>NW_027045445.1:6186578-11961757 GCF_025399875.1 Dalotia coriaria
TCAGTTACGTACATTGCTGGTTTGTCTGTTACCCACTGAAATTAGCCATGAGAAACACGAACGTAACCCGTAAATGTGGTAAAAGATGCTTTTTGGCGAAGAACGACAACCAAGTATACTACAATCGTACATTAGCGGCTGCCTATATACAGGTAACCCCAAAATTTTTAAGCTTTTTCAATTTTAACCTTTAACACTACAATACTTTGATGTTTTAGCACTTTATCCTGTACCGTTTCCTAACCTCTACCAATGAATGTGAAGAACCTTCACCCGCGTTGTTCCCAATCCAAGATTTTCAGCCTCTACGCTCTATCGCAGAACCTCGAAAGACATTCCCTTTTCTTCCTATATCAAGGCGTGGATAAGTTTCCACAGAGAGAAACATAACCAACTTTTACAGGATTCCATCTTGTTGTTATGCAAAGAATTAAAGATGACGCTGTTGCAGTGGTAGACGCCATTGCTCCCGATGACTTTCATCCCAATTCCATTTTGGGCAAATTCCGATGGTCAAGTATACGAACACCTGAAAAATTCCACTTTTCAAGGTGAAGGAAACCTCGACCACCAAAATGGTGGTACGATATCATCCACACAAACACAACACATCAAAATTATAAAAAAATAAAGAAATTTTAGGTTAATGTACAAAAATATGCAACTTGCTAATGTTTTTACCAATCAATTGTTGGGTTAGCCCTCCTATATTATACATTTATAAAAGTGTTCCTGGGACCATAACCAAGTGTAATCAATATTTCTTTATGGTTTAAAATTGAGTACTGACGTCTCTAAGATCTTTTTTTCATGTATCTATCGAGGTTTTCTCACCTTCGGGATCAAAACGGACGGTTTCCTGTAATTTTCATCGTCGACAAAGCAGATTTCATGACCGTCGGGATCAGCAAAAGGATTACCACGAACTGTGGCTTTCAGGAGTGTCTAAGGAAATCAAAGAGTTTAAAAACAGTTTCATTAGCGAGAAGCTTTGACTGAGAGCATCAACATCTTCTTGGTAGTTTATGAATGGTGAAAGCTATACGTCCGTAAAGCAGCAGGCACGGTTTAGAGGCTCATGTAGAAGAAGAAAAAAAGAGGAAGAATATTGTTAGGTGATGGGTAAAAGGTAAAAATGTTTTTTTAGTTACCTATAAGTTTGTAATTCCAATTTTGCTTGCTCAGGAGCAAATCCCACAGTGACTTTATTTTTCTCCTGATGATAAATGTCCAAACCAAGTAACTTATGCCAATGATGGATCTTTTCAAGATTTGTACTGGCAAGTGTCACCTTTTTGAACAGGATCTTAAAAACATCAAAAATCATTTTTGACATTTTCCCTCAAAAATCAAGCAATTACCTTGATCAGTTGGTTTGTGGTTCATCAAAATAAAAAAACCTATACCCATCTGGTGCCTTTAACACATTCCCATGGCGGAATAGGATAATTCTGTTAGCTTGGCCCTCTCCAAAGCCTCTCTCTACTCTTGATTGTAATGCCAATACAAAGTCATTTACCAAGGTCATACTGCTTCACAGGATAGTTGGGTCAACTCAGCAACAAGAATAGGTATCTTCCGACCACATAACCAACCATAGTCTTACTCCACCGGTTATACGGTCTAATAATAAATAAAAATCAAAACAAATCAACAATCACCGTTGATTTCTTACCCGATACCAAGTCGCCTCACAACCATCAGCGAATTCTTCATGACGCAAGACTTTCGTACCGAGAATATCGCGGTAAAATGAGCGTGGCATTTGCGATCGCCAATTTAAAGACATATTAGAAGAGCACGACCGGCTAATTTCGACATTTTTGAGGATTATTTAATTGTTTATAGTATATTTTGTGTTATAGAGAGAGCAAAGTCGTGACTGAACTGAAGTGGAACTGAGTGGAATGTGGAAATAAATCGTTAAATCACTCCGAGAACGAGTGTACAGGTGTAATTATTATTGTGACCTTGTTAAATAAGGAGGATTTGTGTTTGTGTGAGCTATAATCGACAGAAACGGTGATAAATTATTTATCGTGTGACAGCAACTTTATTTTTCTATATTGTTTTAGTTGATTCAATAATTCGACTTAAGATGGCGCTACGTATTCAATATAAAGTTAAATTTGTTATCTTTTGCAGTGGGAAAGGGGATTTCTGCTACTCTGGAACTCTCCCATTGGCTATAAGGATAGTTAAAACGTAAATCTGAGATTAAATTTTCATTCTTAAGAAAAAATTGCCAAAAGGGGGTGCTTGATACTTTTCGACTTGATTTTTCAATTCATATCTCTTAAACTAAACACTGATAACAACCTACAAATAACTGATTATGAAGGTGGGAAAATTCTCTATCAGATAAAGATATAAAATAGTATATTTCCAACAGTAAAGGCCTAAAAACGCGACTAAAAAGTGCTAAAAAGAGTGAAATTTTGCAATTTTTGATGATTTTTCTTCAATCGCGAATATCTCGAAAACTAAAGAGATAATTAAGATCTGATCGCAGCATCTTAATCTACGGACCATTTTTCTATAAGATAGGATCCTCCTAGAACGAGTGCTCAGGTGTAATTGTGTGTGTGACCTTGTTAAATAAGGAGGATTTGTGTTTATTGTAGACAATAATCGGCAAGTGGTGATAAATTATTTATCGTGTGAAAACAGCATTTTCTATATTGTTGCATAGTTAATTCTATAAATTCACCTAAAGATAGCGCAGCAATATCCGATATAAGTTAAATTTGTTATCTTTTGCGGTGGGAAAGTTTCCGCTAGTCATGGAACTCTCCCGGCACAGATAACACAACTTATAGAATTAATTTTTGCAGGGGATTACTAAAGTAATAGAGTAGTAGTAATTACTAAGATGCTCCCAAGGTTCTGGCGAGTCTGTGAGAATGTTATTGGGTGGTGCAGATTGTGCAAATTGCACCCAACGCATGGGTGTAATACTGCAGCAGGAAAACCTGCTGTTACCGGTGCTGTGATAATGAAACTTGTCCCGAGTTTGGGCGCAGCGCGCGACGACTAATTACGGCTTATTGCAGCGCATCTATGCCGTATTAGGTGCAGCAGGGGATGGGGCCGTGCACGTGCTGTGCACCCTCAACGAAAGGTAAACGTTCGTCGGAGGTCGTTGAGTGTGTGATTACAACGATCGCATCATCGGAATCGGTGAGGTACGTTTTAATGATGAAATGATGAAATCAAGTTTTGCTTTGATTTTTGAAGTCAGCGTCATGAAAATTAGTAATAAATTATTAGTGTTTTATTGTAGCGTGATGAACATTTGTTTTTATTTGTTCTATGATAAATGTATTTACAAATTTTATTCAATCGCGAATATCTCGTAAACTAAAAAAGAGATAATTAAGTTCTGATCGCAGCGTTTTAATCTACAAACTATATATAAGATAGAATAGTTAAAACGGAAATCTGAGAGATGAAATTTTTCATTCTTAAGAAATTGCAAAGAGGGGGGGTGCTTGATACTTTTTTCGACATTTTTCGAAAATTCATATCTCTTAAACTAAAAACGTTAGCAACAACGGAGTACTGATTATGAAAGAATGGAAAATTCTCTATCAGATAAAAATATAAAATAATTATATTTCCTACTACCGTAAAAGGAGCCTAAAAACGCGATTGAAAGTTAGCACAAAAGTGACATTTTGCAATTTTGACGATTTTTCAATCACGGGCTATCTCGTAAACTAAAAGAGATAATTAAGTTCTGATCACGCTTGTTTTAATCTACGAATTATTCTCTATAAGATAGGCTGAAAGATTCAAAACGAAAATCTGAGAAGATGAAATTTTTCATTCTTAAGAAAAATTGCAAAGGGGGTGCTTGATACTTTTCGACGATTTTTTGAAATTCATATCTCTTAAACAAAAACATTAGCAACCAACGAATTGCAGATTATGAAAGATTGGAAAATTCCTATCAGATAAAAATATAAAATAATTATATTTCCTACCGTAAAGGCCTAAAAACACATTGAAAGTGCTAAAAGTGACATTTGCAATTTTTGCTCATTTTATTCAATCGCGAATATCGTAAACTAAAAGAGATAATTAAGATCTGATGCAGCGTTTTTTAATCTACGAATTATTCTCTAAGATAGGCTAGTTAGAACGGAAATCTGAGGTAATTTTCATTCTTAAGAAAAATTGCCAAAGGGGGTGCCTTGATACTTTTTTTTTCGACGATTTTCGAAAAAATTCATATCTCTTAAGAAAACTAAACACTGATAGCAACCTACGAATTGCTGATTATAAAATATTAGAAAATTCTCTATCAGATAAAAATATAAAATATTTTAATTTAATGGGGTAAACGGTTTAAAAACACGACTGAAAATGCTAAAAATTGATATTTTTAAAATTACAAAAATTTTAATTTGTTGAAAAATCTTTAATTACTCATAAACTATATTTCCAATATTATTTAAATTTTACACACCTATTATCAACAAAATTGTTTACCACTGTACCAGAATTCTGCTCATAATATTGATTTCCACCAAAGTTACAAGCAAAAAACTTTGTCACAAATAACCTTCATCTAAGATTGAAGTTATTCTTAAGATTAAAATAAAGATAAATACAACTCAAAGTTAACGTTTATGCCATAAAACATAAAAATATTTATTATTGCGTATAAATTATGAATATTTTTACGACGCCATCATTTTCGCAGCAATAAAATAATAATTACCAAAATTCGCGCATTTTGCGCAAATCTGGTTGCATAACTAGCCATACACGCTAAAGTTCGCAAAGTTTAATGGACATTTTAATTGATCCTTTGATCCTTCACTCACTACGTCTCTGAAACAATTACGTTTGATCAATTCAAGGCCAAAAACTCCTATTACAAAGACACACAACGAGATAACCTCTCAAAACAGCATAAAAATAAACCTTGAATGTCTTAACCTTAAAATTTCATTCTATTTGTGCAGGAACATAATTACTTCAAGTGCATTTTGCTTCAATTTAGTACTTTCCGAAGTCGGAAGTGCGTGTTAATTGAATTGAATTGCATCGAATCGAAAACGCCTCGAGTCTGACAATAATAGAATAGTGGAAGGTACTAAACTCGAGAGTCGAGAGTACAAAATGGCGAACGTTAAACGTGTCGTTTTTTATTTTTGCTGCCTGCAGCCCGAACTAGAGAGCAAGTCATTTTGATATTGATATCATCGGTTCCATCAAACGCATCCCGCATCCCGGGTACTTGATTTTATCGACGGGCGAGTTGTAGGACTTTCAAAGCGGAAGTGCAAAAGTCCTGCTGATGGCATGAAGAGCGACCGTAATGATGGAGAGGACAAAACCGGGGAGAGATAAATCGATTTCTTTAGAATTTTCAACTTAATTCAGGAAAATAGTTGTTTTGTGCAGCTTGGGGAGAGATTTAAAATACGGAATACGGAAATGCGATTGTTTTTCCAACTTGGAATTGGGTCTATCATGACGACTGCATTTAATGAGGGAAAGTTTGAAGGTTTTAATGCGCATTATGCGAGATAATACGTTATACAACTTTTCATATCGAAATAATACTATTGTTTTTCATTATTGTGTACTTCGGTTTTGTATTTTTTGGGTATAAATTTATTTTGTGTTTAAAACTAATTTAATAAAATTAATGTTTTTAGAATTTAATTTTGTGATTTTAAAACCGGAAGTGGACAAAAAAATAAACCGGAAGTTGAAATATTTTTTCATAAAATTATTTTTTGGGCAATAACTATTAAAAATAATATGAAACATATAGAGGAAATTTAAAACCGGAAGTTAACCGGAAGTGGCCATTATTTGTCTAAAATATGAAAGATTTTCATCGAATTTTTATTTTTTTAAACATTTTTCTGATAAAAATGAGTTTTAATAGTGAATATTTCAATTTCTGGTTTGTTTTCTGGCCACTTCGGTTTGGAAATGTGTACCAGAATTGCATTTAATAGGTGTGCGGAGGCTTCAGTTAAGTTTGGTATGCCAAACAATTAAAGATAAACATCGAATTAAAACTTGACTCGGTTGCGACTTGGAAACGGCGGTTTTGAAAGTTCAATTTACGATTGCGATTGTTCGCCAGAGCGGGGCGCACGCGACCCCTTCAATTAAAATCAATTTTAATTACCGTCGGGAATACGCGGACTTGTAACTCGGACAGGAAGCAAACGCTTCAAGTTGAACTAAACTCAACTAAAAATAGGTCCTAACCCACAAACCACAAAAGATAATTAATTACTGAGAGTGATTAGAAATAGAATTAAAATTAAAATTAAGATGAAAGTTTTATTTTATTTGCTTTGAAAATAAATATTTGAATGTTTTATTTTTTATTTTCTAGTTTTTATTAGAAGTATAATTATTGTGTTTTTGTGTGCAGAAACTGTTTTGATTATTCGTGTAGGTTGTTTTTCTTATCGCTTGTTTGTTTACATTGGGATTGTGATAAGATGCGAAGAATACGCGTAGATTTTTATTCTCTTCAGTGTGTCTAAGGCTTGTGTAGAGTGCAGTGCGTTGAGTGCAGTGTATATAATTTTTAATTTTAGACAAAAACTTTTGAACATTTTTTATTGAAAATTGGAAAAATGGAAATTCAAGAGAGGAAAATTCAATATTGGCATCGTTTTTGTTGAATTATAGGAATTTCAAAAGGTAGATTTTATTACATTTAATTTTTTTTATTATTAATATTACTATTAGTATTATTATTCTAACGGAATATTTTGTTACAGGTAGGTTCCTGGGATGGCAGCAGTCAAAGAGTATCAAAAGTGAGTTTTAATTTTTATTAGCACTGTAACTGTATGTTATTTACAATGTGTGAAGTTTAAGTAAAATAACTAGAAAACTAGTTGAGATAATTTAAATGTTTAAACGCGCACTGAAAGAAAATTTATTTCTTAGTTTAATTGTAAAATTACAATACTGAACACCGTCGGCGTTAATTGTTATTAACAAAAGAAAGAAATAATGTAAAAACAAAAAGTATGAAATTTTCTTTTAATTTTGCGATTTAATTACGAAAAATCTGCTACTGATATTTAAAAATTTCAAAAACCAATTAAAAGTAAATCTACCTAGAAATATAATTACGAATTTCAAATCAATACATTTATTACTTTTGCCTTTTATAAACAAATTTACACCAAATAGAATAAGATTACTTCGAAATAAACACAACAGTTGATAAATAAATACATTCACAAGGTTAAAATAAAATAACAACAAAACCAGTTGAGATAATTTAAAAATGTGAACACTCACTGATAGAATTTATTTCTTAGTATATGTGTATAATTTCAAAACTATTCACCATTCACTTAATTTATTTATTAACAAAAAGTGAAATAATTCAAAAATAAAAAATATTATTTTCTCTAGTTATTTTGTTAATTAATTACAAACGAATACAACTACTATCAAATAAATTCAAAACACATAAAAGATAATTTATCTAAGAATATTGTATCAAAATATCAAATTAATACAACATATACTTAGCATTTTACAAGAAAACAAATTTACCTGAAAATAGAGAATAAGATTACCTCTAAATAAAAACAACAGATGATAAATAAATACATTCACAAGTTCAAAGTAAAATAACAACAAAACCACTTGAGATAATTTAAAAATTCAAACACACTTTATTAAGGGTAATTTACTTCTTAGTATATTTGTATAATTTCAATACTATACACTATCGAATAATTTATTTATTAACAAAAAAGTAAAATAATTCAAAAACAAAAATATTAATTTTTCACAGTAATTTTGCTAATTAATTACAAGCAAATCACAATAGATACCTAAAAATTCAAAATACATAAAAAGATAATTTATCTAAAAATATATTCTCAAAATTTCCATTCAGTACATCGTATACTTTTCATTTACAAGCAAATTTACCTGAAAAAACAACTCGACTGCATCAAAGTAAACACAACACTTAATAAATATAAATACATTCACTTTTATTTTGCTTGAATATCGATATATACAATATAATATCAATCAATAAATTTATCAATATCATCAATATCATCACATCATCCGAATATTTAAAACGTCAATCGCATTAAATCGTAAAATCTCATCGTCTCCAATATACAGTGTAATAAGTACTTCATCTCTTCTCTTCTCAAAATTTTGATTTATTATTCATAATTTATTAATTATTAATCACACAAAGATAAATATTGGCTTCACATCGTTCACATATTAATAATTCATATTATCATAATATACACATGGTTCATAGAATATAATTATATAATTTATAATTTGGCTTAGACAATTAATTAAATGCATTTCAAATTTGATTTAATTTGATCGACGAACAATGAACAATGAACAATGATGATAAACATTACAAATATAAACATTCATATATATATATATAATTCGATATTTGCCATGATATATTCGTATTAGTATAAATTCGTTTTTCGTGCGGTCGCCGCTAGATGGCGCCACACGCTTAGAAATACATAACACGTATTAGGAAGATGTTTGCTTTATGTTTAATGTTTTTAATATGAGTGTCATGGTCCGATATTGAACGACAGCCATTTATTAGTAATTTATTTAGGGTTAGTACACTTTGTGTGTGGCCCACGAACACACTGTATGTGTTTGCAGTGGGTTATGTACAGAATTCAGTCGCGATTCGCATATGCTCTCCTCGGTTACGGTTGTTTTTTTGTTCAACTTAGATAATTCTTATCAATTAAACAATGTTTTGTGTGTATATACAGTGTGTCCAGGTGTGGACGTTGTTTTAATGATGGCACATTGATTTCAAATGTTTAAATTTCAATTTTGGAATGTTTGAACTTGAAATGAAATTTGTTCGAATCAAACATGTTGAATATGTGATACGATACGCAAATATCATAAATGTAATTCAATTCATCCCCGGGCACCCCGGATCGAAATTGATTCGACATTCAACCGCGCACACTTACATTCACTCATACATTCGCGCGTAAACACACTGTAGAAACTCATTAAGCGTGAATATACATTTAATTAGGGACTAGAAATTGGAGCGCATTGTGCGTGTTGCGCATGCACGCACTGGTTGGCAACGCGAATGTCATTCATGTTGGTGATAAGATTGTGTCGTGTTTGGTGCGATTTTGCGATGGTTAATGTCGGTAGTTATTTACTAGTTGGCGATTTGTTTTTGTGGTGGGTGGTTTGCCGGGGATTCATTTGATATTATGATGATTAAATTTGTTTGAATAGTTTTTCAAGTTAATTAGAGTTTTTCATTGCAAAAATGTATTATTTTAAATTAAAATTTTGGATGTATTTTAAATGGTTTTAGAAACATACTGTATATATGTGTTATACATCATTTTAAAGGGAATTTAATTATCTTTAATTTGATGTATTGCAGTATTATGTAGTTTAATTAGTTTCGGTGTAATTAAAAATTTTGTAAGGAAAATTATTGTTTTTAATTTTAATTTTTGGATGCGTTTTAAATATAGTTTAAAACAAATTGTATAAAAATGTTATACATCATTTTAAAGAGAATTTAATTCCCTTTAATTTGATGTATTGCAAGTTAATATAGTGTAAGTAGTTTCCGCGCAGTTAAAGAAAAACTGAAAGAAATGTTGTATGTGTAGATGTTGGTGGTCTTTAGGCAACCACCATTTCATTTACATGCTACTCCATTCACTTTTTGTGACATCCACCGAAAATATAAAAGCGGCCTTGACAAATGACGCTCATTTGTTTGCTTCCTCGGTTTTGCTTCAAATTACAAGCGTAATTTATCAAGGGCGACACTGACATTGACATTTTCAGCGCAGCGAAATGAGGATTTACGTAATGCAAACATTTGTTTTTTGAGGTTAGACTTGTAAAGTCATGATTCCGCGGACGTTTTGACAGATTGTGGCTGTTACAATGGTTGGGTGCTGCTGAACATTATTGTCACCGTGAGAGGTCCAAATGATCCTTCGACAATATGTTACCATTTTTATACAGGGTGTTTCAAAATTTAGTTTTTGTGGTTTCTTTAGTAGAAACATGATTAAAGTTTAGTTTTAGCTTGTTTGGCGCGTGTGATAATAATTTTACCTTTAGTTTCTCGCCTCGCCGCCGCAAGGCAGATGAAAAAACTTTATGTTTCCTCGCGGCTTATCGGCTGTGTCCGTGTTTTGTGTGGTTGATATTTTTAGACGTTGCCGGATAGCTGGCGCGCGGCGGCTGCAGGAAGGGCTGCGCACGGAGGCGGCAGCCGTCCCCACCCGCGCGCCGTTGGATGCGCGCGTCGATTCCCGTACGCCGCGCCTCTGTTTGTCGTCGTGTTGCTACCGCCGCCGCCGCCTCCACCTCCGCCGTTCAGCGCGATCAACGTCGTGGTGGTCATGTCCGACGTGCAGGACTCGCGCTTGTGGTAGGTCGGGTGGCTGTGCAGTCTGCAAACAAGTGAAAATCTAGTCAGAGATTAGATGAATTTTTACAACGGTTTAAACAATTAGAAACAAATTTAAAACAAATTAAAAACAAAAAACATAAAAATTTCATAATTAAAGTTTACATATTGATCTCTATCACTCTAGGCAACTTTCCTTACAAAACATACTTCAACTCCAACGCATTGTACTATACGTGCACATTGTGTTGCATACAATACGCATTCATGTATGTGTGGTTGCATTTACATTCGCATTGTTTGCGCCGGCGAAATTATCCGTCGGCGTCGGCGAGAAGGATTATTATAATAAAATTCTGTGCAGCGAATCTCGAATTGGAATTAATAAAACGCATACACACGCGCGAGCGCGTGGAATAATAACTGAAGTATGTGCCGCTCATTTGTTTAACCACACATTAGTTTTCACTTTATTGCATAGTGAGTTTTGTTTCGGGGTATATATACTCGACGTTTTTAGTGATAACTGTCAGAAGTACGTGCTTGTTATTACTCTGTTGTGGTTTGTTTGAAAAGCTGATATTAAATTCCCTTTGTGAATACTAGGGACATTTTTATGGGGTAATTTTAGAAATAAGGGAAATTTTAGGTTTAAATCGAAAATTTGGGCAAAATTAGTTTTAGGTGATTTAATACTTAAAAAATAATTTAAAAAAAATACGTTTATGTTGTTTTAAGTTGGATTAGAATATGGGGACATTTTTTATATATAGGATGTTTCAAAATATTTAAATTTTAAATTTAAATGTTAAATTAATAGAAAATTAAAAAGAAAAGGCATTTATATTGTTTTTTTTTGATGGGAATATTTGGGGACATTTTTATACAGGATGTTTCAAAATATTAAATTTTTTAGTTTAAATGTTAAAATTATAGGAAAATTAAATTTTTTCTGATTTATTTTATAAGCAAATTTTGAAAAGATGATTTTTTCTCGGTTTGTTTTGTCGACATTTATGTGTTTTGCTTATAATTACTTAATTATTGTAATTTTCATGCAAATTGCCCATATTTATGAAATAACTGCATTATATTCCACGCTCGCTTTTCGTGTAAAGGTTAATTTTAATTTAACCTACGCTGTTAATGCTAATCACGACATTTTGTACGCTTTTAGCCCTAATTACAATAACATTGTTCGAATTTAACAATAATATCACAACGCACGCGTTTCTAAGTAATTTACATAAATTAACCACTATCGATATTCATAACAGATGTTTTAGTATAATGTATATCTGATTATATGCAACCCAGTGTACAATTTAGTCTCTCGTAATGCTCTGTTGGTTGTCTAGTATTATTAGAATGAAAATCAAAACGATGGAATTTATTATGGCGTCGGCGTCGAGGTCAGACGCAATGGAAAACGTAATTGGTGTTATTACTCAGGTATTTTTAGTGTTATTAACCGGTGGCGATAAAAATACAGACGAATGCACACTCCAGAAGCAATTGGAAAATTGCGTGATTATACCCCATCCGTCTTAGAATGAGGGGGTGAGAGGTGGCAGGGTGGGGAGGTGCATTTGAAACGGCTCATAAAATGTTCTCGCCGATCGTAAAACAATGTTTTATGCGCACAAAATGACATCACTTCACGCCCACTACTCATCGATTTGTGAGAGGAAAGTTATAGGATTTATTAAAAGTTTTTCAGGGAGAGTTTTTTCAAAGTCGAATTTAAAAAGGGTTAGGAATTGAATTTTGAGGTGTTTTTGAGTATCAATGGATTAGATAATTTTATCTAGTTTAAGGTAGAGAGAAAATAAAAATAAAGGTTTTCTGGTAAAATGTATATTAGTTATTTATAAAAACTTTCAAAAACGTGTGAAAGTAGTAATTTGATAGTTAATTTAAAATTTAATTAGTTTAAAATCAATTTTTACCAAATTTGTTATTATATATTAATAAGATAATTTTAATTTATTATAATTATGATTCTTGAATTACTTTAATACCTCTATTATTACTTGTTTACGGCAATTTTTGAAAAATGTCAACACAACAGTTTTCAGCCACATATTTTTCATGTTTAAATTTAAGGGTTATAATTCAGATTTGACAGATTATTTTGCATCATTAGATAGATAATTTTATTTTCTTTCTGATAAAAAGGGAAAAGTAGTATTTGTTTAAAATGTCTTTAAGTAATTCATTTAAAAACTACAAGAAACATGTGAAAAAATATTATTTTGACAGTTTATTACAATTTTAACGTATTTAAAATTTAATTTTTCAAATTTCTTGACAAATATTAATAGATAATTTAATTCTCTATAATTTTAACGATCAAAACAATAAAATATCTCATAATTACTCATTTTAACATCAATTTTTGAAAAAAGTATCCCCATAACGCAAGTTACGGTGTATTTCCGTCACTTTGGTTGCATATGTGCCGTAAAGCCAAACCAAACTCAAATTGTTTCGAATAATTCACATGTAATTTACGCGTTGGGTATTCTGCTTAATGAACGCCTCCATCGAGGTCAATCATCCGACACCGAGGGGTTTGCGAAATTAGCCCATCAAATTGACCGCCGATCGCAGCGCGTCATGCAATGCCTGACTACATCCCCTAATCAGATTAATTTGCAAAGCAAAACCCACAACAAAACAACAAAAATTAAACTTAATTTATTTCTCTCCTCCAAATAATATGAACAATTGAACAATCATAACACTTCAAAGTAGTGAGAAGTGTGTCCGTTATGTCTGTATATTTTGACTCTGGCTTTCATCGTGAGGATGGCGTCACCGGCACGTCAATCAGCACAACGGCGGCGGTGTGTCAACATTTAGTGTGTGATAGATGGCGTCGTCGGGCGGTTTGGCATTTACGTCTATTGGTGTGAGGGCGTACGCGTCGTTGTCACATAGTTTGGTACTAATGTCCAGTCAAGACTAAATAAATAATAAAAAATAAAAATTAAATAAAAAATTGTAATTTATAAGTAAAATAAATGAAATTTTGATATTTTAGGTTATGTTATGTTAAGTTAGGTTAAAATAGAGGTGAGGTTATGTTATGTGAGGTTAAATTTGAGTATTTGTAGGTTATATGGTGTTTTGTAAAGCATTGCAGGATGTACAGCTTGACTTAATGTTTGCTTCGCTGGCAGCTATTATTAATTAACTCGTAAAGCCACGCCCACAACCACCAACGCCATGGGCGGTCTGTGTAAATCATTATTACGCGACGCTAATTAAAAGCGCATCGCTTACACGAATGTGCACACACAATCGTTTCATCTCCTATTCTCTATTCTCTTCTGTGTGTTAATTAATTACGCTGTGGTGTACGCGTGTTATCGATACGCCATCTGTTGTTGGCGAGAGAGCGGTCGTTCAATAAATCAGCACGTTTGTGGCCGTTGCGGCCATTTTATTACCGCTACCGCCTGTTTTATGTAGACTATGTAAGTATGTGTATGTGTAGTAGAGAGCGATGCAATTACGCTTTCCAGTCGAGTTGAAAATGCAAATTTCAGGCTGCAGTGGTCACGCGCTTGGAAGTGTCGGAGCACGGCTGGCCGACGTTGATAACTATGCTAATGTGTGTCCCGAAACTTTGAACACCGACAAACGCGTGAACTTGGCTCATGAACAAACAAAAATCATTTTAACCTCAATGTTATCAATTTATTTGTTTGGTTATGTGAATTATACGGCGCCAATGGTTTATATAGGCAACCAAATGTACATTTATGGGTATTTAAAGCTGTTTGCAGTGCGGATAATTTAGGTTATGAGCGTGTAAATCAAATATTAAAAGTTAGGTTATGTTTGAAATGAGTGTAAGAAAAATGGTGTTACCCACTTTTCACCTCCGATTTGTAACACAGTAGACTAGAAACACAACGAAACAAAAAGCAGAAGAAAGTTGGCGGCGTTTTTGACGCAACACTCAGTATAACCAACATAAACTCACAAAAACATAAAAAGTAAACACACGCACTGCACTAGACGATAAACTGACTAAAGCACAAAATAATAATAAAGAAATTTAAAATTAATTCAATAATTAATTAACTAATTAAATAAAAAGTTTACAAGTTAGGTTATATTTGGTTTTGACATTGACGCATAATGCGGCGGCGTGAGAAACACCGTATGCTTTCGGTGCGCGAAGACGCGGCGACCACTCACTACCGGCTACCCGACCGCAGACTGCGTTGACCGGGTCACGATTCGTCCGCCATGTTTTCCCAGTGATTTGCTTCGGCGTGTTCTGCACTTCGGTATTAAGGAAACAATAGAACAACGCCACGTTTAGCCCTGTAACAAAATAATTGCCCGGTTAAAAACTGGATTATGGCGGATAATGGCGGCGGCGGTGAGCAGGTGCGCGTTCAAATTGTGGTAATTTATCGCTGACTATTAAACAGCACAACTACAAAACAAAGCATATTAAACACCACGTTGATGTTGGTGAATGTTTAGACAGACAAAAAACACAGCGAAAAGTTTTTGTTTTTTTAGGGTTATGTTTTGGCATCAGCATAAAACTTTATTATGTTCGTCATGTTGTGTGTCAATATGTGAAAGGTTTTTTATGTTTCGTGTGTTGCATACGTATGATTTCAATCTTGTCACTGTTTTATGTGTTGTGTTACGAATATCAATTTCTGTCTAGAGGACTTCTTTGTTTTTAGTTTTAGTATTGTGCATATAGATGGCGCTACTTTAAGTTGGGTTATTTTTATTTTTAGTTTTTAATACTTTCTGCGTTTGACTTTTGTGCGCAATGCGATTTGCATATTTCTTTCTATTCATTTTTCCGCACTGGTGAACGCGTACGTTTTTCTTTTTTACCTTTTTTCCGACTGCGCCTGGACAAGAAAGCGCCCCGGATATTATTCCGTGAGTTACTTCTTTATCAACGTGTGCAAGCACTCGGAGAAAATACTTCATGGTGAAATTTATTACGTATTTTTTACAAATAGTTTAAATTTAAACGAAAGAAAAAGAGTTTTAAGTTATGCAACCAGTTGAACGTATTTTTCTTTGATCAGACTTGCTTTTTAACGTTTTTTAACGGTTTCTGTTTACTTCTTTGACATTTTTTTCTTTGCCAGAGTTTTCTATTTGTTGAAATTCGCATCAAAGTGGGTATCTAGTCCGAAAGTCTGCGAAAAATTGGATTAATCTGCATGTACGTGACTGGTTTCTAAAAGTCATGAAATAAGGTTAGGAATATTTTATTTTTTGGGGGAATTTTGTTCTTCCGTTGAAGATCCACGATTGTTTGCGTTTGTTTGGCGTTGTTTGCATGCGACTCATTAGAATTCCGTGGTGGCTTGTTGAAAATCAACTTTGATAAGCCTTTCGGATATTATTCTTGGCTCAGGCAAATTGGTTTGTCTTCAGTGGGGAATTTCGCCCACATTCACTTTCACTCAAGCTTTAAACGTCATTTGAATTTGAATAAAATCATTTCTTAATTATTTTCAAAGCGTTTTTGTCACTGGAAATCAAAATATTATTCACAGTCATTTAACGTCTGTTGTAATAATATTTCTCTTTATTTTTTTGTTGTTTTGTATGCTTTGGGGACTCACAGGTAGGCGGCAACCACCAAAGCGTTAATTTTAACTCGATTACACGATTATACGAAATCATCAGCAACAAAATCAATTTATTTTCTTCTTTTCGTATTTTATGCAACTTGTCACACAAAACAATTGTTTTCGATACAAATATCCATCTTAACAACAAAAAACCTCAAATTTTTTTCTTTATAAAATCGTAGGCAGTTATAATTTACCATTCTAGCAACTCTCCGATAATTTCGTAATGCGTAATGCATAAATAAACGATGTTAATAAAAAGTTCCAAGCGTGGATTTCTCCCCAGACGGTGAAAATGAATTTAAATTAGGATGACGCACAAGAAAAAACTCTAAAAAATCGCCCACGTTCTTAACCACTTTTTCTAAACCCCCACAAAAAGATTCCATCGCGCTTTTTTGTTAATATTTTTCAGAAATAATTCGATTTTAGTAAGTACCATGTTTTAACCTAGGCAGCCACGTCACGATGGCGTATTGTCTAACTTACTCGGCCCTCATCGTTAATCGCGTACGTGTCATTATGGCGCCAATCAGTCAAGCACAGCCACTTGACTACGCTTCAGAGAGTTTTGAATAAGCACGAAACGCTCCGGCGACGATATTAATTACCGCGATGCCATTATCGTTATTAAGTGCCATTTCACGTCACTTCCTCACTGTATCATCATCAGATCTTGTATCTTTGCTCATTTTAGTCATAATGCGTGATCAAAATTCGATTAAAATCCAAAAATATTTAATTTTTTGTTGGAAATCACTTTGAACACTTTTGTATATTTGGGTTTACTATTGTCCAGATACTTGGAGACAAACCCTGATGGCATGTGTGCACATATCAATATCCGTAACCACTCGAATACGTCCGATTTCGACCGATGTCCCAATCACCCTCATCCGCTATTATTCAGTTGGATACAATTAATTTGTGGTTTTAAAATGATTTTGATTGATTATTATATGTTTGTGGTCTCGGGACGCGTTGTATGTGGAAGTATTTTCGGTTTGAAAGGAATATCAATAACTTGCAGCGCGCACTTTGGGCATTCGTGACGATTCAATATCAATTCGCCGCCAGCCGAGCGTCCATTGTGCAATTTGTGCGAATTTACTCCGATGATGGTTGATTTATGCAACCCAATGCGCAAAATTCAACAAAATTTTATTTTGTTTCCACGCATCTGTTGATAAATATTCGAGTAAACTTTAAATGATTTATTAACTTATTAACTCTAGATGTAGATGGCGTTGGTTTTAATGATGTGTGGCGACAAGTGGCTCTTCACTCGCACGTTACTGACGCAAGCACTTTGGGTTGCGGTCCCACAGTCAAGTGGAACGTGTCGAGTGTCAAATGTCAAGTTGACGAGATAAAATCATTTAAAACTGCGTTTGTCACCAGCGGAAATGAATTAAACACTTATAATTAAAATATTATACAGAGTGTTACGCGAAACTACTAAAATTTTGTCTAAAAAATATAAAAATATGTCCTGTGAGCTTTAGCTTTACCAGCTTAATACTGCGAATCCGATAATAACGGCTCTGGCGCGTTCGATGCGTTTGTTCAGCGGCCGCACCGCGCCGCCATGATGCCATGATGGCGTGCTTTCGCTCGATTACGTACGTGTTATAAAATGTGTAAATGCATGTTTCATGCACCACCGCCTCTTCTACCCGCAGTCGTGCGATTGCCATTGTGCAGATATTTCACATAGAATGCAAACTATTTGATGTATAGTTGGTTGCATACATTAAAAAAATTTATAAAAGTTTTGGGGATTTCGAGTTGCGCAAGGGAGGATTTTGGGTATTACATTATTCAGGACATGAGGGATGGGTTAACTCGAGGTGCAGCTGATGCTTGCGCCCTCACGTCCGCCGGAAGTAAGTGGTTTGTACCGGAAGAGCTTTCGTGTTCACCTCAACGGGTTAATGTTCCAAACTTAAAATATTCACATTGTTTTGAGAGCATATTCGTCAAAACTAATTACCGCAGGATATACAGAAGTGTTGAGGGGAATTTATTAAAATCATTGAAAGGATGGAAAATCGTCCGAGGTAGATTGTGGTTAATTTGGTGGAAAATTGCGTTACACGTCCGAACCAGCGCCCGCTGCGATTAACCGCCGCCAGTGTTCATTGTACAGGTAAAATGCGTTTTGAAATAAATTGTCTGAAGGATTTAAAGTTTTGTGAAAACAAATTAAGATTTACGCGTTTTTGCTTCGTTTAAAGGAAAAAAAAACGACGAAATTAACTCGAGACAAAACGCGAGAAGTCTTAATTGCTAATTCACCAATGTAGTAATTAGCAATTAGTGCCAGCAAAATAAATATACAGAGTGTTCATAAAAATCATTTTATTCAAAAAATTTTTTAAAATGCTTTTGAGCGATCTTTTAGCGGAAGTTAATTATACGAGTTATGAGTAAAAAGATTTTTGTAAAAAGTTGATTGCTAAATCACGATGTGAACAGCGCTGTGTGAGTTTATCGATTAAACTCGGGACGAGAAAACTGCAAAAATGCTGCACTTGTGAAAAAATTAAATTTTATTGTTTATTCTGCTCCTAGAGACCAAAAAAAGTTTTTCAAACGTTTTGTTTTGTTTTATGGAAGTTTATGGTGAAATAAACTTTTTAGGTTAGGTTTTCTTAACGTGCGATTGCTGGCCAGGAAAGTCTTGGAAACTAATTCGGCAGTTTACGAATTTTGCATTCGGAGCCGATTCGTGGTCGGTCTTTCGGTCTAATCTAGTCTCACAGGGCGCAGGATTAACGACCGGCGATAACATCGTCCTGTTATCCTATTCCCGAGACGTACGTATTTGCATCAACTTGCGCACAAACTATTCTTTCTTTAATCCAGCGCATCTTGATCGTTTTGTGTCGCAAACATTCATTATTGTAGTGAATTTTTTTTCTCTTCTAAATTTTTTTTGCTTTGGGAGTTGATAAAGAGAAATGAAATGGCGGTGTAGTCGCGGAATTTGTTGCACTGCACACAATACATTAAACGTTACAAAATGGCGCCGCATTAAATCGCTTTTGACGTTCGATCGCATATCCGCAGTCGCAGCGACGTTCCGGACATAAAACCGACGATAAGCGGCAGCGGCGGCGGCGGCGGTGGAGAACGAGGCGGCAGGTGGGTACTGTCTAACGAGCGGCGTGTTTAACAACGCGAATATTACGGTATTACAATTGGTTTTCCGCTTTTGCAACACAAATCTTCAACTCATTTAGATTTGTATATTTGTGTATTCTAACCTAAGTTTTAAAATTATAAACATACAGTGTGGTTCTATAAAAATATATTGGGACGATGGGAAATATTTTTCATTTCATAATAATATTTGGTTGTAGCTGATAAAATGAGATTTATAGTAATCAACAACGCCATCAGCGGCAATAGTTGAAAAAGTAGTTGTTTTTGCGACATAAGCTAACAGATTTAACAAAAATAAATTAAAGTTGATTTCTTCATTTCAAGTTTATTAAAAGTTGCCTATCTTTGTAAATGCTAATATTTGGGGAACATGTTTTTGTTCTTTGACATAACCAAACTTTTACTATAACATGATAAAATGACATTAATAGTATACTAACGCCATCTAGCGGCAAATAGTTGAAGAAGTAGTTGTTTTCCGTCAAAACTGACAGACTTATACAAAAATTAGAATTAAAAGTTGATTTAATCATTTAAGTTGATTAAAGTTGCCTATCCGTATAAATGTCTAATATTTAGTTATGTTTTTTGTTCTTTTGACTTAACCACACTTCATTATAACATGATAAAATGAGATTAATAGGCTCCAACGCCATCTATCGGGCAATAGTTGAAAAAGTAGTTGTTTTGCGTCATAAACGGCAGATTTTTACCTAAATAAAATTAAAGTTGATTTATTAATTTCAAGATGATTAAAAGTTGCCTATCTGCAGAAAATGCAAAAATTGGTTATGTTTTTGTTTTGGTGAGGTTATAAACCTACACTGTATAAATTTCATAGTTTGGTTGATAGCCAGACATCGCAAATCATGATAATCGTAAAAGCTATAAACAAAAAAGTGTAACCGCGTCGATCATCATTTTCCATATCGTTCATATCGTATCCGATCCGTAAACGTTTATGACTAGTATTACCAAAATTTGCCTGATATTTTATTCCTTCTTTTGTTATATTCGATATCTCGTATTATCCGACGATTTATGAATTTAGACGTCGTTATTTCACTTTCTCAAAGAATAAAATAAGACTTACACTTTTCTTCAAAGCAAAAATAAATCCACGATCATTATCATTTTATATGATCTCTCTCCACCATGTTATTTTATACTAACCTGTGTGGAGTAGCACAACTCGAAACATAATCGAAAATATTTTTCGTGGCTACTATACTGTATAGGCCCAACAATTGTGAGAACGTATGCTGACACCCAGTAGAGGCATCAAGACGAGTAGGCGCGGCACGCTTTGCGATACTGCTGCGTTTCGAGCGTATTGGCCGAGCGAAGTTTCGTGATAGTACCCACATGATCGCCAACAGGAAGTGCAGATTGAGCAGGAGCACAGCGGCACGGTGGTCCTGATATGGATCAGTCGACGGCGTGAGGACGCATCCATGGACAATGCGACCAGAGATTACCCGCACTTGCTTTAATTCCATCTCTTGAATTTTCAGAAAAATTTTTTTGAGGGTTAGAATTGAGTTTGATTGAAATTGAGCTGACAAGTAATTATTGTGAATCAAAACGGAAATGCGGAAATACGGAAATGAATCTCATCGCGTGTTTGATAAACGTGCTCAGTATCGCAATTAGTGATTAATCACTGGAATTTCAACACGAAAATAGCGATTTGCGTTTGATGTGATTTTTGATAACTCACGTCATCCTGACGGTGGAAATTTAGGTTAAGAATACTTACAGTGATAGGTGCGCCATTCTCCACGTCTTGTACGGGTAGAAAACTTTTACTATCCTTGAACAAGAGACAGCGAAAAACGTCAGCATTACTAAAATTTAAAAATTTTTTAAAATTGAGGTTAGAATTAATTTTTTAATTAAAATAATTAATATTACCCACTCCCATCCGATAAAATGTAAACTTTCACTTTAAGTTTTCCCTGGTGAGTGTTCCACAACTAATATATACAAATACAACCCTGGAGGAGAAAAATAGAAAATCAATTTTTTATGCAACTTTATTTGCATGAGGCATTTTACCTTCGACAAACGC
Source organism: Dalotia coriaria (assembly GCF_025399875.1). Classification (NCBI taxonomy): domain Eukaryota; kingdom Metazoa; phylum Arthropoda; class Insecta; order Coleoptera; family Staphylinidae; genus Dalotia; species Dalotia coriaria. The sequence continues at coordinate 6,207,877 of NW_027045445.1, forward strand.
ATCAAAAGAAGGTTGTCAGATGAAAGTAGTGCAGGAGAATTATGAGCACGATGCACGCCAGGTGGCTCTCAGAAGTTTAGCTGCAACCCACACATACACATACATATATACAATGTGTGTTTGTGTGTGTGTTTTACGTCACGATATCGAACCCGCGCGTGGCGTATTTGTTTTCGCGCCAACACGAATAAATCACGAGAGCTGAAAGGGTGCGATGGCGTGCATTGCACTTATATACACACGCCAAGAGAAGTTGAGATCTTTAAATGTGACGTGCGCCACATTTGTCTCGTTTTCCTGTTTTCTGTTTTCCTGTTTTGAGGTAAGATTAATCGCGATTGCAAAGTTTACGGCTTGCGGAATGTCAAACGGGGGTTTATCTGTGAGGTTATGTAATGTGATGTAATGTATTTTTGTTTACCTCGAGCATTAGGGGTTAGAATCACATGAAGTAGACGAACATGTACGCACACATCAGAAGTTGGTGTGTATTGTGTTGCGGAGACATCGTAAATCCTCTGAAACATGAATAAATTGAATTTGCCGAAGTTTTCCGGTTTGAGTAAATTACTTCCGGTTTGGGAAAGGAAACCGAGTGTTACTTTAACTTTGCAAAAACCTGTTGACTGCAACTTTTTCGCTCCGTATATCTTTGGTCTGGATTAAATCGGAAAGCGGAAAGCCGGAAAGTGGAAGATGAAAGGAGTAAGAAGGAACGCAGCAGCAGGTTCGAGAATGTACACAAAAGAGACTATGAAATGAAGCAGTATAAGCACGCGCAAAGAATGCTTTCGAAATAAAAGAAAACCGGAAGTGAAGGGAGAGTTAGAGGTTATTATAACTTAATAAAGTTAATAATGTTAATAACAAGATCTTGGCTTTTTGGAACAGGTCTTTAGATAGCAGTTGATATCAAGAGCAGAAAGAAAAGGACCGGAAACTAAGATTGATGTAGATTAGAGCGCAGTGTAGTTTACCCCAATGGAGCGGAAATGCCGGTAAACTTCTGAAGACTTGCAGAGAGATTTAATATAAGAAAGATTAACGGAAAAAATTTTTAGAGATATTTTGATGATTTAATATACAATTTTATAGAGATATTGAAGAGTGGGCGGGGGCTAAAATGACCAAAATTATTTATTTCTCTGTTATTTACAAAGAAATAAATATTTTTAATAAACAAGTGATTTTTAGGCTTCAAGAAAAGCTTTTGTAGAAACAAAAATCAATTTGCCATTTACTAGCGCCACCTATTGGCACATAAGCTCATACTCACTTAAAGTTAAAAATATCCCTATAGCGATGTAAGCGCAACCAAAACTGAACAATACCCAACGAAATAAATCGTCGCCGTTGTAATAATCCATGACAAGTCGGTAGCTGATCCATTATCTCACGCATGCATACATATTCCGCTTTCCAGCCATGTGCCATTCGAGAACAGTCTTTTGTTGCATTACCTGAAATCAAATAGCAACTGTCGTCTTAAACGTTTTCTTGCATTAGAATGCATCAGTGAGCGTAGTGAGTAGTTTAAAGTGGTTACGCGAACGAAATTCGTTTACGAAGCGGCAGAAAATTAAGGAGCGCATCGGAAGCCGAGACGTGCGCTGAAAGATTTACGACGAGCGGAAATTGCACCGACTGCAGCGCAGCGCGCGGGCGAGCGTTGCCAAATGTCGGCGCAAATAAACAGTCATTACTTTATTGGCAAACAAATCGTCTCTAACATGGACACTGACACTGACGCACAGCAGTGCGTGGTATTTTTGCTAAGTAAGCACGGGAAGCGAGGAAGCGGGGGTATTAAAATTAAGAAGGTAATGGATTTGCAAAGGGTACAGTTACTGTTTTCTGTAATAATAAAATCAAAAATGCGCCATCTGTCGACGGGAAATGGAATTAAATAGTACATAACCTTATTTTGCCATTTTTTTAATTTTATAGTTTGAAAGTGTTTATTTTCCGGTTTTCCGGTTTTCAGTTCAAATTAGGAGGTCACTGCTTTTTTGTGGTAAATTTACAGTTTTCTGTAATAATAAAATTAAAAAATGCGCCATCTGTCAACAGGAAATGAAATTAAATAGTACATAACCTTATTTTATACATTTTTGCATTTTACAGTTTTTAAAAGTGTTTATTTTCGGATTTCGGTTAAAATTAGTAGTTTATTGCTTCTTTCAATTAAAATTTACAGTTTTTCTGTAATAAAATTGACAAAAGCGCCATCTGTAAGAGCTAATTATGTATTTTTATCATTTTTTGCATTTTAGAGGTTGTTGTTAGAAATAATTGTTTTCCAGTTTTCAGGTTAAATATATAACTTTATTGTTTAAATTTACAGTTTTTCTGTAAAACATCCCATAAAAGCGCCATCTGTCGACGTGTAATGTAAATTAAATTGTCCATAACCGTGTTTCGCACATTTTGCACTTTACACTCTTGGAGTTTCACGGCTGTATATTTTGTTTTGCTACCGTCGGCGATGGAATGTGCGCATCGAAGCGACGCGCTCTCGATAGCAAGACGCCGGCAGGCATCGTATTGCGATACCTGGCGTTCGACATTCCACGAGAGTATTTTCGCTAAAAGCAGCGAATATCCGGAATTTGCTGTGGTATGCAACTAACCTACGCTTCATGCGTATGTGTTGGGCTGCGGCATGACCCACTTGGCAACATAACCGCTTATTTACTTAAAAAATAAAAATATTATTTTTATAAAATAGGTTCGGATTAAAATTAAAATTGAGTTTAATATTTCCGGGGTTTTGTTTGTTGATAAGTTATGATTATTTATTTGTTAATTTCGAGAATATTACGGGGTGCCAAGAGCCCGCTCGGATGCAACACTGCAGCCAATCGATATCCACTTGCATTCACCCCGGCCCCGGACGCGCACAGGAAATAATGCACTCAGTAAAATAAACTCCTGGCGCTGCTGATAACGGGCGTATAATAATAAAATTATTTCCGAGAATTGTGCATTTATAGAATATTCTCTAGATTCTATTTTTAACGCTGTGCTGCGATTCAAAATGGCCGTGCATTACCAAATGTCATGTTACATTGAGTAGTCAAGTTATCTGCGGACAGATGGCGACAATATATTCAATATTCCACGAGGGTTCTTTTCATGTGTCACATGTGTGTGCGAAGGGGAAAAAGTTCTGTCAGCTGACACTTTTCTAGTTCTATCAGAATACCTACCCATTTTCATATAGATTACTTTTCCTTCCTCATTCAGGCGCAGGAAAGATGAAAAAAGTTCAAAGTTGAAAGCGTGTTTCATGAAATTATACTCGTTGAGAAAACATGGGCTTGGAAATTACAGAAAACTGTAATTTTTATGATTATTAAAGGAATGTTATGTAGTATTTGTGTAGCAATCAATTACGAATTAATTAAAGTCGATTTGAAATAACAATGCAATTAGTAATTCGTTAATCCTGCGCGTTCGGGGGACATTTATCGGAAACAGGTTCGCGGTGGCGTGCGTGTAGGTATTATGTTCATTTATTCATTTATTTCGATTAAGGTGATTTGTGTGCGCGATATAAATTAACGAATTACACGCAAAATTGCGAATTGATGGAAACGATGTGGACATGGGGAGATTTTGGTTTGCAGGGTTGAGGAGATTAATTACTTTTTACTTTTAAAACGCCATCCTGTAGCGATTAAGCAGTTTAGGAGAATATAATTTTTAGTACAAAATTGAACCACGCCATCCATCGACGACAAAGATAAAATAGAAAAAGAAAAGAATTTTTATTTTTAGAGATATTTTGATATATTTTAGGTATTTAGAAATACATACAAGTGGGGCAGGAGCTAAAATGACTAAATTATTTATTTCTCCAGTTGTTAGAAAAGAAATAAATATTTTCATCATCAAATATTTATTTTTATGCATAAAGAAAATTTTTGTAGAGAAACAAATTGATTTACAATAAAATTTAACAGCGCCACCTATCGGTTGAATTTCTAAATTGCTTTTAAACTGCTCCAGACGCTATCTACCAATGAAGATAATTCAAAAAATTTCTCTCTAAAAATTATAAATTTTATGATTTTGGAACATACTGTATGCTTCCTATGAGTGTAAAATGCAGTATGAAATTTTATTAAAAACTTGTTTGCGCTTGTCTACGTAAGCGAATAATGCGCCATTTGTCTTCATTGCTTTCAATTACATTTCCAGTATTCTTATTTTGTCGCATTTACGCAGCGGCAAGCAGCACCGGCACCAGCAGATAAGAAGTAAATCCGATAAACAAATGTTTGTAAAACGGAAAAAAATTAAACGCCTGAATTTTTGCTATTTGACGTCAGAAAAACAAGCAACTCCATTGTTTTCTCGTTTATTGTGTAAAGCAATTCAATTAATAAAAGCAATTTGTGCCCACTAATGGCACTGCGGCCCATTTACCGCCGCTTGTCGTGTAGCCAAGTAGAGGATTTTAAATTGCTGATTTGGTAACGCGCACGCACGAGAACGTACCTTTGGAATTTAAAATTTTGCGGTCCGTGTTGTGATTTTTCGGCAAATCACAAAACATAAAAAAAACAGGCGGGAGTTCAGCCCACTGATTGAATTATTCTTTAATTAGGAAACATAAACAAAACGCGGTAAAAAACATTTTTTGTTTCACGTTTTGTTATCATTTAAGTCAATATACACAGAGTGTTTCAAGTTTAAAAATTTAAAAAATATGTTTTGTATATTTTTATTTTATAACTTTAGAAAATTTTGATTTTCCGGTTTCCGGTTTATAATTAATATTCTAATAGGTTATATTTGCAGTTTTCTGTAATAATTTTTTAAAAAAGCGCCATCTGACGGTTTGTAACCTTAAAATAGGATTTTGTTTATTTTTGTGACACTCAGTGTATTTTGTTTATTATAGCAAACCTAAACTTTGTCTATAATTGAGTATCAATTTATATTCTATAAAAATCCGCGTATTTAATTAACTTTCTTTTGTTATGCGCGTTTTTTACGTTTCCAATTTCAATTCTACTCATATACAGTAGAAGAGGTTATACACTGATTTGTTTTGGTAAAAATAACATAAAACTCCCGGAATGGAAAAGAAGGTAAACATTTATGCTTATGCGCTGCGGCATGCAATTGCTTTATTTTTTCGAGCGCTGAGAAAAAACACGCTAGCGGAAATTATGCGTGGAAAACGCAATGGAAAATTGATGTATTCACCGACACGCAGCCAGCACAGCGCGTCTATTAAATGTTTTATTCATCCAGATGCATTTGTTTTTTTAGTGGTGGTTAATAAATTTATTATTTTATTGCCCAAACAACCTGCACAAAACGGTAGTTGTGCAGTTTTGCGATTTTTGGCGAGTTTATTTGGGTTATGTATTTTTTTACATGATGTTATTCATGATAATAAGTATCAAGGTAAACATCCAATAACAAAGAGGCAGAAATCTTTTGTTTTGCGTTCGAAATAACGCGCTGGGGAGAAGAAGTTAATATAAAAATGTCGAGTTTAAGCTCACCCCGGGCTGTCAACTTAGTACTTATAAAAGGATTTTTTCATCAAAAATTACAGATTTCTGTAGAAAAATTGAAAAACTTAAAAAAAAATTTTTACAATTTCTGTAATTGAATTTAAAAGAAAATATTTATGTATATAGATAATTGTTGGTTAAATATTTTAAAATAAAAGTTAATATTTCTTATAAAATTAAACAGCCAACAACAAAAGACGAAATTCTTTGTTTGTGTTTAAAATATCGCGATAGAAAAGTTAATATCAAAATGGTAGAGGTTTAAGCTCCTTGGTATCAACTTGAGTACTTGTAAGTTTTTTCATCCAAAATTACAGATTTCTGTAAAAAATAGAAAAAGGTAAAAATCATTTTACAGATTTCTGTAATTTAATTTAGAAAATATTTAGAATATAGATGCCGTTAGTTAGAAATATTTGGGGAAATAAAAGTTAATATTTTTTATAAAATTAAACATCAACAACAAAATGACAAAATATTTTGTTTTGTTTAAAATAACGCTGGGAATGAAGTTATTATAAAATGTTGAGTTTAAGCTCCGCCCCGACCACTGTCATGTACTGCTTATAAACTCACCAATGTAAAAATTACAGATTTCTGTAGTACAGTTTTCTGTAAATAAATTTAAAAAATATTTTTTTGTATAGATGGCGTTAGTTCTGAAAACTTTTGGGAAATAAAGTGAATATTCTTGATAATAAATGACGACCATTTGTAATAAAAGCACTCGCCGATCCTGTTTGCAGGGATGCGTGCAAAAGACCCCTTGGAAAGTTTACGAGTTGAAAGGACTAGCTCAAGGTATAAAACACGCACAATGTACTACCTCGAGACAGGACGAAAGCGTCAGGAAACAAAAATACGAGTAACTCAGCGTGTACGAAAGAAAACCGAAAAAACGCATGGGAACACGACGCATTAATAACTTTTACGACTCTCTTGAAATCCTTATTCCTCATCAATAAAAACCCTCGTCCTTATCTGAATATATTATAACCTAAAAAATTAAATTCAAAGTGTTTGTGAATTAAAATCCAAAAAATTAAAACAATTTAATGAAGTTAGAGCAAAAGTCCTGCGGATGATTATTAAAGTTGTTGTGTTGTATCCTGAATTATCCTTTTTGCCAAAAACGGCTGCTCTATTTCATCCGGTAAGTTTAAATTACTTTTCGCAAAATTGCTTTCGGAAAGAGTTTAACCCGTTTAGCAGCGTCAGGACGAAACAGGATTAACAGGATAAAAAAGTTTCGAACAGCAATTTTTCATTAAAACGTGTGTTTTAATTTTACACACAAAATTATTTATTATTTATTTTTGCGTTTTGTAAAATGAGCTTAAAATGGCTAAATTGAACTAGGACCAAAAGGACAAAGGAGCATGTTTCAAACCGGAAACTTTTGTTTGTGAAAGTTTAAGTTATTGTGTACTTTGGCAACATTGTTAAATTGTGACAGTTTGTTTAACTTTTCACACAATTATTGTTCAAGTTTACAAGGTTATATTCTCTCATTGGTTGTAATTTAGAAGGCGTGTGGTGTGAGGTTAGGGGCGTTGGGCGGAGCTCCCACGCGTTCGATGCTCAATTTCACCTCATTTGTAGCACGGGAAAAGTTTCTACCATTGCGGTGTGCGGTCGAGTGTTTTGTTTTGGTAAAATTTGTTGTTCTGCGAGGATGAATCAATTAAGTCTCTCCAGACTCTAGCGGAAAAATCAAATTAAATTTTTCATCAAAATTAAAACAGAAAATTTTATTTTTTAGTTTTAGAGTAAATACAGGGCGTTTCCTGAGTTTTAAAATTTTCATTTATTGCAAAATACGCGTCATATTTGCGTGTGGAAGCGCCAGCAACGGTTGTTACAATTTCCACCCCGAACGGGGTGAATTCAACCCTCACTGTGTGCATAATTCAGTTGCTGTTGAGTGGAATGTTTACACCTGAAATCAACGCAAAGTCCACAAAGTGGCTCACGAAATCAATGTATGTATCCGTGGCGGCCATCTTTGAATTTGCACTCCACCGCAAAGCTGCAAGCTCAAAAGCACAAGAAACCAAAAAATCCCGCAATTTTGCGTCCGCAAGCGTGTAGCCATGAATTAGTAATACGGCAGCGTACTGAAATCCCTCCGCCAGGCTGAGTTCAGCAACACACATCACGCGCATGTGAGAGCGCGCATCCCACCAAGACGAGATAGAGTGTAAAAAGCTTTATTTAATGCAAATCCGACAATTAAGTTGCATCTATGATAATGTGGGCGTATGGTGCAGATGCGCCGGGAATTTATTGAAGTGCATAAGGACACGTTGCAGGGAGATTAACACGCCACGCGCGGACGTGGGATAATTCAAGAGTTCATGCAAAATCGCACGCTACGTGATTTATAGATGACTTTAGGGGTTGCATACAGTTAATGTCAAATAATGTCACAAATAAAACTTTTAAACGCGAATATCTCAGGGGAAACTATTAAATGGATTTGATGATTCTTTTCATGGTATCATTTTATTATTAATTCTGTTATCATTTTTTATCATTTTTTTGTTTTATTACGGTTTTAATAGCTTTTTTGTTTTATGTTTTGGTACTTTTTAATGATTATTCCCAGCAATTTGATAAAGTTAATGGCACCTTTCACATTTCTTTTTTCGGTTTTCCGCATTTTTATTTCACCATTTCATAAATTGTATGCAAATAATTCCGGGCCAAAATGGTGTAATAAAGCGATGCCCCACACATTTGCGAATTCTAAATTCACATTTCCTGCGCGAATATTTGAAAGTCTACTGCAACGTATTTTAATTAAATTCCTTATAAAATTATGCCAACTATTCACATCATAAATATTCTAACCTGAAATACAGTCTACGAGGTTTTATTTTACTTGTAACAATGTTCAACTTGATTATTTGCTTTGCGATTGTAAAGTTTCGGGGTTCCTGGGTGCTCGGAGAAGATTCACCGTGGAAAGCAGGGAAGCGAAACAAGTTAATGTAAGCACGTATGCAATGGCGGCGCAAGGGCGGCGACTGAATGGTATTATAACTGGTTTGCGTTCTCCAATTCTGCTCGCGGCTATATCTCGATCTCTAGTCCTTGCTCCTTGCTCCGTAAGGATGCAAAACTTTATCAAAGAATACATTTGGTTAACGGAATTCTTTACTGTTGGATGCACGTTTTTTATATTTCGGACAACATTTTCTGATTTTTGTATTTTTTTTTTGTTAACCTAATTGTATTTTTTTCGTTTTGTTTCGGTCGTTTGCTCGTTTGGTTTCATTACTTTCTCGTCAGTTTCGTTTCGTATTTATTATTCTCTTGCGAGCGTACGGCGGATGAAATCAACCGGTTTTTACTGCCGTTTATTCGACTTCGATCGCTTGTGGCATTATACGAGAGTGCGTTTGAAGTGAAATTTATGCATTCGCGTTTTGTCTTCAAGTCAAACACATTGGCAGAAGCATTGTGCAGAGATAATTTCATGAAAGTCGTAAATTAGTCTTTAAAAGATCGTTAAAATGAAGTTACAAAGACCTGAAACAACAACTGATTATATTTTATTGTAAAATTGTTTAGGTTTTAAAATTAATTAAAACTATTAGAGATAAATTAGAAATCTTTTCGGAATTTGTTTATAGATTAGTGGTAATAACTGTACCAAATTTCAAGGTTATTGTTTCAATAGTTTTTCGAGAAAATGACGTTTAAGTAAAAACTGATTAATTTTTTAATTTTTTTTTTAGTTTTCTTCATTATATAAAAACTATTAGTTATAAATGAAAATTCTTTCACTAAATAATTTCTACTTTAATTATTAATATTCACACCATATTTCAAGTTAATGGGTCCAATAGTTTTCGAAAATTGCGTTTTAAACAATAAATTATTAGTTTTTAGTATTTTTTAAGTTTTTCTTTATTAATTAAAACTATTTGCTATAAATTCTAAAAAATTCTTCGACTAAATTATTTCCACTTTAATTATTAATCATCACACCAAAATTTCAAGTTAATTGGTCAATAGTTTTCCAGTCAATGGCGTTCAGAAGCAATATCTGATTATATTTTCCTATATTTTAAAATGTTTTTCTTTAATTATTTAAAAACTATTTGTTAAAAATTAAAAATTCTTCTTTTATATATTATTTATACTCTAATTATTAATATATTACACACAATTTCAAAATTAATTGGCCCAATAGTTTTTCTAGATAATGGCGTTTAAAGTTTTAATTTCTGTTTTATGCTTCCCGTTATACGTACATTACTTTTATTTCTACTATTATAGTAACCCACCCGCAGTGAAAAACCACGTCCAAGACGTAACTTGATACTTCCACATCAACTTCCGGTTCTACTAAATTGGGAAGTGATCCAATGACCACGCCATTTAATCCGTTAGCGTCAGCTAATTAAAAGAAAACTAATAAACTTGTTTTTCTCCTCTTTACCTCGATTAGCTAAGTGCAAATGACGTCACGCGACACGTGTGTCGCCAAACAAAATGGCACAGCATTTATATTTATAGAAAGAGCAGCAAAAGAAACAAATACAAATTGTATTAAATGATTTACTATCGCATCGCAAGTCAAACTTGAATAATTTTTTCATGTTCATATTTTGTGTACGCGTGCGCTGTTATCCGTCCGACAAGTAATGGCTGGGAAGTATCAGCGCACATCGAAGGATGCAGCAGGACTTTGAGTGCATTATTTCAACGTGCAACGTTCAACGTACTGTCCTTGACACTGCGCGCCGAAAAAGCGTCATCAATTTTTATTTCCGGCAATAAGTTAGCGCTCGGTTCGTGTTATTGCATTCCGGTTCAGGATAACATGATAAACGGATAATACTGTTGCCAAATGGTGAAAAAACTACTGTAGCAGGTCTGCAGTAACAAATAAATCAACAAAATCAATCAAAATCAACATTTTTTAGGTTCGATTTCAGTGCAATTGAAGGAAATAATTTTGACGTTTTGAAACATAACCTATTGTGAAATGTCAAAATTTGTTGTGTTTTGACATTGAGGTTATGACATTTTGTCAGCTAGGTTAGAAAACAGTTCAAAATTAATCAAATTAGGTTACGATGATTAATTGAAAATCACATTTTATAGATTTTTTCTTTTTAATTTTTTGACATTTCTAAAGCTGTTTACTGGTTTTATGTTTTTGCATTCTGTTTAAGGATAACACGATAAAAAGGTGTAAGATTAACAAAATAGTAAAGATATTGCCATTTTGGTCTGTAAGCGCAGGTAAACATTAAAATCAATCAAAATCTATTTTTCTGTTGATTTTTATGCAATATCTTATGAATTTGACTTTACAACATAACCTCTAACTCAAAATCAATAAGGTTATGTAATTTGACGGCTACATAAGAAAAATAACCTCAATATTCTACCAAATTTACCAAATAATCAATTCAAGGCAATTTTACATAAACCGCTTTTATAATTTTCAACAATTCCAAAACTAATTTAACCTAAGAAACTAAAATAATCTTCTGTGTCTTAGAAGAAGCTTACCTAAATATTCCTCGGAGATTTTCCAAGCATAACACTTCCACATCTCAAGGTTTTAATCCAGGTACATAACACTGGTTTTAAACAACAATTGAAAACAAATCAATAATATACAAATACAAAAATATACAGGGTGTTTGCAAATTTCAATAAAACCAAAAACATTAAAAAACTTGCCTTATCATCATATCGTATGCCATTCAACTCAAGCATTTTGACAACCACCGTGGAATTACCAGCGTGGAGCGTAACAAATGACAGAATCCATAGTAGATTGGGGCAAAATTGACACATACGCATCATTAAACACCGTCTCATTCGCCCATCTTGATGACACGCCTGTTCACCCAACGTTGACACTTCCTCTCATCCGGTGCAAGTGTCAAATTCATGGCTGCGCCAGCAGCTCTTTCACGTAATTCCGCTTTGGACAACGATGCATGTTGTCTTGCGAAACTCTTCATCCAGATCCATTTTAATATTGTATAAATCAACGCGAATTTTTATATAAACACACTGTATACACAAATATTTATTAAATACACGGACACACTGTATGAGTCACATTTTAAGCAGCAAGATGCAAAGTTTTCGCCTATTTTTGCTTGGCGTGCGTAGGCGGCGCCGGACACACGTTATCGCATGCCAGCGACTGTAATTAGCCGAATGTCGTCGGAGTTATCATCGCATGTGTAACAAATTTTATTCCTCTCTTATCTCTTGGCGGCGCGCGGCGCCTATAGTAAACAAACCGCGAATCTGTGTTAATCTCCTCAAAACTCATTTTGCTTAATATTCTCTTCGACTCGCGTCACGCCCGTGTGTGTTTTCCACAATTTTCACGGTAAAAATATTATAAAACTCCGCGGGAAATTCCGCTAGATGGCGTCACTGTACACAAAATCCACAAAACACTTAAAACTATTAATTAAATACAGAGATTATAGTAGATATTACATTAAACATTACACATGATTATTTTTAGATGTTGTTGGAGTGGATACACAGGGTGTTTATAGAAATCTGCAACAAAAATTAAAAATTAAATTTTTTTTGATGTTTTGAACACTTTTGTATATAAAAGTATACATTTTGCTACATCTTTTTGTCTTAATATTTACGGCGGCACAATGCCTATTATCAGACACATTTTGTTGTTAATTAACGATTTTAAAGTGATTTATTGGTACTTGTCTTTTTGAGGTTATTTACGTATTTTGGTTATAAAAGAATTATCTCAACGGTGGTAAGGTGCTTCTGTGCGTTAATCTGTAATCTGTTTATAGGTTAATTATATTTCCGAGGTTTTTCGACTCACCACGCTGCAATTGCATTAGTGTAAACTTGTGCGCACTTGCTGTGAAAATAAGCGTGTGAGCAAATTTAATATAATGAGATTATGATTACACAAAATGGCGCGCTGGTGTGCGTCCATGTGTGTAAAAATATGCTGATGTCATCGGCTGTGGCGATGTGCGAAGATAACCGATAACCTTCGATGTGTGTGTGTGTTGTTGCCTATCACCCAAACGCAAAACACTCATTTGTTTATGATTATCAATTAATACTAGTTGGTAACTGAGTGTGGGTAAACATAAAACAAACGGGATTGGATTTAGTTGTGTGGTTGGATGTTGGGATGTTTTGGCTGTTTGTGCGTTTAAAATAACTATTTTTAGGTTTAAGGGTCTGCAAGGCGTGTGTGGACGATATAATGTTTATTTCATTTGTTTATGAACCGTTATTGCGTCATAAATAAAGTGCTCGACAATCTCGCGGCCCGTGGCGCGTGGATTATTAAAATCGAGCGGGGTGTAATGTGATATACAGTGTGTAACCATTAAAACATTCACTTCCGGTTTTGGGAAATTTTTATAAATTGTCAAAAATGTTTTAAATTTAATTTATTTTTGATTTAAAATAGTTTTTTTAATCTTGTTTTCCATAGGTTTTTCGGTTTCCGGTTTGGGTATGCCTAGCTCTAGTTTGGTTTAATTTCCTTGCCAGCGATAAATCCTAGACGTCTGCCGCATTTCTAGTGAACAATCCTGTCACAGGACAATTTAGTTTCACTACGGGCAACCGGAGGTATAATTTACGTACAATAGAATGGTATTTATAGTTTTAGACATTTATATTATATATATATTTTATTTTTTATATTATTTATTATCTTAAATATTTTTTAATTTTTTTTGTTTTTATTTCTTTTCGGTATATTTGTGATTTGTTTTCTTGATCCATAATCCCGGATGCTGTGCGTGTTATGACCGTCTACATGATCCATTTAACGAGATCCGCCCGTAATACGGAATCCACTTTGATTGAGATGACGCGAGCATTCATCCCCAGCGAGAAAAAGAGGAAAACGGAAAGTAAGCTGCGCGTGACGCCTGACGTTGATAGATGACGCTGTCGTAAATTATAGAAAAGCTATTACAATCGATATAAACCTTACACGAAATCACACGACGCATGAGAATATATAAATATTTTCAAGATAGCTTGCCATGTGACACTTTCACTTCACTTTTATATTCATTGGTTTTATTTACTTTTTTCGTTTGTTTTGAACATCTCTCTATCACTCGATTTAATAAGATTTGCGTCCATTAAAATTTTCCCTCAGAAAAGTTTCAGGCAATACAGCAGTTTCCCTTTCCAGGCACAAGTATTTCTGTTTCGTCAGCCGTTTTTCCAAAGTTTCCACATTGCGAAAATAAGAAACGAGCGGTTGAAAAAGGACTACCATAACCATAGGTAGCATTAAACGTTAGAAGACATTAAAAACGAAGAAAAGAGAAACAATCTAACACGCACATTTTGTACGCTGGAATAAAATAAACCGACGATGAAGTTTTTTCTTTATTGTATATACAGTGTGGTTAGTAGTTAATTTCGTTTTAATTTTGATGAATGTTTTTATGGTAATAGTTGGATGTTTAATTTAGTGTTGTGATGTTTGTGGCTGGGAGAAGAGGTAAGTCATTTTGTTGGTAGTGAGTAAGAGGAAAAAATATTCAACCTTGTTTTGGAAGATAATGAATTTCGACCTTCGCTGGCCTTTCTGGCGCCCTGGAACCTGCTTGTCTCGCTTTCCAGTGGTTTTCTCATAATTTCTCGCGACCTTTCGCCACGCTTGTCTCTACGGCCTTATGTTTCATCATGGCCGACTTAGCATGACGGGTTACTAATCCTTTAGCTTTTTTGGGTTAATGGGGAAACGCATTGTTTTGGTTAATATTAAGTTAGGTGAAATGTTTTTGGTTTTGTGGGTGTTTTAAGAGGGTTTTTAGAGGGGTTTTAAAGTTGGAAATGTATGGATATCATTGGGGACTCTTTAACTAGTAAATGACGAGTTAAAATAGTCATATTATTTGTTGAGACAGGAGATGCAGATTGTTTTTTTACGAGTTCGTTTTTGAATTTCGAAAACTTTTTGAAAAATATTAATTTTTTGACGGGTGTTTTTAGGGCATTTTGAGGAGGGGTTTAAAGGGTAGAAAGAAGTTATGTATGTGTCATAAAGGACCTTATCTGTTAAATGACATGTTAAAACCGGAAAATTCTCCATGGACATAGAATTTGGCAGGGTGTTTTACCACTCTATGATTTGAATTTCCTTTTAAATTTACAAAATTTCAACGAGTTTTTATGACATTTCCACATAATGTAAAGCCATCAAAAATTCACACAAATCATATAAAGAAACTCTCACCACCAAATAACGTTGAGATAATCAAAACTCTCAATTTTTACTACAAAGATACGGGCTTACATTTCTCTACATCGTGTTTAAAAAAATGCCAAAACAAAAAGCCACCAAATGCGACATTGTTTTACGCATTACTGTACTAACTTATCCATAACCCCGACACATAAAAATATCTCTTATCCTGAATACTATAACGCATTACACTCTCGAGCGTAAAATGCGCTGCAAAATTACCACGTAAAGGCAATAATTTTAATTAAACCACCTGATATCGCATCAAGTTTGTTGCGTGCAGCTACCGCCACTGGCCAGTAGTAATAACCATAGTATACGTTACAAAACACAATACCGCTAATACAGAGGGGTATGTTAGTAAAAGTTTTATACGCCGTTGCTTCCAGAATAAAACGTAGGAACAGTTGAATAGCCTGCAGCTTCCAGCGTCCAAAAATGCCGAAAATAAAAACGAACGCAAAAGTAAACAACATGTTATGCAACTTTTATAGCGTTTTACGTAAAGGAGAAGGTTTAGCGGGAATTACATAAAATTCCATATGTATGTAGAAATTCATTAAAAATAATGCGTATTTTAATTTGGTACTTCACCAATATTATTTTAAATTATTTTAATTTTCGAGTATTTTTGCATGAAATGAATTCACTTAAATGGAGGCGAGAACGTGATATATTCGCTAAATAAAACGCTGTTACATTTAATATCACCTCGTTCTCAATTTGCTCATACTTTGTTCCGGTATGTAATGGTACCAACCAAAGTTAAGGCGCCATTCCCGAACGTACATTTCGGTTCCGCTTCATTTCGCCGATACTACAATTGTATGTTTTTGTTTTGATTTTTTACCACCACTGAGTCTTAATTTGGTCGGTGTAGAAGTAATTTTGGTTTATCATTTATTCTTCATTTTTCTTCTGCAGACTTGAAAATAACTTTTAAACACTCATTTTTTATATTACTATATGCAAAAACAAACACAAATGACCGCCGATGCAAATTTGCTCAATATAACCTTATATTGTGCTGGCCTATGCGTGTAGATGTCGCCACTCTGGTAAATTAAATAAATGTCTGTGCGGTTGCTCGCAAAGCGGCGTGAATTTGGCTCTTGTACGTGAAATAAATTACAATTACGCGCATCGCCCGTAAAAGAAGCTTCCACGAACGTATTCGCTGTCAACAAGCACCGCAGTGATCTCTTTCGCGGTGCGTTTCAATAAGCGTGTCGTTACGTCGCTGGGTTCCAAATCTCCCATCCAACACGGCGTCCGCCACCTATGTAGGCAACCAGTTAAGTACAATACATCCCATTTCAATGCTTTATAAACGGAAAAGTTCTGATGTTTGTTACACTTTCACGCAAAAAACTAACCGGATCATCATGAAAAATTGCGGCACATATCCTTAGTGGTCCCCTGAATGGTTATAGGCTACTTTTAGAGCGGCTTAATAAAAAAAATTCGTTTTAAATAAAATGTGCGAAATTTAGTTTGTAGCCGACAATACCTACCTGGCTATTTTACCGCCTACACGCCATCCATCTCTGCAATGAAGCTCAAACCTAAGTACCTGGCAGTACCATCACACCTGTATTATCACACTGGTATTACCGACAGCTACGTCAACATCAAACCACCTCGACTACACGGACACGTGCCACTATACTTCCATAGACTATACTTCAGCCTTTTACTTTTGTAAACTTCCTGCCATTCTACTTCATTGTTACTTCTGTGACTACGCGGCATGTAATACGGAAGCAACCATTTTAGATATTCGCGAGCTGTGCCGCATGCTTTTTCAGTGTACATAATAAAAATTGTATATCTGTAGGGTGTTTCCTGCCGGATATATATGAGTAAAAGCAAAAGCATTATTATTTTTTGCCGCTTTTGAAGAAATTTGCGGTATACTCTCGTGTCTGTGCGGGTGTCTAAAGCCAGTGATTTGGCGGAGGGAAGTGCTTGGTAAAATGAAAAGAGTGTGAAAACGAGAAAGGCCGTGGGGGTACTTCACATAAGCATGCTAGAACACAATAGCGCAATACGGGAGTCTAAAATAATTTACGAGGGCGGTTTCCTGCTTTAAGTTTCCTCGTAAAGACCTAAAAAGAAATTTCAGTCGGCAATAATATACATTTCTATAGGTTACATTACGTACACTTATAATAAAGTGAATAGGACACAGGAATAATAATCATAATAATAATACAAATATTAATTCAATTAATTTGAAATTCAGGGAATAGTTTCGTAGTTTTATTAGAAAACTCTGAAATTGGTGTCATTTTGAAATTTGTTTAAGATAATTATTGGTACATATATGTATAAATTGTTAAATTTAGTATAAATTATTCGTAGAAATTCCTCTTTCATTCGATGTTAAGTATATGTGAATTTCTATGGTAGTTCAAAAAAGTTATTAATGAAAAAACTACCCTACAAAAAATAACGGAAAATCGATTTATTTTCTATACAAAATTTAAAAATAATCTTGATGGATATCATTTTATTCGTCTCACCCTGCGTCGATTGATATAAAACAGTATAGTATTGCTAATTATTTCTGAGTTACGGCAAAAACTTAAGTAAAATTAGAAATTTTACTTGTTTTCAAATTTTGACCAAATTCGATGTAAACCTATACTAACAAAAAATATTAATTAACACCATGGTTATTCCATAATTCCTCTTTAAATTTGATGTAAAATTTTACGAAAAATCCATTGACGCAAACAAAAGTTATATTAAAATTCCACTTTTTCATAATATTTTTCACGTCTACTTTCGTATTCTTTGTTAAATATCCCATGGCTCGCTATACAAAATTAATGTTAAGGCATAAATCCTCGTATCTCTCTCTGTCCCTATACCTTAAAAGGAAAAACAAATGTAAAAATAAAATAATAAAAAATTCGCTCGCGAGATATCACCATTAAATTCTTCAAGAAATGAAAATTTAATGGAGTCGCTTTCATCACGCAGTGAATGCATATAAAGATGCCACAGTCGCGAGTTTCATGCACCTTGCCCTGCTCCAAGCTTCCCAATTAACACAACAACGCACACACTACCACAACAGTACCTAATAATAAATTAGCAAACGGTGACCCCGAAAATATCTTACTAATTTACGCATGGGGATGCAATTATTGGAAATATGCAAGCGGAGGCAGGAAGCTCATAAACACACACTCTCGCGTCGAACATATTACCCTGTGTTTCAGCATCAATTTAACCTCAATTTTATCACGCTCATCATTCGCCATCGTATCATATTTTGCTATAAACTAACCTACGGTGAATAAATTGTCAATTTGTAATTAAATTATTTTTATCTTGTTTGGGCATTAGGAAATTGATTTTAAAGAGCAAAAAAAGCGAAAAGAATGAAACCGAAACCGGAAGTCAACGTTTCATTTGATACAATAATATACGTTCGAATTAAAAGCCATTGGCGTTTAAAAATATTTTTGAGCTAAAAGTGGAAACTGGAAAAACCGGAAGTCAAATTTTATTAAAGGATAATCTGTTGAAATGTCCATTGATTGTTTTTTGAGTTTATAATGGTATAACGAAACCGGAAACCGAAAACTAACCTGAAACCACAAAACCATTGAAATATTGTATATAAAGCACGCGCATTGAAAGGAGGCTTCGTTTGACGAGAGAATGCTGATGATGATGATCCTCGTTGTTCTATTTCCAATTTTATCCTCACAAAGGCTTTTATTCGCATTCGTTTGTACTCGCCAAGTCTTTGTTGCTGGCGTGATTTATTGTTTGTTAATAAATAATTATTACACACACCTAAATTATTTTGAGAGCTTTTAATATTATATTTTTCTTTTTTTGTAAAAATATTTGTAAAATATTTGAGGCGTGGAAAAGAGTGTTTGGTTAGTTCTTTAGTTTGTTTGGCGCAAACAGAGTCGGGGAAGTGGGAAGTTTCCACAAGCAATTTATTAATTACTAAACCAAACACGGTTTTAACCAGTCACTTCCGTGGTCATTTGGGTAATATTTGAACTGCGGGAGCTAATGAGGCTGCAGGCAACCAAATAAAACATCAAAAGTAAATTAAGTTATGCAGTATAAAACTTTTGAGAACATTTTCTATGTTCAAAATAGTAAAAATTAATTATTTTGTGGTGGATATTAAGAAAAATTGTTTTCTTTTTTAATTGCTGTGATGGATATGTTTTTTGTGGATTTCTTTTCATGCAGTAGTTTAATAGTTATTAACAAAACTAAATTTTTCACTAAAATAATAACGTAAAAATTCGAGTTATTGTTCATAAAAAATATATAAAAGTAATCATGTAGGGTATCATTTTATTTGTAATTAAATTCTGCGTCGATTTGCAAAAATACTATTAAATTAATTAGTTCCAAGTTAATTAAAAACTGAGGTAAAAAGGAAAATTTTCAATTTTTGATATTTTGAGTTTTGATTGCCAAAAATTAGTTACAAATGAATTTTCAAAATTAACCCATGTCATTCTCTAATTTCCTTTAATTTGATAATTAAATTTAATAAAATCCATCGATCCAGGCGAACAAAAGTTATGAGCAAATTTAAAAAATAAATTCTACATTTTCACAAATTTTTGCCATTTTATTTATTTTAAATCTTCTAATAAATAACCCGCATGCAGCTGTGAAACAAAAGTTACAAACCAATTATTCCTCCTCTTGCATGTTTTTTTAACAATAATATTTTATATTTTTCTAAATCTGCTATAAAATCAGCTTGCATTTCTCGTTTTACGTTATTTTTGTTATTTCCAACTTTTCACGCGTAAAACGAAAAAAAAATTGTTTTATTAATGTACGCTTTGAAAGACGAAAACTTCATACACCTCATCACGTCAATTCACTCGACTGTAAATCAAAGCGCACCAAAACGAAACAGAGTGCAAGTGAAAAATTAACGTTACTCCTGAGTTTCTTGTTTATTCCAAAATATGATTTTTACATTTTCACATTATTTCCTGTTAGGTACTCTTTAAAACTTTTTAAAAATTTTATCAAACCCATTGCGCCATTATTAATTCAGCTTAAAGCGCCTAAAATTCGAGGTTACCTCTCATAGGCAACCACAACAATACACACAAGTCAAAATCACAAAAAATTAAAACAACATGCGGTGACACACAAAATGATTTCCCATTAAAGATGAGTGTATTCTGCGTTTATCCAATTGTACCGAAGGCAAAGTGTTATTTATCGGTGCATACTGCGTATGCACTCCAGAGCTCGCGATACGTTGTTTGGTGCGGCTGTGCCTAACGTCGACGTGATTGGAGTGTTACACATTACGAAAACGAAACGAAGTGGTGCGGAAAAGCAAAAACACAGCGAAATACGAGAGTGATAAAAGAAAAAATAAACAAAATAATTCAGCTGCAAAATTCCGCGCTGACTAATTCGTTTTAGACGCTAATTAACATGCTACCAATTGTCTCTGCCAAGTGACTAATGATGTAGATACTAAAAATAAATACTTTTTAGTGTTTCTTAGTATCTTTTGCTAAAATAAAGCCTGAAACTTTGAAAAAGGGCTTTTTTTAAGCTTAAAACATGCTAGGCAAACTAGTCGAACGTTCTTATTTCGATGAAGAAACTAATAAAAATACAATTTTTACAATATTAAAATGAAGTGAAATAAAGTCTTGAAACTTAGAAAAACGGTTTATTTAAAAGTTTAGATAATTGTGAAAATCCAGTTTAAACTGGCAAAAGTTGCCTTGTTATTACCTTTCATTAAAAGCAATATTTTACATAATTAAAGGAATATTTAAAATGCTTTGCAAGCTCTACAACACAAATTGAAGTTTCCACTCATTTTAATCAACTAATTAATGAACAAAACTACTAAAATTCATTTCTTTGCTAAATAACATTTAAACTTCTATTTAAATGTAAAATAAAACTGTAAAAACTTTTTAAAACAAGTTTTTAAGCCCAATCATGCTAGGCAAACCAATTGAACGCCCATCATATAAATAAAAGTATAAAGTTAATTCTTTGTCATTATTTAAAAAACAATATTTCCTTAAATTAAAAGCAAAAATTTCAGAGTTTTGCCAAGCTTTCCTTCGTCACAAAATTGAAGTTTCATCGAAATTAATTAACTTTCTCTACCAAAAAAACAACACAGACAACTAATCTCTTTAAAGTGCAAAACTAAATTCAAAACCAGACATTGTGTAATGTAACGCCGGTTATCTAGGAGTTCAACATGCTAATTACGTCCACAACGTGTTGTTAACCTTTGTATGCACAGTTCGCCGTTCGCAAAACGCTGAATGTTGCTTAAGCAAATTCGCACTCTAAGCAATGTGGATGCATCTTGATACTAAATACCACCTACCTGGCGAGTATACGTTAAGCACGCAACCAAAAATTACCCACACTCTGTGAAATATTTCCAAAAAAAAAAAAAAAAAAAAAAACGCGTGTCTGCGAGTGCAAATAGTGCGCAAATTGAAAGAAAAAAAGAGGTGAAAAATTAATTATTATTTTCCGTGGATATTGAGAAAATTGTTTTATTTTTAATTATGTTGTGTGATGGATATGTTTTTGTGGATTTACATGCAGCAGTTTAAAAGTTATTAACAAAAAAAACTATTTTCAAGCAAAAATATTAACGTAAAATTGAGTTATTTATAAAAATGTACAAAAGTTATCATGTGGGTGTATCATTTTATTCAGAATTTAATTCTGCGTCGACGATATATAAAACAATATAATATTAAGTTAATTAGTTCCAAGTTAATTGCAAAAACTGAGGTAAAATGAAAATTTTCAAATTTAATATTTCTGAACTTTGATTGCATGTAAAAATTATGCTACAAATGATTTGGCAAATACCAATTTACCACATTCCCTGAATTTTCTTTAATTTTATACTAAATTTGATAAAATCCATCCAGGCAAACAAAAGTTATGAGCAAATTTCTAAAAATAAATTTCCTACATTTTTAAGCAATTTTTCGTTATTTTATTTATTTTTAAATTTTTTTGTTAAATAACCTGCAGCTCATGTGAAAACAAAAAGTTACAAATTGCACTCAAGCAATACATGCGGATGCATCTTTGATACTAAATTACCTACTGGCGGAGAGTATATACTTAAGCACGCAACCAAAATTATACACACTTGTGAAGCCTTAAAAACGCGTGTCTATGAGTAAAATAAAGTAAAATTGCATGAATAATAAACAAAGTCGTAAAATCATAAACTCATAAAAATGCACAATTATCCACTTTGAAATAAGAAAAAGCATTTAAAACACAAACAACACAAAAAAACAGCGCCATCTTTTCATCACGTACATAATTGGTACATGAAAAAACATAACCTAAATATCACAACATTTACGCGTGTAATAAATAAATATCAAGTCAATTAATTAAATTTCCAAAATGAAACAATGTATTGTAAACGCTAAAATAAATAAATACATGTCCGTAACGTGTTTATTTATTTAAAACTCTAATTACATGAGTGCAGCTGACGATTGAAATCGAATATGAAATTGATCGATGGACATGCTCAACAATTGTGTAAATGTACTACTATACACTTGATATTTTTCACTGCAACCAATACGGCTACTATGTATGTGTTTGGTGTGTGTGTATTTGCCCGCGTTCTCGCAGCCTATGCGAGTTTGTTAGTTGGTTGTATACAGTGATGGGAGGATTTACCCTCTGTTTGCAAATGTGGTATCACGATCTCCTCCGTCTCAAACGACGGCGAAATACAAAATGCTGTAAAACGACGTTTTCTTTGCGATTTTATTTTGCGTTTTGCGCGCCATTGTGCTCGCTCGCGCATTGCATTGTATTTTTATGTGGACGTGGCTTCCTTACTTCCCACCGCCATTTCCTGGCTATGTGCTGCGTCATTTTTGTCATTTCCACCACATCACATCTTCCAACGCACGGTTGTGATTTAGTAGTGTGTTTTATTTTTTATTTTTGGTTTATTTTTGCAGTTTTCAAATAAAGTTGCGTGTATTTTTACTTAGATGGCATTACTATCGCTATTAATACAACTGTGTTTTGTGTTATTTTTTGTGTTATTTTGTCATTTTACATTGCTTTTAAATGTTTTAGTCGTAATTTATTGAAATATTGATTTTTGAGGTTTTGGCTTATTTTTGGTAGTTTTTTAACAAGTTGTGTGTTTTAAATATAGGCGCTAGTTGTATGTATTATATTACAACTTAAATTTTATCGTTTGTGCTTGCAATTTACTTCTGGTGCTATATTTTTTACAAAGCTTTTAAATTTTCATTTGTTTCTATAAGTTTCAAGATTTTATTATAGACTGCTTTAACCCTTTTTGCTGCTCGCAATAATGAAGCGCCTGTAGTCACAGAAATAGCACAATGGAATGGCGAAAGTTTTACTGGCGGCCGCATGTTGTGTTTATTTGATGTTGACGGTTGCCGGTAATACAGTGCGATAATACAGCGTGATGGCAATTATAGTACTGCGGTTTGAGCTCAGTTTGCTGGAATGCTAGATGGCGTTGAAGTAGTCAACAGCTAGATGCAGAGTGCATATTAATCAATTTCTTTGCCTTTTATTTAAAAATACTATTTTTATTAAATAAAAAGTAGCCTATAACCATTCGGGGACCACTAAGAATATGTGTACAAATTTTCATGATATCGGTTAAGTAGTTTTTGCGTAACAAACATCAGGGATATCTGCATTTATAATATTAGTAGAGATGACGCTTACTTTGTGTCAAATTAACCTTCGTTTTGTGTTATATTTATACTCTACTAATTTTACCTCATTTCAACGCGTTTTCTCTATACCCATTATACTTTTACCTTTTTTACTTAATTCTAAAACATTTTTATGTAACTTCAAAGTATCGCAACATGTATGGCGTTACTAGTTTGACATAAAATTTAAACAGGATGTCCGATTGAGTAAAACTCTGAAACGTTAGATAGCCACACCCAAAACAGTATTACGTGCGGTTTCCTAAAGCGTAAAATAAGAAGCGAAGCGACGTAATACAAGAACGCGACGAAAAGAAACGAAGAAAACTGAAAAAATCGAAACCACCTGTGGCCACTGTTTACGCCGCTCTTCGCTCAAAAGCACTGCGTAGTGTTAAAGTAACACAATACAACCCCAAGACGCAGGGGATGTGCTTAGCCGTTTGCCAGACCCCTCAAACGCCGAAGGACTTGAGCGGCGTATACATCAAAATAACAAGCAATACACCACAAGCAACAACTTACGCGTGCTCTTTAAACAGATGACAGATTAATATACTCATAGTATTTTACTAATAAATTCATTATCAAATGTTTAAATAAAACTAATTATTGTAGAAAGTGATTTAAAATATTTTAAACCTACATGCCATATTTTCCGCGAATACTGGTGACGTTGTTTGTTGTTCACGATAAATTTAGCCGATGAAAATTGTTTGCGTTTACGACTTTTAGGCTTTCGAACATTTTAGCGCGCGCTTTCGCACAATACGTTGTCCCTGCCGCATTTTACCGGTGATGCAGGTACTGGAACGCTTGACGGCTCGTAACGCGAGGCGCGGCAGCCGGGCGCCTACTCTGACGGAGGCGGCGGCGGTGGCGGTGGCAAAGCGGTAGAAACACGGCTGCCGCAGTGTCGGCACGGCAGAGCCCGCCCCGCCTATGATGACGTCCGTTAACTGGCGGTACCATCTTCGACAACCCATGAACCAATTAAAATATTGTGTATGTTTATTGTATAAAAATATTCAAATCAAAACTAGTTAATCACAAATGGCGCTTTGAAAAAAAAAACAGTTTTATTTGATATTTTTTCATTTTGTTATTTATCATTTTAATTCGTGCGTTTGATGAAACGTATGATATTTATTTTTTATTTATTTATAACTATTTTGATTGATGCAATATCTACAAAATAAATATGGCTTTTTTATATTTAAATGTATTTGTTTTATATTTTTGTATGTGTTTTGTGTTTTATGTGCATGCATTATGAGTTGCATGACAAATGTCAATCGTCAACCTGTCAACTGCCGTAGAATTTCTTAGCCTACCTGTAAGTAAACTCCAAATACGTTGTTTACCTTAAAGTTTAAAGTCAATTTAGCAGTGCACGAAATTTTAATTCAGAGCTGCCATGGAAGGCAGCACCGAATGTCGTGCGGTGGCGGCAGAGCGGCGGCGTGAGTATAAATAAAATTAGTGCATCTGCTGCACTCGACCGTAAATTTTCACACGCAAGCCACATAAACACACAGAGACATAATTACCTGCAAAACCAATGAAAGCTAAAGCAGTTCCATGCTTAAGTCACCAAAATATTCATTATTTAATCCCTACTAATATTATAAAATGCGAAAGTCCTGATGTTTGTTATGACTTTCACGCAAAACTACTTTTAACTGGATCATCATGATAATTTGTACACATATTCTTAGTGGTCCCCTGAATGGTTATAGGCTACTTTTTATTTAATAAAAAAAAATTATTTTGAAATAAAATAAAAGAAATAGCGTTTAGCTAATAATACTCTGCACCGCGCTATTGACTACTTTAACGCCATATCTAGCATTCCAGCAATGAAGTCAAACCTAAGTACTATAGTACCATCACACTGTATTATCACACTGTATTACCGATAGCCATGCCAACATCAAATCCACCCCATCGGCTACTCATGGAGATCACACTATAATTTCCCATAGACTAAATGTCACTTTTTAAACTTCCCGCCATTCTATTTCATTGTTACTTCTTCTGCGACTACAGACGCGTAATGGAAGCAACTTCATTATTTTAGATATTCGCGAGAGAAGCTGCGGGTTAAAGCCAGTAGTCTAAGTAATTTTCAGTTATGCAACTCAATTTACAGCTTATAATATTTAGAAATATTCTTAAACAAAAATTGTAGAAATTGGAAGAAATATTTAGAAATTTACAATTTTTAAACTAAAAATCAAGTTTGATGGTTTTTTCCGCCATTTTAATAGCTGCTCAGAAATTAATCCAAGTATTCCTGATATGTTACCCTAACGCCCTCTATTGTTTTTTTGTAATTTAAGCTGAATTAGATATTCGCGAGCGAAGCCGCGGGTTAAAGCTAGTAAACAATTAAAAGAAAATAATTGCTTCGGACACATTGTATGATATTATACTAAACAATAGTCTCGGTTTGGTTTTGGTTCTGCTTTTAGATAATCTATAATATGAATAAAGAGAAACAAAAGAAAATCGCGCAAACAATACATCAGTGGATGGGTAGGGCCAAAAAAAAAGAAAAAACAGCCAAATCGGATCAGTAACGATGAAAAACGATGTGAGGGAAAGAAATCCAGTGGCGGGTGACGTCTTTCAACACTTTTATACATTAAATGGAGAAAAAAATCGTTTTTAAAGAGTTTTCATCAAGTTACGTGAATAAAAACATAGATGGCGCTGTTTATATGACATTTTAATTTACTCTTTCAATGTTTTTATACATTTTGAATGTATTAGACGCTACGCCACTGGAATTTGGCGCGGACGATGTACAAATAAGACTATTTGATATGTCAAATATTGTCCGGCTAATAATAATGTCAATATTGACTCCACGACTGACTGGCCGCTGTGTGGGTCAATACACGTTGCAAACAAACGCTAATAAATAGAAATCAACGTGTATTGGGTTGCATACATTGCAAAAAAAAAGCCGAAGTTAATTACATGTTTGCATAATATATTTTTATGCTTTGATAATAATTGCGTGGATATTCTGCTGGTATTTGTTACTATTTTTAACGTTTTGTCGCTGATTGTGTGCTAATTAGCCGCGTTTATAAACCGCTCATCGTGTTTGTTTGTTTTTTTTGTTTCCTCGGCGTTAAAAAACGTAAATAAATCATAAAATGTATAAAAATATATTGATATTTATTACACTCGGAGCAAAGCTGCAGCAATTTGTATTACATGTGATGTGTATTATTGGTTGCCTATATATGTGTATGTGTGAAAACACGCAATGATAATGATTATCATGTTAATCGTATTAATTATGGTAATCGCTTAATTACCCCGCAACAGATGTTTGCATTATCGGTTGATTGTCTGTCGCTGACGCACATTACGAGTATATCTGATTATAGGTTATGTAAATGTCACACACACAGAATGACAGATGTGGGCGTGGTGTGAGATTAAGAAATATGCTTTTAAATTTTAATTTTAAACTCACTCGCCGAGTGAAATATAAAATAGTGCGTCGATGAAAATCGGCGATTTATGAGTGTGTCGCGCGCACACGCTTGGAAATGCGAAAATGATGGCCGAGAAAATGTAACTAAGTCACCAGGTCGTCACCAGACGTCGAAATAATAAACGAGCGAACAATTTTAAATCGAAAAAAATGAGCACAGAGAAAAATTTAATAACAAATCACAAATCATGCGCAGATTGACATGTTTTTTCAATCAGAATATGTAAACAATGATTTTCTGGGTTATTAACTTAATATAGGCAACCAAATGAACACAAATAAACGAAATAATGTGTTGTTTTGCGCGGTGTATGTTTGGTTGCGGATTTATTACACTGCAGGCTTATAAATTACAAATTGCAACGAATATGGATGAAAGTCTAGCGCAAAACGCAGCCGCACGCATCAAATATGCTAATTTATTAATTAATTTAAATTCACGTCGTTCACCTTGACACTCACAAATATCATATGCAAAATTACAATTCAAATTCAAAAGCGGAAATATTACATCATTAATTATTATCAACAATAAAATTACTTACAAATTAACTTTAAAATATCCAATAACAAAATGGCGGCTTTAAATTTATATAAACTGATTTCTATTAAAACTATTAACTAGTCAATTGAATAGCGTTGACTTTTTCACTTGACACGCGCACTCGCAACATTCGCGCACTCGATTCTGATCAAGAAACAACTAGCAACGCTTCGTGTTAATAACATTCGCATTGCGTCCGAGCAAATACACACATTTCACACCGACAGGCGACGCAACAACAACTCGCGATGCAAACAAGATAAAAATCGCAGAAAACATCATGTTTTTCATCGCGTATACACGATAAAGCAATCATAGGCAACCCGTTACACGCGCACGTGTTGCATTTGCATAACATGATGTCATCTGAATGTTAATATTACAAATTATAACGTTGTAATTATTCGCCGATGACACAATAGATAATTTTAGCGTTTGATTTCGGTGTAAATGTCGCGCGGAATAATTTAAATCTAGTTTAATGTTACTAGCCACGCCCCCTACGACGAAATATTCAACTATGGACTATAATTAACCCGTGTAATTAGAAATTTAATGTTGGACAAGCATAGATTAATTTCGTAACTAAACCAATACGGTTGTTATTGATTAAAGTTTAAATATTAATTCTACGGACACATTGTATGTTTGGGAAATGATTTTATAGGTTATCATCTGTTTCCCATGCAAGTATTGTATTCATACTTGCAATGTTTTTTGTACTCCATGGTTCGAGAGGATCTGGGTCACTTTCTGTGCTTCCTGGGCTTGTTTGTTTGACAGCTGATTGACAGCCGCGGGTTCCAGGTGGCGCTGCTGGTGAAACTCTAAAATTTTAAGGTTAAACTATGTTTTTGAGATTTTTGTGATGTTTACCTGTTATTTTTAGCTGTTTTGGGTCTTTTTGCACGTTTGGGTACTGCTTGGTTGTCAACACCTGCCCCGGAACCTTCGACCTTGACCACATCAGTTTTGATATCTCCTTTTGGGCTTGGTCCTTCTTTGACAGCCGCGTCTAGGTTAATAGGACGGATATTCTCATAATCTTTGATGTTTGTCTTTAAATATTTCATTCGGAGGTCTGCGTCGTCTAATTCGATAGCTTTGTTGTCATAACCTGTCTTTTTGGGTTCTACTCTGATGTTTACCACAGTGTCAACTGAACTTGAGTCACTTGTGAGGAGTTTTTTCTTGTCTGATGTTGTGGGACGTATTTTACCAGCTGATTTACGTTGTGTTGCACTTTTAGCTCGTTTTATACGTGAGACCCTTCCGAGGAGTGGGACTTCACCAGGACCATCACTGTCTGATGGGTCTAAGGCGGTGTATTTTTTCTTTACGGTTGTTTCGACTTTTTTGACGAAGGATTCGGTACCTGCGAAGATCCCAGCTAGGGATTTCGCGGATGATGAAGTTTGGGTTTGACCAGGTGTTGGAATCATGTTGGTATCTGCAGATGGGGTTGCTGCTTGTTTAGCAAGTTGGGAAAGCAGGTACTTTTCCTCGGAAGTTGTCATAGACATGAAGATAAGGTCCCTAAGAGGGTCTTCTGATTGAATACTTGCGGAAATTGTTGGGATTTGAGGTTGGGGACTTTGTATGACTTGTGGGATCATGGTCATTTGGGTTACTAACTGGGGAGAAGCAACTGGGGCTAGTTGGGTTAAGGTATCCAACATTGCTATGTCAGTTAGAGGTGTAGGTGATAAAAGGGTCTTAGGAGTATCACCTTTAGGTGTTGTGGCATTAGTAGGACCTATTCCAGGTACTGCAAGTAAATTAGGTACTACTCCAGGACCAGGTGTTGGTGTTGGTGCAGGTGGTGGTCCATTCCCAACAACATTAACATCATGTGCAAAACTAATAACCTCTAGGGTAGCACTAAGGGCCCCTTCAAACCCTCCCATAATACTTGGTCCCATTGGGTCCAACAAAGGATCTCCACCTTTGGGTCTAGTGTTTTTCTTCACAGGAGTGTTAATACTCTCCCTGCCCCACATAAGACACCTCATCTCCTCCCCGGTCATCTTTTTACGTTTCATTGCTGTCAAGGTCACCTTGCACACTTTTCTCCAGTTGAGTACAGCACCTTTACGTTGTTTTGCTCTAGTTTTACTCTTACTTTTGATAACCATCACTCCACGTTGTTCATATTTGGGATCATCACTGGGACCAAGACCTATGCTGTATTCTTGAAGGTAGTGATGGGCATCTGCTTGGGGAATGGCCCTTTCTAGACTTATGACGATTTTTGCCCATTGCTTCATCCATTCTTTTTCGCTTTGTTCAATGACATGCGCGTAGGTGTTGCCCATCATGGCGATCAACATGTTTAGGAGTAAAATGGGGACAAAGACCATAAAAAGGGCAAATACTGCTTTCGCCATTGCAGGGTAAGAAGTATTTGACAGTTCTGAATACTAACATAACCACAATTTGTGTTTTATTTTTGGGAGTTATGAAAAAAGTACTTACATCATAATTTCCAAGGGTTATTTGAAAGAGGGCCATCCAAGTTGTTGGGTAACTGCTATACAGGGTGTTCTTAACTCCAGGAAAACCTTTATACAAGAAATAGAAGCATTGGGAGAACCCAAATAGGAAAACTGAGTAAATTATTCCGAAAGTCAACATGTCACCAGTTATCATGCTGTAGATCATTGTCACAAAAGGTCCAGTCAACTTAACAGCCCTTAAAATTGCACTTTAGAGTTTTTGGGACCTAGGTTAGTAAAACATAACCTTACCCAGCAAAAAACATGAGTAGGAACCAACTCCCAGGGACTGCAATCAATAAAAGTGCTTCCTCCATGGTTCTATCTCCTTTTAACCGGTAGTAGATACAAGCAAGGATCAAAAAGTTAGCAACCAGGAAGATGACCTTTGGAGGTGAAGCCCATTGTTGTTTTAGAAAGGTCCAAAGACCTTGGTTTTTGATTTCATCGCCTTGTTGTAGAATTAAGTAGCTTAGAACCCCTAAAACAGTCCCTATCTCTGCTACATATCTGCAAATTACCACAGGGTCATCTGTTGACCTTAATAGGGGTTCATCAGGGTCATCAGGTCGAAGGTACACAGCTCCCGAGAGAAATAAAAGATGTACGAGGAGAATTAACAGACGTTTCAAGAATTGATTCTAAAAACAATCATTTTTTAAGGTTAGGTTATTAAAAAAGGGTTTTTAGTACTCTTGCAAAGGTTTTCCACTTTTCCTCGAGTAGTCTTTGAATAATACCACCATCCAACATGTCTAAATGCTCTTGTTTGGTTCCATTCAGGATAATAAACAACGCAGAATTCCAATCTGCAATTTTTAAATGTTTAAACGTATTAAAAGTTGCATATATTATAATTTACTAGTCCTGCCATCTGGTAACAACGTATCTAAAGCATTCAAAGGGTAACCAGAACAGGTTATGTTACTGTATCTCCAGAATTCTCTCGCAGACAACTCCAACATCTCGTTGAAAACTTCCGCACGACCAAGTTTACACGCCAAAGTTAACGGGGTCAAACCAGCAGTGTTTACTATTCCGTTACGGGCGGGCAACTTTGGATGTCGCAATGCATAACCAAACATGTCCTTTGAAATAATTTTAAATTCTCAAAGTCTTTGATGTTTCAGAGGTTTTATAGGTTTAATTATTTACCAGTTTATCGCAGACGACAACCATGTGTAGAATCATGTTACCAAAACTGTCCTGAAGGTCAGGATGGGCATCAAAGTCCAGTAAAAGATTATAGACACTTTCATTAGCGCAGCACGCGGCCCATGCCAGGGGATATTCTCCCAGGTATGCCAACCCTTCGTAATCAGTGAGTTTCGCGGGTTTGTCACGTTGTTGGTCCCGGGAAGGAAAAACTACCTGGGGAGACATTTTTTTAGATAAATTTAGGCCCAAGGTTAAAAGGTCATAGGTCTTAGGTAATATTGATTACCTGTGGCTCTCTGGTTGACGTTAGCTCCTGCTTCAATGAGGTCCTGGACCAGTTCATTGTTACTGTAAGCAATTGCAAGGTGCAAGGCCCCTGCTCCTAAATATTCTTCACCTTCAACCACATCCAGGGCCAGTTTTGCAAAACATCTAATCAAGGTCCGGGCTATTCTCGTGTGGATCTTGGTATCGCAGATAATGAGGACATGGATTAGGGTTTCACCCAGGGACCCGCGATATTGCATCTGCCAACATGCTTCGTGGTCCTCCCATTTTGCAAGAGGGTCATGAGGGGAGAGACTCGCTTCAATCGGGAGGACCACTTGCTCACAATCTCGGAACTTCCAGCGTAGATACTCGGATCTGTTGATGATTTGGCCTTTACCATCGTTGTACATGAACTGACCAAACTGTTCCTTGATTAGTTTCTCCACTTCGATTTGTCCTCCCAAGTTATAAGCTTCTATTAACTCGCCACCTTTTTTGTAGTTTGCCAGTTTGTAAAGGAGACATTGGTCTTCATTTGAGGATTGACTGATGACCCGATCCAAGATGGATCCACCAGTAAAATTTGATTTTTTCTTTGATTTGCAGGGTTTACAGTTTTTTAAACCCATTTTTTAATGATAATTGGAAGATACTGTTAGTAGGAGTAAACTTAGAACATAAAATGATTGTGGGGAAGGTTCTGGATGGTATTATCATTGATTTTCACAGAAGTGGTACGTCCTGATACCTCCTGGTACAAAATAACGATTTTTTGTTCGGAAATATTTAAAAATTTGTGTATAACTGGTTGCCTACGTTATTTAAGCATATCTCAAATGAATTCAAGGTTATTCAAGGGTATTACACAAAAACAGTTAATATTCTTGTTTATTTCTTTATTATTCTTTCTTTTTAAACACTACAGATGAAACAAGATTACCTACTTTACCCCAAACTTAAACTGAGGCGTTGGAATTACTTCCACACATGCAAAACTTTTGTCAAAGTGTTCGCAAAGTTCTTCTTTAGTCCAATTACATGAAGTTAGCACTAATCTTGCATTCTCTTTCATAAACTTATAAACATTGTCAATATAAATTTGTCTGTTGATGTGTGAATCAGTACTTAAACTAATTGCATCATAAGTGCCTTTATCTAACAAAATATCAACATTTTTCAGTAAATC
Source organism: Dalotia coriaria (assembly GCF_025399875.1). NCBI lineage: Eukaryota > Metazoa > Arthropoda > Insecta > Coleoptera > Staphylinidae > Dalotia > Dalotia coriaria. The sequence goes on from NW_027045445.1 coordinate 6,240,587, forward strand.
ATTATCATTTGATAGAATATCTGCTTTCGCAAAGGTCACAGTTGTTTCCTGGGCTGTAGCAACTTCTTTTGCCAAGTTTATAGCATCTTCTGAATAATCCACACCTAAAAACAGTTAAAAATTAGATTTTTTGTTGTAAATTAATGATTTTTATGGTTATTATACCAATAATGTTTGTGTAGCCTTCCTTGGAGAGTTCTATTGAAAGCATACCATTACCACAGCCCAAATCAACAATTTTGAGTCTTTATTGTCTACATTTTTGTTCATCCATCTGATTATTCGCTCGACAATGTCTTCACCAAACCAAACTTCGCCTACATCGCCATGTGCGCGGAAATTTTGGATTTCTTCTTTATAACGATCATCCCAGTACTCTAAAGTACCTAGTTCAGATTCTCCGAGTTCATTTTCCATTGTTTATAAGGTATTTATTTAGTTTTTAAGAATAACAAGGTTATTTTATTGACAAAAACATCACATGTGTTTATTTCATTGCTGTGCATGTGGTTGCCTATAAATCAAGCACGATTTATTTTATTTTATTGCAATAAAACTTGTAAAATACATTTCATTGATAAAAAGTAATCTATAAGTTGTAGAATTTAATTATGGTTCTATTTCAAATTAATTGGGCTGTGGGATTAGTTCATTAGTAATAATTTATCATTTTTTGCTTTGTGTGTTTGGACTTTGAACATTCCTGCTTGAACTTTGCTTTGTGTACAAAAAATATTAATTCATTGGTTATCCAAATGTAATTAAAGCTAAACCTCATAAGTTTCGACACTTACCATTTGTATTTCAAGCCAAAACGTGTTTATAATCGCTGATAATTCGAAAAACTCAAAATCATTGTCATTGTGGTTGCCTACCGTCAATGCACCGCAGTGTAAAAACAGATGATCGTATACTCATAGACATTTTGTAGTTAGGTTCGTCCGGTGCGTTTGTGCGGCTCATTTAGCAATTGTGCGTACGTTTCGCGTGCTTGTTCAATGCAAAACTAAATTATATAAGACTCACAACAAGGATGACGACCACCGTCGATGATCTGGATCGCACCTTCAACCAGAATCCGGCGCCACGCGAAGATATCGTAAGCAAAACAAAACTTGTTTGTTACAACAACAACAAAAAAAACATGGTGGTTGCGTGATCGGCAATTGTTTTCAGATTCAAACTGCCGTCAAGTTCCTTTCGAATGCGAACGTTGTGCGCACGCCGCTCGCACAAAAGCAGAAATTCCTGCAGCGCAAAGGGCTCACCAATGAGGAGGTGCAAATCGCCTGTGAAAGAAGCGGCGCGTACGCTCAGCACGAGGAAGTGCAACGCACGCCGCCCCCGTTACCACCACAGCTTGTGCCTGTAGGTTATAGGCAACATGCACAACAGCAAATTACCCTTTTTGACAGAATACGTGACATTGTACACAACGCGGCGGTGTTTAGTATTGTCGCATATGCAATTTATAAATTTTACGAAGTAAGTCGGTGTAAATTTACAGAAACAATGTGTTTAATCGATTGTTTTGATTTAGAAATACATTAAACCATTCCTCTTTGGTATACGCAAGAAATCTGTGGAGGATTCAATAGAGGACCTGAGTAAATCAGTAAGCGAGTCAGTCACAGAGCTCAAAGACAGTTTGCAGTCTGTCAAGGTCGAAGTGGACCGCATTAGTCAATCAGGGGAGAGTCACGTTCAGCGGCAGCTGGAAGTCCTGCAGGGTGATATTGCGACTGTCAAAGGTCTTCTTTTATCAAGGTAAGTGATATTTTGAGGTTAATTTAACAAACAACCTCAAATATTCGCGTTTTTTGACAGTTAAACTCAAATATTAGCTGTTTTGAGGTTATTTTGATAGTTGACGTCAAAAATAAGCAATTTTGACGGTAATTTGACAGTATTTTGACATATAACTTCAAATTTACACAATTTTGACGGTAATTTGGCAGTATTTTGACAAATAACCTCAAATATTCGCGTTTTTCGTGGTTATTTTTACAGTTAAACTCAAATATTAGTTATTTTTGAGGTTATTTTGACAGTTGATGTGAAAAATATGCAATTTTGAAGTTAATTTGACAGTATTTTGACATATAACTTCAAATTTACACAATTTCGGCGGTAATTTGGCAGTATTTTGACATATAACCTCAAATTTACGCGTTTTTAACGGTAATTTGACAGTTTTTTGACATATAACCCCAGATTTACACAATTTTGACGGTAATTTGACAGTATTTTGACATATAACCTCAAATTTACGCAATTTTAACCGTAATTTGACAGTTTTTGACTATAACCTCAATTTTCCCAGGAAACAATTTCCTTCCGTGTCAAATAGTCCAGTGGTGCCTCAGTCAATACCCGCCTGGCAACTATCAAGCGTTCAGGACGAAGCCGAAGCCGATCCCGACCCGAAATCCGAAGAATTAATGGACATGTGTTCCGGTTCCGGATCCTCCGATCCCGAACATGCCACCAAAACAAGTGATAGTAGTCTGGAAATAATGTAAGTACCCCCAATAATAAAAATCAATAAAACTCGATTAATACAGGGTGTGTCGTCCATTTTGTGTGTTCTTAGACCGTCGTGTTGTGACAGTAATTGATGTGGTGTGGCGGGGCGTAGTGTATGCAACCAAATAAACATAACAACGTTCGTTCGTTGGTCTTCCACGACACGGCGAGCCAATCACCGACGAGGTCATCCTGCAATCTGATACGCGCAATACAACTAACTAATTCCTAGGTAGGCACCAAATTAAACAAATGGTTAACCAATGATTTCTCTTCTCTATGTGTGTGGTGTAGGTGGGTAAACCTATTTTCAGTCCTCTAACCTCAAATCAAACAAAATGCAATTTTTTACATGAATTTTAAATGAATCAATAGTGGATTTGTTACTTTTGTTTTGTTTTGTTATGAATAAATGCGGACGAAGGAAATAAACTTGCAGGTTTATTTCGAATATCGAAGTCCAGAACACGCTAACCTCAAAATTTACAAAATTCAAACTCTGCGCAGCGGCGTTCTGAAAATGTGTTCAATTCGTACTTAATGTAATCACTAATATCTTCACATTTCACTTTAACTAGGACTATATTTACAATATCTTAGGTTATGTTCTCTAGTTTTGCTTATTATTAGTTAGTATTATTTAGGAGAAGTCTACGAAATTGGTAAAGTGGAAAAGTACGCGTACGAGATGAGAAGTTTCTTTTAGGTTAGGTTACAGTTAACCTTAAATCACTAACCTCAAAGTAATGACATATAAAAATATCTTACTCTCATTCGTCTTTGACAACGCCGCGTAAACAAGTTTTATTATTACTTAAGTTGTACGGTAACCTTTTTTATGTTTTTCTATGATATTTTACCTCTTTCCACTTCAACGTTTTGTTTGTTTGGGCGTCGCATGTGTTTAACATCGATTAGGTCCTTTCATTAACGCTAACAATTATTATTCTGTACATATTAAGAATTATCTCAAGTTTAAACGCTAGTTAAAATGATCTCAGTGTGAAATGTGGTGAAAATCAGGTACGATATTATTTGTATCTGTTGGTTTTCTGTGTGTGTTGTGTGTTTTGCGTGTAGTTTGTGTTGCCTAACATAAACTGTATGTATTTGGTTGATACTTAAGTCCACTTAAACGTATCTTACAAATGTACACGAGTTATTAACAGCGCAGCAAACATAAAAATAGTTTTCATCTGTATAAAGTGCAGTGTTACAAGTTTTTTCCTTAAAATTTTAACTTTTAGGGCGTAACACTGCACTTTTGACAGAAAATAAATATTACATGTACAAAACTTATTACATAAATAGCATATTGACAAGTTCTGGCCGTTCAACAAAATCAAATCAACAAAAATTAACAATTCGCATTAAAATACTAACATTTTGTGAGGTTTTTCTCATGTCTAATATCGAATAACTGATAATTTTTGAGTGGATGATGTGTAATGAGTATGTGCATGTGTGTAAAGTGTTTATTTATCGCAAACTGATCAATTTTACTAAGTGTTAATAACGCACAGCAAAATATTCGGAGATATTTTGTGTTCTGAAATGTTGCATTCTTTCTTTTTAGGTTATCCGCAAAAAATAAATAATATATACTTATATATTAATAGTCAAAGGTGTTTTTAAGTGTTTAAGGTTATGTTGCTTGTAGTTTGTACCCAATTGGTTTGGTAGTTGTAGATGCGCAAAAGATCCAACCTAAAATAACACGCAATCGACTTTAGACGGGAATTTAATGCACAATATATGCGAGAATATAAAATAAATAAATTAAAGCGGGTAGGATTCGAGCATTCGGTGTGGAGAAGGACTATTGTAGCAGGTATCATCGGGAGGTAGCATTGGACGATGGCGACGGTAACGTTCTTTTGACCTTGGGGGCAAGAAAAATGTTATTATTGCATAATACTTACTTAAATGTATGTTTTATGGGCGGGATTGTTGTGTGTGAGTGTGTTTATTGTGAAAGTAGGCAACCAATCTACCATAGGCGATGCAGGTGTAGATTGCGCGAGAGTACGCTGCGCACGTCCGTCGTGAAACGCAGCGCGTCCAGCACCGGCAACAGATTCAGCAGCGCCACGTCCGTCGGATCCGAGAACCACGACTTTATCGGTATGGCATTATCTAAAATAATTAATAATTTACTAAACCTTGAACTGTTATTGTATTTGTTTTTTATGTAACCAAGATGATAAGTGGTTAATTGTTTCGTGAATCGGCGTTTTCGATGCCGTATTAATCGCGATTATAAATAACTTTTGTTTTTGTGTGTTTTATATTGGTACACTAGTGATATTCCACTAGTGTAATCCCCTAGATTTTGCAAACTCACCAGGGTATGCCCTGTATGCGCCCGGGCTATTGTCTAGGATAAAAACCGATGAGAGATCACTGCAAATCGCGCTCAGGTTCTTCGTGTACGAGCCCATGTCGGGCGTGCAGTGCTGTCGGTAGAAACGCTTGTGGAGGATTCCGCGGCCGCCGTCGAGACGATCCGCCACGGCTTTACCGTAGATCTCCATGCTCGCGGTGAAGACAACCAATTCATACCTGGGGTGAAAAAAAGTAAGTTTTTTGTTGTTTTGTGGTGTTTTTTACCATCGTGAGACGATGTCGAGGAAAGTATCGACGTGCGGCCGTTTGTGCACGAAGAAGCGCACCGGATGTCTGTCGATAGTCACTTTGAGGATGAAATCAGGCGGTGTGCCTGGTCGGACTGTTTGTCGAACGACGCCATCGTGAAACGAGTGTATAAGAGTCTCGTCCAGGTCCAACACTAGCGTCTTTCGCTTTACTATACCTAGAAACAGGTAAAAGTTTAAATTATGTTGTCAAAACTAACAAAATATTAATGTGTATGACTGGTTGCATATCGTGAGTTGTTTTGACATAATTATTAGTTTTTCTTTAATAACTCGGTGAATTTTAATGGTAGATTAATAATTCTTGAACTAGTTGATGCAGAATTAAATTCTCTACGTGATTGTTTTTAAAGTTTTAGTGAAAGTCTTTTATTTTTCGAGTTATGAAGTAAAACTAACTATAGTATTTGGTGTGTGTCTGGTTGCATATAGTTGTGGTGTTTCTAACGAATACTCACTTAATCTATGCCTTGAGAGTGGTGATAATGGAAAAATATCATATTTCACCGACTGGTGTTGGATTATCTGCGAAACAAAGACCAGTACCAGCACATAATTGCCTGAAAGTCGTCAATTGCGTAAATAAACTCACTGATCGCGTCTGCTTCTTGACCATAAAGCATAAGCAGTTCCATACTCGCGACGCGAGCAGCAAGAACGCCCGGAGTCCCATTTGCACTTGCTTCCACATTTGTACGAGTGTTTATATTTGTTTCGCTGGTGTGCTGCTGCTGCTGCAGGGGGGGCGCGCACTCACACCCTCCGGCGACGGCACCGGCATCACTTCGTGAACACGGCGGCGGCGCGCTTTGTCATTGCGCGCTAGAGCTGGTGGCGGCAGCTGGTTCGGGACGCGGGTGATTTTGGGGGGCAATGAGCCGACGGAAACGAGTACACACGGTGAACAGCACCACGAAACCGCTGCGAGACGCACACACACCGCTCACCGCGACAGACGGTTGTCAAATGCTGAGCGGGGATTTGTTTTCGCCCGGGAGAGCTCCGTGCGAGCGAGATACAGTATTTGACAACCAGTAAGTGCGAGTGAGGTTAACGCAAAGTTGTGAATATCTACCGCTAGAGGGCAAAGTTATATTTTATGATACACATGGTTAAAGGGGAAATTCCAAAGTAATTTGTTTAATATCAAAGCAAATATTGATATTTACTTGGAAATAATTATAATTTCTGAGTAATTATGATTATTTTAAAGCTAAATACCCTAAGAGTAGCTCTCACTAACTATTTTTATTAATTTTATAAATTAAAATCTACTCCTGTGGACACGGTGTATATAACTTTATAAATCTGCACGAAACATGTCAAAACATCCACCAGATGGCGCTACCAGTACCAAATTTATGTTAAAATAGAATTTATTGCAAAAACTATATTACAGCTCAAAAAAAGTAACAAAATCAACATTTCAGACATTTATTTTGCTATAAAATCTACACATTACTAATTTTATAACCATAACACACGTGTAAACATTTTTATTACATTGTCTCGTGTATTACAGGAACCTGTAATGTGTGCATAACAGTAGCAGCAGCAGTAGCAGCAAAACCTGCTGCAGAAGATGTTGATGTGACAGCTGTGACGAGCAGCAGCAGGCGCAGATGAGCGAGGATAATCGCGCGCGGGTGGATAATTGTGCGTTCTCGTGCGTCCCGAGGGTGGTTGTGCATGCCCGGTGAGCAAACGCCGCGACAGACGTGAGTATTCGCGCATTTCGCTGCGTTTTTTTTATGTGTCACTGCTCTACTCCTACCTCTGTGTACTCATTGCAGAAATCGTCGAAATCGTCGTGATAGATGCGCAAAACAAAGGAATATTCATGGTTTCAAGGTTAAAATCTGTTTGTTGCCCTCGCCAGCGTGTAAACAGCGACGTTGCAGCCACTGCCGGGGTTGGAGTGTTGTTTAAACACCTAGTGGAACAGTGGGCTGAGAAGAGGACTGTCTAGATGTGACCTTGTTTCAATCAGAAGGTGAGAAATGCATTAACATTGCCCCAAAGTATATCAAACAGAGATGTGTTACATAAACATGTCAATGTTTTTTGTGTTGGCATTGTTTTTGCTTAGGAATTGGTGTAAGATGCCAAAAGTAAACTTATTCATATATTGTACATGTTCCGAAGGATAAATTGACTTGTATTTTGTTTATTTTTAGATAATAATCAACGTAATAATGGATTAGGCTGATTTTCAGCCCGTCTACACGCTTCAAAACAATGATTAATTCATGACGCCTCTCAGTTTAACTTAGGCAACCCACAATACACCTCATAGTACCACACACACACGAAGGTAATACAATACCCAAACAGGAAAAACACGTATTTCTGGTTGCGTTCACAACTTTCGCACCAATCCGCCACTCGTCGGGCGGCCATGATGAGTGACGAGCAGCGCACGCGCAAGTGGACGTGCGACTACTGCACGTACGAGAACTTCCCCTCGGCAATAAAATGCACGATGTGTCGTGCCCCGCGTCCGTTTCAATCGGAAGACATCTTTGGTTTGTATGATCACCATCAATCGGCGGAGAATGCGTCTCCGCAGGCGGAGTTACAACTAGGCGCAAGCGCATGTCAACGTGCTGCGTCACCACCGTCATCTTGTAAAGCATGCACGTATCTCAACAGAGGGCGCGACAAGTCATGCATTCAGTGTGGCACGGCGAATAACCTGCATGAACATATACAACCTCTACGGATATCGCCGAGTAATGCTGATTTGGCTGCTAGTTTACCAAGGTCACGGAATAATTCACCACCGGCGAGTTTGACGAATTTGGAGAATAGCAGGCGGAGTAAGGAGAGTAAATGGAATTGTATTGTAAGTAAATTTAAATATTTTTACATTTTGAGGTTATAATTTTTATTTTGTAAGGTTTGTACTTATGAAAACTGGCCACGGACGTTGAAATGTGCAATGTGCGGCAACACACCGAACAATCTCTTCTCGCAAGCGTCCAGTCTGATTTTATCATCACCCGAGCGAGATGTTCAGAATACCAGCACACCTATAGGTTAGAAATAAATAATTTTCACATATTTTAATAATTATTGTAAAAATTGTAGAATCCATCTCGCAAACCTCAAATAACTGCGAATACGAACGTAAACTGCGTCATCTCCGACGTCAAGCCGACTGGAACTGGTTGAATGCCTGCAATGGCGTCATTGAAGGCGATCCCAATCCAGTCGAAGTCTACCTATCCTCCGGTGGTGACCCAGCGCGTACACTGACAGCGTCCGAAGTCGCCATCTTGAATCGATCTTCTGCATTCGACGCAGGGCATACATTAGTCCATCTAGCGATACGTTTCCAACGCGAAGATTTACTCGCCATTCTTTTATCCCAGATAGAAGGTTCTGGATCGGGTATAAAACGCGTTCCGAGTTACGTGGCGCCCGATCTGGCCGCGGATATCCGCCGCCATTTTGCGACAACAATCCGTCAGAGGAAAGGCAACTTTCCGTGCAATTTCGTCACGGAATTGCCTACATTCGCGCTGCCTGCCGAAGTGGATGAACTCCCAGCGCCGGTGCAAGAGCAGCTGTTTACGGAGTTACTGGATAAAGACGCGCAGGAGCAATTGGAGAGCGATCCGGCTGTGATAAACTGGTCGCTGGATCTCACCGTACGGCTGGGGTCGAGGTTATACGCGCTGTGGAATCGTTCCTCGGGTGATTGTCTGCTGGATTCGGTCATGCAGGCGACTTGGGGTGTGTTTGACAGGGATAATGCACTGCGGCGCGCTCTAGCGGAGAGTCTAAGTCAAGGTGGGCATGTGTTTTATCCCAGATGGAAGGAGTATGAGGCTAGCCACGCCTCTTTTTTGCAATATTCGCTTGAGGAGGGGCAGTGGAAGGAGGATTGGAGGAGTTTGTTGTCGTTGGCTGGACAGCCGGGGACTAGTTTGGAGCAGTTGCATGTGTTTGCGCTTGCGCATATACTCCGCCGGCCGATAATCGTGTACGGCGTGAAGTATGTGAAGAGTTTTCGCGGTGAGGCGTTAGGTTATGCGAGGTTTGAGGGTGTGTATTTGCCGTTGTTGTGGGAGTCGAGTTTCTGTGTGAAGACGCCGATTGCGTTGGGGTATACACGCGGGCATTTCTCGGCGCTGGTGCCGTTGGAGCCGTATAGTCGGCTGGACAGTCGGCCGACTTCGCAGAATCCCGATCAGATGCAGAGTACTTTCTTGCCGCTCATGGATAGGGATAGGAAGTTGTTGCCGATACATTTTTTGACTGAAGCTGAGGTTTGTATTTTGAGGTTATGTGGGGCAAAATTTTAATTTTGTGTGTTGTAGTTGGGTCGTGAAGAGATTATTCTGCGACAATGGCTGGATGTGTGTGAAACAGAGGATGGTATACTGGTTGCGCAGCATTTCATCACGAAGCGCCCTCTGTTGGTTGCTCAAATGGTCGAGGAGTGGCTGAATCATTACCGGCGTCTTGTGTAAGTAAATTTTTTTTAATTTTTCTGTTGAATTATTAATAATAATTAATTTTTTTTAGGCAAATGTCGTCGGCTCCATTTGTTAGACCTCTACCCATTCAGGATTACTCGAGCGATGGCGACACCGACGAGGAATAACGCAAACTGAACGCCAACGCCGCCCAGCGCCCCGCCTCGCACAACTAGCGCCCTCTGCTATGCTATGCTATCCCCACCCTATCCTAGATTATCACATCACAAAGTTATTCATTATTAGGCAGCTGGTATTTGTTTGAATCTCAATCTATGCAACCCAATTCACTCTTTCGCACACACAACAAAAGAAAAACACATTAATGTGTTGCTTGTTAATAAAAAACAAAAAGTACGTGTGATAATAAGATGGCGGATAAAATTTACGAGATTTTATTGCGCATGCGCACGCCGGGAAACAGTTTTTTGTGTGCTGTTGGTTGTCGAATATTTATTTATCGGGTTTAATTGAGGTTAGAATATTTGTAAACCGTAGACGAATCACTACAAGTGCTTTCTCTGAACGTCCCGCTGTCTGCGGACGCATTGTATATTTATAGAATGTTTAACATTGTTGCTTTTTGTTGTTATTTTGCGATTTATTACTAAACATACAGTGTGTTTTGTTCAGCAGACACACACTGTATGTTTGCGCATATTTTATTTATTATTTTTTTGAAGGGAGAAAGTTATATTATATTATAACCTAGTTGTTAGGTTTAATTATTATTTTTGTTTTGGATTTGATGCGTTTTTGGAAATTTTATCATACATACATAGTGTCTGAGCGTATTGTTCGCAATTCTATGTCTTCGTTCTCGCTCTCGTCTCTTCTCTTTACTGTTTAAATCGCGTGTTTGTTGTTAGTTGACTTAATGAGAGAAGAAACAAAACCTAACCAAAAAAAAATGCGAAAGTTTCAATTAGTATGTTGCGAAATCAACACAAGTTGTCAAAGTTGTAATAAGAAGTTTACTGTCAAATGTCAAATTACGATGATGAGTTGAATGCAATCAGTGTGCGTGGATGTGTAACTTTAAGCACACTGTATGTGTATCTGCTTGTTGCAAATGCAAAAGTGACGAATGGTGGCACACCGAACGAAATTTACGATTATTGCAATGGATTACAATGATTATTACAGATTTAGACATATTCTAATATGATTATTATTGAATTTTGAATTTATTAACGATTATTATATGAGATATTGAGAATATTATATGAATATTGTTAACACAGTGTGTTATAAACAGAAGAATCTAGAATAAAGCGTTCAAATTATTATCGGTTAACAATTTAAACGTTTTAAAACAAATTTGTTTAATTTTTAATTTGTTTATGCGTAAAATTCTGTTTGCAACACTCGGTTTATATAAAATATGCTGCACTGCATGGTGGCGCCCCCTACACACTTAGTTTAGGTACTATACAAACACACAAATTATTTTAACGTTTTTCGCGTAAAATACGCAAAATTAACGTGTAAAACACCTTAAAAACGGTGTAAAACATTATGTTTAATAGTTTTATATATAATTTATTGTAAATATCAACATATTTGTTGATATATTCCAAAATTGTCAAAACTAAAATGTAATTTATTTTAGTTCCGCAAATGACCGTTTTGCCGGTGTGGCACTACTGGCGCTGCACTGCTCCCGCTGCTCCGTTGTTTCATGCACCTCGCAACCGCGGCGAGCTGAAACCCTGAAAAATAACCGGTGCGCTACGTGCGTAAATCGTGAATTAATCGACATCGCACCAGTGCGGCGGCGAGCGGATGCCAGTCTAGTTGGAATCAGTACACACGCTGTTGCGTTTACGTGCGGGGAACGTTTGGCGATGTGCTCGTACTCGTACTCGCTGCGCCTGGTAGTGCCCGTCAGAGTCGACGTCCAGCAACGGCGGTGATTGCGTGATTACATTACACACAGAAACTACACACAGATTGAGAAAGAAGCGCGTGAAATCATCAATTTTGGTATCATCAACAACCAACAGCGCACACATCAACAGCAATGGGTGAGTTCGAGTTACATAAATTCGTAATTATCATCAACATACACACTAACACATTAACATTCATACGAATATGTAGAGTAGAGTACGCGTACAACCTTCGGGCACAATTTACAATTATTCAGTTGAGTTGTAAGGTTTCACAGTTTGGTTCACACCCTCGCTAAAACGGCGGCGGGCGAACGCGGACGAATAAAAAAACGAACGTGCACGACGCCTGAAAAAAACAAGATGGTTGTGTGTGTGTGTTGAGGTTGATTTTTGCGTGAATTAACAACGCGAACGCCCTTTGACCCATTTTATCTTTGCCGGCGCCATGCAATCACTCAACGTGGTGGTACTGATAAAGAAAATCAACAGAGTAAGTTTAAATAAATATAAATATGATTAGAATACATCACAAACGCATTAAATTTAAGGTTAGTGAAATAATTTTGAGGTTATGTCATGCGTGAAGGTCACAAATCGATATTTTAGGGTGTTGAGGTAGTGTAGGGGTGTAGAATACCACCGAGGGTGTTGATTTGTATTTATTTAGGGGAAATATTTGGACTTTGATTGTTGATTGAGTCCATCGAGATTATTTTTAGTTGTGTCTCGAATCTCGAACCTCGACGGTTATTGAGGTATTGTGGTGGATTGCAATTCAAGTACGGTGAGTAACTAGTACGCTGAGGTGCGTGTGACGCGACTTCCTGGGTCTTTAACCTTTTGCAAGATGGCGGGCAGGTCGAGGCGGCATTCACATTCACTTCATCGATGTAATAAAATTAACTTTCATTGATTCATTTTGTCACTCGTTTATTTATTTATTAGGTTTTTTGGAGATCGAAAGATCAAGTGAGTGGTAAATATTCATCGTGTGTATTTAAGTCAAAGAACAGGACCGTATTTAATTTATTTTAAGTAAAAAATTTAAAAATTTATTAAATACGGGCCTGTAAAGTGGTTTTAAGTGTTGGTTTTAATTAAATTGATATTGATTTCAGTTTGGAAGTGTTTAGGCGGTAAAGGTACGCAGATCAAACAATTTGTGTGAAGTTTTACTTGTTTAAGTAATAATACTTAACGATTTCTGAGAAATTAAACATTTGCGAAGTAATTTACGTACTAATTTTCGATAACGATGTATTTAATTTAATTGTTGTAATAACTGCGTATGCTTGATGTTAATTATAAAATTATAGCTTTGGTAATAATGTGACATCACAGCAAATTTAATATTTATTGCATATTTTGCATAATTTGTGTTTATTTATGTTTTTATTTTGATTGTACGAGCATAGGTGGCGTTAGTAGTGTTAATTTCGGGTCGGAAATGCTCAATGATCAAGGTGTGGTGCAGTGTTGAGATGACTCGGATGACTCCTCGCGTGAAGTTAAGCGGATCTCCGAGCTTAGCCGATGTTAACACGACTTAAGTCGATGTGCGCAACACCGCAGTGTTAACTCTGCTTCTGCTAGCGGCTGTTTAGTATTGTGTTCGCATTCGTCGGGTGTAGATAAGAATAAAAAAATAACAATACTTAAGTTAAGTCACAACTTAAGTCACTTTGAAAGTTGTATATATTGTTACAATTCGTGTGAATTTTAAGTTTTGTTGAATGCAAATAATTTCGATTGTTTTTGGGTGTTGAAAAGGTGGTTTAAGTTGAGTTGGAGTTTAAGTTGGCTTAAACTGAGCCGTACTTAAATTAGTCGTGTCACGATCGGATGGTTTTCGGTGCGTGCGCGTAAATAATTTCCTCTACACAAGAATAACAAGTAACAAGTGAAGTGACCCGCAGGAATTCCTGCGCGAGTTCACTTAAAACGACTTAAGTTAAGTCAAGTTGAAAAAATAAATTTCTAGTGCGTGTTACTGTTGCATCGTCCCCGAAAAAATATAATAACACACAAAAGAAAGTGTACTGACATTACTTAAGTCACATCACATCACATCAACCGGAAGTGAATTGTTTATTCCGAGGGTAAAAAGTAAAAGAAAAAGTTTTAGATTAGATTAAGTTTAGTTTATCGACCAAAAACTGCAGAGTATTTAATTTAATATTTCTAGGTAGGAGATACAGGGTGTTCATAGGTTTTCTTTGTGTTTAAATATAGATTACGTAATTTTTTTTGTTTGATTGTCGTGTTATCATTGTTTGTTCTGATAAAAACACAGTCTACAAAGATGACATCATCCGGTGTATAAATATTACGTCAATAACCAATATAGAATATAGAAACTTGTATCACCAAGCACCTACTTAACTTAAGTACGATCACACTTTAAACAGGTTAATTAAATGATTTCATTTTTTGATTTCTTCTAACAAAACACTCTGTATATCATTATATCAATACATATGACTTAAGTCAATTTTACTTACTTTAAGTACTTAACTTTTAAGTGCCTAGTGATATAGTTATGATTAATTGTTTATAATTTTTAACTATTTTTCAAAAATTTTGATTATCATGACTTGTGACATGTGAGTAATCCAATTACATATCAAATCGTATTGTGTTTCTTATCATTATCATTAAAACATAATTTATTGTTTTTCTGTGACACTCGGTGTGTGATCGAAAACAATACGATTTTAACTCACGCCGCGGAGACGCGATTCGTGCCAAGGTTGTTTCTGCTTCTCGTTTCCAACTATTTTTGCCTGTGCGCAACGTGTTTTTCGCATTTTTCCCGACTTTACTCAACAAGTGCGCAATGCGCATGCGGTGTTTACTTAAGGACTTACCTGCTTGCATTTTGTGGTAATGTGATTATGAATATTGTGCATAATTAGCACATTGTGGTGTTGTTTTCACTTTTAAGTCGACTTAAATTGACTGAGTGTAATTCACATTTACATACGATTTAAGTATGTGGAGTTTATAAGTAATTACTGGTTATTGATGTTAATGCGCGCGTGAGTCATAAGACTTAAGTCGGTTAGGTTTGATCATGCGCAGGTAGCTTAAGTATGGTATTAAGATGAGTGCTTAAATATTACATAATAATCGGTTACTTACGGTGTTTTATGTGTTTTAACACTTTGATTTCATCTGACGTCATTAAATGTCGGCCATTTTGTATGTTGTAGGTGTATTACGTCATTGTAATACATTATTTGCATTCTAAAACAGCTTCTTTGACATTTTACGATTGTTTTTATTTTTATTTTCATTTTAGTGTCGTTTTTCACTTGATATCAGATTCCGAGTATTGTTTTCAATGCCAACAGCTTTATTCAACTAAAAATAAAAATAAAACAGAGACGTATTTATTACTAAAAATTAATTAAAAAAAAAAGAAAACTGTTTCATCTTTGCGGATGAAGTCAGCTTGTTTGATTTAATTACTGAGGAAGCAATTAAACTGCTTTAACAGCACAACGTGCACACTGCGCATGTTCTTCTTACTTTACTGCGCCGCGTTATAGACGCTGAGTAAGCGCGCTGCGACTTCAGTCGAATATTTTCTAAATATAGCATCAATCCACGACTACTGTTGGATTTTTTTGGTTAAATTTCTTCACGTTACGTCTGGAATCGATGAAAACCCACGTCTTAAAATAGTATAGTTGAGTTATTTATAGGCAACCCAACTTACACACGTGTATTGTACAATTTTCAACAAGAAAAAAATACTCTGCAGTTATTTTTGGTCGAATTTAAACTTACTTTAAAAAAATATTCGTTTAGACACCGTGAAAATGTTGAAATTATTCCGCGGAAGTAAATCTGGCAAACACAAGAAGGGCAAGGACAAGTTAGATGCCAAAACAAGCGCGCAACAGTTGATACTCGCCGAACAAGCGGACGCAAAAAACAGGAATAATCAAAAGACCTACCACCAGAAGTGTTTCACTTGTGCACGATGCAGACAAGCGTTTCCCTCCGGAGAGAAAGTCACCTACACCGGAAAAGAGGTGTTATGCGGGCGGTGTATGCACATCCCAACAAAACAAGTCATCACGCCGAAAGTAGGCAGCCCAACGAGTAACACTAGTAAATCTAGTACTAATCAAAATGGTAATATCACCAACACAACATAAAAATCCCTAGATTTTAAACACAAATAAAATTTCAGAATGTGCTGGTTGTAAAGAAGAATTAAAGGAAGGCCAAGCACTCGTGGCCCTCGAACGACAATGGCACGTGTGGTGTTTCAAGTGTGGCACATGCGGCGCTGTCCTACACGGCGAATACATGGGCCGTGATGGCGTGCCGTATTGCGAACGCGATTACCAGCAGCAATTCGGCGTGAAATGCGCCTATTGTCAGCGCTTCATCAGCGGCAAGGTGTTGCAGGCGGGTGACAATCATCATTTTCATCCGACATGCGCACGATGCACGAAATGCGGCGATCCATTTGGTGATGGTGAAGAAATGTATCTACAGGGTGGGGCTATCTGGCATCCACGATGCGGGCCAGGTCCGACTGAGAACGGGCAGATTCTCAATGGGAGTGGGGATCAAAATGGCCACTGTACGGATACAGATGGCGGGCGCGAGTTTGATCGCATGAGTAGCTCAGCTGTCAGCGAGATGCAAGTAAGAATTGTTTTGAGTGAAAAAATTAAACCACGCCTCTTTTTATTTTTTTATTTTTTATTAGAATTAAAAAATTGCTTTAGTTGTT
This sequence comes from Dalotia coriaria, assembly GCF_025399875.1. Taxonomy (NCBI): domain Eukaryota; kingdom Metazoa; phylum Arthropoda; class Insecta; order Coleoptera; family Staphylinidae; genus Dalotia; species Dalotia coriaria. The sequence continues at coordinate 6,256,899 of NW_027045445.1, forward strand.
GATTTTTGTTGGTTTTTACTGCACGAGTGTTTTTTATTGTTTTCTTTGCAGTTTTCGATGCGTTCGCGCACGCCTAGCTTGAACGGTTCCTTGTATTGCGCGAGTAGCATGTCTCGAAAGGTTTGTTTCATTTTTTTCTTGTGTCGGCCATTTTGTTAAGTTGAAAAATTAATATTTTGTGTATATTTAGCACTATGGATATAGAACGCCATCTCCCGGGCTTGTTTTGCGTGATTATAATCGTTCTACCACACTGCAAGAAGACATTTCGAAGCTTTACACCTATAGTTACCTCACTGAAGAGCCATCTCTCGGGTATTTGAAGAAACCGATTGATCCGTATGACAAAGCGCCTGTTTCGCCACATTTTCATCGACCTACATGTAAGTAATCCAATAGAAACACATTTTTATGTGTTTTTGAGGTTATATTGATTGTTTTTTATGATTTTTAGCTCAAACTTCTCTGAGGGGTTTGTCTTCCGGTAGTGGGCGTTTCCGACAGACAAAATCCGGTATGATGGTTATGGTGGACGCTATGCGATCGGAAACGCCCCGCCCGAAATCGCCGCACATGAACAACGAGGAGCCGATTGAGCTTGCGCACTTTCCGGATGCGAAACCGCCGAAACCCGGTGATAAACCGAAGATTGAGAGGGATGATTTTCCGGCTCCGCCGTATCCGTACACTGATCCAGGTAATACATTTAAAAAAACATAACCTAACTTATAACATAACCTTATTTATATTAAATTTGTGGTTATGTTTTTTAGAACGTAGAAAAAGAAGGTCGGATTCTTATAAAGGCGTGCCTGTTTCGGATGATGAGGACGCCATTGACGGAGAGGTGCGCACACCGCAGGAAATTGAAGATGCGCAGCTCAAGCGTGAAGAACAAGAGTTGAGTAAGATTGCGACTGGAATTGGTAAAGTTTTCCTCAAGAATGTCAAGGAGAGGGAGAAGATCAAGCAGTGGAAGGCTGCGAATCTTGATCCACGCAATGCTTCAAGGTAAAAATTTAATTGTTTGTATTTTAATGTTTTTATTTGAATTTTTATTTTTTAGGACACCGTCTGCTAATAAAGAACCAGGTTATCGACTACGATATGATTCGCCGATTGGCGCGAGTCCTTCACGAAACCTCGACCACCAAAGACCCTTTGATGATGAAGAATTCGATCGTTCGATGAGTTGCCGCTCGTCGATGGGCCGCTCCACCGGGCAGATACCGAGTTACAATGGTGAGTATAGCGCCATCTTGTTTGGTTTTAGTTAAAATAAGAAAAACACGCGAATTTATTGAAATTATCATGTGAAACTTGAGTGAATCTAATTGGCCACTTGTTTAAGTTCGAAAATTTAGTAAAAATGTCAAAACAATAACAAAATTACACGAAATGACGAAATTTTAGAAAGGTAACTGCATTATCGACCTGCGAGGTGAGCGAAATAACCTAAATTTGTGCATGGATGCAGTTTATTATTAAAATAAGTTTAAGATTTTTAATTATTTGCTAACAATGTGTGAATTTTATGTTTTTTGTTGGTTTTTATTTGATTATTTTGTTTTTGTTTGTTTTTGGTTATGTTTTTCGTTGATTTTCTCACTGGTGAGTAGTCGTGTCGCCTCTGCGTAACCCGCCTCGACCGGGTTACGGTCTGAAGTCGTCCACGCTGCCCGCCCGCAACGGCTACGTAAGTATTACTTAAACTGCATAACATAACCTACAAGTCAGAAATGTAAAAACACTCATCATCACTCACTCACACCGCTCACTGGTAGGCTATATATATACAAGTAGGGTATACATATGAAACGCGTGGCCAATTATGACTCAGCATAAATATCTCTCTTGCACTCACGCCGCCATTTTCATTCTCGTCCCCGCAGTCGTGAGCGCCCTCCGACATGTCCCGAAGCCGGGCTATGGCCTCGCGCCGCGCTCGCACACCTTCAGCTCGACGGCCGGTAGTTATACGCATATTCCCGTAAGTGCAGGTTGTCATAACCTCAAAATATAACACAGCTTTTAGTTATATTTATGATTTAATCATATTTCAATAGTAAAAACATTATATTTTGATCATTTTCATCAAATTTAACGTATTTACACACATTTCACATCTCATTTGTTGATTGTTGAGTGTTTTTCCTGATTGTTTTCAATGCAAGTGTTGATGTGACTGTTGAAACTTTCGCAGGGCGATTACTCGTTTAGCGGGATGGGCGTGAAAACGCATAGTACAGACTTCAGCAGCGGGAAATCCGACAGTGAGTATAAAATACACCACCAACAAAAAGGGAATCAACTAATAATAACAACGCGACGGTTCAAATGTTTATATTCTTTAAGTTTTTATTTATTTTTATCGCTTGTTCGGTTATATGCTTTCCTAATGGCTTTCACTAGTACCTATTGCAGCGCCCTCTTGTGTTTCAAGTGTAAAGGTTATCTTTTAGTTTCTTGGGTGCGAAAGTAACAAAAGTTTATGGTGTTTTCAAACATGCTGCAAGCGCGAATCGATGGCGGTTTATAATACACACACTTTTCTTCTTATTTTCGACAGTTTCAACTGGGTCCATCACTGATGTCGAACGGCGTCCGCTGGTATGTACATTCTCTCTCCAAAAGCGGCCATTTTGTTTTCTGCACACACACAACAAACACTCTTCTAGTTTATTTTAGTTATTTATTCAATTTCAATTCGGCATGCGGTTCTTTTTTTGGTTGTAGATGTAGAAAGATGTAAATTTTTTGCTTATTTTATCAGTTTTTATGTTGTGTGTGAATTAGGGGTGTGAAATACCGGTATTGAAAATAACGGGTTTTTAAAAAACCGGTATTTTAATTATTTTTTATATCGGTATACTGTTTATTTTCAATATCGGTTTTATAAAATACCGGTATACCGGTTTTTTAAATACCGGTATACCAGTTTTTAAATATCGGATTTATAAAATACCGGTATACAGTTTTTAAATACCGGTTTTATAAAATACCGGTATACCGGTTTTTTAAATACCGGTTATTTTTAATACTCAAAATTCACATCCCTAGTATAAATCAGTTTTTCTAGGTTATGTTTTGTAATCTTTTGTATCTTGATGTATAGAATTCGGAAATGCCGGTATCAACGACATACACGGGCGGATTGGGCCGGTACCCAGGCGGATTCGTGTCACAAGTGCGACGCTCCCTGCCGACCCTGGCGCACACGATGCTCATCAACGAGCCGGCGAAGATCTACCCCTATCACCTGCTGATGATCACCAACTATCGCCTGCCGGCCGACGTTGACAGGTGTAACCTTGAGGTATGCAACATAACCTCTATTGCGAAATATATTATAACTAATTTTGTGTTGTTTGTAGCGACATCTATCGGATGCCGAGTTTGAGATGTTGTTCCAATGCCCCCGGCCGGATTTCTACCGTCTGCCGACATGGCGTCGCAGCGAGCTGAAGCGCAAGGCGCGACTTTATTAATTTTCATGCCTAAAGAAACAAAATGGCTGCCATTACACAACACACACACATACACACAACGCATGCGCAAGCATACGAAACAAACAGAAAACGCTGTTTTTATCTCTTGAAATTCTTTTCTTCTAAAAAAGAAAAAAAAACGTTTCACACTGATATCTTGCACGCTGCGCTGACATTTATGTGCAAAACTCAATCTTGCCACTTGGACTCTTACAGTGTTGTCAGTTTAACAGTAGATTTTTACGGGTCATATTCAGACCCGCCATTTTGCCATTACGAGATGATACTAACCTAAAATTGCGCAGGAATTATGTTGAGGTAATTGAGATATTTTTCGTTATTTTGCATTTTATTTCGTGTTTTACGTTTATTAGACCGTGCTTTCAGTTTTTCAACAAGCTGGAACAATTGAATTGACATGAAATACAAAAATATATACAAAATGCAATGCTGTACGCTTTAAAACTTAAAATTCAGTTATTTACTTCATTTTTATGTATTGCTGGAGTATATACTGCTGTACAAGGTCAATGTGGTGTATAACTGGTTGCCTATGTTAAATTTCTAATGCTGCTTTCATATTCTCTCAAATTGTCAATTATATTGACAATCAAAGTCAATGTATGATGCCTACACTTTAAACTTTTAAATTTTAATAATTTACTGCTTATTTCGTAATATTAATTCAATATTAGTATTATTTTGCTTTACTGTGTCAATGTAGTGTATTTCTGGTTGCCTATGTTAAATTTTCAAACATTTTCTCATACTGCCATTGCATACTAACATTATATTGTCAATCAAGGTCAAAATAGTGTATGCAAGGTTGCCTATATTAAAAACAGGTATTTACTTAAACCACATTTTTGCTCAGTGTGTTAAGTGAGCTTGCCGTGGCCGCACGTGAAAGTGAATTTGGCATAGATTAATTATTAATTAACTCACTACCGGTTAGTGTGGTTAAATTCAGTCAATCAGTCAGTACTGAACAGTGAAAGTGTCGCCATTTTTCACTCTGTTAGCATACACGAACAGTAGTTGTTTGTTTACCGCGTGCTTCGTTTGTTTCACGAATCAACCACACAGCAGCATTGACACAAATATTTACGTAAGTTAAACATCATAATAATAATAATAGACTAAGTTTGATCATCATTGCCATTGTCGCCATGTTAACTACATAAATCGTTCGTTCAATTAGAACACAACAGGTTGTTAACAAAATCAAAAGCAAAACCGTTCGTTGAGTTTAGTAGGGTTAGAATTTACTCATCGATGTTTTATGAGTTTGTTGCTCGGCGGATTTGTTTAATACATGCGATCAAGGTCAATAAAAACGAAAGCTGAGTTTCGAATGAGAATCAGAATAGGAATCATGATTTTAAGCAACTAAATATTAAAACTTTCTTGTTTCTTGTTTCATTTTTGGTTTACCGGGTCAGGAAACGTGTGCAATCACAACATTCACTTAGTTTTGGCTTCTAGAAACCAAGAAATAAGTGAATCACGTGAATCGACTAACAAACAACTGAAATATTCATGTTATGTCATGAATAATTGTAGTTTTTAGATGATTTGGCATATTTTTAAGTGTGCAAATGGTGAATTGCGATTATGTAAGATTAGTTTTTGCATGTTTTTTATTTTTTGTTGGTTCAAGGTCGAAACTAATGATAAACGCGATGATGACTTGTATTTTTAGATGTTATATTAGATTCCATTAACGTTCGGTGTTGTTTAGTAATATTTCTGGTTTTGTATTCAAAATGGCGGAGGGAAAAAACATGGCGTCGTGTAGCGCATGTTAAATGACAGTTTTTTGTCATTTATTAAATATATTAGGCTGAATATTGAAGAAAAGTGCTAATATTTGGTTATTTCTGTTTCTGCAAATGATAAAATGTAGAATATTATCATTTTTATGTATTTCTTGGGTTATCTTTTAATTTTTTGAGTTTCCAAGTAGTATTTTTCTCAGTTTATCTTTATTATACAACTGGCTTTAACCCGCGGTTTCGCTTGCGAATATCTAAAATAGAAGTTGCTTCCGTACGCGTCTGTAGTCACAGAAGAAGTAACAATGAAGTAGAATGGCGGGAAGTTTAAAATGGCTGAAAGTATAGTCTATGGAAGTATAGTGTACAGTCTCCATAGTGTAGTCAATTGGATTTGATGTTGACGTAGCTGTCGGTAATACAGTGTGATAATACAGTGTGATGGTACTATAGTACTTAGGTTTGAGCTTCATTGCTGGAATGCTAGATGGCGTTAAAGTAGTCAAATAGCCAGATGCAGAGGTATTATTGGCTAAACTATTTCTTTATTTTATTTTTAAAATAATTTTTTTTATTAAATAAAAAGTAGCCTATAACCATTCGGGGACCACTAAGAATATGTGTACAAATTTTCATGATGATCGGTTAAGTAGTTTTTGCGTGAAAGTGTAACAAACATCAGGACATTCGCATTTATAATATTAGTAAGGATTAAGCAGAATATCGAAGAAAAGTGCTAATATTTGGTTATTTCTGTTTCTGCAAGTGATAAAATGTAGAATATTATCATTTTTATGAATTTCTGGGGTTATCTTTTAATTTCTTGAGTTTCCAAGTCATATTTTTCTCAGTTTATCTTTATTATACAATAATATGAGTAACAATGCATGTTTTTTTTCTTCATTTTTTTCATTTTATTGTTTCAATTCATGCCTTATCAGTGCATACAAAGTGTAAACAATTCCAAGTAGACATTTCATATTATTTACGATTCCAAAGTTAAACACAATTCATTAAATTATTTTCCATCTTTCCATCATGATCTCATCATACTCATTTGCTTAAAAAACATTTTGCACCGTTTATTATCACTTTTAATTTGTTTCTCCCACATAACTCTCTTAATATCTTCAAAATATTAAATTCTTCAACTAATACAAGTTGTAATCCTGATAATTCCCACCTCCACCATCCTCCCCATGTGCCTCATTAACATTAACATACTCTATACTTTGATTATTCTCCCCATTCTCACCCGGATTAGTAATAATCAAAGTAGTAGACAGTGTTGGACAAGTCAAGATGGCATTCGTAATCGCCGGTGTTGGTGTGAGTGATGAACACGTGATAATCGTATTCGCTTCGTTATCACGATCGTTATCTATGTTTATATCATGCCCAACAAAATGTTGCATTTTCCTGTCTCTGTCGCGTTCGTCCTTGACACTATTCACGTTTAGATAGAGATTTAACACCTCGTATTTCGGACGGTTTATTGACTGCTTATCAACTGTTTGATTTGAGTTCTGATCGGTGAAGTCGAGGATCTTCACGCCTTGACTGTTGAAGAACATCCCGGCTTCGTTGAGGCGGTTTTTCAGCGTTACTTTGTGCAGGTTTATGTTTGCTAAGTTTAGAATTTCTTTGCGTGATAGGTGGGGGTTTTCTTTTACTAGTTGGATGATTCGGGCGTCTTCCTCGGGGGTTGTTTTGCGTGGACGCCGGCCACGTTCTTTTTTGTCTAGGTTTAGGCCTTTGCTGTGTTTGCTTAACCATCTTTGGACAGTTCTTCTCTGGAAATATAAAATTAGAGTAGTAAGGAGTTAAATATCTTGTTATTATTTGTAGAAAGTGATGAAGAAGAGGATGGACTGGAGGAGGTCTCAGGCACGACTGAGCACGCAGTGCATGATGAGCTGCCCTTTTATACCTGCGGTTTTGCACACGACCCGCAAAAAGTGGTGGGGGTAAGCACCGTAGTTCCAATAGCAGTCACGTTTTGACTTGCACGCGTTACAGGACCATGTCCGAATGTGCAACGTGCGTTTATTGATCCGCATGATTACCCCCTCCACTTTTTGCAGGTAACCCACAGGTATAGAAGGCCCCGCAGTGAGCAACATGCTCAGTCGTGTCTGAGTCGTTCCCTAGTCTACTCCAACCTCTTTTTCGGTCTGTTTTTAGTAATTTTTAATCTAAAACTTACAGATTTCTTCAATGATCTTGCAATATCCTCTGTTGTCATCCCGCATTCCGCCATAATCAATATTTTCTTCTTCTCTATATCAGTCGTGTCCTTCCTGTCCTTCTCCCATTGTGTTTTTTCTTTAGGCATTTTCCTCTTTGCTCTTTTAGTCGTAGTCTTTTCTTTCTCTTTCTCTAATTTATAACAACTTTCATCACCAACTTCTCTTCCTTTTCTCTTCCTGCCTCGTTTCTTAGGCTGATCTTTTACTTCAACATCACAAACACTTTTCTTATCATCGTCTTCTTGTTCTTCAACATAATTCACCTCTACTTTCGGACGTCTTTTTCTTGTATATATACAATCATCATCAACAGGTGTTTGTGGTGTCACATTATTTTCTTCCTGAGAATGAGAAATTTTTGTTTTCGGTCCGCGTTTCTTATGAAACTTTAACTGTTCCTCTTCGTTTACTTGAATCACTACTTCTAAATGTTGTTGATTATTTTGTTGTCGGTCATGTTCATCTTCATTTTGGATAAAATCATGATGATCAACAGTTATTTCATTAGATAATTCATCAGGTATTATAGTTTCGCTTTTGGGAAGTGAAGAATTACTTAGATCATGCATATTACTTGAATCATTTGTATTTGTGGGTAAAATTTCATCTTTTGTATAAACTTGCGTGCTTTCCATTGTGTTTTCTGTGATTGTAAAGAGATTATCTTCAACATTAACTTCTGTTGTATCAAAGTGATCGGCTTGTGGACTCATTAATATGTCTAGTAATACTTTTGTTGTTGGTTCAACTTCTGCAACAGGTTGTATAAGAGATGGAAGCTCTTCTTTTGTTTCTTTTATTTCTTTTATTTCTGTAGTCTCTGTTTTTAATATAGCAGGTGTAATTGTGTCATTTTCATGTGATTTTTTAGTTTTTCCTCGTTTCTTAGGGCTTTTCTGTCCACTTTTGGCCTTTGAATCAGCAAATAAATCTATTTTGTAGATCCCATTGGCTTCTTGTATCCGTTTACGAAGTGTACCTTTGTAGATATTGAGATTACAAATAGTTAGGATTTCTTTTTGTGTTAATTCGGGGTTTTCTCGAACTAGTTGGATAATTTTTGCGTCTTCTTCAGGTGTTGTTTTGCGTGGACGTAGACCACGAGGTTTTTTCTGCATGTTGCCTTCACGTTTTTGATGTGCCAACCATCTCTGGACTGTTCTCGCCTAGAAAATTAGGTTTTTAGATTAAAATATTCCCAAAATAGCTGTTTTTTGATATTTACAGATTTATTTACTGATTTTGCTATCTCCGCTGTGCTTTTTCCACATTCCCACATTGTGAGAATGCGTAATTTTTCCATATCTGTTGTATCACTCATTTTTTTGGACTTTTAGGCAATCTAAAAAATATTTTTCCTTTAGACCGTTGTTCTTCATAAACTTACATTAATTCTAATGGGATGCAAGTGAAGAGTCACGGTCTAAAGTGAATAAAAATGAAACACAATAAACTACAATGATGACTTTTAATATTTCTAATTTTATAGTACATTCATAATCGTTCTCGAATACGTTTTTATCTAAATAACTTTGGATAACTTAATAATGATAAAATTTAATTAGTTTTTAACTTTATTTGTGACACGGCTACACATTTCATTTGCACACTCACCGAAAACACTTATTAAACACTAATTTTGCGATAAAATCGCACTATCTATGGATGTGCCACTTGATGTGCGGAATAAACTCGTCGGAAGTTCCAATTTTGAATCAAAATAAACACATTTACTGCGTTAAATTCGTGAGATTGGCTGGAACTGACGCCCGAAACGCGTTTATGGGATAACCACAAACACACAGTGGTCCGATAATATTTGTTGTTTGAGAGCCACTGGAAAACTTGACAGTAGTGACATCTTATGTTGTATCTAAAACTAGTTTCACACAATATTTTGTGCCGCACGTGTAAATCTCTCATAAGGAGTGGTTATATTATTTAGTATATAGTGTGAAGTCGGCTTTAGGTGGGGGATTGAAATTGTGGTGGGGTTGTTGATGATGTAGTGTTGGTTTCACAGTGCGGTATTGACCGCATTGGTACTGTCGCCATTTTGAATTTGTTGCTCTATTTGTATTTCAAGGAGAATAACTTAATTAATTTGTTATTTAATTATTTAAGACTAGAAAATATGTTCGGGAGTAATATTGTAGGGAATAACCGTTGCTGGCTAAGTAAATATTATAAACATTTACTTGTTTAAGTATGCAGGCAGCTTCATTAATTTTCAATAATTTTGACAGTTTTTTGTTCGTTTTGACAGTTTGCCCACTGACACAAACAAAACGGAAGCACAAGCCTACGAGAAATTATTCCGGCTGTGATGGTCCATCGCCGACGCGCGTAAAAACGCGCCGTTCCAAAATTCATGTGTCCGTCATTGGAGAAAAGAAAGTTTTTCGCTGTTCGCCATTCTCCAACAAGTCTCGTCTGATCCGCGCCGTGCACGCAACGCATGCGCAGCACTCAGCCCAGCCAACCAGCGTCGTTTCGGCATCCTTCGTGCGCGCTCGCATCTGCTGCGCCTCAACTCCAGTTGGTCGTGTGGCAGCGCGCAGTAGAGAGCCGGCGAGCGCGGCGACCGACGTACACGCGTCCCACACACACCGGGCCAACACAATCACCACCAGCTCTCTCACCGTGTGTCTAGAGTCGACAATTGCGTCTGACACAGGATGAATCCCGAGGACTATGAGTCGCTGCCGACCAACAACGTCGGCGCACACATGACGGCCGGGGCCATCGCTGGCGTGATGGAGCATTGCGTAATGTATCCACTGGACTCTGTCAAGGTAAAGCAAAAACTTCTTTCCATCATTCAATCATTCAACAATCATCATTGCACCCCGCAATTCAATCCACAATCATCTATTACATAACCTATAATATCTAGTCCATCTGTTAAGCTTGTTATCTAATAATCTCGATAGGTTAACGAGGTTATGTCATGTTCTTCATTTTGCTTGCGCATTCACACAATCATAACATTTTCAAATCTATTTTTATTCTGTTTATTACAGAAAATAGTTTGTTATTTCGTAATAGATGAATCAGAATAAAAATATCTTTCTTGAGGTTATCATGTGAATACAGATTATAATAAAATTTATGTTTGTAGACTCGAATGCAGAGCCTGACTGTAATCAATCAGGGCGTCTATCAGACGTTCACGAAAATGGTCCAGACTGAAGGCATGCTGCGCCCGGTTCGTGGCATGTCGGCGATGGTTGTCGGCGCGGGGCCCTCGCACGCACTCTACTTCAGCAGCTACGAGTACCTCAAGGACCGCCTGATTTCAAACACCACCTCAAATCGTTATCACACACTTATCTACGGTGAGTAAGCATGAAACACAAAATATTTCTACTTAATTTAATTTATTTCCAAGATTTTATGTTTGTTTTACGTTGCATTACGCGTAATTAATATATAATTGATAAAATAATTGATTTTGATGTGTTTGTAATGGGCAAATATGAATACAAACAAATTCAATTATGAAAACGCTCGAGTGTCATCAATATTTACACACGATTTTATCGTTTCGCACCTGATTGCGCGCATGAATCGTAATTATATATCAATTACGAGGTGTGCGCTTTTGTTATCAGTCGATTGTGGCCGCACACGTAATTTATTATCGCGGTGAAAGATTACACAAAGTAAAAACACGCTTTATTTTTATTCTGTGTTTAATCAGCGCCTTGTTATCGTTATTCTTTTGCTTCCTTTAATAAACAATAACACGATTATTTGATGTCATCGACTTTGGTGGCATTTGCACGCAAAATAATCAGGTAATATGAAACTACGTCTACAAAAACACCGAAATCTTTTGTTTTGCATTGAAACTTTGCAGTTTTCATAATATTTTTGTTGTTTTAGGTGCCTCCGGCTGCATATCGACGTTGTTACACGACGGTATCATGAATCCGGCCGAAGGTAAGTCGTTATCAGCTATTTGCATACATGTTTTCGTTTAAAATGTGCGCATATATATATCGCACAACCGGTATGCATGTCATGCGCGGCCATTTTGAATTTGTGAAATTCATCGAAATTAATATTTGACTCGCGTCCTTGCATAACGTGCACGTTATTAAAATGTAATTTGTACGTACATTCGACATTGAAGCACACTGGTATCAAGGTCACGGTCAGTCGTTGTGGTTCACCAGGTGCGCGGCACAAATTGATTTTAATGCAATCTACGCGTCCATTGTTTAAAAATGTTAATGAACCGAATGTTTCATTCATTTATTTATTGATTCTGTGTTGTTGTAGTGGTCAAGCAGAGATTGCAAATGTACAATTCGCCGTACAAGTCCGTCACGGATTGTTTGGTGCGTGTGTATCGCACTGAAGGATTACCGGCGTTCTATCGCTCGTACACGACGCAGCTGACGATGAACATACCCTTTCAGAGTATTCATTTCATGGTGTATGAATGGATGCAGCACTTGACGAATCGTGAGCATGTTTATAACCCCAAAGCGCATATGGTTAGTGGCGCCATGGCGGGCGCGGTGGCTGCCGCTATTACTACTCCGTTGGATGTGTGTAAGACACTGTTGAATACACAGCAGGTGGGAGCTACTACTGGTATGCTTGCGGCTGTCAGAACTGTTTATAGGTAAAGAAAACTTTAATTTTTGTTTTAAGTTTGGGTTTTTAGTTTGATTTTTTGTAGACTTGGTGGATTGTCTGGTTTCTTCCGTGGGGTTCAAGCACGTGTCATGTATCAGATGCCAGCGACCGCCATCTGTTGGTCAACATACGAATTCTTCAAGTATTTAATCGGCAACAGTCGCCTCGAGGATGTGCGACTTGTCGTGCCGGCCACTTCGACTGTTTTCGCCGAGGATGGCGATAAGAAGACAACTACGTCTACAGGCATTCAACCACCGCCGGTGTCGTGTGAGAAGTTGAATATCAAACCGCGCGAGATTCCCGCCATGTCCGGCGCTGGTATCTACGGCGCGTTGTCGTATAATACAATGCACACGCAAGATCCGACACTGCTCGATATCCGACATACCTAGTGCGCATGCGCACGAGCGCACACAAACCGCATGCGCGCGCGCGCCTAGAAAGTTTTCGACAATACATCACGGCTCGTTGTTTTTCCGTTTTTTTGTTTTTTGATTGGATGCGGTTTATGTAAAATCTTGAATTCTCTGTCGGCCTGTGTGTGTGTGTGCTTGCGCGCGCGCGCATTGTTTTGTCAATATTGTACATACTTAGATTAGAGATAGCGCTGTCGTGCGCGGGCGCACGCCCGGACTACTCGAGCTATGCTAGGCGTGTCTCTTAAGACCATACACACATCCACTCTCACACACACATCAAAAGAAAATACTTCCACTCTGAAGGATGAATTAACCTCTACGTTTATTAATGCTTATATTGTATATTAGATATTTTGCAAGATGGCGTCCGGTTTATTGCGAACACGTGCGACACGAAACGAGACGACACAACGTGTACATATTGTTATATTATTGTTATGTAATTGTTTACGAGAAGCGCGCCCCAAGCGGATGTTGACGGTTTTGACAAGATGGCGGCATGAAATGAATCGTAAAACGCACCAAGTTTAGGAATGCAGAGGGCGCACGTTGTCGACGGCTATTTTCAATAAAATGACGCTGTTCTTTGGCTGTGATAAAGTCCTTATCAGCAATTTTCTGTATGATATTGACTTCGTTCAGATGGGAGTACTATCATATGTGTTTCGAAGTAAACACTGCGCGTTGTACGCGCTAGTGATAAGGGACCTTGTCACTACGTTTGTTGATAGTAGTTTTTAAGTTTGTGTCATACCCTATGATTATTATATTGTTTGTTTGTTTTTTTTTTGTAAAAGATTTTTTCTAATCGACGCAATGCGATTACACACTCATTCAACACACAAAAGAACACGGCGTCGATGTTGATACATGTATGACGAGAGAGGCGAATTGTGAATACATGTGGACGAAAGAATGAAATTTGAAGCCCGAGTTGTTTTCGTAGAAAGCAAAAATATAATAAAATTTTATAGTTCAAGCGGGTGGTAATGGCCGCTGATGTGTATTGACACTGGATTGATGATAATATTGACAATAATCATCCAGTGATGGTACAGATCAGTGTGACATGCATTTAAAATGTAGATTGATGTATTTTTAAATTAGTATTGCGGTTGATTGTAAAAATATTGATATGGTTGCTGGGGCGGGGAATATCCATGGAAGTACATCTGGTAGCTTTGATGGAACGGCGTGAAGCAATTCTGCGTTTGCGGTATGTATCCGTTGAATATTGTGTTGTAATGGCTACCGCTATTGTACATATTCGACTAGAAAAAGAAGTAGTGAGCAACAATGTTAATCCCACTTGCAAGCAGTGTATCTCCTGTCCATCCAGTGAATTTTTATCATGCGCTGAGGATTTACCATGACAGGCCACATTTAATCAACAAAAAGTTATGCGGGTATCAAATTTGTTCTTCTACAACACTCACTTTCAAAGTATCAGCAATAATCTTTCTGATTTAATCAACTACACGTCATTAACTTATGAAACAAACAAAATTGATCATCGTAATTATTCTAAAGATACTTTGAGCACATTGGTTAAAGATTTACTACTTCCTTATGATAAAAATTTAGTTTTAGACGAAATTAGTCAAGAAGAATTTAAAAACACTCACACAGGTATTATTATCACTGTTAGACTTTTGCTACCTAAACAAGAAAGTGGTAATAATACTGTAGAAGTTGTTATATTTAATTACAATGAGCAATATGTTCAGTTTTTGGCTGCTAGTTCAAGTGATAAAGTAAAATTAGTTGCGCCACCTTTTCAGTATAAATTTGAGCTGAAAAATAATTTTCTACAATTGATTGTTGATATTACCAACGCTGATACTTGTAGTGGTGAGTGGTTAGCAGACAAATTGTTTCCAAAGATTCTAAAATGGTCTGAAGAGTCAAATGATGATAAGGTGATTGTTCAATCATTGAGTTTGGTTGATGTAGAGCAATATTTTGATGTTTATCGACGCCTCAAAGAAAAATACGGCAAGAAAATGATTGATGTAAGTGTTTTTAAACATTATTTTCTGTTTTTATTTGAATTTAATTAATTTTTGTTTAGATGTGGACTGAAAACACAGATCCCTTGAAATTCGTTTATGAAGACGTCGCAATCGCATCTTACCTTATTTGTTTATGGAATTCTGAAGGATCAAGCAGTAAAAGCCGTCTTTTCTTGACTTGGGTTGTGGAAATGGTTTGTTAGTGTATATTCTGAGTGAAGAAGGATATCCAGGAGAAGGAATTGATGTCCGCAAGCGAAAATTTGGGATTTGTATCCAGAAACAACTAAATTACAAGTAAAAATTGTTTTATTCTTGCTGTAACAATACAAGTTATATTTAATTTTAATAATAATTTGTTTATTTAGATTAAAACAATCGTTCCATCGGATGAAAATCTTTTCCCGGATGTCGACTGGATCATTGGCAACCATTCTGATGAATTAACACCGTGGATTCCTGTAATCGCCGCGCGCAGTTCACCAAAAACCAACTTCTTTTTATTACCATGCTGTTGTTTTAACTTTGATGGGACTAAATACCGAAGAAAAAACACTGGAGTGAGCCAATACTCTGAATATTTGCTATATATTGAAGATGTTTGTAACGCGTGCGGTTTTGTAACGAAAGTTGATAAGTTGCGTATTCCATCGACGAAACGCACTTGTTTAATAGGTAGCGGACCAAGGACTATTTCAAATGAGCAGATAAATACGAATATTACTAAATTATTAACTGATAGGAGTAAACCCCTTGAAAATTTAAAATTGCGTGAAAGTGAAGAAAAGGTTCGTAATTGTACGAAACTTGATCGGAATTTCCTCACTGAAACGATCCACAAATTAGTTTCTATTTTATTGACGATAAATCCCGATGATAATTTGTTATTGCATAAAGAAAACGAACAGCAATGGAATGCGGGTAGTTGCTTAGAGATTAGAACAATGGTAAATGCTTTGGAGCAGTATGAATTGAAGCGATTGAAAAACGAATGTGGCGGATTACAGACATTGATGCGCAATCACAGGTATATTTTTAATGTTGATAAGGGCAGGGTAAAACTTAGACCACCTTATTTAAGATCAGAGACGGAAAAATATGTGGACAAACCTTGTTGGTTTAAGAAAAACCATCCTGATGGGTGTTTGTATGATGATGAGAGTTGCGGTTATTCACATGTAGCGGTTTGAATATTATTTGCGTTGATTTAAAGTTTGACCTTGTATTGAATTATTGTTGTACAGTTTTGAATTTGGTTTATAAAGAATTTACCATATAGTATTCTTAGATGGCGCAACGATGTACTTTTTAACACGAACAAGTCGAGTTGTTTACAAACTCGGTGCACCTGCGATAACGGCAGGTATCTTTGATAAATTTTATTTCATGTTGAGACATGTTCTCTAGTATATTTCGCCGGGCTGTGCACGCGGGACGGCCGGTCCGCTGTGCGACGGTAGATGCAGTAAAACGTATTTTAATTGTTTGATTATCGCGAATATTTTGATTAAAAGACGTGTTTGGTGTTTTCTAATTAATTGTCGCGTGTGGAATGTTGTGACTGTTAATTTCGTGCGTTGTATAGTTTTCTGCGGGTGTTCTTGAGTTGCCGTCGGACGGCAAACATCGTTTAGACTTCCTCGTAGAGGTGTATATTCGTGGTGTTTGTGATACTTGCACTTGTACAATTTGTTCGGTGCCCTGGATATTTATTTAATCCGAAGACGAATTTCGCGCGACTCGTATTGTTTTATCGGACTTCTATTTTCTACATTTGCATTGTATTCGGTCATCAATCGACGTGTAACATGCATCTGCTGTGTTTTGTGAATGATTAATAGTGCGTTTAATTCCGTAAATGATTTTTTGCTCGCTTTTGATGTTTATATTTCAAATTACAAGAATGCTGCGGTTTTATTGTCGGTTATTGTGTAACGTTGGCGGTCGCTAGATCAATTGGATTGGATTGGAGGTCCCTTCGTGCTTGAGTAAGTAATTTTTATCTCACCATTTCGATATTCCGCACAGAATGTTTGTGTGAATATTATATTATTATGTTGTGTCATAGAATATATATTAAAGAAATATTGCGATTTGATAGGCATTATTAAATTGCTTATGCCTGGCATTTTCATGCAATATCAACTTTGTTGCATATTTGATAAAATGTGTTTTAAATTTAAACCTGCCATTACTAGATAGTCGGTTAGATGGCACAACGATGCACGTTTTCGCGTTAAATATTGCTTGTCGGTGGTAGTGAGTGCATCGTGTCATTATTGCAATCGCGATTTCGCGCAAAGAGATAAGTTTGTTTACCTCGCAGGTATCAGCGAATCTTTATTTCGTGGAATCAAAACACATCGTTGCTGTTTGTTATGTTAGTATAGTAAATAATTCTTCAATTCTTTCATGAATAAATTAACAATTTTATATTAATTCGTAATTTATTATAAAATCATAAAGAAAGCAAAAACATTTTTTATTATCAATGGTCGCTGGCAGATATCCTTAAATGTTTTATAGCGTCATTGTCGGCTGAGAATAGAACACACAAATCGAATTTTAATTTGCTGTAATAATCTAAATTTTGAAACTACTGTTTCATTCATAGATGACCTAGCATGACTCAAAAAATCATAAAATAGATTTGTATTGTTTTAGACACAATTCCACACTTTTCTTATCGCATTGTCGTGTGCCCCGTTACGCATCTCCTCACGCCGCCTGTTATTGCTGCATCATATTTTAGTTTTGATTGCAGATAATGATGCACCTTTTCACGTAAACAGCATAAATGTTTATTTTCTGCTGTTTGAATATAATATTACGTATTGAATATAATGTTTTCTTTTCTTATTGACGTGATAACGTCTTTAAAATCGTTTTAGTCGGGTGACTGTTCAGAAACTGTGTCGCGAGGCCTCACGGGCCGATCGCAGTATACCCTCTCGTTTTTATCGGCCGATAAAAGTTTGTAGTGGGGAGCCTAACGGTAAAACAAATGCTTGAAGTGCAAGAGTGAAGTGTTACAACAATTTACAACAAACAAAACTTATATCTGTAAGACGTTATCACGTAAACATCTCGATCGTAAACCTGCTTTACAAACAACCATTTTTGCTTAACTCTTTTAGTTTTCAGGCGGAATTTAATTCTGCTTTAATCCTCCCTGTAGTCCAAAATTTGTAGAAATTGCAGCGCTTATGAGTTATAGTGATAGTTATTATTGTATACGCATATACGCAATAATGCTTTCGTAGCGCTTTAGGAATAGTACTTTCTTGTAATATTTATAACACGCGAACGCGATCTTAAACTAGGTTCGGATTAATTCTCCCAGAAGCAGAATTTAATTCTTAATCTCCTGTGAAAACGATTTTATGGCGTACAAAATTCCCATGGCAGTTATGGTGATAGTTGTGTGTATACGCATATACGCAATTGTACTCAGCCTTAGGAATAGTACTTTCTTAATATTATAACACGCGAACGCGGTCTTAAACTAGAGTTCGGATTAATTCTCCCAGAAGCGGAATTTAATTCTTAATCTCCTGTATTGGAATTTATTGCGACAAAAGTCCGTAACATGATTATAGTGATAGTTGTGTGTATACATATACGCAATTGTACTCAGCCTAGCGCTAGGAATAGTACTTTCTTAATATTATAACGCGAACGCAGTCTTTAAACTAGGTTCGGATTAATTCTCCCAAGAAGCAGAAATTTAATTCTTAATCTCCCTGTGTGGAATTTGCTAGCGACAAAATTTGAATTCCGTAACGCGAAGTTATAGTGATAGTTGTGTGTATACGCATATACGCATATATACTCATGCGCTTGGAATTGTACTTTCTTAATATTATAACACGCGAACATGATCTTAAACTGAGTTCGGATTAATTCTCCCAGAAGCAGAATTTAATTCTTAATCTCCTGTATTGGAATTTATTGCGACAAAATTCCGTAGCGAGGATTATAGTGATAGTTATTGTGTATGCGCATATACGCAATTGTACTCGTAGCGCTAGAATGGTACTTTCTTAATATTATAACACGCGAACGCCCAGTCTTAAAACTAAGTTTGATTAATTCTCTCAGAAGCAGGGAATTTAACTCTTGAAATCTTTCCTGTATGGAAATATAGTAGAGAAAATTTCCGTAACGCGAGTTATATAGTGATAGTTGTGTGTATACGCATATACGCAATATATACTCGTAGCGCTTGGAATTGTACTTTCTTAATATTATAACTTACGCAGACGCGGTCTTAAACTAGGTTCGGATTATTTGATTCTCCCGGCAAATTAATTCTTAATCTCCTGTATGGGAATTTATTGCGAGAAAAGAATTCCGTAACGCGAGTTATAGTGATAGTTGTGTGGCATACGCATATACGCAATATATACTCGTAGCGCTTGGAATTGTACTTTCTTAATATTACTATAACGCGAACGCAGTCTAAACTAGGTTCGGATTAATTCTCCCAGAAACGGGAATTTAATTCTTAATCTCCTGTATTTGGGTTATTTGCGACAAAATTCCGTAACGCGAGAGTTATAGTGATAGTTGTGTGTATACGCACATATACGCAATAATTACTTTCATGGCGCTAGGAATAGTACTCTTAATATTATATGCGGAACGCAGTCTTAAACTAGGTTTAGTTGAAGCCATACAGAGGCGATTTTAGTTCCTTAATCTCCCTGTAGCCAATATAAATTTTGTGCGAAAAAATTCCGTAACGCGAGGATATAGTGATAGTTGTGTGTATACTTGCATATACGCAATATATACTCGTAGCGCTTGGAATTGTACTTTCTTAATATTATAACACGCGGGCAGTCTTAAATAGGTTCGGATTAATTCTCCCAGAAGCAGAATTTACAATTCTTAATCTCCTCTATCGGAATTTATTGCGGGAAATTCCGTAACGCGAGGTTATAGTGATAGTTGTGTGTATACGCGCCCATACGCAATATATACTCGTAGCCTTGGAATTATGCTTAGCTTGTGGCTACTTAACACGCGAATGCGGTCTTAAACTAGGTTCGATTAATTCTCCCCGAAGCAGAATTTAATTCTTAATCTCCTGTATCGGAATTTATTGCGAGAAAATTCCGTAACGCGAGTTATATTGATAGTTGTGTGTATACGCATATACTTGCGTACTGTATGGCGGGGTTGTGCTGTATGGTATAACACATGACGCGGTCAACTAAATGGGTTGGGTTGGGTTGTAAAACGAAATTAATTCTTAATCTCCTGTGTAAATTTATTGCGAGAAAATTCCGTAACGCGAGTTATAGTGATGGACGTATTGTATGCGCATATACGCAATATATGCTCGTAGCGCTTGGGTAATACTTTCTTAATGTTATAACTTACGCGAACGCGATCTTAAACTAGGTTCGGATTGATTCTCCAGAGCAGGGAAATTAATTCGCTAATCTCCTGTATGGGAATTTATTGCGAGAAAATTCCGTAACGCGGTTTATAGTGATGATTTGTTGTACATATGCGCAATATACTCATGGCGCTTGGAATTGTACTTTGCCAATATTATAACGCGAACGCGGTAAACTAAGGTTCGGATTGATTCTCCCAGAAGCAGAAATTAATTCTTAATCTCCTGTATAGGAATTTATTGCGAGAAAATTCGTAACACGAGTTATAGTGATTTGTGTGTATACGCATATACGCAATATATATAAACGGCGCTTGGAATTGTAACGTATCATTATAACACGCGAACGCGGTCTAAACTAGGTTCGGATTAATTCTCCCAGAAACCGGAATTCCAATTCTTAATCTCCCTGTATTAGGAATTTATTGGGCAAAATTCGTAGCGCGAGGTTATAGTGATAGTTGTGTGTATACGCATATACGCAATAGTACTCATTAGCGCTAGGAATAGTACTTTTCTTAATATTATAACACACGCGAAGACGCGGTCTTAAACTAAGGTTCGGATTAATTCTTACAGAGGCAAATTTAATTCTTAATCTCCCTGTATCGGAATTTGTGCGTTTAAATAGCGGTGCAAAAGTGATAGTTGTGTGTATACGCATATACGCAATATATCTCATGTAGCGGCGGAATTGTACTTTCTTAATATTATAACACGCGAACGCGGTCTTAAACTAGGTTCGGATTAATTCTCCACAGGCGAATTTAATTCTTAATCTCCTCTATCAACGGAATTTATTGCGGGAAAAAATTCCTTAACGCGAGTTATAGTGATAGTTATTATTAATATACGCATATACGCAATATATATCGTAGCCTTGGAATTATACTTTCTTAATATTATAACGATACGATCTTAAACTAGGTTCCGATTAATTCTCTCCCGAAGCAGAACAGATTCCTTGTCCCTGTATCGGAAATTTATTGCGAGAAAATTCCGTAACGCGAGTTATAGTGATAGTTGTGTGTATGCGCGCCGCAATATATATATAGCGCGTTGTACTTTCTTAATGTTATAACACGCGGGCGCGGTCAGCAAACTAGGGTTTGGTGGAATTAATTCTCCCAGAAGCAGAATTTAATTCTTAATCTCCCTGTATCTGGTTCGTAGAGGAAAGTTTAAAGCGCAGGGTTAGTGATAGTTGTGTGTACCTTGCATACGCAATATATACTCGTAGCGCTTGGAATTGTACTTTCTTAATATATTATAACACGCGAGCAGTCTTAAACTAGGTTTGAATTAATTCTCTAGAAGCAGAATTTAATTCTTAATCTCCTAATATCCGGAATTTATTGCGAGAAAATTCCCGTAACGCGAGTTATATTGATAGTTGTGTATACGCATATACGCAATATATACTCGTAGCGCTTACGGAATTAATACTTTCTTAATATTATAACACGCGCAGTCTTAAACTAGAGTTCGGATTAATTCTCCCAAATGAAATTTAATTCTTAAATGTATTTGTTTATTGCATGTAATTTCCATAGCGCGAGGAAGTTATAGTGATAGTTGTGTGTATACGCATATACGCAATATACTCATGAAAGCGCTTGGAATTAATACTTTCGTAATATTATAACGCACCGAACACTTGATCTTAAACTGGAAGTTCGGATTAATTCTCCCAGAAGCAGAATTTGGTGCCAATATACCATGTTTAAGATTTATGGCGACAAATTCCGTAACGCGAAGTTATAGTGATAGTTGTGTGTACGCATATGCGCAATATATACTTTCGTAGCGCTTGGAATTATGCTTTCGTAATATTATAACACGCGAACGCGGTCTTAAACTAGGTTTTGGATTAATTCTCCCAGAAGCGGGGAATTTAACTCTTAATCACCCTGTATGGAAATATAGTGCGAGAAAGTTCCGTAACATGAAGGTTATAGTGATAGTTGTGTGTATACGCATATACGCAATATATACTCGTGGCGCTTGGAATTGTACTTTCTTAATATTATAACACACGGCGGTCTAAACTAGGTTCGGATTAATTCTCCCAGAAGCAATTTAATTCTTAATCTCCTGTGTAAGAATTTATTGCGAAAATTCCGTAACGCGAGTTATAGTGATAGTTGTGTGTGTATACGCATATACGCCAATATATATACTCATGTACTTGGAATTGTACTTTCTTAATATTTATAACACGCGAACGCGATCCTAAACTAGGTTGGATTAATTCTCCCAGAGCAGAATTTAATTCTTAATCTCCTGTGTAGAATTTATTTGCGAGAAATTCCGTAACGCGCGAGTTATAGTGATAGTTGTGTGTATACGCATATGCATAATATATATACTCGTAGCGCTTGGGTGTACTTTCTTAATATTATAACACGCGAACGCAGTCCTAAACTAGGTTCGGATTAATTCTCCCAGAAAATTTAATTCTTAATCTCTACTGTGGGAATTTATTGCGCCAAATTTACCGTAACGCGAGTTATAGTGATAGTTGTGTGTATACATATACATAATAGTACTCGTGGCGCTAGGAATAGTACTTTTCGTAATATTATAACTTACGCGAACGCGGTCTTAAACTAGGTTCAGTTAATTCTCCCAGAAGCAGAATTTAATTCTTAATCTCCTATGGGGAATTTATTGCGAGAAAATTCCGTAACGCGAGTTATAGTGATAGTTATTGTGTATACGCAATATATACTCGTAGCGCGGAATTATGCTTTCTTAATATTATAACACGCAGACACTTGGTCTTAAACTAGGTTCGGTTAAATTCTCCCAGAAGCAGAATTTAATTCTTAATCTCCTGTATTGGAGATTTATTTGCGACAAAATTCCGTAAGCTTACTTGATTATAGTGATAGTTGTGTGTATACGCATATACGCAATATATACTCGTAGCGCTTGGGTGTACTTTTCGTAGCCCATAACACGCGAACATGATCTTAAACTAGGTTCGGATTAATTCTCTCCCAGAAGCGGGAATTTAATTCTTAATCTCCTATATGTTGGAATTTATGGCGACAAAATTCCGTAACGCAGTTATAGTGATAGTTGTGTGTGTGTATACGCATATACGCAATATATACTCATGGCGCTTGGGATATACTTTCGTAATATTATAACACGCGAACGCGATCTTAAACTAGGTTTGGATTAGTACCTCCCAGAAGCAGAAATTTAACTCTTAATCTCCTGTATGGAAATATAGTGCGAGAAAGTTCCGTAACGCGAGTTATAGTGATAGTTGTGTGTATACGCATATACGCAATATATACTCGTAGCGCTTGGAATTGCTTTCTTAATATTATAACACGCGAACGCGGTCTTAAACTAAGTTCGGATTAATTCTCCCAGAAGCAGAATTTTAATTCTTAATCTCCTGTATGGGGAATTTATTGCGAGAAATTCCGTAGCGCGAGTTATAGTGATAGTTATTGTGTATACGCATATACGCAATATTATATACTCGTAGCGCTTGGATGTACTTTTCTTAATATTATAACACGCGAACACTTGATCCTAAACTAAGGTTCGGATTAATTCTCCCAAAGAAGCCAGGGTTACAATTCTTAATCTCCTGTATTGGAATTTATTTGCGACAAAATTCCGTAACGCGAGAGTTATAGTATTAGTTGTGTGTATACGCATATACGCAATAGTACTCGTAGCGCTAGGAATAGTACTCTTAATATTATAACTTACTTGAGCAGCAGTCTTAAACTAGGTTCGGATTAATTCTCCCAGAAGCGGAATTTAATTCTTAATCTCCTGTATCGGAATTTATTGCGAGAAAATTCCGTAACACTTGATTATAGTATTAGTTGTGTATTATGCGCATATACGCAATATATACTCGTAGCGCTTGGGGTGTACTTTCTTAATATTATAACACATGAACATGATCTTAAACTAGGTTCAGTTAATTCTCACAGAAGCAGAATTTAATTCTTAATCTCCTCTATCGGAATTTATTGCGGGGAGAAAATTCCATAACGCGAGTTATAGTGATAGTTGTGTGTATACGCATATACATAATATATATACTCGTAGCGCTTGGAATTATACTTTCTTAATATTATATAACACGCGAATGCGGTCTTAAACTAGGTTCCGATTAATTTCTCACGAAGCAGAATTTAATTCTTAATCTCCCTGTTTCGGAATTTATTTGAGAGAAATTCCGTAGCACTTGAGTTATAATTGATAGTTGTGTGTATACGCATATACGCAATATATACTCATGTACGCTTGGAATTGTACTTTCTTAATATTATAACGCGAACATGATCTTAAATAGGTTTGAATTAATTCTCCCAGAAGCAGAATTTAATTCTTAATCTCCCTGTATCTGAATTTATTTGAAAATTCATGCGCAGAGTTATAGTGATAGTTATTATTATTATACGCATATGCAATATATATACTCATGGCGCTTAGGTGTACTTTCTTAATATTATAACACGCGAACATGATCTTAAACTAGGTTTGAATTAATTCTCCCAGGAAGCAGGAATTTAATTCTTAATCTCCTGTATCTATGAATTTATTGCGAGAAGATTCATGCTTGCGAGTTATAGTGATAGTTGTGTGTATACGCATATGCATAATATATACTCGTAGCGCTTGGGTGTGCTTTCTTAATATTATAACACGCAGACGCGGTCTTTAAACTAGGTTTGAATTGAGCTATACGGCAGAATTTAATTCTTTAATCTCCTGTATGGAATTTGTGCGAGAAAATTCCGTAACGCGAGTTATAGTGATAGTTATGTGTATACGCATATACGCAATATATACTCATGTAGCTTGGAATTGTACTTTCTTAATATTATTATAACACGCGAACGCAGTCCTTAAGCAGGTTTGAATTAATTCTCCCAGAAGCGAATTTAATTCTTAATCTCCTATTATCGGAATTTATTGCGAAAATTCCGTAACGCGAGTTATAGTGATAGTTATTGTGTATGCGCATTAGGGTGTCCGTTATTTCCCAAAAGTAGTTTTTATTTTTCAGACGCCCCAAACTTTAGATTTTGACCTAAAAAATATGAGACCCATTTCAGCCCTTAAAATTGATATTAAACCGTGCCTAAATCATAATCCTTTTCTCATTTTAAATAACATGGGATTTCCTGACGTTTTGCATTTAATTTTTTATCTCCAAAGTAAATAAACTATACAGCTCCTGAACGAGAACGTATTCTAATGCAAAATTTTACCCTCTACAAAAATGATCTCTTTGGTTTTTGCTTAAAAACATTCCTGTAAAAGTTGTTTACGCGATTAAAGTTATACACATAGTTTATAATCTCATTTACAGCAAATTCTAACTGCGCTTACCTATAATCAATTGATCGAAACTTAGAGTTTTAAAGTTACAATAATCGTGTATCGACAACGCTGACTTAATCTTTGAATAATTTTTACAGGTTGATTTATCGAAAAGAAAAAAGTATTCAGACCTTTTTTTATAAATAAAATTTCCGACACAATATGTTTCCAGCGGTATTTTTTAGCTATATTTGTTCGATAAAAAAAAATAACTGTGAAAAGTGCAAAATCATGTTGTTAAATGGGAAAAGGATTACATGATTTAGGCACGGTTTTTAATAGCTCAATTTTAAGGGCTGAAATGGGTCTCATATTGTTACAGATCAAAATCTAAAAGTTGAGAACGTCTAACATAAAATCGACTGGCTCTTCGTTATATCTACTATACATAATATATACTCATGGCGCTTGGAATTGTACTTTCTTAATATTATAACGCGAACACTTGATCTTAAACAGGTTTTGGTGTTCTCTGAGAATTTAATTCTTAATCTCCTAATATCGGAATTTATTTGCGAAAATTCCCGTAACGCGAGGTTATAGTGATAGTTGTGTGTATACGCATATACGCAATATATACTCGTAGCGCTTGGGGTGTACTTTCTTAATATTTATAACACACGCGAACGCAGTCTTAAACAAGTTCGGATTAATTCTCCAGAAGCAGAATTTAATTCTTAATCTCCTCTATCGGAATTTGTGGGAGAAAATTTCGTAACACTTGAGAGTTATATTGATAGTTATTATTGTATACGCATATACGCAATATATACTCGTAGCGCTTGAAATTATACTTTCTTAATATTATAACACGCAGTACTTGATCTTAAACTAGGTTCGGATTAATTCTCCCAGAAGCAGAATTTAATTCTTAATCTTTCCACTATCGGATTTATTTGCGGGGAGAAATTTCGTAGCTTGCGAGTTATAGTGATAGTTGTGTGTATACACGCTATACGCAATATATATACTCATGTACTTGGGAGAATTGCTTTCTTAATATTATAACACGCGAACATGATCTTAAACTAGGTTTGAATTAATTCTCGAAGCAGAATTTAATTCTTAATCTCCCATAATATCGGAATTTATTGCGAAAATTCATAACGAGTTATAGTGATAGTTGTGTGTATACGCATATACACAATATATACTCGTAGCGCTTGGAATTGTACTTTCTTAATATTATAACACGCGGAGCGGTCTTAAACTAGGTTCGGATTAATTCTCCCAGAAGCAGAATTTAATTCTTAATCTCCCTCTATCGGAATTTATTGCGGGAAAATTTCGTAACGCGAGGTTATAGTGATAGTTATTGTATGCACGCTATACGCAATATATACTCGTAGCGCGGGTGTACTTTTCTTAATATTATAACACGCGAACGCGGTCTTAAACTAGGTTCGGATTAATTCTCCCAGAAGCAGAATTTAATTCTTAATCTCCTGTATCGGATTTTATTGCGATAAAATTCCGTAACGCGGAGATTATAGTGATAGTTGTGTGTATACGCATATACGCAATATATACTCGTAGCGCTTGGAGTAATACTTTCTTAATATTATAACACACCGAACGCAGTCTTAAATTAGGTTCAGTTAATTCTCCAGAAACAGAATTTAATTCTTATCTCCTGTATCAGATTTTATTGCGATAAAATTCGTAACGCTTGAAGTTATAGTGATAGTTGTGTGTTATACGCATATACGCAATAGTATACTCGTAGCGCTAGGAATAGTACTTTCTTAATATTATAACACGCACGCGAACGCGGTCTTAAACTAAGGTTCGGATTAATTCTCCCAGAAGGCAGAATTTTAATTCTTAATCTCCTGTATCGGATTTTATTGCGATAAAATTCCGTAACACTTGAGGTTATAGTGATAGTTGTGTGTATACGCGCCATACGCAATAGTACTCGTAGCGCTAGGAATGAACCGCTTTTCTTAATATTATAACGCGCGAACGCGGTCTTAAACTAGGTTCGGATTAATTCTCCCAGAAGCAGAATTTAATTCTTAATCTCCCTGTATCAGTTTTATTGCGATAAATTCGTAACGCGAAGTTATAGTGATAGTTGTGTGTATACGCATATGCGCAATATATACTCGTAGCGCTTGGAATTGTACTTTCTTAATATTATAACACGCGAACGCGGTCTTAAACTAGGTTTGAATTAATTCTCCCAGAAGCGGAATTTAGTGCCAATCTCCTGTATCGGAATTTGTGAGAAAATTCCGTAACGCGAGTTATAGTGATAGTTATTGTGTATGCATATACGCCAATATATACTCATGGCGCTTGGAATTGTACTTTCTTAATATTACCTGCTTACGCGAGCAGCAGTCTTAAACTAGGTTTGAATTAATTCTCCGAAGCAGAATTTAATTAATCTCCCTCTATCGGAATTTATTACTGAAGAAATTCCGTAACGCAGTTATAGTGATAGTTGTGTGTATACGCATATACGCAATATATACTCGTAGTAACTTGGAATTATTACTTTCTTAATATTGTAACACGCGAGGTATGATCTTAAACGGTTTGGATTAATTCTCCCAGAAGCGGAATTTAATTCTTAATCTCCTCTATCGGAATTTTATTGCGGGGAAAATTCCGTAACGCGAGGAATTATACGTGGTGATTATTGTGTATACGCATATACGCAATATATACTCGTAAGCGCTTGGAGTATACTTTCTGTATATTATAACACGCGAACGCGGTCTTAAACTAGGTTTGAATTAATTCTCCCAGAAGCGATTTGGTATTGTCCCTCTATCGGAATTTATTGCGGGAAAATTCCGTAACGCGAGTTATAGTGATGATTGTGTGTATACGCATATGCGCAATATATACTCGTAGCGCTTGGAATTGTACTTTCTTAATATTATAGCGCGAACTTGCAGTCTTAAGCTAGGTTTGAATTAATTCTCCCAGAAGCAGAATTTAATTCTTAATCTCCTTGTATCGGGATTTGTTGAGAAAATTCCGTAACGCGAGTTATAGTGATAGTTGTGTGTATACGCATATACGCAATATATATACTCGTAGCGCTTGGGGTACTTTTTCTTAATATTATAACACACTTGAACGCGGTCTTAAATAGAGTTTGGGTAGTTCTCAGGTTTAAGAATTTAATTCTTAATCTCCCTCTATCGGAATTTATTGCAGGGAAAATTCCGTAACGCGAGTTATAGTGATAGTTGTGTGTATGCACTGTACGCAATATACTCGTAGCGCTTGGAATTATGCTTTCTTAATGTTACCAACACGCGAACGCGGTCTTAAACTAAGGTTTTAGTTAATTCTCCCAGAAGCAGAATTTAATTCTTAATCTCACTATCCGGAATTTATTGCCGAAAATTCCCGTAACACTTGAGGATTATAGTGATAGTTGTGTGTATACGCATATACGCAATATATACTCGTAGCGCTTGGAGGGTATGCTTTCTTAATATTATAACTTACGCGAACGCGGTCTTAAACTAAGAGTTTGGAATTAATTCTCCCAGAAGCGGAATTTAATTCTTAATCTCCTATCGGAATTTATTGCGGGAAAGATTCCGTAACGCGAGGTTATATAGTGATAGTTGTGTGTATGCATATACGCAATATATGCTCGTAGCCTTGGAATTATACTTTCTTAATATTATAACACGCGAGCAGTCTTAAGCTAAGTTTGAATTAATTCTGCAGAAACAGGATTTAATTCTTAATCTCCTCTATCGGAATTGTGCAGGGAAAATTCCATGCTTGCAGAAGTGTAACAGGTGTGTGTATACGCATATACGCAATATATACTCGTAGCGCTTGGAATTGTACTTTCTTAATATTATAACACGCGAACATGAAGTCTTAAACTAGAGTTTGAATTAATTCTCCCAAGGCGATTTAATTCTTAATCTCCCTCTATCGGAATTTATTGCGGGAAAATTCCGTAACACTTGAGTTATAGTGATAGTTGTGTGTATACGCATATACGCAATATATACTCATGGCGCTTGGGAATTGTACTTTTCTTAATATTATAACACGCGAACGGTCTTAAATAGGTTTGAATTAATTCTCCCAAACAGAATTTAGTGTTCTTAATCTCCCCTCTATCGGAATTTATTGCGGGAAGGAGATTCCGTAACACTTGAAATTTATAGTGATAGTTGTGTGTATACGCATATACGCAATATATATACTCGTAGCGCTTGGAATTGTACTTTCTTAATATTTATAACACGCGAACGCGATCTTAAACTAGGTTTGAATTAATTCTCCCAGAAGCAGAATTTAATTCTTAATCTCCCTGTATCGGAATTTATTGCTGAGAAAATTCCGTAACGCGAGTTATAGTGATAGTTGTGTGTATGCATATACGCAATATATATCATGTAGCGGAATTGTACTTTCTTAATATTATAACACGCGAACGCGGTCTTAAACTAGGTTTAGAATTAAATTCTCCCAGAAGCGGGAATTTAATTCTTAAATCTCCCTGTATCAGGAATTTATTGAGAAAATTCCATAACGCGAGTTATAGTGATAGTTGTGTGTATACGCATATACGCAATATATACTCATGGCGCTTGGAATTATACTTTTTCTTAATATTATAACACTTACGCGAACATGATCTTAAACTAGGGTTTGCGTTGTTCTCCCAGAAGCAGAGATTTAATTCTTAATCTCCCTCTATCGGAATTTGTGGGGAAAATTCCGTAACATGAGTTATAGTGATAGTTGTGTGTATACACGCATATACGCAATATATACTCGTAGCGCTTGGGGAATTGTACTTTCTTAATATTATATTACGCGAACGCGGTCTTAA
The DNA here is from genome assembly GCF_025399875.1 of Dalotia coriaria. Lineage (NCBI taxonomy): Eukaryota > Metazoa > Arthropoda > Insecta > Coleoptera > Staphylinidae > Dalotia > Dalotia coriaria. The sequence goes on from NW_027045445.1 coordinate 6,287,091, forward strand.
ACTAGGTTTGAATTAATAATTCTCCCAGAAGCAGAATTTAATTCTTAATCTCCCTCTATCAGATTTATTGCGGGAGAAATTCCGTAACGCGAGTTATAGTGATAGTTGTGTGTATACGCATATACGCAATATATACTCGTAGCGCTTGGAATTGTACTTTCTTAATATTATAACACTTGAACGCGGTCTTAAACTAGAGTTTGAATTAATTCTCCCAGAAGCAGGAATTTAATTCTTAATCTCCCTCTATCGGTTGTGCGGGAAGATTCCGTAACGCGAGGTTTATAGTGATAGTTGTGTGTATACGCATATACGCAATATATACTCGTAGCGCTTGAGTTGCTTTTCTTAATATTATAACGCAGACGCGGTCTTAAACTAGGTTTGAATTAATTCTCCCAGAAGCAGAATTTAATTCTTAATCTCCTGTATCGGAATTTATTTGCGAGAAAATTCATAACGCGAGAGTTATAGTGATAGTTGTGTGTATGCGCATATACGCAATATATACTCGTAGCGCTTGGGTATGCTGTAATATTATAACACGCGAACGCGATCTTAAATAGGTTTGAATTAATTCTCCAGAAGCAGAATTTAATTCTTAATCTCCCTCTATCGGAATTTATTGCGGGGAAAGAAGTTCCGTAACGCGAGTTATAGTGATAGTTATTGTGTATACGCATATACGCAATATATACTCGTAGCGCTTGGAATTGTACTTTCTTAATATTGCCACGAACACTTGATCTTAAACTAGGTTTGAATTAATTCTCCAAGAAGCAGAATTTGAATTCTTAATCTCCCTCTATCAGGTTTTATTGCGGAAAATTCCGTAACGCGAGTTATAGTGATAGTTGTGTGTATACGCATATACTTGCAATATATACTCGTAGCGCTTGGAATTGTACTTTCTTAATATTATAGCTTGCGCGAACGCGATCTTAAACTAGGTTGAATTAATTCTTAGAAGCGGAATTTTGATTCTTAATCTCCTGTATCGGAATTTATTGCGAGAAAATTCCGTAACGCGAGTTATAGTGATAGTTGTGTGTACATGCGCATATACGCAATATATACTCGTAGCGCTTGGGAATTATACTTTCTTAATATTATAACTTGCGCGAACGCTGATCTTAAGCTAGGTTTTGAATTAATTCTCCCAGAAGCGAAATTTAATTCTTAATCTCTCTATAATATCGGAATTTATTGCAGAAAATTTAAATAACTTACTTGGAGAGTTATAGTGATAGTTATTATTGTATACATATACGCAATATATACTCATGGCGCTTGGGGGTATACTTTCTTGGCAATATTATAACACGCGAACATGATCTTAAACTAGGTTTGAATTAATTCTCCCAGAAGCAGAATTTAATTCTTAATCTCCCTCTATCGGAATTTATTTGCGGGAAAATTCCGTAACGCGAGTTATAGTGATAGTTGTGTGTATACGCATATGCGCAATATATACTCGTAGCGCTTGGAGTGTACTTTCTTAATATTATAACGCGGGCAGTGTAAACTAGGTTTGGATTAATTCTCCCAGAAGCAGAATTTAATTCTTAATCTCCCTGTATCGGAATTTATTGCGAAGAAAATTCCGTAACGCGGCAATTATAGTGATAGTTGTGTGTATACGCATATACGCAATATATACTCGTAGCGCTTGGAGTATGCTTTCTTAATATTATAATACAGCACCTCACACCTGCATTCTTTCATTGCGCGTTTCGTGCGCGATTCAGGTTGGGGTGAGGAGGGAAGACAACGCCCTCTTATCGCACTAACGCGCAGAGCATACTCTGGCTTAAGGTTTTACGTCCGTTTGCGCGTCGCGTGCGCTGCCACTTTGCTAATAAAATCTTGGTAAGAAATTCATCTGCCAGAATGGTGTCGCTACCATGTGAAAATCGTACCACATCGCCAATTAAAGTAAGACTTTTTCACTATGTTTTCAAGTGAGTCAACTTCTATCGTGATAGATTTAAATACAATAAATCCGGCTTATTCGCGTATTTGTCTGCTCGATGCATTTATAGTCGAGGAAACGTACGAGCCTGCGTTCAGCGTGAGGAAAGGACAGGTTTCAGTTATCAGTTGTTTGTTTACTTTATACTTCGTTCGCGCTGCATCTACTCATAGGTAAATCTGGTATTTATTTTTACGTTCTAACTTATAATAATACAATATTTGAAGGTTACTATAAATGTATTTGAGTACGAAACGCGAAATAAACTCGTAATTCATATCGCGTAATTCGGGTATACTGAGTATTTACTGTTCTTGCTATTATTTCTCTTTGTACTTAAATTTTATCATTGTTTTCACAGCTATAAGTGATAAACGTTATTCGCGAGATACCTGTAAGAGGGTGTAACGAAAGTATTCATCAGTGCGGGACGCAGGCAGTCTCTTTAACCATTTTATAGGGCTCTCGATCAATTAGCTACCGACGGAGGGTCGTGCCTTGTCCCCTTTCACTTGTTAGGGAAAGTACGCGGTGTTTATAAATATATATCGAATATTCGACAAATCGAGTGCAGGCGCGATTAAAAAAGCCAGAAAGTATCGCGTAATCCGTATTGCTCGTTACGGTGCGCGGTAAAACAATTCCAATTCCATGAGGGTATGTACGGGGCCTCTGCGGACTTCAAGCATCCTACCGGCGGTTTGGACTCAAGATTTAAAAGGTATTAAAATATCAACGCCTTAAGTAGTGAGTACCTGACACCACACTGGCTGTCTTGTATCTTTATATATTACGCGTTATTTGCTGTCGTCACAGCGTGCTCTAGGTTTGCGGTTTGTAACGCGGTACGCGATTAATTATCAAACTTATAAATTAATGGCTATTCATATTGCAATTGTAGTGGGCCCTCATATGGTCCACTTTGTAATCTGGTTATAAATTATGCTGAAATATATCGCCCGAATCGCAGGCTATCTCGTAAACTAAAGAGATAAATAAGATCTGATGGCGGCGTCTTGATCTACGGACCAATCTCCTATCAGATAGGATAGTTAAAACCGAAATCTGAGAGATGAAATTTTTAAGTCTTAAGAAAAATTGCCAAGAGGGTGCTTGATACTTTTTCGACGATTTTGAAAATTCATATCTTCTAAACTAAAAGCATTAGCTACCAACAGGTATTGTTGATTATGAAAGATTGGAAGATTGTCTATCAGATAAAAATATAAAACAATTGCATTTCCTACAGTAAAAGGTCGAAAAAACGCATTCAAGTGCTAAAAAGTGACTTTTGCAATTTTGCCTTTATTCAATCGCGAATATCTCGTAAACTAGAGATAAATAAGATCACGATGTAATGCCCCAATCTACAAGACTATTTTCTATCCCAAGATAGGATTCGTTAAACCAAGAAATCTGAGAGATGAAATTTTAAGTCTTAAGAAAAAGAAGAATTGCCAAGGGGGTGCTTATTACTTTTTCGGCGATTTTCAAAAATTCATATCTCTTAAACTAAAAAGAATAGCTACCAACGAATTGTTGATTATGAAAAATTGGAAGATTGTCATCAGATAAAATATAAAAACAATTACATTTCCTACAGTAAAAGGTCGAAAAACGCGACTAAAAGTCCTAAAAGAAGTGACATTTTGCAGTACGATTTTTCTTCCAAGCGCGGAATATCTCGTAAACTAAAAGAATAGTAAGATCTGATCGCAGCGTCTTAATCTACGGACTATTTTTCTATCAGATAGGATGGTTAAAACCAACCGAAATCTGAAAGATGAAATTTTAAATCTTAAGAAAAAAAGTACCCAAGGGGTGCTTGATACTTTTCGACGATTTTTGAAATTCATATCTTCTAAACCAGCGATAGCTACCAACGAATTGTTGATTCGGGGACTAGATTGAAAAATTCTCTATCAGATAAAATATAAAAATAATTACATATTTCACAGAAGTAAAAAGATAGAAAAAGCTACTTGACTAAAAGTGCTAAAAGTGACATTTTGCAATTTTGGCAATTATCTTCATCACGGAAATGTGGGTTGGTTGGCGAGGTTTGAATAGTAAAACGGAAATCTGAGAGATAAAATTTTCATTCTTAAGAAAAAATTGCCAAGAAGTGCTTGATACTACTTTTTTCGACGATTTTTGAAAATTCATATCTTCTAAACTAAAGCGATAGCTACCAACAGGTATTGATTCTGATAGATTGGAAAATTCTCTATCCAGATAAAAATATAAAACAATTATATTTCTAAGTAAGGTCGAAAACGCGACTAAAAGTGCTAAAAGTGACATTTTGCAATTTTGACGATTATATTTCAATCGCGAATATACCGTAAACTAAAAGAGATAATTAGATCTGATCATAAACGTTTTTAATCTACGAATTATTTTCTATAAAGATAGAATAGTTAAACGGAAATCTGAGAGATAAAATTTTACTTTCATTCTTAGAAAAAATTGCCAAGGGGTGCTTGATACTTTTTTCGACGATTTTGAAAATTCATATCTCTAAACTAAAAGCGATAGCTACCAACTTGAGTATTGATTCTGATAGATTGGAAAATTATCAGGATAAAAAATATAAAATAATTATATTTCTATAGTAAAAGGTCAGAAAAATGCGACTAAAAAGTGCTAAAAAGTGACATTTGCAATTTTGCCCATTTTATTCAATGCGAATATCTCGTAAACTAAAAAAGAGATAAATAAAGATCTGATAGCGGCGTTTAATCTACGGACTAATCTATAAGATAGAAAGAATAGTTAAAACGGAAATTTGAGAGATAAAATTTTCATTCTTAAGAAAAAAATTGCCAAGGGGGGGTGCTTGATACTTTTTTCGACGATTTTTTGAAAATTCATATCTTCTAAACTAAAAGCGATAGCTACCAACAGGTATTTGATTCTGATAGATTGGAAAATTCTCTATCAGATAAAAATATAAAATAATTATATTTCCTAGGTAAAAAAGGTCGAAAAACGCGACTAAAAAGTGTAAAAGAAGTGACATTTTGCAATTTTTGACGATTATCTTCAATCGCGAATATCTCGTAAACTAAAAGAGATAGTAAAAGGTCACAATTCGCAGCGTTTTGAAATCTACGAATTATTTTTCTATATACGATAAATTAGTTAAAGCAATCTGAGGAATAAAATTTTTCATTCTTAAGAAAAAAAAATTGCCAAAAGGGGTGCTTGATACTTTTTCGACGATTTTGAAAATTCATATCTCCTAAACTTGTGATAACTACCAACGAATTATTGATTCTGATAGATTTGGAGAATTCTCTATCAGATAAAAATATAAAATAATTATATTTCCTATAGTAAAAGGTCGAAAAATGCGACTAAAAGTGCTAAAAGTGACATTTTGCAATTTTTGCGCATTTTATTCAATCTTGAATATCTCGTAAACTAAAGAGATAAATAGATCTGATCGCAGCGTTTTTAATCTACGGACCAATCTATAAGATAAGTAATTAAAACGGAAATTTGAGGGGGTTCATATCTTCTAAACTAAAAAGCGATAGCTACCAACAGGTATTGAATTCTGATAGATGGAAAATTCTCTATCAGACCAAGAAAATATAAAAATAATTATATTTCCTAGAGTAAAAAGGTCGAAAAAACGCGACTAAAAGTGCTAAAAAGTGACGTGCAATTTTTGGCGATTATCGCTTTAATCGCGAATATCTCGTAAACTAAAAGAATTAAGATCTGATCGCAGCGTTTTTAATCTACGAATTATTTTTATAAGATAGAATAGTTAAAGCAATCTGAGAGATAAATTTTCATTCTTAAGAAAAATTGCCCAGGGGGGTACTTGATACTTTTCGACGATTTTTGAAAATTCATATCTCTAAACTAAAAGCGATAACTACAGCAGGTATTGATTCTGATAGATTGGAAAATTCTCTATCAGATAAAATATAAAATAATTATATTTCCTATAGTAAAGGTCGAAAAATGCGACTAAAAGTGCTAAAAAGGACATTTTGCGAATTTTTGCTATTTTATTCAATCGCGAAATATCTCGTAAACTAAAAAGAGATAAATTAGATCTGTTCGCAGCCGTCTTAATCTACGGACCAATCTCTATCAGATAGGACAGTTAAAAGGAAATCACAGAGGGTAAAATTTTCACACTTAAGAAAAATTGCCAAGGGGTGCTTGATACTTTTCGACGATTTTTTAAAATTCTCTTTTAAACTAAAAGATAGCTACCAACGGATCGTTGAATATGAAAAGATTAGAAAATTATATTTTATCAGATAAAAATATAAAATAATTATATTTTCTACAGTAAAAAGGTCAAAAATGCGACTAAAAGTGCTAAAAGTGACATTTTGCAATTTTTGCTTATTTTATTCTATTTAATGAAATATCTCGTAAGCAAAAAAGAATGAAAAGTCAAATCGCAATCTCTTAATCTACAGAAACATTTTCTACAAGATAGGCCGTTGAAAAATCGAAATTAAAAGACGCAAAATTTCAGGTCCTAAGAAAAAAATGGGCAAAGGGGGTGCTTGATACCTTTTTGACGATTTTCAATAGCGAATATCTTCTAAACTAAAAGAAGATAGCAACCAGCAGATTGTAGATACGGAAGAATAGGATAATTCTCTATCAGATAGGGATTTTAAAATTATTTAATTTCAAAAGAGTAAAAGGTCGAAAAATGCATACGTTGCCCTGAACACGAGTTACTTCTACCTTTACCCTTGTACGGGTTGCGCTTGGAATTATAGTTTTTTTTTTATAACTCTTGAATGCCGATGCTTAAATTTAGTTCGGAGTAATTTGCCCAGGTACGGAATTTAAATCTTTTATTTCTCTGTATTGGAATTTGTGAGAAGAAAATTTCGTAACGCGAGTTATAGTGATAGTTGTGTGTATGCGTATATACGCAATAGTACTCATAGCGCTAGGAATTGTACTTTGTTAATATTATAACACGCGAACGCGGTCTTTAACTAAGTTCGGATTAATTCTCCTTTAAGCAAGAATTTAATTGCTTAATCTTTCCTGTATTGGAATTTATTGCGAAAATTCCGTAACGCAAGTTAGTATTAGTTGTGTGTATACGCGCTATACGCAATAGTACCCGTAGTTTTCATTAGTATAACGCGCCTTGAACCGAATGCTGAAATTAACAACTGATGTAATGAATTATTATATTATTTTTATTTATTTTAGTGCATTTCAGAAGTAATGCTATTTCAATTCTACCTACACGCATATCGGGGTTTGTGTATAAACAAGTTTTTATATCATATAAACGTGCGCAATGCTGCCTCTCATGCTACGAACGTTCGACCGCTTCAGTCTGTTCTTACCTGCACGCGGCTCGGCATCATTCTTTCATTCATTCGATAACATGTTATTTTATTATTGATTAAAATTGAGCATTTCTACTGGCACCCTATTGACAACAGACCTGTAGATTGTTTTGCTAAGGATGATTTACGCGCGTAAAATGATTATAAAATTGGTGTTTCCATGTGCGTGTCGGCTATTACTGCATAGTATAGCGTAATTATCAATTCGTAATTTTAAGTAAGTGTAATTAACGACTGTCCTTGGCAGGATATTCAGGAGAATCCAATGTGTTAAAATAGTACAGGTTCATTATCCCTCAAAACAAATTTATAAGTGTGCATCATAGTGCGAGTTCTCACACACGTGTTGTTTTTTTTTGTTTTTCAGTACTTTTTCTATGATTACCTGATGCCCTGGTAAGTTTGTAAACGTTATTACGTATACTTTCATATTTATCTAAAATTGCATGTACGTACCGCTAACAACACAAAATTGATGCGTGCCGTCGGATGCGACTTGGATCTACCCGCAGGTATGGTCATGTCAGTCATCGGTTTAATAACGTGGGGAGAATTTTCCTTGCTCACATTTTTTATTTTTATTTTATAAATCGACCGGCTCTTTTAACGTATTTTCGTAGTTTGGGGAAATTAATTATTGAGGAAGTAATATATTTTAATAAAATATTTTGTAATATATTTGTAAAATGTAGCAATTTTCTTCTTGTATCACTGCCTATAATTTCTACTTTTGCTTGCATTTCTAGTGAAAAAAGCGAGCAAAATTTGTCGTTTTCTGGAGTCGTTTTTCTACTTAAACTTTGTATTTTATTTATTTTTAAATTTAAAATTCCTGTTTATCACCCTGTATATTTGTTTTCTTGATTTCCTATTATATAAGTTTTCCTAAATTTGTATTCCCGACTATTTTTCTTTTTATTGCTATTGATTTTCTTTTTGTGATGTAGTAATTTCCTTTTCAGCCTTTTCCTGTATATTTGTTTTCTTGTTGTCCGTGAAAATTTAGCTTCAGTTGTTGTTTTTAGAGTTTTTCTTCTTTACTTTGAATTTTCTATTTGTAACACCCTGTATTTGTTCCCATTTTCACTCCATGAAAATGGTCTATTTCTAATTTCTTTTATCCGGTATTTTTGCAGAGTGCCAGCGCTGCATATGGCGTACAGTCGTAAGTCCTGTTTCAATATGGCGACATGTACGAGTATTTTGTTGACTTGTAAAATATAAACTTGTATTCTATTGTTAATAATAAAGAAATAGTAAAATATATTGACTTCTTTTGATTTGTGTACTCTTCTAGCCATTTCAGAACAGGTCTCTAAGAGGTTTCCCTCTCTCGGGGATGATCACTAGCAAAATTGTTAAAGGTATCCTGTGTGATTTTATTGTGCTCCTTCTCTCATTTCAGCTGCAGGTCAGAACTGGTAGGAAGAAAATATTTTTAAGTGTCACCTCTCTTGAGGCGACTTAAAACTTTAGAAATATTACAAGACATAAGGATTGTCGCGCAAGAGGAGTTCCACCTCTCTCTGGGGGTGATCACACCAGAGTGTTGATATGCCTGATGTTTCGGGGATGAAGCGCAGAGACATCGTAGCTGTAGGTTGGGCCAGGGAGCAATGGACGCATCGAAGCGGTGGGCGATCGACCCAGAGCGCCGGAGGTATCTGGGAGATCGACAAATAGACATATAACGACACGTGCCAAAAAATTTAAAAATCTCATGCACTCTGTTCTCTTTCTCCTATCTTCTCTACTCTTCCTTCTGCCTCTACTACTCTTCTTCTTCTCCTTCTATTTCTCTGTTCTCGTTTCTCTACCTACTTCATTTGCTTCTCATATTGCCTTCACTTGTATTTCAATTTCTCTTATATTTCGTTTGCAATTTATATGCAGCAAATTTCACCTGTTATTTTTATATTTGAGAAAAATGCCTCCCCATACCTGGGGCTCGATCCGTGTCTGCCTAGCATGCTAGCAGGTGCGCATGCCACTCGACCACCGAGTGTTTTTGTTATTAATATTTGATTCTTCTATTTATGTTTCTTCTTCATTCAACTTTTTAAAAACAACAACACAACTCAACTATGTTGCACTTAAGATGTCAATACTGAAAACGACAAAGAGGATACCATAAAGTAATATGAATAAGATTGTAATTTTACATTATGTTTTATTGAGAACAATAATAGTAGATACATTTTTAAAAATTAAAATAATCAACAGTTAGAACATTTTGGACAAGTTTTTATAACACATACATTTAATACCTGAACAATAAATATAGCCACGCGAACATCCTTATCCGATGGTCACCACGCACGTCCTACAAACAACCACCACACTGGTGTGTTATTACTAAAGGATTTAATTACAAAATTCTAGATTAATTACGGGTAAGATCTTTAGTAACGCTAACAAATATGCGAAGTTGATTAAGAACAAAACACGTGCACACAACACCACGGCGCACGAACGACTAAGCCGGACTAAACAAGAACGAGAATTGATAAGCGACCCAGAGTTAGAGAAGCAAAAATCGATGTTGTGTATTGAAAACAACAACGCAATAACAGAAAGTATGAGATTTGAAGCAATTAAATAATCACTTTTGTTTTAATTTTGTAGGTTTTCTCAAGGTTAATACATGTTATATGCGTAAATGAAGAGAAATTTTAGTACCTGCAATTTGATAGAAAAACGTTGTCCTACGGTGCCTGGTTCAGCCGGTAGACACACCTAAAACAGCAAACATTAGAAACAAAAACACAAAGGGGCATTTTTCGTAGGTTTCCCAGGGATAAACCCACATGTTATATACGTAAATGAAAGAGAGATTTTAGTACGCACACAATTTGTTGAAATAGAAACGTTGTCCTACGGTGCCTGGTTCGGCCGCTAGACACCTAAAACAGCAAACATTAGAAACAAAAAGAAACACAAAAGGGCATTTTCGTACTTAGGTTTCCCCAAAGGGATAAACCACATGTGTTATATACGTAGATGATAGAGAATTTAGTACCTACAATTTGAGGTGAAAAAACGTTGTCCTACGTCATCAGGTTCGGCCATAGACACCTAAAACAGCAAAAAATTAGAAACAAAAACATACAAAAGGGCATTTTTCGTAGGTTTCCCAAAGGGATAAACCCATTTTAAATACTTAAATGATGAGAGAATGATACCTTACCTACAATTTGGTGAAAAAACGGTTGTCCTACGTTATCAGGTTCGGCCGCTAGACACCTAAAACTGCAAACATTAGAAAACAAAAACACAAAAAGGGCATTTTCGTAGGTTTCCCAAGGGATAAACCCACATGTTATATACGTAAATGAAAGAGAATTTTAGTACCTACAATTTGTTGAAATAAACGTTGTCCTACGGTGCCTGGTTCGGCCGCTAGACACCTAAAACAGCAAAAATTAGACAACAAAAACACAAAAAGGGCATTTTCGTAGGTTTCCCAAGGGATAAACCCACATGTTATATGCACGTAGATGGTAGAGAATTTTAGGTACACTTACAATTTTGGTGAAAAAACGTTGTCCTACGTCATCAGGTTCGGCCGCTGGAACCCTAAAACAGCAAAAATTAGAAAACAAAAGAAACACAAAAGGGCATTTTCATGCGTTTCCCAAGGGATGAAGCCCACATTTTAAAATACTTAAATGATAGAAATTGATACCTACAATTTGGTGAAAAAACGTTGTCCTACGTTATAGGTTGAAAGCCGCTAGACACTAAAACTGCTTGCAAAAATTAAAAACCAAAAAATACAAAAAGGGCATTTTCGTGGAACTCAAAGGGATAAACCACATGTTATATACGTAAATGATAGAATTTTAGTACCTACAATTTGGTGGTGAAAAAACGTTTGTCCTACGTCATCAGGTTCGGCCGCTAGACCCTAAAACCAGCAAAAAATTAGAAAACAAAAACACAAAAGGATAGTTTCGTAGGTTTCCCGGGATAAACCCACATTTTAAATACTTAAATGATAGAGAATTTTAAGTACCTACAATTTGGTGAAAAACGTTCATCCCTGCGTATATGAGTTCAGCCGCCCCTAGACACCTAAAACAACAAAAATTAAAAAAACCAAAATACAAAAAAGAGGAGGCATTTTCGTAGGTTTCTCAGGGATAAACCACATGTTAAATACAAAATGATAGAGGGAATTTTAGTACCACCACAATTTGGTGAAAAAACGTTGTCCTACGTCATCAGGTTCGGCCGCTAGACCCTAAAACAGCAAAATTGAAAGCAAAACACAAAAGGAGGTTTTCGTAGGTTTCAGGATAAACCCACATTTAAATACTTAAATGATGAGAATTTTAGTACCCACCACCACAATTTGGTGAAAAAACGTTGTCCTACGTCATCAGGTTCGGCCGCTAGACACCTAAAACAGCAAAAGTTAGAAAACAAAAACACAAAAAGGGCATTTTCGTAGGTTTCCCAAGGGATAAACCCACATTTTAAATACTTAAATGATAGAGAATGATACCTACAATTTGGTGAAAAAAACGTTGTCCTACGTTATCAGGTTCGGCCGCTAGACACCTAAAACTGCAAAAATTAAAAAACCAAAAATACAAAATGGGCATTTTCGTAGGTTTCCTAAGGGATAAACCCACATGTTATATACGTAAATGATAGAGAATTTTAGTACTTACAATTTGGTGAAATAAACATGGTCCTACGACGTCAGGTTCGGCCGCTAGACACCAAAAACAGCAAAAATTCGACATCCAAAAACACAAAAAGTGCATTTTCGTAGGTTTCCCAAGGGATAAACAAACCTGCAGTTGGAGAGGCAACAATCTTTAGGCAATTATTATCACAAAACAGAAGTCGGAGTCCGGGTCCGATCAAATATACCGCAATTAACCCAATTAAATACTGAAGAAACCAAACGAAGCACGAGGAATACATCCGCATTTACTGACGCACGAAATTGAACTAAGCACGAAAACGTACATTGAACGCAGCAACCGCGCGCGGCGCTCTGCGATAAACACTGGCCCGCACACAAATACAGATAAGCGCGTTGGAAGAAAAAAAGACAAATCTTTAATATCCTTGTCCGCTACGACGACGCAGTAATATCTGCTCGTGGAATATAAGCCGCAAAAGCCATACTAGAACTAATAATATTAAACAAAAACATAACTAGAACCCGGTGACTACATACACAATGGCGACGAAACCCTACCTTGGTAGTCGCAGCTCTCTAGGCTCCTCCCTCCACTCTCTTCGGGTAGTACACAGGAAATGTGAAATGATGTATGATGTGAAGATTGTTTATACATGTTTACATGGAATTTAATTCAAACCACAGTTCGTACCCTTAGAATTACTCACTAAAATAAAACTGTTGAAAAGACACGCCTACAACCTAACCTAACCTAAACAATAAAAAATTAATTCGATAAATAGAGTCTATGATAGTCATTCGCCCCAAAGGCGCAATTGCATTTCGGACATTTTCTCTGCCGCGTTTCGTAACGTGTCTTGAGACAATCGTAGCAAAACACGTGGAAACACTTCGAGAGCACCGCATCCTTCCGTTTTACCTTGCACGAAGGACAAGTCAGTGTCTCCTTGTACTCGCGAATCTCTTCCATCATTACCTCATCCAGAGTCGTACCGGAAATCTCCATCTTTTTCATGCGTTCTGCCTTACGCTTCAACTGCGCAATCTCTTCTTGCAACCGCTTAGTTTTATAAGCTTCCGCTTCCAGTGAGCTGGTCTTTTCCGCAACAACCTGCTGCGCTTCCTTCATCTGCGCGTGATACTTTTCAAGATGGAGTTTTAAATCGGCTGCACTCTGCGCAGACTCAATCGCCTTACGCTTGTGCATCTCCATCGCCTGTTGCCTTAACGCTAATTCCTTCTCAACAGTCGCTAGAGTATTCTGAAGTATTCTTTCTTTCTCTTCCAACTTACGCACGACAGTATTCGCCGATTCCACTTGTGTAGTCAAAGTGGAGACTTGTTCCTTCATCACATCCTTTTCCTCTCGGGCAAGTTTATGCAATTGATTGGATTTAATACGTTCCGTCATCAGTTTAAAATTAGCGTCGTCTTTTTCACGCAGTTGTTGAATCAGTCGCGAGTTTTGTTCCTGCATATCCTCAAACGCCTGTCCAGTGACTTCCATTTCATTAAGCAGAGCTTCCTCTTCTTGTGATCCAACAAACGGTCGTAGTTGATGTATAACATTGTGCGGGTGTCCCGGATGTCCTTGCCAATTACCATCCTGTGGTTTTTGACTTGCCACTTGTTTCTGTAGCTCGTATTTCTGCTCTTCAAGTTGTTTGATTTTACGCAATGCCTCGTCATCGGCGAGTTTCTTACGATCATCACGTTTGGAATCCTGTACCTTTTTCATTTGTTGTTTGAGGTCTTCCAATTCAGCGCGGAGTTTCTTTTCGGTCGCCATGAGTTGGACTTTGTCACGTTGCTCCTTTGGAACTCCTTTGTACATATCCAAAAGGAGTTTCATTTCTTTCGCGTCGTTTAAAGCTTTCCTACAAAATTAATAATAACATAAAAAACATAATTTTTAGTATTTTTTTTTAATAATTACTTTAATTGTGCGCGTAAATCACGCATCATCTCAGACTCGTTGATTTTCGCCTCTTTGGCCCGCTGTGCTTCACGATGATCCTTTTCTGTCTTCACAGTCGGTTCCTTTTTAACCATCCCGCCCTTTTCTTGTTTAATATCTTTACCTTTACCTGGTGATCCTTCCCCTTCCGCTGCTTTATCACCTTGCTCCTCAGTCTGTTCACTTTCATCTTCTTCTTTTTGCATGCAGGAGTACTGGAGCCTTCGTCTTTAATCGGCGTATTATCTGCTTGTCGCTCTTCTTCCTTCACAGCCTCAGTCTTTACATGCTCCTTGGAATCTTGCAAAGCCGCCATTTGATCTACCTTACCTTGCAGTTCTTCAACTTCTTTCCGGACCTTTGGCAACTCACTGTTTGCTTCTTTATATTTCCGCTTGTAACGCTGTACTTCTCCCTTCAATTGTGTGGTGTTATTCTGCAGAGAAGTAATAAGATGGCGCATTTCACGATTTATCGGCCCGGTTTGTTCGTTCGCGGCTAAGTTCTGCTCGAATTCAATACGTAACATTTCGTATTCTTTGCGTAACTGCGCAAGGACATCTTCCAGCTGCATTACTTCCTGTCGAAGTTTTTTCTGACCCATTAATTCTTCACTCTAGTAACAAAAAATTAAATTAATTTTCTTTAAACATTAAAATTTAATAATTTACCTCCATAACTTCAATATTTCGTAAATGCGCGTTCTTGCTAGTCTGCAATTGTTGTCTGGCTTCATCAAGCTGCGTCTTCAACTGCATACTCTCGTTGTAAAGTACGGAAAACTGCGATTGCAGACATTTATACTCTGTGGTCTCCACAATTACACTCTCGGGAAGTTGTCGAATCTAAATTAAACATTAAACAAATTTTTAAAAGTTTTTATTATAAAATTTATATACTCACATCCATTTTAAGTTTCTCAACTTCTTTAAGTGTCTCCCGATGTGTGGAATGCAACTTCTCCAACTCCTGCAGACGATTATTCGCCAACTCCCTCCATTCTTCAACATCCTTCACCATATCCTCAATCTTAGCCTGTGTTACACTACTTGTAACAACTTTAGTCTTCCCGCTGGAATCGCTGCTCTTCTCCGGATCTCCGTGCATGTGATGATAAACTTTCAACTTTTCAATGGCCTCACCCAAATGATTCTCCAACTTATCATTACGAATCCTTACTTTATCCAAATCATACTGTAAATCATCGATTTGATTCTTCAACTCGGCAATTTCAGTCTCTTTCCCAGTAACAGAATCTCGTAACTCAGACATTTTCAAACTATTCGTGTGATATTTCTCCTGTAACCCAGTGAGCACCGACTGCAGTTGATGATTCTCGTTCTGTAGCTGAACGTTCGAATCACGAATGACTTCATCAACGCTAGGAGCGTCTTGTCCTTCCAATTCGCCTTTCAAAGCAAGCGTTATCTTCTCATTACGCTGCATGAGACGATCGAATGCTTGAATGACTTTCGCCACGGCACGTTTGGACACCTGCACGCGGTTCGCCAGCTTATCATCCAGTTCTTCTTTATCCCAAGTGGATAATTGCATGAGAAACGAAGTGGTTGCTTCATTTTCGTTCTTATTTTCTGATTCGTCTGCAGTTTCCGCGTCAAAACGTTGTAGGAGTATGCGAATGTCCTCGTTGAGTTGATTCCAGTAACGATTGACGACGTTTAATACTGCGTCGTCTTGTGTTTGACGTTTTTCTAACTGCTCAATTCTTTGTCGAAGTTCTGACTCACATCTTAATCTTTGCTCAATTCTCTATGAATGCGTTGACAAATTATTAAAATTTATTGTTATTAATGTTTTTTATGTGGTTATTACCTGTGCAAGCTTTTTATTCTGGAATTGTAGGACTTTTATGTCCATTTCTTCAAGGGTTGACACTGGGCCAATAAGATGTGGCTCAAAATGGATCTTTTTGATGGGCGGCTGCCCGCTGGAGCTGTCCTCCACATGGCGCTTGGACATTTTGGCTGGTTTATGTGTTTTTCGCTTGAAAATGCAGATATTATACGAGTTTTAAGCGAAAAACTCAAAAACAAGCGTCCCACATAACCTGAAACTTCTAAGATATAAAAATTACAATATGTTTGTTATGAATGATAAGGAGGCTTGATGATCATTAGAATATAAGGTATTACCATGGTAGTTTCCGGAAGTTTATGTATCTGCAATATTGCGTGCGTATTTGCATAAAACTTGGATTAATTCCGCTAGCCGCCAGTCCAATTACCCGAACCTGATCAACTCCAACTCCCACCAATGAAATTTGTGGCAGGAATGCGACGTGTCGTGGCGTTGCACGCAACTAAAAACATTTGAATTAAATTTTTATAAACTTGTATTAGCAATACAAGTAAATAAAAAATGAAATGCAAATTACTTAAAACTACAATTTAAGTCTTTAAAAACTGCATTACCAATCGCAATACAATAAAATTATCTTGCAACAATTACAAAAATGTATTGCATTTGCATCATGTCACTTTCTCTATTTTGTAAACATAACCTCCCGAAATACTGATAATATTAAATAATTCCATCAAAAACTAAGCATTTATCAGTTAAAATGTTCTAAAACTCACAAAAAAGCATGTCTGGAAAATTAGACATACAATGGGCGCCAAGTGGCGACCGTTTCATCACATGCGGATCAGAATTATGCCTTTATCAAGTGGAAAACATCACTGATGGACAATCCCCTAGTAAAATCAACTCCAAAACAATAAAAACCAATATTAAAATAAATTATCTTACAGATATTCGCTTATCCGACACTACAGGCGCCAATTTACTAGGCAGCATTCCACATTCCTATTTTGTAAAGTGTCTTGATGTCAACTCACACTCCGAGAATGAAATCCTGCTTGCTTTGGGTCAATCAAGTGGTAAAATCAGCATTACCAGCATTGGTAATGTCTATGATCAGACACCTAATATTAAAGAAGTTGGTATGTTAATAAACAATCAAATTTATATAAAAAACTTTAAAAAATTAAATATTTTAGGTCCTCGATTCTCACGTGCATGTAACAGCGTCGCGTGGAATCCTCTCGACAATAAACTCGCCGGCGGGTTTGAAAAACACCGCTCAGACCACTGCATCCTCCTCTGGGATGTCGTAAAACTACAGTGATAAAGTCTCCATCAGCGAACAGAGTTACAGCAATCGTGCTGCTTGCGTTAGCGAATTTGGACTTTCAGAATCCGCGCATAGTATTGGATGGTTCCAGAGCAACAGTCGTCTGCTAGCTGCAGGCATGAATATGAAAAGCATCAAAATCATTGATTTTAGAGGTATTGTTAGGTTATGTTCCTTTAAGTGAGGTTAATTCTTTTCTTTTTTAAGATACGACGAAATTTGCAAATTCTACCTTCACGAAGGCAGTTTACGGTGTGACTGTGAAACCAAACAATGACCAGCATTTAGCCTCATTCGCTGAGAACCAAATCTCAGTCTGGGATACGCGAAACTTCGAAAAACCCATCATAACCTTACCATCGGCGCGCCCTCTGTTGAAAATATCCTGGTGTCCGACGAAAACTGATCTCCTAGCTGCTCTACACAAAGATTCCAATATAATCCATCTTTACGGTGTGCAACACTCTGTTATCGGTAATGATGAAGTGGAACCGTCCGTTTTGGAACGCGAAATCCGCCTTAAAACTACCCCGAATCTATCATCATTCGCATGGCATCCATCGGATGAATACCGACTGTTAACTATATCTACAACGAATACATTGTTGGATTACACTGTATTCGACCGCATTACATTAAACTGGGCGCCGAATTCTAACCTCATTTGGACGCATGGCAGAAAAAAGTTGAAGAATATAAGCAAACGGAGTAAATTCCACGCGGATATCGATGATATCTCAGAGAAAATGAAGGAAAGAACTATTAAAGGTTATGGATTGGAACAGGACTTAGCTAAAAATGCTATGTTTATCGAGGAGGATATGTTGGTTAATGTTTGGAATTGGTTAGCGTTGAGTCAACGCCTGGTAGAAGAGGGGTTAATACGTGGACAAACCGGGAAACATCCTGGGATAAAAGATGTTTTAAAACTGGAAAGCGCTTCGAATAAATCCGAAATGTTACCGACCACCATTTTGGATATGGGGAATAATACTACGTTGACGCCGGTTAAAATTTACAGGTTATATCGATGAAATTTAAATTTTAACCTATAATTACTTACTTTTTGTTGTTTTATGTGTAGACACGAAGATAGATCGAAAGCGCTGCAACTATGCGGATGGAACTTCAACAAAGATCTTAAACAAGGCACGATTGTCGATCAATTGATCGCAGCAAAATGCCCAACGCGTGCTGCAGCCATAGCTGTGTTTAACCTCAAACTACGCTCGGCGATTGAAATCCTAACCGCCAATGGTGAGCAATACGAACACTTCAATGTCGTAGCAATGGCGCTGGCGGGTTTCTCCGATGATAAAAACAGCATGTGGCGACAATTCTGTTCATGCCCAAAGTTCAAACTCACCGATCCGTATCTGCGCGCCATGTTCGCCTTCCTCACCGCTGAGAATTACAACTACGACGCCATTTTACACGATGATGTGATTCTGGTCGAGGATCGTGTTGCGTTCGCGTGCACATTTTTATCCGATCATAAATTGTATGAATATTTAAAGTCACTAACCTCGAAACTCATCCAAGATGGAGACTTGAATGGTATGCTGCTCACTGGAAGCAGTCAAGATGGCGCACGGCTTCTGCAGCGATATTTGGATCTCACTGGTGATATTCAATCGACGGTGTTGATCGCCGTGCACGCATTTAACGCGGATTTGTTAGCGGAGGTAGCGGATTGGATAACAGGTTACCGGAATCTGTTGGATTCGTGGCAGTTGTGGAACCAGAGGGCGCTGTTTGACATCATGTTGTCCGGACAGAATTCAAACGATAAACCACCGCAACAGGTTCATGTCTCGTGTAACTTTTGCGGGAAGAGTATAAGTGCGTACATGCAGGCTAATCGTGGCAGGGCACAATATCCACGCATGGGTGGGACTGCAAATAAGTTAAAAGTATGTAAAACAGTTAAATTTTGTGGTGAAAATTGTAACTAACCTTTAAATTGTCATTTTAGTTGTCATCTTGTCCGAACTGTCGTAAACCTCTGCCGCGCTGTGTGATTTGTCTGATGCATATGGGAACGACGACTGGTGTGCCGGACGCAGCCGAAGCTGACAGTAACAAGCTGTCGGATTTCTCCGGGTGGTTCACGTGGTGTCAAACATGTCGTCATGGCGGACATGCGTCACATATGACACATTGGTTCAAGTAAACTATAACCTAATACTATACAAATTAAATCTAATTCTGGTTCTGTTTCAGGGAACATTCGGAATGTCCAGTCACAGCGTGTACTTGTCGGTGTTTTTCTATCGATACGGTCACTAATATGGCCGCTGTTACCTCTTAGATGATTCTTTTTTCTTGATTATGTGGTACGATTCGTATATTTTTTGCATTTGACATACAAGTATCGTTTTCGTTTTGGTTAGGCCTTTGGTAAACGTACACACTACACGCTCTAACCTTAAAATATCATAATAGATTATATAAATAAATATATAACATGAAATATCTTTGTTTCTCTTGTCTTCAATCACAAAATTATGCGTTGTTGTATATTGGTTTGCCTACCGTAAGATAAATAATACTTAGTGTTTTTTTGCTTCGCTTTCGATGATTTTTTACTTTTGTGTGGAAAATGAATGAGCAATTGATTGAAATTGTTTCTGCGACCATGGCAACAAAACTGCTTATTGTCGGTCGATGTTTGGTTGTTTCGTGTTTTTAAAAAGTTGCAAAACGCAGTTAGGTTATGACTTACGTTTTAACCTTGAGCATCCTGACACCCCGCGACCGCAGCGCCATCTACACATCAGCGACTAGTATTAAACATTGACCACACTTATAACCTTACTGTTTAGATTCGCGGTGAACCGACCGACAGTCAAATTGTTTCTTTGGCTTGACTTGTTGCGCAAAAACGCGCATGCTTACTAGATGATCGTGCATTTCTGCAGCTTCTTTTTGAGGTCCTTGAGGCGTGTGTTACGTCGGCGTTCCTTCGACTGCGGCTGATTACGAATGATTCTCACCACCTGAATGACATACCACACATTATAACACAACATAACCTAATTTTTTGACATGTTAACTAACCTCATGAAATGTTGCGTCGATATTAAGCGGTGGATCCTTTGCACTGGTTTCTATGTACGGAATACCAAGCTTATGCGCAAGTTCTCTGCCTTGTTCCTCTGTCACTTTCCGCAAATGAACCAAATCGACTTTATTGGCGACTAACAGCATGGGATAAACATCGCGATCTTTCACGCGCAGGATCTGCGTGTGAAAGTGCACGATGTTCTCGTAGCTGTTTTTATCTGTGACGGAGTAAACAAGCAGGAAACCGTCGCCTTTGCGCATGTATTGTTCACGCATAGCGCTGAATTCCTCTTGACCAGCTGTATCTAACACTAAAAATGTAAAAAAAGGTTTTAGGATGTAATTTGTTAGTTTTTAATATTTTACCGTCTAGTATGCACCATTGGCCATCAACTTCGACGTGTTGCAGATAGGAGTCTTCTATCGTCGGATCATAATCGGTGACGAAGAGTTTTTGAAAGAATTGTATCGTAATGGCGCTCTTTTCCCACGCCGCCATCGCCAACGACGACGAGTTTCACCGTTGGGAGGTTTTCGTTAGGCGGTTTCGTCATTTTTCACTACTTAATTTGTGATTTTATGAGAAACTATAAGTTTTGTAACACAAAACTTAGTCTTCGACTATCCACAGTGCATTATTGGCCTTAAAATATAAGAAAAACTATAAATTATTATCAAATATACAAGAAAAAACGTTTTATTCTTACCTATTATGATGCTAGACTCTGCTGATTAATGTTTTCTCTGAAAAAAACAAAGAATTTGATGTTAATCAATGTAAATTCTTCGACAGAATGAAAATATGTGTTGGTTGTGTATGATTACACTGTTTTACGCTTATTTTTAGCTGTAATTGATGTGAAGTCATGTTTTATTGAACTAATTATGACGACTCGTGTCCTATTCGATTGGAATCAATTGATTGCTGATGTCGTGGGTTATTTTAAGATATCTAGGCACTCACCTGCGACCGTCGCCATGTCGCCATACGCCATCAATTTCGGGTCGTTGTACGTGCGTTACGCGAGTTTTTTTCTTTGGCGAGTGGAAAAGTCGATGCGTCGTGTGAGTCACGCTACGCCGGAGGCCTCCGGAGGCTGCTGGCGGCTCCCTAGACCCGCGCCAGATTAATTTGTCTGCAGGCGGTCGAAATTCTCCCCCTCATCAGCCGCGCCAGCAGGAAAAACACAATTTATCATTAGTATTGTCATATACTCCTATATAACATGCATACAAAAAGCGACAATTCTTATATTATCAAGAGTGATGTTTAAAACAGTTGAAGGAACTTTGAGGTAGGCAACCAGATATACACTAACCCTGCCCATGCTGTGCACACACAGCGCGCTTGTTTCAAATTCACTTGATGCGGAATGGAGTGGAAGGTGAAACGCGGTTGTAAATGATTGTTTCACGCTTGATTCTCGCACTGGGAGGCGCACAACGCGCACATAGAGCGTGGAAACCGAACGGTGCGGTGCGCGAACAAATCCCCGCCGATATTTAGTCATCTAATTACCTAAAACGAGAGGAATAAACAGTTAATACGAAAAAAACGTAATTTTACATGGATTGTGCAATAAATCGCAAGAAATCGCTATAAATCATCAAATAACCCACAGAATACATCAATTGACATCAAATAGTGAAGTTGAAATGTTAAAACAAGTTAAAACAAATTAAATAAATCGTTTTTGGTTAAATTTGTGCAAAAATTAACAAATTATTAATAAATTAATAAAAAAACGTGCAAAACAATTAATATTTTGGAATATTACTTCATTTTTTTATAAATATGGGTGAGTATAACAAAAAACAATTTTTTGTTTGATTTTTTCTTGTTTCTTTCGGTTTTGTTTGACTTAACCTGTTGCCAGGACATAAAACCGTCAAAAAGTAAAGGCATTGGCCTTCAAAGTGCAAAAAATAAACGCCCACCGAGGCACAACTTAACTCTAACTCGACTTAAGTCAATAGCGCAGTTTTTTCTTCGGTTTTTAAAGTTCAACTTGAGATTACATCACATTACTAAGTCAACTGGACTCAATCAGTTCAATTAATTTGACTCAAATTCAACCGGCGCGTAAGAAAGCAAAAAATGATTTGATTTATATGAAAATTTGGCGTTAGTGGTTTTATGTAGGAAGTTTACGATGACAGAAAGCCAGCCAGGTGACATTGAAGTGTTTATCGCTAAAAGCCGCGCGCGCGGTGTGCGCATTAAAGTAATTCAATTCAACATTCAAACAGGCGGTTAATTAATTAATTAACTTATTACGCAGACGCTGTTTTTCTTTTGTTCGTAGCCACGTACGCACACGCCTTGGGAAATTGTTGCTGCACACGTGCGTGTAAAAATACTGAAAAACAACGCATTCCGAGAAGGAAAAACCCAGCGGTGAAAAATATTGGCTTGACATGTTTACAAATATTTGGTTTGTGTGAATTCGGGGAAGGAAATTCGGTCAAATATTGTTTAAATAACAATTAAATTAATTTATTGTGCTGTTTTTATTGTTTTTTGACTTATTTTACGTGAAAATTGTGAAAAAACATTGAATTTAGGTGTAAATTCAATGTCAGCTGGTTTTCTAAGATGGCTGACGTGGTGCATCAGCGCCCCCACACGCAGTTTACAAAACTACAGTGATATTACGTCAAAACAAAGCGAAATAATTGTAAAAACGCAAAACTACCAAAAATAGTAAAGAAAAACATTGATTTTACGTATTATTGGCTATCAGCTGGAATTCTAAGATGGCTGACGTGGTCTATCAGCGCCCCCACAAACAGTTACCAAAACTACAGCGATATTACGTCAAATAAAGACGAAATAATTGCAAAAAACGCAAAACTACCGAAAATAGTAAAGAAAAACATTGATTTTACGTATAATTGACTATCAGCTGGAATTCTAAGATGGCTGACGTGGTCTATCAGCGCCCCCACAAACAGTTACCAAAACTACAGCGTTATTACGTCAAATAAAGACGAAATAAGTGCAAAAAACGCAAAACTACCGAAAATAGTAAAGAAAAACATTGATTTTACGTATAATTGACTATCAGCTGGAATTCTAAGATGGCTGACGTGGTCTATCAGCGCCCCCACAAACAGTTACCAAAACTACAGTGTTATTGCGTCAAATCAAGACGAAATAATTGCAAAAAACGCATTTTTCAAGCAAAATTTAACGATAATTAATAAATTATCAACATTTTCACGCTTTTTTATGGTTTATTATTCGAAAATAATCAAAAAACATTGATTTTACGTATAATTGACTATCAGCTGGAATTCTAAGATGGCTGACGTGGAATATCAGCGCCCCCACACGTAGTTACCTCAACTAAAGCAAAATTACATAAAAACAAAACAAATAAAAATGAAAAACACGCAAATTTCATGCGCAATTTAACATTAATTAATAAATTAACAACATTTTCGTTTTTCTTTTGTTTATTCCTCGATTGTTTTGCTTTCTTTTGTTTAGTTTACGCGTTGCGTCGCCGCATATGCATAATTCGATTATTATAAAAGCAAAAAGTGTTTACTTTAGTCATTTAAGTAATGCCAGGCGTTTTACGCTAAGTAAAAAACACAAAAATAAAATAAAAAACAATTACTCGAGTGATAGTGAATTAAATTCACCATTCACGTGGCTTAACGTGAGCCGTCTTAATTAAATTATTTTCTCGCGCATCAAGTGCTTAAAATAAATATTACAGGAAACAAATTGACGTCAAACCGTCCTGATTGCGTTAAAAATCAATAATTTACAGCAACATTTGAGATATCGAGATTATGCTTATCGCAATCGCGTCGATAGTTTCAAAGTTGAAATTTTTACCGGTTAATTCACTTCACTTATGTGAAAACGAATCGTTTATCATCGTTTCGCGGAAAAATTTCACCGCGCATAATTAAATATATTATTCGAATATGTAATTTATGTGTAATATTCCGTGCGAGCGGCGAATTCCAAAATGGCGCTCGATTTGTTTATACATAGTCGCAAGTCAAACAAAATATGCTAGGTGTGGGTGACATTTGCTTTCGTTATCATTGTGCAAGCAACAATGTCATGCATTTTTGACAAAACGCCGCCGATAATGCGATAACAGGTGTACGCTATTAATGTGTACGGGAAAGGTGTGTTAAACTTTAATTTCGGTGCTAAAACTTTACTATTTGATGAGTTTAGATTAAATTCAAGGTTGTACGTTGAAAAAAACATAAAAATCGGTTAAATACGAAGGAAATTAGGTGAAAAACATGTTTTAACCTATTTTTAAAGATGGCAGCACGGTGACATTAAGTTAACCTAACCTATATCTATTTGTAAACCTATTTTAGCACTTTTAGTGCATGAATTCAGTGTTAAACATTGAAAAACATAAAAATCGGTCAATTATGAAGAAAATTAGTTGAAAAACATGTTTTAACCTATTTTTATAGGTGGCAGCACCATGACATTACGTTAACCTAACCTATATCTACCTATAAACCTATTGGAGCAATTCTTGTGCTTAAATTCAGAGTTAAACATTGAAAAAATCATAAAAATCGGTCAATTATGAAAGAAATGACATAAAATGTCAGTTCTAACCTATTTTTAAAGGTGGCAGCACAATGACATCAAGCTAACTTAACCAATATCTACCTATAAACCTACTGGAACAATTTTTCTGCTTGAATTCAGCGTTAAACAATGAAAAACACTTAAAATCGGTCAATTACAAAGAAAATTAGTTGAAAAACACGTGTTAACCTATTTTTATAGATGGCAGCACCATGACATTACGTCAACCTAACCTATATCCACCTATAAACCTACTGGAGCCATTTTTCTACTAAAATTCAGCGTTAAACAATGAAAAACAGTAAAATCAATCAATTCCAAAGAAAATTAGTGGAAAAACATGTTTTAACCTATTTTTATAGATGGCAGCACCATGACATTACGTCAACCTAACCTATATCTACCTATTAACCAACTGGAGCAATTTTTCTGCTTGAATTCAACGTTAAACAATGAAAAAACCCTAAAAATCGGTCAATTACAAAGAAAATTAGTTAACAAACAAGTTTTAACCTATTTTTATAGATGGCAGCACCATGACATTACGTCAACCTAACCTATATCTACCTATAAACCACCTGGAGCAATTTTTCTGCTTGAATTCAGCGTTAAACAATGAAAAAACCCTAAAAATCGGTCAAATACAAAGAAAATTAGTTGAAAAACAAGTTTTAACCTATTTTATAGATGGCAGCACCATGACATTACGTCAACCTAACCTATATCTACCTATAAACCTACTGGAACAATTTTTCTGCTTGAATTCAGCCTTAAAAAATGAAAAAACCTTAAAAATCGCTCAATTACAAAGAAAATTAATTGAAAAACATGTTTTAACCTCTTTTTATAGATGGCAGCACCATGACATTACCCCAACTCAACCCATCTATCTATTTATAGAACAATTAATACAATATGCGATGATTTCGAGTATTCCACCGCATCAACAAACAAATGCCCAACGATAAAACGAATTTTTGTGCGCGTAGCGCGTATAATCTCGCGGCGATAATAAAAAGCGATAAAATCTCGCGAGGAGCTGTGTTCTCTCGCCGCATTGACGCAGATGCAAATTCTAGTCTACTTAAGTTTACATTTTGATAAATACCCAGCGCAACCAAATCAAATGTTTAAACAATACGATAATAAACATTCATTACTTACGTTTTAAAGTGTGCACAGCTGAGTGGCAGTGTGTGGCACTGGAAATCAATTACACACGAACACAAATTGCTAATTAGTCAACTGGTCAGAACTGGCGACCACGCTGCTGCAACACAACACGACTATGTAAATACTATAAACAAAACGTGTTTGTGCAGGTTTAGGTTTTACTATCGGTTGACACTACTAGCGACACCACGCGGTGACTTTCAGAACTAAAATACTAGATGTTTTGAAATATACAATGTGTCCGTGTATTTTTTAATTCATACAATGTGTTTGATGAATAAATTGATAAAAATGTTTTTTTTGTTTCTAGACAATATGGACGATGATGAACAACGTACAATGACGAGGTTCATGCAAATGATAAATGATCTACGGTCCAGTGACCGCAAACACATTGATTTCGGTGATAATTTGTTTCGTCTCACTGATGTCACAACAACAGCGCCACCTATAGGTACATAGCAGTAATTTTAACCTCTAAACTATAAAACTAACTAAAATTTTTAATTTGTAGATCTATTTCCCGAACGTGATGATTCCTGGTCGATAATTTGGTACATCGCGTCATTTAGCGGCTTAATCGCATTCTTCCTCATTGTTTCTTGCTCAGAATGGTGTTGTAGACTACATGTACGTGGCCCCGCCCAACCACCAGCCTCCACAACCGTCCGGCCCACATCTTCATCACATGGATCACAAGCGACGAGTTTTCAAATTCAAGAAACTCCTCCTCCTGCTTATGATCTATTTGCGCCACCTAGTTATGAAAGTGTGCGTCGCGCAAGCGCAGTAGGCGGTGCTAATACTTCACAGTATGAGAAAAGTGAATTTGATGTTTATGTTGTGCCTGTGCATGCAATATGCATGCTACAATCAGAACCTGTTGTGGATAACACCAGAGGGCACTGTCATACAGTGGAAGATGATCCACCGAGTTATATTTCTGTACAAATGACTACTAACACAGATTCGACAAGCTAGCAAATGAGAAAAGGGATTGGCGATGGTGACGCCATCTGAATTTGTGCTTCCGAAGCTTATAACCTATGTATCTGTGAGATATATGACTGTGAGGTTACGTTTTGCTTCTCCGATTGTTCAGGAAGAGTCAAAGACTGCAATTTAGATCTTAAAATATAAATATTACATTATTACTATTAGAAAATGATTTTCTAGCCTTATATTTTGTGTAAATACCAAGAATTTGAAGGTTTTAATTAATAAAATTTGATTTATATGAGTTTTTATGATATTTTGGTTGCCTACGTTAAAATACCAAGCTTTTATGTAAACCTCTAAAGTAAAAACACATTTGTGATGATAACGCCATCTGAATTTATGTTTTAACATGTTTTAACTTCTTTTTAAAGATGGCAGCACGGTGACATTAAGTAAACCTAACTTATATCTATTTGTATACTACTTCTAGCGCATGAATTCAGTGTTAAACATTGAAAAAACCATAAAAATCGGTCAATTATGAAGAAAATTAGTTGAAAAACATGTTTTAACCTATTTTTATAGGTAGCAGCACCATGACATTCCGTTAACCTAACCTATGTCTACCAATAAACCTATTGGAGCAATCCTATCGCTTCAATTCAAGGTTAAACACTGAAAAAATCATAAAAATCGGTCAATTACGAAAGAAATGGCATAAAATGTCAGTTTTAACCTATTTTTAAAGATGGCCGCACAATGACATTAAGTTAACCTAACCTATATCTACCTATAAACCACCTGGAACAATTTTTCTGCTTGAATTCAGCGTTAAACAATGAAAAAACCATAAAAATCGGTCAATTATGAAGAAAATTAGTTGAAAAACATGTTTTAACCTATTTTTATAGGTAGCAGCACCATGACATTCCGTTAACCTAACCTATGTCTACCAATAAACCTATTGGAGCAATCCTATCGCTTCAATTCAAGGTTAAACACTGAAAAAATCATAAAAATCGGTCAATTACGAAAGAAATGGCATA
Organism: Dalotia coriaria; assembly: GCF_025399875.1. Taxonomy (NCBI): domain Eukaryota; kingdom Metazoa; phylum Arthropoda; class Insecta; order Coleoptera; family Staphylinidae; genus Dalotia; species Dalotia coriaria. The sequence continues at coordinate 6,314,988 of NW_027045445.1, forward strand.
AAATGTCAGTTTTAACCTATTTTTAAAGATGGCCGCACAATGACATTAAGTTAACCTAACCTATATCTACCTATAAACCACCTGGAACAATTTTTCTGCTTGAATTCAGCGTTAAACAATGAAAAAACCATAAAAATCGGTCAATTACAAAGAAAATTAGTTGAAAAACATGTTTTAACCTATTTTTAGGAAGCTTTTAACCTTTGTATTTGTGAGTTCTAGTCCCTGATTGTTCAAAAACTGCATTTTTAACTCTTAAAACATAAATATAACAGTATTACCATTATAAAATGATTTTGTTTTATGTAAATGTAAAGATTCAAACGTTTTTAATGAATAAAATTCAATTTAAATGAGTTTTGATGTATTGTTGGTTGCCTACGTTAAACCACCACAACACAACCTCTGCATATGTAAATCTTTAATTAAAGTCATGATAAAACATAAAATAATATCATATATATGTATAATATAAATATAAATAGGAATCACGAGATTGCCGTCCGCTAAAATTAAATTATTAATTAAATTAACTATCGAATAATTAAACTAATTAAAAGTCTAGTCTAGTGCTAGCCGCTAGATTCTAGTATGTGTGTGTGTGTGTGTCGAGTGTGTAAATATAAAAATACTGATATTTTACATTATACAGGGTGATGCGTTCGTAAGTAAAACTGATCACAGATTTTGAGTGGGCGTGGCGTTCATACGTATGTAAATTGTAAAAAACAACCCTGTCAAGGTCTCATAATCGTGTATTGAACACGTTGTTACTCTCACTGATTTCGTTCTCCAGCGGCACGTGCTGTGAATACGCCGCTGATTTGTTTTCTATCGTTATCGTAGCCGGTGGGGAGATTGTAGGTGGCACCACATGTGAATTCTTACTGCGCACGCTCTCGTTGCGTGACCATGATTGTGTTTTGTCGGCGTAGCGTCGTTTTGAGCCGGGGAATATGGCGGCTATTTTGCGCGCCAATGGATGTAGGAGTTTTTCATCATAGATGTCGTCCTCGGACTGGGTTAGCATGGACACCAACCAACCGACGGAGATTGTCACGAAACAACCAACCAGGGAGTAGTACATGTATGTCATTGAGTATATAGCTGTTAGTGGATCACTAAAAACATAAAATAGGTTAGAAATTGTTAAAATTTTAAAAATTGTTGATTTTGTTGTAGAAATAGTTAAAATTTTACCTTGTAGATGGCGCTACGCCTGGTAAACTTGTAGTTGTAGTTGTGATTGCGTCCAGTGTCACTGGGAGGGCGCTAGTGGCGTTTATGATGTGATTACTTGCTAGTTGATATTTATACGCAGGGTGTGCAGCGTACGCTTGCGCACTGCGATTCATAAATTCATAAGCGCTGCTCACTGGCCACGCGTGTACGTGTTTCACTACGTGTGGGTTGAAGGAACTGTTGCTGCAGCCTTCCACCGATAGAGGGAGTATTTGTGTTGGTGGTTTGTCAACGGTTAGACCGCCATATGTAATCCACAGGGTGATTATATGTCCAAGGACTACACCAGTTGATGCTCCCTACAAAAAAGTAAAAATATTTTTTACAGTTTTCTGTAATATTGAGCTTGTTGTAATTTTTGACTTTGAAAATTAATCCTCCGTGCGGAGGTTTTAATTTTCCGCGACATTTGAGTTTCCGCGGTGATTACGGTGATGTTTCGAATGAGTTTACGAGCGATTTGCGCGATGCGCACACCTCCGGCTGCCATAAAACGAAATAATAGACAAACGACCGCCATTTTGTCTGTTTACGTCATAGATATTGTGTATTGTCATCAGAATTCCACGGCGTAACGACAAATTCCGGCAGTGTGCCGAAAATGCAGAATTACCGGTGGAAATCTAGCGGAAGAGGTGACACACTAGGTTAATACTACCTATGGCCATCTAGCTGTAGATTACGTAACTATAGTTTAACGCGTATGTGAAATTTGATAGTTTTTTGCTTGTAACTCAAAAACTAATTGAGATATTTTAATTTTGTAAAAAGTAATCGATTGGTAAATAAATTTAGATGATTTTCTGATAATTTGAAAATTTTATAAAGAAAAATGAAAAAATTACAAGCAAAAAACTAAAATGTATCCAAAATATTGACAAAAACGTAAAAACTAATAGTTTTTTTTTTCGTGTAACTCAAAAACTAAAAGTGATAAATTAATTTTGTAAAAAGTAATAGATAAACAAATAAATTTAGAATATTATCTCAAAATTTGAAAATACTAAGTACAAAAATGAAAAAGTTACAAGCAAAAAACTAAAATATATAAAAAATATTGACAAAAATGTAAAAACTAATAAGTTTTTTGCGTGTAACTCAAAAACTAAAAGAGATATTTTAATTTTGTAAAAAGTAATAAATAGAGAAATAAATTAAGATAGTTTTCCCAAAATTTGAAAATACTAAGTACAAAAATGTAAAAGTTACAAGCAAAAAACTAAAATATATCAAAAATATTGACAAAAATGTAAAAACTAATAAGTTTTTTGCGTGTAACTCAAAAACTAAAAGAGATATTTTAATTTTATAAAAAGTAAGAAATAGACAAATAAATTAAGATAATTTTCCCAAAATTTGAAAATACTAAGAACAAAAATGAAAAAATTACAAGCAAAAAACTAAAATAAATCAAAAACATCGATTTTTCTTTTTTCATCTTATTTTGTTAATAACTTTTAAACTATTCAATATATTCCACCCGAAAAACATTTAAATTCACCAGGGACAACCTAAGAATATTCCCTCAAGCTTTCATCCCCCAGTTGCAACCCCTTCCATCAACTTCCCGCCGAATTTTAAAAAGCTGCACTTAAGCACTCGTCGCAACTCATCATTGACTACATATTTAACACGCCTAGCACGTACCTTCCAGTTGCAGCAAGGAATAAGCATCGCCAGCACAAACACCCCCAAGAGTGGCCCGCTCGTCGCCGAAGTGACCAACATAGAAGACTCAATCACACCAGACAGCAGCCCGACGCCGAAACTGATGCCCATGATGATGAAGCCGTAGACGACGCCGATGATCTTGATCGCCATCAGCTGATGCTTGTCCTGCATATCGCGCATCGCCGGAATCGGCCGGACAAAGTCCTCGAACGTGACCGTCGCGAGGGAGTTCAGGTTGGAGACGTTCAGACTGAAAAACGCAGCGTCAACAAAGCGCATGTTAGCAAAATAAAACCGGGACAGATTGCATGCGGGGTGCGTTCAAGTGCTTGGTGTCCCTTCCCGGGGGAAGGGCGGCTTTTTTCCTCGGGCGGAGGCAACACTCTAAATAACACCGAAACTAAATCAGATTTATCTCGGCCCGTGCGGTGCGGACGCGCGGAGAATTTCGATAATGCGAAGAGGAAATCATGTAAAAATAGTGAAGGGAATATTATTTTGAGGTTAGGTAATTTTGATAGTGTAAATAATAATATTTATCAACAGTAGTAGTCAAAAAAATTGATAAATTTAACTTTTTTAAAGAGAAAATAATTAGTTCTGTGATTCGATAACAGATGGCGCTGCTGTGCGCTTTGTGTACTATATAATACAATTTAGTTGGTGTCAGTGAGTGCACATAGAGTTAAATGTAGACGCGTTGTGTACGTGTGAGTTTACTATGGAAATACGCACATAGATGGCGTTAAAAGACACAAATTCTCAAAAAATATTAGTTTTTAGGTTATAATGTATAAGAATGATCCTATATTCCTTCCCGAGCAAACTTTTCCTCTTATATGAAGTAAAAATCGAAGAAACCATAACATTTCGCAAGGTCGATAAAGCAGAGCGCTTTTCACTCGAATTTTTAACCGGAATTTCATGGCAATTTACACGAATCTCGCCGATAATTATTATTACAAGCCCGGTAGCAGATAACGAAAATCAATTACGACGACCGCCGCCCCCCACCCTGGGCAATCAATTGCGGCGCGCGCGTGAACCTCGAAGGTGCGACGAGAGTCTCGGCCGTTGCGAAACTTGTAAACTGCCCGCAACGACCGCTCGTAATGACCGAATTATGGCCGATCGGGAGCGGCATAACCGCCGCCCCCAGTGCCAAACTTGCCCATTGCTACGTGCGGCCAAGTATTAAGTGGTCACTTTTCGTTTCCACCCCGAGAAGAGAAAAAAAAACGATTTACGTCTTTTCAATGGACACCTATGTCTATACAGGGTGTTACCATAATAATTATAACTTACCTTAATGCGCCATTGAATAAACTCGCCATGAATAATCCCATGATGCCGGGGATAGCGTTGAAACGATCCTCGACGAAGAACGGTAAGATTTCGTCGTATTTTTTTATGTATCCGCTGCTCAACGGGTCACAATCGGAGTAAATCGCGTAGATAACCATGCCAACAACCCAGGATAAACTGAACAGGACCGTAATTACCGGGATATTACACCATAAAGTCCTAAAATGTCAAAAAATAAAAGTTACCAACTTTGCAAACAAAAAATCCCTAGAAATTACTAATTACTAACTTGTTGACTTTTTTCTGTGAATCCATACTGATATATCTCTGGACAAAGTTCTGTTGACAGCCAAAGATTGACAGGGACATGAAAAGTTGTCCTACGAGCGCAGACGTGGTAGTTACACGAATTGTCGGATCAAGATTCCAACTAAAATCATAAAATTCAAATAAAACTTAAAATATTCACTTGTAGATGGCGTTGGTGTCGAAATACTTACTCGAAAAGTCCAGACGACCGCCATCTATGTTTTTCTTCATCACTTCACCAAAACCATTGGCTTCAAGGGTTCCTTTGATGATCATAACCAAACATAACGCAATCATGGTTAAACCTTGCATGACGTCAGCCAAAATGGCCGCCTTTAAACCACCCTATAAATAAATACAAATATAAATATAAATAGAGATGTAGAGTTGAAATAGTTGTAAAGTTTGAATTTGGATGATGTCAAATGTTTTGACAGGTCTGAAAGTTTCCGGTGACGCGAGGTCACAACACGCAGCCATTGGGGGTGTCATTGTGCGTTTCAAGATTCGCGGGCTTCGTGTTCGAACCAACTTGCGAACAAAGTTTGCAAAGTTTGTTTCGAGCGCAAAAAGTATCACATTGATATGCGACGCGCGCCGGGTTGCATATCTTCGCGGAAGATGCACTTTGCTTTTGACATCTCGCTGACATTTCGTATTTTCATGTAAATCAACTTTGGGAATATACAGTGTGTCCGTAGAATTAGTGAAAATAATTAAAAACGTTTTGAATGTGTAATAATCATTTTTTGATTTTCCGGGGGGCGGCAAAGTCGAATGGCAATGCATAATTAATTAATCTATGCTCGCCGCACGAGAGCCGGATTGTTTACCCTTACCTGAGCGCGCTAATCGTTTATTACCCGCCTTGTTACCTAAGCCGCCTCCGGCCGCCCCCAAACGTCGGCAAAGCGCCGGCTAATGCGAACTGACGCCCGGATATGGCGCCTGCATATTGAACGCGCTCAGGTAGGCGCCTAATAGGTAGATTGCATTTTTACATACACTATGTTCAAATATAATAAAACAATAATTAATCTTAACCTCAAAACAACGCTTTAAATCACATAAAAACACTTTCTAAATATTTTAAACTATTTCTTCGGACATACTGTATATATGTGTACATTGTACCATGTGGAGTGTGTGTGGAAATTGCGATATAATGCAAAGACGCTCCATGAAATCAACCACACGATATACTCGCTGAAATGTGAGGTTAAGGGGCCAATCAACCTCAAATGCCGAAATGAGATATGAGATATGCAACACATCAAACACATACAGCGTCATTGAGAGATTAAACAATACAACGGAAAACTTCTAGATATATTTTTAAAATGCTAAGTATGCAACCAAATGTGCATCGTGTTGCATAAGTTTGCTAAGTAGCACAAGTTGCCTAACTTGATTCGTCAGCGGAGTCGATTTTAATTCGTGCGCGCGAGAAACTTTGCGTTTGTTCAAGAAGTTTGCAACGTGTATTTTCAAAGGGGTGGGGGTAAAGAGGGGTGGCGTATCTATTGTGTGCCTGTTCAAGTCGCGGTCGCTTGAGTAAACTTCACAACTTGTAATAAACTCTCATGCAATAGAAATAAAAAAACAAAAAATGCAAAAATTCGTTTTAAAGGTTTGACTAGGTGTGGATAGATGGCGTTGTAGTGTAAAAGTGTAGTGGGCGGAGCATAAAGACGTAGTTGCGCTTGCTAATTAATCAGGAAGTGGGAATTTGGCGAGCTTCGGTCCGTAATCCGCAAGCACGCGGCTTTCATTATTCATTCGTAATTAACCCGACGCCGGATGGCGGAAAACCGCCGCCTCCAATATCCACCCGTTAACCCTCACACTATTATCATCTTTTAATAAACTTACACTCAAAAAATATAAGAATTTTTTGTTTAAGCATCAAACAGGCAACCAGTTATACAATAACGTGTATGTTTGGTTGCCTATAGTTCCAGGTGTTGTCTTATCATTTGTTTTTTATTATATCTATCCGTGAAAACATGAAAATTCACTTTCTTCGCCGCGGCGCACTCGAGGGATGAAAAAAATGTTTATGTTATTATTCATGTTCATATTTGCCGCCGCCGCCGCCGCCGCCAAGAATATCGCGTATGCCTGTGTGCACAAGGGCTTATCAAGCTAACCGCCACCGCCGTCGAGTCGAGCGCGAAATTTGTTTGCACAGCGTAATGGACTTTTAAAAAGCGCCCTCTGGCGGCGCGCAAAAATAGTTCCATAACATATGATACCACTACCCATATACAATATGTTCAAAGTTATTACACTTACCAAAATAGTAAAGATGATACTAATGATGGTTATGCCGAAAATACTCGCCCAGTACGGAATGCCAATGACTGTGTTAAGAGCAACGCATGGAGTGAAAACAGTCACGCCCAGATTGAGTAGCTGACGTACGACGTAAGTGCCCGAAGCTAGGCAACGCACCAGACGCGACTTGAAGCGCAGATCCAAGTATTGATACACTGAGGTTATGTCAAGGCCAAAGTAGACGGGGACAAACACGTAGGCGACTATTGGATAGGCGAGAATCATTCCGTAGAGGGTTTCCCACATTGCACTCCCCCTGTAGTATAATTCCGAGGGAAAACCTTAAAATAAGAAGAAAATAATAAAATAGAATAGTTTGGTTTGTGTGCGGTTGGATTTTCTTTCGTTTGTATCTTCGTCGCACGACAAAACCGATTAGCAGCGTAATTATTTCCCGGCGTGTGTTTGTTTTCACACTGGCGTGCAAGCTATGCAACTTTAATGTCATCCACACGCCAGCGACACCCTACGTTTATAAAACAAACCAAAAACACATAAAAACACTAAATCAATACAAAAATAAAAAATAAAAACAAAATAAAAGATTTTTAGTTAATTTTTATATGATTTAAGTCATCTCCCTGTATATTTTTGCAGAATAAAGACTTGTCACGCCGTTAGCTGCCCCCAGCCGCCCCCAAGCGATAAATAATAATTAATTATGAATTATGAACGTGCACATGTGAACACCCGGAACACATGTACAATCACAATCAAATTATATACAGAGTGTTTCAAATAAATAAAGAATTTAATAATTTTTGATATTTTTTTGATTGAACACTTTGTATATATTTGTTTGCGCAACGATGGATCAAAATCGCGTTCGTAGAACGAACCGAACGCGCGGATAATTAGCGTAATCGTGGATAATCTTATTTGCGCGTCGGGCGGCGGCGTTAAATCGGATGACCGATGATTGCGGAGCTCCGCCCCCGCCCTCAGACTCCGCGCGCGCGACATAATTGTTTCCAGGAACAAATCTCCATCACATTATTTTCCCAGTAAAAATTAAAAAATGCAATAAAACTAACATTATACAACTACAACATCTCTAAGCTATTCACCGCTAGATGGCGTCACTGTATACATCGTGTTTACACGAATCCAACACATAAATTACATTAATGTTTATCATTCTACGACGATTCGTAATAGTTATTTATTTCCTGGTTGTAATTACACCGGAATATACAGAGTGTTTGCAGAAATTCGTGATTTAAATAATTTTAATTGTTTTAAAATGACTTTGACATTTCGCTTGTTGTGTGAACTTAGGCGGTGCAATCAATAAAGTAATTAGTAATTATTGAGTGTGTGCAAATCGCATATTGCATAACGCGCATACTTCGAGCAGCGTGTTAATTGCCGCGGCAAGCCGGTCCGAGTGACCTTGACGCATTGAGGTGTACGCATGCGCGCCCGTACGATTGGATTTTCCGCTAATGAGTGGCAGCGTTTCTTGCCAATCGTTTTTCAATCAATTTTCGCAACACCTCGCGCGCCTCACCTTAACTTTAATGTCCTAATGCCGATTGCATTGCGTCGTTTAAATTTCAATATTTACTCTAATGCTGGATTAATTATACCCTGCGGCATAGGAGAGAAACAAGTCATAACATAAATTAATATTAGTCATATTTTAGTAAAAAATTGAATAAAAAGTCATTTTGCCCAAATTTAAATGATATAGTAATTATACCATGTGGATAACACAAAAGTAGTCATAACCTAAATTAATTATCGTCATATTTTGACAATAAAATATTAAAAGAGATTATAAAATTTAAATAAAAGTAATTCATGTTAAATAAATGATATAATTATACCGCGGGGATAATACAAAACAAGTCATAATATAAATTTCTAATATTTCTGCGAATTTTTAAAAATAAAACAAAATTTATTGAAAAAATTGAATTAAAAATATGTGTATGACCAAATGTTAGCGTTCCCACACGGTATAATTGTTTTTTATGCACTGTAATTTTCATGATTGACACTTAATTAGTCGCATGTTGTATTTTGAACATTTATTTTCTGAATTTCCACCCAGTGACAATTCGAATCCATCACGACCGTACACACGATAATTATATAATTCGTAGAAGCGATCAAACGCAGAAAAAATAAACACACGAACCACCGCACGGCGAGCCAAGTTTAAGATGAAATTAATTGCGTCATAATTAGAAAGATATACGCGGCGAATTAATAAAAACGGTAATAAAATTTCGTATCGACAAAAACACGTCGATGATAATATACGTGACTCACGTCGCGTCTTACAGGTGTTTACCACCGCGATTTCCAATAATTGTAAACGTAAAGTTCAAGTGTTGCAAAAACACACCGCCGAACACACACACATAATGTATTAATTATCATGTTGTGTGTGGAATTGACTTAAGTCGCGGCGCGCGAGGTTTACATAAGTTAAGGTTGCGCTGAATGTGAGTTTTGTTTTCGATTCGAATTCGAATTGCGCAATGAATGCGCGCAGAAATGCAATTTCCATGTTACGGCGCGGATATTTTTCATCCGAAGCAGCAGCAGCACCAGCAACAGAACAGAAACCCGTTTCGAAACGTTTGTTTGTTAATGAAGAATACATTTATGTCTATATTATGATTTTATGCAAAATAGTGATAAACAATTGCGAAATCAAAGAAAAACAACGTATTATTCAATAAATTTCAAGTGGCGCCATCTAGCGGCGAGTAGTTTAGACTTTTATGAGTAATTTTAAACAGACTGTATATTAATTAAATATTGCGTGAATATTTCCTGTAATTTTGACATTTTTCTCACAGAAATAGTTAATTTTTGTGAAAAACAAAATGGCTGACAAATTAAAGACACTTAAGCTCGTCGCGCATGCGCAGGAATACATTTACTTAAGTATCTATTACGTTTTAATGTTAAAAGTTATAAAAAAAATCAAGAAATAATCAAAAACAACAAATTTTAATAACATTTCAACTAACGCCATCTAGCGGACAATAGTTTACACTTTACCTAATAAATTTAAACACTCTGTATATTTATAAAATATAAATCTTATATTTCCTGTAATTTTAGCCAATTTTCAACAGAAATAACAAATTTATGCAGAAAACAAAATGACTGACATTTTAAAGTAACTTAAGTTCGTTGCGCATGCGCAGAAATACATTTACTTAAGTATTTATCACGTTTTTATGTTAAAAGTTATGAAAAAACTAGAATTAATCAAAAAACAACAAATTTTAATGACTTTTCAACTAGCGCCATCTAGCGGACAAAAGTTTACAATCCCTAAAATTGATTTTAAACACTCTATACATTAATTAAATTGATTTTGTATAAATCAAACACTTTAGACTTTAATACTTTCTGTAATTTTGGCAATTTTCGACAGCAGTAATTAATTTATGCGCCAAACAAAATGGCAGCTCATCACGGCTTTAAAAATTAATTTTAATCAAAGCCGTCCACGACTAATCCCCCAAAAACTCATAAATTAAAATTTCAATTTATCAACAGATTAATATTAATCTCATCGTTTTTTTCTTCTGTGTGTGTATGTGAATGTGAATGTAGGCAACTTTACTTACCTAGAAACGAGCGTACGCCGATTGTCCCCCTTGCGATGCTAAGCATCATGGCGCTCATCGACACCTTTCCAGCGGCGAAGACATAATCGGCTTTGGTTTTCTCCTTCGTGCCACAGATGCGTGAATAGACCGCGACGAAAGTCGTCGCGATGACAAACACAATAAACACCAGATAGTCCCAGAGGAGATTCTTCTCTGACATGATGACGGTTTATACAAGATAGGCAACCAAATTAACACTAGAAACATAAGGGGAATATATTAATACATTAATATACAGATAGATGTCGCTGAGATAAACAAAAATGAAAGAAAATGTCAAACGTGTCCAAAGAATTCACTTATAATGCAATTAATGTTTCATCCGGGAGGCGGTGAAGGAAACAGAAGCTACAATTAGATTACAATTTCAGACTTACAGTGGGAATGCAAAAATGCGCTTGCAGGACGTAATATTCACGAAAATGGCTGACATTTCATGTAATTTTGACAAGTTGACAGATTTATTGTAGATTTTTGAGCGAAAAAATAAATTTTATTATTTTTATTCATGTATTAATCACGTAACCACATAATGGCCGACTTTAATCACACCGCGGATGGCGCATGACAATAGGATATTATTTTAATTGTGATCAGCAACCGCATCGAAGATGACAACCAATTTTCTCATTAGTAATAATAATAATTCAGTGGTAGCATAATAAATTATCAAAAACACGCAAATCGCAGTTTTTGCGTTGTGCGGAGTCAAGAACGAATAATAAAATCGCAATTTGTTTAATGGGTGGCCTACATTACTTATCTATAGATTATGGTTAGTGGTTTTATAGTGTGGTGGTATTTTTAGGCCGCGCGGCGTCCTCTAACGGAGGGAAAGGTAACTAGTGTGATGTAATCCGTAATGGCGGAGTGGATGCAACCAAATGCAACGGTTTAGCTCTTTATTGTGACTTAAGACAAGCTTAAAACGCGGAGAAGGCGCAGGAAGAAGATCAAGCAAGTTCAAGACTGCGCACTACAGCAGACGCAAACACGTGCGACTTAAGTTAACCTTAAGTTAAGCAAGGTTTTGGTTTGTTAAGGAAGTAGACTTGGTTGCATAATATTTTAATCCAGAAATGAGTGAAATAATTAATATCTAATTAAATTTCGATTATTTTGGAGTGTTATAGACGTTAATTGTTTATTATTGTTATTATTTTTATTGTTTAAACATTTTTTGTTGAAAATTTACTTAAGTTAAGTCACATTTTTAAATTTTTTTTATTTTTTGTTATATTTTTAATATTTTTACCGGAAATTATAAAATTTATACAAAAAATTAAGTAGTGTATCCCCTTAAGTGACTTAAGTCAAGTTGAAAAACACGCAGTGCGATGAGGCAAGAGAGGAAGTTCAGTGAAGCTGAACTCTGTGCAGCTGAAGAAGAAGAAGCTGTAGGTGAGGTTTTGGTTTCGGTTTGCACTGCTCCTGCGCTAGTGACTTAAGTCACGTCGGAACGGAAAAAACCCAAAACCGAACGCACAAAATCAAAACAAACTTAAATGCCTTTCATAAAACGCATAAGGAAACCATTTTAAGTCATTTTAATCGAAACCAAAAAAAAAACAGGAAATTTAAAAATATTTTCATGACGTAGAAAAAGCAATAATTAAAAAATTAGCAAACTTACGATGTGTAAATCGGTAGTATTTTTAGCGTAAGTTGACGTGCGTGGACTTTTAAGTGAACTTTAAGTATGCCTATCTAAATTAAAAATTTTAAAGTCAAATTGTTCTAGAACCGAAATCCCAAAGTGACTTAAGTCACATAAATATTAATGTTAATTGGCAAATAGCGTGATAATAAACATGCCACAAACTTTCTTTAAACTATTAATTTTTTTACATGCTAAGTCAAGTCTGGCGCACAAAGTAAAAATTTGTATCATGACTTAAGATTCGTGACTTAAGTTATGATTGTGTATTGTGATTGTGATTTTTATTACCTTCGTGTGGCGAATAATCATGCGTAGTAAGGCTTCCGCAATTAAAACTCACTCAACGAATATATGATTAAACTTAAATTAAGTAAGTTTGACTTATCACTTTAATTCGCGCACATAAATTATATTAAAATTATTATTATTGGAGTTTATTTTTGTTGATTCGATTTGTTTTGTTGGCAAGAGTTGTGCGGTACGTTTCTTGGCTGCGGACGATAACGCTGTTGATGGGATCGAAGTGACTTAAGCGTGTTTGGCACGAGACTGGTTTTTCGATACACGACCGACGAGTAAAATAATGCACTTGCGCACCTGCGACTGTCTGCGAGCGCGTGTCCGCGCGATGTGTGTGTCATTGAAATTGCAACGCGACTTAAGTTCAGTCCACGGCGCAAACGGACTTAAGACGAGTCGGCGCGACTAGCGACGAGTGTGGACGATTCAATAAATAATTAAAATAATGTGAGAATTTTTCATTAAGTAATGTTAAATGACTTAAGTCACTTTGGACATTTAAGTTTACTTAATGTTAAAATGATGATTTTTGGAAAAATATGATTTATTAATTAATTATTAAGTTAAGGCACTTTTTTCAATATGACTTAAGTTAAGTAAAGTCTACTTAAGTAAATATTTCCGTTATTTTGGTTCTAAGTTCTTTAGAAGACTTAAAACCATCAGTTTTATTAGAAAATTGTAAAAAAAACTAAAAATCAAAGAAATTTAAAATTATTTTAAAGTCAATTATCTATTAATCTTTAAGTCACTTCTCCCAACATGACGTAAGTTAACCCTAGTTAAATAACATCAAATTTGCTTAAATTTTAATTAAGTAATATCAAATGACTTAAGTCACTTTAAAAATCTAACCCAACTTAAACAAAAACTAATAATTTCCCAAAATATATTACTTATTAATCATTTATTAACTTAAGTCACTTTACCCAACATGACTTAAGTTAAGTCAACCCATACTTAAATAAAATTTCCGTTATTTTGCTCTGTGGCATCAAAAATTAAATTTGATTGTTGTCTGTTTACAACTAACATACTTAAGCACCTTTCGAGTCTCAACTATATGACTTAAGTCAGATAAAAGCCACTTAAGTCACTATACCGCGCTCGTTAGAGAGGTTAACCATCGATGAAGAATTAAAATCGAACACATACACAAACTGTGCCGCTTTGCTTTGCAATAACAACAATTCTTTGTCACCAACTGTAAAACCAGCTGACAATGACACAGACATTGAAATAAAAAATTTAATATTAGTTTTAAAAATTAACACAATGTTGCAACAAATAATATAATGCATTGTCATGCATGCTCAATATTTAAACAAATACGGAAAAAGATACAATATGTTTAGGAATTTTTTTTGTTGTTGTTAAACAAATTATTTTGTTTATCGCTCGGGTGTCAATATTTGAGTAATTGTTTTCCGCACATTAACATTCCTGAAAAATATTCCATTCTATTTAATATTTTTATAGATAAAATAACAACAAACAAAAAATTTTAAAAATTTTAATTTGTAAAAAATTTAAAACACGCTGTATAAGTTTTTGGAAAGATTTATGAGTCGCATATTTTAAGTGCATGGTCAAGGCAGCCAAAAATACCAGTTTTTTCTTCTGCCCTTTTTTTTCCGCCGCGCAGGCTATTTTTAACCCTTTATTTTTTGATTTACTTTTGCGAATTTCAAGTTCATGATTTGTTGGCACTGACCGCCGTGTAGTTAAAAATAAAACTGCGTCGATGAGACGCAATAAATTTCGATTTTTCAAAAAGGTCGTTAAACTGCATTTTATACCTAACCTAATAAAAATGTTTTGGAATTTTTTCGTTTGTGTAATTGATTAATATCGATGTGTGAGTCATTGATATTGCAATGCGACTTAAGTTAAGTCAACGCGATTGTAAAGTGTGTACTATTCAATGAATAAAACTCAAAGGAAAATATTTGTGAATATGAAAATTTTTCATTAAGTAATGTTAAATGACTTAAGTCACTTTGAAAATTTAAGTCAACTTAAGTTAAAACTAATAAATTTTAGTAATTATAATGTTTCTTATTAATTTTATAATACAAGTCAGAATTTTTCATTAAGTAATGTTAAATGACTTAAGTCACTTTGAAAATTTAAGTCTACTTAAGTTTAAAATAGTAATTTTGGAAAATATATTATTTATTAATCATTTATTGACTTAAGTCACTTTTCCCAACATGACTTAAGTTAAGTCAAGTCTACTTAAATCAAATTTTCGTTAAAATCTGCAATTTTCTTTCACAAAAACTAAAAAAATCAATAATTTATTATTTTATAACTAACATAATAATTCAATTTCGGAATTAATTACATTTTGTGTAAATATTTACGGTAATTATGAATTAATTAATGAATTGCCGTGAGTATGCATCGCAAATCAATAATTTAAGCGATTGTTTTGCACGCGGCTTGGATTGTTTCGATGTGTCGCGACTTTTCGACGCTTATCAGCCGCATTCGATAGTTTTTCGCATTGAGATTACACAAGTAAAGTGAGCATGGATATTATATGGTAATTTATACGTGAGTGCGGTGCGCATGCGCAGTCTATGACCCATTTACTCACCGCGTGCACAGAACTTTCCACGATCGCCGGCTTTTCGGAATTTTTTTACATACATGCTTATTTTGTCGCATTAAGAGATTAAAATTTTTAGGAAAACAAACTAATTACTATTCGGTTTTGTTGCAAACAAAGTTTTACAAATTATATATTATATGTAGGTATAAATATTGTCAAAATAGGTTTTGTGTAATAAGGTCGATGTTACGGTGTTTATTATTACAGAACAAGTGGAAATTTTTTGTTTTTTGGGTTTGGGTGTGTTCCAGATAAATAAATAATTAATAAAATATTGGATAATGTTAAAAAAATTATTTTTTTGCAAAATTTTCTTAGATTTTTCGCAATTTTTGATAAAACTGCCGATTTTTGCAGAAAATGTAAATATTTTAAACGCGAAAGGTACTTAAGTATGTGACTTAAACAGACAACAATCAAATTTTAGTATTTCTATGTGCAACAGAGCAAAATAACGAAAATTTGATTTAAGTAGACTAAACTTAACTTAAGTCATGTTGTGAAAAGTGACTTAAATTAATAAGTGATTAATAAGTAATATATTTAACAAAAATTATTAGTTTTTGTTTAAGTTGACTTAAATTTTCAAAGTGACTTAAGTCATTTAAAATGAAATTTTACCCAAAAACCTTTAAATTAATGCAAAAAATGTAAATATTTTGACAATATCCCAGCAATTAAACGTTTAATTATGCTTTTACGATATTTAAACAACAAAGCACTCTTAATAAGCTAAAAAATACGCGAATGAAATTTTAATTTAAATTTTAAACGATTAAATAAAGTCCAGAACATCAAGACTCGAGTGCAAAATAAAAATAAAAACCCAACAACACCCGAGTGGAAAAAGTTAAGTGAACAAAGTGAACAAATTAAACTCGAAGCCGAAGCAGTCGAGTCAAGCCAACAGGTAATACTACAGGTGTAACAACCGCTCCCAGCCGCCTCCAATACACTCCACCGTATGAGTGCTGAAAGCAACACAAATTAGTTTTCGAAACTTTGCGCTCCGTCGCTCGGCCAACTTTTCATTTTAAGCACCGCTAATTTTTCGAGATTTTAAAAACGTTTAACTACAAAAAACAAGTTAAACCAACGAGCTGGCACTCCAACATGGCGCCCTCACACGCAGTTTACGTAACATAAAATACATTGTAACACAAAAATAAAAAAAATAATTTATTTTCGTGTTTATTTAATCATTGTTCTCGATTTTCACATGGTAATTATTGCAAACTAGCGCAAATTGACGCTAAATATCGGCAATCAACTAGTGTTAAATTACACACGACAACAATGACTTACTTAGCGTATAATTATCAACAAAACACGAAAAAAGAGATGGAAACATTTGTCACACCTGCAATTAGCGATAATTACGTGTAATTAATTAAATTTTATACGGACAATAATAATTAGGACCTATAATTATTATTATTATCATTATTTTCAATAAAATTGTTTATTTATAAAAAAGTTAATCAAAATAATTTGTTATTTCTCTAAATTTAGTTTCAAACAAAGTGTTTTGTATTGTAAATGTTTGTAAACTTCCGTGGCGGAATTGAAGCGCGGCCATTTTGTTCTCAACTTGTACAGGAAGTCCATTTCAGGGTGAGCGCAATGACGCGCGAGCGTTCGAGTTCGATTCGAGTTTGCATTTCAGTTTTCAATTACGGATGCGCCATTTACGCGCGTAAACTCACGTCACTTGTTTGTTTACTTCTTGTTTACAATTGTCCATTGTTTATTCGTGTTTTTATGTTAAAATATAGGTTATTATCGGTGACAACTAGCGCCATCTCTGTTCATAATTACCAAATACATTTTTGTTGGTGTTTTTGACCACTGATGAGTTTTTAATGATTTACGATGAATTTGACGTCGGTTTTGATTTAATCGAGTTCACATGATCATTTATTTCATCTCGTGATTTGTGATTCCGCATTGAATCAATTTGTTTGCGCAGCACGATGTTATTTTTGTTGATTTTTTATTAAATATAAAGTAGCCTATAACCATTCGGGGATCACTAAGAATATGTGTACAAATTTTCATGATGATCGGTTAAGTAGTTTTTGCGTGAAAGTGTAACAAACATCAGGACTTTCGCATTTATAATATCAGTAGGGATTATTACGAAAATAGTTATAAAATATAGCTATAGATGGCGCTACAATGCAGTTATTTGCATTTAATGTTGGTGTGGTGGTGTGAGTGACTGTACGTTGAGTTAAGTAGAAGGTCGTGTGGTGTGAGGGTGAGTTGATATTTACTTTCACTTTTGACTGAATATAATTCATGAATTTGCGTGTAGATGGCTATACATGTACGTATTTACGTTAAATGTTTTTTGGTGGTGTGAGTAAGTGAATATAAAGTAAAAGAGAGAAACGTATGATGTGTGAGTGCAATAGAATGCTTACTTAAATATATTTCTAAAATTCTCGTGTAGATGTCACTACTATTCACTTTTTAATATTAAATCTTTGTTTGTGTGTGTGAATTGAGAAGTATATGTGATTACAATGCGGATTTCTATTCTAATGTTTTGAATCCGACCGAGGTTTGTTTACGTGTTCGATGCGTCGACGCGTTTATCTTCGCTGCGTTGTTATCAGAAGATAAAAACTTGTTGTTGCGAATCTGCTAGCAGGTAAAGACTAGATTTAAATGAAAGAATTCAGTTATTAATTTTGATTCAAGTGAAACACACGCATATTGTTAGCATAACGAATAAATTATTTAAAGTGAAGAAAAATTAAGAAATATAGTGAAAATTTGTGAAAAGAGGTAAAGACAAACAAATAACTTTTAAATAAGAGCAAAAACATTATTAATTAATTAGAAAATTTTGATTTACGAAGAAATGTCTTGCAATTTTTTGATAAAACACGTGAAATAGACAAACATATTTGATTATTAATTAAAATAAATATTTATTTATGAAAAACATTAACTTTTGTGTTAATAACGTGAGAATCAATATTGAAGTGTTAGTTTTATTCACTTAAATCGCGAGAATAGAATAGAATAGAATAGAATATTGAATTCAAATGTCGTGATTTGAATGTTTGTTTACATGTTTCGACGGCGCGGCGCGTTATCTCGGCAACAATCTTATCAAAAGATAAAAGACTTGTATTTTACTACATTGCTAGCAATATAAAGACTAAATTTAAAGAATTCAGTTATATTTATTCGAGTGTAACGATCACATCTCTTCGATTTAACTTATAAATAATTTGAAGTAGTGAAAAATTAAGAAAAACTCTGGAAAATCGTGAAAATCAGTGCCGGACTAATAAATTACGCGAAAAAAACATTAGAAACATTAATAACTGAATTGAAAACCCTGTTTTATAAAGAAAATTCTTGCAATTATTTAATTTAATAAGTGAAAAACTCAAAAACATTTGAATACTAATTAAAATCAATATTTACATCGAAAAACATTAACTTTTGTGTTAGTAACGTGAGAATCAACATTGAAAGTGTAAGTTTTATTCGCTTACACCGTGAGAATAAAATATTTGAATCCAATGTTTTGATCTGGATTCTTATTTACGTGTTTCGGTACCGCGGCGCGTTATCTCGGGCAACAATCTTATCAAAAGATAAAAGACTTGTATTTTACTTCACTGCTAGCAGCATAAAGACTAAGTTTAAAGAATTCAGTTATTTTAATACTAGTATGACGAACACATACCAACGGCTTTACGAATAAATAATTTAAAGTGTAGAAAAACTAAGAAAAACTGGAAAATTGTGAAAATCAGTGCGGGACTAATAAAATCCGTTAAAAAACATTAAAAATTATCGCGTTTTGTGTTTGTGACGTGAGAAGTGCCAATTGAAGTACAAGTACCATGGTTCTGGTTCTGGTTTCATTCCTTTGACGAGATGCGCAGCAGTTAATTACATTAATTAAGGATCCTAAGGTAATTATCACTATAAATAAATAAATAAATAAAAAATACTTACAAAATGATTAAAATATTAATATTAATATTTTTCTTTCTTATAGGTAAGTCCCACTTTCCAGAATGTTGAACGTAAGTGATTTTATATTATCCTTATCAGCGGCTATCAGTTCAATCACTCGATATTAACAAAAAAAACTTGCAGTAAATGTTGCGTTTGTTACAAATGACATCAACAAAAACCGATAAACAATATTTCAACTCGCGTTGCGTCACGTAAAAATATCGTCGGAAAATAAATGCGGCCACAATACACAATGAACAATCAACAATCGCCAAGAGAAGGGTAGGGGGAAGGGGAAGGGAAAGAGAGACTAATAAAGTGTAGCGAAAAGAAATAATAAACGAGCAAAGAATGAAGCGAAAATACGAAAATAAGATAAATAAAGCGCGCGGTTGTTGTGTGCGCTGTGGCGCTTAGACGAGGAGAAGAAAGAGTAATAGAAATTCGGGGGTTGCAAATGGATGAGTGGACTAATGAAAAAAACGCGCCATTTTTCACCCATACACGAAGTTGCACTAAATTTCAACAATAAACCACTAAAACTAAAAGAGATAATTAAGATCTGGTCGCAGCATCTTAATCTACGGACTATTTTCTATAAGATAGGCTAGTTAAAACGGAACGATTTTCAAAAATTCATATCTTTTAAACTAAAAGAGATAGCTACCAGCGAATCGTTGATTATGAAAGATTGGAAAATTCTCTATCAGATAAAAATATAAAATAATTATATTTCCTACAGTAAAAGGTCGAAAAACGCGACTAAAAGTGCTAAAAAGTGACATTTTGCTATTTTTGCCCATTTTATTCAATCGCGAATATCTCGTAAACTAAAAGAGATAATTAAGATCTGATCGCAGCGTCTTAATCTACGGACTATTTTCTATAAGATAGGCTAGTTAAAACGGAAATCTGAGAGATAAAATTTTCACTCTTAAGAAAAAAATTGCCAAGGGGGGGTGCTTGATACTTTTTTTCGACGATTTTCAAAAATTCATATCTTTTAAACTAAAAGAGATAGCTACCAGCGAATCGTTGATTATGAAAGATTGGAAAATTCTCTATCAGATAAAAATTTAAAATAATTATATTTCCTACAGTAAAAGGTCGAAAAACGCGACTAAAAGTGCTAAAAGTGACATTTTGCTATCGCGAATATCTCGTAAACTAAAAGAGATAATTAAGATCTGATCGCAGCGTCTTAATCTACGGACTATTTTTTATAAGATAGGCTAGTTAAAACGGAAATCTGAGAGATAAAATTTTCACTCTTAAGAAAAAAATTGCCAAGGGGGGGTGCTTGATACTTTTTTTCGACGATTTTCAAAAATTCATATCTCTTAAACTAAAAGAGATAGCTACCAACGAATTGTTGATTATGAAAGATTGGAAAATTCTCTATCAGATAAAAATATAAAATAATTATATTTCCTACAGTAAAAGGTCGAAAAACGCGACTAAAAGTGCTAAAAAGTGACATTTTGCTATTTTTGACCATTTTATTCAATCGCGAATATCTCGTAAACTAAAAGAGATAATTAAGATCTGATCGCAGCGTCTTAATCTACGGACTATTTTCTATAAGATAGGCTAGTTAAAACGGAAATCTGAGAGATAAAATTTTCATTCTTAAGAAAAAATTGCAGAGGGGGTGCTTGATACTTTTTCGACGAATTTTGAAAATTCATATCTCTTAAACTAAAAGAGATATCTACCAACGAATTGTTGATTATGAAAGATTGGAAAATTCTCTATCAGATAAAAATATAAAATAATTATATTTCCTACAGTAAAAGGTCGAAAAACGCGACTAAAAGTGCTAAAAAGTGACATTTTGCTATTTTTGTTTATTTTATTCAATCGCGAATATCTCTTAAACTAAAAGAGATTCATTTAAATTTGATTATAAAGTTGCCTATCGGTGTAAAATATTAATATTTGATTATGTTTAATAAAATTCTAACGCCATCTAGTGGCTAATAGTTAAAAAAGTAGTTTTTATGTCATAAACTAACAGATTTATATTAAAAAAATGAAAATTTAAGTTAATTCGTTTAAATTTGATTAAAAGTTGCCTATTCGCGTAAAATATTAATATTTGGTTGTGATTAATAATATTCTAACGCCATCTAGCGGCCAATAGTTGAAAAAGTAGTTGTTTCGTGTCATAAATGACCGATTTTACAAAAGAATAAAAATAAAAATTGATTCATAAACATTTCATTCATATTTTTTTTAAATTGCAGAAATAACAACATAATTTATTGTTGTATGTGTGTGTGTCTATAAATAAACACATTATTGTTAATCCCGCATACTTGAGACATGCGCAAATACTTTATGTAACTCAATACAAAATACAAAATACAAAATACGCAAATGTCATTTCCGTACGCAAGAAGAAAACAAAACAAAACACCAGCGCGCGCTATCATTGTGCAACAATTACAATAAACAATTTGTTCACATTGACGTCGGTATGCAAAACACAAGAATAATAATCATAATTTAAACAAAATTTAATAAAAATAAAAATTTTATGTTTTTCTTACAAAATTCAACTTAATGCAAGAGTTGCACTCGTACGCAGACGCGAATGTCAAGGTCGTACGCATACTTACACTTACACTCCACAAGACATGTTTAATATACAGAGTGTTTTTGTAAATTTATAAAATTTAAAAGAAAATAATTTTATTCGTGTTGTATTGCGAATGTAATTTGTACACATTGTAGATGAAATAGAATGAGAAAAAATCTATGCAATGTGCGCCTGCTGGAAACACGTCTGGTTTTATGATAATCGCGTAGACACGTACATGTACACACACGCACGTAGAGCCAGCGTGTAATTAACCTTTTATGACGATTATAATGAGCTAGTTGCGGCTTCTTCATCTTCTTGCATCGCGCGCCGGTGATCTATAAATAGAACTTGAACTTGAACTGAACGCAAACTGGTGCTGCACGTGAAACGCGACAAATAACATAACACGAGAAATTGTTTCAAAATACAGTAAAAACACTCTGTATGTCGATTTTTTGCTAAAATTTAATTTATGAAATTGTTTCGTGGGCAAACAAAAAATGTTTTGCTTTGTGTGACTAAGTAAAATGAGTTTCTTGTTTATTTATGCATAAAAATCGATAATAGCGTTAAGTTATTAGTTTATTGTTAGGAATTGTTATAAATCATTTACCTAAGTGTCGCTTGTATTCCTCGTAATAATATTTGCACTAAATATTTTATCACAGTGTTTTTATTTGAACAATTTGTATAATTTCTTGATTTTGTTGGTTTTTCTGACTTTACCGCATCACAACACGTCTTAAACTGACCACGATGGTCAAGTAAAAGGATTTTAGTCGATTCCCTCTCTTAAAATAATTTTTTCTTCTTTTTATTCAATTTTTTAATTTTTTAAACTTTATCGATTTATTTTTCACTCTGTATATATTTTTTTATATTTTTTATTCTTTATTATAAATTATAAATAATTAAATTGTTTAAAATCATGTAAATTCGGTTGTATACTTTGGAGTATCGGAAAGTTGTTGACGCTGACCGTAGGCAACCAATTTGTCATTGACGATATTGTGAATTATAAACAAACGCGGCGCGTTTTCAATAAGCGACTTCATAAATATGCAATGTGTGCAAGTCTGGAAACAGTAGCAGCAGCAGCGTGGGCGGCGGCGGTGGTAACAATGTGTGCGGTCAATTAAATCAGAGACCAGCTGCCGCCGCCGCCGCCACACGCCGCACACACCAATACTGCCACTGCCGCCGGACAGACATCGCTCGTAAAATATTTAATTACTACGACAAATTGTGTTTTTCGTATTTTATACACACACACAAACAATTGACACGCCTACTTTTTATCTTACGCCATCTATCGGTGAATAGCTCTTAATCAACCACTATCAGTTTATTAACATTTAAAAATTTGAATAACGCATGAGTCAACTCCAATTACACTGTAAATTGTATCATTATGTTGTCAAATGTGATTCATATAAATCACGTATTAAAAAAATATACAGAGTGTTCTAATTTTTTTTTAATTTAAAAAATAAATATTTAATGTGATAATTTTTGAAGCATATTAAAACATAATACGCATTTTAAATAAATTTTATTTGTGTCTCATTTACACTGGCTGATGACATAACACTCTGGAAAATTCATATTTATATTGCAATCTATCATAAATTCGTGCCGGTAAACCTACACAACGTGTTATCGTAGCATTTAGTCATTTTCCTGATAACACTTCACCTCGTTAATCAAATTTCCAAGTCACCGCAGTTTTAGCCGGAATCTCAGACGTTAGTGATCACAAAATGGCACAAAACACAAAAATCCAGTTTATTTTTTATTTATTTTATATTTTTCACCAATATGGATAAAATCAGCTAAAATTGAAGATTATTGTCAGAGTAACACGTTGAATACACCCTGTATAACAAAATGTCTTCGTGCGGACAGGTGTGGCGACACTGACGACACCTATGAGTCACTTACACCTGAAGAAAGACAACTTGCACTTGATCAGTAAGCATTTTACAAAAAAAAAATTTTTTAAAATCAATAAAACACTCTGTATAGTAATTTTTATAATAAATCTTATCAGGCATAATTCTTATCGTGAGGGTATTGCAATGGGCAACTATTCCGCGTATCAACTTCCGGCTTGTAATGGCGGAATCAACGCCCTGTCATACTCACTGGAATTAGAGTTTATGGCGGCTTGCTGGATCAACCAGTGTAATTTCACGCATGATAAAGTGAGGTTAAACTTACAAGGTGAAAAAGTCGGTCAGAATCTACATCAGATTTACTCGTCCAATGAACTGGGATGGTCAAAAGTTTATATTGAGAATGGCATTGCGCGTTGGTTCAATGAATATAAACTCCTAACGCCATCTGATAGTGAATTAACGAAGAATTTTTATTCGAGGAAAGGAGTAGGGCATTTGACAGCTATGATTTGGGGCGAGACTAAAATGGTAGGATGCGCTAAAATGCACTTTATGCAACGCAGAAGGAGTGATCCAAGTAAAATTGACCACGCCTATAGTTTATACTGCAGTTATTATCCCTCAGGGAATTGGCTTAATTCCCCTGTGTATGAAAATAAAACCTGTGAGGTTTATAACCGAAAATGGCCGCATTTATGTGGCAGAATACGCCGGATGGATAAAGATGATTATATTGCCCCGGAAGTAGGTGGGGTTGAAAGAAAAGAAGCGGAAGTAGCCACAGGGGGTGTGACTAATGAAGTAGGGTTAAGTAGATTCCTACCTTCTTTGTATATGATACACAGAATTATAAGAAGTGTATGTTAGTAAACTATATGCAACCCAATATACACGTTTTGAATGTAGTGTTAGTTGAATAAAATTTATTGAAAAATTCATGTGTTTTGAAGGAGGTTGACAGCAAGTGGCTGAAATGATGTTTATGCTAATCAAAGGATGGCGTTGTGGTGTTGAAATTTGCATCTGTATAAACAATACAAGCGCGGCTGGCGTAAAATTTATGCAAACACGCAGTGCGCGATGGAAAAAGTGTCGTGTCTCGCGTTGCAAAATTTCAAGAACGATTGTTTGCCTACGTTAACAACTTCGATAACAGATATTTACTAAAACGCGAGTGTAATCACGTTTCAAGTGCGCAAACACACACATAATTCTAAACAAATTTATATACAGCGTGTTTTTATTTATATTTTTACAAAAAACAATTTTTTTTATTTAGAAATAAAATATTTTCTGTCAAAAATGAAATAAAACGTCAAAAATTTATTAAAAAAAAATTAATTCATAAAAATGTTTAGGGAAATTACAATTATTACACTGGCGAGTGCCTGTCTGGTGTTTACTTTGATTGGTTTACCAAACTACGCCCCTGATGTAGTAGAGGGCGTGGCTCTGAAAAGAAACGCAGCCAAAATAGCAAGAAATTTATTGTATGATGAAAATATTTGTTTCTCACAAGTTAATTCGCTGTGTGATGGAAAGACCACGCCTCTGAACACGTCTTTCATCTCAAAGCATGGGGACCAAGAGGCGGGGCTTAATTATTACGTTTTTGAGAATATGTCAGTTGACAGTCGGAAACTTATCAAAGAATATTGTAAACTTTGTGAAATGAAACAACATTTTGATTGGGTTATTCACGGGAAGATTATAGATGAGATTAAATATGAGGGGCGTGGTAAAAATATGGAGGAGGAGTATGCGCATGCGCATGACAATGAACCTAATTTTTTGAATGCAATACATCTTGCTTGTGTGTTAACAAATCTCGTACTCTTGATAATAATTTACATCAAATTATTATGTTATTTTTAATATCCAAAATATAAATAAATAAATAAATAAATTATTAGTAACAATAAACAATTTTTATTTGTTTATAAATCAAAGTAGGCGTTATTATTACAAAAAACTGTCATAGTATAATTTTCTCTAAAATTTAAAAACATGTCTTTCTATTTTTTTAATTTTTTACTCTTCCTGGGCGTGGTTACCATTGTGGTCGGTATAAAACTCGATGATTACTGCAAGCCAGATTCTGGCAACACCCCGTGTCGCACCGAATGCAAACGCAGTTCATCCTGTGGTCAAACAGCCGATAAATTCGCACATTTAACCGATGATGAACGTGAGCGTGTCCTTCAAAAACACAACGAACTCCGTGAAGCCGTGGCTAAAGGAGACTATAGTTCCCAGAACCTACCCGCATGTGATGGTGGGATAAAAGTAATGTCCTACGATAAAGAAATGGAATTCTTAGCTGCGTGCCACATAAAAGCCTGTGATTTCAATCATGACAAAGTCCGACTGAACTCCAAAGGTGAGAAATGTGGGCAGAACCTTCACATGGCCATCATGAGTGCCCCAAGTGGGTTCCCCGAGACTTTTTTGGAGGATGGGATTCAGTCTTGGTTCAATGAGATTTCCCTGGTGCATGATTCTGGTATAGTTGCGAATTTTCCTAGTGCTAAGGGAATAGGTCATCTGACAGCCCTGATCTGGGGTGAGACCGAATTGGTGGGTTGTGCGAAGATGCACTATACGAGCAGTAAGAAACACTACTACAGTTTATTCTGTGATTATTTCCCTGCGGGGAATATGATTGGTGCACCTATCTACAAAGATGGGACCTGTGAGAAGAACCCGGTGTTTGGTAATCTTTGTGGGAAGATAAGACTGCTTGCTGATGATACCTATTCACCACCTCTTGATTTATCAAGTGGGTTTACCCTGGGAGCTTGGTCTTTATGCGTTTATCTCTTTTGGAATATGATGGTTTTAATTTTATAACTTTCTGATTACCCTGTATATTATGAAAAGATAATTAAATTGTATGAGTTAAATTAATCATGAAAGTGTCGAGGTCATAACGTCTCCTGATCCCACAAAGGGATGGGTACATGAGGTTGCGTTGACAAAATGGTGGGGTTTCTTCTAAAGGGTCATAGGTAGATTCTAAGACTGCTTGCTGATGATACCTATTCATCACCTCTTGATTTATCAAGTGGGTTTACCCTTGGAGCTTGGTCTTTATGCGTTTATCTCTTTTGGAATATGATGGTTTTAATTTTATAACTTTCTGATTACCCTGTATATATTTTAAAAAGACAATTAAATTGTATGAGTTAAATTAATCATGAAAGTGTCGAGGTCATAACGTCTTCTAATGCCACATAGGGATGGGTACATGAGGTTGCGTTGACAAAATGGCGGGGTTTCTTCTAAAGGGTCATAGGTAGATTCTAAGTGCCTGAAGAGTTCCTGCATGTCCAGGGCGGGTTTATAGGTGCAAAAGACCCAAACCATGTTGCGTTTGACCCTGTCTTGCGTTTGCATAACTGCACAACCTACATACAGGGTGTGGGGGTAGACTAGTTGCCAGAATTCAGCTACACCCTTCCTGCGGATCATGGGATCTCCAAAGGGAGAGGATAAATTCACATAGCGATGATGCTCATACCATTTTCTAATTGCATTGCGCATGACCTTTTCTACATCTGCATCATCTCCAATGAGGATGTCGTATTGATAGAAGACATTCTGGCGTAAGGGGGTTCCATCTAAAGAGCGCATAAAAGGGTCTGGTTGGAGTTTACATTGGTTTATAGCACATTCTGAGAAGAATTGACATTCAAGGTCGTAGGATAACACAGGGGTTGGGATGGATCTAAGGTGGTCCGGCATGAGTTTCTCTACGTATTCATCCCGATGGAGGTTATGTTCCCTGAGGACATCTCGTCGTTGAGAGGGGGTTAAAGGGACCATCTTTTGGGTTGCACATTTTGATCCTCGGGTACAATCAAAACGACAGGGCATGTTGTATTTAGCTTTCACGCAATAATCCGAAGGTATTGTTTGTCTCTTGGCTTCCAATTGACGGAGGACCAATAAGGGTAGCAGTAGTTTTACCAGGGACATTGTTTTGTTTGAATTTAGACATTTTACTGACACCTGTTAAAAAATTATTTCTAGATTAGTAAATTATGTCTTACCGGTTTTTATTTTTCTCCGTGGTCCTACTCGTGGTCCATGGTCGTGATTGGGATAAAATTGACCATAAAAAATATTGCATCGAAGGTCATCTAGACAATACCCCATGTGTTACAGAATGTAAGATTGGACCAAATTGCTCAGACCTTATTTCGGGGTATGTAGAACTCAGTATGCACGAGAAGCAATTCCTCCTGAACCTCCACAATAAACTCCGTGAGGAGATAGCTCGTGGGGATTACCTCGAATGGAACTTCCCACCTGCTACCAACATCTACGCCCTGAACTATGACGATGAATGTGAGTACATGACCGCATGTTGGATCCGCCAGTGTAATTTCTGGCATGATGTCCACTATAAAGTTGATGGGAGCAAATTTGGGCAGAACCTGCACAACAGGTGGACCACAGGTCAACTTGGGGTCATTGATAATTCCTGGTTGGAGCGTGGGATCATGAATTGGTTCAATGAATACAAACTGCTCAAAGGGCATCCTGATATACATAAAAGTTTTTATCCAGTGACCAAAACAGGGCATTTCACTGCATTGATCTGGCATGAGACCCAATTCATGGGTTGTGCGAAGCTTACCTTCCGAAGAGATGGTAGGGAATGGTTTTATTTGTATTGCAATTATTATCCGAATGGCAACTGGTTGGATTCTCCCATTTACAAGACAAGTCCATTTAATTGTCAGAGAAGCAAAAAATACCCCCACCTCTGCGGGGAGGTTAAGGACCTTATTGCTGAGACCGGGGATCTCCAGCTTCATGAGGATGGAGATTATCATGACCCAGATGCTGAAAATGGAAGTTCTCATAAAATTCCCTACGAAATTTTTGTTTTTTTGAATTTTTTGATAGTTTTTTGGTAATTTATTGCATCCCCCTGTATAATTTAAATTCAAAACGCAAGTAAATTTCAATATAATTTATTATTTTATTAATATTCACAAAGTACGTTCACACACAAATAGTAGGACAGTAGTAGTGTTTGTTTTAATTGGTTGCTGCGCCATTTTGACACACGATGACGTCATCAATATGGCGGCGTAGCATCGGCGTCCGAATATATTTATTTATATATTTATATATCGTAATATTGTGATAACAATTATTCTCTATATAGTTTTGTTTGTTTTTGTTAATCTTATCATTTATTTAGACGTTTTCTTGCTTTTTTTTTTGTTTTTGACCGTGATTTAACCTTCAAGTTTCTATTGTGTGATGGCGCTGACGGTCGTGGGCTCATTGACGACCGCCAGCGCCATGCGTAAACGAAAATGGCGGCGTTGGAGTTGTGTAAACGTTTTTGGCCCCAGTTCCGTAAAAGGACATTATTCTTTTGTATGTTTGTGTCAGGATAATTAATCATTGCGAAACGATTTATCAGCAGAAACGGGAAAAACGTATTGAAAGGACATAAAAGGATAAACTGTGTATCAATTGATTTCCTATTTAGTGAAAAAAGACGAAAAACTCGTTCGGGTAATTTCGTGTCATTTACTTCAACTTTTCCGTCTTAATTCGTCTTGGAAACATCATAAAAAACTTTCACGTCCGCCATTTTGTTTGTATCATAATAATATCCTCAAGATGTCTTCTTGGTATCATGTTTTCATGGCTGAAACATGCATAGCACCATAGTTTTCGTTGCGCAAAGATTTGTGTTATGCCCTCTCTTGTCGTCAAGTCGGCCATATTGTGTTCACGTATGTTATATGCAAGTGTGGAAGACCGCTGCTCCGCCCCTTGAAGTCATTTCAAGACCACGCCTCGCATGCAATGCGCGTGCGCGCGCGATTCAAACGAGTTAAATTGGTGTCCTACCGTCACGTGACCCTTTTCACAACTGTCAATATAACAAGTCATAGTTAAAAACATAACACGGAGATAAATTTCTACTCTCTATATATATACAATGTGTTTCAATAAAATATTCATACAACATAACCAAACATAACCAAAATTTACGCTTACTTCATTTATATTCATCATTACGAGCTAATATAATATAATTTGCGTTTAATCATTTTACTCTTTAGACATCGAGGAAGTTAGTGTTTAGTTGGTTGCGTTTTTCAATACTTAAGTCATAATTTATACACTCTGTATATACAAGTTTTTCTTTTGTCTACAACATCGCGATTCTCTTAAATGTTAATTCATCGCTAGAAGGATCGAATTTACGAAGGTAATAATCGTCGTAATATTTATAATATAATACTATACAGTGTGTTCCAAGTGAGACTCTGTGTGTATTATGTAATGATTCGGCTTAATTATCGATTATAGAATATTTTTTACCTGGAAAATTGTACATTACACACGCCGTATGCCTTCTATGTACACAGTTACGATTGATTATACAGTGTGTTCATAAATATTTTGAGTGATTTTGTTGTTACTTGTTGTTTTTTTTTGTTGTTTGACAGTAAATACAAATACAATACAATACAATACAGTAAAATCCAGAATGAAAGCGTTATGTTATCACAGTGGTAGTCATTGCTCCATATAATTATTATTATTATTTATATTTATTTATTTATAATTCTAATTTATTATTATTATTATTATTTTTACAAATTTCATGTTTGGAAATGTTCTCACTCAACGGAGCGAGTCAAATTTAGCGTATAGAGAATTAATTATTATCGTATAAGATATTTTTATACAGGGTGTTTACGAAAAACCAAAAAATAAAAAATAAAAACAGAAAAATGTGCGGTTTGATTATAATTTCATTAGGCTAGTAATTTCACTACGAATAATATCGGACATTCCTTTTTTTGACCATTTTGGACGCCATTTTTATTTCAATTTATTGTTTCGTCGCTATGATACGAGTAGGTTAGGTTTTTATTTACGTCATGAGGTAACAATTTTGATTTGTGTCGTTTAGAGATACTTTTTGTCCACAATCATAATTAGCTAGGATTATAATATACAGTGTGGTTTTTTTTCCATTTGTTAATATAATACTTTTGTTTACTATCTCAACTACTACGCAATTAGTTAATTAATTATTATATTATTAATTACTTAATTACTCATTTTTTGCACCTTGCCAGCTCTTTTTTTTGTTTTGGTATGTTAACACGTGTTGTATGTGTTGGTATGTGTGTGTTGCTTAACCTAAACACGTTAAGTTAGGTTAGAATTACGTTAGTTAAGGTTAGGTGATGATATTGACAGAGAATGTGTCAAATTTAAGTGACATCAAAATGACTAACTTAAAAGATTTTTGTTTCTTTGTGGTTATTATTATGGTTATAAAATTGGCAACATTTACGTATACTATGTCTAGAATGTTTTTAAAATGACATTGCTTAACCTCTAAAATGTTAAAAATTCGTTTTTCTTTTGTTTAATAAATTTGTTTGTGCTTAAAAATCATCTTGCTTATCGGTTGCCATCTTGGTGTTTATTTATTTTTAAATATTTATTCATATTGAGTAGCGTTCAATTGCTGTGCAACACCAGAGGGCGCCACTGCGTCAAAACAGAAATATGCTTAGATTGTCGCTCGATAACTTATGTATTCTGTGTGTGTTGTGTGTGTTGTATACAATACGTCGGCTAACATTAAAATGTACAAGTTGTTTGCGTCAAATACATACAGTGCGTTCGCAGAAATCCGAAGAAGATTTTTTTTCTTAAATTTGTTTTTGATAGAAACTAGAATGTGTACAGATTATTATACAGTGTGTGTTTAAGATTAATGTGGTTTTGGTTGGCAGCACTGTTAGTGTCTGTACAATGCGCTCGGTGCACTGCGATACTGCGCCGTCCGTATCCGCCTGCTGACGCACTCATAGCAGCACACGTAGGCTAAACATCACTTGAACAGGATGCGGCGGAAGGCGCGCCGGAAGTCCTTGTTGAAGATGGTGTAGATGACCGGATTGAGCGCCGAATTCATGTAGCCCAGCCAGAAGGCGGTGGAGAACGCAAAGCCGGGTATATCATACGCCAGCCGGAGGATGTACATGAAAAAAAATGGCAGCCAGCAGGCGATGAACGAGCCCATGATCAGGCCGAGGATGAGCGTCGCGCGTTTTTCCTTCTTCCGGGCAATGCGGCGTTTTTCACGTTCGGGATCGCGCGGTTTTTGCACGCGGGGCACAACCTGCACCTGCTCACCGGTTTCGATCCGGGGTTCAACAACGCGTTTGTCTTTTTTCCGGTGTTCGTCGGTGCGTCGCGATTTTTTCTCGGTGCGTTTACCAAAAATGGGTTTACACAGTTTTAGTTTCAATGGTTTTACTACGGTACACCGGGAGACAACGCCGGAGTCACTCGAGGAAGGGTCGAATTCGCTCACCATGTCCGTGTCGATGGTGGAGGGTTGTAACCGCAACAGAATTAAATTTATGTGTTAATATAGTGACGCCCTCTGGTGGTGAATAAATAGTCGCGACTACAGCGGCGTAAAGCTGTGCTTTCTACGTTTAAGGAAGTTATTATTATGCCCCTGCGGTGCTGGCTATCCGCATATGTCCTCTTTATTGTAAGCTATCGGTAATGGCGCTGTACGGCAACGCGCATACTTAATTTATCAATTTACCGGTATTTCGTGCGCTTAATGACTTGTGGGCGCTTTAAGGACTTTCAAGGATTTTCGTCCATTGTTGTAATTTCATGAGATGTGCCAGCATCCCGCGGACAGTTCGCCGTATATATACACACGCTGACGTAATCCGTTGGTGTCCCTATGCTATCCTTTTTTTAACCTTTTTGTAATGCCTCGCTGGACATTTATATGATAATCAAAATATTACATAAAATAAATAAAATAAATTCAGTGTAGCTTATATACAACGCGGAAACATTATACCAAAGGATAAAACATAACCAAGTTTTAGGGTATTACACATATAGGCAACTTAATAATCAAATCAAAAATCTGTCAGTTTATGAAACAAAAAAACAACTATTTTTTTTTAATTGTTGGTCGTTAGATGGGGTTAGGAACTGTGAAATATTATACTGGGTGTGTTGTAAATATTGTAAACTAGCAGCTTAACACCAAAATAATGGTAGTTGCTTCCTGTAGCGCCCGGTAGTCACAGAAGAAGTAACAAATGAAGTGGTGGTTGGCAAGCCAAAACGGGTTGAAAGTATAGTCTGGTGGAAGTATAGTGTACAGTTCCATAGTGTGAAGGCCAATTGATTTGATGTTGACGTAGCTGCCGCAATATACAGGATAATACAGTGATGGTACTATAGTACTTAGGTTTGGCATTCGTTTGCTGGAATGCTAGATGGCGTTGTGCGAGTCAAATAGCTGATGCAGAGGTATTATTACTTAATATTTTCTTTTATTTTACGGCGCATGATTTTATTAAACAAAAGTAATTTTATAACCAGCCTGGACCACTTCAAGAATATGTGTACAAATTTTCATGATGATCGGTTAAGTAGTTTTGCGTGAAAGGTAACAAACATCAGACTTTCTACTTATAATATTAGTAGGATAATAATATTTTTACATTCCTGACATACTGTATATAAATGTTTTGTTTCTGTGACACGCATTCAATTTATAATACGTTTGAAGTATGACGGATAAAGTGGCAGCAAAAAATCACACAGGGGGTGTGAAGGGGTGGAAAATAAAAAAACGTCGCGAACGTGGCGGCAAACGGGGGCAAATGAGAAAATGACAAATTACATTTTAATGATGTATGCATAATGGACTATAAAGTTGCGTGTCTCGGTCGCGAGGCGCACACGTAATTGAAAAGATGATTGAAATTAATTTAAAATGGCGGACGAGTTTCGAAACGTTATTTCCTGTCACGTTTTTTTTTTCTCTATCGCTTCATAAATGTTAAGATATCGCGCATGATGAAAAACGCGCATATTTGCGTTGATTTTCGGTTTTAAAGCGGACTTTTCACACACACCGAGAAAAACTAACCTAAAAAATGTTCGTGTTGATTAAGCCGGTATTTGTGACGCTTGAGAACAAAGGCAAGAGCTCGGAACACCCCTCAAAGCGGATTAAAAATCACGAACGGACAATATTTGCCCGGACGGAATTACATTTTTCGGCCGGGCGGCCATTTTGTGGTCGCCGCTCACGCGTTTCTTTTATTTAACATTTGATTGTTTTATTGTGCGGCCTTCTCGATGTTGATTTTGTGAAATTGAAATTAATCCCAGCCACACGAATAAAACTCAAGAAATCATAAAATTTCAAAAAAAGAAAAAAAATTAATTCCAACACTTTGTAACCATTTATTGATTTCTATTAAGTGCCGAGTTAGTTTTTATTTTTATATATATTTTCGCGGTGCAAACAAAAGCGATGCGCAAACTTTTGTGTCGCGTGTATTTGCCCGCCGGCAGTTGAAGTTGTAACAATTACGCCGTTTATGAACGAGTGAGCGTATTTTTAATTGAATATGTGGAGTGGTTGGGTTTTGGGGGATGAGGGTGCGTTATTAAACTTCCATCCTTTTAATACAAAGCACACAAAGCGCACATTGTTCGGTATACGTTTAAAAAACAAACATTTTCAAAATCGTATTTTATTCCACTTTACATAACCAAATTTATCAACTACCGCTCAACAGATGGCGCTAGTAAAATCTGCAATTTTCTATTATTTATTTTATCTGTTGCTTTTGTATGTGCAAGCAAAAGCGTACAATTTTCATTAACATTAACAATAGCTTTTCGTGGGTTGCGAGTTAGAGTTGGGAGTGGGGGTGGTGGGTGGGTTTGAGTTTTGGGATACGGTCACAACGGTCACAATTGAAAACTGTCCGCTCGATAGACATCTAGGAGATCGGTTTGTAAGGACTAAGGACTCAGGGACGAAACGGTTGGGTCGAGACTATGAACTGACACTCTAAGAAAATCAATATTTGCTCAACGGGACGAAACAGACAATGCATCAAGTATAACACACGTAAAAATTAAAATTACATCGAAAAATATTTGATTTTTGATTTACAAATTTGACACGACGTACATTTCACTCCTGCTCGCTTTTAATCAAGTATTTTTTGCGTAAAATTACCATTTTTGATGTTTCAAATCAAATCCGCATCAAGTTTGACAAGTTGCCTAACACAAAAATGAGTTTTTCATAAATTGATGTGTTTTGACTTCGCGTCAGCGCTCGATGCGTAATGACTAATGTCAGGACCTAAAATGTTTTTGACGTGATAACGTCTTTAAAATCGTTTTACGGGTGACCGGTTCAGAAACTGTGTCACGAGCGAGGTCGATCGCAGGTATACCCCCCTCTCGTTATAACGAGAGAGAGACGGACCGATCTCCCGTCTCATCTCGAGCGCTGCCAGTCATTCCGTGCCAGTCATAGCGTTCGAGTGAGTGGACCGATCTTCCGTCTCTCTCACTCTAGCGGCATACAAACGAATGGAGATTTTCTCGTGCGGTTAAGTTTTCGTTGAATGTTTAACAGTAAAACAAAATGTGAAGTGCAAGTGAAGTGTTACAACAATTGCAACAAACAAAACTTATATCACCAATAAGACGTTATCACGTAAACATCTCGATCGTAAACCTACTTTACAAACAACCATTTTTTGTGTTTGGTAATGTTTAGTGGATGTATTTGGAATTGTCGCTTGTTTATTAGTGAAAGTTTTGAAGTGATGCCCTCTGTTGGACGATAGCCGCGAATTGTGTTGTGTTAATGCGGCTTTAATCGCGTTTTGCCACCGCATGTGTGAACGTAAACCGCTTGTAGGTACTTGTTCGCCGAGGGAGGCGGCTAGTTAGTCGCTGGCTGCGCATTTGTTGTGCTCGACTTTCAAGCGCACGCCGCAACTTGTTTGTTTAAATTACGCTTCTTCGGCCGCGAAATTTAATTACGCGCGCTCTCTCACCTCCGCCACGCTAACCACTTCAAGTAGATTAATATACAATATGTTTACACTACGCATACTTTCACAAACACTCTGTATAAACGTGTTTATAGCAAATTTTTATTTAAAAATTCATTTAAACACTTTGTATGTGCGTAATTTTTTTTTCTGTTGTGTAGTGTGTTGTTGGCGGCGGCGGTGGCGGCGGACGCATAATTAATAAAGCTAAAAACCTGCATAATTAATAAACGAGATAAGTAATTCTGTTTTAATTCGCAAGCACGCCACGAGAGGGCACTAACAAGATGTTATTAACGGTACATTTCACAGCAGTCGGCCGCGTTTTTTCTCGCACGACTTTTTTAGTTATTTTGCAGCCGGACACAACAAAATAACTAAAAAAAAAATACGTTCACACGACCCAACAAATCAGCGAGAAACTAGTTGCGCTGAATTATTCAGTGGTTATTTCCGCGAGGTTGGGAATGAGTGAAAATTGAGGTTTTAAAAATTCAACATGGCTGTTGTGCAAATTGGGAGAACATATTTATTGCCAAAACGGGATCGTCAATGATATTTTTGATTTTTTAGTGAAATTTATATGGTTTTATAATTAAAATCACACCTAGAAATTTAATTTTTCACATTTTATGCTTTTGTTTATATTTTGTTTATTTAAAGCCACATTTTTCACCAGATTTTATTCAAATTGATTTTATTCAGAATTAAATTCTCAATCAACTCTACTTTAAATAAATTAATTATCTTTATTAGTTTAAAAGATATTCGCTTTTTAATTTTGCTTCAAAAAAAATGACTAAATTAAATTCTAAAATGTTTTTGTTTATATTTTTACTAATAAATCCCAACAAATCAGCGAGAAACTAGTTGCGCTGAATTATTCAGTGGTTATTTCCGCGAGGTTGGGAATGAGTGAAAATTGAGGTTTTAAAAATTCAACATGGCTGTTGTGCAAATTGGGAACACATATTTATTGCCAAAACGGGATAGTCAATGATATTTTTGATTTTTTGTTGAAATTTTAATGGTTTTATATTTAAAATCACACCTGGAAATTTAATTTTTCACATTTTATGCTTTTGTTTATATTTTGTTTAATTAAAGCCATATTTTACACCAGATTTTATTCAAATTGATTTTATTCTACTCAGAATTAAATTCTCGATCAACTCTACTTTAAATCATTTAATTATCTTAATTAGTTTAAAAGATATTCGCTTTTTAATTTTGCTTCAAAAAAAATGACTAAATTAAATTCTAAAATGTTTTTGTTTATATTTTTACTAATAAATACCACACTACTTATCCGATTTTATTAAAATTTATTTTATCCTACTCAGAATTAAATTCTAGATAAATCCTAGTTTAAATTTTTTAATTATCTTAATTAGTTTAAAAGATATTCGGTTTTTAATTTTGCTTTAAAAAATTTTTAACCTAAATTAAATTCTAAAATGTTTTTGTTTATATTTTTATTAATAACTACCACACTACTAATCCGATTTTATTCAAATTCATTTTATTTTAATCACAATTAAATTCCCTACAAACTCTATTTTAAATTTTTAATTAATTTAATTAGTTTAAAAGATATTCATATTTTAATTTTGCTTTGAAATATTTTTACTTTCTGAACAATTTAAACGCTAAAAGTTCCTCGCAAGAAAGTTTAAATTGCAGTTGTAGTCACGGTGGATTTTTATGCTCTTGCGCAAGCAATTGGCAAGATGAAAGGACCCTTCAGGATAAGAGTATCCTTAATCTTGCTACACGGAAAATAAAAGCGAAATAAAGCAATAAATCCACCTGATGATGATATACTTTATGAGCGCACTCAATGAGTTAACCTTTCATCTGTGCGTTATGTCCCGCATCCTGTATCCTGGATTCAGGATCCCGCCCGAAAACGAAGGGTCAGCTGCCGCATTTTAATGTGCGCTCGCGCCCGGCTCAAAAGATTGCACATCCTGAAACGCTCCGTCTTGAGGATAACGAAGGAATCGCTCCTTTCCATTTTGAGATTATTTTTACGTCCGGGCATTAATTGCTTGCCGCACGAGAAAAGGTAAATAAGAA
The DNA here is from genome assembly GCF_025399875.1 of Dalotia coriaria. Taxonomy (NCBI): domain Eukaryota; kingdom Metazoa; phylum Arthropoda; class Insecta; order Coleoptera; family Staphylinidae; genus Dalotia; species Dalotia coriaria. The sequence goes on from NW_027045445.1 coordinate 6,352,533, forward strand.
AGATAAAAACGTCATAAAATATAAATTAAGGCTGGGCGCGTCGGGCATATCAAGGACGAAGGATCATGATATCGTAAATAATTAACTGTATGAAAATCACAGCAGTAATTAACGCAATTCTTTTTTACGGTGAAATTATCATTAAAATTATTGTTATTTTTAAAAGTAATAATTCTATGTTATGGACAATTTATCTGGCTATTGTTTATAGTCAAGTGGATAATTTTATCTTTAAAATTGTAAAAGTTATCAAGTAACAACGAAATAATTTCATAAATTTTACTTAAATTTTCTTTTTATTTGTTTTGTATTTATAACTTTTACAATTTTCAACCGATTTTTAAAATTTTTATATCAAATTAAAGCTGATTAAATTCTCTATAAACGTGAGCAATAACATTAAACTAATTAATTTATTTAATGAGAAATATTTTTAATTAAAGATAAAAGTAACATTTCTTTTCATCTTTGTGGTTCTTATTTATTTTCTGTGCGCTCTGGTAGCATTTCAATATGAACAATGTGCAGACTTTCGGAAGTCGAGCATTTTGTAGCCCCCAAAACCCAAAACCTAGAGAAAGGACTCACAGGACGAATCTCGAACGCATTGTCTTATTGAAACAAAGGCGGCGCTTGCGCTCGCACGAGACTAATATCCAAATGTTGCCGAAATGTTAGGATTTCTAAGGATCTTTTGACTCCGCACTGCTTTTACTCATCAATTTTAATGTCCGTATCCAGGATAACAATGATTACAGGCATCATAAAACGCAAAAACCACCAAAAACAAGACGCAAAAAGTCAAAAACAACAAAAACATTGCCATCTTATTTTATACCCAAGAAAAATCAATATGGCGTCTTAACTATATTAATTTCTGATAGATATAATTAATTGTTAATTATTGGTGAAAATTTCATGTTGATATCTTGATTAGAAGCCGAGTAAATCAATAAAAACTTTTGATCCACATGGGCGTATCACAAATTTATTGCATAGGCAACATAACCTAATTGAATGCAATTTTATTGCGAGTTTGCGGTGCGTGTTGTTGCTAAATTGATTTCGCTGCGGTCGGGCGGGTAGTGCACACCATTAATTTGTCAATAGGCAGGTGGTCGTCGATTTGAATAATTGTTGCCCAAGGGACGCGCGCCACTGACGAGCGAGGGGCACGCGTCGCCGCACAAAGTTAACGAACGCGTCGCGGTGCACAAACCGACAGCGCTAATCGTGTTTATATTATCAATTGGGCGCTCTGCCAGTGCACACCGACGCCAACATGGCGGCATCGTCAATTGATCCTAATCAGATTTCAGTTGAACCGGGTTTGGGTTTTTATTGCGTTTTAAACTACTAGTATATAACATCAAATGAAGCTTTGGTTTTGATTTTATTTGTGTTTTTTTGTTTAAATTAAAAATTGTCAATGAAATTATTGTTGTATTTCAAAAATAATTACTTTATGTTATGGAGGGTTTAATTGACTATTGTTTAAAGCAAAGTTGATAGATTTATCTTTAAAATTGTAAAAGTTATTGAGAAACAAACAAATATTTTCAAAAAAAATTAAATAAATATGTTTTATCTTTGATTTTTGTCTGTAACTTTGGCAATTTTTATCCGATTTTCTTTATCTTTATGTCAAATTAAAGCTAATTAAATTCTCTACAAATCTCAAACTGAATAGTATTATATTTAACTGATTCTCTAAGTAATATTTACAGTTAAACCTAAAATTAACATTTTTTTCTTGAATTTATATAAAAATTTGATTTTTTTTTAAATTTTAAAATGTTCAGTTCCTAACGAGTATTTTCTAGTACTTTTACAGTGAAAATAAGTTAGTTTTCTATTCTTTTTTCTTTGCTCATAAATTACCTGCCTGTTAAACGCCCGAAGGGCTTAAAACTTGGCGTAAAGACAAACTTTCCGCGCACAAAGTTTGCGCGCACATCAGAACTTGCGTAATAGATTTACGCTGCGATCCTCTTAAAATAGTTAATTATTATTAACTTACCGACTTTAAATTAGCGCGTGTTAGCTTGTAAGCCCCATCAATGTCTTCAGCGTTTGAAGGATTCGAAAATTACGAGCTTAAACGTCAATTATTGTCAGATTTTGCAATTATTACTTTAATTGTTGATAATTACCGTAATTATTATTGGATTTTCCTCGTTAAAACTTTATTCGATTTAATATTAATTACTCTATCAAAATATATATTAACAATTTTAAATTTTAATGTTTTTATATGGTTATTATTTAAATTAAAAGAAAGTTTTTATTTATTTTCAAAAATTGTAAAGTTTTACTTTTTTAATGATTAATATAGTTTAAACTAATTTTATTTTACACATTGTTAGGTTGATTGAAAGCCAATTAAATTATTTATAACCTCGCACAAGAACCGTAATAATCGAGTAATTAATGCCAAAGTTATGAGCTTCGTAATGAACAACTAAAACATTCATTAACTGCAATGAGCTACTCAACGACAATACCAACCCTACCACCAGTGGCGTGCACCTCCACTATACAAATTTGCATGATATTCAATTGAATCCGATAATACACGAGATGTTATTGTAATTTTCGTTTGATGACGCTATATCATCCGCTGCCACGTCGTCTACAATGTGTGCGAATAATTGTTCACTTATTAGCACTCCAACACACAATATACAGTGTGTTTTGTGCGTGTGTTTGCGCGGATGTTTCATATCCAAGGGTTGTAGACGTGCGCCGTGGACAAAGCAGTAAATTTCCGAATTAAGTGGTATTATGCGTGCTGCCGGCAGGCGGACAAACAACATGGCCGCCGCCTCAGTTTCCAAAATCACACCCCATCCCCCTTTTATGCCACACACGTCGTCGTAAATAGGGTTCTGGCGGATAACATATTGCCGCATCGATACGTCCTTCGCATCATACGCCCGGATAGCCGTACGCGTGTATTTATGGTTGCATAACATGTCAAAGTAACTGACGTCACCGTATACAATGTGTATAAAATATACAGAGGGTTTTTTAATGGTTTTTTGAAGTTAAGTGCTTCTTAATGATCATTTATGTTTGGATTTTCTGCGCCATAAACTCTCGACTTGACTTGACGCGTGCAAATGGGAAAACCGGAAATCGTCGGCGCAGAGTCGGAAAATGTTGAGGGTAAATTGCGGAAAAAATAACAATTAACAGCGCTTAATCGTTCGTCACGGCGCGGGCGTTAACGACCCGCCGGAAACTGGCATAATTACTCGATGTTGACCGAGTGCCACCCCCACTGGCATCCCTTATTTAGGAAGAAGGCAGCAAAATTAAGCGCGCGTTTAATCTTCCAGCAAGAGCAGGCCATCGAGGCTGAATTTTAATTTCAAGTCTCAGACGGAAAAAAATTACGTTAATTTTTCTTGTAACACTTGGTATATTAATTATTTTACATAAAACTTTTTAAGTTTAAGTATTTTTATTTTTATGTTTTTTTTGGTGGATTTTTTGAGGTTTAAAGTGAAGGTTAATATTTTTATACAGTGTGTTCATGGCGGAATAGCGAATTAAATTCGTAATGTTTTTAATTTGAAAAGTTGCAAATTGTTTTAATGTTTGACTAAGTTTGCGAACATTCAGGCGCAAATTGAGCAATGATGAAATTCGGCATTGTGGATTTGCGTGCCGTGCCGTTTGTTATCCGACGTTTTGGGGAGCGGCGGCGGCGGCGATATTAAATTATGCCAACTTCGAAACACTTGTTGCCACTGGGGCGAAAGCAAAACGATGCAATAACACCGGAGAAAATCGCGTTAATAAAGAGACTGATTTCTGCATTTTAATAATAAAAATACATACAAAGTGTTCAAATAATAAAATATTTTTTCTCCACACAAAAAAATTATAATAATTATATTTTTAAGAGACAAAATAATTCGGATGCACTTTGATGAGTTTTCGAAAGTTGAACGAACTAATTACCATCAGCACTCACGAACGAAATTTAATTGTGAAACCTGCGCGCGCGCGTCTGCTTAAAATCGAAAATTAAGCAAATTATGAGCGCGCGTTAATCAGTGCAACAACGAAAACGAATTAAAATCGAAAAAAAAGTGGCAGGCAGGCAGCCACATGGTGAAATTAAAGTGCGCGAATATGCGCACGCGTCACGCCACGATGCGTTGCTAATGGTTACGGCATAACAAACAATTGCACACTCGACGTAACCCGCGAATGTGTGCGCTCTGTAATTAAATAATTGTCGACCAGCGGCAACAAAGTAAGTAACACACCGGTTACGTATTTGTTAATTAATCGCTTCGCGTCTCTAAAGTCGGATTTTGCATTTTGCAAAAACGAAATACGAAAAAAGTGATGCTCTATTTCATCGTGGAAAAAAGTGGGGTTATATGAACACTTAGTATAAAAGTCTTTTCCGTGTCGGAGAATATCACAGTCCAAACAGTCCTAGTATACAAACAAGGTGTACTCAGGAGGTTTGTAACGTGTGTCCAAAAACATCCTATTTAAACATCATGAAAGTTTTGGTAAAAGAAAAAATTTTTTTTTGAAAATTTTGGGTAAAACATTTTTTTTTAGATTTTTTTGACGTGCAGTGTAGTTTTGGTCTCCGCTGGGTGGATCCCATTCACAGGGGGACACAAAGAAGAACACCACCCGATTATCCATGATGGTGTCCCTTTGGATACCCCTGAGGTCCAACATGCAAGAGCAGAACACTTGGCAGCTGTAGCCGAAGCCAAGGCCCATGCAGGTCCTGAGGAACATTATGAATCTCACTATGACCATCATGAGGAACACGTAGAGATCCCACAGGAACACCATCATGAGGAACACCATGGTACCGGATATTCCATTCAACACATCTCAGCCCATCATGGTCATGGTCATGAAGAACACGAGGAACATACTTCAGTTGTCCATCATCCTCACACTGTTCCCCATCATACCCACCCAGCTTATGAGACATCCCATCATGAACCCATTGTTGACCATGATGGTAAACCTCTTGATACTCCCGAGGTAGAAAAAGCTAAGGCTTTGCATTTTGCTGAGGTCCACAAGGCTTTGGCTCGTCTTCATGAACATGGTCATGGTCATTCCCTCCATCGTCGGGATCTGGGTGACTATGCCCTTCATGTAGAAGATGACCATTCTCATGGGTATGAACTCCATCAGAACCATGCCCCGGTTTATGGTCACCAGGAATCTCATCATCATCATGAAGTCCCACAAATTGGTCATGATGGTAAACCCTTGGACACCGCTGAGGTTGAACATGCGAAAGCGTTACACTTCCATGCCCATCAGGAGGCCCTCGCACGAGTGGCGCACGCCAAACAACAGGAACAACATGAAATCAACTACCACTATTAAATCTTGACACACTGTATATTGTGATAGGTACGTGACACACGTTAGACTGTGCTTGGAGTTTTCCATTTTAATGGAATAGCCAAGATTTGTTATATTAATAAATATAAATAAAATTCATATTAAAATAATATCAACACCCTGTATATTTTTATTTGAACACTCTGTATGTAAAAAATTTAAAATTTATTTATTTGTGTTTGTTACACAGCAAATTTTGCGATATGTTTCACTTTAATCTGGCTACATGACCAGAAATCAACATTAACATACAGTGTGTTCAATGTAAACGTCGAAGCAGTCATAAATCAATTTCCATCAGAGAGCCGATAGACACGACACTCGACGTGATGAATTTTTGAACGGGACGTGTTGCGCTTTAGCGCTTGACGGGGTAGTTTTTAGAGGGTGGGGGTAGAGTGGGGGCGGTGTGCATTAATAGTGCACGCGATGCTATCATCCTCCTGTTGCACTTGACGCACAAAGTGCATCGTGCACATTTTATAAACCTGTCGCCTAAATACTACACCAATTTTAATATACTGAGTGTTTGAATTTATTAATTTTAAAATTTTATTTTTGAACACTTTGTATGTATTTTTATGTAGATTTCTTTTAAATCGTAAATAATGCGCTCTTTTCTTAACGCGAGTTTTTACATTTCCTATATTTATTTCAGCGCTCGTGTTTCCCGTACAATAAATAGCAATAATAGTGTGCTTGCCGCCTCCGCCGCTGCCTTAAAAGTTTCTCTCGCATCCGTGTTGCGCGAATCCTCGCGTATTGTTAACGAAACGCGTTAAAAACTGTATACAAGTGTATATTGCATTTGCTGCCGCTTGCTCTTGCCGCCTCCGAGCGACGGCGGCAGCGAAATTTATAACGCACGCGAGTTGCGCTTCAACTTTATGGCCGAAAACTTTCCCGTCCGCGGGAACGCGACTTTTATGAAGTAATGTTTTTGCCCTCGCCCCTACTGCCGCCCCCGAACGCAGAAACAAAGCCCATTATCCTACGGTGCGCAAAAAATCAGAAAAAATTTAGAATTTTGTACATTATTCAGATTGTCTGCCGGTATGATGATATAATTTTTTTTTGCGGGAAATTTTTTTAAACACTTTGTATAAAAATGGTAACTTTGGGATAATATTTGTAAAATCATTTGAAAATGAATTTTTTTTTGTTGCAATTGTAGCATTTTGTAAAAACGATATAAAGTATCAGCACCTGTGTCGTCGCTACGATGCCGGCACATTAACCACCCCCAGGAGTTTTTTTTCCGCCAACCCTCGTTCTTTAATCATGAAAAATTCGCTTTCTCGACCCGTTTTTTCGGCTTTCGACTCACGAGTACATTTATTTCCTATACATTTTAAGCCACTCACCGCCGCTCTTGACGGATTTTTTTCCTTTTGCTTCCATAGCCGCCCCCCATCTACTCGTGTGATGTAGGTACAAATATGTAGAAGGTATGCGGCATGTGGCGGCATGTAGCATACTCGAAAAATGCGCGCCGAGTGAATATGTGAAGCTGGAAACGCTTTCGGAACAAGATTTCCAATGTGCTTGCTTTTCGGGGGCGGCAAGCGGCATTCCCGAGTTGATACACATGCACTCTGTATATGTGTGTGTGTGTCGGCAGGTCAAAGATACGGTATTCGGAATGCAATACCGGTCCGGCCGGTTGGAAGCAGCTGTGCTGCCGCCACCGCCGCCTCCAGTCATCAACGAAGGCGGCAAAGGCGCAACCGGACGACGCTTTGAAAACTCGTCCGTGTCCGCACAAAAACGCACACGTCGCCTTGAATATATTTCACGTTCTATTTTATGCCAGCAGCCGCCGCCGCCGCCCGAAAATATGTCGTGGGGGGTGGCAAGAACGTCACCCGCTTGAGATATGACTGACTGAACATATGAAATCTGCAACTTATATTCATATAATTTTCTGTGTGTGTTTTTTGTCTAGTTTATGATTTGTGAGAGTTTCCCGCTGTCAATTTTGATTTTTGACAGACTGACGTCATTGTAGGACGCGTGCGCGCACACGAATTTAATTAAACTTTGCGCGCACATTTCTTTGTTTCGAATCAATTCGTGGATTTTACGAGCGCCACGCACGGAAACCTTTCCGTAGTCTTTTCATCCGCTCATCGCCGCCCCCCATCTCAACCCTTGTGCCAAAGTATATCTCGAAAAACAATTTAATAAAAACTTTTTCCCTCATATATACGTTTGCGCGCCAACCTCACGCAACCGAATCCGATTTGAAATCAGAATCTTTTTCCCGGGGGCGGCTGTGGAGGCAGTGTTATCATCATCACCGCCATCCGCCACCACTCCGAAAGGGTGTTATTATCCTGTCCGCATCCGCTCAAAAATAGAACAAAAGAACAAAGAGATGTCGATCGCAATGTGTTTCTACTTTTGCCGCCCCCCGAAAAACCCACCCTCTAAAAAACACTACCCTTTAAGTTTAAATGTAGGCTGGTATCATTGAGTATAATCACGGAATGTTTTGGGTTGAAAATATTTGCTACTTTTATATGGGGACATTTTTATACAGGGTGTGTACTTAATTTTTTTAAATTTTAGTTTTTTGTAGGTTGATATCGTTGAGAATTATCACAGAATGTTTTACGGTGAAAATATTTGCTAATTTTACATGGGGACATTTTTATACAAGGTGTTTAATTTTTTAACTCTTGTTTTAACCGTGTAGGAAATTGATTTCATTAGTGTTCTATTGTGTGTGCGAAGGCGCTGGCTGGCTGATTAATTGCGAACGCGTTTCCTCGTTTCGCCGCCCCCGCTTTTGAGTGCCGTAGAGGCAGCATTGTGCTTGCGATTATAATTCGACATAATCATTATTTCCTCTCTCGGCGGGCCGTTCGTTGACTTCGACTTCCTTTAATGATATTCACGTTCACATCTGCCTCCGCCTTCAATCTCAGAAGGAAGCCTGCCTGCCGCCGCTGCCGCCTCCGGCGGAATAGTTAACGAGACAGGACGCCAGCCGTCGCTTTTGTGCCATAGTTGCTCGCCTAACGCTATCATTTACTATGTGGATAAATGTAAAAACATTTTACAACAATTTATACAGGGTGTTGAGGCCGTAATTAAATTATGATAGTCCATTAGACAAAACATGCTTTTGATGGTTTTTGGAAATTTAAAAGTTGTTCAACTTTGATGGCTCTCGCGTTTTGACGCTGCCGCCCCCGAGGTCATTCCGTTATCAAATTGCATCGTAAAAGCGCTAATTGGATATGGCGCTTTTAATTAGTTTTGAAACTATTTTGCGTTTCGCGCGGCAGCACCTTTTCGGCGTTTACTTGCCGCCTCCCGTCGGAATTTTCATTTCCAATTTTCATTTGCGAAACTCGGCTAATGAAGGCAAGATTACACCCGAAGATTATTAATTATTATTCGCACCATTCAATTTTCATTATGGGGGCGGCATAGTTAGACAACTATTATTGATAGTTTGACTAACATCGAATTGTCGAGTGCCGAGTAGAGTACTGATTGCTATTGATTATCATAGTGTTAGTGCCAGAGATACTTGCCGCCTCCAGCCGCCTCCGATGGTAATACCAATCTGCAAACAACTTTGACTATTCGCAATCAACTTAAGAGACACTTAATTCCAACTCTAGAGTTTGATAACTTTTTTATTTGAGTTTTAACAAACACTCTGTATGTAATATGGTGGCGGCGATAATTCTCCAGCGACAATTGTTAACTCGTCTGAGTTTGTTGGCGGCCAGATTTACGGGTGGGAAATTATAGTGGTAACAAGTGGTAAAAACCGCTGCCGCCGCAAAGTAAGGGTTGGACTAGGCTCGGAGGCGGCACAAACTATGTGGCAGATAACCGGAAGACGGAAACTTTTCCAGCCGCGCGCGCGCTGCTTCATCTGAATAAAAAGCGAATTTATATTCACCTGTGGCGCAAACACGGCCCAACCACCACTGCCGCCCCCCACAATCTCAACCTTTGCTGTTTAATGCCAAGACGTTCGGCGGCGGCGGCGGTGAGTGCTTTCGGTCGTAAAGGAATCGTGAGAGGTGAATCGAAATGTAAAAACAAAAAAATCTAAATCACAGATTATACAATGTGTTCGGTAATTTTCTATTTTTTATTGAAAGCAGACAAGTTTATTAAGGGGCGGCCGAAACTTGCCACTCTGAAACTTTGCGGGGTGTACTTACTTAAGTGGTTGCAAATTAAAAATAATACTATAATGCGTCTACACAACTTTTTGGCCGCCTTGGGGGGCGGTTGTGGTGGCTGTGGCGGCGGCTACAAAGTAATGACAAACTTTCTCTGGCCCCAAGAAAGCAGCCTACTTTACTTTTAGCCTCTTACAAGTTTTCCGCCCCGCGAAACCTTAATTAGACGTGTAGTGATACACGCATACAGTGTGTCCGAAGTTGGAGGTGGCAGCGGCAGTGGTTTGTTTTCGATCAATATCAGTGTAGGTGCAACAGATTAACAGCCGGCCAACAAAGTGCTTAATTTATAGCGCACGCGAGCGCTATTATGTTTTTTCCATTTCGGCGGGAGCGGCTGTTACGGAAATTGTTTGTTTAGCATGGAAATCGCCGCCGCCCCCGTAACATACGCGTTTTATTTCCGCGTAATCAAATCGTAGAAATACCGGTGATAATAAGCGATAGCGTAATGGGACAAGTCGTTAGGACGTTTGATATGTTAATAGCTGCCGCCCCCGACTTACACACACAACCCCCAACGTCATTTAGAGGATGTAAAATACATAACCAAAACAAACAAACACTTATTTAATCGTAAAATTTAATTAGTTTCTAGAAATTAATAATTATACAGGGTGTTTATATGAAAATTTAAATTTTTAGTATTTTTTTGTGAGTAAGGCAATCAATAGTCCAGTGTAGTCCGGTGCTAGTATGCTTGATTATCTTTTGGCTTAAGTTTTAGCGCTGGCGAGTATTGAGGGTGGTCGGGGGCGGTTGGAAGCCGCCAGAGGTGACGATAAGAGGCTGTGCAGACGTCCGCAAATGACCGCGCCGGTTTCAGACAAGCGTGAACAAACGAAGGTGAAGAGGTTGACGGCGGCGGCGGCTGAGTGGGTGGTAAACGTTGGGGGTGGTTTGAGGCGAAGCAATTATGGGCCCGGCAAACACAAAGTCAAACACAATACGCTAAGCTGACGGCTCGTTCGCGGAGCAGACGCGTTGTGCCAAAATAACGCCACTTCAACCCTCTAATAATATACAAGGTGTTTATCACCACCAAAAAAGCTTTAAATAAAAATAATATATTAAGTAATATTAAATTTTATTGACTTATAAAGTTAATTAGTATCATATTTGTGTTACCTTTGGACACACTGTATGTTGACATAAAATCAAAGTTGTTTAAGCAATCTAAGCAATAAGCAAAGAGAGTCTTCTCCGTTGGTCGACAAAAGGGGTCTAGTTGGTTAGGAGTGTCAGTTTTAAGGGGTGGTAGTAGTGGTTGGGTCTGCGGAATCAACACAAAGTTCATGCAAAGAGAAGCAGGGTGGTCTCAGCAGGGGATGGTGCGCTAATTGTTGTATAAATTATAATTAACCTTCGCCGGCGCGCAACTATTCACATTAAAATCGGTTCGGGCACATATTTCGAGGCATTTCGATGCTGAGATCAGCCAAGGGTTCAAATCAAACAAACAAAAAGGCTTAAGTTACTCCTAATTGGACTTATCGTATAGTGCTAGGAAAGTACTGCAGTTCTTTTTGGCTCCGTAACATTAAACTAAATAACTACAAAAATTAAAATATCTCTGAAAGTATTAAACGTACAGTATTGGGAAATATATCGTTTTAAAGAGAATTTAATTTTGAATTTTTTGGAATTTATGGATTTTATTAGTTGTTGTCAGTTTGAAAATGGCGAGAAAAATAAACTAATTTTAGCAGCATTATACCGGGTTATATGTGTTTTCTTTAAACATATTGTATAATATTTAACAGGATGTTCGAGGCATTTCGATGCTTAGATCAGCCAAGGGTTCAAATAAAACAAACAAAAAGGCTTAAGTTACTCCTAATTGGACTTATCGTATAGTGCTAGGAAAGTACTGCAGTTTTTTTTGGGTCAGTAACTTTAAAATAATCAATTACAAAAATTAAAATATCTCTGAAAGTATTAAACGTACAGTATTGGTAAATATATCATTTTAAAGAGAATTTAATTATTCATTTTCTGGAACTTATGGATTTTATTAATTGTTATCAGTTTGAAAATGGCGAGCAAAATAAACTAATTTTAGCAGCATTATATCGGTTAATATGTGTTTTCTTTAAACATATTGTATAATATTTAACAGGATGTTTGAGGCATTTCGATGCTTAGATCAGCCAAGGGTTCAAATAAAACAAACAAAAAGTCTTAAGTTACTCCTAATTGGACTTATCGTATAGTGCTAGGAAAGTACTGCAGTTCTTTTTGGCTCCGTAACATTAAACTAAATAACTACAAAAATTAAAATATCTCTGAATGTATTAAACGTACAGTATTGGTAAATATATCATTTTAAAGAGAATTTAATTATTCATTTTTTGGAATTTATGGATTTTATTAATTGTTATCAGTTTGAAAATGGCGAGCAAAATAAACTAATTTTAGCAGCATTATATCGGTTAATATGTGTTTTCTTTAAACACATTGTATAATATTTAACAGGATGTTCGAGGCTTTTCGATGCTTAGGTCAGCCAAGGGTTCAAATAAAACAAACAAAAAGGCTTAAGTTACTCCTAACTGGACTTATCGTATAGTGCTAGGAAAGTACTGCAGTTCTTTTTGGCTCCGTAACTTTAAAATAATCAATTACAAAAATTAAAATATCTCTGAAAGTATTAAACGCACAGTATTGGAAAATATATCATTTTAAAGAGAATTTAATTCTTCATATTTTGGTGTCTATAGATTTTATTAATTATTGTCAGTTTGAAAATGGCGAGCAAAATAAACAAATTTAACAGCACATTTTCGTTTAATATGCGATATCTTCCAACATTTTGTATAATTTTTAACAGGGTATACTGTTTTGTTTCTAAGGGTTATTTAATATGAATTGTAAATTTTTACGATTTCCTTTGCAAGGGTAGTAAATTGAAACAACCCTTAAATATAAATTTCATTGTTTCTGCGAAAAACTACAAGTTGTGTAAGTTTTATTTACTTTCTACTAGCAAAACACAAGCTTTGCATATCTATTAAATTGTTTTACGTGATGCTCATTCCACCCGCCGATGGTTGCAGCCCCTAGTTCAGTTCTCACTACTTTTGCGTTGAAATTTCATCGCAATTTACTTGATTGTGCAAGAAGTTGTTATTAAATTGGATTACTCGCCGAGCGGGAGCGAAGTTTTGTGCTCTCCGGGGAACTGCCGGAAAACAGCGCCCGGATAACTACAACATTGCACAACATTCTTCGAGGGGGTGGTTTTTAAAGCGGTGCTTGAAATTAATTCGCGCAAATAATGAGTGATGAATTATTTCCTGGTCAAGTTTTAGATTTTCGTGAATTATTGAAAAGTGGGTGTTTGCTTGCTTTAGGGGATGATATTACCCTTCAGCGACACGCGGTTAATGTGACACATGACAAATTGCGCACGCATTGCGCATCAACTTGACCGTCCATCATCGTAACAATGTTCTAAGGGTTGCATATGGCATGAAAGTGACAGAAACAAGGTTATGCACTGTATGCGTATTGGGTTGCATAGATTTGCATAAGTTGAATGTAGTTTTGCGATAAAAAATGTTTTCTTGGTTTAATTGTAAGTTTGTTTGCGACAACAAAGAAAAGTACAAAGTGCGCAATGGAAGGGGAAAGGGGTGTAAAGTGAGTTTCCCTGTTTCTCAGCCGCGCGGCGCGTTACATAAAACTCGGAATAATTGAATAACATTAGCAATTATTAACATGTTATTCCAGAACAGCATGGAGGCGGCAATGACCGCGTTGGCCCTTCGAACGCGTAATTAAGATAAGAGCTAGGCGATTGCTTTTTTATGTTGCGACATAACCTTAAAACATTTTTGTAAAAAAAAATATTTTTGCATAATTTTCTCAAAAAAATGGTAAAATAATTATTGTTGCTGTTTAGTCTTTAGGGTATAATTTTTTTTTGTTTTCCTTGGGGGATGCCAAGGGGGTATCAAGTTCTAATTAGTTTCCGGTTGTTATTAGTCAGCAAATATTTATACACTAGCCGGCGCATGCAAATGTGCTGCCCCAAAGTTTTGTATATTTTATTACTTCATCCCCGCCGCCTTCCGCGCCACCCCCAGCATGCACGGTCCTCCAATATAATCTGCATATTTATGCATGCAAATCGAGTGTCATTAATATTAAATTTTCCGGCTTTCCTGGCGCCGAGCACCTTTTTCCACGCTAGTTTTTTCTGCGATACGAAAGTCCTGCAGGACTCGCGGGACTTTACTATCTCGAACTCAATATCTACCCCTGCAATAACCGAGGATATATATTAAAAATGTTCGAATTTTAAATTTTTCCGAAATTTATACAATGTGTTTGTAAATATTTTAATTTCCGGTGTTGGTTTTCCGGTTTCCGGTTTGGGTCTAAGTTTAAATTTAAGGAATCATAAATAAACATGAATTAAGGAAAAGTTTTGAAAGAATCAAATTTCTCTAAGGATTTGCGTTGGAATTCCACGGCGACAATTCGAATGCATCTCGAAAATAATTGAAAATTTTTGGTTTTTTGTTTTGCATTTCTACACATTTTCATTTCTCCAACTCGCAATAACATTTTACGTCCGGTCGTTGCAGCCACCCCCTTGAGCGTCTCTGACATTGTTCGTCCTTGAACGTTTTCAATATGGCGCGGCGCGCATTATGAGTGTGTTTGTGCAAATGTTTATTTTTTGCGTCGTTGCAACATCATCGTCTTGCGCGCAAATATTTTGATTAAAACGTATAAACTCCTTGGCGTAAGGACCTCTCGAAGGACCTCTCGCCGACGATTTGGCGGAAACCGGATGTGAGTCTGTGCGCGTCTGAAATATTCATAACTGAAAATTTGCGTTTTTATAGCCTTTTATTTGGCTGCGTTTTGCCGCCTCATGCGCGAAATGACTCTCATCCCATGTACCAACCACCACCAAAAAAAAAAATCTGAGATTGTAAAAGCGTCGTAAAAATATTTAAGATTTCCAACAAAATACAAAAATTATAAATTTATTTTAGAAAAATGTAAATAATAACCTTTGGATTGAGTTTTTATGCGTTAAGTTTGTGTTGTGATTTCTTATGTTAAGTTATCACCCATTTATGAGAGGTGGGGCTGGTGGGGGGGCACGGAAATTTCAAACTCGAGTTTTAACTTTGCTACCCTCTGCAACATATCAGTAAAACGTAATTTACGACTTTGTACGCGCCGTAGTGTATTTATTGCTCGGGCTCCAGTTGCCGCCGCTACCGCCGCCGTTTGCCGCCCCCGCAACCCCCTCAGCCGTCGTCGTTGTCGTAAAGGGTAATCCTCGCCCGCTCGTTCGCACATTCGCGTTTGAAGTTTTGGAGTTTGAATTTCTTATTTATATTCTCGACGCAGTGTGAAAATTGTTGCAGCCCCACCACCCGCACCCCCTCAACATTTTATAAAACCCTCAAAAAGGAAAGGAAAGCAACAGATTTGTAAAATTTTTAAATTAACATAATAAATCTCGAGGATTTTGAAGTTAATTGGGTTGGGATAATTTACTTTCCGAATTAAATCAACAACCCCTAACAAACCGCCCCCGATGTAAAATAGGTATATGATTAGAATATTAATTTTTATATATCTATGTAGAAAGAGTTTATTTGTCGAAGATTTTCTTGAGAATATATCTTTTGTGTTTCGGGGGGTGGGGGTGGGTGTGTGCAGTCGGGGCGGCTGAACACCTCCAGGGAGCGTTCGTATGAAAAGGAGCAGAATAGAATATGCAATGAATGTGTGTTCGCTTGGCGCATGAAGAATTCAAAAGCCGCTAGCTTCGGGTATAGCTGCCGCCGCCGCCGCCGCCACCGCCTCGCTTTAATTATAGTAATCTAATCCAGAAAAGGGACACTCTCTTATAATTGTTTAATTATAAGCGCGTCCCAGAAGCGCAGCGCACGTACGTGCTCACCTTAGTAAGACGCAACTCTGGGGGCGGCAGCAGGAGGCGGATGTATGCCGCGCGACCGGTTTCAGATCCTACAATTCTATGACTCTCACTGACAGCCAAAAGGTCTGCGTCGGCCAGATAAAGGTCCCACTCACGTTCTACACCCTTAAACCACCCTTAAAATAAAATTTCTTTAAAACAACCAAAAACACTCTGTATAAATTTTATTCTTCAACCAAATGTAATTTTAATGAATTTGTTTCTGGGTGAACCTGCTAATGTTTTCTATGAATGACCAGTGGACCAGTTTGCCACCCCTTGGCCCTTTCCACAAAATGGTTTTTGCGTATGAAACACCCGCAAAGGTTACAATCGGATGGATATTCTATCCCCGAAAGGCGCTTACGTACCCAGCTCACTTTTATTGTCTCGCATCACATTTGCATCCCCCACAGGGTGTTCCCCATAATAATTTTAGCATTTACAGAATTTAATTTGATAATTTTTTAGGGTGAACACCCTGTATATTTGGATTTGGCGGGATTTGCGTGCAAAAACGCGCCAACAAAGTAGTAAATCGCTCTAAATAAAAGCTTTGTTTCCAGTTTACCAGTTTACGTCAAGAGGGGGGGGGGTTTCAGGGGAATGTCGTCCTGGCATTATCCGTCCATCGTTTCGTCATTGCGCGCGCGGCGCTAAATTTCATCCTTCAGGACTTTGAGATTGCAAATCTCAAAGTTTCGTAAACAAAGTGCGATTTTAAACAGATTTCCCGGAAAAGCGATTTTTCCCGAGACTATACATAAATTACTCAATCGTGGATATTACTTTCAGGGCGATTGGAGGACAGATGGCGCCACTTGTCACTCGATAGTTTTAAATTAAGTTAAGTGCTAGTTTTAAACGTCGCATCGCGTCCAAATTTCGTTAGTCGAGATTTTTATTAAATTTCCACCCCTTTGGAATGCCGGTCGCTTCCGGTTGTCTGCGTTATAGTTTCCTATTTTCCTAGTTTTCCACTTTAGTCCAGGCGTGTTGTTTTTTTTCTTTGCGTGCGTTTTCGTAATGGAAGCAAGATTTAGTGCAGGAAAAGGACAATAAGGAGGAAAAACGAACGTGGGAGGGAAAAAATAGACCGCCAGAGTGGAAATGCGACGACAGGGACGCCGGCGCAAGTTTTTAATAAAATTTAAGCGAGTCGCCGGCGTCCACGAGTTTTATTTCAATTTACGCTCCTGTTTCGTGGATCCTTGGTCCTTTCTTTACTTAACTGGAAAGTGGGAAAAAACGGTGTGCGTTGAAAGCTTCCAGAATTAACGCCGGGGCCATACGACAATTCTTTTACGATGCGTTTGGCTTGATGTGCGGTAATTTATGGCGCTTTGTAATTGAGCTGCGCGCCTTTTTTTTTGTATTTTTTTCGGAAAAAGTTTGTCACCTTTGAAAGGCCACCACGCTTGTGTTTGGAAAGTTGGAGGGATTTTTTATTAAAATAAATTTTTGAGCTTTTATCTCTGCGTAATTTATTGTGAAAATTTTTTAGATTCTTTAATTAGTTTTTGCTCCAGAGACGAAAATGTGAACAATTTCAGGTTTTTCTTTGTACGGGAATATTTTAAACTTATTTAACCACTTGTTTTTGAATTTTTCTCAACTGGGAAATGTAAACAATGAACAATTTTACGGTAATCTTAACGTAATGAAAGTAATTTCAAGTTTTGTGCGCGCATTATTTTTCTTCCGAATTGAATTCGCATTCGCGCACTCCGGAAAAATCGCATAATTATTCTAAAGCACAGAAGGAAGCAAAAAAAAGAACGCGCAAAGGAAGCGAAAAATATTGCACGACAATGTCGGCCGACGCTCAAGATGAAGGCATAAAGAAATGAAGAGCAAACAAATGGGAGAGATGGCAGGAAAATTGCGAAAAGTTATTATTACAATGTATGTGCGCTTCGCCGGCGAGTGGATTGTTTTAATGTACTTCTAAGAAAGTAAGCGTTCCGAGACGTCGATCCAACATGTCGGACATACCGGAAAACAAAATAAATAACTCAAAAACTTTAAAACTTCAATTTTTCAAGTAAAAATTTATTTATTTGTGTTTTTAAAGGGTTTTATTGAAATTTTTTGATTATTTTTGTTACAAAAAACGTTTCCGGTTTATCTGAAAGTAATTTCCCGTTTACCGAATGGAAATCCATCCAATACTTTCGGTGTTATCCGTAAAAATCGAACAAGACAACGAAAAATAAATCTCGATTTATCATAGCTTACCGAATGTCGGCGTCGTCTCGCAGCTAATATTTGTACTGTTTTCCGGAAAGAACAATACCTGAGGCGGGCGGCGTAATCCTGCCAGGCCTTAACCCGGTGATATACGCTGCGGGCCCTACGGATCTATTTATTAAAGCGCATTTACTTCGCTTATACTCGTATTTACTCGTTTACCTGCTCGTCTAGAGTACCTCCATACGTTTTCCGGGTTTCCGCTCTCGTCGTTTCCACCTCATTTTGGGCCGGCACGCGTAAAGGAAACATAAGGCGACGTAAATATCGGCGGTGGTCCTGCAAGGATAACGCCAGGACGACAGGTAAACCATGCGAGAATGTAAGTTAGAGTTGGCGGCGGGTGGACAAAAGCCGACCGCCGGAATTTTTTCCACAAGCACCGCCAAAGCATTACTGACTTTTATGCCGGAAGCGGAAAAAGTTCAGAAAGACATTTTTCTTTATTTTACACAAGAATCCAGGTTTATATTATGTTTGCTTTAAGTAATTTATTGAAATCGTCGGCGAAAAATCACAAAACATCAAACCGGAAACCAGAAACCGGAAATCAGAAACCGGAAACTAGAAACCGGAAAACCGGAAATAATTTTTTTTTAGTATTTTTTAACGTATAAATTTCTTTTGATTATCCTGAGTGGTTTCGAACAGTCCTTTATAGTCCTGTTTAGTCTTCGAGTGAGCAGCGTGCATTCCTGCACGAGTTCCTCCTGAGAACTGCATAACGGAGAGCAGCCAGCGTAGACAACGCAAACGAAAAGTCATTCCAGGACGCGCGCGTGTTTGGGAATCGTCCTGTCGGGAGTCGCGACGCGAGATAGCGCTGAAAATAGCATTTTCAGGACGTGCACGCGACGTTTGAAAATTCTCAGATAGAATAAAAATAAAAACACACTCCGGCTACCGAGCGAAATTTATACTCACTTGTATAACACGCCCGTTATACATTTTACATGTTTCTAAACTATTCACCGCTAGAGGGCGTTAGTTATACGAGTACATGAGTGTGTCTGTAAAGTTTATTTCGAAGTGATTTCATGCGCGCGCGAGTGTGTTTAATAATGGCAAATATGATTTACGTTCCCGATTGTTTCGACAGCGAGGCAAACAGCGGCGAAAATAAATGTTGTGAATGCAAACACAAGTTTTCTTTGCTTTCGGCGCGAGCGCGCTCGGCACCGACGCATTGCGCACAACGCTTTATTTGAATTCATATCGGATAATATTATATTAGGATTACGATTACGACTACAGCCCCCGCCCGGCGTTCTGCTGGGGGCGGCAATAATCGTGCAGATTATAAACGGCGGGAGGGAATTTTGGTGTAACGCGGGAAGAAAAGTATTTTATTTGTTTCCCGGAAAACATTTATATTAATATTTGCTTAATATTGTTTTTTTTTTGTTAAATTATTATTAAAATACTTTGAATTTCATTTTTAGTGTAAAATTAAAGTTGCGCCATCTAGCGGTGAATAGTCTTGAGTAAAATGCGTTTTTGTATTTTTTCTGTTATTTTTAGTGAATATGTACATTTTGATATTAAAATGGAAAAATACTTCGTGAAATGAATGAATTTGAAGAAAAATATATTAAGGATGGAAAAAAACGTATGATGTAGAAATATTTATGTAATATTATAATTTATTTCTCGATTCTGACGCTGTGCCAAGTTTTCAACTGGTTTTTTCAACCTTTTGATAAAAAAATACACATCATGTATATTAAAATTTATGTCCGTAATACTTTTAAATGTTTTTTGCGGTTGGAAATGTGTAAAACTCGCGCGCGCGGCGACAATACGAATGCGACTTCAATTTCCTTGCGATAATTAACATTTCGACGGCGGTTGCGATGCCGGCATCTTATTTATTAGTCCGGGTGCGGCGCACGCATTCATCATTAAATTTGGGGCATTAGGATGCACGTCTGCTGCCGCCCCCCGCTAAGGAAACTAACAAGAACCATACATTATACCTTCCCGTCTTCGGGACGGCGGCGGCGGCCTTTTCCTGTCGCCGACCTTCGCGAGCATAAACAGATTCGCTAATCGTTTGCCGCCGCCCCCGACCGCGATGCCAAGTTATTGCATTAAGTTCTCCAGCGCGGGCTTTAGACTTAGACTACTCTATCAACTTCCTTACAATTACATACAATGTGTTTAGCATATTTTTAATCAAATTTATAAAAAATAAAATTTTTTTTCTCTAAAAATTTAAATAAATATTTTAAAAATTTAAATTTAATTTTTAATTTTTGTAACACTCAGTATATTATATACTACTGAAACGTATCCCATTTCAGGCTGTCGCCTTCCGTTTTGAGTGACTCGCCAAGAGGCGAGTATTAATCATGCCACGGTTTTCATAAGTTTGATCAAAACTTGCAACATCTAATTTGCCGCCCCCTGCAGCGGGGGTGCACTGTAGGGATAACATAATGTAAGCCTTCGCCCCGCCACAAGACTTGACTGACAGCCGCGGCGCGTAACTTGCATCTTCTCTTCCAAAGCCCAACGTGAAGATTACGTGCATGTCGACGTATACGATTTAATTCCGCCATCTTGACAAATTACATCCCCATACTACAGACTTGCAATAAACTAAAAATTTATCCATCAGTTAACCACGCACCGTTTGAATTTCATAAATCGAGTCAATAATTTAGGAGATATTTAAGTTTAAAGTTTGAAGACTCTTCACCAACAGGTGGCGTTAGTTGTAAAGTATATTACTTACAGTTTTAAGTGTTATTTTTTGTGGTAGATTATTTCTGAAGATGACACTCACCTGAAACAGAGATAAAAATTAATTATTGCTTGAGTTTTATGAATTTAAATGAACACGCCGCCATTTTAGATTTTTTACGATCGCCATTAAAAAGCCACGTTAACGTTTTTATTACTTACGTTTGAATGGAAAATTGAATCGCTTTGTATACTGTAGCATTTTTCATTCGCTAATGCATATTTTTCTCTAACCTTACTTTTTGAAGCGATGCAGATATGCTATTAGACATTATCCTAACCTCGAAAAGCGCACAAAGCAATAAAATAACATAATGAAGATGATAAAGTGTTCCTCTCTCCTCTTTGGCGTGCAAAATGAGAGGAGTATTTTCTGAATGGCGGGCCGGCGAGCAGCGTCTGAGAGCTTTTCTTGTCGAATGCAAATTATTTATACGACATGAGTACGCGCGCGCGTAATGAAAAGCTTTTTGTGTGTTTTGAGGATATTATCCGCGAGTAGAGAGGGCGTAATGACATTGTGCGTGAGCAAACCGTGACGCAGATTAAATTTTACTCGTAAAACGTTATTTGCGTAAATATTCTTACGCGCCAAATGGAAGAAACGCTATTTGAGCGCTACTCAAATATAGATGGCGCTATTAAAACTCACGCGTTTTAAGTAAATCAAAATAAATTAGCTTATTTTAAAGTTATTTACATACGAGTCGCGGAATAATTTTAAATTTACAAGTATACGCCACCAACCGCCGCCGCCGCCGCCAAAAACCGTCCCCGCAAAATGTAAAACGTATTGATTTATTATAAATTATAGTTCATTTGCATTTGAAACCAAAGTATAACCACCACCGCGGAAAAATATACCAAACGTTCATAAATTTATTGAAATATGTATTAAATAATTATTTTAAATTTATTTTACTGTGGACACTTGGTATGTGGGATAATTGTTATTGCACTTCAAACACGTACGCACGCATTTCGGTCGGTGATGGTAATTTACTATTGTGGATTAAAATGCAAGAGCGAAAATTGAACGCGTAATTAAATAATGACTTCCGGTTGGCGATGTGCAGCATTCGTATTGTCGGCGTGGATTTTTGCAAATGAAAATTCTGCGCTCGACACGCTCGACAATGTTCTACAACGTGTACGCGCGCCGAAATG
Source organism: Dalotia coriaria (assembly GCF_025399875.1). Classification (NCBI taxonomy): domain Eukaryota; kingdom Metazoa; phylum Arthropoda; class Insecta; order Coleoptera; family Staphylinidae; genus Dalotia; species Dalotia coriaria. The sequence goes on from NW_027045445.1 coordinate 6,374,259, forward strand.
TTTGCGGTCATGCGAAAGTATTATCGGAATTGCCGGCGGGTGGGACAAAGGACGAAGGACGAAGGACAATCCGGACGTGTCCTGTTCCTCGGCGGCAAGAACAAGGGATGTACATGATCATGCGCGTGCATACTAAAGAGAAACTTTTAGGGTTTTAGGTGAATTTATCTTTTAAATTTTTAAAATTTTGAATTTTTTTGGTTTTTTAATGAAAAATTGACGAAAATGGTTCAAAATCAAGGATTTTGTAGGAAAAGTAAGCGTGGCATTGATTATTCAAGTTTTACACCCCTCTGCCTGTGGTATTGCCGCCCCCGGGAGCAGTAAAGCAAAGAAATCGAGAAAGATAACGCGAGCGAAACCAAGACGTTAATGCCTTTGTCCTCGCGAGATAATTTCGTCCTTTTCATTCCGATCATCTTGTTTGGTCCTGTTTGGTCGTGTAACCGCCCCCCGTCCGCCATCAGAAGTCGTTTTAGACAAGTGGTTTTCGGTCATATTGTTTTGTTCTTGTCTTGAAAAAATCTTATTTCCGGTTTTTGGTCTTTTGGTCTCGAGCGGGTTAAATTTTCGGCGTCAGCCGAAACCTAATGAAACCGCACGGAAAAAGACTGCCACGACGAAAATTAAGGATTCGGGACTAACCGGAAGCAGATATAAATCGGCGTTAATGAAGCCCCGAAGCCACGCGCGATGCAGCCGAAGGTCACAGATTAATCAAGATTAAAAGTTAAGCAATCCGAAGCAATCAGTCGGGAAACGATTTTTCCAATGTAAACGCAAATGATTGGAATTGTCACTTGGTGAAAATTGTAAAAGTTAGGTTAATAATGTTTTTGATTGTGTAGTGATGATTGAGAAAATATGTCGGATGTTATCGGCGACAATTCCAATGCACATATCACTTGCTCAGATGACGCAAGTTTCTGGAACTGCTCAAGACGTTAGACGGAATTACACATCTGGAAGTTTCAGTTCGGGACTTACTTAACGCACTGACACATTTGCGATGAGGGGCGGTTGCCCCGGGAGCGGCAAACTGTCTGGTGTGAGGACCTCGTAGATAGTAACTAATTCCCTTGCCGAAACTGGCGCACGCGGAAGAAGTGGCAGCTGGAGGTTGTCTTTGCCGCCCCCGAACGGTTGACGGTGGCGGTGGTGCTAAGACCGTTTTGCGGCTTTCCGAATGTGGTCGAATGCGGACGCACGCTCCGCGGCGCGTACACAAAAGGAAGTCCTCCAGGGAATGTACGAAAATGTACACATATTGCATTTCGGGGGGCGGCGGATGCGGTTTTCGGAGTTTGCAAGCACACTCAAACTATATTTGCATCCGAAACATGCAAACGTGTATATTAATCGATCAGAAGATACGTGCCGGAAACAATGCGGTTATTGCTGCTACCCGGGGGCGGTGGCGGTTGCGGCCGCATGCTACGATATCGCAATTGATACTCGGTAGGTATCTGCGATGCAGTTGCGAGAGTCACTGTTTGATTTTCATTTCGGCAAATGGAAGCTTTGATATTGCCGCCTCCCATGAGATTGAAAACTAAATGAAAATTTAAACATATTGTATACGTTTAGAGTGAACACAGTGTATATGTGTGAAAATGGTATTCGTTTTCGGTGGCCTCGCCTAACAATTTCCATTAATCAAAACTACGAAAACGACTTTGAACTATACATGGAGATGTGTGCCACTGCCGCCCCCCACAACCCCTTTTCGACACACTGCACACTTTCGGAAGACTGTGAACGCAGCGAAATCGCAGCCAACAAGAGAACATAAAAAATATATAAAAATATATGCGTTTCGGGGATGATAAGGGTGGGGGCGGTCTACGACGCACATAAAACCTTTTCCGGCATATCATTTACGACCAGAACTGAACTAAAAACAGGAATAAAAATTATTTTAAAACCTAGCGAAATTTATTTTTAATTTTTCATATTTTTCACAAACCGGAAAACCGGAAAAAACTCCTAAAGATCTTGGGTGTATGTCGCTGAAGGAGAAATATGTCGGCGTCGTTCGTCATAGCCCGTAATACTTCCGATCCCTGTGCTTGGGGGGTGGCGGCAGCCGACGGCGGCAGAATCGCACTGCTCCATTCCGGCTTCGTGCCTCATTCATCATAAACCGACCGTGTGCGCGTCCGCTTTCATCAATTTTCATCCTTTTAACCTGTTTTAACCGCCATTAGGCTTTTACAACTCCTAACCTCAAAAAGTTTTTAAATTTTTTCAACACTCTGTATTTTTGTATTTTTTAATTCGTTTGGTGTGCGTAGATGACGTAAGATCTGACTGGAGGGTTGCTTGCGTGGCCTGGGGGCGGCACAAAAAGGACAACTCAGTTACTTACTCTCCGTCGGCAGTTGTATTTTAGTTTAGTGCTGATGCGAAACTTCTGAGCCGCCCCTAGACGGGCCCGGGTCGTTGTTTGTGCGAGACAAACACAAATAGCATTATGTATGATGAACAATTTCTATATGTCGGCGGCGTATATGATGCGAATAAAAAAGTGCCGATCGTTGTAAACACGCGAGTCCCTTTTCTGCCGCCGCCCCCACATGTGATAACACACTGTATATCAATTTTTTTTCCGTTTTAGTTTATCGCTCCTCAAGGCCCTGCGAACAAGACGCGATAAAATCTAAACGAGAGTAGTTTCGCGCAGATCCCTCGTATTGGAGGCGGCGGCGGCGGCAGCAGTGTAACCGCCGCCCAAAACTCTTTTCCAGTCCCGCTAGTTTACCAAAACTAATCCCGACGCAATGTTTTGTTCTAATTCCAAGGCCATCAAACGTCGAACCCTTTTTGCCGCCCCCTTGAGACTAGTCCATAGAATAGGAAAAAAATTACTCACATAACATGAGTACAATATGTGTCTGTGTTTTCTTATGATGCTTATTGTTATTTTCTTATTTTCAGAACAAGGCAAGTACGCTTGAAGCGATCTGGAGGCGGCATGCGGTGCGGTGAGTTGGAAACAGATGACTATTACCCTTTTGTTTGCGGCTGCGGCACCTGAAACTGACTCACATTCCAGACACGGTAAATTCCTACACTGCATGTTACCACCTGCTGCCCCCGGGGGCGGTGGCAGGGTGCAGGGCGGTTTATGCACCTTTAAAGCGACGTGGAACGGCATCGTATGCAGGTCGCACTTAATTTTCCTCGCGTTCACCGTCGTCGCGGTTTCATAATTATTGCAAACCGCCCCCGAAACGGCGGCAACGACGCCAGCATAACATTACAACCGCTGCTTCTCATCAAAGGTGTAGTGTTAATGTTCAAACTGCAACCAACTATGCACACGTTAAACGCAAATAAAACGAATGTGTTTAACGTGTGTAGCGCATAGATATGCAACACACTGCACAATAATGCACTTGGTTGGTTGCCTATGTTAAAAGCAAAACGCAAATACGCGCCGAACGCAACTGGGGAATGTTTGAACTTTCATCGGTTTCATTTGCACACGCTCGATTATCTCGATATTACCCTCGGCGAGATATTCCGACTTCCGGTTTTGTTTCATTATCCGCCCGCCTGGGAGCGACGTTAATCTGCATGTCGCGGCGATTACCTTTTATTCGCGAGCGCGCGCGCGAACGAATTTCACTTCCGGTCCCGCAGGACGAGCGAGGACAATTGTCGTCGATGCTCGTCGAAAAGTGCACGCGGCAATTCCCGCTGGGGGCGCGCATTTCCTACACGATGTTTGCCTGCAATAAAATCGCGTCCTGTAGGACTCCTGCCACGTTAACCAGGATAACAAGGATCGACAGTGCGAAACCCGGCTTTATGTCTTGTAAAATATCATCATCATATTCACCCTACATTAATTCACAATTTAGTTTTGATTCCGGAAATTCGTCCTGATTATCCTTTTAAGGACAAAAATTTACGAAGCGTTTCAGAATGGTTATTTTAATACACGAAAATTTTTGGTTTATTTTTTAATGAAGATTACAAAACCGGAAAACCGGAAAACCGGAAGAATTATACAAATATTTACTAAAAATTAGTCCGAACATAATCCCGAACTAAAACAAGAGTATTGTTTTGAAATAGTGTTGGATGAGGTCGTGGAGGCGGTTGTGGGGCGGTTAGTTATGTAGGATATAGTTGAAAGCCCGAACGTGTGTGCCGGCACACGCCGGTTATTATTAATAAAGCTTTATCGCAGCAGCCGTACAAGTCAGCACGGCTTGGAGGCGGTGGCAGTGGCTGGCTGTGGGGCGGCTGAACACTGCTCCCAAACGTATTAAATGCCGTTAATATAAAAGCGTATTATAGCAACGACGACTCACGAGAGTATATATTATTCATACGCAAACCCTTCATCTCTTCAATTCTTCAAATTGATTCTTTCTGAAACACTCTGTATGACAAAAACAAAAACCACTCCCAGATAACTAAAAAAAATAAATTCCAATAAGTCACTCGTGTAATTTATGTGTTTGCATATGTTGTGTCCATTATGTGCATCGGACGTGTGGTCTGCCGCCCCCTTTACCCATCCTTGGGGTTTTACCAGCCCCCGGAAAGTTGTTTTGCTAGATCAGGATCACCATAAATAGGAATGCGGTCCGACGTCTTGGACGCGCGCCCCAAGGAGCTCACTGCGAACGGCGAAATAAATGTCTTACTGGAGGAGGCTGTGGTTGCGGCTGTGGCAGTGGCCGTGGCGGCAACCTTGTGCGCTTATCCTCGGCTTCGATACACTGCCGACACAATATCCGCCTCGGACGAAAGCCCCGACATAAATACACGTTTGCGCACAACGCAGAAGTGGCCGGAGGCGGCGGCAGGCGGCGGCTAAATAAGAAACTGAGATAACCAAACGACAAAAACGCGTTGCGTAATATTTTAGTACATTAGCCATTTGGAACAAGTCTATTAAAATACATTGTAGTGTAATGCGGCGGATTCTAAGACATTTAGTTAACCTAACCTATAAATTGATTTCGTATAGAATTATAGTGCTGCAGCAATACGTTACACAATTGATTTTTATTGACGCGTTGTTACGCAAAACAAAGCCAGCTTGACGCAAACAAACAAAAGAAAATCAAAACAAAAGATAACGATGGAAAATGGCTGCCACCACCCTTTCAGCCGCTGCCGCCCCCCGCGTGAGCAAACAGAAAAAGAGTGAAATATGGCGTCGATAAATTACTCCTCCTCGTGTGCCTTCGTAATTTAATAGAGAAAGGACGCATTTCTCATGTTGCACAAGTTGCATAAACTCCACTCACACTTTTACACCCCCACAGCCGCCCCACTTGTGTATAAGTATGGGTATTGAAAAAATATTAAGTTTTTTCCACAATGATTCGCGTTTATTTGGTTATTCTAATGCGCACAAATTTCACTCGCATAATTTTATTGATTGCCTCGCGGCTGGGGGCGGCAGAAGGAGATGTGTTTCGGGGACGGCGGAAAAACGTCCGAGGAAGAGCTGCGACGTTTCGGCAAATAGATATATGCATGTATGTGCCGCGCGGGCATGCATAATTCAGCAGGCCGTTTGTTGCCGCCGTCGCCGCCACCAACCTCCGCAAAAACCACCCCCACTGATCATCCCCCTTTTAACATTGGACGCTGGCGCCCGCGGATATGCGCAAAAATCAGGGCCAGACATAAAATTTCAACACAAATTAAAAGATTTCAAAAAAAAAAAATTATACAAAGTGTTTAGTTTTATAAAAAAAATTATTATGCATAAGCACGAATTCTATTTTTTGTGTTTCGTGTTATTAATGCATTGAAATTAAATTCAACATAGAATAATGGTATTACCGGCGGTGGTGGTCTGGGGGCGGCACGCCGAGTGACATAATTCGCTTTTGTCGCGTCGCACGCGTTTAGCTTCATTATGCTCGCGCTGCTTGCGGTCGCGCAAGTGGTTTTATTGATAAAATTTGTTTACCGACGCGGTCGGCAGGTGCGGTGGGGGCGGCAGCGGCGACGGCGGTGTCTTGAGTGGCTCGTGACACTGTCGAGTCCCTCTTTCATCCCTCGCACAAAGACGAGCGCCCCGTAAACTAAGACGCTTTTAGCTGTGCGCGCCGCGAGAAGAACCACCCCCCTGCGGCGGGTGAGATCCTGCAGGATCAGCGGCGGCAAACGAGACACGAAGACGACGGAATAAAGGACTTATGAATTCACTTTGGGCGACCAGCTGCGGCACGCGCGCACACACCTGAATTGATACAATTTTTGACATTTTACTAAATTAGGGGTTGTTAGTGGGTAAGACGCGAGATGAAATTTGCTTTCCGGATAAGTTAATTACGGCATTACGCAGAAGAAGAAGAACGCCGGAAATAAAATTTTGATTATCATTTGCGGATGTTATGACATTCTCTCTTAAAATGCGCCCAAATTTCCTATTAAATTACATCGTTTTCTTTATTAGCTTGTTTTATCTGCAACCCAAACAACCCCTATAAATGAAGAAGACCCACACCCGCCCCCCCAGCAAGTTAATAAACGAAATATTTTAATACCCGAAACGTTTATTTCTTTATTACGCGCTTTCGAATACAAACACGCACCCGTTGTGCCAAAATTGCCGTCTCGTGTTACCCTGTACCGCCCCCGGGGGTGGTGCGGGTGGAGGGTGACGGGAAATGGGAAGAAATTTCGTATTTTCACGATGGTTTCATTGGAAATGAAGTGAGCATAGTTGAGAAGCCAAATTTTCTCCGCAACGGCATTGATGGGAGGCGGTAGAACTGGCGGCAAAATTCCCGCGAGAGATCGAAATCAATTACGCGCCCGGCAAAGCGCGCGCGGCGCGGTCGAAAGTATTTCGGAACGCTTCGGAAGTATTACAAAAATTTACATTTTGCCGCCGCCACCGACGCTGCTGCCGCCTCCTGACGATGCAACCGGCAGAATCGAGAGAATGCGGTTCGCTTGTTCGCGCAACGAAATTTTACCATTGGGACTTGTACATCCGGTATTTGGCGCACAAACCGGAAAACCGGAAAACAACTGAAATATTAAGCCGAAACATTGGGGCAAAAAATAAACCATCCCCAAAGTGTCGTAAAATTTTCTTAGGACGCGAAAAAATAAAAGATTTCCGGTTTGGCATTTTTTATAATCTAATAATTTCGGTAATAAAATCAATCAGGACTGTTGCTCAACGTCGATTGCGCATGAAACACGCCCGGAATAAAAAATGTTTTGATGGGTGCACGCAGGGAGTTGGGGGCGGCGGCGAGTTGTTGCGCTCTCTATACGTGTTTGCCTTGCGTGACCGGAATACGCTCGTCGGCGAACGCTCGCGCTTCATTAATTAAGATAAAACGCTATTGTTCCCCGCGCATGCCGCCCCGGCTCAAGCGCCTCGAGGATGCGAACAGCGATCGTGCACTCGTTCACTTAATAAATAAATAACCAACAACGTATTCCGCGCACGTCGCGCGACACGCGACCGTTTTACCATTTTTGATTTCCATAACGAGGCGGCGGCAGAGGGGGCGGTTGTTGTTTCAACAAAATTCGAACACAAGCCGGTAAAGACCTGTGGAACATTAATGCATGTATATGTATTTAGCTAGAGTACACGCCGTGCGCGGTGGGAAAATTTATGAAAATCCGCGGACAAATCCGGAAAACGTGGAAAATCCGCGCGGAAAACATGTGAAAATCGTTTTGCGCGACATGAATATGCAACACGGTTTGCATAATGCTTGCGATGTGCGCGATAAACACGCGCGGTAAAAATTACGCAACCAAATGAGCAAAGCAATCGGAGTGTGTGTATATTTGGTTGCCTATCATCTATTTACTCTCAGCTACCGCCCGTCGTCCAGTGTATAGCATTTGTTCGGAGGTGCTCTTGTGCGCTGGGCTTTTGATGGATTGATATGCGAGTCCGCAATCGATATGTCAATGCTTCTCATGATTTCAATGGGCGGCGGCGGCGGTCGTGGCGGTGGTGTTGGTGGCGGCACGCCGGGGAATGAGTTATGGCCGAGTTATTAGTGCGTTGGAATTGACGCTGATTGAACATCGGGTACAACGCGCGCATCGGGTTGTGCACATCGGCGGTTTGCCGCCCTCCAAACCGCCCCACAGTGCTTTTGTACCAGCGTCGAGTACACGTACCATTGGGTTACAAGTTGTTAGTTGCATAAATTGATTTGATCATAGCGCGGACCGCGACTAGCGGACCGGTTCATTTGCTGCTGGCCACCGCCACCGCCGCCGGCCGCCTCCGACCTCGAGATGACTAATTAAAACTCGAAATGAAATGAAAATTCATTCGGAAACACACAATCACTTCCATATTTCAAAACGATTGAAATTTATTCCTGTTTTCCTGTCATATTATACAGAGTGTTTCAGAAAAATACAAAAATTTAAAAATTATTGAAGAATCAAAACCGGAAACAAAGTAGGTATAATGCCACTGTAGAATATTTCTATTTTTTGTTGTATTATACAGAGTGTTTCAAATTTTTTAAAAATATTCTTCTCTTGATCAAAGAATTAAAACCGGAAACAAATTATTCCGTGTTCCCGTAGCAGAACAAAACAGTTATTAATAGTGCGCGCGTTGAATTCCCTCGGGATGCAATGACACGGCAATTTTCCGCATTTTGCGAATATTTATCACCGCGCATAAGCAGCCACTTTGGCGCATGTGTATATATTCCAAGATGCATACGCCGAGATTTATTTCCATCCGCTTTTATGCGCGCGGGCTATACATATACAGAGTGTTTGTATTGTTTGTCATGTCCTCATGTATCGCGCACCCGTAATGGGATTGCAAGTCGGCGTGCAGCTCGTTAATCTAAAATGCGCGCCATAAAATCGGTTCTAATGGGCCCCGGAGCAGCGGTGGCGGCGGCGAGCGTCGCGACGCTTTTCAGCGCGCGCGCGCGCGCCCGTCATTAAAACGAAGCCGAACATTAACTAACAATAAGTATAAGTGACCGTGTTTCGCTGCGAGACCGGCTTTGGCACACGCCATCGACGATTGTAACAAAAGCTTCGAATGCTTTCACTAAATTAAATCTTATAAATGTATGTTTGTGTCGCGATTACGCAAAACCACTCGGTGGATTTTTATCAAATTTTGCAATATTAAAGTTTATAGTGTAGAATAACACATAGGATAGTTTTTGTTGCAAAAATTTAATTTTAAGGGTGAGAAATTAAGGGTTGAAATTACAAAAGTGATAAAATCATAGTTTTTGTGTTATAATTGCAGTATAAATGATAAATAATTAATTTAAACATAAAATTTTATCGAAACATGTTGTATAATATATATTTTTATGTAAAATTTGAAAATTCCAGGACTGTGACCCTGGGAATCCTGCGGATCTGGGTGAATTATAGCCCTGCACGTTTTCGCGAATCAAATCGCCGGTGCCGCTCGACAAATCTCGAGAAAGATAATTACGGGCGGCGCGCACGCGTCCGTCGGGACTAATTAACTTGCGCCGCGTTGCCGCCACCGCTTGCCGCCCCATCTCAACAGACTCCACAACGTGAAAAGGTGCTGCACTTAGATTTTGAATCGTCCCGTGGAATACGTGCATACGTAAAACGCTAACTCCCTCAACGTTTTGCTCTCTCGACCGCCGCCGCCAACCCCCGGAGGCGGAATATGATCAGAGAATCACAAAAAAAGGATTTAATGACGTCCCCGGAGCTTTGAAAACACCACTCGGTTTTTATTCAAATCGCAACGTGGCATTTTTGTCCTTATATCTATATATAATATTTATCTGCCCCCGGGAGGCGGTGGAGAGGAAGAAAAAAAATGAATACAATACAACTGAGTTTAAGTATGATGTAATGATTAAAGGTTTGCGTTTGACGTAAACATTAAACGAAAATTTAATTAATTTTTAATCAAGGGGGGGCTGGTGCTGCCCCACCGTCGTTTAACAAAGTTATAAGTTATCCGATAACAGTGAACTTTATGCGTGCGCGCACCCCCTATCAAAGTGTTACAATTAATTAATTAATTACGCATTTGCCAAAAGATGTTTTCGTATGGCGGCGGCAGTGGGGGGCGCGGTGCGGGTGGCGGGAAAAGTTATGTATGCGATTAAGTGCCAACGCGAGGCGCGACGATGTTTCACTTATCAAAGTTAGCTTCTTAATGTCGCCTTCGCTTCCCTTAGCACGCTAAGACAACCCTCATTGTCTTAGGGGCGGCGGCGGCAGCTGGAAATGGGGTGGGCACATGGCATTGAGTAAACAATCGCTATCAATAAACGTTACGCCGTGAACGCTGCGATAAGCAATTTTCCTCGAGCATGTGATTTATGATGTGATTTAATCGGAAAGTACAAACACCCTGTATCTCCTAACTTGGTTAGTGGGTTTTAAAGATGTTTTCATATATTTTTTTAAGGGCAGAATTTTTTGGGTGACCAAATTTTGTAAATTATAAAAAAATGTTGGGGAAAACACCCTGTATTTTATGATTAATTGGCATTTTTAGGCACTTTTGATGAGTTTTTGGAGTAAAAATGATTTGCATTTTATAAAGGGTCTCCTCAGCTATGATATGACATTGAAAAAACACAAATTTTCTTATTATTTCAACAGGAGATACAGGGTGTTGATATATAAAATCCATATATTCTTGTATTGCAAACGCAATAGAAAGTTATTTTGCTTTTTCATTTACGTTTATTTCCGGTTTTGGACGCGCGACAACTGATGTCAACAGGCAAACTCGCATTGTTATAATAAAATAAACAAAAGACGCTCGCAGGAGTCGTATTTACACTTGTGAGTCCTGTTCTCGGGATTTTCATCCCCCTCGTCCGTGGCGTAATAAGAAAATCGGAAAACACACGCGCGCAATTCCGAATTGGAAAACTTTCGCTGACAGTTTCGGTGAGCGAGAGTCGGATGAAGGTTTTGCTTCGCCGCCGCCGCCGCCACCGCAGACGTATATAAAGGGTGGAGGCGGGTTGGCGGTGTTTTTGTCTTTTTCTTGTACCTGTAGATGGTCGAAAATCGGAACATTTTTGTTATTATTGACTTTCTCCGACTGCCGCCTCCGCCGCCAACGCAGCCACGGGACAATCGGAGAGAAACCGGTCCGCAAAACGCACAATATGAAAGAATAAAGCGATTACCTCGGGAAAAATTACATTTTCTTTATAAAATTTATACCGCGACAATACTAGTTTAGCATTGAATTCAACATGGGATATAATACGTTAGTTATAGTATTAATGTGAAAGTTGGATTTAGTTTTCTATTTAAAGTTTGAGACTTTAGTCACGGCCGTGACTAAAGTACTTAAAGCCGTGAGTAAAGTTAATTTTTTGTGATATGTCAAAAAAAAGATATTGACGAATATAATTGCTAGAAATAAAATATTTTTCATTTTCACACAGAGGAACTCTAGTATATCTTTTTCTTCCTGCGACAATTCCAATGCATTTTAGAATGAGGCTGGCTTGGCGACGGCTGCCTTGCACTGTTATTCGCGTGTGTTCCATTAACCTAGAGTAAACAGAGGAGATCAGCTGTAAGTCCACGGGTTTACGCTGGATAGATGAGGTGGGCTTTACTTCCCGTTCGGATGCAGCGCCACCGCCGCCCCCACCGCCATGCGCTCTCCTTTATCTCTTATCCCCTTTATCACGCAACCAAATCGAATCGAATGAGCACACTAGAACGACACGCGCGTAGAGAAAGGTCGTGTCGCAATATGCCCTCTTCCACAAAAGGGTCGCCGCCGGGGGGCGGGGACGAAAGCACTCACAATTCGCAGAAAAAAGGTGTTGCTTTCGAATTTCAACGCCGTTCGGAAAACAATAAACTTTATTCCACTTTCGAAATTGAATTTACGAACGTAAAATTAAATTTAACAAACAATAGTTTAAACACTCTGTATATATACATCATCGGGTGTGTGTATTTATATCAACCTCAAAAACTTGTTATTCTGCAATTTTTTTATGATGACTTTGTTTATTACCCAGCTGCATGTAACGCCGCCTATAAACATCCCTTATTATACCGGAAATGTCCTTGTTTCCGGCATGTTTGGTCACAATAAGGAAAAAAATTACGGGCGTGCGGACCCGCGCAATTACTATTACTGCTTAGCAAGCACACTTGCAATTTGTAAATATGAACCTTGCTAACCCTCCAACCACAAACCGGAAACGACCGGCAATAGTCGCAAGATTTTACGAGGCTCACATATTATATTTTATGCCTGAGGGGTGAGTGTAGAGAAATTAATTGCAGGGTCCCGGTTTTGGACACGCGAATTAATTGACTCTTAACGCGAAAGAAAAGCGGAAAACCGGAAAACGCGTAAAATATTACAAGAATTTGTACGTTTCAACAGCACACATTCTACTCAAACTTCGAAAATTAAGTTTTTGTTTAAAAAATATTTCAACACCCTGTATATAAATATTATGTGACACATTGTTTGTAATTTTGTTTGCCGTACACGTAGTGGACGCCGCCGCCGAAGCGAGAATGCCTTTGTGAATTTTCCAAATTAGCGTTGGCGGGGTTGAGGGAAGACGAAGGTGCAGGGGGCGGCGGTGGACGAAAATTATCATCTGAGATGCGAGCGTCCGAAATTCGATTTGCTTCGAAAATACGCGCGCGCACAAATAGAAATTTGCATTGAATTTTGCACAAAACACAAAAGTAAAGTTTTCGAGAGATGCACACGCCTGAAAAGTCCGCAACCAAATGTACACGACAAAACAATAGCCATTGTTTGAGAGGGAATTATGTAAAGGAAAAAGTTTACACTGCACAAATATATAAAAAGTTTTATTATACAGTGTGTTTAATGTGACGTTTTTACGTGAGAGCTATTAAGATGGCGTCTTAAATATGCCATTTTGTGATAATTTTTTACATCGTCGTAAAACACAGACAATGCGCAATATTTCCGGCAATAGGTGGCGTGAGGGGTGGCGGAATTTACGATTGCGTCGCGACGCACGTCATAAAAGCGTAAAAATAAATGCGGTGATGGTCGCCACAGGTGGTGCACCCGTGCGAGGTTAGTGTCTTTGTGACCAACAAGTTGGGGTAAGCCGTCCCCGACCCTAAACCGGCCGCCTCCGGCTGCGGCGCGTGTTGAATTATTTATTCGATAAATTTTACAGCAGCGACAAGCGAAAACCCTGAGCCTGGGGTTAAATTTTTTACCCGCAACACCCTGTATAAAATTAATTCAAAAATTGATATCTATGTTGATTCAATTGGAATTCGGACAGACCAACTCCTATAGTTGACTGAATACTCGTATATTAATAAGACAATCCAATTTGCCTCGGGGGCGGCAACGATAGCGATACATCGCCATGATTTCAAATCGCACGCTCAGCTCGCGTAAATCCGAAAATCCATAGCTAAATCTAAATCAACCCTGATAACCTCCTGCGTCGGTTGGTTTCGGTTTTGGGGGGCTGGTTTAGTCCTGCAGTGCGAGTTAAGTTAATTAATTCAAAATTGTATCGGTTAACAAGCCGACAAGTGCTGGACGTGTTGATATTGTGGACCTACACCACCAAAACCACCACAATCCGTGCATAATAAACATCGGACTTAGTGCATTGGTATTGTCGCATCTTTAATATGCTGCATCTATGACACAAAGAAATGACAATATTGATTTGGTGCATTGGTATTGTCGTTCGGAACCATTTGATTATAAAAATAAGCAAAAATTTTTTATATTTTTTGGTTAATTATTTTTTATGTTTACAATTAATTTTCTTTAATTTTGTTTTTCGTCGTTAATTAAAACGAAAAAAATTATCTTTTCTGTTGTAATACGCTGACAAATTGAATTTGCTTGTTTTTATTTAATTTTATCGCTTGTTAAACATGCACAATTGCTGTAAACATAACCGAACAATAGAATCCATGCACGCCACTGGTTTTCAGGTTAAAAACCGATGTAATCCGAAGGAAAACACGTTTTCGGCGCGTTTAAAATGCGAGAAAATTCACAAAACAGCGGCAAATGCTGACAAACAAAGGCGAATCAAATTATCTAATCAAATAATCCGCCATTTTTTGTGTTTTACATGGAATGCGAATGTTGTTCTTTGTCGTCTGTCGTTTGTTTCGCATTTTCAACGATTTTTTGTGTCATTTCAAGGTGCGTCCCGGTTGCTTTATCAAATATTCATGCGAGTCATGCTCAAATTATACGCGTTCACCCTTCGGGGGCGGCGAGAAAAAAACACCCTTAAGTTTGTATCAAGATAAAATTTTACGTAATACAAAAAATTTAATTTTTTGTTGTAAATGTTTGACGGTCACTGGTTGTGGTCCGAATAACCTCATATTATGTGAAAATGTTTGCGACTGTAAGTAATTTTCTTCAGCGACGACGACTTGCGAGATATTTCCGGCCGGCTTGATCCGAAACTCATTCCCTCTACCTCTTGACGTTTGAGCTGGGGGTGGTTTTCACCCTTTCGACGGCGACGGCGGCGCAACAAATCACAAAATCACATGATATCGACCATCGTGTCGACGTGGATGAGTGACTGACGAATGGTCTCTGCCCACCCCCAACAAACAAAAACACCACCCCCCCCTGACGCGCGTTTTCTTTTCGGCAGGCCTGTTTGGTGAGTGAATGATGTTTTCGTCGGCGGTGGAATGATTTGGCAGAAAATGCGTATAATGGACCTCGGGGGTGGAAATATGGGGTGGCAAAGGTAAAACTCCGGTGATACATAAAGTTCAGCGATGTAACGTAATAATTTTTGCTTGATTGAGCAACAACCTCTTAGAAAACTACCCCGCACGTACGTTTTACGATCCGAGATGGTATAAATCTTTTCGTATAAAAATAAAAATGGCCGCCGGAATTTCTGACCGACCTTGATTGCCCTTCAGGAGGAAAGAAAGATAAATTCCTGAAAGTTTTTTTTGTGAGCACGCGTAAATTAAACCTCTAAAGGTTTAGGTTTTCTTTTCATTCCTCCGGCGGCGGCCATTTCTTGCTTTTCGGGGGTACAAAAGAGCAAAACTCTCGTGTCGCTAAAATTCAAATTCAAATTGAATGGAGTTAATAGGTCTTTAAGGAACATCGATTCAGAACAGCCTTTTTACCGTGGGGTGGCGGCGGCGGCGGCGCACCCAAGGGATGAGGGTGTTGCAGGACCAAAGTTGACGACGCCGACACCGACGAGAGTCGATGCAAAGAAAATACGCTCAATTATTGCGCGCCCCAGGCGGGAAAATACGACTTGCGTCGATGAATAATTTACGCCTGCTCGTTTAACCGCCCCCCAAGCACGTCGAGCGAAAACTAAACCGATCCGACAGCACGCAGCACGCAATTCAAGTAACTTAACACCTTTGAGAAGAGATTAACATCTTTGGAGAATAAATCTGTCATTTTAAAATTAAAAACAAAAAGAAATTAAAATGGCGATAGATTGGATTTGAGGTTAGTTTTGTGAAGTTATTCGGATAGTGGTCGGTAGTGAAGAATTTAATTTTACGTTTTGTTCGGAATGCTTAACTTTAGGGGTTGAGGGTTGAGGGTTGTGGGTTGGGGGGTGCAAAGGTTAAAGGGTTAAACTTGTGCGGGCTTTCAATTTTTCGAAATCTATCCGCACGTTTTTCCATTTTTACGTAACTCAGGCGATGCAATTTTAATTCCCGAAATGATTTTCCTAATGCAATTGTATTTTTATGCTATACTATACAGCGTGTTCAAAATATTTATTCTGATAAAAAATGAGCGTTAATATAAGACAAACATAACCACAAACGCCGCAAACAGGGATAATAATGTTTGCGTCCGCTTTCATTCTTTTTTTTTTGTTCGTCGTAACTCGTCCGCTGTTTGCGCGACGTGTGCACACAAATCGCATGTTTACCCTACGCGCGGGGGTTGTATCCACCCCTTTTGTGTGTGTGCGCGATCATAAAAACTGATTGATTTCCACACCCTCGACACCCAAATTCCTGGATTTACATCTTTCCGCATGAATGCCTGCCGAGAATAATTTTTTATTTAATGACTATGTTTTATGACCTATTCAACGCTAGATGGCGCTACTGTGAAATTTTATTTCGTTTTTTCGAAAAAATGCGATAAAAATTTAAATGTTTTTCTTTTCGTGCTTTTTTTGAGAGCAAGTCTATAAATCAAGTGTTTACACCATCGAGATGCTATTATGCGAACCATAAATCACGTTTTTATTTCGCGACACAATTGTCTTATCCGAAAACACAGCCTCTACGAATGTAATTTTTTTTTTGGTGAACACGCTGTATGATATTAATACATGTCACGATATCGAATGATTAATTGCTGCGTAATGATATTTTTGTCGATAATTACTCTTTTTTGATCATTGGGGGGCGGTAATGGTGGAATGAATAAAAAAAATTGTAAACAATGTCGCGTTATCTTATTACGTGTGAGTGTATGGCGAGGATAGTCGATAAATGCGCTATCGCCGACCCGTCTCCGCCGCCGCCCCCGACAACAGGTCGCTATGATATCATCCATCCTGCGACGCATCATCCCCTACGGAAAGCCTCTCACGTCCTCGCATTGTTTCGATGTCGGTTTATTACGTGTCATCGGACGTGTCAGTTGTTCATCACCTCCACCTCTTGAGAACCACCTTTAAAAACCACCCTTCAAAAAAATACAACAACAACATTGTGTGTTATATCCCGTTAAGTAAGACGAGTACAATAAGGGATGATATAGTGAGTTTTTGGTGCGCAGGATAGAAAAAATTTTGATATAAATTTGACGACAATACTAATAAGTTGCGTTGTTGCTGGGAAAATGAGAAAATGGCGTAAAATGACAATGAGTGACACGGAAAATAAAGGAATGACGAGAGATACGAAATGAAAAGCGTGCGTGTCCTGCATTAACCCTGCGGAAATTCCTTGCGACGTGAAAATTACGAATTTTTTCCAATGCACATGTTATGTGTGTAAGTTGAGTTGCATAACTAAAACTATAAAACACCAGATGGCGTATTAAATATAATACTCACATTGTATAAGTATGGTTGTAGTTTCTTTATTTCGAGCATTTTATATTTTTCATTGCCGCCCCCCGAGTGAATTCCATTGTGCGATACTATTACGTGATTCCACTCGGCGGCGGTTTAAAGGTTTACGAGCGCGCTGCACAATTTTTCACGCGTCCACACGTTTTGCCGCCGTCGGGGGCAGCACACTCCCTAATACGCATTACGTACGCCGGCATGACCTCCACAACTCGCAAGTCGCAACTAACTTCAAATCGGGGGGCGGCGGAATTAAATGTAATCTACTGCGTACATGCCTCGATGAGTTCAACAACTGCCGCCGTCAGTCTCTGACTGGCGCCGACCAAATTGCAAAAATCCTCATGATAACAATCACCACACATAAAAAACTTTAAAGTTTTGTGTGCGCCATCTACCGAACAATAGCTTTTAATCATTTTAACAACGTACACATACAATATGTTTAAAGTTTTTAGGGAAAAGTTTGTGTTATTATTTTGTGAGGTGTGTTTTAAAAACATGAGCTATTCATTTGTGTAACATATGCAACCAGATTTACATTCATGCGCGTCGAACGATAAAACTCCAAGTTTCTGGCGTCGGAAACTTAAAAAACTTTTGTTTGCTCGACTTGCTCGCATCGCTCGATATGTAAAAGATTGTGATGTTGTAACGTAACAGATTTGCTAACACGAGCGGTTGTGGGGGCGGCGGCGGCATGAGCGGGGTGTGAAAACTTTGCGAACAAAACGTTTTATTTATTCTCGCGCGAAACTTATGCGCGCCGACATTAACTTCCGTTTTTGCGCGGAAACCGGAAACTATCACAGGGACGCACTTAAAACTTTCAATTCACCATTGTGCAGTAACTTTAAGACGTAAAAAGAATTAATTTTAAGTATCGCGAAACCGGAAAACCGGAAAAAGTTGTAATATAGCGCGATGGATGTTTATTGAGTGGAATATGCATCGTTAACACGAGAATGTGCGATTGGTTGCAGAGTGTTTTATTTGTGCATGTGTATATTTGGTTGCATTCCACGCTAATGGAAAAATCGCATAAAACCTGATGACCGTTCGGGATAACTTTACTAAATATTGCATTTCGTGCTATTTTTGTTGTGGGTTTTACGCGTTTTAACAACGAATATCCGACTATCAGACACAATTCGATTTTATTCTCTTTTTACGTAACAAAATCCGATTTGGATCCGGCGCATATTGGTTTTTATTGCGCTTTATAAATTATATTTTAATTATATCACTCGGTATACAAAAAAAATACATAAATTCGTTTGTCTTTTGTTTTCCATTGTTTGATTTTAATTAAGTAAATCCTTAAGGTATTTAGTCTTGTTTAGTCCGCGCAAAGTCCTAAAAGTTTTCCTTTTCTTGTCAAGCTTTTGCAAAACAATTGAGTTTTTTTATCTTTCAAACAAATAATTTAATTCTTAATATATTTTCATTTCTTGAAGAGGAATAAAACGTTTTTTGTCAAATGTTATTTTTTCAAGAGACAAGAAAAAGGTTTTAATTTATTAATTCTTTTTATGAACCCACGAAGACGTATCATGTTTTTTTACGTTTTATATCCGCCGCCCCCCAGGAGAAATGTGCAGTGATGGTGTGGTCTCGTCCGATGGTCGGTTGGCGGCTCACCTTAATTTATTTCTCGCCTTCTTACTTATCTTTTTACGCGTTTGCGTTTATACCATTTTTTTCTCTCCCGGTTTTTTTTTTCATCCCTTAACTCAGTATTTCTGCGATTGCCGTGCCAGTTACTCGAGTAACTAGACGCGCGACAAGACGCGACTTGACCCAAATTCCGCTTCATGATGAAAAGCACCCCTCAAGAATAATACTCACTGTTTTATTATTTATACGGCGAATGTACGCCAAAATGTTTTATGTTTTATTAAACACGCTGTATACGCGGAGGGTATTCTTATATAAACCCCAACGAGAAATTCTTTTCAATCGTGATAGCGGGAGTTGCTCACAATGCCCATTGAAACTAAGCTAGTTGCGAAAAGTGAGCGGCGGAAAGTTTTTCCAAACCGCCCCCACAGTGCGCCGATTTTTTTCGCGTGGAGGACGAAGCGTCGCTCGTGTTTTCGGTATCTCGGTATCCAATTGCAAAGTTTTTCCACTTTTGTCTGTTGATCACGATCCGCGTGAGCGGCAACGCAAACAGATGCTACCCTTCGATCGGCTTTTCGATTGCTTCAACGTTAATTAGACATCTACAATTTATTTACGCTTTATTTCAAGTGTATTTAGCAGGAGATACAGGGTAATCAGAAAGATGATGAATAAAAATAAATATAAAGAGTTAATGTTGGGAAATTACCACGCCGAGCACGTATCACTAACTCACTTCACGTAAACTCTGGTGTTCCCGATCGAGGGTGGTATTCCTGCAGGATATCCGAGGAAATCCAAGGATTCCGGCGAGTTTGACGTGACTTTCGACTTTGTGCCGACTCGCCGACTCCGATTCACCTCTAGTGCGGCGGAGCGTGAAAAAAGAGAACGTCCTGCGGGAGGCAGGACTTTTCGTCCGCCGCCGCCGCCGCCGCTACCACACAGCCGCCCGAACTAAATCGACGAAAAATGAATAAATCTAATCTGTCCGCATTAGATGGATTTATTATACGTCTCTGAGTTTCACGAATGGCAGGACTAAAAGTCAACGGGGGCGGCAATATTCAATAGACTTTATTTTTTGCCTCCAGAAAATAATAAAACTAAATTATAATTAAATATTTAAAATTTACTCGAGGGCAAACGGAAATTACGCTTTTTTCCCCAACGGCGACAATTCCAATGCAACACGACGGCGCGCAATTTAAAACTTTATTTCCTTTTATATTCACGGTAAATTTTCTTAAGGGTTGCGTTCTTTTTCGGACGCTGGAAGGTCCTTATCGCGCGCGTCGGAGTATTATCCTTGGCGAGGAGCGACGCTTTTAAATATGCATGTTTAAAGAGGTTTCCGTGCGACGTGCCGCCGTCGTCCGCTCGAGAAAATGTGTACACATAACGTTGGGGCGGCCTAAAAGGCACTAATGCACGACAGGACGAAAAGGACGAGCGAAGGATACAGTCAAAGTTTTTTTTGATCGCAAATTTCAATGTTGGAAAGTTTTAACTTCCGGTTAGGTGCGGATATTTCCTGAAACAAGAGGATGTTGTAACATGTTTAATCCGTATCGGCTGAAAAACTAGTTTCCCAATAGATGTAGCACTCAATCAAGCAGTTGCAGGCTGGGATAGCGCAACCGCAAACAGGCGAGTCCTGCAGGAGCAGGACTCTTCCGATCGCTCATCGTGCGGCGCGCGGGCATTTCAATCTGCTTTAAATTGGCCGGACTCATTTGTCACCTGAGCCACTTAACACGTCCGGTCGATGGAAGGCTTGTTTCCGCCACCGGAAAACCGGAAAACCGGATTTTAAAGGATGTTCCGTGACAATTGCGTATTCCAAAAAAAAATTACCGGCTTTTAACCTTTGAAAAAAGTATTTTTTCCGGTTTTTGCGACTTCCGGGTTAATAATTCTTAATAATACTCTAGGAGTCGAAGAGAACGTTTTTTCTTCATTCTTGCGACGGACGTAAAGTGAGCAATTTGTTGTTTTCCACCCTACTACTTTCCACTTCCGCTTCCGGAATGTTCCGTTGTCCCCTGAAGACTAATGCAACTCCCATGTAAAAATATACAGAAACTACGCAAACTATTAAAATGATTTATTAATCTCGAACCGGCTCGTTATCTGCGTTCTCTGAGGTGTACTTGAGCTGCCGCCGCTTTCACCCGCCCCTGATTCAACACCACGAGTAGTGTTGTGGTAAAAACTTTAGTTTTATCTTTTTTTATGGAAATTTTGTTTTCTGTAACGAGAAGAGTGAAAATTGTGCCAGAAGGTTAACTTTTAGTTGGTAGGTCCTGGGGGCGGCGGCACATATGTGCTGAGGGAGGGAATTTTGAATAGAACTTCATAACTGCAAACATGAAGCCGTAGAATTCTTGTGTGTACATTTCCTAGTGCTAGGGTTGAGGCGGTGAGGTTGTGGCGGTGGCGGCGGCGGCGACATGCCGCCTCCTTCTCTACTTTCTCCACCTTGCATTCGGGAAATGTTTGAATTCATGGTAATTTTGAATTTAAACAGTTTGCTACCATTGCCGAAATGAATACATATACAGTGTGTTCAAAAATTTAAAATATTTTATTAAAATAATTAAAAATAAATATTTTATATAAAATTATTAATATTTATTTGTTTAGGTATGTGATGGGGAGTTTATGCGTTTGTGGACACACTGTATGTTAATGCTTTGTAGATTTTGACGAAATGACTGACTGAGTGACGATTTTATCTCGCGCTCGGCTTTTCGCCAGTGCCTCGTTATATTATGCAATATTGCGTTATGCTAACCCGTCGCAGCCGCCGCCTGCGCTGCTTGCCGCCCCCCGTGCGGTATAAGTGAATTGCCGAAAACGAATGCCGACATGCCGAAACGGTGCACGGCGCATGGCGCACCGACAAAACGCTTTGTGCTTGCCGCCCCCTCACACCACTACCCCTTTATTCAACCGCCTCCATCGCGCTGTGCATACATGTTAAACTAAGTTATGTGCGACTGCTTGTACATTCAAATCGACGCAATGAAGTAGTTTGCATAAAAAAACGAATCAAAATGGCGGTTTTTACCGGAGGCGGCAAAATTTAAACCCGAAATATTTAAAAGTGTAAAGTGAACAGTAAATAAATTTATTTTTATTTAAATATTTTTTAAAATTTATTTATTTTAATTTTTTTGTGACACTCTGTATGTTTAATAAACATAACCTAACTTCACCGCTATTCACGCGCCCGCTTCACATAAATAAAACAATTTCAATAAAGTCTGAATCGCTTGCGCTCGCATGACTCCGAGGGCAGTTAAATAACAACAAAAACAAAACAAAACACAAAAAAAACTTTTGCCACCCCCGCAACCCGATGCGGTAGTCAAAGGGTGCTTTCGCTTCGGCGACTCGCGGTAGTTACGCAAACAGTTGTAAGTAACGCCGAGCAAACATTCACGGCGCGTGTGTGCATCCAGCTGCCGCCCCTCACCTCACACCTCACACCCGCCCCCCTCACGGAAACACACGCGAGCGTATAGAATTTTTAATGCGTAATCATAAAAGCGGAAGTAATGCGGACCACCATCGCGCCGCAATGTGCGGTCTTTTCAAAAAACTGCGCCGCCCCACGAACCACACGTACCGAAAAAATTCACAAGCGGTGAAAAATTAACCGTTTTTTTTTTTAAATAACAATTTAACAAAATGTTTTGTTTGCCACCGCGTTTTAACTTTTTCTATGTTTACACGCGCGCGCTGCCGCCTCCGAGCAACAGTGTGGCGCGCGGCAAGGAAAATTTTTATCCGTACTTTTATTGCGTTTTATTTGTTCGGGGGCGCAAATGTTTATTTTTCAGTTTTCGCCGTTTGAGGCCCGCAGGCGGCGGTGGCACCGACGGAGGAGGCAACTTCGTTTTTGCCGCCTCCGGGTGAGTGCATTATTTCCGTTGTGTTTTTGTTTTTGCCTCACATCATCTCGAGTTGCACGTTCAGACCCACGTCAAACTCTATATAGTTTTATTTATACAGGGTGTTGCATTATAGTTGTATGTGTATTAGGTGATTTTGTGGACACACTGTATATGACATACAGATTTTATTACGTCCGAAATGAAATGGGTCGAGTGCGGTCGCGGCCCGTGTCTGGTGTCAGGGGGCGGCGTGAGGGGCAAAGCTATTTTCAGCAGAGATTCAGAAAAAATTAAAAAAACACTTTACATGAGTTAAAAATTAATTTTTAGTTGTTATAAAAAAAATAGTCGGGTTTTTGTTTAATTGATTTATTCTGATTGCTAGGATTTGTCAGTTGAGCACAAACGTCAATAAAAATGATGAAAACTTCGGGAGGCGGCAGTAAAAAAAGATCATCAATAAATATGAATCGAAATGCGGACGCGCGGCGTCGAGATATAGCCAGGGATCAAGCGAATTCATCATACATTCTCGCACGCCGCCGCCGCCGCCGCCCCGAGAAAGGATTCGTGCACGTTTATAACTTTATACGTTCGCCGTTCATCGAACGAGAATTATACGAATCGATCAAACCGAACGGAAAACGAAGAACTAAAAGAACCACGATCGCCCGGTTGCCGCCCCTCGGAGAGCTGACGCACGCTCAAATTCCGAAACTAGCAGCCGGTATCTTTTCACATCACTGCGCGTGCATACATCGCGAACATCTATTCATTTTGCGCGAGCGCATAGCAAGAAGACATATATCGCCGCTGCCGCCGCCGCCCCCTTAGGCCACCCGTGATTCGATGGGAAACGTGTGAGTCAAATTGAAAATTGAATATTACTGCGTCCGGGAATCATGTGGAACAATGAGGCAGAATATATGACGATCGTAAAGTAAAGAGGCGGGTTATCAAGAGTTATGAGGGCAGTGGGGGCGGGCGCGGAGGTAGAATTCATTGAATCGTTACAAGTAGCTTTTAGTTAAACATTTTAGATGTAAAATTTACAACGTCCTGCAAATACGGTGATAAAAACTAAACTATTGTATGAAATGGGTTGATTTATGGTGGGGGTATGAAGGATAATATTATGCAACCGTGTGCAAAATTTCATAGCTATTGTGTGAGTGGTTGCCTAGTTATCAGGTGACAAACTTTATCATAAAATTTTAGTATAAATTTTGAGTTAGTTTACATTTTTATGGATTGTGGCGTAATCATAATAGATATTGTCATCAAATAAATTTTAAATTATAGTCCTTTAGATTCTCCATGAAATGCCAAAAAGAAAATAATATTTAGTAATCAATATTGATCGTAATTAATTATTAAAAATGATAAAAGTTTTTATAGTATAAACATTTTTCGTAAAATTCAAATTTCAACCCTTTATTCAATATTTATTTTAAAAAATAATAAGTGTGTAATATACTCAGTATATTTATCTACCCTTGTGCAAAATTTGACGTTTCTACCCCTAACGAAAATCACGTAATGCGAGTTTAAAGTCCAAGTCTTGCGAATCTCGCGATTGCTGTGCAGAGGAAACGTTTAAGCGTCGAAACGCGCGAAGACGTGCGCGCTGGCGTTGTTGTGATTTATTATGTATGCGTCTAGAGCGTTCATTACCCCAAACGGAAACAAAGGGGCGGCCGCCACCCCTTGCGGCGCGCAAGTCTGCGCCAGTGTCGCTTGTTGATATGCTCGACTTCACCTCAATGCCGCCACCACCGCATCGCATCGGCGAACGTCATTTTCATACGCGCTCATCACGCACATTTGCTATTTTTCACCCTCATCAACACGGGGTGAAGGATAGAGGGAAGAAGAATATTGTTTTGAGATTTGCGGAGTTTTTCAGAATACGACGAGAGGAAAATTGGAAAGTCTTTAGTAGGTCAAGTTTACGCTCGTTTAACTCGGGGTGTATTAATGTTAGGGGTTGGAAATTTATATGGGTTAAGGAAGGGTTCATTTGGATTATTGGTGTAAAATTTTGTGGAGTTTTGTTTAATACTTTTTGAGTTGTTGTTAATTTTATAAAAAATGTGTAACAGAAAATCAAGAGAAAGAAGTAATTGGAAAGTATTTTGTAGGTCAAGTTTACGCACGTATAATTTGGGGTGTATTTAGGGTAGGGGTTGGAAATTTATTGGGGTGAAGGAAAGACTAATTAAGATTATTGATGCTTAATTTCAAGCTGTAATATCAATTATTTCTTAAGTTATTAATATTTCTGTAATATATTTACTTTTAATATTTTTTAAAATTTAGTACAAATTTGCACCCTTATAACTTAACAACCCTTCAAAATAGTTCTACCAAATTTTGTACACCTAATTATACTATATTTGAAAATCTACTCCTAAAATTTTATCAATTTATATTTAATGGTTTCCAAGTTATTGATAATTATATAAAAAATTATAACAGTAAATCAAGTGAAAGATGCAATTAGGGCTAGTTGAGTGAATGAATTAATCCGGCGCTTTATTATGCCGCTCGTGTAGTACTAATTAACAAAACATTTACCATTTAATCGGTTTATTTGCAAATTCATCGGATCGCACGCAGCGCAAAGCCTTTGGGTGATACAACCATCGAGGTTGCAGGATGCAATCCGCGATTATACTTGTGCGACTGAATATAATTGAATAATTTTATTCAAAACGCGCCGACTGGAAATGTATTTAATGAGTTCCATTACTACAACCTCGACACGGCCCACTAAACGTTCGATATTTTCATATATCATTTAATTAATGCAATGAATCGCGAATGAATAGCGCAAACATTTTCATTCAATTTGGATTCCGCTCAAGGATAAAAATTATTTTAAACATTTTTAATGATAAAATTTAAATTATTTTATGAAATGGGTTGGTTAGTAGTGGGGACATGAGGGATTAAATTATGCAACTGTGTGTAGATTTTTGTAGGTTTTGGTTGAGTGGTTGCCTAGTTATAAGGAAACAAACTTCATAAGAAAATTTTGGGATAAGTATTGACATTTTTACATTTTTAAGGATTGCGTGGGAATGGAACAAGATATTGCAACCAAATAAATTTTAAAATATAGTCTTTTAGATACTCTATCAAGTACCATAAATAGAAAAATATTATGTATTAAATATTACCCGTAATTAATTTTTAAAAATGATTTTTTTTCGTAAATTTTACTTTTTTCTCATTTCATTAAATTTGAGCACTTTCCAAGTATAAAAATGATTTTAAAAAGGTATTTTTTGATTAATCTATAAATGTAAGCTGTAAGGGTGCAACTAAGGGTGTGTAATACTTGGCAGACACTCATTTTTACTTGTGTACATCATTGTACTCGCTAAGTAGGTCACGTGTTTTTTTTTTCTTCACCTGCGTGGTTGAAATTGAAAATATTCTCAGCGCACGGAGACGCAGAGACGCTAATTAACCAGGTGGTGCAGTGGAGAAAAGAATAAGAGGCACAAAGCTCGCACACAAACAAAAGATTGTAAATCGTGTATTTTCAGCGTTGTCCTGCCGAGCATCCAGCAAAGACGGTCAACGTTTTAATGACTTTAATGACTCGCGAGGCTGAAAATTAAAATTAATTACGAAAGTTGCGCCCACGCCCGAAAATCACACAATAAAAATATTCCTAGCTGCGGCGCGGAGGTTTTTGCTTTGTTTGAATTAAAATGTCACGCGACGCTGGCTTTTTATAATTTTAATTTAGTGGAAATCTGGAATTTGTTTGACTAATTAAACGCTGTCACGCACTTTTTATACTTAACCAGGTGTGAGTAATTAGTTGAAAATATTTTGTCAGTGTAAATAATTACATTATGAATTTTGTGAGGAAAGTTTTAATGCGCATGCGTAGTAGCGCACAATTACTAGTTAACTTGTTGATACGTTTGAGGTAAATTAAACTCGCGGTGGAATTGTGTCTCGTCATCGCGTTTTAGTGCCCAATTCTCGCGTTGCAACAAAGTGCACATCGGTGCGGGCGGCTACGGGCGGCGGCAATATCTGTTGGCGTGTTTAATTTTATGCGGCGTGCGGGTTCTTTAATTACGTTTAATAGTTTGACAATTATGAAACAAGCACGTTCGTTAATGGACTTAATTTACCTCTATTAGTTGTAATTCAGCGCGCGGTCGGGGCCGGCGTCAACCGCCGCCCCACACCTACATGAGTTTAGTTTATCAACTTTAAAGCCGAGATACGTTCAATTTACACACATTTAATTTCTGCGATTGTGATTTAATCATAAACTTCTTTAAACTTTGGATGGAAAGATTATTTTAAATTGTTTGAAAAACATATTGTAGGTTATTTTTTGATCGTTAGAGAGTATTGCAAGTTGCGCATGAAATATGAAATTCGATATCTTTACGAAGATATAATGTATGTATAATATTCGAAGGGTGCGCGCCACATGCGCTCACCTTGATAGGAAACGAAAAAAACACGTTACATAAAAATGAAAAACGTACCGAGAGGGATAAAAATGGTGTATTATTAACATGAGGTGCTCGTGTAGGTGTATCCGGTATTCTTGCATCATTGTTTCCGCTTTGAGCCGCTCGCAACTGACGTTTAAATTTACACCTTGAGAAAAATCGTGGTTTTTTTTTTAATGCGCCGCAAAATGTTATTTCTTTCAACAGAATTTTCTTGAGAGTGGATGTGGGAATTCTTTTGTGTTTTATTTTACATACATCTGCGTATATTTGATATTTTTTGATATCGTGTTGCAATTATTGACACATGTATGTAACATAATATACGAATCTGTTAAATTTTTCAAATTTATTTATCTGAAGCAACTTTTTATTAAGTTATTTTTCAATATTTCAGATACTTTCAAGATGTTTTGTATGCCAAATAAGGAGTATTCTCGAAGACTACAAAAAATAAGAAAAGGTAAAATACTTTAATAATTACTTTTCAATTTTTGCCCATTTTATTGAATCGCGAATATCTCGTAAACTAAAAGCGATAATTAGGATCTGATCGCAGCATCTTAATCAGCGGACTATTCTCTATGAGATAGGATACTTAAATCGGAAATCCGAGGGATGAAATTTTTATTCTTAAGAAAAAATTGCCAAGGGGGGGTGCTTGATACTTTTTTCGACGATTTTGAAAATTCATATGTAGAGAATTAAAGCGACAACTACCACCAACTCAGATTGCTGATTATGAAGATTGGGAAGTTTCTCAGAAATCTGGTAAAATATAAAATAATTATGGCTCACCGGTAAAAGGCCTAAAACGCGACTAAAAGGGTGCTAAAAGTGACATTTTGCAATTTTTGACGATTTTTCAATCGCGAATATCTCGTAAACTAAAAGAGATAATTAAGATCTGCTCGCAGCATTTTAATCTACGAACTATACTCTATAAGATAGAATAGTTAAAACGGAAATCTAAGAGATAAAATTTTCATTCTTAAGAAAAATTTGCCAGGGGAGATTGCTTGATACTTTTTTCACGGCGATTTTTGAAAAATTCATATCTCTTAAATTAAAAGCGACAACAACCAACGATTGCTGATTATATGAAGATTGGAAGTTTCTCTATCTGGTAAAAATATAAAATAATTATATTTCTAAAGTAAAAGGCCTAAAACGCGACTAAAAGTGCTAAAAGTGACATTTTTAATTTTTGACGATTTTTCAATCGCGAATATCTCGTAAACTAAAAGAGATAATTAAGATACGATCGCAACACTTTAATCGACTATACTCTAGATAGAATAGTTAAACGGAAATCTAAGAGGTAAATTTTCATTCTTAGAAAAAAATTTTCCAAGGGGGTGCTTGATACTTTTTCGACGATTTTCGAAAATTCATATCTCTTAAACTAAAAAACGACAACAACCAACGAATTGCTGGTGCGAAGATTGGAGTTTCTCTATCCGGTAAAAATATAAATAATTATATTTCCCTACAGTAAAAGGCTTAAATTTTCAGTATCTGTGAGTGAAGCGGCCGGTGGAAGTGTCAGAGGCGGCGGCCACACCCCTATCCGCCACTTGCTGCCCGTTTCCTCCGGCACGCATACACATCAGTTCCGATCGACTGCGCCGCGCTCCTTTTTGCCGCCCCCTCCATCCACCGCCTGTACCACCGATGATACAAATCGCGCTCGCACCGTATTCATTAAACGCAGCACATCGCAATCCGTTCAAACGCAAACCGTCTATCAATTCTCAATCTTCCTTCGGTTGGAGGCGGCAAAAGATTTAACCCCGAGTCAAAGGGGTTGAGTCGAAGATTTTGGCATCGGTTCAACATCTCTCTTTTCGTATGAAAACGGTAATTTGTCTTGATTTACACTCGAAGACGATGAGATGAAGAGCAGGCAAAGAGGGGGGCGGCAGCTTGACACGACCAAGCGGCTGCTCGGAGCACAATAGGCGAACATTAGCGCTCGCCTGCTATTCAGACGACGTTAAGCACTTAACGCCTTAGATAACTCGTAACTTTATCACTCCACAAGCAAAAAACTACCCTTAAAAACCACCCCCAGCAAAAAAAATATATTTTATTTTTAGTTATAGATAATTTCAAAATGGAATCTCGCCTGGAATGTGAGCCGGGAATGTCAGCAGGACGAAATGGTGTAACTATGCGCGGCACATAGTTGCAAAACCGAGTGCGTGACTGCCGCCGCCCCCCACCGCCAAAGTACAAAATATGCGTAACTAATTATTCGGGGAACTATGCCACCCCTCCGGAGACCCGTTTTCTTCCAAGAGATGAGGTAAATTTAGTCGCAACGATTAATAATTTCTAACAAAACGCTTTCCACAGCTTTGCCGCCCCCCCCTTCTACAACTCTTGAACCCGCATAAACCCTAAACGCACTTATAACTAATTGGGATTATTTGTTATGCGAAATCAGTTTGACTCGGTGTGTGTTAAGATGGGGAGCGGCAAATATGTTACACGATTTCATGCGACATGTGTACGTCATAACCGGGGATTTCCCGCATTTCTTGTTTTATTAAATTTTCGTTACTCCACAGGCAAGTGGGGGCGGTAGTGGGGGGCGGCTGAAACCAACGCACACACAGTCTGGGAAGCAGTTGCGAGTCTAATAGTCGAAGAAGGGTTTTGCGTTTGACGGGAAGATTTACACTGGTTTCGGCGTTTTGCACCATTCCGGAAACGGGAGCGGCAAGGGAGGCAGAACTACCCCGCGACGTCATCCCCGAAAATGTCTGCAATCGACGTTGATTGAGAGGTAAATATCTAAACCATCTGCGTGTTACGCGGCTACTATTCACACATCACGATAGACTCATTATACAGTGTGTTTAAAGATTTTTTATATAAAAATTTTAAACTTTTTGAAACACTCGGTATAAAAATAGTGCATTGATGCTGTCAATGTCCATTTCGTAGAGGTTAAACGTCTGAAGTAAAAGTTGAACATCGCATACTAATCCTAGACATACGTTTCAACGCCACCGGAGGCGGCAGGAAGTGAAGGTGAGGGGTGGAAATGCCTGCGAATGAAGGAGGTCGCCTGGCACGTGCTAATATTAATTCCAATATCGCCGCGCCGCTAAACTAAAAATCATTTAGACCTTCGACGCTTGGCGGCCTGGCGGCGGCGACGGCGGCAACAGTCGTGGGGTGAGAAATCTAGCGAGAGGTGCCAGCCGTTGACGCCAATATCACTCCGCTCTACTTTTCGATATCCGTGAGCGCGCGCGCTGCAATGCGATCCTCGCCGCCGCCGCCCCCAACCACCCGCACAACCGCCGGCGGCAGGACTGAAAGGGGCCGATCGGAGGAATTTTAATATCGGCATTCCAGCTTCGAGGCGAGCCTGCCAGCGGCATCATCGGTGCCCTGACTCATCCCTGGCCCCGTCGGCGTCGCGTCACTTGCCGCCTCCGACCGGCAACCGCCTACGGTCGCGTCTTCGATCAGCGCGGCCAGCGCGCGGTTAGCTACGCAAACTAATTACATACCGCGGGCACGCAGCAAATTAGCGTCCCTACGGTCATTTAGGGGGGCGGCATAAACTACTCATACCTTTGTTGTGTGGGCGGCGGCGGTGTGGGAAAAACTCATAGTTAGAGTAAACAAAATACATCGGCGTGTTTTATCTTGTCGGCAGCGGTGGTGGAACGTGCGTGCGTCAGTTGAGAGAGTGGTTTGGGGGCGGCGGGGTTAATGTATGCCAGGGCACGGTCAGCACTCTTGTCGCGGCGGCGAAAAAACCAGCACTCGCTCGCGAACGCGTTCAGAATTAAAACAAACAGAAAAACTGCCGCCGCCACCGCCGCCCCCAACGCTTAACCACCCTTAAGTAGAAATGTTTATGTACTCGCCGCGCGGATTACGACAATCTCTCGCTTGGTCTAATGTGAACCACACCAGGATTATTATTTTTTTTGTTTAAATAATTTAATAATAATATACAGGGTGTTCAATGAAAAACAAAAACAAGAAAAGTCTCCTTTTAAAAAAAAAATTTTAAATGCACTGCATATTTCGCGATTTACATTTCAATAAATTTTTATTTAGTTTTTTGTGTTTTGATATTGGAGGCGGCAGAAAAACAAGCTCAAATCTCACTTCCCGTTGTGTTTGCTTGTCGAGTGTTTTTCCGGTTGGTCGGTCGGCCGACTCATATGCATGCGGGAGTTGGCGCGTCTCGTGTGTTCCAGCTGCCTCCCGGGAGGCGGCAAGAGGCGGCACGTACGTTTTTCATCGAGACGCCGAATGTTTATTAATGCGATCAAACGCACACACGTGCGGCGTTCGGCCCGCATAAGACTTTGATGTATCTGATTTTTCCGCCGTTTGTTTTCCATCATGTGCGCGTGAGTCGCCGCCTCCGGTCTCCAGCTGTGATATCGATGGCAGAAAACATTACATTACCTGCAACAAAAAATATTTTTTTACTATTTTTGTCAATAACTTTGTCAATTTTAGCAGTAGAAAGATGAACCGCCCCTCATATAAAAGATAATTTAATTCCCTATAAGATTTGATTAAAAATTTTATGATTTTATTAAATTTTCTTAGAGTTATTTGAGATTTAATTTATGTTCTCAAGAATTCGCAATTTTTGTTTTTCTTTTGTTTTTAATTAATTAAAAATCCATTTCGAGAGATATAATTAAAACGTTTGCAATTACTGAAAGATAATTAAATTCTCTATTAATAGCAATTAAAACATACAAAGTAATAAAAATAGATTCGGCGTAATTTAAGTTGAAAGTCAAGCAGGAAGTTTTTTTGCGCCAGCAATTTGTTTTCGTTTTACAATTCATTAAATGATATTTATTAGCCGTTTCGTTTTATCGCCGAAATCGGTCTCAAGGCCTGCAGGGCAGTAAAGTCTTAGAACTTTTCCCCTCGGGAGGATGAGGGAGGTTTGAAAACGGCGTCGATATCAAACGATCAAAAACCATCGAACATTTTCTGACGTCTTCCGACTTTCTTTTCGCCAGCGCTTTGTATTGCTTAATGAATTGACTGCGAAATGAATTTTCTCGTCCGCGTTCCTTTTATTTTTTTTATTTTTTCATCCCTTATCACGCGCTTTTGTCTCAGCGCCTCAACGCAGTTATTTATTGCCCTGCTTTTTGTGATTCTAAGTCTTTGAGCATAAAATTAAAATTTTCTCTCTGCGAAATAAAAAAGTCGCGCTTTTTGCGGACGAGACAAAAAAACTGTTTGTGAAATTAATTTTCAAAGACACGATTTCGTGCATGTATTTATTTTTTGTAAATAAAATATATTTATGCGCGCGGCCGATAAGAGAGGGTAATTAATCATTCGCACGCCACTGGCGCATATAAATCAATTGCAATAAAGCACACAATGCTATAAATTATTAAAAACTAAATTAATAATAAATTGAGCAATCAAAAAGTCGAAAATTTATGATTATGATAAATTATATTTATTTTTTATTAGTGCTGTTATCATAAATAATAGTTTATTACAGAAATTAAACTTTTATAAAGGAAAAAACTTTTTTGCAAAAATTGAATTTTTTAGAAAAAAATTATTATGACATATTACACGTATTTTTATTATCTTTTTAACATAAATATTAAATAATTATAAAAATTAGACTGAACTTCGATTTTTGCAAAAAAAAAAAATTCCAAAAAAACTAAAATTTTTGCAAAAAAATTAAGATTATGATAAATATTATTTATTTTTATCACTTTTCTTTACTTTTGACGCAGTAATAATCATAAATAATAGTTTATTCCATATTATACTGGGTCATAAAATATTTTATGTTGATTTAACCAAATTGCAACATAGATATCCCTCTAACCTTAGCACTGATAGTTTTTTTCAGTTTTTTTCTACGCGCGTGAATCATTTCCATCTCCATCTTCATCTTCGATGACATTTATTCATCATTTAATATGATAGTGACGTCGTAAAAGTGTCGCGTACCAAACTCTGCGCAGTTGCTTAGCTGGATAAGACTCCTTCTCTTCTCTGGCATGCACATTACGATTTTTGCGATCGGTTTTTATCGCTTTATGGTCATTGCGCCTATAAAATTTTACTGACAAAAATGGCTACTGTCTATGTTTTAATGTCTCACAAAATATTCATAGAAACCACAAGTTCTACATAACCTAATCGCACCTAACCTTGTTTTAACCCTGCTGGATTTTTCTGACGCTTCAAATTTCACATTCTAGTTTCTGCAATTTGTGCACAATGGAACAATGGAAATTCGTGCGCGTTCGCAGGGAGTTAATTACCTCGTCGTCATCGTCGACGACGACTGTGATGACGACGCCGTCGAAGCCGCCCCCGGGGCCGCCTACCATTCCAAGGTGGAAAACGCGACCGAGCAGAATGGCAACCGGAAGCGACGACTGCGCGCCGCTCGAATGTACCCCACTTGAGGATTCTACACGGTGTATACCATGTGTTCAAAGTATGTAATATTCTAAATTTATTTATTTTATTTAAAAAATTTAAAAATTAAAATTTTGATGAAATATTTATGATTTTTATGTTTTAGGTGTTATTATGCCTATGTTGGGGTTGTGGACACACTGTATGTGTGGAATGGTGCGAATCGTCTGACGTAGAGCGAGTTTTCGAGTTTTGAAGGACGAGGCAGAAGTTTTAAGAAGGTTTTCTCTTCGTTCGACGACTGTTCCGAGGCGCGTCGCGCACGCAGATTTCGATGTTTGAATTGTCGAGTTTAATGCACCGAATGGAAGAAGAAGAAAAGCAGCACGCTTCACGCAAGCATAAGCAAAAAGATGGGGAACGGGAGCGGTAAACGTTTTCGCTCTTTGTGCGCCGCTGAAAGAAACGTGATTTTATTACAATTCGCAGTCGCGTTATGTGCGCACAATGAAAAGAACACCCTGTATCACGCAATTTATAGCTTCAATTTCTGATATTTTACGTTGTTATGTAAAAAAGGAGTAGATTTTTTAATCTACGGTTATAAGTTTTATTGTATTATGATTTTTACTTTCTGTATTATTGTAAAATTGAAAATTTGTTAATAAATAAATGTTTAAATTTATTTTGTTGCTGTTATTGATTTTATTTCTATCTTTTCAGGAGTTATTACTTATGCCCTAAAATTTGAATTTAGTGATTTACTTTTTGATGTATAAAAAATACGTAAACAATTGTGTTTCTGTGCGAAGTCAATTTTTTTTTGAAAATTGTCAACGATGAGTGCTACAATAAAATTGTACTTAAATAATTTAATAAAAATTAAACAAGCTATCAGAATCCGAAATCAGAATTTGAATATTCGCATTTTTAATTCTGCATAAAAAAAATGAAAAAGTTTTGCCTTTTTTATGACGAAATCTTTTTCAAGTGTTTTCGACTTCAAAAAAAAGTAAAATTTTTTTATTGCGGAATGTTAAAGAAAACGTGATTTTAAACACTTTATCTTAGTAAATTTTTGTTCTATGATGCATCGTTTAGATAATAATCACCATATTAAAAATCGTTTTCGTGCGAAGTCAAAATTTTTGTTTAAATTGCCAATAGGGCCTAAACGGTCACTGCTAGAGGATAATTGTCCTGAAATAAATTAATAAGAATGCAATAAGCTATCCGAATCCGAAATCAGAATTTAAAAATTCGCATTTTTAATAATGAATAAAAAAATGAAAAAGTTTTGCCTTTTTTATGACGAAATCTTTTCACGGTTTGTTTTTTATAGCATAAATTTAAAAGTTGGAATTTTGAAATTTTTTCTTCGGATTATGATAAAACAGAATATTACAAATCGTTTATTTTAATAAACTTTTTCTCTATAACCATTATTTAAGGCCCTATTGGCTCCGGTATTGGAAAAATGTAATTATAACAAATTTAACCATTTTTAAATTTTTAATCATTGAGTATTATAGAAAATGAGATTAGAAACGCTTTATTTTAATAAAATTTTGCTCTAAGATGTGCCGTTTAGATAATAATCACCAAAATGAAATTCGTTTACGTGCGAAGTCAAATTTTTTCTCAAAAATGCCAATAGGGCCTAAACGATCAGTGCTAGCATGAAATTGTTCTTAAATAATTTAATAAGAATTACATAAGCTATCAGAATCCGAAATCAGAATTTGAAAATTCGCATTTTTAATTTCGCATAAAAAAACGAAAATGTTTTGACTTTTTTATGACGAAATCTTTTCACGGTTTTATGTTTTTTATATCTCAAAAATTAAAAATTGGAATTTTGAAGATTTTTTTTCGGATTATGATAAAAAGCAACATTTTAAATCATTTATTTTAGTAATCTTTTCTTCTACGACCATTAGTTAAGGCCCTATTGACGCCGAAAGTGGTAAAATTTAATTCGAACTAAATTTAACAGTTTTACGTCAATATCTTCTAAACTAGAAGCCTAAACAAAAAAGTTACTAAAATATTTTGTTTAGAAGGTGGCTTTCTATAATAATCAGCAATAAAAACAATACATTTTTAATTTTTATTTTTCTCATAAGAAATGATGGAGAAAACTGAAAATCCAGTTTATCGCGCTTTTCTCGCAAACTAATAAAGATAAAGAAAAACGGTTTTCAGATTTGGATACAGGACATAATTATACATTATGTAGCACTTAAAAATTTTAATTTTTTCACATTTATGTAATAATTGAAAATGGTCAATAACTCAAAAACTAATTAAGATATCGAAACAAAACTTTGATAAATGGATTCTGAACATAATTCCACATCATATTGGAAAATTTGAAGAAAATCTGAGTAGTGGTTCTTTTTGGCTTGTTTCAATTTTCACAGGTAATTTGGGAAATATTGATGATATCGGAAAACTGACTGGATATCTTTCATCACATTGCAATTCTTTATCGAATGGCGTTTTCCATTTTCTCGTAGCTTAAAGTTGAATTTATAGGCCACAAAATCATCAAGTGTAACCTCTGACATGCTGAAGTGGTTTAACAGACATATTGATTACTGCCTTTTGGATAACATTTACAATAGCGCATGGTGTTGCCATTGCATCAAAGTGTGAACAAGTTCAAAATGAAGGCCGGAAGACTGTTGCTCTTGCATATAAAATGGTGAATCGTTTTGCATCAGTTCCGGTTCTGCATGACGCCATGTTTGCTTTGGCTCAGCAGACAACCGCCACACATTCGAATATTTCAGCGGCTGGATTGTTTAATGTGGACCATGCAATGTTGTTTATGTTTGTAAATTTAATTGCGACGTATATAATAGTTATTATTCAGTTTGCTGGGACTGCATCGGCAACACCCAGTAGAATTTTTAATGAAACAAGTTCATAGATGCACTTCCTAGATTTTAAGCTTGTTAAAATGCCCTGTATGTTATGTAAAAATAAAGCAATTTTAAGTTTATCTACGTTATATAATTCTTGATTAACTCTTGTATAGCATACATAACCTATAAATTTCAGAAACCCGGAGATAGTGCCCTTAAAGGTAAGAAAACATTGGAATTTGTTGCATGCCTCAAAACATATGTTTGGAAAACACTCCGTATTTTCTGTAAATCAAATGCAATTTAGGGTTTTTAATTGTTATATGATAGATAAAGAGTCCCTCTACAACATGCATACCTTTTATTTCTCGTAAGCCCTTGGAAAGTGCCCGAAAATGCCAGCCAAAAATAATTATGATGCAAAATTTTAAATTTTTTAGACACAAAACCCCCTGTATCTCCTGTAATAATCAACGGATTTAAAGTTTCTCAACGTCTGATTATAGATAAAAAGACTCTCTATACAATGCATTTCTTTAAAACCTTCTAAACCCTTTAAAAGTGCCATAAAATGCCCTTTTTGTAATAAAATTGTTAATATTTTGGCCAAAAACACTGGGTTTGACATGTTTTCTTAATTAATACTCATTAATAAACAAAAATGTCTTAATTTTATACGTAATTTTAATTTAAAGAGAATCTGAAAAAAATATTTTCGGTCGAAGAACAGGGTCGAACTTTTTGGTTAAAAAATTTTTCGGTCGAAAGACAGGGACGTATTTTCGCTTAAAATTATTTTTGGTGCGAAGTCAAATTTTTTGTTAAAATTGCCAATAGGGCCTAAACTATCAGTGCTAGAGGAAAATTGTTCGGAAATAAATGAATTAGAATTCAACGAGCTATCAGGATCCGAAAACAGATTTTAAAAATTCCTATTTTTAATTCTGCACAAAAAAATGAAAAAGTTTTGCCTTTTTTATGACGAAATCTTTTCACGGTTTATGTTTTTTATGACATAAATTTAAAAGTTTGAATTTTGAATTTTTTTTTTTCGGATTATGACAAAACAAAAGATTATAAATCATTTATTTTAGTAAATTTTTCTTCTACAGCCCTTAGTTAAGGCCCTATTGACGCCGGTTGATTTGAACCAAATTTAATTGTTTTACGCGCATATCTTCTAAACTAAAAGCCTAATTAAAAAATATTACTGAAATATTTTGTTTGTATAATTGTTCTCTATAATATTCAGCAATAAAAACTTTAATTTTTCAATTTTTATTTTTCTCATAAGAAATAATGGAGAAAACTGAAAATTCAGTTTATCGCGCTTTTCTCGCAAACTAATAAAGATAAAGAAAAACTGTTTTCAGATTCGGATTGAGGACAAAATTATACATCATCTAGCACTTAAAAATATTAAATTTTCGACACTTATGTAATAATTGAAAATGGTCAATAACTCAAGAACTAATTAAGATATCAGAACAAAACTTTGATAAATGGATTCTGGGCATCATTCTACATCATATAGGAAAATTTGAAGAAAATCTGAGTTGTGGTTCTTTTTGGCCTGTTTCAATTTTCACAGGTAATTTGGGAAATATTGGTGTTATCGGAAAACTGACTGGATATCTTTCATCACATTACAAGGCTCTATCGAATGGCGTTTTCCATTTTCTTCTAGCTGATAATTTAATTTTTGACCCAAAGAATCGGTAAGTGTAACCTCTTGATATTTTTCGAGGCGTTTTGATCAACTTCTCAGAATCAAAAAACTAAATCTGCCATTTAATAGATCCTTATCATGACATGAAAAAAGTGCAAAAAGTTTTTTTGCATCTTTCATACTTTCCGAGAAAATCGCGTCGGAAAATTGCATTTCCCTCTCTCAAAAGTAAAAATTTTAAAATCTTATTATATGTAGAATTGTTCCCTGGACGTTATGCCGTTTTCCGTTTTTGATTATCTCTATTAGTTTCTTAGATAATCGGTAATTAAGTGGCGATGGAAATACACGTTCTATATAAATGCGTCTACAGAGTAAGGCAAGTATTAATGAATGAAAAGATATGTTTATAAGGTAATTATAAGCTCCTCTACACAATACTAGTATTAGTACTTAAAAATAATTAGAATTACGTAATTAGATGTCAGGCGCCTCCGCCATATTTTACGTAATTATTTAAAATTTTTTATAAATTAAAAAAAAATAGCTTTTTTTGCAGATTATGAAAGAAGACAATTATTTAAACAAAATATCTTAGTAAATTATTTGCATGAGACGTTTGTTTAGTTTAGAAGATATTCGGTATCTTTGGTTCCTATCAATTGGCGTCAATAGGGCCTTAAATAAGGGTTGTATAAGAAAATTTTACTGAAATAAATTACTTATAATATACTGTTTTATCATTATCCGAAAAATAATTTCAAAATTTCAATTTTTAAATTTATGCTATAAAAAACATAAACCGTGAAAAGATTTAGTCATAAAAAAGGCAAAACTTTTTCATTTTTTTATGCAGAATTAAAAATGCGAATTTTTAAATTCTGATTTCGGATTCTGATAGCTTATTGAATTCTTATTAATTTATTTCCGGAAAATTATCCTCTAGCAGTGACCGTTTAGGCCCTATTGGCAATTTTAACAACAATTTTGACTTCGCACGAAAACGAAATTTATTATCGTGATTATTATCTAAACGATGCATCTTAGAACAAAAATTTACTAAGATAAAGTGTTTAAAAATTGTTTGCTGATTATTATAGAAGCCACCTCCCAAACAAAAAAGTTACTTCAAATATTTTTGTTTTAGAGGTGGCTTTTATAATAATCAGCAAAAAAAACAATACATTTTCTACTTCTATTTTCTCATAAGAAATGATGGAGAAAACTGAAAACCAGTTTATCGCGCTTTTCTCGCAAACTAATAAAAGATAAAGAAAACGGTTTTCAGATTTGGGATATTGCGACATAATTATACATTATGTAGCACTTAAAAATTTTAATTTTTTCACATTTAGGTAATAATTGAAAATGGTCAATAACTCAAAAACTAATTAAGATATCGAAACAAAACTATGATAATTGGATTCTGGGCATAATTCCACATCATATTGGAAAATTTGAAGAAAATCTGAGTAGTGGTTCTTTTTAGAGCGTTTCAATTTTCACAGGTAATTTGGGAAATATTAATGATATCGGAAAACTGACTGGATATCTTTCATCACATTGCAATTCTTTATCGAATGGCGTTTTCCATTTTCTCGTAGCTTAAAGTTGAATTTATAGGCCACAAAATCATCAAGTGTAACCTCTTGACATTTTTGAAGTGGTTTTTGGTCAACTTCTCAGAATCAAAAAACTGAATCTGCCATTTTATAGACCCTTATCATGACATGAAGAAAGTGGAAAAAGTTTCTTTCTATCTTTATTAATTTCCGAGAAAATTGCGTCGGAAAATTGTTTTTCACTTTCTCAAAAATAAAAATTTTAAATTGTTATCAGTTGTAGAATTGTTTGCTGAACGCAATGCTGTTTTCCGTTTTTGATTATCTCTATTAATTTCTTAGATAATCGGTAATTAAGTGGCGATGGAGATACACGTTTTACATAAATGCGTCTACAGGGTAAACTGCAAGTATTAATGAATGAAAAGATATGTTTATAACATAATTATAAGCCCCTCTACACAATACTAGTATTAGTGCTTAAAAATAATTAGAATTACGTAATTAAATGTCAGGCGCCTCCGCCATATTTTACGTAACTATTTACATTTTTTTTATAAATTAAAAAAATTAAGATTTTTTTACATATTATCAAAGAGGACAATTATTTGAATATAATATCTTAGTAAATTATTTTAATGAAACGTTTAGTTTAGAAGATATTCGGTATCATTGGTTCCTATCAATAGGCGTCAATAGGGCCTTAAATAAGGGCTGTATAAGAAAATTTTACTAAAATAAATTACTTATAATATTCTGTTTTATGATAATCCGAAAAAATAATTTCAAAATTCCAAATTTTAAATTTATGCTATAAAAAACATAAACCGTGAAAAGATTTCGTCATAAAAAAGGCAAAACTTTTTCATTTTTTTATGCAGAATTAAAAATTGGAATTTTTAAAATCTGATTTTGGATTCGGATAGCTTGTTTAATTTTAATTAAATTATTTTAGAACAATTTCATTCTAACACTGATAGTATAGGCCCTATTGGCATTTTTAAGAAAAAATTTGACTTCGCACGAAAACGAATTTCACAATGGTGATTATTTTCAAAACTATGCATCTTAGAACAAAATTTTATTAAAATAAAGTATTTAAAATAACATTTTCTTCAATATTCAAGAATAAAAAATTTTATTTTTCACACTTAGGTAATAATTTTTTAAAAAAAAGTTCGGTCCTGTCCTTCAACCAAAAATAATTTTTAGATAAAGTTCGACTCTGTTCTTCGACCAAAAAATAAAATTGGAATACTAATTCGGCCCTGTTTTTCGACTAAAAATGCAACTTACAGCAAAAATACATTTTGATTGGCGTTTTAGGGCCTTTCCTAAGGGTTTAGGGTGTTCAAACGGTGCGCATGATGTAAAGGGCTTTTTAAGCTACATTTTGGTCTTTAGAATTTCTATATTGCTTTACTGGTTCAAGAGATATAGGGTGTTTTCTGCACAAAAACACAAAAATTTTTGCTATATAACAACTTAAATGTCCATTTTAGGGCACTTCTTCAAGGATTGAAGGGTAAAACGTATATGTATCTCATAAAGGCATTCCTAATCTATTAGGGAAATTTAAAAAATACCAGAATTTTCCATTTTCATAGAAAATATCGCATATTTTCCACTTGAAGTTTTACAAATTTCCGAAAAATGCATTTTTAAAGGGCATTTTAAGGCATTTCTGAAGGGTTTAGAGGGTTAAAATGGTACACATTTTGTAGAGAAGATTTTCATCTAGTATATTACAATGAGCAATCAAAAATTTGCTTATTTTTATAGGAGATAGAGGGTGTTTTCAAAAGCGAGTTTTATAAATTTGAGAATATCAATGATTTAGAATCGTATTTAATGGCACTTCCTGTAATTGAACAAATCCTGGAAGCACATATATAATTAAACAACCCTAAAGCTAGAATATAGCAAGAAAAAAATTGTAAATTTCTGTAGGGTGATAAGTCATACAGGGCGTTATTCAAACCAAATTTTGCAAATTAGCAATAAAAGGCAATTTTGAAATGGGGTTTAAGGGCACTTCTTAATAACTCTAAGGACCAAGTATTTTCACATATAAAAGACAACCTTTTCAACTATAACACATCAAAGAAAAAACCCAAATTGCTTGATTGGTACAGGAGATACAGAGTGTTTCTTAAGTCAACTTTTAGCAAACCATTAAACACCGTTTTATAATCACCTTTATTTCCTGCTCGCTAATACGCATTGTTGATAAAATTGCATTTTCAGACGAAACTAGCAGCTTATTACGAAGGTGGCGGCAAAAAGTTTACGATGATTAATCGCCGCCGACAGCGTCGTCGCCGGTGGTCGTTTCGCCGGCTGGCGACGCAACAATTTTCTTGTCGTTTGTCTTTGTTTGCGCGGTGTTGTTTTTTGTTTTTTGTTTTATTCGTTTTCGTTTTCGCCGAGTTGTCGTCGCGAACAGGAACTATAACTCCGCTGCATGCGCGTTTTTCATCCAGCTTCCCTAAGTGCCGGCTGCTTTTTTTTCAGGTGGCCTCATCAGTATTTTTGTCACAATTCTTCTGCTCGTTGAAGCACACCACATTAATTATTATAACGTTTTTATACCAACAAATAAAAACAAAAAAACCAAAATTAGATAGCAATTAAATATATCAACACCCTGTATAATTTTTTTACCTATAGAGATAACCAAATTCGAGTAATCGTCAAATATTTAATCAAAACAAAAAATAAAAACAAATAAAATTTTGCCTTTTAAATCTAGTTTTTTCCGATGTTTAAGGGTAGCTTGCGAATGGGGGTGATGTGCCAGGGGGCGGCGGTGCGTTTGACAATGACAAATCGTTTAGGCATCGCTTTAAAAAGCGTTTGTCGAGCGCGCACCAAACAAATGTTTACAACTTTTTATAATAGACACACACGCATTCCGCATCGGAGGCGGGAGCGAAGGCAAAGAGATGAAAGCCGGGCGAAAAAAAAAACTTTCTGCTGGGCTATAGCTACATTTTTTTATATTCGATTTCTTGCCGCCAACTGGCAACTGGGACGTTCGATTCCATTCTCGTTCTCATCCGTTTTATTCGCGCTTCATCGTCGTTTCATCGTCGATTTTCGATGCTCGGCCATTTCCTCCCTTTTTTTAGTGTGTAGCGAGGGGCGGCGGTCGCTCACAACAGTCACACCAATACAACATTTGTTGACTTTTGCTTCACTGTGAGCGTTTTAGTTTTATATTTATTTCTGCTTGCCATTCTTGGGCACTTCCGGTGGCAAAGTTTGTTTATCTGTTATCATTTTCCGGTTTTCCTTAATCTTTAATCGCTATTTTACAATATTTACAATCATAAACCTTTAATTTTTTAAGTTTTTATTTGAAAAAAATAATGAATATCTATCAAATGGTTGCCACCCCGACACATTTCCCTAACATCTATTCAATTGCGTGTCGTCCCCGCTCATTACTCATTACTATTGTTAACGTTCTGACTTATTTTCCGTTTTCCGGAACGAGTGTCATTTTGCCGCCCTCCGCATACCTGCAGACTGAGGCGGCGGCTGAAGAACACGATCATTGTCTGTTCGCCGGCGCCCGCGTACTCTCACAAGCTCGTAAAACGGCACATATTACGTCGACGCCGCCGCCGCCACCGTCACCCTATCGTAAAATAATGGCGTATCGATTTTGCATTACGGATGCGTCGCTGTCGACACACACACATACAACAACATCAAAAGTAAAGATGAACATTTAAATATTCATCATTTATTTATTAGCGAAAAATCTTGAAACACTTTGTATATTTTAAAAATTAATATTTGACGTGTACAGTGACGTGGACAATCGTTTGCGACACAAATCATTCAGAACAAATACGAATCAAACTCAACCGGTTGAACATTGGAGGCAGTGGAGGCAGTGGAGGCGGTAGAGTTTGTATGAGGTTATACCCGGCGTGCTCATACCTGTAGACGGATTGTACTCCGCCGGGGGCGGCTGGGGCCGGCGACAAACACCCTGATTGCTCCGATGCGCCGATTCAACCATGTTTATTATAGTCGTGTGGGCGCACACTCGCATTCCGATTATCTACAATTATTATTCATTCGTGCGCGCCACAACAAACATGCGCGATTAATAATCCATCAAGGGGCGGCAAGTGCGCACGCCTCCGTTTGTATCTATACATTATTAAACATCAACTGCTACATGTAATAAAAATAAATAAATTTAATTGATTACATTATAGATGTCGTTATTTTATATAACCTATTAAATTATTGTTTTTTAATTAAATATTTATGCAAATATTGTTTAAATTAATTAAATTTTTGATAATATTATAGGTAATGTAAATTATTAACATTCCGTAGAAGAAAATTTAATGTTTTTATTATTGTTATTAAATTAAACGCATTTAAAGTTTAACTTCTCTGAATTATTACGTAATCTGCGTATATTATATAAGAGCACATCGATAAGTGAAAGGTGTAGTCTGTAGGAGAGACTTTGTGTATATACAGTCTGCTCGCGTGAAAAGGATCCTAGGGTTCGAGTAAAAAGTGATCGAATCCTGCGTGATCCCTGATCGTACGTAGAGGCTTTTGCATCATTGGAATCCCGTACAGACCCATTGCACTCGTGGTATAAAATGGTTAAGTGAATTAGGTTAGAGTGTGGTT
The DNA here is from genome assembly GCF_025399875.1 of Dalotia coriaria. NCBI lineage: Eukaryota > Metazoa > Arthropoda > Insecta > Coleoptera > Staphylinidae > Dalotia > Dalotia coriaria. The sequence continues at coordinate 6,418,499 of NW_027045445.1, forward strand.
TACGGGGTGTTTTGTAAAAACTTCTTTTCTTCACATTTTGTTATTCCACACATGTGATCCTCACATGATGACAGGATGTGTGCCCCTTTTGTTGTCCTTTTTGTTATCATCGACAAAGTTTCCATTTAAATAATGAGCGCGTCGGCTATCAAGTTATTTAGTGTTGGGCGTTTAGTGTTTAGCCGTTTAATAAAGGAGCACACAAAACAACGGGATCAAAACCAGGAAACAATGGCGGCCACTCTCTCACTGAAAGCTCTCCTAGCTTAATATCCTTTCATCAACTTATCTCACAATGGAGTTAATCATTGACACACACATTTTTTACTCAAATGAAACACAAAATATGTAAAAAACACTGTGTATGATAAAATGTATGATATTGATATTTATTGTTAAAAAATATTGTTTTATTTTAACCAAGGCGGAAATTATTCGATTTGGGTATATTGTTGTGATACATTTGTGTTGTCAACCTAACCGCCGCCCCCTTGATACGAATCTCGGTTGAAATAGTGCACAATGCAAATAACGCGCCTGGCTGCGCCTCCCACAGGAGAATCGGACATTCCGCAGAGATAGGAAAGTAGTGTGAGGTGGTGTCCTTTTAGGGGGTGGCCGTACGTGTACATGTGGGGGTGGTAAAAGCGAAATTTTGAAACGCATGCAAATATTAAACATGTATGCACGCGCGCGCACGACGGCTAGGGCCAATTTATACGCAAATTTTCATTATGCGCCCCTGTGTCCGCTGGGGGCGGCCATATTGATTTATTACCTGCGCCCCAGTACGCAAACAAAACGTATTGGAATGTGATATTGCGAAAATAAAAATAAAAAAACATCAACATGAGTTTTTAAATATTTTTAATTTTTAAATAGTCTTTAAACACTTTGTATAATTAGGATTTTCTAAACTTAAGTGCATTTTTAGCGTGTCGTGAATCAGATCAGAAAATAGACTGATCTTTTCCGCGCGCAGACAAAGAAACTAAAATTAATTCACGCCGCGACCGGCTGCGTCGCATTAATGTCGCGCCGCCTCCGTCGCCGCCGCCGCCACCGCTGTGCAATGTAAACACGTGTTCGATATTCGAAATGACACGTTTGCACTCACAGTTGCGAAAGTGTCTAGAAAGTAGCTAAACAAAAATACCACCACGTATATACAAAGTGTTTCAAGAAAAAAATGTTTATAAATATCTAACAAATATTTACGTGTTTCTCATTGAACATATTGTATATATAAAAATGTTTACTCTAAAAGTTCCACTATGGACCATAACAAAAATTGATTTATGTTCGGCCAAACTCCTGCCATCTGTGCGCTCAGCAGGAGGCGGCTATCGCAGCCGCCTCCGGCAAAACACGCGCGCGTCCCCGTAATTGCTTACAACGATTAAATAAACGTTTTGTCAGTACGTATCCAAACACGTAACCTACCAGCAAACTTAACCAAACATAACATCTGATTAAGATTGACTTTGGTTAATTTCATAACCTCAAAACGCAAACTTTTCCAATATCAAACTTGCGTTTTGTTTTTAAGGTTAGTTTACGGCTTGTTTAGAGTGGTGGGCCACAGCTGTGGGAAGAAATTGCTCGTTGAAAAAAAAGTATCGACAATATCAACTTTTTTTAGTCAAATCAATCATTTTCGCTTTACCCACGTCAGATATACAATGTGTCCGTGAATTAAGGAAAAAATAAACGCGGAATTGAATATGTAAAACGATGGAAATATAAATCAACGTGACGAGTGGATTCAATCGGTCTTTGTCGTGTGCGGTTGTGTTGGGGGGCGGCGGAGAGACTGTTGCGCCTGGCCTGGCAGACTAGATGAAGTCTAATATGCTGCGAGCGGTGAAAAATCCGCTTTAATTTCGCACGCGAGACTTTTTTTCCGTTTCTTTCCCGGTAGGTATGGCGGCGGCGGGGGCGGCAAGGTACGAATTGCGTTCGTGGGCATCCGGGACTCATAAATTTCCGCGTGCGGTGTGGATGTGGTTGTGGTAGTGGCGAGCGATGATATGCACACACTTTGGCGGCGGTGAAAGTGGAGGCGGCGAAATAAGATAACCTTCCAAGCCGTCGATACCTTTTCCACGAGTGCATAAGATATATGCCGGAGCCGGAATCGAATATTTCACAGACCGCTGTTATCTATACGTGCACATACCCACTTGTTTGCACAGGATACACAGGGTGTTGCAGAAATTTTTTTGATGTAAAAAATTAAAAATAAACACTTTGTATGTGCGAAATCGATTTGCGCTTTAAGAGCTCAACCTCGAATTTGCTTACGAAGTTGTCGGAAAACCGTGTAGTCGTGCTGCATCCATTGGAGGCGGCAGAGACGCGATTACTTACCGCGATTGCCGATTACGATCGGGTCTAATGGAAACTAATTGAAATATATTTTCTTCTAATGCATTCGGACGCGTTACATCCGACATTGCTCATTGCGCGTTTGTGGATATATACAGAGTGTTTTTGGAAGTGAATTTTTTTGTTATTTGAGTGTAAATAATTGTTGGAACATTTTAATTACGCAAAGTTTTTAATTGTTAAACAACGCGACACACATTTTATTGCCAAGCGGAGCGTGCCTAACGAGTTTAATGCCGATGGGAGGCGGCGGCGGCGGCGACGAGCTGCTTGGCCGAACATTCGATTATCCTCCAAACTGGGCGCCAGCCTCGCGCTATTATAATCAATGGATATTTTAATTAAACTTTTCGAATTCCTTTTGTTCCACTGCCGCCGCCGCCGCCTCCAATTTTTTTCTCCTATGGGATTACCAGACAACGAAATCGAATTAAGTGCATTTTTATTATTTAAAAAAAAATTTTTTTTTTCTAAAAAAAAATCTAAAAACACATTGTATATAATATTATTAATCATGTGCTTCTCGTCGTAAGTTAAAAGCGGCTTTTAATCGACGATAAACATTGCTCGGCATTTTTATTTTTTATTTATCTTTTCGCGAGCGAACGCCGGCGGTGTTAAAGTCGATGAAACTTCAATAAAAAAAAATCGTAAACAAACAGGGAAAACTTTGCGCACTCGAGATGAACGAAAGGGAATAAATAAAAATTATATTAGATTATATATAGACGAGCGCGCGCGCAAAATTTCTGACGTGTTGACAAGATGGCCGCCGTTGTGTGTAAACACAAATGTAAACAGAATTAAAACGCGAGGCGAGCAAATTTGCAGTGCGCGGCGATATTAAAAATATCTAACTGACAGCTGTCAAAAAAGTGTAAAAATAGGTTATATGTTTTGACAGCTGTCAGAAACTAGGTTTTATGATGACATAACCCATATTAGTGTTGGTATTGTGTGTGCGGCTAATAAATTTATGGCTGCACTGCGAAATTCGGCAGTTTCAACCTGAAGGAGCGCGATACGCGTGTGGTGAAGGGGGTGGCAACACCCCCCAGTGTGTTTATTGCCGGCTGACGCTAATAACGCTAAACGCTGAGGCGAACGCGATAACTTCGACGCACAAACTCAGAAACTACCCTTTTACTCTAAACCAGTGGCGTGCAAAATGTTTATTCAACTAAAATAAACAATTATACACATTAACACATAAAATAACAACAAAAAACTTTAATAATTATTTATATTTTTAAAATTATAAATTTTTTTGTTTAAAATTTTGAGGGTCACTGGTTTTCCTGGTGTCGACGTGCGTAATGAGAAGACGAGTCGGACGAGCACGTTCGTTACTACTCGTTTGGCGTTACACTACACTAGTCCTCAGTCCTTAGACCTAACCTACACATTTACGCACCCATACACACACACAGACACACTGTATATTCCAATTGCGGATAGCTGTGTGCGTGAGCAGATCTAAGGTAATTGTAACAACGCAGGCAGGTGGAGGTGGTGGCAGGTGAGTAATTAAATTCACTCGTTGTCTATTTGAACCAGCTACCGCCGCTGCCGCCGCCTCCGTTGGCGAAATTTCGGCCGCCCGCATTCCGTCATTTCGCTCATTGTTGTTCGTTTGCTTATCTTTCATTTTGCCACCAGCGTCCAACTATTATAATTGCGCCAAAACTAAAACACACGCGGCTACATTTTGTTAGCCGCCCCTCGGGGGCAGTACTAACATTTCTACATTTCATCATTTTGCAAGGGATACGGACAAAGACAAACACGTAATTAGAGAAATTGATTAATTAGTATTTATCTTTTGCAAAATACCGGTATTTTGGAATTACCGGTTTTTTCTTTTTTAAAAACCGGTATTTTTATTTTTTAATACCGATATTTTTATATCTAATATATAAAAATTTTATAATTTAAAAAATACCGGTATACCGAAATACCGGTATTAAACTACAAGTTCCCATAAAACCGTTTTGGAAGCACTGGAGTAGTTAAAAAAAGACTAACTAATGTCTAATGTCTAAGTGTTTTTCTGTCTGAAATAATTAGGTCATCGGCGATTAGTATTCGATCATAAATTTGGCTTTTTGTTTACGCTGGCGGGCCATATTTTTAGCTTCGTGAATGCAAATTGAAAAACACATTCGCCGCTTTGCCATCAAAACTCTTTAACTAGAAACACGCGCCCGGCGAACGTTTAACTAAAACTTCGTCGAACCTCGCTCGGAAATGAAAATATTTATTTTCCCATCGTGGCGACAAGATTTAGCTATCTATAAATATTTGATTTTCCAAAAGCGACAATTCCAATACTAACCTGACACTTAGGATACTGATCGTCCGGTTGTTGCGCCACTTTCCATCCCAACAGCGGCGGTATGCAGATTAGCGCAGACAGCAACCAAACTGCAGTTATCATCACTACCGCCCGCACGGGGGTGCGCTTCTTAAGATACTCCACTGCTTGCGTGATGCTCCAATAGCGATCGAGCGAAATCAAACAAAGATTCATGATACTCGCCGTGCTGAGGAGGACATCCATGGCGGAATGGATGTCACACCACCACGAGCCAAATATCCAGTAACCCATTAGTTCATTTGCTAGTGAAAACGGCATGATTATCAACCCGAGGAAGAAATCTGCAACCGCTAGCGAAGCTATGAACCAATTCTGTATGTTTTTCAACGCTTTTTCTGTGGTTATAGCAATGATGACTAACATGTTGCCTACCACGACGACAATCATCAGGATAGTAATCGCAATTGATGCTAATACAATTTGTGGAAGTGTGTATCCACTGGGATAATGCTGGACGAATGTTTCGTTCGGTGCCAGGCTGGAATTTGCTGTGCCATTGTCGAAGATCGAGAGTAAAATGTCCTCCATCGCCAGCGCCGCTCGTGGTGTCATATTCATCAACGCCATCTTTCGGTTGGGTGTTTAAGGTTAAAATGTAAACTTTTGACAGCTGTCAAAACATAACCGCAACTGTTGTATTATACACTATGTTCAGAATGAATTTTTGGTTAAAATTTTTTGGTCCCACTTGACACTTTGTTGTTTTTTAAAACATTTAAAACTTAAACTATGCGATTATTATATACAGTGTGTGTTTAGAAACCCGTTTGCTCCGAATCTTTGCCGGTTTGTACATAAACATATATTTATCATATATATCGGTGTCGGCGAATAATTTATTATCAACTTAATTATTTTTTTATAATTTTTAATTTTTAACAAACCGGAAAATTATTTTTTAGTTAAACATAAACAAAAGTTTGACGTTCACAGACACGTGACGCGCACTCACATCATCTCGACGCGACACCTTAACGCACTCTTAAAAAATTTAAATAACTTTCCGGTTATCCGGGTGTCTGTGGTTTTTATTTTCCGGTTTTATTTTTTTGTTGGTTGTGCTTGCAAGTTGAGTGTTCACGTGTCGACACTAGCTAGTTTAGAATATAGTCTTCGCGGCGCGGACGCGAGATGTTGGTTGGGGGAGGCTGTGGCGGCGGCCGCGGCGTCGTCGTCGGCGTCCTCGGCGGCGCTGCTGCTGCGGGCGGCTGCACGAAGCTCGCAGGACATGTTACCGCCACGTTGCTCTACCGCGCACTGCCGGAGAACAAGCGCGTTCCCAACGCCGCCGCCGCCCCCCTCGCAGAAGCAGAAGCGCGCCTCCTCCCACTCCCACCGCTCCCGGGCATGCGGAGTACTACGCACTCCCATCGAGAGTGCTACTACATTCTACAACCGAGTAATATTTTTTCCAAAAATATCAACACACACACGTACTGTATCTAAATCAGTTTAAATACTTGATGACATCTGGTGGCAAGTAGTGACACCTAGTGACATTAACTTGCAGCTTTGTCCCATGGCGCAGGCAAATATGATTACACGCAATTAATCCGACCGGACGCTGTCGCAACAACGGTTTTCCCATTAACTCTTCACTTCTTCGCCGCCACCTTCGGCACCTCCTGTTCATCAACCTGTTAATGAGTTTTTCATATTTAATGGATTTTTCTAAGCACCGTAGTGATTGAATTAAAATCTTATTTGCGCGCAGCGCCATCTATGATTTAATAGCGCTTAAATTTCCTCTGCGCGCATCGAATTCGTTTGTGCATGTGGCGCGTGAATAATGAACGAGATGGAGTTACAGGATGACTGAGTACATTGATGTGGTGGCCGGGCAGTTGGGGGCGGTTGTCGGTAGGATTAAATGGAGCGCGTCCATTTATCATTCGCCTCCGATGACCGACCATCAATTTCTAAGAATGCGTACGCCGCCGAAACAATGGCCGTTCCATCAACGCCGAAATTCCCCTTTTCCGCTTTTCCGGTGAACAAAACACTTTTGTTTTCAGCTCGGGTTACGAAATCCAGCTGGCATTTAGTGTTTCCAACTACTGCACACGTGATTTTTAATTACAATAAACATTTCCGGTTTTCCGGTTTTTAAAAAAATTGGTATAATGTGTGTAGTGTGGAAAGTTTAATGATGATTGTGTAAAAATGAGCTCAAGGACACTTTTGGAGTATTTTCTTCTCGGGCTGCTTGGCTGCAGGAAGAAGGATGACAACGACCTACCCCAATGACGTCGATACGCGCTCGCGGCGCGTTATCCGAATGACGTCAGCGAGCGCGGCTTTTTCCCACCGCCGCGCCGCCTGCGAGAGATGATGATGCTGCCAACCGGTAGCACTGGGGCAGGAGTGTGCGCACGGCTGTGGGGCGGCAGGCCGGCGGGGGGCGGTGGTGTACTCAAAATTGCTCGTGACGCACTCCGCGCTCGTACCATCATCGAACCAAACGGACATATGTACACAACTCGAAACAATTTCACTCTGCGTGAAAATTTCGGACATTTTTCCGGCGATTTCCGGTTGATTAATATTTACATGCCATCTCAGGTGTTTTCATTTGGTCATTTTTATTTTTTTTAAGGTTTAAGATAAGGAAGAATAACGTTTTTCTCCTGTTGCACAAAAGACATTTTTTTCCGTCGCCTTCCAGGCATTATAAGATGCAGCAATTTAGTTCCGTGTGCGCACCGGTTGTGCATGCTCACACAATGTCAATCGCATTACCTGGCGGCGGCAGTGCACAATACCCACGCCGCCCCCTTGGAGTTCAAGTGAGTTAAGCGCGCTTTTTCGTAAAGCGATAACATTCGAGACGTGAAACTGATTTACCACACGCTTGCATACAATGTGTTTAAAGTTGGTAATAAATTTGAAACACCCTGTATATTTTGTATAATTATACTATGATAATAAACATAACCTTCAGGTGAACAAACAACACTAATTTTTAATTACGCGCAATACAAAACACGCGTTATTCATTTATTGTTATTTGTTGTTTGTTTGTCGGTTCGTTAGTGAGACGAGTGGAAAAGTCTTAGTATGTTAATTAATTGCTCTAATTGCTTGACGATTACGTGGTTGCAAGCGGATTGTTACTTTAAACAATTGAGAGCTATTGTACGATAATGTAATGTGGCAAAATGCTCTGACGCGGAATAAGAAGAGCTAAAAGCTAGGGAATCGATAGAAGTGGAAAATTCTGTGGAGTTGTCATGCTAGCGACACCTTGAGGGAAATTCGTGAACTATTTGGGGTTTAATTTAATTATATTGAGTATAAAATTGAATTTAATGGGGGAAATACATTAAAATTTTAATGTTTTTATATACAAATCGATAGAGAATTTAATTAGAAATAATTTGGTTCCAATTTGATTTAATTTTATAAATAATTACAAAAGTTTTAAATAAAAATATGAACAAAAAGCAAAAAAGTTAAATTAAAGTTAATAATTTTTTATTAAAACTTAAATATCTCACAAAAATATTAATAAATTTTATTATTTTAATAAATAAATCAATAGATAATTTATTTAAGTATAACTTAGCGTTAATTTGGTCAAATTTTATAAGCAATTACAAAAGTTATAAACAAAAATATGAACAAAATGCAAAAAAGTGAAATTAAAGTAAATTATTTTGTGTTAAAACTTAAATATCTCACAAAAATATTAATAAATTTTATTATTTTTATAAATATATGAATAGATAATTTATATAAGTATAACTTAGCGTTAATTTGGTCAAATTTTATAAACAATTACAAAAGTTATAAACAAAAATATGAACAAAATGCAAAAAAGTGAAAATAAAGTTAATTATTTTGTGTTAAAACTTAAATATCCCTCAAAAATATTAATAAATTTTCTTATTTTTATATATAAATCAACAGATAATTTATCTAAGTACAATTTAGCGTTAATTTGGTTAAATTTTATAAACAATTACAAAAGTTATAAACAAAAATTCATTGTTTGTCTCTTTTGAAAAACAAAAGTAGAATTTAATAAAAAAAAGTAGCAATAAATTTCAAATTAACATTTGCTTCCTATTCGTAGCAATAATTTATTCCAAACAACTTTAGATGTTGCTAAGCGATCCATTTCTTCACCTCACAGCGCATAATTTAATCGAAACTCTTGATAACCTTGACAATGTAAAATATTCGGATGCATTTTTTGATGTTTAAAAATTTAAATTTAAATGGGCGTTGTTCAAGTATAAAAGGTGCAGATTGCATCGAGAAAGACACACTTCATCACTGTGGTGCAGTACAACAACAATAACCAACTACCAAAATGAAATTCTTGGTAAGAATAACCAAAAACATTAAAAATAGTAAAATTTTATCAAAATGTTTGGTAATTTATAGATTGTCTTCGCTTGCGCTTTGGCCGCCGCCTCCGCTGGTCACCTGGTCTCCCCCGTGTACCCAGGCCCCCAACACTTGCCAGTAATCGGCGCCAACGGTGTCCCAGTTGATACCCCAGCCGTCCAACAAGCCACCGCCGCCCATTTGGCTCACAAAGTCGAAGCTCATGCCCGCAATGGTGACTACCATCAAGTCGCTCCAATTGCCCCAATTGCCGCCCCTGCTTTTGCTGCCCCAGTAGCCGCCCCAATTGCCCCAGCTCACTTTGGTTCCCAGGCTTACCCAACCACTCTTGGAGTCCCAGCTGTGACCGCCAGCGGTGTCCCACTTGAGACCCCAGAAGTTGCCGCCGCCAAGACCGCTCACTTTGCTGCCCATGGTGAAGCCCTTGCCCGTACCAGCCACGCTTATGGTCACTACGTCGCTAAACGTGGAGTCTACGCCTACGCCACTCCAGCTTACGCCTATGGAGCTTACGGTCATCATTACTTGGCTAAGCGTGGTGTTTATGCTGCTGCCCCCTTCGCCTACACCGCCCCAGCTTACCACTACGGAGCTTATGGACACCATTACTTGGCTAAGCGTGGAGTCTACACTCCATTCGCTTACTCCCATGGTTACACCTCTGCTTACCCATATGCTCATTATTATTGAATGACATGACTACTCACGCCATCTCACGGATAAACCGACAACGATATGATAATCTTAGTCTATGTAAATAAAGTAAACAAAATATAAATCAAAACCATGTTTATTCTGTAATTATTGCAACCATTGTTTAATCAATGCCCTGGCTGTATTCTTAGCATTGCGCATGCTTGCTGAATCACTAGCAGATGAACTAGACATGTCAGCACAATGTCCACCACCTTCAATACGCAGCATTCTCGTCTGTGAGTTAGGCAACATATTATACCCCATAGGTGCCCATGGATCATCCGAACTATACAAGAATGCGATATTCTTAAGCCCCGCCCCCTTACCGGGATTAACATTGTAGTTGGAGTTTGTTGCTGTTACTTTTGCATTCAACTGCGCATCTGATTGTCCTGCGTTACCAAAGACTGCCCGACAGAGGGCGTAGTGCATTGATGGACGTACAGATGATCCATAAACTTGGTTATTACCAGCAGTGGTGATAAACCAACCGAATTCATTACACTGTTGCCATAACCATGACCTAGAAGATTGGTCCTTGTTGGTGTTGAGGAACCCAGGTGGGTGATGGGCAAACACTCCGGAAGTACATTGGTTAGCTGGTACAGCAAAGTAGGAAACGAATTTATCCAGATTGGTGGTTCCTTGAGCGTTGGTCAAGCGTTGACATTGAGAGGTCACGGTGCTGGATGCACTTTGGACCATATTGGCGAAATGGTAAATGAAACGCAGGAAGAACGCGGCGCGGTCCAAAGGTTCCTGGACTTGAGATGATCGGCACACCCTGGATATACAAAGTGTTTTAAGGATAAATTAATAAAATATAACCTCAAACCTACGAGAATAATTGATGTAGACGGTCTTTTTGTCCGTTGAGGTACATGCTTTCCATGGTTTGGATTGCGCCCATGATGATATTGTTACATTGTGGGTTGACTCTTCGAATGTAAGATGTCACTACTTCCATGTACTCTATATCAAGGTATACCACCAATATTACAATCATATTCAATTTTTTTAAGGTTAGAAGTTTAACTTACGATACATATCAAAAGTAGAAAGTAATGGTCCACTGGTTGCATACACTGCGGTGACCATATTCGGGTAAATCTGTTTGGTAAACATTGAAAGTGATGCAGAGTATGAGCAACCCATCAAGACAAGTTTGCTTTTACTGTAGAATTCAGAAGTGCGTAACCAATTGTAAAACTGGCGGATGTCTTCAATTGCTTGACGACTTGAATGTGTTGCGAGGTTTCTTGTACTTAAGTCACTGTAATAATAGATAATAATTAATTAGTAATAAAAAAAAGTTTTTTATGTGTTTTTACCTTGTGGGAATACTTTCTCCGTAGAATCTGTGTTCTAGGTAGAACATGGCGCCGCCATTCTCACGCGCCATCTCAAAAAGTTGTCCGGAACTAAGGGAACCAACACCGATTGTCCATTCACCACCAACGTAAACGAAAATAGGACCATTAGGTTTAGCAAATTGTGTGTTGTAGATAAACCTCTGTAAAATTAAATATTTGAGGTTATAAATACATACAATGTGTTTTATCTGCTATTGTTTATACCTGTCTGTATGTACCGGAGTTTGCGTTAAAATTATCGATTTTTGCGACCACATACGACCATTGTTAATGAGAATTACGCATGACGGGAAATGTTGGTGGCCTATCAATAATTCCCCTTACGGGAATCATCTATAAACATACAAAGTGTTTATAAAATCAATTAAAAAATTGAGGTTATGTTTTACAGTGCGGTTTTCATATTCAGAAGAATTTTCATCTTCAAATGCGCCGTTGTCGTATTCAGGAGAAGTTTCATCTTGAGAACTATCTTCTGGGTGGATGATGCCACCAAAACAAAATGGCACCAGTAACAAAATGGCGTACAACTTCATTTTGGTTAACAGTAAACCAAAAACTGTTCAAATCCATATTTGAGTAAACTATTTATACTAGTTGCAACAAATCAAATTCAGGTGTTATCAGTTATCAGTACCGACGTGTGGCATAACATGTCATGACAACATACTTGAAGTAATTAACAAATTTGTCTTCGTTGTTCAATACTTCATTCATGGTTATAACTTTATAATATTTATTTCTACGTGTTTGCGCTTGGCAATAAAATAATACAGATTGAAGAAAACAATGGAAATAAAGAATTAATTATAGAAAAACATGCAATTAATTTAAAATAAACAATAAAAAAATGAACAAATTGTTGGCAAAACAAGTTGATTATTATTTTAAAATATGTTAGATACCAATGTCGAATAATAAGAATGAAACATGCCGCGATAAAGAAAATTTATGCAAGTAATTTTCAAATGGTAATCTATGTATGACGGCAATCGTAAGCTCCGCCTCCTTATGGAGATTAACATTGGTAACTACAAAAATTTGAATATTTCACAAACAAATTACGTTGGAATAATTATTTTACTTCATTTGTATTAAATAGATTCATTTTAATCCTCTGACAACCATTTTTTCACCCAGGCACGTGAGTTGACCTTGGCATATGTCATTGATTCACTGTCTTCGTCACTTTGGGGGAACATATCCCAACAATGGCCCCCACCTATTCAAAATACCAATTTTAAATGTTTACTTTAGAAAAAATGATAAAATTAGTTACCTTGAATGTAAAACGTTAACGCTTCATCATTCAAAGACTCCTGGACACCCATAGGGGCCCATGGATCACTGGAACCATAAACAAACACAGATTTTCTTACATTTGGCGTATAACCACCATAAACCTTATTAGTATTCTCCTGTGCTAATAAAATATTCTCATCGGTGAACCTGGAACATACATAATCTCAGTTACCATTTTTATACAGGGTGTTTTCAGATATCTTACGTCGCTCCATAAGCATCTCTACACAATTGGTGATAGAAAAAGGGAAGAACACTTTTACCAAATACTTGTGTATTGGTTTCGGTGGTTACGAACCATCCGAATTCATTACACTGTTGGTAAAACCATGGACGTTCTTTACCATTCAAAGACGTGTCAGCGTAAAGCGCAGCAGTTGAATCATAATCAACAGTGCGGTAGCAAAAAATGGGTGTTGTACCATTTGTACGGTAATTTACCAATTTCTCAGCGTAGGTTTCACCTGTAGCGTTTATTAACCTATTGCATGCGTTAGAGGGTTTTTCGGGATCTTCATAGCCCATGTTACCGAATTCTACACCGAATCTTTGAAAAACTGCTGCTTTGTCATAATCTCCTTTAGGGTCATAAGGTGGGCAGATCCTAAACATCATAAAAGAAACAAAAATTCAAAAAATTTGTTAATTGAGGTTAAACTGGTATCTAACCCTAATTTTTTGATGACAGACGCAGCGCCCTCTGGCCCACTGTCATACTCCTGCTCCAATTGTTGAATTCCATAAAATAAACCATCGAAACATTGTTTTCCGATGTTTGGAAGGTTGTAAATCATACGTGAAATCACCTGAAGGTATTCTAAAGGATATACAGGGTGTTATCTTTGTTTAAACTTGAAATTTACTCTTGATTTCTTACCAAACATACTGTCTTTAGCATAGAATGGTCCACTGGTAGAATAAGTGACTTGAATCAACTCGGGATACTTTTGTTTCATCCATGCGACTAACCCACCGGTGTATGAACAACCAAACAACATAACCTTACTATTCTTATAGCGATCAAACTCTTTTAACATCATGATAAACCCTTTGAGGTCTTCTTGTGCTTGGCTACTGTGTAACAAACGAAGACTCTCGGAGGTGAAGTCAGTTGTGGGCATAGATTTGCCATAGAAACGATGCTCGGTGTAAAACATGGCGGCGCCATTTTCTCGTCCAATTTCGTAGATTTGACCTTGTTCTAGCCATCCTTCGTTAATTTCCCAATCACCACCGACGTAGATTACGAGTTCTCACACACTTGTTGTTTTTGTTTCAGTACTTTCTATATGATTACCTGATTACGCTATTTAAGTTTAGCCAACGTTATTACATTGTAGCTTTCATATTTATCTAAAATTGAATGTAAAAAAATGAATGCACGTGCCAAGTAGTTTGACTTGGATCTCTGCAGAGTATGGTCATGTAATACGATATAGGTTTAATAACGTGAGCACTGTACTTTACTTTTATTTTTATTACATAATCTGCAATATTTTTAACGTATTTTGTACTTGGAAATTAATTATTGAGAGTAATATATTTATATATATTTGTAATATATCTGTAAAATGTAGCAATTTCTTCTTATCACCCTATGTTCTACTTTACCTTGCGTTCTAGTGTATGGCTTATTCAATTTATGTCGTTTCTGGGTCGTTTCTTAAACTTTTATTTTTTAAATTTGGGTACTGTTTGTATACTTATGTTTGACTTAGCGTTTCCTAATATAAGTTTTTAAATTTGTATTCCCCGACTATTTTCTTTTTGTACCTATTGATTTCTTTTTGTGATGTAGTAATTTCTTTTTTTGTAGCACCTTCTTATATTTGTTTTCTTACTTTGTCCGTGAAATTTGAAAGCTTTAGTTGTTGTTTTAGGTTTTCTTCTTTTACTTTGAATTTTCTATATATAACACCCTGTATATTTTGTTCCATTTTTCCTCACGTAGGGTCGTAAGTCCTGTTTCAATATGGCGACCTGTACGAGTATTTTTGTTGACATGAAATATAAAGCTTGTATTCTATTGGTAAAGGAAATAGTAAAATATATTGGCTTAACAGTTTGTACCTCTTCTATCATTTCGGAACAGGTCTCTAAGAGTTCCCTCTCTCAGTGCATGATCCCACTATAAAATTGTTAAGGTATCCTATTATGGTGTGCTCCTTCTTTCATTTTCGGCTACAGGTCAGAAGTTGAGAATATTTTTAAGTGTCACCTCTCTTGAGGCGACCCAAAAACTCAGAAATATTTTTACAAGACCTTATAAGGATTGTCCTTATAAAGGAGTTCCCTCTCTCTGGGGGTGATCCCCACCATAAAATTGTTGATGATATACCTGATGATGAATTTCAGGGGATGAAAGCGCAGAACATCGTAGCTGTAGGTTGGGCCAGAACAGTAAGGCATCTATGTAAATAAAGTAAACAAAATATAAATCAAAACCATGTTTATTCTGTAATTATTGCAACCATTGTTTAATCAATGCCTGGCTGTATTCTTAGCATTGCGCATGCTTGCTGAATCACTAGCAGATAGACTAGACATCAGCACAATGTCCACCATAACTTCAATACGCAACATTCTCGTCTGTGAGTTGGAAGCGTATATTATACCCCCATAGGTGCCCATGGATCATCCGAACTATACAGGAATGCGATATTCTTAAGCCCGCCCCTTACCGGGATTAGCATTGTAGTTGGAGTTTGTTGCTGTACTTTTTTGCATTCAACTGCGCATCTGATTGTCCTGCGTTACCAAAGACTGCCGACAGAGGGGCGTAGTGCGTGATGGACGTACAGATGATCCATAAAACTTGGTTATTACCAGCAGTGGTGATAAAACCAACCGAATTCATTACACTGTTGCCATAACCATGACCTGAAGATTGGTCCTTGTTGTGGTGTTGAGGAACCCAGGTGGGTGATGGGCAAACACTCGGAAGTACATTGGGTAGCACAATTTACAGCAAAGTAGAAACAATTTATCAGATTGGTGGTTCCTTGAGCGTTGGTCAAAGCGTTGACGTGAGAGGTCACGGTGCTGGATGCACTTTGAATACATATTGGCGAAATGGTAAAATGAAACGCAGGAAGAAGAACACTTGGCGCGGTCAAAGGTTCCTGGACTTGAGATGATCAGCACACCTGGATATACAAAGTGTTTTGGGGGATAAATTAATAAAAATGTAACCTCAAACCTACGAGAATAATTGATGTAGACAGTCTTTTTTATTTGTCCGTTGGGTACATGCTTTCCATGGTTTGGATTGCGCCTTGATGATATTGTTACATTGTGGGTTGACTCTTCGAATGTAAAGATGTCACTACTTCCATGTATACTCTATATCAAAGACCACCTGTGTACAATCATATTCAATTTTTTTGGATTTAACTTACGATACATATCAAAGTAGAAAGTAATGGTCCACTGGTTGCATACACTGCGGTGACCATATTCGGGTAAATCTGTTTTGGTAAACATTGAAAGTGATGCAGAGTATGAACAACCCATCAAGACAAGTTTACTTTTACTGTAGTATTCAGAAGTGCGTAACCAATTGTAAAACTGGCGGATGTCTTCGATTGCTTGACGACTTGAATGTGTTGCAAGGTTTCTTGTACTTAAGTCACTATAATAATAGAAAATAATTAAGTTATTAATGAAAAAAGGTTTTAAATGTGTTTTTACCTTGTGGGAATACTTTCTCCGTAGAATCTGTGTTCTAGGTAAAACATGGCGCCGCCGTTCTCACGCGCCATCTCGAAAAGTTGTCCGGAACTAAGCGAACCTACACCGATTGTCCATTCACCACCAACGTAAACAAAAATAGGACCATTGGGTTTAGCAAATTGGGTGTTGTAGATAAATCTCTGTAAAATTAAATATTTGAGGTTATAAATACATACAATGTGTTTTATCTGCTATTTGTTTATACCTGTCTGTATGTACCGGAGTTTGCGTTAAAATTATCAATTTTTGAGACTACATACGACCATTGTTAATGAGAATTACGCATTACGGGAAATGTTGGTGGCCTATCTATTATTCCTCTCACGGGAATCATCTATAAACATACAAAGTGTTTAAAAATACAATAAAAAAAATTGAGGTTATGTTTTACAGTGCGATTTTCATATTCAGAAGAATTTTCATCTTCAAATGCGCCGTTGTCGTATTCAGGAGAAGTTTCATCTTGAGAACTATCTTCTGGGTGGATGATGCCACCAAAACAAAATGGCACCAGTAACAAAATGGCGTACAACTTCATTTTGGTTAACAGTAAACCAAAAACTGTTCAAATCCATATTTGAGTAAACTATTTATACTAGTTGCAACAAATCAAATTCAGGTGTTATCAGTTATCAGTACCGACGTGTGGCATAACATGTCATGACAACATACTTGAAGTAATTAACAAATTTGTCTTCGTTGTTCAATACTTCATTCATGGTTATAACTTTATAATATTTATTTCTACGTGTTTGCGCTTGGTAATAAAATAATACAGATTGAAGAAAACAATGGAAATAAAGAATTAATTATAGAAAAACATGCAATTAATTTAAAATAAACAATAAAAAAATGAACAAATTGTTGGCAAAACAAGTTGATTATTATTTTAAAATATGTTAGATACCAATGTCGAATAATAAGAATGAAACATGCCGCGATAAAGAAAATTTATGCAAGTAATTTTCAAATAGTAATCTATGTATGATGGCAATCGTAAGCTCCGCCTCCTTATGGAGATTAACATTGGTAACTACAAAAATTTGAATATTTCACAAACAAATTACGTTGGAATAATTATTTTACTTCATTTGTATTAAATAGATTCATTTTAATCCTCTGACAACCATTTTTTCACCCAGGCACGTGAGTTGACCTTGGCATATGTCATTGATTTACTGTCTTCGATACTTTGGGGGAACATATCCCAACAATGGCCCCCACCTATTCAAAATACCAATTTTAAATGTTTACTTTAGAAAAAATGATAAAATTAGTTACCTTGAATGTAAAACGTTAACGCTTCATCATTCAAAGACTCCTGGACACCCATAGGGGCCCATGGATCAATGGAACCATAAACAAACACGGATTTTCTTACATTTGGCGTATAACCACCATAAACCTTATTAGTATTCTCTTGTGCTAATAAAATATTCTCATCGGTGAAGCTAGAACAACATAACCTCATTTACCATTTTTATACAGGGTGTTTTTGGATAACATACGCTGCTCCATAAGCATCTCTACATAATTGGTGATAGAAAAAGGGAAGGACACTTTTACCAAACACTTGTGTATTGGTTTCGGTGGTTTGGAACCATCCGAATTCATTACACTGTTGGTAAAACCATGGACGTTGTTTACCATTCAAAGACGTGTCAGCGTAACGCGCAGCAGTTGAATCATAATCAGTGTAGTAGCAAAAAATGGGTGTTGTACCATTTGTACGGTAATTTACCAATTTCTCAGCGTAGGTCTCACCTTTAGCGTTTATTAACCTATTGCATGCGTAGGGGAGTTTTTTGGAATCTTCCTGGCCCATGTTACCGAATTCTACACCGAATGTTTGAAAAACTGCTGCTTTGTCATAATCTCCTTTAGGGTCATAAGGTGGGCAGATCCTAAACATCATAAAAGAAACAAAAATTCAAAAAATTTGTTAATTGAGGTTAAACTGGTATCTAACCCTAATTTCTTTATGACAGACGCAGCGCCCTCTGGCCCACTGTCATACTCCTGCTCCAATTGTTGAATTCCATAAAATAAACCATCGAAACATTGTTTTCCGATGTTTGGAAGGTTGTAAATCATACGTGAAATCACCTGAAGGTATTCTAAAGGATATACAGGGTGTTATCTTTGTTTAAACTTGAAATTTACTCTTGATTTCTTACCAAACATACTGTCTTTAGCATAGAATGGTCCACCGGTAGAATAAGTGACTTGAATCAACTCGGGATACTTTTGTTTCATCCATGCGACTAACCCACCGGCGTATGAACAACCAAACAACATAACCTTACTATTCTTATAGCGATCAAACTCTTTTAACATCATGATAAACCCTTTGAGGTCTTCTTGTGCTTGGCTACTGTGTAACAAACGAAGACTCTCGGAGGTGAAGTCAGTTGTGGGCATAGATTTGCCATAGAAACGATGCTCGGTGTAAAACATGGCGGCGCCATTTTCTCGTCCAATTTCGTAGATTTGACCTGGTTTTAGCCATCTTTCGTTAATTTCCCAATCACCACCGACGTAGATTACGAGTGGGCAGCCATCTTGTTGACAAAATTGTAAATTGTAGTTGTAACGCTGTTTGAAATAAAAATAGGTTATTTTATAGGTTAGGTTTTGTGTTGGGTTACCATAGCAAAAGTAGAATTGTCTTTGTCGTTAAAATTGTCGACTTGAGCGTAATAAACGTCCCAAGTTGCCAGGGCGGATTTTGTTGAGGAGATTCTTGGTGCTTCATGACGATAAAACCCAAAAGGGTTGTCTATCTCCTGTTGAAAATATAATTATTGTTAATATTTGAATTATTTTTGTATTCAAACTTATTTACTTCAGAATAAACACTCCAAAACAACGAAACTATCACCAATAACTTAAAAACTTCTCTAGACGCCATTTTGTTGATTATACTTCTTGAAACTCAACTGTTCCTGCTTTTATACCGGCGAATCATAATTAAAACCTTAAAACCACGCTTGGAATTTCGTTTTTATTTATTACTACTGTTTTTTTATAGCAATTGTTTATAACTTAACAGTTAAACTCGAAACATTCGCAAATTGCAAAGCAAAATTCCACAATTTTAAATGATCTATGTCGGCCATTTGTTTCCGGCGAGATGCAGGCCTCCCAACATACACACACACTCAAACTGTGTGAAGAATCATTAACGCTTGTTTTCTTTTGTTCCCGGCGTTGTTTTACAGCACATGTCGATTCCAACATTTCAACGGCACGTCGAGATGAAAAACGAGCCGCCACGAAGCCAGAAAAGAAATGGATTTAATTTATTGAGAGTTGAAGTGCGTTAAAAAGTGAAATTTTTGGAAAACACGTGGAAATTCTTCTTGATTTCACATTTTCTGGCATTTTAACATAAATTATTTAAGTGATAATAACATTAGGAATGTCATTGATAAAGATATCACAAGAATTTCCTATATTTGTTAATAACAATTACGAAATTTCAAAACTATGCATTTTTTGTTTAGATTAAATTAAAAAAACCAAAACATACGACATCAGCTCAACAACGTATCCCTACTAATATTATAAATGCGAAAGTCCTGATGTTTGTTACACTTTCACGCAAAAACTACTTAACCGATCATCATGAAAATTTGTACACATATTCTTAGTGGTCCCCGAATGGTTATAGGCTACTTTTTATTTAATAAAAATCATTATTTTTTAAATAAAATAAAGAAAATGTTTAGCCAATAATACCTCTGCATCTGGCTATTTGACTACTTTAACGCCATCTAGCATTCCAGCAATGAAGCTCAAACCTAAGTACTATAGTACCATCACACTGTATTATCACACTGTATTACCGACAGCTACGTCAACATCAAATCCAATTGACTACACTATGGAGACTGTACACTATACTTCCATAGACTATACTTTCAGCCATTTTAAACTTCCCGCCATTCTACTTCATTGTTACTTCTTTTGTGACTACAGACGCGTACGGAAGCAACTTCATTATTTTAGATATTCGCGAGCGAAGCCGCGGGTTAAAGCTAGTAGTCTATAATTTTAAGTTATGCAACTCAATTTGCAGCTTGTAATACCTTAGAAATAGATTTTAAAACAAAAAATTGTAGAAATTTGAAGAAATATTTGTGAAATTTACAATTTTAAACTAAAAATCAAGTTTTATGGTTTTTTCCGCCATTTTAATAGCTCAGAAATTAATCCAAGTATTCCTGATATATTACCCTAACGCCCTCTACTGTTTTTTTGTAATTTAAGCTGAATTAGATATTCGCGAGCGAAGCCACCAGTTAAAACTAGTACATTCATAAATACATTTCGTTAATTCTCCGCTAGATGTCACTGCAATGCACTTTTGTCTTAAAATCCATGCGCACCGTGCTAAGTAACTTGTTTGTTTGCGTGCGTTATCAGTTTGGTCACACCTGTGTCCATGTGCGTGCATGTTTGCATCCCGCAGTCCGCTCAGTATTCAATTTATGTCGGTTTGCGGAGGTAGAAATTTGATTGTGACTAATAGCAGTTGTTTCCTCGCGGCGTAATTGTGCGGTTGTTATGAGGAACGTATCATTTTCGTGTTTTCATTTCATTTGCGTAAATTAACGACCTCGCATTCTCGCAGTGATATATTTCTACGCAACATGAAAATACAGTGTGTTCAATTGATGAAATTGATAAAATTATTCAAATACAATGTATCTCGTTAAAAAGTGTCTTGGAAACATTCTGAACTCAATTTGCGCGAGGGGATTCACGGATGAAGGCAGCAGCGGGTAAGTTTACCGCACATCTAACACCCCACTGATTGGGGATGAATGGCCGGCCAATCAAAACTCGCTCGCCCACACGAGTTTCTAACCTCAAAACAACTTCGGTTGGACTTAGGCAAATCCGCTGCGAAATCAATTTAACTTTTTCGCCGTAAACTTCACACCGCACACCGGATTACATTGAATTCAAGTTATGAATATATTTCAACGTTTCAATCTCACAATTTAAATAAATCATCTCTTTATTCCATACACAATTATGCTACATAAGTAAACAAGTTATTTCTTAAAATAATACATACAAAAATATAAAAAATGATTTCAATCAACGTGCGGCGTAGACAAGCGCAGCGATCGCCGAAGTGGTGCGCGCGCATCTGAAACAAACATGGTTGACAACACAAGCGACAACATAACCTACAAACCCTTATTATTATTATTTTCGTAGCTTGGAAATTAATTATTGAGAGTAATATATTTGTAAAATATTTGTAATATATCTGTAAAATGTAGCAATTTTCTTCTTGTATCACCCTATGTTCTACTTTACCTTGCGTTCTAGTGTAAAACTGACTAAATTTGTCGTTTCTGGGTCGTTTTCTACTTAAACTTTGTATTTTATTTTTAAATTTAGGAATTTCCTGTTTGTATCACCCTGTATGTTTGTTTTTCTTGATTTCCTATTATAAGTTTTTTAAATTTGTATTCCCGACTATTTTCTGTTTTGTACTATTGATTTTCTTTTTGTGATGTAGTAATTTCTTTTTTGTAGCACCTTGTATATTTGTTTTTCTTGTTGTCCGTGAAAATTTAGCTTTAGTTGTTGTTTTAGGTTTTTCTTCTTTGCACTTTGAATTTTCTATATGTAACACCCTGTATATTTGTTCCCATTTTCACTCACGTAGAAAATGGTCAATTTCCTAATTTCTTTATCCCGGGAGTACTTTGCGAAGTGTAACTTGCTTGCATATGCGCGGCAATGCAGGTCGTAAGTCCTGTTTCAATATGGCGACATGTACGAGTATTTTGTTGACTTGTAAAATATAAACTTGTATTCTATTGTTAATAAAGAAATAGTAAAATATATTGACTTCTTTGATTTGTGTACCTCTTCTATCATTTCAGGAACAGGTCTCTAAGAGAGTTCCCTCTCTCAGGGGATGATCCCCACTATAAAAATTGTTAAGGTATCCTGTGTGATTTGTGTGCTCCTTCTTTCATTTCAGCTACAGGTCAGAAGTTGTAAGAATACCTCTCTTGAGGCGACTTAAAACTTAGAAATATTTTTACAAGACCTTATAAGGATTGTCCTTATAAGGAGTTCCCTCTCTCTGGGGGTGATCCCCCACCATAAAAATTGTTGATATGCCTGATAATTTCGGGGATGAAGCACAGAGACATCGTAGCTGTAGGTTGGGCCGGGAGCAATGGAGGCATCGAAGCAGTGGGCCTCCGGCGCTCTGGTCGATCGACCTATGACTGTCTTATAACGACACGTGCCAAAAAATTTAAAAATCTCATCCACTCCTGTTCTCTTTCTTCTATCTCCTCCTCTTCTTCTCTACTCTCTATTTTCCTCTTCCTTCTGTCTTCTCCTATTTTCTTTACTACTCCTTCTATTTCTCTGTTCTCGTTTCTCCACTTACTTTTCTTACTTCTCGTATTGCCTTCACTTGTATTTCAATTTCTCTTACATTTCGTTGCAATTCATATATGCAACCCAAATTACACCTGATATTTTTATATTTGAGAAAAATGCCTTCTATACCTGAGATTCGATCCGTGCCTGCCAGCATGCCAGCAGGTGCACGTCTCCACTCGACCACCGAGTGTTTTTGTTATTAATATTTGATTCTTCTATTTATGTTCCTACTTCATTCAACTTTTTAAAAACAACAACACAGCTCAACTATGTTGCACTAGCTCCACGCGCATAAGATTTATATACAACATGACTTAAGATATCAATACTGAAAACGACAAAGAGGATACCCTAAAGAAATATGAAGAAGATTGTAATTATACAATGTGTTTTATTGAGAACAATAACAATAGACACATTTTGTTAAATAAAAAAATCGTCGGCTTGCAAATTCGGGAGTAGTAAAAACTTGCCTTAAAATACGCACATCTCCAACACTTGAGCTAAAGATATTGCAAACTCAATCCGTGCACTCACAAACATTTGCAGGAATTAATTCTAAATCCAAGTTATTCTTGTGTGTGAAACGATAACTGATTGTCAATGAACACGAGCGCACCGGTGAACCAAAAATTAATCCACGATTGATAAACAGCAGCGTGCAATCACATAAACTTAATACCTGAACTAATGACAGAATTAAGATCTTTAGTAACGCTAACAAATGTCACGAAAGTTGATTAAGAACAAAACACGTGCACACCACACCACGGCGCACGAACGACTAAACCGGGCTAAACAAGAAAGAGAATTGATAACCGACCCAGAGTTGGAGGGACGACAATCTATGTTCGTAAGTTGAAAACAACAACGCACGCAATAACAGAAAGTATGTGATTTGAAGCAATTAAATTACCGTACTTTTATTTTAATTTTCTAGGTTTCCCAAGGGATAAGCCCACAAGTTATATCCGAAAATAATAGAGAATTTTAGTACCTGCAATTTGGTGAAAAAAACGTTGTCCTACGACATCTGATTCGGCTACTAGACACCTAAAACACCAAAAATTAGACAACCAAAAACACAAAAAGGGCATTTTCGTAGGTTTCTCAAGGGATAAACCCAAAAGTTATATACGAAAATAATAGAGAATTTTAGTACCTACAATTTGATGAAAAAACGTTATCCTACGACATCAGGTTCGGCCGCTAGACACCTAAAACACCAAAAATTAGACAACGAGAGCACAAAAATGGCATTTTCGTAGGTTTCTCAAGAGATAAACCCACAAGTTATATACGAAAATAATAGAGAATTTTAGTACCTACAATTTGGTGAAAAAAAACGTTATCCTACGACATCAGGTTCGGCCGCTAGACACCTAAAACACCAAAAATTAGACAACGAAAAACACAAAAAGGGCATTTTCGTAGGTTTCTCAAGAGATAAACCCACAAGTTATATACGAAAATAATAGAGAATTTTAGTACCTACAATTTGGTGAAAAAAACGTTATCCTACGACATCAGGTTCGGCCGCTAGACACCTAAAACACCAAAAATTAGACAACGAAAAACACAAAAAGGGCATTTTCGTAGGTTTCTCAAGGGATAAACCCACAAGTTATATACGAAAATAATAGAGAATTTTAGTACCTATAATTTGGTGAAAAAAACATTGTCCTACGACATCAGATTGGGCCGCTAGACACCTAAAACCACTAAAAAAAGTCGAGCGAAAAACACAAAAAGGACATGTTTGTGACTTTCCCGAGGGTTATAAATATGAAATATATGCTGTTTATTATCCTACTTAAGTTACTAATAGTGCCCGCCTATAAATTAATTTTCCACATAATATTAATCGAATTCTCAACCGTTCAACTTAGTATACTTTAAAACCGTTCACCAAAATAAACTTTTTCAGTGGCTCCATCTTTTACCATTCAAACTTCAAAACTGACACTTAAATAATGCCATGAGTTAAATTCCACGTACTCTAAAGTTATCTGATTTGAGAGTGATAGTTTCTGGTTTGAATTAACATGATAAAGCAGGTGCAGGAGCCGCTCCAGATAAAAGGCAGTGTGACGGCAACCATTTTGTAATTTCCATATCATTTATCGATTCATAAAATATCTTACCGTTTCTACTTTTCCTTTATCCACGGCAGAGAGGGTCACGAGACTGTCACGAATCTTCAATATACCGAAGAATTTGATTTCTTAATGGCCGGATATGCAGATGGGACGATCGGCGCCATTAATGAACGTCTTGAGGTGGCTTTTGTCTTGACAGATGACCTCACCAAGGACACCTGCTCAACTGGAATGAAACACCGCCCAGTATCGAGAAACTACCCCATTACGAATACATTTATGTGTACCTGTCCGTGTCATCCATTCTCCCACAAAGAAAATCCTAACTTTCTTCATTATTCCAGATTCCAACGGCCTGATAAAATGTTGGAATTACAATTTCAAGGAATGCACATGGACGACCGAAGAAAAACGTCTTACCGCCGGAATCGCATATCATCCTAGGAACAATAAGTTTGTCACATTCGGCGATAACAGGCGGATTAATCTATACGACGAAGACAGCAAACGGCAGGAGCGTGTGTTATCAGCGTCGTAATAAAAGAGTCTTACCTTAATTTGGCGAATACCAATTTCACCAATTTTTGTTTCCCACAGCGATGATAAGAACTCAATCAACGGACACACGCACACCGTAACGTGCGCGAGTTTCCATCCACGCAATACCAACGAATTGATTTCTGGTGGGTTGGACAACACGGTGCAGTTTTGGGACACGAGACAACCGAATGCAATGCGGAATATTTCAGGAGTCACAATTGTCGGCCCGGGGTTAGAATTCACACCGAAAGGAACAGAAGTACGACTATGTTGATACTAACACGTGGTCACACTGACAACAAATGTTTTACAGTTTTTAACTTGCTCCCCGGACGGGCGAACAGGCGCAACACTGAAGATCTGGGACTATGCGACTGGCAAGGAGACATTGAAATTTGACGGAGACACATTCAAGGTGGCACCGGTAAGTATACTAACTGCAGGCAATGTTGCCAGCCGTATAAATATCTTTACCTGCCACCAGTTGTACTGCGGGACATTCATCAATCGGAACCAGTTTGCTTGTGGTGGTGGGGAACCCAATTTCGTACGCCTTCTAGACATCAATACAAAAAGGTAAGTCTAGGGATGCATTCCAATCGCCATTTTTACTTAAGTCCCCACATTTTAGAATGTTGCGCTTGTATCCAACATAAACAAACCAGTCAAGGGTATCAGTGCTGGACCAGCTGAGCGCAATGAGTTCGCATTCTGCGCAGGGAAGCGAATCTACATCATCCGCAGCATACCAAAGTAATTTGAGACTTGAGAGGGGATTTAAATTAAATATGCGTTCAATTTGTTTATCTTATCGTCTTTTTTTCATTTATCTACATTTCATCATCTGTATGGACAATATATGTAACACTTCTTCTCTTCACTCGCTTAAATTTAATTAAAATTAAAAAAAACGACTTACAGGCTATCACACACGTAATGCTTTTGTTTTGTTTAGCGTTTAAATAATAATTGATACTAGATGAGAGAGAGAGGAAATTATTCGATAGCAACATTTATCCAATAATAAAAGTTTTACGTGCTAAGAATACACATTAATGTACATAGCCAAGAATAGAATATTGAAAAAATAGCGCGTCTTCTCCACCTCCTCATTTCTTGTTTTCTTTTTTTGTACAATACCAGTTAGTTTTTAGGGTTTAAGGCGAATTTCAAATGTTTGTTTCTTCTCGCATGTCCGGCGCTCACAATACTCGTAATTTTGTGTTTTTTTGTTTAGTATCTCACTTTGCGCAGTGATAAAAGACTAGATTGCACACACGACAGCCGAAAGTTGATCAACGAAAACTGCACACAGCGTGTCCAAAGTTAAAAATTATAAATTACTAAAAAAAAACATTCAAGTTTGAGTTATATACACAAAGGATTTTTTTAATTAAAAATTTTAACGAATTAAAATTTGCAAACTTGTTGATATGTGATGTGTGATGGTGTGATTTCGAAAATAAATTCCAAAACGAACAAATTCATGCATCACTCAGCAACTGCTATTGTTATTATTGTTATGATCTTTTGGCCTATCATTGGTCCGTATTATTCATCTTGAGACAGTAAATAATTTGGCAGTTACTATTTTCCGAGTTTAGTTTTCTGAGCGCATTGGTTTTTGTTTTACATTTTTGTGTATCGTGTAGCAGTTAAAATGTCACAGCCATTTGTGGAAAATCCTCTTGAGCACACTCGCTGCAGTGGCGGCGCGTCACAACCAATACTTACATTGTATTGTACACAGGATTGTTGTGGCGTTGTTTATTGATGCCTAGCTGCGCGAGCGGATGACTCTTGCCGTATTGTTGCTGCGGCTGGCGGCGGTTAGCGTTGTTCAATGTTGGTGGGGCAGGAGGTGACGAGGGAATCAAATTGGGTGCGTGACGTACCACGGGAATCATCGGCGGTCGCTTAAACTCACTCTCGACGCTTTTCTCCTGCAAGCCCAGTTTGAATCCAGTTATCAGTGGCGTTTGTTTAATCCTGACAGGACTTTTTTCCACGGATACCTCCACACAGGAATACCTATGCGGGTGTGGATGAATCTGTTGTGGCTGAGGTGATGGGGTTTTAAAATTGAAAGATTTTTCAAATTTCCCGCGTAATTCTTTCACGTTTTCGCCGGGATCTGACGAGGTGGGACTTGAGGGTTTTTCGGATTTATCCAAAACAGGGCTTGAGGGTACGCTGCGTCTATCACCAGTAACCACACCGCTGTTTTCCATACTGCTATTTGTGAGATTCATCTGCACCACCTTCGCATCCACAATGTTCTTCGCTTCAAACTCTTTTTTTAAACTTTGAACCATACCTGGATTGGTGGTGGGTTCTTCTGAATCCAAGTCTCGTCTGCCACCCTCTTTGTGTAAACTTTCGAGAAAGTTTTTCGCATTACTGACGATGTTCGAGCCAATATTGGAGGCAGATCGCGATAAACTGTTAGCATTCTCACTCACCATCAACTCCATGTTGGATTTCTCCGGTGCACTTGCAGATAACCTCGAGAGGCAGCCGTCCGTGTTAGGTGATGTAGTAATATTGATCGCAGCGGGCGTGTTTTCCACGTTGGAATTCTCTTCCAATTTCTGTTTTGTTCGCCGTACCGTACCCGGAAAGATTCCCGCTGCGTTGCTCTCTATTGCAATGAGATCCGAGTTGCCGTTGTTTGAAGGAATCGCACCTGCGGCAGAAGCCACACCCGCACGAATATCGTACGAACCCCAGGAACTGTTCCGCGATGGTAGGATGCGCGTATCACCAGAACCCCAACTCGAGTGCCGAGATGGTACGTCCCGTGTCTCACCCTGATAGTTTAGCCCCACAGCGCTGTCATACGACGACCACGAGCTCTGCCTAGACGGACAATTTCGAGGAATCTCTTCGTCGGTGGTTAAATTACAAGTGGGCGCGCGTTGTTTGCGCTCCTCGCGGTCAAACACCCGATCACAGTGATTTGAAAACATGTCCGGGGGCGACGAGGCCCCCTTCACATCGTCACTACTAGTCTTAATCGCGTCCTTTGCACTTTTAAAATCACAGTCATGCGTTGTTGCAGTTGTCTTGTTACTCTTCTGTTGTTGCTGATCTCCCGGATCCCAAATATCCTTAGATTCCGCCTCCTTTGACGTCCCACCTTCATCGGTTTGGTCATGCGGAAACAAGTTCAACACCAACTTTTTCTTCTCGCGCTTTTTTGCAGCCTCTAATTCATTCACCCTCTCCTTAACCGACGCCAGGCCTATCAAAGCGTCCTGGTTGCGATTGGGTATGTGCATAATTTGATTGGGTGAAACACTGTAAGACTCTCCATTGTCGCAGGGCAAAAGGACATTCCTTGCGGCATCCTTCAGTAGCTTCACTTTGTTCGTGGGCGCGTCTCTCGATATCGACAGCTCCTTCTGCTCCTCCCCATTGCGCTGATTGAGATTCTCCAATGAACGAAATGACGGCGGAACCTGCCGCACCTCTTCGCTTACCAAACCCTCCGGAGACCAAGACTTGGGACGTGACCCTAGCTGTCTTAGATCCTGCCCAGACATCGAAATCGTCTCCGCATGAACCGGCCGCGGTAGATTCACATTCATGGTCTTAACAATCGGCGTGGGTTCACTCCCAACCAAAATCAATTCATTCTTAGCAACAAGTCCGGGACTTTTCAGATTAGTCTCCGACTTGGACCTTTGAAGTTTCTCACGATTCTTCATCGCATCAAGAATACCCTGATAGGTCTCCAGCTGGCTGAGGAAGGACGTGTTGGGTTTAATACAGTTGCGCTTCTGCTTAACATGCTCCATAGCCTGCGCAAAGTTCCAATTGTACGCCTTCATCGCATAGGCAATCACCACGGAAGCAGACCGCGACACGCCCATCTTACAATGCACCAACACCTTCGACCCCTCGCGCTTAGCATTCGTAATATACTTAAACGTATTGTCCCAGTGGCGTAGCAAGTCAGTCTTTTCATCGTCATACACGCGCACATTGTAATAATCAAAAGTGCCCGGAAAAAAGTTGTCAATCTCGCGCGTCACATTGAGGATATGCCCCACCCCGTTACGCTGCAACTCCTCATAGTTAGAAGCGTTCCACTCGCTGCCCAAATAGACATGGTCGAAGATCTCAGTAGGCGCGTCCATCTGCCCCAAAATGGTCAACATCTCCTGATCGATGAAGCTCTTGTACTCGGCCAGATCCATATCAAAGAGCTCCTCTAGCCGGGAACGAATATATTTGCTCGTCACCTCGTCCAAATCAACGGACATCATAATCTCTTTGAGCGTGCATTTGATCACGCGCTCTGTTTCAGCACGTGCCGTAGGTTTGGTACGTGCTGAATCCGGTGAGGGTGCCCGCCGTGATTCCAGGCAGTCCATGGCGTTCCACTCGTTGAGGCAGGAGCGATCCGATTCGATGCGCGATTCATAGTAGTGCACCCACGCGTGCGTCGTCCCGCCTTGGAAGTAGTTTTGATCGCGCGCCTTTGAACTCGCCTTGTGCAGCGTCTGCAATGCTGACCTGCAAGCACAAATCAAGATTCCCTTCATGATACAATCATAGAATTCCCGAAGGAATAAGCAATAAGCAACCTTTTAGAATTCCACATCAAAAATGAACCTCTCCGATTGACAACCATGATAATTAACGAGTTTTCTTTCAGCGATCGAAAGAAATCGAATTATTTCAGTTGTGCAGGTGATACAGGGTGTTTAGAAGCAATTTTTAGCAAATTTAAATGAGTGATAGAGTCATTCCGAGTCTGACCATCTAGTCAACCTCCTCAACACCAACGTCAGAGCACAAAAATGGTAACACAACTCGTACGGACCAAAATGGCGACGTAAAATTAGCAAAAATCACGATTTTTCAACGTAAATTCACACAAATTTATGAGAAAAACACACAAAACACACTTGATTCACTCAAATCAAACACAATTATGCACTTTTATCTCTGCATAACGGACCGAATGAAAAAAAATTCGCGCAGCGCACGCGCGACTTAATGCGTCCGCTGTCGTCGAGCAACTAAACATGAATTCATTTTCGCTCGTTTGCCTTCGAAATTATTTTATGGCGAGAGGAAAAATCATAATAAATGTGGGCATTCATCGAACAACAAAAGAGTAACAAGTTAGCGTTAAAGTAAGACAGAGTGTAGTGGGTCGGCGCGCGCGCGACCGCCATGTTTGGTGATTCGCGGATGTGGGTAGACCACTCTACACTAGTAGACCAGCAAAATCGAAATAATCAAACATTCAAACGTAACCGAAACGAAAATATGCACACTTACTTTCAATTGTGCCAATTGCATGCGCAAAAAAACTAAATAAAACATGACTTAAGTGAGCATTATTTGTCGGCGCGAAGTTAAATTCAGTTCAAGAGAGTTAGTTAAGTCGCGCGCGCACGCGCCCAAATAAGTTCGCCGTCGCGGCGGCGAGCCACGTGGCCATTTAAGGGCCTCGGTGCGCGCAACCTTCGGCACCGGCCAAACAAACTTAAAATTTTGACTGACATGAATGGACAGACGAAATTAACCACATTCAACTCGAAAAGGAAAGATTTGAGGAGTGAATAAACTAATGTACGAGTAGAAGTTACACAGCGAATGTGATGCAAGCGACGAGCGACAATACGAATGCACACACAGCCAATTAGTCTATTAATATGCGCCGAAATAGTGCATTCTCGGGCGTCGGCTAAATTTAAGTCAAGGTAAATAAACACACATACATGCGCATGAGCAGATGAGTTACGCGGAGGGAACAAATTTAAAATTTCCAACCAAAAAAAGCACGGATATCATTAATGTGCTCATTAAAATTTATGAATAACTGGAATGTGGTATGAAATATTTATTCGCAACTGTAGGTAAACTTGTTATCCTTAAATGGAACTTCCACGTACGTTTACGGCTTATTAAGGGAACCGGTGCGCGCGGTCGCGCATGCGCAGGAAGTGAAACAAGTAATTTAAGTGTACTTACCACATAGCTTGCACCGACACCGGCTTGAAGATGTGATGCCGCCCACAGACAGTCACGCTGAAGCCACTGAAAAGGAAAAAAAACATACAAATTTATAAAACATATTAATATTATTTTTATTTTTCAAGTGTCAAAGTTCGCACGACTCGCGCTGCGTTTGTGCTCAATTACCCGGCGTGTGTTTGCTGCGCGACCTCAGTCGATGAGCACATTAAAACAAAGAGCTGCGACCTGTGGCTCTGCAATTAGCCACAATCACCTCGAAGCGTCTTAAATCTCAGTCGCGCACCGATCATCATTACCAGCATGCACACACGCGAAATGAAATGTACTTCTTCGACTTTGCGCGAGAGTTGAAAACGTTTAAAAACAACTTAAAGACGCGACGCGGGGTCTTTAAGTAATTTTAGCTATACGTTGATATTTTCGTGTCAAGTTTACGCGGATAATTTGGTCACATCGCAAACTTATATTCGACCTAGAACCAAATCCACAGATTTTGCAAATTTTTTTTTCTCTTAAAAAAAAAAAATCAATTTTAAACTTACCCATCACCATCCAACGTGATGGCAGTATCAGCAAGCACCTTGAGCACCATGCCGACCGTTGTCCGTTCATTGCAGTCAATCCCCAGAAGGCAGGACTCTTCAGCACGCGCGCCCATCCGTGAAACCACCACCAGATAACGCGTGCGATTCGCATGGACACTTTCTAATTTTACAGCCTGAAATAAAAGCAAAAAAATCGAAAATAAATTCACATCATTCGAAATTTCCAACAAAGTACCATCGAGTATGTAATATTATGCTCGGAGCGTACGCGCAATTGCGTCACGTAATCGTGCGCACACAGTAAATAACTAGAAGAACCAACCGACAGTCACCTCTAACGATTTCTTCATGTCACGAATTTATTTCCAGCGCGCGCCATACAAGATACACGGCGATTCGTATTTTTTCCAGACAGAAATTAAATTATTTAGCCACAATACACCTAGTTTCGTTGCGCAATGAGCTGCTAGCGTTTTGTCGCACTGACCTAGTTCAATTTAATCTTCGGATGCCTTTCAACGTGCAAATCCATTTTACAATCGCGTGTCAAGCCGTTCAACATCTTTTAATTATTAGCCAACATTTCAAAAGGCACAATTCAAATACTTTTAATTACGTAGAAATTCTACATCACGAACTCTTAGCAAAACTTTGCAAGATGTTCTTGAAGATGAGACTTATGCAATCGCAAATCGTGAGAGTTTGCATTCCGCGACCTTTCAGCGTAGATATATTTGCAAATAATGCAAATGTCATTTAGATTGCGGTTGTAAACTACTCACACACAGAGGGCGCGCGCGTCACAATGCAAATATCATAAATATTTTATTTGTTATTCCAGTTATCAGTTATTTTTAGTCTGTTTTTATTTTATTTTTAAACTAGTCGTAAATTATTTTTCGCATAAATTGCGCACGAAATTCAAACTCCAAACTTGACCCAAATAAATTAAACACGCGAATAATCCATTCGTTCATTCAACCATAGCACAAACACTCGCCTACAAATATGAGTAGCATTGCGAGATTTCTCACAATTCATTTATTAATTTGAGTGCGCTGTGAGCGTGAGCAATAAATCATGCTCAGATTTAATTATTTATTTATTCTGCAATGATTGACATTTATAAATTGATACCTTTCTAATTACCTACGTTTATAATCGAATTAAAAAATCCAAAATAAAATAAAAACTGATTATTTTAAGCCGAAATGTCCATATTTGGCGAAAAACGTGGAAAATCGTCGACCATGGTCGTGCGGCCGCGTATGTCAGCTGCTTTATTTAAAATTTTCGGCACTTGGCGCGCGGCCAAGTTTTAAAAATATAATTACGCTCGATCGTCCGTCGTTTAACTGCACACCAGCAGCGTTTTCATTTTCCAAACTCTTTAAATCAATTTTACAACGCGGCAAACATCGCTAACACGCAAACTTAAAAAGCACTGATAATTTTCAGCGTTTCAAGGAAAATTTACCACGAAAAATAATCTTCAATATTGATTGCATAATATTCCGAAGGCTACACTAACAAACTGATAATAATAAACTATAATTTAAATTTTATTACAAACAAATCAAAACCCGTTTTAACGTGTTTAAGTGCTTATAAAAAAGGAAATGAATAAACAAATTTCATAACTTGTTAAAAACCACATCCGATTTCTATTCACCGCACCAAAATATTAATCAAAACATTAAGGCAATCAAAAACGTTTATTTTAATGGCGTATTCATTGATTTTATTGATTCGAAATTAAGGTAAATCAAAATTTCTCTTTAATTGCTTCCCGAAATCTTTAAATTACTTCAAACGATTTAAACGTTCAAGTCTCGACATTCAACTTTGCATAAACAAGCTACAAACACAAGTTGAATGTTAGTTAAACATTTGACACATTCGCACGTTCCTAGTAGAAGTGTTTGAACAACGTGTTAACTAACTGAAGCACAACTATTGTGTCGTGGGTTCAACATAGTTTATTAACACCGCTTTATCATATGTTTATTTATCGTCTATCATATTTATCACTGATTAATCATGTTCGAATCAATATCTGTAAATAATACGTACCATTTTTAAAGTCTCCTCGGGTCGCAACAGGTAGAACATAGACTGGAGGTGTTTCTGGATGTTGGAGCCGGCGCTGGCGCGTCGCGACGCCTTCTGGGCCTCGGAGGCGGCGGGTAGGACCAGCGCGGTGCCCTTGCCGGCAAAATAGCATTCACTAAGACTGGAAAAATAAAAATTTCATATATTATAATCAATATTTAATTTTAAAAATAAATAAAAATTAAGACCTGTCTGATAAGCCATCAAGATTAACAATGAAATCGGGCGCAACGTAAAACAAAGTCGATTCCGCCGTGGCGATCACTGATGACTACCCGCACATAGAGGGCGTCACACAGATTATGCTACTAAATACACACAATACGGGTTTATTTGCTTTTTTATTTTCTAGTTGTCGCACAAGTTGCGCACCAATAATCCACGTAATTGCGAAAAATTTGCAGTACAACGGATTTGCGACGTTGTTGGCGATTATTTTTTGCGCGAGCTCACTCACATGCGCATGTGACAAAAGCGACGAGTGCACTAAAGCGCAAATTTTAGGCGAAATTCATGCCGCGGAACTCGCGCGATCCCGACGTGAACCCAACCAGTGGGCAGGAGTGACACGCGCGTGCAATACACACACAAACACAAACATACTCGTATTTATCGCATAATATTACAATTACATTCGATTTTATATTATATCAAGAAAAAAATTGGATTCATATACAGCGCGAGCGTATATTAATTTACATAACAGAGCAAAATATTTGCACTTTTGTGGTTTAAAACCTTGAAGTAGGAAAAAATATAGTGTGACGCAAGTGCATTAGCCTGTAAAAAATAAAATAAAAAACGAACCAACGAAACAGATACGTGTGGTGATTCGATATGTTTGGTCAATGTCAAATCTAACCCACCAGATGGACAATAATGTGCATCCACAGTTTCATCCTAACTAATATTATAAATGCCAGTGTAACGTTATTTGTATGTTTGTGGCGCAATAACACAAAAACTATTCAAACAATTTTTATAAATTTTAGTACATAAATATTATAAACCTAGGAGAATAACATAGACTACTTTTTGTCGCGAAATATAACCTATAGGGTGTTTAAAATAGCAAAATTGTAAATAATGCACTAATTTGAATATAAATGCGCCAGTTTTCAATAAAAACATGTGCACAACTTCTGAATTTGTTGGTACAGCATGCATGTCGACTATAAAACGGCAGAGAACGATTACGATTACAACATTATGCGAAGTAATGAGGCAATGCACCGCAAAAAGGAAAAGAAACAAACTCTCTAGTCGTAAAGTATATGGCGGAGCTATATAGTTAAAAACTAGATGATGAAAAAGTATATACTTCTAGTTATGATATCACATCACATCACCATCACCATCGGATCGCATAGCAATTAAGTGGAAATTTCATAAAAGAAGTCAGAAAGAAAAAATTTCACTTTTTAAATCGCCAGCTACACCTTAAACACTTAATTATTTAAAATTTCAACAAATCAATACATAAAAATAAGATAAATTGAATCAATTTAACTAGAAAATAAGATATTTATACGACCTATAAACACCAATCATTATTAATTGAATTAATTTACACAATTCCCACGTTACAATTTCATTTGTCTTTCTTTTTATCATTCTTTAAACAAAAACAATCATTTTTATAAAATTCGTATATTTTGATATTAAAAATATTCAAATGTTAAAATCTAAAGCAATAACCTATGCGCGTCTTTAAAAGACATAAAACAAAAGTGCAACGACTCATCGACACCGACGATGCGAGAATAATAACAATGATGTTAACCGCCTACGTGCTACGTGCAACGATTTTGCTTTCACTCGACAACCACACAACATACACACAAACAAGAGAAATAAAACAATATGGCGTCGATGCACGTGTGCATCCGCAATTATAAAAAAATCATAAAAAACTAGATAGGTGCCTATTACCTGTCGATTTTTAATATGCACACACTCAACGCACAAAAGCCGCGCACTTTCTGAGCACATAATACGATGCCCACCATCCTTCCCCTCCAGAACTATTGGAAAAATAAAAGTTTATGGGCTCTTCGTGCAAGTTAAAACAAAGTCGAATCAATTTGTGTGCCCTGCATGCAAATTGCACAAAGAGTTTCCCGCCATCGTGGCGACATGGCGACTGTTAACCACCAACTGGTAGGTAAATATACACAACAAAGGTAATGAAAGGGTTAGGGCATAAATAGAAGAAGGGGTAGATTTCATGGAAATGTGTTATATTCACGGTAATGAGTACTTGGCACCACCATCGCGATTGTGCGATTAGCGGTTGCATGATGGGGGCTCAAAACACGCAACAGCAAACATATACTTGGGTAAATAAAACCGGAAATGCGTGTGAAAGGTGAAGGTGACTGGAATGTAGAACACAAAACTAACTAAAATCACCCTTGTGGACAATGTGAGGACATTCACCTTTTTGGAGAATCAATAAATCAATGGTGATTGATTTACCAAAAATAAAAATAAAAATTAACTAATACGGTACTGGTAGTTGGTTACCAGTGTTGCCAACCTAGGAATATTCCCCTATTTCTAGGGATATTTATTTTAAAATGATTTTAAAGTTTGGTTATGTGAGATTATCTAAATTTATGATAATAAAAATGCTTTTGGGATCACTGGTTGCTACCGCTTGTTGTTGTTGCTTACATGACGCGATGGTGAAAGTGTCGACGGCGATTTCGACAACGAAAGCGAACACCAAAACCGGCGCGGATGCAGGCAGCAGCAACACCTCACCACACTACGTGATCAGATAATCAACACACAAAATAATTACTGCTTCTTTCCGAAAACCACAAAATTTACCGAAAAAACCGTCTATGCTTGTTTTACTGTTGAATCTTTGATGTTTAATTTTATACATACACAAGCGACGCATAAATATAAATAGCTGCGGCATGCAAGGAGGCAGATGAGGATTCAGATGAAAGCGACATAAACACAGAAAGCAGAGCCAGTGATCTTGACTCCGCAACAAGAAGAGAAAACGAAACGAGTCAAAGAGTCATACCGCAGAGGCAGTCAAGTTCAAAACCCAGGCGAAATTTTAATTCATAATCGGTCGAAACAATGCCACCACGCACCAATTTCAAGAGAAACTTGAGGTCAGCAAACCAATTTGCAAGTTGGTGGTTGTTGCATGACGAGTGCGTCATTGTTGACCATGACCTGTTTCTGCATCCGCATCTACTCTCAGGGGATGGTGTGGTACTACACGTGCAACCTTGATCATCAAAACGTGTACCCTCGGCCGCAATCTCAGTTTCAAGGCCTCCACGTGCCACAACGGCGCAAACGGAAGCGAAACAGATAAAACCCAAAGCGCAAAACTCGGTCAACGTCCAAAACCTTGAACTGTGAACTTTCCACAAGGGTAGAAAGTCGTAGGAATAAATCATCGATGTTACATTGTGTTTGTGCGAATCGAGAATCACCACAAAAACCGAGCGGAAAACACGCGAAATATTAAAGAATCGCAGTTTCTTGGAACAACAAAACAATAAATAACTCTGACATTGAAAATGGAAAAAGACCAGGTCCAGACAACACGTGGCACACAGTAAAACACCAAAAACATTCTCCGTTTCCCCCTCTCCCAACAGGCGAAAAATCCGCGTGTAAATCACTCACCGAAATGCGTAGGCGCCGTTTTCGTTGGCCGCCAGCCAAAAACGCAATAAATCGCCATTCGTCATCTTCAGCTTGATTTTCATTTTCATTTGCATCACAAACCACTATGAAATATACTAATTAACACTTGATTTCTCTACCGTACAATGCGTCGCGTTTCTAAAGACTGTGTAAACACCAGCGTAGACAAAAACTTAAATACATTTCATTATCAACCCTCACCACACAACTCGTAGGCGACGATAATCAGTGATAATAAAACATACAACACACAAGTCGTGTGGTATTACGCGGTAATTCGGAATTGTCAATGCGTTTGTCGTGACCGTGTACCCAAAAGTACAATTTGCTTGCAGTTGGAAAAATAAAAGTCAATGTGCTTAAACGGGCACAATAAACGCGTTTTTAAACTTTTTTTACTCACAAATTTTCAGAAAATGCAAATGGCCGAGTGAAAAACCTTTATGTAGGTTAAAAATTTAAATTTTCCAGCAATGCACAAGCGAATGATAACAATATTACTAATATTTAACCTAAATTCTCGTCGAAGGTGATCAAACAAATTTCAAACGACCAGGGTTTCTTTGCTTCAAGGGCCAAGCACACCTATTAAACAATTAACTGGTTGATAATACTCAAGGCGACTTTAGTAAGATTTTGTTTAAATAATTTTATCGCCGTTTTAACGATCCGCATCCAATTTATGCACGCAATTATTGCATTTACGACGTCTTTCCTCTCTGGAACATGAAATGATTTAAAACGACATGTTATTAGCCATTTTTTCGCAATTTCGCATTCGTTTAGCTCCACTTCTCGGTGCGTAATGATAGTGTTTAATGCCTCGCATACCTTCATGCGAAACTGCAACAATTATTGCAAAAACAACTCGCGCATTAGAATGTTTTGACATAATTAATAAATGTGTACATTATGTCATACATTTTCTACAGTTATAGTCGTGCAATTCTATAAAAACTAAGCCAGTATGGTCTTGAGAAGAAAAAAATCAGGCAACAACAAACAACGATTTGATAATTTAGCTTGTCCCAGTTCACATCGCTGTCCATTGATATTATAACTATAAAATATAAGCGCGCATTGTTGCAGTTTTTGTGTGTGTGTTTGTAATAGTGCCACGCAACTTTGTTGCTTTGCTGTATTATTGTTCGTGCGAAACGAAATTCGGCCGAAAACGTAATAAAAATGACTATGGACTAAGAACAACGTAAGATACCGACGCGCAAACAAAAGTCAATTACGAACACAAACAAAAGCACGCCGGTGCAATACAAATTTATCGTAACGACTATAAATTCAGGCAATCATGTAATCGTATTATCGTAATAGTAAGAATTAAAATTGCAACAGTCACGATGTAAAAAATGTTTACAATAAACTAACTCACTCCAAATGTATTTTTAATGGTATTAAAATAAATTTACTAGGTACCCCTGCGCGTATTCGGGCACCTGCGTGACTACCCTAATACCCCCACTACTACTACTCAAGTATACGTGGTGCGCACGGCACTCAACCTACCCCCACCACTTTTTGCGGGTCGCCCGCAGGTATAAAAGGCTAGGGTGCGGTGCGTCTCGCGCTCATACTGTCTGAGAAATCGCTTCTAAGACGCTCCCCCTGGGTAGCAATACCTTAGGAGCATTTCGGTTGCTGGTTCTGGGTTCAAGCCCATCGGGGCAAACTCTCCGAGGTGTGTTTTTAGTGGGTCGGGTACGTCGCCTTCTGCGAGGCCTAAACCCCACACGCTGGTCACTCGATCCGGCCAGCCGTCTGTTAAGCAGATTTTACACACCTCTAAAAAAAAAAAAAAAAAGCGTCTCGCGCTCAGTCGTGCCTGAGTCGTCCAGCTGTCCAGTCGCAGGGTCCTAAGATCTACCCCCTCCCCTTTTCCACGCGTTTCGCTTCCCTTTCATACAACTCTTCATTTGTTGCGCGTTCTTCGTGAATAAAATTGTAGAAAAATATGGCACCAAATTATTTTCGCATTAATTTTACATTAACCATAGATATTTATATATCATATTCGACGTTTTCGTGTTGATACTTCTATTGTTTCAAAAACAAAGCAATAAAAATGTAAAAAATAACTCAAAACAAAAAGCCAATTCACTGGAGCACGACGCAAACGTGGTTGTCGGTAAGTGTGAGGTCGTCATGCTTTCCACAAAATTAAACACACAACAAATAAGCAGTGGCGGCGCCATTGCAATTACAAATTGTGCGATTTATCATTTTCCTCGAGTCGCTCGCTATTCTTTCTCTCAAGAGTCACACAAGCGCCGCGAAAAAAAAAGTATAAATTATAAAATAAAAGAAAGCGCGCGCTCCACAATCAGCAGATGTGGTAGATGTATATGCAGATACCATTTATGATAAACAAAGAAACTGCTCCTCTTCTTGACAACTTAAGTGACATCGTGACATGGCGCAGTAAAAAATAAAATATGAACGAATCTTGAAGAAAGCATCGCATTAGCTGAAATTAGTCAAGGCAGTCGCGCATGCGCGTAGCACATACACACACTTACACACACCTCAAACTCAATTCAAGTCAACTCTTGTGTGCCGAGTCAAGGCGGAAGTTTGCGACCCGGAGTTGACCCACTTTTGCTGCTTCTATGAACCAACCAACCAACCAGCAAACACCACACTACAGGTCGACCAAAAGAGACACATAAAGATGAGTCAGTATATTCAGTGAGGAAAATAAAATTTAATTAAACGTACAGTTATCGGACTTACACTCCACTTGGAAAGATTGATCATAAGCTGGCTTCCGCGTGTGCGTTTAAATGTCGCGAGCGCGCGAATTAATGCAAATCGCAGTGTTGTGTAACAAATTATATTTTACTTTTACTGCACGCTCACTTAATTTCACAGCCAGACATTTTTCCGTGCCAACTTCCAGGTGTAAAGTAACTGAGTAACAATAACACTTATAGGCAAATATAATGATCGAGAAAGTGACATCCTACATTTTACACAATATTAAACATTCATTTACTATTATTTTGCACGTGCAGAGATTGTGCAATTGGGAAATTATCTAATAATCTTCAAAATTGATCATCAACACATCTAGGAAGTAAATT
Organism: Dalotia coriaria; assembly: GCF_025399875.1. Lineage (NCBI taxonomy): Eukaryota > Metazoa > Arthropoda > Insecta > Coleoptera > Staphylinidae > Dalotia > Dalotia coriaria. The sequence continues at coordinate 6,459,215 of NW_027045445.1, forward strand.
TTAATCAAAATCTTAATGATTTAATGAAAATGTTTGTTTGTTCCTTCATAACTCTAAAACCATTCAAACAATTTTGATCAAATTTGGTTTGTAGATAGTTTGGACTAAGGAGAAAAACATAGACTACTTTTTGTTGTTAAAATATAACATACAGAGTGTTCAAAATAGTTTTTAAAAACAAAAATCAAAAAAAAAAACTCAAAGCGAAGTAAAAGCGAGTAAAAAATGATATTGCACGGAAATGGGTCCGAAATACGCTCGTCGTCCACTCGTGCGCAAATCCCTGCTACACTGGAAACGACAATGAAGCGTGCCTATTGTGATTACGGCTTGAATAATGCCCGCCTGATAGGTAAATAGAGCTCGTACACACACGTCGGACATTGTTGCCGCGTTCCATGTACTTATTAAAGTTGTAGTAAACAACAATCGCGTTCGACGCATTGTTCGCGGCGCCGAGAAATATGCATCCGCAAAAGGAATTAAATCGACCTTGACGTGACGTGACTGACTTGTAATAAAATTGCAACTTTGCAGCTGCAAACGCAGCAAAACTCGATTTTGCGCACCAAATTTCAACACAAATCCACCATCATCAAAGTCAAGGTTAATTTTGGGCTAAGAAAGTAAAAAACCAGTCAAGCACCACGTTAAAGCTAATTAAATATAAATAAATGAACATTAACGTTTGCATTTACATACATACGAGATATATGAAGTAATAAGATCGTAAAAACACTTTACACAACAATGCGCAGTGCACACAAGGCCACTCAACAATAAAACCGAGGAAAAATTAAAATTTTAGCCAAATTAAGTTAAATATGTATCCAATTAACCTTCCAAAAACAATTTTAATTCTTACTGAAGCAAATCAATCCTTGAAAATTGAATAAACGCTATTCATGGAGTATTTTACCCCACCACTTGCTTGGTGGATAAGTCGTTTGCGCTCATTACAACTACGTGGAACCTGCCGAGCACTTATTTTGCTTTTTTTAGGGCAAATTGCAGTTGAAGTTGCTTTTCTAGTTCTACGGTTGTTCTAGAATACAGTTTTCTCGGGAAAGAAGCAAGAAGCAACCGCGACATGTCAAGACAACTTAAGTCAACTCAACTCAACTCAACTTGGCGCTGCAAATCCAAAGCAAACTAAAATAAAATCAGAAATAATTCCAGTCTAACTGCATTTAAAACAGCACCACTGTTGTACGGCTTTAAAAGCTTTCAAGTGCTTTTAATTTTAATTTCGCTTGCCGATAGAAAAGCCGACTGCATTGAAAGCCTTTCAATTGCTTGTGCATTCGCATTGCAATATTGATAAATAATATTTCAATCGGTGGACGCAGCCGCTCTTTAAAACAGTTTATACCGGCATTACATGTTTAACGAACCACAGCGATTGAGACTCAACTCTCCATCCATTTCAAGATAAGACGTTTTAATTAGCTTGATTTATGAAAACTCGAGTAAAATCCGAAATACATTATTCGCGTAATTTCTACACCCGGATGTCAATACAATTTCAAATTTAAAATTACACGTTTTGATATCTTGAGTGAATTGCACAAGTTTGTACCGCACGCAAACAAATCCATCGAAACGTTTAAACACGCAATATTTTATTATTTAAATAAAAAAAAAATCTATGTAATTATTCAACAGCATGTCATCTGCTCATGAATCGAATAGAAATTAAATTTATTAACGCATAAACATTGAATGCAGCGCCTAATGACGTGCATTATGAAAGTGTTTCCGTTGACGAATGATATACGACTTTATATTGTTTTATTCAAGCATTAAAATTCTTGCCGCAGCTAACGGTCATGGAAATCGCGTAAAAATGCGATGCAAAGTGGAATCGAAAGCAAATCAAATAAAAGCATGCGGTAACATTTCGCAATGTGCAGTGTGTACTGCATTTAAATGAATAAATCCCGTCTGAATGCGCAATTGAATTTCAACTGTCTTGTCTTGTCAGAAACCGACTTAAAAATAAAATAAAAATAAATAGAATCTAAGAGAATGTCTCAATTAAACACAAACTGTGATTGGGAAATAATTTGGTCGAAATTATGAATGTGTAACCCACTTTTGCTCACGTAAAATAAAAGCGAATAAAATCCGGCGTGCGCCTAATTAACGATTACTTCATTTTCGATTACAATAACTAATTAAATGCGAGGTTGTGTTTACCGAGCGTTAACTTTACCGATTACAAAATATATTACAATTACGTCCAATACCATCTGAGGTTAAATTAATCTCTATCTATATATATATATAAATGAATTGCTGTTCGTTAGTCTCGCTAAAACTCGAGAACTGCTGAACGGATTTATCTTATCTTGGTATTGAATTATTCGTGGAGGTGTAGGGAAGGTTTAAAAGGCGAGAAAAATTCGAAAAATTGCCGGGAAAATCCTCAAAACAGCTCTTTTCTATAGAATAAAATTTGACATTGAGATTCAATCATAGTTATAGTTAAATAGTTGAATTCGAGATGGCGCGCTGAAGTGCATTATTGACAAAACTTTATATAAATAACTTCTTTAAATTAAAATTGCTAATCTTATTGATAGAATTGACTCTTACTGCGAGTATGTCTAGAACAAGAGAGTAAAAACGAATTACATTTTTATTAAACACTGCTGGAACGAAGTCGCGGGCAACAGCTAGTGGTGTTACAAGAGTGTCAAAACTAAGATGTCTAAAACAATGCTTTATATTTAGAAGGACGTCGCAAAGAACTAGTCTTCTTGTGTCGTTGGTGTTCCTAATTTTATTGTTTCAAGTGTTCAATTTACATATTTTATTTGATTGCGCAACGTTCGCCGCAAATTGGCAAGCTAAGGTTGTCAATGAATTACGCCAATAAACAAAAGAAATAAAAGTGCTCGTATTTAGATTTTTTTCGGTTTAAAACAAAAATAAATAGTTTGTTGTGTTAATGGATTGTTTCAATTATGTCAATTGATTAACCTTGTTGCTTGTATTTTTAATTTTTTATTATATAAACCCTCATAACATTTATTTTTATGTTGATTTTTAATAATTGGTTTGGAAATATTTGCAAGTTATTATTTCATCTACAATATGATGAAATAAACGGAATGAAACGGAAGTTCAGCACATTAATCAACGTTTAACTGCGTGTTTAGTTTTCACGGTTTAGATTATGTGCAAATGCGGTAATTGACTGCAATTTTCTTATTATTGCTTGTTGCACCTAGAAAAGAAAAAAATGCAAGTAGCTGCGTTTATTCTTACGCATTGAGTTTTAACAGTTTTAATAAAATTTAAAAATTTAAAATCCAAAATAAAAATTCAAATAAAAAGCAAAAAAACTATAAAATAAATATTTTTCATAGGATAGTTATCATTATAATGACATATAGTAACAATATAACAATGTTGTCGCCGTCATGCGTTGCGGTTTTCTGCGACAAGATTCTTTCCAATTAAGAATATTAATTAGCAGCAAAGCAGTGATAATAATATTTACTTCTACGCACAGATATTCACAGAGTGTTCCAAACAATACAAAAGCAAACATTAAATGAATCACTATTATGAAATAAATATTAATTAAAAACGTAAACATTCAGTATGTGTGTTTGTCGTTACGTCGCATAGAAAGAACAACAACAATGTCACAATTACGCACGAGATGCCACATCTCGAGAACTGCTGAACGGATTTATCTTATCTTGGTATTGAATTATTCGTGGAGGTGTAGGGAAGGTTTAAAAGGCGAGAAAAATTCGAAAAATTGCCGGGAAAATCCTCAAAACAGCTCTTTTCTATAGAATAAAATTTGACATTGAGATTCAATCATAGTTATAGTTAAATAGTTGAATTCGAGATGGCGCGCTGAAGTGCATTATTGACAAAACTTTATATAAATAACTTCTTTAAATTAAAATTGCTAATCTTATTGATAGAATTGACTCTTACTGCGAGTATGTCTAGAACAAGAGAGTAAAAACGAATTACATTTTTATTAAACACTGCTGGAACGAAGTCGCGGGCAACAGCTAGTTTTGTATTAAAATTAAAAGTGACTTACCTTTTTGAATTTCGTCCCATGTCGATTTCGTCGGTGATATTAATCCCTGTTGTCGTATCCTGCAACATAAAAACACAAAAATACATAAGTTGAATTCATACCAAGCGATCAATGATAAGACTAGGACACGTTGGCTGGTTGGATACAAACATTATCATTCATTCTTTATTCCTTATTCCTTATTCCACTTTCGAGCCCTTTTATTCCCTGCGTCATGCATACCAAAGCAGACTTCTTTCTTGGACGTTGATAGTGTTTACAAACTAGGTCTACTACAACCCCATGTGGGGTTGATGCACTCATCAACCACGAACCACCAAAGGAACACCAAAGAAAAAATCAATACCGCCTATTTCGCACTGCGTTCAACTCAACTTTAGAAACTTGAATGTAATTCCAAAGTGTATGTAAAGACAGAGTATGACTCAACTTTAAACACAGTGTACTTAAACAAAGTACCAAGTCTTTAAGATGAATATTCCATGTGAGCGTGTGTGGGTAATTAGGTTGATGAGGTTAACGACATTCTATGCGAGAGCGACGCGACGCACAATCCACGCTACAACTTTATAACTAATAAAAATAATTGAGATGTAAATGTGGCGAGGATTAAATTGTTTTTCAATTTGTAATGTACCTACAATTGTCACTTTATTAGGAAATTTATTAAGAAATACTAACACTCTAATCACGTTGTTTGTTTTTTATGTGCTTTTTTGTACAATTGCGACACTTTAAAAGCAATTTCCTGCTTGCGCATTGTTTCCGCGATATAGGTATAAGTAGATATATTTTACCGGCTGCTGCTTTCGCTCATTTTGTCATTTTACTCTTGTTGCCGCCTGATAAAACAAGACCGTAGTTAAATTTCTCCATTTCACTTATTTCAATCTCGTTTTCTTCTATTTCTGAATCATACAAGTGGTTTATTACATTACCTAGTGCTTAAAAAGGGTAATAATGTAATAAATAAATAAAACACAAGTCGGACTACGGTTGTGCTTACCCCCACCCCTCCGCCTCTCTTTAGTTGTGATTTTTTGAATTTTTTTGCTACAAGTACTTTCACCTCGTAGCATTGAGCAGGACACGACGCACGATCGCCATTTACGGTGGGACGTCACTGATGCACAACCAAAGTAAACCGCGCACGCGCAAAATATCAAAGTCAACTCGACGCTTAAGTCAATATTTCAGTAAGTCACTTGCTCAATCAAGCGACTTCTGACATGGAATTAAAAATCAATCTGGAATTAGAAATCAATTGATTTAAAAACTAAATTTCTCTTTTTCTTTTTGCTTTTGCTACATCAATCAATAGACCTCAGAAGTTAACCTCAAAAATCAGACAGGTATGCAATGAAAGCGAAATTTGATTGTATGTAATGTATTAATGCGCAATTGCGATTGCAAGCCAATATAGAAATCAGCTTAATCCGGTGCGTATCAAGAATTCCGATCGCAATGACATTTTAAGTAACTAAAAGTCTCTTAACTCGCGAAGAAATTTTATCTAAACTAGTGCACAACACGATAATCGTAAATTTCCGTCGTTGACACAACAAGAATTATGAGAAAATAACGCGGAAACTTTTTACGCACATTGTTTTCTCGTTTCGCGACGTTTCCGCAAAGTGACATAATTTATTATCAGATAATATTAAGAAAATTATAAATATGCATCGTTTGGAATTTAAATTTAAAAGACCCCAAGGCATAAATTATCGCCGCTGTTGATATGAGTCAGTCAGCGTTATCAATTCTCGAAAGTGCACACACAATTGGTTGAAGCAACGGTAACCGTATAGGTGTACACAATAAAAACAAGATAAGACTACCCGTAGCAGCAAACGGCGATATAAACACCAAACGCTCAACTTTCAGTTTCGATCAAATTCATTACAATCAGCATTGTGCACTTTTTAATGACCCACTTTCTACTAGCGTCCATTCGCGTCTACTCGCAATTGCAGTGCACTAATAGGTCATCAAGGCATCATCAACGACAAATATTTAAAATTATTCCCCATTAGTGACTAATGTTGTAAAACAATTAAATGCACAAGCTAACATTGTGTGTATTGTGTGTAGAGAACGTTGGAAATGTCAACAAACAAGTTTATTGACTGGCAATAAATACAAAACCAACCAAAACATCATTGAATTGTCTCTAAATATAATCTTATCAATATCGAGTCATCACAAGTGGTGTGATGCTACAAATTATTACGTAAAATATGACTAAAAAAATTCCTAGTTGCAACAACTGAAATTCTCACTAATTAGGGATTCAAAAAAAAGGAGCAGATGTTCCTTTTATAAATACTACCTACCCACACAAAAGCTAATAAATATTTTGTGTCCATTTAAAGTAAAAATCGAAAAAATGTACTTATTTAGTAATTTCGCACATTCCCCGACCTGCAGCCAGCAATCAAACAGTAATTCGCGCAGCGCTGCAGCCGATTGTTGCTAAATAAGGCGAAAAATACGCGCAGGCAACGCAATCTCAAAGAGGTCACGAGCGCGTCCGCAAATCGCGCGAGATAAACCCGTGTCGATTACAAGAACGCACCATAATCTGCTTAAAATGAAAAATTTCAACGCTACCAACACATAGTATGCTCTATTTAATCGCCGGTAAATACCTACTACACCCAACTGTCTCGTCTTGTCTGGTCTCTTATGATGATGAAGATGAAAATGAAGAAAACCGGTTGCTGCCGATGGCAACTGCCTCCTGCACAGAAGTACACACACACACAAGAAGCGAGCAAACGTAACAAACACTACATTATCCAATTTGATCTCAAACTAAACCAGGTCTCAAAAGGGCAGGCAGGCGCAATCGAATTGTTTCGTCATTTGCCAACATTGTGATCTAAATATCCAACATTCACACGATTGCAATTCGTGTGCAATGCGCGCGATGTGACTTCCTCGTCCTCATACCGATCACATCACAATTTAGTGACTCACGATGTGAACTTACGAGTAAATTTTAATGATGGGAGATTTCGGTAACCGTACAAAATGATTCATAAAATCTCATTAAAGACGCAAAGCGTGCAAAACGATTAAAACCCGCACAAAGAGCATCATCACACTTTTGTTTTTGTTTTTAACTTGTAATTTCTTTTCTTTTGTTTCATGCGCAGATAAAACCGTTGTGCTTCGTATTTTGCCTTCAATAGTGTCATTGTCTTGTGACCAGCGCGTTTAAATATAGATCTCGACGATTTCTGTCTTAAACGAGCCTCGAAAGTGGCGAAAATCGCGCGAAATGTGCGCAACGCACCGAAAATAGACAACTTAACTAAATTCCAGTGAAAATAAAGCTGGAATATATTAAAGAATGTGTGATTGTGCAAACACTCAGTGTAATACGCGGTATAATGATGAATGCAAGCCGAGCTAAGGTAACAAGAAACAGATGAAGAGCAACAGCAACTTGCCAGGCAAGTTTGTAACGCTAAATTAATTCCCCTCGCAAGTCGCAAATTGCTCACAAACCGCGCATCGCTGCAGTCAAGAATGAAGAACACAAAAAAACACACACAAATTGTAACCTTCAAGAAGTTTTCTTTTTGTTGATTTTGTTACCATGGTAACCAATATTATGTATTTTTATTTATTTTCCTATCACTTACTTGAGAATGATGATTATTATTGACGAAACAAAAGTGTCGAATTTTCGCCCTTGGCGGCGGCGCTTTTTTGCCCACGGGGCCGTTGCCCGCTTGCTGCTGGCAGACGATGCTCTCCCACGGTGAGGGCGGGTTGGGCGCCCGTGGCGGCGGCAGAATATACAGCATGCTCAATGATTATTCAAACGATTACAACCCTCGTGTTCTCATCGCGTATGCACTTTCACAACACACAAACAAAACAACCAAATGGGCTAACACAGGTCAAGAATCAACTATGTGTTACTACTACGAATGTTAGTGGCACGTACTGCAGGGTTAAAAATTATAATGAGCACGTTGCGCGACAATTCTACGAGTCGATGCGGCCCACGCGCCTGCCGAAACTGTACTGAGAGCGAAGTTCGACGAGTGCAGACGCTGCGTCTGGCGTGAACTCTCACCGCGCGAATAGTGACGATTCATGCCGGAAATGCACGAAGACAACTTTGCGAGCGATTCCGTTGTTTCTGTCTGTATGGAAGCCGCAGCGCCGGAATAAAAAGCAAACCGCAATGTTCACGTCGATGAACAACGCACGTGTGCATCGCAATAATACATACAAACTTTTAACGTTATCAGTAGAAGATAAGTTTAGGATTATTTAGAGTGTGGACAACAAAATGACAGATGGATGCGTAAAGTGTGAAAGTAGCTTTACATGTGCAATTATCTAACCTCAAATAAACCAAGCGCAACGAGCGAAAACAATACCATATATGGTCTTATTGTTAATCATGGATGCACTTCAACATGATTTTTAAATTTTAATTTTTTTAATTTTAAAAAATGGATGAAATTTAGGTTTTCTTACCGTTTGCGGCGATGTGGTGCTGCTGGGGCTGCGCTGCACGGTGACCAGGGCCATCCCTGCGGCGCGGGCCCCCTCAGGCGTCGACGACGTCGGGCTCGCCACGCTCCCGGCGCGCTTGCATGTGTCCTGTCCCCCAATCGACCCGCGACGACAGACAACTTTGCCGTTATTCGCACTAAAGCACAGTTAATTTCACTGTCAAGTCTCTTACTTGCACCAAGGTTCTCTCTGGCTGGCGCGCTGGTGGCAAGGCTCGACGCGAATTCACAACATTCTCGGAAGCTGCGCGGGCCCCATCGATCTCGTCTCACGCCGGGGTGGATTTCGCGTGGATGCCAGCGCGGACGCGGCGAACGCTCATCGCAACGAAACACAACAAACAATGCCCCGCGATGTGTCAGAGTACAGAGTGTCTGTCAGTGGTCGACCAGAGCGTTCGACGCCGACGAGGCCGATGAATTTCTAGCGAGCGCACGGACTCGTAGCGAAATCTATGAATTTCTTTGTTGAACAGCGCAGAATAAAAAATGGACAGCTGATTGCAGCGCCATTGACACTCCGTGGTGATATTTGGAACTAAAACAGATAAAGCTAAACCTACACTATAAATAATTTAAAACATGAAATAACAATAAATAATAAAAATACAATAAAATATCATATTCCCTAGCGTCATTATAACAAAATCTAATGATTTAATAACATTTTATGTAATAATTTAACCAATTCAAAAGTTAATGTTAGGTTAATTTACATACATGTGTGAACTAACAGCTGTTTGACATGAAATGCGCAAAAACCTCACAAAACATTGTGAAACTTTTTGAAAAACATTATAAAATCAATTAAAAACCATGTCGAAGATATTTACACCTACGAATCAAATAAAACTGACAAATGTCGCCGTTGTACGCATCAAAAAATGCGGACGACGCTTTGAAATTGCCTGTTACAAGAACAAAGTTGTCTCGTGGCGCAATCAGGTGTAAGTACAAATTTATCAAAAAATGAACAAAAAACTAATTAAAACATTAGCGAGAAGGATATAGATGAAGTCCTACAAACCCACACGGTCTTCCTCAACGTCTCCAAGGGCCAGGTCGCGAAAAAAGAAGACCTACTCAAAGCATTTGGCAAAGACGACCAAACTGAAATCTGCAAAGAGATTTTAACGAAAGGTGAACTCCAAGTGTCTGATAAAGAACGCTCATCACAGCTAGACGCGTTATTTAAAGACATAGCAACGACTGTTGCGGATAAATGCGTAAATCCCGAGATAAAACGTCCTTATCCAGTCACAACCATTGAGAAAGCAATGAAAGATATTCACTACTCAGTGAAACCTAATCAAAGTGCAAAACAACAAGCACTGGTTGTGATAAAGATGTTAAAAGAGAGTATACCGATAGAACGGGCACAAATGCGGCTACAGGTTGTCTTCACAGGCAAAGATACGAAAAAATGGAAAGAAAAACTGACAAAAATCCAAAGCATTGAAGTAGAGAAAGAAGAAAGGAATGAAGATCAATTAAGTATTGTATTTCTAGTTGATCCTGGTTTTTATAAAGCTGTAGATGATTTGCGCATGGAAACAAAAGGCGCGGCGATGTTAGAAATCATGTCTTACAAAGAGATGGTTCTAGGTGAAGAATTTTTGTAGTTAAACAATAAATTAATCCCGATATTGCACGTTTATCTAATATTGGCAGTACATTTTTATTTGAGCTAAACAAATAACACTTTACTCTCAAATATTCAGCTGCCATGAGATACAACCCTATAAATCTCTAGTGAAACATGATAAAATCTCCTCTTAGACGAATAAATGCCATCGATAATAATTCATTACGTTAAATATAGTCCGGATTGATTATTGCGCTTGGAATTGTTCGTTACCTTTCGGTGTGTATATACTCTCAGCGCGATTGTCCAACTTGGACGCAATGCGTGATAATGTGAGCAGGAAATCCGCTAGTCGATTGAGGTATACTTGGACTTCTTTATCAAGCATGTTATCGCGTACTAGAGGCACAACTGTGCGTTCAGTACGTCTGCAAAGTGATCGGGCAACGTGTAGAGACGCGCTTGCTATCCCACCGCCCTTGAAACACAATAATTCGTTTAATTTTCATTAAAATATTAAAAAAACGTTAAAAACTTTGTAAAATGTAAAACTTACTGGAATAATGTATAATTCAACTGGAGGTAGTTGTTTGGAATATTCATTGATCCATTCCTCGAGTTCTTTTGTATGTAAAGCTGGAATTGTTGTTTTTTCTTTGTCGATTTTTCCATTGCATCTGGAAATCGCTGTGCTTACATCAATAAGCACTGTTTGAATCCTCATTAATTTGTGGATGTAATCATGTTCGGCGTCTATTGCATGTTCTCTTGTTAAACTTAAAAAATATTATGTAAATACATGAAAAATTGAATAATATCTATAAATTTACCCAATATAACTCAATAATTCTTCTGTTGCGCCAATGGCTTTGAAAACTCTGTGATCTTTTGGTAATATATCCCCAGATAAACATGTTGTTGTGCCATTATCACCCTGATGACTGAAAGACGCTGGTGGAGGCGGTGGAATTGTTGGTTTTGCGTGTACATCGATATTATTATCGGTTTTAGTCACATTTGCTGTGGCATTTTTAACTTGTTCGGGACTTGCTCTACAATCAAAATATTTTAATAAAAGCTTAGTAATTTACACAAATAATGATACGTACATGTTAGCTGAGAAGTGCTTCACTAGCTGCCTGTTTGGTGCAATCAAAAGACGTCGAATAAACATGTTTAATTAATAAATGAGAAAATTAAATGATTATTTTGTATCTATCCCAGGTTAGAATCAATTAATAACTGTCAAGTTATTCACAGCGCCATCTCGGAATTCATCCACACACCGCACACACATCCACCATCTTTATTTGGAAATTTTTCGGCGTCATAAATTCTGGTCATTGTCAGACGACACCTGATTAATTCTGTGTAGAGAAAAACAATATAAACCTGTGCCTAAAATCTAAACAACGTTGTATTGAGTAATTATTGAATAACGAGATTAATTCGCGTGCATCAATGCATCGGACGTAAACAATCGCGCATCGACTGTGATTCACAAACAACAACATAACCTGCATGCTTGTTGGTATGTTGTTATGATTACAGCCAACAAGTGCATGAAACCGTCCAACGCGGCCAACTTCCGCAGAAAAACCAGTGACTAATATTTACTACTAGTGCTTATGTCGAAATGAAGCGCAGTTGCAAGCAGGAGAAATAATTTCAGGAATTGTAGTTGCAAAGTTTCATTTTCATCATGGTGGTGATTGCTGAGTATCAATATAATTACTGGATGCACAAAACACATGACCAAAATGTTACACTTACTTGCCTCATGCCCAATGGGCTGGTTATACCTCTGCAAGTGTCTGGACAGGCTACGTTTAGTGAAATCAAAGAGGTAATTATGATATAATCAAAAATATGAATGTTTTTCTTAAAAAAATCAATAAAAATGTTTAGGATCTTTGGTATGAAGCACAAAAACTTCCTCTTTATGGCATGTTGTATGATCTTTCAAAGTACATCTTCTGCTATGTCAATTCCATGGCGGAATTGGAAGAAATCACACAGGAAAATAAACAATTGGATGAAGTACAACCATTTTATGCTGTTTTGAAGATTGTGGAATGTCACAGTGATAAACGCGAGCAGGAAACACTGAATAAAAAGATTAGTCAATTGATTGGAAAGAAATTGCCCACGTTCGACGCGTTGAACAACCCGGAAGTGAATCAATTCCGCTTTAATATGCGTAGTTTCGTTGATAAAATCTCGAAACAACGGCAGAAACTCGGCTGGAAGGAACAATTGATGTACCAGTGTCCTCCGAGGATGTATTCTGGTGAGGTTGATTTTATTCTTAAAGAAGCCGAAGAAATGAATCAAGTTTACCAGAAAGGGAAGATTATTTTGTCTGCTACCGCTGAGGAAACCACAGAGGTAAAGAAAACATTAAAAAAACATTTTTAAATTAAATTATATATTTTAGAGGAGTTTTAAAGTTAGTATAGAATCAAATGCGACTCCAGCCGCGTTAGTAAAGAAAATCCTCGATAAAACCGCCCTCTATAAAAACCTGCGACCCGATCAGACTGATGAATACGTCTTGAAAGTCTGCGGAAGGGATGAATACCTCATCGGGGATCATCCCTGGTGAATTTTCAATATATAGCTGAATGTATCTCTTGGGACAAAGTCCCGAGCTTGATTACAATATCACGCTTTAAATTACCACGTAAATACAACTTAAACGTAATAAAAATCAATAAAACTAATAAATTTCTAAATTTTAGAGCTAGGAGTTTATGATTATCGATATATAACGTTAACTAATCACAAGAAACAAAGTTCAACGCAAACTCTGCGTAAAAAAGGCAACATTCGCTCTGTCTGGCGCATAGAAAACAAATTTCAGATTGTTATACAGAATATAAACGATATTAACAGCTTCATGTGCGATACAAAACGCGGGCCGGTGGAAATCGGCGTATTAGTTGGTTTATTCCACGGTGGTAAGTCCGTCTGTGAGCCACAGAAGTGTAAAGAGCATGTGTTGACTGATGAAGAGATGCAGAAGCGTACAATGATGCTCAATGAAACTTTAACGTTTGATATCCAAGTGTGTAATATACCCAAAAGTGTAAAATTATGTTTTGCGTTGTATGAGGTGACGAAAAATGGTAAAAGCGGCAAAACAAAACGCATGAATAAAGATATACCGATGGCATGGGCGAATACAACGGTGTTTGACTTTAGGAATCAGTTAAAACCGGCGCTATGACTTTATTCATGTGGAATTATGCTGAGGATGTGATGTTCATGAATGAGGACCTTTTGCATCCATTGGGGACGGTTGTAAGCAATCCCAATGTGTCTAATTCAACGTCGTTGACACTCACGTTCAATCCGTAAGTTTTTCTTTTCATAAATTCATAAAAACACAAAATAATCGTAAATATTTGTTTAGACAACATACAGATGAAAACCACACGATAATCTACCCATCCTCAGAAGAAATAATGAATTATGTAGAAGGTAATGAATTAGATGATTGTCATGAGACAGAAAAAGGCAACGATCCGGTTCCGGAGCTCTTGAAAATCTTCAATGAATCCATCGGAGATATTCACGAGCAAGACAAGCAGAAACTATGGAAGAATCGTGATGTTTTGCGTGAACAAGCACCCAGTGTGCTGCCTAAACTATTACAATGCATAGATTGGGATAATCGTAATGTTGTGTGTGAAGCTATGACAATGCTTCGACTCTGGGAGTTGTTACCGGTTGAAAGAGCGCTCGAACTGCTTGATTATGCGTATGCGGAGGAATTTGTCAGGGCTTATGCTGTGCGATGTTTGAATAAGATCACCGATGATGATCTCTTGTTATATTTACTACAATTAGTTCAGGGGCTTAAACACGAGTTATATCTTGAGTGTGATTTGGTTAAATATCTTCTGGAGCGTGCGTTGTGTAATCAGAAGATTGGACATTATTTATTTTGGCATTTAAAGTAAGTTTTCGGGGGTAATTTTGAGTTTTTTGAGTGGAAAAATGAAAATATTGTGTTGTGTTACTTATTATACAGCTGAAAGTTGTGGTTATGTTGTTATTTTTGACATTTGACACTTTTTTGACATATTTTGAGGTTAGTTACATATCCTGCTCAATTATACTTGTTAATAAGTAATATAACACGATATTTTGATTAATACTTCAAATATTTACATAAAAACATTGAAAAATGTTGTTATTTTAGGTCTGAAATGCAAGTGCCTTCAGTTTGTGTTCGTTTCGGCCTTGTTCTCGAAGCCTACTGCCGTGGCAGCCAGGATCACATGGAGATTCTCTATAAACAAACGCATTACCTCGAGAAACTGAAAAAATGCAGCGAAAAAGTCCGAAATCATCGCGATAAAGACAAGGCTCGTTCGGAGTTTATCGATCACCTTAAAGAACTGAAGATTGACGATGTTATGCGTGACTTGACCAATCCGCTCGACCCGAGTTTCCGCGTAAAACGCCTGAAATTAGATAAAATTAAGATTATGGATAGTAAAATGCGGCCGGTGTGGCTGGTGCTTGAGAATGCTGATCCATCCGGTGAGGATATTTATATGATCTTTAAAAACGGCGATGATTTGCGCCAGGATATGCTCACGCTGCAAATGCTGCAGATTATGGACAAGTTGTGGAAGCAGGAGGGTTTAGATTTGAGGTTAAATTTGTACAAATGTATATCGATGGAGTATCGTGTTGGGTTGATTGAGGTTGTGCTCAATGCGGACACCATTGCGAATATACAGAAAGAGAAAGGTTTGTTTTCAGCAACGTCTGCGTTTAGGAAAGGCTCGATTTTAGATTGGTTGAGAGAACATAATCCTTCGGAAGTGCAAATGAAAAAGAGTAGTGTGGAGTTTCTCAAGTCCTGTGCGGGATATTGCGTTGCCACCTATGTTTTGGGCGTTGGTGACCGCCATTCGGATAATATTATGGTAAAACGTAACGGGCAATTGTTTCATATTGATTTCGGGCATATCCTTGGACATTTCAAGGAGAAATTCGGGTTTAAACGCGAGAGAGTCCCGTTTGTACTCACGCATGACTTTGTACATGTTATTAATAAAGGGGAGAAGAAGGCAATGGAGTTTAAAACGTTTTATTTGTACTGTGAAAAGGTAAAACACAAATATTTCTTAAAATGTTTGATTAAATATTATTTTAAATTGTTTTAGGCGTTTATGGTACTAAGAAAACACGGTGAATTCATCCTGTCGTTATTCGCCATGATGATTTCCACAGGACTACCCGAATTATCCTCCGAAAAAGATTTAAACTACCTGAGAGAGACTCTAGTGTTATCCCTATCGGAAGACGCTGCAAAAAGTCATTTTCAGTCAAAGTTTAATGAAGCCTTGAGTAATTCATGGAAGACTTCGATGAATTGGGCGACGCACAACATATCGAAGAACAACAAGGTTAACTAACCAACTTCTAACCTCAAAACGTGTATATTTTGTATGATTGTCTCGTGCAATATGGAAACTGAGATTACAGAACGCTGTAAAATGTAAACTGTAAATGTAAACTATTCATAAGTACAAATTGAGATTCAGATTGAAAACAAATACGATCTGCGTCTGGTTTTATTTAAGATATCGATTGAATTTGAAGTAATTGATATGTGTACGTCGACTGGCTTCTTGGTTGCGACTTGATTCGAGATTGTATGTCATTCGATTCGTGAACGGCGTACGCGATGCATGTCCCGACCTAAAATTCTATATTTATTGTGTAAACATTGTGTAAACTCGATAAGATACAAGCGTTGTGTGTGTTACAGTGTGAAACATCACTGAATTTTGTTTTGTTTTTCGGTGCGTGTGTTGCGTTAGAATGGAACAGACGCCATTACTGTCAGTAAGTTGTGTTTTTCTACGCATTTTTGCGCTTGATTTGTTTCTGTTATTATCGGGGCGTGACCTTATGTTATCAGCAGACATTGAAATCGTCGGTGCTGCACTCGATCAGCTACGGTATCAATTCCGAGCGCGCTGGGAGAATAATCCCGCCTGAAGAGCGCATTACATACACATGGAGCGATCTGAATGTGTTTACCGAAGATAATTTCAAGTCTAAGACGAGAAATCCGTTCAAACGCCCACAGATTGTTCATAAACATATTTTAAAACATGGTTGGTAGTTTAATATTGAGGTTATGTTTGTATTTTATGACATATGACATGTTTTGACATATTTTGGGGTTAGTTACGGGTGTTGCACGTCCGGGTGAATTGTTAGCCATTTTGGGATCCAGCGGCGCAGGGAAAACTACTCTGTTGAATGCGTTGACGTTTAGAAATCAAAACAATACGGTTTTGACCGGTGTACGCAGCTCGAATGGAATACCACTCACACAATCAACATTAACAGCGCAAAGTTCTTATGTACAACAGGATGATTTATTCTATCCACATTTGACTGTCCGTGAACATTTAGTCTTCCATGTGAGTTGGGTTGCATACATCCAGAGTAAATTTAAGGTTAATTTACACATATTATAGGCTATGGTGCGCATGGATAGAAACATACCGGAATCTCAACGAATTAAACGTGTTAATGAAGTTTTAACAGAGGTAAAACACAAATCTAACCTAAAATAATCAATTAAAATAAGTTTTTGTTTAAAGTTGAGTTTAAAAAAATGTGAAAACAATCTGATAACTTCCCTGAGCGGCGGAGAAAAAAACGACTTGCGTTTGCAGCGGAAGTACTCACTGACCCTGCACTGATGTTCTGTGACGAGCCTACTTCCGGTTTGGATTCATTTATGGCTTTGAATGTTGTACAAGTTCTCAAAACTTTAGCGCAAAGTGGCCGTACTGTTATTTCAACTATCCATCAACCTTCTTCAGAGATTTACGCATTATTTGATAAGGTTATCTTCTTATCCGAAGGGAGGATTGCTTTCCAGGGCACACCCGATGAAGCAGACATCTTTTTTTCCAGTATAAAAGCGCCATGTCCGCATAATTACAACCCGGCTGATTATTACATTGAATTATTGGCGATTGTTCCCGGTGAGGAAGAATCCTGTCGACAGGCAGTTAATATGATTTGTTCAGCGTACAATAAAAGTGAATTCGGGGAGAAAATCAAAGTTACCACAGCAAATATCATGGTAAATGGCATACATAACCTAAAAACATGTTAAAGTAATGTTTTTATGTGTAAATTTAAGAGTAAAATGGAATTAAGTTATAATGACTTCTGGACTGTTGAACCAGCAGGATGTGTTTATAAAAATTCATGGTGGACGCAGTTTAGGGCCGTTTTTTGGCGAAGTTGGATCACTATCATGAAGGAACCATTGTTAATTAAAGTCAGACTACTTCAAACAATCGTAAAAAAACATTTTAAAAATTTTAAACACAAATATTGCTAATTTTTAATGTTTCAACAGATGATTTCAATATTAATCGGTGTAATTTACTTCGATCAGCAACTAAATCAAAATGGCGTCATGAATATCAATGGCTGCATGTTTATCTTCCTCACAACGATGACATTCCAGAATATCTACGCTGTTGTCAATGTAAACACAAATAACATTATTTATTATCATAATTATCGATTAATTTTTAGTTATTCTGCAGTGAATTCCCCATTTTTCTTCGTGAACACACCAATGGCATGTATCGCACTGATGTGTACTTCCTGTGCAAGACAATCGCTGAAATACCATTGTTTACTGTACTTCCGGTTGTCTACATAAGCGTGTGTTACTATATGATTGGTTTAAACCCGGATGTTACTAGATTTTTCACTGCGATGGCCATATTGGTTTTGGTAGCGCATGTAGTGCTTGGTTTTGGTTATTTAATATCATGTGCAACGACGAGTGTGTCAATGGCGATGAGTGTTGGTCCGCCATTGATCATTCCGTTCTTATTGTTTGGTGGATTCTTTTTAAACATCAGGTAAATATGATTTTTGAGGTTAAATTAAAGAAAATGTTTTTATTTTTGATGGTTTTTAGTTCAATCCCTATATATTTCAAGTGGTTATCGTATTTTTCATGGTTTCGTTATGCGTTTGAAGCTTTGATGATCAATCAATGGTCGGGAATCACAGAAATCACTTGTGGGGAGGATGCTTTGAGTTGTCCGAGTAGTGGCGCTGTTGTTCTCGAGATATACAACTTTTCACAGGTTAGGTTACAGATTTCTAACTTATCATACAAAAATTTAACCTAAAATAACCTAAAAATCTTTGTTTTTTGCAGAAAAATTTAATGGTTGATATTACTATGTTGGTTTTACTTGTGGTGTTGTTTCGTTCAATGGCGTATGTGTGTCTCGTGTTGCGCACGCTCAGATAACCGCCATTTTTTATTTGTACACTTTCTGTACTTCTACGAGTATTAATTTACCCGTTGCATCGTATGAAATTACACCTGCTTCCCTACAAGTGCAATAATCCACACCCAACATGATTTGAATACATAGACTCATGTGAAAGCTGAAGTAGAAGTTTAGTTTGTTGTTTACTTGCATACCAGCGACGTGTGTGCTAGATTGAAGAAAATAAACAAAGAAAATCGTATTATCGCCGTGTTTATTTAAGATAATTAAGTTTATATTTAGTGTTTTAGTAGTTTTGTAGTTGAATTTTAGTTGGAGTCAAAGCATACATCAAAATGGCGTCGAGTTCAGGCTCCACGACGAGTACCAGTGAAGAAATCGTGTTGCAATTGTTAAAAAACGTAAAAATACAAAAATCATTTAAAAATTAATTTTAATTTAATATTTATTTACTTTAGGAGAATGAAAGTGTTGAAATTCATGAAAGTCCGAAATTCAATCGTAGTTACGAACGTTGGTCCCCGACGGAAGAGGGCGCTACCTTGGTCTTTCGTGATTTAAACATCCACGTGCGTGATGGTAAACAATACAAAACAATTATCTCTGGTGTTACTGGCGCTGTGAAACCAGGATCGCTTGTTGCGTTGATGGGATCAAGTGGGGCGGGGAAATCTACATTAATGGCCGCTCTTGGGTATCAATCGCAAAACAAACGCGATGTGTCAATCGAAGGGGACATTTTATTAAATGGCCGACCGATTGGGCCCTATATGAAGACAATCAGTGCGTTTATGCATCAGGAGGATTTGTTTGTTGGGTCACAGACAGTTTGGGAGCATATGCAATTCAATGCGAGGCTTAAATTGGATAGAAGGATGTCAAAAGACGAGAGGGATGATAAATGTATGACACTTTTAAGGAGGTTAGGGTTAAGTCATGCCCTACATACTAAAATAGGAGGGTATGGTGAGGAGAAATCGTTGTCAGGGGGTGAGAAGAAGAGATTGGCGTTTGCAACTGAAGTAAGTTTAAATTTAACCTAAAAATTTACTTAAAATGAGTAAAAATGTGTTTTTTGAGGTTAGGTATTGATCTGTCAACTTATATTCCAACATAACCTAACTTAACCTTAATTATTTTGTTTAGTTATTGACAGATCCACAAATTTTGTTCTGTGATGAACCTACGACAGGTTTAGATAGTTATTCAGCCAGTAAACTAGTAACAATGATGAATGAAATGGCCGCAAAGGGTAAAACAGTTCTCTGTACAATTCATCAGCCTTCATCACAGATTTTCGCTATGTTTAGTCAAATAATTCTATTATCTGAAGGCAGAATTGCCTACATTGGTTCTACGGTGTATGCAACTGAGTTTTTATCAAGGTAACCTCAAAGTTTTTAACTTAAATATACATAACCTATTTTTATAACTATTTTTAAATCAAAGTATGGGTTATACTTGTCCGAAAAACTATAACCCCGCTGATTATCTCGTGAAAACTTTGGGTATAACACCGGGAGCGGAAGAAAACTGTAGGCAGACATCGCGCGCCATCTGTAATCGCTTCGCAGTGAGTGATTATGCAAAGGAAGTGGAGGTTCTTGTCCAGTACGAGTGCCATATTGGATCAACGTATTTTGAAGAGGTATATTTATCATTTATCATGCAATGTGCAAGATTTAATAAAGTGTGATCATAAATCACATCTAAAATATGATTTTTTAAATACGCAGGGGAGGATGTTTCAAGATGGCGACCAGAAAAGTGATAGTTATCAAAAAGAAAGATATAAAAGGATAAAATTAGAAGAAAAGTACATTCGGGGAGATTTGTAAGTCTGAAAGTGAGGTTAAATTACATAAAAATTAATTTTAAGCGTTTTTGATTCACAGCAAAGAAGTTTTTTGGTGGACGAAATTTTTTGGTTAACCAAACGTTATTTCAACGATATTTTACGTAATCCTGCCGTGCAACTACTAAGAATGGTTCAAAAAATGGTAAATTTGCATAATTTATACCCAAGATTAGATTTTGTATGTTGGGTTGCAGTCAATCGCACTAATGGTAGGTTTATGCTACATTGGCACGGTTCCCCTCACACAAAATGGCGTCCAAAGTCTCCAGGGAGCTTTGGTGACAATCGTCTGCGAGAATACATTCCCTGCGATGTATTCAGTCCTCGCGGAGTTTCCAAACAACATTCCTTTGTTTGTACGTGAGAATAAAGCCGGTTTGTATTCGCCCGCCATGTTTTATTCTGCGAAAACAATTGCTATGGTGCGTAACCTCAAAAATCTTTAATAAAAACACTAAATGAAGCATTTTTAGTTACCAGGAGTTATAATCGAGCCTATATTGTTTGTTTTGATTATTTACTGGCTTACTGGACTACGACATGCTGTGGATAGTTTTATTTTGACAGCTGTGTCGGCCATTTTGGTTATGAATGTTTCCTGTGCGTGCGGTGAGTTAAAATTGAATTTTGGTTATAATTTGAGTTAAAATATGAAAATTTATTACAGGAATCTTCTTTTCTAATATGTTTGACACTGTGAACAACGCCATGTTGTGTCTGGTTCCATTTGATTATATCCTGATGATTACTTCCGGTTTCTTTGTGAATTTAAGGTTAAAATTGTGATTTTTAGTTGATATTTTGATTAATTTTATGTTTTTTGATTAGTTCTTTAGGTAAACACATTGCTTGGACGAAATATTTATCCTGGTTGATGTACGGAATGGAATCCTTGACGATTGTGCAATGGCGCGGGGTGAATAACATAAGTATGTAACCAAATATACACAAATTGATATATTGGGGTAGGTTATGATAAAGTGTTTGTTTTTTTGTGTAGCTTGTGAGAATATCAATCCGGAAGTGCCATGCCTGCGTACAGGAAATGAAGTTCTGACCCAGTACAGTTTCTCTGAAGGTCATTTGGGTCGTAATCTGTGGACTATGCTTGTAATGTGCTTGTTATTCCACATGTGTGCGTTTTTTGCTTTGATCAAGAAAGTTAGAAACAAATAAAAAGCAATATAGCTGTTTTTGTAATGACAGATGTCAAAATATGTCAAAAAAGGTTAAAAAAAGCTTGTGTGTTTATTTGTGTATCAAATATGCAACCAAATATACACAAATTTATATATTGGGATAGGTTATGATAAAATATGTGTTTTTTATGTTATTTGTAAGAATACCAAGCAGGAAATGTAAAGGAAATGAAGTTTTGACCCAGTATACTTTGTCTGAAGGTCATTCAGGTCGTAATCTGTGGACTATGCTTGTAATGTGCTTGTTATTCCACTTGTTTGCGTTTTTTGCTTTGATCAAGAAAGTTAGAAACAAATAAAAAGCAATGTGAGTAGGCTTTCTAATGACAGATGTCAGAATATGTCAAAAAAGGTTAAAAAAAGCTTGTGTGTTTATTTGTGTATCAAATATGCAACCAAATATACACAAATTTATATATTGGGATAGGTTATGATAAAATATGAGTTTTTTCTGCTTTTTGTAAGAATACCAAAGCGGAAATGTGCAGGAAATGAAGTTTTGACCTAGTATACTTTCTTTGAAGGTCATTCAGGTCATAATCTTTTAATTACGTTAATAATTTGCTTATTATTCTACAATTTTGCAGTTTTTTATGTCAGAAAAAGTTAAAAACCGTCAAGAAAACAATTTATTTATTTATTCCTGAATGCACCTTGTGCGTTATTCACACGTTGATATTAGATAAATGCGTATCTAGGTTTGCCTGCTTGCCTGCTTGCCTGCCTGCTCGCTGGCAAATTGAAGTTGTGCGGCGCGCGGCGCTCGTCCCGGGCATTCCTGCTGCTCGCCTCGGCTCACCTCGTGCGACATCGCGCAGTCAGCTGCTGGCGGGTCGTGCAGCAGCAGCAGCACAGCCCGTGTTGTGTGTGCGTTGTGTGTGCACGCAGGACTGTCATGGAGGCAGTTTGACAGCCTGCGACGACGACCGCGAACACCGCGACGACGACGACGACGATGCCCACTGGCCCGCCGGCTGCCACCCTCGCGTACACACGCGCGTGAACACCACCAGCCATTACCGGAAACAGGAAGACCCGAACGATAAACAAGCAGCAGGCACTTTCAGCCGAGCATCTTATAAGGTAATAAACATACTATATAGAATACTATTGCTTATTGTAAATATAAACACACTGTACACACACACAGACACACAGAACAGTGAATTGTTTAGTTTAATTAATGTTTGTTGTTAATTTGATGGTTATGTTGTGCGTGTTGTGTTTGACGATCGATTTTCGTTATCGCTATCGATAGCGTAGCGTGTGCGGAGAGCTTTTACTCTTTTGTTTCGTTTGCCTGCAACCAAACACACACACATACACACACATATATTATATGTATGTATTAATATACAATGCGTCCGTGCGCTTTGTATTTATTTACGCGCGATGCATGAATCAGTGCGTGGCCTTATAATATTCATAATACCTATCGATTTTACCACACCGCCGGCCCAGGTTTATCTTTTATCTCGTGTTTGGCTTTTGTTTGGATTAAACACACCTCGGTTATCATTGGAATTGTCGCCTGGTAAAAATTTACTAAATATTTATTTAAAATCATAAAAATTTTATAAATTTTATGTAAAATAATATTTTTTATGAGGCGACAATACCAATGCACCTGCTGGATATTATTCTAGTAGGCTTGTTGTTAAAAGTTGTATCCGAGTGTGAGTTTGAGCAGTTTTCCGGTTTGTGCGCATGGTGCGTGTAATAAAATCGCCTCCCTTGAGAACCCAGCCGGCAGCCGGAGCGTATTGTTTACCAAAACGACCCTGAGAAAAGTTGAGCGCCGAGAAAAGGTAGAAAATGCACGGCACTGATAAGAATAGATAAATGTTTGCGATTCACACAGCGGAAAACTAAATTTTCATGTTTTTTGCGCGATATTTTAAAAGTTGTTGAGGCGGAAACGCGCTTTTAAAATTTCCAAGTGAATTGTGAAATTGCGCGGGAAAACGTGCGCCAAAGTCCGGGCATTTTGTATATAATCAATTTCCACGGAGTTTCTTATTCAATTACGCGTAATGCCGAATAATGTCAGTCGCATCCGGTTTATTAAACTTAATTTCGGCGACTTTTGGGGAACATACAGTGTATTTAGGTAAATTACACGATGATTCAGAAAATGTCGCGTGGAATTCTCTATTGTAATATGCAACAATTTTTGAACCCATGCCAATGCGGCTATTTTTGAAATCTATTCGAATTTTGAAGCACATTCGACAATTTTAATTTTTGTAATTTGTATGTGTGTGTGTGTAGGCAACTTGTGGGCAAGTAAGTGGTATTAAATATTTACGCGCACGGCGAGCGAGTTTCCGCTATTTTTAGTCGGGGCAACAAGTCCGCACATTCTTAATTAACTTAAAAATATCTTCATCTAGTGTAAACACGTGTTTCAACTCGATAAACACGCCAGGTTAAATATTTTTAACCCAAGAGTGGATTTTTCTTACCTGGATTGAGAGCTACTCATTTGGGTAGCTCATAAATTATAACCTGATATTAAAAGTGAGGTTAAAAATAAGTTTTAGGAGATTTTTAGGAATAAAAGTATGGTTAAAAGGTTAAAATCATTTTATTGTATGTTGGGTTGCATACAAAGTCCAAATTCTCTTTTTCTAATCAAAACTGAGAGCTACTCATTTGGGTAGCTCATAAATTATAATCTGATATTAAAAGTGAGGTTAAAATAGGTTTGACGGGATTTTTAGGAGTAAAAGTAAGGTTAAAAAAACATTGTTTGTATGTTGGGTTGCATACAAAGTCCAAATTCTATTTATCCTAACCAAAACTGAGAGCTTCTCATTTGGGTAGCTTTCAAATATTAACTTAAAAAGTCAAGCATATTGTATATTAGTATAATTCCATTAAAAATACAAATAAATGATGAATCCAATTATTGTGTACCGAGACTAACCTTGAACGTAAAACATAAATCGATAATTTCTTACCGTTTACTCGTAGTTGAAAGTGTTGATATTTTTCCCTCTGCTGCCGAAGCCTGGTTTATTTTCGTGACCTAATTAACGGCGGTTTGTGTGTTGTTGTGTGCGGTGTGCGAAAAATAAATTTAGATTATTGGCGCGATGCGCGATCGTTACCTGCGGCGCGAAAAGCGCCGTCGAAAGAAAAACAACGCAACGCGCGAGCCGTTGAAGTTAATTTAGTCGCGTGACACGTGACGCGACGACATCCGCGTGATCCTGAATGAAAGCAGCAAATCGAATGAGAAATTGGAAAACGAAAACGGCGCTTAAATATCTCGCATATTTTGGCAGCCAAACCAACTCAAACAACTCAATTTATTATGTTTGAGGTTAGGGTAGGTCAGCAGCACACACAGATGAAGATTTAACCTAAAAAATCAATATGGAGTGTCAGTGTCCTTGACAGCATATGTCATTCGCCTTTTAGAAAGGTACCATGTTGATTAATCGACGTTTTCCGTATTTTCTTTCACTTTTTTTTAGTTTCCCGAAAGTTATTTTGTGAGTTTGTGTGGGTGGGAAGGTCGTTTATCGATGGCGACGTCAATAGGGTGCGAGGGTGCGAGTTTATTTCGGGTCAAGAGGGTACAAACTAGATAAATTACCCTCGGCGCATTTCAACGCCATCTGGTGGTGGAAACTTGAACTATTGATGAATTAGGTTAAACTAATGGAAATTAATTTTTGATGAAAGGTGTTAATGTTAAAATGAGGGTTATTTAATCAACATAATGCGATAATGCATTAATGTGACACCATAAAAAACGCACTATTGATTAATTCATTAATGAATAACATACAGTGTGTTATTTTGAATATTTTGATGTTTTTGTGGAGATTAGATGTTTTTAGGTTATAATTTCGTATAAATTATGTTTTGACAGTAGTAATAAACACTTTTGAAAAAACAACACGCCGTACCTGTTACCACGCGCGCGCGTCTCGTAGCATTTGCTTATAAAATGCTTGAAGCGTTTTGATTTTGTGCCGCTTTTTGGGGAAAACTCACGATTGTAATTTATCTGCGTTTTATGTTTGGCGTTTGCCTCCTCCTCCTCCTCCTCCTCCGCTCCTCATCCCTCTGCGTTCGCGACCACGCAACATGGCAAGAAACGTGTTTATTGGAAGGTCCTCGTGCCAATCTAAATTGTGCGCTCGTCGTTTGCACGCGATCATGCATACATACAATGTGTTCATTGAGAAAAAACACATTGAGAAAATTTCAGAACCTTTACACTCTGTATTTTAATTATTTTCTTATCTTATCTTATAGAGAATTTTCCAAACTTTCATAATTTTCGATCGGTTGGTCGCTAGCGCTTTTAGTTTAAAAGATATGTCCTAAATTCTCAAAAAACACTCTACCGTTACTCCCTACGGTGCCCTGAACTCGAGTCACTTTTACCGCTAGCCTCGTACGGTGCCCTGAACACGAGCAAAATTTACATTAAATACACTCAAGGTGATTTTTAAACATTTTCTTGTGTGGACATAGTGTATGTGGTGTTATTGTATCGTGAATTATAGAGTTTTGGTCGGGAGGAAAACATAAACATATCATTTCGAAACACGGTGAAGGTGAAACACGTTAAATTCCCCGACCGGATTTCCGAAAATTTCCTAAATTTTGTCTTAAAAAATAAGTCTGAGTTTATTTTTCGTGTGTCGCCATCTGTGCGGCACTAGTATCACTGGCTTTATGTGTGATTTATTGTAAGTAGTGTGTAGTTCATGTCCTGGCACGCGTACAAAACTATCTTCCACATTTCTCTCCATGTTCTCCATGTGCGCTGATTAATTTCGAGGATTTATCGTCCTCCATCTTGTGTGGAATCTTCAAAGCGGACAAATTGCGATCCGACGCTTCATTATACACTCGTATACAGTGTGTAGTGTAGCATACACATCAACATAAAATACTATCCTGCTTGGTTTTTAGGTTAAATCCGTTTTTCTGTTGTTTCTGTGTCAATTTCGATCGACACGCACTCGTTTTAGCATAATAATAGTCATCCGGCGTGGAAATCGATGAAAATGCGTGCGGAAAATTGAATATAGGAAATTACAGCGTATATTGTAACTTCTTGGTACATAATTGATTAATTTATGTGCGGGTTTACGAGTATCGACGCTGCAGTGTTGGTTGCCTAGCTTAAAAGCTCACTACAAGTAATTGACGTATAGTAGCGCATGGGACACACTGTATATAATAATAATAATTTAATTCTAGATAATATGTTTCTTAATGATTTGAAATGTAAATTTTTTCACCGGAGTAATAAGTTCCTGTTTATGTTGACTACCGCGGACAACTATGGCTTTATTTAGTCCACGCGCGACAAACTTAAACATTACGCGCCGTAATAAATCATAATTTGTGCACGTGCATGTCACGTGTCGTTGACAAAAAACCTGGGATGAAAATTGATATAAATTAGCGCACACGAAATTACCTTTTCAACACTCACACACGGATACAAGATGGCGGTAATTAAACGACGTCGACATGTCAGCGGATATAATGCGCCCTGGCGAAATGATAATAAATTACTTAATGTTTAATGTAATTGAGCGTATTGTAGGTTTTTTCTCTGCGTGTGTAGTTTGGGTTGCCTAACTCGGTGTTTATGATCCGCCGGCCTCACGGGGTGGTAATCATGGTCGTAGATTAATTATCGACCCGCTGGATTTCATGGGAATTACCGAAATGTCTGTTTAGGCTTAATTCGCTACGACATAACCTCACATGTTCACCCTCGCAGAAGCAATTCCTCGGATTCATCCCTTTAGTGCTGTTAAACTGTTAACGGTCAGACTGTTAACGACCCGATCTGAAGTTGAAGGGGTGCTTCTTTTGCTGAATGCAGCCGCTAGATGGCGTTGGTTGCCGGCGAGAGGTTGTACGCTAATCCACAAGGCCGTGTACTCTAATTACTGCTGTGGATCTTCTCTGATCATATATTCGGGCTCAGTGTGGAAATCCTGGCAAGTTGCTGCCAGTAAATCATTTAATGCAAGGTGACATGTTATTGTGAGCTAATGTCGCGTCGGTTTCACTCGGAATTCGAAAAAAGGAGTAAACACTGAAGGAAAATGACGAAAACATGGCGACAAGCTGTCAGAAACGTGAATTATGTTGTTACATCATCAGATAATCTTTGTTTTGTGCTGGTAAACAATCTGGAATAATATACAGGGTGTTCAGAAAGACAAAATTGGAATTCTGAAGTAAAATTTTAATTTTTATGAAAAATTAAGGAATAATTTTTGTTTGGTGATGGTAAAATGTTTAAAAATATACAGGGTGTTTAGAAAGCATAGAAACTGGTTTAAAATGTTTTGAATTGCGTTGTTGAAAATAAAATCCTCGGGGATTTTTGGCGCGCTTGCTGAAAGGCGATAAGAAGTCGTTGATAGAAGGATCGTGCACCTTTAAGGAGTTTGGCGGAACAGGATTTTGCTTATTTCCTCAAAGCGAGCTTCCCTTTTCGCCGAGAAGGCAGTGTTTGTGTGCGCTGCTTGGTGCGGGATGAATGTTTAAAAGTTGAAGAGCCGAAAAGCAAACTCCCGCAAGAAGGACAAGAAGGACTCTCGCGCAAGGACGAGAAAGTGGAATGTTTGCGATGCTTGCGAAGCTTTCACTTGAATTATTCAAATAAGGAAATTCCATCCTACTACTACCACTACCAGCACGGTTTCTCTTATGATAGTCTTTATCTTTTTTTTTTTCTTCTAGGAAAGTAAAAAAATAATTTTTAAATAAATATTTTAGCTTTAAACGATTTGAAAATGTTTTTTTGTGTGTTTGATACACGCAGGAGAAGAAAAAAAGTAGCGAAAGTTTTTGCAAAGTTTTTCTTTCCGACCGCGTGGCGTTTTCCGTTAATCCATCGCATAATTCTCTCATTTACGGAGATAAAAAAATCCACTTGCTGGTGAGCTTTAGTTTTTCCCCGCACTTATTTCGTCTTATTTTTCATTCGTCGCGCTCTCGGTGTCGAACCGGAAAAAAGTTATAAATGCGAATTGGCCCCGAATACGCCGCGCACCTCGCTCGTCGTCCTTGCAAGGATTCACCTAGATAGGCGACCGGCGCGCGCGAAAAAGTTTTTCTCGGGGCCGTGCGCGATAATCCTTTTCCTTTGCGCGCCCGGGAAGTTATGAGGAGGCGGGCCGTACCAGGACCCGCTTTTTGCGCCCCCTCGATTGCTGAAAACGTGAAAATCAAAGCGAAAGCGAAAAGAAAATTGCCGAATTGCGTTTTAATATCACAGAAAAAAACCACCCACCTCTAAAAACTACAACTTACCGATGTCACAATTATTATTTTGTTAAGTTTGAGTATTTTATTGCGCTTTTTTTTTCTTTTGGGTTTTTTTTTTTTGGGGGAAAAGTTTTTTGCGAACACGTTTAGCACACCTGTCGGTGAGATTTATCGCCTGGCACACGAACAGTGTATTTAACCCTTTCAACCCCCGCAGAAATAAATAGCAATAATATATTTTTTTAATTTTTTGCAAAAAATTACTAGAGTATTGCTAGTTGTTTGGCAGGAAGCAATTTCAGATGGCGCCACGCTCCAACGCATTTCACGACTATGCGATTTCTCAATACACATTTATACAGTGTGTCCACACTCAAAATATAAAATTTTTAAATTTTTTTAAAATTTTCTTTATATCTCTACAGAAATTCGATTTTTTTTCGATTTTACTAACTACATAACCTATAATTTGCTGGTGCATGTGCACCATTCGTTGTAATATCCATGGCGGTGCATTTTTCTCCGACGGCGGTAATAACGAGTGCAGTTCGGCGTGAAAAGCTCTCCGCCAGCTTACCCCTTACGCTGAGGGTGGAAATAAGATCGGCGAGGCGCCTCCGCCTGATTTACGAGCTGCATTTTTCATTATCGTTGCGCGCACCAATCGAGCGCGACTAATTCACATTACAAATTGAAATATCGTTATAATTATCTCGCGGCGCGTCGAATGTCGGGCGTTTTATTTTATCACCGCTCTCCTCTCGCCGGCACTTCGGCGGCCATTACGTGCCAAGCCGATTGACATAAGATACTATCGCCTAATTGATGTTTGGAGCAATTTTAAGCGTGAATTATTGTAAAACAGCGCCGGTTTTTGAGTGAAATTATATGTAATTTTATTTATTTCGTGATGTGACAAGCGCAAACATGTTTGTTTGAGTTGTTTTGATCGATTTTCTTTTGTATCGTGCCAACATCGAGTAGATTGGCACATTACTCTTCGGTTTAGGGCTATTTATGTAATCGAAACGGATATATACAACAAACAGTGTTATCGAGATGAGTTTTGCTTTTAGAAAATAGCAAACATTCAATATTCGAGGTGAGGCTTCGTCGAGAAACAAAACATAACCAAATATTAGGGTTTTACGCAGATAGGCAACTTTTTAATCCTTTGCAATTTGTACGGATGTTGGGTTGCATACCAACAACAATATTTTAAATGTTTTCATCGATGTCATGTCTTTAAAAAATATTCTTGATAATAATTGTTTGAAATGAAAATATTTTTCGTCGTTACACCGGCGAAATTATAATAATCATATGATGAAAATGAAAAAGCATTAAATTTTAATAAAACTCGCATTTAGCTATGAATTGAAAATGTAATTTAATTCAATTTGGAACTCTGTGTTGCAGGATGAGCGTTTTACGAGCGTCGAAATCTTTCGTCGGCAATTAGGTGAGTCCTTCATATTTCATACTGCCGGCTTTACATTTTTATGCAGTTTAATGCATAATTGAGAGCGAGAACGCCGATGAGAAATCATCAAACATTCATTGCTTTCCTGAGCTGGCCGAAAAGCGAAAAGTTTTAAATAAAACTCAAGTTTAAATGGGAGCTGAATAAGGTATCTAATAACGAGTTAATTAATTAATATCTTCATTGTAGTCATTTCTCATTCGCAGCGGGAACGAAAAAGAAAAGAAAAACGATTTTATTATTTCACAAATTTGAATTGCTAATCAACTCAATTTAACAAAATTTAATATTAATATTAAACATATTTTTAGCTTGTTATATTTTTGCCAGGCCACCTTCTGTCGTGGTGCATGATATCATCGCTTTAGTTTTTACATCATTTGTCAAAATTCTTGCTTTCCAGTAGTTATTTTGAAGCGGGAACATTTTAAAAAGCGACATGTCAATTTTACAGTTTTTTCCAACATATGTACCTTTTTTAAAAGGGCATTCCATCCGAGGAGTTGTACAATCAACAAAACTAGACCATACTTCTCCTTTAACACCCAAAAATTGACAGTAACGCCCACTACGCATTTTGTAAAACTGTTGACATGAATCAGGAGATTCTTTCGAGGCACATTTTTCAATAATCCACACACTCTACAAAAAAAACATAAAAATTTTTACAAAAAAATTAATTTTTAAAATATTTACTTACTTCTAAATCAGAACTAATTGGTCTTTTAACTGTAACATTATAATTAACAATTGCTTCGTCTCCTTTGAGGAAAATCTGCGCTGGTTCATAAACCACTGGACTTTTTAACGTTCCTTCACAGGCTTCCATCTTATCCAACTTCATATAATACCCAGAAGTCTTAAAATTCATTTTTTTTTTAATTTAACCTAAAATTATTTTATTTTAATTTACTTACATCTTTTTTGCCGAATGATAAAGCATAAACACTGATACAATATTGAATGAATAAAATAATGCGTAGATAATTCATTTTATTGGGTTTTTAGCACTTTTTAATGCAACTTCGACGCCGACCGGGATAATTATGCGTCGCGCCGCGCCAAATTTATAAATACACTCGAAATTAATCCGCGCCTAATGAATTATTGATGATAATGATGATAATCATGATTAACTCGATGTGCTGCTGTGGTCCATTGATTATTTCGGTGTAAACTTTTCGTTGCTCTCGCGCGTTTTTGAGATTTTAATTAATTGTGCCCATGTGCTGATTACTTCCGGCATTCATTAGCGCCCGCCGCGCGTGAAAAACTAATCAGCGTTGCGGCAACGCTAATAAAACACAAAACACATAACTTTTAAACTAAATATTTGTGGATTTAAATCGGAAAAATTACAAAATTAGTCTTTTTTTAGTTTTTTTTTAGATTTTTTTTGTGAAAATCAAAGAAAAATTTGTTTTAAATCTTTTCCAAGCACGTATCTGACCCGGTGTCATATTTTTACAACCATATTTTCAGTGTTGGAGCTTGGATTTCGCACGTTTCGAGGGCGCGCGTTAAAAATTTGCACGTTTGACGTTTTAATTCTTAACGCGCGTCGGCGCCCCCATCTGCCGGGCGGCGGATGAATGAGTAACGAGACGGGCTTGTTAAACTTAACCGTTTTATTGCGCCACCGCAAAGAGTTTTATTATCTGTGCTGGGTGGAAATTTTTGAAATTACATTTGCTGACGTTTTAACTACACCTCTGCCACTCCGCGGCGTGCATTTTTTACATTTTCGCCTCAAACAAATCAATAAATTTAATTTAGATCGATAGTAAGATAGTCGAAAGGTGAGGGTGCAAAGGGTTGAATTGATGAGCGCTCCCAATTCGATAATTGTCCGCTGAAAGATATTTTATTGCGTTGCGTGTTTGTCGAAAGGACGAAATCGTGGCC
Source organism: Dalotia coriaria (assembly GCF_025399875.1). NCBI lineage: Eukaryota > Metazoa > Arthropoda > Insecta > Coleoptera > Staphylinidae > Dalotia > Dalotia coriaria. The sequence goes on from NW_027045445.1 coordinate 6,491,430, forward strand.
CTTCATAAATACACCTCATGATCCTTGGTCCAGGGTTAGAGAGTCCCGGGTGCTTAGGCCTTTGTCCAGAGAATGGAGTTGAGTGCACGCTGGGGGATGATGATAGCGGGGGCTTGTCCTGCATGTGTCCTCCTATTATCCTGGCCGTCGGTGCATTTTATGTGCGCGCCCCGAATAAACCAAATAACCGGCGAGGGGCACGACGTGCATAAAGAACGCGGATGTCGAGGGGCGTTGGGGGGCAAAGGGGGTGACCCGGCGCGCGGCGGCATATTTGGTCCGATGCCAAATTCCACCCCCGCCTGGGACCCCTAGGAATCGTGCCATCATACCCCATACTGTTGGGTGGGTTGCTCGACAAGAAGTTTAAACATACAGTGTGTTTGGGTTTTTGTGTGGTGACTTTTACTTTCGATTCAAAATGTTGACGTCAATGTGTACTGAGGGGTGGAATCCGCTTAAGGGTTTAGTTGGGCTTTGAGTCGGCATTCCGCGCACACCTAATATTTGATATTCTTTTGAAGGGTGCCTCCGACGACACGCCGCACACGCGCGGCAAACAGACGGGGCGAAATTGATATAAATCGTGACGTGACATGCATGCGCCACCCCCCATAACAACACTAACCCACATCTGTGAACATCACTGACATCGTGACATTGCTTTCGATTAGCGAAAATCACGAGGAATCAATGTCAAGGATTTTGGTTTTTCATCTCCTGCTTGTATTTCAAATATTTTTGGGAGTTTTTCTTTTGTAGGTTATAGGTATATTATTTATTTATAAATTAAAGCATAAATAATGAAAATTGAGTGAATAGTTTAGAAATTATGAGACAAAAATGTCAAAAATGTGTTTTTTGTTTTCGATTACAAAAAAATCACGAAAAATCATTTATTTTTGGCCCTCCTGCGTTCATTTTAAATATTTTTGAGGTTTTTCTTTTGTAGGCTATAGATATATATTTTATCTATAATTTGCTTCAAAAATAATTAAAATCGAATGAATAGTTTTTATATATATAATATATATTATATATATAGGGAGGGTGGGGCAAAGTGGGCCCCAAAAGCGAAAAAAGGGAATTTGTTTACTTTTTTACTCGTTACACTATTTTTACATCCTTGTTCAGTATTCAATATTAATAAGACGTGTCTATCAAAATAAAAAATCAGAATATGGGGCAAAGTGGGCCCCACTCATAAAAATTAGGCTCTTACCTTTGTATCAATTTTTGCTTATATTATTTTCTTTTTTATTTCTTACTTCGAATTTGTTGTGGATAAGTTGTTCTTGCAACTTCATCTTATATATCAAAAATTTTTGGGGCCCACTTTGACCCTCAATTTTTAAGCCTCCTGAATTTCAGGGGCCCACTTTGCCCTAGGGGCCCACTTTGCCCCCTTCCCTATATATATATAGTTTTTTCTACCGATTGGTCAAAATCACTAAAAAAAATTATATTTTTTAATCTCCTGCTTTTATTATAAATATTTTTAAATTTTTTCCTTTTGTATGTTATAAAAATATATTTTATCTATTATTTGCACCATAAATAATTAAAATCGAGTGAATAGTTTGCGAGTTACGAGGTAAAAATGCCAAAAAATCGGTGTGTTTATGCGAAATTAACGCAATTTGTCCGGACGCGAAATACGAGCATTTCCCTCATTGCACGCGCACAATGCACTCGGTGTGCCAAAACATCTTCGGCGAATTATGATGAGAAAGCAAACAAAATGTTTGTTTAGCGCTGGAAAAAAGCAGCAGAGCGTATGGCGCGTGGGTGGAGGCGCCGGGCAGCAGCGCAAAGCGCAAAGAGAGGAAATATTTCCAAGTGGGTCGCATCCTCCTAATCAACTATGTATGAACGTTGTTTACGTGCGCCGAAACGCGCGCATTTTTATACCTTTTGCGATATTTCGATTCGCGCACGTAAATTTCCCTAATGGATTTTTCATGTTTTCATAACTATATCGAATAAATATCGCATCAAAACACAAAACATCAACATTCCTGCATTTCACCTACAGTTTTTCTAATTATACACAAACTAATGTAATGAAGTTGCATCCGTACGCGTCTGTAGTCACAGAAGAAGTAACAATGAAGTAGAATGGCGGGAAGTTTAAAATGGCTGAAAGTATAGTCTATGGAAGTATAGTGTACAGTCTCCATAGTGTAGTCAATTGGATTTGATGTTGACGTAGCTGTCGGTAATACAGTGTGATAATACAGTGTGATGGTACTATAGTACTTAGGTTTGAGCTTCATTGCTGGAATGCTAGATGGCGTTAAAGTAGTCAAATAGCCAGATGCAGAGGTATTATTGGCTAAACAATTTCTTTATTTTATTTCAAAAATAATTTTTTTATTAAATAAAAGTAGCCTATAACCATTCGGAGACCACTAAGAATATGTGTACAAATTTTCATGATGATCGGTTAAGTAGTTTTTGCGTGAAAGTGTAACAAACATCAGGACTTTCGCATTTATAATATTAGTAGGGATTAATTTTTAATTTTGATTGGTTTCGATAGATTTTTAATTATTTCCATCACGTATTAATTTTATTATCGCGTTTAAAGTGTTTTCGACTTGAGAAAAAGCAATTAAAACACAATAGAAGGATTAAAATGGACGTTATTTTCAATTGGTACGTGTGTGGACTTTGTAAGACCTGCGAATTTCTTGTCTACAAGCATTTTTTGTGCGCATCCTTTGTTTTTCACTCACACTCATTACGGGCGTAATGTGGTGGTAGTTTCGGCCGGATGTTATTGTATTTTTAATAGTCGCTCGCTCCTCGCATGATGTTGTTTTGCGTTTTTTGCTGGTGTCCTTTTGAACCAGGACGACAGCCGTATCCTTTTTCCTCGTGTTGTGTGTTCGAACACTTGTCTCGACCGCAACAGTGTTTTGCGAGACAAATGTTTCTCGCTGTGTGTGTGTACGTTGAAGGACTTTCCAGGCGTCTAGTTCTAGTCCTGCAGGACGTCGGTTTTCGATGACGACGCGCTTGAACGCTCCCGAACAAAAACGCGCCCTCGCGCTCATGATATGAAGTCTACACGGATTTTTTGCCCACCTCGATGTTTGTCATAAATTTCGGTCAACACTTTTATACAGTGTGTTTAAAGAAACAAATTTGAACGAAATTAATATATTTTTATGTGTTGGAGTTTTGTTAACACTCGGTGTATTTGTTTAGTGGTATTATTTCAAGTTGAGTCGAGTTTAGTTTCCTCCCGGCCCGAAAACACTCATAAATACAACAAGTTACAATAACATAATGGCCGCCATTGGTCCAAGAAGGGGTGGTCAGTGGTGGTGACATCTGTTACCACTCTGAAGGGCCGTCCGCGACCAAATGCTACACATAATTACAACTTTTTGCGTTGCGTGAACATCTTGTCTTTTCTTCCTCCTTGCATCGTCTGACTGAAGTTTTGTTGTTTTAAATATGGAAGAAATATGCGCGTTGTTCAAAACAAACGTATTTGTCTCCTCAGTGTTATCAGCACATGAAATATTTGCGGAATTCAAAGTTTTCGCGTTTTCGCGAGTTGGGGAGTCGATTGTACATTATGTAAATCAGTCACGTTGCGCGAAATACCTAAATAACCGTCTTTTCAGTCAATTTCGGACATCCCCAGGTTGAGGGCCAACGCCACCACATTGGTAACTTGGTAGTGCTCGCACGTACGAAAGCGAAAAATTGCTACGTTCGGTTTTTTGACTTTTGCCAGGCTGCTCGGGCGAATCCGGCGGGTATTATGTGAGGATCTGATACAAATTTCCGACTTTTTTCCTCCTAAACATCACCAGGGAATCAAATTGAAATTATCTCGTTGCTAAAATATATACACAATATTTTATAGGAAAGACAATATGTGTAAATCACTTGTTGTAAACTTTCGACATAAATTTTTTATTATTCTACGCAAATTTTATCAAATTTTATGAAAATGGTGGGGCGTGCTGTTTAAAATGACTCATCTTGTGATGGTCAGTGCTGTTATAGTAAAAAGTAACGCAGCAATGTTTATAACAACGGCGGCGGTCTTTTGTTCGACCAGAGGACATAAAGAGTGCGCGAAAGAAAAGCAAAGATGGCGCGCTGGTGAATTTTTATGTTTACCGTTATGAGGTTACATTGTGCCGGGCGAAACTGGCCAATAACTTTATACATCGCGCGCACTTATGAGATTATGTCTTTTTCCGCTTAACGGCATTCGAAACGATCGAACGGACGGCGTTTTATCTACCACATCCTGGGCGGGAGTAAAAATTTGTCAGCGGCGACATCTATACGTTGGTATTTTATACACGTGGCGAAATGTGGAATTAAACGTACAAAGCGAATTAATTAATTCGATTTTTAGATGTTGGACTTGAGAGTGTTTTGTTTTTATTTATTTACACTTGTTCACATTGTCGCTGGCGCCGGCGGAAAGTAGGAAACACGCCGGAGGCGGTGCACGTGTGTCGAATGCTCAAATTCAGCCAGGGAAGCAAGAATTGTGCAGCTTGTGTGCTTCATCGACAAATTGCAAAAAGTCGATAAAGTAGAGCTCCTCTCCCGCTTGTGCTTCGTAGAAACGCTTAAATCACAACAACTAAATGTTTGTTTTGTATTCTTTTGATTGCAGAATAGAAAAATGCATAATACGAATGGAAAAGTGCGCACGCTGAGCGCGAAAGACGCGCGTGCCTTGACCGGCGAGTTGAATGGCAATAATATCATCCTGCTGCGCGGCACCAAGTCCTCGGAGAGCGGCCATATACTCCTGAACGCATCCGGGAAGGGCTTGGTTGCCGGTGGTGATGCCAAAATCGGGCAGATTATTTTCCAACAGCAGGGTGATGAGTTGGGTGAAGGGGTGTTTCTGCAATCGGTGAAGCGCTTCGGAGGCGGCACGCCGATACTTTTACTCAGCGGAGGCGGCGATAATGGCAATGGGCATATTTTGATTCAGACTACCACTACAACAACAGCTACTACTGCGCCTAGTAGTACCAATACAGCTTCTGAAGGTGCTGGTGGAGGCGCCGGTGGAGGAGGAAAGGAGAATATCCTCGTGCAGGCCTTGGAAGGACTTCAGGATAAGGAGGGGAAATGTGCGTCGACGCCGCTCGGATCAGGTTAGTGGTGATGTTTTTTCACACGCGAAAAGTTTTCGTATTTTTCGTCTACAAGCGTAAATTAGACAGTACACGAAGATGATATAAAGATAGTCGGTTTATTTGGCTAGTGACAAGTCGTACCAGTCGCGTCAAAGGCACAAAAACATAAATATAATAAATATATCTAAAATTAAATATCGTCGGGAAACAAAACATAACCTAATATTAGGGTTTTACGTGGATAGGCAACTGCTGTAGCAATATGTAGGGATGTTGGGTTGCATACTTACAATAATATTTCAAATGTCATGTCTTTAAAACATCTTCTACGTCAAAATTTCTAGAAATTAAAATATTTTTGTCGTTACACAAAGTTTTACATATTTCGTTATTATACAGGGTGTTTCTTTAAATTTGATAAAACGTATTGTGTATAAATCTAAGCCGATTTAAATATTTAATTTTATTTTATTCGCTGCGTCCAATTAAACTAATTCCGCGCGGATTACATTTCAACATTTACTTGAGCGCAGGATGCGAGCCGGCGGAACTAATTCCGAAAAGTTTCGAGCTCACTAAAATACTAAAACCAATAGTAATAAATGGGGCCGAAACAACAAAAGCTGCGTGGCTGTTTGTGAGCTTCTGCGGTGGCGTGAGGCTTTGTGCTTTGTGCGGAGGGTGGCACCGAATAATATAATTACGAATTACAAGGGCAATAAGTAATTAAACTTTTCGCTCGGCGATGCAACTTGTTAGTTGTAATCACGATCGAGAATCGACGAGATTATTTCCTTGCTTGAAACTAAAATTGCAACATTTTTCGCAAAAGATTCAATTTGATAACGCATTGCAGGTGTCTTTAAACTCTATAAAATAAAATTGTCTGGCAGAGTATAATAATTTCGGTAGATTTGTTTGTCTATCCGGATTTATGCATAGCCATCGCTGCCAATTGAAGGATTTTCGGCTTTGGAGCGGATCCTTTATGGCAGTGGCATCTTTCATGCACATGCACCTTTCAAGTAATAAAATTGGATATTTGAGATATTTTTTAATCGTTTTTGATGTGCATTTTATTCGCCACTTTAGTGGCAACGTCTAAGTGCTTTAATAAACATTTTTCGGTTAGTGCAATGTACGAAACATATTGTTTCGCTGCCGGCGTGGCAATATATCAAAAAGTTTGCGAGGAAAACTTATTCGATTTATTCGGTCAGCCGAAACCACGCGGAGACGTTTGTTTTATCGTCTCTTTGAGAAATAAACTCACAAAGTATATAATTTATGTTTAAAATACAAAAAAAAAATTAAATATTTTCAAGTGTAACTAATGACGTGTTTACATTTCATTATAACTCACGATTTTCTAATCGTTTTTATGTCGTATGGCGGCCGTATGTTGTTGATTAATCCATTGTTTGTGTTATGTTATTATCGCGGCTTTAATTTTTACCCTGTTATCGGCAAGAAAGTGCACTTTTTTTCACTTCAAGTGGAAGTAAATTGCGATAAAACGAATAAAACAAGCACATAATTATGACCAACTTCAAAAGAGAAAAAAACAGAAAAAAGAAGAATAAAATTCAAACTGAGTGTTAAATTCAACAATTCAATATATTTTTGTCTATTTTTTACATTTAGTAAGATATTACACGATTATTTTTATTTATCACTCGATATTCGCGCGATAATTATATTTTTTTCGCGCAGCGCCCGGCGCCTCCACTATCGAGATAAATATACATTTGCGCTGAAAAACTACGCGAGTGCGGAAAAAAATGTTAAACGTAGCAGGAGTGGAAAATTACACGTGCAGTTTTAATCGGTTGTTTATGTCACGTCGCCGGTTCGAAAACAACGCGTTTATTCACTATTCCGACGACAATTAACCAATAAACATACAATGTGTTAAATTTTTTTCGCTAAAAGTTTAATATTTTATCTTTTCAATATAATTTTGCTTACGTATTACACTGATTGAACTTACAAGTCGTATGTACTCTTAGTTAAACTTGAAGGAGAAATCTACGCTTTGAATTTTTAATTGACGAATGCAAAAAAGAAAAAAAAGCGCAGCGAGTTGAATTGAATTTAACCCACCATTAAAACCGCTTTATGCAGGCCGCGAAATGTAATTATATCTTCATTAAGAAACACGACCTTTGATTGCGCAAAACATGCGTTTTTTTTTCTCTTTCAAATCTTAAAAAAACATTTTTTAGTTTTTAAACGTCTGCCGTGGAATTTTTCGCAAAGTTTTGGTGGCAGTCGCGGTGTCATCCTCAGATATATTTAGTACCCGTCGGCGTGCGGTCACGCGATCCCCAAAACACAACCGGCATAATAAAATAATAAAATAGTTACGGGTAATTAATTAAAAGCGAATCCAACTTTGACTCGGCAACTCGCTGTTAATTCGTTGTCAGTTGTCGTTCTAAATTAACCGCGAACTTTGCAAAAAATGCAATTTTTATCGTGTATATCTTGTCTTTACCTTGTTTAAGTTATGTACACACGGCACGAACGAAATACGTACTTCCGGTTCGGGTCATATTTATATTTCTACAGCGAAATTTATCACTCCCGACTGGACATGACGTAATAACACATAATAATACCAATTTTTGTTGTGCCGAGGTTTGGAAATTTTGTTGTCTTAAATGAATAATCTCACTTTAATACCTTCCGCTTGCGCAAAGAGTTGCATACATTTCAGGGGCCTGCATGTCGGAAGACGAAAAGACGAACGTGACGTTAATTGAAAAATTTGTGTTTGCATTACACGCCGTACAGAATCGGATTTAAAGTAAATGTGGAATTTGACGTTTTAAATAATTACGTCGCGAGCATAACTAAGATGTTATTATGCGAATAATTAACAGCGTAAATTAATTATCAAGAAACACGGCGAGATTCGGGCGATAAGTGAGTTCTTTTGAGGTTTTTCCCAGTTTAACTACGCCTATTGTGATAAGCCGCACAATAAAAGTGAATTATTCGTGATAATTAAATATGCTTTGTGCGGAATTAATTTGTAATTAATTTTTTTAACCTAAAAACGTAATTTTGAAGGTTCTAATGTGAGGTTATGTGTAGTTTTTAGTTGCAGTGGTATTATTATAACTTGCTCGAAAGTAATTTCACACGTTTGCCACGTTGGAAAGTTGGCAATTTCACGCGAGCGCATTTTCCGCTTTTCCGCCTTCTCGCGCAGGTAGATACACAACTTGTCTCTTTCGGCTTAACAAGAAAACTTTGCCTAAACAAACCAACTGATATTAATTTAATTCAATTCAATAAAATATCGTCTCAATCGTCGGGATTTAATAAGTGGACTTTGACTTTTGTTATTATTGCCATATCGAGATTGCGGCGCTCGATGGAAACTTTTATTTCGCGCAGCGAGAATAAAACTCAACTTGTTAGTGTTTTTGGTCAATTTGCTGTGACGTTCAATCAATTTTACGCTCTTGTTGATGGTATTAATTTATTCACCGGCCATCTTTGTTTCGCATGACTGTTTTAAGCTCTGTTGGTAGTTGAAAGTGGTGGGGGGAACAAACAGTCGTAAAGATTGGCGATGGACAGGGTCGAGATTTTGATTTTTATTGGCGTGTTTTATTTGCGCTTTATTCGCGTTTACGATCGCGTCTGGAGTGCATAAACGATGCGTAAATACGTAATGAGGGCGCATATTTTATTTGCAGCGCTGGTTTGGATTTGTTTCATAAGTGCCTCACACATATTTGGTCGTTAAAACAATGTGGGGTGTTCATGTGAGGTTATGTAAGGTGTAAAAATTAATTTTGGGCAAAATTTCTCCCAAAAAATGTAAAAAAATCACATTTTAACCTAAGTAGTACCAAAATTTCCCACTAGATGTCGTGACTTTCAACAAAAATGTCCTATTATTTTTTTTGTAAAATTTTTTTAAAAAATTTCAATTTTTTGCTCTAAAACAAAAAAAACTTATTCTGAAGTAAATATTTCTCAAGAATGCTATTAGATATCCCTATTTCTACTGAATCCTGACGTCTTTTGTCTGTATTCACTCCGTTGTCATTTTATTATTATTTAAAACATGTCGTGCTCGCGTGTGCCGTGTTTGGCGATAATCTTGGCAAGTGTGTGACGCGCAGCGTATCGATTTCGACGTGTGCAAGTGCAATAAATGCGAACTGCAACAAATTCCACCTTTGCCACCACCGCCACCGCCGCCATTCCCGCTGGAATTATTATAGACGTTAATGGCCGCGCTGTTATTCTTCGCCGACGACTCAAGGCTTCCGACCATTACCGATAGGTTATATGAATAATCGTAAATTTCACATCACCCAACTTAACCTAATTTAACATTGTGTAACATAACATAACCTAATCTCACGAGTTATAGGTTGAAGGTAAAATGAGCTAAATTTCGTTGTTAGTTGTTTACGACTTCGATTTATTAGGAATTTATAATTTTTTTGTTGCAGAAAATTTGAAACCCGTTTGCGCATGCGTCAAGTTAAATTTTTTAGAAAAAAAGTAGCCTATGTTATTTTCCAAGGTCCAAAGTATCTGTCTACCAAAATTTATCAAAATATATTGAGTGGTTTACCCGTAGTCGTGACACAAACAAACATTCACATTTCTAATATTAGTTAAGATACTATTTCGATGCATTGAATATATTTCAGCGAAGTTCGAAGTTGAGTTGCGACTGCAAAACTGACTTGGGAAATGGGAAAATTTCATTTCCTTTTAAATAAATCCAGATTGATTGGCCCAATTCGAATCCTCGCACACAACCACGCACAAGACGAGTTGATTTCCAGTCCACACACAGTGTGTCCACATAGGATTTCACGCAAAGGTGTGATAATTATGCGCGAGGTGAAGTTTACGCGCGTTTAACTCCTCCGCACTATTATTAAAAATTTAAACGTTTACAGCGTTGTTTATGCGTGTGTGTATGCTGTGTGTTTTTGGCTCGGCTGGTGGATGTTGTTGTTGTTTATGAAGTTGCGCGCGGCGCGAATTAAGCCAATTGGTGCGAACGTTTATGCGGACGCAATTAAAATAATTTACGTTTGGAGGGCGGTTGGGCGATGGCGCGCGCATTATGAATAGTTAATGTCTTCATATTGCCGCCGGCGGAGTCTATTTTAAGTTATTAGACGTTATTTGTTGCTCATTTGCCAGGTTTGCGCGCCAGCGCCAAATTTGCAACAATTCCAGTGATCCTCAAACAGTTAAACATTATTTTTATTATGTTTAATCATTTTATTGAATTATTTTTATGGTTTTTGAAGAAAATTTAATTTTTTAATTTTTGAAACATTTTGAGAGTCACTGCAAAATTTTACACGAATAAAGTTGGGCGTAGTTGTTGCAATTGTGGCCGGAGTTAATAGTGGAAGGAAATTATGCGCTTGGAGGATAATTAAACATCTGCAATATTGCTTTGGGGAGGAAAAATATTTAATGCACTGCACGTTCACCTCATTCACCCTCGGATTGTGATTGGAAAGTTGGAAATATTTAAATCTCTTAAATTGTTAATTGATTCTAAGTGGATTAAACTCCAACGAATAAAACTATTGGAGAAAATCAGCGCTAGTTTGCATACAGTGTGTCTGTTTTATTATTTTATTGTTTTCTGCGATGCGCGCGCAATTGTCGTTCTGGTGGTGGAGGCGCGCTTCCTCTTTGCTCGCGCGTTCCGGGCCCTCGCAGCCGCCAGTCGTCGGCGCGCCACCGGGTGGAACGCGCGCGCCGTCTGCCACCCTCGAGCGCACGTGCGAACCCAACGCACATTTTACGCGTTCGTTTAAATCTAGTCCTGTTTGATGTGATTTTGTTACCATTTCTAAGCAATCAAATCAAGAATCGAAAATTATTTTCCTGCACTGAGAGTATTTTTTGACGGAAACATTTTTTAAACACACACACAAAGTGAATGTTTAACGTATAAGAATGGCCGGGTATCGACATCAGCACGGGGGCGGGCACCACCAGGTGCTGTACCATGGCGCTGTGCTGGGGTATCAGGGTAATGGTGGAGGCGCCGGGCGACCGCACGTGCCGCCGCATCATCACCACCCACAGCAGCCACACCATCATCATATGCATCCGCAGATGCAGCACGTGTCGAATATTCCACTCAATGCTAGTAAGATTTAAACTATTTTATTTTATGCTGGTTTGTTTGTGGAAATTCATTAGTGTTGGTAATTTGTTTTTTTTTGTGTGCTCGCAAAAATTTAATGAAGCAAATAATGAGTTTCTATGTTCGCTTGGTTCGGTCTACGCAGAGACAATTAACCGCGTCGGCCACAAATTTGCGGGGCCTAAGTTGCTTTTATTTCCGTCGAGAAAAATTCCTCGCGAATAAAAACAGCGCTACAAAGAGGAACCAACTAGTGCGGTGGTGAAATATGTGCAGAATGTTGACATTTTCGAAATGTATGTCGGCGGCGGTTATTGTCGCTCTTTAAATACCAAACTTTGTGCGCACCTTGAATTTCTGTGGGCTAATTAATCGCGAGTTGATTAGAAATTGAATTTTTGACCTTTTACAACCGCTAAATTTTCTATTATTGAAAATCTAAAGTTTATCTATTAGAAAATACATAAAATTTTATTTTCTTTAATTTTTTTCTGAGTTTATAAACGAATAAATACGAATAAAGAAATGCTTTTTAACGACTTGGATTATGAGTTGTTAATGGAAGCGTGCGAGATGTGTTTATGGAAATTTCGGGTCTGGAGGGCGAAAAATTAATTACACATCGAAAAGGTGTTAGTTGCTCGTGAGCGTACCGAAAATAATAACGGTGATTAACAGCTTTGACTTGACTAATTAGTTTCTGGCGTTTCTTTTCCTCAAATGTTTTTCGTATTTCTCCTCTGCGAAAAAAGAACTTCAAATTGAATTTCAATTTTTTTCCATCCACAACCCTCAAGATTAATATCCCTTCTCGTTATTTATCCGTTTGTTGCGACGTCTTTCCAGCGACGAATTAATTCAAAGAGCAATTTATTTATTTTTTCGCGCTCGACGGACGAGAAAAACGCGATGAATAACTCAAGCGCAACCCGCTGGACAAATTTAAAGCGTAAAAAAGCAATTAAATTAAACGCCGAATTGAGGGGGTGAAGAAAGCCTCGAAGTCTTTGAGTCTTTGAAAAAAGACGAATTAATAAAGATGAAGGCTGAAAGCTTTCTTTCCTCAACAGCAGTTGAGTTATCGCTTTGGCATCGTTTTTGTTTTCTCTGTGTGTGCGCGAAAATTTTTGTTTTCGATCTCATTTTGTATGATTATCAAAGTTTTCGGCACAATTTTGAGCAAATAAGGCAAACCGGAAATTAAAGCAAGTCAAGCCCTGTGTGGAAATATGTAATCTTCGACGATTTTTGCTTGATGTCGGATAAATTTCGAATATCTGGGCGTGTTACGTCGTAATTCGAAAAGTTTTAATGTCACAGGATGTTACTGACGATTTTCGAGCGTGAAACGTGAAAAACTTGACTTTTACGCAGCCATCACCAAATTTTTGAGCTAATATCATGTCACAAAAGTTTTTCAGCCTTCAACTGGGAATAGGGTAATATTTGTCATGCAATTAAATGAGATGCACATCCGTGATAACTGAAATCCATAGTCAAATGTCATCAAACGCCGTTATTTGTCATTCGGATGGCGTGTATCGTCATTGTTTCCCGCACGATTATTCATCTTCCATTTGCCGCCCCCCGAATGACACCACGAACGATTGAACTGACGATAATGCGCGCATAATTCACGCGCGGAATCATCGCCATCGACTTGTTTGTTTATCTTTGAATAAATGAAACGAAAAACAATTGCGGCTATAAATATCGGCGCACGGCTAATAGTCTAAAAATATTTTAAGAGCGCGTGTAAACGCGTGCGTTTCGGCCTGCCGCCTCCACGGCTGTAAATCACGCCGCGCCGCTTTTATATTCAAATTCCACCGCCGCCCCCATGACCTACACACACCGTTTATTATTATTATTATTACGTATTTTCGTTTTTTTTGTTTCCGAATCACATCGGAAATGATTATTGTTATTAATAATAAACAGCACATTGTGAATTGAAATAAAACATTTGTTATGTAGGCAACCAACAATGCAATATGTGTATGTGGGTAGATGGCGTTAGCGCTAATTGATTGGCGTCCATCGGTCTAATCGACGCGCGGTGGTTGTGAATTGCGCTCACGCCTCGCCACGCCGCCACCGGGGGCCGAAATCCCTGCGCAATCAGTCAGACCGTCGACTGATTAGTATTCGACAGCGGGGCGCGTCGCTCGCTTCTTAATTGTTTCGTGGATTTCGTGCAATTATTTACTGTATTTACACGTGATTTACTCGAATTAACCTCAAACCCCCTCAGGTGTAAACAGCGAGTGGTTAATTAATTGCGCCGAAAGTCATTTGGCGAAAAATGCGAAAACTATTTGTTTTGGTGCTGCTCACTGACGCCATCTACTGTCTCCTACGCTGGTCTCCGCGATAAATTATTGTCAATGGCGTGGGATTTGCTGTTTTTCCGCTGGAGGTCATAAAATTTATTGACAAATGGATCGGCGTAGGTGAAATATACGTTCGTCCAAGGTGGATTACCGCTGGTTCTGGTTTTTTACGCTTTTCACTTCTAAGAATTTAAAACCGGACCTCAGCTCTAATCCTTAATCTGACGCGTGTTATAAATCACACGAGATGACCAAAACCTGCTGTCATCTTAAATATCCCTCTTAGATAAAAACATACAGTGTGTTTTTATGATTTTTATTCATCATGTGAGGTTATGTTTTGTGTTTATGTGAACATATGGTATATTTTGTTTTCTCGCTTGGTCGTTTGTTCTCGTTTCTCGTGGAGCGTGGCGGCGGCGCAAGTTATTTAGGTTTCTATTTCGGCTGTGCGGGCTTGGGGGCCATTGTCGTCGGGTTCGGGTTCAGGGGGCGATTGTTCGACGCGCGTTTATTTGTCCGAAATTACAAAGCGTGCAGCGTTGTAAAACACAATCGGCCATAATTCGCCTGCTTTTCTCATCCGCTTAAGAGGTACTACCATTTCCACCTCCCTTCTTAAAATTAGCAACATTAGTTTAAATCACATTCGTTTATTTTCGCATCGTGCGTCACTGGAATTATTTTTATTTTTATTTAGATTTACGCGCGCGGAACTAATTAGTTATTAAGATATCAGTAGGGTTTTGCATTCTTCAAAGTGTAGCGAATAAATAAATAAAAAATAAGGGCGCGATCGCGTGCGAACGCGATAAACAATTTCATGCGTTTTTTTTCTTCTACATAAAATATTAAATGTTTTCCACTGCAAGGAGACACACTGTATGTGTGTGTGTGTGTATAAGGGGGAAAATGTGTAAAGTTTTAGCTAAGAAGATTTTCCACGACAAAAGTTGCTTCGGCGTGCTCGCATTCCGCTTTTAATTAGATGTATTATTTAACATGTTGCCATATTTACTCTGCTTTCCGCCGCGGCCTGACACAGTGGAGGGCGGAATTTTAAGTCGGCGTATCTTTGCCGTTCGCATTTCGCATTTAATCTTTGCTCATCGGGAGCATAAAGAGAGGCGAACGAGAGCTTTTACTTTTATATGTTTAGTCTGCGCGGCAACCCTTTTCGCTTACATATTTTATTACGTGTATTTGCATAAATTATTTAGATATATATGAAGCTTTATATCTTTGAATTTAATACTTTTTTATCATTTCGAAGGGGAATTTCAATGGGAAAAACTATTTTTTCATGGGAAAAGTGAAATATTACACATTTTTACGATTTTTTCAGTTTCGGGAAATTTTTATGAGGGAAATTTAATTGTCAAAACGTTGTTTTTGGTATTTTTTATTAGAAAAAATCACAATAATTGATTTTTGTTATTTTTACGCAATTTACGAGTTTTTGGGAATTAATTTTTGGAAAATTTGAATGTCAAACACTGTTTTTTCCATTATTTTGCCCGAAAAACCCAAAAAAATCTATTTTCCATGATAAGGATTAATTTGAGTGTCAAAATGTAGTTTTTGCATTTTTGTGAATTTCCCCCGTAATTTAAAATGAATATCCTTCATGTTTGGCATCACGTAACATACTTATTACATTATTGCGTTGCGGTTTTCGGCTTCGCAGAGGGTTGTGAAATGTTTGTTTGATTCGATGCGTGTTCCGCTGCTTCATAAATACTCGAGAAACCCTTTTTTCGGTCGCGCCTTGCCAAAAATAGCGGCGCATCGAAAGCACATCAAAACGATGTCGCGAGACGTCTCGCAATCGAAATGGACCAGATGCGGACGACGGAGATATAACGCGACACTTTAATAATTCACGCCGGCCGAACCGTAAAACCAGATGAGCCACTGCCACCCACACACTCGCACGCATACCACCACCCTTGCGTTCAAAAAAGGAAATAAGTTTGTCTCGTAAAAAAATAACTCAATTTTCAGCGGGAGGAATATCTTATATATAACGGGTAATTATTAGGTTGTTTTAACTTTACGACGACTTTGTGGGGTAATTATTTTAATAACTTTAACGTTTTCACCCCATTCGATATTCTTCTTCGTTACCTGCGGCGGTGTGGCGGCATGTGTGGGTGCGGAGGAACAAATTCACATCTTGACTCTCCTTCAGACATTTATCTACATTATTCGCGACTTCCTTGCAACATTGGAAGTGTCTTGTATGCTCGGAAGTTTGTCGGTTGCCCGTGGCGACAATACCAATTGGCGGGGCCAAAGTTCACTGCTGCTTTGCTTCCAAATAGCGCTTTCGCATCTTTTCGCCTAGGAAAATGCCGGTTTGTGTGTTGAGCGCTGCGAGTGAGTCTAGGGTGGAGCTTTTAAAAGCTTTTGGCAATTTTGCGATGCATATTACACACGCTGGTGTGCGTGCTGCGCACGCAGGAATGCCATTTTCGAAATTAAAATATAACCCAGCTGAAAAATTACCAAAACACACAAGTTTATTAATTACACCCACATACACATAGAGAAAAAAAATATAAACACTTTGCTTCCGTATGCGTCTGTAGTCACAGAAGAAGTAACAATGAAGTAGAATGGCGGGAAGTTTAAAATGGCTGAAAGTATAGTCTATGGAAGTATAGTGTACAGTCTCCATAGTGTAGTCAATTGGATTTGATGTTGACGTAGCTGTCGGTAATACAGTGTGATAATACAGTGTGATGGTACTATAGTACTTAGGTTTGAGCTTCATTTCTAGAATGCTAGATGGCGTTAAAGTAGTCAAATAGCCAGATGCAGAGGTATTATTGGCTAAACAATTTCTTTATTTTATTTAAAAAATAATTATTTTTATTAAATAAAAAGTAGCCTATAACCATTCGGGGACCACTAAGAATATGTGTACAAATTTTCATGATGATCTGTTAAGTAGTTTTTGCGTAAAAGTGTAACAAACATTAGGACTTTCGCATTTATAATATTAGTAGGGATTTAAATGGAATATAAAGTTTGCTTTTGAATATATTCGATGGAGTAAATAGAAAATAAACAGTAAAAAGTAACACATGAGAAAATAAAAATAAATCGCAGTTCGTTTCAGCGAAGTTGTGCGCGAACGGAGTTTGCAAAAACGTGCGCGCCGCCATTGTGTAGCGAGCGCGAGAGATAAAAATATCTTAAGCGAGTTATCGATGCAGAAGTGGAAGCCATGAATCGGGAAAAAGTCGAGGAAACTCAAGTCGCGTGTGCAAGCCAAATCGGACGAGACGAAATATTTCCAAATCGACAAGACAAACGTGTTTAGAATATCGAATCGTTGAAATAACAGACGTAAAGCAAGCAAAGCCGACAGGGAAAAAAAGTTTTTCCAGCCGGATGTATGTTTAAGTTATTAATTCTTGTGGCGGTTTATTTTTGCATTTTTTGAACGTGTGCCGCGACACCTTTATCGACACTTATTTACGAGGCGCTGTAAACAATGTCGTACACGAGGGGTGCTTATATTACACTTATTACTTGTGTGTGACGTTATGACGTTCGTTTTGCATTCGGGAAAACGTCATTCCGCATGCGATTTGATTTGTGAACAAAAAAACAAAAACTTGATTTTTTTTCATATTTTTCTTGATATGTAATGTTTTATTTTGTTGTAGATGGTGAACCTATCAAGTTACCGGAAAATTTGGAAAGTCTCCCGCGTGCTGATCATTTTCCCACGCAGCGACACCGATGGAACACTAATGAAGTAAGTGATTTTTTTATTTTTTTGCGTAAAATTTAAAAACGCGTTTTTAATTGAATAAACCGCCAGAAATGAAAAAATAACATCCGCGCGATTGAAAAATAACACACGTACAACCAAAATAAATTATTATATTGTTATTTTGGGTGAAATAAAAATTTATTTCTCCAACTCTGACTCTGGTTAGAAAGGGTTTTAACCGTCATAATGCGAAGTTAATACGGCGGAAATAATTAATAAACCGGAAACGGGATTCATTGCGTTCGGTTTGCCCTCTCGAACTCCACGCCTGCGGCCTTCGACTTTCCGTGGAAAAGGGGTTAAACACCCTCCACACCCGCCAGTAAACTTAACTTAAACTTTGTGTCTTTCTTAATATTTCTTCAAGGATCGCGGCAGAAAAAAGTTGTGTATAGTGTTCGGCTGGAACAGTCATTAGCGAGACTGGCGGGCAAAAATAGAAAGTTTTCGTAATAATAATCATGCGAGCGTGAGTGGGGTTAAACGTGCATTGGGGGTGATGCGTTCATTACCCGAAAGTTTTTCCGCAGCCGCACGCAAAATTGTTATTAATGTGCGCGCGTAACGAGAATAGGGAAATCGTAGGATATCCTGTGATTTGGACCGATTTGAAGAAATCGACTAAAGTTTACCATTTACGGATGGTTAAAATAACATTACACACGGGGAGAAATATTGGTGGTATTTGTGTCAAAGTGTTAAAAACCGGAACAAACATGCAGTGGGAAATAATTTGCGTGCGCGGTGGAATTGCAGTTGCGTTTTATTTTTTAAATAAAGCGCTCACATCATCGCGTAATGCAATAAATGCAATATTGTACAATAAGTTGTTTTTTTTCTGTTGGAATTTATGGGTTTAGTCAATCCAATCCGGCTATGTGTGTAAAAATGTAATAAGAGAAAATAGCAGTTTACAAGGTGTATAGCATATCGGTAATTACACTTATTGCGAATTGTGTTAAATTTTTAATTTTTTGTTACTCTGGACACATTGTATGTTGAATTGTTCCACTTTAGAGGTGGTGGTGGTTACAAGAGGCGACGGTGTGTACGACAACATGTTCGTCGGTGTGTATGAATGCGATATTTATAATTTTCCGGTGACATGCGAACTCTGCTCTCCGGAAAAGCCGGAAAACTCGCGGCTCAAATGCTTGAAATACCTCCGCGTGCGCGCGTGCACGACCCACGAAACAAAAAAAAAACCAACCAGCAGGCGGCTACAACCAACACCCACAGCACCTCAAGGCAAAACGACGAAGTTTACATGGCTTGGAATTGCGGAAATTACGAAATAAACAATTGAACACAACGACACATAAACAGGAAATGCAATTTTTTCGCAACACATTTAAATCCCGACACACCGGATAGTTTTGGTGTGGTTTTAAGTTGATAGATGTCGGGATTATTAAAATTGCTCGCGTGAATAATTAATTTTCAATTGTGCTATTGTGCATCTGGTTTTAACGATGCGAGCCTCGGAGATTGATTCAATCGGTAATTATTATTGTTTACCAATTGGACTTTTGGAATGTGCGAATTCCCGTCGGGCGACATGTGCGCCGATAATAATTTGCACATTTTCATAATTTATTTTCGTAATGAGCACGCGCGCTAGTTTACAACTTGCGAGGTAATAAATGTTATTTGTTGCTGCGCACAGATGTCATTTGATAAAATTTCGAACCAAAAAAAAAGTCACGTTTTATTGCTCGTCAAACATGAACATTGTCTCTGCGCGCGTTTGTTAAGTTGAATATGGCGTAATTTATTTTTTTCATCCCCTTGGGCGTGGGGTTTTCCACTCGTGTGTGGACACTGCGTAATTAAAACTAATAATTCGTGTTTGCGCACCCCGTACGCGCGCATAAACGAGCCGCAAGGGGTCGCGATGAACGCTTACGATAAAATTTTGTCAGAAAAATAATTTTGTTTGATTTTGAGCGAATTTTTATTTTTTTTTTTTCGCTTTGTGTGAATATATTTAAGGGGTAAATTGACGCAAAAACGCACGGGCACGTGGCGAGATGTTTAATGCACGACTTGGGCAAGGAAAAAGAAGAAAACCTCCCTGAAGAGTACGAAATTGCGTATTCAAACCCCACGTGCCCACACGAAGCAAACATATTAATTCAACGTTTTTCATATTTTTCGGGGCCGCTTTGTTTGGTTTGCGTATGTCGCACGACGAAATTAATTTTCTAAACACAAACAACGTCTCCACGGGTTTGTTATATGCAATAATTTAAAATTAATTGCTAAAAAATGAGTTTTTAAGTTTTATTGAAATTAGCGCCGGGGGCGGAAATGCCGTGCCGCCATCTTGATACGCACGTGTGCTGGTATTATTTTAATGCGTGAGTTAAAATGTCAAGATTGCAAAGATTCCGAAGAGCAGCAACCCTTGCCTTGCTTGGGTCTTGTCGAGGCTTTGTTTTCGCAGGAATTAGTGCGGCATTAGCGCCCTCTTTGTTGCTGTCACGGGCGTTAATTGCGGTTTACCCTACGCACACCAAAAACAATTCCTTTGATGTGTGAAACAACGCGCGTTTTATTTTTTACACTTTCCCACATCAAAAAACGTGAAATAATTCCCATGATGCACGAAATATCGAAAATCCAAAGTGCTACTTAATTATTGCGATTCGAGCGCGTTGTGTGTGTTTGTGTGTTGTTGTTTGGTCGATTATTCAATTTCCGGCGGCGAGTGCGTTTTGATTACCTACGTGCGCCCGTGACCATGATGCTGCGGTTTTAATTGTGGTCGTGCGCAAATATTTTTTGCCCTTTTGCACAATTATTAATGCATTATTTGTTATATCAAGCGATATGATTTTTTGATGAGCCTTTTATGGCACTAAAAATAAAATTGGGCGGATGGTGGGGGTAGATTGCAATACATCAAAGAATTAATCAACTTGTCGACTCGCCTGCGCGCTTAATTAACGGGGATTTTCAACGATTGTAAATCATTCGGTGTGTTTCGCAAAAAACTACCCCTCGACGCTAATTATACAAATGTTCCGCTTTCGTCATTGAGCGCATTTACCAACACGCATTCCGCATACAGTGTGTTTAGTTTTTCTAAATTTAGAAAAGCGGTGTAAATCAGAGTGGAAGAAAAGTGGCGGAAAAGCGTGCGGTGCACGTGCGCTAATTAATAACAAATCGCTTCCACTTTCCACGTTCGGAAAGTGGAAACATCAGGCGGTGATTTTCGGTGATTTATTTGACCCTCGAAATGGGAATAAAAATCGTAAAATCAATGCAATTTTTGCGCTGTTTTCTGATTAAATTTTGGATGATTATTAAGGTAATCGTATTTTATGCAATAAAAAATCGCAATAATTTTGAGTTATGTTCGAATTTCGTCATGGGAACGATTTCGAGTTTCCTCAACGACGCTAACGATCTGCACGAGGGCCCCACGTTCTTACAAACACGTCCGGCGTACGATTATGACAACGATAAGTTTGGGGATTAAAGAACTAACTGAAGAAGAATTCGCCGCTCGGTTCAGTCGTCATCGTTCCGGGGGCACGTCGCGCTCGTTTCGCAATAATAAACTACGGCGGAGGGATGCATATTCATGAAGTCGACAATCCGCCAATTCTTGGGGGTACAGTTTGTGAAAATATTTGCGCGCGCAAGCGGAATATTTCCTCTGCTGTTTGGGTTGCCTATCAAAAAATAGCCTAGAATCAGATTTCTTTTGATACACTATCCGAATGCAATAATTCAAAAATGGAATTGTGTTTCTATTCTCTATCTGTGTGTATGTGAATGTAAATTATTAATATTCATACATCCGAGCAGGCAACCCACAACACCCGAAGTTGAGGTATAGAATTCGAGAGTTTTACACTCTGGAGCACTGAGAGTTAGACAACACATGCATAATGAATGTCGGAATGTCGGCGGCTTACTGTTTTGATTAGTTTTAAATAAATTTGCGAAATTACTTTCGGTCAACTCCCGCGCGTATTAATTCACATCTACTCGAGCACAGATGGCGCGCACTGCAGCTTTTTACATACGGGTTGATTACGTTTACGGTGGAAAAACATGTTCGAGGGGGTGAAGGTGATTTACACCGTACATCATGTGCGTTGCTTTTGACTCGTAACAGAAGTGCTGCCACCGCCGCCGCCGCTTAATCATCATCTGTCTTGTCGTGCGTACAAGACGCACAAACACGACGCGATGCAAATTTATATCAATAACATCCGCTGCGTGTGTGTGTTTTTTGGTTATTTACAAATTACGAAATTTCTCATGCGGAATGTTTACGTTTCGGGCGGGAAAAATTGCGGTAATTAATTAATTAATTAAACACAACATGTTTTTGTCTGCCTTAGACACTTATTCCCCGGAATAGTGAGTAACAGGTGAGGCGGCGGCGCAACTATTTGCGTTTTGTTTGTTCGCGGCGTGCGCGTTTCGCTTTTGTTTAGATAAACGCGTGCCTGAAACAACAACTTGAGCAAACACTCTGTGTTTCGGTTGTAGCCACAAACAACAAACGGAATACGCCCAAGACAATAAACGCAAAAAGTATTCGGATACATGTATATTGAGCATGTGGTGCCATCTGGTGGGAAATAGCCACGCACATAAACACATGTTTAAGGACACATTAAGACGTTTTAAGACGGTCGTTGCGACTCTTGTCCAGGGTTTATTAAGGAATCCATTAGTGGTTGTTTGTGGTATTTGCGTAAGGGATAGATATAAATTTGTTTTAATTAAAATTAAACATTTTACGTTTATTTACCACGACGAATATTGCTTTTACTAGGATAAAGGACGTTGTCTTTAAAATGCCGGGTATTCTGGTGGAACGTATGCGCTTATGACAGGACTACTCATGGCCGAATTTAAATAATTGTCCTATCGTTCTGACCCAAGGATAACGCGCGCTTTTGGATTTCTCCTTATCGCTGTGGTCCCGCGCTGCGCAGAAATTCCCAACATTTGCATTTAGAATATCCACAAATTTAATTAATCAAAATTCGAAATATGGACACAATTTTATTCGGTTTTTCTTGTCTCTGCACACATGTGTTTGTTTGCTCGCGAAATATTTTCCCTACTCGGGTGTTATAAGTCATTTATTATGGCGGAGGCGCCCCCGAAAACAGGACTCGAGGAGAGAAAAAAAAAGTCGGAAATAATAATTTATCATTTTGATGCGAGCGGGCGGACGATAAAGAGTTCCCCGCACAATTTTCAAGCGGCGACGACGCCCGCCGCCGTCCGGAAGTGGCAGTCGTGCAGCGTGCAGTCCTTCAATTTATATTTATATTCGTGCGCTGCTTAAAGGCGTTCTTTGAAACTGCTTAAAAGTCATAAAAACTCCGGCAACGACTCCGAGGAAGCTGCTAGAGATATTCGAGAGGAGAAATGTGTATCGCGGAGCTCTACATTACCGACATTCAATATTTTTTGACTTACTCGCTGCCGGCGGGCACTAGTTGAGGAGTTGAGGAGTTTCAGGTTGTTTAATTTCGCAACTTTTTTGTTTCTCATTTCGAAAATATGATAAATACACTTTTGTGTGCATATTTGTGAGTAGAAAAGTTTGCAGTCATTTTTTATCATTTCTTTGATTAGGTTTTCCTGCTTGTTGAGAATGTAAAATTAGTCTCGTTTACTTGGACTTGAATATTTCGCTCTCTCGCATATTTTCTTTGTTGGAAGTTTATTTCTGGAGTGTGTAAGACCGCAAAGTTTCAGTTTGCATACATGCCATACGAACCATGTGCACACTCAAAGCATGGAATGGGGGTGGAATTCCTGGCAGCGCAAGGGAATGCAAAGTGAGGGGATGCACGACGAAAATCGATGGCTCGGTGGGTGCCCGTGACCTAACTAACCTTAAAATTTATTCATACGAAAATAATTACACCATAACATACGAGTTTTTCTCCTCGCGGAGTTTTGCTATTTTCTTCTGTGGATTTTTTTGCGAAAGATGCGAAATGCCTATTGGGCCGTAAAGCTTTTACGATTGTCGAGATCGAGCTTTGAGCATTCTGTTCTACACAAGCGCCGTCGTGACATTAATGTCGTGCTTTCAACGATTGCTTTCATGCTTTCAACTTTCACCCTTTGCACTTGGGGAAGCACTCGACTTGGACTTTGGCAAAAAAACACATGAAAAATTCAGAGATAGGTGATTTTGGAATTTTCAAAGTTTTCTCCTGTTTCAAAATGTTATTTTAAGAAGTTTTACATAATTCGTATCAATATTCCGCCGTAATTATCGCCTCGATTACGATATCCATTCCCTGGAGAGGCGTGTGAAGATAATGAGATCGACGAAAATTGTAAACGAGGAAAATAGAGAGTGCATTTGCAATGCAAATTCGCGAAAGTAAAAAGTAGCGCGGCGCGTTTTGTTGGAAACAAAAGCAGACAGGAGGACGACAGGAAAGGGTTGTGACAAGACGACGGGCCGCGACAAAGGCGAAGAAAACGAGAACGAGTCGCCGCGCCATCAGCCGATTAATTACAAAAATAAATTTGTGCAAAACGGATGCAAATTAATTCACAACTCGCGGCAGCCTCTATTTTATATCTATATACGCGCGCGGGAAAAACGATAAAAGAGATAATGAACGCCAAAATGTGATATTAACAACTGAATATTAATTAGATTATAATTTAATAAATTTATATATTTCTTTTAGATTATTTAATAAAAGCGCGGAGTACAAGTGTGCGGAATGTTCGTTTCAGTCAGCGATTTTTACCACCTCATCCCCCTGCGGGCTATGATCGCTTTTGTCGTCGCCAAACGCTTTTTCACTTCCTTCATCCCGCCGCTATATATGAAACGAAACAGACATTTCTCTAAACTAAACTCGAGTCAAGGTTATGTCTCGAAGCTTCGAAGAGCTCGACAAGTCAGAGAATAAAACGAATAACGAAAGAGATTTCAATATCTTGCATCAGCATTCTTCTGCGCGGGGATGCTAGCGCTAGCGTCCCGAAATGTCGCCGAGTATAGTAAGTGATAAAAGTGGTAAAGGCGATAAAAAGATCATAAACTTATCGGCGGCGGTAATATTTTTATTTCGCGATTTTTCCGCTCATATTCCAACGCTACTCCTTTTACTTTTGTTTCCGACGCGTAGATGGCGCTACTTTATTATTTCTAGCATTGCTTTATTTTTTTCAAGCGGGTGGAGAGGGGTTGTAGGAAAATTTATGACGATATAAGTTTCGCTTCGACGTCGTTTACTAACCGCAAGCGGAAAATGTGTAACATGCTACCGTGTGGATGTCGAGAATATAGTATTTGAGTATTTGAATGCTATAAAGTTATTGCCAATATTTTACAGTATGCACTCGGTAGATTCAGAGCCAAAGGGGGCACTGGATTCGCTTTTTTCGCTTCTGAGCACAATACATCATTATTTATCTTTCCGCGCGGATGGGCCGCAAAAATTCGGCGAGCGCTCTCCTTGCCGAAAACAGGACGAGGTTGGAAAATAAAAAATCATAGAGGACATGCCCCGGCAGCGTGTGTATAAAATTTAGTAATGAAAATGAGAGAAAAACGGAAGAGTGGACAAATTAGTGTGTTTGCCCGATCGAAGCGGACGCAGAGATTGTATCGAGGACTAAAACGAGTTGGATTGTATCTTTATTTCGGCGATTGTATTATCCCTCGCATTTCGCGAAGACATAAAAGCATTTTATGTTTTATTATGTCACTGCTTGATCCTTAATTCCAAGGATTACCAGTATACAGGAGGAAACAAAAAGTATTTCTTTAAAAACACGTCGAAACTTTAAAGTGAAATGATCAGCTTGTTATTCTTGTTGTGTTATTTTTATTGCTTCTGACATATTATCGTGTGACAACACCCAGGATGTCGAATAATCCTGGTCGTTATCTGTTTAGCGCTTCATTATCCCGCTGTTTTCGCTCTGGCGTTGCACTGGCGGAGCGTAAAGCTCTCAAAATTGCAATGTTCGTGCGCTGCGAAAATTAAGAAAATTATGCCTTCGTCAAGGATTGCGGTCGAAAGTCGCGCGCGACATTCCATCATGCGCCGACATTTGAACATCTGGTCATAAACTTATACTAGTATATATATCCGGAAGTTGCAAGTCGGAAAACCGGAAAGCTGGAAATAAAAAGCGAATAAAAGCAAGTCAAGTACGTAAAGTTTGTTATTTTCGTGCAAACTTTATGATATGGCAGTCGGAGGACACTTGCAATTCCATTCCGATTTCCGTTTATTCGATTTTCCGTATTTGAGAGCACGGCACATGTCAAAGGAACACAATAACGCCGGGATTAAACTCTGAGGGCTTGCAATATTGCGTTTTTGGCATTAAATGAAAGTTGAGACATTTAACAAGTAATTAGTTAAGGGTATGATTTATTTTACAACACAACTTTAATCCCCTTGCGCATTGAGATGTAAATCAGCGCAAACAGTAATAAATTTTTTATTTGAGCACTAATTAAAGACGCATTATAAAAATGTGAACGGGTATGCATGAAACGTGCAAGCGAACAAGCGGAAACATTAATTTCGAATTCGGCCTCGTGTGCACCGCCATTCACACGGGTGATTTGTGTGCGCACGGAAAAGTTCAAAAGAAGCTCGCGCCAAAAATAAGTCAAATCGATGGCGGGCGGCGGGCGGAGGTTCGCGTCGCCGTTAATTGCGCAGATGTAAATTACGGCCGCTTCCGGTTGAGATAGCGAACACGACAATATTATTGTGTGGACTTATGCTGTTTGTGTTTGTTGGGTTGCAGGAAATCGCCGCCATCTTGATCAGTTTTGACAGACACTCGGAATGGCAAAGCAAGGAGGTCAAAATCAGGTAAGGCAATTTTACCACTGCACCTTTTTTTATTTAAGCATAATGAACTTTTTTATTGCTGCAAATTATATTTTTACGAGATGCGTTTTTTACTGTTTTATGTTTTTTTGTTAATTATTCCTTATCGTGACGAAAGAAAGTTATGATTGTTGAATTTTGTGTGTTTGCAGACCAAAAAGCGGTTCTATGTTGCTCTACAGTCGGAAGAAGGTGCGCTATCGCCGCGATGGGTACTGCTGGAAGAAGCGGAAGGATGGCAAGACAACGCGCGAGGACCATATGAAACTGAAAGTACAAGGCACAGAAGTAAGTTAATAAAGCAATTTTGAGTTTCTCTACGTTAATTTGAAGTTTAAGAGACCTTCTACAACGTGTATGCCCTTTCTATACTCTATATCCGTTGGAAGTGGCCTAAAATGCATCTTAAAAAATCTGTATTTTTGGTATATTTTTTATTTTTCAGTCGGAAAACAAGGCCGATTATGTCTGGAACCAATTAATTTCGGAGTCGAGATGCCGAGCCGAATTTGTATTCTAATTTTATTTTTTGGCTGAAGAACAGGGTCGACCTTTTTTAAAAAATTATTTTCGGTCGAAAGACAGGGTCGAACTTTTTTAAAAAATTATTTTCGGTCGAAAGACAGTGTCGAACTTTTTTTATTCTCGAAAGACAGGGTCGAATAAAAATTAAAAGACGAAACGAAAAGCCTTTTTTGACGAAATTTTTATGACCTCAAAAAAAATTGAAATTTCTTTTGCGAGTTTTAAACACTTTATCTTAGTAAATTTTT
This sequence comes from Dalotia coriaria, assembly GCF_025399875.1. Taxonomy (NCBI): domain Eukaryota; kingdom Metazoa; phylum Arthropoda; class Insecta; order Coleoptera; family Staphylinidae; genus Dalotia; species Dalotia coriaria. The sequence continues at coordinate 6,518,476 of NW_027045445.1, forward strand.
GTTCTAAGATGCATCGTTTAGATAATAATCACGATAATAAATTTCGTTTTAGTGCGAAGTCAAAATTTTTGTTAAAATTGCCAATAGGGCCTAAACGGTCACTGCTAGAGGATAATTGTCCTGAAATAAATTAATTAGAATTCAATAAGCTATCCGAATCCGAAATCAGAATTTGAAAATTCGCATTTTTAATTCTGCATAAAAAAATGAAAAAGTTTTGCCTTTTTTTTGACGAAATCTTTTCACGGTTTATGTTTTTTATAGCATAAGTTTAAAAATTGGAATTTTGAAATTTTTTTTTCGGATAATGATAAAACAGTATATTATAAGTAATTTATTTTAGTAAAATTTTCTTATACAACCCTTATTTAAGGCCCTAGTGACGCCAATTGATAGGAACCAAAGATACCGAATATCTTCTAAACTAAACGTCTCATTCTAATAATTTACTAAGATATTTTGTTTAAATAATTGTCTTCTTTCATAATCTGCAATAAAATCTATAGTTTTTTTAATTTATTAAAAATTGTAAATAATTACGTAAAATATGGCGGAGGCGCCTGACATTTAATTACGTAATTCTAATTATTTTTAAGTACTAATACTAGTATTGTGTAGAGGAGCTTTTAATTACCTTATAAACATATCTTTTCATTCATTAATACTTGCCGTTTACCCTGTAGACGTATTTATATAGAACGTGTATTTCTATCGACACTTAATTACCGATTATCTAAGAAACTAATAGAGATAATCAAAAACGGAAAACGGCATAACGTCCAGGGAACAATTCTACATATAATAAGATTTTAAAATTTTTACTTTTGAGAGAGGGAAATGCAATTTTCCGACGCGATTTTCTCGGAAAGTATGAAAGATGCAAAAAAACTTTTTGCACTTTTTTCATGTCATGATAAGGATCTATTAAATGGCAGATTTAGTTTTTTGATTCTGAGAAGTTGATCAAAACGCCTCGAAAAATATCAAGAGGTTACACTTACCGATTTTGTGGGTCAAAAATTAAATTATCAGCTAGAAGAAAATGGAAAACGCCATTCGATAGAGCCTTGTAATGTGATGAAAGATATCCAGTCAGTTTTCCGATAACACCAATATTTCCCAAATTACCTGTGAAAATTGAAACAGGCCAAAAAGAACCACTACTCAGATTTTTTCAAATTTTCCAATATGATGTAGAATGATGCCCAGAATCCATTTATCAATGTTTTGTTCCGATATCTTAATTAGTTTATGAGTTATTGACCATTTTCAATTATTACATAAGTATTGAAAATTTAAATTTATTAAGCGTTACATGATGTATAATTATGTTCTGAATCCAAATTTGAAAACAGTTTTTCTTTATCTTGATTAGTTTGTGAGATAAGTGCGATAAACTGGATTTTCAGTTTTCTCCATCATTTCTTATGAGAAAAGTGAAATTTGAAAATTTAAATTTTTATTACTGATTATTATAGAAATCAGTCTTCTAAACAAAATATTTTAGCAACATTTTTTATTTAAGCTTTTAGTTTAGAAGATATATACATAAAACTGTTAAATTTTGTTTAAATCAAACTTTGTCATTAGGGCCTAAACTAATGACTGTAGGAGAAAACTTTACTAAAATAAATCATTTAAAATGTTCTGTTTAATCACATTCCGAAGAAAAAATTTCAAAATTCCAAAATTTAATTTTTTAACATAAAAAACATAAACCGTGAAAAGATTTCGTCATAAAAAAGGCAAAACTTTTTCGGTTTTTTATGCAGAACTAAAGATTCGAAATTTTCAATTCTGATTTCGGATTCTAATAGCATATTTAATTATTATTAAATTATTTAAGAACGATTATATTCTAGCAGTGATAGTTTAGGCCCTATTGACAATTTTAAAGAAAAATTTGACTTCGCATGAAAACGGATTTTACAATAGTGATTATTATCAAAACTATGCATCTTAGAACAAAATTTTATTAAGATAAAGTATTCAAAGTAACATTTACTTCAATGTTCTGAACAAAAAATATTAAATTTTTTATCAAATTAGTTTGACCCTGTCTTTCGGCCGAAAATAATTTTAAAATTAGTTCGACCCTGTCTTTCGACCAAAAATAATTTTAAAAATAAGTTCGACCCTGTCTTTCGACCGATAATAATCGGTTTCGGAAATAATCTGTTTGTTTTCCAACTGATAAATGAAAAATATCGAAAAAAATACCTATTTTCAAGACGAGTTTTAGGCCACATCCTAAGGATTTAGAAGGTAGAAAGGACATATACATTGTAGAGGGTCTCTTAAACTTCAAAATGACGCAGAGAAATTTAAAATTGCTTTATTAGTACAGGAGATATAGGGTGTTTTCCACAGCATGTTTTGAAAAATAACTAAAAACAGCATATTTTGATGTGCGTTTTAGGGCCCTTCCTAAGGGTTTAATCTATGGGCAATGTACGTACATTGTAAAGGGTCTCTTAAACAACAACTTGAAGTAAAGAAACTCTAAATTACTCTTGTAGTATAGAAGATATAGGGTGTTTTATATAGGATGAAAAATAGTGATAATAGTAATTTTTAATTGGCGATACAGGGCATTTTCTAAGGGTTTAGACTCTTAGAAAGGTATGGACTTTATAAAGGGTCACTTCAAGTATAACATGATATTGAGAAACAATAAATTGCTTGATTGGCACCAAAGATATAGGGTGTTTTCCAGAGCATATTTTGAAAAATAGTAAAAACAGCATGTTTTGATGGACACTTTAAGGTACTTCATGAATATTTAGGAGGTGGAAAAGGGGATACGCGTTGTAGAAAGTCTGAAGCAACAACATAGCGATGAATATCTCTAAATTGTTTCATTGGTACTCCTGATATAGGGTGTTTAAGGAGTGTGTTTGTCGGGTATGATTTTGTGTATATAGTTATGTAAATACGACTTGCGTCGGCTGGATAAACGACCAAAAAACGTCCGACGAAAGGGATAAGTGTTTTTTAATGTACGGCAATTCATCATTTAGACACAAGTGCTTTCATTTTACATTTAATCACGGTGTCCAAGCCGGCGAGATTTTATTAAAAACGTTTTATTAAATTTCCATGATAAACAACTTTTGTTTCTGACTTTTTAGTGCATTTACGGTTGCTATGTCCACTCAGCAATTCTGCCCACGTTCCATCGACGATGTTACTGGCTTTTGCAGGTGGGTGACACTTATTGCCTAATTAATACAAGAATAAGGCTTCAGCATGTTGTTTTACATTGCTAGTAAAGTGGTAAAGGTAACAGCTAGTATTTAATCTGATTATAGAATCCGGACATTGTCCTCGTACATTATCTGAATGTACCGTATCCGGACGACAACAAATTAGCGGTGATCACGCCTAATCTGGCGTTGTGGGCGGACAAGAAAGAGTGGACGAAAGACGAGCTCGTTTCACAGCTGAAACCAATGTTTTTAGTGAGGACGAACCGGATCTCAACAACGAATTAGAAATATCAGTATGTTTAAATATTATGCCCTTAGTAAACCATATTTTACATTCGTTATTTTTGCGTTGGATAGAAATTCAATCTGCAAACAGCAGAAACGGTGGAGGCGATTGTAAGTCAACTCATGGAAAAGCAGAGGGTTGCTCGGCAGGCAGCGTTAGTGAAGCAACTGGAATGTGGTTGTCCAGATTCAACGTGCGCTGATGGGAAAACTTGCTCGCATCCGATGAGGCGAATCACTTCCGCCAAACCTACTGAGTCACTTGCGGTTAACGCTAGTGGATCAGCCCCTAATAATAACTCTCGTCCACCAAGTCGCGCTGACAACAACAATCAAGTTTCATCTACAACCGGCACTGGAAACGCCAGTTCGTTGCATTTGAACAATCATAATGCGCCGAGGGTGTACTCAAGGGACGCGCGGGCCCATGCGCAAGCACTCAGCAGATGCTCCTCTTCTAGTAACTCCTCAACACCCCCGTTGGTCCTCTCATTGTCGCAAATTCAGGGCGGTGGAGGGCTCATCATTCTCAACAGTGGAAATGCATCCGGCAGCAATCAAAACACACCGGTGTCTGTTGCAGGATTTGTTTGTAATACCAATGCTACACCCACGGTTACACCTACCAACACCAGGCATAAGGAGAAGGTAGCACAGGCTATGCAGATGAAGCAGGAGGAAATGAAAATGGACTGCCATCCAGGTAATCCAAAGAAGAATAACAACAACAGCAGCAGTAACAACGAAGCGATGAGACAATCACAATCACTCTTCGACTATCGTGCGCAACAGATGCCCACCACTCAAGAGGTCATCATGTCCAGTGCGCCATCCACACCTTCGAAACAAATGGATACCAGTCATGAATCGGACGTCCAGCTGGAGAATCAATTCGGCGAGACAGTTGTCCTCTTGGGGAGTGGTCATGCGAATGATAGAGGCATGAAGCAGTTGAATTTTTTCAACGAGACCCTGGACCTTAGCCAGGAAGATATTCAGCGTACCCTTTCGGCAAACATGCCCAATTCAAACGGGGAAAAGGGACAGTTGAACACGAGCATCACCAAGTGCAACAACATGGCCGCCAACATCAGCAGAACCACGCCCATCAACCACAACATCACGATACGATGTCTGGTGAGCTGAATCCAATGGATTTCATTGATTGTTCTGTTGTGGTATCACCAACTCATGTAGTTGATGATGACGTGTTTGTGAATTTGGACGCGTTTGATATGCTGGGGGAGTTTCCCGATTTGGTCGAGGGGCTGGATTCAGCACATAATGTTTTGCTGGATGTTAATCCGTCCGTGCGGGATAAGACCCTTTCCGAAGGGCAAATCACGCAAATCAGCGCTCAAAGTCAAATGGATGGAGCGGCAAAGATTACAGATTACTCACCAGAATGGGCGTATCCCGAAGGAGGAGTTAAAGTACTGGTCACTGGTCCGTGGCATTCTTCCGGGCCATATACGGTCTTGTTTGATACGTTTCCGGTACCTACCACACTTGTGCAAAGTGGTGTTTTGCGCTGTTATTGTCCAGGTATGTCGTGTTGTCTTCTGTTGTTGTTTGAATTGACTTAAATTGATTTGTAGCACACGAAGCGGGCTTGGCTACCCTGCAGGTCGCATGCGACGGCTTCGTCATATCGAACTCTGTGATATTCGAGTACAAGCTGCCCCCTCGCGACGAGTCTGCGTTCGCCGCCGAGCCGAAAGTGGAGCGCTCCAACGATAACCTGCTCAAATTCACGCTCCTGCAGCGGCTGGAGGCGATGGATGATCGATTGCAAATCAAGCAGGAACCACCGGATGGAAGTGATTTGCCCGAGGATACGGCGTTGTTTACGACGCCGAATTTTGAGGACCGGCTAGTGAACTACTGCCAGACGATGTCGGCGCGCCTATGGCGGCACGGCGAGGAGCTGAGCGTCGCCTGGTTCGCTAGCCACAAGGGCATGACGCTCCTCCATCTTGCCGCCTCTTTGGGATACGCGCGACTCGTCTGTGCAATGTTGCACTGGCGTGCAGAGAACTCTTCTCTCCTGTTAGAAACAGAAGTAGATGCGCTTAGTCAGGACGAGGATGGTCGGACTCCACTGGTAAGGACCTACCCCACCCCTTACAGAATAATAAAAATAATCCCGCTTTTTTATTATTATAGATGTGGGCTTGTTCACGAGGGCATACAGACACAGCTGTAATGTTGTACAAGTGGAACCACACCGCACTCAACATGAAGTGCGTGTCTGGTTACACGCCCTTGGATTGCGCGCGGACGAATAACCATCAGGACCTTGTGCAGGAATTAGAAAAATTAGAGACACGCCGCGATAAGGTCAACATGTTGCTGCAGAGTCAAATCCAAGGCGATAATAATGTCATGCTGTCATCAGGGGCAATATCCCCAGCAAGTTCTGTAACCTCCCTCACATCTCTAGCCTCGGTAGCATCAACCTCCAAATCTCACGACGGGGTTTTCCTTCGTCCTGGAGTGGTCACACGCAGTGAATCGCAAAAATATCGCATGTTGAACCTTGACCTGGATACGTTTGCCTCAGATGGTAACCTATGTGGTAAAATGAACAGCTCTCCAAATCCACTTCTATCCGAAGGTAATGTAATACATCAGCGCCATCTGGGAAACGGCAACCGTTTCAGTAAGCGGCCATCGGTTGATAGTGGAATTCATTTGACTGGTGGTCAATCTTCGGATAGCTTATCGTCGTTGAAATCAAGCAGGCCCATTAGCAATCGAATAAGGGATAAACTTTCACGGTTTGTTGAGTTAATATAATTGCCGCGTGTTTATTATAAAGTTTTTAATTGTGGTTAGGTATGATCGTAGCATGTCTCTTCCGCTGCACTCACCACAGTCAGCGTGTGGCGACATCTCGTGTGACAATGACAACATGGAGAGTTACGGACGAAAGATGGACTTTGCGCTATGTAAGTTGGCATTTGATTCGTTCATTTTATACATACGTATTACACATTTTGGTATTTTTACTATTTTTGGATGATTCCGGGTTAGTTTTACGAAACTATCCCGGTATTCTCCTTTCGCGCATTTGAACTTCAACTCTGCATGTTTTGTTTGAATTTTCTACATATTTTCTATATATTTATCTACTGCTGTAATATAAGCGTTTATTATACTTTCAAACAACGCCTCCAACCAAGTACTACTACAGTGTGTTGATGATTTTTTTTATTACTTATTTTGTTTCTCTGATTATGTTTATGTTTTGCGCCGATTGCCTCGGATTCTCCTCAGGTGAAGTTAGTAATACGGCGGCGAGAGTTGGCAGTCCGCTAATCGACGTGGAGGCCGTGTCGGACGAGGACGTCGACACCGCCGACAGCAGCGCCGTAGGTCAGTCCGGTCAGTCCCTCCAAACAGTGCGTGTTGTGACTGTCTCACACAAACTCTAAGCTATCAAAATGGCGGCCGCGGTCGCATAACCGCCTACTAACCGTCATTTGTCATTCGATGTGTGTGCGATGTCGGTGTTTTGATGTTGTCGATGTTGTTGCGGGAATTAGCGACCACCAAACTAATAACTAACCCTCATAACCTTATTTGTTTACATTTTGTTTTGTTTCAAGCGCTTTGAGCTTAATGAATGCTGTGCATGCTTTTGATGTTTACAATTATTGTTAGCTTTATATATTGAATGTTATATATAATTCAACAAAATGGCCGTTGCTGCTTTTGATGTTTACAATTATTGTTAGCTTTATATATTGAATGTTATATATAATTCAACAAAATGGCCGTTGCTTGACGTTTTGCGTTCTTGTTGGTCCAGGGGAGCAGGATGTGCGTGTGTTGACACTGGCTGAGCAAATCATCGCCGCCATTCCGGAACGGATTAAGAACGAAAGCGAGGAGATGATGCTTGATCACAGCCCAGGGCCACCTGGGGATGTACTTCAATCATCAGATACCTTGAGTGATGTCTTTATGGAACCGCTTTTGGACCACTCGTCATCGAGTTATGAATCAAACGAGTTTAATTTTGAGTTTTCTGATCACAACTACAGGTATATTGTATTCTACATCTGAATAGTCTTTGTTTTGAATTGATTTTGTTTAGATACTACGATGTGGGCACGCCGGGGTCGAGTTTAAGCCCCGCCTCTTCCAGCTTACAGTCGCCATGTTCGTATTCGTTGGATTCTCCATCACCTCCACCGACCACGGCGGACTTTTGCGAGTTTTTCCAAGCATCTGCTTCTGTCTTTGAACACGATTTTTCCAACTTGACCTTGTCAGGTAACACCCCCACCCCTACCTAAAAACCACTCCCTGGTATTAATAAGTCACACCTTTAGATCGTGAACAACGCGAGTTGTATGAAGCAGCCAAAATCATCCAGAAGGCATACAGGTCCTACAAAGGTCGCCAACAGCAAGAGGCAAACAAGGAACGCGCCGCCGCCGTCCTCATCCAAAACTACTACCGCCGCTACAAGCAGTACGCCTACTACAAGCAGATGACCCACGCTGCGATGGTCATCCAAAATGGCTACCGGTCATACTGCGAGCATAAGCGCTTCAAGAAGAGCCAGGAGGCGGCCGTGTGCATCCAGAACTATTACCGCAACTACAAGGAGCAGGGGGGAGGTGCCGGCGGTGGCGCCGCCTCTGCGGGAGGTGGTGCCATCGCGAGGAGTGGCAGCAGTAGAGAGAGCACGCCCTCGGCGGGGCTCAAGTAAGTTTCACTTGGCGTTAGGTGTGTGTGTTTCTCTCTGTCTGTCTCTCTCTCACCTTTTCTCACTGTGGCTCTCTCTTAACTACTAACTAACCCCAAATGTGGTTCAAGCAAGAGCATAACAATCGCCCTGCCTGCTTCTATGTAGCTGGTGTATGCATACTATTTTTGTCGATGTGGTAGTTCTCGGTGTGTACACCCCCAAAGCAATTTCTTGTTGTTTGATCAATGTATCGATGTTGTGTGCGCGTGTGTATTGAATGGATAAGTGTAGAATGTTGTGACACGCCCACACGCCCTGCCCCCTAACGCTTGTCTTTGTTGCAGCAGCTCTTGTAGAGACAGAAAATTCTACACTTATTGTTCAATTATGTGAGTTGGAAAGCAATGCCATACGTGAAAACTAATTACACACTCACACACAGACACACACTACTAACAGACACATGACTGGGTGGGATTATTGTTATTGTTTGTTTGTTTTGTAGAAGGACCTACTCGCAACGACGACAGCATCAAGCCGCGAGGAAAATTCAGCAATTCATGAGGCAGAGCAAGAATAAGTGAGTGTATTATATGTTACCCCATTTTGTATTACTAATAATTTAATAATAGTGAACGCATGTAAAACTAACAATTGTCATCTTTAATCACACGCTCACTTAAAGTTTGTGGGACGAACCATTGGGAAATGTGGTGAGTGATAATATCAACTAACACTTCCAAAATGAATTAGATGATGATTTGAGACCAATTTGTGTTTGTGTGGTTTGTAGGTTACAGAGAGAACGAGCCGAAAAAGAGAGGCAGGCGGGCCAACAGTCAGCGGATGCCCGCCCAAGGTGAGCGTGTCTCGCGCCGCCCAGTTCCATCATCGGCCCAAGTAGGACACGCCTCCGGACGCATTTATACCCCGATACCTAAAGAAGACATTTTCGCTTTGACAGCTACGCCAGCCAGAGCCAGCTACAAAGATGTTATATAAATATGGAGTATATATTCTTGTATTTTGGACGCGGGGCCGCGCAAAAGGTGCCGCCCATTTGCATAACCTCTATCTACGACTTTAACTAATCTCTTAAGGCAAATTCAAGACGGTGATTTTTTAACTATACATTATCTATGTAAGAATGCGCGAGTCGCAAAAAGGATCGACAACAAAAGTGAGACAAACGTTTAGCAGACATATTGTTCACACACACCCACACCTACACACACCCACACAGATAAGACACGCCCACACTCACGTACACAACATATTCGGGTAATTTAACCCTCTTTAAATATTGTAAGAGTTTACATTTGACATTTACTACTTCTACTACTACTAATACTACTACTACTACATGCATATTTAAACACTAGCTTTGAATTAAGGTTAAGAAAACATAATGGGAAACGGTTTCAGTCAGTGCTGTGATTTCCTTCGAAAATTCACTATTTAAATTTACGTAGTAAATATTCTAGTCTATTGCTCTATTAGCTTTGTTTTTCGTTTGAGTTTTTTTGTTTCGTTTTGATGTACAGAATCGTAGATTGGAATATTTTCACTGCCATTCTTTTCAAAGGGTCGGATTTCTTCCAAAAACAAAAAGTAAACTACTGCTGCAGCTGCTTTCCTCCGCTAGATGGCGACACTCGCTACGTTTTTAAAATATATTAACAAATAATAACTAAAAATTCCATCCAAAGATATATAGAGATGAAAGTATCTATTTGATTAATTCTAGACCGCCGTACAGGTGTGACATGTACGCGCACGTGTCATGAAAGTGAACACATTTTTTGAATAATACTATATATAAATATATACATATATATGATGAGATTAAAAAGAAAACAAAGCATATAAAAGCTAAGCGATAAATAATATTATAATAATTCTTATATAAACGATAGTTCTGCTCATATACATATCATGCAAATTGCAAATTATTGCTATTTCTTAGTGTGTAATCTTTATCTCTTTTAAATTTAATCGAGTCACGAAAACCAAGTGGAGCGTTGTTGACCATGTTGATTATACTTAAACAAACAAAAACACTATATTGTATTGTAAGCGTTTCACCAAACCAAACAAAAACGAGTAATAATGTGCGTGTGGAAGGGAAACTTGCGAATATTTTGAGGTTAAGGTTACTTTGAGGTTATTACTATATTATTGGCCTAAAATGGGATAAGAAATGTACCTGCATGCGGGTTTCCCCCACCTCGCCACGAGAGTGCGCTGCTCGCAGTTTTCGCTTTTTTTCAGTGCGCGAGCAGCGTGGATAATAAAATGAAGAAGAAAAGAAAAAAACCATCTAAAATACTGTACATACTGTTATGCGTTTGAAAAGATTTTATTCTATCAGATAATCGGCGAATCTTACGGTAATTACGAAATTTTCTAGCGATTAGGACTCAAAACTGAGCTTCGTTACAAGCATCGCAAGCTGATGCTGGGTTTTAAACACTGCGTGGCTTGCCGCGAAAAATTATAACAATCAAACATTTCAATCTTTAGACACGTAAGTTTACATTAACATGAATTTCAAACCAAAAAAACTAATGAATAACTATTTAAGGAAGCTAACGACAGCAAGAAATAATTGACATTCGTCATGACTAGTACTTAATACATAGCAAACAACCAGAAGAGAAATATATAATACTATTGCTTCCTTTGACGAGGAATCCTTTTGCATCAAATATGATATGATAGTGAAATGAATATATTTTAAACTCGTAGGATTTTTGGGCGATTTGTAAATAATTTACGTTATACCAAACAGAAAACTGTAATGTTGATTCGAAATAATATTTTTGTTACAAGACTATTCGTTCCCCGAGCGCGCTGAATATAGGTTAGGTTTGAGACGCTCTTCTCTATCTCTTAGCCGCCTTTCACACACATGATTCAGTTACGAGTTGAGTTCGTCGTGCGACAAACGAAAATGAGTATTAGTTGTATTTGTAAACATGAAAAATGTAACACCAAAAAGTAACGCGCATAAGCATTAATTACCAATAAAACTATATTGTAAACGAAGAAGGTAGCGACATCTACAAATCAAAGTAACGAAATTGATGCATATTTTTCATAATCATCAAAATGTATTTATATGAGGGCTGGGGTATGGAGCACCTGGGGCAGTTTACACCCGCCCCATATGCACGAAAAATCGCTAAAACTTTTCAATATGGTTAGGGATAAAGTGGCGTCGATAGATGTCGCTGTGCGTGCGGAGCAATGGCGACAGGCTGCACTCTTACGCAAAACGAATTTTATCGTTGATTGTCATTCCTAGTTGACACTAATTTATTTATTTATTTATTTATTGTCTAAGTTGTTGTTGTCCAAGTATTTCTGCGCATTTTCTAAGTTATTGTTGAAAAAATAAGTCAGATGTGTACTTAAGTATCTAGTAAAAGTAAAAGTTAAAAAAAAAAACGAAGTGCGTGATAATTTTTCGATTAATATAATTATTGTAAAAGTAAAACATATTTATATTGTGCGCGTGTCGCGACCGGCGCCATTTTGTATTTACAGCGCCCGTCGCGACATTTTGGCGCTCTTCTTACCGACGTATTTGTTGTTATTGCATTAGAGTGCGGAGACCGACTGTTGTTGATTACTTAATTAACTATATATTTAATTATTACGTCTTATTGACTAATAAACACTTTCCGAATTTCAATCTTGCATTCCTCCTGAATTCCCTCTGCAGAATTGTGTGTTTTTCATCGTCTACGCCCGAAATCTTAAAACTTTGATCTTTGCACTCAATTGGTGATTAAATATTGGTTTGAGACTTGACAAAGTTTCAAGTTTAGTGCTTCGTATGCAAAGCTGCAGTCGCAAGACGATAACCCTCGTTATCAGCCAGGGCAACGCGTGTGTGTTTAAATAGAAGACCTTTAGTCGATGTTATCTTGCTTCTTGTGCGCCGGCGATAATAAATTTCTGCTGCTTAAACGTTTTCGCCTAAAATCAAAATTACGCGTTTGACAAGTGAATGCTTAAGGAATTTCGATGTTGCAAGCAGCAAACACGTTTCCCAACGCATTTAATTTCCATTATCGTAGTAATGTGTACGACACCAAAAAAAAAAAAAAACGTCTGGAAATTGTTATATAATGCCGCTAATCTCGGCGGGGGTCGCAAGGGCATCGTCGATGAGTTCACGGTTCGAGTGATAACAACCCGCCGATTTAACACTACGTTTGCTCGATGATTTTTAAAATAAAACACATTTTTAAATATTGTGAGCGTTGGTAATGCAGGAAAATTAAATTATTAAAGCGCGTAATAGTTAATTAACTAATTGTTTGCGTTGTGGACGCTGGTCAGCGTGATGTTGTTTTTAGGGGCACGCCGCGCCCTTACGGACTTCACCCCTGCGTAACACCGGGACAAAACATCGATTTTTTCAAGGAGCGCCACGCACGCGATTAATTTACGAACACTTAACGTCATAAAATTGCTTACAAAACCTGGAAATAAACGAAACACACTATTTTCTGTTCACAAGTTTATATTTGAGGTTATTTTGTAGAAAAATGTACGAAAACAATTTGTATGTCGGAAATCAGGTCAATTAGGCAATTAATTCGATAAGGTTATAACCATTACGGAGAGAAAATGGAAATTTTAGTTCTTAACGAGTTTGTGTTGCCATGGCGACGCTTGCCACCGCCATCAGTAAATCACTTACGGACTCAATCAATTAATATGCTAATTATTCTACTTAGCTCGACACAAACACAAACACACATCGGGATATTATGTAAATACTTGTTCAATTGTGCAATACGTGTCACATACCAACTGTTGACTTAAATATATTGAATTTTTTATTGAAGTAAGCATAACCTATGTTTAAATTGTATTGTAGGCAACTTAATGTACGTGGCTATGAAATATAACTATGTGTTCGCATTGTGGGCTTGTTGTGCTTGTGAGAAGCGCTTGAGTGTTATTTTTAAATAAAATGGCGGTTATTTTCGTCGCGCGTCGACCTGCCAATTATCTAATTTTATCAACGGCGCGCACCGCCGTCGCACCGAAACAATCATCAGCTTTGTTTATGCTCGCGCACAAATTTTGGGCCCGATTGTCGCTCGATCATGCGACGACGCTGCATTTCCATACAAAAACCTAGCGTCAGAAAGGGCATGCGGGTCGGTAAGCCGACGGACCCTTCATCCATTGTGTGATAATCTAATGTGACTTACGGTCAACTTCCGGCTTTGGAAAAAAGGCGCATTTTTTACTTTTAACTTGAACTCAACAATCGCGCGTTATTAATTATTGTATTTCAAGTTGTCTACAGTTGATTTCTAAATATATATTTCACATTCGGCGTAATCTTAATATATTTTATATGTAAATCCAAAAGCAAATGGCCGCCGCGGAGAATTTATGTCGGCGTGCGTTTGCCAAAAAGCCAACCCAACACGCACGCCCTGAAATCAGTGAAAATCAAGCAAGAAATAAACGGAATTCCAAAACCCGAAGAAAATTATAAATAACCACGCTATAGGCAACCAACACGACACATGATATAATTGCGTGCACGAAGGGCCCGTTACATAATTCATTTTTATCGCTGGGCGAGCATTAACGCACAACGCGCAATGGAAACAAAGTTGAAATTAAAAAATCGTCCGAAAACCTCGAAAAGTTCCATCGTGTAATTTAACGAGCGTTCCAATGTTTAAGACACGTTATCAACATATGAATAACATGCGTTTCCAGCCTGTCATAGTCCGCGGAGCCACGCCCCAATATGCGGCGCGCATGCGTCTGCCACTGGCGTGCCTTCATCGGTGGCGCACTACAAACTGGCACTCAGTCGCTCAGCGCGCCTCGTGGCGATTGTCACGCGCATCGCGTTTCGTTCATTCCTGCATCAATACACACATCACACACTAGATTCATCGAAAAATCACTATTAGTTAAACACGATCGATTGCCACCGACAGCACTAACTCAATTTTCGTGATTTCACGCATTTTTCTATTCACATTCAACCATTTTTGGCAATTATTAATAATTAATTCATAATTTCTATCTAATTAAATCCGCAGTTGCAAACACGTGTGTGTTTCTAGTGTCCAATTGGATTTCTACGGCAAACAGGTATTTAGTTTTGATTTCTGTACTGAAATTTTCCGTTTGTGTTTCGAGTTAGCATAAATAAAATCGTGTCGTTGTCGCGCCGTCGGTGTCGTCGGGTGGTGTGTGCCACGGCGACTCATGTGACTTGCACATTTGTACACTTTGCACATTTGCAACATTTTTGTTTATTAATTTGCCTGTTTACCTCGAAACGTGTGTAATTTGTACAGATATTCAAGCAAACGTACGACTTGCAACGGTCGCAAATGTTCGGCGCCGTGTTTTCTTCGAGTTATAAATAAATTACTCGAGAACGCAACGAGTTACAATAATAATTCTTGCAGGACTGGATTTCCGATTAAATTTTACACCTGTAAATATTTTAAAACAATCAATTACGTTAAAATTTATCATGATTTTCGTGTATTTTCTCGGGAAGATTATTTTTAGACCTCGCGTATTTAGATAACAATTTTAAAAGTCTATTCTAATGTTTTTTAATGCATAATAATCATGTATGTGCCCAGCGCGTTAATTACCATCAATCAGCACGCTCATTATCCAATTGCCGCAAGGTGGCAGCACTTTGATATCGATTTGTATCGTTTAGGAAAAATGCAAAATGCTCGAAAAAAGAAAGCGCGTGTTATTTGATTCGTATGCATATAAGGCGAGTGGTTTTTCGATTAGCCAAGCCCCGTGCGTCGCGGTGAGTGTAACCTGCGCGCGCGACTGCCCAACCAACCTGATTGACGAGTTTTAATTGTAGGCCGACCGGCGATGGTTCTCCATCGAGCGTGTTCGATGTGTACATGCGCGATTATTAATCACCTGCGAGAGAGGTTATGTCGTCAGTCAGCAGTGGCGCCATCTGCACGAGGGAGGACTGTTCACATCTTACCGGGCAGCATTAGAGTGCGTTTGGCGATAAGTTTCTAATACTGTCAGGTAAAGATGTCGTCCGGACTCCGTAATCAGCGAAAAAACGGCGTGAAATGTGAAATATTATCGAATCATGCTGGACGGCATTCTTGAGGTGGATGCCCACGCATCAGGTCGACCCACACGTGTTGCAACATACATGCAAGTTGCAAATTTAAACAGACGAAAAAAATGCGCAAGATTTTCTTGGATTTTTTCGGAAAGCACAACTTTTGAGACCAACTCAAAGTGTGTTTGTGTGAGACATCACGTAACGCGTCACATTAGTTATGCGCGAGCTCCGGTTCGCTTGTTGGGTGACATTAATTTAGAAACCGAATGGAATTCGAAAACATTAGGAAAGCATCGGTTGTGTGTGGTGCCCTGGTTGAAACGCGTGTGAGGCTGCGTCGTCGCGTTGATCGCGACGCGACACAAAACCGTTAAAACGTTTTTTAACCTAAAAAAAACTTAAACACGCGTGTATCTATTCGTATACTAAGGGTAGCGCATCAAATATAAATAAATACATTTCTGATAGAGGATAGGAGGAAGTTTTCGGTGTTTATCGACCTTATTCACTTCCGTTCGGCGGTCTAACGTGCAACCTTGACGAAAGCGCTTCTTAGATAACTTATTCAAATCGACAAACATGTCAGCCAGATAAACTATGAAAATATAATACACTGTCACCATGTGTTAAATATTAGTCTAGCGTAAGGGACACATTACGGCGTTATTAATTGGGGTTTTTCGACTGTTTGGAATAATTTCGAATTTCACGCACATCTGGACACGAGACACATGATTATTCCTCAGCCAGACCAAGAAAAAACACAACGAGTGGAACAAGTGAACTGAAACGCTTTGCTTCGCTTTGCTTGCCTCACCACCCACTTTCTTTCATTATTATTGCCATTCATAACACGAAATAAATAATATTAAAATATGCGCGCGTCCTTGGACGTCCCAACTTGCGCATCGTGTGCAACAAATTGCAGTAATATTAAAATTGAGTAATTAATAATTTCATGCGCGCGCGGACATGACATGTTTAACTTTTAACTTTTGCACAGCGCCTGGTATCAGATAACGCCAACGACACCTTATCGAAAAGATACGAGCACCGTGCACGAGTGCACTTTAACAACCGCTACAAAACGCACAAAACTAATGTGTACGGCCTTTTATTGCTTCTCTCTGCTGGCTACAAACAAAACGTTGCATGGTTGACGATATGATTGTTGTTCGAAAACATTTTACAACGCTTACCTAATTAATTTTCGGCTGGTTTTTTTTCTCTCTACTTGAGAATTATTACTATTAAAAGACTAACACGTAGGTGTTACGGGCGGTTATTTATCGCCGGCGTGTGTGTGTGTGTGTGTCTTCGGTTCGCCACCAACGCCAAAACATTTGTCGCAGCTTGCTGAGATATAAATACACGCGTGCGGCGTCCAGAAGAGACAATCGCGGGGCCAAAATAAGCCGCTACCGCCGCCGACACTTCACGAAACATCAGCTCGAGTATTTCTCGACACACAATAGGAGGAAAATCCACATAAAAACTATTTTCTAAATGACATTTATACTTTCAACACATGCGCAACGTGTAAAACTATATTTTGTGCATTCCAGCGCCCTCTATAGGTTATATAGGGTATTAACTAAACAATTTGTCGTCTTTTTCAACA
The DNA here is from genome assembly GCF_025399875.1 of Dalotia coriaria. Taxonomy (NCBI): domain Eukaryota; kingdom Metazoa; phylum Arthropoda; class Insecta; order Coleoptera; family Staphylinidae; genus Dalotia; species Dalotia coriaria. The sequence goes on from NW_027045445.1 coordinate 6,535,407, forward strand.
AACACTCATGATCGCCGTGATTTCGAGTGCGTACAATGTTCGGTTGATAAGCGGGCGAGATAATGTCGCGCCCGGCGACAGCGCGGACGGATTCGGTAAACAAGCGCCTTATCTGTGTCTAATAGGGGAATCAAGTATGGAATCAGCGGATTCGATCGCTCATTGAGTGGATCATCGTTTGAGAAACACACACACAATACACTTATCCAGCCGGCGGCAATTGTCACTGACCAACAATCTCAACGAGCGCACAATGCCCGATGATTAGACGGAAACGCTTCATTAACGCCTCTTAAACCGCTCTTAAAGTTCACTTAAATCAAACAAAATGCACATTGGGAGATGTGTTTTTGTCTTGTTTTGTCTGTTTTAGTCGCTGGCGATAAAGATGTCTCCCGGTCGGGTATTTATACAACCAGCAATGAGTACAACGTTCCTGCGGGAGTCACAGGAATTTCCGGTCGGCAAATATTGCTTTTGTTTTTATTTTGTTTTGTTTTTGTCACAGGTTGCTTATTTATATTGATAGAAACGTCAGAAGTATACAGATAATTATGTGGTTCGAAATTCTACCTGCGTTTTCCATCGTTGTGATTGCGCTTGCGTTGCCACCGTTTATAAGTGTCCCGATTTATTATCTTTGTACTGGACACATGTATCGACGGTCGATGCAAACACAGGAGGAGAGGATGTTGTATATACGGGATACAGCCATCACTGGTAGTGCTTATGTGATGAATTACTGTATTCCGGACGCTGAGGAGCCAAGGGAAGGGAAACAGGAGGATAAAAATGGCGGAGAGGAAGAAAATTAAATTTTGACGATTAGTAATTCATTAAGGAGTAAAATAAATGTAATAAATACTTGATTAATTTATTTATTCAGTTATTAGGTACCCAGATGACTACCCCCACCACTTTTTGCGGGTTTTGCGCAAAACCACTCATTATGAAGTCTTCAGTTCCACTTAGGTTGTGTCCAGGTCACTCCCACTTCACATTTCTATAGAAATAATGTATAAAATGTTTTGTATTAAATTTGTTTCGATAATTAAGTTACTTTTCGTGTATTCCTGAGTGACCAGCACTGTGATACGCTTCTGGCTCGCTGCCAAACATAACAAGCCTGGGCGCAGACAAAATATTACTACCAGAAGACTCCTCCCGACGAAATACAACCTACGAGAAACAACGAAATGAAAAAGTAATCCTGTTTCATTGATGTTAATTTTAAATAATATACCTACGAATTAATTAAATACCTAGAGGTTATTTTTGGTATTTTGACCCAGAATCGGGGAAAATGTTAAGTTTTTCGCCGCGCGTAAAATTCGAGGTCGGCCCCAATCGATCCCCGACCACGCCCCCGAAATTCACTCCTGCAAATCCTACCCACCAGCAATTTGTCACAAACCACGTGGATACAAGATACAAGGTAACTTATAAATAAAAATAAGTACAACCACAAGATTGTTTTGTTTTCTTTTATTTATTTAATTAATTAATTAATCTATATATATATATATATAAATGAATTGCTGTTCGTTAGTCTCGCAAAAACTCGAGAACGGCTGAACGGATTTATCTTATCATGGTCTTGAATTATTCGTGGAGGTCTAGGGAAGGTTTAAAAGGTGAGAAAAATTCGAATAATTGCCGGGAAAATCCTCAAAACAGCTCTTTTCTATAGAATAAAATTTGACATTGAGATTCAATCATAGTTATAGTTAAATAGTTGAATTCGAGATGGCGCGCTGAAGTGCATTATTGACAAAACTTTATATGCATAATTTCTTTAAATTAAAATTGCTAATCTTATTGATAGAATTGACTCTTACTACGAGTATGTCTAGAACAAGAGAGTAAAACGAATTACATTTTTATTAAACACTGCCGGAACGAAGTCGCGGGCAACATCTAGTTAGTAATAAAATATTTGCGTATTTTAATACTATGTGTATGGTGGGTTGCTGCCGTGAACAAGGATAATTAAAGACATAAATATTGCCAGCGGGTAAAAAAACAGGGAAAGTGAGCTTTTCACGCAAATACGCAATCGATATCGCGAGGCGCAGTCGATGGAAACAAAGCGGCGGCGGTGACGCTGTTGCTTCCCAGTTTTCCACATTTTCCGAGGTGCTATTGGTCAATACCAACGTGAAACACGAAGCATACAGAGTGTCAGACACGCAGCGCGTTGTTCTCACGACCAACTCGCTGTGGTTGTTTATTTTCCAGGACAAACGAGAAATAGAGAACTAGGGTCTGTGTAATTTGCATATTAGGGCTGTTCACGTCCACACGATTTTAATATAACACTCGCACGACACTATTCCCATCCAAAATAAGTATAAAATCCTATTTATTCAATAAACCATATCTATTCACACAAAAAAACGTAAAAATGGAATAATGCTTTGTATTTTTATTGTTTATAGTTTTATGTTGGCGAGAATAATTTATGTTACTCTCCACCAACATGCGAATGGACTTAATTAGGTTTTTCCCTTTTTCTCCACGTCGTGCGTGCTATCCACGGCGAATATTTATATGTAAATGCATTTAATGTTTATAATCCTTCATAATACGTCAAAAAACTAGATTCCGCGATAAAACTTAATCAATAACGTTGCTTGCTTGCAGAAATATGCAGGAAACGTGTGATTTGTGAATTTCTGACCAATCAAACCCTGGTACAACCTCATTGGATGCTGTGAAAACATGCGCGTTGCGAAATTTCATCCCCCTGAGAGAATCACCATAGCAACGGGATGCTGGGGGTGGAACCAATCGCAAAACACGCCAGGAAAATTGATTTTCTCTAAGCGCATTACACAATAAGATGGTAAATACAATATAATCGGATTATATTCTACCAAAGAAGCCCCAACTGGAGAATTTCAACTAATTCAATACACGTCAACAAATCAGAGTAAATATATAAAGATAACCGATAATATTGCTTACTCTGGGTATAAATATAACTCGTTATCATGTTTACTGCACCAGCATGTCAAGATGTCTTGACCTCAGTGTTTTTTTATCTTTACTGCTCACATACCAACAAATACCAAGTAAAAACTATGTAGGTCTTTTTGAATAGTTATTATTCTCCAAATAAAGTTGCAAAACATATTATTTCTTCTCCTAGTTGGAATGCGCCGGTGGTTTGGACCATTCCGCAATCAGAATAAGATGGTCATAGCCATGTCCGTTGAGGTTGGCGATTGCCTTGGCTGCATCATTGCGGAACTTGAAGTGGACATAAGCAAAACCTTTGCAGAGTCCAGTTGACTTCTCCTTAGCTAAATATAACTTCTGAATAGGTCCAAATGGTCGTACGAGTTCCTCCAGATCGGATTCGGTGGTGGAATCGCTCAAGTTGTTAATACGGATGGCGGTGGCATCGTCTCGACGTGGCATGTTGGGTCCATCAGAGCGTTTGGTTGCGCCCTCTCGTAAACTAGGCGGGACATACTTACTTCCTGGTGGTTTTGACCCATCAGCACCTGCAGCACCTAAATTATTTTAAATATTGTAATAAATATATGTTTATTTAGGTATTATGGAGGTTGTGATGTTGTACCTGGTGCAGATGGTTTGAGTTCACCTGGCTTAGCACCACCAGCTAATACAGTGTCCTTCCATGGACACTTTGATGTCCAATGGTCGCCTTGACAGTTCCTACATTTGACAACATTCTTGTCACCAAGTGCCTTCAGTTTCTCAATGCCTCCCTCATCCTCCTGCTTCTCTTCCTCCTTGTTGGAGATATACTGCATGTAAACATCTTCAGCAACAATTGTGTTTGCGGGATTTGGACCTGGTTTGTCTCCTTCGGATTCACCAAACTTGGCCCAGGTTTTTCTCTGCGCGATGGATTTGGATACGATGCGTTTTCTGGAGAATTTCAACTAATTCAATACACGTCAACAAATCAGAGTAAATATATAAAGATAACCGATAATATTGCTTACTCTGGGTATAAATATAACTCGTTATCATGTTTACTGCACCAGCATGTCAAGATGTCTTGACCTCAGTGTTTTTTTATCTTTACTGCTCACATACCAACAAATACCAAGTAAAAACTATGTAGGTCTTTTTGAATAGTTATTATTCTCCAAATAAAGTTGCAAAACATATTATTTCTTCTCCTAGTTGGAATGCGCCGGTGGTTTGGACCATTCCGCAATCAGAATAAGATGGTCATAGCCATGTCCGTTGAGGTTGGCGATTGCCTTGGCTGCATCATTGCGGAACTTGAAGTGGACATAAGCAAAACCTTTGCAGAGTCCAGTTGACTTCTCCTTAGCTAAGTATAACTTCTGAATAGGGCCGAATGGTCGTACGAGTTCCTCCAGATCAGATTCAGTGGTGGAATCGCTCAAGTTGTTAATACGGATGGCGGTGGCATCGTCTCGACGTGGCATGTTGGGTCCATCAGAGCGTTTGGTTGCGCCCTCTCGTAAACTAGGCGGGACATACTTACTTCCTGGTGGTTTTGACCCATCAGCACCTGCAGCACCTAAATTATTTTAAATATTGTAATAAATATATGTTTATTTAGGTATTATGGAGGTTGTGATGTTGTACCTGGTGCAGATGGTTTGAGTTCACCTGGCTTAGCACCACCAGCTAATACAGTGTCCTTCCATGGACACTTTGATGTCCAATGGTCGCCTTGACAGTTCCTACATTTGACAACATTCTTGTCACCAAGTGCCTTCAGTTTCTCAATGCCTCCCTCATCCTCCTGCTTCTCTTCCTCCTTGTTGGAGATATACTGCATGTAAACATCTTCAGCAACAATTGTGTTTGCGGGATTTGGACCTGGTTTGTCTCCTTCGGATTCACCAAACTTGGCCCAGGTTTTTCTCTGCGCGATGGATTTGGATACGATGCGTTTTTCGATTTTGTACGTGCGCACAATCTTGACTTTCTTGTCGTCGTCGTTGAGCTTGTAGTCTGTTACGATTTTCAAATTGCCTTCGCGCACCTGTAATTTGTGTTTATGTGTAATTTATTGCAACATATTTTGATGTAAATTACTTACTTCTGTGGATGGTGGTAGGCTTCCACCTTCCAGTTCAACCTCATCAGCCCAGCTGGACTTGATATCGTCGGCTACCGGCATTTTTATAAGCGTTTGCAAGCTGATTTTCTAATAATATTGAAAGAAAATTTGCAAGCGCGTCCAAATCACGTTCAGAAATTAACCTAGAAAGAGCGCATTGACATAAGTAGGGGATTTTTGGTGCGCTCGGAAAATCAATAATGACATAAACCAAATTGTTTTTAATATTTAAACATAAAACAATTAAGAAACCTGTTGCATTTCACTTATATTTATAAAATAAATTTAAGTTTACTCTTGTTTTAGTTAAATAAAGCATATATATTATTAATTTGAGTAAAATGTAAAAATCTGGTGATAAATCGAACTGACTCGGCCTTCATCGGATGTAACTAGAAGATTATCGTTGTTGTGTTGTTGTGATCAATTATTATCACAATTCATAAGAAATATAGTGTTTTACTGGCATTAAACGAAAATATAGATAGTTTATATAGAAATTAATCAAAAACTAATAGAAATTTTCATGTGAAAGATGGATTTCCTAGCGAAAAAAGGCAAATCAGATGGTAAGCATCAACTGTAATCATTTCGAGAAGCATTTTCCTACGCCGACTTTATTTCATTAACAAAACAATCCCTCGATAAGTATTTAACATTATTTTATAAGAAATATCATTATTTTAGTTGCCTAACCGAAAAGTAGAACCTTTCATCAATATCCTATTCTTCAGTTTGGTTGTTTATTTTTGTTAAACTGCTGTTGGTGACACTGTTTGGTCACTGCGTACTTTGAGGTTATATACAATTTTTCAAAACACATTGCTGAAAACATGCTGCGACGCCAAGCACGTTTAAGACGAGAATATCTCTATCGCAAAACGGTAGAAGATCGTCAGAAAAGCATACAAGATAAGAAGAATCGTGTGAAAGAAGCTTTGGAAAACAATGTTGCTATTCACGGCGACTTGCAGCAGAAAGCACTACATTATCAGAAGAAACTTGAGTGGCAGGATGATGGACCTGAGAAAGCAGTACAAATAGGTAAATATTACATTTATAATCAAAAAATACAAAATAAATTAACAATAAACAAATGAATAACTAGTTTTGCTAACAGTTTGGTACTTTATCTATCAGGTGGTGAAAGTGGTGGAACTTTTGCAAATTCCCAAGATGATGAATATCGTTATGCGGGCGTTGAAGACCCCAAAATTGTAATCACAACCTCGCGTGACCCAAGCTCCAAACTGAAACAATTCGTCAAAGAAATGCGCCTTATATTCCCGAATGCCCAACGCATGAATCGCGGTAACTACGAGATGAAGCAACTTATTGCAGCATGCAGAGCAAACGACGTCACCGATTTCATCGTTGTGCACGAACATCGCGGTATTCCAGATGGTTTAGTCGTCTGTCATTTGCCTTACGGCCCGACTGCTTACTTCAACATGTCTGACGTTGTAATGCGGCACGATATCCCCGACATCGGAACCATGTCCGAACAATACCCACATCTTGTCTTTCACAACTTCAAAACCCAACTGGGGCAGAGAGCAATGTCTATTTTGAAGTATCTCTTTCCTGTACCCAAGGAGGACTCGAAACGAGTGATGACATTCGCAAATCATGATGATTACATCAGTTTTCGCCATCATACATACAAAAAAGTAGAAAAACAGATTGAATTGAGTGAAGTAGGACCAAGATTTCAATTGAGATTGTATGAAATCAAGCTGGGGACTTTGGATATTGCCGGAGCTGCTGATACTGAATGGGTTTTCAGACCTTACATGAACACTACAATCAAGAGGAGGTTTTTAAGTGATGAGGATGGATGGAAGCAAGAAGAATAAACAATTTTTTCCTATATTTGTTTTTTATCCTCAAAAATCCTTTGATAGACTTTTTGTTTTGATTTTTAGTTAATTCTTATACTTTTTATTAGATTTTGATGTAACAGGCGTGTCGAGAAGTGGGCGTGTCCGCAAGAAGTCCTCAAAGTTGATGGATTTTGAATCTCCTGATGAAATCGAGAAGCCCAAGCGTCAATCAATTCCACACAAGAAGGCTGACTTCGGAAATATCTCACCGAAAAAAGTAAGCCATGAATTTGCACACAAAACATAACCTTATTTTAATCTTTTGTGTAAGTTACCTGGGGAAGACGACATGATGAAACCAGAATACGACTACGATGACATCGTCAGCCAGGAAAGCACTTCGGACTATGAAGCGGAGCCATTCCACGAACTCCAGATTCCTTCCAGTGAATCAATGGACGAATCACAAAGCGACATGGAGGAAGAAACGCCGCAGGCTGGTTTCCGTCGAATTGATGAAATGCCCGCGCAGACAATCTACGCTAGTCCTTCGGATAAGTCACCAAAGAAACGTCTGATCATCAAGGATAATAAAGTAATCAAAGCGAAAACACCGAAGAAAGAAAAGGGTAAAGCTAAAATGACTGCGTATATGTTATGGGCGCGTGAACAACGCGCTAAGATTCTTTTGGAGACACCTAAGTTAGATTTCGCGTCCATTTCGAAACGTCTCAGTGAATTATGGGCGTGTGTTACTACAAGCGAAAAAGATGCTTGGCAACGTCGTGCGAAACGACTCAACTCGAAATTACAGCCGTTTGCACCCGAACAACCCGATGCAGGCCGTGCTAATAAAAAATTCATTTCTCATTCTCCTTCACAACGTGGTACTGGAGGCGGTGTTAAATTCGGGGCGGGTGGGCATACACCAGGAGGGTCTTACCAACTGGGCGTGCCAAATGTAGGTAACACTTTATCCCCCGATAGTCCTCGATCAAGAGAAGTGGCTAAGCCAGGTATTAAACCGATAGATGTCGCTGCACATCTCAAACTCCTTGGTGAGAGTTTGACGATAATTGGAGAACGACTCAAGGAACACGAAGGACAAATTGCTGTTTCTGGTAGTTTGTCAGTATTATTAGATTCGTTACTTTGCGCTCTAGGACCTTTGCTGTGTTTGACGCAACAGGTGCCTGAATTACAGGAGAATTGTTGCACGCCGGAACAATTGACGAAGATTGTTGATAATGTCGCGTTTATTATGCCAGGACTGTAATTTTTGACGTTTATTTGTATAAATATGTTGGAAAATTAAAGGTTTTTTTTGTGTAATTCAAAATGAGTGGTATACCAACTCGGAGGGTTGGCCCCAGGGGTGCCAGCCGTAAGTAACAGTATAAAATTAGTGAAAATATGTATAATATGTAAGAAAAATATGTAAATGATTATGTAGAACCTTCGCTTTATGAAAGAACCACTTCAAGACGTGCTGGGGCAAATGCTGCGAGTACGAGCAGGATTCCTCCTGGTCCGGGACCCATGCGGGCTACATCCACCTTGGCACCTTCTAATATCCCCACTTCTTGTAACCCACGGGGACCTGGACAAGGCCCGCAAAGATCTATGTCTCGCTTGCAACCTCCCTCGACTTCACGAAGTCAAATACCAAGTTTAAGTAGTATCCCACGATCTGTTTCCAAAACTGGTGCTATTCCAAAGGCCTCCGCGAAATCTGTTACTGTTGAGAAACAAACCAAGTCGGGGTCTCAAATGGTTACCAAGACATCATCACGGAAGATTACTAAAGGTGATATTAAGGAGGCTGCGAGGTCTAAAGCCCAAAGGACGAAAAAGTCTACACTGGTTAAGGATGGCGAAGATAATGAAGAAAGTGAATGGGGTCAAGGACGTGCAACTACATCAGTCCTAGAACAACAGTTAGCTGAGAGTTTATTAGAAGCTGCTGCCCAACGGCCGAAAACTCCTTTGATTGCCACCACAGGCTGGAAAACAGCTATGAAACCACCGATGATGATGACTAAAGAAGGGTTGATTCCTATTGAGACACAGGTAATCTCAACGAAAAGTGTTACCAAACAGCCTGGGATGCCGGATATTATCGGTAGGGATGTTACTACTATTGAAACGATCTCACCTGATATGGCCGAGCGTACAGAGGTGGTCATGTCAAGAGTAAGTCCCTTTCGTCCTGGAGCGCATGCAACTAAAACCAAAGAAGCCGTAATTGTGCAAAATAAAGTCGCATTGGCTGCTGGATACAAGCAAACCATAAAAACAGTCACCTATGAAGGTGATCCTGAAGATATTCGACAAGCGCCGGTGTTACCAAGTCCCCAGGACGTAGCAAAAATGGTCCGGGAAGAAACAGCGTTGATTAATGAAACATTAGCTCTACAAATGCCGGATGTGAAACGTGTAAGCCCTTCGACATATCCAATCAGAAAGAAAGCACTTGGATATTCTTTTAATAAAGACACAGTTGCTGGAGTGGAGTCACGTGAGACAAGCGCAACCTGTACTGCAATGCCTGCGTATTTAGAGGAGCCCACACCTGAGATGATTGCTGAGATGATGAATATTGAAGAAAGGGGTTTGACTTTAGGTGACGTACCTTCAAACCTCTATAATTATCTCTTTCCTGGTCCAACAAGTACAGAACCCAAGGTGGCAGTAGCTTCCGCTGTATCCTTCCCTCTTCACGATGTGGTCATTCCTGATAAAATACCCAACATGTCCATGGATGTGCAGAATATTGAAGAGGTGATGAATGTGACACTGCATGCAGCTGTTACTGCTAGTGGGAATCAAAATGATAACAGTTATTGCGCTACGGTTGGAGAGGAACCTTTGGTAACGAAAAACGCTGCTCGGAAAGGTGGTAAAACCAAAAGGAAAAGGGTCACACCTTTAGCAAATGAAAAACCACCTTGGGGAGCGATAGAAGACGTTGAACCTGTTATAGATTTAGTAGGTGCACCGCTAGCTGTTAATCGTACTATACAACAGGAGACTGAAGAGGAATGTGATCCTTTAATGGAGGGGATAGAGTTTTTGCTACAAACGGAAGCCCCGCAGCATTATTCACAGATTCAGATGAGAGGCACACAGAAACCTGATTGGTTTCCAGGTATTCCAACTAAAAACAGTTTTAAGTGTTTTAAATATACATAGGTGTGATTATAGGTTATGTTATGGCTTTACCAAATGTTCCTAATCTGGTTACCTTGGCCAGATCACCAAGTGAAGTGTTTGGAGCTGCTTGGCAAGCAACACAACCAGATATCTTCAATGATGACAGCCTATTCATCATTTAAACTAAAACTCAGGTGCGGGGACGTTTTTTATTTGACATCAATAAAGCGACGAATATATTAATATTTATTAGTCTAATTTGCACCTTCAGCGCGTGACAATTATTGTCTGAACACTAATTTAATGCTAAGGTTGCCTCTGGTCATGAGTTTCACATATCCGCGATTGTGATGAGGAGGTAGGTGTACCCTGTACTGATATGTTCATCCATGCATGCGCATGCGCGACTTTTAACAATTTACAATCCTTTATTGTAGAAAAGTGACTTTGGTACATTATCACCACGATTTTTCCGTATATCTTCCTGTAGGCTGGATTCTAAGCTGTTAAAGCTGATCTCAGCTTTCTGTTTAAATGCGGCACACGCGAGAGGCGTGGCGAAAATAAGGAAGAATCCAACCACGCCCAGTTGGATTGGGAGATTCAACCATGGACGCCGTTTGAAGATTCCCTTGTTGTCGAGGTGCTGTATTACGAATGGCGTGAGCATCATACCGGGTGCCGCCATTACCACCCGGCTGAAGATAACCTGGGCGATACCACTGCGTGCAGCCGCTGTGGATTGACCTAGGCGGTTACCCTCGGAGTCAAAAACAGGTGTGCCTTCGGTTATTTCCTGCATACGCATGCATGGGATGTTAATGGCGTTGGCGGCGATGACGGCGATGAAGGGCACGAAGCGTCCGGCGATGGGCGGCAGCCGTTTTGCGTATTGATTCAGTGTCATCGCTGTGCCAACGGCGCCCGTTGTCGCCAAGACGTACGAAGTGCCTAATTGCCTGGAAATTCAAATGGAAAACATTAATGGCGTCATAGAACAAGTTTCATAATGATGTTTTCCTGTTATTGTAAATTATTTACATGTTTTGCACACGAGTTGTGCGATAACAAACGAGAATAATTTATTTCAATTCGAATTAAACTTGAACCAAAACTTCAAAGTTCATATTGGTTTTTACGACTTTTACGTAACCTGTGTGTGATTATGTACGTACTTTGCCGATATTGCAGCATCGCCGCTACGATTTGTGTAATTCACGAGCGCGTTGAACGTTTGATTGATCCACTGCCAGAAGATGACCGCCGGATTGCTTTGATAGAAGGTCATCATGCCTCCGGTGATGATCATGTTCATTGGCACCTGTGCAGACATCCTGCCAATGACAAATTGCTTCTCGCCGGTGTCGGGGTGAAACGCTGAATCGTAGATGTATTTTTGTCGCCATAATTCATTCACTGTGATTGGTTCCTTCAATTCACCCTTTCTACAAAGTAAAAATTAATTATTTCATATTTTTTTTAGTTATTTTTAGTTTTTTACTCACCTGAAGGCTGTGATGATTTGCCGCGCTCTTTCCAAGGTGGAGGCGCTTTGAAGTACGTTCAATGGATTCGTGACCATGAAAAAATGTTTCGCTCGGCCGGAATACGTGCCCTGGTCATATCGTGGCTCGTTGATGTTCAACGTCTGCAAATTCTCCTGCTTACTATTCGACATGGCAGCGAAATAATGCGAACTAAATTGTTGCGGTTTCTCTTCGCGACTGGTTTTCGGCGCGCGGCGCGATGTTGTGCGCGCACTTTTTCACGCCGTCCTCGTCGCAAGGCGAAAGTATTAAATAACTGATAATTTATGCTAAACTAATCAGACAACATGAATGTATACGGCGAGGCGTGCGCGCGTTCGCAGTGTAGGTGTTTGTGTGTGTTATCGATGTGCCAAGGCGGTTGTTTTTTTATAATTGTCTTGCGATTGTATAACACGCGTTGATAAACTCGCCATCAGAGATTATCGCCGCACCAGTTTGCTTCGTCGCTTGTTGTGTGCGAGAATGACGAGAATTTAAAACATGCACGTAATCGATAACAGTGGCTGGAGAGCGCCGGCGCTGATTCGCAATGATTTCCGGCTACAAAATATAATCTTATTTAGTTTAGAGAAGTATATACGTGCCATTGATAAGATAAATTTTTGGGATAAGTGATAAAAGTGTAAATTTCTAATAATGCGAGATGTAAACTTCAAAAATTTTGCAAACTTTCCACCTATGTCAACACAACAAAAACTTGCGTTGTATTAATTCGACGCTAGAGGGCGCTACCATGTCTAGTACAATATTATCTCTCACCCGAACAGCTGTAAGTAGAAACAGTTGTCTGCAGAAGAGTGCGTGAGGTGTGCGGTTGGCGGTTTTCCGGGATTCCCTTGATCCTGAATGAAAATCATTCGCGGTGTTGATAGAAAATTGTTCAATGTTTTATTGATTCGTTCAGCAGCAGCCGCCGTACCGGCGCACTGCACCACACAGTATTCGGTTGGGGAGACATCTCAGGACAATTAATATGTAAGTAAACTACCCTTGCAGTTTTCCTCATTTTATTTTTACACAAGCGTGTGTTGAATTGGCGCGCATGCCGCAGTTTGTTTGCGTTGCATCACGCATAAAGTGTAATTAATGGGCGCCGGATCGCGTCAGTGGCGAAAAAATGTTCAACTTGAGCGCGCGCTCTACCTGCGCTAAAAATACACGAGGAATTAAATCGATATATGATGTATATACAGGCGGAATACGTCTGATTATTTGCATACAAGTATCATTTAGCCGCAGTTTTCCGGTCCTTGATTTCCGAGATTATTTACACTGGCTGTGCGTCGAGTAAGACATTATTGACATGCGAGGCGATTGAACGCCGACGAGTAAATATTTATCTACGACGCGTACGCATACTTGATGTGGAAATTGCGGGAAATGTAGCGATTGTTTTCGAAAATGTTTAAAACAAACGCACGATGTGCGTGTTTGTGTGTGTGCGGGTTTGCGCAGTGCGGCATTTGAATTGGAGGCGGAAGAAAATAAAATAAAAATAAATAAAAGAGAGAGGCGCGCGCGAGTGGCGGCTTTTGGCCCAGCGCACGAATTTTATTTTCGTGCGCGCATTCGCAGCGAGCGGTTAATTTACAATCGAGTGTATATTAATAGCCCTTTTTAAAGGAGCGAAGCGTGGAAGGCAAGAAAAAAAAAAGCGTGCGCGCTCGCACCGATATAAAATTATATATCGCGAATTTATTGCGTGCGCGCGCGACAATTTTGGCGCGGTGTAAACGCTCAGTTGGTGCGGTGGCCTGCTAGGAGACTGATGCGGGTGTTTTGATTTCGCAGCCATCACGCGAAGAGAGATGGTTCTATGGAACGCCCGCACGAGACGAACGGCGACTGCGCGAAGGGCGTGCTAGACAACGGGCACGCCTCGCCGATTAATGCGTGCGCCAAGCGAAAGGTGGCGCGGCGTCGCTGGGCCATCCTAGCGAAGGCACTCAAGGTAGGTGTATCTACTTACACCCTGTTGCTCAAGTTGCATAACTTGATTTTTAGAGCCCCAGCGGTAGTGAACCGTCCAGCCCAACTGACGAATGCTCTGTCCGCCGCATCTCGTCGTTTCTTCTGCTTACAACCCGCCAGATAAACGAAGAAATACATCCGCTGCACGTGGCGAAAAAGCGCACGTGGTACCGCTACGCCATGACCATCGACGCGCATGAGTATTTTGTCATCGTCGGACATCGCATGCGCACTTTTTCCGCTGAAGATCTAATGGGTTTCAATAATACAGGAAACGTGTGCATATGGCCCTCAGAGGAAACACTCACGTATTATTTGGGTGCGAATCTACATCTGGTTGAAGATAAAAGGGTTTTGGAGTTGGGTGGGGGGATGTCCTGCCTGGCGGGGCTAGTCAGTGCCAAATATGGCCACGCCCGCCATGTCCACCTCACAGATGGTAATAAATCATCTGTGGAAAATGTCCTGGTTAGTCTGGCGTGCAATGAATTGTCATGTCCTGTTGAATGCACGGTGTTGAAGTGGGGACGCGGCGCAGCCACGCCTACCGCCTACGATCTCGTCCTGTGCGCTGATTGCTTGTTTTTCGACGATGCGCGCGCTGATTTGATCGATACCCTGTGGGAGTGTCTTGCGCCTGCAGGCGTGGCTCTAGTCATGGCGCCGCGTCGTGGTAAAACCCTCGCTAGTTTCATCACGGCGTGCGAATGCCGCGGATTTCGATGCTGCGAATTCGTCAACTACAATCGCATCGTATGGGAGAAGCATCTGCAGCTGCTGGCGAATTGTGATTACGACGATGACATCCACTATCCTATTCTGTTAGAATTGACCAAAGCGTAAAAAGTGACCTTAGGGAAGAACTACAAGTACATATTATTACATTTTACAACATATCGCGTCTCTTTATACCTTTACAAGTTCTAATCGACTTACGTAATGATCAATGCGATTGGCGTCCTCTAGTCATACTCACACTAGTCTATTGTGAATTATATCCGGGGTGTTTAGACAAGCAGATAGATGGACACCCTGTATATCGTTGACTTTTTGTATCTTGTCTGTGATAATTAATACACGTTACAAAAGATAAATAAAACTAGCTCAGATTTACTCTGGAGAGAAATATGATGATGGCAGATGTAAATATATTTATTAAAAGTATTTATCGAATATAAAGGAAGAAAGGCCCGGGTAGACACGGCATCAGGTGCCCACTAAAAATAGCCCAGGGACGGGATTCAGTTGCGAGGAACGATATATGCTCAATGTTTTTTGCGATTTCATCGTCGTTTGTTGCTGCGACAACATGTTTGAAATGAATTCATATTGTATACTCGTTGTGTACCTACGAATTGATCGTTTATCTCTGTTTCAAACTCACATATCTTGTCGTTGGAGGAAATTTTCATTATTATCTGAAGCACGTTTACTAGTGTTTTACTGTTTTAGTCCCGTTGAAAATAAACAAAACACATGAAAGTGATTGCAAGTTATTTATTCTGTCCTTTTGTATCTTGTCTTTTCCTTGGTGTTTGTTTGGTTGTGAATGTTTGAATTTTAATTTTGTTCTGGTCTACTTTTCAGGGCGGATTATTGGAAATCGAACGCCAAGAAATACTGCGACTTTTGCAAGTGTTGGATTACTGACAATAAACCTGTAAGTAGGATAGAAATTTAATCAATAATATGAAAATAATGTTGGTTAATTTGTTTGTTTAGAGTGTGGAGTTTCATGAAAAGGCCGTCGACATCAAGAGAATGTCTCCAAGCGTCTGAAACAAATCACCCGGAATAATACAAAGATTGAACATGATAATGTTAAAATTGACGCGGCCATGGCCAAAATGGAGGCGGCCGCCATGGATGCCTACCGCAAGGATGTGGAGAACAACGCGGATATGACCTCACGTGCGATTAATAAAAGATTGCAGGATGAGAATTTAGAAGTGGCTGGCTCCAGCGCCGGTGGTAAGAAAATATGGAGGGAAGCCAAGTCTGATAAGGGGACGTATTATTGGAACATTTTAACTAATGGTAAAATTAAACCCAGTTTATCTTATTCTATTCATATATTAATGTTTAAATCATTTATATTTATAGAATCGGTATGGGAACCACCCAAAGAAGGTTATTTATCAATACTGGAAGCTAAGGAACTAGAAGAGTTGGAAAACTCGAAAGCCTGGAAGTCTTACAATCAGAAATTGATAACTAATACACGGTTACAAGCTCAGGAAGAAAAGAAAGTATCAGAAGAAGAACGCGCTAGATTAGCTAGGGAGAAATTGAAAGAAAGGCGGGTTGAGCAGGAAAAGCCTGTGGTCGCTGCTCCACTTTTAGAAGAAGGAAAAACGAATCCTTATGGACGTTGGCAAACCGTTCAGATAGTGTAAATAACATTTTTTTATCAAAATTAGTTTTTATTTTAACACTGGTTGTTTCTAGTGAGCAAGAACCTGAACCAGCAACTGTAGAAGAGATACCATTACCGGAAGTACCAGTGGAAGCACCACCTCGGCGAGAATTTAAGGAGAAAACAGTGGAGGCTTTAGTAGATGTTGCTGGAAGCACACAATTTAAGAAAAGGAAACAGAATGGCGTTAACAAGCGTCAACGTAACACACGCGCTAGAATAGACGATGATTAAATATGTATACTTTATTTTACTTAGATATTTCATAACACTCTGTATTTTTCTACATCAATATTATTTTTAAGTTGAATCTGTTAGCCTCCCCTCCTTGCTCAACGGCTAACCTTAAAACTTCACGTGTTTTTACACACACTTGATTTGTTTCCAACAGAATTAGTTTGTTTAAATAAATGGCAGGACCACCAAAGAAAAAAGCTGTAGTGGTTGAGGATGGCAGCGGTTCTTCGGCTGGGGAAAGCGATTCTGAAAGCATTCATGGCCAACAGGTTCGTAAAACATCATAAAATCTTTTCAAGTCGATTAAAAAGCATTGTATTTGTGGTTCTAGGAGATTCAAACCGACTTTGAAGGACGAAATCCAGACAGTCAAGACTTTCATGGCATCAAACAACTATTGCATCAATTGTTTCTCAAAGCACACATTAATATC
This sequence comes from Dalotia coriaria, assembly GCF_025399875.1. Lineage (NCBI taxonomy): Eukaryota > Metazoa > Arthropoda > Insecta > Coleoptera > Staphylinidae > Dalotia > Dalotia coriaria. The sequence continues at coordinate 6,552,067 of NW_027045445.1, forward strand.
TCAGAAATGAGTGATTTGTTGATTGCACAGGCTGGTGTTGGCAGTGTGCTCAAGCAGAGCATGGATGATGATGAAGATGAGGATGATGAGGAGGATTGCACCATGAGTGATGCCCTGGATGTGTTTGGTATTACTTCAGTTTTAAACTTGACTAAAAACAAGGTAATTAAAAAGATTTCAAACAGCAAAAACAATTCTATAAGGATAATAAGCAATAATATTGAATACATTTTTAGCAATCATCTTGTGTTCAAGAATTCACTGATCTCCTCAAAGAACTTTCTCTTAAACACGCCGCTAACGACACACAAGCAGAAATCATCAATATTTTAAAAAGTAATAAGAAACTAGGCTTGCTAATCAATGAAAGATTTGTAAACATTCCCGCGAAAATTTCGGATCCATTGCTTTCATCACTGCTCAGTGAACTGGATTCCATAAAGAAAAAGACATCAGTTATGATTTTGATTATTTTATTATGATTTCCAAGTTTCACAAAGAAAAAACCAATAGTTCTGAGATAATATTTGCTAATGCAGAGGAGGAGTTGTTTGAAAAGGCAGCAAACTGTTCCTTTGAATTCTGCGTGCAGAATGATAGCGATTCAACAGTTGCTGGCAAGTGGACAGAGAACGATGTTGAATTGGTTCCCTACAGAAAGGTGCTACTTTTTAGTGCCAATAAACTTGCGAATATCATTCAGCAGGTCAAAGTTTTGGTTAATTAATATGTAATTTTAAGCAAATAAAAAATGTGATTGTTTGCGCAAATTCGTGTCAGTTTTACACATTTTCCTTCGCAGGTTGATGTAAAATAAATAAAATAAACAAATCAATATTTACCAACACCATTCTGCGTGCAGGTCGAGCAAAAACTCAGCGGTATTAAAGGAAATCGTTTACGAATTCATTATCGTCACTCGAGTACCGTTCGATGACACATCCAAACCGACAATTTGCAGTTAACGCCTCTTCAGCGACAGTTGCCAACGACTTTTCTACGCACAACGACGCAATGAAAAACAAATCATTGATTTATTTAGCCATTCACGTTATTCTTCTTGGTAAGTGTTTTTAAACATCTCTGGAGTATTGATATTAATGAGTTATCTTTAATAGGAATGGTAACATGTCAAATAATGTCCTTCCTGGCGAATCCCGCTGCTCTTATTAAAGAAGAACTTCTGCTACATAATGCGAGTTTAGCAAATCGCACAATGCGTGATTGCACATGGCGACCGGTAGATATGAAAACGGTGTGTCCCGATGAAGATATTAAAACTATCCTCTACACCCCAGATGGACAGAAGGAAGTTGTTGATCCAATGCAGGATGATTGGCTGAGGCAATCTGCGTATGATTCTGATAAGGAGGATATTCTGTTGATACATGGCTATGCTGGTGGTGATGACACTTTACCAATCGCTGTGCTAAGAGACGGTTAGTGAATAATTTTGCAATGAATATTAATAAATTTCTGGTGATTTTTTCTAGCTTATATTAAAAATGGGAGTTATAATGTATGGATGTTGGATTGGGGTGCGCTGTGTCAACCGCCATGTTATCCCGCTGCTGTACATAACATAAAAGCAGTTGCCAAGTGTACTGGTGATTTATTAATGGCTTTGCGTCGTGTTGGGCTGCGTACGGATAAACTGACCTGTGTGGGTCACTCCTTAGGTGCTCACACATGTGGTTTGATTGCCAAACACGTGCAATTCCGGATGCACCGTATTGTAGCATTGGACCCGGCGCGCCCTTTACTTCCGGCCGCTAGTAGGTTGAGTAGCGGTGACGCGAGTGCTGTACACGCTGTGCATACCAATGCTGGTCATTATGGAGAAGCAGGCAGGTCTGGACATGTTGACTTTTGTATCAATGGCGGTAGGACGCAGCCATATTGTGAAAATGCTGGATGTAATATATGGTTTGAATGTTTTTGTAGAAAAATGATTGAATGATTGTTTTAGTTGATGTTAACTTGTGTAGTCATGTGTGGGCGATTTGTTATATGGCGGAAAGTCTGCATCCGTCATTGGCGCGCCGAGCTGAACCCTGCTCGAGGAGATGTCCGACGGGACCTCGACCAGGACATCGAATTGGGATTCCAATTCTTTTAGGGCAATTCACACCTCTAAAGTATTATTTATCAGTATAAAGCTTTATTAGTACTTTTATTAATGCATTTTTAGAGTTTCTGGTTCGTACTGCGTTTTCACGCCAGATCCGCCATATTGTCCACAGAAACCGGGTGATATTGGTGATGTGCGTTGTTGTCTTCGGGCACCCGATTACGAAGTTACCGAGGTGATAGATGACGTTTATGATAATATTACGGTGGCCAACTATATAATATCATAAATATTTTATTATTTTATGCCGTACTATTTTATGTTTATTTTACAAACTTGTAAAAAATGTTAATAGTTAATGTAAAATCGCGCAAATCTTTCATTAAATTTAAAAATTTAATTTAAAATTTACGCAATCGCTCACTGACGCCACACTTTTTGAAACGCTTTCTATTTTCTGGAAGTACAATAAAGAATTCACAGGTGGCGCAACGATGCATGTTTTAACTAAAAATATTCCTGCGAGTGAAAGTCGACGTGCACAGTTGTGATGCCGGCACGCAGCTCTTACTTTGTGCGGCTGATAAGAATACTCCGCCGAGTATTCGTGTTTCTCGTTGTAAATTCGGTATATCGCGTTATATTTTATTGAATTTAGTATTAATTGCCGTGTTTCGTCATTCGGTTAATATTTATCGTGTATGTAATCTTCGGAATTCAATGTTTTTTGTGTTTATTACATTTTCGCGTGGATTTCTGATCGATTGCCGTCGGACGCCGGCCGGCAGACTTTGTGTGTGATTATAAATAATATATATTTTGGACTTGTGCGAACCATTTTTGACTACTGCACAACTCGTTGGCTCAATGGCGGTATTCGATATACTGGTAAGTAAAATTTTTATCATTCATAGTATGTGTTTTCCTGATTTCTTGCAATTATAAAATTGATATCTTTTGTGGAAATCTTTACTTCAATATAACTCAAATCATAAATCATAATTTCATAATTTAAATTTTAGTTCACTAACATGAACTAAAAATCATAAAATAGCATTGTGTATTTCTATATTTATCGGTAAGCGTGTGGACATTCGAGACGACAATCGTGTTTGTTTTGAACACAATTTACTTTCTTATCGCTTCCGCCGGGTGGAATGCAACGCATGAGACTCCCGAGTGTCGTGTTTCAATCACCTCACGCCGCATGCAGCATATTCTAGTTTAGTTTGGATCGCGGGCATCTTGCCTATTGCAACTCGCACACAAGGTCACATGCCATCGACGCGCCGGTTTTGCGCATCTCTTGACTTCTTATCATAAACTTTTGCGTCGTTTCATGCTCGGCTGCGGAATATGCGTTTGCAGCCTGTTTTGTGCGGATCGCTAGTTAATCTAGGCGTGTTTTGATTGACTCGTAAATCGCGTTTTTATATTGTCCATCGACTGCATTTAGCTATTACGGGCGTGTTTAGTGTTTTATTACAAAATCGTTAATTTTTGTTGCGGTCGGTGTGCGTATTGCAAGATGACCGCGTGCAATCAACTTGTTTACACTGCACGTAAACGAGATACATGTAGCATGCAACGTCTTGCAACGTTTGTTGTGATATTATTTGGACAATGGATTGGAACAATGAGAATCTTCTTCGTGAAAGCCGAGAAAGAACGGTACAGTGCAAACTTTTTAAAATTTTAATTCACTCATTCGTGTTTGCATTGTTCTACAAGTTTTATTCATACGAGTGCAGTTACGTTTTTGCTTAGGCCGGGTTGGAATGATATCTTGTTATTGTTGTGAACATGCTTATCTAACCGTGTCTAGTATTACCTTATTTAAATGTGATTTAACTTTAGTTTGTGATGAATTCTGCGCCCTATTCTTGGCCATGATCCAACGGCCTATTAAGGACCGTCGCAAGCGGTCATATAGTTTTAATATGTAATGTGACACTACATATTTTCGCCGATTGTTTTGAAACTTTTTAATGCGATTCCTAGGCGGAATTCTACTATTGCTTATCAGTATTTGTTTGTGTATAAACAAGTTTTCGAGTCGCATTTATATCATATTTTACACTTCGCCGCGAAGTTTTATTGCATGTTTTGTCTCTGCCTCTGCCTTTTATCATTACTTGCACACAACGTTCTAACTATCGTTCTCTTCTCTGTTTTAGCAATTGTCTTCGAGTTCCGATGCCCGAGTCACGAGCTAAATTAGAATGCGAATTTGATTCGCTTCGTCGGTCGACTCCCGATTTAAAATAAAATAAATATTGACACCCCTTCCCGCATTTCCACTTAACAATGTCATTTATTTCACAGATTTTATCATCTGCAACAATAGTCCTGAGTGTTGCAACGAGTGAAATACTGGTATGTGGTATGTATAACTAAGTACTCTCGTACTACCATTGTATTTCAGTATAACTAAGTGTTTGTTTTGTACTTATCCCCACGTGCTGGTAATATGTATGTCTTTTTAATCATTGAACGCGAGCTGGGCGTCGCACAAACTCGAGCGGGGTGTCTAGAGTTGTAGAAATATATTCTCCGTCGGGTTGTATTTGTTAGCGGTGGAAGTGACTTGATTCAGGGTACCTTACGAGACTAGCGGTAAAAGTGACTCATGTTCAGGGCACCGTATAAAAATTTGCATGAAAAAATCACCCTTCTTCATGAAATGTTTGTATTTTTTGTGTTTGCGCGCGATCTAGGCGGCTCACTAACGCCAGCGCGGCGTCTAGAGATGCGAAATTAAATTCTCCATCGGGTGGTATTTGTTTGTAGCCGGTATTCGGCCTGCAACGCGCGAAAATTTGCATAAAAAGTGATTTTTATCACCATTTCTCGTGAAATGTTTGTATTTTTTTGTGTTTGCGCGCGATCTAGGCGGCTCTCTAACGTCTGCGCGGCGTCTAGAGATGCGGAATTAAATTCTCCGTCGGGTGGTATTTGTTTGTTGCCGGAATTCGGCCTGCAACCCGCGAAAATTTGCATTAAAATGTGATTTTTATCACCATTTCTCGTGAAATGTTTGTATTTTTTGTGTTTGCGCGCGATCTAGGCGGCTCTCTAACGTCTGCGTGGCGTCTAGAGATGCGGAATTAAATTCTCCGTCGGGTGGTATTTGTTTGTTGCCGGAATTCGGCCTGCAACCCGCGAAAATTTGCATAAAAAGTGATTTTTATCACCATTTCTCGTGAAATGTTTGTATTTTTTCGTGTTTGCGCGCGATCTAGGCGGCTCTCTAACGTCTGCGTGGCGTGTGTGGAGATGCGGAATTCAATTCTCCGTCGGGTGGTATTTGTTTGTTACCGGAATACGGTATACAACCCCGAAATTGGCATAAAAAGTGATTTTTATCACCATTTCTCGTGAAATGTTTGTATTTTTTCGTGTTTGCGCGCGATCTAGGCGGCTCACTAACGTCAGCATGGCTTCTAGAGATGCGGAATTAAATTCTCCGTCGGGATGTGTTTGTTAGCGGTAGAAGTGACTCAATTCAGGGCGAATTGCCGTAACTAGGGCGGTACCAGCAGTACCAGAGCACAGGGCGCAGACCCTGGAGGAGGCGCAAGAAATGACCATTTTATTTTCAGAACCTGGTTAGAGCATTGTTCAGGGGCGCAGTTTTGAAAGCTCGCACCGGGTGCATAAAGGCTAGTTACCACTGATTCCAGGGTACCTTACGAGACTAGCGGTAAAAGTGACTCGTGTTCAGGATACCGTATGAACCCGGCGAAAATTTGCATGAAAAAGTCACCCCCTTTCATGAAATGTTTGTATTTTTTCGTGTTTGCGCGCGATCTAGGCGGCGCACTAATTTTACCGCGGCGTTCAGAGATGCGGAATTGATTTCTCCGTCGGGTGGTATTTGTTTGTTGTAGGAATTCGACCTGTTCGAAAGACTCATTTTTGCTTGTTTTAGGAATTTTGCACCGGAGTCTGACATCGTAGAAGGACCATTCTGGTATCAGATTGTAAGTAATTAATTCCTTTATCATTTTCCTAATTAACTTTTATGATTATCGTACAAATTGACCCCCAAAATTGCATTTTTATGTTCGAAGGACTAATTTTTACTTGTTTTAGGGATTTTGCAGCTGAGTCTGACACCGTAAGAAGGACCATTCTGGTAGCTATCAGATTGTAAGTAATTAATTCCTTTATCATTTTCCTAATTAACTTTTATGATTATCCTCATTACAAATTGACCCCAAAATTGCATTTAGGGATTTTGCAGCTGGGTCTGACACCGTAGAAGGACCATTCTGGTATCAGATTGTAAGTAATTAATTCCTTTATCATTTCCTAATTAACTTTATGATTATCGTACAAATTGACCCCAAAATTGCATTTTATGTTCAGGACTAATTTTTACTTGTTTTGAGTTTTTAGCTTCAGGTCTGACACCATAGAAGGACCATTCTGGTATCAGATTTAAGTAATTAATTCCTTTATCATTTTCCTAATTAACTTTATGATTATCATTGGAAATTGACCCCAAAATTGCATTTTATGTTCGAAGGACTAATTTTACACTTTACCTTAAATAAATTTTTGTGATTATTACACAAATTGACTCCCCAAAATTTATGCTTGTGTGTTTTACCTATTTAATAAAAGAATATTTTTAAAGTTTTCTAATTATAATTATTTTTGTTATTTCTACCTGATCACATATTTATCGATTCCTTAAACAGTTTTATTTTGAAAAGTGCATGCTAGTGCCATCTATCAATTAGAAACGACAACAACCGAAAGTTTTGAGCTTCGGTCTGCGTCACCACAGAGGCAACACCTTACTAGTTACCGCGAAAACTTTATCAACCCTCCTCAACTTTCTGCGATCTAATATTCAATCTTTATTTTCTCTCGACTCTGAGAGAGGCAAAATGACACAAAATTTGGACTCGAAACAGTCAAACTCAGGATTTAGTATTCGGATCGCAGAAAGGAAATGAGGAAGGCTTAATATTAAACTAAAAAGAGTCAGAAATAAAGATTGAATATTAGGATCGCAGAGAAGTTGAGGAGGCTAAATCTCCAGCAATCTTGAACCGGGCGTAGTTTGGTTACTCGTGGATGGATGACACTAGTGATACCGTTTTAAATAAATTAATATTGATACAATATAAAATTGATTTTGAACTATTTCTCATATCTAGCAGTGGCATTTCCATTAAGTTTAGAGGGTTTTATGGATTAATTAAAGGGTGACGATGTTGCAAGCTATGATTCTCCGTTTGGAACAAATAAAACAATAAAAATTTATAGTTAAAAGTATAAAACAACAATTTTATTTATTCAAACATGTAGAATATACACCCATCAGTAACTCAATTTCTCAATATATACATGTAATTATACAATGCTCTTTTTACAATTTTTAACATAATAAACAAAAATGATATCAATAACAGCTTCATTGTAAATTCTTTCAATCGCATTTGGAATCATCATCAACACCGGCAATCCAATCTTCAATTTCTTGGACACTATAAACCAGAAAGAATAACAGAATAGTAAAATATAAAATATTATAAATTGCAAAAATATAACATACGTTCTGGGTATTTTAGTCCAGTTGTCGTCTTAGTCCACCTTAGCGGGTTGCCGACCGAATTCCTGCAACAAACAAATACAACCCGACGAAGAATTTAATTCCGCATCTCTAGACACCGCGCTGACGATAGTGAGCCAATAGATCGCTTGCTTGCAAACACGAAAAATACAAACATTTTCACGAGAAGGGTGACAAAATCACCCTTTTATGCAAATTTTCACAGGTTGCCGACGGAATTCCTGCAACAAACAAATACAACCAAACTGAAGAATTTAATTCCGCATCTCTAGACACCGCGCTGACGATAGTGAGCCGAATAGATCGCGCGCAAACACGAAAAAATACAAACATTTCAAGAGAAAGGGTGACAAAAATCACCCTTTTATGCAAATTTTCACGGGTTGCCGACGGAATTCCTGCAACAAACAAATACAACCCGACGAAGAATTTAATTCCGCATCTCTAGACACCGCGCTGACGATAGTGAGCCGAATAGATCGCGCGCAAACACGAAAAAATACAAACATTTCAAGAGAAAGGGTGACAAAAATCCTGCCCTTTTATACAGAAGATTTTCACGGGTTGCCGACAGATTCCATAGCTCAAACAAATACAACCCGACGAAGGAATTTAATTCCGCATCTCTAGACACCGCGCTGACGATAGTGAGCCGAATAGATCGCGCGCAAACACGAAAAAATACAAACATTTCAAGAGAAAGGGTGACAAAAATCACCCTTTTATGCAAATTTTCACGGGTTGCCGACGGAATTCCTGCAACAAACAAATACAACCCGACGAAGAATTTAATTCCGCATCTCTAGACACCGCGCTGACGATAGTGAGCCGAATAGATCGCGCGCAAACACGAAAAAATACAAACATTTCAAGAGAAAGGGTGACAAAAATCACCCTTTTATGCAAATTTTCACGGGTTGCCGACGGAATTCCTGCAACAAACAAATACAACCCGACGAAGAATTTAATTCCGCATCTCTAGACACCGAGCTGACAATTGAGCGAATGAATCGCGCGCAAAACACGAAAAAATACAAACATATCAAGAAAGGGTGACAAAATCACCCTTTTATGCAAATTTTCACGGGTTGCCGACGGAATTCCCTGCAACAAACAAATACAACCGACGAAGAATTTAATTCCGCATCTCACAGACACCAGGCTGACGATGATGAGCCAGATAGATCGCGCGCAAACACGAAAAATACCGACATTTCACGAAGGGTGACAAAAATCACCCTTTGTACGAATTTTCACGGGTTGCCGACGGAATTCCTACAACAAACAAATACAACCCGACCAATTTAATTCCGCATCTCTGAACACCGAGCTGACGATGGTAGACCAGATAGATCCTTGCCTGAAACACGAAAAATACAAACATTTCAAGAAGGGTGACAAAAATCACCATTTTATGCAAATTTCACGGGTTGCCGACGGAATTCCTGTAACAAACAAATACAACCGACGAAAAATTTAATTCCGCATCTCTAGACACCGCGCTGACGATAGTGAGCCAGGTAGATCGCGCCGCAAACACGAAAAATGCAAACATTTCAAGAGAAAGGTGAAAAAAATCACCCTTTTATGCAAATTTTCTAAGCGGGTTGCAGGTCGAAATCCTGCAACAAACAAACTCCTAATACGACGAAGAATTTAATTCCGCATCTCTAGACACCGCGCGCTGACGATAGTGAGCCGAATAGATCGCGCGCGCAAACACGAGAAAAATACAAACGACACCGAGAAAGGTGAAATGCGCTTTTATGCAAATTTTCGCGGGTTGCAGGTCGAAATCCTGCAACAAACAAATACAACCCGACGAAGAATTTAATTCCGCATCTCTAGACACCGCGCTGACGATAGTGAGCCGAATAGATCGCGCGCAAACACGAAAAAATACAAACATTTCACGAGAAAGGGTGACAAAAATCGCCGCACATGCAAATTTTCACAGATTTATAGGCGGAATTCCTACAGCAAACAAATACAACCCGACAGCGAAAAGATTTAATTCCGCATCTCTAGACACCGCGCTGACGACAGTAGGCCGAATAGATCGCGCGCAAACACGAAAAATACAAAACATTTCAAGAGAAGGGTGACAAAAATCACCCTTTTATGCAAATTTTCGCGGGTTGCGAGTCGGAAATCTGCAACAAACGTACAACCCGACGAAATTTGGTAAAACCACGAAGGTGACCAAAAATCACACTTATATACAAATTTTCGCGGGTTGCAAATCGAATTCCTGCAACAAACAAATACCACCCGACGGAGAATTTAATTCCGCATCTCTAGACGCCATGTTGAAGTTAGTGAGCCGCCAAGATCGCGCGCAAACCGGAAAAAATACAATTATTTCACGAGAAAGGGTGACTAAAATCACCTTTAATTCATTTTTTCGCGGGTTCCTACGGTGCCCTGAGCACGAGTCACTTTTACCGCTAGCCTCGTAAGGTGCCCTGAATCGAGTCACTTCTACCGCTAACAAATACCGCACCCGGCATAGATTTGAATTCTGCATTTTGACGCCGCGCTGATGTTAGTAGGCCGCAGAGTTCGCATAACGAAAATATACAAAAATATACCTAATACTGACAATCAGAAGTATCAAACATACATACATACTGTACTTATTCTAAGTATACAAAAATATGATGAGACTTACCAGGAATGCAAATCTGAGATTGAAAATCGTAGAACGAAATTATTGATGCCAAGTAGAAACATATCAGGAATGGATTTGCATTAAAACCAGAATTGTTCGCATGAATCGACACTAGAAAACTCAGGAAATTTGGAAAATGGATTTGAACGCTGTACTGAAGGAAATTCCCGATCAAGTAATACTGCAGTAAGAACAAATCAAAATAATTCAATGAAATATTTAATCAAAAGAATAGAAATACTAACACCGATAAATAAGTAGAAGTCAGAAGCAATTCTCGTGTGTGTATTGCAGAGTTGTAGGGAACGGAATAAATATATTTTATCTGTTTTATTTCATGCACCAACCGACCTAGCATCTCACATAAGTCGGGGGAGCAAACCGAAAAATGTCAATAAATTCGCATATCAGGGGCATTCAGTGTAAGAAAAACGTAGAAACATCGGTAAAATAAGCATTTCCCAGGCGGGCAATGTATTAAATTTATATTAATTCAAACCGGAAAGACAATTACAATGACGCGAAACTGAACTATACCCACATGAAATGAAGAATTTAGTATAATCTCACCCATGAACTCTCACCCTATTGTATTGTAACTCGCTGGAACGTCACTTTCAGCCCTCACTGGTATTTCTTCAATTACTATAATAAATGAATAATAAATGTTAAAACATGTTATACAATTGCAAAATAAAAGAATGTTATCAATTCGTGCATCAAAACACGATGTTTGCTGTCGAAATGTATGTGCACGGTGCATTCCACACGGCGAACGAGATAAGAACACACTAGTTGTAAATAAACACCGATAAGCGTCAATAGTCAGAAGATTGAACACAATGCTAGCTGGCAATATCGGCACAAGTTAGAAAAGCTTCGATTTTAATTTGAATTTAATAAAAGATGCAAACGTTCATATGAATTTACTGTATTGTAGATAGGTTTTAAGACCGGCCATTGTGCGCAGCAGAGCTGAGATACCGGCGGCGGCCATGATGCGCCTGAAAGGCAAACACATGCACGGCGAACGCGACGTTATATCGGATACTGACAGACGCTTAGAATGGAAAACTAAATCAATTACATTTATCATTCTAACTTTAAAGAAAGTCCAATGTTATTCCAATTCTTACCAATTGGAAGATGGCCGACGGCATTTCACAACAGGTAAACAACATAGCCGCGATACACTTACGCGCAAATAATAAATAACAATACTAAAGTTGTACTAAGTCAATTTAAAAATTAAATAGTCAATTGATGATTGAATATAATTCGGGTGGAAGAAGTAGAATTCCGAAAGGATAAACAATACGCGTCGCGCAAAATACGTCTGGATCAACCAGCGACCGGCACAAAACTTGTACAAGCTGCATAAGCAACGACGAGGCAGTTTATGATAAGAAAACAAGAGGTGCGCAAAGCCGGCGCGTCGATCACACACGCGACCTTATGCGCGAATTGCATTAACGGTTACCTGAGATCAAAGCTAAACTAAGATGCAGCAACATGCGGCGTGAGGTGCTGGCAACGACGACACACGGCAATGCGATAAGAAAGTGTATATTATGTTCAAACAAACACAATTCTTGTGTCGAAGGTTCACGCTTCCGCATCTCTAGATGCCGCGCTGACGATAGTGAGCCGATTAGATCATGCTGAGCACGAAAAAGACAAACATTTCACGAGGGGCGGCGAAATCCACTCTTTTATGCAGCTTATTGCGACACCGCGTTTGCGTGTTGTATTAAAAAAAACTACAATTTCAATACCGGGAGAAAAATATAATTGAACTATAAACTTACCTATCAGTGTACAGCTTATCGGACTGCCAGGCACAACGAATGCTGTAACTAAACGAAAACATCAATTAAAACAAAGATGAAATTTTAATTCTTAAGAAAAAACTGCCAAGGGGGGGTGCTTGATACTTTTTTTCGACGATTTTTGATAATTAATATCTCTTAAACTAAACGAGATAGCAACCCACGAATTATTGATTATAAAAGATTGGAAAATTCTCTATCAGATAAAAATATAAAATAATTATATTTCCCTGCAGTAAAGGTCGAAAACGCGCCTAAAGTGCTAAGTGACATTTATCAATTTTTGGTACATTCAATCGCGAATATCTCGTAACTAAAAGAGATAAAATAAGATCTGATCGCAGCGTCTTAATCTACGGACCATTTCTATCAGATAGGATAGTTAAAAAGGGAAATGTAAGAGACAAAATTTTAAGTCTTAGAAAAAAAGAATTTCCAAGGGGAGTTAGCGATACTTTTTTTCGACGATTTTTGATGAGTAATATCTCTTAAACTAAGCAGAGATATTAACAACCACAATTTATTTGATTATGAAAAGATTGGAAAATTCTCTATCAGATAAAAATATAAAACAATTATATTTCCACTACAGTAAAGGTCGAAAAAACGCGACTAAAGTGCTAAAAAGTGACATTTTGCAATTTTTGCCCATTTTATTCAATCGCGAATATCTCGTAAACTAAAAGAGATAAATAAGATCTGATCGCAGCGCGTCTTAATCTACGGACCATTTCTATCAGATAGGATGAGTTAAAGAAATATAGTAAAATTTTTAAGTCTGAAAAAAAAATTGCCAGGGGGTGCTTGATACTTTTTGACGTTTTCAAATTCATATCCCTTAAACTAAAGATAGCCTTAACGAATTGTTGATTATGAAAGATTGGAAGATTCTATCAGATAAAAATATAAAATAATTATATATTTCCCTTACCAGTAAAAGGTCAAGCGCGACAAAAGGGTGCTAAAAGTGACATTTTGCAATTTTGCCCATTTCATTCAATCGCCAATATCTCGTAAACTAAAAGAGATAATTAAGATTTGATCGCAGCACGTGTAATCACACGGACCAATCTCTATCAGATAGGATAGTCAAAACCGAAATCTGAGAGATGAAATTTTAAGTCTTATGAAAAAATTGCCAATTTTACTTACCAGTATATCGAATACCGCCAATGAGCCAACGAGTTGTGCAGTAGTCAAAAATGGTTGGCACAAGTCCAAAATATTATATATAATCACACACAAAGCCGGCGTCCGACGGCATTCGATCAGAAATTAACGCGAAAATGTAATAAACACACAAAATATTGAATTCCGAAGATTACATACGCGATAAATATTTACCGAATGACGAAACACGGCAATTAACATTAAATTTAATGAAATATAACGCGATATACCGAAGTATTACACGAAGAAAGAGCTGTGTGCAGCATCACGGCACATGCACGTCGACTTTCACTCCTTGGGAATGGCTATTGCCAAAACATTCATCGTTGCGCCATCTGAGAATACTTTATTGTACTTCCAGATTATACAAAGCGTTTCAAAAAGTGTGGCGTACATACGAGGCATGAGGCAGTATGAGGCAGTGAGCGATTGCCTATGTATCAGTGAGTGGTCACGCACCTAAGTGGCCGTGTCCGTGTATCACACGTACACGAGAGTACGCATTCCATCATCTATCTAAACAAATAGCAATTTTTACACATAACTCAAAACTTCAAATATAGAAGTCAATAGAATATACTTATTCAAAATAAATGAATCTAATTATAATATTATTATAATTATTATCTCTGAATGATACAAGTAGGAATCTCGGCATCTGGATTATTAAATTAAATGAAAGATTTGCGATTTTTAGATTACTAAATTTCAATACATACACTTTTCGGGGTTTACTCATTTAGAATCGAGCATGGAGCATAAGCAGGGGTATGAAAATTGCAAAAATTATCATAGATGACAATAATTTAAATTTTGACATGAATTATAATTTGAACAATAGTTATGTTGTTGCCGCCAACCAAAAGTTGATTTTAATTTGTGTGTTATTCGATACGAATACGAATATCTGCGCTTTCTATTTAGATCATCGTCGCCTGGGCACGTACGCCAACACTTTTATCATTGTATTCTTTCTTCTGATTTTTTCCTGCACGTACAATAAAAGTATTACACACATCGTACACTTGTAACTCGTTCGGCGGGCCAGGTGAGGTGTTTGCAGCATAAAGTACCGTAAAATTGATTCGGGTTCTTTAACGCACACGAAACCTGTTGTACCTACTGTGTATTCAATCCAAAGATTCTCCTTCGGCATTTTGAACTTATTTAATTAGATATATCATTATATACCGTTTTATCCAACGCAATCAAATTTAGTTCTCTCTGCAACGTGCAAAGCTCTGAAAGTAAATGTGTTAAAATGTCGCAAAACGGTGCCAAAACAATTGTTTTCTTCATTATCTTAATATGTGCTTTTATTCATTGTGAGTGCTTCATTTGGAATATTGGTGACTGTGCGGTGTATTATGATGAACCATGTAAGAAAACTGTAGTGGATTTTCGTCTTTATACGCATGAAAATGGACGTACTTCAGTTGTCACCCTCAATCCGTTTAAACCAACAATGCCGCGATCGTTAAAAACAAATCGCGGTTTAAAAATTTTAATCCATGGATATGGGGGTTTAGGAATTGACTACGCTATTAAAAATGTCACCGCTGCGTACAAACTTTCAAAGGTTCCAGTAATTATAGGTATAATTGTTGTAAAACTAAGCTACCATCATTCTAAATAAATATTGTAGTTGATTGGAGCATGATATCTTCAATACCCTGCTATCCAACCGCGTTTTTCAATACTTGGCATGTTGGACAATGCACGGCCATTTTAACAGTCAGCTTGGCGAAGGCAGGCATCCCACCGAACAAAATTCACGTTATTGGATTCAGCTTGGGTGCCCACATTGCAAGTTTTGCTAGTAATCAACTGCAAAAAACGTTGGGAGTGCCTTATCATCGGATAACAGGTGATATTTAAAAACCTTTTCGGCGAAATTGTTTAAAAGATGCCTCCTGTGAGGTTTGAACTCACGACCCCTGGTTTACGAGACCAGTGCTCTACCACTGAGCTAAAGAGGCTCACAACATTGAAAATTAAAAAATTAAAAGTGTTTAAAAGGTTTGGATCCAGCCTTACCATTTTTTGCAACATTGGTGAACGAATGGAAGCTAGACCCCAGCGATGCGCCCTTTGTGGATGTGATTCACACCAGTGCAGGGTCCTTCGGTAAACTGGAAGCCATTGGTCATGTGGATTTCTATATCAATGGAGGTGCTATGCAGCCAAATTGCATCAACGCCAATTGTAATCAACTTGTACAAAAATACAAAACAATCGATTAATATAATTCTTATTTTCCTTAAGATCCTCAACTCTGCAGTCACGTAATGGCGGGTACGTATTACGCCAGCACAATACGCAACAAGAAGTTCTTCGGCTACGCATGTCCGAGTATTTTACACTATACGCTCGGTTTCTGTTCGTTTGAGAATGCAACCGGCGTTTTGATGGGCGAACACGTCGACCGCAAGTAAATTTTATGTCGGGTAAAAATCTTATGTTCGTACTTTTAATGAAATCATTTATATTCCAGAGCACGAGGCATTTATTTTGTGGAAACGACTAATCCATTACGATTTCGTGCTTTAGAAACAAAAACCTAGCGAATTGAATAATTACAGATGTTCCGCAAGAAATCCATTAAAATTATTGATAAATAACAAATAGGTGCAAAGATTCAAGTACGTCCAGTCATCGGCTACAAGGCCGCCATATTACTTACGGAGCAATTAATGTAAATAATGTAAACTGTGAGCAATTATGCGACACTGAACCACGATCAAGCAATCACAATTAATCACACCGTAATAGAAATTCAACACGGTTCAACTAACTGTGCGACGCACGCACATGGTGATTCCGTTATTATGCAACCAAAATGGACGTCCAGCATGAATCGTGGCGTGAATTTTAATTATATTTGTGACAAATTCTTGAAATCAAGTTTTCTTACACTCACAACTTACTTCTTGACAAGCGTTGTCTTTTTTTTGTTATTGAGAAATCGTGTGTAATAATAATTGATGTTGATAAATAAAGATATAAGTACCAGTTCAAAAGTGCGATTCTCCCCTCTAGATGTGTGTGGTTCCCCTCTCGATCAGCGATTTCAGTTGTTGACTTTTTCAAAGTGGAAAATGACTATTTTCTGATCGTGCAGCATTGCGTAACAATGGCAACCACAGCGTGGTGGTACAGTTTTAAAGTTTGGTTTATTCTCTGCGCACATTTTGGTAAGTAAATTACATTACTTTCCAGTGCAGGTGTCAATTTAAGTTTTTTAGAACTTTATCACTTTTCGGGAATATTAGAAGAAAATTTTATCCAATTGGCGCCTCCACCACCGCCATTACCACCATTTGCACCTATTGAAGACGAAACCGGAAATGATCATATACTAGGTCCACCATTTCGACAAGAACGACAAGATTCACTTGGATTTGGATCATGTATTGTGGTTTTATCAAGGTTTTAATAAAAGGTGCCTTTTACTCACGGAAAAATTTAACTTGACACCATTTTCAGGGAATGTCCACATAAAGATGTTTCTTACCACCTGTACACTCGTTCCCACCCGGATCATCCGGAAACTATTCGAATTGGAGCTAATTCCGGTGAATCCAACATCACCAGCAGTATGTTCAATGCAAGCCACCCTACGAAGGTCATAATCCATGGATATAATTCAGACATGTATATTAGTGCACTGGTTGAAGTTAAAAATCGTAAGTTATAATTACATAATTTTACCTTAAATTACCTCACAACTTTGTTTTCGTAGAATACCTTGCCCATAATGATTATAACATTTTCGCTATCGACTGGAGTCCACTTGCACAAGGTCCCTGCTATCCTGCAGCCGTGTGGAACGCGAGATTTGCCGGCCGTTGTTCCGCCATATTGATACAACGCCTTCGTGAACTCAACGTCACGGATCTACACGTCATCGGGTTTAGTCTAGGTGCTCATGTGTGTGCATTTATGGCAAACCATTTGAATCCATATAAAGTTCCACGCATCACTGGGTTAGACCCTGCATTACCTGGCTTTGCAACAGTTAGTACTGTAGGGAAACTGGACGCATCTGACGCGGAATTTGTTGATGTGATTCATACCAATGCGTTCGTCCAAGGCAAGGTGGAACAATGTGGACACGTGGACTTTTATTGTAATGGCGGCGTGATACAACCAGGATGTTGGGCTGATAACAGTAGGAGATTTCTTCTAGAATATATAAATAAATAATTACATATGGTCGTTATGTTTATATTTGTAGGATTCTTTGCGTGCAACCACCACCGGGCGCCATTTTACTTTGCGGAATCCATCAACTCACCGTTGGGATTCTACGGCTGGACGTGCCCGAGTTACCTTGCTTATGTTTTTGGAAGGTGCCCACCCCAAGGAGTACAAACCCTTATGGGAGAGTATGTGGATCGTGCTGTACGCGGGATGCAGCTGGTTATTACAGATTCGGTACCGCCATTTGCCGTTGGGCAGTTTACTGGTCCCACAATTGACATTCTCTACAGGCAACACGAACTCAATCGAATCGAAGACTTTGAACGCTACAAGAACGAATTGGAACAGTGTGACGTAAATGACATCAACGAGGCACTAGCAATTGAAAATGCACCTGTGCTGTACGAAGAAGAATTTGAACATATTTTCTACTAGATTCATTTAGTTGTAATGTGGTAAATTATTCATCAAACGTTTTACAAACTAGTTGCTTAATTGCAATTATTTCAAGGACTGCGCGATTAAAAAAAGGGTCAATTGCACGACAAGCGTAAACGTTTAAAATTAAAACTACATTAACGTAAATAATTACCTCTTCTACGACCCCATAAAATGTAATTGAAAACATTTTGATTGCAAGGAATTAAAACCGAACTTTAATTAATAAACTTTGGTGATTCATGATTAGTGTGTGTTTGTTTATTCCAATTAACAGCAATTCCGAGCAATTTTCGTAGCCATATTGGATTTTTATATCCGTGCGGCGATAAGGAAACGGCTACAAAGTTGTGAGAATGTTTAAAATGCACCCGAGACGCAAAAATATAAATACAAACCGGGAATGAAACTGTCCCACGCTCATAAAACGCTGTTTACGATGAGGATGCGAAGGTATTATGTATGTTTTAGGAGGTATCGCCACCATGTTGGATAGTTGCTCGCATGGACGAAGTTGGGTATATTTTGCTGATAGTATTAATCCGAGGGAATTATATCTTGCCGAATTAGAACCGGACGTTGTTAGTAAAATGCCGCATCATTTTTATGTGCATGAAGTGATGGGGGAGTATGTAAATCAAAAAGGCCACGGGGTTTTCTATTTAAGAACAAACAGTCAGCCACCGTATGCCCTGAATTATTCGTAATTTTTACTACACTGAAGTGCAAGACATAGTAAATTATCCCTGAGTGACGACTAATACTTTACCACCTTTTAAATTTATAAATAATTCTTATTATTTTGTCAAAATACAAGTACTATATAATTTTGTTATTATCTTTTTATTTTTATACCAACTGATAAAATTATATTTTAAATGTAACGAATTATTTTTAAGTTGGGTACGCAAAAGTCCCTAGATGGCTGTATCTAGCGCCAAAGCTGTCATTCCATGGTTACAATATTTTGTAAATGGTCGGCCATGTTGTATCGATTTTATATACTAACCAAACGCGTTTCCAACGCGTAGTTATCAGTTTTCGTCGTGAACAAACTTAATAATAAGAAATATAAAACAATAGTTTAATTTGTGCGCTTAAACGGAGTATTCCTTGCACTATGGAGGACATTCCGAGAACTCACGAAGGTATTTATAATTTTATACAATACATTACGTTCAAATTACGCACAGGAAAACTGATAATCAACAACATTTTATTCCAGACATCGAAGCCCAGATTCGAGAAATTCAATCGAAGAAGAAAGAACTACCCGAGGAGCCGGTTGATAAGGGCGTTGGTCTTGGCGAAAGCGGTTATTTTGATAGTGAGATTTATGATGGAGGTGGTGGCAAGAGCAAGTATGAGGGCTATGTCACTTCAATTGCTGCAAATGATGAGGTGGATGATGAAGAAGAAGATGTTGGATTCACCCAAAAACGCACAGGATTGGGAGCGCCGGTTGCGCTACTTAATGATGTTGCACAGGTACTGATTGGGAACGAATTTATTGTAATAAATACTGATTTGTTGCTTCAATTTTGCAGGCGGATAAGGATTATGATCCATTTGCCGATCGTCGCCGGCCAACAATCGCAGATCGCGAAGATGAATACCGGCAGAAGCGGCGCAAGATGATCATCTCGCCCGAACGCATCGATCCTTTTGCAGACGGTAAGTCGGCGCGCGTTTTATTTCCATTAATATAAACTCATAGCTAAGCAAATTGTACTATATGGGGTGTGTGAATGAAATGGTGTGAATGTGACAAATATTAGGTGACCACTTTTTGCAAACATAAGCAAGTAAGTCTTCTTAGCGAACAAGTACACAAAAAACTAATGACTGTTTTGTTCTCATCGGCGATGTCTACTAGGTAAACATCATAGATCTGCACGATAGTGGAGCGCGCGCGCAAAAAAGCATTGGTAACAATCTGAGAGTGGCATTTGATTCGAAACCTAAATGAACACGCGCAGGACCTAGAGAGAGAATGAGTGTGTAAAGAAATGAAACATTATTAATGACCCCCAGCCTATTTCTAGGTTCGCTTTCCTGTTAAATCAAGAATCGGTTCGAGATGCCGGCGTAGATCATGTACGTATAACGATTAGCAATGTTGCGTTCGCTGTTGTGGCTAAACAGCATTTTATCTCTGATCAAAATGCGGGCCAATCTTGCTAAGTCGTTTTAACAATAATCTTCACTGCAAGAGTCTCTTTAATCGCGCTGCAGGACGGGCATTTTAATGCATTGCAATTAAAGGGACACCAATCATTTCGAGTGTGACTAATGCGGCGCCGCTTGACGCTCGTTCTGTTTGCAGGTGGCAAGACGCCCGATTTTAATGCCAGGGGTTATACGCAGATTATGAAAGAGCACCTCTTGAAGGGCGAAGAAAATGAAGTAAGTGAACAATAAATATTGGAATTTTTCTTATTCTAATGGTATTTTTTCTATAGGTACGTCGAAAATTGGCAGAAAAAGCAAAGGAGGGCACGCTCAAAGCTACAAACGGCGATTCCAAGGCGGCGAAGAAGCGCGGACGTTGGGATCAAACAGTTGAGGACAGTTTTGTACCGGCGAAGAAGAAAACACTCGCAATCAGCACTGCAGATGCCACACCAAAATGGGGAGATGCCGGCGATGTATGAGAATGTCCTATGTAAATCAAACTTGTACTAATATTGTTTTGTTTGTAGAAAACGCCAGCTGATCATCGTTGGGATGAAACTCCGGGTCACAAAGGAAGCGAAACACCAGGCGCAACTCCTGGCCAATCTACGCGTATATGGGACGCTACCCCAGGCGCCGCCACACCAGGAAGAGAAACTCCAGGTCATGATAAAGCAGCATCACGTAGAAATCGCTGGGATGAAACGCCCAAAACTGAACGTGAAACACCGGGACATTCGAGTGGGTGGGCTGAAACCCCGCGTACTGACCGAGCTGCGGCTGATCTTATTCAGGAGACACCGACACCAGGCGCGTCAAAACGACGGTGAGTTAGTTTACAAGTAATTGCAATTGGCTTTTTATCTTTATTGTTATGGTCGTGATGTTGACGACTCGGTCTCCGCACTTTGCTCTCCCCGCTGTTTTTTCTTCAGCTCTTCTTGCACAGCAGCCGATTCTTTGATTATATCTTTGTGTTGCGCCTGTGGAATATTTTGATGCCATCTTCTGTCCTCATCGCGTGGTTGCAAACATAGTTTGGTTGCTGTGAACATACAATCAAGGATCCATACTAGTACTTCCACTGCAAGCAGTATGTACGAGACATGTGTCCACTCGGTGCTTGACCTGTTTTTTGCGATTAGTGCAATCACAGTAATCGCAGCAACTCCCGACGTTGTTGCCAGACCGTTAACCAAAGACATTGCATTGATGTTCCGGATGCTCATGTCTAACATGTTCAGTCCACCATAGAAAAATCCTGCAAGAAGTGCCGCAATATGAATCAACACTAATGTTGTTACTTGTTGTTGGCTTGCAATATAAAATGCTGATACTAGAGTTACTCCGCTGAGAACATTACCAAAAGAGCAGTAAATAACTCGTAGAAAATCGACGTTTATGTTCTTCTTATTTACCATCCATGAAAAACCCAAGCGGGAGATAATCCCACACATGTACATTAACGCGAAAGGTGTTCCAGCGTATATGGAATAATCTTCTACTTCATATTTTAACACCTCATGCAGATACTTGGGCAAGTAAGTGTCTAGTGTGAACAGGATGTATGTGTGCCCGAAGGTTGCAACGATCTGGCAGCCGTAGGAAAGTTTCTGGACTTTCTCGGCTACTAATTCGTTTTGAATGAAGTCGGCGCGTTGGTAGGAACTGCCTTGGGCTGAAATACGTGGATGTGTTTTCGGATATGAGTAAATGTACACCATGAATAGAACCAGCCATGTGGCAGTGAAGCCACTCCACATGTAATAAGCATACTGCCAGTTTTTCCAGTATGATGACACGATTGCAGAGAGGTAGATTCCTAAGAATGTACCCATTGGTGCACCGGCGTAGATTATCGCTGCTATTGTTGATCGGTTTTCTAGGGGTACCCAGTATGTTAACAGGGAAGATATTCCCGGCATTAGGACAGATTGGCCAGCGCCGGTTATTATTCTAATGACAACCAACGCAGACCAGTGGAAACTTGATACAAACGGGATTAATCCAGTCATCACGCTTGAGATTATCATTCCGATGATTATGGGAATCCGTGCACCCATTTTTTGTATTATTAGTCCGGCACCAATGTGACTTATAGAGTATCCTATGTAAAATCCCATCAAAATTAGGGCTTGTTGTAACTCTGTCCATTTGTGAGGTTCTTCAGAGTTGATTGTTATTTCTGATATCGATATGGGTAGAACCTGTCGCATGCAGAAGGCTAGTGTTAGTCCAATGAATGCTAGGATTGTGAGTAGTTGTCGCGGGGGTGCTGTATAACAGATTCCGCAACACACCATGTTGACTTTGACTCTGACGTGAATTTGAAGTTATTCATTTGTTTGTTTTGGTTTTATTTCAGATCGAGATGGGACGAAACGCCATCGGCTACGCCCTCGGTGAGCATGACACCAGGAGCCATGACCCCGCAAACTCCGCATGGTACACCCAGTCATTCTACGCCTATGTTGACCCCAGGTGGATCTACACCCGTAGGGATGAAGGCGATGAACATGGCTACGCCTACTCCAGGCCATCTTGCTTCAATGACCCCGGAACAGCTTCAGGCTTTCCGTTGGGAGCGCGAAATCGACGAACGTAATCGTCCGTATACTGATGAAGAGTTAGATTCTATGTTTCCTCCTGGCTATAAAATACTACAACCTCCGGCTGGATATATTCCTATTCGTACTCCTGCGCGTAAACTTACTGCTACACCAACACCAATGATGGGCAATACACCACAAGGTTTCTTCATGCAAACCGAAGACAAATCTGCAAAGTTTGTCGACAATCAACCCAAAGGACAAAACCTTCCGTTTATGAAACCTGAGGACGCGCAATATTTCGATAAGTTATTAGTCGACGTCGATGAAGAATCGCTTGCCCCCGAAGAACAAAAAGAACGCAAGATTATGAAGCTGCTGTTGAAGATTAAGAACGGCACTCCGCCAATGCGTAAAGCCGCGTTGAGGCAGATCACTGACAAGGCGCGCGAGTTTGGCGCTGGGCCTCTTTTCAATCAAATTCTTCCGCTTCTTATGAGTCCCACTCTCGAAGATCAGGAACGGCATCTTTTGGTGAAAGTCATTGATCGTATTCTCTACAAACTTGACGATCTGGTACGTCCATACGTGCATAAGATCCTCGTTGTCATAGAGCCACTGCTTATTGATGAAGATTATTACGCGCGTGTTGAAGGTAGAGAGATTATTTCGAATTTGGCCAAAGCTGCTGGTTTAGCCACGATGATCTCCACAATGCGACCGGATATTGACAATATCGATGAATATGTGAGGAATACAACTGCCAGGGCTTTTGCGGTTGTTGCATCTGCACTTGGTATTCCATCTCTGCTACCGTTTTTGAAAGCGGTTTGTCGATCAAAGAAATCCTGGCAGGCGCGTCACACTGGAATAAAAATTGTTCAACAGATTGCTATTCTCATGGGATGCGCAATTTTACCCCATCTGAAATCTTTGGTTGAGATTATCGAACATGGTTTGGTTGATGAACAACAGAAAGTGCGAACAATTACTGCTTTGGGTATTGCAGCTCTTGCGGAGGCAGCCACACCGTATGGTATTGAAAGTTTTGATTCGGTTCTTAAACCATTGTGGAAAGGTATACGCACACATCGCGGCAAAGGTTTGGCGGCTTTCTTAAAAGCTATTGGTTATCTTATTCCGCTCATGGATGCTGAATACGCTAATTATTACACTCGTGAAGTGATGCTCATTTTGATCCGGGAGTTTCAGTCGCCCGACGAAGAGATGAAGAAGATTGTCCTTAAAGTCGTGAAGCAATGCTGTGGTACTGATGGTGTGGAACCTCAATACATCAAGGAGGAAATTCTTCCACAGTTCTTCAAACATTTCTGGAATCATCGCATGGCGTTAGATCGAAGAAACTATCGTCAATTGGTTGATACCACCGTGGAGATTGCGAATAAAGTCGGTGCTTCGGAGATTATCAATCGTATCGTTGACGATCTCAAGGATGAAAATGAACAGTACCGTAAAATGGTTATGGAATCAATCGAGAAGATCATGGGTAATCTAGGAGCGGCGGATATCGACTCCCGACTCGAGGAGCAACTCATCGACGGCATTCTCTATGCCTTCCAGGAACAGACCACTGAAGATGTGGTCATGCTCAATGGATTCGGAACGATTGTGAATCAACTTGGAAAGCGAGTGAAGCCCTATTTACCTCAGATTTGCGGCACGATTCTGTGGCGTTTGAATAATAAGAGCGCCAAGGTCCGACAACAAGCTGCGGATTTGATATCGCGTATTGCTGTTGTTATGAAGACCTGCCAAGAGGAGAAACTCATGGGTCATCTCGGTGTAGTCCTGTATGAGTATCTCGGAGAAGAGTATCCGGAAGTATTGGGATCTATTCTCGGAGCATTGAAAGCAATCGTCAATGTTATCGGAATGACCAAGATGACTCCACCTATCAAGGACCTGTTGCCTAGACTAACGCCCATTTTAAAGAACAGACATGAAAAAGTACAGGAGAATTGTATTGATCTGGTTGGCAGGATTGCTGATCGTGGACCTGAATATGTCTCCGCTAGGGAATGGATGCGAATTTGTTTCGAGTTGTTGGAGTTGCTCAAAGCACACAAGAAAGCTATTCGCAGAGCGACTGTTAATACATTTGGTTACATTGCTAAAGCAATTGGACCGCACGATGTGTTAGCTACGTTGTTGAACAACTTAAAAGTGCAGGAACGTCAGAATCGTGTGTGTACCACTGTGGCTATTGCTATTGTGGCGGAAACCTGCTCACCTTTCACGGTTTTACCAGCGTTGATGAATGAGTACCGCGTTCCCGAGTTAAATGTCCAAAACGGCGTTCTTAAATCTTTATCCTTCCTCTTTGAATACATCGGTGAGATGGGAAAGGATTACATCTACGCTGTTGCACCTCTGCTAGAAGATGCGCTCATGGATCGAGATCTTGTTCATAGACAAACTGCTTGTGCAGCTATTAAACACATGGCGTTGGGGGTGTATGGTTTTGGTTGTGAGGATGCCCTCATTCATCTGCTGAACTATGTCTGGCCGAATATCTTCGAGACATCGCCTCATTTAGTGCAGGCGTTTATGGACGCCATTGAGGGCATGCGCGTGGCGTTGGGTCCTATTAAGATTCTGCAATACACTCTTCAGGGACTGTTCCATCCGGCAAGGAAAGTGCGTGATGTCTATTGGAAGATTTACAACTCCTTGTATATTGGCGGGCAGGATGCCCTCGTCGGTGGATATCCGCGAATCATGAACGATCCGAAGAATCAGTACCTGCGCTACGAGTTGGATTATGTGTTGTAGTACGTTTAATATTCAGCGCCTGGGGGTTTTAATTTTATTATATTAAAAAAATTATCTCTATGCATTCAACCAACATAATTATTATTAATACTGTTCGCTTGGCATTCAGGTCAAGGACTAGTTTTTGATTTGTACTTCCTGGTTACTGAGGTATGCGATCGCGCAGATACGCCATGACTGAGTCCGTGCCCTGCTCTAAAATAGCATAACGCGGCTGCCGGAAGCTGTTGCCTTTCAGCTCAACGCATCTGCAATTAACAACATGACAGAATTATTTATTTATTTGCGGATCAGTACAAACCTAATTTGTTTGAGTAGACCTAATTCAAATGGTACGTGATCTATGCTATTATTGGTAAAGTCTAGCGTAGCCAGTCGCTGCAATCGTTTTAAACCGTCAACATCAATCTTTCGTACTTGATTATCAGAAATTAACAATATTTCCAACTTTTCTAGAGAATATACACATTCGGGCACACTGGTAAATCTGAAATGTAAATTGTCTATCTTTACAACTGCTAAAATTTTATAATGCTGTTTTGCCTCACGCATTAAAACTCAATATCAATTCGCGCATATTGGGTAATCCTTTCAAGTCAGGCAAATCCGAGAGCTGATTCCTGCCAACATCCAAATATTGCAGGCGGGTGAAATCCGCGATGAAACTCGGCAGAGTTTTGAGTTTGTTGGTGTTTAAATTTAATTCGCTTACATTTTCGGCGACAATTTGCAAGCTACAATATTAGAAACTTGTTTTGCGATTGCTTCATTATATAATATTTTTTGTTATATGCGTACCCTGAAGGCACTTCGAGAAGTTTATTCTTGCTGATGTCTACAATGTGCACGTCAGCACTCAAAGCATCTTTGAATACTTCGTCCGGCACGAAGGAGATTTCTTTCATCGCGAGATTAACAGCACGCGAATTCCTCATCATGTATCTACATACAGTCAAAAAAGTTAATTATTAGTGTAAAAAAATTATAGAAAGTTAAATTGTACATACTTGTCCGGGAATATTCGTGGTTCTGGTGATAAACTTGTATGCGTTTGCGATGGACTCAATCGAATGCTTTCATCGGCATCCATTTTATCTCTTAAATGCTTCAAAAGTCGACAAGTTCCTGCCTTCAGCAGGTCTTGTCTTATGTGTCGGAATTTGTTTCCTTCAATCTGTAAATTTTGAAGGTGCGACAATAAACCCAATGAATTCGGTAACGCAGTTAATTCATTGTTGGTCAAGTCCAACCGAATTAAATGTTGTAACATTGCAATCTTATCGGGTAATTCTTCGATTTTGTTGTCTCTAAGGTCGAGGATTTTCAGCAGTGGTAAATTCTCGCAGAACTCTTCGGTTACAGCTTTAATGAAATTATTTCCAAAATGCAGTTCTTGCAATGCATCGCAACCTTCAAACATGGGTAGATCTTCTATATCATTGTGTTGCGCATGTATCACATGCAATTTACGCATGTCGCTCATATTGGGTAGCGATTTTAAGTTGTTATGTGTGACGTCCAATTTAGTCATTGCTGAAAAGTTTATTATTAATCTCGTTGATTTTAAATTAATTGCGGGTACCTCGCATGCAGCTAATGTCCAAAGGCAGTTCGGTGAGTTGGTTGTGGGAAACGTTAAACTCAGTCACTCGCACCAGATACCCAATACCCGTAGGCAAACTTGTTAATAAGTTATTTGATAGATCCTGCGAAATTTAAAGTGGTAGGATAAGCCGGAACTTAATTTAATATTATAAATTTAATTACCAGCGTTTGAAGCATCACCATATCAACAAACTCATCGCCGAGTTTCTCCAAACAATTGTGTGCGATATTAAGATGTTGTAATTCTCCAAGGGAGTAAAACTCGCGAGGCAGGGATGCGATTTTGTTGCGTGATAGATTCATTTTGGTCAGTTTCTTCAACGCGCCGATCGATTCCGGCAACGTCGATAAATTGTTATCTTGAAGCTACAATTATAGTTGATTCTCAGCGTTAATAATTAAGCGACCAGAATATAGCATGCGCAATTTGAGTTTGAGAGATGTGAGCGAACACAATTGAAAACTTTCACCAATTAAACAGCAACACTAACGAGTAAACAGAGAAATTGCGTTATTTACAAACAAAGAATATTCTTACGTTTAGGACGGTAAGATCTTCGAAGAGTTTAATGTCAGTGGGAATGTCGGTAAGCACATTGGAACTACAGTCCAGATAGGTGAGTGGTTTGAATGACCACCAATTTTCTTCTGTGTCCTTGGACATGTCGAAATTTGCGACTGCATCTTTTCCGATATCGTACATCGAGAATACACCTTTTGGGACTTGAAATAAATCATATTAACAATTCATATCTGACCTAAATAGCATCGAATTAATAATGATTGATTATTTTCGGAAAATGTTATCTAATCGTGATTTTTTGCTGTATAATTGTTTGTTTAAACAAGTTGGCATAGCGTGTTTGTAGACACTCAAATAATTCCCTACGAAGGTCACATATTTTAAGATGATCTCGCAACTTGTAAATAAAAATAAACGCCGTATCTCGCAACTATGATCTCATGCACGAATATTGCGATAGTCGTCCTGACAACAACTTGTGTGTTGTGTTGACGCTAAACAATGCGTCTATTTTTAAATGCTGCGCTCCACCAGAGCGCCGCACAACTGTTTGTTTTAGTTTCGTGCACCAACCTGTGGCAAGCGCGCGTCCCGATAAATTAAGCTGGCCAGTCTTTCGAACGACGTTGATCATCCCCTTGGTGAGTTGTTCGTCGTCCTCGCGTTCCGACTGCAAGTGGAAAATCGGGTGGATCATTTTGCGCCGCATACGCACTTCCGTCGGTTTCGCCATCCCGAGCGCGTGCCAGATACGAACTGACTGACGCGCTCTTTGCGCGCTCGCGGATCGATATGATATAACGAAACCGCGCGGCCGCAACCTTGGGGAGCCCCGGGGCCCTGGACTTGTGGGGGGATCGTAGAGAGCGCAAGCGCACATCGAGCACGCCGTAATATCGCGATTACGAAAACAAACAGGCGCGACCGCGGCAACTGGTTATCGCGGAAAATGTGTTGTGATTCGCATTGAGTAAATGTCGTCGCCCGCGGACGTTGAAGTGCAGCTGACGACCGCCGCTTCTGTCGCCGCCGTAGAACCAGAGGATGACAAATGCTCGATCGTGTCGATTGTGTGTCGCATTTGCTTCGATGACAACAAAGATGAATCCATCATCACTCCGTGCAAGTGCAAAGTAAGCATCTATCAATTTTAAACTAGACCTTTACCTCGAACGTTCGAACGTTGAAACCATTCAATCATGTTCTTGATTGGCTAGACAGGTTATGATGACAGTTGCTACTTGACAAAGTAATGTATGCAACCCGCTTTTCAGGGCACCGTAGCGTTTGTCCACCGCAGCTGTCTGGAGAAATGGCTCTCAGAGTCGAACACCACCTCGTGCGAGCTGTGCCAGCATGTGTACGAAACAGAACGTGTGCCGAAATACACAGCAAAAGAATCCCTCTGGCAATGGGTTCACCATCAGCCGCATCTCGGTATCAGGGTGCGACACATCCGCTGCGACATTGTGGCCTGCTCCATCCTCACCCCGCTCGCCGTTGTTATCACGTACATTTGCCTCTTCTCGGCGGATTACT
This sequence comes from Dalotia coriaria, assembly GCF_025399875.1. Taxonomy (NCBI): domain Eukaryota; kingdom Metazoa; phylum Arthropoda; class Insecta; order Coleoptera; family Staphylinidae; genus Dalotia; species Dalotia coriaria. Next base: position 6,581,220 of record NW_027045445.1, read on the forward strand.
ACAGCCAGCAGCGTTTTGAAAGCATCCCGACAGCGCGCTGGACGTCCATCTCGTTGCTCATCATGATCGCCATCATGCTTTTCGGTTATTACATCTGGGTGTATGTTGTAGTTGGGTACCACGGCCGCATGTGGTATTACTGGTGGCAGCGCGAGTGCATCGTGCGATATATACCACCCCCGCCAAATGCGGAAGACACAGCGGCCGCGGGTCAAAGCACAGAATTACAGACGTCGGCCTCCGACACTCTGCCGGCAGCTAGCTCGACGGACAAAATCGGCAGTGCACACCTTGGCGAAGTATAGCACTCTTCATATTTTATACAAAGATGACTCACAGTATTATGTACTTATATTTTATTAAATTACAACTTAACTTATTGAGCGCGGCGCTTTATCGATACTTTGCCTTTGGCAAGGCTTTGAATCAGGATCTTCTGCTTAGTGTTGTCATTCTTTTTGACATAAATCTGAAAGTTTAAGATTTTTCGCATTAGGCACCCACATTAAATACAAATCCAACTCACTGCTTCATTTGCAATTGCGGAAATCGTCCCTGGAAACTTGGGCATGTCCCTACCCTCGACGTACACGCCCTGTCCGCGGTGGAACCACCTTCTTTCATATAACAACTTGCCATCTTCTACTTTAGTTTCCACTAGAGCAATGTCATTCATAGCTGAAATTCCATGCAAACCGGTGTTGCTACCTTCGGACGTTTTCCTAAACGGCACCGAAATCCTTTTCAAATCATTTTCCACCTCCTTGTCGTCGAGGATGTAACTAATCTGTGATATTGGCGGTTTGCGTCTTTTTTCCGGTACAGGAATCGGGTCATTGGGTCGACGACGTAGTTTCCTTGTAAGCGCTGGCTTCACTTCCATGGAATCTCCGGATAATTCCATTGTGTGTCTTTCTGCTTCAATTGTTTTCTTTTTGTCTTCAAAGTCTGCAATGAGATTCTCCTTGAGCGCCACCTTTTTCTCTTCAAATTCCTTAGCTGCCGCCTTTTTTTCTTTGCAATATTCAGCTTCCACACATTCAATCATGTACTCCTTGTAGATTGCATTCAGACGAATACCCTCATTGTAAATTGCCTCTAATTTTCTTACTTTGCGATTGTAATCATGATGTGTGCCATCTTTCAACTGTTGCAGTTTCTTTTTTAGTGTAGCCAAACTATCCTGGTAGACTTGTTCTTTTATTTCCATGTGTTCCTCTGGTCGGCCTGTATCTGTTTCGGATGCATCCTCCGTATCTGTTTCAGGGGAAATTCAGTTTATTTAGTTGTTTACGCAGAATGTAAACAAGAGGAAAATTAAGGTTACCTTCGTCTGTTTCGTCTGGCTCGTCGTTTTCGTGTTCCTCGTCATCGTAGCGATCTTCGTCAAAGTCGTAATCATCCTGGTTGTACATTCCCGAGCCCGGTGAACCAATATACGACATTATGATTAATAATTCTTGCAATTTTACACTTATTGGTTTACCGTATTGGTGTTTGTGTTTACATGTTATTTGACAGCATTACCGCGTCAATCTCTCAAACTAATTTATACATAGTGTCATTATTTTATTTTGAAAAGGTACGAATTTATTCCCAAGCTATGCCTTAATTAAATATTATATATTTGACTTTTACTGATATTTAATTGTAGATATTTGTACAAAAAAGCAAATTGGAAAATTATATTATACAACTTATCTGCAACACCCTGTAGTCATGTTCTAACCTACGCACGCAATATGATTCAATGTTCGGAAATTCGGAAAGAAATAAATAAATAAACTTTCCGCTTTCTTCCGTTCTATTCAGTTCGGAGCGCCATGTCAGGTGTGATTCCTAAACGTGGTGCATCTGGTCGGAAACAGTGGACAGTTCACGGTAAGCAATTGTTTTAATTAATTATTCCAAGGTGGGTTTATAAAGTTGCAATGTTAGTGCACCTACTCAATTACCTGCAGACACCTCTCGTGGTTCATTAAATGGCTTGCGCAATCAACTAGCCAACGACGGATGTCCTGAATCTCAAGTAGTCCTCGCAAAGCAACTCTTACGCGATGATCAAGGTACCAAGTGTAGTTAAGCAATTGTTTATTAATTGTATAATTTATGCAATCATGTTATATTTTAGAACGAGATGACAATCGCGCGAACGCTTGTTTGGGCGTTTACTGGCTCATCAAAGCATCAGAACAAGGCAATGTGGAAGCCACTGAGCTGTTGAAGCAGTGTCTTATTAGTGGAAAAGGAATCTCTGAGCAAAACTATTTAGATGTCAAATCATGCATCACCATGACCCAGGATGAGAAACTTGCACGGAAAGCTGCTCGCGAAATGTTCGCCAGCCTTTCCAACGGCGGCGAATACATCACATCCGAACAATTACAAAAGAAAATGCTGGAAATTGACAAGGATCAAGAAAATCGTCTGAGGCAGAGCGTGAGAAATGGCGACTGTGTCACAAATCAGCAGTACAATGGCGAGTTGATGAACCACATCACCGACGATGATTCCGATGAAGAAGTTGATTGGTCCCAGCGGTCGGAAAAGTCTGATGGTAGCGAAAAACTCACCGAAGATCACCTGGTGGAAGCGGCGGTGCATTATTCCCATGGGAGACTCCCATTGGTCAATCGGGTGTTATCACTCACATATCCGAATCTACATGCGTTGGACCACATTCCCTACGTGCACCGATCTATTCTACACCCTCTACTCTGGCTCAGCATCATCTACTATAAACTGATTCGGTTTCTTGGCGCTGCATCGCTCAATTTCCTCAACATTTTCAATTCGGACTTTCAAATTGTTTACTTGATGTTTATTTACACGCTGGTGAGCACGGAGAATATGCTCTTTTTGATTCCAATCATTATCTACTGCGGCACAATTATCGTAATGGTCGTGACCACTTTCAAGATGCTGCAAACCAAGCGGGAATTTTTTGATTTTCGTGTTTGGTCTGGCTTATTTCTGACGTATTCCGGAGGGTCTTTAAATGGCGAACAGGCAGAGTACCAGTATATTAAGAACAACATGAAGCCCTATGGTCACTATTTTCTCGCACTGCTCGCCAACTTTTTTGTTTATCCTATTATTGCGGAGGTAAACATTCCGCAGTCAGAGCTTACAATATTGGCATTTTGTGCGACCTTTATGACCCTCTTTGGATTCATGTACAAGCGACGCTCGAAAACCGTGCCGGATTTCTGGATTCTCTTGAGTTTCTGCGTTAATGTGTTGGCTAAGTATCCATATGAAGCGGATACTGTGGTCACACAGGGCTGGAGGTACCTGGATCTGAAAATACCCACACTTGCCAGTTACATAATTGGAAATGGCATTGAATTCTGCATAAATTTCAAATCCCTGCTGTATGCATGTATTCCATTGATATTCTGCAAAATCGCCTATCGGGAAAACTGGCGTGGAATATACAAGTATTTAATTCCGCACTGTGTGACGCTGAGCTGGTTTCAAGTGGTAGTGATTAGCTCACAGGGAGCGACTATGTATGGCTTAATCCGTGGAACATTGGCACTTGTCGGTGTCGTGATGTTCCTGCCGCTGATGGGTCTAACGACAATTCTATTGCCTGCAGCAGCGCTTAGTAAATGGCTCATGACCAATGATCATCTTTATACTGCGTGTCTCTTCCTTCTGTTTGTTGTTATGGGTGTCTCGATATGTTTCATCATCGCTCGCAGCAGATTCAGCAGTTATACCTCCCAAGCGCAGGTTGTTTTGGCTATCATCGCGCTTTACTTCTTTATTGATAACGCTATCCATGAGAATGCGTCGTATGCGATTGAGAAACAGCTGCAGAAGACGATCAGTTATGAAGGCTACCAGAAATTTTGCCATGAGCACGCCTGGACGCAAAGTAATCTTGCCACCGCGCAGATAAGATGCGCGAAGTTGGAAGGCGTGCAAGTCACGTGGGAGGGCTACGTGCATCAGGTGCGAATTAAGTCGAGACGTAATACGTACAAATACGTTATAGATAAACTCCCAGAGGGAATCAGACAGTATATGACCTGCTACTTTGGCGATGAAATCGTCCCGGATTGTGACGATAAATCTGAGGATTGCTTGCTCTTCTACGACATTGTGCAAGCAATGAACGGCGGCTGTCATTTGGATCGGCACGATGTATACGCGTTTGAGATCATTGTCAAGATGCATTCGGGCATATGGGGAAAGGGCGCAGACGTGCACCTGACCGCTGATGCTGTTGGGCTTAAGAAATTCGCGTTGAAACTGCGACAAGACGACCAAATATGGTTTAAGGGCTCTCTAGTGCGCTCCGGAGATCGTCGTGTGCATGTCAAAGTTATTGAACTAGGGTGTACCACGTGTCAGGACGATACCTTGCTGATTGCGAGGATACGCGATGACGAAACCGCAATGGACTACGATAAAATCCTGGCATGTATGGCGGCTGGATTGCGCACGGTGCTGAATTGTATTTTTTACCCTATTTTTGTGTTCAAGTAAAAGAAAGAGCCGAGAAATGATTGCAATGTAAATAAATGATTGAATAGTACGCCTGCGCCATTTTAAATACATGCACTTGTCGTTACTTTAATCGCACTAATTATTATGCATTGTTTTATGAATGACTCTCGATAATTATAAATGTTTGCTTTTAAGGATCGGTTTGCGAACGCGCGTTGCGTTCGCTTTCAAGGTTGGGAATTGGAGACCAGGTACGCCGCGGCGTATCAATTCCATTGCTTATGACTCAGTTGATTCATTTCGGTTTCAGTGCTTGCAGTGATCGGTCGTGCTTCGATCACGAAAGGCACGGAAAGAAAAACGCGACCAAGTTATACGCGAGTTTTCGCACTCAAGTTATAAGTGGACGTGAAACATTTGTGTTTGAAAATGGCTGCCAACGCATCTGCAGGTAATTTAAATTGCGCCTTGTCAGTTGAAATATTCACGTGTAGGATGATCGTACCTATCACTTATCTGACGACATGTAGACATGTAGGCTATTATTGTCCGATTTACATCGAAATGTATACGTACTTGTAATTATTTTACTTTCATTATTATCATCGATCGTAAGAATTGAATAATTAAACAATTACTCAATGCGGCAAAACACGAATGTTGGGTAGGTACACAAAAAGTGCTTTGTTCAATATTCATAGGTGATGTTAATCAATATGCCGTGTTGGTCTCGAATGCAAGGAAATCCTATGGAGCAAAGCCGGTGCTGAACGACTTTTGCATGAAAGTGCCACGTGGATGCATGTGCGTATTGCTACAGACATGTGTCCACTTTTTATTTAATATCCCCTTCGTCCCGTTTATAGTTATGGCTTGCTGGGAGCTTCCGGTTGTGGCAAAACCACCCTTCTCAGTTGCGTTGTTGGACGTAAGCAACTTGATTCGGGGGACGTTTTTACCCTGGGCGGTAAACCAGGTACCCCGGGTAGCGGTGTACCGGGTCCCAGTGTCGGGTACATGCCGCAGGAAATCGCTCTCGTCGCTGAATTTACGGTCCGTGATGCGGTTTATTACTTTGGACGCATCCTCAACATGGACGACTGGCTCATCGAGGAACGCTTTCAGAAGCTGAAGGTGCTGCTCGATTTGCCGCCGGACGATAGGTAGGTACTTGATATTATTATAGTATGTATTTGCACGCAAATGTAAAAGTGAATCCGTAACGCCGTCACGCTGCTTGCAGCTGAACGTGTGTAATCGTTACCTAAATACCGATCACACGACACCACGCAATATCAGTCCATTGGTCAAGGACACGCGTCTACAGATGAAAAACGAAAGATCACAATCACTTTCGTGCATTAATTGTGTCATGCTTATTAGTATAATTGCGCGCTTTGCACATCCGCAGGCAATTGAAAAACTGCAGCGGTGGGCAGCAGCGTCGCGTGTCCTTTGCGGCGGCGATGGTGCACAAGCCACAGCTGCTCATCTTGGACGAACCAACCGTCGGCTTGGATCCGGTCCTCCGCGACAGCATCTGGAATCATCTCGTAGAGATTGCCGAGAAGGAAAACACCGCGATTATTATTACTACGCACTACATCGAGGAAGCCCGTCAAGCACACAAAGTAGCTGCTCACCAGCATGTCGAAAACCAACTACATTTTGTGTTTCTATTTAGATTGGATTAATGCGAGAAGGACGTTTGCTCGCTGAAGAGTCACCGGAAAGATTACTGCAGTTGTTCAATACGGAAACATTGGAGGAGGTTTTTCTCATCTTGAGCAGACGCCAGGAGGAGGGGCGGTTGAACCAGGCGATTGAGACATTGGCCGACGAGCAAAATAACACCATCATATCGCGCGCCGAGTCCAATACAAGCGTTATGACTCTACCGATTGGTAACAATTCATCTACCGATGTAAAAATTGCATTTTCGATAATTTAGCAACAAAAAATTAATTTTCATTTTAATAGTTTCTCGCGCCAAAAAAACCTCTGAATAATACTAGCGCATTCAGTCTGAACAAACATCGCATGAAGTCCTTAATGACCAAGAATATTAAACAATTCCTGCGTAACTATGGTGGCATGTCCTTCACGTTTATATTCCCCATTCTGGAAATACTTGCGTTTCTGATGGCTGTCGGCAGTGATCCTAAGGACATTAAACTTGCAATTATTAATGACGAGGCCAGGATGCAGCAATGCAGCAATTATTCCATCGAAGGCACTGCGGTACCATATAGTTTCAGTAACTGCAATTTTACCAATCTGGCATGTCGATTTATAGACGAAATTGAGAATCCTATGTTTGAGTTTGTACGTACTTTCCCACCAGCAACCTGTTAATGTTTACTCTTATTTTAAATTCACGTTATTCCAGAAATACTACGATTCTCTAGAGACGGCTTTTGATGACATCAAACATGGCGAAATCGTTGGAGTGTTGTACATGGCCAGTAATTTCTCCGAAGCTTATTCTAATCGAGTAAACAATGGGCGGCAAGTGTCAGATGCGGATATCGACTTTGGCGAGATCAAAGTGTGGCTGGACATGTCTAGTAAGGATAAATTTAATTTTACAGGTGCCAGAAATGTAGGTAAATGCAATGATTACAGATCGACAAATTGGTGCTTCGGTCAAAGCACGCCTCTTTCGACTCTTCCAGGACTTTCAAGTATCAGCATTCAAAGATTGCCAATACAATGAATTATTGGGTAGAGTGCCACTACGCTTTACATTTGAGTTTGGCGTCGAGGACGAGGACTACACCAACTACATGATACCTGGTGTCCTTTTGACGTAAGCTTGATCTATCCAACCAAACACACTCCTAATAATGCATTTGTTTTCCTGCGCGTGTAGAGTAATGTTCTTCTTGGGGGCCACACTCACCTCTACGATTATCGTCACTGACCGCCAGGAAGGCGTTTGGGATCGTTCAATTGTCGCGGGGGTAACCTCGCTCGAGATCGTCGTCACACATTTCGCGACTCAATTTTGCCTCGTTGTGTTGCAAACGTGCGAGCTCATCGTACTGACGTTCGTCATTTATGACAAGGATTTCGAAGGAGACATGTGGCTTATCTTCTTGTTCACACTCTTCCAGGGTGTTGTCGGCATGGTGTTTGGATTCTGGATCTCAGTCGTTTCTGATAATCATACCGCGGCTAATATTGTCTGCACTGGCATGTTTTATCCGATGATTGTCTTGTGTGGGCTTGTTTGGCCGCTAGAGGCCCAGCCTGATGGGTTGCGCCATTTCTCGAAATGTTTACCCTTTACTCTACCTATTGTATCACTTCGTCAGGTGATTAAGAAGGGATACGGTATGGACGAGTGGCAAGTTCTAGATGGGTTGGGAATAACCGTTTTGTGGATTTTAATTTTGTCCGTGATAAGCGTCTTGGCTATCAAGGCAAGTCGTTAACAAATGTGTATTTATTGTTTCAAAACTCACACGTTTAATATAGTTTAACGGCGAAAGTTTTCCAGGCCGCTAATCATGTCTCATTATGTATCAAAATTACAGGCCACCGTCCTACACTTTGCCTTTTGCCTGTAATGACCAATTTCCCAATTCACTAATAATGCACAAATCACAGCCAATAAATGCCACTGCGACCCACACCACCTCTTAGTAACACTCGAAAATCTTAAACAATATGTCGTCTTCTGAGAGTCAATATGCCAAAAACCATTTTGGCCTAAACCGATGGATTTTAACATACGCCGGACTCTGGGTGCCCGATACCAAGTCCAAAATAGCAATTTTTTTCTTTCGCGTATACGCAGCGATTGTCTTTCTGTTCGTAAACGTTTGGTTCACGAGCACTGAGTTTATCAGCATTAAAGACACTAAACACGACTGGGAATTGTTGATAAAAAATATCAATTTTGCACTCACGCACATGATGGGTGCGTTTAAGTGCGTCTTCTGGTTTGTGCGAGGCAATAGGCTGGTTAATATTATCGTGCGCCTGCAAGATGAAAGATGGCATTACGAGGCTGTGGAGGATTTTAATCCGGGCGCCATTACACAGGATGCTAAGCGCACCGGAATCAAATATACGTTTGCATTCTTTATGCTTGCTCATATGACACTCTCCTCCTCATATTTTCCGGCCTTCTTTACAGCAGTTTTCCGGCCGCATTATGTTGAAGACGCGAATGGAAACTTGACATTCAGCCAGAGCTTGCCGTATTTGAGCTGGATTCCATTCGCGTATGATACACCTTTGTCGTATATCATCGCCATTTTGTATCAAGCGGGCCCGATGTGGTCGTATGCGTACAGTATTGTTGGAATGGACACTTTGTTTATGAATATTATGAATTACATTGCTGCCCACCTGCTCATCCTGAAGGGTGCATTCAGGACTATACGGCAGCGTTGTGTACGACGGGTTGCCGAGCGTGGCGGTGCGCTGGAGATACGCGAAGGACTTGCTAATTCTCCGGAGCTGGATGCAGAAATGCATCGTGAAATGAGAAAATGCGTGCAACACTTGCAAACTGTTATCAAGTAATACCATATGTGTGAGAGAATTGACATTTTCAAATTTATTTACCAAACGTGTTTACGGAATTTGCAGTAGTTGCGAGGAACTCGAATTCAACCACAAGTATCTCACGCTAGGACAAATATTGGCGACGCTGTTTATTCTATGTACTAGTTTGTTTCTCGTCTCCACCACACCGGTGGCGAGTAGCAAATTTGCGGCTGAGGGCGTGTACATGATTGCGATGGGGTTCCAGCTGGTGCTCTATTGCTGGTTTGGTAACAAAGTGACGGTGCGCGCCTCGGAGGTGCCCGATTCGTTGTGGCACAGCGAATGGCTGCAGGCAGCATATTCATTTAAGACTTCTATGCTGATAACAATGATTCGCATGAAGAAACCCCTCTATTTGACTGTGGGCAAGTTTGCGCCTCTCACACTGACTACGTTTGTGGCTGTAGGTTTTTAAACGAATTCATTTTTGCTCTTATTTGTTTTTTCTCGATTTCACAGATTATCAAAGCGTCTTATTCGTTTTTCGCCGTGTTGAAGAAAGTCAACGACTAAGTCATCGAACGGCTAAACGTATAGTATGAATTTAGGATATTCACTAACATGATTTAGTTGCAAATGAGTAAAGTAGAATAAATGAGTTACTTATCTTGTTGTATACCAAGTATATTTATGTGTGTTTCTTAGAGAGATAGGAAGTTTTAGGTACAATGCGACACCATAATCGCCACTTTGAACTAGGCTGCGCGTGCCGCGGCTAGATAAACGCAGTGCGCATGCGCACGCGACACACCAGTGGTTTTCGACAGTCGTGAACAACATCAACCAGTCGCACATCGTAGTTGTAGTCGCAGTCGCGGTTATTAGTAATGTCCGCTGTTGATGCTGGTGGCATTGGTGGTGTTGGTGCGCTCGCTTCCTTGCTTAGTTTCAGCGTGACTCTTGCGGCGCCGCCCGTCTACACCGTCTGGCTGGGAGCCGCTTCCGCAGGATGGTAGTCGTGTCGTAATCGTCGGGTGTGTGCCGATGCGGCGATGTCGGCGGCGATGTTGGCGTGTTGCCCGTGCTGCATGCGCTTTGCGTTCTCGCCCGAGGAGCTGGAGCAGCGGCACAAGAGCGCCGAGATCGACAAGATGATCGAGAAGGACAAGCAGACGTTCAAGCGGCAGGTGAAGCTGCTGCTGCTCGGCGCCGGCGAGTCGGGCAAGTCCACCTTTCTCAAGCAAATGCGCATCATTCACGGCGTGAGTTTCGAGCGCGACCTCGTCCGCGAGTACCAGCAGATCATCTACCAGAACGTGGTGCGCGGCATGCAGGTGCTGGTGGATGCGCGCGACAAGCTCGAGATTGCGTGGGGCGACAACGACAACGCCAAGATCGGCAACAAGATACTCGCCCTGCAGAGTAATCAGATTCACGACGTGAAGACGTTCGTCGAGTACCAGTCGCTGCTGGCGACGCTGTGGATGGACGCGGGCATTCGGCGCGCTTTTGAGCGCCGCCGTGAATTCCAACTGGTATTTAACCACATTTCATAACATTTTGTACTCTTGACCAACTGCTGGTTGCCTACTTTCAGAGCGACTCCGTAGAGTTCTTCCTCAATAATCTCGCCCGGATAGCCAAGGAAGACTATGTGCCCACTAACAAAGACATTCTGCACTGCCGCAAAGCCACCAAAGGCATCACCGAGTTCATAATACCCATCAACAATGTGCCTTTCCTGTTCGTCGATGTGGGCGGGCAGCGCTCGCAGCGACAAAAGTGGTTCAAGTGCTTCGACGAAGTCACCTCCATACTCTTTCTGGTGTCCTCTTCTGAATTCGATCAGGTGCTCCTCGAAGACCGCAAGACCAATCGCCTGGAAGAAAGCCGCGACATTTTCGACACCATCATCAACAACCGGATATTCACCAACGTGTCCATCATCCTCTTCCTCAACAAGTCCGACTTGCTGGAGAAGAAGGTAGGCAATCCCGAGACGGATATTCGCTGGTACTTTCCGCAGTTCAGCGGCAATTCGCATTCGATCAAGGAGGTGCAAGCGTTCATCCTCGCCATGTTCACCGGCGTCAAGCGCGAGGCGAAAAAACAGCTGTATTATCATTTTACGACCGCTGTGGACACGGAAAACATTAAGGTGGTCTTCAATTCGGTCAAGGACACGATACTGAATCGAAATTTGGAAATTCTAATGCTGCAATGATTGCTCAAAGTGGAATCATATTCTCAGAGAGTGTACTCGTGCATTTAACTTTGTTTACTTTGTTTACTTCCACACGTTCTTGGCATTTATATGAAATATTTTTTATTACGTTGTATATATTCGTAAGCGGGCGATGATTGCGCAGATAGGTTTTAATGTACATATATCGGCCGATATAGAAAACAGCGACTCTCTCGTGTGAACTCTGTGCTATTGTGCAAATTGAGAACACAAACAAACTTGGTTTATGATTAACATATGTATTAAGACTGACTTGATGTAATGACGTCCCCAGTTTGACGTTTTGGTAGACTCTACCAAAGAACGCGCGCAAAAACACGAAAAACACATGACAAACTGCCTTAGAAACACAGGCCGCCGAAACAGTGCCTTCTTCCCTACCGATACTCTGTGTAAATCAATGTACAGTCAACCGAGTAACCAACTACGAAAACTTTATTATTGTAATTTGTATTATAACATATTATACATGCATATAGTATATTTACGTATATATTTTATACAGACGTAATTTATGTACTCACATGGCGCCGATTGCGGAAAATGTGATTTATGAGGTTGTACGGATCATTGTAATAATCGATTAATAAACGAATCCGTAATGGTTATTAACGTAGGCAACCGAATGCACACATTATGTAAGATGGAGGACATTCTGGCGGTGTCGCATAACTCGCATTCTAAGCCAACTTTCTAAACTATATTCAATTAACATACGTATTTACAAATACAAAATATGTTCGATGCGTTCAATAGCCCGCGCAAGGAGTGCCGCGAATCGCATCCTGCACTTTGATGCGCATTATCCTGTAATTGACCTCGTCCGGCTGCAGGGACTTGTATAGAAAGAGGGACATTTTGTCTGATAACATGTAAACGTAGTCGTCGGCGAGCATAATATCATTGGTGAAGATTAGACGCTCTGGGTCCTTGGCAATGGTCCCTAAGCTGGAGGGGCTGAGTCCTCGTTGCGTGTTCCAGCAAGCCGCACCATCTTTATTCAGTTGTGTCAGGAATAAAATCTTGGTGCGCTCATCATATGCACTGGAGGTTGCCTGCGTGTTGTGGCCGCGATCGCCCTCGAGCTACAACGTGTAAACAAATTAATATGCGCGCTAAATGAGTATTCAAATTTGCGCCTGCCTTGAACATGTAGTAGTTGTGTGGATCAGTCGCCAATGTTTTGTTTTGCAGGACGCCTGTGGGCACCGAGAACTCCTTGGTGCTTGCCAGTGCATGGAAATACATCAAACGTTGACCATTTGCCTTTGGTTCAGAAAGCGCAAGACCAAACACGCCGTCTGTCCACTGGAAATTGACCCCGCCGACGGTGAGGTCACCCTTGAGCGGATCAAAGTGGAAGAAGTTGTGTGTCACGCGCCATGAGTCGTTCTCGGCCAACGAGTAGACAACCACGCCGTACCCGCCTAAATCCGGCACGTATGCGTACGCCTTGTCGCATCTGTCGGGCGTCACATCAACAACGACATTGGCAAAGAAAGAATCCTCCTTTAAGTCGGTGGCTTTAAACTCGTAGCGTCGGATGAGCTTGTCCGTATTAAGGTCGAAAATGACCAGCGCGGGTTTAGTGATCTGTCTTGGCTCGCCGAGAATGTCGGCCAGGCCGGTGTCCATCACCCAAAGGCGGTCGCAAACGTCGACGCGCGTACGAAATACAGAAACGACGGTGTTGTCGGGGACTTTCTCGGCGCCCGCCGGCGGTAATGTGTTCGCCGTCCAATCAGGATAAGGTACCAATGCCGCCGTTTTATTGGGTTTATCCGTGTCGAGAACGTTCAAGGACGCAGCAACTCCCGCCTTCCATCTTAAACGGCCGGCATTAACAAGGACACTTCACAGGATAAAGCAGGACTTACCTGGGAACCGTCACAAACAACTTATTCTTCCATTTCTGAATTCCCAAAGGCAGATTGTTTTCCGGAATGTAGGCGCCCGATTGGAGCGCATCTTGCTTGGTTTTCTCGTCGGGCCAGGCGAATTCCATCTGCTTCCACCCGTAGACCTCCTCGAGTTCAGCTTGGGCCCAGGCAAGCCCGAGCGTTAGCGCCACGATCAACAACGTATTCATCTCGAGCGGATGGTCGACGGTTGACTACTCGACTAGTCCTCCAACACCGCGAAGCCGTGATTATAAACGTGAAAACACGGGTGTCCGAAGAGCGACTCCCACCAACCAGCCAGCCCAATGCTTGCTTTGTTTGCACCTAATGGCTGCACATTAGAAATCCCCAGATAAACGATCGATAATGATCGTTATTAGTCAGTAATAAACGGGTTACCAGAATACTTAAACTTAAACTTAAACTTAAGCGTTTCGAAAAGTTGTAAAACGCGCGAATCGATACATTTTACAACCCTGATGCTGTTTATTATGTCGACCTGCTTCATTAAGCATTCTTGTAATTGGTGTATGTTTGGCTTTGACCCCTATAGAGTCTTTTGTTTAAATAATCGCACGCGCTCGAAAGCACTGAATCGAGGTGGAAATTAATCTTGAATCTAATGCAATAATTCCACTCACATCTTCGAGGTTGCGCACGCTGTGAAGCGGGTGATGCACCTGCACGACGAATTACGTACAATGGTCATTACATAATCGAAGCAAAATGTTTATTGAAAATAAGCCAGCGAGTTGCGAGGCGCAACACAGTTACATACCTACTCTCACTTCGTGCGATCGTGCGCGACATGACCTTGATCGTGCCAACCATAGCAAATATGCACGTTCTTGAAATGATCACAAAGGAAATAATGCCAGCAGAAAACAAAGATTTCGTCTGGTTGAATGTGATACATCCGACGTATTTTGGCTTTTCATTGCGTAATTCGGATGTGAAAGGAGGACGAATAGATATAGTCATCCATTTTGGTCGTTTTGTGCGTTGCGTTGAAAAAATGCACATAAACTGGTCGTTACCCTCGACCCTTCTCGAGCGGTTTCGGGCCACAGCCAGCTAGCAGCGAGCAGGCAGCAGCCTGCAGCGTCGATGAGTTCATGGACATTCCGTGCCTCCTCTCGTCCCTCTTGTGCGACGTTCGACGTGTCGGCCGCCGCACGCCCAATGTGCCACCGGTGTGTAAGTGCCAAATAACGTTCCCTGCATCTACAGCCAGTGGCAAAAGTCGCAATATACCCACACCCACACCCTATTGCATACCGTTCAGGCTTACCCACCCACGCCTACCCAGCGCTGCCTTGTGCGATCCTGTTCCACCCCCATGATTGTTTGCCTTGCCACTGGCCCAACGTGGCGAGCAGGACGATTTTCGCTCACGTGCGGTATTATCGGCTGGCGCAGTTCGCACACACGTGGAGAGAGCGAACGAACGAGTGCACGCGGCACGCGGCGTCGTTCCCGGTTCTGCCTCTCCTGCCTCTTTGCCTCTCGACGACCACCCGGTCAATAATACTGCGCATTGCATGCGAAACTTAATTTCACGCTTATAACGAGCAAGACGTCGGCGCGCGACGCATCGTCCCGCGCGCTTCTTCTTTTACTTCTTCTTTTTCTTCCTGCACGCACTCCTGCTGCAGCTAAACCAGAAAAACTCACACTTATCGCGTTGCGCCACACGAATGAACGAACGCCGCTTTCGCCCTGTGCGACTTGCGCGACCGCCGAGTCGATAAGGGGGTGCAAGTCCCGCAACAGCACATCGCATGTAAGTCCAACGCACTTTTGTTTGCTGTTGCATTTTAATGTGCTTATTAGATTTTTTAGAATAATGTCGCAGGATAATAAATCTGCGATCAAAGTGAAGAAGAAACGACGCTGCTTGTCGATCAGCGAAAAAATCGACGTCATTCATGAACTGCTGCGCGGTGAGAAAAACAAAGCAGTGTGCCAAAAATACAATCTCAAGTCTTCCACCGTTTCGACGTTGTGGAAAAATCGCGGGAATATCATCGCCGCGCTCACCGATACGCACACCTCGACGAAGAAGTTGCGCAAATGTGAGCTGGCCGACTTGGATCAGGCGCTCTACGACTGGTTCACGACGCAGAGCACTGCTGGTGTGCCCATCAATGGACCCACGTTGAAGTTGCATGCGGAGAAGATCGCCAAATGTCTCGGCCATGACAATTTCACCTGCAATAATGGCTGGCTGGGGCGCTTCAAGTTTCGTCACAATATCGCCTATGCCAGCGTGCGTGGCGTCACCGTAGAGCGTGCGGAGCGCGCGGATCAAGTTGATGCACTCCGGACGCTGCGTTTCAGTGACGCATTTGATATGTCGCGGAAAAACGAGGACGATGAGGATGAGGATGATGAAGAGGATGATGATGACGAAGAAGATGCTGAAGAGGACGAGTGGATGCCACTGGATCTCAGTCCCACGGGGCGCTACTATCAGAAGTACAGCGGCAATGCGTGACTACGTCTGCTTCTGTGCAATCGAAATGCTTGTTTTCTAACTATGCGTAATTACATAACTATACTATGTACAAATGTCAAATTAATTAAATAATATACTATGTATTGCTTATAAGGAATCTGGCCAGGATAATCGAAGTGCGTACCGTTATATAGGCAACATGTTGTACACGTAATTTACGCGAACTTGCACGACCAGTGACGATTTTTGAATTGACAGTGATGGCATGGCCGGCTTTCTGTGACACTTCTGTTTTTTTCTGTTCGCAAGATTGGACCGTTATTTTTCACTCGTTTGGTTTCTTTTCTCGTGATATAAGTTAAGACTTGACAAGTAATTAAATTTAATAAGGGCCTTGAAATACCTCCTCGGAACTTCAGAAAGCCACTGAGGTGAGAAAGAAACAGGCAATTTCTTACTTAACCTGCTAAAGAGAGTTGCTAGATTAAACACGATGAGTGATAACGAAGTACCCTGTGATATTTTAATCAATCTAAACGCCTCGGACGAGTTCCGCATTCCTGAAGCTCCAAAAGCTAAACCAACTCCACCTGCTGCTGAATTTGATGGGTGTCATAGGTCAGCTCTTCTGCAAGGAAGACCATTGCTATTTGATGATGGAAGAGAGTCTCTGGGAATCTTACCACAATTTAAATTGCTACTGGGCAACAAAACGAGCCATCAATTTGAGTATAATACTTCTGATGTATGTAACTAGTTTCACTTGTGTCACATAACTATATTAATTAATCATTGCTTTTTAGCCATTCAATACAAGCTCAAGTAGTTTCTTTGATCCATTCATCAATAGTGGAAGGCCATCTTTATTGTATGATGGAAGGGAATCATTGGGCATACTTCCTCAATGTAAAAATATTTTACTACCACATGTAGAATCACAAGCTGAACTTGAGGTATATACAATTACATAGATAAAGTTATTTATATAATTTTAAAACATATTTTAGTGTTGGTTGAAGAGTCCCACACAACCCAAAATTAAAGCAGAAAATCTTTTACAAAAGTTTCAAAAGGATTGTGAAGCAATAGAAAATGGAGATTTCCAACCTGATTTGGCAGATATAACTGATGAGGAGGTGAAGCAAGTTACGTAATTTTATTTGATTCCAATTTTAAGTGCGTTTTTTTCTTTCTTTTAGAATTACTCTGTGTATGTGGAGGCAAATTTTCTAGCATCCAAATTAGCAGACAATTCAATTCTGGATATCTGTGAGCATTATATTGTTATTTGAGTGAAAAATTTGTTCAATTTATTTTATCAACAGCTCAAGAAGGAGGTTCTATTCTGGATAGAACACCTCAACCCGACTTTGTCGAGGACGGCGACTCTCTGAACCAATCCGACAAGAAAGTGGACACCGAAAGTGTTTACAAACAAGTCGACCTTATGTTGCCTCCAGCCGCAGTTGATAATTCAGGAAATCCAGACCACGATTTACCGGCTATCATATCGGATACGGCTCGTCAAATTAATAATCGCTCCGATCTACTGGAACATTTATCCTTCCTTGCTAGACAGTTGGAGGATAATCCACGACTGAGTGAAATCATGCAGAACGCCATCAAGCAAATATCGGATTTGAATGAATCGCAAGATGCGCTGCAGCAGCCGTTAAGCAGTGTAGACGAGGAGGACTCTGGTCATTCATCTACTGAAAACGAGAAGGAGTTGCGTGCCTGCCATGTTGCTCTTGATTTAAGTATAAACGCACACAGTTCAGAGAGCGCACATGCATTGGATTTGTCTTTTTCGAAAGGGGATGTGCCGAAACGTCTCTCAATTACATTCTCGCATAAGGACGATGCGGGCCTCCCCGATAAACAACCGTCCAACAAGCTGAAACAACAGACCATGCATATGCGACAGTTGTGGGGCAAAGTCAACACGACAGCAGCTGCGGTATCTAGCGATGGGAGTACCGTGAATAACGAATCGAAGGCTTCTTCCACGGGATCTATGCGCGTAAAACTCAAGCCAAAAAAATCGGAGCCGCAGGATCTAAAGCGAGGACCTTTGAAGGCAGTGGTGCCGCTTACCTCACTGAACACGTCCTTAACAATGGACTGCGTTGCTTCCAACCGTACGTTGCCTACGCGACGCACCCCCAGGGCCAATTTCACTCCAATGGCTCGTTCGACTCCAGAAGAGCTCGGCGGATTAGCGGATAGACGAAAACAACCACAGCCAGGCACACCGGCAGGTCGTCCTGGCAAAAGCATACGTGTGTCGGCGCGAGAAAAGTACGGTACCCCGCCAACCAGGTGCGAAAAGACACTGACGCGGGGGAAATCATCTACCAATTTGACTCCGCATGCAGCCGAAGCCAGTACGAAGCCAGTGTTGAGGCGGTGCTTTAGTTTGGGTGGTAAGGAAAATTTAAGCACTCAGCAAAATCATAAGTCTTCCCCGGGCGGACGCACCAATGTAGTATCATTTAGCAAACTTCCACAAAAGGTAATGGGCATTAAGAAACTCTAATACACACCCTGGTCACGCTAAAATTAAGTAAATGGCTGGTCCGATTTGCGACACCACCTGCGACTGGACTGCGACAACGCCTCCTTTCGAAACTTTGACCAATCAAATTATGTCCACGTTAAATAAACTAACTTTGTATACTTTTATTAATTAATTTACTTAGCACTGCGTTCTGCTAGTTTTCATAGGGATCATGGGCACAAGAATACGATACATTTTCTACGAATACACGCAGTGTATTATACATAACCGTAGCCGGCAACAGCAGCCGGAATATACCCTTCCTCGCCTTCGGTGCGCCTCACCCAGAACCAGCCACGCAGGTGGGTACTCAACAGGGTCACGACATCCCCTTTTCTTACGCTCAATGTGTTGCTGCCTTTCTCCGCATAATCCTCGTCGACCACGAGCAAAGTGTGCCGGCACACCTCACCGTTATTTGTGGAAGCGGCGCGAAGATACAGTTGATCTACATTGTTCTCCCCCCATGCGGTGCTGGTGGTGATCGTGGCCCCCTTGGTACCGCCGACCCGTCTTCGTCGTCTGAGATGTACACCAGTTTTACGCCGCCTGCCCTCGCTACACGTGCTGACTTTGTCCGCATCGGTCAGGTTACCGGAGGGCCGCGGGAAGACATCTGTCAATGTGGCCCAGCAGGGTGACAGGGCGTCGTCTGCTGAGGGAACGATGCCCAACGGAATGCAGGCTATGTATGCGATGTATCCTTCCTCACCGTGCGGTGTCTGCGCGTACAGCCAATGTTGATTGCGGAAGACTGCGTTTAGGACCATGCCTAGGGGCAGGGCGATCTCGACTTGATAACCACCGACGCGTGTCTGGTAAAGCACGGTGGGCACGGACAACACCACCGGTATGTTTGCGGGCCTCTCCAGTGACGCCTACAGGGATGAAATTCGAATCAAATTCTAATCAACACTTGGTTGATAGTGTAACAAACCTTGGTCAAAAATTGATTAATATCCTCCACATCGTATCCGAGGGTATCGAATTTTTCCGAGCTTGTATTGAGGGCGATAAGGCCGAAACTGTGGCTGGATCTTTTACCGGGACGGGCGTGCGGCTTACAATCATCCACAGTATCCAGGAAAGAAGTGGAAATTGTGCGCTTAGTAGGCCTAAGGTTGTCGTCACAATCGACAGGCGTTGGGCTTGGATACGAAGTGGATTTTCTGCGTGACTTGAATTGAAATTTAATTGGTTGCTCGGGATTGGGGTGCATCTTCGGCTGACCGCGCAGTATCCAAACGAGGGGGGCATTCGGTTGGGACGATAGTTTCTGGCCCATTTCTGCAAGTTGCACTAGAAAACTCTAACTAAACTCTAATTGCCATGCAGCGATAACTTAACTGTACATGAATTGCAAGTAATTACTACTGGTTGAAGATTTGCATACGTTTATCGAATGGTAACGACAAACGGTTCTCTTCATTCATATTCAGCGCATAACTTGCAATTTTTAAAAGTTATTGGAATTCATCATTACCTGCATTGAATCTATCAATGGACGTTGTTTGCACAAATGTGATTATCGGTGATGCACCAATATTGTACACTTGAAACGGACACGCGAGCGTTGCCGGTGACCGAACGCGCGGACGTCTTGCGTGAGTTGTGTTCGCGCGCGAACTAAACTGCTTTCTCGCAGGCGCACAATTTTCCCATCGAACAGATGCTGTCCGATTGAAGAATTCATGAACAACGGTCAACACACGCCCCTCGCCGCTCGCACGCCGCACAGTCCTATCTATCGATCAATCATCAATTATATCTTATAAGTAGCAACCCCCCAATCAGGGCGAATTAATCATCAAGTTTGAATTCGCCAAGTTTATTAGACCTGAGAAATTGTGCTATAATTTGAAGCAGCTTTATGCAGGGCGTCGTGGGTGGATTGGTTCCCACAGAGACTTGTACTCGTATTGAGTCATACGCGTGCTTGTAAAGATTGCGTGCCGATACATTTCACAGCTTTTTCGTCTCTTTTAAGTACTCTTAACTTTTTTGGAGCCTCACGCACGATACGATTTTCCATTCTCTCACTCACACACGAATGAGAAGAAGAATTGTCCAGCGTAAGGCGATAAGCATCGTCCCGCACGATGAGTAATAATTACGATCGGGTTGGACGTGAGACGTGGGCGTCGATGCGTGCGGAGGGGGCGGTGCTCCTCGCCCGGGTCGTCACGTTTCCCTGCGACCTTCAACCTCTCGCCATGTGCTGAGAAAAACATTGCTACGAAACAAATTGCTCGAATATCTTGCAGGCACGATTATAATCTCACATCAAATTCATATGTACAAAAGTAATTAAATGAAACAAACTTCGCAGCTATATCAATTGCGGAAAGAGCGCAGAGACCGTCGAATCGAAGAAGTCGTCATGGAAACTGCTGGGTGACCCCAGCGATTCGTACCCGCCGTCGGAAGCGCTTGAGGAAATGTCCGGCGCGCTTAGCAATGTGGTATCGACGACCGTTGTGCTGTCGGGGAGTAGTTGCTCCTGCAATTGTGCGACACTCTGGCTCAGGTCCTGCTCGCCGTCCACTATGATGGTGATGCAATTCTCGGCCTCATCGTAGAATCCGCAGAGTGAAGCCGCAGGTTGAGGAGAAGGGGCAATCCGCCGCTTCGGCTTGATTGTTTTCACTTTTTTCGTACAGCCCCGCACCGCTGGTTTGCAACTATAATCGTGGTGCAAGAGTGGAAATGGTGAGGCGATGGCGCTTACGCTCTTGCCATTTCCAGGGGGTTCCAGTTGTTCTGATGGCGGCCCCACCACTTGTCCAGGATCACCGGATTCACGAGTTGTGTCCTAAACAAATGCAAATGCGGCGAATATTAGTGCGTTTCGATTCGAGTGCGCTGCCAGCAATGCTCGACCAACATGAGCATTGGTCATGTGTTTGACAAACACGCGACATACAAATGCGCACCTCAAACGTTTCATGATGACAAACTCAAATTGGTGCCAGCTAGAAACCCAGCAAACTCTTTTTAGTCATTTGCTACAGATAGAAGTGACACTTACTTGAGATTTAACATCTTCACCCACTGCATCAAAGTTGTTGGTGATGTCAGCAAGGAGGCTTGCTGTGAGCTCATCCAAGCTGCCAATATCGACATCTTTGTTGAGCTCGTCGAGGAGGTCTTGCAGAGAAGGCATGCCAGAAGTATCTTCAATGCTATGAGGCTGCTGCTGCTCCAACTCATCAAAGCCGCCGCCGAGTGAGGGGCCACTCCTTGCTGCTGAAGGAGAAATTCGGATGCTGCAGATCCGCTCAGGTGGCCGTCACATTCGACGCGTCGGTTTTGATGATGGTGGCTGCAACTGTCGCAATTCGGGCAGGTCGATTGACGCAGTGATTGCCGCAACTCCATGTTCTCATTTCTCAAAGTCTCATTTAACTTTTTCAGGTTTTCGCATTCAGCCAGCACACGCTTATTTTGGGCCATTAGTTTATCAAAACTTTCCTCCAGAAGATCCATTTTGGCCTTCTTTCTGTCCCTCGATGTTTGCGCTGCAACACGATTTTTCAGCTTCCTAACGGTGATAAATCAATCAGTAACAATATTCGCAACGTATTGTAAACTCACTTACTTCCGTTGTATCTTTTCCTCCCATGTAAGATGATCCAAGCGCCTCTTTCGAGGCTTTACAAGAGAGTCCATATACGCGTCTTCCGTGTTTTCTTCCAAGACGATAAAATGTCGATGCTCGTTTTCACTTATATGCCGTAGTATGTTAGAATCGGAATTCATTGCGATCTGATTAATTAATCTTACAGTTCAATGCACATGATGCCAGCCAGCACTACTGCAACAGGTCGACTGTGCCTTCGGTCTAAATTTCGAACGAGCACAATATTAATTCTTCATCTGTTGGTGCTTGGCGTAAGACGTCCGACGATCTGACGCAATACGGGAGTACTATGACTGCAGAACATTGGCTAAGTACGGCTGACGGTACTTGCTGACTAATGTATTATGGAGCGCCACGCAATTGTTTTGTTTGCATTGATTGGCGTATTGAATAGTCGAGTGAACGCGCCCTACATCTGGCCATTACTTCTGGAAAGAGCATAGAATTGAAGTATGCACTGAGTACTAATACATTTTTACTTCCATTTATTTTCATATTATGAATTATAATTTTTGAATTTAAATAATAAGATTACGTGTAAACATAAGTACGTATTTTGAAATGTAAAGGAATTCAAACTGATTTGTCATTTTGAATCTATAATTCAAGTTAGAGGGCGCCACTGTCATTCACAACTTACCATCTTCCGTTTTGATGTTTGACACCTCTCGCTCTTCTTTCGTACTGCCTTAGTTACGCACGTTGTGCATCTGTGAAAATTTCATGAAAATCTTTAATCATCGGTCAAAACAAAATTCATACCTAAATATAATTTTGTGCGATAATTTAATAGCAATGTTTTTGTTTCCTGTTGATGGGTCACCCAGCAGTTTCCATGACGACTTTCTGATCTGACGGTCTCTGCGCTCTTTCCGCAAATTGATATAGCCAAGTGTAGTTTGTTTCATTTTAATTACTTTTGTACATATGTATTTGATGAGATTTGCACGTGATACTTGAGCAATATGCTTTCGTAGTAATAGTTTTTCATTGTATAGAGTTGAAGGTCGTAGGAAACGTAGTAGAATTGAATATTCTACGGACTAATATCTATAACATACACAGTTAAAGTGGAAATCTGAAAAATAAAATTTTTACTTAAGAAAAAATCACAAGGGGTGCTTGATACTTTTTTTCGACTACTTTTGAAACGCATTCTTAAACTAAAAGCCTAGAGCAACCAACTAACGCTGATTATAGAGAATTGGAAAACTTTAAAACAGATAAAAATTTAAAATATATATATTTCCTAGAGTAAAGGGTCGAAAAAAAGGCGTGACTAAAAGTGCTAAAAAGTGACCTTTTTAATTTTTTGCCCATTTCATTCAATCTGCAATACCCTAAACTAACAGAGTATACGAAAACCGCAGAATATTCTACTTGATCAATATCTATAACATACATTCGTTAAAGCGGAAATCTAAATAAATTTTTTATAGTTTTAGAGACTCTACACAATACATGCTTATTTTAATGCGCTTAAATATCCTTGGAAGTGCCCTTAAAATGCCCTTCAAACATCGGCTTTTCTTTGGAAACTTGAAAACATGCTGTGGAAAAACACCCTGTATCTCGCAAACTATTACACTTTTCCGAGTTTTCACCGCTATTTAGTTTAAGAGACGTGCCTCTACACAACACATCTCATTTTAGTCCGCTAAAATTGAAGTGCCCTAAATGCCCTTCAAACATCGGCCTTTATTGGAAATTTTGAAACATGCTGTGGAAAACACCCTGTATCTCGCAAATGGTATTATTAATTTTTCCAAGGAGTTTTTTCACCGCCATTTTATAGTTTTAGAGACGCTCTACAATACATCCCATTTTAACTAAGCAAACATTCTGAAGTAAGCCCCAAAATGCCCCTTCTTCAAACATCGGCCTTTTGGAAATTTTGAAAACATGCTGTGGAAAACACCCTGTATCTCGCAAACTAATACACTTTTTGAGTTTTTCACCGCCATTTTATAGTTATAAGAGACGTCACACAATGCATGCCATTTTAATCCATAAACATTCTGAAGTACCCTAAAATGCCCTTCAAAATGGTTATTTTTACGTTTCTTTTAATTTTGGGTCGTGGGGACAAATTTTTTATTTTCGGTTCCTGCAAAACTTGAAATAATTTATACATTTTTGTCTGAAGAACAGGGTCGAACTTTTAAGGTAAACTATTTTGGCCGAAGAACAGGGGCCGAACTTTGTATTAAAAATCTTTGGGTCGAAGAACAGGGCCGAACTTTTCAGTTAAAATTTTTCTGAAGAACAGGGCTGAACTTTTTAAGTTAGCTCTTGGCCGAAGATCATTTTTCCCGCGAAATCAAAAATAAAATTTTAAACGCTAATAAACTCCTGAACTAAAAGGCTTAGAAGGGAAAGGACGGCAGATTCTTGACCCCTTGAAGACTTCTACAAGATGGGCTATTGTCAGCCCTTTTTTCGCCTCAAAACTGAAAAGTGCAAAGAGGTAATTTATAGGTTTTTTGATTTTGAAAAAATCAAACTAAAGTCCTGTCCCATCCACTGATGTATTGTTTGCGCGATTTTCTTTTGTTTCTCTTTATTCATATTATAGATTATCTAAAAGCAGAACCAAAACCAAACCGAGACTATTGTTTAGTATAATATCATACAATGTGTCCGAAGCAATTATTTTCTTTTAATTGTTTACTAGCTTTAACCCGCGGCTTCGCTCGCGAATATCTAATTCAGCTTAAATTACAAAAAAACAATAGAGGGCGTTAGGGTAATATATCAGGAATACTTGGATTAATTTCTGAGCTATTAAAATGGCGGAAAAAACCATAAAACTTGATTTTTAGTTTAAAATTGTAAATTTCACAAATATTTCTTCAAATTTCTACAATTTTTTGTTTTAAAATCTATTTCTAAGCTATTATAAGCTGTAAATTGAGTTGCATAACTTAAAATTATAGACTACTAGCTTTAACCCTTGGCTTCGCTCGCGAATATCTAAAATAATGAAGTTGCTTCCGTACGCGTCTGTAGTCACAGAAGAAGTAACAATGAAGTAGAATGGCGGGAAGTTTAAAATGGCTGAAAGTATAGTCTATGGAAGTATAGTGTACAGTCTCCATAGTGTAGTCAATTGGATTTGATGTTGACGTAGCTGTCGGTAATACAGTGTGATAATACAGTGTGATGGTACTATAGTACTTAGGTTTGAGCTTCATTGCTGGAATGCTAGATGGCGTTAAAGTAGTCAAATAGCCAGATGCAGAGGTATTATTGGCTAAACTATTTCTTTATTTTATTTCAAAAATAATTTTTTTATTAAATAAAAAGTAGCCTATAACCATTCGGGGACCACTAAGAATATGTGTACAAATTTTCATGATGATCGGTTAAGTAGTTTTTGCGTGAAAGTGTAACAAACATCAGGACTTTCGCATTTATAATATTAGTAGGGATTAAATAATGAATATTTTGACTTAAACGTAGTTTTCTTTAGCTTTCATTGGTTTACGAGTAATTATGTCTCTGTGTGTTTATGTGGCTTGCGTGTGGCGAGTACGGTCGAGTGCAACAGATGCACTAATTTATTTATACTCACGCCGCCGCTCTGCCGCCACCGCACGACATTCGTGCTGCCTTCCACAAAACGCTCCGAATTAATTTCGTGCACTGCTAAATTGACTTTAAACTTGGGTAAACAACGTGTTGGGTTACTTAGGTTAAGAAATTCTGACAGTTGACAGGTTGACAATTGACATTTGTCGTATGCAACTTATAATACACCATTAAAACACAAAACACATACAAAAATATAAAACAAATACATTTAAATATAAAAATGTATTTATTTTGTGAATATTCACGTCAATCAAAATAGTTATAAATAAATAAAAAATAAATATCGCGAATTTCACATCAAACGCACGAATTAAAAACAAAAAAATAACAAAAATGAAAAAATATCAAATAAAAACTGTTTTTTTCAAAGCGCCATTTGTGATTAACTAGTTTTGATTTGAATATTTTTTATGCAACCAAACATACACAATATTTTAATTGGTTCTGTGGGTTGTTCCGAATGGTACCAGTTGCTGGACGTCATCATGGAGGCGGGGCGGGCTCTGCTGCTGACACTGCGGCCGTGTTTCTGCCGCGCTGCCACCGCCACCGCCGCCGCCTCCGTCAAGTGAGCGCCCGGCTGCGCCTCGTTACGAGCCGTCAAGCGTTCAGTACCATCCGTGCGTCGGCGGGGACAACGTGTGTGCGAAATGTTCGAAAACTAAAAAGTCGTAAACGCAAACAATTTTCATCGCGTAAAAATTTATCGTGAACAACACACAACGTCACAAATATTCGCGGAAAATGTAACGCATGTAAGTTTTAAATATTTTAAATCACTTTCTACAATAATTTATTTATTTAAACATTTAAATAATAATTTATAAGTAAAAATACTATGAAGTATATTAATCTGTCACATCTTGTTTATAAAACATGACAAGTTGTTGCTTGTTGTGTATTGCTTGTTATTTTGATATTGCCGCCGCCGCTCAAATCCCTTCGGCGTTTGAGGGGTGCAACAAGCAGCTAAACATCCCCTGCGTCTTGTGGGGTTGTATTATTGTTACTCCAACACTACGCAGTGCTTGCAGGCGAAGAAGCGTGAAACCCACAGGTGGTTTTCGATTTTTTCGCGTTTTCTTCATTTTCTTTCGTCGCGTTTCTTGTATTACAATCGCTAACTTTTTATTTTACCTTTAGGAAACCGCACGTATCCTATTTCCGGTATAATATCTAACTTTTCAAGTGTTTTACTCAATCAGACATCTTGTTTAAGTTTTTATGTCATACAAGTAACGCCATCTATGTTCAAATACTTGAAACTTATCAAAAAGAATTTAAAATTAAGTAAAAAGGTAAAATGTTATTAATTACTTGAGAAAACGTTGAAAATGAGGTAAAATTAAGAAAATGATATAAATATAACATAAAACGTGGTTAATTTGACAGCGTCATCCCTACTAATATTATAAATGCGAAAGTCCTGATGTTTGTTACACTTTCACGCAAAAACTACTTAACCGATCATCATGAAAATTTGTACACATATTCTTAGTGGTCCCCGAATGGTTATAGGCTACTTTTTATTTAATAAAAATAATTATTTTTCAAATAAAATAAAGAAATTGTTTAGCCAATAATACCTCTGCATCTTGCTATTTGACTACTTTAACGCCATCTATCATTCCAGCAATGAAGCTCAAACCTAAGTACTATAGTACCATCACATTGTATTATCACACTGTATTACCGACAGCTACGTCAACATCAAATCCAATTGACTACACTATGGAGACTGTACACTATACTTCCATAGACTATACTTTCAGCCATTTTAAACTTCCCGCCATTCTACTTCATTGTTACTTCTTCTGTGACTACAGACGCGTACGGAAGCAACTTCATTATTTTAGATATTCGCGAGCGAAGCCAAGGGTTAAAGCTAGTCTATGATAAAACTCTAGAAACTTATAGAAAACTATTGAAAATTAAAGAAAACTGTAAAAATAATACACCACAAGTAAATTACAAGCACAAACGATAAAATTTAAGTTAATATGTCATATAAGTAGCGCCATCTATGTTCAAACACCCGCAACTCATTAAAAACTACCAAAAATAAACAAAAAACATAAAAAATTAAATATTTTAAGTAAATTACGACTAAAAACATTAAAAAACAATGAAAAATGACAAAATAACACAGAAATAACACAAAACACAGTTAATAATGACAATAGTAGCGCCATCTATGTGAATAATACACGCAACTTGTTGAAAACTACCAAAAATAAACCAAAAAGAAAAATAAAACACTACTAAATCACAACCGTGCGTCGGAAGATGTGATGTGGTGAAATGACAAAAATGACACAGCTATAACAGGAAATGGCGGTGGAAGTAAAGGAAATACGTCCATAAAAATACAATGCAATGCGCGAGCGAACACAATGGCGCGCAAAACGCAAAATAAAATCGCAAGAAAACGTCGTTTAGCATTTATATTTCGCCGTCGTTGAGACGGAGGAGAGATCGTGATCTACATTGCAAACAGAATGGAAATCCTCCATCACTGTATACAACCAACTAAACAAACTCGCATAGGCTGTGAGAACATGAACAAACACACACACCAAACACATATGTGTAGTATTGGTTGCGGAGTGAAAAATATCAAGTGTATAGTGAATACATTTACACAATTGTTGAGCATGTCCATCGATCAATTTCATATTCGATTTCAATCGTCGGCTACTCGTGTAATTAGAGTTTAAATAAATAAACACGTTACACGGGCATGTGTTTATTTATTTTAACGTTACAATACATTGTTTCATTGGAAATTTAATTAATTGACTTGATATGAATTATATGTTATGATGAAAGATGGCGCTGTTTTTCGAGTTGTTTGTGTTTTAAATGCTTTTTTCTTGATGTTCAAAGTGGATAATTGCATTTTTATGAGTTTATGATTTTACGACTTTGTTTATTCATGCAATTTGCACTATTTACTCGCAGACGCGCGTTTTTTTCGGGAATATTTCACAAGTGTGTGTAATTTTGGTTGCGTGCTTTAAGTATACTCACTTGAGTGGGTAATTTAGTATCAAAGATGCATCCACATGGCTTGAGTGCAATTTGTAGCTTTTTTGTTTCACATGAGCTGCGAGTTATTTAAAAAAATAAATAAAATAACAAAAAAATTGTAAAAATGTGAAATTTATTTTTAGAAATTTGCTCATAACTTTTGTTTGCCTGGATGGATTTTATCAAATTTAGTGTCAAATTAAAGAGAAAATTCTGAGGAATATTCTAGAGTTTATTTTAAAATTCATTGCAGCCTAATTTTTATGTAATCTGGGCTGGAAATATCAAAAATTGAAAATTTTCTATTTTTACCTCAGTTTTTTGCAATTAATATGGAACTAATTAACTTAATATTATATTTTTTTATATCATCGACGCAGAATTAAATTCTGAATCAAATGATACCCCACATGATAACTTTTGTACATTTTTGTAAACAATAACTCAATTTTACGTTAATATTTTTGTTAAAAAAAATAGTTTTTTGTTAATAACTTTTAAACTACTGCATGCAAATCCACAAAAAACATATCCATCACAACATAATTAAAAAATAAAACAATTTTCTCAATATCCACAGGAAAATAATTAATTTTCACCTCTTTTTCTTTCAATTTGCACTATTTACTCGCAGACACGCGTTTTTTTTTTTTGGAAATATTTCACAAGTGTGGGTAATTTTGGTTGCGTGCTTAACGTATACTCACTTGAGTGGGTAATTTAGTATCAAAGATGCATCCACATTGCTTGAGTGCAATTTGTAAGCAAAACATTCAACGTTTGCATGCGAACGGCGAACTTTGTGCATACACAAAGGTTAACAACACGTTGTGTGGACGTAGTGTATGTTGAACTCTAGATAACCAACGTTACATTACACAATATCTGGTTTAATTTAAGTTTTACTTTAAAGAAGATTAGTTGTCTGTGTTTTCGTTGAAAGTTAATTAATTTCGATGAAAACTTCAATTTGTGACGAAGGAAACTTGTAAAACTCTGAAATTTTGCTTTTAATTTAAGGAAATATTGTTTTTAAATAATGACAAGGTAACTTTATGCTTTTATTTATATGATGAGCGTTCAATTGGTTGCCTAGCATGATTAGACTTGTTAAAAAACTTGTTTTAAAAGTTTTACAGTTTTATTTTGTTAAATAGAAGTTTAAATGTTGTAAAAATGAATTTTTAGTAGTTTGTTCATTAATTAGTTGATTAAAATGAGTGGAAACTTCAATTTGTGTTGTGGAAACTTGCAAAACATTTAAATATTCCTTTTAATTATGTAAAATATTGCTTTTAATTAATAACAAGGCAACTTTCGTTCAACTGGTTGCCTACAGTATCTAAACTTTAAATAAACCGTTTTTCTAAAGTTTCAAGACTTTATTTCGCTAAAAATGAATTTTAATATTGTAAAATTGTATTTTTAGTAGTTTCTTCATCAAATAAGAACGTTCGACTGGTTGCCTAACATGTTTAAACTTAAAAAAAGCCTTTTTTCAAACTCTTAGAGTTTATTTTGTAAAAATAACTTTAAAACACTCAAAATATTTATTTTTATTAGTATCTACATTAATTAGTCCGCGAGACAATTAGTTAGCATGTTAATTAGCGTCTAAAGCAATTAGTCAGCATAGGTTACACACGGCGCTGATTTATTTTGTTTATTTTCTTTGTCTTTTCTCGTATTCCGCTGTGTTTTGCTTTTTTTCCGCACCACTTCGTTTTCGTTTCGTAATGTTAACACTCAATCACGTCGACATTGAGCACAGCCGCACCAAACAACATGTCATGAGCTCATGAGTCACATATACAGTGTGCACACCGATAAATAACACTTTGCGTCGAGTACAATTGAATCAAACACAGAATATACTCTCATCTTTAATGGGAAATCATTTTTTGTGTGTCTACCATGTTGTTTTATTTTTTTGTGATTTTGACTTGTGTATTGTGTATTGTTGGTTGCCTATGAGAAATAACCTCAATTTTAGGCGCTTTAAGCTGAATTAATAATGGCGTAATGGATTTAATAAAATTTTTAAACTTTTTAGAGTTACTAACGAGAGAATAATGTGAAAATGTAAAAATTGGGTTTGGAATAAACAAAAACTCGGGAGTGACACGTTTAATTTTTCACTTGCACTCTGTTTCGTTTTGGTGCGCTTTGATTTACAGTCGAGTGAATTGACGTGATGAGGTGTGTAGTTTTTCGTCTTTCAAAGCGTAAATTAACAATAAAACAAATTTTTTTTTCGTTTTACGCGTGAAAAAGTTGGAAAATAACAAAAAATAACGCGTAAAACGAGAAAATTGGGATTTTATAGGAGATTTAGAAAAAATATAAAATATTATTGTTAAAAAATCATGCAGAGAGGAATAATTAGTTTGTAGCTTTTTTGTTTCACATGAGCTGCGGGTTATTTATTAGAGAATTTAAAAAAATAAATAAAATAACATAAAAATTGTGAAAATGTGAAATTTATTTTTAGAAATTTGCTCATAACTTTTGTTTGCCTGGATGAATTTTATCAAATTTAGTGTCAAATTAAAGAGGAAATTCTGAAGAATTATATGAAATAAATTTTAAAATTCTTGGGAGCTTACTTTTTATGTAATCACGGCTGGAAATATCAAAAATTGAAAATTTTCCATTATTACCTCAGTTTTTTGCAATTAACTTGGAACTAATTAATTTAATATTATTTTGTTTTACATCAGTTCTGAATAAAATGATACCCCACATGACCACATGATTACATTTGTATATTTGTATAAACAATAACTCAATTTTACGTTAATTTTTTAGTGAAAAATTTAGTTTTTTGTTAATAACTTTTAAACTACTGCATGAAAATCCACAAAAAACGTATCCATCACAACTTAATTAAAAAATAAAACAATTTTCTCAATATCCCGAGCAAAATAATTAATTTTTACCTTTTTTATTTCACTTTACACTGAAAAATGTTCTCAAAAAGATTTTATACTGCACTTGATTTACTTTTGATGTTTATTTGGTTGCCTGCAACCTCATTAACCGCGGTTCAAATGTACCCAAATGACCGGAAGTGACTGGATTAAAACCGTGTTGGTTTAATTAATAAATTGCTTGTGAAACTTCCCAACTCCCCGACTCTGTTTGCGCCAAACAAACTAAAACCTAACCAAACACTCTTTTCCGCCTCAAATATTTTACAAATATTTTTACAAAAAAAAAAGAAAAAATATAATAAAAGCTCTCAAAATAATTGCGTGTGTAATAATTATTTATTAACAAACAATAAATCACGCCAACAAAGACGCAGCGAGTACAAACGAATGCGAATAAAGCCTTTGTGAGATAAAGCGGAAATAGAACAACGAAAGGATCATCATCATCAGCATTCTCGTCAAACAGAAGCCTCCTTTCAATGCGCGTGCTTTATATGCAATATTTTCAATGGTTTTGTGGTTTCGAGTTGGTTTTTCCGGTTTTCCGGTTTCGTTATACCCATTATAAACTCAAAAAACAATCAATGGACACATTCAACAGATTATCCTTCAATAAAAATTTGACTTCCGGTTTTCCGGTTCCACTTTTAACTCAAAAAAAAATATTTTTAAACGCCAATAAACACATTTAATTCATTTAATATATTATTATCAAATAAAACGTTGACTTCCGGTTTTCCGGTTTCATTCTTTTCGCTTTTTTATACCCAAAAATCAATTTCTAATACCCAAACAAAGATAAAAATAATTTAATTACAAATTACGACAAATTATTCACCGTAGGTTAGTTTATAGCTAAAATATGATACGATGGCGAATGATGAGCGTGATAAAATTGAGGTTAAGTGATGCTGAAACACGAGGTAATAATATTTCGACGCGAGTGTGTGTTTTATGGCTTCCTGCCTCCGCTTGTATTCAATAATTACATCCCCATGCGTAAAATTAGTAAGATATTTTCGGGAATTCACCGTTTGCTAATTTATTATTAATTTTGTTGTGTGCTAATTGTGTGCGTTGTGTTAATTAGGCTGAGCAGGGCAAATTGCGCGTGAAACTCGCGACTGTGGCGTCTTTATATTATGCATTCACTGCGTGATGAAAGCGACTCCATTAAATTTTCATTTCTTGAAGAATTTAATATTTGATATCTCGCGAGCGAGATTTTTTTATTTATTTTTATTTTTGTTGTTTTCGCGCAGGTAAGGGACGAGAGAGATACGAGGATTTATGCCCTTGGCACATTAATTTTGTATGAGCCATGGGATATTTAGTAAAGAATACGAAAGTAGAACGTAAGAAAAATATTGAAAAAGTGATTTTATTTTTAGAATTTTGCTAATAACTTTTGTTTGCGTCAATGGATTTTCGTAAATTTTACATCAAATTAAAGAGGGAATTATGGAGAATAATATGGTGTTAATTAATATTTTTTTGTTAGTATGAGTTTTACGTAATTTAGGTCCAAAATTTAAAACAAGTAAAATTTCTAATTTTTTACTTAAGTTTTTTGCCATTAACTCAGAAATAATTAACTTAATACTATACTGTTTTATATCAATCGACGCAGAATTTGAAGACGAATAAAATGATATCCATCAAGATTATTTTTAAATTTTTGTATAAGCAATAAATCAATTTTCCGTTATTTTTTTGTGAAAAATTTAGTTTTTTGTTAATAACTTTTGAACTACTACATAGAAATTCACATATGTAACATCGAATGAAAGAGAATTTCACCACGAATAATTTTATACCAAATTTAACAATTTATACAGCCTGTACCAATAATTATCTTAAAAACAAAATTTCAAAATGACGCAATTTTCAGTTTTCTAATAAAATACGAAAACTATTCCCTGAATTTCGATTAATTAATTAATATTTATTATTATTATTATGATTATTATTCCTGTGTCCTATTCATATTATAAGTGTACGTAATGTAACCTATAGAAATGTATATTATTGCCGACTGAAATTTCTTTAGGTCTTTGAGGGCTTAAAAGCCTTGGAAACCGCCCCTCGTAAATTATTTCTATACCGACTCCCGTATTGCCGCTGTGTGTTCGCATATTGTGAGAAATTGTGCCGGCCTTTCTCGTTTTCCACACGCTCCGCTCACCCTCGACTTTCCCGGCTTTTCCCTCCGCCGTCACTGGCTTTGAGCACCCGCACAGACACGAGAGTATCACAAATTTCTTCAAGCGGCAAAAATTAATGGCTCTTTTTCTTTACTCATATATCCACAACAGAAACACCTAAGATATACAATTTTATTGTTTACTAGCTTTAACCTGCGGCTTCTCTCGCGAATATCTAAAATAATGAAGTTGCTTCCGTACGCGTCTGTAGTCACAGAAGAAGTAACAAAGAAGTAGAATGGCGGGAAGTTTAAAATGGCTGAAAGTATAGTCTATGGAAGTATAGTGTACAGTCTCCATAGTGTAGTCAATTGGATTTGATGTTGACGTAGCTGTCGGTAATACAGTGTGATGGTACAGTGTGATGGTACTATAGTACTTAGGTTTGAGCTTCATTGCTGGAATGCTAGATGGCGTTAAAGTAGTCAAATGGCCAGATGCAGAGGTATTATTGGCTAAACTATTTCTTTATTTTATTTTAAAAATATTTATTTTTATTAAATAAAAAGTAGCCTATAACCATTCGGGGACCACTAAGAATATGTGTACAAATTTTCATGATGATCGGTTAAGTAGTTTTTGCGTGAAAGTGTAACAAACATCAGAATTTTCGCATTTATAATATTAGTAGGAATGTGTATAACTGGTTGCCTACATCACGTGTGAGTTTGTGTTGGATGAGATTTAGACACAGCGACGTGTAACGACAGCTTGTTAAAGCACACCGCAGATCACTACGAGTTGTGTTGACAGCGAATACGTTCGTGAGCTTCTGCAAGGGACGCACGTAATTGTAATTTATTCCACGTAGAAGCAAATTCACCTTCCGCACAAAGCAACCGCACAAACATTTATTTAATTTATAAGTAGCGACATCTACACGCATAAAACCCAACACAATATAAGGTTATATTAAAATAAATTACATCGGCGGTCATTTTGTGTTTGTTTTTATGGCGTAATATAAAAAATGAGTGTTTAAAAGTTATTTTTCAAAGTCAGAAGAAAAATAGAAGAATAAATGATGATAGAAAAACCACAAAATTACTTCCGACAAATTAGACTCGATGTGGTGATGAAAAAATCAAACAAAAAACACAATTGTGTCGACGAAATGAAAGCGGAACCGAAATGTACGTTCGGGAATGGCATAACTTTGGTTGGCGCAAATTACGCCGGAACAAAGTGAGCAAATTGAGGCAAGAAATTGAAATGGTAAATGTAACACTTAAAATTTGAATATATCCACGCGGATTCTCGCCTCAATTCAAGTGAATTCACATTTCATGCAAAAATACTCAATTAAAATAATTTAAAATAATATTGAGTGAAGTACAAATTAAAAATACGCATTATTTTAATGATTTCTATGTAATTTTATGTAATTTCACGCTAGGCAACTATACATACACGTAAAACGTATAAAAAGTTGCATAACATGTTTACTTTTTGCGTTCGTTTTTATTTTTCGGCTGTTTTTGGACGCTGGAAGCTGCAGGCTATTCAACTGTTTGTTTTAATGGAAGCAACGGCGTATAAAACTTTTACTAACATGCCCCTCTGTGTGTGAGTGTGTGTGTTTTGTGTTTGCGTATACCTGTAGTTTATTACTGGCCGAGTAGCGGTAGCTGCACGCAGCAAACGCGATGCGATAGTGTCGAGTCGAGTTTAATTAAAATTATTGCCCTTTGTGTGCAACGCATTTTACGCTCGAGTGTAATGCGTTATAGTATTGGATAGGAATATTTTATGTCGGGGTTTATGAGATAAGTTAGTGCAATGTGCATTAAAACAATGTCGCATTTGGTGTTTTTGTTTTTTTGGCATTTTTTTAAACACGATGTGGAAAATGGCCAGTATCTTTGGTAAAAATTGAGGGATTTTGATTGTCTCAACGTTATTTGGTAGATTAAGAGTTTCTTTATGATTTGTGTGAATTTTGATATTTTACATTATGTGGAAATGTCATAAAAAACTCGTTGAAATTTTGTAAATTTCAAAAAATTTAAAATCATAGAGTGGTAAAACACCCTGTAAATTCTATGTCCATGGAGAATTTTCGGTTTTTAACATGTCATTTAACAGATAAAGAGTCCTTTTATGACATACATAACTTTTCTACCCTTTAAACCCTCTCAAAATGCCCTAAAACACCCGTCAAAAATTAATATTTTTCAAAAGTTTTCGAAATTCAAAATCAGAATCAGGAAAAAAACACCCTGTATCTCCTGTCTCAACAAATAATATGACTATTTTAACTCGTCATTTACTAGTTAAAGAGTCCCTTAATGATATCCATACATTTCCCACCCTTTAAACCCTCTAAAAACCCTCTTAAAACACCCACAAAAAACCAAAACATTTCACCTAACTTAATATTAACCAAAACAATGCGTTTCCTCTATTAACCTTAAAAAAAGCTAAAAGGATTAGTAACCTGTCAAAAGGTCGGCCATGATGAAACATGGCGGCCGTAGACAAGGGCGAAAGGTCGCGAGAATTATGAGAAAACCACTGGAAAGCGACAAGAAAATGTTCCAGGGCGCCAGAAAGGCCAGCGAAGGTCGGAAATTCATTATCTTCCAAACAAGGGTTGAATATTTTTTTCCTCTTACTCACTACTAACAAATGACTTGTAATTTTCCCAGCCACAAACATCACAACACTAAATTAAACATCCAACTATTACCATAAAAACATTCATCAAAATTAAAACGAAATTAACTACTAACCACACTGTATATACACAAAGAAAAACTTCATCGTCGGTTTTTATTTTATTCCAGCGTATGAAATGCGTGTTAGATTGTTTTTTTCTCGTTTTTTAATGTCTTCTAACGTTTTTCTAATGCTACCCATGGTTATAGTCCTTTTTCAACCGCTCGTTTCTTATTTTCGCAATGTGGAAACTTGGAAAACGGCTGACGAAACAGAAATAATTTGTGCCCGAGCGTGGAAAACCGCCGTAATTGCCCGAAACTTTCCGAGGGAAAAAATTTAATGGACGCAAACTTTAAATAAAACCCATTTACGCATACAAAACAAAAAAAAACAACGAAAAAAAGTAATAAAAACCAATGAATATAAAGTGAAGTGAAAGTGTCACATGGCAGCCATCTTGAAAATATTTATATTCTCATGCGTCGTGTGATTTCGTGTGTTTATATCGATTGTAATAGCTTTTCGATAATTTACGACAGCGTCATCTATCAACGTCAGGGCGTCACGCGCAGCTTACTTTCCGGTTTTCCTCTTTTTTTTTCTCTCGCTGGGGGATGAATGCTCGTCGTCATTCAATCAGTGATTCCATACGGGGCGTGATCTCGTTAAATGGATCATAGACGGGTCATAACACGCACAGCATCCGGGATTATGGATCAAGAAAAACAAATCACAAATATACCGGAAAAGAAATAAAAAAACAAAAAAATTAAAAAAAAATATTTAAGATAATAAATAATATAAAAAAATAAAATATATATAATATAATGTCTAAAACTATAAATTATTCTATTGTACGTAAATTATACTTCCGGTTACGTTCGTAGTGAAACTAAATTGTCCTGTGACAGGATTGTTCACTAGGAATGCGGCAGACGTCTAGGATTTATCGCTGGCAAGGAAATTAAACCAAACTAGAGCTAGGCATACCCAAACCGGAAACCGGAAAACCGGAAAACAAGATTAAAAACTATTTTTAACTAAAATAAATTAAATTTAAACATTTTTGACAATTTATAAAAATTTCCCAAACCGGAAGTGAATGTTTTTAATGGTTACACACTGTATATCACATTACACTCGCTCGATTTTAATAATCCACGCGCAACGGGCCGCGAGATTGTCGAGCACTTTATTTATGACGCATTAACGAGCCCATAAACAATGAAATAAACATTATATCGTCCACACACGCCTTGCAGACCCTTAAAACCTAAAAATAGTTATTTTTAACCGCAATAAACAATAAAAAAAACATCTCAACATCCAACTACACAACTAAATCCAATCCTGTTTGTTTATGTTTACTCCACACTCAGTTACCAACTAGTATTAATTGATAAATCATAAACAAATGAGTGTTTTGCGTTTGGTGATAGGCAACAACACACACACACACATCGAAGGTTATCGGCCATCTTCGCACATCGCCACAGCCGATGACATCAGCATATTTACACACATGGACGCACACCAGCGCGCCATTTTGTGTAATCATAATCTCATTATATTAAATTTGCTCACACACGCTTAGTTTTCACAGCGCGCGCACAAGTTTACACACGCAATTGCAGCGGTGAGTCGAAAAAAACCTCGGAAATATAATTAACCTATAAACAGATTACAGATTAACGCACAGAAGCACCTACTACCGTTGAGATAATTTTTTATAACCTCAAAATACGTAAATAACCTCAAAAAAGACAAAAAAATTAATAAATCACTTTAAAATCGTTAATTAACAACAAAATGTGTCTGATAATAGGGCATTGTACGCTGTAAATATTAAGACAAAAGATAAAAATGTATACTTTATATACAAAGTGTTCAAAACATCAAAAATGTAAATTTTTTATTTTTTGTTGCAGATTTTCGGGAAACACCCTGTGTATCCACCTCAACAACATCTAAAAATAATCATGTGTAATGTTTAATGTAATATTCACCGTAATCTCATAATTATTGAATAATTTTAAGTGATTTTGTGATAATTGTACAGTGACGCCATCTAGCGGAATTTCCGTGGAGTTTTCTAATATTTACCGTGAAAATTGTGGAAAAACACACACGGGCGACGCGAGTCGAAGAGAATATTAAGCAAACAAGAGTTTTGAGTGAGATTAACACAGATTCGCGTTTGTTTACGCGCGCGCCGCGCGCCGCCAAGAGATAAGAGGAATAAAATTTGCGCCACACATGCGATGATAACTCCGACGACATTCGGCTAATTATAGTCGCTGCGATGCGATAACGTGTGTGTGTCCGGCGCCATTTTATTACCGCTGTAAGAAAATAGGCGAAAACTTTGCATCTTGCTGCTTAAAATGTGACTATACAGTGTGTCAGTGTATTTAATAAATATTTGTGTATACAGTGTGTTTATATAAAAAATTAGTGTTCGGTAATATTAATATTCAAAATGGATCTGGATGAAGAGGAGTTTTTAAGACAACATGCATCGTTGTCAAAAGCGGAATTACGCGAGGAGTTGTTGGCGTTAATGGCGAATTTGACACTTGCACCGGATGAGGAAGTGTCGACGTTGGGTGAACAGGCGTGTCATCAAAGATGGGCGAATGAAACGACAGTGTTTAATGATGCGCATGTGTCAATTTGCTCCACCCACTATGATTCTGTCATTTGCTGGCCGCCCACGCCGGTGAATTCCACTGCGGTTGTCAAATGCTTCGCGGAGTTGAATGGCATACGATATGATGATACAAGTAAGTTTTTTTTTGCTTTTTTATTCATTTTGATGAAGTTTATGGATACACCCTGTATATTTCTGTATTTGTATATTATTGATTTGTTTTCAATTGTTATTTAAACCCGGGTGTTATGCAAGGATTAAAATCCTTGAGATGTGTGGGGTGTTATGCTGGAAAATCTCCGAGGAATATTTAGTGTAAGCTTCTTCAAGGATAACAGAAGGATTATTGTAGTTTTAGGTTAGATTAGTTTTGGAATTGTTGAAATTAGAGGGTTGGGGAGGTAAAATTGGTTTTGAATTGATTATTTGGTAAATTTGAGTAAATTTTGAGGTATTTTTTGATGTAGCTGTCAAAATACATAACCTTGTTGATGTTGAGTTAGAGGTTATGTTGTAAAACGTCAAAATCATGTGATATTGCAGTAAAATCAACATAAAAGTGAATTTTTATTGATTTTTATTGTTTTATTTGCTACTAGCTTTAACCCTTGGCTTCGCTCGCGAATATCTAAAATAATGAAGTTGCTTCCGTACGCGTCTGTAGTCACAGAAGAAGTAACAATGAAGTAGAATGGCGGGAAGTTTAAAATGGCTGAAAGTATAGTCTATGGAAGTATAGTGTACAGTCTCCATAGTGTAGTCAATTGGATTTGATGTTGACGTAGCTGTCGGTAATACAGTGTGATAATACAGTGTGATGGTACTATAGTACTTAGGTTTGAGCTTCATTGCTGGAATGCTAGATGGCGTTAAAGTAGTCAAATAGCCAGATGCAGAGGTATTATTGGCTAAAAAATTTCTTTATTTTATTTAAAAATTAATTTTTTTTATTAAATAAAAAGTAGCCTATAACCATTCGGGGACCACTATGAATATGTGTTCAAATTTTCATGATGATCGGTTATGTAGTTTTTGCGTGAAAGTGTAACAAACATCAGGACTTTCGCATTTATAATATTAGTAGGGATTAGTAGGGATTTGATATTGTAGGCTTAAAACGTTGGTATCTTAACAATTTTGATGATTTATTATCATTTTGTTGTGTTATCCTTGAAGAGGAATACAAAAAACACGAATTTAGTGTGAAATTAGCTTTAGAAATGTCAAAGTTTCAAGAAAATTGACTGAAAATGTGATTTTCAATTAACTATTAACTAAATTTGATTAATTTTTGAACTGTTTTCTAACCTAGCTGTCAATTGTCATAACCTCAATGTCAAAACACAACAAATTTTGACATTTCGTTATAGGTTATGTTTCAAAACGTCAAAATTATTTCAATTGCACTGAAATCGAACCAAAAAATAAATTTTGATTGATTTTAGTTGATTTATTTGGTACTGCAAACCTGAAACAGTAGTTTTTTCACCATTTGGTAACAGTATTATCCGTTTATCATGTTATCCTTGAACCGGAATGCAATAACACGAACCGAGCGCTAACTTATTGCCGGAAATAAAATTGATGACGCTTTTTCGGCGCGCAGTGTCAAGGACCGTACGTTGTACGTTGCACGTTGAAATAATGCACTAAAGTTCTGCTGCATCCTTCGATGTGCGCTGATACTTCCGGGAAGCCATTACGAAATGGACGGATAACAGCGCACGTACAAAATAAATATGAACATGAAAAATTATTCAAGTTTGCCACTTGCGATGCGATAGTAAATCATTTATCACAATTTGTATTTGTTTTTTGTTTGTTTTTCTATAAATATAAATGCTGTGCCATTTTGTTTGGCGACACGTGTCGCGTGACGTCATTTGCACTTAGCTAATCGAGGTAAAGAGGAGAAAAAACAAGTTTATTAGTTTTCTTTAATTAGCTGACGCTAACGGATTAAATGGCGTGGTCATTGATCATTTCCTAATTTAGTAGAAACCGGAAGTTGATGTGGGAAGTATCAAGTTACGTCTTGGACGTGGTTACTGCGGGTGGGTTACTATAATAGTAGAAATAAAAGTAATGTACGTATAACGGGAAGCATAAAAACAGAAATTAAACTTTAAACGCCATTATCTAGAAAACTATTGGGCCAATTAACTTGAAATTTTGTGTAATTATTAATAATTAGAGTATAAATAATATAGTAAAAGAATTTTTAATTTTTAACAAATAGTTTTTAAATAATTAAAGAAAAAACATTTTAAAAATATAAAAATATAATCAGATATTGTTTGAACGCCATTATCTGGAAAACTATTGGACCAATTAACTTGAAATTTGGTGTGATGATTAATAATTAAAGTGGAAATAATTTAGTCGAAGAATTTTTAATTTATAGCAAATAGTTTTTAATTAATAAAGAAAAAACTTTAAAAAATACTAAAAACTAATAATTTATTGTTTAAACGCAATTTTCTCGAAAACTATTGGACCCATTAACTTGAAATATGGTGTGAATATTAATAATTAAAGTAGAAATTATTTAGTGAAAGAATTTTTCATTTATAACTAATAGTTTTTATATAATGAAGAAAAAACTAAAAAAAAAATTAAAAATTAATCAGTTTTTATTTAAACGTCATTTTCTCGAAAACTATTGAAACAATAACCTTGAAATTTGGTACAGTTATTAACAATTAATCTATAAACAAATTCCGAAAAGATTTCTAATTTATCTCTAATAGTTTTTAATTAATTTTAAAAAACTAAACAATTTTACAGAAAAATATAATCAGTTGTTGTTTCAGGTCTTTGTAACTTCATTTTAACGATCTTTAAAGACTAATTTACGACTTTCATGAAATTATCTCCTGCACAATGTTTGCCAATGTGTTTGACTTGGAAGACAAAACGCGAACGCGATAAATTTCACTTCAAACGCACTCGTATAATGCCAATAGCGATCGAAGTCGAATAAACGGCAGTAAAACCGGTTGATTTCATCCGTACGCTCGCAAGAATAATAAATACGGACGAAACTGACGAGAAAGTAATGAAAACCAAACGAGCAAACGACCGAAACAAAACAAAAAAAGAAAAAATACAATTAGGTTACAAAAAAAAAATACAAAAATCCAGAAATGTTGTCCGAAATATAAAAACGTATCCAACAGTAAAGAATTCCGTTAACCAAATGTACTTTGATAAAGTTTTGCATCCTTACGAGCAAGGAGCAAGGACTAGAGATCGAGATATAGCCGTGAGCAGAATTGGAACGCAACCAGTTATACACATTCAGTCGCCGCCCATGCGCCGCCATTGCATACGCTACATTAACTTGTTTCCTGCTTCCTGCTTTCCACGAATCTTCGGCGAGCACCCAGGAACCCCGAAACTTTACAATCGCAAGCAAATAATCAAGTTGAACATTGTTACAAGTAAAATAAAAACCCGTCGACTGTATTTCAGGTTAGAATATTTATGATGTGAATAGTTGGCATAATTTTATAAGGATTTTAATTAAAAATACGTTGCAGTAGACGCCAAATATTCGCGCAGGGAATTCAGAATTTAGAAATTCACGAAATGTGTGGCGGCGTCGCTTTTATTACACCCGGAATTATTTGCATGCAATTTATGAAATGGTGAAATAAAATGCGGAAAACCGGAAAAAGAAATCTGAAACCAACTTTTATCAAATTGCTGTGGAATAATCATTAAAAAAGTAATAAAATCAAAATAAACGCCATTAA
This sequence comes from Dalotia coriaria, assembly GCF_025399875.1. Taxonomy (NCBI): domain Eukaryota; kingdom Metazoa; phylum Arthropoda; class Insecta; order Coleoptera; family Staphylinidae; genus Dalotia; species Dalotia coriaria. Next base: position 6,623,812 of record NW_027045445.1, read on the forward strand.
ATCCCGTAATAAACAAAAAAAATGATAAGAAATGATAACAGAATAAATAATAAACATAATTATGAAAGAATCATCAAAATCCATTGAATAGTTTCCGAGATATTCGCGTTTAAAGTTTTATTTGTGACATTATTTGACATTAACTGTATGCAACCCTAAAGTCATCTATAAATCACGTAGCGTATGATTTTGCATGAACTCTGAATTCATCCCACGTCCGCGCGTGGCGTGTTAATCTCCTGCAACGTGTCCTTATGCACTTCAATAAATTCCTCGGCGCATCTGCACCATACGCCCATTATTTCCAGATGCAACTTGTTCGCCGGATTTGCATTAAATAAAGCTTTACAATTTATCCGTCTTGTATGCGCGCTCACATGCGTGATGTGTTGCTGAATCAGCCCGGGCGGAGGATTGTGCACGCTGGGTTGCATACTAACTATACACGCTTCGCGGACGCAAATTGCGATTTGGCTTTGTGCTTTGAGCTTGCAGCTTTGCGGTGGAGTGCAAATTCAAAGATGGCCGCCCCGGATACACATACATTGATTTCTAGTGGTTTTTCACGTTTTGTGGACTTTTGCGTGTTGATTTCAGGTGTGTAAACATTCCACTCAACAGCAACTGAATTATGCACACAGTGAGGGTTGAATTCAACCCTGTTCAGGGGTGGAAATTGTAACAACCTGTTGCTGGCGGCTTTCCACACGCAACAGACGCGTATTTTGCAATAAATGAAAATTCTAAAACCTAGAAATCATTTTTACATTTTTAGTTTAATTTTGATGAAAATTTAATTTGATTTTCTACTGGAGTCTGGGACTTAATTGATTCATCCTCGCAGAACAACAAATTTTAATTAAAACAAAACACTCGACCGCACACCGCAATGAAACTTTTCCCGTGCTACAAATGAGGAAATTGAGTTAATCGAACGCGGGAGCTCCGCCCAACGCCCCCTAACCTCACACCACGCCTACTAAATTACAACCAATGAGAGAATATAACCTGTAAACTTGAACACAGTGTGTGAAAAGTTAAACAAACCGTTCACAATTTAACAATGTTGCCAAAGTACACAATAACTTAAACTTTCGCAACAAAGTTTCCGGTTTTCAACATGCTCCTTTGTCCTTTGGTCCTTTTAGTTCAATTTTAGTCATTTTAAACACATTTTACAAACGCAAAAATAAATAATAATTTTGTGTTTAAAATTAAAACACACGTTTTAATGAAAATTGTTGTCTGAAACTTTTTTTTATTATCCTGTTAATCCTGTTTCGTCCTGACGCTGCTAAACGGGTTAAACTCTTTCCGAAAGCAATTTGCGAAAGTAATTTAAACTTACCGGATGAAATATGAGCACCCGTTTTTGGCAAAAATGGATAATTCAGGATACAACACAACAATCCTTTAATAATCATCCGCAGGACTTTGCTTTAACTTCATTAAATTGTTTTATTTTTTTTTAAATTTTAATTCAACAAACACCTTGAATTTAATTTTTTTTAGGTTATAATATATTCAGATAAAGACGAAGGGTTTTTTATTGATGAGGAATAAGGATTTCAAGAGTCGTAAAAGTTAATGCGTCGTGTTCCATGTTTTTTTTTTCGGTTTTCTTTCGCACATCGTTGAGTTACTCGTATTTTTTGTTTCTGACGCTTTCGTCCTGTCTCGAGGTAGTACATGTGCGTGTTTTATACTCTTGAGCTTAGTCCTTTCAACTCGTAAACTTTCCAAGGGGTCTTTTGCACGCATCCCTGCAAACAGGATCGGCGAGTGCTTTTATTACAAATGGTCGTCATTTATTATCAGGAATATTCACTTTTATTTCTAAAGTTTTGAACTAACGCCATCTATGCAAAAATATTTTTTAAATTTATTTACTGAAAACTGTAATTTTTTTTACAGAAATCTGTAATTTTTTATGAACGGAGTTTAGAAGTAGTAAGATGACAGCTCGGGGCGGAGCTTAAACTCAACATTTTTATATTAACTTCTTTTCTATCGCGATATTGTGAACACAAACAAAAAATTTCGTCTATTTTTGTTGTTAGATGTATAATTTTATAAGAAATATTAATTTTTATTTCAAAAATTTCTAACTAACGGCATCTATACTTAAATATTTTCTTTAAATTCAATTACAGAAATCTGTAAAATGATTTTTACCTTTTTCTATTTTTTACAGAAATCTGTAATTTTTGATGAAAAACTTTACAAGTACTAAGTTGACAGCTCGGGGCGGAGCTTAAACTCAACATTTTTATATTAACTTCTTTTCTATCGCGATATTTTGAACACAAACCAAAAATATCGTCATTTTTGTTGTTGGATGTTTAATTTTATAAGAAATATTAACTTTTATATCAAAAAATTCTAACTAGCGCCATCTATACATAAATATTTTCTTCAAATTCAATTACAGAAATCTGTAAAAGATTTTTTTAAGTTTTTCTATTTTTTTTACAGAAATCTGTAATTTTTGATGAAAAAACTTTATAAGTACTAAGTTGACAGCCCAGGGCGGAGCTTATACTCGACATTTTTATATTAACTTCTCCCCCAGCGCGTTATTTCGAACGCAAACAAAAGATTTCTGCCTCTTTGTTGTTGGATGTTTACCTTTGACATCGATATCATGAATAACATCATGTACAAAAATACATAACCTAAATAAACCCGCCAAAAACGCAAAAAGTGCACAACTACCATTTTGTGCAGGTTAAGTAATAAAATAATAAATTTATTATCCACTCAATTAAAAAAATCAAAAAAAATGCATCTGGATGAATAAAACATGATTTAATAGACGCGCTGTGCTGGCCGCGTGTCGGTGAATACATCAATTTTCCATTTTCCGGTGATTTCCACGCATAATTTCCGCTGCGTGTTTTTTCAGCGCCCGAAAAATAGCACCGCATACGCAGCGCATACATAAATGTTTTAATTCTTTTTTTTCAATTCCCGAGAGTTTTTCTGTTATTTTTACCAAACAAATCAGTGCATAACCTCTTTCTATACGAAGGGAATTGAAATTGGAAACGTAAAAAACGCGCATAACAAAAGAAAGTTAATTAAAACGCGGAATTTATAGAATATAAATTGATAATTAATTATAGACAAGTTTATGTTTGGTTATAATAAAATAAAATACACTGGGTGTTGCAAAAAGTAATAAATAGCATATTTTTGAGGTTATAAACCAATTATTTTCTTTACATGCTGACAGATGGCGCTTTTTTCAATTTTTTTTTACAGAAAACTGTAAATTTAACCTAAACAAAGCAATAAATTACTATTTTGAACCGGAAAACCGGAAAAATTAACAAAAAACATGTTTTTACTCATGAAAATAATTGGTTATTTTCTTTACATGCTGACAGATGGCGCTTTTTTCAATTTTTTTACATAAAACTGTTAATTTAACCTAAACAAACCAATAAACTGCTATTTTGAACCGGAAAACCGGAAAAATTAACTAAAAACATATTTTTTCTATTTTTAAACATGAAACACTCTGTATATTGACCTAAATGATAACAAAACGTGAAACAAAAATGTTTTTTTACCCTCGCGTTTTGTTTATGTTTCTAATTAAAGAATAATTCAATCAGTGGGCTGAACTCCCGCCTGTTTTTTTATGTTCTGTGATTTAGCAAAAAAAAAAACCCACACCCCGCCCTTTAAATTCCAAACGTACGTTCGTGCGTGCGCGTTGCCAAATCAGCAATTTAAAATCCTCTAATTTGATACACGACAGCGGCGGTGTCGGGCCGCAGTGCCATTTGGGCACAAATTGCTTTTATTAATTGAATTGCTCACACAATAAACGAGAAAAAACAATGGAGTTGCTTTTTTCTGACGTCAAATAGCAAAAAATTCAGGCGTTTAATTTTTTTCCGTTTTACAAACATTTGTTTATCGGATTTATATTTCTTTTCTGCTGGTGCCGGTGCTGCTTGCTGCTGCAATGCGACAAAATAAGAATACTGGAAATGTAATTGAAAGAAATGAAGACAATGGCGCATTATTCAAGCTTAGCGTACGACAAGCGCAAACAAGTTTTAATAAAATTTCATACTCGCATTTTTACACTTATAGGAAGCATACAGTATGTTCAAAACTCTAAAATTTTGATTTTTAGAAAAATATCTACCCTATTCATCGATAAATAGCGTCTGGAGCGGTTTAAAAGCAATTTAAAAATTCAACCGATAGGTGGCGTTGTTAAATTTTATAGTAAATTATTTTTTTTCTCTACACAAAATTTTCTTAATGCATAAAAATAAATATTTGATGATGAAAATATTTATTTCTTTTTTTACACCTGAGAAATAAATAATTTTGGTCATTTTTGCTCCGCCCACTTCCGATATTTCTATATAATTCCAATAAAAACATCAAAATATCTATAAAAATAAAAATTATTTTGTTTTTTTTTCCATTTCCACCTATTTGCCGATAGATGGCGTGGTTAAATTTTGTACTAAAATTATATTCTAACCTTTTAATCGCTAGATGGCGTTTTAAAGTAAAAGTAATTAATTCCTCTCAACCTCTATTTAAACCCAAAAACTCTCATGTCCACACGTTTCCATCAATTCGCAATTTGCGTGTAATTCGTTAATTTATATCGCGCACACAAATCACCTTAATCGAAATAAATGAATAAATGAACACACACCTACACGCACGCCACCTACGTGAACCTTTTTCCGATAAATGTCCCCCCGAACGCGCAGGATTAACGAATTACTAATTGCATTGTTATTTCAAATCGACTTTTAATTAATTCGTAATTGATTGCTACACAAATAACATAACATTCCTTTAATAATCATAAAAATTACAGTTTTCTGTAATCTCTAAGCCCATGTTTTCTCAACGAGTATAATTTCATGAAACGCGCTTTCAACTTTGAACTTTTTCGTCTTTCCCGGGCCTGAATGAGGAAGGAAAAGTAATCTATATGAAAATGTGTAGGTATTCTCTGGTAGAACTAGAAAAGTGTCAGCTGACAGTGAACTTTTTCCCCTTCGCACACACATGTGACATATGAAAAGAACCCTCGTGGAATATTGAATATATTGTCGCCATCTGTCCGCAGATAACTGGACTACTCGTAATGTAACATGACATTTGGTAATGCACGGCCATTTTGAATCGCAGCACTGCGTTAAAAATAGAATCTGCAGAATATTCTATAAATGCACAATTCTCGGAAATAATTTATTATTATTTGCGTTATCAGCAGCGCCAGGAGTTTATTTTTACTGAGTGCATTATTTCCGTTGTGCGCGTCCGGGGCCGGGGTGAATGCAAGTGGATATCGATTGCTGCAGTGTTGCATCCGAGCGGGCTCTTGGCACTCCCGTAATATTCTCGAAATTAACAAATAAATAATCATAACTTATCAACAACAAACAAAAACTCAATTTTAATTTTAATCCGAATTATTTTTATAAAAATAAATAAAAAGCTATAAAATATTTTATTTTTTTAAGCAATAGTTGGTTATGTTGCCAAGTGGGTCATGCCGCAGCCCAACATACGCATGCAGTGCAGGTTAGGTTGCATACCACAGCAATTCCGATATTCGCTGCTTTTAGCGAAAATACTCGTGAACGTCGAACGGTAGGTAATGCAATACGATGCCTGCCGGCGTCTTGCTATCGAGAGCGTCGCTTCGATGCGCACATTCCATCGCCGACGGTAGCAAAAACAAAATATACAGCCGAAACTCTAAGAGTGTAAAGTGCAAAATGTATGAAACACGGTTATGGACAATTTAATTTCATTACACGTCGACAGATGGCGCTTTTTCAGATATTTTTACAGAAAACTGTAGATTTAGAACAATAAAGTTATACTTTTCAGCAGAAAACCGGAAAACATTCATTTCTAATAACTATAAAATGTAAAAATAAATAAAATAAGGTTATGTGAAACTTAAATTCATTTTCCGTCGATAGATGGCGCTTTTTAAATATTATTATTACAGAAAACTGTAAATTTAACCTAGACAAAACAATAAACTCCTAATTTGAACCGGAAAACAGGAAATATTAACTTCTATCAACTATAAAATTCAAAAATGTATAAAATAAGGTTATGTGATATTTAATTTAATTTCCCGTCGACAGATGGCGCATTTTTAATTTTATTATTACAGAAAACTGTAACTGCACCCTTTGCAAATCCATTACCTTCCTAATTTTAACAATTTCCGCTTCCTGTTTCCGCTTACTTAACAAAAATACCACGCATTGCCAGTGTCAGTGTCAGTGTCCATGTTAGAGACGATTTGCTTGCCAATAGCAATGACCAAGTTTATTTGCGCCGACATTTGGCAACGCTCGCCCGCGCGCTGCGCTGCAGTCGGTGCAATTTCCGCTCGGGTCGTAAATCTTTCAGCGCACGTCTAGCTTCCGATGCGCTCCTTAATTTTCTGCCGCTTCGTAAACGAATTTCGTTCGCTCGTAACCACTTTAAACTACTCACTACTCACTGATGACTTAATGCAAGAAAACGTTTAAGACGACAGTTGCTTTTTGATTTCAGGTAATGCAACAAAAGACTGTTTCTCGAATGGCACGTGGCTGAAAGCGGAGTATGGCGCATGCGTGGAGATAATGGATCACACGACGAGTCATGGGATTATTACAACTGCGACGATTTATTTTGTGGGGTATTGTCTCAGTTTGGTTGCGCTTGCCATCGCTATAGGGATATTTTTAACTTTTAAGTGAGTATGAGCTATGTGCCGATAGGTGGCGCTAGTAAATTTTGTAGTAAATTAATTTTTGTTTCTACAGAAGTTTTTTTTGAAGCCTAAAAATCAATTTGTCATTAAAAAAATATTTATTTCTTTTACAACAACTGAGAAATAAATAATTTTTGTCATTTTAGCTCCGCCCCCTTCATATATTTCAATATAATTGCATTAAATCATCAAAATATCTCTCGAAAAGAAAATTCTTTTACGTTAATCTCTCTTATATTAAATCTCTCTGAGTCTTCAGAAGTTTACCGGCATTTCCGCTCCATTGCAACTACACTGCGCTCTAATCTACATCAATCTTAGTTTCCGGTCCTTTTTCTTTCGCTCTTTGATATCAACTGCTATCTAAAGACCTGTCTCGAAAAGCCAAGATCATGTTATTAACATTATTAACTTCATTAAGTTATAATAACCTCTAACTCTCCCTTCACTTCCGGTTTTCTTTTATTTCGAAAGCATTCTTGCCGCGTGCTTATACTGCTTCATTTCATAGTCTCTTTTGTGTACACATTCTCGAACCTGCTGCCGCGCCTTTCATCTTTCCACTTTCCGGCTTTCCGCTTTCCGATTTAATCAGACCAAAGATGCACGGGAGCGAAAAGTTGCAGTCAACAGGCTTTGCAAAGTTAAAAAGTAACACTTCCGGTTTCTTTCCCAAACCGGAAGTGATTTAATTAAAACCGGAAAACTTCGCTGAATTCAATTTTTATTCATGTTTCAGAGATTTACGATGTCTCCGCAACACAATACACACCAACCTGATGTGTGCGTACATGTTCGTCTACTTCATGTGGATTCTAACCCTAATGCTCGAGGTAAACAAAAATACATTACAGCACATTACATAACCTCACAGATAAACCCCCTATGACATTCCGGCAGCAGTAAAACTTTGCAATCGCGATTAATTCACTCAAAACAGGAAAACAGAAAACAGGAAACGAGACAAATGTGGCGCACGTCACATTTAAAGATCTCAACTTTCTTGGCGTGTGTATAAGGGTGCAATGCACGCCATCGCACCCTTTCAGCTCGTGATTTATTCGCGCTGGCGCGAAAACAAATACGCTACGCGCGCGGGGTTCGATATCGTGACGTAAAACACACACACAAACACAAACAAACACATTGTATATATGTATGTGTATATGTGGTTGCAGCTAAACTTCGAGAGCCACCTGGCGTGCATCGTGCTCATAATTCTCCTGCACTACTTTCATCTGACAACCTTCTTTTGGATGTTTGTCGAAGGTAAAACACGCCTCATGCAAATAAAGTTGCATAAAAATTGATTTTCTATTTTTTCTCCTCCAGGGTTGTATTTGTACATATTAGTTGTGGAAACACTCACCAGGGAAAACTTTAAAGTGAAAGTTTACATTTTTATCGGTTGGAGTAAGTAAAATTCATTTTTAACCAAAAAAAAATTAATTTTAACCTCACTTTTTGTTTTAATTTAAAATTTTAGTAATGCCGACATTTTTCGTCTTTGTCTGGGCGATAGTAAAAAGTTTTCTACCCGTACAAGACGTTGAGAATGGCGCACCTATCACTGTAAGTACCTTAACCTAGATTTACACCGTCAGATGGCGTGAGTTATCAAAAAAATCACATCAAACGCAAATCAAGTTATTTTCGTGTTGAAATCAGTGATTAATCACTAATTGCGATGCTAATGAGCACGTTTATCAAACACGCGATGAGATTCATTTCCGTATTTCCGCATTTCCGTTTTGATTCACAATAATTACGTGTCAGTCAATCAAACTCAAAATAACCTCAATAAATTTCTTTTTTTTTCTTGTAAAAATTCAAGATGGACGAAGCAAGTGCGGGTAATCTCTGGTCGCATTGTCCATGGATGCGTCCACACGCAGTCGACTGGATCCATCAAGGACCAACAGTCGCCGTGCTCCTGCTCAATCTGCACTTCCTGTTGGCGATCATGTGGGTACTCATCACGAAACTTCGTTCGGCAAATACGCTCGAAACGCAGCAGTATCGCAAAGCTGCGAAGGCTCTACTCGTCTTGATGCCTCTACTGGGTGTTACATACGTTCTCACAATTGCTGGGCCTACAGCGGATGAAGCCACGAAAAATATTTTCGATTATGTTCGAGCTGTGCTACTCTCCACACAGGTTAGTATAGAATAACCTAAAATAACATGGTGCGGAGATCATATAAATGATAATGATTGTGGATTTATTTTTTGCTTTGAAGAAAAGTAAGTCTTATTTTTATTCTTGAGAAAAAGTGAAATAACGACGTCTAAATTCATAAATCGTCGGATATTACGAGATATCGAATATAACAAAAGAAGGAATAAAATATCAGGCGTTTTGGTAATACTAGTCATAAACGTTTACGTGATCGGATACGATATGAACGATATGGAAAATGATGGATCGACGCGGTTAATTTTTTGTTTAGCTTTTTACGATTATCATGATTTGCGATGTCTGGCGATCAACCAAACTATGTAATTTATACAGTGTAGGTGTATAACCTCACTCGAAACACAACATAACCAAATTTTAGCATTTTCTGCATATAGGCAACTTTTTAATCAACTTGAAATGAATAAATCAACTTTAATTCTTATTTTTGTAAAAATCTGTCAGTTTATAACACAAAACAATTAATTTTTCAACTATTGCCCGATAGATGGCGTTGGAGTACTATTAATCTCATTTTATCACGTTATAATGAAGTGTGGTTACGTCAAAGAACAAAACATAACTAAATATTAGACATTTACACGGATAGGCAACTTTTTAATCAACTTGAAATGATTAAATCAACTTTAATTCTTATTTTTAGTAAAAATCTGTCAGTTTATGACACAAAACAACTACTTTTTCAACTATTTGCCGCTAGATGGCGTTAGTATACTATTAATGTCATTTTATCATGTTATAGTAAAGTTTGGTTATGTCAAAGAACAAAACATAACCAAATATTAGCATTTTACAAAGATAGGCAACTTTTAATCAACTTGAAATGATTAAATCAACTTTAATTCTTATTTTTGTTAAAATCTGTTAGTTTATGTCGCAAAACAACTACTTTTTCAACTATTGGCCGCTAGATGGCGTTGGATTACTATAAATCTCATTTTATCACATAACCAAATATTATTATGAAATGAAAATATTTCCCATCGTCCCACATATTTTTTATAGAACCACACTGTATGTTTATAATTTTAAAACTTAGGTTAGAATTGAAATATCCAAATCTAAATGAGTTGAAGATTTGTGTTGCAAAGCGGAAAAACCAATTGTAATACCGTAATATTCGCGTTGTTAAACACGCCGCTCGTTAGACATACCCACTCCGCCGCCACCGCCTCCACCACCGCCGCCGCCGTTGCCGTTTATCGTCGGTTTTATGTCCGAACGTCGCTGCGACTGCGGATATTGCGATCGAACGTCGCGCGATTTAATGCGGCGCCATTTTGTAACGTTTAATACAAAGTGCAGTGCAACAACCTACGACTACGACACCGCCATGTTATTTTTTTTTTTCTAAAACAATAAATTTAGAAGACGAAAAAAAATTCACTACACACGAATGTTTACGACATAAAAAACGATCAAGATGCGTTGATTAAAGAGGAATAGTTTGTGCGCAAGTTGATGAATACGTACGTCTCGGGAATAGGGATAAACAGGACGATGTTATCGCCGGTCGTTAATCCTGCGCCCTGTGAGACTAGATTAGACCGAAAGACCGGACTACGAATCGGCGCCGAATGCAAATTGCAAACTAGCGAATTAGTTTCCAAGGCTTTCCCGGGCCAGTAATCGCACGTTAAGAAAACCTAACCTAAAAGTTTACTTCACAATAAACTTCCATAAAACAAAACAAAAAAAAAACTTTTTTAAAACATTTTTTGTTCTCTAGGAGAGAATAAACACAATAAAATTTAATTTTTCACAAGTGGAGAATTTTTGCAGTTTTCCCGTCCGAGTTTAATTGGATAAACTCTCACAGCGCTGTTCACATCGTGATTTAGCAATCAACTTTTTGTAAAAATCTTTTTAATTACAACTTAATTAATTATACAATTAACTTCAATTAAAAGAGGTTTTAAAGCATTTTTAAAAATTTTTTCTTATAAAATGATTTTTATGAACACTCGGTATATTATTTTGGTTGAGACTAATTGCTAATTGCTACATTGGTGAATTAGCAATTAAGACTTCTCGCGTTTTGTCTCGAGTTAATTTTCGTCGTTTTTTTTTTTCTCTTAAACGAAGCAAAAAACGCGTAAATCTTAATTTGTTTTCACAAAACTTTAAATCCTTCAGATAATTTATTTCAAAACGCATTTTACTCGTACATTGAACACTGGAGGCAGGCGGTTAATCGCAGCGGGCGCTGGCTCGGACGTAACGCAATTTTCCACCGAATTAACCACAATTTACTCGACGATTTTCTTTCCTTTCAATAATTTTTTATTTTTTACTAATTTCCGCAACACTTTGTATATCCAACTGGTTTTTGATTAATATCCCTCACAAAACAATGTGAATATTTTAAGTTTGAACATTAACCCGTTGAGGTGAACACGAAAGCTCTTTCCGGTACAAACCACTTACTTCCGGCGGACGTGAGGGGCGGCATCAGCTGCACTCGAGTTAACCCATCCTCGTAAAACCCCTGAATAATGTAATACCTAAAATGCTCCTTGCGCAATCTCGAAATCCTCAAAACTTTATAAATTTTTTTAATGTATGCAACCAACTATACATCAAATAGTTTGCATTCTATGTGAAATATTCGCACAATGGCAATCGCACGGACTGCGGGTAGAAGAGGCGGCGGTGCATGAACATGCATTTACACATTTATAACACGTATGCACGATGAGCACGTCGCCATCATGGTGGTCATGGCGGCAGCGGTGCGGCCAAGCGAACAAACGCATCGAACGTGTCCGCGCTACAGAGCCGTTATTATCGGATTCGCATTGCTGGTAAAGCAAGCCTCGCCAGGACATATTTTATATTTTAGACAAAATTTGCCTCTTTCGCACACTCGTATAATATTTCCAATTATAAGTGTTTAATTCATTTCCGCTGGTGACAAACGCAGTTTTAAATTATTTCATTCTCGTCAACTTGATGATTGATTAATCGACACGTTCCACTTGACTAGACTGCAACTCAGTGCTTGCGTCAGTAACGACGTGCGAGGAAGAGCCACTTGGTCGCCACACACTAGTAAAACCAACGCCATCTACATCTACAGTTAATAAATTAATAAATCATTTAAATCTTTATCAATAGATATGGAAACAAAAATAAAAATTCTTTTTGTGCATTTTGTTGAATTTGCGCATTGGGTTGCATAAATCAACCATCATCGGAGTAAATTGTAACAAATTGCACAATGGACTGGCTGGCAGCATGTGTGTACTTCGTTCAGTTACAGTATTGCTCCTCTCAATTTTTTGTCGTTTCTGTCTTGATTTGTTCATGTATTTGTATAAAATTGATTTTTAGTGCAAATTGATTGTTTGCAGTCACAGAGTACGAAGAGGAGAATGAATGGGGATACGGCAGCTGGTTCCAGGTACCTTTGTTTATGATCATCGCCAGCGTCAACTGCTGTTGGGCTCCCTGGCGCTGACGCTCTTCTGGGTCATCTACTACCAAGATGGCTTCGCGTGGCGTGACGCGACATCAGAAGCAGTTCAACCTGCATCCGGTGCTCATGGTGGCCGGCTTCATCACTTTCAGCGGTTTCTGTAAGTAATTATTTTCTTTGGACACATTGTATATTAAAAATGTCATTAGGGCCTTCTATACGAAAAGCTTAGGCTTAATCTTTAGAGGTTTAATTCTTAACAATTTTATATAATAAACTATGTGTCTATTTTGCTTTCATTTTTTATACAAGGTGTCCGTAAGTTTTGAAAAATATTATTGCTTTAAGATGCGGGTGTTGTGAGATTTGAATCCGTATTACATTGTTAACGTCATTAATAAACAACTTCCTCGATGCGATGCGAATCGGCGTCTAACAACACTTGCTACAAATTGTTAAATAACACCGAACCGTTCTCAGATGACATTGGACGCTACGTGCGCTGTTTACATGCAATTTGTTTTATTAAAACATGCATTGTATAATAAGTTGAATCCTTGAAACTTCATTTTTTTCTAATTTCAACCGGTCGAAATAAATTTTCTTATTTAAATTATTATCCAATCGCACCATTTTAAAAGTAGAAATCTGTATTTTAACTTTTCAATTGTTTTCTTTATCGTAGTGCGATTCGCATGCGCACTTTCTGTTAATTACACGCAGCGGCGCGATAAAGGCAAGTGGAACACGAATATGAGCTTTCTATAATCTCCAGCGCGTTTGAATGTTTGCGAACGCTTTTCAATTTCGATTAGTCATATTTTTATGTGAGTGAAGCGGCGCAAATTCGTTGTAATCGTGTTTTTCCAATAGAAATTGTATGCATTCGCGTTCCACATTCGATTATTTTCATTTTATAGTGTTTTGGACACATTGTGTGTACGCATGGGTCATTACCGCCCTTCTAGCCACAACGATCTTAATCGACGAAGTGCAAATTCTAAATAAATAATATATAATACACCATGTGTCTATCTCTTATAGTTTTCTTGTAAATTGAATTTAAAATTTTTCTGTTTTTTCTAGCAATTCTCTTGTATCGCATCTGTCGCTGCGGTCGCGGATCTACGTGAAACTACTGCACACTGTGTTCCACGCCTATACATACCATGCGTCGCAATTGGCTTCCTGGCCGTGCTTCGGATACACTTACATAACCTCCAAACGACCGGAACCCATTCCGAACTTTACTCGCTGCACAGCTGGATCAGCCTGGTCACCATGGGACTATTCGCCATTTCAGGTACATTATTTGGCCACTGCTCACAAAAATAAATTAAATAACAGCACATTAAATGGCACTAAATGACCTTAAGTGACATTATAAATTTAAAGCGCCTTTAAACAATCAGGCCGTAACGTCCGAATGAGTCATTAGATGTAATTGACGATGAATTGTAGCAAATTGTCTAATGGTCAACGCCTACTTTACCTAGACAGTGTTTATACAGAGTGTTTTTAGTGTTAAATATGTTTTTTATAGTTTGTAGCCGGATTCTTTAGTTTCCTGGTTCTGCTGTGCTGTGAGGGCGCCAACGCTGCATTCCGCGCCGCCATGGTACCAATTCACGCGTCATTTGGGTTGACTACCTTCTTCTTGGCCATTGCTGCCTGCGTCACTGGTCTCACTGAGAAGGTGCTCTTTACGTTAGGGTACGTATTGAAAAACATTAAATACACAACAAAACCACACAAATTTAATTATTTCTAACCTAAGTTAAGGATGTTTAAGTGTACTTAACCTTATTTTAACCTAAAATGCACTTTAGTGTACTTTATTAAGCTTTAGTAAGCTTAGAAATAGTTTCTGCATGCATACAGTATGTCTGTGAAGATCGTATCTCTGCATTGTGTCGTTGTGTTGATTTTCTGTTCGTTGTGTTTGCGCATGCGCAGCAATTCGTACAGCCGCCTGCCGGACGAAGCAATCGTCATCAATGCGATCGGCATGAGCCTCATCGGGCTGGGCATCATCGTGATATACATCCTCCTGCGGGACAGCTTCCGGTATCGGACACAGATGACCATTCGCGACCTCTAAGCCACGCCCCCCGCCGTCATTTGACGTCACATCACACACAAACACACATCGAAATCGGCGAAATCATCAAAACGCAGAAAGAATTTTTTATGGCAAATAAAAGCTACTAAAGCATCCACTCTATTCTTGCATCATCACACTCGTGTCGTGCGTGTTGCCTACGTTAACTTTTAATCATCGTTTTATACTCGATTTTACTAGCATAATTGTGAGCGACGATTCTAAATTTTTTTATTCATTGTTGTAGTCTGTAAGCCAACACTTTTTCTAGGTTAATGTAATCGATGGTAGGTATTAAAAATGGCGGACAAGTTATTTATTGCGATTGAATTTGTCTGTGAGCACGAATAAATTCGAAAATGGATGATATATACTCAAAAAGCGCTGGAATTGACTCTTGGTCAATAGATGGCGCTGCACGATTTTACAAAGAATGTGCGCCATATTTATTGTACGATTAACGCATCCGCATGTGTCTTGTTTTTTATTTTATTTTGAGTTTTTGTGTTTTATACTCTCTGTATACTGATTATTGGATTATACAGTAGGTTTAACGATAAGTATGCATTTGCTAAGATTACAATTTGGATTTATAAATGTAATAAATGACTGGTTACGAAGTTCAGAACGAATAAAAAGCATGTATTTTGATATATCCTGTTATGTTGTGTTTGTTGCCCGAGGAACATATGGTATGTCAGCATGTCATACATAATCTAATCTATAATAACTGTAAGTTATTTTCTAACCTAAAATTTTTTTTTGGGTTTTAAAATGGTTAAAACTAATTTTTGTCTTGTGGGTTGCCTATAGGGATAGCTATTCGAAGTTCCCCGAGCAGGCAATTGTGGTAAACGCCCTCGGGATGTGTTTCATCGCTTTGGGAATCCTTGTTTCCTTCGCCATTCGCATTCCCAATTTGGCTGGTGATAGCCAGGTGTTCGTCCCAGGCGGGCCTACGACCTCCTAGGGAATGGCCTGCGCCTCCAAGCAGACTCGGATCAAGGAGGTGAGCGAGAAACCCAAAAAAGAGAAACCTGTGAAAGAGCCCAAACCAGCCAAGGAGCCCAAACCAGCAAAGGAACCCAAAGAACCCAAACCACCCAAAGAAGAAAAACCCAAAAAGGAAAAGTCCAAGGATAAGGAAAAGAAAGAAAAGAAAAACAAGACCAAAGATGGAGAACAAGCTCCGCCAGCTGAGGAACCTCCTAAGGATGTCCCGCTTATTGAAGAACCCAAGTCTGTGACGAGCGAGAAAATGGCGCCGCTCGACGAATCACTCGAACGCTATTAGACGCATACAAAAACTATGCACACATGAAATAAACAACACGTACGTTCCAGTACATTTTCAACTTTTACTCTTTATACCAAAAACAAACCAAAAAAAAACGAGCATTAAAACATTACCAATTAACATAACCTAATCTTAAAGTATAGTAAAAATATGTAAGTGTGGTTGCATACGCCCAGCGAGCGTGTTCAATGTAAATAGCAACCTGTGTGACGGCTTTCCGTTTTGTCCGTCTGATACATTCAAAATGGCTGCTCAAAAAGAATCGATGTGAAATCAAAAAAAAAAACATAATTAAGGTTGAATAATCAAAAAGATTGTCCGATAGTTTAAACTACATAGTCACTGTCAACGTAAACAATTCTCTAGTGCAATCGAATGCTTTAAAACTTATCTATTACGTGTGTTATATTGATAAACAAGCAATACGAGCAAGCGTCGTGAAAATCCTTGGACGCTAGATGGCGTTAGATGAAGTTTTTGAATGTCCCTTAGATGTTGTCACTTCTATCCTAACCTATAACTTGACCCGTGTGTGTAGGCACACCACTTACAAGATGGCGGCCGGAAATCAGATGTGAAGTGTAAAATAAATACATATAGTACAATTTGTTTGAAATATGGACCAAGAACATGATGAAACAAAATGATGCGCATACATAAAAACACGAATATAAACAAGAATAATATTTAAACAAATGGAAATAAATGGAAACAATTTTATTGTACAATTTTTCGAATTTTATCTTATTGCTTGTTTAGGCGTATTGTGCGCACATGGCTGCGCACGATGCGCAGGAGTTAGTTATATACCAACTATTTATATTTATATTATACAAAAATATAGTTTATATTACTCTTTACAAATAATGTATAAACACACACACACACACACACACACACACACATGATGAAGACACATAACACATAACAACGGTCCATTTTTTAAGTTTGTGTTGTCGTTGAGAGAGTGGCGCCACCTGTTGTTCGGTAGGCCACGATTTTAGACTCTTTTCATCTTTGTACAAGTATTTAACGATATTGCGATATATATGTAAAACACGAGAAACAAACATGGACGAAGTTAACTGTAGAAATATTTATTAATGTGAATGCTATATTAGATTATTATACAATTTAACAACAATAGTGTATTTGCTATCACGTAGCTAAACGGAGTTTTAGTCACGGGATTGATTAATCATTCGAGTGTTTAATAACGTTTAGTCACGTGATGCTTACGCTATTTTTTCTACTTCCATTTTATTTCCACGATGAGTTTTTCATTTAAAGAAATTGGAAATTGGAAATTCGTGACGCGTTGACACAAGCTGCAGCTGCGCATGCGCAAACTCTACCCCATGACTAAAACCCGTGACTAAAGTACTTTAGTCACGGTTTTGTCTGTCTGTGTTTAAAATACCACTTTTTGTGTCTCCAAACCGTGGAAAACTGGAAGTAGAAAAACGTAATTAATTAATAATTAACAATTTACCATTTTAGACTCTGAAGTTTTGAGTGGAAATTTGAAACAAATTTATTATGTAATGATTTACGCTATGAGACT
Source organism: Dalotia coriaria (assembly GCF_025399875.1). Lineage (NCBI taxonomy): Eukaryota > Metazoa > Arthropoda > Insecta > Coleoptera > Staphylinidae > Dalotia > Dalotia coriaria. The sequence goes on from NW_027045445.1 coordinate 6,641,158, forward strand.
GTTTGTTAGATGAAATCTGTTTAAATTAATGCGCATTCAACGAATTTGTTGATTAATTTGATAATTTATTAATGATTATATACATGACAGTTGCTAAGAATATTTACGGATTAAATTGACAATTGAATAATTGATATTTACTAATATAAACAAATATTAATGGTGAACCAAATGCGCGTCCGTCGCGGCGCGTCTCATGTTAAACATGTAAAATGTAAACAATTAGTAGCGAGACATGTGCATATTACCATACAATACATTCGTATTAATAATAATAATCTTCTGTTATTTTTTAATTCCTTAAATCATTTTTGGAAACATCCTGTATATTTTTCTGGAAAATTATTTTTGGGTCGAAGGACAAGGTCGGACTTTTTTAGTTGAAAAATTTTTGGGTCGAAAGACAGGGTCGGACTTTTTTGTTAAAACATTTTTAGGTCGAAGGACAGGGTCGGACTTTTTTGTTTAAAAATTTTTTGGTCGAAAGGCAGGGGCGAACTTTTCGGTAAAAAAATTTTCAGTGCGAATTAAATTTTTTTCTTAAAAATGTTAATAGGGCCTAAACTATCAGTGCTAGAATAAAATTGTGCTGAAATAATTTAATCAGAATTTAAAAAATTATCAGAATCTGCCATCGAAATTGAAAAATTCCAACTTTTAATTTGTTATAAAAAATGAAAAAGTTTTGCCTTTTTTATGACGAAATCTTTTTCGAGTGTTTTCGACCTCAAAAAAATTGAAATTTTTTTATTGCAGCATATTGAAGAAAACGTGATTTTAAACACTTTTCCTTAGTAAATTTTTGTTCTAAGATACATCGTTTAGATAATAATCACCATAATAAAATTCGATTTTGTGCGAAGTCAAAATTTTTGTTAAAATTGCCAATAGGGCCTTAACAGTGAGTGCTATTGGAAAATTGTTCTTAAATAAATGAATTAAAATTCAATAAGTTATCCGAATCCGAAATCAGATTTGAAAAATTCCTATTTTTAATTCTGCATAAAAAAATGAAAAAGTTTTGCCTTTTTTATGACGAAATCTTTCCACGGTTTATGTTTTTTATAGCATAAAATTAAAAGTTGGAATTTTAAAATTTTTTCTTCGAATTATGATAAAACAGGCCATAATAAATCATTTATTTTAGTAAAGTTTTTACCTACAACCCTTATTTAAGGCCCTATTGACCAAATTGTATTCAATAGTTTTTTGCAAATATCTTCTAAACTATGCGTCTAATTAAAATAATTCATGAAAATATTCCATTCATATAATTGTCCTCTTTCATAATCAGCAATAAAACCTTAACTTTTTTAATTTATAAAAAACATGCAAAAAATTAACTAAAACATGGCGGAGGCGCCTGACATTTTATCACGTAATTTTAATTATTGTTAAAAATTAACAATACCATTACGTAGGGCGGCTCTTAATACACTTATAAATTAAACTTCTTACTAATTAGTACTTACCGTTTACCCAGTAGAAGCATTTAAGTGAATCGTATACTTCCAGCAACACTTAATCACCGATTATCTCCGTAACTAATTGAGATATACAAAAACGGAGAATTGCATTGTGTTCAGCAAACCATTCTACATATGATAAGCTTTTAAAATTTCTACTTTTGAAAAGTGAATAGTGAATTTTCCGACGCGATTTTCTCGGAAACTATAAGAGTTGCAGAAAAACTTTTTGTACTTTCTTCATGTCCTGATAAGGATCTATAAAATGGCAGATTCAGTTTTTTGATTCTATGATGTCAACCAAAAACCACTTGAAAAGTATCAAGAGGTTACACTTAAGTATTTTGTGGCCTAAAAATTGAACTTCAAGCTACAGGAAAATGGAAAACGCCATTCGATACAGAATTGCAATGCGATGAAAGATATCCAGTCAGTTTTCTGATAACACCAATATTTCCCAAATTACCTGTCAAAACTGAAACAGGCCAAAAGAACCACAACTCAGATTTTCTTCAAATTTTCCAATATGATGTAGAATGATGCCCTGAATCCATTTATTTAAGTTTTGTTTCGATATCTTAATTAGTTCTTGAGTTATTGACCACTTTCAATTATTACATAAGTGTAGAAAATTTAATATTTTTAAGTACTAGATGATGTATAATTATGTCCTGAATCTGAATCTGAAAACCGTTTTTCTTTATCTTTATTAATTTGCGAGAAAAGCGCGATAAACTGGATTTTCAGTTTTCTCCATCATTTTATATGTAAAATCTAAAATGGAAAATTTTAATTTTTAATGGTAAAATATGGAAGAAATTGTGATTCTGGTTACCTTATTTTAGTAAAATTTTCTTATCAGACTGATTATTTTGATAATAATCAGTATTTAAGTTGTTGTAACAAAATTGTCAATAGGGCCTTAAATACTGGTCGCAGAAGAAAAATTAACTAAAATAAATGATTTATAATCTTTTGTTTTATCATAATCCGAAGAAAAAATTTCAAAATTCCAACTTTTAAATTTATGCTATAAAAAACATAAACCGTGAAAAGATTTCGTCATAAAAAAGGCAAAACATTTTCATTTTTTTATGCAGAATTAAAAATAGGAATTTTTTAAATCTGATTTCGGATTCGTATAACTTATTGAATTCTAATTATTTTTACTTCAGAACAATTTTCCAATAGCACTCACCGTTTAGGCCCTATTGGCAATTTTAACAAAAATTTTGACTTCGCACGAAAACAATTTTTAATATGGTGATTATTATCTAAACGATGCATCATAGAACAAAAATTTACTAAGATAAAGTGTTTAAAATCACGATTTCTTTAATATTCTTCCATAAAAAAATTCAATTTTTTTTGAGGTCGAAAACACTCGAAAAAGATTTCGTCATAAAAAAGGCAAAACTTTTTCATTTTTTATGCAGAATTAAAAATTAGAATTTTTAAAATCTGTTTTCGGATTCGGATAGTTTGTTTAATTCTGCTTAAATTATTTCAGAACAATTTTTTTCTAGCACGGATCGTTTAGGCCCTATTGATATTTTTAAGAAAAAATTTTAATTCGCACTGAAAAATTTTTAACCGAAAAGTGCGCCCCTGCCTTTCGACAGAAATTTTTTTTAATATAAAAGTCCGACCCTGTCTTTCGAGCAAAAATTAAAATTTCAGCCTGTTTTTAAAATTACAAATTTCGTTTTAAAATAAAGTTTGCTTTAGTTTTTCACGGAAACTAATTTTTACGATAATTTGGACTCTGTTTTTCGACCAAATTAAGAAAAAAAACGTTGAAAATAGCTATTTTTGATGAACATTTTGGAGCACTTCCCAAGGGTTAAGAGGGTCAAACATAGACTCAAATTAAGGAGGGTCTCTTGAACTATCCAATGATGCAGAGAAAATTAAAATCCCTTGATTACTTTAGGAGATACAGGGAGTTTTCCGCAGTAAGTTTTAAGAATTTTAGAAAAATGACAACTTTTGGAGGACATTTTAAGGGTTTAAAGGATCAAAAGTAAGTACAACTTATAGAGTGTGTTTTTAGCTATCCAGTGACGTATTGAATCTTAAAATGGTTTAATTGGTATAGAAGATACAGAGTGTTTTGCAAGCATTAAAAATGATCAAAAAATAACAACATTTGATAGGCATTTTAAGGCACTTCCCAAGGGTTCAGGGGACTTAAAATAAACTCATATTAAAGAGAATCTTTCCCACAATCCAACAGTGCAAGAAAATTCAAAATCCTTTAATCGGTATAAAAGATATAGGGTGTTTTATACAACAAGTGTAAAAATTTTGAGAAATATAAAAACTTTTGATTGGTATTTTAGGGTACTTCCCAAGGGTTTAAAGAGTTGAGAGTAAACGTAGATTGTAGAGTGTCTTTAGAGCTATTTAATGACGTAAAGAGACCAAAAATGCCTTAATTTGTATAGGGGATATAGAGTGTTTTGGATAGCAAGTTTAAAAATTTAAGACAAAATACAACTTTTGTTGGGCATTTTAGGGCACTATACAAACAGTTAAAGGGTTGCAAGTAAATACAATTTACAGAGGATCTCCTAAACAATCTAACAATGTATGGACACTTAAAATTTTCTAATTGATATAAGACAATATAAGGAATTTTCGAATGTTTTCTACTTGAAACACAAATATTTAACAAAAAATGTTATCTATTTATCAATTATAATAAAGCTTAACTCTATAATTAAGTACTATTATGAAAAATGATTGATAATAAGTCAAACAAAACAAAATTCCTATTTAGATATATTTAATCCAAGGCTGGCCAATGGATTTTCCTGGAGGGCAAAATCTTTTAGATTGCGGCGGCACCGGGCCACAGACTATGGCCATTCATACATAAAATCTTATACATATACAAAAGTTCCAACTTTGGGTTTTGCGGCGGGCAAATTCAAATGTCCTGGCGGGCCACTTTGTGGCCCGCGGGCCTGGGATTGGCCAGCCATGATTTAATCGCTTTTAATCATCACTCACAATCATCATTTTGTCGTAATTCTAGGATTCTACGTTATTTTCAGCACCTAGAAACACCTTGAAACCTCAATTAATCTCCTTAATCATAACAAACATAAATTCCTATCGTCACAATCAAATTAATTAAGTTCTATTCTAGGACATAGATTATTACCGGACTTTGCAAAGTATCGAAAAATATAATAAAACATAATAATAAGTCATTTTTTTGTATTTTTTGTTTTACAATACTTAAACAAAATCAATATCCGAGTTTGTGATGGTCCAACAGACGCAGACAGTAAATACTGTTTCGTCCTATGAGGACTCATCAGTACGACTACGCTGTGCCATCACTAACCAACCGGAATTTAGTAGAATCTTTTTCAGCATAAACAATACGACGCACTTTTAAAGTCAACCATAATAAACTCAAAGACATCGCCACAACACACATGCATAAACTTGCAAATATAACATTCAACTTATAATAACCATCTAGACTGATAACGACATCACCAATATTAGCTCTCAATGTTGAATACTCACAACCGACAACTTTAACATCTTCTTCTTCTTTTTCTACTACTTCTACTTCCGCTTCTAGTTCTACTTCTTGATGTACTTCTGCTTTAACTTCTTTTTCTTGAATAATGGCTTCAAAATTTAAAGCTTTGACCACTGGAATATTCTCCAGAGCTGTACATTGATAATCAGCTGTTGTGGAAGAATTCTCAGGCTCGTAAGTTATCCTGAACGTAAACCTTGAATGCCTCCTACATATCTCCTCCAATCCATCACCATTATACTTCGCAAACCGGAAATCAATCAGTCTTAACCTTGGAGTTTCCAAGATCAACTTATCAATAGTATTATTAGTCAAGTATAGTTTCTCTAAACTAGAAGACTTGATATGCACAGTGCGTAAATCAGAATTGTAGGATAAATCAACCCTTTTTAAGTTAGGCAACTTCTTAGACAAATCCCAGTCAATCTTGGTTAATTTATTTCTCTCCAAAAATAATTTCTGCAATTGTGGTAACCCATTAAAATCTTCACCTTCAATCTCCTGGATTAGATTGTTGTTAACCTCAAGATAGGTTATACTCTCAGAATAGACATTCAGACGTTCCAGACTGTTGTTAGATAAGTACAAATGTGTCAAGTTTGGTAAACTAATGAAATCATCATCTTCCAGTGCTTCAATCCCACGTGATTCCAAATTCAGATCGGTTTCATTTATGGATTTCTCCGGGTCAAAGAGCATGACTCCCCTGCTAAGTGGGATGCCTACCATGAACAGCAAAATCCACCATTTTCCAAAATGTCTTCCATTTCCATTCGCAAGTAATAAAAACAATCCAAGAAGTAATATGGTGCTTAATGATTGTAATTTATTACCAGATGATCTTGTTTCCTTTGGTGATTCTAATTCATTACCAGATGATGTTGTTTCCTTTGGAGTTTGGCGTAAGCATGGATTCCCATTGAATTTCTCCAGTTTTTCCAACTTGGTACATACTTCTTCATGTGAAGAAGTAAAATAAGGACCTGTGATGTTCAACGTTTTCAATTCCTTCATAATGTCCAATATTTGATTTTCTTTTTGTGGTAGTGTTGTTAAGCTGCAGTTTTTTAAGCTGAGATGTTGGAGGGAAATCTCTGCGTCGCCATCAAGTCGTTCAATTGGATTGTTATCCAGAATCAATGTGACCAAACGATTGAGGTTTACCACCCAGATCCAATTAAATGAAGGCAGGTTTAATTGGTCCAACCTCAGATATTGCAAGGATCTAAAGTCGTCGAATTCCTCCAGGTTAGGATTTCCTTTTTTGAGAGATAGTTTGCAGTTGTTGATGATGATATTTTTTATATTATCTTTATCATTATAGTCTACCAGGTCTACCCAGTTTTCGTTTAAAATGTTCGGAGATGGTCCTGTGATTATTAAAAGTGTCGAATTTTTCGGCAGTTTTCGAATCTTCTCTTCGCAGATGAATTCATTTTCCGTTTCGGCTGTGGGCACGGCTTTTGTAAAGACTTTGCTAAAATTCCACGAAATGAATATTAATTTGAGTGTTTTGTTGAGTGATTAAGCATGATTGCGACACGTAGACGCATGATTATTGCGACTCAAACAAAGGTAGATATCAGTAGAGATAACTTACTTAGCAACATAAATTTTATTAGAGTTTTTTTTTTTTCAACAAAAGCAATTACAGAGAAAATTTAAAGAAAGCGTTTATATTCTTTGTATTTAATTTAATTAATAACAAAATAAGAATATAGGTTATTATAGGTTACCTAATAAGACGTGAATCTGTTAAGGAAATATTACTGAGTGGGTAAAATGTTGTATATTAGCTCAGTGTTTTGTATACTAATGAAATTAGAGTTAATTTGAATGGAAACTTACCAAAGTACGAAAATGAGGAGGAAAACAACGGCTCCCTTCATTTCGTTTGAGAATTTAGATTATTTAGACACGACTGTACCTCACGATATCGTATACGTTAGTGTTTAACGAATGATACGGTGATGATAACAGAGTTTGTGTAAAATGATCGTTTGTGCAAACATTTCAGTGGGATAAATCGATATATCGATAAAAATGTAAGTATATATCACCTCTCTATTAATTTTTGTAATACATATTATATATTATTATATATACATTATTATATATTATATATATATATATACATATTTGTGATAAATATTAATAAATCAAGATTTGACAATTTATAAAAAGCATATTGTCTAGGAAATTTCTCAGTTATATTGGTGCTATGATTCGAATATCATCAAAATTTAATTCAGTTACTGTCAATGCTTTCGAGCTGAAACTTAAACATGTTTTGTACTTTAACCACATAAAAACTTAAATAAATAAATATCTAGGAAGAAAATAAAATCAACAATTTAATAAATATCGCAGGTAATTAATTTGACACTATAATTCACGTTTAATTTCATTTATATTAAAGTAAGTTAATAATAATATTAAAAAAAAAAAAGAAATTTAAAATTCAATTTTACTTTTTATTATTTTATGAAAACAATTTACAAGAATAGAATTAACACTATTAATAATATTCCTTGGATTGCAGGTAATAATCTTGTATTTTCATTATTTTCTAACTTTTCATTAATATTCCTTATTTCAACAGTTTGACGTTGCGAGCAAGGCTTCTCATTAAACGCTTCCAAGGACTTCAATTCTTCACACGGATCAATATGATCTTCAGAATTATCATCAATATATAGATATTTTAAATGTTTCATAATATGCAGAGTGGTGTTGGGTATACTCTTCAACATGGTATTTTTTAAACTTAAAGTCTCCAATGAAATTTGCGCATCACTGATCAACTCCTCAATTGGATTATTATCCAAAATCAACGTTTCCAAACGTGGATTGTTTGCTATAAAAGACAAATCAAATCGAGTTAAATTTATTTGTGTTAGTGATAATAATCTTAGGTCGCTAAACTGATGGAAGACATTATCACAAAAGTCCTTGCAACAGCACACTCTCATCGTCTTGGTGGGATCCCGATCCAATGGCTGAAGATGTTTCGGCAGCTGTGGCTCACCTTTTCCACATACGAGCACATTAAGCAGTTCTCTGCCACCTGGCACGTCATGCATTTTTGTATCGCATCTGTGCTGCTGACTATTGACAAGCAACAGAAAGCTTAAAATGCTGAAAAATGAAAGAATTGATGATGTGGTGAAGAGAACAATTCGCATTATCGAAATTAATTCAGTTTCTTACCAATATAAGGCAAAGAGAGTTTGTACCGTCATTCCACAGGGACCACACCCATGAAAATGCCGGGATAATCGCAACAGACTGTTTACAGATTTTCTATCTGTATTTGTTTATGATAAACCGAGATTAGCGTATTTTTTATCCGGAGCACACAGCTCACAGGTTTCCATTGATGCCCAGATGAATCGTCGTCACTTCGTTGTTGTAACAATTCCTTAGGAGGTATCCTATACATTGCTCGATTGCAACGTCTACCATTAAACATCTCCAAAGAACCGAATTTTGAACACACTTCTTGGTGACTAGCATGAAAATACTCCCCAGAAATATTTAACACTTTCAAATGTTTCATAATGTCCAACGTTGCATCAGGCATCATCCGCAAACTAGTATTCCTTAGACTCAAATTCTCCAATGTAATTTGTGCATCGTTAAACAAATTATCAATTGGATTATGGTCCAAAATCAGTGTGCGCAAACGAGGGTTGTTCGCGACAAGAGAAAAATTAAAACTATTTAAATTCATTTTTGTCAGGGACAACAATCTTAAGTCGCTAAATTGATTGAATACATTATCATTAATTTCCTGACAATGGCAAACTGTCATCGTCTTGGATGGATCCTCTTCGTCGTCCATAAGATCTTTGGGCATTGCTGGTACATCATTCCCACATACTACAAATACATTGTCGAGTTCACGTCCATCAGGCACGTCGCGTATTTTTAAGTCACATTCAGCATTGATTTGCACCAAATATATGGACGCCCTGAAACACAAACGATGAGATAAAAATCATTATCAAAGTTATATCTTATTCTAATTTGATATTATTTTCATCGCAGAATACGAAATTTATTTTTAATGTAATATTTTTAATTTGTTTGTCTTACCAGTATATCCAAAAAGTAATGTAAAATATCATTTTACAAGGATTCTTATGTCGGTTTTCTTAAAACTATCACACTTTTTAGAGCTCTTTATTGAAGGTGAACCAAACTATACAGTTTACAAAATTATATTGGTGCGTTGTTTAAATTTGAAATATTATTTATTAGATTACACAGGATATTGTGAAAACATTATTGCTATGTTTATAGTTTTATTAATTCAATTAATCAATAATCTGAAGGATCGATAAAGTTAAAACATAATAACCATCTTTATTATAAAGCTAGATATAAAAAATTAAAAATTAATTCTAAAAAAATCCCAAATCTCAAAATTACAAAATATTAAATCACAATAATTCATCAACAAATCACATGGTACTCGTATTTAAAAATGCTTCCAACATTAATTTTAAATTAAACAAGAAAAAACTGTTTTCCCACTTTTTTGCCTTAAAATCACAGAAACTTGATGAATACACTCTTGATTACCACATAACTAACAAACACATCCACACAAAATTAAACTAATAATGCCTACGGACAAGGACAGTCCAATATTCCACACTGCCCATCAATGCCACACACAAAAAAAAAAACGAATTAAAAACACTAATGCGTTCAACGTTCACAAAAATACGAGTACAACGATAATGAATCTTATCGCGCACAACTTAAATTGTTATATTAGTCCCACACGCAAACACAAGCAAAAAAAGATAATAAACAGATTAAAACACAATCCAATCCAGTCTATTACAAGTAGATATGTATTAATAAAACATGCGTACGTGAGAGAACAACCAGTGGAACCGCACAGACTCATAAGCACCAATCAATACGAGTAGATCAAGTGGCACTGCTCATTGAGCAATTATTCGAGCGGACAAAGTGTAAAGTACGTCATTGTGTACGTAAGTACCGCGTAAACTTTGAAGAGAGAGTGCAAAGTGTCCGAGAGTCGGGAGCTGCGCATGGTAGGAGCATCACGATCATAAATTTAGTTTCACTCTTGCTCAGTCAGTCATCAGACACGAAACTGTGCAGAAAAGTGTAATTAAAACAAAACCAGTGGTGAAAAACAACTAAAAAACAATTAAAACTTATACAAAATGGAAGTACTTGAGGATTTACCGCATGGTCCATTGGACAGGTACAGAAATCGTGCTTCATTCGACTGGAAAAAGATGCGGCTGTTTTTAGAAAGTGAAGATCTTGTCAGGTACAAAGTAAGTAACGCCATCTATGTTTATCCTTTGTAAGTTTTTATATATTAACCTAATATAACCTTTTCTGTAAAAATTAATATAGAAAAGTTTAGTTGATGTTCTGCAAAGTGATCCACTCTATGACCCAAATAATTCCGACCGATTGTCTTTCGATGAACATCGGAGGCGGTCAATGCTCCGTATGAAAGCAATCGGTGACAGAAAAGAATTCGCGATTGAGAATTTCATCGCTAATTTTACCAACCTCGCCGGGTACTTCGAGGTGCTCTTCTCTTGGGACCCTAGTGTTGGTGTCACCAGCGGACTGAAGATGTCGCTGTTCTCTAATGTGATCAAAACACTAGGGACTGAACAACATATGCATCTTGCTGATGCTTCGGATAATAATGAGTTGTTAGGTTGTTTTACGCTGACGGAAATCGGGCATGGGTCAAATACAAAAATGATGCAGACTAAGGCAACGTATGATAAGGATTCGCAGGGTTTTGTGATTCATTCGCCGAATTTCGAAGCGGCGAAGTGTTGGAGTGGATTGTTAGGTCAGAATGCAACGCATACGGTGTTGTATGCGCAGTTGTACACGCCAGATGGCGTTTGTCATGGTTTACATCAGTTTATTATACAGATCAGGGATACCACTACACATTTACCGCTGCCAGGGGTTATTATTGCTGATATGGGTCCTAAAGGTGGTATGAATGGGATTGATAATGGGTAGGGTGTTTAAAACTTAGTAAAAATGAGGTTATGTTTGATTTTTGACGTATTTTTAGGGTTATGATGTTCAATAACTATCGTGTACCAAAATCAGCACTTCTAAATCGTAATGTTGATGTTTCACAAGATGGCGTTTACATGCCGAAGTTAAAAGACCCTAAAAAGATGTTTGGATCATCCCTGCATGCATTATCCGTGGGTAGGATCAACATAACCTGTATCTGCTCCACGTTTCTGTCAAAATGTATCAGTATTGCTGTTCGTTATGCCGCTGTACGTAAACAATTCGGTCCTGAGGGATCCAACGAAGAAATTCCCATCTTAGAATACCAACTACACGTAAATATTTATTTAAAACATAAAAAGACATAACCTACATTAACCTAAAAATAATTTTGACAGCAATATAGGTTAATCCCGTATATTGCCAACGCGTACGTAACCAAAGTCTTCTCCTACTTTATCGTCGCAGATAATGTAGAAGCAACTGTCGAGAAGTACATGAACATGGAGAAACCGGATGTCGCTGAGCGTGGAATTGAAATCCATGCGATTTCCTCAGCGTGTAAACCATTCGCTGCGTGGTTAACACAGAATGCTATTCAGGAGTGTCGTGAAGCATGTGGTGGACATGGCTACCTCAAAGCTTCCGGTTTGACGGACATGCGCGGGGATAACGACGCGAACATAACCTATGAGGGAGAAAATAATGTGTTGATTCAACAGACGAGTAATTGGTTGCTGAAATTCTGGCCCCAAGCGTTGAGGAATGAACCAATCACAGCGCCTTATAATTCCATCAACTTTTTAAGTAATGCAGTGCAATTACTCAAAGAAAAATGTGGTTTTAATACAACTGAAGAGTTTATCCAACCGGAAAGTAAGTTATTTTAATTATTTTTGAGGTTAAAATGATTTGGAGGTTAATATAACCTATTTTTGTTTATAGATGTGATCAAAATGTACCAATGGCTGATAAGTCACTTACTTAAAGTGAGTTATGAAAGACATCAACGTAATATGTCTCAAGGTCAAAGTTCATTTGATGCAAAGAATAATAATCAAGTGTTTTTCGCTAAAGATTTAAGCATGGCGTATATACAGGTTAGTAAAGTTGCCTAACACAACATAACCTTACTTATAACCTATATATTTCCACAGCACTTCTTTTTGTTGACTTTTAACAAGTTTATTCAAAATTGTGAAGACAAAAACATGAAATTGGTGTTGACACGTCTCGGGTCTCTCTTCGGGTTGTTCCATCTGGAGAAACAAGTCGGCCATCTTTACCAAGGCGGATATTTCCAAGGGGATAAACCTAGGGTGCTTCTACAGGAAGCCATTTTGAGTTTATGTGGGGTTTTGAAGGATGATGCTGTTACTTTGGTGGATGCTATCGCTCCGGATGACTTTTTGATGAATTCTGTGTTGGGGAAATCCGATGGACAGGTTTATCAACATTTACAGAGGTCTATACTAACAGGAGAAGGTAGTTTGACAAGGGTAAAGTGGTGGGATGAAGTTGTATGCAAAAAGAAGGCGAAATTATAAAATATAAAGCCAGGGAGGTGAAAAAAACGACAAAAAACTATTGTAACTTGTAAAAGACTTGAAAAAGGTTGTGGATATTTTATAAATGTTAATCAATAAAGAGTTTATATATTATTTTAAGTGTATTAAGTTACCTATTATTAAAAAATAACATAAATCTAACCAAAATAATAAAAAATTTTAAAAGCAATAAAAATTGGTGTATTTTATGTTGCCTATAATAAAAGCTCTACTTAAGCTCACTTTTTACATCTACGTTGACATAGTTAACCTCTGTAACATACTTAAGTCAGAGCTTTAAGTGACTTAAGCCTTGCGATGTAAATAAACGTTATCAATTCGAGTGGCATTTATTTTTGATGTCTAAAACCACGCGATATGATGATTACAGCAGTCAAAGTGCAAAGAATACGCAAACGAATGAATTTTTGAGTGTTTTTGTTTAATATCTTTTGTTAATTGGCTCTGACTTGCAAGTTTCGCCATAATCAAACCATTCTAGGACACTACAATGCTATAAAACACCTACTACGCATACCTATCATTCGATTCACTTGAATTAATTGCAGGCGAGTTGGTAAACTGGTCTGTGATTGAGTTCAAAAGTTCAAGAGTGGCTATTGAATTGAATTGCGGAATCATTAATGTTGTGAACATACAACTAGCAACAATTGTGAAAGTGGAGTGAAACAAAATGGAGCTGTTGAAGAGTTTTAAGCCTGGGCCTTTGGACCATTATCGAAGACTGGCTTCTTTTGATTGGAAAAAGTTGAAAGTGTTTCTCGAGACTGAAGATATCATTAGATACAAAGTAAGAATATAAATATTGATTGATCGAAAGGTTAAAAATGATTTTTTTGCTTTCAGCATGAAATTGTTCAATTTCTTAAAGCAAATCCCATTTGTTATCCATCGTATAAAGAACAAAGCTTGGATGAAACCAGACATATTGCTTTGATGAGGATGAAATGTCTTCAGACAAGTGAAATTATTAAATATGTTAATATGGTGGATAATCCATTGAAATTGTGGGCTTGTTATGAGACACTCTTTCAATGGGACTTTGGTACTACTGTTAAATACAGTCTGGATTCAGGAATGTTTCCAAATGTTGTGAGAAACTTAGGAACTGATGTCCATTATGATATTGTACAACAAATTGAAGACCGCAAGGTAAATTTAAGTCATTTTAAGTAAAAAATTACAAAAAATGATTTAATTATTAATTAATAACTAGATTGTGGGTTGTTTTGCATTGACTGAAATCGGCCATGGTTCCAACGTGAGTTCCATGCAAACCAAAGCGACTTTTGACAAAGAACGCAATGGTTTTGTCCTTCATTCGCCATCATTTGAAGCAGCAAAGTGTTGGAGTGGTGTTCTTGGTCAATGCGCAACACATGCGGTTGTTTATGCGCAGTTGTACACTGCTGATGGTAAACACCATGGTTTACAACAATTTGTTGTGCAAGTTAGAGATGCGGATACGCATCTAGCGCCACCTGGTGTTGTTGTGGCGGACATGGGTGCCAAAGTGGGGTTAAATGCAATTGACAACGGGTAAGTCACTTTTACTGAGTACCAACAGCCCGGGTAGCTCAGTCGGTAGAGCATTGGACTTTTAATCCAAGGGTCCAGGGTTCAAGTCCCTGCTCGGGCGTGTGTTTTGTTATTTGTTGTTTTAACACGTAAATATTTTAGTCTTGTTATTTTTAATAATTATTTCGTCCCGAAATCTGCGCTTTTAAATCGTAATGGAGATATAAACGAAAATGGCGAATATGTTTCCCGGTTTAAAGACAAATCCAAACAGAAAGGAGCTGCGTTATCTGCGCTATCTTCAGGGAGGATTAGCATTACCAATATGGCGGCCGTGGCTTCCGGTCAGGCTGTAATGATTGCAGTGCGTTATGCTGCTGTGCGTAAACAATTCGGTCCTGAGGGATCAAATGAAGAAGTTCCTATCTTGGAATATCAAACACATGTAAATAAACCTAACCTAACTCAACCTAACCTAATTTTCCAGCTATCTAACGTCATTTCCGTTTTTATTTTTGACAGCAACATCGTCTTCTGCCATACCTTGCAGGCGCTGTCATTTTCAAAGCATTTTCACGTTATTTGGTAACAGATAACTTCCAAAACAGCATTGATACACTCCTGGGTAACCCACGCGCAGACGCAAACGAACGCGGAATGGAAATGCACGCCATTTCATCCGCATGTAAACCAGTCGCTGGTTGGTGGGCAAAGGAAGCTATTCAGGAGTGTCGTGAAGCATGCGCAGGACATGGTTACCTCAAAGCTGCGAGATTTGGGGAATTGAGGAATGATAACGATGCGAATTGTACGTATGAAGGGGAAAATCATGTTCTTATACAACAAACAAGTAACTGGTTGTTGAAATACGCGCCTGTGGTATTACAAAATGGTGGACAACAACAACGTGTGACTACACCTTATGAATCGTTAAATTTCTTAACGAATTTCAAGGAGATTATGGGAATGAAGTGTAATGTTGAGAGTATTGCACAAATGTCAGCACCAGAACGTAAGTAACACTTTGACTTAACCTATATTAACCTAGAAATGGTAAAGTTGTTGTTTTGTTAAGAGAAACAGAGCCCGGGTAGCTCAGTCGGTAGAGCATTGGACTTTTAATCCAAGGGTCCAGGGTTCAAGTCCCTGCTCGGGCGAATCTTTTTAATTTTTAATATTTTGTTTATTTTTACAGAAATTTTACATATGTATCAATGGCTTGTCTGTTACCTACTGAAAATTAGCCATGAGAAACACGAACGTAACCTACAATGTGGTAAAGATGCTTTTTGGGCGAAGAACGACAATCAAGTGTATTACAATCGTACATTAGCGGTTGCCTATATACAGGTAACCTCAAAATTTGTACAATTTTTAATTTTAATCTTAAATACTAACATTTTTTAATGTTTTTAGCACTTTATCCTGTACCGTTTCCTAACCTTCATCAACGAATGTGAAGAACCTTCCCTCCGCGTTGTTCTAACCAAGATTTTCAGCCTCTACGCTTTGTTTAACCTTGAAAGACATTCCTCTTTCTTATACCAAGGCGGATATTTCCACGGAGAGAAACATAACCAACTTTTACAAGATTCCATCTTATTATTATGCAAAGAACTAAAAGATGACGCTGTAGCAGTGGTAGACGCCATTGCTCCCGATGATTTCATCCTAAATTCTATTTTGGGCAACTCTGATGGTCAAGTATACGAACACTTGAAAAACTCCATCTTTCAAGGTGAAGGAAACCTGACTCGACCAAAATGGTGGCATGATATCATCCACAATAAACACAACACATCAAAATTATAAAAAATAAGAGATTTTTAGGTTAATGTACAAAATATGCGATTTTTTAACGTTTTTATCAATCAATTGTTATTATCTTTATATTATACATTTATAAACGTGTTCCCGGGACCATAACTAAGTGTAATTAACATTTTTATGATTTAAATTAATTACTGACGATCTCTAAGATCTTTTTTCATGTATCTATCGAGGAGTTTCTCACCTTCGGGATCAAAAACGGACAGTTTCCTGTAATTTTCATCGTCGACAAAGCAGATTTCATGACCGTCGGGATCAGCAAGGATTACCACACGAACTGTGGCTTTTCCAGGAGTGTCTAAGGAAATCAAAGAATTTAAAACAGTTTCATTAGCGGCTTTGACACGAGCATCAACGTCTTCTTGTTGGTTGAAAGGAATGGTGAAAGCTATACGCCCGTAAGCTTGAGCACGGTTTAAGGGCTCATCTGGAGAAGAAAAGAAGAAAAAACATTGTTAGGTGATAGGTAAAAAGGTAAAAAATGTTTTTTTAGTTACCTATAAGTTGTAATTCCAATTTTGCTTGCTCTGGAGCAAATCCCACAGTGACCTTGTTTTTCTCCTGATGATAAATGTCCAAACCAAGTAACTTATGCCAATAGGCAATGGATCTTTCAAGATTTGTACTGGCAAGTGTCACTTTTTGAACAGGATCTTAAAACAACATCAAAAAATCGTTTTTTGACATTTTCCCTCCAAAAATCAAGCAAATACCTTGATCAGTTGGTTGTGGTTCATCCAAAATAAAAAACCTATACCCATCTGGTGCTTTCAACACATTCCCTTCATGAATAGGATAATCATGTTGCTTTGCTCTCTCCAAAGCCTCTCTACTCTTGATTGTAATCCCAATAAAGTCATTGCCAAGGTCATACTGCTTCACAGGATAATTGTAGGTCAACTCAACAACAAAATGAGTATCTTCCGAGCCATAACCAACCATAGTCTTACTCCAGCGGTTAGCATACGGTCTAATAATAAATAAAATCAAAACAACCAAAATCAACAATGTGTGTTGATTTCTTACCCATTGCAAGTCGCCTCACAACCATCAGCGAATTCTTCATGACGCAAAACTTTCATGCCGAGAATATCGCGGTAAAAGTGGCTTGTGGCATTGCGATCGCCAATTTTAAAGACGTAATGAAGAGCACGACCGGCTAATTTCGACATTTTGAGAGTTATTTAATTGTTTATAGTGTATTTTGTGTTATAGAGCAAAATCGTGACTGAACTGAAGTGGAACGGAGTGAAATGTGGAAATAAATCGTTAAAATCACTCCGAGAACGAGTGTTCAGGTGTAATAATGTGTGACCTTGTTAAATAAGGAGGATTTGTGTTTATTGTGGGCAATAATCGACAGACACGGTGATAAATTATTTATTATCGTGTGAAAACAGCTGTTTTCTATATTGTTGCATAGTTGATTCAATAATTCGACTTAAGATGGCGCTGCAATATTCAATATAAGTTAAATTTGTTATCTTTTTGCAGTGGGAAAGTTTCTGCTACTCGCTGGAACTCTCCCCGTGGCTATAAGATAGGATAGTTAAAACGTAAATCTGAGAGATGAAATTTTCATTCTTAAGAAAAAAATTGCCAAGGGGGGGTGCTTGATACTTTTTTTCGACGATTTTTGAAAATTCATATCTCTTAAACTAAACGCGATAGCAACCTACAAATAGCTGATTATGAAAGATTGGAAAATTCTCTATCAGATAAAGATATAAAATAATTATATTTCCAACAGTAAAAGGCCTAAAAACGCGACTAAAAGTGCTAAAAAGTGAAATTTTGCAATTTTTGATGATTTTCTTCAATCGCGAATATCTCGAAAACTAAAAGAGATAATTAAGATCTGATCGCAGCATCTTAATCTACGGACCATTTTCTATAAGATAGGATCACTCCTAGAACGAGTGCTCAGGTGTAATTGTGTGTGACCTTGTTAAATAAGGAGGATTTGTGTTTATTGTAGACAATAACCGACAGAAACGGTGATAAATTATTTATTATCGTGTGAAAACAGCTGTTTTCTATATTGTTGTATAGTTAATTTAATAATTCGACTAAAGATGGCGCTGCAATATCCGATATAAGTTAAATTTGTTATCTTTTTGCAATGGAAAAGTTTCCGCTACTCGCTGGAACTCTCCCGGCGCCAGATTAACTTTTAACTTATAGAATTAAATTTTTTGCAGGATATTACTAAAGTAATAGAGTAATAAGTAATTACTAAGATGCTCCCAAGGTTCTGGCGAATCCTGTGAGGATGTTAGCTGTTGCAGATTGTGCAAATTGCACCCGACGCATGGGTGTAATACTGCAGCAGGAAAACCTGCTGTTACCGGTGCTGTGATAATGAAACTTGTCGGTTGGGCGCAGCGCGCAACGACTAATTACGGCTTATTGCAGCGCATCTAACCGTATTAGGTGCAGCGGGGATGGGGCCGTGCACGTGCTGTGCACCCTCAACGAAAATTAAACGTTCGTCGAGTCGTTGAGTGTGTGATTACAACGATCGCATCATCGGAATCGGTGAGAATTACGTTTTAATGATGAAATGATGAAATCGAAGTTTTAGCTTTGATTTTGAAGTCAGCGTCGCGGATAATTAGCAATAAATTATTAATTGTTTATTGTAGCGTGATGAAAATTTGTTTTTTTGTTCTATGATTAATGTGTTACAAATTTTATTCAATCGCGAATATCTCGTAAACTAAAAGAGATAATTAAGATCTGATCGCAGCATCTTAATCTACGGACTATTCTCTATAAGATAGGCTAGTTAAAACGGAAATCTGAGAGATGAAATTTTCATTCTTAAGAAAAAAATTGCAAAGGGGGGGTGCTTGATACTTTTTTTCGACGATTTTTGAAAATTCATAACTCTTAAACTAAAAGCGTTAGCAACCAACGAATTGCTGATTATGAAAGAATGGAAAATTCTCTATCAGATAAAAATATAAAATAATTATATTTCCTACCGTAAAAGGCCTAAAAACGCGATTGAAAGTGCTAAAAAGTGACATTTTGCAATTTTTGACGATTTTTTTCAATCGCGAATATCTCGTAAACTAAAAGAGATAATTAAGTTCTGATCGCAGCGTTTTAATCTACGAATTATTCTCTATAAGATAGGCTAGTTAAAACGGAAATCTGAGAGATGAAATTTTCATTCTTAAGAAAAAAATTGCAAAGGGGGGGTGCTTGATACTTTTTTTCGACGATTTTCGATAATTAATATCCCTTAAACTAAAAGCGTTAGCAACCAACGAATTGCTGATTATGAAAGATTGGAAAATTCCTATCAGATAAAAATATAAAATAATTATATTTCCTACCGTAAAAGGCCTAAAAACACGACTGAAAGTGCTAAAAGTGACATTTTGCAATTTTTGCTCATTTTATTCAATCGCGAATATCTCGTAAACTAAAAGAGATAATTAAGATCTAATCGCAGCGTTTTAATCTACGAATTATTCTCTATAAGATAGGCTAGTTAAAACGGAAATCTGAGAAATGAAATTTTCATTCTTAAGAAAAAAATTGCCAAGGGGGGGTGCTTGATACTTTTTTTCGACGATTTTTGAAAATTCATATCTCTTAAACTAAACGCGATAGCAACCTACGAATTGCTGATTATAAAATATTAGAAAATTCTCTATCAGATAAAAATATAAAATAATTAAATTTAATGGGGTAAACGGTTTAAAAGCACGACTGAAAATGCTAAAATTGATATTTTAATTTTTCGAGTAATTAAATAAATCTTAAACTATTACCGCGGTTTTTGATGCAATTTTATTAAAACTTGGATTTGGCGGTAGATTTCTTTTTAATCTGGTATAGCAAAGTATATTCTTATTAATTCTTATGGGTAGTTTGAAAAATTTCTCATTTTATTGATTTTTTGTAAAAACAAAAGCACGATGTTCTCCTGCTTCACCTATTCAGCATCAGAGTCGCGTTCGCATTCGACTGCCATTCCTGGTATCTTAGAAGCAATCGATGCTTAGAAACGAAACGCAACGAAAGAACTGGAAAAAACGCCAAGTTTCGTACGTGATCTGCCTGAAGAATGGCTACTCGTCGATGCCCTCTTGCGCGACTCTTGCGAATAATATTCCGTGTAGGCAAACGGATAAAATAAAATAAGCGGGCTAGAAAAAAGGCTGCCGCACGAAAAAAACGACGCGCAAAAAATGATTGCCGTATTATTGATTCGATAGATTTCTATTTAAGCAGGGCGTATCTAATATTTCGGCTAAATAAAAAATGAAAACACGATTTGCACAGTCATAACTTATACAGCCGTACACGTTAAATTGCAATTAATGTGACGTGTTACACAAAAAACACAGAAATTTATTTTTTTAATTCTAAAATATGCGCGTTAATGCGAAATATTCATCCCTGGGTGTAACATTTTTATTAAATTCAGTAGTTTCCAGCGCGCTGGGGGAAATTACGGCACGTGCTAATAAAAAGACCACTGCCACCCCCTAAACTCGTTTAAATTTATTAGCGCAAAGTCATTTTTAGTAGAAAATTTTATTAAACTCGGTTTTTATTTCGTCTAAAGTCTCAAATCATGGCAGTTTTACTTTTATGTCGATCGTGATGATTCACCACCGCTCCCCGCCCCTTTGGCCAACACTCGTATGTTAAGCGCGTATTTATTTCGTCCCTGCAACCGAAATAAGCGCTACTATTTCGACGTTATGCCCGTTGGGCGGAAAGCGACGAACCCGGCTGGCGGTTAACTAACGCGGCCCATAAATGTCACGAATTAGAAATATATTGAAGCGAGGGGTGAAGCGCTAACCTAACGTTGGCGTTTCAACTGCGAGCCTTGGCAAAGGATGAGTACTGCCCCGAAATTCGCCATCGATGCGAAAAGCAGCTAACTAATATCATTAACTGAACACGAAGTGCCTGGAAAAAAAAGGAACTCAGGGCGTTTAACCATACGCGCTTGATTAAATGAAATAATAGAACGTTTGGGCGCCGGGGGTGGATTTTTATATTATAGACATTATGGCGATATTTTACGGTCGGAAATATAAACGCGGCGACTTCATCAACCAACGCAGGCAGAGGGGATTTATGTTATAACTTTTTTTTTATTTTTGCGCATTTTTACGAGTACGTTCTTAGAAATTTAATTAAGTCTATATTTTAAAAGTTGGTGAGAAATATTCTTTAAATATTTGCATAAAAACTTATGATTTAATGAAAGTTAAATTGTGGACGTGTGGAAAAGGCGTCGAGAACAATGGATGTTTAATTTTGAAATTTTGAATTATTACCACCGATGTGATTCGTCCAGTCAAAGTCAAATTTGTCCTGGACGGGCGCTGAGTGCAGTGAGTTCGACGCGCGTCCGCGTTTTAATTCATTGCTTATTGCAGAATTGCACCGGCGCGAATCACGTGTGTAAATCCACTTTGCAGCGTTTACACGCCGAGCACGCGGCGCGATATTAAATGTGTGCGCGCGTTTACGATGAATTAAAAGCGCGCATTCAACGCGGAATGCGAATCGACAATGCCGCGGCACAATGCGCAATTCACCTCCGTGCACCACTACGCTTATTTCGCCTTCGTGGCAGCGCACAATAAAGCGGCAAGACTCCTCGCATGAGCCGCGCGTCGTATTTATACTTTCATCGGGGCGCGAGTTTGATTAGTGCCAGTTCTTCGGCTGGCGAACGCGGCGAGCCATTATTAAACCTTCGGCGATTGATCTGCGTTCTCACGATTCCTCACAGGCGACCGACCTAATGGAGTTCAAAGAAAAAATCAAAATCAAGTTGGCGTATGTATGAGGGCGACGATAAGTGCATTTGTTATAGTTTTTGTTTAATTACACGAAAACTATTCATGGAAATATTTTGATTCTTTCAGATACTTGTTTTGAATTAAATTCTGAATTAAACTGTAGAAAATATCCTTGATTGCATTATACAACCAAAGGTTATAAATAATTAAAGTTTAGGTTTTATAAAAATTTGAACATTTTGCTGTAACTTTTGATTAGAAATAATAATAACAATTATTATTTCAGATTTAATAACTAATTTAATGCCAAAAAGATTTCCACAGAAATTAGTCTTTTAAATTAATTAGTTCCTGAATAATTAATTATTATTTTAGCATAATTAATTTTAATAATAGAAACTAAAATTAATTTCGGTAAAAACCAAAGTAATAATAATTAAAGGGCACGTAATAAACCTGCTGGCTTTTGTGCACCACCTCTTGGTAATAAAATAATCATAAAATCTACAAATTCACAGGCGCACTTGCACTACGAGTAGCAATAATAATAATAACCCTATTTAAAACTTTTGTACCTTTGAAGCTGAAATTTTACGAGTAAGTATTTTCATCGTGTTTGTTTTATTTGACTTTTCTGAAATTACAAATTGCATTTCGTGCATGAAAACGATGGATGAAAATATCATCATTAAGTCACGAATGTCTGCACTACATTTATTCGTCATATATTAAATCGGCAGGATCAGAAAGCAAATGCGAATTGCGCGTGACTAAAACACATTCACAATAAATATTTAATATAAACATTTAAATTGTTTGACTGTGTTGTTACAGCAACGCAATATGTGCATTAACACTGCATAGCTATTACCGTGCTTGGATTCTCAAGACCCAATCACTTATTCACCACAATACCTATAGTGGCACATAAAGGGGTGGCTTTATTGCAACCTATTTACACTTACTCTCTCCTCATTCGGCACTTTTCGCGTTGCAGGTATCGCAATCTGCGCTAAGTAGCCGGCGCGTACAATGGCGGCGCCGCATGCTGGAAAACGTTGAGTTTTCCGCGCTCGCGCACTCATTGTGCTTGTTCACCCGGTCGTGTGCGTGCGTCGCCATTTAGGAATCAAACAAACACTCTCCGCCAGCAGGATCTTGTGTTCGGTCGGGGTGGATTACAATGAAAAGGGTGAAATTCGTGCGCTCGGGGTTTTTATTAGCGACATAAAAACGTTCCGATAACTATACTCGCATTCTAGTTTACGACGACGCCAGCGTGGAGTTTGTGCTGTTTCATACGGGGCGATAGTGGTAAGGGATATAAAAAAAGGAACGGATGTTGGCTGCAAGTAGCGGAAAATGAGTCGTTCCCAAGTTGCGGCGATAAAAACGAAGCGCGAAACGTTGTTTGCCCGAGCTAATTCCTCCAGAGTATAAGAGAATATTGCAGAGATGTATAATCCCGATAAGGATAACATAGATGTAGAAAATTATTTATTTTATGAACTAGAATAATTAAAATTTTAATTAGTATACGCACCAAAGTGCACATTGTACGGACTATGTTTTGCGCTCACGTATTTAGAATTTATACTAATATTTTAAATGCGAAAGTATATTTGTTTCTATTTCACGCCTAAACCACTGATTCAATTTTGATGAATTTTGGTGTACAGATAAATTGAATATGGGAAATGAACATAGGCTACTTTTTGTTACAAAAATATATTACAGAGGTCGTAAAATAGGGGTTGAAAAAAATTTCGATCTTCTAATACTTATTTTCGCGTTTTTTTAATTAGAAAATTATTTCACAATTGCAAGTAAGTTATAAGTTTAAGCGGTTTGAATATGCGCAAAATTAAATAGCTTATTTTCCTTCCTGTTCATTATCGGACACTTAACGCAATGCGCTATTATCGCGTTGTGTACGAAAACGGAGGCTCGAAGGCTCTTATAAAGCAATATCCGTAATGCCATTAGCTATAACAAGTGCCGCGGCTTTCTCACCATGCCGGCAATGATGTGGTATCAGCTAAAGACAGTGTATATGCAAAGTTCGCAAAACGGACATTAGCATCAGCTTAAACGTATGATAATGGTGGCGCCGTTATGTTGTGTTAGATATTAGCTCCGAGGTTCGACGCCGATGCAATGGAGCGCAGCAGCGTAAACCCAGTCGCGAATAAATATCGCCGAGTTAATGATTACATTATTAGCCGGCTAAATTACACTCGCAGCCATTCGCACGCATAACTGACGGGATGGTTTACGAGTTTCAAATTTTGCGCTATATAAGTGCCTACGAATACAATTAACCTCTATGGAAGGGGATTTGTGAGGTTAGGTTTACCGTGTATGCAAGTAATACGCATGCGCACGCTAGCATATTACACAACAGTATATTGCATGTTTATTAGATTCTTTTTCTTGTTTTCTGCATACGCACAAAAGAATAATTGAAATTCAGTGAGTCCTCAGAATGTGGGTACATAGACGTCCGTTCACTTTTACGAGCAATAAACATTGATTGATTACTTTATACGCATCGCCGTCGTGTGCGCGCCGTGGCAAATTTGCCTACTGGAAAATCTATTAGCTTCTTCGTGGAATCGTCCGTTCTCTCAACAAAGAACAATTCACAAAAGCATGCGTCCGACAAGCTTTTCGCTGGAAATAACACGCGTCGGATGTCAAATATCGGTACGTGTTTTAAAACTGCACGGGTACATTTTAATAACTGAAATACTTGAGGGAGCGAGGAATTTTTGCGAATTTTTTATCGTTTTATCAATTTCAATATTCGTTGTAGCCTTCTTGAGACCTATCAGTCAATATCAGCGAATATATATAGAATTTTTTTGCCCTTTTAAGGCTTGCTACTCTTTTGCCCTT
The DNA here is from genome assembly GCF_025399875.1 of Dalotia coriaria. Classification (NCBI taxonomy): domain Eukaryota; kingdom Metazoa; phylum Arthropoda; class Insecta; order Coleoptera; family Staphylinidae; genus Dalotia; species Dalotia coriaria. The sequence goes on from NW_027045445.1 coordinate 6,665,828, forward strand.
TCAACCTTCTTCTTCCTATATTCTTTGCGATACATTTTCGTGGAGCCGAGCGCAGTTTTTCATGATGCGCGTTATAAAAAGACGCGCGTCTGTTGTCTGCTTCACTTCAGCCTGACAGCAATCGGACGAGGAATACGACATGAATATCATTCAGGAGGAGAACACAACTTGAGTGTTCGAGTCGAGTACGTGCCGTTTGTACGTGAGCTGTATTTAATAAGATATCCCACACTAATGACATTGCCGGATCGCATGCGCTGATAAATGCACTTATTTTATGTCTTTTGATAAATATTGAATTTCGAGACGTTTTCGAGGTTGAAGAATGCCGTTTATTTTCCCGTTTTCTACGTTAATTAACATTTTTTCGCTGTTTTCTGGCTTAATTTAAGTGATTTAGTATTTTTTTCGTTAATTTATGTTAAATTTTCCGTCTAAATACGATCCATGTCGTAATGAGAGACGTCATTGAACTTGTGATTACCCTTAGAGTTTCATCATGATTCGTGAGGGTTTGAAGCATTAACTTGTTTCAAGAGGGCGTCAAATCCTGACGGAATGTAAGTCTAAGCGCCTGAGCCAGATGAATTAAACCTACGCACTAATTATTTCTCCTACCCTAGAGTTTGGTAATTTTGTAATTAACTTTTACTCTTTTTCCGGATGATAAATTTGTTGTGATTTCTTCTACTGCGAGCGCATGTTGTATTAATTCGATTAATTCGAAATTACTGTTTCGCACAATTTCTAAGTTGGAGGACATTTGCCGCTGCTGTGCGGCTGGCAATATTCCGACGTAGAGTTTTACGCGTAACGCTTTTATCGCTCACTTCTCCTCTTTATTGGTAATAAGTGCCAGAGAGTTTCCGAAATTTACGTCGTGTTTTCACACGCCCTGCTTTCGCAATATTGAACAGCGCGAGGGCGTTTTAGCCGGCGCTGAAGGAAGACAGGAAGACACGCATACCTAGTCTCGGATTTGCGCTAAGCAATGCGTGGTAATACGTTTTTGCCCGAGATAGAAATGTTACTGTTGTGAATCCCTTTATAGTTCCACCAGACTTTTACTTCTTCACAGCGCGAACACCTCGAGCGCAGGGTGAAGAAAAGTTATGGTGATAACACGTTTAAGAAAACACGTTGCTCTGCTTTTTGTAGAACCTTTGGGCCCAATCTGTAAGTGTAACTGTAAGTTAAAAGATTTTTTTTCTTCGCCTCGCAATATAAACAAGAAGTGTGTTTGGCGAAGTAACGAAATAAAAGAAATGCTTTTGACTTTCGTCTTTGACCCTTAGAGATCTTTAGAATATTTCGGTTTGTTGAAAATGTAGCGAATGCAAATCCCGCCAAAGGAACCTCTTTTTTGCTGTCGGTTTTATCGCACTGCATTGATATTCTAAGGTTAAGGGAATACTTCCACTAAGATGCTAATTTGCATTCAGACTAGTCTCCACTATGAATGCCAAACGCGACGCTTGGATTCCTTGCGAATCGCGCAGCAGCCGGAAACAGTTTCCGGGTGACATTTGTGGACATATCCGGAATTTCACCTAAAACAGCAAAAAATAAAACACGACGTTTTTGTTCTAAATATTGATCTCTTCGAAGTAAAACAAGCAACGATGTAACATGCTGTAGATATTACGCTGAAGGAAAATAAATAATTGAAAATTTTGACGCGTTGCACGCGTATTTATAGCTTTCCTTCGGCGTCGATGCCAGATTAATCAGTTTTTTAAGTGTTTAATCAGCGGACGCGTCTCAATCCACGCCTCATCACTGTACACGCATGTTAGTTTATTCACGCAAGGCTTGAAGCCATGTTGAAAGCCAGCAACATGTTTTATGCTGTTTTAATAAGCCCCTCAGACACACATCAGTCAAATACTTGCAACTGCTAAACGCAACTTGTTTCATTTTCAAGCCAAGAATATTTTACAGGTTTTGGAATAAAAATTTAATTTTCACATTCCTATGGCGTGAAATTTTGTAAAAGCTGCAAATGAAGGTATTGCTGTTTTTGGGTTTTACAGCACAGTTCACAGCAATGTGTGTTTCGCTGTGCTTTGTGCGGGCCGCTGATCCGTGTCATGCCCGGTTGCGTGCTTCTGTGTACTACTCTTCCCTCGGAACCCTTTTCCAGCGTGCTCAAAGAAGTTAACAGATATACAAACAGTGTGTTTAGACAGGATGTGTGAGGCGATGCGCGCCGCGGCGACTTAATGGTAAATAGTCTCGCTCTTATAAATAAACGCTCCGAACTAACAAAAACCGCGCCGCCGAAGAAAAATGCTTTTATGTCGTTAAATGCTGCGTGTTCTCTGTGTGTGTTTGAAGTCTCGGCTAATATTTGTTTATCACACGAATATTTTCGAGTATTTAAAAGCCGGTTAAAAATATCCCCTAATTCAATTCCATTTCGAGATAAAAGTCGCTTTCGTCAAATATTTAATTTTACTTATTGGTGACAGCTGATTGTGAAAATATTGAAGCTTCGAATTTTGTGTTGGTTTACGGCTAATTGCAGGGAGTGTTTTGTCGGTGGGCAATTGTTTGCGTTAATCAAGCGATTTCCATGTCTGTTTTCTTTTCCGTTCGCGGCCGGCGATGCGGGGTGGTTGTTTTTGTCGAACGCTGGGTGGATTTTACGAGCGGCGCGCAGACATATCTTGGCTTTTCTGCCGGGGCCCGGTCGTTGTCGCTGCTGAATCACAGAGGATAGACGTGCAAAGCGCATATACACACACAAACACACACACACCCACATGTATACCGGGGTTCACGCGCGTTCCCCGAACAATACGGCAATAGTAACGGCCGGCCGTAACAGCGTCGCGACGGCGGTGCGTGCGGCGGCGGCGTCTGCGACGAGGCCCATAAAACTTTATGGCTAAAACATCGACCCGTTGCCGTGGCGACGCGCACGTGTACCGTGCAGAGGGGTGTCGGACACGTGCTCGCACAGTCAGACGCACCAGTGCTGCACTACCGGCAGCACCACCGCCACCGCCGCCAACCATTGCCGCACTTCGAATTTATACGAGCGCCCGGCACGAGAATTTATATGAAAATTTCGACCGTATCAACACACTAAAACTAAAACCGACGCGCCAACGCCAACGACGAGTTTATCAAAGCAAAACTATAAAAACCAGCGCCGGGGAAATTTCATATTTTTATTACCGATTTACTCGCGAACGAAATAACTTGCGACAACGCGAGTTTTACACGTTTTTCCAAACAATTGGACGTAACTTTTCGGCGGGCTTCTTGTCGCATTGCCTTTAAATCACAAACGCTAAAAACTCATTTATTTTTATCTGCAAATTTTACGAGTTTTGCTATTGCGCGCTTGTGATAACTTTAATAATATAGCATTTTACATAATTGATCATTAAATGCACAAAATTGAACTTTCAAACAAAATCAGAATATTTTTTGATGTTATTTTCTAAATTGAAGAAAATCTTGATATTTTATAGCATCGTATCAAGGTAACCCTTGTGGGTTTACAAGGTTAATGGTGAAAAATCTCCTTTTCGCCATAAGAGACCATTCATTTATTTAACGCGACGTAAAACACTAAAGGCGACCGTAATTTACAGGACGCGAAAAAAGGACCGAAGGCACGACGTTTAAGGAATCGCGTCCGATAAATAATAAATCGAGAGTGCTCGCTTTTTCATCCCTTTTGACACGCTTTATCGCCCCGCTGATCCGAACCCAGTATATTACAATCATAAGGTTATACATTTTCAAAAAATGCTCGCTTTTTTGGCTGTAAATTAAAATTTCATCACTGGCGTTTAATAATTCATTAACTCGTCGAGTAGAAGTTGTAAAATAAGCGCGTGTCGAGTGCTGAGTTATTATTATTCATCCGTTAACGTCCGGAAAGAGCGCGTGAAACATCGCGAATTTTACATTAATTCCATGTTTCATCCGCACAACGAAAATTAGGTGGCCAACATTTGAGCGGAATACAAATTTCGGCACGTGCACCATCTCGTTTTTATTTTATATTTAGGCTAAAACTAAAGCCGTGCGCGAAAGAAAAATGATGGCAAAAAAACGTGCGCAGTTTATGCGGGACTGGCGTCGCAAAGCCACTGAGACTAACGCAATATTTCGGGTTATAATAAAGCTGTCCGACTTCGTGTGTGTGAAGGAAATCCTTCGAGACCGGGCGATCCTTTTTCCATCTTGTAGGAGGCCGGAGTGAAAGTTGACTGCCATGAGCAAAGGGCACCTAAGAGGCGAAACAAATGCATGAACGCTGCTTCCAGGCGAAGGAAAAGACTACAAGGGAAAAAAAGAAGCGAAAACAAATTACTTGCGTGGTTGTAATTTAAAGATGGCAGATGTGATAATATGTAACATCTGTTTTCTAACATTCTAACGGACATTGATGTTTATTGTTTTGGGTGTCGAGAAACAGATTTATGAAATAGTTTTTGTTATATATTACACCACAAATCCAGCAGTGAAAAAATATCGTATTATTTATGAAACGTTAGATTCAGACATAAATAGATTTTAATAAATACATTTAATGGTAGGAAACATTCCACGGCAAACATTTCACAATTGTTACAAAGTACGAGTTTGTCTTACATTGATCTCCTTGTAAATGCAAAATACAAAACTTCAACAAAACGCTCGTACCGTTCACGTACATAATGGATGCGGGCATTATACGTGTTCGTATAGAGAGGTGAAGCCGAAGAACAACCTAAGCCGGTTGGCATATGAAAGCGCGGCCAACGTCTTGTGCTTTTTATTGGCAATCCAAATAAACAAAAACGCCGCAATATCGTTGGCTATGCGCTGGGAGATAGTATAAACTTAAACTGTCGATAGATAAAATGAAAGAATACATATTTTTCCTGTCAAACTTGCAACACTTCACTGAAACATTACATAACGTTAGCAATTTATGTGATATCCAATTAATGTCTCCTTAGGCCTATTAATTGTGATATAGTTGTGCATAAAATGTACACCTGCATGTCACAAACTAGATTGAGTTGTTTTAACTAGTTTTAAAGTTGATTTTGTTGCATTTTGGGACATTAAAAGCACAAGATTGAAAAAATGTCTTAAAGTTGCAAAATCTTTTAGAAATTTTATTTAAAACCTATATATACGCTATAAAAGTAGCATTCTTCATATAAAAGGAATATAAATCTTATGAGAACTGGTTTATCTTTAAAGAATGTGACTGTACATTCATTTAAAGATGCAACGAACATAAAACGAAGCTACACCGTATAATATCCGATTTTATGCTCGTGCTCGCTGTTAATCTTGCGTAATTACTCATTTCATGTGGTATTTCTTTTTTCTTGCAGGGATTGAAGAAGCATCAGTGCAGCTGCAATCACCCGAATCTGCTTCCTACATAACCGCAGGAGGTGAGGTGATTCTGCGGTGTCACGACGAAGCTTCCGGAGCCGTGCACTACGAGTGGTTAAGGTATTTTGCGCACTTTAAGTTTATCTCCGTGTAGAATCAGTAATCTAAACGAAATCACCAAATCGAATCCTAGTTTTGATGTGTAGGTATTTAACGAGTCTATGTATAATTAGATTTTTTTTTCTTTGTGTATATCTTCAGAAATGCTTATCGACTGACAAAGTCAGAGCACTTTGAGATTAAGAAGAAGCGCCTGCACATAAAGAACGTGAACTCGACGGTGAATGGAATTTATCGCTGCACCGCGCAGAATGAGGCCGGCACCGTGCACAGTACAAAGAATTTCGCTCTTGCCGTGGCCAGCGATCAGACGGCGCTGATACAGGTGGTGCCCAGAAATCAACTGGTGAAGAAAGGCGGCACCGCCTTCTTCGACTGCACCTATCAAAAGGCTGACGTTATCGAGTGGTATTTCAAAGATTCGGGTCCTTTGGAGAGTGATAACAGGTTGGTTGGATTTGAGACATTTTCAAGATGGTGGCGCTACTAAATTTAACCAACTTTCAGAATTAAGGTTCATGCGAATGGAACCCTGGAAATTACGGACGTGCGAGACTCAGACCGTGGTTTGTATAATTGCATCGGCGTCAAAGGTGAATCAACTGAAGTGCCTCAAAGTTACACCGCCGAATTACACATTGCACGTAAGTCTCCAGCACATTTAATCCAAGCGTAACATAAAACAAGCGAATTAACGTTTATCGTGTTCTCGTTGCAGATCTGCACGAGTTATCCGAGAGTAGTTTTGAACCGGCGTTGCCGCCCAATGGGGTGGTTATCATTGGCGAGGATACCATGTTTCAGCAGACTTGCTTGGAACCCAATAGTCGCCCACGGGCCAAAAAGTTTTGGTTGAATCCCAATGGGCACACGGTCTCGGATAGTGGTGATGTGAAGGTGGACGATGACGGGCGATTGATATTTGAAAAAGTCAAGCCGGAATTCGCTGGAACGTACACGTGCGTTGCTGAGAATATCGCCGGAAAGACAGACAAAGGCTTCGAGTTGATTGTTACGACGAAAGCAGTGATTATATCGCATCCGGAGAGTTTAACAGTCGAAGAAAACGAAATGTCTACGTTAACCTGCCATGTTGATGCAAAGTCGCCGGATTATACGACAATAAAATGGCGCAAAGATGGCAAAACGATAAGGCATGACTATGAGAATGAAAGCGCGAACCATCAGCGACTGCGGACCTTTAAGCACAACGGTACTCTGATTCTCACAGCGACGAAGACTTCGGATCGCGGCGAGTACAATTGTGAGGTTCACACGACTGGTTTCGAGACTGTTATTTCTAAACCAGCAACTATTTCTGTCATAGGTATGTAAACAACATATAATAGTCTTATTATAAGCACGTTTAAGGAAGTAATAGTATTTGTAAAACCATCAAAAGAAGATTTCTTTTATAAAATGGCTTAAATTGTTTTCAGAGCAATTAAAATTTGCCCCAGCACCCGTAAATAAAAAATTGGAATTGAATAGCATGGCAAAGATGCATTGCAAAGCTCAAGGCACGCCTCCACCATTGGTGCATTGGGAAAAGTTGGGAACACAGAGTTTACCAAATCATATCACGGATATGAACGGCACGCTTCATTTCAACGGAGTGCAAAGCGACGACAAGGGGAAATACCTCTGTGCAGCCAGTAATAGCCAGGGAACTATAAATGTTACAGTTGACATTGATGTAGTGGGTAAGTTGATACTGTGGTAGCCACTAATATTGACATTCACTATAAAAATTGAATTGTTTCTTGCAGTTGCGCCCAAATTCAGCATTCTGCCAAAGAATCCGACCGAAGCGCACGAAGGTGCGTCGGTGATGATAGACTGCGTCGTTGAGGGCGATCCGAAACCCACGATACAATGGGACAAGAATCTAAAAATGAACGATTTCAATACGTCACGGTTCGTCAATTTCTTTGGTTCAATCGCACGGTTAGTAACAATGTGTTGTTTTTAGATTTGAGGTGCTCGCCAACGGTACACTGCAGATAAAAGATGTGCGCAAAGAGGATGAGAACAATTACGGATGCACAGCCGGCAGCAGCGCCGGCTTGAATCGCAAGGAAGTCAGGTTGATTGTTCACCGTGAGTAAAAAAGCGTTGGATTATTTCTTGGGAGCGCGTTGCGTGACACACACTTGTATTTTGCAGCCAGAGACGGTTTCTTCCCGAACAATCTGAATGCCGAAGGCTCTACTGTCACGAAGGCGGTGCTTATCACGATGTCAGTGGCCGCCGCATATATTATACTGGTGGTGGGACTTATGGTGTGGTGCAGATATCGAAGGAAGGCGAGAAAATTACCAATAACGGACGGTAAGTTCATTTCCAAAACTTTTTAACTATGTGTATTAAATTTTGTGTTTTTGTAACAGCAAAAACTGAAAATGGTGAAGCTGATCCTACAGAATTGAAGGACACTGCCAACGGCCATATTGCAGGACCTTCAAAGCTTGAAAATGGAGACGCGCACAAAGAGGGACAAAAGAGCGACGGTGCTGAAACGACGCACTCGCAAAGTTCCGGGCACTCGAAAAAGTCAAAGTCCAGTTACGATAAAATCGCATATTCTAGATCTAATCTAAAGGAGACGAAACTAATTGGACGAGGAGAATTCGGCGACATAATGACTGCTAAAGTTTTAAAGAGCTCTGTTGCCGGTGAAAAGCGCAATTCAAACCCCGATGACAACAAAGACAAGGAAAAGGATGATAAGGATATCATTGTGATGGTAAAATCGCTGAAACACACAAAGGACGAGAACAGTTTGGCTGAATTTAAACGAGAAATCGATATGTTCTCGAAATTTAGTCATCGCAATGTGACTAAACTGATCGGATTGTGCCGAGAGCAAGAACCACATTTTATGATTCTCGAATATACTGATTGGGGCGACTTGAAACAATTCCTTGTGGCGACACAGAACGACAATCCGCCCAGTTTGACGCCAGTGCAGAACATTGCTACTCTTCATCAGATAGCCACCGCAATGGACTTCCTATCCAATCATCGATTGATTCACCGCGATTTGGCCGCACGTAACTGTCTCATCACGTCAAAACTATTGGTTAAAGTTGGTTTACCGCGACTTACGCGAGATCCTTACAGTCAGGAGTATTGTAAGCATGCTAATCACATCATACCGCTACGATGGATGCCATATGAAGCTGTCTACGAGGATGAAAACTCAACGAAAAGTGATGTTTATTCTTTCGGTGTCGTTATCGGCGAAGTTTTCAACAAAGGAGAACTTCCCTTCCCCAAAATGAACGACAATAGTTTCCTAACAAAGTTGAAAGAGAAATCGTTAGAGTGGAAGTTCCACAAGGACACTCCTGAGGATCTCTTAAAGCTCCAGGAGACCTGTTTAGCTGTAGATCCACAGAGTCGACCAACGTTTGCTCACGTCGCCGAGGCGATCGGGGAGATCTTGAAATCCATGTAAATAAGCACGCGTCTGCGTGTTTCTATTATTAGTCATTGATAAACCAAATTTATTTATTAGATAAGTGCCACATAAACGCGTTTATCGACGTTTTCATAGCGAAGCAAAAGAATCCAGTGCAGAGCGGAGTCGAATTTGTTTAGGAAAAGTCGTTGTTTGAATCGTTTACGAATTTTATGGAGTGGATCATGATGATGAAGATGAAATTATAATCGCCAAGCTTGATGCTAAACAATTACCCAACGCCTTAAACGTATTTTTCAACGAAGTCTAATGTATCGAAGCCCATTGTCTTTTCTATGCATGTTGACCGTATTTGTAATCTGTACTTTTCGAGGAATTTTTCGACCACTCTTGCTTTTTATACTTCCCAGACAAGAACATTGTGTACATATAGCAACTATTTGTACATATCACATTCGAATAATCAACGGACCTTCAAATAATTCACGAATTTGAGGTATTTATTTATTACACGCGCATATCACGACGAAAGACGTACTTGAAACTATTTACTCCGATGCATTAATTAAGTGTAAGTGATGAGGGAGCTGACGTTAGTTAATACTTTGTACATTTTTGTATGCCATGCTAAGCACTGCCAAAAGTATGTCAAATAAAATCGTAAAAGTACGTGTAGAATGTAACGCATACGCTGATTTTATATAGTTTACGTAAGATGATAACGAAATACGCCGAAACGTGTTCGTTTCAATTACTCTACTTGCTTTCTAAGGTCTCTTTTTTGTGTAAAGATTTGTTACTGGACGATAATCTCAACATAGCAATATTTACTTCTTTACTGATACACACCTTCTTTCAGATGCAATTTCACATTGTAAACTTTGTGTCTATATAGGTTTTCTTTTAATTAAGCGAGGTTTTAATTAGTTAGTGAGCGAATAAGTATGAAATATTTATTGAACGTTATTTTAGGGGAGGAATGTAAACGAAACGAATTTTCATATAAGATATTCTATAAACATGACTTTGACTATGTATCATATGATCTGTCCATAAATAAGGAATTCTAGCTGTAGCTTTTTATATTATGTATTAATTTGTAACGACGGCGAGTGGCGATGATAACGCATCGCAAGAGTATAAGATTGGTATTGTACAATTTTTATATATGATTATGCATAATTATCCTATGTGATATGTATTCTAAACTGATATTAAATGATTAATATCGATTTTGTAAGTGTTTGCATTCCCCAAACCAACAGGAAATCCCCAAAATGATAAGTACTCATTCTGAAATTTAGAAAACCTTGTTTAGAATGCTCAGAATCCTCTGTAGCATCAAATTACATACTTTTTAAAAGGATAAGGGAGCATTGTAGAGTACTGTGAGGGTTTCAAAATTAAAAAGGTGCGAATGATGTAAAAAGATCTCTAATCTAATTGCTTTATGTTTAAAATGACACAGAGCACATTCTGCAGGTTTAAGATGTGAAAAGAATGTACTTGTGTTATAAAGTTTATCAAATAGTTATATAACAAAAAGAAACCCAAAACAAAGGCCCTCAGTCAAAGGTATCTCCTGTTCAAGGAGAAAATGCAGATTTTGTTAGGCAGATAGGGACACTCTGTAAAGGGTCAGTTTCTATATCATATTTTCTCATAGGAATGTTAAAAATACCATAGTACGTGTGTGTTTTCTATTCTGAAATACTTTCTCGGTTTGATAAAACTAAAATTCAAACGAAACTGTAGTCTAGATAGAGATTAGTTCTGTATATTTACGAAAGTGGTCGCTGCTTTATATCATGCTGATGCGCCCTGCCACGAAGTTGGCAAACAAAGATAAAGATTCGTGCGCGGTGCTCACTGATAGAGTGAGGGAGCACGTCGAGTCCGACGATAGCTCGCCGCAGTGATAGGTTATGTTCAGTACAGTAACGATGTGATACAGCAGAAATGGCCATAATTAAATCGATATTTAATACTTTTATATTATTACTAACAATAGTGCAACTATCGCAATGCTTATACGAAGACCAAATCGGCTCGTTCGACTGGAAGAAGACGTTTATTGGCCGGTTGCGGTTCGCAGGCTTTGATTCTGTGAAGCGCGTTGTGATTGCGACCGAGGAGAATGCTCTAGCTTCGATCAACCTCAAGAACGGTCAGATTGTGTGGCGGCAGTTGCTGGAATCACCCGAAACACATCGCATTGAATTCCTGCAGGTCGACACCGAGGTGCTGACGGTGTCGGGCGGTAATAATACCTACTACATTCGCACCTGGGACCTGAATGCAGGCACACTTCTATCAGAATGGAGTTTAACCACCGAGCGCTCGAACAGCAGGTGGATCGTATCGAAAAATCAGCTTATTCATTTAATACCGGTGGTTAATTCACATCTCGAAGTCACGCTGTACGACTTGAAAACCGGACTGAACAAGGGAACAACATCCAGGATCTCAACACCATGGGTAGTGGACTTGTCAAACTGTGCCATTGCTAATACAGTCTGGGCGTGCTTGTCGTCGACTTCCAGCAATGCGAACTTGTATTTTATTGACTTGGCTGGTGACTTATCTAAAGTAAGAAATAATTTATTAAGTAACTTTATCGGCGATGTGAGCGGGACGGTGCAAATCCACGAGATCCAACATTCCGAGCCGGCCGTGCTGATCCGACGCAACGATGTACACCGGCTGGTGGTGCTCGGCGCGGAACTGAAAACGTTGCCTTATTCACTAGAATCTAGCGTTATTAGTGTCACCAACGGCGATCAGAACCTGCTCATGCAGTTTGAGTATGATGTTAAAACCCAGGCGATGCAATTGAAGGGCATGGACATAGACACCAACGAGAATACCGTGACAGCATTGGAACTAAAAAGCGAAGTTCATCCGAAAATGGTCACTGGGATATGTCGAGGAGCGAATTGTAGAGTCCTCTTTACAACCAACGACGACACCATTGGTCTCCTTCAGTTACCATCGGGAAAAGTGCAATGGCAGCGCGAGGAAGCTCTCAGCAATGTTCTAGTCGCCGAGTTTGTTGAACTTCCCCTATCAGAATTGGAAGCGTCGATTGAGCGTGAATTCACCGAAGCTGCCAGCGATATCGTAAGCATGTTTATCAAGAGAATCACAAGTCAAATGCGTCAAGTATCAACCTATTTCGACGGCACACAAGCAAGCAGTAACAGTGGATTGGTACGCGATGTCTTCGGTCTGCACAAGTTGATCATCCTTGCAACAAGAGTCGGTAAACTCTACGCAATCGACACGATCACCGGTGAGATTGTTTGGTCACATCATTTGGCCGGCATCGAACCGTTCCACTCACTGGGAGCGCCAGCGGTCTCATGTACGTGTTGCATCAGCAACGCACTGCGCGTTACGCACCGCACTCGGCGCAAATGACGCTAATTGGTAAGCTTCCGGGAAGCGACCGCGCAGTTCTATATTCATTCGATCCGATCACTGGTAAAACTCTCCAGGAACAAACGCAATTAAAATATAAACTTAAACAGGCCATGCTGTTGCCCTACGAAGATAAAACGCATTTAAAATCAATCGTATTACTAGCCGACAACGACGAATTACACGTTTATCCACCTATTGGTAGGGAAATGGTTGTGAAGCATGCGGCGTCGACGTTCATGTTTAATGCAGACTTTGATAAATCGATTCTACAAGGATACGCCTTGCATTATTCCGATGAGAATACGTTGCGAGCGACGAGGACATGGCAACTTAACTTATCTGGTTCAACGCTGACGGCGATTGCGGTGCGACCTGCGAACGAACGCGTGCATTCACAAGGAAGGGTGCTAGCGGATAGATCAGTATTCTACAAATACGTAAATCCGAATTTGATAGCTGTGGCAACTGTGGCCCCCGATGTTATGCATCGACATGTATTGAGCGTGTATCTTGTTGATGGCGTTACAGGTTTGATTACTTATTCGGCGCATCATAAACGTGCCAATGGTCCAGTGCAGATGGTGCATTCAGAAAACTGGCTGGTGTATTCGTACTTCAGCGAACGTTACAGACGCTATGAAGTCACATCAGTGGAACTCTACGAAGGAGCACGTCAGAGCAATAGCACTCATTTCAGTTCGCACGCGTTGAGTCAACTTCCACATCCAGAAACACTCTCGTACATCTTACCTATCAATCCGGTGACAATGCTAGCCACCCAAACCGAACGCGGCATCACCAACAAACACATTCTTATCGGTATGTCATCTGGGGCTGTGTTAGAAATGCCCTGGGCTTTCCTCGAACCGCGTGGACCACATATGCCCTCCAATCCTGAGGAAGGTACCATCCCCTACATGCCAGAGTTGCCCGTGCAGACGGAAAACATGATAAACTATAATCAAACTTTAGGAAGGATTACTGGTATACAGGTGTCTCCTGCCAAGCTGGAGAGTACTAGTCTGGTGGTCGTCTGGGGAATGGATCTGTTCTATACCAGGGTGACGCCGTCGAAGAGTTTCGATGTTCTCAAGGAGGACTTTGATCATTGGTTGATTGTGATGGTCTTGGCTGCGTTGACTCTAGCATCATATGTGAGCAAGAAACTGTCGAGACGCAAGGCGCTCAAGCAGATGTGGAAGTGAGTTGCTGGAGCAGCGGCCGTCGATACCAAAATAAATACAATTAAGTCGGGAGTATTAATTAGTTCAATTGTTTGTTATTTGTTTTACGTACTTTTTTTTGTTTGAATGTTTGTCGGGGTCTTTTGGACATTCACACACGGTTCACTGAGATTGATTACAATAAGTGCAAGAGACTAAAAATAATTAAGGCGCATTTAAATTTAAATCATGTACTGGTAGCGATTGTACGTAATTTTCGGTTTTATTTGGATTGTACAACAATTGGAGTATGTGTTTTTGTGGTGATTTCGTACTGTTCATATGAAATACACGTAAATAATGATTATAATGTGTTCATTGATATTTAAAGTTATTTTATTTCGCATAAAGCGGCATTTATAGTGCTTGAGGTTGATGAACGATTATATGAAAGATTTGCTGTATGTTTGGTTGCCTATATTACTCACAATTTTTCTAAGTAAAATAAAAATAATTTTTATTTCTATAAATAAAATAAATACAAAGAGTAGTACTAGGATTTTAGTTGTTGCAAAACGCATTTCTTGAATTTAACAATTGTTGGAAGCAAAAGAATCGCAAGAATCGTCCCCGCTCTGCCCCGATGAGTCACGATCCATAACGATCGGATTGCAGTCGACGGCTCGCCGCATTCGGCGATTTGCGTCGGTCGCGTCCGTTTCGTTGTGTCAGTTGCCGCTGCCCTCCGTCGCGAACAGCCGTGAAGTGTTGTGTTGTTGTTCCTGCCGTGTCCGGCCCGTCGGCGGAGCTCCTCCTGCGCCTCAGGAGACGCGTTGCACAACGCAAAAACCAACTCCGCAGCTAGCACCGCGTCCCGATCTTCGCGCCAGCGCACCGAAAGAGTTAATTACGTAAATAATCGTCGCGTAACGGTGATGATCGCGATCGCCGCGTAATCCTCGCGTACGTTATCGCCACACGTGAGGCGGCTTGAAATTCGGAAACTGCACTAGTGGCTTAAATTGCAAATCAATCCGGAGTGCGCGACCCTTGTGGGACAAACAACGGAACGCATGCAGAGAAGACAAAAAAACAGTTGAACGTCAGCGTTAACTACCGTAAATACTCCTATTGTTCATTTACATCTAGTTGTTGATCTGAATATTCATGTTTGCCGTTTGTAGTTGGTGTGAAAGTGTTTGAGTGTGTGCAAGGTGTTGAAAGTCTTAAAAGGTGTAAGAAATTGAAGGTTAGATTACCTACTCTTTAGCTTGAAATATCAACCATTGTCTTCTTGTTGTCTTTGATGACTTTATGATGGTATTTAACGAGTTGTGACATTGATTTGGTGACAGTGAATGATTGAAAGTGTACTGCTAATCTAATCTAACGTGGAGCGATACAGAAAGGATGTTGGCATACAGTGCATGTTATATTATGAAAATATACTCACACAGTTTACATATAGTAGCAATGTGTGTGTAAGAACAAGAAGTGAGAGCTATTATAGTGCACTTGATCATCCTTGATGCAAGCTGCATACACAACTAGCACGTAACTTACTTTGCCATTATTCTAATTGAAAAGTTGTTGTAATACAAGCATAGATCAATCTATATTAGTAGAATTTCATACAGAATCGATATATGCAAGTTTATTTATTGTAGCGTGTTTTGTTTTCGAATAATTAATTAATAACTCGGACAGAACTCGACACAGCCTGTTTCAGACACGTAATTATAAGTTTTGTGCGACTAGTTAAATTAATTGTTTATTTCAATGTTATTTTGTGTGATCTGCGTGGTTAATTATAATTGTTATTTGTCTAAATCGAAATTTTTAGCATAACAGTAAAAATACCTGCGCTTTTTTGGGCGATGATTCATTTGTTTTGTTTCTGTTTGCTTTTCCAGCCTTTTCAAGATTGAAACCGAATGTAGCAGAACTAATTAACGCCGACAACATACACCAAGGAATTGCAAATGGTTCCTATCACATCATGAGCATAATGGATTTTATTATTTGAGCCTCGTTTCGACGCATACGCACTAATGTGAGTACACAAACATTATACTTGTACTGTTGATTAATAAGTTGAACGTGATGTGTTGTTGTTTTTTGTTTTCTTGTTATTGGTCAGTTTACGAGTGAGTTGTTGAACTAGGTGCTGGTATTTTCTTTCATCATTTGAAGAATTTACTTGAGTATTATGTGTTGATTCGTGTAGTTTGGAGAACGTTTGAGGATTGGAATCGACCGAAGGCATTCGTCCTTCACATTCGAACCTGGCGTGTCGTGCGGGTGCTGTATTGCATTTCACATTACACGAAACAGCTGTTATTTGCGCCATTGTTGTATATGGCTATGTGATCGTGCGTTTCCCGCAACGAAAACAACAACCGTGCCATACAACAGCAATTTATTGCTAAATATATCTTCCTACTGGAAGTATGGATAGAGAATGACGAATGTTGCTAATTGCAATGATTGCATTTCAATGTAAAATCGAATTATTCCGAGTGGTATCAATTTATCAATTGAAACACTCATTTTATTTCATTGTTTAACTTTTTTCTATTACTATTTTAATACTTTTAGGCATTTTGTGTATTTAAGCATTGATTTTTGTCTACAATGCAAATTTACGTTGATATTGTTTTTGATGTGTCAGTATTAATTTCAATAGAATATACTCCAAGTGGGGATAATTACTGCATTTTAATTACCGCAGCTATGATTCAGAAATAGCAACGTGTTTCAAATTTAATCGGTTGTTTATTGCATTTAAGATGGTTGGTTGCATTTACGATTTACAGCTAAAAACACGTGAACAATACTTTAATTGTGTATTTAGACCAAACTAGGAAATATTATTAGGCTATTATCTCTAGATATCTAAAAAACAATGATTCACTTATTCATATAAATTTGCGCATGTGTGGAGTGACAGGAAAAGTATATATTTTATTGCAATCACATTGTGATAAAAAAATTCGTTTTGTTTTCTCTTATCACTTGCGAAACGTGTTGCATTTATTAATCAGTTCCTAAATGGGCAACCAGTGCACAATAATCAAGATAGTCGACAGTGTAATATTCGGACGCACAGTTGATTGAAGTGAAGTTGTGCGAAGTGATGGGTGTTCGTGTTCTGTGAGCAAAGTGTTTGCTTAAGCTCGCGATAGATGTGTTTAAATTCGGCACGAGTAGTGCGAGCGCACCACATGCAGAATACAAGCAAAGCGAACTCGGGCAGAGCGCGGGTTTAAAGAACGGGATATAAAATTAGACTAGCACACAATACCCCACGCATACGACTAGGTATTACGCGGTACGTATTCATCACACGCAGTTTTCAAACTAAACCAATGCAAATGTTGAGTTTCTGTGACGTTAACTTGTGTTTTTTTAAATTTTGCACACGTGCAAACACACTTTTTGTTGTTTTTGTTTTTTTCTTTAACTAGGATAGTGTTTAAAGAAACGATTTTCTACACTTAACACAATATAATCGTATTTGTTATTCAAATACGTGCATCGGGTCGTCAATAATATGAATCAGCGTGTTCTCCGTAAATTTATGCGCCTCTAGAGTGATTCCAAATGTCATTAAACGCTCTGCGCATTGTACACATGTACTCCGCACGACGTATCGAATGCAAATTGAATTGTTAAATAGTGCAATGAACGCCTGCCTGTCTACTGCCTACATGCGGTGCGTGTGCGCGCACAATTAATCAATCGCATCCTCGCCATACTCGGGCTTCTACTTCTAAATTTAAAAAACTGATCGAGGTGTCAAGTGCCTCGAGTTTTTCGATAAATCGTAAACACGCCAGCGGGCCAATGTCGGGGCGATAATGTGTTTATTTTAATTTATCGTCTGTTTTTCCGGTTTACACACATACGTGAGCAGTGCATGTGCACATAATGTGCGTGGAAAGCTTTAACAGGACATTTGCATTTCCGTGGATGGTGATCAATAGGAATAGACCAATAGAACATATTTTTTGAAGCGTGCCATTAACAATGGCTGTGAATATTTGTTGAATTTTGTTTGACCATGATAAAGTTGTATTTTTATTGAATTGGAATAAATTATTGTACATAGGTAATTCAACAAAATCCAAAGCTTTTAGTGAATTACTCAAAAACTATGGAAGTTTTCTTTATAATTCTTGAAGAAATAGGTCAATAATTATATTTCAAATTCAATCGAGTTTAAATTATGTCGATTGCATGTTTCTACAAAAAGTTATAAACAATTAAAGTTGAAATTTGTATAAATACATGATATAGCTCATATATTTTGATATAAAACAGTTATCAATAAAGTGTTTACATAGTAAGATACCGAGTTTAATGCTTAACAAATATCAGAAGGAAGCACTTGTATAAGTTTATTGGTTCTCAAGTAATTAATTCATAACTTTAATTATTGAATTAATTCTCGTGAACTACGACTCCACTAAACTTTACTATACTTTTATGTAATCTGTGTTACACACAGTGCAAATAATAGTTTAACGACACTGAAATTATTAGTAGATTTAACTCGAAAGATAAGAGATTATAATGCAGTTCACATTACTGCACTTGTAAAATATTTACTCGGTAATGGTCAATGTTGAAACATTGGTTGTTAATGAGATTAATGCGTATTATTTACATTTGTGAACACGTGTGCTTATGATTTGTACTAGAATGCTATACTGAACCGCTTAAACCACACATTTTTTTTGCTATAATAATGTCGTCTGATAATATTTGTTGACACAATTAGTGTAAAGTTAACCGTACTAACTGTAACGTGTTGATAAAATTGAAAACGTTGAAAAATTCATTTGACCCGACTTTTAAAGTCTACGACTTTTAAACGGCACTTTTATACATCGATTCTAATTTTAAAATTTAATTGTTTTAATGCTCCATGGCACCATCTTTCCACTTCTGCTGGGCGCCGCCGTCGAAAATAACTTTTCTGCAGCTCTCTGGAAAAACATGTTTTACATTTTTAAAGCGCATTAGCATGAACACGGTGTACCGTTCGTCAAGAATTCGTTGAAACTTTGAAAGCACTTGAAAACTTTTATTCACACCAATTGAGTTTGCATAATTAGTAGCGCCAATTAATTAAATGTGTGTAGTCGAAATTATATAAACGAGAACGACGATAATTCATCCAGAGTCATAGAACGTGAATGCAACCGTGACTGTTTTTGTTTTTATCTTGTATCTGCTAATTTTTTGGGGGAATTTAATTTCGGTGGCTTTAATTTCAGATAATATTGAATGTATTTTATAAGTACTTATAGAATTTAATTGATGGGAATTTTTAAGTGCACTACGTTTTATATAATTTTTTGATTTAAATCAAAGTGCATTGTTGAAGTAGGTATTTTGATTATAAGATAATTATATTAATGACATTCTTGGAAACACATGTCACTGGATTTTCGCAAATCTCAATGGCATCACCTCTTGCTATTGCTATTGCAATAGAGTTATTCTAACGTGTGGGTATCTTAATCCAACGACCACAAGTAGTGTGTAGGTCTTATTCGCCAAACAGGCGAAAAAAATTTGCATGCCACAGCAATCTAAATCGCATTTGCTTATTTAATAATCTAGTCATTATCGATTCGTTTCTAGGCTTAGACATGTATTGCAACAACCTAGCAAAACGCAAAATATTTACATAAATTCATCGACGATCAATATTTATTCTTGTATTATCTATGATCTGATATCGTGATATTTGACTGATAAAATTTATATGTTAGATCAATATATATTACATCCGTGCGTACATTATTTAAAAAAATATGGCTTTATAAGGAATTTTAGTGTACACGGGATTTATTTCAATCTGTAGCAGACACGTTGTCAGTTAGGACACTGATCATGATGAATTAAATTGGATGGGAATGCAATGTGTGCTTTTTATAGTCGGGGTTGCAATTGTTGAGCTCGGTGGCGGCGGTAAAAGACCCGCCGACGTCTGGTCGCAGCGCGTTTTATGCGTCGGGACGCTTCGATCTCATCGGGGGGAAACACCGCTGGAGCTGCAGTGAGAGGTGCAGCCACCGCCGACGCGACGACGCGATGAGTCATGATTTTGGCCCAACATCCGGGGATACGTCCGTTTGGGGTGAGGGAAGCGGAAATTTATAAATAAAGCAAATTTCGGGTGCAAACATGCATCAGCTGGAGATTTATCTATGTTTTCAGCATGATGAACTTTAGATTTAAATTAATAACAAATAATTATATTAGGGAGGTGTATTGATGTTTTGTTACATTTACATTCATAATTTATTTATTTTTAAAGATAGGAAATGTAAAAATTTACTTTTCTCAATCTGATTTGATGCAAAAAATGATTTGAAAAGTATTTGTCGTTATTACTGCGCAATAAATCTGCTCATCTTTCAACGTCCCTGCATACATAACAATCTCTTAATAGTAATAAGTGAGTGTTAGGTACATAGCAGTCTCTGCCGTCGTTTATGAGCGTGAATCAGACAGAAGCTGAGAAGCTTTGGCGGCGCGCTGCGACGGACGACTTAGAAAGTGAGTGCACTGCCCGCAGACCCGAAATAAAACAGAACGACCTCAATAAGCTCAAGCGCGCTGCTCGCGGGACAGTTGCACGACCTGCAGAGAGAACATCCAGCGCCGGCGGTGGTGGTGGTGGCGGCGACGGCGGCTTCCACATCGACATCGTGTGCCATTGGAAATATTGCACAGCGAGGTGCATCTGTTCCTGCCGCTTGGCCGAGCGTGCATTATTCATTCGGGTTGAAACGTGAAAACCTATTTTATATTTTATATTAATATCCAACGGATTGCACAAATACGCACTTTGCCAAACGCGATGTTTTCTATTTTATGCTGTAGGAATTCTGCACTAGTTCTAATTAAATCGTAAAATTTAGTTGGGCAGTAAAATAAAACGTTTTAGTTTTTAATTAAATAATTAATGTGTTTAAGTAATTTCGCTAACATTTTAAAACGCTCGGCGCGTATGCTGGTTATTTTGCATTTTGCACGTATTGTACCTGTCGTACTAAACGGTTGTTTGTTGTTTTGTTGTTTGTTCATATGCCTATGTCGATGCGCTCTGATAGTTGGAATAAGAGGACATTGTCACCGGCTTTGGTCACAACAAGTTCAGGATTTACGACTCTGAATAAATGTGAAAATTTAAAAGAAAATTCAGTCTTTCTCTGCGAGATTACAACTGGTTACCATTTATTTTTCAATGGTTTTCTTTGTGTAGAATTGTGATCCTCTTCGCGTTTTGTACAAATACCACACTGGACACTTCATTCATCATTAACTCTCTTTTATTATCTGCTAATAATACACACTCGTGTGTCTCTTCTGCTGTTGTTCTGATATACAATAAGAGAGCGTGATTGCACTCGGCGGTCGTTTGTTGCTTCCACTTTACAAATTGTTTCCACGCTACGGCTTCAGTCAGGTAGTGGTTAAACACAGACTGTCGGTCGGTTTTCTACTTCAACTTCCGTGTTTTCATGCATGCACACATAAACAAACACACAAAACTTTATTGTGCGTTATTTTTGTGCCAATACAACGTATGACATTGTTGTCATTCGAGTGTAAATCAAAGAAGTACTTAATTCTTAGAATTCTGCTTTCAATTATGTTGTTAATATCTTTTGATGTGATTAATCTTTAATAACACCCACATTGCGTGGGAATACAAATGCGATTTGCAATTTCGAATGAATTGAATAAATTTCGGAATGCCAACAATGGCGGAAATGAATGCGAAGCGTTATGAAATATAATCGGCGTTCTCATGCGTTTATTGTTTATGCAATATATGCTTGGTATTTGTTAAACTTAACGTAATTGTTCTGTACGCTTTGGCGGAAGCACATTTAGAACATTGCATAAGATTTACATATTGACATAACCTATAGAGAGGTAAATATTACATAATTTACTTTTTATAAAAATTTTCATGGTCAATAAAATTAATAAAAATGTCCTAGAATGTTGCAGTTCCAGTAGATAAATATGATTTTATTGTAGAAACCTTGTGTATGCGTGCAGAAGATGCGTTATTGTATAACTGCCAATCTACAGCAACGGTAATAATAAAAAATAGAAAAACTTTGCAATTATTTGCTTCATTTACAAGACTGAAATGTAAAATCAAGGTAATTACAGCAAATTACAATACGTACATCATTAATCTTGTTTTCTAGAAATAAGTACTTAAACTAATAACACTAGTTTAAAATACTGCGCATGCGCAAATTCAAAGTTAAGTTTTATTCACCGGATTGGTGAATTTTTCATCTACTGAGTGGGCGTTAAACTCTGTTTATGTTCCTACCAAATGTATCAATCGGTGTTCGCGTTAAATTTATTCCGCAAGTTAATCACTTATTGTCTCTATGTGTTTATAGGTGTGTCAAATCAGTTAAATGTTTGTCTCGTTCATACGCGCACGTATGTACATATTTCCAATTCGAATTGAAAATGAAAAATTCATACGTCGCAGATGAATCATCATTATCCTCATCATCACACCGGTTTGGTTTGCGATTGAGCGCCACAAAACATACACGTCTCTTGAATACTTGATCAACTCGTTCACTCTTCCATGTACCTACACACACACACACTGGCTGAAAACAAAACTGAAGCGTGAATAATTCGCGCGGCCATATTTGGAATCGCGCGTATGTCACTAAATGCCAAGTGCTAATTTATCAATCGCGTTTTTATTTGATTTTTTTTCGGCGTGGATTTACGCACGTACACCTTTTTACATTCATCTCTCTTTTTTGTTACGATTAATTTGTATGCTCAAGGAAGCGATGAGTTGATTATTTATAGCTGTGTTTGTGGTGTTTTAATCTACGGAAAATTTCGGTGTGTGTGTGTGTTTGCGATTTTCGGTGGCTCATAAAGTGCATTTAGTGTTTCAAAGACGTCAGTTAAAAATTACTTATTGGATGAATGTGCCACTGCCGATCGTGGTTCCCTGTCTATTTTCGACGCGAGGCGTGGGTATAAAACTTCATCGCTTCGCGTGTTTGAATGTGGCTGGCGTTTTTATACAAAAAGTCCGAGCGCATCTCTTAAATCGTCGAGATTTCTATCGTCGTACATTGCTTCGCAAATATTTTCGTCTCTCGAATAATCAAACAACTTGGTATTTCTTTGTTTGCCTCATCTCTATGAATAATATACTGAATATAATTCGTGTATAGTGGGTAATTTTATTCATAATTTTTAGAGTGCAGTTATTCGTGTCCCTTGTGTGTTAATTAAGTAACCTAACAAGGATTTAAAATTCCCTCGTTGGCTTGGCACACTCGTTTAATGTGTAGGCTGTGTGTCTGTATCATTTACTTAAAATGTAATTCCTTCCAATTTAAAATAATTGCCCATAATAAACACAAAAATGTCGGCTGGTTCCTGTCGGATTAAAATTTTTCGCCTGCGATGATCTCAAAACGCAAGAAAACATGTAAAACACGAGCGTTATTGTTTTGTGCGCTTTTTGCGTTCTCAGTATGGTTGTTTTTAGAATTGTTTACTCTGATGCGATGAATCCACAATAAGCGCACACAATTCGGGAAACTAACATTAGAAATATCATAAAAATGAGTTTGAGTCGAAACCGAATATTATGCGTAGTGCAATGAACTCAACTTTTTGGTTTTGTTACCATTTTTATTTTAATATTACCAAAATTATAATTGTAACGACTTTTTATTTGTAGGTTTTTTAACTTTGTATATTCATAGCATTCGTTGACGTATTTGTTTTCCAGCTTGATTTATTCATTCCGTTCTGGTGGGTTATTTTTCTGTGTCAACAATTCGCGAAAATTACACGCACTTTATAGAATCTGTTTGCGTTTGAACTTGAGAAGATGAAAAATTCCATTGGGCATTCAAGGTTATCTAAATATTGCCACCATCGTCTAATTCCAACGCCTGGTTGCATTATTCGTCGAGTTTGTATGCCCGTATATTTCAATTTTGAATCGTAGCGGAACATTTCGCTCGGTGTGATAGATGTGCATCCTGACGTACTTCTTGCCAATACCGCCGTCCATTATCGAGCAGTAACCGCCTTTACCGTATCCGCGCACGTCGTAGCACCATATAGCCGAAATTACATCCTCTCTCACGTGACCTGCTGGAAGTTCACCGGGGTAATCGATGAATTTCTCTCGCGATGATAAAAATCTCTTTGGTTTAAATATATTCTACAAATGTTTATGTTTAATTAATGTTTTGATTAAGGAATTGTTTGATGATGTGTCACCTCGGTGAAGAGTAGCTTATCGACGTTCTTCCTGCAGCCGTAGAAACCGCTGTGGGATCCTGGCAGGTCATACTCGAACGGCATGCAGCCGAAGGCAACCTCGCGGTTCGCCACATTGAGCGAATTGTTTGGACGCTGCGGTTGTAGTTGGATTTCTCTGCCTCTGTACGGCGAATTGTACACTGGCAAGAAACCTACTGGCACAGTATCGATAACGTATGCATTCGGCGCTGCCAGGCCAAAAATCGCTAAAATCACCACGCCAATTATAATCATCTTGATTGGACGATGAAACACAATAACGCAATGAAAACTAAACTGCTGCGCTCTTTGTGACACGTTTATAAGTAGCTGGAATATTTTTTAAAAACTTTTATCAAAGGACTTTTGCAATAACACGCCACATACACACTGTTTTTGCAATATTCTTTGATATACAATCATATTTATTGCTTCTACACTGTTTGAAATTGTTTAAGTCGTTCCACATTGTACACACTCTTTAAACACGAGCATGAATTATTTATAAGCACAAATATTAGATATACGCAAGCAGAAAACACACATAATTTAGTCACCCAAAGGTAAATTACTGCATTGCAGCACAGCACCTGTGGTGTTCTGGAATATTTTCATTTTTAAGAAAAAAAATTATTGAATGCAATATGGCAGTAGCAATTTACGTGGGTATATGATGTGTGTGTAACAGTTTTCGAAGACCATGTCCATGCCATTAACATTGACCCACATTATCTTGTTGTTCTTTCTGGTTTATTGTTGAAAAGGCAGTTAAACGATGGCGTGCGTTTCTTTAACAGTTCGCGCTTTATTAGAAAACTCCCAGATCGTGTGGCTCGATTCGATTGTCGAGAGTTGAAAGAGAGGCCAGTAAACAGATTTAATATATAAATGTATCGCTACCAGATGATGATGGTGGCGATGCGACTTTTATTTCGATTGCCCGGCGGATATAGTTTCACTCTGAAGTTGTAAACCTGTTGGGCACGCTTTGATCCGATCATCAACATGATCAACAGCTGGTAATTACTACTAGACACTTTTCTTTTTCTCTGCGGTTTCTTTTCGTGTTGTTGTAGTAGTTTTTTTCTTTCTTTAATTTTGTTAATTAGGTTGGTGTTAGAAAACAAGTTGCGGGCTGTAATTAAAAATTAGTAGCTAATTTATGTGTAAATTAAAAATTTGCGAAACGTCTTTATAAATATTCAACGCACGCAACAATGCGTGCGTCTGTCTGGTTTGTGATGACCGGGCTTGTGGCCGTGTTTCTTCTTTAATTAATTAACATTTTTGCAACATGTTTGAGGTGGAAAATTGCAGGGAATATAGACGCGCAATTTTTGGGAAAACAACACGTGCAGAATATAAATATTTACACTTTGGTAATTTACAATTTCTAACAATATAACCTGTATTATAAGTATGACGTCATTAAGTATTTCATAAAAGGATAAGATTTGCTTAATTTTTACAAATAGATAAAGACTAACGGAATTTAGAGATAAGCACAGGTACTTGATAACAATGTTTTTTGAAGTTAAAACTTCTTTAGAATCGTTGTGATTTCGCTAGAATCCAACGAATTGCAGATTATGAAAGTTTGGAAATTTCTCTATTAGATTAGAATATGAAATAATTAAATATTTTAGGGTAAAAGGGCGAAAAAAGTGAGTAAAAGTGCTAAAAATTTAAATTTTTCAAATTTTGACAATTTTTTTACAATTGTGGATATCTCGTAAACTAAAAGAGATAGAAAGGTACGAATTGCAGAGTCTTTATCTACGGACAATTCTCTATAAGATACGATAGTTAGATTGGATATCTTAGAGATGAAATTTTAATTCATAAGAAAAAATGGGCATTCCTGTTACTCTTTTCGTCTGATTCTCTCACAGTGCAGTGTTCTAATGGTTTCATTTCTACCGCGTGTGAATTGCATACTGGATTTTTTTTTTAATATTGATGTGGGATTTTATTTATTATTAGATGATAGATATTTTTAATTTGTTTGGTGTCGTCTGAACGGCAAGTCTGTCGTCCGTCGATGATCGTGTGCCGAATTTAGAATCGAACATGATACGCTCCGAGCCTTCTACAGTCATAAAGCATTTGTTTCATGCGTAGTTATTGACCGGTAGTGACATTTCGCCAAACGAGCGCGTCATGCGTCGACTGCGCGCTGCCATCCTATTGTTACATATGGTACAGGTACACATTTGTACACTACATGTTGTCATGTATCAAAGGACAACAATCAGGTGTACATTATATGAATATACAAACAAAAAAATTAAAAGAAGCTAGTGTAAAGGCTTAAAACTAATATAATTAAGGGATTTATGACACCTGAGACATTGAAGGGTGATAGTAGAAGGGGGTTTGGACATCCACTATACGGAACTAGCGACTGAATGGAAGATAGTGGAGAGAGTGACTTATACCTGCGCCCGACCCGTAGGAAGTGGTGGGGGAAAGCTTGGGTTACTGTTTGTTTACGGGCAAGGATATAAGCTGCTGGTACCTACACTCAGCACAGTGGTGAACGGGGAATTTTAAATTACCAACTCTTTCTCGGTCAATTGCTAGAAGGCAGGTGTTGATGATATCTTACCATTGCGCACAAAACTGCCTATAAGGGAGTCTTTATATTAATATTTACTCTTAATATTCATATAGTTTGCTACGTCTGAATATAGCAAGGAACTTTCCTCAGATCATTAATTTTACTATTTTGCAAATAAGGAAGGTAATATTTACTAAATTGCAAGAAATACACACACCTGTACCGTGTTGTGATGACTTATAAACTTAATAAAAGCAACATAGGTGGTTATGTCGTTAAACTACTCTTACATCTGTTTTTGGCTTTATAAATTTTAGAATAAATAACTTACTTTATGTGCACATTAATACACGGCTATTAAATTTTATCGTGTGTGGTTTTTATTTTTTGCGTTTTCGGGTGATGTCAAGCTAGAGATGATTGAGTTTTGACTCACTTGGACTTGAACCAATTCTTTTATCTTTTTGTCATGTAAGTTTTAGCTTCTGCTTGTTAATCTCTGACTAATAAGACCAAATAGAAATATTGGGTTTGAATCATCGTGTCCTTGAGTTTATGGCAAATATGTGTGTATATTTATCTCAAACATTTCGTCTTTTTTATTTTCTACTTAAGGCTAATAGAGATTAAATTTATGTGAGAATATAAATCACATAGTCTATAAACTTTACGATTTGCTTGAACCCGTCAATTTGCGCAATTAGATTTACCTAATTTTTATTCACGATTGCGCGTACGTGAACGTTGAAATTTACGATTTTAACAATCATCTAACGGCTCTCCGCTTGTAGGCTTGTTATTTTGAATGTACGACACCGTTTCGAAGTCGAAGTAGAATTAGTTACAAGCGTCATCCCCATTGAACACAAATTACAATGTCAAACCTCATGGTTTATTACCGCCATTGCTTCGAATAATACAATTGCTTTTCAAAGATGACCTGCTGCGCTCTGATCGAAATTGAAAATGATTGGTTATTTCGTATATTCGATTTGAAATCTCTTGGCTTTGTGCAGTAATTGCACAGGTGTTATCAGAGCGTAACGATTGTTTACATTCATAGAGGAACTATTTATGCGCACTTTTTTTCTTTATTCTAATTTGCGATTGCATTGCATGTGTTTACCACATCGATTTTTATCAATTGCGAAAAATCTACAAAATGCAAGGATTAAAATAATTCCAGCGCGATTAAACTAATTATTGCTTAATAACAATGGGCGTTTAATGCAAATCGTTCATTAAAAATTTGATTTCGAAATAATTAGTACAAGATGCAGATATTTTTTTTATTCAAATGCTAATAGCATATCCAGTAGTGTTTCTAATTGGCTAATTATTTGATATTAATAATAATTAGGTTTGATTAGAGCGCGTTTCGAGTTATATTGCTAAAGAAAGTTGAGGCTTGACAAAATTCATGGTCGGTTTGGATGAAGTTGAAGTTGAGTTTCATTTCATTTCATTAATTTCTCTTTCTCGAATCTGTCTGACTGACTGACTCTTGACTGGCGTTGTGCGTGTATATAGTCATGTAGTGTGTTTGTTGGTCGGTAATTATATCACATCCACCTTTCTTCTGCGCAAACAGGCGCTGCCAGCAGCACAGCGGTGTTGTTGGTATGGTTTACGGCGTTTGCGGCGCAGTCAATTGGCGATTCATCCGCAGGCGCGCCTTGGCCGCATTACCTTGACCGACGTTTCGTCTCGTATGCATGTCGCGTGATCACGGTGATCACGATTTGTGTTCAATCGAACAGGTGAAAAGCCCGAATTGAGTTTTGTTTCGAAAACTGCTGCATTGATGGTGGTCACAGACAGTTTATTTATGACAATGTATACACTTCTTCTTTATGTTTATCAAATACAAGCTAATCATAGAAATAAGATGTGATGATAAAACTTTCACACAACTTGCAAACGTGTGCATTAAAGGATGTGAAAGCGCTTTATAACGTTTTCTGAATTGTTGTCGTTGTTTTTTTTTTGCAGTTCCAAAATGAATCGCTATAACTTGCAGACGCCTGTCGAGCCGCCGAGAGGCCGACCTGTCAGCGCGATGGACGCCGCACGGGCGACCGACTTTTTTGAGTCCTTCCTCAACGCCAACACGCTCAAGACCATCCTTGGAACCTATCGAAGTATTTGTGAGCTGCTGCATCTGAAGCCGAATGCGCTGCCTTTATTCTACCCTAAACTGAAGGAGCATTTGACTTCGTGGCGTGCCAAAGCGTTATGGAAGAAGTTTGATGCTAGGGCTAATAATAAATGCTATGGCAAGGGAAAGCTATGTCCCAATACGCGGGTGTTAATTATAGGTGCGGGACCTTGCGGATTGCGTTCCGCCATTGAGGCGCAATTACTTGGAGCCAAAGTTGTAAGTACAAAATAATTGTGCTTCAATTAAAATTGTATTGAAATGTTTTTCTTTTGTTTTTAATTTTTAACCAGGTTGTAGTAGAAAAACGTGATAGAATATCAAGGAATAATGTACTTCACCTGTGGCCGTTTGTCATTGATGATTTGCGTCTGCTCGGAGCAAAAAGTTTTTGGGAAATTCTGTGCCGGTGCAATTGACCACATCAGCATCCGTCAGCTACAGTGTATTCTCTTAAAGGTTGCTTTACTTCTTGGTGTGGAAATTCATACAGAAGTTAGTTTCGAGCAATTGATTGAACCAAACCCGGAAGAAAGTAATGCACTTTTAATGTTTGTAATTTTTTTATATTAATTTTTAATTGATTATTACAGAAACAGGTTGGAAGGCAGAGTTCAAACCAACTGAACACCCCGTCAATCAATTCGAGTTTGACGTTGTGATCGGCGCCGATGGCAAGCGTAACACTTTACAAGGCTTTAAACGCAAAGAGTTCCGCGGAAAACTCGCGATTGCAATCACTGCAAACTTTATCAACAAGCGCACTGAGGCAGAAGCACGCGTCGAGGAAATCAGCGGCGTCGCGTTTATTTTTAATCAAAAGTTTTTCAAGGATTTGTTCGCCGAGACCGGAATTGATTTAGAGAATATCGTTTACTACAAGGACGATACACATTATTTTGTGATGACGGCGAAGAAGCAGAGCTTGATTGATAAAGGTGTGATCAAGCAGGATCTGCAAGACACGGCGAGGTTGCTTGCGCACGAAAATGTTGATCGTAATGCGCTTATGAGTTATGCGCGTGAGGCGGCCGAATTCAGCACGAACTACATGATGCTGGATCTGGAGTTTGCCGTCAATCACTATGGCCAGCCAGACGTGGCCATGTTCGACTTTACCTCGATGTACCAGGCGGAAAACGCGTCACGGATTATCGAACGGCATGGTTATAGGTTGCTATCGATTCTCGTCGGTGATAGTTTATTGGAGGTGTGTGCGAAAACGTACACTTACTACTCGAATGCATGTAATTAACTCGAAATATTTGTTGCAGCCGTTTTGGCCGACTGGATCGGGCTGTGCGCGCGGTTTCCTGTCTTCCTTGGACGCCGGCTGGGCGATCCGTAGCTATGGCTCGCACTCGGCAACGCCGCTGGAAGTTTTGGCGGAGCGCGAGTCTATTTACAGACTACTTCCGCAAACAACGCCGGAGAACTTAAATCGAGACTATAAGAGCTACACGTTGGATCCTTCGACGCGTTATCCTAATTTAAATAGAAATTTATTATTACCACAGCAAGTTTTGTCGTTGTTTGACACCGACGATGTCAAGTCTATCGAACTGAGTCGGACGCCGGTGCCGAGCAATGTTATAGATAATCCAAATAAACGACGCAGAAGAGGTTAGTCTGAAAGATTAAATTATTTTATTTGTTTTAATTTATAAATTTTGCTTCTTTTACAATAGATTCGCATGTAGATCCAGATACACTTCTCTGTTGGATACGAGATCAAGTAAAGGAGCATGAAGATTTGGACGTTGCTAATATAACAACGTCATTTAAAGATGGCCGGGTCCTCTCCGCGATTATCAGTCATTACCGGCCAGATTTGCTCGACTATAACAGTGTGACAATTGAAGACGCAGTTGGGAATAATCAGGTCGCGTTTGATTTGCTTGAGAAGGAGCTGGGTATCACAGCTGTTATGACTGGCGAGGAAATGGTAGACGGGGACGTGCCGGATTTCCGGATGATGGTTGCCTACTTGACGCAGATTTATGACACTTTCCGCGGCGAAATTCCACATATTAAACACCCGAAACTGGTAAGTTGAACTTTAATCATAGACGGTCATCTCCTAATACTTTTCATCATTAGAGAGCATTAAGTACTACTCGAAAATGTTTGGTGTCCTCGACCGCAGTACCCTCCTTGATTTTTCATAAAAATACCGAAAAATCTAAGTTTTCTCTTGTGGACCGAATAAATTCACATCATGTTGAAGTTTTTGATATCCCGAATCATATTAGTTTGTCAGCTCTTGACGAGCCTAACAAATCTAAATTGCTGGTTGTAAAAGACGTTTTAACTACTGACTCAAAGGCAGATGATGCGATTGAATGTAAAAAAGCAGACCGCACTGCTGCTAAATTGGCATTATTAGCTGATAGCAAAATACTGCAGGCTAAAATGGACAAAGCTAGAGATAAATCAAAGGAACACAAATATACTGATGTTTCAAAAAGCGATGCATCCACGGATGCGTTGCATGTGAGTTTTGTTGAATGTTTGACCAAATTCGTTCAAACTGACACGAAACTTACGCCGGTTAAAGTAAACGCGAATATACAGACGTGTGTTACGGAAAACATTAAGATTATCATCAAAGATCGTCAGACCGTGCATTCGATTAACTTCGATTCTAAACCGAACCGTTTAAATATCATGTTACCCGATTATGTACAAAAAATACGCAGCAATTTAATTAGCAACCGTCAGTTGGACGTTTTCAAAAGCGTAAATGTTTATAAGCATAATGCTTTTCTATCAATGAATAAATTCTTGTCTGTGAAAATGAATCAGGCTGATCGAGTCAGAGATGCACCGCCGCCTCTAGAATACAATTTTGATCGCGTCGTCAATTGGATTAGCGCGAGTAATTTCAATAATGCGTTGACCGGAACCGAAACGCCAAAACGACAAGCGTGCAGAATATGGACGGTCTCACCGACATTACATCCGTGACACGGCAAAACCGATGCCGATGAAACCTACAGTTGTGCGGAATATTTTGCAAGAGTCTGATGATGTTGAAACATTGAAGAATCTCGCGAAGATCTTCGATGAAATCAAAGATAATAGTCTTGAAATGAAATGGCAACAAACTGAATCAGCGGAAAAAAGCGTCGAAAAGAGTAGTGGGCAGCGGGATTCAAAAGGAGTGGTTTCGGTTGTAGTTGAAAAACGAGAAAGCGTATGTCTTATGCCCATCCTAATTTTGATTATCTACATTTTTAGTCACAGTTCTTTCATTGAACATTTTAGACTTTCAATTTCCTCATGCAGATCTAACTGATTGTTTTGATGTTTTTTGTTTTGTGCAGGAATTACCCGAATCGAGGC
This sequence comes from Dalotia coriaria, assembly GCF_025399875.1. Lineage (NCBI taxonomy): Eukaryota > Metazoa > Arthropoda > Insecta > Coleoptera > Staphylinidae > Dalotia > Dalotia coriaria. The sequence continues at coordinate 6,697,720 of NW_027045445.1, forward strand.
GACATCAAGATGCTGCATTTACCAAAAACCACCCGGCTATTAAACCAGCAATTGCAACGTATGCTGCCATCTCGTCAGCTCCTACTCCGACCTCTCATCATCGTCCTGCCACAAGACACAGACGCCATGTTGATCTACCGGAAACATCACCGAACGCAGCACCAAACCATGACCGGAAACCACGAAAAAGGAGGTCGGCAGTGGAGAAGACCGAGAAGATGCTTGTTGGTGGCGTGGTGAGTTTATTCGTTGTTGTTTTTTTCTATAAATTTGCTCAATACGTCAGGGGGTGGTATAATTAAGAAGCGATTTAGATATTTCAACAATTTAGTACATATCAGTAGCAAACACATTTTTTTATTCCTGTACTAACCATTAATTAACACTCTTTATTTTATTATATATCTTTATTCTATATATTATTTTTTCGCTTTTCTTTAACACAAGTAAACATTGATTCTGTATCTTATTCTTCTATTTCTTTTAACACCCCACTATTACATTCATCCTAATCCATTCGTTTCTCATTGGTTTTAGTTTTTTTCTGAACTTTTTACCGTGATTTGCCAGACAAGCCTCGTGGGGATAACGCTTTTTGTGCTGGACTTATTAATCAACGCGAAGTCATATGATCTACCATTTTTACATTATTTATAATCATTAATTTTATTTGATCGAAATATACAAGCTACGTAAAAGAAGAGCACTATTACATTGTACTTTGTTGTGTTCAATGAATGAATGTTGCATTTGCATGTGGTTTCATTTCATGGTGGTTGTTTTATTACAAAAGGAAGAACGAATGAAGAGATTGGAAGAAATCGCTTCAAATCGCAACGAGCGTCATAGCAAGCGCCGCCAGCAGCGAAAGATGCAAACTGAGCAGTTCATTAAGAGCATGCAAATGTTGGCAGCGAATTCAATAAGCGAGAATTCGGAGCCGTTCGAAGACTATTCGATTTTCTTGTATCGCCAAACAGCGCCCAACTTTGAGGATCGCGTCAAAGATTTGGAGAAAAAGTTTACGTACATACCAGTAAGCGATGTGGTTGCTGTGGTGTGATAGATGTCAACCGTAAACAATACGCCTAACAATAATACTGCGGGTTTAACTTGTTGGGTTTATTTTTTTCTGTGCTGAACTAATCAACTGAAATAACTAATGTTTTCATTTGTCCACTATTGATTAGTACAACTCGAGATTGAAATGTTTTAGGAGAATCGAGTGCCAGTGCAACTGCGAGGCGAAAAGGACGAAGATTTCAAGGCGCGCATCAAGGGTATGGAAGACAAAGTCCACGACAGCTTTGTGACCGAGAAGAAGCCCAAAGAATTACTGCGCGCTATCGGGAAGATTGAAAATACTGATTGGAATATCAAAGAGATTGAAAAGAAGATAATTGAGAATAAGATGGGCAAGAACGTCAACAAGGATAGAGAAAAAGTGCCCAAGTGGAGCAAGGAACAGTTTCAAGCGAGGCAATTGAAGATGGAGAAGCAGCACTTGGAGCGGCAGGATAGCGCCGGCGATAAGTATGCCGAGATAGATAAGAACATTAAACAATTGGATCAGCGCTTGAAGGAGGGCACTGTAAGAGATTTAAATCGCAAGAAAGTCGCGCAGATTACAGAAAAACTGAAACCAAAGACAGATGAAGTCAAACCCGTTCAAAAGAGCGTAAGTTACCATCAAAAACTTCCATTAGTGCTTAAAAGTTTAATTAAATGATTGTTTATTTAGGCTTCAAAACCGGCGGTGGTACTACCAAACCAAGGGAAATCTGAAACTTGTCACTTCTGTAACAAACGCGTGTATTTAATGGAACGTTTATCGGCTGAGGGTAGATTTTTCCACCGGGGATGCTTCCGGTGTCAATATTGTCATACCGCCCTCCGATTGGGTTCTTATATGTTTGATCGCGATGGCAAATACGGATATCGGTTTTATTGTGCGCAACACTATGGCCAGCCCGGTGAGATTAAACAAACGAAGATCGTCCGGAAATCGTCGCAGAAACAGACTGAAAGAAGCCCCGAAAAGAAATTCTTGACGGGTGTAGCTGGTGTTGATTTATTGGACAGAGGTTAGTAAAAACGTTATAGTACTAATTTTGTTGCTAAATATGTTTGATAGTTAATGTCAAAGTAGATGACGGTGTTTCAGGTCAAACTCCTGAAAGAATTGAATTTGATTTGTCTGCCGGTCAAGCATCCTCTGATCATGAGGAGCCGCTCAGTCAAATGGATGAGGACGAATGGACGGATAGAAACTTCGGAGCGTCGACAGCAGAGTTGGGAAGTAGCGATGATGATGATTCGAGTTTCAGCGAATCGGATGATGATGACGACGACGCTTTTGAGGAAGCTTTAGAAGAGCCACCCACCAAAGAAGGCACTTTGAAATTGTTGAATACTTTGTGCAAGAAGCGATTTTCACACAGGCATCGCAACGAATCAGATTCTGATAGTTACAGCAGTTCAGATAGATCGAGCTACTATGAGAATAGTAGCGGAGGTAAGTTTAAAAAAAATAAAACCAAAGATTGTACTTGAAAGTTTTGCCATTTTTTGATGTTAGATGATGATTCCGATACTGCAACTGAAGGCGAAGAAGAAATTCAGGCGCGTGAGCGGCGAAAAATGGAAGTTCAAGTGAAACCACCCATTGTACACACTGATACTGGGACGGACACTGAGGTGAAAACATCAACAAATTCTCATACTGAAACTCCCGAACAACCCGCACCCTTAGATCCCCTTCCCGATCTTGGTCTTCCAAAAGTTGAAATACTCCCCGGTTTAGATGTACCTGCACCTCGTAAAAACAGTAAGTCGTCGGACGACGTTTCTCTTAATTCGAATGATTTTGATAGCGCGGAATCGGATTTCGAGGATTGCGTGCGTGAGTTTGAGACGGAAAGCAAAAATTTAGAAACGCATTGTTTAAAACGGTTTAATGATAGTAATAATAATAAAAACACGATAAGTAAGAGTGCAACTGTCGGCGCAATAGTCAAACGTAACTTTACCTTGCCGCCGAAAGCGGAAAATCGTAAAAGTTTTGGCAAAGAATTCATACCCGCGTTTAAAACGAATGACTCCGAACCGTTGTTGATTATAAAACGTACGCCGAGTAAGATTCATCTGCCGAAAGAAGTGGGTAAACCAAAAGTTGCGGTTAAGACTAACATTGATAGTGCGAAGAAGTACTTCGGAGATGTTAAACCTAAAACAATAAAAACGGTTGTTAAACCTAAAGTGGAGGAAGCACCGCCATTGCCACCTAAAGAAGTTGTTAAACCAATTGAGAAGGAAAAAACTCCGCCGTGTGAGAACAAGGAATCTAAAGAGAAGGAAAATTCTGCGTTTAATTTTGATCCACATAGCGATGATGATCTAGATAATTATATTGAGGATTTACTTCAAAATGAAGAGGAACTTATGAAACCCATTGATCCTAATAAGTTTGCTCTACCAGAACCTGAACCGGAATCAGAACCAGAATTGGATAAAGAAAGTGTTTCGAGTAGTATTGAAGATCTTCTCAAAGCATTGGAAACTGAGAATAGTTTAGACGATTCTGAGAGTGCAATAGAGTTAAATCCTGATGAGAAAATTGAGGATTTACTTGAATGGATGAATAACTTAGATCACAGTACTCATAGTACCAAATTATCGAGATCATTGACAGATGTGAAGTATAAGAATTTAGAACGTGTTTTGAAGACCCCTCAACGCGCTGATTCTATAATTAGTAAGTTGCCTAAAGATAATATTAAATATTTCGAGATGCACTTGTCTGGTAAACAGGTACCACAAGTAATGGAAGAGAATTTTGCTTTGACTAGGTCTAAAACTGATGTGTTGTGTAATCAACACAGGAAATCTGTTGATTTGGACGCCATGGGTAAAGTTGATGTTAAGAAAGTTTTGAGAAAGTTTGAAAGTTTTGATAGTCCAGAACCTAAAAAAGAACCTTTAGTATCGAGAAGGTCTTTTGGTAAGAGAAGTTCCTGTGGAAGTTTTAATTTTAAAAAGGCAAAAGAATTGGAATTGAAAGATATTGATGGCGAATCCAGTTCTAATGCTAATTTTTATAAGAGTAATTGTACGGTTCAGACCAAGATTAATCCTAATTATTATCAGCTTGGTGAAGATGAGGGGACAGTGGTTTCTGCTAATTTAGTTTTAAATGTTATGAACGATTTAAACAAGGAGAAATCAAAAGAAGACGAATTGGTTAATGATTTGCCTAATATTGTTAGTTCTGAGCCTGAACAAGAAAAAATTGATGAAGATAAGAAACGTGAGCGTAGTGCTTCCGTTGAAGCAGAAATAAGTGACATGCTAGAAGGTTTTGATAGTTTATCAAAGGGAATAGAGAAAGAATTGAAATCAGCAGATGAAAACAAGAAAGAATTTGAGAACATAGTACAACGCATCAGTGATTTACAAAGTAAACTGGGAAGTAAACAAAAATCACCTGAAAAACGTTTAATGGGAATAATAACACCATCAGGACCTTCAAACGAAATTGTCCCAGAACAAAAACCACCGAATTTGGACGATCTTTATGCAAAAGTCAACAAAAAACAAAAGGAGTTGCCTATTGAACCCCCAAATGAACCTGTCAAAGAAGAACCAGTAGAAAAATCGAAAGAAACCTCCAGTAAAATATTTACCTATTCGCCGCCTGTACCAAGAAGAATTCGAAAACATTCAGGCAGTGAAGTTGAACCACCTCCACGACCTCAAAGGCAGAAATCATTTGAGCAAAAACAAGAACAGCGCAGTTTAGCTCTACCTAAACCAAATCCTGCGTTAATGATTCGCTCGGCTGATAACTCACCAATTGCCAAACGGAAAGTTTGTGAGATTCCTGTGGTTCCCACCAGGAAGAAATGTTTAACTGCTTCTCCACCTGCAATGCGAAAACATCCTCCACAAGATCATAAGATTGCTGATTTCCCTGTGCTGCCTCCACGAACAAAATCAAAAGGTGAATCTGACAAATCCGGTGAGCACAGTAAAAGCTCAACGTTAGACAACAAGGATCGCAAGAAGGATACTAAACACGATAAGCATGATAAACACGATAAAAAGGATAAGGATTGCTGCATACAATAATCATCAAGAATCTTAATCTCTAAATAATAATTTTAATACCGAATCATTAACGAATCGTGAACTCTAATTAATATTTTTCTAATTTTCTAGTCATTTTGATATAATTGAATAACTCAAACAATTAATTTGCGAGACTCGAAATATTCGCTGACTTTAAAATCGGAATTTTAATTGTGGTAATAATGTTTAATGTAATGTAATAATATTTGGTGATGTTTTGTTAAGTTTCTTAAAAATTTATCGCGTTGTTATTGATTTGCTAAATTTAAATGTTAAAAATTACAAAGCGCCTAATGAATAGCGAGCGCAATTTGCTGCATTCATAAAATATTGGAAATTGATTTAGTAACAAACACAAGCTCCCCACGATTGCCAGTGTGTCAACAGTCACGTCTTAGCAATGGTAATCGAAGGTAATTATTTTGCGTGGCGAATTTAATTTGATGGTTTGTTGTGATAATGGCGGCATTGACTTAATCAAAGCGAATTAACAGCGTCTTATCCATTGCTGACGTGAGTGTTGTGTGATTAAAATCTACCCATCTAATAATTAAGCTCCTGAAACCGGCTCAACGCATGTCTTTTTATTGTTGATTTGATGTTCTTTAAAAGAGTTTTTTGAAGATTTTTTAATTGTTTTGTTTATGTTTAGATTGCGTCGGACGATGAAACCTCGTCATCTAGCGAGGTACAAAACTCTGCAACGGAAATCTCAACAGATTCTGAATTTGCTCAAGATGATCCAACGCCGACGTGCGAAATACCATCGATTGTCTTTAACGACATGTTTGTGGCGAAGACGCGTGGGAGCAGCAAACTGTCGCCACCACAGAAGGTTCAAGTGAAGAGCGCTGAGATTCAAAAACCCGTCGTAAAGACTGCAAGTACAACTTCTCCTAAAACGGGCAGGGATATCGAGCTGAAATTTACTCCTCTTGTTCAAACACCTATTCGAAAGCCTGTCGCACCTCTTTTGCTTCGGACGGAGGGCTATGCATTGAATCGCACACAAAGCACGGGGGGTATTGCTACTAAAGTATCGCTAGAGCTGAAGAAGAAGTACCTCTTGGGTGAGAATAATCCCTCAACTGCCATACAGAAATCCGGCAGTGCCTCCACGCTTGACTCCAAGTTCAAATCATTTCATTCGAACATCTCCGACTGCCAGAAGTTGTTGAAGCCAAGTGCCGAGCCCAGCGCCAGTATGCAAACATTCTGTAACAAGTTAGATGAACATCGAACCTCGCCGATTTCCCCATTGGCTATGTCACGTCCTATTTTCAAATTACCTGAGAAAGCCGTCACTACCACTCCCACAACGAAAACAACGAAGGATGAAATAATCGAAGAGCAGCCCGAGGTAGCCGTTGTCCCGAACGAGTCCGAAGGCCGTCCGAGAAGCCCTGTTCATGAAACATCAATTATTGTGCCTCAAATCGATTGGAGCCAGCAATCAAAAGAAAAGCAATTGTCCAGTGAAGGTACCAGTGACACTACCAGTTCCACGGATTCGGACGAAAATCAAATTCAAAAGTCTCCCAGCGTGAAAGCGTTTAATATTAATCCCGACTCTGAGTCTAGTACGAATATTAAAGATAATAATAATGACAATATTCCTATGGATAGTCTGAATTACATTTCGTATTCTAAGATTGAGAGTCAACCGAGTTCAATTCACGATCCGCCGAAGTCGATATCCAGCGAAAAGAAGGCATTGAACCAGCCGAAAACTTTACCCAAAATGGATGACGACCTTTTGTTGGCACAAGTTCATAGTGTTCTGCACAAACCTAAACCGAATATTGTGGTATCACATCAACCACCTAAACCGGAAGAGAACACCGAGCGGATAATCAGTGGGCGGAGTACTCCTTCCCATGAATCGGGTGTTTATCAGGTTACAGCTGCGTTGACTGAGACGGAACTTTCAGACTGGGCTCACGATGGTATGGTATCGGATGATTTTGCCGAATCTGACTACGAAGTCAAAGACCAGGAGAAACCCAAAGATAAACCTATATTTGCAAAGAAAGCTACCATTGTGGAAGCTGAAAATCTGCATGTTTTAAAGGCTGTGCGCAAGGAACCAGAAGAAGAGAAGTTTGAGTGCATTAGTAACATTTTATGTCCAACCCTTGACAATATCGAATTTATGGACACTGGCAGCGAAAGCAGTGAAGATGAAGATGTCTCTCCAACTAAAAATAATGGCTACGTGCAATTCCACGATGAAGATGATATTGCAGAAGATTCTCTTTCGCCAGTTATTAATATTGTGGAAGCTAAAAGTCCAATGATCAAAGCAACATTAGATGAAGATTTTGATGCCTTGTCGACAGTCGACTAAAACACTGGTTATTGCATCATAGCTGACGGCAATCAGGATTCTTACGGTGGCGAAGTTATTGACTTAAAACCTACAGATCTTCAAGTTTTGAAAGAGAAACAAAACATGTTTGACAACGAGGAGGATAGTCTGATAATTATAGAAAAGAGCACAACTGATGACAACACCTGCAGCGATTCCACAGTGAAGAATGTGACGGAGATAGCTCCCAGGGAACAACCGCCTGCACCACCAGCACCGGTCCTTGCAGAAAACAACAACACACTGGATAAGAAACGCTTAGAAGATAAGTTAGCACAAGTTAAGAGTGAAATGAAGATGATCAGCGAACAACGCAAGGCTGCACATATTGAGGCAGAGAATATGCGCAATAATATTGACTTTGTTCAACACTGCCAAAGGTTGCAATCCAAAGTCGATTTCGGTAATGCCAAAGATTCTATTGATATACGTAAAGCTAGAAGGCAAAGTAAGTCGGGTAGTCCACCAAAACCTGACTTGATTCAAGAGGAGAAGGAGATTTCAAGCCCGATTCGCAGCCGCAGGGAACAAATTGAAATGGAGCGGGATTTGAATAAGAAATTAGTGCAAGAAATGGTAATGAACAAAATGCGCGCAGAGAATAAGTCGTTGGAAAGAAAGAGAAGGAATCGCAATTTCAGTCCAAATTTGTCACCTAGTCGTCCTTATGAGTTGACGAAATCACCAACAACTGATATTGCATCACACATGCGTCATCCCACGCCCGATGTTTTACTCTCTACGATTAATAAAACTCCGATTCAGAAGTCCGAGACTTTGGCCGATTTTCATTCGGAAAGAGTGACACCACGAACGAAATATACTCCACTTTCATCGAACAATAGCCGCCCACTTTCTGCATTTGTGGCTGGAAGAAGTGATAATCTTAAATTGACGGAAAAGTCATTGCCGAATTCGGAAGCTTTTAGTTTGCCTGATATTCAAAAGGCAATTGATGGTGATTTTGTAACGCCAAAGGCTCCGCCACGGACCAAAAATGAAGGAAATCGAACGGTTGAGAAATTGAAAGAAGATGCGCGAGCACGTGCAAGATTATTAAGTGATGAAGACTTAGGTGTGTATTATTTTTAAACTAAAACATTGTTGTTATTAATTTATTTACGTTTTGAACATAGGATTGAGTCCAGAGGAAAAATTAGCGCAACTTCGTATGCGTTTAGCGCGGCGTGGTAAAGAGAACGACGATATTCATCTACAAGGCAACATTCATCCGCTTGCTGTAAATAGTGAACGACCCACGTCTTTATTCTACAAGAACGACACTCTGAATAAAAAGAAAATTGCTTCTTTTCGGCGTTCTAAGAGCGGTGACGATCATTTAAACCTAAAAGTGAGCAGTCAACCAACTCGCGAACGCACTAAATCTTTTGGAGAGGGCCAAATTAAACTTTCACTCAGATCTAGTGAAGGCTCGGAAGGAAAATGCTTTAAATCAGATCCGAACCTACTGCTTGATTCGGTCGAAGTGAACAAAAAGAAAGAAAAGAAATCCAAGGACAGAGAACGTAGAAAGAGCATCACTAAATTATTTACAGACTTTTTTGCTAAAAAGAAAGACTTCAACGTTACATCGAGCCACAATAATAGTAACAATAAAGGATTTCTCTCAAGGATCTCGCCGAAGACAAAGGATAAATCGAAGGTTTGTTGTCCTTTACTGTGTTATTTGTATATCAATTTTATATAACTTCAATTTCAATGTGGCGCATTGTTCATCTCAGTTCATATGAGTTGCTCTTCATCAGTGTTTACAAGGACATTAATTAATTAATCTACGTGTTCGATTTTACAGTCATGCATTGACCTACACCAAAAAGATAGTGTAAGAGTTTTTAATTGTGAAATTTTATATTTTGTGCATGTTTTTTATTCCATTGTAGATGAGATTTAAACAGCTTGCGAATCATCAGGATTTACGAGTTTTACCTATTTTATTTAGCGTTGTTGTTGTTTTTGTATTAATTTTCGCTGAAGAACTAATATTTGTTGTTTTGAGTAGCTTCGATATGCATGATATGTTGAGTGATTTGGTAGAATTAATAAGAGGTATCAAATGTTGATGAACATAGATATTTAACTCTTAAAAGCGTTGAAAATCTTCGAGTCGTATTGATACTTGTCTTTTCTTAGTAAATAACTACTACAGCGTTCACATATTGATAATGCAATATTTTAACAGGAGATTTTAAAGGAAGAACCCGTGCGTCGAATGAGCTACACAGAAACGCGGCGATTTACACCTGGAAATGTTTCACCACCGCCGATTCCACCTTTACCTTTGAATTACACCGGAGCCAAATCTATTGGTATGCACCTTTTTAACTGTACATTAGTAAAAAATAACTTCATTCGCTTTTTGTTTTATTTTTAAAAGATGATAGTTCAGATGGTGAAGGTGAATGGAAGCGCAACGATCGAAGCTCATGTGATACATTGGATCAATCCGGAATACAAGAAGGTTCGATTTCTAGCCGAAGAAATAGCAGTAGAAGCGCACGCAAAGCACGCCAATCACAATCAAAAAGGTACTAAACATTCACGAAGTGTTTACTTCTCATCACTCCAAAATTCAATTAAACCACGCACTATTAATTAATGTTAAATGTGTTAACAACTTGTCATTATACTAATACATAATAACTAACTATGTAGACACCGAATGGCTCAAGAAATTCAACGCAAACTTGAAGAAACAGATGTGAAGACGCGAGAATTAGAATTGCGAGGTGTGACGATTGAGAAAACGTTGCGTGGCGAGTGCGAATCGGCGAATCAGGATGAGACTGTCCTACTTAAGGAATGGTTTGATTTAATGAAGGACATTACGGAATTGAGAAGGTACGAACGGGAATTGATGGTGCGCGCACAGGAATTGGAACTTGAAGATAGGCATGCCAGGCTCCAACATGATCTTAAAGAACGTCTAAGCAACGGTAATTTATATTAAATTGATTATAGCTAAAGGTTAATAATTGTATTAAATGTTTGTTTGCAGAGCTTAAAAAATCTGAAAAAGATATTGAGACTGAGAGCAGTATTATACAGGAAATGTTGGACATTGTCGCCAAAAGAGACTCACTCATTGTTTTACTTGAAGAAGAACGATTAAGGTTGATTTTTGCATTAATATTTATTAATATTCACTTCACAACACTTAAAACTACATGTTAACATTGATATACGTTGTATACTTTAGAATCTGATTTTCCTGAAGTGTGTATTTTGTTGTTGGTTTGTTTAGGTATAAAGAAGAAGACAGAACACTTGAAGATCAAATGCTTGCTAAGGGAATTAACGTTGCTACAGTGATGTCCTCTGCGACGGCAGCAGCTACGAAGTAGGAATTGATACCGCTATACACACTTACTCTACCAGTACTTTATAAAAGAAATTCGATGTATAGGACGCCATGGTTGGTATTACTACAAGCAGGGTACTCAAAACAATAGATTTTTGTCGGTTTTGAACGGACACAGCGAGTTGAATGAGCCACCTGAGCTTGTTTGTTTTAAACAAGTGACTAGCATTCAGAAGTTTGTTTGCGTCCTGGCTTTGTAACACGTCAACGAGTGCTGAGTTTACTCCAGTGATTTTGTGCACGTCCCAACTATTCTATTTTGCTTAATTTAATCAATGATTCACTTTTGTGTAAACTAGTCCTTAATTGATATACATGTTCAAGCGCGCGATATGCTATTTTTACTAATTGATTGTGTTTGTAACAAACGGAACAAAACGAGCGGTCGAAAGAAGAGAAAACTGAATTACAAGCTGTAATAAGGTCTGATGTGTATTTTTGGATAACGGAGTATTTGTAATTATGTACAGAGTTATTTTGTGAATGCAGATATTAGTGTTTTTTTTTTTGTGAATGATAAAAAGTGAGACTATAAGTGGTTGGTCCTTTTATTTCATTACATGCCGTGTGTTTAAAGCTGTGGTACTTAGGATTTATTGGCGAACTCACGTAGGCCTTCTTCGATGGTCGTTTTGGAGACGCCGGATTTGACTAGGATTGAGGTAACACCGATTCGTTGAATATCTTTGATATTGCGTTGTTCGTCATCGAAGAAAATCATCTCACTGTAGTCTATACCTGAGTCCTTTTTTATACTAAAATTTAAATATTTATAAAGCGAAATATGTATAAAGTAAATTATTTACTTGACAAAATGGGTAACTTTGCAACCAGGAAAGATCTGCTTGTAGGAAATGTATTTATTCCAATCGTAGAGTTGCAGTAAGGATTCCGCTCCGCGAATCTCACTCGTACGGGATGCAATTCCAATTTTACAACCGTCGTCAGTTAATTGTTTTAAAATTTCGGGGACGTCCGGATAGTGTTTCACTTTGCTGCCATGTGCATCAAGAACGTGCCCCTTTCTACAAAATAATAGTTAACTTTATTAAAAACAAAGCATAAAAACAAAATTTTATTTGATTTTCCCGGAAATTTAAAATAGTTGCCCCTTGTAATTATTTTAACCGCCAGGGTGCGCTTGGTTACATTCAAACCAGATGGTTGCAAAAAGATAAGTTCACAATAGTTGTTTGTTTGTTGTGTTGTTTAGTTGTTAAAAAGATGTCACGTTTCCTACATGTAAGTTTATTATTTACTTATTTATTTTGTGTAAGTAATTGCGGAATTTATATCATGACAAATAACGGTTTCCCGGGGATTTCCTCTGAATGTTTCATGAATGAATGACCTCTTGAACTTTACCTTTCCGCGTAAACTGTGTACACGCGCTAACCTTCAATTACCTTCCTCAAGGTTGCGCGTGGGTAACGAAAGTATTGATGATTTTCAAACGCCGGCTGTTCATCAGCCCCTCTTCAATTACTTATCAGAAAATAATGTTATGGCAACACATAAATCACACAAAATTGCACAATATATACACATCAGATGATGAAATACCACGCTAACTTAAATATTAATTAAATTTATTTGAAAACTTACTCTTTTCGAAACGGCGGCGTAACATGCGTGTCTACCCAAAAAGGCCATAGCGTATAATCTGAAAATAAAATAAATATTTATTAAAATACATATTTCCAAAAAATAAACCGTTAAAAAGTACCTAAATCAAATACTATTAGTGCCGGTTTTCGGGCAAGGACCGTCCTGGATGCGGAACCGGCTGAAGACATTTAGGAGCGTGAACTTCGATAACTTCCTGGCAATTGTTTCCAAGTTACGCGAACTTTTCCGTGAATGAATCAGTGAATCCTGCGACCTTGTAGACATGCGCACTCCTGCTACTCGCAGGAATCGGAATCACTCGATTTGCACGATGTAACGAGGAGGGGCGCTGTCATTGTCAAATACGTTTAAAAAAAAACGTTGCAAATCTATTCAGCCACCACACATTTATATAAATCATATGATAAGAGCAACTAATAGATACCATTTCGAAACGTATTCTATCAAGACGTTATCAAATCACGTGAATATGAAATATAATATAACACAGCTTACACAGTGTAATGAAATAAGTTCATGTGACATGAGTCGTAAAATGTTAATTATTAATTTGTTTCAATCGAAATGATAGCTTTTTTGCTTTTTTATGAACTTGAATAAATTTTTAGCTGTCTCAAGGTTATAACTAGCTGTATAAAACACAGACTGCTGCGTACATGCGGGAATGTGTTCACGATCTATTATTGCGCATTACACTACGTCATCACTTTTATTTATATGCCGCAAACGGTAAACTCCTACAACTTCCAGTGTAACGATAAAAAATGAACATTTCTGTTTGAAAAGATTTATTTTAACACTAGATGATAATAATTAATAAACTACACGGTATTGTACAATTCAAATTCAAAATATACAACGCGAAACCCATGACATTACATTTTAATATTAAGAAACATTACATTAATGAAATGGGACATTTAAAAATAGTTATAATTATAAGGTCCTCTCCTATACTTAGATATACTTAAACTTATCTTTACTATAGTTATGTTACAAGCTAAAGCTAAAGTTATATAAACAAAACACGTTTTTTAATCAGACAGCAAAGAGAAAAATGTAACACTGAACAAACCAGAGTTTTAAAAGATTGTTTATAAATATCCTTTGTGAGTGTTGCAGAAAAGAAAAACGAACTTATGAAACTATGCAACTAGATTTCTCTTGTACATTGCCATTTGCCTTCTCAATCTCATGAATGAGTGAGTGGAAAACATCAGACACTGAGGAGTTCTTTTTTGCTGAGGTTTCTAGGAACACACAATTCCAACTTTCTGCTAATTTCTTGCCCTCTTCTTCGGTGATTCTCCTCTGCATGTGAAGGTCTGTCTTGTTGCCAACTAACACAAGGGGCACATGGCCCTTACCCACAATGTCCAGTAGTTTATCATAGATCAATTTAACTATTTTGAAGGACTGTGCACTTGTGATGCTGTACACAAGCACATAACCATGGACATCAATGCTGTATTGATAGGGGAAGATAGAGTACTCGTCCTGACCGGCCGTATCCACCACGTTTAACTCGAATTCTTGGGAATTTATTCTGGTAGACTTTGTGAAGGTGTTCTCAATGGTTGGGTCATATGAGTCAACAAATTGACCCTCGACGAATTGTATACACAGTGATGACTTGCCCACGGACTTGCAGCCCATCACCGCGATTTTACGCTGTTTCGGTGGCATTGTTTATATGCAAGGTATTACGTCGTTATTGTTGTAGCGATGATTATTTATTTCGTCAGCTGCAGCCACTAACATTCCTCCTCACTACTTTGATCTGCTTGGTTATCTGCACGTTTTTGTTCCGTTATGTTAAGTTATATAATGTTCATTAACACTTCACCAATACCACACATAAACTGCGGAATTTACAGACGGTTGATCGCGAATTAATTAATTTCTACATAATAAATAACCTTCAGCGTGATTGTTAACTTTGACATTTTATTGACAGTCATTATAGCCACTAGGTGGCTTTGCTTTTATTCAAACGCAGATTTCTAATCTAGTTGTATATTTTTATTGCAGGGGGCGCTAGGTACACTAAACGAACGAACATTCGAGTTGTTTACAAAGCAAGTGCAGAACAGAACAGGTTTGCGAGTTCTTATCAGTTATCACCAGTAGAAGTGATCGTTTACAGTCTCGAGTAACGTTTTAATTCGGTTCTTCGTGTGGCTAAACGTGCTGCGAAAGAAACTAATTGGTGCCTCAGCAAAACTCTTTTCATCGTCGTATTGCAGATCCTGTGCTGGGGAGTCGAACGCATCAACGTATTCCTGCATCAAAAAGGTAAGAATTCCATTATTATTAATATGTACATATTGTTGTATTGTTATTTGTAACCGATATAACCTTGATGCCTTTGTCGTTGAACACGATGAGCAGCGGTGTTGCGCCGGATAAACCGCGTATGGCTTTGATTATGTCTTGAATTTTATGCGGGCTACATGTGCGAATCATACAAGAGTTGCTCTCCAAATCGATTACAAAAGAGACGATTCCTTGTACTTCCAATAATAAAACTTCATATGAACACTTGATTCGACAGTTAAATCGGATAGATATAAATTGTAAACATTATACTTCCTGAAATTAACTCTGTTCGTTCTTGGGCGTTTCATTGCTGTTTTTAGCTGTTCACAAACGTAATTTACTTTCTCAATTATTTCTTTCGAGTATTTTTTGGTCCTTGAAATGACTCAATTACATTTATTTATTATTGTTCGGGGAAAAAATGATTGCTTACTTTATAGCTAAATAACTTAAGCCTTCATAGAGTCCAAATACATTGAGTATAGCCTGATGATTCTTGTTGACATCAACGAAATTCACCAGGATATCCAAACACAATTGCAAGATCTCTTCGTTTTTTGTCGCCAGCAAATTGGCAATAAACAACAGCATAGTCTTCTCCTGCAAAGGCATCAGATGATGAACGTATAACTCATAAATCTAAGATGCATCGCGCGTGAGACCTTCAGCAATTGATTGTGGTTATCCGGAAGATCGGACATTTTTTTGTACGCCTGCAACATCTTGATACATTCTAACGTCTTCGTCTTCATGTGTAGCTTCGGTGAGCTGGTCTCCATTTCTCGCACGCGATTATTTGTTATGATGTGTGTTGTGAGTTGAAACGCTGATTAATAGAAACGTGTCGCCGCGGCCGTAATTACATCAATCAAATACCCAATGACGTTGGCCGCCTCGATTAATCACCGTTCGACGGCGAGTCGATCAGTGTTATCACAGCGCGTTTGATTAATGTAATTATTTGTTTTAATAACTTTGCACATGCAATGGCTAGGATCTCCGGTTGAACATTTAATTTAATTTATAATTGTAAAAATTATATGTTGTGTGCTATGCTAACAATGTTAGGGTCAGATTCCTGTGTGTGTGTGAGTGTTTCAACGCAGGTGAAACGTGCGCGGCGCGCGCTTCCATTGTCACGCCTTGCCTGACCACGCCGACTCGTATTCATGTTTTCCTGGTGGAAAACTGACTCCTGCGTCTTCGCACGGCGTTGGTAATGTCGGCGCAACTCGGGAACGGGGCTTGTCATCGCAAGCGCACAAGCAGGTTGATAATTTTGGCACATGCTCGATGCGCAGCGGGCGGGGCTGCCAACTTGTTTACGACTACACCATCATAACAAAACTTTTCATTCTCAAATAAATCGTGAAATCTTTTCGAAAACTAGTTAAAATTCTTGAGATTTTTTACTTTGTCGAAATATTATAATTAAGCATTTATCAACAATTCGGTATGTAAATTTCCGTATTTAACTAATGAATGATAAAATATTCACGCATAGTTTCTGATGCATGGACACACGTCGACGGAATTGAATATTTGTCGGCGCTAGGTCTTTGATACAAAGGTTTGTTTGACCTCTTCGGATAAGTTGGAGGCGATTTTTAATGATACGTTTTCACAAAGGCACGAAAATTGTCGGTGCCACTTTTAAGGCATTTTTTTCCTCGACCGGCGAAATTCTATGCGCATTTAGAAGAGTTCCTCGGGACGCATGTCTAGACGCGACGCTTGGAGGCAACTATATCGTAGTCGTATATGAAATAAATTCGGCCTTTCCGAGCCGGGCCGAAAAATACCCCGGTTTTTCGGTGCGTTTGCTTTTTTTTGGCCGAAATTGTTGTTTTTTTCGATGTTGACTGCCATCGGATCGACGCGTACGTAGGCACTTACGCATCAACTTCATCGCGTTTTTCTCCTCCTGTCCTTCTGCGCGTACGCACACACCGCATCTTCGCATCCCTGACGTGTGCGGCGCAGCATCTCTCCGCGGCGGCGGGTTAGGTATTTCGGGCCACTCCGACTCCGTCACGGCAAAAGACACTGGAATGGACGCAAAACCGGCAATTACAAAACGTAATTATATCCTCCGAGAGCGTTTAATTACCGTTGTGGGAGATATATGCGCACCTCAATCGGTACCATTAAGTACCCCGCGCGTACATAATTTTCGTTTAATTGTTGATTCTCATTATTAAGTGCAGCGCCAAATTAAACGCTCCACCGTCCGTGCCGCAATTTTTATTGCTTTTGATCATTCCCCGCGCTCGCGTCTTGTTTTACGGCTCGGCTTCTAAACTGGGAAAAAAGGAAAATCCACTTCATGCATTCAACCGTCGACAAAACCGACAACGAATTTTCATTACGTGTTCTTTACTTTGTGCTAATTTGCAACAGTTTTTTGTTTGTTGTTTTGTAACGTTTTCTAAAATATAGTTTCTCGAAAAAAATGTAAAACTCATTGGCCCACGAAGCTGAGAGTCTAGCGTACGACAAGAGCAATTTTAATCTCTTGTCGACACGGAAATTAACTGAAACAAATTGTCGGCAGGACGTCGTCGGGATAACGCGATGCGACGTGCGACGAAATCTCGTCCGTCGCGAGGGTTATTTTTATGGTGACTTCGACAATCGCGCTGCATGACGCTAATTTATACATACAGAACACCTACTTCTGTCAATTACATCTGCCGGCGCGCGTAAACGCTCAATTTTACGTAAAACTTTCGTTTGTTGCTGTCGCGCATGCCTAGAAATTCTTTCCGCCGAATTCTCCTCCAACCGCACAGCCGCCGACTAAGACTAATGAACATTGCCCGCTTTGACAGGATTTAATTATATTTCACGGACCACTGTGCGGACCACGGTGTATCAAATCCTCACACGCGGCTCACAGAAGTGTCCGAGCAGCCATAAATCATGCAATCGGATAATAGAAATGGTTGCGCAAAGGACGCGCGTTGACCTCATTAGATTATTTAAGACGGTTTGTCTCCTAATTGTTTTCAAGTGCGTTAATTACTTTTATCAATTACGCGATAATTACTCGTAGGTTATTTTCATAATTAATTATGCGCACACTACACTAATTTATTACCAGTCATGTTTTGAAGAATTTTAACGAAAATTCTTTTGTGTTGTACACGATTGTATTACGTGCGTAGGTATGTGTGCGATGCGTTGCGAAAACGATGGGGTTATTATCGAAGGCACCATAAAATGGTAGACCGGTAGTTGGGAGTAATTAAACCGATTGCCTTCTAATTGCTCTGATTTATAATCGTCGTGCCTTCGGGTGCTTTACGTCCCGGGACGGGCAAAAAACACGCGAGCTCGATCAGTCTGGACTGTGAGAGGAACTAAGCGCCGCCACCGCCACGATTGGGTTCCGTCCCACGCAATTAAACCGAAAACATTTTTTTCATGATTTATGAACGAAAAAATGTTTTAATAAAAATTGGTTTCGTAAATCCAGTTCTGGATTTCACGAAAACAAAATAACTGCAAGCATTTCTGAATGTTTTGAGTGGGTGCTCGAGGAATTCCATCGTAAAATTATATCAGGTAATTACTCCGCACACATTTAATAACAGTTATCATTTTATTTCGCTAAAAATGGGCACGAGCTATAACATTTTATTAACAGTGAACTCCTCGAAGCCGAATTCGGCGCCGCGCTCCGGAATCAGGTAGATCATAAATCATAAAAAATCAACCCAAATTATTCCTAGATTTTAATTGAGCGCTGAACTGATTTCGAGGCAGGCGGTTGACGTGCGCAGCGCGCGATTTGAGGAACCTCGAAGAAAGGTCTCTCGCCTTTGGCGCAAACCGCACGAGGTAGAGAATAATTGTCCAAAGGTGGGTGGATCGGAATGGGCTCGGATCTGCTCTCGGCCATTCGCCGCTTTTGATTATTTTCGCATTAAATATCAAACGCACTGACATTAGAACTTGATAATATGGTCAGCGCTAACAAAATATAGGGGTGAACTTGTGTCAATCACTAGGTGATATTGTAAAAATAGGGTATCAAAGGGGACAGGGGCACAAAAATGTTCTTTTTTTGACTTGGGGGTGTAGAACTTCTAAAAAAAACATTTCGATATATTTCTTTGTCTTTTATTCCTTTTGTTACACTTAAATTTGTTTTTTTAAATTTAATTTCACCATAGAATGATTAAAATATCGTTAAGAAAATTTAATCGAATTTCCCTTCAACTTGATAGAATCGTAAGTGTGATTAATGAAAAGAGTAGGATAATAGTTTTCCTATTATGCGGCTTGCGGGGGTGCGATCCAAATAAGCTTTGCGCTTGACTCAACATCAAAGCGCGCCTGTCCGTTCGGAGATTATTTATGAACCCTGGCACTAGTCCTGAATTACGACTCACTTGCACTCCATAAACATTACGCCGAATGTTTTACCAACAAACTAACTGTCCGACACCGACAACGGACACGCCGTACATTCCCGAAACACACAAATAAACAACCAGACACAGGCGTGCGTCGCCGAACACGAAAAAAATAACTATTTACTATAAAGATTGTGATCATTTGTCATGTCCGCGAGCCGTGCGACAACGCCGCGCTTAGAACCGCTACCAAAGCTACAAGACGCTACATGCAAATAATTGCTTTTGTCCATCTCCATTATGATCTCTTCGCGGCGAGGTTGTTGCCTGCGTTACATTTTAATTTTTATTTTATTCAGTTATGACTTGCTATACCTACGGGAATTTCAAATTAACAACGCGCTGTGTTTTGTCTCTTGCGCAAGCACATAATAAGTTAGGACTAACAAATTGCCATGCTAATTCTAATGAAATAGAAATGACATTTAATGGCGACAGGCTTAATGTAAACGAAGATGCGCTCTGCTCGCAGAGCGTTAAGTCACGTGCGACCACCTGTAGATCTGTGGATGTGCCGCCTCTTAATAGAAATGTTTGAGAATTATTGGTCGTTGGACTCATTTTAAATCGACTTTCGGAGTCGCCGCGAAACGCACCGATAGCTTTATGAGGCGTAAAGTAACACGTTTATTGCAGGAAAATTTTCAAGCACATATAAATACTCGAATACACCGAGTATGATTGAGAAAACGTCTTTGTTGCATTTCCGAAAAACCATTACGCCGGTCATTAGCGCAATTTAATTTCCAAAACCACCCAAAATTCAGCCCCGTTTTGCGAAAACAGATTTATTACTCCGAGGCATAAATCAGTCCGGCAATTTGCATTCATAATAAATTCGGATTTGAAATAAATGTCCCTGTTAAGAGTATTTTCACTCTGTAAGTATGTATGCACAGACGAGTATGAAGCGCTTTTCGAAACCTAAAAATACCAAAAATCGTGAAATCGTGTAGGTTCGTGTAGGTTCCGCTTGGAAGACAACAGACGCAGTTAAGAAGAATTGATGTCGTTGTTTGTGCGCGCCATGCTCCGCATCTTAACGAGTTGACATCTTTTATTTGACTAGATTACTGTACCAATTCATTAAGCGCGCGCTGCTGTGTCGTGAGCCGTAAACGCACTTCGGTTATGCCATTCGAGCGCGTTTGTTGGGGACAAAAAATATTGCCCGGGGACCTTTTATCTTATTCCACGCCCGCACGCCCAACTGGCTGCGTGTTGTGTGTTACTGTTTCGGGGACCAGAGCGCACTTGTCAAAATAAATTTTACGCATATTTCTATGCGCATTTATCACCACTGAATTTTTCCAGACTCGTAAATTTTCCAAACCATTTCGGCTATTTTACAGTTTTATAAGCACGCAGGTGACTAAAACTAACATTGGTTGACGTTACTTTCACGCTTTAAGAGTTCTGGACGTCATAATTCAGAAATTATTGACTTAAGTAAATGCGTAGCAGTTGATGAGTGTGACATTATTAACAATTAATTGCTATGTAGAGGTAATATAAGTAACACTCATATGGTAGCTACGACGCAATATGTAATCATCTACCGTATTATTTGCCATTTCTATAAATATTTAACGCCCGATAAGTAACTACATAATAAGTGCGCGCGTGTAGACTGATTTTACCTGCGAGGCGTTTTGCATTGATGCATAGATTAAGCCTTCGTATAGTCTACGATTTGCAGGCTTGCAGCAGCATAGGAAGTTGCAAAATAATCGAGAGAACATTCTCATTAGAAATACGTTTGGATAAGTTATGATAATTATCATCTCAGATTAAATTAAGCCGCGAGTTGAATTTTCCGCATTTTTTTTATGCTGTTTGCCTCGAGGGCTAATCAATAGTAATGGTAATGCGTGTAATTGTCGATTGAACATGCTGATATTACGCTGTCAACACTGATTTGAATAAAGTTTAGAACAACGCGCGAAATTTAATCATAAAATTTCATTTATTTTTATGCACGTTTGCAGCGAATTTATCATCATTGAAATAGATTAATTAAAGTTTTACGGCTCGCACGTCTGCACCAGGGAGCCAGGCTCTGTAAATTGGCACAGAAAAAAACGTTTTCCTTATCTTGCAATCGTAAATTAAATAACATTTTTCACTGCCTCGCTGCGTGCGCACCGCTTGCACGTGTGCATCGACAGAGTGGCCCTCTGCTTTAATATTCATAAACAATTCGATTATTAAATTGCATCACGACGCAAAAGTATCATTATTAATAAGCAAATATAAATAAAGCGCTCGGCGATCATTTGCTGCAATGTGCGATGCAGAAGTGGTAGAATTTGCAGGACGCAGGACGCGCGGCAGCGCAGCGCGTATGCTGCGGTTTCATTAGTAATTACTCGGCGAAACCAATCAACGGTGGGCATTTATTTACCTTTACAGCGCAAATATTTTAAGTATATCCTGGACGTGTAATTATAACTCATGCATCGCGCGTCGGCTAATATCAACTGCGCGTCAAGCGTGAACACACGCGGCCTCGCGCGCATCTTCTTGCATCTTCTCTCGGCGCTGATGCGGACGGCTACCTAAGAACAAATTAATATACCACGTATCCATCCTGTGCACACCTCGCGCTAGCGCCGGTAGGAGCAGCTACCATTAGTATTGTCACTAGGTATTATAGGTTTACTGAAGGAAAACCTTGGTTTTAGATTTATTCACGTTGAATGAAATAAAAACAGTAAATTTATGTGTAGTTTAGTGATAACTAAATAAAATTTATTAAAATTATTATTTTTACATTCATAAAGGAAACAGGAACAGGAATTGAGTTTTTGAGCAATTTTATGCTAATTTCTTTATTTTTGTCCTAAATTAATTTTTAACTGAGTTTAATCGAATTTTACATGAAATCCTTGCAATTTCAGGCATTTGCTAGAATTATATTAAATCTAAACTTGCTTCACTACTTTTGCACTATCTATATAACAATGAAGCATAAAGTATTGTCGATTTTGTCAAACGACACAATCTCAACCAGGAATTAATTTTCTTTTCTAAGTTTTGTCGTTAAATTTTTGTTACAAATCAAAAATTATTGCTTCTCACCATCTTTACTTATAAATATCCTCGCGTTACTTTGTAGACTTTGTAGAAGACAATTCAAATCTTCTGCGTATTCTACATGCAGTATCTGCAGGATGCTTTAACTAACGAAGAGTACCTACTAGTAGTCCCAGGCAGCCTTGAACGAGTGGGCGTACTCTTATAAAGATTTCAATCTAAATTCTTTCAAAATTACGCTCGCCTATAAGCGCGTGTGTGCGCGCACCGATACACAGCGGCCGCGAGCCACGCATATAAACTACTTAAAAATTATAAATCACCGCCGACGGTGACTGCGCGCCTCGTCTCCTTTATAGATTGCCTCCGCGCGTAGTATTTTTGTTGCGCTCCAGTTTTTCTTGCACAAGAACTCGGCGTCATTCCCTCGGGTTCTCCTCTCAGAGTGAATAGTGAATGAAATCGTTGTGCCGGGGTGGTTTTATCAAACGTGCGCATCTTATGCCTGCGTTAATGCCTTGTTAATTTAAGCTTCAAGTCAAGTTTTTGATGTGCTCAAACAGTAGTCAACGCACAAGGTGCGAATTCAGTTTTTGGTTGAAAATCGTTTATTCAGTCAATGAATGAAACATAGGTATTCGTAAAACGTAGCATGTAGCAGAAAACACCTGTTGATTTAGTTTGGTTTTTGTGTATATAGACAGTTCTTGCCATGTTTTGTTTTGAAATGCAAATATAATTCTTTGAAATGTTTATGGATACAACTTGTAGATAATGTAATCCTCGCGCTTGTGCGTTTTTGTTATTTTTTCATTGCTGCTGAAATTGCTGCCGTTTGCCGTTATTATGTAGACAATAATTAAGTTTAGTTTAAGTCTTCTTGCTCGAATGCACGGCGGACGTGTTGATCGCGAGGCGAAGGTGTGCGTTTTCGTGTTGGTGGCGGATGCGCGTGCACACGCTCGCTCGATCTTCGCTAGGCGCAGTGGGCTGCGGATGGATCTGGAAACCGATGAACAGGTTTCCATCGCGCGGATCGAAATGTCCGGCGGGCATCGCCGGATAAGTATAGCTTTTAAAAACGCCCAGGGCTACTGTCCTTGCGTACACCCGACGGCTATTATAATAGTTATTTTCAATGTACATACCTACTCGACGAACGCAATACGGTAGGAGATGCCAATCTTTGCATTTCTCTTCACTGACACGTCAAACTGATAAAAAGCGGGGGAAAGTTAAGTGTAGATTAGCTGCTGAGGTAACTAGACCAATGTTTGATGGATGGTGAAAGGAAAATCAGGAAATTTCAATTATAACATATTTTATTTCGCGTAATATTTATAAATTTATTCCAGTAGATGGCGCACCACGTCAGTAATTGTACTATTTTTGCAGTTTTTATTGTGTATCTGTAAAAAATTACAAATGTAGCTTTCAATTACAGTAGTTGCACAATAATTGCACTATGGCTACTTTGCATATTTAATAACGTCTCACCGAAAACCTCTCATGCAAATGAAATGCATTCATATTTAAGCGCGACCATCATTAAGCAAAGTCTCGCACTGGTATCTGAGTAATTATATCCCTCGACTTAATTACCAAATAATTATGATTCAATTAACCGCTGCGTTGCGCTGCAACCGCGCGGTAGGTAGATACAAAAGTTGGTATGACACTTACCTGCTTCTGCTTGTTGCTCGTTGATGGCATTAAGGAAACATTATTGCGCTGGATTCGTCGGTGTCCGGCTGTTCGGCGGCTGGAAATTGTGATAAATGCATGTTTTTACTGTGTGTAAGCAAACCGATATTAATTAATTGTTAAAAAGCGTAGTTAATAATAGCCGGCACACCGGCGTTGCGCGCTTTGGTGTTGTGCGTCATTATTGGGTTCCGGTTTTCTTTTCGCTCGTTTTCTTTGCTTCTTCGGTTGATTCGGCGCCTCGCGGGCATGCGCAGGGAGTCTTAATTGATATTCAAATGCGTCCGCATTAATTCGATAATTAATACTTACGCTGCTGCTCATTATAGGACTATAGAAGATGAGATAATGTTGGATTAGCAGCACAAAGAGTGCATGATTGATTTATGTATTGTTGTGGAAATGTTTCGCAATCTTGATCAAAGAATCTCTTTCAAAAATACAAAAGTATGGTGAAATTAGTACACTTCATTCTGTGTCTTGGCTTTTGACTGGTTAATTGTATATTCACGAATTTTGCGAATTCTTTTATCTTTTTGAATTTCTAAGCGCTTTAAATGCTTTGTTTTTCCGCAGTCGAAATTCCATGCGAAAAGTTCATCACTGCCGCCGAAGAGTAACATAAAACGTTTCATTAACACATGCTCGTTTTAAAGAGATAATTATGGTGTATTGCTAAGTTTGGACGTGGCGTTAATTAGGCACAGTTTCACACTTTCTTGACTTCACAAGCACTTTTTTAAAACTACCGCCGCAGCTGAACGCATATTCAGTGCATTTACTTTGCATTACTTCACTTTAACTTTAACTAGAGGAATTTTAATACGAACAATTTGCGAAAATCTTTTGTTGTGGAATTGCTTTGCGTTGCTGTTAGGCTTATTACTGATCAAAGTGATGCGTGAATAGAATGAGTATCCGCCGCGCATGCCGTCATTTAATATATTTTTAATTCAGTGTAGGTAATTTGCGCGTAATTTAATTCGTTAATTAAAAGCTGATTATGGCAATTTAAAAACGATTGATTAGATATATTTTACCAGGAAGCTATAAAGTTTATAATACAGATAATCATGAGTCAGTGAGCACCGCGCGCGATGCCGGCATCTCTTCTCTGACCCAGGGCAATTCTAAACCGCAGCGGTGCAATCGCGAACGGATTATACAGCGAATTTTTATGACTCAATTCAATAAGCAGCTAATTGACGGTGTCGGCGATGTATTTTCGATTTGCTTTGAAAATTTGAATCAGGTGAATAGAATGCATCGTTAGTTACGTGTAGAAAATAGGTGGTGCTAATTTTTAGTACTTTTTTTTTGCAAACATTTTATGTCTTAAGCAGTAAAATGGCATTTTAATGTTTAGGCACTAGAATAAAACTTGGATTCTTGCATTTCTTGTCATATTTAATAGTTAAAATACATGTTTTGATGTTTTAACATGTAATTTTGCAAAAAAAAAACGCAAAAATATTTCATATTCACATTAGAATAAAAATATTAAAAGTATGCAACCCAACATTCATAAATATGTATAAAGGTATGCCTAAAACAAGTTTATTATGCATTTATTTTCAGTTTTATCTAGATAGTCACCTGTAAACCAATAATATTGGATTTGCAGGTGAAGTGGAAAGTTAAAATACCGGATTAAATGTTTATCGTGTAAGCAAGAATGTGCTACCGATAAAAAATGGTATTTGAAATCTATTGAAAGCATGCGGCCATTAAAAATGTCTTCCGTTTCGATTGAAGTATCTAAATCAAATTACACTCGACAAAAAACATAAAATAAGCAGTTTACTTTCTTGGAAAATGTTATAGATTGGCGGCCGCAGGCGTCGAAACATTCGATACAATTTAATCATTGCATGTTTTCACAATAATATAATAACAAGCAACTATTTATTTACTTAGTTTAAAAAAAATATTAAATTAATTTCCTCTTAAAAAGGATATCCTTAGTGCGTTAGTGATTTCGTATTGATTCACCGCGATGTAAATTTGATTGTAAACTCGGTTGAGTTATGTTGTATCTACAGTTGAAAGAAAGGATAAAAAAAAACACAACGCTGGAATACAATTAGCTTTGACCGCGGCTCGCAGCGAGTATTCTCAGGTGTAAATTAGGCACGGTCGGAAATCATTAAGCAACGCTGCGCCGGGCACCTATTATATTGCGGTGGAGGCGTTGCTTCTTCATACGTTTTCGATTTACATTTCCTATTAGTTACTTGCCTTTTAACTACGAACACTCTGCGTTAAACAAAATTAACTATTGCGCAGAATGCCCTGCTGGACTTCTATGACCCGACACCTATTAAATCCGTGATGTACAAAACAATAATGTTAAATAAGAATCAAAAATAATCATTGCGCAGCTGTGTGTTGTACATATTATAGTGGTGGTTGAAAAAATAGAAAATTGTGCGGGTGCGCAGCGAGTAATAAAAAAGCAACAAGCGCTCGTCGCGAGATGTAGATAATCGTGATGCGGCGATCAGGATGGTCGGAGAATGTCGGCGTCGTTATGCGCGCAGGTTGTTCAGGCCGCGCGCTGGTTGTAATATTGGATCGAAGTATGAAAGAAGCCGATTTTGACGTAATTATCGTGTGTGCGGAGCGAGGGCGATGGGGTCAATGCGGGAGCATAGCTAAGCAATGGCTAGGCGTATGCCTCGCGGTCGCGCAAACCAGTTCTCGCTTTCGGTAGCAAACCTGCGTGTGTGTTGCATACTTTGTTCCCTACATTGTGGACGTCCTCAAGAACGGACATAACCTTTGTATAAAAATTAATAAACGCAGTTTATGTGTTTGTTTGGTTGCATACATCGTGAATCACTTGCACTGTTAACTTGAATTTAATTTTAGTCGCTTTGTGTGAGTGTGTGTGTTTGTATGTTGTTTTAATTGCATACACGTTAATAAAACCCTGACTAATTTTGGTTATTAAGTTATTTATCATTTAGTTTTAATTGTCGTCTCGTATTGCGTCAATTAAACGGCGCGCAGCGGAGAAATGTATAAATAATTCAGTTGTTATAAAAGTTAACGACTCGCCCGTACGCGCACTCGCTTACAATGTGTGTAATTTTTGCGGCCGTTTTAGCGCAAACTTTAATTGTATTGTAATTAGCGAGCACTCGTAAATGTGCTCGTTGCGCTCGCTGCAGTGTTGTGTTGTGTTGTGTTGTTGGTTGCAATGCACTGCAACCCGAATATCTTACCGATTCGCATAAACGAACGGAACCCGACAGACGTAAATATTTAATTGAAACATTAATTCGCCGAACGGCGAACGGATAACCGTAATTAATCGGATGGTTCGGCGCGGATGTTTCGCGTGTAATTTGCACTATAAAGTGGGCGTTTATGCGGTGAGCGCGCACACGAAAATGCATTCGATCATGAAAATTGTATCAACGCATGACTTGCACCGCACTGCACTGCATAATGCAAAACTTTGTTTTTGTAATTTTTGCTGACTCAGCTTTACTTAACTTTTTATTAAATGCGCGCAACTGCGTGGAATTTTATTTTATTTTTCGGCTACAGTCGGTGTAAATTTAAAAAAAGTGGCGTCTGCGGAAGAGAATAAGGGATTGCGTGTCATGACAGCAATCAGCGACGATTATGGCAGCGCGTGGTTCACTAAACATTTAATTGCCATGGGGGTAAAGAAAAAAGCTTTCAGGTAAACCCGACCTCGAGCAATTGCTGAAATTGTGCGCGAGTACACATTAAGTATCGTTTGCTTTGTTCTAGAAGCAAAGTGGTTCACCTGCTCGCACTACTCAACAAGTTCAAAAACTCAAATTGCTTTACTGTATTATAATATGAAGTGATGTGATGAAATGACGAAAGAAATCACATAAATCTATAACAGTTATTGCAGATTTTGTCTGTTGATGCGTGAAACAAGACACTAGACGCATTGTAGTGCTGTTGTTTCAGAAGCATTTTTCCTTGATACCCCGAGGGCCTCGAGGCGATGCACACACACCGCATAGTAGTTACACGAGTAACAACGTTACGAAGCATTATTCGTCTAAATATGATGCTTTTTATATCATACTGCGTCTGCGGTCTGAGACCCGACCTGTCGAACACAAGTTTGCTCTAAATATTGTAAATACACGTTCGCCCACAAGTGGGTTCTCTGCCGGTAGGTGCATGCGATGCAAATGCGCACGGCGGTGCACTCGCCGAGATTGGTATGCACGGCCATGGCCACCCTCGCCTTGGGTCAACGAAAAATATTATCCGCTTGAGTGCGCACCGATCTCATCATCATAATAATTACGAATGCCGATGAAGCAGTCCGGCGCAATGCTTTCGCTTCGCCTGTGTGTATGTATCTCCGACTTATTTATTCATTCACTCACTCACAATGAATTTGTTTATTATTACGTCAAAATATTATATCCACAAAGTACGCGTCCACATCTAGTGATGATATAAGATGCTCGTAATGAGTATCAGAAAAAGAGTCAATGAACGAGCAGAAAGCAGAGCGGGGAGAAAAAATTCAATTTATTCCTGGTGGGTGGCAGTTCTGGTTCTCTCTCGTCTGCCGTGCGTTTTTTTTTTGTGTGCGGTTTTGCTTTGCGTCATGACCACATAAGCACATCTATTACATCTCTCGCAAGTATTATGTAATTTCGCAAATATTAAATTGTCTCCTGTCAACGGTGTAGTTGTAGTTAACTGAATTTGCGATCCATAAATAATACAAGGTTTCACACGGGTTTATTTCGTTAATTCATCGTGTTTGGTATGTGCCGGTATGTCGGATATACAGCGTCGAATGTTAATGAACATGTGTCGCTGAGATTCCCCGGCTTTATAAACGTTTTTTTCCGCGTCGTGTAGTTATTTAAATAAATGTACATATTTTTGTCTTGATAGCGGTATTAAGTTTGAAAATATTCAATATTTAAGACTCTACCTGCCCTCAAGGAACGAATATCGGCGCCTGGTCCAAATGTCTGTCGACCTGTGAAACAACTCAAGCTCATTTTATATGTTAATTTAATACCGCCCACATGGGCCTAATTATGTTTCACCCCCAACTTGAATTTTTGATTCGTTTTGAAACAAATTTTCAAAAAATTCACACACTTAGTATGTTTTTGGATACAAATAAACTGGTAGACAAAAAATTGTATTGTGCAAATATTGTGAGTAACTATGCACGCGGCTGTTCAATGAAATAAATCACAGTTAAAAGAGAAAAAGATCAAAATACAAAATAAATTATGATAAATATCTATTTTGTAAGCCATTAAGCAGCGCTAAAGATATTAATATATAATGCGCGCTTGTTTTTCATCTCTCAGCGCGCGCTGGATGCGCGCAATGAATCGCGATGCGCCGAATGCATCTAGGCGGCCAATTTGAATACATACGTGCAACGCATGCGGCCGGCCTGTGTGTTCATTTCTTTTTTGTGCGTGGAAAAGATGCGCTTATAAAACCTATAAACAAGAGAGTAAATCACAAGTTGTTGGAGCCGCCGGTGGCATTACAACATGCCTTCTATATATTCGCTTTGCATGCGCGCATGTACTTATCCAACTTATGGTTATTTTTGGGATGGATTGCATTTTGCACCGACGCGTACATTTTGTGCTGAAAATGAGGGGGCGTTGGATAATTTTATTGTCGGTTATGTTCAGAAACTATTGATTTTTTGTGGGGTATGTTTGGTTGCATATTTTTATGCGCTGAAGTGTAATTTCATGCATTTGTGTGAATTCCGCGCAGATGATGGACGTAACCGCGTGCGAGCTGTCACAATTCCTCATAACTGCAACAAATAGTTGCCGCGGAGTCGGCGGAACAGATTTAGCCGACCGCGGTCGGTCGGCAGCGGGCGTAGTATGATCTATGCGCCGGATTAGCGCACCAGCTACAACACCTGACAGGCAGCGATTTTTCCCCAACAATCCGGCGATTCCAGCGCGAAATAGACGTCTCCATTTGCGTGTTGATGTCTGGCGGTAATTTTACGTGTCATAACCTACGCGCACCTACGACTCAAAGGCTCTACGCGCGCGCCGCCGCGATTTAACGCTTTCCTAGCTTAATTATCCATATATTATTTATTATTATTTCGCTCATCGCATGCGGCGCGATGCGCGAATGTGTCCGGGCATGCCATTAATGATCGCGACTTCGGCTCACCTGGCGCGCGCGTGTGTTGCATTCATGAGTTTTCAGCGTTTCATTATGTTATAAATAAATGAGGAGCGCTATGAATAGAAATCCATTCCAAAAATTTTAATGGTACGCATATCTACGAATTTATGCCGTATTAAAATTACACAATGCGCGTGCACGCGGGGCATATAAATGAGCGTTTAAAAATGATTGACGTATGTAAGACACAACATAACATATCAATTAAACGCCGGCGCGCTGTATAAATAAAAGAAATAAATGAGAAAATATCGAAATGTTGCCGCTTCGATCGTGCCGCGATCATTATGCTTTTCAATTTCTAAATCTCTGCCAAAACAAAATTAATTACACTCCAGCGGGGCATGATTTATAAAAATATTGCCCAAATTGTGACATTGTGTGTCGATCGATGCGAATAGAAAGTAATTTTACACCTTAACTAACCGTATCTGTACGCATCAGTCGTAAAAATCCGGCTTAAATTGAGTTTAAAAAGACGAGCCAAAGCGTTTTTTTTTATTGCATGAATGTTAATGTTGCATTCTTGTTGGAATCTATTTGGAATCGATACGCATGGTAGCCGTAAGACGCAACCAATTATCCGAACGAGCCGGTTCCGGACGCACAATCAATCAATTTTCTACACGTCGTAATTTGTTATCTCGATTTCTACTACGGGCGTCCAGGTTATCTTCAAAGAATGCGCGTATGCATATCAAAACAATTCGTATCAAAAAACGCTCATATCCAGAGCAGAAAATAGCCGCGACGATTATGATACTTGGAACAAGCCCATACGTCATGCGCGGTGAGTAATGTACGAAAGAAATTACTGATGCATTGCACTCTGGAAGCTACAAATCAGTTGCCAATGATTCGATTCATTGATTACACAATTTGTTAAATATTACCGCTGCATACTAATTCAGTTATAAACCAAAATATGATCTCTAGAAGCTGATGCGCCCTCTGGCGGGTAGTTTTGAAAGTTTGTTAATTATCGCGTTTTATCGGTTTTTCCGTGCAGATCATAATTTTTCGTGCTGTGTTGAGTGTTAAATTTCCAAAATGTGTTTCTCCTAGAAATGAGTAAGAAGTATCAACCTATGATTCGATTGCATGCAGTTTACAAATAGATAACTGTTTCCCGATTAAACTAACCTCAAAGTTGAGTTTAAACTTGGATGGTTTTCAACGTTTGAGTCGTTGGTCGTGCGGTGCAATTAAATGTAAGAGACAGGCGCGGTAATTTAACAAATATCCAACGTTGAGCGAATTAAAATGAAATGCATCAGAAAATCAGGAGCATGTTGGTCGAAATTCCCCGGACGTCAGCGGCGCGGCGGGGCGAGGTTTCTAACATCCGCGTGTGCGTATTACTCCATTATTCAGTTGGCGAATCCTTCGCGCCGAACATGCAAACGATAAATCACGCTTGTTAACGCCGTCAAGTTCGCCGCGGACGTTACAATTTCTCGGTGCTCCTCACCGCGCGCGGCGATGTCTACCTCTCCGGCGCACTTATTCCAGCGCGGAACGCAATAATTCAAGAAGTCCTGCTCGCCCGGACATCAAACGATCGCACGCATATGAATGCGACGCATTTCTCTCAATACAAAACATCACCGGCTTTCACACAACGTTTGAATACGAGACACACGGCAAAAATCGCTGACATTCAAAAACTTGATCCTTTGATATTTAGAAATTGTTAGTTGTGATTTTTTTTTTGGTGGTCGGAGAAATAGAGATGAAATAGTTTGCACGGTTACAGTTATATTTTTACGGTTGTAAACATCCTGGAAATTTGCTTCACTTATTCGATACACATTCTTATCACTGATATGTCTGTTCTCTGGCGTTATTACACATTTCGCGCGATGTGAACGGAGAGTTATGCGCGGCAGATATAATGCTGGTTCATAAAGCAAATGCCGTCCGTGTGTGTGAAAATGTTTTATTGCGAGAAAATTTAATGCACCTGGAAATGTAAGCGCGCTGAATTAACATTTTTCGAATTTCGAAAGTGGAAAACGCAATAGTTTTACATTTTTGTATTTATAAAAAAAAATCAAAAATACAGTAAACGGTTGCACATCTGCTGTATAATTTTATTCCCGAGCGATTACGCCAAAAGCGCATGAAATTATGATTATTAAGCGATTGGAGAACTTTTATGGCGTCTAAAATTTGGTCCGATATATAAATAATGCATCGATAAAATGAGTTATTCACGATGGGCATTAAATGTTAATGCGCGACAATTTATCCCGAATTCAGCATCGATATAAATTTAAATATTTCATGAGTGCGCTTACGCGCGGCGCCTGGGACACATTTGCGTTTGACTTAATGAGACTTAATAACATTATTTGATGGACATGTGTAACAGCGCGCATAAATTAAATGTCAAACTTTAAATGGTTTCAAAAAAATAAGGTAATAAATGAATACATTTTATAAATTAATTTTACATAATAAACTATCATAAGTCAAGTCAAGTGGCCTCATGTCCGAGGAAAAGTGAAGTTTTTCTGTGGACGTAGGCGTGCGCGATGGTGTGAATATCAGATAGATGCTTACCATGTTAGTTTGCGGCCAGTTTCGCGTAACTTAATACATTTTTCCAGACAGCTAATTTAATATCCGCCCGTTCGCGGACACGCGTTATAAATGAGCCGTCGAAGACGTGCGTCTCGCGGAGTGGGCGAACGTTTTTGACGCCCAAAAATTACTTACTGACTTACATGTTCATTAATAAGAACGTGTTGTTGTGTTGTGTGTTGTGTTGGAGGCGCAGTGTGTCAGTGATATGTGTAATAGAATCGGATTGTTGTTTATAAACGTAAATGAGATGTAAAGTTTAAGTTGGGCAAGAGTCGAAAAAAAAAAAAGATATCAGTCCGCGACGTTGAGAAATTTTCGACCCGTTGACACAAGAAGATGGAAGAATTGGAAGGCTACCAACGACTCAATAACAACACACAAAGAAAAGAAAATGTCACTGTCACACAATAAGAGAAAGTCACTTCAGTAACTTAATTCTTAGAAATTTTTGAGAACATTTTAATTTTTGCTTGTTTTTATTATAATTTTAAGAATGTTGATATGTTGATATGTAAATGGTATCCACCCGCTCATAAAATTAGCACTGCTCGTTTTACTACTGAAAACCCGGTGTCATCGAGTGTGGCAATATGTAGAGTGGAATAAAAACACTTGTAAGTACTCGTTACTTCTTTAAATGCACAGGACCGCACTCTGGGGGAATGTATATGAATGTGCATCGGGTTGAAATCGTCGCCGGTCCGCATCTGTATGTTTACAATTGTTCTGTTATGTTTTCTCACACATACGCGACCAGAGTGGGCATTTGTAAAGGCGGAATGATCGGTAGTCGGTATCGTCGGCGCGCACCGCGGCAAAAGCGCAAGTGCGGACAGCTTTACGTCCATTAGTGTCCGCGCTCTTGTGTGGGCCGCGGCGAAAGATGCTTTTAACGATTAGTCGCTGCTGCGCGGCGGCGCAATGACGCTCTTTGCGCTCTTTTCGACAAACGTTTAGCGGATGATTATCGCCGCGCTACCGCCGCCGATCGGGGTGTTCTGGGCGTTTGCGTTTACTGCCGATTAGGTTAATTCACTC
This sequence comes from Dalotia coriaria, assembly GCF_025399875.1. NCBI lineage: Eukaryota > Metazoa > Arthropoda > Insecta > Coleoptera > Staphylinidae > Dalotia > Dalotia coriaria. Next base: position 6,731,531 of record NW_027045445.1, read on the forward strand.
GGCTTACACATGCCAAGAGCAAATAACTTCAATTAAAGCTGATACTCACTCTGGGCGGAGATTTTACTGCGAGTAATTTTGATTGAATGTCATCTGGGTTTATTTTAACGCCCACGGTTGCCCTCACACGATGTTCTGACAAAATAATAAATTTATACTGCAATTATGTGATTATTTTGGAAAGATTTAGTACCTATTGTATCAATTGACGCAAATGCACCTTGCACCTTTAAAATGTAACCTGCCGGTAATTACAATAACGGTGCATTTAAGAGAGGTTGGGACATCGTTTTTTTTTCTTTTCGTTAAATTGCATTACTCGATTGTTGTTATTACTTAAACAATTTAAATAGCTCGTAAAACATTAGATAGGATTGAATAAGTAATAAGAGTACCTACACCTCTTATATTCTATGATTATAGCTTCTCGTGAAGTTTTGTTAAATATTTACGACATTTGTAAACATTTCTGTCGTAACCCAGCTAAGGTTGAAAATGGATTCCAGACTTTTCAATATAATCGTAATCTTGGTATTTTACGTCGATGAATAGGATGCAAAAACAATTAGAATTTGTAGCTTCACAGGATGTAACTGTTTTAAGATTACCTAATATTGAAGTAGTCGTAACCTCCTCCCAATAACAAATAACTTGCTGATGTTTCCGGTGGGTTAGTTTCCCAATTCCGCGCGGAAACTGTCCACGGACCGGAATATTTCGGTATCCTCAAGAAGTAGGTTTAATAATTTTTAAAATTAAATTTATTCACCGGAATGTCCGCCGTCGGTTGATGTTTTGTCATCGGTATTTCGATGCAGCGGCCGCGACAAGCCAGAAAACTAGCACTTGGGCAGAGTTTCCTGGTTGTTTTCTCGTCTGCGCGTTGTCTCGAAAAACATTCCGTGTATTAGTTTGTTATGTCAAACTAATGCCAGCCATTCACAGCGCCGCGACTGTTGGGTAACATTTTATTTCATTCCGAATGTGCGTCTAGTTTATGCGAGTCGCGCGAGCATTTCTAGTTCGCCGTGTGTCGAAACGGAGAATGCGCGAGAGGTAGTAGTACGACATCGACATGGAATTCTTTCCGAATGCAACCAACTCTCAGCAGGCTTATACAGATTGAGATTTTTTTACGGCCGCGTAATCAAATTAGAACAGGCTTAATTACTGGTCGCGGTCTTAATTAAAAAGCGATAAAAATAACGTCCACTTTTATTTTTTTTATTTTTTCTTGTCGTGTTTTGTTGTTTGTTTGTTGTTTGAATGGACATCGCCGTCATCTTGCTGCAGTTTCACATTCTAATAAATCATAGCGTAATTACGTTTTGTTCCCTGAATTTCGCAGCTCGGTTTTGGCGATTACGGTACGTGTGTGTCGCATTTGTTAAATTGCACGCGGATAATTTACAACAAATGCGCCTCGCGCCTGCGTGCATTACCATTTTTCGCATGAAAGAAGGCAGGTGGTTGAGTGACAATCAAAGCGGTGAAACACACGCGCCTAGGCACGCTCGCGAAACGCATAAAAACAGAGACGTATAACTTTTCTCGACACTTGCCACGAGTCGTTTGTTTTTATTGCAAATGACAGTGTACAATACCCTTTCGAAAATAATGCCTATGCAAGCGGACAAGCAGGGATTTATCGCGTCGTTTGATGTTGGTGCATTTTATTTGTAAACCTGGTGTGATTGTCACAACGACGCACACGACGCGAAAATGTCGAAAACCGACTCAATTTACTTCCTCGAACACCAACACCTCTCTCACGCAGTAACTTATCTTCTGATGACAATTTTACTAACATTCGTTAATTATGAGACTTGAAATCGTAAAGTTGTAAATTAACTAGCTAATTAGATGTACGACTAATACGCGAACAATTCGTCATTGCGTCACGTAACAACATTAGATGTTTCAGAGATAATACGATGCGGTTATCAGCGTGCGCCGGGCAAAACGGGAAATTCACCGCGATTGCAAATAAATTATTTAACTCTGTCGCAACCTCGCGCAAAGATGATGACCGAGAGCTAATGGTCGGCGAACTTATTGCGCGCGGCTCGCGCGTTCTAATGGAACAGTTCCTTCGGAATCGTTTCCAGTTTTAAATTACAGCGGCTCGTTTGTGCGCGCGGCGAAATAATCAATGAATGGATAAGTGATAATTAAAGCCGCGATTGATTTATACGCGATGTTACCGTCTATAAGTAGCCATTAGAAAATATTGATGAACGATTGCGTTAATCGAGCCATCATCTATGAGCAAAATATTGCCGGATGATGGTGTTATTGGATTTTATCACCTTGTACACTTCCTTTATTATTTTATAGCAATCAATATAACCTTTTAAATTACTTCAGGTCAAATCGATCTTATTACCTACTAGTTTTTGCTCGTGTTGATTTAAAAAATGCTTTAACTATGATTGAATCTTTAAATTAATTTTCATGTTTTATTTTTAAAACCTGTAAGTTATAGTTTTGTGACAAAATGTAGCTTATTTTATTATTTTTGATCGAAAATTACTATATCTCAATATTTATCAAAATTCTTTTGCGTAGTTTTTGCGTTAAAACGTAACAAACAAACAAAACACTCACATTTTCATTTATTTTATTAATTTAGATGAAATAAAGTCGGTGGTGATTATTTAAAACTCAAGATCGACTGATACTATTTTTATGCTCTTTGGCTTTTGTTTGCTGGGACAACTACACATCAAAATATTTAAATATTTCATTAGGGGTAAAATTAAAATGTTAATGCTTTATTTGTTTTTGGAGAATGTAAATCAAAAAGCCCGCGCGTCGCGGTATTTAATCGAACATAAAACGCTCGTAAACATAACAAAATTAATTAATTCAGCCTACACAGCAGCGACTGGTTCCGTTCCGGCCGATATCGTTTGATAATACACACTAAATATATAGTTTGTATCAACCGGTGAGGTTTTACATCAAATATTGAAATATTAAAGCATAATTAGGCCAAATATTTATCTACGCCTCAATGCCTCGTCTGAATACGAATACACCTTGCAGTCATAATTTCGTTGTGCAATCATACCTCACACGCTGGATATAGCGCTGCAACGTACGAGTTTTAGATCGACGGATTATAGCGCCGATAGTTATTATAAACCGGCCAGCAGCGGCGCATTGAATGAATGTAGGCTGAAAAGTGCTCCCCGTGGTGTTCGATTCGAACTACTCGTATTAGTACTTACTACCTAACACAATTATACGCGCGCAGGTAACACGCGAGAACAACAAGTGGCTGGCTGTGTGTGGTGGCTGTCGGTAGTCAACGCGAGAGATTCGAGTAGCAGCAGCTCGTTGAGTTCGTTACACATAGTTAGTTTCGTGCGCGTTTGGAAATAGGTGGAGAACAACGCCGTGGGGTTTGCGGAAATGGTCGCGGCCGTTTCTAGTTTTCCGTATTGCTGCAGAGAGTTCCGCGCCATTTGCGTAGTATGAGAGTACGAGTATATAGGTAGATTGGCTGCAAATCGAAATCGCTTGCAGAAATCGTGGACGGCTATTAGAGCGTTGTCGCTAACCGGCGAAAAAATTCGTGGATATAGGAACGGTGGTTATTGTTGTTCGAGTGTGGCAATTTATTCACGACTTCCGTTTGATTCAACATTTATTGTTTGCATTTGTGCATAATTCTTGAACTACATAGATAAATTGTTTTGCGTTTTAACCAATACCTTGAAGCGTTCCACCGGTTTATATTTACAATTTTTTTTTTTGTAACTGTGCATTCACATTGTTAACAATACTTTTGAATTGTGTTGGTTTGATGTAAAATTTGTGTTTTCAACCACTAGATTGCGTTGAACGTAAAGTAATTTCGTTTATTTCGGTTAACAAAGAATGAACATCTCGGCAAACTGCTCGCTACCCTCGCTCTCAATTAATCTTGTCTGTAATGCGTTTAGCCACTTGTTAGTTAATATTCTATTACACTTGATGCCAATATTATAATGAATAAATAATAATTATCCCCCTCCTGAAACTATTTTCGTCTGATTCTCTCTCAGTGCAGTGTTCACTTGTTCTTCTACCGCGTGTGATCTGCACACATGATTTTTTTCCTCAATCAGATTATGCAAATTTAAAATTAGACGAAATAAATAAATCCACCTACTTTTACAAAAATTTAAATAAATATTTAGGCAAGATTGCTTAACTAATAATAATTTTTGAAATGTATTGATAGCACTTAATATACTTAATTGGCTCATTAATTCTCCGATAAATTATTGGGAATATTAAAAGCCGCTTTAGTCCTCCTACGCGCCATGCGCTCACCTCGCCGGCTAGTGAAAGCAGAAATATCATTCGGAAATAATAATTTATTACTAAAAAAAAGCGATCGTTCTCCGAACTAGTAGTGCAACGCATGTAGGATTACGTACTTTTTTCTCCAACGTCGAATTGATTTAAAACATATACTGGTTAACGTTCAAAAACTATTAATTACACGATTTTGTAACGCAAACCAGCGGCGCTCGGATTGAAATTTATTAAACGTCATTAAGGGGCTTAAAAGGGCGATTAGTTAGCTTCCAATTTCGAAGAAGTTATAAGATGTGTGCCAAGTACGTTACTTCATATATCATTAATTTTTCTAAATCAATTTAGAAACAAATTTGTACACGGATTTGAAGAAAACTTGAAATTAATCAAAAGTTATTTTGAAAGACTTTGCTAAAATTATACGTACGTGCAATGTTTTTTTTTATTTCTTTTTCGTCACGTGCCTGAATTAGCATAGATAGATTATTTCTGTATAAGTGCATTCCATAAAATTTTGTATCGATTAAACGTTATTTTATCTCAACTGGAATTAAAAGTAATTAAGGCATAAATAACGTCCTTACACCATTTTTATTATAACGTTTACGTACACACCGCTAATAATAATTGCTCGCCATTCCATTTCGTGATAACGCAGCACTTAAAAACGCTGTGCAGCTATTCATTTAAAATTTATATTAATTTCTTCATTACGCCTCGTGGATTTTTACGATGCGCACGTTTTATTACCACTTGTTTTTGTTTTTGCTTCTTCTTGTGACATTTGCATGTGTGGCATAACAATTTTTGCGCTAAACATCTGCGCATTGTCATAAATACGGGCCATATGCACAAAAAAACTTTATTAAACAAAAATAGCATTTATAACATAAACGATAATTTTTATTCAAGTTTATAGCTTAGGCATTGAAATGTTATTGCAATGTTATCTATAAAATGCGCTTCTAAAATGTATACTGGTAGCATTTTAACACTCATCAGCATCAACAATTTTAATTTTAAGTACTACAACATTAGATTACCTGGCGACCTGGCGTGCACAGTGTAAAGACTGTAGGGAGTGTAGAGGAAATCATTTCAGATTAAGAGCAACAAGAGTTTCGAAATTATACAGTGGCTTGCTGCGCGTAGAATAAGACTAAATTATTATACTTTACCACAGCCAGTCGTGCTGGAGATATGTCTTTAGCCAGTGGATACTGACACTTAGTGGCCAGCAAGTGTGTGTATGTTGCCGTGGTTCGCTTAAAATGTGTATTGATTGATTTAATTGCATCCCAGAAGCTCTGCAGCGCGCTTGTCAACCGTGTTGAAATTGCTGCAACGCCAACTCACAAACGTCTCTTATCGAGCGTGCAGCAGCCGGTGAGGAACGTCGTAAATTATAGGTTTGGTGGGTAACTGCGCGAGAATTTGCGTTTTTCATCACGGGCACTTTTTCTTTTTGCGCTGGACACGGTAGCGAAATTAGATATGAAAATGTTTTTTTTTCGAACGTTTCAAGTCATTTCTTTGATTTCTTTCTTTCTGTCTTTCATTTCAATAAGTTCCCACATTAAAACAAACTCATCATCTATCGATCTCTAATCGCAGAGGATGTGTGGTAATGGTAATGAAACGTAGTTACCATAATAACCAAATAAATAACTGTAGCTAATGCCACCGCCGAAAAAAACCGGCGTGTACGTGTGTTTATTTTCGGCATTCGTTACAGATACGCGAAGCAAATGATACATTTCAAATAATACGCATTCGTAAAGTGTAAAACGCGCACTAAATCATTATTACACTTTGTAGAGTTGTGCGGCGTTTCACACGTTACACATTGACTTGGTGGAGAGAAAGAAATAATTTGTGCGGCTAGTCGTCGGGCATAAAACGCTAATTATAGCCTCAATATATTGTTACCCTTTTTTATCACGCGATTTCGCCTCTTCGCGGCGCGCTTTTTATGTGCTTACGTGCTTCTTATTTGTTTACCGGCGGACACGACGCGCCGCGCGGCGCGCATTTCGGCACGGTCGTGGCGATAAATTTTTCTTTCTATCGAGTGCGCTGCTTATTTGCGGACGCTTGATTTGTTAACCAGATTACAATCGATTCTCTCGGTGTTCGAATAAACACTACATCGGATCCTACACGGATCGTACACGGATTGTATACGGTGTATCATTAAAACCTGAATTATCTAGATGCGTATTGATGAATTGAAGATATAAACCACATAAACTGGTTATAAAAAAGCAGCATTAAATAAACATGCCTTTTCGTACATTATGGGAACTTTTTATTCGGTAAAATAATACTTTGGGCATGTTTTTCATTATTTTACAACTTATTTTACTTAAAATGCCTTAGATTGATTTTTTTCGTTTAATTTCAGGCTCGGCGCTCGGTTTTCGCTCGTTCAACCTCCCAACATGTTTCGGTAAGTGTTTTAAATAGTTCAGCCCCGTTGTGAATGGAATTTCACGCAAAAAACAATGAACTCACAAAAGGATATTTATACAGACCAAGTCCGGAATTAATAAGCACCTATTTAGTTGCATGCGCAAGCGCCTTGCGTCTATTTGGATCGTTAAGGTGCATAACTAACCGCCGTGGGGCGTTTAATCTTTTTACAACAGCCGGTGTGACACTAATATTATCTATGATTTATTTTAATAACTTCTCGGTATGCGTGCGCGTCTCGGGTGTGCAACAATTCGAGCATGCCAATTCTAAAAGTGCGTGCCGCTCGCGCGGCTACCGCGCACAACACACGAAGTCGTTTGTCCTTTCGGGCAACCAGCTGCCGCCGCTCGCGAAGACGAAGGTAAACACACACGAATTTCGTGTTTGCGCGTTGTGTTCGTTCGTTCATACAACTATGTTGCCACCATCTTCATTCACACTTTTGCGCCGCCGGTGCTCGCGCTCGAGTTTATTGTGGATCTGAATTTAATCACTGTTTTAACGATTTGCATGTGCCGCGTCCGCGCCGTTTATAAAAACTGCGCCGGTAATAACATTACATCAATGTCAATTATCTGCCTTTGCGGGGCAGCTAATAAAATCAATTCGTGAAAGAGTGCATCAACTAAATCAGGCAAAACGGCAAAACACTCTGGGCAAAAATTGAGTTTTGAATTATTGGTCCTTTCTTAAAAATAACACACTGTATATGCACGAAATAAAGAAACGGTTGATAATAAATAAGAGGAGAAATTGTTATTAGCATTCCCAACGAGCGTAGCTTATCGTCCAAGCGCCTTTTCGGCACGAACTGAAATATCGAGCACGTGCCTACCGATTTCTACCTCTAACCCCAAAAGAAAAAAGACAAAAAGACCGAATAATCTATCACTGTTTCGACCTGGACCTTTCAAAAGGACCACGGAGTTCCAACGGTTTGTTAATTTCCTTTCGCTACAGTGTTTTTTTTCTTCTCTTTTTGAATAAGATATGACATGATAGACATTAGTGTGCACAGTGCAGCATTATCTAATCTCCGTTGCGTTCCTCAAAACGGTCGGCTGGTTCCGTAATAGGGTTGTGCTTGATAAAGAGGCGCCGTGCGTTGATAAAACTTAATTAAACGGTGCTTTCGGGACGGATACGCGCGCGAGCATTACACCTTGATTGACCTGCCTAACATCTTGCACCTTTGTTGAGCAGCGATAAGCGAAGTTAACTTATAACTTTTTAAGTAACTGTCTTTTAATTTTTGAGACTTCGTAGCTAGGGGTATTCACGCATTGACGACTTAATAAAAATTAGTTTTCAAAGACGATTATCGTAAATATTGCAGCGGGGTGATTTCATAACGTATAAAAGATGCAATAATCATTAGTAGAAATTTATCGAAAACGTTTTATGTCTGTAATAATACTTCATTGGTAAACTAGCATTTTATTTCGTTATAATACGTTTTTTGCTTTTGATTTTATAAGAATTGTGCGTTAATTATTTAAAATTAATTTAATGACATTCCGAATATTATATCTTGCTAAAAATGAACAGTAAATGAGTACGATCGAATGCGAAACTAATTTAATCTTAACTTTCCAGTTATTATTTCATTATTATATCCATGTTAGAGCCGGTGGAAATCGCAATCGCTGAAATAAGCGAATTTAATGTTATTAATCATCATCGCAACGACTCGACACACTTAATTTACGAACAATAATGTAATTATTGTAATTACAGCGATTGCTTTAATCGAAAATATAATAAATAATTAATGCTTTTGTACACTTTTTCCGTATGAAATTGGATAGGAGTTTAAACTTTGAAATTTGTAAAACTAGTTTGTTTTCTTTTTTCTGTGCGGCGCGCGGAGCGTGTGTGTTTCGAAAACGAATATTTTGTATCTATATGCACAAAATATAAATGTCACGACGTCTTTATAATGCTTTTGTCGATTACTCAATGACATGTTTATTGCTTTTATCTCAGACACTTAATCGCATACGCACGTTTAACTAACTTACTTACTATTGACATCGATATTTTCGTACTTAATATCACTTACCGTGTGCAGCAGGTGGTTTTTACGAGGCGCGCGCCCACGACTCAAACTTCTAGCGTTTCCAGTCAGAGACTTTAAAACATATTCATGCGTCGTCTAACGCACGATGAGAAAATAGAGAAAGCCGTTTTATTTTCGCAATAAATTATCATCGAAACAAACGCGGTAGCGAACAGCTAGAACATACTCAATTGCTACTTATTGAGCAACACCATTATAATTTTGTGCGTAGTTTCAATGCGTGTGCTTGTCTGCAAATTGTTTTTATCGCGTGCGAAGATTCATACGCGCGTGTGTGTCGCTGCCATATTAGGCAAATTCGAATTTATCATAATTATACCCGGAGATTATTATTAGCAATAAACGTGTGCGACTTTTTCGTTGGTTGCTGGTGCGTCGATAACCGTTTTGCCATAAAAATCGATTAAATATAATTAAGCCATAAATCAAGTAGCGCACGCGTCGGACGCATTTACCTGCCGATATCATCGGGTAATTTCATTATAATTACATAGGTTACACGAAAACGCGTGAACTCACTACACAATGCATGTGTTTTCCGCACCAGCGGACGCTTCCTTCTCACTCCAACGAGGACGTGTGGATATCTAAATAAAAGTTTTACTGTGCACGATGGCCAGGAAACGTGCAGTTCCTTATTATAACCGTTCAGAGGCGCGCAATTTATGTTAAAAACAGAAATAAATTGCGAATGATTTATTTTGCAAGAATTATGTCTAGAAAGTACGAATTCGCTTTGCTGTGAGGTGTAAAACATCGGTGTAAGTAGGTGTGTTGAGATGAAATTGTCATTTTGGATTTTACGTGCCGTAAATACATGAAATTACGATGTTTTATGTAAGATTCTGTTTTTACTACACTTGACGGTCTAATAATAATGTATGTTTCTTAAGTGTGTTAATTGGTTGATCAAAGGGATGAAAGGTGAGAGGGTTGACGTCAACACCACTACAAAGCGATTTCTTCGATTATAAACCAATTTGATCGATGAGCGCTTTTAATCTAGAATCGTATCATCACCTGCTCACACGTCGTGAGTGCTGGTAAAGGGGTATCGTTACACACTTTAGATATCGTATTAAAAATCAAGATCATGATTTATAGTGCTATCTATAATGGCTAAAAAATGGTCACAATGTTATTTTAAAGCACAAAAAATATCATCTGTGGAATATTTTAATGCACATCGACTAATCCATTGAGTAAAAAGTTATATTAAGCGCATATTTAAAAATTATGAACTATTTTTTATTTTTTTGAATTCTGTTTACAAAAAATGCAAATTCAATGCGCAAATTCTAAAATAAAATCTTTTTTCTTTTGAAATTATTCGCTGTGTATGCAACATTAAAGCCTTTGTACACAAATAAGTATCACTTCCAATAAAAATGAATGATTAATGAAAAATCTATAGTGTTAGGTTAATTTCCGCCGCACGCGGCTCAATTAAAACGATTCGCCGTACTCGCTGCATATGTATGAGTGACTGCGTAATTTTTGCGTGTGTTGCGATTGTGTGTGCACCTCGCGAATATACGCGGCTGATTAAAAGTGCGCGCGCGCCGCTAATTAATTTACTCACTTACGCCGCGCCGGGCGTAATTCAGGCCCCGCGCGCGCAAATCGTAATGAATCACACGCGCGCACACACCACACATCGGCCGGGCGGTGAGTACAAATGGACATTATGGACGGTGTCGGCGCGCGGAAAGGAAATCGCGGCGTAAAAAGCAATTACACTCGTAGTCGTGGCCGCGGTCTTTAATTGAAGCGCACGAGCCCACGAGCTAAGTGTAATTTCTAGTTACTAGTTACTAATTCTTACTTTCAGCTCGCCGCCGACACCGCCGCGTCTGGATGATAAGAATAACGCTCGGTTTAATTGTATTAATAAGTTGTGATTTTCATTTTACACGTGCTTGCACACGGGAAGACACTTAAAATGCATTTCTAACGAAATAAAATGTGTGCGTTGATGAAAAATCAGTTTTATCGGAAGAAAAACGTTTAAAATCATATTTTTATTTGTTATGCTAAAATGTATTTATGACAATAGACATCTTTATTTTTTGCGCGCGTGAAGCAGTCTGGGCCGACAATAAACCACTTTGCCTTTGACATGGCAATTGCAGAGAATATTTGCGGCGTTTATCTTTTCGCTACTTGACTTTAACTTAACGCATTGCATTGCTTTGCGGCGACTTTAGACGCGTCTCTGGATCGCAGCGCAAATCCAAGCCATCCGTCAGTTTTAAAAGCCACGCATGAATATGTATCGTAACGGGCCTATCGAAAATCGATCTACCAACAGGCCGGCCGGGTCGTACCTAAGTAGCACCGTGTGGCTGCTGCTAGCGAACCGAAACAACAAATAATCTCGCGCGCGCGCGACTCCCGACGCATGCATGCATTCCCCAGCTCCTCGGCGTGCACGGATGGTAAAAAAGATAGTGGCACATAGGTTGTCGTTTAATTACGAATTCATTGGCAATAAGTCTTTTTGACAAATGCATTAATCTTTGAACGGCGCTCGCCTGCGCGCCGTTCGTTTGCTTCAATTAAAGACCATCGGTTAGAAAATGCTCCCACAGCATCGAGTTGCTATACATATGTATGCATGGATAAATGTTCAGGCGATTTAGAACGATGGAACAAAACGGGAGCGAGGGCGGGTGGTAAGTATTTAAATGGCGGGGCGTCGCGCTGCGTGAGTTGGGGAATCACTGATCGAACACGATTTTTCTTTATTTTTTATGAATAAATCATTGCCATCTACACGCGCACACACAACAAGCATACCTATATGGGTTTAACTGTATATATTTATAAACAGTTTAAAAATTGAATCTTTTCGCTGGCAGCTGAATGGAAACAAATTTTCGATGGAAAATTAACTGCGTAATTGATTCGAAAGCATGAAAAAAAACTTCACAGCACATTGAAATTGTCGTCTACACATTGCGACTCGTCTAGAAACCACCAGTTTGGCCATCAATCAATCAATCAATCACAAATCAAACTCAAAATCTGGGCGATTCATTGAAAACTTGATTATGCTATATATGGAAAGACAGAAGACATTTGCCGGCCTCAATTCTTGCGACTTCAAATCCAATTATAGACGTATCGATGTATCGGAATGCAATTAACGAGTTTTACTTTTAATTTAAGTTTAAATTTTCAGCGTCTATAAAATAGTAGGCAAACATAGATATTCCTAATCGTTTTAAAGTTTGTTTGATGAAACAAAAAAGTGTGTTTAAGGAGCTTAGAAAGGACATCAGTTTTAACAAGTGTTCGGAGGCATTGAAACGGTGTGAACGACGTTGGTTTATGTTAATCAGATACCAGTAAGAAGATGCATCGGGAACAATCAGAGCAGGCGGCAGTGCAAGTCGTGTTTTGAATGGAATCGACGCACCGAAACAGTAAATCACTTGTCGTCCTCTTCGTGCTGCTAACGCTTATCCCAACTTTGAAGTTTTATCAGTGCAACAATACTGGTAACCATTGCTAGTTGACTGTTTAAGTTTGACTTTGTTTTGAGCATTTAACACATACACTGAGTGTTCGAGTAAAATATAAAATTGACAGGGAAATTAAGATTTGCGATTTAATTAACTTGTGGGAACAAAAGCAATTACCTCATGGAAATGGAAACAAATTTGTTTGCACGCGCGCGCGACAAAGTCAGATAATTTATGTGAGGTGGACGTTTGGCTTAAAAGATTAGAAACCAGCCAAGGGTGAAATGCGCAGAAATGAGGAAGGAGCGCGCAAATTATATGCAACAATTAAAATCGCCGGCGTAATCAAAACGTTCATTTATTACCGTTTTAATGCGATCTGTAAGTCGCGCGCGGCAGGTGAGTGCGCTTTGGACGTAGAAGAGCGCCTACCGTTTCTGGATTTATAGCTGTAGAATGTGCCAGCGCACCGATCCCTTGTGGTGCACGTCGGATTACATGAAAAACTATTTTCTTTCTTGAGCGGCGTTTCCGACCTGATGACTGTATCGGCGGCGCGCTTGCTTTGCCGGCTCATGCGCATAAACTTTATGGCACCGCGCGCGCGTGTACGGGCGAAATTCATTCATGTGTGATATTCCGAACGAGATGTTTCCGTGTTTATAAATCCTAAAATGTTGCATACCTAATAACCAATCGCTTGTTACTATTTATCGTTTGCTTGCTAACGGTCCGTAATTTGTTTTTCTGCGATCTTCATCACTGAATGTCTTCATTTATTACATTTATTAATATCTATCCGTCTTTTTGCAATACCCTCTATAAGCAGATGCATAAAATAAGTTAAAAGTGTTCAAGTACAAGATATGTGCTTGTCCAACTATAGCGCGCTGAGTTTCGGCGCGGTGCCGTGCAACAACTATGCACTAAAGTCTATTGTTTTAAAGCATGCAATAAGTTTGAGCTTTTGTCAAATAAACGGGAAGCGCGGCGCGGCTTATGCAAGAAACGCGAAACGCTCGCCGGCATCGAAGTGATAGCGCAATGCTACCGCAGCTTCTTGCCGCTTTGGTGCGTTTGTTGGCTGGGTCGTGTATGTTGGTGTATGTGTTGTGTTTGAAAACACCGGAGTATAAATAATGCTTTCTCCTCCATACGACTGTCGCCTGTCCAATTGTTTACTTGCGGGTTATAAACTCGGCGCGTCCGCGGCATTGAAAGCGCAGAGGCAGGCATCAGGCTGGAATAAGATCGATCACCACTCATATCTGCCTATCAATTCGATCGCTTATGCTCGCGGGCTTTGTTTTCGAGGGGACAAAATGTGTTGTGTCCGACGAACAATTGTATCGATAAATATTAAGTGCTTATTTATCGTGGCACGCCGGCTATCTGTTTACTGATGGAATGCTGCCGGGGATTTGCGCATCAATCTTCGATCTACCTTTATACGGACGCTGACGAAATGTATAAAATTTAAATCCGTGAATAGTAAGCATTAGAATAGAAACTTGGTTAGGTGCAACTGCGCATAAAGTTATGCAACTTATTTCACATGTTAAATTAATTGCCTAACTTAGTTCAACGATTTAAGCACATCAATTATTTCTCTTCATATAATATTAACATGATTTTATTATGTCCTTTATTACTTTAGTCATTTAATGCATAATTTTTGATTAACGATCGCGTAGGTACGATATATAAATGTTGCTGTCTATAACTATTATGGCACTTCCGGTGACAAGCGAAAACTAATAAAATTATAAACTTCTTAAACCAATACTAGGCAATGATTTAATTACCGTGAGATATCAATTAATATTTCCTGATTTTCTAGATTATTTAAAAATAATTTATTACGTTTAATCAAGCATTTAGATATCTTAAATTGAGTCATACACCTGCTGTATGTAATTTTATTTGTTTTATTTTAGGGTATGTCTATGAGTCAGTTTGAAAGTACACTTTTCATGGAACGATTGGTTTCAAGCGAATAGTTTTATGATGTATTTTATGCATTTTATACGTTTACGAATGTTTTCCTTCTTGTTACTGCTAAAAATACACGAGCCGCAACAAATTATACAATTACATATATAATATTTTCATATTGCAATTTGTGCGAGATAAATAATGAAGGTTCAATTGAATCGATTTTTTTGCGAAATGAATAATGAATGATTGCTGCGGGTGTATTTTGCATACGGGCAAAATAAATATGAATTCAAGAAGAGTTAAAGAGTTTAATTAATTTTTTTGCTGAAATAATTATTCATTTACGCTTGATTGTCGTTTATCGTTGTGATAACCTGCTGTGTCGTTCCGTGTTTCGGCACAGTATTCAAATTACTCGACGCGGTTAATATGCATTTCATCACTTTCTTTATGCTTGTTTAAGCGCGCCACCTAGGTTGATTAATATATTATTTAATTGCGTTTAATAAGCTGCAGCATTTCAGATGTAAATTTTTACGTTCATTTTGTGGTGCACCAGTGCGCATCATAATTGATATAATAAATAATTACCCATACAGCGAGCTTTAGAATTTTTCTGTTTGAAAAAAAAATGGTTAGGTATATGTGGTTATGTACTAGTGCATTGAGACTGATTGCAGCATGGGTAGTAAAATTAGCTGATAACTGTAAGCCATAAATTACGAGACAATCCATTGCGCTAGTGAATTTATTACGTTTCTGAATCATACGCGTGCATTATTTATAATATGCGCTGCGGTTTCACTCGGGAGCGCATCATAAGTTTCCTGATTGGTTGCAGGCTTTTGCAGGATGCTTAGATTACCAATTGCCTATTGGCAACTTGAGTCTATATTAATTTATGATGATTTACAAACGGAAATTTCTTTCATCTTGACCTGAGTGTGGTCAAGTTTTGATGTTAAATGTTTATTCATTGATTCAGATTAAATCTCCTTACTTAGGTTTAGGTATCTACCTAAAAGTGTCTTGGCAGTCATGACAGTGTACATATTTTGACTGGATCACAATTGCTCCATTAGCCAAAGAATGCGAGTGTTTACCCATCGAGGTTTTCATAATTTTTTATGATTGCTCGAATTTATATGGGTATAATGCGTCCTTTTAATCGGTGCCCCTTTTTTCTTGGGTCATGGGTTTGTGGGAGAAGCGACTAAATGTTGCGTTTAGTTAACCATCGGACGATTAGGCGCGCAGCCGAGCGCGTCAGGAAAGCCTCAAAATTTTGACTGTTTTCGGATACGAATGGTGCACCACCTACCTTTCAACTCTCCGTGGACATCTACTGAAAAGTATTAGTTACCCACAGGCAGGCGAGTTAGAGGTGCGCTGTTGCTGGAGTGTTGGTCATAGGTGGTTGGATGCGGTCGATGTGGATTTGTGTAGCAGGTGCCTCGGGCGCAAGGTGAGCCGCCCCTTCAGGTGCTTTACACGCGTTGCCACCTGCGCATCTCTTTCGCTCTCTCGCTTAATTACCAATTAAACGGCCTGTCAAATCCAGGTACTTCACTCTCGACCACACTCTACAACTCGATCGACAAATGAACTTTTCTTTCGCTTTCGGGATATTAGTAAAATTTGATATCTCTAAACACCTGTTAACTTAGGCGGTGCTAGGTTTTAGATACTGCTAACTGGGACAAATGATGTGATGAATAATGTCTGGCGAATGTGTAAAAGTGCAAACAATAATTAAAGTTTTTTGCTTTCAGGTAGCGATTGATTTCGTACTGTCCGTGGGTGGTTACTCAGACGTGCCTTTTTCGTGCCGCAACGCGAAGAAAAAAGGTAATGAATTTATCATTTATTATATCTCCTGTCTGTGATACGTGTGGTCGTGCGGTCGAACGCTCTCTTTTAATTTGAGCGTAAACAATCGCAAATAAATGAGCGATATTAATCAGTACATAATTGCAATACAAATTTGTGCACGTGCAACTAAGAAGGGTAATATTGGTACTGTCACTTGCTTTCAAACCGGTGTAAATTTATCAATCTTATTGCATTCAAACCAACAATTGCAATTTCACAAGATTATGGAAATAGGTTAGACTTATCAGTGACTAATGATTTTCGGATGTTGCATAATTCGTTTTTGTTTCTAAAAGGTACAAAATACAAATTTTATAAAGTTTGGTATTCAGTGTGCGACTATACCAAAACACAGCGTTAAAAAGTGCAATAGATAATGAATGTACCGCTTGTGCTTCGTGCACATGCACACTTCTTCTCGAGCGCCGTCTCCTGCAGCGGCGGGCACCATTGGGGGCCTCTAGACCTGCCGATGCCCCACTTCGCACTAAATCACACACAAAAATTCCAATTATTAACATATTCCTCACATTTTACGTTCGCGCTCATCGGCGGCGCACTAATTAAAATGCATCCCGGAGTCTTTATAGTTGTAAACATTTATTTATTAACTTTAACCGGTTGTTCATCGCAGCCTAATTAAGATGAGGCGAGTTTGTGCTCCAGAGTTTTTCTTAAATTTAAAATTTCCTATTTCATCTATTTTAACCACTACTATTATCCGGCATGCAAATTTTCCTTGCTGAATATTATAATTTTAGTCATCGAATAAAATTTCTTAGAAAATCATTTTTTAGCGATTTAAATTCTTTGATATTTTAAAAAATTTCAAAATGCTGGTTATAATATTTAATAATAGGTATTTACCGATGATGTTTTGAAGCTCATAACATAACCAAGTTTAGCCTTTACTGTTTGCGGCTTTAATTTAATTTGTTGTAATTTAATCGTCATATTATACACGTTCTCCGAGGCTGATGTTTAAATTAAACGCCAATTTTAGTGCGCTCGATAAATAATTTGTTTACCCAGAAGACATGTTTTCAAAATCGAAAAGAATCTTGTGTAACTAGACTAGCAAACTCGATCGATGCCCGGAGATAAATTCGTACCGATCATGCGCATCTCTTACGCGCACATATTAAATGTAAATCGGTAAGGCGTAATTTATGCAAATTACGCACTCGGTGCGCTTTCGCGTGCCGTACAATACCGTTCCGCGAGCGTCAATAAAAGCCCATACCGAAAAATTCGCCTTCGAAAACGCTTCCCACATATCGGCGATCTGCAACATTTCGTTTGTGTATAAATCAACGCGTGCACGCCGTATTGAATTATAATTTGTAGATAACGCGCGCGCATATCTTACGGCAACCATCGCGCTCGAGTATAGTCGAGTATAAAAAAAGTGAACATCTTTGAGTATATCGGGGAGATGTGGTTTAATTTGATCGATGCCCGGCGCGGCCGCGCGATTTCAAATTGGTGCTTACGCTCGCTCCATTCGATCGCCCGTTTCATTACAGCGTGAGCCCGCCGACGACGTGGAGCATGTCCGAAATTTTGCGCGAAAAGGACGAAAAAAGCGCGCGCCACAAGTGCGACCCACGAGCGCCCGATGATGATATACATGCGGTCATGTTGTACTTACCGTTCGTACGCGCGATCCGCTTGATTACAGGTCTTCGGCTCTTATGTAGGTGTGCGATGTCCGGTGGCATGACCTCCGTTCGTCTGCGTCGTTTGCTTTTGTTTTGTTTTCAAGACCGGACCACAGCATCTTCAATATATACTGAATGATTCGATAAATATGAAAATTTTATTTAAAAAAATAAATTTAATAAATTATTAGATAGGCAACTTAATACACTTATATTATTTTTATTTGTATAACTGGTTGCAAAATTATAAGCTATTATGTTTTAGAATAATAGTTTTATTTTAATATTTTTTATCACTTTATATAAAATACATTGCAGACATGAAGGACTTGTAATCATATTCGATCCGTTTATAATAACATACTCTCTCGATACCCCCGATTGTTCGGGTGGCTCCTATAAGTAAATGCGCACGTATAATAATAAACGTGTGCAAGTGCTCTCCTCTTGTACGCGAGTACATTCGTTACGATTTGCGAATCGATGTTAAGCGCTTCTCGTCTACCTGCTACCAACCTGCTACCAGTGATGCTTCTGTTTTTAAATTTTTTACACAAAACAGTTACCGTTTGCATTTTACTATCTCTTCATCACAAATCGCCACTCACAACATCATTATAATGTGCGTATAGAAGTTTAGATGTTAATTAATGCTATTAGATGGCTTTATCTTCATTGCTGCTCCGGAGTGTGAAAAATGCACCAACTGAAATATGGAAGCATTGAATACGGCCTCGCGTTTAATTTACTTTCAAATTGCTTTTGCGGGCTGTAGGTGTAGGCGAGATATTTCATTAAGTGAATTACCTCTGGTTATTAATCACTTTGCTGCGCTCGATTTATTTATTAAACGTGCGCCCGGCAGCGGAAAATGCGCACTCTGCGTTTCATTCACAGTAGTCCCGTATCTGATCGCTTGAAATCTTGTAACAGTTATTTAATTACTTCAGTTATAAATGGACACACGCGCCAGACCTATCAATAATTCTAATATCGTGTATTACTTATTAATTGCATCAGCAAATAGGTACTACTATTACTAATTCATTTTATTTGCTTTATTCTCGTTTGTAAATTGAATATTTTGTTGGTGAATAAAGTATTATATTCAACTTGCACGTAAAATACTACTTAATAACTAGTATGATTAAATTTCTTACCAATTAAAAGTCTTTGGAATGGATGATATCCGAGAATGAAGGAAATGAGCGTCATTTTCTTAGCAATAAAATCGAAATAATCAAGTCGACATTTGTAGTAGTTAAATGTCAAATAAATTGGCTTCTTTAATTTGAGCAAATTCCGTCCGATTTCCATCTTCATAAATCTAAGACCTAACTGGCAATAAAAACAATAAAGGGTATCGTGAACAAGTTCGGCGGTTTTTTTTGTCCGAACTGCTCACATTATGGAAATAATCCGTACACAGTCGTAAAAAGTGGGTTAAATTGGGTGGTCGCGAGCTCTATTCGTTAATTGTCTTTAACAGTTTGCTCGTTGCCCCGAAAACATCATCGATTACCATCGACGTGCATAAACGTTTAATACCATTCAAATCCAAACCGCAAGCGCTGTCAGAAGCGTCGAACATCTGCTGGAGGTTTTTTTTGAAAAATTTCACGACCATTAATAAATTGCTCACTCACTCACTAATTTGCAACACAAGGGCGCATCCTTTGAGTTAAGCAGGACATGTATGATAAATTCGCCAAAAATTAATATGTTACAGTACAAAATTAACGAGGTAATAAATATGCGCTTAAAATATGATTTTAATGACCATTATGAACTTTTTGTGTGTTGCGAAAATATTTTCGGTTAATTTGCGGCGAAATTGTTTAAACTACATATTTACATAACACGTTTAAAATTAGATTTGTAAATGTGAATTAACCTCTTGGTCTGTGGCGGGCACGATCTCACCTCGAGCGACTGAAAATGCAAAACTGTGCCGCCATTTATAAAATGATACAGCGCGCAGCTCTTCGCCGTTTTGGCTGTGTCTGCGGCGTTTAAGCGTTTAACTGATTTCATTGATTATATGCCTCTGCTAACGAAATAAATCCGCATGCATATATATGCGGCGGCGGCGAGCACGCGTTTTCGTAATAATCTGCAAAAATTATCATTGCTAATTTCGCATCGTTCTCATGCGGCCTTCATTATCGTTTCTTTGTTTCGAATCTCCTCCTGCACATCATCCACTAATTTGCCGCGCATTCGCTCGAGCTTCAAGTCACGCAATCCGACACTATAAACAGAAAAGGGGTCGATTCGTATAATTTACATTTTAAAATTTTATTTAAATAATAATTTACATAGGTGCTTACATGAAACATTGTTTCATTCTATTGTATCTAGTATTGCGTGTAGATGGCGGTACATGCGTGGTAATTTAACGTAATCTTAAATTAAATCGACAATAAAAATACACAAATATTGCGCGCCGGTATGAAAAGCCGCGAAAACACTGGAAGAACACAATCCGCATTATAATTTTATGTACGGCCATTACGCGAGACGACTATTAAAATATAATTACAACAACGCCTACAATTAAAAGGCTGCGAATTCTGCGGCATCGGCTTTGGGCAAATAAATGCCGCATTATGGATTGAACACACATTATACCGTCTGAAGTATCAACATTAGAGAAAACTTAAAATATCTGCACATAATGCATCTCGTATTACCTATGTCGGTATTATGGGATAAAAATAATTTAATGCTGCTCAATAATTCGGTTCTTAAGATTGCAATTGAGAATGCTAGGGAAATCGGGAACCTCTATGCGCAACATGAAGTATATGTATTGATAGCAGTACGGCATCGAGTAAAGTATAAAAGACGGGATAATAAATAGCACTGACAAGCATTTAGTATCGTCATACAAGTACACGCCGCACACGGCATCGTCATACGTGTACTTTCGCAGGTGAGCACCGCACGAGGACATAATAGTTGTTCCCACAAAAGCGCCTAGTTATTGTGAATATAAGCAAAGCCGGGCGGCCCGAGATGCTGTAGACTGCGTACACAAATGACAAACGACGCAGTCACTCCATATAGATTAATAAAACGATGCCGAATAGTCTATTATCTACCAGGATACACTCGTTGTAATATTCGGTGTGTGTAAAACAGTATAATGGGCAAATTTATATCTTGTTTTGTTGTGGACGTTTATGTTTGGTTTGTTCCGCGCGTTTGTTTTTAGATAATTCTTTGATTATAGACCAGAGGGCTTGACCTAGAAGAAATAGAAGCTAGAAGAAGTTTTATTTGATAAAGAAAATAGTATTTTATGTACCAAGTGGGTTAAAAGAGTGTTTAAAGTATTTTAGTCACGCCCTTGGCGGTCCGTGTGTAAAGTATCACTTTTTGTGTCTCAGAACCGTGAAAAAAGTGGTAGAAGTAGAAAA
This sequence comes from Dalotia coriaria, assembly GCF_025399875.1. NCBI lineage: Eukaryota > Metazoa > Arthropoda > Insecta > Coleoptera > Staphylinidae > Dalotia > Dalotia coriaria. Next base: position 6,752,757 of record NW_027045445.1, read on the forward strand.
ACCGTTTAAAAGCATTTGGAAATCTGATTTTTTATTTTCGTGCATGAATAATTTGATATTGCTAATATTTGAGATAAAATTACCAAGTTATTCTACCAATGAAAGAAAAAGTATGCAAAGTAAAAGTTGTTCCAGAAAGCAGACAAGTGGACAATGCACTTTAGTGATACGAGATAAAACATGAAGTAGACACTAAATGAAGCCAAGATAGCATCTTAATAAAGAGCGCCTGCACAATAGCCGAAGCTGATTGCCATTTAATATCCTCCTTCTATCAAGCAGCAATAATTTACAACGCACGAAAATTTATGCGCCACATTTTAAAGGCGATTGCATGTTGCTTTTCGCATTACGCCGGCGCGCATAATGCATGCGGGCGGCTAGAGGTGTACCAGCACACCAGCAACAAGGCACATCGAAGTCCGCAGAACGAAGAATCAAGCGCATTAGGCGCGTTTTGCGTTTGATACGCAACGCGCGCGCAACGTGCAAAAAAACCAAAGTAACTACACTACCCAACTCGTAGGTACCAAGTACGAATGTTACGTGAACGTATATCATCGGACGGTGTGCGGCGAAACGCAACTACGCGCGCGCGAGCAAGCCATGAAAGGTGGTATAAAATATCTCGCCGAACTTCCTGCAGAAAACTGTTGCGCCATCGCGAACACCGCATATAACATACATCGATAAGTGGTTAGAAAAATGGGCAAATTTATGCGGGTGTAGCGTGGCCAGTCTGCGCTCTGCGCGGCCACAGGTGGATATATAGGTGTAGATGTAGCCGATGTAAGGAGCCCACATGCGCGTCTTTTTTCCTGCGCGCATGACGTGTGCACATTTGCGGCTGCAGTATACTACTACGATCTGTCATGGGCGCGAACGCAAACGAGCAACAACGCGCGTCCTTCTTTGTCGTGTCTCGCGCGCTGGGGTTGCACAATTGGATTTCAGACTTACGAGCTGAAGGTGTTTACTTGTGTTACATATTCGCCGTGCGAAAACCTTCGAATCCGAAAAATACCACAATGCACACAAACCAGCAATCTTTGACCTGTTCATTAATGCATAATTTTATGGATTTTGCGTGGTTTCGCCACTACGGATATAAATTCTATACTTACCATTAGCCATCATGGGCGTGCAATATATATTTTTTGAGGTCGTGCTGCTGCGCATAGTTGACTAAAGTTAAGTTGCTTTATGTGCGTTTAAACTTGGATTGATTTAACTGCGTGCTGCCACGTTTATTTTATTAGGTGTGCCTGATAGTTACGATTTGCACTAGAGTGCAACATAACCTCATTTTTGATCTACATCTTGCATGTTGCGTATTATCCTGTGTGTGGTTAGGTCGCGCGCTTGCGATGCAGATGAGTGTGTGGGTGCGACTTAAGACGTTATCATATGACGGCGCATTGTGCGCGCGGTTGAGCCACGGCTAATTTATCGACTAATTACCACACATGGCAATAAATTGTGCGCTTTGTACTTAGCCACCATGCGGCCATGTTAATGTCGTAAAATATTTGAATTGCGCAACGTTTTGCACAACGCCAAAGACGTATTTCCAGGAGATTTGTAAAATTAAATTGCATTCCAAATACTGCACCGCTTTCTGGTTGTGTTGTAGATGATATCAAAAGTCGAGCTCCGACGACGACTTAATACAAACTCGGCTTAATGCGAACGCAATAAAATCAAATTATACCACGAGCGCGAACCGAAATTGAGCATTTTAAGAACGTGTTTATTAACCTCCTGAATGCGCTTTTTTGACGTGTGAATATGCGGGTGGTCTCGCTTTTATATCCTGACTTCTTGACGTTCTCAATTTTTATTCGAATAATATACGTCCGCGCTCTGAAAAGAATAAAATCGTGTCCTGTTGTCCTGTGGATATTTTGTGCGTGTGTAAACTAAACATCTGAAAAGAAGTAAAGGCGGGTAATAAAATGATGGCGATAAAATGTGAACTTTTATGTCTTTTTATTAATACATATATTTTTTCGTTAAATTTTCAAAGATTTGTTTTATTTCGGGGTATAATTTAATGCCTCCACCTGCTGCGGCGTTACATAAAAATATCAAAAATATCGTCGATCAAATCGCTTGTGGAAAATAAAGCCATTAATGTTTATCCACACACCACTCGACAACAATTCAATCGCAGGCATCCGCAGGTTGGTCGGGTGAATGCATGTGAAAGGACGTGCGGCTAGAAAAATAGAAACAATATAAATAACTTTGCGCATCAACTACTCAGCAAGTTTAAACTAGGCTTTATGATGCGAGGAGCCGTGATTAAACTGTCTTTCACGTCTGCGCGCCGAGTCTCTCTCTTGGAGAGACAGTGGGAAGAATAGACGATGCAATGTTTATCACGGTTTAATCTATATTAAACTCGCGCTGCGCTCGCACTTGCGCGCGTACTTAAGCTATAGATTACATAAGCATTCAGATCATTCGGATGGACGGGGGCATGGCCGCGATGGGCATTTTTGGGGCCGCGCGAGCACCGCTGCTTCCTTATTATTATTATTACACATCAGAAATCATCTTCGGACGCATTCCGGGCGAGACAACGCGACGCGTTGTAACGATCTCAGAGACATTGACATTACAACTTGGCTTCTGTAGCACTCAATGGGATACAAGGAGATAATTTAATAATGCCTAGTTTTGTTAGCTATCAGATGGGAGCGACACACAAAAGCGATTTAAATGTCTCAATCACAATGCGGTTTTAAATGTCTAAATATCTAAAATATTAATTTTTCAGTTTGAAATTGTTCCGAAAATAAATTTTATTATGTATAGTACAGTCTGGTACTAATTTTAATGTTATATATGCGGTGCATGAACACAACAAGTGCTAAACTAATAAACTAATAACAAATTAGCAGTAAATTCTAATGCGTAATCATAAACGCATGTGCGTTTAAAATGAGATAAAGAACACACGCATCGTAAAATTACGGATTTAATTTTCACAATTATACAATTACAAAGTTATTATTTTATTATTTGCGCAGCGCGCGCATAATATACGACCGTTTAATCGTATTTGCACGCCGCGTTAATTGCCAAAGTTGTAATTTGTGTAAATTTATCGCAACCAGTCGATTTAAGCGCAAAGCGAATAATAATATTGCACTGATAATTATTATTAGTATTCGTAAACGGTGCCAAACACATAAAAATCTAAACAGATATTAAATACAAATGTTTAAGAGTTTCTATTTCGATTTTTTAATTGTTGTAAACTAGCCAGTATCAATTGCAGCGCGCTTAATTGAACAATGTGTAATTTAATTAACATTGCATATGTCAGCGCGTAAGGTAATCGACGCACGCAGCAGTCGTGCGTAATAATCTCGACGTTTAATTTAAATGATAATGATCAGAATGAATGCAATCTAATCGCAATATCGCTTTCACTCGCATGCTGGTAGACTGCACAAATAAAAGAAGCGCGCATGTAGAGAGCGTACTTGCGATCCATTAGCTTAATTTAAAATAATAAATACTGCACCGGCCTACGTAATTTGTTATTGTTGCGGCGGCCCACGCACTCGCAAGGACGATTAGATTTATTGCCGGCGACGGCGGTGCATCTAAAACATGCAGAAATAATACAGGGCGATGAAATCTCCGGCTATAAATGTGCATTGTGCACGTTTGATGCAAATAGGTTCAAATCATTCGGTGGAAATGAATGCATTGTTCACTGCTTCGCGGGCATTGCAACGTGCGCGGGTGAATAATCGAAATTCGTGTTGAACAACGACTTAAGTAAACAAATTTATAATTCCTTTTGATAGCATCTGAGCCGCCGCCGCCGCTCACCGGCTTCACGAGTCTTGTATGCTCTTCGTATGCGTAAGCCAGTCAACGTCACTGCCGCACAACAATCAAGATTGAAGATGGATGCTAATCTCTGGAATGCGAAAACCACTCGTATAGACTAAACAAGTATCAATCTTAATCCATTTGAAGAAATACGTTGACTGACGCCATGTTGTATCGTCAGCTGATTTTTCAGTGCGGTAGTTCTTAAAACAGTAGCTTCCGTAAGCGATTCTTTGTTATGCAGTACAACGCGTGCTCCTATTTTTAACCAAAATGTCATATTTACTGGACAGATACCGTACGTTGCAGTTTATGCGTGTCCCGCGAGCGCGTTCCAACGTTTACACGCGGATAACATTTGCATGATGACTTATTAGATTAGCCGGGCGCGTTTGAACCAAGTTTTGTCTAAACGTCTAATACCTATCGCGCACTCGAATGAGAAATTATATAATAATAGTCGGAAGGAATTCTCGCTGCTACAGGGTCACCGCGAATGTGGTAAATCAATAAATTTTATTTATTGTTGTAGGTCATAGCTTGTGGGTCATAGCCGAAGCCAATTGAATGTTTGGGATTTTATTACGTCTTGCGGTGCCATGCGCTAGAATCGTTCATTGCTGCATTCGCGCGACGTGTCCCCTCAGTCTTCGCTTAAATCTTGTTTAAAAATAACCGGCTTACAACGTGTACTTAATGCATGTGTGTAGCCCAACACTTCTCATCTTTTTGTTTCGCCGTGAATGTCCTTTGTAAAGCGTTTCTCTAGCACTCGTAGTGAGCTTGTAAGTGTCGTTTATTTCGTATTGTATGCCTGGGCTTTTGTGTGAGTAATGCAGTCACTGATTCGAGGAAAGCGCCCACAATAATAATAGATAATTAGACGACAGTGATCAAGTGGCGATGAAAACGAACCAACATTATTCAACTTTCGCTTTACAAACACAAATTTTTTTTTCGTTTTGTATATTTTATCGCGCTTGTTATACACTTTGTTGATTTCGTACAAGACTAATTTTATGTATAGATACAAGAAGTTGTGTTTATGTAGTACATTAGAATTCATTAGCCATAGCAAGAATAAATCCGTGCGCTTTACGATTGTTGATAATGAGTTTTTACGGTCGGGCATACACAGCTGCCGCCCCCAATATCGTAAATCGCGACGCGCACATGCACCAAAGCGTGGACGTCCACGGGCGATGATAATATTTCATAATGTATTATAGGAACGCTCGCGGTTTTTGGCAAAGCGGACGGTTTTATTAAAGCGCGGACAATAAATATCATTCTTGTTCCAGCAAAAGCCAGCCTAATAATTCGTGCCTCGGATGAGGAACCACAATGACTCAATGGAAATAAAACATTTAGGCGCATTCCTGCATTAAATTTTGCTCTGAATTTGTTGAAATTTGAATCTGTTGGAAGGTTCATCCAAGAGAGTATGCGCTCTGTGCAGTGTTGCAATTGTGCGAGTGCAATTGAGCCCAATTTAGCACTTAGAGAGACACCGAGACGCGTTTAAAATACGACATGCGAGCGGCTCGCTTAACTGTTTGTCGTGTCTGCGTTTCGTTTGACATGGCGTTTTCGGCGTTTACATCGTATTACTTTGAACACGGCGAACGGCGGACACAAAGCGAGATGTTTAAGTATTGTGTGCAGACAGAGTCGAGATGTGAAAGAAATTGGTTGCCGCCGCCGCCGCCACGCTCGCAAGTCGGGTGTAATAAGAGTGACGACGTGTTGCAGCTCGCCAGACGTCAGGACGCACACGACCTGCAGTCACTTCGTTTTTTTCTTCTTTTTTTTATCATATATCTGTAACATTCTAGATATAAACTTTTTATTCGCAGTTATCTAATAGTATATATTTTAATACATTGAAATGATATCATCAAAATTAATAATAGATATATTATTAAAAGTATCCATTGGTAGTAGTAAAATTTAGTGAAATGTTTGTAGTATATGACAGGCCGAATACATCGTCACAGTGGTGGGTACAACGCAGATAAATGCGTTTGTTTATTTTTATAACTAAGCATCAGCGGCGCGCGCGTTAAATGCAGCGACAGATGGGCTTAAGATGATGTTGTCATTGAACGATTCGCACAAGTCGCGCTCGAGTCAGCTGAAGGCTCAAACCGCAGTTTTTCGTGGCGTAGTAAATTCAGCACCACGCGGAAATACCCGCAGCCGCGCGCTACGCTCGCTCGCATCGGTCGAGTGAAGAAGCGACGGGAAAATAGAGATTTTCACGATATTACACGATCCGCGCAACCCGCAGCGCGATTTCTTAATGAAAAACCGCGCTCCTAATTGCCAGCGCACGTATATACACTTGTACTTGTATACGCTCGCGATGGACGAGTAACATGCATGCGCGTTAATTAATCGATTATAATGAGAACGTGTCTGAAAAACAGCTGCGGGTACTATTCTCGATACGCGCCGCGTTCGCAATAACAAGTCGACGGCGATGAAAACGCAGCGGCGTTATGTTTCATACTTTTGTCTATCGCACCCCGAGATCGCTCGTAACTCTTCTCGTCTATCTCGGAAGCTCATCTCGATGATGTATGCCGGGCGAGCTGCGGGGCAGCGTGTTTAATCGACGCGCCGTTTCGGCGCAATTTCATTTTCGTCTAGTCCGAAACTCTCAGCGCGCATCGTTCCTCAAGAATGTCGGGAATTTAATCTACCGCAAAGTGGAAAAAATCTCGACACATTTAGATGCAAAGCGCGCATTTTTAATTGGCCCAATTCTGCAAAATCATAACATTTTAACATAAAAATATTTTCATATCTTAGGAATTTTTTTCCTCAAATCTAGACGTCAGCACTGACCTAACATAACCTAACCTTTAGATATTTTTTCGAAAATTTATCAAGCATGAAATAAATCACATCCATATAACGAAATAAAAAAGGACCGCCATCGTTATTAGTATGAGTAATAAATGTCGATGAGGTGATTCATCTTTTTCCACACGCTTGGCTGCGGCACGTCGTAATAAACACATTGGTACTTATACTCGAATAAAAACGCTGTCCGATTGAGGTATTTCGTATGGGTTTCGTGCTGCCTTTGATAATAGAGCGTCGCGAAAGTTTTTAAAAGTTATTTGAACGGTCGCGGAGGCGGCGTGGGCCTCGCGTCTATTAAACGATGGTCGCGTCGTTGTCATTCACGTCGACCAGCATCAAGGTGTGAGTGCAGACACCGCTCCTGCTATTATAATAGTCGATTTTATTATTATTTCATTTCATTGTCACCTAACAACTATTAACTCTTGCGGACCGAAACGTTCCGCACCTTTTATACATAATTGGTCGACATGCACAAACTGCGCGATTAGAAAATTATATTCATATTTTTATTATGCATACGAATCTAAAAACGGATATTGAATTGTGTGGTGTGTTTATTTTATTTTTTAATTGACGTATTTTTACGTCTTTATCACAATTCAATCGTTGAAAAGTCCAAAAGACATTTAAATGTGTTTGCTTTGTACACCCACATTTCTCTCAGAATATATCCCACTAAAACAAAACACAATAATAGCTAAAGATAAGATTATAGACTCGAACGAAATTTATTGTCGAATATATAAATGTTTAAGATTACCGGTGTTTTCTTCGGTGTGTTGTTTATAGGATTTGAGCGGCTGGTAGAAATTTGATGTCGCGTTGGACAAAATACGAACAACAAAAAAAAGACGCGAACTGCACGCGGCCACAATTCGCGGCGAGTGAATTATTGCGTCTAGAATTCCCGAAAGGTTAATAAAGAATTATGGCACACATCTGCGGACGCCTGACACTTTTGCTTTGCGTCGCGTTTTTCTACTTTATATCCGGATCAAAGAGGCGAATGATTTACAAATCGCGGCGGACGCTTTTTCGGCCGTCGCAGCCACCGCATCGCGATCGCCAAAGTGTTAATTATGTTTTATGGAAATGATGAATTGCCGTTTGTCACGTGCGGTGTGTGCAACTAACCCCCAACATGCAATTTATACAACCTGCTTATAACTCGTATTAAATGAAACGAATTTAAACGCGCAAACATGTGTTAGTTAGAGCATTGTACCTGTTCATTGTAGAATTGTTAAAATATGTGAAACAACGAAACAAGATTGCGGCGAAAAGAAGGTATGACGAATTGCGAGTGCACTTTGACCTACGGAATTGTTGAAATGCTTGCGAGGCACGAGCTGCATGTTCAAGATGAAGATAAACTAAGATGTTTGATATCTGATTATGGAAATGATGTGTGATGCTCAATCTGTATGCGAAAAACGTCGGCGGGTACGTTTAATAAAGGCACGTGCTGTAAACGTTCACTGAATAAATATCTACTTTTCTTAAAAAGCGTAAAAAAATTACAGAAATAAAAAGTACTTATGTAATTTGCAGTAGAAACTTGTTTATGTTAATTTCGAAAGAGTGGAAAACATCTAATTAATTACCAAAAACCTTCCTTATCTTAATTATATTTATTTAAACGAGCTTCTTGCATCCGCTCGTTTTCGCACAACAAAAAAGTTGCTAAACAGGCTGTAATTAATGAAAATTAGTGCGTGCGTTGATTAACACCACGTTTGATCTTAAATATTTTGGTTTCGCTTGACAAGATTCATTGCGAGTTTACATTCGTCGAAATAAACATTCATTTGAAAGCTTTCCAACTCAACCTACAAATGATAAAAAGAACGCACATTTGCAAATCTGCATCTCGCAATTAATTTCGTCATTCTTTGTTTTCCAAGAGAATACGTACATTTGTAAGTATTTTAATGTGGATATAAATTGTTGGAATGTGTAAAATATGCATGAAATGTGTCCCGGGCGTGGGAACGAAACGTTTAATAACTGGACGCATTTAATGAAATTATTATACGCGAGTACTCGGAATAAAAGTTTAAAAAGTGTCGCAGACATTCTCACGGCGCGCTGCCCTTTGACTCGAAAGACTTCTCCTGTGGTTTAATCGTAACACTCGTTGCTGTAAGTAAAGTGCACGCACGAGCTGCCTACTTACTTACCCGCCGCATTGTGAGCCATTGTCGCCTGTCACCTCGTCCACGACATTATTCATGCCGACGATGATGATGGCGGACGCTACGACAAACGCGACGCCGAATTGCACGACAACGCGCCGGAAATTTACGACGGCCGGGACTGTAACGACACCTAACTGTCAACTGGTTTATGATTTACAGGAACGAAATTCGACACAATTATTCCACAACTCGCTGTACTATGCAATTGGAACCTGCTGACGACCAGCACCGGCTGAAAATTTTATCACACGATAATATTTTCAGCTTGTATATTTTGCTGAGTCCGGTACTGTTGATGAGCACATTAATCGAATGTTGTCTTCATCAAGATGTCGCCTGGGTGAACAGTGGGTACGTAACAGCGCAATATTCGCGCCTTCGCCCGAGTTTTGAATTTCGTCCTCCATCACACACACCACACACTCACCTTAACTCACACGTTCAAGTGTCCGCGATATGGTTACCGGCTACTAATTAACATGACGCAGTATCTCTTATTCTGAGTAACTATAAACTTTATCGCAGGTTTGAAAAATGACCACAGTGCTCTCCGAAACGCGGTAAGATATCAGAACTCGTTTCAGGCGGCTCGCGAGCTCATCGTACCGAACGAAATTATGATTCACATGCTCGAATTTTTACACAATATTTTCATTTCAACAATCATCCGATAAACCACTCGCAGAAATCATACGCAATTATAAATTAACGTGTTGTCTGCCGTTGTCCGCTTATTAGCATTGCATTTTTATGCTAAACGTTTCCATAAATTTCCTTGCACGTCGAACGCTTGCGAATGCCATGCATGTCTCGCATTAGTTTATAATTCATACATTGATAAAACGAAATAAATTTCGCATTGTGCGGATCATCGCGATGTGTATGTGCATCGTGCAGTAATGCCGCACGTTGATATGTATATTACCCTTGGTTCGTTTGTAAACTATTGAAAATAACATTTATAACTCACAATTGCGCACAATTCGCTTACGAGCACTTCGATGGGTATGGATGGATATTTTTCTTCCAGTTTGAACATGCTGTTTGATGGGAATGTGCTTTGCGACGCATTCTCTAGTCTATAGTACATGTAATTTATTGATTACTGTTGTTTATTGCTTAAAATATTGAGAAAAGGAAACGTATCTAAGTTAAAAAGTAGATGATATAGAAGTATCATGTAATACCGAGCTGCGCATGCGTGTATTTAAGTGCAAGCTAAAAATAGGCGGAGCGTAAGTCAACAATTGACTTTAAAAGAAAATAAATGTTGCCAAATTAGATTACAATGAGTAATTTCGGTTGTAAAACGAAATCGTTGAATAAACATCGATAATCTAAATCGACCGAGATGGTCAAATGGAGTCGAACAATTTTAACGCCAACACGAGCGCGCGCGCACGCTTACAATTCGCATATATCCGCGATAAAGAAGAAATAACTCAGCGCGCTTTCTTCTTCCCGCCGGCTTCGGAGTGCGCGTTGTGCAACAACTTGTTGCTTTTAATCGTCCGCGAACGCGACTCGCACAATTACGGCGACCCGAACAATGTGCATTAAACCCGCACACACGGGCATAAACTATTCCGAACATAATCCACCACGATTCGAGAGAGCGGAGCCGCTACGTGTGGCGCGCAGCGATTTGGTGCATTTGTCTCCTGCGCGAGGGAAGCGGATAAGGCGGCCAACAAAAACGAAACAAGAGTAATTTAAGGTGAGGACTTATTATCTTAAAGCTTGTAGGTGTACGCTTGCTTGTTGCATCGTCACACCATCAGCACGTATACCGAATGTCGCCAAATGTGCGCGCCACGTACTGATAACATCAAAGAGTTCAAACGAGTTGAAACAATGTAGCAGTCACGTCGCCCGCTTTGTGTCAGATTTAAATTTTGCTTCTTTTGCACATTTTATTACAGCAGGGAGTGTCACAAGTCATCCGAGTACATTTCGTACAATGTTCAAAGTCATTGACTGTTGTGTCCATTTCGATGGCCGAAAAAAATGTTTCATCACAACTTCTGTAACATCCAGTAACATCTGAAGCATATTTATACAAATGCAGATTATGTACTTACAATACTTACAATTCTCGAACAGAACAAATACAATGCTAACAAATTTTACTCGCAGCTCAAGAAGAATACGATACACGACGGGTTTAGTCTTGTGTGCGTGGAGTATCATCAGACGGTGCGGGCGGTAATCTAGGAATTTACACAGGTTAATCTCGGCCGGGGAATGAATAAAAAACGTAGGTACCTACGTTCAGGACAAACTTTATGCCTTGTCAGATTTTTCTGTAAGTGCGGCCAATTTACCACATGCGTTTATAGACAAATAATTTTCATACAATGAATGTGTGTCCTCCGCCGAAGACCATAAAGTTTTTCAGGATTGGATCTAAAATTTTAATTATACACAAAAACATATGAAAACAATTATGCGCATATAAATAAAATTAAGCAATAAGTTTTGAGTTGTGTAAAACATTTAATGATGGATAAAATTATTTATTTCTTTGTGTATTGTTAAAGAACTCTTCGCTAATTGCACTTTATACTAATATATAAGTACCCTATCATGGCTTAATATGAGACCTCTCTTGGTATCTTATTATACTCGCTGGTCGTTGGTAATGTGCAGTAATGAGATAAAAGAAATCGAAAGTAGTACTCGGCTCCGCGTGGAAGAAACACTGAATACAGTGGAACACCCACTCAGTCGTCACTTGATAGCTAATAAATTAGCGACACAAGAGCTCTAAGCGTCGCACACACGAGCGACTAAAGAGTTGTGCATTCACGCTCACTAATACGATGACAGGGTGAGTTATTATTAACTCGATCATTTGCTGCGCTTTCATACCTTCGTATACCTTTTAGCGCTGTGCGAACTACGATTTTACATACCCACACGCAAATTGCTCAACTGGGTTTGATCATTTTCCAACCACAATGCGAGCATTCGGATATATTTAAACAAAGCATATGCATGTGCGCATATTTTTATTTAAATTTCCATCATTCCACAAGTCCGTAATTTTAATTACCGTGTTTCGTATTATTTTTAAGTGTATATTATAAACACTATTATTAGCAGCGGCATTGTTATTAGTTTAGCGCTCTACTCTTGCATGCAATAAAATGACAAAAGAATCCGCGCAAATTGTTTGTAAACTTTGAATGAAAAACTCATCGAGTTAATTTTAAGCCCGTTATTAGTGAGCAATAAATTACAAATTGTGTACTCTTGTCGTAATTATTTATTTGTGTTAGTATCCTATACTAAATTCGCGCATTGCTAATAAAACACACATTAAAGCGTTAAAAATGTACTGCCTTCTACGAGTCGTTTATTTTACGATCGTTCATCGTATGATTACGGTGATTGTAATGCGTGAGGGATTAACCTCTACAAGTGTTCAACTTTAACATTGTTTCAAATAGTTTATTGACATTGTACACCGATCCGACACAAGTATCTTCAAAACTAAAGTGTTTCCAATCCTAAGTTTTGTCAATGGATGAGATATTTAATAACATGTTATCAGGCGATTTGTAATGGCAGGCATTTATCGATTTTATTTCAGTGATTTTGTATCCATTTAAGCATTTCCTCGTACATTCGAAAAGCAACGGTGCATTCTCGAAAGCAAAAGCTTCACAGCAATCGTACTTAGCGCATAGAGCATGCCTAGAGCGAGTACACGTCCATGCGTCTCAGGTTCCGACACAAAACACAGAACTATAAGGAGAAACATTGCGATCGTTCATTCAGATAAAATCCTGTCGTTAAGTTGGCCAGGCCACATGGGCTGGAGAGTTTGGTCAGATTGACGCTGATGTAATGTAACCGATATATCGGACGATTTTCCGTTCAGCTTAAATATGATACGAAATTGTACCCGGACGCGCATACCTGTACGTTGCGTACACGTAAAATCAGTCAAATCAATCAAAAACTTACATGTTCCCCTTCGAAAGTGAGATCGGCAGTTGCGACGCTTAGTTGCATTTTATTCAAAAAAAAATTCGAGAAAGAATTAGGTATGTTCAAATCGATTGAATAAACTTATTTTAAATTAAATTAATGCTAATCGTTTAACATACAATTTTAATTTGATGAGTTGGTATTAAATGCAGCTATAATTCAAGGAGCAAGTAGGTACCGTTGATAAATTCGGTAGGTACGCACATCCATGTAGGTATGCAGATGCGTTACAGAGAATTTTAATTTCTGACAATTCGGATTATAGCCATATAATTTTCATTTTTATTACAAAATTAATGAGTAATAAAACGCGTTAACTCAATAACCGTACAAAGCGTGGTTCTTCAAACTGTAGATAAAGAACTTGCATGTGCCATAAATTTATGACAAATTTATGATTATTATTGCTAGATTTTGAACAGAAAGTATTTCTGTGCCAAATCTTTTTGCGATCAGATAAGACAAAAATAGCGTGTCATAATTATGAGTGCAATTTGTAAATGTTTATAATTATACTAACCATTTAAGTGTGCATCAATCACATCTTACGTAAATTTGAAAAATTATTCTCATTATTGGATACGCAGATGGACGATCAACAACGAAAAACGCGTAATCTCCGAGATCAAACATTTTTCGTCGATGTGGTAATTAGCATCTAAACTCAATATAACTTTCCGGTGGTCTTTCACAATCACTTTTACACTCGATGAACAGAAGCATCCATTACGTCAAGCGTAGCTATCTGTTTGTGAAATTAAATGGATGTCGTGTAGGTTGATTACTCGTCTGTCAAACACAAACGGTTGTACGTTAAAAAAAAGCTTAATTACACGTGCATGCGCACATTCACGCGCTATCGACGTTCGTCATCGGGACTCATCACCAAACATCGGACCGAAAAACGCAGCCTGTCTAACGATTAACGTTGGATGGGATGACCAAATGAGACATTCGAAAATGCAAAATGGCTCATTACCGGCCCACAGCCATGAACGCCACGAAATAATTCATACAACTTTGTGAGTTGTTGAGGATTTAACAAGAAGCAGCATTAAGCATTTCTGACGCAAGCGATTTAATTATTTCCGTTAATTTACTTTTACTTTATTACGCAGACGCAAAAGTGTATCGGTATTATCTTCTGCTTTAGCACTTAATTATGACAACAATGAAGCGCGCATAAAATTAAGTTGCCTTAGCCGATTTAATTTGATACCCCGAATATTAATTGTTTTGCACACAGGTAAGCAATTTTACCAGTTTATCTGGTCTTTTGATAACGAATTTACAGTTTCCGGTAGGTTTCCTTTTTATCGGAATCGGATAAATCACAATGTTTATTGCAATTACTTCATCATTTTGGTCTTGATATACTCGTACGATATGATCTCGAGGGTATCCGGTTATTAGACGTATTCTCGAAGAAAATATTGAGACGCCGTCTCAAATATCAATCTGCAATAGAATATGAAAATATCACGCTTCAAATTTGGGTATAAATGTGGGTTGTGGTCACATCTTGATTTAAATAATATGTGTACACATTTGGAAGTTATTGCAACTGTCAGTTTAAACTCATTGGGTTATAGTGAGAGAATAATATTCAACACATTATATAAACAATTGTCTTAAATTTATTTTGCAATATTGTAACGTAAGTGTGAACGACTTGTACGTGCATGTAGGCGAGCCAGGAACCTCCCTTTTCTGTTTAATTTCGCTGGTCGCGTCATCGACTAAGCTGTTTCATTACACCCACAAAATTATTTAATACTTGTCTTTAGTTGATTTCTATTTGAACTATGAAATTCAATACTCCTATAAAACATTAAATACTCCAAATGTGCTTTCTTTAATCGAATATCTAAACTTTGTATTCTTTTGTTTGCAGCGGTTGAAACTTGATATCGTTTCGGACGTATGCAAGTGAATACTTACAACACCACCTTAGATGAAACTGGACCAGCGCGATTTGCAAAAGTCCGACACGTATCTACACACATCGGCAGAACAAATAGGTTTATAGTCTATCAACTTTGAGGTAAATATGTCAGGGTCGCGAAAAACATAACTACTGCAATAAATTAGCGAAATCATCAGCAATTGGAAACCGGCAATGGTAGAACGCGGGGCGATGAGAGCAAAATGTTATGCTTGTGTATTCTGACATGCTGTGTTTTATGTATTACTGCACTAAACAGCAAACTTTACGTGTAAGTATTGTGTTTACGTCACAAAAATAGTAAAACAAGCACGTATACTACTCGTAGCATTTTTTTAAATTCTGCAGTTAAAACAAATTGCTTCTTAAGTTCCGGAATTGTGGTGAAAAGTACCTACAATTTATCTCTTTGTCATCATATTTATATAATTGTAGAATTGGCACCAAATCTCAAGAAATATATTTGTTTTGTATTATGTGTAATGATTGTAAAATAGGTTTATTGAAGCCACAATTATGTTTCTACAGGCTCTCAAAAAATTTTAAGATTGACATCAACATATGATTGCAGACTTTAATACACCGTTATTCTGTAAATATTCAATCAACAATTGACTGCTTTTATTGACAACTGATGTGTATGGTACTATCTTTAGGCGAAGTGTGGAACTATGTTATCGTCCATTCTAGATTTGATACCAACAAACGCTGTTGACAAAATCAGTGTTATTATCCCCAACTTGTTCGGACGTGTATCTCTAGACAGCCCACGTTTCTATAAATTATAATTGTGTAGATCGTGTTATGATCTGTTAGCAATCGACGGTATTTACTAGTTATTAGAAATGTGGCGTACTGCTAAAGATTTGTCGCGCGTGAAATCGGAAATTGCGTGTTTTGTATAGGAGAGACCGAGAAGGATCCGTAAGCCTCGTGTGTGCCGTCGGCTACTTTCTGGAACCGAAGAAACATCATTGAATTTATTATGCGTTGAGTCGATTATGAATTTGTACAAATCAACCAGGTTTGTGAGCACGGGAGCAATAAAGTGAGTACATGAATAGTGTAATAGTAATAAATAAATAGTGTAATATTTAAAACAAATGTATGTAATTTTCATTGTTGTTAATATAACGTAATGTATTATTATAAACTTTTTCAAATTTCGTTTTGGCATCCACTTTGTCGTTTGCAGGATTGATGCCTTAAATCATATTCCATATAAATCTGAAGTGCGCCAAACGTGTACCTACAATATATAGCTCTTGTTCGTATGGTGTTGTTGGTGTTAAAAAGTTGAATAAGGTAGAAACATAAATAGAAGGATCAAATAACAATGATAAGAACACTCGGTGGTCGAGTGGATACGTGCACCTGCTAGCATGCTAGTAGACACGGGTCGAATCTCAGGTGTAGAAGGCATTTTTCTCAAATATAAAAATATCAGGTGAAATTTGGGTTGCATATATGAATTGCAACGAAATATGAGAGAAATTGTAATACAAGTGAAGGCAATATGAAAAATCAGAAAACACGTGGAGAAACGAAGAACAGAGAAATAGAAGAAGAAGGAGTAGTAGAAGATAGAAAGAAGAGAACGGGGAGGTGAGAGTAGTAGAGAAGAGGAGAAGATAAAAGAAGGAGAACAGGAGAGGATCAGATTTTTAAATTTTTTGGCCCGTGTCGTTAGACAGTCTAAGGACACTGCTTGGATGCGTCCATTGCTCCCGGCCCATCCTACAGCTACGATGTCTCTACGCTTCATCCCCGGAATTATCAGGCATATCAACAATTTTTATGGTGGGGGATCACCCCCAGAGAGAGGGAACTCCTTATAAGGACAATCCTTATAAGGTCTTGTTCAAATATTTCTAAGTTTTAAGTCGCCTCTCTCGAGGCGACACTTAAAAATATTCTAACAGGTTCTGACCTGTAGCTGAAATGAAAGATGGAGTACACAAATCATACAGGATACCTTAACAACTTTTATAGTGGGGATCATCCCCCGAGTGGGAGAACTCCTTATAAGGACTTGTAGAGATATTTCTAAGTGTCGACGCTCTCAGGACCGACCACAAACACTGAGAAATACTTTACAAATTGGTGACCTGTACCTGAAATGATGGAAGTAAGAGGTGCACAAGTCATCAGACACAGCCATTGCCTTTAACATTTCTTTATTAACAAACTAAATACAATATAACTTTAGAATTTGCAATTTCAATACCTACAGAACACATGACGTCATTTTAAAACATGTTTATGACCTGCACAGCTGCGCTATGCTAACGGCTCTGAAATTACAAAACATAGCACTAGAAAATAGCTAATTGCGCCCTTTTTCGCGGTTAATCTATAGAAAATTATATACAGGGTGTTTTCAAAAGAAAATCACCCACAAAATAATAAAAATTGTCATTTTGACCGGCATTAAGGAAAATTTATATACAGGGTGTTATCGAAAGAAAATTGAAAGTTGGAGGAGAGGTATCCCAGTTGTCTATTTTTGCTAGGGCCAGAGAAATCAGGTATACAGGGTGTTACAAAAAAATTAAGAATGATATGAAACACTCGAAAACCCAATTTTACATTTTCTACTAGTGATTAAGAAAACCTAACCTACAGGGTGTTACAAACTGAAAATAAAATGCTATAAACAGACACCCGAAAATCATGATTTTTGATCATTTTCTCCCGAACACAAAGGAAAATAAATACACAGGATGCTGAAAATTTTTGTGAATTAAACACTGAAAAACTATAGGTTTTATCAATGGGGATCAACGAAGAAAGGCACAAGACTTAAATAACTACCCTCTAAAAGAAATGTTTTGCTGGATATCCAGGATTACTCGGTTACAGGGTGGTAGGGAAGAGTTCTAAATAAAATAGCTCGTTGCTATCATTAATTCTACGTTTTTACTAAAGATGAAAAAAATCTAATATACAGAGAGATACAAGAAAATAACAAGATTCTAAAGGATAATCTAAAGTTTAAGTTGGAGATAAGGGGAACCAACCTCTGGCAGTGCTATCAGCTACGATACATTGAATATACCTAAATCGATTTCCGTAGGGGAATGTGCTACCTAGTCGCATGAAACAGGTGTGAATTAACCAATAGGACAGAATATCGTGGCGACTTTTACGGCCAGAATACGTCCGAAGGATAATTTAATTGTATGTAAAAACCTGAGTTTATTAGAACCGCGTTTGTTCTCTACAATTTGTTAAATAGAAACCTAACCGTCACAAATTCGACAATCGTCGAAGCCAGCGATAAAATCATACGAATTACATGCTATTCAAAGAAACATAAATACAAGCACCCGACGAACCAGGCTGTAGGATTCAATTTGTGTGGTCTCCGACAATTTCTCTGTTTAGGTTACTTACTAGGCTGCCCTGACGTACTTTTTATTAGTCCAAAATGGAAAACAGCAATATAATTCCAACTGTGACTGAACCGAATGATAAGCGACCGCCTGCGGAACCTCACTCGCGCACAGATAAACAGACGACAATATTTTACGATTTATGCACATTTAAGTCAGTCGCGGTACTTCATTAGCAAAATACGAGCCCGTTAACAGTAAATGCTGCCGATTAATCGATTTGCCGAATAAAAATTTCAGGAGACAAGCCGAACAGCGAGAAACGTGGCCGAACCAACCGGCGATAAGAACAGACTGAACAGCATGCGGCCTGCAGCGCTAGCGGCACAACACCGCGCAGCGCGATGCTATCGTTCGTTGAACGCGATAAGAAAAAACTGTTTATAAACAAACAAATGCTAGAATATATTTTGTGCAAAAAACCTACTTTAATATGTATAAGTATGTACAAGTTAAACTTTTTCTTGTTGGAAGGGCAATGGAAATGCATGTTTACACAAAAAATAAAATTTTACCGGAAGGAAAGTTATTGTTTTGACATTATAATGCAGACATACTTTGTACTCAGTTTTCGCAGCACAAATGTACACAAGTAATAAAAAGAGCAATATATTAACGAATTTACCAATAGGTACATATATGTACCTATATATGAAACTTACCAAATTGGTTAGAAGCGTCAGAAATAATTAAACATTATATACCTAGTTAGGAAAGACATATCATATCTATAGGACTTCAAGAATTTTAGTTAATTCGAGAAATCACCGATTAAATTTTACATGCGAATTAATTGTTTACAGACGCGCCTAATTGTCGTCACGTCCATATAAGCATGCTACCACATTGAAAATTCACAGTGCAACACGGCAAACATTAATTAAACATCAACCTATAACTTTACGGGCGGATCGCGCGAGCATGCGTGAGGTATTTGTGTATATACGAAAATGTGAATGTGGTATAAAACCTCAACATGTTCCTCGTATACAATTCGAATAGTGGAATGATGAATGCATTCAATTACGACAAAATCGGCATTAAGTCGTAAAGCAATCCCGTTGTTTACTTGATTTTTTTTGTTGCAACAAAAAAGGTTTCCTAAAATATGCAAATAAATGCACCACGCGGATATTATACGCTCGTTTTATTACAATTATTTTATATAAAAAAAAGACGTCGCGGAATGCCGTTGTTGCTAAGAACACTTAAACGAATATAACGAAGAAGTTAAATTCAATAACATGCAAACAGCGTACAGTAAAATATCCATACTAAGCGAGACTTCTTATCGCAAGTTTCTAAATTCGTATTTTTATCAGGTCGTAATTTATCGTCATTGTTAGACTACGTTAGCCCGTGTCGAATCTGGATGCTTTAACGACAATTCATTAGCGCTGCATGGCGGTGACATAAAGCTAAGTCGGAGAGAAATTCGCGAACGTTAAAGAATAGTGCCGCCAGGCTGTCCCACACTGACGAATTATATCTTTCTTCATATTTGAAATTTAATTGCGAACGAATGTCAAACTAGTAAAAACGGCAGGGTCGGTCTTCATCTAGCACATTCCCTTATAAAACGATGTGCAAGTTTGTGGGGGACTTGCATTAACTCCAGCGATTTGACGTAGTGGGTTTCTTACGGTTCGCCAGAGAACAAACAAAGACGGATAGAAGACGGATATGACGCGGACGAGTTTCAGCTTAATCGTCAAATAAAGAAATGTATTCTCCCGTCGGATTTCATTATTAACGCGTCCGCAGGTTTTACGCACTCGCGGGGACAAGACGTTGGCAGACAAATTCATTAATTAGCTTTTTTTACGAGTGCGGGCGAATATTTGTTTAAACATTCACCGCGTCGAATTTTAATTAATTTTAATTAAATTTACGTTTCGTATTTATCGGCATTGTGTTCATTTTTTTCCACTCATAGGCGCGCACGTTGCGTAACTTAATTGCAAGGTATAAAGCTTTTAAAAAGTTTGTAGAGATTTTAACAGCACTAATAAATTCAGTTTTATTGGCCATATTTAAAGGTGGCAAAAGAGCTCAACTCTTTACGAAAGATCTCGGCGCTGCATATGCGTGCGTCCTCGATTTTAATCAAAATTCCTAATTTCGGTCGATTGTTCTACCAAGCTTCTATCATACGCTCAATGCTAGCCATAAAATTTATGTTATTAATTTAATTTATTCCTTTGATGGGTTTTCAATATACTGAAATGTTTGAGCTTACTTGCCAGAGTTATGTTTGTTTATGATAATCCAGGTGCAACTAACAATATAACATTTTTAAGTGCATCCCTTCAGCGCATTATTTAGCGCGTTCAATTTTATTTTAGTCCTGATGCTGTTAATGCGCTTTATAATTTAGTAGCGCCGTATTATTTTTAATTGCCTCGTGGCCGCCGATAAAAAAAACTTGCACCTCGAACTTCCGAGTGCATGTGCATTCATTAATGCAGCTCCGCTCGCTATATTTGCCCTAATTTTATTTGCCAACCATGTGGGTATTCATAGACCTTATAATGTCAAACTCTATCATAATATAAGTTTTAGTATTTTAGAGTTTTATATCACCTCGTAAAATGAGGACTTTTAGTCTTTGAGAAGGTTTATTTTCTCGCTTTAGCAGTGAAAAACGCGAAATAGTCATCTGCATGTTGGTGATTAGATTAGAATTAGGTATGCCTCGAGTTACAATTACCTGCCTCATACAATGCATATAAATATCAAATAACACTCGTATTCGTAAATGCTAACACGTAATGGCACGCTCTTTTCGAATGTACGGTGCTCGCCATTATTATAAATACGGGAATAACGCGTGTACGACACATCCGAGAAAATCGCATTTTCGAATTAATTAAACTGGTTTTCTCCTGGCGATTTGCAGCGCAACAGCGTCACACCAAGAATATCCTTTGGAATTGTCGCTTGAGTTTCATACACCGCCAATGAAAACCTGCAGTTGTCTTAAAATATGATAGATTCAAAAGACGACAGTACCAAATAAGCATGCATCGCGCATTCCAAATCACAAACACATATTGCGATTGAAACAGTTGAGGTAGTAGCAGTTTGCCCAGAGCTTGCTAATGGTCTAATCGCAGCTAAAGTCGTTTTAAAGTGCACCATTCGAGGCGATAATTGACGTTCGCCAACTTCCATTTCTTATATCTAAAAGTAATAACGATTTGTTTTCTAGGCGGCGGCGGGCCGGCGCTGGTCGTTTATGTGCGAAATGCGAATTGTTTATGAATGAGTTGGAATCCGACGAGGTGAAATCAATGCGCGCCATCCCGGTCGAGCGTCCCCGCAGGTTGCCACTTCCATGTTTACAAGAAATCGCGAAACGCAGCGAACGACGTCCCGCGGATTTTATATTTGTCGAACTATGTACTCGCCGAAGCAGCGGCTGTCCGCAGTTTTTCATCCCGGGCATGTTGCACGCTTGCCTACGCCTCGAGCTGGGAGATCGCAAAGATTTCATATCGTTGTGAAAAATCGACGCCCAGTCAACTTTACGCAAACGACTCTGATCAACTTAGTTACTAGCATACGGACGGGCTTCAATCAAAATCTTACCGTGTCATCTCGTAAACAACTTGAGCACCTGTAACACAAGTAAAAATTAAATCTAAGGCGGGCATATTGGAATCAAGCCAAAATACAATAAATAAACACTTTCAAATCTGCTCCTATTAAAAAATGACACGTAAAATGCACTCAGAGGTACGCTTCGAGTTTAAAAAGTCATTTCCTGTTATTCTCGCGGCCTGTGTCATTAATTTATGCACAAAGTTTTATTGAAATTCCGTTTTTAAATGCTATCTAGCAGCGAAAAAATAAATCACCACGACACGCAGCATGATTTCCGATTTTTTCCTACACGCATTTATTATTCATATGCGCTTAATGCGCCAGAGAGAAGACGCTCCGAACAACCGAACTACCTTAAAACCGACCACTGCACTAATGTAGTGACATGGGCACTTAAATAGCTGTAAACTGCTAGTAATTTAAACGTAAATATTTACTTTTCAGATATTTTAAGATTCTATCATTAAACTTAAATATAATATGTATCCTCGCACTGAGTGAGAAAAAAGCAGAAGAAGCACGTTTCACGCAACGAGGAAATCGTATTTCATTCATAAACTACGGGCGCAAACATTTTTCTAATGAATTAATTACGCACAGCACGTAGATTTCTCATATTCCCAAAAATATTCCAAGATTCTGTACGACATCATTGCGCGATCACAACGCTATCCAATATACGACTCACCTGATACAATGACACACAATCACCTGTAATTTACGATCAAATTCCTCATCTCGTTAATGAAGATTTACGTTGGTCGTAATTTTGCCGGTACGCGTAGTATGTGCACGAAACAAACACACGCAAACACCGAACCCGACGCAGGACACAACGCACGCTGGCATTTCGTGGATCATCCTGTGAGAGCGTTTGATAACAACGCAGAGTTCGGAGACTTGGAAGAGTTGGAGGAACTTTGTGACGTTTATTACAACGACGAGAGTTCGCCGTTGTTTCGCCGGACTCCTCACGGATGCCTCTTCGGCAGGTCGTGCGTGTGCACTTAAAGACCTATAAGCGTGATATACACACCGAGATCTTCATCTCTACGGCATCGGGAGAAACAGACGTAGAAAGTCGTTGTCGCTCTTGTAGATGTGTATTTTGGAGTAGTCACCATCGTGGCAATGGCAGTAATAGAGCTATCCAAACGCCAGCAAAGGAGTAGGCATCCGAGCGACTGTGAAATGCGTCGAATTCTCTTGATGGTTACGTGGGAAGATGCGGATGTGTCCGCTCCAGGTCTTCCCGGAATTCTGAGCCATCTAATTTATAGGTTATGATCATTAATTTAATTAACCTAGGTTTAAATTATGTTCCATCGTCAGTGCGGTTATCTCGTATCATTAAGTTTGGATGCAATATGATTCGATGAGTAAATCACAAAAACTCCTTCTTTTAATGATACTTTTATTACAAAAAAATACACCACAATAGCGCGCAGCGCCAAGGGATCATACAAGGGATTATACAATATCTTTTGCTTTCCTTTTTGTTTATTATTTTTCTTGGTTTTATATTCTTCAACACAACTTCACCAACAACAATGATGGCCGTTAACAATTGCTTCAAGAGTAAAAAATGTACGATAGTCATGTATAAATGTTTATAATTTACATCACAAGGCAATGATTAGGGACTGGTCATATACATTATCAAAGTGGATGGAAACATTTACATTCAGTATGTTGCACGAGTGCGAGCTTAATAAGTAACAGTTACGTTTGATGCTTTCTGATTCGAATTACACTACGGTGTGAAGTAATGATTGTTGAAAGATATAGTTTAGTAAAGGTACAAATATTTCATCCTCGTTTTTGGTTGTCGTATGCATATAACAATTCAGTTGTAAATACATCCAAGTATCATTATCACAAGTAGTTTTCATATTTTGACATCCTTACATAAAGCACACATTATGTAGGTCATTTGGTACGTATTCTTACAAGCAGTTTTAGAAGCTTTATGAAATTCTTGGCCATTTCTTGAGCAAGATATTACGAATTTACGCACGCACACCAACCGGATATTGAGCAGCAACAAATCGTTGTAGCGTTTGTGGTTATTCACACTTTCTATAAATAAATTTCATCTGTAAAGAATAATAAAGTAATAAAATAATAAAAATAAAAAGTTAAAACAAAAGTTTTTTATTCGTTCATCGTTCATCTTTCGTCAAAAGACATTTAAATAACAAAACACTGAGCAAAAATAATAATAAAAATAAAACATTGGAACCTCCAGCGTGTCGTTTAACAAAATTTCGATAATTTTTCCTCCGTTTCGATCATTTGCTTACAAAATATTAATTTAATAATATTATGAGTTAAGTTAAATAAACATGAAAATGAATAATGAATAATATTAATAGTAATAAACAAAGAATACTAAAAAATTAAGTAGCTAATAATGATCGCGTTCGGATCGATTATGTACAAGTTACATCAATACTAAATTGATTAAATCTAAATCACTTTTTAGAAAAGGAAAACATCTCTTTCATTATGAAACTATTAAATACAAAATAAAAAAAACCAACGAAATAAATATTTATACATTCAAAATATAAAAAATAAAACTGAATACATACAAATAAGTAATAATGATAGTTAAATTAATTATAAATAAGTTAATTGAAACTGAATTAGTTTATAACAATGCGCATGCATTTAATTTTAAGTAATAAATTATTAAAACTAGCATGTTTTGAACACGTTCCTCGATTTGCGTTTGAGACAGATGTGTAACTGAGATTCAGAGTATAACAGACTGTAAATCAGTAAGTGTAGATCAAAGAAAACTAAACATTACTGCTGAGTAATTACGAACTTAACATACAATATACTTATTTGTCTTGTCTTTGTTGCATTGTAGTTGTGAAAAGACGTACGTCCTACCACCGAATTCAGTGAGCTTCGTTCGTGCTTGTTCTGTTGCATGATCTAACCAATTTTAGTGGCACATTTTGAATGAGTTGAATTATGTTGATCTAATGCCCGACTAACAAATTTAACGATCAAACATAAATTGAATCGGCTAGTTTAAAACTATCTTGCCATGTTGTCATGGTTCCCGTAAAGAGTCTTTTCGTATCAAAAATAGCAATAGAGCTTACTCAGACCTCGTGTTTCTGCAGTAGTAAAATATCCCTCTTCATGCTTATCGTTTTATACTTCTAGTGTTATACATAGCGCGATTCCTCTCGCCGTTAAGTAGTAGTCGACTTCTTATAAATTGTACGAAATAAACACCAACGTTTTCCCTTTACATTTACAAATATCACAGCATCACGTGTCATTTTTAAAATTTGTGTTTCATTTTAAATTTAATTAATGTCTAGAGTTCAGAAATTCAAGTTTTTCATCAAACCCCCTTTTTGTCCTGCCCTAATTTTAACGAATTTTTGGCACAGTAAGATACACAGATATATAAATACTTTTTCTTTACTTTAATCGTTCTGCTTCACCATGGGGTTCTCGAGTGATATTATATGTTCGTGAGATGGAATGATATGAGATCCTAAAAGGACATGATAAAGCCACATGCAACTGTAACCTGACACTTTCCGCAATGCGATTATTAATAATTCCATGTTATCAACATTTTAACGAGATAATACAACGCACTCCACTTCGCGGAGCTGATTTAACTTTTAATTCACAACCAATTCTTTCTTTCATTTTTGTTTCGTATTGAAATTTCGCGTGTCTCTTCTTGGGCAAAGCAGTTGCGATGCGCGCGTATCACGAGCAAAGAGTACATCGTCATCATCGCCGCCTCATTCGGTCTTAATCGGTTCGGCTTTGACGAGCACGTTATCCGGCTCGTATCTCGCATGCGTTCGCATGTGCCGCGTGATCATGTCGCGGCGGCAGGCGGCGTAGGGGCATTGTGGACACTTGTAGGGCTTCTCGCCGGTGTGGGTGCGTTGATGAGTGGAGAGGTGATCGGAGCGCGAGAAGACCTGCCCGCACACGCGGCACGTGTACGGTTTGACGCCCGTGTGCAGTCGCATGTGGCGGGTGAGCATGTCGCTGCGCGCAAAGGACCGCTGACATACCTCGCAAAGGTACGCCTTTGCGGTGCTATCGCCTGAATTCTGGCGGCTCTTATGTCGTGACGCCATGTGCTTTGCAAGTCGATCATGTAAGCTGAACATTTGGCCACAAATGGGACAAACAAACGCGACGTCAGAACCGGGCGGCATCTCCTCAACCACGGGATGTACCTCCAGGTTATATCTAGAAGCGACTGATTCCTTGGTGGTAGGCGACGCCACATCGCCCTTGACTACAGGTACTTGGACAGCTCCGGCAGTGGAGCGCGGCGGCAGAAAGCCGGACGGTGTCATAGTCTGCATGGGCGTCTGCATCAGACCGCGCAGACGCGTCTTCAATGATAAGTCTAATGGAAATTCTTGTGGACTAGGTGCTTCGGGTTCCAACTTGCCGGTGGATATCGTGAGTGGATGGGGCCAGCCCATTGGCGCGCTTGCTCGTTCCGCTTTAGCGGTGAACCAGAGCGGCAGGTCCGAGTCAGAATGGCTCCGTCGGCGGAAAATGTCTGGCAGGTACTTGGTGTGAAAGTAACGTTCGAAGTTGTACGGCGGAGGCGCGGGCGAAGAGGCAGTCAAGGGTGAAATGGGGCTGGCAGGGAAGAAACGATCGCAAGGATGCACTGACGGTGGGTGATGGTGACCCACGCCGATCATGCAATTATAACATGAGCACGGCGCTTTGTGTAATGGCGGACTTATGCTGGACTCTTCTTCTTTGAGCCTCAGCGGGCTGATACTCAGGCTGATCTTAGGAGATTCTGTGGAACTGTGCGGAGATTTGTTGCTGCTGCTCGCTGGACTGAAGACATCCTCATCCTCACTACCCGCTTGTGGAAAACGATCTTTATCCATCGCAGTGTCGTATCGGAACACGTCCGTCATGTGCGGTTTGTGATTCAGCATTGCGCGCTCGTCTTCTTGCTTGATGTTGTTGTTAATGTGCTGGACATTGTTGTTGAGTGTCGGCGCCGCATTGCAGTTTCCAACGCCGGCGCCGCCCGTGAGCTTATCCAGCACCTGACTGAGCCGCTTCCTTTTTCGCTTCTCCTTGCCCACGGGTCGATTGTGATTCGCCGCGAAGACATGATTGTTGTTATGCGTTTTATCATGCGAGGGTTCCAGAGCAGTCTCGGCCATAGTCATTAGCGCGTGGCGGCTGAGGGCCGCGGACCCTTGTGAAATTTCTTCCTGCTTGCGGCCCGTGCCGCTATGAGCATGCTGCGATGGATACACTAGGGAAAGCAGTTTGACGGCTTAATACTCTCGCTGTGCACTTCCTTCCTTGCAGGCTGGCGGTGCGGCGACGACGTAGAGGTGAAGCAAAACTCAATCAACGACCCAAGACTGCAACAACAAACGAAAAGCGCACATTAGAATCGAGCATTAAGCACGGGCCGGCATTTGCGCGCAGACAGACTAATCCGCGTCTATTAGTAGCTCTACGTGCGTTTGCTGATGAGTGCGGCGGCGCGTTGGTCAAGTGCAACCCGATGGAATACCAGTCAGTGGGATACGCTCGGTAATGAGGATTCAGTGGGCGATCATTAACTCGCTACCTTCTTCATACGCACGCACACCAACACAAGCAGAAAGCACTGCCGCCTGAGCGTGTGTCTGATATCCACGCACGAACGAACGAATGACCAGCCACTCCTATGACCCGCAGGCCCGCAAAACGCAAATACGTCCGCACCGACACGAAGTGTACTCCTCACAAACGGCGGCAACCGCGAGAGCTATAACTACAGCGTTTTCATACGCTCGAAAGAAAACACCAGCGAGAGCCAACAACAACATTCAACACAGGAAAGAAGCAAAAAAAAAATAGGCATCGGTCGCCGACGATTCCACTCTCCACGCGAACGTGCGTGCCGTGTTCGTCATACACCTGATACACCTGACCTCGTTATGAAATATGAATGGACGCAGAGACGACGACTGGCGCGAGTACGTTGTAAGTGTAGAAATGTGTCTGTGTGTGTGTGTCTTCTGTGCGCATCAAGATGAGTGTTGGTTGTTCTTGCATGCGGTCTTGGCTGCCAACCGCAGAGCTTCGCAATCATCACCGGTTCGACACCAACAAAGCCTCGTCCATCGCCGACACAAAGCTGCATCTTTAACCGCATTGCACCTACGGGGGTGGTGAAGAAATCCACATTCAACGGAAAACCATTCAATACCAACACGAATAATAACCCGCATATTACCAATTGTGTTTTTTATTATTATTTTCAAGAAATTAAAACTTCAGTCATAATGAAAGCACGCTTTGGAATGCACTTGCAGCAAAATGCGCGTTGATTTATTCGCGCCGAGCGCGTGTTAATTCTAAATTACGCGTGATGATGATTAGATATTCTCGCAGAGGAGCGAATCGAAGCAGGCAGCCAACCTACATAAAGGCGATAAAAAACCAACGAAATGTGGTCTATTATACGTTTTGTGTAACAATGTGCCGCGTATATTCATAAAGGAGTAGCATAGCGGCAATCGTAGCCATCAGCGTCTGGCTTTAACAACTACTCTTCGGCGGCGCGAGTGCCCCGGCTCGCGTCTTTTCATGTGCGTTCGACGTTTATTACAGCGATGTGCTTAAGGATTATGTGGCGCACATAAAATTTACGTTTTTCTCGGAGCACGCCAGCTCCTTTTTTGGACGGCGCGCTCGCGTTACGAAATTGCGGCGGCGCGCGCCTCCGAACCGAATTATACACTTCTTTTTACGCATAATGGCTTGGTTACATTTCTATTCGGACAGCGCGCGCACAAATAAAAAAAAGTGACATATTTGTGCGTATGATTATAAATCAGATTTTGTTTGACGATAAAAATACCAGTTCAATCATCATTAAAACCCATCGGCGATGACCGAACCCGTCGAAGTTGATTGTTCCGCATGAATTTGCGAACACAACCCGATATCAATAGATGAAATTATCGACGGTCAATACCTGCGAGTTGGCATTCCGAAAGTCTACATATTTGGATTCGGATCTTCTGGGTAGATAAACTCTTCGAAAGCCATTCGTACAGTCCGAGATCAAACATTCGCGGCTGTTATCGAGGCGATAATTATAGAGGAATTACAGGCGTTTTATAATAAACACAAATCGAAGCTGACGACTTGGATACGCACCGCAAGAGGAGCGTGTATCTGTCCCATCTAAGAAGCGGCATTAAAATTTATACGTAAACGTGCATAATGCGAATGCTCGCGCGGCTGCCGAGCTTGGCTGGCAAGGTGCAAAACTAGCGAGCTCTTCGGCGAATCGCCGCGGATGGTGCGCGCCGTCGTCGTCGTCGCGCGTCTTCGCCGGCTCGATATGGTGAGTGATGCCATGCCGATGGTCGCATGGCAAAAGCGATTAATGCGAAAACGGTTAGAAGAAGAATATGGCACATATGAGGAGTATTTCTTGCATTCGGATAAAACCGCGCGCGTTGCCACTCGCCACAAAGGCGCTATAAATATACGCGCTTCATTTGAACAAATGGGTTCGTGCAGTGAATTCTATAAAGCGCTCGATAATGCTTTATAATGAAAAATGCACTGCATATCTTCCTTTGTCCACGCCACGCCACGCTCCACAAAGAGACACCCACAAAGCTCACTTGGCGAAACGGCCCAGCTGCGAAAATCGATTTATTGCCTTTAAACTCGTCTAATTATCGAACCTACAAAATCACATCGAAGCATTGATAATTTGATAAAAGATCAAGATCACGAATTCCAAGTATTTCGCAAATCAAAAAAATGCAGACCTCCTAGTTGTCCAAGATACCAAGAATTAGAATAATAAGAATTTACGCGTTCGAGTGCGCATTGCCAAGCCGTGAACAAAACAAATTCCCCGGATTAATTGGACGCGAAAGCATCAAGATGTGGAAGCATTTTTGCGCTAGTAGCGCTACAAATTTGACCAATTACCAAGACATGCCTCATCTGCTGATGCGCGCGCGACCATTTAGTTTCATTGTTATCGTCCGTCTCATAACACTTTCAGACTTCTCAACTGGATCAACACATACGCACACAAGGAGTACATTTCATGTCTTGACGCAGGAATGCGTCGAGCAAATGAGGATCGCCCCGGCGCATTAAAGCTCGTGCCCACAATTTAATGCCTTTTTAAAAGCACACTTTTAACTTTAATTTCATCGAAATTAACCGCGTACGCGTGTGCGCGCTATTAAAACAGGTGCCCGCATTGTGCGCGCTTCAATTTTTCGTTATTGCACACGCAGAATTAAAAAAAAACGCGATCCATCGACATCGACAACGTCGACAACCAGTTAACCACAATGGTGAGCCAACGGCGAAAGCCACCATTGACGATGCCAACGATACACAATTATCTTCAATTCATTCTTATTAATTGATTCCCATCGAATTGAATTGCGACTAAATGAATATCATACCAAATTGTATACAAATGCGCAATTTACGCTTTCGGTTTTCACAAGATACCTACAGCCTGGGTGGCCACGAAATAAATTTTGAATGAAACTTTATTAAGAAAAAAAAAAAGAAGCGTCGAAGTCAATAAAATTTATTACGTAGAGTAGCAACAAATCGATAAATACTTTAATTAATAACACTGTTCTTCGGCTCGGGTGTCTCTGCAATCAGCTGAATGCATGAAGTAGTTTCCAGCTACTTGGCCGATATGCCCGAGCGTCAAAAGCTTCATGTAGGCGTACCGGGCAAAGTAATGAGTGCATACGCTCCACATGCAGATAAGATGCGGATAATATTTATTGAAAACACATGCAGCAAGGTGTGTCTAGCACCTAGCGCTTGCGGTGCGCATAAATATCACATGAAAAACTACTTCTACCGACGTAAAAATCTGTTTGTTTCTTTTTTTCACCAACATTTTCCTCGTTTTCACATCCACGTAAATAAATTAGCGTCCCATAGAAGTCGAGCATGTCCAAATATTTTTAGTTCGGATTTATGGCGCAAATTAATTGTGTGTTGTCTTGTCGCAAGTCAAATACGTGAAATCCGCGCATTTCGCGGTTGTGGAGGCGTGCGCGTGTCGTGTCTTGCCAACGATGAAATATATTGTTGCGGTGGAAAACAATACGTTTTCCGGCTCGAAAATAGCGATTGCACAATTTAGAACCGAAATTATCCCGAGTACCCACACACACCTGCCGTCATTACTCGTCCGTTCGCTTACAACCCACCAGATAAAAACATAATTCATCCGAAAATTTGCTAAATCGTTGAGTTCGTATTACGCACGAATTGGTTTTCTTGCAAAGGTTGAAAAAAAAAATGATGTGTGCTTTGTCAATCAGCGAACACGCCCGTCGGACGACGCTCGCGCAATTTGTGCAACAGGTGAAACAGCCAACTTTCGCTATAATTCAGTAATCGCCCCTCAGGGGTCGTAGCATGTAGCATCACACGTGCGTGCACCCGCATCATAACACAAAGAACACAACAATATCAATAACATTTTAATACCCACTTTAATGTCGATAATAATTTTTAACTGTTGACAACAGCCTGTGTATGGTGTGTGTGTAGGTGCGTGAGTGTGTTTTGTGGAGATAAATAGCTCAAGTGGTCGAAGGTGGTTTAATAGGAAGGAAATCGAAAACCGCAAGTGTAACACGTTGTTAGCGCGGCGTGTTCGACGCACACGAATGTTGTGTGTGCGAGTCTACGTCAAAATATGCGAACCGCGAGCAAACGCGAGCCTCGAAAAAATTAAATTGCCGAATGATGTTTCCACTGGTAATACGTCGGCATTCCATAAATCCGAACGCGTATAAATAAACGTAACGCGTTTATCTCGCGCGCGCGTATGCCAGGCGGACGTTACATTATTTTGCGTAAAGCGAAATAACAAATAAATAACGGCATTAATATAAATACGCCGTCGATTTATTATCGCGCAATTTCTGCTTGTAAATCCAAAACTATACAAATAAATGTTGCTACAATTTTTATTGTTATAAATACATTTCTAATGAGATGAATTTCTTCAAGAATTCTTTTCTTATCTCCCGCTCCCAATTTTACAATAAAAAAATTTCGTTGTCGAAATAAAGGTTTTTTTTGAAAAATTGCAAAGTTAATCGACCGCGTGATTCCTTTTCAACGCCACGTTAAAGTTGATTGATTGCTTTTGTCTTTGACAAGTTTCCAGTTTACCGGTGCGCCAGTAGGTACGTGCCACCTTAATAAGTCGCGCAATGGTTTGTGAAATTATAAATTTTATAATGGTTATAATAGCACTTAACATCCTTGACCGATTAATAATCTTGTGTCTATCAGTTTTACGCTGCGTGGGTAATTAACTAGAATTATTTTTATTATTATTATTTATTTGTTTATATTTTAATTGTTTAACGATAGATCATTAATTTATGTAAAAAAAATTACAGCAAAATATTTTTGGTTTAATGGCAAATTTTATATGCGTGCGGTTGACTTTGATCTCCTGCGCCGTCATTAATAATCAGGATAACGACGATAATAATACGAGGCTAATAATTTAATAACATTTGTCAAAAAGGATTAAGAAGGAGGATGCGCGCCGTGTGTTACGATTACGGGCAGCGGAGAGCAGTCGTTTTAAAAGCCGTAAATAAGACGCGCGCACGAGCTTTTGATGGTCGGACGCATTCTTGCATATTTACTGAAAGCGCGCTCGCGCAGATTGTAAGTTCACTTTCGCAATTACCATCGATCGATGATTAATTTTTCTATTTAGCGGTGTGTCGTCGATGCTGCGATCGGTTAACGAGCCGCCCTAATGACGCGCAGAGTCAAGCTTTACTCCTTCAATCAATTACACCGCCGTGCGTTCGCAAGATGCTCGTGAGCCGTTTAACGATAAAAACGCACACACCACGACTCGGCGAATCATAATTATATTTTAATCCTGGCCCCATATTGCGACAGTTCACATAACGCCCAGTGGCGCAGACAGCTGACGATTGGGAGTAATATTAAAAAGAAATGCGGCAACAAAAAAATTAATATAATTACAGATGATAAAGAACCGCAAAAAGGGCGCTGGCGCATAATTGAAACCAGCCATTAATTCGAATTACAGTCGGGTTTCGATTTCTACCAATTAATGCCCACCTCGCGCCGATCGTTATTCATATTCGCAATCTCGTCGTCTTTGCTTCATCCGCTGCGCTTATTATTTTCATTTGCGCGCGCCGACGAGCCTAGTTTTTGCGCGCAATTTAAACACGCTCGCTTATTTACGATACCTTTGACGAGCTTTTTGATGCGCTTTTTATTTATTGCGTCGCTTTCCCTCAAAAATACGTCGCATGCCTTAAAGCGATGCGTATAAAAAACAAACAAACAAAACAGCGACGCGATATAAATTTGTATTGTGTGGGAGAGTGGCTGAAAACCACTATCGTCGGCGCATAACTTTAAGCTCCGGCGGCTCGTATTCCTATTGACAGGACGATAAATTTGTCCTTTAAGCTCGCCGATACACAAATTTCGGATCTGGTAGCTAGAGAGCTATGCGAACAGGTCATCTTGACCTTTTCCAGGCTCGTATTTAACAAAATCACATACAAAAACGTTCAACTCAAAACAGCTACACATTATAAAGTGAGTTATTAACTTGTGAAAATCGAGTATTTCCTCTGCAATTAATTATGTTTGTAAATTCAATACTGCGTGGGTCTTTTTTATTGGCGTTTTTGAGTTTCGTTTCTTCCGAAATCGAAATCGAACGCTCAACTTCAGAAGATCGAAGAGTTAAGAGACAGCCAGCGGACGCCTACAAAAACGACCTGCTGCATTTCAAACGAAGCTCGCTGGCACGATGGAGATCCGAGCGAACGCATTATGAAAAAGAAACGCAACGATGCAATGCGATGCGCAACCGGCGCGGAGCATTCGCCACAGAGGAGCCTCTCGGCACTCGGACGGTTGGCTGTAGAAAGGAGAAAAGAACGGAACGCACGCGAGTAGCGAGCGCATAGTTGATGGAATAAGAGGAGACGAAAAAAAACAGGTAGAATGCATCGCGCGAGTTGTTGACTTGAAGATGCGAGAAGACGCCTAAAGAGGCAAGAGCGCGCGCGCGCGCCAGCAAGAGACGAGCGCTCGTCAAAGTGGAGAAGCCGGGGCGGCGGTGATCAGCGATTGAATCGCGATTGAATTTAGAAATCTTCAACACGCCGAAAATTACGCCGACAGCGTGTGGGAATTAAGGTCGGGGAGGTGCGTGGTGCACCCGGGAGTTGTCGACGTGGCTAATTTATGAAGGTGCTCCCTTGACAAATTCCTACCGTTATACCCACAGCGGCCCGTAATAATTATCCACCCGCTTTTTTCTACTCCTCTTCAACATACAAAGTCAAGTGGATAGCGGAAAAAGCATCACTATCTTCGTTATGTTCGGTGACAGATAAAATCCTAGGATGCAACTTGAAACCGTCTGTTCACCTGTTGCTTCTCGATGCTTGTATCCGCACATTACGGTTGAATATTTTTAGCTAACCCAAGAAATACGAAACATACAAAAAGAGAAAAAACGTTTAACTAATAGCCAATAAATATAATTAATTCGAGAAAAGCAAAACGTAACTAATACCATGACACATCGCGCAGGTTACGTTACGATTTGATTGATAAGGTGAGCGTAATGATTGTGCCCAGCGCAGAAAACAGAAGCAATAAATTCCGGCGCGTTGTAAGCCTCCCGATGGCGTTTATGATTTGTTTGATTGATTTGTGGTCGCCGTTACGTCCACGCTAACGCAATAACTAATAAACGTATTGTGTTTTTGTGTTTGCGCGAGAGCGCGCGCGCGCGTCTCATTCCCAGCTCGTTTGTAATTATATACAGATAGAAACACACTGCTACAGTTTTTGATAAATGTGACAAGACAACATGGTCACACTGCGAGCTCGGCGTTCGACGTTCGAACGTTCAGAGCTGGTCTTTCGACGTTAAATCTTTTTACAAGTGCAGCGCACGAATTATGTAATAATTACCGGCGATATTCTGATTATAAAACTGGAACCAGATCAACAACAACACTGACATCAACAATAATGGTAGTATACTAAATGGATTGTAAACCGTTTGTCGTCGGCGTATAAAATTCGGTTCTGGTGCGCGCGAGAGTCGGCGAGACATATCAATTAGTAATGTTCACAACAAATTCTCAATAGCGCGCAATCGAACCGGCCGAGCGCGTGCAGTTAAATTCAGAGTGGCAGTAGTAAATGCGTAGACGCTGGTCGACGGGCCGATGACGCAAGTGGCCACTTTACATAACGTGTCACAACACCTGGCCGCGCGAGGGATTCGCGAACACGGCCGCCGCGGAAAACAACTCGCTACACCAGACGGGCAGTGACAGAATTTTCGTTTATACCGAGAGTCGTGGGACGCCGGCGGGATGCACGCGCGCGTAAAGGATATTCGTAGAGTGGTGCATAGTCAGTCAGTAGACGCACGCTTAAATTTAGTACAGACAGACGTAAATAGTTTTTCGGTAAAAGGAGAGAAAAATAACGACCGGCCGTGCACGACTCATTCCTCAACGGAACGCGAGATGCATTTTCACGCACGGCGCGCTAGCTGAAATCGACCAGCCGAAAGGAAAGTTGCTATTGCTCCTACACGTGGCTGTGCGCTTGTGGGCAACCAGTGAAAATATTGTCAGCTGTTTTACATCACGCATATTATTATTTATATCAATTCAAAATTTCAAAATGTGTGTCCTCACTCATAAAAAAATTAACGCATCATTATCGAACGATAAATATGTATCTCTGTGTGCGCTTCGTTAGTGGACGACTCGTTTATAGTCGATTATAAATTTGTTATGAAAATAAAGATATTTCTGTCAAAAAACGTAAACACCCACATCATATCTCGGAAACTCCTGCGCCGGCGAACTGTCGGCGGTCCTAATAGAAAAATATTTGTTTGCGTGCGAGAAGTCAGCGGTGTGTGTATGTTTTACTCAACACTTTCGGTGCGTGGAAAGAAGCACCGCGAGAAGATGAAAAAAATAATCCAAAACAAAACACAACACACACTTACACACTTCTAACGGCGGCAACGGTGGAACTTACCGACGATGCCACCGTTTTATAAATAAAGAGCACCAGTGAACACCAATTTCCGCCGCCAAATTAACGATAGACTTGATAATCATTAATCATTTTCGTATTTTTAAAACCGCCCGAAACACGCGCGCGTCTACCGGCGTAGTAGGTGCGCGACTGTTGCTCTCGCGATATGCCACTCCAGATTTATTCGCAAAACAGCAAAAGTGCGCTGTATCGATTTTGCGGGTTACGAGCGCTAGTGTACGATGGTGATGGCAGTTGCCGCCTCAAGGATCATCATCCTGTGTCAAGGTCGGCACGTGCAATTCCGGGGTTGTGCACCCCCGGCGGCGGCAGTGGTGGCGTTGGAGGCTCGTGCCTGCCAGGCCTAGTATCATCCGACCTTGACCCCGCCGTCGTGTTACTCCCGGCACGAACCTCATCGATCGATTTTCATGCTAATACGCAGTTTCCTGCGAAGGGCGACCGACTACCCCAACAACTGCCGCGCGCTCTTAGGTCGCTGCCCCAGCAACACACAAATTGTAAACAACAACATGCACAAAACGAAAACAAATTATCCACACACCTTGATATCTTGATATCCGCTTCGTGGGTTGTATCTGCAATCAAATAAGAAAGAGAAAAATTAAAATCAGTTACAGAAAAGATAGTTTTAGCACATTTCGAAGGTGCTAAGTCTTTCTAAATCTAAAAGTTCGATCACTAAGTGGAATGTACGCATGTCCGCGCCTCTTTGGTAAATACAAGTCCATTAATGCCCGCTTAGAGGCATGCTAATGAACGAAAACTTCAAACCTCAACAGCTCCTCAACACCAACGCGGCCAAACATGTGGGAGTTGTGAGTTTCACAGCCCGAGTGAGAATTCTAACTGCGTATTCTCTGACCAATGACCACCATCCGACCAAAAATGTAATTATCGCATTCGTTTCACTACAACGTTTTCTATGCGCGTAACATCAGCGCCCGCCCGATTTGATTACAATAGAAAACAGTAATTTGTAATGATTAAAACTGTATCAACATTATCTCGCGCGGCGCAAACACGTTCGTATATAATAATCGTCTTGCCAGTCTCGAAATCCTAGATCTCACCAGTGTAATCCATCAATAGTCATACTTGGGTACATTGTGCGTTGCGTTCGTTGCGTTTGCCTGTGTTGCTGTAACGCGAACGCATAGATGAATATATCTCGGCTTCCGAAATACGTGTCGGTTATTAATGGTCCGTAATGCGCGGTTACGAGATAGCGCCGAGGAGGTAAAACGTCGCCGACTCGCGCCCGCTCCGAGTGGCTAGCGAAACAATTTTATAATGACCGAGTGTGTGTCGCAATGTAATTACATATCGGCCGCCTATTTCAGCGTGCGCGACTTCGCGCATGCTGTGCATTCTTCACCGACTCCACAACAAACGCTGCTGCTGTGCATCGCTAGACGAAATTTATCGCCGGCTAGATGCTAGATCGCAAGCGAATGATAATATAGAGATCAATAAAAAATAATTACGCTGCTAATAGTTTTCACACACGCTTATTAACATTAAATTTCGGCTGCTGTTTTTTTTTTCTATCGCGACTGCTTCCTTGTTTCTTTTCATTTCGTTTCGCATTGATTCGACTATGATGCCGCCTCTCGATACGATTTTTTAACGAGATTTATTATTAACAACGTAATGGTTAAAAAGTAGCTAGCAAAATGAATGATCTAGTTCTGATCGCTTGGGTGTAATTTGTTTTGGTATAATATATCGAAGAATGATTAGCGCACTGGACGTTTATGTGTCGCATTAATAATTTAATATATTTCGTGAGTCGTTAATTAAGAACGCGGCTAGATAAACACACAACGGCAGTGAATACGAGTGGCAGGAGCGCAAAACAGGTAGTGTTTTATTATAATTTCGAAAGTTTATCGTCAACCGTAATTACGCTCAGCGTAAAAATTATTAAATCTGAGTTATGAGTGCGTGTGCGTATGAATCACGATTTTACTGTCAAACAAATCAAAATTAAATTCCCACGAATGAAAAAATCTAAATCCAAGCAACTAAAGATTTGATTAAAATTAAAATTTTTTGCAAATTTTCGAGTTAAAAACAATAACGAAACAAAAATTCATTTCTTGTTTGCAATGTCGGTTCGGCGATAAATTAAATGTTCACAGCGATAAGTTAGCATTTTACCAACAAGCGAACATAAATGATCGTAAACACTGAACATAATTTAACATCATATTTACATTCGAAAAAAAGTCTCAAATTGAATTATAATTGAATCTATTTCGGGTAAATTCAATCAGATGAATTTTTCGAACTTGTTGAGCTTGTTCAGCAAATTAGCAAATCGTGCAGCACATCCAAAAGTCTTCTCGTGCGCACCACTCAGCCGCAATCAAAGAAAGTCCGACACCATCTCATCAGAACGACGGAGCTTGAAATTAAATCGTAGTCACTACCTATCATTCACAATAATACACCGAAACCACTTGATATTTCACTTCTTTATTTCGTCTTCATTTTGAACATCAACATTATACGACCGACTCACGATTCCACACCAAGAGTTCAGAAATGGATTTGTTGCACTATAAATTTACGATAATTGTATATTATTAGCGTCTTGTTGATGTGGAAATATAAAATAAACAAATCTTTATCTTCTTTTTTCAATTTATTTAGATCTAACTAGATGTAAAAAAAACTTTTGTTTTTCTTTTGGTTTTAAGTGATAATTTCAAAAAGGGTTATTTGGTTGTTACACGCTGTATATTTAGCATTACCATTGATAAACCTTGGAACAACGTTATACAATTATAATCGCGCACGATTAATAACAAAAATCAAGATGTTCTCCGGAACGCATCTCACCTTCTACCTTCATCTCTCCTGCGCCATCATAGGCCGGCGATGTTTAATATCAAATATCATCTATCAACAACGACAACGATGACTTGTAGGCAATTAAACTAAGTGCCTCGTTCATAGAATCAACGAGCGAGTTACATGCGCGCGCGTTTTGTAGACGAAGGCGACGTGCGACGAGCATCAAGTGAAAAGAAGTGCTTTCACACTTTATTCGTGCACACACACTCACACATAGCTGCGAAATGTATTTATCTGTATAAACTCGGCGCATCAACAGATTTTTCTGCATTAGTTGGATTTACAGTTAGGCCGGGTGCGTAGGAAACGCACTTACTAATTATGAGTAAGTACTATACACAAATCTACAATCTATCCACTTTGGATGGTGTGTTGTAAAACTGTGAGTACATAATAAACGCCAAAATGACTAAAATAACATATTAGTTGTGAACGTAATCAGAAAGAATAAATTTTACTCAGAAATACAGCTATTGCGGCGCATATTCAAATCGTGACATTGGCAAAACGACATAATTGCCACTATTTAGACAAACCGACAATTAAGAAATCTATCGGGCCAGGGTCGTCGTAATTACCACACACATTTATTGACACTTTCTCACTTTTCTCACATTCTCACTGCGTACCAACAAAATATTTTCCACAAAGTTAGGCAAGCTGTACTAACCACCATTTTGATGCGTCGTCTTATTTTACTAACTTTTACGAGATAAGATTACCAACCAACAAGGGGGACAATCGATCATTATTATTTGCAAATACAGAAGTTCGGAACATGAAAGCAAACTTGTGTCGTGTTCAGAAAAATTTCGGCTGCGATTTGGGCGCGATTTTCACTTCACCACTAAATGTGTGTATATGTGTGTTGATCCAAGCGTCTAATCGAACCACTAGCGTGCGATGATAAGCAATCGCCATTCGGGGCGACATTCCCACATTGTTTTGATTCCGGCTCTCGCGCGCGCGCGCGCGATGCAAACAAAACAATGTGCCGCGCGCGCGAAGGAAGCGTGTGCGGTTTTCGGACTTAACTAGCTGAATTTATTGTGACTTGCAATCGTACTCACCTCGATAGTGATCACAACGCGGTTTCCAGCGCACACACACAACTTGCGTCTTCGGTTACACACGCGGTGAACATATGTCGCAAATTAAAACAGTTGTAGCAGTTGTAACAAATGTGGGTGGTGAAATTAATAAATAGTTTTCCCAGCTGATTTGTACCAGTCACATGTCTTAGAAAAAGAAGCGGAGACGATGTTGAGATGACGATTTCCTTGGAGTGGCAGGCAGGACACAAACACAAATCGCTAGTTTTTTGATTTCGGAAACTTCCGTCGTATAAAATAAAAAATAATAAAATGTTAGCGTTCTGCACGCGGATAATATCAAATCGTGAATCGCACGCAGCGTGCGAGCGCGTGTGTCGAGCCGGCGAGCGCACGCTTGCTACTAAACCACGTCGTGTCGCGGCCGATAGCTGGCCGTATCGCGGAGGTTGGCCGCCGCGTTGATTCGTTCTCAAGAGAGTCCCTCTGCCTGCCTACGTCCATCACCTCCATACGCCCCACCACCGACGATTTTTTTCCTTGCACACACACCGGCGCTTACTGTGAACACACTACGCTACCTTTTACAATGTACTACTCCACGTGAGGGTGCACACACGAGGGTTACCCTTTGCGCGTCAAATTGCGTACCCCGTATTGACGATAAC
The DNA here is from genome assembly GCF_025399875.1 of Dalotia coriaria. Taxonomy (NCBI): domain Eukaryota; kingdom Metazoa; phylum Arthropoda; class Insecta; order Coleoptera; family Staphylinidae; genus Dalotia; species Dalotia coriaria. Next base: position 6,793,374 of record NW_027045445.1, read on the forward strand.
CTGATTTTAATCACACGTGTTGAGCTTTACGAGGGGGACATTCCTTCGAATGCTTTCGCGATACGAAGAACAACGCTACCGGTTGTGAAAAGTTATTTTTATGCCATAGAAATCACGCGGCGAGTGTGCGAGAGTATTTATCACGCTCTAGAAGGGGGCAGCCGGGGCTTGCGTGGGAATTTTCTCATGATTTTCCTCAATGCGCAACCAGTGCCAAAACTCCTACTTCGCTGGTCATCGCGGACAGCATCTCTAGTGTATGTATTTTTTTCATTCGCCAAAATAGATGCGCCTACTTGCTTACGATTCGCTCAAAACTCACGCCAAACATTTACGTAATTGCAGATTAGTAACGAAAATACCTCATAATAGCAATTTGATCAGCGTCCAAACAACCGACTCCCACTTGCTGCGTTAACATCGTTACTCTACGAGTAGTAGGTAGCAATTTATTCGAAGTTTTCGGCCATTAGAACGCATGTGAACGCGTTTATAAGTCGGGTATTGTGAAATTAAAATAATGGATGTTATGAATTCAATGCCGATATCAATTTGACCTCTATATTGATAGAAACCGAGCGTTGGCTTGGCATTCATTAAAAGTCTATTGACTACTATAATGCGACATATTCAGATATTGCGCGGTTCACATAAGTATTCCAAACGACTCTCTTCACGACTGTTCACGTTTGGATATCAGATGATTTTATTTTTTCTACATTCTGCGCTTTATTTATGAAGTTAATCGATTAGCGCTGCGATTGTATGCAGCTGTTCGAAAACAGCTCGAGGACACATTTAACTGATTTTGATTACCTATAAGCAAAAGAGAAATTTAATTGTTGTGGATTTGTCAGGGTAAAGGTAAGTATCTAAATTAAGTTGTTCCAAATTATAATCAAATATCTGATAAATATTAACATAATTATACGATTTCCCGGAATCACTTAGAGCTAGAAAGTTGAAAAATAGTGGCGCGAACTTTTACTCGACGGCCGTTAAAAACGCATTTTCATCTGGCTGCGCGCACGTGGATGTGGGGTGCGCTTGTTTTTGCCTTTTATGCGCTCGTCTTACACTCCCGGCTATAAGATATTTGTGTGTACCGGCCCGTTCAAGAATAGGGCACGTGGATATACGGATGGCCCCTCTCCAAGGCAATCGCGTAATGTTATTGTGCGCGACTCTCATGTGTGCACCTTTGCCGAGACCTCTCTCCTCGGCAGATAGCGAAAACGTTACAAACCGAATTTTTGAGAAAGTCTAGCGTGACATACACACAAAGCGCCCGGCTCCCTCACGGCTCGTGCGGAACTTCTTCATCCACCCTCATAATGCACGCCAACGACGGATTTTCGACTGATTCCATTCAATCGTAATGCGTCTAGACGTTTAAACCTAATCCTCTTCGGGCCATTGTGCGAATTTATATTGACTGATTGATCGTTTGTTTGGAAATTAATTTTTAACGTTTGCTTGCATGTTAGAAAGATTGATTTTGTCATTCACTTAACCTTAATGTGCAATCCGTGCAATAAATTAACACTCGCGCGTACACACAACATGGAATTCACGCCGCTGGCCGCCGAGGATAATATTTAAAGATCCAGATTAATAAATATTCTTATCATTCGGCATGCGATCCGCGGCTGTCCGACGACGATTGAGCGTTGCGTGCGCGGCTGGCATGTCGTCATAAAGTCTTCTGGTTTTATTTTATCATCGTTCGTATTCACGGGAGCGTTATAAACGTAAGCAATCATCATCAATCGAACGCTGTGCTTCCAACTTCTGAATGCCTGCGCATTCGGACGGGTATGTGCGCACACGTAACTTGCAATGCGCCACGACGTTTCCAATCTAAGTGCTTCTTCGCAACGTTTTACGCGCAATAACGATTTATTTTATTGACTTATAACTCGTACTCGGCACTCGATTTAAAATTTACTTCGTTCTTCGTAATCTCATACTGGGTGCAACTGAATATCTACTACCTAACCTCAAAAACAAAACAAAATTAATTATTTCTTATAAATCGTATCTTTACTACGCTAGATGGCGCAAATTGATAATATTTAGTAGGTATTTCACCTCAACTTTAAACTACAATTAACTAATTTTTATCAAACACTTTATATAAAACAAGTCATAATTAATTAACTACATATTGAAATATGTTTTGAAAGTAGCTCATCGATAAATAATTAATTAATAATTAATCGATTAGTAATTAATCAAGTGGCAAAACATAATTAAAACTTTTTCATGTCGGCAGACATCTCAATCCAAAAGATTGAATTTCAAAACAATGTACGTAATTAACACAGAACATAAAATTAATAACGGTACGTATTGTCATTGCCATTGTTCATTGCACAACAAACAACGAAGATTTCCACGCTTTGCATTCGATTATAACTCGAATAATTCGATCGCATCTTTCACGTTCCACATTCGTATCGAGCATTTAATTCAAAGCAAAACGTCCAACCCCACTCTTGCCTAATGCCGAGCATATCCAAACCGATATTTACGATTATGATCGTAACTTCACAGCGAGTCGTCGTTTTAATGAAGTCGAAAATGAAAAAAAACGCGCCGCGTCGTGCATACTTTAAGTTTAACAAACTTTTTTAGTATGCATAATCGCATTATCAACCTAGCCACAAGTATATTATTTATTACGCGGTTCTATTTCCAAACCAATGCTACCTTAATTAATATGCAAATACATTTTAATTGTGTTGTTGATTTTTGTTAATTTCAAATAGCAATCAAAACAAATCCGAATCTAACAATACAGATAAACCATCATTTAATTGGATGTTACAATGTGAATGAATGTTAATCAAACATTGTCTTCCTTCTGAATCTGAAGCATTAATCTGGACATCTACAGTTGTTACAACAGACCACCACCGGCACGTGTAGCATTGTGCTGGCAATTTCATCGCAGTTTGGCGCCTTTTCTCTAGCGATGCGTGTGCCCTTTGTCAACAAACGCCACAAAACGTGGGCGAAACGCGTAAACATTTGTTAAACATTCGCTGCAATTTGAAGGCAAGAATCAACAAACAAGGGTGCTAAACGGCGCATTGACCAGCGGTCAATACCGATCGGATATATATCATTGACAATCGGTAGGAATATACATGCAACTGAAGGACGCCCAGCAGCGCGTTGCAAACACACAGATGGGGCTCGAACGTGCGATGAATAGAGCACACATAATGCACCAAGTTAAAAGATTATGCGTGCCTGTGTGTGCACGTATGTGTGCGTCTTGTATACGTCTCCACAGGGTGGAGATGGAGAGTTAGTTGCGCAAAGAAACTCGCCGAAGCATCGCAAACCGTCTTGCGGGCGAGCACCGCTTGCGCTTTTATCATCGCCAAAGAGGCGCGCACATATGATATCATGCGTGTTGTGTTGTGTTAGCTGCGGGCTGAATGCGATGTGCCATCGACGTCTTCAATGGCGCATTGCGAGACGCCGAGCGCTGCGGCTGTCTCGTGCGCATTGTTGGCTTCTTTTGAAATCGTACGATGTGTGGCACGCGCGCCGCATAAAGCCCGAGACGGTTTTTACACGAGACACACGCGCGCAAACATTGCTTCTATACAGCAGGTGAAACATTAAATGCCAAATTGATAGAAAATAGAAGCCAGGATAGAAAATACGGAATGCAGGCATTTTTACACGCTGACGTGCATAAAAAGTTGCATAAACAACACAAAATACGTAAATAATTAAGAAATTTAAGTGTGACCCACACACAATACAAACATGACCACCTAAGTGATATTTTATTAATCAAACTAACCCTGTTATTAGGTATTTCCACTGTTTTACGCCTAAATAAATTTTCTTTTCATTCTATTGTCCGTTTACTCGTATTTCTGTAGACTTGGCTGTCCAATAAATTTTTCATCACTTATGGTCAACGATAACCATTATAATTATACGCGCCCAAGTCATTCCTACAAACTGTTTGTATTTGTAAGTTTTTTTTGTTCTGTCTGCGCAATGTCCGATACAGAAGCTTTCCACAACGCAAACGAATATGTAATGGCGTAATATATGCCGACAAGAAATTTTTCAATTCAATTTACGACTTGTAATATGGCGTGTTGTTAAAACCGCGGGGGTGTTAATAGATTAATCAAGTCGCGACGCCAACACGTACACTCGGGACACGTGTATAAGAAAGAAAAAGAAATCGAATGCAATGGAATGCTATAACGCAACATTCGTATTGACGTCTGGTATTTGTGAAAAATATTAAACAAAAATATTGTTTTATTTTATTTTTCAACTGGAATATTAAGTCTGTTTGGTTCCAGTTGAATGGTTTGATCTGCAAGTCAAACGTCGTTAATTAAAATCGATTAACTTCCGATGCGAGTACGTTTCGGAATTTAATTGGCGACAGTTCGAAGCGCATCCGATCGGGTCACATGCAGGAAGGCAATAAAGCCTCTCTAACAACTGTACGAAACTGTAAGAAACTGTAAGAAGTCGCGACACAGAGAGATGTTCAATCTTTGATCGTTATCCAGTTCATAAAGAAGACGTTTAATGTTCACAGCGGTCGAAGATTTAATCTGCGTTCGGTCATTTGCATATTTAGATTTTTTCGCTTCCACTGCAAGAAAATCAAAATCGAAATGCAACCAACACACGATTCGCTTGCGTTAACCTGTTGATCACCGGCGCTTAAATTCACACACATCGTGCAGAGTCTATAACATAACATAGGGTTGTTTAAGCGCGTCGGAGGGTAGTAAATAATGGCAGTTAGCGCGCAACACCCCCGTGTTGGCGCAGCGGGTGCATCGACCAGCACGGCGACTCGCGCACAGCGTGACGCCGGCACGTCAACACACCCGCAACATTCATCATCCCCTTTGAGCCGCACACTTGACTTCTTGTTGCGCACAACGCGTACCCCTATAGGTGTGTGTACTACTGTCTGCGCCTAATGAGAGATATCGGGTGGAGGATTTATGACCGCTGTATTTACAACCCTTTCACGGACATAAATTTAAGTTTCACTTTCATTTTAACCGTATAATTAAAATCTACAGAATTTTTACAGTTTTTTTAACTGATAATCTTTGTAGTTGTAAAATTTATGATTTATGATTTTTTAAAGTTTAATTCAGAAAATTAATTTCCAAAGCACGCGTTGGTTGGACTAGATTCGATTTCGAATGCAAATCGATTCGTTGGTTAAGTAGCATAAGTCGTAACGAGCGTTGTAAAACAGTGGGTGTTGTTACAAACGGTACACATTCCTAATTCCAGCCGCTGCTTTATTTATTGAGGTTCTAATTAACTATCAATATAAATATTTAAGCCCACGGAAAATAAATTCTTGTTCACAAAACGTTAGGAAATCATTTTTGCGGACCTAGGATAACAAAAATTCACACAAAGGGAAGTAGGGTGCGACATCTACTGGCTATAAAACAAACTATTTTAGGCTTAAACGCAGCATGATTCGCGACAAGGTAAAATAAAATTAATTTTTAAGAAAATACGTGATGATGTTTGTATGATGTACCTACGTACGCTCTCTATTGAAGCTGTAAAATAGTTGCGGGAACGTTCCGCAGGATTCCTGCGAGCGCGGAGCGCCGAAACACAGTCTAGCGTTAGCAGGGCGGCATAAACGCGCGTCGGTGGGAGGACCGCGCCGGCGGCGACACGACCGCGAAGGAGCGAACACGCCGCGCGCAAACACCGCGATCGCTCTTCACCGTCGGCCGTGATCAGGCGCGCTACCACGCTACCAGCTCGCGAAGCGCGCCGCGCGCGAAAGGTGTGCGACGCGGTGCGCTTCCCCCGTTTGCCCATAGCGATCATCATCCGGCAAGCGCGCTGATCCTCCACCTGTTGCTTCCATGCGCCGCTCGCACTCGCGCGCGCGCCAGTCTATTTGACCGCGGCCCGGACCGGTTTTCCGCGCGCATCTCGCCGCCTGCGCTCGCGGGTCAATAGAATCACGAGTGGGCTTCTTGAGAAGCCGCGCCGGACACGATCCCTTGGATATTTACACTTATTCACTCATTTACACTAATTGGACGGCGGGATGCACGGCTTATATAGCTTTATTCGCCTGCAATTTGTTAGCGTCGTGAGTTGCATTCGTTTGTTTTCGCGCTTACAGCATTGCAAATATTCACAATTTATATAAGTGAGAGGGTATTGGTACCCTCGACATATTTCCGACATTCCAACAATAATACAATGCAATATTTATCAAAGGGGAACTCAACATCGGAACTGGGAAGAGCGACTTTTACTTTTACGACTCATGTTTGCTTTATTCTTATTCTTATTTCATATTACGAAGGGTCACAGTACTGCTTCGTGGGAAAGCCACTTCCCCTAAAGAACATATTCTTTATATTCTTTATCATAAACATTAACTCAAACTTTTTATACGCCGATGATATCAAAAAATTAAATTACGAATAATTGCGAAATTGTTATTACTCTGAATTATGCACTATGCACTCAGCTTTTCGGTAATTTTGCCAATTTCCGGTATCGATTCACTTCAACTTGTGCCATTGTATGACCAAATTGATCGTGGCGCGAGTCCGCGTAAAGTATTCATTACGCGCTCTTTATCTCTGCACGCTCAATGCGCAATCGTCTTTTTCGGCTGGTGCTTCTTCAATAAATGTAATTAATCGCGTCGGAATCGCATTCAATCGCGCGTTCTTTATAATTAAATTGGGCCGTGCACATTGCGCACGTGAATTTTATCGATGATAATGCACTCACCTTTTGCAGATTGTGGAAGTATTGATTAAATCGCTTTCAAGAAAGTTCTGCACAATCTTCACTCAAAATTGAACACCACATTTCAACGCACTAAAATCGTCTGATACGTTCAACACCGCGAGGCGAATGATAATAACCTACCATCAAGTTGCACAAGTTTGGTTGAACGAGGGGTGGTTTATGAACTTCTGGATTGGACAACCCCACTAGGGTGAGATGGTAACACAAAGTACCAGTTTCACCCACCCCAAAATTAAAACCCCAAACAAAAATTGAAAAATTAAAAATTTTACTGTAATTTAAAGTGTATAAAGTTGAATCTTTTAGCACTGGTGCGTAAAAGTACTTTTTTAATGCTCCACAAGAAATTTATCATAAAAAAACTAAAATTTTAGCATTTTTGTGAGTTTATGTAAGTTATCGTGGCTAAAACTATAATTTTACACACTTATCATACAAAATAGGAATATATGTGATCATCAATGCATGTAAAACTTAATAAACAACCAGTTATTAACAACAACCGGTGTTAACTAATCAAAACACGGCATAACTACGCCTGCGTACAAAACAATAAATTATAACCAGGGAATAATTACCATCAAATATAATAAACTCATTTCGAAAAAACGAAAACACGAACTGTCATAGATACGTGGAACAACACTACATCAACATATGCATGCAAGCGACGTATTCACGTGTGTGCATATACAAAACGCAAAGCAAGATCGCTAATTACAAAACGAGCGCTCGAATGCTACGCTTTTATATAACCACACGAGTACTCCACACTAACATGCACTCAGAAGCGGCAAGCGTACACTAATGTCTAAATAAGAGAAGCGTATAATAAGTAGCTATTCTTCGTTAAGATTGTGCCAACATTGACCAACCGGCTGCTTTTAATAAAGAACTGTTGAATTATTGCAGCCGCGCTCGACTACTAACCCAACCATCCAACATATCGAACTTTATAACTCTACCATGTACATTCTATAACTTACAAATGTTTTAAATTAGGTGCTAATCTGATATTACTTGCTTTTTTAATATTTTTAATTAAACATTATGAGAATTATGTATGCATTAGTGTTTAAGTAAAGTTTTATGTCTTATTTTCATAATTACACTATACACTTAGGGTTTTTTAATATTTTTGCGTTTACAATTAACAATTATGATTATGATGCAAGTGAAAATGAATATTCATTTATTTCCACCGATGGATACAGAGCGACTACCGTTCGGAAACCGTTAGAAAATCGCCGGTGAGCAGTTGTCGTAAATGGTGGCGCTTGAACAACTAATTAATTAATAACAAGCGATTAGTGCGGCCATAATGCGCGCCATTATTTATGGTAATTTTATCGAATGCAGATCGATTCAATACCAACCACACGTTTGGTTAATTAAATGTGGGTAGATTATTATGAGAAGAAAATAAATAAACACTCACACAACTGATAAAATTGTTACATTATTCAATGCACTCGGTGATAAAATTGAGATAAACTTGATTTTGATTGCAGTTGATGTGATTTATTTGTATTTGCATGTTATCACACCAGAAATGACGACGAGACGTTTGTAAGCCAATGTCGATTGTGTAGAAAACGCGCGACCAGCCTGAAAGTTATAAATAACGTCAACTCTCGGACGTCACCCACTTCCGAGCCTTGACCTCCGGTGACATGTTGTCGTTTGTGTTGGATTCACAACACACGTATTGACGCATTTCTTACTACACAGGCTTCATGTGTAATGACATGTTAAAATTTAAACCGTCTGTATGCGCTCTCAATTAAGTGGGTGGTTTGGTAGTAAATTGATCAATTGCCTCCAGATATCGACTGGTGAAATTGACACATTAAGAAATCGTTTACGAATAGAAGCGAGGTCAATTGCTATTTGAGCGGCTGCGACACCAGAAGATTTTAATATTCGATAGCACCAACAGTGAAAAATCATTGATTAATTACCCGATACACACCGTAGAATAAATAAATTAGAGTCTGCTTTGCGTGGGTCTGACATTTTATGTATTTTTCTAGAGCAGTAAACATTCGAAATGATTGTTTCAGTTTTCATGGATAATTGGCATGTTGAAAAGGCAAAACACAGTTCAGAAAGGGTTAAAACCAAAAGTACAATAATCAGCGGCCCTTATTCTTATTCCACCGACTGCATAATAGCATAGCTGCCCTACTACTGCTTGATGAACGTTGAACCCGCCGCAGCGCATCCGAATCTTTCTCTAATAAATTACATAACATCAAATTAGGTGCAGTTAATTGCGATGGAAAATCTCGGCGCTCTTAATACGCGCGCGCGGATCACAAAAGGAGCGAAAAGCGCGCAGCGGGTCGCCGCACAGTGCCTTTAATAACCGCCGCCTCACCTCCAACAACTCTCTTCTAATGCTAAACTAAATACTCGCGGTAAATAACGCTCGCACGCTACGTAAAATTTTCTATGATTACACACACATGCGCTGAGATAGATGAAGGTGGAATCGAAACGAGACGAACGGATAATTCCAGTAATCACGAATGCTTGATTGACACATGAACGTCGGCAATTAAAATACTCTAACCACCACCCGCTTTTCAATTATAAATGCCTTTCTGGATTAATTATCATCATCCAATGCCGCTGGAATGCGATGAGAGTTAAAAATTAAGGAATTTCAAAAAACTCCTCAGGCAAGTAGTAAGAAATAAAAGTGTGTGTGCATGTTATGCACAAAAATATAATTTCGTATTGACTAATTAACTGCAATTTGTTTTTGTCAATGCGTATATCTTGAAAATATGATAATTATCATTAAAATTCAATTCGCTTTTGATTGAGCAGACAAGCGAATGAATTTGATTTTAATCCAATCAATCAACAAGAAAATTTATTCAACATTGACATGCTCTTGTAAATAAACATTGCCAATTAATAAACACACGCATATTGTAAAATATTTAATTATTTCTGTGAATAAAATTGTGAGATAATTAGTGCTTGAAAACATTTCCACACAAACACACGGTTTTTATTTCTTTGATTTGTGTTGAATGTGTTGGAATTTAATAATAATTGGTTTGTGATGTAAAATTTCGAAAGAATCTTAATTCGTTACAGGCTTTAGGCCTTCAAATAATTAAATATCGTACCTATAATTAATCAATTTTTATTTTTATTTTGTGAAAAGAAAAGAAATGCTGATTTTTTTTTTTAAACAGAAAAAGTGTTTTTGAATTTTCTTTTTGTGTTTAAATTTATGTATAATTATGAAAAGTAGGTTAATTGGCAATTCGTTAGGAATAGAATCGAAATTTGATTGTTTTCAGCGTTGTGTCTTTAACGGTCAGCTCCGCTCGTTGCTAACTTAATTATAACCGATCGCCAATTGCCCGCGTGGTGAAACGTTATACGTTAAACGTTAAATTTTTAAATACCCGTTGATGATTTACAACCATTACGGTTTTCGCCAATATCCACTATCCAATTTGAACATCACGTAATCAACAATAATAAAAACCTCAAACACATTTGTTTACCAAACTAAATTCGAATAAACAGTATTATACTCACTGAATTCTTGCCTGCAGATATCAAAGAAGTAATACTCATTAATTATTAACAAAAACCACTAAGTTACGAAAGTTGCGTTTTCAAAATTTGTATAACATTAAGTTTTACATCTAATCACGTAAAATTTAGTGAATTTATATTTGTAAAATCAAAACATAATTATTTATAAACTCGCAATACACACTCGCTATACACAAAACTGCGAAGCAATTGATAAATTTTACCCCAATTGCGCCAAAAGAAGTAAATCATTCCACAAACAATTAGAACAATATTCATTGATATACCTCAAACCAAAGTTCAATTTTTCAACATTCCCACGCTTGGAAAATAAATCAACAAATACATTTTCATTTTACGGAAGTTAGATAACTTCCCACACGTCATTCCGCATTGTTACGCAACGTAAATTTTGGCGGGAGATGCCCCGAGAAGTTAGCTTCCTACACCCGGAAGCATCCAGGTGTCTTTGGCGCCCTAACAACCACCCAAGATCAGCTGACTGATCGACAGAGGGAAAACAACATCTCTTGGTATACCTGGCTAAATGTTAGCTCACGCGAGCGCACAATGAATGTGATGTCATTGTGATGACGTAATTGCGTTCATGAGGGAGAGCATGTGTGCAATGATCACCCCGAAGAAGAATCTCTCCCGCCGAGAGTGCATTCTTTTCAGTGTCAAGAGTTTTGTTGTTTTTTTTTTTCTTTCTCTTCTCTTGATTTAACTTTTTTTTCTTTAGCGTAATAAGATCGTATGTTGGCTATGTGTCTATCACACTACAACAAACACCTAGATGCCTAATCTATGACCATCATAAACAATCAATATGGTGTGGGTCTTAATTAACACGTCCTGATCCTGCTTCGCAGGCATCGCAGGCGCACTTTAGTCGTGCGAGTCGATCGTATACAATGTCCGACAAGCTTCGTCTCGGATGTGACGCGATGTACCAACGTCGCGTGGTACCCGACGACACTTTAAGCGCTTGAAGCCTTCATGGTACTCCAGTTCGTTCCGTTGGTGTACGCAGCATGTAATATCTCACGTCGCTCCAAACATGTGTAGTTCGCGTTCTCTAATCGCCCGATCAGATATAAAACGCTCCACGCTACACAACCTCCTCGCTATCCTCACTACCTAGTTCTGCATCAAAGTTATCACTTCCCGTGCGTTCGATTCCAATGGCAATTGGCATCGTTAGAATGGAAGTCCGAAACAAAATAGAGTAATACAAGGATAGAAAGTAAAAAAAAAAGCTACAGTATTATGTGAGGTTATGTTAGGTTAAGTAGTTGCCAACGCACAATGGGTAACCACCTTCGTGATTTTTATTTTGTGTTTCTTGTTCGCTTTGGAAGAATCAATACACGGCCGTCGTGTTTGTGCAGTGTGTGCGTTTTGCTTGCTCGGGCTGCAAATTACTTACACGACGGCACAAAAGCCGAAGCCTAAGCGATCCCCGGTGCCGCTTTCCATGCGCTCGCGAGAGGTTTCGGCCGGCGCGCTTTAATTTATCGCCGAGGAATTAATGATTGGTAGTAAATCTGCGATTTACGAGCCGCTCGGCTTGTAAAGAAACCGGCGCGGCTATTTGTCATCTTCTTGCAGATTGGGACTCCTTCGAGCGTCCGCGCGCTCTCGCCACTCGCCTGCTTTCGCGTCGATTTATTCCGCAATCAAATTCAACTTTATTCTAATTTATTCTAATCGCCTGACACGAAAACTCACATTTCCACAAGATGTCACCAATTTTTTTTTTATAAATACTATAACGAACATTCTGCAAATCTGTTCGACGGATTTAAATCAATACCCACTTTCGAGATATCAAGTTAATCAAGTGCATATCTAGATATTTGCATAATATTTATCGGAATTCGAAATAAAGATACCAATACCAATCATCGGCGTGGTGGTGATTGCGTGCGCGATTTATCGCCACATCTTTGCGCCGCTTAAAAACGGAAATGCAAATCGGCGAATAATAAAATTATTGCGTTTGCGACTAAGTCTCCATTGCAGATTAGTCGATTTATTGATTTAATCTGCTTAGATACCAATTCCTACGTATTTATAACGAAAGTAATCCGAAAACATTCATTTTCCTATATCAATGATTAATACATCCACTTTACACATTTACATCATGTGTTAAGTGGACGATTATGATTAGGATTCTTTGATAGCATTGATATCTCGGGCGCGCACGTGAGATGTATGCACATACGCTTGACCTCGCACGAGCTTTCGAGCATTTATTTCGCATTCACGCTATAGAATCGAATCGTCGTGGAATTGCCCTTTGTCGCGCGCCCTGAGGAGTCAGTCTTGCTTGCGTTCTTGGCTTGAATGTTCAGCTGTTCAGCCTTGATTGCAAACAGGTGATGCTGGGGTACGTACACGTCCCGCACAAGGGATGAAATGAATGCCGCGCTTGGGGAGCGCAATTCTTTCGAGAATAAAAATTAAAAAGAAAATTTTCTAAGGACACGCGTATGCCAAGCAAACATATTCAAATTCATAAACACTAAAGCCAAGCACAACTTAAATTTGAGTAACTCTAAAATATCAAATCAAAAACAAATAAATTTGCTTTGATTTTGTTTCGAATTTGATCCACAAAGAGATCCGGGAGTTAAAAACGGTACCATGAAATTATTTAATGGCTCTACGCGTAAAAACTATAATTAATCGTATGAATGCGTCTTGAAACGTCATGAGTCACGAGTTGAATAACAATAATCAAAGCGGGTACACACGCACTTGATAAAAAAGAGGGTGGCCATTAAAAGTACACCTTGACGCCGTTGCGCGACGGTCCCACGCTGAGATTCCATACTCTCTCGCCTGCACATGCACGCCGACGTCTAGAAGCACAAACACCGCGCGCGTACTTATCGTCCATTGCACGCGGGCAGGCATTGTACGCATGGGAATGTCGATTTGCGATACCCGAAAACAAGGCGCTATCGCAATGCGGCGCGTAGGTAAGTAGGTACACACACACACACACCGAGGGGTTACCCACTTGCGAGAATTATGCAGATAGCAACAAGGAGCAGGAGGCAGGCGGCGAAAATAGAAAGGGGGAAGCCCGGGCGTCGAGGTTTTTCTTTCAATTATAACCAGGGACCCTCCTGCTCCTTGCGTTGGCATTCATCAAGCAAGCAAGGTGAGGTCCGTGGGAATTCCGCTCCCCTTGGGTTTCATTACGCGTTTTGGCAATATTACGTCATACGTCATGCATTGTGCTAGGCGCAAATGGGATTAGACGTGCGGGAACTGAACAAACTCGGGAGATTACGACACGTCGATGGACACTTTATTCAGGTGTGTTATACGCTAGCTTACCACTAATATCATACCTATGTACGCTGTAAAGTTGATAGCGAAAGGATTTTTTTGTAAAATTTTTCTGAAAATTGTGTGAAATAAATTATTACGTTGGCGAAGGTGGAAGGCTAATGTATTTTTAATGCATCCACAGCAATAACACCCGAAGCCGATGCCCGCGCAGATAATTACCTATTATGTTAATTCAAACGTGAACTGCACATTGCAGTTGTCGAGGATGCGCATTAACGGTGCTCACACAAAACTGCGATGATTTTCATCTCATTTAGTCGTAAAATTGATTGCGCATATTCAGGTGTAGTGCGGATAACATCATTTTAATGTTTAATGAAGACATCGGTTTGCAATTATTTTAATTATCACATTCATTCGTCTCATATCAGGTCACGTGTAAATTTTTCAAGAGTTCAAAATAATTTATAAAGTGAAACAAGTTGGTTCAATTGAATTAGAATACCAGATCGAGTGCTAGTTTGTTTAATCCCTCGAGTACGCTTGGCGAACGTGCTTAGGACAATATTTTGCAAACGTGCCTTTCGAATGAACAATTTGATTGTAAATTTAACTCGTTTTTCACTTATATGATCTTGCAATTACAGCTAGCATCGCATTCTAAAATTTCAATTAGCTTTAAAACCTTTAGTAACCCACAAAGGCTTAATACCTCACCGAGGATTTGCGCATTACTAGTTAGGAATCAATTTATTTTCAGATAATTATTTATTAGCAAAGACAGAAAACATTTGTGCAGACGTAAAGATTAAAACTAAATGAATTGGCGGATAGCACAGCCGTTATGTCACTTTTGGCGGCGCGCAACTCACAAAGCTTACTTAAATCTTTATGCGACAACAGATTGGCATTGTGCGCCATCCAATCGCTCAAAAGACGCGCATGTTTCCCAGCGTATGCAAATGATTGTCTTAAAACAAGAAACGAAAAAGTTTGAGGTGTTTATTTAGCTATAATATTTTAGAGATTCATAAATTTCCGATAAATATTTTTACAAACAAAGAACACCCATGGAGTCAAATATAAAAAATGTGTTTGCTGATTTGAAAAACATTCGTGTAAAGTATGCAACCCATTAAACAAAATTACAAATAGCTCATTAAATGTATTTATGGAAACAAAAATGTTTCACACTTTGCTAAAGTAAGCACATACCTAATTAAAAATATTACTATGTAGGAATAATAACACATTGTCCATAAACGGATTATTATGATCATGATAGTGATCTATATCAGGCGTCAAATATTCCCTCGTTACGCTTCATTATGACAAGCCGATAACGGTAAATCAGCATACGAGTACAAGTCAATATTATTAAATCACAAACGAAGGTTAAAGTCGCAGGTGGAATGTTAAGATTATTCGTTCTAACCAAAAGGCGACACTCGTAATGGCGGACTGAATTCCCGGATGATGCGATTTGCGCACGCCAAAATCGGCGATGGAAAAATGAGCTGCGCACACACGTAAGACACTTTCGGATGCTGGCAGCGTGCGCACTTAGACGCTGCACTCACGTAGAGCAAAACGTGCAATATGTGTTTCGCCATTCGCGTCCATTTCTTTTTCTATCTTGCACTGAACGATTCCCGCAATGCATATCTGCTTATCTAATTACCTCGATCGTGTACTTTTATAACGAGCAGATAAAGGTCTTGTAATTAATTTCACTATTGTCCTTTTATGTAACCAGGCTCTGCTGTGGCGTCAGCGCGCATTTTTCTTTTTGTTCGCATTGAAGATGTGGAGTATTTTGCGCGAACGCGCCATTACTATGCAACGCATGCGAGTTTGCGAGATTCGAATGGAAGTTATTACGAACTGGAACCCTCGGATATACCCAGGATGGTAGTGCGTTTGCCATTCGCGGGGACGCGCACCGGGCCCGTGGTAATTATAATGTGCACGACATGTTATTAACTCCTACACTTGTGTCTGAAGGAAACATAGGTGGAATGTCGTTAAAATCGTAATTATTTCAATCAATATACATCAGGTGCTGTCTCACTAAGCGTGTTTTATTTCAGCTTTCATGTGGTACTAACGCGATGCTAATATTTACATAAATTTACTTTAATATACAATGTGTTATAACTATAAATGTATTTTCACTGAAAGCGTTTGACATCGCGAATATCTCGTAAACTAAAAGAGATAAATTAGATCTGATTGCAGCGTCTTAATCTATGGACTATTCTCTATGAGATAGGATAGTTAAAACGGAAATCTAAGGGATGAAATTTTAATTCTTAAGAAAAAATTGCCAAGGGGGGGTGCTTGATAATTTTTTTTGAGGATTTTCAATAATTAATATATTTGAAACTAAAAGAGATAGCAAACAACGAATTGCTGATTATTAAAGATTGGAAAATTCTCTATCAGCTAAAAATATAAAATAAAAATATTTCCAATAGTAAAAGGTCAAAAAACGTCACTAAAAATGCTAAAAAGTGACATTTTTCAATTTTTGTCCACTTCAATTGCGAATATCTCGTAAACTAAAAGAGATAAATTAGATCTGATCGTAGCGTCTTAATCTATGGACTATTCTCTATAAGATAGAATAGTTGAAACGGAAATCTAAGAGATGAAAATTTAATTCTTAAGAAAAAATTGCCAAGGGGGGTGCTAGATATTTTTTTTCGAGGATTTTCAATAATTAATATCTTTGAAACTAAAAGAGACAGCAACCAACGAATTGCTGATTATGAAAGATTGGAAAATTCCCTATCAGATAAAAATATAAAATAGTAATATTTCCAATAATAAAAGGTCAAAAGACGTCACTAAAAATGCTAAAAAGTGACATTTTTCAATTTTTGGCCATTTTTTCAATGGCAAATATCTCGTAAACTAAAAGAGATAGGAAGGAACGAATCGCAGAGTCTTAATCTACGGACAATTCTCTATCAAATGAGAAATTAAAATAAATTGGAAATCAAGGAGATAAAATTTGAACGGAAAAATATTAAATAACTTTTTTCTACTTCCACCTATAAAGTGCCAGTTGTCTACGGTTTTTAGACACAAAAAGTGATACTTTATATACGGACGGCCAAGCCGTACCTACATAATATTCATTACGCTTGATGCAAATATTATAATTTTTTCTTAATTTTCTTCGTTAATCTAAGTTTAGTCCGAAGATATTTAAGTCAAATATAATTTATTTTCGAATCAAAAATAACAAAAATAATTTTTGGCGTATTTAAATTGAAAATGGCCTAACCAGATGGTATATTAAAATAATTTGTGTTGTTTTGTATGCCTTGGTGCGTATTTCTTTCATGTTACATGTCATTTGATCGATTATTTTCCACTCGGTTAACTAGCATCCTCTACACCCACTTGTTTGATGGACGAGTTCCATTAATTATAGATTACTCCAAGTGCGTGTGCGCTCACTTTGCATAAATGCACGTAGATTGATAGCATACGCCGTTTAAAATTGAATATTCAATTCGTTTTTGCACACCGCGATAAACTCCTAAACATTTTAATGCACTAACTTTGAGGTTAAGCAATAAATTTGAGTATATCTATAGTTTCTATACTCGGACGACCGCTCGGGGGCAGTTTCTTCCTCGGAATGCAAGCACCGCAACCAGTAAGTAAGCAATCAACTAAAATAGAATAAATGAACCGAAACAAAAAACGAGCACGCCAGATTCCACCTTCCACCTACTCTTTCCCTGCAGCTAAATTAAATACAGAGTATTAACAGTGTTTTATATTTATATACTAATATAGTTAAGTAAATTTAAACCATTGTAACACTCTGTAGATGAAGACAAATGCAATGGTTCATTTGTCATCGCTAACACACAAACGAATGCAATGCGCAGTGGGCATCACACAAAGGCGAAGAAGTCAAAAGAAATGCTGGAAATAATGCGAGCGGCAATGGTATTAATTTATTAATTTATATTCAGTGGCTAGTAGCAGTCCGAGGTGTCAAAGCTTTATTAATGTACACCTCAAGGGTTTCGTGAACCAAATGAGGAACACGCCTTTCGGAGATTGCCTGCATTATGAAACCTTTAATGTTCACTCCAACTACACCTACTAATTTCTTACAGCACTAACAAAACTCGAAATTTCATCAAAGCATCCACAAGTAAAACATGTCCTTATAATTTTATTTGTCTCCACATGTTATTATGTTTTATTTGAGATTGAAAGTGAAACGCGGCGGCGACTGACCAACAAACAGGTTCCGATCACAATTAGGACACCTGGTTCCTTCACAAATAGCATGCGCATTTCCATAATGTATCTCTACCGTGTCGAATCGATTTTCATTGTGACCAGGATGTGGGGATGCCCTGCAGGGCGGTAAGTTTGACCTCTGAGATGACCATTACATGAATAACTCTATTGACCATTCATATTTAAATTTTTGATCAAACACTTGCTCATGAAAACATTGAAAGCTTTTCATGATTATCCATACAGGAATACGAACGCTGTAAGTGGTGCAGTGCAATTGGAATAAAAGAGAAATTACATTACCGGCTGCGTTTGTTAATTTTTAATTCAACATCATTAAATCCATACATTTGCAAGTTGTAGCCAACGTAATAAATAATATACGGAATGCAAAGCGACGCTTTGAAAGAATCAGCAGGAGAACACACTTGTTTATAGCGATTGCCCGCATTAAATCAGCGCGGCTGGCGCGGCTCAAACGTAACTCGCAATTAATTAAACTTATTTATTGATTTAGCGATACAAAGAGCGCGCGCGCGCGCGCTTTGGCTCGTCGAGTTTTTCGCGAATCATAAACGTTCGCATATTCAATATTGCGACCTGCGGGCAGCGGAGCGAATTGCGAATTTATCGCCGTCGACAATATTTCGCACCCGTTCACCTTGCCGTGCGATTATCGCTTTGTTCTCGAATGAATAGCGAACGGTTGCGTGCGACAATTTACAGATTTACACCAATTTGCGTTCCGTTCATATCTCAGTAGTCGGTATGGCACATAAAATACACACCACGGATCAGATCGGCCCACTGTGGCTTCGATTAATATTTTAATGTATAACTTGTTGACTTATGGTAGCCGCGGCGAAAGCGGCTTACTGCATAATTCCGCGGTGCGAGGTAGGCCGCAGGACCCAGCGGGCAGCCGCGCTAGAGAGGCCTTAATGAGTTGGCGAAAATATTCGTATAGATCGAATAACAAAAGTGCGTAAGTGGGCCGCTTTAATTGAAACAAGCTGGTTAAAACAATGCGCCCTACCCTCCGAATACGCATAGAATATAATATTTTAATCTGGACCAAAACAGCGGCTGTTTGCTTGCTGGGCTTGCCGCCGGCGCAACAATATGTTGTAATTGTTTTATGTTAATATCCCAACTCTTTCTTGGAGTCGGAACGACCGCGCAAGGACGTACGTGTGCGCGGCCGCGCGATTCGAACCGATACCGCACCTGCGTATTATTTACACGTCCAAGTCCTAGTTCTTTTTCAACGGCAGCCGACCGCTTGCATTTGCATTGTGCGCGTTAAGAGGAATTTATAATTATGCAGTAGTAGTATACGCAGTCGCAATAGCAGTTATTTTACTTGCCTTGCAACTGCCTCAACCTATAAATCCGTCTTTAGGTTTTGTTCGGACAAGTGAGCGACGCGAGTCCGCATGCCGCACAAGTACGTTCGCAACGGCATTGGGCTTTTATTGCAATAACGCAATGTCTATTAAGCACTCGATACGACAAATATTAACACGCATTCCTTTGCATTGTTTATTATGTAAATGCTAATGCACCAGGCCACCACGCAAGGGACCAAAGCACTGAAGCTTGCGGTCTACCTCTACTCAATTTTTATCCTTTCCGCCAAGAATTAACAACTCTGGAATATCTATGTCGACATAAACATAAAACATGTCACACATGACATGCGGTATTGTGTTAATTACTAAAATTTGTCCGATATAACAAATCACTACTTTCATACTTATTGATTTACAGATATAAATTCAGCCCTGTGAGTTGAATTTCAAAGGTTTAATATGCACAAACAACAAAAAAGCTCGTGTTCCAATGGGAGGATAATTAATCAACGGATAATAGAGGCCACGATTGATATTGATTGCAAAATAGTTTATTACGCTCGGTGCTGGGAAAAGGCTTAACGCCATATCACAACAATGTGCCACACATGACAAACGCAATCTTGGTCAAACGCGTTGGCTAAACTGGAGTTAAACAACAATAAAAACATTCGCTGCATGCGAATCGAGCGCTAATTAAAATTTCAAACGGATTTATTGTCTCTGTGCAGCTCGTTACTTGCATTGACTGAAACACTTGTTTGCGATAAGAGTGAACGTATCGTAAACTTTAATGTTTTCCACAATGATCGATTTTTTGTTATACATTTCAATATTTTATCGAATATAAAATAAAATAAAATATTATATTTACTTGGTCAATTCAGCAATAACTCGCAGCAATGTTCTAGTTTATACGCAATATTGATAAGTTATTCTCGTTGTAGTTATGTTTTATTCGGAATATATGTATGTGCGTTGTTTCGAAAGCGATTCCACGATATATCTAGAGATACACGGAGTTGTCGAGTTGTAGGCAGCACTTTAATTGCATTCAAATCGGGTTGTATGATTTGTGAGCGTACGCGCGGCGGCTGCGATTGGTGTCTCTCGAAATGTGAATTTCTGGCTGTACGCGCGTTACACACTCGACACTCGAGCAAACAGGAAGTGGGCGATTTCGGCGCGCAACTAGATGTACACCCGAGTAGTCAGAGCCAATCTGTATGCCCCGTTTTAACAAGGCGCGCGGCTTTCATTTTCTATTGTTTGCGGGCGCGAGTTGGGCCCCCGAAGGCGAGTTCGCGCCCGCAGTTAAAGAAATTGTAACACCTACTGCGTTATGCTAATATCCATGACTATTAAACAGTAGACGGGCGAGAATTACGACCGTTGGGATGGAAATTCACGCGAACCATATTCAAAAACTCATTTTATGAACGTACTAATTAAAAACTATAAGAATTACAGGCTAGACATTAAACATAACAAAATGTTTGTTTTTTTCTGTTTGATAAATCTTTAATTATTTCATCATTGAGTTGTGGAAATTAAACAATTTGTCTTCCAATACAGATTGGTGTTATCTGTGTAGAATTATGTTTTAAGGCGCGCGCAGAAGGGCATAAACAACAGTCGCTAATGCATAATTTACACAAGCGCTGCGAGCACGCCACGAAACACACCCAGCTTGTATTGTTGAATTATTGTATTGAATTGATAATGGAAATACAATACCTACTTACTTATTTAGCCGGCATTACGGGCGCGCGCGCACTCGAAGGAAAGCCGCCGACGAAGAGACGTAGGCAACAAGACAATCGGAAAAGCAAATTGTCTCG
Source organism: Dalotia coriaria (assembly GCF_025399875.1). Lineage (NCBI taxonomy): Eukaryota > Metazoa > Arthropoda > Insecta > Coleoptera > Staphylinidae > Dalotia > Dalotia coriaria. The sequence goes on from NW_027045445.1 coordinate 6,814,528, forward strand.
ATACGTATTTGTCACATTCTGGTAGCGCAGCGCGGATTTATAGACAATACAAATTGATTTCACTTTTTGATTTTTTATCGAGTCAAATCCGATTCGAACATACTCGTAAATTAACTTCCTCCTCAATACTTGGGTTCGTCACGAATCATTTTTTAACAAAATTTCATTTTTAACGTTTGAAATTTTAAATTCCTGCCGAAAGGCAATTTGAAGTTGTAGCAATCGATTTAATATAAAACAACTAATTACGAGAGCGTACATCGAAATAATGGCCGCATATCTATCGCAATTTCAGCCTTCGTTTAATTTGCATTGAATCGCAAACGAGTTGTGATGCGACGCGTGGCAAACGAGCGAATGTTGAACTGCTCAATACGCAATTACTAGATACCCATTTAATGTATTTAAAATATTATTACTTACAGTTATCCATCGTGGGTTCAACAGGGAATCTGAAACAAAAATTTTTAAAATTAGTCATTTATGCAAAATTTTTAAACAAATTTTATTGATTTTTCAAAACATACTGTATTAAAATAAAATAGTGTACTCATTGTTAGTGGGTACATTGTTTAACAATTATTAAACAAAATAAAAACGCAGGAACGACTATAATAGACTAATTCAATTACCGTCGTCGTATAATTGAATAATCAAATAGGCGTGTAGCGTAATGCAATACATTGTGATAATGTAAAAAATGAGAATAAAACGATGCAAAGCGATTGTCTGGAAAGGCGCAAATGTTTCAATTATAAAATAATATACCTACATAGGTAGGTACCCACTACTCGCGCGTGGAAGGAAGTAAAAGTTAAGTAAGTAAATAAAACTGGAATTTTATCGATTGTGTCGACGTTAAATTGCGTCTTATAGTAAACAAGTTAATAAATGTACAAATTGGTGCAGTTTATGTTTTGATGTTTTGATGTAAAGTGTTTTTAAAAGTGTTAAACTGTTGACGACAAAAAAACTGATGAATACGGACTATATTTTTATGCTAATTGGAGTGAAATATTAATTTGTTAATTGGTTCATTACTCTTTGTCCACCTTTGACAAAAATTATTGTTTGGCGCTTAAGCTTGCGCAAAAGTTTAATGATTGTGACATTTACGACACTCATAAAAATTAGCGCAATTAATCATGTGGGCACACTGTATTTCCTCTTTTAGAGTTTTAATCCTTGAAAACATTTAAAAAGAAATAACTTTAAGTTGGATTTATTAAGAAACCATAAGGATTTTAATCGTAATGTTCAAAATCAGAATAAATTCAAAATTCAAAAATAAAATGTATTAAAATCTATGATAAATCGAAACAATTCAATAAATTTTCCCAAACGTGTTTTCCAACTGCGTCCAATAACCATTTACGACAATTGATTGCGCTCGTGATTGAAACGTATATTAAAACACCCAACAAACACGCAATTACCGCTGGTGCTTTTATCCTTATCCCAAGAATGCATGTCCACCAGAACTTGCCCATAAATCCGCCACGATTTCCACACACTCTCCACAAAATCACACGCGCATTGATCAATCACACTCGAGCGATATGAAAGTTTTCCGCTTTCAGCACGAATGCAAACAGAAAACAACCGAAACAAAAATACATCCTACTCAAACACATCTTCTTTTGCCGGTTTCAGTCGGGCGGTGATGTCGTGGGTGAAAATGCAATCCCTTCGATATGCAAAAGCTCCGGCGACATGCATCGACCACTCCAGGTTGCGCATACACTTTATTTACACTTCGCGAGGCGATAAGAGGATGAAGCAAACGCAAGCCACGAGAGGCTGGTTGGCGAAGAAACTCAACAGGCAATAGACTGACAAATGAACCAATTAAGAAATCTTAATGGTCGAGTTCGCGCTATAAATTTCAATTTCCGCGAGACAATCTAGAAAATTAATTAAATCGATTGCGTGAATCAAATAAACAACATCCGAACAATCAAATCTCAATCAAAGTTAATGTAAAATACCAAAATACCAACAAAAAAATCAAACATCAAAAGTAAAGTTAATAATATTGTTGGATAATTTCATATTACACTCGGTTATTATATTTAAAAAGCAATTTAAAGAGGCACTGACGCACATTAATTTTTTCGTGCATTTAATTCCACATTAATATCTTTAATACGCGCAATGAAATTTGTTACGCTTTTAATAATCTTCGAGTAGATTTTGGTCGGGCTGCTAATTGTCATTATCTGCTGTTCTGTAAATAAGTTTTTTTTTGTTTCTTCATTCAGTGAGAACATCAATTTGCGCTTCGTTTTGATTGCGGCTAGAGAGTTTTTTTTAGGTTAATTTTCACATCAACGATGGTGTGTACCTAATAAAAACGATGATACTAACTGTTGATTTATGAATTGCGTGTAAATCTGATTGATTACAACCGAAACGATGAGGCGCAAAAAAGCGAGTAATAAATCAGTTCAATGAGGTTTTCGGCATCAGAAAACACGAAATTGTTAATTAGTAAACAACATATCAGTTTCAAAAAATATTTCATCACAGTATTCGAGCTCTATGTCTTGAAAATTTGTTGATTTTCAGCTTAGCCGACCTGAAAAAATATACTATTTACGTCGCCGTGAATAATCACGGTAATTTTCTAAGCTCGCCAACTTTTATTGCGCTCCATTGCGTGCTCGAATAATTTAGTCAATCGCTATAAGGAGCAACATTAATTAATCACACACAGCGGCGCGAGGCTTTTTTTTATTCTAACAAGCGCGCGAATGCACAGCAGTTGTGCGACGACGATGGGCGCAAGCAGCAAGATGGTAAGTGCGGTGACTTGGTGAGCAATAAACGGAACGGAATTTCGTAATGGCAGACGCACCGCGCCGCCGATCGACCGTGGATAGATCTGTCAGATATTTACGAATTGGTCGTCGCGGCGCAACTCCATAAACCTGATCTATGGCACGATGGCCGCCCGCAGTAGGGAAGTTGCCTTCCTCGCATGCAAGAGGCGAAATATATAGATGCGGAAGCTGGCATTTGTTTCACTTTAAGCGCTTTAAGGTTCACGTGAGCGCAGCACGTCATCCTACGTGATTTTCATTAAAAAACGCTCTCAAATTGTTATTAATCCAGCATGTGTTGGAAACAGTTAAAGTACATTCATTCCAATGTCAAGAAAATTTCTTCACTTTGATTTATTTCGACAAACGTGAAAATAACGATTATTTTCTTTTAATTTTAAATGATAATAAAATTAATGTAAACTTAAAACACTCTGTATAACATAGTTAAAACATAATTTATCTTCTGTAATATTTTACTAAGAACAAATAGAAATATATATCTTAGGTACTTATTTAACCAAAAGCTCGTTTCTTTTTTTTTTCGTGCAGCTCGTACCAGTGATTTGGTAGAGTTTTAATAGTCGAAGATCATGCGATGGCTTTTAAGTAATGCGTATAATAAGAGACGAACGTTTATCGCAATGAACCCCGACACACAGACCCGAATGAAGACGATGCATGCTACCAACTCCTAAATGTGCGTAAGTGTAGCCTCTATTACTTAGGAAAATCACAGCGCACTCTCGGCGGAAATGTTTAAAAACAGATTATGTTCGATGTTTGGGCCTTTTTTTTAGCCTCCTACCCGCACGAATTATGTGGGACGCGTATGATGGGCTGAAAAACGTCTGAAATTGAAGCGAGACGAAATTGAGCACTAAAACTCTTGATGATAGGTCATTTTACAACAAATTATTAAGTAACTTCAAAACTACGTAAAACTAAATATTTTAGTTTTTAATTTTTTTATGAATTTATAAAAATTTGAATTAATTAACGGAACTTTTAATAATTTATTAATACCTCTAATACTCTTCAATTAATTATTATAATGAAGGCTAATTTTTATTTATTTAATTACTATAATCTAATCTAAACGATGCTTTCAATAAAAAAAAACATTTTGTGTAATTTGTATAATTTCAACCGCGACAAACTGCAAATTACTCTTACATTAACGGTATGGTTGTCCCATTATGTTTAGTTTTTCGTCCATCGTTATCTAAATGGTATTTAGATCGAAATTTAGAGCAGACCATATGTCGTCTCGTATGTTTTTAATCGCGAAGAAATCAATACCAGCAAACATTTTTAAGTATTTTAACATGCAAAACGCATAAATAAGCATCAGTGGCAGTGGCAGGTCCGTTGATTTCACTACGCGTTTCTTTCATAATTTATTGCCCAATGTAGGTGTAGTTTTATAATCGATAATGAGCTCGGATTTCATTCGATTAGAGCGCCTCTAAATGTTACACTTAAATCATTCGCATCAGCGTAAAGTGAAACCTTGTTCGCGCGGTTTAATTGGCCCGTATGTTTTTTTCTTTCTTTCTAGTTCTTCTCGACTTTGGTCGCTAAGCGCTCGCTTAGTGCGAGTTGTGTTCCTTTGTGCAAACTCAGTCCGTCGACGTATTTTATGAAAATCCCATGATAGCGCGTCGGTGACGTGAGTTATTTCATTGAGTTTTCTAGAAAAATAACATCACGATCGTCATGGGTGCGCTAAACGCTTCCTTATCGGTGTGCTTTTCCGAAGCATGCAAAAAATGCGCTTTTTCGACGCGACCAAGCGCGATGTTGTGAATTGTCTCGCAAAAAATCGACAACTCGACGCTGTACGCGAGAAAAACGCGACGGCCATAAATAAGATCTCTCAGCAGACGGAAATGAGCGCGTAATCAAGAATTGCGAAATAATCTTATGCATTCGGGTTTGATTATTTGCCCATTCGGCGACTGAGTGAGAAATACGCAACTGCAGATGGAATTACCTGAGTGTTTTTCGCTAAAAACGTAAATGTTGAATGTGGCATTGCGAAGAAGGAAGAAACCGGAGAATTAGACGATGGTAAAGTGATCTCGTTTTATTAGCGCGTTCGCTCTGGGCACGAATTTGTTGCGATTCGGTTTGGTAGGTTGAGCATTGACGGTCGCTTGTTATAGTAAATTGACATACCGAAAGGTACGCACCGTGGAAACGCATTAACAGCATTCCGTGGTCGCTGCGCCGGCGCGCGGTGATTTCTTTTTTCTACTGCGTTAATTTATCGCGTTTGGTGCGCTTTCTTGTAATGCACGATTTACGATATTGTTTTCGTCATTCTAAGCTATCAAGAGTAACAAAGTGTTCAGTTTTCACGCGCATGCGTGGCTTTTAGCAACGTCAGACAAACATCTCATCTAAAAAATGTGCCATCTATTAACAACTACATCAATAAATTAAAAGAAAATCAAATTTCTCAGATAATAAGCAGATTAATTCCTATTGCAGTTTAAAGCTTTTCGTTTTTCTTTCCGCATGCGTACACAAATATTAACTTGTTCAAGTTAATTAAGCTATGCGCACAAAAAACACGACCAAAGCAGCAAGATTTATCGTCGTGTGCATTCGCCGGCTTATTCTGCGTCCTGCGCAAACTCAGCTCACATTGTTAATATAATAATCCTGTCCTGCACCGTAAGCTCAAGCCGACATCCGACATCTTGGATAATATTCACTGCAATAATGCACACATTGCACACATTGCGCACACGATGATAAAACAATAAATAACGTCGTTTAGAGTCTTAACTCTTTGGCAGTGCCGACGTTATAAAACCCTTAAATAAAGATTAACGCCTTAATTAGCGACATACACACGAAGCGATTTAAATCAAGCGTGAAGCACGTCAGAAAATTAAAAAAAAATGCAAAACTATTCTCTTTTCATTTCATCTATGAAAGAATTTACACAGGCATAGAACGTTTTGTCTCGTGGAAATTATCCGCAATATTTTAATTAATTTAATACTCACTCAACTAAAATATTCCCATGACGTGGACGCTTTAAGAAAAGTCATGGTACGTTTTTTTACAGACAACAGTAATGTGCTTTTATATAAATCCGTGCAAAGTCAAAAAAACAAGGTGTTAAATGTTTTAAGCAACGCAGGTAAATACGTAATTTAAGTTGAAAAGTTTTTTGATGTCCTGTATAAACATTTGTTTAAAAGTCCGAGATGCATTTAATATACCTACATGTAGAACAGATTTAATAAGCGAAGATCAAATTAAAGTACAGAGGTTGAGTGTGTCAGCTGAGAAACGTGACACAAACGAAATTTTGTAAATTTCCCATAACGACAATCGGTACGCTGCGAGTATTAAAAGTTTAACGACATAAAATCTTGGAGTGGACAAAATTTCGGTACATAGAATGGACTTTTGACCCAGTAAATAATCATAAATTAAATTGCAAGTTAATTTTTGCACCGCGCAACGAAAAAAAAACAGCGAAATAAAAGCTGTCCTGTAGTGGCGTTTATCCTAATTACAGGCAATAACATTTAAGCCTCAACTATAAGTCGAATTAATTTATACGCTGGTCAGCCGAGGTACAAACGAGTTACCAAGTTAACCACGTTACCGAATTAGTGCGCGATCGTGGTGTAAAGTAGATGGATCATTAAGACCGGCAAGCCGCAATTTTAATTAAACAAAACGAGCCCCGACATGGCGTTTCCGAGTTGTCTTATTAACGGCCAATGGCCAGGCTCCGGACGCACGGACGATAATGATCGTTATATTGTGTGTGCGTTACCGTAGATGGCGATTTCGCTTCGACAGCGACACACAACTGCGCTGAGAAAAATCGCGCGCGGAGATGGCACGAAATCGGCCGACACTTTAGCGATATTTAATGGACTCATGCGCATGATGCACGCAGTATGCACCATTTAAAACGCATGACTGTAGATCAATGCTTCGCAACATTGCAACTGCACAACATGAACTCCTTTTCCTTTGGCGTGGAATTAGAGTTGGGCTTAGTTCGGCGAGTCGCGCGAAGAAGAAAAAAATTATTGCAGATACACACAGTTGGTGCGCGTCGCTTCAAAAGGCAAATATTAAGATGTATTTATGTAGGAGGCTAACTAGCCAATATGGCATTTGGCGGACTAACAAGCTCGTCGGTACTAAAACGATGTTAATAATAAACAAGCGAATAACGCAAACGATGTGCTTAGCTTTGAAACGGAGAAAAAAATCTATAAATCGGCCGCATTTTTAAGTATTAAGCTTAAGTTTCATTTTGATCTGTATCTCTTGTACCTACATATGCGCGCTGACTTTATATTTAATTAATGTTATGACATCGTATTTATAAAAATTTTACGAGTTATTATTCACACATAAATCAAGGCATTTAGAATCAGGTCGAAAAAAGCCGATTTTAATAAATCTAATTTTTCAACATTTTCTAAATATTTGCTCAATTAATTTTGATAATATTAATATAATTATAGAATATAATTTATAATGTTGTACACACGATTTGCCCGGAAGGTCTGATTGTAAGTCAAAAAAAGTGAAACGTAGCATATGCCCAATTTTAAGCATGAGCTTTCAATATTTTAGCAAAAACGCAATTTTAATGAAGGTTATTCCATATGGCACGAGAAAAGGGATTTTACAACATCTCCCTAGGGCTAAAAATTAGGTTTTCATGCTTTTGCGGTTCATGCGATCGATGAAACCGCCTCCGGTTGAATTGCAACTTGTGCGAAAAATAATCGCACACGCATTCAGTGATTTCGAATTGTTCTCAAAAAGTTTGCGGTCAGTGGAAATAATAACACCAAAATAAAAATAACCATGCTGGTAATTTCAACCAACAAAATCTAAAATTGTAGATCTTATTGGGTATATGAAAACTAAATGTTTCCAATTATCAATTTCACATGAAATTTTTGAGTCTGTCGAAATGAAAAAATATATATATTTCCATCCCGCGCGCCAGCAGATATAATCGGCTATAAAAGACAAGAAAACAGTTCCATCCATCGGTTTCGAAAATCGGTGTCTCTTTAATGTCCTTGACCGTGCGGGCGGGCCGTGAGAACAAAACCGCGAATATTTGAGCCGTAGGTGAAGAAGAAGGAAGTCTTTGACCCTGCGGCGCGCCGAGATCTGCCGCCGCGCCGCGAGCGCGTCTCTGTGTTTTATTTACACCTGTTGACTTCGCTTCGGATACAACTATTTGCTCAGTGTATGTATGAGTGTGTGTACATGCGCGTGTGGATGGTGGATTTCGTTAATGTTAGAAGATATTCTAGTATTTTATCTCTGGTGGTTTCTCGTTTCTGTCACCGCCATAAAAATACATATTTAATTAACATAATCAAGTGTATTCATGCTTTTAACTCGCTGTGTTTAATAATTTTATTTATTTATCTTTAGTAATGACTAATATTATGTCAATTTGTATCAATAACAGTATTAATTAATAAAAATTACTCACGGGATGGTGATATCGACATGATTGTATTTTATTGGGCACTAAATTCACTTTAATTTTAACAATTTAAGAAATTGAATGTATATTATCGCGGCCACGCGGTGAACATTTCGGACTGCACTGAACGCAAACAGCGTGTAAAAACTGTTGATAAACAAGATTGGGGTTAGTTTGAAATAGCAACGAGTGGGGGCAGCACTAGACGGTGCAACTAAATGCAATACCAAACACTCACACACTCGGATAGAGATAACACGGTTCGAAGAATAACACACAATATGTGAAATATTTTCGTTCAGAATTAACCACGATAATAATACGAATTTCATTTTAAAAATTCAGGTAAGTTTCTTGATGCAATACAATATTAAAATTAAGGTAGGTAATTCCTGCAATCTTAGCTAAATTCAAAAGTTTTTTTAAGTTTTTGAAGTTTTTTACAAAACTGATTTATCGTATTGTAAGCATCTAGTAAATTATTTTTATATTTTCTGGAATTTTCAGAAAACTTACTTCGTAAGAGTGATATTTAACTAACCACAAAACTCACGCAATATTGCGCGTATGCAACTACATCTACACAAAAACTGCACCAAGGAAATAAACTACTTATGCAACTTTTTATACACTAAAACGCACAACTGTAATTGTAGCAAAAAAGTAGCTTAAATCATATTATACTTTGTCATAAACTAACATAATAGTTTATGAAAGCTTAATTTTGCAATCTCTCTGGATTATATCAAAATCAAAAGTAATAAATATTAGTGTATTTATAATTACTCCACTAATAATTACTAAAAACATTAATTAGTTTCTAAAAAAAGAATTTGCATTAATGTTGCTCGCGTTGTTATACATCACAATAGTTGCCCGGCGTACAATTACTCGAACAAAAGTGCAGAATGTACACGTACACGTTCATATACTAATTACAACAAACAAAATATTGATTGACTTTTTAATTAATTCGTTACTTAACAGACAGCCAGCCATTAATCATCCACAACAAATACTCGTGAGTACCAACATCAACAAGTGCACCGACCGCTTCAAAAGACGTCCAGTGAAAATTTTATAGTCATCATAGATTAATATTAATCATAATAATCATACATATAGACTAGAATGTTATATGAATAACCAAACAGAGTGTATAAGTTTTCTTTTACTACGAAAAGTATTAGTTATTGTTATTGTTGTATTGTGTGGCTATAAAAATGAAATAAAAAGTAAAGTGAACTATTTTAGATTGTAGCGGTGTGTCAGCAGAATTTCGTCGCTCACATTTCGAGCTATCTTGTATTTTTCATCTTTTATTATGATGGCGATGGACGTGACGTGCCCATACGTGTGGCGCATGTCAGATTTTTTTATTTTTACTTTTGCATGTGGACTTTTTTCTGTTAATTAAAACACCAACGCGGTGTGTACCTACCTATACTTGGGCGGCTTGCGCGGATAAGAGGATATTAAAATGTCGTTCGAGGCAATAATAAAAATTAATAAATTAAATATTAATGCATTTCGATTCTGTATCGATGTGGGTGTACGAAGCCTTGACATCGTCCAAACCATAATAATTTATATCAATATCTAATAAATATTATATTGTAATGAAGTCAAACATTAATAAAAGCAAAACATATTGCCATACTTCGACAAGTGTCGCCATCTGGCGAATTTTTATATTTATTTATTACTTAATATCCAAACGATTTTTTGATCAAGTTTTTATGATTTATCTCCGCCCAAATTGCAGGAAAACTATCAAAACATCGGAAAAATCAAACACTCACTAATCTAGGCAAATAACTCAACAATTACGTTACTTCCCATATCGGGCATTGTCGGTTGCAGTCGACAAAATTGTAGCCAATCAGGTGAGCGGAAAGATGTCACCGTATATAAAGAACTAGGCCCCGCTTTAGTATTTATGATATTTATCAAATGATTCCATAATAAATATCCTTTGCGCCACTGGTCATGTAACTGATACAAGTGTAGAAATAGTATTTACAATGAGGCATTTATTAACGGCGCACAAATATGTTTTATGTATTATTATTGAATGATATTTTTTCGCAACGACGAAGACCATAAACGGCTGCAGACTGTGAAGTAGTACGAGCAAAGAGAGCAATTAAAATAACGCCCGGTTTTTTCCGCACGCCCTCGGCCTCATCATACAGTCGCAGATAATATGGCGACAATTTTATTTCATACCTGCGGACGCGCAGACGACATCCGATCAGTTTTTCTGCGCGCTTTGATCGACGACGTCGCGCTTGCGGAATGATTTACTAAGAAAATCGATGTTCATTGTTCGATTTCAAGGAAGACTCGACAAGTCTTCAACTCGCGCAGCAGGTTCAAACGTTTATCGCTTTTTTAATCCAACGAGTAAAGATGTAACTTTATTAGGCAACCAAAATGCACAAATAAGTAAAAGACATTGCATAAGCATCAATTAGTCATGGATAAGTTTTACTACTCAATTATAAACGATCAGTCAAATGCGTTTCAATCAATTCGCAAATTAGCATAATTAAATCGTTATTATGACATAACCAATAAAAACACGTTTCTGCGATGTGCAGATTGTCGGATTGATGAGCTGCACGTCAATCGGTTTGAGTTTAACTGGCAATTTATATCTATCAACTAAGCATATCAAATTGCATCAACATAAAAGCAACTAATGCGCCTTGAAGCTCACTAATCGTATAAGAATATTAAAACGCAGTTAAGTTATTTGAATCTTTTTCGGACGCATCAAAAAAATAAAATTAATATGTTTAACAATAAAGAGTGGACACGGACGGACTATGATGAATATTTGAATTTGATACGGCATTATTGCCAACGTCAACGTTTATCGCCGGCTGATCGAGAAACGTCCAACCGTTACTTTTTAATAATTGAATAGCCAGAGAGATAAAAATGAAGCAATAAATAACACAAAAGGAGGAATGAAATCAACGATGTGATCAAATGCAAATGTAATGCGAATTAATTATATTTCGGCGCGCGATTGATCGCTGATTATAGATTACGCTTTTAATTAGCTATACATGCGCTATAGAATTCAGCCTTTTGTATTTTGTAACCGATTTGATTTTATTTATGTATCTAAAAGTCAAAATTTAAAATAAAATAATTTAGTTGCATCAAAACATAGGTACATTTTAAGCGACTTGTGTGGTAGAATTAATCAGATTTAGATCTTAATTAACCCCCGGGTATAAATCGAGTCTAAAACATTGCCTCTCGATTTGATACAATCAATACGGCCGTTTGAGAAAGTTAAGCTTTGAACTAAAGTAGATTATTTGGTAGCAGTAGGAAGTCGTTGTATTGTTAGCCGCAGGAAAGGAATTGAAAATGATGTCCAATTAAAATATTTCCGTACATCAACCCATTGGTCATTGCCAGTATATTGCCAACTAAAATCGCATGAATAATCTAATGAATAAATTATATCACCGCACGTGCCATTTATTTTATTGCACCTTTATTAGAATAGAGTATAATATTAATTAATAAAAATTACTCACGGAATGGTGATTTTGCCATGGTTGTATCATATATTGGGCACTAAATCACTTTTATTTTAACAGTTTATGAAATTGAATGTGAATTATTTATCACGACCACGCGGTGAACATTTCGAACTGCACTGAACGTAAACAAAGCAAAAACTGCTGATAAACAGCATTGGAGTTAGTTTGAAATAACAACGAATGGGGGCAGCACCATCCGGTGCAACTGAATATCAAAACAAAACCGTCACACACTCATATACAGATAAAACGGTTCGACGATGTAAATAACAAACTACAGAAGAAATGTTTTGTTTCGAATTGGCTATGAATATTATATGATTTTGTGTTTTAATACTAACACATAGAAAATTACTTAGAGCTCCAGGGTTTTGTTCGATGCAATACAATGTTAAAATAAACGCAATATTAGCAGACTTACCTAAATTCTAATTGCGTAGTACATTTGTTGGAGCCATGATGAGTCGCATTGTAAACATCGAGTGAATTAATTCGATATTTTTTGTATTTACTCGTAACTCGGAAAAGAAAATCATCTGCGATATTTAACTAACACTAAAGCTGACGTAATGTTGCACGCCAGAGAGTATGCAACCATAACTACACCAAAACTGCACATAACAAATATTCTGCTTATGCAACTTTTTATACACCAAAACGCACAACTTCTAATTATACCAAAAAAGTAACTAAAATGGCATTATAATAAAAAATCGTTTTATTGTTAGCCTTAGGAAATGAATTGAAAATGATGTCCAATTAAAATATTTCCGAACATCATCCATCGGTTTCCATTGAGTAAATTGCCAACTAAAATCGCACGAATATTCTAATGAATAAATTATATCACCGTATGTACCTTATAATTTATTACACCTTAATTAGAATAGTTGAAAATCTTGCAGTTGGACTAAACTACCATCCAATAATCAACTATACAGAGTGTTTCCACCATTATTTCAATAGTTATTAATTACCTTCGCAGAGTAAATATAAAATTTAACGCATATTATACTCTATATAAACTTGCCGATGTACTTAAGCGCAAACAAAACGATCATTATAATATACTAACTGACAAACGCGGACATAAATACGCACCAAGTAGTGAATGAATTTTAATTGGGCGCGTAATGGGGTAAAATTATACAGCCACCGATATGCAACATGTGCACAACTTACACACCTCTGGCTGTACCTATAGCTACTTACTCGACTACGAGACGACGCACATAAATTGCACCAATACACAGAGTTAAACACTGCGTGTTTGTTGGCATACACGGATGGCAAGTGCACCACTTTATTCGTTATGAATTCAATCGGCTGATATATGAAGCTCGCGGATGATAAACGAGTGTCTTTCCCATACCTTGCGCGCATATATGCACTTGAATGGTGCAACACCACGGAATGTCAATTTTTTTCTTCGCGAAGTTCTTCGGACAACGCACGCAGGACATTACACGCGCTAACACTAGCAATTGCTGCAGATTATGTCTCTTTTGCTGGGTATTATTAGTTTTAGATTTGTGCACGAGGAAACACATCATAACGTAGAAAATCGTGAGCACGTTAGATTCACCGTACGCGCTGTGAGTTGTGATGTTTTGAGGTTAGAATACTATAAATGGGTACTAACCAAATGTTTTGTATGTAACAGTTGTATTTCTTACTTTTATCGTAGAATTGATTTAATATTTATTTTAATTATGCTACTTATTAATTATAATTACCTTTTTTGTTGACAGTCAGTTGTTACAAACACTATAAATACTTAATTAAGTGTTCTTTCTTGCAATTGCTTAAATTTAGGTTTTACGGTTAGTTGGTTGCCTACATTTTCCAATGAAATCTTTGAAGGTGTAAACAAATTTTAATTCTTTTATGCTATAAAAATCGACATTAGCAACAATAGCCAATCAACATATCATGTTTATGTAAGCGAACGTCCTTCCTTTTGTTTCGTCGAAATGACAAGTTCAGAAACGGGAATAAATTAAATTAGAAAGTGTTTTGTCTTCCTGTCATTAATAAAATATCAGCGTACCTATACCTTTTCAAACACCCACAACGTCCTCAGATCGCCCTATGAATAAAGGACTTAATTTAAACATTGAAATACCGCAATCATCTATAACGACAAAACTTTATTGGAGCCTATTCTGAATGCAACATATTTATAGCCGCATGTTTCGAGTTTACACGTTTGTTAACAGCCGGATTTTTGTTCGGAAAGAAACATCTCACGCCTACGCGATGCATGGCACTCATAGGAGAAACTGGAGATCGCATAATGACGCGCGTTACAAACATATTTACAAAGCTGTAAAGGCTAATAGACAAGCGAGTCGATTGTGGTTATAATTTCAATGTGTACAACCGAAAAGGGGCGTCGATTAAATCGTTTATTCCTTCTTCGTATATATGCCCATTATCTGCGACGGCTATAATAGAACAATGACACTTATATGCATAAATAAACAATGAAATTGATATTATACGAGCCGTGTGTCAAATGTAATCCAGGCAAAAATAAGTTTTATGGAAATTCGCTGTTAATTTATGTCTTTTAACTTTTTTCCGTCTTTGAAAGTTGGTTAGATACTTTTAATGAATGTTGTGTTGCATAGCATTAGGCGTATTTTAAAATGGCACGCAATGTCGTGAATAATAATGGTGCATGCAACCGTTTCACAGGCCGAATTCCCAAAGGCGTTATCTCGTCATGCTGTGGCGCGCAATATTGCACAAACCACTCTATTCGATTCTGTTAGATTTACCAATTTACCTACACTGGTAGTCACACATCCATTGAGCGCGCACTGAATGAAGTACGCAAGAATGCCAATTATCCAATCGGGAAAGCCGCGGACCGCACACATCGGCCATCGGCAGCCCATCAGCCATCAGGCGTCATTGCGCGATATGCGCGGAAAGGTCGTTCTCCACCTGCATTCATTTGCGTTTGTGCATTATCGCCGACGCCGGGCATAATCGGACATATTGTCGAAGCGCCCGACCGCTAAACGTCCGCGCACGATCGATTATAAAAACCACACACACACACACACACACACACAGACACATTTTCTCCGGCGGCCGATTAACGAATTGAAAAATGTTAAATTGCTAGTAATAATGATAATAATAACGGCGACGGCCGACTGCAATTTGCAGCCTGAAAGCCAATTGCGCATACGGCGCGCATGTTTATGCGTCGTGTAAGCGACGACCGGATCGATTCAGTAATAGAATAGATCGGTTTTGTATGCGCTGGCACAATGTGTGAAAGGAGATAGCTCATTTCGCACTTAATCAATTTACATTTTGATACATTACGATATTACAATGTGCGAAGGCAGAAAGTGTGTTGAATGTACGCGTACGCGTATCTATGCGACCGAGTCGAAAATTACAAAATAAGCAGAAGGCGCGCATTGGCGTGGGAACCGAGTATGTGTGATAAAACTGCTTACGAGATTAAATTACACGCGATTATATCGCATCGCTGTGATAGAAATAGTTATTATAATCGTTAATTTTGATACAATCTTATTTTTAATCGCCAAATACAAAATGTGCATTTGGTTGCATATCATGCGTACTTTTAAATATTCTTGATTAATTAATTGTTTTTTAATAAACATCTGTCTGTAGCATCGTCTAGACACAAAGACGATTCAATAAGGTTGTCAACCTTTACTTATATTGCCGCGATGCTTAAACCAACAATAACTGTACAAGTACAAAGTAAGCCCATAAGTAATCGCAAATACTCAAAGCACCCACTACAAAGCCGCCCATTCTCAGGCGATTTCTAGCGAGTACACTACTTGCACTACCGTACCAGTTACCTCTCAAAGTGTACGCGTACGTATTATTTGCCCGTGGCACTTGATTTTCAAACTGCGACTGGAGACATGCAGACTCACCGATAAACAACGATGCTCTTGTTAAACATCGTTTCGGGTACCGAGAGTTTAAACGCTTCAAATATTTCATTTTATGTTGTCTCGTAAATGCAAGAATTGCATATTGCAGAAAATATCAAAATCTAGATAACTGAGTAAAACATTTTTGTTATATTTCGTCCACCAGTTTCCTATTTTCTTATTTTCCATTTCTTCATATTCTTTCTAATTTTATTTTAATTTACTTTTGAAAGTAGTAATTGGAGAAGGGCTAAGAATTCAGTGATTCATGCGAAACTGCAATTTATGTTTTTGACAGTTTTGCAGTTCAACAATCAACTTTTAAGAATAAAAACCAAGTTAAATTAAAATTTGAATAAAAATTAAATCTTTTAATGAATAAAACGAACGAATCAAACGTTTTCAAATAAATCCTCAGCGTTGACAGAATATTTCAATATCGACAAACCGGATTGAGATTAAGATTAGTGTCTGCATACCTATCCTGACCACAAGCACCACACAAATGTTTATCACCCATAAAATCACCTGAAAGTCACATGCGGTGGAGTTATTTCTGTCACGGCCTGTATGACGTCTTTAAAAATGTGGTGCATTATAAAAAACTAGTGAACGTTATGAAGACGTCTCGTATATTGTTTTCGTGGGCGTTCTGTCACCGTCGCAGCGGGAGAGAGTATCAGCAGCACCCACGCGAGCTGAACACTCGACTTCTCGCCCTCACTGCGCTTCTTTTTCGTATTCTTTCCACTTCTTTTCGTCTGCTTAATAGCATATGGGTGATGGCTGTAATCCGCTGCCTGATATATTCGTCCCGTGGCAATCACAATGAGCGCGCTGCTTTTATTGAAGCAGTCGGCTTCTTATACCACGACGATATCTTTACGATTTTATTAACTCACATTTGTTATAAACATAAAGGGGCATTAAATGCCTAATATGGGCTAAGAAATTGTGGATGCTTTATACTGATTGTTTCATATTTGCAAAATTTATTAAAATTTTTGTATTGTGTCGCCATCTGTCACCAAATTAATATACTAAAAGGATTTATGCATTTTCAAAACAATAATCATTTATGATGAATGTCTACGAATTTCCGAGTTGATCCAATCAACATGTGAGGCGGTTCTGGTTGCTAAACTAGGCGAACCAACTTTGCACACGCCTGCGTTATGAATACCAACATGAACTGCACCGGCGTTGGTGTAACGCACCACTGGACTACCACTATCACCCTAAAACAATAAAGTATTGTATGTATACTCCACCCGTTAATGGGCGTGAATGGGCGTACCCCGCATGTTGTGCTGTGTTGATTAACATAGCATAACACGTCATTCTTCAGTGTGCCGTACCACTCGCTGCATTTTGCGTTGGTAATTGTTCCTAAAGTTGTGTAAAGAAGTTTTTCTGAAAGACCATTGCCGGTACCACCCCATCCACTGACAGTCACATCCACGTCGCTTCCAACATAATCATTTGGTCCTGGTAAACGTACTGGCTGAATTTTACTGTTGAAGGACACAGACTGCGACAAACGTAAAATCAAAGCGTCGCCATGTTTGATAATCAAATCAGCGAAGCGAATTGTTTTACCGTCACCATCTTGACGATCTCCAGCGAGAGTTGAGCCGAGTGTAATGCGATAAGCACGTGGTTTACTAAAATTAAGGAATTTAAATGATTGAATGTTGTTTTTTAAGTTTACTTACGCATCAACGCAATGTTCGGCTGTAAGTACTAAGTTTCTTGAGATGAGGGCGCCACCACACCTCCAAAACTCCCATTGTCCATTATCGCCCAGCCCATGTACGCCCACCATCCATGGGAACTGCCCACTGCGAGCCTGTTGACCATTCACAATTCGTGTATCTTCTTCATTTTCAGGATCCTGGGCCAAACTTAATTGGAGCACAACTAACGCGAAAAAGAAACCTACAAACTTACTCATGATTGCTTATCGAGTGATAGTCGCTCGAAAAATAAAGCACTATTTAAAGGTAACAAGGGCTTGACAACCTATTATTGATCATAACTGACTGCTTAAATAATGGATGTGTTTATTGCAAATATGCAAAAATGTTAAAAATTTTCGTCGACTAATTAATATATCTATTTGCGTATTTCATGTTTCTAGGTATCGCAATTTGCGTAAGTAAAGTTACTAATATGCATTTGAATGAATATGTATAGGTATTTTTGTAAGTTGCTAAAAAAACAAAAATAGATAATAGATACTTTAAATACCTAATTGTGTAGGTAAATAATGTTTCAACAACAGGAATATTTTAAAATACATTGGGGCATTACAAATATTTTTAACTTAATACTATTGTAAATATTATCAAGGAAATAGTTAGGAATAGAAATGTTAGGAAAGTTTTTAAAACATCAAAATATGCTAAATATGCTTATATTAATATAGGAGAGTATAAAATTGGGGTTACAAGTAATGAAATGTATAGTGTATATTGGGTTGCCGCCTATCATTGAATTATAAAGATAAAAATTCAATTTTTTGGTCTAAAACCTCCGGAAAATAACAAAACACACTTTGAATAATCAAAATATTAATTTTCTTAAAATATTTTTTGTCTTGCAAAAGTAAATTCCACCGTGGCTGATTAATGACAAAAGTCATTAATTAATTCTACGCAAAACACACAGTTCTTCACTATGGTCGCGCCAATGTGCACAAACAAGTTATTCGGATACCACAGCGCTTATTAATCGCGAATGCTTCCCAGTGACAATCGAAATGCGTTCCTGTTCCAGGTGGTCCCCGACCGAGTGCATTTTGTTATGTTTCGTTTTGTCTCCGTGTGGTGATTCGTAAATATGTACCTACCACCGGCGAATTTTGCACGCACAAATATTCCTTCAATTTCAACTTTCAAACTTGAAATTTTGAAATATTCGGTGCGGTTTTTTTGAATGCGCTTTTTAAAATATTTCGAATTGCTTCAGTTTTTGGTATTCCCAAAAGGAATTGCATTCATTTCAGCAATTCGTGTATTTTGCTCCTTTGAATTGTAATTTCGCAATTAATTAATATGACAAATATAATAAGCAAAATAATAAGTAATTACTGTTTAAATTATATGCTATGGGCTCGTCTTATAATGAGGATTACCGTTAAGTCTAATTAAACATGTGATAAAGCCTAACAGTTTGTGCAATTTAAGTCACAACAGCAGGTGACTGTGATTGTTATACAGACAAGTTGAAATTTTGACATGAATTATAGGGCGAACCATTTTTAATTAAATTTATTTGCCTTTTTTGGTAACTGAACTGAACATATTCGTGCCCCAATACAACATAAATAGGTTTGAGGTCCCTTAATTTATTTTTAGATAAAACTTCTTGGAAGTCAATCGAAACATGTACCATAATAACTAATTGCGTACTGTGTGCCACTGCTTTTTAAAATATTGCGCAGCCTGCAGTCACCAGGGTCACTTGTGCTTCTCGACATGTGCGCGTTCATGACCACGAGCAATTACACAAATGACGACCGATGGCTATACCATTCCCGGTTCGGGCTGAGCAATAGGTACATATTTACATAATGCACGCCAAAACGAACATGCTCATTACCACCATTGCTATCAACTTATGCAGGGAATAAACCTTTACTGAGATTTGTCACGTGAGAGTTTAGAGGTTATGAATCGCAGTACTACCAATTTAAATTAAAAAAATCACTAAATTTTCTATTAAATTGCCAAAGAATAAAAAATAATTCAATCTCAATTGATATAGAACTAATTTTAATTTGTTTGGAATTTTCTAATTAAAAACTACATTCATAAATAAACTTTTGACGATAAAAAACAGTTAATACATAAAACTAATAAACATATCAAATTATAAACTAATTGCAATCAATAACGAATCGCCAGGTGCTACACACAAACGCAGCTAAACCAAAACGAAAATTAACTTGTACCAACCAACACATTAATCAATCATTAATTAATTCTCGTGTTTGTTTATACATTTAAAGAGTCAAACAAATACGGTATTAATGCGTGCGCTTTACTAATCAAGCTCATCGAATATTTAAAAATTAAAATAATAACGTACGATAATAAATTATATTGCGAGATTGAATATTAGCCTGCCGTATGCTTGCCGCATGTGTGCCTGCTGCTAATTATGTTAATGCCTGTGTTATTTATTACGAAAAGAATTAACGTGCGTGATTGTTCATAAATAAATATTGCTTCTAATACTTATAATATTTATGAATCGGAGATAATAAGTTAATTATCAGTAGGTTCCGGCGTTAAATTTTCGATAGTTTTTCTGGAAGCACGCATTAAGAAGTATTTAAAATATAAATCAGCTTTATGTCTGCACAAACCGTTAAATTTTAATTTTAAAGTTTTTTTTAGAGGTTAGATTCATGTAATGCAGTATTAAGTTACTTAGGCAAATCGAAAGCTGTATATTTGGTTGCAGTTGTTGAATGTAGCAAAAGAAGCGGTTAATAAAGGAAAATATTTACTTTTACTTAATTTATATAAGAAAACTTATTTATATATTGATTGAAGATTATCCAGAGTGATTGTGTGAAATGCAAGCAAAGTATAATAACCTTGCCGCATAAATTATATGAGCAAACAGTTTGTCGACAAATAAAGAGCAATAAAAACGAACGTGTAATCGTCTAAGTTGTTGAGGGCGTAGAGTGAACACAACTACACACTACTCGTGTTTAAATAAGTACGTACAGGTTTTTAAAAGATCGAAGATACCAATAATTCCAATATACATACTCCCATACTCTCTTTGTTGTCGTTTTTTTTTATCGACGCGCCAGCAAATTGTGTGGGAGAGCTGGGAATAACATTTCCGAAACGTGAGAATGTTGATAGCAGTAAAATAAAAATGTCGCAACATCACGTCGTGTAAATACGCTCATCACACATGATTATATGATTACATTATTAAGTATTACATAATAATTCGAATCTCTATAGTCGAATAAAACGAAATAAATTTACACCGTGTTACAAGAGTCGGTGGATGCAAAACCGTCGATGCATTAAACTCGCCAACAAATTTACATGTTTCTGCATTAGATTACAGAGTTGGTCGTGGTGTGGCGGTGTACTTTGGTTAATTGCCGGTCCTGGCGTGCATCTGAATTGCTAAATGAAAGTTGGTTGTAAACGCGACATGATAATATGGGTGCACGTGTGGGTCCGCGTTTAATTACACGAAGTAATTAATTCTGGGCGCGTCTCTGCGCCGGGCACTTCGGACAATGATTACCGATTTAATTGTGAGTGTCTCCGGCAGATACCGTTTCGTCAGCTCGAAATTGGATTGATATCACGGCGCAACTAGCGCGGCTACACCCATTGCAATTTAGATGCCACTTAAAACAATTTTACCAAGTGAAAAACGATTAAAATCCGCCATTGTAATCGATTTTACATGATTATTTTGTTGTTTTATACGCGTTGAAGTGGAAAATATTCATTCAATATAGGCAACTGAATAAACACTGGCTCCTTGAATGAAAACGTGAGAAAAAATAACTTTACAACCAGGATGTAATCCCCCAATAATAAATTGCAGTTTAACTAAATATTGACCGTCTATTTGACATGCCAAACATGTCAACATCTACCTTCTACTTCCTTATCACCATCTATTCATAACAATTTCACTTTCAAATCCCGGCTACCATGCTCATAATGAATCCTGTGTGAAATTTATAAATTTAAACCGGGAGCTAGACTCCGCGCAGCCACCTGTTGTACACAACCATGCGCGTTCCCATTACGAGCGTGAGAACTTCGGAGAATTTTCAATAATCGATTATGCATTATTATCGACGGATCTACGCAATTGCGTAATAAGTGTAACAATGACGAGATAACATACGCACATTTCTATAGTCCGAAGGTATTTTGGTATTGATTAGAAGACAAAAAGCTTGGTTATGTTGTCGACTCATAACCATTTGCGGCGGTTTTCGCACGCGCATTTTTCTCTAATCGTTATTAATAAGACAGTTGGTATGTGCGCAGAATGTCGGCATCCATCAAGGAGAGACAAAGCTGCTGAAATCGCTGCGCATCAATTGTTGACGAACAGGTGCATTTTACCCACGTTTTAATTGTTTTCCAGACTATAAAAATAGTAGAACGATTAATACTTAGTGTTTCAGAAGAAAATTATCAGTAAAAATCAAGTTTTTTTATTATTATGACAATGCGGGTTGATGTAGTCATGATTTGAGGTTATGCTGAATAAAATCAGAACGCAATCTACCTAATAGAAACCCAATAATTTTTAATAGCCGAATTGTTGACATTCCCGGATCGGACGTAAGTTATGATCATGGCACGGCGTAGTTGTGCACTTTAGTTCAGCACGAACGCATAAGTGAGACGCGCAGCTTCCTTTTCTGTGCGTGTCATCGACTTTAAGAAGCAGCACAAAGACGCCGAAGTATTTGTATTTATTTTTATTGTCGGTGTACTAGTTGTGATCGATCGGAGATTATCGCCAAGTCTCTCTTCTCTTTTCTCTCCAACCAAACCGATCGTTGTTGATTTTTTTTTGTAGTTGCGGCACAAGCTCTTAACTTTAAGTTAAGTTAACTTAACTTAAGCAGTATAGTTTCATTGCGTGCAATAAACGTCACTCAGATTTCTTCAAACGAATAAATCGTCGACGACGCTATCACCGGTCACCGATCACCCGCTATACTCGGGAATCATTTCCATTGTAGATTTGTGGATTTCTAACGAAAAAAACACAAGCAGCGTGTACGTGAAATGCGCATGCGCAGCATCTAACAAAGTAATTTACCGCAGGCACATTAATTAGAATGCAGGAAACAAATCCACCGCGCGCATTAAGATGCAAATAAAGTAAAACGCCAAGTAAATCTTTTTGGTATTCGCCAATGCGCGCTCGTTTTTCCTCCAGCAGCGAAGACTGTTCAAGGAATATAATTCGACGTAGAAAAAAACGCCAAGTTGGGCATTGCGACGTATATAGCCGATGAGCAGGTGCCTTACTATATTCCGTATTCCACGTACTTGGCACTTTTTTGTCGCTGACCGAATGGCCGTTTATGCCATATTTACAAGTCAGGCATCATCGCAATTCTCGTTTAATTTAGAAGCCTACGCGAGATAAACTCCGCACACGCGTGTTTTTTGCTACCCAGTGGTCGCGAACGCGCAAGTTTCGTTGCTTGATTAAATTATAGCCAGTTGTCATTTAACTATTTATGTGTTTATTAATCCTTTGGGGACGGCACGATTTGAATTATATGGTTTTGATGTGCGCTGAAGATAGTCGCAGCGGTTTTACAATGTTATTATATTCTCGGAAATGCACAACACGTTATTGATGGTGTTAATAAAATGTGCTACGCTTGAATTAGCACGCTAATATTTGTTGATAACTCGGCCGGTAATAAAGTTTAATTAAAACAGGGCGTAATATAGAAATTATCCTTTGCGCACGTAAATGCGAAAATAAAGTGTAGCGGAAAGGTAAATATTGTTGCGGGAATTAAGTTATTTAGTTAAAATTATGCAACTGCATAAAACAAATAACACATTACAAAACTAATGCACATTTGCATACAGTATTACGATTCTATCATTAGCAGTAAAATTTGTTGGTCGGAACAAACATAATTGTAGATGGAACTAAAAATCCAATTTACGATTATCTCTCAACTTGTAATACCCTTCGGGACCTAGATATCTCATCAATCTGCAACACAATTGTTTTAGCAAGAAAAAACGAATTAATATTCTGCACTTACGCGCTGCAAATATTAGGAAAATAGGTAATATACAGCAATGGTAAAAACGGAAACAAAGCCATCCATGATTCATTCAGCTGATTCGCGATCGTCACCGCACACAATTCTCCACATCGTTCGGCCTTCATGCGATGATCTGTTGGTTGAACCTTGATACCAAACATCTGCCGAAAATCAAAAGTCATATTATTCTTAGATAATTATTGTAGGAGATAAGCCAAAACTTACAACACCGGGTTGTTCCGTAAACGAATGTTGTAAAAAGTTGGTGAATACAGTTCCGGGGCAAATTACACTCACAGCAATATTAGCTCTTAACTTTTCATTTCTTAACGCATTCATGTATCCCTATAAAAATTACTATTAATAAATTATTAACAAATTATTATAAATAGAGATATACGTGTAATGCATGTTTTGAACCAGTATAACTAGCTGAATGCGGCACGCCAAAAACGCCGGCCACGCTAGACGTCACCACCACGTGTCCTTTTCCTTTTTCAGTAAAATGTGCCAATGCAACACGCGTCAAGTTAATCACCGAAAATAGATTCAGTTCAAACATTTCCTTATCAACTTGCATCGCGATTCTCTCCCAGATACCACGCTGTGATCTGCCCGCATTATTAAAGATGACATCAATGGTACCAAAATGATCAACAGCAGTTTTGAAGTATTCCTCGTGTTTATCTAACTTCAACATGTCCATTTCAAGTACTAAAACGTCTTCGGCACCAAGTGCACCATTCGATAATTGGAGGCATTCTTGTTTAACGCGATCCAATTCGATTTTCCGTCTCGCGGCTAGTACTAATTTCACACCGCGTTTGGCAAACGCGTAGGCGGTGTGTTCACCAATACCACTTGATGCACCAGTTATGAAAACCACTTTGCCTTTTAAACTTTCTATAAAATATAATTCGTTTCAATATGAAATCATTGTGTTGTTATTGCTACGCAACTTACCAATTGGTTTCCCGAATTTTTCATGGTATGCTAAACTTAAATCACAATCGAAGTAAAAAACTGAGAAGACATACACCAGAGTGTATACGATTAATGCCGCACCGATTATTGCAAGTAGCCATAACATCTTAACAGCCTGACAAGTTGTGAGTAAAACTAATTTTAGCGCTTATAATTTATTTACCACCGGATTCCAATGACTACTCAAAGTTCAGCGATAAAAGTTTACGCTGATTATGCGTTGTTTAAGGTCATTAATTCATAGACATTTATTTTTACAAATAATTCTTTTAATTGTCACTTTTTGAATATAAATTTATATAAATTGACACAGTTGATAAGAACATTGTAATCTAGAGTTCAAAATGCGTTCGATGAACACATGCACGATTTATTAATGATATCGATCATGCAGTGCTTGAATGGGTCTGGTGTCTTAAAAGTTAAGAAGAGATAGTATGGAATATGGCGATTGTTATAGAAAGAATTGGTCAAGACACCCATAAACCAGTAAGAATAAAAAACCATAACCAAATTTGTACCATTTATATGCGCTTTTGTTCCTGTAATCATAAAGAAAGTCAAGCCGTGTGTTTCGTTGTGAGTTATTCGTTGTTAGCGATGAAATGAATCATAAACTTATTAAGAAATTGTATTAAATGCGAAAAGATTAAATAATGCACTGTGTAGAGTAGAAGGCAAAAATGAGTAGAAACTTAAACATAAAACTAGTAGAAAATGCAAAAAATACAAATAATCTCAAAATAAATGATAAGCGAACTTAGACTTAGATGTGTTGTACCTCGACAGAACTCAACTGCGGTGCTTTGCTGTCACGTAATTTGAACATTTTCTCAGGTCCCAAAATTTTCACACCCCTGCAAAACATTCATTAAATAAAAGTAAATCAAATATTACATTCAAATCAAAACTTACAAATGGAATATTAATGGAAAATAAACAGCGCAGTATGTGATGGGCATTAAAGGAAACATAGCCATCCAACCTTCCTTGATTTTATTGGCAATGCCAATGGCACATAATTGACCACAGCGTTCGGCTGTTAATCGGCGATCAGTCGGCTGAGTTGTAATTCCATATTTCTAGTATAAATAATCGAAAAGAAATCCAAAAAATAGAAAATGGAAGAATTTCAAATAAATGTTCAGTTTCAGATCCAAACAATATAAAAATAGTTGCTAGCAAGAGTAAATAAACAACACAGAATAAAAAAAGTGATAATGTAAACGTAAACGTAAAACATGTTGAAACATGTTTTAAATATGTTGAAAATATTTCAAGAAAACAATACATGATGCGACATCTGTTGGAAAAGTATGCTACTTTGAAAAGGAGCATGCGTCAGAGTGGCCTTGATAGTAAGTGGAATTTGAATTTTTGCAATTATCCAAATTGTCAATGCGCTCAAGAAACAAGTACAATGTGCTTACCTCACCAGGTTTATCAGTAAAACTTTCCTGTAAAAAGTTTGTAAAAACAGGTCCAGGGCAGAATAAACTCACTGTAATTCTTTTCCCCATCTTTTCATTCCTTAATGAATTCATATACCCCTAAAAATATTAAAATATATAATTGAATATCCATTTTAGTGTATGTTTAACCATTATTACATGAATTGCATGTTTAGCACCAGTATAACTCCCTGAATAAGCAACACCAATAACCCCAGCTAAACTAGAAGTAACAGCAACATGTCCTTCTCCTCTCTGATTGAAATGTTCCAGAGCAACTCTACTGAGGTTAATCACAGAAAAGACATTCAATTCAAAGAGGTCTTTATCAACTGTAATATCTATATTCTCCCACATTGCCCTCTGGGATCTGCCTGCATTGTTAAATAGAACATCAACATGTCCAAAATGTCTGATTGCATTTTGAAAATGCATTTTGTGTGAAACCAAATCACACATATCCATTGCAATAACCAAAACATCACTGTCTATTAAACTTCCATTTGATAATTCTAAACATTTTCTTTTTACTCTTTCAAGTTCATTTCTCCTTCTGGCAGCTAATACAAGCTTAACTCCATGTTTAGCAAGAGCATAGGCTGTATATTCACCAATTCCACTGGATGCTCCTGTTATAAATACCACTTTGCCTTTGATTCTACCTGTTATTAAATTTTAAGACATTAATGCAAACAAATATTTAGAAACTTTTTTAAAACTTACTTATTGATTTACCAAAACGCTCTAGAAATGCTAGATTTAAATCGCTATCCACCAAACATAAGGCGACTAAATATATAACACCATACGTAAAAACGCCCGCACCAATTAATGCCCAAAACATTTTATTTAGCAGATTCTTATTAGCGCTTTATTTAGCTCCAACTTTTGTGCACTTTGCACTATGTTCACTTGTAAACTGAGTAATAAACCAAAATTCTTTAGGTTAGATAACTTTCGAACGCGATTTGTGTTATGTTTTAATTTTACGCATTTAACCACCCACAAGGAATATTAATAAAACATGACTGGCATTTGCTGAGGACACGATTGCACTGTGCGCTCCTGAGCAAACCAACGCAGCTTTGTTTACATTTAATTATCTCACATCAGCGCCGTATGTGATTAAAACTCGCAGTCGGTCATGTTTTATCGTTAAATGAACGCATTTAGATAATAGTTCAAGTACTGGAACTAATTTAACATACACTGAATTGAATTTACATTCATTGCTTTACGGTACAAGGTAATTTAAGTTTATATAACTTTGCAATGCATTATTGTAACGTAATATGTTGGTAATTACTTTTAAAAACACGAATAGAAACGTACATTTTATTGGAGTAGGCTCTGTTTGAGCATTTGCTGTTTATTGGGTTGCATACAATTGGCTCGCTTTCATCGCTTTCAATGTGCGGTTGTTAAGGTTATAACAATCACAATCGCATAAGAGAAAATAAATTTAAAAAGATGCTTTCCAATAAACTGATATTTACAAAACACGTTAAATCATGTGTGAAAGCTACGTATCAATGCCTGTCAACAGTCACACAACCACTACCCACAGAAAAATCAGGTACACTAATTAAATGATTCCACAAACTTCTTAAAACATTCTAAATCTAAAACTTAAATGTTTCTAGTTGAAGAAACCAAGGAAACCAACATCCTGAAGCATCCAGACTACTTCCAAGTGCATAACTTATTCACAGTCAAAGATTTATTTGATGCAAGAGTTCACTATGGTCATAAAGTTGGGTCTCTAGATGAGAGAATGTTGCCATTCATCTATGGCTCTAGAATGGGTCATACCATCTTTGATTTGGATAAAACTGCTCAATATCTAAGACATGCTTTAAATATTACTGCACATATTGCTTATAGAGAAGGTATTATCCTGTTTCTGCACAGAGGTGCTCAGAATATGCACTTGGTTGAGAGAACAGCCAAAGAATGTGGGGAGTATGCACATACAAGATTTTGGAGAGGTGGTATTTTTACTAATGCAGATAAGCAATTTGGTGCTGTTACCAGGCTACCAGATCTTTGCATTTTCTTGAACACATTAAATAATGTCTTGCTACAGCATACTGCTATAAGGGATGCTGCCAAAATGGCTATTGCAACAGTTGGTGTGGTAGACTCTAATTGCAATCCTAATTTGATTACTTATCCTGTGCCTGGCAATGATGATTCACCAGCTGCTATTGAATTGTATTGCAAATTATTTAAGGCAGCAATTTTAAGAGGCAAAAGAGAAGAAAAAGAGCATTTGAATCAGAATTAGTTTGATATAGTCATTATAGCTGAATAAATTTAATTATAAACTATGTTTAATTGAATCATCTATTTCTATTGGATTAGTATTTGTAAAACAACCAATTTTCCTAATGTTTGCCAATTTCAAACAACAAAATAATATTTTATATCCATTATTATCCTTTCAAAAGTAACATAACCTTAGTGCATAAGGTAGTGCATCAAAACATTCAACATCATAACTTAATTTATCAAATAAACTATAAAATGCTTATTAAACTGATACTAATATCCTAGTGTTTCATAATGAACGGTTTAATAAGCGCAGATATTATTCAGAACGACGTTCAGGTACAGGAATATCTCTTAAACTCATTTTTACCTCAATGTGAGCCACTTTATTCCGAAGTTGATGCTACCTGGACCCTTGAAAATGTCCCAATCTACCTCTGGGACACAAACACTATCCCTACAACACCCAGAAGAGAATTTGGAAAATGCCACAGAAGTTGACAGTGAGTCAACAAATCTAAATGCAATTACCTCCAGTATTTATCTGCCAAATGTACCCAATAGTAAAATACAAGTTTTGGAAGAGAACTTTTTAAATAATTTTAATAATCAAAACCAGAAGTTAGTTGTTAATGACACCACTACTAGTATTAATGATCAGATTGAGATTGTATCTGCACACAAATGCAAACTCTGTGGTCAATTATTTGAAAGATATGATACAATCATATCTCATATACAAAATGCACATCAGGCACATACTAAGCTGAAGAAAGATGAGGAAACCAAGAATTTATACTTGTGTGGCAAATGTGATGAAAAAAGTGTTGCTTATGAGAATATTGAACAACTTAAACTGCATATGATTGTTGTAAGTAAACTATTTTTATCTAAAATGATGTAGTTTAAATTTTTGTTGAAATTCAAGAGTCACAATTTAGTTGATAAAGAATCAGAGCAATCAGAGAATACAACTGATGGTGAGCTACTCAATGATGAGCTTCTAAAGAAAATGGTCCACAATCATGAGACAGCTGATAAAAAAGTCAAGTGTATGATTAAAGGTTGTGATAATAGCTTTGTAAGCAAAGAAACCATGCTAAAACACATGGAATATCACACGGAGGGCATGAAGAAGCGTTTCAAATGTTTAAAATGCGATAAGTTGTTTTTCATTTGGAGGACGTGCCGAGCACATATTTGGAAGGCGCATAAAATCGATGTTGGCCTGTATGAATGCTCAATGTGCAAGTCATTCAAATGTCTTGCTCCATGTAATTAAGCATAAAGCTATCTAATATTAATTTCCATATTCCTTAATTTATATATTTTCTAGATGATTTGTTGGTACATATGAAAATTCATAGTAATCCTAAGAATTTCAAACCATTTCTATGTTCGACGTGTGGAGAGCAGTTTAATCGTATGGCAGAGTTACAAAATCACTCAAACTCGCATGTTAAAGCGAAAGCCTGGGACGTAAACTGTCGAATTTGTGATAAATCGTTTGCAAACTTCAAGTATCTTAAGAGGCACATACAGTCAGTACACGATCAATACAAACCGTTCGTTTGTAATATTTGTGGGCATAAATGTGCGAGAAAATCAATGTTAGACGTGAGTAAAACTCATTTCTTTGCGTTTGAACCATGTACTAATGTTGTTGCTATTGATATTTGATATTTCAGTTACATTTGAGGCAACACACTGGCGAGAAACCTTATAAATGTGAACTTTGTGATTTTAAAACTGGCGATCATAATTCATTCAGAAGGCATGGCCTACGACACTCAGGGGTATGTTTATTTCAAAATTATTTGCGCATAACTACTTCATTTTGAATAAAATTTTAGTTATCGAATTACTCATGTCAATATTGTAAATACGTGACAATCCAAAGCAACGCGTATAAGTTACATATGAAAAAGAAACATCCAGGTAAAGGAGGCTTCTTTAGCTGTGCAACTTGTCCGTTTAACAGCGTTAATGAAAAATTATACCAACAGCACGTTGAGAAACATAAAAGAGAAAAACCATCATCTCCACGTAAGTTTATGTTCTAAGTCGATTATTAATCTGTGATTGTACGTTTAATTCCACAACTATTCTGTGGTTTTTTAGCTTCAGAAGAAATAGCGATCCTTGATAAAACAAAAGACTCAACAGTGCCAAACCTCGAAGACGAAGAAACGCAAATAGGTCTGTTTGCAGATCATCTAGAAGACACAGTAGATACTGGAGGAATTACAATCCCAGCTGTGGAAACTAACTCAACCTAAACGAAATTTTATAGAATATTTTCTGTAACAAGTTATGTTTTATTCTGTGTGTAAAAAGACCAATATTTCTAACATGTTTGAATTGTGAATTCTTTTTTAAGAGATGAACTTACATTCCGACAATAGGCTTCGGCCGATGTTTGAATATAATCTTTTTTGTAACTATAGTTTGTACAACAAACTCAGTATCATCGTCGGATTTTTCCCTTTTAAGTAAAGCCAAAGGATGATCCAGCGGCATTTCCTTGCCAAGCAACAAATGATGACCGATAATCAACAACGGCGTTCCGGTTTTTGTAAAGTGCAGATCGCCAACGTACTGAGATTCATAGGATTCATCTCCGCTTGATTTCAAATCACCCTGGAGTTCGATGATGGCGTATGATGAATCCAATTGATCCGCACTAGAATTAACAAAAATACACTTAACATACAGGTAAAAACTAATCATAACAAAATTTACAATAAATTATGTGTATCGGAATTTTTTAAACAAGGGATGTTTGTTAGTATTCGCGCCTCGCTTTTCGTAGTAAATTGCTTCGTCTGCACCAGACATCGAACTCATGTGCCCAGTTTTCCTGGATGCAGAACCTCGTGGTCCTACTTCACCAGGCACTCTTTCATCTTCACAGTCAATGTCACTGGCAGCCAAAACCTAACAACAAAACTACACATTAGAAAAATATTCCAGAACTAATCTACAAACAAAAATTTAACATACTTGTTGTAAAAGTTGTCCTTGTTCTTCGCGAGTTTTATACATGATATCTGGTTCATCCTCCATCCCAGCTAATTTAGTAATAACTTTATAGCTGTACCCTTGATTAACCAAAAACCTCTGTCGCTTTCTCGAATAATTCATCTCCATTGTATCTTGCGACACCAACGTATAAAAGAATGCATTATACTCTTCAGCAATCGCTCCTTTCTTAGCTCTCAAAATCCTACCCAATCTCTGTGCCTCCTGTCTTCTTGATCCACCATGTGAAGATATCTGAATCAACACATTGGCTTCCGGCAGATCAAACGACGTATCAGCGACTTTACTCACAAAAATCGTGTTGACTTTCTGGTTGAATTTGAAATTTTGCAAGATTTGAATACGTTCGCCCTGCGAAGTTGGTCCATAAATATAAGGCTTATTCATTTTAATCGCATAATGTTTCAACGCAAACACATTATCAGAAAATACAATTGTTTTATCACCACGCCGTTCGTGATATTTAATGAGATACTGTGTAGCTCTAAATTTATGCGGATTCATTACATAGAGCAGTACACGTTTACTCGTGCGACATATAAGATACTCTCTGTAGAATTCCGGAGTCATAGGACACCAAACTTCGGCACATTGCACACGTGCAATGAATCCTCTTTTCTGTAACTCCAACCAATTAGCTTCATACAGCTTAGGTCCAATGAGGAAATTCAAATCGGCGATTTTATCATCTTCACGAAGTAAAGTAGCAGTCAGACCAAGTTTTGAGTGTGATTGTACAATAGTCAAAACTCTACGAAACATTTTCGCTGGAATTGTGTGTACTTCATCAAGAACCATAATTCCCCATTCTTGTTCCTGCAGCCATTTCATAGTCTGCTCAGCTTCCCACGACCGACGTTGAGTGTGCGTGATCATAGAATATGTTGTAATTAATATTCCACAGCCCATTGGTTTATCTTTTGCTTCCGAAGTAAAACGGCAGATCATGCTGTCATCTGCCGTGCTCCACATTTTAAACTGTTGCTTCCATTGTTCAACAGAAACGCCGGAATTACACAAAACTAATGCGCGTTTCCGCACTGTACAGCAAGCTGTTACACCAACCAATGATTTACCAGCACCACATGGTAATACAATAACTCCTGATCGTGCACGACCATTGCCAAACATTTTTCGTAGACTTTTCTCTTGATAAGGTCTTAATACTGCTGAGGGTTTAAGGTCGTAGTTTATATCTGGATTGACTGTATCATTACGAAAATCGTACTCTGCTAGTAACGGATGTTCTAATTCAATGCAACGCTTTTGTATTACTTCAATCTTCTCCTGGTTCACTTCAAAGGAGACAGTGTTCAGTGATACTTCTTCATCATCTTCCTCATTGTCAAGTTTATCATAAAAGTTAGTAATGTCATCTGGGACTGTACTGGAACCTTCTTCATTTGTATTAGGTTTAGCACTGCTACCAAAACTGGGAGCTGTGACTTTTTCATTTATGTTGGTTTGTAATTCATCCACATCATCAGCACTTCTTCTCAATCTGCACTCTTGTATCACAGGATCTTTTAACAACTTCTGCAAGATTTCTGGATGTGGACTCTCAACAAAATACTTGTTGTGTTTTAAGACCAGCTTGACTTTACCATATGAAAGTGTACAAAGTTCAATAAATTGTATGATTCCATCTGGGACAGTGGTTTTACTCAATCTCTTAAGATATTCAATGATATCATGTGTTTGTAGACCAACTGACACAGCAGCATAGAGTGAATATGCTGTAAGTTTGTATTCATGGACAAACTCCGGGCGGCATACAGGTTCGGAAATAGCAATTAGAAAATCGTGCGCGTGTTTATATACTGGTGAGAATGATTCAAGAAAGATGTGGCCATTAGGAGCAACCCACAGTGGACGTGAACTGTGGTCGGGTTTGAGGGTCATTTCACTGCGGTAGTCTTTAGCGCCGAATTCATCTTCTTTGGATGTTTGATCACTGGTTTCGGCATTACGTGCCGCTGCGCCGGGGACGGCTGCACCGCCGTCGGGGCCATCGTTGGTGTCATCGTCGTCGAATTCTCGCAGTGCGGCGGCTTCCTCTTCTTCCTTACGACGTTTTTTAGATGATTTGCTTTCTTTTGAACTACCGGACCGTCTAGGTGGGCCCATTGTCTCGGTTTGCAGTTATTTCAAATATTGCACCACACTGCACGACGCAATTACAGCGAATGGGATGAATTAGTTTGGGGTTAGGATTTATAAGCAGGATACACACTGCTCTCGAAACTTCAAACAAAATATTTTTGTTGACGCATGCGTACTTATAAATAACCGATGCAAAAATACAAGAAAATTTGAGAGTATTCAGTAATTTCCTACATGCTTCTAATTAATTGTACAAACGGTGCGAGAATCTTATCAAATGAGTGCTGTAAACCCAGATTTTGCTTTTAATTCATCATCTACCGACACATACACAAATGCATAAAATAACCGCCGTTACTTGAATAGAAATATGCTTCAAATTAGTAGCTTTCCCTTTATTTTTGCGAATCTTTTAGAATTCACTACATTCACCTATTTTTATTTCAATTGTTTTAACTACTGCCATAATATGTGACCTAACAAGTCAACAATTCTGATAAATGATGAAAATTTGACGTAAGGTTGTGAAATGCGCGCGTTTTCCAGTTGATCGGCAAAATCCCAAGTAACGCAAGTAAAATGGAACGATGAGGGCAAAAAAAGTACTCACAGCTTAATCAAAATCGGCATTATCGATCCTCATCCACCTTCACCTTCGTAACATGAGCAGAATCGTGCATAAACCAAAATAAAAATCAACATCAACACTCATCAACTCGCACCATTACCGGTCGACTTTGACAAGAACAAGTCACGTAACCTATAAAGTCATGCACTTGAATTCCATCGGTAGGCACACGAGTGGAAAATAAAAGCATTAAACTCATCACAAGGAATTCAAATTCCATAATATGCCTAATACGTGACCAAAGAAGTATTTTAATCATTACCATTTGATATGTCACCACGAGTGAGCCACTTAGACAACGAACAATGCCGGCAGTGCACCAGCTTCGCTGATTATATGAAAGAGAATAAAAAACGTCTTGTAGAGGAACAAGACCGACGAAAAGGACAAGGCGTATGTGTAAGCACCCCTTTTCTTCCTTAAACCAGTAAACTATAATAATATTGTTGCAAACTTTGGTAATTTACTAAAATTCCATTTAAACTTTAAGGAATTTGTTGAAAACAAATCAAACTTAAGTTAATATTCTCTACAGGATGCTGAAGGTGCTGTTGGATCCAGACGACCGGATTGTCCTCTTGATAAGGACGAATTAGGCCAGAAATCATGGGGTTTACTACACACAATCGCCGCCAAATATCCGAAGAAACCAAATGACTCAGATAAACAGGACATTAAGACATTTTTCAATGTATTTGCAAAGTTGTATCCATGTTCCCACTGTGCAGAAGGCCTTAGAGAGGAGTAAGACTTCAAAAAACATGCATTACATGAAAAATAATTTTATAATGTTAACAGTTTGAAAGAACATCCAATCAGAACCAATAATCAGGATGAGTTGAGTCAATGGCTGTGTGAGATACACAACAGGGTAAATTTAAAGATAGGAAAGCCGGCTTTCGACTGTTCCAAGGTCCACGAGCGATGGCGGGATGGATGGAAGGATGGATCATGTGATTAATTGAGTATAGCTAGTAGAGAATATTTAGGCGCAAATAAACATACCGCGTACTTGTTTCACCATTTATATAATTGCGTTTTCTTGCTTAGTCTACTGAGCGTAGCGGTGTGAATACCTCGTAATCTGCAACGCGGAAGTAATAATCACCCATCAGGACGGATTGAGAGGCGCTTTCACCGTCGTAAGTATGTGGGAGGTTTGAGTAGGAATCCATGTTGGTATTGCAGTTGCTAGAAATGAGTAAATCGGCTCCTGCGCCAAAAATCGGACCAAAACTGAAAAAATAAACTCAATTATTGCTTCTGCACTAGTTTATCACGTGGCTGGTTAGCGGCCATTTTGTTTTATGCTTATACATACTCAGGATGATAACAAATCGCGACAGTTTTCTTCTTAATATGAAATTGAGTTGGTGGAACATCCTTATTATTACATAGTGTAAACAAAAACGCTTTATCCGAAGTAGCGTAGTGATGACTCTTCCCGGTTGAGTCTCCCATGCGGCATCACTGAATCCACCGCATATCTCTCCCTTGGCACCCAATACCACAACATATATTGGCGCTACACCGTCACAATGCCCGTGAAAAGCAGCCGCAGAGTATCCATGCGTGCTCGCCCTATAAACCAACCGCCAAGCCTGTTTTGGATTGGCGTACCAAGCATTTAAAATGCGCTGGTAGTGACTTTTGTCCTGACCTAGTATCAAAGAGCCTGGAAAAAGGTGTTTGGAGACGCGAGGTTTTAAGCGTTGATCTTCGCTGCCTTCGGAGAATTTGTTGGCGAGCGCCGCGTGCCGATAGCGCTCTAGACTGAGTTCCATTGGCACCGCTCCAGTCGGCTCCACTTCTTCGGCGAACACTTGACTGTCGATTAGTAATAAACGGACGTGATTTATCACTTGCGCTAGGTGCTGGCAGACTCGCGCGCGTTCTTCTTCAGTCCAGTGAATTGTGGGTTGCGTTACGCCGGCTTGGTATTTCGCCCAGTTTAAGGCTGCTCGCCAAACGTCTTCTTCTTCCATGCATAACTAAAATAACAATAGATAATTTTATATTATGAAGTTTAAAGTTCTTAAATCTTGATTATAGTTTTCAAAATTGAAAAGGAATGGGTGAATACTTACATAATCTGAAGAAATCAACTTGATAACAGCATCCTTCTTCAGTTGAAGAAACGAATTGGTCTTTACACATTCTATTGCATTTTCTCCAATGAAACTGATGCACCTGTCAACAAAAGCCACTGCTGCTTTGCCTCCTACAGTAAAAGAAGAAATAATTAAACAACTTTACCATTTACATACAAAAGATTTATTCTACTAGTTAAAATTACAGCTTATTGTAAGTAAAACTTAATTTAACTTAAATGTAATTGCTTCAAAATAGTTTTTAAGGTTGTTGGAGGTTGGAAATCAAGCAAGTGTTGGAGTAACGCCCTGAATCAGCGTAATATTATCGCCTTTGAGCATAATTCGTCCTAATTGTCTTCGGTTCTTAGTTTTCGTGTAATATTCTTCTGCGTCGTCTAACACCAGATTCATGTACTCGTCGAAACCGACAATGTGCCCCTCAATTCGCAAGTTAACGTTCTCGTACAGCCAAACTTGGACGCGTGAGCGATTCTGGAGGTAACGGAAGATAAGGTTGATGGGTTGGACCATCACCTTCTGTACTTTCGGTGGTTTGAATGCCATTTTAATTTGTTTTCTTATAAATTAAAGTTTAAACTTTCGGAAAACTGTTAGCGTTGTGCTAACGTCGCGTGAACGATCAACAAGAAGCCGACTTTTTGAGGTTATCCGGCGTTGCTTGAAACTGCTTGCAACTTAACGCGGTGTTGTCGGTGTTTCAAAAGTAAATTTGATTTAAACATGATTACAAATAGTGAAATTTAAAACTTTTTAACGTGAAAACAGAAGAACAATTAGAACAACAACCGCTTTGTCTATAAAATTAAGTTTTACTTGTATAAAGTTTCACAACAAGCAAGAAAAAGAGACTGCGATGGCCGGGAATCGAACCCGGATCAACTGCTTGGAAGGCAACTATGCTGACCATTACACCACCATCGCACTTGAAAGCAGTCATTCAAATATCTAAGCACAAACTAATATTAAAAAAAAATTGTACCAACCTCGAGACCTTTCTCTCATTTCCATCGCTGCAGCCATCAAAGTGCAAGCCGAAGCTTCAGATAACGTGGAAGTTACGTGATCTTCACACGCATTACGCAGTTCTTCAACACCCAATTCTTGTGCTAGTGTTAACATCTCAAAAACTCCGCTGTCTTGTAACAAAATCTAAGAAAATCACATGGAAAATTTTCAACGTTAAGACGCCATCTTGTTTGTTTGATTTCAGGAAAAGAGAGGTATAAAAGTAAGTGTAGAAACTTGTTACCTTTCCAGTGTACACATAAAGCATGAATTGTTTGAAGGTTTCAGGTGGTACTTGAGGCAATCTTATCGGGATCGGTGTACCTGGCGCACTTGGTGACACCGAACAACCCGGTATTCTGCATATTTCACCCCTTTTAGCTGTTTGAAAACTCTTGCACCTGTAAAGATCAAAGATCTCATACATTCAAGAGGTTAACTATTCATATAAGTGTCTAATTAATCTTTCTACTATGATTTTTTATTTCCATAATTCAAAATGACGACCAAAATTTTTTGTGATTCAAATCTGATTAAAATTCATCAGCGTGATTGAAAGCAGCGGGGGTGCGAAACGAAAATTAATTAAAACAGCAGATAATGAACTTTATTAATCGCCCGAAAGGCGCAAAGACGGAAGATAGAAAAGTTCAGTGGTGTAAACGGAAATTTTACATTTATCGCCACCCCCCCGCCTACTTCCGTCGGCCACCCGCCAGGGGGTACCAATTCGCGCGCAGTTAATTAACTTTTTATGCGAAAACCGGACACACGCAGCACAGTCCCAGTTTCACAAATTTCACAAAGTCACTGCGCAAAAGGGCAGCTTCCTCTGTGCTCTGTGATTCCGCAACAAACAGACCGCGATTAACGAGCGTCGGACACAGCACTAATTAACCTTTGGGGAATTTCATCAATCGGACGCCGGGACGCTTTGTGCGCACGTTCGGTAATCAATGAAATTCCCAAAACGTCCCTTCGAAATTGGTGCCAAAATGGATGTGATTTTAGCGCAAGCAATTTGTAAAAATTACCACTACCAACAAATACCTTGCCATTAAAATAACGCGATGTGCGAATACGCGTTCTTCTTCCCTGCCTAAGATGAAAACAATATCCGCCGAATCGGCGTCCTCGGAAAGTCTCTTCAAGTCGTCGAGGAGGCGCGGGACGCCTGCCAACGCTTTGTCTGCCGGAAGCGAGCCACTACCGCGAGAACTCATTGTGTGCCACTTGTTTACACTCTTTATTTATCAACTAACACCCAGTCACTTGTAGTTTGCAAGTAATTTTAGCACAAAACTCAAAATTAACGAAGTAAAACGCAGGATTTATTACATATTTTACACTTTAACACAAGCAGACATTGTCACATCATAAATATAACTAATTTCTTTGTTATAATTGCTGTTGTTGTTATTGTTACACAATTTTAAAGAGTAGTCAATGTTATGTTATGGAATACAAGAGAGTCGCGAGGTTAGAATCTCAGTTTGGGACGAGAACAAGATCGCATTCTTTAACTACCTGTTTTCGTCCAGCGCGTTGCCGTCTTCGTCTTGCGGACTTCTTTGATGGCCGAAGACCAGACTTTCAAGTCTGCGATTCACACAATAACACATACGCACAGTTGTATCAAGCATCACAATGCTTATTGAATTAAAGTACAACAAAAATTACATTTAATTAAATTTAACTTTCAATGTATAATAATTATTTTAACAGCACAATGTATATGTAGGCAACACTTACTTCTTTCTCAGTAAAACGTTACATGTAGGTTTGGTTGCATAACTTAAAAATTAGAACCGAAAAAAACATGAGAAACTCAAGCTTTAAGTAAAAATATTTCACAGTTAATGTACTACATTGATATTTTCATTGTTTCTCCGATATAAAATTTTCTCAAAAACAAATACAACAAAAGCAATATTTAATCCACAAATCCAAAGATAAAATGCCAGTGATAAATGTTCCATTTTCAAAATATGATGCATGGCCTTTTCTACAAATTTAATTTTTCTCTCGTTTTATGCTAAGTCCATGATAAAAATGGTCCAAAAACATATTACTAACACCACTAGCTCTTATCCAATTCATCACTTCATTATACCCTTCATACATTGGATGTCCCTTTATAAAGTAGTGAGGTAAATAATAATGATTCAACTTTTCTTCGATTGTTTGAATGCCTATATCGACACGATTTCCAAATATTCCATACACTTTAACATACTGCAACAAACTTCTTGTCCCAATCGAAACTAAATCTTTTTTTGCAACAATACGCATGTAATTCAGCGTATATTCATTATACACACTAATGGCAACATTCCTTTCATAAACAATCTGCCCAATTTTACCACCGGTATTGCGATATAAGTTTGCATTTGAACTCATCATAGAAATATTAATATTTCGGTCAATAATATCTTGTAGTGAAGAAATGGGAGCTTCACGATTTGTATATGTCATTGTAACAATCAATCGAGCTTCCCAACAAACATTTATCATGAAGATAAACAACCAAGTAAATATATAGAGGGTTTTTATAGATTTTCTTCTTGGATTGTGAGGTGGAACTTCATTGAAAAGAAACCTCAAGGGCATCACACACGAATTCCAAAACGGACGAAAGAATCGTTCTTCTTCAGGAGCAATTTTGCCAAAAATTCCCCAGAAAATGCACGAAATTACAATCATACCAGCAATACTAGCCCATATATGAGGTGAAAATAACCTGGTCAAATTCATTGTATGCGAAACAATCGGTGGAGTAGGTACATACCAAATTGTTTCATCGTCAATGAAAGGATATGTAATATCAAAATCAATCGCGAGCGGTACCAGTGTCAATTCAAGTCCACCTAAAGCCAAATCAGCTTCGCGATTGTAAAGACGATTAAGTAATAGTGTATATGATCCATTGACGAGACTACCATAACCTCTAAATTCAAAAATGTATTGATGATGAAATTGAAAATAAGGTTGAAATACAAATTCCATAAGTCTGTAATCTATACCATCGTATTTAATACCATCTAGGTAATCTAAAATGGTGGTTTTGCGTTTGTCATTACTATTATTGATGAGTTACGCCATGTTTTTGGTACTTTGTTGGGGAAATATTCACCAATTTGTATTAGGACCGGTGTTAAGTCTGGTTTGTTAATATTTTCTTCTTTATAAGGATAATAGGTGTAAACTAATGAATTACTCGTGATAATGATTACGTTGTAGATGTAAAAATCTTTTAAATATTTAAACAAATCTTCCAAAGATGATTTTGTTTGGTTTGTGAAGTAAATAATGAATTTTGCTCGTGAATTCCATTCGTGTAGTTGTTTTAACATATCGATAATAGTTGTGGATGTAATAACCAAGAAGTAGACGTTAACTGGAATGTATCTTGTCCAAAATGGTTCAAATGTTGCGTAATTACGCAAATTATAGTTGTAGATTAGTTTACTATAATTTGTTATTAAATAATCCAAATTTAAATGGTTGTTATCAGATGCGTACATCATTCTGTCCATTGGTGACACACAATTTGTCAAAATATTTTTTATTTTCTCTTCTATTTCTTCACTTTTTTGATTATTTGATGGTAATATGATATTTTTGTCAGCTGAAGCCATTTTTATTAATATTAGATAATAAAATATTTTGGATTCCATTTCGAACAATTTTTTCGTAGCAATAAACCTAAATTTTACATTTTTATATTTTTATATGATAATAGAATTATGATTCCAGTTATTTTGGTAAAGTTTTAACGACGCTGATAAATATTTAATCCATAATTCAACTTTAATAAAACTAAAACTAGTTTAAAAAGGTTTTAATATTTTTTTGATGGTTATCATCATTATAACTTGCGCATTTTGAGTATATACTAGTGCAATTTCTTTGTTTCTTTCAAAGCAAGCGAGTTTCACGCTGTGCAATAATGCAACACACAATTTTAACAGGATATGGCCGCCATTGAATTGTAGCGACGCGCGACGTTCGATTTATATCGCCTCAATGACGTTCGATGTTCGATGGGTTTGATGTATATTTTCGCGTCGTGCAAAAACTCGAGTGCTTGGGGTGCGGGAAATGAGAAAATATGGCATTTCTATGGCATTCCATTCACTTCCTCATTCGTTACCACCCGTCGCCACCCCACGCAACACACGT
This sequence comes from Dalotia coriaria, assembly GCF_025399875.1. Classification (NCBI taxonomy): domain Eukaryota; kingdom Metazoa; phylum Arthropoda; class Insecta; order Coleoptera; family Staphylinidae; genus Dalotia; species Dalotia coriaria. Next base: position 6,855,944 of record NW_027045445.1, read on the forward strand.
CCGAACGGCATGAACGCAAACAGAAATATATTAAACGGATGTGAAATGCCATTTTCAACTTGTATGCGTTGGACAGTGCAATAACAAGAAGGACGTTCAATGACTTTAATCATTTCGCAATTTGAAGACTTGCAAGTAAAGATTTGCGAAAACGGAAATAAAATATGCATGAGCTTCACTCTTGGCTGATTTGACTGACAAATTCGATGAATGCAAGTGCATAAATATTAATGCACCCTCTTGGAATGCATTTCATTGTCATAATGAACATGTTTCTCGTTCGTTACTTTCGACTCACGAACAACCCCGGCTTTAATTGCGAGGACAAATCGATATGTCACTGGCATTCGCACATTCGCCGTCAATTAAGAGAGCTTCACTGGATGAGTTCACAATCGGCATCAAATGGAGTCCAGGAATCGTGCAGATGTTCGTTGTGTGCTAACGCTTTGTGATTGTTGGTTGATATTGAATTACGCTTGGATATTGTAGTCCATTACAATGCAATTGCGATTTGTTTGTCGAGAAAATAACAATTTTAATGGCGTACATCCACGAAAACATAGGCAACTTTAATTACACATCATTCAGAATAATATTTTCCAGACACCGAAATAATACGAATACGATACTGATACTGATACAAGAAATAGGAGTTTGAGTGTTACAAGAAAGTAATAAAATCGTTCGCCCCTAAAACGCACTTTGATATCGAGATTGCGGCGATGTCCGGCGTTTTCTTTGCCTACATCTCCCAGAAAAATCTAATATAACGCTGTTATCATAAGGGATCTTCTTTCCTAGCATAGTAACACTAACGCATTAGTCATACTTGTTCCATCTCAACTCCTGCAGACGCACTCTGCACTACTGCTTTGTATTTACGCCGAAATGCTTAGTTGTGTACTTTGGGCATGTTTGAACAGGTCGTTGCAGGAGGCAAGTTTTTGCTGCGTGCGCTTGTCGTTGGAAGTCACGTGCCAGCGAGGTAATAAGATCTGACATGGACATGGACGAGCACAACAACAAGGGTCCGGGAGCATGACCAAGGGTAGTCGCGGTAGCATCAGGGACAGTCAATCCACAAGGTCTCCAAGGACCGTCTTGCCCGTCTTGGATACGCTGCACCATCGAAAAACACGCGGCCAACCCTCCGGAAAACCCATATACATATTAAGTAATAATCTTGAGTCTTTATTTAAACGTTGGGGGCTTACAGAGTGCGCGTTCGAGTGAAATTAATTTGTATTTGATGTCGTGACCGGAATTAGAATTTTGAAAATAGAACTGGCATTTGTGTACAGAATTGCAGTACAAGGGTGTGGTAATGCATATTTTTATTTTGATTTGTTTTTAATTGCTTTTATTATGTGTACATTGCACATCTAAAAAGATATAATTAGTCGAGGGTTAACTACTTAAGTTGTCAAACGGAAAAAAGAGCTTATAGATTAAGCTGACAGCTAAAAAGTACCTAATTGGCTTTGAATAACATGAGTCTACACTCTCAACACATTCAACTAACGCCACCTATTATAAAACTTCCCAATTTTAAAAACATAACCTAAAAATGATCAACAACTCCAATTTTCATTCTCAATACCTCGCAATAATGAAAACTTTCATCCCCTATGGTTTATACATTCGTGTTCGGCAAGGAATACTCATGCTCCTATAAGAAGACGATTTGAAATTCAAATGAGCGCTATAAATGTATTAATTCGAGTTCGAAGAGAGAAGATTAAACTTTGTTCGTAGCTTCCTGCGTTATTCGTACTACCCCTATACCAGTATGAGTACTAGCAACCAACAGGGCAACAGTGAAGCAATTTCACATGAATTGCCAGATAGTCGCGCGGATCTGCTTTGAGTTGTGCGCAGCGCGCTGGAAGTTGAGTGGAAGAAGATGGGGAAACATTATTCACCCCAGATCGAGGGAATGCGTCTTGGAAATACCCAATTTTGGGTTGCTACACAACAGTTTCATAAAAATCCACCAACCTAGGAGGAAAATATCATATAGAAATTCTTTAAAAAACTATTCTAGTCTGATATAAGAAAGAAAATATTAATAAGTCTTTGAAACGTAAGTAATATTGTTTATTAAGCATATTGCGCATGCGCAGTTTTAGTTCTTTTGAATAATAGTATCTATAAATGTAAATTTAGATAAATAAGTCAACACAAACACTATTTCGACATCATCACCAAGCTTGTTAACTCATATCAACTTCACGCTTCGATGATTTTAACTGTCAAGCGCGTTTTCACGGAGTACGATATCGCATTCAACGATTCGAACTATACGCTCATTCAAAACACAAGTCGAAATAGTTGCACAAGTCGTCGTCAACTGAATGAATTCAATGAATATTCGCGACGTTACGCTTTGCAATCTACGATGCACAGGAAGCGAATAGTTATCAAGTTTCCTTACAAATTATGATACAAACTTTAACCATTCATTAATTAATTCCATTGAAATGTTTCTAGTTTTATAAAATTTTACAGTTTTAGGATTTTAAGCTTTTCTACAACAAATTTTAACCAATTTGTAACACAGCGTGTGTTGGTAATGAGTTTGTGAGCACGTAATGAACGCGATTACCAAAGACTAGTTGTAGTGGTCGATTAATAAATGTCAAGCGTTAGTGCGTGTAATTGGAGTTAAACACTCGCATTATTGCACTCAGCGCGACACAGGCGCGACAGAGGCGGCGGAGGCGGGCAAGTGAAGACGAACCTTACCGTTGGAGCCGTTCTCGTAATGGAAGCATTAAACTAAAATTGCTCTTTAATATTCTATAATCAGATTAATGTTCGGTACGTCGAATGTACGCTCGTGCGACGAGGAAGGTTTGACGCGTCTTTCAACCCGCTGTGTAATTTAATTCAGTTCGGGAACTTTAAACTACGGAAACTGCCGAATTCGGAGTTATTTGATCTCATCGACAACGACACACCGTCCAAATTTATCGTCTTCATGAATCAATCTTATTTGATTCTGTCTCAAATATCAAAAGTTTTGTGTTTTAGTAACCAGTTTTAGTTTTTATTTAATTGCTGTTTAACACGTTCATAAATCCAGTAACAGCTCAATAAACATTTGTCTAGTTATCTAGTCATAAAGCATTGAAGTATAAATAAGTCTCTTTTTACGTTTATACAAATTACGAAGTAAATGGCTAATTTCGTCGATGGTTTATTGTCTATAAAGCAATCTTCGCGTGCATAAAGCATTCCCGTCACATAAACATCCAAGTGTTTTGTTTGCGTCGGCGCACACGTCACTTCCGAGCAAACAACAAGGCGATGAATTACGTATTGGAAACGGATTTATCTCTGATTTTTTACTTTGAAGACAGACAGACTTTTAATTAATATAAATTAAAACTCAAGATTTTAAAAAGTAACGCTAGAGGGCGTTACATACTCCAATTCTAGCCTCACTTTACTACTGCTCACTCTGATTAATATAATTTTCCGGTCATAATAATTGTTATTAAGCATGTCTAATGTAGTTAGTTGGCGTATGAAGTCGAATGTTTCCTCTGCATCAGTCAAATTCGTCAATTATGAAGCACTATGCCGCAATCAGCACAGCTAACCGCCGACGTAATTCGGTTGCCGGTTACCACGCGACGTGCACCCACTGTTTTACTTTATTTACATAGATGCCTCCATTGCTCCCGCCCAACTCAGCTACGATAAGTCTCTGCGCTTCATCCCCGAAATTATCAGGCATATCAACACTATGGCAGATCACCCCAGAGAGAGGGAACCTCTTTATAAGGACAATCCTATAAGGTCTTGTAAAAAATACTTTGAGTTTTAAGTCGCCCCAAGAGATAGTGACACTTAAAAATATCTTTACAACTTCTGACCTGTAGCTGAAATGGTACAATGAGCACACAAATTACATACCTAAACAATTTTATAGTGGGGATCATGACTGGTGAAAGAGGGAACTCTCTAGAGACCTGTTCCCAAAATGATAGAAGAGGTACACAAATCAAAGAAGTCAATATATTTTACTATTTCTTTATTAACAATAGAATACAAGTTTATATTTTACAAGTCAACAAAATACTCGTACATGCCGCCATATTGAAACAGGACCCCATGACCTTCTATTACACACACGGAGTGGAAAATGGGAACAAATATATAGGGTGCCGCGCATATATAGAAAAATTCAAAGTGCAGCAAGAAAACCTAAAACAAACAACTAAAGCCAAATTTTCACGGACAACAAGAAAACAAATATACAAGGTGCTACAAGCAAAAAAAGAAATTACTACATCACAAAGAAAACAATAGTACAAAAAGAAAAATAGTCGGGAATACAAATTTAAAAACTTATAATAGGAAATCAAGAAAACAAACATAAAAGTGATACAAACAGGAAATTCCAAATTTAAAAATGAAATACAAAGTTTAAGTAGAAAAACGACCCAGAAACGACAAATTTAGTCAGTTTTACAATTAGAACGCAAAAGGTAAAGTGTTCGTTGTGGCATAAAGAAGAAAATACCATACATTTTACAGATAATATATTATAAATATTTTACAAATATATTACTCTCAATAATCAATTTCCAGCTACGAAAATACGTTAAAGAGCCGGCAGGATTTTATGTAATAAAAAATAAAAATGCAAGCAAGGAAAATTTCACGTTATTAAACCGATGATTGACATGACCGCTACCTCTGCAGGTAGACCCGTCGCATCCGACGGCACACGCATCTATTTTTGCAGGTAGTATATATCCAATTTAGATAAATATGAAAGTATAAATGTAATAACGCTTGCCAAACTTACCAGTGCATCAGGTAATCTCGCGAAAGTACTGAAAACAAAACAAATGCGTGTGAGAACCTGTACTATTTTAACACAATTTTCCTGAATATACTGCCAAGGACAGTCGTTACTTGCGACTTACTTAAATACGAATAGATTCAAATTTCTAATTCACCTCTCAAACATCGAAATAATCCAATAGGCGACACAATACGCGTAAAACACCAGTTTTATAATCAGTTTACGCGTAAATCATCCTTAGCAAAACAATTTACAGGTCTGTTGTCAATAGGTGCCGCGCTAGAAAATGCCATTTTTTAATCAATAATAAAAATAAAATGTTATCGGAATGAAATGAGAATGATGCCGAGCCGCGTGCAGGTAAGAACAGATCGAAGCGGTCGAAACGTCGCGTAGCATGAGAGGCAGCATTGCGCACGTTTATAGCGTGATATAAAAACTTGTTTATACAATGTAAACCCCGGATATGCGTAGAATTGAAATAGCATTATTTCTTGAAGCGTACCTGCTAAAAATAAAATAAAATATAAATAATTCATTATGACTAGTTGTTAATTTTAGCATCTGGTTCGCGCGGCTGTACCAATGAAACTACGGGTACTTGGCTGCGTATACGCACAACTATCACTATAACTTGCTACGGAATTTTCTCGCAATAAATTCCAATACAGGAAGGATTAAGAATTCAAATTCTGCTTAAAGGAGAGAATTAACTGAACCTGGTTTAAGATCAGTGCGTTGCAATATTAACAAAGTACAATTCCTAGCGCTATTGAGTACTATTGCGTATATACGTATACACACACAACTATCACTATAATCCTCGTTACGAACAATTTTCTCGCAATAAATTCCAATACAGAGAAATAAAGATTTAAATTCCGCATCTGGGCAAATTACTCCGAACTAAATTTAAGACCGCATTCGCGAGTTATAATAAAAAAACTACAATTCCAAGCGCAACCCGTACAAGGGTAGCGGTAGAAGTAACTCGTGTTCAGGGCACCGTATGAAGTTAGCGATAGAAGGGACTCGATTCAGGGCACCGTTGCATTCTTCGACCTTTTACTCTTTGAAATTAAATAATTTTAAATCCCTATCTGATAGAGAATTATCCGTTCTTCCGTAATCTACAATCCGCTGGTTGCTATCTCTTTTAGTTTAGAAGATATTCGCTATTGAAAATCGTCAAAAAAAAAGGTATCAAGCACCCCCCTTTGCCCATTTTTTTCTTAGGACCTGAAATTTTATGTCTTTAATTTCGATTTTAACTAGCCTATCTTGTAGAAAATGTTTCGTAGATTAAGAGATTGCGATTTGACCTTTCTATCTCTTTTAGTTTACGAGATATTCACAATAGAATAAAATGGGCAAAAATTGCAAAATGTCTCTTTTTAGCACTTTTAGTCGCGTTTTTCGACCTTTCACTGTAGGCAATATAATTATTTTATATTATTATCTGATAGAGAATCTTCCAATCTATCATAATCAGTAATTCGTTGGTAACTATCTCTTTTAGTTTAAGGGATATGAATGTTTGAAAATCGTCGAAAAAAAGTATCAAGCACCCCCCCTTGGCAATTTTTTCTTAAGACTTAAAATTTCATCTCTCAGATTTCCCTTTTAACTGTCCTAAATAATTGAAACACGGGGTGTAATGGTTCTGAAATCGTGTCTAAAAGTGCAAAAAATGATTTTTTTCATTTTTTTAAAGTTTTCCCCGATTGTGAATATCTCGAAAACTAAAAGAGATACAAAAGAGCGGATTGAAACGCGACTGTCTTGTGTCTTTGCAACACGCGGTGGAACCCGAAAAAAAACTACGTAAATACAAACTTATGTAAGGCGCAGGAATTAAAATGCAAAATATAATTGAATTATAAACTTACCAATGCAGATCACATCGGCCTTCAAAGCACGGCAAATACTATAAATAATAAAAGATAACATTATATTCATGTAATATTATATTCAAACAGAAGAGAAAAATAAACAACTATGCTGTTAACGTGAAAGTTACTTATTATCTGCAATCAAACTAAAATATGATGCACCAATAAGCAGCGTGAGGGAATGGCAAAGAGGACACACGGCAATGCGATAAGAAAGTGTAAATTGTGTTCAAAACAAACACAATTCTCGGGTCGAATGCTCACGCTTGCCGATAAATATAGAAATAAACAATACAAATCTATTTTATGATTTTTGAGTCATGCTAGGGCCATCTATGAATGATACAGTAGTTTCAAAATTTAGATTATTAAAAAGTAATGAAAAATTAAAATTCGATTTGTGTAATTCTGATTTCTTATGCTGACAGAGTGCCAGATTTTACATAAAATATTTAAGTGATATCTGCTTAAGTGATCTGCTGATAATAAAAATGTTTTGCATTCTTGATGATTTTTATACTAAACTATTAGAATTAATATAAAATTGTTAGTTATATTCATGAAAGAATTGAAGAATATTTACGATGCTAACATAACAAGCAGCAACGGTGTGTTTTGAATCCACGAAATAAAGATTCGATACCTGCAGGTAAACAAGCTTATCTCTTCCGTAAAATCGCGTGATCGCACACGGACACGATGTGCACTCACTACCACCAACAAGCAATATTTAACGCGACAACGTGCATCGTTGTGCCATCTAACCGACTATCTAGTAATGGCTGATTTAAATTTAAAACACAATTGTAATGTAGTTTATAAAATGACTTTCGTGATATGCTAATTTAACCGAATCATTAAAACTGCATGAACGGTTCGAAAGATACAGCCAAATTTCCACCGCGTGTAAAAATTACCGAAATTCAGAAGCGAATTCAAATTTGGCAGACGGTTTAATGTTGTCTCGTTTCCCTTATACAAATCACAAAAGCTAGGTATGTATAAAAATGATAAACAATTTTAATACTTACATTCCGATGAGTGAACGGTTATCCTTCGACTACGCAGTCCTCGGCTAGACACCATCACCATCCAAAATTTAATTTATTTTCCGCCGAAAATAGGATTAAATAAATATCCGGGGCACCGAACAAATTGTACAAGTGCAAGTATCACAAACACCACGAATGTACACCTCTAAACGAAGATTGCCGTCCGACAGCAACTCAAGAACACCCGCGGAAAACTACACAACGCACTAAATTAACAATCACAACATTCCACACGCGACAATTAATTAGAAAACACCAAACACGTCTTTTAATCAAAATATTCGCGATAATCAAACAATTAAAATACATTTTACTGCATCTACCGTCGCACAGCGGACCAGCCGTCCCGCGTGCACAGCCCGGCGAAATATACTAGAGAACATGTCGCAACATGAAATAAAATTTATCTAAGATACCTGCCGTTATCGCAGGTGCACAGAGTTTGTAAACAACTCGACTGGTTTGTGTTAAAAACTGCAACGATGCGCCATCTAAGATTACAATACGATACCATAAGAATCTAACAAGTGTTTCGCAGAGTGTGGCACTGACACACATGCCTGAACTTGTTTGACTAAGTCAGTGAGTTTACCCGGAGTGTTATGGTGGGAGCACTCGTGTCCGTGTAAGCACACGTACGCCAAAGTGTTCATGCAACACCCAATCTAAGAGAATAGCAATTCTAAACATAATTCCATAATTCAAAACCAGTTGACGCTAGAACATTCAAATTTAAAATAACTAAATAAATAATTACTGTATTTGTGATTCTATTATTTAAAAATTAACAAATTGACAATCCAAGTCAAAAATATCATTTAGTTATTCATTAATTAATATTCATCTGAAAGTTTTTCCAAAAAAAATCCCAATTATTTTCACAAAATATTTAAAAATATTTCCCTATTAATTTATCACTCCACACGCATATCAAACAAACTTCCACGTCCAGCACACGACTCCAACGCGTAAACACATTAATTACGGCGTCAGCTTTCAGTTATCAGCTCGTATAAGAAGTAAGAATAACTCTCCGCGCACAATCTCAGGCGGTGCAGTTCGATGCTCGGTCAGCTTGTCCGTCGGTAGCTGATTAGATTATCAACAGTAGTACACTGTTCATCGCACATTCGAAGCATACGCAGCGTGCTACCGCTACCGCCAGTTCAACTTTGGAGCGCGCGCGCGGATCGTCGATCATTTCGTGATTTCGCCGGGCGAGAGAAAAAAGATACGCGCAACATGTTTCAAATATTCCATTCATACTAGAGCAGCTCAACAAATCCGACTTAGTGATAACATGTGTGTCAAGACGTTCGTCATTGCACTAATCTGCGTACAATGTGTGCGAGGCACTGAAATCATGCATTTCTGTAAGTATCGCAGTTTCCAAGCGAATAATTTACATTTTCATCACTTTTTTGCCGCACATAAATCAATCACATCAATGACGCATCACGCTGAACTTTACACCCGATATGTTAACAAAGTATTAGATGTCAAGGTTACACTACCAACTTCGTAATTTCTACTCATCCGTAATTAAGTTACTAATTAAATTCTTGTAACTTGTAACATAACAAGCGTAGTCCCGAGATAAAATGGCGGGTTATCAAATGGCGTCGCAAAAATAACAAAAATAGCTGCGAAACAAAAGAATTTGTTTACCACTTCACCAGCAACGATTAAAACGTGTAAACGTGTGGTCAGAGAGGTCAATTAGTAATAAAAGATGACCACGAGTGACAAAGGTTGTGCTAAATTAACACCGATCTTTTCCTAGACATGCGTATCCTTTGTAAATGTTTATTTTATTTGTTTGCAGTGAAAGAAATACCTTTGTGTGGAAATAGGACAGAGTTAAACATACCCCCAGATGGGTATGAATCAGTGCGGATTATAAATCTTCGTCCTTCCGAGGAATTCGTCTACTGCTCCATGACAATCCGAGTGCCGGTCACACACGTCATTCATTTACAGTTTTTGGAAGATGCCGGCCGGATCAAACACAAACCGCATCAGTCCGTGTCGATACCATGTAATTTACACATTGTAAGACAACCCGCAAAGTTCCCACTTACCATTTTTTACCAAGGAATAATCACAATCAATCATAATTATAGATTTACCTTGTTTGTCCAACAGTATGTGGAAGACATGATGAAACCCATTTGGCAAGGAGATCTCTGCACCTCGGAACCATTGAAAAGTGTTGATATGTTGTCTTCAAAGGCGACCATCCGATGGGAGTCCTCACATGATAAGCTACAGACCAAGGGAAGGAAAATAATCGTCACTGCGGTTGGACATGGTTAGAAATATTAATTTTATCTTACCTGGGGTATAAATAACTCTGTTTTTTTTTGTAGGAGAATATTGCAGGAAACCCAATCAACATACCTGTATGAAAATTGGTTTCGAACCTATTTTTTGCGTCTCCGCGGATGTCACCTGCGATGGGCATGAAAATTGTCCCAGTGGGTCAAAGACAAGTGATGAGGGCATCTTTTGTGAGACGGATCAATTGTGGACCAAGAGATTCATGGGGGTTTTGAATAAAATGCCAAACATTGCAAATACAATTCGCAAAGTGGGTTACGCAGAAAACTCTACAGACCTTCCAAAAATGATCAATGACATCGGCAGGACATGGAACAATATAAAACGACTTACAAAAATAGAAAGTAAGATTTTTAACCATACTGTTTATACCTTAATTAATTAATGGTCTATTATCTCTGCAGCTACAACAAGACCAGCCCCGGAAGCGAAAACCTTCTCAACTCTACACGATCTCCTCTCACAGTACGACCCATGGGGCTACCTCTGCCTAGGTGTAGTCCTATGTGGGACCCTATTCCTAATGTGTTATGGTGTCTGGGAGTGTTGTATCCGGAGATACAAACTAGAACCATTTATACCTTCACCATCTCAACCTGCCACCACGGTACTAATCGTCAACAACTACGACGAAAACGGTGTACCACAACCACAACCCCCACAAATGGGCGCACAGCAACCTCCAAATTACGACGAACTAGATCTACCCCCGTCATACACTGCCCTCTTCCCAAACAAACCTCCCGACGAACGTCATCGGTCTGTGAATACCCCCACCACCAACGAGGTTATTGCAATGGACAGTATTAATCTACGCCAAGCCCACAACACCACAGCCACGACACCCACTAGTGATACAAACTAGTAAAAATTTAAAACACTAACGCGTAATAATTAAGAGACTGATAAAGTGATCAAATATTTAAGTTACATTAACTTAAGCCAAACTAGTGGTGCCATGACCATTACAGTTTTAAATATAACCCAAAGAAATTAAAGTTAAACTAAGAAGAGTCTTCAGAATCTTCCTCAGCGCTAACATAAACATCAATCTGTTAAAAAAACATCTCCATAAACACCCAGTATACAAACATGTACAAGCCACCTACCTCAAACTCATTGTCATCCTTATCAAAGCAGCTCTCGGTAATCATACCACACGCACGATGGTCCTTCTCCAGATCAATCACCGAGTTGGTAATATCAATATCCAACTCATCATGATTAAACATCTCAACACTTGCTTGATCCACCTCGATGGCCTGAGGACGCGTGCGCAAATCAATCAAAGAAGCCGCGGCTGCAAACATATTCATATCCGTATCCAAGCCAGAATCATCAAACTCATTCAAGTTGGCAAAGTCCTTTTCATCCGCACTGGACTCCCCTTCATTCTCATCTTCTTCCTCGTAATCACTGCCATTCACACAGGGACGTGACTCTGGATCAGGACCTGGTTCGACAATGTCCAGACATACCTGACCATTACGCCAGCGTTGGATAACTGTAGCCACCACGGGTATCTTAACCACAACCACACCAGTGTTGGGACCTTTTGGGTCTTTATCTTTGTTTTCCTCGGAATTTGGTTCAACTTTCGGGGTTAACTTACAGTACTTCTTCAATTCGTCAGCAGTTGCAGGGACAAGTAGGCTTTTTATACCTGAGAGGAGTACCCGGACCAAAACAGGGACACCTTCTAATGGTTTTAGCAAAGCGAAAGGGACCTGACCATAGCCAGACATAAGTTTCATGGCGTTGGTCTTAATACGAGGGATCATCACACCATTGGTGTAATTAACACTGGGGGCAGGCATATCCCGAGGGGCTGTACCATCAGTAGGGACATTAAACTCCCCGCTGGTCATAGGGGAATGATTATCGCCATGTTCGTATTGTTTGTGATTACGCAATGCAATGCGTCTGTCAAATAATTTCCCGCAGGTGGGGCAATTGTACTTGGGTTTATCCGCGCGTTGATGGGCTTTGAACTTGTGACACATTAGATTGGACATTTGGTTAAACCCCTTGTTGCACACGTCACACTTGTAGGGACGTTCGTTTGTGTGCGTAAAGATGTGATTTCTCAAGTTGCCTAATACAATGGTACATTTTACCCACACACCTTTACACCAAAATTATCTTACCTTTCTGATGAAATGCCTTGTTGCATAGATGACATCGATGTGGTTTCAAACCTGTGTGGGTCTTGCGATGTGAGATCAGCGTCGAGACACGATTAAACGTTTTCTGGCACACTTCACAGATGAACGGACGCAGCTTGGAGTGAATGGCGCGATGCTGTGACAGCGTTGACATCTGACGGAAAGCTGCACGAAGAAAACAAAAAACAGATGCCATATAATGATCGTACAGGGAGCACGCTCTTTCAAACCTTTCCCACATTGCTTGCACTCGTATTTCCGCTCATCGGTGTGCGTCGGCAGGTGACGCATGAGGATGTATTGATGGCCGAACTCCTTGTGACCTAACCACAAAACACAAACAAACACTAAATCAACAACAACGTGTAATCGTGTAACAGTGTTTTATGCCACGCACGTGTGGGTTACCCCTGGTCTCACACGACTAACCTAAACACACCAGAAGAGAGAAAGAGAAAGGGAGGTAGGGTAGAGGAGTGGGGATGACTCGTGATCGCGTAAAAATCTATCACGTAACGTAGGTCTACCCCCACCACTTTTTGCGGGTCGTTCGCAGGTATAAAGGGTGCAGGTATAAAGTCGCAGACTTCTAGGGTCTCCTCTCCTCTCTCTCTATCTCCGGATTGTGTTGAAACACTACTTAAAAATGACTATAACCTATAAAACTTACGTTTTTGATGTATTATATTGTGTAATGTGTGTTTAATAAATGTTGTTGCCTAGACAAAGCAATTATTCTTATACTTACAAATCCCACACTCCCACACCTTGATATTTTTCCCGTTCCCATCCGGTTTGTACTTGATAAAATGCGTCGAGTCACTAGTCTCCCCCTTCAATTCAGGCAGACGCATTTTGACAGTATCCTGCTCCGAATTCATCAACAGCACACGTCCCATGTGCTCATTGTCCACCGGAATGGAAGCACCTAGAATCTCGTAGTTCTGATTATTCTGCACAAAACCACGTTGTTCCTCGGAGTTATTATTGAAAAAGAACACTTCTCGAGGAAGACCTGTATCGTCTTCAGTTTTGATTGTCACAGCAGGATCCCTAAACGAAATGAATTCAATAAACCGCAAATATACAAAAATTTTTGTTTTACTTACATTTCAGTGTCGCTATCATTGGTAGGCTCCTGCTCGGTGGGGATTTGTAGGTTATATTGCTCCGACATATTAAATTCGATGAATAAACGCAGTGATATGTTACAAATGATTAAGAAAACAAATAGCAGGCGAAGATATCCACTTAATTTATAGATGAATCAATAAATAATCACGTGATTGATGCGTTGTCGATGGTAAATTGATAATGAAAATAAAATTGTAGCAAAATGGCGGATGTCAAATGACAGACAGCACCCAGCCACCTACAACTTATAAAAACACACATTAACCTCATCTTGCATACTACATAGGCAACTAAATCAACAGATATCACAATACCAAAGAAATACCAAACAAAGACTTCAAAACAATAAAAACATACGCAGGTCTTTGTTAGTTCATGTATTTCAGGTAGTTTTGATGACAACAAGTTAAAATTCTTTAAAAAAATATGACACTCTTAGAAAATCCAGATAAAAAAACTCTCGTCGATCACATATTAATAACACTGATACTGGTTGACAGGGACGCCTGTCCACGCAAGACCATTTCTCTCAACTTCTAAAAACAAACAGAAACAAAACACATGAATAAAATTTAAAGAAGTGACAACTATTATTACCTGATTAAAAATACTGGCTAACAATTTGTTGGTTTGTTTTGTACGCTGGCGCTTTGTATCTAAAATTTTTTCCTGCACTTCCGGAAGCTTTTTGTAATGTTTCGCAGTCATGCGTTTCATTTCCTTTGTCGAAAATAAGCGCAATTCTAAAATGTTCATGTAGATGTCGTAATTTTAAGGTTAAAATTTAGTCGTCGTTGTTTTTATTTTATGTGCTGTTTGAGAGAAATCATTTGACATTTACTCACTTTTTTCCGTATGCATAGGTTGACAGGGTGGCTGGCCATTCGAGAGTGCCAGCAGTTCTTGGTACTTCTTACACCGTTGTTCGCGCATGTACGCCAACTCAATGAGACATCGCCGCCGCTCCTCCGCTGAGCGCACAAAGTCCGGCCGATTCGATGACAAGTAATCCTTAAATTTCAAACAACTGTTACAAAATGGCCGCCATGACACATGTCAAAAAATCAAACATTCAACGCGCAAACGCAGTAAAACTCCACAAGAGACGCAATAAGTCCAAAGCAAAAACGAACATATTTATTATTATTAACGTAACAGGTATTTTACCTGCAAATTACGCTTATTCTCCGCGTCGGCGCCGCCGCCGTTCTTTCGCTTTTTCTTGCTCGACCCGCTCGAGGTCGTCTGCCCGCCAACGCACGCCTTCTTATTCTTCACGGGTACCTTGACACGAATCTCCTGCAGCGACTGCAGCTCCGGCTTCTCATCATCCCCATCCACCTCTTCACCGGGCTCAAATTTCAACACATACGCCACTGGTTTCTTCACCGACGTCTCACGCTTAATCTTTTTATTACACGAATGACAAACCAGCCGGTCACTCTTCGACGTCACCTTCGTGGACGACGTGGGCGCCTCTTCCTGATTATCAATCTCTGCCAACTGCCTCAACGTATCGCGAATCTTCTCCAGTGCATTGTCGTCAATTTTGTTATTGTAACACTTGCACATGTGGTCCGGCTGCTGGTAGAAGGGATCCGCCGGATTCCAGTCGCGTTTCGTCGACGCGCAGTAGCAGGGCCAACAAAATGGCGCCACATTATTATCACCTGAATCCATGGCAAATTTTCATTCAAATAAAATCGTACACAAGAAATTTGTAAACGCTAATAAAAGTGACGGAGAAGTGTGTGACGGGTAAACAAAATACAAAAAACCTATCACCGCCATCTTTAAATTTACATAAAATAAAATTTAAAAAAACAGGTAAAATGTTACCTAACATAAGTGAAGATTCGCTGTCAATGACGAACTTTCCACAACATGAGCACATAACCTCCGTGGTCGACCCGGCGGTCGTAGTCACCCTCGACGAAGAACTCTGCAAACAACTACAAGACAACATCGACGAAAACACATCGCTCTCGGGTGGATCCACTTCTTTATCTTTGGTAAACTTCTTTTCCAAACGTGGAATCAACCCTGAAACATAAAAAACAACATAACCTCAATAATAATTTTTTTTAATGAAAACTTAACCTACCATCTTCTTCACGCTCATCCAACGGCATCTCCAACACAAGTCTCCTAATATTATCATCAGGATTCGACACACTGGACGTAACCACACTGCTGATGATAACAGCACTGCTCAAATTCATCTTGGACAAATCCTTCACCATTTTATACCCGGCAGGCGCACGTCCAGACGTTGAATTCGTTGAATCACCGCCAGATGGCGGCATGTACGTCACCACAGCCGCTGGCGTGATACTTAACCCACTTTTCGGACTCTCCTGCTCCTTTAAATGTGGAATTTGACTGGCAATTTCCTTCGCTGTGTATTTCACATCATCCCCGACGGCTTTCTGTTTCATTACAGGTTTCTCCACGCCAACTTGCACATCCTTCGCGTCTGTCGCCTTGGGTTCTTCATCTTTCATCACACCTTTCTCAACACCTGGCTTGGGTGCTATCACAGTCTGCAGGGAAACTGTGCCTGTTTTCGACGCGACACACGAACACATATTACGCGAAGACTTTGCACACCTGCAGTGACTCATGGTATTCATCGCATTCGGACATTTTGTAAACTCATCTTCGTCGTCTTCGTTCCATGAGCCTTCTGTATTCGTAAAACGTTCAAAACTATGCACTTCGCTCTCAGTACGTGACTCAGATGGTAGCTGTGACTTACTTTTGTTACTTTTCTGATTGAGGTTATGTTTATTCGCGTCGGTATCGGTTTTCGAGCGTTTTTTTATTTCTAGTTTATTCGTTGTGCTTGTATTCGTCGTCGGTTGTGTCACAGATGATTTTTCAGTGAGGATTACTTCACGTTTCGCTTTGGAACACACGATTTTCAGTTTGGACGGTTCCAAAAATGGCGGCGCATGCGTATATTTACCACTTTCATCATCGGTGATACTTTTGGGTTCGGCTTCGCTCGTGAATTCTTTATCACGATCACGCAATCGTTTCCGCTCGCGTTCCTTCGGCGGTGCCGTAATGGCGACCTCACGCTTTTTCGCCTTCTCCTTTTTCTCCTTCTCCTCCTGCAGTAGTTCTTTCTCTTTGAGTTTCTGCGCTTTGTATTTTTTATAACTATCCTTCTTCGGTGACGTGGACGGCAGCGGTGGGAGAATCAGCGGTGTATGTTCCGCCATCTTACAACAAAAATGATGCGTGCTATGCGGCACTTCTTTAACCCGTTTTAAATCATCCGCAGTTAAAATCCGACTTGAATTATTAAACGTAGTGGTTTTACTTTTACTCGGATACTTCGTCAGCGATTCGTAATGACTCGACTCCGTATCCGAATCACTCTTCGCCTGTGAGGTCCCCTTGCGTTTCTCTTCATCAGGCGACGCACCCGAACAACAACACGCAGGAGCCGGCCGTGGTTTACGTTTATGCGACGATTTTTTTGAGGGCGTAATCGAAGGGCGCCTGCGCGAAGGATACCCCGACGTATCATCGGTGATGGACGTGCTTTTAGCCGACGACGATCGACTGCGATTGTTTCTCGGTTTCGCCGCTTCGACCGGTGGCGTTGGGAAGATATCACGTGGACGACGCACAGTCATCAGCGGTACTTCACCTTCGCGACTACACGGCCGACATGCCGCCTTCGGACATTGTTGTTGTGGTTGCTGAGAGGGTGTAAGATGCGGTGCACGGTCTGAAAAACAATCATCACTACGATTACAACTACAATTGCTAACTACAGGTGGCGTGATCTTGGTGACGATCTCTTTGAAGCGATAATCACGCACGCCTAGATTATTATGCACGTGGAAGTTGATCTCGCCAGAGGCGCTCTTCGTTGTTCTGGATGCGCATGCGTTGTGTGTACAAGTCGCTCCGCCATTTTTCTCGGTGGTGATCATATACACCGCAGTACTCTTCGTGTAATCATCTGTTTTCGTTGGAATATTCGGCACAGAAGCGCTGATATTATTCCTATGTGACTTTTTCTTTGTTTCTAGTAAAGATTTAAGTTTTGCAAGGTGCTCCATCTCGGATTTTATCCAATCCAGTTGATTTTCCCGCTCACGCTTAGCAAAACTAACCAAACATTCTTTAGGACTATCTGTACTCTTCGTATCTACACTTGAATACAACTTTTCGGAATTTGTGACGTTTTCTTTCCAATCACCTGGCGCATGCGCATCATTATCTTTACTTTCATCAGGTTTACCAACTTCTAGTGACATTTTTTCAACAGATTCTGTTGATGGAGTGCTTTCAGTTGGTACTAACCTCCGCGCCATCTTGCGAATATAAGCCTGCTTGAATTTATCATCATAATTTTTAGATTTAATCAATTTCTTCATAACCCTTAATGATTTCTCCATTTCCTCCTCGGAAACCTCTTTTGTAGAAGTTGTACTACTTGAATTATTAACCAACTTTGAATTTGTGCTGATCGTAGTCGCTGAAGACGTCGTATCCTTTTTTATTTCATCTTCTTTCATTACACCTTCACTAGTCGTGCTAGAATCTTGAAAATTCCCCGCAACATACTCAAAACTATTACAATTCAAAAACGCGCCGTCATAGACACGCCCCCTTGACGAATTCGTCGTGGTTGCAGTCGAAGACGAAGTCGACTTGTACTCAAACCGAATATTATCAGCACTAGGATGAAACAGATACAAAATCTCTTGTTTTGACCTCCTGCCCGCTGTCTGCACCCCGATGGACTGATTATCAACATTTTGAGGTTCCACCTCTTCTGCTGGGACTTCCGGTGAGTGAATATGTGTTGTCTGCGTCTGCCCATCCTCTGTCCTCACGTCATTCAGACACTCAATGCTGATTGGCTGCGCAATCTGCAGGTTTTTCAACTTGCTGCGGCGATATCTCGCGAAATATTTATTATTCTGTGGTAGGGTATCATTGGAGGAGGAGTTTAGTGAGTGTGCGCTGTGTGCATGTGTAATGTTACTCTCGCAGTGGTCACCAGATGGCGCCACCTCATAGTTAAACATGGTTGTATTGAGATTTTTTGTTTTTTGTTTGGAGTAAATCGTCGGATCACTGCCGGATTTTTTTATATCTAAACCTACAGGTGTTGACTCTGCTACCGGTAAACCTACTTTAGCTTTAAGATAAGTCATCAGGTCTTGCGCGGTTGTGTTTGTGTCGGAAATTGTGTTATCTGTATCGGAATTATCTGCGCTTACGCTTGGGATACCCGCAAGGCTGTGGCCTTTTGTTGTTTTAGTCTTTACAGGTTTCTGGGGGTCTTTATCGTCGAGGATGGGCATGGAGGCACTCTTCTGGAGTGCGTGCAGCGCGGCGTAGCCAATATCCGCGCCGCTGTCCCATTCCAGATGTTTTTTCGTTGATTTTGTTGATAGTATGCTACTGGTTGGCGATGCGCAGTCTTCGGGGAGTGATTCCACGCATTGGCGGACTGTGGTTAGGGAGGATGTCGTCGGCGTGGTCGTCGAGGTGGTGTCATCGGTGTAATCCCCGGCGAAATATTTTGGTAGGTCTTCGTTGGCGGCGTACATGCGGTAGTATTCAAGTGCTTTCGCTGATAGAGCTCCCTGGCCGAGGCCAGAGGCGGTGCCTGTGGATTGCTTACCTTGGTTTGGTTTCATGATACTCTCGGACAGCGGCTCTCCCTGGATATCCTCTATTTTACATGTTTTTGTGAGACAACCTGCAAGAAATTTTGAATGAGCTTGGTTTGCCAAAAAATTAACAAAAATTTAAGATTTATTTCATGTGTTTACATGTCACATGAGAATATTGCCATGACAAGCAAGTTACAGAAACAAATGAATGATACGCAAGGAAATAAACTGAAATTTAATCAGTTACAGTGTGTAATGTGTATTTATGTGTGAAAATTGGTGGATAAACACTTACTTTGTGTAGGGAGAGCTGCTTGCCATGATAAATTCAACAAACCAAGGTATAATCTAATGAAAATGAATATATTTATTAGTTTATGGTAGGTTTTAATATCAAAACTTTTGTTTTTATGTGTTATTTGAACTTACCTAGTTTAGCATAGTACATAACCCAAAATTTCTGACAAATTGTTGAGATATTTTTAAAATTCACCGCGTTGTACACACATCACTTGGGAAAACAATTACAATGTGGGTTACAGCAGGTTATACATCACTTAGAATTTCTCACAGATGATGCAGACGGGACGTAATTTGAAAATAAAATACATAACAAGGCGATCGGTCTAAAAACCAGTTGAATGTATGAAGGTCATGGCGATCTGGTTCCCTCACGGTGAACTCATACCAACCTAAAAAAATAACACAAACTAAAACCAAATAAATCTATATTATTACAAGCAGAAACGTTAATATTTAAGTAAAAATCAATTAAATAAATAAATTTATTTATTTTAATATAATATTGTTGTGTGTTTGATTAAATATTATTAAATTACAAATTAAAATTTATTAAAATATTTTCTAGGGACTTTTGGTGACAAAACAAGTGCATCTGTCACTGGTTTTCAAGCAACCGTCAACGGTTTTTCTGAACGCAATTCAACGGTCATTTCTGTTTTATCCTTGAGTCAGTTCGTGAATGAATCGGGAACACACCGCGTGCAACAATTTTAATACAAGAAACAATAAGTGATTTATTTATAATATACAAGGTGAGATATATAATAATAATTCTAAATCATTTTCTACTGTTTTTTTAATAAATAAAAAAGCGCGTAATAAGACTGCGTACAACAAAGAAACATACAGACAAAAATGATAATAATTAATTATTAACACCTCTAATTATATTTTTAGACAATTATTCTCATGGGCGACTCTAAAAACATCACCTCATTTCCTGAATACCTCAAAGGACTAAAAGCACGGCCGGTACGCAACGGACAAAACCGCGTCGAGGCGAGAAAAAACCGCCTAAACAACCGCGATATGCTTCGTGATTCAAAACGTACTTATTCACCAATGCCGCCGACACCCTGCAAACCCACAGCACCACCAACATTCACCAAACCTTCAACAATGAAAAAACAACCACAAACCCAACAAAAACAACCCGAAACCGCTGCAAAACCGGGTAAAACCGTTGAGGAACTCATGGATAGACTGCAAAAATGGCGCGCAGAACGCGACAAAAAACGCACCGCAGAGAAAGCCAACAAAAAACCGGTGTTTAAAGTATCCCGACACGTTGTGATTCCATCAGTAGCTGCAATGGACCTTCCTCTACCTTCCGGAGCAAATAATCACACATTTAAAGCACCAGCTAATATAAAACCTATTCAGTTTCATTCTAATACAACTATGAAAGATGTGAGCGGTAAAAACAACATGGCGGTTAAGAAGAGTGTAACAAAAACTAAAATCAATGAAGAAAAAGTTCTACAACCTAAAAATACAAATATAAACATACAGACAACTCGTAGAAAGTTGAATTATAGTAATAAAGAAGAACAAATCACTGTAAAACCTGAGAGGAGGATTACAAGACAGCTTAGTGCAATGAAACAAAAAGGTGACGATAAAGTAAATGTTACTGTTAAAACACAGACAAAACAGACTCGACAAACTAAAAAAACAACTAAACTTCAACCAAAGATTGAAGAAGAGGTTAATAAAGTTGCCGACGTTGATGAAGTTGTAATAACAAATAAAGAAAATGTTGGAAATCCTAAAAAAACAACCAAATTTGCTAAAACGCCTGTGCAAACACCTAAAAGACGAAAATCACGCAGGAATTTACATGAAACACCTGAAAATAACGAGAATAACGATGTAAGTCCAGTTAAAAATCGAAAATCCAACGAAAATCAAATCAAAACACCAAAAACAAGAAAAGGGCGCAAATCAGCTGGTAGAACACCTGGAATACGATTAATTAATAAACAATCTGAAGATATTGAAGAAATTAAAGAAGATACAGAGGAATTGTAAGTAAATTTTTAATTTTTCACTTTTAAATCTTTAAAAATCAATATTTCCAGACCAAAAAGTGCTGGGAGTACAGATTCTGCTTCGAGTGTTTATCCATTTGAAGAATTAAACTCTACATTTACTCTGGATGAAGAAAAAGAAACAACGCCTAAAACAGAACACTATGTGAGTCCTTTCGTGACAATGTCACGTGGTAAAAGTCTGGCTAGAACAGAATACAAGTCGCGGTCATCCAAAGGTGGAGAATGTGTCAAATCACCGGATGTAACAGGCATTAAAGCAGGTTCCGCGTATTTTTACAAACTCCTAGATGATGAAATCGCGAGAATTCGTGGTTTATGCGATAAATGGGAAGAATACAAGGTAATTTTTAGTTTTTTTTTTTAGAAAATATCTTTGAATTTAATGTTTTTTCAATGTAGATGAATGAAAATTTACCAGAAGAAGCTTGTAACATGATAAATGTACCAGTGGGCCAATCAAACCTTCTAATCTCAAAGAAAATGAAACAATTCCGGGCGTTGATTGACAAATCTGTTGTTTCCACCGATGAATTATCAGTTACCTGCGCGGATTTGCATGGTTTTTGGGATACTGTGATGATACAAGTTAGTAATCTCAACCAACGCTTTGAGAATTTGATTAGGTTACGTGATAATCAATGGCAGGAAGTTTTACCAGAAGTTTCACCAGCAAAAGAAGTTGAAATAAAGCGTAAACCACTAAAACGCGCTGTTAAAAAACCTTCTGCTGCTGTAAATAAACCCACATCGAAGATTCGTGATGCAATTCGTGCAGCCAGAGCGAATAAACTAGCTCCACCTCAAGATGGCGGCGGGGCTGAATTCAACGGTGGTTTCTTTAATATAAAATCACCGAATAAAGTTATAGAAGTTAGGCAACCAACAACACATGCAACTCCACGTCCCTCGAATGCCATGTCTTTATTAAAGACTGTTTTGCATTCGGAGAGTCGTAAAAGTGCGAGGAAATCAACAGGATTAGCGATTATAAATGCAACACGCAATGCACGATTAAGTGATATTGTCCCAGCTGCTGCTACACCTACGAAAAGTATTTTAAAGGTGGCAACGCCGCGAAGTTCGGTGAAAAAAGCGGTGATTTTTAATGAAGCTGGCCCGGAGATTTTAGCATTTGATCCGCATCATTACGAAGATGATGTTGTAGAAGAAGATAAAAGAAAACTTCGGAATATATGCGGTAAATTAAACTTTACAGAGTGTTAGGGTTTGGTAGGTTATGTTGTCGCTTGTGTTGTCAACCATGTTTGTTTCAGATGCGCGCGCACCACTTCGGCGATCGCTGCGCTTGTCAACGCCGCACACTGAATGAAATCAGTTTATTTTTTTATATTTTTATATGTATTATTTTAAGAAATAACTTGTTTACTTATGTAGCATAATTGTGTATTGAATAAAGAGATGATTTATTTAAATTATGAGATTGAAACGTTGAAATATATTCATAACTTGAATTCAATGTAATCCGGTGTGCGGTGTGAAGTTTACGGCGAAAAAGTTAAATTGATTTCGGTGCGGATTTGCCTAAGTCCGACCGAAGTTGTTTTGAGGTTAGAAACTCGTGTGGGCGAGCGAGTTTTGATTGGCCGGCCATTCATCCCCAATCAGTGGGGTGTTAGATGTGCGGTAAACTTACCCGCTGTTGCCTTTATCCGTGAATCCCCTCGCGCAAATTGAGTTCAGAATGTTTCCAAGACACTTTTTAACGAGATACATTTTCAGACGGAATACCTTATCATTGAACACACCGTATTTTGTATTACAACGAAATATATCACTGCGAGAATGCGAGGTCGTTAATTTACGCAAATGAAAATGAAAACACGAAAATGATACGTTCTCATAACAAACTGCAATAATTACTGCGAGGAAACAACTGTTATTAGTCACAATCATCAAATTTCTACCCGCAAAAACCGACATAAATTGAATACTGAGCGACTGCGGGATGCAAACATGCACGCACACGGGCACCGAAACGACACCTGGACGCAAACAAACAAGTTACTAGCACGGTGCGCATGATTTTACATCAAAAGCGCATTGCAGTGACATCTAAAGCGGAGAATTAATTGTTACTTCGTTGATTACGTATTGCTGTGACGCTAATTAAATATTGTTTGTCCCTTGAGTATTTGGTGCTTTAACATCTTGCGCATTGCAGATTTCGGTCAAGACTTTTGCGGTACTGAGATGGTTGTTATTCAGATTCAGCCCAAGAGTTTCAAGTGTACAACTGGACCGGTGAAGGGGAATGTATTTCATCAAAGGAAACAACGAGCTTGTGAGTATCGGCGCTTTGGAGATGAGCAAGTTCGGGTTTGGCCTTGGTTGAGTGGCGGTTTATATCAGAGGGCAGGTGCGAGTCGCCTAAGACTTATGGCAATGATCCGCTCACCCCAAACGTGGAGAAAGCTTCGTCGTGAAGACTTTGGAATGTTATTGGGCATTCGTTTAAAGTAATTTATAATTCGGTAGCTGGTTAATTAACATTCTGGTAGGGGCAGTATACGACATGAGCATTAAGCCGTTTGACATAAAAAGAAATCCATTGCGTTCAATGGACGGCGGGCTGCATTAATGTTAGTTTGTTGGGGCGTTTGCTGTCACACGCAAATTGAATTGATCAAACAAACGCTTTGTATTTATTATTTATAGAAATTTGTTATGAATACAAAATCAGCAACACAATTGATACAAATTGTTTTCACTTATAGTCATTGTCGTACGTTCACTTAGTGTTTTGGCGGTTAAAATTGGCCAGAGGCGAAAGGGTGAAGGGCGACTTGATGAGTGAACGCTCTTAGATAATCGATAAAAATTGTTGCGTAGGACTAATCATCTGGTCAAATAATAATTTGAAAATATAAAATAGTCATTCTATATTTGCTTCTTGCTTACAACGAATGACCACGCTGAATGAAACTCCCTTTATTTATTGTTAGCTCTCAGGCCGGAGATTGTGTTGTAGCAATTTACCCGGCTGAAAGTTTAGCAGGTGTCTGTCGTGTCAATTAGATGCGTAGTTATAACGCATATCGGTTGTCAATTTCAAGATATAAAACCTAACAAAGCAGAAACACGGACTGTGGGGAGATTGAATTGCTTAGCAAATGATACAAATTTGAAACCTTTATACGGGGGCATTGGCTACAAAGTTACATACTTACATATGTAGTTAAGAAGGTAGGTTTGTAGGCGGTGGTGATAGCGTACAGTGCAGTTTGCTTGATCACTGTGGGAAAATTGATTGAAAAATATTTATTTTTGCATGGTGATGCCACATCATTCACCAATTAATGTTTTGTGATATTTGAATTGGCTCCTTTGCGGAACCCGTGTGTCTACACTTTCTACAATTAACTTATAACGGATAAGCTATATTTAAAAGTGTTGTGCAGATCAGACGTTGTTAAAGTAAAAAAAAAAAAAGTGATGTTATCTCATTCACCGAAACCAACAACTGGTACGTTATGTGATAGATGTTGATGTAGTTTTCTTAATGTACGCATGTTTAGAGGCGTTATGCGGTTCGAAAATTTCTCCATGGGCATGATTGAATATTCTGAGAGCAGGAGTTCTGCTGATGGAATGATGAACTAATTAGAATTAACAATACTATTTTAAACAAAAATACATACCATCATAAACTATGTATATCGAAAATTGCATTAAATGAACTACAAACAATTGTACATAAATAACAAATTAAATGTATATTTTTGTAGTAGCAATGTAACGTTCGAGCGCTTGTTCTTTTGCGAATGATGAGCTCATGGAGATGGAGAACCGTAAATATTTATTAGGAATTAGGTTGATGTCTATAAGTTGTGTACTATAACGTTTATCTAGTTATCTATCTGTATAAATATTGTATATAATGATGATTATTAATCAAAAGTGTTTTTGTTAGGAAAAGCAGATCATCGGAACATTTTTAATTTTGCTTAGAATGTTTTCATTTAATATTTTTTATTGATATTTCGTTTTGATTTAAAACAACTACGCATTTTATTTGCAAAGAAACATAATTGCATTACATGGACAGCAGAGGGCCTCGAGATAGATGTGAGAGTTTTTTTGGCAAAACTTGGCTGAAATATGCATTGTTGATAAAACTGGAAGTTCAACTAAAAAAAATCAATGCACAGAATTTGCATATACATATAAATACTTAATAGGATCTTTAAAAAATCTACAGAAATTTAAGAATACAATGCATTAGATTTTTTTCGATTTCTAGTGTTCGTGGATATTGGCATTCAGTATACGCTACCTTGTTTGATAGTATTTGTAGGGCGGGGACATCTAAATTAAAGGAGATAAGTTAATCTATTACAAATGTTATGACAATTATAGATACTTAATTAAACTTTTCATTCACCAAAAGTTTTGATTCGAATTTAGAGGATTTAAAAACACGCTTAGGGATAAAAGTGTTGAGCGGTTGGCATCACTTCTGGCAACACTGGGGACTCTTTGTTGCATTCGATTGTCTACTTCCGGTGAATCGACGATTCGTGGTAGTCGATGTTGCGACACGAGGCAGAGTAGGTTCTGTTCTAAAAGCCTACAATACCTAATACATAATTTAAAAAAGATGTAATATTAATATAAAATTTAAAGTGTTATTAAAACCAAAACCACTATTCTTTAATACAACATAATAAAGCAAATGAAATTGAGGTTATAAAGAATTATAAAGCTCTGAATAGCAATTCAAATAATACTACAAATAAGTCCAGTGTTAATAAATTAAAAAACTAAAACATAATCTTCGTTTTCTATTACATGGCCGCTATAACCAGAAACACAATCAACGCGGCATGCAAGGTCAAACGACGTAAAAGATGACCAGCTGGTATGCTTGGTGCTGGAGTGTGATTAGTTCGTGAAAGATAAAGGGTGCTGCAGTTACTAATGTTTGAACTTGAGATAAAATGTACGGCATCCGTTGCAGAACATTTTCTCCGAAACCCTTGCTGCTCTTTGCTGATGGTGCTGATATTTCTTAGTTTATTGTGTAGTATCGTCGTGGAAAGTCTGATCACTACACAATAACATAATTCCTCCGTCGTTGTCTCTGTACTGTACTGCACTGTACTGTACTGTCTTGTCTCCTTTTTTGAAGATTGGATGGAATATCCAATATACTCTTATGTCATTCTGCTGGGTTTTTTTAAGGTGTTTAAGATGGTCTTAAAGAGAAGAGCCTGGATATTTTCTCTTCTTCGATTTGTTTGCCGTTTGAGGGGTGTCTTCTACAGAAATGGCTTCCATGTTCTTGTCTTGCAATCGGCTGGCATATAGTTTTCTTGTGCTTTCATTGTTGTTGAGTGCTGCCAAGCGAGATAATGTTGCTGGACCTTTGGAGATGACCACTTGGTTGCACGGCAATAATATGTTTTTATTATCAGGATGATATTTTTTAAGGCAGAGCAGCTTATGATTGAACTTATGTTGTGTACTGGCGTGAAGACAACCAGTCTTTCGGCCTCTGGTTAATGAACAGAACTTATTTACAATTTGATGGCTTATATATGCCGTCCTACACAATGACAGTTTCATTAGGGCGTGCAAGAATTCCTAGACTAAGCATAAACTAAAATTCTTAGACTAAACATAAGGTAAGACTAAGTAAAAATATAATTAAATACAAGAAAATTAATGAAAGTTACTTCGGGTCATAACATTATCAAAGGACTCGCTGTCATACATCATGCTCTTGTCGCGGGTATACAGCTCTGTTAGTTATATTGTGTATTTCCAAACGAGATGGTGTTTGTAGGCGGAATCATTTGATTGGAACAAAATGGGTGGATTGTATTTTGTTTCTGCTGAGTTATGTTGTTTTTATTCGAGATTTTGGAGAAGACTGCTTAAATTCG
The DNA here is from genome assembly GCF_025399875.1 of Dalotia coriaria. Taxonomy (NCBI): domain Eukaryota; kingdom Metazoa; phylum Arthropoda; class Insecta; order Coleoptera; family Staphylinidae; genus Dalotia; species Dalotia coriaria. The sequence continues at coordinate 6,883,260 of NW_027045445.1, forward strand.
ATGATGGTATATGTGGGAGGTAGGCAGTGTCTAGGTGTTAATAAATAATAAGCGTTAATTAATGGAAAATAGATTTGGTGATTTATTGTACGACTTTATACACGCAGTGAGATTTTCTGTGAATACGTATGCTGTTACTCTATATGCATATATATATAAGTGTATGGATCTGCGCCGAGTGCCTGCGCGGTAGCACACCTTGTATGTGTGCGTATTACCATTTCCTACACTCTCCCTTAATACGTACACGTACAAACAATTTGGATTTTTATACTTAATTGTCACTCATACCAAGTTTTCGAGTGAGTTCTTCGTGTCGGTCCCCTGGTAATGCTTTGGTGAGGATGTCGGCGATCATCTCTTCCGATTGCAAATACTCGACGTGGACCTTTCTTTCAGTTACTGATTCCCTGACGAAGTGGAAGTACATCTTGGCGTGCTTCGTGCGCTCGTGATGTTTCGTGGACGTCGTTAATTGTACTGCGCCTAAATTATCACAATAAATTAGGCCATCCGATAGCTGAGATAGTCCCAGTTCGCTGAGGAGTCCCCTTAGGTATATTGACTCTTTCGTCGCTTCGGTAAGGGCTCTAAATTCTGCTTCCGTCGTTGATAGCCCAACTGCTCGCTGCTTCTTCGTCTTCCAGCTTATCGCCGCTCCTCCAAGTATAAATGCGTACCCTCCGTATGATCTCGAGTCGTCTTCGTCGCTTCTCCATCCCGAGTCCGTGTAGCCAATTAATTTTTCTACCTTTCCGTTGAATACCAGGCCTCTGTCAGGAGTTCCCTTCAGGTATCTCAACACTCTCTTCGCCGCACCCCAGTGTTCCTCCGTGGGGTTTTCGTTATATTGGCTCAGCACGCTTACACTGTGCGCGATGTCGGGTCTTGTTGCTACTGCCAAGTATATCCAAGGTTATACATAAACCGCACCTAGGTTTCGTGCCTTTAATCGGCGTGTTTGGCGATAACTCCAAACATCTTCACGGCCCACTACTAAGCCGTGTTTTACCAGTGTTTTTAATGCATCCTAAAAATATAGTCGACCGATACATTAGTGCACACCAATCAAAGCGACTATCTAACTCATGCCGCTGCCCCCACGACTTCCCCTCCTTTCGAGGACCGACCATAACCCGGCATACTGGGTAACCCATGGTAACGGTTTGATATTTTAATTGCGTGCCGCTCACGCAATCGTGAATCGCGACGCCCGCCGGCTGCGCGTACATTCACTACCTGTTAGTCCTGTGCGTACAAACAGCTCCAGGTATTGCTAGCGTCGACTACATAAGTTTGCCAAACTTAATACCTTATGGGTAGTTCTAGGTCTTAAGGCCAGAAGCATCCAGCCAGGTAGCCTATGTCGCGTAGGGTGCCCCAAGAAGTTGCGAAACCTCTTTCCAGAATCATGTACTCTGATGCCTCAGTGTTCATGGTTCGCCATTATGTGAGTTATGCCAAAGCATTTGCCCACTTCGGCTAAGTCCCTTAGGGTATAATGCAAATATTTAGAGCATTGAGTCGAAACGAATAAGCTCTAAGTGAATCTTATTGCAGAAAGTCTCAAGCTCTGAGTACATGTTTGCGCTTCTAATCTCTTCCCAGTCGCCTGTTTGGAGAATGCGCAGTAGTTCAACGTGCGTTGCACGATGTACTTCGGTTTGTGCACATCGGAAAACCGCGTGGGCTACCGTTTGTGTTTCAATATTTGCACAGGGACAGGATGGATCCACGTCCCTGTTCAGCGTCTCTTTATAGTAGTTCCTTAAGGGTCCGTGCCGGGTAAGGATTACCGTGACACTCCTTCCAGGAACATACTTGGACGCAAGGCGCTCATGCACGTTCGGCCAGAGCCTATGTGCATATCGTTCAAAGTCATGTGTCGACACCCATTGGCGTTGCCAAGTGTCGTACACATCCGTCTCTATTTCTCTGCGGTGGACAGCCGAGAGTTTGGTTCCGGTATCTATGCGAACCTTAAATTGCTTCATGTGCTTTCTAATTAATAATTCGGCGGGCAAAACTCCACATAGTAGTGGTAGTAGGTGCCCCGGCGTAGTTGAATACGCCCTTGCTATTGCAATCAACGGTTTCCTTTGAGTACTTTGGAGCCTTTGAATATGCTTTGCATTTAGTCTTTGACCCCATGTCGAGCTACAATATCTAAATATAGGTTCAATTACTGCTCGATAGATCAGTTGTTTAGTCCTTCCGGTAAGTGCTCCTTTAGCTTGGCCATCCGAGCAAAGGCAAAGAATGTCTTTGTGGATGTGTCGCAAATTTTGCCGACATGCGCATTGCTGCGTAGCCCCTCCTCCAGCAACATCCCTAAGTACATAAACTGTTTGACACTAGCGAGGCTCTTTTCCCCCAGTTTGATTACCGGAGGTCGTTTCATGTCTAGTTTACCTTTAAGCAGCATGATTTTTGTTTTTGGGGCTGACACTTCTAACTTGTTGTGCTTGCACCATCGATCCAGCTTATCGACTGCCCCTTGTGCTTTGATTTCTAGCTCTTTCCTAGAATTGCCTGCTATCAGAATGACTCTGTCATCTGCATAGTCGATTTGTTTGTCGCCCAACTTTTCGCAGTCGTCAAACACTAGGTTCCATAGTATGGGGCCTAGTACCGATCCCTGCGGGCAGCCTTTTGTGACCCACTTTTTCACACTTTTATTCTCTTTATGCATGACAATCCTCCCCACGAAATAGTCTTTGAGGATGTCATACAAATTCTGTGGGCACTTTCGGTGCCGTAGTGACTTGAAGATTGCTGGCCACCACAAGTGATCAAAAGCGCCGCTTATATCAACAAAAACGCCCAGCACGTACTTTGCGTCAGATTCATCTACATACTTGTACAGTTCATGAACTGCATGTTCGGTAGACCTGGCGGCTGTAAAGCCGAACTGAGTTGGTGATGACATGTAAGACAGCTCTTTGCCCATCTTCATCACTATAAGTTTTTCGAGTATTTTGCCTAGCACTGCTAGGAGGCAAATAGGCCTGTAACTTTTTGGCAAACTAGGGTCTTTATCCAGTTTTGCAAGTATAACTAGGAGGCCTAGTTTCCATGCGTCTGGAAATTTACCTTTTGCCAAACAGGCGTTGAAAAGTTCCAGCAATTCCTCTTTAATGTTTGCATACACGGCCTTGATTATTTCAGCAGTAATGCCGTCATAGCCAGGGGCCTTTCTGTTCTTAAGGCTTGCGATGGCCGCATCAAGCTCTTCCCCGGTGAATCGCGCGCAATTCTTTGGGTTTCTGTACGAATGTACTTCTTCCCGCAGTTCTGCCTGCTCATCTGAGTCCAAGTTTGGGTCATCGTCCGCAATAAGTGCGTTCACGATCGTTTCGAACGTTTCCGCTTGCGTGCTAGTGTATGGGGCTTCAGCTTCCCCATTTCCATTTTATAATAAAACCCAAAAGGGTTTGAGCAGCTTTCAACAGTTTTGGCAACCAGCAATTCCAGGCTGGTGTGCCTGGCCTTCCTGGTCTCATGTCGGTATCTATTTCGAAGTTCGCTGTATTCTTGCTTTCGCCTTTCTTTCAGCTCGAAGACGCTAGTTCTCTGCACCTGCCCTCGCTTCCGGAAGACCTTCAAGCGAAGATCATCCCGTTGTTTAGACCACCAGGGGTTCGTTATACGTGTTCGAAGTTTTACTTTCGGCACGCAACTATCCCTAGCGGATACTAGTGCAGATTCTAGCCTTTTAGCGAGATGTTCGGGTTCTTCGCTCTTTTCAATTTGGGCAAGCATTTCGAGAGTTTTCTCATTGTACTTGTCCCAGTTCGTCTTTGAATACTTGAATTTATATACCGCCCTCTCGGTATTGACATGACGTTTGTTGCCTAACTGAAAATGGATTGGTCTATGATCGCTCGTGCACCATTTTGCGTCTTCAACCAGCCACGAGTGGGCATCATTCAATGCTATAGCACTTACGAATGTTACGTCTATGTTTGATTGGCCATTTGGGCCATTGAAAGTACAATGGTGGCCAGGTTCATTCAAAATGTAATAGTTGTGTTCTTGGATGAGATTTTCAACCTGAGACCCGGCATGACACGATGTGTCACAGTTCCAGAGAATCGATCTGGCATTCAAGTCCGCTGATATTATGACTTTCTCACCTCGGAGCCTATTCATAATATCAGCTAATTTTGAGATGTAGTGTTGGCGGTCGTCACCGAACTGCCAATACATACTCACGAGGACGTAGGAGTTTCCTCCGTGATCAATACGGACGCACACAGTGTGTGAATCCGATATCTCTGATAAGTGTAGAACACTGATCTCATGGTTAGCTACGATAATCGCAGCTTTGGCTTTTCCTTTTCCTAAAACTTTCATAGTTTGCATCGAGAAGGGCATGCCATGTGCATTCACATACGGTTCTTGGAGAAGAAGCAGGTCAAACCCATGCGACTCCATCCTTTCCCGTATCTCATCCAGAACAACTTTTGCTCCTCCACAATTGAGCTGTAGGACGTTTAACATTGTAAGGCAGTAGCGTTTGCCAACTCGTAGTCACCTACGTAGCCGACTTTACCGATATATTGCCTTCTGGCAAGTTGATAGCTTGGGCAGACTATCGTATTCTTTACATTGTGGGAGTGTGTTCGGCCTGCTGCCTTGCACGCTCCACATTTTGCTGGCCCTTCGCGGTTTGGGCACTCGCTTGATTTGTGTGTTTGGGCACAGTGCCCACAAACTTCTTTTTGGGAACGGCACCACTTGGTTGGGTGTCCGTACCCCTGACACTTCATGCACCTTCTGACGACGACGTAGTCGCGGACTTGGAAGGACTCCCAGCCGCAGAAAACGCGCCCCAGACGTGCGAGTGCCTCTCTCGTTTCTCCGTCCACATTTAGAATAATGTGACGGTTTTTACTTTTGAGGTTTATTTCAAATGCAACTGCAACTGTTGCATTTGACCTGGGCTCCTCGCGCCCTTCTTTTTCTGCTACCTGTATGTTCACCAGGCGCAGAAGATTTTCGTGGCTTACTGACTCCGGGACGTTCGCTACAATCATCCTTGGAGTCAGCTTCTCCACTTCCTTAACTTTCAACCCATGTTTTTTGAGGTCCATGGACCGCAACTTTTGTGCCCCTTCGGGATTGGTGCAATTGATTATCACACCGGTGTTCCGGTGTGATCGCATGCGTACGACCCTGAAGCCCTCTTGCTCAGGGTCAATCTTTGCCAGCCTCTTCCTGGCCTCGTCTGCGTCACCGCCATCTTCTGCGACGATGAGGATTGCCGCTTCTTTATCTTTCCTCATCGACGCTGCTATCTTGGAGATCGCAGCCGATCTCCCTTTGGGAAGCCCAACCTTGACGGCCCCAGCAGCCGTTTTGGGCTTCTCTTTTGTCGCTTTGAGCGACTTTACATTTGATTTATTCCCTGCCTTTTTCTGTGGTGCAGGGTCCACCTTCGGTGCACCAACCGGCTTTCGCGAGCCTCCTTAAGGCGAGCGACCAGCATTGCGGTCTCCTCATCCTTAAGGATAAACGCCTTCCTTAGCGACGCAATCTCCTCACGGAGCTGCGCCGCTAATTCCGGCTTCGTCGTCTTCGATTTGCCTTCGAGCTCGGAGGCAATTGCCTCCAAACCCGTAAGCCTGTCGGACAGCCTACAGGCCTGTTTAGTCCGACTCACGGGGGGCGTTTCGCCTTGGGATGTCGCCATCCTCAGGCCCCACGCAACCGCTTGGGTTTGCGGTCACGTGACCTAACTTCCTCACTGTCCCAGCGTTTAAGAAGAGTCGCCGTTAGACCTACACAGGAACAAGCCTGAGCAGGAGCCCTTCCACCTCGTCAAGGTCGACAACCTGGGGTTTTTCGATCAGAATTTGATCAGAATTCAATATCGCAAATGCATATATCGCAAAGAGGCCACTCTTAAACACGTGGCCCCACACAAGATCGTATATGCGACGAACTTGTGCCCCGGAGGGCCTGCCAAGTATATGAGAGATCCCACTAATTCTCTGTACTGCGGATTCTTTGTAGGCTTGTTTGGGTCTGTCGCTGTTCTCAATGTCGACGTCGGGCTCGCCGGTGTACTGTTTGGTGTGCATTCGCTCATTCCGAATTTCGCCAGCACCTCTTCCACGTATCGCCGTTGACTTAGGCATATTCGTCCAACTTCTTGCTTGAATTCAATTCCTAAGCAATAACGAGCCTCTCCCAAGTCCTTTATCTTAAGCTCTCGGCTTATCCCTTGTTTGAATTCCTCTATTAATTTTGGATTATTCGATGTTGCCAATGTGTCATCGACATAAATTCCAACAATTAGTACGTCATTGCCTACTCGACGTGTAAACAAACATGGATCTGATACCGTCGGCTCTAATCCGATTTTGGCCAGTATACTGCGTAGTTTGGTGTACCACTTCTTGCCGGATTGTTTCAACCCGTACAGTGATTTTCGGAGTCTACACACTTGATCTCCTTTCGTCAGGCTGTTTATCATTTTCACCGCTTGCGCATGTACTTTTGAATCCCGTCGCTCAGTCCGTATAATTTCTTGGATAATTTCTTTTAGCTTCGCCGGTGTCTCCATGAACAACTCCTCATCAAGTTCCGCGTTCAAATATGCTGTGATTACGTCCATCTGATGGATTTTCGCTTTCAAGCCTGCTGCTAGTGATGCTAGTAATCTGATTGATTCTTGTCTAGCCACCGGTGCGAAAGTTTCGTCGTAATCAAACCCTGGTCTTTGAGTGAATCCTCTGGCCACAATTCTTGCCTTTCTTCGCTCAATTTTCCCGTCGGCGGTCAACTTGTTCTTGAGTATTACCTTGGATCCTATTATGTTCCTGTTCTCTGGTCTTTTTACCAGTTCCCAAGTGCCGTGTTCCAAATGTGATCTGACTTCTTCCATAAGTGCACGCTTCCATTCGAGCGATTCGGCTCCATGGATTGCGTCTTCTAAGTCAATATCAGCCATCATAGCCATTTCTTCGACGAATCCAGTCTCCATGAACTCCTGTTCATGATCATCCTGCGCTTCTTGATAATCCGGCGATTTTTCAGGATCGCTGTTGACATCTTGTCTCGAGATTTTGTCTCCTTGAAACAACGATGTATCAAGTGGCTTCCTTTTGCTGCGATTCTCGTCGTCAATGGCTTGCTCAAATACGTCGTCCTGCAGTGCATCTTCTACCTCGTTCTCCGGCGGTTCATCCTCTGATAAATTCTCCCGGTTCGACGCTTGGCTGGATGCTACACTCGACATACTGACGTATCTATACAATTTTTGAGGTCTACCCGGCTTCCCGGTCTTTGCTCTCCCTGGCCTTCCAGGTCCTCGTCGTAATGGGGGCCTCGTGGTCTGCTCCTCGCACGACCTCTCGTCTTGAGTTACTCTCCCTGGCTCTTGAGTCTCTTCATGTGGGTGTGAGTATTCAACATCCACCGGGATCACTCTTTTCGACGCTAGCGCGTCTTCCTCGACTATTTGTACGTCTCTCGTCTCGACAATCTTTCCTGTGTCGTTTAGACGTACTCTGTATGCCTTCGCCGTCCTTGAATATCCAACAAATTTGCCTTCAATTGCTTTATCATCAAGTTTTCGCCGTCTGGGACCCTTATCCAGAATGAATGCTCTTGCTCCGAATACTCTGAGATGTCTTAGAAGTGGTCTGTTACCAATCCATAGCTCATATGGGGTCACCCCCTGATGACTTCTGCTTGGACTTCTGTTTCTCAGGTAATTCGCCGTCAGTATAGCCTCTCCCCAATACATCGTGGGTAATCCTGATTGTATCAGCAAACATCTGGCCATTTCGACGATCGTTCTATTCATACGCTCGGCTACTCCATTCTGCTGAGGCGTATATGGCACTGTTAGGCGTCGTTGGATGCCTTCATTCCTCAAGTAATCGTCGAACTGCTTATTGCAATATTCTCGACCGTTGTCCGATTGCAATTTCTTTATTTTCGCCCCTGTTTGACGTTCTGCGAAATTCTTGTACTCCTTGAAGGCCTGGAATACCTGGTCGTCTTTGCTCTTCAACAAATACAGCTCGCACCAGCCGCTGTAGTCGTCTATGAACGTAGCAAAGTACCTGTTTCCACAATATCCACAACAAAATATTAAAATAAGCAATTTTAAATTAAATAATATGAACTAATCTTAATATTAAAACTAAATACCTTCATAATAGTTTAGAGCGACCATGCTCTAGTGAGCATGAGTTTCTAATGAGGATGAGATAATTCCATTCTTATATTCTCTTGCCTCTGGGATGCGATGGCATGCAGTAGTTGAAAGTAAATGATGACCGCTTATTGGCAGGGAGCGGAGTATATGGTGGGGACAACTGAAACGATCACAGCGCTCGGTGGGGTCAAATTTTCGTCAAATCATGCTTTTATTGTAAATAAACACGCGAAAGTTGAATAAAAGTTGAAAAAATGGTTCATAGCAGTTGTTGTGTCGTTGAATGTAAAAATACAGGTCGAAATAGCAAGTACAAATTTTATACGTTTCCCACAGGTAAGTGGAAAGTTGATAAAAGAAATGGATAAATGCAATAAGACGGAAAAAGTAAGTAGTGTATAACCTAATAACATAATTTATAAATTGATTCTTCAGTTAACATAATATTATTGCAATAAAAGTCTTTAAGTTCCTCTTCCATAGGATATTCTTTGCTATAAACTTCAAACTCGTCATTAAAAATTAAAAAATTTCTGAGACACTCATCGCTTTCTTCTTTTCTTAAATTAAAATCGACAGAATTGACTAATGACGACAACAAATTTTTATAGCATAAAAATCGTCTGATACTTTATCTGCGATTAAAACTGATTTCAAAGCTGACTCGCCAACCAACTCTTCTACATCTACAGGTAGAATTACATTGTCTCCCACGTTAGATAATTTTTAGGTGGATACATTTCTTCAAAATATCTGCCTTTTGAGTATTTATTTTATTTTTAATGACAAATTTTATATTTTTATACGGACTTTACATGTCGTTTTCGTCGCGCTCCCGGCCAATATGGTGGAATGAAGTCGCAGAATTTATTATAAACATGCAGAATGATGTAGTTTCGACAACGACTTTATATCTAACATCTGTAGTAGTTTCATCTCGCTGTTCAAATAATTTTGTCAACATATTTCCTTTCGAGAGCCAGCGCATTTCTGTATGAAACAACAATGTCTTATGTTTTGTGCCCAAATCTTCACAAAGAGCCGTAAAAGCGGCGTGTTTAATACACACTTTTTAACATATTTTACAATTTTCATGCACAATTTTAAGACGTGATAAAGTTCCTTTGAAAGTGTTTTAGCTGCCAAGATTTGACGATGTATAAAACAGTGAATAGTAATTACGTTGGGATTTTTTGTTGCAAATGACTGGACGAATAAGATTCGCCCTTAAATCAACTAATCTTAGTATCGTTATAAAGAGTTTACACTGCATGTTATTCCACAAGCATTCATCAAATCAATTGTCAAAGGTCCCTAAATATATATAATTCTAATTATAAGTGAATTAAAAGAATGCGCTTGTGGTGTAAAAGTCGAGAAGTTCTTTTGTGTCCATCCCTGTGTGCATTATTTGTACTGGTTTGAAAAATAATGTGTAGGTGCAAGAAGTGGTTTCAAGAGAAGCGACAAATTCTAGAGGTATCGCATCCCGCCGAAACACAGCTGCTCTCCACCAGACTCGAAGGGAGGGACGGTTCATGTCTCTAGTGTATTTTCCACTGCAGTAAGCATCAGTGGGTGTCTTATGTTCCAAATTCTAAAATTAAATTTGATATTGTAGTAAAAGGCATGTGACCCTAGCTGCCGCGCATAAATTGAATTGAATTGCAGTTAACAAAACTAATAAAATGCGCACATTACCTGTCTTTCCCACGGTGCATGAAAGTCCCTAGAACATGGACAAGACGGACGCCACTGCTGGTAGCTAGGAGATGATCCTCGAGTAAACATTTAGCGCAAAATTTACCAAAAGGTGCTTGCGTAATTTGATTATCATTCATTTGATTTTTATTAGCATTCATTTCATCTTGATTATCATTCAATTCATCTTGATTATCATTCAATTCATCTTGATTATCATTTATTTGATTTTGATTATCAAAGCGTCTGCATTCATAGATGCATGCTTGTTAATGTGTCGCAAGCCACGTTAAACAAGTTATACATTGATATATTGTGTTGTCTTATATGGACACTAACTTTAACCCGCGGCTTTGCTCGCGTTGAATCCATCAAATAAATATTAGAAATCATTATACATAGTTGAAACGGATTGATAGAAAGAATGTATATTTAATTGCTTGGCTAGGATTATCTATGTGAAAAAATTACTACATGCAATAAAGTTTTAAATTTTAAAATATGCTTTATTGAATCAATACAACAAATAATAAAATATGTTTTACTATGAAGAAGATAAATAATTTTGAATAGTAACAATTAAAAATATAAAATGCAGATTTTAATCTAGGATATTTTATAAACAATGTACGTTTTTCCGTTCGGTGCAAATATAATATATGTAAATTCCGGGCATTAGACACGCGCGAACAGGCTACATATAATTGACCATGAGAAAAGCATGGCTTTTCCAAATGCACTCCTGCCACCTGCAATGTCTGCCCTTGTGCTTTGTTTATAGTCACGGCGAAGCTAAGTTTGACGGGAAACTGAACTCTTTTGAATTGGAATGGAAGGTCAGTGGGAATAATTGGAATCCGTGGTATGATCACACTTTTTCCTTTACCGACACCTGTTAAAATAGTAGCACCAAGAATATTTTGTCCCAATTTTGTTATTCGAAGTCGTGTTCCGTTACATATCAGAGGAGCATTTAAATTTCGCATAAGCATTACTGGAACATTTAGTTTCAATTGAAGCTTATGTGAGGGTACTTAATTCTGTATCCGTAATTGTATCCATCGACAAATATTCCATCATTTCCCTTCCACCTCTTTTAAAATGTCATTGTTGATTCTATTAACCACTTCATTTTACACTTGCCCTTGAATTTTAAATGTAGGCATGAACCCTCGCTCAACGACTTGCTTACTCTTAAAAGAGGTAATTTGAAATGCGTTATTATAACGGCGTATATTGCGCATGAAATGCTTGGATTTCTGATGATCACCCGTAAGAAGAAAGTGAAGTGGTTCAGGTGGAGAGAGAACTTCTTCTAATTTGACTTTTCCTTGCAAGCAGCACATGCCTTTCGATTCGTCCTTGAATTTCAATGCCAAGCAATGTTCACACACTACTGACATAGTACCTATTGATACTATATGATCGTCCTTGTAAGAAAACGAAGGATCGTAATTCATGGCAGAATTTTCTTTATTCACCCATGAATTAGTAACTCGTGCTGATGATTCTCTGGCTCTCTGTATTCGATGTCTTTCCCTATCCCGGCTGCGGCGAATATCACGCTCTACTGAAGATTCTCTCTCCCTCTCTCTCTCTCAGCTCTATATCTATCCCGAGCCTCACGTTCCGTTGACGATTCTTCATCTCTTGCTGAACGTACTCTTCTGGCATTCACTGTACTACGACCTATGTTCGAACGACGACGTCTTCCAGACATGACTTTATAATTTCTGTACAAAATTTACTCAGTTCTATATGTATGATTAGCTACACACAAATTGCCATATTATTAGTATGTGCCGCAGTAAAAATATCTAAATTCTTACATTTTTATATTTGAATGTGAATACGTCCTCTTCTGGACCCCAGTAGATTCCCAGTGGTTTCTTCGTCTCCGGGTTACATACCTCCATAATTTCTTCCGGTAATTGTGACAGTAGTTGGTGATTGTTGCTGGACCACTTGTGTTCGGCACCCTCCAAGGGTGCCTGTGTAGAAAATCTCCAAAGAATCCGTTGATGCAACTTTTATCTGTCGATACATTTTCGCAATGTCTGCTGTGAACCACCTTGTGCATCCTCCAGCGTAATAGTAAAACAGACATGTCATTTTGGGGTTGAGGGCCAGTGTACATCTAGTCATTGACGTTTGTCTGATGTATTGCACGACGCATCAAATACGTCTCTCAGCTTCGTGGTTGTACTATCACTTGTAACGACAGCATGATGAGGTATATAATATCCTGTTTTCTTTATATCAGCATCTTTCATGAAATGCATATGTCTGAGCTGGATGTTTTCATACATAAATCTGTGGTATTCCTGACACAGTGGTTTGTTCTTTGCCAATCGAGATTCTAATTGGATAAGTCTAGCAGCCGCCCGCGCTTTGGAATCTTTCAATGTAGGTGGCTTTTGAAATATTTCGTGGAAATCCGAAAATTGATTGTAGCTTATTAATTCCGCTAGTTTCCCTAGGATACCGTTTGCGTTCCAATGACAAATTATAAGTTTATGATCCATCTATGTTTGATGTAAAAGTAATGAACATTTCAAATTTTTCTTGAGTAGTCTTAGCAAGGCGCAGTTTTTGGTTTAAGATCTTAACTAGGAGAGTATATTCTTTACATCTATTAATTCGGGTAAAATTGTGATTTTGTTCATTAATTCATTGTAATCGCCTAATTTACCAGAATCGGCGTTAGCCTGGCTGGATGGCATGGCTGCCCTGTATGAGCGCGGCTTCCTCATTGCGTCTGTGTAGCTTTGTTGAGTTGAAGTCGATGGTTTCTGAGGTACAGTCACAGAAGATGTTGAAGGTTTAGGTCGGCGCCCAGTCGTTGGAAAATCGAGTTGATCTTGTACATCTGGCAAAGGTCAGTCTCGCCTCATCTGGTATTGTTGCTGAGGATTGTCTCTGTTTTTATTCTCTCGCTGTTCTCGTCTCCTTTTAACAGTTGCCTCGTAAACTTCACATGTTATGGAATTTGTTAGGTGATCTCCATCGCAGTTAACACATTTTGCTGGTTCGTCTCTGCTTTTGGTACACAGGTAGGTTGATAGGCATGATAGGCATGATATTCCCCACACTTGAGGCAAGCGAATGCGCTATTCTTGGTTGCATGGCCCCATTCTTGACACCTTTTGCATTGCCGTATTTCCCGATTAGAGTGATATTGCGCCCATTTAATTCGTGTATGCCCCAAAAGGCAATGTTCTTTGTTTAATTTTTTGATGGAGTAATTTTCGTTGAGAATGGCTAAGTAAATCGGAGCCCTGGTATTTTTAAGCTAGATATTTTATCAATATACAGAGAGATTTTGAATTCATGCTTGAGTCTCTCTCTAGGTCGTCTATTACTCTCGCAGATTTCCTTTCATTTTAGGTGCAAAAGAGTGACAACTAAAGTTTGCATCTTTGAGATATTGAAGTAACTTTAGTCTGTCTGATTCCATTTTGCAGGAGATCAAAGTGCGATCAATTTTGTTCTTAATGTGAAATTGGTTGAATGACGTGTGTTGCATAATTGGAGTTCTTTTGTTTTGAATTGCAGTTGGTAGTCGAAGAAAGTTCCTGTCGTTCAGCGATAGGTTCGGTCTCGATGGTTCTTCTGTTATGGGATGTTTTGATCGTCTGACTTTCCTCTCGATGGCTCGTTTATATAATTTACATTCCTTTGAACTAGCAGGATGAGCTTGACCGCAGTTTGCACACGTAGCTGTCATATCTCTGGGTCGTTTACATTCATAAGAGGGGTGCTCCTCTCCACACTTTACGCACTTAAAATTGTCATTACAGTTACTTTGCGAATGCCCCATTCCTGACATTGCTTACATTGCGAAATCTCTGCTGTTGGGGTAACCTACCTTACCCAGCGGACACGTGTTCTCCCAAGGTATGGGTGAATTTTGTTTAGGTGCTTAGGCGAGTAAAATCTGTTGAAGAGTATCATGTATGTAGACTCATGGTTTGTCTTCAGTTTTGTGATTATGTGCATCCAAGTCTATTTTGAGCTCGTTGAGTAGCTCATCTTCAGTTTTGTCTGAGTGTAAATTATACAGAATGAGTGGGTGTTTTTATGTCCTGCAGAGGTATGTGAAAGGTATGTTTGTGATATTTTTCGCACAAACTAAGTCTAAAGTGGAGGGCCGTTCGGCGGGAAGTGTGTAAAAGAATTAAATTTTCGTTAACTACGATGTTCCTAAGTGAAATGCCGTTGGCGTCACAAGATCGGCATTTCCATTTGGTGTGTTTGGCGTTAAAGTCACCAGCTAGAATAACTTTGTGGCCTGAGTTTGTGAGGAATTGTATGTCGATGGGTTTTATTCTATTGTTAGGATGATTGTAAATTGAGAGAATAGTCAGACCGTTATCCAGTTTGACGCCGATGTTTTCAATGGTACTTATAATGGAGTCTGTTTGGCTATACTTTATGCCCGACTTGATAACAATTGCCACTCCCCCGATCTGCCGGTATTAACATTTCTGACTAAATTGAAGTTGGGGATTTTAATTTTGTCTGCGATGTCTAGCTTTGTTGCTGATATTAGTGTGATATCTGGGTTCGTTCTTGACAAGAACTCACGGAGATCTTGTACTTTATTTAAAGACCGTTAGCGTTCCAAGCTACAATTGTTGTTTTACGGTCCATTATTGGCGATTTTATTGTTCTTTATGTTATTGTTGGCCTTGTAAATATTTCAAGTAAAGTTAGGTTATCAAGTTTAGCGTTTTGATTTTTAATTGTGGAGTTAATTCATTTGAGGAAAGGCAGGAAATCTTCCAAATCTATCGATTCTTGTACTATTTTTAACTCCTGCAACACATTACCAATTGTACCTGATGACGTTGTTGCCCATTGGTGTTGGTTCGTTTGTTGCATGGCTGGAGTGGGATGGTAGTTTCTAGCAGGAAGTGTCGGAAATTGTTTGTCTCGGACATTTGGAGCAGCAGGTGGTAGTGGTCTATCCCTTTCCCGTTGTTGTTCACGCTTTTCTAGGATCTTAACGTACACCGGACAGTGTACGTAGTTTGCGAGGTGTTGTAATCCGCAATTAGGACACCTAAGTTTTGGTCGGTCGTCATTCATGTCGTCTTCTTCCGGTTCTTCGGATGGGTGGTAGACTTTTAGGTTTTTGGAAAGGAGCAGTCCCGCGAGAGATGCGGTCATGCGCATTTCATGCAGCGCGGTGGTTTTCTGCAGTTGGAGCTGCCATGACCCATTCCTGGAAAATTTACACTTTCATTTTCATCAACAACAGTATCGATTGATTTAAAAGACATCAGATCGCCTGGTAACAACTGTTGTATCTGGAAGTTAATTTCGTCAACATCAACGTTTTTGGCTGCCAAAATCGCCCGTTGACTAAGCCATTCATGATTCAAATAATTATTCTCTATATCCGTGAAAATACTCTGAATCAATTCATTTTTATCCTGAACAACAGTGCAAAAATTGTCTGGTAGTTTAATGCATTGCGTAAATCGTTGCAGTTCTATTTTACCGTTCCCAATATCTAGTAGTTGTTCGGAAAATATTTATGCTGATGGATCATTTTGCAATTGTACTCGCATATTTATGGTCAATCGAAGTGTTTCAACATTTCGCCATAAGAATGATTGTTTTAAACATGCATTAATCTCATCCGCGAAAGTAGAGCGAGGTATAACCGGTAAGGTCTGCCGGAAGTCACCAGACAAAAGTAAGATAGCACCACCGAAAAGTTTATTATTGCTGTTCAAATCTTGCATAGTTCTGTTTAATGCTTCAAGTGAATATTTGTGTGCCATTGTGCACTCATCCCAAATTATTATAGAACTCTTCCGCAACACTGCAGCTATTCCACTATTCTTTTTGATGTTACACATTGCATCTGGTTTATTATGAACGTCCAATGGCAGCTTGAATATTGAATGTGCTGTTCGCCCACCATCCAGTAAAGTAGCCGCAATGCCTGACGATGCTACTACCGGTTCCCCCAGGTGCATCCAAGAAAAAAAAAAACCGCCTTGTTCAGCAGCAACAGCCAGCATAATCCGATCATAAATAATTTTTTGTTCTGCTGTCAGTAATGGTTCACTGTTCATGATAATTGTTGCTAAACTTCCATGGTCATATTGCTTTTCTCGTTGTAAATCGGTATTGACTAAGTCGGTGGCTGGACGATTAGGTGATGGCATACCATAATGATTAAGTGGTAAATTTGAAATAAGAACACATAAATCCTCGATCAAGACCAATGCTTCATTGTACATCTCTGGTGTATAATCTATGTTTTGGCATTGATTTGTTTGTCTAATTCGGTGCAAGATGTCTTCTGTCATACAATTTTTATATTTTTCCCACAAAGTTTGTGCTTGCGAGGGATAACATGTCGTCAAAATAATTGCAAACAACTGACGAATGTTATTCGGTGTTGATGTCAACGCAGCATCAGCAAGCGTTAAGTCCCAATGGTTATCGTCTTCTAGCAATTGCAGTTCACGACATGCATCCTGGTATGTATTGAATACTCGACCATTAACTGTTCGTAAAAATTCAAAAGACGTTGGTCCGGGAACATTCACCAATAACAAACGTAAATAGAAGCACTCACGTTGCTTTGGATGTACCGTGTAAAGTCTCCCCAATGTCTTAGCTTTGAATATGCCTGTAATGGAAGGATGTGGTTTTCCTTGTTTCCGTGGCTCCCACTTTTTACTGGAAATGTTCCATGTGAAATAACGTGGAACATCACCATACACCAATGTCTTCGCGAATTGGCCAAAAACATCAGGTTTTGACACAATGTAAAAATTCAGTTAGAGTCGTTTTCTGAGCTTCGAACGCTCTTTGGAGAACATTTTCTTCTGTGAAGTATACACGTTGACCGTTTTCAAGATGTATTGCCAGATGTTGAACAGCAGGATCTCTTTCGTGGATGGGAAAGCTGAGAATATGCCAAATAGCTTCATTGCTGCTAATGTATCTGCCCATTTGGTATCGTGCTATTTCGTCATTTTTATTTATGTTTTGTACTTCAAATATGGCCAAATCACTGCCTTTGTTTACATATTTACAAATATACTTAATTGATTTAACAGAACTGCAAAGCTCAACATTGATATGAGCTTTATAAGTTTTTGAAAGTAGTGGTGAGTATGGTACCACCCACTGATTATCAAACTCAACTTGATTTGGAAAGTTCGGCAGTCGCATTGTAAATGTGTGGCCACCATTCTCAGTAGTTCTGCGGCGATACATTGGATAACCATCAATATCCGTGATCGTATCATTCGTATGCGGCTTTGGGAAGTTTTTACATTTTCCATTTTCCATGCACGGTGACATCATGTTGAAAGCACCGCATGGCCCATGGATCATGTGTTTGGTGACAATATCAAATAATTCTTGATTAATTAATGGGTCTGGAATTTCGGCTGAAATTATTTGATCGATTTCTTCAGGACGGATTCTATCTTTAAGCCAAACCAAAATGTGGGCATGAGGCAAACCTCGCTTTTGCCACTCTATCGTATTCAGCCAACAACGTATGATACCAAAAATTGAATATTTAACAATAAAATCAATTAAGGATTTTAATCTTTCTTCGGTGATAAAATTGCGAAAGAAGAAGTTATACCATACAACACTATCGTCATACCACCATGCTGCTAACTCTTCTTCGCTAATTTTATCAACGCGATCCCATACTTCTGCCCAACGACTGTACGATATTTCCTATAATTTTTTTAATAATTATTATAAAATTATAGTAAGTAAACACACATACCCTTATCAATAATGGAATTAATCTCAACGGTATTTCGCCTATATAATTTGTATACTTTTCACCATTTGAAACAATTTTAGTTGCTAATGCGGTTAACGAAAGGGTTTCTAGGCGGAACATTTTTTAAGTGTGCACAATTAAAGTTTCGTTCTAACACTGATTTGGATTGCGGTTTCCTTTAAAAATGTAACGTTTCACGCACGTCTATGCTTAGGGGGACGCTACGAATCGCACGTCTATGCCTAGGGGGAAGCTACGAATTGCACAGAGGGGAGACGGAGATAAAAAAACATTATATTTGTGTGCTCTTTTTTTCCCGTAGGCTAAACCATATAAGCGAATATGTTTGTTTCCTTTTACACTGATTTGGGTTGCGGTTTCCTTTAAAAATGTAACGTTTCACGCACGTCTATGCTTAGGGGGACGCTACGAATTGCACGTCTATGCTTAGGGAGAAGCTACGAATTGCACGAAGGTGAGACGGAGATAAAAAAACATTATATTTGTGTGCTCTTTTTTTCCCGTAGGCTAAACCATATAAGCGAATATGTTTGTTTCCTTTTAGTGTCGTTTAGTGTTCTCTAAAGGAGTTTTTACTTCAGAAAGTATCCTAGTAACCTTCTCCAAACAAAAACATCAACCGATCAACTTCAACCCACACGTACACACATACACACGTCTATGCGTGTGACGGGGATAATAGAAAACTTTGTATTTACGATATCACAAATAATTAGCAATAAATTAAAATTGCGACTATAATTTGAGATTTAAACTATCCTATCTTTCAAGTTGGATCGAACTGCACATGGTGTGCGAATTTTATTATAATCGGTTAAGTGGTTTAGGAGTCCATTGAGGACAAACATTGTGACACGAGATTTATATATATTAAGATATTAGGCATTCCTCTGAGATGTTAGGTGTGGCACTTGTGAGGGCAGATGATTAAAGATAAGCATGAAACAATGAGCACTTATAATTGTAAAAGAATGTCGAATAGCTTTTATTGAATAAGGGGTCTCTTAATCTGCGTCTGCTGCGCTCTGCTTGTACTTAGCTACTGCACCGGCGCACGCAGTGCGCCGGTGTTGCGCAGGAAAAATAATGTAATGTAGATGTAAATGTAGAGGGTGATTCTTTGGCTGGAAATCATCCCTTATCAGACCGTGTGGCCTAATGGATAAGGGTCGGCAAACATTTTGATTATATTATCAGTTTTATACGTGTAAAAGTTTGTTTTAATGTTATGCACCTTCTAAATGTCATAATTATTCCAGACATTATCGAATTTTAGCTGTAACCAATTAGTTTTTACTGCGCATATAAGGCTGTATATCTTGAACGGCGGTTTTGGAACTAAAACCAGTTAGAGATTTAGGTTAGGAAAAAGTTTCAAATAGTAATCAGTTCTTTTACGCGCGGCGGTTCAACAATGATTTAAGAGTGTTTAATGTGGTTTTTAAGGTTTAATGTGTAACAACCATGAACTTAAACGATTTCGCATTATGTCCCCGTCGCAACAAGAAGAAAACGCTGAAAGGTGATTGAATAATTATATTTTTACGTTTACTACTACAAATTATAACTTGTTCGGTTTTAGTTATCTATATTCAAAATGGCGCTTCAGATCACACAAGAAAAACTTCCACAATAACTAGTAAATCAAAAAGCACTGAAAAATGGCATTCTGAAAGTAACTCAGTTACACACACATCAAACACAACACATGCAACTGTGGATGAGTCTGGGATTATTATAGGTATGCAATAAAAAACGCAATAAAGCAACTTATTAACTTGATTAAATAGCAATCACGGAGGGGCGAGGTGAAGCATCCTGCGAAGTAGGTATTTCTGCCTTGAACACTCAAAACCCTGAATTGTCATTGTCGCAAATATCGGACACCAGCGTTGAGGAGTTGTTTAAATGTCCTGAAAACGACGCCGAATCAGTTGGAAATCGCGCTACGGGTAGGTTAAAAACTTCAATACTTATATTAAAATAACATCTTTATTACTAAAATCATCAGGATATATTAAAGAAACTGTCAACTTTCGGTCAAGTAGGTATTATCTCTTGCCACAATACTGAAAGGAAACGTGCAGTACTGCGACGAGCGGCACTTAAACTACGTTTTGCGTTTGAACAGCTTCTTTGATGAGATAGAACCGATGAAGGAGATATTATCCACATGTAGGTCTTGTTTCTTCCACGAAGTACTTGCTACTTTAAATCGATAAGAGTTTCAATTTCTTAATACTGAATTCAAACGGATTCTTCACGAGGACGCTCGGCCTTGTTCAAGAAAACAAAGCACAACAGCACGGTGTTTTGCCATCAAAGGTGGTGTAAGCGATGTTTTAGATTTTTTGGGCACGAAATATTCTAACCGTGTGGAAGAAATGCGCAAACACGTTGCAGAGAAAGCCCTGGAAGTTGGTTATGATTTAAAATTATCAAACAGTCAAAAGAAGGGATATCATATGGTCTTGCAATTAGGTGGTAAACAACGTAACAAGTTTAATAAGTCCACGTTACCCGTTGATTTCTGCCAAGTACACAAATTATCTGATTTTTAAGTTTAAGTTCAAGTCTGATCTAAAATATTTTTAGGTTGATATTATGGCGACGATGGTAACAATGAAAACCATTAAATTACTAACATTATCGAATTTTTTAAGCGACACAGCAACTGAAATTATTAAAATCAGCAATATGTAGGTTTTTTTTTGCTTAGGAAGGCAACAAATCATTCAAAAATTATAATGATTTTAGGCATCTCCACAAATTTCTGCTTGAAGTCCAGGAAAACATTTCTTTACTTTATATAATGTGTGAACAGGTAGCAAAATTAGACTTTCTACAATCACTAGCAAATGCTACAGCTGCGGGAAATCGATATGTTCGTCCCAATTTTGATAATCATACTAAAGTTATCGATGCGCGTCATCCTCTCTTAGATTACATCCTCGAAAAGGAGCCTGTAGCAAATAACATCGTAAGTTATACTAATTTTAAAAAAATCAGGTATAATTATTGATAAAAATACTAGATCGTAACACCAGAACACCGCCTGCCCTCGCAAACAGTATCCCTCGCAAACTAGAAGTCTTTCTATGTATGAATCGTATCGTCATCGAGAGCACACGCCACCAGCTCCAACTGGCGCCAATGGTTCTGGTAAATCAATTTACATTCGACAAATTGTTTTGTTGCAAATAATGGCGCAGATCGGTTGTTTCGTGCCTGCAACCAGCGCCACCTTTCGAATATGCGACCGGTTTCTTGCCAGGATTTACTTTGAGGATAACTTTGAGAACGGCGCGTCTGCATTTACGCTTGAAATGAAAGACATTAAATATTTCTTCTATGTTATTACTGATCGGACGTTGATTAGCATCGATGAATTGTGTCGTTCGACTGCCGTGCGTGAAGGAACCGCACTTGCAATGGCGATTTGTGAGCACTTGATGCGCACACCCGCGTTTATTTATTTCACAACTCATTATACCTACATTACAAAACTACAACAATTATATCCACAGATTAAATGGTTAGTTAGATGTTTTGTAATACATTGAAATAATTTCAAAGATTTAAATTTCAGTTGGCAAATGGAAACAAAAGAAATCCATCATGAAGCTAAGAAACCAACGTTACACTTTACACATAAATTAATACCTGGTGTTGTTACCCTGGAAGGTTACGGATTAGCTTTAGCTAGGTATGTTTGGCCTGACACTGCTACAACTGATGCAGACCAACTTCTAAGAAAAATTGATGATAAGTCTTTAGAAACTTCAATTGATCAGAAGGTGGCGCTTAAAATTAATTTGGAAAACACTCTTGCTGAGTTAAAACGCATCGGGAAATGCGACAAATGAACATTTTCAAGCGGAGTTTGTCAGTACGAATTATTCTTCTCAGCAATCACGCGCAAATTGTTCAAGTTTTACGGAAAATTCTTATCTTCAGCAAAAAGGCATCAATAGATCTCCAATCATCATAAATTCAAGCGTTTCTAGTAATTTTAATAACGTCCCGAAGCAACCTACTTTTGATAGATTTACGCAAAATATTCGAAATATTCAACAGGCTAGTCAAGCTGAGATAGAGTTTACACACATGTCAATGGCAAATAACACTTCATGCACACATAATGAAACACTTGAACAAGCAGATTTTCTAAACAAGAATCACGCCTTTGATCCATATGAGATAAACTTAAGTTTTTCATTCGACGGTGAAGATTCACAAAGTACACAGGCAAACATATTTAATTTTTGTGCGCCTGAAGTACCGAATAACCCATTTCAATTTGAGTCTAATACGCAATCAAGTAACCGTGATGTAGATATTGCCTCTAAAGAACTTTCGATTACAAGTTCACATTTTATGAACAATTTGCGTGCTGAAGACGCATCGACACCAATACCATCTGGTAACTTAAATACAATTGAAGCTAGAATGAAATATGCTGAGGCCTGCATAACAGCAACACCACAAATATTTGACAACGAGTTTAAAACTCGTTTACAAAGCAATGTATTGACTCCTTGTACCAGCACGACTGGCACAAAACCAAAAACTGTCACAACGGAAACTTATTCACCTGAATTACCCGTGAAGAAGAAGAAATTGTTAAATTCTGAAGAACTTAATGCTGCATCGTTTGAAAATTCATTTTTGAACAATGTTGCACAATCTCAAGATAATGAAGAGTCACAGGAATCATCACAGGAAGTGATTGATTTATGCGCTTCACAATTGGAGCCAATCACACCGTTTCAAAAACAACCAACAAAGAAAAATAATTTTAAGTTGTTCAAGAAACGTGAACTTGAAGAGTTTTACAATGAAAAACGGTTGAATGCAATGCAGAGTAATGATCCAGAAGAAGTAAGAAAATATTGCCAGGAAGTGATGAATCGTCCGTCTATGAAGCAACTACAGGCTTCTGAAGTATTAGTAACTGCGAGGCGTACCGCAAACGGACAATGCGTGCTTGACGAACCGAAGAAACCGAAAAGAATCCAAGCGCCTTTCAAAACAAATGACAATTTTGGGCGGAATAATCAAATCAACGCTACGATGTTCAGTGATGCTAATTCACGAGTGTTTGATGAATACATGGAATACATAAAGTCATCTAAGGATAAAACTGAAACCCTGGATTTTGATGAATTTAAACGCAGAAGTTCAACGTCCGAAGACTTTCCTTAAACTAAAAAATCTTTGGTTTTAAATTTGCAAAAATAGTTTTATTAATTATTATCAGTTATTGTTTATAGTGACAGAGAATAAGAGATCATTTGCCTAATTCATGACTACCTAACCATTCTTCGTCGTCGCCATGATTGTCTTCAGGATTGGTGCAGTTTTCATCGAAAAGATTCGCACAGCGTGTTTTAATGCGTTGCTGTTGACGTAGATACTGTTTCATTTTATAAAACGCTCGCAAATTATTTAGAAAATCATCGATTGCGACCTTTGCTGGCGTGGCACGTTTTCCCAGTCCATTGCCCCTGATCCATTCGTGATCATCGCTGGAGCCTGGTAGGCCGCCATTGACACAACCTTCGTCGAAAAGATTCGCACATTTTGCTGAGCGTGCAGAGCAATGCACGCAAAATAACGCCAGCAACAATAAAACTGCCACACGAATCATTTTGGTGATTTTGGTTTACTTTAGACGTGCACTGGTTTAATGCGCAGTGATTATTCATTTATATATCGGAAACAGTAGTCGTTTAATTAATTTTAGGGAATATGTCAGCTTAGAAGGATAATCTTTGCATATGCTCATAATTTGATTCAATATCAACTATATTCACTATTAATATATTCACATGTGCACATGTCAACCACAAAATAATTAATAATTCACTTGGTTAAACAACTTTTTCAATTTCAAAACTTTTTAATTACATATTATCAACGGGCACTCATAAAAAATGCTTTGTTAAAGCATCAATATCCAATAATACGAGTCATAAAAGCGAAGAACTTTAATATAACCATTTTTATGACACTAATTAATTAATTAATTATTCAAATCAAAGTAAAGTAACTCTTTCTCTAAAAGTTACAACCAACAATTAATTTTATATAAAAAATTTACTAGAAATAATAATAATTTCAAATATATAAGCCGGGGATTTTTGGTTTAATGAATTTGTTAGTTTGTTCACGATGGGAAACACTTGGAGAGCGTTCAAAGATGAACAACTACCAACGAATTATTTCCGTGTGCAGGTGACAGTCCTGCGATATTTAGGCATTGAATTATACAAAGAGGAATCATTCTGGTACGGATTCTTCTCCAAGTTTTTATTGTTCAATACTGTTATCCTTTTCACCGGCTTGGAAACCTACGAATTCTTTGTGCAATGGGGTGATTTAGATGCCTACGTTACGCATTTCGCTAACACTCGACCGTCCTGACTCTCACTCGTCCTCGAGTGTGTATGCCGCGAAGCGGGCTGGAACCTTTGTGACTCGTGAGCTCTTCCTTACGTTTTTCACCTCGGCAGTGGCGCTTCCACTTGCTGGAACTTCTTCTCCTGCAACGTCGTAATTTGTTCAAAATGGCGGCCCTGGAACCAAAATTGGCTATAAAACGACGAAAGAAACTAGCTATTCCCAGGAAACGCCGTAGCTGGTGGATATCTGAAGGCGCAGGATACTCTGAGATCGCTCGTAGTTTTGCGGGGCCAGGCTCTATACCATCGGCACTCAGAATGAACCCCAAATACTCCACACGCTCCTGCATGAAGTAGCATTTCTCAATCCTCAGCGTTAATCCGGCACCTCTCAACGCCATCAGGGTCTTGGTTAACCTGACTCGCATGTCCTTCCAATCGCGCGCAGGTATGAGAATGTCGTCGAGGTAGTACATCACCGTGTCATTACGGAGAGGTCCCAAAACCTTTTGCATTAGTTTTGAGAAGTACGAGGGGGCATTGGTCAAGCCAAATACCATCCTGGTAAACTCACCCGTTTGGTCCGGAGTAATAAAGGCTGTCTTTCTGCGTGCTTCTTCCGACAATGGTACCTGGAGGTAACCATGAGCCAAATCAAGTGTCGTGAAGTACCTTGCATCGCGAATCTGTGTCAGATGTTCATCCATGTCGGGCAGCGGAAATGGCAATGGTTCGGTCTGGTTGTTCAACCGTCGATAGTCGACAACCATTTGGTACTCCCCAGTCTTCTTCTTCACCAGCAGTACAGGGCTGGCGTATGGTGAGGTCGTGTCGGTGACTAGACCTGCATCTCTGTATTCATCGATGATGGTGTTGAGCGCCTCGCGCTCATCGGCACTACATCTGTAAGGCTTCTGGCGCACGGGTTGACTGCCCGGCACCTCGGTGATGTCCATTTGTAGGACCGTTGTGCATCCTAACTCGGAGGAATCGATCGCAATGGTATCGCGGAACTCGTTGAGGAGGCCATGCAGCTCGTTCACTGTGTCCGTATCCAAATTGTCGTCCACGTTGATGACCTCGAGTGGAATGGGTTGCTGGCGGGGCTCAGCTTGCTCCAAATTCAGTACCTCACCCCGAAACAGACTCGTGTTCTGAGATACATGAGTGGGCTCAACCGCCCAATTGATCAGTGGAAAAGCATGCGTTTCCGTACCTGAGACAACCTCTACCAGGTTTACGGAACGTGGTGGAATGTTCGCTTCCATCGTCACTCGATTTGACGCGCGCTTCTTCGCCTCGACTTCCAAAGCAGAGAACGGATCATCACTACGGTACGTAAATATCAGGTCGTCATCAATGCGCATGTAGACGATAGACGGGTTCTCGGTGAATGGTCGACCGATGATGGCGTCCACGCTCTGAACGTCGTCCGGAACGATGCTAAAGACTATTTCTGAGAGAACCACACCATCGATGGCAACATCCGCCGTGACAAATCCGGGAGATTTGACAACATGCTTTGCGGGACCAAATGCCTTCAGCAAGGTCTCCTTGCGCTGAATGGTAAAGCCTACGGCGATGGCTTGCGACGCCTTCAGGGTGCACTCCGAACTTCCTGGATCAATCAAGCTCTGGAACGCCATTCCGTTGCATGTGATTGGCTTCAGGTATTTGAGCACACCATCATTGTCATGCGAAGAAATGATCTTTACTTGTCCATTACTCTTTGCGGCTGTCTCCGCTGGACGAGCTTCGGGCTTGGATAGTCCGCGTGGTTTTGGTGGGATAGGGCAATCTCTGGCGAGGTGTCCCTCCTTGTTGCAGTTGAAGCATTTCATGACTCTGCTTGTAGTCGGCTGTGGCGGTGCGGACCGCCCTACTTCTGATGGTTTCTTCATGGGCGCACCATAGGAATCCATCACACGTGGTGCATGGGTTGATTGACTCCTGGGAGAAGGAAACAGGCGCTCCTCACGAGCCTTGTGCACACGCAAATAATTCAGCAAGTCATGGTACAGACTGTTGGTGTCGGCGTGACGTTGTGCCATCATGGCTGTGCACAGCTGCTTATCATACAACCCAATAAGCAGTTGTTCCTTCTTCTCCTCCAGGCTCAATTCCAACCCTGCACATAAATGAAGTTTGTTGTAAAAGTAATCAGTAATATCAAGGTCTTTGGATTGTACGTAACTTTCCATTCGCTTCCAACGAGTAGCAAAACTGTCTTGTTGGATGAAGGTGTTGGTGAAGGCGGCTTCAAAATCGACTAGCGTGTGCACGCCCTGTAGCCAGCAGGTCCTGGAACCATACGGCGGGTCCTCCAGCGAGATGCGTTCGCACAACCTCGAGCGCGTATGCGTCGTTCCACTGATGTAGTTGGCATTGGCGGCGTAGCGATGCCAACCACTCTGAAGCACTCTTCTTCGCGTCGAACGTCGTAAGTCCGGACTGTGCACCCGGTGCACTATGGTAGGTGGTGGCCGGTGGCGATGGGCGCTGCGCCATTGCCATCGACTGCATTAAGTAGATACATAAGTAGGGGAGACCGGGGCGGAACGGGGTAGCTAATGTTCAAAGCAACATATATCTCGTTACATAGTCGAAATAAAACAGAAATTTATTATAATCGTTTATTTGGTATTAACACCATATAAATCTAACAAAATAATTTTGAAAAGACAAGAAAAACACTTAAAATCTAGACAAAAAGAAAAAAAGGTCAAAATCCTATTTCGCTCCAGTGGTGGGGCAGAACGGGGTATGGTCTCCAACCAATAACTTATTACAAAATTTGCAAATTACTGGAGTTTCGTCATCATCACTATCTATGACGGCACAAGAGATATGAGCCCATTTTTTACAGACTATACATTAGGGTGTCCGTTATTTCCCAAAATGGATTTAGGCACGGTTTAATATCAATTTTAAGGGCTGAAATGGGTCTCATATTTTTTTTAGGTCAAAATCTAAAAGTTTGGGGGGCGTCTGAAAAATAAAATCCATTTTGGGAAATAACGGACACCCTACTATACATGAACACCAACGCTCTATGGATCTAGAATACCAGTTGTTGCAATACAGACACATGGCGTCATCTTTATCTCTTGAACTTTCTATTTGGCTTTGTGCAGTTACTGTTTCTCTTTCTTTTTTCTTAGAATTCTTCGCTTTTAGACCTTTTCCTTCCTTCCCTTTATTAATCTGCTTAGACTGCTGTGTAAACAACTTTTTTTGTGCTTTTCTTTAGCTACTTTGGCAGTTTTAGCCTTTTCGATAGATTCTTGTAGCTCGGCTCTGTATGGAGACTCTGTCAGTATGGCTGTCTTTCCACGTTTTCTGTTACTTACTCTAATCTGGCCTTGCTTGACTCTGGGAATTGGCATTATGTCAGTAGGTGAGGCGCAAGGAAAGTCACTTGGTTTATTGTTTTTTGCAGCTGGCTCAACTACAGCAGTGGTCACGCCAGTGGAGGTAGTTGGTGAAATACAAACGAATAGATTTGAGTCTCTTTGAGTTGACTTAGAACATCCAGGACGTGGCGACAACGGAACTGCTTGATTATCTGTCAAGTTTTCATTTTCAGTCTCCATGGTTACACAAGCTAATGTAGTTTCGGCTATATCTTCACTTTGTAAGGACTCTTTGCTTGTAGAAGGTAATACAGTATGGATAACGGCGGGGTTTAATTCTATAACAGTTGGCATCGATTGAAGGAAATCAGCATCCGTAAAAATATTTGCATCTAGGGGCCAGTTTTCTCGAAGCCATTAATAGCTGTTCTTAAATTTGTAGAACGCAGAACGCTTGCCCAAACAATTTTGCTATTTCGAACATAGTGTCTACTTTGCCCGGATTTAAACGTAGCCACTTTCTTACTTCATCTTCGTAATGTTTGCTTAATGGTTTCATAGCTGATACATCCAGAGGCTGGAGTCTATGAGTGCAGTGCGGCGGGAAGCATAGAATTATTATACCATTCTCTCGCGGAGCATCAATAACTTGGATGTTTTTAGTATGCGAAGAATGTCCATCAACTAGCAAAAGGACTGGCTTGTCTTTCTTAGCATTTGAGAATTCTATGAACTTGACAAACCACCTCATAAAAATCTCGGTCGTCATCCACCCCGATTCATTGTTTTCTGCCCAACCACCTGGAGGTAAGCCAACTTCAAATTCCCTTTGCTTTCGTTTTCTAGGAAATACTAGCATGGGAGGCATGAAACATCCGCTAGCTGAGATACACATCTCTACAGTAACCGTAGTACCTCGTTCGGCAGATGTTAAAGCGGCAACCTGTCGTTGTCCTTTTGTAGCAATAACTTTAGACAGTTGCTTTGGGTTAACTGTTATACCCGTTTCGTCACTGTTAAATATCCTTTCAGCGCTAAGTTGATGCTCGTCAATTATTTTTGTCAGTAGGTCGAAAAATTCTTTTACTACCACCTTATTAAAGCCTCTTGCGCGAGCACCTGATGTTGCTTCCGGCTTTCGTAAGCTAAGATCTTGATGACGCTTCATAACATTTTTAGCCCAATCTTCTCCAGCCTTTCCATCTTTGAACGGATGATCCAATTTGTTCTTTATCGCAAGTTCATATGCGAGTTCTCTCAGTTCTTTTAAAGTGATTCCAAAAAGTCTCTTTTGTATATCTTTCAAATAGTTAACCAATTCAGCTTCTTGCGAAGCTGAAAAGACCAATTTATATTTGCCTGCGGTTTTTTCGACAAAAGATTGTTCATTGTTCTTTTTCTTCTTAACATATCTTTCCAAAGTGCTTGAAGGCACTTTATAATAAACGGATGCCTTTTTATAACCCATTTGTCCATTAACAACAGCTTGCACAGCTAATTCCATTGACTCGCTGGACCACATCTGCCTCTCCGTTTTTCGTACGTAGGTACGCACCATCTTCAAAAAAAGAGGCAACAAATAACACATGGCATTTAGAATATCCAATTTACCTACACAGACGTACACACACACAGAAAAACAAATCAGTAAATTAACTATCAAGAAAATATTTCGTGGGGCGGAATAGGGTAGTACCCCATTCTGCCTCACCCCGTTCTGCCCCATGCAAACACTGGACGAATTAAAAATTTTTAGTCCGCCATTTTAATTTCTCCGAAAATTAACTTGTGTCTTAACTTATACCAAAAATATACCCGAATGTTAGAAGAAATAATGAAAACGGAATCTTAATAAACTTATGAAACTCACCTCTGATCACTGTTTGCTGATTTTACAAAATGCCACCACTTTTCGTCGATATGTTAAAAATACGGACTTGGCGCGAAGCAGCTATACGCACATCTGTACCAAAGAAGAGCTAGCGGCCCACTGACGAACAAAACTAGTCCCTCTGAATGCAGCACAAAGTATTAAATGATTTACGAAGGTCATCCCGTTCCGCCCCGGTACCCCGTTCCGCCCCGGTCAACCCTACATATTTAAGTTATTTACTGCCATTCGGGTTAAAAGTCATAAATATGAAGTGTTTTTCGTTATCGCTTTTAGCGTTTGTCAGTTTTGCGTTTAATTCTTTAATTCGCTTTAGCATCTTGCTCACGTCAATCATGGAGTGGAGCTTATCGAGTTCTGCCATTAATTCACTGAATTCGTCAGCTCTGATGTTGCTTTCTGTTACTACTTGTCTAGGTGGTAGTAATTCATTGAGGAGTTTTACGTTGTTCATATTTGAGTTCTCTGAAGTAGAGGCGATTTTAATGCTGGATTTCAGTCGCTTGGAGGCAATGTCATCTTCTATAGCATCCATAGTAACTTTCAGAAGCCGTTGGCCATGATTTGGCTGCACCTTTTCGTTAATGTTTCTTCCCTTTTGGCTTTTATTTTCACAGTCACACTTAAGTGCACACTGAATTGTTCGGGCGTCGACAAGCGACGATGTACACGGCACGGAGCACCAACTCCTGTAAATTTGCTAAAAATTTCACAGCCAAATTTGTTATTAAATATCTATGTTAATACTATGCTAGCACGCAACGGCCATACTACGTTGAATATACCGGTTCTCGTCCGATCACCATTTTCATTTAAAAACTCTGTATTTACAAAAACATAAAACATATATACGAGTACAACCAGAAACTGGTGGATATTACAATATTTGTCATTCAGAGTTTGTTTCCTAATACATAATTATGTTTACACAGACTGTTTTCCTAAATTGTAGTTACTATTTTACATATTTCCAGTCTAAAGATTAGATTCTATACTAAGCTTAGAGATACAGTTTATTAGTCAATTTGGGGAAAAGGTGAGCAGAAAAAAAAACCCTACGCATGTTGCTTGTGTTTACCAAGCTTGTTGCTTGTGTTTACCAAGCTTGTGTTTAGCTTGTTGATATATTGGAAGTTTGTGCTACGGCACTTCGTGTTGACAGGCATGTGCTGCCTTTGTAGTGTGATGTTCTTATTAAGACATTGGTGTGAGTTTTGTTTTTTTCGTAGAATTTATTTGAGTGCTCCTCCTTCGAGAAGAGGTTGTGTGTTGGAATTTTTCCTAATGTCTACATTTTTTGTGTATCTGCTGCTATTTGTAGCGAGTCTAAGGCATTTATTTTCGAAGTGTTGGAAACGTTTGGGGTGTGATTTTGCTATACCGTACGGAACTGCATGCATTGGTCGCAAGATACATTTGTATAATGTGATTTTGTTTTTGCATGAGAGTCCGATTCGACAATGTAGCATGCAGTATAGATGAGATAGGGCTTCGTTGGCTTTATTTAAGGTATTGTTCACATGTTCCTTAAAAGTTAGCTTTTTATCTAATGTGACCCCTAAATATTTCACTTGGTTCTTTTCTTGAATTACTTGATTGTTAATCCTAATGGGTGTATTTGTATCTCTGATCTTTCTTTTTGTTGTTACTGTAATAAATTCAGAGTTTGCGTTTACTTTAATATTCCACATGCGGTAGTTTTTATCTAGAGCGTGTAGGTGGTTTTGGATTTTGTGACGGCTGATGATTACATTGTCAGATTCTGAGATAATGATCGTATCGTCGGCAAATAGCGCGATTTTGGTGTTGTTTATTTTGAGAATGTCATTTATAAACAGCGTGAAGAGTTTCGGGCACAGAATGGAGCCTTGTGGCACTCCCGCTTCTGTATGTTTCATATCCGAGAATTTATTATCCACTTTGACTTGAAATTGCCTATTTGATAGGTAGTTATGTATTAGAGCGACTAGTGATGGATTTATTTTCGCTGAGATTAGTTTAATCGTTAGTCCATCTATTCATACTGTATCGAAGGCTTTTTCGATGTCAAGGAGGGCCATGTGCACGAACATCTTGCGGTTCCAGGCTAGTTTGGTATCAGTTGCCCACAAGACGATTGCTCACAAGACAACTGCTCACAGACAACTACCCACAGTCATAACTGCGCACACGGACATTTTACCTTTCAGCAAATTTAAATCTCTTATCAAGTCGTGAAAATCTTCCGTAGTAATGAGATTGGTGGTTCTGGAGTAGGTAAAAATTCTTTATCGGAATTACATTGTGTACTTTTAATGGAACTAAGAGATTAGCTACTTTTCTCAGATAATTTTTCTGCCGGTGAAGGGACTGGTCGTGTGAGGTCGTGTGCAATTGGAACAGAAGAAGATTCGAGATTAGGATATTCAATAGGTTTTCCGTTTTTTCCGCTACGTCTTTTATTTGGATTTACAACGCAAAAGTAGCAGTCATGTACGTGGTCTTTCGGTTCTCGCCAGATTCTTGGTACTGCGAATTTCATAAATCTTTTCTCTCCTCGATACCAACCTAACATGTAGAAAAAACCAATGATATCTTTATTACATTTGATTTACTGTTTAATTAAACTGTTTAGTTCAAATTTTGTGTCTTGAACTTTTATAAATTGACCACATATATAACAAAATGCATCAGCATCATGTTTACACGTTCGCGATGACATTTTAACTTTTAACGTTTTGATCGTAGTTTGTGGATTCTCTGGGAATTCACTATATTTAAATGAATGACACAGTGACTTGGGTTATAATTATTATTTTATTTTACTTCGTACAACTAATGCACTGTTAATTAATAATTAATATGCAAAAATCAAATTCTTTGGTTGCCACAGGTTTGGTGGTTTCGGGAGAGCGATTGACTCTAGACTCGTTGACTATATGAAGAACTCTGTCTGTTCGTTGTGCTTGAAAGTGTTTTGTCGCGTCGAGGCGTTTTTGGTTGCGGGTCTGCCGTCTGAGGCGTGACAGAGCTGACAGTACTGCCACAAGTTTGTCACTCGAGTGCCATCTGGAGGCACTGCGTGAACATAAAAACCCCACTCTTATCGCGCGGTATTTTCAAATGAATAAAAACTAAGTTTTTTTTTCGGTTTATAACGTTTGACGACGCTTTCCGGCCAGTGTTCTCCATATTTCTCCCTTGTGGGGATCTGCCAGTCACCTCTATCGGGCGCGTCCCTATTGGAATTAGGGGAAGCTCGACGTTTGGTGTAGAAACCAGGACGTAGGGTAGCGATGAAATAAAATAGTCGCCGTGAAAAAAAGACTGAAACATTTTTGTTTAGCAGTACGGTGTAGATAGGGCTGCTAGTTTTTTTTTTTTGGAAACTTTGGCCACGTCTAGTTCAAGCTCTTCTTCGGTAAGATCAGTATCTAAGCTATATGACCTTAGCAAATTTCCGCTCATTCCTTGGAATAAATGTATGATATTCCATGTTAATGTCCAGATAGTGTTGTTTTAGCACCCTGAAGCTGTTTATATCGGCACAATAGACAGTCACTCTTTCTGTAGTGTATCTTATCCAGAAATTCTCAGAGCCAATTTTCTTACTAATCAGCTCTTCGAATTTTCTCGGCGATTGTGGCTTTTTATGTAGAATTATTGATGCCGGTTTGAATACCTTCGGTGCAAATTGGATTTTTTCCATGTCGGCGTCTTCGATGTTTTCGAGAGAAACATATCTATTCTTAGTTGGGATGGAGTACTGCTCTTTTGCGGTAAATTGCTCGATAATTTCTCTGTCTCCCTTCGACAGCTTGGGGTTGGAGGATGTTGACGGAGACGCTTCCGTCTTCTGCTTTTTTGCCGGTAAGTTTGACATTGTGGGGTTGTTGCGTTGTTTCACAGTATTTAATTTAGCATTTTTCCAATGCTCAAAACTGGTGAACACGTTGATTTTTAGAGCACTTCGCGCGGGTAGTACAGTACTTGGATGGGAGACCGCTTGGGAACTCAGTTGCGTTCAGTTGCCTTTTTATTTATAACAATAATTATTGATATTGGCATTGGTAACCACGTCTCCTTTAGGCATGTTTGCATCGCAAGTTTATATTTTAACTACAAAAGAATAGGCAAAGTAAAACTGCAATTTTGTAAGATTTCATGGATGCGTTTGTTAATAAATATCTATATTAATACTGTAGTAGCAAACCTCGTCCGATCTCGTCCGATCACCCAGAGAACAACGCAGAAAATGTGTGTTTAATGTTAATTTTTGGGAGTAAAGGAGTGGTAACTCAATTTTGCGTCTTTGAGATATTGTAATAACTTTAGTCTGTCTGATTCTATTTTGCAGAAGACTAAAGTGCGCTCATTTTTCGTTTTGATTGTAATATTATTTTGGCCAATTACGCCAATGATAATATTAATGAATTCGGTGTACGATTTGGGTTTCGAGCGTATAACTATGGGTGGCAGTATTACCTTTTTCTTCTGATGATTTTCTTTTGCTTCTTCCATCATTTCAACTTCCTCATCATCAACGCTTAGAACGTCGAATTGATTTTGAGTTCCCACACTGTGTGTTGTTAATTGCTCTTGAAGTCGTTGAATAGTTGCTGGGTCACATATTGAGGTTTCGACAGTCGAAAGTTTACGCTTTAGAGCTCGGCTAGATCCTTCTTCTGGATCCGGTTCCCATCCGGTAGCCATCTTGACAATTTTCACTAACTTTTCATTCACCATTGTTGCAATACTTTTCCTCACAATGTATACATATTCTCCATTTGTGTTTTGTAGAGGACATAAGTTGTTATTTGTGCGTTTGAGTGATTTTAATAATTTCCAAAGCGAATTATTTTGCGGAGATAGTTTTTGAAGCCTATTGTTCCATGTATTATTAATGTGTTCCTTAATTTCATATCTAATTTCATTAGTTAGATCGTTGCAAGTTTTTAAGTAACTTGTATTTCTTGTTCGTTGGAATTTTCGACGAAAAGCGTTCCTTCGTTTAATTTTATTTAATATTTGTGTAGTTATTTCATGGTGTCCACGTGTTACTATTTTAGTTTGTGGTAATGCGTTATTATTATGAGTTTGAAATGCAGTTTAATGAAGAACAACACGTTCAGTGGGGCCTGGATGTCTGCGGCTTTTGGTGTGAACCTGCGATAGAAGTTTACCATGCCCCAAAATTGCCGAAGTTGTTGGAGCGAAAACGTGCGAATGGCCTCTACCTTCTCGGGTAGTGGTTGCGTACCGCCTCCTGAAACCATGTATCCTAGGAATTCGACCTTGGGCTCTCCGAAAACGCACTTGTTAGGATTGACAACGACGCCGTACTTCTCTAGCCTCTCGAAGACGATCCTCAGATGTTTCGCGTGCTCCCCTGGTGACGACAAGGATGTTGTCAATGTATGCGTAGCAAAAGTCCAACCCTCGAAGCACTTCATCCATGAAGCGCTGGAACGTCTTTGCTGCGTTGCGAAGCCCAAAGGTCATAAACGGAAACTCGAAGAGTCCGAATGGTGTCGTGATGGCGGTCTTCTGAATATCTTCCGGTCCCACAGGGGGTTTGATTAAAGGCTCGGACCAAATCAACCCTGGAAAATATCGTTTTACCGTGCAGCATGTACGTAAAATCATGTATGTGACGTACAGCGTATTTGTCCGCTCTAGTTCGGCTGTTGAGACCCCTGTAATCGCCGCATGGACGCCACTCGTCATCCTTTTTGGGCACCATGTGCAACGGTGCAGCCCACGGACTCTTGGATGGACGAGCAAGCTCCAAGCGTATCATGGCCTCAAACTCCTTTTTGGCGGCTTTGAGTCTATCAGGAGCCAATCGCCTCGGTTTCTGTGCCACTGGTGGTGCTAGTGTCGTGATGATGTGGTGTTGTGTCTGATGTTGTACCTCTCCGGGGGCACCATTTGGACGAATAATTGTCGGAAACTCCTCCAACATTTTGTGGTATTCCGATGAGCCAGAGATAACCCTGATCCCTGGGTCTTCGCCCGCGAGACTTTGCAGTCACCGTAGATACTCTGACGGTTTCTCCGCGCCTATCTTCACGTCTGCTAGCAGCTCTCGGCTCTTCTCCTCTTGACTGGTGCTAAGCCGTTTGATAAGCTGCTCCTTCCGCGTGACGTATGAGTTCGCGATTAACGATTGCATTATAACATCCCGCACTTCCCTTGCGTAGCGTGAGGGTAATGCGGCCAGCACCTTTAAGTACCGCTGCTGGTTGCTTAAAATATCGGTCGACGCGAATTGCGATTCGATCATCGCAAACCACATCTCCGGGTCCGCGGCAACAAACTCCGGGAGTCTCTGCGGAGTTAGGGTAGACTGGATACGGTTGAAACATTTTAGCATTTATCATGTATAGCATCGGGATTTGTTAAGCGAGCGATGTCGGAAATATACTAAATAAAAGACCTTATATCTGTCTACTACAGGGCAATGTTATTTAAGATCACTGTATAGTATTTTCTGTATAAAATCAAATTAAAAAAAAAATTAGTCATTTGTTTGAACCGTCCCCATCCCAGGGTCAGTTGAAACAGTCTCCGGGGTCAATTGAAACACATGCAAATAATACAAAATATAACCAATTATCATGTTTTATTAATTTTCTAATAACATTTTTCGAATGGTAATGGCACATTTGACTATCACAAATATTTTTATGAAGAAATATTTAAGTCTTTGGCTATATTTATAATTTAACATTATTTTTAATCAGCCTTCAAAGTTTTATATTAAGTACAACTCACATTAAATAATAATCAGATGTTGGTAGCGATAATATTTTTGAAATAAAGTTACCAAGCAAACATGCTATTATATTTCTCAACTATCAACACTTTTAATTATAAACTATCAAAACAAAGACATTAACTTTATCAATGAAAATTAAAATTAAAATTTTAAACAAAACTACTAGTGGTGCAATCAAAGGTGCTGGATTCGCAATAATATTTCCTTGTTTATTATTATCTAGTGCTTGTGAACAATGTGGCATATTTTCCATCGGTTGTTGTACAAAAAGAGCTGCATTAGTAGTCTCCTCCAACTCTTCGGGTGGTTTGAGGTTTAAAATGGAAGACAACGGTGGTGGCGTTTTATCCCCAGGTATACTAGTATTCGGAATAAGATCATCAGCTGTTTCGATTGGATTTGGCCTATCTGTCACAAATGCAGGTGCATAATCGAGTTCAGAAAACAAATGCCGATTGAAAGGAACTATTCCAGTAGTACGAAAGCCAGCTTGAATAGTGGATTGTGTAAGAGCAAGCGGTCGGTATAGCAGTAGTTAAAATCCCTGGGATGTCGTATATTGTCATTGTTTTTCCGGGGTCGCTTCGCATCCATCCATCACAGGTCGAATTTACAGCTTTCTTCAGTGGACCGAATACAGATCGATCAAGTGGTTGGAGTTTGTGTGAGCAGTGGGGAGGGAAAGATAGCATTACAATACCATTCGTCTTGCAAAAGTCTAGTGCGTTAATGTGTATATGAGACGCGTGGTTATCAAGGACAAGTAAAATTTTATGCGAAGGAGAAGCATTTGTATGTTATTTGAAGTGATCCAGGAAAAGCATAAATGATTCGTCCTGCATCCAGCCTGAAGGATTTGCACTTCCAGCAGATCCTATTGGTCCATCCCTGATAAAGTGATCTTGGTATCGCACACGCGGAAAGACGAAGAACGGAGGAATAGCATTTCCAATGGCATTGACTGCAATGGCTACTGTAACTAAAGTACCCCTCTTCGCCGAAGTTACTGAACCCACTTGACGTGCACCACGTCTAGCTATTAGTCTGTCGGGTTGTTGCAAAATAGTTATGCCGGTCTCATCAACATTATATATATATATATATATATATATATATATATATATATATATATGTTGTGGTTCAAATTTATAGCGGTCCATAACATTAGCCAAATTGTCGTAGAAAGCATCTACGTTATTCCTATTAAAACTAGTCGCCCTAGAGAGACTTGTAGCCTGTGCTGCACGTACTGACAGTTCAAGATTTCTTTTCATAAACATGCGAAACCATTCTTCGCCAGCCATTTCATTGTCATCCCAAGTCCGAGGTCGTGATAAGTTATACTTGATGGTTAGTTCGTATGCCAATTTCATAACATCCTTTTTAGTTAGGCCAAAATATATATCTGCACATCTAATTAAGTATTTAGATAACTCACGCTCTTGTTCCTGGGTAAACACACGATTGTGGGCCTTATATCCCATTTCTTGATTTTCATCCTTACCAGCCGCATCTCGTTTACGTATATATCTGAACAGGGAACAGTGGTTCAGTCCATTTTTTTCTGCCGCTGTTCTTAACGAATATCCCGCTTTCACATCTTCATAGGCTTGTTTGTACGTTAATAAGTCGGTTCGACCTTTCGTAGTCTTTCTTTGGCGTACTCTTGGCATGAAAAAATCAATAAAGTTTAATTAATAAACTGTTTCAACCGTACCCAGAAATAATGTTTCAACTAGTGCTGTACAATTTGGCCGGTTAAACCAGCCATAAAAGTTAACCTGGTTAATTAGCTGACCAGTTAACTGGTTAATCAAATTTAACCGGTTAAACTGATTAACTGGTTAACCAATTAAATGGTTAATCAGTTAAATAGTAAGCTTACTTCAATTTTAATATGTTAATTTTAACTTTTATTTTAATTTACATTTTTAACTTATTGCACTGAAGAATATTTTATAAATTATAATTACCGAAAAATATGAAAATAATTTACTTAATGTCTCAATTCTGGTATAAAAATATAAGCATATTCGCGGCATTTGAAGACAGACAACTTCTCTTTGCTGATACCACATTACCAGCTGTTGAAAAAACACGTTCAGACGGGGTACTTGATGACGGAATACATAAATACTTTTTTGCTAATCTAGCGAGGGAAGGAAATTTATGTCTTTTTGAGTTCCACCAAACGAGAGGATTGTCAGCTTTATAACTGGCCACCTCCAATTCAAATTTGTCAGTATCTTCACCGTCAATACTGACACTTCTTTCAAAACTTTGGGAAAGTGTTTCAGGGTTGAATAAGTAGTCAATATCTTTTTCTCTTTGATTGCTCTTAGAGCAACTTTGGGTAACGTCATTTTCTCTTATCAAGTCTAGCACTTTTTCTACTATTCTCGAACGATTCTCTGGTGTTTCTTCTCTCAAATCTTTGTATCTAAAATAAAAATTCAGCATAATGCAGCAGATTAAAATATACACTGATAAAAAAATATTACTTGATTTGAGAGGAAAAATCTTGATTCGAGAATATCATTTTGAAGAACATGATGTTCTTGAGTAAAGAGAATGAATTCTTGGTCCAATTCTTGGTTTTCTTATATATCAAGAATAATTTCTTGCTTCAAGAATTTGATTAAACTTGTCTTAATTCAGGTTAACTGGTCAGCTAATTAACCAGGTTAACTTTTATGGCTGGTTTAACCGGCCAAATTGTACCGGCACTAGTTTCAACAGCATAGATTTGCGTTTGCGTAGACAGCATTTGCGTTTGCGTAGACAGCATTTGCGTTTGCGTAGACAGCATTTGCGTAGACAGCATTTGCGTAGACCAGGCCAAATGAATTTCACCCGTGGGTTTTTTGACGTTGTTCTTCCACTGGGATGGGATAAGTTGTGGATTACGTTGAATGCGGTTTTACGTGGTGTTTGAGGTAAGTAGGGTCTGACAATACCGGCGGTTATGTCGCAGTAAATGTCAACTCCCTCGATCGTCAGCTTTTGCAGCTTCAGAGATGTCAAATTTTTAGCTAGCTCTTCCAACTCGTCGTCTTTTTGCTGAGCTTCTTGTATGACTTCTTGAGTAAGAACTGATGGCTGAATCGTCTGCTACGATGTTTTCGTCACCTTTGACGTAGACTATGTCGGTTGTCAGCTGTGAGATAAAATCGAGTTGGCGAACTTGACGTTCTGACGCTTTATTGAGTTTCTGTTTGAACGCAAACGTCAGTGGTTTATGATCTGTTCTGGTAACTACCTGTCTGCACTCAAGGAGATGGCGGAAGTATTTGGCAGCTGCGAAGATTGCGAAAAGTTCTCGGTCGTAAGTACTGTACCGTTGTTCTGTCGCGCAGAGTTTGCGTGAAAAGAAACCGATAGGTTTCAACGTGTCTTGATCCAGCTGTTCGAGCTTTGCGTCGATGGCTGTTGATGATGCGTCGGTTGTTAGTACTAGTGGGTCACTCGCTGATAAGAATGTTAGTAATGTGGTAGATGCGAGTTGCTCTTTAGATTTTTTGAAAGTTTCTTCCGACTGTGTTCCACACTATCTTGGTTTTATCGTTCTTCTTGAAGGTAGCTGTTATGCGGAAGAAGTAGTTGTGCTGCCCTGGGGATACTTTGGCGATAATAGTTTATCATACCCAAGAATCGTCTCAGTTCGACGGTTTTCGGATGGTTTCCGGTTTTGGGTAGTTGATGATTGCTTCGACTCGATCCGCTTTGGGTATGTACCCGAGGAAGTCTATCTGAGATTGACAAAGCAGCAATTTTTTTACGTTGATGGTGACATTATATTGTTTTAATCTGTCCAGTAGGATTCGTATGTGTTCGTCATGTTCTTCCTCGTTTTCAGAGAATATCAGATAACACTGGAAAACAGCATGTCTGTTGCATGAGATTTTTTACATGAATCTGGATAGTTTTTCCACGCTGATTTCGAAAATATATGCTGTATTTATGTAGTAGCTCTAGTTTTGCAGTTATGAAGTGACAGGGTTTTTCATTGAAAATGCACATAGTTTAAGTTTTAAAAAATTATTTGATTTATTATTCTGAATGAAATTTCTTTTTTTTTTTTTCTAGAGTGAGATGTATTATGAGTACTATTTTGAATGCTCCAACAATAATCAGCCATCATATGTTCATTCCAGTATCCCTGATACCTCGCCTCCATAGTGTGAATATCCTAGTGGAAGCGCTCTCCTTGTTCTTCGCTTAGGTCACCGAGATTTTCAGGAAAATGGTCTAGATGGCTGTGAAGGTAGTGAAGCTTGATACTCATGTTGCATCCAAGCAGCTGGAAGTGTATCAGCAACTCTTCAACGTGCTGAATGTAGCCGTCAGACTTCCTATTGCCCAAAAAATTGCTCACTACCCAAACAAACTCTTCCCATGCACATTTCTCGACAGCTGTCATATGGTTGACGAAATTTTTATCATCTATCAACTTCCTGATTTGTGGGCCATCGAAAATACCACCTTTGATTTTCTCACTACTCAATTTTGGAAACACTTTTACAATGTATTTGAAACATTCGCCATCTTTGTTAAGAGCTTTTACGAACTGTTTTATCAACCCACAATGTACATGGCTGCTGTGGTGTTGATGTGTCACTAATACTCAAGACTGGTCTTATGGCAGATTTTAAGTTTGGATATATCCACTTAGAGCAATTTTTATGGTTTATTCCTTTGATTTTCGTTACACAGAAATAACAGTCGTCATGATGTTTGGATGGTTCACGCCAAATCATAGGAGCTTTGTATTTGAAAGTGGGTCTTTTTTGTTTGCCCACAGTCGCAAAGATTCAACACAATTTTTACATACCATACTTGGTATCCAAGGTTCATTATAATCATCGATGAAGAGGAATACGAAGTCGAGGTCGCTGATTATTGAATCGCCGTGGCGTTGATATGTGCTGGAACTGTTTTTTAGACCGTATGACATGCCCAAATATTTAAAAAGTCCCCAGGGAGTAGTGATGGCCGTCTTTTCAACATCG
Organism: Dalotia coriaria; assembly: GCF_025399875.1. Classification (NCBI taxonomy): domain Eukaryota; kingdom Metazoa; phylum Arthropoda; class Insecta; order Coleoptera; family Staphylinidae; genus Dalotia; species Dalotia coriaria. The sequence continues at coordinate 6,924,346 of NW_027045445.1, forward strand.
TCCGGGTGCATGGGTATCCCAAGATAGGCTTTCTCGGCGTCGATCTTGGAGAAGACTTTTTTGTTGGCCAGTCGAGGAAATAAATCTGAGACGAGCGGTGACGGCTATGAGTCGGGTTCTGTGATGGCATTCAGTTGGCGGTAATCCCCGCACATTCTCCATGACCCGTCTTTTTTCTTGACCATGTGGATCCGACTGACGTATGGACTACTGGACGGTCGGATAATACCGGCGTCGAGTAGGTCCTGTATTTGTCTTTTGGCAGCTGCAGCTTTCTCACCAGCCAGTTTTCGTGGTCTAGCTGTCGGTGGTGGACCATGTGTGATAATGCGGTGTGCATAACCTATTTTGCGAAATGTGCTTGCTGGAAGGATTGATACCACCGAGCCAGAATCGATGAGAAATCTTTGTTGAGTAGTTATGTCGAAAATATGGAGACGGAGCTCGCGGGGTTGCCTACTGTCGCCGACAGCTCCGACCGACGACAGTGGAGCTAGTTTTCCGACGGTGTGGCTTTTACGGTTCCAGAGAGCTTGCAAGGAATGATGCACTTACGAGCTTCTGATCCGAATTTATTATGAAAATAACAGATACCGTTTCGGTTCGGCGTGGTCGACCTTGATCGTGATCGGTTTCCATGTTGGATAGAATTCAGGGTCTGTTGGACCATCGCTAGCTGCTGTTGGGTCTGCTGTTGTACGAGAGCTTCATGTTGAAGTTGTTATTGGGAATTGTGTTGCTGAATTTTCAGCTCGCTGATGTCCTTTGACCCTAGGTCGATCGCATGCTGCATTTCCTGCCATGGATTAGCAACGGGAAGAGTATTTTGGACGTAGTTTTTGTGTGGTGTTGTCATTACTTGGGTTTTTGGTAACCTTTCGCAGAACCGGTCGGCAAATTCGGCCACAGTGTCGAGCGAAAGAGTAGGGGAGACCGGGGCTGGTTCTAACAATTTTGAAACTAACTTCCATAGCTACTCAGCCTTTTGCTTTAGATACATGATTTTATTCGGTTGCCACCGTGTCAGCGGTCATGTCTTTCATAGGCACGGCTTCCGGCCATCTTGAGAAGCGGTCGATCATCGTGAGGCAGTATTGGAATCCTTGTACGTTTGGTAGGGTGATTATGTCGATGTGTACGTGGTTGAATCTCGAGTCCGGTACGTCGATGTGGTTTGGTTCCAGACGGGTGTGCCGGTGAGTTTTTGAGCGTTGGCATGCGACGCATTCGCGTGACCACTGTGTGGCGTCTTTTCCAATGCCGGGCCATGTGAACTTTTCTCTGAGTAGCCTTGAAGTTGTTCTTGTGCTTGGATGAGCTGGCTCGTGGATGACGTTGAAGGCTGTTCTGCGTAAGGACACTGGAATGTATGGTTTTACCCGTCCGTTGGCGACGTTGCAGAAGATTTTGATGCCGTCCTCGATTTCAAGTTCTTGCAGCTGCAGAGACGTGGAATTTCGAAGCAATTCTCTTAATTCTTGGTCCAAGAGCTGTTGGTTGGAGATTTCTTGTGGGTTTAGGACTGTCGGCATGTCGATTGTGTAGATGCGAGAGAGGGCATCAGCGACTGTGTTCTCCTCTCCTTTCAGGTATTGAATGTCAGTTGAGTATTGAGAGATATAGTCTAGCTGTCTCAGCTGGCGTTCTGATGCCTTGTCGTGTTTTTGTTTTAGAGCGAAGGTGAGCGGTCTATGGTCTGTTTTGACTGTGAAGTGCCGGCAGTCCAGAAGTTGCTGGAAGAATTTGATTGAGGCGAACACGGCGAGTAGCTCGCGGTCGTAGGTGCTGTAGCGCTGCTCCGTCGGTGTGAGTTTTCTAGAGAAAAATCCGAGTGATTCCCAGTTGTTGTTGACGAGTTGTTCGAGCTTGGCGCCGATTGCGGTTGAGGAAGCGTCGGTTGTTAGTGCTAGACGGGCGTCGGGTGACGGGTAGGAGAGTAATGTGACTTCTGCCAGTTTCGTCTTGCAGTCTTCAAATGCTTGGTTGGCTTCAGGTGTCCATGGTACCTTCGATTTGTCTCTCTTGATTGACCGTTTCAGGAAGTTGTTGAGCGTGCGCAGCTTGCGGAACACAGCGTCTGTAATAATTGATCATTCCAAGGAAGCGTCTGAGTTCCTCGACGGTTTCTGGTTTTTTGTAGTTAAGTATTGCTGAGACGCGTTCTTGAACTGGAGCATAGTCTTGTGCGTTGATTGTGTATCCGAGGAAGTTGACCTCGGTTTGGCCGAAGACGCACTTGTCGTTGTTTATACTGAGAGAGTGAGCTTTAAGTCGCTCGAAGACGATCTCCAGGTGTTGGAGGTGTTCCGCCTCGTTCTTTGACATGATGAGGATGTCATCTATGTATACAAAGACGAAGTCTAGATCGCGGAATACTGAGTCCCTGAATCTTTGAAATGACTGGGTAGCATTTTTGAGTCCGAAAGGCATGACGACATACTCGAAGAGCCTCCAAGGGGTGATGATTGCCGTTTTTTGTATGTCGTCTGGATGCATCGGTATTTGGTAGTAGGCTCTGTCGAGGTCGAGCTTGGTGAATACGCGTTTCCCAGGGAGTCGTTGAAATAAGTCCTGTATGAACGGTGGTGGGTACATGTCTTTTTCAGTGTTTGCGTTTAGCCCACGATAATCGCCGCAGAGTCTTCAGGTATCATTTTTCTTCTTTGCCATGTGAATTGGGCTTGCATAGGGGCTGTTTGACGCTCTGAGGATGCCTTTGTCGAGCATGTCTGCTATTTGGGCTTTTGCTGCTTCTGCCTTTTCGCCCCCCAGCTTTCGCGCGCGAGCTGTGACGGGCGGTCCTTTGGTGCTGATGCGGTGAGCATACTGGATGTTTGCTAGGTTCGGCCTGCTGATCGGCTTCGTGATTTCTATGAATTTTTGAAGTAGATCTGCGTAGGGAGCCGGGAGTTTTGAGTTTATGGTTGAGACGTTGTAAGTTTGAGCAGCTAGAGTTTCCCCATTTGTTGACAAGGATGTGTGCGGGTCGATCAGGCGCTGATTCTTCAAGTCAATGAGAAGATTGTAGTGTGTTAAAAAATCTGCCCCGATTATGGCTGTTTGAACGTCGGCGATGATGAATGACCACTGGAAGCTCCTTCTGAGATTGAGATCTAGTTGGATCATCTTGGTTCCATACGTGCTGATCGATGACGCATTTGCTGCGTACAGAGTAAGTGGATTTTTTTCCAGTTTGCTGCTTATGAAGCTCGCCGGGATGATGGAGACTACTGATCCAGAATCTATTAGAAATTTTTGGTTGGTTTTGAAGTCGTAAACGTGTAATCGTAGTTCACGGGGCGGGATTTTGTTTTCGCTGTCACCAACTGCCCCGATGACTGACAGCGGGTTTAGTTTCCCTGCTGGTTGGACGCACTGTCGTGCGTCATTTCCCCATCGGCTGTGGTAGTAGCAGTAACCGTTGCGGTTGGGTGTTACTGATCTTCCCCTGGGTTGATGACCTCTGTAGCCGGAGTCGGACCTTGAGCTGCGTTGTGTCAGGTTGTTGATTGCCAGTTGATGTTGCTGCTGCTGATATTGTACCTCGGTCAGTTGTTTCGTGATTTGTTGTTGACTTAGCTGTAGGTTATTGATCTCTTGCTGGCAGCTTTTCAGGGTCATCTTGAGTTCCAGGATTTGCTGGTCGAGTTTTGAAGGTCCCGCTCTTTGTATATGGTCTCTGTTGTGTACTGCGTAGACCGAGCTGCTGCCCATGTTGAGCACGAGGCGGTCCGCTATTTCCGCCAGGCTGTTGAGACCGTTTAGGTTGGTTGAGACCAGGAGGTATGGGCGTACCCAGGCAGGGAGACGCTCTTTCCAGAGTTGGTGCAGCGCCTCATCTTCCATGGAGACCTTTGCTAGCTCGCGCATCTCCCGCGGGAGTTGCGAGAATCGTTTGTCGCCGAGTGTCATGTCTCTGAGGAGTTTGTGCAGTTGTGTTTGTCTGGAATCAGAGAATCGGCTTAATATTGCCGTTTTTAGGGTTGGGTACTTATCTTGAGTTGGCGGGTTGCTGATTACGTCCCAGAAGTAGAGTCCGACCGAAACTGGTTTTTAGCCGAAACCGAAATTTCGGCCCTGGCCTCAGTGTCGGCCGAAACCGAAACCGAAACTGAAACCGAAACTGAAACCGAAACTGTAACTTACATTTTCATATCATATTCATTTATTTCAATTTGTGGACACAAACAAATAGTTAAATGGTGTTAAATAAAAATTAATAAATAAATAAATTAATTAATTAATTAATAAAGATTTAAAAAATAACAACTATAATCAATTTTTATTAACATAAAACATAATTAATTAAATATGTTAATTATAATATAATATGTACTTACTTACTACTAACTTAATTTATAAAAAAACAGCGATAAAATTACTTAAAAAAGAAACAAAATATAATATTATTAGATTACTATTAGATTTTAATAGATTAGATTTTAGTAATCGTAATTAAATAATCTTATATTATATGCTAAGAAAAGCAATTTTTCCGCGTTTTCGCCAAGCAGGTTACTCCGACGATCGGAGTATATTTGTCCAGCAGCGCTAAACAGTTGCTCACTTGGAACACTGGTTGGCGGAGCGGAAAGATATTTCAAAACAGCTTTTCTTAGGGCAGGATATGGACTGCTGTTCCAATAACCATATATGTCAGCATTGCGTTGCAATAATGGCTCCGATAAATATGATTGAATATTTTGTTTCAAAATGGTCCTTTCATCTTCAGGTCCAGTTGTCTCCATCTTGATAGAAGTATGATCGTGTATATCCCACAGACTCTCTTTATCCATAGGAATGTTAAAGGCCTGCGGGATTAATCCAGAACCAGAGGGAACATTAATTTCGTCACGGGACAGTACCAAGCCGTCGTTGTTATGCTCTGTCAAAAAACATATGATTTCTTCTGTCGCGTGATCCACTTCCTGGGAATTGAGATACTTCGATTTGAATCTTGGATCTAGTAGTGTAGCCACCAGCAACGAAGGATGACTTTTTAAAGGAGAAAATCTGACATTCAAATGCTCGTGCAGTGCTTCATGCTTGTCATTATCTCATCATCGTTTTCACATCTCGCTTGTAATGTTCGATTTAATAATGATATTAATGGTATTACTATTGATATGGACGCATCACCAAATGATAAATCTAATGTTGCTTCATAAAAAAAATTTTAAAACCGCGGTAATACTTTTTATCAAATTCCATTCATTCGCGAAAAGAGCATCAAAAGAGCAGTGTTCAACACTGTATAAATTGACTGCTTTCTTTTGCTCTAAAAGTCTTCGGAACATCAAATATGTGCTGTTCCACCTCACATCAACATCTTGCACCAAAGCATGTTCTGGAAGTCCACTTCTTTTCTGACACTCAAATAATTTTCTCGTTGCTGGTTCACTGTGGTGAAAATGGCCTACAATTTTTCTGCATTTTTTCAACAAGTCTTTCGCTACTTCGTCAGAAAATAATGCTCGTTTTATGATCAACTGCAGTGTGTGTGCCACACAATCTATTGATTCATAATGTTCACGCATTGCGCAAACCATGTTTGCTGCATTGTCACGTAGAACCAGAAAAATCTTGCCCTTTAAATTCCATTCATTTACCATCTCTGTAAATTTATGCTCAATGTATTGACTTGTGTGATCTTGTTCTAGCACGCATGCGCCTAAAATAACTTTAAGGCGTTGATCATTTACAATAAAATGAGCGGTAAAGCTCAGAAGTGAACAAGTTTTACTAGCATTGGTCCAGCTCGCTTTTTGCAATTAAAGTTTTTATTTTCGATTTAACTGCTTCGTTTGTTTTCGGCATCAGTGATGTTCGAAAATATTTCTCTGATTTCACCCGATATCTGTGTAATGCATGTGGATCAGTAAAATTGAGTCGCCGAAATGCTTCGCTTTCCACCAAAGTATAAGGCAGCATATCCACAATCATAAGGCCCATTATTGCTTTGTCAATTTTCTTAGTAACTTCATGATCATCCGACCATTGTACAAGTTTAGAGGTCAAATTAGGGATCGTCGGCTGAATAAGTTTCGGTTGATCTGTACGCAATACTTTTGTCCGCCTTAATTTATCTTCATTTTTTAAATCTTCTATTTCTATTTGTTGTTTTATTATTTTGCTATGTTCCGAGCCGTGATATTTGGATAAATGTAGCTTTACTCCGTGCAAAGTTTGTTTTTTGGGTTCGTGACTTCCCAAGGAACATGCTTTTTTACAAATTTTGCAAATAGCTTTTGATGAATCGCTAATGCTTTTTTCAAAAAACTGCCAAATCGGATTTTTTTCCTTTCGTGACATTTTTTATCTGTATCATAATTTAATGGTTAAAATTTATTACTCTGCACCAACTGTTAATGAACTTCGAACTTACCGTTTTGAACTGTAAAACTGTACTTTTGGAACTCTTGATCTGTACCTTATTAACTCTTGGGTAGAACTGAACGTCTTGTCGCTGATTTCGATATTTTCGATATATGATATTTGGAACTTTGGAACATTTGGTTGCCATTTGGAAGAATATTTGGAAGTGAAGGAAATTTTAAGATAAATGGAATATGCGTCGTTAAAACAACGGCAAAATATACAACGTTTTCTACCCCGAAGGGAGGAAAACGATTATTTCGGGTCTTGCCAAAGGCTTGACCTGAGTAAGGCCTTGCCGGCTTCCTTTCTTCCGGAGCGGTACTGAGGAACGGATCCGCAAACGGCTCCGGCTAGCCGTCACAACCTTCAGAGGGCTTAGGAGGGGGGTAAAACCACTGCCAGAAGGGCCCTCTGTTGGCAAATTCGCGCAAGTTTGGACGACTACACACGAAAGGTGCGGTAGGTAATCTCCGTAAGGTCAAGCCTTTGGCAAGACCCGAAATAATCGTTTTCCTCCCTTCGGGGTAGAAAACGTTGTATATTTCAGGTCTGTGCCTTTGGCTTGACCTTACGGAGAGGTGTTTGGATTCTGCCGGCTCACAACTGCAGCGTACTGTGACCTGAAATATCTATAATAATCTATACTACTTAGGAGAGGGACACTAGGGCTTTTTTAACAAAGCTTTTAGATTTTATTAATAAACACTGAAAGAGTAATTTATTAACTTAATGCTACATTAAATAGCTTACACTCTGACTTCATAGCTAAAGAAACGTATTTTTAAATCGGAGATTTTATATCAATCTTATATAGAGACTTAATTAAAATGCCAGCTAAACTGGCTTAAAAGATGCTAATAGAATATTATTTGAACGAGTCTTTGGTTTTTTAACTAACTTACAGTAATGCTTGAAAAAATTTTCCGGGCCACTCCAATTTCCTCGCTTTAGAATCTCTTCCAGATCAACATCCTTTTCAAAGTTATATGATGCCACCGCCGACCTCAACGAACCTGGACTTGCTCTTATCTTTGAGGCAGCAAAGATTGTTTTTAACCAACCACAGATTATCGTTTTAGAAGCCGCCTTCACTCTACCTCTCGTCGTGATAAACAAGCTCGTCAAGCCAGGAACTGCATTTCTCCTATTCTCCGATATACTTATCAGCCGTTCAACCCTACGCACAATGTCCAACTCCGGTTGACCTGCCCTCGTTAACCTCCAACCTGATTGCCTGTACTTTAGAGTATCGGTTTTCGATCCAAAATTAGGCCAAAAAGTCACTGCATCGTCTTCCCAGACAATTTTATTTTTCTCGATTGACAAGAGAGTCAGATCATGGACTCTCCTCCCTGATGCTAACATCAGCAAGATAGCAGTATGCCTTGAAACTTGAAAAATACTGCCCTCATCAGGAGGATTATTCTTGAGCCAACCAATCATCTTCTCGATGTTCCAAACCTCTTTACGGGTCACTTTGCTTTTAGCTTCACTGGTGCCAATTGCTTTCAAAATAGATTTTACCAGTGGATGAGAGCATAGCTTTCCCTCATCCTCCGGGTCAACAAAAGTACTAATGACCGACTTTCTGACTAAAATCGTTCTATAGGCCAGTTTCTTTACCCTGAACAAATATCCGAAGTAAGATGCCAGGTTCTGAGGAGTTGGATTGTTTGGCGCCACGCCGTTACTATTGCACCACTGCAACCATTGCTTCCACGCAGACGAATATGTCTTCCACGTTGAGTCCCTCCACGCCGAGGATAAGAGGTCAACGTCTTGCTCTGCCAAGCCCGAAATTATTTTGCTCCACCCCGTACTCTCCAAACCTCCAAGCAAAGATCCTTGGCATTCTGGGGCGGTCGCCCGGTCGCCAAATCCACCAAGTGATTCTCCAAGTTCCAAAGCTGGAATGGGGCTGCTGTGCTCCGGCTCTTTAGATCTCCTCTCCAGAACGTCTTCTCCCACCTGGGTGCCACTACCAAGAAGATGCCCTTCGCCGTGTTTAAGTGTTGAAGGACCCTGGGTATCAACGGGGCGGCGGAAATACCCAAGCCAAATCGACCGTCCACGGTCTGCTGAAAGCGTTGACAAAGCACGCTTGCTGATCGTCGGCTGCCATCGTCACGTATTTCGGAACTACCCTGGACTCGCTTGTGGCAAACAAGTCCAATTGCGGAACTCCCCATTTCTCGAAGACTACGCTCGTCACACTGCTTTTCAAGTGCCAATCCGTCAAAGGTAGCCCCCTGGACAGCCTGTCGGCCAGGCAGTTGTATTGCCCCGGCAGGTAATACGGAGTCAATCGAATTCGAGATTGATGAGTAATCGTCAGCAACTGTTTGACCAGCTCCTGGAGAATCTGGGACCTCGTCCCTCCTTGTTTTCGGATGTAGGCAACAACCGTCCTGTTGTCTGACTGCAACATCACAGACCTGTTCTTCAGACTGTCCTTGTACTTGTTGAGGGCTATCAAGACCGTGAAAAGTTCTTTTCGGTTCACATGCCAATTCTGTTGATCCGGCCTCCACACACCCGCCTCCATTACATTGTCTAAGTGGAAACCCCAGCCCACCTCCGAGGCATCTGTTGTCAGGAAAACATCCGGTCCGACCTCGAAAATCGGACTTGTGAGATCGATATTTTTCTGCCACCATAAACAATCCTCCAGCGCTTTTAATGGGACACTCAGCTTCTTTTTTGGCTTCTCTTGCGGCAGCTTCTTGAAAGCCCTCTGCAGTTCGCGTGAATGCAACCGACCCAGAGGAGTGACTAGAGCTGCAAAGTTCAGCTGACCCAGGAGGGATGCTGCTATCGACCAATTCCACTTTCCTGTTGACCTGATCTGGTTGACTGTTTCGAGAATACGTTCTTTCTTGTTGCTCGGCAACCACATTATGTTCTGCTCCGTGTTCCATCTGATCCCCAAAAACTCCAGTTCTCTCGTAGGTTTCGTCACCGATTTTTCCAGATTCAATACCCAACCCAGGGATTGGAGAATGCGAATCACTTCGTCGATTTGCTCCTGCAGAATGCCCTTGTCCTGATGAACTATCAGGAAATCGTCCAGATACACCAGCACTCGAAATCCCCTTTGTCGCAGAAAGCTTGCTATCCAGTTGGTTATTCTGGAAAACCCCAGTGGCGCACTCGCCAGGCCGAACGGAAGACATGTGAAGCAGTAAATCCTGCCCTTGTATGATAGGGCCAGAAACCTCCTGTGGCTTTTCTTCACTACTACATGAAAATATGCCTTTGACACATCCACTTTGACCATGTAGTCGCCCTTCTGCAAGAATCCTGGAACCTTTGATTGATTTGTCAACCGAAATTTTTTCGGATCCAGGAACTGGTTTAGTTGGTGTAGATTGAAGATTTGACGGTAACTTCCATCTGGCTTTGGGATCAAGAACATCGGAGAAAGGAAACCTGAAGTCCACTTGGACCTTTCCAGGATTCCCATCTTCAAGAGATCTTTTATCTCCCTCGACATCTGAAGCGACACCTTTGTACCGTATTTCTCTATATTTCCTCTCGAAAAAGGAATCGATTTCGGCCTCTTGATAAATGGAATTGCATAACCCTGGATAACCTTCAAGATATGATCTGGAGGCCCTAGCTTGCGCCATTGAGGAACGAAGTACTGGAGCCGGCCTGCCTGAAATTCGTTGTCATGCTTTGGTGGACCTACGGTCCTTTTTATTGGAATCGCTTCTTCGGTAGTCCTTTTTCGGTTCTTTTGAACTCTGCTTGCGCAAGGAGGCACTAAATGTAGATTGCGGTTTTGACTTTTGGTAGGAAGCACCGCTGACACCATTTCCCTTTTGAAAGGACTTATTTTTTGTCCCATAAACAGGCCTTTCCTTGAATGGTTTGCGACTCTGCGGGAAAACCTTGTTAAGACCTCCTCGCTGGTCTAAAAACTTGGAGAGCTGCTCTTCATCAAACAGGTGCGTTTCCGATGGTGGAATTTTCGCCAGCTTCGCCGCGTGGTGGCTTTCTTTAGGCTTGAAAGTCTTCCGACGAATCTCAATTACTTCCGCCCTTCTAGCACAGGCAAATTGAAGCAGATCATCTGAGATCTATTTAAACTGAGAATCTCCCAAAAAGGCTCCCTTAATGTCATCGTAAGCAGCCGGGTGTTTAGTGGCTAGGGTTTTCATCCCTTCCATTAACTTTTGCCTCTGCTTTAGTAAACCATGCGTCGCCGTTCCTGCCAGCTCATCCATCCTCTCCAGAAGCGTCAGGTAGTAGGACTTGGGACATAAACCTTCCAGCTGAGTGTTGACCTTGAGCGAGTCAAACACTGGGGACGCTTGAAGCTTCTTCTGGACCTCTTTGTACCGAATCTTATCCCAACTAGTCGAGCCCAATTTTTGGCAGGAAATACCCTGAGCCTTGATCTCCGGGGCTGGCGCCGGAATCGCTGGCTCCTTCTCTTTAACTTGAGGAACTAGTGAGAGCATCTAAATCATTCACCGGCTTCGCCGGTGGGTCCTCCATTGCCGGTGGAACCCAGACTGTTGAAACTAATGAGCGAGAATCGTCATCACTGTAGGACTCGGAGCTTATCTCTGACCCTTCCTCGTCCCCGCTTGATTCTCCTCCCCCCTTTTCTTTTTCGTGCTGTTCAATTTTCTGAATCATGCCCATGACGATCTCGAACATATGATTCATTTGATCTTGCAATGCTGCCATCTTAGACCTTTTCACCACAGAAACGTCACCGCCTGGTCCACTAGCTGGTCTTTTGAGGTTCCCAGGATGAACATTCTCCAACTCTAACTCTTTTTTTGTTTAAGAGGTTTAAAGGGTAATGCGTTTAAGCACCATAACCTCCCGGTGACGTGGAGGCTGTGTGTGGGACTCGTCCAAGGGAATGTTGCCCTTAGAAATACCCACTAAACCCTGGCGTGTTCGTGCAATCCGCCATCCTCTCTCAGCCCTCTGTCTTGCGTCCCCTGGCCGGCATTGCTGCCATTACTTCGGGGGGCACTGGGCATTGGAGCTGCTCCTCAGCTTCCAGATGTTGGTTTCCTCGCCTCAAGGGAAGCGGACATGTGGGTGGCTCGCCGGCCACTTCAGCGCTGGATCGAAAGCGATTCGCCCGTGCGCTCGTACGAAGTCCCTGTACGTTTCTTCCATGTCCCAGTTGTCTCCTCTTCTCTTGAAGGCCTGCCGGACCAGATCTTCAAGCTCCTCCGGCTCCGCGGGAAGCCCAGCCGTTAGGAGTTGCATCCTGTCCAAGGCATCCGGGGTCGGGAAGGTGATCTTCTCCCCCTTTGGGTGCCTTGTTCTCACCACGTGGCGGAGAGCCGCCGCTAGGTTCCTTGGCTCCTCCACTCTCGAGAGGGCCATCTGGATGCCCAGGTTCTTGTATACGCCCTCCGACTGGCCCCCTTGTCTGGTCCTAGTAGCCCCTTCGGCTGTTCCTTGAAGGGTTCCTCCTCCCACCCAGAGTTTAGCGAACTTCCTCTTCCAGGATGTGTCCGCCTCTGGTTGCGTCTCCTCCTGTCCTTTCCTCCCACTAGTCTCCTCCGTGTGTTTGTCTTGTTTGGATTTGCCCCATCCTACTGCTCTTCTGAGGCTGTCTTTCATCCTGCGGCAAGATCCCTTCCGCTGGTCGTACCCTAGACCGGGGCGTTCAGCCATTACTGGATTCTAATTCGCGCTCCTCCCGCGATTTTTCCTTGAGGATGCGGTTGGCCATCCCCACGATCCCGTTCCAGATTTCTTGGGAACCCAGCATGTCCTCCACCAGGTCTTCCAGCGTTTTCCCTTCAGGTACTTCCAGCCCCCCTTGCCGTTCCTGGCTCCATCTGTCGCATCGCAGAATTGTGTGTTCCGGCGTGTCCTGCTCCCCGCAGTACATGCACTCTGGTTCACGCTCTTCTTTGAACCTCGACAGGTAGTCGTTGAATGTCCCGTGGCCCGACAGCACCTGGGTTATGCCGAAGCTCAGCAGCCCATGCGTACGGTGCACCCAGTCGCTGACTGATGGGATGAGCCTTCTGGTGTCTGCGCCTTTTGCGCCTCGTTCCCAGCGTTCTTGCCACCTCCGGATGGTTTCCTCCCTTGCCGCGCCTCTCCGGGCGATCTTCTGGCGTTTTGTGAACTGGCTCATGTACGCCATTTCACCGGCAAGCAGGTCTATTGGGGGCATCCCCGCCAACAGCGTTGCCGCCTCGCCAGATACCGTCCGGTACGCCTGAATGATCCTGAGTGCGCACCTCCTGTACGTCGGTTCCAGGATCCTTCTGCAGAAGTCCGTGCCCCTACCTTCTACCCAGGCCGGCGCCCCATACAGCATGACGGACGTCACTGCATGCATGAGTAGCCTCCTCTTTGCCTGCTTGGGGCCACTCACATTCGGCATGAGCCGTGCAAGCGCCTTCTCCACCGCTCCCGCCTTCCTGGCTCTGGCCTTGAGGTGGTCCCGGAATGTGAGGGACCTGTCCAGTGTCACCCCCAGGTACACCAGGTTGTTCGCCGGTTCGACTGGATGTCCCGCGATGCGCAGCCCTAGCTTGGGAAGCTTCCTCCGTCCGGAGAAGACAACCCACTCTGTCTTGTGTGGCGCGATGGCAAGCCTCGCCTGCCGAGCCCAGTCGACCACCTTGTCGACCGCCTCTTGTGTAATGGCAACCAGACTATCCGGGTGCTTGGCCGTCGATACTATCGCCAGATCGTCGGCGAAGGCGCGGAATTCCACTCCCTCCGGGAGCTCCATCCTGAGCAGGGACTCATACTGCAGGTTCCATAGGGCTGGCCCCAGTATGGATCCTTGCGGCACTCCTCTCTGCAGGTGGCATGATGCCGTTCCGTCCGGTCCGATGTATTGGACCTTCCTTCCCCACAGGAAGTTCTCTAGAACCGCCCTTAGGTGCTCCGGTACTCCTGCTGCTCTTAGGCCATCGGCGATCTTCTCCCAAGACGCGCTGTTGAACGCATTGGCAATGTCGACTGTTACCAGCGACACCAGCCTGCGCGTGTGCCTTGTGCCTTCCATCGCTGCCTTGGCTTGCCTTGTGATGCTCATCACGGCCTCTATTGCTGACCTACCCTTCCTAAACCCGTATTGGGTGTCGGAAAGGTATGCCTCAAAGTGGCCCTCGCACCGGTGTAGGAGTACCTTTTCCAGGAACTTCCCTAGCCCATTCAGCAGGCATATCGGCCTGTGGTCTCCTGGCCTGTCCCCGCTCTTTCCTGGTTTCCTCAGGAGAATGAGGATGGCTGGTTTCCAGCGTTTTGGGAATACTCCCTCTCGAAGGCAGCTTGTGGCCACTTCTGCCAGCCTATCTGGGGCCAGAATCGCTGCCATCTTAATCGCCTCGTTAGGAATGCCGTCCGGGCCGGGGGCCTTGTTGTTCTTGAGTGCCAGCGCTGCGCGGATTACCTCCTCCTCTGTCACCTCCTGGACACACCAGTCCTCCGCCGGGGCGGTCTGTCTCACGGGGGGTTCTTCTGGGTGTCTGCTTGGAAACAGCACCTCCATCGCTTCCTTGGCCTTTTCCAGGGCAGGCGGGGGTGTTCTCACAAACTTCCTGCATACGATCCTGTATGGCAGGCCCCACGGGTCGTTTTCCACCTCCTCCGTCAGCTTCTCCCAGGAGCGTAGTTTGCTGACCCGAATCATCTTTTTGAGACGGTTTTTGGCCGCCCTGGCCTCATCTCTGGCCCTCTCCAGCTGCTCCGCTCGATCTGCTCTCGTTCTTTGGAGCTTCCTGCGGGCCGCCTTGACCTCTGTTCTGGCTTGGGAGATCTCCTCCGTCCACCAGTACATCGGTTTCCGGCAGGCCTTCTTACCTCCTCCCCTGCGGCGGCCGTAGACTTGGTTGCAGAATGCCACCATCCATTTCTGGAGGGTCTCTGCAGCTACTTCCGCCCCCTTGGGTAGGGGCCGCCTGAGCAGCGTGTGCTGTGCCGCTTCCGTCGCTGTCTCCTCCGGGACTTCCTTGACCTTCCATCTCTCCCGCGTCATTGTCTCAGAGCTGGTCGTCTGCTCGTCCAGGTCCATGATCATGAGCCTGTGGTCGCTCGCCGTCTCGTCGTCGACCACCGCCCAGGACCATGGTCCTGTGAGACCCTTTGCTAGCGAGACGTCAGGGTTGGAAGTGCGCGCTCCTTTCTGGAATGTGGGGGCTGAACCGTTGTTCATAATCACAAGGTCCCTTGTTGCCGCCAGCTCCAGGAGGTGCCTGCCTCTCTCGTCCGATGCCCGCGCGGCCCATTCCGGTGCCTTGGCGTTGAAGTCTCCTCCAACGATGACTTCCCCTCTGGTTTTGTCCAGTGCTGTGCCGACCTCCGCTAGGAGCTCGTCGTATTCCCCGATCGTCAGGGCCGGAGACGCGTAACAGCTGATGAAATTTCTTCCATCGACCGTTACCCCCACCACTCCCTTTGCCCTGTGGAATACGTTTTGCGGGAGAGACTTGTCCCATACAGCCACCGCAGCCCTCTTGAGGTCGTCAAAGTACCATCCCGTGGGTCTCGAGGCCACAAGCGGCTCCGAAACCAGCGATATGGTGAGACCCCACTCTCTCGCTGCCTGGGCGTGCAGATCTTGGGCCGCCCAGGTGTGGTTCAAATTAATTTGAGCCACTCGCATTTTCGGGGTTGGAGGGTTCCTCTCGCGGTTCTGGCGTCGTCGCCTTCGCCGCTTGACACTTCTCGCTTCCTCCTGTATGGTCCTTGTCTGCAAAGCCACCCACCACGCAGGCTATGCAGCTCGGCTCCTCCTGGCATGCCTTCGCCATGTGCCCGGGCTTTCCGCAGTTCCGGCAAACGCCGGTCCTGTCTTCCCCCTGGCAGCTCCTCTCTCTGTGCCCGTAGAGGAGGCAGCGCATGCATCTGCGTGGGCCCTTCCTCGTCCCGGCGACGTTGCCTTCGGCCCTTTGCCTTCCTGCCTGTCGGGAGGGGCAGCTGGGGCTGTCGCTAAGGTGGTTCGCTTCCTGGACTCCCTTGCCTTTGCATGTGAAGCACACCGGATCCTCTTTACATGACGCCGCCTGGTGTCCCTCCTGGCCGCATCTTCGGCAGCACTTGGAGCGATCCTGCCCCTTGCACGCCGCCACCCCATGTCCTTTTTCCAGGCACCTGGGGCATCTCTTGGCCGTAGGGGCGATCCGCAGGATCCTTGACCTTGACAGGCCAATCCTCACCCTTTTGGTCTCCAAGCACCTCTCCGCGTCCCTTGCCTGGAGCAGCGCCGATGCCGATGCGCTTGCGTCCGCCCTCTTCGTGACCCTGCACGCCTCCAGTGGCACCGTCTTCCCGAGCAGCTCGCCCACCGCCGCCGCCACCTCTTCCGGCGTGGTGGTCTCGTCCACATCGGGGAAGATCAGCAGGGTTTTCCTGTCCGCCGACCTGACCGTCATGTTCTTGCCGACGGCCGTCTTCAGGGCTTTCTCCAACTGCGAGGAGTCAGCCCCCTTCGCCACCACCACCCGGAGCGCCCCGCTCTTGGTCTTTGTAGCGTCTCGGATGCTGGCCTTCAGAGCTTGCGGGAGCCCATTTTTGATTGCCAGAGCCGCTGTGGCGTAAGACTGCCCCTGCACCAGCAGCACCCTGGAACCGGCCTCCTGGGCCGCCATCCTCCTGCCGCTGACATGCAGCACCCACTTCACCTCCGTTTCCCTTAGGCAGGCCTCCGCCACCTTCCTAAGGCACTCCACCGGGGCCGGGGCCGCTGCGGTGATGTGAGCCTCCTTTACGTTCTCCTTTTCCAGGGCCGCCCTCAGTTTGACCAGGCCCTTGTACCATTCCTGTGGGCCTTGGTTGCCGTCGCACCCTACCAAGATGACTAGGTCTTGCCTTGTCTTTTCTTCGCCGTTCTCATCCGGGCCCGTCTGCCGGTCCCTGAAAATCGCGGCCTCCATGTTCTTTGGGACCCCGGCGTCCAATGGCGCCGTCATCTGTGGGTACCTCCGCAGCATGGCATCCAACAGCGGCGCAGATCTCCACTTCGCCGTGTCAACAAGGATGACTCTGGCCTGCACGCTCCCCCATTCTGGGAAATCGCTGTGGCTCTTTGTCGTCCGCGAGAACTCCTGCTCAGGCCAGCTGCCCTCGACCAGTTCCCGGGTCTCCCTCTCTTCTCCTCTCTGTAGGGCCTCCGCTAGCTTTCGTGTCCTTTCGCCCTTTGGTTCTTGGGTGGGCGCGTTGCGCATCTCCTCCCGCAGCCTGCGCAACTCCTCCTTGGCCTCGCAAAGCTCTACTTCTTTGGCTTTCAGGAGAGCCCTTGCTTCTTCCAGCTCCCTGTCGTCCCTTGTCTTAGCCGCCTTGGCTTCCTTGTGTGGGGCCTCGAGCTCCCTCCTCGCCGCCGCGAAGTGGCCTGCCAGCTGGTCTATTGCCGCCTTCAGGGGCTTGGCCGTATTCTTTTCCTTTAGCGACTGGAATGTGGCCACCAGGATTTCCATCCGGTTGACCGCCTCCCCTGTTTTGCTCGGAGGTGTGGTGTCATCTCGGGGCCGTTTGCTGCTTACCTCCGGTAGTGACAGCGCCTTTCCAAGAGGTGGTGTCCGCGGAGACTCCGCTCCGTCTGACCACAGTCTTGTTCTTGTTATGCCACCCACTAAGGTGACATTTGGTGATCCGTTGATCAGCTCGTCATCCTGCCAGTAGCTAGATCCTCCTGATCCTGCCGTCGACGGGGTGCCCGGTGTTCTTGGAGGCGTCCTCTGGAGCCCTCCTCTCTTGAAAACCTTTTGCTCGCTGAGCTCGCTGAGCTGAACAGTTGGCCTGATTACCTTACCTTGTGTTCCAGTAGTACTTACTTGACTCCCAGCCTGGTTCATCGCTGGGGTCTTGCAGTCGTGGGATGACGATCCAGCGGGGCCTGCAACAACCCCCTTCAGGACCGGCACTGAGGTATCCCTCCCCTGTGCGGTAAACTTTTTCTTTGTCGGTTCCATGTCCGTCCAGAATAAGTTACGTTTTATAGCTGCCGCCAGCTCGCGCCCTTGATTCTTTAAGTCCTGGCTCGACTGTGTTTGGGTACGTTAGCTTCCCCCACTCGCTGGCTTGCAAGGGGGTACTGAGCCCCGGGACCACGCCAAGGTGTACCCATCCCGGCCTGGCCTGGCCTGGCCTGGCCTGGCCTGGCCTGGCCTGGCCTGGCCTGGCCTGGCCTGGCCTGGCCTGGCCTGGCCTGGCCTGGCCTGGCCTGGCCTGGCCTGGCCTGGCCTGGCCTGGCCTGGCCTGGCCTGGCCTGGCCTGGCCTGGCCTGGCCTGGCCTGGCCTGGCCTGGCCTGGCCTGGCCTGGCCTGGCCTGGCCTGGCCTGGCCTGGCCTGGCCTGGCCTGGCCTGGCCTGGCCTGGCCTGGCCTGGCCTGGCCTGGCCTGGCCTGGCCTGGCCTGGCCTGGCCTGGCCTGGCCTGGCCTGGCCTGGCCTGGCCTGGCCTGGCCTGGCCTGGCCTGGCCTGGCCTGGCCTGGCCTGGCCTGGCCTGGCCTGGCCTGGCCTGGCCTGGCCTGGCCTGGCCTGGCCTGGCCTGGCCTGGCCTGGCCTGGCCTGGCCTGGCCTGGCCTGGCCTGGCCTGGCCTGGCCTGGCCTGGCCTGGCCTGGCCTGGCCTGGCCTGGCCTGGCCTGGCCTGGCCTGGCCTGGCCTGGCCTGGCCTGGCCTGGCCTGGCCTGGCCTGGCCTGGCCTGGCCTGGCCTGGCCTGGCCTGGCCTGGCCTGGCCTGGCCTGGCCTGGCCTGGCCTGGCCTGGCCTGGCCTGGCCTGGCCTGGCCTGGCCTGGCCTGGCCTGGCCTGGCCTGGCCTGGCCTGGCCTGGCCTGGCCTGGCCTGGCCTGGCCTGGCCTGGCCTGGCCTGGCCTGGCCTGGCCTGGCCTGGCCTGGCCTGGCCTGGCCTGGCCTGGCCTGGCCTGGCCTGGCCTGGCCTGGCCTGGCCTGGCCTGGCCTGGCCTGGCCTGGCCTGGCCTGGCCTGGCCTGGCCTGGCCTGGCCTGGCCTGGCCTGGCCTGGCCTGGCCTGGCCTGGCCTGGCCTGGCCTGGCCTGGCCTGGCCTGGCCTGGCCTGGCCTGGCCTGGCCTGGCCTGGCCTGGCCTGGCCTGGCCTGGCCTGGCCTGGCCTGGCCTGGCCTGGCCTGGTCTATCCCGGATCTATCCCGGATCTATCCCGGATCTATCCCGGATCTATCCCGGATCTATCCCGGATCTATCCCGGATCTATCCCGGATCTATCCCGGATCTATCCCGGATCTATCCCGATCTATCCCGATCTATCCCGGATCTATCCCGGATCTATCCCGGATCTATCCCGGATCTATCCCGGATCTATCCCGGATCTATCCCGGATCTATCCCGGATCTATCCGGATCCAAGGACCAAGGACCAAGGACCAAGGACCAAGGACCAACAAGGACCAACCAAGGACCAAGGACCAAGGACCAAGGACCAAGGACCAAGGACCAACAAGGACCAAGGACCAACAAGGACCAAGGACCAAGGACCAAAGGACCAAGGACCAAGGACCAAGGACCAAGGACCAAGGACCAAGGACCAAGGACCAAGGACCAAGGACCAAGGACCAAGGACCAAGGACCAAGGACCAAGGACCAAGGACCAAGGACCAAGGACCAAGGACCAAGGACCAAGGACCAAGGACCAAGGACCAAGGACCAACCAAGGACCAAGGACCAAGGACCAAGGACCAAGGACCAAGGACCAAGGACCAAGGACCAAGGACCAACAAGGACCAAGGACCAAGGACCAAGGACCAAGGACCAAGGACCAAGGACCAACCAAGGACCAAGGACCAAGGACCAAGGACCAAGGACCAAGGACCAAGGACCAAGGACCAAGGACCAAGGACCAGGACCAAGGACCAAGGACCAAGGACCAAGGACCAAGGACCAAGGACCAAGGACCAGGACCAAGGACCAAGGACCAGACCAAGGACCAGGACCAAGGACCAAGGACCAAGGACCAACAAGGACCAACAAGGACCAAGGACCAACAAGGACCAACAAGGACCAAGGTCCCAGGACCAAGGACCAAGGACCAAGGACCAAGGACCAAGGACCAAGGACCAAGGACCAAGGACCAAGGACCAAGGACCAAGGACCAAGGACCAAGGACCAAGGACCAGGACCAAGGACCAAGGACCAAGGACCAAGGACCAAGGACCAAGGACCAAGGACCAAGGACCAAGGACCAAGGACCAAGGACCAAGGACCAAGGACCAAGGACCAAGGACCAAGGACCAAGGACCAAGGACCAAGGACCAAGGACCAAGGACCAAGGACCAAGGACCAAGGACCAAGGACCAAGGACCAAGGACCAAGGACCAAGGACCAAGGGACCAAGGACCAACCAGGACCAAGGACCAAGGACCAAGGACCAAAGGACCAAGGACCAGGACCAACAAGACCAAGGACCAACCAAGGACCAAGGACCAAAGGACCAAGGACCAAGGACCAAGGACCAAGGACCAAGGACCAAAGGACCAAGGACCAAGGACCAAGGACCAAGGACCAAGGACCAAGGACCAAGGACCAAGGACCAAGGACCAAGGACCAAGGACCAAGGACCAAGGACCAAGGACCAAGGACCAAGGACCAGGACCAGGACCAAGGACCAAGGACCAACCAGGACCAACCAGGACCCAAGGACCAAGGACCAAGGACCAAGGACCAAGGACCAAGGACCAAGGACCAAGGACCAAGGACCAAGGACCAGGACCAAGGACCAAGGACCAAGGACCAAGGACCAAGGACCAAGGACCAAGGACCAAGGACCAAGGACCAAGGACCAACCAAGGACCAAGGACCAAGGACCAAGGACCAAGGACCAAGGACCAAGGACCAAGGACCAAGGACCAAGGACCAAGGACCAAGGACCAAGGACCAAGGACCAAGGACCAAGGACCAAGGACCAAGGACCAACCAAGGACCAAGGACCAAGGACCAAGGACCAAGGACCAAGGACCAAGGACCAAGGACCAAGGACCAAGGACCAAGGACCAAGGACCAAGGACCAAGGACCAAGGACCAAGGACCAAGGACCAAGGACCAAGGACCAAGGACCAAGGACCAGGACCAGGACCAGGACCAAGGACCAAGGACCAGGACCAAGGACCAAGGACCAAGGACCAAGGACCAAGGACCAAGGACCAAGGACCAAGGACCAAGGACCAAGGACCAAGGACCAAGGACCAAGGACCAAGGACCAAGGACCAAGGACCAAGGACCAAGGACCACCAGGACCAAGGACCAAGGACCAAGGACCAAGGACCAAGGACCAAGGACCAAGGACCAAGGACCAAGGACCAAGGACCAAGGACCAAGGACCAAGGACCAAGGACCAAGGACCAAGGACCAAGGACCAAGGACCAAGGACCAAGGACCAAGGACCAAGGACCAAGGACCAAGGACCAAGGACCAAGGACCAAGGACCAAGGACCAAGGACCAAGGACCAAGGACCAAGGACCAAGGACCAAGACCAAGGACCAAGGACCAAGGACCAAGGACCAAGGACCAAGGACCAAGGACCAAGGACCAAGGACCAAGGACCAAGGACCAAGGACCAAGGACCAAGGACCAAGGACCAAGGACAAGGACAAGGACCAAGGACCAAGGACCAAGGACCAAGGACCAAGGACCAAGGACCAAGGACCAAGGACCAAGGACCAAGGACCAAGGACCAAGGACCAAGGACCAAGGACCAAGGACCAAGGACCAAGGACCAAGGACCAAGGACCAAGGACCAAGGACCAAGGACCAAGGACCAAGGACCAAGGACCAAGGACCAAGGACCAAGGACCAAGGACCAAGGACCAAGGACCAAGGACCAAGGACCAAGGACCAAGGACCAACCAGGACCAAGGACCAAGGACCAGGACCAAGGACCAACAAGGACCAACCAAGGACCAACAAGGACCAAGGACCAGGACCAAGGACCAAGGACCAAGGACCAAGGACCAAGGACCAAGGACCAAGGACCAAGGACCAAGGACCAAGGACCAAGGACCAAGGACCAAGGACCAAGGACCAAGGACCAAGGACCAAGGACCAAGGACCAAGGACCAACCAGGACCAAGGACCAACCAAGGACCAGGACCAAGCCAGCAGGACCAAGGACCAGGACCAAGGACCAAGGACCAAGACCAAGGACCAAGGACCAAGGACCAAGACCAAGGACAAGGACCAAGGACCAAGGACCAACAAGGACCAAGGACCAAGGACCAAGGACCAAGGACCAAGGACCAAGGACCAAGGACCAAGGACCAAGGACCAAGGACCAAGGACCAAGGACCAAGGACCAACAAAGACCAAGGACCAAGGACCAAGGACCAAGGACCAAGGGACCAAGGACCAAGGACCAAGGACCAAGGACCAAGGACCAAGGACCAACGACCAAGGACCAAGGACCAGGACAAGGACCAAGGACCAAGGACCAAGGACCAAGGACCAAGGACCAAGGACCAAGGACCAAGGGACCAAGGACCAACCAAGGACCAAGGACCAAGGACCAAGGACAAGGACCAAGGACCAAGGACCAAGGACCAAGGACCAAGGACCAAGGACCAAGGACCAAGGACCAAGGACCAAGGACCAAGGACCAAGGACCAAGGACCAAGAACCAACAAGGACCAAGGACCAACCAAGGACCAGGACCAAGGACCAAGGACCAAGGACCAAGGACCAAGGACCAAGGACCAAGGACCAAGGACCAAGGACCAAGGACCAAGGACCAAGGACCAAGGACCAGGACCAAGGACCAAGGACCAAGGACCAAGGACCAAGGACCAAGGACCAAGGACCAACAAGGACCAAGGACCAAGGACCAAGGACAAGGACCAAGGACCAAGGACCAAGGACCAAGGACCAAGGACCAAGGACCAAGGACCAAGGACCAAGGACCAAGGACCAAGGACCAAGGACCAACCAGGACCAACCAAGGACCAAGGACCAAGGACCAAGGACCAAGGACCAAGGACCAAGGACCAAGGACCAAGGACCAAGGACCAAGGACCAAGGACCAACAAGGACCAAGGACCAAGGACCAAGGACCAAGGACCAAGGACCAAGGACCAAGGACCAAGGACCAAGGACCAAGGACCAAGGACCAAGGACCAAGGACAACAAGGACCAAGGACCAAGGACCAGGACCAAGGACCAGGACCAGGACCAACCAAGGACCAAGGACCAAGGACCAAGGACCAAGGATTTTTTCTTAAGTAAAAAAATTTTATTTTTCAGATTTCCGCTTTAACTACTGTATGTTATAGATATTAGTCCGTAGAATATTCTCTGCGAGTTGTACCTATTTATCTCTGTTAGTTTACGAGATATTCGCGATTGAATGAAATGGGCAAAAATTAAAAAATGTCACTTTTTAGCACTTTTAGTCGCCTTTTTCGACCCTTTACTGTAGGAAATATATATATTTTAAATTTTTATCTGGTACAGAATTTTCCAGTCTTCTATAATCAGCGATTCGTTGGTTGCTCTGGCTTTTAGTTTAAGAGATATGAATTTTCAAAAATCGTCGAAAAAAAGTATCAAGCACCCCCCCTTGGCAATTTTTTCTTAAGTAAAAAAATTTTATTTTTCAGATTTCCGCTTTAACTACTGTATGTTATAGATATTAGTCCGTAGAATATTCTCTGCGAGTTGTACCTATTTATCTCTGTTAGTTTACGAGATATTCGCGATTGAATGAAATGGGCAAAAATTAAAAAATGTCACTTTTTAGCACTTTTAGTCGCCTTTTTCGACCCTTTACTGTAGGAAATATATATATTTTAAATTTTTATCTGGTACAGAATTTTCCAGTCTTCTATAATCAGCGATTCGTTGGTTGCTCTGGCTTTTAGTTTAAGAGATATGAATTTTCAAAAATCGTCGAAAAAAAGTATCAAGCACCCCCCCTTGGCAATTTTTTCTTAAGTAAAAAAATTTTATTTTTCAGATTTCCGCTTTAACTACTGTATGTTATAGATATTAGTCCGTAGAATATTCTCTGCGAGTTGTACCTATTTATCTCTGTTAGTTTACGAGATATTCGCGATTGAATGAAATGGGCAAAAATTAAAAAATGTCACTTTTTAGCACTTTTAGTCGCCTTTTTCGACCCTTTACTGTAGGAAATATATATATTTTAAATTTTTATCTGGTACAGAATTTTCCAGTCTTCTATAATCAGCGATTCGTTGGTTGCTCTGGCTTTTAGTTTAAGAGATATGAATTTTCAAAAATCGTCGAAAAAAAGTATCAAGCACCCCCCCTTGGCAATTTTTTCTTAAGTAAAAAAATTTTATTTTTCAGATTTCCGCTTTAACTACTGTATGTTATAGATATTAGTCCGTAGAATATTCTCTGCGAGTTGTACCTATTTATCTCTGTTAGTTTACGAGATATTCGCGATTGAATGAAATGGGCAAAAATTAAAAAATGTCACTTTTTAGCACTTTTAGTCGCCTTTTTCGACCCTTTACTGTAGGAAATATATATATTTTAAATTTTTATCTGGTACAGAATTTTCCAGTCTTCTATAATCAGCGATTCGTTGGTTGCTCTGGCTTTTAGTTTAAGAGATATGAATTTTCAAAAATCGTCGAAAAAAAGTATCAAGCACCCCCCCTTGGCAATTTTTTCTTAAGTAAAAAAATTTTATTTTTCAGATTTCCGCTTTAACTACTGTATGTTATAGATATTAGTCCGTAGAATATTCTCTGCGAGTTGTACCTATTTATCTCTGTTAGTTTACGAGATATTCGCGATTGAATGAAATGGGCAAAAATTAAAAAATGTCACTTTTTAGCACTTTTAGTCGCCTTTTTCGACCCTTTACTGTAGGAAATATATATATTTTAAATTTTTATCTGGTACAGAATTTTCCAGTCTTCTATAATCAGCGATTCGTTGGTTGCTCTGGCTTTTAGTTTAAGAGATATGAATTTTCAAAAATCGTCGAAAAAAAGTATCAAGCACCCCCCCTTGGCAATTTTTTCTTAAGTAAAAAAATTTTATTTTTCAGATTTCCGCTTTAACTACTGTATGTTATAGATATTAGTCCGTAGAATATTCTCTGCGAGTTGTACCTATTTATCTCTGTTAGTTTACGAGATATTCGCGATTGAATGAAATGGGCAAAAATTAAAAAATGTCACTTTTTAGCACTTTTAGTCGCCTTTTTCGACCCTTTACTGTAGGAAATATATATATTTTAAATTTTTATCTGGTACAGAATTTTCCAGTCTTCTATAATCAGCGATTCGTTGGTTGCTCTGGCTTTTAGTTTAAGAGATATGAATTTTCAAAAATCGTCGAAAAAAAGTATCAAGCACCCCCTTGGCAATTTTTTCTAAGTAAAAAATTTTATTTTTCAGATTTCCCGCTTTAACTACTGTATGTTATAGATATTAGTCCGTAGAATATTCTCTGCGAGTTGTACCTATTTATCTCTGTTAGTTTACGAGATATTCGCGATTGAATGAAATGGGCAAAAATTAAAAAATGTCACTTTTTAGCACTTTTAGTCGCCTTTTTCGACCCTTTACTGTAGGAAATATATATATTTTAAATTTTTATCTGGTACAGAATTTTCCAGTCTTCTATAATCAGCGATTCGTTGGTTGCTCTGGCTTTTAGTTTAAGAGATATGAATTTTCAAAAATCGTCGAAAAAAAGTATCAAGCACCCCCCCTTGGCAATTTTTTCTTAAGTAAAAAAATTTTATTTTTCAGATTTCCGCTTTAACTACTGTATGTTATAGATATTAGTCCGTAGAATATTCTCTGCGAGTTGTACCTATTTATCTCTGTTAGTTTACGAGATATTCGCGATTGAATGAAATGGGCAAAAATTAAAAAATGTCACTTTTTAGCACTTTTAGTCGCCTTTTTCGACCCTTTACTGTAGGAAATATATATATTTTAAATTTTTATCTGGTACAGAATTTTCCAGTCTTCTATAATCAGCGATTCGTTGGTTGCTCTGGCTTTTAGTTTAAGAGATATGAATTTTCAAAAATCGTCGAAAAAAAGTATCAAGCACCCCCCCTTGGCAATTTTTTCTTAAGTAAAAAAATTTTATTTTTCAGATTTCCGCTTTAACTACTGTATGTTATAGATATTAGTCCGTAGAATATTCTCTGCGAGTTGTACCTATTTATCTCTGTTAGTTTACGAGATATTCGCGATTGAATGAAATGGGCAAAAATTAAAAAATGTCACTTTTTAGCACTTTTAGTCGCCTTTTTCGACCCTTTACTGTAGGAAATATATATATTTTAAATTTTTATCTGGTACAGAATTTTCCAGTCTTCTATAATCAGCGATTCGTTGGTTGCTCTGGCTTTTAGTTTAAGAGATATGAATTTTCAAAAATCGTCGAAAAAAAGTATCAAGCACCCCCCCTTGGCAATTTTTTCTTAAGTAAAAAAATTTTATTTTTCAGATTTCCGCTTTAACTACTGTATGTTATAGATATTAGTCCGTAGAATATTCTCTGCGAGTTGTACCTATTTATCTCTGTTAGTTTACGAGATATTCGCGATTGAATGAAATGGGCAAAAATTAAAAAATGTCACTTTTTAGCACTTTTAGTCGCCTTTTTCGACCCTTTACTGTAGGAAATATATATATTTTAAATTTTTATCTGGTACAGAATTTTCCAGTCTTCTATAATCAGCGATTCGTTGGTTGCTCTGGCTTTTAGTTTAAGAGATATGAATTTTCAAAAATCGTCGAAAAAAAGTATCAAGCACCCCCCCTTGGCAATTTTTTCTTAAGTAAAAAAATTTTATTTTTCAGATTTCCGCTTTAACTACTGTATGTTATAGATATTAGTCCGTAGAATATTCTCTGCGAGTTGTACCTATTTATCTCTGTTAGTTTACGAGATATTCGCGATTGAATGAAATGGGCAAAAATTAAAAAATGTCACTTTTTAGCACTTTTAGTCGCCTTTTTCGACCCTTTACTGTAGGAAATATATATATTTTAAATTTTTATCTGGTACAGAATTTTCCAGTCTTCTATAATCAGCGATTCGTTGGTTGCTCTGGCTTTTAGTTTAAGAGATATGAATTTTCAAAAATCGTCGAAAAAAA
Source organism: Dalotia coriaria (assembly GCF_025399875.1). Lineage (NCBI taxonomy): Eukaryota > Metazoa > Arthropoda > Insecta > Coleoptera > Staphylinidae > Dalotia > Dalotia coriaria. Next base: position 6,950,781 of record NW_027045445.1, read on the forward strand.
GTATCAAGCACCCCCCCTTGGCAATTTTTTCTTAAGTAAAAAAATTTTATTTTTCAGATTTCCGCTTTAACTACTGTATGTTATAGATATTAGTCCGTAGAATATTCTCTGCGAGTTGTACCTATTTATCTCTGTTAGTTTACGAGATATTCGCGATTGAATGAAATGGGCAAAAATTAAAAAATGTCACTTTTTAGCACTTTTAGTCGCCTTTTTCGACCCTTTACTGTAGGAAATATATATATTTTAAATTTTTACGCCATTTTATAGTTTAAGAGACGCTCTACACAATACATGCCATTTTAATGCGCTAAACATTCTGGAAGTGCCCTAAAATGCCCTTCAAAAATTGTTATTTTTTTACGTTTTTAATTTTTGGGTCGTGAAGCAGGGACAAATTTTTAAACATTTTTTTTATTTCAAAACTTGATTGTTTATTTTGCAAAACAGGAAATAATTTATAAAATATTTTGTCTGAAGAACAGGGCCGAACTTTATAAATTTTTGGGTCGAAGAACAGGGCCGAACTTTTCAGTTAAAATTTTTTGGCCGAAGAACGAAGTATTAAAGGGCCAGGGCCGAACTTTTCAGTTTAAAATTTTTTGGCCGAACTTTTTAAGTTAAAATTTTTTGGCCGAAGATCATTTTTTCCTGCGAAATCAAAATAAAATTTTAAACGCTAATAACTCCTGAACTAAAAGGGCTAGAAGGGAAAGGACGGCAGATTCTTGACCCTTGAAGGATTCTCTACAAGATAGGCTATTAAAAACAGCCCTTTTTTCGCCTCAAAACTGAAAAAAGTGCAAAGAGGTACCTCTTATAGGTTTTTTGATTTTTGAAAAAATCAAACTAAACACGCTATCCTGTAAAGAACCCTTTAAGGATTAAGGGCCTGAAGTCCGTTTTGTTCTAGCCCTTTTAGTTTCCGAGATAATCGCAATTAAAAACTTTAAACGCTAATAACTCGAGAACTAAAAGGGCTAGAACAAAACGGACTTCAGGCCCTTAATCCTTAAAGGGTTCTTTACAGGATAGCGTGTTTAGTTTGATTTTTTCAAAAATCAAAAAACCTATAAGAGGTACCTCTTTGCACTTTTTTCAGTTTTGAGGCGAAAAAAGGGCTGTTTTTAATAGCCTATCTTGTAGAGAATCCTTCAAGGGTCAAGAATCTGCCGTCCTTTCCCTTCTAGCCCTTTTAGTTCAGGAGTTATTAGCGTTTAAAATTTTATTTTGATTTCGCAGGAAAAAATGATCTTCGGCCAAAAAATTTTAACTTAAAAAGTTCGGCCCTGTTCTTCGGCCGAAAAAATTTTAACTGAAAAGTTCGGCCCTGTTCTTCGACCCAAAAATTTTAATACAAAAAGTTCGGCCCCGTTCTTCGGCCAAAATATTTTACCTTAAAAAGTTCGACCCTGTTCTTCAGACAAAAATGTATAAATTATTTCAAGTTTTGCAGAATAAAGAATGTTGAAATAAAAATTTGTCCCTGCTTCACGACCCAAAAATTAAAAACCGTAAAAAATAACAATTTTTGAAGGGCATTTTAGGGCACTTCCAGAATGTTTAGCGGATTAAAATGGCATGCATTGTGTAGAGCGTCTCTTAAACTATAAAATGGCGGTGAAAAACTCGGAAAAAGTGTAATAGTTTGCGAGATACAGGGTGTTTTCCACAGCATGTTTTCAAAATTTCCAAAAAAAGCCGATGTTTGAAGGGCATTTTAGGGCACTTCCAGAATGTTTAGCGCATTAAAATGGCATGTATTGTGTAGAGCGTCTCTTAAACTATAAAATGGCGGTGAAAAACTCAAAAAAAGTGTATTAGTTTGCGAGATACAGGGTGTTTTCCACAGCATGTTTTCAAAATTTCCAAAAAGGCCGATGTTTGAAGGGCATTTTAGGGCACTTCCAGAATGTTTAGCGGATTAAAATGGCATGTATTGTGTAGAGCGTCTCTTAAACTATAAAATGGCGGTGAAAAACTCGGAAAAAGTGTAATAGTTTGCGAGATACAGGGTGTTTTCCACAGCATGTTTTCAAAATTTCCAAAAAAGGCCGATGTTTGAAGGGCATTTTAGGGCACTTCCAGAATGTTTAGCGCATTAAAATGGCATGTATTGTGTAGAGCGTCTCTTAAAAATGGCGGTGAAAAACTTAAGAAAAGTGTATTAGTTTGCGAGATACAGGGTGTTTTCCACAGCTATAAAGTTGTAGGTCGAATTCATATTCGAATTAATTAAAAAATGGTTGTTTGTAAAGTAGGTTTACGATCGAGATGTTTACGTGATAACGTCTTATTGGTGATATAAGTTTTTTTTGTTGCAATTGTTGTAACACTTCACTTGCACTTCACATTTTGTTTTACTGTTAAACATTCAACGAAAACTTAACCGCACGAGAAAATCTCCATTCGTTTGTATGCCGCTAGAGTGAGAGAGACGGAAGATCGGTCAACTCACTCGAACGCTATGCCTGCCTCCGCTCGTGTGGATTCCGCGTCACAAGTTTCATGGAATGACTGGCAGCGCTCGAGATGCGACGGGAGATCGGTCCGTCTCTCTCTCGTTATAACGAGAGGGGGGTATACCTGCGATCGGCCTCGAGAGGCCTCGTGACACAGTTTCTGAACATGTCACCCGACTAAAACGATTTTAAAGACGTTATCACGTCAAAAACAAAATGTACTCGCCGGAATAATCCGGGTTAAACCTACATCGTCGCGCCATCTGAGGACGCGAAAAATAAAGAGTGTTTTTTAAATAGTGTGGCGTCTTAAATGGTAGCGGCCGTGTGACACACGTACACGAAAGTGTGCATGCACCACCCAAGGGTACACAACAGAAGAAACTCCTCGCAGCGAACTGGTGTGTACTCAGTTTTCCACAAGAGATATGAATTTTCAAAAATCGTCGAAAAAAAGTATCAAGCACCCCCCCTTGGCAATTTTTTCTTAAGTAATAAATTTTATTTTTCAGATTTCTGCTTTAACTACTGTATGTTATCGATATTAGTCCGTAGAATATTCTCTGCGAGTTGTACCTACGTATTTATCTCTGTTAGTTTACGAAATATTCGCGATTGAATGAAATGGGCAAAAATTAAAAAATGTCACTTTTTAGCACTTTTAGTCGCCTTTTTCGACCCTTTACTGTAGGAAATATATATATTTAAAATTTTTATCTGGTACAGAATTTTCCAGTCTTCAATAACCAGCGATTCGTTGGTTGCTCTGGCTTTTAGTTTAAGAGATATGAATTTTCAAAAATCGTCGAAAAAAAGTATCAAGCACCCCCCCCTTGGCAATTTTTTCTTAAGTAAAAAAATTTTATTTTTCAGATTTCCGCTTTAACTACTGTATGTTATAGATATTAGTCCGTAGAATATTCTCTGCGAGTTGTACCTATTTATCTGTTGAAATACAATGGTAGTACGAGAGGGTGAGTATAAGCTAAGTAAAGTTAAGTAAACACTTACTGTACGCTATACCCTCACAATATCGCCAAAACGATATTTTTATAGCGTACAGTAAGTGTTTACTTAACTTTACTTAGCTCATACGTAAATAAGTCTGTACAAAAGAAGAGAGAGAGAAATATCAAGCGTCAAAACCAAAGATGTTGTTGTCAATGACAGTGGCGCCCTCAAAGTTACTAGAATTGTTACCAGATGACAATGACAACCAGTTTAAATTCCTTTACAGATAAAACAAGTATGTCACTATTAGAAAACAAACATTGGTATAAATGTTCGTATGTAGGAGGCCGGGGATTTCGTTTTTTTTTCGATCTAATCAAAACAAGTTTAAAATTGTGAAAAGTTCATGTCTCCAAACGCCATCTGCACGACCGAGGGCATACAAAATTTGATTATAATTTAACCTTAAACAATGTCTCTTCTGGCGAGGTCCATAAATTTAATTAAGTTTCATGGTAAGTACATCAAATGCTCATTTCTTTTAATTTATTGCAATTACTTGTAGCTTTTATAAAGGCAGCTACAAAGTCTCTTTCAACAAAATGCGTCACGCGAGAGATCATTCGACAACCAAAACCTTGCATACCACTGCTAGGAATTCAATCAGGACTGAATAGCAATTGGATTTACCATGAACCTGCACCACTTCAAAATCCATTAATAGAAAATTCAATTCGGTTTCCAAATGGCTTATTGTGGGTGCCACCTGACGAAGACCCAGATGACTTCAATGGAAGGGACAGTATCAAAATTGATGCACCTACTACAATTGAAAACACCATTGAGAAACAAGCTGCAAGATTAATTGTGATTAGAAGAAAGAAGATGAAGAAACACAAATTAAAAAAGCTTAGGAAAAGGATGAAGTATGAATGGGCAAAAGTAAGTTTCTGGTCTACCTTAGTTTGGCTTATAATTTATGACTCTCATACAGGTTAGACAACGTAGAGAATTGAAAAAAGAAAAGGCTTTCCAAGCTGGTTTGATTGCTCAGTGTCATGAGGCAGAAGCTTTTGATGCAGGGAAATATGTTCAAGACCGTTTGGACAAGCTGCACGAAATTATAATCCCGAAAAGATGGAAAGGAAGACGGCTGCCGGAGTTTTTGATCAGAGAGAAAATGGGATTGCCACCAAAAAAATGATGTGTTATAAAAAAATTATAGTTGAGGAGAATCATAAATTGTTTGTGTTCATTTTGTGAAAAAATGATTTGTATTAGTAAATAGATGTTTGAACAATAAACAATCGTTTATTGCTTGATTTTTTCAACATTATTTGAAAAACCTTGTTTTTATTGGGTACATTTGGTACAGTACGTCATAATCTGTCTCATAAGTAACTTGTCAAATCCTAACCTCTTAACTTTCATGGGCGAACAATTTCATATCTCTTTGTGATAATATTAAATAGTCCACTGTAGTGAATAATGGCAGACCCCAAATACGCCGGTTTAGAAGGAATAGTAAGTGTCATTGCAGGTATATCATAATTAATGCACATTTTAACAATGTATTCTGAAAATAGGCTTATGATGAGCCTGATGTCTATGAAACAGCAGACTTACCAGAGTCTGACCAGGCACAAAATTTCATAGAGGAGACTAACACCATAGTCGAACGTATTACCATTTCGCCTAATGATGCCTTCAACAAGTTCAAAGGCAAAGCTATTGATGGACAGAAGGTGGACTTTTCTGACACTCTGACTTCAACTCCACAACCAGGGTATGAAATAAACTGGGAACTGATGGAACAAGGACAGAAGGAGACTCTGGTACAGAAAGCACAAAGATTACAGTGTGAACTTGCTGAATTGGCTGAAGAAGTGAAACAACAGGAAAAAAGTGCCAAGGATGGAAAACAACAGGAAAGCATTCTAGTGACTGGCACTCAGATTGATGAAGCACTGAGAAAGTTGGCAGATCTCAAAATTGCAGAGTCACTTGGAGAGGATTTGATCAGCAGTATAGTTGATCCACAAGGAGCACAAATAAAGTAATAAATAAGCAGCAACTATTAGGATTTTGGATTGATTTTGTTAATTGACTTGTGATAGGAATTTATTGGCTCAACTGGAGAGCTTCAAAAAAGCGTCAGTCGAAGCACCCGAGGGTCAAGCGCAGGGCGAGGGTGTAACCTTCCAGCTGAATTACAGGCCGGAGAAGATAAAGCTTCAGCAGACGGCGCGCGTGGCCGACCTTGAGATGCGCCTACATCGATTGGAGAGCGTGCTGGGAACCAAGGGGGACAAATTGACACGTCTCACATCTGCTACTGAGAAAAGTGGGTTCAGCATTATATTTAATTCATGAAAATCTGAATAATTAATTGTACATTTCACATCAGGCAGTTTATTAGAGTCAGCTCAGCACTTGTCAGCAACAGCATGTCTCCTGGCCCCTAAACAGTTGGATCACATTGAAGGACGACTCACAGCATTGGCGCAAAAAATGGACGGACTTGTGAAAGTCAAGCAGGAAATGGCTGCGGACGTGGAGAAGGATAAAATGGTAATGGTGTTGCACATATATAAACTAAATTCTTTTAAATTGTTAAATGTTTAACTAGATCAAGGAGTTATATGATTTGGTAAAGGACAGCGAGAATTTCGCAAAAGTTTTACCAGGGACTGTAGAACGTCTACAGGCTTTGGAACAACTGCACAACAAAAGTAAGTTACAATAATTGTTTTTTGTAATAATAAAACTTGACTTGGGATCTCTATAGGTGTCGAGTTTGCAAGCACACTCACTCAAGTGGAAGTTCTTCAGGCTGAAATTCAAGGCAATGTGGAAAACAACAAAGCTCTCCTTAAAGGAGTACAGGAAAGCTTTGCAGTCAACTTAGATGAGATTAATAAAACCGTAATCGGGCTCGACGCTAGGTTGAAAGCTTTCAAGAAAAAATAACTTAACTACACTAGTGCTCGTAAGATGTAACACGAAATTGGTCATAAATTAATGTTTTGCTTCTCGATAAACAGTCGCACTCACTAATATCTTGTTTTGGTGGACGGTAATTATTTTCATTTTTTCATTATGGTAATATTATTTATAACCAAAATAAAGAATTACGTAACACATACTGTTAGTTTGAACCTTGGAAGGTTGCTAAATTCGTAGCACAACCTGGACATGTGTGTAATGTGTCATGCACGAAGATATCGCAGTCCATGCAGAAAAATTTCGTGCATTTAAAGCACTGATAGACCTGAAAATGAAATTGGTTCAAATTCCATTCTATTACGTTGACTAACGTTGATGCCTACCTGTTTATCCAAATGTGTAAATACCTTCTGACAGGCAAAGCATCCCCCACATGGCTCACCCTCTACCTGTACCTCCTTATAATTTGACGCTGGAAACAAGTGATGATAACTCCTCGCTAAGTGCGGAGCCGACACCAGCGTAAGCCCACAAGCCCGACATTCCACAGGCAATTCACAATATTTACTGAGACATTGCGGGCAATAATACCCACCCGTAGTTAATTTACTGCTGTCATCACAGCTATCAATATGACACATGCACATCGTGAGAGGCTCCTCACCAACACTCTCTTGAGCTGCACCAATCTGGTGCGGGAATCCCATTTTGATCAACGATGATTCCAAACCCTTTGCAGCTGGCGGTGGGTCAATGTTTTGTAACAATAGATCTTTATAGTGTGCATCATCAAGAATAACATTGTATGTTCCACCAGTTGCTGTTGCAAGATGCCGGCAAACTCTCACTTCTGCAGCTAAACCTATTACTGAACATCGGATTCCCTCCGATTTCAGCATTGAAATAGTTGTGTTGATATCAGTCGGGTCACAACTTGTAAGGCTTCCCATTATTACTAATATTTCTCTGCTGGCATGAGTTGGGAGTAGTTTTAATGATTTTGCAGCTAGTTCTAAACCATTTTGCAAGGATGGTTCTCCCACCAAAGAAGTTCTGTTCAAAGTTTGAACTGCTTTTATGTGTTTCTTTGGATTGCCAGTAAGTTCACTCAATTTCTCGGAGCGTTTGTTATGCATTATTAGGATTCCAAGTTGACTGATTGGGTTTTGGTCAAAAAATTCATCAATGAAAACTTCTAATAGCTTTTAAATAAAAAAAATTAATAAGAGCATTAACTCATCTCTAGGCTTATGTATACCTTTATTGTGCATAATAATCTAGTTGGTTTTAAATCTTGGCCACCCATTGATTCAGAACAGTCAATGATGAGATACATGTGACGCATCATACCCAGTTTTGTGTGACCCTGTTTAAGAGCTTGGCGCTTTCTTTTCGCACGTTGGATTATATCCGAAATGGAAGCTTCAAGAAATCCATCGTCATCTTCTTTTATTGCTTCCCTTTAAAAATACAGATTATAAATTAAAACTTGAAAACTAGCCTCAAAAAGGTAAAACTTGATAAAAAAAATCCCAAAATTTATAGCTATATTGGGTTACCAGGTTTTTTCGTATCCAGTCTCCCAGCGGTATTCTTTAGGATCATCTTCATCCATAGTGCACAAGTAAAAACTCTCTTTTTTAGTTGAATGCTGGATGTAGCTGTTAGATATCCGGCAATTTACGTGTTGAACATAAATTCAACAGAAAATTAATGAAAACCTATATAAGTAGGCAACCAACCTTTCATGCAAGAATTATGAATATAAAACGAATATCCGCCAATAATATTGAGTCTCCGATTCAAATAAATACGTTCTATTATTATTTAATAAATTATTCGCTTATATTTAAACGATACATGCTAAACTTAATACGCAACATCATCCGTATCATATAATACTAATGGTAAATCAAACATGAGAGGAAACTTTACTTTCTTCTCGTTCTCTTGAATGTCATTATCCATTAATGGAAAATATTCCATTCCAAAGAATTTCGGAATAAAAAGTATGCCCAATTCCCAGCTTCGTACGTAAACATCAGAATCCCATTTAACACCCCAGTCAGATTTTGCTAAATTCGCACTAGAAAACAGAAACCACGCCAGCTTAGACATGCAAGGCGATATTCGACAATAGCTCTTAGAATACGGCACCATTGAACTTCTGTTTAACTTGTCAGCTTTCCATTGACTGAAAGTGAGTACAAACACAAATATCTCGTTTAATTTATCTCGTAATAGGAAATACAACACTTTGCAGCTTACTGTAGAAATGTTTTTAACCACTCCTGCTGATAGTCTTTAATTGCTGCCTGTTTCGATGAAGTTGGTAGATTCAAATCCATCGATTTTATGTTTTTCGTGCTTGGATACACCAAATAGAGACTGGCCTCCCGGCTAGAATCGCTTGTGGAGGAGCGATGGCGACCTAAACTCCGCAGAAACAGACTCGTGAGCCAGCCGCTTGCATTGTCGCCTAAATTTAAAATAACAATAATTTTAAAAAGTACTCTAAGTTCCTGTATCAGCGCATTTTACCATAAGAGCCTAAGCTCGAAACGGCTGCGATAATCGGCCAGGTATTCTCTTCTTCCGGATCAGATGGAACAGTACAATATTTTTTAAGATAATAGGCCATATCCAACACATGGCAACCAACACCTTTAATATAATGCGCACCTGGAATAGATGCTACCAACAACACTTTAACATTGGAAAAATCGGCGCGACGGACTAAATTAATCCACTCCGCGAGTGCGGCGGACATTTTATACTTCTTCAAGTAATTAACAAGCGCCTTTTTAAAGCCAGTCGGACCAGAGCATTCACTGTCCCTTAAATAAGACGCCATTTTTGGGCACGATTCACTCAACCAAACACTTTGATTCATAGAGTGCCAGTCAACATCTTTCAGATTAGCGGACATGATGGCGATGCGAATGCTGCCATCTTGGTACTCAAAAATTGATATGCGTCTAAAGAAATCTAACAGTCAACAGAGAAGGGACCATAAATTACGGGAAACTCACGAATGATTAATGCCAAATATATCTTGCGTTTCGATCAAGTGATGCTTAACATTGGGCATAATTTTGTCCAACACATCGACCGTCTCTTGTTCATTGTAATCGACCTCAAAACCGTAAAGCACAGTCATCGGTTTGCTTTGAAGGCCAACCTTCATGTACTCGTCAAAGAGCCAGAGTAAATCGACGAGAAAATTTATGTGTAAGGATGATTTTAGCTCGCCCAAGCTTGGGCATAATAAATCTGCCAATAAATGCATGTAAATATAATTTTCGGGGATCGTTGATAACATACCTTTAAACGAAATTGTATTTTCGTCCTTTGCATTGGGTGTTGAATTATAAAAAATGTTATAGGGGTGAGTTCTAAGCATCTTTGCTGCCGTGGATTCCGCGTTTTCCATTATTTACTCGAAAATTAATCGCCCGAAACACTTATGTTGTCGACTGAAAGGTGCGCGTAGTGAGACGAATCAGATGCATCGCGATGCGATTGCAATTCCTAATACTATTTGTAGTTTTGGCAATCGATCAAACTGAAGTTTATAGTTCAATGCATGAAATAAACCAAGGCAAATCTTATTAAAATATAGCAATGAAGACTCATTTTAAAGATTTAAATTCACGAATTTTTCACTTTTCTTGTGAAATCGATACATTCAGAGATATTAAAATACATATTAAGTTTACTTCCACAATTTCTTGATGGACATATTTTTCTCGGAGTCCTTCTGCATGACCTTGGCCACAGCCATCTCAAAGTCCTCTTGAGTAACGTGAACTCTACGCTCCCTAAGTGCATACATCCCCGCCTCGGTGCAAACACCCTTAACTTCAGCTCCACTGGCGCCTGGCATTAATTCTGCTATCTTTCTCAAGTTAATCCCTCTCGTAAGATTCATTTTTCGCGAGTGAATCTTTAAGATGTCCAAACGCGCCTCTTCGTTCGGTGGTGGAAACTCGATCTTCCTGTCGATTCTGCCAGGTCGCAACAATGCCGGGTCCAGAATATCGATCCTGTTGGTCGCCATAATAACTTTAATATTCTTAGTGGCTTCGAATCCGTCCAATTGATTTAGTAACTCTAACATTGTCCGTTGGACTTCAGAATCCCCTCCAGATCCTGATTCAATTCGCGACGAACCAATGGAATCAATCTCGTCCATGAAGATGATCGAAGGTGCATGTTCCCTCGCCATGACAAAAAGCTCGCGGACCATGCGGGATCCCTCACCGATAAATTTCTGCACCAGCTCGGAACCGGAAACACGAATAAAAGTGCACTCGGTATGGTGGGCCACGGCCCGCGCCAAAAGAGTCTTGCCCGTGCCAGGTGGACCATATAAAAGGACGCCTTTAGGTTGAGCAATACCCAATGCATCAAAAAGTTCAGGATGTTTAACAGGCAGTTCAATCACTTCTTTGATTTCTTTGATTTGTTTGTCCAAGCCACCCACCATTTCATATGTTGAATCTGGGACCTTTTCAACCATCATTAGAGAAACCAAAGGATCAACCTTATTAGGTAAGATTTTATGCAAAGTGTAGCTTTCATTTCGCAAAGCCACTCTGCAATTGGGAGTCACATCATTGATATCAATGTTTTTATCAATATCAACAACAAATTTGCCTTCTGGATGAACCTTAACAAGGACTTTTTTCTTGTCCATTGGTTTGACTACTTCACCAACATAGCTGCCTTGTTCTTGAAGCAGCATGAGTTCTTCTCGTAGCATTCTTACTATTATAAGCATTATATACATTAATCAATCATTTAACAGTTTATTTAAGATGTATACCTTTAGCATTAAGTTCGTTTCTTTGGGCCTGCAACCTACGTAAATTTTGACTCTTCTCTGCAACAGTGAGTTGCAATTCTTCTATCTTGGTAATGTAATATGACCTGAAACCCTCACTTTTTGGGCCTCCATCAACTTCCATCTAGGTATTTCAAAACATTAATAAGAACCCAACTAAGCCAATACGAGTTACTTCGTATAATACTAATTATTGTGATAAGTTTTTACCTTGTTTGTGACAGTCATCTTGTTGAAATTTCCGACAAAACTGTTAACAAGAAAGTTGAGAAAACGCCGACTACAAACGAGAAATAACAAATCACCGTCTTTGACAGCCAGGAAAAATACTTGGGATATTACTATAACACAAAATTCCCCATATTATTACACTGTCAAACGTCAAATTTTTCCACCAGTTTCAAAAATTTACCAAAGTAAATTCCCTATTGTTTTACATAACCTGCAAAACAAGTGAATCCGATCTATCAAAAATTATATAATTTAATAACAACACAAATTCTAGACTTGTCGAGATTCTTTCAGCATGGGGAAGGCATCTGATACAGCGGGCGTAAAGCCGATGTCGATTGCTGGGCGTTATGTCCGCGAACGTGAACGCTTGCTGGGCATGACAGATGCTGAAAGAGCCTTTCGAGCCCAATGGTTAAAAGATCAGGTGCTCACCCATCGTGAACCTGTTAATGTGCCGGAGATGTATAATTTCCAGTACAACCCCATTAGGCGTTTCTATCGTGCCCCTCTGGAAGCTCTGCAAAGAATGCTCACTCCATCTCTTGGCTTCGAGAGAGCACGCAATATTCGGTATTTTACTGGTAAAGCCCTGATTGGTATTGGGCTGACCTACTGGTTTACTTATTATTTGAAATATAATCAAAATGACTGGACTAGACTTGGTGGAATCTATGTAAATGAGTCAAGAGAAGCTGTGCTTCCTGGAGATCCAGGTTATCCATTTGTTTCTAAAAAGCATGAAGGTAGAGATTATGCTGACAGGGATTTTAGTGCATATGCCCAAATGAAGTTATAAACTGTAAAAATTGTATTTGTAGTGCTAATAAATAATTATGTTAAAAATGTGAATGTATTAATTTTTATCAGTTTTATATTGGAAGCTGTGCATTGACATTTACATCATAATATTGTTAGCAGTATTCACAAATTTGTACACAATTGTTAGTTTAATAGAGGTTTCAGTGTCGTTAAATCGATAATGAATGTATCTAGTGATAAAACCCAGGAAAAGATGGAAAATTCAAGTGAAACCTGCAATAAGAAGGACGAATTAATTGAAGCATGCGAAACTAACCTTAAAACAAGGGAATATTACCAGGAAAAGTATCAGAAGCTCAATGAAGAGGAGATTAAGTTGCACGATGACGATGGCAACCCATTATTTTTTAATGGTGTGGAAGTTTCAAAGTTGAGTAAGTCCCAACTTAAAAAATACAGGAGGATGTTAAAATTTGAGGCTGTTAAGAAGGATAAGCGAGCCAAGGAAAGGCTAAAAACTAAAAAAAGAAAGCATGAAGCTAAGCTGAACAACCTTGATTTAGGGCCAACCAGAAAACAATTGAAAAGGAGTAGAATGGCCAATTCAAGTTGTAAAACAAGTGTTGTTCTTGACCTGAGTTTTGATGGTTTAATGATACCAAAAGTAATAAGTTAATTTATTACAGATTTCCATATTAATTTATCATTTTAGGATCTTGGAAAAGTAATCAAGCAAGTTCTTAGAGTCTATACAGAAAATAGAAGATCATCTACACCTATGCAACTGCACATAACTAGTTTTGAAGGCAAGGCAAAAGCAGAGATGGAGAAACATAATGGTTATCAACACTGGGATTTGAATTTTCATCAAACATCCTATTTGGACATATTTCCCAGAGAAAAGTTAATCTACTTGACTAGTGAGAGCGAAAATATAATCACCACTTTGGAGGAGGATAAGGTCTACATCATTGGAGGACTTGTAGATCACAATTCACATAAAGTATAACTGATCTGTATAGAGATTACTAAAAATCATTTCTATTTTAATGATCTTTTCCAGGGCATTTGCTATAAAAAGGCACTTGAACAAGGAATTCAACATGGTCAGCTACCAATCGGCGAATACTTCCACATGAAACATCGGAAAGTATTTACAATCAACCAAGTGTTCGAAATTTTGTTAAGGGTTATTGAGGGAAAGAGCTTCAAGGAGGCGTTCGAATCTACGCTACCAAAGCGCATTAATATTCAACCCAACAAGGTTGATAATGAAGTTCATACGAATGATGGTGACGCAATAGAAGAGTCAGAGAGTGATAATGACGATGCCACAAGTTGACAAAATATCTTTGTAATCACGCATTCACTCAAACGAATTAAAGTTCTTAGTTCGCAATTATTTTGTAACGTGTCTTTTCTTTAATTTCTATTGCTCTTAATAAACGAACTTTTCAGTTCAATTTTTTTTCGGCCGAAGAACAGGGCCGAACTTTTTAGTTAAAATATTTTTGGCCGAAGAACAGGGCCGAACTTTTTAAGTTAAAATTTTTTGGCCGAAGAACTTTTTTTCTGCGAAATCAAATTAAACTTTAAAAGGCTAATAACTCCGGAACTAAAAGGGCTAGAAGGGAACGGACGGCAGATTCTTGACCCTTGAAGGATTCTCTACAAGATAGGCTATTAAAAACAGCCCTTTTTTTTCGCCTCAAAACTGAAAAAAGTGCAAAGAGGTACCTCTTATAGGTTTTTTGATTTTTGAAAAAATCAAACTAAGCACGCTATCCTGTAGAGAACCCTTTAAGGATCAAGGGCCTGAAGTCCGTTTTGTTCTAGCCCTTTTAGTTTCCGAGATAATCGCAATTAAAAACTTAAAACGCTAATAACTCGAGAACTAAAAGGGCTAGAACAGAACGGACTTCAGGCCCTTAATCCTTAAAGGGTTCTCTACAGGATAGCGTGCTTAGTTTGATTTTTTCAAAAATCAAAAAACCTATAAGAGGTACCTCTTTGCACTTTTTTCAGTTTTGAGGCGAAAAAAAAGGGCCGTTTTTAATAGCCTATCTTGTAGAGAATCCTTCAAGGGTCAAGAATCTGCCGTCCGTTCCCTTCTAGCCCTTTTAGTTCAGGAGTTATTAGCGTTTAAAGTTTAATTTGATTTCGCAGAAAAAAAAGTTCTTCGGCCAAAATATTTTAACTTAAAAAGTACGGCCCTGTTCTTCGGCCGAAAAATTTTTGACTGAAAAGTTCGGCCCTGTTCTTCGACCCAAAAATTTTAACACAAAAACTTCGGCCCTGTTCTTCGGCCAAAAATATTTTCACTTAAAAAGTTCGACCCTGTTCTTCAGACAAAAAATGTTATAAATTATTTCAAGTTTTGAAGAATAAAGAATGTTGAAATAAAAATTTGTCCGTTTCACGACCCAAAAATTTAAAAAAACGTAAAAAAATAACAATTTTTGAAGAGCATTTTAGGGCACTTCCAGATTGTTTAGCGCATTAAAATGGCATGAATTGTGTAGGGTGTCTCTTAAGCTATAAAATGGCGTTGAAAAACTCAGAAAAAGTGTATTAGTTTGCGAGATACAGGGTGTTTTCCACAGCATGTTTTCAAAATTTCCAAAAAAGGCCGATGTTTGAAGGGCATTTTAGGGCACTTCCAGAATGTTTAGCGGATCAAATTGGCATGTATTGTGTAGAGCGTCTCTTAAACTATAAAATGGCGGTGAAAAACCCAAAAAAAGTGTAATAGTTTGCAAGATACAGGGTGTTTTCCACAGCATGTTTTCATAATTTCCATAAAAGGCGGATATTTGAAGGGCATTTTAGGGCATTTCCAGTATCTTTAACGTATTAAAATAGCATGTATTGTGTAGAGCGTCTCTTAAACTATAAAATGGCGGTGAAAAACCCAAAAAAAGTGTAATAGTTTGCGAGATACAGGGTGTTTTCCACAGCATGTTTTCATAATTTCCATAAAAGGCAGATGTTTGAAGGGCATTTTAGGGCACTTCCAGAATGTTTAGCGCATTAAAATGGCATGAAGTGTGTAGAGCGTCTCTTAAACTATAAAATGACGGTGAAAAACTCAGAAAAAGTGTATTAGTTTGCGAGATACAGGGTGTTTTCCACAGCATGTTTTAAAAATTTCCAAAAAGGGCCGATGTTTGAAGGGCATTTTAGGGCACTTCCAGAATGTTTAGCGTATTAAAATGGCGTGCATTGTGTAGAGCGTCTCTTAAACTATAAAATGACGATGAAAAGCTCAGAAAAGGTTTATTAGTTTGCGAGATACAGAGTGTTTTCCACAGCATGTTTTCAAAATTGCCAAAAAAGGCCGATGTTTGAAGGGCATTTTAGGGTACTTCCAGATTGTTTAGCGCATTAAAATGGCATGAATTGTGTAGGGCGTCTCTTAAACTATAATATGGCGGTGAAAAACTCAAGAAAAGTGCAATAGTTTGCGAGATACAGGGTGTTTTCCACAACATGTTTTCAAAATGTTATAAAAATGCCGATGTTTGAAGGGCATTTTAAGGCACTTCCAGAATGTTTAGCGCATTAAAATGGTATGCATTGTGTAGAGCGTCTCTTAAACAATAATATGGCGGTGAAAAACTCAAAAAAGTGTATTTGTTTGCGAGATACAAGGTGTTTTCCACAGCATGCTTTTAAATTTTCCAAAAAGAGGCAAGTTTTTAGAGTTAGGAAATAGAAGATCAATTACACCCATGCAAGAGCACATAACCAGTTTAGATGGCAAGGCAAAAGCAGAGATGAAGAAACATAATGGGCAAAAGTTAATCTACTTGACTTCTCACTAGTATAATCACCACATCACATATAATCACCACTTTGGAGGAGGAGGATAAGGTCTACATCATTGGAGGACTTGTAGATCACAATTCACATAAAATATAACTGATCTGTATAGAGATTAGTGAAAATCATTTCTATTTTAATGATTTTTTCCAGGGCATTTGCTATAAAAAGGCACTCGAACAAGGAATTGAACATGGTCAGCTACCAATGAGCGAATACTTCCACATGAAATATTGGAAAGTATTTACAATCAAGCAAGTATTCGAAATTTTGTTAAGGGTTATTGAGGGAAAGAGCTTCAAGGAGACGTTCGAATCTACGCTACCAAAGTGTATTAAATCCAATCAACCCAACCAGGTTGAAAGTGATGTTCATACGTATGATAGTGACGCAATTGAAGAGTCAAAGAGAGACGATGACACAAGTTGACAAAATATCTTTGTAATCACGCATTCACTCAAACAAATTAAAATTCTTAGTTCGCAATTATTTTATAACATGTCTTTTCTTTAATTTCTATTGCTCTTAATAAATTAGTCTACAATTGTATCTAATTTGTGCGCGCCGCCAGCTTCGCCAGCCGGTGGCACTGCGCCCATACACAAATATTAATGAAATTAATGATGAAATCATACAATAAGGTACAAGAATCTTTTTCCATCCTGTACAACGCTTCTACACCGCTACAACGCTTCTATTGCAATTCAAATCAATTGAATCAATCGCAGGCGTAAAAAATGAAATACAATTATCTAACATCTGATGTGTGATAAGAAAAAAAAAATAAAAAGAAAAGTAAAACTATTAAATAAACTAAATATACAACATTTTTTGCTTTATGTGCATTGCCTCAACACTAAATAAGTGAAAGGTACACCGAAAACATAACTGGGCGTTAATATAAATATTTATACAAATTTTAAGATGCAATTGTAGCACTTGCCCTCAATTTTCGCGTCTAACCACAGCCCTAAACACAATTAAGTCCCATCAAAAGAAACGACGCACAAAACAGATAATCGCAATGCGAAAACATTATTTCTATGCAACGTGAACTTATTGCCACTTGTTTTACACCGAGCCTCACCTATTCTTGATAAAATCCACTGGTTTATACATTCCATATGATCTATCAATTGATATCATCCTTGTTATCAGTAAATAATACTTTTTTATTTGTAACGTTATGATAGAGAAGATTTTTAAAACATTTTGTACGATTCGATAAAATTCTCAAATATTCTTTAATAATATTAATATAGTAATAGCAAGTATTGAATAGTTGGTAATAAAATGTATACATTGTGATATAACGAGAGGCACTAAACTGGAATTTGCTTTTATTCATTTCAATTTTGTCTATCTGTGACTAGGTTACTACTAGGCAACTTCTTTGTCTTCAATCGATATGAGCGCCATTTTTTTAATCCACCTTATTAGCACGCCCGAAACCATCCCCGCCACCATGGCTTGGATGCGGACGTGTGCAAAAAATCTACAAAATCTACAATAAAGTATACCCAAAGGATCGGTGGTGCAAACTCGCGTGGCGTCGGGGGCGCGGTGCTAGCACAAAATGCCACGGTCAACCGTGATGGGGGTCTTGGCGACGGGTGCTTGCATGTGCCGGCAGGTGGTGCCACACTGGGCGCACATGCAATTTGCGACAAATGAGCGCACTGCGGTTGGGGTAGGTGGGGCGTTGCCATCGTAACTATCGTAGCTCTTACGCGACGCAATTGGTGTGTCAGAAGTCAAAGCAGGCATTGACTTGCGCTGTGAAACGGGAGTAGTCTTCGGTGTAATTGGTACATTTACAATAGGTTCCTCGCGTATCACTGGTGTTTTCAGATGCAGCTTCGGAGTTATCCATGGATGTTGTAGCAGTTGCTGAACAGTTGGTCTTTTTCTGAAAGTAAAACGAACAGATTAAGTTAATAACTTTATAACAACTTGCAGTCTTTTTTTTTTTACCGTGGGTCCACAACTAAAGTGCACTTGATGAAATCTATGGCAGCGCTGGAAATGTCCGAGAAGTGGACATCTTCAAAGGTCACGTCACCTTGGGAAATGTTCAGGTAGGTCTCCTGTTTGTCATCTGCCCCAAAAGGTGTCACCCCCGAAAGGAGAACGTATCCGAGCACGCCAATCGACCAAATGTCTGCCGCCAATGTGATTGGTTCGTAGCTCAAGATTTCCGGTGACACATAATCGACGGTACCTGTAATAATCAAATATTCTAGAGTTGAAAAAAAAGACGTAGGCATGCTTACCTAAGATAGCTTGAACCTTTGTGCCAGGTTCCAACACCCTCGAAACGCCAAAATCGCATAGTTTAATGTCATCACAGACGTTTTCAACGCTTAATAAAATATTTTGTGGCTTTAGGTCAAGATGGGCAATGTTGCGCTCGTGAAGATGCGATAAACCCTCCAGAACCTGCTTCATAGCACGGCGCGCCTCTAGCTCAGTGGGTATTTCGTCCTGGTCAAGGATCTGCTGTAGTTCACCGCCAGCGGCCAGCTCAAGCATAAGTACGACATCTGAATTTGTCTCGTACACCTGATGCAGACGTACTACGCGCGAGTTGTCCGCACATTTCATTAACACAGCAATCTCGTGGTGTATCTCTGGGGTTTGGTCGACAGCACGTCGACGTTTTTTAATATATTTGGCTGCGTAGTGCACGCCGGTAATTTTGTGTGTAGCTTTGCGGACGTTGGCAAACTTTCCCCTGCAAAGAAAATGAAACGCATTAATTCCAAATTGTCTTAGCAACGTCGCAAACCCGTGTCAATGAACTTGAAAATATATTTAATATGAGCGCCTAGAAGACTGCGAATGCTTGATTTTATCGCACTGCACTTGCACCTTGTCATCATCATTATTAGCGTATTAGAGTGCATTAAGTTGATAATGGCAGCACTGTTGCAGCCATTATTCTTTGCAATTCATACCTATTCAAAGATGTTTTAGATTTATCTAGATTACTCTGAAGTGAAAACAAAGGCGTATTGCTCGGAGAATGTGGTTTTTCATCGTCCTTTGTTATCTTCAGGTTAAGTCAACTTAAGTTAATTTTCACGCACACCCCCACATGAACAAACAACCTAAATTGCACATTCAATACAAAAATATGCACACAGCGCGCAAATCCATTGCTCGCGCGATGATCTTGTGATCTTGCGTCTTCACCGATGCGCTCGGTTGTGTGTGCCACGAGAACATGAGAACTGGGACACTTATCGGCGAACCAACTCTATCTCAACTAAACGATGCGGTCGTATAACATTTGTAATAAATAAATCAATTCTTAAATGCACTTACCAATAACAAAACAAGGCTAATATTCGCGAATACTTGACGTTTAAGTTACGCATCCATTGTCTACGCAAGTGCCGTTTGTCGTTTCTCTTTGTCACAGCAAAAATACCGTTACGAGAGTGCGCATGTGCGCTGGGTTGCAAGCGAGGGCATTTTCATGGTTAGGTTAGTGATTGTTGTGGCCAGCATGACAGGTCAACGTAGGATGCGCGACCATTTTCGTACAGGAAGTCGTCGTCGATAGCGCCCGCATTCTCGCCGAACAGCACAATCGACAAACGCGCGCAGCAGTAGAAGAATGCAAGATGTAGAAGAATATGTGACAAGTAATCTAACATAACGTGTGACCATATGTGTAAGCAGTAAGAAAACTATACCTAGTAGGTAATAGGTACAATTATTGCGTGAGAGTTCTCGCCTGGAATAAATAATAAAACCGAATCCACAAGAATTGGAAATGATTGAGAAATGCGGAAACACACTAATCTCTTCGCAGCGCGTTAACTCGCGCAGTGCATGTCATCGTCGCTTGAATTGTCGGATGCAACCGCCATTGTGCGTCTGTTGCTGCATGTGAAAATTCGAGCGAAAGCCAGCAATCAAAGCAACTTGCGCTTGTATTCTCAGCGTGCATTCCGAATGCAAACATTCCACACTGTTCATCAGAGTAATCATCATCACACATCACACAGCAAAAAAACATTGCGGCTTTTGCGATATCCAACGCTTTAATTAACGCCGGAAAATAAGAAGCCGCAGTTCACAAGCGCGCTGCACGATTGAGTTATTCGAGATAAAATTACGGCGATAACGCATTTGCGTTCGGGGCAAACGTAAAGTAAACACACATGATGCAAAAAGAGAAAATGTAAGCTGGTGAGCAAAGAAAGTCGCGCTTCCCGTCAACGACGGCATGCAGCGTCAATTACGATTAAAATTACATTTATACGTTTGCTATCGACAATCATCTCCTCTACTGACATTTCCGTTTTAGAAAGATATGCGATTTGCAATGAATAGCGTGTCGAAAGATGCAGTAGCTAAAAAAAAACTAAAGTTAAATTAGAGTATTGATCAGTTTTTATTTACTTTTTGATAACAGTTTTTGTGGGACACGAAGACACACGCTAGCATTCCGACGTTGCGAGTTTTCTGCAGCGGATAAGAATGTCTCGCGGGGTCGAAAGGTCGCATCGTCGTCGTCTGCTGGCCAGCTAGCCAGCTTTCACCGTACTCAAGAACTGTACACTACTAGTCAGAGCTTCAAATAGTCAAACAAAGCGATGCGAAATATTTTTCTCATCTTCTTTATATAGACAATTTGGCTTTACTTTTCGTCATCGATAAATTACATTATTTTTAAAAGCGTCTTTGATGACATTATTGAGATAAAATGACAGAAAATTATCTCTAAACGCATCCCGCAAAAATAAGTGAATTGTAGGTATATGGTGCTATTAATAAAATGGCGTGGAGTTTTGTGACGTAAGTGCACACAGAATAAAAAACAAGGAAAAACTCATTGGCTATAAGCAAGTAATCGAGTTCGAATTCTTTAAGCCACACCCACTCGATCGCAGAATGGCGCGACGACCGCGTTGGTGCAACAACAAGAGCTTGTTGTAATCGAATTTATTTGTTGTTTCTTTTTTCATCTTCAGCCATTCACAAGAATAAAGTCTCTCCCGTCTGGCGCAATACCATGTTGTCATAACGGAATTGATCAAATTAATAATTTAATCATTTTAAAGATTATCGTCGATCATTGTTCCTCCAAACAAGTTGAGTGGTAATTATAGTACTGAAACACCTCACAACTGAGAAGAAGTTGATTGATGTCCGATGCGTCCAACGGTGGGACAGAGATTTAATCGAGAAAACTTTATAATTGACAGAGCCGGATCATCAAAAAAATAAATAGCGACCACGCATAAATATCGACACATAAAAATTGCACATCATTTCACACTTGATTTTACAATCATAATGACGTCTACTATATACAGCGGGAATTAGATGAAATACTATTGTTGTATAATGGTTGCGTTATGGCCCATTATAGCGCGTAATGCGGCTTCAATTTGTGTTACCGACTTTAGATGCTAGCGATTGCCGAATATACTACGCCGATATCTTAAATGAGTACCTACATGTAGGTA
This sequence comes from Dalotia coriaria, assembly GCF_025399875.1. Taxonomy (NCBI): domain Eukaryota; kingdom Metazoa; phylum Arthropoda; class Insecta; order Coleoptera; family Staphylinidae; genus Dalotia; species Dalotia coriaria. The sequence continues at coordinate 6,972,284 of NW_027045445.1, forward strand.
CTTCCAATACCTATATTTATCTAGCATTATTTTGGATGGAATGTTTAAATCCGTCTCTGTGATTTTTTTTCCAATGCCATGCCTGGATGTCGATGCTAATGATAATTACCGCACATGCTTCGCGCGCATAATTTACAATAAAATATTTCGTGCGACGCGCGTTTGACAAAAATGTGCATGCAGATAGCATATGCACGCCCAAACTGGCGCCAGAAACTTTTTCGAAATTGCACGCGCCGTTCGCGGAGATCCAGGTCGGCCGTTTTGCCTCATTACTCATCAAGACTCGCCGCTCATTGAGTCAAACGCACGCGACCACAACATCAATCAAATTTTACGCGTTTACAAATTTACGCCAAATTGCTAAATTTACACAAATTCATAGTTAATTTTGGTAGTACGTACAAAGTTTAGGTTCATTTAAACTTTCTACACATAAAAAGTTAAACGAAACAAAAACAGAGAATTTAAAGAAAACTTCACGTAATAACCATCAGATGAAGTTAAATGGTGCCGTGTGGAATTACATGATTTCTACGTTTTCTTCTCTTTCTTCTCGCAAGATGCCAATTCAAGGAGGATTCAAGTAAATTAAACAAAATTATAGAGAGATTGACTCTTTAATTATTTATCATGCTCAAGCAGCGTTGACATTCAACCGCTGATCGCTGAAGACCTGTCAGAAGAGGTTTAATGATAATTGACACTCTGTAACTGTCCACAACTCTCTTTGCTCGTTTCATTCCATTGCTGACTGCTTGTTTGCGCCGTTAAAGTCCCGAAAGTAGTTGAGAATAAATAACATTTACCTCTTAACTCGTCGCGGGTCTTGAACTTGAACGACAAATTTCCTGACGCGTTTTCTGCTTGTGAGCAGAGTGCCTATTTTTCTTTCAGTGCTTCGGATTAGCAGTTAAGACATTCATTTCAATTACACACCAAACCGTAATAAGAAACAAGCTATAAAAAGAACAAATCCAAAATAAAGTTTTGAAAAAACAATTGCAATCGCTCCTGTAAAAGCGTAGGAAAAATATAGTACGATGGGAGAAATACTCAAGACATACGAGTACAGTGGTAAAATTAGAACGGATAAATGTCAATGTCAGCGGATGAACTGGCGATAACGCCTGCGACTAATTGTAATAAAATTAAACGCAACTTAACTATGACTTAACACTTAACGCACTAGTTGCGCGCCTAGACAAACTTTAATTTTATCTTAATCTCCCAAGCGCGCACGGAATGACAAAGTGCTGCACTATAAATATTTCATTTACCATTTCGAAGCAATGTTTCAACTATTCAGTTACAAATCTCAAAAGGGCGCAAGAAGTGTATTTAGTATTTATTTTCTGGATTAATTATCAAAAATATTTAATCGACAATTCAAGAGAATTACGTTACGATAACATTAATTAACTATTTTGTATCAGAACGGCAACTAGGCCTTAAAAATAAAGGTTTAAAGGCTAATTTGCTTCATCAAAAGTAAAGCGATACAGTGTACTCTCTAACAAGGCGGAGACAAGTTTGAATCGGTAATGTATTGGCAAAAATAATATTCTTGATTTATATCCACGGTAAATTTAAATTTTGAATCTAGTTCAATCTAAATTGTTACTACATGATGTTGGTCTTGATTTGCAAAATAGTCTCGTCCTACGCGAACAAAGTTGATTAAAACGTCGCAAAATCAGAGACGAAATCAGATCTAATGATATAATAAATATTTATAGCTATGAATTAAAATTCCCGAACAAATCGAGCTGTACGTAACAATAAACAATGAAGCATAAATATTTGACAGATTTACTAACTAAAAAAGTACAAACTCTTTTCTCTACTGGTATATATTTTAGCTCCAGACAAATGGAATGAGTTACGATCTAATCTTACAATTATAACACCGGCTTCAGAAACTTTTATACTTATCTGAATCAATTTGTGATCAATAATTTCGACTATGTTACATGTTATTGCGTTGAGATTTGTTCTACTTAGTTCAGTTGCATAATGCTCCGTGAGCGTGCTACGGTGGCCAATCCCCGAAAATTATGCACGACTTTTACATAGTTACACACACATAATTGAAACGTCGTGGCTGCGGCGTAGAACACTAATCATACTTCGCTTTATTTTAAATTCCAATTTCGCAGTTCATCATATCAACTAGTCACACAACTTGCCTACTGTATTCAGGTATTGCCCAAATCTGCATAACTTGTGTGCCTTTGTTCTCGTCTCAGCTTCCCATTCAATTGTTCTCGTTGCACAGGATTTAATATTTGCAATTAAATTGAAACCATATACTAGCATCAGTTCTATCCACTTGTTTCAACAGCTTGCAAAGCAATGATAATGTTTTCACACGAAGTTTAAAACTTAATTCTGTAGCCACAGTTTCAATATTACAATATTAGAACATTAACGTATTTGATGGTTTGATTCGGCTTGATGTATCAAAGAGATCAAATGTGTAACACATCGTGCAAAACATTAAAGATATAATAAAATGGCAAGAGATAGTTGAAACCTTTAGATATGCACAGTTTTGAATGTCGGAAGAAATAGTGTGTCGTTTTTTCGAACTTCCAAGGACATTTAATCAAATTCGTGGGAAATGGTAAATTTATGCATAATAGTTTAACATTCGCCTTATTGGTGCATACGCTTGATTTATATAGCAAGGTTTCCGTATTTTTGATTTGAAGAGTTGTAAGTTAATGCAAGTTAATGTTGTGTAAAATTGAGCCTTTGTTTTGCCATTTTAGTTTTTAAATTATAACTAGCCTTCCGCAAAAACAGCTTATTTCGATGAATTTTCAAACTTTTAATGATTTGTTGACGCAATTTATTAATTTATTCTTGAATAACAAAAGAATGTCTTTGTTTCAAATGGCTTTTTGACGGCGTCTTCCAATTTGAGACGCACATTAATTCAACAAACATTTGCATAAAAATTAAACGATTATTACTCATATCGTAAATGGATAATCCTAAAAGTATTTATTTAAGATCAGACACTCGGGACTAATAAGCATTCATGTCAAAAGAACGTCGTAGCAACTATACAGTATTGCAAAAGCCTAAGAGACAAAATAAACAACAACTCGAAAGAAGTTTAGTCTTTTTAGTAGCACACTGTTAGTTCACAGACGATAAACTTTTAATGGCAAACGTGTGGGATGAACGATTCGAGTTAGAAGTGAAATTAAATTAAACAATTTTTCGCTCAACGGTAGAATATATTGACTTAACGGAAGCAAGTTTAAATGTAAAGAAAATAAATCGGAAAAATATTCATCTCTTTTAGGAAATAACGCAACGGGTGCTTCTGTACTTCCATTATGACAATCAGACGATTACCATATCTTTGTTAACCTATAAATTCGACTAAACGCACATGTATAACAGCAGTAAAATGGAACCTTGTGCAATAACTAAAACTACTTGTCGCCTTAATATAACGCTATAAAATCATTACCGCTCACGACGTAAAACCGAAATTCCGCGCATTCCTCATCATCATCGCCGCGACTCGAGCGCGTGGCGCGACTTAAGTAAGGTAAGCTTCGACACTGCGGTGCGGTACTTAAAAATAGTAGCAAAACCTATGCTCACATGTGCCAGTATGTGTAGCGCGCATTTTTGTCTACTCCAGTATGTGGATGGCAATGTGTACACGCTAAGCCCGTGCTCGTGTGCTAAGTAAGGTGCGTCGTTACTCTTTTTTAAGCCGTGCACGAGAATGTGTCACCTCTCCGCGCAAGACTTTTTATTCCACCACGCGGCAGCTGATGCGTCTCCGACCATTATAGTCTTACAAACCGGGCAATTATCACGTTCGGATGACTCATTTTTCTTCGGTAATTAATTTACATGCGTCAATGAATTAAGTACCTATGTTATAAAACAAGACTTTACTTGTGTACATGTTGTATAGCCCAGTATAGCAACCACTTTTTTTTGGTTTTGCTATTTTAAGAGTGTGATTAAGGAATATTTTTTGTTGTTGAGTTAGCGAGGGTAAAGGAAGTCTTTCCTCGTCTTTAATCGTTTTGTAGGTATCGAATTTAACGGCTCGTTTACGAGTTTCCTAATTATTAACACGCTGTCGGATGTTGCAACTCAAGCACGGTAATAAAATGAAATTAGCATACAAAGACACGACTTTGTGCCGCATCGTCCATTTCAGCCATTTCAAATTTTCCAAATGCTCGAAGAAACCGTCTTCGATCGAGCGTGGTGTGTGGCGCTCGCAACTTGCGCCGACACACAAACAAGTTTAAGTGCGGTGAGAATGTTTTATTTTATAATTTTGTATTTCGTGCGTGTTATGTGTGTGGCGCCGGCGATGGCGGCTCTCGTGTGAACTGTAAATAATGCCCGAGTGGCATTTGTTCGCCGGCTTTGCCTTCGACCCGTCAAAACACGATTTGCGTTTTACTAGCGGACGTAAACCTTAAATTCCAGACTTTTTGCAAGACGGTAGGTCGGTCGTTCGTGCAGTTAAGCATAGCCGAGCGTTTAAGACGGCACAGTCTGATTAAATTCGCAGTTGCCGCCGCCGACGCGTTGTAAAATTTACAACGACTGGTACGAACGACTCCGCCGTCCCGACGTCGTCCTGTGAGCGTCGCGGATGTGTGGCATGCTTGACTTCAATGAAGACGAGCTGGATGTCCGCCAGCCGGTGCAAACACATCATCGGAATGCGCGTTTTTTACTGAAGGAAACATACTCAAACATGACAATTGACAGCGAAAACTAACAGAATCCAATGATTTATTTCAACCTTATGATTAAAGTATTTTGTAACATTATATTCCTGTTACTTCCAACCTTAAGTGTAAACAAAGGTCCTTTTAAAAAATAATGAAGAAGTAGAGAAGTAGAGTGCACGCCACAAATAATAATGCGCGCGCGTGCCTGGCATATATTTCTGGCGCAAACAGGACCTCAAAAAAGCGGAACAGGAAATGCTGCACGCACGTGCCAGACTCCCACAGGAAGTGCGTAAAAACATCTCCGTCGATTGTTTTTCGTTGTTGTATAATTTAAGATGAGACCACAATACATGAATGGAAGTGAAGGGATGAGTGGGAGGTGTTCATTCACGGCGTGGCTCGGCGGCCATCTTTAAAATAATGGAGCAAAAGGAATGAAAAAAGTCGCAAAATTTGAGATAGATTTATTTCGGGTGCAAGTTATTTAGCGCAGCAAAACGGCATGCACGTCAAATGCCGGCGGCGCGCAATTAGCCGAAAGCGGCGGGCTAATTGCGGAGGAATTCGCACGGAAATAGAACGCGGGCGCTGGCGGCCACACCAAGACGACGACGGCGGCGGCCGGCACCAGGAGCAGGAAGAAAAATTTACGCGCGCTTATGAATCATGAGTGCTCCCAATCAACTCTTTGCCTGAATTGAAAAAAAGTATTTATTTAGGTCAACGGCATTTGAGAAATCAAAATAACATAGCCTCGTTTTCTACTTTGATAACATGATAACATACCAATGTACGTTTTCTGCTTATATTAATATTAAAATTGACTTTTACACGATCCAATCCAATTGGCGTTAGACCAAAAAGGAAAAAGCTCATTTGATGTAAATTTTCCAGCATGATAGAAAACCTAATTAAATACAAAGTCCATGTTACCGATTTCAACATGGATGCGCTTATTTGACTTGCACGCATCCATGTGAGAACAACCTTGACAATCGCGAATCGTTCACCAAGTCGCCACAGCCGGGACTAATCAAGTTAAAAACTCGATTCACAACTCGTAACCGAGCAGCTGATTTAGTTGTCTGTATCTGAGGAATGTGTCTTAAATGAACCGTTACTGGAACATTATAGCACATTTCTTGTTAATTGTTTTGCGTTTTCTTTATTACATTTTCAAATATCACTAGCGGACCAAACTGAATGGCTTTCATCACTTAATCACGGGAATACACAGAATATACCAATACCAATTAATAAATTAATCTATGACAAAGGTGTTCTTGACATATTTTTGATCAAAGGTAATCAAATTTCTTAATCGTTGGAAGTTCCACTACCAAAGTATTGGTCGTATCTAAACTGGATACAAACAAACGCACGAGAAAACATACGACGCATTTTGATAAAGCGCGACGATAACGAATAACCTTGCCGCACGACACAAAACACTATCATTATCACTGAATTTTAGTAATTCCCCGTTTCAATCATTTCTATTGTCATATTGCATGCTTACTAATCCCAAGCAATAAATTTACACACAGAAACAAATAGAATTCATTGAAATTATTTAATACAGAGCATACTTCATTGCTACATAGAATAAATGTATGTATTCAGGAACAAGTTGCCAAACGTAACCTTAACCTCATGACATGTATCGATATTTTTACGAACGCGCCTCGTTTTCGTTACGATTATTATGATTTATCGCTAACAATGGATTGCCGGCGATTAGAATGTCTAACAAGACTGACGCAACACACCGCATCGACTAGCTTATTATTTGAGTTCGTTAAAGTATTGCTCAAAACTTTAATTCAATGGTCTGCGTGGCACCACGTTTAGTAATTTACTAATAATAATTACAACGTTGCAAATTAATTGTTATGTTATAGAAGTGGGGTGAAATGAACGCGCTCCGGTAAAACATGGCAATGAAACAATCCGGGCAATCGCAGCCACTACACAAAAACAATCATTCAATTAAGTTGTAATTATAAGCGTATCCGGTGTTGTAATTATAATTAATGCATCAGGCGTTGAAACTTGAACAAATTTCGTCGAGTGTAGTATTAGGCTATTGAGTAGGTATAAATTTAATTAAAAATATGTTGTGCGAAGTTTGAGAGTGTAAATGTCAGCAATAAATGTTCAATAAGCTCGTTTAGATTAACTTAATTTTTTGATTTCGAATTAATTTTGTTTATATGTTGTTGTTGTTGCCAACGTGTGTTGTAACTTCCTTATAAGTAAGGGCCAGTTTTGCGTGCGTGTCGAAACGTCCACACGTCGACAACTTCGATTTTCGATCAGCTTTTCGACTCTCGCCGTGCACTGAATTGTCGAACGTTAATTTCGCATGCAGATATTCCATGTCTGCGCGTTCGACGTCAAGGGTTTTACGCGCGCTCTTAAGAATAACAGATATTCATCTGGAATTCACAACGCAACAAGCGCGACAATTTTATATTGATAAAGTCACAAGCACAAAAATTAAAATATTTTATAGTGCTTACGCTTTTCTCGAGTGCGTTTTCTTTTTTATTTTGCTGGAATTTATATAGAAATGTTAATTTCATCCATTTCATTGCTCTTATTTCTTTCTTGCAATTGTGCAGTTAAAAAGGTAGTCTCGCACTTCCTGATTGCGCATACGCAATTTACGTAGATTTTACTTTTCATTGCCTGATTGGTATTTTGTTGGGACAGGGCACGACAACGCACGCACTGACGTCATTAGAATTAATTTACGCAAGCTCGTACGCGCCGCGAATCAAAAACCGTTTAATTTGCATTCGCTTCGATTATGAACTCGTATAAAATTGAAACCGCGACAGTTTACTTTTATTTTCAAGTTCAAATTTATTTTTATTTGAACATTTTAAATTGAGATCCGTTATCTATTCGTGTGGTGACATCATGAAAAACATTCAATAATAAATACCTAAGCCAGAAATTCGGAAGTACAATAAATTTCAAGTATTTTCTGCCATTTCGCGGGCGTGTTTAAAGGTTTCCGCACATTTTACAAATAATTTTATCTGATTATTAGCATGAAACAATAATAAATCCAACATGCGACTTCATTCGTCACATTTTTCGCTATCACGTCCTTCATTCAAGATGAATGAATGAATGAAACATTGAAGCACGCACATTGCCATGTTTGTAGTTTGTGTTTTCGAAAAATTCATAATTTTTGCTTGCGATCCTTCGATGACAATGGCGTTGGGACTCACGCGAGAATGGCAATGACCAATATCGCATATTTTGACCGCTGCAAAAGGCGAATCTATAAATAAATTCACGCCAAAACGAAAGAAATGAGCGACGCGATGAATTCCGACAGGGCAACCTTAACAAACACCTTGCCACCCACAACTCAGGAGCAGTTCACAGAAAATAAGCAAATTAAATTATAGTGATATGCAAATGAAGCAAATTGGACGAAAACACTGAATTTAGATAAAGTTGTTGACAATTTTCTCAAATAGGCTTGTACCTATAGTTGTTAACAACGATTTAATTGGTTTATCGTTTGTGGAATGTTAACGATGTGAATGTGTGATTGTAAAGTGGCGCTTGGAGTTTTCATCCGTTTTATGTTGAAGGCGCAGAAGAAAAAGGCACTTTCTAAATCATTCTTCTGCTGCTGGACGACAGCGTAAACACGAAAGACGAATGGCAAAGCAAGTAAGCAAACACAACGGTAAACTTTCTGGTAGTCGGATGCAAAACGAAACAATATCGAAATCTCAGACGATACGCAAAAACGTAAATGAGGTGCAAGCATGTGATGTTGACAATAAATTGAAAGTATAAAATGAAAGCATAATTTCATAAACACACAATAAGAATATCGATTGTTTACCGTAATATTGCCACTAATAATTAGAATACACTTGAATGCAACGTCTGCGGCGCTTGTTAATTTGTTTACTTTATAAATTAATATGCGCAAAATGGCGTTGGCTCGCAAATCTGGAGACGCGACCGGACAACAAACGGCGACGACGAGGCAAGGTCTTTTTAGTAACGCAAGGACGCGCATTGCTCTTTGTTCGTTGTTATTCTTATACTTTGCACTTTACGCATATAAACAGAGACGTCGAACATTGAAGAATATCACATCTCCAAACATAATATCCAACCATCACTAGATTTAGAGAAAAACAACACGAGACATGTCAGCATTGTTGTTTTAAACACACTTGAATGCAATAATAGTAAGAATTTAAAAACTGAAAGTACGAATATCCAAAGAGAACAAAGATGAACTAATTCCATCAATCAATGATTAAAGAACATGTCTAAGTTACCGTAATTATCGAAAGTACCGAATATTCTGTACGCAATATTGTTGGGCAACCGCTAATAATGGGTTTCGATACGAATCGTTTGGTAATGATGGAATTTAGCAATTCTGCAGCGCTTGGCAAACTCTAATCGTCGTTTTGTTTTCGTCATTACTTTGTTGCTTGTAGAGTAGACTCACTAAATTTTAAATGTGGCCGATCCTCAAGTCAATTAGGCAAAACGCACAAAACAAAAGACTTGAAGATTTGTATGACAAAAACTGACGATAAAATTACGTAAAATTCTTCATTGATAAAATTTATTTTCAATCTGAAGTAATAAAATAATAATAGGGTGCAAAAAAGTCACGATTGTCTAGTAATCCGCTGGTGTTGCATAACGCCGCGTTTCACCTTCGAACCACGACGCCAGACCAAGATAAACAACATATTAATGCTACACGGAGACACTTTAAAATATATTTGTTGCTCGATTGGCGGTGAATAAAACGCGAGCTGAAGTGGTCAAAAGGTCGCATGCAACATTCGACGGTGTTAAATGGTGAACAACATTCCTGAACAATCGTAAGCATTCATTTCGATTTCTTTTTCGATAAAAACCAAGCGTAATGCTGAAATATTATGTCACATCATGTAGTAGAAATCAGCGCTCACTTTTTATTGATCTTTAACACCCAATTCGATTGAGTACTTTTATAAATGCCACAAAAATAGCTTACTTACTGCAACATTCTTATTGAAATTTTGTTTAGATTGTGAGCTTACCTGTAACAAAAAGAAAACAATTATTATTACACAATTACTGATAAATTAATGAGAAAGAAATATTATTATGAATAGCGTGGAAAATCTCTTCTTTCAATAAGGGCTGCAAAGTGCTCCGCAAATGGTACACAAACAATAGCTAAATGAGGCAAAGATCATAATTAATACGCATTGAAAAGCCGACCATCGTGAGTTGTGTAAGAAACAAGCGAATGACGTCAACAAATGCGAAACAAATGCTTATTTTATGTGTGTACGTATGCCGATCAATGATTGACAATAAATCGCGAACAAAACTGGAGTAAGTCGCGTACGAAACGAATAAATATTACTCGCACGTGTGTCCTTGATTGTCTTCTTAACTAAACTATCATAATATGTACACAAATTAATGCGAAAACACGATGAAAACAAAATCATACAATTATTTTATGGTTTGTTTGTTTAAGCTACAACAAATTAATGTGAATACCAGAAAAACGCGTGAGTTTTTATCCACGTGTTATAGTCGGTTGAATTAAAGTCGAGTCAATCGAAAAAGGAGCAGAACAACGCTTAATTAAAGCGATTAAGTGAGGATTATGCATTCGTACTAATATGTTGCTTGTGTTGGGACACTTGTGGGAGTTGAGCGAGCGCCACGGCATTTCCTCAAACGTGCCTTTTTATAGGCATTGAGACGACAACCAAACTCCAATCAAGTTGTCAACACAACAGTGCTTTGGATTGAAGAGGTAATATAATTGAGTGTGGTTAGATTCAAGGTAATATCTTATAAAATTACTTTTAATGAAAATAGAATAATTGAAGTAAGTTTATCTTTATGATGATCGAAGACATAAAAATTATTTACAATTGGACTCGACTTAATTGGCAAGAAATGAAATGTTAACAAAAATATATTTGTTCCATGAAAAAAATGCAAATTAATCTTAAACATTTTTGAAGAGACAATTTTATTTCTTAGCATAGCAGCTGTACACACTTGAAAATCGTTTAGAATATTTAAGAAACGTTTTAAACAGTTTATTTCTTCGTTTGTTTAACCAAACAAATTGTTTTGGAAGACATATTTAATTGCGCAATCAAACAATTTCCTGCCATTTAGTCAAACTCAGAGTCAAAACTGAACAAGATAAACAAAAGGCGAAGACTAATGACGATAACCGTTCCTAGCTTACTTATACACGTTGATTGTGTTTTTTATATATTTATTTCACGTTGCAAATGGTTCTGATTTTATTCTGCCACGAAGCAATCAACATTCGTGTAGAGCACTCGAGAAGATTTCTTGGACGGGTTGTGAAGAGTAGCAAGAGTCAAAGATACGACGGCAACAGGAGCAACAAAACCGACCAAAAAGCGACCGCGCAAGCCTCATTATGCTGTAAGAGTATAGTAAGCACTGCTTGCAGTGCATTTACACGCACACTCGCATAATGTAATGAGTAGTATGGGTATGTACATGGCGGAACGTACGTAAATTCACACGGCCGCACCGCCGATGAGGTTGAATTCTCGCGTCTCACGGAGCGCGCGCGCGTTTGAATATTACTTGCGCACTAGTGTCCATACGTGTGTACTTCCAAGTGAACCTCAAGGCCGTTCGTTGATACTTGAACTCGAACACAACGCAACAACACAACAGCCAAGAAACAGCCATGCGAATATGAAATAAGTAAAACGGATTTGGAAATCAGAGAAAATGAGACAACTTTGTTTTTTGAACTATTGCAATTGGAAAACAGCTACAGTCGTAAAACGTGTAGATATTTAAATTAATTAATAATAACAAGTAAACAAGTCAAAAATAGGTAATTCTTATCCACCACGAGTCGTGCATTTTCATAAACAATATGCAAATACCTTTACCTACTATCAACCCATTACGCAGTAATTACTTTGATACAAACAGATTCGCTGAGTTGTTTACAATGCATTTGTCCAAAATTGGCAGCTAAAAATATAATAAACGTCTTGTACTTGTTGCAAAACAAAAAATAAAACTTTAGCAACGTGCAAAATATTTACATTCTTTTCGACGCTAAAGGAAAACATTGCATCAACAAAAAAACAAAATTATAAAATAATATACCTGCAATATTTTATTTCGTTGATTTAAAATAATTTACCTAATTAATGATTACGGAGTCATTAAATTAGAATATTAATTCGTTAATTGCATGACTCACCGAAATATTTCGTCGGCACATCAAGGTGAAATTGTAATAGAACTCCGCTGTTATCATTTCAACTTAAATAATCGGTTTAATAGCATAGAATATTGTTTATTTGCCACAAGCGCATAAACTGAACTTTTATCCGACTATGACAAAACATAAAACCACATTAAAATTACCCACATTCCAAATTTTATGTCTGGCATTCCTGTGCCTTTCTTCTGTCCTTATTGATATGCACAAATTTAAGTCACATTCGCACTAACGTTACGAAACCTTGTTTCGTCACGCGTTAAACAATATACAAAAATTAAGTATTTGTATGCAAAGAGACAAACAAACATATATACAAAGTTCAAAACATAAAATAAAACTTCAAATTGATTTATTTGAACCTGTAGTATTCACGACTGTTGTCAAATCGTTCCATCGTTAGCATTTTCTTTTTGTTTTATAGCTGCCATTGTGCAGTAGTGTTCAACTCTCGAATTGTCTGATCGTGCAGCGGCATTCAAACATAAATAGCATTAAATTCATTGTGCGCTGAGCATGGAAAAACTTTGTAAAAGGCCGCTTCGGCGCATGTTGTTAATATTGCCTATGATCGCGCGATAGTTCAGAAAACTAAAACGAAACGTTACACAGGTGGTTAATGTAGGGCGATTCCATAGAGTATATCAGCACACACAGTGCACTTATGCAAAGCAAACAGAAAACAACGAGATCAAAATGAGCCAGACACCAAAAGGAGTTTAATCATAGGGTACAGTCAGGTAAGAAGGTAAATACGTTCGTAAAGTATGCTGTTGTGCATTGTTGCGGTGCAGATAGAATAGTAAAAGTTTTCGTTTGCAATCGATTGAATACTCACAGCTTAAACTAACGACTAACAATGGAAGGTCTTTCGATACCGCCAGCGCTTTTCTCGCAATTATATTTATTGCATGGAACGGTAAGAAATCGATGCAATTGTGTTGGATAATATGCAGTTTATCATTAATCAAAACAAATAAAAACGCAATTTTTCAAACCAATGGTAATTGGGAGATACTTCATGCAGGACCACAAAAAATTAAAGAAAGTTTTCACACATACCATATCTTTCAATGCCATGACTTAAAATCTCATTTTGTTGTACAAATCAGCGACGAAACGCCCATAAAAATAAATAGAGTAAATAAGTGTATCGAAAAAATAACATCTCACCGGAAGAAAAACGTAAAAGATAATCTTTCACATTTAACAAACGTCATTTAAAAAACGAGTCGACACGCTGTGAAATTGGGTTTAATGTGAAATTAATTTAAATACGAATGACTTCACAAAATGACTAATGACCATATATTGAGAATAAAATGGAAGCAGAACATGATGTATATGAGCTGCAGAAAAAATAATAACATAACTCTCCAATTTCTTCTTGGCTTGGCTTCCAAGCATCCATTTATAGACAAGTTGTTGTATTTTAACGATTATTTATTCAAGTGGTTTAAACTAATACAAATATATGAGAATCGTAAATGACTTTTGTGCTACTATTAAAATTACTTTAGGACATACTACAAAAACCTTTATGTAACCAGGTAAAACCAATGTTTTGAGGTGTCTCAAAAATAACCGTAGAAAAAACAAATATCTTATCAATAAAGATTATACTAGACAAATACCGATTAATCGTGGAAGTCGAATATATAATATATAATAGTCTAAAACACTGTTTGTTATTAATAGAAACTTTTAATGCAAGATTTACAGTTTCAAAATACTTTTATTATATTTTAATTTGTTGGAACTGCCAAAATAAAAACTTGCTATAAATTTTGTAAAGTTGTTTTTCTTTTAAGCCACAACAGTATAGGTGTATCATATTTATCGCATAAAATACTACTAAAATAAATACAACCATGAGCGATAAAATCGTATGATCAACTTGGAGTAATCTTGTATATGTCGATATGCGACGAATGGTACGTGGGCGCCGTTTTAATCAACCAGATATCAAGACATTGTAACAGCAAAATTAAAAACAAGATACCTACTTATAAGTTAAAAATGTGATTATCAAAAAAGTGCCCAAATATAGGGATTTCACCAATCAAAGTTGTACAAATTGTACCCACTGTAACTATATAGAATGTAGAATCCTATTGAGAATAATTGCATATAACATGTCATTGGATTATACTATACTTCTTTTCATTTTATTTGCTCTCTGTTCGCTCAGGCGCATTATTGTACATTGAATGGGTCGTTTTGAAAGTTATGTAACGCAAAAATGCAAAGCATAAATAAATAAATAAGTAGGTTCTATTATATGGCGCGCACAACGCGGAAAGAAATCGCATAATCCGCATAATCACATGCGGCGGACGACATTAGACATTGCTAAACAAGTCCATGCACGTCGAGAGACCGCCATATTGAAAAGCGACTCGAGCTCATTAAAACGAGGAACGAAACAAAGAGAATAAAAGATCCAAGTAAAATTTGCATTTGAATTTCATGCGGTAAATCATGCTAATGATGGTCAGGTATCGAATTACGCTTTGTAACAATAATTATCTCAATATGTAATAAAATATTTTCACGACGGCGCTTTACAAAAATCTACGAACTTTATAATACCAACTAGGTAATAAAAACTTTAGAAAGGCAAACACATTTTTTTTAAATGACAAATCGGTAAATTACAAAAATAATTGCGATAAGATAATTTGAAAAGTCTGATGATTAATTTATCCTTAAACAATTATTAAAGTAACTTTTCAGTGTTATCAGTTTATATTAAATTGAATGAAATAATTAATTTCTCAGTAAAAATGGTTTCGAAACGCTTCATGATTGTTTTCTGATAGATAAAACATTATAACATGTATATCAAATATACACTTGTCCAAATAATTAATAGCAATATTCCATACTTTTTAATTTAGTCCTTAAAATATAATTTATTGAAATAATTTATATTACTCCAGATAGTTGATACTGAATTAAAATTTAAGTTTGCTCCACTTTATCTCATCAAGTTCAAGTTTATATTTAAACTTATACCACTTGACAACAAGTTTAACCGCAGATTCTCTGCGCTGTCTGCAACCAACGGACAAGTGTTTAAGGTATTTGCGATTACTCAACGATAAACGAATTAAATTCCAATTACACTTACAACCCATCCAGTTTAATTATTTATTTATTTATCCGTTGTCGACTTGACAAAGAATTTTAACTCCGTCTGCAAAACGTTTTCATCCTGATGACCTAAATATTTTCTCCAGCTTGAAATTCCAGATTTCGTATCACTAACCATAAATATTTTTGTTTTGGGTGCAATGATTGGCTGGGCGTTGGGGCGGCAATAATTGTTGAAATTGTGTCAGTGCCAAACGACACAAATTAAAACAGCTCACCATGTGCCATGGTAAATTGTGAATTGTACTTATTCGTA
Source organism: Dalotia coriaria (assembly GCF_025399875.1). NCBI lineage: Eukaryota > Metazoa > Arthropoda > Insecta > Coleoptera > Staphylinidae > Dalotia > Dalotia coriaria. Next base: position 6,987,726 of record NW_027045445.1, read on the forward strand.
CTTACATTTAATGTACTTATTCTTATTCGTAAAATGTTCGCGACGCATTGTGCGCATTATTACACACGCATAACAATTATCGCAATCGGGCACGAGCTCACGCGCGCGTATTGAAATAAATAAATTAAATATGAATTGTCATCGCAAGAGACGCAGCACGCAGGCAGGCCGGGCCGGGCCAATGATAATCGAAAAGTTAAGTGCGTGTCGTGGCATACGGCACACGCACAACGACTACAATCAGAACTTGTGCAATCGACAATTCAACCGGCACGAGCATATACATAAATGGCGCGCGGGCTGAGTGGTAATAATTTTCGACAATTAAGTACTTAACAAGTTTAAATTCAATTCAAAGACGCCAAAAACAACCAACTCAAAGAGCCGTATTTGTCAGACGCCGAGGTTTGATGATATGGCAACAATTCAAAGTAAGTTACGATTGCTAACAAAAATATTTAATCACAGAATAGTAATTAAATAAGTATTATCGGACTGTAGCAAAAGTAGCTGTGGAAGTTTTAAAGCAGCGTGCGTAATTTAATTTCGATTTCCGTTGCACGTCGTTAATCGTCAAACGGTACTCGTCATGTCATTGCATAATCAAATGAATTAAGACATCGACATGATGTCGCGCATCGTAATTTAGAAGTTTCGGTTTTAAAACATTGACATTTTCACAAATAGGTATTATCTTGAAACGAGTTATACATATTCAACCTTAGTATATTATAAGCATTGTGTTAAAACAATATTTTTTTACTTGCAACAGTAAAAAACAGACAAACTGTATGTCAACTTTCCCCAGAACATTTAAAAACTATATTATATATGACAAATTTAACTTTTATTAATAATTATGAATTTTTATTTGTAAAACAACATCTGCTGCTAGAGAGTAGTGCATTGTTTGTTCTTTATGGTTATTGCTTCATCAACTTTCGACTCTTTAATACGCCAACCGCACATAATGTAAGCGCAAACGGCGAATCTAGAAAATATGCGCGGACATGCAGCAAATGGCGGCCATTTTGCGCCCGCAAACGGCCAGCCGCCATTTTGGATGCGGAACAAAGCGTGGAATAATTTCACGGCGTCGTGCAGCACGCGTACGAAAATCGCGTTCGTGTTTCGATTTCAAATCAACAACACAACAATCACTAAACCAAAAAAATCAGTTTCCATTTCGACGAAAGGACTCGGAACGAATCAAAAGTACAGTATTATTTTCGTATTGCAAGTGTTATGTTATCTAGCTATAAATGGAATAAGCGTGATTTACTATTTCATGGTAGGCATGTTGTATTTTTGTAATCAGGTTATAATCAGACTTGTATCCCTTTCGTAAAACCGTTTACGGTAGATTGAACAATTTTGGACCCTTTCCACTTCACTTTGCTTCAAAACGGCCGCGTCTTGATATAGTTTCCGGTGTGTTGTTCCGCCGAAAGGTAATTGAACTCACGCCAGGCAACGTGTCAAATGATAATATGTTTAAATAACAACACAAAAACGGGTTGTAAATATGTAATACAATGAACTGTTGATTGATATAAATTAAAAGTACAAAAAAAGAAAACACGATGGTTGCGTTTTTAAGGTACACAAACTTTATATGGTTTATATCTTGTATTTCATGCACGTACTCAACACAAACATTTTCTCATCAGATTGTATATTCAACATAAGTATATCATATGTGTTTTAAGATAATATCACTGAATTAAAGCACGTGAGTACATCTCGTAGCAGGAAAAACAAGCAAAGATGAATAGTTTCAGTACAAGACATGTTAACTTTAAATTTAAATAAAAAATTAAAATGTAAGACATGAAAACAAAAATAGTTCTGTACCAGAAAATAACTAAACTAGAAAGTACGGCAAACAGTCAACTTATTTTGAAACCATATTATTAATTAAATTCAGTATCTAAAAGTGTCTAGGAGTAGTTTTACACAAATTAGTAGAAATGTACTAAAAATAAGCTTTTGGGGATGTCAAAACACAACAACACGAAGAAATAAATTGCAACTAACGAAAATATCGTAAATTTCGTATCCCATTTATTATGTTGTATTACTTCACATTACATTGCGTTACATTTGAGTTGTGCTCTGCTACGCTGGGTTATGTTAGAGTTAGATCGTCACGTTCGGTTGAGCACACAACCTGCAGCAATTTTTAAACTCTCAGCAGCAATTTCAATAGTGCGATCGCCATTCTTTCGTTTCCTATTCAAAGTATATACCTATTTGATATATCTTGGTGTCGCTGCACTGTTTAACTCAGACTAGCGACTTACTTTACTGGCTCATCCAATGGAGTAAATAAGTAGAAAACAACGCGAGTGGCACCACCAGTGCAGGCGGTTTATCTACAATATGTTAAATTTGATAACAAGTAAGAGTGAAAAGTTCATTGCACCCACACATAATAGCATGCTGCATTCTGCAGCGAGTATGGCGCAGGTTGTAGTTGGAAACAAGTGGAGAACCAGTGTTTGCCTTACTTCCTACCTTTGTTTAATTAATAAAAGACCGGCGAACTAACGTCGACTACCTACTGCTCAAAGTACCAGTTTATTACCCTCTTCTGAAGTATTTCACTTGGGTATACAATGCTTTGGTTTACTTCGGTTCGCAGCGAATGAAGAGAATGTCATCGAATGCAGGAAAAGACGGCAAAATTAAGAAAACTTACATTTATGACATCATCTACCGTCAAAGCTAGAAATAGACGCTTACCTGAAACAAAGAAATGAAGATATTGTAAACATTCAGTTAAATTACTATTGGAATATTGTGATAAGAATAAATAAAATTATCAGTTTAATGAACCACAAATCAAAAATTTCTTCATTTGCAGATTTATTCATCGATTTCAAGCAAAGTAAATATTTTCGGCAAAAATGGTAAAATATTCAGCGTTTATTTGACTTGTAATTATTCCAGACTTGAATATAAACAAATATTAATTTAAGGCTAAGGTAAACATTTTCTAGAACGCGACATGTAGGCTGCGTCGACATATCTGAGCAATTTCTCATTATGTTTAGACAATTTTGCCCAGTTCAGGTCATCAAACCGTAAAATTCTTGAAAAGCATGTTTAAAAAAATCATAAACTCAGCACAGAAAACATTTTTCTACAATAAAATAAATTATCTATTTATATTTTAATGAACATCTATAATTAGTGGTGGCGAATCATGTTCAAATATTTTCTTTGTCATCTCTCGCAAATGTTCTTTTGTTTCAAGCGTGCAAAGTTGTGCGCTAACATTAATTTATTGACGGACCACCTGAGGCGTTTTCTATGGCACGAACGCAGCCATAAGCAATGGCCGATATCTGAAAACATAAAGTTGACTGCATTGCCGCATTGCTCATTGTTTCGCGAGAATGATTTTCTCGTTTTAAAAATTTCAACGATTAAAATCAAGCGAAACAAATAAACGCAAAAAAGACACACGATAAGAGGCATTAATCATGTCTATAACAAGACACAATGGTGTTGTACTTGTTAGTGCAAGCCGTAATTGTAAGTTTAGTTAATAAATAATGCAATTTTTAGCTGTAGATACAGGAGTCAGAACTCAAATTAATCGCGCAGATAAATGAAACAAAGAGCATGCCGCTTGAAGTCGGGCACGTTTCAATTAAAATGGCAACTAAAAAATTAATACTCCTTTGTCAATTTACGAGTATTGCATATGCGCAATTGTGCAAGATATTTTCTTGTGCGTTAAGCTTTCAGCATTCGTTCATTTACACCATTTAGAAGTTGACATTTAAATGTTTGTTGTCGTTTTCCTAACGTAAATTGACGAAAAGATTTTAGCATTCACAACTTAATACATACGTGCATGCGCAGTATAATATACCTAATTGAACAAATTGTCCGTAATGCTCACGGCTGTTAATTTTAATTGTAATTACAACGCACATGGCAAAAATGATAAATATTTTTACGTTCACAAATAGAATACATTTGACTAAAGTCATTCATTTGTTGCAATAGTTTTGGTTGTACCTGTAATTTCATCGCTTTTGCGTCTGAATTTGTAGACATAAACGAAAGTCATAAACAAAATTGCACAAACAGTGGAAACAAGTAAGAGATAAAATAGAAGAATCACAATATGAAACAAAACAGACGAATGTTATCGTAAGTATATTGCTATTTCTGAAAGTAATCAAAACATGTCATTTTAAGACCCTAAACATGTTGGAAGTGCTCGAAAATGCCCTTTAAACATTGACCGACTTCGTAAAATTTGAAAACATCGTATAGAAAAAACTTAATATCTCCATAACTATATCATTTCCTTTGTTTATCAGTGACATAGTAGAGTACAAAAGACCCTTTTGAAGACGCATTTTATTTTAACTCGCTTGTCCCCTCAGAACTGCCCTAAAATGCCCTTTAAACACCCTGTATCTCCTTAACTATTTCATTTTGTTTAAGTTTTTCACCGCCATATTATAGTTTAAGAGACGCTCTACACGATGCATGCCATTTTAATCCGCTAAATATTTGGGAAGTGCCCTAAAATGCCATTCAAAACAAAGGCCTTTTTTGAAAATTTTGAAAACATGCTGGGCAAAACACCCTGTATCTCGCAAACTAATTCACTTTTCTAGAGTTTTTCACCGCCATATTATAGTTTAAGAGACGCTCTACACAATGCATGCCATTTTAATGCGCTAAACATTCTGGAAGTGCCATAAAATGCCCTTCAAACATCGGCCTTTTTATAACATTTTGAAAACATGTTGTGGAAAACACCTTGTATCTCGCAAACTAATACACTTTTTCTGAGTTTTTCACCGCCATATTATAGTTTAAGAGACGCTCTACACAATGCATGCCATTTTAATGCGCTAAACATTCTGAAAGTGCCATAAAATGCCCTTCAAACATCTGCCCTTTTGGGAAATTTTGAAAACATGCTGTGGAAAACACCCTGTATCTCGCAAACTATTGCACTTTTCTTAAGTTTTTCAACGCCATTTTATAGCTTAAGAGACGCATTACACAATTCATGCAATTTTAATGCGCTAAACAATCTGGAAGTGCCCTAAAATGCCTTTCAAAAATTGTTATTTTTCACGTTTTTTTTAAATTTTTGGGTCGTGAAACGGACAAATTTTTATTTCAACATTCTTTATTCTGCAAAACTTGAAATAATTTATAACATTTTTTGTCTGAAGAACAGGGTTAAACTTTTTAAGTTAAAATATTTTTGTCTGAAGAACAGGGTCGAACTTTTTAAGTGAAAATATTTTTGGCCGAAGAACAGGGCCGCATTTTTTGTGTTAAAATTTTTGGGTCGAAGAACAGGGCCGAACTTTTCAGTCAAAAATTTTTCGGCCGAAGAACAGGGCCGAACTTTTTAAGTTAAAATTTTTTGGCCGAAGAACTTTTTTTTCTGCGAAATCAAATTAAACTTTAAACGCTAATAACTCCTGAACTAAAAGGGCTAGAAGGGAACGGACGGCAGATTCTTGACCCTTGAAGGATACTCTACAAGATAGGCTATTAAAAACAGCCCTTTTAATTCGCCTCGAAACTGAAAAAAGTGCAAAGAGGTACCTCTTATAGGTTTTTTGATTTTTGAAAAAATCAAACTAAGCACGCTATCCTGTAGAGAACCCTTTAAGGATCAAGGGCCTGAAGTCCGTTCTGTTCTAGCCCTTTTAGTTCTCGAGTTATTAGCGTTTTAAGTTTTTAATTGCGATTATTTCGGAAACTAAAAGGGCTAGAACAAAACGGACTTGAGGCCCTTAATCCTTAAAGGGTCCTCTACAGGATAGCGTGTTTAGTTTGATTTTTTCAAAAATCAAAAAACCTATAAGAGGTACCTCTTTGCACTTTTTTCAGTTTTGAGGCGAAAAAAAGGGCTGTTTTTAATAGCCTATCTTGTAGAGAATCCTTCAAGGGTCAAGAATCTGCCGTCCGTTCCCTTCTAGCCCTTTTAGTTCAGGAGTTATTAGCGTTTAAAGTTTAATTTGATTTCGCAGGAAAAAAAGTTCTTCGGCCGAAAAATTTTTGACTGAAAAGTTCGGCCCTGTTCTTCGACTCAAAAAATTTTAACACAAAAAGTTCGGCCCTGTTCTTCGGCCAAAAATATTTTCACTTAAAAAGTTCGACCCTGTTCTTCAGACAAAAAATGTTATAAATTATTTCAAGTTTTGCAGAATAATGAATGTAGAAATAAAAATTTGTCCGTTTCACGACACAAAAATTTAAAAAAACGTAAAAAAATAACAATTTTTGAAGGGCATTTTAGGGCACTTCCAGATTGTTTAGCGCATTAAAATGGCATGAATTGTGTAGGGCGTCTCTTAACCTATAAAATGGCGTTGAAAAACTCAGAAAAAGTATATTAGTTTGCGAGATACAGGGTGTTTTCCATAGCATGTTTTCAAAATTTCCAAAAAAGGCCGATGTTTGAAGGGCATTTTAGGGCACTTCCGGTATGTTTAGCGCATTAAAATAGCATGTATTGTGTAGAGCGTCTCTTAAACTATAAAATGACGGTGAAAAAATCAAAAAAAGTGTATTAATTTGCGAGATACAGGGTGTTTTCCACAGCATGTTTTCAAAATTTCCAAAAAAGGCCGATGTTTGAAGGGCATTTTAGGGCACTTCCAGAATGTTTAGCGTATTAAAATGTCGTGCATTGTGTAGAGCGTCTCTTAAGCTATAAAATGACAGTGAAAAACTCAAAAAAAGTGTATTAGTTTGCGAGATACAGGGTGTTTTCCAAAGCATGTGTTCAAAATTTCCAAAAAAGGCCGATGTTTGAAGGGCATTTTAGGGCACTTCCAGAATGTTTAGCGGATTAAAATGGCATGCATTGTGTAGAGCGTCTCTTGAACTATAAAATGACGGTGAAAATCTCAAATAGAATTAAATAGTTATGGAGATACAGGGTGTTTTTCATACCATATTTTCAAATTTTCATAAACTTGCCAACATTTAAAGGGTATTTTAGGGTACTTTCGAGAAGACCAGAGGGTTGAGATGACATGCATCGTGTAGAACATCTCATAAACTCAAATTCTGTTCGCTGTAATATAATAATTGTTAAAGTTTATGTGCATTGAAGCAATTACAAGGAGATATGATTTTATGATTTTACGAGTTCAAACGTCATACACAAAAGGTAATATCGCTTCGGGCGATAATTCATAAATATGACTCAAATACAGGCACAAATCAGAATCAGCTCGCCGAGAAAACCATTTCAATCATCATTGCAATGAATTTACCAGTCCAATTTCGGTCTTAAACTCTCTTGGACAAAATAATTCAAAGAAATATCGCTGCATATTGTGGTTATTAAATTACAACTTGCCCGCGGAGCAAACTTGTGAAATAGTTGCACTGGACACAGATTTGTTAAATTTATTATCTCTTTCAACATTTCTCATATGCCCACGCGACATACACGCAATGATTACAAAAGGTGAAAAATGAATACAGAATATCTCAAATTATAGAAATAGAAACTTATTTCGTACAAAATTATAATGAGAAACTAAGTATGATGTAGATACTTGCATTTGAATATGAATGGCATTTTCATAGGAGTTGGATTTCATTTTCATTTGCAAGATTTTCAACAAATTGCTTTGTGAAATGCTAACACAAACATTTTTTTCATTTAAAACTGAAAGCGAGCAGAAGTATTAGTATCTATGAGTACACACTTGATGGTTAGTGTAGTTATTTTAAATTTTTAGCAATAAGCCAAGCCGCTCGAAGGCACTTCATAGGAAATGCATTTTTATCGTAACTCCAAGTCTGTTTTCTGATGTATTCTAATTGTCTCGCGAATGTTTTCTTTCACTACTGTAAAACGTGCAGGCTTTGAGCGTTTCATGCTTGATATTCACAAATATGAATTTAGATGTGCCTCCCAGATAAAACAAAATTTAAAAAAAAACATTATGGGATTAGGGAAGGGAAAAAGAATTTATTTTTTTCAATTTCTCGCCTAGATTTCTTCTCCTCTATCACTTTAAAATCCAAGCTTTTAGTAGAAATGACGAATAGTACAGCGCCAGAGATATTTTCGAACACATTGAAAGAATTTCATAGCGGCTCAACGGAAAATTAAGAGGCGGCTAACAAGGCGTTTAATCGTTGTTTCTCTTAACGGGCGCTAATTTGGAACTAATTTTACGTCGGCATTAATGAAACCTACAGAAAATACGAAGAATTAACACTTATTCTGACACATCCTAAAACATCAAATAAACTATTTTAGACAATTTCGTAAAATTTCAACTCAGGTTTTAAATTTCAAACCGTTATTAATAAAAGAGAAATTAAAGATGATTGTGATTTTTTCATAGTTCCGTTTGGGTGCATCATTACGAATCGTTATTGCACAATTTGAAGTTACGATTCAATCGCATATTGGACAATAACGCCGGTCGTTCATCTCTAAGCGGCTCTTCTTTTCTTTCAAGTTTCGCAAGAGACTTTAGAAAATCGTTCGTTTCGTCGTTATTATTGTCGACAATCGACAGTCACGACGTAATGCCGTTTCAAACGGGAAACGGAAACACGTTCAGCAATTGTTCGCCTTCTTTCAGAGATCATTTAACATTATAACAAAACTAACAACAAAACTGTGAATAAAAACATCAACAAGTGCCCACAACTAAAGGTACAATACACAAAGAAACTAGTAAAGAAATAAACATAAACATAATTCAAAACAGATAAAAAATCAAAGTTTAAAATGAGTGCAACTGGTTGAAAGTAAGTAAAGGAAAAAAAATTCCCCATAATCTTCATATTGAGATCTCCTGAAACACCTGAGAATTTTAATTTTTTGTTTTTTTCGCGCATTGCACGAAATAATCGCATGATACGAGCAAGATTGACATCTCAAACTACGAGTATTACATACTTGTGAGTATAGCAATCATGTAAAAATGCAATGCATTCGACCACTGACATTTCACTAAAGCCATTTTCTTAATAATAAAAGAAGCAGCACAAGAATTCGATAACATAAAAAGAAGATCTTACAAATGTCAAATAGATGTAACAAGTAATTCAATTCTTGTAATCTTTTTAAAATGTAGCTATTTTATAGCAGTCGGGATTCGTTTTCGGTTTCCAAATAAATTACCTTGATTCCCGGCCCACATGCACGCGCACTGCACGAGTACCAATGTACAAATGCATCGCAGGCAGGTAGGCGTCGATTGCGGTTACAACGAATATTTTATCATTTTTTATTCATATTATTATAGCGTTACCGTACGTTTAAACTTAAAGGCGTTTTTATTTTCCATCACTTATTATCGCTATTAAACCAAATAAAACATTCAATTAACCCATTAAAATATGAGTCAACAGATCAACTATAAAGATAAATTAAAAGATAAACCTTAGGATACATATTTAGTGTGTCTTCCAATAAAAATGATATGACGTGTCTTAATTCCTGTTGTAAACAGAATTGATCGATTACGAGAAAACACCGTAAACACGATCGCATAAGCACATGATTTTCGAATAACACTTGTTGAAGGATCAGCCAGAATCAACAGTAATAAACTGAAACACCTCTCGTCTCGCGAAGCAATTCAAGCAAGTTGTGAGAACGCGTGGGCCAAGAGCTTTCATCCCATATTCCCAGCGCATAACTGCACAAGTAACAACAATGTGGAGCGCACAGGTAGTTTCAACATGAGCTAGACACCAGTCAAAACAAGTGAATAAGATAAATATTACCCAGTGATTTAATAACTACTTCTACAGCAGGAAACGGTGACATCATTTTATATTTAAATCATTTTTGAATTTTGTTAGTTATTTTTTAATTCATCTTGATGTATTTTCGATTGAATCATTGAATAACTCTTTGTCTCAAACGCGCAAAGAAACTCGCGCCAGTTGGATTCTCAAGACGTATCTCTCGCTCGTCGTCGTGTCTTGACCGTCTGACCGTAACTGTAAATCCGCTCGAAGATCTGTTGACTCTCGTTTCTCATCACCAGCAACAGACACGTCTTGGGAAACATACACCTTGATTTTCGGCATTTAGACAATGACGAAAAAAATGATTTGTGATTTTGTGAAGGATGAATGAATAAAAATGCATTTAATAATATTTTTAACGATAAGTATTTTAAAAGTACTTAAACACACTGTATATATTTAAAAAATCTTTTATAAAAGCCCGCAAGGCTAAGTTTTAAGTACTCATTATTCTCTCACAACACACATCGAGGTAAGAGATGAAGAAGTTGAAGAAGCGACTCGCGACTTCGGAGGACACCGCGTCGCGATGTGAAACTTGACTTGAAAAATCGAGGTTACTCATCGACATCGCCGAAGAAACGGCAGGCTCCAAACTCATCAGACGGCCCAAAGAGAACGAAAATATTGGGGCCACACATTTTTATGCTAATGCCAACTTTTAACTATACAAACCTAAATGAAACTTTGAAATCGTTAAAACAAAGTCGAACTAGAAGTTCTACGTTAAGCGCACAAAGTGAACATAATTCTTACCATAATTTACAAATGTATTGTTTTCGCTGGTAGAAGATTGCCTCCTTCAACAAATGCAGAACAATATGAATTGTTCTTTCATAATACACGTCTTGGCGGGCATGTTACCATTCAGAGTTCAACTCGTAATTGAATAAGCGAGTTCCACTGAACCGAATTGCGCGTCCGCGTTGACCGCCGCCGCGCTGTAAATTCGGGGCAAGCTCGTAAAGTACATTTTTTGGGATCAAATTTATTACACTTCAGCGATAACGCGTGGCGCTGCAGTTACGATTACCCTAATAGGAAAACAATCGTTTGACACAAACAACTAGAAGACAATAAATCAACTTTCCTAGACACGTTTAATTCTACTAAATCAACATCTTGCATAATAAACTTTATAAACAATCGCAATCACGTGCACAAACATGAATGACCTAAATCATCAATTTTCTATTCATTTTTCTGTTGGAATATTTTGATTAAAAATTTTAAAAATCAATCAGTCATCAGCATTAAAAGTTATAATCTCATAATGAAATTTTAGAATAACTTTTCTATTTAAAACAGTTCAAATTGTGTTCGGAATATTTCTCTATAATGTAAGTTTTTGTTGCTTTTGTTCTTCTTGTAATCCTCGTTTCGTGCAAAGTTTTTGCGTTGAGAACGTATCATTGTAGAGTCGAATATTATAACATAACGCGAGACTCGTAATGAAACGTCGGAATCGAATGAGAATTCCAGGGTGACCTACTGATCTAGTGCTGATGCTGGTTTGTGGCGAGTACTCGAAAAAGTAACGCCGTAGGAATCGGCTCACATCAGCTTTCAATGTATACAGAAATAAATACCTAGAAGAGAAGAAAAACAATCAAGCTCATCTTACAAGTAATGTGCAGCTTAAAAAATGTGTCCAAGCAAAACTTTCAATTTTATATTATCATTTTTAAAGGTATGAGACTGTCCAAAATAGCGGACACTTAATACTTTTGACTTTTTCACTTTTGATGCGGCCTATTATAATAGAAACTCTAATTGGCAGCTATAAAACTCAAAATCTTCTTCAGCATGTTCCCAATCTCAGTCTACTTCACCTATACATCAAAGTAATAAATGGTTCTGATCCGAAGATAAATCTACTTCATGTAGTAAATAAACTACGTAAACTACTAACGCGAAAACTCATGGGTAAACTGTCATTTAGCGCACTTGAAACGTAATATACTATTTACATAAAATTTGTAATTACAATAATATAATTTATAGTATTTAATGACGCAAAATGAAAAAGTAATTACATTAAGGAAAACAATATCGTAATTCCGCGAATAGTTTATTATGATTTACGCTAATAGGTAAATCAGAGAAGTGGAGGGTAGGTACTCTACTCTAATTGCATGCGCACATACGCTCGCTGCAGCTTTGCATTGCATTCAACTTCTGCGTCGTGCAATAGGTTGGTTTTATTGTAAGCGCACGTAATAATCGTAATAATACGCAATTTACATTCGACGCTCGCGCTCGCGTTTTACTCACATCGAACCGTTTACCAACTGCCGACCAGTTGTTATGATTCTTTCTTTTTCTGCATTTTTTATGCTTGGTCTCTTTTATTGCGAATGCAAAGCAATCACAATTACAAACATCCAGAACAGAACTGGATTTTCCAACTGTATTTGAATAATGTGCATAATGCTAAGTAATGAATGTTTAAGTAGAGTTATAGCCGAGTGTAAATCGTTTCGACGCTAGTGTTTGTTGGCTGTTGCATGGCCAACGTCCTCGACCTTTTCGCTACGAGATACATACGAAAACACCGTAAAGGTAACACTGCAAGACCGTAAGAGTAACGCTTTTCTCCAACGCTGCAGCAACAGCATCAACGTTTTCTCGTTGTGTATGTAGTCGTGCTTTTTTTCTCGCGGCGGTTTGCAGTTGCTGGATGCTGCATGCATGATCGTGTCTACATTCATCGCTACTTGTTTCGATGCCGACGCATTAAAAACAACTTCCTGATTGTCTTCATAACGTCATCACTAAGATCGTGACGTTGTCAATCTCGAAAGAACGAAACATTGCTAGTCATCAAAATAAAATTAATCGAAATAATACAATTAAACATTATCTGTTTTTACTTATTTACAAATGTCTCAGAAATTGAAAAGGTGTAAAAATGTGGATTTTTTAAATCTGCATAATTCTATAGAACAATATTTTAATAATGAATAGATAATAATTAGTTTCATTCATGCTTCTTTGTTATGCATAACCGCAATTGCATTCGTTGCACATTGCACTCTTATTAAAATAATAACGATCGAAGTAGTTGGCAAATATTCAACTGGAATCGAATCGCTTTGACAGCGCAACACAAGCATAGCGCACACAAGCTCGCAACTAACCTTGCATATTTGAATTTTTATTTCGTACTCTGCCGCCTATCGTGCTCCATCGGCCAATATTCCGCTGCGTGCGTGCACGCCTGCATTAAACTCATTACACCGTGACTATTGCATTATTACACATTCGCGGGCAACAATTCACCCATATTCAATTTTAACCAACTACACACTACGTTATTTTTTCTGCAGACTAAGCAAAACATGCAAGACCTGAATGTTGAGAAACTATTGTAAATAATTAAGTGATCTGATACATTGTTTTTAAATCAATAATTCGTCAATGAAATTCCGCAAATCATGATTAACTTCACATAGTGAACTGAAAAAATGCTTTTATTATTGCGACGTTTGGTTAATGCTGCAATGTACCTGGAAAAAATATTTAATAATACTTTGTGTAACTGTTTATAATGTTTACGTTTGATGTTGAGGCTCGTAATATGTTCAACTCAGTTTTGATTTAAGACACCGCATTGCGCTTCATTACTCCGCCGCCTTACATCTCTTTGTCGTGTCAGTCACGTGAGACTCATTGTGCATGTGAGAATTACATAAATAAATCTAGAAATGATTACAGGAGAGCGTGTTGAGAAATTCTATCCTGAGATATGCGCTTGTTTATTTATCTGGACGATAATTAAATCAGAGTGTAAACAATAAAATATAAACAATCATCCAGCAGCTCCGAGATAACATCGATAACAGGAAAACAGTTCAGGGTAATATTACCAGACGTAATATTAAATACTCCTTGTACAAAATAAGAAAAATTCATAATTATAGGTTTTTATAAACAGTTGGAAATTTAACCGATGCGTCATATTTCAATGCAGGTAAACGCGAAATAAATAATAATTTCCCGACGCAGCGCGTCACCATCAATAAGAGTGAGATGGTGTCATAGAATGTGGCGTGGTGTGCATTTCATCGATTAATCATCGTATACAATAATTAACAAAGCAATATAAATTTGAAAAAATTCAAGTTCAAAACATTAATATAATTTCTTTACACACCCAATAGAATTATGCTAATTTCTATATAATTTTGAAATATATTATTTACTATTAAATCACATCGGCGTGAAGAACGTGAGAAGGCGCCCAAAAATGGCCGCAAGAATTAAATTGCTATGACTAAACTAACCGACCGTTGCCTGGCTAGGTGGCGGAACATGAACGACCTTGCAGAAGAGGCCCAAGAAGCGAGAATAGTGAAGAACTAAACGAGTGCGTCGACTTTTTCTAATGGCGTAGCGAGAAGCCGATAAACTATACAGCCAACTATCTGGAATTTTATTGCACACGTACAAATTTGGAAGTACATTTTAAGACTCAGCAACAATCATTTGTTCGGAAGAAAGACATTTTCTTGAAGAAATTCCATATGTTGCGCATCTTGCTTGGCATGAGTCAACGTCTGGCAGGTAAACTCGGAGCAAGAAATGAAGATATTCACGAGTATGCAAATACGCGACATAAATTTCACATTTTTAAATGTTCCTCTGCTGGTAATCTTCGCATCTTCAAAATGTGCCGACGACGGCTTTACAATATTGCGCTCACGACGAATTTACAAGTCGTGCGTGTCGCACATGCGATGGACAAACGCGCGACTACCGCAAGAATAATTCAAATATCAAACGCGCCACGACAGTTCCCATGTTCTCAGCCAGAGACTTGCATAAAATGTGAGGAACATTCCGCACGTCGACGGTGTAATCCCGCCCGTTAGCGCGGAATTTGTGCGTTTAATTGCTGGTCGTTACATGCCGGACAAGTCATAACAGCGATATCATCAATTGCATTCAAAAGTAACCATGACCAACAAAATATAGGTATCCCTTTAGACTTAGAATTATAAGGTTGTATTTTATTCTTTCCTGCCATCTCCAGCCCTTTTGTAGGCATTGTTCTGGTTGAAATTAACAATAATTAATTGAATCTTTCCCACCGACTGAAACAAAACTTGTTGAGGCATGTTCTTCAAGCGAAGATGTTACATTTATTATGCCAGTTCGTTCGTGGAACGCATTGCGCGGCCCCAGGCTAATTGGTAGACTTTTTCTACGAGTTCCACTCGACTAATAAGCATTTCCGTTCTGCAGCTCGGCGCACAATGCGCGCGATATAAGTCAGCAGTAAAACGCGCCGCTGATGCTACCGCAACATGCAGCGACAAATAAATAACTCAAGTCAGGCATCGGTAAATAAATTAGTTATGTTTTCAAATATTTGCCTACCTTGCAAAAACAGTGTCGTCCACATCGTACTCCTCGGAAATGAGCTCCTTGCTGATGATCTCCTCCAACTCAGCTTTGCTGAGCGTCAGCAAACCGACGCGACTCTGGTTCCTGTCTTCTAACATTGTACCGTTCGATTGATGTGCGACGTCTCGCAGGTGACGACTTGTCACTGTCACTTCCTGTCTTACTTCCTTCGCGCGTTCACCTCTGCCGAAAACCTCACCTAACGGGCGGTGTCGATTTCGTTCACAAACAAACCTGGCGTAAGTCGCAGCCCATGCGAAGAAAATCCAAAACACGCAGCTGCCTCTGCACAGAAGAAGTTAGGCGCCCGCTTCTTGCTAGCCGAAGAGGTTAGGCTTCAAAGTTCTACTAAGGGCACAAAGGGTGTCTCGTTGCAACGTCCATCTTTAATAAACAACACTTATTTTCGGTAACGCGGCGTTTTTGTTCGTCTTATTTTATAAGATTGCGCGATGTGAATGTGGCTAGAGAAGTGAAAACAATTTGCGGCTGCTGTGCACGGCCAACGCGTGTGTGTATGTGATAACGCGAGGCGAGCTGGAAAAGCGACTGGCGACCTGCACGACGAGCAAGCGGCTGACGACTGCGCGCTATGACTGCGTGAACAAGCCGCCAGCGTGAGCGCCCGACCACGCCGACCTCCTTGCATGGCAACTTCGCGCGATTCCGCTCGTTCATTCTCAGACGAAGAGAAAAAGATTTACACACCAAACAATAAATCTCTGAATCTACTGAATTCTTAATACAAAATAGAAAAAAAAAACAAGAAGTTGTTGATAAGGCGATCAAAATATATTATCACTTTAATTTACAATCAATAGAACTTTTACTTGCACTTTAAATAAATATGCTTAAATTAAATACTACTTTTGTAAGCTTATCAAATAGATACATATGTTTTTCATTCTTTTTTCTGTTTCTCACTCTTTAAATAAACAAAACTAAAGAATTAAATTCTTAAAAAAGTATCGTTAAAACGCATGAAGCGCCATCTTTAGTTATTTCATCAAAACACGTGGAATTTTACAGGTGACAGATCATATGGATCCAAAAATATATGGATTTAACCTTAAATACTTTATATTACGTAAAAAGAGAAATTTTTATTTATACAATGTCCAGGTTTTAATTAGGTGGAACACTAAAGAAAAATTATATACATATATTTTCTATTCTAATGCTTCCCTCCAACCTTCTTCATTAATTCATTTTTTTGATGCAGTGAATCCTAATCCTGCTATTAAGGCTACAACAGTAAATCCCTGTGCTGCAATTCTTGTCCTCATCATGTACTGTGACATTCGTCTTTCACCACGCCGGAAGCAGTATAAACCATAAACTAAAGCACTGGCAGTAGCCAAACAGCCTAAAATATTTCTATTTATTGTTTCACTAAAACGCAATACTAACTATATCATTACCAATTGGGACTAATGGATTCTCCTTCATTTTGCGAACCATTCGTTCTTTAGTTGTTTCGTCGCCCATTCCCTTGCCCAACTCATTGTGAAGAGAAACCCAGTCAAATTCTGGCGTAGTTTCTGTTTGTTCTTTTCCCATTTTTCGAAAATGTTAAAATATAAATCGGAGAAAGCAAGTTGTTTTGACAGAGATTTTGAGGTTAGTAATTTATGAAGTTTGAAAACGTAAACAGAACTAGAGACAGTAGCGCCAGCAGTTTTGTTTTAAACTTTGTAAAGTTTTTGTTTCTTAAAAATAAAACCCACATATAAGCTTGTAAATAACAAATATTTATTTCCTGGAATGTTATAAGATAAACTCGTAACAGGCTATACAAAAAAACACAGGTCAATAATAAAACATGGAAAAGAAACTCAAAACCAGGACTCAAAATCTATACAATTTTACAAATAGTCGTTTATAAATCATCAATCTCGTTTGCATGTGCGACATTTGCGCCAGACAATAATCATAAATATATTCGCGGCGTATGTGCAACATGTATTTGTTTAAATTAGTGACTAGATTCGCAACAATCACATTAGCACGAAGAGCTTCGCATTTGAATCTCAACGTAAAACATTAAATTCCCAACCAAATCAGTAGCGTCGTGTGTGAAAAATTCATAACTAGATATTCGATGCCACCACTCGTATGGCTAACGTTTGCACGGGAAATACCTGTTCGTTTCATAATGTAGAGGCAGCTTGCTTACTTAAAATTACAAATTACGCTTTGGGGGGACGGCGATAGTTACGATTACGTTTTATATCATTTGTTTATCCTCGTAGAATTCTAAAATTATCCAACATCAACCAACAGGGGCTGCAACCTTCTCACAACAAATTTTACGAGCGTGGTAACATAGTAACAAAATGGCGTCTCTCAGAGCTCAGTCCTTTCTTTCGCCCTCGCTCTCTTCCTCCTCATCCAACTTACTTTAGATATTCTTATTCGTATTATCGTCGTTTTTTGGTGATTAAAAATTTTGCTTTGGGTTCGTAGCTTTGCTAAATAGTTGCGTGAACGTGGCGTTCATTCGATGCCAAACGTGTTGGTTTCCTCCACGGCCAGCAAGAGCTTTTCGTAGAGCACTTCAGATGTGGGATACGGTGGCAGGTCAAGCCGATTGAAGCACGTGTGTGCGCGCGGCAGCGCATTGGGTTTTCCCCATTTTTCAATGCAGAACTTACGCGGTCCAATCGAACCGCGCAATGCGGCAAAACCTTCGTAAGGGATGCTGGATGTACCCGTCACAAATTGCAGCAATCTTAAACGTTGCTCATTTGAAAATCTGTGAAAAATATAACTATATCATCTTGACACTTCTATATTAATTAATATTACCTTTCAATGGCTTGCCAGAACCATTGCACAACCGGATGCGTGTCGTGGTAACCTCCGCGATACTCAGTGTTGCATCGCCAGTCGTTGAGGTCTATTTCCGCAGTACCGGCCATGACCAACTCCAGCTCACGTGCATCGAACACAGCCACCAATCTGGGATCAACCACTTCATAGAAGCCTCTCACCAGAGATTCAGTTTGTTCGGCTACACCTCGTTCCAGGCGCCATCTAACCATTCTTTCTAAGTATTCCTATAGAAGTCAATTATTAAATAAGTCTTTACAGACAAAAGTAAGGGTAAACTTACTTTTTTATTCTTCTCAGTAACAGGGACATTCCTGCCGCCGGGTTTAAGCTCGCGTTCAAGTACTTGGCCGAAAACCTCCTCGGTGACGGCAAAGTTAGTTCTAGTTCGCCCTGAGCGCTCACATCGTGCTCTTTAATCCACTGCAGTGACTGGTGGAACTCAAAATCAAGCGACTCAAGATCCGAGAGCGCCACCGGGAGGCGCAGTAGTGCCTTGTAGAAAGGCCTCGTGAAGAATGCATCTAGTAAATACTGGTGTACTAATGCTAGCCCGAGAACACGACCGCTAAATCGAAACCTAATAAACAAACAATTAAATTGTGTCCTTCATAAATATATCAGGATATATTACCAGTCATGATAGTTATCAACAAAAGCGGACATTGGAGAAACTTGCACCGTGTAAGTATCATTCGCCGAGTACTCGAACAAACCATAATAAGGATTGAACAGTTCTCTGGACAGCAGAAAAAAGAACTCTCTAGAAGGACCTCCATAGTCAAGTCCCTCTTCCATATCCCACACAACGCAGAGTTTACCCTTTTGTAGCTCCTTCTTATTGGCGGACATTATTCGGCGAAATGCATCTTCGAGGAGATGTTCTCTTCGTATGTGCATTCTATAAAATTAAAATTAAATTAAATACAAAGCACGAAGAAAAGCAAATAATTTCTTACTTGAATTTACCAGGTCCCTGTCCATATCCCTTGTTTTCCAGCTTGCGGTAAAAGTTCCTGAGTTTAGTTTCAAAGTCTCGCCGATGTGGCGCTGGCGCACGATGTCGGCCCAATCCAGGCGACGCCACTGGCGAGGGTTGTGGCGATCCTCGCGGACTCCTCCCTGCGGCCGAAGTAGGCGTGCCACTAGCGCCACCACCGCCGCTCCCGCCAGTGCCACCCCCGGTGCTCGACGAGGTGGTCGTCGAGACTGCTGGCACATAGGACATGATTTCATGCTCGAACAAACTGCAAACAAAAAGAAGAAAATAGAATCATCGGGCACGAGCCTAGATCACATCCTATGCATTGAATGGTAAATGTAAAGGTAAGGCGATTTGTTTAATGACACTAATGGCCCGGTGCGCGTATTACAAATTGTACGAATGCGTACGGTTCGAGTAATCGATGCATCCAGGGATTCATCATCCAAATGGCGGCCATTATGAAAATGATACCAACATGAAATCGAAACTCGTGCCGGCAACAAATCTCCACCGCATCAACCAAGAGTTGAATGTTGGATTTCACTTGTTCGAAGACGCCAAACAAAAAGAAAACACACACACACACGATTCAACGGTGCAGTTGGAGCAAACGTTTGTAACACATGAATTTTTCTGTAAACCCAACGACGCAGGCCCATAACTCGCGGCCAGCCTGCGTCACTTTTTTAAATGATGATTCCATTTTAATTATAGATTAGCCGGCAGGCCACCGCAAGCCACCACTAAATTTCCATTCTATTCGAAATTCCACGGACACTCGTTATATATGCAACTCGACAAGCATTAAACATTTAATAATAACTAATTACACCCTCATACTCAATTCGATTGCTGTTGATTCTATTGTTTATCACGAGAAAACACACGCGCGACGCGCTTAATATTGCGATAATGATAGCGAAACGCAAAAAAGAAAAAAGAAAACTTGTTTATATTAGTCGTCGTTATCTTATTTTACAGCGATTTAGCTTTACGCGTTTACGACGCGGCGTGCATTAAACCGGCGTATACCCTTCGGTAAACCGAGAAACGCGCATTAATTTCCAAGCAACGCATGGGATTCACTCATTAATCATCATTTCGAGTTCTGAAATTTTTCGAAATTTCAAATTACAGCCAGCAGTAACAAATCAAAGATGTAAAGCGCATACTTGTTAATAACAATTATTGAGTAGGTTTGCATGCCGATTAGAATATTAGAACAAAGTGTTTTGCATGCGGTGCACGTGGTAGTGCAACCTAAATCTTTAAAAATAACCGAGGAAAACGGGTCATCGTCGATTAAACATACGACGAGCGCATTTCCTAATGCCTCTAATGTAAACCCTGCGCAAACATGGTGGAAGCTCTCGTGAATTTAAATCAACAAGCGTGCGAATTTTGAATCATTGAATATTATTCCGCATCACAACAAGCATCAGCCAAGAAATTATTAGATTATAAAATTACGGTTGTAACTGTTATTTTATAATAAACTGTATTATGAACAAAACAAACGTTATGTTATACATTTTTGAATATAATAAATACAAAAACAAATCAACATATTAAATTCAGTTAATAATTAATTTAAAACGACAAACGACCACTTTATCTTATACAAAGTATTAGGATGATGACTTAATTGAGTTGATTTATACTGTTTATATACGAATTAGAATTGATTTACGATAAATGCATGATACAGGGCGTGTCACAAACGTCCATGATGTAAACATACCAACACACATGCGCGTGTCTCATTACCTCGCCTCTCGTAATAAATTTTACGCTTCGCAAATCATCGCAAATCGCGTCGAATTTTATGCATTCCTGGCTGTCTTAAGCGTAGACGTAGAAGTGTGCATACAGTTATTCATCATCATTTAATCATTCAGCGAATAACGACGTATTTCTTATTAGGCGGCGTCATACTTAAGTGCATTCATGCTTATAAAGGGTGTCGGTGGATTGTATTTATTATCGTAGGTCGTGAAAAGTCGTTAAGATTGCAAGTACGATAAGCAAATGTAAAAAATTCTAGTAATTTATAAATGGGTTCTTAAACTTTTACAACGCCAATAAAGTTTGACGAATTAATTTAGTCTAGTATATTTAATGCTCAACACATCACACCGATCATGTTTGTTTTGCAATAATGCAAATTACAAATTATAACGAACCATAACGACTTTTAACGCTCATTATGCTATGATAACTCATCCCTTTCGATAAGCGTATCGCCAGCATATTTAAATGACCGAGTTTCGAGCAACCGTTTTAACCGTTTTTAGTTTGTTAAATAACTTGCAATTTTTCGTGGTTGTGGCCTTGAACACTCACAAATGTTCTATTTAACAAATTATGTACTGATCAGAAATACTTTTGCGTTACGAATTTTTCTGTTATCTAAACTAAAGTGTCTGAAATATTTAGTGCTGATAGGAAATTCAGTGAATAACGACGGTGATAGCAGATGACAATGCAAAATGTGACGTTAATATTTCCGGCCACATATTTCGGAAATGATAATGTAAACTTTTCAAATTTAAAACTTCCTGACATAGGATTTAGTGCGCAACATACAAAGTTGCAAATATACAGTAAAATTAAAATTTACTAAAATAATTATGTGATTGTTAAGCGTGAAATTAATCACTTGAGACCGTTAAGTAACACGGCTTGATGTTCAGACATTTACGGTTTAATAAAATTACAAGCAGACACGTTGTGAAATGATCAAATATTTTAAATCATTTTTTTAGTCTTCTATAAACAAAAACAACAATTAGGCACCTTTTGAAATTACTCATGCAATAATTATAGATTTAATCAAACCAATAATCAGGTACTGACGTTGAGTGAGTCATAACTTTTTAAATCAAATAAAACAGTATTTGCCTTTCAAAATGGCGTCATTCAGCAATTCGGGATGCTGCGTCAAGCTGCAATTACAAAATGTAGACGATACGATTTTAATTTTTACAGCACCACCTAATGTTAAGTTGAATATGCAGGGACTATTTCTTGCTAAAAGTTTTAACAAGTCGGTGCGAGTTATAAAAATCCGATTTGTGCCGGACAAAACACTGGCGATGAATGCCCGATTGTACGCGCGCACAAAACACAAAAAATTTATGATAAAATGTGCAATATTTACATAATATTAAGCCGCACATACAAAACGTTGTAAATAAGCTGGCATTGGAATTATGCAAATTATTTATCGATTTGTATCAAATTAACACCTTTTGGAAATATGTCAAAATAACAACAAATAATTTAAAGTACGCACTCGACAACTTTTGGTAAACCAATTATTTATTAGGGTGGATTGACCATAATGTGGTTGAAATCACCTGGGATTTATTTTACAATTAACCTTTCGGTTCTTTCCACAAATTCTAAATTCATACATCTGTAATGTTGCACCAAAATTTGTAATTAAAGAGATGATTCGATAGTGATTTGAGACTTGTCTGAACTTGAACGTGGTGTGACGGACATGATTACTCTACTATATGATGTGTGTTGATGACTCACAGTGGCTTATTACACATTTGTGCAATAATTGACATTATACCGCATATAATGTGTTCATACTACCGTGTTCAAAAAACCGCGCCAACAATGAGCTTTTTTGCATTGAAAAATGTAATTTACATAAAATGTAACTTTTTGTTAGAAAATATGCTGCTCTCAATCGGTTTTTGTTATTATACTATTTTTGTTGAACTCATGTGCTGTTTTATTGTTATTCTAGAAATAATTGAATATCAGGCTCAGACCTGCAGTGATTCGAATTCGGATTTAGACAAACGAACGTATTTTTAGAATATTTCTAACCGTATGACTCAACCAAACAAAATAAAATATCGTAATGGTAAACAGAAAAGTCGCCATTTCTTCGACTAGATTTGGCAAGTACAAAATTATTATTTTAATAATAACAAATCAAACAAAAACAACATACGTATACGAGTTTTTTCAAGTATTTAACATTAGGTCTAAGTGATTCGAACTTGTTTCGTTACTTTGCGCTTTGCGCTACGGGAAAGATCATGACTGTTAGAATCGAAATTTGTTATAAAATATGAAAGATGGCATTCTCGTGCGACGGTGTTGATTGGAGCGTTGCGGAACGGACTCGCGCCTCGCCTTCAACAGGAGATTCAAAGCCGACCTGAAGAGCCCATCCGTAGAAATGAAAACTCGCGGCGCGCGCGCGTTTCCGATACTGATGATGAGGCCGGTGCAACGCGTGTGCGTCCGAGCAAACGAGAGTAACAACCACAACAGTATCGTATTAAAGTTTAAAAAATGCAACTAATAACTATTATATAATATTGATACAACTTATTGCATTAAACGAATCTATTTAGATACGTCTCTGTGTTAATAGTTCCGTAGGTAACTATGCATTGCAGCCTAGAAGAGGCGCGAGGAGGCGCGACTTCTTCGACTCTTCGTCCACACCAACAGCAGGAGATGCCCGCGCCAGATACCGGCCGGCCTGCCGCGTGTCCGCCGATACTTAAAACGCAAACAACATCGATTGCCAACGTTAACACCACATTTTACATACTGCATGCTATCGAAAACAATTATAATCAACTGCATATCTAAAAAATGCTTAAGAAGTGGGACAAAACTTCTTTTATATCCATATAAATATAGTATAAATAAAACCACTAGTATTATGTGCATATAAATAAATTAAAATTATATGAACGTACTGTATAATAGTGTGTGTAATAATAAGCACGTACGCAAGTGATCCCGTAGTCGTAGTCGTAGTAAGTATACGTTGAAAAAGTACCCAACCGTTGGCTGCAGCGGTCGCAGCACAGAGAGACGAAGAAATGAAGAAATAAACGAAATGCGCGGAGAAACGAGAGCACCACCGCGATGTGATGAAGAAGTACTTTCAAATGCACCGAAAAATTAAAATGCGGGATGATAAAAACTAGAAAAGTCAGTTGCACAACTGACCGTAATACGAAAATATGGTCAACGTGATCAAATAAAAATATTTAATAAGAGAAAAGATGTCACTCAAGATATAAAAATAAAAAACTTTGGTTTGTATGTGTATCAAGGTGAAAATTGTAGATACAAGAAGATAAGCTATTTTTTCTTATATTTTTAATAATTATACAAACACTTATCAATTGTATATCTAAATCCAACCAAGTAAAATTAGCTAAATATAATTTATTATTAATAAATTACTCACAGACTAAATATTATTCCGAGCGTTTTGGTTACGATGCCCATGTTGATGACTTAAGTTCACATTTTCACTGCCCCAAAATTAATTACTGGTCCTTTCGAGACACACGCACACTCACTATATTTAATATTTATTCAATAATTAAAGATTTTAAATCCTATTATTGGCAGTCGATGCAATGATCGTTAGCTGTTTTGAGCATTTGATCAGCGCCATAATTTCCACATATGACTTAAATTTTGCGCTCACACACAAAACACACGATATGCTAATTTCGCCGATAAGCCAACCAAAACAAACGTTTGATTTCTACACTGACTCATATCTTTTTTATAAGCGATAAGTCATCATGTCCATTTCGTTAAAAATTCAATTCGAGTTGGCGATGTTTCTAAAGTTAAGCCCGAGATGCGCGCCGGCCGACTGCTTGACTACAACTACAACCGACAAGCATCAAACCGCCTGAAGTACGAAGCACGCGAGCGCTCCTCGCGAGATTCAAAAAATAGAGCCGAGCTCTGTTTTACTGGTCGGTTGGCTGTTCGAAAACTAACTGCAAGTACTCGTAGGTACTGTAGCAGTGTACCAGCTGTACTAAGCTTACTCAGACCTAACCAACACCGACGCAATGGACTTACAGTTGGCCAGCTTTTCGAGCTTAGGCTCTTCGTTAACGAATTTATAATCAACGAATGCATGCGTTGCACTCGAACTGGGATTTACAATTTGCAGTCACATTAAACGCGTAAAACTGAAATTAAATTTCAGTACTTTTGTGACGCTGCTTAGCAATAGGCAAAATTTTCAATACGTATTTCAAATACGTCAGTTACTGCTTAATTACCTTTCGAACGAATAACTTTTGTAATATTCATATGGAAGCATTTTTCGAATTTTTTTTACAACTTAAAATTATAGTGAAAATTTGAATAATTTTCCATGACGCAAGAATATCTATTATAATCGATGGTAAATTTACTTAAAATTTAATTTGTTTGAAATTTAGATAAATGCAGAGAAAATAATGCTAAATAAGTAATGATGCCAATGTAAATATTCAAAATATTAATTTTTTTTAAATATTTAAGTTGAATAAAGTGAATTCTAACATATAATGTATTGATACCACGTAAAAACTTCAAAATATTCACCTTTTTTGAATTCATAAGTTGATTAATATAGAATAGAGTTAACATATAACATGTATGATACATTGTAACGTGCAACAATTGTCTCGCAAGCACGAAATAGATAGCGTTTTATCAGCCTGCCGCGAGTGTTTAATAATACTCTTGTTGAACTTGCATTTTCCTATCACTCAATCAGCGCTCATCGAAAGCTGAATCAATAGACAAGTGATAAGCGATATTCTTGCACACGACTTCTTGTCGATTTTATGAATCATCACCTCGTTATCGTCAACTGAGTTAAACAAATAACACTTTGAACACTTCGGAGTTGAGTTCTAAGCAAACTTTTCAAAAGCTACGCCACTTTCGTAAACTTCAGTGACAATGCACCTCAAAATATTCATGTTTCGCTATGAAAGGGTTAATTTTATTTTGTGCTAATCTATCAATCTTGTTTGCTGCAAACGTAGCTATTCTTGTCTTTTCAAAGTTTAGGAATTCGCCATCAACTGCAAGACCCAGCCAGATGTTACTGCTATTTCAGCTTTTTCAACAGATGATGCCGCATATCACACTTGTATTTTCACGAATGCATCTTGCATCTCACATTTCCCGTAAAATATCTTAAAATATCAACGCGTTTTTTGTTCTTTCACCTTTCAGTTGCGCTCGTCTATTTCAGCATGCTCTTATTCCCGGCCTCATTCAAGTTCAAGTCTCAAATTCTTGCAGACTGCGTAGAAGATACATTCATCTTTTCAGTCTGCATCAAATATAACGGCACTAGCACACTTGCCACGGGTGCACGATGCATGGTTTAATTTGGTTTCTACCTGTGTGCAGGTTTTCGCTCAACCCACAACCCTTGTGAAAATGAACAACAAGCGGTCATATTTCCTAATAGCACTGTTATCGGACCGGCATCCGACTAGACAAAATCGGCAAATCTAAAAAAGATTTTGCCCAGCGCTTTCTAAAGAAAATTTCGAAATAAACATCGCAAATATAAACGAAAGAGGTAAAAGGGCCAAAACGCAAGGTACCGTTATGAGCCACTTTATATTTAAACCTTATTTCCCACACTCCGTGCCCTTTTGAACACTTATTATATTTTATTTGAAGAAAAAGCTATTTGTCTGCATTTCATATATTGCAAAAAAATTGATAGGCAAAAAATAGTTTTGAATTAATTATTTCTATATGAGTCCGATGTCTAGCTACTAGTCGGTGCATGTCGCAACGTGTATCTTTTGTGCAAAAACCATAACATATTAAAATCTAAAGGTCGCCCCACACACGCAAACACATCCATACAATCATAATTGCACTGAACAGCTCAAAAATGTTTCTGTTGCAATGTCAATAAAATAAAATTGTGCCAACAATTGATCTGAAACTAATTGCTCTCGCAACACAACGGGCGGCTGCCAACGAGATTCAATTACTTTTCGAAATTTTCCTCACATATTCAACATTGCGAGTCAAATTGCGTTATTATTGCATGCATAAATTCTTTAAGATTACTCGTATGTGTATCAAATTGTTATTTTTTTACTAATCGGTATTTAAAATAATATATTTCGCTTGATACGTGCCCGAAGTGAACTTGCAGTACTCAATATGTGATAAAAATCGCGACGTATGAATTGAATACGTGAAAACGAGTTAATTAGTGCGTAAAATCGACTTTTTCACCCTGTGGATGCAAATAGTTTATAAGTAAATCTTAAGACCAAAAAATGAATCTTTAATGATTATTAATTTATTTATTTTAGCGTTGATTTGTGAGCATAATAAAAGCTAACGAGGCCAGTTTTAATTGCAAGTTTTTCCAACATTTTTCACATTTCCAAGCCGAAGATTGAAGCAATAAAAATATTTCCAACCGTAATGAACGCGATGATGTCGTGTATTATAGCGTTGTGTGCGTGAGAAGCATATAATAATCAACGGAAACGCACCACGCTGCTCATCGCACGATGAAGAATGAGAGTAAACGAGCATGAAGAGCGAGCGCATGAATGTCAACGGGCGTTGGGCATTTAATCAATTAGCTCACATTAGAATAATCTATCGCGTTTGGGCAATGTCGTGCAGGGCACACATGAAATTTCTATTTCTCTTTGCATGATGCTTCACCTAATAAATGATATAAATGTACAATGCATCTGAAGTGTCGTATTACTGACTCCCATCATTGAATGAGAATGATATTTATTGTTTTACACAGCTTCATTAGCTTAAAGAAATTTCAAACAAAGAAAAAACGCTTTAGATTTGTATATTTTTTTTAATTTTAATTATTTTACCGAATTCTAAAGCTTATCGTCAAATTATAAACAGGAGCACAATATTTTCTTTCATTTTGATCAAGTGCAACCGTAGAACGTAATCAACAAGTCTGCAGTCTTATCCTGTGGGAAATATGCATGACTGTGGGTTCTTGACTCGCTGGCGTGCGTATTTATAAAAGCCAAAAGCCGCCGTACGAAAATAAACGCGTGATAAACTTTTGTTTTCCCGATTTCCGAGTATCTTGATATTCCGATTCGGATTCGCGTTGCAATGTGAGTGCGCAACTGAGAATGAATGTGTTTTTTGTTATTTGTTTACGCGACGCACTCGTGGGTGCTCCTGTGCGAATAAAATAAACTTTTGATTCGTTGCCCAAGCACATCGTAGAACGCAATAATTAAAGGGTTGCCAAATTCGCCACACAATCAACTTGTTGTTGTCCCGGTGCGTTCTAACGTTAAAAATAGAATATGTCTAAAACATCTTGAATTGTATTTAGTATCTACAATCATTTTACTGTTAATGATATGCATTAGTAATTATAATTACGTAGCGTAACTTGATTATATATTTATTCATGGCGTGAGCTTGTGAATTGTTTTCAAAGCGATGTGACATTAAAAATCGCAGAAAACGTCCTTGTGGTTTAATTTCTTTCATTTCTTGTCGAGTCGTGTGTATTTTTAAATCACGAGATTTCAAATATAACTAATGAAACTTTACAATTAGACTAAATCTCTTTATTTGTCATTACACTACCTAGTTTTGATTATGAACTCGTTTTATAAATGAATCAGAAATTAGTAGGTTTGCGGTTTGCTAACTGCAAATGTGCTTATCATAGATTTTTACGACGCGATGCGATATTTAGCGTAGTGAGCACGTTCCTCATTAGACGACCTCCACCATCACATTTTCTTGTAGACGACAAAATATCAAACTGACCTGGTTTCAACGAAGATCGCAAATAAACGACTTGAAAAGTATCTCCGACTCAATTCATGGGACGAATAACAACAGATTTGACGAGTCGACGATTCATTTGATTCACGGAAATTGCTACGCAGACATTATGCAGATTGGAATATAAATGTTTTATTTTAATATAATTTAGCAGGACATAATAGCAATAGCACCGTTTAAACGTTAATTTTGGCGCAATTAATTTTTATGGCTAATTTTTCTTCCGCTGGGTGCCAAATTTTGTGACTTTGCAAATCGATTATAAACATTTTAGCAAAGTAAATAATTGTAACAAAAGGACGTTTTTGTAAATAAAAAACGGATATACACACGTATTAACTGATTCATAATCTAACGTACAGAAATAATTAGATCACCACAATTTATTAAAACAGAAATGCAGAAAATTCCGTTAAATTACGATGCATCATAAGACCAAGCACATGTCGCAGCCGTTTCCTCGAAACAAAACACTACATAATTTTTTTAGAAATACTATACTAAGACACTTCTAATGTTACTCGAATTCTTGCTTCAACATATTTACACACTATCATATAAGTATTTGCAAGTGTTTTGCATTTTTTGCGACGGATAGAATAGAAAAATAGACCGGAAACCGCATCATTTGTCGGTAGTTGGGCAAACACGCTTCAAATATCAAGCCAACATTTGCTTAAACGCAATTTAGTTATTACCCTAAAAAGGCGGTAGCTACTAAGTCACTAATTAATACGATAGTGTGTGAGTATATATGTGTATGTTGGTTTAAAATGTTTTAGATGTATCCATGATTACTTACACGCCTAATTAAAATTATGCACTATGTATGTTATTCGCAAGTGGGAAAATAAGCATTAAAAATATCTAACAGCTGCCCATACGCACATCCTGTCGAGTTTAAATACGAAATGTAACATATAACGAACTCTTTCAACGACAAACACTCCTAACCGCATACTAAGTAGCAACTCCGCGCCATTTTCAAACAATATATAGTCGCAACCGTCGTATTTCGTCGCTGTCCAATCGCATTAATTACATATGATAATGCTAATTAAAAAACGCAAAAATTGTTAAATCTTTATGTCGTATTGTTTTTAAGTGATTTTTACAAGTATCAAGACGCATTTTCACTTACAACCCGACTTAAGTCATAAAATTAAGCCGCTATTGTTTTCGGTGCGAGATTTTAAAGGCGCGACGCGCTTCCGGCCTTCAGTGCGAAACAATTACTATCACAAGAAAGACTAACGTGACAATATTGCCTACAAACTAATAAAAAAATAATTATTTCACAGAAATAATATGCATTTCCGCATTCTGCGCAAATTGCAAATAAATAGGTAACATATAACATTCACAAGGACTGTTATTATAATTGTGTTAATATTGCGTGTTATCACACCAATTAACCTCCTTGCTAATAACAATATCTATTAGATTTATCTAATTAAAACTTACGTAAAATGTCCGCCCAGTCGTGCCAAACAATCGCGAAACATCTTAAAGTTATCTTTTTAGGTTCTGTTTATACGCAGTTCTGTCTCACCCATTGCGTAAATTTAATCTTACATTATTCACCTTTGTTCTTACCTGTTTACCTTTCATTGCGATATTTAAATGCTTGTAACATTTATGGTAGGCAACCCACCAAACACCACACAATGCGCAGTCTCTATACACTCAGTAATAATTTGAAATTCTTACCTTAACAAAATTGTTAGATGAATGTCATGACTAAACCGGTCCAGGGCGTTGGTGCCATCCACTCGAACACCGTTAATTTTCTCGCGCAAACTAGTAGAAGTTCCAACAGGTGGGTGACGTTCCCGTAGGATGTCAAAAATGTTAGGCTGGCGCAAAAACGCGACAACTTTGTCGTTGTACGCGACGGGAATATCCGGACACACATTAGGCACAAACGTTGTCGTTGTTGGACGAGGCGGTGGAACCGGCGCCTGAAAACAAACCGTTTTGATGTAATTGATGCAAATAATTACCGAGCAAAATATTAGTATTGTTAAATTCAATTTTAGATCTTACTTGGGCATCGTCCGCATGCCGCCGAAACACCACCGGATCAGTAGGAAGACGCGGATCCATATATGAAGTGCGTTTGTGAGTATGATCAATAAAAAATTGCTGAATTGCGATTGAAGGTCATGTTAGTAATGAAAACAAGAAGAATAGCGTTAATTATTCTCATATTTCCATCACCTAATAAATGCTTAAGTCAATGAAATATGTACCTTTGAATTTCGGTCCTTTTTCGTGTCCCAACCTGTTGGCAACTCTTTGCAAGAGTCTGCAAACATATTCACTAACGCGACTAATTCCTTGTTGTGTTGGTACTTATCAAACGTGGCAGGA
Source organism: Dalotia coriaria (assembly GCF_025399875.1). NCBI lineage: Eukaryota > Metazoa > Arthropoda > Insecta > Coleoptera > Staphylinidae > Dalotia > Dalotia coriaria. The sequence goes on from NW_027045445.1 coordinate 7,018,735, forward strand.
TCTCTGCGAATACGGCCAATCATATGCTTCAGCGTCGAGTTACGGTTGTACAATGAGAGTGCATCCTGAAATAAATAACGAAATTTGCTTTATTACCGTAAATTAAATAATATGCATTCGCTTAAAATGAAACTGTTATGATTACTCACTTGATTCATGTGTAATGCAGTAAAGAAGTCTGGCCGCGTTAAAAGTTTACACCCAGGTGGCGCTGCTGAAAAGTCCGCCATTTCGACGCGATGTGAGCTGATTGTGCGTCGAATACTTTGATATCGTCTATCCAACTGACGGCGCTGCTGTTGCTCTGCACCGCCTCCACACGAAGAATTACTTGCGCTTGCGCCGGGTCTGGTCCAAGAAGTTGTCCTGGTTGCGTGATCAATGTAAAAAACTCGTCCATGGCTGTCCATACGAGCTTCCCAAGCTAACAATGACAAAGTCAATTTTATAAAAATCATCATTAACTTATAGTTGTCATGGTAACAAGATTCTTTTATTTTTATTGTCAATAATTATAACAATAGGACCAAGAGGGCAATAACTAACACTTACATGGTGGTAGTGGTTCATCTTGCTCGGTAGATGTAATCGATGTCGTTGAGATTCCTGACATTCCAGACATTTCCGCGACGAGTGCCCTATGTGACCTCTCGGGTATAGACGGCAGGCGAGACGCAGTGAGCTGCCGCAAGGGTAGTAACACCCCTGGAGCAGCGCATGCTTCTGCCCCCGATTGAAAACCATCCACAATGTCATCGTCAGCTACTACCTGCACATTTGCGCCTGACGGTGCAGGTAAAGTATACTCTTCGTTGCTTGAAGTCGCTGATGAAGTTGAAAGCGTATCTGCATCGCTGCACGGCTCCGATTTTAGACTGGGCGGTTTCAGTTCGCCGACGCGATGGCGTCGCGAGTGGTGAGTAGGCGTGGGCGGGCAGACAGGTAAATTATTCGGTGGTGAGACGCCTACAAAAACCAAAAATAACAATTAATTCATAAAAAATAATATCGAAAAAAAACTAACCTGATATTCGGGCTAGAATTTTGTTGTGTGGTTTTAAAGACGGTGGCGAGGGAGCCACCTCTAAGACAGTTTCGTCTAAGGCCAGACGTATATGTGGTTGCATACCTTCAGGAGACAACTGTCTACTCAACTTTTTGTGCGGTTTGACCGCCGCCATATTGGTGTCCGGCGAATGCGAGTTTAGAAACTCCGTAGAGCTCGCGGTGGACATGGAACTGGTACTCTCCCTACCATCCAGGGAATGTTTCTGCCCCGTAACGCATTTCGCACTAATATAATTATCAACGTCTATATGTTTTCGGGAGTGTTGGACTTCTCCTGTGACTGAGATTCGTAGCAAGGCGGTTCGTCAGTGTCGATCAAATCAAACTGAAACGTATCCTCCGGTCGTTTGGGTTTATTCTGCCTTAAAACAGGCGGTTTGAACCCAGGTACCTCCGGATTCGAACACGACCCTTTGACAGCGTTCGAACGCTTCAGGGGACGATGCAGACTTCTCGGTGGTAACGGCGGTGCATCTTCAATCTCCTCTGGACTGCTCGAACTCGCCGTCCATATTTGATAGTAGTCCTTATTAGGCGATTTGGCTGTGCGGATTTTTTTCTTAGTACCTGATGCACTTTCCGATCGGGTCAGGCCGTTGGTGGCTTTCTTTTTTACGCCCGTGGCACCGCTGTGAAGTTCCTCTAAGGATGTGGACGTCTTTTTGGCTTTTAGCAACGAGTGAATTTGAGATTCGCATGATTCTATCGGTAATTGCAAAAGCGGATAGTCGCTAAATCCATCATTATCTATACCGTTGTCGACCACTTTCTTTTTATCGTGCTTGTCTTTGAGTTTGATGAACTTTTTGAAGCGTTCAGGGGGATCTTTAATAATTAGCGGCTGCGTCTGCGCGATGTAATCATTGGATCCTTTGTAGTAACGAAAAGCCATGTGTTTTCCACACTCTAATACAAAACACCAAGAATTTTGTAAAAATTCGACAGTATATGACATTTACATCATTTGGTGTAAAATATTGATGAATAAAAGCTAATCACTTACCGTTGTGGATGTGAGGTATATCAAGAAGCCACATCGTGGTGTTCGCATGTGGCTGCACTCGCTGTCGACCGAGTATCACGTCGCCGTCGCAGTCGTCTGCAACAAGTGAAAAATTGCGCGATCAAAACGAGGCCGCATCATAATTCAACGCAGCACAGATAAAAATGGTAAAGTACAACTTCCACAATACACTAAATTGATATTTGGTTTTAATATTAATTGAAATAGCGTGTAAATGGATCGATTAAGTGATATAAATTAATTTGATTGCATTCCAACACGTTCTCGTCAGGTTGAAAAGAAGAGGAAATCCTCTGCGCACAAATTCAGGAAGCGTTTGCTCCATAGGCGGATGGTCTCGCGTTAACCGGAAGAAGTGGACAATTCAGCAATTCAATAATAATGAATGTTGGAGTTGAGAGCAGGATACGGATGGAGGAAACCATCGCGCAAAACAAGACAAGAAACCTGTACGTAGTACTTGTGCTGAGATTATTATTCAAAACAGGAAAGAATGGCAAAGCTAGGATACTTCTGAGGAAAGGACATCCTTCTCCTGTTTTCACTAAACGCACAATAATATAATTAAACTTGTGTTATTTCTTTAAGAAAACAAAATAGTAGGCAGCAGGCAGCAGGGCGTGTTTCCTTTCAACTCGTCCGAAAACGATGAATGAATAAATTTTTCATTCATTAGGCGAGGGCAGGATTCACACGACGTTGATTTTACACAATCGGAAAGCAAGTTCAACGCGTCGCGTGTAAAAAAACCTTAAGTCTAAGAAATCAGAAGCATAAGTATTCAATGCGAAGAAAGACCGACTTAATTGTCTTTCCTTTCAATATTCCCATCGTCTTGTTGGAAATTAGGTACTTCCCTCGTGATAATCAAGAAAGAAATTCGCATACAATTCCCACAACATTAAGTAAGAATTAAATTAACAATAGTTTTACTTTGAGGGTGAATATTAAGTGTATTTTTGAATGTTTTCATTGGCGTTATTTTGTTCATTCATAAAATCTTACACACCACCTGTCCCCGCGCGTGCACGCGGCAGATGTTAGGCGCTCATTAAATTACGAGTAGTCCAAACCACCCAACTTCTCTTTTAAACCTTTAAACTGCTGGCCCGTGATGGAAGATAATTTAAGTTGATTAGGGTGTGTTCCAGCTTCCAGCCAAATAACGAACTAAATCAATGCGCCGGCATGTGCCCGCAAGCTGCGCACTGCTCTGCGTGGTCATCGGGCGAATCATCAAATCATCCAATTTTCGAGTCCGCCTACCCGCATCCGGTCGAAAACATCACCAGCAATATTTTACAAGACACGACTTCGTTTTGTCAACTCGTTCACGTGTTATTCTGTATCAGGTGGATGCTAATCATTCAAAGAGCACGTTTTCTACGTTTACTCAAGATGCAAGAGATGGGCATATCTAGGATTAGTATTTTTCGGATGTACAATTGATTGAAGAGTATTTGCACAACGCATTACGGCAATTATCGCATTAGTCATAGTCACGTTTGCGCGACCAATGCATCCAAGGGCTATATTTAGCTCGATACCTGGCATTCATTGTCGCCGCTCGACAATATGGTAATGGGTGTTTCACATTTTATTGGGACCGGAAGGAAGCTTAGTCAGGTAGTGCCAGCTGTTTTTACCGGAACCTGCGCGGCGACGTTTTTACCAGAAAGAAGGCCGCTGTGGTGAGTACGAAATTTCATGTGCGGACATCCTATATCCGGTCTAAGAATAAACCGTCACCCTCCCGCCCTCCAGACCAGCATATATAGAGTGTTTAGTATAATTTTTAAAATACTTACAACAGTTTCAACTTAAATTTATGCGATCAGATTGTTAAACACACTGTTGATGTTACACGTACTAGTGATGAAATATTTCAGTAAAGCACAGGAAATCCAAACAATCTGAATGAATGTTTCTCGAATACTCCTACCGCGTGCTCGCTCAGCATCCCGTTTTGTACGTTTATCGGCATGCTAAAAATATGGTCGGCCATATTTTTTTTATGAAAACACGCTACAGTCGTGTAAATAATTCGCGGTTATTTTTAACCGACTACTAAAATATTGTTTCAAAAAACTTTGTGAAGATAAGGAAATCCATTAATGTTCAAGTCTGACGCCATTCAAACTAATAATTTAAACAAAACAGCAACAAATTGATTTAGAACTAATTCGAAAGAAACGCAAAAAATGACGCTCGGTTCCGGCGCTGTTCCGTGAAATATGCATACCGGCGTATGTTTTTGAAGTCTTAACCGAGTTGACACCCAGCCAAGAGAGTCAAGACGCTAAATGTTAATTATGCATGTGCGGCGTGTGCGGCATATGCCGGATATGCGCGAACATTTCGACGAAATGGCGCTTCTTTGAACACACTTTGACGTGTAGATATGTCCGGGGACGAACAATGTGCTACTATGTTACGTATAACTCACTCATTCAACAAACAATCGACGGATAAAAAATATAAATAAAAAACAATACACATGAAGTAGTCACGCACATTACATTCATTCACACATTACACATCCATTCAAAAATGTATTCGTCTGTCAAATTGTAACCTGTTTTTTTTTTTGTTTCATTTCATTGTGTTTTGTCACATGTTTGTTCATCCATGGCCTCGAGTACAATTTTATGAATGAATTGGTAAAAAACAAGTGAATAACAATTTACGCACAACATACACTTAAGCAAACAAGCGAACAAATATTAAAGAATAATATTTTTAAATGTCTACTGATAAAGTAAACCTAATTAATATGCATTGAGTTCAACTAAATGTCCTGATATTTCAATCCTCGGATTCCCCATATTATGATATATTATTTTGTAATTCATAATACGCGTGTGGGAGTTTTATAAATTAGCAACGCCACGCGTTTCGATTTGGTTGTTTTCGATATTCACCTGAAATGCGTCATCAACTCCCACAACGAGCCAAATGTAGATTATTTTTCACCTGATTATCTAAAACATTGATGTTCTCATTTCCATTAGGTGATAGTTATCACTTCATTGTAAATCAAACCTTTACAACACATTTTATCTTATGCACTTAAACTGAAGGGCGAAACACATCCGTTTACACTTCAAACTTTAAGTCAACAAATGTAATTTTTTTAAAGTTATAAATTAATTTATTTATTCTACTCCCTACCAAGTAGTGCAAAGAGATACGAAAATGCCCTTAATACATTGGCCTTCTTCGAAAAATATGAAAATATCGTTTAGAAAACACTCAATATCTCCATAACTAAATAATTTCCTTTGTTTATCAATGTCATATTAGAGTACACAAGACCCTTTTAAGGACGCATATTATTTTAACCCGCTAGTCCACTCGGAACTGCCCTAAAATGCCCTTTAAAAGTGGGCAATTTTATGAAAATTTGAATATATGGTGTGAAAAACACACCGTATTTCTTTAACTATTTCATTTTGTTTATGTTTTTCACCGCCATATTATAGTTTAAGAGACGCTCTACACGATGCATGCTATTTTAATTCGTTAAACATTTTGGAAGTGCCCTAAAATGCCCTTCAAACAACAGCCATTTTTTAAAAATTTGAAAACATACTGTGGAAAACACCCTGTATCTTGCAAACTAATATACTTTTTTAGAATTTTTCACCGCCATTTTATAGTTTAAGAGACGCTCTACACCATACATACTATTTTAATCCGCTAAACATTCTAGAAGTGCCCTGAAATGCCCTACAAACAACGGCTTCTTTTGGAAATTTTGAAAACATTCGGTGGAAAACACCCTGTATCTCGCAAACTAATAAACTTTTTTGAGTTTTTCACCGCCATTTTATAGTTTAAGAGACGCTCTACACAATAGACGCCATTTTAACGCCCTAAACAATCTGGAAGTGCCCTAAAATGCCCTTCAACCATTGGCCTTTTTTTTGGAAATTTTGAATACATGCTGTGGAAAACACTCTGTATCTCGCAAACTATTACACTTTTTTCGGGTTTTTCACCGCCATTTTATAGTTTAAGAGACGTTCTACACAATAGACGCCATTTTAACGCCCTAAACATTCTGGAAGTGCCCTAAAATGCCCTTCAAACATCGGCCTTTTTTTGGAAATTTTGAAAACATGCTGTGGAAAACACCCTGTATCTCACAAACTATTACACTTTTTTCGGGTTTTTCACCGCCATTTTATAGTTTAAGAGACGTTCTACACAATAGACGCCATTTTAACGCCCTAAACATTCTGGAAGTGCCCTAAAATGCCCTTCAAACATCGGCCTTTTTTTGGAAATTTTGAAAACATGCTGTGGAAAACACCCTGTATCTTGCAAACTATTACACTTTTTTCGGGCTTTTCACCGCCATTTTATAGATTAAGAGACGTTCTACACAATAGACGCCATTTTAACGCCCTAAACATTCTGGAAGTGCCCTAAAATGCCCTTCAAACATCGGCCTTTTTTTGGAAATTTTGAAAACATGCTGTGGAAAACACCCTGTATCTCGCAAACTATTACACTTTTTTCGGGTTTTTCACCGCCATTTTTTAGTTTAAGAGACGTTCTACACAATAGACGCCATTTTAACGCCCTAAACATTCTGGAAGTGCCCTAAAATGCCCTTCAAAAATTGTTATTTTTTTACGTTTTTTTAAATTTTTGGGGCGTGAAATGGACAAATTTTTATTTCAACATTCTTTATTCTGTAAAACTTGAAATAATTTATCACATTTTTTGTCTGAAGAACAGGGTCGAATTTTTTTAATTAAAATATTTTTGGCCGAAGAACAGGGCCGAACTTTTTGTGTTAAAATTTTTTGGGACGAAGAACAGGGCCAAACTTATCAGTCAAAAATTTTTCGGCCGAAGAACTTTTTTTCCTGCGAAATCAAATTAAACTTTAAACGCTAATAACTCCTGAACTAAAAGGGCTAGAAGGGAAAGGACGGCAGATTCTTGACCCTTGAAGGATTCTCTACAAGATAGGCTATTAAAAACAGCCCTTTTTTTTCGCCTCAAAACTGAAAAAAGTGCAAAGAGGTACCTCTTATAGGTTTTTTGATTTTTGAAAAAATCAAACTAAGCACGCTATCCTGTAGAGAACCCTTTAAGGATCAAGGGCCTGAAGTCCGTTTTGTTCTAGCCCTTTTTTCAGTTTTGAGGCGAAAAAAAAGGGCTGTTTTTAATAGCCTATCTTGTAGAGAATCCTTCAAGGGTCAAGAATCTGCCGTCCGTTCCCTTCTAGCCCTTTTAGTTCAGGAGTTATTAGCGTTTAAAGTTTAATTTGATTCCGCAGAAAAAAAAGTGCTTCGGCCAAAAAATTTTAACTTAAAAAGTTCGGCCCTGTTCTTCGGCCGAAAAATTTTTGACTGAAAAGTTCGGCCCTGTTCTTCGACCCAAAAAATTTTAACACAAAAAGTGCGGCCCTGTTCTTCGGCCAAAAATATTTTCACTTAAAAAGTTCGACCCTGTTCTTCAGACAAAAAATGTTATAAATTATTTCAAGTTTTGCAGAATAAAGAATGTTGAAATAAAAATTTGTCCGTTTCACAACAAAAAAATTTTAAAAAACGTAAAAAAATAACAATTTTTGAAGGGCATTTTAGGGCACTTCCAGATTGTTTAGCGCATTAAAATGGCGGGCATTGTGTAGAGCGTCTCTTAAACTATAAGACGGCGGTGAAAAACTCAGAAAAAGTGTATTAGTTTGCGAGATACAGGGTGTTTTCCACAGCATGTTTTCAAAATTTCCAAAAAAAGGCCGATGTTTGAAGGGCATTTTAGGGCACTTCCAGAATGTTTAGCGCATTAAAATGGCATGCATTGTGTAGAGCGTCTCTTAAACTATAAAACGGCGGTGAAAAACTCAGAAAAAGTGTATTAGTTTGCGAGATACAGGGTGTTTTCCACTGCATGTTTTCAAAATTTCCAAAAATGGCCAATGTTTGGAGGGCATTTTAGGGCACTTTCAGAATGTTTAGCGCATTAAAATGGCGTGCATTGTGTAGAGCGTCTCTTAAACTAAAAATGGCGGTGAAAAACTCAGAAAAAGTGTATTAGTTTGCGAGATACAGGGTGTTTTCCACAGCATGTTTTCAAAATTTCCAAAAAAGGCCGATGTTTGAAGGGCATTTTAGGGCATTTCCAGAATGTTTAGCGCATTAAAATGGCGTGCATTGTGTAGAGCGTCTTTTAAACTATAAAATGGCGGTGAAAAACTCCAAAATGTGTATTATTTTAAAACAACAAATGTAATTGTTTTAAGTTATAAATTATTTCATACCAAGTAGTTCAGAGAATTAATATTAACATAGCTCTAGTAGACTAGTAGTGATGTCAAGTTGACTTTGAGAATGCAACTGAGCCGGAAGTACTTAAAGCGCGCGAGTGGCAAAAAGTTTGTTCAAGTACGCGCGGGAACGAGTTGAGTTAATTTATAACTTTATACAAAATATTATAGTCGTGCCTACTTTATAAATAGCTCCTAATTTAAATTATATTATTGAAGAACTTTTCTATAACATAGAATGCCCTTGACGCGTGTCGGTATATTCCATACGTTTTCACGCTTTATTTCCGATTGTGCTAAGTGAAGCAGCAACGCAAAGTAATGAGTCGTGCGCATCAGGAATATCTAATTCGCGTGCGCATCCTTTCCGCGGGCCCCGCATTAAAAACTCTATAAAACATCGAAAATTTTTATTCAAATTGCAATTTAGAAAACGATTTTTTTGCGCACAACTACAACTGGTCTGAGGATAATTATTTATTGCAATAAATGTCAGCAAAACTGAGTAGCACAACAGCGCCATGGAACATATATATAAACAGGATGTTATGTTTATAAAATTGATACATCTTATAAACAGTTTAAATTGGCACATGAAGCGTCGAACGACTGTACACAAACGCACTTGCGAACCAAGTATATAAAACAAAATCATGTAAAAAGTTGAACAAAATTAAATTTAATTACCTGACCTATATAGGAAGCCTGTTTATGAATAATGTTTTTAATATTATTAGATATATTCATTTAATTAAAAAGTGCAAGACCACCCACATGGAGTAGGTTCTAGAATCGAAAACAGAAAACTTATTTTAATTCAAAGCACACTCGCGCACAGTAAGAAATGTCTCTATCTTTTCTTTTTATTAAGTTTAAATTTAGAATGAGTACTTTAAATTTGTTTAATTTATTCAATTGGAATTTATCATCCTGATCAATACTGATTGACATTACGGGGGCTGACGGCGTTGAGAACGTGTGGGCGATGTTAAAGTTGGTCTAGTATTAATAGCTACATGAATTTGTTCATATCAGTCGCAACATAGATTTCATTCATTTTATCAATATTAGAAATAATGCCGTTGTTGTATTGCCACAAATTGTGGCACAGCGAATGACTACAACGGAAACAAAATGTGATTGTCTGCTAAATGCGGCAAGCATGAATGAAATCAAACGATATTCTAATGAATGCAACAAAGTGCATATACTGCACGCTAAATACCTATCGAATGTTGAATATTGCATATTGTGTTACACAGTCGAGTAGAAAGTTACTTTCAATTCTAAAATTATATCCAGACACACTACACTAATAAATAACAGTGCAGAAAGTAGACTTTTACAATGCCTGCACTAGTATCTAATCTGATTATTAAAAACATTGTTCATTGAAGGCTTTGATGCGTCATTAGGTTATCCAAAGCAATAAATGATTGTTTTACATGTTTATCGATTTTTATCGATTCGATTTCCTGAGGATGTTGTAAAACATGCGTTTTTAGTTATCAACCTACACAATTATGATGGTGTCGTTATCAACGCTTATCATAATAAAATTTATCGTACGTTAATTTCACTACGCAACAACACCTGTCTGCACCGCCGAGTTCATCTCGAAAATGACCTTTTATTCTCTTACTCGTATTATATTCGGGCATAATGATTGACTGCCACTCTCGCCAGAAAATCCAGCTTTTCAATTTTAGCATGTGTAAAGAACATAAAAATACAATTTAATGGCCTTCACTATTTTAAGAAAAATCAACAGCGTACGCACTTTTCATAGAGCTACGATTTTTTGTATTCTAATACTAAAACAGTGGTAAAATAATCGGCAGGGCCTCCAAAATATTAAAAACAACCATAGGTATATTAAAAAATGCTGATTTGCTTTCTTGTTGCCAAGGCAAAAAATGCCCGCAAATTCTGTGCACAATTTAAAAAAGTATGCCAGAAAATATGAACACTTTCAATTTATATCGCATGACTTGCCCATTAATACAAATAGAGAAAAATTTGAAAGAAGTAAAATTCAATTCATTAAATACCCAAAGTAATGCAATTAAAGTTGATTAGTTATATTATCCTCGCTTCTTTCATTCGTAGGCAGTTCGGATTAAGGTGTGGCAACCCTTTCACATAATTAGTACATTAAATGCTAAATTAAACCATTGCGCTATGTAGGGTTGATAAGCACGACGTTGCGGCTCTTTAAAATTAGTGCGCCCAATTAAAGTGCAGTATTGCAATTCCATTTGCAGCCATCAACACTCATTTCACACTCAATAACTCACGATTAAGAGAGACAAAATAATTTAAACCTAATCCCATATTTGTAAATATTTTCTAATTTTATGTTATATTGTAAATACACGGTTAATTTAAGAAATTCGTCTTTACATGCCTTTGAAGTGAATATATTTATCGTATTTTCGCAGTAAAATAAAATAGAACTGGGTAGTTGAATGATTGCGCAGTTGGGTCGGCAACTATCACTCAATCCGCCGAGTCGCGTTGTCTCGCGACACTATACAAGTCGCGGCTTGTGGATTTTATGAATGAAATCGTGCCGTGTGTTTCATTCATGGCATGCTGGTTGCACAACCGACCTACGACGCGCAGTTCATTCATGGAATGGAATTCGAAGCGAAATCCTCTCCAACTCACAACTCGCAGGAGTGAGAATGCGAATGAGTAAATCGAAAGTACAAATAATAATAATAGTAATGAATACTACTCTAGCATTTGCTATGCGAGTAGTGCCTACTATAATTAAAAGTAACATAAATCGAACAACACATATTTGACAAATAAAAACTTACATGTTCAGCAAAATGAAATTTATTTAATCCAGGTGTAAATTATAACACTTTCACACTAGTTGTCACGTGTAAATGCGCCTAAATATTCCAAATGAATTCAATTTCACGTTCAGAATGCTTCAATATTTTTGGTACGACTTTAGTAATTACGTCATAGAAAAGAATTACTTATTGTCTATTCCCTATACGTGTTTCGGTGCTATTTTTTGTGCACCACGCACACTACACCAACGATGGCACGGCATACACTGGCGTTCGTTGGTGGAGTCGACTGACAATGCCGGCGAGTTGTGGTGCGACGAGTCGCGCGTGGGGGACTTTCTTACATTCATTACGAAAATGCGTTGTAAAACAGCACCACGTTAGCGATCGGAACGACCACGTTACCAGGTTTAGTAGCACTTGTAGGTGAGGAAACCTAAAGAACTCGTACAACCTGAAATCCTAATATTCACACTCAATTGCAATTAGACTAAGCTTTCAGATTTAATATAAAGCCGCATCTGCTAAAAATAGTAATATTTATATATTGAAACCTAATTCAATAAATAAAATAAAATGTAAATTATTACGTTTTCCTGTACTGTGCGAACGAAGTTCAAAGATTTAAAATACAAAAACCTCAACATAAAGTTTTGTAAATTATGTCAGATTCATCATAATTTTAAAGCATTTAAAAATAATTTTGTGGTAAAAGGGAATCGGCATACCTATCATAAAAAAGAATGCGTTTTGTAAATTTCCAAACTAGCTTGATAATACTTACCGACATTCTAACTACGTCTACGTCTGTTCAGGAAGAATAAAACAAAAGACAACGAATGAAATGAAATGCAACTTAAGTGACCTTTGCTCACATTCCCTTCCGCTTCATTACGAAATGCTGCGAAGCGGACACCAGGACACGTGTGAACACACTCAATAAATACTTCATAAGTAATCTTCAAGTGCAACGTTCATGATAACAATACAGAAGTCCTAGCAGCGTAAAGCAATAAGGGATCCAGTACTGCAAATACTAAATACTTACCAAAATGTGTGTGTCACATAGGTATACTTCCAGAAAACAAAAGTTATCAGTGAATGTGAAACACTGACATTAGTTCTTTGTTTTAAACAAGTTTAAACATTAAGACGTAAAAATCTATGCCGTATCACGTCGAATTCCATGTTGGCCGCGTCCACATTCCTTCGAGTACATTCATTCTTTTACCAATAAAGGATAAAAGCAGATAGAGCACGAATTATCTCTGCATCGCGTGTGCTGCGTCAGCCCGAAGATATAATCCCAACACCGACACGAGATTTTCTGATAGAATTCTTCAAAGTTACTTTTAAAATTAAATCACAAGTTTCTCGCTTGGTTAACTGTGCTATACGTAAACGATTAGGATGCCCGCACTTTTCTCGTTTAAATACCTCGTTAGATGAACGAAATTTACGACCACTCATATGCATTTGCATGTTATAAGCAAGTAAATAAAAAATTTAGTAACTCACCGATTCGAACCAATCCAATAAAATCACCTTCTTGAAAGTCTGCAACACTCCACACAACCGTCCACACTCCATCAGATTCGCAGGCGGACATTGCCAGACCAACAGCGCCCTCTTCATTGACGTACTCGTTGATAGCGTCTACAAATTCATCGCCATTTTCTTCTTCGGCATCATCGAACATTTCGATCACGAGTTCATCGCCTTCCTCTGCTTCTGCTTGTACTTGTATGTCATGCTCAGTATTTGATTCATTTAAATCTTTTGATTGTTCATCCTGATCAAGATTTTGATTACATGTATCAAGGGAAGTTTCTCTTGGAGTGCATTTTAAAAATGTGCACTCTTCGGTTTCATGGCGGTTAGGAGAGAATGCTGTAGTTTCAGCATTCCCCGCCAGGGAGTTTTCCGCGGTTTTGTTCATTTTGAAACAAACTATGAATAAACAACAATAACTCGAATTATTCTTAATATATAAGATAATCGTTTCGCTTTTGTTTCACTTGTTGTTTGCGAGTTATGTTCTGTTTGTTTAAGATAATTGAATGTTGTTGTTGTCTTACTTGCAGGTTTCAGTGGTCCTCAGCAGAAACACAGTGTCGACGCTGGGTGGCGTCGCGGCGTCGCTCCCGCCGACGCATACCACCCTCGCCGCACGCGTTGCCATGGCGATAGACACACGGGCGTCTTGTCGTCATGTCGCCCTGTTCACTCTTGCGCCACAACCCTTCAAACTCTTCGCCGGCCGCGCAAAGAAGACGACACGATTTTTTTACCCACTAACTTCTAACGGCTTCTACCCGGTTAGAAGGCAAGCCGCAATTAATTCACTATTCTTTCCGATGTCGCAAACAAAAACCAACTGACAACTATCCACGAACAAATTCGTACACACCTATTTTCGATAGAATTAGCAATTTTCGCGTTCACTATTAGTACAGCGATAGTTACGTATTAGTTTAAAATATGCAGATGATTCCATTAGCTTTATGTTGTTTTCGTCGACGAGACGCGGAGACTCACGCCAGTTCCGGGTGCGCCACGCGAGAAAAAAACACTCGAAATCGATAATTAAGTGTGAGCATTTCGCACGCCAACAATGTTTGTTTACACAGTCGCCGTATTTGATTTCAAATCAGGTGTCCGTTCGTGTGATTGCGATTATCAAAGGCCGAACCACAAAAACCACCAGTGTCGCGGGATTTGCACGGATGACGACCGCGACACACTGACGCAAGGCGGGTGCACTGACACAAGAACAGCTGATCTCGTCTTCTGCGCCGCGCGCAACGCACAGAGCATGGTACACAACAAGCCAACAAAACCGATGAGTTTGCAATGTGGGCCGATTGGCAAGCAACTATACACTAATCGACAATATTTAACATACTTTTCCGTAAAAAGCATTAGAAACGTTAAAGATGCGTTCGCAAATATTTTATTTGTTCAAATGCGCTTAGTAAACAAACATGACCAAAATTATTGAAATGCTACTACTAGCGACACCTATAGCTTCCCAATGAAACTATACTTATCTTTGAGGTGAAGAAATCACATGGACAATGTAGTATAGCGTCGTCATATCGTTTAACCTTCGTTTAGATTTGTTTCACGTAGTAAATTCTATTGTACATGATCTAAATGACAAAATTTTCAAACGGCGCATAAACAGCATTATTTTATAATGGCAGATCAGGCGGTAACTGATAGAGGCAGAAAAATGCAAGATAATTCGCCCGATAATGGTGTTGTAACAATCAATGACGAATCCGATATAATGATGTTGTCTACTGACGAGGAGGCTCCACCAGGAAGAACTATCATATCAGAAGAAATACTAATTTCCGACGACGAGTGCATAGAAAAGTCAACTAACCTAGAAGAAATCATTATTTCCGATGACGAAAATGATAATGAAGCCAAAGAAGAATCTATGGACGCCGGGGAAGTCACAGAAGTTGCACCTCCTGAATCAACTAGTGTATCAAAAGATGAAAGCATTGAAATTAAATTTTCAAGTACAGAGCTGTTTGATAAATATAAACAAGAATTTCGAACCTTTTGTCAAGGTTTCAAACAATTTAAATACCTAGAGGAACAGAATAAATTACTATTGACAAAAGATACTGACCTGAAGGACTTGTCAGTGATTAAAAAAGTTGGGGATAGTGTGGAAGATGCTGTGGAGAGTAATGAGATTGATCAAAATGAAAAGAAATCTCATAAGATTGATAATTTGTTTATACTTGATACAGAACCAACTTCACAACCGACAAATTGTCCGATATATAAAAGTAAATATAAATTTATTGATGAACCTTTGCCTGAAGAGACAAAAGGAGCAAGCCAGTAATAAGAAGAAAGAAGGCATAGTGATTTCTTGCTTTAATTGCAATGGTAACCACCATGTGAGAAATTGTCCAGTGCGAAGGAATCATAGAAGGATCAATAAGGTCCGAAAATCCTATGGTGGCAAACCATTTAGGTGGGTTCTTGCTTAATATTATATACACTTTTATTCTTTACATCTAATTTGTTTGTGTCTTCCAGGTATCATGAAGAAGGCGTTAATATAAATAAACCTATGATACCTGGAGAAATATCAGATACCTTGAGGAGAGCAATTGGAATAAGGAAATACGACATTCCCCCCCATGTTTACAAAATGCGAGTTATGGGATATCCGCCCGGGTGGCTGGAGGAAGCGAGAGTATGTCACTATAATATAGCGGTTTTTGGCAGTGATGGCAAGAAGGATGGCAAATCTGGCACATTGAACCCCTATTCAATTTTACCTGAAAAGATTATAAGTTATCCAGGGTTTAACTGCAAACCGGACCGAAGATCTAGAGATGTAAGTAGACAATTTCAAATCTTTACAGATCAATTGATTAAAATTTAATTAGGAATACAACTTTTATGGAGTACCTCCATATTCCACGGCCCTGAGCAAAGAGAACATGATTGAATTTGTCAATAATATGTCTCACCATGAGGCGGAACAACAATCACAAGTGGAAAGGAAGCAGAAGTCACCTTCACCATCATTAAATGATTTAGAATTGCAAAAACGACAACTGCTGGAACAACTTACAACCAACGAGAATGATGACTCCAATCCGAATGACACAATAAATGCAACGACAGCAAACAAATCATCGGCAGTTGTTAATAATACAAAGCAAAAATCGCTTGATTTGAGCACAAATGTAGATTGTGACGAGACAAATCCAGGCATGGATTTAGATTCTACAATTAACAATACCCGAGATGAAGATGTTTCGACCGCGGTAACACCATCAACTCCTTCGACAAAAATGGGTGTTATAAATGGTAGTTTAACAGGAACGCCAATCCTCAAAGCATTATCACCGTACGCGCGCCTACCTTCCTTAGATAACTTCCAGAAAGATGTGTCACCGGTTATCAATTTTGAGAATTTGGCCAACGCGTCTGGGAAATACGAACAGATGACAACAGTTCTGCAAAAAGTCCGCAGTACTTTGAAATCGCGCTTTCAAACGTAAGATTTACCAAATGACGAACAACAATTTAGTTATCAAGATATAGCTATGAGTAAATTAGAATTTAAGAATTAAACAAGAGATAATTTAACCATAAAGTAACATATAAAGAATAATAACCGATCTAGTACAAGTTTTTCAAACATATAAATATGAATTAATACACGTCAAATCGATCTCTTAAAACCGAACGGAATAATCTTTTTGTTCAAAAGCTATCTATTTTTGTATTAATCAACACCAAGCATGTGAAAATATATATTTAATCTGCAGACATTTTTATAAAACACAATATATTATTATTATTGCATAAACCTTGATGTCATAATTATATACTGATAGCAATAATTGGTTAAAATACCATTGAAATATTTATTATACATATTTGACGCTTCAACTTTTTCTATATTATATTTTACAGCATAAAATAGTGAGTGTGCATTCAGTGAACAAAATAAATCATCCTCCACCATTTTTAAATTTAAATTATTTGAATAATTTAGATGTGTAGAGTATTTCAAAGGAATGTGACTATTTCCGTGTTGATTTTTTAAGAATTTTAAACTAAAATTAGAAAATTAAAGCAATATCATCATTTTAATTACTATACCACTCTTCTTTTTTCTTAGACCGGCTAAGAATTGCACTCATAAACATTTTTGAAATACCAATTAAATTATAAATTCCTCTACATATAATTTCATACCCATAGTCGCAAGTTTTCGTCGTTTATCTTCAATAATTGATTTAATATCTTTTCTTATGTTGTTGACGGTGGTGGTGTTGGCGGACCATCATTAGAACCCTTGAGAAATAAATTTAAGCAAATTGTTTGGATTTGAAATAGATATTTACATGTCCATTGGATGGTTTGGTATCACCAGCAATAGTGTTGCGTCCTCTGCGATGGTTCACCATCCAGTAGTGCATAAAAAAGTAGATCACAAGCATAATAGACATCACAATGTAGTAATCTGAAGCAGTTTCCTGCCTTGGCTGGTTGGCATCCACAAAACATTCTGTATCTGTGCAATGGCTTTGTGATTGTCTCAACTAAAACATTGAATATATTTGCATTTGTAATGTTGTCAATAAATAAGCTAATTATTATAAAAATTGTTTGTTTATCTACCTACCAATGATAGTAATCGATTCATTGAGAGCTCATGACCCCAGATGCATTCGCAAAGATCGAAACCGTCTCCGCCTTCGTCCATCTTTCTGTTTTGTTTTACAACAACAAACAGAATGACCCCAAAACAAAATGTGTCGACTTGCTGACAGGTATTCTGGTGTTTTTCGTCGTTTATTTGGTAGCTTGCAGGTATTCCGGATGATTTCACGCACGAACAGCCTGCAATGATTATTTGCGCACAATCAAAATTGGCTTATCAGCGTCGTCTAAATGTAAACGACTGTGAACGAGCTGAGCATTGTTTCCATCTGGTTTGTCAAAATGGCAATGGAAACGGGAAGTGAGCTACAGCCAGAATTATCTTCGTGGGTGTCGCGCGTCAGCTGATTGTTTGGCAACGAGTAAATGTTGCAAATTTAATTTTTAGACGACTGTGTGTCGTAAAATGCACATACTTATGTATACATAACTGTCAATTTTCGGGCTAGATATGTGTACATATGAATTCTCACCAGTGATACGTACACATCAAAAATAGAACAGGCGACTATGTTGCAGATGGGCGAGTGAGAGGGAGAAACAACATAGACTTTGGTGGTGCTTGTTTATTGGCCGAGAGATTTAATGGCCGCCGTGAAAGAAAACGCGCTGCAAATCACCAATTTGAAATTACTGATGAGATATTAACAGAGATTAGTCTTAGGAGTATATTGTGAAGTCCATAGTAAGTTTTTCAAGTAATTTCTTAAATAATTATCTTTATTTATAGCAAATTCTTTATTATTTGTTGTATCTAGATATTTATATAAACAAACTTACGAAAATGCTTGGATTCTGTAAACAATTGTTTATTTTTGTGTTGGTAATTAAATTCCAGTACAAAGGTAATAAAGTGATATGGTAAGTACACATACGTGTTGTTTAACGATTCGCCAACGTACTAATTTTTCATTGGATGAATACAAACTGGCTTCTGACGTTCTGATCATGTGTACTAACAATGTACTTTTCATTTTTGTGTTGAATATTCTGTTTGAAATTATTTTTTTACCTGTCGAATGACGGTTGAATTTTTTTTTAAATACATATTTCAGGTCGAAATTGTCGAAAGGCGCCTCCACCATCAAAAAATTTCAAAGATTAAATGGTAATTATCTTGTCAATTAAAGGGGTTAGAGGAGAAAGTACTTAATATTCTTAATGCTTGAGGAATTCTCAACATGATAGAATAGTTTTTGTAAAACAAACAAATACGTATAAAAAATTAAAGAAAAGATTTTGTTACAAAAAAAGCAAAAGATTTCTCTTTTTTATGTCGAATGCAATTTACACTAAAATTTGCAAATAGGGCCTAAACGGTTAATGCTATCAAAAAAAGTTACTAAAATAATCGATGTAGAATTAAATTATCTACCTGAATCCAAAAACAGAATTTAAAAATTCTAATTATTACAGAAACTGCATTAGTTGAAATAAAAGATTTCATCATAAAAAAAGCAAAAATTTCTCTTTTTTATGTCGAATGCAATTTACACTAAAATTTGCTAATAGAGCCCAAACGGTTAATGCTATCAAAAAAAGTTACTAAAATAATCGATGTGGAATTAAATTAGCTACCAGAAACCAAAAACAGAATTTAAAAATTCTAATTATTACCGAAACTGCATTAGTTTAAATAAAAAAAATTCATCATAAAAAAAGGCAAAAAATTTCTCTTTTTTATGTTGAATGCAATTTACACTAAAATTTGTAAATAGGGCCTAAACGGTTAATTTTATTAAAAAAAGTTACTAAAATAATCGATGTAGAATTAAATTATCTATCAGAATCCAAAAACAGAATTTAAAAATGCCAATAACACAAAGAGTTAAAAGAGTTTAATGAGCTTAAAGGTATGCATCTTGTAGAAACTAATTTTAGCAATAGTTTAACAATTATACCTATCATTGTATTTGATATTTTTAAACTCTTATGTAATCTGATTTATTTTCACTTAGCTTTCCGCAATTTCACTCGTAAATACCTTTGTAGTAACGCCGAAAAAGTGAATAACGAAATGCGAGTAAAAAACGCGATATATTTTTATGGACGTGGCCATACAAGGATTTTTACTTATGTCAATCGTTAATCATACGACGAGGGTGGTAGAAAGTGTCCGATTTTCATATGCGCCGGTGTTGCCTACGGTAATTTTAATGCATTTTATTGCAACATAGAAACGCATTAAAATTTACTTCACTTCGAAGCATTTATTTATTTATACTTAGTTTCGTGAGCTGCAACAAGTTGTCGGCAAGTGGATAATGAGTGATAATTGGGCATTAGCTTAGTAATTGAATTAAATTCATGATACATACAACTAGGAATGTTTCAGTACAAGTAGCACACTTGTTAAAATTGCTGAAAACCTATTTTTCCAGCAAAATATTCAACTCAAGAGAACTGAAAAGTTTTCAGTGTCTCGCACTTCACTCCCAACATAAATACATAGCAAATCAGTAAAATATTCAAGTGTTTAGGTGGTGTTTTAGATAGTGGTGCACGTGAAGAGGATAAAACCTCGGCGAAAATTGCAAAGCCTTGTAGCCAACGGAGGTCATGAATCAAGAGATCAGGCGAAGAGGCGACGAGGTGGTAGAGGGACGGTGGTGGCAGCGCGGCGGCGGCTTTGCCAAAAGCGGACGCGATGGCCGGCCGCGGCGCATTCCGTCGACGGCGGCGGCAGAGCATGGGCCAGACCGACTCCAGCTTCGCCGTCATCTGCACGCTCTGGCGCTGAGACGGTTGCTTGGGGCGCAGGGCGAGCGGCGCCGCCACCACCGACCACCACTCCGCGGCATGCCATCGCGGCCGCACGCCGCGCTCGCATCGCCATCCGTGCACACCCAACGTTGCCACCACGGAGGAGGCGCACCAGCAAGACGAACGCGACTCCCAAAAGAGGTAAGTGCATAATTTTACTTAATTTACTATCATATTTACCAACAAATATTAAATTTGTTAAATATTTTCGTTCATAATTAACGGAATGTTACCTTGAAGTAAACTCAGTTAAAAAATGCAATTAATACGCCTACAAACGTAATTTTTACACATATAACTATAACGGTTGTATTTTTTTGTTTCTTATTGCGCTTTATTAAGTCACTTGTCATTAATTCTAATTGACTGCCACTAACTGCGTTGGTTTACGAGTTGTTAAAAAGTATCTCATTTACTATAGTAGCCGTAATAATGCCGAGCGGAAGTATAACAGGAATTAGCACGATTTTGATGGTATTAACACACAAAGTTAGTAAACAACAATTTAAAACAATCAAAAACAGCAATTTTACATCCAAACACACCATTTACATGTTAATACAAGGATTGAAACTTTATTAATTAAAATCTGTTTTAAAGTTTCAAAGTTTTAAAGGTAATTGTCATTTAATGTACTTTTTTCTTAACTTTATTCTTTTCTTGATTTACGTGATAATTTTTTGTTTTTGTATTTGAAATTGCGTAGTTTAATTGTTAATTCTTCGTAAATATGATACTTTGCACCAAGGTAAACAAGAATTACATTGGCATTACATATTCGCTGACATAAATTGCACAAATAGATTTTTCTAAATAACGACTTGCACGATATCCATGGTATAACTTTATATATCACGACTTGAATGTTTAAATAGCTGCTATTGAATGTATTTTGAAAATTTTTAGAGAAATTATTATTGCGTGAGTGTAGTTAACGTATTTTAATATAGTATATAATTGAATAGTAGCTATACCGTGTTTAAACAACAAACAAATAATTCTAATAAATTTTAGTAAAGTTTTATGCAAGCAATGACCGAAATTTTCAATATCAATTCAAAAGCACCTCAAAATCATTCAAAAATAAACGAAAATTACTGGAAAATGGCATAATTTTTACAATTTGCAATTATTTGCAATTTTTCTTTCTTTTTGTGTAAAAGGTTAATAGTTTATAGTATATTTAAGTCTTAGTTCACGTTTAGAGAAGTGTATTGCAAACAAGCGCTGAAAAATGCTTTTACATCAATAATTTCAACCAAAAAAATTGTTGATTTAAAATCATGATGTGGAAGGTGATTGAGATCATGACGAGCCATCGTCCAGCTTGTCATCCGGTGATGGCGACAAGAGAAATGTGTTATGGAGCGGGCAGCGTCGAGTGGCGCTATTGACCTGTCCTGTCCGGTGTTAATCGACAAATTAATCCACCAGTGTCAATCATACGCACTTCCAAAAAGAATTACGTTAATAAAAGCCTATAAATTGTTTGTTTTCTTTAGTAGCGATTTGTCGGACAGCGTATCCTCGGCGAACGCCGTAAAGATGACGTCGAGTAAGACGATCCTCACGGGGACGACGACGACGACGACTCTCACGCCGACGCCGATCCCCAACGGTGACGAGCGTGAGACGTGGGGCAAAAAAGTCGACTTTTTGCTCTCCGTCATCGGCTTTGCAGTCGACCTCGCCAACGTGTGGCGCTTTCCATACTTATGCTACAAGAATGGCGGCGGTAAGTTATATAGACCCAACTCAATTTCCTAAATCTTAATCCTTAAAATTAGAATATTTGAATGTATGCAATGCAAATGATGTGATGATTTAATTAACGCAGAAGAATGAAAATTTCAAAAGAGCAGAAAACCGGAAATATGAATTATATGAATATGGATTAAGACTAGCATTGAGAATGGTTGAGAATATTCGAAAATTGGCATTGTAGCTAAACGTCAAATTGTTTGGGGGGTGGGCAAAGGGATGCGAGTTGTAATGTGGGGAATGTTTCGCGGCACGAGTGCGCGATGATGCTCGGCATGTTCGGACCCGAGTGGTTTATGCCCGCACGCGTATTGTGATATATTCGAGGAGGGCGCGTGCAGTTGATGGGTTGATATGCGCCCATCCACCCATTCGGCCTGCACGTTCGACATTCTGAAACTGAATTATAGCAATTTATTATTTCACTCATTCTAATCAAAAATATCCACATTTCTGATCTTATTCTTTTCATTTTCAACAAAAAACTTAGAAATAGAATTCAGGAAACAAAACGGAGTTGGTTTAGCTCAAAGTGCTGCTAAGGATTGATAAGATTTCTAATTTCTTTCGCAAACAAGTTAATTCTCTGTGACAATTGAGGAAAAAATATATGGAAACAATGAATCAATTAAACTTCTGACTGCTGACTTCCGCAAACTGCGTCCACTCTCCAATTTGATGATGAATTGCAACATTCGTAAAAATCCTGTCCGAGTTGTCACAAACAATCACCGAATGAGATTAATTTCTCCTGAACTTCAGGTAGAAAATGTTTCCCTTTTATATAATAAATTTTTAGCTATATGACGAAAATTAATATCTCATTTTCTTCGATGATGATAAAAGGGATGAGGTGGAGGAGCTCTCCAGCCGGGGATCGTTTCCGGGGCGCGAAATTCAATTAGCCAACCGATTATTGACACACAGAGGAGCCAATCTGTGCCAATCTGTAAGCACTTAAGAGATCACTCGGCCGACCAGCCTCAATTTTGTCGCCAGCAAAGTATCGAACCATTATCGGCGCGCCAATCTATATGAATATAATAGTAGTGAGTGCGTCTCCATTTTCCTTCCCTTCGAGGTCTCCGGGGTAGGAGCACTAATTGACATAAAATGAAGTGGAGAATATTCCAATACGTTTCCGGGCGTTGATTTACTCCTACTCCTATGTTGTAAGACAAGAAGTCGAAAGTACATCAAAGTTTCAGATGGACAAAAAAATTAATATCTATTGTGTGAATTTCGGCAAGGAGCAAGTCATTAAAGTAGCAACTTTTCGCGACATTTCCGAATATGCATGATGTTGCAAGTTACAATACCAAGTTGAGCAAAACAATACGCAACAAGAAACGCGCAGAAAAGAGACGCAATAATAGCAGGAGAAGCTTAATACTCCCCAAGGGCATGTTAGAAGGGATGAGGATCTCGACATCGATATAAGTCGCTCAAAAGCGATCAATTCAATTCGACCAAAGACAATTTTACCTTATGATTCAAATCGTATCAAATCGGAATTGAATGAAGGATAATTATATTCAAAGCTTCTTAAAATATAAAATACTAGCTTTAACCCACGGCTTCGCTCGCGAATATCCCTACTAATATTATAAATGCGAAAGTTCTGATGTTTGTTACACTTTCACGCAAAAACTACTTAACCGATTATCTAGAAAATTTGCACACATATTCTTAGTGGTCTCCGAATGGTTATAAGCTACTTTTTATTTAATAAAAAAATATTTTTAAAATAAAATAAAGAAATAGTTTAGCCAATAATACCTCTGCATCTGGCTATTTGACTACTTTAACGCCATCTAGCATTCCAGCAATTAAGCTCAAACCTAGTACCATCACACTGTATTATCTAGCTTTAACCCTTGGCTTCGCTCGCGAATATCTAAAATAATGAAGTTGCTTCCGTACGCGTCTGTAGTCACAGAAGAAGTAACAATGAAGTAGAATGGCGGGGAGTTTAAAATGGCTGAAAGTATAGACCATGGAAGTATAGTGTACAGTCTCCATGGTGTAGTCAATTGGATTTGATGTTGACGTAGCTGTCGGTAATACAGTGTGATAATACAGTGTGATGGTACTATAGTACTTAGGTTTGAGCTTCATTGCTGGAATGCTAGATGGCGTTAAAGTAGTCAAATAGCCAGATGCAGAGGTATTATTGGCTAAACATTTTCTTTATTTTATTTAGAAAATAATTTTTTTTATTAAATAAAAAGTAGCCTATAACTATTCGGGGACCACTAAGAATATGTGTACAAATTTTCATGATGATCGGTTAAGTAGTTTTTGCGTGAAAGTGTAACAAACATCAGCACTTTCGCATTTATAATATTAGTAAGGATTCTAAGCTTTAATAATTAAGTAGGTATCATAAATAAATAAGATAGTGTTCGATATATATTGGAACACACTGTATATATTTATGAATACTTGAAAGCGTCCTCCTAATTAAATCACGACGATTTAATGAACTTTAATATTGCACCACTCTGCACACCGTCCTCGCGTCGGATCAGAATCAAAGCGAAGAGTCAAAAGGAAACGTAGCAGCCCCTCCCGCATAAAAGCTTTTTACTACATCCATGTCAGCAATTTCAGCAATTATTCCCTGCCCATATCTATATACCTACGCAAAGAAATGTTTACTGATGATTTTTTGTTGTTGTTCGTCAGGTGCATTTCTGGTTCCGTACTGCATTATGCTGGTCGTGGGTGGTATCCCATTGTTCTACATGGAGTTAGCGCTGGGGCAATTCAACCGGAAGGGTGCCATCACATGCTGGGGGCGGTTAGTGCCCTTGTTTAAAGGTAATTTCCGTCCATCATACTTCTTTTATGTCACGATCAGATTTCATGCTTGGTCCATCGTCCTGAATATTAAAGATGGTGAATGTGCTCAGTGTCTGAGGATTAACTCACTATCCGCGATGCGTAATCCTGAAGAATGAAAAGAATGATAGAAATCATTTCGGAGTGCTCGCACATTTTATGCCCTGCCGGCTCTGTTCTGGCATTCTGGTGTCGGTGGAACTTTGTCCTAGACGACGGCGGCTGCTCTGGCGGCAGTTTCCTGTTCCGGAGTGGATAATTGAGTCTTGGCGAAGGAGACGCAGTCGACAATAAGCGTTTAGGCTTTTCTTTCCGCATCATTTTCACATTACCGCCGCACTTGTGGCTTCCAAGACCAACCGCTCAACACAACCCCATTTCTTAAAACGAAATACTTTTTCATTCAAGTTGTTCTCTTATTGCACACAATTTTTACATTTTAGTCACATCATAATCATCCAAATGCAAATTATTTTACTTTTTGCTGCTTTTTCGACAGGAAACCAAAGTCATAACATTCGCATCATTACTTCATGACAATAAAAAAAACTAAACGTTACAGGAATCGGTTATGCGGTTGTCTTGATTGCTTTCTACGTCGACTTCTACTACAATGTCATCATCGCATGGGCGTTACGCTTCTTCTTTGCCTCCTTCACGGATATGCTGCCGTGGACATCCTGCGACAATGAGTGGAATACTCCGAATTGTAAACAGGCAAGCAACTAGCGCCATCTATCAACATTTCCATGTATTTACTTTAATAGCTGATATTTTGTGTTGTTTTAGTTTGATTTCTCATCAAAAAATTTCACAAACTCCACTAACACGACGGTGATGGACAATCCGAAGATGAACACAGCTGCGTCGGAGTATTTCAAGTATATTTACATGTTTCTTTTAAAACAATACTAAATATTTGTACATTTTAGTCGTGTGATATTAGAGTTACATAAAAGTGGCGGCCTTCACGATCTGGGCGCGATTAAATGGGACATTGCACTGTGTCTACTGGCAGTCTACATCATCTGTTACTTCTCTCTATGGAAGGGTATTTCCACTTCCGGCAAGGTAGTGTGGTTTACCGCACTTTTTCCCTACGCAGTGTTGCTTATCCTGCTTGTGCGCGGGATTACTCTTCCTGGGAGCGCACAAGGCATCAAATACTATCTCTCACCAAACTTTCATGCGATTACTAAAGCAGAGGTACGTTTAGTATAACCTTTAAAATGCGTATGTTTGTTAAGTTGCCTAACTTGATACTTTGAGGTTAGGTCTGGGTAGATGCAGCGACACAAGTATTCTTCTCGTTGGGGCCAGGCTTTGGTGTGTTGTTGGCTTACGCATCATACAATAAATATCACAACAATGTATATAAGTAAGTGTACATAATTGAGGTTATATATTGAATATAACCATAACATTGGTTTTCCTAGGGATGCAATTTTGACATCGATTATAAATTCAGCGACCAGTTTCATCGCTGGGTTTGTAATCTTTTCGGTATTAGGATATATGGCGCACGCTGCAAATATGCCTATTCAGGAGGTTGCGACAGAAGGTCCTGGTCTTGTGTTTGTTGTATATCCGGCCGCCATTGCTACCATGCCGGGAAGTATTTTCTGGGCTCTGATCTTTTCATGATGCTGTTGACGTTGGGCCTTGACAGCTCAGTAAGTATTTCCTATAAAAGTAGTTTATAATTTAATTTAATTTGTATTTGATTTAGTTTGGAGGATCGGAAGCCATTATAACAGCGCTTAGTGACGAGTTCCCAAAAATTGGTCGTAACCGAGAAATCTTTGTTGCGGGCCTCTTCAGTTTATACTTTGTAGTCGGCCTAGCGTCTTGCTCCCAAGGAGGTTTCTATTTCTTCCATCTGCTTGATCGTTATGCTGCTGGTTACTCAATGCTCTTCGCCGTCTTCTTTGAAGCAATTGCTGTTTCATGGATATATGGCACACAGCGCTTTTGTGACGACATCAAAGACATGATCGGTTTTGCACCTGGGATTTACTGGCGCTTCTGCTGGAAGTTTGCCGCTCCTGTCTTCCTGCTCTTCATCATTGTCTACGGTCTCCTCGGATATGAACCTTTGAGGTACGAGGATTACGAGTATCCAATGTGGGCCAACGCGCTCGGCTGGTGTATTACGGGATCTTCGATAATCATGATACCAGGTGTTGCCATTTATAAAATTCTCACCACACCAGGATCTGTAAGAAAGGTAAACATAACCTAACTTCTAATGTTTTAATATAGTATTAAAATAAAATGGTGATTGCCTGCAGAGATTCAAAATATTAACAACGCCGTGGAGGGACACACAGCAAGCATTGCAAACAAATGGTGTTGCAGTACGAATGGAGAATAATCATGTTAATCTGGATTATCAGGGGTGCCAACGACACCGCCACCGGAAGACGTTTGAGGCAATATGGTCGACACCGTCCTTGCATTTACGCTCGACGGTCATAAAAAGCCCAACTTTGATGTATACTATGTTTGACTTTGTTTTTAAGTACTCATAGACACCTACATCAAGCAAAAGCCATCAAATAAGTACACAACTTAAAATCAAAATCAAAGGCTAAACAGCCATTAGCTTTTGATTCCAGTCATACCAGAATAATTTTAAAAACAAAATTTTCATTTTTTTTCGTTCAAATGAAACCCGATCGCCTCAATATACATGAATATATGTGTAAAATCGTAAATATTAAATACTCTAAGCTTCTGTCACACACTGTGTAGTTAACACTAGAATATTTGTCGCGTGTAAGTTATAAATTCTTAGTTGATCGATTGCTGATGAGAAAAGTAGAGAATTGTATTAGGTAGCAATATAGAAGATAAACAAGCTCGTCGTCTGCACACTTGCATTTGACGGCTACTAGTAATTTATTAACTATTAAATAAGGTTACTAAGTAATCTTGAATTGAACTCAAGTGAATGTTACCCAAGGAGGCAGTAAACAGCCATTTACTTCCTCCTGCGCTAAATAAGTATAACCACAAATATTATTTTACATTAATAATACTAGCTCGTAATGAACATGTTAATATTGATAAATATGATTAATGCAGCAGCTGAATTAATTGCAGTATTCAATCGATTATTAATGATATATCTAAGAATAGGTTAAGTACTTTAAGCGTACAATTGGAGGCAGTACACTTGATATATTTGTAAGGAAATGAGAAGCGAATTTAAACCTTATCTTAATTATAATTATAATTAAATTTATATGGTGGAGATAGACACTGTTTAAGCGAGCGACGAAGAATGTTAATACTTATAAAAAGATTTCTCATGTTTTTCAACTTATAAGTTACCTTTGTTTAATGGGAACAGAATGCAAGCAGCCATTTGCAATTTGTTCTGATTTAATGTAGGTTCATTTTGTAATGTTGTTATACATTTTTTATAATTTGTGATAAAATTTATTTTAAACATTCAATGAGTTGTCTTTTAACTCCTTTCACGCAATTGGGTGATTAGGTAGTTAATTCACCATAAATAAGTACGACATCAATACGAATTATTGTATTTATCAACATAATTACCTTGTTTAACGTGTAAATGGCACGCGACACGAACTGGCACCGAGGTAAATAACTTTATTCGATCACTCTTGTCATGTATTAACAACATTGTGTTGAATTAATTCCCATTGTAGTTTTTTCACTGCTTAGAAGTACATCACAAATTTAACCCGGGTAAGAAATTTATTTTCATTTAATGTCTTTAAAAGTGATTTTTTCATGTGTCAAATGGGTTGCCTACTGTTGGAACAGTACTAGTTGAATTTTACCTAAAATAACCTTAGAAAATCTCACATTTTCACTTGTTTCGCTAGTGTGTCAAGAAAACAATACAATTTTCACAGAAAATCTTATATCATGGCGAACAACAAAGAAAATGAGGCTAATCAAGGACAACAGGTCAACAGTAAGCTCAGTGCAGAGCAAAAGGAGATCATGAATGCGATTGAAACCAAGAATTTGGAAGCATTCTACAAGATCTTGGCTGAAAACCCAAAAGAAGATATAAACTTTACTGATGATGACAAAATGACACCCTTACAACAAGCGGCATATCGCGGCAATACTGATATGGTCAAACTTTTACTTAAAAGAGTGAGTTATTTAATACTATGACTAATTTGATTCAAATATCCAATCAAATGTATTATTATATTGCTATTCTGTTATTTAGGGAGCTGATGTTAACAAATGTGAACATGCTAATGACTACACCACCCTTCACTTTGGAGCCCTTAGCGGAAACGTGGATGTGTGCCATCTTCTCCTCGCTGCCGGCGTGAAAACCAACGCGTTGAACTCCATCAACCGCACCGCAGCACAACTGGCGTCATTTGTGGGCTACCACAATATTGTAAGCACAATCAACAACTTTATACCAAAAGCAGAGATTGATCACTATTCGAAAATCCAAGGAAGTCAAACAAAACCCTTCATTGATCCAGAAATTACTGAAAATGTCTACAAGTTTGTGTTGATGTACAACATGCACCCAATGAAGATTGCAATGCTGTTGAATGCTTATTCCCTAGCTGATCATATTGATGGTGTGAAGAAGGTTTTGGAGTTGATGTCAGAGAAAGAAATGAAAGCAAAGGCTACAAATGAAGTACTGGCGTTCAAGTATCACTATTTGTCATTCATGCTGGGTGAAATTAAGAAAATAATTATGGAGATGAAGGATTCCAAAGGTAAAAAGAGAAGAAAGAAAATAAACCTGAAAAAATGACGAAAAGATCGAAGACACTGAGAAGCAAGAAAAACCTTTGTCGATGTTTTCGCTAAACAGATTTTACGTGTGAATCGTTCAGGAGATCAGGATGCAATGGACCAGATGATTCGACACGCTGTCAAGTCATTTCCATACATAGAAAGTACTTTGCTCAGGCAGATGGTGGCTTCGTTGACAGCGGATGAGAACTCTCCGTCGGCGTTGAGCATAGTTTCTGCCGCCGTGAACGGCCAGAGGGCATTCGTAGATGAATCCGGAAGTTGTGGAACATGCGGGGAAGAGAAGGCGACTAAGAAATGCGCAAAGTGCAAGTGCGTCTCATATTGCGATAAATATTGCCAGAAAATGCACTGGTTTGTGCACAAGAAAATGTGCAGCACAATGGAGGCTCACAATAAGAAAAAGAATCTGCAAGTTGATTCGAAGGAGCTGAATAATGACTTGGCGGGGATTCTTGCTGGGCAATAGTCATCATTGACGATTATTTGATTAAAAATTACTTCAAATGCACTTAAATTTATGTATTTTGTGTATGTACACGTGGTAATAAGTGTATAGAATGTTATTCGAAAGAAACAGTTTTTGTTTTTGGAGTTATTATGTATAGAAAGGAAATTTATCTAATTTTTCTTATTATTGTTGTAATTCGTTTGTATACTTGCATTTTATTTTTTAATTTACCTTGATGTCTAATAAGTAATTGCCTGTATATGTAATAAAACAGTTAAATGTATGCAATAAAGAATAAAATTCAGGTAAAAGTAACGCAAAACGTGGTTCCGGCCGGGATCGAACCGGCGACCTTCTGCGTGTAAAGCAGACGTGATAACCGCTACACTACGGAACCAACTTGCGTGCTTTGTTGGCTGCATAGGTTTTAAAACCAAAAGTGTGTCACATATCTCCAACTGTATTATCCTCCATCTTGAATACGTAATCCGCATTTATTAGTATTTTATTTACGAATTTATACGCCATCCCGTCTTCTGCCTTCATACTTTAAATTTGTGCACAATTTAATTACTTTTCCAAACGTCACATTTAAATATTTCCTTCCGAAAGATATTTACTACCTCAATTGATGCTGAATGAACGGAAGTACGTAGCAATTAACGTAATCTCCTTCAAGGTTGTAAGTACAGTACTTTTGCGCTTTTGTGATTTCAGTTTTACGATCTGATAATTCTAAACAACCCAACCGAACCGTACCGGAAGGACCTTGCACTCACTATACAATTAGTAAGTGCTTTCCGGTGCTTTTACAAGTCATGCAAATTATCATGGCCCGTAGACCTTTAGAAACTTTCTAAGACACCGTTTTGGACATTAGTCTGGGCGCTCTTGATTCACCGGTAAGTCATAAAATGAGAAAGTACAATAAACTGGTGGGTAGATTACAACTGCGATTAGCCAGGATAAAAATGTCGTCAAGTCGAGTGAGGTGGCGCTTGCAAAAAGGATACAAGACTTAAAGTCAAGTACCATCACCGGGGGGTTAAACTACCTGCGAGGGTTATTTCCTATTTTCGTTTTGTGGGCATTGATTACGTTCAATATGAGCAAATAAGTGATTAATGGTAAAAAATGAAAAATAAATTGAAAAAAATAAAATAATTTATGCTTTTTTCTTTCAGACTTGTTTTGAAACACTATACCTTGACCGTATGGTGTTATCACTTCGTGGGCGACTTGTTAAAAGCAAGTCACGAGTGGTATTTCCGGATGGCGCTTAACTTTGATATATACTGGGATGTATTCTTTTCCATCCTGGTCACTCTAATCATTTTCGTCTGTTGGTTGCAGTTGTTGGTTTTTGGCAAAGTCTAGACAGCCACTTGACTCTTCATCCACCTCCTGGCGCGCGGCCGAGCCGATTTGCGCCCCGTCGTAATAATCACAATAATGCGACTAGTGTTAAAAGTCTTGTTAAACCCCTCCGAGTACGTCGAGCACGCTGCAAATGCTAATGCCACTCGAGAACTGCTTGTGTACCTTTTTCCAACTTGTTGCCGCATTGGTGTCGCGCCGGGTTTAGCACTCCGGCATGACGGTAAAGAAGGCGCCGGAGATTCGACCGCCGCCGTCGCCAATGCACTTTGCGTCGCGCCGAAGAGGAGGCCGGAAAACAAACACCGCAAGACGGTGATATTCGAGGAACCACACTTTGAGATGCCAATGAATGCTGTAAAATGCGACAAATGTTCATTCATGCATTTCAAATGGTTCAACAAGTTTTATATGGCCTATTAAAAAGTCTAATATTATTTAAAAGGTACCGAGAAGTGTTTAATTTAGATAACAATAGGATTACACTATAGAGCCTTGAGATTAACTCGCATTTGCAAAGACTAAAAGTCAGAAATTAAATTTTAAGTTGACTTCAAACCGCAAAAGCGCAATAAAATAATAATGTCTGGATCTGTGCATGCCACTCTCCTTGTCATCGGCTTCTTCTAATGTATGCATAATGCTCCTGCTGACGCCGTCGCCGTTGATTTGCTCGTCTGCAATTCGATGAGGCGTTGCTTGTCGGCGCTCATTATCTTAATAACAACGCAGACTTTCCTTAAATTTCGAAAATTTCAAATTTTTAAAACGTGTGTTATTTGGTGTGTGCGTCACTGTGGCGCGACACTTCCTACACCCGTCTAGTCACCAAACGATAAGCGAGTGCAAGCTTTTACCGCTGCTGTTTACATCGCGGTAACAAATTGGAAATGTGCCGCCGATGTCACTTCAGTCACTTAATGGCGACGCAATATGAAGACAATTTTTATGTTACACAAGAAAAAAAACACTATGCGTAGTAATGATAATGTTGAATGGCACTTGAGCAAATTGCACTATGTAATTTTTTTGTTTACGAAGCACATGTGGTTCCACTCACTTGTTCAGTCTTATGCCTGTGTTTATTTTCATCTAACGACCCACATAATATATAATAAACATGCAGGAGCTTTGTCTTCTTGGGTAGTCTGGCATGCAAATAGAATAATACAGGCTAAAATAATAAATTGCAAAAAATGCTGAAGTGTTGTATATTGTTTTGTGGATTTGGGATTTGGGACAACAATCTGTTGAAACCTGCGCGCATTTGTTCAAAACTAAGCAAATGCTTTTGTACTTGCGCGTCTAAGGGCAGTGTCGCGTTGATTAAGCGGTTTAAGGGAGTAAAAAATCATAAAAACTTATTTTATTTTATTGCTTTCACAAAGCAAATTGAACTTTGAACTTTTGAAGATAAAATCATTTATAAATTATCTAATTTTAGTATTTTATTCTTTTGTGTAAGTATTCACGAATTATATTAGGTTTCAAAACTGAAAAACAAAATTTTGTGCATTAATGTGTTTGTGTACTAAACAGATTTTCTGTATTAATCTTCATCTCAATTTATTTCCCCCTTTTTATGACTCTGTTTGTGCCATAAATGACTGTACCTAACCTTTGACAAATCTATTTTTGTCATTTTGTTTGTGTCATCTTGTTTACCATATTTGAATAATAAGGTGCAAAGGTACGTATGTGACTCAGAAGAAGTAAACAAAGTCGTTAGGGCATCCAAAATATCTGCACAGATAACATTTCTATGCCAAAACACTTAAGCTGCAATAAACCTACGTTTGACAAAAACAACTTAAAATCATACTTAAAATTAAAAGAACAACGTGTAGAAAATGTTATTGAAAATGAAACTTTACTAATTGTTGTCATGTTAATTAAAAATATGAATTCTTTGAAATATTATCTAATATCATCACGGCACATTTCTCATTCATTTCTTCTGGTATTCCTCAAGTCTTGAGGCAATAATAATTAGCGAGTATTGTAAGCTTATGCACTCCCTGCCGCTAATCCCCGATAGCAAAGCACGTTGCGTTGCGCCTTGTGAAAGCGCCCTATGCGCCGCCCATCAACCCTGCAACCGACCAATCAGCGACAAGAGACTTAAGTCATGCCTCTTGCCTATAAAGGGATGCAACCCCAATCATTTCGACACAGTAACGACTTACCATCAGTTACATCAACACTTACGCGAGCGAAATTGCAAAACATCAGTGAAAATTTTGAAGTTAAAATTAAATAGTGAAGTGTTTTTCATCAACACGGACAAAATGGATTATTTATATCAAGGTGAGTAAAATTAAAATTAAATAACTATTTTAATACAATTGAATTTCATATTAAATATAAACCCAGTGAAGATTGAAGTTTTAATTAAAAATATTTGTTAATTTTCAGATAAATTGCATTGTAATGTCAAATTACTCAACAAAGATCTTTGGGATTCGTTCTACATGCTCAATACTGAAATGATCATCACAAAACCTGGAAGGTAAGTCCTCAACAACATTATAATTACTAATTTTTAAATTTCTAAACGCAAAATTAGCATAAATGTTGTAAATCACGCGTTTTATTATGTTCACCAACTCGTAAAAGTTGTCTTAACCAAACGCCGAAAATTGAAAAACCCAGGCGTGAAATCGCGTTCCGTTTTTTATGTGTTTTGCGCCTTTTTTGTTCTCTTTTACGCCCTACTCAAACATAGTAAGCTAGGTCCCTATTGTTTTGTTTTTCCATCATCGGGAATCGTCTCCACCACGCTCGTAAACTATCAAATGACCAAAACCTTAGACGTGGCGCCTGTCACATTACGCAAACTATCTCTACCTGTCCACCTCTCACTTGCATTCACTGGAGGGCCATAGGTCGCTATCGTCTGTGTCGGTGTCGCCCGTCGCCCTTCTGACGTTTTACGTGTGTCATTGTCGGCGTGGCCCGGCTCCGTCTGGTCTTAACACTTGACTTGACCACTTAAGGGCACTAAACAACCACCAACACAGTTGCAACACATTAAAAAGATAGGCGTAAGCTGCTAAAAGGTGATTTGACTGCATTCGTTTCGCCTAGATGCTTTCACCTTCTCACAATGCGTGAGATAAAAAATCGACTGAAAGAGATACTCACCTCAGCCGCAGGGGATTAATCCTTCTAAAATGTGCGCATCGCTTGTTCCTCGAGTACTGTGATCGTAATCGCTCGAAAATCACTCAAAGCGCGCCGACACAACAAGTGTAGAGCTGGTTTGAGGTTAAGATCACGCATTGTTCTCGGTTACCGACAAACACCTAACAAAACACAACACAACACGCACGGTAGCGTTGTCCTTTTTGGTACTGGTATCTTTTGTATTCATTGTTTTCGGTTACGTATGCCACACACACAACACGCACATTTTTATATGACATATGGTCACTTTACGCGCATGCGCATTATCATTAAAAAATGACATTCAAACCGTGTTATTGTTGTGTGTGTTTTATCCGTCGGCGGGCGTGTTGCTGTGATTTAATTACACTTGGTCATCTGGTGTATCGTTAGGAATTCGTGTCACTGCTGGCAGGCCTCAACAACCCCGCCTACAAGATTACCCTCGCCCGGACTATTTATTTAAGTAACAAGGCGACGACTGCCCGCGCGCCGGAAACTCCAGACCGCAAATTATTTCGGAGCTAAGACCACCCTTAAAAACACAATCGGTACCAGAACGGAAAAGACGGACTAATAGATTATTTATCGATCGCGTGTTTACTTTTATTTGCCTGTTTGCCGACGAACAACATCCGGAAAAGCAATTTACGTGTTTCAACATTAAAATAAATCATAGGCAACCCAATTTATACAAAACTGACGGTGTGCTACTGTTTTACACCCTTAGGATAATCTGAAATTCGGTAAATTGATATGCGTCGCCATGCGTCGGCATTACAAACATTCTAAGACGCCGATGTTATCGGTTGTGTCTTCGTTTTCAATATTTTAGGTTTGACATGGGTTTTTCTTGGGTCTGCGTTTGTCGAATGATAATTAACACGCGTGTTTACACCCGACCTACATCAACATTCCAAATTTTCGGTCGCGTAAAAAATATCGCAAGATAAAAAACAAACGCTGGGCTAGGTCGTAAACTAAAGAGTAATTTATACAGGGTGTTACAAAACATACATACAAATCAACTGTTTATCTTCGCATGTTGTTTTTGAACACTCTGTATTACTGAACTAGGTACTTGAGGACTAGTTTTACGACTTACGGTTATTTACTCACCGTCCGTGTGTTCACGTCAAGTGCCACAAAGCAGGCGCCACTCTTGCGATAACCTACACTTGCAGAAACAAAATGATAACAAATTATATTTACATATTTTATAACCGAGAGTTTGAAGTATAATTCGATTTCTTTTTTTATAGACGTATGTTTCCCTCCATGCGTGTTCAAGTTACGGACCTCGACCCACACAAAGACTACTGCTTCCTAGTGGAAATGGTACCAGTCACTAAGTGCCGTTACCGATACTCTGCCGCCACAGGTTGGGCCCCAGCCGGAGCCGAAGAAGCACACAGCCCTAATCGATTCTATATCCACCCGGAATCACCCGCCCCCGGAGCTCATTGGATGTCTCAAGCAGTATCCTTCGGTCGTTTGAAACTAACGAACATGTCGAATGCTCCAGCGGGCCACGTGGTAATGGCCTCCATGCACAAATACCAACCTCGTATTCACGTTGTGGAAGCGTCCGATCTAAGAAACATCTTCGATTACGCTCCGAAAGTGGTGGTGGACTTTGCTGAAACACAATTCATCGCCGTCACCGCTTACCAGAACGACAAGATGACCAAGATGAAGATCGACCACAACCCATTCGCTAAAGGTTTCAGGGAATCAGGTCAAAGCAAGTGCAAAAGGAAGCGTCAGAGAATGGAACAAGAAAAACAAGAGGAAAAAGAAGAGAAAGATTCATCAGTTGAAGAAGACGTTGATGTTGTGGGTGTTGGTGATGTCGAAGAGATTACACAGGAACCAAAGAAACATGTAAAACATGCACCGCTAGATGTCTCTAGTGATTCTGGCATGAGTGATTGTGACAGTTCGATGACAGCATCACCGAGTCCGAGTTCGAATTATGTCCATCAACAATCACATCGACAATTACATCATTATCCTTACACTCCCTACTTCTACCAGTATCCATTTGCTTTGCATCCTGCCACATATTTCAACCATTCCTTATATTCATCTATACATATGTCAAGGTTAATGCCGCAGGATTTATCAGTATCCAAGCGGATTGAAGATGAACCAAGGAATGAAACCAGACCAAAATTTACAGATTTCTCGATTCGTGCAATCACAGGATTGGTTTAAACTGTTTCTATCTAGTAGTTAAGACTGTTATATTTGTTCTTATGATAGATTATTGTAAAATGATGTAAAATATTTAAATTATATTAGACTAAGCAAATTATAAGTATTCTATACAAAATATTAAAGTGCAATTATATAAATTTATATATCTAATTAATCTGCGCTTCATAAATGAACAAAATTAACTTTTGTGCACAAAGCCATCATCCTGAGATATTCAAGTGTAGTGCGTGCGGCATTTTGCTTGGCCTTTTCATCGTCTGCCCCCGACCCGCAGCATACAATATACGTGAATGTATTTAACACTGGCATACGCAACTGCACCATGCACTGCTTCATCCCTTCGCTATCAAGATCTTCTGACAGCGTTATCGCCATGTCAAAGGCTTGCTCCTGACACACGTCGCAAAGTGTTTGCATGTGGTTTGCATTTTTATTGATGCCAATTATCTGTACATATAATATTAAATTAAAATGTTTTAACTACATTATTTCTTCTGGGTTTTCCTTATTGATACTTTTTTTGTTTTGGCTTTTCTTATAGGGACATTTCGTGTACGTCGCAATTTTGGAATTACCTTTAGTTTGAGCATATCCGGGCCGGAAGACTCTTCAACGCATTGCTGAATTTGAGTGAATACCACATCAGGATCAGGAGCTGCATTATTAGATGTTGATGCAATGGCAGTATCCTGAACATCTTCAGTTTTACATAATGAAGATATTTCGTTTGTTTTAGGAATATTATCATCCGGTTCAGGTGCTGGCTCTTGTTTGATTGCCTGTGGCAAATTACAAACACAATAAATCAGTAAAAATAAACAATTTGAAGAGTATAAAACCCACCACCAGACAAGTTTCACTTGACAGTTGTGCAGATGGCGCTGCGCTATTAGACAACTTCGCCAACATCTCTTGAGCGGCCAATTTCTTAGCCGCTTTTTTATTACCAGCCGTGCCGATAGTTTTGTGTTCTGATACGATGCAGGAAGTGGTAAAGATTGGAATGTGTGACATGCCACTACGAGATTCTTCGTGATATACTGGTGTTCCCCATCCGCGTATAATACATAATTCTTGCAACATGCCGATGCTGTTTTCTACTGCAGGTGGAGGCGTTACACCGGCTTCCAACGCAGGACTTGAAAAATTGCTGCAAACAATCAAAATTAACTATTTAATTATTATTATTACAATAAACTCTTGTATTTACTTTAATGGAGGAGTACTTTCGGTACTTGCATTTGAAGTATCATTCGCAAGTAAATAATTAATTAAATTCTGCGCAGACGCAGATTTAGCTCCCTTTTTCGAATTGGCTGTGCCCAATGCAGAAATATCATCGTTAATAAATGCACGATACTTGAAACTTCGTGAATGGTCTGCACCGGTTGTCTCTACCAGCTCATACTTTGCTTCTAATCGCAAAGTAACCAATGCTTCTTGTAGTAAGGAGATCGGTTGCTTGGTCCGGCTTTCCGCCATCTTAAAAATTGAACCAATTGTTACTAATTTCAACATCAGTGGTTATTTAACATACCAATTTAAGCAGGTTTTCTTTACAGCTTTTTATCAGATCCATGATATCCATAAAATACCTCAAACATACTACAATACTACAAAATTTGAATTTGATTTGAATTTCAGCTACTAGATGTCGCACTTACCAACCTGTCAATTCAACTAGGCCAACAAAATCCACGTATCAATTGTTATCGCGATTTCTTAGTCGGTGTGGGCTAAAATCCAACAATAATTCATTGTGGCGTCGTACGGCAGCAACATGCGGCGAGCGCATCATTCTGGCTACCAATACCAGCCATTGAATCAAAATGCGGGCGAGATCGAAGAAGAAAACAATCGCATGCAAGATGAGCTGAAGGACAAGATTGGCGTGTTGAAGTCGCTATCGATAGACATCGGCAATGAAGTGAAATACCAGGACAAGTTACTGCGCGATGTTGACGACGATCTCGATCGAACCGGCGGCTTCCTGGGCACCACCATGAACCGGGTGTTACGACTCTCCAAAGGCAGTCACAATTACTACATCATCTACTTGTTTCTGTTCTCAATTTTCGTATTTTTCCTCCTGTATATTGTACTCAAGTTTAGATAATAGAAGCCCTAGAAGTGCCAAGTGGCAATTAATGTGGTGTGAATGTTAAATTAAGGTTTAAGTGTACATAGTTTTTAAGGTTAAAGATGTTAACGGTAACAATGTGATGCAAGATAAGTGAAATGTTATGAAACTGGCATGAATGTGAATATTTTTTATTCATGGAAATAAAGTATTTTCTTTATATTTAACATACCTTCTAATATTATATTGAGCTCAACAATACGCCGGGGAAGTACTGAAGATCGTATTGTAGTTACGACAATTCGTATTTTGACAGTTTGTTTAGGGATTTCTGTAACTTACGGTAGGCAACCCTGGCAACTCTGGTTGTAAATTGAATCTTGGGCTGAAATTTAGCGCGTGTGAGCTGCAGCAAGTTTTCTTCATTATTTCTCCAAGTAAGTTATATTAAATGATTATTTCTTGATTAACATAAGCATGTACCTGTACACTACTGACAAATTCTACATTTGAGCCAGTAATATTCCACTAAAAGAATGATTTTTTAAATTGGTTGGTCCGACTTGGTAGGTAGGCTACCTTGTTTGTGTTGTTTATCCATATATCTTCTAATCGGTTAGGCAACCCAATATACGCTAATGTTCTTCGTTGAATATTTAATCTCATTTTTAATTCATTATACAAACTACGATGTTTAAAAAAAACGTGTTTTTAATAAAAACAACAACTGCAGTATATTACAAGCTTATTATAATTCTATAACATTAGCATCCACACAGTTTACTAAATAAAATAAAAGGTAAGTCATGAAAAAATATATAAAGAAAACTATATACACATATTCATGTGAAATAAAAACGCTCATACTCTTCTCAAAAGATCATTAATGCATGTATATATTTTATATACATTATGGATTCATCAGAGATGAAAATTTCGATAAATAGTGGCATTCGAGTGGAATTGGCTGCTTCAGAATTTTGACTAGACACTGATAATTGTCATAAAAATTCATTTGGTTAATCCGTACTAAAACCAGACTTTTGTTATATTTGTTATGTTCACACTCTTATCTATAACTGGAAGCTGTTAAGCATATAAGGATAATCGTTCACAGTTCTGCTTTTTATTTCTTCGGCCTAGTTCTAGTTTGCAATATATTTAACCATGCATTTCCGTATTCTTTGGCACTTAACAATTATACTATAGCGCGTCAATCGACCAACCATACATCACAGACTCGTTATTTTATTTAGAGTATCGATTTTTCATACCCGCTTTTCACCATGCATCAGCATTGATATGCAATTATGATTATTTCATATTGTCATGTTTCATTCGAGCATTGACGACGCGGCCAATTCGACATTCCAGTTTGTTCGTTGGAGAGCACTCTCACATTTTGATCTATCAGTCAATCCAAGCCTGTAAACCAATATTATGACATGACTTTTAATAATTTAAGAATTATTTGAAAAAATTACCTCAATAATCGTTCAATTTTGATGTGTCTTATCACCTGTTCAACATCCCACCTGAAGAGTTGCAGTTTCCCCTCACATTCCTCAACAGAAGCATCTGGAATGGCATTCTGCACCTGAGTAATCTTCGACTGTCGATATTCATGAGTCATTAAACGTTCAGCATCTGTACTCAACTGTATATACACAAATATAATCAAAAATTAAACACAACCGTAAATCACTCTATAATAATCTTACCGTTCCAAGTTGAAGTCTTCTTTGCACCTGCTGCATGCTCAACGGATGCGCCCCCGGTGGTGGTGCGGGTGCAGGTCTTGTCGGAATAAGCACGTGCTTATCAGGCACTTGACTATAGTAAGTCTCCTCGATCTCGGAATACACTTCCTCATCGGGAACTGTATTATACGCATGTCCAACTGCATAATCATTATGTTGCTGATACATAACATCTTTATTCAAGTATGTCGGTTGTGTGCTACTCGAACTTTCATATACTGCCGAATAGCCATATGGCGATGCAACCGAGACAATACTTGCTCGGTTATTAGACTTGAAACATCCTAATTCAGTGCCTACCGATGTGATGCCATTGTTGTAAGTACCAGTGTAAAAACTATTTGAGTTGCCATTGGAAGCATGAGTGATGGTGGAACTATTGGAATTGTTAACATAAATGGGCTGAGATTCATTTTGTACTTTGGGAAGACTATGGTTTTGCGCATGCGCACTTGATGCACCTGTGATGGTTTTGATCGTTGCATTAACTTCATTAGTGCGTTTTAGATTGAGATTCGGCGGCGGTGGGTCAATCATCGGCAAATTCGCAACTCCATTCATTTTCGAGCCAATGCACAACGCCTTCTCAAACTCTTCACTGAGATTCTCCTGTGAATTACACCCGAAATTATTACGGGCGTAGGAATCAAACGAGTCTGTTTTGATGAGGCTCATTAACTCACGACTAGAGATTGGCTGCGTTTCAGGGATATAACTTGCAGCATAATTTGACTTTTGTTTCGATGGCGTCGGATTTTTGATCGGTGATAATATTTCATTCTTTGTTATTGATTGCATTTTTTCCACAAGAACTGTAGAAGTATCAAACGGATCATCATCGAGTTTCTGTGGTTCGTTAAAATTAGCTATCGATGTGTTGTTGTACGCAGGTGGCATGTGATATGGGGGTGGTGTCGGCGGTGCAGATGATACCTGAGCCACATCAATAGGCTCATCAATTAGCGACACCGCAACCCGTGAGGGCTCAGCATGTCTATTAGCGCACGGTGCGCCATCTGGTGAAATGTCAATCAGAATACCTTCACGATTGGAGGGTTGCGGTGGTCGGTCTGGTTTCACACCCACAACTTTAGTTCGCAATTTACTATCGGAATGTTGATCATTTACTAACTTTTTATACACGAATTGCTTCTCTGCCGACGGACGCAACAAAACACTCGCAGCTAAAACATACAAATTCAACGTTACTTATAAACTCATTACAAAAAAAAAACATACTCACAATGTCTGTATGATTTCTGTTTCTGTCCTGGTGAAGTCCCACCCACGCGCATTTGAACTCCCTTGTCTATGTGTGGATAACCAGTAACATCCGGCGGCTCCATGGGATTTCGCAAATACATTTCGTCAATGTGTGACGGACTACCCCAGGACTCTCCAAACGCCGCACCATGACCGGTGTGTATAAATGAATTATGCAGAGGTTTACTAATGTCTTCACTTAGCATTTGCCTGCCAAGACTAATCAAACACCTTGGAAATAAGCCGATCTCAAATGTACGCTGGCTCTGACCCTTCCACCAGTACACATCCGCCGCTCCTTCTATCACAGCAATTTCCTCCCCCTGCATCACACGTAACTTATCCGGCTCGTCTAAGTTCCCGAGACTTTTCACTATCGAAATTCTCTTCTGCTTGAAAAACTTGTTAATCGCAGCAAATGTAGGCCTGTCCTGCGGCTTCTTCGCCCAACACTGCAGCAACAACTGGTATATATCACCTGGACAAGCCAATGGAGGTGCCAACCTCTCGCCTTCTGTATAAGTTTTTCTCAAAATTTCCGCACCGTTTAAACCCATCCATGGATCCTCCCGAATGTAAACATCTCCCATACTGTGACACCAAACATCCACGCATCACTCGCATGAGAAAACTGTCGTGATCTTAGTGATTCCGGCGCACACCAAGGAAACGGCACCTTTTTATGCTCAGTCATTACATAGCAGTCTGATTCTTGGGGTATTGCACGCATAAGACCAAAATCGCCAATCTTTATCTTATCCGCCGTGAGAAGCAAAACATTCCTGCATGCCAAATCGCGATGCACAAACCTTTTCGTTTCGAGATATTCCATCCCTGTTGCAACTTGCGCTGCATATTCACAAAGAAGTGTCACTGGTGTATGCATACACTGCTTCCGAAGAGCATCGATCAACGCACCAAGCGGTGCTAATTCAGTTACCATCATCATAGGCACGCTTAACACAATACCATGCAGCTGGATGAGATTTGGATGGCTGAGACTATGCATGGCCTGTACCTCTTTCATGAAATCCTCGAATACACCTGGCTGGGTGATCGCATC
This sequence comes from Dalotia coriaria, assembly GCF_025399875.1. Taxonomy (NCBI): domain Eukaryota; kingdom Metazoa; phylum Arthropoda; class Insecta; order Coleoptera; family Staphylinidae; genus Dalotia; species Dalotia coriaria. The sequence goes on from NW_027045445.1 coordinate 7,061,656, forward strand.
TGCTTTGAGGACTTTCACGGCAACTGGAAGACTTCTACCTGGTGACATTGTCCATTCTCCACGACGTACAACCCCAAATGAGCCATCACCTAGTTTTACTGACATCGACAGGTCTTTTTCGTTGATGAGACATGTTAGGCTTGCAGATAAACTATCAGGTGTTTCTGTGTTTGTTCTTTTTGATTTGGTGCCAGCCGATGGGATTATTTTCGTAATGAGATTCTTTTTCCATTGATGAATTTTGCGCTTTCTTACTGCATCTAATAATCTTCTAATTCCTATAAAAACATAATTTAATTTTAATAGTTACTCTGTTTTTTATGATTTAATTTTACCTGGTTTACTAAGTCCTATCTTCTCCAAATCCTCTGTCTTAACGAATTCAAAGTGTTCCAAGCGTGTGATTTGCAAATCATCCTTGATGGCAGTCAAAAATTGCTTCAATTGCACATCCTCTAGCAGCTCATACAGCCATTCAATGCTTTCATCAACCGACATTATGTCCGCACCTATGCATCAAAGAAACAACAATGAGCTATTCAATTATATAATCACATCAACTAATGTGTTAATGTGAACGGTATTGTGACAACTTGTTCAAGTGATTGTATTTATTCAATAGAGCAAAAGAATGATGAGAAGATGCTTCGAAAAACCGAATTTCACAAACAGAGCACGAAAAATAAAAAATAAACTTAACTGGGCTCATATTACGTTAATTTTAGCAAAGATGTTTACATAAAAAGCGCAGTTAAATGCACTAGCATAAACAAATCAAGTTAATCTAAGATTACTAATTGAGGATAGCAATTCGGCATTGTCCTGTCTATAATAGGACAACAATAAAAACGTTACCTCTAAGCTACCTGACTGTAAACATCGTTATTAATTCAATTCAATTACAAGTTCAATTCTAACCTTGGACCAGCATTCACTACACACGAAAAAATATTCACTCAAACACAAGATATATTAAATATTTCTATCATTCACATAATAATTTTTCAAATCCAACAAGACATATAAACGCACAAAATAGCATCTAAACACTGCCATAAACATATGAGAATGCCGATATTCCCAACATACCTCTTCGTTTTCCTAATATGCGCGCTGTATTTGCTCTATTACTTCATCGCTGATTAAACATGCACATCCTGTTTGCAGTTTTGTGCACACAGATTCCCGACGAAACGGTTGAAACTGTTTTGAAAATCGGGCTTATCGTCTGGGTTGCCACCGATTTTAAAACACAGCACAATTGTATACCGTATCTGATGTTGAACACCTGGCGCGTCAACTGCCGACCGAACGTGAACACAAATGTGTACCAAATGTGAACAACTGAAGTGCTTGGAAAGAGAGCGAAGGCTGCTGTAAATAATGCGAAATGTCTTTGGAGCGTGCTTGTTGGGTGGTTGCCATTTAGAACTGTGTCTGACATTATGTTACAGTCACGTGACTGGATAATTTGATTTTTACAATGCTGCCAATCTTCCGCATCTCCAAAGTCATAAATAAAAATACTTACTTACAAAATAATTCCAAGAGTTAGGTATTAATTATTATAAAATACAGTTTATTTACTTTCTCACAATTGTTTTAATTTAATCTATTAGGTTTGATCTAATTTATTTTCATTCTTTTATATGATGATATACGAAACACCAAGTATAATGACATAACGATCTTGCTTCAAAAATATAACCTCAAAATGGCCGACGGTTTAAGTTCTCCAACGACTCAAAATATTTATTATTTATCACAAAAACTCCATGAATTACAATTAAAAGAAGCTAAACTTCAACAGAAACTAGCGATGAATAAACTAAAACAACAAATAAGGCGCGTTGACGGTATTATGAGTTTGAATCTTCAAGCAGAAAGTGAAACTTTACAAACCACTTGTACAATCACTGAAAACTTAACAAAGCTGGAGAAAATCATCAGTGGAAATAAAAACATAATCCCAGTAACAAGGGAGAAGCACAAAGAAGTCCAACAGCTTCTTGCAGCTTCAACAAACATTTTAAACCAAACTGCAAGTAAAATTAATTATGAAGAATATTCCAATTTGAATCTCAACACTTCTCTTGAAAATATCAAAACCCTTTCAACAAAATTTGAAAAAATGAACACTGCTCTGGATAATTACATGCAATTATACAAGATGATCAACTGCATAATAAGCATAGGTAAATCAAGTTCAGGAAATTTGTGTCTTGTAAACTTAAAATTATAATTGTAATATTTTACAGGTGAAAAAAATTCATTACAAGCTGATTATGCACACAAGCCGCGCACACGGAGATCCCGCCTCTCCGACAGTTCATTTCTTACCACATTTGAGGCCAACAACATCAGTACATCTTCCCAATTAGAAGAAACCATAAAACCTCATCTACACCACATGAAATAATTTACAAGCTGCCTGAATGCAAGCACACCTTACTCAGTCTTTAATCGTTTCACAGGTAATTCATTACTATGTGAATTGGAATCTTCTGAGAATGTCATATGTGAAGAGGAGAAGTCTGTTGGTCCTTGAGAATCACTTACAGTTGAAAAACCTATCATAAATTATGAATAATAATTAAATAAATAACTTAATTTTTATAGATTTACATGTGTTTGAGTCCTCAGCCATACTGAAGTTTGAGTTGGATGATTCAGTCTGTTTCCTGAGATTTTCTTTATTAGATTCCCGTTTACTTTTCTTCATCTCGCCGCCTGTCGCCACCGGCACCCATTTGTAAATCTTCATTGTCGTATCTCCGATTGTGACCCATTTTTTCTCCCTGAGTACAAAAAATATACCATTCATAAATGGAAGTTGGACATTTTGGTTCGCGGAAAACTCACCAATGCCGGACCTTCTCTACAGCCTGCATTATTTTCTTTATGTCATCCTTAGCGCGGCTCCGTGTCTCTGCCCGAACTGAACGCGACATCGTCGCTGAGTACTTACAATAACAACAAGAACGAGGTAGATGAATGCGATGAGGTTTCGAATGTTTGTTTTCGGTGGCCTAATGGCGACCATTCGGTTTTGTGTTGGATTGCCGAGTTGGAGAACACCAGCGACACTATGCAAGCCGTCGGCAGCCGTAGAAAGTGTTCGGAATTGATTCGACAAGGTCAATGGTTTTAACGCGGCAACATGTTTTTTAAACTAAAACAAATAAGTTTATTGTAAACAAAAGTTTAAATTTACGTTTTCACTTTCTATTGCTGGCGTAATATAGAAATTATATGTGTTTTTAACATTTGTATTACATAATTTAATATTAAAAGCACGCATCGGAGCGATACTAGCGCCACACCCAAAACTTTTAAAAATAGTTTCTTTGTTATAATTTTGCAAATACTGTGCATTGAATTTACGGAAGAAGTTTAATTCTACATTGTATTAACATAATGATTTTAAAATATGGTAATAAATGTTATTTTATATTCAATACACTGATTCAAATTCAATAATAAAAGTTTTGCTGGTGGCGCTAGTGTCGCTCCAAAACGCACCTGCTTAAGCGTGTGTCATAACCCTCGCAGTTTTAAAATGTCAGTTATGGCGAACGCACGAGAAGTTTTATCACATTTAAATTATTTAGGATATACTAATATTAGTGCGCATCAGTTAAAAGAGTTCATGATAGGTATAACTTGCAACCCTTACTTAACATTCTTTTCTAACTATTACTGTTCCAGATTTAAAACGGTTTATAAAATATGATGAACAATGTCAACAACAACAACACACATATACAATGGGCAAGAAAATGAAGATCCACAGGAAGATATTTTCGAGTGTTTACACAAGACAGACACTATTGCATCAAAAGCTAAGAAAAAACCGACCTCTCCAAAGAAACAATTGAAACAACATGTTATTACATTGCAAATTAACAATCCAGGGCATTCATCACATCTGTGCACAAACTCAGTACCAAAACTTATCTTACCACAATCAGAAATAGATGATTCTGAATCAAGACAAAGTACAAATAGATTGAACTGCATTAATAGGCAGTGTAATCAAGCTGTGTCATTAGCTCCATCTACTGCAGCAAGCAAAGTAAGTGTTGCTGGGAGTTTAGATCAAATGAAAAGTATTCCAAGCACAACACAATCAGTGCCTATTCTACCTCTATCAGCTACAACTACTGCCACTAATCTTGAAACAAGTAAAAAAAGTGCAAGGCCCAAGAGTTCAAGAAGTTCCTGTAAGTAAAAAGTTACGTAATTAGAGTTAAATATTAGATTTAAATGTTTTCTTCACAGTTATAAGGCCTAGAATTGCCAATAAGCCTATGAAAAGTGATCCTGTGGCTTTATATCATCAGTACAAACAGGAATGGGATAAGATTAAGTTCCCTGGTGAACATCAGCATGGTCAGACAAGATGGGCAATTCGTGAAAAGCTTTTGGGTGATAGATAATCATTCTTAATATTATTTCATGTGACAAGTTTCTATTTATAAGTTATGCTCTTGTTATAAGTAAGACTCTTATTGCCAACTTGACAGTGCCTTTTTCAAAATTTAAGTTGGTAGTACTGTGCTTAGCGTCGACGCCATTTTCCACGCCGCAGTATGAATTCGTCCGTTGTTTCGGTGCGTCGCTAGTCGTTTTATTCATAACTTCGCGTTCTTACAATATGAACAACGTTATTTGTACTTAGTTTCGCGTTATACTAAAATTTTGTACTGTGTTTTATCCGTTTTGTATATACGCTATCTCCAAATAGATGTGATTGTCAAGATTTCACAAAACGAACATTGTGCACACACGCCGTTTTTGAAGATGTAATATCACCATTTGAATCCGGTAAGTGAAATAAATCGCATCAAGGCTTTCTTTAAACATTAACTAGTCCTCAAAAGATTATCTGACTATCAGAAATTCTTGTTTGTATGTTAATAACACAAGGAATTTGAATGTTTTGTCTGATTTGTTTATTTTCTTGTTTGTTTTAGGGCTTAACCAGCTTACATGGCTGCACTGGAATGGTCAAAACACACATCGAAATCATGGTAATTTAGTTTTTTTTTTCTTATAAATTTCAATTTTCGTTGTACATTCAATGAAAATTGCTGTTAAATTAAATGTTTGCGCTTGTCAATTCTGTTACGCCGCAGAAAAATGACAGTATCGGTAGCAATTCTATACGCAATTACAGTTTCCTCCAAAGTTATGCACTTCTGGCCTCCGCCACTAGGTGGCGCTAGTAGTTCTAGGCCGGTATGCAACTTTCTGTGTTGGTATTACGTCGTGCGTCGATAGATGGCGCTACATGCGTTTTAAAATTTGAATAAATTATTTTGAATAATCACATCCTAGTGCCACGTATATTTGAAGTTTTGAGTTATCTGTAAAAATTGCTACTCGGTTAGATAGGGTCGTGCGTGCGCACTTTCGTGTACGTGTGACACTCGGACACGGCCATTTACGTGCGTGACCACTCACTGACTCATAGACAATCGCTCACTGCCTCATATGCACGCCACACTTTTTGGCACACTTTGTATTAGCTGGAGGTACAATAAAGCATCGTCAGACGGCGCAACGATGCATATTTTAACTAAAAATATTCCTGCGAGAGAAAGTTAGCCTGCACAGTTGTGATGCCGGCAGTCATCTGTTCGCGCGACAATAATAATACTGCGTTGAGTATTCGTGTTTCTCGTTGTTAATTCGGTATATCGCGTTGTATGTGATTGAATTTAGTGTTAATTATCGTATTTAGTCATTCGCTAAATATTTATCGCGTGTGTTATCTTCGGGATTCAGTATTTTGTGTGTTTATTATATTTTCGCGTGTATTCGTGATCGGTTGCCGTCGGACGCCGGCCGGCCATGTTTGATTGTAAATAATATTGTAGTTAATTTCGGACTTGTGTGAACCATTTTTGTCCTCAGCGGAACTCGTCGTGGCTATGTGCTACCTGGTAAGAATACTCATTTAATTAAACTTTGGGTTCCGCTGAAATTTAATTCATCATTGTCTGAAATTGTGTGACTAATGTTTTGTTTCTTCTTTATTTCAGTATCTACCCACATTTGATTTGCGGTGTTCAATACATGGTAAGTAACATTTTTACTGTTTTCTTGCAATTAGGAAATTGATATCTTAAACTTATTTTTGCGGATATTACTTTCAAGTATTCCACAGAAAATTTGAAAATAGGAATTCAAACTTTTTATTGCGGATACCTCCATAAAATCTCTGAATATTTTATTATAGTAAAATTTTACTCTAGGACACAAAGTGTTTCCCTAATTTGACCAAATGTGAATATATTTTTCAGCAGAAAACTTATAGATGAAAATTTATAGGTTTTTCTACTGAAGTGCAATAAAATTTTGTGGAAAATCGCAATAAATAGTTGGAATTGTTCATTGCTTGAACATAAACCGAAATAGAGTAGAAACAATACATGTTCGAATTAAATTTCACTTAAATATTTGATGTAAAATAGGCATTGGTCTATTTGAGCATAGGAAGTCATAATTTCAAGATTTTTGTTAATTTGAGTTTTGTTAATTTTAATAATATAAATTCCGGTACTATTATCTGTATCAGTCATACTAGCATGAAAACAAATAGGATTGTATTGTTTATTTCTATATTTATCGGCAAACGTGGGCATTCGGCGCGCATTGTGTTTGTTTTGAACACAACTTTCACTTTCTTATCGCATTCGCCGCGTGGAATGCAACGCATGAGATTCCGGAGTGTCGTAGTTGCCATCCCCTCACGTCGCACGTTGGCGTATCATAGTTTAGTTTTGATCACCGGTACCAAATACGATTCGTTCACAAGGCCGCGTGCTGTCAACGCGCAGCCGGTTTTGCGCATCTATTGCAATTCGCGCACAAGGTCGCGTGGCATCGACGCGCCGGCTTTGCGCATCTATTGCTTTTACGTGCGGGGTTCATGCAGCAGGCACAAGTCTTATTGTGCGCAGTCTAGTTTAGTTTAGCTCGCAGGTATTGCGCCTATTGCAATTCGTGCACAAGTTCGCGTGATGTCGACGCGCAGCCGGCTATGCGCATCTATTGCAATTCGTGTACAAGGTCGCGTGCCGTCGGCGCGCTGGCTTTGCGCATCTATTGTTTTTACCTTCCGGGTTTATGCAGCAGGCACAAGTCTGATTGTGCACAGTCTAGTTTAGTTTAGCTCGCAGGTATTGCGCCTGTTGCAATTTGTGCACAAGTTCGCGTGCCGTCGACGCGCAGCCGGCTTTGCGCATCTATTGCAATTCGCGCACAAGGTCGCGTGGCATCGGCGCGCTGGCTATGCGCATCTATTGCTTTTATCTGCCGGGTTTATGCAGTTTCGGCAAGCGCTATCGATGGATTGCAGCCAGTTGCGGGCCGGTCGCTGGAGTATCCTGACGCATTTCGCGCGACGCGTATCGTTTTATCGGACTTCTATTTTCTACATTTGCATTTCGAGTATGTGCGGTCATCAATCGACTTAGTTGTAACATGCATCTGCAGTGCTATGTGATTAATTGTGCGTTTATGTTCATAAAAGTTTTTCTTGCTCGGTTCTGATGTTCATTTTTCAAATTACAAGATTGTTGCGGTTTTATTGTCGGTTACTATGTGACTATGTCGGTCAAACGGATACATATTCCTGCCATGTTGTTTTCCGTTCTTTCGTGCTTGAGTAAGTAACTTTTATCTGGCCACTTCGAATGTTTGTTCTTCTCCGATGTGTGAATATTATATTATTTTATTGTATCATAGAGTATAAATTAAAGCAATATTTGCGATTTGATAGGCATTATTAAATTGCTTATTACCGGCATTTTCATGCAATTTCAACTTAGTTGCATATATGATAAAATGGGTTTTAAATTTAAACCTGCCATTACTAGATAGTCAGTTAGATGGCACTACGATGCACGATTTTGCGTTAAATATTGCTTGTCGGTGGTAGTGAGTGCACACCGTGTCCGTGTGGATCACGCGATTTCGCGCAAGAGATAAGTTTGTTTACCTGCACATATCACATCTTGCAATTTATATTGGCATCGTAAATTTAAGCAAGTATTCTTCAATTCTCAAATCATGAATATAACTAACAATTTTACATTAGGTGTAATAGTTTATTATATAAATCATCATAAGCAAAACATTTATATCATCAGCAGAGCACTTAAACAGATATCCCTTAAATATTTGATGTAAAATCTGACACTGTATCAATCTAAGTAATCAGAATTACGCAAATCGCATTTTAATTTTTCGTTACTTTTAATAATCTAAATTTCGAAACTACTGTGTCATTCATAGATGGCCCTAGCATGACCTAAAAATAGTAAAATAGATTTGTATTGTTTATTTCTATATTTATCGGCAAGCGTGAGCATTCGACACGCGAATTGTGTTCGTTTTGAATTCGATTTACACCTTCGTTCTTATCATAAACTGACGCATCGTTGCTGGCGCAGCTGGCGGCCAGTTTCGTGCCGGTCTCAGATTGATCGAGACGTATTCTACGCGACTCGTATTGTTTGTATTATATTTAATCATCACTCGACTATTTAATTGTAATCACTATAGTAATATTATTTACTATTTGCGCGTTTATCGTCCGGTCGGTTCGTGATCGCGCTGAAAGTGTTTATTGCAACTCACAATAGCTGCTAGGTAAATCAAATAAATATCGCCCCCATATTGATTTATACATCTTTTTTTTTTCTCCGCTGTGTGATTATAATATTACTAAATAATATTTTTGTTTTAACTTATATTTTCTTTCTTATTTACAGTACTTGCTGTGCCTAGGAGTCCGATGAGTTCTGCATTCGTAAGTTTATAATTCAATTATATTTTTCGTTTTAATTTATGCGTCGTACATTAGTAATTTTTAAGTAGGTAGTTCCTTTTCACGTTCCACCGCGCGTTGCAAAGATACAAGATCGTCGCGTTTCAATCTGCTTTTCTGAATCTCTTTTAGTTTACGAGATATTCGCGATTGAATAAAATGTGCAAATATTGCAAAATGTCACTTTTTAGCACTTTTAGTCGCGTTTTTCGACCTTTTACTGTAGGAAATATAATTATTTTATATTTTTATCTGATAGAGAATGTTCCAATCTTTCATAATCAACACTTCGTTGGTAGCTATCTCTTTTAGTTTAAGAGATATGAATTTTTGAAAATCGTCGAAAAAAACTATCAAGCACCCCCCCTTGACAATTTTTTCTTAAGAAAGAAAATTTCATCTCTCAGATTTCCACTTTAACTAGCCTATCTTATAGAGATTGGTCTGTAGATTAAGACGCTGCGATCAGATCTTAATTATCTCTTTTAGTTTACGAGATATTCGCGATTGAATAAAATGGGCAAATATTGCAAAATGTCACTTTTTAGCACTTTTAGTCGCGTTTTTCGACCTTTTACTGTAGGAAATATAATTATTTTATATTTTTATCTGATAGAGAATGTTCCAATCTTTCATAATCAACAATTCGTTGGTAGCTATCTCTTTTAGTTTAAGAGATATGAATTTTTGAAAATCGTCGAAAAAAAGTATCAAGCACCCCCCCCTTGACAATTTTTTCTTAAGAAAGAAAATTTCATCTCTCAGATTTCCACTTTAACTAGCCTATCTTATAGAGATTGGTCTGTAGATTAAGACGCTGCGATCAGATCTTAATTATCTCTTTTAGTTTACGAGATATTCGCGATTGAATAAAATGGGCAAATATTGCAAAATGTCACTTTTAGCACTTTTAGTCGCGTTTTTCGACCTTTTACTGTAGGAAATATAATTATTTTATATTTTTATCTGATAGAGAATGTTCCAATCTTTCATAATCAACAATTCGTTGGTAGCTATCTCTTTTAGTTTAAGAGATATGAATTTTTGAAAATCGTCGAAAAAAAGTATCAAGCACCCCCCCCTTGACAATTTTTTCTTAAGAAAGAAAATTTCATCTCTCAGATTTCCACTTTAACTAGCCTATCTTATAGAGATTGGTCTGTAGATTAAGACGCTGCGATCAGATCTTAATTATCTCTTTTAGTTTACGAGATATTCGCGATTGAATAAAATGGGCAAAAATTGCAAAATGTCACTTTTTAGCACTTTTAGTCGCGTTTTTCGACCTTTTACTGTAGGAAATATAATTATTTTATATTTTTATCTGATAGAGAATGTTCCAATCTTTCATAATCAACAATTCGTTGGTAGCTATCTCTTTTAGTTTAAGAGATATGAATTTTTGAAAATCGTCGAAAAAAAGTATCAAGCACCCCCCCCTTGACAATTTTTTCTTAAGAAAGAAAATTTCATCTCTCAGATTTCCACTTTAACTAGCCTATCTTATAGAGATTGGTCTGTAGATTAAGACGCTGCGATCAGATCTTAATTATCTCTTTTAGTTTACGAGATATTCGCGATTGAATAAAATGGGCAAATATTGCAAAATGTCACGTTTTAGCACTTTTAGTCGCGTCTTTCGACCTTTTACTGTAGGAAATATAATTATTTTATATTTTTATCTGATAGAGAATGTTCCAATCTTTCATAATCAACAATTCGTTGGTAGCTATCTCTTTTAGTTTAAGAGATATGAATTTTTGAAAATCGTCGAAAAAAAGTATCAAGCACCCCCCCCTTGACAATTTTTTCTTAAGAAAGAAAATTTCATCTCTCAGATTTCCACTTTAACTAGCCTATCTTATAGAGATTGGTCTGTAGATTAAGACGCTGCGATCAGATCTTAATTATCTCTTTTAGTTTACGAGATATTCGCGATTGAATAAAATGGGCAAATATTGCAAAATGTCACGTTTTAGCACTTTTAGTCGCGTCTTTCGACCTTTTACTGTAGGAAATATAATTATTTTATATTTTTATCTGATAGAGAATGTTCCAATCTTTCATAATCAACAATTCGTTGGTAGCTATCTCTTTTAGTTTAAGAGATATTCATAAATTGTCGAAAATTGAAAAATTGCAACTTTTAGCACTTTCAGTCACTTTTTCGACCTTTTACCCCATTAAATTAATTTATTTAATTTAATTTATTTCCATTTGATAGAGAATTTTCCAATCTTATTATGATAAATAATTAATATTATATTATACTAGTTAACCGGGCAAACGTTGTTTTGCCATATAAATTATTTCAAGTTTCTAGATAAATTTTAGTGTAGACAAAAAGTAACTTACTTATTATAAAAAATAGGGGTTGGTGATAAGAAACCAAAAATTTAGGGTTGTATGTATATTTTAATGCCACATTAAAAAATTAAAAACAAAAAATTTCGACCAAAATTTAAAAAAAATTAAGGGTGAACAACCCTTATCACTTAGAGATTTGAAGTTACCGATTCTCAGACCTACTGAATACGCATATAAAAATTTTCTTTGAGCGGGATGAAAAATGATTAAATTACTAAAATGGCTATAAAGAAAATAGGGGTAGGTGATAAAAAACTAAAAATTTAGGGTTGAATGTATTTTTTTATTGCAAATTATAAAAAAATAAAAACAAAAGAATTTGTCCAAAAATTTAAAAAAAAGTTAAGGGTGAACAACCCTTATCACTTGGGGGTATGAAAAATAGATGTTAGCCGATTCTCAGACCTACTGAATACGCATTTAAAATTTGGTAAAAATCGGTAAAGCCGTTTCGGAGGAGTATGGAAACAAACACTGTGACACGCAAATTTTATATATATATATAGATAGATAGATTATAAATAATAAATTATTTCCCTATTTTTCTTAAGAATTAAAGTTTAATTTCGTAGATTTCCAATTCAACTACATGTTATTTTTTTGCTCATTTTTGATTTTATATTTCAAATTACAAGAATGCCGCGGTTTTATTGTCGGTTATGGTGTGACGTTGTCGATCGCTGGGTCAATCAGATACATATTGCTGCCATTGTTCCCGTTCTGAGGAGGTCCCTTCGGGCTTAATAGTCGGTTAGATGGCACTACGATGCACGTTTTCGCGTTAAATATTGCTTGTCGGTGGTAGTGAGTGCACACCGTGTGCGATGACGCGATATTGCACCAGAGATAAGTTTGTTTACCTGCAGATATCCCATCTTTATTTCTTGAAATAAAATCACATCGTTGCAGTTTATATTGGCATTGTAAATTTATTATATTGTATATATATATTAGTATTATATTGTATGAAATGTTTTTGTTGTAACATATGTTTTCTTTTAATTGCAGTACTTGCCGTACCCTTGCAATCCGATAAGTGCAGCATTGGTAAGGTTATAATTAAGTTATATTATTGAGTTAAATGTTTTATGACCTTTCACCTCCGTGTTGCAATAGCCCGCGAAGTAGTTCTTTAGATGCGGAATTAAATTGTCCGTCGTGTGGTATTTGTTTGTTGCAGGAATTCGACCTTTAACCCGCGAAAAGTTGCATAAAAAGGGTGATTTTCTCACACTTTATCGTGAAATGTTTGTATTTTTTCGTGTTTGCGCGCGATCTAGGCGGCTCACTAACCTCAGCGCGGTGTCTAAAGATGCGGAATTAAATTCTCCGTCGGGTGGTATTTGTTTGTTGCAGCAATTCGATCTGCAACCCGCGAAAAGTTGCATAAAAGGGTGATTTTCTCACCCTTTATCGTGAAATGTTTGTATTTTTCGTGTTTGCGCGTGATCTAGGCGGCTCACTAACCTCAGCGCGGTGTCTAAAGATGCGGAATTAAATTCTCCGTCGGGTGGTATTTGTTTGTTGCAGCAATTCGATCTGCAACCCGCGAAAAGTTGCATAAAAGGGTGATTTTCTCACCCTTTATCGTGAAATGTTTGTATTTTTCGTGTTTGCGCGTGATCTAGGCGGCTCACTAACCTCAGCGCGGTGTCTAAAGATGCGGAATTAAATTCTCCGTCGGGTGGTATTTGTTTGTTGCAGCAATTCGATCTGCAACCCGCGAAAAGTTGCATAAAAAGGGTGATTTTCTCACCCTTTATCGTGAAATGTTTGTATTTTTTCGTGTTTGCGCGTGATCTAGGCGGCTCACTAACCTCAGCGCGGTGTCTAAAGATGCGGAATTAAATTCTCCGTCGGGTGGTATTTGTTTGTTGCAGCAATTCGATCTGCAACCCGCGAAAAGTTGCATAAAAAGGGTGATTTTCTCACCCTTTATCGTGAAATGTTTGTATTTTTTCGTGTTTGCGCGTGATCTAGGCGGCTCACTAACCTCAGCGCGGTGTCTAAAGATGCGGAATTAAATTCTCCGTCGGGTGGTATTTGTTTGTTGCAGCAATTCGATCTGCAACCCGCGAAAAGTTGCATAAAAAGGGTGATTTTCTCACCCTTTATCGTGAAATGTTTGTATTTTTCGTGTTTGCGCGCGATCTAGGCGGCTCACTAACCTCAGCGCGGTGTCTAAAGATGCGGAATTAAATTCTCCGTCGGGTGGTATTTGTTTGTTGCAGCAATTCGATCTGCAACCCGCGAAAAGTTGCATAAAAGGGTGATTTTCTCACCCTTTATCGTGAAATGTTTGTATTTTTCGTGTTTGCGCGTGATCTAGGCGGCTCACTAACCTCAGCGCGGTGTCTAAAGATGCGGAATTAAATTCTCCGTCGGGTGGTATTTGTTTGTTGCAGCAATTCGATCTGCAACCCGCGAAAAGTTGCATAAAAAGGGTGATTTTCTCACCCTTTATTGTGAAATGTTTGTATTTTTTCGTGTTTGCGCGTGATCTAGGCGGCTCACTAACCTCAGCGCGGTGTCTAAAGATGCGGAATTAAATTCTCCGTCGGGTGGTATTTGTTTGTTGCAGCAATTCGATCTGCAACCCGCGAAAAGTTGCATAAAAAGGGTGATTTTCTCACCCGTTATCGTGAAATGTTTGTATTTTTTCGTGTTTGCACGCGATCTAGGCGGCTCACGAACCTCAGCGCGGTGTCTAAAGATGCGGAATTAAATTCTCCGTCGTGTGGTATGTGTTTGTTGCAACAATTCGATCTGCAACCCGCGAAAAGTTGCATAAAAAGGGTGATTTTCTCACCCTTTATCGTGAAATGTTCGTATTTTTTTGTGTTTGCGCGCGATCTAGGCGGCTCACTAACCTCAGCGCGGTGTCTAGAGATGCGGAATTAAATTCTCCGTCGGGTGGTGTTTGTTTGTTGCAGCAATTCGATCTGCAACCCGCGAAAAGTTGCATAAAAAGGGTGATTTTCTCACCCTTTATCGTGAAATGTTTGTATTTTTTCGTGTTTGCGCGCGATCTAGGCGGCTCACTAACCTCAGCGCGGTGTCTAAAGATGCGGAATTAAATTCTCCGTCGGGTGGTATGTGTTTGTTGCAACAATTCGATCCGCAACCCGCGAAAAGTTGCATAAAAAGGGTGATTTTCTCACCCTTTATCGTGAAATGTTTGTATTTTTTCGTGTTTGCACGCGATCTAGGCGGCTCACTAACCTCAGCGCGGTGTCTAAAGATGCGGAATTAAATTCTCCGTCGGGTGGCATTTGTTTGTTGCAGCAATTCGATCTGCAACCCGCGCAAAGTTGCATAAAAAGGGTGATTTTCTCACCCTTTATCGTGAAATGTTTGTATTTTTTCGTGTTTGCACGCGATCTAGGCGGCTCACTAACCTCAGCGCGGTGACTAGAGATGCGGAATTAAATTCTGCGTCGTGTGGTATTCGTTTGTTGCAGAAATTCGACCTGCAACCCGCGAAAATTTGCATTAAAAGTGTGATATATCGCCTTCGAGTACCGATGGGCGAGTCACTTCACCTTAACAATCTAATTTATTTCGCACATTTCATCTCAACTCACTTTTGAATGTTGCAACGCCTGAAATAATTTTTTTTGTTACAGATTTCAATTTTAAAGTCGAAACTTGCAAAATTTCCGGGGAAATTTTCCATTTGAGTTTTGGCGTGTCGGTCTTGACGTGCGGCGCTCCGAACTTATCGACGGACCACTTCGAGAACGCGTTCAATAAGACAGTTAACTACTTCGAGTGCGTTAACTGAAGAAAGAATAATTGCCGGCCCCAACCTACAGCTGCGATGTCTCTACGCTTCATCCCCGAGTTTCTTAGGCACATCAACAATTTTCTTAGTGGGGACAGTCCTTGTGGTGAGGGAAATAAGGATAATAAATAAATAATTTAAACAATATATTAAAAGACTTCTTTATTGATACCTATACATACTGTATTGCAGCAGCAAGACATGTTACTTGTACTGCCATAGCAATACCATACTACCTGTGTTGCATAGGCAACACAGTGTTACTAGTATTGCTATAGCAATACATGTTACAAGTATTGCCGTTGCAATACTGGTTCCTATACCTGCAAGGATAACACAATAGATATACCAACAAGTTACAACTAGTGCTACACTGACATCACAAGCACATGTCGCACACCCAAACACAAGGCAACTGCAAGACAATACATCTACTACACACAGGTAACAAATAACATGTTTACATTTACAAGACGCGGACAACAATATTTAAACACAAACTACTATTTCTAGATACTACACCACAGACATTTATTAATTTACGTACAACACACACACAAGGTACAAGCAAACATTAAAACACAAACAACTACAGCACCATGGATCTGCCCCACAAACTTACAAGAACAAAATAATACAAAACAAATTTTACATAGACAACACAAGTAGCTTACAGATTAGTACATAGGAAAAACAACAGAAGTCATATACACATTTAAACTAGATCTCAAATTCTACATGGATAACACAAAGGACACAAAAGAAAGGAAATGTGGGAGACAGGATGACACGTACATACACAATCTACCATTGCGTGCACTGCAGCTGAAGCTTTAGTTAAAAAAATAACAAACGTGACGAGAATTAATTCGACTCCTCAATAAATCGCGCTGAAGATTCTAAGCTGTCCCCTTACCGAGTCGGTAATACCGACCTATACCGAAAAAACGCCTAGATCGCGCGCAAACACGAAAAAATACAAACATTTCACGATAAAGGGTGAGAAAATCACCCTTTTCATGCAAATTTTCGCGGGTTGCAGGTCGAATTCCTGCAACAAACAAATACCACCCGACGGAGAATTTAATTCCGCATCTCTAGACACCGCGCTGAGGTTAGTGAGCCGCCTAGATCGCGCGCAAACACGAAAAAATACAAACATTTCACGATAAAGGGTGAGAAAATCACCCTTTTTATGCAAATTTTCGCGAGTTGCAGGTAGAATTCCTGCAACAAACAAATACCACCCGACGGAGAATTTAATTCCGCATCTCTATACGTCACGCTGAAATTACGGAGTCGCTAAGATCGCGTGCAAACACGAAAAAATACAAAACATTTCACGATAAAGGGTGAGAAAATCACCCTTTTTATGCAAATTTTCGCGGGTTGCAGGTCGAATTCCTGCAACAAACAAATACCACCCGACGGAGAATTTAATTCCGCATCTCTAGACGCCGCGCTGAGGTTAGTGAGCCCCTCAGATCGCGCGCAAACACGAAAAAATACAAACATTTCACGATAAAGGGTGATAAAATCACCCTTTTTATGCAAATTTTCGCGGGTTGCAGGTCGAATTCCTGCAACAAACAAATACCACCCGACGGAGAATTTAATTCCGCATCTCTAGACGTCACGCTGAAATTACGGTGTCGCTATGATCGCGTGCAAACACGAAAAATACAAAACATTTCACGATAAAGGGTGAGAAAATCACCCTTTTTATGCAAATTTTCGCGGGTTGCAGGTCGAATTCCTGCAACAAACAAATACCACCCGACGGAGAATTTAATTCCGCATCTCTAGACGTCACGCTGAAATTACGGAGTCGCTAAGATCGCGCGCAAACACGAAAAAACAAACATTTCACGATAAAGGGTGAGAAAATCACCCTTTTTTTGCAAATTTTCGCGGGTTGCAGGTCGAATTCCTGCAACAAACAAATACCACCCGACGGAGAATTTAATTCCGCATCTCTAGACGTCACGCTGAAATTACGGAGTCGCTAAGATCGCGTGCAAACACGAAAAAATACTAACATTTCACGAGAAAGAATGACAAAAGTCATGCTTTTGTGCATATTTTCGCGGGTTGCAGATCGAATTCCTGCAGCAAACAAATACAGCCCGATGGAGAATTTAATTCCGCATCTCTAGACGCCGCGCTGAAGTTAGTGAGCCGCCTAGATCGCGCACAAACCCGAAAAAATACAAACATTATACGCGCCTCCTTCGCGAGTTAAAGCTAGACAACAGTGCAGCAACTACCAAGTACCCTTATCCGCATTACTACCAACAAATAAATCGCAAACTCCTCCCGCTAGTGCAACAACAAGCAATAAGACGATACAGTAAGTCGTGAGGCGCTTAAATGTGCAATACAATGTAAACTCTTGATAACCTTTTTTATAATGACGTAGAAATCTGTACAAGGTTTGTTTTATGGCAAATAAACAGGACGAGTATGATCCGTCCTTGAATCAACAAATCTTAGAAAGCATCGTTATAAAGAGTTTACACTGCATGTTATTCCACTAGCATTCATCAAATTAAATTTCAAAGGTCTCTAAATATATACAATTCTAATTATAAGTGAATTAAAAGAATGCGTTTGTGGTGTAAAATTCGGGAAGTTTTTTGTGTGTTTTTCCCTGTGCGCATTATTCGAACTGGTTTGAAAAATAAAGTGTGGGCGCAAGAAGTGATTTCAAGATATGTGACAAATTATAAAGGTGTCGTATCCCGTCGAAACGCAGCTGCTCTCCACCAGGTTGGAAGATGTCCCTTGGTTGATGCCGTGGCGGGCGATTCTCGCGTGTGTTTCCACCGCAGTGGGTGTCTTATACTCCAAATCCTAAAATTAAATTTGACATTGTAGTAAAAAGGCATGTGATGCTAAGTTAACTGCCGCGTATAAATTGAATTGAATTGCAGTAAACAAAACTAATGAAAATGTGCAAATTACCTTTCTTTCCCGCAAGCACTGCGGTCGGTAGGACATGGACAAAACGGACGCCGCTGTTGGTAGCCACAAGATGATCCTCGAGTAAAGATTTGGCACAGAATTCACCAAGAACTAAAATTAAATCACATTTAAATATTATACAATAATACTAGATACGGTTAGATAAACATGTTCACAGCAATAACAAGATAAGATATCGTTCTAACCAGACGTAAGCAAAGACTTTTAACTGCACGCGTATGAATAAAACTTCTAGAACAATTCATGCACGAATAAAGGAATTAAACAGGGGCAACAATTTCAGAATAAGAAAATAAAGAAAGCCTGCACTTTACCGTTCATTCTCGGCTTCCACGCAGAACATTGTCCATGTTCCCGGGGCAAAATACCAAACACAACGACAAAGCGAACTCGCGGGCGAACAATGAAAAACAGGTTGATAGCACGCGGCCATCTTGCAATACGCACAAGGAACGCAAAGAAAAATGACGATTTTGTATATTCGGCGCTCGATTACCTACTAATAAAATACTAAACGCGTAAGTAACAACTAAATGCAGTCGATGGACAAACGAAATGAACACGATTTACCGAATTAAAACACAAAATTTAATGATAACAGCCGCGAGAAACACGCCCGACACAACCAACGACCGGCACAAAACTGCGCTGAGCACACCGCGCGGCGCAATCAGCGGCGGCACGCGACAACACGCGATAATTCTGCGCGCACGCCGCAATACAACGCGCACTATTTTGCAATAAACAAGGTCGCACTGGATGGCTAACTCGTAGAATGTAACTAGAAAACTTGTTTATACACAATTACTGAATCGATAGTGGAATTTCGCGTACGAAATCGCAGTAAAAAGTTTCAAAACAATCGGAAAAAATCACCAGGATCATATACAAAACATTGATAGTGAACATGATGCTCTCTCCTACTCTAGCTCAATGAAAACTACAATCTATCTATCTCGCCTTGCTACCCACATGTTTTAAGTTAGTCCAAATTAAGAAAACACCATAGGTATTGTCACATAGATAAAATGAAACTATACAGCTACTTGCGACAGTACTAAATATATGCAGATGTATTATAATACAAAATCAAAGAAATACCAAAAGTATTGTCACATACGCTTATTGAAACTATATGGACACTTGCGACAGTACTAAATCTATGCAAACTTATTATAATACAAAACAAAAGAAATACAATAGGTATTGTCACAAACGCCTATTGCAAGCGAGAAGCTTTGTAGGTAAAATGCTAAAATTAAATCACATTTAATCCCAATAATACTACAAAATATAATAAAATTATTCACCAAAAACTAAAATTGAATCATATTTAAAAACAATAATACTAGCCACGGATACACAAATTGATTCACCGCACGCAAATAGATAAAAATGTTCACAACAATAACAAGATAAGATTCTTCACTCTAACCCGGCATAAGATTAAATGTAAATACAAACGCCTATGAATAAAACTTCTAGAACGATGCATGCGCGAATTGTTGAATTAAACAGAGACAACAATATCACCGAACAAGAAACGAACTTTAAAACTGACGTCACACCACACCAACACACAAAATAAGATTGACTGAAAATAAATTAGACTAAAAATGTTTTAAAATACGTGCAGCGCCATCTAGCGCCGCACAGAATAATGACGATGTAGAGAGTAGCATACCGACCTAAACTAGCGCCATCTAGTGTTGGGAGCTAAAAGTAAACATTTGATTGGTAAGAAAACTGTAATTGCGTACAGTATTTCTCTGGGTCCTGTCATTTCCCTGCGATGGAATCAAATTGCCAATCGCGAATAATTTAACTCAATTTTCATTTATTTCATTTATCTTCTTCGTTGAATACATAATCCATACTTATATTTCTTTAAAATTTATGCGTGAATTGAATTACAGCTTATTTAGAGTACAATGGCGCACAACGGTTACCGAAATATTCAACAATTTCCACCGCAAACATACAAATCGAGCAACTTTTAGGGATAGTTTTCAGGCACTTTGCATGTGATTTCCGGGGCAGACAAAGGTCCAATTGGTAGAAAAACTATCGCGCTATCTAAATATGCAAACTGTATTGCAATGGCGTAAACGGTTTTCGCGATATTGAGCAATTTCTACAAATTTGGAAAATGTTAAAACTACGCGTGCGATGAAAATTCAAACTTTGAGACGGTTTAAAGCAGATTTGAACTTTTTAAACTACAAAATATTCACTATAAAACCAAACTCGAGTTATCACAGCAACACCTTACGATACAAGACGATCGGAATGCAGCAACAAAACAGCGATAACAAAAACCGGATTGAATGTCTCCTATCAATACACACAACAACTCTATAAATATGGCGGTGCTTCGCGAATGCAACAAGTGAATATTTCATAGCTTAGAACATAAATAAATTAGAGAATTATTTACCTTCAGGTTGATATATCAGCTCAGACGGGGTTTTCTCACAGGCACGTAGATGAACACACAATGATAACAGCCGAAATCACGAAATGAACTTACCATAAACGCGTGTAACACTCACGAACACTAAAAGGAGACTGGACTAGTGCCGGCATGTAGCGGCCTTCCTAGCTGTTACCAAACTGCGGGCGATTCAAGCGCCACACTGCGGACAGAAGAATTACTAATGCTATTCCTAAGGTGACTGAAAAGCGAACCGATTTGAACAAGGGATGACGCTATGTCAAATTATGCCTAGAATTATTATTCCTCCAAGCATCGTTTAATATTATTCTTATACAAAATCCCCAAAAATACCGCTTTAATTAATGAGTAGTGCGAATAAATCCACTACCTGCGACAACCACACATGCCACAATTGCAAAAATTATGCGTTATTGGTCTTAAGGTTATGTAGACCAAAACAAATGCGAGACAAAATGTGATGTTGCGTAGTGTTTATCAAGTTTGCAATCATTAATCCGAATTTTTCGCATTAAACTAGTATTGTCCATATTGTATTCACCATGACAACATTTAGCGTAACGCAGGAGGGTCCCGTTAATGCACTCGCCTTAAACAAAGACAACACTCAGGTCGCCATCGGCGGTCGCAATGGTATGCCAAAAACAATCCAAAATTAATACTAAAAATAAATTTGTAATTAGTTTTTAAGGTGTACAATATTGAAGAGGACTCCTTCAAGGAAATCTGCAATCTGAGAGCATCAAAACACTTAAATTTAAGTTTTTCTTGTAATGATGTTGCTTGGAGTTCAAATGATGGTAAACAAAATCATTTTAAAATTATTTGTTATTAATTTTAAGTTTTTAGACAATTATTTGGCGACAGCCGCCACAAACGGCCATGTTTGTGTGTGGAACCTTACAAAAATGGGCAAAGCTATGCAGGAACAAGTTTACCAGGAGCATAAACGCACAGTTAACAAAGTTAACTTTCATGTATCAGAACCATACAGATTAATATCAGGTTCACAAGATGGAACCATGAGATATTTTGATCTGAGATGCAAGGCAGCAGTGGCCATATTCTACAGCAACACTGAAAGTGTAAGAGATGTACAATTCAGTCCACATCAACCATACATGTTTGCAGCAGTGTCAGAAAATGGCAGTGTGCAATTGTGGGATGTACGCAAAACAGAAAAATGTATGCAACAATTTGCTGCGCATAGTGGGCCTGTATTCGCTTGTGACTGGCATCCGGAAGTTGCATGGCTAGCGACAGCAAGTCGTGATAAATCAATTAAAGTAAGATTAAATTTATTTAATGCAAATGCTGATGATTATTAGTTATTTTGTAAATAGGTTTGGGATTTGACAAGTAAACCGACATTAGACTACACAATACATACCATCGCATCAATAGGATATGTAAAATGGCGTCCACAAAGAAAATATCACATTGCCAGCTGCGCATTGGTCGTTGATTGCAGTATAAACATATGGGATGTAAGAAGACCTTACATTCCTTTCGCTTCATTCAATGAACACAAGGATATCACCAGTAGAGTTGTCTGGAGAGGAGATCCACAAACATTTTTAAGCACTAGCAGGGTACATTTGAATATCCTAATAAAATCACTCCATAAACTCATAAATCTTTTTAGGATTGTACTTTATACCAGCATTCATTTAAAGACGCAAGCCGCCCTGCAACGAAAGCCAATCCACAGAGTGTTTCTCTCAATAAACAAGGAACTGTCCTGTATGCAAATCGTCAACATGGCAGCAGTTCGAATTCTTCTGTTAAATCAACAAGCATCATGCGCAAGAGCTCCAATACAGTTGTCAGCGACCAATTTCACTTAGCCTCGTCATCATTACAATCATTTCACTCAAAAGTTGCGAATGACAACAGTAGTTTTGGCGTTATAGCAAAAAACTACGTTCTAAGTGATCTGCCATTTTGGGAGTTGTGCGAACGCAATGCAGCTGTAGCGAAAGAGTGTGGCAAGAGTAATGTAAGCATACTGTGGAAAATTGTACGCACAATGTATGCTGATGAGTATTGTCAAAGTAGTATTAATAATGCTAGCTTGCAACGGGATGATTTGGGCGTGCAAAACAATATTGAAGGGGATAATAATAAAACCAAAGGTGAGGATGGAAAATATTGCTCAGAGAGGGTTATGATTAGATTTGTTTTCAGGTTATGATACTCCACAGTTTTGCAGTGGGGATGACGAAACAGAAAACGAAGATCAAGTGGATCATGTAAACGCTTATTATGACTTCAGCGCAACTTCTAAGTTTGGCCTTCCGAAGGGCGACTTCTCTTTCGGCGAAAACGAATTGGATCTTGAACTAGACTCTCTTAGTATTGGTATATTTTTCGTGATATACTTATTAAACTTAAATTTAATGTGAAATTATTTAGATTATCGAAATGGTATCCGTAACTCCGGCCATTTGATACAACAGGAAGACTGGCACCTCCCTAACGAAGCTTTCAACGTACGTCATGAAATCCTCGACCGATCACCACCACCCGAACAGTTTTCTAATCATTCTCCTGATTTAAATGATGAAACGCAGTTGTCCATCGAAGATCAAACACCCTGCTTCATCACCATCAACAAACTGCCAAAGAAACCAATCTGGGATCCCAGTAATATTGTCGTTGACACTCTCAAGCATTACGCCATGATTGGCGACGTCCAAACAGCTGCGTGTATTCTAACAGTCTTGGGAGATCATCGCAAAAGTTTAAAGAGTTTAGATGAACCAACACAGGAACATTGGCTGCTGGGTTACATTGAACTCCTATGCAGATCAAAGCTATGGAATCAAGCTGCGCAAATTATCAAACTATCCTGGATACAAAACATTAATACGTTGAATCAGCAATCTACAAGAATCAACACAAGTTGCAGTCAGTGCTTGAAACCTCTGCATCGAATTGGATGGCTTTGTGATCGGTGCCATTCATCAGAATATTCCTTATGCAGTTTATGTCATCAAGTGGTGAAAGGGTTGTATTCCTGGTGTCAGGGGTGTTCACATGGTGGGCATATTCTACATATGCAACAATGGTTTCTTGGCAATAAGGTGTGCCCAACAGGATGTGGGCATATGTGTGAATATCGTTGAGTTTTAATGAAATTATGAATAAGAATAAGAATTGATTTGTTTTTATCCAGATTGTTGTTTGTTTCTTGGTGTTGCCTAAAATATCAAAAGGTTTATTAAATCAAACAGCAATGATTTCCATTTTAGTCATCGTTTTCTCGGCAAATACTAATCACTTAAATAATTAACACGCATACACAAATTTCCCTTCGAATACCAAAAATGCAAATCCCGCACGCATCACAATGATTGTGAGTGAAATGTCAAAAATGGGATTGAGATCAAATAAAATGATCGCGTTCTATACCAAACAAAACTTCTTGCTTAGAAAAAACAAGTTGCAGCACTACGATTGCTTTAGTGCGTGCTTATTTAAGCACTAGCTTAGATATGATATGCTATAATCACTTATTGAAACATTTAAGTTGAAGCAATGTTTGAGGTTATGTCTAGCATGAGAACAAAATTTGAAAGATTTAAACATTCATAATGTATGGAATAATATAGGTTAGTTTCAACTTGAGAAATGGGAAGCTCACATGAATAATCACATAAATATCTGAGCCTGATTTGCGCGTTGAGTCGATTTTCAAAAATGCCAAAAACGTTCGTTTGGCACTTATTCTAGTATACACTACATACTGCACTTTATATCATAGCATTATATAGTTTCGCAGCCTCGTCAATTATATAAATATGAATTATATTGCGTGAGGCAGTCAAAGATATGATACTTCTACATTTATAACAAGACTAGCTAAAAAATCTTACACTTTTTATCATACTCGTAGATTATTCATAGGTTATGTTTGTGTTGTGACTTACATACTTGGGCACTAATATCAAAACTTAAAAAGTAAAAAAAGTGTTTACTTACACGTGTTTACAGATAGCCCGATTGTAGTTTCGATTAAATTAGTTAGTTTGTTAGTTAAATTAAATGTGTGTGTGTGTGTGTGGGTGTGTTGATCGGTAAATGCGTTAATTTAAAACTCAGTGCGGCCTAATGCAGCACGCGTTCTGCCTTCGAGACAAAAGCGAAGCGCATTTTATACGTTTGCTCAATGGACGACAATTGCACTGTGCGTCACCCCGTTGCTGAGCGATTATTGGCTTCCTGCTGGATGTTGGTTTCGCTTGCTTATGTTTAAGCTTATATTTGATGTAGATTTGATTCCTTTGGCACTTATCGTTTGGTACGATCCTAGAGTGTTTTTGCTTTATCTAATAGATCATTAATGAATTTCTGAAACAAAAACATCCAAAATTACACAGGTGTGTATTATATTAATCTGAGATACTTGCTTTTACATCGTTTTGAGATTTCTTTGCGTTGATGAGCAGCGCCTGAGAAAAAACAATAAAATATGATTAAAAATTGACATTTATGTTCGATAAAATGCTAGGCTTTGAAGTGATGATAAGTTTTGTGCTTGTATTTCCTAGGGTTGAATTATGCAGGTCTCAATCACGCAGGTAAATGAACCGCAAACAAAAACCGCAATTCGCTCCCCTCGTGTATTCAAGATGGAGTAAAAACAAACAAAGAAAAACACAAAAAGCACGTAGTCGTATTGAAAAACACAACAGCGGAACAAAAGATATACGGGTTGCCTACGTTTACGAAAGGGTCGCCTGGAGATATCAGAATAACAAACAGGCGTTTTCTATTCCTAAACATAATATCCTCATGTTTTTCCTTATTTTATAAGGTATATATAATAATTCGGTGAGATTTAAGATTTTCCTGTGCTTTAACTCTTTATGCCGGCTGAGTTTTGCAGTATTTCTGAAGATTAAACGTATGCAACCCTCCTTGCACTCTCAGAATGCAAACAACTCTAGATATGAAAACCGTAATAAGTAGAGTGTAAACAACGTGCTATTCAAAATGGCCACCAATATAGCACCATGATGAGGACGCAAGACTTACGTGTAAATGCCTCCGCCGCTCCTCATCGCTATCCATATCCAATAACTCATCGATATCAACCTCCACTTCTTCGTTGCTGTCGACTTTCTGCTGAAACAAATTGAAAACTGTCATTAAAAGATGTTATTGCAATGCAAAATTACACCTCTAGCCAATAGCCATCTACTTAAATCGACATTATGATGGTATGAATAATAAACAATTGCTGGTTGTGTCGCAAGAAGAAATAAAAGCATAAATATAAAAATACAAATGCCACGAAGGTAAAGCAGGCTTAGTAAGTTCGTCGAGGCTTTGGTTACAGTTTTATGATTGTTGTAATTACTATGTTAATGAATGTTAAAGGTACACGCGATGCGCAACAAGTGAAATGGGCAAATTCAACATACGCAGCCAAGCAAAACGATGCGAAACAAATTGAATAAAAGCAGAACAACGCAAAAATGTGAATGAATGCGAGGGGGCACGGGTTTCCTTTTTCTCAACTACAATAAGACAATTGTACACTTTATTTGCAGGTATTTTACGTTAACTGAATTGCAATCGTAAAATTCCAGTGTGAAAATTCAATTTATGACCAAAGCTAATACTACAGTCATTATTGCTCGTACATTAAACTTGGTTACATTAAAAGTATTTTTAGACTTAGTAAGTGAGTGAGTGAAGAGTTAACTTGTTATGAAGTTGCAAGTAATAAATATGTATGTGCTAGTTAAAACACTGACTGGCTTTGTGTAAGTATTCTTTCGTTTTTCGCTGCACTTGTTGTTGCTTTATCTTTGTACTAGGTTTAACCCACGGAAGTAACAATGAAGTAGAATGGCGGGAAGTTTAAAATGGCTGAAAGTATAGTCTATGGAAGTATAGTGTACAGTCTCCATAGTGTAGTCAATTGGATTTGATGTTGACGTAGCTGTCGGTAATACAGTGTGATAATACAGTGTGATGGTACTATAGTACTTAGGTTTGAGCTTCATTGCTGGAATGCTAGATGGCGTTAAAGTAGTCAAATAGCCAGATGCAGAGGTATTATTGGCTAAACAATTTCTTTATTTTATTTAAAAAATAAAAAGTAGCCTATAACCATTCGGGGACCACTAAGAATATGTGTACAAATTTTCATGATGATCGGTTAAGTAGTTTTTGCGTCAAAGTGTAACAAACATCAGGGTTTTCGCATTTATAATATTAGTAGGGATGGCATTAAAAGCTTACTTAGTGTTAAGACAAAATTGAACTGTGGTGATACAACCATAGCCAGCATTTCTGCAAGTTTTGTGTAGCAAACAAATTAAACGAACAAATACACTACACCGTAAACGTAATGTTTTTATTGCGTGACATATAATACAATTTAATTGTATTCCGGCAGTTGTTGACTACTAGTCTGTAAATAATTGAAAGGGTAAAACCCATTATCGATTGACAAAGACCTTCTACGCATTAAACCAATTCATTGATTTACAATTTTATTGTTTCAAACAGGCTCAACTTTACGGTTTAAAATGAAGTTTTTGTAAATGTTACAATTGCACATTTTGCCATTTTAGTTGTAAAGCTCAACTTATTAAATCAACGATGGTTTGTCATATGTTACCAATATTATTAGATTCAGTACATGATAACTTATCTAGTATCAATGCCACATAATTCATATGTTTGCTATACTCGTATCTGACAACACTAATTATTATTTTGTTTTCTTTGTAGTTATATCATTCTACATACGGTTAATTATTCATACACAATTGGAAGTAATAGTTTTCTATTGTTATATTTCCAGAAATAGAATAATGCACCTGTGTTGTCTTGTTACCATTTTTTCTTTCATATAATTATCCGATATATTTTTCTATGTTAACCCGCGATGACGTTGATCATTTGTGGAAATTTTAACTCATTGCGTTGTGAAATGCACGTAGTTGGGAAACTCAGCGACGAGATGCTGCAAAATTATACAGCTATAAAGTTTTCTTTGGCGCACTGCCCGCGACATGATTAACAAAGTACGTGTGCTTTATTTTCGGCAACGAAAGAACTCGAATTCCCAATTCTGATGAAATGCATGTAGAAACATACGAAATTAATCGTACAATGCACTCGCAACATTTTATTTGCTTTTAAAACACATCATTAAGCATTTAAGCCTAATAGATATCAACTTGTCATTTTTATATATTATTTGTATTAGTATAACATCCTGGTTAGTAGGTAATTTTGATGCGAATTTGTTAACAACCATCTACGCGGCGTAATTAGATTTACTTGAGAATAGAAGTTTTATATGTCAAAATTAAGTAGCAGAAACAAACACTACAGAAGAAATTACATTGTCTACATTGAAATTAACAAACAAAACTCTCATGTTTATGTATTCTTTTAATTGCTGTATCTCATCGCAGACTATTTTTTCATTTAGACATTATTTATTTAAGCCACACTCAACACTACGCATCTTATTCAATTTAAATATTAACAAGTTTTGCTTCTTGATAAATGAAATATTTAATGCAGCTAGGTTTTCCATATAAACCAAAGCTGTCGGTTTGTGGCTGAGAGCTCGTGTGCTGGTTGTCTGCCTACGTAACGATTTGTTTTGCGACAAAAGGCGTCGGCATTTAACCGCCGCGCTCATCGAGTTTCATGCTTTGTTATTACGGCAATGACCTTTATGTGGGGAACGACCTTAAACAATACTGGAGACGCTGGTCGAAAAAACCCAGCTGGAAGTGCATACGCTCAAGATATTGCATAACTTGTGTGATTAGATGAGATTATACATAGAGGATAATCATCCTAAGGTCATAATATCACAGATAAACCTATTCCATACATGGCTGCCTTCGATTATTCATTCATTTCTTAGGGAAAAAAAAGGAGTAGTAATTAAATGCGGTTAAATGACCTGCTGAAACATTCTTGGGACTAGGGGGAGTTAACCCACAAGAAAGAACGTGGGCTGAAGGTCGAGGTAATTGGAGCTTGCAGTAGTTGATGACCGCTTTAGTCATTAGTCACTCGCTCGTCATGCGAAAATGTTTGCTACAAGAATCCCTACTAATATTATAAATGCGAAAGTCCTCATGTTTGTTACACTTTCACGCAAAAACTACTTAACCGATCATCATGAAAATTTGTACACATATTCTTAGTGGTCCCCGAATGGTTATAGGCTACTTTTTATTTAATAAAAAAAAATTATTTTTTAAATACAATAAAGAAATAGTTTAGCCAATAATACCTCTGCATCTTGCTATTTGGCTACTTTAACGCCATCTAGCATTCCAGCACTGAAGCTCAAACCTAAGTACTATAGTACCATCACACTGTATTATCACACTGTATTACCGACAGCTACGTCAACATCAAATCCAATTGACTACACTATGGAGACTGTACACTATACTTCCATAGACTATACTTTCAGCCATTTTAAACTTCCCGCCATTCTACTTCATCGTTACTTCTTCTGTGACTACAGACGCGTACGGAAGCAACTTCATTATTTTAGATATTCGCGAGCGAAGCCAAGGGTTAAAGCTAGTAATAATATAAAATAAAGAAAGTATTTTAAAATATGTACAATAACAACGAGCCTTGTATATTTATACCATTTTTTGAGCTTGGATGAAAATTCATCAATAAATTAACGAAAAGTCAATCATAAGTCTTTCTTCTCTCAATTTCTATAATATCTCCAAACTTATCACCTAATTACTCACCGTTTCATAAAGCTTCTTCAGCTCCTCGTAGAGCCACATCTCAACAGCAAGCCGCTTGCGAATTAGGCTCATCTGATGGTTGCCGTACTTGGCTGTGAGGAACTTCTCGCGCTTTTCCTTAACTTCGCCCTTCTCCTTGAAGTTGACGTGGAGGCCGGCCTTGGACGGCGAGCGCTCGGTGCGCACATCGGCGAGGATCCCACCAGCCGCCGATGTGCCGTTCGCGTATGCGCCCGTTATTCCACACTCCATGTTGAGGGTTTGTTTCTGCAATTAAACAACGTATATTATTTCAAAGTGCACAACCATGTAGGTATTATTCTCTTTAATCAAATTAGACTCATGATGGAATATTATTGCGGTAATTGTTTTAGTAACCAGCCAAAAGTGACTTAAACTAGGAATTCTTTTCTTTTTTCCTTACTTTTCATTAGCATAAGTTACATTTCTATAAATCAAAAAATTAAAAGTAATATCCGCGTACGCACGAGACTTAAACCCTACCAATGACCAAAAGAAGGGGGGGGGGGAAATTGAACTGCGACTGGACTGCTGGACGACTCAGGCACGACTGAGCACGTGGCTCCCTATACGCCGCCCTTTTATACCTGCGGCCAACCCGCAAATAGTGGAGGGGGTAGGCGTGCGGAGTTAGCGATGGTTCCTCATTGGTGGTTAGCAAACGAATCAAAGTCTCGCAACATTATCCATTAAGCGTATTGCTGTAATCCGTCTTCTCTTGCTCAAAAAAGGTCAAGAACACGCAGTAAACAAACACATTTAACAGTGACTAACTAATTTCATTTTCTTTCTACTTACAATTTATATTAATACGAGTTAAAAGCCTATTTGCCTTTATTTTACTTGTAGACAGAAAAAGATTTGTACGTTCAGTGTGAATTGAATGCAGAAATATTGATTCCAAAAATGTGGACTTCTATTTTTAGTTTTAATTGTTTCGTGAACAAGCTTAAGGTTTACTCCGAAGTTGGAACTGAGTGAATTAGTAATACAATTGGCAATTTATAAAAAAAAGCACTAACTGTAAAATAACACCGGTAATAACAATTAGCTCTAACCAAGCGAAACATTTAGTTACCTTATACTGTTAACAAAAAGTTCTAAGTCATAAGTCATAGCATGAATATGAGTTTACACCAACTTTGGTGAAGCGTGCCCGAAACTCAAAACAATTACACGACAATTAATCGCAGAATTGAGCTGCTCACAGCTATCCTATTAATCTTATATCTTCAGTAAAATAAAACGACAGGCATACTTGATGATTTTCTCCAAAAAGAAAACTTGAAACACTAAAAATCTTAAACATCGCGGTTAGATGAAAAACCTGTCGCTTTACCTCTGCGTTCCGGTATAAATAATAATCACGAGTCTCGCACGTTTCGCCTTGTTGTCCTCAGCGCGCTCTGGCTGGCACTCATTCATATTTAAACCGAATGGCGCATGTTGCCAGGCGGGCAGATATCTCGGAAGCGCACAAGACACGGCAACGCCATTCAACGAAACGCAAGATGAAAATCTTTACTTTTATTCAACATTTACAGTACGTTTACTACCATTTGCTTGCTTTACTACACTTTGCAGCACACAATTCACAATCAACTCCGTAAAAAAAATATATACTACTCTTTGTACTCATAACAAACAATTATTTCATTTGTTTCTAGTAGAAATCAGAAATGTGTTTGAAGTGTTTTAAATATCCGCATGGTGGCGCTGCCGGTGTTTGCATGTTCAGCACGTTTTGCATTTTTGCATGTCATTTCATTTGTTTGATAACAACATGAATCAATCTACTGCTCATATATTGAACGTACAACACAAACCCACATTGTATTCTTATCACACATTACATTCATTTTGTTAAGTGCGTTCACTTCAACCAGCTTTTATTTAACTTGTTCGTGTTCCAGATGTATATTGGGTTGCAAACATTTGCAACTGATTTTTATATCCTACGGTATTGAGTACTCCATATTGCCTATCTCATCTCTGTTATGTGATGTAATAAATGTTTGTATTTGTATTCTTTTATCAATTGGGTAATTGAATAAAAGTTCTTCAATGGAACGAATAAAAGACGGATAAAAACAGGTTTGCTTCTTACGAGTTCAAAAATCGAAGAGAGCAGGCACAAGTAACTCGCTGCTCGGGCTTGACCTACGTTGGGTTTCGCCCGTGACCGACGAAATTAAATATCCGTGTAGCGCGATCCGCACGATGGCACAAGCGGTGCAGGCAGACAACCAAGATGCCACCACCGACGCCGCCCGCGACAACCCTCACACGCCGAGTGTTCAATACTTAGAGTAGATTAAATGCACACTGAAACAATTTACTTGTTGTTTAGTTTAAATGGTTTGTTTGTTTATTTGAGAAGTATAATGCAGTCGCGGCCACGCAACCAATAGCGAGGAGTAAAGAACGGAACAACCGACGACGGCGAACCGACACACACGCACGTTCAATTAAAACTGAACTGAACCGGCTGTGCGGGCGCAACGGCACCACCGCCCCGCTCAGCGCACACTCGCTTGCTCACACACATTCATACGGTATATGTACGTACTGTCGATACACGCAAGCGCTGCACACTGCCAGCAGGAATCGTTGAGGGATCGAGGTACGAAACGCAGCAAACACCCGAACATGCTCGAGCATCAGGAACTAGATGACTTAGGCAACCCACAATACAACAAATACACAATACACAAATCGTGTAGTATGCGTTGCATACTTTGACCATTTTTCATTTTTATGTTGTACTTATTTGCAATATTTATAAGGTTATTATATATGTTTCCTAATTTATGAGGCAATTAATTATTTTCAATTACTTAATTAAATTGTCGGAAACGGTGCTGATTAAAATAATGATCAAAATGAATATTGCGCATTAGCATGATTATCGAATCAATCTTAACGATTCATTCTTCTGATTAATTCAATTATCTCTTTGTTTTTGCTTTAAAGTTATGAATTACGACACACGATGAAAATTTCGCAGTCATATAGTTTGCATAACGTATATGCCATACCTGTCAGTACCGTTATTTGAATGTGGCATTAAATTACCTGAGAATAAAATCATTACCATTATCGTTATCATTAATTTTAGAAATTGCTTAAATTATATTATGTTTTCAAGCATACCTCAAGATTCTGGTAGGTAAATTAGATTGCTATTTCTACTTCCACTCTGTTTCCACGTTGAGGTTTTTTATTTGAACTTTTTATTTTAAAACTTTGAAATTCGTTCGTTTCGCACACTATTAGGATGTATAAGGTCACAAATGTCATATTTTAGTTACAGACTTCACCGTCAGTGCGCTCCACTCTGACGTCATGCAAACATCCAAAATGACTGCAAACATTTTTGACAACCACACATACATCAATACTTTGCAAAATTTAAAAATACAAAGTTTTTAATTGACTTTTACTTAATAAAATTAATTAATTTGATTTATTATGCTTGTATTTGACTTAAGTTTTACTTTTTACTGCTTGATTTGTAGCTGTATTGTGTTGTTAATATTTTCTTGTTTGCTTGCACAATATTTTGATCCGTTGCGACCATCATTCATGTTAATGCTCTCACTTCGATTCTTTAATCGTCTGCTGCTTTCTCGTCTTCATTTGTGTGGTGCTTTCGTTTATTGTTTTTGTTGAATGCCGGAATTCAATGAACGCTGGACGCGAACAATGGGCTAAACATGCGGTAGAAATGAATCATGTTCTTGATGTTTGTGTGATTAATGTTATGCTGGTTGCAGAGGCATCTCAATTGTGCGTCATCATTCACAAGTGTTTCTTGTAAGTAATTAACAATAACTTAAATCAACATAACAACATTAGAGTTTAAAGTGTAATTAATGTCTTATCAAACAAATTCAGCAATTAATTTGCAAATTTACTCAGAAAAAGTTTAAAAAACACAAAAAACAATTTTTTTTGTTATTTTTTTAAAGCTCAAGAGTTGATATACTCGTACTTGTCAGTTATGAGTTCGTTGAATCTTCTCTGTTCGACGACTTCTGTCTGCATTTATTACCCTATGACGTGAGTAATTCATGCGCGTGTCAACGAAACGCGCGTCGAAAGTAATTATTTTTACTGGCGACCCAAATAGAAGAAAGAAGAGAAGTATTTTTGGACTTTATCTTATATTCAAGGCATTTAAGAACGCATTTAGTAGTATTACATTTTACTTTCGACTTAATTTTTAGATTTGAAAATTATTAGTATTATATAAGGACATAGCACAGTCGCAAACCCAATAGTAGCGTGGATCAGTCCACCCCCGCGGCGCAAACGCAAAATTATTGATTCATGCCTCTGCTTTCAACGATTCAATCCTTCCGACATCACGTGAGGTAAAATACATTGGTCAGCTGATTTCTACCGACACAAACTCGCGAAACCTCCAAAAAATCTCCAAAAATTTACTCGTTTATTAATTAATGTTTAATATCATTTTGAGCTTCAAACGTGAGTAAATAATAAACTTATAAAACCAAAATTCGTATCCAATTAGATTTAAATTTGGTTTGTTTCATCAGTTTCATCAGTTGTGTGTTAAAATGAATAAATTACTATTTACAATAACATTTGGATATTTGGCGTGCGCGATGCGTGTGAATAGTACGCCGGCAATGCAGAAACGTAATATTGGTGGCGACACTGATGTACCGAAGTGCATTGAAAACTTCGACATCCACAAGGATAAGATCATCAGGACGACAGATTCGCGCGCGATGGGCGCTAAATACCTCAACGAGATGGACCTGGACTCACGCGAGGAATGCCTGCGGTTGTGTTGCGAGACAGAGAACTGTGATGTGTTTGTTTATGAA
This sequence comes from Dalotia coriaria, assembly GCF_025399875.1. Taxonomy (NCBI): domain Eukaryota; kingdom Metazoa; phylum Arthropoda; class Insecta; order Coleoptera; family Staphylinidae; genus Dalotia; species Dalotia coriaria. Next base: position 7,095,725 of record NW_027045445.1, read on the forward strand.
GAAAAGGTAACGAAAACATGAATTTTCACTCAAAAGTGAAACAATTATATCCATGTGAATACTACATTGAAATTAACGTGTATTATTGGTTGCCTACACTACATGTAGAATACTACCACACATACACGTTTTCTTGCGAATTTTGTATGCACACAAAGAGAATAACAACTGTTTTCACATGCAAGAAATCAGGATTACTTCCGTTATATCCATATTAAGTTGCAGTCTTAACTCATGTAAGGAAGAATATAACACTCTATTGAAACAGAAGCAAATATTAAGTTATGAGAATATGTAAGTCGTCTTTTGTTGTTTTAGTTTTCATAGTAAATGCAGGAAATTGCATTACTCCAGCATGGTGCGTAACAGAGTTCGCAACATGTTATGAATTCCAAATTGATGGGCTTGCACTATTGTAACTTTTTCTTTTTCGCATACCATGTATTCTAAAAGTTCGCGCTGTTCACATACGCGTTCACGTAATCAGCCTTACTATATGCAACCAACATTACACTAATACGTCAACCATTCTAAAATAAAGAAATCAATTTTGTTTCATTTTATTTTTCAGAACGCTGGAAGTTGTTATCTGTTCCAATGCGGCCCGCCTGAAGACTTCAAATGCAAATTCACACATCACGTCAACTACACCTCTGCGATCAATCGACATTTATTGGATCTAGAGAGTCAGATAAAACTTACAAAACACGAACAGGACTTAACCAAACTTAGGTTTTGTAAATCTATTTTACCCTAATATACAAAATTTGCATTAAAATGTGTTTTAGAAAGCCGGAAGTGATAAACACGGGAAGTGTGGAAACAACAACGCGTCCATCGTCAACCACATCAAAGTCAACGACAATTATCTCCAAGATTCTCAACGCACACACCGAAACACCTGCAAAACCAGCAAGTATGTTTCATGAAAAGTTTCGGGATCAGGTTTATTAAACTTTCTTGTTTTTGTTTGTTGTTTGAAAGTCAGCATCGCGTCGCGTATGTAAATGTGTTTGTGGTTTACGCGTTTTGCGGAACGCTTTGAATCTTTGAAACAATGGCGAATTAGCGGGCTTTACCATGCGGAAACGCATAAAACTCCATGCGCGACATCATACAGGGTAATACAATGTTATTCCAACGAAATATTTGCATTTACTGTTATTGTTTATATAAAAACCGGAAGTCAACATGTGGGAAGTGTAAAAATGAGGTCCTATTGTTGCGACAATGATGATTCACATATGTAAAATAAACACTCACTCTATGATTAAAGTAATTTGCGTAAAAATAAAATCGCAACAAATTATACATTAATCAAGATAATGAAGTGATGAAGCAATGCGAAGCGCGAGAATTGCTCGTTTGCTCAAGAAAACATGTAGGTCAGGAAACGTGCTTTGCGTGATAGTAAATGCAGAGGAATTTATTTATAACATTCTACACTTTTCTTTTCTTTCTACTTATTTTATTTCATTCAAAAATCGAAATCGGAGCGTGAATCGTGCTAATACTGGTAGCAACCTGTAATTTTTGATTGTTTAATGAAACCCCTTTAATTTTCTTAAGTTTTAATAACATAATTATTACCTATACTTATTAATTAATTATTTTTGATGATTTTTAATTTTACATGCGTTTATTTTTTAATATTGAACAAAAATTTTAAAAATTTTAAGTAAAAAAGTCCTAACTGAGAGAATTATAGTCTTTTTACTGCTTCGTAGGTTAATGCGCATGCGCAAGTTCCAACCCGTGACTAATACCCGTGCCTAAAGTACTTTTTTATCTTAAAACAATGAAAAAACTGCCGTTTTAAACGTGGAAGTATAAAAAAACAATCGTGAATGTTAAATATTCTTCAATAATGAATATGCAACCACACATACGTTAATAAGACGTCAATGATCCCTTTCTGCAAGATTAGCTCCATCTCCAACAATGGCTAATGTTGATGGCATCATCCATGAGAATATTACGCATTGTAACGTTATGAATATAACAGTGCAGGTCATAAAAATGTGATCCATGTAACACGCAGACGCAACGCGCATAAAAAACACGCAAATAACGAAAGAGGCAAAAATATTGTGCCAACTAAAAACTATGCGCACGTTTGTTTTGCTCGTTATGCTCATGTTATGTAAAATGTGTAGGTATGTGTAATGATTTTGAACGTGGAACAAAAATCCAATTTATTTCATTATTTCGTCATTCTGCGTACTGTCACAATGCGCTTGAGTAGACGACTATGGGAATTAATGGTTTACGCAATATTTTTTCGTTTTACAAAACTGCGAATGGTGAAATGTCAAAATGTGGGTGTGAGTAATTTTATTTTATTGCAACATGCAATAAGAAATCACATTATTGGCTATTTTAGTAATAATATTTGTATTATGCGTGAAAAACTCGCCATTTTTAGTACTTTTATGATGATTTTCTTTACCAAATTGTGTAGTAGGTATATAAATATTAGCTATAACCCACGGCTTCACTCGCGAATATCTAAAAAAATGGTTGTTTGTAAAGTAGGTTTACGATCGAGATGTTTACGTGATAACGTCTTATTGGTGATATAAGTTTTTGTGAAGTAAGGAATTAATGAAGATGACAATTTTTTCAAATTTTAAATTACGTAAAATCACGTAATTCTCGGTCTCCCTCAGCGTATTGGATGTTGAAGGAATGTGTGCACTGGGATCCATCATGTTGAGCGTGTTGTTACGGAGTGAACATGCGTTCAACATACAAGCATGTCAGTAACTGCCTATACAAATACATTCTATGTTCAATTGTTAATTTATCTATAACAGACGCACTCTAGGATCGCGTCTATCCCCGCACTCTTTTGTTTCCTGACGACAGCCGTCGGAACGGATGATCGCAGTCGGCGCGCTGGATTTCACGGAATAACGAGAGGGGGGTATACCTGCGATCGGCCTCGTGAGGGCTCGCGACACAAGCTTCTGAACAGTAACCCAACTAAAACGATTTTAAAGACGTTATCACGTCAATAATGAAGTTGCTTCCGTACGCGTCTGTAGTCACAGAAGAAGTAACAATGAAGATGAATGGCGGGAAGTTTAAAATGGCTGAAAGTATAGTCTATGGAAGTATAGTGTACAGTCTCCATAGTGTAGTCAATTGGATTTGATGTTGACGTAGCTGTCGGTAATACAGTGTGATAATACAGTGTGATGGTACTATAGTACTTAGGTTTGAGCTTCATTGCTGGAATGCTAGATGGCGTTAAAGTAGACTAATAGCCAGATGCAGAGGTATTATTGGCTAAACTATTTCTTTATTTTATTTCAAAAATAATTTTTTTTATTAAATAAAAAGTAGCCTATAACCATTCGGGGACCAATAAGAATATGTCTACAAATTTTCATGATGATCGGTTAAGTAGTTTTTGCGTGAAAGTGTAACAAACATCAGGACATTCGCATTTATAATATTATTAGTAGGGATATTAGTAATAAGAAGTAATGTAAATGATAATATTTGTATTATGCGTGAAAAACTCGCCATTTTTAGCACTTTTATGGTGATTTTCTTTACCAAACTAAACAATAGTATATAAATATAATACTTACATTAATATTTGTGACATTTGAAGAAGGAGTTCCTTTGTTGATGGTGTTAAATCTTGCGTTCTGCGCACGCAGTCCAAATCCATCATAAGTAGTTGTTAGTAAAGGCGATCTCCTGAATTTCGAAGTCATGTTGATTCAAAATCACTTAAATTGTATTAAATTATGCAGGTGGTCACTTTTATTTAATTTTATTTAATTATATGTATTCAAATTAATATGTATTATCAATGATAACATATTCACACTTGAGTTTATATTTTGATTGTTTTTAGTGATATCAGTAAGCAGGTATAGACCGATCACGACGAAGCACCTGGAGTGAATGAACGTTAAACTCGAAACACCTCAAGTCAAACCACGAACGGCAAAACGCGAAATACGTAGTTTATGTCCTCTCTCTGTGTAGCTGACGGCTGCAGCTCGCACAGCGTGCCGGACGAAACGAAATACAAAACACGAAACACAAAATGCGAAACGAGTACCGCAAACGAAGTAAATCGTTAACATAAAACGAGCAACATTCAAGTCTTTCTGCTTTTTTGTTGTAGATTACTGCAAATACGAATAGAAACATTAATATTTCTACAAATTGCAATATTTTTCTTAATCTGCCATGATAAGGGAGAAAACAGGTGTAAAATTATATGAAAATTTGTTTAAATTTTGCTATAACGTTAATATTTGCACAAAATTTCATTTGAATCACTATCAAGACGAAATATTGCAATGCGAAAGCTTGCAAATAATGAAGCATGAAACGAATCTTATAAGAAGCACGAATTTATCGTGCCCGACATTCAATGTGAAATGAACTAATGAACGTAAATACAACATTAGTAATTATAGCGTTAAAATTGGCAGTGAACAGATTAAACAACGAATCACGGCTGGAATAAGAAAGCAGGAAAAGTGTGCAAGTCATAAAAAATACAAAGTAAAAAAACTAAACAATGGAAGTCAAATACTGAGTACTTCAAAACTTCAAATATAACAACTACCGCATTTAAATTTCTTCATAACATAAAAAAATAATCATTATTAATCAAAGTATTAACATAGAACGATTTTTTCGTGAAAATAAGAGAAGGAACAAAAGAATTTTTTTTAAATTTAAATATTTTCACTGTTTGATAACAAATTCATCTGTATATATTTTTTTTAGATAAAAAATGTAGTCCATTCCAGTTTGAGTGCCGGTCAACACGTGAATGCATCGCAATTTACAATGCCTGTGATGGTATCCCACAATGCGCAGATGAAAGTGATGAAGGACCCGAACTGCAATGTCCTGATGCGACTGCTACTTCAGGACGAATTCAACAAGCACCCCTACTTCAACCACAAGTACTTAAAGCATCATAAACCATTAAAAAAAAAACAATAAAATAACACATAATTTATCATATTCTTTAGGAGTTGCAGCCTAGATTACAACTAGGCCCACAATCTCAGATACAATCACCAAACCCAGACTTGTATCGTCTACGATTACCAGCAAAGCAACCTGTTGACAACTTAAACCCCGGAAGGGATGCAACCCGACAACAACCTGATTTTCTACGTCCAGTGTCCGATCCGCAGAATCCTCTGCACGGACCACAATATGATCCTCAACAACTGTCGCAGTATCAATATCTTGTGCCACAGGGTCAGCAAAGTAACTGGGAACATATGCCACAGCAAGAGATGTCAAATAATCAACATGGCGGACAATATCAAAGTACATTTATTCATTTTGATTAATTGCTTATAAATAGCGAATATTTTATACTAATTATTAATTTAATAATTTAGGTAAGAATAGTCACATATTCAATCATAAGGAAACCGGTCTGCAGGTGCCCGACGTCGCTGAGCCAAGGTACAATACCAACAAATATTATAAGGGAGCAATGCAGACGCTGCATCACGCGCTCGGATATTCAAACACGGGGTGATCATTCAGTAAATTTTTAAACTATCACTAGCGGATATTATGAATACAGCTATCTTAAGAATTTCGTATTAGTAATAGTGTTCTAGAATTTAATCTTTACTTAACTCTGCTCTATTCAAAACACACTGAAAACGATATTGATAACTTAAATACTTTGAATATGCAGCTGATGCATGTATTCACGCACCATATTTTAACTTTATGCAAACAAGCATTCAGTTCTTAATCAATTAAATGTAGGTGTTTGTAAGAATGAATTAGATTCTTTAGTTGTTTTGCATTTTTGATGAAACATTTATTGCAATATGCTTTAACAAGGAGGTAATAATGTGTAAACTTGTTAATTGCAGTCAAATGCAATATGTGGACGGGCAACGCTTGCGAAACTATTATGGCGCTGACGTATACGGTCAGCAAATTCCCCAATTGCCGCCAATACTCGAAAATAATTGGCCCAACGGCAATAATCACCCAGGTAATTAAACAGTAGATATTTATTTGCTAATATAACGAAAGTAATTAACGAAAATTGTTTCTATGCTTGCAGATTTTAGGCAAAATATAATGTACCCGAATCAGGATGTTAATTCTGGGCGAGAAACATGGAATCCACATCAACAAGGACCTGGTGAGTCTTGTGACCTTGTGGCATCTTAATTTTTGACAATTCTAAACTCATGTAATTGCACTTTAATCACTTTTTTGTTATCCCCAACTTTTAAATTACGCCTTAGTCAAAATTGAGATAATTACCAAATTACTTACCTACTTGTGTTTATTTTGGAACATTTTTCCTTGGAATTTTAATCAGAATGTGCTATGTATACACTCACCGTAATTGCACTTTGTCATTGCGGATACAACCATTAAATTTAACCTTTCCTTTTCCTACACTACACTTAAAGTAACCAAACACTTTCAACCTACGTTTCCATTGTTATTGTTATTGTTGAGTTTGTTTTTTATCAAACATTCGATAAGATTTCGCAATATAATAATGAATTCAAATAACTTTTGTCACAACGCTTAATATAATTGTCGTTGCAAAATAAAACTAGCACATCAGGACACATTGCACTTTCAACACGAGACCACAAAAATTAGATTCATCTCGATGATTTGTTTACTTTCTTAAACTTTCGATTTTGTTTTTTAAAAGTAAAGTAAATCATTTATATTTTAGCGAAAACCGAAACAAACAAAATGATTTACAATCAACCAGCGACCAAAGACTTGCCGCAAATAATAGAAACAAAAGGTATTTTATATAAACCCTTAAATCATATTTGAAACTAATGACTTATTGAATTATTTCAGAAATTGGCAAGCATGAACAAGAAAAAGTCGCTAATGATTTGAAAAACTCCAAACAGCATTTTGCGGATCAAAACATCGCATTGACATCGTCAATCTCAAAACCCACACACTCTAATACTGGAAATAATTATGAGCATGATCACAATCAACCTGGCAAATATATTACGGAATACAAAATTACTTCGGAAACTCTAACGGCCATTGAAGACGGTATTGCAGAGACACCTGGCGGAGCGGTTTTGTCACTATCTTTGGGTAACTAATAATATAACTTTTTATATACAGTTTTGATACTTAAAATTAAATCCTCAGGATTAGTTTTGACTGCGTTGATGGGAATTCTCATCGGTTGTCGCCTTAGAGTGGTGCGGAGACGGTTAAGACGTGGCGGCAAATCTTTCGCGCATGACGCTGACTATCTAGTCAACGGAATGTACTTGTAATGAAACAAATGAGTTATTATATTGCGTTCACTGCAAATCTCATGTAATCTAAAAAAAACTATTAATTAATGAAGATATCAGTCGAATGTTTGTAAATTTGTAACAATATATCATGAATATTCAAGATTAAGTTAGATTTAAGTAGATTGGTTGTTTGTTATCTTGCTCTCTAGTCAGAATTGTAATCTGGCTTTTGTAGGCACCATTTAATGACATGAACATATGATATATAATAACAAATGTCCAAATTTTCACTTGGGCCATATATAAATTAAAAAATGTCTATAAATTTAAACAAATTTAAAGTGAAGTTGATGGTATTCCGTAACAACATGTTATGATATTATTTAATTGTATAGATGTTTTGTAATAACTGGTTTATAAGAAATAAATGACTACATCCTGAAAACAACATAAAACTTCATCATTTGATTGGAAGATGCAAGTAACCCATTTTGACATCTTTGACCTTGAATGTAATTTTTATCAATAAGGATGTTTTAAACCTGAAATGAAGTTTGACAAATTCAATTGTCTCATTTATTTAGAACCAACGTTAATTACAGAACGCTAACCAAACGCCTGCAAATCTGCATTGTTAACATGCAATGTAAACAGTATAATCCACGCCTCCAATCAGCATCAATTAATCTCTCATGTTGTCAACTAGCAACCAAATTTGATTAAAAAAGACAAACACCATGATAATGTGCATTTGCCTGTGGAATGCAATAAAACAGTTTGCCGTTGACGGGGCTAAAACACGAGTGTTGACAGCGCCCCCTATGACAGCACAAAACTGGCAATAATTAATTAAATTCAAACTAATTGCGATAGAGTAAATTTTGATGCTAAACTAAGCTAGGCGCGTGGTGTTTGTATCAATTCGTCGTGTACTTGCTAGTCACAAAAAACCGTGGCATTTGCAGTGGCCCAGTGGCGCACAGCTGTGCAAAACGCTTCTTCAGCGTCTCACGTAATTGCTGCCGGACTTCTTCAACATGCGTATTCGATTTGAACTCGCGCACCTCTTCGGGCGTTATGTAATCTGTTCCATCACAGTAAAATTCCTCCTGTAAACAAAATAATTCGAGTTTCGTCAGATTAAATTACAGTGTATGATTGGTTGCATACCTCAAGCATCTCCTGTAAACTAAGCTGATGACCTGCGCCGTAGGCAGTAAGCCTGCTAGGATTAAAGTAGTTGTCATCGACGATATGCTCAACCGGGCAGCAACCATCCGAACACGCCAACTCCGAGCCATCCGGCGAGCTGGGCACACTCGACAATGACTCTGACTCGCAACAGCCGTTGTTATTCTCTGACGAATAGCCACAATCGTGCGAGTGGTCACGGCAGCCACCCTCTCACGTGGAATAAAGTTACTATCACATTTCTGTTTGGCCACTCCCATCTTTCCGTGCCATCCCACACCACACCCACCAGCGTCTGCCAATGTCCCTCCCCCACCTCCGCCATTATGATGACTATGATTATGCAACTTCTTTGGCGACAACTGAACAGATTTATTACCATTTCCATTCTGCGCGGAATTACGACAATTAAGCGGCTCGCATTTCTCCTTACCATTGCCATCACCACAGCGACACTCTTTATCACTCTCATCCTTTTCATCAAACTCCACAGGGCATTCCTCCTCGTTGCAGTTCTCCTTACCGGCCGCATCCCCTGCCTTACCTTTCTTTCGTTTTCGTTTAAGCTTTTTTGTTCTTTACGAATTTGTTTCTGTTGCTCTTCGCGGTGAGCTCAGCATACAACAACTCCAATTGCGAGATGCCTTGTTTGCGCTCAACGGCAGTCTCGAAACTGCGACAGAGCGCATCCACAGCGACGGCGGCGAATACTTGGCACGTGCACTCCTCTTCTTTCATCCGCATGTAAATGCGATGAAGACGTTCGTACATGCAAATGCCGATGCATGTAAGGACTTCTTCTTGAGCGATTTCTAAGGTTTTCGCATGTCTTTCTCGACGGCTGCAAAATTTTAATCAAAAATTTAATAAAAATAATGTAACCTAATTTTGTGTGGTAAGTAGAAATCTACACATGATAATGTAGGCAACCAGTCATACACGAAAATGACATACCTTCCAAGTAGTTCAGGTTCAGCCCGTCCAATTAATTTAGCAATATACTCAGTCTTGGTTTGAAGATGAATGTGCTTCTGCTCGATACACGGCTTGATTCCTGCATAAAGCGCACCAACATAAGATTTCTCCTTGCTGGGTTCCGGTTCCTCAATGAGCAAGCTGTATGCTGCAACAAACAAAAAACAATAACAACCTCATAGTAATAGAAACATATTCATCACTAAATTATCACAATTAGTCAATGGTCAGTATTGTTTTAGTAATGTTTACCCTTTTGTACTTTCGTCCGACAATCCCCACAAAACCGATGTTTCCGCAAGTATGTCTCTAGCGTGGCACGCAGACTGGCATCTTTAATGGTGCACACATCGCGCTTGCACTCCGCACGCATGCAATCCCACACGTCGCGCCAGGCGGGCGTAATCGGCCGGCTGCGCTGCGAGTCGAGCGAATGCAGCAGGCAGCGGTGGCTTTTTTTGTTCCTTCTCGGCTGACTGTCAACTAGGTTATTCAAGCGAGCGCTGCAAAATCAAATATTAATTCACAACACATGCACGCAATTAATAAACACCTCAAAACAGCTTTATTTAGAACTAAACATCTTTAAACTCACCTGTGACCATGGAATATACTGCTAAGGAATTGGGGTGAGTTCTGTTTGTCTTCGCGGATTGTGACGATGCCTTCTGAATGGATGATGAGTGGGTCAAATGTTGGGTAGTCGTTTTTGAAGAGTTTGTAATATAATCGTTCGACACTTCGGCGGCATCCAACGCAAGGAACTGACTGGTTTAGAACATGAAGAATTTCTAAACGCGACACTTGCAGTGCCATTTTTAACTCGGCGGGCGTGAGCAAGACAATTTTCCGGCTGATTTCATCCAACTCTTTACCTTTTACTTGTTGAGTATCAGCAATTAAACCAAACGACTTCAAATCCATGACCATCTAAAATAAATATTAGGAAATGAATTTTCTAGGTTATAAAAGACACTTTAAAAACACGACGATAATAAACAATTATATTCCCTTATTTACGTAATAGATATATGAAGAAAGTACAGAAATAATAAGAACTCTCACCGTTAGCGACTCATCCACCTCGAGGGGCAACTGCCGTCGGCTGAGATGTGTTGAGGACCGATACACGTCCACCAGCTTGGCCATTTCGCTTCTCACGCGAGACTAGAGACGTCGTTTGCAGCCGTTATCATTGGAAATTCGCCAGTGTCGGTGAAGCCAGTCGCACGTTCTGTTTACTGTTTGCGCTGCCGATTGATTCTTCCGCTTTCCCTACGCGTGAAAGGTGTGGAAAGCGTTCATGGATAGGAAACGAAGCGAGATCTCTTGTTAATACACACGATACCACGGCACATACACAGACACATTTAAACGCACTACGCGAAAGTCAAAACTTTGTCATACGAGCTGTCAAATATGAAAAACAAGTGACAAGTCAACAATGCAACCAACATAAAGTTACAAAATAAAGTCACTAAATTTAGTTTGCAATATTAGGGTTTTAATTGTTTTAAATTTAAAAAACAATATTATTTGACATTACTACAATATAAATGTTACAAATTACGTATATTTTAAAGTTATTAATTAATTTGAATTAAATTTATTTAAATTTTTTGCGATTAAATAACATTTTTGTTTTTAATTTACCAGAAAATGATTAAAAATTTGAATACAGACAATATAAACTATAAATTACGTAGTTTACCAAGAAAATAAATTAATTTGAGATTGAAATATATTAATTTCTGTAGTAGCAATGATACCAACATAAAAACAAAAAGTTTAACTTGTCAATATGTCAAAAATAAATAATCACAAGGTCGGTCAAAGTGGTTTTTATTGTTTATGGAATTTATATGATTACACCCAAGATTGCACCGATTCTGCCGTTGATTCTACGTATCTTAACACTTTTTTTACAACTGCGTACTTATATTGTTGACTTATATCACCATGCACTTGTCCAGCCAATCCAGTGAGTTAATAACATGTTTGCTGTGGACTGCTCTTAATGTTGTTGAAAGCAAATGTGATTACAGCGTGATGCTAGTGACCCCGTGTTGATAAAAACGTACGAAAATTTATGTGATTCCTCACAATTAAGGACTAAACGTAGGTACAAAAAATACAACGTTTTTTGTGTTTGTTAAAGAAAATAATAGCAATCAAAATGTATTCAATGAAATCACCATCATTGAGGATCACCTCTGCTGATTTAAAATGCAAAAGAGGCTGTGGATTTTATGGGAATGCAGATTGGGATGGTAGGTTAATGAAAATGTTAAATGTATGTATTTTAAATTGTATTTTGTTGTTAGGTTTTTGCTCTCAGTGTTATCGCAATGCTCTGGAAAAAGAGAGGCAGAAAAAGAGGGAAAAGAAAGCAAAGGAAGTTGATAGGCAATCAACTGGGAGTTCCAGCAGCAGCAACAGCAAGCCACATGTTGAGTTTTTGAAATTTGAGGAAAAAAAACGCCAACAGACTGATAAAAAGAACAAATTGATCAAGAATTTGACTCCTAACTTTAAAAAATTAGGTAAACTTCATTAATTTAACATTAAACAATGAAAATCTAAGTAATTCAGAAGTTTTCTCAAATTATTACAGTATTTACACCAAAATAACACAGAAAATCATTTAATACTACAATTTTTAATGGTTATTTTGGTTGATATTCTTACTAAAACCAATAAATTTATAGATTTTGGCAGATCTGATCGTTATGAAGCAGTCCATTCAAACCCAGAAGCAGAAAAACTCACCGTTGAATATTTCAAGACGTTCGTGTTGCCCGAACACGTGAATAAAGACTTCTTCAAACAAGTCAATTACCTATATTCAAAGATAATCCACGAAGTAGACAACAATCGCCCAATCGAAGAAATCTCCGAGTGTGCGCAGAAATATTACAACGTATTTGCAGGTCGCCTCAACAACCAAGTTTACCAACCTGTGGATCAACAAGACAAAGTCCACATGTTGGAATTCTTCGAGAAGTTTGTCACTTCCAGCACCTACGAGCACATATTCTGCCCACCGCATACAAATGACGAGGAACGCGATCTCATCATTCAGGCTCGTATTCGGAAACTGAGTTGGGTGAACGCGCATCATCTGGATTGCTGTATAAGCGAGACTAGTATCCATATCAGAGATTTAGTCTACACCGCTATAACTGATTTAATCGGGATGGATTCAGTGAAAGCCCCACAGGAGAAGTTGTTGTGTGTGGTTAGGTGTTGTCGGAGTGTGTTGGAAGTGTTGCAGAACTGTCAGGAGAGTCCTGTGAGCGCCGATGATTTTCTACCGGCGTTGATTTTTGTTGTCCTTAAAGCAAATCCTGCAAGATTGAAGAGTAATATTTTGTATATTCAAAGGTTTTGTAATGATAGTCGACTGATGCAAGGGGAGACTGGGTATTATTTTACTAATTTGGTAAGTGTCGCCATCTGGTGCTGAAAGAAATTATTTTTAAAGTAAAATTAATTGTTTTAGTGTTGTGCGATTTCGTTCATTGAAAATTTGACAGCGGAGTCTTTAAATATGAAAGACGCTGAGTTTCAGGCGTATATGAATGGTGATATTAAAACTGTAAGTGCATGGGAGTCTGCTTTGGTTGCCTGTGAAGGTATGCATCAATTAAACGAACATTTGAGTTTGTTGCGTGATCTTACCGAACGCACTGATGAGATTCGCATGAAAACTGGCGAGATACGAGACAAGATTTCTTTGTTACAAGTTAGTTTTTTAATTAAATTAAATTTTAAGTAAATATAAATAAAAATTGATTCTTTACAGGATGAAGTATCTACGCAGGTCCAAGCTGTTCTAGCACGTACCCCGTTAATAATAAAACCAAGGAAATCACTTCCAATGTTAGGTGCACTATCCAAAGACATCAAATCAGTTGATAATTTACTATCGTTAGCAAACCCGACGCAAGATGGCTCCCAGGATATTGAGACGAAGTTCTACGAGTTCAATCTCAAGAATCTCAGTGTTGCCCTCGATAAAAAAGCTAATTTCAAGTTGGATATTGTCAATACCATGGATGTGAATGCATCTACATCAGGGCAATCTGAATTATCTGAATGTAATAAACCACCTGCTATTATAAAGGTTGAAGAGTCCGATGGTGATTTATTAAACTTTGCAAGCCCTGTGGAGCAGTCTGACGTAGATGGCGCTGTTAGGAATACATCCAGTTTGTCTAATATTAACTATGACATTGATTTCTCGGATATGAGCGCTGAAAACAGCACAGCCGATGATTTAACTCCCAATAGGCGACAATTTATGGAAGATCCGTTTTCGCCGACAGTTTTGAGTGATGATGCGCATCCAGTTATGTTTCCTACGGTTGATGCGCTTGAATTTGTTCTACCTTTGAATCAAACTAAAGAAAATGAAGTAGATGATGAAAAAAATGAAGCTGTAGTGACAGAAACCAAACCTGTGGTACCTTCGGAACCTGCGCCGGGTTATTCGGGTTTCGCTAAGCAAGGATTTCAAATTCCGAGTATTCCTTGCAGCACTGGTCATGCCAATCTGCATATTGCTGAAGAAGAATTGTAGACATATAGAGACATACGTTAAATTAAGGAACTGACAATTGGGTCTACAATTAGGAGATTTTAAAATAGCGGTTTAAGCAGTTATAACATGTATTCAATGTTATATTACAAATGATTGCTTTTATTTTTGAGTATATAGAACACGGACTTGATACGCATGTGTAGTATGTAAATATTTATTTTTATTTTGTATGTATGTATATGCCATTATTTAATTTTTTATCATCTTTAATTCAAATAAATTTCAAATCAATGTATACACTGAAATAAAGTTAAAATCGTTTATGCTCTTTTTGGAATTGTTCTGAAACATTCTTAGCAACTTTTATCGAATAGAGAATTTTCCAATCTTTCATATGCTGCAATGCGTTGGTTGCTATCACTTTTAGTTTAAGAGATATTAATTATCAAAAATCGTCGAAAAAAAGTATCATAGTATCCCTAGTAAGATTTAAAATTTCATCTCTCAGACTTCCGTTTTAACTATCTTATATGATAGAAAATAGTGCGTAGATTAAGACGCTGCGATCAGATCTTAATTATCTCTTTTAGTTTACGAGATATTCGCGATTGAATAAAATGGGCAAAAATTGCAAAATGTCACTTTTTAGCACTTTTAGTCGCGTTTTTCGACCTTTTACTGTAGGAAATATAATTATTTTATACTTTTGTCTGATAGAGAATCTTCCAATCTTTCATAATCAACAATTCGTTAGTAGCTATCTCTTTTAGTTTAAGAGATATGAATTTTTGAAAATCGTCGAAAAAAAGTATCAAGCACCCCCCCTTGGCAATTTTTTTCTTAAGATTTAAAATTTCATCTCTCAGACTTCCGTTTTAACTATCTTATATGATAGAAAATAGTGCGTAGATTAAGACGCTGCGATCAGATCTTAATTATCTCTTTTAGTTTACGAGATATTCGCGATTGAATAAAATGGGCAAAAATTGCAAAATGTCACTTTTTAGCACTTTTAGTCGCGTTTTTCGACCTTTTACTGTAGGAAATATAATTATTTTATACTTTTGTCTGATAGAGAATCTTCCAATCTTTCATAATCAACAATTCGTTAGTAGCTATCTCTTTTAGTTTAAGAGATATGAATTTTTGAAAATCGTCGAAAAAAAGTATCAAGCACCCCCCCTTGGCAATTTTTTTCTTAAGATTTAAAATTTCATCTCTCAGACTTCCGTTTTAACTATCTTATATGATAGAAAATAGTGCGTAGATTAAGACGCTGCGATCAGATCTTAATTATCTCTTTTAGTTTACGAGATATTCGCGATTGAATAAAATGGGCAAAAATTGCAAAATGTCACTTTTTAGCACTTTTAGTCGCGTTTTTCGACCTTTTACTGTAGGAAATATAATTATTTTATACTTTTGTCTGATAGAGAATCTTCCAATCTTTCATAATCAACAATTCGTTAGTAGCTATCTCTTTTAGTTTAAGAGATATGAATTTTTGAAAATCGTCGAAAAAAAGTATCAAGCACCCCCCCTTGGCAATTTTTTTCTTAAGATTTAAAATTTCAACTCTCAGATTTCCGTTTTAACTATCCTATCTGATAGAGTATAGTCCATAGATTAAGACGCTGCGATCAGATCTTAAATATCTCTTTTAGTTTACGAGATATTTGCGATTGAATAAAATGATAAAAGTTTAAATTACACAACGCATATGTTAAAATTTGTTGATTCTGTCGTCTGACAAGAGATGTCGCGATGAGTACCTCTGGAATCAATTAAGATCATGGCCGAAATACGATTTCGGTCGTAAAAATACAGAAAGACGCGAAAACTCTCTAAAAGAATGGCTGAATAAAATTGATAATAGATACTTTTCTATTTGGTATCACCTTCTCTCAGATAAATGATTGAAAACGCCAGAGTGCAGCTTGTTGGCGTTTGTTGTAGATAACAACATGCGTCGGTTGGTTAAACATTCACTTAATAAAATCATGATTATCCATTATTAAAAAACACTCTTATCTTATCATCAGCGCAGTGATGCCTTGTTGAACTAAATCAGGTTATTTTATTCTCTGCGCAAAACAAAGTAATTTCCCATCGCAGAAGCCATCAACAAGCGAGTAGTTTACAAAGTTCAAAAAATTGACATACAACATTACAGTAAATACACAAAGTTAATAATTATATCTAAAATATTGCAATATTTAAGATTATTTTGTGATATACCAATGTGATTGATAAAGTTATCACAAATGCTTAATTACTTAAAACTTAATTAATTTGTTAATAATTAAAAATATGAAGATTCCGGTCAACGAAAATGTTCTGCAAGCATTGCTAATTGCACTTAATTTTATTTTTGCTGTAAGTAAACATAATTAAGAATAAAATAAATAAATTTACTTAAACCTGAATTTAATTTTTTAGTTATTGAGTGCTTCTCTTGTTGGCCTGGGCATTGTATACATTGACGACCTTTCCCTGATAGAAATCTACGTGACTAAAGTTAGTTTCTTAAAGTTACCAATCGTTCTGATCATTTTAGGAGCCCTAAGTTTCATTTCTTCAATGGTCGGCTGTTGTATTGTACGCAACTGTAATGTGACATTCCTCCGAATTGTACGTAGGCAACTTTATCATCATGAAAATTAGATTTAAAATTAATTTACTTTTAGTATTTAATATTTCTGGGTTTACTTCTGATTGCTGAGTTAACAATCGGCTGCATGGCGTTTATGAATGGTACTGAGCCTTCCACTACGAGCACGCGCATGAAAATGACACAATTGTTAGACCATGACGCAAAAACGCGTGACCGTTTTTATATTCTGGAACAGCATGTGAGTATTGCTGCAATCGATTGGTGATTCATTTTTGATGTTTTGTGGATGTTTTGCAGCGATTATCGTAGATCTACAAGTACAAACACACAACACTCAATCCCCAAAACAGAATATCAAGCTGTGTAAACACGGAGATATCAACATTCAACATTGCCATATTTTTATATACAGATAAACAATTTAAACACATAATGCGGTAACTTTTGATTTTAAATTCTGTGACACAACACTGATATAAAGCATGTTATTAGATGAATTAATACAGATTCCTACTTTACCTTTTGTATTATTCTAGTTTAGTTGCTGTGGAATTAACAGCGTCAACGATTATAAAGACGACGCATTGGTTTTACACAATGAAACTCTGTGTCATCGCATTTTTTATAGTCCCAGCATGCAGGAGCTGAACGGATGCGCGGTCACAGTAGTGCTCAACATAAAACGCATCTCGTTTGAAATTGGAGGCTGTATGATTGTATATTCATTTCTACAGGTAATGATTGTGTTAATATGGTTGCATACCTTGCAATTCCTAGAGTAGTAGACAATTACATTAAATTCTAAGAAATGAATTTATTGACAGCTGTCATGTCATAATAAATTAAATGATGAAATAACAGTTGTTTGGCGATATTGTACATGGCAATTTATCGTGTAAACATTTCGTTACCTTTGTTTGCTAGCTTTTTAGTGAGTGTTTGTTTGTTTAGTAAATATTTATCTTTTTTCGTAGATTATCGATATCGCATGTTTGGTTATGATACTGATGCAGATGTGAATTGAACATCTAATGGTATAATGGAACATTTAATAAGTATAAATATACATACATATTATGCAATGTTTAATTTTTATGATTGAAGAAGAAAAATGTAGGAAAACGATGAAATAAAGTTACGAATTCTCAGAGAAATTAAAATTTGCGTGCGCGCCATCTGGTGGACATACAGTAAGCATCGTCAGTAACTAAATTACGAAAATATAATTCAACTAGTTGTTGCCCGCGACTTCGTTCCGGCAGTGTTTAATAAAAATGTAATTCGTTTTTACTCTTTTGTTCTAGACATACTCGTAGTAAGAGTCAATTCTATCAATAAGATTAGCAATTTTAATTTAAAGAAATAATGCATATAAAGTATAGTCAATAATGCACTTCAGCGCGCCATCTCGAATTCAACTATTTAACTATAACTATGATTGAATCTCAATGTCAAATTTTATTCTATAGAAAAGAGCTGTTTTGAGGCATTTCCCGGCAATTATTCGAATTTTTCTCACCTTTTAAACCTTCCCTAGACCTCCACGAATAATTCAAGACCAAGATAAGATAAATCCGTTCAGCCGTTCTCGAGTTTTAGCGAGACTAACGAACAGCAATTAATTTATATATATTTAGATGACGATGATATGATAATAAAATTTATGAGAAAACAAATGATATAAATTCAATTAATATGAATCACAGCAACATTTCCGTCTAGTAATTTACACATTTTAAACTTAAAAGAGTGACTAATATTGTTTGTGCGTTTTGGGTGCTGGTGCGCCATGTGTAGTGACGACATTGTTATGATTCTAGATAATATTCATATGTGTACATACATATTTCTAATGAATGCATATATTTCATTACGAAACTGCGTTATCTATGGCAGTTGTTTGGTTGATAAAAAATGTTCACAATGTACACAATGTATTTCCGATTGCAAATTAGATTTGGGAATTCCAAAACAGTTTCCAGCACAAACACCTATTTCTATTATCAGAATTAGTGGTAAATGTGTCTGACGATGACTGAATCTCGTGTCCCTGAAATAATTTCATGGTGAATTGGTTAATTTTATTGCTTAACACACTTTAAGAATGCTATTCTTGGCTGGAATCAAAATAACCTTGAAGCGCCCTCTATGGTTGTACCCAGTTAGATGTATACAAGTATATAAAATTTAGGTTAGGCCCACTGTTCACGTAGGTGTCACCTGTCAAATGACGATATACGTCACACGTCAAAAGCAAAACAACAAAACATTACAGTTTCCTTTTATCTTATATCGCAAAAAAGGAATTTGGTTATTATTTTGAACAATATTTACTGCCAATGTCAATTTTTCCAATTTTCAAAATAAACTGCCATGATAAACATCATCACAATTTCTTATTGAGACAAATTTTTATTACAAAATTCATTCTCTGAAATATTTAATCCGTTGGGATATTTATTGTTGAGTTATTTTCACCGTTATCAATAAATGACTAACTGGCACTTTCAACAAGTTGACAGCTACTACTTGAGTTTTATATGTCATTGGTAAAGAATTCGTGAATAACAATAATTAAATGTAATACAATTGAATTGAGAAAAACCCATATCCACATTAATTCCAGTATAGACTGATTATCGATCACATAAGTAGGAAGGTGACTCACGCCACTTCAATAATCCATAACATCATAATCCTAACAATTTACGAACGCGTTTCAATGCTACACGTATAAAAATTATTCGGTTTAATAAATTCTCGTAATGTCATTATTTTGAAAGAAAAATGACACATGACAGGTCAAAACATATTTAATTTTTTTAAATTTTTTAAATTTTTTCATGTTTCCCACGCAGCTTCGTTGCTTATACTTTAGAAAATCTATTTTTATAAAAATTACATCATTTTTTAAATTGAGCTATTTCAGGCTAGGAACAAAACTAATGCATAATAAGCTGATTTGTCAGTATAATCAAATTTTGACATGTTATTTTCGACAAATTCCACATCAATAATTTAATTTCTGTTATCTTATTACTTCCACTCGAAAGCCTTCCAAACCAGCACAAATGATGCGTCAACGCACGCGTAACAAGACTCAAAATTAAATTTATTACTTATACTGTGTGCGCATGATCAACAAGCTCAACTTACATCGCATATGAAAAAAACCTAGAGTGCTGATATGAGTTTTGCACTCGGTACGCTGCGCAATGTTGATACTCCATATCAGGAATAAATACTCTCATGGCTCATGGCGACGTTCAAGTATTCCGAGCAGTTCAACGCAACTTGTTGAAACCAGCGAATGTACACTGTGTTGATCACCGCTGCTGTTCACCTGCCTCCCTCCCATTGAGTTTTTACGTGTTACACACTGTTTGTGCCACGGTTGCCAGTTTGTGTCTATCGGTGGGTGTTGTGCTAGCAGTGTACGCGTCAACAAGTATAGAACATTTCTCGCAACAAAAGCGGGACAAAAGTGCGGTCTACATCGTTTAGGTTTCTAAAAATTGGATTACTTGTTTTGTCTAGCCAGTGAAACAAATATACATACAAGATGGGTTGCGCAAGTGGAATCGTTAAATACTTAGTGTTCTTATTCAATCTCGTCTTTGCCGTAAGTAAAAACATCAAAACATTTTTAATAAAGGTTATTTAATTCATTGTAAAATACTGTGTACTTCGTGGTTTTATATATATAGGTGCACGTGATTTAATTATTGCGCAATTGCAGCTGAACAAACAGGTCGGAACCGGTTCAAATTGTGAATTGAAATAAAAAATGATAACATTTATTGTATCAGGTTATTTGGTTCGTGTGATATTATGTGTAAATATTAATTACGTGAAATATTGATTATTTTTCACATTATGGTTTGTGTAATTTTTGACAATTGACAATTGGTTTTAAAGAGTATACGGGTATTCGTGGCAAAACGACTAACTTGAGTTATATGTTTGTATCTAACTGTTCCGGACAACCTAGAATCAACACAGGCTCTGTACTTTAATAAAAAGAAAGCCGCATTTATCAATTCAGCACCTTTTTCATTCTTTTTTTTATTGAATACGTAAGCCATTTTGAGTCTGAACAAGATAAAACTTAATTAAGTGACTTATTGCGCATGTCATGAAAGTTGCCATCTTATCATTTATTAAATTCTCGTTTTCACAATTTACTGAGTAATAAACACAGTGTCATTATGCAAAGCCATCATCTATATCACTCCACATCCAGCACAAACACACTTGCATCCCAAGGTTGAACTAAAATGCTTGTATTAATAAACTATGCCCACACATAATATTTACCTACTACAGCGCCATCTGTTATACTTTGATTTAAGTTCCTCGCAAATTCAATTCATCACTGCAAGTATTGTTTTTTTCAATATGAATTAAGTTATTCTATAATCAACAATTAATCTTCATAATTCTTTTATATACAGTATGACGCATAGAATTAATTGGTTTTACAGCGTGTTGTTTACTGACGTGATATAATAAATTGTCAACAGGTGCGGTGCGGTAAAGATAACATTAAGGAAAGTCCCAGTATAACTGATAAAAATATCCACATACGCTGACGTTAAAGAGGTGCTCATCCTTATTTACTCTACAAACTAATGAGCACTAAATGAGACAGTAAACAGTACATTGTAATGCAATTACCTTTTGTCACTTTGCAATGTTCGGATACTCGTACAACACAAATACAATGCGTTGGTTACTTTCAAATTGTTTTACGTCTTACATAAGTAAGTTATTTACAAAAGGTAGAACTAATCACCTTGCCTGCACGCCGGTGATGAATAAAATCGAAAAACCTTGGCTCCAAGAATTATAAATTCACGTCAATCAACATTACTCCCTAGTTAGTTTAAGCGTATGACTAACACCGGATATTATACATACACATATGTACGCTATTTCAATACCTACACACTTCCTACCTTGAAAATTTAAAATGTTGCAACACATTTACAAATGTAGATGAATTTTTGTATGTGCGAAAAGTGGGCAACCCGTGTTACACTTTACATTGCTTTTTTAATGAAATTAAGTTTTATATTTGTCTGAGACATTTTTAATAGACCAATAGTCTTCAAATGCTTTCTTAATTTAGTAATTCAATAAAAAAAACTCAGAATTGACCGACTAACCTGATTTATATACAAATTCTTACTCCTAAAACTAGACTAAAACCGAAAGTTTGCTCGAAATCATCTAATTTCACTGCGCAGTGGATGCCATGATGTGTGTGTTGCCTATTTTATACAAGAAAAATTAAAATAAGTATTTTTACACATTTTAATTGTTTTTTTCTTTTTCAGCTTGCTGGGCTGGCGATGTTGGCTGTTGGTATCCTGTACCAACTGGAATTGAACGACATCACAAACGCAATCGATGATAGAACCTACGCATTAGCACCGACCTTTGTAATCGTCGTCGGTACTATTGTATTCGTTATCTCATTTTTCGGATGCTGTGGCGCCATCAGAGAGCACATGCATGTTAACTACCGTAAGTTTAAATTAAAACTAATATCTATCAATACCAATGATTTAAATATTGTTTTTGTTCACAGTACGGTGTGATACTCCTCGCCATCTTCATCCTACAAATAGCATTGGGCGTGTTTGCTTTCCTGCAGGTAAAAGAAAGCGATGGAAGCTTCAAAAAGGAAATCTACAAGGCAATGGACAAAGCCTACGCAAAGTACGGCCGTGATAAAACCACCACAGACGCTATCGATTCCATGCAACAAGTTGTAAGTATTCTTTACAACGATATAAAAAAACATATCACTCAAACAATAATTTTTTGCCAATAGCTTAAATGCTGCGGGAATAACGGCCCCGGAGACTTTACGCAACTGCCATCCAGTTGCTGTGAAGGTAAACCGCAGTCATGCCACCAAGCAGATCGGTCCTTCTTCGACGATGCTTGCAACAAGAAATTATACCGATCACTGAAGGACAACGTTGAAATCCTTGGCTACGTTGCAATTGGCCTCTGCGCTACTGAGTTGATCGCCGCCATCTTTTCCTTCTGTCTGAGCAGCTCAATTCGCAATGAGAGAAGGCGCGGCCATTATGCGTAATCCCATTTAATGAAACATATTTATATTACGAGTATAATGTTTAATGTGTATTTTTTTACTTACCCAAAGTAGACAGCGTATGACCGAAATAATAAAATACATGTTATTATCGTGGACAATTTCCAATAACAAAATGATATATTTTAATATCTCAACACAATCAGTTACAATTTGAAGCAGGGTTATCTTTGCCGGGAATGAACGGCGTGCCGTAACGAATCTCGCACTCGACCGGAACGCAACACTGCACAGGCACGTAGTACTCCATCGGAACGTAGCACTGCGTCGGCGCGAAATACGAATACTTTATGCCTTCGGAACAAGGACAGCAAATCATTCCATCCTTTGATATGCATTGTGCATTTCTAGGTCCCAGTACGACTGCGTCAAGTCTCCTCTTGTGTCCGCTCACACATTCGTTATTCGCACCATTCGTGCTGTCTTCATTCAGCGTGGCGGGTGCGTTCTGGTTGCCATTCTGCTTGGTGTTCAACTGGTTGTCAATAGTCGCGTTGGAATTCATTTTTGAAAAATATTTTTTAACACTGAGAATTTAGTGGATCTCAAACTGATTCTGATATTTGATTGATATTAAAAAATTAATATTGATTGTCAAATTACGTTGCCATGGATACAGATAACAAAGTAAGTAAACTAGATTTAATAAACAAATAATTTCTGATTATGTATTTGATAATAACACGCGAAACAAACGTTTAATATGCATTTTTCTTTAATAAAATCAGTTTCGGCAACAATGCGTAAATATATATATTGCAGGTGTAGAATTAAAAGATGTGTACATTCTTAGTGCTCGCCGTTAGCAACACGGCCCGCCCGTACAACAACCATTACTGCAACAATATGGATACCCGGAGCATGGATAGCCGGTTGAGAATTGTTTGCCGAAACTGTAGGTGTAGGTGATCGGTGTCGCCGTCGGAATGGGGGCGTAGTAGGAGACGGGCACATAAGCACAGGATGGAAGGCAGTAGGTGTACGAGTAAGCGCCGCAGCACGACATGTTTATGCCGAATGGATGGAGTACCTCGTCGAGGGGGCTGTTTTATGGTTCTCTCAGCTTCCGGTTCTGCTGCTGGACCGTTGCGCTTCGGTATTCGGCGACGTCGTCGATTCCTCTTTTGACTTTTGTGGTCGTGTCGGCTCGTTGTCGGCTTCTCAGGTGTGGGTCTTTATATTGAGATTTTTCGGAATCGATGTGCCGAAATGATCACTGAAATTTTGATAATTGACGCAGCAAAAAATTGCTACACTTACTGCCACTTGGATCTATGCATATTTATGTTTGATTTTGAAATAATTGTTTTCCTCCGTTTCGCAGCTACCCATATCACAAACTGTATTATATTTTGAGGCAATTGTTTCGGACTTTGATTGACGCCATCTTTGAATTTGAATTTTGAAACAAGCACGCAGCGGGACAAATGTGGAACGTCAGTGCTGCCAGATTCATTTATTTCTATTAATATTTTAAACAATATTTAATTCATTTTTTATTCCATTCAGACTAGGTGCAGGTTTTTACCATTAAAAATCATCTTAGGTACTCGACGGTTATAATACATGCATACGGAAAAAGATAGTACCATTTTGGTGGCCCTGTCAACCAGCTGTCATTAAAGCGGATAAACGCTTACTTGATTTTAATGCGACAAACAGGCTTTGACATTCATTTTATTTGTTTGTTTATAAATATATCAAGACCTAATATAAATTAAAAGATGCGGGATTGTTTTTTTTCCAAGATTTTGTGGTCTGTAAATGGTTTGACTGAAATGCGACAGCAGCGCCACCAAAAAATATTTTTTGACAATATAAGAACTAAAAAACGGCTACACGCATTCAATGAAAAATTAATTTCAACAGCAACATCTTTCTATATATATATATAAATGAATTGCTATTCGTTAGTCTCGCTAAAACTCGAGAACGGCTGAACGCATTTATCTTATCTTGGTCTTGAATTATTCGTGGAGGTCTAGGGAAGGTTTAAAAGGTGAGAAAAATTCGAATAATTGCCGGGAAAATCCTCAAAACAGCTCTTTTCTATCGAATAAAATTTGATATTGAGATTCAATCATAGTTATAGTTAAATAGTTGAATTCGAGATGGCGCGCTGAAGTGCATTATTGACTAAACTTTATATGCATAATTTCTTTAAATTAAAATTGCTAATCTTATTGATAGAATTGACTCTTACTACGAGTATGTCTAGAACAAGAGAGTAAAAACGAATTACATTTTTATTAAACACTGCCGGAACGAAGTCGCGGGCAACAGCTAGTCCCAAATAAAATAAAACGCATGTTTTCCTTGAAAAAAATAGCAAAGCCTTCTTTATTTTTTGATTATTTCATATTAATCGCCTCTTAACTGCAGATTGCACGCAGCCATTGATCCAACATGCACAAAATAAACTAATTAACAACATAAATCATGCATCTTTCAATTTAATAAATCAGCATCTTGATTATTTATTAATTGAAACATTGGATCAAAATTCAGACTAATGATTTAATGCTTTTCTTCATTAGTGCATTTTTTCAAGCTTCTTTATTTTCTTCGGTGTTTTAAGCTGCTTTCAATTACTTAGCAGCATCCAGGTGAACAACACCCACCTTGACCGCAGCACGCCGCTTGCGAATAGCAGCAGTTGCACAAGGGCGAACCAGTGACGAAGGGTCGCCCATAGCTAATGGTGCACGTGACCGGTGTCTGGGTGCTCATCGCCGAGTAGTGGTTCACCGGCACGTAGTTCATCGACGGCGCGTAGCACGTGCAGCAGTAGTCCCCGTTGTACATCTTGGTTTTATTGTGTGGCGGCACCCCTCACGGAAGGAAATGGGGAAAACACGGCGTGGGCGGGAGAGGGCACGGAAATTTTGGAAGCGCTTGCGCTTTGCGTTTGCTCTGTACGAACGACCTAGAATTACTGAACTATCGCGGGTGGACAAACAGATCATTTGTTTCACTGTATTACCATAACAACTTCAGATCACTTTGATTTTGATTTATAAGTTATTGAAGTTGTTTTAGGAAATTTATCACCATGACAACCTTAGACACTTTTAAAATTTACTTAAAAATTGCGTGGAAATGAAAAAAATGACATTTTAAACACGTATGGTTAAAGTCGTGACTAAAATACTTTAAAACACTGACAACATATAGATATCTAGCTTTAACCCTTGGCTTCGCTCGCGAATATTTAAAATAATGAAGTTGCTTCCGTACGCGTCTGTAGTCACAGAAGAAGTAACAATGAAGTAGAATGGCGGGAAGTTTAAAATGGCTGAAAGTATAGTCTATGGAAGTATAGTGTACAGTCTCCATAGTGTAGTCAATTGGATTTGATGTTGACGTAGCTGTCGGTAATACAGTGTGATAATACAGTGTGATGGTACTATAGTACTTAGGTTTGAGCTTCATTGCTGGAATGCTAGATGGCGTTAAAGTAGTCAAATAGCGAGATGCAGAGGTATTATTGGCTAAACTATTTCTTTATTTTATTTAAAAAGTAATTTTTTTTATTTAAAAAAAAGTAGCCTATAACCATTCGGGGACCACTAAGAATATGTGTACAAATTTTCATGATGATCGGTTAAGTAGTTTTTGCGTTAAAGTCTAACAAACATCAGGACTAGTAGGGATAACATTTTTATTTACGAAATTAAAATTAACATGTAAATGATCTTCCAGCACAGCTAGCGCATTCTAGTTTATCACATTGTTCTTGACCCAACGCAGGACTTGAATTAAACCTCAGAAATGATCCAATCTCACAGCGTTTGTAAGTCTGTGGACATTTACAGACCAACACCAGAGACATCTTGCGGTCAGCAGTTGATTTAAGTTTAGAACACATACAGCATCTTATCTTGGAACAAGTACACACAATTTTCTTCGCACATAATTCACACACTTTCTGGGAACATGAACAAAAATCCGATGAGATATCAAAACAGCATTGAACTTGTCGGTCGATTTTCAATTGTCTTTGCTGATCGGCTCTCTTCACCAGAATTAAACAACTTGCGAGGGGGTTTAAATGTCACTATAGTGTTCATACTCTCACCACAATTCGAACAATTAATTCCCTGATGGTAAAAATTATAATTATTATGTAATATTATATTTTTAATGAAAAAATTTACTTTTCCGTCTTCCGTTAGTAGTAATTTACGAGTAGGTTTAGGTTGTAAAAATGAAGAAGAAGCTGAATCTCCCAATGAAGATAAAGATGCAGAATCGCACGTGCTGCTGCTGTAGTATTGCGGATCACGCACCATTTCCATCAGTCGATTAATATCGCAACTCGATGCTGGGAAGTCGCGCGATTGCGGTTGACTACCACGACGTTCTTGCGGACGGTGATGCACGGCCGCTCGGAAACTGGAACAACACTTGTGGGACGACAGGTTGTGTGCACATGCAGGCTTACCTCTGCATGCCTCCCGACTTATGCAACAGGATGATTGGGAACGGGTAAGTTTCTTGCGTTTATCCGTGCTGGGTTTGGTTTGTTCTGGTAGATTTGATGGGAATTGATAGTAGTGGTATGGTAAATATTGATCACAATTGTATTGAGAGTAGCATGGAGTCGTGTTGTTGTGAGAACTACTGAGGCACGATGAGCACATCGGACAATAATTGGGTATTTGGTAATTGTAGGCCATTTTAAAATGGTGATAATTTAGTTTTGATACTTTAGGAGAAAGACGATGAATTTATTTGATTTTCCGCCGATTATCGCGGTTAATTTTGATTAAATGTCTGTTTAATGACAAAAAACAATTGATAAAATTATTTATAAAACCATAGACACTTTAGAAAATAATTTTGATGATAATTGTCATTTTAAATTTTTAGTTTACTATTTCAGTCTTTTTTTTAATAAAAATAAGTATGGCTTATTCTGATTGTGTTGATCGTCTTAGAGGTCAGACCCTCGATGGTAAGAACCCGCTTTGCCGGTGTTATTGCGAACCAAAACCAGGATATTTTGTGGTAAAGTACCCGAAAGACCAGCCAAGAATATTGTGCGAACCAAGATGTCCGCCTTTGGAGCCAAAGCCGGGTTGTTTCTGGGCGCCTCGTCCTAAGAATTTCACGATTAAAAACTACCCCTGCAAGTATTGCCCACCCAAATGTTGCACACGTCCCTGCTGCCTGCATATTAAACCGAAGGAATGCAGTTGTGTTTATGATGATCCTTGTTGCGCGGCTTGCGTTGATCATCCGCCAGGTATGGGGCCATCGAATAGATATCCACCTCCTGTTTGGTGTGGACCAATGGGACCGCGTCCATGTCGACCTTATCAGTAATCAGTCACTGAAAAATTTGCTGCTAACAAATACATGAAAATAAATGGAGTAAATATTGTTGAGTATATAATTTACTTTAATTTACTTACCGGGGCAACAACAACTTGAATAAAAGTAGAAATTGCTGGGATTGCAATCATTTATCGAGAACCAATTAAACAAATTAAGCAAAGAATGGCAGGGCAGCAGTCATTGTAGTTTTGATTTTAATAACAAACTGGCTACAAGATTAAACTTTTTCCAAAGTAAAATAAGTTAGGGTTTCTAAGTATAGGTTAGGTTAGGTTAGGTTAGGTTAGGTTAGGTTAGGTTAGGTTAGGTTACTCAATTTATCAGTTTTGAATAAAGTACAACGACTGGTATCTTATTTTTTAATGAAATTTTACTTATTTTACTTTCAAACACCTTCAATACTTGGATAGAATTTATTTCCATTTCGGAAAATTATAGCAATTATTTTGAATTATTTTTTGTTTTTTCAAGCACATAGTTTACGTATCATCTTGTGTTATTATCCAATTATTAATAATAATATGATTATAATCATATGTCAATGCAATTTTTAGTAAGTATTTCGTTAAATAACCAAATTCTTAACGTTGTTTCCATGACATGGAAACAGTAGGAGTATCATAGCACGTGGCAGATATTTGCATTCCAAACAATTGTACATGTCTTTAAAACAACATAATATCTTATTTAAGTTTATTAACTTTGGCGACATGTGGAATGCAGTTAGGTGCGTGACATATAATTTTTATAAACGCAAAAGTAGTATTTGACATGAAACAATGCCTTATCTGAAATTCTTGGATGCCCCACAAAATTAGTAATTTTTATTTTTAAATTCAAAACAGTATAATTATCAAATATTTCACTCGAGGAATGTATTCTTATAGATGGCTTACACAGTATAAAAGCAGTCAAACACTACACTTTATCATCAGTTAATTTTCAGCTCAAATAGAAAATTTCACAATGAATAAGTTTGTTGCAATTTACTTCCTCTCAGCAGTGGTAATAATTCACCTTTCATAAACTTAATAAACTTTATTTAATTATTATTAAATTTAAGGCTATGGCTGTCTACGGCCAGGAACAAAGTGCTTTCCTAGATTGTGCAACCACACAATTCAAAAGTATGTTTGTCAACATCACCTACATCGATGGCAGCAAAAAATGCGTTGAGGGCAATGAGGATCTTATAAACTTTATTGACAGCATTGAAAATAAAATCAAGGAATCGAAAGTCTTCTATGATGAGGAAGCAGATTCGGTTGAGAAATATGACACCCTTCTAAAGAACGCCGAATGTGTTTTGGAGGAAAACAATAAATTACAGTCCAAGGTTTCCGAACTGGGTGATGAGGCTACTACAAATTGCATTGCAGCTGAATTAGACAAGGCCACCACTCGTATTAATAATGCACTAGCATGCAAAGAAAAGAAGGAATAAGAATAAATTGCAATGTTGATTCTGAGCTAAATAAAGTATGAGCATTCAATCAGTAAATTTCATTCAATATCTTACATTTGCCTCCATGAAAAATTAATTTTATTGTACATCAAAGTATTAGAAACTAGCTTTAACCCGCGGCTTCACTCGCGAATATCTAAAATAATGAAGTTGCTTCCGTACGCGTCTGTAGTCACAGAAGAAGAAACAATGAAGTAGAAGTACTATAGTACTTAGGTTTGAGCTTCATTGCTGGAATGCTAGATGGCGTTAAAGTAGTCAAATAGGCAGATGCAGAGGTATTATTGGCTAAACTATTTCTTTATTTTATTTTAAAAATAATTTTTTTTATTAAATAAAAAGTAGCCTATAACCATTCGGGGACCACTAAGAATATGTGTACAAATTTTCATGATGATCGGTTAAGTAGTTTTTGCGTGAAAGTGTAACAAACATCAGGACTTTCGCATTTATAATATTAGTAGGGATGTCAGATCAATATTTTTAGGGAAAATAGAAGATATTTAAAATTGGAATTCAATTGAATGATTTATGGTACAAATTTGCATTCATCTAGTAATTTATAATTGAATGCATGTTAATTAATCAAATATTTCTTAAAAAATACAGTCAATCAAACATTTTCTATACTTGGATTGAACTTATTTCCGTTTTAGAATATAAATGATTGCAATTATATTGAATGAGTTATTTTTGTGTTTTAAAGCACATAGTTTACTTATTATCAAGTGTGATTATCCAAATATTAATATTAAAAAAATAATTATAATGATAATATATTCCATTTGATGTTACAGCAGTATTTTAATGAAGTTTACAGTAACTATTTCTGTAAATAAGCTTATTTTTAACGTTCTTTGCATGACATGGAAACAGTACCAGTGGAAAATCCTTATCTAAACTTTTTGGATGCCAAAAAATCGCGAATTTAACTTTTAAATTATAAGCGGTATAATTATAAACATTTTTTTTTCAAGGAATGTATTGATATTGATATTTGAAACAGTATAAAAGCAGTTGAAAAGCACACATCACCATCAGTTAATTTTCAGCTCTAATCGAAAATTTCACTATGAATAAGTGGGTTGCAATTTACTTCCTCTCAGCAGTGGTAATAATTCACCTTTCATAAACTTTATAAACTTTGTTTAATTCTAATTAAATTTAAGGCCATGGCTGTCAACGGCCAGGAGCAAAACGCTTTCTTAGATTGTGCAACTGGACAATTTAAGAATATCTTTGATAGCATCACCTACATTGAAGGCAGCAAGAAATGCGTCGCAGGTAATGATGATATCATCAACTTTATTAACTCCATTGAAGAGAAGATTCAGAAGACCAAAGCCTTCTACGATGAGGAAGCCGATTCAGTTGAGAAATATGATGCACTCCTGAAGGACCTCGAGGGTGTTATGGATGAAAACAAGAAATTGGAATCCAAGGTCTCCGAAATGGGTGATGAAGTTACAGCTTGTATTGCTGCTGAAGTCCAAAAGGCCACCAATCGCATTACCAATGCTTTGGCTTGCAGAGAAAAGAAGGAATAAGTTTCAATTTTGATTCTGAGCTAAATAAAGTATGAGCATTCAATTAGTGAATTTATTACCTTCCTTATGCTTCCAATATTTTACTCACCATTAGATAAAAGTACAGCATCCATTCCTGTCCAGATTAAATTTTATGTTATACAGGTATTATATTCATTTAAAATCTCGCGCGGAATTCTATATGTTATCTTTATATTTGAACTTTTACATACACAAGTAAACCAGTTGTTTATCATCTTTGAGGTTACACGAACCACACTTACCTTATTCATTTGAAATGGATGAGTATTTAGCAATTAATTGGTAAATATAGTGAATGAATATTAAATTCATCAATTATTGTTGTTGTTTTGCAGGCGTGAGAATCTGTTAACCGATAACACTTACTTCTTCACACAGCATGATTATGTCTCTTCGAATATGCACCAATCACTCACAGGTAACTTAAATATTAAAAGCATCCGAAAACAATTTGATGTTTTGCATAGGAGATGTGGAGGAAATGATGACTACCCAGGTAAAAAATATTACTCTCAATATATTGGGCCTAAATGTAAAACTTCCCAGTTCAATTCCATTGAACATCAAAGATTTATAAATGCATTAAAAGTGCAAAAATCAGGAAGGCTAAATCTGAACAGGTTTGAGCTCGGTGACAAAGAGTTATTCAATGTATGTATTATAAAGAATTAATTGGTGTGATGATTTCTACTGATAAATTTAATACATCTGATTTTAGAATTGTCAGGCTGATATTTTAAAGGAAAATAAAAGATTTTTAAAATGGCAGAAGACAATTGGAAATTCGTTTGTAAACGTGGAATCCAAATGAATGATTCATTGTACAAATTTGCATTCACTGAGCGAATGCACAAATTAAAAGATATTTTAAAACTACCACAGTTCTATACGCCAGCAGATTCACTTCCATGGAATGATTCAGAAACTGATATTGATGTAGAAATGATACATATTGCAAACACACATGATCTGGTTTGTGAATTTGAAGTGATTGATAATTGAATATAGGTTAATAATTCAAATCTTTCTTGAAGGGTGCAGTCAGTCAATATATGCCTCCTTTACTTGAAGAACCATGTATTTTGGATGCCAAACTCTTACCTACCTCAACAAATAATAATTATTACTCTAAATTGCCAAGTAAGTTTACACCAAGCAAGTCTATTCATAAAATTTGCAGTTATATAATAGATATATTCTATATTTACTTGTGAATTGTTATTTTAGTTAGCGAGGATAAAAATATTGAATCTTTTTACTCACTGGCGAAGCAGATGTTGCAATATCACTGAGTGCATTAAAAAGGATATTACACTATACTGATACTAATCAGGTATGGACAATTCCACTTGTCATAAAGAATGTAACTCTATCAAATGGTAATACAAAACAATTATTACTTTTTGATAAACCACTTCTCAAACAAACAATTTCCAAAGTGGATCTTAATTTGCGATGTCATAAGCTTCTCGTTCGATCCAATTTTTGTCCAGTGGAAGGCTTTCGCTATGATTGTACGGATAAATTAATTGATGAGGGAATAGAGGAATCTTCAGATGACCGTATTTTGCATAATGTTGCTTATAAGCTGTGGGTTCTCAGAGAAAAGCAAGTTGAAAATAGTCGTATGTTCAAGCATAGATCAAGTAAATCCTTCAAAGTTCTCGTACGCACCAAAAACGATGCGTGCCGGCCATGTGAAGGTGGATTACAAGCGGTCACAATTGTACCCAAGATGGAATATCAATTAAAGTATGGTGCGAATGTATTTACAGAACAGGAGATAATGTCACAGTGGACAGATCTAACCTTCCGTCCTGCCTCAGTTCTTCAGCGTGTTCGTACGCATTATTGCACTTCGGAAGTTGTCAAAATCGAAGAAGCTAATCTTGAACAGATCAGCAAGGAAGCAGCACATCAACAAATCAATCCTCGCCAGGCATTGGTTGTGTTGTACAAGCTACTCTTGGGTATGGCATATCACAATGAAGGGAAATATTTATTACGGCATGAACCCAAACATGGAAAATTTGTAACATTGCTGAAAGAAGCAACTGACAGTTTGTAAGTTATTATTATCTTTAATATTCAGTTTATAAAAGTATGTATCATTTGTAGCGCTCCAAGCATCTTTGATTTGCACGAGGAGTATTCTTCTCACGCTAAAATTGTTGATCCTTATCTTAAGCCGTGGACTCCTATTGATACGAATGTTATTCTTCCGGCATTTGAAAACCATGGACACTTTCCTGGCCTGTTAAAGCCGTCGCCGTACAAAAGTAAGTAGTATTTTGATGGAAGCAGCTGGTTTTATATTATTTAAATTATATATAAAACATTTTCAGAGAAAGTTTATAGGAAACCTGACAACAAAGCCACATGCAAAACAAGATCTCAAAGCAAAATGAACTCACGAATATTGCGCAGCCAAGATATTTGATGTGTCTGAATGAGTGTGAGTAAGACAACTTAGTAAATTTACAATTATAACAAGTTACAATTGATACAACTCTATTTATTTCTATCACATTCATATAGTTTTGCACATTTATTTTGAAACTCACTCGAAAGTCTCAATTGCGTCATCATTAACAACACTGTCCTGGTTCTTTCTATTATCAACAATATATTGAAAACTTCTTATGATGACATTGGGAAAAGGACTTTGAATATTGTCGCTGCATTTTGCAATTACTTCGCCGTAATTATCAACACATTTGATGGTTACAATGAGAATCCCTTTATCATCTTCAGAAGTCTGCTTTGTAATTGATATGCTGTTGGCTTGCCCAGGGCAGAAGTTTCTATCTATGTTCCCATCGCAACTTTGTGCTAAATAAAAATGCATGTATAATCAAAGGGATTAAAATATTACGTATAAAATATTACTTACCCTGGGCGTGTATTATTATAGAAAGCGCAATTAGTAAAACCAATTCGATCTTCATGTTTGTTAAAAGTGTTGTTATGATGTACGACTGTTCAGAAAGAGACTGAATTACACTATACTTCCTTACCACGAATCAATATCACAGAAGTCAATGCTGGGTTATCACAATAGTCGCAAAATATGTGAAATTAAGTATACTTAAGTATACCGAACCGTATTTGATGCATTTAAACACTAGTACTTGTATTTGTATTGCGCGTTAAATAATTGTTTCAGGGAAATCCGATTAAGCAATATATTAACGTCAGCGATATTAAGAGTGCTAGACAAAATATGGTTTTTGTAATTGTTTGATGTTTTTAATATTGTCAGCTAAACAATTGTAATAAAAGTATGCGGAGATATCATATGTTTGTATTTTATCGAAATGTAATCTCAAATAGAGTCATTTCTATTAAATATTATTTTACTAATAATTGTAGTTTATAATATATAAAATTTATACTAGTATCCAAATACTAGTGCCATTCATAGATGGCACTAGAAGGCACTATAAATCATAAAATCGATAAGTCTTCGCGCACTGTCTCCTCGCGCCGCATCTACTTGCTTGCATGCAGCGTAAGTCTAGTTTGGTTTTGATCGCATGTATCGTGCGTATTGCAATTCGCGCACAAGGTCGCGTGCGCCGACGGCTTTGCGCACCTCTTGCTTTCTTATCACATTCCGTCCCGTCGTTGTTTACGCTGTTTCAGCATGCACTATCGGTGGATTAAGCCAGTTTCGTGCCGGTCGCTGGTTAATCCAGTCGTGTTTTGAGAGACTTTTATTGTGTTTATTCGGACTTCCATTTTCTAAATTTGTGTTATACTTGAAGATCAATGTTCGGAAATGCCGGTTTTTGATCGTCACGTGATAGTGAATTTTATAACATTCTTCACTCGGCAATGTGTTTGGTGTCGGTTGCTAAATTAATAAAATATATATCGCCTCCATGTTGATTCTCATCATTAAGACGGATCCATCAGGCTCGTGTAAGTATTTTTTAACTTAACAGCACAGATTGTTTATTTTGCATTGATTGTTAATTATAATATATATAAATTGTATGAAATGTTGTTGTTTTAAGTTTTAATTTATGTTTTCGTTTAGTTACACGTTGTGCCTGGCAGTATCGGACTGGCTGCTGTACACTGGTAAGTTTATATTTCAATTATATTTTTCGGTCAAATTTACATTTGCTGTTTATAAACAAGTTTTACATTTATCACGTATTACCTACCTGTGACACAAATAGTCGCGTGCCTTGCTTCTACAAAATTTTTAAGTTTAGGAGATATTCGCAAAGCAAAAAAAAAATTCCACTTTTAGCACTTTTAGTCGCGTTTTTCGACCTTTTACTGTAGGAAATATAATTATTTTATATTTTTATCTGATAGAGAATCTTCCAATCTTTCATAATCAACAATTCGTTGGTAGCTATCTCTTTTAGTTTAAGAGATATGAATTTTTGAAAATCGTCGAAAAAAAGTATCAAGCACCCCCTTGGCAATTTTTTCTTAAGACTTAAAATTTCATCTCTCAGATTTCCACTTTAAACTATCCTATCTGATAGAGATTGGTCCGTAGATTAAGACGCTGCGATCAGATCTTAATTATCTCTTTTAGTTTACGAGATATTCGCGATTGAATAAAATGGGCAAAAATTGCAAAATGTCACTTTTAGCACTTTTAGTCGCGTTTTCGACCTTTTACTGTAGGAAATATAATTATTTTATATTTTTATCTGATAGAGAATCTTCCAATCTTTCATAATCAACAATTCGTTGGTAGCTATCTCTTTTAGTTTAAGAGATATGAATTTTTGAAAATCGTCGAAAAAAAGTATCAAGCACCCCCCCTTGGCAATTTTTTCTTAAGACTTAAAATTTCATCTCTCAGATTTCCGCTTTAACTATCCTATCTGATAGAGATTGGTCCGTAGATTAAGACGCTGCGATCAGATCTTATTTATCTCTTTTAGTTTACGAGATATTCGCGATTGAATAAAATGGGCAAAAATTGCAAAATGTCACTTTTTAGCACTTTTAGTCGCGTTTTTCGACCTTTTACTGTAGGAAATATAATTATTTTATATTTTTATCTGATAGAGAATCTTCCAATCTTTCATAATCAACAATTCGTTGGTAGCTATCTCTTTTAGTTTAAGAGATATGAATTTTTGAAAATCGTCGAAAAAAAGTATCAAGCACCCCCCCTTGGCAATTTTTTCTTAAGACTTAAAATTTCATCTCTCAGATTTCCACTTTAACTATCCTATCTGATAGAGATTGGTCCGTAGATTAAGACGCTGCGATCAGATCTTATTTATCTCTTTTAGTTTACGAGATATTCGCGATTGAATAAAATGGGCAAAAATTGCAAAATGTCACTTTTTAGCACTTTTAGTCGCGTTTTTCGACCTTTTACTGTAGGAAATATAATTATTTTATATTTTTATCTGATAGAGTTGAAGTTGATAAATATTTTCAAAGGTTAGATGGCGCTACGATGTACGATTTTGCATTAAATATTGCTTGTTGGTGGTAGTGAGTGCACACCGTGTCCGTGTGGATCACGCGATTTCGCGCAAGAGATAAGTTTGTTTACCTGCAGGTATCGAATCTTTATTTCGTGGAATCAAAACACACCGTTGCTGTTTATTATATTAGGATCGTAAATTTAAGCAAATATTCTTCAATTCTTTCATGAATCTAACTAACAATTTTATTTTAATTCTAATACATTTTTATTATCAGCAGATGATTACGGACTAATGTGTTCCCTGGTAAAGGAAAAACGATGCATGTTCAAATTAAATATCTCTTAAATATTTGATTTAAAATTTGGCAGTCTGTCAGCATAAGAAATCAGAATTACGCAAATCGAATTTTAATTTTTTATTATCTTTAATAATCTAAATTTCGAAACTACTGTATCATTTATAGATGGCAATAGCATGGACTAAAAATTGTAAAATAAAGCATTGTGTTTGTTGGAACACAATATACACTTTCTTATCGCATTGCCGTGTGTCGTCGTTGCCAGCACCTCACGCCGCATGTTGCTGCATCTTAGTTTAGTTTTGATCCCAGGTAAACTGCCAAATGCAATTTGCGCATAAGGTCGCGTTCCATCGACGCGCCGCCGAGTTTGCGCATCTATTGCAATTCACGCACAAGGTCGCGTCTGATCGACGCTCCGGCTTTGCGCACCTCTTGTTTTCTTATCATAAACTGCCTCGTCG
Organism: Dalotia coriaria; assembly: GCF_025399875.1. NCBI lineage: Eukaryota > Metazoa > Arthropoda > Insecta > Coleoptera > Staphylinidae > Dalotia > Dalotia coriaria. The sequence continues at coordinate 7,132,983 of NW_027045445.1, forward strand.
TTACTTATGCAGCTTGCGGCCAGTTTTGTGCCGGTCGCTGGTTGATCCAGACGTATTTTGCGCGACTCGTATTGTTTATCCGGACTTCTACTTTCCAATTCGAATTATATTCAATCATCAATTGACTATTTAATTTTAACTTGACTTTAGTACAACTTTAGTATTGTTATTTATTATTTGCGCGTAAGTGTATCGCGGCTATGTTGTTTACCTGTTGTGAAGTGCCGTCGGCCATCTTCCAATTGGTAGGAATTGCTATTTATTTTATTCTGCACTTGCGTAAATAACATTGGACTTCATTTAAAGTTAGAATGATAAATGTAATTGATTTAGTTTTTCATTCTAAGCGTCTGTCAGTATCCGATATATCGTCGCGTTCGCCGTGAATGTGTTCGCCTTTCAGACGCATCATGGCCGCCGCCGGTATCTCAGCTCCGTTGCAAACAATACGGTCTTAAAACCTAATTAATATAGTAAATTCATATAAAAATTAAAATCTAAGCCTTTCTTACTTGTGCCGATATTGCCAGCTAGCATTGTGTTCAATCTTCTGACTATTGACGCTTATCGGTGTTTGTTTACAACTAGTGTGTTCTTATCTCGTTCGCCGTGTGGAATGCACCGTGCACACACATTTCGACAACCAACATCGTGTTTTGATGCACGAATCGATAACATTCTTTTATTTTGCATTTATCCTATAACATGTTTTAACTTTTATTCATTTATTATAGTAATTGAAGAAATACCAGTGAGGGCCAGTGACGTTCCATGAGTTACAATACACAGGGTGAGAGTTCATGGGTGAGATTATAATTAAATTCTTCATTTCATGGGCATAGTTCAGTTTAGCGTCATTGTAATTTTCATTCCGGTTTGAATTAATATGAATTTAATACATTGCCCACCTGGTTAATGCTTATTTTTACCGATGTTTAATGTTTGCACTGGAATGCCCCTGATATGCGAATTTATTGACATTTTCTTTCGGTTACTAGGCCGGCTGGTGCATGAAAATAAAACTGATAAAAATATATTTATTCCGTACCCTACAACTTGCACACGAGAATTGTTTGACTTCTACTTATTTATCGGTGTTAGTATTTCTATTCTATAGATCAAATATTTCATTGATTTATTTCAATTCGTTCTTACCGCAGTTTTACTTGATCGGGAATTTCCCTTCAGTACAGTTCAACCATTTTCCAAATTTCGAGTTTTGTAGTGTCGATTCATGCGAACAATTCTGGTTTTAATGCAAATCCATTCTCTGATATGTTTGCTACTTGACATCAATACTTGTTCTACGATTCTCAATCTCATGATTTGCACTCCTGGTAAGTCTCATCATATCTTTATGTACTTAGTATATGTACAGTATGTATGTATGTTTGATACTTCTTATTGTCAGTATTAGGTATATTTTTGTATATATTCATTATTCTATGCGAACTCTGCGACCTAGTAACTTCAGCGGGGCGTCAAAAACTGCAGAATTAAAATCTCCGCCGGGTCGTAGTTGTTAGCGGTAGAAGTGACTCGATTCAGGGCACCTTACGAGGCTAGCGGTAAAAGTGACTTGTGTTCAGGGCACCGTAGGAACCCGCCAAAAATTTGAATGAAAGGGTGATTTTTGTCACTAGAAAATTCCAGAATTTAATTTTGCATCTCCCAGTAAGAAAATTCCGTAACGCGAGTTATAGTGAAAGTTGTGTTTGCGCCGTAGTACGCGTCGCGCTAGGAATTGTAGTTTTTTTCTTATAACTCGGGAACGCGGTGTCGTAATTGGTTCGGATTAATTTTCCCAGATGCAGAATTTAATTTTGCATCTCCCAGTATAAAAATGTTTTGCTAGAAAATTCCGTAACGCGAGTTATAGTGAAAGTTGTGTTTGCGCCGTAGTACGCGTCGCGCTAGGAATTGTAGTTTTTTTGTTATAACTGGCGAACGCGGTGTCATAATTGGTTCGGATTAATTTTCCCAGATGCAGAATTTAATTTTGCATCTCCCAGTATAAAAATGTTTTGCTAGAAAATTCCGTAACGCGAGTTATAGTGAAAGTTGTGTTTGCGCCGTAGTACGCGTCGCGCTAGGAATTGTAGTTTTTTTGTTATAACTGGCGAACGCGGTGTCATAATTGGTTCGGATTAATTTTCCCAGATGCAGAATTTAATTTTGCATCTCCCAGTATAAAAATGTTTTGCTAGAAAATTCCGTAACGCGAGTTATAGTGAAAGTTGTGTTTGCGCCGTAGTACGCGTCGCGCTAGGAATTGTAGTTTTTTTGTTATAACTGGCGAACGCGGTTTCATAATTAGTTTGAATTAATTTTCCCAGATGCGGAATTTAATTGTAGTTTTTGTTATAACTGGCGAACGCGGTGTCATAATTGGTTCGGATTAATTTTCCCAGATGCAGAATTTAATTTTGCATCTCCCAGTATAAAAATGTTTTGTAGAAAATTCCGTAACGCGAGTTATAGTGAAAGTTGTGTTTGCGCCGTAGTACGCGTCGCGCTAGGAATTGTAGTTTTTTTGTTATAACTGGCGAACGCGGTTTCATAATTAGTTTGAATTAATTTTCCCAGATGCGGAATTTATCTGTATCTTCCTGTGTTGAAATTTATTGCGTGAAGATACCGTAACCCGAGTTATATTAAAAGTTGTGTGTCTCCCACCCCTGCCTATTTATTCTTATGAATTAAAATTTTATCTCTTAAATTTTCAATTTAATTATCTCATTTTATAGAAAATTTTCCCTAGTTTAAGAATTTTTAATCTTTTTTTATCGCGTTTAATTTTTGAACAAATTGAGAAAAATTAGAAGATTTTCCTTGTTTGTCCTTGTCATCCTCTCACGCTGTTGCCATTTGCCGCATGCAGCACATTCTAATATAGTTTAGATCGCATATATGTACCATGCCAAATGTAAAAAATGGCTAAATTTTTATTCGATCAACAGTTGATTATTCAATTGTAATTCGCAAATATAGTATTGTTATTTACTATTGCCGCGTTTAATGTACATTATTGATCAAAAGTGGTGATGCTTTTCGTGTTTTGTATGCATACTTATGCAAGTTGTTTTAACTTATGTTTTTTTTACAGTATTCGCCGTAGTCCGATGTAGTCCGATGAGTTCTTCATTGACGTAAACGTTAACGCTACCCTTTTACGGTGCCCTAAGTTACACCTTCTACCGCTACCTTCGTACGGTGCCTTGAATGGGAACTGGGAACTTGGACTGGAGAGGTTTCGCAGTACTGGTGGAGTGCGTATTGAGGATGATGTTTTGTTTACTGAAGGTGGATGTGTCAACTGGACTAAAATACCCAGAACGTATGTTATATTTTTGCAATTTATTATTATAAAATATTTTTTATATTTTATTATCCTGTTATTCATTCTGATTTATAGAGTCCAAGAAATTGAAGATTGGATTGCCGGTGTTAATAATGATTCCAAAACGATTTAATGAATTTACAACATTTTGAAGCTGTTATTGATATCATTTTTGTTTATTATGTTAAAAGATTTAAAAATAGATTATTGTATAATTACATGTATATATGCATGTTTTGAAATTGAGTTACTATTGAGAAATTGAGTGTATATTCTACATGTTTCAATAAAATTGTTGTTTTATACTTTTAACTATAAATTTTTATTGTTTTATTTGTTCCAAACGGAGAACATAGCTTGCAACATCGTTACTCCTTTAATTAATCCATAAAACCCTTAAACTTTAATGGAAATGCCACTGCTAGATATGAGAAATAGTTCAAAATCAATTTTATATTGTATCAATATTTATTTAAAAACGGTATCACTAGTGTCATCTATCCACGAGTAACTAAACTACGCCCGCTATTCAAGATTGCTGGAGATTTAGCCTCCTCAACTTTCTGCGATCCTAATATTCAAAAGAATTTTGTCACCAATTTCAATGGATTTCTCGACAAAATTTGTCGAGAAATTTGCTGAAATGTTGCTGCTCATCTGTCTGTCGTATTAGGAACGCAGAAAGTGGACATAGCAGTTCCCGGCAAATTATTATATATATTATTTCAGTTTGTTTCGGTACATATTCAATTTTTTTATGAAATTGCAAATAGGCCTAAGCAGTTAATGCTAGCAAAAAATACCAAACTAATTGATGTAGAATTAAATTGTCTATCACAATTCGAAAACAGAATTCAAAAATTCCAACTTTTAATTTTCATCATAAAAAGAGAAATCTTTTGCCTTTTTATAACAAAATCTTTTCTTTAAAAGTGTCATTTTGATCTTTTTCAATAATGATGCCACCTTGTAGAGAATTTTTCAAGGATCAATATTATGTAGTTCTTAATTTTCTAGCCCTCTTAGTTGTCGAGATCCTTCAGAATTTGAAAACCGAATTTGCTGAATAAAGATTTTTAAACATTCATTTTACCCGCCATTACTAGTTACCGCCTCTTTCATTGACATACCTCCTCACCCTTTCTGCGATCCGAATACCAAATCCTGAGTTTCGACTGTTTCGAGTCCAAATTTTGTGTCATTTTGCCTCCCAGAGTCGACAAAATAAAGATGGAATATTAGGATCGCAGAAAGTTGAGGAGGCTGATAAAGTTTTCGCGGTAACTAGTAAGGTGCTGCCTCTGGTGGCGACGGACCGAAGCTCAACACTTTCGGTTGTTGTAGTTTCTAATTGACAGATGGCACTAGCATGCACTTTTTAAAATAAATGGTTTAAGAAATCGTTAAATATGTGATCAGGTAGAAATAACAGAAATAATTTTAATTAGAAAAATTTAAAAATATTCTTTATTAAAGAAAACACACAAGCATAAATGTTGGGAGACAATTTGTGTAATAATTACAAAAGTTATTTAAGATAATTTAATACTAACAATCTGATGCAAGAATGGTCCTTCTACGATGTCAGACTCAGGTGCAAAATCCCTAAAACAAGCAAAAATTAGTCCTTCGAACATAAAAATGCAATTTTGGGGTCAATTTGTGAGATAATCACAAAAGTTATTATGGAAAATGATAAAGAAATTAATTACTTACAATCTGATACCAGAATGGTCCTTCTACGATGTCAGACTCAGGTGCAAAATCCCTAAAACCATCAAAAATTAGTCCTTCGAACATAAAAATGCAATTTTGGGGGTCAATTTGTGAGATAATCACAAAAGTTATTATGGAAAATGATAAAGAAATTAATTACTTACAATCTGATACCAGAATGGTCCTTCTACGATGTCAGACTCAGGTGCAAAATCCCTAAAACCATCAAAAATTAGTCCTTCGAACATAAAAATGCAATTTTGGGGTCAATTTGTGAGATAATCACAAAAGTTATTAAGGAAAATGATAAAGAAATTAATTACTTACAATCTGATACCAGAATGGTCCTTCTACGATGTCAGACTCAGGTGCAAAATCCCTAAAACAAGCAAAAATTAGTCCTTCGAACATAAAAATGCAATTTTGGGGTCAATTTGTGAGATAATCACAAAAGTTATTTAAGAAAATGATAAAGAAATTAATTACTTACAATCTGATACCAGAATGGTCCTTCTACGATGTCAGACTCAGGTGCAAAATCCCTAAAACAAGCAAAAATTAGTCCTTCGAACATAAAAATGCAATTTTGGGGGTCAATTTGTGAGATAATCACAAAAGTTATTTAGGAAAATGATAAAGAAATTAATTACTTACAATCTGATACCAGAATGGTCCTTCTGCGATGTCAGACTCAGGTGCAAAATCCCTAAAACAAGCAAAAATTAGTCCTTCGAACATAAAAATGCAATTTTGGGGATCAATTTGTGAGATAATCACAAAAGTTATTTAGGAAAATGATAAATAAATTAATTACTTACAATCTGATACCAAGAATGGTCCTTCTACGATGTCAGACTCAGGTGCAAAATCCCTAAAACAAGCAAAAATTAGTCCTTCGAACATAAAAATGCAATTTTGGGGTCAATTTGTGAGATAATCACAAAAGTTATTTAGGAAAATGATAAAGAAATTAATTACTTACAATCTGATACCAGAATGGTCCTTCTACGATGTCAGACTCAGGTGCAAAATCCCTAAAACAAGCAAAAATTAGTCCTTCGAACATAAAAATGCAATTTTGGGGGTCAATTTGTGAGATAATCACAAAAGTTATTTAGGAAAATGATAAAGAAATTAATTACTTACAATCTGATACCAGAATGGTCCTTCTACGATGTCAGACTCAGGTGCAAAATCCCTAAAACAAGCAAAAATTAGTCCTTCGAACATAAAAATGCAATTTTGGGGGTCAATTTGTGAGATAATCACAAAAGTTATTTAGGAAAATGATAAAGAAATTAATTACTTACAATCTGATACCAGAATGGTCCTTCTACGATGTCAGACTCAGGTGCAAAATCCCTAAAACAAGCAAAAATTAGTCCTTCGAACATAAAAATGCAATTTTGGGGTCAATTTGTGAGATAATCACAAAAGTTATTTAGGAAAATGATAAAGAAATTAATTACTTACAATCTGATGCCAGAATGGTCCTTCTACGATGTCAGACTCAGGTGCAAAATCCCTAAAACAAGCAAAAATTAGTCCTTCGAACATAAAAATGCAATTTTGGGGTCAATTTGTGAGATAATCACAAAAGTTATTTAGGAAAATGATAAAGAAATTAATTACTTACAATCTGATACCAGAATGGTCCTTCTACGATGTCAGACTCAGGTGCAAAATCCCTAAAACAAGCAAAAATTAGTCCTTCGAACATAAAAATGCAATTTTGGGGGTCAATTTGTGAGATAATCACAAAAGTTATTTAGGAAAATGATAAAGAAATTAAATACTTACAATCTGATGCAAGAATGGTCCTTCTACGATGTCAGACTCAGGTGCAAAATCCTAAAACCAGCAAAAATTAGTCCTTCGAACATAAAAATGCAATTTTGGGGGTCAATTTGTGAGATAATCACAAAAGTTATTATGGAAAATGATAAAGAAATTAATTACTTACAATCTGGTACCAGAATGGTCCTTCTACGATGTCAGACTCAGGTGCAAAATCCCTAAAACAAGCAAAAATTAGTCCTTCGAACATAAAAATGCAATTTTGGGGGTCAATTTGTGAGATAATCACAAAAGTTATTATGGAAAATGATAAAGAAATTAATTACTTACAATCTGGTACCAGAATGGTCCTTCTACGATGTCAGACTCAGGTGCAAAATCCCTAAAACAAGCAAAAATTAGTCCTTCGAACATAAAAATGCAATTTTTAAGGGTTAAATTGTGAGATAATCACAAAAGTTATTTAGGAAAATGATAAAGAAATTAAATACTTACAATCTGATGCAAGAATGGTCCTTCTACGATGTCAGACTCAGGTGCAAAATCCCTAAAACAAGCAAAAATTAGTCCTTCGAACATAAAAATGCAATTTTGGGGGTCAATTTGTAAGATAATCACAAAAGTTATTATGGAAAATGATAAAGAAATTAATTACTTACAATCTGGTACCAGAATGGTCCTTCTACGATGTCAGACTCAGGTGCAAAATACCTAAAACAAGAAAAATTAGTCCTTCGAACATAAAATGCAATTTTGGGGGTCAATTTGTGAGATAATCACAAAAGTTATTTAGGAAAATGATAAAGAAATTAAATACTTACAATCTGATGCAAGAATGGTCCTTCTACGATGTCAGACTCAGGTGCAAAATCCTAAAACCAGCAAAAATCAGTCATTCGAACATAAAATGCAATTTTTAAGGGTTAAATTGTGTGATAATCACAAAAGTTATTTAGAAAAATGATAAATATATAAAATACGGTGTAAATTTGCGGGTTGCAGGCCAAATTCCTGCAGAAACAAATACAACCCAACGGAGAATATAAATCAACAAGGGGGCGAATGTATATCCAATTAATTTCGCAATCTAAACCAAACTTTGTAACATGCATAAGTATACACACGAAACGCGATCAACTATCAACTACCTTTGTTACATTAAACGCGGAAATAGTAAATAACATTACTAATGTATTTCAATTAAATAGTCGATTGAAAAGCAGAAATCCGAACAAACAATACGAGTCGCGAGGAACACGTCTGGATCAAACAGAGACCGGCACAAAACTGGTTGCAATCCATCGATAGCGCATGCCGCAGCCGAGCAAGCTACGACGCGAGAGTTTATGATAAGAAATCAAGAGATGTGCAAAGCCGGCGCGTGTCCTTCTGCGCGAATTGCAATAGGCAATGTAACTGCAATGAGAACTAAACTAACATACGCGGCATGCGACAGCACGTAGACAGCCGAGAATTATGCGCATCGCATCTGGCACTCTCTCGCGATAAGAAAATTGTTTATATGCAAACACAATTCTCGAGTCGAATACTCCGCTTGCTGATAGATATAGAGGATTTTTGGTGGCGAATATCTTTACTAAAAGCGCTAGCGACCAACCAATCAAATATTATAAAAGTTTGGATAATTCTCTATAAGATAAGACATTAGTATTTAGAAGTGCTAAAAAGTAAACATTTTCATGTTTTGAGAGTTCTTTGATTGTGCATATCTCGATAACTAAAAAAGATGAGTAAGACAACTCAGTAAATTTTCAATTATAACAACTCTATTTATTGATATCATATTCATATAATTTTGCACATTTATTTTGAAATTCACTCGAAAGTCTCAATTTCGTCATCATTAACAACATTGTCCTGGTTATTTCTATTAGAAGGCTGATTGGATGGTTGATAAGACTTATATTTACCAATATATTGAAAACTTCTAATGATGACATTGGGAAAAGGACTTTCAATATTGTCGCTGCATTTTGCAATTACTTTGCCGGAAGTATCAAAACAATTGATGGTTACAATGAGAATTCCTTTATCATCTTCAGAAGTTTGCTTTGTAATTGATAAGCTGGCCGCTTGCTCAGGGCAGAAGTTTCTATCCACCTTCCCATCGCAACTTTGTGCTAAATAAAAACACATGGATAATCAAAGGGATTAAAATATTACGTTTAAAATATTACTTACCCTGGGTGTGTATTATTATAGAAAGCGCAATTAGTAAAACCAATTCGATCTTCATGTTTGTTGAAAGTGTTGTTATGATGTACGACTGATCAGAAAGAGAGTGAATTAAACTATACTTCATTACCACGATACAATATCACAGAAGTCAATGCTGGGTTATCACAATAGTCGCAAAATATGTGAAATTAAGTATACTTAAGTATACCGAACCGTATTTGATGCATTTAAACACTAGTACTTGTATTTGTATTGCGCGTTAAATAATTGTTTCAGGGAAATCCGATTAAGCAATATATTAACGTCAGCGATATTAAGAGTGCTAGACAAAATATGGTTTTTGTAATTGTTTGATGTTTTTAATATTGTCAGCTACACAATTGTAATAATTGACGTGATAACGTCTTTAAAATCGTTTTAGTCGGGTGACATGTTCAGAAACTTGTGTCACGAGGCCTGATCGCAGGTATAACGAGAGAGAGAGAGACGGACCGATCTCCCGTCTCATCTCGAGCGCTGCCAGTCATTCCGTGAAACTTGACACGCGGAATCCACACGAGCGGAGGCAGGCATAGTGTTCGAGTGAGTGGACCGATCTTCCGTCTCTCTCACTCTAGCGGCATACAAACGAATGGAGATTTTCTCGTGCGGTTAAGTTTTCGCCAGTAGGTGTGCTGATGAGACCTCTAATGGTCGAAATAGCTATCCACATCAGGCTTGACAAATACTTGCATTGACTTGCAATGGTTTAGTAAAAATATCGTTTTGGCGATATTGTGAGGGTATAGCGTACAGTAAGTGTTTACTTAACTTTACTCAGCTTTTCGTTGAATATTTAACAGTGAAACAAAATGTGAAGTGCAAGTGAAGTGTTACAACAATTGCAACAAAAAAAACTTATATCACCAATAAGACGTTATCACGTAAACATCTCGATCGTAAACCTACTTTACAAACAACCATTTTTTATTTTATCGAAATGTAATCTCAAATAGTCAAAACGTCAGCGATATTAAGAGTGCTAGACAAAATATGGTTTTTGTAATTGTTTGATGTTTTTAGTATTGTCAGCTAAACAATTGTAATAAAAGTATGCGAAGATATCATATGTTTTTATTTTATCGAAATGTAATCTCAAATAGTCATTTCTATAAAATATTATTTTACTAATAATTGTAGTTTATAATATATAAAATTTATACTACTATCCAAATACTAGTGCCATTCATAGATGGCACTAGAATGCATTATAAATCATAAAATCGATATGTCTCCGCGAGCTGTCTCCTCGCGCCTCATCTACTTGCTTGCATGCAGCGTAAGTCTAGTTTGGTTTTGATCGCATGTATCGTGCGTATTGCAATTCGCGCACAAGGTCGCGTGCGCCGACGGCTTTGCGCACCTCTTGCTTTCTTATCACATTCCATCCCGTCGTTGTTTACGCTGTTTCAGCATGCACTATCGGTGGAATGCAGCCAGTTTCGTGCCGGTCGCTAGTTAATCCAGTCGTATTTTGAAAGACTTTTAAGATCAATGTTCGGAAATGCCGGTTTTTTGATCGTCACGTGATAGTGAATTTTATAATATTCTTCACTCGGCGATGTGTTTGGTATCGGTTGCTAAATTAATTAAATATATATCGCCTCCATGTTGATTCTCATCATTAAGACGGATCCATCAGGCTCGTGTAAGTATTTTTTAACTTAACAGCACAGATTGTTTATTTTGTATTGATTGTTAATTATAACTTATTTAAATTGTATGAAATGTTGTTGTTTTAATTTATGTTTCCGTTTAGTTACAGCACTCGTTGTGCCAGGCAGTCCGATAAGCTGTACACTGGTAAGTTTATATTTCAATTATATTTTTCGGTCAAATTTACATTTGCTGTTTATAAACAAGTTTTCTATTTATCACGTACTACCTACCTGTGACACAAATGGTCGCGTGCCTTGCTTCTACAAAATTTTTAAGTTTAGGAGATATTCGCAAAGCAAAGAAAAGAATGCACTTTTCAGCACTTCTAGTCACGTTTTTGAACCTTTTACTCCACGAAATTAAATTATTTTTAAATATCATCGATATAGTCCGTAGATTAAGACGCTGCGATCAGATCTTAATTATCTCTTTTAGTTTACGAGATATTCGCGATAACGCTAGTTATATTGAAAGTTGTATTTTGCGCCGTAGTAGGTACTCGATGCGCTAGAAATTGTAGTTTTTTTGTTATAACTCGCGAACGCGGTGTTGTAATTAGTTCGAGTGAATTTTCCTAGATGGGGAATTTAATTCTGTTTCCCCCTGTACAGAAATTTATTGCGAGAAAATTTCGTAACGCGACTTATACTCAAAGTTTCAAAATTTCCAGATATGTATTGACTTTTTATAAATGTGTTTTGAAGTTGATAAATATTTTCAAAGGTTAGATGGCCCTACGATGTATGATTTTGCATTAAATATTGCTTGTTGGTGGTAGTGAGTGTACACCGTGTCCGTGTGCGATCACGCGATTTCGCGCAAGAGATAAGTTTGTTTACCTGCAGCCAGCAGGTATCGAATCTTTATTTCGAGGAATCAAAACATACCGTTGCTGTTTATTATATTAGTATCGTAAATTTAAGCAAATATTCTTCAATTCTTTCATGAATATAACTAACATTTTAATTCAAATCTGGCAATCTGTCAGCATAAGAAATCACAATTACGCAAATCGAATTTTAATTTTTTATTACCTTTACTAATGTAAATATCGAAACTACTGTATCATTTATAGATAGAAATAGCATGGACTAAAAATTGTATTGTAATTGCGTGAACCTTCGACCCAAGAATTGTGTTTGTTTGAACACAATATACACTTTCTTATCGCATTGCTGTGTGTCGTCGTTGCCAATACCTCACGCCGCATGTTGCTGCATCTTGCTTTCTTATCATAAACTGCCTCGTCGTTGCTTATACAGTTTGCATTCAATTATATATTTCGTTTTATTTTCTGCGTCGATCATTACTTTGCATTTATGTTTTTTTTTTTCTGTGCGGTCCACCGCCTTCTACTAAAGCGTTAGCATTAAATAATTTAATTATTTTTTGTTATTGGGAGTAACGTATTACAAACTTGGGCGCGGGGTCCAAATATGCAGAATTAAATTCTCTATCCAGTTGTATTTAATTGTTGCAAGAAAAGTTCTTATACGATACGATTGATGATTTAATATTGGAAACAAAGATGTAAAACGCAGCTTTAAATTTGATAATCACGCCTCATATAGATTAAGACGCTGCGATCAGATCTTATTTATCTCTTTTAGTTTACGAGATATTCGCGATTGAATAAAATGGGCAAAAATTGCAAAATGTTTTTTTTTTAGCACTTTTAGTCGCGTTTTTCGACCTTTTACTGTAGGAAATATAATTATTTTATATTTTTATCTCATAGACAATCTTCCAATCTTTCATAATCAACAATTCGTTAGTAGCTATCTCTTTCAGTTTAAGAGATATGAATTTTTCAAAATCGTCGAAAAAAAGTATCAAGCACCCCCCCTTGGCAATTTTTTCTTAAGACTTAAAATTTCATCTCTCAGATTTCCACTTTAAATAGCCTATCTGATAGAGATTGGTCTGTAGATTAAGACGCTGCGATCAGATCTTAATTATCTCTTTTAGTTTACGAGATATTCGCGATTGAATAAAATGGGCAAAATTGCAAAATGTCACTTTTAGCACTTTTAGTCGCGTTTTTCGACCTTTTACTGTAGGAAATATAATTATTTTATATTTTTATCTGATAGAGAATCTTCCAATCTTTCATAATCAACAATTCGTTGGTAGCTATCTCTTTTAGTTTAAGAGATATGAATTTTTGAAAATCGTCGAAAAAAAGTATCAAGCACCCCCCCTTGGCAATTTTTTCTTAAGAATGAAAATTTCATCTCTCAGATTTCCACTTTAACTAGCCTATCTTATAGAGATTGGTCCGTAGATTAAGACGCTGCGATCGGATCTTAATTATCTCTTTTAGTTTACGAGATATTCGCGATTGAATAAAATGGGCAAAAATTGCAAAATGTCACTTTTTAGCACTTTTAGTCGCGTTTTTCGACCTTTTACTGTAGGAAATATAATTATTTTATATTTTTATCTGATAGAGAATCTTCCAATCTTTCATAATCAACAATTCGTTGGTAGCTATCTCTTTTAGTTTAAGAGATATGAATTTTTGAAAATCGTCGAAAAAAAGTATCAAGCACCCCCTTGGCAATTTTTCTTAAGACTTAAAATTTCATCTCTCAGATTTCCACTTTAACTATCCTATCTGATAGAGATTGGTCCGTAGATTAAGACGCTGCGATCAGATCTTAATTATCTCTTTTAGTTTACGAGATATTCGCGATTGAATAAAATGGGCAAAAATTGCAAAATGTCACTTTTTAGCACTTTTAGTCGCGTTTTTCGACCTTTTACTGTAGGAAATATAATTATTTTATATTTTTATCTGATAGAGAATCTTCCAATCTTTCATAATCAACAATTCGTTGGTAGCTATCTCTTTTAGTTTAAGAGATATGAATTTTTGAAAATCGTCGAAAAAAAGTATCAAGCACCCCCCCTTGGCAATTTTTTTCTTAAGACTTAAAATTTCATCTCTCAGATTTCCCTTTTAACTATCCTATCTGATAGAGATTGGTCCGTAGATTAAGACGCTGCGATCAGATCTTAATTATCTCTTTTAGTTTACGAGATATTCGCGATTGAATAAAATGGGCAAAATTGCAAAATGTCACTTTTAGCACTTTTAGTCGCGTTTTTCGACCTTTTACTGTAGGAAATATAATTATTTTATATTTTTATCTGATAGAGAATCTTCCAATCTTTCATAATCAACAATTCGTTGGTAGCTATCTCTTTTAGTTTAAGAGATATGAATTTTTGAAAATCGTCGAAAAAAAGTATCAAGCACCCCCCCTTGGCAATTTTTTTCTTAAGACTTAAAATTTCATCTCTCAGATTTCCCTTTTAACTATCCTATCTGATAGAGATTGGTCCGTAGATTTAGACGCTGCGATCAGATCTTAATTATCTCTTTTAGTTTACGAGATATTCGCGATAACGCTAGTTATATTGAAAGTTGTGTTTTGCGCCGTAGTACTCGTTGCGCTAGGAATTGTAGTTTTATTACGCAGCTTTAAATTTGATCATCACGACTAATATAGGTTTGATTCCAGGAGTTACTACTACCACCATCTTCGTACGGTGCCTTGAATGGGAGTCAGTACAGGCGCTACCTTCGTACGGTGCCCTAATTGGGAGTCTTTATGGATCTTGTAATTTATGTATATGTATACTTTATTTACATAAATATTTTCCAGTTGTTAGATGAAGCTTTGTCTAATCCTGAGATGGCCAAGTTTATCAATAAGGACCAACTGGCGTGGTTCTGGTGGAGTGCGTATTGAGGATGATATTTTGGTTACTGAAAATGGATGTTGCAACTGGACTAAAGTTCCAAGAACGTATGTTATATTTTTGCAATTTATAATATTTTATATTTTACTATTCTGTTATTCATTCTGATTTATAGTGTCCAAGAAATTGAAGATTGGATTGCCGGTGTTGATGATGATTCCAAAAACGATTGAATGAATTTACAACATTTTGAAGCTGTTTTTGATTTCATTTTTGTTTATTATGTTAAAAATTGTAAAAAGAGCATTGTATAATTACATGTATATATTGAGAAATTGAGTTACTGATGGGTGTATATTCTACATGTTTGAATAAAATTGTTGTTTTATACTTTTAACTATAAATTTTTATTGTTTTATTTGTTCCAAACGGAGAACAACATCGTTACTCCTTTAATTAATCCATAAAACCCTTAAACTTTAATGGAAATGCCACTGCTAGATATGAGAAATAGTTCAAAATCAATTTTATATTGTATCAATATTTATTTAAAAACGGTATCACTAGTGTCATCTATCCACGAGTAACTAAACTACGCCCGCTATTCAAGATTGCTGGAGATTTAGCCTCTTCAACTTTCTGCGATCCTAATATTCAAAAGAATTTTGTCACCAATTTCAATGGATTTCTCGACAAAATTTGTCGAGAAATTTGCTGAAATGTTGCTGCTCATCAGTCTGTAGTATTAGGAACGCAGAAAGTGGACATAGCAATTCCCGGCAAATTATTATATATATTATTTCAGTTTGTTTCGGGGCATATTCAATTTTTTCTATAAAATTGCAAATAGGGCCTAAGCAGTTAATGCTAGCAAAAAAATACCAAACTAATTGATGTAGAATTAACTTGTCTATCACAATTCGAAAACAGAATTCAAAATTTCCAACTTTTAATTTTCATCATAAAAAAGAGAAATCTTTTGCCTTTTTTATAACAAAATCTTTTCTTTAAAAATTTTTTGTGTCATTTTGATAATTTTTTAATAATGTAGTTTTATGCCACCTTGTAGGGAATTTTTCAAGGATCAATATTATGTAGTTCTTAATTTTCTAGCCCTCTTAGTTGTCGAGATCCTTCAGAATTTGAAAACCGAATTTGCTGAATAAAGATTTTTAAACATTCATTTTACCCGCCATTACTAGTTACCGCCTCTTTTATTTACATACCTCCTCACCCTTTCTGCGATCCGAATACCAAATCCTGAGTTTCGACTGTTTCGAGTCCAAATTTTGTGTCATTTTGCCTCTCAGAGTCGAGAAAATAAAGATGGAATATTAGGATCGCAGAAAGTTGAGGAGGCTGATAAAGTTTTCGCGGTAACTAGTAAGGTGCTGCCTCTGGTGGCGACGGACCGAAGCTCAAAACTTTCGGTTGTTGTCGTTTCTAATTGATAGATGGCACTAGCATGCACTTTTCAAAATAAATAGTTTAAGGAATCGATAAATATGTGATCAGGTAGAAATAACAAAAATAATTATAATTAGAAAAACTTAAAAATATTCTTTATTAAAGAAAACGCACAAGCATAAATTTTGGGAGTCAATTTGTATAATAATCACAAAAGTTATTTAAGATAATTTAATACTAACAATCTAATGCAAGAATGGTCCTTCTACGATGTCAGACTCAGGTGCAAAATCCCTAAAACAAGCAAAAATTAGTCCTTCGAACATAAAAATGCAATTTTGGGGGTCAATTTGTGAGATAATCACAAAAGTTATTAGGAAAATGATAAAGAAATTAATTACTTACAATCTGATGCAAGAATGGTCCTTCTACGATGTCAGACTCAGGTGCAAAATCCCTAAAACAATCAAAAATTAGTCCTTCGAACATAAAAATGCAATTTTGGGGGTCAATTTGTGAGATAATCACAAAAGTTATTTAGGAAAATGATAAAGAAATTAAATACTTACAATCTGATACCAGAATGGTCCTTCTACGATGTCAGACTCAGGTGCAAAATCCTAAAACAAGCAAAAATTAGTCCTTCGAACATAAAAATGCAATTTTGGGGGTCAATTTGTGAGATAATCACAAAAGTTATTTAGGAAAATGATAAAGAAATTAAATACTTACAATCTGATGCAAGAATGGTCCTTCTACGATGTCAGACTCAGGTGCAAAATCCCTAAAACCATCAAAAATTAGTCCTTCGAACATAAAAATGCAATTTTGGGGGTCAATTTGTGAGATAATCACAAAAGTTATTTAGGAAAATGATAAAGAAATTAATTACTTACAATCTGATACAAGAATGGTCCTTCTACGATGTCAGACTCAGGTGCAAAATCCCTAAAACCATCAAAAATTAGTCCTTCGAACATAAAAATGCAATTTTGGGGGTCAATTTGTGAGATAATCACAAAAGTTATTTAGGAAAATGATAAAGAAATTAATTACTTACAATCTGATACAAGAATGGTCCTTCTACGATGTCAGACTCAGGTGCAAAATCCCTAAAACAAGCAAAAATTAGTCCTTCGAACATAAAAATGCAATTTTGGGGTCAATTTGTGAGATAATCACAAAAGTTATTTAGGAAAATGATAAAGAAATTAATTACTTACAATCTGATGCAAGAATGGTCCTCCTACGATGTCAGACTCAGGTGCAAAATCCCTAAAACCATCAAAAATTAGTCCTTCGAACATAAAATGCAATTTTGGGGTCAATTTGTGAGATAATCACAAAAGTTATTTAGGAAAATGATAAAGAAATTAATTACTTACAATCTGATACCAGAATGGTCCTTCTACGATGTCAGACTCAGGTGCAAAATCCCTAAAACCATCAAAAATTAGTCCTTCGAACATAAAAATGCAATTTTGGGGGTCAATTTGTGAGATAATCACAAAAGTTATTTAGGAAAAGGATAAAGAAATTAATTACTTACAATCTGATACCAGAATGGTCCTTCTACGATGTCAGACTCAGGTGCAAAATCCCTAAAACAAGCAAAAATTAGTCCTTCGAAAATAAAAATGCAATTTTGGGGGTCAATTTGTGAGATAATCACAAAAGTTATTTAGGAAAATGATAAAGAAATTAATTACTTACAATCTGATACCAGAATGGTCCTTCTACGATGTCAGACTCAGGTGCAAAATCCTAAAACCATCAAAAATTAGTCCTTCGAACATAAAAATGCAATTTTGGGGTCAATTTGTGAGATAATCACAAAAGTTATTTAGGAAAATGATAAAGAAATTAATTACTTACAATCTGATGCCAGAATGGTCCTTCTACGATGTCAGACTCAGCTGCATAATCCCTAAAACAAGCAAAAATTAGTCCTTCGAACATAAAAATGCAATTTTGGGGTCAATTTGTGAGATAATCACAAAAGTTATTTAGGAAAATGATAAAGAAATTTAATTACTTACAATCTGATACAAGAATGGTCCTTCTACGATGTCAGACTCAGGTGCAAAATCCTAAAACGAGCAAAAATTAGTCTTTCGAACATAAAAATGCAATTTTAAGGGTAAATTTGTAAGATAATCACAAAAGTTATTTAGGAAAATGATAAATATATAATGCAATATATTGCCGGTTGCGGTCGAATGTAAATTTGCGGAGAATTTAATTCCGCAGGAAGATAGTGAGCGAATTCCTGCAAAAATACAAATATCACACGAAAAAGGGTGACAAAAACAAAAATTTTGCAGGTCGAATTTCACAACAAACAAATACAACCCGACGAGAATTTAATTCCATATCTCTAGACGCCACGCTGAAGTTAGTGAGCCGCCTAGATCGCGCTCAAACACGAAAAAACACAAACATTTCATGAAAAAGGGTGATTTTTTTCATGCAGATTTTCGCCGGGTTCATACGGTGCCCTGAATATGAGTCACTTTTACCGCTAGCCTCGTAAGGTATCCTGAATCGAGTCACTTCTACCGCTAATAAATACAACCCGACGGAGAATTTAATTCCGCATCTCTAGACACCCCGCTCAAGTTTGTGTGACAAACCGTTCGCGTGCAATGACTAAAACGTGCACATGTTGATAGGTACAAAACAAACGCTTAAAGATACCATACCAGTATTTCACGCGTTGTAACATGTAGACTAGTGTTGAGGATAATGATAATCTGCGAAATAAATTACATTGTTAAGGGAAAGTGAGAGAAGGGCTGTGACAATTTATTTTACTTTAAATCGGAAGTCGACCGATAAAGCGAATCAAATTCGCATTCTAATTTAGCTCGTGACTCGACCATCTGAACTCGAAGGCGATTGCCAAATCAAAGAAGAGAACGATAGTTAGAACAATGCTAACATATCGACATACTAAGGCAGAGACAAATCATGAAATAAAACTGCTCCGCGAAGTGTAATTTTTAATATTCTAATAAATGCGACTAGAAAACTTGTTTATACACAAACAAATACTGATAAGCGATAGTGGAATTCCTCGCGCAATAAAACCTATAATGTATCTATCTCGTTTTCACGCACAGCTGGCAACTCCTTCACCAATCGCTTTAAGCAGGGTTCGCGAGATAACGTAAAAAACGTAATGAGGCAATAAATATTTGTCGTGTAAATTAGAATGAAAAATATGAAAATGAAGAATATGAACTTACAAATTGTTGTGCTCCTCAGTCCCCAAGGCATAGCAAGGCCTGAAATTAAAAGAAAAGAAATTGAAACATTTCATATGATTTAATAATAACAATACATGATTTTGAGGTAAAAATTACGTACCCAAGGAAATGATGTATAAATCAACAAGGGAGCGAATTTATATCCAATTAATTTTGCAACCCAAACCAAACTTTGTAACATGCATAAGTATACACACGAAACGCGATCAACTATCAACTTCTTTTGTTACATTAAACGTGCAAATAGTAAATAACATTACTAATGTAATTACAATTAAATAGTCGATTAAAAAGCAGAAATCCGAACAAACAATACGAGTCGCTCAAAACACGTCTGGATCAAACAGAGACCGGCACAAAACTGGTTGCAATCCATCGATAGCGCATGCCGTAGCCGAGTAAGCTACGACACGAGAGTTTATGATAAGAGATCAAGAGATGCGCAAAGCCGGCGGGTCGACAGCACGCGACCTTGTACGTGAATTGCAATAAACAATGTACCTGCAATGAGAACTAAACTAACATGCGCGGCATGCGACAGCGCGAAGACAGCCGAGAATTATGCGCATCGCATCTGGCACGGCGAATGCGATAAGAAAGTTGTTTATATACAAACACAATTCTCACGTCGAATACTCCGCTTGCTGGTAGATATAGAGAATTTTCGGTGGCGAATATCTTTACTAAAAGCGCTAGCGACCAACCAATCAAGATTATAAAAGTTTGGATAATTCTCTTCGAAAACTAAAAAAAGATATAAAGGAGCGGATTGAAAATTCATAATCTACGGAAAATTCTATATAAGATAGGCTAGATATCTAAATTGGAAATTTAAAGTATGACATAATAATTCACAAGATAAAATGAGCAAATGAGAGTCAGCTATACATTCATCCACGTACGGTGCCCTGAACACGAGTCACTTATACCGCTAACATCATACGGTATCTTGGATACGAGTCACTTCTACCGGCACCTTCTACGGTGCTCTGAACACGAGTCACATCTACCGCTACCCTCATACGGTGCCCTGAACGATTCCTAAAATGTCTATAGGAATAAAATAAAAAAAAGTACACCTTCAATATGCTTTAATTATTGTATTTGCAATGAATTATTTCAACATTATATTGGCTTCTGGTTACATCTGCGAACTTTAAAGATTGAAGCAGTTTGGTATCTCCCCAAGCTTCTTCCAGGCTTCTTGTCCCTTCTGTTCGAAGCATTTCATGGTTTCTTCATCAGCATGAGTTGCATGGGAAGCGATCACTCTATTCAGGTTACCAAGCTCCGAAATTACATTTCCAATGCCACCGTAGAACTGTCTGATTATGCACCGAATATTATTTTGGCATCCCTCGAGTTTTTTCTGGAGTTCGTCAATAGAAGTGGCATATTGCTCGATAGCTGCGCGGACGTCATCAAAATGCTCGTTTTCCTGGACGCATTCTTTTATAGCTGCTCTCCAGGTTCCCACGATACCCTCTTGGAAGGTATTCACGACGCACTGGGCAGGATTTTGGGAATCTTGCGCAGTCTAAAGAAATTGATACAAAACAAAATATTATACATAATAATCACTTGACAAATGAGTAATAAAAACTCGTGATATTGTAATACTATGATATGTTACTTTTAAATTAAGTTTTGTTGTTGTTGTACTTACCGCAAAAGCGAAGAGCAAAACAACAATAAAGGTCTTCATATTAGGGCCGTTGTAGTTGAAAGTTAGGAACTATAAAACTTATTGTTTCTAAAGTTTATTTTCTTCTTTATATAGCAGGCGCTTATCAAAATATGTTGTTAATTTTTACAATTTGTGTAAAAAAATTAAAACAATGCGCATTTCCTTGTATTTGACTAAAATTAATTACTATTACTATTTATTGGAAAATTTTTACAAAAACTCCGTGCGCATTCCTTAAATGTTATCTTGAAAAAATATATAGAATGCCAAATATGCCTACGCAGCACGACAAAAATGATGACTCACAACTTGAAAGGTTCTATGTGAAAAACAAATTAATACTTGTAAACGATTACATTTATTCGCCCTTCACCAGAACTACGAGTACAACACATACAATTTAAAAGTGCAGGCATTGTCGCACAGAATCAGCTGCCTTTTGCAGACTTGTGACGAAACAATCCTTGGTGGGTTGACTCAAATGTAGCTCTCTCATTTTGTGGTCCAAGTCCACGACTCTCCTGAAAATGTCAACTCCTTGATTGAAGATTTTTACAGCGGTTTGAATTCTGCAGTTCATATCATCCCCACAACTATCGATTTCACTTGCGGCGTTATCATGGAGATTTTTCGAATCAGTTATGATACTGATGAGGCTTGCTTTTAACTCCTTGAGAGTGTCATCGCCGTCCACACATTGATCCAAATCTTGACCCATGGGTTCCAATGCCTTATGGACGCACTCTCTAATATCGTCTCTTTGAGCGGCCTAATACAAAAAACATCATTGTATTTGTTGTAAATTTTTTGTACATTTGAAAAGCTTATATTTTTATCCCGTTGATTCATTTTTTTAGAAATATTTGTTCAGATCCGTACTAATATTATAAATACGAAAGTCCTGATGTTTGTTACACTTTCACGCAAAAACTACTTAACCGATCATCATGAAAATTTGTACACATATTCTTAGTGGTCCCCGAATGGTTATAGGCTACTTTTTATTTAATAAAAAATTATTATTTAAATAAAATAAAGAAATAGTTTAGCCAATAATACCTCTGCATCTAGCTATTTGACTACTTTAACGCCATCTAGCATTCCAGCAATGAAGCTCAAACCAAACTACTATTGTACCATCACACTGTATTATCACACTGTATTACCGACAGCTACGTCAACATCAAATCCAATTGACTACACTATGGAGACTGTACACTATACTTCCATAGACTATACTTTCAGCCATTTTAAACTTCCCGCCATTCTACTTCATTGTTACTTCTTCTGTGACTACAGATGCATATGGAAGCAACTACATTATTTTAGACTAGCTGTTGCCCGCGACTTCGTTCCGGCAGTGTTTAATAAAAATGTAATTCGTTTTTACTCTCTTGTTCTAGACATACTCGTAGTAAGAGTCAATTCTATCAATAAGATTAGCAATTTTAATTTAAAGAAATTATGCATATAAAGTTTTGTCAATAATGCACTTCAGCGCGCCATCTCGAATTCAACTATTTAACTATAACTATGATTGAATCTCAATGTCAAATTTTATTCTATAGAAAAGAGCTGTTTTGAGGATTTTCCCGGCAATTATTCGAATTTTTCTCACCTTTTAAACCTTCCATAGACCTCCACGAATAATTCAAGACCAAGATAAGATAAATCCGTTCAGCCGTTCTCGAGTTTTAGCGAGACTAACGAACAGCAATTCATTTTTATATATATAGATATTCGCGAGCGAAGCCGCGGGTTAAACCCAATATTAAAAAAACCTGAATACAACTTACCGCAACACCGATTAAAAGAGCCAAGGAAAGAAGGTATTGAAACTTCATGATGAGTTGTGTGTGGTTTTGTGAACTCAATTGCTACTCAAACCACAAACATTCGCAGCTTATATATTTGTTTTCAGGGGTAAAAATGTTTTCAACTATTCAAAGAGTTTGAGAAATTTCAAGAAAATCTACATGCGATGATAACAAACTGAATTATTTTAATTAATACTTGGGTTCTTTTACTTTTCTAGAAATTCACAATTGCTTGTTTTTTCCAAGTATTGTATATTTTTCGAGTTTATTACTTTAATTAGTCCTTATCTCAACTATTTTTCTAGCTTAGATTACACGTCAATATGAAAAAACATATGACGTTTTTAAATTGTTTTCATGAAATTTCAACATAGGAAATCATTGCAAAACATCTATGTACGTCTACTGCGTTTATTAAGTGAAAACTCAGTGAAAATTCAGTTGGACATAGGACCTGAACATGAAATGGTATTTTACAAAAATTAAACTATTTTCAAATATGTTTTATTTAATTTAATCATCATTCATTTAATTATGTACATATTGCGCACGAAAATATCGGGCCGCCCAGCAGAACAACCGCACGCCGTCTAAACATCATGGCCGCGCGTTTCTTCCGCCATCTTGGCGCACCAACCCCTAAAAACAACGCTCCATTTAATCGCACGGAACATCTACACATTGCACTTTCTACACAACCCTCGCATCGCAATCATAATAGTGTGAAACTTTTCGCAACTACACGTAAAAGTTACAGTACATCAAACTCTATACCTTCAATATATAATATATAATGTAGATAATAATAATTATCAATAAAATCACAGGGAATCATTTCGTTTCATTATCGTCTAGGAAAAAAAAACAATCAACTATACCACGCACGGGGTTCACATGCAGCTCAAATGTTTAAGTGATTTGCACCAGAGTTTTGAAAATAAATTCGTGTCCATGTCCATCCGAACGGATTTGTACAAATAAAATACTGTTCTTTCCTCCCGCGCCATTCGAATTTGTTATAAACATGATAAACGCCTACAACGTCAATTGCACATCGCGTCAAAAATTTACGATTTATAAAAGAAATCAATAGAAAAATAATAAATTAATCATTTGCATGTGTTGTGTATGAAACGATGAATAATTCTAGTTTAGTGTCTAGGTTAGATTAGTAAGAGTAATGTGGTTGTGTCTAAAAATATTCTTTGCACAATGCCTAGCTACAATTCAGGTGTCTTTTTTCATTATGTTTTTCTCTCAGCGTTATTTTAGTAGACTACGTCCAGGATAAAGACTAAGGGTCATTATTTACAAAGTACTAATGGCAGTCATTATAAACAACTTTGTTTCACATCCGGTCGCACAGCTCCTCTCTATAATGAACGAGAATGAATCAAAAATGAAAAAAAAAGAGAATCTGCCAAATTCAACACACTATATCATAGTGATTGCTAAGATTATATTCTGCTTCGTACGGCCTTATTGTTCGCATCGGTTCGGCATTCGACCACGTGGGCGATGCTTAGAGTCTAATTATTGTTTGTTTTTTAATTTCATTCTTTAAAGGATTGTATTTATTGTATCAATTTCTGTCTTTGTTTCACTCGCCCTCAAGTCTAAAGTGATATGCAGTGCCACTGCACTAATGAATTCGTTTCTTAAACGGCAGCCATTTCCGTGTGCCCGTCATTATGTTCAATATGTTACGATAGTTCTGTATCACTATTTGGATTTTAATATAAATATTTAGTGAGCGTCGTTTTGGTCTGCTAAATATAGTAAACAACAACAGCAACAACGAATGGCTGGTAACAAGGGTTAGAGTAGTTGCAAGTACTTTCTAAATTCGTTACACATCTCAGTGCCGATCTCAATTCTGGTAACCAATTCCGAAGCGTCCCATTGCTCACCAGCGAGCAGTGAGCATTTCGTTGTCTTGTCATGTTCTGTATTCACTCCGTGACCAGTTCAACCCTCATGCATGATCTCCAAAAGCAGTCGCTTCATGCTATCCAAACCAGTAAGAAAACCGCCATCGGGGCCATGATGTACCGTCGTCGTCCCCGCACTAGAACTAATATCCGATTTGGTGACAAAGGATGTGTGCGCAAAGTCAATCATCCTAACATCCACTTGAATCGGCGTGGGAGACCGCGACCGCGACCTGGAATGACGCTTTGCACGATCAGTTTGAAGTTGCAATTGACTGCAACTCGCGCCGGGAGTCCCTGGCACAGTGGAATCCTTCACTCGTAATCGTTTCGGTACACTTTTATGTGTGACTGTGGGTGTCAATTCCTCATCGTCTTCATCCTCAAGCTCCAAATCTTCAAAATGAAGGGTATTCTTAAGATTAGAAGGAGGTGGCGGTGAGGAGAGCTCAAAATCTGAAGTATCGTCCGAAGTAAGACCATTAAACTGCCCACTTAAAGAATACTCATCACTGCTACTGTTGGAATAAATCATCCAGCTTTCCACGGGCGATGTGGAAAGACGTCCGCCTGGTTGTAATATAGGAGGGGAATCGAGAAACATTGTCTCTTCGGAGATAGGGAAAAAGGAAGAATTTGCACCGCGTGCGGCCGCTTCACCAAAACCACGATGATGCGAATCCTGCGACACCTCTTCATGGGACAAATCTAACGAAGAGTTGCTTGTATCCGCGTCGTAATAACAGGGCACATCACGCGAGTTGTCCGATTCCTGCGTGCAGTCATTTACAAGATACTGCAGTGGAGAACTTGAACAACATGGTTGTTTTTTGAGTGACAATAGAGGTACGCCGCCATTGCCTTCGTAGACAATCAACAACGAACTGAAATAACAAACATATTATTAGCTGTGTTGATTTTGGCTAAGCTGTGAGTTTAACATACCAAGAGTAAAACCTATAACTGCCTTGTTTTTCGATTACTCTTCGTAATTGTTCCAATTTGTTTATGACCTTCTTGATGACATACGTTCGCAAACCGTATCCATTGTCAAAGAACCGAACAAGAGCACTTTTGAAGCCATCTTCATTCAGTTCACGACCCCAGTATTTATCCTTCTTCAGATAGTAGTCAGAATCAGCCTGGTATACTTGCATCCCACAGAGACGCACCCCAAAGATGCTGATGTACTAGCCGCGCATTTGGCCATCTGCTTACTGCGTTTCTCAGCGGAGGCATCGTCCCCATGTTGGCGTGTACCCATTTTCAAGTCTAAGATACACGGATGCATATAGGAGGCTGTTATGTTCTCCAGCATGAGGAAGTACTGCTTGTTGGTGTTATCACTTTGCGAGATGGATTTCAACACTTCTTTGGGGTTGCCCGAGTGATGCACGCGCATCTTGAGCACTTCTTCGCGTTTACGCTTGTAGCCGCTCTTGGAGCGTCCACTGGGTGCCTGTGCAGCAACCACGGCGTTGTCATCGCGGAAACTGGGCGAGTATCGTTTCTCCATCTTGCCGCTACACAACGTCGCCTGCATTACCCCTGAAACAATTTCATTGCGATTAGAAACATGTGTAAAACACACAAAAATTATATAAATTAAAACTTATTGATATTTAATTGAGTTACGAATAAAATTAAAGTGTGCGCGTTGCATTCAGTTTTCGTGATTCATGAAATTATGATGAGACGAAAAATGCATGTCGAAAACAAAAAACAAAACAAAATAATTTCTGTACTTTTAAACTACACCCGGGTTGTTTTCGTCGTCGTCTCTCGCATCGTTTCGTTTTCTCGCTTCGTCGATTGTTGTTGTTGGTGTTTTTTTGGAAATTGTATTGTTTGTTTATACAAACCCATCTCGAAAGCGTGGCGATGAGCGGCGGGGCGTGTGCGTGTGCGGCGCAGCCTCCCGGGGGCGGTTTCGGGCGTGTGGTTGGCAGCGAGAGGCGGAGCATGGGAGGGGCACATAGCGCGCGACCGCCGGCCGCCAAAACTGAACAGAAGAAGACAGAACTCTTCTCTTGCAAATCACACTTACAAACACAGCTCGCTCTCGGCCTTTACTATATCCGCAATTATTCAGAACAATTTCATTGATAGTTTCATTGAGCTAAGATAGAAAAAGAGAGAAAACTTTGAAAACATACTTACCTCTGGAAATGTATATTTTCAAAAACAAAATTCAAAAAAATGAAAGTGATCAATGATATATCGATCGATAATGATCAGAATGAATGAGTGTTTGTTCCTCACGAAGGTATTCATCAGTACATCAATCAACAATCAGATCAATTGTTTATATTTTTCAAAACTCAATCACAATATTTGCTTGCGTGTGTGTGTGTGTGTGTGTTTAAATGTGTGCAAAACGTTTTATTAAACATTTAGAAAAAACGATAATCGTCAGAGATCTTTATTGTCCACAAACAATTCAGCATAAAAAACACGATTAAAAGGCACATCGTAACATATCACAACTATTTGGTTTTAATTTAAAAAGAACTTTGAATAAAAAACATATGAAACATCACAGTCGAGACAAATGCAAGATTTCAGCTAATTATTAGAGATTTAATAAAAAAAAAGAGGCGAAAAGTCGATGCTCTGCTTACCTTTGTATTTCGGTACAAACATTTTGATGTCCTGATCCTGAATGTTCTGATAGAACTCCAACTCGCGATAGTTCAGAGGCTTGCAGATGGTATTCGGGTTCAGAACCATAAGGCGTGTGTGACCACCGACCTAAAATTATATTCAAATTTATTAAATACTATTTGTGCCTAAAAATAATTCGGTGTATGTTAGGATGAAAGTACACTTTCTCTTAACGACGCGCACGTGGCACTGTCCACGTGGATAAGCAGTTACTTTGTTCTCTGAACACTTTGTTGGTAGGTGATCAAGAATAACGGCAGTTTCCACTCGGACGCACCTGTTACGCGGTCATCGCTACAAAAACGCGCGATGATGGCGCAAACAATCGTCGCCAATGTAAACGAAACAAAAATTCTTTAAAAATGGCGAAATCATTGAACTGGTACACGACTACCATCAAAACTACCATCAAAAGAATATGATGAATGACCATCAACTGTTCAAAAGTTTCCCTTGGCAAATACTCAACAATTTCCTTGCATAATCAAATTTTAAATAAACTAACCTGATTGCTGAGCGGATGTAGATCCACCTCGTTGAGATCATCATGATGTCCAGTGGTGGTTGTGGTGGTGGTGGAGCTGGTGGTGCCCGCCGCTGACAGCAATTGCTGATGATGGTGGAGGTGGTTGTTGTGCGCGGCGCTCAGCGTCGTCGTCACCGTCGCTGTCGTCGCGTTCAGACGGCTAATGCTGGTGCGCAATTCAGATTCTCCCATACCCCAATCCGCCAACAGGTACACCATCCCCCTTTGCTTGGATCCGTGTAAAATCTCCGAAAGAATGAGCGGAAAGCGCATAAAACCTGCGCGCTTCGTTTAATATTAAACTTAACCTGCAAAAAACAGAAAAAATCTTATTTCATTTATTTCTGCGTCGGCAATAATACTTGGGAGGTGTAAAAACAGTGGAATATTAAGAGTGTGATCGACTGACAAATTTATCAATTTTGACATTGTGTGGATGTGTTGATAACCACAACTGAAATTTTTGACTTTTTGACGCTAAATATAATTTTAGTCATTGTGTGATTGATTGATTATCTTAAAATATTTTGTGAGTTTCGTAATCGTTTAACGAGCGCTATAAACTTCCAAACTAAACTCACAGACAATTAGGAAGTAATTTGTTACTGTGTTTATTCATCTAGGAAAAACCTCAAGACGTGACGCGGAAGCTTAAAACACAAAACATTGAGGCTGCGCTGCGTTCTGTTGTAAGATGTTGACCGATTAAAACAAGTCTGGTCCTTCATTTCGACTTCCGCTCGAATCTAATATTATTTCCATTGAAATATATTTTCGGTTTTAACTGTTACGCCTGACATTTTGGAAATATCCGTACGCGTTGCAGTCAAGATCGTAACGCATTGGCGCCAGAGTTTAAATTCTAATTCGAATTTCCGATGCGTTAACTCATGTTGAATGTACGAGTACGCATTTCTCAGTGAGTGTTGAAATTTTTCAGTTTCTACGTTTCAGATTTTTGAACTGAAATTATAAATTATGAGCAGCGCGTAGTAAAACTGAAAAGCAGTAAATAAGTAAAGTTATCCGTGATAAATTTCGTGGCGCAGCGTTTTGAAACTTTCAAACGACCTCATTTCAATTTCCAAAATGTCTCCAAGCTAATAAAATTGAATTTACTCTTTAACTTTCGTTAATAATCAATTTGCACTTAAATAATTAGCAATCATAACCTCTGCTAATCTTCAGACTGATAACAATTATCCTATCGCAAAATAATTTATACGAAAAGCCGGTTTGGTTATTAATCCTAACTGGTTTTAGTAGACAAAACAACAGTATCAACAGTTATTATCAACTATTTTAGATAAAAGTAAAAATTATTGAATTATATTTTCTTTTTGGGATAATTCGCATGTCAAGTGCTTGGTTCCGGTTGTAACTGCGTAGAATCAAGGGCATCACATAGTTTGCTGTGTCCTGAATAGTCCTGAACCTGGGAGTAGTCTGGAGCACTGGGGCAGGGAAACACTGGGCGTCAGATCGGCGCGCCACGACAAGGCCATCTGCGCTGCGTTTTTCCTCGTACATTGTCCTCGACCCCGAGTGGGAAAACAGGACGAGTTGAGGCATCCAACCCTCACCCAACATTACAACATTAAATCTATGACGTCGTAGGAACAAGCAAGTTTCCTGTATTTCCTTCCTCCATGAAGGACACAGCCAGGTCTTGATAAAATCAAAATATTTATTCCACTTGGTTTATTTGTTAATTTTTCCTGCTTGTTTGCTTTGATATTTAGGATGAGGTCAGCGTTGCGGAAACGGCGTTGCGCGGCACGATCATTACACAATCTGCAGTTGACCGACATTCGCCACGACTGGCGCATCGTGAATCACCTCGTCCTCATCATCAACAAAGCCAGTCGCATTCGTGTCTCATTCATCGCATGCAAATTAGCAGCGTGCTGACTTCTCGGAAAAGGGCGACTCAGAGGGTCCGCGGAAGTTCAATCGATAATTTGATTAAAACGCGGAACGTGCTGTGCTGGCATTCAAGCTTTATAACAATCGCGTGTGAAGCGCTTAGACTAAAAATACCCAGCGAACATTTCTCCTATCTACTTCAACTTGATAGTGATAAAAGAGTCCAATTTGAATTATCACGAAACTAAACGGTTTGTTTTAATTTTTCACCTTTGTAAAGTCATTTTTAGATCAATATAATTTATATCATTGGCATAGATGCATGACTAAAATTAATCAACAGTAAAAAACGTATTTATCATATTATTTCCCTTTTGAACTCATATCCCTTGCGTTATTTAGATGTTCACAGGCTTTGAATCATCGAAACTGTTGAAACTGTTGAGAGTTATGAATTACACGTGGCGTTGACGATTATTTACACCTGAGAGGTGGGACCGATGCCATTTATTTCATGCACTTCGATTATTCATTTCTCGAAACTCAAACACATTGTACTATCGCTATAATTAATATTTTTCGATGTAAAATGGGGTACTAAATTTACCATAATAAAATTAGTCGTATTTTGAGCTTAATTTGGTTAATAACTAGCAGTCATGGATGCATTTAGGTACGTCATGGCCGATAAATCATTCGAATGCAATTTGCGCACTGACGCACATAATTTCTACCTCGTTGGCGCAACATTAATCGCATTACACAGCCAGTAAAAACGGAATAAAAGCACAATTTGGATGCGCAATCAACGCTGCCCTTACATTCCAGCACATTTCATGATAAAATGGACCCAATTTATTTCTGCCACGATGAAATTCGGTAAAGAAATAAAAAATAAAAAGATTTTCTCTCGGTCACATTGTGTGCGTATTTTCGTATTACATTCGCGTAAAAATAGTCATTTTCATCTGGTTGTTATTGAAACACCATGGTTGCGTATGAGTGAAATTTATTTTATGATAGAATATTTAGCACGGATCATGATGAATAACCGCTTAAATTGTTTGCTTGTTCGCTGTTCTCAGTTGAATATTATATCGCGCGCGCTTTGGTTTTATTGCTGGCTGTTTTCGTCAATGAAAGAATTTCAATGCTCACCGGCTATTATTAGCGGCGCTAGCACAAAACACATAAAAACACGTAAATGACAATCGCCATATTTAGGTGTAAAAGCAAAGCGGATGACGTCAACCGAAAATTGATTTTCAATTTGTACTATAGAAAAAAAAGAATTATTCATAGTCTAAGTCTTAAATTCAACAATTACCCGTGTATTTTAAATTTTAATTTGTTCATTGTTTTAAATATTCGACTTATGTTTGTGATGCTTGGTTTTGGTTAAGTTTTTTATGTTGAATGCAAGTAATGATAATTAATTAATCGCTTCGCTGGAAACCGCTTATACAACACGATCGCCTTTGTGTTGTGCAACTTGTCACCCGACAAGGTCAGACTATTTGAATGCTGATATTCCAGTTATTACAAAAGAAAATTTGATGTAATTATTAAAATAATTGCATCAAAATAGAAATTGGATTGAATTGGCTTGAAATTAATAATTTTAAAGAAAGTCTTTGAATGTGGGAAGTGCGATAAAAGGATAAAATCTGAGGAAAATTTTTGCATTGTGGCGAAATCTGGTTGTCGACGAAATTGTTGTTAGCTACAATTTGGCAGTGCGCATCGTCCGCCGACTAGCCTTACGCAATCACAACGCTCTAAAAAACGAAAACGTTTAAATTAGACGAATTATTATGAAATATTTTTAATGGCGATACTAACTATAACTAGTGTACGCAAAAATCAAAAACCGAACGATGCCTGACACACTTTAAATTGTGTAGTTTATAGTTCATTAAAATGATTTATTTCCGATTAGTAAGGCATGATATAAATAGTTGAATATAACTTTCGATGAGTCGGGAAGTCACGCGAAAATTACTTAAATACTGCTATCATAGAAACAGGTACTCAGTTAAATTATCGTTATCGTTATTTTTAAATCTTTTAATTTAGCAATTAAATGACATCAATTGTTTACTCTGACGAATTAAGTTTAAGTATTAATATGAGAGGAAGTTAAGACACGCGTGCCAAAATTCAGGTTTCAAGTATTATTTATATCTATAAACAATGGATAGGTATGAGATTTGACGAGTGACACTTCAAATGAAACAAAACAACCATTGTTTTGGACAAAATTTGTTCCAAAATACAATTTGAGTCAAGCTAATATAACAAAAAAGTGAAAATTTCATAAAAATTTCATGGAACTTTGAGGTTTATGCACAGATTCTCAATTTTAATTTAAATTCATCATGTCGTCAACTGGTCTGTGCATTTTAATTATTTTCCGCGTGATTATTAAACACTGACAAGCACATTTTATAACACAATCTCAAAAAGAGGCGCGTGCGGCAGTGGCACGTGAGATGTTTTCGCAAATAAATCTCTACTCAGTTTATCACGATGTTATGTTGCAAGTCGGGAATGTGAAATATATTCAATAAAATTTCTATGTATCTTTAGTTATTTACATAAATACAAAAATATCAAAGTGGATTGATTAAATATTTACCACACGCTTTCTGGCATAATTAAACACGCAAAATTTATATCCAAATTCGCAGCTCCTCCATCAATAGTTTTTTGCCTTTCGAGATATTTTTAAAATATGACGAAACTTTAACTATTATTGCATCTTTGATAATGTCATCGGGAATGCCCTTAGACTAAACGCATTAATTTATTATACATTTATTTATTTAGATTTTAGATCATACGCCCACGACGCATGTTTTAATTAGTTCATTAGCATGCGTTAGTGCCAAAATCACTCCGCAAATATTTACGCAGACTAAATATTTATATTATTCGTATCATGTAAATATTATAACTGTAGCTTAAAAAAAGTGTTATTATGCTTTGTGTGTGTCTGTGACGAAATCTGCTTGCTGCAGCAGAGAAAAAGGTCACTTTTTAAAGGCCTGACGTGATAGCACCGCTGGAGAAAATGCGGTTTGATGCAGTTCGGGATCATTCGCTCACTCCTACATCTTACATCTATGACGTGGTTGGAATGTGTGCACGCTTATCATCATCGTGTGCAAAACTAAACTAAATGTTTAAGCATATTAAACAATGTCAAAAATAAATAAACATGAGCACCAAAAATGGCACGTTTACAAAAAGGTAATAAAATATTAAATACCACCTACATACCAACATCCTTGTTATGATCTTCAAGTCAGATTTAGGTTTTCTAAATTTTTATCCGCGACACGTGCATAACAAATCATAAAAGTGCCGGAAAGGAGTCAAATGTTAGATTTCATGATATTACACGTATTTGTACCAAAATAAATCACAAAAATTTAGAAAAGAAAAGTGTTCGAATTAAATTTTACATAATTTACAATAACAAATATTTTTAATCACTTTGTATATTATAGGTTGCCTTGTAGGATGTGAAATCGAAGAAGCAGTTACTATGTAACACAAAATATTCACGATTTTGTGCGCGCCGATTTTTGGATGTTTGTTTATTGTAATTTATTGTTTATCTAACTTGTTTGCATTCTTTATTGCGCTGTTTGTTCGTTGGCTGCGAAAACAACGAATCGCATATAGACACAAGCGCTTTTACGGTATGTATTAGTTCATGCGTCGGGAGCACAAAGTCATTTTAACAAAGTGCAAATTGTTACAGTGTAACAAACTCCAGCAAAAAAAAAATAAGAACAAAATCAACGTAAACCTAGCCTGAAAAATCTCAAATTTGACATCATCGTCATCTTTTGAATTACAAAAATATACATTCTGTAGAAATAACAAATTTAATTTCACTTAATGTGGATTTTAGTTAATTTTAATAGTTCAAAATCAATTAACTTGAAATAACAACGTAATTCGTTAAATCAATCAAATTAATTTCCTCAAATTACCCAATTTTAGTGTGAATCATCATATTGTGTAATATAAGTTTATAAAAACAGCTAAAATTTAATTTAGGACAAACTTTATGAGCGAAAACCGATAACGTTAACAATTATTATTCACCAACCTACCTGACAACACGTGCTACTATAATATAATGCAAATATAATGCACCTAGATAAATTTTACACAAATAAACAATACTCAACAATAAATTTTTATGCAAATTGTAAATTTCCGCCTCAGAATTGCGCGCGGAAAGTTCCACTCGCGTGTACATAACCCGAACGCACTTCTCAGCTCACCATGTTTTGTCTTTCGCGTTATTTTGTTGCCATTTGCACGCGCGCTGGATTCTCCTGAAATTCTTTCGTTCCACTCATCGCCCGATCGACCCAGCAGGCAGACATAAACTATACTCAGCGATACGTGCCTCACACGTACACACTAAGCGCGAAAAGTCAATAAACTCGAACACCACAAAGTACTGGAAGGTACGCAGCAGCAGGAAAGTACTAAAAATACAACTAAACACAAAATCAATGAAAAAATCTCTATACCTACTAATATTATAAACGCGAAAGTCCTGATGTTTGTTACACTTTCATGCAAAAACTACTTAACCGATCATCATGAAAATTTGTACACATATTCTTAGTGGTCCCCAAATGGTTATAGGCTACTTTTTATTTAATAACAAAAAATATTTTTAAAATAAAATAAAGAAATAGTTTAGCCAATAATATCTCTGCATCTGGCTATTTGACTACTTTAACGCCATCTAGCATTCCAGCAATGAAGCTCAAACCTAAGTACTATAGTACCATCACACTGTATTATCACACTGTATTACCGACAGCTACGTCAACATCAAATCCAATTGACTACACTATGGAGACTGTACACTATACTTCCATAGACTATACTTTCAGCCATTTTAAACTTCCCACCATTCTACTTCATTGTTACTTCTTCTGTGACTACAGACGCGTGCGGAAGCAACTTCATTATTTTAGACTAGCTGTTGCCCGCGACTTCCTTCCGGCAGTGTTTAATAAAAATGTAATTCGTTTTTACTCTCTTGTTCTAGACATACTCGTAGTAAGAGTCAATTCTATCAATAAGATTAGCAATTTTAATTTAAAGAAATTAATTATATAAAGTTTTGGCAATAATGCACTTCAGCGCGCCATCTCGAATTCAACCATTTAACTATAACTATGATTGAATCTCAATGTCAAATTTTATTCTATAGAAAAGAGCTGTTTTGAGGATTTTCCCGGCAATTATTCGAATTTTTCTCACCTTTTAAACCTTCCCTAGACCTCCACGAATAATTCAAGACCAAGATAAGATAAACCCGTTCAGCCGTTCTCGAGTTTTAGCGAGACTAACGAACAGCAATTCATTTTTTATATATATAGATGAGTCATAGCAGTGAATTTAGCTGAAAATTGTGCAAGACAAATGAAATAACTAAACTACTCGCAAAACTCGCGTGGAAAAACATCTGCTCCGGCTGAAAATCTAAAAATATCGCATTTCTTTGTTGTCTCCGATTCTCTTTGTGAGGCAACAAATTTATAAATGAACTTACTACATCTTGTTTACGGCAGATTAAAATACATTTTTTTCTCCGAAATGCGAAAATCCACGAGTTTGAAACAATATTCAACAATAACTGGCATTTGTTCTCGAGATGTCGACACGCCGACACACTTCTCATCAATAATTACAGCCGCTATTGATTATGATTAACACATATTATGATTAATGCGTTTAACACCATTTCATACATTTTACGCCTAAGTGGCGTCATTTAAACTCAAACAAAACACAAATTTCAATCCGGTTATTTGTGGTTTAACACGACTATACTTAATAAAAATAATTAGCGTCAATTTTGTTAGAGTTAAGCGTTGATTCCATGAAAGGTTGTAAGTCGCTGTGTGACGAGCACGTCATTATCAACAATTCAACAATGAGGCGTCAATGACAGAGGCTGACGAGGGCGATAACACAATGCGCGCCATTGTGGTGCGTGGAAAACGTGCTATTATTATCGATTCGTATATTAACATCGCCATCAACAACATATCCGCATGTGCGCAACACATAACACATAACACTAAATTTGCATCATCGTGTTTACGACAAAAATTGCGTCTTGATCTATTTTTCAAAATAAATTTTTCCCTATAAAAATTTAAAGTAAATATTTCCATGGTGATCAAGTTGGATTTATTTTTAGCCTGAAATGACTAAAAATAAATCAGCAGTGGAAGGAAAAAAAATCGCGCCAAACAATTCCAATCCCAACGCCGGTATATTCATTATTCAAATTTAAAGAGTGTCACGGTCGACACACTTACACCAGGGCGCAGGCTGTGCGTAATTTTGAGGTCAAACACTCTTGTTTCGCCTGTAAACGTAAAATAAAATTTTCATTCAGTGGAAAATTCCCAGTCTGATGAATCATTACTACATATTTAACACTGCTTTGTTGAAAATACACGAATACCGGAACTTACAACGTGGATTTTCTCTTTTCGGAGCCCAAAAATGATTTTTGGGTTTGTGTAGAAAAAGGATGATCCTATTTTATATATTAGAGGATTTTCCATGGCATTGAGATGCTGGGAGTAAATTGTCTTTTGTTTCAGTTTGAGAATCCCGGGAGAATTTTGGGAAAACCCTTTTCTTTGTTTATTTTCTAAGAAAAATAAAAAGTATGGGAAAATACAAGCTGTGGTTGTATTCTTAGATTAAAACAAAGATTTTTAACTCTTTTTGTCTGTTTTCTTAACGTCATAACTGAATAATTAAAGAAATAAATCATTTTCGTTGGTTTTAGCAAAATCCCTGCGTATTTTCCAAATAAAACAGGAAATTACTTCAAAAACCCCTACTATAATATTATAAATGCGAAAGTCCTGATGTTTGTTACACTTTGACGCAAAAACTACTTAACCGATCATCATGAAAATTTGTACACATATTCTTAGTGGTCCCCGAATGGTTATAGGCTACTTTTTATTTAATAAAAAAATAATTTTTAAATAAAATAAAGAAATAGTTTAGCCAATAATACCTCTGCATCTGGCTATTTGACTACTTTAACGCCATCTAGCATTCCAGCAATGAAGCTCAAACCTAAGTACTATAGTACCATCACACTGTATTACCGACAGCTACGTGAACATCAAATCCAATTGACTACACTATGGAGACTGTACACCATACTTCCATAGACTATACTTTCAGCCATTTTAAACTTCCCGCCATTCTACTTCATTGTTACTTCTTCTGTGACTACAGACGCGTACGGAAGCAACTTCATTATTTTAGATATTCGCGAGCGAAGCCATGGGTTAAAGCTAGTATAAAATAAAACCAATAATAATTAATTTCTTACCATTTTTACACAAAATTTACATAATTTAAAGATGAACCTACAAATTTATCCAAAAAAATAAATATTTAGACACAAAACAAACAAAAATATATCAAAAAATTAATTGTCGCGATTATAAACATCGTGTTGTTTAAACAAATAGCGAATCGTCATCAAAAAAGTGGTGTGATTCATGATGATAGCAAGTGCGTATCACCTGAATTCAAATTTACATTGTGTTTTGCTGCTGAATCGGCGACAAGCAGTAAAAACTGGTCTAAAATTGAGTAATTACGCAATTAACTAAATAATTACTCTTGCATTAATCGCCAGACATCGAATGACATTAAACTTAGGTTACACACAGTATTTGACCAGTGATAAATCAATCTCAAACACATTCATCCTCAAATATTTATATTAATGAATAATATCCGCGTAGTCGACCGATTTGTTGAAATTACGACCGCAACGCACGAGTAATTAAAGTTAAACTTTGTGCTGATTTGGTAATCAATACGTCATTATATTTAACACTACGTCACTGAAATATTTTTTGTTTTTGGTTTCAATGTCAATAAACGTCGATCAATGACTCGTAATAACACGTAATTCAAGGCAAAAGAAAAAAAACAAACAGTTTTCACTAAAACTTACCTTTGAAAATGTTTCTCCTGATGCGTAGTCACTTTGGAATTAAAACTGAATCACAATAATGTTTTTTATGTTGGTATTACATCAAAAACAAAATTTCCTGCTTTGTTTTCTTTTTCAATTTTCTGCACTGTTGGTGGGTTTTCAAGTAGAGTTGGCAACACTGCGCCGGCAGCCTGCTGACTGCGCCTGGGTGTATCGATTTGGAGGTAGCCTGCCCGCACGACACACACAAACTCAGCGCAATCTCAACCTCAACGCAACCGCAATCGAAAACGAAATATACTCAAGAATAACTCGCGAATTCGCACTTTAACGCACTTGAAACCGAAACAACTGTGTAATAGTATCACCATGCGGCCGTTTTGCTTCACGTTCGTGGGAAGACCTCAGGAAACCAGCACGCAGGGCCGTATTAGCAGCGAGGGCGATGATTTTTTTGACGAAAACACTGCCGATTGAGTCACATCACAATTTGAAAATTTGATTCGCACAGGCGCACAGGGTGTGAATTTGATTTATGATCCCGAGCTGTGGTTGGGTGTTAACAGCGCGCCACATGTGCCATCGTCGGAGACATTTCGTGGCACGGCCGTAGCACCATTCGCAATTATACAATTATACAACTTGAAGTGTGGCCGAGCGCGGTCGGCGTCCAGGTGAAAGTCGGATTCTACCTGTCTGTGTCAAACCCCAGCTCTTTTTGCTACAACTTCAAAAGATATAGCGAATAATTTTGCTTTTTACTGTTTTTTTACGATGAATTGCGTGTAGGTAAGTGCGCAAACAAGCAAAAGTGTTTGTATTGTATTTCGTTTGTTTTGTATTTGTCGAATGCGTGGTTTGTGTTTGTGATTGCGATATTGAATACGCGATTGCAAATTGCGAAATACGTGCGCACAGAGCAACGATTCGTACGAAACTAAACGAGCTACGGAACCGAACGAATCGAGCCACCGAGCGATTGCCCCGTGTTCGGTCGCGCTCGGCCGAACGCGGATGCAGTGAGCTGGCTAAAAATGGAAACACTCACACACATCTACATCGTCTACATGTACATTCATTACTACACAAGATCGGCTACGTTCGTAGAATTTCGTTGCCGGTGCGATGGTGTGATTGGTCTAGCTGAAATTGCTAGACATAAAGGCAACGCGTTTTCTTTGTCACACGCGTGCGAAACATGAATTTATTGAAACTTGTTTGGGATTAGTAAACAAAGCAGGAAAATCCACTTTCCAGTGACCGCAATAAAGACCGACGCATGTAGAGCGTGTCGGCATCAACTCTGCATGAGAATTTCGATTGTTTGCGGATGGGGGAGCGAGCAAACAAACAGCTGATTCAATCACGTGACTTTATTATTGGTTACTCATTGAAACATCTGTTTTGGTAAAATTTAGCCAACATCAATTCAATTCAAGTGTTTCTATGTGCCGATTGTCACTCGGTCAGATTTAGTAAGTCCATTGTTTTTTATTTTACGATTGCATTTATATTGTTTCCCGTCGCAACGCGACATTCATTTTGTTTGTCGTGCGATCGATAGCAACATAATCTTGTCATACGAATGCGGATTATTAGCTTTTTTATTTGATTACACCCATTGTCCACCGCCGTCATAGGACTTCGCGACGTTGTTGACACTGTCGATTACGTGTTTTGCAGTGAAACTGCGTTTCACATTGATGCAAATTTTGTTTCGGACACGTGCTGAAATGTGTTGATGATAGGCAACCCACAATGCACGTTTGCTTTGTTTTCAAACGATGCATGAGTGTGCAACGATTAAATAAACATTTTAAAGATTTATACGACACGTGAAAGTCGTTTGTCGCGTTATTTTGCTTGTTTTGCATCTCGAGTGGGTTCACGCTGCATTCTAAGCAATTATATCGGCTGGAGCATTGCATTTAAGTGCATAGTAACAGATGTTGTTAGGTTATCAATCAAGGTATGTAAACATATTCAGTTTCATGTGAGATATTAAATAGATTTGATATAAATAGCAAGTGAATCATGTGTTGCGCATGCGCAGTAAGTGATGGAGCGAAATTCAACAATGTAAATTTACCTAACCTTACTTTTTTGTAAATTTAGTTTATTTAGTGTTTGGTAAGTTATTACGCTAGTTTTATTAATTAATAATGATAGTAATTATTAATTTCCTAAAGTGGCATTGAATAGGCTATTACTACTAAACGATTAAACATTGAAAAGCACAAGTGAACATCAAGACATTGAATTTACTTACTCATTTGAAGTGTTTTATGAAGGACATTCATTATTACAGTTTTATTACTTGCTTTAATAATGTTCTAGCATTACACTAACTCCTTGGTAACAACATCGAAACATTGAATGTGCAATTACAGAAAATAGAAATTAATTTCATCGCTGCCATGCGACTAAACTATCAAAAGTAATAACCGTAATTACTCGTAAATCGTGTCTTCAAGCATTTTTATATAATAAATATGTTTTTTGTATTCAGAAAAAATGATGCCTAACTGTGCCTCCCACGTTCCAGCGCAACGAGATTGGATGCTGTGTTAGCGACAAGCTGTCTGCCTCGGTTCGACTGGAAATAATTGCATAATTGCTTGTTGCGTAACCAATTTGTAAGCAAATGAGTAAGTATATATTCTGTTGTATTGTGTTTGTGGCATTTATTATTTTCCAGCGGTTTTTAAATTTCCAGGAATTGTTATTGGACAAAATCTAG
The DNA here is from genome assembly GCF_025399875.1 of Dalotia coriaria. Classification (NCBI taxonomy): domain Eukaryota; kingdom Metazoa; phylum Arthropoda; class Insecta; order Coleoptera; family Staphylinidae; genus Dalotia; species Dalotia coriaria. The sequence continues at coordinate 7,173,377 of NW_027045445.1, forward strand.
AAATTATAACAGGTATCGAAGTAAGGACATTAGCGAATTGTAATTCTTGGAAATTGGATGTGTTTATTATTATTTCTGGGGAAATCCAAATAGATGTATAATTTAAATATTCTAGGAATGCAAAATATTGATTAATAGATTCTTTAAAATGTTTATTATTTACAGATTTTGCATAGAAAACTTTCTGCTTTTCCAGAAAAACACAAAGAAGAAAAATGTTTAATTTTCAACATTAATATTCGTCAATTTGTGTATATTTTCAGCAGAATCATCTACACCATGTCACCAAATACACATAACACACTCAACCAGTGAAATTCTACTACAATTCTACAAATACTAAACCCAGATAAGCGAAAATATAAGCTGAGTTGATGTAATCTGTAGAAAACTAGGACGCCACACACGAAATTTAATTTGTTGTATAACAAATTGAATATTACGAAGACACCTTTACAACTTCTGAAGTAATAAAACAAAATCAAGTTGGATGAAGTTTCACCTGTACTTGGACTACTTCTAGGTAGCACTTTTACTTGCACTTGATATTGATATTATGTAGTTCGACGGGTGGTTCAAGGTTCTTATCGACGTAAGAGCGCACGTCGGCGAGCAAGAACTCGCATTCTCGTATTAACTATTGAAGTAAATGTACCTACTTAGGATTGGAAATTAATGAAATGAAAGTAATGTGTTTACTTCGTGTTCACGTACAGCGCCGTGAACAAAGTCAATACTGTGATTAAAATTTTACTTGCTAAATATAGGCAGTAGACGGGCAGATAATAGGAAATAGCGAGTAGAAATAGTTAGAATAGGAATTGCGAGTGTTTAGGGGATTAGGAACCGTGTCGGACCAGTTAGATTTTAGGTAATTGGAAAATAGACACTTAATATTTGTGTATCCTAAGAAAAAGTTATTTTTTTCTACTTCCTGCGTTAAAACGCCAGTTATTCGCCGTTTTGAGTCACATAAAGTGGTATTTTACACACGGATGGGCAAACCGTGACTAAAATACTCTAGACGTGACAAACACTCCTCTTTTTCCATTGGATACTTAATATATTTATTAGAACATTGAAATTTAAAAACACTTTTTGAGGTTTTGCATAAATGAATAATGTTGTGATCCAGATTTATGGATTTCTATATTTTAAGGAGAATTATTTTCTTGATTGCTAGCTTAATACATGTATGTATTTATTGCGTGAGTAACCAACTGCTTCTCTAATCAATTCATCGTCTAATCACATGCAACCTTTCCAACTGTAGCTATGTAAAAATAAGTATGAGTAATACTGCATAGGTAATACCTAACTTATAAATTTTGTTGGCTGGTCATTGTTTCGTAATGCTAATCAACAAAAAAAGAGCTGAATATTAACGTGTATCGATAGACTAATCAGGCGAAACAGATAAAAATAAAGCCATATACAAAAATAGGCTTGAAACTTTAACAAAACGGAAAAGTTCAAAGGTTAGTGTCGTGTCGTATCGTGTCAATAGTATCGGGAGAAAACGAGTGTAAGGGCCTTTAAAGGGCACAAAGCATGCGTGCGTAGACTAGGTCTACACCTTTAGATGTAACAACACAATATATATGTTGGTTTTGATTGTTGGTTGTTAACCATATGACGTTTTGGGGTGGTTTCGTGATTGTGGCAAACTGTGCGTGCTTGCACGTGAGTAATTATTGTAATTAAATCAATTTTTTCTACTTTTACCTTTGAAGTACTAGTTTTTCACGATTTTGAGACATAAAAAGTGGTATTTTAAACACGAACAGCTAAGACCATGACTAAAGTACTTTAAACCGTGAGTAAAATACTTTAGTCACAAGTCAAACAAGAAAAAAGCATACATTTGCTCTTAAACTACAAACAAACTTATAAATCATGAAATTTTTACTTTAATGTCACATCACAACAGAATTAAAACCTGTAGAAAATATGTTAATCTATTTTTTGCATTTTTAAGAGTTTTAGAATAATTGTCATTTTTTATGATTGATGGAAATCAAGCAGTGGCATTAGCACATATTCTAACACGTTTTCTATGTTGTTGGGCGTTGCGTTGTTTTCATCTTGTCAGTAGACCAACGTCAATACGATAATCATCAACTTTTTGAAACGCGAAAATCGCCAACTGCGACTATTCATCAAAACAACCACATGAACGCATGCAAATATTTGGAAACTATTTCAATCACAAGTACGCTGCTTCAGACCATTAGACTATAATGCTAACTAAGTTTAGGCGACGCTCTGCTTGGCGCTAAAAATACCGCAAGTGTTGCTAATTTTAATTTTGCGTCGCACGTACTACAAAAACTACCGACACTTGCAAATCAAGTCTATCGGTTTATTTGCACCGTATGACAAAGAATAAACAGAGCAAAATATGGCGAATTATCGAATTGCCACGATAAGCAAACACACGCCTCGATCTAATTTGATTAGATTTACTTATTGGTTTCGTCAACTGTTGATCTACGACTGAATTTTTTGAATTCAAATTAGTACAAGAGGAAAACGTATTTAAATTCATTCTAAACTCAATAACAAATAGTGGTGAGGAGATTTAGTAGAAATGTTAATTTTTGAAGAATTTGTATAACGTGCGCAATTTGAGCACAGATGTGAGAAAAGTTGAAAATATGTAAATACATTGCGTTGCGTAAATGTTTCACTAATTCTAATTGAAGTTTCAAGTTCTTGCGCGTTTAATTTTACGATTTAATGTGTTTGCTTAGCCAAAACACATCGCCGAAATAAAACCCAGGGCGCTTATTAAATATGACTGGTAATTTATAGATTTATAAGTTGTAACAAGTGTTGGAAATATTTTACAACACATTTAACGTTTTCCACGGTTTTTAGACACAAAAAGTGGTTATTTAATCACGGATGGTCAAAGTCGTGAATAAAGTATTTTAGTCACGGGTTTTAGTCACAGGATGGAGTTTATACTTGCGCAATCTACGCAATAGTTAAAGTTTTAAAAACCAGAAATAGGATTTTCATAAATAATGATTAAAAGCACATTTACCTCTCCTAAAATAGATTAGTTAATTCAATAAAACCTACAATATCACAGGTGAGCAAAAATGAACTCCTATTATCATAAATCTCGTTGTTTTTTTATGTCAAATGCCAAAACAAATACTAATTTTACAATACGTTTTTCATCGCCAGCACTCATGTCAAAAGCCTGTAAATATAAACACACAAGTTCTGTGCCTTTTTTCAATCATCTTGTTTTTTACTCGTTAATACCAAAATTAATCGAGAAAGTTATAATTAAACACCTATGCAACGAAATTTGGCAAAGAAAAATAATCCATCAACGAATTAGTAAAAGTATCCCCTGAAAAGAGAGAAATCGTTTAATTTCAACTAGTTAAAAATACATATTTCTAAAGCCAATGCTCTCAATTAATAGCAAACATGTTAAACACGCACGAAAACAAAAAAAAAACTGTTCTTTTGCGCTAATGGCGTATAATGGATTTATATCAACATTAACATGAAGAAAATATATGGAAAACACGACAAAAACATATCAGGATACTACAGACTACAAGCATAACACATTAGCAATTAAATTACAATATTTATTTAGATACACAAGGCAGGAAAGCAAATTGATATCCTTTTGTCAATTGCAGGACATTTTCAGTAGTAAATAACGTTTAGTCACGTGATATTCACGCTTTTTTTCTATTTTCACTCGTTTTCTACGTTGAGTTTTTTGTATTTAAATTTCTGTGACTAAAGTCCGTGGCTAAAGTACTTTAGTCACAACTTTAGCCATACATGTTTAAAGTACCACTTTTTGTGTCTCACAACCTTGAAAAACCCATAATTTTTCATGATAATGATATAATTTCCAAATAAAACGCGACTAAAGTGATTTTGTGCGTATTACTCTTAACAAAATAATTGAACATTGTTTTAAAACACATAAAATCAGGAATGTCTTAAAAGCAACAACGCAACACATGTGTGATTGTATTTATTTTCGCTTTAAAGCGCATTTTAAATTTAGTGCGTTTTTGTTAGCCGCTTTTTTTTACATTCGCCACTCGGCGCGCAAAGTTTGACGTCATGTAGTTGTGGCCAAAAAGTTCAGCGTGCCTGCTGGCGTCGCGACGCCCGCAAGTTTGACGTCAAGCGCAAACATTTCACATTTCAAGTGCACGCTCGTTTTTCTCATTGCGCAGTACAAGTAAACATGTAAACTAAACAGGAGTGTTATTACTAATCACGTCACCTATTATAATTTCCACAACAAAACAGAAAACTACAATTATTGCGTCATAGATGTAGGAAAATATAACACAGCAAGAAGACATAGAAAAGTATTCTCATTCACAATAGAAATTTCAAAAATAAAGCATGAATAATCCAAATCAGATAATTTATGATTCAGATTCATAATAGTTATGCATAATAGCTAAAAATGTTTGAAACATAAATAAAAATCACAATTTGGCAAAGATTTAATTTGAACAAATAGCACGTTCATTTTTGTTTTAAGTGTTTAGCTATTTAAGTTATGACATTTATAGACTACAATTGTGTACATATCAAAATTAACTTAAAAAAACATCCGGTGCACGAGTTTATAATGCCATTATTTTGGCAAACGTTGTTGGGAGTAAAATTTCCACTAGTTTTTTTGAAAGTTAAAAACTTCAGTATCTCTTAATATGAAACCTGTGACTCACTAATTACTATTTTTTATTTTTACATCAATTCATAGCAATCTGCTTTCATGCGACATTGAAATTTACTGCGATTCATTTCCTTTCATTTGAATTCGCGATTATGTAAAAACTTTCGCGCGTCAAAGACATGTTTTTAAGTCTGCTTTTTTTTAATGTAAAGATTTATTTGCGTTGGAATTGCGGGGAAATTAGTTGCTTCAGGTTGTGTGGTAGATGAGTAATTTTAGAGGTGTGTCGCCGTGTGTCCAACCCGCTTCGCTGTGCGTTCGCGGCATGTTTTTCGCGCAATTTAGATTTTATTTCGGTTACATTTCGATATTCAGTGTCATCGAGGCGTAATGTCTTTTGGCCGGCAAGCCATGCGGTTTTACGAGTATGTGCGAGCGAATTTGTTTGTCGGGCCTATCGAGCTAAGAATATAAAATGTCTTAATTCGTGACAAAGCCAAAAAGTACAAATTGCACGTGATTTTTCACCGATAGTTATTTTCAGAAGCGTTTTATGAATTTTATGAATCAAAGCGTAAAGAGAAGTAATATATTATATTAGGTAGGTTTATGTATGATGTAATATAAACTTGAACTTTATTCAGGAATATTTTTGATTTTTTCAACAAAACAAAAGCAAAAAAGAGAAAAAGATGTTTTTTCTGCAAAAAACGTAGAAATCTGTATTTTATCCATTGAATAGGTAAAGATAATCATTTTTCTTATTTAGTTTTTTAAGTTTTACGTTTATTTATCGTTTTTTATTGATAAAACAAAAATTTATTCAATAAAACGTAAATTGTCCTAATTACTTGATCTATCAAGCTAATTTTCCGTGAGTAGCTTCATTTTGATGAGACGCCCAACAATTTCCTGTGCGAAAATTCTCGATATTGGTAGCTAACAGAGGTAGCAATAATAAAATATGTCGATTTGATGATTCTCAAATATTAATTACTAACTGGATTGTTTTTATTAAATCTTAAGATAATTATCTAAATTATTTGAAAAATATTTGTCCTACAAAATCTATGGTTTCATCAAAGAGTCCTCCCCTCCAACATGTATTGATAACGAGATCACCAAAAATTATTACTAACCAGCTGATTTTTTTTTATTACTTAGTTAATATATATATAATGTCACGGTCATATTGTCCTACAAATTCCGTGGTACGTTGTCCCGGTCCTACGGTCGAAAGTAGTAGTACAGATCATAAATGTAAAAATAGCGTGGTACGCTATTGCGGTGCTCCAATTGAATATATATTGGAAAGTCATGAAATTAAAAATCAATTTATTTCTCAAGCGTGAGAAAAAAAAATCTTGACTTTTCGGTAGATTTGACTTAACAATAAGTTAAAAAATTACTGAACGCCAACTGAAATTAACCCGTCAGCACTCTTGTTATGAGCATTTTGCTCACGCTCAATTTGAAACGGTGATAACTTTTTCAGATGGAAAGGGTAGATGAAATTTTTTCTACCTTCAAGTAAGTTCTTCTACTTTAGTATTATGAACTTTTTAAATTTTTAGTGTTATACATAATTAATAAAAATATTTTCTTCATGCGCTCCAGAAATCGTGAGCATTTAAACAAAACAATGTAACAAAAAAAATGTACTTGCGGTAATGTCGGGTCAGCTTGCGCCTTCGTCAGTGTCGGTCGAACATTTCAAACGTACTTTTCAAAAGTAAATCAACCGCGCGAGATATTGAACGCATGCGCATTGAGCGTGAGCAAATCTCTCATCACGAGTAGGTAAGATTACCCGAAAGTTCACAAGAGTGCTGTCGGGTTAAACAAAACAATAACAAAGAAAACTTTGCCGCTTGGGTTTCGGTATTTTTCTGTTAGTAAGCATTTTTCAGTTCACGTGCTGCAAAATAATTATGGAGTGTTTTTTGTGTAATTTGCTTTGTGAAAATCCTACTTTCCGAGAGAAAAGGGAAGAAGTGAAGAAGTTTAATGCAGACATTTGGCTTTCCTGTAAACCTTTTTTTTCTGCTCGAAAACATCATCAACATAAATATGGAATATGTTATATTACCTGAAAATTGGAATGACGAAGTAATAGGTTATCATTCCTCTTGTTACAAAGAATTTCGAGTGAAATCAAAATATTTGTCTTATGAAAGGTAAGTCGCTCGAATATTTTTTTACCTTATTTTTAAAATTATTGAAAGATAATTTATTAACTTAAAATTTTCATGTAATTATATTATGTAAAATCGAACATTAGCCTTGAAACATTATTGTTACATTAAGCCTCGGAGAATTCAAATACGTTCGGAAATGCTCGACTCTTCTCGGGAAGTTTTTTATTATTTACATTTGTTCTTGTATAACTATTTTACCAAATATTAATTTAATATGGGATCATTTTTTCAATATCGATAATCTTAAGTGATATTTATGTAGACTGTGTGTACTTGCATCTTTCTCAAATAAATAATTATTTATTTATTTTTTAAATAATTTCTCATATACACAGCACTGAGCCAGCTTCAACATCATCTACGTCTCAATCTACCGCAATTATTGATTCCTCGATTTCTTTAACGTCTGCTCCAAATGCAGAACCAGACCCATTGCCATGCACTTCACGGTTAGTTAATTAAAATTTTTTTATTTGTTAGTTATTGTTCATTTTTAAAACAAGTAAATCTGAATCGACATTAGTGTTTCTGTAAAAATACAAATCTCAAAAAGGATTTTATACAAGCTCAATTAAGACACAAAATATCATTGGTTAATATTTCTAATCAACAATTTGTTATTTCATCTGATGTAGATATTGAAACAACCGATGATGAAGAAATCAGTAATATATTATTTCAACAAGAAGCACAGGATTTCGCCTTGAAATATCGAGAAAATATATTGAAAATTAAAAAAAAACCTTTAACTGATTTCATTGATAGTGAAGTATTAAATGAAGGAGAGTGCGATGTTCCAAAATGGTTGGATTTATTTTGGACTACTGCTTTGAACGGTATTGGCAAAGAAAGCTGCGATCGGGTTCAGAGATTGTCTTCATGTTATTCGCAGGACTCAATCTACAGTATTACTAAAGGTTATATTAAACCGCGAAAACATATTTTACTGGGTATAACAATGAAAAGCCTCACGGGAAGCAAAAAAGTTGTGGATATATTAAGCAGACAAGGTTACTGCATCACTTATCCAAGCGTACTGGAATTGGAGACGTCTGCTGCATATTCTTGTGCCACTAATAATCGATCATGTCCTGCCGGCATTCAACCAACTTCTTTATTATCATCTGGAGTAGCGTGGGATAATTTCGACAGATATGTAGAGACAAGCTCTGGTAAAAATACCTTGCATGACACTGTGGGTATCATTTATCAAAATATCCCTACAGAAGAAGAATTGAACATCATCAAAAGGAACGATGCATCTACTGAAGCTCAACAGAATTTATCAGTTAATGTTCGTGATTTGACTGGCCGTAGAAAACGTTCGTTTGAGGAACAGACATTTGAAAATGTACCGTACGCGAAGCAACGTCGTCCAGAATTTTGGCGTAGTAGTGTAGCGTCATCTGAAGAACCGCAAAATTTAATTAATTTTCAGCACAGATATTTTACATGGATACTTTCCCATAACTTTCAAATTTCAAACACGCCAATGTGGGTAGGATATAATGCCAAAATTTTAAAAGATGACAGTAGAATTCAAAAGATTGAGTATTTAACGCAAATTAATAATTCACCCACGGATCCGGCTGTTGTAAAGGAGACCATGCGAAGAAGTTTGCAAATCGCTTCGGAATGTCAGAAAAATTTCTTCAGCGTTACTTACGATTTAGCTATGGCCAAAATTGCTTTACGGATACAGAGTGCGGAGGATGAATTTCAAAAACTTTTCATTAATTTTGGACCTTTCCACATAATGTTATCATTCATGAAAGCTATCGGAAATTTTATCAGTGGATCTGGGTTAACAAATATTCTTATAGATAGCGAAATTTTGGCCAGTGGTTCTATCAGTTCCTTTATAAGTGGAAAACACTTTAATCGGTGCAGGAAAATTCATCCTCTACTTTCTCTTGCTTTGCAGATTTTGCATTTGGAAAGGTTTTTACAACATTATCAGAACCTGGAAAATATTAAAGAATACTTAGAAATATTTAATGAGCAACAAAATGATGACCCACAAATAACCAATGGGAATTTAAAAATCATATTTAACAAATATGAAGAATATAAAAATGAAACTTTAAATGGAAGTCATGGCAAAACACCTCAAATTTATTTAATGTACACAAGATTAGTAGAATATTATCTCCAATTAGAATATAGTATTCGTATAGGTGACTTCAGTTTATTTGTACACACTTTACCGAAAATAACAAATGTCTTTTTTTCAATGAATCATCATAATTATGCAAGGTATATGTCTATTTATTGGGATAAGTTGATAAATATTGAAACTACACATCCCGGATTGCTTGATGATTGTCAAAAGAGTTTCATAGGCATTCGAAGAACAATGAAACCTTTTTCAAGAATCCCAGTTGATTTAACACTTGAACAAACAATCAACGCTGACGCTGCTTCTAAAGCTTCTGGAATTATTAATATTACAAACTCGTTCTCTGCAAGACAAAAATGGTCAATTATTCATTCACTACGTAAAAGTATTATATCTAAAGTAATGGAGTTTTGTAATATGAAATCAACAGATGATATTACGAATGATTTAAAGAAGTCAACTATTAATAAATCTACCAAAAACTTAGAAGTACTGATGCAACTGATAAAGCAGTATACCAATCCTTTTGCATTAGAGCTGTCAGAAGATCATCTTTACAATATATCGAAAGGTCAGTCAGTGAACGATGAAATATATAAATTTTTATCATCAGTTGAGATCGAAGGCGAAAAACAACAAAAGAATTTCATTGCTGAGACTCGAGCTACACCAGATAGGTTTGATAAAGCCATTACTAAAAATAAAATAATTAATTTTGAGCACAAAAATACGAAAAACGTCAAAATTAATGGAAAAGTGAGAGAAGTTAAGATACAAAGAGATGTTTTTGGTCGTCTACTTTATGCGTCACTACAAAATAAAATTGATATAGAAAAAGCATTAAGTTATCCTCTAGCTCCTATTCCATTTTCACTTTGTCACACTAATGGAACAATTTGCAAGACCCCCAAATCTGTGGTTATTAATGAATTACTAGAATATCAAACTGAAATACTAAATCCTCCAGAAGCAGACATTCACTTAGTAGATGGATTTTATTTATTACATACATTGAAGAACCTTCCAAACAAATATGGTAAAATCTCGATGCATATATTAAAAATACTTACATATAACAGAAAAGAAGTACATATTATATTTGACAAATACAAAAAACCCAGTATTAAAGATTTTGAACATGATTTGAGAGGTGAAGAGGACACACAGTATGACGTAATACGTAAAGACTCTAATCGTCCTGTAGATTTCTGCAAATTATTGAGGAGCAACAACTTTAAAGAAAAATTTGTCGAATTTTTAATTGAAGATTGGACAAGGGACGAATTTATTATATTGATCACAGGAAAAACTGTTAAACTTAACTATGATCAATGTTACACTTATGAGGTGTCTAGTGAAAATAAAATAAAAAGAGTCATTGACTATAACCTCTCGTGTTATCATGAAGAAGCTGATACCAAAATTGTATACCACATTTGTCAATTAAATACTAACTATCGTGTGCAGATACATTGTACAGATTCTGATATACCAATAATAATGCTGGCTAATTTTAAGTATTTAAAAGATGAAATTCAAGTAATAATTAATTTAAGCACGAGTAAAAAAAATGTACTTAAACATAAATGAAATGTATGAAAAACTTGGGGACCAATTATCTTGTTCACTCGCTATATGCCATATTTTTACAGGAAATGATTATAATCCCGCTTTCTTTCGTAAAGGAAAAAAGAGACCTTTTAGTATTTTAAAGAAAAATAAAAAATTTCAAGAGGCTTTTATTCAACTCCTACGGATTGAAAATACAGCATTAACAACATCGAATGAGGTATTTCAAATTATTGAAGAGTATGTATGCAGAGTGTATTCATTAAAAATAAAAAATGATATCAACAAAGGACGGTACGAGTTATTTGAAAAAGGATATAGATCAAAAAATCAGAATGAAAAAATTTTAAAACAAAAAATCGTAGGATATGATCCTTCCAGTTTGCCACCAACAAAAGAAGAATTGTTACAACAAATTAAAAGAACTGTATTTATCTGCAATGTATGGTGTAACGCACATATGCGGTGCCCCACGGAAAAATTGCCGGAAAATTTTGGATGGACAATAATTGATGGCAAATATGAATACTATTGGTTTGATGGTCCCCAAAGTCCATCTTTTGAAGAATTATCTTCTGAAATACAAGGTAACCTATTTATACTATTGTTATTTATTGATTGATTATTCATTATTATATAATTTACTTAATTTTTTAATGTTATTATAGAGTCAGATATCACAAGTGAGGAAAGTGAAACAAATGAAGATGACAGCGATGTTAGTAGCGAAGATTATGATTCATCGGATGAATATGATGAAGATTAATTTTTGTTATCTATAAATACACCAATTTTTGTACCTCATTTTTCAAAAAAATAAACTTATTTAAATTTTAAAAAAGATTTTCTCACTGTATCTTATGTTAGAAATCGGAAAACGAAAAAATGACAATTTTTGTCGGACTAGTGATACATACCTGTTTTTTTGTAGGACATTGTTTTATTTGGGCACAGAACACACTAACCTATTATGTAATATTTTTGTCCTACAGTTAGTAATGAGAAAAATGGTCTTATGGTATTAACAATTTCTGAGCGTAGGACTGGGATAACATACCACGGAATTTGTAGGACAATATGACCGTGACATTATATATATATTAACTAAGTAATAAAAAAAAAAATCAGCTGGTTAGTAATAATTTTTGGTGATCTCGTTATCAATACATGTTGGAGGGGAGGACTCTTTGATGAAACCATAGATTTTGTAGGACAAATATTTTTCAAATAATTTAGATAATTATCTTAAGATTTAATAAAAACAATCCAGTTAGTAATTAATATTTGAGAATCATCAAATCGACATATTTTATCATTGCTACCTCTGTTAACTACCACAATCAAAAATTTTCGCACAGGAAATTGTTGGGCGTCTTATCAAAATGAAGCTACTCACGGAAAATTAGCTTGATAGTAATCAAGTCACAAAATAGGCCCCGGATCCTTTACTATAACAAACTCTGTCGTAGATTGCGAACGAAACACTGCGCACCAACTTCATCTCAGTCGCGAATCACGAATGCGGCCGGGCCGCAACGATGTGCCATAATAAAATAAAATAAACATAAATTTTAGTTTTGAACCTTTTAAATTAATAATTATGAAAATATTGTAATATAAAATATCAAAAAATGTGTTCAACGCCAGAAAAGTGTTCGTGTAAAATGTTCATCTTCAAAATTGCCATTTGCTCTCTTGTGTTGTGTGCTGGTGTCGTCGATGGATTTAATCTGGACACGCAGAACTACGCCAAGTTTGGCGGACATTCCGAGTCCATGTTCGGATTTAGCGTCGCGACGCATCGATTGCGAAGTGATAGTTGGTAAGCCAATAATAATAAAAATAATAATTGTATTATAATTATTATATACGCAAAAATAGTTTTAAAATAAAAGTAAATTTGATGTTTTTAAGTTTTATGCGTGCACCGTGAAGAAATTTTGTGCGACGGCGAGTTGCGTGTGGACTTTGCGCGGAAAAGTGTGTAAGACGCTGAAATTAAACAGTTATAAATAGGAGCGGCGTCGCGGCGCCCGACACCGTGCAGGTTTTGAATTTCTTTTTCACGTTTTTTTCGTTTCTTGCATTTTCAACTTGTTAAATTAAATTATTTACAAAAAATAATTAAAAACTATTTTTATTCATGTCGAAACTTATAAAATCTGAGTTGTTTTGTTACTGAGTATAATTTTATGCGTTTGCTTTAGCTATTTGCCATTTGGTTAAACTACCTTACGTAATAATGCAAATCTGATGGCCGTTTGCTGATTGGAGATCGTTTCTCAAACTCATTCGCCGCGATATTATTGTAGTTTACATTTTTATAACTTTAATAATAACATTTTCTCTTTAATATGAAGTTTAATTTAAGTTTAGCTCAATAACTGAACATTTATTGGTGCTGAGACGCTAAATATTTGTTAATTAACGATAGGCCAATACGAAACCGTCAATAAAAGTGCGATTGTTTGCTGAATTCAAGGACATTGTATTTTAGAACCGCGTGCGGAACAAAACTCAAAAATATATTTTACGTATTTTCTAAATTTATATTATTAGTGATTGTAGAGGTTGTAAAAGAGAATTGGTTAAACGACGTGGAAAATCCTTACGCATATGTTGGCCAGATTTTTCTACTTTGACCTTTTGTATTCGAAGTGTCCCCTTCTTAAAAGGCGGCTTGAGTTATTAGATTATGGTGGTTGCCTCTGGGATTTCAGGTCGTCAAATTGTCAGTAATTTCCCATGCCGGCACTTTGCAATATTTGCAGTTGAGATGCCATATGGCGGATGTTTTTCCCAAAATTTTGTAAACGCCTTTTTAAACTTGACTTAACTTAAGTACAATTAACTAATGTTAAGTGACATATTTAGCAGACCTGGTTGTCAGTTCATAATTTAAAATTTCTTAAACTACAGTTACATTCACTTAAAAATAAAAATGAAAATAAAAATAAATTTAATTATTTTTCTATGTTAACCGGAAGTATAAATTTTGCATGTGCCAAGATTGAATTCTGAGTTCTGAATTGTGTGCCAAAAAGTCGTAATAAATTTAAATATAAAAACTGACTTTTTTACTTTCTGCATCGCATTATCTTATGCACTAAGCGCTAATGTTTACATTAATTACCATTGAGTGATTATTTATTTAATTATGGCAATAATTTGCGCTATTCGTCGGCATGTGATTAAGATAAGCAGTGTGTATTGAACTATTCCGCTCTTGCGCAATCAATTAAATTACATATATTCAATTACTGATCTCATATTGCGGTGTTTTCTTTCATGTGTTTATAATTGCACCATTTGCAAGAATCTATTTTTATTCATCTATATATCATCTATATATTCATCTTAAATGATTTGCTGTTCGTTAGTCTCGCTTAAACTCGAGAATGGCTGAACGGATTTATCTTATCTTGGTCTTGAATTATTCGTGGAGGTCTAGGGAAGGTTTAAAAGGTGAGAAAAATTCGAATAATTGCCGGGAAAATCATCAAAACAGCTCTTTTCTATAGAATAAAATTTGACATTGAGATTCAATCATAGTTATAGTTAAATTCGAGAATTCGAGATGGCGCGCTGAAGTGCATTATTGACAAAACTTTAAATAATTAATTTCTTTAAATTAAAAATGGTAATCTTATTGATAGAATTGACTCTTACTACGAGTATGTCTTAAACAAGAGAGTAAAAACGAATTACATTTTTATTAAACACTGCCGGAACGAAGTCGCGGGCAACAGCTAGTACTCATATAAAAAACACATGTTCAAACAAATCAAAATATTTTTACCTATAGCTACATATTTTTTAGTATAGTGGTTTCGATCCATCATCATTATCATTATTATGCTCCTAATTATTATTTCAACGAGCCTTGTTCAATATTCTTTGACACGTGCCGCGTGTGCTTCTTGACTCTTCACCGACTCTCAAAAAATGCGGGTAGATAAGTAGGTGTTTCGGTATAATTTAATTTCGAGTGGAATTCAATTATCGATTGAAAAGTGTGAAATGAGGTGCACTTACAAATAATTTCATCATCACCAAGAAAAAAATTTATATTAATTTTTATTTTTCATATGATGTCGTAAATTTCAATATGTTTTTGATTACATACGAGTACGTAATTTCATTCCCTTGAACATGTGGCCGATTTTATGAATGAAACTTTCGACTTTTTCTCGGTTTCTGCGTTGGCGGATTGTCGTGTTGGCATTGGTACGCCATAAAAGTATCGCGTTTCCTCATCCAGCGGCATGCAGTTGCTCATTATTCACAATGTATTAAATATTTTCTTCTTTGGAGAGCATACGATGGATGCATTTCTGTGTCTCCTCCTGCGTGTGTCATGTGGTTGGTTTTAATCATTGTCGTTTAAGCGCCGTTTAAGTTACAAGTATTCAAGAAAAACAAAAATAAAAAAACACTTACCTTACTTCCTTTATATAATTCAACGCACTCAAGCGTTCAAATCGTTTGCGTACCACGCACGTTTTTAAGAATTTAAACAAAACCTAGACACCATACGGTACAAGTAAATTTAAATTAATTTAAATTGCATATTTTTATTTAAAAGCAAATTAATTTTTTTATTAAAAAAGTTAAAAATTGTTAAAAACTGTTTTTTGACATTTGAATTATCCACGTGCCACATTTCCGTATTGCATGAAGATGAAGACATTTCCTAATCAAACACTTGAAATGTTCGTCAGGCATTGTAAGAGTCAAACAATCAAATACACCTGATGGCAGTAAATTCTCAAAACAATTGAATTTCTACGAGTATGTAGAAATCACCGTTGAAATTGACGAATAGCAGTCGAACATTGAAAGAATTTCAAAATGTTTACAGAGCACTTGTCTCCCGCTGCACGCACGCATTCTAATAATGCATATACAAGTACCTACTATTGGTTATTGGTTATCATCAAACGCCATCGACAAGAGAAGCACGAATTTTCTATTTAATTTAATTTAACTATGCATGAACAAAGAAAATGATCACAGCGCCATCTACACATTGATATACCTATATATTGTTTTTACATTTTAATTCCGACCGAGCACATGAATGAAACGAATGAAATTAAGCCTTCCACCTTTGTGAGCATGGACAGTGTGTCAATTGCGCAATTGAAAACATGTGTGGTGTGTGTGGGTAGCGGTTTACATTTCTTCGGCTCGCTGGTGTTCATATGCGTTTACTTTCGTTGCAAATCTGCAATTTATACACAGATTTACACTTTAACTGTTCTGCAGATTCGTTTTATTGCTGCAGAGACAACTTTCAGTGAAACGACATGACGCCATCGATAAATTAATCAAATTGTATTTTATTCGCAAGATGCGTGTCATGCAACTTAGTATGCAATACATAAAAGTGTTCAATGTGTTGCCTATACTAACAAAATTGTAAATTAGTGTAGAAATGTAGATTTTGACCAGTTTTAAGCTTCAAACTGACCTAAAGACCTATAATCTCCTTTTTTCTTTTTGCTTTGAAAAGTTTTGATGACTAGACTTGACTCACTAACGGCTGGCGTTGGCTAGGTTGTGAGTTGTGACCAGAACTTGTATGTTTTGAGTCTAAAGATGTGTAATGAGTGCACACATAGGTATAAAGTTAAAATTGGAGGTGCACGACCACGCACAGACGCGCCGCGCCGCGCTGATTCGCATTGCATTGCATCAACGGCTTGTTTTCGGCGTTTCGCTTTTCGTTATTTAGGTGAGCGGCTGCACAGACACACGCGTATGACTAAATATAAGTGGGCGATGATCACACACTATCATCGGCATCAGCCCAGTCAAGTGAATCACCTACTTCTGCTTCTGCAAACAGTCTTAAAGTAAAGTCGGAGAAAATTAAGCCTCGGCGAATAATTACTTAATTAATTAGGCTTAAACGTTTGCGACATCAGCGTGGGTGAAATATTATCATCTATGTTGCAGCAACATTTAAGATATCGGATAGGAATAAACAGGAAGTATGTTAATAAAGGAAAACCAGGAATTAATCAAAATGTGTACACAGATTTACATTTAACAACGAATCAAGTAAAACTTTGTACTTATAAGTATTCATTAGTAGTTTTCGATTAGTTTTGTGCTTAGTACTTTATTGTTATTACCTAGTTAGTTGTTTGTTTTACGTATTATGGCAAAAGTATTATATAGGCACAACTTAAAATATAGTTAATTGTCCAAAACCATTATTAATTTACGATTAATTCTCTATGGAAACTAACAAAAACGAGATAAATACACAACACAAGCATTGTTCTCTGAACTTTCTTGTCATGAATAATAGGAATTTACAATATTTTCATATTTATCATTATTTCATTAACATTTCAATGCAATGAAGTTTAATATGCAATTATCTACATTTTCTTTAATTTTCTCTTGGCCAATCCCCTTTTTCGATTTTTCACTTTTTCGCATTGAACCTAGATCTAAAAATACGCTGCCTAAACAAACAGCGAAACATTTGCAAATTGCATTCGGTGAGTAAACGAGTATGGACATTAAAGTGCACGTTGCATGTTCGAATAATTCGAGCGAGCAAACACAGCACGTTTATGAAATTATACGGGTACGATGTTTTGATATTCGCAAATATTGGATATTAACGGAGTGGAACATGCACAACTCGTTGCAGCCGAACTAAGTTGATTGAAGAAGGTGCGTCATTGCAATAAGCAAAATACAAAATATAATCTAATCTGCAAATCACAATCACAATAGAGAATAGTTTTTAGGTGAAATTCACGAGAATAAATACATATTAATATTTGGTTTAAAATATTGATAATCAATCGAATCAATAAAATAAATAAAATTAAAATTAAAATTTGAAACAAATTCAATTTAACAAGAATTTCTACTGTTTTTTTAAATTTTATTTTGATTATAGCAACGTAATTTGCTTTACTTCTACAAATATTAATTTAATCCCTACTAATATTGTAAATGCGAAAATCCTGATGTTTGTTACACTTTCACGCAAAAACTACTTAACCGATCATCATGAAAATTTGTACACATATTCTTAGTGGTCCCCGAATGGTTATAGGCTAATTTTTATTTAATAAAAAAAATTATTATTTAAATAAAATAAAAAATAGTTTAGCCAATAATACCTCTGCATCTGGCTATTTGACTACTTTAACGCCATCTAGCATTCCAGCAATGAAGCTCAAACCTAAGTAGGTACTATAGTACCATCACACTGTATTATCACACTGTATTACCTTGAGCTACGTCAACATCAAATCCAATTGACTACACTATGGAGACTGTACACTATACTTCCATAGACTATACTTTCAGCCATTTTAAACTTCCCGCCATTCTACTTCATTGTTACTTCTTCTGTGACTACAGACGCGTACGGAAGCAACTTCATTATTTTAAATATTCGCGAGCGAAGCCAAGGGTTAAAGCTAGTTACTTATAAATTACAAAATTTTACAATAAATTTCTAATTTTTTCCTTTCTGTAATCAAGGATAAAGGAATTCACTTCTTTATTTTTTGTTTTGCTTGCTATTGTGTTTGCTATTGTATTAATATGACTTAAGTAATATGCATCGATGCACAATGAACTTAAAGTACTTGTATTAGTCTAGAAATATTATGCGTGTCATACTCGTACATTGCGCGCGTTGCATTTCCTCAAAGAAACAACCAGACCGACTCATTTGTCGTCGATTCGTCCGTCGGTGACCCGTTTCGACTCGGTTTGAATCTCTAAACGCGCCGAGAACAATGAGATTAATTTATTACTTGTACGTCGAACGATGCGATGCGACATCGGCTGGAACCAATTTTATCTGCTTGCGAGTACGAGTAGTTTAATTGCTTTGCGTTTCGATTCGAGATACAAAATAAATATATCATATATGTATTCTGTTTCAAAAAGAGTAGCACATATTTGTAATACGAGTTCAACAAAGTTGCAAATTCAGCTTAAATTTTATGTCGCAATAAGTTTTGAGTTCAATTTTATGCAGAGTGACGATAAATAATTCAAGTACTGTTATTTTAATGAGTTCAAAGTAATTAAATGCAGTAATGATGCGCATGGTAATAATATTTTAAGTATCAAGTGGTTAAAAGTGAGTTTATGTCATGAGTTTGATTAATCGAGTGTTTAACAACGTTTAGCCACGTCATGCTTACGCTATTTTTCTACTTTCATTCTATTTTCACGTTTAGTTTTTGTATTTGTAGGCAAATACGCAGGGGCAAGCTCCACCCCGTGACTAAAGTACTTTAGTCATGGTCTTAGGTGTTTATGTTGAAATTATTACTTTTTGTGTCTTAAAATCCTGAGAAAACAAATTTAAAGTCTCTTAAACTTTGGATAAGTTTAATTTGTATAGAACTTTACTTAAATTTATAGAAAATGTGAAGTAAGGCGTGTAATTGAAATAATGTGTAACAGAAGTCGGCCCTCGTTGTACCTTATAAGCACACAACCTGATGGTGACCATGGCAAACTCGGTGCTCACTTGTAATCGCACTCGCCATTTACAACAACTTTACTTGAGTTTAAATTCGTTGCACTTCTCGCAAGATGACGAACAATATGCGAGTTTAATTGCGATTACGTCGCGCATATCCCACAGTCGATGAACTCATCACGAGTCAAATCTAATTATTAACATTAAACAAATTAAACATTAAAAAGTTTCAAAGAATCAAAGTTTTGATTAACCATTTACAATTAACATCATATTTAAATTCATATTTATTCATATTTACGAGTATATTAAGAAAAAGTGTAATATTATGTCACTTATGTAAGGTTAGGTTAGAAATTAGTTACACAATGAGTGTGAACAGATGTTTTAATGCTTTCCATCGGGCGTGTGCGCACAAATCGAGGCGCGACTTGAATACGCAGCAATAACAACTGAATAATACACATGTGAGAAGACGCGAAACTGAGTCAAGGGCACGTGGACAATTCTTCTCGTGCGTGACTTGTCTAAATAAATTAAACATAAAATTATCGTAAACAACTGTGAACAGATGCGCATTTGATGAGCTAAATCAATATCAGCGGAATTATTCCATAATCTAAAATATCAAGAAAATGTTATTTTAAGCGAAAATGTTTAAAACTTGTAAAAAATGCAGTATATGTGCAGTATATATTGCAATTAATCGCAATTGTATAGTTGAGTTTCATTCAGTGTACTGTAGCAGGGTAGCGGTAGAAGTGACTCCCAGTCAAGGCACCGTACAAGGGTTGCGGTAGAAGTGGCTCGTGTTCAGAGCACCGTAGGGGGTGACGGTAGAAGTGACTTGAGTTCAGGATACCGTATGAGGCTAGCGGTAGATGTGACTCGTGTTCAGGGCACCGTACTTAGATGAATGTATAGCTGATTCTCATTTACGCATTTATTTTTATGAATTATTTTTTTAAATTTAAAATTTCTATCTTAAATTTAACTAGCCTATCTTATAGAGAATTTTCCGGAGATTAAGACTCTGCAATTCGTTTCTTTCTATCTATTTTAGTTCACGAGATATTCGCAATTGAATGAAATTGTCAAAAAATAAAAATTGCAATTTTTAGCACTTTCAGTCGCGTTTTTAGACCTTTTACCCTTTTAAATTAAATAATTTTTTATTTCCATCTGATAGAGAATTTTCCAATCTTTCATAATCTACAATTTTCTAGTTGCTATCTCTTTTAGTTTAGAAGATATTCACTGTCAAAATTTGTCAATTTTTTCTTATAAATCATTTTTTCAAGTTTTAAATTTCTAACTTAACTAGCTTATCTCACAGAATTTTTTTTATTTTCCAGTTCATAAATTACAAATGCTATTTTACAAACAAATGATAATCGGATATCCGACATTGTAGGTATCGTTTTTTTTCCTTTTTACAGCAATTTTCTGAATTAATTTGTCGTTCCACGATTTAAGTCAAAACATATCGGTAGTAAAACTGCGATGTCCACTCACTTGACAAGCAATGCAGCCAATACACATACTAAAAACCAATAAAAGCTGCAAATGTTTATGCGCTGATTGTTCCGGCGCAGTGTTCGCACATTTTACGCCGCTTATTCGCGCGCGCATCATTTGCATTTACATTTGTATGCCTCGGCGACAAGATGCGCGCGCCCGATACGCATTCAAATCGGACCCATTCAATTCAAATTCCCGCGCAATATAAATGTGCCCCAAACGTTTTTCTTTTCCTTTTTTGTATCTGTATGTTTGATTTATATAAAACAAGTCCACAAACGTTTTATTCGTTGATTGTATACAGCATTTTTATATTTTCAGGTTAAACTACTAAATAGACTAAGTATCATGCGCATGCGCAGAATTAAATTCCATATGCAAATTCATAGCAGATGTTTATCTTTATTGGATTGCAATGCGATTTAAATGTCTCCAGTGTCTTTACTGGAGATGTTCACAAGACGGACGGTTTGCCTTTTTTGGCCCGCCCGCCCAGTCACGGAGTGACCCGACCTCTGGCGACGAATATTCGAATGAGGAAAAAATTTCAGTCGCCATTGTTCGCTGCGCGCAATTATGCATTCGAATTCGTCGTGATGTAACCCAGACGGGAAAACAACATCACAACGGGCTAAATATGGCGAATAAAAAATAAACTGCTCTTGTAGAAGAGTTTCTTAAGCCAACTAAACACGCACCATAACAATAAATATTAATCAGATACAATAAAACAAAAAAGTTAAACTTTAAACTTTAATATACAGAAATTGTTAGGTTAGGTTTCAGTGCGCACACAGAAGTCGTATGAATGATCCAGAACACATGTATTCTTGTTTGCGGCATGTCGAGCGTGTATCCCGACTCGCGATTTACAATTCACAATCGAATGCAAAAGTAGCGCATGCGCAGTCGTAGCAGCAACAATGCGTCCGAAAATATTAGCATTTTGGATATACACGTCGCATGCAACAAGTACTTCTTTACTTTACTCACACAAACAGAATCATAAATAAAAAAAAAAGTTGTGTATGGCGCCCACCAATGCACATATGATGGTTGCACGGTTGCATATATTACATTTGTCTTCGCGAGCACAAAATGACAGCGGAGAGGAATTGATGCCACCCGTGACTCGCAGGTAACATTAACAATTCAATTTTGTTTTCTGCAGACGTCAATTCTTCTCTTTTCATTTTTTTTTCATTCGAAAACAAGTAAATTAGTAAATTAGTTCGCTTGTGGTTACTATAGATGGCGCTGGTGTAGTCTTCCTTATTATTGCGTTATATAAAACTAGCTTTAACCCGCGGCTTCGCTCACGAATATCTAAAATAATGAATTTCCATATAACCTTTCATCCCTTATTTAACATGCTTTAAATAAAAATTTTCAATTTTTTAATATTTATTCTCTTATTCTGGACCAAGATGAATCTAAAAAATCATAGATGATCAAAATCTGTCCAACCGTTCTTGAGTTATAAACGTTTTAACTAACAAATCGTATTAAATTATTCCTTACTAGCTTTAACCCGCGGCTTCGCTCGCGAATATCTAAAATAATGAAGTTGCTTCCGTACGCGTCTGTAGTCACAGAAGAAGTAACAATGAAGTAGAATGGCGGGAAGTTTAAAATGGCTGAAAGTATAGTCTATGGAAGTATAGTGTACAGTCTCCATAGTGTAGTCAATTGGATTTGATATTGACGTAGCTGTCGGTAATACAGTGTGATAATACAGTGTGATAGTACTATAGTACTTAGGTTTGAGCTTCATTGCTGGAATGCTAGATGGCGTTAAAGTAGTCAAATAACCAGATGCAGAGGTATTATTGGCTAAACTATTTCTTTATTTTATTTAAAAAATATTTTTTTTATTAAATAAAAAGTAGCCTATAACCATTCGGGGACCACTAAGAATATGTGTACAAATTTTCATGATGATCGGTTAAGTAGTTTTTGCGTGAAAGTGTAACAAACATTAGGACTTTCGCATTTATAATATTAGTTGGGATGTGAGTACAATTTCTCAACGCTTTGATGATGGGTGTCGATTGCGTGAATTGGTCGGCGTGACAAAGCGTGAAACCAGACGTAGACGACATCGTTGACCAAATATGGCGACTCTCAACGCTCGCCTACTTTGTTTAACTTATACAGAATACAAACATAATGTGACGTCAGCATTTATGTTACAAATCATGAGATTTTAGTTTTCTATTAGAAAATATGCGATTTTTTTGTGTGAATAACCTTCAACTTGATTTTAAACTTATGTAGAGTGAGGTTATGTGAGGTTTGTGATTTTATACGCTCAGAATAAGCAGATTTTGCATTTTGCGATTTATTACCGCATGGCCAACGAAGTTTATTGTCATTGTGCGTTCAAGTGACTTTATTTTCATACTTTATGTCTTGCGGAAATGTTTCCATGCGAAATTAACGACATCTAGCCACAAACAAAGGTAATAACAAAAATTCACATTTTTTTTTTAAATTAAAAATTTTCTTGGAATTAAATAAATAAATACATTGTTGTTAGTGATTAGTGTTTACAAAATACAAGATAGAAATATGACCAGTGAATTGTAACCGAATGCATTGCTCTACTCGTTCCGTACTTCTAGACTCTCGAGTTACGAAAAATGCAAAAACTGATTTGTTAACATCGCCCGCGTTGCCGTGTCGTGCGCGCACGCTGCGCGCCAGCCCCGCGAGGCACAAGAGTTGCCTATACTTATAACTTATAACACCTGGATTCATGCGCGCCGTGTGCAACATAACCAACATGGCGAAAATATTACCGCCGACGAGCAGAAATGATAACATGCGCCGTGTAACAAATAATAAATAATAAGCGAGCTGGTGAAGTATTGAATTTATCATCACGCGAATAAATAAGAGAAGTCATTGAAATCATTGGAGAGAAACCAAAACGTGAAGAGGAAATTGTGTAAAATTCTATTTTTAATTTTGTAAGTATTTAGTAACTCAAATGTTATATTTAAAAATGAATTTTGTAGCACCTGAAAATTACCTGCTTATTTTTGTCATTTTGTCGTCTGCAGTAACAAAGGTGAATCATCTGCACATTAGTAACACATCCAAGTTTATTTCTGGACGTACAGGGTGTTTGCAATACTTGGCAACTTGTCAATTAACAAAATTTACCTTTCTTCATTTTTATCGGTTAATTTTCTATTAATATATCTTACGAGCGCTGAGATTTATGACTTGTATACATTTATTTTATTATTTTTTGTTTTTTAATGTTTAATTTGCTAATTTTGTTGTTATCTCATGACTTCCAAGCGTTTTTAGTTGTTTTAGTGTTTGTCGGTGATTTCCGAGCGAGTTTCATGCGCTATCGCATCACCGTGGCCTAAAAAAGTGGCACACCCACACGCATCACGTATTAAACCGCAATGTAGACCTACTGAGGGTATACACAACACAAAAAAATACAAAAATGTTTATAATTCTCATAATACTTAAAATTTTCGTAAAATATTTTATTAATTACTAGCTGTTGCCCGCGACTTCGATCCGGCAGTGTTTAATAAAAATGTAATTCGTTTTTACTCTCTTGTTCTAGATATACTCGTAGTAAGAGTCAATCCTATCAATAAGATTAGCAATTTTAATTTAAAGAAATTATGCATATAAAGTTTTGTCAATAATGCACTTCAGCGCGCCATCTCGAATTCAACTATTTAACTATAACTATGATTGAATCTCAATGTCAAATTTTATTCTATAGAAAAGAGCGGTTTTGAGGATTTTCCCGGCAATTATTCGAATTTTTCTCACCTTTTAAACCTTCCCTAGACCTCCACGAATAATTCAAGACCAAGATAAGATAAATCTGTTCAGCCGTTCTCGAGTTTTAGCGAGACTAACGAACAGCAATTCATTTTTATATATATATAGATTTTATAAATTTTATTTTTTACGAATTTGCGTTAAGATACTGTATAATATGCGTCCGCCGTGTTTGTAGAAAAAAATCTAGAGTCTAGAAGCACATCTAGGTCAACCTAATGCTAATATTTCGTCCGGTGGGCTTGTCCTGAAATATAACCCCCTCCAGGACATTAAGGATATGAGGATATGATTTCCAATTATGAAATTGATGCATATTTATTTTTTTGCGATCACAATGCATTTAATTTGCATTTTATCCTTGATGGGTGTGAATATATCTATTCTATATCAATGTCAGGATGTCGCGATGACATCATATCCTATTTTCTTCGCAAACTACCCTCGTGCGCCATTAACCTAATAACCGAATAACCTTTGACGATCAACACGAACAATGGAGAGGACTTGTAAATGTGGTATCGTCCACGTTTATAAAGACAACATAATATTTTTTATGTTTAATTTTATAGTATTATGTTAATTGAGGTTAAATTTGTTTTATTTTTATTTGCAGGGTGCTGATTGGTGCTCCAAAGGCGCAAAGTCAACAACCGAATGTGGAGCGAGGTGGTTCTGTGTTCAGGTGTCGCATCGATCAGGACAACAATTGTGAAGAAGTGCCATTTGATACAAAAGGTATTTTATTTTATAGCAGCTTAATACGGATGGCTAAGACCGTGACTAAAGTACTTTATTTTAGTTTTTAAATTTTACTGGTCTAAATATAAAGCATTTTTTGTTCCGCTCACACTATAAACAAGATTAAATCGTATTAGAAACAATCGTGGGCTGGAAAATTTCGTGGGTTCCTTGGTATTCGTGGGATTTCTATTTTGCGCCTACAAATTGTCATAACTTACAAACCAAAAATAAAGAAAAGAAAAAAAAAATCGGTTTTTTGGTTTAAAAAAAAACAAAAATCAAAAAATGGAATATTAAACACATGTGCATGTTTAATATACAAACAATTTCAATAATAAATAATTCATTTAATAATTAAATAAAATATTGGTTGTTGAGTGCTGTGACTAAATTTATGGCATTAATTAAACCAAGAAAGTCGTGTCGATTGCCAGCCTAACTTGAATTCAGCAATAATTTTTCCAATTTGTAAAACTAAAACAGCAATTACTGCCGGCTGCGTTTACAGTTTACTGCTGCTTAGTAGCAACAGGTTATAATTTCATGATTAAGTTATTATTGCCGCAGTTTGTTTAATTTAATTTATCGTCAGCTGGCGAAGTGGCGCGTCTTTGAAGAAATTGATAAATATGTAAAGTTGAAGATATAAATCGCGGCAGAGAGACGCTAATCGTAGGTTAATTAGCATCGGAATGTGTCAATGCAATTTATTCTCTTACTTTTATTAGAGAATATTATAAACTATAAACTATAAGGAGTTGTTCTCATTATATGAATGTATGTATATATTTTGTGTGAGAGAAAGATTGAACCAAGATTCAAGCTAAGTTCGAGTACGAGTAGAAGGCAGTTAGGCAGCTGGTATTTTATTGAGAAAATTGAGAATATGTGCGATAAACGTGTGCAGTGTTCACGTTTTCCTCTGGTCGTTGTGTGTCATCCGTTAATTAATTGCACTTGTGTTTAGAGTTTGTATTTTACAATATGTTGCACAAGAGTTGCACAAGAAACGTTAGAATTTTCTAATTTACAGATTACGAGTTGAGAATTTACTATGTTTTTAGACACAACATTCAATACCGTTAGGTGCCATTAATAATATTGTAGAATGATAAATAATTTACAACATAATCGTTTATTTATAAGTTTTATAAGATAAGTAGCAATAAAGCAATATTTTTAGAATTAAAATAGTATATTAAGTATTAAATGGTTAAGCAGGAGTGTTTTAGCTATGGGATGCGACTAAAGTACTTTATTCACGGGTTTTAGTCACGGAGTGGAACTTGTGACTGCGCATTTGCCTACTGTGCAGGACAAGATCATATATAACCTCACATTTCCTAATGTTATTCAAACGAGTTTCTAATATTTAAAATTCAAAACTTGAAATACAAAAACCACACCGTAGAAATATATTGGAAGTAGAAATCATAACGTAAACATCACGTGTACATATTTTTATCTCTTTCAGGTTCGAACGTAGACCAAAACAAAATCGAAATCGACTCGAAATCAAATCAGTGGTTCGGCGCGACAGTGCACAGTGCAGGCGAAAACGGACCCATTGTGGTAAGTACAATATTAATATTAATAACAATATAAATACAAATTATGAACACTGCTATATGCAATTATAATTAGCATAATAATTGATCATCATTCATTAATACATCATCACAATGATAAAGTTAATTTCAAACTGATAGTCATACAAGAAGTGTAGATAGTGACGAATTAATAAATTGCTTCTGGATGCATAAACCAGTCAAGCGAGGAAGATACGAGTACCAAGAACTAATTGGTTAGCCAAGCCAGTTGAATTGTCTCGTGAAATTGAAGACACTATTCGATTTTAACCTCAACCGGAATAAAAATTAAACAAGACAAGCAGCGTATTTATAACAAGCGATAACATAATATATAGCATAACATAACATAATATAACAAGAAACCAAACAGGAAGTGATAAGTTCTTTTATTTTCACATTCATAATCATCATTCATAACTTATTATTCTCATAATCATTGTCTATCAATACTTAATCTGCATTTAAAGAACTTATTTTACTTAAATTGACATTTTTGTTTTCCGATGCGGCATGATGTTGATAAGCAACATCGCAGACATTCGACGAGAACTCTAATAAGACAGTTCAGTTCATTCCCTGTAAAAGCACCAAGCCAACTTAATAATTGTCAATTTAAATGCGACTTAAATCACTTACGCACTTTAGTTGAACTTCTCTCGGATACTCAGCCTGCAAACTCCGTAGTTGAGTTAACTAAAGTTTACTTAGATATCTAACGATTCGATTCGATTCGATTCGATCAACTGAACTTGACTTAAGTTAAGTTAACTTAACTTTACTTTACTTAAATTGGTTTACTGTAAAACTTATACTTTTAAAATGCGTATTCCTAACTAGTAGTAGCAGTTACTTAAGTTGCATATATCGAATTTTATCAACATCGGCGTTAATATGATACTTTGCGCATGCGTGCAGTCCTCAGCACGATGGCACTGACATTGATGTCGTCGCTTACTGGTTTGTGGCCGTTTGGCGTGTTTCGTGTTCCGCAAACCGCTCATGTGACGAGTGACGACCTTAGACTGCTTTTTTCTCGATAATCCCACAACAACAACAACAGCCGTGCAGCGTACGTACGCGCAATGCAAGTGCACACGCGGACGTGTTAGAGGTTAGTCGTTAGATAGC
Organism: Dalotia coriaria; assembly: GCF_025399875.1. Classification (NCBI taxonomy): domain Eukaryota; kingdom Metazoa; phylum Arthropoda; class Insecta; order Coleoptera; family Staphylinidae; genus Dalotia; species Dalotia coriaria. The sequence continues at coordinate 7,201,221 of NW_027045445.1, forward strand.
TGGTAACGGATGATATAGAGTTGGTATCGATGATGCATTAACGACGCGTTTATATGGGCGTGCGATGCGACGAGATGAAAAGTTCAACGTCCATCAATGCCGACGCTGGTTTTTTTTATATCGCGAACGCAGTCGTCAACTTGTCTGCCTATGCTTATTCATTACTAGATAAATAATGAACAATTTATACATTAATTTGTTTTGAGGTTAGAGGTTAGAGGTTAAAATTTCAAAATTTACATTTTTAAACGTTTTTTACTATTTTTCATCATTTTAGGTTATGTGCAATGTATGTTGGGTTGCCTACACCTACATAACCTCAATTTTAATTACAATACTTGAATCTTCATAGAGAATCGCGATGTATATATATATATAAAAATGAATTGCTGTTCGTTAGTCTCGCTAAAACTCGAGAACGGCTGAACGGATTTATATTATCTTGGTCTTGAATTATTCGTGGAGGTCTAGGGAAGGTTTAAAAGGTGAGAAAAATTCAAATATTTGCCGGGAAAATCCTCAAAACAGCTCTTTTCTATAGAATAAAATTTGACATTGAGATTCAATCATAGTTATAGTTAAATAGTTGAATTCGAGATGGCGCGCTGAAGTGCATTATTGACAAAACTTTATATAATTAATCTCTTTAAATTAAAATTGCTAATCTTATTGATAGAATTGACTCTTACTACGAGTATGTCTTGAACAAGAGAGTAAAACGAATTACATTTTTATTAAACACTGCCGGAACGAAGTCGCGGGCAACAGCTAGTTTAAAATATTTTTATAAATTGTTTTAATTTTAACGTATTTCTGTCTCAATATACCCATCTACGTGGGTTAGTAAGGTCTTCATCATAATCATCTTGCATTAATCATCGATCGTTAGCGTGTGCGGCGTGCACGATCATCTTTAGACTTGCATTTTTCATTTTTAATTTTTCATTTTTCATTTTCACGTCTCGTATTAACTTGTATGCGCGTTGAGTTAATTTAGCATAAGCTTTACCTCTTTTAAAGTCTTTGACGCATGCGCACACTCAACGCGTTGGCATATTGCTTACACCATCAATCGCGCATTGATTACCTGCGAGATTGCGCGCGCACCTCACATCTTACTTCTCTTCGTAACTAATGAACCACACGCTGCAGTAAATTGTATTCTAAACGGTTTGATTAAAACTAACTGTTATGTACTTATTTAAATCTAATTTAGACTTAAGTCATTTGAGTTAAATTTATGTTCTAACCTCATTTAAAGTGTGGTTTTTGTTTGTTGTTGAGTAAAATATGGTTAAAGTGCAAATATGCCAAAAGTGTGTTTGCAGTCGGCGGGTTGACATTCCTTCCCGCCTTAACATAACTTAACATAACCTCAATGTGCTGAGATGTTGATGGCGATGGTGATGGCGATGGCGCATTCTTTGCTCGGCGCATCCATTTTGCGTTCGAGTCATACCTCACCGCCTTTAAAGTCAACTTTTTTTTGCTGCCTGCTACTTGCCAAGAAGCCGACAAAAAGAGATTCTTTATTAATGCACTCTCTCGGAGACAACCTACAAAGGATGACGGGGTTTTTAAATGTCTATAACTAACTTTAAACACTACATAACCTAGAATAACCTCAACCAAAAGTTGAGATTGAGATTTGCTCAAAATTAGCATTTGTGGTAGAATGAGAAATGTGCAATGTGTGTCGGTTTGTGAATAAAACTCGACTGGATTACGAAATGTTTAATACAAACCAAACCAGTGAAGCAGAGTGTGTTTAGAACGAATGTTCAGGCGTTGGGCAAACAGTGTGGATTTCGACACACCGCCATGTCGAGCATCCTAAACATCCGACTGAGTTGAACAACAGTTGAAATATCGAACACTTCCTTGTTCCTCATTCTTGATGCGCATCGCCACACAACCAACGATTTTGTTTTATCTCAAGTATTCAATGTACATAGTCTAGCAACCATCCAAAGAAGAATTAATCATAACCTAGAAAAAAAGTAGTTTAATGTAAAAGAGGTTATGTTGAGGTTATAAAATTATTTTTTCTACATCCATCAGTTTTTTCATGGTTTTTGAATAAAAATTGTGGTATTTTAAATACTGATGGTTAAGGTCGTGACTAAAGTGGTTTAAGCCGTGACTAAAGCAATAAAGTAACATGCGAGCGAATTTAGAAGATTTAAAATAGAGTTTTAGTAGAAAAATAGCGTAAACATCATGTGGCTAAAAGTTATAAAACACTCGATTAATGAATCTCGTGACTAAAGTCCCCATTTAGCCACTTGATACTTAATACACTATTAATTATTACACCTCACAAAATATTTCTTATTTTGGTGTTAAGACTATATTCCTACGTTGATTTAAACATTTGTGCTTAATGTGGGATGGTCTCAATCGCTCGAATTCTGAACACTAAACGCCTCTTGACATCAAACCGCAGCAATCTATTCTAATAGCTAAAACAATCCCAGACAAATTAAAATTTCTCATATTTCTCAAATTCATTTCATGCTTTGAAGCTTTGCATCATTCATTCATCTTTCCATGCTTTAAACTGTTTAATGCACTCAGCTTATTTGATAATAAATTTAATTTCATTAGTCGTTAATTAAATACTTCAGATACTCGAGATTCCAGAGCCAGACATAACGACCTCCTCCTCGACAACTATTAAATCGTTGTACAAGTATTACAGCGAATTATTTCGTGTATTGTTTGTGGCTGGCTTGTAATTATCCAATTTCACGAGTTAAAATCAATCAATTTTACATTTAATTCCATAATAACATTAGGCGAAGTCATCCGAATAGCGCAACACAACATAACCAAACATTTTTATGACGTGTTCATCTTTTACGACCGTATTTAGTTTCAAATTCGATGAAATTCATATTAAACTACTTTTATTCATGTTGTAGTAAAATTTTAATCTTTTTTATTGATGAAACGTGAAATAACTCATCATTAAAACCTTGTATTAATATACGTGTAGGTAACCAATATACAATTTTGGTGTAATCCTGGTTGCCTATATTACGATATATGGATTTATGACTCCAATTAAATGTTTCTCGTAAATCGCAATCAAAAATTAAACTTTCGGGGCAATTATGGCAAATTAATAAATAATTGGGTACTGATTTGTTGGGCTGCGTGTACCGAACACACTCATAAACCATCGAAAACTTGTTAATAATAATATTTTATTGACTGCAGAACTTTTTTATTTTCAGGCCTGCGCACCACGCTACGTTTATTATGGAACGAAGGGCGATCGTCGTGATCCCGTCGGCACTTGCTACGTCTCATCCCCTGATTTTAGGAACTATTCAGAATATTCACCATGTCGGACACGTGAGTAAATTTACTTTAATTTTACTTCATAAATATTACGGATGTAAAAAATTAAGTTTTGGATTTGATATGACAGATAATTATAATTATCGCATAGGGTTTGTTTGATATGTTTGAAATTTTGGGCTTGGCATATGAAACTTAAAAAGGAAGCACGTTTGTAATGCGTTTTCGGTCATTTCCTCAATCCCGGCAGCGATAATGACGTATGCGCGTGTATGTGTATGTGTTGGGTTGCATACAGTTGCATACACGCTGTCAGTCATAGTGTAGATGTAGATGTGTGGTGTGTGGCGATGATTCCGACGGTTGCGACTATCGCATCACGCAGTTAATGAGCCCGAACGCCGCGGCAGGTCACCCGTGAACGACTCAAGACGCATCCGCAACCAAATGAACTTCTACTCATACTCATAGTGTGCGGTTATAATTTTATAGACATTTCTTTAATATAAAAAACATAATAAAAAAATAGCGATTTTTGTTTATTATTCGTACCAGCAAAATTCTTGATTAAAATGTCATTTTGGTTGCACATGCGCAATATGCCTGTAAACGAAATTGCCTGGCTATAAAAAAGTCGATAAAAATCATCGCGGGCGAAAAAGGTTCCCCTTCATCGCTCTAAAAGCGTGCCAATTACACAATGCCTTTTTATAGCGATGAATAAATCGCTGCGTCATCGTCATCCACAACAAATAAACCCAATAAGAAGCCAATCACGCCCTAGAATATGCAACCCAATATACATAACCGTCAGCTTTATTATGCCGCGTTTATTGCTAGCATTTCCAAGAAGTGCATTTCACCGAAAATCCACGTAATAAACGGCCGAAAATCGATTTCTTTTCATTCGCCTGTGGTCGTCGGTTTTAATGCCGGTTACATTGCGGATATTGAGCTGCGTTGATGGCTTCATATAACTTTGGTAAAAATTGCGGCGTCATCGACATCGGTTATGGTGGACAATGCGAGGCGTTTGCATTGTGATGCCAACAGATATAACCTCGAATTAATGCACGCACTGCAACTGGCTGTCAATTGTCAAAAATAAAGACATCGAAAAGTCAATAGTTTTATTTTAGCTGTTGCCCGCGATCTTAAACTAGCATACTCGGAGTAAGAGTCAATTCTATCAATAAGCTTCAATAATGCACTTCAGCGCGCCATCTCGCTCGCGAATATCTAAAATAATAAAGTTTTTCTCACCTTTTAAACCTTCCCTAGACCTCCACGAATAATTCAAGACCAAGATAAGGTAAATCCGCTTCCGTACGCGTCTGTAGTCACAGAAGAAGTAACAATGAAGTAGAATGGCGGGAAGTTTAAAATGGCTGAAAGTATAGTCTATGGAAGTATAGTGTACAGTCTCCATAGTGTAGTCAATTGGATTTGATGTTGACGTAGCTGTCGTTAATACAGTGTGATAATACAGTGTGATGGTACTATAGTACTTAGGTTTGAGCTTCATTGCTGGAATGCTAGATGGCATTAAAGTAGTCAAATAGCCAGATGCAGAGGTATTATTGGCTAAACAATTTCTTTATTTTATTTAAAAAATAATTTTTTTTATTACATAAAAAGTAGCCTATAACCATTCGGGGACCACTAAGAATATGTGTACAAATTTTCATGATGATCGGTTAAGTAGTTTTTGCGTGAAAGTGTAACAAACATCAGGACATTCGCATTTATAATATTAGTAGGGATTTACTTACTCATTTGTTTAGTGACTTTATTTAGTCTGCTTACTTTAATACACTCCAGCGTTCGTTATTCACCCTCCTTTGATCAAACTCTTTCTTTATTCTGCGTATGGAATATTCCCTCTAGTTTCCAGAGCTATTTTGAGCGTGAAAATATATTTAGCTTCTTTTTCGTTACTGAATATATCCGTCAACTTACGTCTACGTGCGCATATTAGGTTTTAAACCTAGTTAAATCAACTTGACTTAAGTTTAACTTGCAGTAAATTCAAGTAACTGAACGTAGAATTTATTTTAATTGAAATTTTCAGTTCTTTCACATAATTTGCAAGACGTTGAAAACTTTTATTAAGTAAAAACAGATTTAACACACTTTTTTTCTTTTTTTTTTTTTTTTTTTTGAATTTAAAGTTTCTAATGATTTTCACACATTGCAAACTTGAGTCATCATTATTCCATGCTTAAACTGAATTGCACATTTGATTGGTCTAATATTATTCATGACTCTGCATCACTTTGTAAATATTGTGGTCAAATACACAAAAATAAAATGGAAAAGTTGTCAGTAGTCTAAATTAAGCCATTAAGCGTGTTACTCAATAGTGACTCAGTAGGGTTTTAATGATATATTTGCTCGTATAGTGACTCAAAGTAATATGATCACATTCATAAAAATGAATTGTTTATATTTATACGTAATTATGCATGTGCACGAGCGCGGGCGTTATCAAAGTCTCAGTCGGTAGTTGTTGTGTTTGGTAAGCGGAAGAACCTACGCAAATTCTTTGCAACCACGTAGTATAACATATTTTTATTCAATCACTATTTAAACAACAAAATGTGACTCAAAATCTATGTTGGTGTCGATTTTTCTTATAAAAATGTGAAATATTCTCAATTTCTTGCATTTTTTCATTTTTTGCATAACTAGTGTGATATATCATCTGCCTGTTGATATTGTCATAAAACTTGACTTCTTCAGAAGTTTTTTTTTTTTTCTTATTCTTTTTTTATTTGTGTCAGTTTGCCGAAAAAAAAAAAAAAAATGTTCCGAGCAGACGTTGACAATCTTTACCTTCTTCTTTTTATTTTATTCTTTAGTTTCTTTTACTGTATTCTACTTGTATGTAGTAGTTGTATATGTTCGTATGCGATTCCGGCTAAAACGGGAATTTAAAAGTCCGCGCACGTTGCGCGCGCGCCCATCGTGTGTGCCGATGATCACCGCAGATAACAACTCTTGAACCTGAGGAACCTAGGCCTACTAAACCATCAACACGAACTCAAATACACACACTACACATGTATCGATGAGAACGCGCATCAAAAGTTGCCTAGATATCACAATTTTAACCTAAAAACAACAAAAACACCAAAAAAATAAAAAAAAAAGCAAAAAAACTTCTCAAAGGGTTGAGATTTATTTATTTATTTACCTGCGTGTGATGAATATTAATTTTTATATACATAAGTGGTTTTATCGGCATTCTTTTCGGTGAATTCCACGAGTTTAAATCATCCGACGTGATGATATGCAATGAAAGATTACATCCGAGCGCATTAAATCCGATATAGATAAAATCTTGTGCACCACAACATATTTCTTTAAACATAAATTTTTCTGTTTCTGTGTCATATTATTCCGTTTTACAGAAAACCGTTATTATTCGTCTAAATATCCGTTGTTTTTATTTATTTATCTTTAAATTTCCGTCGATTGCAAATTTACCTCTTCCTGTCATATCTGTTTGTCTTATAACATGCGGTTATGCTCCACGGTGTGCCTAAAATAGGTTATAATTATTCATGGTTAAAACTAGTAATATGTTTGTATTATAAATGTAAATCCCCAACATATGTTATTTGGGTTGCATACATTTCAATTAGTGCACAACTATTGTATTAAACACGTTCAAAAGTTTTAGCGAATATTCACACATAATTCCAGTAAAGTCCATATTTAAATACTCTTATTTTGTTCGCTTGGTGATTGTTATGATAATCCCGCTGTGAAGGAAGTCATGACGCTCGTGTTTCCTGTCGGAACCGTCGGACGCCACAAAAACTGTCAAAAGTTATGAGCGTTTTCTGCATGCCTGCATCTGGTCCACTGGATGTATAAATGTGTCTGGATTGCGTTTGTCAAGTGCGAACCGCATTACGCGTTATGAACTCATTTCTTCTTACGCACTAAGTAAGCAGTTGTAGTTGGTAGTGTGGCGAGGCACAAGCTACGCGCGCCATAAAAGCTTACGGAGTTTCCTTGTTGGTGCATGTGTCGCGCACATGTGCACTTCGTTTATTGCGCGCACAAGTTCCACGTTCTGCATAATGCCTTTCCACACTTTACGCGCCTTACACACGCCGATCGTAAATTTAGAACCAAAGCACTAACACTAACACATGATGGGAAATACACAAAAGTTGTGAATTGAAAAGAAGCGGAAGTTTTTTTTGTGTTTTTGTGTTTTTTTATGTTTTAGTAATAAATAGGGACTTTATTAGACATTTCCTTAAATTTATTTTATTTATTTCGTTTTTTCTAAGCAAAAATAATATTTTTTAATTTTTATATAGTTTTACTATAGGCAACCAACATTACATCTTTTTATATTTTATGCAACTACTAGCTTTAACCCTTGGCTTCGCTCGCGAATATCTAAAATAATGAAGTTGCTTCCGTACACGTCTGTAGTCACAGAAGAAGTAACAATGAAGTAGAATGGCGGGAAGTTTAAAATGGCTGAAAGTATAGTCTATGGAAGTATAGTGTACAGTCTCCATAGTGTAGTCAATTGGATTTGATGTTGACGTAGCTGTCGGTAATACAGTGTGATAATACAGTGTGATGGTACTATAGTACTTAGGTTTGAGCTTCATTGCTGGAATGCTAGATGGCGTTAAAGTAGTCAAATAGCCAGATGCATAGGTATTATTGGCTAAACTATTTCTGTATTTTATTTAAAAAATAATTTGTTTTATTAAATAAAAAGTAGCCTATAACCTTTCGGGGACCACTAAGAATATGTGTTCAAATTTTCATGATGATCGGTTAAGTAGTTTTTGCGTGAAAGTGTAACAAACATCAGGACTTTCGCATTTATAATATTATTAGGGATTAAACTTATGCTTGTCTTGGAATTAATAGAACAGTTGTCATAAAAAAAATAAAAGGTCAATACTCAAGTGGAATGCAAGAGAATTTAACACTGAGCTGATTATTGTTTCAGCATGCCGCCTGAAACAATTTGCTATAAACTGCCCAAGACAATAAAATGTCGTGAAAACAATGCAACATGCGAACCCATTCCCAGCCTCAAGAATTTCCAACTGTTTGAACAAATTGCGATGAAATTCTCAATGCAAAAAAAGCATGAAACTCTTTTGGGCAGGTCTTTTTTATTGTCTGAACTCTTGATTTATTTCACTTCTATTTTGTTTTCGGCATCATGTTAAAACCTTCTGTGTTCTTTTAATTTTTTATTTTTGTTGTTTTTTGCAGGATACTTTGGCTACCATCGACAAGGCTCGTGTCAGGCGGGTTTCAGCGCTGCACTTACAAACGTAAGTAAAAAAAATCCGCAAAAACATTAACCGATTAATTTTTACGTTGAAAGTTAAAAGTCATGATGACAATATAAATATAACATCTTATTTTACAACAGGATTTAATTTCCTACTAAATTTTAAATTGATTTATAGTAGATTTTATTTTTTTAAATTTTTATATTAAATTTGCGATTATTTAATTTACGATCTTGAATATGGTAATCGTCGGTATATGGGCTTGTAGCATGGACCACCAACATTGCCCTTGTGGTATAATCGTTGACATTTTTGGCTTCTTTATTAAATCGTCGTGCATCTTGACTTTCTCGACTTGATTTTGTGCATTTTTCGTTAATTACACCACTTTATTGGGGCTTAATATGCATGAACGTAAATCCCATCACAGCGACATAATCTCCGACCACATCAAAATAATTTAATTATAAATCTAAGGGGATACATTCATTTTTAAATTTTTTTTTTAATTTAAATTTATTTTAGTCAAAAGTTACTGATCCTTTTTATTAATTTAAACAATAAAAATATGTATTAAATATTTAATTTTTTTTTAAATTTGTGTGGAATGTATCTCTTAAACAATTTCTCTCTGCATTCGCATGAGATGCACGAGATGCACCCGAACATAATTGAATTTAATTCGGCGGCCCACCTGCCGATCCTCATTGTGCGCCAAAGCCGAGAGAGCACTCACACGAAAGTCGGGAATAGAGTTGATGCAGATGATGGGATTCGGGCTAATATGGTGCCACAAAGGCAGCGTGCGCACTCAAGATTGAATTCGTGAGAAATAATCACGCGTCGAAATCAACGACGATTTTCAAAGATGAAAATCAAGATCGAAATTCTGAGACGAATTGATAATGCGATCCAAATTGGATTATTGAAATTTACATCTCACGTGGGGTCACCAATAAAACTCCATTATTACTTATCCCTGATGTTTGTTACACTTTGACGCAAAAACTACTTAACCGATCATCATGAAAATTTGTACACATATTCTTAGTGGTCCCCGAATGGTTATAGGCTACTTTTTATTTAATAAAAAAAATTATTTTTAAAATAAAATAAAGAAATAGTTTAGCCAATAATACCACTGCATCTGGCTATTTGTCTACTTTAACGCCATCTAGCATTCCAGCAATGAAGCTCAAACCTAAGTACTATAGTACCAGCACACTGTATTATCACACTGTATTACCGACAGCTACGTCAACATCAAATCCAATTGACTACACTATGGAGACTGTACACTATACTTCCATAGACTATACTTTCAGCCATTTTAAACTTCCCGCCATTCTACTTCATTGTTACTTCTTCTGTCACTACAGACGCGTACGGAAGCAACTTCATTATTTAAGATATTCGCGAGCAAAGCCGTAGTTTTAAATAATTAAAAACAAAAATTAATTCAAAACTACTCTTATAATATAGGCAACCAAATATACATGTTACATGTTTTAAACTTAAAAAATTATTTTGTAATTTTATTTATCGGTAATTTATGATCTCAAATCGAATTGAATTCATCTCGACGTTATTATTTTATCTCATGCTGCTTCAATTCCTTTCAGCGCCAGGCATCGATTAATATTAAATCGTGCTCATGCTGCATTCATCACACATCACACACATATGTTTTTTTCTGTTTTTGTTTCGGTTGCATCTCGATTCGATTCGTTTTCTTTTCTTTTTCTTTTTTCGGTTTCTTCATGCATGCTTTACGGGCCCGTCTGGTGTTGGTGGCATGCGACTCGGGGTGAATTCGTAATCGAAAATTAATTGTTTACAAATTGCTCGTCGGCGCGACGCGGCAATAAAACTGCGCGACAAAAAAATAAAATTCATCGACGAAAAAACACAACGCACATGCAGAAATGTTCGATATATGGTCTTGGCTCCACTGAGGAGACAAAAAAAAATGCATGCGAGTTGAATTCACAATCCTCGTGCTCTTTTTTTCTTTTCTTTTCTTAAAAAGTAATTCGCAGTTTTCTCAGCCATTTTTGGTCAACGTATGCAACAATACTCTCAATGCGCATGACATGAAAATTTTTCAATAATTTTTTTTCATTTAAAATGAAAATTTATGGCTTTTGACTTTACCACCCGGTTTTTGCATTTTGCATGATTTTAAATTTTACGACCTACGCCCAAATTTCGATGACAACAGAACCTGCGTGCATTTATTTATTGGTGTCATTTTTTCTTTGGGCGACTCGTCGCCAGATGTTGACTTTGCTCAAGAAGCAAATGCCGATCGGCGATCGGTTCGGTGAGACCAGCTACTTAACATTGTTCTCATTCGTTCCTGTCGGGACGCTCTGTGAGCGACTACATATCTCAAGCACTTGAATTATGCCACGAATTTGTTTCATGGTTACACCCTCTCAGCCAAGAGCTAAAAGTATCTTGGGATTCTTCAAGCATGTTGAATGCATGAAGCACGAAACGAAGTGCTTGTAGCAATTAGCGCTATCTATAAATTCAGCGGAGTGTGACAATAATGCTTAACGTATGCAACCACTTATACACAACAATTCATTCTAACCTAGTTTTCAGGCTTAAATTTTACGAATTTGCATTGATTTATGTTTTTTTTTGTTTTAGGATGGACATAGATTATTCCTTGGTGCACCAGGCAGTTATTACTGGCAAGGTAATTTGTTTATTTTAATTTTTTTAATTTCAGATTTTTTCCTTGTTGTTTTTTTTTCTCCTAGAAATTTTCACGACGTGTATAAAATAATTGCAAAAATGTGAACCATTTGGGAATCTTGTGTGTTTCAGGCCAAATATTTTCGATCGATGCGAACGCCAAATTTCCTTTTAGTCCGGGATTATTTACCAACGGAGCCTTCGGCTCAGGTACATATATCCTCCAGCAAAACAAAAAAAAATCAATCCCACACCACCAACCAACAATAAATCTTATTAATCGTATCGATCATTCCATTCGCAAATCACATTTCAAACCAATAATAATCTCTCAACAAAAAAAAAAAAAAAAAATTCGTAGAAGCTGTGATTAATTTCCACATGCAACTATGCAACCCAACATACACTTTAAATACTAAATTATTAAATCATTAAAACCAGCAGGCAAATAATTCTCATCAAATCATATTGAATGATACAAAAGAGGACTGTATCATCATTCTTCATCTGTTTATCTACTAAACAACGCTTATCACTTTTATATGTTGCGGGTACACATTGTATGTAGCATACAGTGTGTTTATAATTTAAATTGATTTAAAACATTAACGTTCACGGTCATAAACATTTTCAAATCGCCGGTTGCCTATTGTTTTCGAGTGCAATTAAACTGAAAGGTTTTGTTTTCGTGTGACTGGTTGCGTTCTTGCCGTCGGCCATCTTAGAATACGACGCCGACGATTTGGTATGTTGCGATGTGTTCTTCTCGAAAGGTAATCTCACCTTTATCTTGCAATGAGTGTGCACCAACTCTTTTGATTAATATTTATCCGCCATTTTGATATTTCAAGTGCAACGACACAGCGAATCGGTAATCGAACGCTGCACGACGTTTCGTCTAGGTAATCTGAATGTGTTATCATTGTAAAATTAATATCAGTGTATTTGACATCGTTATCATGTCATTTTTTGTCACTTGAAGATAATTTTCTTTCACATTTCACACACACTACTAAACACTGTTTTGTGTTGTGTGTTGCCTACGTTTTGTGTGGATGACAAAACCACGTAAAATGTGTTTTTGGTGTGTTTTTGACAAAGATGTCAGCCTATTGGACCAGCACAGTCGGCGGCCGCGTTGGTTGGCGCAGACGTGCCACGCCCTCTTCGCACAAGGTAACCGCGTTGCCCTCTGGCGGCGACGCGCACTGTCAAAACACTAGCGCTCCGTAGCGCCCTCTATGTCGTAAAAGCTTAACTTCCAAAACAAATTCTTTCGTTTTTTGTTTTATTTTCTACACCGCAACTATATTTTGAGCCGCACCAGCAAAACACTCAGCAAATACCTACCGTGAACCGAAACATAAAATAAAATAAAATAAAATGGGTGGCTTCTTTCTAATTTAAAATTATGATATTATATTATTAATGATCTAATTATTTAATTTTATTTTAATTCTGCAATTAATCAACGCACAACCTGGTCGATGTTCTTCTCAATAACCAGAACCGGCTTAAATTAATTTTAAATTCTTCTAGGTCAAGTAAGTCAACAACCCCTGGAGAAACGCCCTGCTGTGGTGTCAACCAATGAAGGCGTGGCATTAGAAGATGACTCCTACATGGGATACTCAATGGCAGTAGGAGATTTCACAGGAGATGGTGAGCAGGGAGTAGCTGTGGGTAAACCACGTGGATCACGCCTTCTAGGACAAATCAACCTCTTCACTTGGAACCTTACCAACTATCAAAACATTTCCCTTGCGGAATATGGACATCAAATTGGTACTTATTTCGGATATAGCATAGCAGCAGGTGATTTCGATGGTGATAAGACTGATGATCTCATTGTGGGGGCGCCACTGCATGTTGAGCCTAATAATGAAGGCAAATATGAAGTGGGGCGGGTTTATGTCATCTACCAAGGAAGAGAAGCTTCCAAATTCAGGAGATTTAATACTATTGATGGTTTTAAATCAAAATCACGTTTTGGGTTGTCGGTTGCAACCCTGGGGGATATTAATATTGATGGGTATGCTGATTTTGCTGTGGGTGCTCCATACGGAGGACCAAATGAACGTGGAGCTGTTTACATCTACCACGGAGCTAAATCCTTGAATGAAGCAAAATACAGTCAAGTTATTTACGCGGAGGATGTCAGTCATGGTCTTCCGATCAAAACCTTTGGTTTCTCTTTATCTGGTGGAGTTGATCTGGATTCCAATGATTACCCTGATATGGTTGTAGGTGCTTATGATAGCGACACCGCTTTCTTCTTCAGGGCTCGTCCTGTGGTGAAAATCGAATCACAAGTGGATTTTCTAAATAGAAATAAAAAGATTGTCCTTGAAGAGAAGAACTGTACGTTAAGGAATGGAGGCAAGGTTCCATGTACACGTGTTAAGATTTGTATGAAATTCCACGGGAAAAATGTACCATCCGCCATTGAACTTGATGTTGAATATGTGTTGGACGGGAAGAAAACACCTCCGAGGATGTTCTTCTTGACCAAAGAGGAGAGTACCAGTATGAAAGAAAACATTCGATTGCGACAGGGTCAGGATATGACCTGCAGGGAGAAGATGGTGTATATTCAGAGTGATATTAAGGATAAACTTACACCTTTAGAATTTGAGGTTAAATATGCTATGAAGGAAGCACAATCGTTGTATCTCAACAGACCTAGAGATCCTAGAATACCCGTCACTCCTATTCTAGACCCGAATCATAAACAAACCAATAAGGATTCACTGACTATACATAAAAATTGTGGACCGGATAATATCTGCATACCTAACCTTAAACTTGAAGTTAAATCGTAAGTATTATTTACCAATTTATTTATTTAAAAACTAGGCTTCGCTCGTGAATATCTAAAATAATGAAATTGCTTCCGTACGCGTCTGTAGTCACAGAAGAAGTAATAATGAAGTAGAATGGCGGGAAGTTTAAAATGGCTGAAAGTATAGTGTACAGTCTCCATAGTGTAGTCAATTGGATTTGATGTTGACGTAGCTGTCGGTAATACAGTGTGATAACACAGTGTGATGGTACTATAGTACTTAGATTTGAGCTTCATTGATGGAATGCTAGATGGCGTTAAAGTAGTCAAATAGCCAGATGCAGAGGTATTATTGGCTAAACAATTTCTTTATTTTATTTTAAAAATAATTTTTTTATTAAATAAAAAGTAGCCTATAGCCATTCGGGGACCACTAAAAATATGTGTACAAATTTTCATGATGATCGGTTAAGTAGTTTTTGCGTGAAAGTGTAACAAACATCAGGACTTTCGCATTTATTTACTGTAATTTTTTATTGTTTTACAGGAATGTTGAAAGTTTTCTGCAGGGTTCAAAAGACAAATTGGAATTTGATGTTGTGGTCCACAACCTGGGTGAAGATTCCTTTGAATCTTCTTTTGATATGCACCTCCCTGAAGGTATCCTTTTTAATAAGATCCGTCAAGGTGGCCATACTGAAGTTAGAATCTTATGTTCTGCTCCTGAGAATAATACCGTTATCTGTGACATTGGAAATCCGTTGCCAGCGAATAAGATTGTACGCTTCACGGTTTTGTTGGATACTGCTCAGCATAGGGAAGGAATGCGTCCAACTTATGATTTTCTGATGACTGTCAACAGCACCAATCCGGAAACACCAGACACCATGTTTGATAATCGTTTTGAAAAGTCCATACCCATCTGGGTGAATTCCCAACTGGAACTTTCAGGCACCTCGAAACCAGCTGAGGTTCATTACAACGCTTCAGTTTTCTCATCGGAGAAGATTACCAAAGAGAGTGATATTGGACCACAGGTTATTCATCTATATTCGATTAAGAATAATGGACCATCCAGTTTTAACGAAGCAGAAGTTGTGTTTTTCTGGCCATATGCTACTTTAGGTGGAGAAGATTTACTATATCTTGTTGAACAACCTCATATCTTAGGAAATATGAAATGTGAGGTTGCCGAAGCAAACTACAGAGGTTACGAGTTAGAAGTAAGGAAGAAAAGTATCTGGGATCAGTTAGGTATATCCCCGAGTGAGTTTGCTAGTTTAACCCAGGCTGGAGGGTTGGTAATTATGGAAGGACCAGGAACTCATGGGTCCACACCTAAGGATATCAAACACACGAATAGAAATGAAGCTGAGGAAAGGCAACAGGTAACAAGTTCTGCTTCAAGTGGTTTAGCAGCTGGTAGCGGAAGTGGCACAGTTGTACATGTGAGCAAAGATACAGGAAGTGGTAGTAAAGTATCCGAAACACACGTGGCTGAAGGATGGTCTCAGAATGGCACCACTTATTCCAAAGACTTTCAAGGTGGGAGAGTACATGTTACTCAAACCTCGCACACATCTTCATCTTCATCGTCAAGTGGTGGGGGTGGGGGATCAAGTGGTGGATATCAAAGTGGGTATTCTGGAAGTAGTAGTAGTAGCAGTAGCAGTTCAAGTAGAGGTGGAAGTGCAAGCGGAGTATATCAAGGACATGCTGGTACAGGTTCAGGTTCACAGGAAGTGATACAATAGTCTATACTTCTTCGGGTAATAAACCTTCAGAAGCTGCTATATCCTTCACTAGTGGTTCTTCTGGTACAGCCACGGCTTCTTCATCTTCATCTTCAACATCTTCTGCGGGGGGTTATCTTGATAGCACTTCTTACGTTGAAGGCCGTCGATCCGGTCAACAATTCAATGCTTCCGATGGTGGACACACCACATATCAATCCGGAACCTACTTCCAACGTCCAAACAAGACAAATATAAATATAAATCGTCATTTTGATTGGAATTCTGCATCAGTGAGTAATCACACCACAAGTGGTAGACCCTCAGCGTCTTCTGCTGATGTATACCAACAGAATAGAGACTTTTATGCTGAGAGACAACGTGAACAAGAAGAGAGAAGAATTCATGAACAAGAAGCACGTCGTCAGGAAGAGAAACTCAGGCGGCAGCAGGAAGAACGACGAGTAGCAGAGGAGCATCACCGTATTATGTTGGAACAACGACGTGTTGAAGAAGAAAGAATCAGAGTTGAAGAACAAAGAAGATTGGCTGCTTCTGCTACAGTTGTATCTTCAGGTCGTAGAAGACCCGATGAGGAAGCTAGAATAAGGGCTGAAGAAGAAGCACGACGAATTGAACAACAACGAAGAGATGAAGAGTATAGACAACAGCTAGAGGAATACAGAAGAAGGCAGGAGGAATATAATAGAAACTATGGTATTGCAACAGCTACTGTATCATCTGGTTCTGTATCAAGTCACGGGACCCAAACACAAACACAAACTCATCAACAATCAGCACAAGATTTCAATTATTCCGAGGAGATTTACAATGGTTCAGAAGAGGACTATCAAGATTTAAACCAAGAGGGTAGACACAGTCAGAGTCATGGCGCTGGTTACAACTTCAGCCAAGCTTCCCATGGAGGTGCACATCAAGGTACCTATGGTAGTTCATCAGGAGGCTGGGCAGAATCAGCCGCCGCTGGTGGTGGCTTCAGAACCACTGGTATTGACTTGGGTATACTTGGAACTGGTGGATCTACATCTGGTAGTTCTGGTACTTCTGCGCATGCTGATAATACAGGTGCTAGTCATGGGGTGCATTATAGCTCTAGCTCCTCTGGCCATGGTGCTCAAACTGGTGGTTATGGACATCAAAGCGCTCATGGTGCTCAAAGTGGTTCCACACACTATGAGTCACATTCAGAGTCATCATGGTCTTCATCAGGTAGAGGGACTGGTGGTATGTCTACACATTACCAAGGTCGTGATAATGTCGCTACTGATCGGCCTAATTATGATCAGCGTTTCATGGGTCGTAAGAAGCGTGATACTGAAGAGAAAGATATTCGGGATTTCATGCAGTGTCAGTCTTCTAAGTGTCTTACTATCAGATGCACGGTGGGACCATTGTTGAAGGATCATGCTGCTTTGATTGCTTTGAGGTCTAGGGTGAATGTACGCACTTTGCGAAATGTAAGTTTAATTAATCATCAAACAACATAAAATTCTTTATTATGATGTTTTGTTATTTTTTTTGGTAGATTACGACGTCTCAATCAATCAGTTTTTCATCAATGATGTTGGCACGTATTGATAAACTACCCTACATTGGAAGACCAGTAAATCGGACTGTTCACAGCCATGAAATCTTCACGACTATAGCAGCGCCGCAACCGGACACCAAAACAGATATCGTGCCATTGTGGGTGATTGTGTTATCAGCCGTGGGTGGCACAATTGTTTTACTGTTGTTGATTTATTTGCTGCATAAGGTATGCATTGAAATGATTCAATAAGTAACAAAACAAAAATGATTTTATATGATTTTTTAGCTTGGTTTCTTCAAGAGAAATCGTCCATCTGATGCGCCCGAACGTCAACCGCTAAACCGCAATGCGTATTACAATGGTGACCAAGCCCTGTAAACCAACCCAGAGTAATACAACGAACAAAAACGTTTTGATCATTTATATGAGTCAAACAATCGACTGATCCCGGCAGCTTGCAACTACAACTATGGATCAAATCAAACGATATTACACCACTAAACAACAACGTTGCAAATTGAAGCAACTCATGTGAACGAAGATGAAAGAATGAATTCGAAACTTATTTATTACTTACCTGTATAATGCGTGTGTGTATAATTGTGTACGTGTTTAGTAATTGTCGGACGTATGGTGGAATATTGTGACCGTTCAGCAGGAGGTTGCTGAGAGCAATAATGTGGTTTAATTGTATTGCTTTTCGTGCAAGACAAGCAAAAAGAAGATGATGATGATGATGGAAATGTTGATTCCTAACACCACTAAAACTAAATAAAGCGTTTTATCTAGTGCCTTAACAAAAGTGCAATTTGCAAATTTGCTTACTGAGATTACACAATAGAGTGACGAGGGAAGAGAGAAATTATATTATTTTGAGAGGAACGAAATACTATGTGCTGATGTTAAAATTTGAGAATGAAGAGGTGGAAAAATACTAAAAATTGTTATATACTAAATTATTATACTTACTGTAAATAGCTAATACAAATAAATAATTTTAGACTTAAATTGTGTTGCAAAATACAATTCTGCTAGATGATTGTTATGACAGATACACTTAAAGGAAAAAGTCATATTTTAGTGTCAAAATTTGCTAGTTAATCATTCATTTCTCATTATGACTGAAAAATATTACTATCTTAATCTGGAGTTACCAATACGCACTGGCTCTGTTTACACAAGCAGTGAGTGTAATTCCAGCGTGTCAAATACACCTATCATCTCAAAATGTGATGAAACTAAGCTTGAGGATTCTACAACAACTCAGTCAAGCCAACAAATAACTGGAGCATCGACAACACTTTACCTCTTCCTAAATATGACATCCTTTTTAAAAGCAACAATTGTAGGACACTCATTATCATAAAGCCTCATCAGTTCAAAGTTTTGAAGATTATCTGTGGATCAGATGGACAAAGTGTTTGATGATGACTGTAATAAAACATCAAACTCCATGATTAATAATATAATAGCTTTCAACACTTGGACAAACTATGAAAATAAGAAATACCAAACACATACAATACCTGATACTGAGAAAGTTAACTTTATTAAAATAGCATCATGTGGCTGCATTGAAAACCGAGTTCAACCAATAACCAAAAGAAATCTTAGAAAAGATGATTCTGATGCAAATATCAATAAGGGATGTTGTGCAAGACCAAAGAGTAAAAAAAGGCACCAAACTGGTGGTAGTTCCAAAAAACAGAAAAAAAGACCTGTAATGTCATCGGCTGCATGTGGGCCAGGTCAATCAACGAAAAAAAGTCATGAAGAAGTCTGGAAGAGTCAATTTAGAGAAGAAGGTGGTATCTTCATTACATCATGCACCAACGACGTAGCACACAATAATAAATGTATGTGTCCTGAAGAAACTCCAATCAGAGTCTTGGCAGGTGAAGAAAAATGTCGGCAATTTGATTGTCCCAGAACAAAACGCAGCAATGTTGTGGAGACTAAAGTTGTAGGTAATTGCAAGTCTACAAGTTGTTCTATACCTTCGAAAATTGATAATAAACTAAGTCCTTGCCATCCTAAACCAACATGTTCTTCAAGAACTTGTTCTTTTGATGATTCACCAGCAGTTACTCAGGAATGTGACGACACTTCATGCCCGCAATCTCTGAATGAATCACATAAAAAAGTTAACTTTCACAAGAAAGAAAACAAAATCATCTTGTTGACAACCGGATCAAAGTCTGTTCAACTAATATGTTGCAAATGTCGGTTACCTAAGAAGATGCAGGAATATATGGGACAGATATGTGATGATGGTCATGGTTCTGTCAATAATGATGTGCAAAATCCTGAACATTATACTTGCATTGTTATCTAGATAAGTAAAATTTTTCTTTGGGCAAAATCTAGTATTAAACTGAATAAATCATTGAATTAATCAAAAGTTATAAAATTTATACCTAAAATGGTAGGGAAAATAAATATTCTAATTTAATTTAATAAATTTAGACAGAGAATTACATAAAGTCGATGATTTTTTAAAAAAAATTATAAAACATCATATTTAATTTCGTTTTCTTTCTGGGTGTAAAAATTTATAGTCGCGTAATATAATGTAAATATTAAGTGCAAAAAGTTAATATATATTATGTTTTATGCACGCGAACTTGTATGTCAGGATGGCCGAGCGGTCTAAGGCGCCAGACTCAAGTGCAAACTTGCCTGTGTATGCAGGCTCTGAGCGTTCTGGTCCTCGTCTGAGGGCGTGGGTTCGAATCCCACTTCTGACAAACTCTTTTTTATTTTTTTGTGTTATTTTATAATTATTATCTCATAATTATACATCCTCGGTACCCCTGCTTACCTCTGCAGGTATTACAACTAGTCATATATCCAGAATCAATTTCATTGCAATATCGGCCTGGTGGCATATTTGATAAATGTGTTTTGAAGTTGATAAATATTTTCAAAGGTTAGATGGCGCTACGATGTACGGTTTTGAATTAAATATTGATTGTTGGTGGTAGTGAGTGCACACCGTGTCCGTGTGGATCACGCGATTTCGCGCAAGAGATAAATTTGTTTACCTGCAGGTATCGAATCTTTATTTCGTGGAATCAAAACACACCGTTGCTGTTTATTATATTAGGATCGTAATTTAAAGCAAATATTCTTCAATTCTTTCATGAATATAACTAACAATTTAATTCAAATACATTTTTATTATCAGCAGATGATTACGGACTAATGTGTTACCTGGTAAACTAGAAACGATACATGTTCAAATTAAATATTACTTAAATATTTAATGTAAAATCTGGCAATCTGTCAGCATAAGAAATCAGAATTACGCAAATCGAATTTTAATTTTTTTAATAATGTTTTAATAATGTAAATTTGGAAACTACTGTATCATTCATAGATGGCACTAGCATGACTTAAAAATTGTAAAATAGAATTGTATTGTATATTTCTATATTTATCGGCAAGTGTGAGCATTCGACACGAGAATAGTGTTTGTTTTGAACACAATTCACACTTTCTTATCGCATTGCCGTGTGTCGTCGAAGCCATCCCCTCACGCCGCATGCTGCTGCATCATATTTTTGTTTTGATTGCAGGTATCGTGCCAAGTGCAATTCGCACTCAAGGTGCCATCGACGCGCCGGCTTCGCGCACCTCTTGATTTCTTATCTTAATTGTCGCGTCGTTGCTTGCGCAGTTGGCGGCCAGTTTCGTGCCGGTTTCAGGTTGATCGAGACGTATTCTACGCGAGTCGTATTGTTTGTATCATATTTAATCATCACTGTACTATTTAATTGTAATCACTATAGTAATATTATTTACTATTTGCGCGTTTATGGGCGTCCGGCCGATTTGTGATCGCGCGGAAAGTGTATATTGGAACTCACAACAGTTGTTAGGTAAATCAAATAAAGATCGACCTCATATTGATTTATACATCATTAGGATGACCCATCGAGTTGGTGTAAGTAACTTTTAACCATACAGCACATATGTTTTTTTTTCTCCGCTGTCATTTATAGATAGAAATAGCGTGGACTAAAAATTGTAAAATAAACTTGCATTGTTTATTTCTATATTTATCGCCAAGCGTAAGCATTCGACACAAGAATTGTGTTTGTTTTGAACACAATATACACTTTCTTATCGCATTGCCGTGTGTCGTCGTTGCCAACACCTCACGCCACATGTTGCTCCAACTTGCTTTCTTATCATAAACTGCCTCGTCGTTGCTTATACAGTTTGCGGTCAGTTTCGTGCCGGTCTCTAGTTGATCCAGACGTATTTTGTGCGACTCGTATCGTTTATCCGGACTATTACATTCGATCATCAATCGACAATTTAATTTTAACTTGATTTTTGTAACTTAGTACAGTTATTTATTATTTGCGCGTAAGTGTATCGCGGCCATGTTGATTTATCATTTGGATGACCCATCGTGCTTCTGTAAGTATTTTTTCAACCAAAGAGCATTTACGAGTATTGTTTGTTTTTCTCCGCTGTGTGAATATAATATTACTTATGTTTTCTTTTTTTTTATTTGCAGTATTTGCCCTGCCCTGGAGTCTGATGAGTTCTGCATTGGTAAGTTTATAATTCAATTATATATTTCGTTTTATTTTCTGCGTCGATCATTACTTTGCATTTATGTTTTTCTTACGTCGCGGTCCACCGCCTTCTACATTAAATAAATCTAGCATTAAATAATTTAATTATTTTTTGTTATTGGGAGTAACGTATTACAAACTTGGGCGCGGGGTCCAAATCTGCAGAATTAAATTCTCTATCCAGTTGTATTTAATTGTTGCAAGAAAACTGCTTATACGATACGATTGATGATTTAATATTGGAAACAAAGTTGTAAAACGCAGCTTTAAATTTGAACATCACGCCTCATATAGTTTAGATACCTAATTATCTCTTTTAGTTTACGAGATATTCGCGATTGAATAAAATGGGCAAAAATTGCAAAATGTCACTTTTTAGCACTTTTAGTCGCGTTTTTCGACCTTTTACTGTTGGAAATATAATTATTTTATATTTTTATCTGATAGAAAATTTTGCAATCTTTCATAATCAGCAATTCGTGGGTTGCTATCGTTTTTAGTTTAAGAGATATTAATTATCAAAAATCGTCGAAAAAAAGTATCAAGCACCCCCCCTAGGCAATTTTTTTCTTAAGATTTAAAATTTCATCTCTCAGATTTCCGTTTTAACTATCCTATCTGATAGATTTTGGTCCGTACATTAAGACGCTGCGATCAGATCTTAATTATTTCTTTTAGTTTACGAGATATTCGCGTTTGAATAAAATAGGCAAAAATTGCAAAATGTCACTTTTTAGCACTTTTAGTCGCGTTTTTCGACCTTTTACTGTTGGAAATATAATTATTTTATATTTTTATCTGATAGAGAATTTTGCAATCTTTCATAATCAGCAATTCGTGGGTTGCTATCGCTTTTAGTTTAAGAGATATTAATTATCAAAAATCGTCGAAAAAAAGTATCAAGCACCCCCTTGGCAATTTTTTCTTATGATTTAAAATTTCATCTCTCAGATTTCCGTTTTAACCATCCTATCTTATAGAGTATAGTCCGTAGATTAAGACGCTGTGATCAGATCTTAATTATCTCTTTTAGTTTACGAGATATTCGCGATTGAATTAAATGGGCAAAAATTGCAAAATGTCACTTTTAGCACTTTTAGTCGCGTTTTTCGACCTTTACTGTTGGAAATATAATTATTTTATATTTTTATCTGATAGAGAATTTTGCAATCTTTCATAATCAGCAATTCGTGGGTTGCTATCGCTTTTAGTTTAAGAGATATTAATTATCAAAAATCGTCGAAAAAAAGTATCAAGCACCCCCCCTTGGCAATTTTTTTCTTATGATTTAAAATTTCATCTCTCAGATTTCCGTTTTAACCATCCTATCTTATAGAGTATAGTCCGTGGATTAAGACGCTGTGATCAGATCTTAATTATCTCTTTTAGTTTACGAGATATTCGCGATTGAATTAAATGGGCAAAAATTGCAAAATGTCACTTTTTAGCACTTTTAGTCGCGTTTTTCGACCTTTTACTGTTGGAAATATAATTATTTTATATTTTTATCTGATAGAGAATTTTGCAATCTTTCATAATCAGCAATTCGTGGGTTGCTATCGCTTTTAGTTTAAGAGATATTAATTATCAAAAATCGTCGAAAAAAAGTATCAAGCACCCCCCCTTGGCAATTTTTTTCTTAAGATTTAAAATTTCATCTCTCAGATTTCCGTTTTAACCATCCTATCTTATAGAGTATAGTCCGTAGATTAAGACGCTGCGATCAGATCTTAATTATCTCTTTTAGTTTACGAGATATTCGCGTTTGAATAAAATGGGCAAAAATTGAAAAATGTCACTTTTTAGCACATTCACTGAATGTGAAATCTTTGCCCAAGAGAAGGCAAGAAAAGTAAATTTGTAATTTGTATTTAAATACGATTACCGTTTTTGAGCACACGTACGATGAACTCGAGAACCAAGATAGCATTGAAAACGATAATCCCATCGATCGGTTCTGAAAACAATTAACGCACAACACCTGGTCCATCGCGAAGAGCGAATCGGAAGATAATCCATTAAATTTTGGAATAGTGCGTGTGGATTAGGCCTGCTGGGGATACCACGATAAAAAAAAACGCGTCACGTACTCTACCTCATGGTGGTGTGGAAATGAGTTTTTGGTACAAACGAATGTTGAAGTAGACTTTGCGGCGCCCGTACGTTAAAACTATTAATTTTACTGGGCTAATAACCGTTTTTGAAAGTTTTCGGGTTTAGGGGCCCCAAACTTGATTTGCGCCTAGGGCCCCACTGAAGCATAATCCGCCACTGACATTCAGTCGTGTTTTTCGACCGTTTACTGTTAGTAATTTAATTATTTTATATTTTTAGCTGATAGAGAATTTTCTAATCTTTCATAATCAGCTATTTGTGGCTTGCTATCTCTTTTTGTTTAATAGCGCTAGGAATTGTAGTTTTTTTGTTATAACACGCGAATGCGGTGCTACAATTCGTTCGAATGCATTTTTTTAGATGCCAAATTTAATTCTGTACCCCTGTATATAGAAATTCATTGCAAGAAAATTCCGTAACCCGAGATATATTGATAGTTGTGTGTTGCGCCGTAACACTCGTTGCGCCGTAACACTCGTTGCGTTAGAAATTGTAGTTATTTTGTTATAACTCGCGAACGCGGTGCTGAAATTAGTTCTAATAAATTTTCCTAGATGCGGAATTTAATTCTGTATCACCCTGTATAGAAATTTATTGCATGAAAATTCCGTAACGCGAGTTATCTTGAAAGTTGTGTGTTGCGCCGTAACACTCGTTGCGCTAGAAATTGTAGTTATTTTGTTATAACTCGCGAACGCGGTGTTGTAATTAGTTTGAATAAATAGTTCTAGATGCGGAATTTAATTCTCTACCCCCGTGTATAAAAATCTATTGCCAGAAAATTCCGTAACGCGAGTTATATTGAAAGTTGTGTTTTGCGCCGTAGTACTCGTTGCGCTAGAAATTGTGGTTTTTTTGTTATAACTCGCGAACGCGGTCTTGTAATTAGTTCGAATAAATTGTCCTAGATGCGGAATTTAATTCTGTACTCCCCTGTATAGAAATTTATTGCCGGAAAATTCCGTAACGCGAGTTATATTGAAAGTTGTGTTTTGCGCCGTAGTACTCGTTGCGCTAGAAATTGTGGTTTTTTTGTTATAACTCGCGAACGCGGTCTTGTAATTAGTTCGAATAAATTGTCCTAGATGCGGAATTTAATTCTGTACTCCCCTGTATAGAAATTTATTGCCGGAAAATTCCGTAACGCGAGTTATATTGAAAGTTGTGTTTTGCGCCGTAGTACTCGTTGCGCTAGAAATTGTAGTTTTATTACGCAGCTTTAAATTTGATCATTACGACTAATATAGGTTTGATTCCAGGAGTTACTACTACCACCATCTTCGTACGGTGCCTTGAATGGGAGTCAGTACAGGCGCTACCTTTGTACGGTGCCCTAATTGGGAGTCTTTATGGATCTTGTAAGAATAATTAATTTAATTTGTGTATAAGTATACTTTATTTACATAAATATTTTCCAGTTGTTAGATGAAGCATTGGCTAATTCTGAGATGGCCAAGTTTATCAATAAGGACCAACTGGAATGGCTCAGGTGGAGTGCGTATTGAGGATGATGTTTTGATTACTGAAAATGGATGTTGCAACTGGACTACACTAAGTTCCATGAACGTATGTTATATTTTGGCAATTTATAATATTTTATATTTTACTATTCTCTTATTCATTCAGGTTTATAGTGGCCAAGAAATTGAAGATTGGATTGCCGGTGTTGATGATGATTCCAAATTCGATTGAATGAATTTACAACATTTCGAAGCTGTTATTGATATCATTTTTGTTTATTATGTTAAAAATTGTAAAAAGAGCATTGTATAATTACATGTAGGTATATATTGAGAAATTGAGTTACTGATGGGTGTATATTCTACATGTTTTAATAAAATTTTTGTTTTATACTTTTAACTATAAATTTTTATTGTTTTATTTGTTCCAAACGGAGAACATAGCTCGCAACATCGTTACTCCTTTAATTAATCCATAAAACCCTTAAACTTTAATGGAAATGCCACTGCTAGATATGAGAAATAGTTCAAAATCAATTTTA
The DNA here is from genome assembly GCF_025399875.1 of Dalotia coriaria. Classification (NCBI taxonomy): domain Eukaryota; kingdom Metazoa; phylum Arthropoda; class Insecta; order Coleoptera; family Staphylinidae; genus Dalotia; species Dalotia coriaria. The sequence goes on from NW_027045445.1 coordinate 7,227,291, forward strand.
TATTGTATCAATATTAATTTAAAAACGGTATCACTAGTGTCATCTATCCACGAGTAACTAAACTACGCCCGCTATTCAAGATTGCTGGAGATTTAGCCTCCTCAACGTTCTGCGATCCTAATATTCAAAAGAATTTTGTCACCAATTTCAATGGATTTCTCGACAAAATTTGTTGCTGCTCATCAGTCTGTAGTATTAGGAACGCAGAAAGTGGACATAGCAGTTCCCGCCAAATTATTATATATATTATTTCAGTTTGTTTCGGTACATATTCAATTTTTTCTATAAAATTGCAAATAGGGCCTAAGCAGTTAATGCTAGCAAAAAAATACCAAACTAATTGATGTAGAATTAAATTATGTATCAGTATCCGAAAACAGAATTCAAAAATTCCAACTTTTAATTTTCATCATAAAAAAGAGAAATCTTTTGCCTTGTTTATAACAAAATCTTTTCTTTAAAAATTTTTTGTGTCATTTTGATAATTTTTTAATAATGATGCCACCTTGTAGGGAATTTTTCAAGGATCAATATTATGTAGTTCTTAATTTTCTAGCCCTCTTAGTTGTCGAGATCCTTCAGAATTTGAAAACCGAATTTGCTGAATAAAGATTTTTAAACATTAATTTTACCCGCCATTACTAGTTACCGCCTCTTTCATTGACATACCTCCTCACCCTTTCTGCGATCCGCATACCAAATCCTGAGTTTCGACTGTTTCGAGTCCAAATTTTGTGTGATTTTGCCTCCCAGAGTCGACAAAATAAAGATGGAATATTAGGATCGCAGAAAGTTGAGGAGGCTGATAAAGTTTTCGCGGTAACTAGTAAGGTGCTGCCTCTGGTGGCGACGGACCGAAGCTCAACACTTTCGGTTGTTGTAGTTTATAATTGACAGATTAAGATAATTTAATACTAATAGGAAGTTTAAAAAACCCCGTCTCACAAATAACTTTAAAGTCGCGATGCGCATTTCGAAGGCTAAGCCTTCCTCTTCAGGCGAAGGAATTATAAAACTGAACTAAAATTGCGTCTAATCCCTAATTTACCTAAAAATTCTTAATCCCTGTTTAATCCTTTACCCTCCACTCCCTAAAAATGTTTTTCTAATAAAACCTATAAATTCATAATACCCTAATTAATCTTTTACCCCCACTCCCTAGCAAAAATATTGCAGTAAAATCTATTTCCAAGTATTCGACAACTAGGTATTTTTGAAAAATATTAAACAATTAACTCAAATAAACTTGAAGAAATTGGCCCGTTTTCTTGATTAAGAAGATGTTTGTTCTTATGTTTTAAAATTTCTATGCTTTCATAGGCATCTAATTGTCTTTGATTGGTAATAGATTTTACCAAGAACAAATTTTCTTGTCGGATGGGATGTTCTGACTCTTTAATATGTTGGGCTACTGCGGACTTTTCGAATCTATTGTATTTAAAATGCGCGATGTGTTCTTTAAAACGAGTTAAAATTGACCTTTTCGTTTGACCAATATATTGTGAGTCACAACATCCGCATTTAATTTTGTAAATACCCGACTTTAAAAACGTTTCCTCTTTATCTTTCGGATTACCTAGTAATTCTTTAATGTTACTGGTGTTTTTATACGCGATTTTTAAATTTTCTTTTTTCAAAATTTTATTTAAACCTTTAGTTAAAATAATGTCAAAAGGAAGCGAAATGTATTTTGTATCTAATTGATCGGTGAACGTGTTTAAAGTCGAGTTATCACGTTGCAGTTTTTTAAATTTAAATTTATTTATAATTCTATTAATAATTATTGGATCATAACCATTACTTTTTGCTACGTTCTTTATGTACTGTAACTCGTTATTATATCTCTGAGGTGTTAAAGGGAATGAAATTAGACGATGAACAAGGAAATTAAAAGCCGCAATTTTGTGTTGAAACGGGTGGTTAGAACTCGATGGAATGTAGCAATCAGTATTGGTTATTTTCCTGTAAATGTCAAATTCTAATCTATTGTTATTTCTAATAACCAGTGTGTCCAAAAATGCAAGTTGACCATTTGACTCAGATTCGTATGTAAATTTAATAGACGCGTATTTTGTGTTCAGAGTTTCCAAAAACCTATTAATTGAACATTTTGAAAGATCGAAAACCGCGAAAATGTCATCTACGTACCGGATCCAAATTTTTGGAAAATAATCTAATGTATTGGCCAAAACTTCTTCGAAATTGCTCATAAAAATATCCGCAATGAAAGGTGACAAGGGGTTTCCCATTGCCGTTCCTTCTATTTGTGAATAATATTTATTGCCAACTTGGAAATAGTTCAGGTCCATACATAATTTTGTTAACTGAATGTACTCCGATATTTTGTCCTGGCAAATATTATTATCTGTTAAAAACTGATTTCAAGAATGATGCCACCAGGTGCAAAATCCCTAAAACAGGCAAAAATTAGGCCTTCGAACATAAAAATGCTATTTTAAGGGTTAATTTGTGAGATAATCACAAAAGTTATGTAGGAAAATGATAAAGAAATTAATTACTTACAATCTGATGCAAGAATGGTCCTTCTACGATGTCAGACTCAGGTGCAAAATCCCTAAAACAGGCAAAAATTAGGCCTTCGAACATAAAAATGCAATTTTAAGGGTTAATTTGTGAGATAATCACAAAAGTTATTTTGAAAAGTGATAAAGAAATTAATTACTTACAATCTGATGCAAGAATGGTCCTCCTACGATGTCAGACTCAGGTGCAAAATCCCTAAAACAAGCAAAAATTAGGCCTTCGAACATAAAAATGCAATTTTAAGGGTTAATTTGTGAGATAATCACAAAAGTTATGTAGGAAAATGATAAAGAAATTAATTACTTACAATCTGATGCAAGAATGGTCCTTCTACAATGTCAGACTCAGGTGCAAAATCCTAAAACAGGCAAAAATTAGACCTTCGAACATAAAAATGCAATTTTAAGGGTTAATTTGTGAGATAATCACAAAAGTTATGTAGGAAAATGATAAAGAAATTAATTACTTACAATCTGATGCAAGAATGGTCCTTCTACGATGTCAGACTCAGGTGCAAAATCCTAAAACAGGCAAAAATTAGGCCTTCGAACATAAAAATGCAATTTTAAGGGTTAATTTGTGAGATAATCACAAAAGTTATGTAGGAAAATGATAAAGAAATTAATTACTTACAATCTGATGCAAGAATGGTCCTTCTACAATGTCAGACTCAGGTGCAAAATCCTAAAACAGGCAAAAATTAGGCCTTCGAACATAAAAATGCAATTTTAAGGGTTAATTTGTGAGATAATCACAAAAGTTATGTAGGAAAATGATAAAGAAATTAATTACTTACAATCTGATGCAAGAATGGTCCTTCTACGATGTCAGACTCAGGTGCAAAATCCTAAAACAGGCAAAAATTAGGCCTTCGAACATAAAAATGCAATTTTAAGGGTTAATTTGTGAGATAATCACAAAAGTTATGTAGGAAAATGATAAAGAAATTAATTACTTACAATCTGATGCAAGAATGGTCCTTCTACGATGTCAGACTCAGGTGCAAAATCCTAAAACAGGCAAAAATTAGGCCTTCGAACATAAAAATGCAATTTTAAGGGTTAATTTGTGAGATAATCACAAAAGTTATGTAGGAAAATGATAAAGAAATTAATTACTTACAATCTGATGCAAGAATGGTCCTTCTACGATGTCAGACTCAGGTGCAAAATCCCTAAAACAGGCAAAAATTAGGCCTTCGAACATAAAAATGCAATTTTAAGGGTTAATTTGTGAGATAATCACAAAAGTTATGTAGGAAAATGATAAAGAAATTAATTACTTACAATCTGATGCAAGAATGGTCCTTCTACAATGTCAGACTCAGGTGCAAAATCCCTAAAACAGGCAAAAATTAGGCCTTCGAACATAAAAATGCAATTTTAAGGGTTAATTTGTGAGATAATCACAAAAGTTATGTAGGAAAATGATAAAGAAATTAATTACTTACAATCTGATGCAAGAATGGTCCTTCTACGATGTCAGACTCAGGTGCAAAATCCTAAAACAGGCAAAAATTAGGCCTTCGAACATAAAAATGCAATTTTAAGGGTTAATTTGTGAGATAATCACAAAAGTTATGTAGGAAAATGATAAAGAAATTAATTACTTACAATCTGATGCAAGAATGGTCCTTCTACGATGTCAGACTCAGGTGCAAAATCCCTAAAACAGGCAAAAATTAGGCCTTCGAACATAAAAATGCAATTTTAAGGGTTAATTTGTGAGATAATCACAAAAGTTATGTAGGAAAATGATAAAGAAATTAATTACTTACAATCTGATGCAAGAATGGTCCTTCTACGATGTCAGACTCAGGTGCAAAATCCTAAAACAGGCAAAAATTAGGCCTTCGAACATAAAAATGCAATTTTAAGGGTTAATTTGTGAGATAATCACAAAAGTTATGTAGGAAAATGATAAAGAAATTAATTACTTACAATCTGATGCAAGAATGGTCCTTCTACGATGTCAGACTCAGGTGCAAAATCCCTAAAACAGGCAAAAATTAGGCCTTCGAACATAAAAATGCAATTTTAAGGGTTAATTTGTGAGATAATCACAAAAGTTATGTAGGAAAATGATAAAGAAATTAATTACTTACAATCTGATGCAAGAATGGTCCTTCTACGATGTCAGACTCAGGTGCAAAATCCTAAAACAGGCAAAAATTAGGCCTTCGAACATAAAAATGCAATTTTAAGGGTTAATTTGTGAGATAATCACAAAAGTTATGTAGGAAAATGATAAAGAAATTAATTACTTACAATCTGATGCAAGAATGGTCCTTCTACGATGTCAGACTCAGGTGCAAAATCCTAAAACAGGCAAAAATTAGGCCTTCGAACATAAAAATGCAATTTTAAGGGTTAATTTGTGAGATAATCACAAAAGTTATGTAGGAAAATGATAAAGAAATTAATTACTTACAATCTGATGCAAGAATGGTCCTTCTACGATGTCAGACTCAGGTGCAAAATCCCTAAAACAGGCAAAAATTAGGCCTTCGAACATAAAAATGCAATTTTAAGGGTTAATATGTGAGATAATCACAAAAGTTATTTTGGAAAGTGATAAAGAAATTAATTACTTACAATCTGATGCAAGAATGGTCCTTCTACGATGTCAGACTCAGGTGCAAAATCCCTAAAACAGGCAAAAATTAGGCCTTCGAACATAAAAATGCAATTTTAAGGGTTAATTTGTGAGATAATCACAAAAGTTATGTAGGAAAATGATAAAGAAATTAATTACTTACAATCTGATGCAAGAATGGTCCTTCTACGATGTCAGACTCAGGTGCAAAATCCTAAAACAGGCAAAAATTAGGCCTTCGAACATAAAAATGCAATTTTAAGGGTTAATTTGTGAGATAATCACAAAAGTTATGTAGGAAAATGATAAAGAAATTAATTACTTACAATCTGATGCAAGAATGGTCCTTCTACGATGTCAGACTCAGGTGCAAAATCCTAAAACAGGCAAAAATTAGGCCTTCGAACATAAAAATGCAATTTTAAGGGTTAATTTGTGAGATAATCACAAAAGTTATGTAGGAAAATGATAAAGAAATTAATTACTTACAATCTGATGCAAGAATGGTCCTTCTACGATGTCAGACTCAGGTGCAAAATCCCTAAAACAGGCAAAAATTAGGCCTTCGAACATAAAAATGCAATTTTAAGGGTTAATTTGTGAGATAATCACAAAAGTTATGTAGGAAAATGATAAAGAAATTAATTACTTACAATCTGATGCAAGAATGGTCCTTCTACGATGTCAGACTCAGGTGCAAAATCCTAAAACAGGCAAAAATTAGGCCTTCGAACATAAAAATGCAATTTTAAGGGTTAATTTGTGAGATAATCACAAAAGTTATGTAGGAAAATGATAAAGAAATTAATTACTTACAATCTGATGCAAGAATGGTCCTTCTACGATGTCAGACTCAGGTGCAAAATCCTAAAACAGGCAAAAATTAGGCCTTCGAACATAAAAATGCAATTTTAAGGGTTAATATGTGAGATAATCACAAAAGTTATTTTGGAAAGTGATAAAGAAATTAAATACTTACAATCTGATGCAAGAATGGTCCTTCTACGATGTCAGACTCAGGTGCAAAATCCATAAATAAGGCAAAATATTTCGCTTTTTTATGTCGAATGCTGTTTTCAATTAAATTTGTAAATAAGGCCTAAAAGGTTGATGATGGCACAAAAAGTTAATAAAATAATCAATGTAGAATTAAATTATATATCAGCACCCAAAAAGAGAATTTAAAAATTCCAACTTTTAATTTTCAACATAAAAAAGAGAAATCTTTTGCCTTTTTTATAACGAAATCTTTTCTTTAAATTTTTTTTGTGCCATTTTTGTCGTTTTTCAATAAAGATGCCATCTTATAAAGAATTTTTCAGGAATCCAAAATATGGGGTCCTTTTTGCTTAGCCCTTTTAGTTTCTTAGATAATCACCAATAAATCTACTAAACTTTTTGATGGTTGAGGCGCCTTTTGACCGAAATCACACAAATAAGCTTAAGAAAAGAATACGACACTATTATTCGAACGAAAATAATTTTAAAACACTTACTTTGATTTTAAGTTTGTTTTCCGCTTTAGTTGACCAGTCGTAAACTCCTTTCCACTACTAGGATTAATTAACCTGTGAAACCGTGAGCCTTCTTAGAGGTTATGCCGAAATAATTGATACTCATAAGTCTGTTGGGTAGGAGACAATGACGACATTAATAACAAAAGCATTGCTTCCACATGTAAAGCATCTCCGCAAGGTGTGCAAAATTTCAAAATTCAACCACACGTCAGTGCGCCTGGCAAGCAACAATTATCAAGCAGCAGTGTTCAAATCAAAAGATGCCACTGAACTAACTTTTGAAGAGAAGAAGCAACCCAAACTGAAAGACTCTCAAGTACGCATAGCTGTTGCATATTGCAGCGTTAACATCTACGATGTGACTTCATTCAGCGACACGACTCGAAAGTTTCCATTTGTTCCTGGTTATGAGTTCAGTGGTGAAATCATTGAGACTGGCAAGGAAGCAGCAAAACTATTTAACAAAGAAGATAGAGTTATTGCATTTAGTTTTGATCACTGTGGTGGACTTGCAACTGAATGTGTAGTAAGTATAATCAAACAAAATAAATAAAAATGATTACTTACTGCTGATTTAAGGTGGATTATGAAGATGTTTGGACAACACCTGCTTCCATCCAGCTGAAAGAGGCTGCAGTATTACCTTACAGCTATGCTGCTGCATTGTATACATTTGGAGTAAAGGCACCTATTAAAGAGTGTAGTAATGTTGTAGTTGCTGTGGGGCCTGCTGGTTCTGGACTGGCCGCTGTTGATGTTGCTGCAAATATTTATAAAGCAAAAGTAAATCAAATCTGCTTGTTAATTCTCATATTAAAACACTTTTTGCACTTTTAGGTTGTTGCTGTGACAGACACTGAGAAAAATTCGGAACTTACACGTGAAAAAGGAGCTTTCACAACTTTACACTATAAGGATAACATTGAAAAGCACGTTATTAGTGCATTTGGCAATAAAAGGGCTGATGTCATCTTTGATGCAGTTGGCGGTGAAGTTCACGACGTAGTAACATCATGGTAAAGCCAAAAACTTAATTTTCTCTCTTGTTACATCGCGATTCTGAATAATAAAACATTTCGTATTTGCAGTGTTGATCAGAATGGTAAAATATTTACCTTGTCTCCTGGAAAGGTGTCGCCACCACCGCCGCACTCTTCCTTGATGCGGATTAGTTTAAATAGGCTACGCCAACAAAACCTACCAGAATATCGTCAAATAGTGCAGGATACGCTTGAAATGGCCGAGCAGGGAATGTTCACAGCGCACATTAGCGAAAAGTTTGACTTTAAAGAAGTGAACAAAGCCGTAGAGTTCATCAAGAGCAAAAAGTGTACTGGTAAAGTGGTTGTTAAAGTTAACTGAGTTACAAATATTGTAGATTAATGTAAACGTATTCTAAAATAAAATACAAACGGAGTGTTGAGATATCCAAATGATTATGTCAAACTCTTGTGTTATTATTACTTTTATATATTTTATGTTTAGTTAGATTTAAGTATATTTAATTCCTACCAAAGTTACAGGACGTGACCGAGTGACAGTTACTCATCATCGGAACTGCTTGAATCATCGAAACTTTCATTTACAGGTTTCCCTGGCGCCATCTGTGCGTTATTATTATCAAGCAACATAGAAAATGCCGGTCCAGACTCCGCCAATTGTTCACTCTTGATAGAACCACTTTGTGACAATAAATTTGATGATTTTGACTCATCAGAAATCAAAGTAACACTTAAATTAGTGCTAGCAAGTAATCCACTTAAATCTGGCCGATTTTCACCATTTTCTGACTGTGTACTCTCAGTGTAAGTTCTTGTCTCAACAGCATCTAATAAAACGCTCAAATTCGGTCGAATTGCACTTGATTCAGTAAAACTACTAACACTAGCAGTACCACTAACAATATCAGATGATTCTATATTATTCTGTGAGTTTAAGCTTAGTAACTGACTGAAATTTGGTCGATTATCCCCGGAAATCACATTTGTTGAAGTGACATCTTGTATACAAGCAACCGATGAAGTATTCACAGACTCTGAACTATCAGAATAGTTAGATTGAGTTTCACTATCTTGTGATATAGATAAACTCTGACTAAACTTCATCATATCGCTAACAATTGGCTCAGATGCTGGTGGAGACTGTAAAACAATATTCCCAACTTTCATTGAAGATGTCGCTTCAGTAATCTGCACTTCCGGTATATTTTCCTGACCAATCCGAGCAGTGCTCCTTTTATTCTCAGTATTACCACCTGTAGCACCTTCCCGCTTGAAAGGAACCAATAATTTCGGAGCGTCGGCTCTACGCAACGTGTTTTCCGGTTTGCTGTTATCCAAGTTATTCTCAATTGTCACATTTGATACCTGTGGGTTTACATTTTCATCCTCTGCGTCCAATTCAGCATCAAGTTCGGAAATACTAATTTTTGCAGCTGGTCCAGTCGTGGGGCGTTCAACCGCCCTCTGTTGCAGTACATTAATTGCAATGTAATCAGCAGCGCGATACAAGTTGGCTGCTTTTAGCAGGTCAAGGAGGTGAACCACTGTTGGCCGCCGACGGCCGGTGGTCGACCATTCGAAGAGAAAGATTTCCGCAGCTGAACGCGGATCTTTTTTGCTAGCGTTTTCGATGAGTCTAAACAACAAATCAAATAGATATCAAACTAGGTTAGGTTAATTTAAATAAAACTTACTTAATATGCGTCGAGTTGTACAACTTCTCCCATTTTTCTTTTGCTTCTCGTTGAAGACTGTCACTGTCACTGTTTGGTAGAACTTTGGGTACGAATGACATGAGGATCCGCCATGAATCATTTTCATCCAGATACTGAACTAGTTTGGCGTAGTGACTGGGGGATAATGATTTTAGTTTGCGAATTTCCACGTCGCCAGCGATCTCACCGACGTTACTTCTGGTGGACGTCATCTTGTTTTATTTATACGGTATAATATTTAGTATGATAAGAGGATGATCGATGCCCTGGAAGCAGAAAAACAATTATAAGCAAGATATAAAAAATAATGATTACGGCTTAACTAGAGCACAAACAGCACATTGTCATTAATATTCTACTTGTGTTGTCACCAATATTTGCATTACATGAGTTTTATTTAAAATATTTAAAGTTAAAAAACAGTTTCAGCAAAGTTTTTTTTAATTACTTACAGATAAAGACAACATGTGAAGATTCAATAAAGTAATTAATGTTTACTTATGGTAAACGCATGTTCAGGAAGGTATTAATTATATATAATTATATTATGTTGCAAGATGGCGACTGACAGAGATTTTTTGCAGCTTAAATATTTGCAAATTGAACTTTTAAAGTTACATTTTGATTGTAAAATCAAATTATGTATTTTTGAACTTCGCAAGATGTAGAATTCAATGCAATTAAGAAAGTAAGAAAGCTTATTTCATTACTCCAGATATAATCCATTCAATTTTCAAATTATTAAGTTTATATAATGTGATTTTGTAGATATGTACCTAAATCAAACGTGATGTGAAGTTTTAAGTTTCATATAACCTCACTTTATATGATATCCAAGTTGAAAACCAAGTTGAAACTTTGAATTTTGCAATGCGCGAGTGCAAGATGCAGCCAAAAATGAAACCATTGAATAACAACATGTAGAACCACAATAATCGGACTGTGAAACTATTTAAAATGGAGTTCCTGATAGCTGGCTGCGCAGCAGTATCTGCTGGCTTCTTCACCAACCCATTGGAGGTGATAAAAACGCGCATGCAATTGCAGGGTGAACTCCAAAAGAGGGGCACGCATGTTGTGCATTATAAAAACATCCTGCACGCTGCTGTGCAAATTGTGAAGCATGATGGCGTGGTGGCACTTCAGGCTGGACTTGTTCCAGCATTATGGGTGCAGTTTATTATGAATTGTTCTAGATTGGGTATATTACTTTATTACTTCATTGTAATATGGTTATTACTTGATTGTGTTTTCAGGTGGTTACCAGTTAGCAGATAGTCATAATTTAATCCGTGATAAGCATGGAAATATTCGATTTGAGCGTTCAGTATTAGCCGCTGGACTTTCGGGAGTTTTCGGGCATTATTGTTCGAATCCGATGCACTTGGTGCGCACGCACAAGCAGTCGATGGCTGCTAAGTCCATCGCGGTGGGTTTCCAGCACAAGGAGCAGAGTATGGTGCAAGCTTTGCGCGAAATTTTGAATTTATACGGTGTAAGTGCTTTCATTAAAGATATTAAGTGTTTTGGCCACCATTTTCTACTTTTATAGATAAAAGGATTATGGCGGGGTGGCATAGCAATATTTCCACGTGCATTCATCGCGTCATCCTCGCAACTTGTTTCATTCTCTTACACCAAACAATGGCTGAATGAGATTGAATATTTCCAAAAGAAAAAGATACTCACCTCATTTGTAGCTAGCTTTATTGGTGGAATTGCCATTAGCGTGTTGACGACTCCGTTTGATTTGGTCTTGATTCGTCTCTACAACCAAGGTAATTAAAATCTGAAACCAAACCTTTTTCAAATTATTCAAATGAATATAACATCTACAGGTCTTGGTAAAGATGGTAAAGGTATACTGTACAATGGATATTTTGATTGTGTTATCAAGGTGTATAAACAAGAGGGCGCTTTGGCATTCTTTAAGGGAATCGGCCCCATGTACTTCCGGCTGGGGCCGCATTCAGTGCTCACATTAATGTTCTGGGATTTTTTTAAAGCTGGTTATGAAAAAGTTATCCAACTGTGATGTTTGAAAGAAGTCTAGTCTCTCAATTCCAGATTTGTTTTAATGTACAAATAAATGAATTGAATAGTTACTTAAGTGTGATGAATCACATTCCAATTTGTTTCTAATTGTTGTTACATAGCACAAAACATCTTTTAGTTTATAGGTTTGGTAAATCAAAACAAAATTACTGACACTTAAGTTACTCGACTGTAGTGATCATGCGGCGCATGCGCAGTAATCAATAATTCAAATTTTCAACTAGTACGCCATCTACAATTACTTTCAACAACTATACTGCGAGGTTTAATATTGAAAACCTTATAACTCGGTGACTTATTCAAATAAAAACGATGGAATGTTGTAAAAACATTATATGTACACCAAACTACGTGAGAAATATATTATATTTGATGATTTGATCAATTAACCTAACTTTTTATACTAAAATTAAACTTAGAAATCAATTTCTTTACCAAAATACTGTTACAAGGCTTGCTTAAGTCTCCCTTCGTCTCGGCCACAATGACAAATAAAGAAATAAATAATACTCTTATCATATAGGACATTTTTAGGCAAATTACGATTTTTTTTTGGTTAATGAATAGTTTGGTTAGTTTTTAGGAGCGTGTTTAGTTGCGTCCTAAATTCGTTGCACCGGGATATACCTAGGTACCTACTTGGTAGATACAAGCGGCGTAAGATCGTTGCTGAGGAATTGCTCTATAAACTTGATCTTCTTGCGGCACACCTGCGGCGGCGTGCTTTTATCAGGCGCGCGCATTAATATGTCAGCGAACATCACTGCCAATCCATGACGTTCGACGCCATTATCGGCGCGATACTTAATCAATTCCTGCAGGAACATGCAGATGTAGAGGAATGTGTTTCTATGCAACGTTGGGAACATTTCGATAACCTGCAAAACAAATAAATACAATATTTCAATATGAATTCAATAAAATTTACATCAGCAAAAAAATTATGACTAACAACTTTAACGAAACTGCGCAGGCGCGTGTTTGCTGCTGCACCGAACACGCACGAATTCAAACGAAGTAATAAGTTAAAAAATAACGCTGAAAATGTTTTTGTTATTACAACTTACCTCTTTGCATGAAATGAAATATTCACTAACATCAGCACACTTGTTCTGAAGATGATAGGGCACTATCGGATCTTTTGTAAAAGATAAAAACAAGAGCAGACAATCTGCGACTGCGTGCACGCTGCCAGCTGTCAAAAACATTAAGAAAAAACAACAAAATTCACTTTAAATCTTTAAATCAAATGTATTTCAAAAGGATACGCATTGGATCAAGCGATCCGTTATCCAACCAATCCCTCACGTTGTAGATTTCCTCGCGCAGTGCAGAACCTTCAAATAACTCTCTAGTTTTCAACCCGTTTCTGTATAAATAATCCACAAGGTTCCACAATTCACGTGGGATTTGATAAAGCACCGATGATTGATCCAATGTCTACAAAACATAAAAAAAATATAATTTTAAGATGTTTACCATGATTTCTATGCGTATACTCACAGCGTTTTTTAATTGTTCAGGCGTTAATTGCAATATTGGAACTGGACACTTGCACAACGCTGAAATTGACATCATGAACGACGTGCGTATGCAATCCGCCGACACGCTGATAAATAAATCCTTGCCGTTTTCTAAATGTAAGATCAAAATATCATCCAGACGCGTTGCGCAATCATCCAGCTGCACCTCCAACTGAATATCACACTTTTCCCCTGGTATAATATTACCGCTAGATGGCAGTATCCGCAGCCAGCTTTTACAATGCGGTAAATTTCCATGCTTACCAATAAATATAAACTGTACAGGCACCACTCCTGTGTTTGCAATAGTAATATACTCTGATTGCGGTTCGTGAAACTTTACTTTTTCAAAGTGTACCTCAGTGGTATCAATGGTCACCTGCGGCAGGTACTCATTCTCGAGTTTATCCAAACCTTTCAGGACATCTTCATGTACTTTGCGATACTTGTCTTTGTTTATAATGCTGATTTCCGAGCTGAATTTAGCGTAGACTGGCTTGTGGTCGCTGATTTTCAACCCCATGTGACACATGTATGAAAGCTGGTGGATTCCTTTGCCTTTGCTGAATATGCGATCTGTCCATGAAGGTACGCGTGCTTTTTCACTGGAATCGTAACAGTCAGTGCCGACATCGTATTTGTATGTTGGGTGGAAAGTGATGTCGCCTTCATTGTAACCGTGAAGGATTCGACTGTTGAGTTTTTGTTCATGGAGCTGGTCGCGTGCGAGAAGTGATTGCAAGTCGCCATGTTGGATAAGTTGCTTGACTTTTATCGCGTTGATGTCTTTCAGTCGGTAATTAAAGTCGCCCATCCAATATATTTGACTGTAAAAATATATAAAAGATAAGTAAACTAATATAAGTGATTTAATTTCTTCTTTAAAATAATATCAATAATAGAAGTTAAAAAATTCATATTTAAAACAAAAAAGTTATGTGACCCAAAATACACCTTTGTATTTGGAGGTTCAATTATCATAAAAACTTATTATAATAAAATGCTTGATATAACCTATAATATACTTACTCATGATCTTTAATATTAAGATTAATAGCAGAATTATTTCTCCTGAACGATATCCGATTGCTAATCTCCATGTAATCTTGATTCCGCCGCTCAACTTCTTCCGCATGCGCCGCAAGATGGCAGTTCACGAAACAAAGATTGGTGTCATGAAGCTGAAAGCTGACTGCAACTCCGCCTTTATTCCCCATTTTACCTAAAATCCCCGTGCCCGCTGTATCGATACACACGTTGGTAACGTATTCAAAGTGCCTATAATTAATCATCACCGCCAATTGAATGCCAACCAAGCGGACTAATCCTACTAGACGGTATTTTGCCCCAGAATGTGTTGACATGTCAAGTGCTCTCCTGGAAATTAAATATTTTTATTTAATTTATGAAAAACATACACAAAAACATCAAAAAGCGTTTTGAACTTACTGCCATTCGGCTTCCCGCACGGTTTCATTAAAAATAAACGCCTCTTTACTTAAATCCAATTCTTGGAAGCCAATTGCATACACATCGGGTGGGTCCGGCTCATTCTCGAGCCATTCACGAAGAATTTTTGGATCCGTCGGCGGCGGTTTGCCGTTTACATTCCACGTACCCACAAATATGCTAAATAATTAAATTTGATATACAAAAATAGTAATTCTAAGTAGCTGTAAAGTTACCTAAATCGTTCCTGATGAGTATATTCGGGTTTCTTCTGGTCCAGTTCATACTTAAGCAGGGATTCCCTGTTCGTACTAATTCCACCACCCTGTGTCATCTTCTGTCGTGACACTGAAATGTCACTTGACATCTAAACAATAAAAAACAATTTTATTCCAAAAAAATTGCAGAAATCTGCAAGTTTTGATTAAAAATAAATCGCGAAACATAGGCAACCCGTTAAACATGAATTTTGACTTTAGCCCCACACAATTAAAGATTAATAAAAAAATATACAACATACTTCATCTTCCATGTTGAAGTTTCCACTCAGTTTGCTAGAAGAATAATATCCAAGCCAACTGTGATCCAAAGGATTCAATGAAAAGTCTAAACAAACCACACATCAAATTCACACCTAATCATATTAATAAAACTTACATTCTTTTGCTTTTATAACCTCTGTGGCAAACTCAGCACTGGCAAAACCAATCTCCACCTTATAACTCAACAACTGTGTCTTGTACTTTAAATTATAGATAATGTGACTCTGCTCACTCGGAATGCTGTCTGTATCTAAAACAACATAAACAAATATTTGAATATTTATTTACAATGCTATTCTTACCACAGAAAAAGTTATCATCTATAGGAATAGCCCTCTCAATGGTAAGATCAGTGAACTCTTGGGGCACAAGATGCTCGGATATCAGCACAAAGAGACCATAACTCTGCTGGTTGTCAACTAAAGCAAGTAGCCGGTGGTCAGCCAGCAGATCCTCTCTCACTGGCTGCACATTCAGTAAAATCTATTTTTAGTTAAGGCAAACTACCTCAGATGTCATCTACACATGTTCCTGCTCATCATGCGGGGACGCCAACACTATGTGCTTAATTAACGCCCCGAATTAAGTCAATTAAAAGGATACATTGCGCACAATTTGGGAATCGTTGAATTTCTCTTGCACGACGCTCAATATTTGCGCTTCTCGCTGATCGCCGAGCATTATTCATGCAGCGTCGCGAACTATCATGGTGATATGTATGTTTGCGTTCCGGAGTAATCGTGGTTTAAGTGTATCTGAGCAATTGAATGGGTTGTGATAACTTAGAACATAGTGTTTTTATCATACTCAACACTCAATTGGTACAACTTGTAGAAGTTTGCAGGTTGATGAATTTTAATCTAACCTAGAATTATGACAGAGTTGACATGCAACTTGACCTCTAAATTAATGCTCCGCCGGTGGCAGTTGTTCAAAGTAAATTTTTAAAGTTTATTTAAATTTTATTAATGTTTATTCACGTATAAGTTTTAAATAAATCAAAATATGGATTTAAATCTTTATTTGGTGCATTGGTTGCCTAAAAACGTAGAAATCTCCTGAAAAAACTTGAAAAACAAGAAAAAATTGAGCGTTTTATCATTTTTAGCATAAATTTGACATTTTTACTCAAAACCGTTGATAAAACTCGTTACTAAAGTACTAGGCCCTTCATTATTGACCAAACATGGTTACTATAACAATCTACGCCTACTACAACTCTGTTTACACTGGTTACGCACCAAAAACAATTTCATTTCCCTTTACTTCCTTTACTTCATACAAAATGTCATCACGATCGCCAGAAAAATTCCCCCCTGCACCACAAAAGAAAGCCCTGCGTAAATCCGGAACACAATTCCGTCTCTCACGTCGTGTAAATCGTGTCCAAGTTTACTTCAACGGCGAAAATGTCACACCGCGTACAATACCCACCGCCTGCTTCAAAGCAGCCAAAGAACGCAAAATCGCAGAGTCCGACGTGCAATTCTCCGGAACAATCGCAACACTCAACCGAACCATGATCCAAGCCAGTAAAGTCTTCGCCAATTCATCCTACACTCATGTAGGCAGAACAACATCTGCTTTTATTACTTTCGGAGGCGTGAGCACCCTGCAAGAGACCGCCTCTGAAGTCATCACTGGATACGTGGATGCAACCAGCACTACATCACCAAACATAGACGATATGCAATTCCCTGCGGAAATAAAAGAATTTGAATCACCGCGTGTCCCAATGCCGGAATTCGTCTCTCTGGTCATCCAAGAAACAGAAACTGAGATTTTATTGGATTTACCATCGTCCACAGTGGAGAAAGACACTCCGGAAGGTGAATTGGCCGAAGAAGACAACAAAACATACGAATATCTTACTGAAGGACGCGGAAAAAATCGAAAAATGGTCAATGCAATCATCCAAACGGTGTCTGTGTTGAATAAAACCAAGTTTACAGAAGCGCCGCGTGTGAAAAGCAACAATGATCATTCATTCGTATCATTATGGGAGTTGTATGATACATATTACAATGATTATGTACCGGCGAATACAAGTCTCAGCCTGACATCTATCGAGAAAGACACCGCATTAACCAAAGACGATATTGAAATGATTAAACTGTCAAAGAATGAAAGATACATGGATTCGGTTTGTATCATGCAGAGAATCCTCGCTAATAATGTGTTTAATGAGCAACAGAAGAGATTTCGTGGATTGAGTGATCCAAGTCCTTTTCGCGAGGGAATTGAATACAATTATAGGTTAAATTTTTTATGGACGTTTGCCAATGGTGATACAAAAGGTAACATAACCTAAAATTTTATCTTTTTTATTAGAAATTAATTTTAAAATGTTTTTAGATCGTTGTGTGTCAGCTATGTGCATAAACAAAGTGAATCATGATATAATCGCAGTTGGATATGGTCGTTTCTACTATGATGAAGATGTGACAGGATTAGTTCTTCTTTGGAATATAAAAAATCCTGTACAGCCTGAACGACAGTATCACTTCAGTACACCAGTGACATCTTTGAACTTTAGCAATCAGTATCACAATATGTTAGCGATTGGTTTTTACGATGGTACTGTCAAGGTCATAGATGTCAGTCGACGAGAGGTTAGTATCATTGGAGTGAATTGTAAAGCTAGTAGTCAGCTTTACGAACCAATATGGCAACTCAATTGGTATACAGATGTTGATTACTACAGAGGTAAGTTTAATTTACCTACATGAATTAATTTAAATTTAAATTGACCTCTGTTGTTTTTGAAGGTCAAGAATTCCTCGTTGCCACATGTCAAAATGGCCGCATTGCTAAGCTCCGCCTCAGTCGACAGAGTATCCTCATGAGTAGTCATCATATGATGCGTATTACATCCGCTGAAGGTAAACTCAAAGGAATCGAAACCCTGCGTAAATGCACATCGAAAAAAGTCTCACATTCAAGAGTATCCCCCGCATTGGTCTACACAAGTCATCCGATAGATCCCAGAATATACTACATTTGCACTAGTGAAGGTAACGTGCATAAATGCTCAAAAAATTACTTCCATCAACATCTTGAGCTTTTTCTCGCACATGATGGTCCTATGTATTCAATGGAGTTTTCTCCTTTTTGTAATAAATTATTCCTGACCTGCGGTGATGATTGGGCGATTCGTTTATGGGCGGATGGAATCGCCGAGCCTTTGTTTGAGATCAAAAAAAGATGGCTGGGTGTACAGGGCGTGGCTTGGAGTCCGTCACATTCGACTATCATCGCGAGTATTTCGGGTAATGAAATATTCATCTGGGATCTGCAACGCAAGACGTATGATTCGCAGAGTGCAACAATGTCACCAACCAAATCACGAAATACGTTGATTCAGTTTACGCATGATGGGAGGTGTCTATTGGTTGCGGATATTGATGGGAATGTGCATGTGTTTTCATTGGAGGATATGCCGTTTGCGGCGTATTTTCAAGAGAATTTGTTGACGCAGTCGATCAAACGCGCATTGATTACACGCCCGGATTTGTTGAATAGTATTGATAAGTTGGATGGGTTGAGTTATCCACCTGGATCTACAGAAATTAAATAATTTTTCTATTTAAGTCAGAATTTTCGATTTTTAACTATTTTTATTTCAGTTTTAATTTTTATTTTCACCTGTTTAGAATAAAAGGTTGCCTAACATAGATTAGCATTGACCTTGTTCCTATCGTGCGTAATCGAACCTGTTCGCTATTTCCACTCCTACTTACTCGTACAAATTGTGACTACTGCTGCACTTGTACACCAGGAAGTTGAATATTATTGAGTTTGCCTTGAGTTGAGATTCAGTTGGCACGATGTCGCTTCTCGGCTTGCATCGCACGGTGCGTTTAGTTGCAACACGCACGAAAGCCACAGTTGCCATCGCTGAGACTAAAAATCAAACGCAAATCAAAGCTTTTAATGACATTCCTGGACCGACGTCGTTTCCTGTGATTGGATCAACATGGTTAGCTGTAAAATATCAGGATCAGGTGGAATTGGGTGCATAGTAAGTTGACACACATAATATTATTAAATAAACTAGCTTTAACCCGCGGCTTTGTTCGCGAATATCTAGATTGAGGTTATGTGTAGGTGTACTCAGTCATTGTTCATTGTTTTATCTTTTCCCCGTATAGGCAACCCATCATACACTGTACATAACCTACAAAATTGATGAAAAATTGCTCAAAACGTTTTAAAATGTCAATTTTTAATTCTAACCTCTAATCTCTAACCTCAAAACAAATTAATGTATAAATTGTTCATTATTTATCTAGTAACTAGTTTTAACCCTTGGCTTCGCCCGCGAATATCTAAAATAATGAAGTTGCTTCCGTGCGCGTCTGTAGTCACAGAAGAAGTAACAATGAAGTAGAATGGCGGGAAGTTTAAAATGGCTGAAAGTATAGTCTATGGAAGTATAGTGTACAGTCTCCATAGTGTAGTCAATTGGATTTGATGTTGACGTAGCTGTCGGTAATACAGTGTGATAATACAGTGTGATGGTACTATAGTACTTAGGTTTGAGCTTCATTGCTGGAATGTTAGATGGCGTTAAAGTAGTCAAATAGCCAGATGCAGAGGTATTATTGGATAAACTATTTCTTTATTTTATTTTAACAATAATTTTTTATTAAATAAAAAGTAGCCTGTAACCATTCGGGGACCACTAAGAATATGTGTACAAATTTTCATGATGATCGGATAAGTAGTTTTTGCGTGAAAGTGTAACAAACATCAGGACTTTCGCATTTATAATATTAGTAGGGATATAATTTATTTATATTTATATGTATGTTGGGTTGCAGCATGCATAAGACTTATGGAGATGTCTGTGCTTTAAGAAATTTAGTAGGAGTTGGCGATGCAGTGATGATTTTTGACGTCAAAGATATCGAGATGATGTTTAGGAATGAAGGATCCTGGCCGCGCAGACAAGGTTTTCATTCAATTGGGTATTACAGGAATGTGATGCGAAAGGAAGTTTTCGGTGACATTGAAGGGCTCCTCACTAGGTAAACAAAAAAAAATCAATAAATAAATTAAACAAAAACAAGGAAATAAAATAAAAGTTGAAGAGGTTTGTTATTTTATAATGTTTAATCATAATTCTATTGCAGTTATATAAATTGCCAATCAAAAACAAGATAATAACAAATTGAACTTTTATGTTTTGTTTTCATGTCGGAGAATTTAAAAAAACGTTATCTATGTTGTTTATATGTATCTAGTAACGATGAACCTTGGGCTGATTTTCGATCAAAAGTGAATCCAATTTTAATGCAACCGCGAACAGCTCAGCAGTACATAACCTCAATCAACGATGTCGCTGATGATTTTATCGAGCGCACAACAGAGTTCATGCATGCAAGTCCCGTGCGTGAAATGCCAACGGATTACTTGGATGAAATTCACAAATGGGCTTTGGAATCGATTGGTATTATTGCATTGGATACACGATTAGGATGTATAGATAGGAATCCAACGGAGGAATCACACAATATGGCGATGTACATGTTGGATATTTTTCGAATGACGCACACGTTGGATTACTCGCCGCTAGCGCCATTTTGTAGAAAGTTTAATCTACCAATATGGCAGCGGTTTGTTAAATATCAGGATTTTTTCACTAAGTAAGAACATAATAACAAAATAAATTGAATAATTTATTGCTTTTATTTAAAAAATAGTAAAGTATTGGAATTAATTGAAGAAGCCACTCGTAAAGTTGAAAACGATCCAAATTATGCACTTAAAAGTGAAACAGATAAAAGTGCATTTGAAAAATTACGCACAAAAGGTAAAATTTTATCAGTTGTGATGACTTTGGACATGTTGGCGGCTGGAATTGATACAGTAAGTCTTTTATTCTTTCAATATTCATAAAAATATTAATGATTTTATTTTAAATCTTTAGACTGGAAAAGTATCAGCCGCCATCTTGTATTTCCTCGCTGCAAACAAAGACGTACAACACAAGCTACGCGAAGAAGTAACCAAGGCTCTTCCGGGTTCTTCGGACTTTGTCACGAAGGAAAGCCTTGAACAACTGCAGTATTTACGCGCTGTTGTTAAAGAAACCATGCGGATTGCACCTGTTACATCGGCCAATCTACGTGTGATGACCAAGGATGTAACGCTCGGCGGGTACAACATTCCTGAAGGTGTAAGTAAACAAGTTTTATTTAAAAAAAAAAAAAAAAAAACGTGTTTATTAATTTACATGCAACAGAAAGCCGTAATAGTGCCGCACTTGTATCTCTCGCTCAGTGAGCAGCATTACAAGAACGCACACCAGTTTAAACCTGAAAGATGGATGCGTGGTGATCCTGCATCTGAATTAAAATCGACTAATCCGTTTGTTAGTATGCCGTTTGGTTTTGGACCACGCAGTTGTATCGGAAAACGGTTGGCTAATCTGGAGATAGAGGTTTTTATTGCTAAGGTAGGCAACCCAATTATCATCATGGTATTTGAAGAAGTAAGTTAATTGTATTATTTTTAGATGGTGAAAAAATTCGACATCAGTTGGAATCACGCACCGATGACATTCGGTGCTGAATTACTGTATGGAGTTAAAGATCCACTCAAAATACAATTAACGCCCTTGACAGATAAGTAAACACATTAAATTTTTGAATGACATGCAAAAATCTGTGATTATTTGGGACTGTACTAAGTAAAAAAATTAATATTTTTCATTTCATACAATATTTTACAATAAATTTAATAACTTAATTATAAACTCATGCTAAGATGATTTTATCTCTTTAGCAGACATTTCACTGTGTGGTAAACCATTAGTGTTGCCATTCGGAATAATCTTTTTCTTCTTGATATAAGTTTTGTAGTAAAAATCAGCAAATAATACAGTCATGAAAATATTCTGCGGGATAAACACGCATTGTGTAAACCATGGAAAATCGCAGTTCTTTCTAAAGAATAACTGACCATAAAGTAAAGTGAATGTTGCAAATTGTGCCTAAAAAGATTAAAAATTAGGTTATGTATATCTAACGGTATTAAAATTAATAATTACTAGTTGTAATTGTGTGATGTGCTTTTTAAACCAGAGATTTGATTTGTAATGGGTGGAAACTAAATAATAGCTGTACATAACAGCGTGCACGAAGCAATTGATGATTCCGACGTAGACAACATGGCCGCCGGGTAGAAACTTTGCGGCTGTCCATGAAATGGCAACCATGCCACCGTGATGATACACGTGTAGAAAAGAAACATGTTGTTCTTTTTTTCTCATAATGAAAAACACCTAAAAATATATATGATGTACATTGAGGTTAAAAGTGTGTTTAAACGTACAGTATCAATTAAATCAACGATTTTTATAATGAAATAGCTCCACGTGAGATAGGCAACTTCAACTGCTTCGGGGTTCATGGAATAATCCACAGGCGCACATCGCCAGTCATAATTATATACAAGTCTGCCTCCCTGCAACATAAATAAATTTACTAAAATGTAAATAAAAGAAAACCAAGTTTTTTGTTACAAAAACGACGATATAAACACAGTAGACAACTTGTATAGCATTATACAAATCCATGAGTCGTTCAATCGGAAATGCTTTCTTATTTTTCATCCATTTTGGTCCCCAGTACAACGCAAAGTACACATAACCTCCAATTATGCCTAGTGGCCAACATACGTTGTTTAAAAATAACAAATGTTGCACTCTTGGATCTGAAACAATGTAAATCTTATTTTTTATGTTTTTTTTTTGAGTTTTTAACTGATTACCTGGAAGCTCAGTCATGGTATAGTCGTACATCCGGTACAAAGTTGTAAGAAGCAGCGCCATCTTGGATTTTCGTAGGTCACTTTCGTGACCGATTGCTCTCGCGTTCGACACGCAAATGAGAGACGCCGGCAATGCGTCGGTTAATATTAATATGTATTTCGATTGTGTTTTCCTTTATTGTTCTTTTGTTTCCAGTGCTTTTCGCGATGCTTATCGTGTGTTAGAATGATTCCGCGCGCGCTTGTAAAACAATAGTACGCTGTGACACAGTTTGTGATGGCGGTGGCGCGCGCCATGACGGCGCAAACTTTTTAAAGGTCAAACACCCGAAATTGTCGCGTGCATATTCATTGTCGGCTATTCTATTAATTAATTATATGCAAGTGGCAACCTCATGGCGCAAACACGTGTTTACTAGCAATTTAGGTCGGATATTGATTCAGTACAAAAGAAAGCATTTAAATGTTTAAACGGATGGAATTGTTGCGCAATTTGATTGTGCAAATTTATCAAAATAAAATTTATCCTGATTAGATTAATTACTTCAGATGACACCGGACTGCTATCTCTAGTACGTATATTCTTTCAAAATAAGATACAATATATTTATTTAATTAATATTTGAAAATTTTATTAATAAATTTTCTTATATACACCGTCAGGATGGCCGAGTGGTCTAAGGCGCTGCGTTCAGGTCGCAGTCCACTTCTGTGGGCGTGGGTTCGAATCCCACTTCTGACAAATAACTCTTTTATTCTTTCTTTTTGGAATACAAATCTAAGTAAGTGTTGTATTTGTAATAAACTCTAGATACTCGGTTAGATGGCGCTACAATATACGGCTTTGCATTAAATATTGCTTGTTGGTGGTAGTGAGTGCACACCGTGTCCGTGTGCGATCTCGCGATTTCGCGCAAGAGATAAGTTTGTTTACCTGCAGGTATCGAATCTTTATTTTGTGAAATCAAAACACACCGTTGCTGTTTATTATATTAGCATCGTAAATTTATGCAAATATTCTTCAATTCTTTCATGAATATAACTAACAATTTTATATTAATTCAAATACATTTTTATTATCAGCAAATGATTACGGACTAATGTGTTACCTGGTAAACAAGAAACGATGCATTTTCAAATTAAATATCACTTAATTATTTAATGTAAAATTTGGCAATCTGTCAGCATAAGAAATCAGAATTACTCAAATCGAATTTTAATTTTTTATTACTTTAACTAATGTAAATATCGAAACTACTGTATCATTTATAGATAGAAATAGCATGACCTAAAAATTGTAAAATAAACTTGTATTGTTTATTTCTTTTTTATCGGCAAGCGTGAGAATTCGGCACGAGAATTGTGTTTATTTTGAACACAATTCACACTTTCTTATCGCATTGCCTTGTGTCGTCGAAGCCATCCCCTCACGCCTCATCTTGCTGCATCATATTTTTGTTTTGATTGCAGGTTTCGTGCCAAATGCAATTCGCGCTCAAGGTGCCATCGACGCGCCGGCTTCACGCACCTCTTGATTTCTTATCTTAACTGTCGCGTCGTTGCTTGCGCAGTTTGCGGTCAGTTTCGTGCCGGTTTCAGGTTGATCGAGGCGTATTCTACGCGACTCGTATTGTTTGTATTATATTTAATCATCACTCGACTATTTAATTGTAATCACTATAGTAATATTATTTACTATTTGCGCGTTTATCGGCGTCCGGCCGGTTTGTGATCGCGCGGAAAGTGTATATTGTAACTCACAACAGTTGTTAGGTGAATCAATTAAAAATATTGATTTATACATCATTAGGATGACCCATCGAGTTGGTGTAAGTAACTTTTAACCATACAGCTCATATGTTTTTTTTTCTCCGCTGTGTGAATATAATATTACTAAATAATATGAAATATTTTTGTTTTAACTTATGTTTTCTTTCTTATTTACAGTATTAGCGGTGCCTTGGAGTCGGATGAGTTCTGCATTGGTAAGTTTATAATTCAATTATACTTTTTGTTTTAATTTCTGCGTCGCACATTAGTAGTTTTTAAGTAGCTTTTTTATTTCATGTACCACCGCACGTTGCACAGACACAAGATAGTCGCGTTTCAATCTGCCTTTCTGTATCTATTTTAGTTTACCAGATATTCACAACCGAAAAATACTGTCAACAAATGAATATGTACACTTTTTTGCTCTATTAGACACGATTTCAAAACCTTTACACCCCGTATTTTTAGTATTTTCTTGGCCATTTTCCAAACTTTCATAATCTTTGATTGGCCGGTCGCTAGCGCTTTTAGTTTAAAAAATATTTCTTAAATCCTCAAAAAACATAATACCGCACCCCCTTGCCTATTTTTTCCTAATGGGAGTCACTTCTACCGCTAGCCTCGTACGGTAAAAGAATCTCAAAAAAAAAAAAAAGATTTAAGAGGGGAACGTTGCCCATTTTTCCTTATTAATTATTTTTGGGTTTTTAGGTATCTTGTAGAAAATTTTCCATAGATTAAGAATATTCAATCTTTTTCTTTCTATCGCGTTTAGTTTCTGAGAAAATCGAAAAAAATGTTAAGATTTCCTTTGTTTGTCGTTGTCATCCACTCATGCCGTAACCGTTTGCCGCTTGTGCCGCATATTCTAGTTTAGATTAATACGCAGGTATCTTGTTTATTGCAATTCGCGCATAAGGTCGCCGGCCGTCGACGCGCCAAATTTGCGCACCTCTTGCTTTCTTATTATAAACTTATTAAAATTATTTTATATTTTGGTCTGATAGAGAATTTCCCAATCTTTCATATGCTGCAATCCGTTGATTGCTATCGCTTTTAGTTGAAGAGATATTAATTATCAAAAATCGTCAAAAAAAGTATCAAGCACCCCCCCTTGGCAATTTTTTCTTAAGAATTAGAATTGCATCTCTCAGATTTCCGTTTTAACTATCTTATATGATAGAAAATAGTCCGTAGATTAAGACGCTTCGATCAGATCTTAATTATCTCTTTTAGTTTAGGAGATATTCGCGATTGAATAAAATGGGCAAAAATTGTAAAATGTCACTTTTTAGCACTTTTAGTCGCGTTTTTCGACCTTTTACTGCAGGATATATAATTATTTTATATTTTTATCTGATAGAGAATCTTCCAGTCTTTCATAATCAGCAATTCGTTGGTTGTTATCACGTTTAGTTTAAGAGATATGAATTTTTAAAAATCGTCGAAAAAAAGTATCAAGCACCCCCCCCCCCCTTGGCAATTTTTTCTTAAGAATTAAAATTTCATCTCTCAGATTTCCGTTTTAACTATCTTATATGATAGAAAATAGTCCGTAGATTAAGACGCTTCGATCAGATCTTAATTATCTCTTTTAGTTTACGAGATATTCGCGATTGAATAAAATGGGCAAAAATTGCAAAATGTCACTTTTTAGCACTTTTAGTTGCGTTTTTCGACCTTTTACTCTTGGAAATATAATTATTTTATATTTTTATCTGATAGAGAATTTTCCAATCTTTCATATGCTGCAATCCGTTGGTTGCTATCGCTTTTAGTTTAAAAGATATTAATTATCAAAAAACGTCGAAAAAAAGTATCAAGCACCCCCCCTTGGCAATTTTTTCTTAAGAATTAAAATTTCATCTCTCACAATTCCGTTTTAACTATCTTATATGATAGAAAATAGTCCGTAGATTAAGACGCTGCGATCAGATCTTAATTATCTCTTTTAGTTTACGAGATATTCGCGATTGAATAAAATGGGCAAAAATTGCAAAATGTCACTTTTTAGCACTTTTAGTCGCGTTTTTCGACCTTTTACTGTAGGAAATATAATTATTTTATATTTTTATCTGATAGGGAATTTTCCAATCTTTCATAATCAGCAATTCGTTGGTTGTTAACACGTTTAGTTTAAGAGATATGAATTTTTAAAAATCGTCGAAAAAAATTATCAAGCACCCCCTTGGCAATTTTTCTTAAGAATTAAAATTTCATCTCTCAGATTTCCGTTTTAACTATCTTATATGATAGAAAATAGTCCGTAGATTAAGACGCTGCGATCAGATCTTAATTATCTCTTTTAGTTTACGAGATATTCGTGATTGAATAAAATGGGCATCTTTGATCTAATCTTTGATTGGCCGGTCGCTAACGCTTTTAGTTTAAAAAATATTTCTTTAATTCTGAAAAAACATGATACCGCACCCCCCTTGCCTATTTTTTCCTAATGGGAGTTACTTCTACCGCTGCCCTCGTACGGTGCCCTGAATGGGAATCACTTCTACCTCTAGCCTCGTGTAGTAGAAAATCCTCGAAAAAAATGATGTAGTACCCCTTCTTACCCATCTTCCCTTATAAACTATTTTTTGGTTTTTAGATATCTTGTAGAAAATTTTCCATAGATTAAGAATATTCAATCTGTTTCTTTCTATTGCGTTTGGTTTATGAGAAAATTGAGAAAAATGTGAGGATTTTCTTTGTTTGTCGTTGTCATCCTCTCATGCCGTAACCATTTGCCGCGTGTGCCGCATATTCTAGTTTAGATTAATTCGCAGGTATCGTGTTTATTGCAATTCGCACACAAGGTCGCCGGCCGTCGACGCGCCGACTGTGCGCATCTCTTGCTGTCTTATCATAAACTCTCGCGGCGTTGATTGCTCGACTTCGACTTTTCCTAGATGCGGAATTTAATTCTGTACCCCCCTGTATAGGAATTTATTGCAAGAAAATTCCGTAACGCGAGTTATATTGAAAGTTGTGTTTTGCGCCATAGTATTCGTTGCGTTAGAAATTGTGGTTTTTTTGCTATAACTCGCGAACGCGGTCTTGTAATTAGTTTGAATAAACTTTCATAGATGCGTAATTTAATTCTGTACACCCCTGTATAGGAATTTATTGCAAGAAAATTCCGTAACGCGAGTTATATTGAAAGTTGTGTTTTGCGCCATAGTATTCGTTGCGTTAGGAATTGTAGTTTTATTACGCAGCTTTAAATTTGATCATTACGACTAATATAGGTTTGATTCTAGGAGTTACTACTACCACCATCTTCGTACGGTGCCTTGAATGGGAGTCAGTACAGGCGCTACCTTCGTACGGTGCCCTAATTGGGAGTCTTTATGGATCTTGTAAGAATAATTAATTTAATTTATGTATATGTATATGTATACTTTATTTACATAAATATTTTCCAATTGTTAGATGAAGCATTGGCTAATTCTGAGATGGCTAGGTTTATCAATAATGACCGGCTGGAGTGGTTTCGTAGCACTGGTGGAGTGCGTATTGAGGATGATATTTTGATTACTGAAAATGGATGTTGCAACTGGACTAAAGTTCCCAGAACGTATGTTATAGTTTGTCAATTCATGATATTTTATATTTTACTATTCTGTTATTCTTTCTGGTTTATAGTGTCCAAGAAATTGAAGATTGGATTGCCGGTGTTGATGATGATTCCAAATTCGATTGAATGAATTTACAACATTTCGAAGCTGTTATTGCTATCATTTTTGTTTATTATGTTAAAAATTGTATAATTACATGTATATATTGAGAAATTGAGTTACTGATGGGTGTATATTCTACATGTTTGAATAAAATTGTTGTTTTATACTTTTAACTATAAATTTTTATTGTTTTATTTGTTCCAAACGGAGAACATAGCTCGCAACATCGTTACTCCTTTAATTAATCCATAAAATCCTTAAACTTTAATGGAAATGCCACTGCTAGATATGAGAAATAGTTCAAAATCAATTTTATATTGTATCAATATTAATTTAAAAACGGTATCACTAGTGTCATCTATCCACGAGTAACTAAAACTACGCCGCTATTCAAGATTGCTGGAGATTCAGCCTCCTCAACTTTCTGCGATCCTAATATTCAAAAGAATTTTGTTACCAATTTCAATGGATTTCTCGACAAAATTTGTCGATAAATTTGCTGAAATGTTGCTGCTCATCAGTCTGCAGTATTAGGAACGCAGAAAGTGGACATAGACAGTTCCCGCCTAATTATTATATATATTATTTCAGTTTGTTTCGGTACATATTCAATTTTTTCTATAAAATTACAAATAGGGCCTAAGCAGTTAATGCTAGCAAAAAAAAAACCAAAACAATTGATGTAGAATTAAATTGCTTATCAGAATTCGAAAACTGAATTCAAAAATTCCAACTTTTAATTTTCAACATAAAAAAGAGAAATCTTTTGCCATTTTTTTAATAAAATCTTTTCTTTAAATATTTTTTGTGCCATTTTCATCATTTTTCAATAAGGATACCATCTTGTTGAGAATTTTTCAAGGATCATGAATATGAAGTTCTTTTTTTTCTAGCCCATTTAGTTGTCGAGATAATTACGATTTAATCTTTTAATTAAGAATGTTGAAAAGTAAAAATTAGAATTTTTCGGATTCTGATAGACAATTAAATTCTAGCATTTGGAGTGGAATTATCAATTTCAAAGAAATAAATACTCTGAGTGGATGAAATCTGTGTTAATGAAGAGAACTTTGCTGCCAGATGGAAAGTTTTTGTTCTGGTGGGAGGTGATTAGATCTGCAATTGTTTGGCTGGCTTGTGTCTACGATGGTTTATTGTATTATTATTGGGAGAATAATGTTTATATCGAGTTTGTTTTGGCGTTTATATTTTTTTGTGTTATGTTAGTAGACATGTAAGTAAAATATAATCTTTTAGGTTAAATTTAATCTAACCTCAATTATTTTCTATTCAAATATATAAATTTTAGGTATTTACAAATGCATGTTTGTTACTACAACGAAAACAACATTCTGGTTCTCCATCCGAAAGCAACAGCATCGCATTACCTAAAAACTCGTTTCTGCATTGATATGTTTGGGAGTTTCCCAATCAAACTCATTTTGATAATCAGACTCTACGTGACCAGTCAAAGAAAATTTGCGTACCGAGATTTTCATATTTTGGGATTAAATAAATACATATTATTAGTAAGGACAAGAGAATTCTGGAATATGGACGAGTTTCTTGAAAATCGCAAAATGTTAAAGTACGTAAATTAAATTATTATTAATAAATAATTTTAATTAATTTTTATGTCATTCAGATTTGGAATTTTAATGTTTTGCTCAGCATTTGCATTGCTCAATCTTCTAGCAAACATTTTAATGATAACAACCTATCGTTTTGCGTATCTCTATGATGTAATACACAATATTGGTAATTTTCTACCGGATCTAACCTACACAAACTTTGAATTCTATATAATATGCTTAAGAAAGGTATCGTTTGAATTCTTCCTGGTTTCTTGTAACATGAATAATGAAAATGAACTAATGGACATGAAAAAACTACGGCTTACTATGTTCAACACTACTTTAGGTACGATTAACTTTTAAAATATTTAAAAAAACATAACCAAACTTTTGATTATTTCAGGTTATATTATGCTTGGAGTAACAACCGCATACTTTGTAGCTATGTATCAGATTCGTCAACAAGGAAATACATTCACTGAAGACTTGAAATGTTTGCTGCTATTTCTGAAAACGTTTAAAATCTCAAAGACTACAAATGACACTGTAATGCTTTATGTGTATAGTAATTCCTCCCGACCTTATCAAGCACACGGTATTATCTACGTGAAAAATCATCGAATTCTTTACGATGATATTCAAGAGTTTCTACATCTAAGCACTCTAAATCAAATTAAATTTATGTTATTGGAGGAAGCATCTAAACGCGCATTGTCCAGCCATCTTGTCGAATCTTTCCACTCCAAATGCGACATTTTTGAAGTCAATGAAATCATTGATACATTATACATCGTGAAATCTGGACAAGTGCATTTACTGGCAAGTGATTCAACAATTATTGAAGTCTTGGAAGTTGGTAGCATATTTGGTAACTTTGACAATGTCAATATGACTCGATCCATGGTCACAGCAACATGCAGAGGCACAGAAAACATGGTCATATTATTGAAAATAAAAACAACACAATTCTATGAATTAATCACGAATAGTTTAACATCTACATTGAATGATTATTGTTTATCAGGGAATATAATTTGTATTCCAGAGAAGAAACAAGTGGAAAGTACAACTGAAGAAGTATCATATAAATCTATACTTCAGAAGACGCAAGATATATTGTTGGATAGAAAAATGCCATCAATAATGTCTACTTTCTATTTAATCATAGCAATTGCTTCATTTTGTTGCAACTGGATTCTCATAACGTCGCCTGAAGAGATATTTCATTGGAGTCTTATTTTGATCTGTTATGAATTGGATTTTTTAACAGTAATCAAACTGTTGGTTATGATCTGCTCAGAATTATCAAGAAATGTTTCATTGAGAAAAACATTGACACATAAATGTGTAATTATTGAATTGCTATCATTGATTCCTATTGAACTAGCAACCATGTTTGAATTGAATGTTTGGTTCCAATTGTTACACTTCAACAGACTTCTAAGAATCGTAATTCCCTGATTTTCTTGTTAAAATATTAATTATTATATTAATTTTCATGTTTTAGTATTGTTTACCAAAGTATTTCAAGTCAATACAAAAGCAAAACCCCTCAAAAACAATATTTATCCAAACATGCGCCATTTTGGTTTATATGATGTTGGTTATCTACATGGGATTTTGTATCTTCCTATACGAGAATCATACGCAATTGTTACATTCTTTGTTTTTGACAATATCGTACGTTACATTTAGAGGACAACATTACGTGCCTCAAACAGCCACTTCGATAATAATGCTCCTGCTGTACCTCTTGATAACACGAATGTTATTCATAATATTCTTTGCGAATCTACTGAGTATGTTCAAACTGAAATATCACTACCTTTTAACCTTCAATCACAATATCAAGCGAATCTATCGCGATATTATTAACTTGAAAGCGTCACAAAGTTTTGAAGAGAAGATTATCATTAATACTGAACATGCCTGGTTGGTGAACAGAGGCAAACTTTCATCGTATTACTTATCAGCATTGCTGCCATCCAAACCTATTCTCAATCTATTGAAAAACGAAGCATTTGGGTATTTAATCTATCATAATCCTGTATTTGATGGGTGTCATAAGGATTTCATGAAACAAATGATTGGATTCATGGAAGTGGGGCTGTTTCTGCATGGTGATATTATTTGTCATGAAGGTGACTTGAATGGAATGATGTATTTCATTTTTTATGGGCATGTAGAAGTGGTCAACAATAGGAATTTGAATATGGTGGTTGATGCTCTGCATGATAGGGATTGTTTTGGATTGGTAGGTTTTATTACAGCTTAAAAACTTTGACTTTATCATAAAAACAAGTAAAAAGTTTCATTTTTTCAGATGCAAGGACTTCATGCAACATTAAGACACACTTTTACGTTTCAATCAAAGAATATATCACAGATTTGCAGCCTTAAGCTACAAGACTGGCAGCATTTGTTGAACTTTTTCCCTGCATCCAAGTTTTCCATATACAATAACATCAAGAACATCAAAAAAATGAAACATCAAGTTCAACCACAAATTTAGGTAATTTTCTATTTATATTTGTACAATTATTAATCTAGAACTTGTTACAATTGCTAACTTGGCTTCCATCCATCATTATAGTTTTCTATCAATAAACTTTTGCATCTCCTTAACTTCATGCTGATATAATCATCCTTTGGTGTGATGTTCAGCACATCAACTCTTGCAACACTCAATAATTTCGGATTTGTTGGACTTGGACCTTTGATAACATCAATCTCATCTCCTATACCAACTGATTCACTCTTCTTTAACACTTTTTCTCCATTAAGTCGTATTTTGCTCTCATAAAAGTTTACTTCAATTTTGTTTCGAGCCAAACCAAGACCCACACGTAGAATGCCATCAAGTCTCAGATTTGTTACTTTGACATCTAAAACTTTACTGTTTTTATCGACGAGTGTATCTTCGTAAGTATTGGTGTTTTCGTCTTCAGAGTCACTCTCAACCTCTCGTTTTTTAGATTTTTTCCAATTGATTTGTGTTTTTGAGATGAATCTTTGGGTTAAAATCGTTTTTATAGGTTGATTATTCGAATTGTAGAGATTTACTGATGGTTTAAACGTAGACACAGAATGTAGAAGTTGTCTCAACATGATTTTATATTTCTTTAACTAAGTATTTTGTATATTAAAATTTAATTCATGATACTTTCTTCTGGCTAACCTAACTAAATGTTATGTACTTTACTTCACCTAATGGACATGTTATGTATTATGAAACATGTAATGAGTACATACAGTTTTTGCTGTATAAAAAGTTGCATACAATGAAACATTAAACTGTTGAATTAAATGAATATTCTTAACGTAATTCAAAATATGAAAGCAAAATTTTTGCTTTTAAAACATATTTTACTTAGATTTGAAAATATATAACGGTTTAACGCATCTTCTAGTGCCGGTAGTGTCATTTAATCAACATAATAAGCAGTTGCGGCTGCTGTAAAATGTAAAAACGTGCAGCTGCGCACGTAATTGCGCGAAATTCGACGCTGTTTGTTTTCATCATAATTTTTTCCAGTTTTCCTCCAATCTGCCAAGCAGAAAGAGTGCGCAGCAAAGTGATGACGGGTTCGGTGGCTGCGAGAGGGCTCATCATCGCATCCATCACCACCTCTTCAACGGTTGTTTGTCCATTATCTTCGTTTGTTTTGCCCGCTTTTTAATGGAATAATGACAGCCATCTTGCAGCGAACATACACGCGCAAATTTCCACCCAGCATCAGAAGGGCGATAATAACAATGCTCCAACACTTCGCACCCGATTTCGCGAGAGACGCGACACGACACGCTTGTGTGTTTTGTGTAAGTTGCGAAGAGGTGATTCCGGCGAGAAGATGCGCGCAAAAATTATCGGCGCGCTAACGAGCCGTCGGTCTCTTAACCCTGTTATTAGAGCAAACACTTTCGGTGATAATTGCCAAAGTCAACAGCCAGCCGCGGGCGAAATTCGCAACGCGCAAGTTGTGCAAATAAAAACGAGAAAATGGGAAAGAATATGAGCTACCTCTGCGTGGCATGTGACGGTGGTGGTGACGATGGTAATTTTGCGGTTTTTGCAAGACGTCAAGCAAAGAGTTAGCAATCATCACCTTGCAAAACACGCACATTTGAAAGCTTGAACTTTATTCACACATCTGCATGTGAAATTAATATTTTTACTTGTTGTAATTTTTTCCTAATTACAATTTTGATTTAAATCAAAGTAGTTGTTTAGTTTGACAAGTTAGGCAACCCAAAATACACATATATCAATTTCTTAGTTTGTTTTTAAATTTTTTGTTGTTTTAGCTATAAATTTACGACTTGCACGTGTTTGACACCTTGAGGGGTTGTTCTACTACCAATATCAACATGTTGAAAGCCAAAGGTTTAAGCAAACAACGAATTGATGTTAAAACTTACAGGTATCTAATAATTTCAGTTTGGTAAGCGTTCTATTTTTGACATTAATTAAAAAACAGAAAAAACTCAAAGAAAATTGTTCAATCCTATAATTTTAGCCTTGTTTGCTCATCTTTTATAAATACAGAGTGTTTCTGAACATATTAACTATCAACAACTACAAAATTTTCATTTTATGTGAAACATTCGTTGTAAAATCGAAAATTATAACGAGAATCGTGTTAGCAGTTAGCTAAACCCGAAAACCGAAGAAGTTAATGTGTAAAGCCCGGACACACTCAAGGGGGATGAAAGAGCACCGCAGCGTGCTTGGAACCTAGTAATTATGTAACAGCAGGTGATGAACATCGACGCTTCGAGGCGTTGCGCATACCACGCGAGGTGCTGGTTGCAACGTGTCTTCGAAGTGTTCAGAAACACACCTTGGGATGCTGCGAGTTGTTGAGGGAGCGATTAGCACATTAACTAGCTGGTAGAGTAGCCACGCAAAAGTCTAAAACACCGCACAGGTGAAATCAGTTTGTGAGCGTTTATTTATGGTAAAATGATTGAGGATGTGAGAAATAAGTGTAAAAAATTACTAGTGAGCTGGGGAAATCAAAAAACTCGTTTGCAAAAAAAATAAAAATAACAAAAAAAACCGCATTGCACTGCGGTACAATAGGGACGATAAACAATCAAAAATCGACCTATCGACAACTTTCACTTTTACCTGAATACAGGTTACGAGTTTATCGTCAAAATGATTTTATCTGATGTGCAGTGTGTTTTCGCTACAAATTTTAATGAATCAGACACTTGAGGATTAAAAATACAAATCGTACGATTGATAAATCCATATTTGAAAAAAATTCCTACTTGCAAAGGTTCAATAATCTAATAATTGCAGTTTTATAATTATCTTTGACACAATTTTAATATTTTCTTAATTTATAGCTCTGAAATGTTCCTGATTTAATTACGTTAAGCGAGAATCTCTGAACGTGTACCTGATGCATCATATAAACATAATAAATCCAATAAACGTTATTATCGCACCGATCGTCGTCGGTAATTTCTGTTTACGGCACACATTTGCGCCGACAATTTGTCGCATAATAAACCAATTATGATGATGATGGGCGCACGCATTGACGGCGGCGTGCGGCGTTTATTAGACCCTCTTGCTTTTATCTCTGTCTTTCTCTGCCGATACCCTCGAAATGCAACCCTAGTCAGGGTCAGAACGTGAGCGCAAACTGTTTTATGGTTGAGAGGACTTGGACGCTGTTAAAGATATAGTATTACGTGCAGACTTCTTTGCCTACGAAGAAGACGAAGGTTGGTGGCTTGGGTGTTGATTTTACGAGCCGCAGGCGGCACGGCGCACGACACAAAGAAATCAATGACGAGTGGACGGTAAGACAAGATGACACTAAACCATTGGGAAGATGAGACATGAGACATGCGACAAAAGAAGCAAGCGAAGAAGAAAAAACAGATTAAAATTAAAAAATTAAAGAATTAAAGAAGTTGAAGGCAAAAATGTTTAAATGTTGAAAAATTGATGATAATAAGTGTTGATTAAATAAAAAAAAAGTAAGAAAATGGGTTTGAAAGCTGCCGAAACATAATCACATTTATAATTTATAATTTATAATTAGGAATTAACATATTTAACATTGTAAATTCCACGTAGTGATTAATAAGCATAGGTGCCAGATTAGGAGATTGTATCCAATTAAGCAGCGGTCTGACTAAGTTTTTGCGGTTGCTTTTGAACGCCTGATTAGGTTGTCGGCTGGCACGCCGTCCTTTTGGGAATATATTAATTTTAGCGCGGTATTAATTAAAACTGACTTCAAACAAAAAGAATTCAGAGATAGACAGGTAAAAGCACAAAAGAATTTGCATCGAAACTTAACATTCTAATAATTAAAAGTTTAAGAATAATTTATAATCCTAATATTTCTTATTTTCTGAAGTTAATTTTTCTTTAACTTCATAATTGAAAATAATACCAAAATTATTCGTCTGCATTAGTTATTAACCTATACTTCACGTATGAAACCAAAATTTCTTATATTTTGCTAATAAACACCTAGAAATAGTTATGGGTTATGGATAAGTTTTTTTCTGTTTGTGAAATAAAATAAACCATAATTTTACTTCTTAAAAACCTTGTTACGTGCGTAAGTATAAAATAATGATCACTTATTCATGCATGAAATCTATAGTATCCAATTACAATTAATTTTCGTACATACCGCAGCAACAAAAGACCCAGCAAAAAAAAAACTGGAAGAGTTTTCGAAATTTCCAAGCATTTACGAATTATACGCAAACATCACGTTTCACGTTCGTGTACGCGACTTCCAATGTGCCTCTATTTACCAAATTCCGCCCTACATTTACCGAGTACGCATGTACAAGAGAATTTACTCGTACAAAGAACGCACGTGCAATAATTTTACAAAACTTACAAAAAGCCTCAACGCAGAAATTTTCTCTTTTTCTTTATTCGAATACTCATTATGTGAGATTATGAAGAAACTAAAATAAATTTTCTTCCAAAATTTTAGTATATTTCTTGTTTTATTGCTTTATCAACATTCGCAAAATTTAAAATTTATTTTTTGTGCTCATAACTCTTTAACAACCCATCTATAAGCGTTGTTAAAGAATATGACTGGAAATAACATGCGCGACCTTCGCAATCAGTAAAATGTGCAAACTTGTTTGCGAAAAATTTACAGCGGATGTTAAAAAATATGCACATGCTATAAGAAGGGTTGCAACTTCCAACGCCGACAAAGTGTGCAGATTTTCGCTTTACGACTGCAATTGCCAAGGGTTAGATGTTCTAGAGTTGTAAATGAAACAAAATAGGAAAGGGATAACCGAAAGGGACAGCATTTCAACGCAAGCAACCCTTGAGTATTATAAAATTGACAAAAGTTGGAAATTTTTGCGAAAATATAAGAAATGGAAAGGATTTTACTTTTCAGTTGTAAATTTAATGATAGGGTTGCAAAAAAACAGCCGTATAAACATTTGCAAAAAATGCAATCATAAAATTTGCTTGAGTAAGTGCTAAAATCGAAAGTTTCGTGATAAAAAAGAATTTTTTATATTATAGCACAACCGTTTTTACTTTTTCATCATTTTATCTTCTTTGGTTCAGTTTCTGTGAAGTAAATTTAATTTTAAACATGTTAAAATATGGAAAAGTCAGAAACTTTTGACTTTGTAGTAAGCGGGGACTGATTTTTAAGTGCAATAATATTTAACTTAAAAATTGACGCAAATACATCGAAAAATTGCGATATTTTTATTTGCTCCAATATAACTACCGATATACGCAATTTTCCAGACCGCTTTAAACCAAATAATGCACTTTTTGACTTTCCAGGAACGTGTGCCAGTGGCCCACCCTAAAAATTTAAATTAGAGTAATGCTCGATTGTACTCTAATGCCCAACTAAAATTTTGTGCAATATTTCACAATTTTTCTACCTAAAACTCAAAACTCAAAAATTTTAAAATTATACGAATTGCGCGCGTTAAAATCTGAAACTGCTTTTTAGTTTATTACTTGTTGCCATATTGCGGTCGTAAACTTATCACAAGGTTCTGCGTTCGTATTTTTTGACCATGACGAACCCAAATGTTTTTATTGCGCGTTTAGTGCGCTTTGGGGGATGATTGGCGGCATATCTCACATGCGGCGTGTATTTTTTACGGCCCTGAATAAGTCTAGAGCTTGGGATGAGAAAAATTATGGTAAATAACTAAATATGGAACGAATGGGCAATGGGCAATGCGGATTTATTGGTTTGATATAGTTTTCGGAGGTTTCGGACAATATTTGCGGCAATGCCGGACGAAAAGCAAAAATTCCAAGTTTTTAGAGCAATTATTTTATTGCCAGCCGGGCATAAACTTATAATCCAGAACGATTATATCACGTTGTAAAAAAATCGCACACGGAAAGCAAATAATTCAAGGTTAAAATGGTTTTCTCCATTTTTTAAACTTTTTTAAGGAGTTAATGAAAATTTGTAATTTGTAAAAATACTTTAGTCACGGCTGTGACTAAAGTACATTTTGTGTCTCAAAATCGTGGTAAAACTGGCGTTTTGAAGATGTAAGCAGAAGAATATGAGAATTGATTACGTTTACTCTATAAAAACAAATAATCAAACAGAAAAACCTCAAATTTGAACAATTTTTTCAATAAAATCAGATTTTGCTCATTATTTTTCACAATAAAATAATATTATAGAATTAGTTGTTTATTTTATTGCTATACACTTCCAGTTAACTTTAAAATGACTTCATTGCATATTTATAACGAAAGTTAACTCACCAAATAAAAATCACATTATGCTCCACTGAATTTCATATTTTATTTCCTTTACGACGTCACATTTAAAGTTAATATGCAATCGTTGTCCAAAAATTCGACAAACTGAAATAAATTGGCGCAATATTTCTATTATGCCTCACTTTTACCCTTTTTCGCAAAATTTCCAAACAGATACAACCCTTTTGACAGTCAATCGGCGAAAGAGTAAAAGTGAACAAAAGCAGACCAATATAACCATATACTATGAGTATTACACCGAAGTAGATCTGGAGCAAAAGTAAGAGTAAGAGTGCAAATTCATTTTATTGCACATTACAAGATAACTCGTGCACCCCAAGCGGTCTAAACAAATGTGTTTCTCTCAACGCCGACAAAATCGCTCAAACCACTCAATCCGTTTATGATCACAATGCATGACAATGCGGAAGGGGCAAAACCAGGCCTGGCCGAGGCAAAACAAACCCTTTCGGGCTAGTCAACCCTTTGCGATGACCTTGCTGGAGTTATCCATGAAATTTCGCCTCCATTCTTCATTTTAACACACCCATCACCGCCCAGTCATGAAAAGTAAGAGGGTTTTATTGGGAGACTGGTAATATTTGCTCTTAATTTGCTTCAAGTTAGGAAATGTTGAGTAATAAATTGTACAAGGGTTACGATTGCTGTTGTAAATCGCAACGCTGTTAACACGTTTCGATAATTTTACAATTTGAACATTTTCGGTGGGTAAAAGGGGTACATGGTTCATGGTCAGATGATTGAATATTTCCTATAGAATATTTTCCATTGGTAAAATGTGTTAAACTTGATATGATAGTAAATATAGGTTTAGAACACATTTATGCTTAAAAATTAATATTTTTTTATTCTGTCTATTTGTTTTAGTTTTCGAGATATTCGCAATCGAAGAAAACTAGCAAAAGAATTAAAATGTTCACTTTAGCGATAAAAGTGACTCGTGTTCAGAGCACCGTAGGGGGTGCCGGTAGAGGTGACTCGTATTCAGGATACCGTATGAGGCTAGCGGTAGATGTGACTCCCTTTCAGGGCATCGTACGAGGGCAGCGGTATAGGTGACTCTTGT
The DNA here is from genome assembly GCF_025399875.1 of Dalotia coriaria. Taxonomy (NCBI): domain Eukaryota; kingdom Metazoa; phylum Arthropoda; class Insecta; order Coleoptera; family Staphylinidae; genus Dalotia; species Dalotia coriaria. The sequence goes on from NW_027045445.1 coordinate 7,266,877, forward strand.
TCAGGGCACCGTACATGGATGAATGTATCGCTGACTCTCATTTGCCCATTTATTCATATGAATTATTTTTTTTAAATGTTAAATTTCCAACTTAAATAAAATCTAACTTGCCTATCTTATAGAGAATTATCCGTAGATTAGAAATTTTCGATCTGCTCCTCTTTATCTCTTTTAGTTTACGAGATATTCGAATAAAACTCTCAAAAAATGAATGTTTTATACCCCGAATTTTAATTATTTCACTCTCTTATCCAATAGAGAATTTTTAGAACAGTTTTTGACTTTCGTGGAAGTACGGGACGCAAAAATTGCGCACTTTTTATTACTATTGCTTGACTTTTGTGCACCGTTTTGCACAGTAGGGGCGTTTTTCAACGTTGTAAAATAATTTTGCATAATATTTGCTCCACTTTTAAAAGTAGCGTAGGTAATAACAGTTACATTTGTGCAACTTTTAATATTTTTACATTTTTATATTGCTATCCGTAAATGTCAGTAAAACTAGTAAACTAGAGCATGACAATAAAGTATAGCATTTTAAGGGTGGTTTTTAACTTATAGGTCATATATTAAAGTAAAATTAAATAAAATAAGAATAAAACTCATCAAAACATAAAATTTAGCTCAAAATATTCTCTCACTAAATTTAAATTCATCAAAAACATTTCTAAAATGCAAAACATTGATAATAACACATATTATGACCGTTAAATACACTAGGAAGTTATTTAGGGGAAGCTAACGGTACGTGTTTTTATATCAATTTCATTTTCAAAGGGTAAAAGCGATAAAACTACCGCTAGCTTATTTCGAACAACCGTAGTATACCTACTTAATACTTTACAGTTAAGATTTAATGATTCGGTGGTGAGTTTTTCTATTAAATTTACCGCTTGGTCATGGTTAAGTTATAGATGCGCTGTGATATCTCTAGATAACTGTGCTGCTTCCAACAGGTGGTTATTTTTTGTTGGTCAATGAAAAGGTCCGTTATGTTCCGAAATCAAAATCAAAAATTTACGCTTACTTTTCAGTGAAAACGCAAACACAGTTAGAAGTTAGAAAAACAAGGGTCGTGATTTACCTACATTAGTGGCGTTGTAGTGGTCGAAAGTGGTTCAAATTTCCAACAGGTGCGGGGTTTTTAACATCGTATCACATTTGTTTGATTTCTCAGAGACTCAGGGGTTCAACCAACTGTTAACTGCTTTTGAACCGCGGGACGGTTTCATTAGGTTCTAATTCACATCAAAAATGACAGAAATTCTCTGAAAATTTATTGTTTGTATAATTTATCGTTGGTAAATTTTCAAAATGAGCTCAAAATAGCGTTTTTTAGTGAGTTAAACGTTCATTCTTTCAGTTTTGTAATAAAAATTTGTGAAATTCTTTAAAAAAAATATTTTTTTCACGTAAACACCGAAACTATTCAAATATTGTTGTTTTAACTCAGAAATATGTTCATGATACTGGTTAAAATTGTTTGTAATGGTATTTCCTTTAATTTTTTAATAATCGCATATATTATTTGCGAGTTTTCTTTATAAAAGCACAGCTACTGCTTTCATTTGAATATTGAATATTTACGCACGTGGAAAGATCTATTATGAAAGCATCGTCTGTTAAACAGCCCGACAATGATCATAGGCAAATGTGTCTCAAGTTGTAACCGACAAATTCCTAACATAAATAAACACTATCTGACGTAATATGTAATGACAAGTTGCTCACAAATTTATAGATCGATTAAAAATCAATCCAGATAAAATCATTTCAAGTGTCTGTCTGCGACGAAATTTGGCGGAATTGTATTTTGATGGTCGAATTTGGAAATAATTCGTCTGCCAGAGATAAAAAAAAACTACAAATATAATTGTCCTTGGAGTTTAGGGCTTGGTTTCAAAAGACGTTTCAAAACCCATTGAAAACGTCTGCAACCCTGAATATATTATAAAATTATATTCTTGGTAGAAGCTGGAAGCGTTTCTTTCTTTCTTGTGCGCCACAAATGGACCACAAATTTCGGTTGTGTGGTAGTCGTTAGAATTAGTTTCGTGGGCAGTCATCACGGTTTCCGGGAAGGTTTTTCTATGGTCTAAACTGGCAACACACGGATCGGACCACAAATTATAAAAACTAGTTGTGGAGATTGTATACAACACCAAAATCTGGTTAATTTTTGCTTTTTTATGCCAAACTAAACAAAAATTATAACTATAGGCAACCTAACTGACTCTCTGTAGTGGTTAGTTATGTACTAGGTTCTTAGGTTATACTAGCTGTTGCCCGCGACTTCGTTCCGGCATTGTTTAATAAAAATGTAATTCATTTTTACTCTCTTGTTCTAGACATACTCGTAGTAAGGGTCAATTCTATCAATAAGATTAGCAATTTTAATTTAAAGAAATTATGCATAAAAAGTTTTGTCAATAATGCACTTCAGCGCGCCATCTCGAATTCAACTATTTAACTATAACTATGATTGAATCTCAATCTCAAATTTTATTCTATAGAAAAGAGCTGTTTTGAGGAATTTCCCGGCAATTATTCGAATTTTTCTCACCTTTTAAACCATCCCTAGACCTCCACGAATAATTCAAGACCAAGATAAGATAAATCCGTTCAGCCGTTCTTGAGTTTTATCGAGACTAACGAACAGAAATTTATTTATATATACCTACAGTAGAATCCGTTTATTATGACTCCGCTTATATTGACCAACCGGTTATTATGACGTACCTACACTACCAAGTTTGGTTTTCATATAAAATTCTGTATAAAAAAAGTCGGATATAATGACTTCGCTTACAGTGACATGTCGCTTATTATGACCCATTTTTAACAGATTATGTCCGGTTATATTGACCAACATGATTCTTTACACCTCCGGTAATGTTCGTTGATACCCGACGACGTTCGACACGTGGCGAACTTTTTATATTTATTGCTACATTTCTTTTATGATTGTCAAATTACTTTTATGTAGGTATTTACTATCGGAAAGACCAAATGCTTAAATAATAAATATAAGCATTCGGACAGCAGTACCTTGACCACGACTTAATCCGTATTTTCAATTAATCCGAATTTGGCGTGGGTCATTCGACAATCTCAATGCTTTTTAAAAAACAAAAACCGCATTAAGCAATCGTTCAATTCAAATGTTTTGAAACCGAAGAGGCTTCGAAAATCACAAGAAAATTAATTAAATGAAAAAACAAAAGCAGAAAAAAATTACAGATTACTTGAAGTAAAAAATACACTTGTATGTGTTATAATGAGCTGATTACGTGCAATTTTGATTTTGATTTAATATGTATGTATATGTACATATTTACATAAAAAAGGGTTTTCATTTCACAAAACGCTTTGTATGACGTCCGCTTATTATGACGTGTTTGTCAATTCCCTTCGATGTCATTATAACCGGACTCTACTGTATATATATAGATATGATGATACATAACTTTGCAACATGTGAAAATATAAAATATAGGCAACCAAATCACCATATTTTTATACGCAGGTCTATAGTCTGGATAATTTCCACAATGTGCAATCGCACAGTAAGTTGCGTGCGTGCATTCCGCGCAATTTTGCACGTCGCACGCGCGCCACATGTCGCTTTTGTTTTTTTGTCCTCTCAGAACCGTCGTTCGTCGTTCGTCGGCGACGTGCGGCGCAAAAAAAACCGTGCGGCATTTCGCAAGCGCCTCGTGTTTTCCTCCCGTCGCCAACGTCCACGACCCAACAACGACGTACTCGCTGTTTGCGAATACCCGTGATTGACGTCAATGGAGTTTTATTTTACTTCTTCGTATGTCAAGCGCACCATTATCAACGTATGACTAGTTAAATCGAAAAATGCTTTAGTTTAGGAGTTATGCAACCAAAATCACACAAAAAAAGATATTTTGTGTTATAAGTCGAAATACTGAGTATAACTCCACGCTGGAGACACAAGCAGACGTAAAAGAACCGCGTCGATGCAAAGCAGAGGCAAGATAAAAAAAAGCACACACACATCGAGGAAACGGTCATTTCAGCAGCGCGTAGCGCCTCTTGCGTCTTGCGTCTGCGGCGCGGTGGCGCGCGCCTCTATTTTATTTTATGGCCTGCTTGAATGTGGTCGAATGCGGCTTCTCAGCTTCCCAGGCGCAGCGCGCGGCTTGATAATAACCGCGGGCGAGTCAAAAGTTAACTCGCAGAAGCGCGGTGCGGGCGAGAGAACGGCATTAACATAAAATCCCGGCGCGGCGCGCGGCGGCCCAGACGAAAGCCGTCAATGCAAATGACTCTCGCACACACACACACACATGCACGCACGCGACGGTTAACCGAATCGTAAGTAATCGCGAGAGCGCCTCGCGGCGATACCATAAACACTTCGAAAGAAATATACACTTTGGACCACTAAAAACTTGGTCATATTATTTTTTAATTTAATTTTATCGTGAAAATAACTTTAAAACAAAAAAGAAAAATAATTCCCATCAAAAATTTGATATTTTTCAATAAATTTACTTTTCACGTCGAATTTTAAATTTAATTAACACCAAAAAATGATTTTAATTATTTCACAACATAAAAAATGTTATTTTCTCATAAAATAAATAAAAAAATAAAAAAAATTTAAATTAACTAAATTAATTAATATCCGCATGGTATAATTTGTGCTGAGGCCGAGTTGTGAGATAAAAAACGCCGCCTTGGCGCGCGGGCCGAGATGTAAGAGATGCACGAGATGGGCCGAGACGCGCGGGGGTTTGTTTGCGGGTCGCGGCACGGCGCGGCAAGGCGCGAGTCACGAGCGTGTGGCCGTAATCAGGCGGCGGGCATCGTCTCGCGGGTCTCGCGCGTCCGCTGTCGCTGCTGTGTGAGCGCGCGCGCGCGCCGCGGCCGCAACAAAAGCGCCCGACGCTCACTTATCCCAGAGGCGCGCTTAATTTATGTGATGCCTGCGTGCGTTTCACGTGCACACTACTACTACAAGCGCACGGGTCGGTCGTAATTACCGTCGCGCGCATGCGCATTCATCACGACATCCACATAGATATAGATAGGCAACACATGTGACTAGTTATACTTTTGTTGATATTATTAATCTATTATGCGTAGTTATGTGATATAGATAGATCACAATTGTTTAAACAAACATAATCGTTGGATATGTGTCTACCGCGGCCAGACAGCAATAAACTCGACACGTGCGCACTGAATGCTTTCTGATACCTGCGCATGCGCGACGCGATTTTTGTAATAATCACGCATTTTTTGTTTTACGCCGCGAGTTTTACGTTTATACGTTTACAACACTATGCACACACAGGTTAATCATGATTCCGGGAAGGCGACGCGTGCGAAAAATGGTGGCGCACGGTCTGCGGTCGCGTTTCGCCGCCGCGCCGTCGGTGGAATTTCGCAAGGACGAACGATTCGCCTCGTGCGACGGCGTGTGACCGTCGCATGTTTGCCGACAAACGACGTGACTCACAAATTAATCAAGCGCGCAAATAGCTTTTTATTCATGCAGGCGACGTCAACACGATCGTGAACGTTCACACATCTGATGCGTTTTGAAAGTTTTCACAATTTGCAATAAAAAAAATTGAAATTTTTTATTAATATTGCCATAAATGAAGAAAAAATGTTTTTTTTTTAATTTTTTAGTTTTAAAACACGTTTTTCTGCGTTTTTTAGATATAAAAAGTGATATTTTAAACATGGGAGGCCAAAATCATTAATAAAATACTTTAGTCATGGGTTTTAGTCACACCCAGGAATTTTTAAACTAAAAAAACTTAAAATACAAAAATAAAACGTGAAAATTCGGCGTAAAACTTAAAAAAAAATCGCGAATTCATCACGTGATTAAACTATTTTAACCAAAAACTCAATTTAACCCACTTGATTCATAATATCCTATTATTCCTATGTTTTTATGAATGAATTTAGGCACATTGCCAACAAATACAAACCACTTCAACATAGTTCAATGCTCACAGCGTGATTGTGTTGAATATTATATTGAACGTACGCATGCGAATTGGGTGGCATTGGCGAATACACAAACAAATAAAATAAAAAAAGCATAACATCACGTCCGCCCGTCGCGTCGCGTATTGCGTACGCCTCGTTGTTTATCTTTTATCGCCTGCGCGCGCGCGCGCTCGTACTCCCGCGGGTTATGCGGCTATTAATTGAACGCGCGCATTGCGACGGTTGTTTGGTCGGCCGGCGGCGCGGTACGTGCCGACACAGCGATACGTTTAACGACACGACGCGACCCGAACTCACACACGTACACACACGAGAGGAGACAAACACGCGCCGCGTTATTAACGCACGCAGCGTATCTCAACATGCGAATGTGTCGCGACACGGCAATCGACTTCTGGATCGGGGCGGACGATTGTACCCGATTGATGAGTGTGGTTGCACAACATGCCACGAGAGCGCAAATAGACACACGGGTAGACGATAGACGATTTTAGTCATTATGAGAATAATTTTTATATATTTCAAGTGTAATATGTTGCAATATGTTGTTGATGTTTATATTTTCAACAAAACGCGATTTTTCTGCTGCGGGTGTAGTTTTTATCCGTTTTTGTTGCTTGTTTTGCGGTCGGCGCATGAATGCGATGGAGCGTGACGCTGCGGACGTTGCGGCGAGACGAGATGCGCGGATGCATGAGATTCACGGGCGTCCGCCGGTTAGATATGCGATCGGCGTGATCGTCCGCCGCGCCGCCGGCCCCCGCACACCCTCGGAACCAACGCAGGCAGTGCGAACGTGACACACGAAGGCACGTGGAAGCGCCAAGAGAATATTTTATACACAACGCGATAAAACTTTTAGGAATTAAATCATTTTTAGGTTAATTTTGATTTATTTACGTCAAAAATGTGAAAAATTGATTATTTAAGATAAATTACTACTAATAATTTATAAAAAGTTCAAAAAAATTCATTTTTTACTAAATTTTTGAATAAAAATCGAATAAATTTTTAATTTTTTTAATTTCTAAAAGTTGTATGTAGGTTTGTATACACCGCAGCGCCGAAGAACGAAAAAAATAATCAGCGTGCGATGGCGTGCGGCGAGACCCACCTGAGGAGCGCGCCGCGTACAGGTAGTTAACGGGTAGGCGCTCGGAAACGTGCGGCGGCGGCGACGCGCGCGCGCGCCGCGCTCGTAAACAGCGTCCCACACGCCTCGCACGTCGCGCCGGAGATTATGGACCGAAATACGAGCCAGCCACGCTCGCACTACCTGCGATCCCTCCCCACCCGAACCACCCAGGAGGGTAAAACGCGCGCGCCCACAACGCAGACTGCTACTACCGCTCAGGCGTCGCGACTGCGCGCATCAAGAGAGAGTGTACAAAGTTCACGCAGCGACCCGACGTGCGTCATTCGCTTAAATTCGTTCGGCGCAGACGCAGTTTAAGTGTAATAACTGAATTTTGAACCAAAGTGATTTTTAAATTAAAATTGTGTGAGCACCTGTGGATTATTACATTATTACACTTGGATATTTTAATAAATCGTAAAAAAAACATTAAATATGGTTACCGAAAGTGGAAATGTTGCCCAATCGGCAATTACCAGCACCAATAATGATAGTGTTGGTATAAAACGCAGTTCTGATCGCAGGGTAAGTGTTCAAATACTATTTCTTCTTAAATTTCGCGTAATTCATTGTAATTCATTGTAAAAGTTGACAATATCAATGAAATGAATAAAATATTTCTGCGCACGCTAGTATTGAATATTTATAGCCACGCGAAAACTCGTGCGATAACGCAGGCGTCGTGTCGGTGTAAGTCGAAATGAACACGCGCGCGGCGACGATAAATGCACTCGCGCGTCGGCGAATCAAGGTTTATTGCGGCACGCGCGCGATTTTTACCAGCCGTTTTTAATTAGCGACGCGCCGCGCGTCCACCCAGCCGTTTCCTGTTTGAAATACGCGCAAACACAAAGCATCGGAAGTGATACGACGCATTTTATTTCGATACTGATGTTGGTTCTCTTTGTATTTTTATAGAGTAACAAGCCTATCATGGAGAAGCGGCGTCGTGCGAGGATCAACAACTGTTTGAATCAGTTGAAGACTTTGATTTTGGACGCCATGAAAAAAGACGTAAGTTTGTGTTTAATTTTGTTGATTTTTTGATAGAAAAACTTATTTTTTTATAAGAAAAATTAATTTTTTGATAGAATAATTAATTTTTTATAAGAAAAACTGATTTTTTTGTAGAAAAAACTAATTTTTGGTAGAAAAAACTAATTTTTGGTAGAAAAAACTAATTTTTGGTAGAAAAAACTAATTTTTTCATAAGAAAAACTACTTTTTCATAAGAAAAACTAATTTTTTTACAAGAAAAACCAATTTTTTGATAGATAAACAAATTTTTTGGTAGAAACACTAACTTTTTATAGAAAAAACTAATTTTTTGGTAGAAAAAACTAATTTATTGATAGATAAACTAATGTTTTGGTAGAAAAACTACTTTTTCATAAGAAACCTAATATTTTCGTAAGAAAAACTACTTTTTTTACAAGAAAAACTAATTTTTTGATAGAAAAACTCATTTTTTGGTAGAAAAACTATTTTTTTCATAAGAAAAACTAATATTTTCATAAGGAAAACTACTTTTTTACAAGAAAAACTAATTTTTTGGTAGAAAAACTAATTTTTTGATAGAAAAAACTAATTTTTGGTAGAAAAAACGAATTTTTTGATATAAAAACTAATTTTTTCATAAGAAAAACTATTATTTTTTTTTACAAGAAAAACTAATTTTTTTTATAGAAAAACTAATTTTTTGGTAGTAAAACTAATTTTTTGGTAGAAAAACTAATTTTTTGATAGAAAAACAATTTTTTTGATAGAAAAACAATTTTTTTGATTAAAAAAACTAATTTTTTGGTAGAAAAACTCAGTTTTTGATAGAAAAACTAATTTTTTGATTGAAAAACTAATTTTTTTGGTAGAAAAACTAATTTTTCGATAAAAAAAACTAATTTTTTATCTTTTTATCCATAGCCTGCTAGACATTCCAAATTAGAAAAAGCAGACATCCTCGAAATGACCGTCAAGTACCTCCAGAATGTCCAACATTCACCATCATCGTCTTCAGACTCCACCGCGAATAAATTCCGCGCGGGTTTCGCCGAATGCGCCAGTGAAGTCCAACGCTTTCCCGGTTTAGACGCACCAGTTAAACGTAGACTACTCAAACATCTCGCCACCTCAATGAATTCCCAACAAAATACTTCACCCTCTTCATCACCAAACCAAATAAAAACCGATGAGTACCCGATTAATCCAGGCGCTATTATAATGCACAATGGCGTGCAACTCGTGCAGACGCGTTTACCCAATGGTGATATCGCGTTGATGTTCCCGAATAACATACCTCACCCGAATGTGGGTACTATGCCTCTACTGGTGCCGATACCCACGCGTACATCGTCGACGTCGTCCGCGTCTTCATCTTCTTCACATTATTCTTCATCGCCGGAGAGTCCTGAACCCATGGAGGTGCAGATGCAGCGTTACAGCCCTCCGATGCAGAAACCGTTGAGTTTGGTGATGCGTAAAGATGATTGTGACGATGATGATGACGATGAAGATGATGAAAAAGTATGGCGGCCATGGTGAAATAGTGATGTAATGTTGGTTGCATAACATATTGTGCCTTCACTTAGAAGGGGAGAAGATGACTCACTAGTTGTTAAGTTATTTGTGATATTATACTTGTACATGCATATCTAGAAGACCTAAAATCTTAAAAATTCTTAAATTGCATATTTACCTCTTTCTTATTGATGGAAACTGTGAACAGTGAGTTTTGTATGGATTTATTAGTATTATAAGAGCTGAGATGTGAGAATTCGGTGCCTTATTGTATATAGTCAGAGATGCAGAGTGCAGATGCGTAGATTGCCTAGAATTCTAGAATAAAATTATAAATTTTTATTGAAATGTATTGTAAAGTAAAAAATTGGATGAAACTTACTGATTTATACGAAGATATTTTATGAAATATTGTAGATTCGCACTGGTTCCACACGCAATTGTATATGAATTTATATTTTACACTTACACACTGAACATGAGGAGAATAAAATATTTATTATTAATTTCCAAAGTGTGTTTCAATTCTAACCACTATCTAATTAGATACCAAATAGAATATTAAGTATAAAATGGTTAAACGACGTCTTTGTTTGTTTAATAAGGGTTAATCACGTGATACTTACGTTATTTCATCTAGTTGCACTGTATTTCTTCGTTGGGGTTGATGAATTTCACTTTTTTATTTTAATTCTTTGATAATCACATGCACCACGTTGCGAAATTTAAGGTTATAAACGTCGTGCCGCGCGTCAGGTCATGTCGCGCCGCGCCGCGCCGACATGAACCGCAGCAGCGCATGCGCATTATTTGTTTGTCTAACAGCGCGTAGCATTTCTTGTGCAGCACCGTGCAAGTCAAAAAAAGAATGAATATAATAAATAAAAATGCACGCTTCAAGTTTAAATCCTGTCCGATGCGTGTGTAGCAAGTTAATTGATTGACTGAATACCGGAATTGATGCTTAAATGCTCCAAAAGTCAAACAAAATTAACTCATTAAGTAATTAAAGTAATTAAAGCAAATTAAGTGATTTAAAGTCATTATCCAAGTTGTTTTCGTACATCCTGTGCAGAATAACTTTAAAAATGCATCCATTTTGAGAAATATTAGAAAGAAAATCACGAAACAGATGCAATCAATTATTTCTAGTCAATATAGTATATAAAAAGAGTAAAAAAGTAGTAATTATTGTGGTGATTACCTGCGTTTGTGATTACCGGTCACTTTTTCACTCTGCAAATCATGTGAGTACCTTCACTCGCAAATTAGGACCACACACGCAACAGAATGAAGACGTTTTCAACTGAATTTTACTCTTGACGTGTTGCAGCGCTGTCACTAACACAAGCAGTGCCTCAACTTCTATTTGCCCCTTTAGATAGGCAACTTAACATACACAAAAATAAAAAAATAAAAACAAGAAATGAATAAAAAGAATTAATTTTCTTTTTATAAAATATGTTTTAAATATTTAAACATAATTCCAGTATCAAATTTGTAAATAAATTTAAGTTAACTTAAGTTACTTTCAAATATTATTTATATTTACACTTCCCACGCTTTTGCACTGGGCGTATTTTGTATTTATTCAAGATTTTTCTCTTTTTACGTTCCACATCAAACAAAATCAAATATAATATATCTGCAGTTATCTAAAGTAAATTTCCTTCTTGCAGTATGTGTCAGTCACACTTGCTCACGCGCATGCGTATCACTACGAGTATATTAAGTAAATAGCAAAACGTACATAATTTTTCATATAAATAAGTAAATAAGTAAATAAGTAAATAGATTTGTTTGCTTATGACACACTTCGATTATCTTGTTGTCTTTGATAATAAATACTTAGGTACTTTTTGTAAGTTCTAATAGGGTTAAAATGACAAATGTCAAATGTCAAATGTCAAATGAATGTCAAATTTAAAAAAATAACGAAAAATACTTAAAAGTTTTTATGTAAAAACTAGCTTTAACCCTTGGCTTCGTTCGCGAATATCTAAAATAATGAAGTTGCTTCCGTACGCGTCTGTAGTCACAGAAGAAGTAACAATGAAGTAGAATGGCGGGAAGTATAGTCTATGGAAGTATAGTGTACAGTCTCCATAGTGTAGTCAATTGGATTTGATGTTGACGTAGCTGTCGGTAATACAGTGTGATAATACAGTGTGATGGTACTATAGTACTTAGGTTTGAGCTTCATTGCTGTAATGCTAGATGGCGTTAAAGTAGTCAAATAGCCAGATGCAGAGGTATTATTGACAAAACTATTTTTTTATTTTATTTAAAAAAAAATTTTTATTAAATAAAAAGTAGCCTATAACCATTCGGGGACCACTAAGAATATGTGTACAAATTTTCATGATGATCGGTTAAGTAGTTTTTGCGTCAAAGTGTAACAAACATCCGGACTTTCGCATTTATAATATTAGTAGGGATAATAAAATTGAAAATTTAAAATTTAAAATTGATTTTGTTAAAAATTACCATAATTCAGTAATTTTTACCCTTGGGGCGGGTCCCAAATATGCTTGAGAACACCCAGGAATCGCCAATGGTTGTTTACACATGGTGTACGTAAGACAACTTCCTTTTTTGGCGTTCTGGTGAGTTTCTTACGCATAAACAGTTGTAATTTTCTTCACATGCAAAATTTCGCTTACGAATAAAAAAATACACATACCATATGTTTCTAGTGACTTAAGTCACTTTTAACTTCTTCACAAAATGACTTAATTTCAGTTTTCTTTAAAAAAATATTTAATGTTTTCATTATGTACGTTCTTACTTCGTATAATTTCTTCATCTTTACCTCTCTCTGTGTTTACCACTGTGTGGTGATTTTTTTCCGTCTGTACGAGTTGCAACACTTCGTAAATTGTTAAAATAAACGCTGGGCGCACGGCACGGAACGGATGCGTTTTGGTTGGAGTTGGTGAAGATGTTCAGGATGTCGGATGCAAGATGCAGCGACGCACGCTCGAATATTACGGGTGGTCCGTTCGTTGTGATAAAAACAATCAAAAAATTCGAGACGCGCACGGGCGGGCGGACAATTCAGGCTTAGTCGTGCCCTTAAAATGCTCGAAAACGTGAAAACTTATATATTAGCTGTGTTTACGGGAGTTATTTTTATTTTAGGTACAAATTTGGTTGAAAAATGGGCGTGATTTTGGCAAATTTTAAAATTTGGTCAGTTGTTTACAGAAAACATTAAAATTGGGGCAAATTATCTTCAAAATCAATAAGAAAAAATATGAAGGCTGCGTATTAAGTCAAAAACCAAAAATAACCTCAAAAATAATTACAAACAGCAAATTAAAGTATAAAAATACATTTATTTTTGGTTTTACTTGAAATTATTTGCAAAAATCTTATTTATTTCTATTTTTCTTTTAAAACGCAATTATTCACTGTTTTGAGACACAAAATTGGTACTTTAAACACGGCAAGTCAAGACCGTGACTAAAGTACTTTATAACCTTACTTTTCTCACTAGTGAGCGCTTAAATTTCGAAGATTTATAATGAAAAGTTGAAATATCAAAACCTCGTAAAAATAAAGTGGAAGTAGAAAATATAATAAAATCTTTTATCTATTGATATGATACAATATGAATTAAGTGATTTTGTAAATTTATTCAACCTTATAAATTTTAATTGATATGCATTTTCTGTTCCCTTTCTGTCATTTCGAGGGGTTACTCACCATTAATTCAATCATTAGCGATCATTCTAAAGGGGTTGACTTTTATGCCCCACACGTGTTGCCATCCCTAATCTACCTGCTCAGTGATCCGTTGAAGGACGATCAAGAAATTCATCCCCAATCGATTTTTATTGAACGGTGCATACACACAGAAAGTACAGGTAGCAAACTCTAAATTGTAAATGTATGCAGTTATTCATCATCATGGAATAATTTGCATCATCACGATTAACACAAATTGAAAGTAGAAAAAAATTGAATAAAATGAAATGAAAAAAAAGGGTGAAGATGTTTTTTGCAGACAAAATACCAAAAAACGTCTAGTCACTATTTTAACGGAATAGATTTAGAATTTCATTCGATTTGTAGTCATAGGTTACTCCTATTTATTGATTACAAATAGGAGACATTTTTTGTATAAATTTTGTAAGGGTTAAACGGAATGAATAAATTAGCAAGTCATATTTGAATGTTAAAGATGCATTTTTGTATTTTTTCTATCTCCACCATTAATGCGTCTGTTTTTGCATGGTTTTAAGCGACGAAAAGTCACTTGCGCATGCGCAATTGACTCCAGCACGATACAAAGCCATATAATGCTGCTGTAGGCATCATAAATGATGAATAAAATAATTTGGGGATGTTAAGTAACATACAATGTACTATTAACTTCTTTAGGGCATAAACAAAGCGTGTTTGTTTGTTTCCCGCCACACGTTGTTGTATATACGAGTGCAAACGTGTTTTTCTGCGAAACCAAAACTGAAACAAGAGCACAACGCCAACATCCGGATGTTTACCATAGTTTCTGCCCCATATTTCAACCTTATACATAAAATTAAAGAAAAAATATGAAAAAATCACAAAATAAAAAGTTAAAAAGTTACAAATCGAATCAAATAAATAATAATATGAAGTAATGTTAATATTAGTATTAATTAGTTTAGTGTAGGCGTTACTTTATGTAGGTAAGTCACTTTAAGATACGTAGTGTTGTGTAGGGAAAAGGTGGCGGGTTTGAAATTGCCGAATCAGTGCCACACCACTGCCACCGTTCCTCCACGCGCCCGCGCGTGTGTGGTCTCCGTCCGGTTGTGATTCTTTAATGAAGGCATCAACCATCACCATCAGCAGGTTTCCACGTCTTCGGCCAGCGTGTCCTGGACCTCACCTCATCTCAACTCGTTCGCTGCCACAGCTACGAATTAACGAATTACGGACCACCGTCAGACACCCAACATAAACATACACTTCATTCATTCATTTAAACATTTCAAAATAAAAATTTCGATAAATTCGTAACAATTTCAGACCTAAAACGAACTAAAATTATTATATTTTCGACTGGAGATTGCTCTATTGGTTAAATTAACAAAAAAAAAGAAAAAAAAATTAAATTTAAAAAAAAATTCAAAATTTTTGTTTATGGCACACGTCCGGTTTGCCAAACCCCACCAAAAACCACACAGGAGGCCGAAAAGCACACACATGTTACCCACCAGCCTCTCAACGTCTTGTTCCTCAAGCGTTTCAAGTGAACTTTACTTTAGCTTCAACTTGCCTGCAAGAAAAAGAATATTTTAGTCGGGACCTCCTTCGATTTTAAAAGCTTTTGTGCAAGACTTGTGCCGGTCACGCGCAAAAGACAAACATTTTGGTACGTGCCTCGTCCCATGGTCCACAACTTAAAATTTAAAAACATTTCTTGTATTAAAAATCATTTTAACCACATACCAAAAGGTTTTTAAGTCAAAAAACTAAAAAATAATAAAATAATCTCCATAACAAACTCCATAGATGATTCCTAACCTAAAACCACAAATATTACAGCCATAAATCGAGTACTTATTTTATTATTACTAACATTATTCCCCTTAACAATTAATCAACCAATAATAAATATAATTACGTATGCTGCAACTATACGATGCGTATTTTAATATCCATTACCTTACGTCATATTTTTTTTTTCACGTTTCTGGTTTTTAAAACGTTTTCCTGTGTATTGTGTAGCTTACTGCGTAGATAATTAGTGTTAATACTTCTTATTGAATACGAATGTTAAAATTGCCTACGATTTCGGTGTTTTCGTTCCCCCTGCTTCATCACGTCCATTTTAATTTATATATTTATATATTATGTAATAAATTCATGAGCCGGGCCTGCAACGCTGATTAATTGCAATGTGTGTTGAGTGTTGGTATATTAATGCTATGTGTGATACATCTAGCGCCCTCTACCGATCGAGTTTTGATTCTTATTCTCTTGATATTCATCTCTCTCCGTCACGCGCGCGTGTGTTACGCACAGTCTCATCCCCGTCCGTCGTGTTGAGTTTTACATCCCGCTTAAGGATTTTTCTCCGTATGTTAGAAATCGTGGGGGAGAAACTGTTGCTTGGCGACCGAGGAGAGTTCCATGTCGATTGGCTTGGTGTCGTCATAGAGGGCGGGCGCCTCGCACAGTATGGCAAACGTGCCTGCGAGCGAGGCGATCATGAAGATCCACAGAAAGAGTCGATCGATCACCATTGCGACAAAGCCCCAGTCTTGATCCTCCTACAAAACATACGCACGAGATTAGTATGTGCACAGAGCGCCATCTATAAACGCGGGCGGCAAGATGCAAGCAAATCTGTGAAAAATAAGCCAATGTCCTTCAATAAATCCAAAACGGTTACAAAAATTGTAATTCAAAAGTTACAAAAATCAAAACAATAAAAAAACGCAACACTGAAACAATAAAGACTGATTTAAGCAGTCTTTAAAAAAGAACCGATAACAGAAAAACAAAACATTCCACATCGTGCTGTATTTGACGTCAAAAACGTCAAAAGACAAATGTCAAACGTCAAAAAGGTGGTGTAGAATATACGGTGCTGCCAATCGGTTATTTTTGGGGTTATACGACGCCAAACAAAAGAGTTACACATGTTGACACTTAAAAAAAACTGTACAAAAGTTGTCAAACTCTTTTGTTGGTCGCCAGAACAAGTATTACATAATGCCAATCAGTGTGTTTGGAGAGAACACGTCGTGACACGCCAGTGCTACCAACTGGTGCCATCTGTGGTAACTAATATGTATCATCGGAGCGAAAAGCAAAACAAAATCGGTGATTTTTTGATGAGATGTGTGATGTTTGTCAACTTTGAGTAGTACGTACATACTGAGATAGAGGGCGGTTTTTCAAAAACTCAAACTTAAAGTGATGCATCAAAAACAAAGAAAAATCATATTCGCATGCGAGATTCAAGTGCTCATTGGTTTTTGGTTTGCTCAATTATTCAGAACAATAATCTGGAGATTGTGGTTACTTACTACTACGATATTTACAGCCGCATTTCGCGGTTTTTGAAATCATAATCGCAAAAAACGAGCCAATTCACATTGATTGATTGTTGTCGACGCAGTTGACGTTGGAATGAATGAAAATGAAACGAATGCGAACGAGATGAAGAGATGAACGAATATGGCGGCGATGAATATGCGAAACTTAAAAGACTTCGAACTCGGGTAGAAACTGCTGCTGCGCGACGGATGAGAGTTCGGTGTCGATCGGCTTCGTGTCGTCGTAGAGACTCGGCGCTTCGCCCAAGATGGCGAACGTGCCGACCAGCGACGCTATAATAAACATCCACAAGAACAGGCGGTCCAGCACCATTGCCACGAAACCCCAATCTTGATCCTCCTACATTCACAGTCCGGCCGCCATTTTGTATGTTTGTTTTGACATTTGTCGTTGCCGTCGGTTGAAACAAAAGCAAGAACAACACATGTTTACGTATTCAACTCTACAGACGGTCGGTGGTTCAGTAGTAGTAGGTGGAGAGGAGTTTTTTTTGTTTGATTTTTGAGACTGTGAAAGAAAGAGCCGCAAGAGGGCGACACACCAACGTACACACACATACACACAGCTGACCAAGTTTCGAAAGTTGTGCAGCGAGGGGAGCGTTGAGGATGATACGAGAGGTGAAAGACGACAACAGATATTCAATGTCAAAGAGAGAGAGATGAATAATATAGTGAGTGGACTTACCGCGTTGAACTGATCCTGTCGTTGGATGTGGTGCTGGATGAACATGACGTTGTGAATTGCTTTCTCTAACTCGAAAGGGTACTTCTTTCGGCCGCCGGTGTCGCTGTCGTCGAGGCCGGAGAACACCGAAGGGAGACCGTTGTAACCCAAGCGTCCGCCTAAGCCACCAGCTAAGTACCGCAACCTAACATACACAAAAGTAAAGTTGGTTGCCTAACATATAATTTTTATATTTTAGTATTACCTATTTGTTGCAGTTGTTGAATGTAAACCATTACAACCAGGAATACCACGATTTCGACTAGAACTTGAACTTGAGCTGGAACTCGACGCATTCGACGGCATATTCTCCAACTCTCTCTTCGCCATCATAAACCTCCCTCCGGAAGTGTTAATTTTATTCGCTGCTAACTCAGTTAATAAATCTTTCGGCACGCGCATCAATAACAACTTCGGCACGCTCTTGATAAAGAACGAGCGTACCCACGGCGCCATCTTGTGTGTAGAAGGTTTACGATAATGCACGTTAAGTATTATAATTGTTATTACAACGGATAAACCTACCAAAACCATTGTAAATAATATATATTTCCCTAGCAGTGGTAGAGCTAATGATGTAGATGGTATAATTTCAGATATTAGCAAGAAAAACATCGTTTGAGACAGGAGGATGTTAATACAAAGCGCGATTTTTTCTCCAGAGTCAGCTGGAAGGTAGAATACAAGCACTGATAAGTATGAAATGCCTACGCATGGGACGATTAAATTGACCGTGTAGAAGAGGGTTTTGCGACGTAAAGTAATATTGAAGAAAATATCGGGATAAGGTTCCGCGCAGCAAGGATAATATTTCTCATGACGTTCGGCAGGAACTCCGAGAATATCCCATTCTACACTGGGGTAATATTCACGCAAATCTATGCCAACTTCGACTTTATCTTCGCCTACTTTTTGATTTATGTGTTTTAAATCAATCTAAAACAATATTTCATTAATAATTAATTGTTTGAGGTTATTTTTGTTAAATTAAGCTTACTTGGTTGCCGTCATACGTCCAAGAACCAAACTTCATGAAACAAGTCTGCTGATCAAACGGGAAATAACGCACGTCAATCTCACAAGATGATTTAAAGATGGCCGGTGGTGTCCAGAGGACTTTTCCGGTGTGTTGTAACACGGCTTTTGTCATTGTAGTCACGACATATTCACCATCCGCACTAAATTTAAATAATAATTAATTATTTGATGTTTTTTGTTAGGTTTTTATAGGTTACTTGTTGTATAGTACGATGTCAGGCAACCAAATGTGCTCCGACGGCACGTACAGTTCAGTGACGCCACCGTACTCTTGCGGATCCCACATGAACTTGTGATCGGTCCATTCCTAATCATAAATTACATAACCAACAAAAAATATTTATATTTATAAATAAATTATAAGGTTTTATCTGCTTACATGTTCCAGCCAGACGTTTGTAGTAAGAATTTGATCTTTTAAATTCTAAAACAGGTAAAAATTAAATATATTAATTGAATTTATTGAATAAAATGAAATAGAATTGGGTTTGTGTGGTTGTAGCGCTTGCGCATTGGAAAACACGTGACACCATTCAAGATGGGCGTGCACCCTTGCAACATGTTCCCAACACACGAAAAAAAAAACGGAAATGAAACAAAAAACAAACAAAAAAGAAATTTTGTTGATTTTCGCCTATCAATGATTGTTTATTTACACCCTGGACAAATGGTGCAGTTGGTGATTTGTTGTTCCACCCTAGGGAGCATATTTACAGTCAGTGGGATGATTGTCGATTACGCCCAAATGTCAACGTCGATAAAAACACTGAGTGGGTCATAAATCCGATCAATTTGTTTGTATGCAACCAAATACACGTCCAACAAAAAGTAAATCTATTTATTTACCAATTCTATGAGTTGTGATAGTCTTAAGCCGAGTTTAACCAACACAGTGTCGGTGTTATTGCTGACTGGCCGTATGAGTCGGTTGTAATTACTCAGGAGGTCATCGTAGAGCCTTTTGGCGTCTGGATTTGATAGTGATAGATGCACACAGCACAGCAGAAACAACAGAAGCGAGATGCGCCAGTTTGACAACCGCCACATTTTTGTTTCCATTTTGTTACACTTTACACAATTGTTAATATATTACACTATTAAGTGTCTTATAAGGGTTAAAGCTTAATTATTAATTGATTGTCATCCAGAGCAGGTTTTAAATGTTTAATGCCTTTTTTTGCTTGTTTTGTGATTTTTGGGTTGCAGCACTTCAAAGTCTATTTGAGGAAACATTGACATTGTAATATTTTATATTTGAAGAGTTTTTTTGTCGAATTTAAAATTTTTTAATGTTTGATTGTTTAGGAAGAGGTTTGGTTTACTTTGGAGGCGGTGACGGTAGCGGCGGCGACCGAACGACGAACGACCATGCAAGGATGGACGGCTACTACAGATGTGACGCGCTCCCGCTACCAAGGGATGCTGTGCTGTGCCGCAGGATCAATAATCGAGCGCGCGCAATTTACGTACATACCAACCTTCGACAAAACTAACATTTGCGCATATTGCACACATATGATGCACACCCCATCAACAAATGTGAGTATTTTTACTAAGAATACCCTAATAATATTATAAATGCGAAAGTCCTGATGTTTGTTACACTTTCACGCAAAAACTTCTTAACCGATCATCAGGAAAATTTGTACACATATTCTTAGTGGTCCCCGAATGGTTATAGGCTATTTTTTATTTAATAAAAAAAATTATTTCTTAAATAAAATAAAGAAATAGTTTAGCCAATAATACCTCTACATCTGGCTAATTGACTACTTTAACGCCATCTAGCATTCCAGCAATGAAGCTCAAACCTAAGTACTATAGTACCATCACACTGTATTATCACACTGTATTACCGACAGCTACGTCAACATCAAATCCAATTGACTACACTATGGAGACTGTACACTATACTTCCATAGACTATACTTTCAGCCATTTTAAACTTCCCGCCATTCTACTTCATTGTTACTTCTTCTGTGACTACAGACGCGTATGGAGGAAACTTCATTATTTTAGATATTCGCAAGCGAAGCCGAGGGTTAAAATACTCTTATAACATAGGCAACCAAATATACAGGTTACATATTTTAAACTTAAAAAAATTATTTTGTAATTTTATTTATCGGTGGTTTATGATCTCAACCATCGAATTGAATTCATGTAAAAGCTAGTAATAAAATAAATCAAAAACAATAAAAAAAACCTAAAAATTAATTTTTTTTAATTTTGAGATAAAACATAGCTCGTCATCATTGTTGTATTCTCTGTCCTCGTGGTACGCAGCCACAGCGTGTGTTAGTTTATGTTTTGTCGGTGTCGGCAGGCGGCTTGCATAATTCCGTGCGGCTCGCGCGCGCGGCACGCCGCAAGAGATAAAATGGATATAATGCGCGATCGGCGTCAGAGCATCACGTGCGCGGCTCGCGCTTCTAGAGAAAAAGAAAAGTCGCTGATTTGTGAGCGTGCCGCGACCGTGGGAACGACACACTCGAACGACTTCTGCCGCTCGCGAGTCGCGAGTCAGGGCCACGCGCGCCCGCGATCGGCGCATTCATCATCCGTTTGTGCGGGCCGCGCATGCACCAGACACGGATTTCGATAAATTAATTAATAATTAATGTCTTTTACGCGTAGTTTAAAATCTAGGAGCATTGAGTTCATTGATTGGTCTAAATTGTATGAAGTATACGAGTATTATGAGTGGAGAAGTGTTGAGCCGGCTCTGTAAATTAGAAACCACAAACCAGCCACCACACACCAAGCTCAAAACAACTTTGGAAGACGACTTGCAAGGCGCGCGACGCGCAACACGCGCTCGTGGACGGACCGCCAACGCAGCTTTTACTCTTCCCTTTGCTTATAACTTAATACGTGTATATCTATACTTAAGTCGACTTTATCAGACAAGAGGTTTCAGTATTTCCATACAAGAAAGACTAATTAACTAATATTTAACTTATTTTCATTGTTAACATGATTTTATCCCGACGAAATGTATACTTGGTTGCATAACGTATATTTTGACGTTACTTACTTTCTTGGTCAAAGTAAGTTGTTTGACTAAATGACGTTAACCACCCTGCATACCAATAGGTATGCAACCTATTGAACAATGACTTCCTCCATTGACACTTCTTATTAACAAAATAAAAACCAAACTACGAGATAGGATTCAATAGTGAATAGTGTTAACTCATTAAATAATAAATAAACATGTATAAAAGGCACATTGACGTTAATTATCTGATAAAAGATTGAGAACATGCCGCAAAAGTTCTACATCCCTGTCACTAACATGGCTATAATTATTAAGGTACAAAACGCGCAGATAATCCTTCATTTTCAAATCGAGACCTGCTGCTTTGAACACCATTTTTGCCTTTTGCGAATTTTCCACCAAAGTCCAAATGGCTGGTACTATAGTAGTGCTTTCAGCTGGATTGGATGCTGATAATCGTGAACATAAAATATTTAAGAAATCACCTGAAAAATACAACATATCCAAAAATTTAACTAGATGTATATCAAGTTGCATAACATATTCAAATCTTACCCGATGCGAGTAATCTAGCTCTATTTCCCTGATAAAACGCAATGTTTCTCAAAACTTGCAGTGCTTCCAAACGATTTCTCCCGCTTGGACATCCACATAGACATAATACAATCTCAAACACGTCCTGTGTCTTCCCAATGATAGCCTGTCCCTCCGGAAATGATGAAAACGCATTCAAAAATTCCAACCACATCAGCTCAACTTGCTCCCAAGGTTTTTGCCTTTTAGTCAACGCTGGATGCAACTTGCTAACACCATTCAAAAAGTTATTCTTTATAATAATAAAACGACACTCGGAAACAGTTACAGCATTGTGCAAAACATCAAAACAAAACTGAAGCGTTTCCAAGTTATGCGTGCGACTAATCATCTCCATTTCTTTCGTTATCAACGCGCAGATGACATGCAGCAACGATGTGTTACTTGGTGTTTTGCGTGGACCTGAACCAGGCGTGCACGATGTCAACGAAAGTGATGCAGCCGCTGCAGGACAATTCGATGTTAACGTACATAATAATTTCAAAGCGTTTGTGCTTAGTCCTTTTTGAACAAGAAACCAGTGCCAGAGTTTATGTATTAAATCAGTCAAACCTAGATGGCAGGCTTCTTTCTTTACTTTTTCATCACGATAGAGGAAATTCATCATTAAACAAACCAAATTTTCCAAATCGTGTAAAATCGGTGTTAGGCGTTTTTTCTCTGATACTTTACGCATGCTATCAATAGTTTCAAGTGATAATTGCACGTAAATTGTTTGTAACTGGTTGATTATTGTTGTTACAAAACCGTGTTGCAATGCGTAGTGTTTAGCTTGATTAGACACCAACAATAAACTTGTTAATGTATTTAATACAACTCTTTTCCGTTTGGATGTTTGTGTTTGAGGTTTTACCATTGTCAATGATGATGTTGAAGATAAAGGTTTTTGTAAATTTAAACTTTCGTAAAGTTCCAATAAGATTTTACACAGTTCTGCACCAGCCATGCGGTTTTCCATTTCCACGCCATTCTCATCCGCTGATGCTAGTGAAGATACAGATAAACTTGACCGGCAAGATTTGGGACCTTTTCCGAAGTAGATTTCTTTCAACACTTCGTTTTTGAATTTATTTGAGTGTTGGCTTACTTGTTTGGCGGAATTGGTGCGGGGTGTTTTCGTATTATCAAAGATACTCGATAATGAGGAACATATTGATTGTGATTCGGGAATATTTGCTTCCTGAGATTCGTTGATTAGTTTATCTTCACTTGTGTTGCATTGTAATAGCGACGACAGAGAATTTAAAGCTGATAACTGCAAATCTAATAAAAATAATAAAAAATGATTATAATCAACTTAACTATTACAAATATTAGACTAATAACTTACCATTTGAAATATTACTACTGATTGATTCACATAATGACAATAAAAATGATTCTTTTCGAGATTCCAATTGCATTATCAACGCATTTATGTCATACTTATTCTTAGTTTCGTTTCCATTATCAGATCTAACTCCTTGTAACAAAACATTTAGGAGATTGAAGATGCTAGACCAGAGTTTGTTACGCAAATAATGCAATTCCGGCAGACTTACAACTAAACAAAAAAAAAACGTATTTTTTAACAATTCAAGAACATAATACGCATTACTCACTATAGATGGCAGGATCAAGTAAACCTGTTACTAAACTCAAACAATCGCGTGCGTTGCCAATTGTTAATAGACAATTTTCATTCACCTCGGCGGTTTTTGTTAATAAAACACAAATTGCAGTGTTCATCTCAATTAAATCAGCGTAGGCAATTAAATCTCGGGCGGTTTCGATTTCAATGGTTGGCATAGTCACACATCTAAGCAATTCATCAAAATGTCAGTAAAATAATTAGATAACATGCGGGAACTTACGTGAAAAATGCCCTGATTAATCCCATCGATTGTAACATCCCACTCATAGTATGCGGTAGAAGAAATACTAGGTTATAAACAAAAGTTGCCAATGCTTTTATGACAGCTGGAGTGGTAATAACGAAAGCATCTTCAAACTTTTGCGCTGATTTGCTTGTGTGTTCAGGTTTAAAACTGTCTGAAATGTTGGTGACTTCCAGAACTTTGTTGTAAACGAACATAAAATCATCCAAATCAGAATCTAAAGTACACGTGTTTTTTTAATAAGTTAAAACATTGAATGAGTATACCTACTTTGATTACCACGTAACTCAGAAAAATTAAATACTTTAACAGTTGTCAATCGCTTTAAGATCAGTTCTGTCGCATTGAAAAAGTTACATGCATCTAGAAGTCCTAGTAATAATTTCTTTTGTGTGTTTTGTAAATTTACAAACTCACGCTTAAACATAAATACAGTTAATGTAAATTATATATGATCTAAGGCTAATAGGGTTGCCTATATTAAATATACCTGTGACTGAGTTTTAGTAAGAAGTCCTGATGCAAGCAGAACATCGCCGCCATCTTGTTCGGGATGACTCGACAAATTCGTCAATAAAATAGCGGCATTTTCTCGTACAATTGACGCTTCTTCATGATCACACAAAACTGTGAGTATTATTTTCCACAAGTGTAGATTATCATGCTTTAAAGCAATTTCTTTAAAAAATAAATTAAGTATTAACTAATTAAATTAATTAGTAATTATTTTAACTCACCCTGTATCATCTGAACAGCATACCTCTTCGACATAGCCAACCCAGACAAAAGATGCACCGAAGTTGCCCGCAGCACAACATCCCGGCTGTTTTTCAACGCGAAAACACATCTATAAACTGATTCCACCTCACCGCCATCATCCACAAAACAATCCTCCCAATCTTTAATAGAAAAATGCTGCATCTCTGCCACCAAATGATTCAAAACAAATACCACATGTCTTGTAATACTCAATCCCATCAAACTATCAGCTGCAGTGGGTCCTTTTCCACAATGAAATGCGTTTAACAATTCAAACGCGCTTGTTGACAATTTAGTCATAACTTTCTTCACTCCATCCCCGGGTTTTGAATCACTCCAGCCGAATGTCGCTGTTATATGCGTCAAAGTCTTCAGTAGACGATCCAAATACGCTAAGTTATAGAAGTGTTTTGTGTTACTGCTCTGAAGATTATTCACTAGTATCTGAACAATGTGTGAATATCGACTGATAGACAATTTTGAATTTGTAGCAGAAGATGTATTCATGGTTGCAGCAAACTGTAGACCATTCATTGTTTGTTGTTCACTGATCACACATACGTTGATTAAACATAGAAGGGAGTTGAGTAACTTTTCAATGTCATGCTCCTGCTCCTGGGATAATTCCACAGCCAATATAACATTGAAATAATGCGTCCGTGATGTTATTATAGACAATAGCCACTGCGCATTCTTATTTTGAGGTTTTAAATGAGGAAATAAAAGAGAAAAGAAGTCGAAGATCAAAGACAACATAATATTGTCTTGTTGTCCGGCAGGTGGCGCATTTAAATACCTTGCGAATGATTTTTCCCAATCGAAATCATCAATATCAATAGTTGTGTTGTCTTTTATGATATCATAAAGATTTAAACACCTAAAAATAATAATTCAATGCGTAAAGTTATATTTTTTGCATAAATAAGTCTCACCTTGTTAATAAATGTAAATTTTCTAATATAATTTCATGTGTATGACTCTGACAAACCATCGCCAGGCATTTATCCATTGTAAATTGAATCGATGTACTCTTTACAGCCCTCAAATCCGTTTGGTTCAATTTAAGCTCATCGCTAAATGTATCAGTTTTGTTATCGAATGTATAAACCAGCTGTGGTTGTAAAAGTTGATCCAATCCGCCAAAGTATTCGATATTCCAGTGGATTTGCAGCGATGACAATGCCCATTTGTTCTCTTTAAGTTCTTCAGCAATATATTAAAGTTAGTTTACTCGTTAATAGGCAACCCGTCATATACTAATATAAAACTTACTCTGTAATGACCGTAGCGCATAATTTCCTGAAGTAGAGAAACTTTTCGCCTCGAAAGGGCATTCCAATGATTGTTGTAAAACGTCTGCTATGCTTAAATCGTTTTTTAACGGCGATCCGCAAACATATTCGTTGAAAACGATTAGAAATAGTAACATGCCGCCATCTTGTTTGACACGTGGCTCCGCACAAAACATAAAAATTCCTGTAATTTATCAAGATATTAAAAACATTAAAATATTTAAATACAATCTACCTCTCAAAATTAAACGCAATAGCTCTTCACAATTTGCAATCTCAAGACGAGTCGTGGCACTGTACACACATAAGTTTTTTAATATACTTAAACAAGGAATGGCCGAATCAGGATAATCTTGATAGTCATCATCCGTTAAAGCTGAACGCATGGAATTCCTTATTAATTGCAAGCCATCGCGTTCTATAAAAATAGAATGCAAGAGTGGATCTTCCATCATTACGCTAATCTGTGTAATGGCGGACCGTCGAATAACTGGTTCTATGTTATTTGCAGAAAGCAGGTCGATCACTTGATGAAGGCTGCTTGGCTGATAAAATTTAAAAACATAATAAAATATTATTTGATATTAGACCAACTCAACTTACTTGATAGAAATGTGTTTGGGCTCCACGATAGGCCTTAAAATCAAACTTCCTTTCCATGAGACAAACATCAGCGAGTATCTTATCATGCAGATTGATTAAATGAGGCAACATTCTTACGTCTTTACCACTAGATGGTGTTTGAGTATTCTCAGAAACTGTCAATAACCAACATAACCTCGAGGCTGCTTCCATTCTAACCTCACAATTCGCAACAAATAACAATCCAATATTCAAACGCATAACCTCAACAGATGAAAAATTCATCATCCTGCATCTATCTGGATCCAACAGGGACAAGACATGACGTCCAATAAGAGACTTCTTATCAATTGTATGAGTTAATAAAATCGGCATAGTCGGCATTAAAGCTGTTACAGTTTCCTGCCAGATTTCCTCACTCACCAACAGTTTAGCTTTTAAAATATGAACAAACATATCCTCACATAAAAGCCGCACTTCATCACATGATGCTTTCAACCCCGTCGCAAATAAAATAAGTATTCTACTGCGGAGTAAAAATAAAATCTGTGAACCCGGTGCACTACTCTTGCTCGTATTCAATTTCGCACCGATTGTTTTTATAACTTTAGCATGACAATTCCTGTATGTTGATAATCTAATGTCAATTTGATGATGACTCAAAAGTTTCAATAAAATTTCTTCAATTTGTAGCAAAAGATCTTCATCGAATGTGTGTGTGGTCAATCGATTTGCTATCAAATCGATGAAAATTGATATCAAATTTAAATTACGATGAAATTCTAATGATAAAAGCGATTCTTCAACAAGTGTGACATTCTTAGTGAATGGTAAAGACTTCCAATCACGAAGAAATTTAATCGATGATGTCATTGACGAGCAAACACTCATAACTTCATCATAAGTGTCATTACTTTGAAATTTCCGCGATAATTCATATAAATTCTGATGTAACAAGGGAAAAAGTCGACTGAGGGGAGCATCAAGCAGTGTTTCACTCAGTGCATGTTTCAAATTCGCTGGTAAAATATCACTTCTCCCACTGGGGATGAAATTTGTGTGTAAGTAATCAAAACTTTTGATTAAGTGTAATTGTATCAGGCGTGTTTCATCGAGGAAATCTTCACTTAAAACCTTTATCCTATAATATAACCAATGAAACATTAATTCAATCAGAAAATACATTAAATACATAAAATAATAAATAATTAGTAAATTTTACTCACCGAAAATGTGTTAAAACATCACCATATTTTCTAAGGCACTCATCCAATTTGTTTAACGTGATTTTGACATTAACCAACATTACAGACTCCACATTGAAGATGCAACTTTTCACCGCCATTTTGAATAATTGTATAACATCATGCAGTAATACCAACGCCGTATTAATTCCAATTTGGCATTTTTTGCGCCTAAAAGACTCTCCTGCCTCAGGACTCACATATAAATAATCAAAAATTGAATTTATCGTGTTTAAGCAGAATTGCGGTAAATTCATTTGATGTTTCATTAATATTGCGGTTTCTGTAAAGGTTTCGACTTCCATTGAGGATGAATCATCGTTATCTGCATCACGTGTTGTGTTTTCTGGCGTGGTATCAATGTGAAAGTTCTATAAATTTAAATTAGTGAATACTATCATAACAATAATCAACTAAAAAGTATAACTTACGTTTAATTTTAAATTATGCGACCCAGGATTCTCATAATATCGAATTCGGTTAATAAATTCTTTAACTAACTTTCCCAGACATTTTAAAATAGCGGTTGTGATGCGAGAGGAAGGACTCGACCACAAAAGATCATGCAAAAGCTTAAACATATTTCCATTGTATATTTTTATGTGGTTGATAAATTATTATCTAGTTTCACTTACTTTTATTATAGCAGGGCGTTGCAGAAACACTTCCGCTGGAAAATCGTGCAGTAAAACATCCGAAATAAACTCAAAAGAATTAAGCAATTCTGTTGGTTCGTTTGGATTTCTTAGAGTGTTTTCGACGGATTCTAAGACGTGTCTATCGGCACCAATCAGCCATTGCCACAAAAACGTGTAATGTCTGAATGGATTTTCGGAATTTGTTGCTACTGGAGTGTCAGTTTTGCTGTTGCGGTTTGTTTTTGCACCATTTTTATGTCTAAAATCATAACTATACTCATAAAATGTTCAGTAAATACATATCCTAGTAATTAATCAGCTAATCTTTTTAATAAAACATGATTAAATGACCCTTAATTACTTTTATAATGAATTTTTGTTTAAAATGTATTTAAATAATTTAAAACAAAGTTTCACTAGGAACATTTATCAAAACCAAACAAAATAAAGTAATAAATTGATAACTCACATGTTATTGATATCAGCAACATCCAGAGAAACAAAACTATCCACAAATCCAGCAATAGTAGTTGCTGTTGTGTCCACATTACCAATCACAGCACTATCCTCCTCACCACAACTTCTGTAACTATTCAAATCGTTGAGATTCAACGGTGGCACATGCGGAGGGCATTCTGCACTTGTTACTTCCTCAATATACTTCACAATCTCATCCAAATGACACTGAGACTTCTCATCGACAATATTCTTCAACTCATTGAATTCCTTTAGAAGTTCTGATGTACTGTGCATGTCAATCAAGTAAATACCGCTTTCGCTCTTGATAATACGCTTGAGTATCTTCGTCACAATCTCATCATGTCGTAAAGGTGGCTCGTTCTCACGAAACCAGTTGCATAATTGCCAAAACAATTCTTTACTGCGAGCCAGATCATTATCATAGTAAATGCCACGCTGAAGCTTCGAAAAAATGTTGAGAAGAGCACGTTCACGTATTTCTGGTATGTGATGATCTAAACCATAGTTTATTTATTAGTAACATGCAATTAAAACATATTTA
Source organism: Dalotia coriaria (assembly GCF_025399875.1). NCBI lineage: Eukaryota > Metazoa > Arthropoda > Insecta > Coleoptera > Staphylinidae > Dalotia > Dalotia coriaria. The sequence continues at coordinate 7,296,357 of NW_027045445.1, forward strand.
TTGCAAAGTTTTCAGTTATAGAGTAGTTTACAGGTTAGAATTGTAAATAATTAATAAAATTGAAGATTACTTAATTTCTCGATGTGTTTCGCTGTGATGAATTCATCACACATTTTGCAACTACACTGCGCGAATGGATTGTGATATAACCAAGGAAAACGGTATTAAATTGATCGATTTTATTAAATTTCGCGCTTGGAGAACCGACGTTTGAAATGTAAATATGTTTCAACCGTTGTCTGGTTAGCATAGGTATACAACGTTAGGCAACCAACGTTACACGTAGTGACCAAATGCAATTTCTGTAATAATTACAATTAAAAACAGGGTTTGTATGCAAATATATAATTAACATGGATATAGACATAATATTATTAAATCTGGCTATGGAATACAAGCAAGAAACGACTTGATTTACTCGTAGCGTTTGGTCCTTTGTTGCAAAAATCTCATCAGTTTGTAGAAGACACAAGCAATCAGTGATCCTAAAATGGGCGCCACCCAATAAATCTAAAACAATTACATTATTTAAATATATATTCCAAGCGGCAGTAATGAAAATTACCCATTGATCATCCCAAACTGAAGGTGTGTCGATTGGCAAATCATTATTATTATTATAATTATTATGTGTGGGGGTAACGATGATTGGCACTAGCGCGCGCATTGGATTCAAACTGAGCGGCATGCCGAATCCCCAGAACCAGCACATCACGATACCCGTGTAGAAAATACCACGCTTCAAGGGTAACGATGAGTTGCCCTCGGTGCGATCGTGCTGTTCCCACAGCGCGCACAATGCCAGGATGTAGATGAAGCTCATGAGCAATTCAAATCCAAATACCTGCAAATTTTTATTTAATCACTAGCTGTTGCCCGCGACTTCGTTCCGGCAGTGTTTAATAAAAATTTAATTCGTTTTTACTCTCTTGTTCTAGACATACTCGTAGTAAGAGTCAATTCTATCAATAAGATTAGCAATTTTAATTTAAACAAATTATGCATATAAAGTTTTGTCAATAATGCACTTCAGCGCGCCATCTCGAATTCAACTATTTAACTATAACTATGATTGAATCTCAATGTCAAATTTTATTCTATAGAAAAGAGCTGTTTTGAGGATTTTCCCGGCGATTATTTGAATTTTTCTAACCTTTTAAACCTTCCCTAGACCTCCACGAATAATTCAAGACCAAGATAAAATAAATCCGTTCAGCCGTTCTCGAGTTTTAGCGAGACTAACGAGCAGCAATTCATTTTTATATATATACTAGCTGTTGCCCGCGACTTCGTTCCGGCAGTGTTTAATAAAAATGTAATTCGTTTTTACTCTCTTGTTTAGACATACTCGTAGTAAGAATCAATTCTATCAATAAGATTAACAATTTTAATTTAAAGAAATTGTGCATATAAAGTTTTGTCAATAATGCACTTCAGTGCGCCATCTCGAATTCAACTATTTAACTCTAACTATGATTGAATCTCAATGTCAAATTTTATTCTATAGAAAAGAGCTGTTTTGAGGATTTTCCAGGCAATTATTCGAATTTTTCTCACCTTTTAAACCTTCCCTAGACCTCCACGAATAATTCAAGACCAAGATAAGATAAATCCGTTCAGCCGTTCTCGAGTTTTAGCGAGACTAACGAACAGCAATTCATTTTTATATATATAGATACATAGATACATTACATAATTATACTCGTTAATTGTAGCACTTACGTTGCCGTCGTCACTAAGCACTAACTCCCCTGGTGGCCGTTTCAGAACGCAGAAGGAGTCCAGTATGGTATGGTCTACTGTAATCATCTGAAATTTTATTTGATGTAATACTACAATTATGCAACATGACGTTAATCATGTCTTACGTAGTGAAGACCGCAGCCAACCAACGCGCCCAAAAACTGTGCGACAAGATAAATGGGAACCAAGAGAATACTATCAATACGACCCATTATGACAGCAGCAAGTGTAACGACCGGATTTATATGTGCTCCACTGATATCGCCGAAAACCTTTAATGGTTACAAAATATAAGAAGAGATTTGATTTGAGGTTAGGTGAGTGTACCTGTGTGGCAATAGCGATGCCAACGCCAAAGGTTATCGGCATAAACCACATCCCCGAGCAGCCGACAAAGAGCAAAATGGCGGTGGCGAACGCCTCGGAAAGAAACACTTTAACAATGTTGTCGCACCGGATAGCGGAACATTGACACGATATTTTTGGCATCTCTACAGAAATAATACAAATAAATTCTGTGTCAAATAAAAATTTACGTGAATTTACTTACGAACAGTATTAGTATGACTGCGGCTCATGGGGGGCGGAGCTAAACATCACGTATGTATTATTAAATAAGTAATTATTTAAATTATTGATTGGAGACTTACAGTATGGAATTTGATAGGGTTCCTGATGAAGTTGTTGGTGAGGAGGGACATTTCCTCCGTAGGGAATATTTTGATTTTGATTTTGATTTTGATTTTGCTGACCAAAAACTGGGTTGTTTTGTGGGACTGCACCTGGTCGCGGAATGTACCCGCCTTCCACTTGCTCAAATCTTTGATTCATGTTTCAAATTGAATGAAACAAAATGGTGGATGAAATATTGTTATGAACTGAAGTGGTGTGTGGTTTTGGTATAACTAAAGTATTGATTTGGCGGTTCTATGCTTGTAAATTATGATATGTTAGATAACAGGCTATCAAAGGTGGTACTTGAACAGTTGATTAATAATTGTAATTGCAACATTTTGTAACGTGGTTAATCTGGAATATCCATAATAACGATCATTTTTGTTTTGCGCGTTTAATATTTGCTAACCACTTATCCTTGATATACGGATAAACATTTTTATTATCATAAAATTGATGGGTGGGTATTAATTTAGCACATGAGGACCATCTCCAAAATTATTTATTGTAGACGTTGAAGAGAAGGTACAGATGTATATCCTTACTAATATTATAAATGCGAAAGTCCTGATGTTAGTTACATTTTCACGCAAAAACTACTTAACCGATCATCATGAAAATTTGTTCACATATTCTTAGTGGTCCCCGAATGGTTATAGGCTACTTTTTATTTAATAAAAAAAAAATTCTTTAAATAAAATAAAGAAATAGTTTAGCCAATAATACCTCTGCATCTGGCTATTTGACTACTTTAACGCCATCTAGCATTCCAGCAATGAAGCTCAAACCTAAGTACTATAGTACCATCACACTGCATTATCACACTGTATTACCGACAGCTACGTCAACATCAAATCCAATTGACTACACTATGGAGACTGTACACTATACTTCCATAGACTATACTTTCAGCCATTCTACTTCATTGTTACTTCTTCTGTGACTACAGACGCGTACGGAAGCAACATTATTTTAGATATTCGCGAGCGAAGCCAAGGGTTAAAGCTAGTGATTATATATTTTAATTAAAATTATATATTATTATTCAAGAATCAATTTTGTTCATTTTGCATCATGTCGATTGTAAAATTTTCAATCAGTTATGTAATCGATTTATTTTGTAAATGACTAAGTTATAAGTACACGTGATTAGAATCAATCAATTAAAAATCCCTAATCTTCATGATATTGAATGATTAGGTTTTATCTTTTCTTATTATTATTTAAGCGCCAACGCATGACGCTAATGATACTTAAAACATTTTTTAAATTTTGTTTTCGGATTCTGAAAGATAGTTAAACTCTATATATTGATTATTTAAGTAATTAGTTACCTAACATTAAATATTTAGTCCATATTTGAAATTTTAATTTAAAAAATTGGTTTTTACATGCCAATAGGGCTTTAATTGTTAATTGTGTTACCGGTTTCTGATTCAGAATTTAATCTACTTTCAGAATCCGAAAATAGAATTTAAAAATTCCAATTATTACAGAAGCTGCATTTGCTGAAACATAAAAAAAGCAAAAGATTCAAAAATTCAACATAATTCGACAATGTAAAATATACACTCAACACTTTTTGGTATTAGGATCGCAGAATGTCAAGGAGGCTGCTACATTAATTATTCAAACTTATTGTAACACCCAGTGGCGGCATAGTTAACTTATTCATCAACAGATGGAGCTGGTGGTAATATTTAAATAAACTTTAGTGCAATAAATTAAAAATTGTTCTTAAATTGATATAAATAGATGCAGTAATGCATGATTATGAACTTTTTATTAAAGGTAACCTATTAATTAATATATATGACAAATACGTTCATTACTATCAATTTAAAATCAATTTCCTGCATATTTCACTAAAATTTATTTAAATAATGACTGCCAGCGCCATCTGTTTATGTGTATCTCAAGTACGCAGCCACTGGGTGTTACAATAAGTTTGAATGATTAATCTAGCAGCCTCCTCGCACATTCTGCGATCCTAATATTCCAAAGTATTTTGTTATAAATTTCAATGATTTTTGAACGAAATTTTGTGTTAATTTCGTGTTAAAATTGCTGCTCACCAGTGCGTGGTATTAGGAACGCAGAAAGTGGACATAGAATATGCATAAATTTCCCACCAGATTTTCTTTGGATTTTAATTACATGATTTGCTTCATTTTTTAAAATTAAAATTGCAAATAGGGCCTAAACGGTTAATGCTATGAAAATAATTACTTAAAAATAGTCGATTTAAATTGTCTTTTAGAATATGAAAACAACATTGAAAAATTCCAATTATTACAGAAGCTACTTTTGGTGAAAAAAGATTTCGTCATAAAAAAGGCAAAAGATTTCTCTTTTTTATGTCGAATGCAATTTTCATTCAAATTTGTAAATAGGGCCCAAACGGTTGATGGTAGCATAAAAAGTTACTAAAATAATCTATGTAGAATTAAATTATTTACCAGAATCCAAAAACAGAATTCAAAAATTCCAACTTTTTATTTTCAACATAAAAAGAGAAATCTTTTGCCTTTTTTATAACAAAATCTTTTCTTAAAAAATTTTTTGTGCCATTTTTATCATTTTTCAAAAAGGATGCCATCTTGTAGAGAATTTTTCGAGGATCAAGAATATGAAGTCCTTTTTTTTGTAGCCCTTTTAGTTCCCGAGATAATTACCATTTAATCTTGATGATTTCGACCTGAAAATTTCTACATGTAATAATTTCATAAAAAAAAATTCGACCCTGTCTTTCGACTGGTAATTTTTTTCTTAAAAAAAGTTCGACCTGTCTTTCGACCGGTAATTTTTCATTAAAAAAAGTTTGACCCTATCCTTCGATCGGAAATAATTTTCTTCAAAAAAGTTCGACCCTGCCTTTCGACTGGTAATTTTTTTTTTAAAAAAAGTTCGACCCTGTCTTTCGGCCGGTAATTTTTCATTACAAAAAAGTTCGACCCTGACTTTCGACTGGTAATTTTTCCATAAAAAATGTTCGACCCTGTCTTTCGACTGATTATAATTTCACTAAAAAAAGTTCGACCCTGTCTTTCAGCATAATCAGAATTTAAAAATTCCAATTTTTAATATCGAACATAAAGAATAAAATATTGTTTAAAATATTAATTTTTTAATGTCAAAATGATCTTATGTGCAATAAAACACTATAAAAGAATTTATTTCTGAAATAACATTAGTCCAAATCATACCCCAGCAAGAAAAATACCATACCATAGTGACTAAAAGTTAATCAAAATGTTTTATGACTGTTGAACACGTATCATCCGCAATTGAACACTCATTGTGCCTTTTAAATCACTAAAAATGCTAGCTGACTTACAGATAACGAGGAACAATTAACACAGCGCAATTGTCAAAACTGAACGATCGTAACCGTTCAAAAATTTCAAGCTTAGCAATACCACCAGCGAAGCGACCAGTCATAATTTCCACAGGTAAGCTGCGCGCGTTATAAATGTTATAAACATTTGTCGCGCGTGTCGAAAAGTTCTAGTCGCACATCGCGCCTCCACTCGCGAACATGATGCTGACAAAATTCTGCACGGTGAAAAACTAATTACAATCAATTATTATAACCAACACGCTTTTAATTACCAACAAGTGCGCGTTTAAAATATAAGTTTAAATACTCATCGAAAATTTAGTGTGAAGTGAACCAAAGTGAACTCAAATTAATTCCGAATTAAAACCGTGTCAACAAACACATTAAAAATACTTAAGTGATAGCAAGATCCTTGTATTAAAAAAAATAAATAAAGGTAGGTCTTGATTGGATGTAATTTGTTTATAGCGATTATATTTTTAGAAGTGTTGTGGTTGGATTTTTTGAATGACTACCTATAATAAAACCATAACTATAACCGGTTTTTAAGTATTCTCGCCATGTAATTGAAGACATTCAAATATTAATTAAGTATTAATGTTGTAGCTATTCCAAACAATGCATGAATCTTGTTGTACGAAATGTTGTTTTTTGTGCTCGTGTTTTCCGAGTCTCGTCTGCTCATCCTGCTTATGTAATGGCGGAAAGCAAACATAGAATCACGTTCGTCAATTGTTTGACTTAGTGTTTAGAACGTTTAGTAATTATATGTTTATGTTTACTATTCAACACCATTTTATTTTCAAATTGTTTTAAATGAGTAGGATTTTCGGTGAAAAGCAGAAATTGTAAGTTAATAAGCCGCCATTTTGAAATTTAACTACAGTGTTGTTGGTAGGAATAACTGTAGTAAACTATTTTTAAATTGACTATATTCCTAGTTAAAAAAACTGCGATAAAAACAAGTTATGACAGGCATGTTAAGCAGATATAGGTAATATTTTCAAATATATTTTTTAATAAGACTTAATATTTAAGCAGTGACGCAAATTAATTGTTAGTGAATATTGCAAGAATTCATTTTTTCTTTCTTTTTAAACTGAATTTACTGCCAAAATTGTTTAATTCAAATATAATTACCAATAATTTATTAAATTTTATTTTTGACATTTATATTCTTTTAAATTTTATTAGAAAATTCACAATATTGAAATTTTTACACTAAACCTTTCACAATTTAGTCATTTAAATATGAAAAATGAAGCAATCGCGTGTTACTGTACAAAAATATAATAAACAAGTATTCCATATTCCACTGATGTAAATTTAAATAATTTTCGATAATGCAGTGTTCATTGTCGTTTCTGTTACTGTGTCGCGTTACGTGAAGGCCACACACCGTCTGGGCCCACGGATTTACGCGAACAATGTGTAATAAAGTAATATAAAACTTAACAAGGCAGAAATCAAATAAATCCCAAGTGCGACAATTAACCATCGTCTAGATTTGCATATCGCACGTTGACTGCTCGTATTTACCAACTTCCAGTTGGTGTGTCTGAGCGCCACACTGTTGACTCAACGCAATTGCTACGATTTACAATTGCACACACATTAAGCACACAATTGTAAATAATTTGTAGCACGGTGAAATAATCACATTCATGTACTCGTAATTGTATTGCCTGTTTTACCATATTACGCGTGCTTCAGTAGAAATGTTGGTACGAGTAGATAATGTTATTTTGAGTGTTTGGATGTTTTCAAATGACATTGGAATTAAATAGAAAACATAAATGTTAGCATTTGTTATTAAATTAGGCGATAACAACATGAGATTTGCGTGCTGAATTAATTTAAAAGCAAGAATACGTGTTAGATGGCCAGTTGATATGTGTGGATGGAATGAGTAACACGTAGATGATTGGAAGTTGATTTCTTGAGCTCGTTCGCTGACCGAGAGGTAAGGTGGTCAGCCTTCACCCAAAATCAGCGAGTCGTAACGCTCGCAGATTCTACTCTCATAATTTGATGCTAAAAATCTGTAGGTATCTAGTTGAAGTATCTAGTTAAAATGATTAATGAAATTTGTTCATTTAGAGGCAAATTAAATTTATTACCTGTTTATAACAAGTGTTTATTGTATGTATCTGCAATAAAATAGGGTTCAAGATTTGAGATTTAAGTTCAACTAATGTCTTTGATCTCCTGGGCAATTTTGGGTATCCGGGTTTTGTTTATAACTGCAATAAATGGCATATAAATTTGTTTAAAAAACTTTTGTAAAAAAATTTATCAAAAGATTTTTAAAAATACAAAGATAATGTTTGTTTAATGCTAGAAATTAAGTGCTAATTATTTTATTTTTAACTTGCTTTAACCCGCGGCTTCGCTCGCGAATATCTGAAATAATGAATTTCAATATAATCTTTCATCCCTTATTTAACATGCTTTAAATAAACATTTTCAATTTTTTAATATTTATTCTCTTATTCTGGACCAACATGAATCTAAAAAATCCTAGATGATCAAAATCTGTCCAACCGTTCTTGAGTTATAAACGTTTTAACTAACAAATCGTATTAAATTATTCCTTACTAGCTTTATCCCGCGGCTTCGCTCGCGAATATCTAAAATAATGAAGTTGCTTCCGTACGCGTCTGTAGTCACAGAAGAAGTAACAATGAAGTAGAATGGCGGGAAGTTTAAAATGGCTGAAAGTATAGTCTATGGAAGTATAGTGTACAGTCTCCATAGTGTAGTCAATTGGATTTGATGTTGACGTAGCTGTCGGTAATACAGTGTGATAATACAATGTGATGGTACTATAGTACTTAGGTTTGAGCTTCATTGCTGGAATGCTAGATGGCGTTAAAGTAGTCAAATAGCCAGATGCAGAGGTATTATTGGCTAAACTATTTCTTTAATTTATTTAAAAAATATTTTTTTTTATTAAATAAAAAGTAGCCTATAACCATTCGGGGACCATTAAGAATATGTGTACAAATTTTCATGATGATCGGTTAAGTAGTTTTTGCGTGAAAGTGTAACAAACATCAGGATTTTCGCATTTATAATATTAGTAGTGATTTGTTTAATAAATTAATTATTTCCCTTTCAAGATGAATAATTTTTGTGCGGCGCTGGGCCGCAAGAAACCCTTGCTCGATGAAGAAAGTAAATTAGCACGAGTCCTCAACTTATTGGATTTAACTGCCCTTGGAGTAGGATCAACCCTTGGTGTAGGCGTCTACGTCCTGGCAGGAGCAGTTGCCCGGAACGAATCAGGCCCAGCGGCTTGTTTATCCTTTCTAGTCGCCGCAATAGCATCAGCAGCCGCAGGTAACAACAACAACACATTTAAATAACTGAACCTATCCTAATTTAACCTTACACACATAATCACGCCTGTAAATCTAGTAGGTAATTAAAATAATTAAAACACATAGATAATATGTTTATTTCCTGGTAACAGTACAAGTTCAAACAGTCGTAATAACTCAATAGTTATAACTACAGCTGTACGAGTATGGTATGTCATGGTATGTTGAAGGCATCAAGGTTGTGCGGAGTAGTTTAAAGGAAAACACTCGGAATGCGATAAAAATTAAAGGCCTTGTTTCGCGTGTAAAATAAAATTTCCACATGTTGAAATGTGTGTATACTGCTGACAATACAGCTAAATAAAATTCGCTACAGTTTGTGTTCTTGTTAATAGTTATATAATTCGTTTTGTCATTATCGTCATTATTTGTCAATTAGTTTTTGCTTTTATTTACTACTACGAATAAACAATGTGAGTTTTGTATACATATGTGTAGACTTCTATAAACTTCTATGAACTTAACCTCAATTTAATGCTAACCGTATTCTTTTTATTTATTTAGGTATTTGTTATGCGGAATTTGCGTCTCGGGTCCCAAAAGCAGGGAGCGCATATGTCTACTGTTATGTGACAGTCGGTGAATTCTCGGCGTTCATTATAGGTTGGAATCTCATCCTCGAATATGTCATTGGCAAGTATTTCTTTGAAAATAAGTTTTAATTGTCCTGAAACAATTTTAAACACAAGCATAATTACTAAGTCATGTTAATCAGTCAAAAAACCTTTACATAACTTATAAATAACTGATATAATAACATTTTACCAATGTATGCAACCAATCAAACTGTACTTAAATGTAAATTGATATGAAAATGTTTTTTTTTTGTATTTTTAAATATAGGAACCGCTAGTGTTGCACGTGCACTCAGTAACTACATAGATGCCTTAGTGGGTAACGTGATGCAAGAAAAACTTACCCTTCTTATGCCCATCAACATAGACTTCATGTCACCATTTCCGGATTTCATGTCCTTTGCATTCGTCATCGTCCTCACTGGATTATTGATCATGGGAGTAAAAGAATCAACATTCCTAAACAACATTTTCACTGCGTTGAATTTGTGTACAGTTGGAACTGTCATGGTAGTTGGAATAATGAACAGTAAATAAAAAAACCAAAATAAAACAAAACTCATAATAATAAAATGTTTGTTTAAGTTAATGTTGACAATTGGAAAATCGCCAAAGAAGATATCCCAGAACAATTCGCTGCAAAAGCCGGAGAAGGTGGTTTTCTACCTTTTGGAATGGCAGGTGTCATGGCGGGTGCTGCGAAATGTTTCTATGGTTATGTAGGATTTGACTGCGTTGCAACTACCAGTGAAGAAGCTAAAAACCCAAAAAGAAACATTCCCATTGCAATTTGTTTATCGCTACTCATCATATTCGCTTCTTATTTCGGTATGTCAATGGTACTGACGCTGATGTGGCCGTACTACGATCAGGATCCAAAGGCACCGTTTCCATACGTCCTAGAACAATTAAACTACCCCACAATTAAATTAATCGTCACCGGTGGCGCCATCTTTGCTTTGTGTACAAGTATGTTAGGCGCCATGTTTCCCTTGCCCAGAGTAATCTACGCCATGGCTGATGATGGATTATTATTCCAAGCCTTCGCCAAGGTTAATCCAAGGACAAAAACACCTGCGCAAGCTACTTTATTAGCTGGCCTTCTTTCAGGTAACATTAAACACATATAAACACATTTTTTGTAATAATATTTTTTTGTAGGTGTAATGGCCGCCTTGTTTGACCTTGATCAACTCATCAACATGATGTCAATCGGTACACTGTTGGCATATACAATCGTAGCAATTTGCGTGTTGATTCTGCGATATGTACCACTGGTGGAAAACGAGTACCTGCCAGAGGATAATTCAGTGACGTTGAATCAACTTGGCAAAAGCGCGTTTAATTTAAACAACGTTAAAGAACCAAGTCGACATACGTCCACCATTACAAACGTTACCCTTTTAGTGTATTGCTTGCTGGCATCCTTCTTCTGCGGTTTAGTTATTTATTATCTTGACTTTTCTGATGGCGCATCCACCGCCATCTTTGTTTTTCTTTTACTGGCTATGATCGTGGCAATCGTGGTCATATACCGACAACCAAAAGCTGATGCGGATCTTACTTTCAAGGTAAAACACAAAAACAAAAGAATTTACAAAAAAAGTTACAAATTGTTATAAAAAATTTCAGGTACCATTAGTGCCGCTGATACCCCTCCTGAGTATACTCTTTAATATTTATTTAATGCTCGAGTTGGATCTGCAAACATGGGTGCGTTTCATCGTGTGGTTAATCGTCGGATTCCTAATTTACTTCGGCTATGGCATCCGTCACAGTAAAGTCCCATCAACATTGGCGCCCTCCACACCAATGAAACCAATGCCCGACGCTATAACAGCCAGTAACGCAACCATCATGACAACCGATTCGCTAAACAGCGAACTGAATCAACGCCAGCGTCAACTTAACCTCAAATCATAACTAGTACTCAAATATTATTCCAATACTACGCTACTAGTAAAAATTGCTTTTATAAATGTTTTTCACATGAAAACAGGAAACAAAAGATGAATGAGCACATAGATTATTATCACCCATCTTTCGTCATCGTCATGGCGCTTAGTTTTTACGAATATGCAATTTAATAGGTATATAACTTATTGTTTAATTGTTAATGATAGGATTGTGCTCATTTCTTGACGATTTTTCATCCGATAAAACCTCAAGTGGAATCTCGTTCGATATTGACGGTTATCTTGAGATTGAGGCGATTAGCGCGAATGCTTAAATTGTACACGGTTTAATCAGTTCGCGCTGTACAGTGACTTACTCGTACGTTCACTTGTATCTGGACGTTCCAATCATTTATACCATTACTCATTAGTGAAGTAAATAAACTGTGAAAATATTTAAGTATTTAAGAAAATTGTGCTGCATCATTTTAATCGTTTAACGTTTAACTTCTGTGTGTATAAGAAAAATAAACTTGTGATATTTAATGCTGTAATAACAATCTACGAGTATCTACCTGTCATACATGTAAGTTGCAATTAAAACATTACCTTTTTTGTGCTCAGAGTTAAACGAACTTTAAATGTTTCTCAATCAGTGTACAGTTAAATAAATTCTCTGTCTGCAAACTAAAAATAAAACACAATTGTGTGTTGATTTGTTTTCGGCACATTTGGTTATTCAATAAACAGACAATTGACTGAATTGATTCGATTTTTCAAACACTGCGAGACAGATTTAGTCATCAGCGGAATTTCGCGTCATAAAGTAAAACAAATTACAATTGTTTTAAACTTTTGTCTACTACAAAATGATAATAGAAATATTCCAAGGTAATTTTTGTTTGCAATTTATGACCACATCCGCACATATTTCAATATCAAGCCATGTACCTACGTGAAATACCAACGTGTTTAGTGCTTATTAACTGTGATAAAAAGTTTCGTTTGTGTGAATCCACTAAAGTCGTTTATTATCTCTCAATCACGTGAGACGCGTGCAAAGCCTTTTCTATGCTCACATATTATCGTTATCTGATAAGTATGCTCTTGGCAACACGTTTCAGCATATAAATAAAAACAAAAAAAAATACTAAATACTAAATACTATTGATGTGATTTTCTCAGCAGTTTTCCGTTCTTGGACCACATCAATCATGACGTACCTACGGTCGATGTCATGGCGAGAGTTTAAGTTCGCCATGCGACGTAAAAAGTATGTAGTTGCCGAGGAAAACAGCAAATTGGCCAAGGTATTAACGACCTTGGACTTGACAGCGCTCGGAATTGGCTCCACCCTTGGTGTGGGCGTATATGTATTAGCAGGTGAAGTTTCCAAAAAATACGCTGGTCCCGCTGTGATTTTATCCTTCCTCATCGCTGCCATTGCATCGGTGTTTTCCGGGCTTTGCTATGCGGAGTTCGGGGCGCGTGTGCCCAAAGCCGGAAGTGCTTATGTCTACAGTTATGTCAGCGTCGGCGAATTCATAGCATTCATCATTGGTTGGAATCTTATATTGGAGTATGTAATTGGTATGTGTGTATAGGTAGGTACCCCCACCATTTTTATAAAATAATAAATATTTTGTTTTAGGATCTGCGAGTGTAGTAAAAGGTCTATTCACCTACATAGACTCTTTATCGGATGAAGTAATGAGTAAATGGTTCCGTGAAGTGATGCCAATGAACGTGGATGTGATAGCCCCGTATCCTGATTTTTTCAGTCTGGGTGTAACTGTCGTGTTTTCAATAGCGCTGGCTTTCGGCGCTAAAGAATCCTCGCGAGTGAATAACGTCTTCACTGTAGTCAACCTTCTCGTTGTACTGTTTGTGATCATCAGTGGGTTATTCCATGTCGACGCATCCAACTGGAATCTTAGCAAAGAAGAAGTCATGGAAGGGACCAACAACTCGACGGAATATGGCGAAGGTGGTTTCGCTCCGTATGGTTTCAATGGTATTATCAAAGGAGCAGCGACTTGTTTCTATGGATTCATTGGTTTTGACTGTATTGCAACTGCAGGTACCAACGCCATCTTGATTCTTATTATTTTATTTCACCTCAAGTTGTTTTGTTATATTTGTAGGTGAAGAGGCAAAAACGCCACAAAAATCAATCCCGATTGCAATTGTGGTGTCCTTGTTGATTATCTTCCTTGCATACTTTGGAATCTCGACTGTTTTGACCATGATTCTGCCGTATTATGCACAAGATGAAAAGGCGCCGCTTCCACACATGTACGAAGCAGTTGATTGGGAGTGGGCACAATACTTGGTAACAGCCGGTGCTGTCTGCGGATTGTTTTCATCTCTCTTGGGAGCTATGTTTCCATTGCCCCGTGTTATCTACGCCATGTCATCGGATGGCTTGCTCTTTGAATTCCTCGGACGCATTCACCCTCGTTTCAAGACGCCATTCTACGGTACACTTATCGCAGGAACCTTTACCGGTGTTCTCTCCTGTATATTTGAACTTAGTCAACTTTTCACGATGATGTCACTGGGTACTTTACTCGCTTACTCAATGGTAGCTGGATGCGTGCTTATCCTCCGTTTTGACAACAATAACAATGATCTTGAAGCTAATTTTACTTATGTGGATATGTTGAAACAAATGTTTCGCCCCGGCAAGAAAACGGCGACCAATCTGACCGCTAAATTAGTAGCAATGGAGGTAGTGTTGTATGTATGCACGTGCTTTGGTTTCGCCGCCATTTTAAGTCAGTGTAATCTGTCGGAGGATGGTGCATTGCCAATTGTTGGAGTAGCTGTTTTCGGAAGTATGGCGCTGGCACTAGTAATTTCGATAAGTCTACAGCCGAGATCAGAAACAAAGCTGCCATTTATGGTGCCATTGGTACCTTGGCTTCCGGCGCTGAGTATCGCAATTAATACATATTTAATGACAATGTTGGAGGCACTAACATGGGCGCAATGTGGCGTATGGTTGCTTATTGGATTGACGATATACTTTGCGTATGGACTGTGGCACAGTGCGGAAAACTCACAGAGCGTTGATGATAATCAACGGAAAGTGTCTGTGAAGCAGTGAAAGGACTTATGATTTTATATTTTATAGCGTAATAGTTAAGAAATATTTATGATTGAACCAATAAACTATTAAAAATCATTTTGATGTACAGATATCAAAGTAAAACACAATTCCCATGTGATTTATAATAGTTTTAATTGCTTGGAATGTATCTTGCTACTGAGTAACGGTGCGAGCGCATACATACATTAGCTATTATTACTCAGTAATAAGTATCAACCTAAGAAGAAAACACTACACAAGACGCTTGTTTTTTTTTTCTTTCTCTCGTCACAGCGTTCCGCGCACCAATCGCCCGCTTTCGTTTTGCCTCGATTGGGATGTAGAACGCGGGCCGCGTACAATAATAAATTAAACGCTCCTTCTTCCCTATACGCTAAGAGTTTGTTGTTTGTTTATCCGCTAGATTCTAAACGTTATAAAAAATTCGCTCCTCGTTATTGATCCTATTGGGATGATTAAAATAACATTACAATTAACCTACGACACCGAAATAGCCACAGAAAAAGTGCGTGAGGTGTGAGTGTTTGGAGCCAAGGGAGGCGGGGATGATGAAGGAAATGGAATTGGGGGACCACCTTACGACGGGAAACCGGAGGGTGGCTGTCCAGGAACTGAGTACTGGGGCCTGAAGTTGGCGAAGTTGGCGGCGGCGGCGGCCGCTGCGAAACCGGGCAGACTTCCCGCGTTGAAACCGGGCGGAAATTGGCTCATCACTTGAGCTAGAACAGCGTTAAACATCAAATGTTTAGTAAATATTTCTAAATAATAATAAAACTATACAAATCAAACACTTACTTGCTGGAGACGCATTCGAAGACGACGTCGCAGCCAATCGCGATAATATACTCCTCTCGGACATCTGCAGTCGTTGCGCCACGGGTGGAATACGTGCCAGGGTCGCCGGGAGCCGCGATACATCCGATTTCATATCGCTCAACAACTCCTCCAGCTGGTTAAGCACCTTATGCAGCACCGCGTTGGCGGGTTTATTACCGGCAAGCGATTCCTTACTCAAATGCTGGTGACTTTCTGCCAAACACTCCACTTCAGCAAAGCGAGCGTTCAACGACATCGCAGGATGATTGGGATCCTGGGTTAGGTTTAAGTAAGCTGCACGACGCAACTGTTCCTCAATGACCAACGCTTGCTCAAGTAACTAACAATAAAAACAATTAATTAATAAATATAAATAAAGCTATTAAAAATATTTACTTACCTTGAATCGTCTAGCAAGGAATTTATTCTTGATTTCCAAAAAGTTGCCCTTGCCGACATCCATCTTAAACGGTTCATTGATGATGGTAAAGCGGGCATCTGCTTGTATATCCTGCCACCGACCATAACCATGTGTGACGATACCCGCAAGCAGCCAATAATCATGGCGTCTATGCCAAATCTCGTACTCTCTGCCAGGAGCAGCCGCTTTCTCTTCATTGAGCCACAGAGTATGCAACTCTGTGAAACCACCATCAGCAATGTTAAACATAAACTTCCTCTTTGCTTCCTCTTCCTCTTTAGTGGGCATATCCTCTTTCTTGACGTCGACGATAACACATTCATCATCGTCTTTTTCTTTGACCACGGGTTTCTTATCTTCTTCCTTTTCCTTGGAAGCGTCTTCTTTTTTCTCATCTGTTACTTCGGTTTTTATTTCGTCAACTTTCGGTTTTTCTTTTTCCTTAATATCGGCTTTTTCTTTTTCTTTTTCTGGAGAAATGGGAGGAACTGTTTCTTCTGTCTTTTCTTTGTCTTCCTTTTCAGTGGAAGTTTCGGCAGATTCCTCCTTTTTGACTTCATCGACTTCTTTAGTGGAAGGTTTGGCTTCATCTTCTTTTTCTTTATCAGCTGTTTTAACATCTTCTGCAGGTGTATCCTTGTCTTTATCAGCATCATCAACTGTTTCAGCTGTTTCTTCTTTAGGTGTTACGGTGGCATTCGCTTCACCATTTTCCTTTTCCTTTTCACTGTCAGTTGCAACTGTTGGTGTAGGACTGGCTGCAGCGCTTGTCGCAGGAGTGGCGCTTGTACTTGTAGTCGCACTTTTCTCACCTTCAGTGGGCGTGCTAGCCAAATCAACCGTAGCAGTTGCATTTGCCGCTGTGGCTGCAGCCGCCGCAGCTGTAGCAGCCTCCGCCGCCGCTTTAGCAGCTTTCTTCGCTTCGATTGCCTTACGCACAGCTTCCGGCATACTATACTCTCCATTAATATGTTCAAACTCCTGTACCTTCTTCCTAATCAGCGACATCACGCCGATCCTGGTAAGTACGTGCTGCCTGCTCAAACCCTCCCTGGGCACACCATCAGCAAAGGTGTCCGCGTTATCCGCGCCTGGTTCACACAGATGTCGCATGAACAACGAAACATACGCTTTGAAGATCTTCTCTGATTTACCACGGAGATCACGCACCAACCACTGCGAGTTGAATGCGTCCTGCGGCGGCATACCGTAACGCATAATCGCATTGAGGAATGCTTTGCGTTGCCTGGCATTGAAGCCCAACACCTCGATGTTTCCACCAACACGCGCCAGCAGAGGAGGAAGTGGGCGATCACGCTCATCCCTGCGTTCCATGCGCCGCTTACTCTTGCGAATGTTATCGCCATCGGCCTTCTCATCAAAATCATCATCTTCTTTATCTTCATCAGAAGCACCCGAATAATCCGAGTTATTGTAATCAGAGAGGTTCTCCTGCCAGGTACTATCCTCTCGGGTATCGGTGGTTAAACCACCATCGTTGTAATTAACCTGTTTACGCACACGTTTACCTTTACCAAGCGTACGAGCGATATCCTCCTGCTGTTGTTCATAATGATGCCTCAGTAATTTAATCCAATAAGCAGGATCAGTATTCTCCGCCTCCTGTTTGATGATTTCAGTATCTACATCTTCCTCAACATCACCTTCCTTCGTCACATAACTGGCGACCTTAAACGAACTGAGATACTCATTGGCCCAGTTCTCTTTCTGTTCGATACCCTCCTTTGTGCGATCCAACAACTCTTTGACAGCTTTGTCATCATAATGAATCGCTTCATCCTCTTTACCTTCATCCTCCTTGAACAACTCCTCCGTACCGAACCGCAGAATATCATCCAGTTCCTGTTTGGTGAAGTTAGCACCCTTGCCACCCATTCCAGGCCGTACAACTAAATGCGTCAACATCATCTTCCTCTTTGCTACTTGCGTTACTCGCTCCTCAACTGAGTTCCTCGTAACGAAGCGATAAATCATTACTTTATTCGCCTGCCCGATACGATGCGCACGCGAAAAGGCTTGGATATCATTATGTGGATTCCAGTCGGAATCATAAATAATAACCGTATCAGCCGTTGCTAAATTGATACCAAGACCACCGGCTCTGGTAGACAACAAGAAAACAAACTGCGGTGCACCGGGTGCATTGAAGCGATCAATGGCTTCCTGCCGAAGATTACCTGTAATCGCACCGTCAATCCTCTCGTACTTGTAACCTTCACCCTCGAGGTAATCCTCGAGAATATCCAACATTTTCGTCATCTGTGAAAAGATCAACACGCGATGACCCTGCTCTCGAAGAATACGCAACATTTTCGAGAGCAGTACCAATTTACCAGCCGCCTTTGTCAAGCTAGACGTCTCATAATTTCCACTGGGTCCCAGCGGAGCTTCCTCCGACGCAGCTGGGAATAAATACGGATGATTACAGCACTTCTTCAGGTCCATCATGATGTTCAACAGCGACACTGATTGCCCACCACCTTTGGGATTCAGCGCTTCGAAGTTCCTCGTCAGAATATACTTGTAGTACTTCTTCTGCATTGGTGACAACTCCACACGCACGATAAACTCGGACTTCGAGGGCATGTTCTTCAACACATCGGCTTTCAACCGCCGCAGCATGTGTGGACCCAACATCTCATGCAGTTTCTTCACCTGGTCCTCTTTCGAAATATCAGCGAATTCGTTCTGGAACGTGCTTAAATCATTGAACTTATTGCTATTCAAAAAGTTCAGCAAATGGAACAACTCTTCGAGGTTATTCTGCAGAGGAGTACCGGTCAACAATAGTTTATAAGAGATGTTATATCCAGCCAAAAGTCGGAAAAACTTCGACTGATTACTCTTAAGTCGATGGGCCTCGTCTACAACCAACACAGCCCAATCAATTGACCCCAGACAAGCAGAATCTATTGAAATAAGCTCATAGGAAGTCAACAGGACGTTAAACTTGATGGAACTAGAACGGATTTTACTCGCTCTGCCACCCCGGCTGGTTGCATTCTCCTCGAAAGACAATTCATTCTCTCTGATGACTGCACGACAATCCTTATCACCGACATATGTAATGCAGTAGAAGTCAGGCGCCCATAACTCAAACTCTCTCTCCCAGTTGATAATCGTAGATAGTGGTACACTGACCAAGAAAGGACCTTTGCAGTGTCCTTCCTTATACAACGAATACAAAACGTAATTGTCTGGATGGTCTTACCCAGACCCATCTCATCAGCGAGAATAGTATCAATTCCCTGCCCCCATGAATACCGCAACCAGTTGAGACCTTCCAACTGATATGGATGCAGCTGCATACCTGTTTCTGTAAAATAATCCGGTTGCCGTTCGTATTTTTTCTTGAGATCTGTGGTGGGCTTCTCCGGTGGAGGTGTGTACCTCTTCGGAGTGCTTCTATCATCGTCATCGATGAGCTCACGGGTTTTCGACCGCTTACCTTTCTTACCCTTGCGTTTGGTGTTGTCGCTCATAGACGCTGAGCGTAGATCGAAGTAATACTCAATCGCTTGTTTCAAACCTGGTACTGAGTCGTCCTCTTCTTCCCAGGTGCATTGGTCATAGGGTAATTCACGCCATTTGACGAAATACAACGTGCGGCCATCTCGCATTGTGCGATGATTGATGATACGCTGCACAATCAACCATTCTGGTTTCACGCCGTATTTGTAGAACCTGTCTTCCAGTTCATCATCTCTTTCATGTCCCATGTTTTGTAGGCGTTTCACGCGGTTGTCGGACTCATCCAATGGTTCCTCCAGTTTAGGTGGTTCTTCCATGTCGTATTTACGGAAGTAACTGCGGAACATCAACGGATGGTGTACGTCTATTTGTAATTCAGACGCCCAATCGCAATGCCAGTAGGATTTCTCATGCCATTTCACGAAAATTCACGTTTACGCTGTGGTTTTTGTTTCTTTTTCTCGGCAGGTGTCAACTCCTCGCCTTCTTTCGGCGGTGGTGGAGGCACCTCCACCCATCGCCACGTCAATATCTTACTTACTTTACCAGCGAGTGGTGGACAGCTGCATCTGGGACACTTCCAATCACCATCTGGAATTTCTGTGAGTGGAGGATTCAAGCAATGTGTGTGATATGCACCCGGACAACTATCACAACACAATAACTCCCCGCCGTCTTTACAAACGCGGCAGAACTCTTGATGTTCATCATCGTCTTGTTCCGCTGGCCCTTCATTCTCACAATGCGGACAACTCCATTTACCTTCCGGTGTATCCTCTAATTCAGGCTCTAAGCATACCAAGTGATATGCTCGGGGACAAGTGTCGCAGAGAATAATCTCACCGCCTTGCTGGCACACCTCACAGTAATCCTGATGCTCGTATTGTTCCTCACCATCAGGCCGTCCGCTTGGCTTACCCTTCTTCTTTTTCTTGCTCTTGTTGCCGATTTTTGTCTTGGCTTTGCGTCGAGGCGCTGGCGTGTCATCGCCAGTCTCAGCAGGTGGTGCAGGCGCCTCCTCGATGGTTTCTGTCTTACTGGAACCCTCATAACCATCCTGAAGCATTTGTTCAAACTCCATATCGGAGTCACGGTCGGACCCAGCCACGCTCGCTTCACCGTCATCTTCAGAGCTGCCGCGTTCTCTTTTACGCTTGCCGAATTTGATCTTTAACGTGGGAACCTTTGCTTTCTTTGAGGATTTTTTACCGCGAGACGGACGGCGTTTTTTAATTCGAGAATCATCGTCGTCGTCGTCATCCTCTTCTTCATCATCATCCTTGGGGAGTTCTTTAGCTGATCGTGAGGAACGACTTGGTTTGCTGTATTCCGAATCGGCGGCGGTGGATGTTTCAGCTTCGGATTGTAAATGAGGATTTATGTTGGAGAATTCACGCCATTTCGCTGCGACCAACATCATAAGTTTTGACATTGGAACCTGTAAATAAATACAAACAATAAGATTATTAACTTTTCAACAAAATTAATTAAAATAGACATACCTTAGGGTTTTCTTTAGCCAACATTGGTCGTACATGTTGCTGAAATAACTTGTAAGTCGTCAAATTCACGAAATCTGATTCGCTATACTGCAACTCAACATCAATGAGTCCGAATGTTGAGCAGACTTCCTCAATTGTAGGCATGCCAGCTATATAACACATAAAAACAATTAATATCTTGAAATATATTACTAAGTAAATGTTTATTACCTCCTCCACTGTTGGATGTATCTTGTTGTGGTGTAGCAGGTGCTGAATGCTTGGTGGAACTTCTAGACTTTCGCCCTTTCTTACTGCTACCATAATCAGAATCACCATTGTCATCTTCATTGGCATAATCACTTTCCTGAATTAATATTAATTTATTTATTAGGTATTTTATATGTGTTTAGAATATTTTAAAACTTACATCTCCACTGTCATTTTTCTTTTTCTTCTTTTTCTTTTTTCCCTTTTTCTCTTCGCTTCGTGCTTTACGTTTCTTGCCCTTTTTCGACTTTCTGCTCTCGGGCTCGTATTCATCATCGTCCTCCTCTGCCTTTGCCGGCGCTTCGTCGGAATCAGCAGGTGAATTATCTACATGCTCATTACCGCCATCGTCATTACCTTGATCTTCATCACCTTTAGAAATAAATTAAAAAATAAATTAAATTCCTGTTGCCGGTATTTGTGTTGTGAGGTTAAAAGTGTCCACATGCGTCCAGTTTGGACATGGTCAGTTACAGAATGCCGCATAAACCAAGCGTACAACGAAACTTTTCAAAATGCGCAAATTTCCATATTATCGAGAAAAATCTCGAATTGTTTCAAGTCGTCCATTTTGTTAAGGGAGACCCCGCTCGCACCGCGCGCTCCCCCCACGTATTATGCGGCCAGCAACACGGCATCAAAAAATAATGAGCGCCGTGAGAGTATAATCGCTCCGGCGCATTCGTACTGTCATCGCGGTATTCCCACCTACCGCCTACACACATGTACTAGCAACATAGTAGCGCGACAATTCATTCACAACGCAATATTATTTCGCATGTAAAGAAATGCATTGACTGCATTCGATGAGTAACAAATAATAACCAAACAAATACAATTCTAATCAAATCAACACTGCGATTGGCGTGGAAAACTTGAAGTTTGTGAATATTTGGCGTTGTTATTCGCGAGGTTGGCGTCTTCGCGGCTAACGGTTAGCGGGTTAGCCGCTCGCGGGTTTTGCTTCGGGTGTATCACGATGCGAATGCACTTACCGGCGTAAGATTCGTCCTGTTCTTCATCAGACGCCATCGTCGTCAGCAAGCGCACGAAGTCCCGCTGAATAACTTATTCTTCCTGGCGGTTTGGTTTGTTCACTTCGCCGACATACACGAACGGGACGCACGCTTCACATGCAACACACACTCGCGTACAACAGGAACGGGGACGCGCTTTCACTCACTCCGCCAGTGGACAACGTTATGGCGGCTGCTGTCGAGTTGGCGCATGCGCAATAACATACAACTAGCAAACACACCTAGCGACCTCTGCACGCATACAAACTAAAAGATATTACTATTAATTAAAATATTAAATAATAAATAACAGTGTATGAAAAAATGTAAACTCTAACATTATTGAGTATACTTCTTATTATCTAGAATAGTTTAGAATTTATATTTACATTTACATTTTTATTATTTTCAACTAAACTAAGAATTTGATTAAATATAGGCAACCCAAATTACACCTTGGTTTTAGTTTAACAAGTTTCTCTCCATTTTTCTTTTTAACTCTTATTTCTCACCTAAAAATTACTTAAAACACTAATATTATCAAAACATTTATTTAATCATAAGAGAATTTGCTTAGTAACAGACGGGGCACTCCAATCAAGATTTCGGCTGCCGCATTAAGAAAATTTCAACTGTTTCATGTTGTAAGCTGTCCTACTGCAGAGGAAAATAAGTTGGCAGCACCTGCGAATAAGTGTCTTCATCCACCTCGCTAAAGAGGCAGAAAACAACGCGGTCGATTTTGTCGTCGTACTGCTCGAGAGCTTTGCGCACCTCCTGCGCACTCACATGCGCCGCTGGCTTCACCGGATATCCGTAAATTCCAGTAGAAATAGACGGAAAAGCTATTGTCTTTAAATTAAGCTTCGCCAGCATATCCATCGAGTTCTTGTAGCACTTACGCAGGAGTTCTGGTCGTTCGCCCTGCGGTCCAACGGTGGAAATAACAACTACAAGTTAAAAACAATATTTTAATCCCAACGTAGTTTATTTTAATATTTTAAGCTCTTTTAATACCTCGTGCAGGTAATTGGTATCCCCCGCTGACTTTGACCTCACCAATGGCGCATCCACCGTGGGTTTTGTTCTCTGCGACGAGCATAGTCCCCGCTGCGCTGTGTATAGCACCATCTACACCACCGCCACCCAACAGGGATTTATTCGCTGCATTTACAATGGCGTCGACCTACGAATACACAAAAACAAAACAAAATCACCAGTAGTGATAGTTTTATGGGAAATATTCAAACATCCTACCTCTAAGGTAGTTATATCCCCACGAAAGATGCTAATCTTCTTACAAAGCTTTAGATTCTTCGCCGAATTGATACTGAAATCAGCCGGCATGGGACTCTTCTTCGGCGCGTGCTTCTTGCTAAGAATATACTCATCCCACGGCAGCAAATCATCGACGATGACAAATTTGTCACCACACAGGTACTCCTTGCGCTTGTCGTGCAGCGACATCTGCAGGTAGCGCTTCTTTTCCTCCTGCCACGTGGGAGCCATCTTGGGTGCCGTGTTCGGCGCTGCCACCTGGAACGAAGCCAGAGATCTGCCACCCACAACGTGGTGGAAGCGATATTTTAGAATTGATAATTTATTAGCGAGTGCCAACATGATCGCGCGTATTAATTGCGTTGAAAAAGGTCGAATTAGATGAACGTTATGGGAGCGTTAAAAATGCGTGAGAAAACGACACTGATAAATTATGAACGTCACATTTTTTATTCGAGACAGCGGTGGTCATAGCGATATAAAGTCAGAAATTATTCGAATGTAAAACAAAAGTTTTACCAACTTAAATCAGAAATTCTTCAGTTTTTCACATCCCTACTAATATTATAAATGCGAGATGAAAGGTATGATAATAAACAAAATTTAACCATTTCCGGAGAAATGAGAATTTTAGACTGAATTTTCGTTGATTTTACTGAAATCCTGCTGAAACTAGGGCCGAATTCATCGTTTTCATCAAAAAGATTCGTAATTTTATTTTAAAGACATGATAATCCCTACTAATATTATAAATGCAAAAGTCCTGATGTTTGTTACACTTTCACGCACAAACTACTTAACCGATCATCATGAAAATTTGTAGACATATTCTTAGTGGTCCCCGAATGGTTATAGGCTACTTTTTATTTAATAAAAAAATTATTTTTTAAATAAAATAAAGAAATAATTTAGCCAATAATACCTCTGCATCTGGCTATTTGACTACTTTAACGCCATCTAGCATTCCAGCAATGAAGCTCAAACCTAAGTACTATAGTACCATCACACTGTATTATCACACTGTATTACCGACAGCTACGTCAACATCAAATCCAATTGACTACACTATGGAGACAGTGTACAGTCAGTGTACTTCCATAGACTATACTCTCAGCCATTTTAAACTTCCCGCCATTCTACTTCATTGTTACTTCATCTGTGACTACAGACGCGTACGGAACAACTTCATTATTTTCGATATTCGCGGACGAAGCCAAGGGTTAAAGCTAGTAAGGAATAATTTAATACGATTTGTTAGTTAAAACGTTTATAACTCAAGAACGGTTGGACAGATTTTGATCATCTATGATTTTTTAGATTCATCTTGGTCCAGAATAAGAGAATAAATATTAAAAAATTGAAAATTTTTATTTAAAGCATGTTAAATAAGGGATGAAAGATTATATGGAAATTCATTATTTTAGATATTCGCGAGCGAAGCTAGTTTAAAATAAATATTCGGCTACCGTTAGTGTAAAAAATTAGGTAGCATCATTTCTGAGTAAATAAACGATTAATCTAATCGCTGGTCCTTTGAATTCCATCAATCTTTCGATGTGTTTATTCACACGATAAGCAAAACTCAAAACTCAAGCGCTCACTGTGACTCTCCAAATCGGGGCACTCCACGAGGTGATCGACGAGCATCGATTGAAAACAATAAGAATTAATCACTGCTCACGGTGTCGATATATAATTTCGGTTCACTTGTTGCGTGTCCGCGAGGCGTGCGGGTGCGCAAACGCGAAAATGCGCGCCTAACGCGCTTTTCCCTCGGCGGCTACGAATTATTTCGGATGGGATTATCAGACGCGACACATGTGAAGTGAATTTATTCAATCAAAATATTTGTAATATATATATACGCAGAGAAAATAAACACAGTGTTAAATTATGTTAAATTGTGTTGTGATATTTAATGTTGTGAGTTGTGATTGAGTTAAAATTTGAATAATAATTTGGGATAGAATTAAATTAAATTAAACTGGCTTGTGTGATTGTGATTGAAAGGTGCGTAGTGCACCTTGAAGTTTATTCGTACGTCGAACGGTGGAAAGTCTATGATCAGTGGCGATAGCAATCGGTGTGCACAATGTTCACGATCGGTGATAATATTGGATTTAAAATGAGAGGGACACTTGATGTGATAAGGTTTCTCGTCATCTGTGGGGTAGTTTTGCCAATTCAGGTAAATTCCTAGCAAATATTTTGTTATTCGTTTTCTTTGGTAGTAGTTTCTCATTTTATGCAAGAGTTTTACATGTCCTGAAATATACCTAGAATTTATCGGGAAAATTGTAATAAAAAAGTAGAAAAAATACAGGATTTCTTATATAACTGATTTTGATAGCTACTGAATCAGTTTTTCTTTTAGTATGGAAGGAGTCCATGGAAATTAGCTAATTTTTAGATAGTTTTACAAATAGTTTAACAAATTACCAAGTTGTTACTCGAATGAAACAAGTCTGAATAAGAAAAAAATTAAATTCAATGAAAAATTGAAAAAAATTAAAGAAAAAAGTTTAATTTAATAATTAAAGATGATGTAAGATCATCATCATAAATTTAATTGTTTGCCAAACAAAGAATATAGGTGTTGAAATTCTAATGCATGCATTATACATTCTCTAAATATTATCCATCATTTTTTACTGATAAAATACGTTGAGCGAAAAGCCCACACGCTGAACATGTGAACACATGTTCATACATTCAAAATATTCTCTATTGGAAGCTCCTACAAGTGTCCCCTTATTCTCTAAAATAAATATAAACCTATCTTAGAAGTTCTAAACCCAAAGCATTCAAGATAATCTCCTTTCAGAGAAATACAAATAAAAATCAAAGCATTTCCATGTAGAAAACACTTTGATCTTTGCTTTTGCACTAAAAATCTTCTCAAAAATTCATTTTTCTTTTCTATTTACAAAGAAATTTATACATTTTCTTTGTATAATGTTTGCATACTTATATTAATCCAATTATATTAATATGTTTATGCATAATAAACATATTCCGCATCTAATTTATCAAATGTTCCAATCCATTAATTGATATGAAAACCACCGGGAAGTAATTTTAGCGTAACGTAAACTGTTACCCAACATTGCGCACACATTCCCACTAAGCATCAAAGCTCAACGCTGTTAAATCGCTGCTAAAACCACATCTCTCGTTATAGTGACACCTGATTTACAGCTATTTCAATCCACGTAAACATTCAAAATGGTACAAGTAAATTCTTCAAATAACTGGCATCAAAACAATTTGTTTCCAAATTGAATCTATTGCATGACCTTGTATGCAATGTGCATTTCGGTGTGTGAACTGTGAAAATCTCACGATGAATGTGTGTGCGTCAATGTAGTTTTCCCAACCGATGTAAAAACTGTTTGCTTTGTTAGATGGCGATACGGCGGCCATTTTGAAAAGCAGTTGCCATGCGGCAGCTTAATCCGCAAGTTCATTCACAAATACCCCTCGCGAAATTAATAATATGCGATCAGAGTAAATATTTACTCCGGTACGGTGCGCTGCAATGCGTTTATCATAACGCAAATTATTTCCAGATAATTTACAACGGTTTTATCAGCATCAGTCAATCAATGTCTGTGTCCATTGTCTTAGGTTATTTTATAGTAGTAATTGTTTGTATATTTTATGCAGGTGAGCATGGGTGTTTCTTGCGTGCTGAGTGTTCAACCGGTGGAGAATAAAAGCGAGCAGTATTGCATCGATCTCAATGTTACGTGGGAGATTAGCGATTTGGGTAAGTAAAGTAATAGTTGTGTTAGTTAAATCATTTATAACTCACGAACGGATGGACAGATTTTGATCATCTATGATTTTTTGGGTTTATCTCGGTTTAGAATAAGAGAATAATAAATAAAACATTAAAAATTATGATTTAAAGACTGTTAAATGAAAGGTGAAAATTTGTATAGAGTTTTAATCATATTATAGCTAAATAGATGGCGCTAAAATGTATTATAAGCAACTAGCTTTAACCCACGGCTTCGCTCGCGAATGTCTAAAATAATGAAGTTGCTTCCGTACGCGTCTGGCGGGAAGTTTAAAATGGCTGAAAGTATAGTCTATGGAAGTATAGTGTACAGTCTCCATAGTGTAGTCAATTGGATTTGATGTTGACGTAGCTGTCGGTAATACAGTGTGATAATACAGTGTGATGGTACTATAGTACTTAGGTTTGAGCTTCATTGCTGGAATGCTAGATGGCGTTAAAGTAGTCAAATAGCCAGATGCAGAGGTGTTATTGGCTAAACTATTTCTTTATTTTATTTAAAAATAATTTTTTTTATTAAATAAAAAGTAGCCTATAACCATCGGGGACCACTAAGAATATGTGTACAAATTTTCATGATGATCGGTTAAGTAGTTTTTGCGTGAAAGTGTAACAAACATCAGGACTTTCGCATTTATAAAATAAGTAGGGATTATCATGTCTTTAAAATAAAATTACGAATCTTTTTGATGAAATCGATGAAATCGGCCGTAGTTTCAGCAGGATTTCAGTAAAATCAACGAAAATTCAGTCTAAATATCTCATTTCTCCGGAAATGGTTAAATTTTGTTTATTATCATACTTTTCATCTTGTGCATCAACTTAATACTCAATCACTACCGAAAACAATAAATATTCTCACCAAATAAATAATTTCTTTACTTTGTAGGTACTTTCAACGAAACGATAATTCCTGGACGTTTTACCGTCGCCGATAATAGCCCACCGACTTGTTCTCTAGCCGCCACCTATGCACCAGTCAATTTTCCACTGGTAATTACAATCTCTACCTAATTACATCATAAATAAACACTTATTTTGTTGTAGAATTCTGTTAGTAATATAATAGGATGCAAAAGTACACGCATGCGTATTCTGGCCGCATGCAGCTACGAGTTACATTTCCGACAAATAAACTGTAGTCATCACTTTGACATTCCAAGATGTGTGGGAGATGTATGCGACTGCAGCCACATATCCTCCAGTGCAACCAAAGTGAACATCACTGCCCACAGCGATGATGAATTTACCTTAGAATGGACCAAGGAAGGCAATAATACTCTCACGGAGATTATTCTAGAGTAATTTTAACTTATTTACTAAAATTTAAAAAAAAAACATTTAAAACTATTAATTAATATTAATATTTTTAGGCAGTACACAACTGAAGGAGGTCTGGTTGCCCAAGACCACTTCCCAATAGAAGATCAAAGCATTACTCACATAACACGATCAATACCAGGAATAATTAGTTCAAATTTATCAAAATGTTTCGACTTTATCTTCGAGAAACAATGCAAACAACCAGATCCATTCTGTCCAAAAACAATTCCACGCATAGAAACCCACAGTCTACATATAATCATCGTAATTGTTGTATTTGCATCAGCAATCGCCATAGTCCTCTTTTATTTTGTATATAGCACACGTAAAAGTGTCACAGGATCACTCACAATCACTGGAGAACATTCAGTGCCCTTGCATGCTATGCCAACTACAGTAACAAATATTCTATATCCCTTATTACAAGACAATGATGATCCATTGGAGATTCCTTACAATCAATTAACAATGATCAAAGAAATTGATGCGGGGTATTTCGGAGTGGTTTATGAAGGCGGTTCTTATGCCACGGTATAGTGCAGCTATACGCGTTGCAGTTAAACAACTTCGATGTAAGATTATATAAAATTTTTATATAAAAATATATATAAAATGTTATTTTTTTGGTTTACAGCGACGTTTAGTGATGAACATGACGCGTTTATCGACGAAATGAAAACGATGCAATTAATTGGGCATCATCCGCATGTAGTACAATTGATTGGTTACTGCAAAGTGCAGAAACCTTTGGCGATTGTCATGGAACTCATCACTTGTGGAAGTTTGAAGAGTTATCTTGTCGGATTGCGTGAAACATGGAATAATGGTTCTATTAGTAATATGGCGGAGGATTATATCGGATATCCTAGTGGAGAGAAAAATTATCTTGGGGATAATTATCCTCCTAGTCCGAAAAGACTCACTTCAGTATCAAGTAAGTCTTAAAATTATCAAAAATAACATTTTAATGCTCAAAATTTAAAAAAATATTTTTTTTTTCAATTAATTCCTTAAAACTTCCTAAAACTTATTAATTTCCATAGCTCAATACACAACATTATCAAACTCACCCCCAGCATCCCCAACGAGCGACTGCTGCTCCTTCTCGAATCTTGTCTACGTGCTAGACAACAAAGAACTACAAAGTTTCGCACTGCAAATCGCCAAAGGCATGGCCTATCTAGAAAGTATCCCAGTGACACATCGTGATCTCGCCGCCCGAAATATCCTCATAAACGAGGGTAAAATGTTAAAAATCTCCGATTTTGGCATGTCGCGTCCCGGACCTTACGTCTCGCAACGCACACAACGCTTCCCAATGCGTTGGATGGCAATGGAAGCATTAGACAATCTACGCACGGACAGCAGGAGTGACGTATGGTCATACGGAGTAGTATTATGGGAGATAGGTACATTGGGCGCAATGCCCTACACGGAATTACCTGATGCATTGGTGCAGGTGCGCCTGAAGGAGGGCTATAGATTACAGCGGCCTATTATCTGCACGGATGAGTTGTATGAGTTAATGCTGCGGTGTTGGAATGCAGACGCTGATGAACGCCCGACATTCGCTGAGATCGCTGTGATGTTAGAGAAGACAATGACGAGTGCGTATGTGGACTTCGGGAAAGTGGATAAGAACTATGTGTTTCCGTCAATGGCGGAGCCGAATTAATTTTTGCGATGGTAAACAACTTTTGTTTTAAAAAAGTTTGGGTAGTACCAAGATCAGCCGCTAGGGGCTGACGCTAAAATATTAAACTCAGTTTTACGTACATCATTTAATTTAAAAGTAATTTAATTCAAAGAAAATAATTTAAAACTGTATTATGTAGTATTATTTCACAACATGCATTAATAAAATGTATTTTTTATTAATTATTTTAGAAATCATGACATAGCAAATTTGAAAATATAATAGTTCCATACTCGCCGCTGATGGCGCTAGTAGTAACTCCCCGACAAGACCCGAAGTTGGTATTCCCAGCAGTTAATTTTTAACATAACACTTAACCTTCTTTATCTGTTTATCTGTCAAATTTGACGTTTCGCTGCTGTTTCCAATCCAAAATTTTACGGATTACGGATCAAAACAGCCAGTTTGGGAGATATGTGCGCGCCGGTGCGTTCGTAACGTGCGACGTGAGTGCCGGCCGCGGCGAGTGTCATGTTCCACAAGGCGGACAATGCCAAAGTCGGTTTCCTCGAGCAAACGAAGGCAGCACGCGAGGAGCGAGCATTGGAGAAGCGCAAGGATGTCGCCGCGCTCACGATCCAGTCGCATGTTCGAGGCTGGCTGACGCGGCTACGTTTTGCCTCACGCATTCTGTAAGCATGCCTCAACCCCAACCACAATAATCACAACTTCTACATGTTTATAATTTCAGTGATGACTTTGATACAATTGTACCAGACATCCATGAAGACAGCAGACCAGTGTTCAAACCCGCAATTGGCATCTATCACTGCGCACGACGTTTCCTCATAGTCTACAGACGCTCCAGAGATAGAGATCGTTTCGTTAAATTGTGCAGATATCTCGTAGCGACGCTCGAATGCGATTCGCCGAAATTCAGCTATGTTGGCGTCGGACTCAATAAAGAATATGTCATTCAATGGATTGCACATATGAGTGATGTGCTTTGGAAATGCTGTTTAATGTTGGAGGAACTGCGCCCGGAGTTTGCGAATGACACGAAAGTAATTCTAGTGTTATTACACACATTGGTGTCTTACACCGGCACAAAAACATGGATGGTTCTCAAGCACAAGAACATGGAGAAGCTGCAACCAGGCATGCATCAACTTTGTGCCAACCTGATGGGCCAAATCTTTCATAAAGGATTTTATATTACACTTAAGGTATTAATTATATTATATGTGTTTTAATATAAAATTAAACTTTTAAATTAAAACTTTCAGACGTTACTTCTGAAAGGTTTAGGCAGAGCAAAGATTTCATTCAACAAAGTGTCACTTTCTGCCATTCTTACGCTATCGATGCGCCCTCTGGTGTCGGCGAATTACAGCGACAAGTTGATGACAATGTTCTTGATTCATATTTTATCCGTGCCTGGTTTCATCCGGCATTTAGAAGCATTCACTCCTGAAAGCATCATCACTCTACAGAACGCAAGTATTTTCTCCAAAAGTTTAGAACTGCTTTCCAGTCAACAATCGATGCGCATTGTCTTCAACACATTGGAAGGCAGTTATGCGTTATGCCTGCTCGCAAACCTCCTCCAACTGGGTTACAATGGCCGACCGGATGTGCTTAAAGACATGAGTTTTCCTACTTTTACCGTCGTAGTAACGGGGTTATTAGAAAGTTGCCAAAATTACGTTGTTAGCAAACAATCCAACTTGACACACTGGC
The DNA here is from genome assembly GCF_025399875.1 of Dalotia coriaria. Lineage (NCBI taxonomy): Eukaryota > Metazoa > Arthropoda > Insecta > Coleoptera > Staphylinidae > Dalotia > Dalotia coriaria. The sequence goes on from NW_027045445.1 coordinate 7,328,355, forward strand.
ATCCGGTGTTGGGCTGGTTCGCACAGCCTATGGATCCATCTTTGCATGCGGCGATGCCGCATGTGAAGGCACAGCTGCATTTATTATGGAATGCATCGATGATTAGAATTTTACTGGGGGATTTCTTGGCGACTATGGTTGAAGGGGTGGAGGCGCCGCAGGCTGGGCATAGTCCTGTGCATAATGGTGGGTTTTCCGGTGCGAATTTCATTCGCAAAGCGTTGGAGAATCGGGGAAATCGACAGAATGCAACGAAACACTATCGGACGCTGGGGAGTCCAGAGGTGCATAGAGTTGTGTTGATTTGTTCGATGTATCACACAGCGTTGAATACTTTGAATCAATTGAAGTTGGATATTCTCACAGGTATTTAATCATTTTTAGTAAGAATATTTCATTTGGATAAGTTGAGATCAAAGTTTAATGAAAATTATTGACAGAAGGGTTGCATATCTATCAAATCTGAGTTTTTTTCGTTAATTTTGAGCGATTGGATCATATACAACCATTTCTCACACATTTTTGATTGTAAAAGTAATATATTTTACTCATAATAGATTTCTAAAATCACAATAATCACGATAAACTACAATTAATATAGAAAAATGACATTTTTAATTCAATCGTGCACCGCGCGACACCTGACGTTAAAAATCAGAACTAATCGGAAACAAATGTCAAAAATTGTCAAAAGTTAAAAATTTAAGCGCAACTGGACCTAAACTATAATTTAATTTAATGTTTATTGCATTTCTTTCAGGATTGTGTTACCAAGGTGCTATTTTATACAACCTATGGCTCTTCCTCTGTTCACTGGGCCCAAACTGCGGACTTAAAACTTTCATGGACCATCTTGCAATCAACACAAAGTGCACAGCGCCAGAGTTTCAAATGTTGCAACTAATCGCCGAGTGTATGACACATTATGTCACGTAAGAATCATTTATTATTCTAAACCACTCATAATATTGTTTTATTTTTTCAATCAGAATTCTCGACGATATGGAAATGTACGAACAGCAAGACCAATTCAAACTGAACGATTTCGTCGTCATGTCAAATTTCCTCAACGTATTCCTGTACAAAGCAGTGTTGAGTAATCTCTTCGACCTCAAAACTATTCAATCCAACACGCTGTTTCAATCGTTGCATACTCTCCTCATGGTGTTATACCGCCGTGACTGTCGAAGAGTCTACGCCCCGCAAGGTCATTGGCTATTGAAAGACCTCCGCGTGTCAAATTTCATCACTGAGTTAGAAAAAGGCCGCAGAGGTCCGCAACTCCTCATGCAAACCATGCCGCATATAATCCCGCATGAGGATCGCGTCCGCCTCTTCCGGAAATACATCACCAATGAAAAAACTGTGCTGGGGTTAACCGAATCCGCATGCGCATCACCGCAATCTACACTCATAACTGTCCATCGATCGCGTATAGTCGAAGATGGTTATAGGCAACTTGCATTACTCCCAGCGCAAGCATTGAAAGGTGTCATCCGTGTGCGGTTCATCAATGAGCAGGGATTGGACGAGGCTGGAATTGATCAAGATGGCGTCTTTAAAGAATTCCTCGAGGAGAGTATCAAACGCGTGTTTGATCCATCGCTGAATTTATTCAAAGCAACAAGTGAAGAGAGATTATATCCATCGCCGACTAGTTATTTACAAGATAATCACTTGCAGTTGTTTGATTTCGTCGGTCGCATGTTAGGCAAGGCGGTTTATGAAGGAATCGTGGTGGATGTGCCGTTTGCGAGTTTTTTCCTCAGTCAAGTGTTGGGGCAAACTGCGCAGGCGCTGTATAGTTGCGTGGATGAACTGCCATCGCTAGATGCGGAGGTTTATCGAAGCTTGAGTTATGTGAAACACTATACTGGTGATATTTCCGAATTGGATTTGACGTTTAGCATCGATGAGGATAATATGGGCAGGTTGGTTACGCACGAGTTGATTCCCGGAGGGAAGGCTATACCCGTCACTAATGATAATAAGTAAGTTTTGAAGTAGAAGTTTACTATGCGGGTAAATCTGATATTTTTTGTTTTAAGGATTAATTACATCCATTTGGTGGCGCATTTCCGGATGCACGTGCAGATACGTGATCAGACCGCAGCGTTCATTCGCGGCTTCCGGTCGATTATCAACCCTGATTGGTTGTCATTGTTTTCAACACCGGAAGTAAGTAAAATTTAAAGAATTTAAGGTTATGTTTACCTTGATATTAATCTGATCCTCAACGACGCCGTTCTGATGTATTTTTTGATAAATTTGGTGAAATCTGTAAAAAATAAAGTGAAAATTAATTTTCAGTTGCAAAGATTGATATCTGGGGATAATGTCCCGCTAGATCTGCGCGATTTGCGTAAACACACGCAATACTATGGTGGTTTTCACGATTCGCATCGAGTTGTAGGCTGGCTGTGGGATATCCTCGATAAGGATTTCACCGAAGAAGAAAAAGCAATGTTTCTTAAGGTTTGTTTTGTTTATTTTACTCTAAACTGCAATTAAATAATAAATTTTATCTTTTCTTTAATTTAGTTTGTGACAAGTTGTTCAAAACCCCCGTTATTGGGTTTTGCGCACTTGGAGCCGCCATTTTCGATTCGTTGCGTGGAAGTTGGCGATGATGAGGACACCGGTGACACCATCGGTAGTGTGATACGCGGTTTCTTCACGATACGCAAGAAAGACCCGCTCAATAGACTGCCCACGTCGTCGACGTGTTTCAACCTGCTGAAGCTGCCCAACTATCAGAAGAAGAGCACGCTGCGCGAGAAACTGCGCTATGCAGTCACATGCAACACTGGATTCGAGCTCTCGTAAACACGGTGCTAATAACTAATCAAAAATGGGAGCGTAAATTAAGGACCAAAACGTAGAAATTTCCTCAGATGATACAAAACAAATTATGTAGGTTACTAAGAGTAAGTAAAGAGTACTTTAGGTAGGCGCAGATGTGTATTCATCATTTTAGGCTGTTGAAAGATTAGAGTTCATCAATTTTTGTGAGATATTGATGGAGAAATTTAGCTGAAACATAAGGTAAGACAAAGAATGTTTTTTTAATGTAAAATATCGAAGACTAAGAATCATTATTGTGTATCTTGTATATAATTATTGTTTATAAAGAAGCTATAAATGTGGTATTAAAATAAATATGAATGTGGTAAAAGAATTAAGATTAGGAATGAAATTAGGCTTTTTAAACTAAAAATCGATGAAAATTATGTTAATTTAAATTAGAAAAGTCAGATATTTCAATTACTTCTTAATAGACTTTAGAAAAAAGCAAAAATCTTAAGTTTTACAAACAAAAAATTGTTTTTATGGAAGAATATAGTATTTTTGGATATTTTGCACTTAGATACAAGAAATATCGCATCATACTGCGCAAAACAAAGCCAAAACACAAGCAAACATTTTGTAAACAAAAATGCCAAAACAACGACGCATTTCCTTGCTATTTTTATCAATTCATTGCATTTTTGACCAACTATCTATATATATAAAAATGAATTGCTGTTCGTTAGTCTCGCTAAAACTCGAGAACGGCTGAACGGATTTATCTTATCTTGGTCTTGAATTATTCGTGGAGGTCTAGGGAAGGTTTAAAAGGTGAGAAAAATTCGAATAATTGCCGGGAAAATCCTCAAAACAGCTCTTTTCTATAGAATAAAATTTGACATTGAGATTCAATCATAGTTATAGTTAAATAGTTGAATTCGAGATGGCGCGCTGAAGTGCATTATTGAAAAAACTTTATATGCATAATTTCTTTAAATTAAAATTGTTAATCTTATTGATAGAATTGATTCTTACTACGAGTATGAGTAGAACAAGAGAGTAAAAACGAATTACATTTTTATTAAACACTGCCGGAACGAAGTCGGGGGCAACAGCTAGTCATTTATAAAATCAAAAATTTAACAAACCACTTTACACAATAACGATTTTCATGAATTTCATAAATTTTCTTCTTATATTTAATTATTTTCTTGATTTTTTTAAGCACAACATACATTTGAAAAGATTATTTTAAGTCTTCCTTCTTTCTTCTTAATTTGAGCTGTAATCCAAACATCTGAGGACATGGATTTCAAGAAATGCAATATAATGCCGACAAAGATTCCCCGCACGCCGAAAATAACCTGTTCAGGTGTAAAACGCGCAGAATTGGCGAATTTGTAAAGATTCGCACCGACAACGACACAAAGCAATCTATTTTCGACCCTCCGAAGCGATCTACGCACGCATCGTCACAAAGTGCAGTCTTTATTATCTCCATGGCCGCTTATTTCGGGGGGCAAATGACCTGACAACACCAAAGCCACCCATTCTACCTAAAAACTAGTTTTATTTTCGCCACCTTCTACCTGCTTCTACAAAATTTATCCCGAAATCTTCTCACAGTTTGCTTAGACTTTTAAGTTGTATAAAAATCTAATAATTCAATGACCTTGAACATCCTTCAAATACGAAATTTCCATGACAATGAATACGCGACGTCTCGCACAACAGCACACCTTGCAGGATGTTTATTTATAAACGTTTTTCCTGATAAATAATATTCTGGTACATTCAACTTATTTTTCATCATTAATGCAAAAATTTCAAAATGGCGACCGACCGCAAAACCCAAGTTTGTTTACTTGGAAACAAATGAATAATCGAAAACAGGAACCATCCGTCATTAGCCACGTGCAGTACACCAGCGCACAAAGAGAATATTTATAAAATGCACTTGAGTGCGAACTTTGAAAGTGCGTCTAAATTTATCGGACAAAGAAAATTTTAATTGAACGTACAAGACGGTCAACAAAATGTCGCGCAGACGTTTAAAAGTTCACCGTCGAGGTTAATTGCGCATGATGTGTTTTTGCGTTGTTGCGACATTGTCGCGTTGAAATAAAATATTCATGTAGGGTTATGCTCGTTATTTTCAAATCGACACGATTCATGCATTACAGAAGCGAATAAAACAAAAGCTGCGGATTGATTTGTTTACCTGTTGATGCTGATTGATGCTTAATTGAGTTGCACTGGCTGTAGGACGTAAATCAATCGGCGGCACCGCTATTAAACTCAGCAATAAATTAATAAAAATCGACAATTCCGTAACGAACAGCTGATGCCGTTGAGTGGCAAAAAACATAGAAATTTGTACTGCGCATGCGCATGATGTGATATTCAACATGGAGGAGCATATAAAAGGATCATATATATTTTAAAAATTCAAAAGTAATATTTTATTTCTTAAATAATTAAATTTAATCATTACAAACAAATTGTACATTAAATAAGTAATATATTTAATTATACTGTTAGTAATACTTTTAAAGGAGATAATATTAATTTACTTTATTTGCAAAAATGATTTAACTTAAAATTTCATAAAAACTCTATCAATGTGATATATATAAACCGGTTTACAATGATCGTATTTCTTCGTAAAGCTTCGGGAGCTTCGTATAGGCTCCGACGAGGGTAGCCAGTTCACAGCACGTTTGCTTCAAATTAGTCAGTCCGGACGAGAAAGCAGGATCGGTCACCGCGCGCGTTTATCGACCGACGAGAGTGGAACCCATATCGCCTGCGCCGAGTGGCTGATTCGCGTCGCATCGAAAGGGCCACACACTAGTCGTTGCCGCCTCCACACAAGCTATCCATAAACGCAAGCAATTGCCGATCAGCTAAACCAGCAAACACGAATCACGCCGTGTTCACAGTCACATCGATAGAACAGCAGCAGCGCTGAGTGCACAAAGCACAAAGAAAAGGGACCCTGGCAGTGTAAAACCAAACCCAAACAGTAAGCAAGCAGCCAATACAAGTGTACAGTGTGATACAAACAGTGTGAATGTCTTCGATTTTCCAATAAATAAATAAAAAAAAACAAGCATAGACAGCGCCGTGACGCGGTGGGAAATCCAGTGAAGAGTAATATATTAATACTATGAACATTTGTGCACGCTGTTGAGCTCGTCGCCGAGGAGTAGCCGAAGGACGCGCGCGCGGGTGAGCACGCAATCGCGCTGGTGCATCTGATGGCTGTGGTCGGCCCTAGCCGGCATTCGCGGGGCGCCTCCGCGGCGACGACGACGATGTCGGCCGTCTCCATGTCGCTGATGCAGGGCGCGGCGGGGCCGACCGTGGCGGCGGCGGGTGGCAACGGCGGCGCAGCAGCGGCTGCCGTCGCGGCCGGAGCGCAAGCACCTCACGCCGCACAACCCTACTACCACCCCCAGCATGCCGCCGCGCCCGCCCACACGCAGGAACAGGTGCAGCCGGATCGTCCCATTGGGTATGGTGCATTCGGTGTAGTTTGGTAAGTACCCAAATATAAAATATTTAAAAAATAAAAAAAAATGTTTGTCGCCATGTTGTGTGGTTTTCATGGTTCGATGATCGTTGCGCAGCGCTCGGTCGACCACCTGCCCTAAAACGACAGCTGGTACGCTTATACCAAACCCAGACCCTTTGTCTGGTTATATTTATATTTATAACACCCTGTATAATGTGGCATAAGGTCCACGAATGCCCACAAAGAGAACCGGTTCGAATGGTTTTCGAATTTTCTTCTCTGCCTGCTCGGAAATGATGCTGTAGGGCATCCAGAGGTCCCAGATGTGAACCTTTTGCACATACCTGCGTTTCTATCGTGATTAGAAAATGTTTATCTACCTGCGCATTTTCTCTAGACTCTAGAGCAAAAGTACCCGAAATGTTGCGCTGCGCGCGTGTAATAAACGAAAAACAGACTGGTTCTTCTTCTTGGAAGAACGTGCATCATCAAACAGGTCCCAAAGAAGCAGAAGAAGAAGAAGAAGTTCTTGTATAATGACGGAACAAGGTCTCAGTCTCAATTCTTTCGGACTCTGGTCGTTCTCACACTTTACGACCTTTCTTCTCTTCTGTTGTAGAATGAATAATAAAGAATAAAAAATAAAAAGATATAAAATCGACATTTATAGAATTGCCCGTGACTTCGTTCCGGCAGTGTTTAATAAAAATGTAATTCATTTTTACTCTCTTGTTCTAGACATACTCGTAGTAAGAGTCAATTCTATCAATAAGATTAGCAATTTTAATTTAAAGAAATTATGCATATAAAGTTTTGTCAATAATGCACTTCAGTGCGCCATCTCGAATTCAACTATTTAACTATAACTATGATTGAATCTCAATGTCAAATTTTATTCTATAGAAAAGAGCTGTTTTGAAGATTTTCCCGGCAATTATTCGAATTTTTCTCACCTTTTAAACCTTCCCTAGACCTCCACGAATAATTCAAGACCAAGATAAGATAAATCCGTTCAGCCGTTCTCGAGTTTTAGCGAGACTAACGAACAGCAATTCATTTTTATATATATTTATAGAACGATATTATTATTATGCAGGATAATAGTTCTTTTGGAAGTATGTGAGACCGTGGTTACCAATGTTACGTCGATGCGTACAATAAAGTTTGGCAAAACAATCGCCATTGTTGTTGTAAAACGTTGCCTGCGTGTGCCCACTGGAGGCAAGACTCAATTTGGGTAAAAGTATAACGGCCCCAAAAATATAATCAACAAAGCGCAGTTAAACGCACGCCTACGTCGCCTACGAACGTTCATTTTTAACATTTAATGTGTTATGATGTGATGTGATAGGAAGAAAGGCTGGAAGATTATATAAAACGTTTTGTTTTTGGTGTTTGAAGAGACTGAGACATGAAAATGAAAAGGCAGGTGATGGGCACACCTGCGGATACACCTGGTTGCATTGCATTATATTGCATTGCAAATTTGCGGTTTTAAAAAAGTTAAAAAAAAAACATTTCAGTTAATAATTAAGAAAATTAAAAAAATAAAAAAAAAAATTTAAAAAAAAGTGTGGAATGTGACTTTGTTTATTTAGTAACAATAGGTATATAATATCTCGTGGTGTTTGTTTATTCTATTCAATTATAAATAATCATTACATGGGTAATGATAAAAATTGCGAGTGTATGTCGCCGATTCGATTCGATTATATCACGGCTAGCTGTCGAGTCGCCGTGACGCGCCAGCCTGAGAGGGGCTGAAGTCTGCGTCAGCGGCGGTGGCGGCGGCGGCGGCGGCGACGTAACCCGTTTGCGTCCGCGCGCGACGCCGGCGCGCGTCATCATCGGAAAGCAATATGCGGATGCTAATTGGCAATTATGCCAATATATACGTGTGATGGAGAGAAAGACCCGTTGGAGTTACGGAGGCTTGGCGACGAGGAAGTTGTAGGTTCGTAGTGATCTGCACTGATAGCGTCCAGGTGCTGAGTCTAACTCTAACGGTTTGCACTTTTTTATATATCGCTTGATTAATGTTGGGACACATTAGGCGAAACGTGAAAGGTTGATCTTGTGTATTCTATTCTATAGGGGAGTGTAGGGTGTAGATGTGGATGTGAATCCCCTACAGTTAGCAGTTGAGAAGCTGTATTGTAGTATAAGTAAGAGAAAGACAGATGCGTTGTTTCATGTCATGCTGGGTTGTCCTGGTCCTGGGGACCTAGGCGAATGATACGCCAGCGATATGCAGTGGTGTGTAGCAAGAAAGGACCTTCTCTCCTCTCCTCCGGTTTGGGTTGCTGTTAGTGTTAGCACATGGGGTCGCTGAGATCCCTCTCCGGCTCCGGAAAAGTACAAGTGATGAGGATAGGAGAGGAGAGGAGAGAAATGGAGAGAAACACAAGCGGTGCTGCTGTGCACTCGGGATATTTAGTATATGTACGTTGTACGTACTGTTGGGAGATATGAAAATGTGAATGGGAGTGCGGGCCCCCTTCGCTCGCAACGACGCAAAACGACGCCGAGGAGTAACGTAACGGTGGTCGTGTCCGCACACCCTTCGGCGGGGTGCTTATGTATCATACTATTCTTTTCCATCCGAACGTTAAACCTAAAGGATTCTATCTAGGCGGTAAAGGCCAGGGAATGACATTATCGATATTCGATTTTTTTGAATTATGAAAGGAAGATGAAGTTGTAATAGAAATAGAAATTTGTAAGTTGTGTTATTTTTTGACATTTTTTGACAGACACTAGCATGTCACTTCTTTGTGCATAGAAAATTGCCTAAATGCATGCACATCCCAACTTCTGAGATATTGGCTGATAATTCTCATTCTAAGCTTATATAAATTAGTAGGCGGCGCTGCATTTATTCATCATTGCACGAAGTTCCACTTACCTTGAACCTTGACAAGCCAACACAAGTTACTTATTCATTACACTTGTCTAAACAAATTAATACTTCTCTTCTCACACAATGGTAGCAACCAAACCTGATTAAAAGCAAAACGCCATCTAGCGGATTTTTTTTAAAACTAACTAGCTGTTGCCCGCGACTTCGTTCCGGCAGTGTTTAATAAAAATGTAATTCGTTTTTACTCTCTTGTTCTAGACATAGGGGAGAGCAGGTAGGATTCGTACATTTTTTACTTGACGCCATATTAAAACTAAACTATATAATATATTCGAATAAGTTTAATGTCCCTATATAGCCTATATATCTGCCTATAATTATAGTATGGTACAGCTCCGTCACAAATCACACAGACAGAATTATGATCAGTTTTCCAAAATGGAAATGTACGAAAGTACCCCACACACGGGGTACCTTCGTGCATAGTGTGGGTACTTTCGTACATGATGGGGTACCTTCATACAGTCAAAGAAAATAAACAATTGTTGATTAAATTTAATCATTTATTGAGATCAATTTAACACAGAATCAGCATTTTTGTATTAAGAACCAAGATATATTATTTAGGTATTCATAGGTATCATATAATATGCATTTGCTTCATTATCAGTCTTTGTAGTTTTCTTTTGCTTCTTTAAATTAAATGACTCTTTCGATTGAGATTTCCTCTTTATTGAAGATGCGTTATCTGCATCTAAGACAAGATGTAGAGCTTTGATGGCCTTAGCTTTTTGTTTTTTCTCTTGCACTTGCTTCTTCAATAGTCTTCCTTTTTCTATTTCTGCCAGTCTATCTTTTTCCGGAGTATCAGTGTAAATTCTAGATTTGCCTGGTAGCTTTCCTTTCCTTGTTTTCTTTATTGAATCTCTGTCCACTCAGTTGAAAACACCTGATTTGACGTAAACTTGGAAGTGAACGCACGGGTAGGCATATTTTCGGCAGCTTCTTGTTGATGAAACTTTTCAGACGACTTTCGAGTGTTGTTGGTTTGACGCCATATTTTTGTGCAGATTTTCTAATAGATAATGTCTTATCCAAAACTTCTTTTATCGCCGATTCTATTGCACCTTCATCTACCTCTCCCGTCCTCGTCCCCTTTTTAATATATATTCGCGGCATGGTTCTGTAACAATATTAGATTTTACTGAAAAATAGATACATTTAAATGTCCAGTCAGGCACGGGGAGCATTCGTACACGTACGAATCTACCCCACCCCTACCTGTACGAAGGTTCCCCAACACCAAAAAAAACAATTAATATCGAAAATAAAAATAACCGCTGAAACTGGGCCAAAATCTATATTTACATGCTAAACTAAGTTATTCCTTCACAAACTGTGTACATTCACTTTTACAATAGGAATAAAGCGTGAATAAACAAAGATGTTTAAAAACATAACCAAAAAATACTTACTTGGCGCGAAATCACGTTACGACTCGTTGCGTCGAAGCCGGCGGCTGCACTGACGTCTCACCCCGCGAGTAACCTATGCGTGCGAGTGGGTCTCACGCACACAAACACAGACCTGTCAAAGTATTCTACAGTGGTAGGAATAAGGACTGTACGAATGCTCCTACTGTACGAATCCTACCTGCTCTCCCCTACTCGGAGTAAGAGTCAATTCTATCAATAAGATTAGCAATTTTAAAATAAAGAAATTATGCATATAAAGTTTTGTCAATAATGCACTTCAACGCGCCATCTCGAATTCAACCATTTAACTATAACTATGATTGAATCTCAATGTCAAATTTTATTCTATAGAAAAGAGCTGTTTTGAGGATTTTCCCGGCAATTATTCGAATATTTCTCACCTTTTATACCTTCCCTAGACATCCACGAATAATTCAAGACCAAGATAAGATAAATCCGTTCAGCCGTTCTCGAGTTTTAGCGAGACTAACGAACAGCAATTTATTTTTATATATATAGAAGATTTCTGTCAATTTACTTAAATTTATATAAACATAATTTTCCCTTCTGGTAAATAATAGTTTTTTGTAATACTATTTAAAAACGTTTTAAATAGTATTTTGTTTGTGGTCGTCTCCACGTCCTGCTTTCTGTTTGGAAGCCTTCGAACGCCAGGCTGCTTGCCTCTGCACGTACAAACAGGAAATGCTTCGTCGCGCCGGTTTTTAACTTCAAACTCCGACCATACACCGCGACTATGTACCGACTTCCATGCTCGTCGTACAACTCTAACCGCTTCCACAACACAACACGGGCCTCTCGAATGCGCTCCAAACTCGAAACACATGTCGTGCCTCTGCTTCAAACCAACCAACCAACCAACTGCTGGTGTGCTGCGTGTGTATGTGAAACGGATGCCGGTTCGAGTTTCCCATCATCCAAAAGGGCCGTGCATGCACGGCAGCAGTGCAGCACACATGTTTCGAGTGCCGGAGCTAATCCCGGCACGCGGTAATCACCGTTCGCGCGCTCTGCGTGCCTCAAATTTTCGTCATTTATCATCGTATCCACCCTGAGGGCGCAGCATCATACCAAACCCTCCTTAGGAAATATTTTCAAATTATTTCAAATTATTTCCATTCACTCGTAGGCATCTTCTATCTTCTATATATATAAAAATGAATTGCTGTTTGTTAGTCTCGCTAAAACCCGAGAACGGCTGAACGGATTTATCTTATCTTGGTCTTGAATTATTCGTGGAGGTTTAGGGAAGGTTTAAAAGGTGAGAAAAATTCGAATAATTGCCGGGAAAATCCTCAAAACAGCTCTTTTCTATAGAATAAAATTTGACATTGAGATTCAATCATAGTTATAGTTAAATAGTTGAATTCGAGATGGCGCGCTGAAGTGCATTATTGACAAAACTTTATATGCATAATTTGTTTAAATTAAAATTGCTAATCTTATTGATAGAATTGACTCTTACTACGAGTATGTCTAGAACAAGAGAGTAAAAACGAATTACATTTTTATTAAACACTGCCGGAACGAAGTCGCGGGCAATAGCTAGTATACAATACCAATGCATTTGAGTTTTGTTTATAATTTTGTTATTATAAACAATCAATAAATTAAAATAACGCAAAACTTACGATTGGATACGATTTACGCAATGTCATGCGCACTCGTACAAGTGTATTACTATTACGAGTACAATACAACAACAAAACTTGCTGTCTTTGATGTATTATAAACTTTTATGCAACACCCGGTATTGGCACTGTAGGCAACTTGTAAGTTGTTGAAGTTGAAGTTGAAAACAATTGCACAACGCCCGCAGAGACCGAGAGACGGCCATTTTGTTATAACTTTTCCTATGGTGCCTTTCTACAATATAACCGAATGATGAGTTAGTAAAACTTTGCATCCAAAATGATATCGTTTAATATTTATTATTTAGTTTTTCAATGTTTGGGATTTTGTTTTGCGGCTTTGTGCAACGCCGAAATGTCGAATGGGTCGAAATATGTTTCCGTTTTGTGTGTGCGATTGCTCGCCGACCTACTGACATGGTTTTCACTTATGTCACACGCACACGAATGTGCATACGTTCGCGGCGCCGCGTCGCGGTGTTGTGTGGCAATCACCGCGCAACCTTCTCTTGAAAAGATTTTTTAGGAGAATTATGCGAAATGTCCGAAAAATTTAACGAACGAGAACGGCGCCGAATTTCATCCGCATTATACAATCGCAAGCCGGTAATTAGCACCAACGGACGCTTTCTACTTCCAAACAAAACACTGTGCACGGTGTGTTGCATTGTTTCTTTCTGCCGGTAATGCAGACATAACCACAATCATGTAATCGCTGACGATTGACGATTTTAATCGGTTTTATGTATACACTAGCATTAATCCGCGGCTTCGCTCGCGAATATCCCTACTAATATTATAATTGCGAATGTCCTGATGTTTGTTACACTTTCACGCAAAAATTTCCATATAAACTTTCATCCCTTATTTAACATCCTTTAAATAAAAATTTTCAATCTTTTAATATTTATTCTCTTATTCTGGACCAAGATGAATATAAAAAATCATAGATGATCAAAATCTGTCCAACCGTTCCTGAGTTATAAACGTTTTAACTAACAAATCGTATTAAATTATTCCTTACTAGCTTTAACCCGCGGCCTCGCTCGCGAATATCTAAAATAATGAAGTTGCTTCCGTACGCGTCTGTAGTCACAGAAGAAGTAACAATGAAGTAGAATGGCGGGAAGTTTAAAATGGCTGAAAGTATAGTCTATGGAAGTATAGTGTACAGTCTCCATAGTGTAGTCAATTGGATTTGATGTTGACGTAGCTGTCGGTAATACAGTGTGATAATACAGTGTGATGGTACTATAGTACTTAGGTTTGAGCTTCATTGCTGGAATGCTAGATGGCGTTAAAGTAGTCAAATAGCCAGATGCAGAGGTATTATTGGCTAAACTAATTCTTTATTTTATTTCAAAAATAATTTTTTTTATTAAATAAAAAGTAGCCTATAACCATTCGGGGACCACTAAGAATATGTCTACAAATTTTCATGATGATCTGTTAAGTAGTTTGTGCGTGAAAGTGTAACAAACATCAGGACTTTCGCATTTATAATATTAGTAGGCATTCGACGTAGAAATTAAATATTTGGAGGTTTTTTTTTTACTGAATGAGACACCATTCTGTTGGTTGGTGGAAGGCGCAAGGCGAATTGCAGACGCAGGGCTGGTTGGCTGACTGGCTGCTGGCAGGGAGAAGGGTTCGATAGCCGCTCTGCTCTCGGGCCGCCGCACCAGGCGGGCTGCTGGCTGGGCTCGATCGAGCGCTCCGCCAACTCGACATTCACCCCCTAAAATCAACTCGTCGAGCAACTAGGCAACCAGTTTTACATTTACAATCTAGCAAATCTAACAAATTGCATCCGTAGATTAAAAATACCACCCCAGAAACAAACAAGTTTTCAACCTGCGTGAAGACAACCGGCCCAGTAATTTATATCCACACTATAATATTATATACTCGTACTCTGGCTGTTGTGTGTTGGGAGTCAACGTACGTGTATAGTATACGCGTGAGAAATGAAGGTGCATGTATCATGATGGTGTACATGTGGTTGCTGGCCGTTGCTCGTAATAACATCAAAGACGCGACTGCGACTGCGAAGCGGGCGGACACAGGCCGGGAACGTGCGTGCAGGCCAGCCGCGTTCGAGCTGCTTGCTAATTATCGACATGGACCCCTGGTCGCATTGTTATTATATGTTACGAGTAGACGCAGCGTAGACCTGTACAACAGATTACGACAATACATGATAAGCAGCAGCAGCAGGCAGATATGGGGATGTCATGTGAATGCAACATGCATATCTGGTTGATGTATTGCACAGATTTGATTGTGGCATTAATTAAACTAAATTTAGGTTAGGTTTGGTTATGTACCTGAGTTTGTTGTCAAACGTGTAATTTTTGTTTTTATTTGAGAGGGTGGTGATTATGGTTATTATCTGTGTGTGTGTGGATGCGCGGTGCATGAGAACAAAGAAGTATGTAAAAACGGCCTTGAACCTACCTTGTACAACTCCACCTTGGCCATTTACCAAGTTCAACATCCTGCCTGCGCACAGGCGTGCGCGCGCACACACACTCGTTTCAGTGTGAGCGCTAAGTCGACTCGCGGTGCCGACTGGTCGAACAAACGCATCGACCAATATCATACCATGAATAATTCTTGATTCGGCGCTCTGTGTGTATGTGTGTGAGTGTGAGTGCAGAGCATCCGTCTCTCTGGTCGGTCGGCAAAGTGTAACACGACGCTGTCTCGCACATAACATAACATGACCATTATGAGCATGAAATATGCATATGCGTAAGTATAAGCATATTCATGCTATGAATTCTGAGCACTGGAGATTAAAGAAGTGGAAAAATGTCTTTGTGTCTCGCTGAAAATTGACATAATGTTTACCAATGGGCACCAGAAGTATGTTTGATGTGGTGGTTTTAATGGTTCAAGTAAAATTGTTGATTTTAGATTGGATTTCATCTTGTTTTATTGCCAAATGTCAAAAATCGGTTGTAAATTAGGGAATTTGTATTAGATGCAAGTTTGGTTGCATACTTACACTATATTTTAGTTTGGCAACCATGTACAACCTCCAAATATCATATTTCAATCAAATTTCGTTGTATTTAGGTGAAAACTAATCAGAATTTTTTTTATTATTATAAAAACCTCTTAAAAAAAGATTTGAATAATAAAAACTCTTTAAAACGATAAAAAATTATTTTTTTCATGTTGATATATTTGGTGTATTGAAAGTTGCATAACTACCGGGCGTAAACAACGAAAATTCTGCTTCTAATGACAGTTTTGCCTAAACGTCATTTTTATTCATTCAAATATCATATTTCTCGCAATAAGCGCGATTTAAAACCATGGTACGTTTTCCAACTTGGTAATTTTGTAAATACGTGCATGTTGGCATTGCATTCAGTCATATTTTTGCTTACACACTTGATCTTGCAGTTCCGCGCGGCCGTTGCATCCGTTTTAAAATTAAATGATCGTACAAGGCGCCCCCGTCTGTTTAAGCCGCTATTTATAATCGCAAAAGCAACTGACCTCCGCGTGCGCGTGCTGCGATGCACATTGCGCACACGCGAAAATGTTTGCAAACAACCTCAAACACTTTACCAAAACAGACGAAATTCGATATTATTGTTATAATATTTATGTTTTTTGCTTGTTTTAGGGCTGTGACCGACCCGCGGGATGGCCGCCGAGTGGCGCTGAAGAAGCTCCCGCATGTGTTTCAGTCGCTGGTGTCCTCAAAGCGCGTTTTTCGCGAACTCAAGATGCTCTGCTTCTTTAAACACGAGAATGTAAGTATTGTTTAGCGCAAATGTTTTTGGGTCCTGCTGAGCAGCAGCGCCGAAAATGTTTTCGTCACGCGGCGATGATCGTCCTCGATTTTTACACCGAATCGCAGCAAATCGCTGCCGGTGCCGGGCACGAAAAAGTGTGTCAAGAGATTAAACACAAATCTCGAACGGCATAGCGTAATCGGAATGCGCACGCGTATTTCACGCACATTCTATAATAATTATTCATGTTTCAGGTGCTTTCTGCGTTGGATATCCTGCAGCCACCGCATCTCGACTTCTTCCAAGAAATGTATCCTTTTTTATTATATGAATGCATACGTCAATCGCGTTGAAAATACAACAACAAAAAAACCAACGATCTTGTTCGAATGTGCGCGACCATGAAAAGTGTTGCACACACGAATATAGACGCATGCGCGCATCAGGGTCAACGGTTATAATTTTAGAAGGACGCTAATTATCCACGTCGTTCGTTCGCATTGCCACAACAGTCATTAATTTAAAAGCAGACAAAATTTAGTCACTATTGTAATGTGTAATATCAAGATGTCAGTATTACTAGATTTGTTTTGAGGTTAGTTTATGATGATATAGTGTGTTGAGGGTATAACAAAGGAAGCGATCGCCGACCTTGGCTGGCTGCGTCAAAATTCTTCTTCGCCGCGCTCCGGTGGAGAGAAGCCGATGACCGGGCCCGGTAAACCACTGACCCTGAATGTGACCGTGCTGCGCACGCATACACACATTCAACACTCTTGTGTTTTGTTTTTTTGTTTTATTTTTATTTTGTATGCGCATGCGTGTGATTTCCTTGACCATCAACCCAACACAGATACGTGATAACCGAGCTGCTCCAGAGCGACCTGCACAAGATCATCGTCTCGCACCAGCCGCTCTCCTCCGATCACATCAAGGTGTTTATGTACCAGATTCTGCGCGGGCTCAAGTATCTGCATTCGGCGCGGATACTGCATCGCGATATTAAGCCGGGGAATTTACTCGTCAATAGCAACTGTGTTCTGAAGGTATTTTATTGATTTATGGTGAAATTAAGTAGAATTTATGTGTGGTTTTTTTTTTTGTTTGTAGATCTGTGATTTTGGTCTGGCGCGTGTCGAAGAGCCGGACGCGTCCAAGCACATGACTCAGGAGGTGGTCACGCAGTACTACCGCGCGCCGGAAATTCTCATGGGCGCGCGACATTACACCGCAGCGGTGGACGTGTGGTCGGTTGGTTGCATATTCGGCGAGCTGCTCGGACGACGCATACTCTTCCAGGCGCAGAATCCAATCCAGCAGCTTGAGTTGATCACTGAGTTGTTGGGTACGCCCTCTATGGATGATATGCGGTATGCGTGCGAAGGCGCAAAGTCACACATGCTCAATCGGGCGCAGAAGCCACCTTCACTCACCGCTCTCTACACGCTGAGTAGTCAGGCCACTCCTGAGGTGGTGCATCTGTTATGTCAGATGCTCGTATTTGATCCAGTAAGTTTTATTTATCAATATATAATTTAGAGGTTATGTTTTGTGTGTGTTTTTGCTTGTAGGATAAGCGAATAAGTGTGGTGGACGCATTGGCACACCCGTATCTTGACGAAGGGCGGCTTCGGTACCATTCGTGCATGTGCAAGTGCTGCTACACGACCAACAGCGGTATGCGGCAGTACACCTCCGAGTTTGAGACGACGGCACCGCAAGCATTCGATGACAGATGGGAACGCAAGCTTACATCAGTACGACAGGTCAAAGGTATGCAACCCAACATACACACATCGCCATCTTGTTTTAATGACATGATCGGAGAATTAATGTTATATTGTTTGTTGGTGGTTTTTGCAGAGGAAATGCACAAGTTCATTGCGGAACAGTTGAACACGTCGCGCGTACCCTTGTGCATCAATCCGCAGTCGGCGGCGTTCAAGAGCTTCGCCAGGTAAGAATGAGCGCGTGGCGGCGCAGCAGGGCCCAGAGGCGAGGGGCGCGATAACGCGCGCACCCGCCCGCCGCCGCCCCACCCGAACCCCCTGACAGTATCGAACTTCTTTCTACTACTAGTGTACTACCTACTACTACTACTACAAACGACAAAACAGCGGCCAGCGCAGCGCGCCATTGCAATACCATAGGTGAACGAAAACGCTTTCTACATTTGGTGTACGAGTCTACTACGCTCTCTCGTTTTTGTTTCTCACATCTCGTATTTTTCTTTCTTTCTATCATTTTCGCATCCTCCATTTTCTACTCTCGCACACCACTCGATCAACAACATAACCTCAAACGCTAACCTAAATAATCTTGCATTGCGTGCGAGCGCATGCATGATAATTTTGTGCGCGTACACCAAATGCTCAAAGTGTTTTATTTTTGATTTTATAATCTCTATATATATATATTATATAAGCTCAACTTTTTTAATCAATAGTGCCATATATCGTTTCAATGTTCATTGTTACTAATAATTCTGTACACAGAAAGACACCTCGTATTTCTCGAACCAAGTTCAATTCAAAATTTAGTGCAAAAAAAAAACGTCGAATACGTTTGATTTCCATGCTGGCGCGAGCGACTGTCGTTTTTTATTGTTTTACCAACCACTTTTATTTGTTGAATCAACAAAAACCAAGTAGTTGCAGATGTTTACAACCAGTAGTTTAATACGCATGCTCGCTAAACCATCTTTTGTTTTTGTTTGTTTGTTTGGTAGAACTATACATCAATCAATCGTAGTTGTTTTTGTGGTTTTTACTTTGTGCATGGAGATCAAAATACGATTTATATTTATATTACTTGAAACATTTGATTTATTTTGGAAGTTTTTATATCTGGGTGTCTTTATTTATTTTTATCTATGGTGTGTAGTGTTTGATGCGGGGGCTCATGATGTGGGGGTTGATGAAGCTTGTTGTTGTGACGTTTATAAAATTGTCTGTGTTGGCTACTCGCAGGAATTCGAAAGAGCACGGCAAGCAGTGCGCACCTTTCAAGAAGACGCTCGAAATCTTGCTCTCGCCCGTCATCTTTCTGTGCGCCGCGTAACACACGTATTCGTATTTAAGTTCACACACACATGCGCCGAAAGAAACAAAAACACGCATCTCGAGCCGATCATGTGCCGCCCGCTTGTGTAAATGTTTTCATTAGGTTAGTGCATATCGTTTTATATTTTTATTTCACTAACACGTCAGCGACGCACAACAAAATGGCCGTCGGTCATCCGTCAGCCATTTTGTTTCACATCGCTTGTTTTAATTAACTCTTACTATACTTCTAGTTGTGTATTTTCTTGTAGTCGTCTGTCAATCTCTGTCTGCTTTATATCTAGATGTAAATGACATGAATTAGTTTATGATTAGTGTGTGTATGTTTGTTTATGCGTTGATTTCTACTTGTTGCAGTTCGACGGTGGCTCACCCTAGCGAGCATCCGCCCTCGCCACACAAGTGGGACTGACCAACGTGACGATGGTCGATCATGCAAGGGCCATGAATGCGACCACCACGCAGCAGGAGGTGCAAAGACTATTATATGCATCGTGTGCGAAGAGAAAATAGAAAAATGGCCGGCCGCCGCGAAAACCGAATACACCAAATATATTTATTATACAAAAAAAGCTGAAAGACGAAAGAAACATAACAAAACACTGCAAACACATGCGACACGCACGCGCAGACACTAATTCGTAGCCAAGTGGATTGTGTATCGTGTACATTTTTTGATTCAGGGATTTATGTAATATTAACGCTAGTGTTCGTTCTCTCCTCCCAATTTCTTACTATAAATTATATATTAGCGAGTTAGGCAAACGCGTTGCACACACACTGTGTGCCGAGAGATGGCGGTGGCGCATTTATGATGAATGGACGCAAACGCAATGCAATTTAGTAACATTTTATCTATATAATTATATACATAAATTTTTGTGATTATCATATTAGTGTGTATCGAACAAAAGTGCATTTGGCGACATTTCGTGTGGGTGTGCATTTTAATTCTATGTTTATTTTTTAAACTCTTTTAGTTAGGGAGCGAAACTAAACCGCATTAAGTGTAATTAAACATAACCTATAAACTTAGGTGACAAGAAAACAAAACATATAAGAAAAAAAAAACACAAAAGAAAATCGGTGACTGATTGGTGTAACTTGTACATTTCTAGCATTGTAAGCAAAAAGTAGGGAAAACATGTAAACCACTTACACACACACATACACACATATACTTGATTTAGAATTAAATCACTGCCTTTTCTAAGATGAAGATAAATATTAGAATATAATGTGCATGGAAATATATTTTAAATTAATGAACTTGAAAGAAAAAACGAAATGACGTGGGGGTTACGGTTTGAGTTTTGATGAAGTGGATTAATTCATAAGACTGCATTATAAATATATGATGGGTGTATGTAACATTTGAATGTTAACGATACGAATTCAGTTAGCGTAAGAGTCGAGTGTACATTTGGCAAGCGTAGTTCATGCATTTTGAATGATAACGGATAACTATAACTATGTATAATTGTGATATATTAATAGTAATTTGCCTCCCCCACATACACAAGACATACACAACCACGTGAACCAAGGACGATGAAGATGATTCACTAATGAATTTATGATAGTGATGTACATATATAGTTTGTGTGACGCCAGGGTGAAGAAAGACGAAATAACATTTAATTAATTTTTAAGACTGTATAAAACAACAAACAATGACGATGATGATAATGTGAGGGAGGATAGTTGTGAGGATAGAGCAAAGTGTATAATTTTAATAAGAAACAGCTTAACTCTCATCCATTGGTAATAATGGACCAATCGATTCAGACATTTGATGGAATGCGCGCGCCTGATAAACGAGATGTAAATAATTCATTATAAGTATAAGATCCTTGGATGATTTCGTTTCTCGGGCGAGATGCGCAAGGGACGACGTGACGTTTAGCGATATGGTTTTTTGTCTTTACGAGAAACGATTCTAGTAAGTGTTCAAAGTGGCCACCAGTATAATTCTAAATGATAGCTGCATTCGAATCAAAGAAAAATGAAAACAAAATACACGAATACTGATGATGAAATGGCTATGCATCTTGGTATCCCAATTTTATCCCAAGTTTAACGTTAAAATTTTGTATTTTTATATTTTGTTTTCGGATTCAGATGGATAATTTAATTCTACATCGATTATTTTAGTAACTTTTTTTGCTAACATTAACCGTTTAAGCTCAATTTGCAATTTTAAGAAAAAAAAAATGATTTTTGCATGCCTTAACCTCCAATTGTGTAACTGGTTGCCTATGTTAAACGTTAGTAGGTAACTTTTAACTAAAATAATCATAGAATTAAATTATCAATCAGAATTTAAAAATTCCAACTTTTAATTTCTCACATAAAAATGAAATCTTTCACGTTTTTAAATAACAAAATCATTTATTTCAAATACAGCTTTTGAAATAATCGAAATTTACTTCAAAACAAATAAAACAAAACGCAATATTTTCATGAATTCCATTTTTTACTCAGCAAAATTAAAATGAATATTAAATTAAATCGAGACGAAGAATATGTAAAACAATTTAGCTGGGGAAAAGCCACAACCGAACGGGAACACAGACTCAACCAACGTACACAGTACACAGATACAGACAATACACAAAGACAAATCACAACCATAATCAAAACGGGGGACACATTTTCCATTATTCATGATAACCATACTCCGCTCCGTCTTCATTTGACTCATTGCATCACTAAGGACAGCATGGATTGCAGCTGGGGCTGCAGCATGGACTGGCCGGGCAGGGACATCCAGGTATCGTCGGGCTGCCATACTGTAGACTGCACTGCACCGGTACGGAACAATTCATCGGCACATAGTATTCCACCGGGACGTAGCACTGCGACGGTGTGTAATAGCAGTACTTGAAGCACGTCGGCGGACAAGGCGAATCGCACATGTTTGAATTTTCAGTGTGCGTGGAATTTACAAGCAGTAGAAATTAATTTCACCGGGATTGTAGATGGAATATTCGAAGATATACGTAGGGGTCCAGTGTCTACTTGGTAAAATTTAGCAGAGTTGATTTGGTTTGGCCAGAACACGCCACGACGAATTTGGATATTGACTGGGATTCGACTGCCGATCGAGTCGTGACATGCTACGACTTGACTTTTTACCATCAAACAATTGAATTCAGGAATGATAATAACGCCGACTTGATTCAAAGTATGGAGACAGTTTTTATTTATTGCAAAAACAAATAGCAACTGAAATTAATACATAAACCCTTTGTGTTTTCGCTTCGCTTTGTGTAGTATCATATTTTCGTATCAACTTTATATCTGATTCATACCTTTGCGTAGGAAATTAACTTAATATTCTTAAATCAAATTTAATTCTTATTCTAATACTCACAAAGGCTATTGTTAGAGGAGTTATGCAGGTCCATCTTCGACCTCCATATTTGCAAGCATCGCGTGTCCTAAAATAGCTCATTTTATTAACTTTTCGCATTATTTTTCATAAGATACTTACCATTGTTTCCATTTTGTTGAACATCACCACCAGGAATATGTCCAACTTCAAGTAGTTGTTGTAGTCGTTCAACTTCATCCAATGACGCTGCTTTGGCGATTGCTTCCCGAATTTTCTCAACTTCATCATCAGTAAGTCCTATATAACATTTTTCTTCAATTATTTTGCTTCTAAATAAGTATTTAATGTAATTACCTTTACTCTTAGCAATGTTTTGTACTTCCCCACCTGGCACAAACGTATTCGCCCTCTCCTTAATCTCCTTCTGCAACTCTTTACCTTTCTTGCTTTTAAACAAATGCTTAGCTTCTTTTTTCTCCTTTAATGTGATCTTACGGAAGTCAAGCAAACGTAAATTCGGGAATTTGTGGATAATGTACAGTCGATAGTGCGGTTTTGCCGTGACTGGATTGTGAAGTAAACTCAGACATGTTAATTTTTCAAGGGTTGTCAATGGATCAATATCACCCAGCTCTTCAATTTGATTGCCTGTTAAGACTATAGTTTCCATATTTGGGATGTGTTCTTCTAAATGTTCACCCAATCTCCTAATATTAACAAATTATTTATATTTATTACAATTATAAAAAAATTACACCTACTTTGGTGTAATAAAATGGTTGGTCACAAACAATAAACACAATTACAATTGAAACATTGTTTCTAATATTTCTATGGTGTAACTTACATGATTCGATTGTTATTCAGTAATAAGCACTTGAGCCTTTTAAGATATGGAAAGCCATCTAGCCGGCGAATATCATTATCAGAAAAGTCAATGGTATCAAACTGATCGCCAGTGGCACCTAAGTTTTCTATTTCGGGTATCTTATATCCTGTATACATAAAATAAAAGCAAATATCATAAAATATATCGTTGAAAAACGTTTGCATTTGCAGGTTAAAAAACAATCATTATTTACCTCGTAAATCCAACTCACGATCTTTAACTGGGTTTATATATTGCATAGAATTCTGGATAATTTCCGCTGTTAGTTTCACCATTTTTGTATATAATAATAAAACTATCGTTTCGCAACAATTGAAATATTTTCAACCATAGGCGCAACTCTGAGCCGCAAATTTATAAACACACGCGCGCCGACGGTGAAGTAGGCAACTACCTTAACAATGTTTATGCAGCGTTGCCACTTCTACGTAGCCGGTGCATGTAGCCGCTTCACGCCGACTCTACTTTAGTCTGGCTTTGCCGCGTGTGTTGGATACGCGCGTTTGTCGTAACTTCGTGCGTGATTGTCCGTTATCGATTGTGCATCTACGCGCGTGTGAGAAAACCCCGTCTGCGCTGATGTATCAATCTTAAGGTAAAGAATTCTTTAACTTAATGTCTTGTCATGTCTTAAGCTATAAAATATTCATTTGTTGCGATCGCGGAGCACAGCCATGCTTGTAGAATAGTTGTATGTATTGTTAAGAGACATTCAATCCGGTTTTTGTTATCGTTGTTTTGTTGGTGCAATCAAGTCACTTCGGTGATATCTTAAGGTGTTGTTTTGATAACTCGAGTCTTGCTTTACAGTGAATATTTTGTAGTTTAAAAACATTCAAATGTGTCTTAAATCGCCTCTCAATCTGAATTTTTATAATGCGCAAAATGCCTGAAAACTGCCACTAAATGTTGTCATTTTTAACATATTCGAAAATTTGTTGGAGTGTGTTCCACAATGTTTCGTGAATCGTTTAGGCCGTTCCAATGCCGTTTGCATATTTAGATAGTGCGATAATTTTCCCACGTAATGGATCCCTGCCATCCTCGGAAATTACACGCGATGTGCTTGAAAACCGCCACCAAAAGTTGGTGGTTTTAACATTTTTGCAAACTTGCTGTGGAAATTGTTCAATATATATACTATTTTTATCTGATAGAGAATTTTCTAATCTTTCATATGCTGCAATCCGTTGGTTGCTATCGCTTTTAGTTTAAGAGATATTCATTATCAAAAATCGTCGAAAAAAGTATCAAGCACCCCCTTGGCAATTTTTCTTAAGAATTAAAATTTCATCTCTCAGATTTCCGTTTTAACTATCCTATCTGATAGAGATTGGTCCGTAGATTAAGACGCTGCGATCAGATCTTAATTATCTCTTTTAGTTTACGAGATATTCGCGATTGAATAAAATGGGCAAAAATTGCAAAATGTCACTTTTAGCACTTTTAGTCGCGTTTTCGACCTTTACTGTAGGAAATATAATTATTTTATATTTTTATCTGATAGAGAATTTTCCAATCTTTCATAATCAACAATTCGTTGGTAGCTATCTCTTTTAGTTTAAGAGATATGAATTTTTGAAAATCGTCGAAAAAAAGTATCAAGCACCCCCCCTTGACAATTTTTTCTTAAGAATTAAAATTTCATCTCTCAGATTTCCGTTTTAACTATCATATCTTATAGAGATAAGTTCGTAAATTAAGACGCTGCGATCAGATCTTAATTATCTCCTTTAGTTTACGAGATATTCGCGATTGAATAAAATGGGCAAAAATTGCAAAATGTCACTTTTAGCACTTTTAGTCGCGTTTTCGACCTTTTACTGTAGGAAATATAATTATTTTATATTTTTATCTGATAGAGAATTTTCCAATCTTTCATAATCAACAATTCGTTGGTTGCTATCTCTTTTAGTTTAAGAGATATGAATTTTTGAAAATCGTCGAAAAAAGTATCAAGCACCCCCTTGGCAATTTTTCTTAAGAATTAAAATTTCATCTCTCAGATTTCCGTTTTAACTATCTTATCTGATAGAGAAATAGTCCGTAGATTAAGACGCTGCGATCAGATCTTAATTATCTCTTTTAGTTTACGAGATATTCGCGATTGAATAAAATGGGCAAAAATTGCAAAATGTCACTTTTTAGCACTTTTAGTCGCGTTTTTCGACCTTTTACTGTAGGAAATATAATTATTTTATATTTTTATCTGATAGAGAATTTTCCAATCTTTCATAATCAACAATTCGTTGGTAGCTATCTCTTTTAGTTTAAGAGATATGAATTTTTGAAAATCGTCGAAAAAAGTATCAAGCACCCCCTTGGCAATTTTTCTTAAGACTTAAAATTTCATCTCTCAGATTTCCGTTTTAACTATCCTATCTGATAGAGATTGGTCCGTAGATTAAGACGCTGCGATCAGATCTTAATTATCTCTTTTAGTTTACGAGATATTCGCGATTGAATAAAATGGGCAAAAATTGCAAAATGTCACTTTTAGCACTTTTAGTCGCGTTTTCGACCTTTACTGTAGGAAATATAATTATTTTATATTTTTATCTGATAGAGAATTTTCCAATCTTTCATAATCAACAATTCGTTGGTAGCTATCTCTTTTAGTTTAAGAGATATGAATTTTTGAAAATCGTCGAAAAAAGTATCAAGCACCCCCTTGGCAATTTTTCTTAAGACTTAAAATTTCATCTCTCAGATTTCCGTTTTAACTATCCTATCTGATAGAGATTGGTCCGTAGATTAAGACGCTGCGATCAGATCTTAATTATCTCTTTTAGTTTACGAGATATTCGCGATTGAATAAAATGGGCAAAAATTGCAAAATGTCACTTTTAGCACTTTTAGTCGCGTTTTTCGACCTTTTACTGTAGGAAATATAATTATTTTATATTTTTATCTGATAGAGAATTTTCCAATCTTTCATAATCAACAATTCGTTGGTAGCTATCTCTTTTAGTTTAAGAGATATGAATTTTTGAAAATCGTCGAAAAAAGTATCAAGCACCCCCTTGGCAATTTTTCTTAAGACTTAAAATTTCATCTCTCAGATTTCCGTTTTAACTATCCTATCTGATAGAGATTGGTCCGTAGATTAAGACGCTGCGATCAGATCTTAATTATCTCTTTTAGTTTACGAGATATTCGCGATTGAATAAAATGGGCAAAAATTGCAAAATGTCACTTTTTAGCACTTTTAGTCGCGTTTTTCGACCTTTTACTGTAGGAAATATAATTATTTTATATTTTTACCTGATTGAGAATTTTCCAATCTTTCATAATCAACAATTCGTTGGTAGCTATCTCTTTTAGTTTAAGAGATATGAATTTTTGAAAATCGTCGAAAAAAAGTATCAAGCACCCCCCCTTGGCAATTTTTTCTTAAGACTTAAAATTTCATCTCTCAGATTTCCGTTTTAACTATCCTATCTGATAGCGAATAGTCCGTAGATTAAGACGCTGCGATCAGATCTTAATTATCTCTTTTAGTTTACGAGATATTCGCGATTGAATAAAATGGGCAAAAATTGATAAATGTCACTTTTAGCACTTTTAGTCGCGTTTTCGACCTTTACTGTAGGAAATATAATTATTTTATATTTTTATCTGATAGAGAATTTTCCAATCTTTCATAATCAACAATTCGTTGGTAGCTATCTCTTTTAGTTTAAGAGATATGAATTTTTGAAAATCGTCGAAAAAAGTATCAAGCACCCCCTTGGCAATTTTTCTTAAGACTTAAAATTTCATCTCTCAGATTTCCGTTTTAACTATCCTATCTGATAGAGATTGGTCCGTAGATTAAGACGCTGCGATCAGATCTTAATTATCTCTTTTAGTTTACGAGATATTCGCGATTGAATAAAATGGGCAAAAATTGCAAAATGTCACTTTTAGCACTTTTAGTCGCGTTTTCGACCTTTTACTGTAGGAAATATAATTATTTTATATTTTTATCTGATAGAGAATTTTCAATCTTTCATAATCAACAATTCGTTGGTAGCTATCTCTTTTAGTTTAAGAGATATGAATTTTTGAAAATCGTCGAAAAAAGTATCAAGCACCCCCTTGGCAATTTTTCTTAAGACTTAAAATTTCATCTCTCAGATTTCCGTTTTAACTATCCTATCTGATAGAGATTGGTCCGTAGATTAAGACGCTGCGATCAGATCTTAATTATCTCTTTTAGTTTACGAGATATTCGCGATTGAATAAAATGGGCAAAAATTGCAAAATGTCACTTTTAGCACTTTTAGTCGCGTTTTTCGACCTTTTACTGTAGGAAATATAATTATTTTATATTTTTATCTGATAGAGAATTTTCCAATCTTTCATAATCAACAATTCGTTGGTAGCTATCTCTTTTAGTTTAAGAGATATGAATTTTTGAAAATCGTCGAAAAAAGTATCAAGCACCCCCTTGGCAATTTTTTCTTAAGACTTAAAATTTCATCTCTCAGATTTCCGTTTTAACTATCCTATCTGATAGAGATTGGTCCGTAGATTAAGACGCTGCGATCAGATCTTAATTATCTCTTTTAGTTTACGAGATATTCGCGATTGAATAAAATGGGCAAAAATTGATAAATGTCACTTTTAGCACTTTTAGTCGCGTTTTCGACCTTTACTGTAGGAAATATAATTATTTTATATTTTTATCTGATAGAGAATTTTCCAATCTTTCATAATCAACAATTCGTTGGTAGCTATCTCTTTTAGTTTAAGAGATATGAATTTTTGAAAATCGTCGAAAAAAGTATCAAGCACCCCCTTGGCAATTTTTCTTAAGACTTAAAATTTCATCTCTCAGATTTCCGTTTTAACTATCCTATCTGATAGAGAATAGTCCGTAGATTAAGACGCTGCGATCAGATCTTAAATATCTCTTTTAGTTTACGAGATATTCGCGATTGAATAAAATGGGCAAAAATTGCAAAATGTCACTTTTAGCACTTTTAGTCGCGTTTTCGACCTTTTACTGTAGGAAATATAATTATTTTATATTTTTATCTGTGCATTAAATATATCTTGTTGGTGGTAGTGAGTGCACACTGCGTCCGTGTGCGATCACGCGATTTGGCGCAAGAGATAAGTTTGTTTACCTGCAGGTATCGAATCTTTATTTCGAAGAATCAAAACATACCGTTACTGTTTATTATATTAGCATCGCAAATTTAATAGTACAGGATCCGGGGCCTATTTTGTCACTTGATTACTATCAAGCTAATTTTCCGTGAGTAGCTTCATTTTGATAAGACGCCCAACAATTTCCTGTGCGAAAATTTTTGATTGTGGTAGTTAACAGAGGTAGCAATGATAAAATATGTCGATTTGATGATTCTCAAATATTAATTACTAACTGGATTGTTTTTTATT
Source organism: Dalotia coriaria (assembly GCF_025399875.1). Lineage (NCBI taxonomy): Eukaryota > Metazoa > Arthropoda > Insecta > Coleoptera > Staphylinidae > Dalotia > Dalotia coriaria. The sequence continues at coordinate 7,357,074 of NW_027045445.1, forward strand.
AAATCTTAAGATAATTATCTAAATTATTTGAAAAAATATTTGTCCTACAAAATCTATGGTTTCATCAAAGAGTCCTCCCCCTCCAACATGTATTGATAACGAGATCACCAAAAATTATTACTAACCAGCTGATTTTTTTTTATTACTTAGTTAATATATATATAATGTCACGGTCATATTGTCCTACAAATTCCGTGGTATGTTATCCCGGTCCTACGGTCAAAAGTAGTAGTACAGATCATTGATGTAAAAATAATTACTATCAAGCTGAATCTTCGTGAATAGCATCGTTTTGATGAGACGCCCAACAATTTCCTGTGCGAAAATTCGCGATATTGGTAGCTAACAGAGGTAGCAATAATAAAATATGTCGATTTGATGATTCTCAAATATTAATTACTAACTGGATTGTTTTTTATTAAATCTTAAGATAATTATCTAAATTATTTGAAAAAATATTTGTCCTACAAAATCTATGGTTTCATCAAAGAGTCCTCCCCCTCCAACATGTATTGATAACGAGATCACCAAAAATTATTACTAACCAGCTGATTTTTTTTTTATTACTTAGTTAATATATATATATAATGTAACGGTCATATTGTCCTACAAATTCCGTGGTACGTTGTCCCGGTCCTACGGTCGAAAGTAGTAGTACAGATCATAAATGTAAAAATAGCGTGGTACGCTATTGCGGTGCTCCAATTGAATATATATTGGAAAGTCATGAAATTAAAAATCAATTTATTTCTCAAGCGTGAGAAAAAAAAATCTTGACTTTTCGGTAGATTTCACTTAACAATAAGTTAAAAAATTACTGAACGCCAACTGAAATTAAACAAAACAATAACAAAGAAAACTTTGTGCCGCTTGGGTTTCTGTATTTTTCTACAACAGCTGATTCACGCCGTTACGCGTGCGCAGAGCATTTTTACTCCGTCGTAGTAGGTATCCCACGTTTGTGTCGAGTATAAGCGTGTTAGTAAGCATTTTTCAGTTCACGTGCTGCAAAATTATTATGATGAAGATTAATTTTTGTTATCTATAAATACACCAATACACCAATTTTTGTACCTCATTTTTCAAAAAAATAAACTTATTTAAATTTTAAAAAAGATTTTCTCACTGTATCTTATGTTAGAAATCGGAAAACGAAAAATGACAATTTTTGTCGGACTAGTGATACATACCTGTTTTTTTGTAGGACATTGTTTTATTTGGGCATTGAACACACTAACCTATTATGTAATATTTTTGTCCTACAGTTAGTAATGAGAAAAATGGTCTTATGGTATTAACAATTTCTGAGCGTAGGACCGGGATAACATACCACGGAATTTGTAGGACAATATGACCGTGACATTATATATATATTAACTAAGTAATAAAAAAATCAGCTGGTTAGTAATAATTTTGGTGATCTCGTTATCAATACATGTTGGAGGGAGGACTCTTTGATGAAACCATAGATTTTGTAGGACAAATATTTTTTCAAATAATTTAGATAATTATCTTAAGATTTAATAAAAAACAATCCAGTTAGTAATTAATATTTGAGAATCATCAAATCGACATATTTTATCATTGCTACCTCTGTTAACTACCACAATCAAAATTTTCGCACAGGAAATTGTTGGGCGTCTTATCAAAATGAAGCTACTCACGGAAAATTAGCTTGATAGTAATCAAGTGACAAAATAGGCCCCGGATCCTGTACTATAAGCAAATATTCTTCAATTCTTTCATGAAACGCCACGACGAATTTGGATATTGACTGGGATTCGACTGCCGATCGAGTCGTGACATGCTACGACTTGACTTTTACCATCAAACAATTGAATTCAGGAATGATAATAACGCCGACTTGATTCAAAGTATGGAGACAGTTTTTATTTATTGCAAAAACAAATAGCAACTGAAATTAATACATAAACCCTTGTTTTCGCTTCGCTTTGTGTAGTATCATATTTTCGTATCAACTTTATATCTGATTCATACCTTTGCGTAGGAAATTAACTTAATATTCTTAACTCAAATTTAATTCTTATTCTAATACTCACAAAGGCTATTGTTAGAGGAGTTATGCAGGTCCATCTTCGACCTCCATATTAGCAAGCATCGCGTGTCCTAAAATAGCTCATATTTATTAACTTTTCGCATTATTTTCGTTAAGATAATTACCATTGTTTCCATTTTGTTGAACATCACCACCAGGAATATGTCCGACTTCCAGGAGCTGCTGTAGTCGTTCAACTTCATCCAATGACGCTGCTTTTGCGATTGCTTCCCGAATTTTCTCAACTTCATCATCAGTAAGACCTATATAATATTTTTCTTCAATTATTTTGTTTCTAAATAAGTTTTTAATGTAATTACCTTTACTCTTTGCAATATTTTGTACTTCTCCGCCTGGTACAAAAGTATTGGCCCTTTCTTTAATCTCCTTCTGCAACTCTTTACCTTTCTTGCTTTTAAACAAATGCTTTGCTTCTTTTTTCTCTTTCAATGTAATCTTACGGAAGTCAAGCAAACGTAAATTCGGGAATTTGTGGATAATGTACAGTCGATAGTGCGGTTTTGCCGTGACTGGATTGTGAAGTAAACTCAGACATGTTAATTTTTCAAGAGATGTCAATGGATCAATATCACCCAGCTCTTCAATTTGATTGCCAGTTAAGACTACAGTTTCCATATTTGGGATGTGTTCTTCTAAATGTTCACCCAATCTCCTAGTATTAAAACATAATATAAAATAAACACAATTCCATTTTTACCTAACTTTTTAAGCATTGTTTCTAATATTTCTATGGTGTAACTTACATGATTCGATTGTTATTCAGTAATAAACACTTGAGCCTTTTAAGATATGGAAAGCCATCTAGCCGACGAATATCATTATCAGAAAAGTCAATGGTATCGAACTGATCGCCAGTGGCACCTAAGTTTTCTATTTCTGGTATCTTATATCCTGTATACATAAAGTAAAAGCAAATATAGTCAAATATATCGTTGAAAAACGTTTGCATTTGCAGGTTAAAAAACAATCATTATTTACCTCGTAAATCCAACTCACGATCTTTAACTGGGTTGATATATTGCATAGAATTCTGGATAATTTCCGCTGTTAGTTTCACCATTTTCGTAAATAATAATAAAACTATCGTTTCGCAACAATTGAAATATTTTCAACCATAGGCGCAACTCTGAGCCGCAAATTTATAAACACACAAGCGCCGACGGTGAAGTAGGCAACTACCTCAACAATGTTTATGCAGCGTTGCCACTTCTACGTAGCCAGTGCATGAAGCCACTTCGCGTCGACTCTACTTTACTCGTAGTCTGGCTTTGGCGCGTGTGTTGGATACGCGCGTTTGTCGTAACTTCGTGCGTGATTGTGTCCGTTATCGTTTGTGCATCTACGCGCGTGTGAGAAAACCCCGTCTGCGCTGATGTATCAAACTTAAGGTAAAGAATTCTTTAACTTAATGTCTTGTCATGTCTTAAGCTATAAAATATTCATTTGTTGCGATTGCGGAGCACAGCCATGTTTATAGAATTGTTCTATGTATTGTTAAGAGACATTCAATCCGGTTTTTGTTATCGTTGTTTTGTTGGTGCAATCAAGTCACTTCGGTGATATCTTAAGGTGTTGTTTTGATAACTCGAGTCTTGCTTTATAGTGAATATTTTGTAGTTTAAAAACATTCAAATGTGTCTTAAATCGCCTCTCAATCTGAATTTTTATAATGCGCAAAATGCCTGAAAACTGCCATTAAATGTTGTCATTTTTAACATTTTCGAAAATTTGTTGGGGTGTGTTCCACAATGTTTCGTGAATCGTTTAGGCCGTTCCAATGCCGTTTGCATATTTAGATAGTGCGATAATTTTCCCACGTAATGGATCCCTGCCATCCTCGGAAATTACACGCGATGTGCTTGAAAACCGCCACCAAAAGTTGGTGGTTTTAACATTTTTGCAAACTTGCCGTGGAAATTGTTCAATATATATACACTATTTTTATCTGATAGAGAATTTTCTAATCTTTCATATGCTGCAATCCGTTGGTTGCTATCGCTTTTAGTTTAAGAGATATTGATTATCAAAAATCGTCGAAAAAAAGTATCAAGCACCCCCCCTTGGCAATTTTTTCTTAAGAATTAAAATTTCATCTCTCAGATTTCCGTTTTAACTATCTTATATGATAGAAAATAGTCCGTAGATTAAGACGCTGCGATCAGATCTTAATTATCTCTTTTAGTTTACGAGATATTCGCGATTGAATAAAATGGGCAAAAATTGCAAAATGTCACTTTTTAGCACTTTTAGTCGCGTTTTTCGACCTTTTACTGTAGGAAATATAATTATTTTATATTTTTATCTGATAGAGAATTTTCCAATCTTTCATAATAAACAATTCGTTGGTAGCTATCTCTGTTAATTTAAGAGATATGAATTTTTGAAAATCGTCGAAAAAAATTATCAAGCACCCCCCCTTGGCAATTTTTTCTTAAGAATTAAAATTTCATCTCTCAGATTTCCGTTTTAACTATCTTGTATGATAGAAAATAGTCCGTAGATTAAGACGCTGCGATCAGATCTTAATTATCTCTTTTAGTTTACGAGATATTCGCGATTGAATAAAATGGGCAAAAATTGCAAAATGTCACTTTTTAGCACTTTTAGTCGCGTTTTTCGACCTTTTACTGTAGAAAATATAATTATTTTATATTTTTATCTGATAGGGAATTTTCCAATCTTTCATAATCAGCAATTCGTTGGTTGTTATCACGTTTAGTTTAAGAGATATGAATTTTTAAAAATCGTCGAAAAAAAGTATCAAGCACCCCCCCTTGGCAATTTTTTCTTAAGAATTAAAATTTCATCTCTCAGATTTCCGTTTTAACTATCTTGTATGATAGAAAATAGTCCGTAGATTAAGACGCTGCGATCAGATCTTAATTATCTCTTTTAGTTTACGAGATATTCGCGATTGAATAAAATGGGCAAAAATTGCAAAATGTAACTTTTTAGCACTTTTAGTCGCGTTTTTCGACCTTTTACTCTTGGAAATATAATTATATTATATTTTTATCTGTTAACTATCAATTTAGATCGGATATTGATTCAGTACAAAGGAAAGCATTTAAATGTTTAAACGTATGGAATTGTTGCGTAATTTGATTGTGCAAATGTATCAAAATAAAATTTATCCTGTTTAGATTAATTACTTCAGATGACACCGGACGGTTATCTCTAGTCCGTATATTCTTTCAAAATAAGTTTAATTTTTGAAACAATATATTTATTTAATTAATATTTGAAAATTTTATTAATAAATTTTCTTATGTATATCGTCAGGATGGCCGAGTGGTCTAAGGCGCTGCGTTCAGGTCGCAGTCCACTTCTGTGGGCGTGGGTTCGAATCCCACTTCTGACAAACTACTCTTTTATTCATTCTTTTTTGGAATACAAATCTAAGTAAGTGTTGTATTTGTAATAAACTCTAGATACTCGGTTAGATGGCGCTACGATATACTATTTTGCACAATATATCTTGTTGGTGGTAGTGAGTGCACACCGTGTCCGTGTGGATCACGCGATTTGGCGCAAGAGATAAGTTTGTTTACCTGCAGGTATCGAATCTTTATTTCGAGGAATCAAAACATACCGCTGCTGTTTATTATATTAGCATCGCAAATTTAAGCAGATATTCTTCAATTCTTTCATGAATATAACTAACAATTTTATATTAATTCAAATACATTTTTATCATCAGTAGATGATTACGGACTAATGTGTTACCTGGTAAACAAGAAACGATGCATATTCAAATTAAGTATCACTTAATTATTTAATGTAAAATTTGGCAATCTGTCAGCATAAGAAATCAGAATTACTCAAATCGATTTTTTATTACCTTTACTAATATAAATATCGATACTACTGTATCATTTATAGATGGCAATAGCATGGACTAAAAATTGTAAAATAAACTTGTATTGTTTATTTCTATATTTACCGGCAAGCGTGAGCATTCGACACGAGAGAATAGTGTGTCGTCGTTGCCATCCCCTCACGCCTCATCTTGCTGCATCATATTTTTGTTTTGATTGCAGGTTTCGTGCCAAATGCAATTCGCGCTCAAGGTGCCATCGACGCGCCGGCTTCGCGCACCTCTTGATTTCTTATCTTAACTGTCGCGTCGTTGCTTGCGCAGTTTGCGGTCAGTTTCGTGCCGGTTTCAGGTTGATCGAGACGTATTCTACGCGACTCGTATTGTTTGTATTATATTTAATCATCACTCTCTATTTAATTGTAATCACTATAGTAATATAATTTACTATTTGCGCGTTTATCGTCCGGCCGGTTTGTGATCGCGCGGCAAGTGTATATTGCAATTCACAATAGTTGCTAGGTGAATCAATTAAATATCGTCTCCATATTGCTCCCATCGTGCTGGTGTAAGTAACTTTTATCCATACAGCACATATGTTTTTTTTTTCTCCGTTGTGTGAATATAATATTACAAAATTATCTGAATTATTTTTGTTTTAACTTATGTTTTATTTCTTATTTACAGTATTTGCTGTGCCTTGGAGTCCGATGAGTTCTGCATTGGTAAGTTTATAATTCAATTATATTTTTTGTTTTAATTTCTGCGTCGTACATTAGTCGTTTTCTTTTAGTTTACGAGATATTCACAACCGAAGAATACTCTCCACAAATGAATATGTACACTTTTTTACCTTTTAGACACGATTTCAAAACCTTTACAATCCGTATTTTAATTATTTTCTTGTCTTTTCTTATTGGCAATTTTCCAAACTTTCATAATGTTTGTTTGGCTGGTCGCTAGCGCCTTTAGTTTAAAGATATTTCATTAATTCTGAAAAAAACATGATACCGCACCTCCCTTGCCTATTTTTTCCTAATGGGAGTTACTTCTACCGCTGCCCTCGCACAGTGCCCTGAATGGGAATCACTTCTACCGCTAGCCTCGTGTAGTAGAAATTCCTCGAAAAATGATTTAGTACCCCTTCTTACCCATTTTCCCTTATAAATTATTTTTTTGTTTTTTTAGATATCTTGTAGAAAATTTTCCATAGATTAAGAATATCCAATCTGTTTCTTTCTATTGCGTTTGGTTTATGAGAAAATTGAAAAGAATGTGAGGATTTCCTTTGTTTGTCGTTGTCATCCTCTCATGCCGTAACCATTTGCCGCGCGAGCCGCATATTCTAGTTTAGATTAATTCGCAGGTATCTTGTTTATTGTAATTCGCGCATAAGGTCGCCGACCGTCGACGCGTCGACTGTGCGCATCTCTTGCTTTCTTATCATAAACTCTCGCGGCGTTGCTTGCTCGACTTCGGGATGCGTTATCGATGGTTTGCAGCCAGTTTTGTGCCGGTTTGTGGTTGATCCAAACTTGTTTTGAGCGACTCGTATTGTTGGTTCGGATTTCTGCTTTCTAAATTTGCGATATATTTGATTATCAATGAATTATATAATTTTACTATTTTATTATATTCTACTATTAATTTAAATTTACTATTTGCGCGTTTAATGTAACAATAGCAGTAGATAGTTGATCGCGCTTCGTGTGTATACATATGCACTTTATAAAGTTTGGTTTGGATTGCGAAATTAATTGGATATAGGATCGCCCCCATGTATGTTAAATTAATTCATCATTTCTTTATATAAGTAATTTTTACCTCAACATCGTATATTGTATTTTTCTCCGATGTATGAATATATTATTATTAAATTTTAAGAAATGTTTTAATTACTTTTCTTTTAATTACAGCACTTGCTGTGCCCCAGTGACTGATGCGCACAAAAATTCGTAAGTTTACAATTCAATCATATTTTTTGTTCCAATTTAAAACAAAATTAATCAAAACCAAAACAAATTTGAGCTGGGTATGTAATTCTGTACCCCCCGTATAGAAATGTATTGCAAGAAAATTCCGTAACGCGAGTTATATTGCAAGTTGTGTTTTGCGCCGTAGTACTCGTTGCTCTAGAAATTATGTTTTTTTTGTTATAACTCGCGAACGCGGTGTTGTAATTAGTTCGAATGAATTTTCATAGATGCGGAATTTAATTTTGTACCCCTCTGTATAGAAATTTATTGCCAAAAAATTCCGTAACGCGAGTTATATTGCAAGTTGTGTTTTGCGCCGTAGTACTCGTTGCGCTAGAAATTGTGGTTTTTTTGTTATAACTCGCGAACGCGGTCTTGTAATTAGTTCGAATAGATTGTCCTAGATGCGGAATTTAATTCTGTACCCCCCTGTATAGAAATTTATTGCAGAAAAATTCCGTAACGCGAGTTATATTGATAGTTGTGTTTTGCGCCGTAGTACTCGTTGCGTTAGAAATTGTGGTTTTTGTTATAACTCGCGAACGCGGTCTTGTAATTAGTTTGAATAAATTTTCCTAGATGCGGAATTTAATTCTGTACCCCCCTGTATAGAAATTTATTGCAAGAAAATTCCGTAACGCGAGTTATATTGCAAGTTGTGTTTTGCGCCGTAGTACTCGTTGCGCTAGAAATTGTGGTTTTTGTTATAACTCGCGAACGCGGTCTTGTAATTGGTTCGAATAAATTGTCCTAGATGCGGAATTTAATTCTGTACCCCCTGTATAGAAATTTATTGCCAGAAAATTCCGTAACGCGAGTTATATTGAAAGTTGTGTTTTGCGCCGTAGTACTCGTTGCGTTAGAAATTGTGGTTTTTGTGTTATAACTCGCGAACGCGGTCTTGTAATTAGTTTGAATAAATTTTCCTAGATGCGGAATTTAATTCTGTACCCCCCTGTATAGAAATTTATTGCAGGAAAATTCCGTAACGCGAGTTATATTGATAATTGTGTTTTGCGCCGTAGTACTCGTTGCGTTAGAAATTGTGGTTTTTGTGTTATAACTCACGAACGCGGTCTTGTAATTAGTTTGAATAAATTTTCCTAGATGCGGAATTTAATTCTGTATCCCCCTGTTTAGAAATTTATTGCAAGAAAATTCCGTAACGCGAGTTATATTGATAATTGTGTTTTGCGCCGTTGTACTCGTTGCGTTAGAAATTGTAGTTTTTGTGTTATAACTAGCAAACGCGGTCTTGTAATTAGTTCGAATAAATTTTCCTAGATGCAGAATTTAATTATGTACCCCCCTGTATAGAAATTTATTGCAAGAAAATTCCGTAACGCGAGTTATATTGATAATTGTGTTTTTGCGCCGTTGTACTCGATGCGTTAGAAATTGTGGTTTTTGTGTTATAACTCGCGAACGCGGTCTTGTAATTAGTTTGAATAAATTTTCCTAGATGCGGAATTTAATTCTGTACCCCTGTATAGAAATTTATTGCAAGAAAATTCCGTAACGCCAGTTATATTGATAATTGTGTTTTTGCGCCGTAGTACTCGTTGGGTTAGAAATTGTGGTTTTTCTGTTATAACTCGCGAACGCGGTCTTGTAATTAGTTTGAATAAATTTTCCTAGATGCGGAATTTAATTCTGTACCCCCCTGTATAGAAATTTATTGCAAGAAAATTCCGTAACGCGAGTTATATTGATAATTGTGTTTTGCGCCGTTGTACTCGTTGCGTTAGAAATTGTGGTTTTTGTGTTATAACTAGCGAACGCGGTCTTGTAATTAGTTCGAATAAATTTTCCTAGATGCGGAATTTAATTCTGTACCCCCCTGTATAGAAATTTATTGCAGAAAAATTCCGTAACGCGAGTTATATTGATAATTGTGTTTTGCGCCGTAGTACTCGTTGGGTTAGAAATTGTGGTTTTTGTGTTATAACTAGCGAACGCGGTCTTGTAATTAGTTTGAATAAATTTTCCTAGATGCGGAATTTAATTCTGTACCCCCTGTATAGAAATTTATTGCAGAAAATTCCGTAACGCGAGTTATATTGATAATTGTGTTTTGCGCCGTTGTACTCGTTGCGTTAGAAATTGTGGTTTTGTGTTATAACTCGCGAACGCGGTCTTGTAATTAGTTTGAATAAATTTTCCTAGATGCGGAATTTAATTCTGTACCCCTGTATAGAAATTTATTGCAGGAAAATTCCGTAACGCGAGTTATATTGATAATTGTGTTTTGCGCCGTTGTACTCGTTGCGTTAGAAATTGTGGTTTTGTGTTATAACTCGCGAACGCGGTCTTGTAATTAGTTTGAATAAATTTTCCTAGATGCGGAATTTAATTCTGTACCCCCCTGTATAGAAATTTATTGCAGAAAAATTCCGTAACGCGAGTTATATTGATAATTGTGTTTTGCGCCGTTGTACTCGTTGCGTTAGAAATTGTGGTTTTTGTGTTATAACTAGCGAACGCGGTCTTGTAATTAGTTTGAATAAATTTTCCTAGATGCGGAATTTAATTCTGTACCCCTGTATAGAAATTTATTGCAGGAAAATTCCGTAACGCGAGTTATATTGATAATTGTGTTTTGCGCCGTAGTACTCGTTGCGTTAGAAATTGTGGTTTTGTTGTTATAACTCGCGAACGCGGTCTTGTAATTAGTTTGAATAAATTTTCCTAGATGCGGAATTTAATTCTGTACCCCCTGTATAGAAATTTATTGCAGAAAATTCCGTAACGCGAGTTATATTGATAATTGTGTTTTGCGCCGTAGTACTCGTTGGGTTAGAAATTGTGGTTTTTGTGTTATAACTCGCGAACGCGGTCTTGTAATTAGTTTGAATAAATTTTCCTAGATGCGGAATTTAATTCTGTATCCCCCTGTATAGAAATTTATTGCAAGAAAATTCCGTAACGCGAGTTATATTGATAATTGTGTTTTGCGCCGTAGTACTCGTTGCGCTAGGAATTGTAGTTTTATTACGCAGCTTTAAATTTGATCGTCACGACTAATATAGGTTTGATTTTAGGAGTCACTACTACTGCCACCTTGATACGGTGCCTTGAATGGGAGTCACTACAGTCGCTACCTTCGAATGGTGGCCCAAATGGGAGTCTCTATGGATCCTGTAAGAATATTTAATTTAATTTCTGTATATGTATATTTCATTTACATACATGTTTTCCAGTTGTTGGATGAAGTATTGTCTAATTCTGAGATGGCCAAGTTTATCAATAAGGACCAACTGGAGTGGTTCAGGTGGAGTGCGTATTGAGGATGATGTTTTGATTACTGAAAATAGATGTTGCAACTGGACTAAACTTATAAGAACGTATGTTATATTTTGGCAATTTATAATATTTTATATTTAACTATTCTGTTATTCTTTCTGGTTTATAGTGTCCAAGAAATTGAAGATTGGATTGCCGGTGTTGATGATGATTCCAAATTCGATTGAATGAATTTACAACATTTCGAAGCTGTTATTGATATCATTTTTGTTTATTATGTTAAAAATTGTAAAAAGAGCATTGTATAATTACATGTATATATTGAGAAATTGAGTTACTGATGGGTGTATATTCTACATGTTTGAATAAAATTGTTGTTTTATACTTTTAACTATAAATTTTTATTGTTTTATTTGTTCCAAACGGAGAACATAGCTCGCAACATCGTTACTCCTTTAATTAATCCATAAAACCCTTAAACTTTAATGGAAATGCCACTGCTAGATATGAGAAATAGTTCAAAATCAATTTTATATTGTATCAATATTAATTTAAAAACGGTATCACTAGTGTCATCTATCCACGAGTAACTAAACTACGTCGCTATTCAAGATTGCTGGAGATTCAGCCTCCTCAACTTTCTGCGATCCTAATATTCAAAAGAATTTTGTCACCAATTTCAATGGATTTCTCGACAAAATTTGTCGAGAAATTTGCTGAAATGTTGCTGCTCATCAGTCTGTAGTATTAGGAACGCAGAAAGTGGACATAGACAGTTCCCGCCAAATTATTATATATATTATTTCAGTTTGTTTCGGTACATATTCAATTTTTTCTATAAAATTACAAATAGGGCCTAAGCAGTTAATGCTAGCAAAAAATACCAAAATAATTGATGTAGAATTAAATTATCTATCAGAATTCGAAAACAGAATTTAAAAATTCCAACTTTCAATTTTCATCATAAAAAAGAGAAATCTTTTGCCTTTTTTATAACAAAATCTTTTCTTTAAAAATTTTTGTGCCATTTTGATGATTTTTCAATAATGATGCCACCTTGTAGGGAATTTTTCAAGGATCAAGAATATGTTGTTCTTAATTTTCTAGCCCTCTTAGTTGTCGAGATAATTCAGAATTCGAAAGACCGAATTTGCTGAATAAAGATTTTTAAACATTCATTTTACCCGCCATTACTAGTTACCGCCTCTTTTATATACCTCCTCACCCTTTCTGCGATCCGAATACCAAAACCTGAGTTTCGACTGTTTCGAGTCCAAAATTTGTGTCATTTTGCCTCTCAGAGTCGACAAAATAAAGATTGAATATTAGGATCGCAGAAAGTTGAGGAGGCTGATAAAGTTTTCGCGGTAACTAGTAATGTGCTGCCTCTGGTGGCGACGGACCGAAGCTCAAAATTTTCGGTTGTTGTAGTTTCTAATTGATAGATGGCACTAGCATGCACTTTTCAAAATAAATGTTTTAAGGGATCGTTAAATATGTGATCGGGTAGAAATAACAGAAATAATTTTAATTAGAACAACTTTAAAATATTCTTTATTAAAGAAAACACACAAGCATACATTTTGGGAGTCAATTTGGGTAATAATCACAAAAGTTATTAAAGATAATGAAATTTAATAATAACAATCTGATGCAAGAATGGTCCTTCTACGATGTCAGACTCAGGTGCAAAATCCCTAAAACAGGCAAAAATTAGTCATTCGAACATAAAATGCAATTTTAAGGGTTAATTTGTGAGATAATCACAAAAGTTATTTAGGAAAATGATAAAGAAATTAAATACTTACAATCTGATGCAAGAATGGTCCTTCTACGATGTCAGACTCAGGTGCAAAATCCCTAAAACAAGCAAAAATTAGTCTTTCCAACATAAAAATGCAATTTTAAAGGTTAAATTGTGAGATAATCACAAAAGTTATTTAGGAAAATGATAAAGAAATTAAATACTTACAATCTGATGCAAGAATGGTCCTTCTACGATGTCAGACTCAGGTGCAAAATACCTAAAACCAGCAAAAATTAGTCATTCGAACATAAAAATGCAATTTTAAGGGTTAAATTGTGAGATAATCACAAAAGTTATTTAGGAAAATGATAAAGAAATTAAATACTTACAATCTGATGCAAGAATGGTCCTTCTACGATGTCAGACTCAGGTGCAAAATACCTAAAACCAGCAAAAATTAGTCATTCGAACATAAAAATGCAATTTTAAGGGTTAAATTGTGAGATAATCACAAAAGTTATTTAGGAAAATGATAAAGAAATTAAATACTTACAATCTGATGCAAGAATGGTCCTTCTACGATGTCAGACTCAGGTGCAAAATACCTAAAACCAGCAAAAATTAGTCATTCGAACATAAAAATGCAATTTTAAGGGTTAAATTGTGAGATAATCACAAAAGTTATTTAGGAAAATGATAAAGAAATTAAATACTTACAATCTGATGCAAGAATGGTCCTTCTACGATGTCAGACTCAGGTGCAAAATACCTAAAACCAGCAAAAATTAGTCATTCGAACATAAAAATGCAATTTTAAGGGTTAAATTGTGAGATAATCACAAAAGTTATTTAGGAAAATGATAAAGAAATTAAATACTGACAATCTGATGTAAGAATGGTCCTTCTACGATGTCAGACTCAGGTGCAAAATACCTAAAACCAGCAAAAATTAGTCATTCGAACATAAAAATGCAATTTTAAGGGTTAAATTGTGAGATAATCACAAAAGTTATTTAGGAAAATGATAAAGAAATTAAATACTTACAATCTGATGCAAAAATGGTCCTTCTACGATGTCAGACTCAGGTGCAAAATACCTAAAACCAGCAAAAATTAGTCTTTTGAACATAAAAATGCAATTTTAAGGGTTAAATTGTGAGATAATCACAAAAGTTATTTAGGAAAATGATAAAGAAATTAAATACTTACAATCTGATGCAAGAATGGTCCTTCTACGATGTCAGACTCAGGTGCAAAATCCCTAAAACAAGCAAAAATTAGTCATTCGAACATAAAATGCAATTTTAAGAGTTAATTTGTGAAATAATCACAAAAGTTATTTAGGAAAATGATACAAAAATAAAAAATGTTATAAATTCGTGGGTTACAGTGGGCCTGTCCAACAAAATACAAATATTCCACAAAAACATGAAAATGGCGAATATCTTTCAAACTAAAAGGCCTAGCGACCAACTAATTAAAGATTGTGAAAGTTTGGATAATTCTCAATAAGATAAGACAAGAAAATAATTAAAATACGGGGTGTAAAGGTTCTGAAATCGTATTTAGAAGTGCTAAAAAGCAAACATTTTCATTTTTTGAGAGTTCTTCGATTGCGGATATCTCGAAAACTAAAAAGACAGAGAGAAGCGGATTGACATATCATAATCTACGGTAAATTCTCTATCAGATAGGCTAGATATCTAAATTGGTAATTAAAAAATGAGCAAATGAGAGTCAGCTTCCCTTTTACCGCTAGCCTCGTACGGTGCCCTGAACACGAGTCACTTCTACCGCTGCCCATGTTCGGTGCCCTGAAAGGGAGTCACATCTACCGCTACCCTTATACGGTGCCCTGAACACGAGTCACTTCTACCGCTGCCCACGTACGGTGCCTTGACTGAGAGTCACTTTTACCGCCACCTGCTACAGTACACCGAATGAGACATAACTATACAATTTCGGTAGCAAATATTTTTTAAACTAAAAGCGCTAGAGCCTAGCCAATCAAGATTATGAAAGTTTAGAAAACTCTCTATAAGACAAGACAAAAAAGTAATTAAAATTCGGGGTGATATCGTGTTTAAATGTGCGAAAAGTGGACATTTTTGTTTTTTGAAAGTTTCTTTCGATTGCGAATATCTCGCAAACTAAAAGAGATAGAGTGATAGAGAGAAGCGGATTGAAACCCGATCTTATGTCTTTGCAAAACGCGGTGGAACGCGATAAAAAAAAACTTCGTAAATACAATCTACTTTACCACGCAGAAATTAAAACGAAAATTATAATTCAATTATAAACAAGCAACGATGCGGCAGTGCATGTACCACTGTACATTGTACCAGTACCTGCTGCATGAACCCCGTTGATAAAAGCAATAGATACGCAAAACCGGCGCGTCGACAGCCCGCGACCTTGTGTGCGAATTGCAATAGACAATGTACCTGCAATCAGAAACTAAAATGTGCCGCATGTAACAGCGTGACGATAGACAAGAATCTTACGCGTAGAATCTCGCACGGCGAATGCGATAAGAATGTTGTTTATATACAAACGCTGATAATTGAATTGTGTTCGAAACGAATAAAATTCTATTTTACGATTTATAATTCATGCTAGTGTCATCTCTAAATGATACAGATTGCAGTCCAGAAATTTAGAATAAAATAAATAAAACAATAGCATTTTAGTCATGAAATTATGTTTTCTTGTGCTAAAAGATTGACCGATTTTACATCAAATATTTAAGTGATATTTAATTCGAGCATGTATTATTTCAACTCCATTTCGGTTTATATTTGAACAATGAAGTATTTTCACATTTAGTCAAATTCCGGAATAACTATGAGTCCGCAATTAAAAGTTTCAATTTCAATCTTCAAATATTCTGTGAAATGCTTAAAAGAAATTTCCGCAAAAGGAAGTTTAAGATATCAATTTTCTAATTCCAGGAAAGCAGTAAAACAGATATTATGAATGATGAAAAATTCTTATTCACCACAATTATTAAAATGAGTATTCTCACCTGGGTACACATTGATCCGAGTTCTGCTGAAGACAAAAATGGTTCGCACAAGTTCAAAATTAACTGCAATATTGTTTACAATCACACAACAAGACTGGCCGGCCGGCGTCCGACGTAATTCACGCAAAATGTAAAAAACACACAAAATATTGAATTCCGAAAATTACACAAGCGATAAATATTTAGCGAATCACCAAAGACGACAATTAACACTAAATTCAATCAAATATAACGCGATATACCGAATTTACAACGAGAAACACGAATACTCCACGGAGTAATATTACTTGCCGCAGGAAGTAAGAGATGCGCACGAGAACTGTGCACGCCGACTTTCACTCGTGTCACACGTACACGAAAGTGTACATGTAGGTACTACTCTATCTAAACGAGTAAAATTTTTTGCAGATAACGCAAAAATGCAAATATAGATGTCGTTACGATGTACTTATTCAAAATACATTAATCAAATTTTTGAATGCAAACATTCATCAATTTAGGAATAAATAAACATTTTATACAGCATAAATAGTCAATACGCGTAAAATTAAATTGTGTTAGATGTGGTTCAATGTTTATTTTAACCTAAAAACGAATGTCGCTGTTACACCCAATGTTAAACTCTAGGTTGATGAGTTTCTGGTTCATGAGTTTCCATCACAAATACTCTTCACTTTATCTAGCATGTGTTAAACTTAATAAATACTGTCAAAAGTACCTGATGTGATTAATGCAGTGCAAGAAATTTATACAATATGTATGTTAAAAGAACCTTTTGATGAGTATAATTAATACATGCACATTTTAGACCTAAAATGTACAATTTTCTGGACCCAAAGCTCTCTCCAAAAGTTTCCACAACTGCAGCGGCTTTAGACGACTATGAAGTTAGTAATTTAATAAGTAACGACTTCAAAACCCGTGCCAGGGGCTTCCTGGCTTTCAGTTCAATAAAACCCCCAATTGATATTGACTTTGAATTCATCTGTGATATACAAATAAGATACATAAAAATTCAAACAACTCTTGGGTCACACAAAACAATTGAATAGAACTGCTTGCAGGCAGCCCTGCAGTATCAATAGGAACTCAAATCTATGATGAAAAGATACCAGGGTTAATAATGTGTGATTCTAAGTTTTATGACAAGCAGAATCCTCCTACAAGCAACACAAACTCATATACTCTTAGTTATTTCAAGTCTTTTCAACACAGAGTATTCACAAATACAAATAAGTTATGTGTGCGAATTTTACGCACCGATTCAAGATCAGTGCCATGTTTAGGCAGTGTTGAAGTATGGGGATACATTGGAAAGAACTGCTCACAAGAAACAAAACAAACAGTGCATAAACTCATGCACAGAAGTGATGAGAAACATCCAGGAAGAACTAAAATGCAGAATATACTGACAAATAGCAAGAACGGTGAATTTACCATACCGGAGGATTTTAAGGATGCGTTAACTTGTGAAGTAATGGCATTGCCGATGACTCTGCCAAGTGGTAACACAATCGATCAAGTCACACTTGAGAAATGTATTAGTAACGATGTAATGTACGGACGGAAAGCGGTGGATCCATTCACAGGCTTAGAATTTCTCCCAAACCGGAAACCAGTATTGAACGTAGCTTTAAAAAGTCGCATTGATTTATTCCTGTTAAAACATGGCGATCAGGATGAAACGAAAACAATTGGTCGGACGCTTGGTTCAAGCAAACAAGAGAATCAACAAACAAGTTATGGTGATAAAAACAACCGCAAAACTAATTATTCTACCGAATTACGCGTTGAAATACCTCAGAAGATACAAAAGGCTGTGGATAATACCAGTGAATGTAATCAACATTCAACAGGCGATAATTTAGACGATGCGATTGCTAAAGTTATGGGAAGCGGAAGTTTTATGTGTTTTACAAGCTTCGAGAAGAGTCAACCCGCTAACACGTTGAAGAAAACATGTCACAAGTGTAAATGTGACGCAAATTTGTATGAGATAACCGTGTGTAGGCATTTGTTCTGTCGGCCATGTTTGATCACATTATGCAACACATGCAGCATGTGTAAACGAAAATTTGTCAATGGCGCTGTTGTAAAGATAAATGTTACATGACCAACATAAATCAACGTAATAAAGAAGACTAAAGACGTTATGTTAGATCATATCACAATTTTTTACTTATATAAAATCAATCTCCGCTTTGTATCACCATAAATCATTAATAAATAAAAAGTATCGGTTCTTACTCCATTTTGTCGTGACTTATAAAATTGGAAAATAATAGTTTTCGGTTTGTTGTTTCGCCAAGGCCAGCAAACACAGAAAATAATTTCGACTCTGCGGGCTGACATAGTAGGTCATCACCGTGGCTTCGTCCGATCTCCTTCCCGGGGACCCAGTTGGTGATACATCCGGCGAAATACTCATTTCCGAATGTTCAGGGCTATCTCTATCTGCAGGAAGCTGCATAAGCCCAACTGTATTCCTGACGTAATCTGCCACGCGTGCGCGACATGCCGGATCCATCTCAAGCACCACATCATCCTCCACGATCTTCATGATTACTTTAGGTGGTTCCAACTTGAGACATAACAGTGTGGGGTCATTATTATATGTTCCCGAAAGTTCTGATAGGCTTAACACTCTCTGTGTCATATCCTCATCGACATCAACGATGATCAAAGCCTCAGAGGTCAATACAAGGGCGACAGCGTCATATTGACAAATATTCGTAATGGCGGTAGCTTCAGTCACGAAAAGAATATTACTTTGTGTGATTGTCTGCAGAAACTTCCACTTGTACTTTACAATTGAATTTGTCGAGGAATAAATGTGGTTTAACGCTGGAGTCATGCGCGGTTCCGGTAGTTTATTCCATCCTGCGCCTTGAAGCAATCCTTCACCAGTTAACGCAACCAATTCAGCAGCGCCACTCAAAGGTTTGGTAAATACACCAACTATACCTCGTCCAACGCCGGCTACAAGTGACCTTGGTGATGCACCCTCCGCCATGACACTTTGAAGCGGATGATGCGCTATCCCACCAACAGCTCCCAATAAACTTATTCCTAAACCTGTCAAACCTTGGACGAAACCTTGAGTCAATCCTTGAGGCCGTTGCCTGCGTGATTCTTCTGTCCGGCGTAAATGCTCATCGTCCAACGTCAACCTATCCAAATTCCTTGCAACACTGGAAGCTAACTTGGTCACAGATTGCAGCGTACCCGCTGTCACATGCTTCATAAGACTAGCGGAACCATATGACACGCCTCTAAGAAAAGCCCATGGTCCTTGTACCAATCCATGATAAGGTAAACTTACAAAATCTCTTAAACCAGATCCCATTGCACGGGCTAACCCACCAGGACTTCCAATCAACTCCAATGAACTCACCACCCAACCGGCACCAAAGATGGCGCCTGATATATAATGCATCGTCATGGCGTGGCCTAATCTATAATAGGTAGTAAACAGACGCTTCTTGTCGAATTTACCAAAATGCAATGGCGACTGGTCCAGAGCTATATACAGCTTGACCGATGCATGAACAGAGAGAAGGATTGATATCTCATCAATGCTGAAATTCTTCAAGCGTACAGGACGCGCCAGCATGCATGCTCCGTACTTCAAATGAAGCGGAACTGGAACACACGTTGACTTCACACGGTAGTTCGTCAGGATTTTCTCGGTTGCCAGATGACGAGTTTGGTTGGTTGCAGCACCGTTAGGTATTCCACCAACTTCATCAAGTAAATATCTTCCAGAAATATTGATATAGGTTGGACTTTGATGTGAATATCACGCACATCTAACGGAAACAACCATAAAATCAGTTTTAAAGATGAATAAAATAATTAAATTCTCACTAACCTGCAATGTTTTCATTTAAGAATACATCCCTCCAACTCTCCACATTCATATCCATACGAATGACATTGTTCTCCTGCGCGTCGTAGATCAACTGATTAATAGGGACATTAAACCCTCGCAGATTGACTTTTGGTCCCTCTGATTGCGAGACCAAAATCACCGGAAAATCATACGATCCACGCGTGTACAATTGATTGTCAATTTGAATATTTGAAATGCTCAATACAATCTGCGAGATTTCAGCGCGTGTGACTGTAATGGCGATGTTATCACACGATAAACTAATCACTTCTTTTCTTTCCGCGCCGCCATTTTCTAAATCTCCAGTTAAAGTAAAAATTAAACCCTTGAAGAACGCCATTACTCTAATGACATTCTGAGTCAAAGATGGTTGAATAATTTGTGTTGATGACGATCTGTCTTCACAATCAGAGTATACACTACTTGCAGCACCAGCAGCATAATCCAAATATGTTTCAGGACGCAGCATTATCATATTTTCAGTTGACCCACTAGAACTAGCGGATCCTTCAGCACTAAAGAAAGACGTTCCTGTTCCTGCAGTGGTCGAGCCGCTGTCAGCATAGGCAATTTCCTTCTTCTGCTGCCTCGCTTCATTCTCGTGCATTGTCAAACGCACGCGGATATCCCTAGCGCTAATTTCAACTTGACTCACCGATTCGATGCGGATCTTTATCACATGTGCAGTGTATTGCACCACGGCTTTAACGTCGCCGTGATACGGAATGCGCACGAATTGATCGTTGTAGTTAGTCACATTTATCGGCGTGGACCAAATTATGTTTTCTAAATCACCTTTAAAATTATTCATATATAAATTTAAAAAAATATGAAGATAAGATGTTTTATTCTAGTGCTTACTTTCATCACTTGCAGCAAGCACCAGCATCTCTTGATAATTGACCTGTGGAAGCTCCGGAAACTTCTCGCTAACAATTGGCATGCTATAGTAGCTGGAAGAATGATTGTCAATGGTGCACAGCCAATTGATGTGATCGCAATCCTGAATGACAGCGGATTGATCATTTTTGAACTGCGCGCAGAATATCTTCGTCCCACAATGGTTCTCCACCAAAAGCTGTGGATGTAAATCATGGTGCACAGCTAGATACGTTTGACCTTTGTATTCTTGCGCTACCAACACGATGGGTACACTGCGTGTTTCGTGGGGAATGGCGATACTCCGCCGTGCGGCATATTTATCCACACGGATTGGGCACGACCAGCCGTAGCGGAAACTCGTTGAAAACGACACATAGAAAGCGTAATCGTTTGAGTTTGTGTACGCGCGTGTGTTTTGAGCGTTCTCCACGAGGAGCCATTGCATAATTGGTATTCCGCTATTACTAAAGAAAAAACAAAACACGTGTTAGAGACATGGAAATCAAAATGGCGTCAGCTTACGTTTTGTGGAGTTGAGGAGGCAAAACAAACGCATGTTTATCACACTGCAGTGGAAGATTCACTCTGGAATTATTATCTGGCAGCGCAAAACAAACCACATACAGTTGCATCTTCAGGTGATTGGTTAACACGTGCGATGAAGTCATGCGTAGTAACCGAATCTCGTTATATATCGAGCTGTATATCGACACCACGCATACCTAATATATAAATATAAACATTTTTATACTTATTAATCAATAAAAACTAACTATGTACTCACATATGGCTCGCAATGTACCACTGCCTTTATATTACCATCAAAAGGAATCGTACCTGTAATAGAAGGCATATAAAAAGCCTGTGACCAATTAGATTTGGCCAGCTGTAGAGGCCCTGAGACATTCCACGTGCTGCTCAAACCAACACCAATACAAAAGGTCTCTTCAAGTTTAGGCGGTGTGATAATTCCGTTGTGGTTAATCCGGCACAGCTCTTTCTCGTTAATCAAGATGGCGATTTGACAGCCGAGCATGTTGACCATTAGAGACCACGGTAAGAGTTCAACTAAGAGTGCACTGGAATAAGGTGACGCGTTTTGATAACGCACCTAAATATAAACCAGAAAGATTTTAATTAATTAGTTATTTAAATTAATTTGTAAAGCATATTTACTAACTTGCACATGGGTTAATGGTTGATCATCAGCGGCAAACTCAACATCTTCATAATCATCAAAGAAATATGGCCACGAATGTTTATTGGATTCATCGATGGTGGCTAATATCTCAGCCACGTCTTCATTTTCTGATTTTTTGAAGAACTGCTTTTGGTCAACTAGACTATAGTTGAGCGGAACATATGGATTGGAATTGGACAAAGCATTACTGAAAAAATTTAAATATTTAAATTAAAACCTCAGTAATAATACTCAATCATACTCAATTTGGAAGGTAAGCTGATGTGAATGATCAATTGTCCCAGGACAATACAACTGTTGCAATTCTCCGTGTCCCTTCACAGTTGATTCCAGATGCACGTTTAATGTCGGTGTCTCAATGTGGACTTTAGCACTAATAGGCAGATTCGACCGAATCATAAACAATGGCCACATCATCGCAAGAATTTTCTTGCCTTGCGCATAGTTTTGTATCACAATGCGACACCATATGCTCAAGAACTGGCCACGTTCTTGTAATGGCACTAAACAAACCACAAAAATGTTATTTAAAACACAAACAAAAAAGATAAAAATCAGTGACTAACCTTTCACGAGCCATGGCTGCGCACACTTTGTATTCTCCAATAAGGGAATATCCCCAGACCAAGCAGATTCCAACCCATAGAACCTCAATCTCAAAACATACGTCTTACTACAATCAAGAAACATACTCGGCGGTGTGCTCTTTCCTCTAATAATATGACTCGGAGTTAACTTAAACTCTCTCTCCTTCTCCCTGGAAACACTCTGCACTACCTTCATCTCAAAATGTTCCAATAATGTATTGCATATATAAAACTGTCCGGAGATAATAATTTGTTTCTGAGTGGCAGACAAAGACTTAACCGTGATAATAATCTGTGTGCTCTCATCCGCCATTTTGTAAATCTCGGTACCATCTTTATCCACAGTGAATGGTTCCGACCACATCAGGTTTCTATTCTCTTCCATTGCAACACGCAAAACTTGTTTATTTTTTTGTGACCGCCATGAATAAAAATGACAACACCCAGAGGGTAGGAAAATATCCTCCAATCCAGCTTGGCCAAACCGCAGATTCAAATTGGTATCGTTACATACAACATATCGTGTTAATAAAATAAAATCAATCGCGTCTTCGGTTGATTTCCGGCGTTGTAATAGTTCATTCCACAATTGCACGCTTACAGCAAGTGTATGCGCAGCACCCGCACCAAATAAAACCCTTATCGGTTGAGAGATAATATTAATCCCTATTGTTTTCGCTAGAGAGACTTCAAATTTAAACGAGAATGGTTCTATTAACTGTTGGAGTGTGAGGAAAGCATAATCCAAGATGGCGCATTTCGCATTACAGTTGATATCGAACACCGCCATTTCGAATTTCCACGTTGCCAGATACGCATTGGCGTTATCTATGGTCAAAGTCACAACGTGTTGATAATCTGGTATAAGTAAATCCGAGTAGAATTTCTTCAACCCTTTAGGCATCGTATAATTCGCTCTTTTATCAAAATAATTGATGAGGTTAACGTTGACAGAAGCAATGTGTACAGCCAGAGTCAATTGAGGAATCAAATGTTTGTTAAAATAAGAATCAATTCTTATGCAACCAGCTAATGCTCTAGGACTGACGAATACTCTAGACTGATGATAGTCTTTAATCATAGGTGCAGTTAACACCACTCTCCATGTACACGCCACAGCTGGTTGTGGGTAGCTTTTCGGAAGCTCCAAATGACACATCTCTGTTTCCGATAAATAAAACTGTGTGAATGTTTGATAACAACCATGACAATCAGACCAATATTCTAGATGACACAGAATCTGCTCGTCTTCTTCGTTTCCAGTGCTTATTTTAAAAGGAACCGGAAATACCCTAACCTTAGTCAGCGCCCTCGGTTGTGGATATCTCCACGCCATCGCAGAGACATTCCTATTCCAGAATACAACCTGATAGGGTAATGGTAACTCGTCAATGTTATTACTCGTTGAATCTACAAAATGGAAAGCTCCGGCTCGTAGATCATCCTTGTAATGTTGTTCTTTTTCAGTTACAGGACCTTTGGATGGTTCTTTTCGCATCTTTGAAGTATCTTCGGAGTTTTTAGGGAAATTCCTAGATAACTCCTGAATGTCCTCCAATAAATCTTGAATATTTAAAACTTGATCAGGGCTGATATCCAGCACGATAGCATCACTCTCGGCTGAAATCTGCGTTTGTGGGCTAGAATTCATCGACTGCCATGACTCCCAGAACAACGTAACCTCAAATGAAGTACTCCATGGATTTAGTATTAGTTTTGATGCACCATTGGAAACACATCCAATTGTCATACATTCTATACTCGTAGTGTTTAACAACTTCTCCGGGCGATTTTGTATGGATAAATTGTTTGTTAAACTTGAAAAAGCAACACTAACCTCAACATCATTTTTCGTGTGCATCGCAAGCACCATTTGTGATAGTTTTACGTTAATAATAGATAAACCTTTAAACTTCTGCTTGATCAATTCATATTTTAAATAATGTTCAC
Organism: Dalotia coriaria; assembly: GCF_025399875.1. Lineage (NCBI taxonomy): Eukaryota > Metazoa > Arthropoda > Insecta > Coleoptera > Staphylinidae > Dalotia > Dalotia coriaria. The sequence goes on from NW_027045445.1 coordinate 7,381,471, forward strand.
CTTTTGTGGTGGTTTTCGGTGCTCGCACGTGCAGAACCTCCATATCCGGTTTTGGATCCGCCTGACTATCTGTAGAACTAAATCTGCCACGTGGTACAATAATATTAGATAGAAATTTATCCTGAATCTGTAGAAGATACAACCATCTGGACAATGAGCATACAATTTTCGTCGGTTTTGCAATATCCACATCCAAAGTTGCAGGTTTTCCTATACCTTTACTCCATTTTAAGGTTAGGAACGCTGGGAGTACGCCTGTGTCAAGATGGGGTTCCCCTGATTTAGTTTCTAGTAAATGCGTACCAAAATCATCCTCGCTTGGTATACTCTTCAAGATTTTATGTCCGCCATGTCCATCGACTTTGATACAGACATCATAACACGAGATTTGAATCTTTCTGCATAGTAATGTATCGGACATGAAGCAATTCGGTTGCGATAAAGAAAAATACAACAAAGGAAAGAATCTCCTTGCGTGCATCTTTACATCAATGACACTTTCCTCTTCGGAAGCTTCGTAACCTTTATCACTTTCATTTTCTTTGAAAAATCGCGACATGTCACTCCTAGTCGAAGTTTCAAACTCATACAAAACCAGTGAAACCTTTCCGCCGGTTATTAAAACATCTAGAGGTATAAACGTCGATGTGTTACTCAACGTTGTTGAAGATTTAACAATTGCTGGTGCACCAGGTGACAAAATGGACTTTTCACTTACTTCGCTCATTTTTCTTAAAGCCCCAAGTACTCCGCTGTTTGTTTTCAAAGAAAACGAACTCCTGAGGTCTGAAGCTTGTGTTTCAATGCCGGAATCTTTAGTCACATCCAATTCTACTTCCAGATCACATTCATCTTCCGGTTGATAAATGGAATACGGAAATATCACCTTCGACGGTTTGTTCACGTCGTTCTGCGCGAGTAAAACATCCAAAACACCAAGAGCCTCATCACTCAACGACATTATCAGCTTAATCTGCTCGAGGGACACCGTAAAATTAATATCCGATATAAAGTTAACCTCAATTGAATGCCCGCAGATGATATCATGCTTGTAGATCATTGCCGGCGCGTAAATCACCGAGATATCAAACTTGGATATCAGCGACCAGTAGGTAATCTCCGGTCCGGACTTGAGTTTACCTTTTTCCAGATTATTCCATTCCAGCGCTGGGTTTTCACTCATAGTTTTCAATACCGACATACTTTTACCTCTATTCTTTAATAATTGACTTATCTCCGTCCACGAACCAGAATTCATGCATATACCGTTAATATCCAGTTGATATTGGCGATCCTCCATCTCACTTCCGGGCACGTTCAGAATCCGCGCCTGCGCTGCCTGTTGGTAAATATCCGGCCTGCATGGAGTTCTACAGATGGGATTCACAGCGCTCGGTGATAAATTAATTCTGTTAACTTGAAATACGCATGTATTGTGCACAGTACCGGCTTTTCCCATGTCTACCGAAGGCATGATCAATCGAAACCCGTTGAATTCAATGTACGTCAGCGGTAAACTGCGATTGCTAAGAATTAAACTACTAGAAGATGTGACTTTTCTTGGTTGTGATGATAACGCTGGTACTTGTAACAAAGGTTCCAGTACCAAGAAATAATTCTTCAAAGTGACAGGTGATACCAATAGGTCTATCGGTTGAATACTGAGCATTATTTCAGTCATGTAGCGTGAGTACACAAACTCCGCCATTTTGTCTTCATCCGCGGTGCTTTTTTTCTTATTTTTGTTTTTTTGCTTGTTAGCACCCCATAGTGTATGTGTATGTTGACAGCTTGCGCGTGTTATAGTAATATTAGCAAAACTCGTGTCTTCTTGCCGATCGGAAGTCACAGGTTCTTCGTTTACCCTCAAAACTAACCCAAGGAAATCCCCGGGGCGCCATCTATCGTCGCCATCTTTTACATAGTGCATCACACTTGCCGACCCGATTTTACTCTTAAGTTTTAAATAAACGTTTTGAAAGTCTAAAGAACTGACTATATCCTCCGCGTCGATAACGAATTTAAGGTTAGAATTGAGGTTAGAATTGTCTTGTGCAAGTAAATTAATGGTAAATCGCGTAATAGTCCATTGTATCCACGCCGTTAGTTTAATATTATCACTTTCGAGGTTTTCCGGCACCAGGGGTCGCTGTTTCTCACTTACCGAATCCACGCTCTCTTTTAATATTGTCGGACTTAGGTTAGAACCGCCTTGGGTTGAAGGAATAGGAGGAATGGGATCGAGATTTAGTACTTGCACCTTCGGTTCCGGGAGAATGTTGTACGCCACTTCAATTAGACCATGGAGAATACTCGCAATAAGACAAACCTGGAAAAATTAATAAAATAGCCACTAGTGATTTAAATAAATCCCTACAAATAAAACGAAAGTCCTGATGTTTGTTACACTTTGAAGCAAAAACTACTTAACCGATCATCATGAAAATTTGTACACATATTCTAAGTGGTCCCCGAATGGTTATAGGCTACTTTTTATTTAATAAAAAAAATTATTTTTTAAATAAAATAAAGAAATAGTTTAGCCAATAATACCTCTGCATCTGGCTATTTGACTACTTTAACGCCATCTAGCATTCCAGCAATGAAGCTCAAACCTAAGTACTATAGTACCATCACACTGTATTATCACACTGTATTACCGACAGCTACGTCAACATCAAATCCAATTGACTACACTATGGAGACTGTACACTATACTTCCATAGACTATACTTTCAGCCATTTTAAACTTCCCGCCATTCTACTTCATTGTTACTTCTTCTGTGACTACAGACGCGTACGGAAGCAACTTCAGATATTCAGATATTCGAGAGAGAAGCCGTGGGTTAAAGCTAGTAAATAAATAAATAAATAAATAAACTTACTTGTGGTTCAGATATAGACACAACAATCGGCGTCATGTCAATGTGTACGCACACACCAAACGTTCCAATATCACACTTGTTACCAGAGAAATTAATCTGGAAGATATTCTCGATGCTCTGTCCAAGATGGCCGGCGTCCTGACTGGGCCTTGCAGACTTCGTTGACATTCCAACTGTTGAGGTTAGGGAAACAGGTGCGAGACAATCAACCTTAGCGCCATTTTGCCAAGTATAACATGACAAATCAGCAATGTGTAAATTCCACGGGAAGCTCGACTTGTTCGCCGACCAGAACGTATCTGGTAACACAATTGGCAACTTGTTCATGTACTGATTCAAGTTGTCTCTGTGTGAAGAGTTGCGGACTTTCGCAGAGGGCAGTGTGAACACAAATATATCCGGTGGGTTTTCTTTCCGCATTACTTCCTCGACAGCTTGTTGAATTCCCTGTGAACCTACAGCGGATAAAGACTTCACAGGGAAGTAAATCGTGCATTGTGAGACGTCGCCGTAGAAGAGTAGGCCTTTCCACACGTCGAACCATTTTTTGAGGAAATTATAAACTTTTTCCTGCGACTGTAAAAATAATTCACTTTAGTATTGATTGATTGACATGTTGAAAGTGTAACTTACATCAATTTCTTCCCTTTCTTCTTCTCCGGTATTAATCGCTAACGATTGTGATTTTTGTGACTTTTGCACAGGTGTATAAGTCGCTTGATCAAGACTGCTATGAATCGACTCATATGGAGTTCGGTTTCTGCGTGGTGTTTCATAAACACTATTATCTGAATAAGTGCGACTTAGTTTCCTAGGCGCAGCTTCAAATAAAACTTCAGTTTTCATCGCTGTCACTTTCGGTGTGTACAGCAACCATCTACACAGGAGCGGATCAACACACATTTTGATTTCTTTCAAGTTAAAAAGCAACAGTGGTGGATGTGTTTGTTTTCAGGATTGAGTGGAACTTGCACAGTGGCTGTGAACAACTGCTCTGTTGATGCTGCAGTAGCATCTTCTTCGTTTTCATACTCTGGGCCGGAAATAATCAACACTTGTTGAATTTCTCGCGTGGAATAGAAACTGGCGGTGGATAGATTTGCAGATGTCAAACTAGATGTCGGTGTGTTGATGAAATCAATCGGTTCGATTATAAAGGCTTTGATTGAACCTAAACTCGCGTCGATTATTGTCGTGCTTTCCGTTGTCACACGCTTGTAGCGCATTCCTTCGACGCAGAGTTCCAAATATGCTAAACCTAATAAAATAATAGAATTATTAGATAAATTGAACATAAGCCGCCATTTTATCTTTAAACGCATGCGCAGATTGATAATGTTTAGGATCAAATATATCCCTACTAATATTATAAATGCGAAAGTCCTGATGTTTGTTACACTTTCACACACAAACTACTTAACCGATCATCATGAAAATTTGTACACATATTCTTAGTGGTCCCCGAATGGTTATAGGCTACTTTTTATCTAATAAAAAAATGATTTTTTAAATAAAATAAAGAAATAGTTTAGCCAATAATACCTCTGCATCTGGCTATTTGACTACTTTAACGCCATCTAGCATTCCAGCAATGAAGCTCAAACCTAAGTACTATAGTACCATCACACTGTATTATCACACTGTATTACCGACAGCTACGTCAACATCAAATCCAATTGACTACACTATGGAGACTGTACACTATACTTCCATAGACTATACTTTCAGCCATTTTAAACTTCCCGCCATTCTACTTCATTGTTACTTCTTCTGTGACTACAGACGCGTACGGAAGCAACTTCATTATTTTAGATATTCGCGGGCGAAGCCGCGGGTTAAAGCTAGTTAAACATAAAATACACTTACCATGATTTTTAACTGCATCAGCCACCAATGAACTGTTGCCAATATAATGTATACCATCCTCAGCATCTTTCTTAATAAATTTATCCAAAATCATGCCAAAAATCAACAGCTTCGGATTCGTGCCAGTTATAGTAAAACTTTCACCCTCAAACAAGCACTCTCGATGCGCAATATTCGAATCCACCCAATATTGCGGCATTAATATACTCTTGGATTTATAGGATGCGTTACTAGGCGTTAATATCGTTGTTTGCCGCTTATTTATCAACAATCTACTACAGAATCCGATTACTTTCGCGGACATCTTGGAATAACATGCGTCGAACATATGCGCTGGTGGATCAGGCAATTGACACGTTGTTCGCAATAATCTCTTCGTATACATTGGATTTGTAATCTTCAAATCGACACATTGACATTCCAGAGTCAACTTTGGTAAGTTTTGCTCATGTATGCCTTGCTGCGCCTGATGCGTAGACAACTTTTACTCCTCTTGAATAAATTATGTTTTGTTGCTTCGAAAAACGGATGATCCATTAGGGAAACTTCAACGACAGGCGCAAGGAATGTAAATTGCATAACTCTATCTGGTATGTGTTCATTTAACGCATCGTAATCATCCTCAGACGGTGGTAACAAATCGGCTAACTCCGGCTCTGGTTTCGGTATACTATACGGTAGATAATCATAAGTTGATGCAGCAGCCTGTAGACTACTCATGCGATGAAGGAAACCGGAACATAGACGCATGCGCAATGGACCCACCACAACTCTCAACAGCGCCCTCTCGGATAAATTACTATACTCAAAATCACTCCCAAGTTCAGACAAGTTTTCGCTTGTCATGTCATCAGGGACAGTCAAGTGATACAGGTAGTCTACCGCTAGCGCTGGCGAGCGCTCCAGTAGAGCCGCCTCTGTAGTGCGCTCAACATGCCGATTCCAATTGGCGTGGTAAATTTTACGCTCGCCTTTATTTTCAGGCGCTTCAGCGTCGAAAAGTGAATCGGATTTGTGCGCATCGGATATTTGCCCGGTTTTAAGATACTCTGCTGGTGTGACATTATCAAGAACGTCTTGAATAGAACAACTGCATTGTCCGATTGGTAACAGCGCCATCTCGCTAATTCCCATGCTAACTTGCGACCATTGCTTGCCATGAAATATTGACTCAGTAAAAATACCTTGTAGACGCAGTGTGAGAAGTGGCCAGTATTTCAACTTGCGTTGCGAGTAATATCCGCCTTTTTCATTGTGCGATTCGGAAACTTTAAAAGTAAGCGAGGCATTATCCACGTAGAATCCAATTTGTAGAGTTGGGCCAAGATTGTGCATTTCTTGGAAATTTATATCGTCATGTGAGACTGGCAGTAGGGAAGGCACAAACGACCAGGCCCATCCAGCGAGTGATTGTTTTTCTACGCCATATTCTAAACAAATGTAAAACATAAATATTAATATATGTAAGATGTGTTGCATACATAGGTTATGTAATTTTGAACTAACCTGTGTCCGACAGTGCGTCCCCCTCGCGGAAAATATCGTGATCACTCTTTAATTGTTTCTGGTGTAATGCTTGCAGCAAGTAAATTAACCTCAACAGCATAGGTATTTGTTGCTCTGTCATACTGAATTCCATTCTAAATACAAACAAAAACAAGAAATTTATATGTTAAATACACACTAACTGTCATTGGAGTTATTTCAAAATGGCGGAGGTGAAATACTTACGAATTACAGTAAATATCGCATCGTGACGTTGAGGATTTTTTGCTACCCGCGATATTCGACCGCAGGAAATGTATAACCATCGAGCACCGATACAACATCGGCTCTTGGTATACATCAATTTTCCCTGATGCATTGCGTTTGTCTAAACACACGGTGAGGTCGTTTATTGCTATCACTTTACGCATCAACAACTGCGATAAGTAAACATCTAAAAAATCATTTAAAATAATAAATAAATAAAGTAAAAAAAAAAAACATTTTGTAAATACCTGTATATGCAGGCTCCCATTTCTCGTTCGCCGACTCAAAAGTCAATAGTTTTACATTCATGGACAGAACAATATCCTCCTCCACATATTTCAATATCAAATTATTGCAGTAAATCCGAATGTTGCTTACGATTTTGTTAATGAGAAGTTGTACATAACCAGGCGGGGTCTCCTCAATCTGCTGCCTTAAATTTAAAACAAATATTAATTTTATTTCAAGTAAAATTAATTTTAAAAGTAAATTACCTTTTATTTGGGTATCTTTTTGATTTATCTTGTGTTTTCTCCTGGCTAACCCTAGCACTATCAGCCCCCCTTAATTTCAAAATACATTCAATAGTATTTATAGTAATTGTAATAGGTTCGGAGGCCAATTTAGTCCATGGCACATGAATCAACAACTCATGAATGTGTCCAGAGACAAAACTGAATGGCAGTTGCAGTTCCTGCTCCAGGACTTCCAGTCTCAAGTCTAGATTGTGAAATGAGGCGTCGCCACCCCATAATGATACCTTAAAACAAAAATAATCAATTATCATTGATTATCAACATGATTTTGATGTTTCTATACCTGAGAATCTTGTGGACGAAAATTTTTAATATATTTATCGACGTAGCTGAGCAGAATCGGTGTAATATATGATTCTAGCTTAAACATTGTTACAGCACTCGTTGCACACTGGCATTATCATCTCAGTAGAAATTGTAATATTTACACGTACGTGGAATAAGTTGCGTGATGAATGATGATAGTAGCGTTTGAGGTTAGATCTGCTTTTGTTGAGATTCCCACCGGTGGTTGTTTAAGTTGTTTTGAGATGTCGACGTAACCGAAACAACGACATTATCACATGTAAGGCATGTAAGTGGTATGAATCATTGGAGGAAGTACTTATTTCAACAAGTAAATGAATTGTAATTAGAATGTTGTTAAAAGATTGGAACAGATGATTTGAAATTACAGAAAGCTGAACTGTCAAATGTCAATCTGTCAAAATGACTGACTGACTAACTTTATTTCTATAAATTTGATATTAAAACATTATTTCCGCTTGTTTTATTTAATAAAACTATATGAATTTGTTATCTACAAAATGTTTAACTAAATTTTTCATCCTCCTGATGCCTTCTTCGGAGTTATTATCAACGAAAAACACATTTGCAGCGGATATGTTTCCACTAGCGATATCAGACAAATCAACGATATCTTCTTTATCTTGCAATAAAATTCCGACACCTATCAATCCAAATAACAAGCCATAAACACCATATTTAGCCCATTCAGCTTTCAAAGTTTCATAGGGAAACACATTCTCAATGTTAGTTTTCATTGCGTTACCATGTAATAGTAGATGATTGTAATAAAACTTCAAATAATGTTCGTAATTATTATACAGAGATGCGTCTGTATTCATGTAGATCAAGTATGCGACGTCCAAGATGACTGACACGTGACGCATTATTTGAAAATCAAAAATTCGGACATCTTGCAGTTGTTTTTTGCCATTCTGTGAAAAATAACAACGATTTTAGTCTATTTTGTGCGTAAATTACTTCTTTTTACCTTTTGACAATATTTAAACATGAAATTATTCAACCAACTATCACCATGCGTGATAATAGGATTCTCCCATGTTGTTTGTCCCATTAAATGAAAGAAATCCATAACTTTTCCATCCTGTCTAAAGTTTGACAGTTTAACATGATACTTTCTATCTGCTTCGGTGTTACCAAACAAACCAATAGCTTTATCCACGGCTAATTCAAAACTTTGAAAGAAACTTCTATCGACATATTTCGGCACAAATAAATTATCCAATCCTGACTCAGTTTATCATATAATTTCTGATCATGCGCACGTATAGCGAAAGAAACAGCGTGAAATTTCGCGTATTTTTCAAGCACTAGTTTAACATGTGCGCCATCTAGCGGTGTTTTTCTATCCCACAATTCAAACCCTTGCATTTTAATATTCTCCATTATTAAAAACTCTTTGTTGTCGTCAATACAAGATGCGTAACATTTCGGCACAGAGTTAAATGGATCTTTAACGTTGTTTTGTTTTTGGAATGTATTAAACGCCGGTAATATTTCTTCATAAAACCGAATCTCACGTAAGTAATGTTGATGTAACGGAAATGTCGTGCGTTGAATTGGATCACTTTGCGCACATTTAATCACCAAGCTTATAGATTCTCTGTTTTTAGATTTTGAGGTAATATCTACCAATGACATTTGGCTCAAGTAGCCATCTCCTTTATCGGCGCCTTTGTCAACACTAAACTCAACATCGCTGTCAAAAAACCTGCATTTTTCGCAATTGTTTTCAAAATGGCGCAAACTGCTGGTTCTTCCAGTATACTCATGTTTTATGATCAACTTATAACAATTTATGCAAATACTAACGTGAATTGCAAACATTAAACAAATTTATAGTTTTTTTTCTTCGACTTAAATCTGACCATGAGACAATGAATATAATTTTTAATGATTACATACATTTTTCGTGCAATGACAAGTTGATTTATAATCCTTAAATAAAATCCGCTTAAAAATAAAATGGCGCTGCGAAATGAAGCAATAAACATGTTTCAAATGATAAGCTTGATGAAAATATCAACATGTGATTCAAACCGTGTGATTAACTTACGCAACGGCGTATTCCGTGACGATTTACACAAAATACTATCATAAGCGTGTCATTTGACAATGTGACACATAAAATATAATAAAATAACATATACAGTGTGTTTCAACTGCGCAAACGGCTTTTGTTTTATTACAAATCTACAATTAATCTCATGATACAAAAACCGTCTGCAGCCTCATAGTTTACGCTTAACTTATTTCAATCATATTTATAAAAGTCACTTACAACTTTTGTATCTAAAAAACACCTCGTAGTTTTTATTGTATTGTTTACGAATGGGGATTTTCAGCCGATCGCTCGCCATATAAGCAGCGCCGACGGCGAATCGTCGTGCAGATCTTCATCAGTGACAGCTCGCGTATTTCCGGAATGGAGTCCATATGTTCGATGAATCCCGGCCGGAAGCAGATTCCAGCTGAGCCATACCGAGCCGACGCATAGGATATGAATTCCCCCTCGCGAGAAGTCAGTGTAGGGTGAGCTTTAGGAAGAACGGCGGCCAATCCCTTCGCGAGATCTCGGCCTGCGAGGTGAAAAACATGACGCGCAAGCGCATCGCCTTCATTTGCGCCAGCGGCGATTTTTTGCATAGGGATGCCATGAATGCTTTGTCAAAGCGTGTGTATGCGTGGTCTAAGAGTTCCATGTGTGTCTTGATGTTGAAGTGGGTCTTGGTGGTTTGCCATACCCAGTCGATGGGATGTGGGGATTTTTCAAAACCGTCGATGTCGTTGATGCAGATTTTTATGGCTGTATGCGCGAGTTTCCATGCTTAACAAAGAGAAACATCAAAATGACAAATTTTTGTGTATTTTGGGTTGCAGGTCATTTTGGGATTATATTTTGAGATATAAATTGTGTTATGACAGTTGCCTATGTCAAATTTTGTGCAATTTTTTGACATAAAAAACATCAAAATGACAAATTATTGTGTATTTTCGGTTGCAGACCATGTTAAGGTCATATTTTGAGATAAATTGTGTAATGACGGTTGCCTATGCCAAATGTCACATAAACTGTGCCCAATTTCGTTTGTTTTTGTTTTGACGACCTTATTTAAAATATAAAGCGTAAAAAAAGATTGATTACCTCCGCCCTCATCACCGAGCATGTATCCATAACCGCCGCACTGAACTTTGCCCCCATCTGGATTAATTAACAGCGTATTGGAGCCAGTGCCAGCGATACAAGTGACGCCGCCATTGTCTGACGTCGTCGCAATGGAACCATCCGTATCGCTTCCAACAGCGTACAATTCACTAAGATTCGGGTATCTCTTTGCCACATCTTGAGCTAACGCGTTGTTGGTCTCCTCTGTTTCACAACCACTCAGACCCAATCCCTGCAAATTAAATATAAAATTAGTAATAACCCAATTTATAAACTATTTTATAACAAATAATATTTACCAAAGCTTTCAAAGGAATGTTTTCGTCCAGACCGGCTTTGTTTTTCGCTTTGTTGACCATCTCAGCGATGCGTTTCGAACATTCCTCCATGCCAAGAAGTAAGTGATTCGTTGCTGGTCCATTGCTCTCTACCAGAATCTCGCCCTGTTCGTTGATTAAAACTATCGTCGAGTGTGTTGCACCCCTGTAAATTAATAACAACTTTTGTATTTTAAATCTGTGAATTTCACAACGGGGAAATTTAAGGTTATAAATAACGCACCGCACCAACACGATGGTTTTGTGCTGCACTATAAGCAAAAGCACATGCGGAAACGCCACCTGGTGACTAAAACCCGTAACTAAAGTATTTTAACCGTCCATGATTAAAATATAACTTTTTATGCCTCAAAACAGTGAAAAAATTCTAATTTTTAACGTTGCAGTAAAAAAACATACAAAGTTCTTGCTTCCATTGTGTTTTACGAACATAAAACCCAAAATAAACATTAACGAGCATTAATAACTTGCCACTTTCATTCAATGTGTCAACCTTCACCTTCACTTTGTATACTTGCGCCAATTTTGTAGCGTTTTTAATAATTTATTCCTAAGTATGCATGCAAGCGCGCAGTTTGATAACACTGGCTTATCAACAAAATAATTGTGTACAGAGTGGCACGGTGTGTATACATTGTGTATTTTTACTCCTTGCGGATCAACATTTTATTACTTTACTATGCTATACTATTTTGTGCGTAATAGAAACACGCCAACGCGGACATGTTCGACAGCAATTTGCAATAATAATATGTAAATATTGACAATGTCCTCAGGTATCAACAGGTATTATATTGGACATTTCCTTGAAATAATTATTTCTTTCTTTAGGAAATGCATAACTTTTTATAATAGCTATAGGCAACTTTTATTTCATAAAATAAAAAATTTATTCATTAAAAATTTGAAACTTTGACTTTGCAATAAAAACTTGCTAAAATTATGCAAGCATAATTCACGAATAAATGTCAAACATCTTAAGAAACATAAATGCAAATAATTTTTATATTATTCATTGACACGATGTGTGCGGTTGAATATTTTAAAACATATCTCGAATAATACACGCTAATGAAACATATGAATGATAATTATGTCGATAATTAGTTATATTTAACATGATTATTGTCAAACAAATGCAAAAACATGAAATTTACTGTCTAAAAAGTGACGTGCCAATAACTAACCTCACTTTGTGCTCACTCTGCGCAGACGCAAACTTACATTTTAATTTAAACACAATTTCGCGATGAATAAATAAATAATAAGTCATTACAAAACAAATAAAACATAAATAAATTAAAAATTATTTAATAAAAGTTTAAATTCTTCGCTTACCCTTCAATTCCACCAATAATCGTCGCCATTTTCAACCAAACTGCTCCGAAACCCAACAACTCAACGAGTTTATAAACTCAACAGATCAATTTCACTTCCTGTATTAATTTAATGTGATAAACACGTATTGGATTATGACGCCGTGTAAAATTCTACGAATATTATTCTAAATAATATCAGCGATTATATGATGCGTAGCATATTGTGGGGGAGCTTCAGGGCGAATGCGCACCGCGCAACGTGTGTGCACCGAACGCGTTCGACAGCACCGATGTTAATTAACGAACTACGCGCGGACACCACAACGCGCTGTTTATACTAACGCGAGAAAACCAGAATAAATTCCGGCGGCGCGCGTCGCGATTACTCCGCGCCCTCCGCGCATTCACATTCATTCGCTCGTGTCCAATCGTATCTCTCGCCGGCGACGGGATATGGGACGAAAGCACACAGAAAGTGAGCGGCCGGTTGGAAAGTGTGGTGTTGTTTTTTTATTCAACATCATTCAATGTTACACACGTTGCTTGAATATGTCGGATGATACGAGTAGGCAGTGTCCATGTGTGAAAACAAACGTGGGTTGTTTACGTCGAAATCAGCTGGCGCCGACAAGCATGGCTGCCTACATAAACAAACCTTAGTGATTTACTGGTTTTACCTGACGATTATATTCATCATAGTTTCGATGTGTGCTTAATTGATAGGGTTGTTTATCGTACATTGTTTAATTATTCTCGTTTATATAAAAATGTGTAAATGTTTATCTAATGAAGTTTACTTGCGCCTAGAAGTTAGGCAACTTCATTTACATGTCAAATAAAGCAAACTATACTCTGTTAAAGTTAAGTTAAAAAATATGAAAAATTAACTTCAGCGGTGATAAAAATAACTTTTAAGACTATATTCCTATATATTAAACATTGTTAAATGATTTTTTATCTATATAGATACTTTAAACGTAAAATTTCCTGTTAATTTTGATTCAAAACATGTTTTAAAGTTTGAATAACTATGAACATAGTATATATTGACATTGAAAAGTTTACAGATGTTAAACTGAATGATTCACTTCAAAATTCGCAGTAAATTGCATCAAATGCCAAGATCAAGTTTGTTTTGAGTCAATATTGGCACATTGATGAAGTGCACTTAAACACGAGCACACTTTTATTCTCATTAATCCGAACTTATCGATATCAACGTGTGCGCAAACATAATATCACCTATCGCGCCACTTATCAACACTGCAAGTCAATAAATGCGATCAACATTTTATAGTTTTATTATCAGTTTCAATTCAATTCCAAAAAGAGGTGTTATTAAAAAGCTATCTAGTAGTTATAATTCAAAATTCAGATATTAAAAAAACATATTAATAAAGATAAAATGTATAAAACAATACGATTGCACAACAATATACAATTATCCGCTGTCTCTGCTAGAAATCTAATCATTTAAAGTCTTTTCTTGTTTGATTAAACTTTAGCCCTCAGACTTTTCCTCCTAGTAAATATTTTTAAATATTTATATACCTGACTGTATGCGATTCTAGCCAAAGTTAATTCTCCCGGAAACCCAATGATTAACTTATTGTTTACTTCGAAAACGACGCCGCAGTGAATTACAACTTCGTTGGTCCGTTAATTAAAAGGAATGGCAAGTAAAACATGATTCAAAATCAAGTTATGCATGATTAAATCTTAAACGTAATTGGCAAATGCATTAATTGCAATAAAAATGATGTGGATGTGTATGCGCCGAGTGTGCGTGATTTTTACCGTCATATCAAAGTTGTAAATCCCCAAAATTGTCCAAAAACATAATGAAGTTTGATTTTATTAGATTGGGTTAGTAATGTATGATTTGGGCAGTGTTTACGCTGGTATTTCTGGTTGCGGACCAATCCCGTTCGCTAATTCGTACACCTTGCGCGCCACCTCAGCGGCGAGTCGGTCAACTTCGGAGTGTGACGCTGCTTCGGCATAGACACGAACTACGTCTTCGGTTCCCGAAGGCCGAACGAACGCGCGGCCATGTTTGTATTTATTTACCAACTTTGTTATCTCTTCCTGCAGGCCGTTAGGGGTTAGGCAGGTGCGGGCTGCATCTGTAGTTGTAATGGCATTTCGATCCTAAAAAATAAAAGGTAAAAATTAATTTTTAATATGAAATTTAACTTATAATAATCAAAAATTGTTATCTTGTAATAACTTAGCTTTACCTCTACGGATACTTTCAAAAGTCGGTAAGGTAGATCCTGATAAGACTTCTCCCAGTCTTGAATGGACCATCCTTTATCATGCAGAATAGTTTCCACGACCAATAAATCAGAGATGGCGTCACCAACAGTCTCGTTGATGAGGTCAATGAGCGCCAGCAGTCGCGTCGTCGCTTTCTTTTGATTATCAGTCAAACTTAAAACAAAAACACACACAATCATTAAAAATATTAAGTTATTTTAAGTCATTTATACATAATTATCCATAAATATGAATAATTATCATTTAATGACTTGATCATTATTATATAATTAAGTCTTTACCTGCTATTGTTTTCTAGCGCGTCCTTGAGCGCGCTCTTCGCCCGCGCGCTGAACACCACCGTGCCGTGACCGTTCGCCTCGAAGTACACGCCGATATCAAATTCCATCGCTTTGTGATGCAAATGTTTGACACCCGTCTCCGCGCATTCAACAGGCACTTTCTAAACACACACATTAACAAACATTTGCATTTATATTAAAACAACTTACAAGTTTCTCGGTGATATACTTCGTTGATCCAGCATTGGCGTACGCCGTTTGCACTAAACCTAGGTTGAGATCAATTCCAGTTTCACCCAGTAATTCCTTAATGTAGGCAGCAAAGAGTGTCGCTATCCGATCGCCGTCCATCAGATGGAACTTCTCACCGTCGTCCTGATAATAGTAAACAATTCGGTCCGCGTCACCGTCCACAGACACGCAACGCGCGTTTGCAACGCTCGGCAGACCATTGGGGAACTTTTGTTGTGTTTTTACATAATCAGCACCACACTGTGAAAACAAAAAACCAACTTATTACATGTACTATAAAACCATGTATGACTGGTTGCATATGTATAAAGCAATGACAACACATTTTCTGTAAGTGTTAGGTTTGCAACCAGCAATACACCACACTCACCATGTAGTTAAGTTTGCCTGAACCAATAATTTCATCATTGTAATTCCGTATGACTAAAGGCTCGCCGATGCGTTCCTGGAAGAACTTGATCTTCTTCGCGCCGACACCATTCGCCCCATCGTAATACAGTGTGTTTTCATAATTTCCCTTCGAATATTCATCACCGCGCAGTTTTTTGAACGCCGTGATCAATTTCGTGTAGTATCCCTCCTCGGTGGGTGTTCCGTATGTGCGGTCGTTTCGACACTTGACGAAATAGTGCAATTGGGGCGTTGTGACGATGCCGAAATCGATAGGTTTGCCGGAAATGGCGAGTACGCCATCCATTAGCGATTTGGCCAGGGATGGACTCGACGGTCGTGTATCCTTACCAACGTAGACTTCCACTCGGTTGTTCATGTCAATATCATACTCCTTGACAATTTCACGCATGAGATCTTCAAGTTTATCATCACTTCAAATTTTCAAAACAAAGAAAGTTAGAATTAGTTTGTGATGAGTGAAATATGAATCAAACGCAGTATAATAGTTTGCCTATAGTATGTATGTTTGCATGTATTGTGGGTTGCCTATATTAAAACGTGCAAGATGTGGGAGATCAGATAAATATAAATTTTTAAAAATAGCGCAACGTGAGAATGGGAATATTATCTGTGAAATATGTGTGTAAACACAATAAATCAACAGGAAGCGCCGCATCATCCCGACAGGATTATTTTTAATCCCATGAATGAACGACACCCAAAAATACTAAAATTTTCATTTCTAACTAACCTGACCTAACAAAACGCATTCTAACCTTAAATTAAATAAAATTCAAAATACTGTCAACTCACTCAACATTGGCAAATCTAGTCGCCCATGCCTCCCAGCTTTGTTCCAGCATTTCCCCGGCGGGATCGACCAGTTTAACGCCGTTATCAGGTTCGGGGTTATGCGACGCTGTTATCATCACTCCAACCGTTGCTAAAAAAAAAATAAAATATTACGTTTATTTATTATTTCAGCAATAGAATACAAAGTATACCTTTGAGATGTCTGGCTCTAAGTACAGCCAATAACCCCATACGATACATCACATATCCCAGCTTGCTAGCCCTAAAACACCAAAGAAAAACACGTTAAAGGTGACATAAACTCAAGTGCAAACAAAAGACAAGTGCAGAGATTGTCGATTGAGGTCACACCACTCGAAAATGTATGCGTGTAACCTTTGCACTTAGGAAATTCGATGAAAAATATGAGAAAAAGTAAAAGAAAACTTACTTGAGGCGGAATCCAGCTGTGCCATACTCAACGTCAGCCTTCTCGGTCTTCGGATGCATTTCGCGTGCGAACGCGTAGACGGTTCTGAAGTTCGCCATGTCGACGGCGACGACGACGGCGAGCCTTTCACTTTTCTAACTCGCGTGAAAGTCAAGTCAAGCTGAGGCGAGTGGAGAGCGTGTCGCGAGCACCGCACCGCCGGTTTCGCACTGCGCGCGGCGCGCTGAATGCCAGCCGACGTTCGGGGACTGGAAAACCACAAAGATGTGTGAGTGGAGTGTAGGCTATCCGTACAACACACATGCGCATTGGTACACTACATACGTGCAGCGTGAGTAACTTCAATGGCACGTCCACTGCATTCTACATACACAACTACATTGATTCAAATATACATACGCGTTTAAAGTTGTTAGAAGTCAGGAAGACGCAACAGCAGCGCAACACCATTAGTCACATTAATAAGACGCACCGCGATTCCCGTGCGCGGTGCACAACAGGAGAAATAAATGTATGCGTTTGATGTTTGAGCGCAAAGTTGGCACAGTTGGCACCCTCACCGATTGCGACTGTGTTTTTATTTTGTATTAGCGTTCAAAATGATGCAGATGGTGCGCTTCAATGATCTCCATTTACGTCGAACGCGTGAACCAGATTGAGAAACCTTCGCGACATTCCCTTTTGCGATTAATGGTAAATACACAAACTGTTTTGTGCAAGTTTAAACTCAAAACTCAACTAGATGACTGAGTGGCCATTTTGTTTGAATATTAAAAACTTGTATAGAATGTTGGAACACTCGGTGTGTCACCCTCATGCTGTTGATTGTTATTTATGAGATTAAATTCAATTGTACAACTCACAACGGCTGTGAGCTGCATTTAAGGCGGAATATTATATTAATTCAGACTTAATTCGATTAATGAATGCATAGGAGTTGCGTGCGGTGCACAGCGCCACCATGCGGAATATTTGAGTACTATTTGACTTTTTTGACAGTATTTACGGATGTATCGTAACTTTCAGTGGTTTTATATGGAAATATACTTTTGTCTGCTAACGTAAGCATATTTACGAGTAAAATGGCGTATGTGTGGCTTGGAAACAACCAGAAAAAGCCACATTACAAGTAAAATTCAACGAAAACTTAAACTTTCGCAGAAATATGTTTACAATTGTTCACAGCTTATCTGCAACCAACCACACAACCAGAAAAGAACGCTACAAAGTGAAATGCTTGGTGGCGATAACTCTGAGTGTGTACAGATATTGATCAAACAAAGATATCAGATTGTTATCGCGGCCATATTGAATCTAATCTTGTTGGGTGCGCACAGCACAGTAAAACGTTCTTTACACTTTCGTTTCACATTTATTTCCGTTTCGCGCGTTGTAAAATACGTAATTAGATAAAATAAAAATATTCAAGGTACAAAATTGATATTTACGATTAAAATACTTCAATTGTTTGGACGGATATCAGTTATCCACAAGTTTCTAAGAATACTCATTAATATCTAATATAAAAATGTAAAAAATATGTACACAATTACAGAAATCTACTTGATCTTTATCCTACTTTGATTTAAGGCTTTTTAAGGCATGATAGATTCATCAAAATGAGATTCTGGAGTATTTAAACATTCAAATTATTCCTGCATGATGAGTAAATCTAAACATTAGTCATCATTTAGCTAAAAGAAACTAGACGCAACTCGTAATGCGTCATCGACTAAGTTGTACAGGGACGGATTAATTTTACGACAACAAAATATACAATTACGACAATTTCAAGAGCGTTAGAACACATAACACTGCTGTCAGCAGCCAGCTAGCGTGCGCATGCGCAGAACCTGCGTGACAATCGACAATCCGCCTCGCTCGCATGAAATCCTTCCCCAAGTAATCCGAATAATAACGATATTCAGGTGGAATTACACGGAGTTGCGTTGTGGCGTCTTGGAATATCAAATCCGTGAAAGGCGGTTGCGACCAGAACATACTGAAACTATAAACACACAATATTAAATAAATATAATTTAATGATGTGTAACATTGGTTGCCTACCTAAACTCATCAGGAATCTTCCTCCCGTAGAACGTCTGTGAGTACAGGAACAAATTAATATATGCATTGATCTGTGTGCTGTTGTATCCATACGCGCCGCGTGTAACAATAGCGTTAGCTTTGACCTTGCCAAGGTTACACTTGACATACTCGTTCGCTTCAGCTCTGGTGCCATCTGGACACAACAGCTCAAAATCATCCATCAAATTATCCCTAGCCCACCATTCTCGTCGCTTCCCGCCGGTATTCTCCAACACAGTCGTGTGTTTAACAAAAGCAACATGGCCGCCTCCCTCGACTAAACACCTAAACGCTCCGGTGTGACCGTAGTAATCCTCAGACGCATCACGTCGGCAATATCGGAAACTAGCGCCATGACACAAGTGACACATATTGTCATAAGGTACCCCGGTGTTGTATTCGGTGCTTATCGCGCCCGGCACGCAACTTTTCGTGAAATACTCTGCGGCTGCGCGGATGGCGTTGCATCCGTACGGACGTATCCATCCATTACTGATGAGATACGCCAATGGATAAACCCAGCCCGCCGCGGTGTTCACACCGCCATGACACGTATTCTTACCTTTGAGATAAGTAATTTCTGTATCGGGATCGGATTCTTTCGCCACGGCAACAACATAATACTCAGGACTTTCGAGATTGTATACCTCACTCATAAACGGTACAAGATCAAAACTTAATCCTGCAGTGTAGACGTCGCTAGCGTCGAGTATCGTGACGTCAGCAGTGCCGGAACGTATCGCTTGCATGCAATGAATGTGGGAGTGGCCTTTATAACAAACCATTTCGGGTTTCAACAGCTGCGCTTGGAGCGCTGTGCGCATCTTGACACATTTCTCGAGTTCCTGCTCCGAAGTGACGCATAACGTCATGCGATTCACCGGACAATCACGAACGCCCATGACGATTTCTAACGAACGGCCTAAGTAGCCAGAATATGTCTGACGATCTTCCGGTAGGGATAAAAATCGTCTTGTGTTATCCTAGACATAAATAACATTAATGTATAAAGTTAGTTTTTAATATAACTTTATTTTCTTACCTGGACTAATAAATTAGCATGTATACCGTATCTCGGTGTGGATTTAAACAAATCAAACACTTCATAGAATGTCTCGTTGTATCTGGGTCGATATGTGCGGTTGTAATTCAAGGGATGATAATTATCCGGCTGTCGATCACGATTGTAATTCGTCCCATCATCGTACGGATCAATATTAATTCCATATTGTCCACGGTTGATCTGGTATGGATCACGATCGAACGGATTGCGACTTCTGTCTCTGTCAAATCCATCCCGGTTTGGATCATCTCGATTTCCATCACGATTACCATCACGATTCAAATCCCTATCTCTATCGTCATTTCGGTTGCCATCTTGGCCGTCGGTATTGTAGGGATTCGCATTCCGATTGCCATACCGACTGGCAGGTCGGGTGTTCTCGTCGTTGTCACGATTATCACCATACGGATTATAACTACCACGATTATAATCACCATATTGTTGTCGTTTATACCTGATGCGATTACCCAACTGGTCAAACTCCGGCCGCTCATCATTGTAGATATCTCTATCCCGGTTTTGATCATGAGGTTGATCAATTGTACCGTTCGCAAGCGGCCCATAACGTTCAGCAACTTTATCCAAGAACTTTTGATATTTGCGTCGCATTTCAATTGATGTCACTGATGTAGTAACAATGGCGTTGGTTGGTACTGTGCCCCAATTACAAGCGCGATAATCGTCAATGGAGCGTCGTGTTCCATCTTTGCAGAGTAATTCAAACGCGTCCTTTGACACAGCAGCTAAAGTTATAATAAAAATTTAATAAACTGCGGTGTACGTTGGGTTGCCTACTTACTAAATTCATCACCACCGGTTAATTCTTGAACGGTGTAATCCTTGAGAAAAGCGACATCTCCAGCCTCCAATAGACATCTGAAAGCACCTTCAAAGCCTGCATAGGGATCAGTATCCGTACATTTTCCCCCGGGGACTTTACCAATGCACAGAGCGCATAATTTATCAGAATTGTCACCAATTGGGTTAAACTTATCCGTGAGCGCATTTACTGCACATGACGGGCCGAAAAACTCAGTTGCTGTCTTTACATGATTGTTACAATCCGTAATTTCCATACCACCTTGTTTCATTAACTAAAAAATCAATTTTATACAATAATTGACATTATAACCTTAAATTAATGTAAACACCAACAGATGGCGTTCTAGTGACATTTCAGTAAAAACTCACTGTGTAAATAGGTAATGTCCAACCGGCAAGTGTGCCAACCCCAGCAAAACACGCCTTCTTATTGCGTAGATCCCTCAATGATGTGACATCTTTCATCGTGTTTTTCTTGATAACAGCAACCGCGTAATTATGCTGTAAACCTCCCGCTGCGATTTCTTGCGCGATGGGAATCAAGCTGTGATAGCGACCGCCCATGAAAACTTCTCCAGCGTCCAATGACGTGAAAGTCACCTTCTCAGAGTCGATCAACTGCATGCATTCAGCTTTATTGAATGCCTGGTAACAATCCAGGCGGAATTCATCGTAACCAACGCGAATGATATCTCTTTCGATTGCTTGGGCGAAGTGGATGCATTTTCGTTGTTCTTCACGGCCTACTGTACACCATGCTACTTTAAGTCGCGTGTCGTTTTCGTCTTCGATGAAGTTGCTTTGTCCTGAATGGGATAATGGAATATTTTCGGTTATACATGAATGTAAATTTAATTGTTAGTTTAAAAAAAACTGTTATTATTACTAACTTTTTCTACTGTTAGGCAAATACAATATTGCTGGAACTGATAATTAAAAAAATAGTGCGATTAGTAATGTGTGCCAAGAATACCAACTGAATTAGTCTTCAAATTACAATTTTGACAGTTGATGTCAAAACATAACCTTATGTCATATATCATGTCATATGTCAATTATGTCATAAATTTCTATGTGATTGAATAACCTCTGCTTTTCGTTATACATGTAACTGTTACTGTGGTTGCCTACCATGCGAAACATGTATAACAAAAAGCATATGTATATCAATCACAATTCAATATACAATAATTAAAATATTAATTATTTCTAATATAAATAATAATCTTCAGAACCCACGAAGAGTAATAAGTTGAATCTAACCTAACTAAACTTAAACAATAGTCTACACCTGCATAAAACCCTAAATATTTAATTTTACCAAAACTAAAATATCAACTAATTCAACATTAAACTACAAAACTAAAAACACCAAAAACGAAAGAATTAGGTGCACATGATTAACGAATTTAATTAAAATTATACTAGTGTGTTGTGTGCCACATGCCCCACCTTGTTCATATAATCTACTGCAGACTACATGTTTGCTATCTGATATTTCTTTTCTTTTTACCTGAAGCGAACGCGATAAGGCTTATCACGACGAGCAGCGCCAATAAGCGGAAACCCCGCTTGATTTTCGACATTATCTCACCGGAGAAATACTAAATTCGTTAATGCGGTTCAAGTAAACATAATACACGCCCAAGCACTACTCACTCACAACCTGCTCACAATTCACAACCGTCTGCGACGCTCACAACACAGAACTAAACAAGCGAGCGCGCACGAGAAGTCGCGTCATCGCATTGTAACACACGTCACCTGCGAGTGCTTGTTGTAGGCGCGCTGCACGCTCAAGAAGAAGACAGGTAGACTTAAGTATGGTTGTGTGGTTAAGGATTACTCATGAGCGAATGCACGAATGAATCATTTGGAAGATAGGCAACCAAGTATACAGCAAAACTAATATTGCAGGTTGAATATAACATTAGGTATTTATAACTAATAAATTAGATAGAAACATAATTAATTTCAAAATTTGATTCACTTTCTCGTAAATTTATTGTTTTTTAATAAAAATTTGTTGTGTAGTATTAGTATTTTGAATATTTTAACAAAAATTCAAAGACATTTAATGTAGGCAACCAACCGAGCATGTTTACATCCTACGGGTATAAGGTATAAGTACGTTGGCAATAAAACAATGTAACCTAAAAACCAAAACAAATGCGAACTTATTATCCAAAATCAAGTATAAAAATGACTTCCGACGTAATGTTTGTCCTAGCCTACATCTTATTTGTGATATGTGCAGTGCACCCACCTGCGGAAGTAGTCTCCGCTGGTTTTACAATCTCCTCGCTGTTTGAGAAACTTTTGGGCAACGAGAATGTTGATTTCATTCAGTTTCACATTAGAAGAACAACACTCACACTTTTAATTTATTCATTACTTCCGTTATTATTTGTATTAGGGCTGAATACGTTCGTGACAGAAGAAACTCAATCAGTGAGTTTATAAAATAACTTTAATTATAAAAATTAATTTTGTTTCTGTTGCAGGTTTTTATTCTTATTGATAATCACCCCACAATTTATTTAATTCTTAGCACAGTGGCATTAATGTTGCCTCTGCTTGCTTTAGTGCAAATTTATAACTATAAATTGAATTGGGCTGCACATCCAGTTGTGCAAACACTCAAAAAGTTTTCAAATGACAACACAACTTGGGAACAAATTGCAACTGACATAAACAATGAATACAGGAGGTAAAAACACTCACATATTTGATTATATGAATTAATTTTGAGATTATTTTCAGAGTTGAGAAAATCTGTATAAAAACAAGCCCAATAACAACTGTAATAGCAACAGAAAACTGGATCATCAAAGTCTTACCACTGAATTTATTCATTGCGCATCAAAGTGATGCGTCGTTGACAGTTGAACAAACCGACACGCATGCGTTCTCGCACGACCATGCCGGTGTTGTACAGTACATCACTATTAAAGTAACATCAAATCGTGTGGAAACGTTCAAACTACGACTGAAAGCGCTTGACTTTCAAGATCTGCAGGATCGTGTCGCACGATCAATCAATATTCTACCCGAAGTGAAGTTTCATAAATCCATTATCGAACAATTCACGGATGTTTTCAAAGATGCGATCAAGGATAATGTTAGATATGAACCTATGCAGGTATGTACATTTGGTTGCCTATCGTCAGTGACACTGCAATTTTCTACCTATTACGTTTTAATATTGTCGTGATTTCCCATAATTGATAATATTTTTTATATCTGAATGTGATTTATCGTTATCACAATCACTTCTTATTATATACTTACTTGATTACTATTGATTAACGTCGTTTATTTGATAATATTTGTGTATTTCCAGGATGTAGATATTTGCATTGGTTGTATGCAGAACAAGTCCGATATAAAACTGCAGAAGTACTGTGAAGACACCCCGTCAACAGGAGAAGGCAGAGCGGCGAATTGCACTAGTTGTTATTGCAAACCAATGTGGTGTGTGGATTGTTTAGCGAGTTGGTTTGTACATCGACAGGATGCCAGCAAGTCTGAGACTTGGCTCTCGTCAAAGTGTACTTGCCCCACTTGTCGGGCGACGTTTTGTGTTCTAGATGTATGTCCAATTGAATTTCAATCGGAACCCACAGATCCTGAAAATCATTAAAAAAATTAAATTTAAAACACTAAAACGCATGTATTTCAATTGCGATGGACAGTGGCGCCATCTACTCTTAACGTTACCAGCAATTTATAAGAAAAATTAATATTAATGTCCTATAATGTAAAAATATATATTATTAACAATAAATAAGAGTTATTTATATATTTGCACAGTTAAAATATGTTGTAAGTTGTTATATAGTTAAAATAATAACATTTTAGTTGTAATTTTAAAAACGCATGCGCATTGTCCGACAGCCATGTTGAAATAGCAAACGTGAAGTTAACCACGACTTTCACCGACTGTACCCGATCGGAAAAGTGACATAAACTTAATATTAACATATTTTCATTAAAATAAACAATAAATACAAACACAATTACTCCTAAATTATAAATAAATTAAACCGTATGTATAATACGTTTAATATTATTTATTACAATACATTTACTGAGTTAATATCACATATTATCAAATTATACAAATGCAGATCATATTCTCATATATATGTGATATTGTTTCCCCGTATTATTTGTTTGCGATAACGCTGATAACACCACACTCGACTATCGATCACCGGATCAAGCCAATCGAGGAACTAATTTCATTATTGCACACTCACACCTGTATGCATGATTATTCTACACAATAAAACTTGAACTTTGTCAGTTGCACAATTTTAACATTGTGCGCAGACGATGACGAGAACAAAGACACAAATGACATTCGTTAAATTCGTTTAACGAAGCTTTGTTATAGTAAATTCTTCTCAAATTATTTAAGGTTTTATGTTTCACTGTTTAATTTTGGTTGTTATTGATTGTTATTTCATATTTTTCAAATCTTCGATGATTTGATCGATGTCCTCTTCCCCTTCGAACACTTCCACGGCACTGCGCCGGCGCGGATCTTTGAATCCTTTCATCTTGCCACTTTTCGTTTGGGAAACACGACGCTTCACGATGGTCTCGTCCATGGAGTGCTGCGTCGCGGGGTTGGTGTCCTTGATAGGCAACCCTAACGTGATTGGTTCTTTGAAGTACGACTGTTTACGCTCCTCTCTTGGTTTCGGACCACAGCACAATATTTGCATTGGCATGGCGCACAATTTTTTTGTTCAAAATTTCAAGTTGAAGTAAATTTTATCTCGACTGACTGCTGTTTGATTGTATTAAACGTGACTGACTGTTTGATAATAATGGAAATGTATTTATAAGCGATGCGAGTCTGTTATCCGTGGAGTGATAACGTGTGCGTTTATTGGTTTTAGAAAAACGCACGTAATACATCAGCGAATGTAAACATTCATTGTAGATGCGGACAATTCTTATTCATTGGTTTTATTATAATATTACATGTTGAATGTTGTTATTTTGTTGTAATCAGTAAAAGAAAACAAATATAAATATCAATTCAATGAATTCTATACGCTAATACGCTAACGTATGTTTCCCACAATGCGCATACAAGTAAATATAAATTTAAAAATCAATTTTTGCAAAAATAGTATATTTCAATATGAAAACTTTTATTTCACCAAACAATAACCTATGTCCTTACCTCATCGGATGATTATCATTCAGAATGCCTCCTAACCCTTTAAACTTTCAAACGCCTCTTCAACAAGTTCTCCACAGTGAGCTGTAACAAGGAACACCTCCAACGGGTGCACCGCACTGTCGTTTTTCAGCACAAATGAACTGTCTGAAAATACAGTTATCAATTAATATATAACATGATAATTATATTAAATTTTTGCTTTTTACTTGGTGTGATGAAAAATGGCGACAACGGCTGCAGTTGCCCAGTTCGGTTTTGATAGGTTATGGTACCAGTGCCGCGCATCACTAATCCTTCCTGTAATAATTCCCAAAGAAAAAAAACATCAATGTTGAATAATTAATGTAAAGTGACATTCAAAACTCACCAGCAAGTCAAAGGTGTTCTGGTAATTGGTCAATTTCATTCCCGGTTTCACACGAATGATGCTCGTATTTAACTTGGACTTGGAGTCTATGCCGTATGAGTGTTGATAGATGTCGTTGTCCACAGCCATGCGGTATTCCTTAGCGTCTAATAACTCGGGTGGTTTCGGAATGCCCGATTCGATTCGATCGGTAGGTACACTTGCGATTTGTGATGTTGACGGCTGTGGTGAACCAGATGGCGCTGGTGCTTCCATAGCATTTGTGCGCTGATAGTCAGCATCAACAGCATCCATATTATTATTATTTAGTTGGTCTGATTCGCATGGCACCACATCATGTGATATTTGCTTTTTCGGTGGGCGTCCTCGTCGCTTCTTAACAATATTTGTCTCTGCACTACTAATTACTTGTTCTGTTGCAGGTGGTAGTACATCGAGTTTTTGTGTTTTGGGAGGGCGCCCTCGTCGTTTCTTAATAACTGCTGTTACGTCACTATTAATAATCTGTTCCGGTGCGGGTGGTACCACATCGGATATTCGTCGTTTAGTTTGTCGATCGCGTCGCGATTTCTTCACAGTTTCAGCGCTTGATTCTTCTTCGGCTTTCTGCTCCTCGATTTTTGTATTTCGACCCCGCGTATTTTTATTTTTCTGTTGATTTCTGCGTTTTAAATCCTCCTTCAATATCAGATTAATATAATTGATTGATTTCAAAGTTCGCCCAAAACGACTCGTTCCAACGACCTCTGTACGGAAAGAATCAAAGTATTTGTCAGTTTAAACTATCTACTATCTAATCTATCTACCAAATATGTAGAAATGATTTAAATAAAGAACTTACCTCGTTCTCCGAGAATAATTGGTTTATAGATGTATTCGAAGTTGTTTCCTTGTTTTTTAGACGTTTTGGCCTTCTTTTTTGGTGATAGAAGTGTTCCTGCATTATTTTGACCACCTTTTCTTTCTTTTTTGGACCTTCCTTCGATATTCTTCTTTTTATTCGTTGTGCTAGACATGCAGACATCATTTGCTTTCATGTCTTTTTTGTTTGGCTTCTGAACAATTTTGTCAGATAAAGGAATAACATCAGGAATCACAGCTATGGTTCCCTCCATTGTCTCTGCCTGTTCTAGGTGAGAAACTTGTACCGGCTCTTCTTGGGATGTTATCGGTGTGATAACAGAGTTTTCATTTAATTCAAGTGATTTACTATCACTTAGTGAATCTTTAGATGCAGGAATCTTTTTGCTTTTCTTTTTAGAAACTGCCACGTTTGATTTGGAAGACAAAGTTGTAATATTTGTTTCAACTTGCAAGTCATGCGTTTCTTCAGCATCCACTTGTTGCTGCTGTGCTTCATTTGTTTCATTTTGCATGTTCTGCGTTGTTTCTATTACATCCTCTCTTGTTTTCAAATTCCGCCGCATGCGCCATCTCGTGCGCAACTTGCATATCAGCTTCGATGTGTTGTACTTTATGATCCAATTTCGTTCGTAACTTCCGTGGTGCTGGTTTCGGAGGAGCCAGAAACACTCGATCGCCATTTTCATTTCGTTCACCCAAAGTTTGGGTTAAATTCAAACCATCTTTTGAAGAATGTATTCTCCTCTCCGGTTGATAGTTAAGGAAGTTCAAGGTCGCTCTTTCGTCTTTCGTAATCAAACCATTTTCTGCTTTATTCAGCAAATCTTGCAATAAACCAATAGTGTCTCGTCTTTTCGAATCAAGATATGATTTATTCGATGTTGTCGATTTGTTAGCCACCGTATCATTCGGTTTCGATTTCAAATCATCAGAATACGCATTTTCCTCTTCGTTTGCATTCTCTTTCACCGGTGTTTTTGAATTTTGAGATTCATTCTGATTAATATCTCTTACATTATCCTCTGTAATCATTTCAACAAGATTAATTTCATCCTCCAGACGCTGTGTCAACGCATTATTAACTTTAACAACGTTTTCACTAAGATTTTTATGTTGTCGACCGCTTCTTCGTCGGTTTTCCATCGAATCAAGAAAATCCATCGGAGGTTCAAGAATATCTTCTACACTGTTCCTCGAATTGGATACTGCACTAACTTTCCGCTTATTTTCTAAATTCACCAAACGTGAATGATTAGAAATGAATCCTGGCGAGTTGCGTAATAGAGATACAGGTATATTTGATGATTTTCTTTCATTTCGCAGACATAAATTCAAAGGCGGGGTTTCAAACACCAAGCTGCGTTTAGATTTCGCCGGTTGTAATATTTTCAAAACAGAGTTTTCTTTGTTTTCAATTTTATTTTGTGTAGCTTTTGATAATGATTCAATCGCTAAATTTAATGTTTTCGGCGGTGTTTGCCCCTGTAAATTGCCAATTTCTTGCAGTAAATTATTATTTGCAACAAGGGCTGAGTCAATGGCCGTTTTGTCATTTTGCAGCTTAGCCGACATCAAATTTTCATCATGCTCAGTATTTATTACCTTTGTGACATTCGCATCATCAGTTTTCTTCATTTTTACATCCACTGCAGACATATTCAACGCATGAAAATTGTTTTGTGACGAATGCCTCTGTAATGCCATTTGTGAAAACATCCGCGCAGTCATAGTCGATTTCCTCCTCTTCATAGTGATTTTCTTGACTCGTTTCTCTAAACAAGTGAGACGTTTCGTAAATTCATCAGTGTTAATCGGCTTGTGTGAATTAGCCAAGTCATGCACGGATTTATTCCTCTTAAACTTCGCCAAATGGTGATTAGAACTGGCGGTAAGCTGTGTCAGAGATGTTGATCGTCGATTGGTTTTCGATTTATGTCTTAAATTTATCGGTGAGGCATATATTTCAGTTGTATTGCAAACAGGAGAATCAAAAACATCTTTTGCTGGATGATTAGCAGACTTTGCATTAAGTGGAGTTGAAGAAAGCACAATTGATTCATGTTTTTGTGTGTCTGAGGGTGGTTCTGGTGATAATTGAGTGTTTTGAACTTGCAACACAGGTTTCTTCGGTTTAAGAAATGGAATCAGTCCAGATTTGCGCGGTTCGACCAAAATATGAAAACTTGGCTCAGAATCCTGTGCAAAATTAACAATAAGTATTTTATATTTGTATATATCTGTATAAAAATGAAGTAGATGTTTGATTTTAAACATTTGAACATACCTCCTTGTCTGAACTTGCCACTATTGACAAGGATTTCTTCTTTTTCTTGGGTTTGGGTGAATGCTCTTCATCTGATGAAGTCAGACCTCCGGAACTACTGGACAAGTCGCCATTTCGTGCAAGATCAATCAGCACATTCCTGCAAAGCCATTATTATTCACTTATTATATTATTTATTTAATTAATATTAATTTAGTATTAACTTACGGATGCACAATGCGCGTCCTTTGTCTTGCAGTTAGTCTCGGTAGTCCAACCATGTTTGCATTGGGTAATTCAAATCACTAACTGTTAACATATACACAATTTTAATATCCAATTAGTTAGATATGTATTGCATATCTGGAAGACGCCAAACAAGTCCAACACTCATAACCTTCACAGCATAGAAATCACTGACCTGGTATAAACAGGAAATTCTAAGTGAATGTATCCCTGCATCACTAAAGCAGGAAGACCGTAGTTCACAACTCACAATTCTTAGCACATTTGTATATTGGTGATATATAATAAGTAGAATCTTATTTCTTGTCGAACTCAAAGCCGCCTACAAAACAAATAACCGTCACGATTTGACAGTGTAACGGCCGTTACCTTGAAAGTTTAAATTCCGCACGCAGGCGCTTTAAGACGGCGTATGAATTTGAAGTATGGTTCGGGTTTCTTCGTGAAGCATAACTGTGAAACTAGAGTTGGAGTGTATAACTTGTGGATGAAGCGGCTGAAGTCAACTGCGTGTGTGTGTGTGTGTGTGTGTGTGTGTGTGTGTGTGTGTGTTAATGAGCATGCGCTAACACTGTCTCACTCTTTGTATCCCTTGCCGCGTACGTCTAACATGATTGGTAGAAATAAGATTTAAGAGAACAGCCATGTTTCCACCACAACCAAACTTTTTATCTCCGATTTTATTTCTTTATGACAAACTGTTTGGATGTTTTCTGCCACGAATTTTTGTGACCTTTTCTTGAATATTGCATTAGAAAGTTGTAGCTATAATGCGAGTAGTATATTGCCAATTTTTTTAAATTTCGAACATCTGTGGAATAAATAAATAATATTTTCTTCTTGTATGTATTTTAGAAAATGAGTTAACTCATCAGTGAAATATTCTGGCTCAATATCTTTTTCATACTTAGGCAATAATCGCTCTACACAATTAGTCTCAACACGGCTTAATTCGAGTAATTTCTGTTGAAATTCATTCTCTTCCAACATATTAAGTTTTCTGTTTGAGGGTAATATTTGGTACCATGTAAAAGGTTTATTTTCTTATTTCCAAGAAATAGAGAAAAAGTACTCGAGCTAAGAGTCATAAATCTAGGTATAATTAAGGGCAGTCTAGACCGCTTCCGAAAACTCTAATTTTGAATATACGGCAATCGTTCATAATTAAACTTCGTAATTATTGAATAAAATCACCACTACCTAAATCCATAATTCCAACAATTTCTGATGTTAATACCTACATACTTACATACAATATAAAAAATGTTGACTATTAGAAGTTATGGATTGGTATTTAAATAATTAGAAAGATTTTCGCTTTAATATTTTATTTAATTTGGCTGCACCGAAAAGAATACCGCTCTCTTACAAGATTATCTCGATTATCTTTTCGATTATCGAACTAACTTAAAACGTTGCAAAAACTTAAAGCCAAACCTTTGACTCATTCGTACAATAATGCTCCTATTGTATACCACACATTAAGACTTTATCTTTATACAATAATAAAAGTATTGGATAGCCCTGATTAATTTTGTTATTTTGCCGGTGTTATAACGATGCATATTCCAACATTGACGATAAAAAAATTTCTTGACGAAAATGTTGTATCATTATAAGAATGATGAGCTGTTAGGGATTTAGCCTCCTCGTCAACAGTTTCGAAATTATTTCTGCCCTCTGTTATAAATTCGTTTAATGATTTTAATAACGCTATTAAGAATATATGTCTTTGGTTCCACTGTACCTACTTGCCAGACATGTTAGCAGCGTTATCATAAGATTGGCCCCACAGTTTGTGATATCTCAGCCATAATCATGCAACTTTCTAAGCACAATTTCTTCTAATGTTGAAGAATCATGTCCAAGAAGTTTAATAAATTCAAAAAATCTTTCTTTTTTCCTTTTGTAATTTCAGTTTTCGCTTTTCCGCGCCGGATAAATATTTTCGTCGCATTTTAAATAGATACTGCATGAATTAAAAAAAAACATAAATTATTAACTATTACCTATATCCTGCAGTTGGCTTCGTTGCTCATTTTGAAAGCCAAAATAATTACCTACTGTTGCACAAATGTTTTGTGAAAATTGTAATATGTATAATAAGAAATATTAACGATTTACCTTTATCGAAGCTGTTGTTGATTATTGACTGCAGTTTTGAAAATCAAGGGCGCCATATCGTCTACGCACAAAACTTGGAGAAGAAACTTTTGTAGAACTAGTGTTGTCGGGGTTGTGATTCAAGACTCACTGACCACTCTCTGTTTTTTTTTAATCCAACTACCACCCCAAAAATGTAGATAAAAATTGTAGAACAACGTGTACCGCAGATGTGAAAAAATGATAGAAAGACGCGATAATGAATATTCCAAAAAAGAGAGTTAATGGAATATTCCTCAACTCATCTCCTCCACAGATGTGCGAAATTTAAAAAAATTGACAATATATATACTACTCGCATTATAGCTACAACCTACAACTTTCTAATGCAACATTCAAGAAAAGGTCCCAAAAATTTGTGGCAGAAAACATCCAAATTTTATTTTAAACAGTTTGTCATAAAGAAATAAATGCGCATCAACTGAAAAAACTGTATATTTATAAAAAATATTTATTTATTAAACATTATACGTGATTTTGGATTTACAATTTTATTTTTGAGTTGACATGTTTCGCCCAGAGGGCATCTTCATAAACTGACTTTAGTAGGTATGTTAGGGGTGTTTTGTGTGCTTGTGGGAATGTGTAGTTTGTTAAGTGGTTTAAAAATTGTGTCGTGTATTGAGTGTGTCTGTTCGTTTAGTAATTGGTGTTTGATTTTGTGTTTGTATATCTGTATGTGTTCTTTAATGTTTAAAAATTTATCTGTGGATGATTTTAATATTGTAAGTGTATTGTCTATTGTGTTGTGTTGGTGATTGTGTTGTAAGATGTGTTTTGCATAGTGTGAGTGGTATGTGTGTGGATTTTTTATTGCGTTTGTGTGTTCTTGGTATCTGATTTTCATGTTTCTGTTAGTTTTCCCTATATATATTCTATTGCATGTGTTACAAGTGATTTTATAGATGCCGCTGTTATTGTATTTGTTTGTGTTTAGTGTTGTGTGCGTTTGTAGTTTGTTGAATAGTTTTTGATTTGTTTTATAGGCCAGGGGCCCCCCAGCCTAGTGCGCCTAGGCCATAATCCGCCACTGTGCAACATTAAGTAATGGTCTAAAATCAACTTTTCCAAATATACACACAATACTGCAAATTTTTTTGACCTGCGCAATAGTCTTTCACAAGAGCACTTAAATGACTTCGCATTAATGTTTATAGAAAATGATATTTTAAAGAAACTAGAGTACGATAAAATTATTGAAATCTTTGCCCAAGAGAAGGCAAGAAAAGTAAATTTGTAATTTGTATTTAAATACGATTACCGTTTTTGAGCACACGTACGATGAACTCGAGAACCAAGATAGCATTGAAAACGATAATCCCATCGCGGATAGTATGGCTGAAAACAATTAACGCACAACACCTGGTCCATCGCGAAGAGCGAATCGGAAGATAATCCATTAAATTTTGGAATAGTGCGTGTGGATTAGGCCTACTAGAGATACTACGATAAAAAAAACGCGCCACGTACTCTACCTCATGGTGGTGAGGAAATGAGTTTTTGGCACAAACGAATGTTGAAGTAGACTTTGCGGCGCCCGTACGCTAAAACTATTAATTTTACTGGGCTAATAACCTAACTTGATTTGCGCCTAGGGCCCCACTGAAGCATAATCCGCCACTGCGGCCAAAATCAACACATATTTGCAGCAGGGGCGGAAACATCTTCGAATATTATTCTGTTTCGACCTCAAATAATAATTAAATAAATTTATTTAAATATCCTATGATTATTGCTTTATATTGACATATAAATTAAAACATATTTTAATCGTTTGCGAATGCATTCTGCACATAACATTCTTGTTATAATTTATTGTCGTATTTCTAAACTAATGCTTGCTGCTATGAGCAGAATGCGCAGAATCGTTGCTGTGCACATCGTTGGTGTTGGTGTTGCTATCCCGTAGACTTACAGGCGTTGCCGGAGCTGATCCATTATACCTACTCCTTGCATCGCCGCCACCAGCAATACCATTGTGACTCAAAGTTCGAATATCCAACATTGGCTGCGATGGCGCTGGTGTCGCATCATCACCTTCATACCGCTCATAACACTCCTGCCATTTATCAATGTGTTCACAATTATGCTCATTACAAGCCTCGCAGAGAAGAATGTTTGGTTTCAATGAAGCAACCACTTTCTAATAATTACATTAAAAATTAAATCAAATCAACATTCAATCAAGACTATTTTTGGTCACTAACCTCTCTTAACGTCTTGCCTTTAGCCTTAACCAAACTACAAATCATGAATATCGGCAGGCAAAAGATAGAAAACGACGAGATAACCCACCCAATACCAATTGCCCAATCAGGGTAATGATACAGACCATTATTATACGTGGGCGACTCATAATCGATCATATAAAACACCCAAATGGCGAAAATCATCAATGGCGCTGCAATCGTCCAGCAGAACTTGAAATACAGACTCGGTTGTTTACCTGTCATGTGTTCAATGTTCTTCGACAACCGCCAGACGCCATAGAACCATGATATCGCAATTATTTCAATGAATGCCACGTACATTATCGATATAGACGCTGCGTAATGATCAATCAATTGGAAAAAATATATTCCACCCTAAAAAAACAATAAATAATCATTTTATCTACTGGGTGTTATGATAATAACGTACATTTGTCACATTTGGTAATCCTAGCAAGAAAGAAATGATGC
The DNA here is from genome assembly GCF_025399875.1 of Dalotia coriaria. Lineage (NCBI taxonomy): Eukaryota > Metazoa > Arthropoda > Insecta > Coleoptera > Staphylinidae > Dalotia > Dalotia coriaria. The sequence goes on from NW_027045445.1 coordinate 7,415,845, forward strand.
AGACAACAAAAACAAGGACTTCATGGCACATTAGATGTTTTTTTATCCACACGGGGAAGCCATCTTGGACTGACGTCACCACAACTTCCACAATGGCAAACTACAACACATTTGTTAATATTTTTTGTTTAGAAAGTTTATTTTACTAATGAAATACGTACTTGACTATTAAGAGCCAAACACAGCAGCATGAAGAAAAAGATGGACGCCCAGAATTGCGGAACGGGCATCTTGGCCATCGCCTGCGGAAATACGACAAAAATCAAACCGGGACCTGAAAAAACACCAATAAAAGTAATTCCATTAAAACATAACCTAAATATGTTTAAATTTAATATTACCATCGGCAATGACATCCTCAATAGACGTGTGTGACTCGTGTGCAATGTTGCCTATAGTCGCAAATGCAAAAATCCCAACCAATAAACTAGTCAATGCATTAACACAAGACACAGCAACGGTGTCATGCAGAATGTTGTTGTGATACTTGCTGTATGAAGCAAAAGATATCATCGAACCAAACGCAATGCCCATTGAATTAAAAGTCTGCGTCGCTGCATTCACCCACACTTTAGAATCACCCAGCAGTTTCCAATTCGGTCTGAAGAAGTACTGCATGCCGTTCTGAGCGCCCTCTAGTGTTAATGATTTACCCATAAGGATGACAATGATGAGAAACGGAATGGTTGCGGTGAAATAGCGCACTTTGCCGGATGATTTGATACTTTTCCAGATGGCAAAGTAAATAATCGCCCAGGCGCTTAACAAACACGCTACTAGATCCCAGCGAAGTGTTCCGAAATCTTCTAGACCTTTCGAGATGTCCAAAACTTTTTTACTAAAAAATATTCAACAAAATGTAAAAATAAAAGTTATTTTTAAGTGTATGTTGTGTTGCCTACTTATAAAACTCCTCAGCTGGCGTGTTGAAGGTCAACGATGTATTCTCGAAGTTCGAAAAGTTGCCGCCAGGCGCCCAGCACTGATCTGTGTTCCACCGATGGCCACACTGCGCCCAAGGCTGAATTGGTTTTAAAGACGTAAAGAAATAATAAATCGCATAGGCAATGATTACACTGTAGTACGTCGACATGAGAAATGATATCACGACGCTAGCTACGCCAGTTCCTTCAAAAAAACAAAAAAAAAAACAAAAACAAAGATAGTTTAGTTACCATAGCGACAATTCAAATACTAACCTTTAAATAATGGCGATAATTGACCAAGGGCACCAATCGGTCCACGTCCAGTGTATTGCCCGATGGAGAGCTCCATGTACAACATGGGCACCCCACAAATAATCAAAAGTATAAAATACGGTATGAGAAAGACGCCTAGAATATAGACAACACACATTACACTTGTTGAAATGGTTGAATAAAGAAGTGCAACAAACCTCCACCACTCTTATAGCATAAATAAGGAAACCGCCATACCGAGCCGAGGCCGACGCTGTACCCTATGCACGCCAGGACGAACTGGAACTTGTTGCTCCACTGCTGCCGCCTCGGCTTCAGGTAGGCGGCGTGCCCGTCTTCGGAACCATCACAACTGTCTTCAAAGAGATATTCTTCTGGTGGTCTATGAAAAAATAAAAAAAAAAAATTTAGTATGGAAACAAATGAAAGGATTTACGTAATTAAACAGGATTTACGTAAAATTTGCATAAAAAAGACATAAATCAGGTTATGCAACCAGTTATACATGCATGTATGGTTTGTAACAAAGAATAATACAGATTTATCATTTTAATTAACCACATGCTGCTTTAATTTCAGTTAAATTTATACATACTTGATTTTATCGAATACAATATGGCGGATATTTATTTCGTATGACATTTTGTTTCATGTTTAGTCTTTATTTAGTAGAGCGTTGTACGTAATTTGTCATTTGAAACAAAAAACTAATAAATGTTTCCTGTTTTTTACTCTTTTTCTTAATTCAACACGAATTTATTGCTTTATTATCATTTATCCGACGTAATTTTATTATTTTGAGCTGTGTTTATGGCATCGTAAATGTCATCTGATTCAATTAACACACTTTGCATGAGATATGTAACGAGCACGATAATTTTAATGTTTAATTAATTAGGAGTATCGCAAGCACGCGCTGCCTAAATGATTTCATTATTCATTAATGCAGATATGTATTTAAATCAGTTGCAAATGTGGGCAGTGATTTATTGTCACCAAAGCAATAAATATTACGTCAGATTCACGTCGGCCATTTTGTTTACATGTTTATTCATTTATTTATATGATTTATTTGTTTTACGCTCACTTTTGACAAGATTTAAGCCTAAAATAGAACGAGAAATATTATGTCAATGATTTTGTCCCTCTGGCGGACAACTAGAGAATTAGTTTTGTGTATACCTGGTTGCAAACTATGCAACTCTACATTTAGTTAATCTTATGATTAATATTTCAACCACGTGTATGGAAATCACCGCACGTATGACAAATGCATCTACATATCGTGCCAACTCAAAAACTTAAAAACCAATTTGAATATTAATGCATACAAATATTTGCGCATTTGAATATTGTGTATGCTGAGCAGATTTAGTGAACGAACCTGTGACATAAATTACAAGTACATACGAGTACTGTACAGACGTACTCACGTCTCGCTAATGCGCTCATTATGACATGACGCCGCTTGCGAAATTGCAAGCGCGCGCTTGACATAATGATCGTGTTAACAAACAATTAGGTAGATGGTAGATACGCGCTGTGTACGCAAAGTGTACGGATGGGAATAACGCGCAATGTGAATACATACAAATACGTCTCGTAGACATTCGCAGCTCGTGACTTACCGTAGCAAAAAGGGGAATTTATGTAAATTCAATGTTACACTAAACAAACACTTGAGTATTTCTTAACATAACAGTAAAAAATGATCACAGGTTAATTTAGTCCCTCTTGCGGAGACAGTTGGGAACTACTTTTGTGTATGCCTGGTTGCCTACCATGCTATTAATGTTATATTAGGTTCAAGTTTGTCTCTTCAGCGGACAGTTGAGAAGTAGTTTAGTGTATACATGGTTGCCTACTATAGAATTAATCTCATATACCTACTAATATTATAAATACGAAAGTCCTGATGTTTGTTACACTTTGACGCAAAAACTACTTAACCGATCATCATGAAAATTTGTACACATATTCTTAGTGGTCCCCGAATGGTTATAGGCTACTTTTTATTTAATTAAAAAAATATTTTTTAAATAAAATAAAGAAATAGTTTAGCCAATAATACCTCTACATCTGGCTATTTGACTACTTTAACGCCATCTAACAGTCCAGCAATGAAGCTCAAACCTAAGTACTATAGTACCATCACACTGTATTATCACACTGTATTACCGACAGCTACGTCAACATCAAATCCAATTGACTACACTATGGAGACTGTACACTATACTTCCATAGACTATACTTTCAGCCATTTTAAACTTCCCGCCATTCTACTTCATTGTTACTTCTTCTGTGACTACAGACGCGTACGGAAGCAACTTTAATATTTTAGATATTCGCGAGCGAAGCCGCGGGTTAAAGCTAGTTACGTCTATAAAGTTTCTTCTACTAGCGGACAATTGAGAAGTAGTCTGGTGTATTCCTGGTTGCCTATCATGTAACTACTCTCATATTGCGTTAATATTAATTGAAATAAAACATTTTTGATTCAAATTAATCCGTTTGAAGTACCTATGTTGATTAATATGTTGATTAATCGCACGATCCAACTTCCAGCGAGATAAAGCTGAGGTCAATAGCAGAATGATTACATAATCATAGTTAGCGTATCGCTGTCTGACAGTTTAATTATAACAAGCGTTGGAAACAAGCGTTGAATGACCATTAACATAATAAATTCTAATTGCAATTTCAACGTTTCTGACACATATCCATCACCCAGACGGACTAAAATCTCATGCAAATCACGTTCATTAACAGCACATTAACTCACTTGATAATATTCGGGAATAAAAATCCATTGGAGTCGACGGTTTTCGAACAGCGACGGATAAACAAATGCAAATTCGATTTTGAAACCATATTTAGGTAATAATCAGTTGTAAATGTCAAAATATCACTTTCTGGGCACAAAATATTTAAAATAATTCAATGTGATGTTGGTAAAGATCATTTTGCGACTGATTTTCCCAGCGAGTATTTGCGTCGTTTTTATATTCAATTAACCCCCTTGTTACCATTTACATGTTATGTAGTTAGTTAGAAATAAGTTCTTCTTCGTTTAGATGTATAAAGTTAGCTTCAACGTGTGGCGCTGCATCGTTGTAGGTATTATTATTAGAGCAATGCGAATTGTTTACGTAAATAAATTTGTTTTCAGCCAAAGTTCAGTGACGATGCGGTGTTAATCAAATCAATATCTTCGATATTCTTCACACGTTGTACGTAATTAGTTAATTTGTGTCATAAACACTGTGAAAAACCACAAAAACGTAAAAAGTGATTAACAAGTTAAAATTATTCTTTTGTAGGCAACCAATCATACACATGTGTATAATACTTGTACCAAAACTCAAATTTTGATATTTTTGTGTATAAATTTATGTTTTCTTGCTTAACTGGTTGCATAACTATTTTTTTCAACTCCAGAAATTTTTTTCTTTAATTATCTTAATCAATACGATAATTATTTGATCTAAAAATACGTTTTTATTTATTTTTAACCTAAAAATATCTGCACTCAATTTTCATATTAAATTTCATTAAGTTAGATCACCCTTTAATCACATAAGTGTGACACAGGAAGCAAAACTTCCAGGCGCAGTGCTAAGGCGTCGGTTACGAAATGCGTGCGCACAAGGCCGCCATTTTGTTGACATGCACGCTAATGGCACCTAATGCGCGCGGCCTTGCGCGCTAATCCGACCTTTAATTCGTTCATTCCTGTGTCGCCGCACGCGGTTATCCCGCAAATTGTCCCTCGCGATTTCCACACCGGCAAGCTAATCAGCGTAATCGCGTTCGTGACATTCAGACATACAGTTCGAAATTGTTTTCACCTCAAAATTCAATTAATGCATAACCTTTAAAGCATTAACTTTAACTTTAACGTTCATATCCGATATTTTTTATTAGATTAGTTTAAAATTTGATAATTTGACAATAACTTAAGTACGTAGATAATCAACACTAGAACAAATGAGTTTTTGTTGTTTTTTAATGTTTTATCTAAACACCACTTGAATTTATTGCCGTAAAACAATAAATGATTTTGTTATTTACAAAATCATTCACTTTTATTTGATAAAATATATTGATAAGAGTTCCGAAGTGTGATTATCAAATAAAAAATTAAAAATCCTTGCTCCACATTGTATTATCTCATTATCTCTTACCCGCGACTTCATGAGCATGCTTTAATAAACAGCAACCCAACTAACAGGAAATATATTCATGTATCGTTTTTATATTTTGAGCGCCAGTGCCATCAGAAATGAATTTATATAACTATGTGTATCCGTAGCACCTTTCAACTGTCATTTTAGTTGCCTATATATATTTCCTGCGTCAATATTGCATAAAATCGTCGTTAAATATTTATTTGTTAAGATTATTAGGAACTGGCTGTGGTAGATGTGACTCGTATTCAGGGCACCGTACGTGGGCAGCGGTAGAAATGACTCGTGATCAGGGCACCGTACGAGGGTAGCGGTAGTAGTAACTCGTATTCAGGGCACCGTACAAGGGCTGCGGTAGAAGTGACTCACGTTCAGAGCACCGTACGAGGGTAGCGGTTTCCTGCGTCAATATTGCATAAAATCGTCGTCAAATGTTTATTTGTGAAGATTATTAGGAACAGGCGTTAAAAATAGATTCAAGTTAAGATTGTTGTGTACACTATATGAACACAGAAGGCTTTGTATTGAATTTCATCTTTATATAACACTTTTTATGTGTGTAATGTATATCACTACGTATCGGTAACCAAATACATTTGAAACTGATTATATTTCATGTTTCAGGTGTGAATTGTACAATGTATCTTTATATAATCAATAAAATAAAAATAAAAACATTAAATAATTGAATTGTAAATTTTTATTCTTTTAATTTAGGTTTTGTTTACTTTAGTTTTATTTTATAATTGGATAATATTTGATTTTTAATATTCTATCTGAATGTGTTTCAAGGATTTCGCAGTTGTGTGTACTTGTACTTATAACTGACAATGCGCACTCTCGTTTCTCTCGTTTCTCATCTCGAGTTTATTTCGTTTCACGTGTGTGTAGATACGAGTATCTCTGAGTTATGAGAGGAGAGTCAACACATCAGCGTTGCTTCTCGCTCGTTTAGGATTTATTGCTATCCGATTACGAGTTTTTCGCCTGAATAAATAAATACAATAAATACTCACACGATTTCATACTTATGTCTAATCACAACCACATATTAATAAGCCACACAGATCAGTCAGCAACGCAAACTAAATCTAAATATGTTTTTTTATTTTGTATTCTGAGAAAAAAATTCGAATTAAATAAATATTTAATATTCCGGGAATTAGGATGAAAATATATTGAATATTGGTTTATTACTTGTTATTTTTGTTGTATTATTTATTTGCATTGATGATTATGAGTTTAATAATCATATTTTTCTATTTCCACCTTTAAACCTTCAGAAAAGTAGGTACTTTAGACACGGACTTTAGTCACAGGGTGGAGCTTGCGCATGCGCATTTATCTGCACTGCAGCACCTATAGTACCTACTCGTATCTACACTCCGCACTAATTAAATACTAAAAATAACAGTTAAACAACAATAGCGAATAAATTTATATTTAATTTATAAATTTATATTGCTACAATTGAATCTAGTTAATCAATTAATTAATTATAGAATCACAAAACAAAGTAATAAATCGTGACAATCCCGTTGGTGTTGACATTTGCTATAATTTTGAATGCAAATAGATTGAATACAAACACGTTGACCACACATTTTTTTGCAATTTCGGTTCGCACGTGCTTCTGTCGTATTTTAAATTAGTGTATTAGATTCACCAGGTGTTCACTCGCGCGGAATCTATAAATAATTTATTACGCTGTGCATAATCAGCGTAAGCAAATAGCTCATTAAATCAATGTCATTAAATTGAACCAGTACATGATTACTAAACAAAATTAGAAAATATTTCAAGATCAAGCCAAAAATTCAGCCGCGAACATAATCACATCTAATTAATCATTAAATTATCTATTTATTTAAGTGTAAACAATAATTATATATACAAATTCCTAGCCAAGATTTCCTACTGAATTAATATTTATTAAAATAAATCAATTATTGTATTAAAATTACAGGAATTAGGACATTTTATGATTTTTTAAAGATTTTAAATCTTCGAAATTCTACTGAGGCAATTTTACTGCTCGTGGGCAAATGCGTAGACACAAGTCTCTTCCTCGTGATTAAAGCCCATGAATAAAGTACTTTAGTCATGGTTTCGACCGCCTATGTTTAAAGTACCATTTTTGTGTCTTAAAACCGTGAAATAACTAGCATTCTGAAGCAGGAAGAAGAAAAAAATCATCTTTAATAACAGTTAGCACGATTTATCACAATTCATCTTATCCAAGTATAATTAAAATTACAATAAAAGATTAACCTCAAAACACTTCAATATGCCATTAATATGATTATGTAATTCTCTCATCATAAAACGTCATAAATAATAAAATCTCAAGTTATCATCTCTAAAATTTAAAATTTGTTCAAATGTTAAGCAGAACACGATATTTTACAATTATAAACAAATCAACACGATGTTCTTGAATTTCAATCTAATAAAATACACGAGTTATTTCTCAAAATTATAATTTACTGTCAGATTAAGTTTTTGTTAATGTTTTTGTAAACTAATATAAAACAAAGAGGTGTTAAGCAACGTATAATTTAAAATTAAAATTAAAATTTTAATCGAAATCATGACCACGCACATATTTAAAATAAAATTACTAAACACATCCACACACATATCAAACAATTAGACTATGAGTGCTAAGTTTAAACTACATTCCCGTCCCGTCCGTGTGATTAGTTTTTAATCATTTTGCTTCATACACGTGTTAATGCAATAATGTGATCATGTGAATGTCAAAAATTATTCAAATTTAATTCGGTAAACTTTCACTCTAACACGGTAGTAATAAATAATTTGTACCTATGAATAGGTAGATGAATATAATCTAGATACATTTGGATGTTTATTGTGTGTTATGAATTTAGTGAATTCTATGAATGAATTAAATATTTGTTGAATGAACGCTAGTTTTTTACTGTCATTCGAAATTCCTACATCTGGACGTAAAAATTTAGCAATTTAAATGTCAAACTATGATTTATATTTCCGAAAAGTTATAAAAGCCATAAAACTTCGATAAACATCGTTGAATTTATTCCGTGGGTGATTTCAATGACTCATTACAATAAAATAAATGTCTCTACAAATAACAAGAATCACGTTGCACCTATTTATTACTGTCAAATATTTTATTATTTATTTACGTAAAAAATATTTGCCAAATTGTTAAATTTCTTTTCTATTTACTTTACACATTTCTACTGTGTTCTGTTAGACGGGTGTAGGAAGAATGTGTGTCATGGTTTCTTATAAAGATACGAAGATACAAATACGCACAAAACGCAATAAAATCATAAAATAATAAAAAATGTAAGAAAAAACTAAATAGTATTGAAACACTTAATAAAAACAATACAAATTCTTGTCTACAAGTTAATAAAATTGAAATTAAAGTTATACTGTCGTAAAAATGTCGTAAATGTTGCAATAAAGTAATTACCTAGATTTAATTAACTAATTTGTTTGGAAACCATGGCCATTATTCTTAAAATTATCAGTGTATATAAATTTTTTATAACTGAGAAATGAGGAAATGACTGAACCAATGTTTTCAATCCATTTTCAACTACCACCTTTAAAGCGCCTATTTTTCTACGATTTTGAGACACAAAAAGGTAATACTTTATACACGGATGACCAAAGCTGTAACTAAAATATTTTAGTCACAGGCTTCAGTTACGGGGTGGAGCTTGCGCCTGCGCATTTGCCTACGGTGCAGCACAAGACCATATTTAATGTACCGTTTAGCTACTACATACTTAATATACTATTATACTCGTATTTCAATTACTGCAGTGTAGCATAAAGTCGTAAAATTGACGTAAACGTCTTAATAAACCAATTATAACAATTCAATAGTGAGAAATTAGCGGATTTACGCAAACAACAATAAATTAATTCGCGGTAAACCTATAGAACTGAATGACTACGTTACGAGTACGAATGTTCCGATAAACAGGTTTATAAACTTTATACCTACTTACGCATAACTAATCTTAAAAATAAAATAAAAGGATATCTCTAGAAGGACATTTGATATCTCATTATCTAAGAAATTCTTCGAAGTTTCCACCTTCAGTGATTCATAAATTTCTCATTAATCACCCAATTTCATTCATATAAAAAATAAAAATAAATAATAGAAAAAAACTATAGAAAAACTAGACGTAAATTAATTATAGACCCAATGACAAGATCAACATTTAATCGCTGTTTACATAAATGACACACTCACAGTCCACACACATCGTACGATAAATTTTTATGTGAACCGGAAATCATCCTGATCACAAAGTGCAAAAAGTAACAAAACAATTTTTATCAATTTTACAAATAAATAAACCACACTAAGTTAAGTCAACTTAACTTAACTTAACTTAAGTTGTTAAGAATATGAATGAAAATGAATTTAAAGCCTTTAAAGCATATGTAATTTCAATGAATGTCGCACGACTCGAAGTGCACGACTCGTTGCCAACAATTAAAACGCTAATAACACCAGTGACAACATTCGCAATTGTTTAGCGTGGGTACAACTAGAAAAACAAAATTACAAACGCTGCATGACCAACAAACACAAAATCACGATCAAAACAAACTCTAACCTCAATTTTTTATTTTTAAAATAAACAAAACATTATTTTATTTATCTGCGGTTTACAAACCGGCTATTTCCGCCCAAATAATTTATTATTAATAAATACACACTTTAGTATTCATCAGCAAACCCAAACACATTCATTCAAAGTCATTACATTACATAACCTAACATAACCTAACTTTATCTGTGATTTTTATGACAAAAATTAAAAAAAATCAGTTTAATACTCACGTAACTGGATTGACAATATTAAACAATTCATTAGGCGATGTAGGCACTCTCCTCACAATCATTTTCCGCCCATCCGTCGAGCCCATCCCCACCGACGTCCAGGATTTCGCCGAAGCATCCGAAAACAGTCGCGAAACATTACTAGCGCTCGAAGGCCGCGTAAGAAAAGGCACCGGCGATCCCGAACAACTCGGACTGCCATCACAATTATAATTCCGCACCATTTTAAAGCTATTCGTGTGTGTCATCGGCGGATAACCTCCATAACCCTGCGGCAAATCCAGCCGTAGATCCATCTTCTTACCGTTGGGCAGCACTTGCGCGCGGTGGAAATTGTTATTAATCACACTCGCTGACGCAGCCACTGGTAACAATGACAGTGGTGAAATCGGTCTTAGATCGGGACTTTCCGGACTACCCGAAGATGTAGACGAGTCGTAGGGTGCACCCGATGAATACGCACGCGCATTATTATTATGATGAGTGTGCAGTTTTGGATGAAACGAACTACTGTTAAAACTAGCACTTTTTAATAGAGTATCACGTAGGCTATGACTAGATGCGGAACCGTTTGTTAGGGGGCGCTGGTGTTGGTGTTGCAAGGGGTGGCGTTTAGTGGCGTTGAATTGCAGGATACGCACCGGCGGGTTCGCAGGCGCGCTTGTCAGCAACTGTCGCTCGTCCATCTCGTGCGCAGACATATCACACACGCACGCGCATACAGATAGGGATAATTGTCAATTTGCAATTGGGAGTGAATTGGAAAATTGGCTATCTTTCTATCTACGCTCAACGGAATACAACCCACGGAGATAACAAGCACTTTGTAGGTTAAGTATCAAACATATCTCACTATTTCTTTAATTTTTTAACTTTATTTTCATATTTTCACTTGAAAATCATACTTATGCAACTTTTAATACACTAATTTTTATGTTTTAGGTTTTCACACGATGTTATATTAAAAAGTAAAGTTTTAAACTTTCGCGAGACTAAAATCTCGAGCGTCCGATCAACACCGCGCAACGCGATGATATGCCGAGTGAACTCGACGCTCGACGACTTTTATTAAATGCATAAACATTTATTACATTACGTACATGTGTAGCAGCCATCACATTCGTGTACGAATCTTATACACAGGGTGATACAATACATATCTCGAGGTAAATCATTAGAAAATAACGAGATTTTAAGTTGGATTTTTTGCACACTGTATATGTGTGTAAATTGTATGAATTCCGCTCTTATCAACGCAATCCTTATCGAATTATAAACGTCGAGAATGGAGAATAAACATTCTCGTCATCGCTCATTGCTCCAGACGTTTTAATGTCGCAGCGTGACAATTATTTATTTGTTTCACATACTTTAATGTGATCTCTGTGGCTCATCGCGCGGAGTAAGTTTAATTACAATAATTATGTTATTATTATTATTAATAAGTTATTATTATTTAAACAAACTTTTGATATTTTTGTAACTTTTTAATTTTTTTTTTTTTTTTTTTTGTTTTTATTTGTTAGTATCCTGTATATAAATGGATTTGAATGGGTTAATTTGTTGGTTTAATGATTTGTTGATTTTTTTCATGTCGAAATTGCTGTGATTTGCGTCGACGTTGTTGTTGTTAATTGATTAATAAACTAGATTCCTTTGTTACCGACCTAACCGTCAATATTCTTTTTTGCTGGAAACTCAATGTCATATTTTGTTAGGTATAAATATAGTGGTTAGGAAAATGGTGTATGATTGGTTGCATAACGTCCAACACACTAATTATGGAAAATTGCGAACTGAAAATTATAACGATCTGTGTGCGCTATTAATACTAGTTTTTGTTGTGAATGCGTGTGCGATATCGGAAATGGAAAATTTTAGCTGACCTTGATTATAATTCGCACTTTGTATCATTATTTATTTTACAATCGGATATATAAAAATATGCGCATGCGTCTAAGTAAACATAGAGCATTTGATATTAAATTTATTAAGGACTAGCTGTTGCCCGCAACTTCGTTCCGGCAGTGTTTAATAAAAATGTAATTCGTTTTTACTCTCTTGTTCTAGACATACTCGTAGTAAGAGTCAATTCTATCAATAAGATTAGCAATTTTAATTTAAAGAAATTATGCATATAAAGTTTTGTCAATATGCACTTCAGCGCGCCATCTCGAATTCAACTATTTAACTATAACTATGATTGAATCTCAATGTCAATTTTTTTTCTATAGAAAAGCGCAGAACTCATCCCGTTACGCCGATTCAATTCGCTTTGTTTAATTTAAGATATACTTTGTAATAAATGGCGCGTAATTTGAATTGGAATGTTGTTAATGTAGTTGAGGAGGAGGTGTATCCGACATATATATAGATAATACTAGGTTGTTTAAAAGAATGAATGTTCGCGCAGTCGGTAGGATTCGAACCTACGCTCCCAGAGGGAATCTGATTTCTAGTCAGACGCCTTAACCGCTCGGCCACGACTGCTGATAATCAGAAGTAATTGCATTAATTATGCATTTTAAATTATGAGAAATAAGCTGATATCTGTTTATTAAATATTTGCTTATTAAACAAAAATGTGCAAATCGTAATCAGCAAAGTAAGCAAAAATTAAATGCATCAATTGTTCTTGATTCATGCAGCGATAAGCAGTCGTGGCCGAGCGGTTAAGGCGTCTGACTAGAAATCAGATTCCCTCTGGGAGCGTAGGTTCGAATCCTACCGACTGCGGAACACTATTTTTTGCCTTTTCATAGTTAAAAACATTTCAAGTAATATGAAGCAAAATATGCAAAGAAAGAAATTTATATGTGAAACATTAGGCAACTTATTTTACACATGGCACAAAACTATACCATATGTATATAATACTCAAATAACTTTTAAATTATTCAATTTTTACACAAACAATAAAACAAACCAACATAATAAATCAACAACTATTTTCGATAAGTATAACAGTTAATTCAAATCCAAGTAATCAAAATTAAACGAATATTTTTGTACTTTACAGCTTTATGAGTTACGAACGCATGGTATAATACTTGAATGACATTCAACGTCATGCGTCATTCCAAATGTCACCGCACGCAATTCCCCACAGTCACCACCACAAACAACCAATAATGATTTTCAGTCCACGCGCAGCGCAAGTCGTCGTGGTCGTCGCCGTCGCCGTCGTCGCGTTGCAATAACCCGGCTCGCGCATCATTACCACCTTACAAACCACGTCAATTACAACAAAAATCACAATGAGATAAAGATAAACCAACACACGCATTCAACAACACAGCAGCATAAATCAGTATTACCTACATCTACATGGGGTTATAACACATCATCACCTCACCGAAAATCCACACAAATTGTAAAAAAATGCTGCTCTCGTGCCACGGCCTGTCGTCGTCGACAACTTTCCACCTCTTCGTCAACTACTTCCTCTTCTGCTGCTTCATCTCGTACGCCAACAGCATGAAGAACGTCATCTACGCGGTGAACTGCGGCGGCGACGCGCACACCGACGTCCACGGCGTCCACTACGAGCGTGATCCTCTTCACACACGCATTGGTATATCCTCAGACTATGGTAAACGCCTCTCCATCGGACGCGTGCATCCAAACGATAATATTTTGTATCAAACCGAGCGATATCATACCAATACTTTTGGTTATGATATTCCGATCACTTCGGATGGAGATTATGTTTTGGTGCTGAAATTCTGCGAGGTGTATTTTGCTGCTCCGGATCAAAAGGTGTTTGATGTCATGCTCAATGGGGAACACACAATCATCAGTGATTTAGACATTTATGATAAAGTCGGACGAGGCGTTGCTCATGATGAATACATTCCATTTACTATAAGCAAAGGTAAAAAATTATTAAAATTTTAATTAAAATTAACTTAATAAATGTTTTTTTATGTTTTAGGTCGCCTATTTTATAGTGGTGAAGATTCCGAAATACGTGGCAATAAAATCCGTGTGGAATTCATCAAAGGATTCAAAGACAACCCGAAAATCAACGCGATGTTCGTGATAAAAGGTAAAATGGAGCATGTTCCGCGTTTGCAGACGTTGGCTGAACCAGAGCCAATGCAGAGTGACTGGCCGAAGAAAAAAGAAGACGATGATGATTTTGTGCCTAAGAATCGCCGGCCGAGTGGGCCGAAAATGCCTGATCCTTACACTCTGGATGATTCCTCGGCAATGCTGCCGATTTTCATCGCGCTCGGCGCGTTTGTACCGTTCCTCTTTTGCCTCTGCAAGTTGTGATTGTTTGCAGGCGACCAGCACACTGAGCACAAATGACGGCCACACACAAAAAGACGAAATAATCTTAGGTATTTGTTGTGATGACGTGAGTTACGATGGTATGGTTTTAATTGAGGTTATGAGTTGAGTTGAGGTTTGGTGTTTCCCCTTTTTTTTTCTTTACAATGATGATGGTCAATTAGTCAAAGGTCAGGAGGAGGACATCATGGCTTGCACCAGTTGTACTTAAATTATTTACTTATTTCCAGTAGAATGGATTTAACTGTTTCTTGATTTAGATTATCGCATTTATATTTATACATAGATTATTATCTTCGATTTTCATATATTATGGAAACTTGCATTTTTACATTATTTACGATCGAACGGTATGGACTTACAAGTACAATTTAGTTTGTAAGAAAACTATTGTTATTGATTTGATTAAATGTGATTGCATTTATTCGTATTTCATATCATTCTCAAACATTTTGTTTGTTTTTAATGATTAATATTCAAAATGTGAGCAGACATCTTTAAATTGATGTATGTTGGGTTGCCTACGTTTACATCACATTTTCTAAAATAATATTTACAAATTTGGAAATAACGCGTAATAAAACAAAAATCAATTGTTTTACTTAAAACTATAATAATTTATAATGAAAATTACATTTATAATTATTTTACGCCAATTTTGTAAAAATAATTGAATAAGTTGCCTATATTAACGCGAGAATGTGCTTTTCTTAGAACAGCTGATTCTAGCGCTGCGCAACTTGACAATCAGGTTTGGAATTCTCGCGTGGGAGTCATGTGGGATTCCTCCCGGTTTGTTATTTTATACGACGTGGTAGTTACTAGAAACAGACGATGAGTTCGCTTCTGTTTTCGATAAAATCGCTTCCGTGCCCTCATTTTAATTTAAGTAGTGTTAAAATTGTGTTCGTTGTGTTGACTACATTCGTCATGTAATCACTCAATATTCAACTGTTTTTTTGTTTGTTTTATTTGCGTTTGTTTTCTTGTGAAAATAAAATACGACAATGAGTTGAGACAATGATTCGATGGTAAGTTTATTTATCAAACTTTCTAAACGCTTTAAATCGAGTAAAACAAATTAAGCAACCTTTTAAACTCACGGTTGAAGTCGCGAAACTAGGAAAGTTTGTGCGCTGGGTACAATCGATTAACTAAATGAAGGCAGGGTTTTGCGTTTTGAATAGTAATGCGTACGCAAGATGTACTTACGAAACAAACGACGAACCATGCTAATAGATACAAAAACGTGCATGAACTGCGAAGCCAACTCAGCCAGCTCGAAGTGGAAGACGCTGGGAAACTCAAATTAAGAAGCTAATTTGTTGGAAGAGCGGAAACTTTTGTTGAGTGTAACTATTACTTTCCAAACATAAACAGTTAAACACTCACGATGGAAAAATCGAGCAAAAACAGAACGGAAATGTTTACAAGTTAGTTACTTGCTTTTAATTAGTTAGAAATTGAAAATATATACATCGTTGACATAACAAGAGCTAATTTCATTACAGGTTTCTACTTTATCTTCAAAACATTAGTTTTTTCATAGTAAAAGTTGTATAAATGTAGGCAACCCAACAAACACCTTTTTAGGTTATTGAAGCAAATCATTAGAAACAAATCTTTTAAACAACAAAACACAAGTTTTATTTCATTATTCAACCAAAGAGAAATCAACATTTACATATTTATTATATAATAACTTATATTACACTCTACAACATCCCAAATAATATAAAAATATGAAATTGAAATGTGAATCATGGTATCCAGGAATGCAACGTGAATTCCATATGCCAAATGCCTGGAAATAGATCATGCGCGATTGTTGCGAATGCGCCGCGAAGGTTTGGCTGGCTGGCTTCGCTGGCGTCTGCGGCGTTTTACAAGCACCCTTATTATCGCGCCACTCGCGTTCCGGCACGCTGCGGGAAATTCGCGTCGGGCGAGAGCGCCTACAAACTTTTGCAAACGCGCGCGCGCTCGCATTATAATAAAAGTTCCGACACTCCAAACTCGTTAGGCAATTTTTCATCGCTGCGAAAAATGCCAGCGGGCACTTTTTCAACTATTGAAAACTAGACAAACACAAAAAAATAAAATAAAAAATAAAAATCAAAAAACGTTGCCTGCACCTAGAAACAAGTTTAATTTATTAGTATTTGCAAAATTGTAATAATAATGTCAGTAATATTTATTACAGTTTGATACAACTTTCCAAAATGACAGTGAAAATGTCACGAAGTAAAATTTTGATTTTATTCTGCGTAAGTTTCTACTTCTTGGAGATTGGTATTGCTGATGTATTGAAAAACGATGAAGAACAACAATTATTAGGTGAGTTAATAATTTTAATGTTTTTTTTATGTATAAATTTGTTTATTTTATTTTATTTTATTTTATTCAATGTTTCTTAGATGTTTCTTTGTTGATTTCGGCGTCTTGTGTTTTGTCTCATAAAAATTTCATTACCTTCAGCGCGCCAACACTAAATTCTGATTATCTTGTTTTCCACTGTGCTGTGTTTCCACGGTTGGTACAATACACGTTTACCTTGCGTGCTTGCCACCTTTATTTCTGCATTCGGCGTAATCGCAATCGAAAATTGCGTTTGGATTCGTGCATAATTTATGTTAATGCAACGCGCGCGCTCGAGCTTTCGACTCCTTGGGATTTTCCGGCTTTCACAAAGCTTTCTTCGCTTTTTTGCGATTCGACACTGTCAGAGTGAAAGCAAACAAAATAAAAATATCACTCTACCAGGTAACGTGTTTTATATAAATATTTAGACGTTAAGAAATCGTCATGCAATCGTCATTTGTCGATTTTTTAATCTATATATATATAAAATGAATTGCTGTTCGTTAGTCTCGCTAAAACTCGAGAACGGCTGAACGGATTTATCTTATCTTGGTCTTGAATTATTCGTGGAGGTCTAGGGAAGGTTTAAAAGGTGAGAAAAATTCGAATAATTGCCAGGAAAATCCTCAAAACAGCTCTTTTCTATAGAATAAAATTTGACATTGAGATTCAATCATAGTTATAGTTAAATAGTTGAATTCGAGATGGCGCGCTGAAGTGCATTATTGACAAAACTTTATATACATAATTTCTTTAAATTAAAATTGCTAATCTTATTGATAGAATTGACTCTTACTACGAGTATGTCTAGAACAAGAGAGTAAAAACGAATTACATTTTTATTAAACACTGCCGGAACAAAGTCGCGGGCAACAGCTAGTTTAAAATAAATTTGATTTTATTTTCAATTTTACTGAAAATATTGATGAAACAAGAAGAAACAAATTTAATTGCGCAAAAAAATTTTTTTTACAAAAAGAAAAAGAATAACTTTAAGCGTAAATATGAAGAATTTATCGCCTCCGGCATTTGTCATCGCCGGGCAAGTTCCTGTCGGAAAGCTGTGTCGATGGTTCCTGCCACGTGTCCTGTCGAAACCACCGGTTGGCGGCGCGATATTACAATCGCCCATCAGTTTGCCTGGAAGTTTCCTGATAGTCTTGATCGCTGGTCGTATTGTTCGTGATCGTTCTGATAGCTTTCCACGCACTGATATATAAAAAATATAAAGCAATCGAGATCACAACGCAACGCAACATAAATAAAACCTGCGGATGCGATGTGATGAGGAACACACGAAATAAGCGGATATAAAGCTAGATAGAAACAAGAAAAAGGAAAAAGATATATGAGGAATAAAATAAAATAAATAGAAAACGTATAAAATGTAAGGAAAGGCTTTCAGGGCTCGAGGACGAACGCGTGATATCGTGAGATCCGATCGAAGAGGAATTGTGATCGGACGTCTTGACATCACGACTGTTTAAGTGCAATACGAGGATAAGTTTATAGTTGTATTCTTTTTAGATTCAAAAATAATGATTTGGAAAGTATTTATGGAAGTTTTTTTTCATTTTATGCATTTTTGTGATGATTAAGATATAATTTTGCCAAATGCGCAGGCGCAAACTCCACCCCGTGACTAAAACCCGTGATTAAAGTACTTTAGTCACGCCCGTGTTTAAAATACCATTTTTATATCTTAAAACCGTGAAAAAAACGTCGAAAGTTAAAAAAATCAAAAAAAATCAAATTTTGATTCAATAAATTTTCTTTTCGGCTTAAAACACAAACGCATTGTATATTAAATATTTCAATAGGTAAGTATAACCGTAAGAGTGTTTTGGGAAACTCTCTAGCATGACTCCTAGTCCGCGGATTGAGCATTGCGGGGGTGTTCGCTGTTCGATTGGATTCGTTGAGCCGCGCCAGCGAGGAGCGATAGTCGGGTTAGTACGCGAGCCTAGGGCTTAGTCCTTCATGCGGCGTCCGTAGTCCTTAGTGCGCCCCGACGAGTTATCCGCCGGCGGCGTGCGTCGAAGGCGCGTCGAACTTGATCAACGGATTATAAACTACGTGAGACAAATAACCAAGCACCAACCCAACCAACCATTCCCTCGACAATCCAGCAAGCACGACATTTGAATCGAATTTTTATTCAAAAATCAAATTTCTACTCAATTTACAAAATCAAACAATTTCAACCATGTTTAGGAATGCAATGAGCTTGATTAACATCAACATTAATTCGTTGCATCATGAATGACGACGTAGCTCGTGCATAATTTAATCCCAGCCCTACGGACGTGTGTCTTTCGAATGGTGGCAGCGCGAAAGTCACGATATATTCGGCGTATCGATTCGTGTACAAATTGAATAAAATGCATGCCGGCGTCGCGCATTGCATCAGCATACATCAAATTCTCTATGCAATATTGAAACCGTTGCCGGATTCAACAAACACGTACACAGCGCAAATCAAAATCAAAAATAAACGAATTGCGCTCATTATAGTATTTTAATGATTTATTTGTTTCGTATAATTGTATAAATTTTAATTGTAATTAAAGCAACGTGATTATGATTTGATTATAGGGTATTTCCATTATGATTTTCGCTCGCGTCGTTGACGTCATCGTGTGCTGACAATTATCACAACGCTTCGTTCTGTGTTCACTGCGCGCCCTTGATTAACGAGGTTGGCGCAACAACACCGGGTGAATTGCGCTGATGTGGCGCAACTCGTAGAGTGGGGCGTAATCCGCTGACTCTTCATTCGTCATTAATTGACATTTATCCGCGTTTGCAATATAAACACAAGCAGGGATTTGGAAAAATTTGCTCAAATTATGTTTGGCATGTGAGGGGGTTTCAAACATTATGTAAAACATTGATTTTACTGCGTGTTTTTAATTGGGACGGGTATGTTTTTATTAAATTTGGGTCGTGATATAATTGAAGGTGGTTTTAGGGTAGTTCTAAGTAATATTAAGGGTTGTCGCGTATTCTATAAGGAATAGTAGACCTTTCTTGTTAGAATAATGATGAAAATGCTAAGAAATTCTTTTTAATTTGTGAGATATGGTCAAATATCTTTGAAAAAGCATTAAAAACACGTTAAAAAGACTTTTTTTTTGTCGAAAAATATATTAAAAATTATATTATAGGAAGTAGACTACTTTTATACACTATAAGCATACATTTACCCGTGACTAAAGCCTGTGACTAAAGTACTTTAGTCACATCCATGTTTAAAGTACCACTTTATAATATTAAAAATTAAAATTGGACCCTGATATTGTTCAGGATAAGGAAATATCACTTGAGATTCACTTGACCGCAGAGCCGTTTATAAAAGTGGTACTTTAAGTCCTTTAGTCACGGCCTCTGCTATTTTATGATTAATTCTCATTCTTTTTCTGTGATTTATTCCTAACTCAAACATTTTTACTTCTTCTGGATGTAGAAGTATATCTAGCGGGTTTATTATTTTGTTATAATTATGAACAGATAATGGAATAGTTAATAGGTTGTATAGAATAACATAATTTTCGCTTGGTTTGGTTGCGGCACTATCGCGTTCAGTATCGATGGGAGCACTTAAACCGCGATTGCGTTCGATCAATTTCATGCCCGCGCCGCCATTAAAATCACATACAAAAGCAACATCAAACTAAATTGCAGTCGAGCACGAAACTCAATGCGCAAAGTTTCGCACCCACTTTGAAACTGAAGGAAAATAATCGAAATATTTAATGAGATACACTCAACTTAACATCATAATAAATAATCTAGTCATCAATCTAGTAATACTAGATCAAAACATCTAAAAATAAAAGGAACAAATGAAAGGAAATGCGTGATAATTGGATTTATTCAAATTTTTCTCTTGCTTTTTTTATTTATCTTTTCATGTTATCGTGTTTTTATCGTGTTTGTGAGGGATTACGCTTGATTTATTTGTTTTATTTTACAATTTGGAAATTGAAATAATAGAATTTTCCGACGACTGCAAACCGCCGCTTCTATTTATAATTCATAACTGTCACATGTCTCTTAGTTTGTACATGCTTCTTGTGAATTAAGTTTCACGCTTAATTGTGCAACTTAATTGTCTCCTGTCTGCCTGCTTAATTCCATTCCACTCACATGTTTTTGAATAATTCCGCCATAAATTATTGTGTGCGTATTAAACTTTGTCGGCGGAACAGTATAACTTAATTAATTTGAGTTAACTGATTCATTTGAATACACTTGAAGCTAAAAATACACATTATCAACTCATTTTATTTATGCTTACTCATTTAATTTCACAATTTCGTAGGGCAAACGAATTTAGAGACAAGCAGTAGCAAATTACGTTAAAATAAAGCGTTTTTCCTTGGTTTTGAAACAAAAAAAGTGTAATTTAAACACAGACAGCCAAAATGGTGAATAAAAGACTTTAGGCACGGGCTATAGTCACGGGGTGGAGCTTGCGCCTGCGCATTAGCCTACAGTTCAGCACAAGTCCATTTAAAATGCCATTTTCCAGTAGTGTGCAAACGAAATTCGATGTTTTACAATACAAAAGTTTCTTCTATGTTTTTATTTAGTTAGAAATGTTTATCTCACCCACACATGCAGACATTAGCGGTTTTAGATACTTAACCAAGCATAGTGTGTTACTGAATTGTTGTAATCGTACTTGTTCGAAACGCGTGTCGCAAAACCGCAAAGAGAACGCAACCGGATTCAGAGGGCGCAAGGGTGTGAGCGCAATGTGGTCGTGAAGAATGTGCGGGTTGAGGATGGACGCAGTTACAGTCGGCGGCAGAATGTTGCACCACACACCCATGAAACATGACCTCATGCAAGCAAATTTGATGCCAAATTTATTACTACTACAAACCCTTAGAAAATGCAGAGAATAATCAAAAAGTAGATTTATATCATTTAAAGGTAAATAGTGTACGAGTACAATAGGAATAAATGTTTTTGAAAAGTTTAAAGTAGGAATTTGAACGACGTTAATCCTTACTCAAATGCGGTTTGAGTAAATATGCAAAGCTGAGTTTAATTGCAGTTTGCGGATTGTAATTTGCTGCAAATTCACTTATAAATTAAACGTTTAGAATATTAATGGTTTGTAGTGGACCAAGGATGGATAGTTTTGTTCCATCGTTGCTTTTTGGGAGTTTAAGTTATTTTTGTGTTTTTATATTAAGTTTACTTCTTAGTTTACTACTTAAATCCCTACTAACATTATAAATGCGAAAGTCCGGATGTTTGTTTCACTTTCACGCAAAAACTACTTAACTGATCATCATGAAAATTTGTACACATATTCTTAGTGGTCCTCGAATGGTTATAGGCTACTTTTTATTTAATAAAAAAAAATATTTTTTAAATAAAATAAAGAAATTGTTTAGTCAATAATACCTCTGCATCTGGCTATTTGACTACTTTAACGCCATCTAGCATTCCAGCAATGAAGCTCAAACCTAAGTACTATAGTACCATCACACTGTATTATCACACTGTATTACCGACAGCTACGTCAACATCAAATCCAATTGACTACACTATGGAGACTGTCCACTATACTTCCATAGACTATACTTTCAGCCATTTTAAACTTCCCGCCATTCTACTTCATTGTTACTTCTTCTGTGACTACAGACGCGTACGGAAGCAACTTCATTATTTTAGATATTCGCGAGCGAAGCCGCGGGTTAAAACTAGTTGATATAACATATAAATGTCAAAAATATTTCAAAAATTAAATGATGTGATTAATATAAAATTAAAATTAAAATTAAATATTAAAATATGACATTTATGAAGCGGACACGTGTAATTTTCTTAATATTCGCATTATACGTAATCCATGTGGTTTTCGGGCATTTGCCACCGAATGAGCGGCTAATAAAATGCGAATAATATTAGAATTTTATTGGCGTGGAACGTGGTGCAAGTGGTGCGAATTGTAAACGTTCGGAGCATTTAAAATCATCCCCCTTGCGGTTAGCAAATTCTTACTCATCGTTTTGCCTTCTTTCTGCTTGCTTGCTTCTGCACGAAGCGCGGAAGTTTAAAAAGTTTAAAAGATTTTGCATTTCAAATGTGGCGTTAAATTTCAGTGCTAAATCTAATTGCACTAATACTTACATTGGCAATTTTCACGGAATATATACATTTGTAATCATGTAATATTAAATTTGTTCTTATTTTTGCATGTGTTTTCCTTCTTCATCAATCTACATCAAAATAATTGATGTTAAAAAAATATAAAGTCCAGAAATTGGATCGTACGAATCGTATAAATAAAGTTTAATGTTAAAATAAATTTAAAAGCTTTTGAAACACTAACAATAAACTTGAAGTATTTTAAACGGGTGTAAGTTGTAAATGGTTCGAGATGACTCCTTGAACTACCGCTAGTCGTTTGCGGACGCAGTGAATACTTTGGTGTCTTACACGCGCTGCACATCTTTTTCTACGGTAAGAAAGCAATTTGCATGCGAACGCTTCTTGCGCGTGTCTTGCATACACTGGGAAATCCTTATGGAAAACTTGAAAATTACACACTTTGCACTCACTTACAAGTTTAGAAAATGAACAATTTACTGGTATTATACATAATAAAATTGTATTATTTGATGTTATTTGAATAGAAAAAAATTAAAATAAATTTATATAATGCTAACTAGATAAATAGCTAGAAAACACGCGAGTATCTAAAATATAACTTAAATTTACCTTGATGAAAGAAAAAGGAACACACAAAAAATAACAAAATGACGCTTTATAACACAGGGGATAAATGGAAGAACAGCTTGTAAGTGTAAGTAAGTGTGTAAAGCAAGCAAGGAAGCCAAAAGTAGTTAAATTATGTGACACATTGTTACCTCACAATAAGCTTGGTGCTTGGGTTGCCTTGCGTTCTTCTTCCTACGTTATTCTTTACTCTATTTCAGTACCTAGACAATTTTGGTACTTGTTTGCGGTTGTGTTCTTTATTTACTCAAAAAATCCAATAAAAAAGCAGAACAATTACATGTTTATGCATAATTGTTCGTTTATACTCGTATAATAAATATTTATAGTTCATGATTAGCTTTCTACTAAAGCATCATCTACGTGTTTTATACACAGTTTTGAGACACAAAAAGTGGTACTTTAAACACGGACGACTAAGGCCGTGACTAAAGTACCTACTTTGTATTTTAAAGTACCTAATGTTTATAGAGTATAAAAGTAGTGTACTTCCTGTTCTCAAATGACATCTCACAAGATGAAGTTTACGCAATGTCATGGACCCAAAATTCCTTGTTTATTTTAACGGTGTTTTTATTCTCCACACCACACAGGTTACACTTTTCACCAAAGTGCATCTTACAATTTCCGCCTTCCTCGAGGATGATGAAGATGAGGAAGATAACATTGTGCAATGTATCATGCTATGACATTTTACGTTGTTTTGCGCGCTTTTATTGCGAAAGTGTCGATGAAGTGTACGAGTATGTACCCAGCATAATAAAAACAAACAAAGCGGCTGGTGGTGCAGCGCGGCACTTGTTTTACCCTAAGTGCATCGATCAGCAAAAATAATAAGACAAAAATTCATCAAAACAGGAAAAAAACATAAACTTTTAAATATTTCTTAAACTTCTTTTGTTACAGACGAACGTATTCGATCATTGGTTATTGTGATCATCAGCCAATCAAATTCCTATCATCATGTTAAGGCTATGAAGTTGCGGGAAGAAATTTATGAACATGCTGATAAAATATCTCAGGTAAATAATTTTTTTTTACTTCCATCTTAAAAACGCGTTTTTTTCATGGTTTTTGAGATGCAAAATGCGAAGGCCGTGGCTGAAGTACTTTAATCATGGACTTTAGTCACGGGGTGGAGTTTCTTCCTAAAAATAACTCCTAATTTAATTTATTACTATTTTTATTTCATTCTGTTGTTTTTTATCACTTTTTATTCCCCAAACTCTGCGATGTCCCTTCATTGGCCCAAAAACACGAATAGTTTATCTTAATCGCCGATACGTGCACGGAATTTACATTAAATCGCGCTCGTTTATCACCGTAATCGGTGGGACATCATCCCCTCGCTCCCATCCCTTTTAACAACTCTCACAACCACCACCATCACCATCATCCACCCACCGCAGGATTAATCTGCACTGCAGACAAACAAAATAAAAACAAACTGAAAAAAATAAAACAAACAAAAAACAAATCAAATTCTTTTATACAGGCTCGTCCAGTGGTACACATCTCACACCTGGATTTCCCACACGTGGGCGCATGGACTTTTCTTCCACTAATATCACCACTTCTGGAGGTACACCAGACAAAAGCGACTGGGGTATTATTCTTACAAGATCACACGGTTTTGGATCTACGACGATTTGCTGATGTTGTTGCTAAATACCAACATCAAGTATTTTTAATTTATCTTAGGTCTTCCCTTGCAGTAATATGAATTATTTCTAGGTTAGATTTGTTGGTTATGCTCTACACGACAACGAAGCTTCCATCATTCATCATTTCGCATTCTACGAAGATCCCACACGTTTTAAATACCCTAATCTGGCGTCAGGGTTTTACATGACTACAGAACTGCTATTAAAGTAGCCTACATTACATGCAATAATAATTAACTTATATTTAATTTTATATTATAAAACTTTTAGGTTAAATGATAGATTAAATCAAGAAAGCATCAAAACTGATTTTAATATTGATCCAGCACATGAACTTGCTTTGTTTATTTGGAATGAAGGAAACGGTACAGAATTGACCCACGATGATACTTTTTGTACCACGCCACCTACCGGCCCTGCTATAGAGTGCGCCACCTATCCGCAGGCATTCAAACCATGCGTAAGTGTTAATATATGTTAATATAACCTACATTTGAAGCTATTATTTTTATATTTATTTATAGTCTCCAGCTGTGGACTTAGAAGAAGTGTATTTTGCAGTGAAAACTTGCAAGAAATTCCACGCGGACCGCCTCAGGGTAGTCCGATCAACATGGGCGCCTCATGTACAACATATTCGGTATTTCAGCGATCACGCAGATCGTACAATTCCAACAGTTAACATTGGTATACCCAACACTGACGTTGGTCACTGCGAGAAAACCTTCGCCATTTTGCGTTACGCGTTGAATGACATCAACACAATTGAAACACAAAATGGCGGTGACAAAATAAAATGGCTCGTGCTGGTAGACGACGACACAATATTAAGGTAATTAATTACTAATTACAAGTAAAATAATAATATTTAAATAAATATTTTAGTGTGTCCCATGTGATGAATCTTCTAACCTGTTACAATCCGGAAGAAAGCATTGTACTTGGCGAGCGTTACGGCTATGGTGTGCGTACGCACAAAGGCTACAACTATATAACTGGTGGCGGTGGGACGATCATTAGCCGCCGCCTTTTGCCTTCACTCGCCACACATTGCCTATGTCCTTCTGCACGTACCCCAGACGATATGTACTTAGGTTTTTGCCTGCGTGAGTTGGGTACGGAAATTGTACACTCGCCACTTTTTCATCAGGTAATTATATGATTATACTTAACCTAAAAATGAGACATTATCATCATTATTGTGTTGTATTATAGGCACGGCCCAATGATTACTCCAAGGGTTACTTAAAATCACACGAAACAAACACAGTGTCGTTTCACAAGCATTGGATGGTAGATCCTATTAAGATCTATAAAACATGGTTTGAAAAGGCTGATTTGTTGCTTGAATCACGGGTTGAGCACCAAGAATTGTAGAGTTTTATGTTGCTTAATAAAAAATTAAATATTTGTTGGTTATGCAATTTGATTAGTGTTGATTTTGTAAATAAAGTTGCATATATTCAAATATAACCTAAAATATTCGCTATTTTTGGCTAAAATGTTTTTATATGTTTTTTTTTCACTCAAATAAACAATTCAAGTCATTTTTAGGTAACAAAACAATTGACTCACTAAATAAAAAGTAAAAAAAGTGTTAAAATCAAATAAATTAACTTTAAACAACTAAATAACTCGCATCCGGTCTAGAAAACCCAAACGCGTTTAATTTATGTTTCAATTGTACAAGTTCAAGAGCTCAACAAACAATTAACGAGTGACAATGGCGTTAAATTGCTCCAATTAGTCTATGGTCGATTAATAAACCACGCGTTTAGTTAAATTCCTGCAGTTTGCAGTTCGCACTCAAGCTTAAAGTCGCACAAGTGTCAATTTGCACATACGTAATCTAAAAATGGCAAACTTCACTTTCCATCGCTCAAGGCAGCCTGGTAAAGTGATACTTTTGCTTGTTATTATCACCTCCATATTGGTTTGCGCTAGTTTCATCGATGAATGTGATGCTGTGCGTCGTGTCGGTTTACCAGCCGACAGTGTCTTAAGTTCAGGTTGGGTTATAATAACATTTATTGCTTTCAAATGATTTAAATCAATAAAATGTTGTTTTTTAGGTTATAGTAGCCCTGGTATCAGAGGTGGCGCCACTGGAAGACGTAATTCACTTTCTCAACGCCGGAAAAATAATAAAACCAACACAATAACAACGGAAAGTAATAAAATCATGACGTCATCGACAAACAAAATGGTCGATGGGTAGTTTTATGTATTTATTTGGATTCAAACATAGAAAATTATGACGTATTAGATACTTATATATGTGATGTCTTATCTGAATTATCAAAGACGTGACATTTGTGACTCTGTAATTGTGCGCCAAGTGTAAACAAATGATAAAATACACGAAACACGAGATACGGAACCTACCAAGCGCTGCTGCCTGCTGCACATGTACGGCTTTCAGTCAGTCAGTATTCAGTGCAACACAACGCCTCGTAGACGTCTTCAATCAATCAGTTGATTAACTGTAATTGTACAATGCGCTTGTACTATTAAAATAAATGTTTCAGTTCATAATGTGCATTTGATGCTGGTGGTTCAAGTGAGCATAGTCTAAGTGATAAAATAAAAGTGTTTAAAATGGCGGACCCGACGATGCAGACGTTCTGCTGTCATCGTACAGCGTCTGTTGGTGCGCATAATTCAAGCGATGTAATTGGACGTATTATGATGGAATTTAACACGGATGCGTATAATATTGTGTGTATGTTTGCTTCTGGTTTGGGTATTTTTGGTGCTGTTTATCAGGTAAGCATAGAATAATTAAAAATAATTAAATTCAAGAATAAAATATGTTTTATTGTTTATGTTTATTACATGTGACATTTGTTTTGATCTAGATATTACCTCGTCGTCAGTATGCAAATTGTCATCGGTTGACTTCTGTATCGGCTGCGCGTGTTCGGAAAATAATTGTGTGGTTGGCAGTGGCTGATTTGCTCGCTGCTTTGGGGATGTTCGTACGGGCATTGTTGTGGCTCAACACTAAAACCATCATGCCTGCAATCAATGATAACTCGAGTGTTTTATTCTGCGCATTGTCATCTGTAAGTAAATACCTACCTAATTATCCAAATATTTCAAACACTCGGTTTATTATAACTTTTTATTTTGTGTTTGACAAGTTGCCTAACGTCTTAGCTATCTTTAACCAATATTTACTTAAATTACAATGAAATATTAATATATAGCTTTAACCATTGGCTTCGCTCGCCAATATCTAAAATAATGAAGTTGCTTCCTTACGCGTCTGTAGTCACAGTGTGATAATACAGTGTGATGGTACTATAGTACTTAGGTTTGAGCTTCATTGCTGGAATGCTAGATGGCGTTAAAGTAGTCAAATAGCCAGATGCAGAGGTATTATTGGCTAAACTATTTCTTTATTTTACTCAAAAAATAATTTTTTTTATTAAATAAAAAGTAGCCTATAACCATTCGGGGACCACTAAGAATATGTGTACAAATTTTCATGATGATCAGTTAAGTAGTTTTTGCGTGAAAGTATAACAAACATCAGGACTTTCGCATTTATAATATTAGTAAGGATTATTATGTTTCAGGCGTGGACTCAATACTTCTACACAGCCACCTGGATCTGGACATTATGTTACGCCCTAGACATGCGAAGAATTCTTGCAGATCGCGATGCAAACACACGTAATTATCATTTGGTTGCATGGACCATTCCCGCAGTCACCACGTTAAGTGGGTTGTCTATGTTGTATCTACCAGATGCAAGGTATAGTTACTTATCAGTACCAAATTCAAAATGGATGACATTATATCTTATTATATCTTTTAGTTGCCAAACAACACAGTTATTAACAACAGCAATCATTCACATCTTACCAAATTATCTCGCTACATATCTTCCAATGTTGACTGTAATGATAGCCAATCCTTTGTTATATGGAAGTTCAATGAAAGGAATGGAACGTGAGGTGACATCATCTTACGGTCAACTTACCAGAAGAGAACGCGATGTGATGGACGCCTTTCGCATCAAATTCGCGGTCATTAACATTGTTTTCTATATTTGTTGGTTACCGAATTTGATTAATGCTGTATTACTTTGGTGTTTATGGTTTCATCTTCCCGTTAGAGTTATAATCACTATTTGGTATATTATGGTAAGTTTATAATGTACTGTTAAACTAACATAACCTAAAAATATTTTTGTAGGCTTTTACGAATCCGCTGCAAGCACTCTTCAATTGTTTGGTTTACCGACGTTGGAGTAAAGGATCTGAGCAAGTGGCAATCCCATGGTGTCGTTCACCGAGGTCAAAATCAAACAACACCACAACTAAAAAGGAACCAATCTCCAAAGAAGAAAAATATCCATTGCTGGCAAAGTCATCAACGTCGCCATCTTTCAACGGCAAATACACTTAACCAGTCGAGTATTGAGTATTGACGTGCGTTCGATGCAAATATCATCATATCGCACGATTGTTCGCAAATTGCGGTCGAGATGTTGACTTTCCACGCTAATTCTAAGATCAACAATTACTGAATTGAGTGTGCAAACACAATCGCCACTCTGCGCAAAACTCACGGAATCCATCTCCGTGCACGCGATTACATAAAACGACGAAGGCATCAACGCGACTTATAAAAGCGTGAGTTTTACTCAGCGCAAATACGATAAGTCCACCAACAGCAGATCAACGCGAAACGCAATCACAGCCAGTTGCGAGTTTTTGTACACACGACAAGCGACACACACGATAAGTGATAAGATGCGTGCTGTGTGTCTTGCGATTGCAACAATCGCCATCATTGCGACTCTTGACGTAAAAGCATCTTCGTTGAAGTGCACCATGATGCCATTCGAGGCGAAAGATGGCCGCACCGGCAAGTGCTGCGTGATTTGGGACGAAGCTGAAAAACCAACCGCAGGTGTCGCTACATCCGCACCGGTTTACCTTCCACCATCAATCTCCGAGACGCCATCAACTTCCGGTTCCAGTATGTCTTCCACATCAGCGGCGACACTCTCCAAAACGGACCTGCGTAAGAAAGTAATCGACACACCGCGAGGGTGTCGCGACGGGCAAGTCATCGACGTGAACGGCGATTGTGTCGACCCGTTCGACTGAGCCATCGCCGCCCGCCCACGGTTTTCATAATTTTATAAACAATATTATCATTTGAACGAAGTAAATATTTAATTATCTACGGATTAAAAAACGACTCTGTTCATTCTCATATCAACAATTCAACACCCCCACTTACTCATTGATATTCTGTGTTTATTGTATTGTCAACATTTGTATATTTAAATTATTTCTTTGTGTAAAATAATAACGTGTCAATTAAACACGAAGACGCAGTCACCGTTGACGTCGCGCTCCTGACCATCAGGGCAAACTTGCGGTGTGTCGATGAGGATACGTGTGTCAGGCACAAAACCCTCCTCGACACCTTTTGGTGATGTTTCTTTTGAGGCTTCAGTACTTTCGTTGTCCCAGTGCACGCAGCAACTTCCATGACGGCCATTTTGTGTCACACGCACTGGTATACATGCTGGTTGCTTTGTGTTTTGTCTTGCAATTGATGCACTTGACGCTGACATCTTTGCAGCGTTGTTTGACCTTGTCATTAATAATGTAGCTGTCGTTGATGCATGTGTAGCCTTTGTACTGGTCGGAGTTGAGGTGATTGTTGAAGTGGAAACCGTTGTTGCGCCATCACAATAAACACCCAAACACACACAGTATATGATCATCACAGAAACTAAACTTATGGCGGCCATCTTGTACTCAAGTTTATGAAATTTAAATTTTATAATTTTCTGTGGTGAATATGCTTGAATGAATTGTTTATTCAGACTGAGGTAAACACATCGCTCACTTGTTTTTAAATAACTGGGAAATAAGTGAACACGATTGAGATGATCACATGCCGGCACGCTCATTACGTAATTCCCCAGCCGACATCAATTGTGAGGCCGACTAAGTCAGTGTTAATCCGCGCCAGCATGCGGATATTATTTGTTTAATTCTTACTAAACGAGCGTGTGCTATACAATGCCCAACACATGCAATGCGAGAAAAAAATAAATTATAGATTGGAGTGGTTTTAAACGCGTCATTATTCAGTGAATAACGATTGAAATCTGGTATGGTTTGGGTGATGGGTTTTTAATTTCCCCATAAGCACCTCCGGCTTTGTTATTACTATTTTATTATTCTGTGGGTATTTTGTTTAGTACATTGAATGTGCAGTATTTGTCATTGCTATTTTAGTAGGATTATTGTTGATGGTTGAGTTTTTGAAGGTAAATAGGGCCTATACGGTAGATGTAAGGAAAATAATTAGTGAAATAGTTGATAGAGAATTTAATTATCTTTCAGAATATTCTTTCAAAACATGACAAACTTTTGAAACAATATATTTATATAAATAACTAGCTGTTGCCCGCGACTTCGTTCCGGCAGTGTTTAATAAAAATGTAATTCGTTTTTACTCTCTTGTTCTAGACATACTCGTAGTAAGAGTCAATTCTATCAATAAGATTAGCAATTTTAATTTAAAGAAATTATGCATATAAAGTTTTGTCACTAATGCACTTCAGCGCGCCATCTCGAATTCAACTATTTAACTATAACTAAGATTGAATCTCAATGTCAAATTTTATTCTATAGAAAAGAGCTGTTTTGAGGATTTTCCCGGCAATTATTCGAATTTTTCTCACCTTTTAAACCTTCCCAAGACCTCCACGAATAATTCAAGACCAAGAGAAGATAAATCCGTTCATCCGTTCTCGAGTTTTAGCGAGACTAACAAACAGCAATTTATTTTTATATATATAGATAATAGAAAATTTTATTAATAAATTTTCTTATGAACATCGTCAGGATGGCCGAGTGGTCTAAGGCGCTGCGTTCAGGTCGCAGTCCACTTCTGTGGGCGTGGGTTCGAATCCCACTTCTGACAAACAACTTCTTTTTCTTTCTCTTTTGGAATAAAAACCTAAGTAAGTGTTGTATTTGTAATAAGCTCTAGATTTCATGAATATAACTAACAATTTTATATTAATTCAAATACATTTTTATTATCAGCAGATGATTACGGACTAATGTGTTACCTGGTAAACGAGAAACGATGTATTTAGATTATGCAACAATTAAGCAAATATTTTTTTTATTAAAAACGCAAATAGGGCTTAAACGGTCAATGTTAAAAAAGTTCTGTTTTCGGATTATAATAGAGAATAAAATTCTCCATCGATTATTTTAGTAACTTTTTCTGCTAACATTAACCGTTTAGGCCCTATTTGCAATTTTAAAGAAATAGTTGAACTTCGTATCAAAACATGTAGGTTTTAATATGGTGCAACAAAAGTTTATTAATTTCATGATTTCTAAAATGAACGAAAAAAACACAATTCTATTATCAGCGTTTGTGTATAAACAACATTCCGATAGCATTCGCTGTGCGAGGTGCTACGCGTAAGATTCTCGCCTATTGTCGCTGGCAGCACATTTAAAATGTGACATTTTAGTTTAGTTCTTATTGCAGGTACATTGTATATTGCAATTCGCGGACAAGGTCGCGTGCCAGCGACGCGCCGCCGGCTTGCGCATCTCTTGCTTTCTTATCACAAACTGTCGCGTCGTTCTGGCACGGCTACGGCGTGCGCTATCGATGGTTTGCAGCCAGTTTCGTGCCGGGCGCTGGCATGTCCAGAAGTATTTCGCGCGACGCGTAATGTTTTATCGGACTTTTGTGTTTTGTTAATGATTAATTGTGCGTTTAATGTCCGTAAATGTTTTATTGCTCGCGTTTGATGTTTATATTTCAAATTACAAGAATGCTGCGGTTTATTGTCGGTTATTGTGTGACGTTGTGGGTCGCTGGATCAATTGAATTCATATTGCTGCCATGTTGTTCCCAGTTCTTACGAGGTGCTTTCGTGTTTGAGTAAGTAATTTTTATCTCACCATTTCGATATTCCGCACAGAATGTTTGTTTTCCTCCGATGTGTGAATATATTATTATTATCTTGTACCATAGAATATAAATTAAAGAAATATTGCGATTTGATAGGCATTATAACTGGCATTTTCATGCAATATCAACTTTGTTTCATATTTGATAAATGTGTTTTAAATTTAAACCTGCCATTACTAGATAGTCGGTTAGATGGCACTACGATATACGGTTTTGCATTAAATATAGCTTGTCGGTGGTAGTGAGTGCACATCGTGCCCGTGTGCGATCACGCGATTTGGCGCAAGAGATAAGTTTGTTTACCTGCAGGTATCGAATCTTTATTTCGTGGAATCAAAACACACCGTTACTGTATATTATATTAGCATTGTAAATTTAAGCAAATATTCTTCAATTCTTTCATGAATATAACTAACAATTTTATACTAATTCAAATACATTTTTATTATCAGTAGATGATTACGGACTAATGTGTTACCTGGTAAACAAGAAACGATGCATGTTCAAATTAAATATCACTTAATTATTTAATGTAAAGTTTGGCAATCTGTCAGCATAAGAAATCAGAATTACTCAAATCAAATTTTAATTTTTTATTACCTTTATTAATCTAAATTTCTAAACTACTGTATCATTTATAGATAGCAATAGCATGGACTAAAAATTGTAAAATAAACTTGTATTGTTTATTTCTATATTTATCGGCAAGCGTGAGCATTCGGCACGAGAATAGTGTTTGTTTTGAACACAATCCCCTCACGCCTCATCTTGCTGCATCATATTTTTGTTTTGATTGCAGGTATCGTGCCAAATGCAATTCGCGCTCAAGGTGCCATCGACGCACCGGCTTCGCGCATCTCTTGATTTCTTATCATAAACTGTCGCGTCGTTGCTTGCGCAGTTGGCGGCCAGTTTCGTGCCGGTCTCAGGTTGATCGAGACGTATTCTACGCGACTCGTATTGTTTGTATTATATATTTAATCATCACTTTACTATTTAATTGTAATCACTATAGTAATATAATTTACTATTTGCGCGTTTATCGTCCGACCGGTTTGTGATCGCGCGGCAAGTGTATATTGCAATTCACAATAGTTGCTAGGTGAATCAAATAAATATCGCCCCCATATTGATTTCTGTATCATTAGGATGACCTATCGTGCAGATGTAAGTAACTTTTAATCATACAGCACATATGTTTTTTTTCTCCGCTGTGTGAATATAATATTACTAAATAATATTTATATTTTAACTTATGTTTTCTTTCTTATTTACAGTATTTGCTGTGCCTAGGATTCCGATGAGTTCTGCATTGGTAAGTTTATAATTCAATTATATTTTTTGTTTTAATTTCTGCGTCGTACATTAGTAATTTTTAAGTAGTTTTTTTTTTCACGTTCCACCGTGTGTTGCAAAGACGCGTTTCAATCTGCTCCTCCGTATCTCTTTTTTCACAACCGAAGTATACTCTCAAGAAATAAATATGTACACGTTTTTTGCCTTTTTAGACACGATTTCAAAACCTTTACAATCCGTATTTTAATTATTTTCTTGTCTTTTCTTATTGACAATTTTTCAAACTTTCATAATGTTTGATTGGCTGGTCGCTTGCGCTATCAGTTTAACAAATATTTCTTACATATGTTTTCCTAATGGGAGTTACTTCTTTCGCTGCCCTCGTACGGTGCCCTGAATGGGACTCATTTCTACCGCTAGTCTCATACGGCACCCTGAACACGAGTCAAATCTGCCGCTGCCCTTGTACGGTGCCCTGAATGGGAGTCACTTCTACCGCTAGCCTCGAACGGTAACAAATTCTCGAACAAAATGATTTAGTACCCCTTCTTGCCCATTTTCCCTTATAAATTATTTTTTTGTGTTTTCGATATCTTGTAGTAAATTTTCCATACATTAAAAATATTCAATCTGTTTCTTTCTATTGCGTTTGGTTTATGAGAAAATTGAGAAAAATGTGAGGATTTCCTTTGTTTGTCGTTGTCATCCTCTCATGCCGTAGCCATTTGCCGCATGTGTCGCATATTCTAGTTTAGATTAATTCGCAGGTATCGTGTTTATTGCAATTCGCGCACAAGGTCGCCGGACGTCAACGCGCTGACTTTGCGCATCTCTTGCTTTCTTATCATAAACTCTCGCGGCCTTGCTTGCTCGACTTGGGGATGCGATATCGATGGTTTGCACTGCAAACTTTGCAGCCAGTTTTGTGTCGGTCTGTGGTTGATCCAAACTTGTTCGGAGCGATTCGTATTGTTTGTTCGGATTTCTGCTTTCTAAATTTGCATTATGTTTGATCATGAATCGATTACATAATTGTAATTACAATAGATACAATTAACAATAGCAGTAGATAGTTAATTAATTGGATATATGATCGCCTCCATGTAGATTAATTCATCATTTCTTTGTTCAAGTAATTTTTACGTCAACATCATATATCGTATTTTTCTCCGATGTATGAATATATTATTATTAAATTTTATTAAATGTTTTAACTTCTTTTCTTTTAATTACAGCACTTCCTGTGCCCCAGTGACTATTGCGCACAAAAACTCGTAAGTTTACAATTCAATCAAATTTTTTGTTCCAATTTAAAACAAAACAAATCACAAACAATACAAATTTGAGCTGGGTATGTAGAGATATAGAATTAGATTCTCGGTCTGCTTGAACTTCTTTGTTGCAAGACTTTGGCCTGCAACCCGCGAAAATTTGCATTAAAACGTGATTTTTTTCAAACATGTTTTGTGAAATATTTTTTTTTTCGGGTTGGCACGCGATTTTTCTTCAGAATTAAAATTTCATTTCTCAGATTTCCGTTTTAACTGATTTATCTTATAGAGAATAGTCCGTAGAATAGTCTCTGTGATTTGTATCTATTTATCTCTTTTAGTTTACGAGATATTCGCGATTGAATAAAATGGGCAAAAATTGATAAATGTCACTTTTTAGCACTTTTAGTCGCGTTTTTCGACCTTTCACTGTAGGAAATATAATTATTTTATATTTTTATCTGATAGAGAATTTTCCAATCTTTCATAATCAACAATTCGTTGGTAGCTATCTCTTTTAGTTTAAGAGATATGAATTTTTGAAAATCGTCGAAAAAAAGTATCAAGCACCCCCTTGGCAATTTTTCTTAAGACTTAAAATTTCATCTCTCAGATTTCCCTTTTAACTATCCTATCTGATAGAGATTGGTCCGTAGATTAAGACGCTGCGATCAGATCTTAAATATCTCTTTTAGTTTACGAGATATTCGCGATTGAATAAAATGGGCAAAAATTGATAAATGTCACTTTTAGCACTTTTAGTCGCGTTTTTCGACCTTTACTGTAGGAAATATAATTATTTTATATTTTTATCTGATAGAGAATTTTCCAATCTTTCATAATCAACAATTCGTTGGTAGCTATCTCTTTTAGTTTAAGAGATATGAATTTTTGAAAATCGTCGAAAAAAGTATCAAGCACCCCCTTGGCAATTTTTCTTAAGACTTAAAATTTCATCTCTCAGATTTCCCTTTTAACTATCCTATCTGATAGAGATTGGTCCGTAGATTAAGACGCTGCGATCAGATCTTAAATATCTCTTTTAGTTTACGAGATATTCGCGATTGAATAAAATGGGCAAAAATTGATAAATGTCACTTTTAGCACTTTTAGTCGCGTTTTCGACCTTTACTGTAGGAAATATAATTATTTTATATTTTTATCTGATAGAGAATTTTCCAATCTTTCATAATCAACAATTCGTTGGTAGCTATCTCTTTTAGTTTAAGAGATATGAATTTTTGAAAATCGTCGAAAAAAGTATCAAGCACCCCCTTGGCAATTTTTCTTAAGACTTAAAATTTCATCTCTCAGATTTCCCTTTTAACTATCCTATCTGATAGAGATTGGTCCGTAGATTAAGACGCTGCGATCAGATCTTAAATATCTCTTTTAGTTTACGAGATATTCGCGATTGAATAAAATGGGCAAAAATTGATAAATGTCACTTTTTAGCACTTTTAGTCGCGTTTTTCGACCTTTCACTGTAGGAAATATAATTATTTTATATTTTTATCTGATAGAGAATTTTCCAATCTTTCATAATCAACAATTCGTTGGTAGCTATCTCTTTTAGTTTAAGAGATATGAATTTTTGAAAATCGTCGAAAAAAAGTATCAAGCACCCCCCCTTGGCAATTTTTTCTTAAGACTTAAAATTTCATCTCTCAGATTTCCCTTTTAACTATCCTATCTGATAGAGATTGGTCCGTAGATTAAGACGCTGCGATCAGATCTTAAATATCTCTTTTAGTTTACGAGATATTCGCGATTGAATAAAATGGGCAAAAATTGATAAATGTCACTTTTAGCACTTTTAGTCGCGTTTTTCGACCTTTTACTGTAGGAAATATAATTATTTTATATTTTTATCTGATAGAGAATTTTCCAATCTTTCATAATCAACAATTCGTTGGTAGCTATCTCTTTTAGTTTAAGAGATATGAATTTTTGAAAATCGTCGAAAAAAAGTATCAAGCACCCCCTTGGCAATTTTTCTTAAGACTTAAAATTTCATCTCTCAGATTTCCTTTTAACTATCCTATCTGATAGAGATTGGTCCGTAGATTAAGACGCTGCGATCAGATCTTAAATATCTCTTTTAGTTTACGAGATATTCGCGATTGAATAAAATGGGCAAAATTGATAAATGTCACTTTTAGCACTTTTAGTCGCGTTTTTCGACCTTTTACTGTAGGAAATATAATTATTTTATATTTTTATCTGATAGAGAATTTTCCAATCTTTCATAATCAACAATTCGTTGGTAGCTATCTCTTTTAGTTTAAGAGATATGAATTTTTGAAAATCGTCGAAAAAAAGTATCAAGCACCCCCTTGGCAATTTTTCTTAAGACTTAAAATTTCATCTCTCAGATTTCCCTTTTAACTATCCTATCTGATAGAGATTGGTCCGTAGATTAAGACGCTGCGATCAGATCTTAAATATCTCTTTTAGTTTACGAGATATTCGCGATTGAATAAAATGGGCAAAAATTGATAAATGTCACTTTTTAGCACTTTTAGTCGCGTTTTTCGACCTTTTACTGTAGGAAATATAATTATTTTATATTTTTATCTGATAGAGAATTTTCCAATCTTTCATAATCAACAATTCGTTGGTAGCTATCTCTTTTAGTTTAAGAGATATGAATTTTTGAAAATCGTCGAAAAAAAGTATCAAGCACCCCCTTGGCAATTTTTCTTAAGACTTAAAATTTCATCTCTCAGATTTCCCTTTTAACTATCCTATCTGATAGAGATTGGTCCGTAGATTAAGACGCTGCGATCAGATCTTAAATATCTCTTTTAGTTTACGAGATATTCGCGATTGAATAAAATGGGCAAAAATTGATAAATGTCACTTTTTAGCACTTTTAGTCGCGTTTTTCGACCTTTACTGTAGGAAATATAATTATTTTATATTTTTATCTGATAGAGAATTTTCCAATCTTTCATAATCAACAATTCGTTGGTAGCTATCTCTTTTAGTTTAAGAGATATGAATTTTTGAAAATCGTCGAAAAAAAGTATCAAGCACCCCCCCTTGGCAATTTTTTCTTAAGACTTAAAATTTCATCTCTCAGATTTCCCTTTTAACTATCCTATCTGATAGAGATTGGTCCGTAGATTAAGACGCTGCGATCAGATCTTAAATATCTCTTTTAGTTTACGAGATATTCGCGATTGAATAAAATGGGCAAAAATTGATAAATGTCACTTTTTAGCACTTTTAGTCGCGTTTTTCGACCTTTTACTGTAGGAAATATAATTATTTTATATTTTTATCTGATAGAGAATTTTCCAATCTTTCATAATCAACAATTCGTTGGTAGCTATCTCTTTTAGTTTAAGAGATATGAATTTTTGAAAATCGTCGAAAAAAAGTATCAAGCACCCCCCCTTGGCAATTTTTTCTTAAGACTTAAAATTTCATCTCTCAGATTTCCTTTTAACTATCCTATCTGATAGAGATTGGTCCGTAGATTAAGACGCTGCGATCAGATCTTAAATATCTCTTTTAGTTTACGAGATATTCGCGATTGAATAAAATGGGCAAAAATTGATAAATGTCACTTTTTAGCACTTTTAGTCGCGTTTTTCGACCTTTTACTGTAGGAAATATAATTATTTTATATTTTTATCTGATAGAGAATTTTCCAATCTTTCATAATCAACAATTCGTTGGTAGCTATCTCTTTTAGTTTAAGAGATATGAATTTTTGAAAATCGTCGAAAAAAAGTATCAAGCACCCCCTTGGCAATTTTTCTTAAGACTTAAAATTTCATCTCTCAGATTTCCCTTTTAACTATCCTATCTGATAGAGATTGGTCCGTAGATTAAGACGCTGCGATCAGATCTTAAATATCTCTTTTAGTTTACGAGATATTCGCGATTGAATAAAATGGGCAAAAATTGATAAATGTCACTTTTTAGCACTTTTAGTCGCGTTTTTCGACCTTTACTGTAGGAAATATAATTATTTTATATTTTTATCTGATAGAGAATTTTCCAATCTTTCATAATCAACAATTCGTTGGTAGCTATCTCTTTTAGTTTAAGAGATATGAATTTTTGAAAATCGTCGAAAAAAAGTATCAAGCACCCCCCCTTGGCAATTTTTTCTTAAGACTTAAAATTTCATCTCTCAGATTTCCCTTTTAACTATCCTATCTGATAGAGATTGGTCCGTAGATTAAGACGCTGCGATCAGATCTTAAATATCTCTTTTAGTTTACGAGATATTCGCGATAACGCTAGTTATATTGAAAGTTGTGTTTTGCGCCGTAGTACAGGCGCTACCTTCGTACGGTGCCCTAATTGGGAGTCTTTATGGATCTTGTAAGAATAATTAATTTAATTTATGTATATGTATAATTTATTTACATAAATATTTTCCAGTTGTTAGATGAAGCATTGGCTAATCCTGAGATGGCCAGGTTTATCAATAATGACCAACTGGAGAGGTTTCGTGGTACTGGTGAAGTGCGTATTGAGGATGATATTTTGATTACTGAAAATGGATGTTGCAACTGGACTACACTAAGTTCCATGAACGTATGTTATATTTTGACAAATTATAATATTTTATATTTTACTATTCTGTTATTCTTTCTGGTTTATAGTGTCCAAGAAATTGAAGATTGGATTGCCGGTGTTGATGATGATTCCAAATTCGATTGAATGAATTTACAACATTTCGAAGCTGTTATTGATATCATTTTTGTTTATTATGTTAAAAATTGTAAAAAGAGCATTGTATAATTACATGTATATATTGAGAAATTGAGTTACTGATGGGTGTATATTCTACATGTTTGAATAAAATTGTTGTTTTATACTTTTAACTATAAATTTTTATTGTTTTATTTGTTCCAAACGGAGAACATAGCTCGCAACATCGTTACTCCTTTAATTAATCCATAAAACCCTTAAACTTTAATGGAAATGCCACTGCTAGATATGAGAAATAGTTCAAAATCAATTTTATATTGTATCAATATTAATTTAAAAACGGTATCACTAGTGTCATCTATCCACGAGTAACTAAACTACGTCGCTATTCAAGATTGCTGGAGATTCAGCCTCCTCAACTTTCTGCGATCCTAATATTCAAAAGAATTTTGTCACCAATTTCAATGGATTTCTCGACAAAATTTGTCGAGAAATTTGCTGAAATGTTGCTGCTCATCAGTCTGCAGTATTAGGAACGCAGAAAGTGGACATAGATAGTTCTCGCCTAATTATTATATATATTATTTCAGTTTGTTTCGGTACATATTCAATTTTTTCTATAAAATTACAAATAGGGCCTAAGCAGTTAATGCTAGCAAAAAAAAATACCAAAACAATTGATGTAGAATTAAATTATGTATCAGTATCCGAAAACAGAATTCAAAAATTCCAACTTTTAATTTTCAACATAAAAAAGAGAAATCTTTTGCCATTTTTTTAATAAAATCTTTTCTTTAAAAATTTTTTGTGCCATTTTCATCATTTTTCAATAAGGATACCATCTTGTTGAGAATTTTTCAAGGATCAAGAATATGAAGTTCCTTTTCTTCTAGCCCTTTTAGTTGTCGAGATAATTACGAATTAATCTTCTAATTAGGAATGTTGAAAAGTAAAAATTTTTGAATTCTGTTTTCGGATTCTGATAGACAATTTAATCCTGCATCGATTATTTAAGTAACTTTTTTTGCTTACGTTAACTGTTTAGGCCCTATTTGCAAATTTCATGAAATATGTGCATGCCGACGGAATAGTCTAATTCAGAAGATTGAAATAGTAATTATCTCGACAACTAAGAGGGCTAGAAAAGAAAGAACTACATATTCTTAATCCTTGAAAAATTATCAATAAGATGGCATCCTTATTGAAAAATGATAAAAATTGAACAAAAAATTTTTAACGAAAAGATTTTATTAAAAAAATGGCAAAAGATTTCTCTTTTTTATGTTGAAAATTAAAAGTTGGAATTTTTGAATTCTGTTTTCGGATTCTGATAGACAATTTAATTCTACATCGATTATTTTAGTAACTTTTTGTGCTACTATCAACCGTTTAGGCTCTATTTACAAATTTGAATGAAAATTGAATTCGACATAAAAAAGAGAAATCTTTTGCCTTTTTTATGACGAAATCTTTTTTCAGCAAAGGCAGCTTCTGTAATAATTGGAATTTTCCAGAAACCATTAACACAATTGTAAATTAAGGCCCTATTGGCAAATAAAAACCATTTTTTTCATTAATTTGCAAATAAAGCCTAAATGGTTAATGTTAGGAAAATAATTACTTCAATTGTCGATATAGCACCAACCAACCTATCTTTCAGAATCTGATAACCGAATTTAAAATGTTCAATATAACCGATGCAGTTGCTGAATAAAGATTTTTAAACATTCATTTTACCCGCCATTACTAGTTACCGCCTCCTCACCCTTTCTGCGTTCCGAATACCAAAACCTGAGTTTCGACTGTTTCGAGTCCAAATTTTGTGTCATTTTGCCTCTCAGAGTCGACAAAATAAAGATTGAATATTAGGATCGCAGAAAGTTGAGGAGGCTGATAAAGTTTTGGTGGTAACTAGTAATGTGCTGCCTCTGGTGGCGACGGACCGAAGCTCAAAACTTTTGGTTGTTGTAGTTTCTAATTGATAGATGGCACTAGCATGCACTTTTCAAAATAAATGTGAAATAAATCAAGAAAATTTATTGGGATCATAGGATATATAGAAATAACAAATAATTGTAATAAAAAATATTCTTTATTAAAAAAAAACGCATAATACATATTCATTGCTGAAAGTTAATACAAGTAGATATAAAAATGGGGGTTTTCAGACAAAAACACCCTTAAAATGTCGGTGTTATTACTCGTTTACCAAATCAGCCAATTTTGGGACACTTCCAGGGGCAGTAGGGATGGCCTTATCAACAGCTTCTGTAATAAATAGAATATTTAAATTGTTATCGGATTCTGCAAGTAGATCTGCATCGGATTAGAGCAAATAGGAAATTAGGAAAATAATTACCTCAGCAGTCGAATTTCTTTACTGGATAATATTCTTCAAAACATCCAACAAGTTTAAATCGTATTTGGCCATAACGAATAAACTGTGTATGATATCCATTCCTTGGTTCTTGATTTCAACATCTTTTTGAACCCAGTCCAATTGCTGATAATCTCTGCCTTCTAGCTTTCCTTGTAAATGTTTGATTGCAATGTCGATCAGATGTTCTTCCAATAAAAATGGAAACAGTTCAACCAACCTTCTTGTTTCTAAGTGCCTCTCAGTTAATAACCACTTCAAAAACTCCCTCTCACATATTAATAGCTCCTCGTATTTGGAAAGTTTAGCAACTAAGTTATTAACAGTAGTTTTAGCTAGGTTTTCATGGCTGGGTAAATTACAAACTGACATTGCCAATTTCACTGCTGATTCCCTCTGCTTATCATTACATGAATCCAAAATTGGTGAATTGATATCATTATTTAAATTCAATTCAAATACATTTGTATTTGTATCACTTATTATCACATTATAGTCAAAATCTGATGGTAAAGATTGTTGGGTCTGAATATTTATATATTCTGTAAGCAACACATCGAAGATAAGAATAAAATTACTCAATATAAAATGGTACCTTTTATTTTATTCACTTCAGTTTGTTTCTGGGCTCGTTGTCTGTAGAAGCTATTAATTTCCTGATTAATGTCTGCTTTTGGTAAATGTAGATCTTCATCTTCTTGATCAGTTGTAGCAATTGGAAGGTGATTCAAATACACAGACACATTGTCTACATTAACGCATTGTTTCCTGTTGTGTTGATGGCTCAAATTGCGAATATAATTCTAAAACATTTACCTTATTAATACAAACTGCTGAAATTATTTGAATTTGCGTGGTTACAATAAATGTGTTGAGTTTCTGTTTGTCCTGAAGATTCCTCGTAATCAAACCAGCAATTTGTACAGCCAGAATGTTAGCATTTGCATGAGTAGGTAAATT
Source organism: Dalotia coriaria (assembly GCF_025399875.1). NCBI lineage: Eukaryota > Metazoa > Arthropoda > Insecta > Coleoptera > Staphylinidae > Dalotia > Dalotia coriaria. The sequence goes on from NW_027045445.1 coordinate 7,459,727, forward strand.
AGGTGTTTGGGCACAGTTTGTGTGTGCTTTTACAAGTTCTAACAGTTCTTCACTCATTGTTTCTTATATTTTAATCACAGTTGATCACAACTTGCACCAACTTGTTGATCATTGCTTGTTTCTACTCCCATCTGATTCAGAAACGAAGCTCCATCGCACGGTTTTATTCAAAACTAATTCGCGGTGCAGGAATATTTAAAAATTTGTATTGCATTAGGTAGTTATAAGTTAATAATTAATCTTTCACTTAATACTAATATGACATGGATATAGACATGGATAAATAATTGAGAAACAATCTCATGCAAAATTAAGGAGAAATAAAGTTTTTAACAAACTCCTCTGAGGAAACAAACGCCGGATTGTCAATACCGTCGCCTGGATTGTTAATGGACTGCGGCCGATACACAGATTTACGCGGATCCATCCCTTTTGGTATTAACTGCGTCCTGCGTGCTACCATAGCCTCAACACCAATACCACCTTTTCCTCTCTTGCGCACGTTGGCGCCGCTTTCATTCTTCGTTGGGTTCGCCAATCGCTCATACCTGGCATTGAATGATTCCAATAGCGTGGTTTTGGCATTACGATTCCTCTTTTGAATCCGCTCGTTTTCCATCACGGTTTTGCGCCGTCCTCGAGTTGTTCTCCGCAAATCTTCTGGCTCATCATCATCATCTGCTTTCAGGCGCTGCATTTCTTTGACTTCATCGATCCACCGCTGTCCTTTCTTTATCTTCTTATCATCTACAATGGCTTCCGTCTATAATAAAAAATAAATTAAATCTATATATATAAAATGAATTGCTGTTCGTTAGTTTCGCTAAAACTCGAGAACGGCTGAACGGATTTATCTTATCTTGGTCTTGAATTATTCGTGGAGGTCTAGGGAAGGTTTAAAAGGTGAGAAAAATTCGAATAATTGCCGGGAAAATCCTCAAAACAGCTCTTTTCAATAGAATATAATTTGACATTGAGATTCAATCATAGTTATAGTTAAATAGTTGAATTCGAGATGGCGCGCTGAAGTGCATTATTGACAAAACTTTATATAATTAAATTCTTTAAATTATAATTGCTAATCTTATTGATAGAATTGATTCTTACTACGAGTATGTCTAGAACAAGAGAGTAAAAACGAATTACATTTTTATTAAACACTGCCGGAACGAAGTCGCGGGCAACAGCTAGTAAAAAATAAAACTAAGTGAGTAGTATTAGTACTTACTGTGTTCTGGAAAAATCTGATATTGAACTCCATGTTGGCAAGAATTTGACACATTGTCTCAAACCGATGTTGGAACATAGCGAGAAATTGAACGACCATGAGTATACCGAAAAAGATGAGGAAAACGAAACCGATTGGCTCCAGCTCCAGGTACTCCTTCTGCATGACGATGTCCAGTGTGTCCCCATTGTAAGTGAAGTTGGTTTTGACATTGAAAGGCCAATTAATATGCAATATATCTTTCTTCAAGGTGAGCAAAAACACCACCAGTACAAACAATGCGTTGATCATGAAAAAGGCCGCCACTGATTTATCTCTTAAATCTTCCAAATCCTTCTTGATCTGCTGCTTTTCCTTTGAGGCATCTGATAGCACATCTGGCTTAAGGTATTTCTCAACCAGCTCCTTCCAAAAGGTTTTCTCGTCCTCTGGAAGTGTCCCAGTCTCGCATTTCTTGATTCGATCGCCTTCGTCCATCCACCAATTCAATTCCTCGTATTCTTCAGCGGTTACACTGTTGACTGATTCATCTACTTCGGGAGGTGCTGAAGCAGCACCACCGAACGCCTTTGGCTCTTCTGTGATTTCCAGGTCTGCCTTCTTTTCGATCATTCCTAACCGTACCTGAATTGCTTCCAAACTAGCTTGCACTTGAATCAAGCGTTCTTCCTCCGCCGTTTTGGGAACCGTACACAGCAAGCATTTGAAAAGGTTGGAAACTGAGAAGGAAATTGCGCCGCCGTTGTCTTGACCATTGGCGCCTAAAAGATTCAGAACTCGTCCTGCGGCGGTTTTTGGCGCTGCTGCTGCTTTGGCTGCTGTTTCCTCTTGTTCTTTCTTGGTGACAATAACTGTCTCTCGCGTACCCCAGGAAATAACGTTCATGTTGAAGATGGAGTAGATGACCAGGAGGAGGTACATGCTGGGGACTGTAACGTAGTAGATGACGCCATACATCAAACAGCCGACTTCTTTGGGATGCATAAGTGCGGTGACGATAAACTCTCCAGCAATAAAGAAGAAGAAAAGTGATGATGGGGACATGATACCGTCCTGTTGAATCTGCATCAGCACACCGACCAGTACAGCCATCATTACCAAACCATAGATTGCGCTCAGTAAACCAGCAAAGAATAACTAAAAATCGCATGTTTTTTTTTTAATAAAATCAAAATAGTTGATAAAATAGGTTATGAAATTATTACCTGAATGTTCGCCTGACTGAAGAGTTTACAAATGGTCATAAAAAACAAAATGGGTATGGCATTCCACATAAAACTAGTCCACTGGTCCATCTGGAACGCTGCGACGAAAGCACCCACCAACATAAGGAATATAGTACCAGGACCCAACACAGTACCAATCATCATTACCCCCTGATAGCAAATATAAAGCATTGAAATGTTATCATTCGTATGCGTGATGTACTTGTAATCAGTTAGCAAATCAAAGATGTTTGCCGTAGTGGAAGGCATCCACCGCCTGCGTTGGTTGTAAAATTCATTGAAACCCTCCGGTGCATGCGTGTAGGCATCCGATGCTGCCGAGTATTCAACACGAAAACCTCTTTGCAATAAAAGCGTGCACAACCATCTATCCTCACCCTGATCGTACTGTACAAAATGGAGTGCCTCGGAAGACTCAGTTGTGTATCTCTTCATTACATTATCCTCCATCAAAGCACTGCCCCTGAAGAGTGAAAAACAACCGGGACTACACAATACACAGCCAATCACGTGCTCGGTAGCCTTCTGCAGCCAATGACCGATTGCATACTCGAATACTTGATACCAAACCATTGGTCCGGAACCAATCGGATGAATGCGTCCACAAGCAGCGCCCACGGATTTACTCTTCTTCATCAAATCGACCAGAAGGAGCACAGCATTCGGTTGGAAATCAATGTCGCCGTCAAGCGCAAGAAGAAAGGTATTCTCGGATCGAATGTGCTTCTCGTAACTGGTGAAGCTGCCGTTCATAAGTCGATGACCCAAAAGATAGTACATGTACATCACCTGGGACCACCGTTTCTTAGCGCGGATCTTTTTCTTATCTTTTAGATGAACGACGAATTTACTACCGCCTGGTAATTGCCAAATTAGTCTTCCTCCATACGGTGTGCAAATCTTCACAGGGCCTGGCCATTGCACCTCCACTTCATGCACATCTCGACGTGCTTCATCCATGGTAGCAATCAACATCTGGACATAATCATTCAAATATGGCTCCGGGGAATCATCATACCTCACGAAAGCATCATCAAAGAACACATGCGTCTCCAATTCGTAGTAATCTTTCTCAATGCTGAACATCACGCTGGCAATCTTTCTCGCGCATTGATCCGCATCCAAATGTAGAATACTCTTCAAAAACGCCATCATTTCATCTTTATTCTCATGCCACATGGTTCCACAAGCAAAAATCCTTGTTGTTTTATCCGGTCCACCATCAAAATCATCCAGGTATGAACGTTTGCGATCACGTCCTGCAACATCATCACCATCTCCTTCATCCAGTATTGGTATATCCTCATCGCGGAAGACTTCCCTGCGTCGATTCAACGCAATATCCTGATCGATAAGAAAAGGGTCATACATCGGGCGCATATACAGTCGTTCGGTACGTGCAAGCCGTTCACTAGATGGCATCCATATGTGCCGAGTTATCCACGCCTGTGACATAATCCACAACAGCCACATCCATGCCCACTCATCAATGATGAATCGTTGAAGGTAGTACATGTTAGCAGGAATGTCAAAGAACAAATATGGCGAGATGGTGCCCGAGTATGCGCAAGGATCGTGCGCAAACGCGCCGCACATCGCAATGAGAATGGAAATCGAAAACGGCATCGTGAGATTAATAGGAAACGCGTAGCTGAAGCCTTGGATTAGAATCTTGCAGGCGAATTTACCGAAAATGTAACATATGTACGTCGAGAGGACGTTGATAAGAAAGACATAAACAGGCGTCCATTTTTCGGATTCAATTGTTGTGCCGAGACCAGTCGCAACGACGTCGTCGATGTTTGCCAGATGACTTGTTATTACCGGTGCAATCTAAACAATAAAACAATTTAAAATAAATTATACAACCCGTATTGCTTCGAGTAAAAGTAAATCTCACCTTTTTTATGGCAATTGGATGTGATTCCATTGCTAGCGTGTAGTAATCGAAAAGAAAGTCAGCAGAGCCCTCTTTGATCAGGAAGTACAACACCATCGTGATGAAAAAGACGAGAATTTTCCAGAGCGAAACAAAGGCGTAGATGAAATACCTGGTGTTGGTGAATTCGATGCGTTCCTTGGCCACAGTCAGCCATATACTCTCCGGCAGGTCATGCTCCCGCACCGGACGCATCTCATCTTCCTCGACGCCCCACTTGTAAAAGTTCTCCCAGTAGCCGACAGTAATACACAAGATGGCGACTGGAATTAGCCATGCGTCTGTTGTACCCTCAACCAATGGCCATGCAACAAGCGCCGTTGCCTGGCATCCTAACGAGATGCAATCCAAGATAAATTTAGGTGGTGCTGTTCTTGATCCACACTTTTTACCCATAATAACACCTGATAACCAATAAATAATTAATTAAATATAAATAAATAATATAAATTATGGTAATGGTAGGAAACTTACTCATAAGACCCGGAATAAAACAAAAACCGTTAAGCAACATGGCTCCCTTGAGTACATCCAATTGTGGTAAGACATCAAACACTAAAATAGCGCTACCTATCGCCGGAAATGTCTCAGTTACCATGACAAGCATAAAATCCTGCCATTTAGGCGCAGTACTACTCTTAAAGATGCAAATGCGCACAGAACGGATGAATGTGCCCACTTGTGGAACGCAATACGCATAAAAAAGCATCCAAATCCATGCAACACGTTCGGTTACCGGAAGTGTGACAACAAACTGTCGATTGAGGTCCAAATCTTCATTGCAATAGGGCTTGGTCTGGTTGTGCGAAACTTGCGAAGTCATGAAGAGGAGCGTACCTTTGGATACAGTCGCCGATGCTAACACCACGATAAAAGTCAGAACAAAAGCGAGTAAATGAAGGATTTTCAACGAGACATTGTACAGCTCCGACTCCACCATGGAGTCCGAAATGACCTCTCGCGGCGAATCCGGAAACTGATCCCATTTTTTCTCCCTTGGTCTAAAAAATACAAATAGAAACAAAGAAAATATGCAGAATAAATAAAAAACTTACAAGAATGAACGTCGTTCGTCATCCTCATCGTACTGCATTGTTGTCCTGAAGGCAACGCGCAGTATGAACTATTATTAAAATTGCTAAGTATTCTCGATTGTCCCAGCAGCCTCACTAGATTAAATTCATTTGAGCCATTATCCACAAACACATCGCGATATCTTATCAATCATGTTCACGAGCCGGAATTTCGTTTTAGTGTTTAAGCCTGTCGTGGCAAAGTGCGCGATTAAAATCTATATACAGAGCGTCCCACGAAAAAACTACGAAACAAACACCTTCTCCGCATTAATAAGATCCGCCACGGTCGGTCTCCGGCGTGCGTTGTACTGTAGGCAATCCTTTATACACCGAATCACACCTTCGGGCACCCAATCGGCTTTCGGATAGTTGATCACATGACCCGGATCCATAATGGCCGCCAACTTCGCCGAACTATGTTGAATATGCGAGAAAGGCGTGCGTTTGTAGACCAATTGATAGAGTATGCTTCCCAATGACCACACATCCGACTTGAAGCCCACTTTGTACGTTGGCTGCGCCGGCGAACCTTCGTATCCACGATCCGCGCAGAGTGCTTCCGGACTAATATAACCAAAAGTGCCAAGCGCGACAGTTTTCACCACGCTGGTCATATCCAATTGCACGCAGCTAGAAATACCAAAATCAATGAGTTTCAATCTTTCGCGTATTTCGATGAAATTCGCAGGTTTCAGGTCAGAATGGATCACGCCCTTGGAATGCATCTGACCGACGGCGTGAAGCATCTGCATCCAGTAGAAGTGCACCATGAAGGCGGGCAGATGGGCGACGTTGCGACTATGTTCTCGGAGAATTTGCGCAAAGTCACGCCCACCTTTTTCCAACACCATGTAGAGAATATTTTCGCCGCTGACAATTTCACTGTGAAAAATACCAATGGAGATTAATGCGACAAGTAAAAATAGAAAAATTAAAGTGAATCATTTCCTATGCTTTACGGATATCTCAATCTGATAAGATAAAAAACTAAAATGATAAAATTTTAATACACGTCAAAGGAAAACTACTGACATTGAAATAAACCCAACATAACCTAAAATAAAAACTACTTAAACTTACTGCTCATGTAGTTTGATGATGCGATCACAATCCTGCAGTCGTTTCAATGCCTTAACCTCATTTATGAACCCATTAGCTTCATTCCTATCTAATTTTAAGTCCACTACCTTCACAGCATATTCCGCTTTGCTCGCAGGATCATAACAATGATAAACCACAGAACTCCCACCTTTGCCAAGCTCATTCAACACGATATAGTCTACTTCTTTCACACGTATACATTGAAAAACGTCTTTTATCAACCGCTCGGACAGTGGTTTCGGTTTTTCCACATCAACTTCATATTTATCATCAAATTCAAGCACAGAGGCCAAGCTGGAAGTTGAAAGTAGATGTTTTCGTGCTGATGGCTTCTTGATTGGCATTTGAAGCATCGCATGTGATCGCATGTCGACCGTGCACATGATGCGTTGTTGTTGTTTTTGCGTACTGTCCGTATTCGTTGTAGATGACATTATAGGTAGAGAATATGTGACTTTTGGTGGTCGCAGCGGGCGACATGGCGTTACAAACTCATTTTGGTTTTGTGTTGATTTAGTTTGTGAATGCAGTTGCTCCACTGGTGATTTTTTTGATGTAATCAATTGTTTGCCTTTTTGACTGGTGTCAGTAAGTTTTGGTGATTTTTGTCTTTCTAAATTAAAATTTTCTTTCTTTTGTACATCAAATCTAACTTGTGTGCTCTCATTGTTCTTGGGATTATGTTTTGTAACACTTAGAGAAGGAACTATACTTGTTTTAATCTTACTATTGGCAGTATGGTTGAATTTATTCTCATTCTCTTTATTGTTGGAAGTTTTATCACCAAGATAACCTGAATCATCTTGTAAATCTTGTGGTGAATTGACTGTGTCCACTTCATCCTCTTCCAAAGCAGCTAGTTTTTCTTTTGCTTTTAATGCTTCGTTATCACGGCGTTGCTTTTCACGAAGTTCCTCATATTTTTTATTCATTTCCAGCAGATATTCTTGGAAATTGCTAGCAAGCAAAAAATATGTTATGATTTTTAATAAATTCTTTAAGTAAACTTACAAAAAATTTTCAGGGAGTTTGCCATCGCCTGATTCCATTGTGTCTTCAAGTGATATCAAACTTTAACAATGAGAAATGAATGCAATCAATTTAATAAACATGTTTTGTTTCGGTTCGAAAATTAACGGACGTTGCAATACTTTCAATCTGATTGGCTTGACCTTGAAATGACCTTCAACTTGTAAGCGTACAAACTGTCAGTCGCTCAATGGTGACACTTACAAAAATTACGTTAGAGTTTCGACAATATAACTAATTAATCTTTTGAATTTACTTCTTGTATTTTATTTTTAGTTTTTAATTTGAAATTAATATTTTTTAAGGTTTGATAAAGTTTTGTGTTTATAGCTTTGTTTGGTTTCAATGACACACGTTTGACAGCTGGCGGAATGCGCGCGTAACATGGCCGCTTGGCCGCTGGTTATTTACAAAGATGGCGAACATGCGTGACAGCGATACATCGCTGTGGCTGCATAACAAGTTAGGCACATCGAACGATTCGTGGACAGGCGGATCTATCTGTTCGCAGCTAAACGGCGAGGTGCTGCGTAACATAAAGGAGTGCTTTCCTGACCTACAGACGCAGGTGAAACTAAAACTGCTGCTAAGTTTCTTTCACATACCCCGAAAGAACATAGAAGAAGTAAGTTGAATTATCACCATCAATTTCCAGCAGTTACACGTGTAATATTTATTTTAGTGGCGACTGGATCTGGAACAAATCGTGGAAGTCGCCGTGGGCGACTCAGAGCTATGGGTATCCATGATAGCAGAAGCTCTGAAGACATACCCAGCCACAGGATCATTAAACATGGAAATCTCAGACCTGGATGAGGTCCGACCGATATTTACAAATTTGGTGAATGATTTACGGCAATTGGTGCGTAAACAAGCCGAAAGTGTGATGCTACCCATGGAGTGCCATTATTTAAACAAACAAGCATTGACTTCAGTGGTTGGGCAACAGCCGCAACCCACCAAACACTTCACACTGAAAAAGAAGCCGAAATCAGCATTATTACGTGCTGATTTACTGCAAAAATCAACAGATGCGCAGTCGAATCTTAAAAAAGCCTCCGCGCCTGTCATACCAGTTAGATCTCGAGGAATGCCTAGGAAAATGACTGATACAAGTATGTTTTGTATTCATATTCAAGAGAAAAAAGTTATTAACATGTTATTATTTACAGCTCCACTAAAAGGCATTCCCAGCCGTCATCCAGGGTCAAGTTTTCGCAGCAGTGTGCTTGGTTCAACGACAAATCGTCCACCTATTCCACGATTAGCCGCTGGGAGGAAAGAAGGCGGTGTGAAACTTTTAGACATCGCTGATCAGCCCCTAGGCTACGCAGCTGCGAAAAAACGCAAACGACAACAAGAACAGGAAGAAAACGCCGCGAAAAAGACCGAAACCTCACCGGCGATGTTATCCCCGTCGAGTACAAACAACGCTACGCCAGATTACGCCGCAGGTCTTACAACACCTTCATATCTCCCTCCAACGCCACAACCAGCAAGTTCAACACCCACGCCCACGACTCCCACAACCCCAACCCCTACAACACCTATTGCCACCGCAGTCGTCACACCCACACCTACACCAACGATACAATCTCCACCTCCATCACAAACCAACCCACCGCCGCTCACGCCCGTCCTCAAACCCGCAGCGAAAACCCCGCCGACAGCTACGCCTGCCCCGGTCATCATCACACAGAAACCCGTCCAGCAGGTCACACAAATCCGCATACAACCACAACCCACCGCGAATTCCCTTCAAAGACGTGGTTTAGCCCTCACCAGAGAGCAAATGCTCGAGGCGCAGGATATGTTCCGCACGGCGAACAAAGTAACGCGTCCAGAAAAAGCCTTGATTCTGGGATTCATGGCCGGGTCACGAGACAATCCATGCCCGCATCTCGGGAATATCGTCACGATCAAGCTGAGCGAAGATCAAGAGAACGTGCAGCAGCCGGATGAGACCTACCTGACGATGCTGGTGGAGACGCACTTCCAGATGAACTACAACAACGGCGAGTGGAAGCGCATCAAGAAGTATCGCCGGCTGGATAATGTTGTGGATCCACTTCCGGCGAACACGCAAACAGCTGCGTTGGTTTGATGAATAATCCCGCCTCACACTCGAACTCACCCTATCATACCCATTCGTAAATTAATGGAGGCCCGACAAGCGAGGAACGAAAGAATTAGCGATAGAGAAGTCTATCAAACGTTGTTAATTATATATATAATATATAAATATATATATATATATATTAATTAGTGAAATGGATAAGTTTATAAAGAATTGTACAAAAAATAAGAGATGTTATTTGTGTACTTGCCTGTGATGTAAGTTAAGATCCCATTCGTTTGCTAGGAATTGAATTATGTGCTTCAATTAACATAGAGAATATATTTACTTCTTTTGTTTTAAATATTAGATTAACCTAATATGCACTGAAACATGTAGTCGCTTTTTAAGTTTAAGTTGATGTGCAGCAGGATCATTTGTTTTTAAGCGCGCCCACATCGCTCTCGAGCAATTCGTGGATGCCTTCGGGTATCACGCCTTCATCCAGCTCTTTAGAGCATTGATAATACTGAAAATTTAATTTATTTTAATTTTATTGTAATATATTTATAAGATTTAGTTACTTTTTCGAGTTCTCGGCGAAGAGCAAACACGGCTTTCTCTCTGTCGCTGACTAGGTCCTCCAGGTATTGATAACGCAACTTTTTGCGTGCTCGGCACTCACGGGCACTTTGCCTGCTGCGCTCTATAAACAAAAATAATTAATTTATGAGATTAGATGGAAATTATTGAGTGTTACATACCAAGTTTGATTTTCATGTCCACTTTCTCTGCACTCTTGCGGCCCGGTTTGCGTCCACGCTTGCCGCTTTCCTTGCGATGAGCACCTTCCTGAAATTATTAAAAAAATTAGCTAAAAATTAAATTATTTTAAGGTTTTTTTGAAGCCGGCTTAAAATTGCGCCTCGCCGGCATCCATAAAAACGCAAAAACGCAAGATGCAGTTATGCAACGAAACAGCACACCGCACGCGATTAGCAACGTCCTCGCCGAACAACAATCGATCAACCATAATTGTTGCTCACGTTGTTGTTCCTATGTGCGCAGCAGAATGCAACGTAAATTGCAACATGTCTTCTTTATGATGGCGGACGCCAATGAAACGAATGCACCACGAATTTACAAGGCGTAAATCAACAAAAAAAAAATAAAAAACAACAGCATAGCAAAAATTAATAAACCATGATTAGATGTTTATGAGCTTTCACCCCACAGAAGCAAACAACTAACACAAAAATTGATAAAAGCTAAATAGTGTAATATTAATGAAATTTACTGATTGTTATTGATATGAATATGTTGAATCGAATATTTACCGAGAAATCGTCGCGTCGTTGCAATTGAAGTCGCCAAGCGCGTCGGGCTCCCGCAGGATGTTAATGTTCGCAGGAGCGCAGGAGGGCAATGCGTGATTGCATCGGGAGTAAGTACGCGATACGCAACGCGCATTTATTGCGACGCGCCGGCGGAGAGCGCGGAATATTGCGCAGTTTGCAAGCGTGTGCGACGCGATATTTACTCGCGAGACTGCGAGACGGCCGGAATCCATTCGTCGGTATGTTTAACGTAGGCAACCCAAATGACACATGCTGTGTATTGTTCGAGAAAATAAACAATGAAAGCAACCGAGATAAAAATAACATTAATCCTCTATGAATCAGTTACACAATACACACAAATAAAAAATAATAATTGTTTAAATATCTAAAAGCATATCTAAAGTGTATCAAGTGCAGTTATCATTTTATTATGAAAATGGTGTTAATGAGATCGACGCATGCGCATACGCAATCACGTTACCCAAACTTGTGCCCCCGTTCCTGCTGACACACGGCCATTCTTTACCCAAATAAACACAATACTCTTTAATATTTCGTAAGAAAAGAGAAACACTAATATTACCATGCATACACAATAAGAATATTCACACTTACAGTTGCGGTATTCTCTTCGACCACGATCATATCCTGAAACTCCATTTTCGCAGTCGTGTTGACTTTGTTGATTCTCAAAACAATCGACGCACGCTCGAGTTGTTAAAGTTTTTCGGCACACGACAACGATTAATAACGATGACAACTGTCGTAGCACTGTTGTTATGGTGTCTTACGCAAATTACGATTAGCGTTCTTCGTTAGCGCGAACGCGAGCAAGGTAAAAGCGCACACAAAACAGTCCAACGTGTTGCTGTTTACAAACACGAGCTACACACGAGCGAATCCTGCGAACGATCGTCAATCCAAGGTCGCGTGACGTAGGTGGCATGAGGAACGATCGTGTGTGTTCGGGTCACAATATTCTACATACAAAGTATTGTGTGAAAACTTACAATTCATGCAAAATTGATTAAATTAACAATAAATTCATTTATATAAATAAATAATAAGTTTAAATACTGAATATTAATAGATTTTAGCGGTATTACAATATTTTTTTGCGTAAAAACATTTATTTAACGAATTTATGTCATTTTTTTTTGACAGCATTCAATATAAATGTCTGTTTCCGAACTTACCCGAAGTAAGCCTATTGAATTTCCACTCGAGTTGCGTCACAAGTTGTTTACTGCATTTGTTTTGATTTTTTAAAGGAAAACACTATCGATTGTGTGTTACACAAATCCGTGCCTTTATTAACTCGTACACGCCTATAACATCGTTCAAGTAATAAAAATGCATACAAATAAATTAAAACGTCGCCCGCTCAAACATCTAACAGGTAATTAAACAATTAATCAACATGGTGGATTCGGCTAAGTACAGAGAACAAACAGAAAAAGCATACACAATTGGCACATTATTTACACATAGACACAGAATGCACATAAACAACACTCACTCACAGTAGTAGTTACTAATTAGTTAAAATATTCTGCTAAGGCCACTTTGGTCACATCTAGGAATGTGTTGTCTGTTAATTTATGATATAATACTCCCTATGTGTATGTGTGGTTGCATATGTGTGTTGTGTTTGCATTGTATAATATAGGCAAGCCAGTTTACTTTCAACGCCACCACCACCGCTGTCAAGCCATTTGTTCCGGTTCGGTTATTTACTGATACGGCGTCCTCGGATTTACACTGATCATTTCACTAGTGCTAAAACAAAAAGATTTTAGTGACAATACTTGATACTTAATTTTGGGTGCAATGCGTGCGGTTTATTCGATTTTATGATCAAACGCAAAGTCGACACACCTCTTGCCGTATTTAATGTGAATGAACAGCAGTGCGATGCCCAGAAGTAAGCACACACAGCCTACAACTATGTAGGCAATTCCTAGGAATGGATTTTTCCCTCCTAGCAGTGAAGTTGTGCTGAGAATCATGCGTTTTGAACCATCGAATGCGCTCACATCATATTCTACAAAGAAAAAATTAATAAAATAATTTTATACTAAAAAATTTAATTTTACTTACGATAATCAACGATTAATTCATATTCCCCTTTGAGTAACCCATCGGCATACGTCGGCTGCGAATGATCCACGCGTCTATACAGCTTCCTGAACGTCGGTAATGCAGCTGTCCTCATCCAAACAATAAGATCCTCATTCTGAAACCCGTTATTGTTCTGATCTTCTAAATCCAACTGCCAGATTTCCTTCTTCCACGCCTTGGGTTTCGAAAAGTTCCGAAAAGCTTCCTGTAAATTACCCGGCGGGTTGCGGAACTTAATATTCTTATCAGAATCCCAGGCGATGCCAGTTTTCAACAGTGGCACTGGTGGATGCTCTCCAGTTTTCGGATCTTTTATATTAAGATTTTTTATTGATAATACATCGCTAAATAACGAGTTGGCAATGGCGCCACATGGCGCAATCGGTCGTTTTTGATCATCATACGCGAATGGTTGACAATCCGAAGATGGGAACTGATCCAAACGGCCCAATAGTTGGTTATCATCGCGTGATTTTACATATCGGCGATGATTCTGGTAATAGTTACTCAACCCGTAGTACATGTAAACTTTCCCCTTGAAATCCGTGTCTAGTTTGAACATGATGTTACAGAGGCATTCGTCGTCATGTTCCTTCATGTAGGTGTGGCAGGGTATTTCCAAATCACGGACGAACCCATCCGCGGCGATTTTGGTTTTGTTGCAATTCGTGTAGTCGATTATTATTTCCTTTACTTCGTCGGAGAAGAAGAGGAGCGCAATTCCAACTGGGATGAAGGCGATGCCAATGACGAAGAATGCTGGCAGTACGGTTCCTGCGGTGAGTATTGGCTGCCAGGCAGGGAGTTTTTGCTGTTTGAAGGCAGAATCTGAAAGTTTTTAAAAAATTATTAAAATTTAAAAATTATAACTTCTATAATTTTATTCTGAATTATTTTTACAAAAATTATAGTATAACTAGTCGCGTTTCCAAGTAATTAAATAAATAATTCAAATAATTTTTACTTAAGCCACAGCTGTGATTATCTTTTATTTTTATTTGTTTACAACAAATTTACAAAATTATCTGTAAACAAATCAAAATATTTCAATTTATTCTTACCCATTGCCATGTTATCTCAGCAGAAACTGATTTTACCATGGCAGATGGTTTATACTTAATTATTAAGCATGAAAATCAATAAAAGGATTGGCATTCATATTCACGAGAATTCGATAGAAAATAAAACAGAATATATTTGCTTTTTCTGATGTAATATTTACCAGACGGCTTTTTGGTCTTCATCGTGGTAGCGTCTCCGTTGTCCTGTGCCATATTGCACGCCGATGAATTATTTAACACCGCTAAATATTACTAATTAATCATTTACACCGCGAACCACAGCGAACTGCAAACGGAACGAATGCGAACCCTGAGTAACAGGATAATCTTTGACATTTGTGACTGTCAATATTTCTAGGTCAACTGTTATGTCAAAAGACGAACAAAACACGAACATTCACGAATGGTGAAAGTTATTCTTTCGGTAATCTTTATCAACGAATAAAAATATAAAATAGTTTTAATATGTATTGGAAATTATATTTCTATTGTTTTATTAATGTAATTTTGTTTTAATTTGTTTGGTTCGGATTTTTTCGTGAAATAACTAAATGAAACCTACACAACTCGTGTAACTTCGTTTTGCACATTTAGTATTTTGACAGCGTTGACATTATGGTTATCAAACTCCGTTCACTGACACATACGCACGTCCTGTCTAGTGAAATTGGTCACAACAACAACAATTACCGAGCGCACCGAACGATAACATCGCAGTTTATCACAATTACCGCAAATATTTAGCAGCGCCTGCCCAAATACACACCATCACCGAGCTATAATGAAAAATGTTAAAATTCTTCAAAAGACAAGGTGAGAATCGTTACATACGTCGCCATGCAACACATTCATTTGTTTCGAAAACATGTAACGCATTTGTCGGTCATCGCAGGTTCGCAACAACAAGCGCAGGACGACACGGTTTTCGGCGATCTCCCATCTGCGGTCGACGATAATTCGCCATCTCGGGATACATCTCCACCGCTACCAGCAACGCAATTGTCTTCGTTTGAAGATGAAGGACTTTTTGACATTGGTAAATATTTATTTGTCATCAACATAAAAAATCATATTTTTTATCTGAATCTGAAACAATGTATGATACCTATTAAGTGATAATAATTAATTTTTTTTAGATTTTGTCCCAGATAGAGAACAATCACGATTATCCAAAACGTTGAGTGAAGTCCTCAATGACAAATCAGCGTTATCTTACTTTGTACAATTTATGGAGTCGCGCAATGCACTCTCCTATCTTCGCTGTTGGCTGGACATTCAGAATTTCCAAGCGGCGATTGACCACTTTGAAACAGAACAAAAGTCCACCACACATGATCTAACCTCAACTAACATAACAAATAATTCACCCACCGCGCCTGCGCAAATCCGCGTTGTTGAACACGACAGTCTTTCAGTGAGCACCGACTGCGATGATTCACTTACAGCGGATATCTCTAGTCTCAACGACGATTCCAACATCAACATGAACATGACAACTACGAACATATGCACCACACCGCTTTATGATAAAAGCGAAAAAAGTGAGAAGAGTTTGAGCCTAGACATGGACAAATACTCGCAGGAGTTCACCGACGACGCTCTCGGCATTTTCAAGAAGTACATCGCATTGGAAGCGCCTGAATGCATCCAATGCGCAGATGATGTGCGCAATGACATTATCGAGAAGATATGCAGCCAGGAATCACGCATACTCAACGCGGATTGCTTCAAAACAGTCCAGGAACAAATGTTTAATCTAATGGAGAAGGAATTCTTCGATGCGTTTGTACAAAGTGATTATTTCTGCAAGCATCAGATTGATGTACTCACAAGTGGTCATGTTGTGCTTGAAGATATTCTCTATAACGAAACAGCGTTGTTTTATTTCATGGAGTTTCTCGAACAAGAGAACCGGAGATATTTGCTGGAGTTTTGGTTAGCAGCGACTAATTTTCAGCAGCAACTCAAAGACCAGAAGGAGTTTTTGGACCCAATCGAGGCACAGAACGACGCTGTCATTTTGTATGATAAGTATTTTTCTCTGCAGGCGTTATGTCCGCTTGGATTGGGCGATAGAGTGCGCTGCGCAGTGGAACAAAATATATGCGGTGAGCAAGGATTGGTCAATGAGTGCTTTGCGTTACCACTACGAGTAGTCGAACAACTCCTGGATAAACACCACTTGAAATCATTCCTAGCTTCACAGTTGTTTTATAAATATTTATCAGAATTAATCAATGCAGTGCAGTCGAATGGTTATGGCGTGTATTATGGCCGAGGGAGTCGAACGAGGTCTTCGGATGCGGGAAGTGAGAGAAGTTGCAGCATTAACGGAAATAGCGCGTTTCTCGCAATGGAAGTGCCCAAAAGACGAGAAAAGGCAACGGCGGCCGATATGAATATCGACACTAGGGAATTGTATGATCCGGATGCGTTGTGGAGAAGGAAGAAACATCATCGATTGTCTTTCGGGCGCGTCACTGATTTAGGGCAATTTGTGACTGATTTCGAGCCGGAGCCGGACAAGAAGAATAGGTCGACCATTCGCAGTGTGGTTAAACGGTTTGTGAATCTCGAAGAGGACAAGAAGAAGGAGGAGCTTGCTTGGCAAGTGGCGGAGATGATTGTTAAAGGTATTACGAGCGTCACGCTTAGTGAACATGAGCAGAAAGTTTAAAACATTGATCTGTGAGATATTTATTATTTATATGTAAGATGAGTATGACGATGGATGATTTAAACGCACTAGAAAATGTCGGGGTGAAATACGAGTCGAAAGATGATTTATTTTAGAATTTGCAAGAGGAAGAGTGGTTACATTTACAAGAAAAAGGAAACAACTTTAAAGTTAGGTATTTTCTTGCAGGTAGGCAACCAAACTTGCTCTAAATTTAAAAATGTAAAAGTTGCATGTAAATGTAACCACGATTCCCTCAGAGTGAATTAATTTGTTCATTTTTTATTATGTTTTGAAGGTTTTAACTTGATACGACACGTTAACTGACGTTTCTCACGCGCCTGATGGAACAATGATGATCAATGATGTATATATTTTGTCAAACTTTGAATAACTAGAGAGTAATAAAGCAATGTTACTAATATTTGCTGCTTGGATCCAGTTTTAGTATTCTGCAACCAATCATACAGCTTTGGAACAAACCACAGCCGAAAATTTTGATTGAAAGCATTGAATTATGGTTTCAATGTAAGGAGGGTGGCGGAATTTAGGGGCAGTGAGAGCAGTTTAATAAATAAAATATCTCAATGATAGTCAAGATTGTTTTTAATCTCTGGGATTTTTAGCCTTAATCGCTGAAAATAGGAAGGCACTTGTTGTTTACGTCCAGTACATAGCCTTCGGGACAATCTCGCATCGGCACATCGATTAGTAACCTACGAGGACTGTAGTACCATGCATTACGCTTGCGTTCGTTATCCCAAACCACGCAGCAACTTCCGGTGCGGCCATCATTTGAGCGGACAGGTACGAGGTTACACTTTGGAGAGCCTGCTTCGACACCGATTGCAGCCATGATGAACATGGCCACAATGGCAAACAAAACAATGCGCATCTTAGAATTACTTGACGTGCTACGAAAACGCTACGTCCGCAATTTTAAAAAAATCCGTTGCGCAGTTTCAAAGTGGAGTCTCGTTCGAACCCTCAAGTGGTACGGACGTGTTTAAGAGCAGCGAGTGCGCGCCCAAGTGTGAAAATAAAAGCCAAAAGTGAAAAAACCTTAACGAAAAAGTGTAGCCTTCGGCTGGCAAGCCAAACCATGGCAATTCCCAACCAACGGCTCCTGAAAGTCGCTAGGGATGCTATAGAAGAGGATGATATCGCCTCCAAGAGACTGAAATCGAGCAACGAAATCGCCTCGTCATCCGAGAACTCGAGTAGGAACAATGCTAAATTACTCAACGAATTACTACCACCAAGACAGGTAGTAACGGTTAGCACAAGAAATCGTTATGATGCGCTAGCTGCAGACATCCAACATGAAGAGAAAAATTCTGATAATGATCAGGAAATGGAGGAACCAGAAGTACTGGAAAATCCTAGAAAAATAACCAAAGCTCCGATTAAGCCAAAACCGCTTGTTGTGCACACCAGACCCACGTCCACAACAAGATTTGAAATCTTTATTGAAAAATTAGTTGGTGCTGGAAATTTCCGAGTGAAATACACACCTAGCAGAACAACTATTCAATGCACATATACATCTCCTGAAGATCGAAAATTTGCTAAAATAATTTACAATTTCTATACGGAGAAAAATGAGGAAGAAATTTTAGCCCTAATTAATACAGATGACCTGGATGCCTCCAAAGTCAGCAAATTAAGAAACACCAAGGAGCCAGTCTATTTAGTATTATTTAATAGACACTACACACTCGGAGATCTAAGGAAGCATCATCCAGTTGTTGGTAGTACAACAGTGAGGTGGGCCCAGTACTCCAATAAAAGGGAAATGGCGCAATGCTAAAGGTGCCAGGAATGGGGACATTCCACGTCAAATTGCAATGCGGCGTATAGATGCCTCAAATGTGCTGAGTGTCATCCTACATACGAGTGCCAAAGACCGCGGACTATAGCTGCCACATGTGCAAACTGTGGAGAAGGCCACCCCGCAAACTCAAAAGATTGTGCAGCGTACTTACAAGCACTTGAAAAACGCCGCAAGAAAACGAAAAAAGACCACCCTCAACATGTGCGACGAGAAGCCTACACAGCACGCAATGAAGACTTTCCAATACTACCTGAAGCTAGGAGGACAGCAGCATCGGCTCTCCCTAAGCAACAAACAAGGACACATGCCTGGCAAGGCCCACAAGTGCCTCTACCGCAAACACAAACCAGGCAAGAAACCAACACCAGAGCCGACGAATTCGGCGAATTAATGGCCGAACTCGACAAACTTCACTCTATGATTGACGTAAGTAAAATGCTAAGGCAGATCAAAGAACTAAATGTAAAACTATCAAACGCTAAAACCGAAAATGAAAAACGCTACATATTTATGACTTTCAACCCGAATGGAGATAAATAATTTAAAAATGTTTTTATGGAATGCTAATGGGCTAATAGCCAAAACTGGAGAAGTCCGAATATTTCTCGAAAAATACAATGTCGACATACTAGCCATCAATGAGACAAAATTATCCCCAGACAAAATACTTAAGATAAAAAACTACGACATCATAAGAAAAGATCGCGATAATTTTGGGAGAGGAGTAGCGTTCCTAGTCAAAAATAATATACAAGTATTACAACTGCATGATAAGAAACTAAGCCATTTAGAGCTATTGCAAATTAAAATTAATTCTCAACTCACGGTCACCACTTGGTACAATCCCCCTGACTGCAAAATTAAAACTCTTGACTTAGACACAATATTCAAACAGTCAGGCAAACATATTCTATTAGGCGACTTAAATTCAAAAAATGCATTCTGGAGTAAAAGTGCCCCAAATACAAATGGCAACATCCTTTACAATTATATGAACCAACACAACGTTACAATAATCTACCCAGATGATCCCACCCACTACCCAAATAACGGCAATAACCCATCTACAGTAGATATTGCTATTGCAAAAAATTTATCAGGTGAAGCAATGGTTCTGCATGAACTTTGCTCCGATCATTTACCAGTCCGTTTTAATTTGCATAACATCACATACCCACAAGAATCAAATAGAACCCGTTTAGACTACAAAAATGCTAACTGGGATTTATTCAGGGCAAACCTCAATAGTAACATTAAAATTCCGAACCAAATGTGCACAACTGAGAATATAGATCAGCAAATAGAGATACTAGTGAAAACTATAAAAGAAGCCATGCAGAAATCCATCAATAAAAATAAACAAAGCAAAAATAAAAAACAGATTCCTGCCGAGATATATTAATTAAAATTAACCACCGAAACGCGCTTCGCAGATTATATAAAAAAAAACAGGGACCAGGCTCTACTACTAAAGTGGCAAACATTAAATCAACAAATAAAAGCTGATATTAAATATAACAAAAACAAAGTATGGGAAAGTAAACTGCAACAAATCACACCAAATCATAATTCTATATGGCATGTTGTAAAATCCCTGAAACCCAACGCACAAAATAATTTAGCTCCGATAAAAACTGCAAACGGCAGCTACGAATTTAATAATGTAAATAAAGCCAATATTCTTGCAAACCATTTTGCGAAAATAAGCTCTCACAACGGACAACCACCTACTCGGAAACTATAAATAACAAACTATTCATTAAACCAAAAGAAATAAAAGCCATAATTAATACCCTACCACCTAAAAAAGCCCCTGGCCCTGACCAAATACAAAATATTATATTAAAAAATCTGAGCCAAAAGTGCATAGTACTTATCACTGAAATCATTAATTCTTGCATTAGACTAAACTACTTTCCCACGGCCTGGAAAAGCGCCTTAATCCTCCCAATCTTAAAGCCAAACAAGTCAAAACATGATCCAAGTAGCTATAGGCCGATAAGCCTACTAAACACCCTAGGCAAAGTAGCTGAAAAAGCTATTCTACAAAAACTAAACGCAGAAATTGAAAACAAACAAATATTAATTAATGAGCAATTTGGATTCAGAGAAAGACATTCCACTATCCAGCAAGTGGTAAGGGTCATTAACGACATAAAAGAATCTTGGAACGAAGGAAAAATAACCCACATGGCTCTGCTTGACATTGAGAAAGCGTTTGACACCGTCTGGGTGCCTGGGCTCATATACAAGCTTATTCACATGAATATTCATCCCCAGCTAATCAAGCTACTACACAGCTACCTAACAAATAGATCACTAAAAGTAAAAATTGGATGCAGTATCTCAAAACCAATGAAAATAGAGGCAGGTGTCCCGCAAGGATCTGTCTTGGGACCTAAACTTTATCTTTTGTTCATGAATGATATAGGGTAAAAGAGGGTAATGGGGGTCACTTAAGGGAGAACTCAAATATAATTTAAATTATAAACAAAATACTTATTGCAATCGCTTATAAGCATTGTTTACTTAAATACCTATTATTTGACATAATTTTCAGTCACTTTGACAATCGGTTTTGGATATTATTAAAGTTTAAAAAAAAAAAAAACAGATTTGACTCCCATTACACCGACATGCGGGTAATGGTGGTCACCCTGGGGACAATCGGAATCAAACGAAATCTAGCAGATATCGCAGACATAATATTCCGCAAAGTCCCACCCAGTGCATTTCACATGAGCCCATAGCCCACATGAAGTGCATCTGAACCACATTTAATTGTTTTTTTTTTTAAATCGTTGCACATTAGACATCAGTTTTCCAAATCTTCATCCTCATCGCCCTGGCATAAGTCATCAGTGCCAATATTGGAATCATAAGTTTTGTTACTTTCCTGCAGTATCGTTTCTGCAAGAAGGCTATTGAAAAATAAGTCAAATTGCTTTTTATAGGCCATTTAGAGCGGACTAAAGACAAAAACGTCCATTGGGAGTCGCATGACTCCCATTGCCCACAATTGCACTATTGTGAAGAAAAAAACAAAAAAATTATTTCTTCAAAACATTAATGTAATCTGAACTGCACATCACGATTTTGAATGTTTAACTATGACTATATAAAAGTTTCATTCGAATATTGTAAGATATTCGACACTTATCTTCTAATTTGCGTGGACGTAAAATTAGATCAGCGGAGCTCAAAAATAAAATATTGGCGTATCTCAATGATACACGCACCGATTTGCATGATTTGTCGGGGGTGGCACTGGGGGGCCAGAACGAAGGTAGGAACGCCGTTTACGCGTTACTCGTAACTATTGTTTCGTGGATATATGGGTGACTCCCATTACCCGCTGACTCCCATTACCCTACTCTCCCCTACCCAAAACACCCAGTACGAAAATAGCATTGTTTGCGGATGACACCATTATTTACTCACAATCAGATAATGAAATTGTAGGGAGGCAAAAAGTCCAAAATCATCTCCTCGCCCTTGAGAAATACTATGAAAAATGGAAAATCAAAGCTAATCCTTTAAAATCTGAATTTATAACTGTAACCAAGAAACGTAAACTAAAATTCCGTCACAAAAATCTAACGCTTAACAATGAAAAAATAAATGAAAAAGATGAAGTCAAATATCTTGGAATTCATATAGACCAAAAACTCATATTTAAAAAACACATTACAAACTCATTGACTAAAGCAAACGCTGCACTATCGCAAATATATTCGCTAATGGCCAGAAATAGTGGTCTCAATGTTAAAAACAAACTATTATTATATAAAGCCACACTAAGACCAATCCTAGCCTATGGAGCTCCCATATGGGCAGGTATCTCAAAAACCCATATCACAAGACTGTTACAATATGAAAATAAATGCTTAAGGCTGGCCGTAAATGCGGAAAGATATAGAAGAAATGTAGACATCAGAAATGAAACGGAGATAATCAATGTAACTGACTTTATTCAGGACTTGAGTGAGAAATTCTATACCAAAACGACACTGCATAAAAACCCGCTGATTAAGAATATCACGAAGAGAAGAAGAACTGATAACATAACGAATAAATATAAATACACATATGAACACCTACCAATCTTCTCACAGACTTGGTAACTCCACATGTAATAGATATAAGTAGGTTTTATCATGCTCGCCTTTCCTACAGAAGTGAATAACTTAAGTACTTACCTGATAAGAATAGTTAAAATAAACCCCATATGGATACATAATATAGAAAGTGTATGTTAAACTGTTTGTGTTAGGTTAACAATAGGCAACAAACTATGTAACCAGAATTGTATTACTGTATATAAGCATAACATGTTTTTGCATAAAAAATTCTATTTTTACACCGTGTATGTATATATATATATTGTTACTAGGAACTTGTAAATAAAGAGTTTATTAATCTAAAAAAAAAAAAAATAACTAGAGAGTAATAAAGCAATGTTACTAATATTTGCTGCTTGGATCCAGTTTTAGTATTCTGCAACCAATCATACAGCTTTGGAACAAACCACAGCCGAAAATTTTGATTGAAAGCATTGAATTATGGTTTCAATGTAAGGAGGGTGGCGGAATTTAGGGGCAGTGAGAGCAGTTTAATAAATAAAATATCTCAATGATAGTCAAGATTGTTTTTAATCTCTGGGATTTTTAGCCTTAATCGCTGAAAACAAGACGGCACTCGTTGTTTCGGTCCCGGACATGGCCTTCGGGACAATCCTCTGGCTTTTTCCATACAATCCTACGATGACTGTAGTACCATGCACTACGCTTACGTTCGTTATCCCAAACCACGCAGCAACTTCCGGTGCGGCCATCATTTGAGCGGACAGGTACGAGGTTACACTTTGGAGAGCCTGCTTCGACACCGATTGCAGCCATGATGAACATGGCCACAATGGCAAACAAAACAATGCGCATCTTCGAATTACTTGACGTGTGTGCAAGAACTTGGAAGTTGATATTTTGAGTTTCAGGTGATTCTGATGCTTGCCGGTTTCAAAACCTGTGCTTTTATAGGTAACGCGCCCCCGCAATGCTTTTACTGTTCTCACCTATGCGTAACATGAGTTGAAGAGCGTGAAATTGAATTATTTACTACCGTAGATGAAAAGCAT
Source organism: Dalotia coriaria (assembly GCF_025399875.1). Classification (NCBI taxonomy): domain Eukaryota; kingdom Metazoa; phylum Arthropoda; class Insecta; order Coleoptera; family Staphylinidae; genus Dalotia; species Dalotia coriaria. The sequence goes on from NW_027045445.1 coordinate 7,483,549, forward strand.
AAGCACAACAATATCAATTAAGTCTACATTTTTAGTATTTATATCCATGCATACACAAATCAAAACAAAACCCACGATGTAATAAATAATAATAGTTATTGATAATTGGCATAAAATTTTTTAAAGAAAACACAATTTTATGACTGCGTTTTCGTCGGTTGTAGTCACTTGACGATTGCCTAACGATTGCTTGGATTATGCGCAGAACTAACCAAACTGTTGATGGTGCGGCAAAGTCGCGTTTGCCTGTCGACATTCGCTCGTCATATGCTACGTCTACGAGACGCACACGTCTGTGCACGTTTGTTTTGCAACATGAGCACCTCGGCATCGAAATTTATTCACATCATTGAACAATATCCTTGTTTATATATTTGTATTATTTTTTTGTATTATTTTAACGCAAGTGGCCCGCGCGCTGTCTCCTAGCGCCGCATCAACTTGTTGCATGCAGCGAAGTCTAGTTTAGTTTAGATCTCAGGTAATATGTTTATTGAATTTTTTCTTAAGACTTAAAATTTCATCTCTCAGATTTCCCTTTTAACTATCCTATCTGATAGAGATTGGTCCGTAGATTAAGACGCTGCGATCAGATCTTATTTATCTCTTTTAGTTTACGAGATATTCGCGATTGAATAAAATGGGCAAAAATTGCAAAATGTCACTTTTTAGCACTTTTAGTCGCGTTTTTCGACCTTTTACTCTAGGAAATATAATTATTTTATATTTTTATCTGATAGAGAATTTTCCAATCTTTCATAATCAACAATTCGTTGGTAGCTATCTCTGTTAGTTTAAGAGATATGAATTTTTGAAAATCGTCGAAAAAAAGTATCAAGCACCCCCTTGGCAATTTTTTCTTAAGACTTAAAATTTCATCTCTCAGATTTCCCTTTTAACTATCCTATCTGATAGAGATTGGTCCGTAGATTAAGACGCTGCGATCAGATCTTATTTATCTCATTTAGTTTACGAGATATTCGCGATTGAATAAAATGGGCAAAAATTGCAAAATGTCACTTTTAGCATTTTTAGTCGCGTTTTTCGACCTTTTACTGTTAGAAATATAATTATTTTATATTTTTATCTGATAGAGAATTTTCCAATCTTTCATAATCAACAATTCGTTGGTAGCTATCTCTTTTAGTTTAAAAGATATGAATTTTTGAAAATCGTCGAAAAAAAGTATCAAGCACCCCCCCTTGGCAATTTTTTCTTAAGACTTAAAACTTCATCTCGTAGATTTCCGTTTTAACTTGACAATATTTACTGCATACAAAAGTGGGAACACGTGAAATCATTAATTATTGATTATAATAGTCTAAATTTCATCACTAGGATGCACTAAAATTCATAAAATCTAGTTATACGGCTTATTTTTATATTTATCGACAAACTTGGGCACGAGAATAGTTTTGTACACAATGCTGATATCTGCGATTCGGTGTAAACAACGATTTTAACCCATGTGTCCCGCGCGCTATCTCAGTCTAGTTTAGTTTAGATCACAGGTAATATGCCTTCGACGCGACGTTTTTGCGCATCTCTTGCTTTCTTATCATATACTGTCCCGTCGTTGTTTACGCAGTTTCGGCATGCACTATCGGTGGATTACAGCCAGTTTCGTGCCGGTCGCTGGTTAATCCAGTCGTGTTTTGAGAGACTTACATCGTTTATTCGGACTTCAATATTCTAAATTTGTGTTATACTCGAAGATCAATCGACAATTTATTTGTACTTTGCGATTATAGTAATTTGTTTAATTTTAGGAAATGCCGGTTTTTGATCGCGTTTGTTATGTATATTGCAAGTCACGTGATAGTAGATTTGATAATATTCTTCATTCGACGTTGTGTTTGGTGTCGGTTACTAAATTAATCGGATATATATTGCCCCCATTCAGAAAGTACCATCTGGCTCGTGTAAGTATTGTTATAACAGCACAGATTATTTATTTATTTTGTGTTGATTGTTAATTATAACATAATTCAAATGTATGAAATATATTTGATTTAATTAATTTGTTTTCGTTTAGTTACATCATTCGTTGTGCCTGGCAGTTCGATAAGCTGTTCATTGATAAGTTTATAATTCAATAATTTTTTCGATCAAATTTACATTTGCTGTTTATAAACAAGTTTTCTATTTATCACGTACTACCTATCTGCTGGGCCAATGAGAGGGGGGTCAACTGGGATAAATTCGAATCGCAAAGATCGCAAAGACGAATAAAATATCAAAAAATTAAATATTCCCCGCGAATATTCCCCGGGGCCCACGCTCGCTTTCGACAGCCATGTGTTGAATCTCACTGTATTGAAATTGTAGTTTATTTTTTATAACACGCGAACGCGGTGTCACAGTAATTTCGAAATTATGTTCCCTGATACAGAATATATTTTTGTATCACCCTGTATTAAAATGTATTTCCAGAAAATTCTGTAACGCGGGTTATATTGAAAGTTGTGTGTGTGCGCCGTAGTACTCGTTGCGCTAGAAATTGTAGTTTTTTTGTTATAACTCGCGAATGCGGTGTTGTAATTGATTCGAATGAATTTTAATAGATGCGGCGGCCGATATGAATATCGACACTCGAGAATTGTATGATCCGGATGCGTTGTGGAGAAGGAAGAAACATCATCGATTGTCTTTCGGGCGCGTCACTGATTTAGGGCAATTTGTGACTGATTTCGAGCCGGAGCCGGACAAGAAGAATAGGTCGACCATTCGCAGCGTGGTTAAACGGTTTGTGAATCTCGAAGAGGATAAGAAGAAGGAGGAGCTTGCTTGGCAAGTGGCGGAGATGATTGTTAAAGGTATTACGAGCGTCACGCTTAGTGAACATGAGCAGAAAGTTTAAAACATTGATCTGTGAGATATTTATTATTTATATGTAAGATGAGTATGACGATGGATGATTTAAACGCACTAGAAAATGTCGGGGTGAAATACGTGTCGAACGATGGTTTATTTTAGAATTTGCAAGTGGAAGAGTGGTTACATTTACAAGAAACTTTTGAATTAGGTTTTTTCTTGCAGGTAGGCAACCAAACTTGCTCTAAATTTAAAAATGCAAAGGTTGCATGTAAATGTAACCACGATTCCCTCAGAGTGAATTAATTTGTTCATTTTTTATTATGTTTTGAAGGTTTTAACTTGATACGACACGTTAACTGACGCTTTTCACGCGCCTGATGGAACAATGATGATCAATGATGTATATATTTTGTCAAACTTTGAATAACTAGAGAGTAATAAAGCAATGTTACTAATATTTGCTGCTTGGATCCAGTTTTAGTATTCTGCAACCAATCATACAGCTTTGGAACAAACCACAGCCGAAAATTTTGATTGAAAGCATTGAATTATGGTTTCAATGTAAGGAGGGTGGCGGAATTTAGGGGCAGTGAGAGCAGTTTAATAAATAAAATATCTCAATGATAGTCAAGATTGTTTTTAATCTCTGGGATTTTTAGACTTCATTGCTGATAATAGGAACGCACTCGTTGTCTACGTCCCGATCATAGCCTTCGGGACAATCTTCCCCTGGCAAATCCGATATCATCCTACGATGACTGTAGTACCATGCACTACGCTTACGTTCGTTATCCCAAACCACGCAGCAACTTCCGGTGCGGCCATCATTTGAGCGGACAGGTACGAGGTTACACTTTGGAGAGCCTGCTTCGACACCGATTGCAGCCATGATGAACATGGCCACAATGGCAAACAAAACAATGCGCATCTTAGAATTGCTTGACGTGTGTGCAAGAACTACAAAAGTTGATATTTTGAGTTTCAGGTGATTCTGATGCTTGCCGGTTTCAAAACCTGTGCTTTTATAGGAAACGCGCCCCCGCAATACTTTTACTGTTCTCACCTATGAGTAACATGAGTTGAAGAGCGTGAAATTGAATTATTTATTTACGTAGATGAAAAGCATAAGCACAACAATAACAATTAAGTCTACATTTTTGAATATTTATATTCATGCATACACAAATCAAAACAAAACCCACGATGTAATAAATAATAATAGTTATTGATAATTGGCATAAAATTTTTTAAAGAAAACACAATTTTATGACTGCGTTTTCGTCGGTTGTAGTCACTTGACGATTGCCTAACGATTGCTTGGATTATGCGCAGAACTAACCAAACTGTTGATGGTGCGGCAAAGTCGCGTTTGTTCATTTGTTCACATCATTGAACAATATCTTTGTTTATATATTTGTATTATTTTAACGCATGTGGCCCGCGCGCTGTCTCCTAGCGCCGCATCAACTTGTTGCATGCAGCGAAGTCTAGTTTAGTTTAGATCACAGGTAATTTGTCTTGAAAATTCGCATACAAGGTCGCGTGCTTTCGACGCGACGGCTTTGCGCACCTCTTGCTTTCTTATCATATACTGTCCCGTTGTTGTTTACGCTGTTTCAGCATGCACTATCGGTGGAATGCAGCCAGTTTCGTGCCGGTCGCTGGTTAATCCAGTCTTGTTTTGAGAGACTTACATCGTTTATTCGGACTTCAATATTCTAAATTTGTGTTATACTCGCAGATCAATCGACTATTTATTTGTACTTTGCGACTATAGTAATTTGTTTAATCTTAGGAAATGCCGGTTTTTGATCGCGTTTGTTATGCATATTACAAGTCACGTGATAGTAGATTTGATAATATACTTCACTCGGCGTTGTGTTTGGTGTCGGTTGCTAAATTAATCGGATATGTATTGCCCCTGGCTTGTGTAAGTATTGTTTTAACACTACAGATTATTTATTTTGTGTTGATTGTTAATTATAACATAATTCAAATGTATGAAATATATTTGTTTTAATTACTTCGTTTTCGTTTAGTTACAGCATTCGCTGTGCCTGGCAGTCCGTTCAGCTGTACACTGGTAAGTTTATAATTCAATTATATTTTTCGGTCAAATTTACATTTGCTGAACATAAACAAGTTTTCTTTTCTTTATCACGTACTACCTACCTGCTGGGCCGATGCGAGGGGGGTCAACTGGGATAAATTCCTCAGGGCCCGGCTGATCGCTCTTAAATCGCAAAGACAAATAAAATATCAAAAAATTAATGATTGCCGAGGCCCGCGAATATTCCCCGGGGCCCGCGCTCGCTTTCGACGGCGCTGTGTTGAATCTACCTGTATTGAAATTGTAGTTTTTTTGTTATAACACGCGAACGCGGTATCACAGTGATTCCGAAATTATGTTCCCTGGTGCCGAATTTACTTCTGTATTACCCTGCATTGAAATTTATTGCCAGAAAATTCCGTATCGCGAGTTATATTGAAAGTTGTGTGTGTGCGCCGTAGTACTCGTTGCGCTAGGAATTGTCGAAAAATTGATAAATGTCACTTTTTAGCACTTTTAGTCGCGTTTTTCGACCTTTTACTGTAGGAAATATAACTATTTTATATTTTTATCTGATAGAGAATTTTCCAATCTTTCATAATCAACAATTCGTTGGTAGGTATCTCTTTTAGTTTAAGAGATATGAATTTTTGAAAATCGTCGAAAAAAAGTATCAAGCACCCCCCCTTGGCAATTTTTTCTTAAGACTTAAAATTTCTTCTCTCAAATTTCCCTTTTAACTATCCTATCTGATAGAGATTGGTCCGTAGATTAAGACGCTGCGATCAGATCTTATTTATCTCTTTTAGTTTACGAGATATTCGCGATTGAATAAAATGGGCAAAATTGATAAATGTCACTTTTAGCACTTTTAGTCGCGTTTTTCGACCTTTTACTGCAGGAAATATAATTATTTTATATTTTTATCTGATAGAGAATTTTCCAATCTTTCATAATCAACAATTCGTTGGCAGCTATCTCTTTTAGTTTAAGAGATATGAATTTTTGAAAATCGTCGAAAAAAAGTATCAAGCACCCCCTTGGCAATTTTTTCTTAAGACTTAAAATTTCATCTCTCAGATTTCCCTTTTCACTATCCTATCTGATAGAGATTGGTCCGTAGATTAAGACGCTGCGATCAGATCTTAATTATCTCTTTTAGTTTACGAGATATTCGCGATAACGCTAGTTATATTGAAAGTTGTGTTTTGCGCCGTAGTACTCGTTGCGCTAGGCAGTGGCGGATTACGGCCTAGGCGCACTAGGCGCGCGCCTAGGGCCCCGGCTGCCTGGGGGGCCCCGGCTGCCTGAGGGGCCCCTGGCACTTATATGTCCCATATAGACATAGTAATTCCACAAATACTTCATCAGTTGGTTTTGACCTCAGCCTTTATGAATAGCGTATCGGTTTTCGCTTGGCGCCCAAAACGGCATTTCACACGTGTCCGCAAAGCAACCGTCACGTTTAAAATAAAATTTGGATGTTTTCTGCCACGAATTTTTGTGACCTTTTCTTGAATATTGCATTAGAAAGTTGTAGCTATAATGCGAGTAGTATATTGCCATTTGTTTAAAATTTCGAACATCTGTGGAGGAGATGAGTTGAGGAATATTCCATTGAGGTTGTAAAATAGCGGGTAACTCTCTTTTTTGGAATATTAATTATTTCGTCTTTCTATCATTTTTCACATCTGCGGAACACGTTGTACCAACGTTTATCCTCCTACAATTTTTATCTAGATTTTTGGGGTGGTAGTTGGATTAAAAAACAGAGTTCAAAAGAGTTCGATCAATTTGAGACGGCACTGTTAACAATTTTCTGGAACAAACTTTTCAGGAACCAAAGACAAATATTCTTAATAGTGTTAGTTTATTAAAATCATTAAACGAATTTATAACAGAGGTCAGAAATAATTTCGAAACTGTTGAAGAGGAGGCTAAATGAGACAAAGAAAACGCAAATATCCATATGATGAAACGAACAAAAATGATACAGCATTTTCGTCAAGAAATTTTTTTATTGTCAACATTTTTTATATTGTATGTGATGTATTAACATCAGAAATTACTCGAAGGGGCGATGTCTATATCAATGTTCTTAACGATTTTAAAATTTTCTTTGATTTAAAATTAAGCCGTGTTGAGACTAATAATTGTGTAGAGCGATTATTGTCTAAGTATGAAAAAGATATTGAGCCAGAATATTTCACTGATGAGTTAACTCATTTTCTAAAATACATACAAGAAGAAAATATTAGAGATCCACATGAAATGTATGCAACATTAAGTAATGGTCTAAAATCAACTTTTCCTAATATACACACAATACTGCAAATTTTTTTGACCTTGCCCGTTTCTAATGCAAGTGGAGAAAGGACATTTTCAGTTTTAAAACGAGTCAAAAACTATCTGCGCAATAGTCTTTCACAAGAGCACTTAAATGACTTCGCATTAATGTTCATAGAAAATGATTTTTTTAAAAAACTAGAGTACGACAAAATTATTGAAAGATTTCAAGCCCAAGAGAATGCAAGAAAAGTAAATTTGTAATTTGTATTTAAATACGATTACCGTTTTTGAGCACACGTACGATGAACTCGAGAACCAAGATAGCATTGAAAACGATAATCCCATCGCGGATAGTATGGCAGAAAATTTTACCTGTGATATTTCGATCGGTTCTGAAAACAATTAACGCACAACACCGGGTCATCGCGAAGAGCGAATCGGAAGATAATCCATTAAATTTTGGAATAGTGCGTGTGGATTAGGCCTGCTGGGGATACCACGATAAAAAAAAACGCGTACTCTACCTCATGGTGGTGTGGAAATGAGTTTTTGGCACAAACGAATGTTGAAGTAGACTTTGCGGCGCCCTACGCTAAAACTATTAATTTCACTGGGCTAATAACCGTTTTTGAAAATTTTCGGATTTAGGGGCCCCAAACTTGATTTGCGCCTAGGGCCCCACTGAAGCATAATCCGCCACTGGCGCTAGGAATTGTAGTTTTATTACGCAGCTTTAAATTTGATCAACACGACTAATATAGGTTTGATTCGGTGCCTTGAATGGGAGTCTTTATGGATCTTGTAAGAATAATTAATTCAATTTCTGTATATGTATACTTTATTTACATAAATATTTTCCAGTTGTTGGATGAAGTATTGTCTAATCCTGAGATGGCAAAGTTTATCAATAAGGACCAACTGGAGAGGTTTCGTGGTACTGGTGAAGTGCGTATTGAGGATGATGTTTTGATTACTGAAAATGGATGTTGCAACTGGACTACACTAAGTTCCATGAACGTATGTTATATTTTGGCAATTTATAATATTTTATATTTAACTATTCTGTTATTCTTTCTGGTTTATAGTGTCCAAGAAATTGAAGATTGGATTGCCGGTGTTGATGATGGTTCCAAAAACGATTGAGTGAATTTACAACATTTTGAAGGTGTTATGGATATCATTTTTGTTTATTTTGTTAAACTTATAAAAAGAGCATTGTAAGCACTGTAAGTACTAAATTTCTTTATCATTTTCTTAATCAACTTTATTGATTATCCCACAAATTGACCCCCAAAATTGCATTTTTATGTTCGAAGGACTAATTTTAGATGGTTTTAGGGATTTTGCACCCGAGTCTGGCATCGTAGGAGGACCATTCTTGTACCAGATTGTAAGTTTTTCATTTCTTTATCATTTTCCTAAATAACTTTTGTGATTATCTCACAAATTAACCCTTAAAATTGCATTTTTATGTTCGAAAGACTAATTTTTGCTTGTTTTAGGGATTTTGCACCTGAGTCTGACGTCGTAGAAGGACCATTCTTGCGTCAGATTGCTAGTATTAAATTTCATTATCTTAAATAACTTTTGTGATTATTATACAAATTGACTCCCAAATTTTATGCTTGTGTGTTTTTTTTAATAAAGAATATTTTAAAGTTTTTCTAATTATAACTATTTCTGTTATTTCTACCTGATCAGATATTTACCGATTCCTTAAACTATTTATTTTGAAAAGTGCATGCTAGTGCCATCTGTCAACTAGAAACGACAACAACCGAAAGCTTTGAGCTTCGGTCCGTCGCCACCAGAGGCAGCACATTACGAGTTACCGCGAAAACTTTATCAGCCTCCTCAACTTTCTGCGATCCTAATATTCAATCTTTATTTTGTCGACTCTGAGAGGCAAAATGACACAAAATTTGGACTCGAAACAGTCGAAACTCAGGTTTTGATATTCGGATCGCAGAAAGGGTGAGGAGGTAAGTAAATACAAGAGGCGGTAACTAGTAATGGCGGGTAAAATAAATGTTTAAAAATCTTTATTCAGCAAATGCATCGGTTATATTGAACATTTTAAATTCGGTTATCAGATTCTGAAAGATAGGTTGGTTGGTGCTATATCGACAATTGAAGTAATTATTTTCCTAACATTAACCATTTAGGCTTTATTTGCAAATTAATGAAAAAAATGGTTTTTATCTGTCAATTGGGCCTTAATTTACAATTGTGTTAATGGTTTCTGATTCAAAATTTAATTTACTTTCAGTAACCGAAAACAGAATTGGAAAATTCCAATTATTACAGAAGCTGCATTTGCTGAAATAAAAGATTTCGTCATAAAAAAGGCAAAAGATTTCTCTTTTTTATGTCGAATTCAATTTTCATTCAAATTTGTAAATAGGGCCTAATCGGTTGATAGTAGCACAAAAAGTTACTAAAATAATCGATGTAGAATTAAATTGTCTATCAGAATCCGAAAACAGAATTCAAAAATTCCAACTTTTAATTTTCAACATAAAAAAGAGAAATCTTTTGCCTTTTTTATAACAAAATCTTTTCGTTAAAAATTTTTTGTGCCATTTTCATCATTTTTCAATAAGGATGCCATCTTATTGAGAATTTTTCAAGGATTAAGAATATGTAGTTCTTTCTTGGCTAGCCCTCTTAGTTGTCGAGATAATTACTATTTTAATCTTCTAAATTAGACTATTCCGACGGCATGCACATGTTTTAATAAAATTGGAAATAGGGCCTAAACGGTTAACGTAAGCAAAAAAAGTTACTTAAATAATCGATGCAGAACTAAATTGTCTATCAGAATCCGAAAACAGAATTCAAAAATTCTAATTTTTACTTTTTAACATTCCTAAGTAGAAGATTAAATCGTAATTATCTCGACAACTAAATGAGCTAGAAGAAAAAGAACTTCATATTCATGATCCTTGAAAAATTCTCAACCAGATGGTATCCTTATTGAAAAATGATGAAAATGGCACAAAAAATATTTAAAGAAAAGATTTTATTAAAAAAATGGCAAAAGATTTCTCTTTTTTATGTTGAAAATTAAAAGTTGGAATTTTTGAATTCTGTTTTCGGATTTTGATAGATAATGTAATTCTACATCAATTATTTTAGTAACTTTTTGTGCTATCATCAACCATTTAGGCCCTATTTACAAATTTGAATGAACATTGAATTCGACATAAAAAAGAGAAATCTTTTGCCTTTTTTATGACGAAATCTTTTTTCAGCATATGCAGTTTCTGTAATAATTGGAATTTTCCAATTCTGTTCTCGGATTCTGAAAGTAAATTAAATTCTTAATGGGAAACAAGTAACACAACTATAAATTAAAGCCCTATTGGCATGTAAAAATCATTTTTATTATTAAAACTACAAATAGGGCCTAAACGATTAACATTAGAAAAAAAAGTTACTAAAATAATCAATGTAGATTTACATTATCTACCAGAATCCGAAAACAGAATTTAAAAATTTCATTTAGGGCATAAAAAGAGAAATGTTTTGCCTTTTTTTATGACAAAATATTTTTCAGTAAATGCAGCTTATGTAATAATTAGAAATTTTTAATTCTGTTCTCGGATTCTGATAGTAGAACAAATTAAATGTGATGCTATTGTTTGAACACATTCAAAATCAAGTAACCCAAAACAAAATTGAGTTACTAAGCCAAATACTGTGTATGATTTGCTACAAACAATCAGTTTCCGTTTTGAAATTGAGCGATACACTGACTTATAATAATTTGCTTTTGAGCCCAATCGCTCGTAGAGCTTCAAAATTCCAATAGTTCTAAGCCCCCACAATCTTCCGGCGCCTGTTTTCTTCTGAGGGTACCCGCTGACAAGATGGGAGACTGCTGCCCCCCTGCTTCGCCCTGCTTTAATTACTGTTACTACACTCCATCGCAGTGCTACGTGCCAGTGGAATACTACGTGCCTATGAACTGCAGCGTGCCGGTGGAGTGCACCATCAGCTACGGATGCCCCATCATTCCCGGATGTCCCTGCCCACGTAGTTGTCCTCCTTGCCCACCTTGCAGTCGCTGAAGCTGACATCCATCAGGGACAAGTATTGATGCGTCCAAAGGGGGCCTTCACTTTAGGTTAGAAACAAACACCTTCATCTTAAATTATTTTGTGCTTGCTGTGTCATTCCTGTTTGATTCACATGTGCAAACATTTCAATGCCATTTGTCCTGTGAACAGAGATGTACGAAATGTGTGTATTTATTTAAAATGTCCAATGTCAGTGTTGTCCTGGTTAAATCTCATGCATTCTGTAAAAAAATAAAATGTGGATCAATTTTAGATATATGCATGTCTGTTATTATGTAATATGTGCAGAATTATAAGTTTCAAGATGGGACATGAGTAAAAAACACTTATCTGGTTCAGTATTAACATTTACTGTGTTTTAAAACTTATAATCTGTACAATACTTTCATTTACATTTTTTTGTGAATTGGTTTGTAACATAATATGTCACATGAGTAACAAGTTGAATGCTTGATCTGATACATCATTAAAAGAAGGATTCTGTTTTATATTACGTGACTACCTACAAACTAAATAAAATGTACATGAAATTTCCGCATAAATATGCATCATACAACTGAGTACTACATTGCATGTAAGTAGGAATGAAACATTTGCAACACTCTCGATGATTTAATGTGACTTGTCACCCATTGTTACTTTTGATACCATATAAATACCAACAATCAAGCCAAACAATCCAATGGCACTGCCGAAAATCTCCACAATCAAGATTTTCACGAATAGAGCCGAATTGGCGGCATCTGCCAAAGCTGCACCTGATCCCACAATGCCAACAGCCATACCACAGAACAGATTGACCAAACCCACTGCAACGCCAGCGCCAAACATCAAATATCCAGCCAGCCAGTTCTTGCCCTTCAGGGAGTCATCATAATTCACCTTGTCCCAGGTGAAGTCTTCCAGGTATCCGGAGAGTACAATGGCTGTAATCAATCCGTAAATGGCCACAGCTTCACAGAAGATGACTGAGATCAAATTCTTGGTCTTAATGCGAGGTGCTTTCACACCACCGCCGATGATGCTCACGCCTGTGGTGTGGATACCGAGGGCAGCGCCGACGACGGACAGGGAGACGGCTAAGCCGATGCCGATGACTGCCCACATGTGAGGGGATGTTTCAGTGAGGAACCAGGCCAAGCTGATGCGCTCGCCCTTGCCGGTGAAGACGTGGTAAAGCGTCAGCACGGTGATGGTGGCGGTGGCCGTGCCCACGAAGCTATAGCCCAATGCGTAGCGCATCTTGGTGGCGATGAGGTTTTACTGGAAAACACTGAAAACTTGCGCTGCGATTCTAGGGCGATGCGCGATTGTCACATGAAGTCGAACACGGCTGTGTGTTGATCATATGATTATTGGAATTTTGTGCTTGCGCACAGGCGCCATCTATCGGGCACGCGTGACGTGTATACTAGGTTGCATATAGCACAACTTGAACAAGTTTATTTGAAAAGTTTTTAGTTTTAGTTACAGTGATATCAATATTTTCATTTGATAAATAACAATGTATTGTGAAAAGTTAGTGTAGATTCAAATAATTGTGTTGGACATTCTTTAAAATGTTTAAAAAATGTTTGTGCATTTCCTAGATTGATATTATTGCTGATTTTATTTAATAAATATCATAACAACGATAAAACTTAGTAACTGCATCAGAAAGAGTGGTTTCACACTGCCGGCGTGGTCTTTGTTGCATCCATTTTCGGGACAGCAGAGGATGCAGAAATATTCGTCTCGACTGCGGTCACAGTTGTCTAGGCCAAGACCTTTGATTACCATCAAGTCACGGAACGTGCACGGGCCGATTCCGCATTCTCGTGAGATCTTAAACCCATCTTGTCCTAAATAAATAAATAATCATTAATGAATTGATTTCAACTTTGCAGGCAATTGAGACTTACGGTCTTTCATGATATGCGTAACGCAACGATCCGCAGTTGGCGGACATTGTTTTAGTTCGTGTGGTTCACATTCGATGTTTGCTTGACGTGTGCATTGATAACAAGAGAGATTGTGTGCGTTTATATCTGTAAAAAGAAAAATTACAAAGAAAATGTTAAATGGGTTGCATTGATTCAATTGCTTTACAAGTATAAAACAAAAGAAGAAGGAAATAAAGTAAAGGTGGATTCTATTAGAATTCAATTCTTATTCAATCAATTAAATTTATTTTAGATTTTTGATCTCCTTCAATAATAGACTGTTATTTTTAGTTCTTTTACTACTTGTTGATTTTGTTATTACCCAAAGATTCTTTCCACATGTCCCGTAACTATATCCAGAGACGTTTTCTTTCACGTAGATGTGAAACGGTTTCATTTACCCTCGCATCCGCTATCTACGCCGTGAATTTCCACCCCACATCGTGCTCGTTGCACTCAGTTTTACGCTCACGCTTTGCAACGAGCTCTCTCGCTAAATTCCAGGCAATATCGATCGCCCCGACCACCCCAAACACCGCGACCCAGCCAGTCCTGCCTTATCCTGCCCTATCCCGAAGCAAACGCGATCTCAATCTGAACGCAACAGAAGCGTTGCATTCAACATTCAAAGATCACATTTATCTGGAGCTTATCAAATCAACTGGCTTGCGGAAAGCGGAAATGCGCTTTATTAACGATTTCAACGTTAAGTTTTTATTTTATTTTGATTTAAAACTTGGTTTAATAGTTACGGTGGTTTAAATAGTGCATGAAATTTTGAATTAGCACTAAATCGCTTACACATGAGGTCATGAAGTTAGGGGAGGAAGAGTATATTTATAGACTTGACCAACATACAAGTTGAAGCATGCAAAATTTAAAGTAAACAACGTTTATCTACAAGAACGCAAATTCCTGTCGGTAAATATAATTTTATAGAATGTAAAACTGCAATAAACAAGTAGACAAATGTTGATTTTGCAAAAAATGTAAACAACTTGCAGTCTAACTACATGTAAATGTAAACAAACATGCAAAATTCAAATAAATAAAAAAGGTAAAAAATAGTAAAATACATTTTATGTTATTTTATACTTCTAATTTTACGTTTTCTATAAATTTAAAATAATATAAAAGTCTAGTTGCTTACCATCTACGTGAAAAACCAATGTGAAGCAACAAATGATCCAGAAATTCACCTCAATTCCAAACATTTTTGTTTGTTTCTTCGTAATTTCTTGATTTTTTCTTGTTATTTCATTAATTTGTTGGTGATGTCAATTAAATATTGCTTATTTATACCGTGGTATTAAAAAACGTTTGAATTTTGTTGATTGTCGAGTTGTTAAAAGGATTCACCCTTTAGCGTAGACGCGCACTTGTTAAATGATGAGATGAGAGCACGTCGGCGATACTCTGCTGTCGCCACCACCACCAGAACAGGCACAAAACACGAGGAGCGGGGATGATAATGAATGAGAAGATGCACTACACGCATATAAAATAAAATAAAACGAAAAGAAAATAAGTTTCTACATCCCTGCTGAGTATTTGACACTAAGAAAACAATTAAAATCCAATCAAATCAATTACACTTACTTTTTGATTTCATTTTAGTCTATCAAAGCGAATTTACTTGTATTTTCTTTCAGAAAGAAGTTTTTAACGATTAATATTGTTAAATAACATTAGAAACGCAAGATGTTAATTTATAATCTATTTGTTTTTATGCAACAAGTTATTTAAATGAATATTTGAGGTTTAATTGGATAAAGGATAAAATAGGCACAACAACAATAAACTCCTCAGTTATTTCACTATTTCTTTGTACTAAATATAATATATATATATTAATATTCATATATATATTAAGTGATAAGCCTATATAAAAATACACTCTACACACCTAATTAATGTACATTCACAAATGTTCACATTTGACCAAGTTTCACCAAAGTCACAATCATTTCACACTTGTATCATATTGTATTGTATTTATTCTTTATTAATATTATTATTATTATTATTCATTTTATCGCTTTGACGCGTCTCCAATATACGCTACGGCTACTTTATTAATTCCTCGCTATTGTTTCTATTGTTGCTATATTGTTTCAGTTCTCGCTACGAAATCTGTAGTAGTATGTAGTATGTTTGTGTGTAATCATAATTGTCATAGTCATAGCATGTTCTTGACACGTCTTATAGTTGTCAAAATATTTCTACAATTAGTAGGTAGTAGTAGTATGTTTTAGGATGCCTTATTAAAGTGTTAAAGAGGAGAGGAGAAGACTTTAAAAGACTTTAAATACTGTAGTCGCTTGGAGAGAAAACGTGTGTCACACATTGATTACATTCTGGATTCTGTGATTGGCTATTAGTCAACCAATCACCAAACCAACAACAAAATTAGAATTATCATCAAATTGTATCACAAATCACTAAAATGCATTGCAATGCACTTCACATATATGATCATCAAATTGCTGGTTTTGATTTGAAAATTTCTGCACGTTTGAATGTGTGATTACTCGCATCGCGTTTTCTAGAAATATTTAATAATATGTAGTAAGTACAAGTAATAATTAATAATAGTACTTCTGGTTTCTTCCTTCCAGCGTAACGTTTTGTTAGAAAGAATCAGAATATCACAAAAGGAGTGACTACTTCAACTTCAACTTGTTTTTTGTATGTTTTTGTTTTGCCATTTTTCACCACCTCATAATTTACAATAATTCGAGGCATTCCATGCACCCTATGTACAGTCTTCGGTCAAATTTTATTGATTACGCTTTGACAGTGGAACGCCGATCACTAATATATGTACAACATTTAACATTATCGCATAAATAATAAATAAAGTGTAAATCATAAGTGTTAAATTATTTCGTCTGCGCATCGCGAGTCTCAATACTTTGCTTTAAGTAAGTTTTAAATATATATATCAGCAGTCGCACCTGGTCGCAGGGATAAGTTTATAAGTTAGTATACGAATTATTGTTACATCTTTGTACAACTAGCGCCATTTGCTTTTAGATTCTCATCAAAAGTTTTATTCATCCACGTTGCACTCGGATACGTTCCCCGAAGTACAGATGTCGTCCAAAAAATCAAAAGATGCCACTGCTTCCTTTTCTTTATCGCCGTAACGCACGAAGAAATCTGGCCGGCCGATGATCGAGGGGCGGTAGAGCGGTGCGCTGGCGCGGACCACAGCCAATTCTGGACGTGTCGCATGGGCTGCAATTACACACACCTCCTGTTATTATCGCAGCAAGCCTCCACTGCACACGCTTTCAGTGGAATGAATGCAAATGGCCGCCGGTTTTACACGGCCGTTTCCGTGATCGGTGTGCAAGGTGCCGATGCTGATGTGTGAGCAGTTGATGTGGAAGCTTGAAAAACCAATCATTGTATAGCAAATTGTTCAGCACAAGAGAAGCATTAAGAAGTTTAAAAATAAAAAAAATAGAAACTTTCACCAATATATTGTAACATAAAACATAAAATAAAATTTCGAATTTCTAAGGATCAAGGTATGACAATAACTGTCTGATAAGGATAGATAGACATTAAGAGACTACATTTTCGAAGGGCTGAACGATTTGATACAATTTGGTTGGTTGGTCATTTTGCTTCATTAGATGTCACTACTCTAGGTGTATGTAACTACATGAAACATGCTTCGAAAGGATGATGTACACGATGAAAACCAACATCAAGTCAACAGATGATAGGAAATGAAAGAAGGAGAACTTAAAAGTGAATATGCGTTGTGTGGCAAGTGAAAGATAACAAGAAAACAAATGATTACTAAGGTTACCTTTCTTTTGGCGATGGTAGCGATGGATTTTGTGCAGTTGCCCATAGTCCAGTTGTTCCTCCATTGATTCACTACTGACGCTACCACCGCACGAACTCGATGGTGAGGAATCAGACGAAACGGACGCCATCATCACGTCTAGAAGACTTGCACGTGCCTGAAATCAAAACAAAAAATATTAAGAAATTAAAGAATAATAAAAAGTGATTCGAGCTTACTTTGGGATCGTTCAAGTCAACATTTCGTTCGACATGTACCCAGCCAGTTGGCATGCACCCTTCATCTAAATTGCGCACAACGTCTAAACTCTCCTGACTATCTTGACTGTTCTCATCTCCATTGCGAATCATTCTGTTTAATTCATCAATAACATCCTTACTTGTCGCTCGCTCATGAAAACTCATCGCTCTATGTGGAGGCCCATCGATAATGCTTGCATTACTGTTAGTACTAACATTGTTTGTTGAAGTATTAGCAACATGCGAAGGTGATCCGTTTCGGCTGCCAGTCCGATGCGGAATCTTCGATTTGGTCAGCTTGGCAACACTCTGAGCAGTTTTCGCCGGTGACACCGGAATCTTACTCTTTCTCCGCAGTGGAATCTTTGATACAATCGTGTCAGGTGTACTTACACTGGAAGTGAATGATTCATTCAGCGATTTGACTTCTTCAACAGTTGTCACCTCACTGGCGCAGATATCAACGGGCACCGCATTAATATGGCTGCAGTTCTCACTTTCGCCCTCAAGCGGCGTTACAAGACAAACTTCCTCAGCGTATGTGATTTTCTCTTCTAATACGCGCCCAATTTTTAACTCGGAGAGTTGTTTCAATGTCACGTAATTTCCTTCATTTGTTTCTTCGGCGTTGAGGAGTTCGTCGGGTGGATTAAGGCAGGTGTTTGAAGGTTCAGGTGGTATGGAAGACTGGGTGGATGATATCGGAGACACTTTAGTTTCGTCTAGCATTTGCGCAGGTGCCTCAATGTTGAACTCTTTGGTGAGGTCCGTGGAAGTTGGCGATTCGCGATTCTGCGCGTACTTTTGTTGTTCGGCGATGAAGGTCAGAACATTTTGGAGCGCGGCTTCACGCTCGCCGTTCTCGGAGAGCGCGCCGCCCACGCTGCGAGACGACGTTGACGCCAAGCTCTTTGTGCTTTCAAACTTTACCAATCTAAAATCAAACGTGAATAAAACATTAAACTATCAGTTTTACATTGCCGTCAATTCAAACTAGTACAGAAAATCACCACCAATATCAGTGGCGCTAGTTGTATAGGTATATTATGTAAAAAAACACAAACCTGTAGAAATCTCTAGTAAAATCAGTCCCGATCAAAGGAAGCTCTCCAGTATCATCGCTACATCCACTCAACGCAGCCGAACTTCTTTTCGAACAAGTTTCTGGTTGATAACAATCACTACCCCCGCTGGACCAGCTATTATCCGGTGAAGTATTCACATTCAGTTGGTAATTCACCGCGTACGGCCATTTTTGGCACTCCGGCGACGCGTCCATCAATAGCGTAACAATCTCGTGTCCCTCATGATCAACCATGTAACTGGAACTATTCCAGAGGCATTCACTAGCATCTTCTTCCAATTCCAACGCGTTATTCTCCTGAATACTCGGCAAAGTCGACAGGGAATACTGTCCTGGCGTAACTGCAGTTCCATGTTTAACTTGCCACTGCTGCTCTCTGAGATCTTCATTTGACAAACTCAAACTCCAATCCTCCAGCTCCGTCTTGTCATACTCCAACTCAAACAAATCTCTATGTTGCTGCTGTAAAGTAGACCTTGTATCATCCAATCGCAACCAATGTTGAATGTAATCCGCATCAAACGTTGAACATTCCACTCGGTCATCGACGCTGCTGCTCCACGATTGCGGTGATTTTGTTTCCTCACTGCCGGCAGAGGGCGCCGCAAGCGTAGATGTTGCTTTAGCCCGTCTAAGCGGATTACGATTGAGGTTACGATCCGTGATATCAACAACCAAAATACTAGGACTACTGGATATCGGACTGCTGAAGGTATAGCAACTGGGGCTCGGCGCCGTGGTAATTTTAATACACAAATGCGAGTCGCTGAAGCTGCGCATGATGTGTTGAAAAGGCAGGAAGTCCTTACCCGGCGGGAAGCTATTACGTGGCTTTAGATTTAATAAATTGATGGGAATGTAGAAGACGTCCGGTTCGCCATTGTTGTCCGTCTCATCGGTAGCCTCCTTGAGTTCCTCCAAGGGAACGGTGGTGCGCGTGACAGTATCACCATTACCACGTGATACCTCTGCTTGTACATCAGAGGACATCGTAGAGTAGCCCTCGTCGCGGTTGCCGCTCTCGGGTGATTCGTTTCCGGTTTCAACAGTCTCTTCGGTTTCTTCACTCTTGGAAACCGTCTGCACTAAAACAGGGCGTGTGCGTCGGTACTTCCCGGATTGTAGGATGGGCAGTTGCAGGTTGAGGGAAACAGGGCGTTGCGGTGGTACCCAGAGGGCGGAGTCTACGGCGGAGAGTGCTTCTATTAAACGCTTCGGCGTCACTTCGGAGCCTTTCAATTCAGTCCAGAGCTTCGTTAGCACTTGATGGCGTTTCTTATCTTCTAAAGATAATCTTGAGTCTGTAATAAAACAACAATAACATAATATAACATAACCTCAATTACAAACCCACGATTACTAACCTAAAAGTTCAGATCCAGCAGACAAATGCCGTTCAATTTTCTGCAAGCGGCAGAGTTTATCACAATCATTGAATTCGGGTGTAATAGTAACATTCGGCGACGTAGTTGTATTGTTGGTCAAATTCACATCAAGAATCTCCGAATTAAAAGAATTGCAGTGTTTCAAAGAGACACTGCTTTTGCTTTTCATCAGCGGTGAAACATCCGCTGAAGTATTATCTTCCTCCTGTCGGGAAACCAATGAACTAAGCGAAAGAGGTTCCAAACCCAGGCGTGATTGAGTCTGTTCCTCGTTGTCCATCATCGGAATTGTCTCCGCATGAGTTGAAGCAAACTGTTGCACCAACATGGCGCCCAATGTAGAATTCTGTGCTTCAAGATCGATAATTCGTGCGTTTAACGAACACACTTCTTCTTTTAAGCCCTAAATACAACAAAATTCATTAATTTATTTAAAAAAAAACCAAAAACTTTTTTAACTTACTTTTTGTGTTACTAATGCGCGTACAACTTGATTCGCAACATCATCCAAGCATCGTTCGTATTGTCTACGTGATTCGTCGACATGTTTCTGTAGAAGTAAGGCCTGCGCACTGTCGGATTTAAAATTCGTCGCGTTCTCCACCTGCTGGCGCAACGCGAAGATCTCTTGATTAAGTCGCTGAATTGTGTTTTGATATTGCTGGCAACGATTCTGAAAGCACACGAGACAAATTCATGATTGATATTCAATATTAAACCGAATATTGCAATTTCGACATTGTGGGCGTTCGTTAGCGTGGGCTGTGAATTCGGTGTTTGGGAATGTTATTAACGTCGAAAGCGAATAGCAATGGAATTATCGTGGCTTCCATTGAAATTCAAGCGCATTGAAGAGCGCCGCACGCCGTCGCTCTGATTACTTGATTACAGCTAGGAACGCGGGTATTATTAGTCGTTTGATGGCTTTCGTGTAATTTAATTAAGTTTTCATTTTGTATGCACACAATGCAATGAATCGTTTTTTTTTCCTACTGAATGCAAACAATTACATGCAAACTAGCAAGTTGTAGGCAACCCAATGCACAAATACACAAAAGCTGAGTTTTAAGCGTATCTCTAAAAGTTTCTAACTTTTAATTTGTTTAATAAAGCGTTTTCATTGTTCTTCGCTTCATGCTTGATGACTTTCAATCTTCAAGCGCGCGCTCGCTACGCAATTCCCCACTTTGTGCGCTTTTCGGCGCGCTGTTAATCAAATTATTCCGCCATTAGTGAAAACAAGCCAAAAACAAAAAAGCACAAAGTCCAGCCAACGCGGGGGGTTGCTGAATACAATTTCATTTTTTCCATATCGCATCGTAAAACACACCATCCGTGCGTTTTCATCAGGCGGCAACAAAAAATAACTTTGCTAGTGGGTCAGAAAATGAAAAATGAAGAGTCTCCAAATATTTCGGAGCGACGTTTAATTAACGAGATTAATGTTTGCGTAATGCTTTCATTTTCGACACATGTGCACGGTTAATTAATTTGCCAGCCCAATTCGCCGATCAATCTGCTTCTGGAAACCCTCGCGGCTTTACGCTTGTCGTTTGTTTCATTAGGTTGCGTGTTTGTTTGCCTATTGGGTAGCCTAATAATCTCGCGCTCGCACGCACCTCTCTATTATCATCTATTAGGGTTAGTCCGGCAAACAACCCAGGATAGAAAACAAAATACAATCCAAGAATTTAGGTTAGTAACAAAGAAAAACTAAACTAAGAGGATTTAAATAAGGGTTAAGCACAAAAGTTAGGTTATACCATACAGTCGGAGTGTATGTTGGGTTGCATGTAACAACATGTAACAACTACACAAGTTGTGTTAGAATTCGAGAGTTGTTTAGAGTGATAAGTTGTGTGTACGCGTACATCTGGCGCATGGAACGCCATGTTAATCGGTAGAGGGTTGGCAACAACTAGGAGGAAATTGAGAACTTTCGCTCGGGACACGGGACGCCATTACGGCGCACAATGTAATGGATATTGTTTCGGAATATTCAAAGGTGAGAAACTAAATACGCAGCGCAAATAACTAACTGTGAATAAAACATAAGCATAGGCAACCAACTGTGCAAATAGCTCACAACACAAATTAATTCGAAATTTCGTTTTATTTTTTTAGTAAAATGCGCCAGTAGAATTTGCCAGTGGGACACAAAGGCATTCTTTATGGATTCGACCATGGTAACCTTTGGGAACTAATTAAATTCTCGCGCGCAGGACGCAATCATGAATTGCACAAATCAGACCGGCACATACAGACAAAAACAAACGCAATCAAAACAAAATACTGAACCGAAACGAAACAAACGAACAAAAGATACGAGGGTTGTAAATTTCACAGAGACAAATATATCCAAATGGGATGGACTAATTTATGTACGCGTTTATTGCTCGATGCGTGCGGGGCGCGTTAAAATTTAATGCGACTTTTATATTGCGAGGTGTTTTATTTCAAACTAGCTGTTGCCCGCGACTTCGTTCCGGCAGTGTTTAATAAAAATGTAATTCGTTTTTACTCTCTTGTTCTAGACATACTCGTAGTAAGAGTCAATTCTATCAATAAGATTAGCAATTATAATTTAAAGAAATTATGCATATAAAGTTTTGTCAATAATGCACTTCAGCGCGCCATCTCGAATTCAACTATTTAACTATAACTATGATTGAATCTCAATGTCAAATTTTATTCTATAGAAAAGAGCTGTTTTGAGGATTTTCCCGGCAATTATTCGAATTTTTCTCACCTTTTAAACCTTCCCTAGACCTCCACGAATAATTCAAGACCAAGATAAGATAAATCCGTTCAGCCGTTCTCGAGTTTTAGCGAGACTAACGAACAGCAATTCATTTATATATATATATATAGATAAAAAAAATTCTAACCTCAAAAAATTCAAAAATCGCATTTTTTAAATCTGTTTTTTAAATTATTTCTTCTTACCTCAAAGGCAATAGTCAATGAAGTCTTCTCTTGTTTCAGCAACTCGGCTTGTTTCTTATACACCAGCATTGAACGCACAGTTTCTTCCATTCTGTAAAAGGAACACAATTAATATCATATACAAGATGAGTTGTTTTTATTATCATTATCATTCGCAATAAACAGATAGCCATAAAAGCCTAAACTAAACGAAGTCAAAGTTATGAAGTCGCTTGCTTGCCGCTTCGCTGGCTGCCTACGTCATTTCCGCCAATCTCTTCTTGTCTGCTTATCACCAGAAGCAGCAGAGAATGCCTGCGTCGTAAAAAAGCGTTTTTACTACCGCAGTCGTCGTTGTGTCTGTCACCCTTCAGAAAAACGCACAGAGGCCGAAGAAAACCCGAAGATGAAGATGGCGGAATTTCATTGGACTATGACCGACTAAGACCGTAAAGTATAAGCCTAAGCGCTTAAAGCCGACGCGCCACCCTCCCTCGCTGCACGGCTAAGCAGCAGTAATGCGATGCGTAATGCGACGTGGAGGCGGCGTGGCGTCGTCTGCCGCCGTCGTAAAGCAAACCGGAGCGCGATCTACGACGCCATCGGCCCATCACAACGTCATCGTCCATCGCCATCATGATAATATCAGCACGTACAGGCATCACACGAAATAATCTTCGGTTTCCGTTTAAATTTAATTTAAAACGTAATTTGTAAATATTTGAATATATTTTGAGGTTTTGACAATCTGTTTTCGTTTTCTAATTTGTACGATGTGGAAATTTGAAAATTTACGGGATAAATTTAACTTTTGGCAATCGACGATGTTTCGACGGTGTCGTTTGACCAGCAAAGCTACGCGATCGCAATCTGTTGGCTGCTGTCCAAAGCGTTCATAACTTGCATGCGTCGGATATTTATGGCGGTGTCCTAACCTCACCTCTGTTCACCTCAAACTGAAATTTATTATTTCAAAACTCGAAAAAACACAAATAGTTTTTGTGACGTTAAAAACAAAGTAAATATTTAATTAATCACATAATATCGATTGAAATAGTCCAAATGTTGACGTGACCTTGATCGACATTATTCAAGTCGTCCTCTTTTAATGTTTAATCAGCCTTAAACATAGGCTAGATTAGTTTGCAGTTCAAGGACGTGCAGCATACGGACATTTCACGACTTCAAACATTGTAAACGCTTTGAAATATAATCAATCAACCGAACGGCGTGGTGTGATTCTATCAAAGATAAGCCTCGTTTCATTCGTCCTTGGTTAATAATAGAATGTGAACTTGAACTATGCACACATGGGAAAAGAAAAACAAAAGAAAAAAGTAGAAAATTGAAATCAAATTAAAAGTACTTTCAAGGACATTCAAGTAAATGCCAGGAGACAGCTTTGATGTTTAGTACCGGCAAACGTCAGCTCAAAACGGAAGTGCAGACAAAGGATTAAAGGGCCCTTAAGTTAGACATTCTCAAGGACACTTTAAATCATCTTAGAAACTTCAAAATATTAAAAATTCCTTTCAAACCGCGAAATACTAAATTTCAAGAATTCATCTTATCCCATCTCTAACTTATTACTTTACATTTACAATTAACGTAATTAGTCCTCTAAGGAACTTTTCCATCCCTTTGCAGACCTTAACATTCACCTTCATTAATCTCCATCTAATCTTACCCCCACTCCCACCCCACATTTTCAGAAGCATGAATGCAAATGTCCCTGGCATCAGGCACCAACCAATCGCAAGGTGATACCCTGATGATTACCCTCACAGCAGTTGCACTAGCAGCAACAACCCCTAGGTTACTCCTGCAAAAAGCAGGACTCAACTGCGCACGATGCAAGATAATAAGCTGTAAAACTTCTCCGTGAAAGTGGAGAAACGCAACAGTGCAGCCGCTATTGCAATCGACGTAAACGTCGTAATTCTCAGCAGCAGCAGAGGGGAAGGAAGTTGAGGGTTGCTGTGAGGATAACAAAGGTTGTACGGTAGCAGTTGGCACTTGGCACCTCA
This sequence comes from Dalotia coriaria, assembly GCF_025399875.1. Taxonomy (NCBI): domain Eukaryota; kingdom Metazoa; phylum Arthropoda; class Insecta; order Coleoptera; family Staphylinidae; genus Dalotia; species Dalotia coriaria. Next base: position 7,508,192 of record NW_027045445.1, read on the forward strand.
AAGAAAGACTTAAATTGCTTCACGCAGCTGCAGCTGCAAATGCACAAGTACATTTCATCCCCTAAAAATCATTAATCAAGTTTTCAAACAGTTTCAACTTAAAATCAATATTTAAATTTACAACAATTGATAAAATCATTTTTTTTTTTTTTGAAGAAAACCGTTGAATATTGGCGCACAGGCCTAAAACGTTGGCAAATATTTGCGTTAACGATTGGCTCATTTACAAACCGGTGTGCTAACAAGAAGTTTCCTCCTCGGTCGGGAGTTTTCCACCCTTCGGTAGTGCGGATAATACCCACCCCTCATTATTTTCCGCCAGATGTATATTTATCTAATAGATGGAAGCAAAACTTGCACGTTCACATCTCGTGACTTTCCCGCAGGAAAAAAAATCAAACACACAAAATCATAAAAAAAATCTACATCGTTAGCCCGGATGAAAAATGATCCCAGTTAAGAGAACAAACCTTTTCGGGGCGATTTCTCATACGCGTTTCATGTTTTTCGTAAATTAGAAGAAAACATGAAACATAAGAATCTAACTTCAAATGCCAACAGGGAAAGAAAATCAGCAAATGAAAAAATGAAAAGTGACGACGTCTCCAATTTTCCACCATTTCTCATACTCGTAGCAACTACTCACTCACTCAAAGAAAATTCCTTTTCCTTGTTGTTGCTCAATTTCAACATGATTTTTCTTGTTGTGTTTTTTTTCGGTCGAGCAATTTGCATGCTAATTCACGATAATAAATCGTTTTTTTAATTCGCTGCGAGCACGCGATGCGCATATTTATGAAGTTGTCCGCGGCACTAGGTTCATTACTCATGTTTAGTTATTTTTTCCAAGTCTTATCAAGAATAATACACCCCTAGAAATATAACGAAAAAACTTTGTAGTCATTTGTTTAATTTAATTTTCTTCGTGATTACTTTCGGTTGTGATGTGCTTTGTTAAAAATAAGAGCGTAAAGTGCATAAATTTTAAGTTAATCAAGTCGGATTCAGCGCGGAATCCTTTTTCTTGGGTTCAGCGGCTGTGTTTTGTCTGTGTCTGCGAGGCGAGTAAATCTTTTAAGCAGTTGAAGGCTGAAAATTTAGGGTTTCCTCAAATATGCACCCCCTTTATCTCCAAACAAGAGGAAATACGCATTTTCTTTAAGATGTACAGATTTTAACATTTACAGTTTTAGATATTTACATTTCAACGGTTTGGAGAATCATGAATAGTCTTGAAATTTCATTGTTATCTATTTGTTTGACTTGGAAAATTTGAATTTTAATTTTTTTTAATAATCAAGATTTATTATTAAAGATCATTTTGTCGACTGAATAAAAATTTAGGGAAATTTTTTTCTAAAAATTTTTAAAATAAAAAAAGAAACTTTTAGGAATATCCCTACTAATATGATGTTTGTTACACTTTCACGCAAAAACTAGTAAACAGATCATCATGAAAATTTGTACACATATTCTTAGTGGTCCCCGAAAGGTTATAGGCTACTTTTTATTTAATAAAAAAATTATTTTTTAAATAAAATAAAGAAATAGTTTAGCCAATAATACCTCTGCATCTGGCTATTTGACTACTTTAACGCCATCTAGCATTCCAGCAATGACGCTCAAACCTAAGTACTATAGTACCATCACACTGTATTATCACACTGTATTACCCACAGCTACGTCAACATCAAATCCAATTGACTACACTATGGAGACTGTACACTATACTTCCATAGACTATACTTTCAGCCATTTTAAACTTCCCGCCATTCTACTTCATTGTTACTTCTTCTGTGACTACAGACGCGTACGGAAGCAACTTCATTATTTTAGATATTCGCGAGCGAAGCGACTTGGAAATTTGAATTATAATATTTTTAATAATCAAAGGTTTAGTGAAATTTTTTTCCTAAACATTTTTAAATTAAAAAAACAAAACTTTCAGGAATATTGAAAATAAAGTGATAAATTTCACTCGAACAAGAGTTATGGTTTCATCAAGTCAACTGTAACCTAGGAACATTTTTCCTTATTTCCGTACAATTCCTTCCTGTTTTCATTCAATTTTCATTCCTTTCTCGTCCTAACTCTGTTTCAGAGTCGAATCCTTCTTGTGTTTTGTTTATGTAAGTTGTTTTCACCTCGCAGCGGATATATTCCCGAAAAAAAAGCTTCAACGTTTGTTTTCTTTCCCTGACGGTATTTCCGATTATCCTTATACATCCTTCTTATGCATTGTATTTTTTACAATATTTTATTCTAGTTTTTTTTGTCATACGCCGAAAATATACAAAAAAACTCATTTTTCTTAAAGAACAGGTGCAAAATTGCGTAAAATACCAGCAAATCATAAAATAAAAAATGTATCCATTGATAAATCAATCCGATTTACTCACAACAATATCCTACTAAAGATACTAAGGATATTGTCCTTCAAATAATACAATACAATATCCTTATCTTCAATTCTTACAAAAATGACGTTAATAGAAAAAATGTTTCACTTTTTTTTCTCTAGAAAAATGAATGAAAATGAAAGTGAAAGCTAGTAGTCTACAGATGTATATCAAGGTATCCCGAGACGTTGAGGGGTGACTGCGTCGGATGCACGTCGCGCCGCACCGAGACTGCGAAAGGAAAGTGAAAATGCGCGCCGAGAAAGCGGAAAACGGCTGGCTGGCGTAATGATGGCAGACGGTCGTTGTTCCCAGCCGCCACCGCCACCACCGACTACTCGACTAGACTAGACGTCCAGACGATAGCTACCTATTCAACAATTCAATTCAAGAGCAACCCCATAACATAACCAGATATCTCAATAAACCAGAAATAACATTTAAAATCAATAATCAACAATTTTCACATTAAACAAGTATTTAACTCGTAAAATAAACAAAATTAAATTGTGAATTATCCTTGAATGTTAATATTTTAAGTGCCTGAATTTGTAACACACTGTATTAATCATCCTGTCAGCATCCCGCTGAGATATTCTAATAACGTCGATGTGGGAGTAGACATTGGATGTTGAAAGGACGTCTAAAGGACGAAATGATGGAATTCCACGCGTTTTCAAATAACCAAGCAACAACACTCGCTTGGCTGGAAACTGGAACCCCTCTTAAAGTCTGGCGCCCACATTGAAAAAGAACTACCCCTATTGAATAGCCTCAACGTGACTTCAATTTCGACAAACAACATTATTAAATATCCTGCTATGTAAACACATATACAAATACTCTGTGAGCGAATTTTTGATTTTCTGTTTGAAGATACAAATTACGTTTTAATGTTGTTTGTTTAGTGTTTAGCTCACTTTACGCTTAGCAATTTCTTAAACCAATATGTAAATATTTCGGTGACGTAATTCCTATACTCACAAAAACAGAAATAAAAAAAATATAAGAAGAAAATCAAGTAAAAGTAAAGAAAAAGAAAATGGTTTGCTAGTGAAAGCAGTAGCAGTATAAGAAAACGTATGTTTTTTCCAAGGAAAGAGTAAGAAGTTCTGTTTACAGAGTAAGAAGGGAAACTTTCGGGGGTTTTACGAGCGGCGCATAATATCTGATGCAAATATTTACCCCGTCAATAACGTAAATGCTCACAAAACGTACATAACGTTCAAAAACAACCAAAAATAATTTTTAAATCAATTTTTACATAAATTTTGTTAAAATGTTTTGGTGTGCGTTAATATTGTACTTGCTTCTTTACCAAACGAACTTGAAGAATTCACGAACTGTTCTGACTCCCCGAGCCGGAGGTGTCCCTTTTATATCCCAATTTTTCATCGTCTGGTCTTTGTGTTTGTACATTAGCTATAGTGAATAGGGCGAGACGTCGGCCAGACGGTCTCGGCAATTATTACCGCCGGATAGGTATAAATATGTCAAATGATTTGAATTAAGGGATTCGTACCCAGACTACAAGGGGTTACTCTGTTTCGTTCAGACTAAACAAATGTATTGAAATACAATGGTAGTACGAAAATGTAGTAGACTAAACATCCTTGACGGATCAACCACAAAGCTCAGACGATGAAATAAATGTAGATCACGCTACAATGTCTTTCAGCATCCACATTAATAGTAATAATTCAAGAAGATAAGACAAAGAAAATTAAATATTCCATTATGATCAAAAATGAGTGGAAATTAAAAGCATCCGGTTTGCATCCAGCTAACATCCACCAAAGATAAGTGAATAATTGACGAGGAACGCGCGCCAACTCGTGCGTACTGCAAATAATCCCGCAAGACGACTCCGCTGCGTACGCGTAGGAATAAGTATAAGTAAGGGGAGAAGAAAAACTTAATTTCCGGCTTTAACATTTCATTTGCCCTAAACGCACGCAGATGAAACTGAAACGCTGAAATTCCCTCAAACATCTTGCAAATTCACTCATTTTCATCCACATCATCCTCCTACTCAGCAGGTAAATGCAAAGGAGGCGGAATTCGGAATTCTACACCAAGGAGTAGACGAGATGACTATGAGATGAAACGTTGCAGGACCCACCCGAGGACCTTTTCGTCCTTTTGCCCAACACACAGAATTCCTCTAGTTTCGGTAGAAATTGCTTAAATTACCAGCGCGTAAACAACATTCACACTCATTTACCAACTATACAACCAAACACACAGTGTTACACTGTTAATGAAAGCAATAGTAGCTCTTATGAAAATATTCGATCTGTTTAACGAACAAAGCGCACGTCTAGTGTAGATAGACACCGTTTATCATTATCGTCCTATACCAAAACCTAAACCTAAACCTAAACTAAAGGACTATTCAAATTGTCTCGCAACTATTCCTAACTGAAAACTGAAACCCAAACTCAAACGCCTAGACGTTTAGTCTAGGTAAACTCACTGAGAGCCTAGCCTATTATCAACAGGAGGAGGTACGCGATATCTACCCCCATAGACATAGACATAGACACAAACACAACCCTGTTTCGGGGTAGTTGGGAGCCGATTGCGAGTTACAGCTTAATTTCCTGTGTGCGAGTGGTATCTCCATGTACATCTCCTGCCTCCTACACAGCGAATTACATTCGAGGAGCCTACGCACGACTATAAACGCATATACAGAGTGTTTGGGTGCTTGGGGTACTAACCTGGAGAATTCACTGGTGAGAAGCTTGAGGCGGCTGCGACAGCGCGCCGCCTCCTGCAGCGCCTGCTTCGTCTTGGACTCGCTGTCCGCGCGCAGGCGACGTTCGCGGTCGGCATCCCTTTGGGTCGCTTCCCTCTGAAAAATAAAATAAAAAATATATAATATAATGAATGTTTTGTTTTGATAAAAATAATAATTGATGTTTTTATGTGGGTTTCTTAAGTTGTAGTTGTAAATTATACCATTGAATGAAACGCTGACGACGACCGATAGTCCCTTTGATAATGCATCACATAAATTCACTTAATGTTAGTCTTTAGTCCTTTTAGTGGTAACTATAACTCTCGACAATTCGTTTTTAACGCGTGGAGGAAAACTGGGGACGCAAAAAGAGAGCTTTAAAAGCGCCACACTGAGAAGAATCAATAGCAAAATGCGTCGTAAAGTCTTGTCTGAACGATAAAAAAATAAAAATACTATTATTACATATTATCAAAAGTGTTTCTTGCAGTTTTGAATCCCACACAAATGTTTTTTAGTTTTCATTTTTTCCTATATTTCCGAGTAATAGCATAGAAAAAAATCAGAAAAAAATGTGAAACTTCATTGATCACCCAATATCACATTCACATAACAAGACCGATCTGCCCATATTCAGTTGTGCAGTTGTGCACCAGGCCATCAAGCATTTTCCGCATGCGAGAACGCGCAGAGGATCGATATTTAATGCTATGACACGTGTGCGCCGCGCGCAGAATACTCTGTCACATCCTGCATTGTCCTCCCGAGTGAAAACCGTACAAAATGTTAGCGCTGCATATTTTCAAATATTACAACCATATCACATCAAAACCATATATGACCAAAAATATGATTTTATGATTTTCACTTAAATTTAATGCGTGATATCATATAATACTGTCCATGTTTATAGTTCATTGAACGCAAAGCTAAGTAAAAGAGTGCTAAAAGTGTATGGCAGGAAACTCTTCAATTTCTGCACGCGTCGGCGAAAAGCGGAAAAATCAAAGAGCGCGCGCGTGAAAAATGCAAAGCAAGCACACTGGCAGTGCCGACATGACACAAAGCGGACATGAAGGACCCAGCGCGAAGCACCACTTGCGCGGACATTTCCCGACACTGTTTCGTGTTGCTACAACCCCGCTGGCCATCACTGTGGTATTACACTATTACACTATAACCATAAGCAGCTGGAAGTATAACTATTATTTCGTGGTCAGCAATTTTCCTCCTAGCCGTTGTATTACACAATATTCACATCAGTTTTATATTCACCAAGTTGAACATGTTTATCCAACACTCAGCAATAGACTGAATAAATCCACGCAGTTTAATTCTCAACCAATGGAATGGTTATTATTAACCGCAAAACACTCAATTAAAGACGCAACACGCATGGAAGCCATGAAACTCTTATGATTTCTAATTGATTTCAATTACCACGTCATAGGCAACATTTGTATGCAGTTGATGAAGGAATTAATTCGGAGTGATGGTGATGATGATGATATGATGGTAATATCACTTGAAACATCGCTAATGGCCAAACTAGTGCCCCAATACTAATAGTTATTGAGTTATAGAGGTTATTAGCGCGCAATGTGTGAGCGCACGTCCTCACGAGTTAATCGAATTTAATTACTAACTGTCTGACATTATACATAACACATTACACATAGTCTTGCCTTATCTACATTGTATTCTGTTCAAAATGATAAGATATTTGAAGAAGAGTATGTTGATGTTAATGTTAATGTAATTTGTTTATTTAGAAAGATAAAAATCTTTTTGTATCATGTCACGTTTATTGTTTAACTTTTGATTCTCTCACATCAAACAAAACTCTGTTTGCGTTTGCTCGGATAAATTGTTCTAAGCGCGCTGGGTGTTGAAATTGTCTAAACGCGGCGCTGCTTTAAATTAATGCCATCGCAGCTCAATCTGGCAATCTCTCTTCGCGCAATGAGATTCCACGAGTCAAGGAAATTCTAAACTTGGCTTTGAGTAAGCGCACAAGTACAACAAAGTGCAATGGGAAATGGAACTCCAGGACTCAAGACTCAAGACTCAAGACGGTGTCTAGTTAAGACTCAGTTGAATTACGGAGAATTAAATGTAGACGCCAAGGAGGAAAGCGTCAAAAGTCAAGAATAAACAAAACAGCAAATACATTCATTTAAACTCACGAAAATAATGACTTAAAGATAAAAAGTGTAGGTTAAATATTAAATTTTAATTTGAGCAAAAGCAGTTGATGTATTTTGGTATGAATTGACTTTATTTAAGTTAACTGGAGTTTTCTGAGTGTGTGATTTGTGGCATGTAACTTGTGCCTAATCCGACGACTTCCGTGGTTAAGTCGCTACCAAAAAGAAAACATTCTAGGAACTGAATAAGCCGAAGAGAAAATGATCCCAACTGAAAAGCCTCCTATCTTCCGCATTATAAACAGTTAGACTAACACGAGCAAAAGGAACCAGATGTGTGACTTGAAGCAATAAGTCGCATTAAGACTTATTAAGCCTTATTTTTTTCTCCACATTAATATCAAGTGGCTATACAAGAGTTTTCGTCAAATGCGCATGCGCAAGCTCCACCCCGTGACTAAAGCACATGACTAATCACGACCTACAAATTTACAATGAATCAAAATTACTTCTAACAAAAAAATACAAATACAACCACATTTTAAACAAGAAAAAAGTGAAAGTGAACACCCGTTCAGATCCTTTTTGCACAATTCCAATAGCCTACTGTTTACTCTCCCAGCTGGACCTGGAATTACAGTTACAGTTGCCCGTACGAGTAATATTTGTTCAGTCCCAGTCTCGCAGTCACTACCAAAGTCGTATTTGTACAAGTCCGTACGTGTAAATGTCGCTTGTCGCCTGCGATCCCGCCGTTCCTCGCATATAACAACACCGAGTAACATGTTCCAACCCTCGTGGAAAGAGGGACGCGCGCAAAGCGTCGTTAACGCTGGAGTACTCGTATGTGTGCGGGTGTGCAGGTGCGCGTAAACTAATGTTCGAATGCGACACAAAATGCAAAATGTTTCCAACGCGCGCGCGTACAAAAACCCCAACATATGATTACTTTACAATATGGAACAGTTTAAGGGATGTAATTTATGAGATTGTAATTTTATTACTTTTAGAGGAGTGGGGAGGAAGGTTCTATCTAAATTTGGAAAATTTGGAAACAAATACGATTAGTCTAATGTAGGGATGATACCAAAACCACCCTTAAACATAAATCCACCTGTACCTAAACCCAAAATTCTGATACTTTACTAAATCCTACTAAAAACAAAAATATCTCTTTTAGTATAACAACTAGAAGGATACTTTGAAAACGTTGAACTGTGAGTGCACAGTTAATACTCCTACGTTGCTCATACGTTGAAGTGGAGTGAGCAGCCCTTCACTTTCCATTCGACTTTCCCCCCATTCAGATCGTCGTTAAACAACCCCTACAGCTCACATTTTCACATTTTGTTATGACTGGTAGCAGGGCTAGCCCAGACACAGACACCCTTCGCAAAGAACAAAACTTGGGGGTGGTTCATGGTTTCATGCGTTGCACTTGTGCACAAGAGTTCGGGGTATGCATATTCATATCGAGCTGGTCGTAAACTGCCCGTCCCTGGCGATAGGTGACCATGACTGGCCGCGGCAAATGGGGTTGATGAATGATCGGCATCAATATAGCATGTGTAAGCAACAGCTCTACAACACGGGGTGGCTATTAACAACCATCAGACCATATCACAACGTGTAACAGGCGAAAACAGTGATTTATGTGTCTGGTATAGGGCCATCTCCGTAATAATTAGTAAAAAAAAAACAGAATATTTGTTATTACATTTTAAGACATTTTAAGTCCATACTTAATGTTCGGCGTATGCATTGGACGTTTTTATGGTTTAAAACTTAGTGGAGTTTTGGTAGACTCCAGTCGAGATGAAAACTCAGCAGAAACCAAAGAGCAATGAAGGAAAAAAAGCGCCGGTTCAATCGTTTATCTTCCATAGTGCTTCGTTTCTCTGTTACCGGCAATTTACAAACCGTTAGGCAATTTTTCCGCCCGCTGATATTAAAGATATTAAGAGGGGTCGTAAATAACAAAAATTGCGCATTAATTTTTCAACGAATGAAAACAATACCTATTAAAAATTACATTAATTTTATTCGCTACATTAATAGTATATTAAGTATCAAGTGGCTATGATCAGCCCGTGACTAAAACCAGTGAGTAAAGTACTTTAGTCACGGCCTTTAAAAACACTTTTGTGGCAGATAAACACAGGTGTAAGCTCCACCCCGTGACTAAAACCCATGACTAAAGTACTTTAGTCACGGTCTTTAAAACACTTTTGTGTCTCAAAACATTGGAAAATTGGCGCTTTAAAAGTTAAATATCAAGTAGATAAACACAGGTGTAAGCTTCACCCCGTGACTAAAACCCATGACTAAAGCACTTTAGTCACGTGCTTAAAAACCCTTTTATGCCTCAAAACCGTAGAAAATTGGTGCTTTAAAGGTAAAAGTAGATAAAAATTGTAAAAAATAAAATAAAAAAAATCATGGACTTTCTATTATCCTAGTTTATACTTCCTAAGACTTCCCAAGTTGGACTAGTCTGAAACGTGCGCGTTGACGACGTGCTCAAAGATGTCCAGGACGAAAGTTTGCCGGGCACGTCCGAAGGATGTCAGGGAGTCACGTACTCAACGCGCCAGACAGTCAGACACGTCGTGAACAGCAGTCGTCTTCGACTTCATTCTTTCACACTCTTTTTTTTCATGTCAGACAACACAAACCACTAACCAGACACAACAAAAAGTGGGTAATGACTAAAAGATTGCGATGGTCAGAAAAAATATTCAGAATCTAACTTTTCTTTCAAAATCAGATTTTCAAGGAAATATCTTGTTAAGCAAAGTAAAGTAAAAACAAAAGTAAAAGTCAGTGTTACTGCCTTAGGCATCAACGATTTCCAAGTTGTCTGTTTCACCCTTATTCTTAGCCTTAGCCTGAGGTTTGTTCCTGCTTGCATCGGGATTTACCTCTCCCTTGAGACCTACTCACCAGCTTCTTCATCCTCAGATTCAAAACTGACTTCTTGTCTTGGGGTAGATACAAAACTCAACCCTTAGGCGTGCATAATGCACCTAGCATGGTTCACCTGATACCTAAAGAAAATTTTAACGTCGCGTACAAATACTAGGGGTTAGAGAAAGCGAAAGGGGCCGGGGTGGAACTGCGTCGCTGTTGATTTTACAATTCATTTTCCCTTTTAGTCCATTTCCGTTTATTCGTTTATCCGGCGCGTAAACTCAGCCCGAGGGTGCGTTTCCTGCGAGCTAACCTTACTAACCACAAGCAGCGCACTCCTTCGCCGAGTGCAAGCAGCAGGACGACACGAAACCTAACGCGATGATGCACGATTGATACATTTCCACGAGGGGTGCACTCGCAACGAAATGCACAAAATGCAAACAGGAAGAGGGGAGAGTGCACGCATACACCACGTGGCTAAAGTATATCACTGAAGTTTATACACTCAAAAATCTAAAGAAAAGAAAACTTAGAGGTGAGGAAGTTTAAATCAACCCCTAGGAGAAACGCACCCCCGAAAATGCACAACGTATGCTTCCATTTGGAAACTGAAGAAGGAAACATTATTTTTCTTGCCCCAGGCCATGCTAGGAGGGTGCAAGATGAAACTCACGTCAAATCCTGACATATGAAGACATCCAGTGTCAACGGAAGCAGTAAGTCATGGAAAATATCCAAAGGAAATGCATTTTTCAGATATCCGCACCTTTTTTGAATAAAGGGGTGAAAATAAAAATCGATGTGGTGAAGCAGCAAGAATGCGATTAGTGATGGCCGAATGGGAAATACGGCGCTCGTGCGGAACTAACACATCGGTTAGACTTGGTCCAATTTCCCCAAAAAATTTTCTTTTTCCTCAATTTTAACAATATTCACAAATGTTGAATATTTTTAGTAATGGAATATTTATAGGTTGCTTTGGGCGTAAAATTAAAACTGAATAATACATATCGAGGCGTGAACATTCATCACGATTCCACTGTTCGTTTTAATTCGCCGTTTTTCGGTTTAATAAATATTGACTAATTGCCACCCCCCGCAGGGCGCACACACGCATATTTCCCGAACTTTGTTTACAATTCCCGAACATTGCACATGCTTAACCCGTCTCGCACTATATCCATATTCATGTAATTTATGTTTCTATATGCATGCATTTTCATCCCCTAAATTTTCATTGTGTTTTATTGTGTTTGCTAAATATACATAGTGTTGACAATAATTTTATTGCAATAGTTATTTATTTATTTATTTATTAAATATTGACTGTCTGGTGCATCAATATTATATTATCCTTTAATAAAAATATCAGTAAATGTTTAAAACAAATTAAAACTTCATACTTTTAGATTTATAGTTAATAATTTTGATTTCATTGTTTAGAGAATAAAATTTTGCAATAAAAGTTAAGCTTTAATAGTGTAGTAAGTATCAAGTGGCTCTACCCCGTGACTAAAACCCGTGACTAAAGTTTTTTAGTCACAGCCTTAACCATCGCTGTTTAAAATACCACTTTTTGTATCTCAAAACCGTAGAAAACGAGCGTGGAAGTAGAAAAACAATATTTTATTGCCCATTTTAAATAAAAATAAATATTTTCAATTTACGTTGTAATTTAGTTTCAACACTTTGTATATGTGTTATCGACGTTAAAAGCGTTATCATGCGGTTTGCCCAAGCGCAAATTGTTGTTTTTCGATTAAATTAAAACACACACATCTAAACAAGGGTTGTTGCACCCCATCGGCAAGCGAGTGCATAACGCTGCACATGCAGCTCGAATTTCATTATTAAATGTTAAATAATTTATGCGATGCGATGAGAATCGTCGCACTTGCGCATACTCGACCGCCGCCACAACATTCCTGCGACATGCCAACTATATCGCGACCCAGGCACGTAAAATAATACTAAATTCTCATTTTAACATTAACGGTTAATTAATTTATCACATAAGATAACATTTTTAATTACGAAACAAATAACGCCCTCTAGTGATTAAAACTTATACAACCAATTCTTATCATGTTTTTTTCCCTTTATTTGCGTTGTTTGGTGAATACTGAACAAATAAATCATAAAAAACGCGTACATAGGATTGGCTAGAAAGTCCTTAAAATTATCACAGGTAAAACAACGCTCACGTAAGCACTCAGCCCTTTTGCACCCCAAATATATAAAATATGAAAAGTGTTACCGGTGACTGTGCGCATGTGTTTGCTCTTGGTGCGAGTGTGAAGGACGAAATGAGCGCATAAACGGGCGCGTTATCAGCACGTTATCGTCCTGTTTTTACGAGTGCTGGGCGCGCACGCAAAACGACACATAATCGAAACGATCGCTTTCGTTCCCAACGAAAAAAATGAACCAAACAAAACAAAACGATAGAGAAAAGTTATGAACAACACACACAAATAAATAATGATAACATTTGTTGGAAAACTAGGTTTCGCTGAAAACTTCCCCTGAAGTTTTAATACAAAAACTTTGTTACTGGAATAAGTTAAGTTTTAGAAATTTTACAGTTGGGTTTATTTATTACCTAGGTTCTTTTGCGCACAAACACTTTTTGAGTTTTAAAAGACGAATAAATGAACAAAAACAGGAAACAATGCGCCGTGGGCGAAAACATAGAATAACAACAAGCGGAAACTCATCTCAAGCAGGACTCGACAGGACTAAGCAGGACTTACACAAAGGATAAACATTCATTCTTGGAAAGTTGAAAAGAAGAGACCTGCAGGTCCAAAAATTCTTTCTCCAAAAGGACGAAAAGCAATGAATAAAGCTACTTCTATGTCAGAGACTAAACAATAACAATAACAATAACACTAAAATGTAAATAAGTCAAGAATATAATAAACAATGAATGTTAAATTCAACAGAAATTTTCGTTGTACATGTAATTACGGTGGAATTATTCTCGTAAACTGTAAATCTCAACAATCAGAGCAATTTCACTGCAACAGCAGAAATGCGGAACAATTTCGAGGGATTTATTGCTATTAAATGAGGACATACCAAATGCAGATGCAGATGTAGATGCAGTTGCAGTTGTGGTCAACAAAGGACTAAGAAGAGAATGAAACATGAAACATTTCCTGATGTAGTTGCAGATTGCAGGATGCACAACCCTGAATTCCCAAAGTAATAAAGCATTTTGGTTGTTGTCAGAGTTTCTGACTTAATACAAAATACAAGACTAAGAATATTCAGCCAGGGAGAAACAGCAGGAGCAGTAGGAAGGTTGTATGCCGTGCGGGACGGTTAAACGTAGAAAATCGATATTTGTAAGGACCTCTCCACGTATACATTCACAAAACGCTTAAAAACAAAATTTGGTAAAAATTTAACAGAATTTTAACAAAATTTAACAAAGATCTCAATGAGCAGAGTGGCGCAGTGGAAGCGTGCTGGGCCCATAACCCAGAGGTCCGTGGATCGAAACCACGCTCTGCTAACTCTTTTTTCCAAATAATTTTTATTCCAATTTTTAACTTTTTACCTCCCACGTTTACCTATCTCTACAAATTGTACACGGAATAATGACTGAATAAACAACACAGGTGAAAATAAAAACAAAGCAGGTAGTTTTTTTTGTGCGCGGGTTGCAAACTACAAACCTTGAATTGCACCGAAAGTGAACAGGCGCAGACGATAGGCGACGGCGACGTGTTGCGAATTAATTAGCACCCAACGCTGCCAGGGGTGCCCGTGCCGCCATCGCGCCTCTTGCTCTTTGTCTGCTGGCGCACCGGCGTTCACCCCTCGAGACTGACTCGTTAAATGTAACAGCGATACAATGCTTCAATGTGTGTAGGCGCTGTGTTTGCAGCACTCATGAATTATAACTTGTACTTGTGTCTTTCGCATTGCATCGACATACAGTGTGATAAAAATAACAGATTTACAATTTACAATAGAATGTTAGGTTTCAATCACGTAGATATCAAACAATGATGAAACTCATTAGGCAATAAAATATTAATTTCAATTTTGAAATTTTCGAATTCACGATTTTGAGACATAAAAGTGATTTTTAAACATATATGGCTAAAGTAGTGAGTAAAAGTACTTTAGTCACGGGTTTTAGTCACGTGGTGAAGCTTACGCCTGCGCAATACAAAAATCAACGTGGAAATAAACTGAAAGTGGAAAAATAGCTTAAGCATCACGTGGCTAAAAGTTATTATACACTCGATTGATTAAACGCTTGTTTAACGATACTTAATATACTATAATGACAATTAATAGCAATACCGTTCACATACAATCCCCTCCCCTTACCTCCCAAAACCACTACCGCCTTTGTGGTGTTTGGTATTTGGACATTAGCACTCCGAATCTCGCGCCCAAAGCAGAGAATAATTAATGTTATTTACGTTTGCACCCTCTTGATGGTAATGCCCAATGCAAATGCGCGCTCACACACACCTCCGCACCCAACCAGAACCGAACACTCCCCTCAACTACAAACCGGCAACAGTAAACAGTAAACATTCAACATTCAACAATAAATACTCAAACACTCAAATACCTGATACTTCAACCTCGCACCGCAATAACATTGCTGATACCAGCTGAAATATCAAGATAATCATCAAATATCTATTCAAATCAAAGCAGACGTTATTGATATTCCAACGCAAAATAATAAAACCTCGAAAACACGAGGCGTTGAGGGAATTTTTATATGAATTTCATGAATGTCTACGAATAAAATTGAATTTAAAATTGGTGTGGAGGACTTACACGACTGGTCTTGGTGAGATTGGTTCCCATTCATGTGGGAAACCGTTGAATCGAACAAAAATCCACTCGGAAATATTATCCTTCGACCGGAAATCACTTTTTAAGTTTAAATAGAAGAAATTTCGGGAATATATCAATTTAAGGACACTTTATCCTTTAGGCACACAATGTTATTATCCTGTTCCTTGTTACAAACACCAACACTCACACAAAACACTTAGAAAAAGGTAGAAAAGTTGAACTTGTCCAAGCGTAAAAGCCGAGATTCTCAAATTGCGTTTCAGTCAGCACGTGAAAGAATAAAAAGCGAGAAGCGTTTGACGCAGGAAGCTCAAAAACTCAAAACTCGCACATCGCGCGTCGGGGACGTGCCGCACCGAACTGAACCGACTGCACGAAACGATCCAGTATCTACCACCACGCGCAACCCTCCAAACCTCACGAGTATACACGAATATACACGATCGCAAACGAACACCAACAAAACAATGAATCCTATGCAACCAACCAAACCTACTCGTAAAAATTTTCACTGAAAAATATTTTTAACACAAAAATATTAAATTAGCATAATTTTTGCGTTGTGGAAACAGTTGTGCATGATGTGCGTGAATTGCGACGTGTTTGCACGAGTGACAAGCCGAGGGTTGTTTAATTAATGTGCCACCCCTTCAATCCTCCACCCTGCGAGCAGGAAAAGCGGTTGCGGCCAGTGCGACCACCGAATTATTTCATAATATCCGCACATCTGCACTACATATGTCCGAGCATGCGACTAATTCAACAAATCTGACAACTTTAGGGATGGCGTCCTTCTATCCCTTGACCAAAAGTTAAGTTTAGACAAATTTGGAGTAACTTTACGCATTTACAATGGAATTGTGTATAATAAACAAGGAATATTTGGTTAAAGTTAATTTAAAAGTTTTGGTATTGCCAAAATTTATTTAAAAATATTTTTTGGCATCCTGAGGACAAAATATTGAATTACTAGCTTTAACCCGCGAATATCTAAAATAATGAAGTTGCTTCCGTACGCGTCTGTAGTCACAGAAGAAGTAACAATGAAGTAGAATGGCGGGAAGTTTAAAATGGCTGAAAGTATAGTCTATGGAAGTATAGTGTACAGTCTCCATAGTGTAGTCAATTGGATTTGATGTTGTATAGTACTTAGGTTTGAGCTTCATTGCTGGAATGCTAGATGGCGTTAAAGTAGTCAAATAGTCAGATGCAGAGGTATTATTGGCTAAACAATTTCTTTATTTTATTTTAAAAATATTTTTTTTATTAAATAAAAAGTAGCCTATAACCATTCGGGGACCACTAAGAATATGTGTACAAATTTTCATGATGATCGGTTAAGTAGTTTTTGGGTCAAAGTGTAACAAACATCAGGACTTTCGCATTTATAATATTAGTAGGGATTTTTGCGCTTAAAATATTTTTATACCTAAAATTTTATTCTTTCACGATTTATGTTTGTTAATTTAATGCAGGACCCAAAAATTTAATTTCCCAACTTTTTCGCTTTCATGGACAATAAAAATAACGTACACGCCACTGATTTTTCCGATTACGTCCTGACCACCCGGCTCACAGCCGGTTATAAATACCTTTTCGTCCTGATTTTTCGCATTCGAACATTCAATCACGCCATCGTTCGTTTTCCGTCGGCGCCCCGACCAAACGCGCATTTATTAACCCGCGGCAATAAATTTCCCCATTTACGATTTTCTTTCCCACCACTGCTACCACCACCACCACCATAGAGTTTTATTTACTTCCTTAAAACTGCTGCAACCAGAGTGGGCAAGAGGAGGACTACAAATTCTCCATGACTTTCCTGCTACTTTATCAGCTTGGCGCATTCTTTCGAAGCAGGCAATAAATTCAAATTGGATCAATGAAACGTCATGCATATATGAGACGTTAAGTCCTCACAGGACGCAGGAGAGTATCATGTTTCAAAAAATCGCCGACGATGGAGATTTTTCCTGGAGAGTGTCAGAAAGAGGGAAGGAGGAGGAGGAGGAGGGGGGAATAGTGAAAGCTTTAGGGATTTGATTTTTTGATTGAATGAAGAGAAAAATCAAGAGTCAGGAGAAAAAATTCGTCAGCAAAAATTTTTAGAAAAAATTGAATTTTGTTTGTTAATTTACTAAAAAGCTCAAGAGAAAAACAACTATCGTGGATAATACACTTTTTTTACGAGTTAAAACCAAGAAACTAGAACAAACAAGAAATAAATCGGAAGCAATCGTAACATCTCCTAAACCATTACCAAAAGGACACAAATTGCAAAAAAACATTTATAACTTTCTCATCAACCACGATGAAACGTCATCACATTAATGTAACACAATGTAACCCCGTGCAAAAAATGTCCTGATGCGTTGAGAAAACAATCCTTGTGAGAGCTGCACTGGAATTCATTGAAAAGCACCAGCGAGCGTCGTCGTAAAAATGTCATAAAATCGGCGTAACACTATCGAATCAAACACGAACAAAACGCCCGGACAAAAGTCAAGCAAGTGTTCCAACAAAGAGCAAAACATAAACTGAACAAAGGATGTAACACCGAAAAAAATCAGGCATAAAAGCGCATAAAAGAAGGAATATACGACGGTGGTAAAAAGTAGAATATGAGTTGATGCAAGTACAAGTGGCGGTACAAGTGCGGAGAGTTGAGGAAAATCCGGAAATCAGAAAGGAATCAGAATGTAACAAGGCTCCAGCTTGATGGTAGTAAAACTCTGCTGGAGATATCCACGAGGAAGAGGAAAGCGTTTAGGATGAGAGAACGAAATGCAATGATTGCTAAAATCGTAAAATTTACTTCGTAGTTTCAAAGTTCACGAGGATTTACTAGTTTCTGGTTTTTATCAAAAAATTAAGGAATTTAGTTAAAATGTAAAAATTTCTTCGGAAATGAATAAAGAAATCAAAAATTCCATGTAAAATAAAAGAAAATTTTACTTTTCACCACTTCTGAGACAATAATTGTCCAAAATTAACTTTTTTTTTTTGTATTTTTGATTTTCAAATGTCCAAAACTACAAAAACGAAAAATTAAAAATTTTACCATCTTAATAATCGATTTTAAACCCATCCCTACTAATATTATAAATGCGAAAGTCCTGATGTTTGTTACACTTTGACGCAAAAACTACTTAACCGATCATCATGAAAATTTGTACACATATTCTTAGTGGTCCCCGAATGGTTATAGGCTACTTTTTATTTAATAAAATAAATTATTTTTTTAAATATAATAAAGAAATTGTTTAGCCAATAATACCTCTGTATCTGGCTATTTGACTACTATAACGCCATCTAGCATTCCAGCAATGAAGCTCAAACCTAAGTACTATAGTACCATCACACTGTATTATCACACTGTATTACCGACAGCTACGTCAACATCAAATCCAATTGACTACACTATGGAGACTGTACACTATACTTCCATAGACTATACTTTCAGCCATTTTAAACTTCCCGCCATTCTACTTCATTGTTACTTCTTCTGTGACTACAGACGCGTACGGAAGCAACTTCATTGATTTCTAATATTTATTTGATAGATTCAACGCGAGCGAAGCCGCGGGATAAAGCTAGTTTTTATATAAAATTGTCTCAAAATCGTATTTCTATAATACTACTTTAAGTATCAAGTGGCTAAAAGTGTGTTTTACTCAGGAGATTGATTAAGTGCGACCGTAGCAAGCGTTCAATCAATCGAGTGAATAATAACCTTTGGCCACATGATGCATAACCTATTTTTCCTACTTCCACTCTAAAAATATCTTAAATCATTGTGAAAATGAAAGCAAAACAACTAAATTTTGACTACATCAACATACCTATCATCCCCTTAATACCCATACCCATATCCACCCCTTCCGACTCATATAAGCACATCTCCACTACAACTATCCGAGGAGATTCTGCGAGGCAGTCAGTGATAATAATCTGCTTTACGTGTTCATGTTTGGGTTGTATGCGTGCCGCTGCATTTTCTTGATGAATATTAATTGCTGGATTTAATAAGTTTAACGGCGCTTAGTCATCCTTCTCCTCATCCTCATCCTCATACGAATACACTCTACTCTGTATAGCAGGCAGCTTGATGAAGATTGATAGCAATTATGAAATTTATCAACAGAAAATTTTCTATTCTAATTGAAACTTTCCACTGAGCAGCTAATATAATACGTCATGGTCGTTCTAGGGAACAAATTATCATATGAGGGTTGATTGATAATCATCTATGTCATGGTGTGATGAGATGAAGTCATTAGTTATGATTAATGCAAATCGTCTCAAAAATGTTTTAAATTTAAAATTTAAAAACTGCAACATGGAAATATCCGCATGCACCTGCGTCAGTCGGCGTAAACATGATGTGTCTGGTGGTGTTGTTGTTCAGGGTTTGATGTTGCTGCTAATGGCGAAAAGCGGGCTAAAACGCGTTGCGGTAATTAAAAGACGCGCCGACCCGCAAATCCTCTGCCGCACTGTCTGGCACGCACATACACACCCCGTGCAGGTTGCAGTTTGCACTGGCACTGGCGTCATTCTGCAGGCCCGTTTCGCATGCATCAACCCGTTGTAGCGGCATTAACGACCCGCCGCCGCGTGCATTTATGCGCTTTTCGGGACATTTCATTCGCATTTACCAAGGGGTATAACGTTGCAGGCGGAAGGCACTGATATTTTTAAATTTAAAATATGCCCAGACATTAAAAACTTTCAAAATGAACGAAAAATGTAAAATTATACATAAAACACACTAATATATAATTTTTACATGGTGAATATTAATTTTTTGGTTAATTATATGATTTTTAACTTCCACCCAGTTTTTCCAAGGTTTTTAGACACAAAATGTGATATTTTATATACGGATGGTCAAGCCGTGAGTAATATCCATTATCTACGGGTATTATTTACGGGACGGAGCTTGCGTCTGCGCATTTGCCTACGGAGCAGCACAAAACCATATGAAATGCCATGCGACGTCAGTCAAACACGTCAAAGCAGGCGCTGCTATTGCTCGTGTCGGAACGGCGCGTTATGGCCCGACGCGTCACATGACCAAGCGCGCAGTATGGTATTTATAACCCTACATTTTGTAGTAGTGTGCGAGCAAATTTCGATGATTTAAAACAAAAAATTGAAATAAAAAACTCAACGTAAAACTTGAGTGGAAGTAGAAAAAATAGCGTAAGCATCATGTGGCTAAACGTTGTTAAACACTCCATTAATCAATCTCGTGAGTAAAGTCCCCCCTTAAACCACTTGATACTTAATATACTATTATAACACTACTAATAATTTAATACGAGAGTAATAAAGATATTATTTATTTCTATTTTCATTATTTTTGTTTTTATTTGTTACAGGGCGTTGCCAGTAATAAATAAAACTGACAAGACGTAAATAAGCATCCGCCCTAATAACGCACCAGCATCACAACAATTTCGGGTAGTTTCTGAGGCGCCAGCTACTGATATATCGCTCGCTTCAAATTCCCACACACATATACAAGAAGAAAATCACCCCCTGTGGCGAATGGAGGCGGCGAAATGCATGATGAATGCGCGATACACGCAGTCCTGATATTTATTTATCATCGATTACGCTTCATTTCACGCACAAACTGTGGGAAACCCATAACAACAAGAAAAACTGGGTGAAAAACAAAGTATCATCGACTAAAAGCCAAAGAATAACAAATCTTCCAAAAATTCCCCAAACATCATTTTCCTAAGAAAAAAAATTACTCATAATACCGACGAAAAGAAAAGAAGAGATTGGAATAATTTTGTAGGGACTAAATATAAAGCTTTAAAATGCCCTCGATAAATATCCTTTTGAATGATTTCGTGCTGTGTTTTTTGTCATGTTTAGTAATGTTTTGTCAGTTTCTAGCCGTTATACTCATATTTCACAAAGTAAGGGAAAAACGCACGAAGAATTCGGTGCGGATCGAAAAGGTCCTGCCGACGTCCTGCCGCTGATATTGTGTGCGCGCGTCGAGGTGATGAATGCGCATTACCAAGACGAGGTGGCGTCGGATGGCACGCCGATAGATATAAACGAGCAGCGACGATATCGCCAAACAAGAAATGATTTACGATCGGTGGCGGGATAACGGCGCCGACGCCGCCGACGACGCGCGGCGACGACGAAGCAATCGAGCGCAAACGGCTGCACGTGCCGCGAATGCACATGCAACGACATCCTTGGGAGATGTACAAATAGATGAAAGAAAAGCAGGAAAAGCAAATGTTTTCGTTCTTTGCTTCTGCTTGCGAGGAACTAATTTATTATTTATAGTGTGAAGTGTCTATCGTAATAAGAATATGATTGATCGATTTTTGGTAAAGTTTAATGTTGTAATTTACTAAAAGCCAGAATAATAATTTTTTCTATTTTCATGTTTTAAGCAAGTTTTTCCACGGTTTTTAAACACAAAAACAACCAAAAAGTGAGAAAAATACTTTAGTCACGGGTATTATTTACGGGGTGGGGCTTGCGCATGCGCAAATCATAATTTTAAAAAATATACGCATATAATCCTACAAAACAACATAAAATCTCTAAAAAAGCAAATATCCTAAAGAACTGAATAAATTCCGATGTGTTTTTTGTGTTTATCGTTATTCCTAGTCCTTTGTTTCAAAAACATTCCTATGACTGTGTGCAGTTGGAAGTAAATCCAAAAGTTATACATTTTTATTACAAATAGGAAAACTTGCGCGCTGATAAAATGACAAAACTAGCACTGTGAAAATGGCGATGGCACAAAATTTGGCCGCTCGCCAATCTATCGCCAAGCGAGCGCGTTTCCTCCTTGTTTTGATTTCCTGCTAACAAAAACGCTCATTCTCACAGAAAAAACACTCTAGCGGATTTCCGAATGGATTGTATTCAATGCAACAATAAAATTCAATTTTTTGCACAAAGCTATTGCTTAAACACCAATGATGAAGACAAAATTGCTTTAAAACGAGACAATTATCCACACTGTAATATCAACCGGTAATAAAACTGAATAAATTAGGGATTATGCATGCAATTAACTAATTGCCAATTAAAAAATACAAGAGGGTTACAAATGCCATAAAAATTTACATGAAAAATCAATAGAGGAATAAAATTTAAAGGAAAATGAAGAAAACAGAGCAAAATAAAAGAATAAAAAAGTTTCAACCGTTTGAAAAGTTTGCGTATCGATTAGACAACTTTAAACTGAATAGAAAGCAGAAGAAAAATCAGACAAAGAAAACTTAATCAATTGAAAAAACGATTGTTTACCAAGTTTGTCCTGCAAACTCAACAAACTTCTACAAACAGTCAAAGACTTTTTTCTGTTGCATTCAAACTCTTTTAAGAGTTTTCCATTTCTATGGAAATACTCATCCTATAAAATAAAGTCTTTTCTTGCATTGATCGAAATTTAATTGAATATTTTTATACGTTTCCTTTTAATTTCATTTTTTTTATCGCAAGCAATTTTGATTATTAAAAAAATGCAAATAATTTTTTTTCTTTTTTGATACATATAGAATCTATGGAGGAAAATTTTGCATTCGAGCAACTTGTTCCTTTGTGACTCGGAAAATGCACGTTCTTTGTGATTTTGCGTCTTCGCGAGAGCGGCGCAAGTTTTCCGCCCTTTCGCGGCTCGTTTCTCTTCATTAATTGCAAGGCTGCAAAGTTGAAAGGACAAAAACGGCCAAAAAGGAGACGAATTCCTGGCGTGGGGGCGGTATTTTCGCCGCAGAAATATAACTTTCCAATTAAGAAGCCGCCAGCGCCACAAGACTCCCCAGTTAAACCACGCGGAACGCAAGAACAAAAAGAAAAACCTTCCAGAAAAGAAACAAAAAACTCTTTGATTATTTTCACCGATTATTAATGAACTTTTAAATTGGCAAGGAGAAGGAGCAGACATAAAGTCTAACACTTCTATAATCACCATTTTAATAATATACAGGGTGTCAAATGAAAAAAAAAAAAAAAATAAAACTTTAAATTTTCGCTTAAAGAAAATAATTTCATGCTTTTCACTTGAAGAATGATTGAAATGTTCAAATATATATGTAAAACCCTCTGAACGATTGTAAATCGAAGATACAAATGAATCGCAATTTAGTATTTATATTTGCATTAGGAATCCAATTGAATGGAATCTTAAAGAAAATGAAAAGATTTGCGAAAATCAAGCAGCTAGCAACGAGGGTGAACGAAAGAAACAAAACAAGAGATTCCTCCTACTGGATAGGAAGACATATTAGACGAAAGAGGGATGAATTTCCCCAGAGACAAAAAACTCGAAAGACGTTCCTCTGCGAATTCAAGCATTTAAACGTTTTTCTTTCATTTCATCCCCTTTTGCTTAAAACCAAACGTTAAAAACTGACTAAACATGTTTAAAACCAAGGATGAATTTGTTTCAAACATTAATTCACATTAAAAAAATAATAATCGCTTACCTTTGACAGTTGCTTCTGTAGTTTCGCAATCTCTTGCTTATCACGTCGTTCGGTCTTCTGCATCTGCAGAATCGAAGCCTCCAGCTCACAAATTTTACTCTCCAAAACCTCCTGCAACAAAAAAACATTGATTTTTTCTCTTCTGTGAGTGTGTTTAAAATAAAATCACTACAGTTAACAATAGCACCTAACGAAGTTGCGTCGCAATGGGTGATAATGACTAGAGCGTGCAACAACCGGAAAAAAGTCTGAAAATCGTCGGAAAATGAGGACAACGAGCTTGAGAAGGTTCACGAAATCTGTGCGTCACGTTGATAACGACCTCGTCAGCCCGTCACTTTCACACACGAAAAGAAAACCCAAGGAAACTTGAGAAAATGTGAGAATAATCGCCGTTGGAAACTACTTTATTTTTACTCATTTCACACGGTCATTTTCCCGATTCTAGTTTTAATCCTCTAGGCCAGGTGCTGCTACTATCAACACAGCCCTAATATCTTCTACCCCTGTCTACTGTCGACTGCTATCTGTAATAGAATGTAACAGTCCTCGGAGAGCAAGAAAAGAGGGTGAAACTGAGGCTAAGGACTAATCCAGTAGGCAAGAGAAGAAATGCGCAGAGGGAGACGAAATTTTAAGGTAGGAAAATTCAAGAGGACAGCAGGAGTGAATGAAACTAGTGAAAGTACATTTAACGCTTCGACAACTTCGTTTTCCTGCTAGCGCAGTGCATCTAAGCATTTCCCGTAAGTTTCCGTAGGTTTTCCTGCGATTTGCAGGCTTTCCCAACGTTTTCTCAACCTGTCTTCATGGTTTATCGTCAAAAGACTTAAAATAAGCTTAAAGAAGTTTTATAAGTTTAAATAGATTTAAAGAAAATCCATTGTTGTGTGTTATCAGCACAAAACACAAACATAACCTTTAAAAACTTCAAAAAAAAAAAATGTTTGATTTTAATTTTGTTTTGTTTATTTTCCAAAAATATACCCGTAGATCAATTAAATTAGCATTTATTTAATTAATTATTTAATGCCTGTAAGCTGGTCCGCCGGTGGGGGGCGGTTGGGCAGTGGACGAATGCATACAAGTTGCGCATTAATGCAATTTATTCGAGCGCAGTAAAAGCGCGCGACCCTCGTGCAATAGGGCTTCCATGCGCCCGAACGCAGCTGGGGGAAACAACAGGGAGCACAACACGCGGCCGCAACAGGAATACGCAAAGGGGAGGCACGTATTTCTAAACAACTAAACAGCGGCTGCCATGGCGGCTTGGACACGACGCGGTTACGCACTTTTCGGCTTTGAATTTGAAAGAATTTAACAGAATAACAAACAATAATAGAACAATGACATTGGAGGGTTGACATTGATTAAAAGAGGTTTAACAATATATATTTTTTCTTTAAATAAAAATGAAAAAAAATAAGTAAAATAAGTATCTCCATCAAATTTTTCATAAATAAAACAAAATCACATTTTTTCTTCAGACCTCGACACTAAAACCAAAATTTTTTTGACTTAAAATAATTAAAACCAAAATGTCAAATACAAAATCCTAGTTTTCATTAGTTTCCCAATGACTAGGTGGATTTCCCGAATATTCGTGTGCCTTTCGCCGTGATTAGAATGCGAGGGCACGGCCGAGCAATAAACTACCGATATCTACTGCATGAATGAGCCGTCCGCCGCCGCCTCTACCACCATTGCATTGCCAAAACCTGCGGTGGCGGCGGCGGCGACCGTGGTGGTCCTCCCTTTTTTGCCTACGTCAATATCACACCGAGCTCCTAACTACCGCAGTACCCTCATACATCGCGCCCCACACGTCCCCATATTTTCCGGAAATGTCCCCCAGAATTCATCCCCTAATTCACCCCCAATGCAAGCCAACAAGTCCTGCTAATACTCGCTTACATCCAAACAAACAAATATATGAAAATTCAATTCTAAACCAACCAAGTACAAATAAACATAAAACCCTAAAAATAATTAATTAACCAATCCTTCAAATGATTAGATTTCTTTGTGAAAAATATTCCTGCATGTGATGACCACTGTTCGCTGAAGATCTGAATGTCCTGCATGTGTCCTAGACAGGATTCAACCCCTGATATAATATAAAATACACAAAAACTCGATGGACGCATGTTATTCTTGTCTGTTTTTATAGGCTGGCACGTCATATCGCATTGCACACGAGTTGGACATCAGTTGCACGCGTCCAAGGGGCGGCAGGGGAAAAAAACTCGAAGGGCGAGAAACAAGCGGGCAAACCGGACTTATGCCCCATTACGTACAGATAAAAGCGAATCATGAGGATAATGCCGTCGCATAACCTCAGGGAAAAAAGTTAAAGACACTTGAAAATTATATACAGGGTGTTTCATATCCCCACCTAACCAAATATCATAAAATTTAACTCGGAAAACATAATTTTCATCAAAAAAAAATCAAAAGAAATAAAAATGAATTTTTTTCTATGAACACATTGTATATTTAAACAGATTTACTCCAATCCAATGCCTTTTTGGTTTTTCCACAGACACAGGCCGCACGCACTCAACGCTAATACTCTCAATACTCTCAAAAGACATTTCCACAACTACCCTTCGCCGCTCGACGCCACCCTTAGCGCCCAAATCGCTTTTTTGCGCGCCCAACCAAAGTGAAACCAAACCGCACTCACCAGAATGAAATAAACTAGCTCTGGTCTAACACAGGAAGCTCAGAAGTGCGCGCGGCTACACCTACTCCGACCCGCATCCACTATATTCATCCCCCGTTTACCCCCATGCCGTGTCGTGTGTATCACCAGCCTCCCCTGTGGCTTGTAGTCATAGTCATGAGCGGGAGGCGGCTATACCCTCCCCACAGAGACAATAATACAGTCTGCAGTTGTGTGGAGGGAGAGGAGGTAAAATGATAAAAAACGAATTTGTCATGTTTGTCATGGCGAGCACGTCGCGCCGACCACCGAGACTTTCTCTCTAAAGAGATAAGGGAAGGTCAGGGGCGGTGCAGGAAGCTGAAAGTCATTCGAGGGATGATTTATGTTGCTACCAAGCGTATTTAATAAGATGTAAGTAAATAACGCGTAAATTTCAAAAATAAATTCTTCAAAAATATTTTTAAATTACTTACAGTTGCCAATTGATTTTCCTCGCCATCAGTCTCGAAATCAGTCTGCATCCCCCGAGTGATGGTAATTCTAGGACTTGGTACAGGCGGCGCCACCTGCCGGCAGTTTCCACAAGCATGTTTCCCCTCCACCTTTTCATTCTGCTGCGCCAACGTGAGTGGATACGCGTCGCCCTCTGGACTCAGCTTGATGAACTCAATGCGACCACCCTCGACGCAGATATTCGGCGCTAGAGGGTAGGTAGGGCTTGTCGCCGTCCCCGACTCGAGACTCGCGCGTTTCGGATACGGGGGCGGGCTGGCGTTCGACTCTGGCGACGGCGAGCGCTTGCTCTCGCGCTTCTGATGCATCTCCTTGTTTTCACGATTGTTGATGGCGTTCGTGTGATGCTGGTGGTCGTACGCCGCCAGCAGCTGTGCCTTTTCGTCACAGACGGGGTGCACTTGATGGCGGATGCTTGCATTGTTACCCAGACGGGGTTTTTCTTCCACGATGAGATTCGTGTGATTTGTATCGTTTTGTACAGCCCTGAAATAAAAAAAATTAGTTTAAAAAAAATTATTTTGAATTAAAAAAAGAAGAAATCTTTTTTACCGATCGGTATTTTGCTTTGATTTTCTTAATATTTCATACAGAGTATATGATTAACTCGACCCGAAGATATATTTACGCATTCGTACTGCACGATTGCGTGTATTACGGCACATTTGAACTGAACGTGTTCGCAATGTTTTCAAGTTTAAGTTCAAAATAAAAACAAAAACATAAAATCAACCTCAGAACCTGCAGGGCACTTCAACTTTAGGGTTTATTATAGTCATTAAGTTTTCTGCACGTTCTCGCTGTAGCTGTAGCATAATTTTTAATTTCAACGCATGCTACGCGCGTGTTTTTGTTTATTTGCGCTGTCTTAAACACTGTAGGCAATTTTCCGCAAGTGCGCGACAAACTGGAGAGATTCCAAGTGATTACAAGCGTAATCAAGTTCAGCTCGAGGCTGCTAATTGGCTTTAATTAAATTAAACGTGTCGTCGTGCGTGCCCTTAAAACCTGGCCGCTCTCTTTCGCCCGCATCACGTTGTTTCTTTCTACGCGTAGGTACATTAAACACGCTTATTGCGTTTCGGCGCGATGTCAACTTGCGAACAAATTGGATTTCCTGCTGAGCAAAACGTCGCCAGCACAAAAAACGATGTAGAAGTAATTTAATCACAAGGCAAACAAAATTAAAAACACAAAAAACGTTTTTATGTAACTAGACGTTTAACAAATATATAATGAAGGAACGTTTAATCAATCGAGTGAATAATAATGTTTAGCCACGTGATGATTATGCTATTTTTTCTACTTCCACTCTAGTTCCACGTCTTGTGCTGCACCGTAGGCAAATGCGCAAGCGCAAATTCCACCCCGTAACTAAAACCCGTGACTAAAGTACTTTTGGCCGTAAATATTTAAAATACCACTTTTTGTGTCTCAAAACCGTGGAAAACAGACGATTTAATGGTAGTAGTAGAAAAAATTATATTTTACACATCATAAAATTTTGTCGCAGCCGTTAACATTTAAATTTTCTTCCATCCAGGTCAAATCGATACTTTTTGCGCGTTCTGACACATTGTACCAAAATCATTCCTTGTAAAGTGTGTGCACAATGCGCAAAAGTCCCCCGGAAAACTTGGCGGAAAAAGTCTTAAATAAAGCAGAAACTGCAAGGCGTAAAAGGTTGGCCAAAGGTTGACAAAAGTCCACGTGGACTTAAAACCTTTGCAAATACCTACTAATACGAAATTATACGCAAGAATTTTTCCAAGCAAGAATTCAAAGTAAAATGTCAACAAAAAAAGAAAAAAAAACAACGTACAAAAGAATTAAAACACGCGATTGCATTTTGATTACAGCAAAACACAGGCCAAAGAAATACCAAGGTCAACAAAACCTTTAAAATGTGTTTTAAGTACACGTACATGTATACCTAGCATACGAACGTATTTAATGTTAATAATAATAATCATAAAAAATACCGTATCGGCTAAGAAGGAAGAAGACCAATTAATAAATGTAATCCCTCGAGATTGTGCTAAGACTTGATATAAATTACAATTTGCATATTTATAGAGCATTTTAGTACTCAACTCCTCAACCACACTCACAGCGTCGACGCTAAGTACATTGTTGCATTCACATTTGATTTTTATTTTTATATTTATTTTTCACTTTTTCATCCGATACATTAAATATGTATCAGTATTTCAGCATGGAAATAAAAAATAAAAAAGTTAAGTGCGGTAAATATATAAATGTAAATGTACACCGAGTGTTAACTATATCGGTCGCATGAGTTGCAAGAAGTGCAATGCGCATAAAGTGCATAAAATGTATTCGAATGTATTCCGTCTGCCTGGCAGCCGCATTCACGCTTTCGTTCGCGCATCATTATCGTAATTTTAATCTGATTTAATAATATAATAACGCAATAATGCAATAATGTAATGAGGTAAGTGTCGTCTCGGTTGGCAGCGTCTAGAAATCTGAATTATTTTATTATCATCTTTTATTCATGGATTAAATGCATTTTACCACACTTGCTACGAAATAATTATTCGGGAAACAAAATTAGCCTTCAGTTAGATTAAAAATTCAGGTTTTGTCACGAGTTTAATGAATCAAGTGTTTAATAACGTTTAGCCACGTTTTGCTAATGCTATTATTTCTACTTTTACTTCTACTTGTGCTACACTGTAGGCGCAAACTACACCCGTGACTAAAACCCGTGTGTTAAGTACTTTAGTCACGGCCTTGGCTATCCATGCATAAAGTACCACTTTTTGTGTCTCAAAACTATGGAAAATTGGGTAGAAGTAGAAAAACACAATTTTATATTAATTTAATTATTTTTTGATTATTTTATTGTAAGATATGTAGGTATATCGGAATATTCTGGGCCTGTCAAAATTGACAACAGGTGGGTGTCGACTCAATTATGCGCATTAACAACTCGCGCCATAAAAACCGTCTCTCCATAAACAGAAACTGCGCCGTGCACACCATCGACAATAACAAACAACAAACCGCCTGATTCACCGAATCAAAACCGCTCTAAATCAAAAAGAAACAATGCCAGTGATCACATAATACTCGAATCGAGTACAACCTAGTACTAGTAGTAGTGAGTAAATATATCAATCGCAGATATATTAAATGTGACTGCTGATCACAACAGTCTGCAAAGGTGTGCCATCGAGAGACGAAAACGAAGAATTGTATGCGTTTTTGTTTTATAATGAAACGATCTATTATAGGTCATTAGGAATGATTTTATAGGCTTGGTTTGTTACAGTGTGCCACAAATTAATGTAGGTAAGGAATATACTCAATAGAATATTCTATGGTGTGAATGTGTGTGCATGCGTTTATGAGCGATGAGTCATTCCATCGCGAAAGTGAACTTTCCATTTTCCCAGAGTTCAAACGAGACCTAATTCCGAACAACTCCCAATGGACGCGTCTTTATTTTCATTTCGCAGATTAATGTTTACTGTTATTACCTACGGCTTTTATTCTACATAGAAATCTAAAGTTGGAAAATTAATGAAGTGTCGTAAAATCAAATGAAGCCATACTATGCCCTAAATTAATGAAAACTCACCGAAACACAAGAAAAATAATGAAAACGCATGGAAACCCCACAAAAGTAAAATAAAACACTGACAAGCATCGAACGCCCTCTGTTAAGCCCCTCAAGAGTGCATGAGTGCAGGAAGCTTAAAAATCGAGGGCGTTTCATTTGTTCTCCTGTGGAAGAATGGACTATTCTTTGGTGACCCTTCGTTTTCATCAGGCTGATGTGTGATGTGTGATGTCACGTGTAGAGTGTTGTGTAATGTATGACTAACCAGTATATGGCAAATAGAAAAAAGCATGGACTTGTCACATGGACATCAAAGATTTTCTGCGGCAAAAAGGAAAATTCCAAATTGGAAAGACCCCAGCTGAGTCATCATTCATCAAATGTTTCATCCCCTTGATATAACTAGGGATGTTAAACCAGGCAAAGAGGAAGCCATCGATGTGTGTGAATTGATAA
Source organism: Dalotia coriaria (assembly GCF_025399875.1). NCBI lineage: Eukaryota > Metazoa > Arthropoda > Insecta > Coleoptera > Staphylinidae > Dalotia > Dalotia coriaria. Next base: position 7,538,936 of record NW_027045445.1, read on the forward strand.
CAACTGATCACAATCGACAGTAACTAATTGTAAAGTTAAATTGTACAATACCTAAACAAATTTCTGGCTTTAGGCTGTGGTTAAAGTACTTTAATCACGGGTTTTAGTCACGGTATGCTAAATGTCTCAAAAATTCACAATATTTCGATGTAAATTAAAATATAAACAAAATAAACTAAAATAACAATTTTGTCCAATAGTAAAACACAAAATGCAAAAACCCAAAGCCTTGAAGTTTCAACTCAAGACGCGATTGCGCGCCGAGGGAGTTGCAAGCCGACCACGATAGATAATTGCGCGTTTCTTCTTCCTTTCAAGTGCCACTCGACGACGAACACGCCCGGAATGCACGAGCAGCAGGGCAATAATAGAGAACGGCGCTGGATAATGCACGATAATGGCACGTCGCGAGTTGAACATCCCCGAGCTTAGAAACCGACAATTTAAACATCCAACTCAGGCCGTAAAAAAAACACATAAAACACAAATCTAGAACAATGTACCTACATATTCACTACGCTTTCATTTTTCGCGTGTAATAATTAATACCCAGCCAAAGATTTAAATATTTTCATTTTAAACCAGAGTAGGTGGGATTGCTGATTGCTGATGGCCATGACCGTGACATGCGAATTGTATGTGCAGGAGGCACGCGAAGACAATTAGTGCTTTTGTTTCGAGGGCTTCTTCTTCTTTCTCTCATCCAGAGCTAGTTCACAATTCTCCCGCCGCCAGCAAGTAAAATCATGCATTTAGTTTCTTTTCATTTCTTTTCATTTGTTTGCGGTTTTGAATTTGCTTGCAATTTTTAACATCCCTACTAATATTATAAATGCGAAAGTCCTGATGTTTGTTACACTTTGACGCAAAAACTACTTAACCGATCATCATGAAAATTTGTACACATATTCTTAGTGGTCCCCGAATGGTTATAGGCTACTTTTTATTTAATAAAAAATAATATTTTAAAAATAAAATAAAGAAATTGTTTAGTCAATAATACCTCTGCATCTGGCTATTTGACTACTTTAACGCCATCTAGCATTCAAGCAATGAAGCTCAAACCTAAGTACTATAGTACCATCACACTGTATTATCACACTGTATTACCGACAGCTACGTCAACATCAAATCCAATTGACTACACTATGGAGACTGTACACTATACTTCCATAGACTATACTTTCAGCCATTTTAAACTTCCCGCCATTCTACTTCATTGTTTCTTCTTCTGTGACTACAGACGCGTACGGAAACAACTTCATTATTTTAGATATTCGCGAGCGAAGCCGCGGGTTAAAGCTAGTTTACCATAACACTATTAATTGAACACGACACCATCAACTTCTAACATTCGCATTATTTACATTTAGATATGCGAATGAATAATAGCCAATGATATGCTTCATTTGGTAATTGGCTAACAATCGAATTTGAATTTCATGCCATTGAAAGCCGGGCGCAATGAAACAGCAGTTTAAATTACGCGTGTGTAAAATGCTCGCCAAATCTAATAAACTATTGCCCTTTAGGCGTTGCAGACTGCCGTCCAAACAACCAACAATTTCAGAGCGAGCGCGCGCGGCTGCAGGCCAAACGCGAAACATCAAGCTTCGAGTGACAAGAAAATGGCCAATCACTAATCAGCCACGCGGAGAATTAACGTGCATGTGCCAGCATAGAGAGATTAAAAAGGGGGAAGATTTTTGTATTCGCGTTTTCTTTTGCTCATTCGTTTCCTGTCTGTCATAATTGAGCTTGTCTTGACTAAGGGCTAATATTTAATAATCCAATTGTAGCTCTAATTGGATGAGCACAATAAATGCTATTAGCTCTAGGGCAAAGACGGGAAAGCTAATAGAAAATGAATAAATGCTGATGGGAATGGCATTCAGAAATAGAAACGCAGAAAACATTTTCTTTCTTAATATTAATAAGCACGTAGAATATATATATATATATATAAAAAGTAGTATAATCGTTTTAGGCGTGACTAAAATCCGTGACTAAAGTATTTTAATAACCTAAACTTTAAAAACTCTATATATTATCAAATTTTATTATTTTCTACTCAAATCTTCTATTATTGATTTCAACTCAAATTTCACCCCTTCATTTCCCCCCAATGAAACCAAAAGGGTTAATCATCACGATAATGAAAGTGAAATATAAATGAGAATAAAGTAAAACGTGCACCATGTGCTTATCGCTACATATTATGCATGTATGCATACGTTACGCTGGGGGTGGTTACAAGGTTACAGTGGGGGCTTCCAGCGATGAATGAATAAGTGATTATGTGTAAACCGTAATGACTCACACTATTTGCACGCCAACGCAGCGCTGAACACGCACAAGGGTTGTAAAACGAGAGTGACAATCCAAAACCCCAACACCCTCAAAACATCCCTAAGCTTCAACATGTCGAACACAGAAGATGAAACAGAATAAATTTCATATATTGATTGGTTTTTAATTTATTTTTTGTTTTATGATAGTGAAAATTTTAAAATCTGTGAAATCTATTAATAAATTTTTATTGTTTTACGTGGTTAGACATTAATGGTTCTTCGCTCGAGGGCCCGAGTTGGAAATTACATGCTCCAAAGAATATAGCGTATTTGAAACGCTTTTAAAACGCTTTCAAAATCATTAAAACACTAAGAAAACGCCTTAAACTACTTAGCACAACGCCGGCGCATCCATTAAAATCTATTTTCTTCCGTACTCGTATCTTCCTCCAGTTGTGCAGTTGGCCGACTTTATTCTACGTTTTTATTTTTATATTTTTATGATAACTTTATCGTGGAATATCTAAACGTCCTGCTGGCGCGCATAAAATAAAAATCCGAGCTTCGAATTTTTATGTTATAAAACTTATAAAACACCCACGCGCGACATACACATCACATGTGTTACTCAAGTGAGTTACTTAAACCTAAGTCGGTAGTCTCTCAGAGCAACTTCCTAAAATGTAATATGTGAGGATAACACAAGTGTCACAGTAAAATTTTTATAAAATAAAATTAATTTTTAAAAGGGCATGGTCCACCCGTGACTAAAGCCCGTGACTAAAGTATTTAAGTTATTTTTGGGTATTAAAACTTTATCCCGCGGCTTCGCTCGCGTTGACTCCATCAAATAAATATTAGAAATCAATGAAGTTGCTTCCGTACGCGTCTGTGGTCACAAAAGAAGTAACAATAAAGTAGAATGGCGGGAAGTTTAAAATGGCTGAAAGTATAGTCTATGGAAGTATAGTGTACAGTCTCCATAGTGTAGTCAATTGGATTTGATGTTGACGTAGCTGTCGGTAATACAGTGTGATAATACAGTGTGATGGTACTATAGTACTTAGGTTTGAGCTTCATTGCTGGAATGCTAGATGGCGTTAAAGTAGTCAAATAGCCAGATGCAGAGGTATTATTGGCAAAACTATTTCTTTATTTTATTTTAAAATTTTTTTTTTTATTAAATAAAAAGTAGTCTATAAACATTCGGGGACCACTAAGAATATGTGTACAAATTTTCATGATGATCGGTTAAGTAGTTTTTGCGTCAAAGTGTAACAAACATCACGACATTCGCATTTATAATATTAGTAGGGATTTTATCGCGAATATTTATTTTCGGTGATAATTTTTACTTTTTCTCAATTTCAAACAAAATATTTATATTTTTCAAACACTTTGTATATGAAAACCCGATCGAAATTTGAAAAGTCATTAAATCTAAAGTGTAAATTTAAAGCGTTCGGGACTATTAACCACCGCACCGCTGCGTGCTATGTAACTAGCTTTTATTAATTTATTAATGACGCATGCAGAGTAATAAATTTCCGGCTGTCGAATCAAAAATTCTAATTCGTAATTTAATGTAATTTTTCATTCCATCCTAAATTGTATAGAAGCACTACTCGTACAGTACTATTATGTGCATTTGGTGAGCTCCAAGCACCGAGCGCTCTTTGTGAAAGTGTTAAAGTGTTAATCTGCCTTTTTTCTTTCCGAAAGGAAGGAAATAAATCACGAAAGAGGCGAGACGCGAAGCAACCCAACAAGAACACGGCTTCCAACTGATGCAATGTGTTGTAAATGTAATACACCTGCTGATCTTCAACACTAAAGCCGCAAGGGTGTTGAAAACGCGAAACTACAAAATACCAATGCTAAAAAGCAGAAAATAAGTAAAACTAAAAGCATAACGAGAAGATTTAGGGTAAACGGCGAGTAGTACCTAAGTAACGTGCTAAAAATAAAGAATATTGTGGAGATGCACGCGATGCAACCACACATACATACTCACACGCATACATATACTAATTCAGTGCGCGAGGATCCGTTGAATGAATTATTGTGTGATGCGCGCAGAGTGCACGAATGCAACTTACATTATCAACATAATTCATTCAACGTTTAACGATGCGCAGCGCGTAAATAACGAGTGAATAAACTTTAAAAAGCAACCAGTATACTAGTAATATAAAAGAAGTATAAGGAGCTTTATTAATATCTGCATTTGTTGTAAAAATCATAATTTTTAATATTTTTATAGTTATTATGCTATTTTAGACATACACGAATCCAAAAAATTATTGATGATCAAAATCTGTCCAGCCGTTCTTGAGTTATTCATGGTGTAACTAACAGGAATGTGATTTAGTTTGTTTGTATCACTTTCAAGCAAAAACCTATGAAGTTTTTTTGATTATTTTTTATGGAAAAGATAGTTTTGGTTTTGGAGAAGACTATAGACTACTTTTTACCCCAAAAATCGAATTTATAGGGTGTAAAATAAGAGATGAAAACAAATATTTTGCATCAAACATTGTTCTAGTTATATAATTCACCTACTAGCTCCAAAAAGACAAAAAATTACCTACTTTTAAATTTATTTCTCATTCATTCCTTCAAAACGCAATAAAAACATTAATTAAAAACTATTCTAATAAAGTAGTTGATTAATTATTTAAATCTGTATGCACACGCAGTGTTTAATTTAAATATGTGCCTGTCAAAACTATCTTTAAGCTAATCAAAAGAAAAAAATGTTAAGCAAACACGCAATGCCTTGATATAAATATTGTTTATTAATCACACATCCAACTCCATGCTAGTGCTAGTACCTGCCTACGATTACGATTACGTTACGATTGCCAAGCGCAGCGCTTGTAATAATAATTTATAACAACTGCGACGAATCGATTCCAAACGAACGCAATCAGCGGCCAAAACCAACCGAATGAAATATTATCTCAGCTGGAATGATTATTTCCAAACATTACTTCTCCTCCTTCCTCTCTCCTCTCCCCTCACTATTGCACAATAGTTTTACTCTTAAACTTAATTATTAATTACCATCATAAATATTTCATTGTACAAATGATGTCTATAGTTTAAATTTTTAATTTTTAATTTGTAATTTGAAACAAGATCTCCTCGTGAATCGTGAATCACTAGATTCGTGCATCTAATTACAAATTAAAGTATCACCCGATACCCTAAACAAGTTTCAGTGGAGTTCAATCTAGTTACACTATGAAAGGGTGCTAGTAACATAAGACGGAAGGAAACGCGAAAAAAGACTCAAAGTAAAAAATGATTATGCGCTTGGAGAGTAGTGAGTGCATTGTGAACGCGCGTAGCAATTGGATATCCAATTACACAAATCAATTTCTCTTCGGTCGCATGAAGCCCACATGGAATATGGATGTGTCATTCCGACACTCTGTGCTCATTCTCAAACATTCACATTTCACATTTTGTGCACGCAAGCTTGCATGAGATTTTGAAAATTCATTTAAAGAGTGAAAAGTTAAAAATCAAAATGAATAGAAATGAACTGAAATAGTTTAACCAAAGTATCAAATTATTACCTTTCACATATAGATAAGAGAAATGAGTAATTTGAGAGTAAATATGCAGACTTGCAATGAACTCATTCCCATTAAAAGTTAAAAATGAAAAGAAAATTTTAAACATGTTTAAGATCATTTTATTTGACGTATTTCTAACATCTAGTTATTGTAAATAAGATTTTAAAGAGAATGTGTGTTAGTACCGCTTTCACGCAAAAACCACTAAATCAATTTTAATAAAATTTCGTATAAAGATAGTTTTGTTCATGGAAAAACATATAGGCTACTTTTTATCTTTAAAATATAATTTAAAAGGTGTAAAATAACGGATAAAAGATAATATGACGATTTAATCATAATGTAGTTGCATAATTCGAATTCAGATGGCGTTAAAATGCATTTTTAGTATTTCTTAATTCTTTAATCCCTACTAATATTATAAATGCAAAAGTCCTGATGTTTGTTACACGTTCACGCAAAAACTACTTAACTGATCATCATGAAAATTTGAACACATATTCTTAGTGGTCCCCGAATGGTTATAGGCTACTTTTTATTTAATAAAAAAATTATTTTTTAAATAAAATAAAGAAATAATTTAGCCAATAATACCTCTGCATCTGGCTATTTGACTACTTTAACGCCATCTAGCATTCCAGCAATGAAGCTCAAACCTAAGTACTATAGTACCATCACACTGTATTATCACACTGTATTACCGACAGCTACGTCAAATGTGAATGTGTGTTTGTGCCGCTTTCACGCAAAAACAACTCAACCAATTTTAATAAAATTTCATATAAAGATAGTTTTGTTGATGGAAAAACATATAGGCTATTTTTTATCCTTAAAATATAACTTAAAGGGTGTAAAATAAGGGATGAAAGTTTATATGACATTTTAATCACTTATACTTATATAATTCAAAACCAGATGGCGCCAAAATGCATTTATACTATTTCTTAGTTCTTTATTTCTTAATAAAACTAAAATATCTCATTAATTCCCTCATGTTTCCTTCCAAAATAATTTTTCTTAAAGTAAAAAAAAAATCAATATCAACTTAAATTCACTCCACGTTGTGATTTTATGCCCTATTGCGCAAACGCACGTGCATCGAAATATCTCTGACCGCGCTCTGTATGATTCCGATGCGTGGGAAGACATCACACTGCGCACTTTTACATTCAGCGCGTGTGTGCAGCATGCGTGCTCCATTTTATCCGCAGTTTATTCCGTTTTCGATTGTCCACAGTACCAACAAAAACATTCATGCTCGAATTTATCGCCAGCATTGCACATTTAAATCTATAGAAATGAGTAAAGGTGACTTTAGTGCGGACTTAAGTTCTAAGTTTATTTGGTTTTGTTCGAGCGTGCGTGTACATATCGTCGATAAAGCCGGGCAAAGCGCAAATAAACGCCGGATCACACATCGGATCGCATAAAATCGGAAATAAAACGAGATTATGCGAGATTATGACGTAATCGATGCGAGCGAATGCACACAATAAAACGAGAAATGCGAGAAAATAAACAGAGAAAATCTTAAATCTCCACGAATACTCATAGGATAGATATACACTAGGAGTATGAGGTAATAAGAATAGAGAATAATAAAAATTTAGGAGATAAGCCGTCTGCTGTCGTAAATTAAGTCGTATACGTTCGTCACGTGACAAGTTACAATTGCGGAAGTGTTAAAATAGTTTAATGTTTTAGAGTTAATCTAAGACTAATCTTGAATATTGATTAAAATAATAATATATTTGATGTTTTAAAACTTTCTTTGGGGGAATTTGTGAGTAAAGTACTTTAGTCATGGACTTTAGTCACGGGGTGGAATTAATATTTTCTCTTAAACTTTTCTAAGGATTCAATAAAAAAAAACAAATAAATATGACGAATGCATTGCACACATTATTTAAAATACAAAAATACTTTAGTCACGGGCTTTAGTCACGGGTTGGAGCCAATGCAATATATGAGTTGTAAACGTGAAATAACCGAAAAGATTAATTCTCAGGATTAATTCTTTAATTATAAAAACATCTCCCATTAAATGTTTGAAATACCAGACATAAAATCCTCTCAGATAAAGTATTTTCGCCTCTCTCAACTCAACATGACAAAAATTTGTTAACTCCGTTAATTAATTAAAAACGTAAAAATGCACCGCAGTTGCCGAGTCCCACGAAAAATATGTGAAAATACCGAGTCTCAGCAGCACATAAAAAAAATATATAAAACGAGCCGAAAATTGAAAAACTGAATCGCGACTAAAATTGCTTTTAAACTTTTCAAAGTGCATTCGCTTTATGAAACGCCGCCACAACGCCAAGCACCCAAAATTCCACGAATTCCACAAATTCAGCAAAAAATCATAAAATGTTAAAAACATCTCAAATTACTTTAATATTAAATTATTAAAATAATTAATAAAATATTTTCCCTTCAACATAACATTTATCATGTTTAAACAGCGTGAATCCGCAATTGTTTCCACAAAATGCAATTTTACTCGAAGACGTGCAAAACGTGCGCATTTTCCTCGATAGAAATCACAGCAAGAATTCCCTCAACATTCTCAGCCTGCAATTGAATTCGTCGCAAGCGAGCGGATGCGCTCTATACTTATCATACCCACTCATAAGTCATGTGTCTTCACTCCGCGCAGTCGGAAAGGCTCAACAAATATGAAATACGTCTCCATTCGGACTTCCAACTTGAAGCAACAAGAAACCAGCAAGCAACGCAAGCTACGAACACGAGGAGAGGTCGTGGGAATCCGACAATAATAACAAGTACGTGTACGTGTACATCAAGTATGCGTTGTGTTGTTTTGCGTTGCGTACCTTTGGAAACCACAAAAGTCCAGCCAGCGTTCTTTAATCTCTAAATAAGTCTGAGTACGAGTGTGCTGCGTCTAGACTAAGTACAATTCAATCTAATGGCTGAGCATCGGAATAAACGAGAATGGCTTAACTTAACTCGGGGCTTTCGAATGCATTGGATGGTAATAATACTAATAATGAGCATTATCATCATACGGCTCGGAGAGGCGCCGACGTTAGATGTGGTGTCTAACTGCTAGCGTGTTATCATCATCAAGTACCAGCAATATCATTAATATCACTCAGGCTATGAATTTTATTGGTATTTTCGTGGAAACTTACGTAGATGTTTTTGGAATTGTTAGATTTAGACTGAAAACTCACCTGAAACAAAAAGAAAGAAATTTTCATCAGTAAAATATATAGAAAATAGAGTTTTGTTAGTTACAACGTTTATAACTCGAGATTGGCTGGATGGATTTTGATGATCTATGGTTTTTTAGATTCATCTTGACCCAGAATAAGATAATAAGCATTAAAATATCAAAAATTATTATTAAAAGGGTGTAAAATAAGTGATGAAAGTTTATATGGAAATTCTATCATAGATATAGTTAAATAATTGAATCTCAGATGGCGCTGCAGTGCATAATTTCAAATTCTCATATTTTTTAATAAAATTTAATAAAATTCATCAAATTTTTATTTCTTTAAAACTTTCTATCAAAGAAAAACCACTTCCGGGATTTTAAATAAAGAAAAATTGAATATCTCATCCGTTAAGCCTTTTTCCAGGAAGACTCAAACAGCGCCTCCAATAATAAACAACCTCCGAAGAACAAAAGAAGAAAAATAAGTGATATAAACTTGTTTGGAGTTGTTTAAACGTATTCAATCGATGGCGGCGAGTTGTCAAAGACGCATGAAAACGCGCGGCACTCAGCGTGCAAGCAGAAAGAATGGCGTGATAAATAAACAGCGACGCATACGCACATTTTCAACTTCCAACTTCCAACTTCTATTTAACATTCATCGCACACACACATCAAGTCATCGCCAACTTGGCAAACTCTCCTCTCTTTCATCGGAAAATATTTTACTCGTCATTCATACACGCATTCAATAAGTGCGAATATTAATGAATGAATGGATGAGACATGAAAGAGAATTTTAGAATAGAAAACATTAGAGTAAAGAGTAAAAAGTTAAAATTACGCGCATGTTATTAGACATGGACTTAGGACATGCTGAGAGTTGAGTTGAGTTATTATTACGTTTCAACTTGAGCGTAACAGCAGGCAGCAAAGTGAGCGTGCAGCAGGCAAAGGAAGAATAACATCTAACATCCGACTTGGAGTAGCAAAAACAAAAATAGATAGGATAAAAAGATGTTCATTTTGTTTTTTTAAGCTGTCAATGTCAAAAATGTCAAAATGTCAAATGTCACATTAATTTCGTATGCTCGACACCAGATGTCACTATTCAATGTCATATGTCATTCGTTTAGTAGGACTTTTCCGTCATTGGAATCATCAATTCATAAAATGTCTTTAAAACGTCTAATAATATAATTACACACAGAATTTTATACAACGACCTAAACTTTTATGTCCAACTTCACGCTTTACTACCTCTTCCTGCTCTGTTCAATTTTTTCTTTTTTTTTTTTTTTTCTCTCCAAGCGCACCGAAAATCAAAAATAAAATTTAGCCTAGACAGAATGCGTTTCACGCTCACCGCCGCATTCATGTCCGAATGATTTCGAACAAAGTCGCTGACTCGGAAACGTACCTCAATCATCCTTCATTCTTCCATGCATTCGGCGGACGACACCGAAGACACTTTCGACTTTCCTCTAAACGCACCGCCGACGATAATGACAATGACAAGTGTAAAGCCATAAAGGCGGCGAAGCGGTACCATCACGTCGAATGGATAGGATAACCATCTCGTAACAAGTCAAATTCCACGTACTCGTATGTACCAATATACTAAACTTTATTCATACATAAATTGAATCATCATCAGAAGATGTAAGTATATTGATAAATGTTTGGCGCATTTTTTCGCCGCATCGACGGGCGCGGTGGTATAATATAATAATTATATTAAAACCGCGAGTAAATCAAGCTTAGCGGGACGCGGATAAAGAGGCCGTCGGTGTCTGCGCGTGCAGATGATGTGCCATCTGCATCGCCGGCTTTGGTCGGTCGGTCAACTACATTCTCTGCGCAGATGCGCAAAGTGCGGGCATCGGCAGACGGGCAGGTTGGCCAGCTACAGGTGGTGCTCAAGAAGCACAAGCACAAGCCAAGCGATCATAAAGGGAACACCTGCTCAATGTAGGTATATTAACACGTTGAGGACGGCGTGTACCACCGGTGGTACACACGCGTCTGGTCTGTGGGACGGCGTGTACCACCGGTGGTACACGGCTCATTTGGAACGAGACTTATTCATTTTTGACTACGCCACTGGTTAGGTTATATATTCTCCTCGTTTCACCTATACAATCAGGGCCTTGCATCTTTGTCATCAAATGTGTCACTCAAATTACATATTATAATAAATAGTGACCGACCAAAGTTTTAGTTTTGGCTTCAAATTTGGTTTCGGCCAAAAATTGGCTGAAACTTTTGGCAGAACCGAAACTCAGTGTTCGTGAATTATCGTGCGTCGTTCGGCTAACTCGCGGCTAAGTCGTGGTCGTCACTTGCCATCTCAGTTCGCACATAGTTTCGGTCGGACTCTAAAGATAAAGGCATTCATTACAAAGAAAATAAATAAATGGCGACGCAACTGCAAAAACAATCGCTTTTTGATACAGCAATGCATAACCACCAGTGGCGCACAGCTGAATTAATTAGACGGAGTCGAAAATGAGCAAACGCCGCCCGATGCGACAGACACCCAAAAACCGCGCCGTCCTCAACGTGTTAAATTTTCTACTTGTATTGGTTATATTTGGCAATGACCTTGGGAAATGTCAAATATTGAAAATTCATTTGTTATTAGATTTTGTCCAAAAAGTTTTTAGTAAAAATTTGATTAACTTTAATAAAACTTGCATTTTTATGAAAAAATAAATAAGAAATGTTAATAATGCATTTAACGCCATGTGGGAGTCGATTATTTAACTAAAAATATGATTGAAATTCCATCTAAACTTTCATCCCTTATTTAACACCCTTTAAATCAAAATTTCCAATTTTTTAATATTTATTCTCTTATTCTAGGCCAAGATAAATCCAAAAAACCATAGATAACCAAAATCCATCCATCCGTTCATGAGTTATAAACGTTTTAACTAACAAATCGCATTAAATTATTCCATATATCAAAAACTGTCATTTTACACTCAAAACCAACTGTTTCTTCGCGTACTTCACCGCTGGTTCAACCTACTGCTCACAATAATAACCATAATCTCATTAATCAACCTGTAATCCTCTAATAATGCTAATTTTTGCACTTAATTCAGCATTAATTTTTTATTCTACCGTTACTCCCGCAACTTCCTCATATTTCTTAATAAACCCATCTATTAATAAAAATACAACACCAGTAGAGAAGTGTGTTATGTTAAAAGATAAGTAATGTTAACTTAACTTAACTCAACTTTACTCGTAACTTAAGTCTAAGTCGAGTTCTAACCGCAAGAAATCAAGTGAATTGCATGTGCATGCATTATGCACTTGAGAGACGAATGAACTTTACTTCGGCGATGCGCGCACAGCAAAAGTTAACAAACGATTATGGATAATTAGAGTGTGCGCACACTGCGCACGCGGGGGGCGGGGCGCAAGAAATGATTATTCATTAACTAAGCAGACATGGGAAGCACCCAAGATGCAAATTATGACTAATCAAGTAATTAAATTTCGAAATTGAGTTTCCAATGATATCAAACGCAATTACGAGTATTTTGTGCGCGATAGAAATTAGTGTTTCGGGCGATTGGCGAAATCGCATTAGTTTGTTTAAATAGAAGTGCACACGCGAATCGGAATCGAGTTCATGCGCATCCTACGCATTACTGGGCTATTTGCGTAACCCACAATCTCGACTCTCGACTCGTAAATCGCACAATTCGCGTTGCAAACAACAATAAACGATAATAAAATAAAACATAATCTTATCTGCTTCTGCAGATTTTAATTGACCGTATAATATAATAGTTTTAATTTAATATGTATTAAAATAATTTTATGTGTGTTTGGAAAGTTGGACACATCAACAGCCGTTAATTTTCTTCTTGTTTTTTATTTTGATTTTATTTTTATTTTACATTGCACACGTGAGTATTTCATATGTGATCTCGCGAGCTTTGTGCGCGCATTCGCGGGTCGCTGAACCGATGCGGTGTGCATCTCGACATCGCTCCCACTTTCTTCAAGCGCAGCGCAACGCCGCGGATTCTACTCGTACTCTGTGCGATACTCGTACTTCACTTCAAATTCAACTTCAACTTTAGAAGTATTACAAGTATGACTAAAAGTCAAAACTTACGTCTTAAAACTAGAGCTTTTCAGTTTCTGGCAAGATGAAGTCAAATAAGAAAAAGGAAGTCGGTACAATTGCACTGAATGTAAATGTAAGATACGATGAAATTAGAAATATTCCGGAGGCGTAATCTCGTCTGGTTGTGTTTCTGAGTTTATTCAACACTCGGAGAGGAAAGGAGCGAAAGACGGCAGACAGCGCGACGCCTCCACTTCGCATACCTGACTATTGGGGAATTAGTTTCATTATTGTTTACGTTTACATTCACTCAGAAACTAAACTCAAAGACGAAAAAAAAAAGAAGAAAAAATTAATCTTGTTTTATTTCCCCTCTGTAATTTTTTTTGTCTTGTGAGTTGTTATTTTCGTGTTGTGTGTTGAGTAGATACATCCGATTGTAGCTCATTAATTATTCAGCTTTAGCTTCATTCATTGTTCTTCATCGTTTACTCATTCTTTCATTGTCTCATCCTCTCATTCCATCACTTTTTTTACTTAACTTTCATTCATCATTCAATGAAAACATAAATACAGCCCATAACAAGTTTAGAAAGTGTCGAAACCTCATAAAAACTAAATTAATAAATTATTGACGATCACGAACCGCCACACTCATACTCATGCTCATAATTATTCATTCACACGTTTCTAATTATAAAATTCATTTCTCGTTCGTCATTTCGCTTTTGCAGGTTTAATAACCTCAGACAATGTTATGTTAGCTGATTTATAGAATTATAAGTGTATCTAGTTCAAAGTCAAACAGATTTATCTCTAGATAACTTTTCCGGGTTTAACTTGTAAATATTGCATGCGTTGAATATGAAGAATACTGTTTATTGAACACATTTATTTGTGCTTCGCTTATCTAACAGTAGATACACGGCCAACAAGAGTCTAAAAATGGTTAAGTCCACTTTAAAATCCATTCAACTCGATACCGACTTCTTCAACTTATGAACAGAAGAGTAAAGTGTTCGTAGTTGTGTTAAAATGAAACGTTTTTGATGATTTTGATTAAAATTTTGTGCAAAATTATAATTTAAAGTGAGTTAAACAATTGTAATAGAGTTTTATTATAGTTTTCTAGTGAAATAAATGAAATTTTCATAATATTTCGATCAAAAATAGCAAAAAAATGCATTTTTAGTATAAAATTATTACAAAAACCAATTTTTAAAGAAAATTTATCGAATTAAATTAAAATTGACAATTATATTAAGGAATTTAGCACATATTATATTAAAAATTAAATAAAAATGACAAAAAACTAAATTTTAACAAAGAAATCGTTTCAAAGCTTCTCTTTGAGTTTTAAAGGTGACAATCCCCGTTACAATAATAAATCTTTCCCCGATTTTAGCACATATTATATTATATTAAAAATTAAATAAAAATGACAAAAAACTAAATTTTAACAAAGAAAGCGTTTCAAAGCTTCTCTTTGAGTTTTAAAGGTGACAATCCCCGTTACAATAATAAATCTTTCCCCGATTTAGTCTTGAACAATTTAAAGCGTGTTAAACAATTGTAACTGAGTTTTATCATAGTTTTCTAGTGAAATAAATCAAATTTTCATAATATTTCGCTCAAAAATAGCAAAAAAATTGAATTTTTAGTATAAAATTATTACAAAAACAAATTTTTTAAAAAAATTTATCGAATTGAATCAAAATTGACAATTATATTAAGGAATTTAGCATATATTATATTAAAAATTAGATAAAAATTTCATAAAATAAATTTTTTAACAAAAAATCGCGGTTTAACGCTTTCAAAGCTTCTCTTTGGATTTTTACGGTGACAAATCCCCGTTACAATAATAAATCTTCCCCGATTTAGTCTTGAATTCTCTTCCAATCGACTCATTCCCCACAAATGGAAACAAAAGACATAAAAAGCACTCAAACAACGCTAAATATTAATGCTAAACGCACTCATCCCAGCCACATCCGCATTTATCCAATCCATATTCCCATCCCATCTATTTTCGTCGCCTCAGCCCAAGTAAGTAAGTCAGACAGTAAAGAAGAGTTGATGCTCAACAGTTCATACTCGACTCATTTCCAATAAATAAGCGACAATACTCGCAACTCAACTCAGTTACTCGTACTGCTCCTCGTATCTGCGCTGAGCTGAACTGCCACAAATGTTTACGCCATCATAATTTTACTCGTTGGCACAATTTCCATGTCTATTTCCACACGTCCAGCGCGCATGAGAGTAATAAAAGTGCGTTCGAAATGTGCTTCAAAAAATGTGAAAATGTTCGAATATTTCGAATGTGGATTCATTTCGGCACGCGCGCGGATATGCGGAAGCATAGAAAAGCATGTAGAGTGACACGCGATGCTAATCGTCAACACTCTAGTGAGCTAAAACAAGAATGAGAGCTTGGAGAAGAAAATCCATACTAACGATGCTAATCTATGCACGCATCTTGAAAAGTTGCCATCAAAAATCGAAATCGACATCGGAAAGATGCAGCGTGGCCTAGTTCAATGCACAAACATTAAATATTTTGTGTAAACGAGATTATCGCGAGCTAAAAACAAATTTTTAAGTGAAAAAAATCATAAAATTTCTTAAATTAATTTTTCTCACGGTTTTGAGATACAAAAAGTTGTATTTTACCCACGAACGGCGAACACCGTGAGAAAAGTACTTTAGTCACGGGTTTTAGTCACGGTAGTGAAGTTAATTTCAAAAATTGCACAAATATCATTTTTTACACAGAACCACAGAAAGCCAAAGTCATGACTAAAGTACTTTAGTCACGGGGTTTAGTCACGATAGTGAAGTGGATTTCAAAAATTGCACAAATATCATTTTTTACACGGTTTTTAGACACAAAAAGTGATATTTTAACCACATAAAGCCAAAACTGTGAATAAAATACTTTAGTCACGGGTTTTAGTCACGTGAATATCAAAAATTCCCATTTTCTCTTTTTTTACCTCAATAGTTATAAGATTTTTAACCTAAACTGTGAGTATGTGTGGTTGCATAACATGACATCTAAGAATTTATGCGCTGAATGAATTTTTCTCTCGTTCATTCATCGAATTTACTTACCCGACGAGCGTATGCGCATATGCGAACGCACATTACTGGCATCACTTGCACGCTTACATTTACACAATTTACAGGTTATATATCTGCAGTCAATGCGCATGCTGCGCGTGCATGTGCAACGCTCATATAGCTTTCTGATTGCTCAGTGAAGCTTGAACTCGCGCTCAGCAGCACAGCACTCACACTCAGGTTGGTCTCGCTCGCCCGGTTGAATGAGCACGCACAACAACCTGAAGCCGCGAAGTTACCTGCGCGCCGGCAACAGGAAAAATAGCGTCGTAAAAAAAGAGGCACACGGTGCGCGCATGTAACCACAACAAGTTGCACTAAATGCACGAAATGGACTTGCGAGACGATGTGCACAAGATGGTGAATGGTAGAATTCACACTAGTGAGAAATTATTTAATACTAGCTTTAACCCTTGGCTTCGCTCGCGAATATCTAAAATAATGAAGTTGCTTCCGTACGCGTCTGTAGTCACAGAAGAAGTAACAATGAAGTAGAATGGCGGGAAGTTTAAAATGGCTGAAAGTATAGTCTATGGAAGTATAGTGTACAGTCTCCATAGTGTAGTCAATTGGATTTGATGTTGACGTAGCTGTCGGTAATACAGTGTGATAATACAGTGTGATGGTACTATAGTACTTAGGTTTGAGCTTCATTGCTGGAATGCTAGATGGCGTTAAAGTAGTCAAATAGCCAGATGCAGAGGTATTATTGGCTAAACTATTTCTTTATTTTATTTTTAAAATATTTTTTTTATTAAATAAAAAGTAGCCTATAACCATTCGGGGACCACTAAGAATATGTGTACAAATTTTTATGATGATCGGTTAAGTAGTTTTTGCGTCAAAGTGTAACAAACATCAAGACATTTCGCATATTTTTTTATTATTTTAGTTGTATTTGACGAAAATTTGAATACAACTGTGTGTGTTATGGGATATTATAATGATGATAAGTTTAGTAATGCGTAAACGCATAAAGCGTGTTTCCACCTGGTTAATTAGCATAAAAAACGCACCGTGCTAGAACGAAATGTTCTTACAAACAGAAGGCAGTAGCCATAGAGGTACTACGCTTTTAAGCATTTCATTTTAAAATGCGACTATTTTTATAACTCTAGTAGTTCTACTTCCCACTTCCCCTTCATGTAAATTAGTTACACATTAACATGTCGCCCTTATTTATCAGTATAATGTTTCATGACTGTTAAAACTATCAACAGAGTAAATTTAAAAAAAATTAAAATAATTTTTTTTTATTTTTCTTTTTTTTTGTGTAGTTAAATGTAGTTAAATGAAATTGTCTTTGTTTTCTAGAACAAGCAAGTTATATAATTCCCACTATAGCAATTTAACTTATAAAAGTTAAAGAAAAGGTGAGAGGTTTCACATATTTATTAGAATTTAAACTGCAGTCAGTTTCAACAAACTGTGGCATCATCAGGCAGATGAATATTCAATTAATAGTTGTTGCGAGAGTTTTAGTCACAAGATTGATTAAAATCGTGCGTAGTGAGTATTTAAGTACTTTAGTCACGTCCGTGGTTAAAGTACCACTTTTTGTATCTCAAAACAGTGGAAAAACCAACGCTTTAAATGAAAAAGTAAAAAAAAAGTTCATTTGTGAACATGTCCTGTAGATATGTATTTTTAGAAAATATGTAATGATGAAATAAGATCTAAAATCTTAAATCTCTTGACAATACCGAACAAACAATTACAACTGCTACAACAAGTATTACGTCAAAAGAAGAAAGAAAAAACTAACATAAATCTAGAAACTAGAAAATTTCTAGTTAGCAGTGCTCATAGACCACACGTTGCGTTCGTAATGTTGCGACACAAATAATCTCTTTATCTCTGCATCTTTTTAGTGCCACAAACTTTTTTTCGTTTATTTTTCGAGCGTGTCCACGACTACCTCTGAATTCAACGAAATTATCTATATTTGAAGAAGCTATATTTGTAAACTCTGAATGCAGTTATATTAGTTTAAGAAATGTAAAATAACAACTGTTGACACAATGAGAATACTCGTATGTTATGAATCAGCCAGGTAGTTTCATTTTTTTGGGAGAAAACACAATAAACAAAATAATTAATTTAGATTTAGATTTAGATTAACATTATCAAGTTTTAGATAATATTTGGCGCCTGATATATCGCTACTTTTCCCAACTACTAGACTCGTATCTAAAACTATCAACATGTAATGTGTAATCAAACAAAAATGACTCATTAATTAAACACATCAATAAACGCATTCGATAAACACGATCAAAACTTGTGTATTCACATGAAATAATTTTAGGATTTTATTGAACATTAAAATGCAAAAGTGGTATTTTAAACACAAAAAACCCAGGCCGTGACTAAAGTACTTTACTCATGGACTTTAGTCACTAGATGGAGCTTGCACCTGCGCAATTGGTTTTAATTAATCTCGTGACAAAAACTGCCATTTACCCACTTAATACTTAATATACTACTAATACTTATATACCAATTGTTACACAGCGACTTCTCCATTTTTAAATTTAACTTCTAACATTACTTTATCAAAAATACACTTTATAGCTATGATGTCTCCAAAAGAAAGACATTTATAATGTATTATGTAATAACGCATGCGACTGTTAACTGTTAGCCTCAGTTAACATAAAAAGCGGATAACAAGATCGTGACAGGCGCTTGCATGCAAAGATAAATTAAAATTAAACGCCGACGAGTGCGGTTGCGGGAGACAAACACCAGGCGCTGCGACATTCGAGTCGTGAGCGACAAAAAGATAAAGAAAAAAAAGAAGAAGAAAAAAACTCGAACAAATACACAAGTATTCTTCCTCTCTACTCGCCACGCCAGTAATAAGGAAGAGAATCAACGCAACGGAATGATAATAACATACATTTGAACATGTAGTGTATTATGAGTGAAAGCAAACTATTAATATTTTGTGTCTTGGAGATAAAGATGTTGGATTTATACTCAACTCAAAATACAAAAAAATAATAAATAAAAAACTTTAAAAATTAATTAATTAATCTATATATATATATAAAAATGAATTGCTGTTCGTTAGTCTCGCTAAAACTCGAGAACGGCTGAACGGATTTATCTTATCTTGGTCTTGAATTATTCGTGGAGGTCTAGGGAAGGTTTAAAAGGTGAGAAAAATTCGAATAATAGCCGGGAAAATCCTCAAAACAGCTCTTTTCTATAGAATAAAATTTGACATTGAGATTCAATCATAGTTATAGTTAAATAGTTGAATTCGAGATGGCGCGCTGAAGTGCATTATTGACAAAACTTTATATGCATAATTTCTTTAAATTAAAATTGCTAATCTTATTGATAGAATTGACACATACTACGAGTATGTCTAGAACAAGAGAGTAAAAACGAATTACATTTTTATTAAACACTGCCGGAACGAAGTCGCGGGCAACAACTAGTGTTTTATAAATATTTCCAATAAAAAAAAAGTTTTAGTATTTTTTGTAAATATTATGAAAAATATTTAACATATTTAACTGGTTTTATTTATTTCTTGTTTTTAACCGCTTGTCTGGCGTCATAATTAGTTGTAAATGCTAATAAATGATTTCCATTATACTTCTAAACAGGTAATTTAATGTTGGCCATATACTAATAGCTCTAGACACATAAACCATACCAATTTTAATTAATTAATTAATCTAATGCATAAAATAGTTAGAAATCTCACGAATTACCTAATTATACTCATTCGACTCGCACTGTTTAAATTTTAAATAAATCTATTGATAGCCATTCATTAAAACATCAAATAAAAAGTTTTTATTTTCCAAACCCATTCGTGAATCTTCCCATGACCGCATTGGCTTTTGTTTTGTTTTTGTGCATTTAGTTTTGCTTCACTTTTGTTTTATTTCCCATCGAATTAAAACGGAAGTATAAAATGGAGTCCAAAACGAATGACTAAACACACAGAACCGAAATGAAATGACTTGCTGAACTTTATTCCTTTCTCTTCAATAATAAAAAATCAGAATCAAATCAAATCAAATCAAACAAAAATAGGAAAAGCATAAATTATAGCTCAAAACAATAAGCAATCAATAAACAATCGCACTATTAAAGTTGAAATCAACAATTACAACAGCTTTACGGTTGATGTTATTATTGTTGGCGGTGCGCAGATAAAACTTTCTTATATTTTGCATTGAATTATGAGTCCCGTTATCAATTTGTTCATTATGCATGAATTTAAATTATGTTAATTTTGAAAAAAATTATGCATTTTTAACGCGTTGATGATCATCTAGAAAATTTTACGAGGAAATTATTTTCTAATATAATTTAATTTCAGGGTTACCAAATTATTTGCAAGAAAAACGAGATTTTTGGATAAAAAATAATTAAAAAATTGTGATTTTTGTCAACAATTAATCAACAAAAATATTTTTTCTACTTTCGTCTTTAAATCGACAGTTTTCCTACGATTTTGAGGCAGAAAAAGTGATGTTTTAAACACAGGCGGTCAAAAAGTACTTTAGTCACGGGTTTTAGTCACAGGATGGAATTTGATACTTAAAATACTATTTTCGGATATTTCTATGTGTATTAAATTATTTTAACCATTTTCTCTTAAATTTATCAAAAAAAATGTAATTTTAAAGACAAGAAGAAAAAAATCCAAAGTAAAACTTTTGGTAACCCTATATTTTCCCAGGAATCATATCATAACCTCAGCTTCAGTTTAATTTAACTAGTCTGAGTGTTTGTGCTGGTACATGAGCGCCTGCCTGTTCGCAAGCCTATAATTATTGTAATAATCAAAGTGGGCATGGGATAATCGTATGCCTTTTATAGCAATCCAGCAACAATCCAACAAGCAACAACCCAGCGAACGCTGCGCCGTGTGTTGTGACTATTATTACCATCCTAACCACGACCGATGTGCATGAATATATCATCTGTTCCGATATTCGGGGCCAATCCCGTTTAGAAATTGTCTCATTGTTCTTTTTTCGGTCGATTCTCACTCTCCTTGCTTCGCCGACGCTCTCATTTTCAGATTCAAAGTGTTTGGTATAATACTCCACAGTCCGAAATTAGTAACACCTGCCTTCGATGGAGATATTGTTAATTTCGAAAGACAAAACCGCGGATACACAGCAAAAGTCCTTTTATGGTGCAAATCTAATTGGAAACGAAAATAATTGGTCAAGAATGAGGTCAACCTAAGAAATTAATTAATTTTTAACCATTAGAAGGTGGTTTTGACCATAATTTTAGTAACACCGACTGAAGTCGCAAATGTCTAAGAAACGACTTGTTAATTATCATACCCACACACGACTTCCCAATATGCAAGTATAAGTCATATAAATGGATAGCATACAACAAACGTTTGTTAAATGTTTATAAATGTCACGGTAATTAAATGCAAATGCAGGCGGCGAACGCAACGACGACATTCAGCGCGCGTCGCGCGCATTTCACGGCAATCCTAGAAATTGTGCAGGTGTGTGCATCCGATGAAACTCTACCCACGCCGAAGAATACATACCACCTCCAAAATAATTTATACAGGGTGTTATAAACGTAATTTTAATTTTTTGTAATAAAAAATGCAAAAAATGACTTTTTAACTTTAAACGCTTATTTAACACCCTGTAAATTATAATTTTTAATATTTTAATATTTATTCGCTTATTCCAAAGCATAAAGAATCAAAAAAATCATAGATTATTAAAATCAGTCCAACGGTTCGTGAGTTATACGCGGTGTAACTAACTTTACGATTTTCTTATGCAAACACACAGTATAAACCATATTTCATTGAATGAGTCAAATGCACACATTCACAAAACGCTCCTTCTTTGGTATTTGATGAATTTTCATTGAATAATTGAACAATCACAAATTCACACAAAGAATCATCATTTAATTACGTTAAGTGACGATTAATACAAAATACAATACTGTAATAAATCGTTCAATATGAACATCAATATTATCATGTCTGCACTCTGCATACAAGTCCTAAATGACACAATCAACATCAACGCGTGCCAGTCACATTGTCACATTGTTAATGATAATGTAACCAACAAATGAAATAAAGTAAAACAACAAAAGGACGATAACGCACTGCGTTCCGATAATCGCGGTGTAAAGCGGTATTGTGGGTTGTATGAGACATGAACATTTGAATTTATTGTAAATCGTGCATTGTGCTTGTTTACGTGTAACGGGGCGCGGGAATTAACTGGGTCGTTGCGTTTTTGGTTTTCTGTGCGCACAAACGACTTTGACGCCTATGTACGTCAATTTACAAGCTTAAATTAACGTTAACTTCTAAAGTACTGAAGGAGTAAACAATTAGACTTTTGGTGATAATAATAAAGTGGGTCACGTGTTGAATTCAAAGTAAATTTGACTAAATTTTGTATTATTAAGTATCAAGTGGCTAAACGGGGACTTTACTCACGAGATTGATTAATCGATTTAACAACGTTTAGTCACGTGATGCTTACGCTATTTTTTCTACTTCCACTCTAGTTTTACGTTGAGTTTTTTATTTCAACTTTTTATTTTAAATCATCGAAATTTGCTCGCACACTACTACAAAATGTAAGGTTATAAATACCATACTGCACGCTGGGTCATGTGACGCGTCGGGCCATATCGCGCCGCTTCGACACGAGCAGCAGCAGCGCCTGTTTTGACGTGTTTGACTGACGTCGCATGGCATTTCATACGGTCTTGTGCTGCTCTGTAGATAAATACGCATGCGCAAGCTCCGTCCCGTAAATAATACCCGTAGATAATGGATATTACTCACGGCTTGGCCATTCCTATATAAAATAACACTTTTTGTGTCTAAAAACCGTAGAAAAACTGATGCTTTGTAGAAATTTGATTTCAAAATAAATTTTGACTAAATTTTAAAATCAGTTTATTTTCTTCGCGTGAAGATAATATACTTATATTTTGATTTATTCGATTTGCACGCCCTTGGGCATATGTTGGCACCTTTTGCAAGCGATCCACGCGACGGCATTAAATTACGAACGTGTTCGCGAAACGACCGGAACGAATCGATTGCAACGGTCCGGTTCGAGATTCGTTGTCAGCGATATTAACCTGTCGCCGATTCGCGACACGCGAACATGAACACATGAACACAACCAGATGACGCTCGCTGCGTTAAACACAAAGTTACTGAAAAGAAAATGCGCGAAGGAGGAAAAAGTCGTTGAAAGTTAAAAGCCAACAAGTCAAAACACTCGACATCAACACGCTTTTTAAAAGTTTAAACAGACAGGAGACAGGACAATAAAGTAATGAAAAAATCAACGAATGGAGAAATAAATAGAGAAATCACAGGAAGAAGGTCAAAACAAAGACAAAAAGACAAGAAGAAAATTTTTACAAATACAAACCGAACATGTCAAGGTAATAAAAATATCTGAATGATTTCAAAGTCAATGAAATAAAAAATACAAATTTAGACCAAAAAAATAAACATTTTACGCGTAAAATAAAATTAATTCCTCTCCAAGTGTTTCATTGAAGCTAAAATGATAAGCTAATCATTGAATAAACGATGTATGTAAATACCACACGACATTAATGAGTAAATCAGCTGATAAATTGCCGAAAAACAAAATTAAACGAATACATTTGAATGTTTCAAGTCGAAAACTTTCCGCTTGCATTCAGGAAGCTATAAAATACAACACGGGGGTGGCAACGAGATGAAACGTCACCGTCACAACGCGTGAGGGTGAACCAGAGGGCTGTAGAGGAAACTGCGGATCAATAAACGTCCGTGCAAAGCATCAAGATGTGCACGAATAATTTCTACACAACAAAAACGATGCAAAATGCAAGAATAACTGTCAATATTAACTTGACCTTGACAATTGACAATCAATGACGCCATGAAATTTCCCCAAGTGAGAAAATATAAACTATAAATTCAGTTTAGTTTAGTTTACTTTAGTTTAGTTTAGCAAATATTTGTTGAAGTGAAGTGTTATGACTTACTCGATGTTTAGTTTTTATTTTGTGTGTATGATTGTGCAATTGGAGCAAATTCTATTCCACTTCGAGCGAATCAATATTGCAACGCGAGTAACACGACTGAAAAACCGGTGCGAATGTACTTGGAACAGCTGTATCTTCGTCCGGACACTCTCGGCGCAATCGATAAAATGCACTGCGTGTGGAATTATGTCGTAATGCTTACCGTTTGGGCTTGAGACGTCGTTTCAGCACCCCCAACATGATATGTCCTTGCCAATCACAAATTGATATGCAACCCAATTCACACACGCACCAATCTACTCCTTATCATCGTCCCGCGCTGAAGATATCCTGATATTGCACTGTGAGTTCAAGTTCCAACTTCGGATTGTTTTTATTCATTGTTTTGTGTAAAATAAATACACTCACCTCGATGAATTAGTTTATTAGTGTTTTGTTTTGGTGAATGTTGTTATTTTTGGAGAGTTTTAACTTTCACGTTGCGCTGTGGCGATTTCCGAGCAAGAAATTCGCCGCGCAGTTTTCTAGCGGCGTTGTGCCCGCGCGCGAGCTGGGCTAAAATTAACCACTAACCACGAGAAACCGGCGAAGCTGCGTGCGGTATTTACGATGCGCATCAGCCGCTCGCGACGAGGTCGAGCGTCGTGTGTGCACTGTGTGTGCGGTGGAGTCGCAGACGGCGAACACCGACAACCGGCTGACTGAATCAGACTGAGCGCGGACGGACGCACGCGGCACGCAGACGCGGCCAGACGCTGCTGCCACTTTTTCCGAGCGTAAACGCACCGCAGCGACCGAGTTCGACGAGTTCGACCCCAGATTGCAAGCGGTTGCAAGCGCTTCGACCGCGAACGCATCCAAGCATGCGTTGGGCGGTTATTACCTGCATGAAACTGTCTGTAGGCTACTGCAGACCGTAAAAATATTAAATTTATCTGCATTTGTGAAAGAATACATTCTACAATCGTCCACGACGTTTGTTTCCGATATATGTTAAAGAAAATGTTTATTTAAGTTGGTTTTAGTCATTTATAGTTTGAATATCTTATTATTACTTTAATAAATAAACCAATTTCAAAATAAAAACAAAAATGGTTGTAAGATGGTCGAATAAACGACTACTCACGATCCCAAACGAATCTAACACTTATCATAGGCAACCCACATTACACCTAGTTTTGCTAAAGATTTTTAAAACCGATCTTAACCTTGCTTTTTGTATGTTTCACATGCACTTATTATTTTTAAATAATTGTTATACACTATAAACAATGTCTAGAATGTATCGTTACTTATTTAATCTCTCATATATTGGTACACCATTTAGGTAATTTTTGTCAAAACTTTTCTTTCTTCTTCTAAATTAAATGATTTTTAGAGGTGCTCAACGTCAAGTTAAAATAGGTGATGATAACACAACCATTCAAGGAAATATTGAAATAGCTTTGAAGAATTTCCAACCAATAAATCAAATTGTAGTTACAACATCTAGCAGGTACTGACAACACTTATTTTTGTGTCTGTAGCATGATTGTAACATGAAATAT
The DNA here is from genome assembly GCF_025399875.1 of Dalotia coriaria. NCBI lineage: Eukaryota > Metazoa > Arthropoda > Insecta > Coleoptera > Staphylinidae > Dalotia > Dalotia coriaria. The sequence goes on from NW_027045445.1 coordinate 7,564,795, forward strand.
TCATTTTAGAACTGATAGTGGAGTCCATGCCTTGCACACAACAATGCATACTGATTTGGAGAGGCTAAATGGTGAACCATATTCCACAAGAGGTTTAACATATCAATTGAACAAATATTTCATGAATAATAGTTTACCAATTCGTATTCTGAGCACATATGGTGTGCCAAATGACTTTCACTGCAGATATGCAGTTAGCAGAACTTATTTATACCGCCTGGTGGTGATTAACAGTGAGTTTAATACTTTGGCATGTCACATACCTATTGAAGATTTGAATCGCGCTTATTATTTCTGGTAAGTGATGATAAATTGTATTTGTTTTTGTGTGGTGTGTGGTGTATTGTTGGTTGCCTATGGTGATACATATTTCTTATTTTATTTTATTTCTAGTTCCACAAGGTTTGACATTGAAAAGTTCAAATCTGCTACGAAATTATTTACGGGTCATCATGATTTTCGCACATTTATGGCAAAAGCACCTCTCAAACCTGATAAAATCACTCGCCGAGTGATAACTCGCTTTGAAGCAATCGAAAACAGTAACAAACTATACTCAACGTTTAGCATTCCAGATACGTGGATGAGAGAGGTGGATTCTTGTACGCACATTGATGTAGTGATTGAATCTTCTGGATTTTTATATCGGCAGGTTAGTTTTACCAGTCTTTCACGCGAATTATTTGAATTTGAATGTTTAAAGCGGCGCCTCTAATGGTGGCGGTATGTACTAAACGGAAACGGACGTAGATGTCGCTAGCGTCGGCGTTTATCAGTTGCGTTGTGTTTGTGTCAACGGTGGTGGTTTAGCGCCGATTTGTTGTGGCAGTTGCGAGACGTTTCCACCGCATTTTCCGCTTGAATCAACTCCAGAAGGTTTAAAAACTTAACAAAACGTAAGCATTTTATATTCATCCTCATCCAACCGCGGTACTTAATAATCCCTCGCGTATTTTGTGTAAATCGGTCACGTTTTTCTCTAACATAACCTGAAAAAATGGCGGCTTTCCACGTACAGTTTTAAAACATTCAAATTTTACGCTTTGTAACGCTACATCACATACATATTCTATTGATTTCATGATTTACACTTGTATAGCATTTTTTCATTCAGTTTCTTATAGTATTATATTGATTTTGTATTAATTTTTAGGTCCGACGCATGTTAGCTGCTGTATTGGCTGCAGCAGAAGGCAAAGTCACCGAAGTCGAGATCGAGCGGATGCTTACAATCCCCTCACACCGCAGTTGGGACCCACGTTTGAAGACGGTACCGGCGTCTGGTTTATACCTAGCGCGCGTAAATTACACGCCTGAAGACATCTCCACGTTTCAAGAATGGTAGGCACCCGTGTGTTTGTCGGCAATCTGCCGAGCGACGCGAACGAGCGCGACCTGGAGCGCTTTTTCCGTGGTTACGGACGCATGCGCGAGGTGCTGCTGAAAAATGGCTACGGTTTCGTCGAGTTCGACGATCGGCGCGATGCCGAAGACGCCGTGTATGAGCTCAACGGCAAGAAACTCCTCGGCGTACGCGTTACCGTTGAGAAAGCCAAAGGCACGCCGCGTGGTAGAGATCAATACTCCTCACGGGATAGAGACTATCCCAGTCGGGATTATCGAGGCAGGAATGATCGTTATGGTCCACCAACGCGCACCGCATACCGACTGATAGTCGAGAATTTATCATCGCGAGTATCCTGGCAGGATCTGAAGGATTATATGCGACAGGCTGGTGAGGTAACATATGCCGACGCGCATAAAAAGCATCGTAATGAAGGTGTGGTGGAGTTTGCATCCAGCGCGGATATGAAAAACGCGTTGGACACCTTGGACAACTCCGAAATCAACGGAAGAAAAATCAAGTTGGTCGAGGATAAGCGCCAAAGCAGTCGTAGCAGTTCCTACAGCAGTAGATCCCGGAGTAGGTCGCCTGCGAGAAAGTCCCGCAGCAGTTCCAGGTCACGTTCGCCGAAAAAGTCCAAGTCGCGCAGCGCATCCAGGAAGAAATCAGTCGAACGACGGGAGAGAAGTCGCTCGAATTCAAGAAACAACAAGGAGGAGCGTCGATCACGCTCGCCGGAACGCCGATCGCACTCGCGGCCGAAGAGCGAAGAGCGCAGAAGTCGCTCGAAGTCAAAGTCGAGATCGCCGAGGAGAGACGAGCGCGACGAACGTTCCCGATCGCGTTCGAGGAGCGCGGATCGGACGCGCAACGAGAAGAGTCGATCGAAGTCGCGGTCTCGTTCGCCGAGTCGGTCCAGGTCGCGCTCACCGAGTCGCTCACGGTCAAGATCTCGCGATTAGGGCAGCGCACTCAACACTCGACTTGTACTTCCACATCTTTTTAACTAGTAATCATATTTTTATACATTTTTGTTTCATAATTAAGGCATTCGAAGGGCGGAAACAGCGAAAATAAAACACATTTTCACACATTTGTACGATGAGTCTTCTCGAGGGGCTCAGGAAGAAGAAATCGCAGTTGATACCAACTGCTACGCTAGTAACTACTGCGCAAGGCAAGCAATTCATTGAGGAAGGCACGAGAACAACGCAGTTGACAACCACGAATTACGGTTTTGTTGTTGACACGAAACCGGATAAAATACCGGCGAAAATTCTGAATTATCTTTACTTAGGATCACAAGACGCTGCGGACATTAGTGTCCTCGAAGAATATGACATCACCCACGTTCTCAGCGTGGGGATAACTCTACCGGAATTAAAATCAAATAATGACAGGAAAATTGTTAACAAACACCTCGCGTGCCTAGATCTACCGGAAACATCCCTGGCTACAGTTTTACACGAAGCTTTCGAGTTCATTGACGCTGCTATTACACTTCAGAGAAATGTTTTGGTGCATTGCAATGCCGGCGTGTCGCGTTCGCCGGCCATTGTAATCGCATATCTTATTCGACGCCATGGGATGACATTTCATGCAGCGCATGCGCACGTTAAGCAAGCTCGCCCTTCAATCCGACCCAATGACGGATTCGTTCAGCAATTGCAAACGTGGTGAAAATTGTCCTCTTCTTTTTTTTAATTGTAATGTTATCAATTATTGTAATTGTAATCTTAACACACACGCACGCACTCGGCGCGAGTATTGTCGCATTAATTTTTAGTTCGTAATTAATGTCCGATTGTTGTTTGGATGCGTTTCTCTTTCTTTAGATTTTCTTTTGGAACGTAGTAAGCTCTTTTTTAGTAAAAATATATTATATACTTTTTTAACAAAAATAATAATGATATTGTGCGACGGAATCGGTGTGGATTAAAAAAAATTCTTGATAATACACGTTTTTGATATAAAATAAAACACTCAACTTGATAACAATATACAAAAATAATATGTATAATATGATATGTAAAGAATATCGGAAATGGAATGTAGTTCAGTGATGGAACTGTCAAAATATTGCATTATAACGATTTTAAGCGATGCGTGCAACAGTTTGTAATCACTTCATGAAAGACGCCATCTTAACCGCCACCAGTTGTCATTTAGATTCACTTTGAATACGTGTAGAGGGCGCTCTACTCCACATTTTTGTTAGAGAAAGATTGTTAAGTACTGATTTTGTGTGCTTTGTTTGATATGTACAGTTGTGATTTAAATGGCGGTTCGACTAGCACTGATGCCGCGTGCCGGCAGTGAATTACTCTTGCCGGGCAACTCCTTGGCGTGCGAGTGTGCGACGACGATACTGAGACACTGCACCCATTCCTCGGCGTTTTTCCCATCTTTCGGCTTGAGGATGAGCGTCTGGTTGCCGGTGAAGATCTCAAAAGCCTTGGGAATGTTGCGCGCGCCGCGTGAGACTTTCACAGAGCGAATTTGGTTCACATCTATACTTTCACCACCGCTCTATATACATTAATTAACATAAAACATAATTAGACAAATTATTTTAATCCAATGGCGTTAAAAATACTTACAGAGCCTCTACAAGACAAATGCGCGCCACTCAAAGTGAAATACCTCGTCCGCCATCTTCGGAATAATCTCCATCGGCCTTTCTTCTCTTTCAACTGCCCTTCAATGACAGGCGCTGTGTCACCTCTTAAGAAACCAACAGCGCGTTCCGGATGCGTGCATAAGAAACATCCCCAAAGCGGCTGGTCACTATTCAACTGCTCTTCAGAGACATTCAATCCGGTTGTTAATTGAAACACATCGAAGAAACCGCTATGCCTGAGTTCATTCAACAACGTGTCTTGATCCTTCGAGCATGGAAATGCGCTCGTGACCAGAGTCAAAAAAGTCTTATTTTCGCACTTTAACATATCCCAACAGTGCTTCAGACTTGTAACACTCACATCTCTCGAACTCAGCGCATGCGGAGACTTTGCCTGCAAAGCAATAAACATCAAATGTATCCATATCCTGGGATTCCGCGTGCGCATCGTGAAGAAAGTCTTTGAGTACAGACAGTGCTGCCCTCTGGCTTGACAACCAAAATGTAACTTCGCTGACTTCTTCTGACGCTTCTCTTCTATCGTGCATTTTGCTGGAGGAGGTATCCGCATGGAAACTTTATCCATGTAAGTTTTAATTTTGTCTAAATGTTTCTCACAGAAGTGTTGAATGGTATCACGCATTGGATACGGTTCAAACACACTCATTCTCTGTGATGTCGGATTGACATTCAAGAGTGTAACAGAAGTATTGTTATTTCTTCGTGATGTAACTGTGCTGGGACCAGTCACATTCACAGATTCCTGATGTGTGGGCGTGGTTAATACATTGACCTGCCCACCGCTGTATACAGAATTCACTGTGATGGTGCTATTGGTTGGTCCGTTGCCGTTTTTTGAATCGGCAGTGGAAGTGATGGTTACGTGTGATGATGGAGTAGGTGTGACGTTGTGTAGCAGCGGGCCTTGACTTAGCGGGCGTGACATGCGTGGTTGGGAAATAGTTGTTACAGTTACACCGCCACTGAGTACTTTCGGTACGGTCCATTTATGAGGCGGTGGAGGCGGTAAATTACCACCGATTGTAACATTGTGTGTGTTGTTGGTGGCGCCACTTGTCGGTATAGCGTTGATTTGTTGCGAGGAGCTTAAACGTGTCATGCTTTTATGTAGGCCACCCACCGAACCTCCAGCGATATTAAGTCGTGTCATGCTGCGGTGTGTATTTGTATTAGTTGCGGTGTGAAGGCGGCCGGTACTGCGTGAATCTCCGAGTTTAGCGCGTCGTGTGTATCCGCCTTGTGGCGTGGTTGTAATTGGTGCTTGCCCGCCTACTTTGACAATGGTTACGCCTCCGGATGTGACAGAATTTGTGGTTGGTGCTGTAGGTGTAGATGGCGTGAGTTGTTGATTGACTTGGTGGTTGGAAGTGGGTTGTTTTCGTACACCAGCCAAGACTTTATCAGTGAATAAAGTGAATAACACAGGGTATGAACTGCACAAGAGGGTGGCTTCTCGTAGAAGAGTGCTTTGGGAGCCTCTGTCAGCTTTTGGCAAGTATTCCAGGACGAAGTTCAACGCATCCTGAGCTCTAGCCTGCATTTAAATATTTATTAGAAGTAAATCATTAAGTTTAAAGCAAAAACTTACTTTGCTTAATTTTCCAATGGCACCAATAACCTGAGCAGCTAAACATAATGTCTGTGGATGTCTTTGCGCAGCTTGCTTCACAGCATTCACATGATCCGCCAACAGGGCAGGTTTTTTCTCCGCCATATTTAAAAAAACCTGAAGTGTTTGACTTGCAGTTAACGAATTGTTTAGATATTCACATAGTTGCGGAATGCTAGCCTCCAATAACTAAAAATATTAAAAACACATTATTCATCAATATAAAATTTGAGGTTTAATAGCTTACACTTGGATTATCCTTGGCAATCAATGAAAACAAATGCAAAAGTGCTAATTTCTCTTGATTATCGCAGTGTGACAAGAGCGACACCAGCGCCATCGCGTGGCCTTGCAATAACTCCGGCGACACTTCATAGATCTGACTCAACACCCTACACAACGGGTAGTTGCCTGATATAATCGAGTCCATAATCGGCTGTACATGCGGACTTAACAACGACGCATGCTCAATAGCAGCCAGAGATAAGTAACTTGCCATATTCCTTGATAATTCCTTATTTCCTTTGTGCAGAAACTTGACAGCGATTGGTAATGCACGTTGCATCACTGACTTTTTACTATAATTCTAAAAAAAATTAAAATTTTAAGTCAAAACATTAAGTTTTGTGGTTTTTATATATTTAACTTACAAGAAAAATGCATGAAATCAAATCCGATGAGATTTTCGCATGTGGTGGATCCTCGCCACGTGCAGAGATCTGTAAATTGTGATGCAGGCAAGACTCCAGAAGAGTGACAAGTGCATCGCAATGCTGCTCAACACTGCCAGTCTCCCGAATGCATGAAATCACTCTTGTCACACATATTTCCACCACTGATTGATCATTGTTGTTCTGAGCATAATCAGCAAGAGAAGCTATCGCTGTTATCTCTTTCAACTAAAAATTTAACAAATTAAAAATTAAATTTTAAGAGAAAACTTAAAAAATGTTAAGTAGACTTACCACTTCAGTAAGATCATTCACAATAACACTATCCCTAACAGAGAAAAGGTCACCAGCTCGAGACAAGTCTCTATTCTTCAAAACCTGCTGGAATAACTCATGCATGATGCTGCTGATGATAATACGCTTGTTGGTTTATCTCAAGGCAAGATTGTGACGATTCGTACACAGATTCAACAGGTAACCCATCTAAAACCATCAAAATTAATTATAAAATCATATTAATGACATAGATGTTCACGTTACCATATTTTGTTGTTGCGATGCCAAACCCATGTGCGTGGAATGCAATTGCGTTGCAATTCTTACCTCCACCATCCACAAGATACGACTCCAGCACTCGCTCGGCACTCCGGAGGTGTGTGCATGCGTTTTATTCGCCTGCTGGTCGACTATCGCGAACAATACAGGCACGAGTGGCGCGGCGAACAGATGTAACGCATGTTGGGTATTCTAATCGCGCGGCCACAGCGGCGAAGAACATGTCAATGAACTTTATAATGTGAATTACGAATGCGTACGCGTCTAAGCAGCGCCACTGGCCGCAGTCAGAGTCCGCGCGACTGGGCTCCGGCTGTGTGAGAGTATGAGCTTAGTGAGCAGCAGTGTGTGATAAGTCAGTTGCGCGCGCGCAATGACCAACAACGCAACAACACTCCGACAGGTCGTCCGACAACTACCGCAACGTCCACACGACTACCTGTGGCGTTGGCTGCGTATACGGTGACTTAAACAATGACATCATCGGGAAAATTTCTCTAATCTTAAAAAAATCAGATAAAAACTTGAGTTATGCAACTTATTATGCAAAGGTAATAATTTTATCTAAATCCAGCTTAGATTATGCGAGGTTACATGAAAACTAACCTTAAAATCGTAATATTAAATATATTTTTTATAATTTCACTTATTGCTACTCTTTTTTCGTTTTGGATGATTTCTAAGTACAAAAATGGCGATCACATCTTGGCAATTAATTTGTTATACAAATATCAAAATGGCGTGTAATGCGCCTGTCATTGTATATATTTACTCTGCGCATCTTTCAATAGGTCCCAAAAGACAAGACAGAGGGCGCCATGTGGTGCCAATCGCATGTATATCGCGCCGACTCCTTTGTAAAAACCAAGCACACCTTCCGTCCGCCATATTTTGACGAAACAATCGATGATTCCGGTGTATAATAAGCCTTTCCCATTAATATCCACAGCTATAACCAAATATAAACAAGTTAATACTAAATCGTGAGAAACATAACCTATTTTTAATGTTTTAACTCTTACGTTGATTGTATATCCGTGTGGAAATTAAATCAAAAGGTGTTATCATCGCAGTTTGAAAGAATCCGCCCATGACTGAAGCGACAAACGACGTGAGCAGCGGTGAGGATTTAAACAAATCGTATTGGCTGAGAACGTCTTTTGACATGGCGAAGGAGGTGAGTTGCGCAGATGACCCGAAAACCGCACGGAGCATTGTTCCATAGCCACCACGCCAAAGTCCTTTAACCTGAAACAGAAAAAACATCAAAATTTGTTAATTTTGGCAAACATTTTGTTTTCAAGTGGTTAAAAATACATATCAAAGAACATGAACGCATTAACCTCAAAATCAAAGGTAATGAACTTGAAATTTGATATTTTTGAATAAAAAAAAAAAAAAAAAATCATTTTTACTTACTCCGTAAGTATGATAAATCTGTTTCAACGCAACAAGTGTCCCCGTATGATGATGCTGATGCCCCACAGCGATTTGTTTCGCTGCTTGACTCTGCAATTGTGTCTTAATCAAAAACAATGGACTTCCAAAGAAAGCACCCGCTGCGCCTGTTGCTGCTGATGCCAATGCACTGCGCCAAAAAATAGTCTTTCCCCGATCATCTGTCACCATACCCTGTTTGACTAAATACTGATAACTGCCTAATCGTATTGAGTTGCGTATAAAGTGCATAAAGATGGCGGCGCCTAGTCCCTTCTGCAGGCCGGAAACACCGTCGTTTTTTACCACTACCACTGCCGCATGGAAGACATTCCGGTAGTGGACTGCATGTTGGCCACGGGCTTGCAATTCGCCTTGCAGTTGCATACGTGTTTTGAGAACATCTAAAGGATTACTGAATAAGGAGGCACCGGCTGCAGATAATCCACCGATGAAGAAATCCATGTTGTGTTGGGATTATAGGGTGGAGAGTAGAGAAATAATAAGGAGTAGAAAATTTATAGGTAAATGTTTATTATTGGTTTTTGATTTGATTAGAGTATAAGGATAGATTTGGGTATTGATGGGATCATTTTCGGTGTTGATTGGTACGTCACGCCGTGTTGGACTCGTGCCGAACGTGTATTTCGATCGTGCTTGCTGAATCTAAAAGGCAACGATTAATTATTGGTATTTTTAGCGGGTGTACGAGAAGATGTGTCAGAATGGAATACTAGAGGATATTTAGGTTTATTTGGGGTATTTTTCATGGTATTTTCACATTTCACAATATAAAAATCATTTTTTCTATCTTCGTCTTTTAAGTTTCAAGATTTTAAAAAAAATTTCACGGTTTTTTGATTAAAAAGTGTGTTATTTTAAACAGGGACAGCCAAAAAGTGATTAAAGTACTTTAGTCACGAGTTTTAGTCATGGGGTGGAGCTTATGTCTGCGCATTTCGCATGCGCAGTCAGTTAAACAAGTTAACACTTCTAAAAGCTTCCATTTTATGACATTTATTAATATTTTATGATTTTTTAACTTTTGAGCAAATTTAGATTCATAATAATTATTTAATTAATTTATTTGTTTTTTTCAGAATCAGAGTAATGACTTGCAATATTTTAAATTGAAAATAGTTTTAATCATTTTAAAGTATAAAATAATATTTTTACATTTAAAAATCAATTTTTAATTTAAAAAAATTAATGATTTACTTTTTGAAAGTTTCAATGTTTTCTAAATACCCAGTATAATTACAGGTAGTACATCTAACAAACATAACCTCACATTAACTGAAACTCACCCCTCATATGTATCAGCAAGTCTTCGGTATCCTTGCCTCTCACTTCGCAAATTTACTTCGTGGCCAATCAACAATCCCAACCAACGTTTATCACCCAGCGTTTTTCTCGTATTCCAAGCCGGCGCGTGACAACCACTCGTGTTTCACATCGAGTACCGCACAACGCATTTACTCTGCTCTCCCACCAGTCCCACCCCGTTTCGCGACCGCCACACAGAACGTTTCCGATCAGCTGTTGCCCATATTATTCCGTTCTCAACAACTCAATTAAATACGCGTTAACGCAACTGTTTATGGTGAGTAAATTAGACAAAATCGTAGAAATAAAAAAAAGAAACTTTGAGTTGTCTATGAGTGTTAGTATGGGTAATGCTACTACTCAGCTGAAAATCGAATCGAATACTAATCGTGTGTGCGCGATGTACGCGTTGCATGAGTTGCGTTTCGGGAGCGTTTTCCGGCTATAAATAAACTCATTTATACGTTCTCTGCGGTGCGTGCGTATCTCGACATGGAATTCGGCTTATTAACATGTCACATCCACATGTTCCATTACAAAAAAATATTATTTCTATATATTCATGAGAATAATTACGAAAATAATCCAACATTATGATTATCAGCGTGTAAACTTTTGCTTTCCGAATTATTCCATTCATCAAAAATTCCAAGTGTTTGATTTGTTTACTTACGTCTATCATAGCTGATAACAACTTTTATTTTCACTCATATTAACACAAAATGTTGTAATCGGTCGTAGAAATTAATCTCACACATTAGCATTGGTCTAAAACACTTTCATCAGTCATAAATTACTCATACATGTATTTTATGAATTAAAGTAATTAAATGTTACCTTGGCTGCTTGGACTTCAACCTTATTAAAACATATCCATGCTATCAAAACAATACTGCACGAAATACTGTTCCACAAACGCTTTGTCATTCTTTTTCTGAACGTTAATCAAAACGCGATCCTTCCACTGATCCCAGAAGAGCATGTTTGTGGTGGCCACAACGCCATGTCGAGCCCAGAGAAAGAAAGAACCTTTATATAGTGCAGAATATCCTTCGATGTGAGTGACTTTATAACATGCATCACGGAAATTCGCGTAGAATAATCCTCGCATGTTAATCATATAAGCTAAAATCAAAATCTTCAAATTACATGTATTTCTGCAAAACTAACCTAACATAACCTAAAAATGTATTTAGGTTTAATATAGGCAACCCTACTTACGTTGTGTATGTAACCTTGTAAGAATGACATCAAACGGTGAAACACACACTGTGCTTATAAATCCAGACGCCAAAGCGGCGGTAACCCGCACAAAATCCCATTCAGTTTGTGTTAAATTAAAATACTTCGATTCATATGATCCCACTTCTAGCAGGACAGCATTGTAAGTGATCATTTGTACAACGTTAGCTAGAAATCCTCGATAGATGCAACAACTCCAACCTACTCTAAAGATTTTCCACTGAAAAATAATAATGATTTAAATTTTTATTACGAAAAACTGTGAATAGTAAATACTCACACCTAATTTTTTATATAAAATCTTTCCTATTTTAAACATGTTGATACCTTTCATTGCTTTATTAGTGTCTGTGTTTTCACACATCACCCAATATTGAAGTTTTGTCTTCATGATATTGAAAGGATTCATAATTAACTGCGATATTGTGCCGACGATGCCACAAAACAAGATGGCGCGGGGTTGTAGTACATCCTGGCGATTGTTTGACAAGAATGCGTTGTGATATGCGTATTGATATGTGCTGTTACGGACCACTGTTGCGAATAAACCCAAGAAGAATATTGGTGTTATACCAACGCGTATCATGCGAAAGTGTTCGCGGCGTGCCATTATACGCAGATTGGACATGACTTCAGTTAGGTACATTCGTCTGTGTTTCAGCCGCCATTTTTGTCGTTCTTTTATGAATTCGTTGCGCATTTGTAGCTGCGTTTTGATTACATCGAAAGGGTACATTACAGCGTACACTGCTGCGCCCACCATTGAACTTAGGAAAAGGAAAGGGAATAAAATTAACATTGCAAATGAATGTTTTATGATTCTTTTTTGGTTTTGATTAGAAATGTCAATTTGACTGGTTACATTAGAAATTTTAGGTTTAAATCAAACATTAATGAAAGATAAGTTAGATTTTAATATTATCTTTTAATTTATTAGTTTTAATCGTGTGCGATTTAATTTTAAAAGACGTTTTCAAACAAAACTTGTGAAAAGAAAAGTTTATGAGTTTTAGTTTTTTATTTTGTCGTTAGTTAGCGCTAGTATCGCTTTAACGCGGAAAGAAATTATTGTTGATAAACTATTACACGTTTTTATTAGGTAATATTATAAGTAATAATTTAAATTATTAAATTTTATTTTATTTATAAAGTATGATTATTATAAGTAATCAATTTATTGTCGAAAATAAATTCAATTTGTACTTGTATTCAACGCCACTAGTGGCAGCTACAGAAACTAACAAGTCGTTTATTTCTATTATCATTAGCACGTGTAGACAACAAACTGCAGAAAAATGGGAAAATTTCGCACAAAACTCAAAGGACAGACAAAGGGCAAGCGTTGGGCCAAAGGACAAAGCTCCAGTTCGAATCCACAGACGAAAACCTACCGCAGTCAAGCAAAATCACGCTTTTTCAAGCGAATCTAGGTAAGTTAACCTTCAAAAAAGACCTGAAATGTGGTACAATCATAATTTTCAAATTGATTTTAACTTACAATACTGACAATAGGCTCATCTAATTTAACAACAACCGCTCTACAAAAGCACGATGCTCAGCAATCATATTCCTCCACGAAAATTCCACAAACTCCAATGCAAATGGATGATGCTGAATCAGAGTCACAATACAGCTCTGCAACTTCATACCAAACAATGAAAACATTTGCCTCTGACTGGACAGACTGCACAAATATGAGTTTCAATCGTTTTCTGAACGTGTTTCGTTCTGATTCCGCGCTGCACAAAGAAATGTTAGCCATCCTGGCTGCAATAACAGAAGTTATCAAGAGCAACAATGGTACTGAATCACCTACAGAATATTACTGTGCTTTGGTCACCACTTTGGAGCAGATCATGGATGCTGAAGAGATGAATGAAGATCAGATTACTGCAGTGTTATCACTGTTGAATATGGGCATCAAAACAGTGCCTGTTGGTGTTTTGAGGCAGAGTTATGACTCAGTCACTTCAAAACTTTTATTAGTTTTGGTTGAGTTTGGATCTAAGGATAATAATGTAATAGTAAAAAGCATTATGGGAGTTTTAGCTGTGCTATTGAAGCAGCAGGAGCTTGTAGTGTGGCAGAATCTGCAAACACAACAGATTTTCAAGGCTATTTTGAATCCTTTTTGTATTCACAGCAAACCAAAGGTAAATAATATTAATTTAAGTAAGCATATTCAGTTAATTAATAATTATTAATAATTTCCAGTGGAGGAAAGCAGCTCAACACTCAGTTGCCTCAATTCTCTCTGCTGACATCTTCCAAAACGAGCAGCACTACTCCCCCGCTGCCGATTTGGTTGCAGCATTTTGTAAGGAGACGCTAGAGTCCTGCCTGGGCAGCAATACAAACAGCACCGTTTTGGTATCATCGATTCAAGCTGGCCAAACGACGATTCTGCACACACTTGGACTGTTGAAGGATACTATCGCCTACTTTAATAAAACGCATGTGAAACAAATCTGCGAGACCGTACTGCGATTGATGTCACTCAACTATCCAATTGTGACATCTTGTGGAATGCAGGTGTTGCACGCGTTATTCTCGGCGCAGAAAGCAGTCGCTAGCGCTAAACTGAACGGGCAGATAATTGCGGCGATGTATGATTATCAACCGTCGGCGGTGGATACTCAGCCTACTTTAGCATGGTTAGCTGTTATGAAGCAAGCTCATGTGCATCTAGCTGAGTAGGTATTTTTGCGCAAAAGTTTATAATAGTTAATATTGATTTGGTTTATAATTAATTTTTTGCAAATATTTTATTTTAGTGTTGATTTACATCAATGTGCCAATGCACTCCCAGTGATATTCAACACAATGACGCAGTTGTGGCTCTCGCAGAAAGCTGAAATCGTAATGGGAGCGACACATGCGCTGGAAGTGCTGTTTCGCGACGCCATTAGTCAAATCTGCGCCAATCAAAGTGTACTACAAGCCACAGTCGATACAAAACTCGCTAAATGTATTCAATCGGTTGAATTGGGACTTGGGTATCAATACAATCACGCATGGCCGCAGGTTTTACATGTTACTTCGGTAATGTTTGAGGTATGTATTAATATTTCAGTCAAAATATAAATTAATAAAATTTATTATAATTTTTATTATAAAATGTATTTATTAAAATAATTTTGTGATTTTCTTGAATTTTACAATTTTGTATGCGAGTTTTACATGTTTCGCCCTGTGGGCATCATCAGAAACTCTGTAAAACATGTAAAACTCGCATACAAAATTGTAAAATCCAAGAAAATCACAAAATTATTTTAATAAATACATTTTATAAACCATGGATTACGTATTCAACTTAGAAAATAATAAAATTTTTATTAGGTTTGTGGCGCATCCTGCCCGAAACAACTTCTCAACACATTAAAAACCCTTTCCGAATTACGTGATTCATATAAATTCAGCTACAACAATGAACTGGAACGCACCGTCGGCGCAGCTGTCAAATCTATGGGACCCGAAACGGTATTATCCGTAATTTCACTGCGTAAAGATTCGGGTGAACTGAATCTCGACCGATCGTGGCTCCTGCCGGTTCTCAAAGAGAATGTACAACGCTCCACGCTTGAGTTTTGGGTGCGCGGCATCCTACCACTGGCGATTCACAGTCAAAAGAAATCCGTCGAATTGGGCGAACGTAACGATGGAATTGGCGCACACAGCGCTGAGTTACTCCATCTTCAGCTGTGGAATCTTTTGCCAAGCTTCTGTAATCAAGCGACCGATATCCAAACCGGTTTCAAAGGTATTGCTAAAATTCTAGGCATGGCGATTTCGGATCGTAAAGAACTTCGTTTGGCTGTAATGGCAAGTTTGAGGAAACTTATCACCGCCGCCCAGGCATCCGAAGACGAAAAGGATGTTCACGAGATTGCAAGATTCGATAAAAATTTCTTGCCGATTTTGTTTAATGTTTACACATCGAAACCAGTTGGGTCACATGAAGAGGGTCAACGATTGGCTGCCATGGATACAATCAAAGTATTTCTACCAATCACAAGGCTTGAATACACCGAGTCGCTCTTTACGAATGTCATTGATCAGTTGAACACCTAAACTCACATCCACCCGAAGGTGATGATTTGTTTTTCAAAGAATCAATTATGGATTTGATTAAGGCGATGCTCCCATATCAGAATTGTGAGAATATCGAGAAAATATTCGATATGTCCATCAAAAATCTGCCGGAGATTAAAAGCCACAAGGAACAGAAGAAATCGTACAGATTATTGGAGGAAATCTGCAGCAGTTCCACTGCGGGATGTGAAAACTTTTTGAAGAAACATCGTAAGTTCGTACAGAAGCTACTTATGAAAGCGTTGAACACTTCGGCTGTAAGTAGTAAAGGTGCAAGGTTAAGATGTCTGAATTATCTTATCAAAGCGCAACCACAGTTGGATCAGGATTCGATATTGTTGAAGTCGACAATACCGGAAGCTGTGTTGGGTTGCAAGGATCAAAATCAACGCTGCCGGTTGATTTCGTATGAAATCCTCAACACAATCGGAGATATTTTACTGAAGCACGATCAGATGCCACAGTATGTCACGATGTTGATCGGAGGTTTAGCTGGGAGCACGGAGTTGATGAGCGCTACCCTTCTTGCTGTGTCATCGGTGTTGCATAACTTTACCGGCTCATTGGGTCAAAGTAATATCGAATTGATTCTGGAAAATGTCTTGCTTTTGATGAAGGTACCCACCAGGGAAGTGGTGGGTTCCTGTTTAAGTTTCCTGAAAGTGTTTATGACTAGTTTACCTACGCCACAGGTGGCTTCACAGCTAGGGAATATCGTTAAGAGTTTATGTGGTATGACAGAGGATTGTCAAAGACATTTCCGAATGAAAGTTAGAAATATGTTGAGCAGATTGGTTAGGAAGTTTGGTTGTGATGCTATTTCACCGCATATTCCACCGAATGATACTGTGATGTATAAAAGATTACGCAACTTGCGGAAATTGCAGAATAGGCAGAAGCGACAAAAAGAGCAAGAGAAAGAAGATCAAGAAAATGAAGTCGATATGGAGGAGGAGTTTATGGTCAAAGCAAGAGCGAAGACTGTTGAGGATATTCTCGCTGATTCCGATGATGATTTCGATGACACGGCGCAGCCGGAGGTTAAGGGAGGGAAGAAGCAACGGAAATATAATGCATTCATTGAAGAGGATCCGGATGACATTGTGGACTTTAAGGATCCTAGTGTGATCAGTAAAATTACCACATCCAGGCCTTCACAGGCTTCTGCGTTGCAAATGATTGAACAAAAAGAAGCGAAGAAGGATAGAGGTTTTAAGACAGCTCCAGATGGTAGGTTGATAATTGCTGATGCAGATGGCTCCGATTCTGATGATGGTGGTAGAACAAAAAAGAACAAGTTTGCCGCAAGTGATTCCGATTCAGATGATGATAATCTTAGCAAGGCGGAGACTGAAATAATGCGCGATAGGAAACGAAAGAGGAGCGACGCCGCCTCAAGTGTGGCGAGTAGTTATAATGGGAAGTACCGTCCTGGCGGATCGGGAATTCATAGACCTACTGGTGATATGGGTGCGGGGACAAGTAAGAGTAGAGCGGGAAGTGTGAAGAGTTTTGCTTCATTCGGCAGCGATTACAAAGCGAAGAAGGCTGATGGGGATATGAAAAAGAAAGGCAAGGTGGATCCGTACGCATATTTGCCACTGCAAAGGAACGCGTTGAATAAGAGGAAGAAGTTGAAGCATGCGGGGCAGTTTAAAAATATTATCGGCGCCGCAAAGACAGGATCGAAGAAGGGGATGAAAGCAAGGAAGAGACTGCAAAAGTAGGAGATGATTTGTTATGAATTGATTGATTAAGTTGTAAGTAATAAAGTAATTTGTTGCGTTGTGGACATTGTAAAATTGAAAAACAAAGCAATATTTTCTTTGATCCGCACAGAAATATGAAATATTTATTTATTACATTATTTTTCCATTTCAGAAAGTTGGCTTAGAAAACAACCTGTATCTTGTGGACTAATACACATTTTGTGCGTTTCTAAAAGTCATGTTATAGTTTAAGAGACGCTCTACATGTTAATTGACAATATGTATTGCATACAAAAGTGAAAACACGTGGAAACATTATTGATTATAATAGTTTAAATTGTGGGACTAGATGGCACTAGGATGCACTAAAAATCATAAAATCGATTTATACGGCTTATTCTCATATTTATCGACAAACGTGGGCACGAGAATAGTTTTGTATACAATGCTGTTATCTGCGATTCGGTGTAAACAACGTTTTTAACGCATGTGTCCCGCGCGCTGTCTAGTAGCGCCGCATCAACTTGCTGCATGCAGCGAAGTCTAGTTTAGTTTAGATCACAGGTAATATGCCTTCGACGCGACGTTTTTGCGCACCTCTTGCTTTCTTATCATATAGGTACTGCCCCGTCGTTGTTTTCGCTGTTTCAGCATGCACTATCTGTGGAATGCAGCCAGTTTCGTGCCGGTCGCTGGATAATCCAGTCGTGTTTTGAGAGACTTATATCGTTTATTCGGACTTCAATATTCTAAAGTTATGTATAATAAAAATCACGTGGTAGTGGATTTGATAATATTCTTCACTCGGCGTTGTGTTTGGTGTTGGTTGCTAACTTAATCGGATATTTATCGCCCCCATGTTGATTCTCATCATTAAGAAAGATCCATCTGGCTCGTGTGAGTAATTTCTTAACTAAACTACACATATTGTTTATTTTGTGTTGATTGTTAATTATAACATAATTCCATTGTATGAAATATTGTAGTTTTAATTTATGTTTTCGTTTAGTTACAGAAATCGTTGTGCCTGGCAGTCCGATAAGCTGTACACTGGTAAGTTTATAATTCAATTATATTTTTCGGTCAAATTTACAATTCAATTTGCTGTTTATAAACAAGTTTTCTATTTATCACGCGCTACCTACCAGTAGGGCCGATGAGAGGGGGGTCAACTGGGATAATTTCCCCGGGGCCCGGCTGATCGCCCCTAAATCACAAACACAAAAAAATTAGCAAAAAATTAACAATTGCCGGGGCCCGCGCTGGCTTTCGACGGCCCTGCCTGTATCTCCCGGTATTGAAATTTATATCAAGGAAATTCCGCAACTTGAGTTATGTTGATAGTTGTGTTTGCGCCGTAGTACTCGTTGCGCTTGGAATTGTATTTTTTTAGTATAACACGCGAACGCGGTGTTACAATTATTTCGAAATAATTTTCCAAGATGGGGAATTTAATTCTGTACCTCCCTGTATAGAAATTTATAGCGAGGAAATTCCGTAACGCGAGTTATATTGAAAGGTGGGTGTGTGCGCCGTAGTACTCGTTGCGCTAGGAATTGTAATTTTTTAGTATAACACGCGAACGCGGTTTCTTGATTATTGCAATATTTTTAAGTTGATAAATATTTTCAAAGGTTAGATGGCGCTACGATGTACGGTTTTGCATTAAATATTGCTTGTTGGTGGTAGTGAGTGCACACCGTGTCCGTGTGCGATCACGCGATTTGGCGCAAGAGATAAGTTTGTTTACCTGCAGCCTGCAGGTATCGAATCTTTATTTCGTGGAATCAAAACACACCGTTGCTGTATATTATATTAGCATCGTAAATTTAAGCAAATATTCTTCGATTCTTTCATGAATATAACTAACAATTTTATATTAATTCTAATACATTTTTATTATCAGCAGATGATTACGGACTAATGTGTTATCTGGTAAACGAGAAACGATGCATGTTCAAATTAAATATCACTTAAATATTTAATGTAAAATCTGGCAATTTGTCAGCATAAGAAATCAGAATTACTCAAATCGAATTTTAATTTAATTACCTTTATTAATCTAAATTTCGAAATTACTGTATCATTCATAGATGGCAATAGCATGGACTAAAAAATGTAAAATAAACTTGTATTGTTTATTTTTATATTTATCAGCAAGCGTGAACCTTCGACACATGAATTGTGTTTGTCTGAACTCAATATATACTTTCTTATCCCAATTCCGTGTGTCGTCGTTGCCAGCACCTCACACCATATGTTACTGCATCTTACTTTAGTTTTGATCTCAGGTGCCAAATGCAATTCGCGCACAAAGTCGCGTGCAATCGATGCGCCGGCCTTGCGCAGTTTTTTGGTATACTCGTAACACACGAACGCGGTGTTACATTTATTTCGGAATAATTTTCTTAGATGAAGAATTTAATTCTGTATCTCCCTGCATAGAAATTTATTGCTAGAAAATTCCGCAACGCGAGTTATAATGAAAGTTGTGTGTTTGCGCCGTAGTACTCGTTGCGCTAGGAATTGTAGTTTTTCTGTTATAACACGCGACCGCGGTGTTACAATTAGTGAGAAATGATTTTTTCAGATGTAAAATTTAATTTTGATTCTCCCTGCATTGAAATTTATTGCCAGAAAATTTCGTAACGCGAGATATTTTGACAGTTGTTTGTCTGCGCCGTAGTACTCGTTGCGCTAGGAATTGTAGTTTTTTTGTTATAACACGCGAACGCGGTCCTGCAATTAGTTCGAATTAATTTTCCCAGATGCAGAATTTAATTCTGTATCTCCGTGCATTGAAAGTTATTGCCAGAAAATTCCGTAACGCAAGTTATAAGGAAAGTTGTGTGTGTACGCCGTATTACTCGTGTTGCGCTAGGAATTATAGTTTTTTTGTTATAACACACGAACGCGGTGTTACATTTATTTCGAAATAGTTTTTCTAGATGAGGAATTCAATCCTGTATCTTCCTGTGTAGAAATTTATTGCGGGAAAATTCCGTAACTCAAGTTATATTGAAAGTTGTGTTTGTGCGCCGTAATACTCGTTGCGCTAGGAATTGTAGTTTTTTTAGTATAACACACGAACGCGATGTTACAATGAGTTCAAAATAATTTTCCTACATGGGGAATTTAATTTTGTATCTTGCTGTATAGAATTTTATTATCAATTAATAGAAAATTCCGTAACGCGAGTTTTATTGAAAGTTGTGTGTGTGCGCTGTAGTACTGGTTGCGCTGGGAATTGTATTTTTTTAATATAATACGAACGCGGGGTCTTGAATATTGCAATATTTTTAATTTGATAAATATTTTCAAAGGTTAGATGGCGCTACGATGTACGGTTTTGCATTAAATATTGCTTGTTGGTGGTAGTGAGTGCACACCGTGTCGGTGTGGCTCACGCGATTTCGCGCAAGAGATAAGTTTGTTTACCTGCAGGTATCGAATCTTTATTTCGTGGAATCATAACACACCGTTGCTGTTTATTATAGTAGCATCGTTAATTTACACAAATATTCTTCAATTCTTTCATGAATATAACTAACAATTTTATATTAATTCTAATACATTTTTATTATCAGCAGATGATTACGGACTAATGTGTTACCTGGTAAACAAGAAACGATGCATATTCAAATTAAATATCACTCAATTATTTAAAGTAAAATTTGGCAATCTGTCAGCATAAGAAATCAGAATTTTAATTTTTTATTACTTTTAATAATTTAAATTTATCATTTATAGATAGCAATAGCATGGACTAAAAATTGTAAAATAAACTTGTATGGTTTATTTCTATATTTATCGGCAAGCGTGAGCATTCGACACGAGAATAATGTTTGTTTTGAACACAATTCACACTTGCTTATCGCATTGCCGTGTGTCGTCGTTGCCATCCCTTCACGCCTCATCTTGCTGCATCATATTTTTGTTTTGATTGCAGGTTTCGTGCCAAATGCAATTCGCGCTCAAGGTGCCATCGACGCGCCGGCTTCGCGCACCTCTTGATTTCTTATCTTAACTGTCGCGTCGTTGCTTGCGCAGTTGGCGGCCAGTTTCGTGCCGGTCTCGGGTTGATCGAGACGTATTCAACGCGACTCGTATTGTTTGTATTATATTTAATTATCACTCGACTATTTAATTGTAATCACTATAGTTATGTTATTTACCATTTGCGCGTTTATCTTCCGACTGGTTTGTGATCGCGCAGAAAGTGTATATTGGAACTCACAACAGTTGCTAGGTGAATCAAATAAATATCGCCCCCATATTGATTTATATATCATTAGGATGACCCATCGTGCTGATGTAAGTAACTTGTAATCATACAGCACATATGTTTTTTTTCTCCCCGCTGTGTGAACATAATATTACTAAATAATATTTATATTTTAACTTATGTTTTCTTTCTTATTTACAGTATTTGCTGTGCCTAGGAGTCCGATGAGTTCTGCATTGGTAAGTTTATAATTCAATTATATTTTTCGTTTTAATTTCTGCGTCGTACATTAGTAGTTTTTAAGTAGTTTTTTTTTCACGTTCCACCGTGTGTTGCAAAGACGCGTTTCAATCTGCTCCTCCGTATCTCTTTTTTCACAACCGAAGAATACTCTCAAGAAATAAATATGTACACTTTTTTGCCTTTTTAGACACGATTTCAAAACCTTTACAATCCGTATTTTAATTATTTTCTTGTCTTTTCTTATTGACAATTTTTCAAACTTTCATAATGTTTGATTGGCTGGTCGCTTGCGCTATCAGTTTAAAAAATATTTCTTACCTATGTTTTCCTAATGGGAGTTACTTCTTTCGCTAGTCTCATACGGCACCCTGAACACGAGTCAAATCTGCCGCTGCCCTTGTACGGTGCCCTGAATGGGAGTCACTTCTACCGCTAGCCTCGTACGGTAAAAAATTCTCGAAAAAAATGATTTAGTACCCCTTCTTGCCCATTTTCCCTTATAAATTATTTTTTTGTGTTTTAGATATCTTGTAGAAAATTTTCCATAGATTAAGAATATTCAATTTGTTTCTTTCTATCACGTTTAGTTTCTGAGAAAATCGAAAAAAATGTGAAGATTTCCTTTGTTTGTCGTTGTCATCCTTTCATGCCGTAGCCATTTGCCGTATGTGCCGCATATTCTAGTTTAGATTAATTCGCAGGTATCGTGTTTATTGCAATTCGCGCACAAGGTCGCCGGCCGTCGACGCGCTGACTTTGCGCATTTCTTGCTTTCTTATCATAAACTCTCGCGGCCTTGCTTGTTCGACTTCGGGATGCGTTATCGATGGTTTGCAGCCAGTTTTGTGTCGGTCTGTGGTTGATCCAAATTTGTTCTGAGCGACTCGTATTGTTTGTTCGGATTTCTGCTTTCTAAATTTGCATTATATTTGATCATGAATCGATTACATAATTGTAATTACAATAGATACAATTAACAATAGCAGTAGATAGTTAATTAATTGGATATATGATCGCCTCCATGTAGATTAATTCATCATTTCTTTGTTCAAGTAATTTTCATATATCTTTAATATATTTCATATATTTCATATATTCATTCAAATCATATATTGTATTTTTCTCCGATGTATGAATATATTATTATTAAATTTTATTAAATGTTTTAACTTCTTTTCTTTTAATTACAGCACTTCCTGTGCCCCAGTGACTAAAGCGCACAAAAACTCGTAAGTTTACAATTCAATCAAATTTTTTGTTCCAATTTAAAACAAAACAAATCACAAACAATACAAATTTGAGCTGGGTATGTAGAGATATAGAATTAGATTCTCGGTCGGCTTGAACTTCTTTGTTGCAAGACTTTGACCTGCAACCCGCGAAAATCTACATTAAAACGTGATTTTTTTCAACCTTGTTTTGTGAAATATTTTTATTTTTTCGGGTTGGCACGCGAGTTTTCTTAAGAATTAAAATTTCATTTCTCAGATTTCCGTTTTAACTATCTTATATTATAGAGAATAGTCCGTAGAATAGTCTCTGTGATTTGTACCTATTTATCTCTTTTAGTTTACGAGATATTCGCGATTGAATAAAATGGGCAAAAATTGCAAAATGTCACTTTTTAGCACTTTTAGTCGCGTTTTTCGACCTTTTACTGTAGGAAATATAATTATTTTATATTTTTATCTGATAGGGAATTTTCCAATCTTTCATAATCAACAATTCGTTGGTAGCTATCTCTTTTAGTTTAAAAGATATGAATTTTTGAAAATCGTCGAAAAAAAGTATCAAGCACCCCCCCCTTGGCAATTTTTTTCTTAAGACTTAAAATTTTATCTCTCAGATTTCCCTTTTAACTATCCTATGTGATAGAGATTGGTCCGTAGATTAAGACGCTGCGATCAGATCTTATTTATCTCTTTTAGTTTACGAGATATTCGCGATTGAATAAAATGGGCAAAAATTGCAAAATGTCACTTTTTAGCACTTTTAGTCGCGTTTTTCGACCTTGTTCTGTAGGAAATATAATTATTTTATATTTTTATCTGATAGAGAATTTTCCAATCTTTCATAATCAACAATTCGTTGGTAGCTATCTCTTTTAGTTTAAGAGATATGAATTTTTGAAAATCGTCGAAAAAAAGTATCAAGCACCCCCCCTTGGCAATTTTTTTCTTAAGATTGAAAATTTTATCTCTCAGATTTCGGTTTTAACTATCCTATCCGATAGAGATTAGTCCGTAGATTAAGACGCTGCGATCAGATCTTAATTATCTCTCTTAGTTTACGAGATATTCGCGATTGAATAAAATGGGCAAAAATTGCAAAATGTCACTTTTTAGCACTTTTAGTCGCGTTTTTCGACCTTTTACTGTAGGAAATATAATTATTTTATATTTTTATCTGATAGAGAATCTTCCAATCTTTCATAATCAACAATTCGTTGGTAGCTATCTCTTTTAGTTTAAGAGATATGAATTTTTGAAAATCGTCGAAAAAAAGTATCAAGCACCCCCTTGGCAATTTTTTCTTAAGATTTAAAATTTCATCTCTCAGATTTCCTTTTAACTATCCTATCTGATAGAGATTGGTCCGTAGATTAAGACGCTGCGATCAGATCTTAATTATCTCTTTTAGTTTACGAGATATTCGCGATTGAATAAAATGGGCAAAAATTGCAAAATGTCACTTTTTAGCACTTTTAGTCGCGTTTTTCGACCTTTTACTGTAGGAAATATAATTATTTTATATTTTTATCTGATAGAGAATCTTCCAATCTTTCATAATCAACAATTCGTTGGTAGCTATCTCTTTTAGTTTAAGAGATATGAATTTTTGAAAATCGTCGAAAAAAAGTATCAAGCACCCCCCCTTGGCAATTTTTTCTTAAGACTTAAAATTTCATCTCTCAGATTTCCCTTTTAACTATCCTATCTGATAGAGATTGGTCCGTAGATTAAGACGCTGCGATCAGATCTTATTTATCTCTTTTAGTTTACGAGATATTCGCGATTGAATAAAATGGGCAAAAATTGCAAAATGTCACTTTTTAGCACTTTTAGTCGCGTTTTTCGACCTTTTACTGTAGGAAATATAATTATTTTATATTTTTATCTGATAGAGAATTTTCCAATCTTTCATAATCAACAATTCGTTGGTAGCTATCTCTTTTAGTTTAAGAGATATGAATTTTTGAAAATCGTCGAAAAAAAGTATCAAGCACCCCTTGGCAATTTTTCTTAAGACTTAAAATTTCATCTCTCAGATTTCCCTTTTAACTATCCTATCTGATAGAGATTGGTCCGTAGATTAAGACGCTGCGATCAGATCTTATTTATCTCTTTTAGTTTACGAGATATTCGCGATTGAATAAAATGGGCAAAAATTGCAAAATGTCACTTTTTAGCACTTTTAGTCGCGTTTTTCGACCTTTTACTGTAGGAAATATAATTATTTTATATTTTTATCTGATAGAGAATTTTCCAATCTTTCATAATCAACAATTCGTTGGTAGCTATCTCTTTTAGTTTAAGAGATATGAATTTTTGAAAATCGTCGAAAAAAAGTATCAAGCACCCCCCCTTGGCAATTTTTTCTTAAGACTTAAAATTTTATCTCTCAGATTTCCCTTTTAACTATCCTATCTGATAGAGATTGGTCCGTAGATTAAGACGCTGCGATCAGATCTTATTTATCTCTTTTAGTTTACGAGATATTCGCGATTGAATAAAATGGGCAAAAATTGCAAAATGTCACTTTTTAGCACTTTTAGTCGCGTTTTTCGACCTTTTACTGTAGGAAATATAATTATTTTATATTTTTATCTGATAGAGAATTTTCCAATCTTTCATAATCAACAATTCGTTGGTAGCTATCTCTTTTAGTTTAAGAGATATGAATTTTTGAAAATCGTCGAAAAAAGTATCAAGCACCCCCCCTTGGCAATTTTTTCTTAAGACTTAAAATTTTATCTCTCAGATTTCCCTTTTAACTATCCTATCTGATAGAGATTGGTCCGTAGATTAAGACGCTGCGATCAGATCTTATTTATCTCTTTTAGTTTACGAGATATTCGCGATTGAATAAAATGGGCAAAAATTGCAAAATGTCACTTTTTAGCACTTTTAGTCGCGTTTTTCGACCTTTTACTGTAGGAAATATAATTATTTTATATTTTTATCTGATAGAGAATTTTCCAATCTTTCATAATCAACAATTCGTTGGTAGCTATCTCTTTTAGTTTAAGAGATATGAATTTTTGAAAATCGTCGAAAAAAAGTATCAAGCACCCCCTTGGCAATTTTTCTTAAGACTTAAAATTTTATCTCTCAGATTTCCTTTTAACTATCCTATCTGATAGAGATTGGTCCGTAGATTAAGACGCTGCGATCAGATCTTATTTATCTCTTTTAGTTTACGAGATATTCGCGATTGAATAAAATGGGCAAAAATTGCAAAATGTCACTTTTTAGCACTTTTAGTCGCGTTTTTCGACCTTTTACTGTAGGAAATATAATTATTTTATATTTTTATCTGATAGAGAATTTTCCAATCTTTCATAATCAACAATTCGTTGGTAGCTATCTCTTTTAGTTTAAGAGATATGAATTTTTGAAAATCGTCGAAAAAAAGTATCAAGCACCCCCCCTTGGCAATTTTTTCTTAAGACTTAAAATTTCATCTCTCAGATTTCCCTTTTAACTATCCTATCTGATAGAGATTGGTCCGTAGATTAAGACGCTGCGATCAGATCTTAATTATCTCTTTTAGTTTACGAGATATTCGCGATTGAATAAAATGGGCAAAAATTGCAAAATGTCACTTTTTAGCACTTTTAGTCGCGTTTTTCGACCTTTTACTGTAGGAAATATAATTATTTTATATTTTTATCTGATAGAGAATTTTCCAATCTTTCATAATCAACAATTCGTTGGTAGCTATCTCTTTTAGTTTAAGAGATATGAATTTTTGAAAATCGTCGAAAAAAGTATCAAGCACCCCCTTGGCAATTTTTTCTTAAGATTAAAATTTCATCTCTCAGATTTCCTTTTAACTATCCTATCTGATAGAGATTAGTCCGTAGATTAAGACGCTGCGATCAGATCTTAATTATCTCTCTTAGTTTATGAGATATTCGCGATTGAATAAAATGGGCAAAAATTGCAAAATGTCACTTTTTAGCACTTTTAGTCGCGTTTTTCGACCTTTTACTGTAGGAAATATAATTATTTTATATTTTTATCTGATAGGGAATTTTCCCATCTTTCATAATCAATAATTCGTTGGTAGCTATCTCTTTTAGTTTAAAAGATATGAATTTTTGAAAATCGTCGAAAAAAAGTATTAATTAACATTAATTGGCAATTTTTTCTTAAGACTTAAAATTTCATCTCTCAGATTTCCCTTTTAACTACCCTATCTGATAGAGATTGGTCCGTAGATTAAGATGCTGCGATCAGATTTTATTTATCTCTTTTAGTTTAGATGCGGAATTTAATTCTGTATCCCCCTGTATAGAACCTAATTGCGAGAAAATTCCGTAATTTAGTACTTGTTGCTCTAGGATTTGTAGTTTTTTGTTATAACTCGCTAGGGCGGTGCTACAATTAGATTGAAATAATTTTTCTAGATGCGGAATTTAATTCTGTATCCCTCTGTATAGAAATTATTTGCGAGAAAATTCCGTAACGCGAGTTATATTGATAGTTGTGTTTGCGCCGTAGTACTCGTTGCGCTAGGAATTGTAGTTTTTTTGTTATAACTCGCTAGGGCGGTGCTACAATTAGATTGAAATAATTTTCCTAGATGCGGAATTTAATTTTGTATCTCCCTGTATAGAAATATATAGCAAGAAACTTCCGTAACGAGAGTTGTATTGAAAATTGTGTTTGCGCCGTAACACTCGTTGCGCTAGGAATTGTAGTTTTTTTGTTTTAACTTGCGAACGCGGTGTTACAATTAGTTTGATATAATTTTCCTAAATGTGGAATTTATTTCTGTATCCTTCTGTATAGAAATTTATTGCGAGAAAATTCTGTAACGCGAGTTATATTGATAGTTGTGTTTGCGCCGTAGTACTCGTTGCGCTAGGAATTGTAGTTTTTGTTTTAACTTGCGAACGCGGTGTTACAATTAGTTTGATATAATTTTCCTAAATGTGGAATTTATTTCTGTATCCTTCTGTATAGAAATTTATTGCGAGAAAATTCCGTAACGCGAGTTATATTGATAGTTGTGTTTGCGCCGTAGTACTCGTTGCGCTAGGAATTGTAGTTTTTTTGTTTTAACTTGCGAACGCGGTGTTACAATTAGTTTGAAATAATTTTCCTAGATGCGGAATTTAATTTTGTATCCCCCTGTATAGAACCTAATTGTAAGAAAATTCCGTAACGCGAGTTATATTGAAAGTTGTGTTTGCGCCGTAGTACTCGTTGCGCTAGGAATTGTAGTTTTGTTACGCAGCTTTAAATTTGATTATCACGACTAATATAGGTTTGATTCTAGGAGTTTCTGCTACCGCCACCTTCGTACGGTGCCCTAAATGGGAGTCTTTATGGATTTTGTAAGAATAATTAATTTAATATGTGTATATGTGTACTTTATTTACATAAATATTTTCCAGTTGATGGATGAAGTATTGTCTAATCCTGAGATGGCCAAGTTTATCAATAAGGACTAACTGGAGTGGTTCAGGTGGAGTGCATATTGAGGATGATGTTTTGATTACTGAAAATAGATGTTGCAACTGGACTAAACTTATAAGAACGTATGTTATATTTTGGCAATTTATAATATTTTATATTTTACTATTCTGTTATTCATTCAGGTTTATAGTGTCCAAGAAATTGAAGATTGGATTGCCTGTGTTGATGATGATTCCAAATTCGATTGAATGAATTTACAACATTTCGAAGCTGTTATTGATATCATTTTTGTTTATTATGTTAAAAATTGTAAAAAGAGCATTGTATAATTACTTGTACATATTGAGAAATTGAGTTACTGATGGGTGTATATTCTACATGTTTGAATAAAATTGTTGTTTTATACTTTTAACTATAAATGTTTATTGTTTTATTTGTTCCAAACGGAGAACATAGCTCGCAACATCGTTACTCCTTTAATTAATCCATAAAACCCTTAAACTTTAATGGAGATGCCACTGCTAGATATGAGAAATAGTTCAAAATCAATTTTATATTGTATCAATATTAATTTAAAAACGGTATCACTAGTGTCATCTATCCACGAGTAACTAAACTACGTCGCTATTCAAGATTGCTGGAGATTCACAACTAAGAGGGCTAGAAAAGAAAGAACTACATATTCTTAATCATTGAAAAAATCTCAATAAGATGGCATCCTTATTGAAAAATGATAAAAATGGCACAAAAAAATTTTAACGAAAAGATTTTGTTATAAAAAAGGCAAAAGATTTCTCCTTTTTTATGTTGAAAATTAAAAGTTGGAATTTTTGAATTCTGTTTTCGGATTCTGATAGACAATTTAATTCTACATCGATTATTTTAGTAACTTTTTGTGCTACTATCAACCGTTTAGGCCCTATTTACAAATTTGAATGAAAATTGAATTCGACATAAAAAAGAGAAATCTTTTGCCTTTTTTATGACGAAATCTTTTTTCACCAAATGCAGCTTCTGTAATAATTGGAATTTTCCAATTCTGTTTTCGGTTACTGAAAGTCAATTAAATTTTGAATCAGAAACCATTAACACAATTGTAAATCAAGGCCCTATTGACAGATAAAAACCATTTTTTTCATTAATTTGCAAATAAAGCCTAAATGGTTAATGTTAGGAAAATAATTACTTCAATTGTCGATATAGCACCAACCAACCTATCTTTCAGAATCTGATAACCAAATTTAAAATGTTCAATATAACCGATGCATTTGCTGAATAAAGATTTTTAAACATTCATTTTACCCGCCATTACTAGTTACCGCCTCTTTTATATACCTCCTCACCCTTTCTGCGATCCGAATACCAAAACCTGAGTTTCGACTGTTTCGAGTCCAAATTTTGTGTCATTTTGCCTCTCAGAGTCGACAAAATAAAGATTGAATATTAGGATCGCAGAAAGTTGAGGAGGCTGATAAAGTTTTCGCGGTAACTAGTAATGTGCTGCCTCTGGTGGCGACGGACCGAAGCTCAAAA
Source organism: Dalotia coriaria (assembly GCF_025399875.1). NCBI lineage: Eukaryota > Metazoa > Arthropoda > Insecta > Coleoptera > Staphylinidae > Dalotia > Dalotia coriaria. The sequence goes on from NW_027045445.1 coordinate 7,594,070, forward strand.
TTTTCGGTTGTTGTAGTTTCTAATTGATAGATGGCACTAGCATGCACTTTTCAAAATAAATGTTTTAAGGGATCGTTAAATATGTGATCGGGTAGAAATAACAGAAATAATTTTAATTAGAAAAACTTAAAAATATTCTTTATTAAAGAAAACACACAAGCATACATACATTTTGGGAGTCAATTTGGGTAATAATCACAAAAGTTATTAAAGATAATGAAATTTAATAATAACAATCTGATGCAAGAATGGTCCTTCTACGATGTCAGACTCAGGTGTAAAATACCTAAAACCAGCAAAAATTAGTCATTCGAACATAAAAATGCAATTTTAAGGGTTAATTTGTGAGATAATCACAAAAGTTATTTAGGAAAATGATAAAGAAATTAAATACTTACAATCTGATGCAAGAATGGTCCTTCTACGATGTCAGACTCAGGTGCAAAATCCCTAAAACAGCAAAAATTAGTCATTCGAACATAAAAATGCAATTTTAAGGGTTAATTTGTGAGATAATCACAAAAGTTATTTAGGAAAATGATAAAGAAATTAAATACTTACAATCTGATGCAAGAATGGTCCTTCTACGATGTCAGACTCAGGTGCAAAATACCTAAAACAGCAAAAATTAGTCATTCGAACATAAAAATGCAATTTTAAGGGTTAAATTGTGAGATAATCACAAAAGTTTTTTAGGAAAATGATAAAGAAATTAAATACTTACAATCTGATGCAAGAATGGTCCTTCTACGATGTCAGACTCAGGTGCAAAATACCTAAAACCAGCAAAAATTAGTCATTGGAACATAAAAATGCAATTTTAAGGGTTAATTTGTGAGATAACCACAAAAGTTATTTAGGAAAATGATAAAGAAATTAAATACTTATATTCTGATGCAAGAATGGTCCTTCTACGATGTCAGACTCAGGTGCAAAATTCCTAAAACAAGCAAAAATTAGTTTTTCGAACATAAAAATGCAATTTTAAGGGTTAATTTGTGAGATAATCACAAAAGTTATTTAGGAAAATGATAAAGAAATTAAATACTTACAATCTGATGCAAAAATGGTCCTTCTACGATGTCAGACTCAGGTGCAAAATCACTAAAACAAGCAAAAATTAGTTTTTCGAACATAAAAATGCAATTTTAAGGGTTAATTTGTGAGAAAATCACAAAAGTTATTTAGGAAAATGATAAAGAAATTAAATACTTACAATCTGATACAAAAATGGTCCTTCTACGATGTCAGACTCAGGTGCAAAATCCCTAAAACAAGCAAAAATTAGTTTTTCGAACATAAAAATGCAATTTTAAGGGTTAATTTGTGAGATAATCACAAAAGTTATTTAGGAAAATGATAAAGAAATTAAATACTTACAATCTGATGCAAGAATGGTCCTTCTACGATGTCAGACTCAGGTGCAAAATCCCTAAAACAAGCAAAAATTAGTCTTTCGAACATAAAAATGCAATTTTAAGGGTTAATTTGTGAGATAATCACAAAAGTTATTTAGGAAAATGATAAAGAAATTAAATACTTACAATCTGATGCCAAAATGGTCCTTCTACGATGTCAGACTCAGGTGCAAAATCCTAAAACAAGCAAAAATTAGTCTTTCGAACATAAAAATGCAATTTTAAGGGTTAATTTGTAAGATAATCACAAAAGTTATTTAGGAAAATGATAAAGAAATTAAATACTTACAATCTGATGCCAAAATGGTCCTTCTACGATGTCAGACTCAGGTGCAAAATCCCTAAAACCAGCAAAAATTAGTCCTTCGAACATAAAAATGCAATTTTGAGGGTCAATTTGTGAGATAATCACAAAAGTTATTTAAGAAAATGATAAAGAAATTAAATACTTACAATCTGATGCAAGAATGGTCCTTCTACGATGTCAGACTCAGGTGCAAAATCACTAAAACAAGCAAAAATTAGTACTTCGAACATAAAAATGCAATTTTAAGGGTTAATTTGTAAGATAATCACAAAAGTTATTTAAGAAAATGATAAAGAAAATAAATACTTACAATCTGATGCAAAAATGGTCCTTCTACGATGTCAGACTCAGGTGCAAAATCCCTAAAACAAGCAAAAATTAGTCTTTCGAACATAAAAATGCAATTTTAAGGGTTAATTTGTGAGATAATCACAAAAGTTATTTAGGAAAATGATAAAGAAATTAAATACTTACAATCTGATGCAAAAATGGTCCTTCTACGATGTCAGACTCAGGTGCAAAATCCCTAAAACAAGCAAAAATTAGTCCTTCGAACATAAAAATTCAATTTTGTGGCTCAATTTGTACGAAAATCATAAAAGTTATTTAAGAAAATGATAAAGGAATTAAATACTTACAATCTGTTACCAGAACGGTCCTTCTACAATCTCAGACTCAGGTGCAAAATCCCTAAAACAAGTAAAAATTAGTCCTTCGAACATAAAAATGCGATTTTTGGGGTTAATTTGTACAATAATCATAAAAGTTATTTAGGAAAATGATAAAGGAATTAATTACTTACAATCTGATACCAGAATGGTCCTTCTACGATGTCAGACTCAGGTGCAAAATCCCTAAACAAGCAAAAATTAGTCCTTCGAACATAAAAATGCAATTTTTGGGGTTAATTTGTACAATAATCATAAAAGTTATTTAGGAAAATGATAAAGAAATTAAATACTTACAATCTGATCCAAGAATGGTCCTTCTACGATGTCAGACTCAAGTGCAAAATCCCTAAAACAAGCAAAAATTAGTACTTCGAACATAAAAATGCAATTTTAAGGGTTAATTTGTAAGATAATCGCAAAAGTTATTAAAGAAAATGATAAAGAAAATAAATACTTACAATCTGATGCAAAAATGGTCCTTCTACGATGTCAGACTAAGGTGCAAAATCCCTAAAACAAGCAAAAATTAGTGCTTCGAACATAAAAATGCAATTTTTAGGGTTAATTTGTACAATAATCATAAAAGTTTTTTAGGAAAATGATAAAGGAATTAATTACTGACAATCTGATACCAGAATGGTCCTTCTACGATGTCAGACTCAGGTGCAAAATCCCTAAAACAAGCAAAAATTAGTCCTTCGAACATAAAAATGCAATTTTTGGGGTCAATTTGTACAATAATTATAAAAGTTATTTAGGAAAATGATAAAGGAATTAATTACTTACAATCTGATACCAGAATGGTCCTTCTACGATGTCAGACTCAGGTGCAAAATCCCTAAAACAGGCAAAAATTAGTCCTTCGAACATAAAAATGCAATTTTGGGGATCAATTTGTACGATAATCATAAAAGTTATTTAGGAAAATTATAAAGGAATTAATTACTTACAATCTGTTATCAGAAAGGTCCTTCTACGATGTCAGACTCAGGTGCAAAATTCCTAAAACCAGCAAAAATTAGTCCTTCGAACATAAAAATGCAATTTTGGGGGTCAATTTGTACGATAATCATAAAAGTTATTTGGGAAAATGATAAAGAAATTAATTACATACAATCTGATACCAGAATGGTCCTTCTACGATGTCAGACTCAGGTGCAAAATTTCTAAAACAAAATGTGGTTGCATATTTTATTTTAAATTTGCGTTCCAATGTTGTGCGAGAATCAACTATCGTAACTCGGCAAGCACTAAAGCAGAAAAAAAACATGAAAAAATGGGCAATCTTTGGTGGCAATTTTGAGGCTCTTAGGGTGCAATCTCGCGCTGAACAATCTTCAAAATCTTCAAAATAAACTATTGCTAACAGGATACGAAGAATAAATTAATATATTGCGAAAGGTCTCGAAATAAGGTCTGTTTTCCACGGCAGATTTTCGAAATTTCAAAAATGGATCAAATTTAGCGGCTATTTTGACGCAACCGGCACGAAATTAGCCGCAATCCGTAGATAGCGCATACCGTAGTCGAACAAGTAACGACACGTCAGTTTATGATAAGAATACCTGCTGCCCGAACCCCGCAGGGGAAAGCAAGAGATGAGCAAAGCAGGCGCATCAATGGCACGCGACCATGGGCGCAAATTGCAATAGGCATAGGTGCATGCGATCAATAGAATAGGCAACATGCGGCACAAGAAGATGGCAACGCGGTTTTCTCATAAACTAAACGCGATAGAACAGAACAGATTGAATATTCTTAATTCTCTAAAATATAAACGAGTTCAATTAAAAATCTAATAAACAAAAAAGTAATTTAAAAAGGAAAGTGGGCAAGAAGAGACACTACATCATTTTTTGAGGATTTTTCACCGTACGAGGGTAGCGGTAGAAGTGACTCCTATTCAGGGCACCGTACGAGGCTAGCGGTAAAAGTGACTCGTGTTCAGGGCACCGTACGAGGGTGCGGTAGAAATGACTACCATTGCAAAAAAATAGGCAAGGGGGTGTGGTATCCTGTTTTTGAGGATTTAGGAAATATTTTTTGAACAAAAAGCGCTAGCAACTAGCCGATCAAAAATTATGAAAATTTGGAAAATTCTCTATAAGATAAGTTAAAAAAATACTAAAAATACGGGGTGTAAAGGTTCTAAAATCGTGTCTAAAAGTGCAAAAAAGTTAACTTTTTCACTTTTTGAGAGCTTTCTCCGATTGTGAATATCTCAAAAACTAATATCTTGTGTCTTTGCAACACGCGGTGGAACGCGAAAAAAAAAACTACGTAAATACAAACTTGTGTACGACGCAAGAATTAAAATGAAAAATATAATTGAATTAAAAACTTACCAATTCAGAACACATCGGACTCCTAGGCACAGCAAATACTGTAAATAAGAAAAGAAAACATTATATTCATGTAATATTATATTCAAACAGCGAAAAAAAAATAAACATCTATGCTGTTTACACAAAAGTTACTCACACCAGCACGATGGGTCATCCTAATGATGAATAAATGTATTCACCTAGCAACTCGACACTTACGCATAAATAATAAATATCATTACTATAGTCGCAAGTTAAAACTTTATATCCGACTTTTTTATACAGAATTTTATATGAAAACCAAACTTGGTAGTGTAGGTACGTCATAATAACCGGTTGGTCAATATAAGCGGAGTCATAATAAACGGATTCTACTGTAGATCATTGATGAACGAATATAATGCGAATTTGGAAAATAGAAGTTCGGACAAACGATACGAGTCGCGAGAAATACGTCTGCAACAATCAGAGACCGGCACGAACTGGCCGCCAACTGCGCAAGCAACGACGCGACAGTTTATGATAAGAAATCTAGAGATGCGCGAAATCGGCGTGTCGCACGATACCTGCAATCTGAACTAAACTAGAGTGTGCACAATAAGACTCTGTGCCAGCTGCATGAACCTCGCAGGTAAAAGCGACAGCCCGAGGATAGACAAGAATCTTACGCGTAGCACCTCGCACGTCGATTGCGATAAGAATGTTGTTTATACACAAACGCTGATAATTGATTTGTCTTCAAAACGAATAAAATTCTATTTTAAGATTTTCGGTTCATGCTAGTGTCATCTCTGAATGAAACAGAGAGCAGTCCCGGAATTTAAATTAATAAAATAAGTGATATTTAATTCGACCATGTATTGTTTCTACTACGAGTACATTTCGGTTTACATTTGAGCAATGAAATGTATTTTCACATTTGGTCAAATTCCTGGAAAACTATGAGTCCTAAAGTAAAAATTTGAATTGCAATCTTCAAATATTCTGTGAAATGCTTGAAAGAAATTTCCGCAAAAAGAAGTTTAAGATATCAATTTTCTAATTCCAGGAAAGGAGAAAAACAGATACTATGAATGATGAAAAAATTCTTATTCACCACAATTATTTAAATGAGTATTCTTACCAGGCTACACATTGACACGACGAGTTTTGCTGAAGGCAAAAATAGTTCGCACAAGACCGAAATTAACTGCAATATTATTTACAATCACACAACAAGACCGGCCGACGTCCGACGGCAAGCGATCACGAATTCACGCAAAATGTAAAAAAAAACACACAAAACATTAAATTTCGAAAATTGCACACGCGATAAATATTTAGCGAAATCACCAAACACGACCATGAACACTATATTCCATCACCGCCGATCTATCGGATTTACCGAATCCAAAATCAGCGAAAGCAAGTGACTCGATATATTCCAATAGTACTATTACCGATTTAAAAAAATATATTTTCATCAGTATTGAATATGTAATCAAAAAAATCTTGTAATTAAATCACGTTTAATTAAAAAAGAAATTTGGTGTGCTGCGACTGCGATCACTCGACGAGAAATGAACTTCAAAATCAGCAAATGTTGTACAACAATAACGTTCAAAATAAAACCGAGAATAATTGCAAACTAAAATAAACGTATAAAGGACATGCAGTGCCATCTATCGGCACACAAAATAATGACAATGAAGAAAGTAGAATACCGATTAAAAACTACAAGCGCCATCTAGTGTCGGAGGTCAGAACTACTTATTTTGAAGAAAACTGTAATTGCGCACAACATTTCTTTTGAACCGTCATTTTTCTGTGGCGTAACCGGATTGACAAGCGCAAACGTTGGTAAACGTTTGGCATTGGTTACGATTGTAAACAAGCCGGTTCAAAACAATTGCCCAACAATTAAAGAAACGTTGAATTTGATAATAAAAGAAGCTTGATATAGTTGAAAATGGCCAATGGGCCAATTGCAGAACGCAACCGAGGTAAGTAATTATTTGATTTAACTTAGGAAATTATCAAAAATATATTATAACCTTAATTATTCACGACTCGCGTTTAAACTCGCTTGTTTTCTATCAGATGCGACTATTTACGTTGGTGGTTTGGACGACAACGTCACCGAAGCGCTTATGTGGGAGCTCTTCGTACAGGCGGGTCCTCTTGTAAACGTACACATGCCTAAGGACCGCGTAACTATGATGCATCAAGGCTATGGCTTTGTAGAATTCATGGGTGAAGAAGATGCTGATTATGCTATCAAAATAATGAACATGATAAAACTGTATGGGAAGCCCATACGGGTCAACAAAGCATCCGCGCATCAAAAGAACCTCGACGTCGGGGCGAATATATTCATTGGCAATTTGGATCCGGAAGTTGATGAGAAGTTATTGTATGATACATTCTCAGCTTTTGGTGTTATACTCCAAACGCCAAAAATAATGCGAGATCCGGAGACTGGAAACTCCAAAGGATTCGCGTTTATTAACTTCGCAAGTTTTGAGGCCTCGGATGCGTCAATTGAAGCCATGAATGGTCAATACTTGTGTAATCGACCCATAAGTGTCTCATACGCGTTCAAAAAAGACGCAAAAGGTGAACGGCATGGTTCAGCCGCTGAGAGATTACTCGCCGCGCAAAATCCACTCTCGCAGGCGGATCGTCCGCATCAATTGTTCGCAGATGCACCGCCGATGGGTTTAATGCCGCCTGGTATGATGGCTCCACCACCACCACCAGTGATGATGGCAGGTATAATGCCACCACCTCCACCAACGCCATCGAATATTCAACCGCCACCACCACCACCAGTTCCACCTCCTTCTGCATTCCCCACTGGAATCCCACCGCCACCATTACCACCAGTACAACCACCATTACCTCCGGGTGCTCCACCAACTGGTGCACCCAGTCGACCACCTCCGCTTCCACCAATGCCGCCAAGCACAGGACCTGGTCAACCACCACCGCCAAGGATGATGCCGTCTTGGCAAGGCACCGGCGGTGGATTCCCTCCACCCGGCCACCACCACCACCAACAGGAGCACCACCATTCCCCAATTCATTTCCACCTCCGCCGCCGCCAAGTACAAGACCACCGCCACCGCCGCAGAACTGGAGACCTCCGCCACCTTCTGCTTTCGCTCCCAGGGGACCACCGCCACCTCCTCCGAACTTCGAAGAGGGTAACTGGCAGTAACACTTTCAACCCAATCATCAAAATGAAAGTTAAACTTATAATAATAAAACATGAATATAAATTACTCTCGAATCTACGTGAATGATAACTCGCCCGAGTCACCCTCGACGCGGTCCTGCCACTGATCGGAATCACTCAACTCCAGGTCATCAATCGGCATGCTGGGTCCTTGTAACACATAGCTATTATTCTCAGGCGTGACTGGCAATTCTGGTAGATAGAATGACAGCGAAGAGTCTAACTTATTCGGCGACTGCGCCAATCGATTCATTCCTTCAATAGCGCGTTGATTATGCGGATCCAGACGCAACGCTGCGTTGTAATGTGTGAAGGCTTCTTCGTCCTTCTGCAGGCGGCTTAAATTCTCGGCGAGCAGTTGATGCATTTTGGATGATGGGTATTTTTCAACGTGTTTCTGTAGGAGATTGCATGCTTCCTGATATCTTTGATCCTGATCCAAGTATTCTACGAATAAACACACGGCGGGCGAGTAGGATGGATCATCAGCGATTGCTTTCTCCAAAAGACCACGAACTTTACCGTTTGTAGATGAATCTTTCATGATTACCGAAGCATAAAGCTAAAATAACAAAATATTAAGTAAAACGATTTTAATTCAATTTATGGTTGTGTACTTACAGTTAATGCTTGCGGTGAATTATTCAACACCTTACAAGCATTCGCTGCTATCGTCAACCCTTCGCGATATCGCAACAAAACAAAATTTGCTTCCACCAAACCATTATGCCCTTCAAATCGTTGCGGCGCATGATGAATCGCGTCTTTAAAGTGTAGCAATGCTTCCACATGCTTTGATAATGCAAGAAATGTGTGGGCTTTTAATAGTAACGCTTCCACATTACATTTCTGCATTAAACACGCCTGGTGACCGAAATACGCAGCTTTCTCATACTTTTTATTCGCATACATATACCACCCCATGACGATCCAGTGCTCACATGCCCAGCGAGATGTCTCCAACTCAATAGTCGCTAATCTTTCCAACTCTCGCAAGTCTTCCTTCTCTCCTGAACGAGCTAATAATGTTCCTAACAAGTCACGCCCTGTGATAAACCCGTTGTCTAACTGGACGACTCTCTGTAAGGTTTTCAACGCCATTTTTTCATTGCAGAGATAAACGTAACAATATGCTACTGTTACCAATAGGTTAACGTTTTCTCTCAATGCGTCTATGCTCTTAAAAGTGTTGATTGCATTTAAATACTCTTTGGAATGCATCTGTGCTTGACCACGCAACCAAATATTAATCCAGTTGTGATCTGATGTGGCTTCAATCATCAGCGAGTTCACTTCGATGCCTTTCACGCCGAGTTTTAGTAGTTTCTCAGCTGCTAGAAGCGCGCAACTTGATTCACGTAATACTTCTTTGTAGCACGTCGCTGCTGAGCGTTCTAAACCAGCTTCCATGTATAAATCTCCAAGTGCCATGTTTACTTTAGGAATTCTTGTTCGTGCTGGTACTGTTTGCAAAATTTCAATTGCTTTCTGTGGTTGTTTCATGTTTATCCTACATAGGTACATTTTATATTTGATGTTAATTTCTATGTCTTTTTGTTGTTCTTTCTGACTGATATTGGAATTGTTTTGATTGTTTTCTGGAGTGCTTGTGGAATTTGCTTTGGTTGACTTGTTTTTTGCAATGTATTTACGAATTTGCAATGCTTTGCTGTATGCATTGTCTGCTTGCAGGTATTGTTGGGTATGGTATAAAGCATCTGCATATAACATGTTGATTTCATACTTTGTTTGTGGAGTGATGTCTTGTTTCAATTCGGAAAATGATAATGTTAATTCCGCCTGGAAAATAGTATTTCAGGTTATAATTTTTAGTTTATCAGAGAAATCGAGAAAAACTTACTAAATGAATAACATTTGTGTGTAGTTCTTGTTCGTATAAGGTCTGTAGTTGTTTTAACGCGTTCATTTTTAATAAATTGTGAAATGCGAATGATTGAGATTCAAAAAATTAGAAGTTGTTTTCGCTCCGTTGATGAATGTCACTTGCTGTGTTGAGAAATGACCGTAAATCTGCAATACAATAAAATCATGTGTTGTAAGATTTTGTAGTAAATATTTGTATGATAATACTAAAAATGTATAAATAATTAATAAATTATGTCAATATTAAAAGAAAATGTGTTTCTATACTAAAATTAATATAATTTATAAAATATATTTATTAAAATAATTTGTGATTTTTCTTGGATTTTACAATTTTGTTTGAGAGTTTTACATGTTTCGCCCTCAAAAATAACATAAAACGTTTATAATCATGAGTTAGCACAAATTCTAGTCAAATATTTACTTGTTATAATAAAATTATAATTTTGTTCCCAATCAATGATTTATACACCCAGTTTAATTCCAAGGTCAAATCTAGTAAAAAAGTTTTTTAAATCAAGAACCTGGAGGAGTGAGAAATTAAGAATTTGCAGTTATAATGTAGGCAACCCAACATACAGCTCGTTTTTACACCAGGCACTACATATATTCAATATTGTTGCAATATTATTAAAACAACTATAATCTTTATTTAAATTTAGCAAAAATAACATAAAACGTTTATAATCATGAGTTAGCACAAATTCTAGTCAAATATTTAGTTGTTATAATAAAATTATAATTTTGTTCCCAATGAATGATTTATACACCCAGTTTAATTCCAAGGTCAAATCTAGAAAAAACCTTTTTTAAAACAACAACCTTGGAATTAAACTGGGTGTATAAATCATTCATTGGGAACAAAATTATAATTTTATTATAACAAGTAAATATTTGACTCGAAATTGTGCTAACTCGTCGTGATAAACGTTTTATGTTATTTTTGGTAAGTTTAAATAAATATTATAGTGGTTTTAATAATATTGCAACAATATTGAATATATGTAGTGCCTGGTGTAAAAACGAAACATGTTAACTCAACATATAAAAATTGTAAATCCAATATTCACGTAAAGTATATAAATAAATATTTCAAAATATACAATGGATTACGTATTCACAAATGAAAGTAATAATATCAAGAAATTTTGTTTCAGCCAATTGCATCTTCCGATATTTTTTTATTCAAAAAATTAAATATTCTCTACATATTATAATAGTATCATATAGTTCGTTTCGGTACTCATCGCATTACTAAAAATAATACACAATCTTCTTATAACTACAGGTTGTTTGTTCAATGTTTCAATCCACGCATACAAAACTTCAACTCGTTTTACCATAATTATCAAATATCTTTGGTTTGTGCACAACGTTTCTTTTGCTCAAAATACAACATGATAAAAACTTAATTACGCCTTAAAACTATGTCATAGAACCGTAGATGATTAAAATGATTGACAAAAACGTATACGCAATAGAATATTTAAGATTAATACACTTTGTCATTGAAAAATAATTCATAATGATCATAGAGAATTCATAGATATAACAACAGATCAATATGAGTCACATGACATAACACTAATATAAAATATGTTTTCTCAATCTTATTCCTTTCGATACTTTGGCATATGTTCTTGTATGGTTTCTCATACACACTTTACTTTCACTTATGCTAATATTGGGGTTGTAATGCTATAATGTTCGTAATATTCATCCTGATTGTGTGATGTGATGTTACAAATTGTTTCAATATTTAGATGCATTTTGCCCAGGCTTTTATGTAGTTATCTGCGAATCGCAATAGCAACTCGTCACTAATTTGAGTTTGGTGATAATTGTTTCCAAAAACACTAGAGTACTAATCAACTTCTCTGATAAATACTAGAATAAAATTGAAATACAATGGTAGGTAGTACGAGAGGGTGAGTATAAGCTAAGTAAAGTTAAGTAAACACTTACTGTACGCTATACCCTCACAATATCGCCAAAACGATATTTTTACTAAACCATTGCAAGTCAATGCAAGTATTTGTCAAGCCTGATGTGGATAGCTATTTCGACCATTAGAGGTCTCATCAGCACACCTACTGGCTTGACAAATACTGCATTGACCTGCCATGGCTTATATCGTTATATCGTTTTGGCGATATTGTGAGGGTATAGCGTACAGTAAGTGTTTACTTAACTTTACTTAGCAAATACTAGAATAAAATGTTGTTTAAAAATCTCGAATCTAAATCACAAATTGGTTTGTTTGCTTTCGATGTTTGCAATCAAATGTAAATTTAAACGTTTTGAGCACTTATTTTGGAAGATATAACAAATGTTTGTAAATTATTGAAACAAAAAAGTGGATAACTCTTGTTTGAAAGATGTTTTGCTTACAAAATAACAATTTAAATAAACTTACTCATAATCTGCACAAAAATTGAGCATAAAAATTGTTTATTTTTGCTTTTTGAAGCAAAAAATGAAATAAAATAAGTTTCTTTGTAAAAAAGAATAAAAGGTTGAATAACTAGATTAATTTTAGCAAGTTGATCATAAAATGATGCAATTTTTGTTGTTTTTTTCTAATAAAATTGAAATTTTTAGCATAAAATAAACGTATACGTATCTAAACTGTACGTTAATTGTTTTTTCTTACTATTTTTATCAAAATCAATTAAAAGAAGATTAAAATACTTCCAAACAAGAGTCACCCAACCCTAAAAACTTTGGCATTGTCACATTATCTCATAATTGAACAATTCAAATCGAATACGAGTAAAAACCGATCAAAATCTAAAACCTAAACTTTCAGTCACTAATCGAACTGCTATGTCTGATGTCCCCTATCGTCGAATTATGCCTCGTCTTCCTACACCCTTCCTCCAGCTCCAACCGCGGATTAATGCTGTTCGACAACGCATCAGTTTTCTTAAAATCAATCGTCACATACGGCTTACCCTTAACCGGACTATCTCCGCTCAACGGCCGCGTCTTACTCACGCTCACCGGGCCACAACCGCTCGGCTCAAGATCCAGCTCGACATAATTCACCTCCTGCGGCTCATCTATCACAAAATTACCTCCAATCACCCCGTTGATATTCCCACTGGACGGATCGTAGCAATCCGCCAGTGCAAGCGCATTCGCATCGATATTCGCATAGCAATGCACATCCTCCAGACAACTCTGACACTCCGGTAAAGGTGAGAGTGGAAACTGCGGCAAGATAATCGTCTCCACCATGTTATTTTCATCTACGTCTTCGGTTTCATGCGAGATCTCTTCAATGGTTACAGATTGAAGCAATGGCTTCACAGGTGTGGTAGTGCTACAAACATTCATGGTATCAATGTTCATATAAACGTTTCTATTCGCGTGAGTGTCACCATTTGGTAGATTAATGTACTGATGACCTACCTCTGTTTGGTTAATGACTTCAGAGTTGAGATAAGCATGTTCGGATGAGTTTTGTCTTACTGAAACAGAATTCCCACTGCTGCTTTTGTTATTGTTGGTTTCCGGATGTGGAATTTGTGGATTTGTAGCGTAAGGTGGTGGAGTTGTTGAGCCATTACTGGTTATACTCCCTGGGCGACTCAATGGCGGCCTACTTACAGTTCCATTACTCACAGGATTCAAATATCCCTCAGGTGAGTTAACAGCGCTTCTTCTTTGGACTTCTCTTTGGTTCTGATTGCTTTGTTGCATGTTTAGCAGACTATTCACATCCAGACCTTCTTCACTCATGTTTCTAACTTGGATATTATGCTGTAGAAGATTGAATAATTGCTCAGCTTTCTTGCATTTGAATGCAAATATGCCTTCGCCAGTGGCACAGCGTCTTCCACACTCAAAACTGAAGATTTCACTATCAAATCCATACTTTCGCAGGTTTCTGAGTGACCATGTTGTGGGTTTTTTTGTTCTTTGGTAGAAACACAACCCAACATACAGCTCTTTATACCTGGTATTACATATATTCAATATTGTTGCAAAATTATTAAAACAACTATAATCTTTATTTATATTTATCAAAAATAACATAAAACGTTTATAATCATGAGTTAATACAAATTCTAGTGAAATATTTACTTGTTATAATAAAATTATAATTTTGTTCCCAATGAATGATTTATACACCCAGTTTAATTCCAAGGTCAAATCTAGTAAAAAAGTTTTTAAAAACAAGAATTTGCAGTTATAATGTAGGCAACCCAACATACAGCTCTTTACACCAGGCACTACATATATTCAATATTATTGCAATATTATTAAAACAACTATAATCTTTATTTATATTTATCAAAAATAACATAAAACGTTTATAATCATGAGTTAGCACAAATTCTAGTCAAATATTTACTTGTTATAATAAAATTATAATTTTGTTCCCAATGAATGATTTATACACCCACTTTAATTCCAAGGTCAAATCTAGTAAAAAAGTTTTTAAATTCAAGAACCTGGAGGAGTGAGAAATTAAGAATTTGCAGTTATAATGTAGGCAACCCAACATACACCTCGTTTTTACACCAGGCACTACATATATTCAATATTATTGCAATATTATTAAAACAACTATAATCTTTATTTATATTTCTCAAAAATAACATAAAACGTTTATAATCATGAGTTAGCACAAAGTCTAGTCAAATATTTACTTGTTATAATAAAATTATAATTTTGTTCCCAATGAATGATTTATACACCCAGTTTAATTCCAAGGTCAAATCTAGTAAAAAAGTTTTTTAAAACAAGAACCTTGAAATTAAACTGGGTGTATAAATCATTCAATGGGAACAAAATTATAATAAACCTTAAGTTTCTGATGATGCCCACAGGGCGAAACATGTAAAACTCGCAAACAAAACTGTAAAATCCAAGAAAATCACAAATTATATTAATAAATATATTTTATAAATTACTACCATGGATTACGTATTCAACTTAGAAAATAATAAAAAAAATATGTACATATTAACCATGCAAGAAATAAAGTTGAATATTTTAAAACTAAAATACTTTAGTTTTGAAAGTAATATTCTCTTCTCATAAATAATATAAATCCTATAAAATAATTTCATTAGTTTTTGTTGCAGCTCCAGGTTTAGGACTATTTCTGACAGCTTACGCTAAAGCTAAGTTCACAGTGATGTAATAAACTTTGCTAGGTTACACCAAATGTTGCAAACCAAAACTGTACTCACATTTACACCGGCTATATTTTCGTCGTGTTGAAATTTTGCTACAACACGCCGTGAAACTCACAATCAAATCAAGGTCATTGCGTACGGCACAATTCGACTACAAGTTCGCCTTCTTCCTAGTCGCCCGCGGCAGCCCGCACAGACAAAACTTACTGACGAAGGCGACGACGGTGACGTTCAAGCCCCATCAGTTGCCATCAGCACTCCTCAAATCCAGCGAAACTATCATCAAAATTGGAGCAAGAACACTGCTAGAAATTTCTGCGTTTCCGGTCGCAAGCGCGAATATAACCCTTTGTTGGCAGCAGCGATGTCCAGTACGTCCAGCTAGAGTGGCCGCAACCACTGGAAGGCTTTTGCTCGCGGGCGACGACGGCGAACGATGCGCGCGGCGGGGACCTAGCCACCTCGTGCGTAACAATGTCAGCAGGCGGCGCGTCGGGGGGCGGCAGGCTCAAGTCGTCGCCGAAATCACCCAGCACCATCAAGCACCACGGGCCCATGAAGGCCACCCTGCCGATGGCGTCACTACTGAAGCAATCCAGCCCGCTGCGGTCTTCGGTCAGTCCCACGTTCTCCACTGGGCTTGGGTGGAAACCAAGTGAGGTGCATTCAGGTCTCAGGAGTCCTGGTTCTACAATTAGTAAAGGTAACTTGCTTAAAACTATTAGTAACATAAAAACCTTAAATTTTAACTTGTTTTTTGCAGGAAAAGTAAGAACAAAGACTGGAACATTAAACTGTATACGAAGATCAGCGTCGTTGGACGCGATTTACCTGCAGGGGCAGTGGCCCAGAGAGAACCTCTATGTACCACAACTGTTGCAAGTGGATAAAGCCACCCAAACCGAGGAGAACGAATGGTTCGAGTGCAGGAAAGTCCTACTAATGGGTAGTTCAGGCGAAGAAAACGCTAACAATTCAAATACAAATGGAAATGATAAACTAGAAAAGTATATCAAGCATAAGATTCAACGAGGTGCTGCTGGAAGCGGTGGTCCAGCTCATGGCCTGTCCGGAAACCGATCTCAGACGTCGCCGACAGGAGGCTTCGCGCCTGTTGTAGGTGATCATACGCTGAACACTAGTTCACAAACAAATACATGTAAGTTAATAAACCGTACTACATAATAATATTTACATGAATTAATTCTGGTTTATTTTCCAGCGTGTTTAATGCCGATACCAAGAGCTTTACCGGTAAACATTCCGATAAAACCACTGAGCAAACCAACGATGCGCAACTCTGTGGAAGGGCTGAATCAGGAGATTGAGAGGTTGGTGCTGAAGTCAGACGGGCTCGCCTGCTCCACGTCGGATAAGCACGACGAATTCGATAAGGTGTGTGTGTGTAACAGAACAGAAACATTAATTGCATACATAAATTCATTGTTTTTAATTACTAGACCACGCCTGAAGGCCACCGGGCGCCATTCCCGGAGTTGTATAGAAGCACCAGGTCGGTGAACACTCAGACGCCGTCTGCCAATGATCTCAGAGGAAGTTGCCATTCATCAAGTGAGTAAACTCCACTGGAATAACAATTTTATTCTTCTTTCTACTAACAATTTCTTAAATGTTTATACTTAATTAACACCTGGGGTAGGTCCACCCTCTAGGGATTCCGTATCACCGCTGATGATACCGGGTTTAGACACGTCACCGAGTGATGCAGGTTAATTACGCTTTAGTGATTAATTAGTTACACTAGTTTATCTATTATATTACATTTCAAATGTTTTAAATTATAAATATTCGTAGGTGGATCTCGTGGGTCAAGTCCAGATCAAGAATACTCGACGAAGTTGGGCACCTCGCCGCGAATTTTTCTCGCGCGTGGACCACCAGACGGCTGCGAACGGGTGAGCATGCGTCCGGAGGGTTCCATGACGCTGCTGCCCCCCTCGGAGCACCATGTGCTGTTACCGCAGCCCTGCACCGCCTTCCGGCTGCAGCCAAGTCAAGGCTCCGCGTTCCAACTATTGCAACCAGCGGCGGCGGCGATTATGCCCGCCGATCCGCAGCCGGATTTAATTTAGCATTGCAAAACCATCAACAAATCTAAGTTATCGAAGCATGGGCGAATGTTAGCCAACCAAACTAATATGACAATTTTAAGATTTAATATGGCGTAAATATTGTTGAAAGTTGACTTTTTAAAAATTCATTCAGACGATTTAAAAATAACGAGCTTGAAAGGACGAAAACACTACTTGTTAAACATTGCGTAAAAATTAACACTTGTTGGTTGAATACTTCAAAATTTAGATTTTCAAATTGTTTATATGTATGTACATTAAAAGCGAACACACAAACTGAAGAAACGCGCATGGACGAAGAACGAAGAAGAAATTTCAAAATATTGAAGTAGAGAAGTTGTTTAAAAATTTAAGTAACAAAAACTGGGGGACTGATACATTTAATTAAAACTAATGTAAGGAGAAATATTTTAGAGGTCAATTAGTGATTCAAGACGATGAGATGATGAAAAACGAGACAAAATGAGAGGACGAAACGGTGTATAAAATGTAATCGTTACACAATTATTTTTGTAAGAAAAGCGAAGTATGTAAGAGTAAAAAGAAGTTATTAAAAGTATATTAACGTAGAGGCAAGAAGGACAAGCATATTAGCAGAAAGGAACATTCCATGTAAGCAGTGAAAATTTAAAATTTACATTAGCAGAAAAAAAGGTTTTAAAAAGTCAGAACACGAAGCTAGAGGAAGAAAATGAGCAGACTGGGAAAACGATGCTGTGATTAAACATTTACCACACTCCCGCATTCTGTGTTTTGTCTAAAATCTTATAATTCAAAATGTCCGTCGGTTTCATTTCTACTGTAGGCTTGGAAGCACAGAATACAAAACAATTTACTTGAAATGTAAGATGTATGTGACATATCCGCAAAATACATGGACTGAACGATGCGAAACATCAAGCGTAGATATTTTCATTTTCCAGATGTTTTTAAAGTAAAGGTATGTATGTTTTAAAGCAATTGTTGCTTAATATATACCATTACTTAACATTAAAAGTAAAAAACAAGAATTACCTTGTAGTTGTATAGATGTACTAAGGAAATTTTCGGTCCGGGAACATCTTGAAGCAACAACTTCGGATTTTCTTTTTTTTATTTTAATTTATATGTAAAGGGACACGAATAATCTAGAATCGCAGCTTCTGGAAGAACCACTTGTTCTTGCCAGACTTGTACCTTTCCTCGAGTTTAACACGCGTCTGGAAGCGTACCTTCTTGCGCTTCATTGGGTCCTTCAGATCCTTAGGCTGGATCTTCATCTCTGACGCCAGATCGACCGTGTAACGGGTGGGCATCAGGTGATTGTAATTCAGGACCTGCAAAAAAAATGGTAGGCCGACATTAAATCTACAATTCTTACATAGTGTAAAGGATAACTGAGTATTAAATTACTTCAGTTGGTAGTGCATGTTAACAGATAATCACTAGTTCATTTCGTGGTGTTGTTTTGTCATCATTTGAATTGAAAATTTGAAAAATATGATAATAAAAATTTGATTCTTACCTTAATGAAAGGCTTGATCTTGGAACGCTTGTGAATCTTGACTTTGCCCATGCGTTTGTGCACCTTGCGTGGATAACGGTCGATGCCAGTGACGAGCGCGTGCCCGTACTGTTTATCGGACGTGCCATTGTCGTAATTCGTCATTACGATAGCCTTGCGGCCAGCGTACCGGCCACTGAGGACCAGCACGACTTTGCCCGCTTTCATAATCTTACCCATCTTGCTGTAACATAACAAAAAGAAATTTTATTATACAAACTCACCAGCCAAACACGTTCACTTGTTTTCCGCAACTATAACCTAACATCCCGCACTCTTCCCAAAGCAACAGAATTTAAACTTGAATTAAAAACAATTCGGAATGAATGTCGCCTAAATATGAACACAAACTAAAGTATCTATTACGAATTGAGCGATGGTAAGTTAATTCAGGGCGCATTGCTCGCGGATGGTTTAAATAAAAGAAGATTTTCGAACGATGAAGAGGAACCGTACTTACGTCGTGTGTTATGATGGCAGAAAAGACTCGGCGGCAGTGCTGCCAACCCTACCTCCTCACCGGCCATCTGACTGACACCAGCGCCAAACGGCATAAACTTGTACTAGTCACTCATATTCAAATTATTCGAAAGCGTGTTGCGCAAAAATTAATATTTCGTCTACGACTGGAGCAAACAGAGTTAGGCGCGATAGAGGTGTACTAGGAACGCACGCCTCAAGGTTGTCGGCACGCGGTAGTCGGCACACTTTCGCTGATACGGCAACAAGCAACAACAAATTGTGCGACTGTTGTTACTAACATAAATACTGCCAGCGCGCTGCATAATGGTGCAAAAAAACGCGAAAGAATTCCATTAACGGTGCGGAAGGACTCACGATGCGATAATGCCACGCGAGTTTGATGTGTCCAGCGGCAATAATGCGCACAACTGTCAGAAAAACAACTTGAGCGATTTGTAACAGTAGTTTTAAGTGTCAAATTGGCGTTTTATTGGAAATTATTAGTGCTGAACGTGTATTCCAGGTAAATTTCGACTTAAATTAAATGTTATAAATGCCAAAATCGAAGATTTAATTAATTTGATTTTAATATGATTTTGATTTTCAATCCTGCCAACCTATAAATTTATTGTGTATATTTGGTAGCCTAATATGAATACATATAAACAAGTTTAATTAATCATACGATATTTCTAATGCTTGCAGAATGATAACAGTCACTGTTATCAGTTATGAATATTCAGTGTTGTACATTAACATTAAAAATATTGAATTTATTTTTAAATTTTAACCTTTTGACATCTCGACACTGTATAATTGGTTGCATAGCTGATCATTACGCAATAAATTCAATTTTTATTTCTTGTTTGGTCTACGCGTTAAAATTCAGATACAATTAATTAATAGGCGTGTAAATATTTACACATTGAGTGCTGGTGCACAGCTGGTTGCTATTATCAGCAATTACAATCAGCGTTATCAATTTATTTCGGGGTATTCACAGCATATTCATGAATGTGACAAAACAACGCCATCTTAATTAGGCTAGTTTTAATGTTGCGTTACAATATGGCGGATTAACAACTTTATATTTAGTTTTTTTGCGACCTTCGCAGGTGTTAATAATTTAATGCCTCTGTTGTTGATTAAAAGTCTGTGGTATTTATTATTCATGCGCGTCACACGCGCTTATCTTATCAGGCAAACAGGCGCTATTGAGAACGCTTCGCATCACAATGGAGAACATTATCAGTTCACACATTATCACCGGTAAATCTGTCCGTTAGATCAAATTCCCATCCGTTGGGGTGACGATGTGGTGCTTGTGTTTATAAATAACTGATAATTAGTAATACTGAAACAATTAATTAGTCATCCAGGTTTAGTAAATGTGAGTTTTGTGGTGTGACTAGGTGTAAGCCAAGATGGCGTCCGTATGGAAGACGCTTATGCGTCGCAAGATAATCCAGCAACCAGAAGAAACCAGCTTGGGACGTGTTCTTGGCACCTGGGACCTAACCTTTTTGGGGGTGGGAGCTACCCTTGGCATTGGACTCTATGTTTTAGTAGGGAAAGTTGCCAGGGAGACTGCTGGACCCTCAATTGTTTTATCATTTTTGATTGCTGCTATTGCATCTGCTTTTGCTGGTAAGTTGAAATTAGGTTATGTGATTGAGGTTATGTTTATGAAAAATTATGTTTTAGGATTGTGTTATGCTGAATTTGGTGCTCGGGTACCACGAGCCGGTTCGGCTTACGTCTATAGCTATGTGTGTATTGGTGAAATAGTTGCCTTCATCATTGGATGGAATCTGATTCTTGAGTATGTGATTGGTTCGGCATCAGTCGCGCACGGAATGAGTTTATATGTGGATACAATGGTAAACGATTCACTAAAACGGCAGTTTATTGACATTGCACCGATTCACATCAGTTTCCTGGCGGAGTATTTCGATTTTTTGCATTTGGCATCTCAATTATCCTCTCACGTAAGTTTTTTTTTCAAAAATTAAAAAAATTAAAATGGCGATTAAAATTTTGAATGTTTTCGTTATTATTTACAGTTGGTTTAGCTGTAGGGGTAAAAGAAAGTTCCTATCTGAATAACATCGTCACCATTTTGAATATAGCCGTGGTGATATTTGTTTTTATTGCTGGGGGGATGAAAGCCCAATGGAGTAATTGGACAATTGCAAAAAGTACTGATGATAGTATAGGAAAAGGTGGATTTTTTCCATTTGGTCTCACTGGGATGATAAAAGGTGCCGCCACTTGTTTCTATGGTTTTGTGGGCTTTGATTGCATTGCTACCACTGGTGAAGAAGCAAGGAATCCACGAAGGAGTATACCAATCGCCATTTTGGCATCGTTGGGTATAAGTTTAATAGCGTATTGTGGGACATCAGCAGTGGTAACTTTAATGGTGCCTTACTATGAACAGGTAGACAACCAAATATACAAATTTAAGTATTTTCACATTTATTTTGTTTAAATTCCTAAGGATATCAATTCACCATTACCACATGCCTTTGATGTCTACGATATGGCTACAGCCAAATGGATAATCACAATTGGAGGATTATTTGCCCTTTCAGCAAGCCTCTTCGGCGCCATGTTTCCCCTACCACGGATAATCTACGCAATGGCTAACGATGGTCTTATTTTCCGTTTTCTTGGTATCGTAAACGCAAGATTTGCAACGCCTATGATTGGCACTATCCTTGCCGGAGTTCTTACTGGAATTATCGGTGGTTTATTCGATCAAGGTCAATTGATTGACATGATGTCAATTGGCACATTGCTGGCATATACAATCGTAGCTGCATGCGTTCTTATTTTGAGATATTCCGTCAGCGTTGGGAAGGTGCACATACACACAGATTATGATGACGATGCTGTTGGGTCCCTGGGACAAAATGGCGGATGGTTCAGTGTGTTGATGAACAGTGGAAGTGTGAAACGTCCAACGGAGAAAAGTGAATTTATGGTCACGATACAAGTTGGTTTTTATTGTATGTTGATGAGTGAATGATAATATTAAGAAGGTGTAATAATAGGTTATGTTTTTTTATAGGTATACTTGCTATTTTATGTGGATTTTGTGCAAAGTACCTTCCTGATGATATCAGCAACGGAGAAATTTATGCTATAGTGCTGCCATCTGTTGTCGTGACGTTGATGATTTTACTGGTGATCTCAATGTGCTTACAACCACAAAATGATACAAATCTGTCTTTTAAGGTTATATAATCATATCTTTTATATTTCCTAAGTATTTTTTTTTAAATGTCGATATTACAGGTTCCGCTCGTACCGATAATCCCCTGCTTGAGTATTCTAGTCAACATCTACCTCATGATGGCATTAGACGTCGCCACATGGATCCGTTTCGGCGTCTGGATGGCAATCGGTATGTTATCACAATCCTAACCACAATTAATCGCTTTTAACTTAACTTATACATTGCACAAGAGACATTTAATCGCATGTTCTTTTTTGCATTCTTTGCATGCTTGCTTGCGCACAATTTCCACTCACACATCAACAACATCAACAACGCCTAATATTCACCACACAAAAGGGTTGCCTATCTATTGGTGTTCAGCGCGGCCATGCTGTGGCAGTAAAGGCAAAACAATGCCGATTGGTTGCGTTAAAAACCGTAACTTGAGCGAGGGCAGCACTTATGTCAACTTTGGTTATCTACACGGCGAAGAATGTGCTCCCGAGAATAACGAAATGATAGAGAGACGAACTGTCATTTTATTAAATAATAAAGATAAAGAAAACAAAAAAGAACGTGAACAACAAAAGGAATCGAAATCAAGCGCTGATTCAGATAGTGGAGCATATTTTGAAGATACTGAACAGGATCAGGAAGTTCAAAGTACGAAAAGTAATAAAAGTGATAGGAGTAGTCACGTGTTGACGAAGTATGAAAACGTAACAATTGTGGAACCGGAAGAGATCGAAGATAAATCCGTGCAGGATGTTTTGGGTACTTTGGACCACATGCTGGAGAAGGAAGAGGAAAAGTGTGGGGATGGTGGTTTAGGTGTGCCTAGGTTTAGGAATCGCAGCGTGTCGATTGTGTCGAGTGTTTCTAACAATTCGAATAATCTACCGATGGAGGTGAGTGTAGTAGCGATTATACATCACGAGGATGAGCAGGAGCCTATTTTGGAGGAGATTGAAACTCCGGAGGAACCAGAACCAGAGGAGAAGTTGACTGAAGCTACTAATGGTAGATTGATTCAAAGCGTTCAAAATTTAACAGCACAGGAAGATAATTCTGATGTTGATCCAAAGGAAAATGAAGAAGTTGATGAATCAAAAGAAGAAGAGGAAAATAAAAAAGATGATAAAATACTGGAAGACATTTTACCTGTGCCTCCGCCGCCGCCATTGTTACTTAAACCTGCTTTACCCCCTCCACCTCCACCTCCATCAATGTCCCAATTTGAAATATTCAAAGCAGAACCCCCTCCTAAACTAGATTATCTCGCTGCACGTTCCACTCTGAAAAAATCAACACGTGCTATCACCCCACCACCTTCCGCATCTTCCACACCAATAGGCACGCCGCTTTCCACCAAACGCCGTATGACTCCATCCAAATCAGAAACCGATTTATACACACCCCCTGAAGATAATATAAAACTAACCTCTGAAAACATCAAACAATTCAAAAATAAACTCGCAGCTGATTTGGGACACATGCCCAACAACTTGAAGTTCAACGTCACAGCGTCTCCCTACTACCATTCAGTAACTCTGGATAGAAAACCAACAACAAAGAGAAATGCCAGCATTGGTGGTAAAAGCGAAAGTGTTGATGATCTTAACTTATCAGTGCCGAAAAGTGATGAAATGCCGCGGAAAAACAGCGGTGTGGTTGATGATAGTTTGAAAAGTGTCAACATGGACGCGATTAAAGCAAGACTCAGTGTATTATACAACACTAGGAGTGATGCAGATCCTGCTACTTTGTATAGAAACCGAAAAAAAGTTGATTCAGCTACCAAAGTGGAATTTGGTGAGAGTGGCGTTTAGGAATCAAACATAACCTAAAATTTGAACTATTATTACCTATTTCATCTGTTGTAAATTGTAAATTGTTGTTATTTCTTAACCTATACTTGTAAGTTGTTAACTAGTCGTAAGATTCTAACCTAGACTTGGTTTCTATTCCTACACTCATGAAACTTATCACGAAAAACACAGACTTGCATGTTTTATTAATATTCACACTCAATTTAAGTATTATAACCTTTATAATGTGTTTTCAAGCGTTTTTTTTTTAACCTAACATGGCGGCCATTTTGTTTTCTTTTGCAGGCACCGCCATGTACGCGTTTTACGGCTTTCCGAATAGCTACAATACATACGCTTACTATGAAATGTTAGAATAATAAAAATATCTATGAATATTTATGTGTTTATTTTTTTTTCTGATTGAATTTTTTTATTTTTGATTTATACGACGTAGTATTTCTTCTTTGGGATTATTTTTAGTTCTGGAGTGAAGTATAAATCACAAGGCCCGCGCCCCACTACTTTTTTATTACGTCTGGGTCCTGTAGTGGTAGTTGCAGGCGGCATGTCTTTCTGGGTATCATCCAGGATAAGTTGATAGTTCCATGAGATGCGTTCCGGGCGACAAGTGCATTTATTTTGAATTTTACTTTGTGTTTCATTGTGATTTTGTACTGTAGAAGGCATAACTTGAATTTTTATATTTTTTTTTTTCAAAAAAATGTCAAAAATGTCAAACAGCAACAAAAGTAATTTTAATCCTGTCTAACAATTTGACAGTTGTCATACAGAATATAAAATGAAAGTGCGAAGGTCAAACTATCACCGTGAAAGATATTTAAGGCAGTTTTTTGCCACGCCTCCAAACCGCCATTGGTGTTTTGACTACATTCGTAGTCAAGAAATCCTAGTGAATACAAAAAGTGGTGGGGTGAGAACATTTGAAAAGCAATTTGGTACACGTATCTCCCGGTTGACTAAACGCCTCAAAGATAGAGAGCGCTTGCGTCGCGCGAAAATCAAAAACGATAATATGGTCATTGATCAGATTGCTGCATGTCCCAGCTCGGAAATCTCTGAATTGGGTTCTGTGTATGAGTATTATGATGTCGAACAGGAGAATTTACGTACAGGGGTGCAGATGGTTCGTGATGTGGAGTCGGATTTTGATCTGCGTGTACAGGCAAAGATTTGGCGTTTTTTCAAACCGAAAAATATTGGTAAAAGGAAAGTCGTGCGCATTATAGGTGTTTGGGAGGTTATGTACGAGGAGCATATGTTGCAGAAGTTAAAAGTGTGGTATACAAGGAAGGAACTGCGGAAATCTCATGAAGCGAAGTTTACTCATAGATGTAAAGAGTTTTTTCGGAAAGCAATGATGGTAGTATATGTTATTATTATGTATTTTGACTTTGTTATTATTTTTTTATGATTTTAGCATGGGAGGAGTAATATTGTCTTGACCAAAACAGAATTTTATCTATGTTTACTTTTGTATGAGTTTAACATGTCACAGTTGGTTAGTTTTGGTCACGCCTTCAATATAGGTGGTATTGGTATGTATTTTTGGTTATTTTAGGTTATAAATTACATTTTTCTACTTTTACTTTCAAATTGCCTTTTTTCACTGTTTAGAAACACAAAAAGTGATATTTTATTTTATATTAGGAAAGGCCAAAAGGAGTTTATGTCATGAGATTGATTAAGAGTGAGTGTAGCGGGTGATTAATCAATCGAGTGTTTAACAACGTTTAGTCACGTGATGCTTACGCTATTATTTCTACATCCACGCAATTTACACGTTTTGTACTGCACTAAAGGGAAATGCGTAGGCGCCAACCACACCCCGTGACTAAAACCTATGACTAAAGTACTTTAATCACTGCTTTGGTAGTCTGTGTTTAAAGTATCACTTTTAGTGTCTCAGACCCATAGAAAAACCGACGCATTCGTCACTGGAACCCGCCGTGACTAAAACCTGTGACTAAAGTATTTTAGTCACGGTTTTAGCCATCCGTGTTTAAAATACAACTTTTAGTGTCTCAAAACCATAGAAAAACCGATGCAACTCCCCGTGACTAAAGTCAGTGACTAAAATACTTTAGACACGGGATGAAACTTAAACTTGCTCATTTACATAAATTGAATTTCAATTATTTAAAATTCATAATTTCATGCAAAAACATTTTTTTAATCTCGTGACTAAAATGTCACTTAGCGCACTTGTTACTTAATATAAAAAAAAACACTTACATTTTAGGTGCTGCTGTAGTAATTTACTTCCTGGTCTCCACCCTGGTCCAAATGCCTTTCAACATGTGGATAATCTCAATGGTATCCTATTCAGGTTCACTATCACTCCGCCTATTTTCCGACTGCACGCCCCTTGTATCCGCCATTCGATACCCCATATTCCTTGCGTTTGTAATCGCTGAATCACGACGCTTAATCAATTTTGAAGCGGTGGTCAAATTTCTGTACCTCACTCTTGTAAAAAACACCGTCTGGCAGAACTGCACCTTCCCGTCGGCTAACGAATACTGTGTTCCCTTCCACACTCAATCTGAACACAACGTGCGCTGTTCTGAGCCGCGCACGCGCGATGCAAACTATGAGTTTTTCTCGACGCAGTTCTTCGTGCAGTACGACGTGTTTCACGTGGGTAATGTAGGCAATGAAATCAAGGAAGATGTGAAATACTGGGGTGATCCAGCTGGGAAATATTATGGTCCTGCGCTTGGTATTTTCAGTTTTATTATTGCATCGAATGGGATTGGTATGTTGAAGAAAATCACGATTAAAGCACAGATTATGGTGATATTCCTCGCTGGTATTTGTGTGCTTACTGTTACCATTAATCGATTGCAATCGTTGGATAGATTTGTGTGGAATTATACCGCTATCACCGTCAAGGTATTTTTTTATTTTGTTTATTTTTGTTTATTTTATTTTTTTAATTGTTTTAAAATAGTTTGTGGTGAATTTTATTTCGTTGAGTCTGCAAACAAATAGTCTGCCAATTTTGATGTGGTTGGCTTCAATGAAACCGCCGGATTTGAATCCTGCCACTTGCAGTGTGGTGCATCAAGCTATCAAGTTTTCTGTGTTAATGATTATGAGCATGACTTATTCTGCGTTGGCATTTGATATTGCAAGCAGGTATAATATGGCAAATATTGAATGTTTTACACTTGAAGGTAATTTAAATTAGATTTTTTTACTTCCATTTTTAAAGCGCCGTTTTTTTATGCTTTTAAGACACTAAAAGTTGTATTTTAAACACGAATGGCCAAAACCGTGATTAAAGTACTTTAGTCACAGGTTTTAGTCACGGGAGGTTTTGGTGACTAATGCATCGGTTTTTCTATGGTTTTGAGACACGAAAAGTTGGATTTTAAACACGGATGACCAAAACCGTGACTAAAGTACTTTAGTCACAGGTTTTAGTCACGGCGAGTTCCAGTGACTAATGCGTTGGTTTTTCTATGGGTCTGAGACACTAAAAGTGATACTTTAAACATAGACTACCAAAGCAGTGATTAAAGTACTTTAGTCATAGCTTTTAATCCCGGGGTGTGGTTGGCGCCTACGCATTTCCCTTTACTACAGTACAAAACGTGTAAATTGTGTGGATGTAGAAAAAATAGCGTAAACATCACGTGACTAAACGTTGTTAAACACTCGGTTGATTAACCGCTCGCTACACTCACTCTTAATCAATCTCATGGCAAAAACTCACATTTAACATACTATATTATAAAAGTCATTACTATTAAATCTCACAGATTACTACCCCTTCCGTTAATTTTATTGTATTTTATAGGTTATGACATCGTCTTCACAATGGTACCGGACTTCTTCTCGACATTTCGCTTTTCTGCAATTTGGCAAATGACCTGGCTCGTTTGTATGGTGCTAATTTCCGTAATATACTCAGTATATATGATCCTAGCCGCATCAGACTCCCTCATTCAAATAATCCCTAATGGAAATTCATACGCCACGCTTTTCATGTTTCTAGTCACACTGACTGTAATCGGTTTCCGGCTCATCAATTGTTTTCCCTACGTGTATCAAACGCTAATGGCGTTTGAACTGCGTGGCTTAAACTACATCAATAATTTCAATTTCGGTGTGGTTGTCATTTGTATTTACTTCATATATAAACCATTTCGATTGAGTCATGAATACGAAGTGGTTTTCGGGAGTAAACCGGCCAAGTTTTGGATTATTACATGGCATTATATGATATTTGTTGCGATGGTAAGTTGATAAGCAGAATTAGGTATCATTTGAATGTAATTTTTAAAATCAACAAACAATTTTTAATGTTTGTAGTTTGTGCTAATTTTGACCGCCATTGATTTAGTGGCGCTGGAGACTCACATTATTGCACAGTACATCATAGCAGGTATTTTTATACTGTGTGCATTATGGTTATTATTTCTTAATTGCATTAAATTGGCATACAGGGGAATAAAAAACAAGGTTTGTATAGAAATTAATATAAAATCTTTTTTTTTCTATTTTCACCTTAAAAGTTAAGTTTTTCTATGGTTTTAAGACATAAAAAGTGGTATTTTATACATGGGAGGTCAAAGCCGTGACTAAAGTACTTTAGTCACGGGTTTTAGTCACGGGGTGGAGTTTCCGCCTGTATCTGGGCAGAAACTAGCAAAAAGTGAAAGTAAAAAGTGATTTTTTCGATTTTCTAGAATTTAAGTGATTTATGTTTTCCAACTCGTCGATGGGGACCAACCACCCAAGACCAACGTGAACACCAACGCCGCCTGGAACGAAAGAAACACCTACAGATCCGCTACGACTGCCGTCACAAATGCTTCATCAAAGCCAAACAATTCCAAACAATGCTTGAGCGTCAAAACGTTCGCTTAAAAAAAGTCGAACAACTGAAATCATCCGGTGCATACGCCTGGTACATCAAAGAAACCGTCCTCAAAGAAGAAACAGTGCAATTCTTCAATACCAGCATCACCGAAGAATATTAATTAATTATACATACACATTTACATGGTTTTCTATTTATTTAATAATAATATACACATCTAACATATTTATTCTCTTCGCAAGTTCTGATTTTATTTTATTTTGTAAAACATCTTATTATTTTACGCTTACACATATATTACGCTACTTTTATATACAATTTTATTGTGATTCTTCTTTAGTTGTAGGTTATGTTTAAGTGGAGTGTAATACACGTGTATTGTAAGATTGTAAGCTTATCGGTATGACAATTTGTTGCGTTTAGCGATTACCCTGTACGTTGCGTGTGATTTGCTGCGGTGACGTTTCACAAAGTGAGGTTAGGTGGGCTAACATAACCTAGATCATATATCATGTCATCTTGTAACCTATTCTTCTCGTGTTACACATTTATTACTATAAATTCTAATTTCTAACCTAACTTTGGAAATGACAAAATAATTCTCAATTATTTAACCTCAAAGGAATGTACAATTGAATAAATTAACTA
The DNA here is from genome assembly GCF_025399875.1 of Dalotia coriaria. NCBI lineage: Eukaryota > Metazoa > Arthropoda > Insecta > Coleoptera > Staphylinidae > Dalotia > Dalotia coriaria. The sequence goes on from NW_027045445.1 coordinate 7,623,670, forward strand.
TATACACATTATCTCTACAATTTTTAGATTTTTTTTCTTTCATTTTGTAGAATTTAAAGTTTTATTACTATTTGTGCTGGAAAGCAATGTCTTCTCTTCGATTCCGATTGAAGTGCTTGAATGTAAGCCTCCAGAAAGCTATCCGAAAGTCAGGACTATAAAACGCGTAGATAAACGGATTGATCGCCGAGTTAATCCACCCCAGCCAGGTGAGATACCCCATAACAACCTCGGTCCACGCACCCGTTGGAATAAACGGTGTTAGTAGATAGTAAATAAAAAATGGCAGCCAGCATAAAATGAAGCCGCCGACGACGATGCTGAGCGTCTGCGCTGTTTTTGTCTCGCGACGGAAAGAGGAGACGCGCGTGGCTGGTTCAAAGTTCATCACGGATACCTCAAGATGTCCTTCGGTTTTGGGCCGCGTTGTGGTTAGCGATGTGGCGTAGAGCGATGCGTGACGCTGCTGGTGGTGATGGGGTTGCGCTGGCAATGAGTGGTGATCGTGTTTGAAGGAGTAGTTGAGATTCGAGCGTAGCGAGCGTGAGAGGTTAGGTTTGCGTAGTTCGACTACTTGACTCGCGGTGGCGCCGGGGCCAGACGTTGTTGATGTGTGGTTGGGTGTTGTACCGTCTAATGCTGTTTCATTGGTCGTCAAGCTGGAAATATAAAAATTAAAAATGGTAATATTACACTGAAGCGCCACCTATGATTCAATTATCGAACTATAACTATGATTGAATGTCTGTACTTATCCCTATTTTTACTAATATTACAAATGCGAAAGTCCTGATGTTTGTTACACTTTCACGCAAAAAGTACTAAACTGATCATCATGAAAATTTGTACACATATTCTTAGTGGTCCCCGAATGGTTATAGGCTACTTTTTATTTAATAAAAAAAATTATTTTTAAAGTAAAATAAAGAAATTGTTTAGCCAATAATACCTCTGCATCTGGCTATTTGACTACTTTAACGCCATCTAGCATTCCAGCAATGAAGCTCAAACCTAAGTACTATAGAACCTTCACACTGTATTATCACACTGTATTACCGACAGCTACGTCAACATCAAATCCAATTGACTACACTATGGAGACTGTACACTATACTTCCATAGACTATACTTTCAGCCATTTTAAACTTCCCGCCATTCTACTTCATTGTTACTTCTTCTGTGACTACAGACGCGTACGGAAGCAACTTCATTACTTTAGATATTCACGAGCAAAGCCGCGTGTTAAAGCTAGTAACTAAATAATTAAATAATTAAATACCTTGTACAACGAATTTGTTCCTCGCATTCAGATGATCCACGCTCCAAATCGGATTCTTCTTTAGCCGATGTAAGAACCAGTTTTTGAGATTTCTGTAATATTTTGCCATATAATAAACAATTTAAAATGTTGTTTTTTATTTTATTCTTACCCGATTTCTACCTTCAATATTAGCCAATTGATCGTGCCTCTGCGCTACCACGCACGAAATCCTCACATAAACATACACCATCACAACCATTGGAATGAAAAACGAACCCATCGCCGAAAAAATCACATAACCTGTGTTTTTATTATACCGACAAGTCTTTTCTTTATGCCTTCCAGGTTCGTACCTATAAAAATCATTAATCTCTTAAGGATAAACTGTCGTGGGGCTTAAAAGTAAAAGGCATGGAATAACTGCCGATAATATGCAAACAATTTTCCTCTAAGTAGGAAAATTGCTTCCAAATTGCTTTGGGACTTTAGTTAAACGACACAGTTATTTTTTACGTAGGTGGAAAACACTTAGTACGCAAATTATGCTTGACTAAGTAAGTTTTGTCTAAATTTAACAGTAGTGATTAAAGGTACTAACCAGCCAAACATGGGTGGACATGTAATTAATGCCGAACTGATCCAGACGGCGAGAATCATCGTGAAAGCTAATCGCTTCGAGCGGCGCTTTCGGCTGTAGCTCAAGGGTTGCGTGACGGCGAGATACCGGTCGACGCTGATAGCGCACAAGGACAAGATGGATGCCGTGCAGAGTAATATATCCAAGGAGACCCATACGTCGCATAGGATCCAGCCTAATTCCCATACGCCTAGCGGAAAATCATATTTTTACATTTTTAGATGTTTTATAACCTAATTTTTAATTGCCTAAATTTATGCAACCAAATTTACATCAGTTGTTTTGTTAGCATAATTTTCTTCTTTATTTATAAACATTTAAAGTAAATTTTCATGTTTACGTGAATAATTTGATTGATTTTATTTGCGTGATAATATAGGCAACCAATATTACATTAAATGTCAAAATGCATTTTTATATTTTAAATATTTTAATAATTTACGTGTTTTCTTCAAAACTAAAAGCTTGAATATTATGTTATAGTTGTTTCTTTAAATAGTTTGTTGTGCAAGCACGAATGTTTACACGCTGTAGCCGCCACCGCCGCCGGCGGCGATATTTATGGACACTAATGGCAGCCAAGAGGGGCGCAGTCGACGCGCAAGTTTTAATTAAAACTAAAGCAACAGCGCGGCGTGCGCGACGCGACGTTGACAATGCGAGGCGTAATTAATTCCGGCCGTGTCGTCTACACGCGCACCGCCCCCAAAACCCCCACATACACACCCACAAACACAGACAACCCCCTCTCGCGGCATAATAAATTTACAAGCATATACAACACACAATACAAACAGAACAACGTCAACAAATAAAAAAATCACACAATTAAAAACAGATATTACAACATACAGTATGTCCCACAAGTTATAAACTAAAGTTTCTTTACCTATAAGTCTGAATGCAACAGCAGGTGGCATCACAAAGATGCCCACGAGCCAATCTGCCACGGCTAATGACATGACAAAGCAGTTGGTAACTGTGCGAAGTCGGCGCGTTGTTAGGACGGCAAGAATGACAAGCGTGTTGCCTACGACGGTGATCACAATCACGACGCTCAGCAACCCAGCCAACGCCAGCTCTTGTGTTCCACCAGCTGGAGGCGGTGCAAGTACACCGCCCCCGGTGTTACCATCTCCACCCACTTTATCAACTCCACCCAGGTCGGCCATTCCTCCTCCTGCGAAGCTGACATTACTGTAGGTGAAGTTATCCAAGACGTTGAAGACGTTCGACTCGCTAAGACCTTCTTCGGACATAACTAATCATATCTGTAAGAAAAATTGCATAAATTTAGTAATTTTACAAGTAATATTAAGGATTAAAAGGTAAAAATCCCTACTAATATTATAAATGCGAAAGTCCTGATGTTTGTTACACTTTCACGCAAAAACTACTTAACCGATCATCATGAAAATTTGTACACATATTCTTAGTGGTCCCCGAATGGTTATAGGCTACTTTTTATTTAATAAAAAAAATTATTTTTTAAATATAATAAAGAAATTGTTTAGCCAATAATACCTCTGCATCTGGCTATTTGATTACTTTAACGCCATCTAGCATTCCAGCAATGAAGCTCAAACCTAAGTACTATAGTACCATCACACTGTATTATCACACTGTATTACCGACAGCTACGTCAACATCAAATCCAATTGACTACACTATGGAGACTGTACACTATACTTCCATAGACTATACTTTCAGCCATTTTAAACTTCCCGCCATTCTACTTCATTGTTACTTCTTCTGTGACTACAGACGCGTACGGAAACAACTTCATTATTTTAGATATTCGCGAGCAAAGCCGCGGGTTAAAGCTAGTGGGAAATATTAAGTAAATATTGCTTTTAAGTTGAAATGGATGTAAATATAGGCATACAAAGTCACACAAAGTGATGATGTACATGTAGATATCTAACATGGCCGCCAGTGCGGTTACCAACCGCAGTCTTCAGCCCGTCAGGTTTCTCTTTGCGTAATTGCGGTCTTCCACAACTTGCAAACTTTAACTCAACTTGGAAAACTTGAAGTTTTTGCCGGCGCGTTGGAGTATTATCGCATTATGCGGTATTAAAGCAGATTCTCGGTAAGATTGCGCGCGTATTGTGTGTTGTCGAGCACGTTGGGTTGCATATGTTCGCGCAAAGCCGCTACAACTTCGTATCAACTCGCATGCATTATCGTTTAACTTGAATCTTCCTAAGCCTCGTATCGCATAATTAACGCGCTCGTATTAACTACAGGGTAAGCTGAGTGCGTTAATGCACTTTATTAAACTAGTTTTGTTATCAAATTGTAATATTAATGTAATGGAGGTAAGATTATGATAAAAATGTCATTAGAGGCTTAATTTGTTTCTATATTTATGAATTTTTGATTATTTTTGTGTTTTTTGATTGTCTAAAGTTATGCAACCAAATTTACATAAATATTTTTTTATTTCTCATTGTTTTGTTTGTATAATTCACTTGTTTGTTTATAAATATTTCAAGAAAATTTCCATGTTTACGAAAATAATTCGATTGAGACTATAGGCAACCAATATCACATCAAATTCCAACCAATGAGTAAATACTCAATTTTTCAATCAAATAGCTTGTTTTTTGCGCTATAAACTTTAACGAACGTGCTAAAATGCACAACATTTAACTCATCAATCTAACATAAAACATTCTCGACTAACCAGACGCATGAATGTGCACCAATGTGCACCAATGTTTTGATGACCCGATTCGTCGTTCGTCGCCGTGCGAGTTTGACGAAATTGTTTAAGAAAATATGAAAATTGATTCAACCGAGCGAAGAAAACGAGTCATGCAGCGCAGCAGCCACATTTACCGTGCGTCATGTTAATATTCCACATTCAAGGCAACCCAGCAAACGTTGAAATTTTTATTTCTCACATTTCTCGCACAAAAAATTGAATAAAAGCCGTCAAAGTATAGATATTTCATTACTACTTGCCACGTGTTTGAATTATGGCTCAATTTAACTTTGATTTATCTACTTTTGTTTGTGGCAGCGCACGCATTAAAAATCAAAGAACGAATTTCGTAAAATTAAATATTTAGAGTCTGGACTGGTGAAAAATTCGTGGAATTTTTTTTATATTGCGAAGCATGATGTAATCTAATCGGATGTATTTGTTTGATTGAGAGCATTCCATGTAAAATAGTGCTGATACTTACCGGATTATCATGGTGATAACAAAATTGCCAAACGATCACTGAGTAAATACTTCATCTTAAAATAAAACGAAATATTTGTGTATCTGGTTGATTAAATCGCTTAAAATAACTTCTTTGTGGTTATTTGTGTTGCCTATAGTCTTTCACCACTTCCGGAAAGATTTATGACATCTAGCAGTAGTCTAACCTCACTTAAACTCTTCACTTGTTGTTTTTTTGCAAAAGTTTTGTTTTTACTTGTTTTGTTTGAGTAGCGATTGACCAATTGCACGGCTAGGGAAATGTTTAACTTTGTCACAAACACAAATACTAGGAACTTTTCTGCGGCGAATTCAACTTTCGGTTTAAATCCAAAATGGCGGTAAATAGGAGAAAACAACAAATGACAAGCACGTTAAGTTAATTAATTGATTAATTAACCATTGGCGTACTGATTGAAATAGATTGGATTGGATCCGGACGAAGAGCCGAGGATTTGAAATTGTATTGCGATCGCGACGGCCACGACGCGACTGATTGCGCGTTCAAGGTCTCGCGCGATGCTTGCATGCGTCGATTTATCACGTTCGCTTATTAGAACGTAATCGACGTCCAAGATTAAATAACAGAAAACCACCAACGGAAATTAATCCATCCGCAGGTGATTCATGCAATAAATTTCTTTAAATTTTTTTTATTTTTTTTATTTTTTTTTTAATTAAAAAAAAATTTATAAAATTTTTCCTAAAACAAAATTATTTTCTGGTTGCATGTAAATATTATGCTCATATAGTCTAACAATATGATAATCTTACACAAAACCTAATTGACAAGCTCCAAATTGAGGTTAAATATGCAAAACATTTACATAACCTTGAATCGGTTTCTTCTTGCTCGGATACTTCGCATGCAAATAATGTGTGCTAAATTAAGTCAGACTTATTATGCGTCTTCTTGCCATCGATATGTTTTCCCCGTGTTGCTTGGTTAAACTTCGCTTTGCATACGTATTCGCATAAGTTTCGAAATTCGTTTACTGTGTATGTGGCTTGTGTGCGCCTTTGAATAATTTATGCCACTTCGACGCTGTATTATGTGTCGACACGCCGTCGACGTCGTCGCACACGTCAATAAGAAGCTCGCGATGAGCTTTGCGATGAGCTTCACGAGTTTCACGAGCTTGTTGCTGCGTTACGGAGCGTGCAACATGTGTTGCATGTGTGTGTGTGGTGGGAAGACTACGACTTCGATTTGTTTCGGCTACTTTGACTTGCAAAACGTTTTTGGATGAAAAAATTTATTTCACTAAATTAATAGGTATTTATTAAATAATATTACAATTTATTTTCTATGATAAAAGTTAGGTTATTAAGTAAACTTTGTAATTTGCATTCTGAGTTATGCATACGTGAACGGAATATTAGTACACTTAATTAGTTCGTCAATTAATTGTTTACTTTGAAGTTATCCAAAGTAAACCAGCTGTTAAATCGCATTTTATCCAATCTGTCAACATGATTAACCACCCGCACGTTCAGTCATTTTAAATTATCGTATTCAGAAAGCGGAAAAAAAATGCGTTTAAGTTTACAGCGAATTTATTTTTATATTTATTATTTCGATATTTTGCGAATGCGGCAAATGTTTGAGTGGTACAGCTTACAGGCGTATCGAAACGTTTTGTCGGAGACAGCGCTCGTAAAAGCTTGAATTTTGTGAGGCAACCCGTTGCACACGCTGCACACAATTTGCAAAATGGCGGACGATGGTAAAACGCCACGTTTTATGACATTCCAAGTACTTTTGCGGAGATAAAACGCATACAACTACTAAAACTAAACAAAATACAATAAAAAACTTTATGTTGATAAAATAGGAAACTGTAATTTTTAAAATTGACTTTCAGTAATGATTTAACTTTATTTTTATTACTTTTAAATGAGATAATTTATTTTTGGACGTGTTTATCACTTGACGGAGTTTTTGTGACTTAAATTCTGCTAACAGCTACAGTGGAATGACTCACGAGGGGTTTTATTATGTTGATTAATTGATCTTTAATGTTGTTGACTGTGCGCCCGACGGCGCCTGAGTTTGGGGCATGCTGTGCTGTTTTCTTCAGGCGTAGAACCGAAACTCGGCCGACAATAGATTAATAACATTTGCGTTTGGGTTTGTGGCGACCACAGCGCCACCCTGACGATTAATTTGCATCGCGGTTACACGACTACTTAATGAAATGAATGTTTGTACGCCCCCCGTGTTCTTTCTTTGACAAACACGCGTTTGGAGATGGAATGTCGGTGATAATTTGCGTTTTATTCCAAAAATTCGGTAAAAAATGAAATAAAACATGTAAATTTGGTTGCATATCATGTTTTCAAATGTAGGCTTCACATCCCTACTAATCTTATAAATGTGAAAGTCCTGATGTTTGTTACACTTTGACGCAAAAACTACTCAACCGATCATCATGAAAATTTGTACACATATTCTTAGTGGTCCCCGAATGGTTATAGGCTACTTTTTATTTAATAAAAAAAATATTTTTTAAATAAAATAAAGAAATTGTTTAGCCAATAATACCTCTGCATCTGGCTATTTGACTACTTTAATGCCATCTAGCATTCCAGCAATGAAGCTCAAACCTAAGTACTATAGTACCATCACACTGTATTATCACACTGTATTACCGACAGCTACGTCAACATCAAATCCAATTGCCTACACTATGGAGACTGTACACTATACTTCCATAGACTATACTTTTAGCCATTTTAAACTTCCCGCTATTCTACTTCATTGTTACTTCTTCTGTGACTACAGACGCTTACGGAAGCAACTTCATTATTTTAGATTTTCGCGAGCGAAGCCGCGGGTTAAAGCTAGTATTACATAAAACATGAAAATATAGGTTTGAAACTTGGCTAAATTTCTAAGTTTCTAATTAGGAGCAGATATATTAGAGTTTCCAAGTGAAATAATCACTTACATTCCCTCTAAAGCCAAAGTGCACATCAATTTCGAAAATTTAATGCATTTGGAGCGAGTTCAATGTCGCGTGTGGGTCGTTACCGTCCCGGATCGTTTCGTAACATCCCAACCATCGCAACATTGCAAATAATCGCAAATTCGCGACACAAACGACCGGCAGACACGCGATCTTCACCACTCATCACCCTTCCAATATGCAAATAAAGCGCATATTCAAGGACAAGACGCTGCCGAAAAGGCCAAACGTCCATGTTGCGGATGCGCGCCGGCTGTTTTTGCGTTAATTTAACTTTCAAGGCGGCACGGATGTCCGCAAACACATAAATCGATAGCACACATTTATGAAAAGACACAAAAAATGCATGAAATCATGGAAAAACAGACGTGAATTATTGTTATTACCTTTTTGGTGCTTCGACAGTGCGTTTTGCCGTTTTTACATTTCCAGCCATCGTGTACATCGTAATTTATAACATGTGCTATTCATAGATATACGTAAATCATCCTGAATATACCAAATGCATGCATTTAAAATACGTCATAAGTTTTTGTGTGGTAATTTAATGAAATTCTACGGACACATTGTATGTGTATGTGCGACTGATAATGAATGCAATTTCATGTCTGTTTGGCGCTGGTGATTTCTGGCCATTTCGTCTATTGTATTGCTGATTTGGCGAAAGGATGGCCAGGGAATTCCGCCATCGAGCGTTTCATTGCATTTCATCGCGATGAACCGCATGTCGGATGATAACGATGAGGATTGCAATTCGGCTGCCAACATCAAAATGTACCGAAATGCAGCTGCTACACGCGCACACCAATTCAAACGGGTATTAAATCCGATATATACGCGAAAATACAAAAACACATAGATAACACTTGAAAACTCTCAAATGTGGTTAGATTTGTCTCCAACTTTGAGGTTACACAGCTTTAGGAATATTTCACTAGATGGCGCTGCTAAATATTTAAAAATATAATATTTCTTTATTTTTAAAATAGAATTATGTTAGGTACAGCATTTATAATTCAATAACGGTTGTATTCTATTTATTTATTTAAGTTTAAATTATATTTTGATATTTTTATTTTCTAATTTTCCCGTTAGATGTCGCTGGATCAAGATAAAACTGTGGTTTGATTCAACGTGGAAGTTTATCAGATAAATTGGCGGATTAGGAGTGCGCGTGCATTATCAGCGTCGCAAATGCGGTTAGCTCGCGCGGGGATGGCGTGTTTGTCAGCGCCGGCTCTAGGAAATGCAATTAAGCGCGTGTTATACGTTTAATGATGCGTATATTACTGCATTAGCCGCACACCTCCGCGGCGCCGACGTTGAGGGACGCCGAGACACACATGGATTTAATAATGAAATGACCGCGCCGCCTCGGAATTGCATTACATGTTCATTAATTCACCGACGCCGCCGCCAAAGCCAACAAAGGCCAGGTGTATTGGCAATAAAACAAACACGGTAATTCTAAACCGCGCAAACATCGCCTGGGTAAAAACTAGATGTATGTTTGGTTGCATATATTGAATATTTTAGAGTTTAAGGAAATTATACTGAATGAAAGTCAATAAACATTAAGGATGTTAATGTGTATTCTCTGGAAATGTTTGTAAATAGAAAAATGTCAATATACATAACCTAACCTAAAAATTTTATATTAATCCCTACTAATATTATAAATGCGAACGTTCTGATGTTTGTTTCACTTTCACGCAAATACTACTTAACCGATCATCATGAAAATTTGTACACATATTCTTAGTGGTCCCCGAATGGTTATAGGCTACTTTTTATTTAATAAAAAAATTATTTTTTAAATAAAATAAAGAAATTGTTTAGCCAATAATACCTCTGCATCTGGCTATTTGACTACTTTAACGCCATCTAGCATTCCAGCAATGAAGCTCAAACCTAAGTACTATAGTACCATCACACTGTATTATCACACTGTATTACCGACATCTACGTCAACATCAAATCTAATTGACTACACTATGGAGACTGTACACTAAACTTCCATAGACTATACTTTCAGCCATTTTAAACTTCCCGCCATTCTACTTCATTGTTACTTCTTCAGTGACTACAGACGCGTACGGAAGCAACTTCATTATTTTAGATATTTGCGAGCAAAGCCGCGGATTAAAGCTAGTATTGAATATTTTATAGTTTAGGGAAATTATACTGAATAAAAGTCAATAAACATTAATAATGTAAATGTGTATTCTCTAGAAATGTTTGTAAATAGAAAAAGTTCAATATACATAACCTAACCTAAACATTTTATAATAAAACTTCATATTTAGAGTTTAATACTGAATAATGTTGATAGGTGGCGCTACTTTTTTAAAAAGTGAAAGCTTTGGAAAGTTATACACTTAAACATTTCCAAATCCTTTTAGAAGCTGTGAAAAAAATGTGTCAAACACATTTACGAGTACAAGCTTCAAGCTTCGTCGTGTGAAAATGTCTAACATAACATTTGCAAAGCGTGAAAAATGCGAAAAATGTTCTCATCGATAAGCACATTCAAAAGTCCTCTTCAGAGCACTCGACCTCTGGAACACCAAGAGATTTTCACAGATCAGTTACTCGACTCGACACGGCACAACGTCTCGCGCGATAAAAAACGATAAATCTTCCTCACTCTGCAAGAAGAGCGCTTTTTTTTTGTCAAGACCCAACGCGATGAAAGTGAAATTCGCGAATTAACCCGCATGACTTTTATTTTTCTCCATTTTCTCAATGAAAATAATGAATTGCCAACAGACAATAGACGGACGTGATCATCCCTCAACAAAAACAACACACAGACAAGAAATGTATCAGAACTTGATATTTTTCGATATTGGCAATTATTTTTGAATTTTGATATAGATCCCAATTTTGCTGTGGATTAGTTTCTTTATAAAGATTAATTGGTATTTGGCCAACTATCTACCAAAAAAAAATGTACATGGAAAGTAGCCGATATTGATGTTGACGCACCACGGGGAGAAAAAATACACCCTCAGGCGTTGTTTGGTCGAAGGCACTTAATTTGCTGCTGCCAACCGCTGGATGACCTGTGGGCCGATGGCAATGCATATATTTGGCATGTTGCCGATGTCACCGATCGCCCGGATTAGTCCAGCATCGAAAACAAATTTGTGGTTGCTAATCCAACGCCAGCATAGCCTCAAAAACTCATTCGGATGTAAATTGGGTTGCTTAGTTGTATAACTGGTTGCCTACGGTGAAACTTTTATTACTGTTATTTTGACTGTTTGTTAAACACAAAGAAATTTATATAGATAGCGTAATTATTCTGAAAATTTACATGCTCGCACAATCGAGGCGCGAAAATTGCGTTGGTTGATATTCATTAAAATTCATTGGAACTGCAAATGCTAATTTTCTGCCAAGGCGTCGGAATGTTACGAAATGTTTTCCAGAATTATTGCGAACGTCTGCTTGTTAACACTCATCTAGCATAATAGCTTGTTAACGCTTGCAAATATCATGCATTTGCATTCACATTTCAGGCGCATGTTAGGCAACTTATCACACCAACTAAAATAAATAATGTAGGCAACCAAACAAACAACAAAGTGAAACTAAATAAACTAAATGTTACAGAATGCAAAGTTGGTTTTATTTTAATTGTATTTTTTGCGTGCGGAAGTAAATTTCACTCTTTCTGATGTCAGCTCGAAGTTAAGTTTATGGGATTCGAAGTAAGACGGCACGCTAGTAAATCTCGCGCGAAATGGACTGCGAAAAGAAACCGCAAAGAGGTTTTGTACATACTGGAAAGCAGAGGCAGGAGCGGTTCCGCTTACAAAGCGGGAAAATTTTACGACTTGTGTGCGAGGTTCTAATTTACTTTCTTTTAGTACTTTTTGGAGGAAAAACACTAGATGGAGGAATTAAACGTGTTAAAACACAGGTAATTAAATAGAAACAATTAAGTATGTGGTTCTTTGGAGTGTTGTAATGTAGGCAACTTAACTAACACATTGAACGCACTCAAAAATGACATTTTTGTTAATTTTTTGATAAAAAAGAACAAATTTTTAAAAATTGAACAATTGGTTGCATAACCAATCAATCTATTTTTACATTGTACTAAAATAGCTCTAAAATTTCACGTTTTTAGAAAAAAAAAAAAAATTGAAATTGATTTTTTTTTCTAAATGACGAACATTTGATATCAATGTAATCGAATCCCAGCGTTTGAGTCAGTCGTTCATAAAAAATAGCTCGCTAGATGGAGACAAAACGAGAATTATGGAATAAGTTGGCGAAAACGCCAATGTCGCATTATTTACGACTTCGACTTTGGTAGCATCGCTAACGCACACACCACACACTCTTCAATTTCTCACGCTTCATTGCAAACGATATGGTGCGTTATATCATTGTTATCGAAATAGTTTTTCCGCACAACGAATCAAAGACAAAACATTTTTTTCGGCGGATAGTTTCTAGCCTAAAACTTTTATCATACATTTTTCATATAGATTTTTTTTTATTATAAAAACATGATGTATTGATGAAGTATTTCGGATAAAAAGAAATAAAGAAGTAAAAAAAATGTTGGAATGACAGAAAACTGTTTGTTAAATAGAAGTGAATTATTTCTCTTGTCATAAAATAATTCTTTTTAATTTTTTGTATAAAAGTATATTATTTATCAAGTGTTTAATGAATCGAATGTATAATAACGTTAAGCCACATGATACTTAAATTGTTTTTTTTTATTTTCACTCACATGGCAAATGCACAGGTGCAAGCTCCACCCCGTGACTAAAACCCGTGACTAAAGTACTTTAGTCACGACTATGGCCGCCCGTGTTTAAAATATCACTTTTTGTATTTCAAAACCCCGAAAAACTAGCGTTTTAAAGGTGAAAGTACAAGAAACAAAAGAAATGTATGAAACGTGATGACATGTACTTATATTTATCCTTCAAAGTGTGCCAAGACTCAACATTCATATATGTTAATTAAAATTTACACCCCTTAAAGTACTTCCATCTAGTGTTCTACTTAACTTTTCCTACATGTATGAAACTTTATTCTCTCTCTGTGTAAATATGAATGTTTGAATACTAAGAATGATGATGATGATGACGCCACAGGAGAAAGAAAAAACCCTTTTTCAATAGATATTCGCACGATGAGATTTCGCGCCGGAAGTCGTCCCCGCGCGCAGAAGTGATATATGATACCAGAGCGCGCGATGGCACGTGCGAAGTAAAATGTTATCAGTCGTGTGCGACATGCCGCCGGATTTGCGCTGGATATGGCTGTTCGTCGATAGCGCAAAAATTCCGGCGCGCGTTGGAATTGCGAGTGAGACTGCGGTGATAGTCGAGGAGCCCGAACGCAGAAAGGAGTGATACATTTCGCAATTTCAGCTGCATTCAACTGCGATCTGCGAGCTGCGATCTGCGACGTCTCAGACACTCACAAAGTCGCTAGGGTTGTTGGAGTCGCACTCGGCTGCATTTATCTTGTGAATTTGTGACGCTGAGCAGGTTGGGAGGAAAGCGAAGGTTGGCGTGTGCCTGGATTTGTAAAGGATGCAGTTTTATCTTTTTTGGATTTATCTTCGTGGAGTTTTATTTGGAAACTTTTGTTGAGATTATATATTTTTGGATTAAATCTTAATGGTGAATCGTTTATCAGTTTAAATCGAAAAATTTATTTATTTTGTTTTATTCTACACCCCGTGACTAAAACCCGTGACTAAAGTACTTTAGTCACGACTTTAGTCACGGCCTGTATAATGTACCACTTTTTACCACTTTTTTTAACTAAAGATTTTTAATAAAATAAAATTCATTGCCTGACGTTTACTAATCCTGGTAATTATCCTAATTTCCCAATCGGCGTATTTTAATCCTTCATAAATTCGAACTTGCTAATTCTGCATGCCTTTCGGCATCTTGCCTCCTACGTTTTCCCTCACTTTTCTTCTGTTTCTCGTTTTATATGCGCCGTCGCGTGTCCTTTGTCCTTTTCTCTCGTTATTTCAGTAATTAACTGAAAGTCGTTTTAATTCCAACGCCCGGACTTTAATTGTGTCTTACTAACGTCGTTTGTGAGATTTAACATTTCGTCCTTGATAAGATATAAAACACTCCTCAGTCGCCGAGGACAAGAAGCAAAAGGTGCGTTTGAAGAATTAAAATCACAATTTTACGATAATCGCTAGTTTTAATGGCGTCACGGACGCAGGATAATGATAAGGTTTTGGAGTTTCGGATGTAAGGTGGAACATGCCGATGCCAAATTCGATTTTGATGTTCTCGTAAATTATTTCCTCGGATTGGTCGAGATTGGTCTGGATTAGAAGACCTTTCCATCCTTGGAAACATCCTACATGTCTTGGCATGTTCCGCATCTGCATACAGGAAGTAGTATGAAGGATTACGTCGTAAACCCATCAAATATTACTGAGCGTGGTTTTCAACAGGACATCAATACCGAAATCTTATCGAATACCACGGAAATATAAAAAATTTAATAGGTGATGGTTTTTTTATTGAAAAATATTTTATTATCCTTTTTAGTCCTTTTTGATCGTTTGGAATTTTAGTCAGGGCGTAAGCGCAAGATATTCATCCGTGCCCGGCAATAAATCGTAAGAATGTGCATCCTTTGCAGGGCAAACGTGCAAGGATTGCAAGCATGCAAGGATTTAAGGATTCAAGGATGTGAATGTGCAAATGTGCAGACGCGCCAACGTGAGTTATTTGCATGCGGGTGCGAATAACGAACAATCGAGAATCGTGTGGCTAGTAATTTTCGGCGGTCTTTGTTCGCAATCAGGAGCGCTATTCATACAGAATTTTAGATTATAATCGAATATTATCATAAAAAATTATCGATTGGGGAATATTTGAAATTCGACATAAATTTTCATTTTAATAATAGCTTAGAATTTGATCTAACATGTAAAAAATGTAGGTTAATATTATATTAAGTATCAAGTGGTTAAACTGGAGGTTTTGTCACAGGTTTAATCAATCGAGTGTTTAATACGGTTTAGCCACGTGATGCTTACGCTATTTTTTCTATTTCTACTTTATTTCCACGTTTAAGTTTTTGTATTTGAATTTTTGTATTTTAAAATTAAAATACAGTCCACCCCGTGACTAAAGCACGTGACTAAACTACTTTAGTCACAGCTATGGCTGTCCGTGTATAAAGCACTACTTCTTGTGTCTTAAATCGTAGAAAACCTGGTATTTTATAAGTAAAAGTAGAAAAACGTGTTTTTTTATTGTTTTGTCCTAATTTATTTTATATTGCAATATATTTGTCCCCGATTCCAGGAATCTTATAAACATTGAGAAAGTAAAAAATCTTGGGATAGTCTCAATCCCCGAATTCATTTCCCTACGCTTCTTTCTATCTTTTCTTTTATATTACTTTCAAACGTTTCGGTGTTTCGGTTCCTATTCGTTTTCGTCCCTTTTATGAGCGCGTATTTGCTGAATTTTCAATTGCGATCGTTTTTCATTTCTACGGCGCATGAAAATTTTATGAACTTTTGTGCGCGTATTTACATTTTGTTTCATATATCCTTTGCAAAGTTTTTTTTCTTTCTAATCCTTGAAATACCTGCGTGTGTTTTTTACATTCATAAATAAAAAATAAATTAAACGAAACCGAGGGTGGATTAAAAATTAAAATGTTCTCAATTCAAACAATGCAATAATTTATTTTTTTCTACTTCTAATTTTAAAACGCATTATCCATGGTTTTGAGAAACAGAAAGTGGTATTTTATACACGGACGGTCAAAGACGTGACTAAAGTACTTTAGTCATGGGCTTTAGTCACGGGAAGGAACTTGCGTCTGCGTATTGACCTACGGTTCGTTAATATCATTTGAAGATATTTTTAGTCAAGTGTATTTATACCATGACAATGAATTTTCTTTGAAAACCTATTTCCATCAAATACAAAACTTTGCAGGAAAATGCATGGGAATAACAATATTTGCTTCCTCCTCAGGCAACTATTACTCATTGAAATTCGTGCGGTAAACGAAAAAGTGCGACAAAGAAATAAACTCGACGCGTCCTTGAAATGCACTCCTAGATTTCAACCAAGAGCCTTCGCAGATGCAGAAACTCAAGCAGTGCATCGCAGTAAACACGTGCCCAACGTGCGGGACAAGGACAAAGTATAGCAGACTTTAAATCTTTATTTTTACTATCGTTTCATCTGAAACGCTGACGTAAACTTTTATCTGCTTCATTTTCGTTGATGCATCCCGCATTGTATTTGTCTTCATTGTTGTATGTCCTTGACGATGATTCTAAGAATATATTCGTGGAAGTAGTCAGAAAGGAATTTAATTACTTAACATACCAAAAAGATTTTTTACTTTAAAATGTATTCTGTAATTAATTTGTCATTAACACGAAGGTGATGTATATATAACATATTTATAATTATATGCTCATATCAGACTTCTGACCTGTTTTGAGCATGAGATAATAAAGTCTCAAAACTTGAATTGAGTTCTTAAACACTTTCAAGTGTTAATTTAACGCGAGTTAACGTTAAAGATAAAAGTTTCAATGTGTTGTGTGTTGTTTGATATTACGTGGCCGGTCTGACACGACGCCATCTTGAATTTTAATCTGTTACTTTCACAAGTTTGAAGTTTTGCCAAGTTTACAGACATAACCAAAGTTTTCGGGTTGAATAAGTTTAAACATTTATCAGAAAATCAAAATCTAGACCGAATTAAAGTATTGGAGTGTAATTGCATATAGAAAAGACAGTTGTGTTAGTTAAAACATTTATAACTCAAGAACGACTGGACAGATTTTGATCATCTATGATTTTTTGGATTCATCTTGGTTTGGAATAAAAGAATAAATAATAAAATATAAAATATATAAATATAAATATATAAATATAAATATATAAAATATAAAATTATAACTGGAAGGGTGTTAAATAAAGGATGAAAGTTAATATTGAAATTCAATCATAATTACAACTAAATAATTAAATTTAAGATGACGATATTATTATTGCTACAAATATTAACTATAATAAATTTTAGATTAATGCCCATTTCTTATTCTTAAATTATATAAGTCAAAATCTTGGCTTATCTCCGATCCTTGCAGAATAATTTGTAGAAGCACATTATTTACTCATAATTCACACTTGCATTATGCGCGTTAGGCGTGAGTAAATTTAGGTGTCGCTGTTTAATCATTCATTATCCTTTAACGGTCTCGGTAATGCCACCGAGCTTGGCTTATCCTTCATCCTGCTAACTTGCCGGCGACGCAAAAACTGTGTGACTCAACAGTAGGAGACCATAACCAACGGAAAGATTGCCAGACTAACGAGACGCGAAAAAGAATATAAAGAACAAAAAGGATAATATAGGATATAACAGGATAAAAAGTATTAAGTAATCCTTTAATTCACTTAAAGTTTATTTGCTGCACATATAATAGTATTTATCAAGTTATAACCAAAAAGAAAAAAATCATATCAACAAATATTTATTTTATATCTTTGTGTAAATTAAGGATAATAGCCAATAAAATAAATATTATTCTTTCGTTGGGATAACACACAGAAAAAACCCGAATTTTTATTGTTATCTATCCCGAAGCACTTTAGAACGAATTGATAGCCATGCTCTTTATCTCAAGCGGTCTAAAAAGGACCTTAAACTAGGATACTACAACTAGGACCATGGCTAGAAAGGACCTTTCAGGATTTGCCTGCGTTTCATCCCAGTGAATGCTGAATAAATAATCCATTTCGGCTGGCATAATGAGACTCCGCTTTCGGTTTGTCCTGCGACGGTCCTGCAGGACTCAATTCACATTCATTCGTCCCTTTTTTTTCTTGCTTCGCTTTGCCTCAGTGCGGTGTGCAATGATCACTCATGATGTGTGTCTCAAAGGACGACACGCACAGTCGCCCGCAGTGGCGGAACAAAAAGGACACAAGGACAAAAATAAATTGCTTGAAAAAGATTTGCGACAAGCTGAGGGGGGTGCCGACGCAGGGGCAAATTGTGCGGTTACGCGTTATTATCCTGAGGGGCCCAAAACAAGGCTGGTGAGTTTAGAAAGTCTTAAAAATAAAAAATGAGATGAAAAAAACGAGAAAATTTAGACTGAATTTGCGTAGAATGCAAAAAAAAAATTTATTAAGGTAACCTCAAAATTATGACCGGAATTTTTTTATTTCCACGTGCGAAAACAAGTATTATGTCAAGATGAAAGAAACTACCACGTGAAAAACTTTCTATAAAAACCGGAAACAGAAGAGAAAAGTAATCGAATTAAATCCCGGGCCTACACTCTAATAAAAAGCCGTCAACGTATGCGACACAAGAAAATGGTGCACCACAAAATGGCTGAAAAGGAAGGGAATAATGGCTGCCCCACGGCGTACCGTCCACAAGCCATAATGACGCCTAACAAAAAGCGGAATTCAACACAAAAAATAACGCCGGAAGCGGCGCTAAATGCCATCCTCATTACAGGATGTCGACAGGCGGACAGGATTATGTTCCTAATGCCTTCATTGTGACCTTGGAATGATAAAAAATTATAACTCAAAGCGTAATCTTAAAATTTCCTCATTTTGATAAATGATTTTCGAGTTTACTTTGAGTTTGAAAGTGAAAATTAAATTTTCCATTTCAAGTTTATGACAAGCAGCTGCACCAGCTGTGATAGTATATGCAGTCCACAATGCACGATGCAAGTCACATGGGTTGCAAACTTTACGAGAGACCAGAGCAGAGCATCTCGAAACTTTTGCTTGTCAACTTGCATCGCGTCGTATCGAATGATTTCATATTGAAAATGGAAAATGTCCGGAGTGCAAGCTGCGCTGAATCAAACTTCAATCAAGTTGGACAAAGTTTAAGTTGAAAAGTTGTCTGTTTACTGTAAACAAGAAACAGAATTGAAATTGAATAAAGATTTCAAAACTGAAACACAGGTGGAGTTACTATAGGAACTTGTTGGTTATGTATAATAGCTAATACTTAGTTTATATCAACAATGATAGATGGCAGTAGTTGAAATTGTTGTTGTAACTTTTAATGTGATTTTGATCGATTGTTTACGCATAAATTATGCATACTTCGATTATGCGTAATACTCGGTAATTGATGCAACTAATGAGTTTGATGAATTAATAGCATACGCTGCCGGACAGACGCTAATTGAACTTGCAGCCGATAAAATGTAATGCTTGTGGATAATTCACGTAATTATTTTGCATCCAGGGGGAAGCTTTTACTGATAATTGAATATCTATGCAGTTTAAAGAGAAAACTTAAAGTGCAATTTTTTAGATGAACAAAAAAAGCATATATTATGAATTAATAAATATTTCAGGTAATTTTTCTTACAAGTTGGTTGTTTTTGACAATTTTTATCTGCCCGCAATTTTCCGCTTGTCCAAGCAAAACCCAATTCGATCCGTGACAATTTCATTTCTTTCCGGTTGCGATTTTCTTTCATTATTTCCGGATTTTTGCCATTTTTGCACGATTTTTTCGGTTCCAGCCGACAAATAGGATGAATCGCCAGAGGACGGAAGGAAGCGGCGTCGCTGGCGACGATGCGGAGCAATCTGCGCGCAATAAATCACGAAATCACGCAGTCATGAATGCGATTCTAATGAAGCGCGCGCTAATTCGATTAGGCGCGAGTGTTCAGTAGTTTATCCAGTGATCAGGTCTTTCCGTCTCATCGGGCTGGCCAGAGATATTACATTATCATCACATTAAACTATTTTTTGAAAATAAAATTATTCAAATTAAAAAAAATTTAAAAAAAACGCGTAAAACAAGAAATAATTTCAAATTCAAATGAATTTTGATAAAAAAAATTATTTTTTAAGTAAAATTTTGTTCTCCAGTTATTTTAGACTCCTGTAAAGTGCACTATGTCCATATTTTTGCAATAAACAAATTCTTTACTTAAAATATTTATTTTATAAAATTTTCCAAATGTAAATCTCTTATATTTGACCTATTTGTTAAATCTAAATCAAGGTTAGGTATTCCCATTTCATTCTATATTTGTATATTTAATTGTTTGTAAATTTATGGCTTAATAAAATCCAATTCACAAAATGCGTATGCCTATTGTTATAATATGGAAGCGTAAAATGTGCGGCGCGTCTGCTGGCTATAAATATCGCATTTTATGTGGATGTGAATGGGAATGTTTCACTTCGCACATAAAATTGTCGTTTGCGGTGCTTTGGCGCTTTACGCGGAATTCGGGCTTTTGCCAGCGTTCGACAGTTTGTTTGCACTCTGGTGGTGCGCGCTAATTTCGCAATTGCGGCGTTTTAACGTTTTATTACCGCTTTCAAAAAATAATTCACCGTTTATAATTAGGTGAAGGCTATGAAAGCTCAGGTTTGGGATTAAAATTGATTATTATGCGATGTTGGTAAATAATTTCATTAAAAATAAAAATAGAAAAATTTAATGTTTTAATAAATAAATATTAAATACTAGCAGTTGCACGCGACTTCGTTCCGGCAGTGTTTAATAAAAATGTAATTCGTTTTTACTCTCTTGTTCTAGACATACTCGTAGTAAGAGTCAATTCTATCAATAAGATTAGCAATTTTAATTTAAAGAAATTATGCATATAAAGTTTTGTCAATAATGCACTTCAGCGCGCCATCTCGAATTCAACTATTTAACTATCACTATGATTGAATCTCAATGTCAAATTTTCTTCTATAGAAAAGAGCTGTTTTGAGGATTTTCCCGGCAATTATTCGAATTTTTCTCACCTTTTAAACCTTCCTTAGACCTCCACGAATAATTCAAGACCAAGATAAGATAAATCCGTTCAGCCGTTCTCGAGTTTTAGCGAGACTAACGAACAGCAATTCATTTATATATACATAGATAGATTATAGAATTTTATTGTAAAATGCTCGAATATTGACTTTTTTGTTCTTTTTTTACTTCTATCTTTAAAGCGTTAGTTTTTCTTCAATTTTTAGATACAAAAAGTGATATTTTAAACACGGACGGCCAAGACCGTGACTAAAGTACTTTAGTCACAGGTTTTAGTCACGGGGTTAAGCCATTCATGACAAAAAATAGTTTGTGAGAATGGTGACAAAGGTGAAATAGACAGGAAATATTAAATTCTAAATTTAAAAATAGTAATGCTGAAAATTTGGCCGGAAAACTTTAAAAACTAAAAAAAAAAACAGGAAAAAATCAGTTTATTCAATTTATTATTGCAGAATACGTTGAACAATTTTGATACGCCATGTCTAATATTACTTTTCAATTGTTTCTTCCCCTGTAATTGTTCTAAAGCCAATAAAAAAATCCCACTGGCTTCCCGCCATTAAATGATTACAAATGCAATGAAAGACAACAGCGTGAAAATAAATACGCCGTATAGGAAAGCACCGAAAACGAAATAAAGCAAGAATGGCAGAAATGTTAGCAGTGCGTTGACGTACCGAGAATGGATTACGAGTTGAATTCAATTGAAGAGCGACCAACCAACAACTCGCCGGCGCGAAACACGCGAAACGCCACTTCAAGCTTGCTTCCCACACTTCGGGAGCGAGTCATAAAACATCCGAAAATTCAGTGAAACATCATAAAACAACCTCGAAGCAAGCAACAAAAAAAATACAATAACGGAACGCCTCGCAGCGCAGAGAAAACTTTGTAGCGTCGAGTTCTTTTT
This sequence comes from Dalotia coriaria, assembly GCF_025399875.1. Taxonomy (NCBI): domain Eukaryota; kingdom Metazoa; phylum Arthropoda; class Insecta; order Coleoptera; family Staphylinidae; genus Dalotia; species Dalotia coriaria. Next base: position 7,645,486 of record NW_027045445.1, read on the forward strand.
TATCTGGACATGCCAACACAATGAAAATTGTTTCAAAGTTGATTTTATTAACTATTTTTAAACAACGCAAGTGTATCTGATAGTATGATGCAATCGTATTGGTATGAATGAATAATTTCAAGGAATTTTTATTTTCGTTTGTAAATGAATGAGTTTTCCAGTAAAAATTCATTAATTAGCCACCGCTAAGTGTAATTGCTTTGCGTGGTCGGTTTGACACGCGAACAAAATGTCATCCAATACAATTTAATCAACGCTCGACAAATCAACTTTCAATTTTCATCATCTGTTAAAAATCAGTTTTGTTTTATTTTTATTTTTATTTCAACACGATTGTTAGTTAGTTACTGTTTCAATTAAAAGAAATTTATATTGTAAACTCTTGTAAATTGCCAACTTGTCAATTCGTACTATAAAATAAATATACGAGTAAATTGTGATGGTGGATGAAATTCGTCGTTGTATCGGACGCATCCGGTACGCAATCAGTCAATTTGTCCAGCGCCTCGTTTTTTCGATGTTTTCGGCGCGTTGCTGTTTCGTTTTTTACTTTTTATTTTTTTGTTACTGCAATGCGTTTGGATTGACTGATTGGTGTTATTAATATTTCGTCGTGCGTTCATTCGCGTTGGTATTTTTTGTACTTTTAGACGCGCGCGGACGCGCAAATCAAAGTTGCGGGGGTGCGGGGGAGGGGAGGGAAGGGTGCGTACGTGCGGAAAACATTTCGTCAATGTCACAGCTCATGGAATTTTCTATTTATACGTGGAAATATTTTGCACTGCGGAAAACTATGAAATTATGGCAAAAAATGCAGAAGTATTTGAAAAATGTAACAATATTGCAATATATTTTATTAAAACATGACAAATACTTGTTATTATTTGTTTTATAGCTCAGTTTAGTTCAGAAGTAATCAGGATTAATCAATTTTCGATACAAACACAGTGTTATCTATAATTTACCTGGAAATAACCTAAAATCAATAGATACACTCCATAGTTGTCAAAATTTGAGGTTAGAATTAAGTATCAGCATGTTTTGCATAAAATTTTTTGTTGTTTTACTGAAAAATTATAAAAACTTAAACAAAACAAACAATTTTTTTAAATTTAACATTTTACTCCTTTGTTTAAATACTTTAAATAACAATTTATTTAATTCTTTTCCTGTTCGCTGTAATTTACTCAATTTGATTAATTCAGGAACTTGGAACGTTAAATATCGAAACAAAAGTCTGTCATTTTGTGATGTAATCCGATGAACAAGTAACAACAGACAACGGAAACGACGTTAGCACGTCCGAGCGTCATTATAATGCAAAATTGAGCAAAATACGAGCGTGAAACAAGCTCGGACAACGTCAATTCTACTCAACAAGAATGGTGAATGTCAATTACGCATTTGATCTGTAATTTCTCTCCTGAAATTTCCAACCCGTATATTACCCCAACCATTCATGCTAAAAATAAAAAAAAATATGCAACTAAAATATCTTAAAATGCTTAAAATACACACAGAGGTATATTTGGTTGCCTAGATTCTTCGAGTAATTATTTGGTTTGTTTAATGCTCATCATTTCATAAATCGTGCGCTGGTTTGACGTCGGCAAAAGCAATTTCCTCAATAAAATAAACGTTTCCATCATTTGCGAAGCTCCCAGCTTTGAGAACATGCCGCGAGCGGAAAGGAGACATTTGTTTTCGCAGCGATTGGAAACTAGCGGGAAAATATTAGAGTTTGGGTTATTTTCGGCGGCAACGTTTGTACAAGTTCGCAAGTTATACACACGATGAAATTGCGTGCGTTTCAAGTTTTTCAACTTTTTGAATAATTTTTGATTTGCTCGTATGATAAAATCATTCGTCGTGCGGCAAGCGCGCGTACGTTGTTATTGTGAGTGGCGACAAATCATATAAACATTTCCAGACTTCATGCGCATAAACAACGTGTCACTGCTGCCGCCATTACGATATTATCGTAAAATGGACGATGATTTACACTGCGATTCTATTATTTCCACGGAAATCCATTCCAAAACCAACGCACACAAATTAACCAACACTTTTTTGTTTAACTTAAATCCGTATAAATAAAAGCCTAACTTAATACAAACATAACCTCAAAAAACAACTACTACCACCATTTCAACGTTGTATAACATAGCGACACAATTATCCATTGATCACGACGTGTTTTTAGTTCCTTTTCATTAGAGTGTGAAAAGAGCAGAAAAAATCTGTATGCAAATTCGAAATTCGTTTATTTTTTTTTTCTACGTGCAGCGCAATGAAAAGACACGCTTAATTCAATTCGTAGGGGATTTGCCTCGTTTTTTATCGCCGCGTATAAAATGATATTTATTTCGAGTGCGCAAACAAACGTCGAACGCCGATCGCACAGTGGGAACAAACGAAACAGATTAATTCATCCGGATCGGTTTAATTTCGATGCGAGACGATTAATCCACGCGGAAAGCTTTTAATTCCGCGCGCGGCAATGATAATCATGATCATAGAGCCGAAATAAAGATAACAATTACGATAAAAGATTATTATTGGAAATATGATTTCTAGGTTACATACACCTGCGAGTAGTCAGCTTTTAGAACTTATATATGTATGATTGGTTGCCTATAACACATGGAAACATGTAATTATTGTTTTAATTACAACTGCGTTTGTATTTAACAATTTTTTTTCATTGATTTAATATTTTTATGATATTTTCTACGTTTTTGTGCTTTAAAAATACTTTTTAAGTGTAAAATGTAATAAAAAATAAATAATATTTATTTCTGCATATTGGGTTGCCTATATTTTCATACTTTTCAAGTTGTGATGTTTTCTAAGAATTTTTCTCATCCTCGTAAACCAAAAACACGAATGTTATTTCATATGAGCAAGAAATTTATGCGACTTTGCTTAGGCCGCCGGAAAAACATACAGCATGCCCCCGAAGAAATGTGTAATGTCCTGGCGTGAATGGGCGCGCGTGTCCTTGACGCCACATATATTGACGAATAATTTATGGCGGATTTGGCGCGCCCGTAAATAAGGAATTTCCACGCGGGGGCGCGCGTTTAATTTCCTTTGTTTCTTCGCACATTATGCCTCATATTTGTGCACACACTCAGCACTCAGCGACGACTTCCTTTTGCATGTTTCACATTACGTGTGTGAAACTATCAGCGGATAGTCTTAAGCAACAATTTCCGGCCGCTGCGTTCGGCCCCGAAAAGTTTAAATTTATGATTTCCGCTTTTGATAATAACTTGTAGGCAACTTTATAAACTCGTAACTCGCAGTTTTGCACAATTTATGTGCTGTGTAAACACGCTGTATAAATATGTAGTGTAGATATTTGTTTGTTTGGTTGCCTCTAATAGAGTCGAGTGTGTTTGTCACGTTGTTTAGTTCCGTTTGTTTTTCGTCAAGTTTTCGTTTGTTTCACAATCTGTTTGTTATGCTTCTGATTTGCTCCATCCGCGTCACTCAATTTCTCAACGTGATTTTCTCCTTTTTGGTGCTGTGCGGCGGTGTCACGTAAAAAAATATCCCAGCATGCGCACGCCAATAGCAGAAAAATGAAATTTCTTTTCCACTTGGATACACGCAACGCAAAGGACGTGTTTTTACAACGAAATAGTCGACGTTTCCTTTTCCGGTGAAGTTATCCCTTCAAATGTGATATCCAACGGCGGATGAAGCAAATGAAACAAAGCAGCGAACGCATCAAGACTTCACTCAGATATCGGGACTTTTCGGATAATGGAATAATGTCGATAATGTCACTGGTAAATCTTCTATTTTGAAACGCATTATAGGCTATAATTTGATAAAAAAAATCATGGGCCCAAAAATCAATAATATTGGAACCAAGTGTAAAAGTTATTCAACATTTTTTTGCCGATATTCACCAAACTCATCGGCATTAGTTTTTGGCATACATACGTAATTGAAGACTTTGCGATATGTTCATTTCTATTTCTTTTAGTTTACGAGATATTTGCAATTGTAAAAAATCGTCAAAATTTGAAAAATTTCGATTTTTGGCACTTTTAATTACGTTTTTAAACCATTTACTATTGGACATATTACTGTTTTATATTTTCATCCGATAGAGAATTTTCCAATCTTTTATAATCAGCAATTTGTTGGTTGCTATCGCTTTTCGTTTAAGAGATATTAATTATCAAAAATCGTCAAAAAAAAGTATCAATCACCCCCCCTTGGCAATTTTTTCTTAAGACTTAAAATTTCATCTCTCAGATTTCCCTTTTAACTATCCTATCTGATAGAGATTGGTCCGTAGATTAAGACGCTGCGATCAGATCTTATTTATCACTTTTAGTTTATGAGACATTCGCGATTGAATAAAATGGGCAAAAATTGCAAAATGTCACTTTTTAGCACTTTTAGTCGCGTTTTTCGACCTTTTATTTTAGGAAATATAGTTATTTTATATTTTTATCTGATAGAGAATATTCCAATCTTTCATAATCAACAATTCGTTGGTAGCTATCTCTTTTAGTTTAAAAGATATGAATTTTTGAAAATCGTCGAAAAAAAGTATCAAGCACCCCCCCTTGGCAATTTTTTCTTAAGAATTAAAATTTCATCTCCCATAATTCCGTTTAAACTATTCTATCTTATAGAGAATAATTCGTAGATTAAGACGCTGCGATCAGATCTTAATTATCTCTTTTAGTTTACGAGATATTCGCGATTGAATAAAATGGGCAAAAATTGCAAAATGTCACTTTTTAGAAGGTTTACAAAATTTACTTTGTTGCATTTCTTAACATTTACTGTTCTCTAACCTTGAAAATTAAAATAAAGTTTCTTTTTTGATTATATGTAATTATACATGACAGCCGACATGAACTTTAATGCCGAATAATAAATTGAAAAATCGCATTTTTACAATTTGCCTATTCTTCTAATGTTCTCTATATTTGTACGCGTTCAGTTTCGCTCGATAACACTCGTGCACCCTCAATAAATCACAAACTCTTTGTGCACCTTATTTGCATTGCATGTTTCTCAATTTTAATTTAGTTTCCATGTTTTATTGCGAGTGAATTACTTTATTGCATAATGTCCTTGCGAAGACTTGCAACTCAATACAAAAGGAATTCCAGAAAATATATGAATAAAAAAATTATGAAAATGCAATAAAAGGAAGTTATATTTTTTTCTATATTTTATAAAAAATAATATTTCTGTCTGAGTTGCAGTATTTCGACACAAATTTTTCAAATTTAATTTAATTTAATTTATTTTTCTTCATAATAATTCTTTCACATGCCAATTAATATTAAAATTAATAATGACAGATTATATAACGCTTTGTCATCACTCAATTCTTTGCTTTTTTTTTTCAAAGCAGAAAAGAGACATGTGAATATTATTCTTATGCAAATCGGCAATTGTGTTGAACAAATTGCGTGCGAACCGTTTAAATTGTAAAGAACAGCGCTCGAAAGGCAAAGAAAAAACTTGTAAAACAAACCTTTGTGCAGTGAAGTCATTGAAGTGCAGTTTGAAAAAAGTCAGCCCACCGGGAAACTATAAGTTTGTATCAAGTTTATATAAAGTTTTATGGACTTTTATATTGCGCCGGCGAATGAAAAAAAAACATTAAAACGCGATTATAAACGATCTAATACGATACAATGGTAAAAATGTAGGTAAGTATAAAATAGAATAAATCCTTATCTACTCGTAGTTCGTTTGTTCAAACCACTATAAAGAATGATAATCAGAAAATTGGATTCGTGTACTTAGATCACAAATAGTAGATAGATAATATCTCTGGGAAAGTATTTAAAGTTATATGAAAAAATAATAACTAAAAATAAAAATAAAAACCCAACAAACTAAAATTTAAATGTATACGTGTTTAAACACTAGGAAATAATGCATTAGCAGTTAATCTCATTTATTATTTTGCATTTTTACGTGGCATTACATTTAGATTCAAATATAATTTAATTTACATTGGCAAAGTAAAGAAAGTCTAAGAAAGTTATGCAAATATTGTCAAATTGGTTTTCAACTTTCTCGTTCTTCTCAATTTGCGTGAATGATTCAAATAAGTTTTCTATATCAGGATATTTCACACATTTTCCTTAGAGTTTTGAATTAAAAGAAAGTTAATTACATTAAATAATTTTATATTTTAAGACTTTTAGGCGGCTATGAATAAATGTCAAGCACATTTTCAGCGAGTTCATTTTTAACGAGATAACCAACCAATTTGCCAAAGGACTTCAAGGCCTCGCCCCGAAAATTAAGCGAAACCAATATCAAAAACGAGTGCGAAAGCTCACAACAATTATTATTCCCAGCATCGCGGCACGTTGTTCGATTTAATTAATTTAATTAAAATCGTTTCCAAACAATTCAAACTTGTATACATTGAATGCTTAGACTGGAGGACAAAATAATAAAATTTAATAAATATTTACTTTATTATAATTAAATTAATTTCTTTTTATATATATTTTTTACTTTTACCTTTAAAGCGCCAGTTTTTCCATGGTTCAGATACACAAAATGTGATATTTGGACCACGTACGACCAATGCTATGACTAAAGTACTTTAACGGTTTCTGATTTAGAAATATAAAGACTATTTTATTGTCACACGGTAGCTAAAGAGTCCTTATACACGATGCATACCTTTCCGACCATTTAAACTTATAGAAAGTTACTTAAAACGCCCTTTAAAAATTGTGGAATTTTTCATATATTGCAAACAATGAGGTGATAAACGCCCTGCATCTCGGGAATCAATGAAGGAATATAGATTATCTTATTGTCAGAGGGTAGCTAAAGGGTTCCTCTATGAATCGTATATTTTTTTGTCGTCTCAAACCGTTAGAAAATAACCTAAAATGTGCTTTAAAATTGTTCTCTTTTAAATTTTTGAATGTAATGGGGTGGAAAACGCCCCGTATCTCAAAAATAAATAAAGGAATTTAAACTATCATATGGTCAAATAATAGATAAAGAGTTTCTCTACAAGATGCATACCTTCCTGAACCATTAAACTCTTAGGAAGTAACATAAATGCCCTTTAAAAATCTTTATTGTTTTCAATTTTAGTAAAAGTGGGGTAAAACAGCCCTATATCTTAGGAACTAATAAAGCAATATAGACCATTTTAGTGTCAAATGATAGCTAAAGAGCCCATTTACAAGATGTATACCTTTCTGATCCTTTAAACCTTGAGGAAGTAACCTAAAAAGCCCTTTAAATTTTTTTATTGTTTTCAATTTTTGAAAAATTGGGGTGAAAAAGCCCTATATCTTAGGAACTAATAAAGCAATATAGACCATTTGGGTATCAAAAGATAGCTAAAGAGCCCATTTATAAGATTTATACCTTTCTGATCTTCTAAACCTTGAGGAAGTAACGTAAAATGCCCTTTAAATTTTTTTATTGTTTTCAATTTTTGAAAAAGTGGGGAGAAAAAGCCAAATATCTTGGGAACTAATGGAGCAATATAGACTAACTTAGTGTCAAATGATAGCTAAAGAGTCCATTTACAAGATGTATACCTTTCTGATCCTTTAAACCTTGAGGAAGTAACCTAAAATGCCCTTTAAAGTTTTAAAAAACACTTGTTGGAAAACACCCTGTATCACGGGAACTATTAGAGAAATGTAGACTATTTTATGGTCAAATGATAGCTAAAGAGTGTCTCTACAAGATGCATTCCTTTACAGCCCTATAAACCCTTAGAAAGTACCTTAAAATGGTTTTTAAAAATGGCTATTTTTTCACAATTATTCATTATTGTACAATAAAAATATTTTATGCTGAAAGACAGGGTCGAACTTTTTTTAATGAAATTATTACCTGTCGAAGGACAGGGTCGAACTTTTTTCTAAAATTTTTCAGGTCGAAACCATCAAGATTAAATGGCAATTATCTCGACAACTAAAAGGGCTAGAAAAAAAAGAACTTCATATTCTTGATGCTTGAAAAAATCTCAACAAGATGGCATATATTTTGAAAATCGATAAAAATTTCATAAAAAAATTAAAGAAAAGATTTTGTTATAAAAAAGGCAAAAGATTTCTCTTTTTTATGTCGAATACAATTTACATTAAACTTTGCAAATAGGGCCTAAATGGTTAACGCTAGCAAAAAAAGTTACTAAAATAATCGATGTAGAATTAAATTACCTATCAGAATCCGAAAACAATATTTGAAAATTCCAACTTTTAATTTCGAGCATAAAAAAGAGAAATCTTTTGCCTTTTTTATAACAAAATCTTTTCTTTAAAAATTTTTTGTGCCACTTTTATCATTTTTCAGTAAGGATGCCATCCTGTAGAGAAATTTTCAAGGATTATGAATCTGAAGTTCTTTTTCTTCTAGCCCATTTAGTTGTCGCGATAATTACGATTTAATCTTCTAATTAGAAATGTTGAAAATGAAAAATTAGAGTTTTTGAATTTTTTTTTTGCTTCTGATAAATAATTTAATTCTATATCGATTATTTAAGTAACTTTTTTTACTTACGTTAACGGTTTAGGCCCTATTTTCAATTTTAATGAAACATGTGCATGCCGTCGGAATAGTCTAATTTAGAAGATTAAAATAGTAATTATCTCGACAACTAAGAGGGCTAGAAAAGAAAGAACTACATATTCTTAATCCTTGAAAAATGCTCTACAAGATGGCATGTTTATTGAAAAATCATCAAAATGGCACAAAAAATTTTTAAAGAAAATATTTTGTTATAAAAAAGGCAAAAGATTTCTCTTTTTTATGTTAAAAATAAAAAGATTATTTTAGTAATTTTTTGTGCTACCATCAACCGTTTAGGCCCTATTTACAAATTTTAATGAAAATTGCATTCGACATAAAAAAGAGAAATGTTTTGCCTTTTTTATGATGAAATCTCATTTTACCAAATGCAGCTTCTGTAATAATTGGAATAATTAAAATTCTGTTTCCGGATTCTGAAAGTAGATTAAATTCTAAATCGGAAACCAGTAACATAATTATAGATTAAGGCCCTATTGGCATAAAAAAACAACTTTTTTCATTAAAATTGTAAATAGGGCCTAAACAGTCAATGTTACAAAACTTCTGTTGTTGGATTCGGATAGATAGTTTAATTCTACATGGATTATTTAAGTCATTAGTTTTCAAACATTAACCATTTAAGCTTAATTTAAAATTTTAATTACCGAAATTCTCTGAAAATCAGGCGGGAGTTTTCTGAAAAGTACTATGTCCATTTTCCGGCGTTCGCACTGATGTGCAGCATTTTCTTAAAAAAAATCAACATAAAATTCGACATAAATTCAATGTAAAATATACATTCAACAGTTTTTGGTATTAGGATCGCAGAATGTGTGAGGAGGTTGCTGCATTAATCATTCGAACTTATTGTCACACCCTGTGGCAGCGTAGTTTAGTTACTTATAGACAGATAGCACTGGTGGCAATATTTAAATAAATATTATTGCAATAAACTGAAAATTGATGTTAAATTGATAATAATGGATGCCGGAGGGCATAGGAGGACTATTATAATATATTTATAACAAAATATAACAAACACGGCCACTATTATCAATTTAAAATCAATTTTCAGTTTATTGCAATAAAATTTATTTAAATAATACCACTAGTGCCATCTGTTTATGAATATTTAAACTACGCCGCCACTGGGTGTTACAATAAGTTTCATTATTAATGTAGCAACCTTCTGCACTTTCTGCGATCCTAATATTCCAAAGTATTTTGTTACAAATTTCAATGATTTTTGAACGAAATGTTGTGTTAATTTTGTGTTCAAATTGCTGCTCATCAGTTTGTGGTATTAGGAACGCAGAAAATGGACATAGAGTATGCATAAAATTTCCACCCGATTTTCTTTGGATTTTAATTGCATGATTTGTTTGATTTTTTTAAATGAAAATTGCAAGAAGGGCCTAAACGGTTAATGCTATGAAAATGATGACTTAAATAGTCGATACAAAATTTAATCATCTTACAGAATTCAAAAACAGAAATTAAAAATTCCAATTATTACAGAAGCTGCATTTGGTGAAAAAAGATTTCGTCATAAAAAATGCAAAAGATTTCTCTTTTTTATGTTCAAAATTAAAAATTAGAATTTTTAAATTATAATTTCGGATTCGGATAGGTAATTTAATTCTACATCGATTATTTTAGTAACCTTTTTGGCTAACATTTACCGTTTAGGTCCTATTTGACAATTTTAATGAAAACTGAATTCGACATAAAAAAGAGAAATCTTTTGCCTTTTTTATAACAAAATCTTTTCTTTAAAAATTTTTTGTGCCTATTTTTTCTGTTTGTGAAAAATATGTCATCTTGTAGAGATTTTTTCATGCATCAAGAACATGAAGTTTTTTTTTCTAGCCCTCTTACTTCTTGAAATAATTACCATTTAATATTTTGCACCTGAAAAATTTTAGATAAAAGTTTGGTCCTGTCTTTCGACTGGTAATATTTTCATTAAAAAAAGTTCGACCCTGTCTTTCGACTGGTAATATTTTTATTAAAAAAAGTTCGACCCTGTCTTTCGACAGGTTATAATTTCATTAAAAAAAGTTCGACCCTGTCTTTCAACAAGTAATAATTTTATTAAAAAAAGTTTGACTCTGTCTTTCAGCATAAAATGTTTTTATTAAACATGTTAAACGCCCTTTGTCGACACAAAAATGAAAATTAGTGGCAAAAATGGTCATTTTTAATAATTATTTTAAAGGACTGCTTAAAGGTTTAGAAGGTCGGGACGACATGCATCGTGTAGAGAGACTTTTTAGCGATCATTCAAAAACAAAATAGTCTATATTCCTTCATTAGTCTTCGAGATACAGGGCGTTTTCCACAGCATGTTTAAAAATTTTCATAAAATTGCCAACTTTTGAAGGGCATTTCAGGGCACTTCCAAAGGGTTTAGAAGGTTGAAATATAATGCATTATAAACAGAGTTTCTTAGAGTATAAAATGGCGCTGAGAAACTTAAAGAAATAGTAGTAGTTTAGGAGATACGGGGTGTTTTCCACACCATGTTTTCAAATTTTCATCAAATTGTCTATTTTTGAAGGGCATTTTAGAGTACTTCCAAAGGGTATAAAGGATTGAAACAAAATGTATCGTAAAATAAGTCTCTTTTACTATAAGATAACGCTGAGAAACTTAGAGAAAGTATATTAATTCAGAAAATACAGGGGGTTTTCCACACCATGCTTCAAAATGTTCAAAAAATTGCCAATTTTGAAGTGCATTTTAAAGCACTTCTAAAGGGTCTAGGGGGTTGAAATAATATGTATTGTAAAAAGAGACTCCTGAACTGAAACATAATAATATAATATAAATATTAGCTAGTAACCTGAGTACTCCTGCTTCCTTCTAAAATTTGTAAAACATTCGATTGATTAATTGCGCACAATGCTCGCTCATAATCAATCTCGTGACAAAAACTTGCGTTTAGCCACTTAATACTTAATATTTTATTATATTTTCTATGGAATGTTCTTTGCCTATAAAATATATACGCAGGCGCATCTATTATATTACAATAGACAAAGTTATAGAGAAAAAAAACATAATTTTTATTAAAGACCAGCAATAAATGTTTGCAAGACTTTTGGAAAACTTTTTGGCGTTACACATTACAGAACACAGCCACTAGAGCCACTACAACCACTCGGCGCGATTCGAAATGGTCGGACAGGGTAGTTTCAAGATGATTTATATCATTTTCCTTACCTCTCTTTGCGCTCTCGGCGAAGCTTTTCATGCTAAGCGCATGATATGTGCAGTGAGGATGGGCTGCACACACCACTGCCCCCATCCCCCCGCCGACATCGTCGTGGCTAATAGGTACGTACTCGAAATTGCTTTTTGAGTTATACACACGAGTTTCATATAAATTTTTGCACATTACAAGAAACCAAAATTACTGCTTACCAAGCAAAAATTACAAATTTTTTTGGGTTGTAAATTTTACAAGTTAGCGCTATAATGAGTTTACTTAGAACTTATATTAAAGGGTTTAGGTAAGTACCTAAAGTGTGGAAAATATGCCGTGTGGGTGTTTTCGTGAGCACGCAGAGTGTGCTCCTTTAATCGCGTTTAATTTTAAACTATCGCAATAAACTTTGAGTTGCCGGCGTTTTGAGTTTTTACCCGGGATCGACGAAGGATCTGCTGCGCTCGGCTTGATTTATAGTTTTGTTTGTTTACGACATTAAAAACACACACGTCGAATTTAAGGCGGACGCGTACAGCCCGATCATAAACGTCGATGAATATGAACGCTGGCTGCGGAGGAAATATGCTTCATAAATATTAGCTTACGATTGCAAAACGCTCACATATTTTTCCAATTATTATAAAATCAAGGAAAACTATTTAATATTCACAAAATCATAACCATTTTGAATTTAAATTCAATTTTGATTTTAGCAAAAGTTTTAAAATAGGTATTTGCTGTAATTTTATGCAAATAATGCATTTTAGCACAATTTAATTCTAAATTATCATTTTTTTCATTTCCAGGTAAATTTTTTGCAACAAAAAGCAGCCTATTTGCTTCTCCATAGTCAAAAATATATCTATACCAAAATTTATCAATATTGGCGTGGTGGTATTTGCGTGAAAATGTCACAAACACACAAATCGCGTTAAAATTTCAATAAAAAAGCGAAAAACATTTTTATTCAAGAAGAAAAGTCATTAATCTTTCCATTTTTAATACTTAAACTAAAGATTCTCTAAATCTTACACTTTGAAAAACTCTAGCTTCTCATCACAGCTTATAATAGATGGAAACACTTTGATAGCTCCGTAATTAAAGTTAACGTAGAACAAGGCAATTAGTTTTTGCACGCGGCGCGCTAATCGAATGACAATAAAGCGCATTTGACGTGAGGTGGACTACAAAGCTGTTGCCGCCGTCGTAGATCGCCGAAAGCTTTTCAGAGCACGACGGGCAATGGTGGAGGCGCCAGTACACCTAAGTCGCGTGTCCGACGGTCGTTACGTCTTGTTTCAACACGTAAACAGTGCTTTAGTGAAAATTTCATAAAGCACACGACCGTACAACACATTCAACATACGCTAAGCATATCAAATCCCATGGAGTAGGTAGAATTTATTGACGTATGTATACGAGCACTACGTTTAAAAGTGGTAATTATTTAGGGCAATTATTTCGGCTTATCTTTGGAACTCTTCATAGTGATATACTTGCAATGAAGTCATAATTACTAGGTAGAGTTTAATTGTTTCATATTTTTCATTGAAACGTTGTGAGTTTTTAGTAAACTCATTGAAATAGAAAAAAAAATGAAAAAAAGTTTGTTTGTTTTCGTTTTACGTCTAAGCCACTTGAGCAATTTTAATGAATTTTTGTAAATAAGTAGATGAGACTTAGGAAAAGAATATAGGTTAGTTTTTGTAGTAAAATTATAAGTTGAAATTGGTATATTCACATAAAACTCAGTTTTGTTGTTTATAGAATTTATACGTTAAAAATTAAGGTTATTCCATGTTAAGCGCACTCCTACTGTTCATAATAAGTAAATTATTTCATGCAAAACCGGGTTTGCAAGCGAATAATACATTCACATACACATTAATCCCGGAAAATTATTTTAACAAAATAATTACTTGATAAATTTTGTATAACTTGCATTGAATAAACAACACGTATCCAATTTAATATTTAGAAGATGAATTTACTTAATTGCCTTGTCATAAACAATGTTTAAATAATAAATGTGTTTTTCTTTATAATACTTACTTACGAGTACGTTGATGTTTATGCATAACCCTAGTCTTTATCGCCTTGTTGGAGCGTGTAATTTGTAATGTAATTAATCAAAAGCAAATAATTGTCCATTCTCTTTGTGTGCGACACTTTTCATTCTTTCCGGTTAATTTGTTTTCCAATATGCGCGCAACAGACGTTGTGTATTTGTTCTGTCTCAGGTTGTGTTTTTCCTGTGCACGGAGGATGGTTATCGTCCTGCAATTTATCGCCTACAATTAACAATCGGCATTCGCGATAAAACTAATTACCATGAAGTATCCCACCGTGAGCCGTAAACTACGATAAAGGATATCAATTGTAATTATCTTTATTAGATATTCATAATATTTACTTTGTATTAAGGATTGAAAATGTGTGTGCAAATTGTAAATATTTCATTTTTAAAACTCAATAAATGAAATTTAAAAAAAATTAATTTTAGTAAAAAAAATTGAAGAAATAAAAGTGGATTAAAATTACAGATACGTTACGTGATATAAAACGTAATGTAATAGGTTTTTTATAAAAATTTTAAATAATGTGGAAACTAAAAATATCAAAAATTAATGAATACCAGAACGGTGAAAATATTTAAATAATCAACAAATGAGAGTAATTATTATTATTTTTAGTTAAATTTAATTAATAAACGAGAATAATTATTTCCTTTTTAAATCTGAGTATCTATTATTTTGTAAATCTGTATATTTGCAAATACTGTTTAAACTTCAAACAAAACTCTAATTTAAATAATAATGCTTACTTTACAATTTAATGTTATTTACAGGTTATTTTTTGTTAAATGTAATTCAACTTTTTTAACTTAAAAAAATAGCTGAGATGTCAACAACATATATGAAAAGAAAATAAAAAATAAATATATAAATCAAATAACTGAAATAAAAGAATAAACTTTGGTTATTTAAAGAAAAAAAAAGGTTTTTTTTTAAATGTTATAATTTTTTAATTAAACGTTTTTTTGTGGTAATTACTTACGTATACCACGGATATTATATAAGGACGTTATTCTTTTCTAAATATAAAAATAATTTTGTATAATAATCTTTGTAATAATCTTGAATGGCCTTAAAAATATAACAAAAATGTAACAACCGCAATTTTTTTATCAAACCAAGCAATGTTAGCAGTTAGCTGTTTCCTTCGTTAAAATATTACAAAATATCTATTTTTTAATAAGCTTAATATAATTTCCTTTAATATAACTTTGTCTGATCAGAATTTACTTTTAAGTAAAAATTTAAAATTAATTTTGTGTCGATATTGTTTTATTTTAACAAACTAAATTGAATTTTCTAAAATTAGTAAGTCTTTTTGTCGAACTCACCATTAATCACTCGAGTGGAGGCGAACGAGTCGTCGGTGCATGTTTTTTCGCACAGCGGCGATGCTGTGACGCTAAACGCATCAGAATTGCAACGACGGCAGACGCTGACGATCCGCAGGACTCAACCAGTCAGGATTCAAGCCGATGCAGAAACTTACACCATCGGTTTTTGCGCGCGTTCTTCGAATGTTCCAACGTCACTCACAAAAAACGACACAATACAATCTAAGAATATCCTCAATGTCTTCAAGGACAAAAGACGTCTCACTCAATCACTAAATTCAATCAATCTCTTTAATAAACAAATTAAAAAAAGTTGCAAAAAACACAATTACTTAATTGTTAATAATTATTTACTTTAAAAGTTTTTATTTTGTTTTTATTTATTTTATAAATTTAATTCACTTTATTTTATTTTGTTAATTAAAACCAACCGGCATACTTCTTAAAATTATTTTCGACGTGAGGGCGATTAATTGAGTTTAATTTGGTAACTTTGCGCATTAGTTTCGCAGCCGTCCGCTGGGTACCGCACGTCGACGTCGACTAGAGCGTCGCGACGCATCGCATCCAACCTCGGCCACAGCTTGCGGCGGTGGCGGCAGCGGCGTCGTACACCGTCGCGCACAACAAGTGCATTCTAATAGCCTGCGATCCTGCACATCCCACACATCCTCATGCATTAAATTTACATTCGCCGGCGGTCGCCTGCATCAATTACACGCGTTTTAGTGATTTTTCGGCTAAAAATAAATCCGGACAGTAAACTAACTAATTAAACAATAGCAAACAGAGTCAGCAGGTCGAAAACAGTTCAGTTGAAACCTGTTTTTGTTTTCTTTAAAGAAAAAAATTATATTTAGACAAAATTTTGTGAAATATTTTGAAATATCGGATTTATTTTTTATATTTTTTAGAAATATTTGAAATGCCAGGTATTGTTTCAGTCGGTTTTTGTTAAACCGAACTAAAATCAATAAATTGTGAATAATGAAAGAGGTAAACAAGAATAACAATAGATATTTATTATTTAGATAATAATTATTTACTGGTTTTTATTATTTTGGAAAAAATATGTTTTTTTCATGATTTTTGGGTTTTTTAATTAAAGAACACAATAAAATTCAAAAAAAATTAAAAATTAAAAAAAAATCTAAAAATTACATCACAACATGAATAAAAATATTAAATGCAAACATAAATTATTAATATTCTCTATAAAATCCATGTTACAAATTAAAAATTAATTTTTTTACATTTTTAAATACATTTTGCATTTTTTAAGCATTTCACGAATAAATAATGCACATAATTTGGCCCAGAAATACTTTATCATTTAAAAAGCATAAATAATTCGTCCGTAAAAAATGTTCAAAATGGCGGCCTCGTAGCTTTTAAAGTTTTTTCCTCCTCGCCTAGTTTTAGCGCTAATAGCTCACGTTTAATATGCGCGCCTCGTCCGTCCGCCGGCGCGAATAAATTAATAAATATTTTTCTCTGCAAACAAACAGACGACGACAGACACGTCGGATAGTTGCATAGAAGCAAGGGCTTCACTGCCGCGAAGCAATGTAATACGCCGCGAGGCGCAAGACAGAGAAAATGGCACGAAAATAAAAGAAAACGTTTCAATAACGCGGCGTCGTCACGTCGCCTGGGAAAACCGTCGAAGCGGGTGCAATTAATGCAAGCGGCGCTGCGGCGCTTCATTTTCATCTTGAATGTAACAATATACTGAGTGTTACCAAAACAAAATTAAATTTTAATTTTTAAAAAGTGTGGTTATGTAAGATATATATATATGTTTGCATGTGAGAACAGTAAAATTTTTCAATTTTCTCGAATTTATTTTTTAATATTTCTTGTTTATTCGTGTGAAATGAGTTGTAAAGTGCGGTGGGAAATAAAAGGTTACCAAACTATAAAATATAAATAAAATAATCTTATAAATCTAACCTAAAAATAAAATAAAATAAATTTTGTCTGCAATACAAGCAATTCAATTTAAATTTGCATTAATTCAACGTTATTTGTTTTTATTCTTTTTTTAATTTTTTTTTTCTCTCTGGTAACCCTTGATAATTATACTGTGGGCGACTAGGCATCGTTTAAACCCGTTGATGATGAAAAAAAAATGAAAGAAAAATGTTTTCCATTTTTGCGTAGTCTTGAAGCCCACTTTTTGCGCCCATTTCTGTTTCTGTTTTAATTTTAAACGCTTCAGTTCACACCAAACACATTTTTTCGTTAATAATACTTAAACCTGTATTATTTCTGAACACGTTTTTTTCGAATCCACCCTCGTTACTTATTTATTGATCACTTATTTACTCCTTTTTTCGTGGAAAAGGTGAAAAGGTTTTGTAGAATTCGCACTTTTATTTACTTTTTACTTATTTTTTTATGCTGCGTTCTTGGTTCAAGTAAAAACACTTAATGGTTGTGTTATTTATTTATTGTAACGTACGCGTGTGTAAATTTCCGGTTTCCGGTGTTGGGTATTAGTTTCATACGAGGAATTTCATGGATAAATATTTAAATATACTATCTGCAACCAAATACACCTACATGTAACCAAAACCTTGTGCTACTAAAAATAAAAACAAAAATAAACCACAAAAATGCATCGTCAACAAATTAAAAATATTTTTTTATAATTTTTATTGTGAAATTACTTTTATGATGCTGTGGTACGATCCATATTAGTTTGTATAACAATAATGCGTAACTGCAGCGACATCTGTGCACAATCTTCAAACAAAAATAATTCACTAGCAATGCGTTCCTAACCTATTTATTATCCATGCATATTTTATTCTACACCCCTCCAAAGCAAGTTAATAAAAAAGCAAGTAAAACTGCTCCAAAGTAGATTTCTCAGTGAAATATTGTTGGTGCTTCAAGTTTGTGTTTCTTTATTCTTTATTTACACGACTTTCGACCGAGTGAACCAAAAAAAGATATGAAGAAATGAAGATATATAAATACGCATACAAAATAAAATAAAAGAGCACACCAGTAAAATTTAAATCAGCGACGCAAAATGAACATGAATATCGTTCGGTTGGAAGGTTTTACGCATTATTTGCGTTATTTATTGCCGAATGAAGCGGGCGCCGCAACAAAATAAGAAACCATTCGCAAAAGCAATGAGAAAAAAACAAAAAGTAGCGTAATGTACGCAAATAACATCGGTAAACACAAAGTAATAAAAGATACAAATGTAATTTGTGTGCGTTCGATACGCTGGATGAATTTAAATCAAATCAAAGAAAATAATCCGGATAAATTTGAAAGTGACGCCATCTGTGGTCGAATAGCTAAGCGGACAATAATAAAATTTTATCCCATATAATTTTTTTATTATATGAAGGCCGTAAAAGTTAATAAATAGTAATTTTTGCACATGTAAGCAACAATAACAAATATTTACTAATAAATCTGTTTTTTACGTGAAAGTTGCCTGTAAAAGATTGTCAAAGTCTGCCTTTCAGTATCTTGGGATTTTGTTTTGCGCATCCTTTCACTGCCCTCCACAGGATTGTGCAGGCTGCAAAACTTTGGCGTTCTCTTAAAACTTTTAAATGAAAAACTTTGCCGGCTGGCTCGCCGCACGTCGTCGCGTGTTTATTTTTCGTAAATATATTTTTTATTTATTTGCACGCGCCGCTTGTTTCTATAAAAGATAAATATAAACCGTTTGATGCGATCAATCAATCGGGAGAGTATTGCGAGAATTCTATTAGCAAATTATTAAAAACGCTTTTAAAAAGTTTTACGCTCGGAAAAATACTCCCAAAAGTTTAGAAAAAAAATTAAGAAGCAATAAAACTTTTTCGGGACTAATATATTTTTTAATAAATTCTCTAAATTGAATTCGGACGTCTGGAATTCCACAACAAAACTTTTTAATGAACTTGGAAACAAAACAGCTTAGTTTAAGTGAGGTTAAAATTTGTTTGGGATTTATTAATAAAGTCACCTTTGAATAGTTGCCGGTTGTCGAATTGGATCATTCAATCAATTTGGAAATTTTTCGTGAAAATGTCACACTGACGTTGTAGTAGGTTCAGTTTTTCAAGCGACACGCACCTCGAACGACGCATCCTGCAGACGGACGTCACAGCGAAGTGTGTCGAGCTCCTTGCTTCACCGGAACAACTTCTACCAAAATATACAATTTTATTGAAGTCACATTGAACCAAATCCTCTGAAAAACGGTGAAGAAGGACGCTTGGCTCTATAAGAGGTGAAATATCAACAAATCAATGCAGTAATAAAACGCAGAGGATATTGAGTTGAATAGTTTGCACAGGTAAATATACTGAGTGTTAAAAATAAAAATAAAAATTAAAATTTTGTTTTTTACGTGATTTTGACTCAAAAATTAGAAAATTTTGTTGATTTTACTTTATTTTTTAAGGAAATAAATTATAAATGCACTTTTACGTACTTTAACGCCATCTGGAGGTCAATTATATAAGTATAATTAAAATTGAAACTCTATGCTAACTTTTATCCCTTATTTAACACTCTTCCAGTTACAATTTTAGATATTTTAATTATTCTGTTAATAGAGGCATAAACAATTACAAAAAATCATAAATGATCAAAATCCATCCAGCCGTTCTTGAGTTATAAGTGTTTTAACTAACAAAACTTTTTTTTTTTTCAAACAAATGCATTAATATCCTTACTTTTTAAGTAAATTTCACCATAAACAATTAAAAAACATTTTAATTTCAGTTATGTCTCGTGCACCACAACATGCCCGCCCAAATGTGCCGCCCCCAAGCGTGAACTTACATCATCACCACCAACAACACCAACATCAGCAACACCAGCACCACCAAAGTGCCGGGGAACGCGTGCCGTCGCATCTGCAACCGCAGCAACAGGCGGTGCCCGCAACGTTGGCGGCGCATGATGACTACTATTACGAGGAGGTGCAGGAGGAAGAGTACCTCAGCGACTATGCGGCGGACGAGGCGGACGAATGCGAGGATCCGCAACAAATGTTGCACCCGCATCAACAGCATCAGCCGGCCACTCAACCGCCGCCGCCGCACGAAATCGATCCGAGACGCGCGGACGTGACTGAGTTGTATCGTCGCCAGTGTGGCGACATCTATCCGAATCACACGGTTTACCACGTGCCGATTGTCAATACACAAACGCCACAGGAGTAAGTAATTCTAACCTCAAATTTGATCCATTCGTTCATTTATTAACCTTAATTACATAAATCATTTTGCCGTGTGGTAATTTTTGACGTGGTGATTAAACTTCATAACTCAATATTCCTCTGGTTGAAAATTTATGGCGGTATCGGCGGCCGCCATCTTGTTTGGCAATAATCGCATTTAATTTGGGGCGCGCATGCATCAGCATCGCGTATGGTTTACGATGCGATTATGGTCGGCAGCGATCGGCGCAACTAAATCTGAAAATTTATGCTTACGAGTTTATGAGTTTGCTTCACACCACCACAGCACGCGCACCATTTTCCTCTGTGTGTTTGTGTGTGTGTGTGTGTTACGCGGCGGCGAGTTATTATTTATTGAGATAACGAATCCCAATTCGCGTCGCGGACATTTATCATTCGCCACTCTGGGTTGAATGTGGGTGTACACCCCGGGGGCGGTTGGTGAATTCTCATCACGCATCGTGGAACGCACAAGGTCGAACACGTAATGGAAACAAACGTAAAATTTTAGGTTAGGTTTGTTTATCATAACCTAGAATAACACCTAGATACAAACATAATGTTTCATATTATAACCTAACCTTTGTTTTATTTGTTTTAGATACTTTTATGACCCACGTGTGCCACAAACACAATCTCAGTTAAGAGTTATGCAACCACCTATACACGCTGCTTCTATGGTATATCGAAAACGCGTTGTTCCTGTGAACGCAACCACATCAACTTCTTACCTTCGTGTTGCACCTCCACTTTTACAACCGCAAGCTTCTCAAACGTGTTATTTGACCAGTGAAGAAGCACTGGCGTTGAGACATCAGCAGCAACAACAGCAATACGAACAATATCTGCATATGCAGCATCAGAAGAATATGCAACTTCAACGCCAACAGAATTTGCTGCATTTTCAGCAACAGAAACAAATGCAACATGCGCAGCTTTCTCCGCAGGAAGTCTATCGAATGCCAAATGTAACGAA
Source organism: Dalotia coriaria (assembly GCF_025399875.1). Lineage (NCBI taxonomy): Eukaryota > Metazoa > Arthropoda > Insecta > Coleoptera > Staphylinidae > Dalotia > Dalotia coriaria. The sequence goes on from NW_027045445.1 coordinate 7,666,832, forward strand.
TTTAAGCACGAGAAACATTGGCACTGGCAGGACTGGATCCATGGTGCGGTTGGAGTCACGACCGGAAAGACATGTGCAAACAAACATGGCGCAGTTCATGGACGTGAACAACTCGGAAGTTGTTAAGAACAGTAATATTAATAATAATATTAATAAAGTGACAGTTGCTAGTGCTACAATGGTGGATAGTGACACCAGAGTGCAGCCCAGGACAAAAAGTTCACAACATGGCGTCGGGGCAACACGTCGACATCCGGTTACTGTACGGACACCTAGGTGAGTCGTCATTTTATTTTATTTTATTTTATTTTATTTTATTTTATTTTGTAAGTTTTAGGTTATAATGAAATGTGTTTTGAGGTTATGTATAGGAGTGTTTTGACATTTTTGGTTTTTACCGTTCTTTGCCACTCCCATCTAGGAGTGACTAGTCATGTTATGATGTAGTGATATTGTTAGGTGGTACTCTTTAGTCATAATCATAAAACAGTAGTGCCGAGTCATCCAGAGAAAAAATAGCGCAGTAAAGAGACGCTTTCTTTTCTTTTTCGCTCGTAGGTGGTTTGTTTTTATTCGTATTTTTTCGCTGGTGTGTTTACATTATGCTCGTTTTGTGAGTTATTACGTTACGTAGTGATATAGCGTATGTGCGCATTTTTTTGTTTCCGTTTTCTTGCTTCCGCTTTTTGATAATAATAAAATAACTCGGGTGGTGCGGTATGCGGAATACATTTGTGTGGATCATTATTTTTCTGGCGTAATTGTACTTTATAATTATGATATCACAAAGACTTGGATTTTATTGTATTTACATACAAGAAATATAGAAATATAATGAAATATCGAGAAATATTTCTGATAGTTAATTGGTGTCATCATAATTAATATAGGCAGCAGACAGCCAAATACTCATAATAGTATATTAAGAACCAAGTGGCTAAACGGGGACTTTACTCACGACATTGATTAATCGAGTGTTTAACAATTTTTAGCCACGAGATGCTTACGTTATATTTTCTACTTCCACTCTAGTTCCACGTTGAGTTTTTGTATTTCAACTTTTTATTTTAAATCATCGAAATTTGCTCGCACACTACTACAAAATGTAAGGTTATAAATACCATACCGCGCAGGGTCATGTGACGCATCGGGTCATATCGTGCAGCTCCTACACGAGCAGCAGCAGCGCCTGTTTTGACGTGTTTGACTGACGTCGCATAGCATTTCATACGGTCTCGTGCTGATCCGTAGGCAAATGCGCAGGCGCAAGCTCCGTCCCGTAAATAATACCCGTAGATAATGGATATTACTCACGGCTTGGCCGTCTGTATATAAAGTCTCACTTTTTCTATCTAAAAACCGTAAAAAAACAGGCGCTTTATAATTGGAAGTAATAAAAAATATTTGTGACAATTAATTAATAGCTATCATCGTTATTAATATAGGCAGCCAAATACTCATAACCCCATTTATTATATGATCTGTTTGATTAGTTTCATGTACGAGTATGTTTGCTCTTCTTTTTATGTGTGATATGCGACGAGAATAATTAATCCACTGTCACCACAAAAACATTCCACAACAAAAAAGTCAGATTCTTTCTTCTTTCTCCAAGGTAGTTTTTATCTTCATGTCACCATTCAAAAACACACATAGCCACAGCACGTACGACGCACGACGTATGTAGATGCAAATAAAAAGCAAAAAAGAAAACCTAGAATGATGACCTGAGCACAGTGCGAAAAGTATTGTTGAAAAAATATACGTATTAAAAAAATAAAATTATTTGAAGACGCTCGACGCGTAGCACAGTCGACGCAGTCACGTCCTGCAATAATGTCCTGCACGCTCGATGTGTGGCGAAGGGCAAATAGGACACACTCGCGAGAGCAAACTACGTCCGAGGTGAATTTTAGTTTCAGAAAAATAGAAATAGAAAAAAATTAATCAAATAATATAAAATGTTATTAGTATTTTTTGTAGTTTAGATTTTATAGCGAAAGGGGAATAGGTTTTGGGATATAAGGAAAGAAGCAAATTAGAAAATAACAAGTTATTGAGGAAACGTGCTTGTAGGATTTGTTAGGTTTTATGTGTGGAATTATATGAGAATTTTCTATAGAATGGAAGATATTAGGTCACGTTCAACTATACGCAATTTTTTATTTCTTTTAAAGAAAATAAAAATAAAAATTATTTCTCAAGAAAAAATAAAAATTAATGTATTGACACGTAGATTTACGAGAATAACAAAAAATAGTTATGATTCGCTGATTTTGGATCCAATTTGCCATTTTCTAAATGCACAGCGCCATTTACTTTACTCTAGCGGCAGTTTTATTTAGTTTTCAAGTATTTTTTAAAGCTACTCTAATATTTACTATTAAACTTTTATTAACCCTTACTAGTTTTAACCCGCGGCTTCGCTCGCGAATATCTAAAATAATAAAGTTGCTTCCGTAAGCGTCTGTAGTCACAGAAGAAGTAACAATGAAGTAGAATGGCGGGAAGTTTAAAATGGCTGAAAGTATAGTCTATGGAAGTATAGTGTACAGTCTCCATAGTGTAGTCAATTGGATTTGATGTTGACGTAGCTGTCGGTAATACAGTGTGATAATACAGTGTGATGGTACTATAGTACTTAGGTTTGGGCTTCATTGCTGGAATGCTAGATGGCATAAAGTAGTCAAATAGCCAGATGCAGAGGTATTATTGGCTAAACATTTTCTTTATTTTATTTTATTAAAAATAATTTTTTTATTAAATAAAAAGTAGCCTATAACCATTTGGGGACCACTAAGAATATGTGTACAAATTTTCATGATGATCTGTTAAGTAGTTTTTGTGTGAAAGTGTAACAAACATCAGAACTTTCGCATTTATAATATTAGTAGGGATTATTAAAACTTCTTTGAATTTGTTTTATTTTGAAATTAATTGCTTTAGTTAAATCCCAATTCAAAATTTTTCCCTCTCTTCCTGTTTTTCTTTTATTGTACCCGTGTAGGATTTTAATCTTTTGCATTCCGTATTCTTAAAAAGTCTTCAAACTCAGTGAGTCAGTGATAGCTTTTAATCTATTTTTTCTTTGTGCGATTTATATTTTTTGTGCCGTAATTTGTTTTTCTGCAAAACCCGCCGCTTAAATTCGCGTGCTTGCTGCTGCAATTTGTGCCCGCGCCTGATAACTTTCAGCGACACATACACACACACACACAGCCGCCGCGAGTCGCCCCGGCAGGCTAACGTTGTTTGCAGCAAGATGTAAATAAGTAGATGTAAAGATGCTAAAATTCTCGGGCGCAAAATTAGATTTTCAAGTCTTTAGTCTCAGAGCCTTGGAATCTTTCGGTATCACGGTCTTTGGTCTATAATCTTTACTCCCAACTGTTTCTTTTTTGCATTATTTTCCGGTTGGTATTTGTTTGTGGTTCAATTTCAATGAAGGTATATTAATTAGTTCAATATATTTTTCTATATTGAAGAAGAATAATTTTAAATTAAATTATGTACGCAGACAATTTTTAATTTTTACTCCAGCTACTACATTTTTCATCAAGTTTTTGTTTCTCGTAAATTTACTTATAGCATTATTCATCATTTATTTTTATTTTTTTGGTGTGGAGGGTTAAAGCGAACACTCTGATGTTAATCCAAGCACAACTCATTCACTAACACACTTTTGCTATTTACCACTCTGTTACCCTACTGCACTCCAGCTCCTGTTGCTCTCATTACTCGCCTTACTCTGTTACGCGGTTACTCTGTGAGCTGGATATTCAGTAATTTAATTTCTTTTTACTTGTGAGAAATTTGTAGTGGCGGATTGCAAAGAAAACTGCTTTAAAACATCAATCGCAGTCACACTCTCAGTAGCCATACAAATTTTTCTTTATTTTTGTATTTTTTCATTTGTAAATGATGTTAATGTGAATTTGTATGTTTGTGTCACTTTCACGTGAGAACCAATTAACTAATTTTAATAATTTTTGGTGTGGATATATTTTAGGTTATGGAAAAGACAATAGGTTACTTTTCGTTCTAATAATATGACTAGAAAGGACAAAACACCAAATATTGTTAGTTACAACATTTATAACTCAAGAATCACTGAACAGATTTTGATGATCAATAATTTATTAGATGCGTCTTTATCTGGAATAGCAGAATAACTATTAAAATATAATAAATTACTACTATATGATTGTTAAAATAACAAAAATTCATTTTCCTTGCGTTGCAGAAAAGTCTACGTTTCCAATTATCTTCATCAACCAAAAAAAAAAAAAAAACATAAAACGTTTTATGTGCACGTATTTTTCGGTATGCCATGTGTATTTGTCGTCTGTTAACCACCGCCTAACGCATGCATTACCATTAGCATTAGCATTAACGATAGCATAGCACTAGTAGCTGTATCAGTCTTGATGGCGTGGGCGCCTCTCCTCTCCTTTCTTTCACCCTTCTTCCATTCGGTTCGCTGCTCGTATTTATATGTAGGTACTTGCGAGTTGAGTTTAACAGCGTATCGATCGGTTTTGGGTTCAAAGCCAGCCAAGCCGAGCCTGATTCAGGCTCATTCGTTGTCTGCATGTGTATTGTCTATATGCATGTGAGCTTGTTTGTAGGTATTAGGGGTGCATTAGATTACGGCCGAAATAAAAGACAAAAGAAAAAACAAAGATTCTTTTGCGTCATTTGCCAAGTTACAAACTGCAACATCTAAATAAAGAAATATATTCTGCACCAATTTATGTTAGGTTAGGATAAGTGTTAATATATGCAACCAACATAACATTAATTCAATGTTTATAATGAAACTAGCTTTAACCCGCGGTTTCGCTCGCGAATATCTAAAATAATGAAGTTGCTTCCGTACGCGTCTGTAGTCACAGAAAAAGTAACAATGAAGTAGAATGGCGGGAAGTTTAAAATGGCTGAAAGTATAGTCTATGGAAGTATAGTGTACAGTCTCCATAGTGTAGTCAATTGGATTTGATGTTGACGTAGCTGTCGGTAATACAGTGTGATAATACAGTGTGATGGTACTATAGTACTTTGGTTTGAGCTTCATTGCTGGAATGCTAGATGGCGTTAAAGTAGTCAAATAGCCAGATGCACAGGTATTATTGGCTAAACTATTTCTTTATTTTATTTAAAAAATAATTTTTTTTATTAAATAAAAAGTAGCCTATAACCATTCGGGGACCACTAAGAATATGTGTACAAATTTTCATGATGATCGGTTAAGTAGTTTTTGCGTCAAAGTGTAACAAACATCAGGACTTTCGCATTTATAATATTAGTAAGGATTCTTGATTGTTACGAATTTAATTTTATTCACGCTTCATATTTTCGCGTGGCTTGCAATAACGAATAAAGGTGAAGAATGTATTAAGACTTAAATGCGTTTCGTGATACTCGTACGTGTGTGAACTGTGCGATGCATTCCGCCGAGCAAATGGAAATAGACTTTGGGGGGATGAAAAGCAGGGTGTGAGGGTGGTTGCGCGTCAAGACACTCGAAAGTGCATCGGAGACTATATCGTACCCGCCGCGCGTCTCTCCGGAGTTGTATCGGTTGCATTGTTCTTTGTTCTTAGCTTTTAGTGTATAAATAGCTGAGCGCTTACACTCGGCCAATGCCAATGCGAAGGGTTGATAACACGTTTGAGTGGAAATTCGGCCGAATTAGGAATTTGATACGTATCGAGAATTGCAACGCGAATCAATGTTGGCGAGTTGAAGGTGAAGGTTAAATGATAAAAATATATCAAAAGTGGCTTCTAACCTCAATTTACAGCAAATTACCAAACATAACCTAACATAACATTTTGTTTTGTGATGTTTTATTATAACGTTTTTATTGCTGACGCTTTTAACGCGCATTGTTCAATCATTCATCATTAAATGTGGACGTCCAGAGGATGGTTATTGACAGGTGTAGCGGTGGAAGCTTTCAACCAACACGATTCATTTATTTTACGTCTTTAACGGAATTAACTTTAATGTTTTCTTTAGTTTTTGCTTTAATTTCACGTGAATTTAAATTTAAGTGATGTAATTTATTGAATGATTGATGATTGTATTGGATATTTCTCTTTCTTTTTTTTTTGTGTTAAGTTTTCGTTGTTTTGTTGTTTGTCGTGCTTTCTGCGGATGATTTGTTGTCGTCGCCCCAGAGCCTTTTATTATTGTTTACCATTCACCTGCGGAATTGCTTTGTCCATTGTGTTTGAAATCACCAGCACCTTTGCAGCTCCAACATGAAATCGATACATTTTTTCATTGAGAAAACAAAACACTCTTTCTTCCATTCAACTGGAAATCATAGCTTAGCCAAGAAAATCATAAATAATAACAATTTCTATTTCCACAACTACAGATTTTACTATTCAAAAATTTTTATGTAAAAAAAATTTTTGTAATTAAATTTTTTCTCTTGAATGATGCTTAGTTTTGTTTCAAATTAATACCCTTGAAGTGCTTGTCTACTAGGATAATAAGACCTGATCTTCATAATCCTATCCCTGTCAACCTCCAAGGTCTTCTTCTTGATGAAAATCTCCCTTTCTAATTTTCCGCGTGTCATCATCAAATCCGCCTGGATAATCTCAGCCTGCTTCAGCTGTGACGACAATGCCGACACGTCATCATTGATTGCCTTCACCTCTTCAACCAGACCATAATGCCCTGTATCTCTGCAATTCTCCACGCGTGGCCTATGCATCCGTCGGTTATCCAACCTTGTCTGAGCGCATTTCAACGGAATATCCAACCTGCGAATTGTATCCCTCAACCGTACCATAGTTGTTTCAATATCAGCAATTTGTTTCAAATTCTTATGCAGTTCATTTTCCAGCCGCGTGCGCATCTCCTCCATGCAATTGATGCGACTCTGCAAAGCGTTCTCTACTTTATCGGCCTGCGCCCGGAGGTTATTAGCGGCATCTTTACTAATGGATTCTAGAGCTCCTCGTAATGTTACAGATCTTTGACGAGTTTGTTCAGACTCTTCAAGGGTTTCCCTTGTAAATTTCTCCCAGTGTTCTTGACTGGATTGATTATCAGGAAACCCAACTGCGCCAGGTTTAAAGAGTAAAACCGTTGATCTGTTGTTCAAAGCCACGTTGATTGCTTCCGCTTCGTTGGTTTCTTGTTTATCAGACCAGTCATTCTCCAGTCGTGATTTAGCTGTTTTGTTAGCCAATAGTTGATGTTCTATATCAGCCATTGCTCTTGTAAACTGTTCACGGATTTCCGAACATAGTGCTAACTCCCGAATAATCTCCTCTTCAACTTCGTCTCTTACAAGTTCAGGATCCAGTCTCCCTGTGCGTCTATCCATTGATTCACTGGTAATAGACTCAGGCATTTGTAAAACCGCCATGGATTGCTTCAATCTTCTTCTTGCTTCCAGGATATTTGTGATTTCTTCATCTGATGCAGATATGGCTCTTTCTAATTCACATTTATAGCGATGTAGTTCAGATTCTCGTTGTTGAAGGCGTTTGGTACTTGCGTTTTGATTATCATCTGCATTCCGACATGTTGAGTCTATAGCTGTTTTGGAATTGAAGTCCAGCATGTTTGCTCGATGTGAAGCATCCCAAATACTATCCAGGACTTCTTTATTCCTTGCTCTCCACTCACCCTCTGAGAATCTTGTTATTGAATATTTGGACACCACAGGTCTAACTCCGGTTATCCCTGCTAGAGGTCCCCAGTCTACGCGACCTGTGGCCCATGGTCCTAAACCTCCTGGTGCGTCTTCCCGATTATCCGGAAATGAATCCTCTGGTTTTGGTAGGTAACACACTCTGGATGAATCCGAATCTTTTTCTTCTTTCTCCGGTGATTTATTTGGATCAGCAATTGGAAACATCACAGGTCGTTCTTGGGCAGATTGATAACCACCTTGGGCACATGGACATTTCACAGTTTTAAGAATACCTTTTAATGGAACACCATCTCTGGTGGTTTGAATTGGTCCTTCTCCTTGTCTTACAGCTCTTAAAGCTTGTTCATGCATTTGTCTCTTAATCTCTGGTCGTATTTCTTGGCGATACAACTGATTGTCTTCTGAGTTGATGTTTTGTGCTAGGGGTGCATGTATTTCCAATGCAGGGTTACCAAATGTAGGTTTGGCATATGGATTATTGGTTTGGTCAACAGTGCAGATTTGTTTCCTTTGTAGAAAATCATTTTCCTGAGCACAACAACATGGAGTATTTTTCCGTTGTGGTTCTGGTAAACCTTCAAATCCTAATGGAGGTTTAACCACTGCGGGTTCCTTAATTGGTGAGACTGTAAGGTCAGGACGTTGGCGAGACGCAGGAATTGCCATTTCGGTTAATTGTCTATCCCGGACATCAGAGGCGTCTTTTTCAATTAATTCAGGACGTGGCACTGTATTGGTAGTTAAATAATCTCCATGTGTATCTGCTACGCGTGTATATCTCTTGGTATCATCACAAGCTCCACATATTTTCGAAGGGAATTCAGCCATTTTTTACTTGCAAAAAACTGCTAATTGTATAACGTTGTAAATGTCTTTTGGAATGTCGTTTAGTAATTTAAGGTCTGTCATTGTCAATTATCCTACTGTTGTGTTTCCATGAAAACAGTTTTTTGTCATTGTATTTTTTTGCTCAGCATTCTAATTTTCTAATGGTTTTGGTAGTCGGTTGTTGTAATTGTCGTTTTCTCTTGTGTAATAATCATGCGCTGGGCACAATTGAACTTCAGGAGACACTTGCTCGCCCGCTTGTTACGCCATTTCTCGCGAGTTTATGAGCGCGCTCGAGGTCGCGCCAAGGGTGAGAGTTTGGCAAACTTATTCAGGAAACCATGCAGCAGCCAAATCATTAAATTTTACTGCTTCTGTGGGTTTGCCTAGATCAGTAGATCATGCCATATTTAACTTTCTAGCATTGCATTGCATTGCAAACCTCTTATAAATTCAACTTTATCTTTTTGTAATTTAAAGAATAGAAATTTGTTCAGTTATTGAAACACTTTATAATCCTTTATTATAGATATATTCGTAGGGCAGTCAATCCTAACCTTTTCAAGCGTCCGTCAACTCTTTGCTTGCCATTGGCTGTACAACCTGATCCCGCCCTCTATGGAGCAACAGCCGTCAATCCACGCAGATTCAAACGCAATCAACATGGAAACGACGTGCAAGTATCACCATCACCAAGATCTCCTGGTCCAGTGTTACCTTTACGAAAAGTGAATAATCCACAACATTCCTACAACAATACCCAACCAATCATGGAAGGTGAACCCTCTGGGAGTTTAATGGATAATATACATTTGACAAAACCGCATAGTTGTCAAGTGGGTCCAGCTGGTCACGCGCCTCTTGAAAGAACACTCCCAAGTGATACTCAACAAAGACTAGATTCGATTTTTCAGCGGTACGATCGTCTATTTAGAACGGAAGCTTCGCCATCTGGTGACGCAAGTGTTAACCTACTAGAAAGACGCGACAAAGGAGATCCGTTCGAAAATATTGATTGTTTTGATAAATTTGAGAATTTGGCTAAACTAAGCAAGATGGAGGCTGGAAATTTTGATAAGAAGTTTAATATGAATCAAACAGCAAATACAACTGATGTATTCAACCTCAGACCAAGAGTATTTTGAAATTAATTACATTTTAGTTATTTTTAGTTAATTTTGATTTGTTTTAGACTCCGCCATGCTTAAAACATAAACAAAATGATGATTCAAAAGTTCAACCTAATTTGCCTGTTGCAGAAACATTGCAGGTTGAGGAAATGACAACAGACATGTTGGATGAGTTACTAAACGAGTTAACAGAGCATGGATTTAGTGAGAATTTGAACGAGGATCAAAAGAGTAAACTGATTGATCAAGAAGACCAAAAACAAACAAACACTGATCAAGAAGGTGAAAAATATCAACGATATTTACAAGAAAAAGAAGATAATTTTAAACTGGAACAAGACAAAATAACAAATGAATTATTCAAACAATCAACCAATAATGAAAAGAATGATAAGGTTACTTTAGTCACACTCACAATTTCCTACTATAATATTTCTTTTTAGGAATGTCCCGAGAAAGATATCCCGAAAAGTTTCACTTATTGTGAGATAAAACAATGTTTGTCTCCATCGAATGACGCCAACAAGAAAGAGAAAGATCTGTTGAAACCCGAACACGACCTGGACAGCGACGCAGAGAAGGAAAAAGAAAAAATGCGTGAGCGTGAAAAAAAGCCGGAGCTCAAACGCGCCCGTAAACAAGAGAGTGAGGGTGACATTTCGAGCAAAAAGTCAATTTCATCAACTACTACGACAAGCGCGACAAGACCTGGCGCTAGGATTATCCCAAGGATTATGGTGGATGACGCCATGGAGCTACATCGGACAAAGAGCTACGTTGTGAATTTGATTGACACTGCATTAAGCAATCATTTTGGGACACAAGTTAAGGATAGCACACATAAGAAAGACGTAAGACTATAAAATTTTTGTGTTTAAATATTGAATTTGTTGTTTTTTATTTGTAGAAATTACAGGCTAAAAGTGCAATGCAAATGCTTAAAAAACAGCCTTCTACAACGTCCAGCAAAGCATCACAAAAGGACCTAGCTGAGGAAATTGCGCATGTACTTTCTGAGAACTACGGATCAAATTCACGTCATTCTTCTATATCGAAAGGATTGTCTCAATGCTCTTGCAAATCTTCATCACACGGTAAAATTAATTTTCAGCAGTTTTGGTTATCTTTGTGTTAGGCAACCAACAATACACTAATGCCACCTTAATATGTGCAGTTTGTGTATTGTTGGTTGCATAATTTTCTACTGTATGTCACTTTTAACCTATAAAAATGTCAATTCTCAGAACCAATGTTTGTGAAACAATTGCGTCAAATGCGCTGGGGTCACCTAAAGCACATCCAACAAGAGGTGCGTCGCTTGGAAGAACTCGAACGCTTTCTAGATTCATGCAACATGTCGACATTTGAAAAGTGCCACTATCACTAGACCAGACTCACCTTGACCAAGGTCAAACGTGCCATTTATGCACTGGTCTGATGAGGCACTGAAATGTATACAATATTTTTATAAATATACAATGTTTTTATTATTTTCAAATGTTTATTAATTACATTAATTACATTTATTAATTACAAAATAGGTACAAATAGGTACACGTTCGCATATAAATAAGTAAAAAACAGACGATAACAGTATATAACAAGATTATGTACATGTATTTATAGAAATGAACACGCCCATAGAGTAAGTACGCTGCGTCTGCGCAGTCATCATCGTTTACTTGCTTTTTTAATACTCGTACTTTTATCATCACTTAATGGAATGTATTTGACTTCCTTGTACTTTTCATCAATAACTGGCAAATCTATGAAGATATCTTTCTTACCGCTAGGTGGAGTTGTTGTGGGCGTGTTTACAGTTAACTTTGTGATTGGTGGAGGCGTGGTTTTAATTTTACGCGGCGGGGGCGTGGTTCCCGAGGAAGCAATCAACACGTCTGAGATGGGAATTGTCATTGGCGTGCTTAATTTTATTATAGGTGGTTTTTTAGTTGTTGTGGTTGTTGTAGAAGTAGTGCTTGTGGTAGTTGACACTGGTTTACTTACATCGTCACTCCTTGCCTGGGCGTGGCCTATGTTAAAACTTTCTAGGTTATCAAACTGTTCACTATTCGAATCTAAATTCTGAAAATCCCAGAAAGTGGTTGTTGCTTCCGATGCAACTTCATTTTGTTCATCACCTCTCTTAGCTACTTTCTGAATATAAGTTTGTGGAGTTGTGGTGGGGGAAATGGGCGTGGTCACTTCATCACTCAACGTATTTCGTTTTAATTTTGTGTTATTGGTGTTGTCAATTGGTGGTGGATCAAATGTTTCTATTTTACTAGCGTTTTTACTCTCTTTGTCGTTTTTAAACAACTGCGCGGTGGTTAGTGCGCCATCTTCCGTTGATTCTTCAAATCTCAGTGGTAAATATTTTGGAGTTGCATTGGGTACATTCGGAACGATAAAGTCACTTATAAACTTAGGAGTGTAAGTGCTGACCAATGGCAGTATGGTTTCACGTGCGTATTTTTCAGCTTCTTCAAACATACGCGCCAATCGCTGTGGAAGAAACTGAACTGTTCTTACAATAGCATTGAACGCATCTTGCTCTTCTCTCTCGCCATTATAATTGTATACTCTTGCCCCACCACTACCACCAGTGGAATCATCATGGCGCTTCCATTTGTTTTCATTGATGGGAATCGTTGGAATCCAATCATTTTGTTGATGACGATTATTATTACCATTATCATCAGTTCTGGTTTGTATTAAGGGTGCATCAACATCGTAGAAGTTGTAAACCAGCTCCCGGTTGTGTTTTTGACCACGTGGGCGGTGCCTAGGTCTAGTGGGAGTAGAAATTTCATCTCTATGCGTGGTCAATATTGGTTTGACTGTAGTAGGACCCAAAATGGGTTCGGTTATTTCATGATGATGACCTGCTTCCCCAGATGATGATCTCCCGATTTTATTCTTTGATTGTGGTTTCAATATGGGTTCAACCACTTCTCTGGGGATATTATCTTCCTGGGAATGACTTCCGTTGTTTCTTGTCACTTTAACCACTCGGGAATTGAAGGCCCTGCTTTGTTCGCTTTCATTATCCACCAGATTATTATCATTATTCCAAGGGATGTTGAAGATGTCGAATGCATCCCTGAAGATTTGTGTGTTTTGGGATTCCTTTTTGTCTAAATCTTCAGATGAACTTGATGTACCTTCACGTTCCACCTCAGAACCTGACTTCACCACTGGTGTTGGGACGAATTTAGAAGAGTTTTTTGCTTTGTAGATATCATCTTCTTCATTTGGGTTAGAACCTAAATGTGGGGTATTTGGAGAATTTGGGAGGTTACATTCCCCAGGGTATAATGGAAGAACCACTGGTATTCCAGAATCTAATATTAATCCTTTGTTGCACACTGAAGCACTCCTCCCGAATGAATCACTTAGTGTGATTTTATCTATCCGCCATTGAAGTAAACCGGAAGTTAACCATCCGCTGTATGCATTGTAAAGGATTTGAATTTTCGTGGGTTCTAATAAAATAGGGTGGGGGACGATTATTCGGGAGACCATACTACCCAAACGCATTTCTTCATCTTCTTTTCTGAATTCAAAAAAAAAAAAACAAAAATAAATTAAAATCACTTTTATATGATTTTTTCTAAGTGTTATCAATACCTGGTCAAAGTAAATGTTTCATTCAACAATGAATCCCCTATCAAAGTAATCTGAATCTTTCCATAGCTTATAATAGGAACATCACCAGGGGTGCTCTCAATCTTGATGTTGTACTGATGAGCACAGAATGGTTCTTCATCTCTGGTGATAAGGTAAAGTTGTCCTCGACCTTTGGATCGATCAGCATAGTATCCCATATTACCACATTTGCGTTCATCAGTGCATGGGAAGCAGTTACCAGCTAGGAAATCATCATAGGACTCACAGGGGAAAGCTGGGAAGTGACAACGGGGTGATACAGAATCCGTGAAGAATTTGTAAGCGCGTCGATGGTTGCATAACGATCTTCCTTCAACAGCGGAAGCTAAAGAAGAATAATTTTATGATTTTAACCAGAATTGTGATTGAAATTTGAAAACTTACACCAAATTATATCACTGACAGCTCCCACAAAAATATTACTGCATCCTTTTTGCATTCGCCCTCCATTGGGGTAGAAATCAACATGACCCATAGGTTGCCATGAACCTAAACCTCCCAGGATAAGATTTTCACCATTGCTGTGAATTACATCAACGAAAGTGGCGTCGGTTTGATCTAAACGCGCCCGGGGGTCTTGGGATTCAAAAAGTGGTCCAGCTGGGTCCAATCCTATTAAAAATACATAATAATTTGAACCTTAAATAATAAAAAAAAAATTTTATTTACCTGTGATCCTACTTAAGTTACCAAGTTCAGCCCCAGCGAAACCAGCAACATGTGCTCCTAAACTAAACCCAACCAAATGTATATTCCTCACAGAGAATCCCACTTTGTCCACCATCCCGCTCAACAACATCCCCAATTGTTTCCCGACTAATCTTGTATTAGCCGCGGCTTTGACATAATTCGGAAGGGTAGCTCCATTACCCCAATCGACGCAAATCACATTCAAGTCATCCTGCCAATCAGATTAACCCGTCAATCCACAACACACCACAAATTTTAATTCAATTAACTTACAACCGCCATTAATGCACTCCTCATCTCATAAACCCATATATGGGAGCAATCAGAACCAAAGCCATGGATCATCACTTTTAAAGGCAACGTGTTGTTAAGACCTGTTTTGGCCCACGTGAATGCATCGCTAATATTCGTGAAGGGAAATTCACCCACAGTGTTGCCATTTCTACGGCTGCTATGACTGGGATACAGTAGGAATCGTGTAGAGATTTCTTCCGGTTTACTCGGGAGCATGTCCAAGTAACCAAAAGGACCTGATGCTTCAAAGCATCCCAGTTCTGGGTAACACACACTTGGTTCATCTCGTTTTCGCCTATGTAAATAAACAGAATAAAAAATAGGTTATGTTGTGAATAAGGTTATGTATTTTAAATTACCTATGTTTAAGTTGATTGTGTTTTGATTGCCATTCGTTCATCGATTGGACAACAGCGCGATAAATTTCCGCATCGTGGAGTTCGTCGAGTAGCTCCTGTGAGGGACTCGCCCACGGACCACCGACCGCTGAAACAATCCAAAATGGCAGCGTTTTCTCTCACCAAACTTTTCCACCCCGCCGAAAGTCTTCACTAACTCGTTTTCATCGTTTTAATTCCGTTTAGAGCCCGCTTTGGGGATTAAAACTTTCCGAACGGACGTATTTTATAATGCGTTTACATTTTGTTTTGTCTCTTTTTGCTTGGATGGCCGCCATTTTATCGTGCATTTAAAGCGCGTTTTAATAACTAATCGTGTACGACTTCCGCGCCGGTAATGCACTCTTAATGTCTTGATGAAAGCGCAAAACAACAATAACATCATAATACATTGACGTGCGCATCTGTAATTATATCGACGGTTGCATTTCTTATTGTTTTTGTTTGTTTGAGGTTACGTGACGGAAATGCACGCAAATTGCATTGGGTAAATAAGCGGACATTTTGTTACGTCCGGGCGGACAAATTGCACGTAATTATTCAACATTACCAGTGGGATACTTAGAAATCAATTACAGATAAAGACAAATCATCAGAAAGTTTTATTTGTGGATTTGTGTGTAATGTTGGTTGCCTATCATAAATTTTAACAAAATAAGTATAATATATTTTTTTGGTAATTGAGCGTATTTATATCGCTTGGTGAGCGAAATCCATCTATTTATCTCATCAAGTGAAATGTGTTTGAAACGCGTGAAAGTGTTTGATGTCTTCGACATTAACATTAGAAGCTAATAAAACGCACGAAGACGATCGCACCTGAAAGCCATCAACCAACCGAACACATGCGCGTTTGACGTCCGACATATTCGTCTCGACCATTTATTTAACGTCTTTGGAACGTTTCTCTTAAAGTACCCACTGGTATAAACGCTAAAAACATATGTTTTGACAGTTTGACAGGAAATTAACCATGCGACAGAGCAGAAATAAAAAGTGTCATAAACATAAACATAAAAATGTCAAAAGTGCATAAATTTCAAATCGACAAGTGAGTCACTCATAAATATTAAAAGTAAAAATCGTAAAAACCGAAAATAAAAATAAAATTGAAATGATTCACATAGAGTGATTAACACACTCTGAAATTCTATAAATACGTAGACGTAGTTTTGAAGAAGAAAAGTTTCTTTGTTGCATTCTTCAACGATGATCAATGAATGAAACTATGAAATTATTTGCTGCGGCGTTTCGTGTCTGTTATTTTTTTTTTGTGTGTTGGGCATAATTCGGCTAATTGGCATAGTGAAATGAATCACGTTCGAACACTGTGATAATTTGTGTCAAAATATGAAGCTTGTTCTTTCATTTCGCCTGAGCACTTTCACTTTAAACGTTTTAACGATCGCTAAACGCATTTTAAATACTTATGAAAACAAAACACACGAAAAAAAAAACACGAATATATAAATTATATAGGAACATATAAATTAAGAATTAAAAATATCTTAAAATTAAATTGTTTGGTTTTGTTTTGGGATTAGAATTAATTAATTTAGTTATTGGATATGCTTGGACCACTTTCACTCGATTTTTAAACCAAAAACACGGCATGTTGTTGATTAATTTTTGATATAAGAAACAACATTCCTAACCTAGCTTCATATTTGAAGCTATTTTTCAGTATAATTTGTTAAACAACAAGTTTTTTACATTTTTAAATTAATTTACAAATAATTTAGACAGCGACGTAGGCGTAAGTTGTCTATGGGTATAGCCCCATATAAAAATTTTTGATGTTGTCGTAGGCCCTTATATGGAGTGTAAAGGTTTTCCTTACACACTTTGGGAGCCCCATTGCTGGGGCGTTAGATAGTCAAATACGGCAAATACGGCGGTAGCTACGCCCTTTCTTTAGATAAAAATAACATGAATAATGTGTATTTTTGGTTGCCTACATTAAAATGTAAAGTATTCAGCTATTCGCTATTCAATTTTGATGTTTTTAGTAGGGATATTTCTTTGTTTTTACTTTTTAAATTATTTTACAAACAATTTTGATTTTAAATTTGTATTATTGGTTGCCTATATTAAAATGTAGAATACGCTACTCAGTTTTATCCTTTTACTTTTATTTCTTTGTTTTACTTGCGGTTTTTCAACGCAGTAAGTAACTAAAACTTAACCTCAATGGAACCAATTGGAACGCGTCAGGACATCGAGTCAAGAACTATACACGTACATCTGTTCCCCGCACATTCGGAAATATCGCAGTCGAAATCAATTCGAAGCCGTTTCCAGTGCTTCCACGATTCACATTTGCATATGTCGTCGTTGCTGCCACTGCAGGGCGACAGGACGCGGCTCGAAATTGTCGAGAACGTCCTCGATTCCAAAGAGGTTCTAGGGGTCCTACAGATCACCAATGCTCCAACTATTCAATGGAGACCGTATGTGAACCGGTAAAGCGGAAGAAAAAATCTCGAAAATCTAAATCTAAATCTGAATATCGGGCCTAAATCTTTTTTCGTAGACGCATTCGCATTCGCCTGCTGCTCGAAACGTCAAGTGTCACGATTGGGCAATTTATAGGCTCTTTGTTGGAGTGAATGTGTTGGACAACGAATAGAAACTTAAAATTTAGAACATTTGAAATCTAAATTGGGTTATGTTGCTTGCCTATGTAATAAATTTAATATTTCATAAATTTTAAGTAAAAAAACATTTTTTTCGTCTTAAAAATGTTTTTAGTTTACAGAATGTTGAAATATTATTTACTGGTTGCACCTGACATTTAAAATTGCAACATTTTATAAAATGTATTGTCCGAGAACATTTTTATTTCTATGAAGCAATAAAAACTTTCGCCAAAAGTCGAAATTTTAAAAATTCCAGAATATTGCAAAACAAAACAAAACAATTTAAAATAAAACTTTGCAACGTGAATAATTTGATCATTTCGGAACGTAAAACCGAAATTTATTCCAGATGTAAAAATAGTAATGAAAATATGAATGTTGGAATTAGCATAGTTTGTGCGCAGGTTGCAACCAACTTATGTAAATCGGGGCTAGCACAATGGCAAAACATTATTACGCACGCGCGCAATTATGAATCCGTATTTTTTCTATTTCGTTTTTGCGTTCGCGGTGGTTGACGCCACATTGTTCTGGCAATAATAATTATGCGGAGCGCGCACCTGAGCAATCCGGCAGATTGCATTATTATGTAAAAATTGATAATGGCCAATGACAACGTGAAACTATTACAAATAGAAAATGTTTAAATATTATAATTTATTTTTTTACGTCTAAACTTACACAATATTCATTATTTATGGGATATTTTTAAGAAATATGTACATAAATGTGCATAACCTCAGAAATATATCATAGGCCACCAACATAACACCACTAGTATATATATACAGTTGACATCCCTACTAATATTATAAATGCGAAAGTCCTGATGTTTGTTACACTTTCTCGCAAAAACTACTTAACCGATCATCATGAAAATTTGTACACATATTCTTAGTGGTCCCCGAATGGTTATAGGCTACTTTTTATTTTATAAAAAAAATTATTTTATAAATAAAATAAAGAAATTGTTTAGTCAATAACACCTCTGCATCTGGCTAGTTGACTACTTTAACGCCATCTAGCATTCCATCAATGAAGCTCAAACCTAAGTACTATTGTACCATCATACTGTATTATCACACTGTATTACCCGCAGCTACGTCAACATCAAATCCAATTGACTACACTATGGAGACTGTACACTATACTTCCATAGACTATACTTTCAGCCATTTTAAACTTCCCGCCATTCTACTTCATTGTTACTTCTTCTGTGACTACAGACGCGTACGGAAGCAACTTCATTATTTTAGATATTCGCGAGCGAAGTCGCGGGTTAAAGCTCGTATAATATAAGTTTTCTATTTGAGCGCCACCTATGCAAGAAAAAAAGTAACTGTAAATTAAAATTGACATTATTAACATTTCTTCATAACAAAAAAATAAATAATAAAAGAAAATCAATTTCATCCGTGCTTTTGACTTTGTTGAAATTTCCATGCTTCGGAAAACAGGTGTGTGCCTTGGTTTTTAGGTCAAGAACATCAAAAGACTCAACCAGTTCAAGCACATGGCATCTTTTCATAGCACTATCTTCATCTCCGTGCTTTATTTATATTCTGTATTTCACATTCTACTACAATCACTAAACTACAACCACATTCAAAGCCTGTACGCGTATTTCATTTCTTTCTAACGATACAATAAAGAATAAAAATAAACTCGAACTTGTATGCAAATCGGTCGAAATGAAATGCCGTTCGGAATATGGAATGAAAACACAGTTGGTACGAATGAATCGTAATCGATACCTAACTGTGGTTTGGGCTCTTTTTCGGCCGGGCAAACGATGCCCATCGGTTATGCAACGACACAGAAATACACTGACTTCGTGAACTCAAACCGAACAAAAACCAGAAGAAGGAAGAGATACAGACAAGCGGCGAGGACGGAAGTACATAAAACGATATACCGCTAGCTTTTATTGATTTTTATTACGGATAAACTTAATCGTTAAAAGCAGACAAGATTTTCTTTATAAAATGCCACCATTTTCATGCAAATGTTTACAAAAATAGCTTTTTAACATATTTTAATATATCAGACATTTATTTAGACAAAATGTCAATTTTTGTTTGATATTTCAAGTAATTTCAACATTTTTAAGCAAATTTTTTCTTAAAAAAACAAAAAAAATCAATTTTAAAAAAAAATTAAAGTTTTTCTTGATTTTTCGACAAAATTCAACATTTTACCACAATTTCCAATTTTAATCTTCTTCCCAAATGTTTTTAAAGTCAAAAAAACAAATATTTATCAAAAATTTCATTTTTTCTTGATTTTACTACTTAATCCAATATTTTAATTGATAAATTCCATCAATACCTAAACAATGCCAGTTTACTCTTCTAGTACTGCGAATATTAAGTTGGTAACCATAATCAAATGATTCTGATAGTGATAAATCGATCCGCGCTGCACAGGCCAAAATTGATGAAGATACTCAAACTCATTTAATGCGCAACAGCGCAATAATTGCCAATTTAGCTTCATTATTGCCGGCTGCGATTGTTTGTTTATGCTCTGATGACTGGATGGCCGCGAGGCTGGTTTAAATAATTACGCGCGGCTCTAATTAATCAATGCGACAGGTGCACGCAGGTGGATCGTATCGGATGCAACCGATCATCGATTTACAATAAACCACAGGCACGCCGCAGCGCAGAAAGGCGAAACCGAGCTGCAAATAACAGTAAACAAACGGGTTGTGCGCATCAGCAACTTTTATTTTCGACCAAATATTGTTTTTTATTATTTTTAGATAATATTGATGATAGATTCAATGATTTTTAGTTTTTATTGTTTTTTCGGTTTTTTAATTGGACTAG
Organism: Dalotia coriaria; assembly: GCF_025399875.1. NCBI lineage: Eukaryota > Metazoa > Arthropoda > Insecta > Coleoptera > Staphylinidae > Dalotia > Dalotia coriaria. The sequence goes on from NW_027045445.1 coordinate 7,686,992, forward strand.
TATTGTGTATGTTTGGTTGCCTATATAAAAACTAATATAACCTGTCACTAATACAAAGTAATTCACTTTTCTGACCTTAGATGTCGCTCTATGTTAAAAACTCAGCAGGTTAGGTTAGATTTTTATAATTTTACTAGCTGTTGCCCGCGACTTCGTTCCGGCAGTGTTTAATAAAAATGTAATTCGTTTTTACTCTCTTGTTCTAGACATACTCGTAGTAAGAATCAATTCTATCAATAAGATTACCATTTTTAATTTAAAGAAATTAATTATTTAAAGTTTTTTCAATAATGCATTTCAGCGCGCCATCTCGAATTCAACTATTTAACTATAACTATGATTGAATCTCAATGTAAAATTTATTCTATAGAAAAGAGCTGTTTTGAGGATTTTCCCGGCAATTATTCGAATTTTTCTCACCTTTTAAACCTTCCCTAAACCTCCACGAATAATTCAAGACCAAGATAAGATAAATCCGTCCACCTGTTCTCGAGTTTTAGCGAGACTAACGAACAGCAATTCATTTATATATATATAGATACTTTTTTTGCCTCTGCAATTGTTAAAATTGTTAAAAACTCAACATTTATTAATATTTCTATTGAATTCTATGATGAAATTCTACTTTTATCAATAAATATCAGTATTACAACTAATTCAATTCATAAAAAAGAAAATATATTTTTATTTCCAATTGTGATTGGTCAGTATGCCGTGCACCAGTGAACCGATTGCATAATCAGTTCCTTTTTCACAAACTTATCACCACATTTACATTTCCGCTCCGCGTATGACCCAATACATCATACCTTCACTATTCAGTGTATTCAGTTGCCTATATAACAAAGTTTCAAAAGCTGTAAAATATCAGTTGCATATATCTCCCTCACATGTCATGTTAATTTATTTGAATAGTTGTAATCCCAAGCATTATCTTGTCATTCTTGTCATTCCACTCCGCATTGCCGTAATTACCTTTCTGTGATGGTTTAATTGCATGTTGCGCTCAATTTAAATTTCGTTGCGGCTAACAAATCGATTCGTTCGTGCGCTGAGCTCTAATTTCGCTCGTATGACTGCCTTGCACAATTAGCGCTATTAGTTTGAGATTTGTTTCGTCCGTGATTGATATTTCCTTAATTAGCGAATCACGCGTCGTCACATCAACACTCAAAGATTGATTGCGCGCCGGCAATTACTGTACAATTAAATCTTACGCAAAGGTTTATAATTATACATAACAAATTTAATTAAACAAGTTGAAATGAGTGACTTACCGCTATCTATCGTCGCATAAAATAAACACGTGAATGTTAGCAGCGCATAATGGTGGTATAATGTGCGCATGTTGATGCCATGAACACGCTGTATGTTTCGATGCGAGGTGATGCGAGGCGAATTCGATTTGGAGTTTATTCTCGCTCTAAATGTTTGGATTTTATTTTAAAATACTTTTTAAAATTTCAATTCCAGTTTGAATCTGCAACAGAAAATAAAATAAGATTTAATAAATTTAAATTTAAAGAAATATCAATAAATAATAAATAATAACAATAATATAAACATTTAATTATTTATTAGTCAATTATTATTAAATTATTACAATTTAACCTAAAAATAAATATTTTAATATAGGCAACCCAACTAAAATAAATACATACATATAGGTTATAGACTTCTAATTACAATTAATTTTAATTATTAATTCCAAGACCTCTCTGAACTTAATGACAGAATTAAAAATGATGGCACACTAAACTCTTTAAAGCCTTTAATACTTAAGTTCTAGTAATGCAGTAATTTTAGTGATTAAAAACATTAATTTGTACGAGAAGAGTAAAACGCGCATAAAATCAGGCTGTGAGTGTCTGCAAGAAGAGTTTTAGTAACGTCGGGCAGTCGCACCAGCCGGAAAACCCACGGAAAAACAGACTTTCTCACTCGCATTCATTCGCCTCCATTACATCTACGAATGAAACGCGAATGAAACTTGCCGGAAACCCACGCGATGGGTCTGCAAACTTTTCATATTAAAAATGAATGACTGTCCCGAGTGTTTCTCGGCTTTGCCCGTTTGCGCTTTCATTTGTTTTCGGGATTCGTTCATTTTCTTTCGTTTCGTTCATTTCGGTTTGCCGTAGTTTTCTTAGGCTTCTTCGACTAACTACTCTCTTTAATTCTTCTTAATGCCAACTAACTTCAGTTAATTGTTTTATCATACATTAAAACTATTCACGAAGTTAAAGAATGAGATATTTCATTTCATAATAATATTATTTTGATTTAAAGTTTCATGAAAGCTCAGTAAGTTTTAACTAAATTAAATTATTTAACATTTATCATTTCAAAAGTCATTTTTGGCATCAAATTCACTTTTGTTGCTTCCGTACGCGTCTGTAGTCACAGAAGAAGTAACAATGAAGTAGAATGGCTGAAAGTATAGTCTATGGAAGTATAGTGTACAGTCTCCATAGTGTAGTCAATTGGATTTGATGTTGACGTAGCTGTCGGTAATACAGTGTGATAATACAGTGTGATGGTACTATAGTACTTAGGTTTGAGCTTCATTGCTGGAATGCTAGATGGCGTTAAAGTAGTCAAATAGCCAGATGCAGAGGTATTATTGGCTAAACTATTTCTTTATTTTATTTAAAAAATAATTTTTTTTATTAAATAAAAAGTAGCCTATAACCATTCGGGGACCACTAAGAATATGTGTACAAATTTTCATGATGATCTGTTAAATAGTTTTTGCGTCAAAGTGTAACAAACATCAGGACTTTTGCATTTATAATATTATTAGGGATTAACGCATATAAGATTGTTTTATAGCTGAAAATACTACAAAATTTAATATTTTGCGTTGATGTATACTTGGTTGCCTATCTCCTACTTTCCAAAGCCGGTAAATCACACGAAAGTACTTAATACATTCATTTTTTACCAGATTATATACTTCCGTATGACCGTAAGTTTCTTCCGATTCTAAATACCTTCCTGCGATGTCGGCGATGAGCGCCGCAATTAAATACGATAATTAAGCGTTCATCGCGGAAGGAAAGCACACGCAAAACACGCGTAAAAACGAAAACCGGAAATAAAAATGCAATTCAAGATGAGAAAATAAAAATACGGAAAAAGGGAAATCCTTTAAACTGGCCATGACTATATAAGTCCTCTGTTCTTTAAAACTTTATGAGTTTCATAAAGAAAAAGGAAAAACTGATGCAGTAATTGAATATGGCGATGAAATCCAGTCGGGTATGTTGAACATTTTAAAACACGTTGGGAAAGTCGCTCGAAGCCAACAAATCAAGTCAAAGTCAAACGACAATAACAACTTTCTTTTCACCTGTCAATATTCGCGTTCAAAACATTCACATCCACACAAAATACAAAAAATGCAAAAAAAGTTGAATTTCTTGCAAATTATGACGTCATTCTTTATTTTACTGTCAAGGTCACAATTTCTCCAACGGAGAAAATCTAAAATCGAATTAATTACGATGATTAACATGAATATTATTAACGGATGGAAATTTTAGAGAGTGAATGTTATTACTGTTTCGGTAGTCCCAGTCCCCGCGTATAGATTTATGAAAATAAAAATTAAACGCAAAACGTGCGTTGAAAACGTAAACAGGTGAAACACACGGCATGCTGCCGCCTTTAACAAATCCAATTCCAAGTGGCTAAAGTGACTCAATGTTTTCGAATATTTACATTTCTCTTTTCGTCGTCTGTTTTACCGTCGGCGATTGCATAACCGCAGGAATTGCTATCATTTCAACGCGTTTAAGTAGACATACATGTGTATTAATTTCAATTGCTTTTTATATATCTGTCAGCTGTTTGCGAGAAATTACCAGTTTACCAACCGGTCGTTAAAGATATGAAATATATAGTTTATATTTTATTAAAATTAAGCAAATTATGTAAAACGTGAAATTTGTTGTAAAAGTTTTGTTTTCTTATAAATATTATGCAAAAACATTTAGGAACATTAGATTTAATGATATATTTTTAAATTGTGAGCATTTTTAGTATTATTTGAGGTATTTTGTTAGTAATAATGGTTTTATTTGATATTTGGTAATAAAAATTCATAAAAGTGGTCTTTTATCTTATTTTTTGCATTAATTTTTGATCACTTTGAGAAAATAACCAATTTGGTGTCTTTAACATTTTTTATGATATTTTTTTGTTGTCAAAAATCCTAATTTTTCTACTTCTAACTTTAAAACACCTTTTTTGAGGTTTTAAAGTGATATTGTATATACGGACGTCCAGGCTGTGAGTAATATCCATTATCTACGGGTATTATTTACGGGACGGAGCTTGCGCCTGCGCATTTGCCTACGGAGCAGCACAAGACCGTATGAAATGCCATGCGACGTCAGTCAAACACGTCAAAGCAGGCGCTGCTACTGCTCGTGTCGGAGCGGCACGATATGGCCCGACGCGTCACATGACCCAGCGCGCAGTATGGTATTTCTAACCTTACATTTTGTACTAGTGTGCGAGCAAATTTCGATGATTTAAAATAAATAGTTAAAATAAAAAACTCAACGTAAAACTTGAGTGATAGTAGAAAAAATAGCGTATGCATCACGTGGCTAAACATTGTTATACACTCGATTAATCAATCTCGTGAGTAAAGTCCACATTTAGCCACTTGATACTTAATATACTAAAAAATAAGAAAAAAGTGGTTCTTTTACAAATTCAACAAATTTTTAAGCCTCGTTTATCTTTAAACAATATGTCAATTACTCAAATTTCTCTCCGCCTTATTTTTAAAACCAGGAAGTTTTTGTTGCGTCGTGAAATATCAAAACTAATTGGTCTTTATTGCATGCCATTCAATAAAGTCTTTGACGGTTGTTTTCGGCACTGCTCTTAATTACGTTTTCGTATCGTGTAATTTATTGTAATCATTGATTGCACAACACAACACAAGAGATGTTCCACATCGCGACGTTAATTATCGAAAATTGAGCCGAAAAGTCAAAGAGTCAAACATGTAACACGCACAAACCCAACTGAAAATAAAAAATAAGTATGTCAGGAAAAAATAATGTTAATTATAATTTATAACAACAAACTTACAAGTCAGTATAGTTTATAATAAACAGCGGGTCTGCACAGAGGTCAAAAGTTAAATGAGTTTGTAACAAATTACAAAGTATGCTGCCGCTTTAAAAATGATTATGTAAACTGACGTGAACAGATGTAAAGTTATGTAAAGGCGTGTTAACCGCGTTTAATTCGCTCATCTTAAGACGTTTTTTTGTTTGTTGGATGTCTACGATCGAAAGGAAATAATTGCGGTGAATAATCAGTCTGGAAACGGAATTTTATTGCTGGGTTATTCGATCGTACAGTCGTAATTCGTTAATTTTTGGTCATTTGTTCACGCGCTCACGGAAAACGCGCTTCAAAAGATCGTTAAAAGTCGCGTAGTAATAAAAGTCAAATAATAAAAAGTAGAAAGCACAAAAATTAAACTAAATTAAATTGTTGGTTAATATAAAGTTTAGTGGTCATTAGGCAACCAATACGACATCAAATTATTTTTTAAATATTCAAATGTGAATGTTTGGTCACCCCGTGACTAAAACCCGTGACTAAAGTATTTTATACTAAAAATACAAAAAATATTTAATTAATTTCTAAAAAAAAGTTTCAATTTCTCATTTCGGAAAGAGGAAGTTAATGTTACGTGTGGTGTGGTGAGCATTGTCGCAATTATAACAATTACAAGTTATTGCTCTCTGCGCCGAAGAATCGAAGCGAGCCAAGGTTGTTCGAATGCGTGCGCCGCGTGTATCGCAAACTGACAATCACGAAAGTCGCGAGCGTCGCCGGTCGCAACGTAATCCGTAACATAATCATAACTTAATCAGCATGCACGTTAGCGTTCCTGCCCGTTAATAATGAGTAATCATCATGAATCGCACTCGCACATATCTCTATAGTGTACTCGTATAATATAGTGGCAATGAATCTAATCGAATGCAATAATGTTCTAATGTTATTAATTTTCAGTTTGGAATCGTGTAAACTGTGCATTGCAATCATGTCGTTAGCACTGTTAGCGAAGGTTGCAATCAATTTTATTACGCTCATTCAAACAAGAAACAAGTGGATTTTAGTATTTTAATAATAGTTGTGATGAAATGTTGGTTGCCTATATTTTAACCTAAAAATATTTATTTTTAAATATATTTTATAAAAAATTATTGTTTAACTTGATTTTTGTAGGTTTTAGTAAAAATGTGTTGATTCTATAAATAAGATTGATATTTTAAAGAATAAATAAATGCAAATAGTGCATTGTAACGCCATCTAGGGTTTAAATATTTAGTTATAACTATCATTGAATCATGAAAACAATTTTTTGTTGATGTTTTGATGTTTTCAAGATAAAATACAGTTTAAAATCACACATTGTACAATTCTTAGTTATATTTTATTCTGAACTTCTTTATAATACGAATAGAAATGTGATATTATGATGAACGTTCATTAAATCGTAATTACTCTAATTAAAATCTCGCACTCAGTGCGTACAATCCGTTCCACCTATCAAGTCAAACAAACATTAATCCAAAACACTTTTTCATTCCTTGTTTTTGTTTTTGTTTCTGTTTGTGTCTTAATTTCTAGTTTATTATTTCCGTCATTTCATGTAACTAGCGCCATCTATAAACTTCCCAATAAAACAAGTGAATAAGTGAATAAAAAAGAATCTCGCAATAAAAGTGAGTACGTAAAAATTAATTGTGTCGTAAATACACGTAAATCCTCTTACACTCCTAGTAAATAAGCTGATAGACGTTGATGGAGTTTCGTTTGATCGTAAACAAATGACATTCACTTTACTTCTATTGCGATTTTCTTTGTTTTAATCACACACAGCGCGACTGCGCAATCCTCGTTAATTTCGCCTACGATATTGTAAATTATTCCACGTACAATCCATGCACCTAGGCATCTCTTCTTCTTCTCGCACGTTCTTCTCCATTCCGCAGTCATGCACTCAATTAAAGTCCACAAAAGTCTCCTTCAAAGCGCGCTCGCAACTCGAAAGTCGTCGTCGCGCAGTTTTCTCAAGCGAGTTGTATTACAGTTTACAGTTTACACGATTACAGTACACACACACCGTACACCGAGATATAGTTTATATTCTAAAATTGGCAGCGTTTATATTTTATGCTTTGATGTTGACACATTGCAGCTTGTCTCGTGGATTGTGCTTGAGAATTCAAGGCTGAGCGAATGCAAAATGGAAAAATGTTTAAGAAGTAGCACTTTCAAGAGACTTAAGTTGATGCAATGTGCACAGCGCATGTTGCAATTTCATACTTATTCTCAAGCGAGTGGAAATTATTGTACTCGTAAATAACAAGCGTTTTACTCGTGAATTGAGAAACATCATTTTTTCGTTGTAAAATTCATAATTTTTTTATTTTTTCAAAGTTTTTCACATTCTAACCTCAATTTAAAGAAATATAACCTTAAAATTCATTATAACCTTCATTTTCAAAATGTTAGGTTAAGTATTTGGTTGATTCTATATTTTATTGACCACAATATTAAAAATTCTATTTATTTCATGCAAATATTAACATTTATTGATAAATTTACATTCTTGGCATTTATCAGAAAAAATAATTATTGTTACAAGGCTACATCAATTGACTTGCGACTTCTAATCATGTATGTAAATAGAATAAACGCAAATAATTACTTTTACTTCTTACACCTGTCATTACGCAGATTGTAATGTTGGTTGCCTAACTTTAATTTAATACTTAATTTTAAATTGCAATTTTCAACAGCTGATTACTTTTATTACTGCGTTTAAACATGTTTAAGGTTTATTTGGGTCGTAAATCATTCACAATCGAATTTTATTTCGGTTGAATGCGGTGTGTGTTGCAGAATATTATCGAAATTTTCTTGACGAAATCCAATCGAAAGTTTTGTGTCCAGCGCGCGGGCTTTTGGAGCTGCAATTTTATTGTTTCGCCTGCCGAATTGAATCGAAAGTAAAGTTTTGACAGAGTGAAGGCGCATTGCTAAAATTATTCCAATTTGTGCGTTTCTTGCAACATTTACGCATTGAAACACAACTATATATTAAGTCATATACTGATTATAATAATTATTTATTGATTTTAGGTTATAAACGCCATTTTGTTTCATCATATTGCTTATATTAATAATTTTTATCTTCTTCGATTTGTTTGAGCAACCTTCACAACTCAAAGATTATAAAATCTAAAATCACCGAACATTATAACTCCACCTGTAAATATATATATAGCATTTACATAACACGAAACAAAATAATACCCAAAAATATAAGAATCAAGAAAGCATTCAAGAATAACCGAAATAAATCACCGTTAATTTTTTAAAACCACAATTTGAAGGTTAAATCAATGTATTTAAAGTACAACTGAGGTTAGAATTAATTAACTATCAGAATATTGAAACAAATGCTTTAATACAAGTTTTAAAGTAAACATAACCTCAATGTAAACGTTTGCATTCGTCTAAACTCTACGCAACTAATCCAAAAGTCAAAATTATTCCACAATTTACTTAACAAACTTATTACCACCATACGCTTACTGAGTTGCCTATATTAAGAAATACGCATGCCAAATTAACCTCAAATTCAAATACTATGCATTCGGTAATTATTTTTGGAAAAATGAAGAAACATTTGAAACAAAGCATTGAATAGATGCATAATTACGGCATGTCGTGGAATGTGTTTCACCATTCAAACGATTCGAACAGTTCACGTGCGGTGAATGTTGTGTTGCTGGCCGAAGAAAGTCAAACAATCGAAGCATTGTTATTGAAACCAGTTGAATAATGCACAAATTAGAGTAAAACATTGTATGTATCTGTATACACTAAAGAAAAGCTTAAGAAAACATAGCAGAAAAACAGCTAATTATTTTAATGAGGAGATAAACAAAGAAATAATTACAATAAAAAACTAATTGATGTGAAACTTTATTAATCATTTTTTTAAATAAAAAATAAAAAATAAATAAAAACTAAGCAAATAGATTACAAAATAGGAAATAGAATTTAAAAAGAGTCAATATAGGTTTAAGTGAGTATAGTAAACATAAGTCACTTACAAGCCATCATCGAGTTGACTTAAGTCACTTTTCTTGTTTCGCGCGCGCGCACCTCATTTCGCTGCGTGCCTATTGTATTCCGCTGTGCGATTGTATGTGTGATTAATAGAAAACGCACTAATTGAGCACACACATACACATATGGATGTGTAAAACGCCAAACGATAGTTTTGGTATTATTTATGAGCACGGCATGGATTTTCTTCAGTTTAGTTTGCTTTCGAGTGTAAATATTATATGTTTTGTTAACCTACATGCTGTTGATCGGTGCAAACTCGACGAATTTGACGATTTCGATTTCTAATTAGACAATCATCATTAAACATTCATTTAAATAAAATTTAACAAAATCAGTTAAATTTTAATCATATTCTAAACAATTTCAATGACTTAAATATCAAATTAATATTTATTTAAATAATATTTAGTTAATTATAAATTTTTACTCACCTTTATTGTTTTGTTGTGAATTTCCGGGTAAAAATTAAAATTAGAATAATTTATCCAGGATATTGACGCACAAATATTTGAATTGTAAATGATTGTTTCACTGGGTATTAAAACGGTAATTCACTAACAAAATTAAATTAGCAAAATTAATTTATTTTAACTTTTGATTTGACTTAAGTCTTGCTTTGTTTCACAGTTATAATATTCAGCAAGTGTCTCTTCTCTATAATGTAGCTGAATTAATTTGATTGTGGTTTAAGTCACTTTGGTTTTTGGCGTTTTGCGCACGAATATTAATCGCGACGCGGCGTTTGCTGTCTCTGACGGTGAGCCACCGGTGCGGCGCGGTGCGCATTCGAAAGCGGACTACACTAAACTGACTTAAGTCAAGCACCAAGCACTGAACACGTCCGCGGCTGCCATGAAGCAAAACTGGCATGCAGAGAGAGTTCAGAAGAAGGTACCATCACAACAAAGCATAGGGTTATGTTTGGTTAAGTCAAGTTTACGTCAGGTTAATGATACACCGGAAATTGACCAAAATTGGTCACATTTGCACTTTGATGAATATTTATATGGACATATACCACGAGTAGATAAATGACGAAACCAATCAAAGCATAATTTTTGCATCAATCTAGGTTGATAACTGTTTACTGACTTGACCAACTAAAAATTAATTAAATGACATCTAATTACTCCTATAAACCAGATCATCTGTCGTACCATCAATTAATTAATCGTAAATTTCAAAATTTTGATTTTTTTTAATAAAACGACTTTGAACCATTCAAGGTTCACCTAGGAAGTGTAAAATCACCCAAATCCAAATCTAATTATCTCTTGTAAGTTAGTATGATGAAGGTACCTATGATCATGGTATGATGGGTGTGTCGATGTCGCGGTGTGTCCTACAATGCCAGCGAGCGAGCCGCGAGAGAGGTCTGGTGCGCGGTCTGGCTCTCTGACCTCGTTTCTTGCCGATGGTGGATACGTACACATATAGCATTACCAGCTGGTACCACCAGTGGTACCAGTACCAGTAACTGTACGGCGAACAGTAGCCGGCTGGCTGCAAGCAACAAAGTAACCATAAAGCAAGACTCTCTCTTCGATATTCTTTTAATCGTCTAACGCACACGCTCATTTTCGAAATGGGTGAGAGAGTACTCGTAAGTTACTGATCAACATAAATTATGATTTTCTAATCGATGAAAATCATTTTATGAAGGATGAAATTGCGTCAATTTTGATGGAGATGTTGATGATGATGCTGGTTTGTGAAATGTGTGAAATATGCGAATAAATATCAGTAGGTCAGTAGTCGAGTGTCAGTGGTTTCATTGTTTGCTCTTCACAGCTTATTAAAATTTAAAAAAATAAATAAAAATAAATAAAAATTATAAACTTAGGTTTTTTGATTGTAAAACATAATTTTTATATAAAACCTTTGAATTAATTAGGATTTTAAGTATAAACTGGCTAAATAAGAGATTTTGTCGTTGGATCATAGATGGCGTTAGTTGTAATTCTACCATTTTGTATTTAAATTAACCTCAAATATGATCTAATGAATTATTTCAAATAAAATTGATTTAAAACGCAAAAATAAACAAATGCAAATATAAGAATTTTACAATATAATATTAACAAAAATCCAATTTATTTCTATTTCTGTTTGTTTTTACTGAAAAACACACTTAACACAAACAATAAAAATTATGTGTGTTTATAGTTTAATAAACATCCAATGAAAGTTCTCCTCTCATTCATCATTAGCATCATTCGAAATTTAATAACCATCGAATGTTTTATGAGTGATTCTGAAGCCAAAGGAAGACTTTCCCATAGTGTAACGTTTAATAAATAGCTTCAAATACTTTACGTTGCGAAATTTCGCGTTTCTGGAGCGAACGCCTCATGAAGTGAACTATTGACACCCATTATGCTCATTATTGACTCGGCTTAAAGAGCACGAGAGCATGAGAATCGGAATCAGACTCGAATTGAACCAGGTAAGTATTTCTATCTTTTTTTCTTCTTCTTCTTTTTCTTCTTCCTAGTTAAATACAAAACGTTTTTTTTTATTTGCTTCGTTGTCTATTCTGTAGTTTATAAAAGAAGTAAAATGAGGACGATTAGACAACAGCTGACAATACAGTGAACAATGCTCAGCGTTCGTAAAATGTAACGCACTTTTTTCAACCAGCGCGCATCTTCTTTAGCTGGGTTTTTATTTCATGCGCAATTTTGCATACAATGTCTGAATGGCTGTAATTCGGTTTAATGCGGACTTCATCAGGTCGAATACGGTCGGTGAATCGCACATTAGCGATCGTTTTCTTTGTGTGTCTATTGTGTGCTTATTCTTACGCGGTTTTAGATTGAGTATGGCATAAAAACTTCTCCTATCACTTTACACAATTACAATTACACGCAAGTTTTAACCGAGTTCTCACAGCTGCAACTGGTTGTATCAGTGTCAGAAAATCAGACGCGGTGCGAATTTGCTGTTTCACACCTTTTTCACTCAATGATTGTTTATTATATTATTTTATTCATATTTATGTTGTGAGTCAAGAATAGTGTTAATTTGACTACTGACCTACTGCTATTTATTTGCATATTTCACATGTTTCACAGGATAAATCATTATTTCTAAATATTAGTTAATTTTATTAATATTGATGAGTTTTGCAAAGCAAGAATGAAGAATAAAGAAGAATGGTAATGATCTACTCATATTTATTGGTATATTTCACATATTTCAGTTGTGTGTGATGTGGAACACCATTTTATCATTCAAAACAAGTTTTATTTTTATCCTGATGTAAACAAACACATAAAATGCTAAAATCAGACAGCTAGCGCCATCTACTGTCGAAAAATGGTACTGATATTAGTATTGATAAATTGCAATTGATAAAAAGCAAAAAATAGTAAATAAACAACAAAACAAATAACGTGTTGATATTTATACGTAGATTTTAGAATTACACGTTCAATATCACTTATTACAAATGAATTATTGCACATTTTGTGTTTTTTTTTCATGGTTTTTAATGCATTTTATTGTTTTATCGTAGAAAATGATTAAATACTAGCTTTAACCCGCGGCTTCGCTCGTGAATAGTCTGTAGTCACAGAAGAAGTAACAATGAAGTAGAATGGCGGGAAGTTTAAAATGGCTGAAAGTATAGTCTATGGAAGTATAGTGTACAGTCTCCATAGTGTAGTCAATTGGATTTGATGTTGACGTAGCTGTCGGTAATACAGTGTGATAATACAGAGTTATGGTACTATAGTACTTAGGTTTGCGCTTCATTGCTGGAATGCTAGATGGCGTTAAAGTAGTCAAATAGCCAGATGCAGAGATATTATTGGCTAAACTATTTCTTTATTTTATTTCTTTTAAAAAATTTTTTATTAAATAAAAAGTAGCCTATAACCATTCTGGGACCACTAAGAATATATGTACAAATTTTCATGATACTCGGTTACGTAGTTTTTGCGTTAAAGTGTAACAAACATCAGGACTTTCGCATTTATAATATTAGTAGGGATTTTAAAAATACACGGTCAATATCACTCATTACAGATGAATTATTGCATGTTTTGTGATTATTTTATTGTTTTATCGTAGAAAATGATTAAATGCATTGAAATTATTAATTATAGAAGCGACAAAAGCTTGTTTTAATTAAATTTACACAATATAATGATTCTAAACCTAATTTCTGAAGCAGTTACACAATTATAACATTTATTAAATTCCATCAGTTTAAATTTAAACACTGCAGTGGTATTACTCATTCAGATAAAAGGTTTTCCTGCTTGCATTTTGTTTGCTTGCTTGAAAATTGTGATTGTTTCGCTCGCAATAGGAGTGGTTGAAGTGGCTAATAAGAAAAGTAGAATTCCCTACGTGCGCAAAGATGAGAGCGCGCGCTCGCATTGTTCGCGACGATTAACTAGATTAAAAGGCGGCGGCGCTGTCCTGGAAAAACACAAATCTAATTTGCGTAATTAGCTCTCGAACGCAATTTGCGCCATGTAAAACTTTTCTGCGAAAAGCAAAAATATAATTGATTTAAATCCGAACAATGACACTTTTTATTCGTTATATTCGTTTCAGTGCAGCGCAATTTAAATTGTTATTAACCCTGGGCACGCATCATCAACATGAATTGTTTCGCATGGCTTTGTGCTGTCAACGCAAACGCGTGTTTTACCCCGGTTGTATACAGTTTACACCCTTTTTGATTTATGACGTCATTTGGCAGCCATTTTGCGCGCTTTCCGTGACGACCAATCAAAAATGTCAAACGTTATAAACTTGGGTAAAGTGCACTGCGTGCACGCGAGTCATTAGTCTGAGATAATTAATGAAAATTACGCTGAGAGCTCATGAATTGACTGGCCCATTAGCGCGATTATCACAAATCGCAAACGATAATCACGCGTTTACAACGCGCTTTCTTGTGCTGCGGTAAGTTTTAATAAGAGGAAAACAAGGTGTGCGGGTTTTTTGTTGCCGGAGAATTTTGTATTTGAAGGATTTCTGTGCGATTTTCGATGTCTTGGATGCATCATTCGAAAGTCGGAAAGTGAAATTTTCGTCCGAGCCGCGCAACACCCAGAAGGAAGCGCGGCCGAAAAGAAGTCAGGCCGGTCGCTATCGAGAGAAAGTCACACGAGCGTCAATATCAGAACATCCAAACGCACCCAGTAGTCACGCTAATCGTCCGAGTCTTATTTAATCAATCAATTAATATGTGTAACACGTACTTTTACAAAACACCTTTTATTAACGCACAAAGTTCCTAAACAATGTCGGTAATAATGTGTGTTGGTAATTTAGTATTAAACGTTGCATTAATTTTATTGATTATACATAAATACTTAGTAGTTTATTACTTAAAAATATATTAAAACATCTTTAGAAGTTTTGCAAATGAAATGATTATTTTTTGAAGATTTGAAGTTGTCTATAGGCAACTTATTTAACACCGACAAACCACAAATGACTACTATTAGATAAAAAGTACAAATAAAATAATATTTTATCATTAGAAAAATAATTTACAAACAAATCAAGCAAATACAATTACAAATACCAAAAATTACTAAATACATTTACCTATTGCATCCAATCACAAGTAAATATTAACAAAATTCAAAGAATTACGATAGGCAACCCAAAATACACATAAACCTACACGTGACAACAGCGCCTTCATTCCATTGCGTTGTCGGTTGAAGTGAGAATTCCATGTTCCGAATGATTGCAAACATTCTTAACCCAACAAATGCTGTAGACATTAAAAATTCCCAATTACCTGCCATTAAAACGTGATAATTTTGTGCAATAATGGCTGAGGATGACGATGTAGACGTGCTTGGTGACTATAGTTTTGATTTGCTCAACAAAAACGATTCGTAAGTAGTCAACTACTTTTGTAATTTTCCTTAACTTTTTTCTCCCACACTAACAATTAAATTCCTTAATTCCTTAGAATTGTAGACTTGCAGAATATATAATTAGTGTTAACTTGTACATTTGTATAGTTTTGACGGAACGCCACTAGTTAGTCAAAATTCCGACCTCTTAAACTGTGACTACACAATACATCCGCAATGGTTACTGGACAAACCAAGCACAAATCCAGCACTATGGTATGACACAAGTGATCTAGATGCTTCTGATTATGATGCCCAAGCAGAACCTACTATTTTGTCACAGCAGAATTCAATTACTGATGAAAGTGGTTGGACAGAAAAGGAGAAGGATCTTTTGAACAGAGGAATTGAGATATTTGGCAAGTCAAGTTTGAATTTATCACAATTTATTGGTTCAAGAACTCCGGCAGAGGTGAAATATTTCCTTAAGAATTTTTATTCCGATGTGCAGTTATCATACACTTCTGTTAATGAAGATATTTTGTTTGATAATTGTGTGGAGGAAACAGTGGTGACATCTGCGAATGTTTTACAAGAATATGAGATTCCTGCTAGTATTGAAGAGGTGATAGATGCGGTTTCAACAGCGGACACTACCACAGTACAGAGAAAAAGGACGAATTCAACGAAGAAATTAAACGGTGGTGGTTCACATATAAGTTATGATAAGGTTCCATGTGGACAAAGTTTATTAAGGTCTAATTATCAGAAATCTAGACAGGATTCAATTTTAAAGGGAAATAGCAGTCCAAGAATGAAGCAAAGAAGTCCAAAAGTTAAATTTAAAACAAAGTTGAAAGTTCTCACGAAAAATGTGAGAAGACCCAGTGTGAAATCACCAATAGCCAGAAAAATCGAAAAATCTCCAATCAAACATCGCAGAAAACAATCTGAAAGTGATTCAAGTCAAAAATCACAAGAGAGTGATGGTTTAGAAGTAAAGAAAGACTTGAGGATTGTCACAGGTAATGGACCAGGTGTCCCCGTTTGTGATGGTGAAGTAGTCGTGAAAATTATAAAGGAAAACGACACAGAAAGTGATACAGATGTGGATATTGATGTTGAAGACGGTGATGATTTTATTAAAACAAAGGATAACTCAACAATACCTCAAATAAAAACTGATAAAGTAGAAGAGAAGCATGAAGTTGATCATCCACCAGATACACAAAAAGATTTAAAAACTTCAAATGTCAAAAAAAATAATTTATCTAACCTCAATAAAAGTCTACCTAAACGCGGGCCACAATTTGAAGAACTGCCGGAATCTGTTATAAAAGACCTTCTGTCAATGGAAGAACCTACAGCAGAAGTATCAATATCTCGGGAAGAAATAAGCGATGTAGAGAAATATCTATTCTACGAATTCTTCGAAGGTCGACCGACGAAAACACCAGAAAGATATTTACACGTAAGTAAAGTACAACTGGTTGCATATTCACAGATTTATATTTATGTAATTTTTATATGTTTAGATTCGTAACCATATTTTAGAAACGTGGAAGAAAACAAAACCAAAGTACGTGCGCAAGACCACAATACGCAATGGTTTGAAACAAGCAGGCGATGTTAATTTAGTTGGTCGTATACATTCGTACCTGGAACAAATCGCCGCCATTAACTTCCAGTGTGAAGAGACTAACTATTGTCGCCCTCTGTTGGAGCTTGCAGCAGTATCGGTGTCAGCATCAAAAGATAAAGCAGTCGTAATAAAAAGTGAAATATTACCGCGACAAAGGACAAAAAAGAAATACATTAACGTAAGAATATATCTATATACATTCTATGAAGTATATTACTTTATGTTTCTAATTTAATTTTTAATTTTAAGGATGGTGAAGGTGGTTATACATTAACTCACGATGAAAAAGGTGAAATCATTAATACTACAGTCGTTAACGAAGAACCAGCAGTAAAACAACGTAGTTATCTGAAGAAACCATCAATACGATTGGTTTACTGCCGGCCATTTACTGATGAATATCCAGTAAGTATCATAACCTATAATTATTACTATTTATACTATAATCCTGGTATTTTTCTAGCAAAAATACTCAATAAGTTTGGACATTAGCACCTTAATCCTAATGGACCTCCATGCACACATGCACCTCACTGAAGTGATGGGTCTCATTGGCGGTTACTGGTCGTCTGCTGCCAAAAACTCGTTATAAAGCGATACATTCCCTGCAGGAACATTGCATCATCCCAGACACACTGCGATATGTGCCCGATATCGCAAGCAAAAGCAGCGGAAACCTTGCATGATGAAAATTTAGACATCCTCGGCTGGTATCACTCGCATCCTACATTCGCACCTGAACCCTCCCAGCAGGATATCGAAACGCAGTTGAGTGTGCAACAATGGATCGGTAATCGTGTGCCTTGCATTGGTTTCATACTCTCGCCGTTCAGTTTGCATGGCGCGTTGATCGCGTCGCCATATCGCTGCATGATTGTCAATCGAATGCGTTCCATTAAACAAGATGGCGATTGTCATAAGGAAGACGTGGATGAAGAGCAACAGTTGGTGCCTTATAAATTTAAAGTTGATTTGATTGTGGAGAGATTAAACGTGGGCCAATTGATTGAAAGAGCGAAACAGGTTTTTAGAGATGATCGAGACAATATAGAGAAAGAAACTAAGAGCCGCGTGGATTTTGGTAAGGTATACTTCCAGGATAACACCATCACCTACTTAGATAAAGTGAGTAGACATTATTTTCATTTTCAAGTTAAAATGATGATTGTTGAATCAATTGTTTTCTTGCAGTATATTTATAGTGTAAAAATGCACTTGGCAAAGTGTTCGGGCATCAATAAAATGACCTGCGACGCCATCATCAATGGTCTAACAAGGATATGCATGCATTACTCAACTGTGAATAAGTAATTTAATTTATTAAAAATAAATTTATATGCTGTTTAACTTGGGTTCTGATATTCTTGTTAGGCCTTGTTTTTGTACCTTGCAAACAGTTAAATCTGTTTCAACGCTTGAGTCAAATCCGCGATTAAATCCTCGATGTCTTCCAAACCCACGGAGAGACGCACCAAGTTATCGGTGATGTTAAGGAGTTTGCGTTGTTCTGGTGGGACTGATGCGTGTGTCATCACCGAACTAAACAAAAACATCAGAATCAGATGTGCTAAGCAATATTGACTTAACTAATTTTGTTGTATGTTTAGTTGCATAATGAAATTTTGAGTTGTTGATGACTTACGGAAGTTCAGCGAGACTTTCATATCCTCCAAGACTCTCCGCCAAGGTGAACACCTTCAAAGCAGTCAAGAATTTCTTCGCTTGTTCAATTTCTCCCTTCAAGTAAACAGTAACCATGCCGCTGTGCCCAGAAGTCTGCTTTTTAGTTAATTCATAGTGCGGATGGCTTGGTAGGCCTGGATGTAAAACTTTAACGACTTTTTCGTGTGTTTCTAAGAACTTTGCCACAGCAATTGCATTTGCACTGTGCTGACGCATTCGCACCGCGAGAGTTTTAAGACTTCTAGTCACCATGGAGCAGTCGAAAGGTGAGGGCACTGCGCCCAATGAATTCTGCAGGAAACGAAGGCGTTCATTCAAATCAGTACGATCGGTGACAATCGCACCCATTACAACATCAGAGTGGCCATTCATGTATTTAGTCAGAGAATATACTGACATGTCGGCGCCTAGTTCTAAAGGCCGTTGCAAGTACGGAGTTAAGAAAGTGTTGTCTACAGCGAGGAGGACATTACGGGATTTTGCAATGGCCGCCACGGCGCGAATGTCGTTTACTTTCAGGCAAGGATTTGTTGGTGTTTCTAACCAAATCAACTGAAACATTATTTACGATTAAAGTTTAAATATTTCATAAACTATGATAAATTATTAATAATAACACACCTTAGTGTTAGGTTTGATGGCAGCTTCAACTTTGGTAATATCAGTTGTATCAACAATAGAAAACTCCAAACCAAACTTGCTGGCAACTTTGCTGAACAGCCTGTATGTGCCGCCATAGATATCATCACCACTGATAACATGATCCCCAGATTGAAACATGCCTAGAAGTGTGTTGGTAGCTGCTAAACCAGAAGAAAAGCACATGGCATGCTTGGCGTTCTCTAGGGATGCCAGGCATTCCTCCAAGACATTCCTGGAAGGATTTCCGGACCTTCCATATTCAAATTCCTAATTATCCAAAGAAAAATTCAGTATGATTTAATATAGAACCAACTTTGTTCATTAAACAGCATATTACTTTAAAATTAGCAGGTGAATATTGCTTGAATGTGGTGGACATGACAAGTGGAGGCACAAGCGCCATGGAGTCCCATTTTTCTGGTTCCTGGCCGACGTGAATCGCCCTTGTTGAGAAACCCTTTGGGTATGGCAAGTATCCTGGCTGATCCATTATCTAAATTAATATATTTCAACTTGAACACATGGCATAACCTATATCAACCCTTTGTATTAACTTTTAAAACAAATCTTATTGATTTCACAAATTTCTCTTAGAATGCGTAACTATTAATTATTACTTACTTAAGAATAACACTTTAATAATTAGAATTAACAGGTTTTAACTAGTATTAACACCACAACTAGGGGACAAGGACGAATAAGTTCCCAGCTAAGCACACACATAAAGTGAACTTGATTCCAATTTAAAATGGTTTAAATATATCACAATCTCAAATTTAAAGTGGGGACGAAACACGTTCGTTCATAAACGAGTCACGAAGATAAGTTAGTTTGCAAATGTGCAAGTAATATCTCAATTTGTAGACGAGAAATATAAACAAGAAACATGAAACTTGAAACCTAACAAAACACCATTAAAACTCACACAGAAGTAGTATTATTATGTATGCACATAAATATTCATTTCAAAAGTCGCACTCCATGAATTGTGTTGTTTCTATGTCGCATACCACGTTTATCGTTATCTACATGTTGCAATGATTCTAAAATAAACAAACATCAGGCGACTACGTCGACAAGCGTTGTGTAAGACTCAAATAATCGACAATTAAAGATCGCATGTACAGAGGACGTGGACCTTGATAATTTTCAAGTAAAAACAAACATTTCTCTGCACCCCAACATAAACAAAACAATTCAGGATCATTTTGGGGTATTTGGCCATATGTAATCAAAGAACAAATAGTTGTTTATATTTTGTTTTATATCGTAAAGTACCTTTTACCAAATATTCTTCGGTCACTCGCTTCCTGACTGTTGCGTTGCATTTGAGAGTATAACAACATCACATTAATCTCTCATTCAGCAGTCATGATAACGCCAACTGCGGCATGTGACAAGCTCCGTCT
The DNA here is from genome assembly GCF_025399875.1 of Dalotia coriaria. Lineage (NCBI taxonomy): Eukaryota > Metazoa > Arthropoda > Insecta > Coleoptera > Staphylinidae > Dalotia > Dalotia coriaria. The sequence goes on from NW_027045445.1 coordinate 7,707,385, forward strand.
CATCTCCGTTCTCCATTGAATCGCGATACATTATTTCGACGCTGTTAATAATTTAAACAATAATTTAAATACACATATCAATTAAATATACATCATAAAAAATAATAACATTAATATATGTACAGAATCGTTCAAGTACTCAAAACAAAACGTTCGCTAAAAAACCGAATCAAAAAAATTATTTAAGTGTCAAGTTCACGTAGACGCGGACACACAAATCCAGAAATATCAAGGATGTGTCTAAGAAAGTGTTTAAAAATGTATTAAAACCTACGTTTTGTCCCTAGTTTTATATACTCCTACTTAGTATGCATACAAAATGGCTTGCAGCTCGCGGCTCGCTTTCCGTGTTTCGTTGGTTGCGCACTTCTCCACGCAAATGGCGGTGGTGGTGGCTTCTTTTGTATAGTACATATGTTTATGTTTAGTAAGTAGTGTTAATTTAAAAATAATTGTTATTTGGACTTGGATTGCGCACTAAGCACGCACTAGGTGTTCGACGATTGTCAAAGCTCCTTGAGCAGCGCCGACTTGGCGTTTTTGAGCTTGTCCAGACGCTTGATGAGGTGCGTGTTGGACACTTCTAATTCTTCCGCTCTACTCTGAGCTTCCCTCGCCTATAAACATACAAATTATTGTTAAGAAACATAGCAGGTAGTCATAGAAATAAAATTATTAGCCTGTCACCAAAAGCCACACTTATTCTAGTTGAAAAACAAAAAAAAAACAACAGATTGTAAGCACAGGTAATCAAATTTTGTCAAAAAACAAAGTCTCAAGATTAAAACAATCAAATTCAAAGTAAAGAGTTCCAACCACGTGACAAAAAGCAACACAACTATTCATTGAGGATTCTTATTCAGTTTTTTTGTGAAACATGTCCGCCATTTTTCGACTATTCAGTCATTTTTTAACCTCAAAAGAATATTTCTCAATCAATGGGTGCTGCAATTTGAACGTGTGGAAGTAAAATAATGTTCTAATTTCAAAATAGAAAAAACATGAATGACGATGAACAATGTTTGATGAAACTAGCAGTTAAGACTTTGAGTTTTAGCACAAAAGGTGATGCAAGCAAGTCAATTAGTGTTAGTGCCGTTGTGTCTACCTTCAACATCATTATCAGTATCATTATCATTATCTGTGTAACTGTAAGTGTAAGAGCAACTACTAAGTGAATCGTCCTGCAATCATATCAATAACCACCAATAAAAAACAATGAATAACTTATAAATTACCCTACCATTCAATCAATTACCACTACTAATATAATAAGCTTTTGATTTACCTCTCGTTGCAGTTTCCGTTTCTCCGCTTTGAGCGCCTCCTCGCTTTTCTCGGAGATCTCAGCCGCCGACTTATATCGAATCACCTGGCTTTCCAGTCTGGCAACGGTCGCTTGCATCGTTGCCACATCTTGTTCGGCTTTCTGCGCTCTGAATTTATATTCGGCTAATTGTTTACTTGCTTCGCCTAAAAAACATTTAATAAATTAAATTAATTCAAAATGTAGATTATAAAATTCTTACGTTGAATATCAGCAGCATCACTATCCGAATCCGGTCCGTTCAGAGCGCTGCTGCTTTTCCGCCGCTTGGCGCACTTCTCCTCCTCGAGTTCGAGCTTCAGGTGGCTAATTTGATCCAATAGCTCAGAGCGTTCTGTAGCAAAACGTGCCAGCCGCACGTCGAGACTACCTTCGCCTGCGTTTTCTAAAAGATGCGCGTTTTCCGCGCTCACTAACGCACGCCGAATTTTCGGCGTCGTCGAGTTTGTTGTCGCACTCGTCGTGGGGCCATTCGTTAAACCAGCCGACGTGTCCACATCGTCGGCGGCAACAATAACTAAACCCTTCTCGGCGATGAGTCGGTCGCGCTCGTCCAACTCGGCTTTGAAGAGCGCTAATTCATCCTTCAACTGCGCCGTTACCCGTTTCAGTTGCTCAAAGTCACGACACTTGTCTTTGTGTTCGCGCTTCACCTGCGAATGTTCCTCTTCCAATTCTTCTAACCTACAAATATTCATAAAGTTAAAAATTTATTTAAAAAAAAAACTGATTGCGTTTATTTTACCTGTCTTTAAGAAGTTCTAGTTGATAAGTCTGCGCCGCTTTGTCATTATCCAACTGCGCATTGGCGATCATCGCCTTGCGGAACTTCTCCTCCACCTCCTTGAGCTCATGCTGCAAAGTCAAATGCGTTACCAAAATATTCGACAACATCTTGTGTTTCTGGTGTTCACGTGCACTTTCGCTTGGCAATTGTTACATTCTGTGCGCTAGTATGTTATGTCATTCATCTTGGCACAAACACACCGCGTGAAACAATTGCCAATTGATAGTTTAAATAAAACTTACTCTGAGATCGCGCAAACTGCCAGTGTCCTCCAGCGAGTCCTCCGATGAGCGCCGCGATTGCAGCAGGCTGCGGACGGAAGCAGGAACCGGCCGCCGCACTGCCGGCTCGCTGAGCATATCAAACTGTCGGTCGGCGTTCTCTTCCTGTTCGCGTTGCTGCCGCTCCAGGTCCCGCATGCGAATCTCACGCGCTTCGGCTCTCGCTGCACGACGGGCCAATAGTCGTGCTTCAGCCTAAAATAATAAAAAAATTATAAATTTTATAAAGTTTTTTATAAATTAAGTAAGTATATTCTTTTACATTTTTAATTTTAATATTATGAAATATTAGTGTTAACCTTTAATCATTCACAACACATAAACCTCATTAAAATCATTTATTATTTACTTCATCTCTTTCACTTTCGAAATACTGTTCGACACTGCGATCGCCCGATGCCCAACTTGCAGCCTGCTCTAATTTGTGAATAACCACCTCGTTATCGGCCGTGGTGAACCGCGAATCCACATCCACGCCTGTGTTCGTGTTCGAAATAATCTCAGATTGGCCCACGTCCAATTGTTTCTCGTCCGGACTTTCGACATCTTTTAAATTCGTTACTTTCTCACTTTTCTTCACATCGTTTAGTTTTTCGTTTGCCTGCCCCATCGTTTCACTCTCCCGACACTGCAACGATTGATTTGTGACTGGTAAACAATTACTACCATTATTGACATCAACGACAGTTTGAGTTTGTGCGCTTATCTGCAGATTAGGTGCGACGGAATGTGAATACACTTCCCGTTCCATTATGAAAAAACTTGTTCGGCGCAGAAAAACAAAACGCAGTTAATAATATTTATTAAATGCAACAAGGTAAAAAATAAAACGAGGTAGGAATTGAAAATAAATTACTACTCAGCGAATTTTCGAATGATTTGGCAAATATTGCAGTCATTTGCGAAAATTTTGTACCGTAACAAATTATAGTAACACCTCACTGACACACCTTTCACATCAAACTCAATTTCAAGTCTCCACTCTCCACAATGCATTGATAAAATGAATTTGACTCGATATCACAGATTAGATTAGGAAATATTTCAGAAATCTCTGTAAACAGAAATAGCCCAATGAAGAAAACGTCTGAAATCATTACATCTATATATATAAAAATGAATTGCTGTTAGTTAGTCTCGCTAAAACTCGAGAAGGGCTGAACGGATTTATCTTATCTTGGTCTTGAATTATTCGTGGAGGTCTAGGGAAGGTTTAAAAGGTGAGAAAAATTCGAATAATTGCCGGGAAAATCCTCAAAACAGCTCTTTTCTATAGAATAAAATTTGACATTGAGATTCAATCATAGTTATAGTTAAATAGTTAAATTCGAGATGGCGCGCTGAAGTGCATTATTGACAAAACTTTATATGCATAATTCCTTTAAATTAAAATTGCTAATCTTATTGATAGAATTGACTCTTACTACGAGTATGTCTAGAACAAGAGAGTAAAAACGAATTACATTTTTATTAAACACTGCCGGAACGAAGTCGCGGGCAACAGCTAGTATTGAATATATATTTAATGTAATAGGTATATAACTATTATATTTGCGCAAGGATGACGTAAACCGACCTCTGAGAATCGGTGAGATCAACAATGTTAAATCAACAAGATATAAAAAAGTCACGTCAATATGAATATAAAATGATCATCAATGTCATCATTCAAATGGAATTTTTTCATAAACTTTTCTCATTTTTTTACATCACTTACATATTTCCTGAGATTAATCGTCGTGGCACGCACAGCAATATTCCCGTTAATGCAATATGTCGTTGGTAGACAATCGGCCAGCGATGCCGTCTGCATTTTCCGCGTTTGCATAATCAGCTCCCAGCGAGGGTACGCGACTGATAACAATGGCGCCGACACCATCGCGACACACTTTTCCAGTCTACTCTACGTTCCAACACCACGTCGTGTGTTTGCCTAGTGTTAATATTGTTAATGAAACGCGTGATCTGCGTTGTTACGCAGCTGCAGCCCGACTGAAATCCTCTTTCGCGGAGAGTAAAACTCAGGAAGTCTACGTGCCGGCCGCCGGCGGCATTCTTAAGCGCCTAGGATATAAATAGGCAAAGTCTTTCCTTCGAAAACCAAAAATACCGACAATATATACGCTCTCGATTTTCTACTCCACTCGTATGTGTTTATGTGTGTGTGTGAATGCATGCAGCTTACAAGCAAAGTGTCGCGTTGTCTCATTAATTTCGCGTCTCATGTCCCAGTGTGTCTGAACGCAATGCCTAAGCTTTTCTTTTATCTCGCGTGGAAATAATCGGCTTGACGTGCTGCATTCTTTCATTCTTTTATTCTAGCGTTTCAGATGCAAATGTTAATTCATCATTCAATACCGCGGGAGCAACGCAACGAAACAATTACTTAAACAAAAATAAAACCAAAGGAGACTTCCTTCCGTCGATAATACACGCGCGTGCTTTGCGTCCCCTTATTTCTCTTGTGTATCATGTGTCGCAAATCAGGAAGCTCGAATGATGCCACTGCCAGTTGACAAATCGTTGGTTAAAAATAAGCAAATGTCGAACGCGCCCCTCGATTCGAATGTATCTAATCGTTTTTTCACATCCGGGTGGATGCGCTGTCAAGTTTTAAAGATTATACAGTTTATTCTTGATTTATAATCCCTACTAATATTATAAATGCGAAAGTCCTGATGTTTGTTACACTTTCACGCAAAAACTACTTAACCGATCATCATGAAAATTTGTACACATATTCTTAGTGGTCCCCGAATGGTTATAGGCTACTTTTTATTTAATAAAAAAAAATATTTTTGAAATAAAATAAAGAAATTGTTTAGCCAATAATACCTCTGCATCTGGCTATTTGACTAATTTAACACCATCTAGCATTCCAGCAATGAAGCTCAAACCTAAGTACTATAGTACCATCACACTGTATTATCACACTGTATTACCGACAGCTACGTCAACATCAAATCCAATTGACTACACTATGGAGACTGTACACTATACTTCCATAGACTATACTTTCAGCCATTTTAAACTTCCCGCCATTCTACTTCATTGTTACTTCTTCTGTGACTACAGACGCGTACGGAAGCAACTTCATTATTTTAGATATTCGCGGACGAAGCTGCGGGTTAAAGCTAGTTAAGAATAAGTGATTTCTAAGCATAATTGCAATCTCAGCTGAAAAATCTCAGCTTATTTCGATTATTTTGAATACCAAGACAAAACTTATCAGAAAACTTTCAAATTTATTCTTTAAATGAAGTCCATACTACAAAGTTTCATAATTACCAATTTGTCCCAAATATCAACAATACTAAATTCAAATGAATTCGCAATCTAAGTCGATTTTTATGTGTTTATCTTTGAGGTTATTATAACTATTTCATGCTACATGGATGTATAAGAAGTGTTACCTCTTTGGCAATCAAATCAAGCGCCTGATCCTCGGCGGAGGACTTGGACGGCGCGCGTCTGCGTCCGCCGCCGACGTCCATCGCCGCCTCCGCGTGCGGCGCTGCCGCAAATCTCTCAACGACGCTCGGCCTGGATTACGCCGCCACACCACCTGTATCAGATAAGTACAATCAGCAACAAATAAACAAACATTTAATACAATACATCATACAATATATCATAGAGGACAACTCACAAACAATTAAACTAAAAGCAATAATTGCAGGTTCATTCTTTTAGGTGCAGCATCCCGACGCAGATTGAGAATGAGAATAGCCGGTGGTCATCCGCACGCACGAACACGACGCGCTAGGCTATAAAAAGATTCTATTTCGATCGCACCGGCGTGCGAGAAAGTATTCACCGCCTTCGCCGTCCATCCGAATTTCACAATGTACGTTGTCGATGAGCAATCACATTAAAACGCGCACGAAACAGAAACCTATGCGAATCTAATCAATATTTTAACAGCTAAATTAAAAACAAATGACAAGCGTGCCCGATACCCGTTTAATGCGATTTGCGTGTAAATGCTGGCGCAAATCGCAACTTGGAATAGCAATTGCGAGCAGGTGTTCGTGGGTGGGTGACGGTCGCGCTTTTGGGTTAGGTTTCTGCGGTGGCTGCGTATCTTCCACTCCTCGTATGCGCATGTGTGTGAGTGCGTTGAGTCGTCAATTGTTTCTTTCCCTCATTGCACATTACACTTGCAATGTTGCTATGGAAACAAACAATAACTCACCTTCTGTTGATCGATCATCCAGTCTCCCTCATCGGGCGCATATTTCCCTCGATGGCGGTCCAGCAGTGCCGATAACGTAGACACGACCTTCAGAGACGCGCCGGGGGCAGAGAGATGGTGGTTTCACACACACGCACACAACACAAACACACACTACACACGTATAGACGAGGTAATCTCAAGGGGATTTCACGCCGAGCTTCACTGAACGATGGCGGCCGCGGCCACCCTGTGGCATCGCAACGCGCTCCTGGTGCGCGGCGACGGGCCTTCAACGGACGTGGCGCACGATATCCTCGGCGATTTGCGAAAATTCACACATGTGGAGCGCGCAATGTGCGGTGGCCGAGCGAAGACATTTCTGGGTATTTTCTTCGCAAAATGCCACCACCACAACAAAATGAAATATCACCAGACGTACGTATTTAGTTACATTTTATATTTAAATAAATTCAGATAATAAACATTAGTAAAAATACGTATTTAACAAACAGGTTATCTTAGTATTTTAGTTATTTTAATTATCATCTAAAATATTGCTTTAAAAAGTAAATTCTTTTAAATAAATTTTAAACACTAGACGTTCATATATCTAGGGTCCCTAGAAAAACATTTCAAAACAGTTAAACAAAAACTTCAAATCAAACTAGTTTATTTATTATCTTCTCATATTATTTGCAAAGTTTCAATAGTGCAGTGTCATCATGAGCACATGTATTAATCTCTGCTTCAAGCTTTTTAATACAAGCAATTGAGTCGCTCTGATACTTAGAAAAGAGCTCAATCAATGCTTGCACGTGTTTATCATAATCAGCGCAAATTTCCTTTGCATCTGTGGGAGCTCTAGTACACGTTAGAGAACCGATGCATTCGTTATAGATAAGTTGAGAGTCGAGAGCCCTGCAGAAGTTAACATGGATGTCGATAGCCAAATTAGTTTCGTGGTAAGTCTTGAAGCATGAACTTGTTTTATCAGATTTAAATTTCTTATCTTTATGATCACTTGCTGACCTTTCATCTCTTCTCCTTTTATCTTTATTCCTGTCACCCTTACCTTTGCTTCTACTATCACTTGATTTATCATTTTTACCATTTCGCTTATGTCCCAACACATCAGTTATTCTCAAAACCTTAATGTTCACCAAACCATGGTCGTGATCATCGCGATCATCTCGTCTGCGACTGTTATCCTTTCCCCTTCCACCACCACCAACATGCTTTCCAGGACGTTTATCACTATCCGAATCATTTTTCCTATCTTTCTTCTTGTCTACTTTGCATGATCCATATGAACTCGACACACAGAAATTGTAGATGAAATTATTACTATAGAATTTAGTCAACTCGCCGCATCCTTTAGTTGAATTGAATTTGGCAATATCACCTTCAATCTCTTTCAACAAACTTTCCAATTTTACTCTATCAGCGTCGCACATTTCGGCGCATTCAGCCATTCTGGATTCGACGCATTTCTTCACGTTGGTTTTTTCGGTGTCACACAGTGATGATTCACCGAGTTGTTTATTCAAGACGCAAGATAAATCGTAGGTGGCATCACGGATCGCAAGGGAATCTTCAGCACGACTCTTCATCAATTCTTCGGTTGGTTTGAAAATACCATTCTCGCAGTCTGTTCTGCATGTTGTGGTGGTACCACTGGCCTAAATTTATAATAAAATAAAATACTATTAAGAATCATTTACGATTTATTTTATTTAAAACTAGCTGTTGCCCGCGACTTCGTTCTGGCAGTGTTTAATAAAAATGTAATTCGTTTTTACTCCCTTGTTCTAGACATACTCGTAGTAAGAGTCAATTCTATCAATAAGATTAGCAATTTTAATTTAAAGAAATTATGCATATAAAGTTTTGTCAATAATGCACTTCAGCGCGCCATCTCGAATTCAACTATTTAACTATAACTGTGATTGAATCTCAATGTCAAATTTTATTCTATAGAAAAGAGCTGTTTTGAGGATTTTCCCGGCAATTATTCGAATTTTTCTCACCTTTTAAACCTTCCTAGACCTCCACGAATAATTCAAGACCAAGATAAGATAAATCCGTTCAGCCGTTCTCGAGTTTTAGCGAGACTAACGAACAGCAATTCATTTTTAAATATATATAGATATCGCGCATATTGATACGAAAAGTTGAAAAACTAAAGTTGTATGACTGATTGCTTAAGTATTTTTTATTAAGAACGCTTTGCTTGCACCAAATCGCCCAGAGGCAATTTTCATTAAAAAACTTGCATTTTTCATGTATATTAATAACAATTTCGATACTTTTTTGGTTATTCTCCTTTTCCAAGCGGAGATGAATCCAAAAATCAATAGTTTATCAAAATCTGTCCAACAGTTCTTGAGTTATGCATGCTATAACTAACACAACTTCCATTGTCGATCTTGCTAAATGATTGTGTATTGATTCTAAACGAAAATACAAAATGAGAAAATATTTTACTCACCAAAGAGGCCAAGAAGATGACAACAATCGGCACAAGCAACATGTTGCTAGCTAATACCACACCACGGAAACAATTCGGGCTTATATACAAGTTTGGCAGAAAAAATTAAGCGCAATTTAAATGAAATACGTGTCCTTTCTTTAATTACATGATAATTCCGCACAACAAACGTGATTTTCTTCAAATTTGCGCTCCTCGCATGGCTGAAAATACAATATCTCGAAAAATGATTAACTTAAACTAAACTTTACATTGCATTACATTGATTTTAGGCTATTGCAGGAAGGGAAAACGAAAGATTGGATGATTCGGGGTGCCGGGGTGCAAAGTGAGAGGAATCATTGTGATGAAGGAATCAGCGGGGAAAAGAGATACTTGAGGTTAACAGCGATTAAATTTTGAAGTAAAAAACTAAAACACAATAATACATTACATCAAAATCAAGATATAAGCATATCAGCGCTTCGTTTTCTTTTTTCTCTCTTTAAACGCTCGCGTTCTTCGCACACAGTGTGTCTTCTTGCATTGAGTCTACTTGCACTTGAACGGTAGAGATATTCTTCTGAATTTGTATTGGGGTCGCAAAGAGCAATCGAATTTTTCGTGATTTGAATTGTGATTTGAGAGGCAGGGGCGTGTGAAGGCGGGGCGGGCAGCCGGTGGGCGCGAAGAAGAAAAGACTTGAAGAGTCTAATATTTAGTGCTCCGCTTCGTGCGCCCGCGTGTGGCGGTGTGTCTTCGGCACTTCTTCGCACATATTACTTGCCACCCGACACCACACCACACCACACCGAGTGATTGAGAGCCTGATCGTTTCGCATTCAGAGAGAATAATCTACTTCATCCAATACCTCGTTTTCTTAACCCTTTTCCAAAAACAAACGAAAAACAATACATTAGTGCCAAACGTGTCCATGTAGTCGCATACGTTACCGTCCACAGCTTTTTTTTCTCTTACACATTTACTCAGTGTTTCACAACGCTCTAATTCAAAGTTTTCAAAACAACCATAATCAACGCCTACCTGTGAAACACCAAAGCTAAGCGTTGATTATTACAATTAAAAAAAGAGAAATGATTGCGAAATCGCGATTTCGAAATGAAACAAGTACACCACTCCGGCTGACGTCCACTCGTCTTATCACTTATTTATTCATTAGGCAAAGCTATAATTTTTTACGTCGTCCACCATCGATTGGAAATCATTTGATAGTAAATTATTCAAAACTCCTTGTCATATTGTATTTGCAGTTGCATATCGTAATAATAATAATAATAATTATAACGCTCGAATCGGTTCGCATTCGAGTGCAAAGGGGGTGGCAATTGATTTGTGCGCGATATAATCGCGAAGTCAGAACGGAAACTCGAGACCCCCAAACGCAACGAACGACAGTAGTAGAGTGTGTGTGAGTTAATAATGACCTGCAGGATTAAGACAACAGGTATTAAATATAATTAAATCAAATCAGAGTGGGTGGAGAGAGAGAGTTGGTGGTTTCAGAATAGATATAAAATAAAACCATCCGATGCGCACTGAGAGCAAGAACCTGATGCGCAATCCACGAGAGTGTTGCGGAGATGTCTCATTCGATTGATTGTTTTTTGTTGAGATGGAGATTGATGATCACAATTTGTTTGTTGTTGGTTTGACAGAGTGTGATTTGGGTGAAGATTATTAGTTTTTAGTGGAACTTACGTGGTGAGTAGGAACGCGAGCGCGTGCGTTCGTAACGTCGACCGCGGCGGTAGTGTGGCGAGGGTGTGCGTCGATATTTACGCGGATGATCACTGAAAATACAAAACAATATCATATTAATATAATTTTTTTGGTAAAAATTAAAAAAAAAACTTACTCTCTTTCACGTTCACGCTCTCCTCTATCACGTCCACGACTCCTATCCCACTTGGATGTTGGTACACTACAATAAAACAACGTTAATCCAGTATTCTTTCCATCTGCATTATTTCTATGGACTGTGCAGTGATGCCTTTATCAAAACCCTAAACTCCTCGGGTTTCACTCTAATGTCTCTGCCGCTGTTGAGCGTCGCTCTACCAAAATGCAAAGAATCGTTCGCAGTATATATCCACGAACAATAAACCTCCACAGCTTGGTGAATAATTATAAAATAAAAGACAAAAAACACTTACTAAGTGGGTTTGCCTAGGTACATTCCCGGTGTGGGCGTGTGCGCCCGCTGTGTGATGGAGAAGTCCACGCGAATGTTCTTGCCATTGATCTTCATCCCGGTGCATTCCTCTTTGGCCACCTTCGCATCCTCGGAGCTCTCGAAGTACACGAATGAGAATCCACGCGATTTTCCAGTCTATACGCAATAATCAATCAATAATAACACTAATAATGTATAAAAAAAAGATTTAAATTTACCTTAGCATCTAAAACAACTTGTACTCTTTCAACAGGTCCATACTTGGAAAAGATGTGATACAACTCAACCTCGGTAGTATACACGCTAAGACCAAAGACTCCCAGACACCCAGAAGGTTTGGGATTATCACGGGGGCCTATATGCCGCCGTCGTGAAGACATCGGGCTGTGGGATGGTGAACGGCGCCCGCCGTATGAACGTGAACGAGAGCGTGAATAACGCGACACTTTGTAGTGCTTATCAGACCGCGATCGGCTTCTTGATCTACAACAAACATTTCAGATGAAAAACAAACTAAATTCATATAAGTTTAATTTATCAGTACCTGTATCTTCTGCTTTCCCTATATCTGTCGCGGTCATCTCGTCCACCATCACGTCGATCGCGACGATCCCGATCACGATCGTCACGATAATTACTCCCGCGACTCGGGCTTCGGTCGCGCTTTACTTTGTGACCACGCGGCGATTCGTCGCGTCTATCATGATGCGGCGACCTGTCGCGATCCCTTTCTCGGTCCCGGTCGCCGTCGTTCATTTGAAGATGGTTGTGGTGATTCGGCGGAGATCGACTTAACTATGACATAAATTCAATTAGTATTATCACAAACTCATTCACATTTATAGAAATACTTGTGTATCAGTCATTATGTATGTGTATGTTACGAGTTTTTGCAGACTTAGCGAATTATTATATGAGTTGTGCACCAGTCATTTAACTGACATAACTGTCGTTATTTTGGAGACGCAAACAAACAAAATAAAACACGCCGTGTGGATTCTGGCAAAAAGTGTGCGGAAACGCAGCGAGCCTTGCCAGAAATAGCCATCACTTTCCCAAGTGCATTTTGCGAAAAGCAAAACGCTGGCAAATACACGAATCTAGCACACATAAAAACTGATACTTTTTTATTTATATTTTCCGTTGCATGCATCTGTTATTATCATCAGATACCGTTGAGTACAAAAAAAATCAGTTAAAATCTAGGCTAGCTCACCTGCCTATCACTCATTCTATGCCCAAACAGGCACTGTTTTTACGACGCGATCGCGTAAGAATTACAAATGCGGTTTGTAAATGCCAGATAAAGTGCGTTTAGGTTCGTTATTCATACAGGCGTATTCTCCACGATTATCAAGCGTGGGTACGCCGAAAACACGAATAATTCGCACCGAACGCCACACACAGCGAGTCAAAATGGCGTTTTCCGCCGCACGCACTTCTGGGGAATTCCGCCAATCACATCAAGCCTAACGACCGTTGCGATGTTGCCGAAAGTTTGTTCAATAACTTTTTAAATCGGGCCCTTTAATTTGGGGACAGTTTGTTTGATCATTAAACATACGTTTAAATAAATATTTTAATTCAAATAATTTCAGTAAATGTATGCATTTAAAAGAAAATTGATATTGTTCTGGAATTATACAAGCGTTTAGTCAAATGTAAATTCAAAATAATATTTTTTACTTGTCATCAAACATTGTTGCCACATCAACATACATTTTTGTCCAATGTTTTGATAAATATTCTCTTAAATTCGCAAATTATTATGCGAAATATCCAACAATTAGTTAACTGACGCAAGTGCGGCAATTTTTGAGATACTAACAAATGAAACAAAATAAGAAATGTGTATTCTGACAAAATGTGCCGAATCGCGGTGAGCCTTGCCAGAAATAGCCATTATTTTTGCGAGTGCAGTTTGTGAAAAACACGCGCACCTCGTCAGCAAATTTCCGTTTCTTGTGCGTGACGCAGTGATACTTATTTCATTTATAATATTCCATTGGATTCAACTACGACTTTCATCAGGCATTTGTGAGTACAATAAATAGTAAAAATCTTGGCGCGCTGTTTGACAATGGCTTTGAGAAACTGTTTGGAAAAAGCGTTCGCATACAAGTTACAAATACTGTTTGTAAATTAAAAATGGCAAAATTAATAAGATGTTTTAAGAAGCGGTTCTTCTTTGCGTTTTTCTCTTCTTATTATGAATAATTCGCGGTATTTTAAAGTGACGTTTTTCGGCTGCTTCACTCAACCAATCACAATAATGCTAACGGTCGATGCGGTGTTGTCAAATGTCTGTTCAATAACATTTGACAAAATTGTTATGATAACTTAAAATAAAACATTCCAAAGTTTAAATTTAAGGATTTTATATTTAAAATTATTCAATTTAAATTGTTGTTCTGAAATTGCAAGTAGAGCCACTAAGTCTTGTTCAAAGTGCTTTGTGAACATGAATAAACATTATTAGGGCTTGTCGTTTACAACGTTGCCAATTCAGCCAAAGTATGCTTGTGGTGCACAAACTCAAAACATATTGCGTTGTTCACATGAAACAAAATGCGTTGTATTTTTAGACTGGATTATTAAGCAGATTTCATTTTGGTTTCGTTCATTTTATATTTGTGTACCGTTCAGTGAACAACTAAAAAAGTTCTTCTTACTGTCAAAACTTGCAGTAATAATGTCTCTCTGGTACGTTACATTTATTATCATTTAATAATCAATATTTTTATCGTTTGTTCATTAAATTTGTTAATTTTTATACAATTTCGCTATATTTTAAACTAATTGTCTTTATGTTGGCCCCTCTGATCGTACTTCAGTTGGAGGGGTTAATGACAGCGATGACAGTGCTTTTCTTGCATTTTCAGTTAGTCTGTGAGCAAACATGGCGGGCGCAATGTTATTCGAACGTGCACAATCAGTTTCCGACGGAAAACGCGAGAAAGATCTCGAGCTATTGAAGAAAATCAAGCTCGGCGAAGATGCCGACGACAACGAAGAGGAAATTCGCACCAAGGAGCAGGACATCCTCAACCTTGGTGAGCAATATCGCAAGGAGGGCAAGGCAAAGGAGCTCGCCGAATTGATCAAGGCGACCCGGCCTTTCTTGTCCCTCATCTCAAAAGCTAAAGCCGCCAAGCTTGTGCGCTCCTTGGTTGACTTCTTCCTGGACCTGGAGGCAGGCATCGGGATCGAAGTCCAGCTATGTAAGGAGTGTATTGAATGGGCAAAGGAGGAGCGCCGGACTTTCCTACGACAATCTTTAGAAGCGCGTCTCATTGCCCTGTACTTCGACACTGGCATGTTTTCTGAAGCGCTGACTCTAGGCTCCATCCTCCTGAAAGAACTGAAGAAGTTAGATGACAAGAACCTGCTGGTTGAGGTGCAACTTTTGGAGAGTAAGACTTATCATGCACTCAGCAATTTGCCGAAAGCGCGCGCCGCGTTGACTTCAGCTCGCACCACGGCGAATTCGATTTATTGTCCGCCGAAAATGCAGGCGTCACTCGATCTGCAATCCGGCATCCTGCACGCCGCTGACGAGAAGGACTTCAAGACTGCATACTCGTACTTTTACGAAGCGTTTGAGGGCTACGACAGCGTCGAAGCGCCGAAGGCGCTCACCGCGTTGAAATACATGCTGTTATCGAAGATTATGCTCAACCAGCCGGAGGACGTCCAGCAAATCATCTCCGGCAAGCTGGCGATTAAGTACGCCGGCAAGGACATCGATGCGATGAAGAGCGTCGCGCAGGCCTCGCATAAACGATCGCTCGCCGATTTTCAAATTGGCGTCAAGCAGTTCAAGCACGAGCTGGAGGACGATGTTATCGTGCGGGCGCATCTCGGTACGCTCTACGATAACATGCTGGAGCAGAATTTGTGCCGCATCATTGAGCCCTACAGTCGGGTGCAGGTGGATTATATTGCCAAGACCATCAAGCTGCCCATGCCCCAGGTTGAGAAGAAGTTGTCTCAGATGATTTTAGATGCGAAATTTCATGGCATTTTGGATCAGGGTGAAGGTATGCCACTTAAATTACAATTCACTCATATTTTTTCAAAGATTTTTATTTTTGATGATACATAAATGCACAGAAATAGAGTTTAATTTAACAATTCTTGATCACAACCAACAAATACCTTTGAAAAGTTAATTATTAATGATTGTTCTAATGTTTTAGGTGTGCTGATTGTTTTTGAAGAAACCCCCGTAGATAAAACTTACGAAATGGCATTAGAGACGATACAAAGCATGAGCAAGGTGGTCGACACCCTATATCAAAAGGCGAAGAAGCTGTCATAGGTGTCCGAGTGTTCGGATAAATTTAAATTACTAATTCTTAATATTACTATAGAGGGACGCCGAGAAATCGGCGAGGAGCGGAGCAGTTGGCGATTGGACGAAGCGCAGAGAATTGAAATTTACTATCTACTGAAAAACAAAACACCTTCTGAACTCATAAACTAAACCTACTAATTAAACTGTTTCTGATTGTACGTATTACAGACTTGGAATTTAATGGAATTCATTTTTGTTGGTTTCGCATTGAATTTTCGATCGAAATTGTACGTCTTGTTTCTTTGTCCTCCTAGGGATGTATCATTTATTTTCTGTAATTTTGCAATTTGTTTTGTTTCACCGATGCAAGTAATAGCCGTGGCTGTACATATTTGAGAATAAGAACTGTGTTGTTTTGGGAAAAAAAATGAAACAAATTGAAAAAATATACTTATGTACTTTACGAGTTGATTTCTTCGTGCATTATTGAATTCGTTATTGGCGCACACAGCTATGCATCCTGCAAGCGCGTGGCCCGGCAGGTCTCAACGGATTATTGCGTAATTTTGAGGAGGAAAAGAATGGCGGTCGCTGATGGTACTTCAAGCTCCGCGTGGCCACGAGGCTTAGTATTTGAAACTGGTCATTTAGTTCAGTGTGATTGATGGTTTCCTTTGAGTACCTCTCTTGGCGCTAGTTGTGATTTTACGAACTGGCATGATTACGCTCGAAAAATTTGAGGTTGAGGAAATTTTAAATTGACGGCGTTCTAATGTTTTTAGAGATTTTTATTTGAAAGTTACAGACACATTGATTTTTGTATAATTTTTAACAATTGAAGTTTTATTTTTATTTCTGTTCTACATATTTCCGAAATTGAATTTCCCAAATACCTTTTTTAAACATTAATATTTATAGTATATGCATTAATGTTTATTTTTGAATAAATTATACGGAATGTTAGCCGCATCTAACATTTTTTTGGAACTCACTGTTCCAAAATTATCATGCAAATAAATTACTTTAGTGATGCCTGATTGTATGATAAGTTGTGTGCATTTGTTACAAGGAAACGAGGTGACATAGATTGTGCAATTGTTGACACTTCTGGGCTCCTTCTTCACAATTGCATTCAATTCAGCATGGCAAACTAAAATCATAATTGTTATTAGAACAATAGGTAACAATTTTAGTTAAACACTTACCGTACATCCCTTCACCCCAAGTAAACCTGTATCCCACTCCCACGATTTGCATATCCGAGTTGACAATACATGCACCCACTTGGGTGCTGAGATCCTTGCTACGTCGTGCGGCTAACTCCGCTACCTCCATGAAGTGTTCATCCCAACTTATGCAGTCCTTTCGTGCACCAGTTTCTGGTCTAAGAGAAAAATGTTAAATATTATGTAAATAAAGTTTCATATGCATAATAGTAAAAAAATACTACTTACTCATGTGAGCTCATGATGATTGGGATCGACGTTGCAGTATGATCTAGATACTCACTACTCATTAACTCAATTTGGGTTAATATATATAGGTGAAAAGATTTAAAATTGCAAAAATTATTAATGTTATCATAAATTCTAGAATAATGCAATCGAATATTTGCACAGGGATTTATATACCCATATCAGTTATCAGTGAATTGTTGTCTTTGTTAATTTGCACGAAATCAAGATAAACTTATAGTATCTCAATGTTTTAGGTGGTTGCAACACCATTTATGAGTCACAATTAAAGGCATTTAAATGGAAACTTAAACAGCGAAATTAAACAACACGTAAATTGAAACCACTTCTAAGTAAAGGTGAAGTGATGATCTTTAATCATTTAATCAGTTTCTAATTATGATTAGTATAAAGTGCTTAATATAGACTAAGAGCCCGTGACGGCCAGACTTTCGTCATTTTAGGAAAGATGAAATTTTGTCCATGTGTTTCTCCAACACAGGTAAGAACGATCCCCAATTGTGAAACCTGGATCGTGGTTCCTTTGGCAGTTAACAGCCAACAAAGATGTACACTTGATGACCTATGTTTCGTTATTTTAGCAAACTCCATTTTTGCATATTTTGTTCGTAACATTATTATAACATGCGCTGCTCATTGCCAGTCACCTGGTATGGTTCCAACCCTAGCCAGACACCCCTAAAGTATATTATTTTTTAACTTTTTTACTTTCGTTATATTAGGAAAGCTGAATTTGATACACATTATACAGAGAGCTATGAAATTGTGTTTTCTTTCGCGCCAGACAGTTTGGTCGGTTCTATCATCCTGCCAGACGCATTGAAAGTGTATAAAAGTTGCAAAAGTTAAATTGTGTAAACATGAAAATTTCAGAGAATAGTTATTTTATTTGAACAAATATTTAATAATAATCATCACTGTCGTCGATAACTTTGCGATTCGTTCTTTTCTATCTCCTTTAGTTTACGAGATATTAGCAATTGAAATAAAACGTCAAAAATTGAAAAATTGCACTTTTGAGCACTTTCAGTCGCGGTTTCAGTCGCGGTATCGAGAACAATGATAAAAATTAATAAAGATTTGTTAAAATAAAATTACTATTTTCTGAAAATTTCATGTTTAAACAATTTAACTTTTGCAACTTTTATACACTTTCAATGCGTCTGGCAAGATGATAGAACCGTCCAAACTGTCTGGCGTGAAAGAAAACACAGTTTCATAGCTCTCTGCATAATGTGACTCAAATTCAGCTTTCCTGATATAACGAAAGTAAAACAGTTCAAAAATATTATAGTTTAGGGGTGTCTGGCTAGGGTTGGAACCATACTAGGTGTCTGGCAATTAGTAGCGCATGTTATAATAATGTTACGAACAAAATATGTAAAAATGGAGTTTGCTAAAATAACGAATTTGAGGTCATCATTTGTACATCTTTGTTGGCTGTTAACTGCCAAAGGAACCACGATCCAGGTTTCATAATTGGGGATCGTTCTTACCTGTGTTGGAGAAACACATGGACAAAATTTCATCTTTCCTAAAATGACGAAAGTCTGGCCGTCACTGGCTCTCGCTCTAGTGTGATTGTGAATAATATTGCAGTTAAATTTGAAATCATGCGAACCATTTTTGTCTTCAGGAAAACGCGTCGGGCCCATGTGTTGCTTGGTAAGAATACTCATTTAAATAATTGTGGTGAATAAGATTTTTTTCATTATCTATATCTATAGTATCTGTTTTACTTTTTTTCTGGAATGAGAAAATTGATATCTTAAACTTCTTTTCGCGGCAATTTCTTTCAAACTTTTCACAGAATATTTAAAGATTTAAATTCATTATTTTTTTACTTTAGGGCTCATAGGTTTTGCGGAATTTGACCAAGTGTAAAAATACATTTTATTGCTCAAATATAAATCGAAATGGAGTAGAAACAAAAAATCGGTCAATCTTTTGCATAAGAAATCAAAATTTCATGGCTTAAATGCAATTATTTTATTAATTTTATTAATTAATAAAAATATACTTATGTACTTTACGAGTTTATTTCTTCGTGCATTATTGAATAGGCTGCCTCCTGCCGCGTGGCCGAGCTGGTTTCGACGGACTATTGCGTACTTTTTGAGGAAGAAGCGGTTTTAAAAATGACGGCATTCTGAGTTTTTCCGAGATCTTTATTAGAAAATTACAGGCACATTGATTATTGTTTAATTTTAAACCATTGAAGTTTTAGTTTTATTTGTTTTACATATTTCCCAAATACCCTTTTTAAACATTATTATATATATGCATTAATGTTGACTCTTGAAATGAGAATACGGAATGCCAGCCGCATCTAACATTTCTTTGGAACATATTGTATCAGGTTTATTAGCATGTTTATCATCCAAATAAATTACTTTAGTGATGCCTGATTGAATGATAAGTTGTGCGCAGTGGTTACAAGGAAACAAGGTGACATAGATTGTGCAATTGTTGACACTTCTGGGCTCCTTCTTCACAATTGCATTTAATTCAGCATGACAAACTAAAATCATAATTATTATTAGAACAATAGGTAACAATTTTAGTTAAACAGTTACCGTAGCCCTTTTTGACTTTTTTTTGCCAAGTAAACTTGTCATCATTGCGCCCATCTGCCGTGTATGGCATGCTATTGTATCCCACTCCCACGATTTGCATATCCGAGTTGACAATGCATGCGCCCACTTGGGTCACTGGATCCTTGCTACGTCGTGCGGCTGACTCTGCTACCTCCATGAAGTGTTGATCCCAACTTATGTAGCCCTTTCGTGCACCTGTTTCTGGTCTATGCGAAAAATGTTAAATATCTTCTATATATATAAAATTTGCGTGTCACAGTGTTTGTTTCCATACTCCTCCGAAACGGCTTTACCGATTTTTACCAAATTTTATATGCGTATTCAGTATGTCTGAGAATCGGCTAACATCTATTTTTCATACCCCTAAGTTGATAAGGGTTGTTCACCCTTAACTTTTTTTTTTAATTTTTGGACAAATTCTTTTGTTTTTATTTTTTTATAATGTGGAATTAAAAAATACATACAACCCTAAATTTTTAGTTTTTTATCACCAACCCCTATTTCTTTATAGCCATTTTAGTAATTTAATCATTTTTCATCCCGCTCAAAGAAAATTTTTATATGCGTATTCAGTAGGTCTGAGAATCGGTAACTTCATATCTTTAAGTGATAAGGGTTGTTCACCCTTAATTTATTTTAAATTTTGGTCGAAATTTTTTGTTTTTATTTTTTAATGTGGCATTAAAATATACATACAACCCTAAATTTTTGGTTTCTTATCACCAACCCCTATTTTTTATAATAAGTAAGTTACTTTTTGTCTACACTAAAATTTATCTAGAAACTTGAAATAATTTATATGGCAAACTAACTAGTTATATAAATAAAATTTCATATGTATAATAGTAAAAAAAATACTACTTACTGACTAACTTGATCTTTGGGGTCGGTTTTCTGACGTTTTGGTGAGCTCATGATGATTGGGATCGACGTTGCAGTATGATCTAGATACTCACTATTCATTAACTCAATTTGGGTTAATATATATAGGTGAAAAGATTTAAAATTGCAAAAATTATTAATGTTATCATAAATTCTAGAATAATGCAATCGAATATTTGCACAGGGATTTATATACACATATCAGTTATCAGTAAAGTGTTTTCTTTGTTAATTTGCACGAAATCAAGATAAATATATAGTTTCTCATTGTTTTTGGTGGTTGTAACACCATTTATGAGTCACTATTAAAGGGATTTTAATGGAAACTTGCAAAATTAAACAACACGTAAATTGAAACTATTCCTTATCGAAATAAAAAGGTGAAGTTTAAACCTATTTGTTTATTATTACGCAATCTATTTTAATAGTAGGTAAATTAAGTTTTATGTGACCTAATCGGATCTTTAATCATGAGTTTCTAAATAAGATTAGTACAAGTTGCTTAAGCTATTTTTTCTGCTTCCATCCTATTTCCACGTTTCGGATTCTTAGTCAAGTTCATAAGTCTCTTTTTTCGAAATTCAAGTTAAAAATTATATGGAAATTTCCAAATAAAAAGTATAAACTACCAAAATTATACACCTCAACAGCATAATATCATCTTCCTTTTCTTCTTATTTTCAAAATTCAAGTTGGCAACACTGTGCTTTGCGCCGACGCCATTTTCGCACCCCAGTATGAATTCGTCCATTTTGGGAAGTGCGTCGCTTGTCGTTTTATTCATAACTTCGCGTTCTTATATTCGGTTCTGAAGATGTGGTTTCATCATTTGACCCCGGTAAGTCAAATTTATCGCTTCATGGCTTCATTCAAACATCAACTAACTCTTTTTCTTCTTTCTTATAAATCTCACTTTTCGTTGTACATACAATGAAAATTGCTGTTGAATTCATTTTTTGCGTTTGTCAATCCGCAGAATATTTCTATTAAAATCACAAATGTGATTCATTTATTTTGAAGTACATTCTAGCGACATCTAGACATCTATATTTAAAGTTTGGTGTTATATGTGAAAATTGCTATACGTTTAGATAAGGTGGTGAATGCGCACTGATGCGTACGTGTGACACACGGACACTGCCATTTAAGTCCGTGACCATTCACTGACTCATAGGCAATCGCTCACTGCCTCATATGCACGCCACACTTTTTGAAACACTTTGTATTAGCTGGAGGTACAATAAAGCATCCGCAGACGGCGCAACGATGTATGTTTTAACTAAAAATATTCCTGCGAGTGAGTGCACAGTTGTGATGCCGGCAAGCATCTCTTACTTCCTGCGGCAAGTAATACTACTCCGTGCAGTATTCGTATTTCTCGTTGTTAATTCGGTATATCGCGTTATATTTGATTGAATTTAGTGTTAATTGCTGCGTTTGGTCATTCGATAAATATTTACGTGTTTGTTATATTTTCGCGTGAATTCGTGATCGATTGCCGTCGGAAGCCGGCCGGCCGCCTTGTTTTGAGTTTGTGCGAACCATTTGTCTTTAGCAGAACTCGTCGTCTCAATGTGCGACTTGGTAAGAATACTTAATTAAATAATTGTGGCAAATAAGACGATATGTAAGGCTTACTTTGGGTTTTGCCGGAACTTAGATTCATTGTAAGCATTTTTCGAAATTATGTAACACATGTTATTTCTTCTTTATTTCAGTATCTTCTAAAATTTGATTTGCGGTGTTGGATTCACTTGTAAGTAATGTTTTCCATCATTGATTGTATCTGTTTTCTTATTTTACTGTTTTTCTGCACTTAGAAAATTCATATGTTAAACTTTTTTTTGCGAAACTTTCTTTCAAACATTCCGGAGAAAATTTGGACATGAAATTTAAAATTTTTATTACGGATATCATAGTTTTTTCCGGAATTTGACCAAATGTGAAAATACTTTTTAGCAGAAAACTTGAAGTTAAAATTTTTAAAGTTTTTCAACTGACGTTTGAATAGTTTGAAATTTTTCATTGCTCAAATATAAACCGAAATAGAGTGGGAACAATACACGTTCAAATTAAAAATTGAATTGTATTCGTTTTGAATACAATTCTATTATCAGCGTTTGTTGTACCGTGCAAGATGCTTCGCGTAAGATTCTCGTTTGCCGTCGCGCTGTCGCATGCAGCACATGTTAGTTTAGTTCTTATTGCAGGTACCGTGTCTATTGCAAT
This sequence comes from Dalotia coriaria, assembly GCF_025399875.1. NCBI lineage: Eukaryota > Metazoa > Arthropoda > Insecta > Coleoptera > Staphylinidae > Dalotia > Dalotia coriaria. Next base: position 7,730,099 of record NW_027045445.1, read on the forward strand.
TCGCACGCAAGGTCGCGGGCTGTCGGCGCACCGGCTGTGCGCATCTCTTGCTTTCTTATCAGAAACTGTCGCGTCGTAGCTGGCACGGCTACGACATGCGTTATCGATGGTTTGCAGCCAGTTTCGTGCCGGTCTCTGGCGTTTCCAGACGCATTTCGCGCGTCGCATATTGTTTTATCGGACTTCTATTTTCTACAATTGAATTATATTCAGTCATCACTCGACTTAGTGTAACATGCATCTACTGTGTTTTGTGAATGATTAATAGTGCGTTTAATGTTCGTAAATGATTTTTTGCTCGCTTTTGATGTTTAAATTTCAAAGTACAAGAATACTGCGGTTTTATTGTCGGTTTTTGTGGGACATTGTCGGTAGCTACCTACATATTGCTACCATGTTGTTCCCAGTTCTTTGGAGGTCCCTTCGTGTTTGAGTAAGTAATTTTTATCTCACCATTTCGATACTCCGCACAGAATGTTTGTTTTTCTCCGATGGGTGAATATAATATTATTATATTGTACCATAGAATATAAATTAAAGAAATATTGCGATTCGATAAGCACTATTAAATTGCTTATGACTGGTATTTTCATGCAATATCAACTTTGTTATATATTTGATAAAATGTGTTTTGAATTTAAACCTGCCATTATTAGATAGTCGGTTAGATGGCAGTACGATGCACGTTTTCGCGTTAAATATTGCTTGTCGGTGGTAGTGAGTGCACACCGTATCCGTGTGCGATCACGCTATTTCGCGCAAGAGATAAGTTTGTTTACCTGCAGATATCGATTCTTTATTTCTTGGAATAAAATCACATCTTGCTGTTTATATTGGCATCGTAAATTGAAGCTAGTATTCTTCAATTCTTTAATCATGAATATAACTAACAATTATACATTAGGTGTAATCTTTAGTTATAAAAATCATCATCAGCAAAACAGTTTTATCATCAGCAGATAGATCACTTAAGCAGATATAACTTAAATATTTTATGTAAAATGTGGCACTCTGTCAGCATAAGAAATCAGAATTACTCAAATCGAAATTTCAATGTTTCATTACTTTTAATAATCTAAATTTTGAAACTACTGTATCATTCATAGATGGCCCTAGCATGACCTAAAAATCGTAAAATAAAATTGTATGGTTTATTTCTGCATTTATCGGCAAGCGTGAGCATTCGGCACGAGAATAGTGTTTGTTTTGAACACAATTCACACTTTCTTATCGCATTGCCGTGTATCGTCGTTGCGTTACTGCATCATATTTTAGTTTTGATGGCAGGTAACGCGCCAAATGCAATTTGCGCTCAAGGTCTCGTGCCATCGACGCACCGACTTCGCGCATCTCTAGATTTCTTATCATAAACTGTGGCGTCGCTGCTTGCGCAGTTGGCGGCCAGTTCGTGCCGGTCTCTGGTTGTTGCAGACGTGTTTCTCGCGACTCGTATTGTTTGCCCGAACTTTTATTTTCCAAATTCGCATTATATTCGTTCATCAATCAACTACCTATTTAGTTTTAACTTGCGACTATAGTAATGTTATTTATTATTTGAATATAATATTACATGAATATAATGTTTTCTTTTCTTATTTACAGTATTTGCCATGCCTTGGAGTCTGATGTGTTCTGCATTGGTGAGTTTATAATTCAATTATATTTTTCATTTTTATTACTACGTCGTACATAAGTTTGTATTAATGTAGATTTTTTTTCGTGTTCCACCGCGTGTTGCCAATACACAAGACAGTAGCGTTTCAGGCCGCTCGTCTGTATCTCTTTTAGTTTACGAGATATTCGCGATTGAATAAAATCGGCAAAAATTGATAAATGTCACTTTTTAGCACTTTTAGTCGCGTTTTTCGACCTTTTACTGTAGGAAATATAACTATTTTATATTTTTATCTGATAGAGAATTTTCCAATCTTTCATAATCAACAATTTGTTGGTAGCTATCTCTTTTAGTTTAAGAGATATGAATTTTTGAAAATCGTCGAAAAAGTATCAAACACCCCCTTGGCAATTTTTCTTAAGACTTAAAATTTCATCTCTCAGATTTCCTTTTAACTATCCTATCTGATAGAGATTGGTCCGTAGATTAAGACGCTGCGATCAGATCTTATTTATCTCTTTTAGTTTACGAGATATTCGCGATTGAATAAAATCGGCAAAATTGATAAATGTCACTTTTAGCACTTTTAGTCGCGTTTTCGACCTTTTACTGTAGGAAATATAACTATTTTATATTTTTATCTGATAGAGAATTTTCCAATCTTTCATAATCAACAATTTGTTGGTAGCTATCTCTTTTAGTTTAAGAGATATGAATTTTTGAAAATCGTCGAAAAAAAGTATCAAGCACCCCCCCTTGGCAATTTTTTCTTAAGACTTAAAATTTCATCTCTCAGATTTCTCTTTTAACTATCCTATCTGATAGAGATTGGTCCGTAGATTAAGACGCTGCGATCAGATCTTATTTATCTCTTTTAGTTTACGAGATATTCGCGATTGAATAAAATCGGCAAAATTGATAAATGTCACTTTTAGCACTTTTAGTCGCGTTTTTCGACCTTTTACTGTAGGAAATATAACTATTTTATATTTTTATCTGATAGAGAATTTTCCAATCTTTCATAATCAACAATTTGTTGGTAGCTATCTCTTTTAGTTTAAGAGATATGAATTTTTGAAAATCGTCGAAAAAAAGTATCAAGCACCCCCCCTTGGCAATTTTTCTTAAGACTTAAAATTTCATCTCTCAGATTTCTCTTTTAACTATCCTATCTGATAGAGATTGGTCCGTAGATTAAGACGCTGCGATCAGATCTTATTTATCTCTTTTAGTTTACGAGATATTCGCGATTGAATAAAATCGGCAAAAATTGATAAATGTCACTTTTTAGCACTTTTAGTCGCGTTTTTCGACCTTTTACTGTAGGAAATATAACTATTTTATATTTTTATCTGATAGAGAATTTTCCAATCTTTCATAATCAACAATTTGTTGGTAGCTATCTCTTTTAGTTTAAGAGATATGAATTTTTGAAAATCGTCGAAAAAAAGTATCAAGCACCCCCCCTTGGCAATTTTTTCTTAAGACTTAAAATTTCATCTCTCAGATTTCCTTTTAACTATCCTATCTGATAGAGATTGGTCCGTAGATTAAGACGCTGCGATCAGATCTTATTTATCTCTTTTAGTTTACGAGATATTCGCGATTGAATAAAATCGGCAAAAATTGATAAATGTCACTTTTTAGCACTTTTAGTCGCGTTTTTCGACCTTTTACTGTAGGAAATATAACTATTTTATATTTTTATCTGATAGAGAATTTTCCAATCTTTCATAATCAACAATTTGTTGGTAGCTATCTCTTTTAGTTTAAGAGATATGAATTTTTGAAAATCGTCGAAAAAAAGTATCAAGCACCCCCCCTTGGCAATTTTTTCTTAAGACTTAAAATTTCATCTCTCAGATTTCCTTTTAACTATCCTATCTGATAGAGATTGGTCCGTAGATTAAGACGCTGCGATCAGATCTTATTTATCTCTTTTAGTTTACGAGATATTCGCGATTGAATAAAATCGGCAAAAATTGATAAATGTCACTTTTAGCACTTTTAGTCGCGTTTTTCGACCTTTTACTGTAGGAAATATAACTATTTTATATTTTTATCTGATAGAGAATTTTCCAATCTTTCATAATCAACAATTTGTTGGTAGCTATCTCTTTTAGTTTAAGAGATATGAATTTTTGAAAATCGTCGAAAAAAAGTATCAAGCACCCCCCCTTGGCAATTTTTTCTTAAGACTTAAAATTTCATCTCTCAGATTTCCTTTTAACTATCCTATCTGATAGAGATTGGTCCGTAGATTAAGACGCTGCGATCAGATCTTATTTATCTCTTTTAGTTTACGAGATATTCGCGATTGAATAAAATCGGCAAAAATTGATAAATGTCACTTTTAGCACTTTTAGTCGCGTTTTTCGACCTTTTACTGTAGGAAATATAACTATTTTATATTTTTATCTGATAGAGAATTTTCCAATCTTTCATAATCAACAATTTGTTGGTAGCTATCTCTTTTAGTTTAAGAGATATGAATTTTTGAAAATCGTCGAAAAAAAGTATCAAGCACCCCCCCTTGGCAATTTTTTCTTAAGACTTAAAATTTCATCTCTCAGATTTCCTTTTAACTATCCTATCTGATAGAGATTGGTCCGTAGATTAAGACGCTGCGATCAGATCTTATTTATCTCTTTTAGTTTACGAGATATTCGCGATTGAATAAAATCGGCAAAAATTGATAAATGTCACTTTTTAGCACTTTTAGTCGCGTTTTTCGACCTTTTACTGTAGGAAATATAACTATTTTATATTTTTATCTGATAGAGAATTTTCCAATCTTTCATAATCAACAATTTGTTGGTAGCTATCTCTTTTAGTTTAAGAGATATGAATTTTTGAAAATCGTCGAAAAAAAGTATCAAGCACCCCCCCTTGGCAATTTTTTCTTAAGACTTAAAATTTCATCTCTCAGATTTCCCTTTTAACTATCCTATCTGATAGAGATTGGTCCGTAGATTAAGACGCTGCGATCAGATCTTATTTATCTCTTTTAGTTTACGAGATATTCGCGATTGAATAAAATCGGCAAAAATTGATAAATGTCACTTTTTAGCACTTTTAGTCGCGTTTTTCGACCTTTTACTGTAGGAAATATAACTATTTTATATTTTTATCTGATAGAGAATTTTCCAATCTTTCATAATCAACAATTTGTTGGTAGCTATCTCTTTTAGTTTAAGAGATATGAATTTTTGAAAATCGTCGAAAAAAGTATCAAGCACCCCCTTGGCAATTTTTCTTAAGACTTAAAATTTCATCTCTCAGATTTCCTTTTAACTATCCTATCTGATAGAGATTGGTCCGTAGATTAAGACGCTGCGATCAGATCTTATTTATCTCTTTTAGTTTACGAGATATTCGCGATTGAATAAAATCGGCAAAAATTGATAAATGTCACTTTTTAGCACTTTTAGTCGCGTTTTTCGACCTTTTACTGTAGGAAATATAACTATTTTATATTTTTATCTGATAGAGAATTTTCCAATCTTTCATAATCAACAATTTGTTGGTAGCTATCTCTTTTAGTTTAAGAGATATGAATTTTTGAAAATCGTCGAAAAAAGTATCAAGCACCCCTTGGCAATTTTTTCTTAAGACTTAAAATTTCATCTCTCAGATTTCCTTTTAACTATCCTATCTGATAGAGATTGGTCCGTAGATTAAGACGCTGCGATCAGATCTTATTTATCTCTTTTAGTTTACGAGATATTCGCGATTGAATAAAATCGGCAAAAATTGATAAATGTCACTTTTAGCACTTTTAGTCGCGTTTTTCGACCTTTTACTGTAGGAAATATAACTATTTTATATTTTTATCTGATAGAGAATTTTCCAATCTTTCATAATCAACAATTTGTTGGTAGCTATCTCTTTTAGTTTAAGAGATATGAATTTTTGAAAATCGTCGAAAAAAGTATCAAGCACCCCTTGGCAATTTTTTCTTAAGACTTAAAATTTCATCTCTCAGATTTCCTTTTAACTATCCTATCTGATAGAGATTGGTCCGTAGATTAAGACGCTGCGATCAGATCTTATTTATCTCTTTTAGTTTACGAGATATTCGCGATTGAATAAAATCGGCAAAAATTGATAAATGTCACTTTTAGCACTTTTAGTCGCGTTTTTCGACCTTTTACTGTAGGAAATATAACTATTTTATATTTTTATCTGATAGAGAATTTTCCAATCTTTCATAATCAACAATTTGTTGGTAGCTATCTCTTTTAGTTTAAGAGATATGAATTTTTGAAAATCGTCGAAAAAAGTATCAAGCACCCCCTTGGCAATTTTTCTTAAGACTTAAAATTTCATCTCTCAGATTTCCTTTTAACTATCCTATCTGATAGAGATTGGTCCGTAGATTAAGACGCTGCGATCAGATCTTATTTATCTCTTTTAGTTTACGAGATATTCGCGATTGAATAAAATCGGCAAAAATTGATAAATGTCACTTTTAGCACTTTTAGTCGCGTTTTTCGACCTTTTACTGTAGGAAATATAACTATTTTATATTTTTATCTGATAGAGAATTTTCCAATCTTTCATAATCAACAATTTGTTGGTAGCTATCTCTTTTAGTTTAAGAGATATGAATTTTTGAAAATCGTCGAAAAAAGTATCAAGCACCCCCTTGGCAATTTTTCTTAAGACTTAAAATTTCATCTCTCAGATTTCCTTTTAACTATCCTATCTGATAGAGATTGGTCCGTAGATTAAGACGCTGCGATCAGATCTTATTTATCTCTTTTAGTTTACGAGATATTCGCGATTGAATAAAATCGGCAAAAATTGATAAATGTCACTTTTAGCACTTTTAGTCGCGTTTTTCGACCTTTTACTGTAGGAAATATAACTATTTTATATTTTTATCTGATAGAGAATTTTCCAATCTTTCATAATCAACAATTTGTTGGTAGCTATCTCTTTTAGTTTAAGAGATATGAATTTTTGAAAATCGTCGAAAAAAGTATCAAGCACCCCCTTGGCAATTTTTCTTAAGACTTAAAATTTCATCTCTCAGATTTCCTTTTAACTATCCTATCTGATAGAGATTGGTCCGTAGATTAAGACGCTGCGATCAGATCTTATTTATCTCTTTTAGTTTACGAGATATTCGCGATTGAATAAAATCGGCAAAAATTGATAAATGTCACTTTTAGCACTTTTAGTCGCGTTTTTCGACCTTTTACTGTAGGAAATATAACTATTTTATATTTTTATCTGATAGAGAATTTTCCAATCTTTCATAATCAACAATTTGTTGGTAGCTATCTCTTTTAGTTTAAGAGATATGAATTTTTGAAAATCGTCGAAAAAAGTATCAAGCACCCCCTTGGCAATTTTTCTTAAGACTTAAAATTTCATCTCTCAGATTTCCTTTTAACTATCCTATCTGATAGAGATTGGTCCGTAGATTAAGACGCTGCGATCAGATCTTATTTATCTCTTTTAGTTTACGAGATATTCGCGATTGAATAAAATCGGCAAAAATTGATAAATGTCACTTTTAGCACTTTTAGTCGCGTTTTTCGACCTTTTACTGTAGGAAATATAACTATTTTATATTTTTATCTGATAGAGAATTTTCCAATCTTTCATAATCAACAATTTGTTGGTAGCTATCTCTTTTAGTTTAAGAGATATGAATTTTTGAAAATCGTCGAAAAAAGTATCAAGCACCCCCTTGGCAATTTTTCTTAAGACTTAAAATTTCATCTCTCAGATTTCCTTTTAACTATCCTATCTGATAGAGATTGGTCCGTAGATTAAGACGCTGCGATCAGATCTTATTTATCTCTTTTAGTTTACGAGATATTCGCGATTGAATAAAATCGGCAAAAATTGATAAATGTCACTTTTAGCACTTTTAGTCGCGTTTTCGACCTTTTACTGTAGGAAATATAACTATTTTATATTTTTATCTGATAGAGAATTTTCCAATCTTTCATAATCAACAATTTGTTGGTAGCTATCTCTTTTAGTTTAAGAGATATGAATTTTTGAAAATCGTCGAAAAAAAGTATCAAGCACCCCCTTGGCAATTTTTCTTAAGACTTAAAATTTCATCTCTCAGATTTCCCTTTTAACTATCCTATCTGATAGAGATTGGTCCGTAGATTAAGACGCTGCGATCAGATCTTATTTATCTCTTTTAGTTTACGAGATATTCGCGATTGAATAAAATCGGCAAAAATTGATAAATGTCACTTTTAGCACTTTTAGTCGCGTTTTTCGACCTTTTACTGTAGGAAATATAACTATTTTATATTTTTATCTGATAGAGAATTTTCCAATCTTTCATAATCAACAATTTGTTGGTAGCTATCTCTTTTAGTTTAAGAGATATGAATTTTTGAAAATCGTCGAAAAAAGTATCAAGCACCCCCTTGGCAATTTTTCTTAAGACTTAAAATTTCATCTCTCAGATTTCCTTTTAACTATCCTATCTGATAGAGATTGGTCCGTAGATTAAGACGCTGCGATCAGATCTTATTTATCTCTTTTAGTTTACGAGATATTCGCGATTGAATAAAATCGGCAAAAATTGATAAATGTCACTTTTAGCACTTTTAGTCGCGTTTTTCGACCTTTTACTGTAGGAAATATAACTATTTTATATTTTTATCTGATAGAGAATTTTCCAATCTTTCATAATCAACAATTTGTTGGTAGCTATCTCTTTTAGTTTAAGAGATATGAATTTTTGAAAATCGTCGAAAAAAAGTATCAAGCACCCCCTTGGCAATTTTTCTTAAGACTTAAAATTTCATCTCTCAGATTTCCTTTTAACTATCCTATCTGATAGAGATTGGTCCGTAGATTAAGACGCTGCGATCAGATCTTATTTATCTCTTTTAGTTTACGAGATATTCGCGATTGAATAAAATCGGCAAAAATTGATAAATGTCACTTTTAGCACTTTTAGTCGCGTTTTTCGACCTTTTACTGTAGGAAATATAACTATTTTATATTTTTATCTGATAGAGAATTTTCCAATCTTTCATAATCAACAATTTGTTGGTAGCTATCTCTTTTAGTTTAAGAGATATGAATTTTTGAAAATCGTCGAAAAAAGTATCAAGCACCCCCTTGGCAATTTTTCTTAAGACTTAAAATTTCATCTCTCAGATTTCCTTTTAACTATCCTATCTGATAGAGATTGGTCCGTAGATTAAGACGCTGCGATCAGATCTTATTTATCTCTTTTAGTTTACGAGATATTCGCGATTGAATAAAATCGGCAAAAATTGATAAATGTCACTTTTAGCACTTTTAGTCGCGTTTTTCGACCTTTTACTGTAGGAAATATAACTATTTTATATTTTTATCTGATAGAGAATTTTCCAATCTTTCATAATCAACAATTTGTTGGTAGCTATCTCTTTTAGTTTAAGAGATATGAATTTTTGAAAATCGTCGAAAAAAGTATCAAGCACCCCCTTGGCAATTTTTCTTAAGACTTAAAATTTCATCTCTCAGATTTCCTTTTAACTATCCTATCTGATAGAGATTGGTCCGTAGATTAAGACGCTGCGATCAGATCTTATTTATCTCTTTTAGTTTACGAGATATTCGCGATTGAATAAAATCGGCAAAAATTGATAAATGTCACTTTTAGCACTTTTAGTCGCGTTTTTCGACCTTTTACTGTAGGAAATATAATTATTTTATATTTTTATCTGATAGAGAATTTTCCAATCTTTCATAATCAACAATTTGTTGGTAGCTATCTCTTTTAGTTTAAGAGATATGAATTTTTGAAAATCGTCGAAAAAAGTATCAAGCACCCCTTGGCAATTTTTTCTTAAGACTTAAAATTTCATCTCTCAGATTTCCTTTTAACTATCCTATCTGATAGAGATTGGTCCGTAGATTAAGACGCTGCGATCAGATCTTATTTATCTCTTTTAGTTTACGAGATATTCGCGATTGAATAAAATCGGCAAAAATTGATAAATGTCACTTTTAGCACTTTTAGTCGCGTTTTTCGACCTTTTACTGTAGGAAATATAACTATTTTATATTTTTATCTGATAGAGAATTTTCCAATCTTTCATAATCAACAATTTGTTGGTAGCTATCTCTTTTAGTTTAAGAGATATGAATTTTTGAAAATCGTCGAAAAAAGTATCAAGCACCCCTTGGCAATTTTTTCTTAAGACTTAAAATTTCATCTCTCAGATTTCCTTTTAACTATCCTATCTGATAGAGATTGGTCCGTAGATTAAGACGCTGCGATCAGATCTTATTTATCTCTTTTAGTTTACGAGATATTCGCGATTGAATAAAATCGGCAAAAATTGATAAATGTCACTTTTTAGCACTTTTAGTCGCGTTTTTCGACCTTTTACTGTAGGAAATATAACTATTTTATATTTTTATCTGATAGAGAATTTTCCAATCTTTCATAATCAACAATTTGTTGGTAGCTATCTCTTTTAGTTTAAGAGATATGAATTTTTGAAAATCGTCGAAAAAAAGTATCAAGCACCCCCCCTTGGCAATTTTTTCTTAAGACTTAAAATTTCATCTCTCAGATTTCCCTTTTAACTATCCTATCTGATAGAGATTGGTCCGTAGATTAAGACGCTGCGATCAGATCTTATTTATCTCTTTTAGTTTACGAGATATTCGCGATTGAATAAAATCGGCAAAAATTGATAAATGTCACTTTTTAGCACTTTTAGTCGCGTTTTTCGACCTTTTACTGTAGGAAATATAACTATTTTATATTTTTATCTGATAGAGAATTTTCCAATCTTTCATAATCAACAATTTGTTGGTAGCTATCTCTTTTAGTTTAAGAGATATGAATTTTTGAAAATCGTCGAAAAAAAGTATCAAGCACCCCCTTGGCAATTTTTCTTAAGACTTAAAATTTCATCTCTCAGATTTCCTTTTAACTATCCTATCTGATAGAGATTGGTCCGTAGATTAAGACGCTGCGATCAGATCTTATTTATCTCTTTTAGTTTACGAGATATTCGCGATTGAATAAAATCGGCAAAAATTGATAAATGTCACTTTTTAGCACTTTTAGTCGCGTTTTTCGACCTTTTACTGTAGGAAATATAATTATTTTATATTTTTATCTGATAGAGAATTTTCCAATCTTTCATAATCAACAATTTGTTGGTAGCTATCTCTTTTAGTTTAAGAGATATGAATTTTTGAAAATCGTCGAAAAAAAGTATCAAGCACCCCCCCTTGGCAATTTTTTCTTAAGACTTAAAATTTCATCTCTCAGATTTCCCTTTTAACTATCCTATCTGATAGAGATTGGTCCGTAGATTAAGACGCTGCGATCAGATCTTATTTATCTCTTTTAGTTTACGAGATATTCGCGATTGAATAAAATCGGCAAAAATTGATAAATGTCACTTTTTAGCACTTTTAGTCGCGTTTTTCGACCTTTTACTGTAGGAAATATAACTATTTTATATTTTTATCTGATAGAGAATTTTCCAATCTTTCATAATCAACAATTTGTTGGTAGCTATCTCTTTTAGTTTAAGAGATATGAATTTTTGAAAATCGTCGAAAAAAAGTATCAAGCACCCCCCCTTGGCAATTTTTTCTTAAGACTTAAAATTTCATCTCTCAGATTTCCCTTTTAACTATCCTATCTGATAGAGATTGGTCCGTAGATTAAGACGCTGCGATCAGATCTTATTTATCTCTTTTAGTTTACGAGATATTCGCGATTGAATAAAATCGGCAAAATTGATAAATGTCACTTTTTAGCACTTTTAGTCGCGTTTTTCGACCTTTTACTGTAGGAAATATAACTATTTTATATTTTTATCTGATAGAGAATTTTCCAATCTTTCATAATCAACAATTTGTTGGTAGCTATCTCTTTTAGTTTAAGAGATATGAATTTTTGAAAATCGTCGAAAAAAAGTATCAAGCACCCCCCCTTGGCAATTTTTTCTTAAGACTTAAAATTTCATCTCTCAGATTTCCCTTTTAACTATCCTATCTGATAGAGATTGGTCCGTAGATTAAGACGCTGCGATCAGATCTTATTTATCTCTTTTAGTTTACGAGATATTCGCGATTGAATAAAATGGCAACAATTGATAAATGTCACTTTTTAGCACTTTTAGTCGCGTTTTTCGACCTTTTACTGTAGGAAATATAACTATTTTATATTTTTATCTGATAGAGAATTTTCCAATCTTTCATAATCAACAATTTGTTGGTAGCTATCTCTTTTAGTTTAAGAGATATGAATTTTTGAAAATCGTCGAAAAAAAGTATCAAGCACCCCCCCTTGGCAATTTTTTCTTAAGACGTAAAATTTCATCTCTCAGATTTCCCTTTTAAATATCCTATTGAATAAAATGGGCAAAAATTGATAAATGTCACTTTTTAGTACTTTTAGTGGCGTTTTTTGACCTTTTACTCTTGGAAATATAATTATTTTATACTTTTATCTGATAGAGAATTTTCCAGTCTTTCATAATCAGCAATTTGTTGATTGCTAGCGCTTTTAGTTTGAGAAATATTAATGATCAAAAATCGTCGAAGTAGTTTGAAATAATTTTTGTAGGTGCGGAATTTAATTTTATATCCCCCTGTATAGAAATTTTTTGCAAGAAAATTCCGTAACGCGAGTTATATTGAAAGTTGTGTTTTGCGCCGTAGTACTTGTTGCGCTAGGAATTGTAGTTTTTTTGTTATAACTCGCGAACGCGGTGTTACAATTAGTTTGAAATAATTTTCCTAGATGCGGAATTTAATTCTGTATCCCCCTGTATAGAACCTAATTGTAAGAAAATTCCGTAACGCGAGTTATATTGAAAGTTGTGTTTTGCGCCGTTGTACTCGTTGCGCTAGGAATTGTAGTTTTTTGTTATAACTCGCGAACGCGGTGTTACAATTAGTTTGAAATAATTTTCCTAGATGCGGAATTTAATTCTGTATCCCCTTGTATAGAAATTCATTGCGAGAAAATTCCGTAATGCGAGTGATATTTATAGTTGTGTTTGCGCCGTAGTACTCGTTGCCCTAGGAATTGTAGTTTTTTTTTTATAACTTGCGAACGCGGTGTTACAATTAGTTTGAAATAATTTTCCTAGATGCGGAATTTAATTCTGTATCCCCCTGTATAGAACCTAATTGCGAGAAAATTCCGTAACGCGAGTTATATTGATAGTTGTGTTTGCGCCGTAGTACTCGTTGCGCTAGGAATTGTAGTTTTTTTGTTATAACTCGCGAACGCGGTGTTACAATTAGCTCGAAATAATTTTCCTAGATGCGAAATTTTTTTCTGTATCCTTCTGTATAGAAATTTATTGCGAGAAAATTCCGTAACGCGAGTTATATTGATAGTTGTGTTTGCGCCGTAGTACTCGTTGCGCTAGGAATTGTAGTTTTTTTGTTATAACTCGCGAACGCGGTGTTACAATTAGTTTGAAATAATTTTTCTAGATGCGGAATTTAATTCTGTATCCCCCTGTATAGAAATTAATTGCGAGAAAATTCCGTTACGCGAGTTATGTTGATAGTTGTGTTTTCGCCGTAGTACTTGTTGCCCTAGGAATTGTAGTTTTTTTGTTATAACTCGCGAGCGCGGTGTTACAATTAGTTTGAAATAATTTTCCTAGATGCGGAATTTAATTTTGTATCCCCCTGTATAGAACCTAATTGTAAGAAAATTCCGTAACGCGAGTTATATTGAAAGTTGTGTTTGCGCCGTAGTACTCGTTGCGCTAGGAATTGTAGTTTTGTTACGCAGCTTTAAATTTGATTATCACGACTAATATAGGTTTGATTCTAGGAGTTACTGCTACCGCCACCTTCGTACGGTGCCCTAAATGGGAGTCTTTATGGATCTTGTAAGAATAATTAATTTAATTTATGTATATGTATAATTTATTTACATAAATATTTTCCAGTTGTTAGATGAAGCATTGGCTAATCCTGAGATGGCCAGGTTTATCAATAATGACCAACTGGAGTGGTTTCGTGGTACTGGTGAAGTGCGTATTGAGGATGATGTTTTGATTACTGAAAATGGATGTTGCAACTGGACTAAAGTTCCAAGAACGTATGTTATATTTTGGCAAATTATAATATTTTATATTTTACTATTCTGTTATTCTTTCTGGTTTATAGTGTCCAAGAAATTGAAGATTGGATTGCCGGTGTTGATGATGATTCCAAATTCGATTGAATGAATTTACAACATTTCGAAGCTGTTATTGATATCATTTTTGTTTATTATGTTAAAAATTGTAAAAAAGACCATTGTATAATTTCATGTATATATTGAGAAATTGAGTTACTGATGGGTGTATATTCAACATGTTTGAATAAAATTGTTGTTTTATACTTTTAACTATAAATTTTTATTGTTTTATTTGTTCCAAACGGAGAACAACATCGTTACTCCTTTAATTAATCCATAAAACCCTTAAACTTTAATGGAAATGCCACTGCTAGATATGAGAAATAGTTCAAAATCAATTTTATATTGTATCAATATTAATTTAAAAACGGTATCACTAGTGTCATCTATCCACGAGTAACTAAAGTTACGCCGCTATTCAAGATTGCTGGAGATTCAGCCTCCTCAACTTTCTGCGATCCTAATATTCAAAAGAATTTTGTCACCAATTTCAATGGATTTCTCGACAAAATTTGTCGAGAAATTTGCTGAAATGTTGCTGCTCATCAGTCTGTAGTATTAGGAACACAGAAAGTGGGCATAGGCGGTTCCCGCTAAATTATTATATATATTATTTCAGTTTGTTTCGGTACATATTCAATTTTTTCTATAAAATTACAAATAGGGCCTATGCAGTTAATGGCTAGCAAAAAAATACCAATATAATTGATGTAGAATTAAATTATCTATCAGAATTCGAAAACAGAATTTAAAAATTCCAACTTTCAATTTTCATCATAAAAAAGAGAAATCTTTTGCCTTTTTTATAACAAAATCTTTTCTTTAAAAATTTTTTGTGCCATTTTGATGATTTTTCAATAATGATGCCACCTTGTAGGGAATTTTTCAAGGATCAAGAATATGTTGTTCTTAATTTTCTAGCCCTCTTAGTTGTCGAGATAATTCAGAATTCGAAAACCGAATTTGCTGAATAAAGATTTTTAAACATTCATTTTACCCGCCATTACTAGTTACCGCCTCTTTTATATACCTCCTCACCCTTTCTGCGATCCGAATAGCAAAACCTGAGTTTCGACTGTTTCGAGTCCAAAATTTGTGTCATTTTGCCTCTCAGAGTCGACAAAATAAAGATTGAATATTAGGATCGCAGAAAGTTGAGGAGGCTGATAAAGTTTTCGCGCTAACTAGTAAGGTGCTGCCTCTGGTGGCGACGGACCGAAGCTCAAAATTTTCGGTTGTTGTAGTTTCTAATTGATAGATGGCACTAGCATGCACTTTTCAAAATAAATGTTTTAAGGGATCGTTAAATATGTGATCGGGTAGAAATAACAGAAATAATTTTAATTAGAACAACTTTAAAATATTCTTTATTAAAGAAAACACACAAGCATACATTTTGGGAGTCAATTTGGGTAATAATCACAAAAGTTATTAAAGATAATGAAATTTAATAATAACAATCTGATGCAAGAATGGTCCTTCTACGATGTCAGACTTAGGTGCAAAATCCCTAAAACAAGCAAAAATTAGTCTTTCCAACATAAAAATGCAATTTTAAGGGTTAATTTGTGAAATAATCACAAAAGTTATTTAGGAAAATGATAAAGAAATTAAATACTTACAATCTGATGCAAGAATGGTCCTCCTACGATGTCAGACTCAGGTGCAAAATACCTAAAACCAGCAAAAATTAGTCATTCGAACATAAAAATGCAATTTTAAGGGTTAATTTGTGAGATACTCACAAAAGTTATTTAGGAAAATGATAAAGAAATTAAATACTTACAATCTGATGCAAGAATGGTCCTTCTACGATGTCAGACTCAGGTGCAAAATCCTAAAACAGGTAAAAATTAGTCTTTCGAACATAAAAATGCAATTTTAAGGGTTAATTTGTGAGATAATCACAGAAGTTATTTAGGAAAATGATAAAGAAATTAAATACTTACAATCTGATGCAAGAATGGTCCTTCTACGATGTCAGACTCAGGTGCAAAATACCTAAAACCAGCAAAAATTAGTCATTCGAACATAAAAATGCAATTTTAAGGGTTAAATTGTGAGATAATCACAAAAGTTATTTAGGAAAATGATAAAGAAATTAAATACTTACAATCTGATGCAAGAATGGTCCTTCTACGATGTCAGACTCAGGTGCAAAATACCTAAAACCAGCAAAAATTAGTCATTCGAACATAAAAATGCAATTTTAAGGGTTAATTTGTGAGATAATCTCAAAAGTTATTTAGGAAATTGATAAAGAAATTAAATACTTACAATCTGATGCAAGAATGGTCCTTCTACGATGTCAGACTCAGGTGCAAAATACCTAAAACCAGAAAAATTAGTCATTCGAACATAAAAATGCAATTTTAAGGGTTAAATTGTGAGATAATCACAAAAGTTATTTAGGAAAATGATAAAGAAATTAAATACTTACAATCTGATGCAAGAATGGTCCTTCTACGATGTCAGACTCAGGTGCAAAATACCTAAAACCAGAAAAAATTAGTCATTCGAACATAAAAATGCAATTTAAAGGGTTAATTTCTAAGATAATCACAAAAGTTATTTAGGAAAATGATAAAGGAATTAAATACTTACAACCTGATATCGAAATGGTCCTTCTACGATGTCAGACTCAGGTGCAAAATCACTAAAACAAGCAAAAATTAGTCGTTCGAACATAAGAATGCAATTTTGGGGTCAATTTGTACCATAATCATAAAAGTTATTTAGGAAAATGATAAAGGAATTAATTACTTACAATCTGATGCCAGAATAGTCCTTCTACAATGTCAGACTCAAGTGCAAAATCCCTAAAACCAGCAAAAATTAGTATTTCAAACATAAAAATGCAATTTTAGGGGTTAATTTGTGACATTATCACTATAATTATTTAGGAAAATCACAAAGAAATTAAATACTTATATTCTGATGCGAAAACGCCAAGCTGAAATTATTAAGTCGCCTAGATCGCATACAAACCCGAGAAAATACAAATATTCCACGAAAAACAGTTAAAAATCTATTTTAAAGCAAATTATTGCGGATTGCAGAGCGAATTCCTGCAACAAAAAAAAACCACCTGACGGAGAATTTAATTCCGCATCTCTAAGAGCCCCCGCAGACCACAAACTATTTATCGGCCAATAGTTTGATCGAGTTGGGCTGTTAGCGCGTACACTAAGCACACTACTATCGGATGACCATAACTATCGCCAAAACTCGGAGCGAACTGAACCATTGGTCGAGTCGGCCGACTAAACAATCGGTCGGTGTGCGCGCTTGCGAGGAGCTCCATTTTGATATAGCAGTCGGCCGATAGTTTGCCGATAGTTTAGTTTGAACGCAGTTGAGTAGCCCATCAATTAATTTTATAATTGAATTATAAACTTACCAATGCAGGACACATCGGACTCCTAGACACCGCAAATACTGTAAATAAGAAAAGAAAACATTATATTCATGTTATATTATATTCAAACGGTGAAAAAAAAACATCTATGCTGTTTACACAAAAGTTACTCACACCAGCACGATGGGTCATCCTAATGATAAATAAATGTATTCACCTAGCAACTCGACACTTACGCACAAATAATAAATATCATTACTATAGTCGCAAGTTAAAACTAAATAGATCATTGATGAACGAATATAATGCGAATTTGGAAATAGAAGTTCGGACAAACGATACGAGTCGCGAGAAACACGTCCGCAACAATCAGAGACCGGCACGAACTAGCCGCCAACTGCGCAAGCAATGACGCGACAGTTTATGATAAGAAATCAAGAGGTGCGCGAAGTCGGCGCGTCGATGGCCCGCGACCTTGTGTGCGAATTGCAATAGGCACGATATCTGCAATCTAAACTAAACTAGACTGTGTACAATAAGACTCTGTGCCAGCTGCATGAACCCCGCAGGTAGAAGCAATAGATGCGCAAAGCCGACGCGTCGATGGCATGAGACCTTGAGCGCGAATTTCATTTGACAATGTACCTGCAATAAGAACTAAACTAAAATGTGCGGCATGCGACAGCGCGAAGACAGGCGAGAATTATGCGCATCGCATCTCGCACAGCAAATGCGATAAGAAAGTTGTTTATACACCAACACAATTCTCGCGTCGAATGCCCCGCTTGCTGATAGATATAGAGGTTTTCCGGTAGCGAATATCTTTTAAACTAAACGTGCTAGCAACCAACCAATCAAAGGGTATGAAAATTTGGAAAATTCTCTATAAGAAGAAACAAGAAAATAATTAGAATTATTATATATTATATATTAATTAGTATAAAGGTTCTGAAGTCGTGTTTAGAAGTGCTAAAAAGTGAACATATTCATTTTTTGAAAATTCTTCGAGCATATCTCGAAAACTAAAAAAGGTAGAGAGAAGCGGATTGAAAATTCATAATCTACGGAAAATTCTCTATAAGACCGGCTAGCTAAATTGGAAATAAATAAATTTAAAATATAAAAAAATAATTCACAAGATAAAATGGGCAAATGAGAGTCAGCTATACATTCACGTACGGTGCCCTGAACACGAGTCACTTCTACCGCTACCCTCATACGGTGCCCGGAACACGAGTTACTTCTACCGCTGCCCTTGTACAGTACCCCGAATGAGACTCAACTATACAATTTCGAGTAATTGCAATATATAATATGATGCATCATATTATTTTGAATGTGCAAAATGGCGTTGACGCCAAGCACAGTGTTTACTAAAACTTTCTGATGAAAAGTTTGTAGATCTACCTACTTTATTCTTAGTAAAATGAAGAGAGTATTTTATATGGTTTTGTAGTCTTAGGACTAAAGTACTTCTTTTGTACTAACAAACTATCGCAACTTCATCTTTAAAAAAAGTTATTGCTAGAAAATGTAGTGTTTTAAATATTTTCACTTGCACAATATAAATAAATACCTAGATCAATCGATCTTTGAAACAAAAACATAAGTAACTATTGATATTCTCGTATAATAATTTCTAATTGTGAAATAAATCGTAGACAGTAAAGCGCACGATAAAATGGGCGAGAAAAAGTCTGTGTCAAGAAATGATATTGTCTTCGACGAAATTATTGTCAGTGATTATTCGGTGAGCTTTGGTTTGACATGGAAAGACATCATCTATATACCCTTTTACCGCTTCTCAACCTATATTTTTGCACTGATAGTGTACAGTTCCATTATTATTGCAATCTTCATAATCACCTACCAGCCGTATGGGAAATTCTACGATGAAGTTTTATTTCACATCGTCACTATATTGGAATTAGTGTTTTTGGCAAGAACAATATTGGCTATTTTACACAGGTTCACTCTCACTTTACCAGCCTATCTGATTATATTTTAACTTGTAACATTTTTTGTAGAATTTTAGAAGAACATCGCATTCGGAAAGTTTATCCGCCTGAACCAATATTTCTCTTGATAGTAGATTGCATTACATTGCTGCCGGTTGCATCGTATTGCTTTCTGATCAATCGTTTCGATTGGAATCACCCGATAGACTACCGCATTGGGTATTATTATGCCTTCGCGTTGAAACTGCCGCGAGTGATTAGATTATACTCAATGTATCATGTAAGATGTCCAGACCTGATTTTAGGTAATATAATAGTAATTAATAATGATTTCAGAGTTTTTACAATGATTTAGCACGTAATCCAAGAACAATAGTGCTAATCATTCACGGAATGATGTCAATCCTCTTTATCATGATGTTGAGTTCACTCCACTATACAATATTTTATTACTCCCACAATGGGCCCACGTGGGCAGACCGCTTCAATGTCCTGACACGTCAAAACATCACTTACGAAACACCCATTGTATGCTTCCTGTTTGCTGGTGGTTTTAATTACGGCGATATACTCACCCCTATGCCATACTACTCATTGTCAGAGATGGAGGTGGCCGCTGTCGCGCTGATGATTAGTTACATCTGCCATATTGTATACCTCAACTCTCACCTCATCGCCGTCTACGTGCAATTGATGCGCTTTAAGCACTTCTATGAATGGCGCCTGCTCAAAGTAGGCACATTCACCAAACTACTTCGCTTCGACCAACCTCTGCAGGACGCAATCAACACCTACTATCGCACGATTTGGGCAACGCGTGGCGGGTATGTGGAAATTCCCGACATCGTCCGCCTGTTTCCATCTGAACTCCGAACAGAAATCGCAATGGATCTATACTTCGACGCCATACGGCACTCGATGATCTTCAGCCCACTGAATGAGACCTATAAGAAGGAACTCAGCCGTCTGTTCCAAACTGAGATCTACATTCCCGGACAACTCATGTTCATCAAAGACAAAATCAAAGCCAAGCTGATATATTTGCAATCGGGGATTGTTGAAATAATGTCGATTGAAAACCGCGATTCGCCAGTGTTATCCTTTAGTCCTGGCACAATTCTGGGCGAGATAAGTTGCCTTTTGCCTTACATGTGTTCGGCTGACATCAGATGCAGCACTACGTGTGTAGCACACGTTTTACGTCATTGTGATCTGAAAAATCTGCTCGCTAGGGATTCAAATTTAAACTCCACCATGCAGCGGATTATCAATGAGCGAATTGAGTACTGTCGCAAGAAGTATCTACGTGTGCGCCGTTTGGATCAACCTATATCACATATTTATTGGATCAAATACCGTTGGCGCAAACTGAACAAGCGTCACACAGCTAAATACCCGAAAGCACTGGCTCCGGAACCACTCACAAAGTACTATTGCTCGAAATACATGAGTCTCATAGTGCTCAGTTCTTATTACGAATTAAAAGTGCACTCGATTTGCGTTCGCGGGAAATGTAGCTTCGTCATGGAGCAAGAGTCAAGTTTCCGGAAGTTTCTGGACTTATTTTGTACACTGGGCGCTGTGGTGCACTTCGTGCTCACGTTCCATGTGATTATCTTTGAGGGACGGATCACAAAGGACGTGTTTGCATTACTGACGCTCTTTGACATGTTATACTTGCTGGACATCTACTTTCAAGCGATTACGGCGGTGCGGGTACACAATGTGTTCATTTCTAAGCCAATGGATATTCTCGTGTACAAATGCAAACAGTTGCGGTTTCTTATCGACGTGTTTTCATCAATTCCTTATGATTATTTTGCTACATTAATGGGAGCATCACCCTATTACATTGGGTTGTGTAGATTGCCAAAGTATATGAAGCTTATTAAGGTAACATGTGGCAATGGGGTTAATTATTATCATTATGACCATTTTGATGTTTGTCAGGTTGTGGAATTTTTCACTGCATATGAACACCTATTAAATGTCTCGCCTCGCACGTGGAAAGTCACCAGAGATATTGTCATTCACTGTTTGATCATCCTGTTGTGTGCATGCTTCGTCTACTTATGGACGTGTTTCAATGGTATTTGCGAAGCAGACGGTTGGCTAGAAACAATTAAGAAACAAACACGCGCAAATTTTGGTCGGGACATTGAAACCACGGATTTTGTCATCTCTTTTATCTACACATCTTCCATTTACCTCCAGATGAAAATACATCACTTTCAAGCCACGAATGTTATCGAACAGGTCGGACAGTTCCTGATTTGCGTATGCGGTTTCTACCTCATCAATTTGACACTGAGCCAATGGTGCGGCACCATTGCTCTGGAAAACTATCCGCGCTTTTTGTACATGTACAATCTGAGTTTCTTCAACACAGTCTTTCAAGATCGTCCTGAGCTGCGTCGTTTTCGCGCCAAAGTGAACGAGTATTTCTCCTTGCAGTGGTTCTTCGCCAGTTGCATGTCTTTCAACGACATCGCCAGCCTGATGAGTCACCAATCCAAGTTTGTCCGGCATAAAGTCACACACGAATACATGATGGTAGCCCTGCGCAAAACACAAGCGTTTTCTACGATGAGCGACGCCTTCCTGGAATTGGTCTGCTCCTATTGCAAGTTCTACGTCATACCAGTGAATCATGTACTGCAAAGACCTGACACCAGTGTACCAGTTCTATACATTATACTAGACGGCTGGTGTAAAGTACAATCCTTCACACCGGAAGATGAAGAAAAGAATAGGGAGTTCTTCTATACCCAGTACGACATGTTCCCTGTCATTGGATTTTTTCAAGCAGTAAACAGCTTTCTCTACGCCGAAACCTACACAACCGTCAAGATCTTAGCCATACAATATCATAACTTTATGAGTTGTGTGAAAGCTATCCCCGTTGATGGTGATATCCTACTAGGTGCAATTCAAGATAATCTCACCTCTCATCAGAATTTGATCATGCGAATCGTGCACTTACCGTTGTTGTACTATCCGGAACCCCACGAGAAATCTTCGCAAGTCTCCATATTTGATTACAAAGAAAACGCTGGCAAAGATGACAATAAACACTTAAAATGGCAAAGGTTAAACCGGGGCAGTATAAGGAACAGGATATACTCCACATTCATGCGGACATTCGACCCACACGGATTGTATCTGTATTACGAAGTCTTCCGCGGTTTACTCATCTTCATGGAAATGATTATGTTGTATACATCTTTGCATCGATACATTCGCGTAAGCAACCCGTTCAAAGTGCTAAAAGTTGTGGTGCTGATATTCGACATTCTGGACTTGTACGTGAGAGCACACGTGCATTATTTTACTCCAACCGGAATCCGTGTTACAAATCTCAAGTCAACTTTCAACTACTACTTCCGGCATAGTTTTAGTATAGACTTGATCAGCATGTTGCCGTATGAACGCATGCACGTCTTTGAACTCTTCCGTGACCGCAGCAAGAGTTCATTGAACATCATGATATGCCTGATCCTTCAACCACTGAAACTCTATCGACCTTTCTTCCTGTTGAATTTCTTGCGAAAAACGATCCTCATCGAATACCACAACGCCATCTTGATCTGCACGAACACCATACTTATTATTATCATCCTTGCTCATTTGGCTGCCTTCGCGTTGGTGAAAACCTGCGATATCGACGATGACTGGTACTGGAATTGCCCCACCGATAGCTGGCTGCATCTGGATGCCAATTATTCCTATTGGCACGACCAGAATCTTCTCTACTCTCGCACTAACTACGAAGTGATCAGTTCGCATGTGACGCGTTCATCAATGTACTTCACATTGCACGACTATATACTTTTCTGCTTCCTGGGAGTATTTATCTGTATGGTAAGGATATGGTATCAGGCATCAATTATCGGGCACAATGTATTTAGCACCAAGTATCTTGTCAATTTCCAAGAACGACGTAGGCGCTACTACACCCTCGCGTCCAAAATGCAAATCCCGAAAGTTTTGATCGACGAACTAATAGAACACTATAAATATATGTTCAAGAAGACGCGCACGGATGAAGCAAAGGATATACTCGAACCTTTCTATCCGCATATTCAGGAAGCGATCCAATTGGCAATGTTCGCTCCAACGCTCTACCAAACAAAAATCTTGGAAATGGAAGGCAGTGAACTACACCGATTCATAGCCCCATTCATCACCGAACAGTACTACATCATCAACGCGACGATACTTCGCTGTAATGATATCAACCGAAACATCTTCATTGTCAAGAAAGGCTTCGTAGAAGTATCCGTCGCGGATGAAGCCGTAGCCATTCTAGGACCGGGCGGAATGTTCGGCTGCTTTAAACAAAAGGGCATCAATCGCAGCATGATTACCGTCACCGCAAAGGTGCATGCTGATTTACTAGTCATCGACACTAGCATATTCATAAAAATAACGAAAATATTCCGGAATGTTAAGCGCGAGATGAAATGCGCACACCTCACGAATTGTGAATACATCGAGTCAATGATGAAACCTGCCAAGTCGTCCTACACCGGCGAGAAGATCAACGTATTCGCCAGGTGCTCGCTGCGCAATTGGTTCATGTATACATTTGATGATAGAAATAGGTTCATTGTTTTCTTTCGATACTTTACGGAAATGCACTTGGCGCCATTAGTGAGCATCGTGGCTTTGATCAGCATGGTTGTCATCAGTAGCGAGGGCACATCAACGTACTTCTGGATGATTGTGGACATTTATTTTCTTATAGACATGTATATGATTTGTCACATTGGTGTGAGAGACGAGGAAAGTGGGTTGATACTTGCCAGAGTGCAGGAGTTGACCAAAGCGTATCTGAAGTCTTGGAAGTTTTACTGGGACGTCCTTACTTTGATTCCGTTTTATCTCTTTTCAAAATATATCAAGGAGTAAGTCTACATTAGCTTATATGGAATTAAATCGCTTAAAAATTAATTCTGTTTGGTTTTCAGTGAATATATAGGCTACCTGCTTGCCAACAAGAGTCTCCGTATTATGAACATGTTCGTCTATTACTCAACGTATATGCGCACGCGCTACCTTCCCAATCACATGCGTCTCTCATTCCTGAGTTACATGCTTCTGTTCTGCTTGAATGCCCTTTGCTTCCTAATCTGCACCACAATATTCTTCTTAAAAGGAGAATCTCTGTCACCCCCGGAGATAGCCGCTAATTATCTCCAAGTAGCAAATATTTTCACCACCGCAGGCATAGACCCGCCAGGGGTTGAAAACTTTAGCAAATTATTCTACATCACCGTCGCCGTTTTCCTAACAAACATTCTCTACGTATTGATCAACTCTGGTTTCACGAAGCTCGCTGTGATGATCTACTACACGGACATGGAATTTCGTCGAGCTGTAATCACCTTCAAAGCGTACTGCCAGCATGAAGACGTGTCAAAACCGATAGTCAATCAGTGCTGGTACTACTTGATGCATTTATATTACAAGCACGGAGGTGAGCAATTCCCGTCGTTGATTCTGAACTCACCAAACTACATCCTCGAAGCACACATGACCTTCATAGCTGCAGACTTGCTCTATAAACACCGGGTGTTTAAATTTGCACATCGCGATTTTCTGCGGCAGATGATCAGATACATGAGGTACGAGTTTATTATGCCTGGGTTTACCATTGCCGAGCGGGGGGATAAACGGAAACGGATGTATTTCATCGCTGAAGGTACAGTGCTGTCAATCGACACGACTCTTAAGACTTCAGAGTACGAAACGCTGAACTGGGGTGCCAGTTTTGGTGAGGCTCAGGCTCTGCATGGTAAACAATTTGAAACAACCTATAAAGCGTTAACTCCCGTCCAACTATTTGTAATTTCGAATCACGATTGGGTATATCTACTAAAATGGTTTCCTGCCACGGCGCAAATACTGAATGAATGTGCATTATAATTTTACTTTTCTTCTATTGACTTAAATATATTTCCCGAAGTACTTCAGGTCGTTGGGCCTTAGTTTTGCTTGACATCCACCTAGATTATTCTGTATAACATACTTAATTGAATAATAATTCGCGTTGTTTTCCTCTTCCCATTTCTCATGTGCCGCCTTTTCATCGAGGAGCTCTTGGGAGACGGCCATTGCTTTAAAAGGCAGCTTGGCCGCGACTTCTTCCAAAACTTTCTTGACTTCAGCATATTCACACTTGCCGGCTACTTCAAGTATCACGCGACCTGCCTTGATGGGAGTTACATAGTGGTCAATCGCGCCCTTACCACCGCCCATTCGTTGGCCTTGCCCTTTTTTGGTCACAGGTTGCCATGGTGCGTCCACTCGCCAAATGGCGAACATCCGGTTAACATCCATTTTTCTGCCGATTGTCAAACGCGCCATTTCCAAATGTCCGAATTTAAGGCGGCCGCCGCCTAAAGCAATGATACCATACTGTTTGTGTAGAAGCTCATTGTGGACTGTCTCAGGCCCCATCATCAGTTTGAGTTTCTTTTGCATCTTTGGTGGTCTCACCATTGCTTGATAGACAGGAACTTTATCCATGAATTTGAGCTTTGGTTTGTCAGGAATTGTGATATCTATTGCAGAAAAGAATAAGATTATATTGATATTTATGATATTTGTGCATTGTGTTGAATTAATTGTATAAATGTAAATAATTTCTTACGATCATAGGCTTTTGGTGGCTCAAAGTTTTTCATTCCACATATTTGTGAAGTCCTTACAGGGACATCTAAAATAAAAGCACTTAATAAAAGAACGGCATCGTGCATTAATTTAAACTTACGTGTAAACCGTAAAAATCTTTGTAAATTCATTATTACTATTATTTAACTTTAACTTTAACAAATGTGAAATGTTTGAGGTTACTTTATACTTTCGTGAAGTAATAAAGAAGCAGGCGGTGTTATAACCTAGGCAACCAGAACATCACGAAGCAATAAACTGTAAACAAACTTTCAGATTAAATTTTTAAAATAACAACACAGAAAATTTGTTATTTTAGTAGCCTTGAGCAAGATGTCAATTCTTCACAAATTCTAGAAGATAATATAAAACTTGATTTATCTATTCCTCCTTATTAATAAGAATCAATATTATATTAATAAATTCGCACTCCTCGTACATTTACACTAATTTATTTCCTCCTAAATAATAGTAATCTATATTACTCCGCAGAGAAACACACAAAAAGTGCTAGATAATTTGTGATTTCATCTATTTTTCATAATATCAGTTGACGGTAACTTGTATATTGCAATTGTTGAAGAAATTCACGTTCTTAATGTGTTTACTCAAGCGACCTCGGTAGGCGCAAATTGAATATTACGCAGGAAAGAAAAACCAGCTCGAATTTATTATCCTGTACGCGGTGGAGCCTGAGGGGAAGCGCGTGAGTCGCAGGCGGACTTTGTGGCAGCGAGAGCGAAGAAAAACAAATTTCATTCCGCGGTGCGAAGAGCAAAACAGAGCGCGCGCGTGGCATAATCAATAATCGCACGCGGACGAAGCGGACGCATCGCACGTGAACCTGCGGCAGGAGCAGGAATAATACAGGCTGTTATCAGTACGCTTTTTGCACCAAACATTCTCTCGCATTTAACCACAACAAATACCGTCCAAAACATGATAAAAATAAAAAAATTGATGATTTATATATGGTTACCATGGTATCATAAAATGAAGTTGCATTAGTTTTCTCTAACCATGACTACCACACAAAGTATGCAACCAAATACACTTTTATCCTTTTTTTAAATTTTATTTCTGTTTTATTTTTGCCAAGTCATGCAAAGCATGCATTTGTGACTGGTATCCTGGTAAATAGAGTTGCCGCCGTCGGCGCCTCCCACCATCATGCAATGTGCTCTCTAATGTGGCACCAATGAAACCGCTAGTACGCGCTTCCAGCTTTTGCAAGCGCGCAGCCAGCAGGAGAAACTCGCCGGCTTACGTCGCACGCAGCACATCGCACAGCTGCACGGGTCAGTTCAGTCGAGCACGAGACAACCGGCTCGTACGCTGCCGCCTCAGGGTAGACACACATTCAACACACGAAGAGACCAACAAGAAAGTCCCGTTAGATCTGCTGCGGCGCGCGTGTACAACGTGACCACAGGAATCAAATTGTTATGCAAGCAACACCATCAATTCCCAACTCATAATTCTCAATCAAGTTCGAATTAGTCATACACATCAGTGTGTCACTGTGGCGTGCAAGTGCAGATGCATGCATCGGTAGTGTTTGAAATGCGTGACGTGTGTAAAATGTGTAAAAACAGCGCGCACACTTCCGAATGTTGCAAAAAATCGTGAGGCATTCCAAACACTAATCATACCAGTTTAAATATGTGCCACACAACAATAAACTTCAAGGTAAACAATGTGTTAAATATTAAATATTAATCAATGCTTACTTTCAGTTTTGTTTATGCATTTGTATCTTTTTTTTTGTAATGAAGCATGTTGTTGTTATAAATAATTCATTCCGACTTGGTCTATTTCTAAAAAGGGCACGAGACCGCATGACATTTACCTGCCCCCCAGAAACGCGATGCGCGCGGTTGTTCTCCAACCACATGCCCCCATGGCAACGCGGGTATCTGCTGGCCCCATTCGCTTGCATCCGTGTGTGTGCGCGCTTGGAGGCGGCGTATAGATTAAAATCTGGGTGATTTGGGATTCTGGGTCACACATAAACACCCCTACACACACATACGCGCTTCCATCTTTCTCCACTCCACACATTCGCAGCTCTTCAAATCTCTATTCGCATCCGCGCGGATGGGGAGGCAGCGAATTTAAGAATGTGCACACTTGTTGCAAGCGTCAGACAAGATAAGACGAGACAGGGATGCCCCGCTGGAGTGGTTTTCGCATCAGCATATTATGGCGTTCCACGTCTTACGTCAGATCTCAGTTAAATGAATTCCTCTTTCTTCGCGTCTTAAATTTATCTTTTGCGAGGTGGAAATCACGCAATGCCGAACAATTCGTGATTCGCGTGATTTTGAAAATGCGATTCCTGCTACCTGACAGGCT
This sequence comes from Dalotia coriaria, assembly GCF_025399875.1. Lineage (NCBI taxonomy): Eukaryota > Metazoa > Arthropoda > Insecta > Coleoptera > Staphylinidae > Dalotia > Dalotia coriaria. The sequence goes on from NW_027045445.1 coordinate 7,758,214, forward strand.
TTTAGCACGCTTCCCGACCATTTCCCAAACCCCATCAACTTACATTCTAGGTATTCACCCTCGCTGCGTCGCCAGCGTTTCAATTTGGAATTGCATAACTTGCATGTTGAATTTAAATCGCTGCGGAGCTCTATTACGACGCGCGAGCGCTCCCGGGAGACCTTGAACTCGTCCCTGGAAAACAATAGACCGTAAACGGACGTAAACAACATACAGGGTGTTACAATATTTGCAAATCAACACCGTAATCTTTTAAATTATAAAAATCTAGTAATATACCGGCTTTGATTTGATTTATGTGTAAATCTCTTTTTAATTCGTCTTGTTTGCAATGTTTTAAAGTTTTTCGGCCTTGTTTGCACAGTTTTACGTGCGCTTAAGTGTCTGGAATTATCCGCGATAAGATAATTGAGTTGTGTACACACTACACGCGGGAAACCACAGAATAAACAGACGAATCAAGTGAAAAATGATTGATATTACTGCAATAACATGATAGTAGTAATAACAAAACATAATTTGCGGTTAATAGTTACTTGTCATCGCCGGCCATTTTGTTGTCTCATCGTTACCATGCTTACCTTGAAATTATTATCGTTTTACACCCTCAATAAATTTCTGTTGTGTCATGTTGTGACATCGAATTTGTGCTCGTCTTGTTCTAGATGCTTTCATCGCGAAATTTCCTGCTCATCTGCTTCGGCGTTGCTGTGACATGCGTCGCATCCGCAGCGTCTACCAATGCCACCGCAAGCGAATGGCAAATCTCCTGCACGCCGCAAAACAGCACCATCGTGATGTACACCAGCGCGAACGTCACCTGTGATATTCAAGGTAAATACAACCCCTGCGGGGCACTTAATTACTCACCTGCGACACGACTAACGCGTTTAATTTGCGCGTAAATGAGCACTTAACCTCAATCACCGCCGGAAACTTTTTGACAGCATGTGTCAAATTCAAAACGTCATAAATTTGAATTTAGTTTATAACTAGTTATAACCATTTTATATGATTAATTATTGCAGGACCCGAAAAAGCGTATTCCGAACACACGATTATCGTGCACAGTAATAATCCCGACGTGATAGAAGTGAAAAACACCGAAGTATGGTTAAAAAAAGAGAAAGACACGCAATACTACCCGGAGTCATTCAACGTCTACGGCGTGTTCATTGGTCAGACGAATGTGTCCGTCCAAATTCGGCGCAAGCACGATGCCGAGCCGGAAGCGACCGAAAACCTAAACTTTATCGTCATTCGTAAAATGTCTACGCTGGACATTGTCTTCCATGTGTCCGTCATTGGTCTGATCACATTGATGTATGTGAACTTTGGCGCTGCGTTCAATTGGGGAGCGCTGAAGGAGAATATGCGTCGGCCTGTGGTGCCAATTTTAGGTTTTGGCATTCAGGTCATCTGCATGCCTCTGGTAACTTTTACCAAAAAGTTTTACTCAGTATAACTTACTATGAATATGATTTTGTAGATAAGTTTCATGCTTGGAAGGCTAATCTTTCCTGATAATGTCCCAATGCAGTTGGGGTTGTTCTTCTCTGGAATTGTACCGAGTGGCGGTGCTTCCAACATGTGGACGTTAATTCTCGGCGGAAATCTTGATTTGTCCATAACGCTGACGACGATGAGCACGCTGGCGGCGTTCGCGTCGATGCCATTTTGGATTTTCACACTCGGTAGAGTGATTTATCACGATGGCAACATGTCGGTGCCATATACACGTATCATGCATTTCTCAATGTGTCTAATCATACCTTTATTCGTCGGATATCTGATCCAGCGCTTCCTGCCGCGCTTGTCGCAGTTCCTCGTGCGGATCTTGAAAGGTTTATCCGGCGCCCTGCTCGCGTTTATCATTGTGTTTGCAATGATCACGCAAGCGTACATCTTTAAACTGTTTTCATGGAAGGTAGGCAACCCTACATGCACATGAAAAACATGCACAATAGATTGTTTCAGATTGTACTTGCCGGTATGTGTTTACCATGGAGCGGATACATCCTGGCTTTTTCTATTGCGAAGCTCTGTGGACGCGAGCACCCCGACGTGTTGGCGATTGCAGTTGAGACTGGCATCCAGAACACTGGTATTGCGATAGGATTGCTCAAGACGACGTTACTGCAACCCGCCGGTGATCTGACTGTAGTGGTGCCAGTGGCGGTTGCTGTGATGACGCCATTTCCGCTGCTCGCTGTCTATTTGTACCAAATGGCGCGGCGGCGGATACAACAGAAAGAGTGAGTGTGGTTGCCTATCTCAAACGGTGGAAGCTAATTTAACCCTGGCTGTCAAACGAACTAATAACTCTTTATTTTGCTTTTACCTTTTTTTGTCAGATTATTACACGACGAAGCTCTCTCTCTATCGAAATTCGCTCACGTAAACGAGCGATAGCTTTATTATTAATTTATAGGTAATTTTTTTCTTATAATTCGCTTTTGTATGCGCTTAACTAGCCTAGATATTTATAATTTTCTTTAGCCTAACCTGTTTTATTTGATTTGATGTTTTATTTTTGTTTTGTAGGAGTCAGTATACTTTGTTACCAGATGATGAGCATATGTGATGGCGTGTGCGCGCGGCTGATTGGCTTGTTTGCAGGTGCGACGACAAAGAAGCGTGGCTCGGTCGACAACTGATGATGGACGCATCGCCGCCTCACTCACCAACCACGGAGCTGCTGGCGGCGGACAACGACAATAACTTCAACCTCACCGGACCAAAGACCAACCAACAACAGCAACACCACAACCATCATCAGCACGCCAAGCTCAAGCTGGACGATAACTATTTTACTACTATGGATCTACAGTGCAATATTTAGTTTCGCATTTACATTTACAGAAACACAGAACAGAGGTTTGTAAGTGAGCGCCATCTACATGTAGATTCATGTAACTTCTCTTGAATGTACTTCTCCGTACTTGTTGAATATTCCTGTTTTGTTTTTGTTTTCGTTGTTTACCAAAAATGTTGATAGCGAGTTGTTAAATATTCTAAATTATCGACGTGATTCCAACAAAAAAAAAAAGAACTAAAATGTACAAAAGTTTAGTCATTTTAGACTGTTTGTCCAATACGTGTTGTCAACTGTCAAATTTCTGACAGTTGACAACATCGTAACCATACTCGTATCGTAGTCGATACAAAGTATTACAAAGAAAAGTGATCAGTGTTTTACATTCTCATCGTTCGTTCGTTGTACAAACTTTTCAAAATGTTCTTCCAAAAAGAAAACAAAAGATTTAACAAACACAAGTAAAAACTCTAAAAACTAACCCTATTACTAAGCGGATATTAAACGAATCTATTTTGTGGAGATTGTTCCTAGAAGAAGTTTAAAAAAAAAACAGCAAAACACACGAACACATTGTATATATATATATATGAAACATTCTTAGAGTCGGGGAGTCCAAACAAGTTTTCGTCGTTCACTAAAATAATTGTCGCCTCGGGCTTGTCGAGGCGTTGTTCTCTTCTTCTCTCGGAATGCATAAATTTATTAATAAATAATGTTTGTTAATAATACATGTTTGTTTGCGTTCGCCCCGCTCAAACAGGAAACCAGGTAAATGAAACAAATACAGCGTGCTTGACATATGACATTCGACATTGAGGAAGCACTGCGACTGCGCGTTGGACAATTGAACACAGAACGTAACAATTGGCAGACAGAATAATCAAATTCGCAAAAATTTCGTTGTGATGTGCAGCTAAACAATTATTTACAGTCTACACGAACGCACCGTGTTTTGTGTGTGTGTGTGTGAAGTAAGCATTAGATATTAGTATACACATGATTAGAACGCGTTTTATTTCCTCAAGGGGTTTATAATCAATTAATATTTAAACGTTTGTAAAATTAAACCCCTTATTCATCTAAACCAAACAAAGCCTGATTTAATATGTGTCAAATTCAATCATAAACAAGCAACAAATCAGTTTAGTTTTTTGTATTGATTGTGATTGTTGTTTGTTCTGAATGTAACCATCTTAAAAGCGACTCCTAGAGCAAAACCGACGTGTATATATCGACGGCGAGACTAGAATACAAGCCGAATATTTACATCATCAATGTGTTCCGCATCGTGTTCAGCCTTCGCGCGCTAAAATGCCACGACAAAACAAAATAGACTAGGGCACATAATCAAAATTCTACCTAATTAAGTATCAATACGATGGAGTAAAACCGGTTTCTATAATATATTTCTAAGTACTACTTAAGTATAAAAAAAATGCCTTGCCAAAAACATGTTTTGAATTCGTTTTAAAGCAGGAAATCATTGAAAATCAGTGAAATTGCAAATTCACAGCCAAATCATCAATCGAAATCATGATGTGTGTAAATAGTAATTGTGTGTGTGTGTTAGGCCTATGAATGCTACTGCAAAAACTCTTATCTTTTGTTTGCTACGATCGACTATTAAAACACGCATCCAGAAACGTATAGAATTTCCGAATGCTTCGCTAGATTTTCTCGGTAAAAATGTTGAAAAATTAAGGCGCCATGTTGTCTCGCTTCCGGTTACACACATATGCGGTACGAATACGTATTGTATAATTCTACAAGTTGAAAGTTTTGTTTAAAAGTTTGCCTAATTTGAGTCGCAACGCAGCGCCATCTTATTATCCACGCCACCGCGGGTTATCTACGACGCGACGTTGTTCTCGATAATGCTCTGTCCGTTTTGTTTGTGGACAGTTGTCTTCGCATTGCTGTAGATCTTTTGCAACGGCACGTGGAGTAATTCTATGATTCTAGTATAGTACGGCTCTGTAAGCATAATCAAAATTGCGGCTATTGATGCCGAAAATAAAAGTAAAACTTACCATTTTCTGGTGAAACTAGCCCATGCCTGATTAAAAAGTCTAAGGTGACCGGAATACTGGTGGTCTTATAGTCGGAGAGAAAAATCCGCTCCAAACATTGCCCTACCGGCAGCAGCTCGAACTGCTGCACCTCGCCATCTTGATTCTTGGGCACAAAATCCAGCGGAAGTTCCAGATCGAACACGAACTCGGTGTTGGGGAATAGGCCGCGCTCCGACTCGAAATAAAACCTAAACCATAACAAAACAATTCACAGTATTGTGCTAATCAACATACAATGACCCAATGAGTCAAGTATATGGTATTTGTATACAGTTAACTTTAACTTACGAAACACAGCCGGCACTAATTAGATTCTGCATTAAATCTGAAGGAATCGAGGCCTCCTCCATCGCCTCTTTGTGCGCCGTTTCTAAAATCCCATGACCCACGGATAATCCGCCACCGACCATGTTATCCCATTTGCCGGGCCATGTTTGTTTGGTTGCCGATCTCTGTTGTAACCATAAACACAAGCCCATCGTCGGGTGTTTCACGTAGCCGTTGATATCGACGCCATAATTGCGAATACCAAACAGGCACGTAGCCGAACGATCCAATCGCAGCAAACTGGCCGCGTTGAATTCGGTTCGTACTTCGTAACACTACGAAAATACATTTAATAAGTTATTGAATTGAAATGCGAAAAATATGATATTACCTCATCTCGCCATCCTTTCAACGCGATGAATGTATTTTCGGATCGCAACTCCTTGAGCACCTCATTAATTTTATTAGAACGCTCCTCATAATCTCTGAAGGCCGGATTTAGCTCTACCGAACCGGATGACACGCAAAATACCTAGAAAATTGCAAAGTAAATAATTTATTTTTAATAAAATTAATGAAATTTAATCTAAAGTAGCATGTTTACATGTTTTTATGTTAACTGAGCGTAAAATCAGAGTTATCACGAAGTAATAATCACTATTTGATCAACTTATCAGTATATTTGCTTTAGATTCCCAACTATCTGAAGATTTTGCTGATTAACATTGATGGAATCATAAAATATCGAAAATGTTTACTTAGGAAATTACCTCAGGATATCGCAGTAGCTGTTTCATCACATCAGGCCGCACCAGACCAACTTGGAAGCCTTCAACAATGAATGGCTTGCATTCTCCACTCGTGAACCCTAAAATGACACAATTATAATATCGGCACAATCAATACAATTAGCAATCAGCTGCAAATGTGATGCGAGTTGCATGCGTTGTAATAACTCACCGGATAAATAAAAACAGTTGAATTTCTGTGCGAGCCGCAGCAGTCTCGACATGGTAGCGTCCGCAGCGTCCAGCACCGCCTGCGACATTGTTTATCGCTCTCGTCGTCACACCGTTGCACGCTCAGCGCCAGCGACAATTCCTACACACAGCGCACACAGTCACACGCCCGATGTGCGCGACGTACGCGCATAAATAAACATCACCCAGCCGAAGGCACCGCTGCGCGCTGTGCGGCGTTCGTATGAACGTGATTCGACGTGATTAATCGCGAACGCAAGGCGGCGGAGTCAGTGACACCACACGCATAAAAACCGCATAAAAACACGGCACGCATACATATGCGGCGTACACGAAACTAATCAAGCTGTGTGGTGGGGGCGGCAAGCGGCGGAGCCGGCGGGGCGGCAGCTTCGTTGTGTTTTCGCTGTCTTTTTTCATAGGTTTACGTTGTTTTACGAATCTACGCGATTTACGCACCTCCCACCTATGTTTTCGAAAATCCAATATGGTTGCTTAGTTCTAAGGCTAGGTACTCACAAAATGTGCGCACTTGTTTAAAAATAAAAGAAAAAATAAAGTTATTCATAAAATTTTTACCATTTATCACTAGTGCAATCATAAAATTTTATATTTTAATGGAAGATTATTTTGCATACGTTAATTGTAGGTAAACTTTAAATAAATTAATGTTCACATAGCAGGTTAAGCTTTACAAAAATATGTCATACATGTCAATGTATACAAAATGTAATCAAAGCTATATTTTAAAATATTTCGTGTATCAGAAACAAATTATATTGTTTTAAATGCTTTATATATTAGTTTTGCAATAATATTATATTCAAATGTATAAAAAACATTAAATATAAATAAACAAAATTGAGTTTGGTTTGTTTAAAATTTAAGAAAATAAACTCATGTTTCAAAAGAACCATTGTATACACGCGAATGTTGGGTTGCCTATATTCAAGATATAAACTGCATGTACAGGGCAATGCAATATACTACAGTAAACTTTTTAAAACTATGATAAACAAACAACTATTAACTTCTATTAGTTTTAAGAATTGCAATAGTCACATAAACAATATATTTTTGAAAAGACTAAAATTAACCCTGTAACAACTAACGTAAAACTTATCAAACATTTAAAACCATAACTATCTTGTTACCTTCATCCTCTATAACAATGAAATTTACCATTTGACATCACATGCTCTACTCGATTTTGCCTGGCTGCTAGCTGCTCGCGCGTTTGTCATTTGTAATTATTTTTTGTTCAATTATTATCGCGGTAACACGTTACACGCGGAGATAATAAAGAAACGCAGCGTGCACATCCGCCGCCACAGATAATTCACGACATTACAACATTTCGTTATCGTATCCCCTGCAGCAGAATGCCTCCGCAACACAATAGAACGATATAAAAATTGCAACAAAAACAAGTATTAATTCTAAACAAAAGACGAACACAAAACGACGTATTTGCAAATTGAGATAAGTGCCAACTATCGGAAGTGAACTGAGGCACTAGTGCGCGAGATGTACTGATGTCTTCACAGCAAGAAAATTCCAACAGGTGAAGAAATAATAAGTTTTATTTTATAATATTATTATTAATTAATTAGTCTGGTCAATGAGCAATATCTAATAAAAGATTAATTGCGCATCTATTTATGCACACATTTGGTAAATAACATTTGGCTATGAATAGTTAATATCGTTTTTTGCGTTCATATTAAAACTCAATTTGAAAATGTTGATTGCAGGTTATTAAATCGTCTGCTTGAGAGCGTCCAAGAGTGCCAAAAACGCTATGGTGGCAAAACTGAGCTAGCCACCGAATTCGATACCTGCGTCGCGTGTTTATGCAACAGCCTGGAGGCCGTTTTCCTACATGGTCTCAAGGTGAAACCCGCCGAGAACGCGGCGAAACAAATTAGTGGCGTGAAGCAGGTGGCTGACATTGTCGAGATTGTTGCCAATTCATTATCATTAACAAACGACCATTTATGTATGTAACTAGCATAAAAAACTACGCTAACACAACAAAAAATGATACTAATAACTTGTTTTATTCTAGCCTTTTGGCCCTTTATAAAAAAGCATCTAACACATCATGATAAAGAGCGTTATGATGCACTGAAACATATCTGGACGGATACGGGACGTGGCAAAGCGTGGATTCGCTCAACACTCAATGAACGCTCACTAGAGCGATATTTTCATATCATTTTAGGGAACAAGAAACTCCTGCAGACGTATTACGAGCCGTGGGCACTGCTCAGCGATGACGAGAACAATAATTTGCTGCCAAACATGGCCGCAGGTACCTTTAAACAAACTAAATCAATGAATATGTAACTAAATTTGTTAATTTTCAGGATTAGGGTCGATTTTGTTTGCAATAAGCATCGACAAACCTGAATTTAACTCTTCATCATCACACAAAAGTGAAAAAATAAAAGTGGAACCCATCATTGAGGCGCCAATCATAGATAAATTAAACAAAGATAAAAAGAAGCGCAAGATTGCAACAATAATATCATTCGACGACGACGATATTGAGAAACCTGCTGTGATAAAACCCAACCTCAATCAACTCGCACCCGAAATGGACGAAGACATGCGCAGTACGTACAGTGATACGCCCAGCAGCAGTTCCAGTGGGACGGCTGATCATGCTCCGCCTACACATTTGGTGCGTAAGTTAAGCGTTGAAACCAGTGGCAGTCGTGATAAGTATCCGACTAAACTCGAAGGCACTTTGACTCCGCTAGAGCCAAACATTGGCGAGCTTACACCAATCAGTGTTGAGCATAGTGTGAATTTCAATAACCAAGAATGTGAGGGAATGATTGAGGTGCCTGCTGATGTCAGCGCCCTCTTGGGTGTTGTAGAAGCGAAGAATCTCGAGACCACCGCGAAGTTAAACGAACGCGTTGCTCTATTGACCAAAGAGAATGATAATCTCAAAGAGCAATTAAAGAATTACATGGATGCTGTGAAAACGTTGAATGATTCACAAGATGGCGCTGATCCATCTTCGCCTGATTATAAAAGCGAGGCGAAGTTATTCGAGCGGAAACTGGTGCAAGTTGCTGAAATGCATGCGGAGTTGATGGATTTTAATGTCGTGCTGCAACAAGCGCTCTGTCAAAAGGAGAGTTTAGTTGAGAAGTTGAAGAATGAATTGATGGAGTTACGTGGTCCAATGGACGACATCGAAGATGGTGGCAGTTGCGTGAACGTCTGGATACCCAGTGCGTTCTTGACTGGCAGCGGGTCAGAAGCACATCATGTTTATCAGATATTTCTGCGAGCTGGCGCTGATGAGTGGAATATTTATCGGCGATATGCGCAGTTCCACGCGTTGCATTCGGATTTGAAGAAGTTGGATCCCGCTGTGCGTGGGTTTGATTTTCCACCGAAGAAAAGTATAGGTAACAAGGTGAGTGTTCCGCCATTTTGTTTCACGTGACAGTTTGGTTTGAAATAAATTTGTTTTTTGGTTTGTAGGATTCTTCTTTGGTGGAAGACCGAAGAAAACGCTTGCAGACTTATCTTCGACGAATATTGGGACACTGGCCGGAGTTATCGCAGTGCAATAGTCGGTTTTTGCTGGAACAACATTTGGCATTCTTTAAGTAAGTTCACAATTAAATCACAAAGAAAATAATAACCTTAAAAGTTACCAAAACAATCACAAAACAATATTCAGTAAACGTCAACTTGTCAAAAGTGATAAATGTTTAAAATTTTTATAATTTTTGTGATTTTCTCTTCACAGGGAGCAAAAGGACCCCAAAAACGTGGTTTGTTTGCTTCACGACGTAGCGCGCCGCCAGCGCCCTCTACAGAAAGCCATTACACCGGCCTTTGATGTTATTTTATGATTATTTCCTACAATTTGTAAGTGAACGCAAATTTTATTTATATTTACTCTATTACTACCGCTGCGTGATTGAAGTGATGATATTTATATTTATAATTACCCTATAAGAAGAATGATCTATTGAAACTATACAAAACCCAACTATCGTAAAGAATAATTTTTAAAAAGTGTAACAAATAAAAAGATGCTTATATGAACATAAACCAACCGCATATTAACTCAATACTTTCATGTGATGCGATATCCTCAAGGATAACCCATGTTTCGATTAGACAGGGTTTTATTCTTTTATTTCAAACACATTTATAGTAATATATAACATCAATAACTCAAATGTAATTTGATTCCAAAGATTACATTCCTGTAATGAAATCATAACACATTGATATATATTTTTCGCATCTTATAAGCACCAAAAGGATCTATTTCATATTCTCATGTTTCAATCGCAATATTTCTGATATTTTGTGCCACTTGTTGTTTCCTTAAGTATGGTTGGCTTCTACGCTTTTAAATCTTAACGCTACGCTAAAAATTCTTCAAAATTTGGTCTTGACTTCCACATGAGCACACTGTAAATGTGTTGTGTAGGGGTGTGGTCTTCTTAGCCTTATTATTAAAGTTATATGATTATATTTGAGATGACACATTAATCGATTATTCATGAATAACTCTTTGAGTGCTAGTAATATTTCAATGTTTCACGTGCTAATATTATGGTTTTGCTCATCGCTATTTGGTATTTCCTATATTTTGGTGACATTTTATTTATTCTACAAGAAGGTAACTACCTGTATTTGCATTTCTAAGTATTTCGTCGAGTTGAGAACTTAAAGAGTAAATTAGTATTGCTTGAAAATCGAAATATCTAATGAATATTAAATGCAAAGTTCTGCGCTAACAGTTAAATTGTATACAAAAGTCGCTTCAGTGTTTTTTTATGTTTTTCAGTTCACACAAGTCGATACAAACCGTTTACAGAAACATTTGTTTGTTAATGTAAACATTATTATTCTTTTTTCATCGACTTGTTGATATATTGACTCAATTTTGTTAGTGTTTGGCTTTTGTTCACTTTCTATTCGTCAGTGCGTAGTGCATTTTGCTTTTTTACTTCATAATAAAAAAATCAGTCGCAAACCAATTTGTGAAATCCGTGCAAATCAGTACAAATCACATTTAAATGGACTCTAAGTGCGCGCTACACTTTATAATCAACTTCAACTTCAAACGCCACGAAATAAATTAGATTAGAAATATAAACAATTAGAAAAAGTGCAACAAACTTTAAACATAACCTTAAAAACTACAAATTTTAACTTTGAAATCTTTAAAACAGTCAAATTAAATTGTGTGGATAAAAAATTAGAGTAGTTGCGCGAGTATCTCATCGGTGATTCACACCGTTTCGTATTCCTTCCGAATGCTGCGTGCCAAGCAGCAAGAGAAGATAACGCCGACGATTTGTACAAGCGCAACGCCGCAACCAACCGCACCGATAATCGACGCGTAGTTGATGAGTGTTTCGCGCAGGCGCTCCAAGCAAGAAGTCTTGTACATGTTGAGCGTATTCATCGTGCACGTGCCGTCGTTTTGCGTGTCCGGGCAGCACGTGTACGGCAAGGTATTATTATGCGTGATATTGTGCCAGTCGGACGGTCCATTCATCCCGCAGCACTTCATCTAGAAACAAAGGACGCAGTTAATTAGAAGATTTAATTGATTAATTTGTTTGTGGGTGTCGTATTACCTCGTGTTGCATGATGTTCCATGACTTCTCAACGTCGCGCTTGCTGTAGTACTCTTGCATGCTCTTGTTGAGGCGGTTCTCGAGCATTTCCTCGACGTCGGAGCGGCGAGCGTAACCTGCAAGCCCGGCTGCCAGCTCGATGGTGAAGATGATGAGTAAAAGTGCTGCAAACTGCATTTAACCAAATAATATTATTAACAATTATTGATTAAACAGGTAAATTTTAACGTGTTAATACACAAAAATCAACAATAACAATAAAACACGTTAAATGTCGGCACTTGAAAACATTCTACCTTTGTTTAAGATTGTTTTGTCAAACTGTAAACATTTTAAATTTAAAAAAAATGAAATAAAATGTTCAATGAGTTGAATTTATTACTCACGGTGATAATCATGCAGTGGTTCTCTTTGACTGCGCCGCAACAGCCGAAGAATGCCACCACGAAGACGATAACGCCCACGATGATAAGCACAATTGGTGCGGAGGCGAAACTAGGATCTACGAATTCCGAGTAGTGATAGTATGCGGTGTGGATGATTAAACCCACGGTAAAGATGGCGATTCCAGAAATCTGTAATCAAATTTATCACAGTTTTATAGAAATTTCACTGAAAAGGTCATGATTTAAAGTTTTAAAGTGATTTATCAAATTATAGCTTATGTGTATTATGAGAATATGTTTGGAACTTTGCAAAACTAATTTTTGTTTATTAATATCGTACGATGAAATATTTAGTAAGTGAATCAGTTGTATCAGAGCGTAGCAACTTTAGTGACACAAAAGACATATTTCACATATTTTCGAAATTAGGCCCTCTAGTGGAACTTAATGGAAGTATAAACACTATAAACGTTGAGCAAATGCATTGACACACCAAAATTCGCGCATGCGTCGATGATTTTTTCGTTGATTTAACATTAAAATTTATTTTTTGGATTTCAATTAATTAAATACAAATAGAAATGTGTTAATCGATAACACTTTAGTAAAAACATAATTTATATGTACTTATTTGTAAAAATTCAACTATAACTCATTGTTCCCCCGCGATAAAATTAAAATTGCATCAAGTTTTCAGCCTCATATAGGAATTCATTGTATTTAACTGGCTATTCACGCAGCGATAGCAAAATCTCTGTTATTTTGCGATAACAATGTTGATTGCCATGAACTAACTGCTTAACTACTGCGTGTATTGCAGCACATTGCATCACATTGCTTGTAAATTGAGTTATAAAAATCACGAGAGCTCCACCGACATATTCCGAACGGAAATTACTATCAATACATATTAATATTAAATCGTGGCCGATTTTCCAGCCTATTTTCACGATTCAAACATGGAAACCACGAAAGCCCACAAACGTGACCCACATTTCCACTGCCCACCTGTCGTAGACACGATGTATTCTTTTCCTTGCTCTTTTGTACTACTTTTGTACTACACGTACGTGTGATTAGGACAAAAGTGCAACCGACAAGCGTAACTGTTGCTGGTGGATGTGAATCAATGCATAATTAATAATTGTGGGTAGCCAGTGGACTCGCATCCATGTTACGTCTTCGACTTCTTAATTATTCATTATTAACATCGATAAATATGCCTGATGTGTGGATAATTAAGGACGGAATGATGATTACCACCCTTGTAATATATTTTTTGCAATAAAATTTTCAGTATAAAGGCAAAATTCAAATCGATTTGTTTAAATTTTTGCGGAATTTAATCTATATTATAGTCTCTGCTTTTTGGGCAAGGTTATGTTTTTAAATCTGCCATTGTTCTAGGAAATTATTCTATATTCTTTATTGGTTCACTATAAACGCGAATATCTAAAATAATGAAGTTGCTTCCGTACGCGTCTGAGGTCACAGAAGAAGTAACAATGAAGTAGAATGGCGGGAGGTTTAAAATGGCTGAAAGTATAGTCTATGGAAGTATAGTGTACAGTCTCCATAGTGTAGTCAATTGGATTTGATGTTGACGTAGCTGTCGGTAATACAGTGTGATAATACAGTGTGATGGTACTATAGTACTTAGGTTTGAGCTTCATTGCTGGAATGCTAGATGGCGTTAAAGTAGTCAAATAGCCAGATGCAGAGGAATTATTGAATTAAATAAAAAGTAGCCTATAACCATTCGGAGACCACTAAGAATATGTGTACAAATTTTCATGATGATCGGTTAAGTAGTTTTTGCGTGAAAGTGTAACAAACATCAGGACCTTCGCATTTATAATATTAGTACTCGTAGGGATTTGTTTTGCGAGCGTATAAACCAGTCTGGCCTACTTTAAAAAGGTTTACAGCGCCATCTATAACAGCTGATGAATTAACCCTGAATTAAATTTTTTGGTTAGAGTTTGACATGTGTCAACTGTCAAATGTCAATAACTTAAATTTTTTCAATACAAACATGAATTTGCTTATTTCGTTATTTAATTTTTAATGCATTGTCCTTGTACAGTACCACATCCGGATGTGTTTTTGCCAAATGATGATAAATTGATGTATATTATTATTCTACAGGTGAATCAGTACTGTTTGCTTAAAAACTCCTACATTTACGTAAACAACATTACAATTTATTGAATCAGACAAGCGTTCCGCTCACAGGATGTCACCTTGAATCATAATAACTTGTTCCGGTAACATAGCCCTCGAAACTACCCCAGGAAGCCCAGGATGTATACCGACATAAACTACGAACTGCGTCGCGGCATTAATCGATTTTTAAAATAAATAAACCTAACGACCAATAACACCATATCGCCGCCATGCACATTATATGCAATTTTATTGCCAATATATCAAGTTTTAGAAATCAATATCATCCGACTACAACAATGAGTGTACTAATTGGCAAGACAAAGACCAGTCGGTTTAATTTCCACTGTGTAGTTGTGTGATATTGCTACGCTGGGAATTGTTTGTTTATTTTTAAAAACAAAACAAAATTGGACATCTGCGCATGATTACAAGTGAACTTTAATGTCTAGACATCAAAATTTGCTGGTTTATTGCGTTTTATTTAAAATATTGCATTTGCACTGAAAGACCAAGCAGTGTTTATTAATAACACTTTATCATTAACTGTATAGACTCTGATGAAGTCAAGATAATCGCTTGTTTTCTTGTTTGTCTGTACATTCAAGAAAATGAGATAAGAAGAAAAACAAATAAAACGCCAGGTGAATCAGTGTGTCCGAAAATAACTACAACACTTGTTTGTTATCACTTGGTGACAAAAAAATGTGTTTACCAAGAAATATTGTAGAAAATGTAAAAATGTGTCATGATGTGCATTTGTTTTGTTTATGTATTGTTAAAGTCAAAGTTATGTTTCCCATTGTAAAATCCCCCCAGGTGTAATAATAACGGTAATGCATGCGTTTGCACTCACCGCGAATAATAAATTGAAGCAGAAGAGCAGGTATTTGACGCAGTTCATCCCGCCGGACACCATTTTGCTGCTCGGGTCGGATCTCCTCCACGAAAGCTTCTCGAATCTCTTCACGTTCGACGCACGCTGAAATTCGGTGTGCTCGGTGCGCTCCGCACAAAATCAATTAAGACCGAACGCCGCCGTACGCTGTTGCACCAATTCCTACGAAATTAAACAACATACACACGATATTAAATAAAACTCGGACAATATGCTCCTTTGCCGGGGCACTGGGAGCAATTGTTGGTATTGTGACTCGTCGTCGCAGCGCGTTTGTATTGTGCGTGGGTTTTTGTTATGATTACCGTTTAACAGCAGCTAGCAGTCCACCGAGAGGTGATATCGTCGATTCGTAGGAGTAGAACAACCTGCAAACAGCGCAGTCGGGCACTAACTGAGCAAGCAAGCGGAGTAAGCGAACTGCAATGCCAGTTTTCTCTTCGTTTCTCTTCTGTTCACATCGGGTATCTTCGTTTCTCTTGTGGCAGTTTTGTTGAGTTGTACTCGCTTTACTTTGTTTCGTTGGGCTACAGTGGCGCCCTCACAGTAACAACCCCTGGATACCGTTTTTATTTTCACTTCTTTTAGTTTCGCAAATTACAATGTGTTAACTTTCATGAAAATGTTTGTATTCTTGGATTAAGTGTTGTTAGGACGACCGAAGACAGTGAGTTCCAGTCGTTGCACTCGTAATTGCAGTCCGGGCACTATAATTACTTGTCGTCGCCGAAGTATAACTAAAATTAAAAATGGAAGAGTTTGTATGAAACAAATGCACACAATGAGTAAGGTGCATTTATAATATATCACAGCATAGGCAACTTAACATGCACTAAACTAGGAATATGCACAAAAGTAAGATTTGTTAAATATTATTTAGTGTTTTTCACAAGAAATATTAAGAAAAATCAATAGATTTATTTGAAACTTGTGTGCTGAAGAGAAGAGTGTTATTGTAAGCGTGTGTAGGCGTCCCACGAGTGCTTAAAATAAAATATAATAAAAAGAATCGAATCTATTTTAATCTTACAAAATAGGCCAAATAAAACTATTATGAAAGTATTTTAATTATGTTTGATTGAATAAATTATTATAAAAAGCTCTATATTATAAAAATTAAAACAACAATTAAATTAATGTGAGTTAGATACGTATAACAATACATAAACAATCGAATAAATTTAAACAAGCATCACGCAACTTCGTGTTGAATCGCCAGTTGACGATTTGCAGCGCCCTCTACACAAAACCATTCTGTTTTCTTGAAGTTTTTATGTATTTTTAGTTTAAAATCCATATTTTGTAACCTAAATCAAAAAAGTTTAAGTTTATAATTAACTTGAATATATTTTAAAATTGTTTAACATTTTATATCAATAGTATTTATAAATTTATAACAAATAATTTAAATCTTGTTTCCGGCTGTCATGCTTTTCCCCTCCTTGGCGTCTTGCGCAGCGCTGATCTTTCCACTTTCCACTTCCGGCGAAAACATTCGGCTCACGCGTCCGTGCGGAGCAACTCCGTCGACCGCTCGTTCGCGCCGCTGCCGCCGCCGACGATATACAATGCGCTTCTCTCCAGCTCCTGCCTTCGACTGATAGTGCCTCCGCGCGAGATATTCACCTGCGACTGTGATAATTTGTTTGCGGACGAATCTTGCGCTGTATGCGAGAGTGTTTATTATGCCATTGCTGCGTCGCGCTGCCGGCAATCGACACGCACGGGCCTAGAAGGAAGCCCGCACGGCCTACGAGGATATTATCAACTTGGCGATGTCGGCGAGACCCGGCACTATGCGGTAAGTGCGTTGACACTGCGTGCAATTGTCGCCGTGTGCGAAAATCCGTTCGCGATCTATCGCTGTGCGGTTGAGTCAGGCCGCCATTTGCCGACACAGTGCGAAAACAAAATATGCATGGAAATTGCAATACACACGACAAATCGAAAAATATTAAACACAATCCCACGCACCGCCTTTAAATTTCATCTTTTAATGGAACAGGATTAAACTGTGCTGTCAAGTGAGATTAATTTTTGTTTATTCATGCATCGCACAGTATAACTGCGGGTAAATCAATTTGTAATCAGCGTTAATCATATTGAACTATTTTATTTCGTGTGTGTCCCCTTCGCGAGGAGTTAATTGGCTGCCATCCTTTTATTGCTCTACAACTGGCAATGATTGCTATATTTTTATTTATATTGCAGATGATTTCTTCAAGCAGTGATTAAGATATTGATTGTACAAATAAAGTGCGGAAGCGAGACGCAAACATGGGACTGCAGGACCTTCAGGCTTTCCTTGAGAGCCCTGCCTTGGAAGGTGGTGCAGTGTCAGTGGATCTGCTGAAAATCGCGAGGAATATCATGCATCAGCGACCCACTAACAGGAAAATGCGACAGCCAATGGGTGGGAATAAATTACGATTGGTGATTGATGCTGAGAATTGCTTGGATCGTTTGTATGGTGGATATTATTCAGGTGAGAAGACATAAAATGAAATTTTACATAAATTTGATTGTAGAATTTAGCCTGTAAGTGCTTTAAATAAAGAAAAATTAATATTTTAAAGATTGGGCTTGTGGTGGGCAATGGAACAGAATGTATCAATTCCTCAGCCTGTTGACTGAAGCAATTGAACATGGCAACATTGAGTTCACTGCTGTTTTCAATGGAAGTGTGGAGAATTCTCGCATGGACGAATGGATCGCCGAACAGGCTACAGTCAGACAACGTGTCGGAATGGTCCTGAAGCATATTTCAACAAAAGCCACACCGCCACCGAAGATCTGGTGGACTGCGCCGATTTGTCTACGAACTGCTCTACGCATGGCCCTGCGACATTTAGGAATCACTGTTGTATGTAGCAAATAATTTTATTTAATAACTATGATTTTAAAATGTTGTTTTAGATGTGCACGACTGTGGATCATCACCAGGAAGTGATGGCGTACTGCCAGGAGTTTGACTTCCATGGCCTCTTGGCCGACGACGCCGAGTACGCAGTCCTTGATCCTTCGCGCTACTTCTCCTCAGAGCACCTGAAGCTCACCTACAAAGGCTCGCTGGAAACGAAGGAGTACATGGTCTCTGTGATGGCTAAGCATCTCCAACTACAAACCGACCAATTGTGCATACTCGCCGCCTTGCTCGGTAACTTTCTCATGCCGGAAGCCGAGCTGCAAGATATTCATAAACGCGTCCTCGGTAAATTCGGTAAGGATGACGAAAAGATGCAAGGTGAGACCGCTATTAAGTTGCTTGCCGAGTACGTCCGCACTCTGCCAAGCGTCCAGGACATGGACGCACTTGCGGTCGCCGTTTTCGGCGAGAATTCACAACGCGGCGACACTTTTAAACATTCCGTCTCGTATTATTTGAACGGTAAGCGCCTGGGCTTCCTTAATGGGAAGAACAACAATTCGCATTCAACAAATTATCGCGGTAAGAGTTTAAAGTCCACTACGCCACCAAAGGTGGAAAAGATCAGCGAGGTTGTGGAGACAATGGTAGAAACACCGACCAATAATGTGACAATCAAGGAGGAGGTTGTCGAAACAGTGGAGTTGGACACCTCTGGTTTCGCTTCGGAGACTACAGAACAGGAACAAGAGTCGCTTAAGAATTACAACCTCGCGACAGTGAATCAGATACTCGCGTCTGCGTCGGATATCATCAGCGCTGATCAAGCAGAAGTAGTCGCCTGTGAAGATTCACCGCCCACTTCGGACACCTCCAGGTTTAATGGCCACTCGAACGGTGGCACCGGTCTAGTCAGTTCGCCCACGAACAGCTCCGCGCAGGATTCGCCCCTGGCTGAACCAGCCAGTCCCGAAGCACCTCCACTCATTCCGATCACACCTGCTTCCTCTAACTGCGCTCCCGTACAAAATAGCCAGTCGGTGATCAATGTTAATGTATCATCTGAAGTGCTGCGCACGGCGACTTCTCGTCATCAGAAAGGTCTCATGACTCCTTGGTTGTTGCATGTGTTGACCACCAAAGAGGTACGACTGCCGTGTGTGATGGAAGACGAAGCAAATCGTGAGTTTCCACCGGTGCATGAGATTTATCAACCGTTACGACAGCGTGTTTACGCAGTACTTTTTAATTTGCATCATCATCGCTATGTGCATGCAAAGAAAAAAGAGGCGAAGGAGGTGCCTGATAATGCACCGCCTCCAGATGTGGTTGTTAAAGAATGGGCGTATAGCCGCAGTAATCCGTATCAACACGCTGAGGAGGTAAAAGCAGTGCCACTACCGTGGGCTGTGCCGACGTTGCATCGTCTTTGGTTTGGATCGGCTGTGGATGATAAAAGACGGCGCATGCGTGCGTTATTATCGTGTTTGAGTGCGGATACTCCGCTGATTTTGAACACCGCGTACGTGCCGCAGCATATGCTTGTTATGGCGTGTGTGCTGCGGTATATCATGTCTCTGGAGAAGGCGATTTTGCGTCGGGCAGAGTTGGATGTCTTCTTGGCACAGGCTTTCATTCCTGATCTCATGAACACTCAGTATTTACAAGAATTAACGGTGAGTGAATAAATAATAAAAAGTTATGATTAAATGATTGATTTGATTAAATTGCAGTTGAATGTGGTGACTAGTCGCGGTGTGCAATTGGCAGCTGTGTTTATGCAAGGCGTGGAAATGACCCTACTGGCCAATGATGCGTGCGGTGCACCATTACCATGGCTCATGTGCTGCCCATGGTTGTATTTCGATGGGAAATTATTCCATCATACATTAACTCGAGCTACTCAGGCGAAAACTCTGCTGGATCTCTGCGAGAATCACATTGACAGGGTGGTTAAAGTTGAGCGCATGCGTAAGGCTATACTGGAAGGCCTGGATCCTAAGTTTGCCAAAGTCCCATTACAACATTTTACAGGTTTACAATCTCAATTCTTCTATAATCTCAAACAAAAACCGTAATGATTTATATTATTTAGGTCATATTCGTGGAATGCCACCACCAAACTGTCTCCCAGCCATGGCACTGCCATCAACACGTGGCTCAGGCAGCCACCGCCATCGCCCAATACAATCACGCGGCGGCCAGCTACAAATTGCCGGCGTAGTTGTAGGATCCTGGGGCGCAAACTACGGTTATCAAAACTCCCGCCAGCAATATCCCCAGCAAATGCATCTGGGCGGCGGTGGCGGCAATGGTAATAACGGCGGTTATCAGAATAACCGCAATGGCCGCAGCGCACCGCAAGGCAACTACCACCAACAACAGCAGCAACAGGGCGCGCAACACCACCAGCACCAACAGTACAATCACAGTCAACCGCGCGGCGGAGGCAGTGGCGGCGTAACTGGCGGCAGTTCCAACTCATACCGCCCACGCAAGGCGGGCCCACCCACTTACCCGGTTGGGCACAAGAAGAACACTGTATGGTTTCAATGATTTCTCATCACACCAACCACCACCCTCCACCATCACCACTCAACTCTACTCGACAACACTCATCCACTCCCAAAAATCAACTGGGAGAGTGGTTTGTACATAGTATTTATATAATTCGTGTTTTATGTCCCATGCGCAGTCCAGCGGTAAGAAACGGGCGGCGAATAGGCAGCGAGCGGCCAACGCGCGGAGCGGCGGCAAGACGAACAAGGCCGCCGACGACGGGTAAGCCACACACAATCTCTTCAACAACTTAGAGTGCGCTCACATCGCAGAGTTACGCCTATTGGCTGCGCAGTAATGTAATTAACTTTGCGTGTGTTATCCTCCCATCCCGCAGTGAATCGCTTGCCGCTGCGTGTGAAGAAGTGAAGACCGAACATCATGGGCAGGGCGACGGCCCGGCCGTCTGATGAGTACACGCCCATGCCACGCCGCTTTGTGACCCACAGTACCCCTCCGCCTGCCCCCTCATTGTTTTTAAGTTTTAATAATTCTTTCGTTCTAAAATAATTTCTTGAATTTTGACTAATCTTGTATTATCATTGGCTTTAATTTGACTTTTGGACGACGCGTGCGCCGTGAGTTTACTTTACGTTTTAAGTTTATTGCTCGATTATTACGTGATGATGATAAATGATAACAATACGATTGTTGATTAATGGTTAGACGATATGAAGATGGTGCTGCTTTCTCGACGCGCAGGCGAGACTAAAACCAAGTGCGATTTATGACCAAAACGACTGTTACCAATATTTTACTACTACGTGTTTGTGGCTCCGGCTGCTCTCCGGCGACGGCATCCATACATTCACGAGACACAAATGAAAATTATTATTCGATCTGATCTGATAACAACTATGCAGACGTGTGGTGTTGGAGAGCAAAGCGAATATGTATATTTTTCTATATTTGTTACGAGTGTTAATAATTATATAAAAAAAAAATAACGACTGAGCTATCACGTCAGTCGCTGCTGTGATTTATATTTATGATATTTATATACATCGGTTGACACACTGCGTGGGCCTCCGGTGTTGGGTGATGGCGGCGACGATGTCCGGCGTTGGACCGAGCATTGCTTTTTAAACGACGTGCATCACCTACAAAATGGACGGAGGCCCCGCTCGAACGACGACGAAAGAACAAACTGCAAATGCGGGCACCGCAAGGCGCCAAGGAATACATACAGCCAGCAGAAACAGCAAACACACGAAATTCGACAAATACCTATACATATATAGAAAACAAATAACTAACAACAACAGAAACTATTTAATAACCTAACTTTGGAACAAAAGATCTTCAACTTGAATCTTGTTTGTTTCATGACGAAACTGAAATTTATGATACCAAAATGGTTGTTGCACCTGAATCTTAAAACTGATTTAAAGCGAACTTGATGAAAAACTAAAAAAAATGGAAAACAATTCAATCGTTGCATTCTATATTTAATCGCCTCTCGACGTAGTGAAAATGACTTTGCAAGCAAAACAGAACTCAAAAGTTTCAATTAGACTTTCTTAAAGATTAAAAATGAATAAACTTGCAAGCAAACACAAATAAAGATGTATTCATAGTACACATTCGATTGTTTTCCCTCGTACGAGGAGGGAAAATTGATTTTTTGGTGAAAGATTAGCTTCAAAACTGGCAAGGCGGTTTCAGAAACAAGATGGCCGCCTTGCCATCTTAGCTCGGCACTTAATTCACAATAAAAATACAAATATTCAAATAATGAAGCAAGAAAAGAAACTTTTCCGGTTATTCCTGGTTGGGTATATTTACGCATTACTTCTATTTA
The DNA here is from genome assembly GCF_025399875.1 of Dalotia coriaria. NCBI lineage: Eukaryota > Metazoa > Arthropoda > Insecta > Coleoptera > Staphylinidae > Dalotia > Dalotia coriaria. Next base: position 7,780,657 of record NW_027045445.1, read on the forward strand.
TTCAAAACAAGAAAAGAAAATCATGTGAAGCAAAAAAAAGTAACTATATGTTGTATCTCTTATTTCTTATTTTATGTGTGTAATAATCAATATTGTATGAATAATCTCTTCTCAATAGTAATTCGACATATGTATTTGTATATCGCTAAAATAACGAGTCCAGAATGAGTCATAGTTTTCGGCCACACCCGGTATACCGTAAAAAATGTAAAAATTTAGGCCCACACTTTTAAATCTGGTTAATGTTTACAACTTTGAATCATAATAACAACTGCAACAGACGCATGAAGGGGAAATAATACGATTCTTATGTATTCCTGTATTTTTGCCTAAATGATGGAAAAAAAACGAACAGAATAAAAGCATCGGATATGCCTAAACATGCATGTTTTATTATTGTAGGCATGGAGAACTAGATTGCAAATCACATGAATGGGTAAGTAAATAGCCAGTGAACAATAGAGTAGTGATGATTCCTGTATAATTCTTATGTAATTGCATTAATGGAGAATGCAATTTCATCACGCCGTGATTATGCAACTTTCTATACGTGAAACGTGAAAAAAATGGTACTGGTCAAACTATACACATTCTGGGGTGTATTATATACTAAAACAATTGCTTAATAAACAATACCAACGCACAAAATTAGATAATATAAGTAGAAGCAATTAAAATTCATTGAATTAATGATCAACATCTTCGACATTAACGCGTATATTGTTTAAATTGTAATTTAGCCTCATTTAATTATACTAATTTTGTTTGTTCACTAAACAACACACCCATTAGAATTCTAACGATGCGCATTATCATTCATTTCTACTGCTAACAAACAGTGTTGTGGCAGATGATGGTGAAGACAAAACATAAAAAATGAATACCGCAGCAAGTGTGACATATCTAAAGAAATGGCTGTCGTCCATGTTGATATTTCCTTGTTACAATGACAAAACGGCAACTTTCAATACAAATCCAGTTAAGTTCGCCATTTTGATAGTAATACTATCTATTTGGAGCATATGTCGACAATTCGCGGAAGTGCCTATTGAAGAACCCACAACACCATTTTTATTAATTGGGGAATTGATTATAATATTGATATTGGCTGATCACCTCACTTTAAACACATATAAAAACATAGCAAAACTTAATAAGTTATTTTACTATCTGGATAAACTAACCATAACTGCTTCTAATGAAAATCAACCCAAATTAAGCAATAAATGCTTTCTGTTTGATACAACATTGAAATATAAATGGAATTACGTCAAATGTGCGTCGATTGCATGGCATTTTATCTTCCTGGGCAGTTTATTTACAATGAGTTCTTATTTCAAAATGGAAGTGACTATAACATACACCTTGCTGAGTCTTTTTGAACTAATGACGTTTTATTATATGCAAGCAGGAATTATGTGGCGGAATTTAATGTGTTGTGTAATGAGGGACCATCTAATGGAAGTTAATCATTCATTGAAAGAACTTGAAATATCACATAGTAAAAATAATATTAATTCAAAGCTCTTGAACCAGTTATGTATGCAACACAATATGATAGTGAACTGGGTGGATATTTATAATGATTTATTTGGGCGGCAAATTCTATTGGTGAAACTTTACGAAGCATATCAAGTTTTGGTTGCGTTGGATTTGTATTTGAATGATTTCTTTGGCAAAACTATGATAAATAACAGCGGGGACTTCTTTTTAATATTGATCACGTTAAATGTCCAGGTATGTTTAATAGGTTAGGATTGTTTATTTTGTGATAGTGTATAGGTGAGGTTATGTTTGATTTTAGGTGCAAAGCTTATTGACATCACATATTTGTGAGAGGTTTCAACAAACCGGGAAACAAACGCAAAGTATAGTAAATAATTTAATGTTGAAATACATTAACAAAAATAGCGAGTATGAAATGGGTGACAAGTTGAGATTTTTATCGAAACAAGCGAGAGATCGCTGTCCACAATTTTCCGCAATGGGATTTTTTCTTATTAATCATGCTTTTATTCATACACTTAGTAATATGGTGGTATCATATGTTATTGTTATCATACAAATGCATCAAAACACTTAATGTTTATTTGTTACGCTTACACACGAAAATTTTATTAAAAACAAAGAAAGCAAAGATAAATTAAATTTTAACTGAAAGTTCAGGGATCAAAAAAGGGAAAATAAAGTAAAATTTACTTTAATACATAGACATTCATTTAATAAATATGAAATATTTATAATAACGGTAACATAACCTAAATATACAAGTTAATATTACAATATTATCACTTAACGCAAGTTATACACAAAAATATATTGAAAGCTGTAAATATAAATAGATTTATAGCTACTATTTATTATAATCATAGTCATAGACAAACAAATCTTCAAAAATAAATCGACGTTGATGCGATGCAAATTAACTCGTTGTAGGCAACGTGTAATACATTAAATAATTTAGTTAACCTAAGTAATACGTAGACGTAATCTAAATGAGCAATTAAATTAAATTTAGGCTGCAGGTGAATAATTTACAATTCTTTCCAATGTACAATAGCGCGTTGTGATGCTGGAGCCAAACCAAATGGTTTCGTATTATCAGGAGCCACATATTCGTTGACTTGATAGTCCAAGAGTGTTTTGTATCCGAAAACACTTGATCCCAATTGCTACAAGAAAAAAATTATATTTAGGCAACCAAACACACATAGTAAAGGAAACCATTGTGGAATATTTATTACCTGAGTAAGAGGACTTGTATTAGTAGTCATGATTCCCTTGAATCGTCTTTTTTGAGCAAGTTTCAACACCTCATCTTCCATATATTGAATAACTGCAACATTTTCCTTAGCAGATAATCCCGGATCGGTTCCCATCATGAACGAATGCAAAACGTCACCGACTTGGTTAGGCAGTTGGTTGTCCCTGATTGGACCTTCCAAAAACTCCAAAAACTCAAAAACAATTGTTAATTTTGAGGTTATCTCAACGGCTGGTTCATCATGCGCATCAAAATTCAGTGCCACGGCAATACATTTTCCGGTATCAGCGGAAATCGTCGCGAATGAAAGCGCTTTCGCCACCAAATCGGTCCAGATTACATTTAGAATCTCAGCGTAGTCCGTATCAGCGATTTCAGAAATAATCCAACGTTCAAGATCGGCTTTCTCAAAGAAACTAGCTGTCAAAATTCTAAGGGGAATAAAAATAAGGTTAGAATTTATAAAATAAAAATATTAAGTGAGGTTATATTAGTTACCTAATAGTATCTTCCTTGTGCTTATCTCCCAACATCTCAGTCCGGTAAATTTTGGGTTGAATTTTAATTTCGACTTGGTTTTCATCATCGTTCTTCACCATACGTTCCAAAACCTCTCCTAAATCAATAGCCGCGATGAAATCACCAATAGACACATGGTAACCCTTCTCCTTCAAGTTGGAAATGGTAAAGATAGAGTTCAATGAATTGCCACCAATTTCATAGAAATTCGCGTTGACATTAATGGCTGCCCTTGCACCACGATTCAATACCTGCGCCACTGTCTCAAACAAGACTTTAGCAGCCTCCATTTTCTTCTGTGGTACGCCATTATAATCAATTTCGGCTTGGAACAGACTATCATCGTTGTTATTGGTGCATTCGTACATTTTCAACAGAGCCTGTCTGTCAATTTTACCATTAACCAACAGAGGAATACTCTCAATCAAAATAACCTGCGGTACCATATAGTTAGACAACTTCTCTCGCAGGAATCCTTCGATTTCATTCTCTGTAATACGACTTGTAGTGGTAACAAACGCGAGTAATGCTTGGTTTATTTCTCCGGGTTGGTAACACAACACTACACCCTTTTCTACCTCTTGAAGTGAATTTACTGCTTTGTCTACTTCGGAAAGATCAACGCGATGTCCACGGATTTTCACTTGCGAATCAGTACGGCCTTCGTATTGAAGGTAGCCTTTTTCAACACTTGCGAAATCTCCAGTTCGGAATAGTTTTGAGAATGTGGGATCGATTGCAAGCGGGTTACTAATGAATTTCTCCGGGTCACGATTGTTGACGTATCCTGCAGCGAGGTTGAGACCAGCGACAAAGAGCTCACCCACTTCACCGGCTTTTACTGGGCGGTAGTCTTTGTCCAGGAGGTAGAGCATTGTGTTATCTACAGGTGCACCTAATAATAATAATAATAATAAAAGAAAAAAATTAGGTTATGTTTGCTTTTTGGGTACAAAATGTTTACCAATGGGTACTTTGCTAGCATACTGCAGTTGATCCTTATTACTGATCACGTGATAGGTAACATCACCCATAATTTCTGTACTTCCGTAAAAATTACACAGGATATGATCGCCATTTGTAAAATAATCAAAAAACTCCTGCGCCAGGGAAACCACCAAAGTTTCTCCGGAACAAACCCAAATTTTCAAGTTGTTTAATTGATTCTTATTGTTTTTTAACTCCAAAAACATCAACATTGATCTCAATAATGATGGAACCAATACTAATCTTTCAATCTGTAAAGAAATACATTTTTATGTATGCAACCAACATTACATTTAGTGTTTTGTATTTAGTGCTGAGTTTACTTACTTTGTACTTATCCAAAATGGCGATGAGCCGCTCCGGATCGGTGGTGACGCACTTGGGCACAACAAGCACGGTCAGCCCGTTAAGCAGCGGGCCCCAAATTTCGCTGACGCTGTCGACGAACGTTAGTGCCGTTTTGAAGACGCCCACGCATTCGCTCGGCGCGTACGGAAAGGTCTTGAATTGCCATTGCAGACGGTTCAAGAGCACGCGGTGCGGGAGACGCACCCCTGCGGAAAGCACCACATAAATTGTCGATTATTATCATTGCTACGTATTCATATTAGGTCGTTCCGAAAAGATACGAAGCTTAAATCAATAAATAATTTTTTGCTTTCATTTTTTTTAAATAAAATAAATTTTATGTTTTTGTGGGATATTAAATATTATATTACCTTTAGGCACGCCGGTACTCCCCGAAGTATACAACACGATAGCAAGATCGTCTTTCAAGTGTTTGACGCATTCATCGTCCTTTAAATTATCCTTGCTTTCGCGTTCGGCAGCTTTTTGCATACTCGCCACGCTTAGTTTATGCGACAATTCATCGAATAGCTGATTGTGCTGCGGCTGTTTTTGTTGTTGCGGTTGAACATTATTATCAGGGCTGTAGATAACAGCCACTGGTTTAGACTCGCGCAAAATGTGCTCCACTCGGTTGGCGGGAAAAGTGGGATCGATGGGTAAATACGCACAGCCTGCTTTCCAGATGGCCAACAAGATGGCCACCAGTTCATCAGAGGGTTTCATGCATACCGCAATTATATAATCGCCATCGTTGTTTCTTGGTAATTGTTTCTCTCGAATTGTTTTGAGAATTACGCGTGCAAGTTGATTAGTTTTTTCGTTGAGGGATTGATAAGAATGTTGTCGGAGTTTTCCATCAGGATCTATTGAAAAGAAAACAAAAAATTGTATATTTGGTTGCCTATCGTTTACTATACGTGCTTATTGATAAACAATGATAGATTTTTTTTTTAGATGATGCATTTATTAACACCATGAAAGCCTTGCAAGTGCACGGCTGCATTTGAGATCAATTAAAATCGATTAGGAAGCAATTGATTCTCTGTAGACCGAGCGCTCGTTTATGGACGTTTCGCGGCTGCTGCTGCAGCACGTGTCGCGTATAAATTAGCCGTTTATCTTCGGCACACATCATTTGCTTTGTGCAAACAAAAAAACAACGCCGGCATTGGTAAAAACTAGCGTTGTGAATGCATAAAATGTGTGAGCACACTTTTTCACAATGCACAATTGTAAAAAAGTTGCGAATGACATTCAAACATCAAAATAAAAATAAAAACGTGTAAAAGAATAAATAAATTCAAAGATTATGCAACCAAGTATCCCTGCTAATATTATAAATGCGAAAGTCCTGATGTTTGTTACACTTTCACGCAAAAACTACGCAACCGATCATCATGAAAATTTGTACACATATTCTTAGTGGTCCCCGAATGGTTATAGGCTACTTTTTATTTAATAAAAAAATTATTTTTTTAATAAAATAAAGAAATTGTTTAGCCAATAATACCTCTGCATCTGGCTAATTGACTACTTTAACGCCATCTAGCATTCCAGCAATGAAGCTCAAACCTAAGTACTATAGTACCATCACACTGTATTATCACACTGTATTACCGACAGCTACGTCAACATCAAATCCAATTGACTACACTATGGAGACTGTACCCTATACTTCCATAGACTATACTTTCAGCCATTTTAAACTTCCCGCCATTCTACTTCATTGTTACTTCTTCTGTGACTACAGACGCGTACGGAAGCAACTTCATTATTTTAGATATTCGCGCGGGTTAAAACAAGTACTATATAAGGGGCATTGAAGTGGTTGCTTACCTTCCATTTGCAATGCGATTTTTTCATGATACTTTTGTAGATTTTCTTCGAAGATTCGATGCAAAAAGTTGGGTTTTAAAGGTCGCGAAGGTCCTTTGAGAACGGATAACTGCGGAATCGAACCCATTTCCTATTAAAAACAAATTTTACATATTAGTTTTTATTTAAAAAATAATTAAAACTTGCTTAACTTGAAATTTTAATCCACTGCTTAAATTAATATACACAACATTAAAAATATCAATTCAAGTCAACAAGTTTTTATTTTTAATTGAATTCGGTTACTTTTCGAAGAATTTCAAATGAATTATCAACTTGTTTACATTGAGTAGTTATTTTTTATTTGTTGTCGTTCGAGAGGAACAGATTACATCACTGCACTACCGGCAGGCGTCCGAAAACTGGTTTATTCCTTGCTCTCCACGCAATTTATAACTGTGTCTAATTTGGAAATCACACAACAAAACAAAACGTTTATGTAAACATGTTCGAATGAAAAAAAGCACTTAAGAAATCACAGATTTGTGGGATATTACGTCCGGCAGTTGGAAAATCCATAAACAACAATCTATATCACATTAACGATATGTAATAACGCGTAATCATTTAAATACCAATAAATAATAACATCCAGAATTCAAATTCAAATCAACTCCACTCTCAATTCGTTCAATTCGTTGAATTCCCTGAATGTAAAAAACCGGTTTAGCATTCTTACACATTTTAATTCGACACGCGCGCGCGGATAGCAGCCGGCGATGATCGACGAATTTCCCATTTTAACACCACGCTTGATTAGATTACTCACAGTGATTAGTGGAATTTGTCGATTTTCAATTTCCATCTTCCTTCCCCACTATGATCAATGTAGGCACGGTTTGTTTACGATCGTCGGTCGCGTGTCAACGACATGCTCATCATGTTACACGGAGCGCGTTTTAATTGTACGCGCACAATTTCGCTGTTAATCACCACAACTTGACTTAAGTTAAGACGCGCACTGGATGCGTCGCCGCCGCGGTGCAGACAGTGCGCGCGCGGGTCGTGATTCGGTTTGATTGTCGCGATTGTCCGAAATGAATTGGAATCGTTTCGAGCGCTCCACGCCGGCGCAATGCGCTCAGTTTTGCACACGATGATCGACGCATCGTCACACGATACACGGACAAACACGCAGTAAATAAATAATTAATATTGATATATTTTATGCAGATTATGCAGAGATATGTTGGGTTTTACGCATGAAACTATGGTTTTTCTAGGATTAAGTGTTGATATTTTTGTTTTGTTGGTTTTTTAGACAGAAAAGTGTTTTTTGAATTTTGCTCATGAAAATCAGTTAAATTTTTGTTTGTATTGGATAAATATACGCAATCTGTTTATTAACAACTATTAGAATTTATTTTACACACATTTTTATAAGGATTTAACAAAATATTCAATTTTCTCAGACAGAATCATTGAATTTCGCGTGTTTTTAAGTAAAATCACAAAGAAAAGTAATTCCACTATTTATTAATTATAGGCAACCAAAAATACAGTTTAGTTTATTTCTTTCTATCGAATCAAATATTGTATTTATTGACATTGATGTTGCTATTGCTCTACACAAACATTTACATTTTGTGTTAATTTAAACTTATGAAGGTTAATTTATTATGTTTAGTTATATTTTTATTTTTTATACAAAAATGTGATATTCCCTAGTAATATAGGCAACCAACTTGACAATTTACAAACCAAAACATATTTTATTTCATTTTTAATATTTTCACTGCGTAAATAAACCTCTCATTGCCTATATTAATCATTCATTAATGAATTGAGGCTATCGTGAATGTTTGTACGCTCGTTGAAAGTTTCAAAGGCTATCGCATAGCAAAACGTTTTACGTATTATCATGATTTACATCATTGCCTTGCTCGAGATGAGTCGATAATAATAATGAATACAAAAGCGTCTAAGATGCGGCAAATTTATTGATTGATTGAAATCCAAAGGAGAACGGATGGCTAATCACCTGTACTTTTAATAAATAAATTTATGCGAACGGAATTAAGTACGGTGGAATTAAGAACAAGGGAAACGGAACAAGAAAGAAAATGCGAGTCGCGGGACGCGTAACGACCTTCGATCGGACTCGCTCAATTTGTCCGTAATGAATCAACGCGAATGTCGAAGCGCATTTGCGATTCGCTGCACAATAGACACGTTCGATTGTTTGAATAATGCGCATATCTATTAAAATTTAACGACCTAGATGAATGCGAGGATTCTTTACTGCGAAAATTAATATGGATAAGTTGTAGGTGCAGTTATTTGGGTTGCATATGTTAAGTAACACATTTTATAGTCAAAGTATCAAATTTTATTACTTACAGTATTTTATAAACTTTTATAAGTTTATAATAAAATATTATTTGGTATTAATTGATAAATTCATGATAATCTAACCTAATTTAGTGGATATTATATTTAAAGATTAAAGATAACTATTTTTTAAATGTATGCAACCAATAAAACTTTAATGCGCATAAAGTTATCTCTAAACTCAATTAATTATCAGTTATTTTGAATATCACTTATCTTAAATATACAAACCGTCTATATATTTTTACAACCGGAAATACAAATAAAGAGGTAGATAAAGATTTACTAGGAAAACATTGTAAAAACACAACTTCCTATTTCCTTCCTACAATACCTTAGCAAAACAAGTCTAAAATCTGTATTTTTCCGCTCGATTCACTAATATCAATACAAATTAGCAAATTGAATTAATATTTGAACGCGCGTCCTCGCTCTGTTTAAATTTACTGCCTTCGATCTCGAAAACCTCTCGTTTTTGACAGACGCTCGTCAATTATTCATAATAAAATTAGCTCTTAACACCGGCCATCAAAACTCTTGCAAATTAATTGCTGCTACTCGTATATTGCTAATGTGTTGCAGAACAGATGCTGTAGTTGCTATAAAGTCGCTTAGATTGTTTTGTTTTGCGTCGGAATTAAAACAGTGAGCGCGGATAAGATAATGCAGCGTGAATGAATGCGAATGAGTTCCTTTTTTATTAGCTTTGGGAATATTATGAATTAATAGTTTAATGCGTCGAATAATCGGCGAGACCTCGTTCTAAATTTTCGCTCGTTTTTTTTTTTTTATTGTCGAGCACAAACACACATTTCACAGTTTGTGCTAAAAAAACACTAATGTAATGTTAATGATCTAAAATTTCGACAGTTTTTTTAGATTAAATTTTATGTTTTTTTAAAGAAATGAATTTTTATTTTAAAATATTGTTTTTTAAATGAATTTAAAACAATTTAATATTGAATTTTATTTTATAGAAATGAGTAATGCTAAAAACGTACTAAAACGCCATCTAGGATTCGAATATTTAACTATAACTATGATTGAATCTCTATACCAGTTTTCATCCCTTATTTAACACCCTATAAGTAATATTTTTCAACATTTTAATAATTATTCTTCTATTCGAGGCAAATATGAATCCAATAAATCAAAAATCATCCAAATCCGTCCAGTTGTTCTTAAGTTATAAACGATTTAACTAACACAACTTTGTTTTCTATATATTTATACATTTATATAGTTTTATAAAATGTCACATATCATAACCTTGTTCAAATGACTCAAAACTCTTGCCCAACATGCATTCCACAATTTGACCAATTTATTATCAGTGACTGGGGCTGTGGCAAATTAATAAAACATATTTATGCAAAGCGGATCGATAATTGTGAAAAATTGAAGCGTTTAGTCTCTGCTGTGGCTAGTAATGCAATTGTGGTTGGTGTGGTCAGTGCGGAACGAGCGACCTTGTCGTGGGTTCGCCTTCGAGAAATTTTGCAATTCGTTCGGCGGCGTCGCGCTTGGCCGACCGCTTTTGACACAATTTCGAAAACCTCAAGACGGTGTTCAAGCGCGCTCGACCACGAGTAGCGCAAGTAATTACCACGGAGGCAATAACCTGATGCATGCATAAGTACAAATCATTTATTTATTTACTTTGATATTTAAAGTAAGCAAAGGAAAATTATTATTCAATTATTTTAATATAATTAATTTGGATAAAACTAATCATATTTATTATTAACCAGCTGTTGCCCGCGACTTCGTTCCGGCAGTGTTTAATAAAAATGTAATTCGTTTTTACTCCCTTGTTCAAGACATACTCGTAGTAAGAGTCTATTCTATCAATAAGATTAGCAATTTTAATTTAAAGAAATTAATTATACAAAGTTTTGTCAATAATGCACTTCAGCGCGCCATCTCGAATTCAACTATTTAACTATAACTGTGATTGAATCTCAATGTCAAATTTTATTCTATAGAAAAGAGCTGTTTTGAGGATTTTCCCGGCAATTATTCGAATTTTTCTCACCTTTTAAACCTTCCCTAGACCTCCACGAATAATTCAAGACCAAGATAAGATAAATCCGTTCAGCCGTTCTCGAGTTTTAGCGAGACAAACGAACAGCAATTCATTTTTATATATTTATGTAGATATGTTAAAAATTCGTCAATAAAATTCAAAATTTTTATTTTTGCAATTTTTTTATTATTATCACTATTCTCGTGTGGTGTTCGATAATTGTACGTTAACTCAACCATAGTTATTTTACTCAATGAACTTTGAAAACAAATATGCGCTCGACAATGTTATAGAACGTATGTTATTAGTACCTAAGTGAAACCTATCAAGAATGTGTAATGCGCGTCGAGAACAAATTGTCCGACAAGATAATAATCGAATGATACAAATCACAGAACAATTACCAGCATGTCGAAGTGGTGTAACCTGCAACATGTAACATATTGCACGATTGCGTTCACTCGTTCACTAGCTTATGATAATTAACGCGACTGAACAATTAACACAATTACATATTACAATATTAGTTAATTAAGAATATGCAAATTTATTTATCTGTTAGCGAGATTCGACTATTGATTTACGAGTATAACTAGCGCCAATCGCACCTAGTCTATAGTCTAGCCGATTGTTTTATTTCCATTATTTACGAGTAAAAAATTTGAATAACAAAATAAATGTTTCGTAATAATATTCTTTGGATAGATATAGATAGGTTCAATTTTCCACGGTGTGTTGCAGCGTTTATCGCGTGAACAATTGTGCGCTTCGACTCGAGTATGAAATTAAAAACTACAAATTGCTGCGCTGCGGCTCAATGCCACAGCGGCTAACAATTGATTGCGGGGATTTAATTAAACGCACCGTCGCCGCCGTCGCTATAGTCGTAGATGCAATTGAAGATTACAGGCATTAAAATTAATAAGTCATAATTACATAAGTTATTTGCAAAAAGTAATTATTTGTTGCTTTTATTCACAAAATTAGAAAAAAAAATTGTTTTTTCTTCTTCCACCTTTAAAAGGCCATTTTTCATGGTTTTGAGACACAAAAAGTAGTATTTTAAACACGGATGGCCCAGGTTGTGACTAAAGTACTTTAGTCACGGGTTTTAGTCACGGGGTGGAGCTTGAAATTGAAAAAATGACAAAAACAACAAATCGGAGGCAGTTTTTAAGTTTTTTTGTTTTAAATTTGACAAATCTAATTAACTCAATAACTTTTAGGGACTTTTGAATAGTTTGCGTGTTTAAAAATCTTATTTTACACACGTGATGCAAAATTTCATTCCATTTTGGATTTTAAAACATTTAGAATAATACTAAAAGAATATCTATGAAATAATATTAACTTACTTTGAATTATTGTCGATTGATGCTTATAATTCTTCTAAATTTCACTTTTATTACACTTTCAGCAGCCAAACAGTTAATTATCGCCGTCAAATGAAAAATACTTCGAGCACGCAAGTCAAATATTTTCGTCAATCGTGGTTTAGGTAGTGATTGCCGGACGCAACGACAACTCGCTCCGAATTGAAACTTGAAGAACCAGAAAATCAACAAACACGCCGACACACCACCGACAAGTACTACTAATGAGCCGAAGACGTCGCAGTCGATGACACTTGAACAACTCGCCGCACCAAAACGCGCGCACGCACTATTAAGGTGTTTTTCGCAAAAACCCGCTCGCACTTTGCCAACACGCAACCAAATAAAAGAGCGTGCGAATTGTCGAATCGATGATATGTGCGTGTGATGGTTGTTTCTTGCGTGCGGTTTGCTTTGCGGAGTCACGTTTGGGCATCTATTGGCAAAACGTGCGCTCGCGTTCGCTATTTATGCGCGCAGAAAGTCGCATGGAGAAGAGAGCAGTGGCAGCAGCAGGAGTTTAAAGAGTGGTGAGGTATGGTGATACAAATACCATTCATGTAACATTTCATTAAAGGTAGGAGTTCATTCTGAGGAGTTTTGTTTATTACGTTCATGTAATATCCCTAAATTAAACAAATAACAACACAAATAGTTGTAAACAACTCATTCTTTTGGCATGCTTGTGCGTCAATTACTTAAGTGTAATCGCATACGTTTACGGATAGTGAATGCCAGAAAAATAATTTATTTATAGGTACTTAACGTAAATCGTTAATGGAAGACGCAATGCGTTAAAATAACACCTACATACGGATTGCTGAAGATCAGAATTTGCATTATTTTATTGCCGATGAAAATATAACTATTAAAACATTATAATTAAGTATATAAAGTTAAAAGTTTTGTTATAAGGAAAAATTATTCAAATTACACAGTTTTTATAAATACTTTTTATATTTTTTCTATTTTCAGCTGTAAAGCCCCAGTTTTCTACGGTTTTGAGTCAGAAAAAGTATTTTAAAGTACTTTAGTCACGGGTTTTAGTCACGGGGTGGAGCTTGCGCCTGCGCATTTGTCGACGGTGTAGCACAAGCACACAAAATATGCTTTTTTGCATTTTTTGCATTCTGTCTTCCGCTATTTTTTCTAATTTTTTTTATATTTCACAAAAGAGGAAAAGAAAAAGTTAAAAAAAAATATTTATTAAGTACATACTACAATAGCTCTGATGTAATCCCAATTAAAAATTTCTTAATACAATTCAACTACATTATTTTTTAATTATAAATAATTCATACCATTTGTTTGCAATTAATGTTTTTTCTTTGAATTCTTTTGATTTTTTTCTAGTAATATTTTTACATTGTGCTTCAAAATGAAATCTACGTACGATTTCATCATTCTATTTTTGTTTGGTGTTTAGTGTCTGCTGTGGAGATGACAATGAAAATAAAAAATGGATTTGAAATTGAGGAAGAGAAAATTCACGGTCAACATTATAATACCAATAAAGTTATACGAGTACCTCAACAGTAAATCGCGTGTTTACTGTTTCTGATCGTGAATTAATTAGATTTCAATGATCCAGATAAAAATAAGCATAGAAGATCATTGGAGAAAAAATATCAGTGTCACGGCAGTGTATAAAGAGTAGTAATGAGCAAATTAATTCGTAATTTCATCATTCTTTCTGAATTTCTGGTAATTCCATAACACATTCAGTTCTAACAATTCATTTGAAAAACATGACAAGTAATAACTTAAAAATTGCTTCCAATAATCATGAAAACAACTATTTTACTTAAATAATAAATATTTAAACTATTTTTTTTATTTTCAGCTTTAATTCACCAGTTTTTCCCCGGTTTTTAGGCACAAAAAGTGATACTTTAAACACGGATGACCAAAGTCGTGACTAAAATACTTTAGTCACGGGCTTTAGTCACGAGGTGAAATTTACCACAGAAAAATTATTTAAAAAATAAAAACAATGTTTTAAATAAATAATTGTCACCCCTTAGGACATAATCATGTGCCGCCATGTAACGGAAGTAGACCGTCTGGAAAAAATTGCGTTGTCATTGGAAAACGAAAGCCAGCATCTGATAATGACATTTCACAGTGGCCATGAATCGTATCTAAAAGTTATTCTTACAACAAACTTACACCTTATATTTAACACTCAGTCACCTATTATACGACCAGTGGATTTCATGAAGATTATGAATATTTATTGATATGTGTTATTAAATAAAAGTTAAAAATGAATTTACTGTGCGCTCGGATGAGCGCCGACTAATGAGGAAAACTCAATTAATGGCTGGGCATAATTTTAATAACGCTCGTTGAGTACTTGAATAGGCATTCGAATTGTAAAATGGCCGTCGCAAAATTGCCACACAACGACAATTACGTTGCAAGGTTACACAACCTGCAATGTTTTGTGTGATCATTTATTAATAGGATTTAATACAATTAAATTATTGTAATCAGCAGTCATTAGCGAATGATTGTCAAAAACAGGATATTAATGGACAAAAGGCGGTTTATTAACTGTATTGTCAAATAAGGTTATGTTTAAAAGTAGCCATACAATGATTAAGACTCGGAAAAACTGTTTTTGTTATTTTGAGGTTAGTTTAATCCCTACTAATATTATAAATGCGAAAGTTCTGATGTTTGTTACACTTTCACGCAAAAACTACTGAACCTATCATCATAAAAATTTGTACACATATTCTTAGTGGTCCCTGAATGGTTATAGGCTATTTTATTTAATAAAAAAATTATTTTTTAAATAAAATAAAGAAATAGTTTAGCCAATAATACCTCTGCATCTGGCTATTTGACTACTTTAACGCCATCTAGCATTCCCGCAATGAAGCTCACACCTAAGTACTATAGTACCATCACACTGTATTATCACACTGTATTACCGACAGCTACGTCAACATCAAATCCAATTGACTACACTATGGAGACTGTACACTATACTTCCATAGACTATACTTTCAGCCATTTTAAACTTCCCGCCATTCTACTTCATTGTTACTTCTTCTGTGACTACAGACGCGTACGGAAGCAACTTCATTATTTTAGATATTCGCGAGCGAAGCCAAGGGGTAAAGCTAGTGATAAATATAGCAAAATATCTTTTAGTTGCTTTTTAGTCGTCACTACTTTATAGTATAGTAAATATAAAGTTGCTAAATTCCATCCCGTGACTAAAACCCGTGGCTAAAGCACTTTAGTCACGACTTTGGCCGTCGATGATTAAAATACAACTTTTTGAGTCTTAAAACCATGGAAAAACTAACGTTGCAAAGATGGAAGTAGAAAAAATGTATTTTTATGAATGAGTCTTTAAAAGAATAAATTCACAATAAAATAAAATAGAATTCCATGTTAATGGTTTGTTTGTTAAATGCCATAAATAATTATCCTTATGTAATGTAGCAGAAATAAAAACCGTAACGTCTAATGCCCGCCGTCAATGTCTAATAATAAATATAAAATACAAACTGCTGAGATTTATTTCTTTCTCTCGTCGGCGACAATAAATTACACGGCGCTGTCCGATGGCGATTTGAATTTTTAACGTTCGGCTTGACATTTAGCGTAATTGTTCGGACGTTTAGACACTAAACGAAACAAAACACAATCGTAATAATTGTTATTGTCGCTAGTGCCAGTCACGTTTGCGCTCTGCATTTTTCAACTTTCGAACGCCGGACGCCATTACGCTATAAATCTGCCGCTCGGCGTCGCAACACAATATGTGATTGATTGCTGAGAGCACGAAAGGACGAAATGACAAAGAGTTCAACCCGTGCTCAACCGGTGGCGGTCAGGCAGTGAAAAGAAACGTTGGAGAACGACGGAAAAGATCGTGCATGTGTGACATGTGCGCGGATGCAAAAAGGCAATAGAGGCAATAGATCACTATAGGCACACTGGGCAGTTAAGGTCGATATTGGATTTTTTCGCAGGACGCGCGACAGGAAATTTAACTAGTCGAGCTGAGCTGAACTGAGCTTAGTAAAGTTAGATAAGATTAGCATTTTGTTGCGAGGAACATGAGGTAATGCTAGTTTAATGTAGGCAACTAAATTTACATTAAACTTTTATTAGGTTTATTTTTGTTATTGGAAATTTAGTGTAAGTAGATTAAATTTAAGTAAATTAAATATTTTAAGAAATTTTAGTAAATTTTATGGGTTTTTTAATGATTAATCAAATTTAATAACTTTTTTTATTGATTGAAAAAAATGTTTTCTTGATGTAGGTAACCCAAAGTACATTGTTTTTTTTTATTTTGAAACATTTTGCACATTAAGGCGTTTTTGCTTGTAATTAAAACAGAAAAACTTATGTTTTTAAAACCCACGCATTTTCTGGTGTTTTTCATTAAGATTTTCTTCACTTTTCACAGCATTATGCTTAAAGTTAATGAAAATTTATGAATATTTGTAAAGTTTAACTTCACTTGAGTATGAAGAGCACGAGAGCAAAGAAAAGTGATAATGGAAATGTGAAAAAGAAAGCCAAAGTCAAGTTCAAGATTAAATAACAAAAAAAAGGTTATACTGAAAACGTAGGTAAAAGAGTTTGCATGTTGGAAGAAAATTGGAATGTTAAGGCATGCCACGACTTTAGATATCAAGGATATCAAACCTTTCAAGGTTAAAGGCAAGCGAATAATGATCGCAATGCGTGCAGAAACTGAATACGCAATGTTAAAGACGTTGAGGCGTTCAGATCGCGAGGAAACGGCAATGATGAGAACTGAGAACCAGGAAGAAGTCTTGCGAATGTAAAAAAGGTGGTTGTCCGTTGGCACGCTCCAGGGTGAAGATCAAAATGAAAAAGAAAACGAGACACACAAAAAAGAATCGTGTGCTGACTGCGTATCTACGAGTATGCGAGAAAAGCAACAAAAAGTCTAAGGAGGGAAGAAAAACTTGCGGGTTAAGCAAAGCAAGTGCAGAGGTGAATGTACGAATGAGAGACACATCAGGGTTAATACATATTAAATACGGAAGGATAATAATAATAATAGTAAGAATAATCATAGATTTTTACTATAGTCATCTGTTATTCAGGATGGTCAGTGTGACTAAGTTAGGTTTTTTTCCCTTTTTTTTTTTGACAGACAGATGAAAAGTGAACGTAGGTTTTGTGATCAAAGAATAATTTTTTGCTTTTTCCATTCTTTTGGTGATTTTCACACGTTTGATTTAATTGCTAATTAATTTTTTGTAATTTTTGCTTAAAATACGTTTACTTATCTTGATTTGTTTTAAGATTCTAATGCTAATCCAAAGAATTCTTCATGAATTTGTTTACAGTACGTTAAATTAGGTTTAAATGCTGGCAAATTTTGAAATTTGAGAGGATATATAATGAACTTTACCTATGGGTCTCCTGCAAGAGTAGGCAACTCCACATACACAATGGAGTATTTGCGTTTATAATAAACTAGCTTTAACCCGTGGCTTCGCTCGCGACTATCTAAAATAATGAAGTTGCTTCCGTACGCGTCTGTAGTCACAGAAGAAGTAACAATGAAATAGAATGGCGGGAAGTTTAAAATGGCTGAAAGTATAGTCTATGGAAGTATAGTGTACAGTCTCCATAGTGTAGTCAATTGGATTTGATGTTGACGTAGCTGTCGGTAATACAGTGTGATGGTACTATAGTACTTAGGTTTGAGCTTCATTGCTGGAATGCTAGATGGCGTTAAAGTAGTCAAATAGCCAGATGCAGAGGTATTATTGGCTAAACAATTTCTTTATTTTATTTTAAAAATAATTTTTTTATTAAATAAAAAGTAGCCTATAACCATTCGGGGACCACTAAGAATATGTGTACAAATTTTCATGATGATCGTTTAAGTAGTTTTTGCGTGAAAGTGTAACAAACATCAGGACTTTCGCATTTATAATAATAGTAGGGATTTAATATAGACAACTTTTTATACACAATTCAACAACAAATCTGCAATATTAGCTGCTAAATAGTGAATTGCTAATGAATTACTAATTATTTTTTATTCTTACTTTATTACTACTGCAGTATCATGATACATTCTTAAAATTTGTACATAATTTTTACAATCACACGAAAATGCCATGTTTTACTATGTGTTTTGCGGCATAACTCAACTCGTAACTTGTTGGAGTACCTGGCATGAAACGCGTGCAGCGGAGGCACTCTCGCGAGCCGCGCGAGATTTCGGGGGCTGAGCAAATCGAGCAAATCGAGCATCTCGCGACGGCCCACGCCGCGACGCGCCTTCAGTGCGCGACAGACGCGCGAACGGTGCACACACGCTAACCGCAACCACTGCCTCCGCTCCCCGAACGCGCGATCACGCGTAAACATAACTAACAACAAAAACAAACAAAACAATCCATCCATCCAACAAAATAACCTAAAACTTTAAAAAATGTGACCACGTTTCAAATAAATTCAGTGCGCGTTAAAAATGATATGATTCCAATATTAACAAGACAACATCTCAAACACTTTACAAACTCTTCAGATAATCTACAATGTGAACCAGTGAATAAAATGTGCACCGGGTCGAGGCGCGCGACGATGATGATATGATTTCGTCGGCGCTCGCGACCACGACTCTCCTCACCTTCACCACCGCCACCTCGGCGTCAACCATCAACGCCACCGATTTATACCCGTTGTATTTCAACAATCTCACCACCAGCAACAATGTCAACATCAATAGTAATGGCGGTGGTGGTAACACCAGCATCTTTGAGAATATTTCCACCAGTGGGCAGTTGGGTGCAATGCCACCTAATGGCAGCTACAATCCGGTCTTTCCCAGTTACATTCGCACCACCTCGATGGTCTTCTGCATACTCATCATGTGTCTGGGCGTCGTGGGTAACGTGATGGTGCCGATTGTCATCTTCAAGACCAAGGACATGCGCAACAGCACGAATATCTTCTTGGTTAATCTCAGCGTTGCTGATTTAATGGTCCTGTTGGTTTGTACGCCTACTGTATTGGTTGAGGTGAATTCCAGACCGGAAGTATGGGTGCTCGGTGAAGAAATGTGTAAGTAAATTGATAATATTATATAAAATATTGTAGACTATTGAATATGGTTGTGCTATGGTGCAATATCCATTTGCGACCTTTGCGAAACGACGTGGAAATGCGAAAATGTGAAAATCCTTCATTCGCTTTCAATTCCATTCGAGGGATGGCCGGCAATCGTGTAAATTCGTGTCCCGCGTACGCCTTCACGACGCGATAAAAACAAACGTCCGTAAAGTTTTTTTCTTTTTTATATGGAAAAACGGGAGACGCGTTGCGCCTCACCAAATTCGCATAAAACGCTCCCATCATGCCCATGAAAACCCATCGGAGACGGGGAACAAATTTCCGGCGGCTATTTCATCGCGAAAATGGCGGACACCTCAAAAGTTCAATGCAATAAACACAAAAATGTTGTTAGGCATTAAAGTAGCATTTTAATTTACTGCCTAGGCAGTAATAGAGACAGATTTTAATTAAATATCAAAAAATTGATTATTTAGGAGGCCATTTTGATAGCTGTTGATTTGAGGTTATGAAATTGTTTTTTTTTTCTTTTTCTGATTTTCTCTTTTGATGAAATCGAGTCCTTACTTCATTATGATCAGATGACAATGACAACGGACAATGGTAATTACATGAATGGAGTTCGATCCCATCCGAATGGGGGAAAGCAAAACGATTTTCTTTTATTTTCGGGTTTTCCGTTTTTCGAGAACCAGAATTAAGCTGAACACAAAGAACCCGGATTGCTTCCTAAGTGGTTTACTTCCGGAATAAAATAAAAAAGAAATACAGAAAGATATTGATATTAAATCGTTTTGCGAATGTGTCGTAAATTTTCGAGTGTTTATTTGAAATGCTCGGCGCATTGGCTCGTAAATTGCATTTATTAAAACGCGCGCGTAATTTTCGGCGTGTTTTGCCGATGTTTTCTCGGCGCGAAAGGCGCGTTGAGATAAACATGTCATTAGCATGATTGGTCGGCCGGCGGCGGGCAACAAATTGCAGCCGGAGTGAAATATTAGCGGCGTTTTGGCACGCGGCCAACTGATTTTTGTATGCACTCGCACGCCCACCACCCGAATACATTCATAAAGATGCAGAATATTTGCAAGAAGTGATTTGTCAAGGAATTAGACAAAGTTTTCATTGTCTTCCAATAGATGGAGTTAGCAGTTACGTAAAATAGAATTATTTAACACTAGCTGTTGCCCGCGACTTCGTTCCGGCAGTGTTTAATAAAAATGTAATTCGTTTTTACTCTCTTGTTCTAGACATATTCGTAGTAAGAGTCAATTCTATCAATAAGATTAGCAATTTTAATTTAAAGAAATTATGCATATAAAGTTTTGTCAATAATGCACTTCAGCGCGCCATCTCGAATTCAACTATTTAACTATAACTATGATTGAATTTCAATGTCAAATGTTATTCTATAGAAAAGAGCTGTTTAGAGGATTTTCCCGGCAATTATTCGAATTTTTCTCACCTTCTAAACCTTCCCTAGACCTTCACGAATAATTCAAGACCAAGATAAGATAAATCCGTTCAGCCGTTCTCGAGTTTTAGCGAGACTAACGAACAGCAATTCATTTTTATATATATAGATTTATTATTGTGAAAAATTTAACGTTTTTAGACTAAAAACTCAAAAAACCACAATTTTTGTATTTTACGCGTTAAAAAAAAAGTTGTTGAACTTTTAATGTGCAGATTTAAATGTAATTGAAGAAAATGCGCGATTAGTTGATTACACAGTAGTGCAATTAGTGTATTGTAATAATTAGTATCTGCAGGGTCATTTGCATATGAAGCGCACGGTTAATTTTACACATTCGTAGTACCTATGTTTGTGTTTGAATCCTCCGAAGGCGCGTTTCTTATCTCCGGCGATTTGTACGCTGGCTGGTTCGACAAACAATTATCATTTAAATTTAGCTTTTATTGCGGCACGCTCGGCCTAATTGTTTAATTGTGTTAATTGCCAATTGAAGAATCGAATGGAAAAGTTTCGTTCTACATTTACCTTCAAGAACACGTCGGTTTGTTGTATTTGGCGTGGAAATTTTTTGAAAAATCGTAGTTTGTGATTGAATAATGTATTAAATTAATGGAAAAGTTTTAGAGGTCTTTTATATTATATTAATTTACTTATTAGAGTATTAAAATGCAGTAAATTATAGTTACAAAAAATTCTAAGACCAATTAGTTTTGTAATCATTATAGGCAACCAACAGTACTTAAAATAATTTCTGACTTTTACCTATTATAAATGCAAATTTGTTTGTTTGTGAAGTTTGGGAGTGCAAATCACTGAATCAAGTTCGGTATTTAGATAATTTTGACCAAGGACAAGTAAACAGTCTAATTTTTGAAGCAAAATATTTTTTGTTGACAGTTTATATGGATATAGTTATATATTTTGAATTCAGATGGCGTTACAAAGCATTATTAGCAATTTTTCAGTGTTAAAATTAATATTTTGGAGTTTTATCGGCAAAATTTGCGCATAAAATGTCAAAAAGCAAAAAATTAGTTGATCTACGTATTATTAAAACCATCACAGAAGATATCCCGAGCAACAAACAGTAAAATAATAATTTAAAATCATTTTTATAACGAACTAGCTTTAACTCGCGGCTTCGCTAGCGAATATCTAAAACAATGAAGTTGCTTCCGTACGCGTCTGTAGTCACAGAAGAAGTAACAATGAAGTAAAATGGCGGGAAGTTTAAAATGGCTGAAAGTATAATCTATGGAAGTATAGTGTACAGTCTCTATAGTGTAGTCAATTGGATTTGATGTTGACGTAGCTGTCGGTAATACAGTGTGATAATACAGTGTGATGGTACTATAGTACTTAGGTTTGAGCTTCATTGCTGGAATGCTAGATGGCGTTAAAGTAGTCAAATAGTCAGATGCAGAGGTATTATTGGCTAAACAATTTCTTTATTTTATTTAAAAAATAATTTTTTTTATTAAATAAAAAGTAGCCTATAACCATTCGGGGACCACTAAGAATATGTGTACAAATTTTCATGATGATCGGTTAAGTAGTTTTTGCGTGAAAGTGTAACAAACATCAGGACTTTCGCATTTATAATATTATTAAGGATAGGGATTGACAGTTTATACGGATATAGTTATATATTTTGATTCTAGATGGCGTTACAATGCACTATTACCATTTTTAGTGTTAAAATTAATATTTTGCATTTTATTGACAAAATTAACACATAATAAGTCCAATAAACAATAAATTAGTTGATCTACGTGTTATTAAAACCATCACAGAAGATATCACGAGTAAAAACAGTAAAATAATAATTTATAATCATTTTTATAAAGAATTAAATTAGTAGCTACATCACAACTGAATAACTTACAACATACAAACCACATGAATCTTCCATTGAGTATCTATAACATTCCAGCACGACTTTACTTCACTTTACATCCTAGGCAATGAAATATTTCCCAACTTGTTCTGTAAATGTTCTCCGATTTCTCGCCGGCGTCTAACGAACGCTGACAAATCGAATTAAAAACGTCCATCGTCCATTATGTTATTGGAAAAGCATAATGCCATAATGCTGTTACTCCATGCGGCGTGCGTGCGGCGTGTGCGCCATACGTAGACTGATAAAGTTGTACGCACCAAGTTTGGCGCTGGCTGCCGAGGCTTTCACAACGAAGAAAAGTCACACAACCGCCAACAATGTTACCCGCATCGCCAACCGTCACACAATAAACGCACAGATGAATTTATTTTTATGCGTATTTAATAAACGGCCGCCGTGTACCGACTCGCAAGTTATAAATAACAATCGCATGACTACATGGCTTTAACTACGAATATTGTAACAAAATTGAAGAATGACAATATTTAGTAGTGTCGCGACATTTAAATGGCGACGACACTCAATATGGCGCACCGCAGTCGCGAGCAAAGTGACGCCAGGCGAGTCAATCATGCGGAAAGCGAGCACATTCGTCACGCCAACAGAGAGGTTCATTTTTTAAAACATTTCAAATTACTAGATACGCAGCGCTGGGAAGCTGTCAAAGTTACTCAATTTAGAAATAACTTGCGCCTTCAACTCCTTTGAGCATATTATGTGAGGCAGGTTCATTAATTCAGGCTAGACATTTATACTTAGCGAAAAGTTTTTCAACTAAAACGCGTGCAATAAATGAAAACTAACAGAAGAATAATTAATTTAATTTTAAAATATTGATTTTGCTGTTAATTAACTTGTTTCTTGAACTAATTAAGATGTTTGTAACAAGTAGAAATGTCACTCGTACATTTTCTCTTCTTGCTTCTCTATGTTCAAACTCAATTCATTGGTATTGAGTGTAATTAGTTGAAAACTTTCAAAACTTTGAAAAATCTCCGGAATTTGAGTGGTTTTTCTATCATATAAGATAAATTTCCAGTCGTGGAGAATTTTTGTGACTTGTTGGTTGTTATAGTTGTCTTTATACGGCGTTAATTGGATTTTGGAGCAATTAGGCGAGCATTTTAACGATTTAGTTTAATTTCTGTGTGCATTTCAGTTATTTGTGCAATGTGCAAGCCTGCTGCAATGCAGGAGGTATAATAAACAAAGCGCTGTGTAACGGCCGAAGCGTTCAAAAGCGTTTTATCGACGACAGCGTAATGGAATTGTTGTCTTAATGTGTTTCTTGATGTTAGTACAATCAGCAAACTATTTCAATTATATACAATTGCGCAGTGAGGTAAATGTCAATTTTAATCAGGTATTATTTTTATTAGACTACATTAGACTAAAAATTTATTAGTGTATAACTTTAGGCAGCGTATAAATTATTTTCAGAGTTGTCTTGTGAATTTAAGGAAGAAATTCCATTGTAGCGCCATCTACGTTTGAATTAAATGACTATAATTGTTATTATAGCTTCATATCAACTATAATCGCTTATTTTACACCTTTAAAGTTATTATTTCACTGCCAAACTTTCCAATATCACTTGCTAGACTATTATTAAGATTTTGTGCAATTTTCATCCAAATCAACCCAATTGTTTTGAAGTAAATGAGTAACATACATACACATATCAATAATAATATACATTTTTCAAAAAAATATCAAAATAACACGCTTGATAGTAATATGCTAACTCAAAAACATGATGACAATAAACTATTAATTTTTTATTGTGAAAATTTTTAATTACAGCCGAAAAAAATGTTTTTTTTAATTGTATGTTGATTATTTAAAGATATTACAAAGCACCAAAACGAGGCACATGATTAACGATCATTACTTATCGCTGTGATGCGTAGCACACAAAAAAAACTGGTTCATTTTTCTTTCAAATCTGTTTTTTCTCCATTCGCGCTCGTTTGCGGTCATTAATTAAAATCACATCTTTCCATTCACAACATGCTCAATTCTCAATTTCTCAGTGTCTCAAGCAATTCAAGCATTCAAACATTTCGGCTTCGAAAAACATGCACAAATTTAATTATAACTTTTGAAGCAAACTATAAAAAAATATTTTTTTAATGCGTTGGAAGACTGGAAACAAGATCAAAAACCCCGGAAAACTAAATAGACGCTTGTGGTGTAAACAATGACGGATTTTTTTATTACGAGTTTAATAAATATTTGCTTTTGTTACGCATGTATGACATACACGTACTAAATAAATTTAACGCATTTAACTTTTAACTTTTAACGCATAAAAATCATTGGAAATGTTTAGATTTGTTGAAAATTGAAAAGGTATTGGAAATTTAGGCATATTGAGTGAATTCCTCGAGTTTTTGGCACCGGTACATTTGCAAACGTTTAAAATTTAATAACGTTCATGCTGTGCGTTTGCCAGAGCTTTTGCCTTAGCGTTTAGCAAAGCTATCTTGTATGTGTGCATGTGTGTGTGTGTGTGTGTGAAAATGCGCGCGAGCTTAACAGTGTTTCCGCATGTTTTCCGAGCATCAAACGTTGCGTGTTTGCCGCCCAGCGAGACGATTCAATGTTCAATGTTAAGTTCAAACACAAAACGAGCAACGACCTGGGAGCACTAACAGAAAGCTATTTTCGGATTATGTTCATATCATTTTCTAAAATAATAAAAAAATGTTACTTGCGTTCGTATGTAACATAATATAGTTGCTAGGAGTTTGGATAGAAGGATTTGCATATTTATATTATCTTAACCTTAAGAAAGCTCTGTCAATGGCAACAATCGACAAGCAAATAATTAATTATTAATGTACTGTAAACATTTCAGACCTCCAGGCTATTTTTAACATTTAACTAATCTTCAAAGTCCTCTATTGTAACAATGTCAACAGCAAAAGAAAGTTTAACCAATAGGTACTATAAAAAATAGTTTTTTACTAAATTCAAGCCATTATTATGAATCCCTACTAATATTATAAATGCGAAAGTCCTGTTGTTTGTTACACTTTCACGCAAAAACTACTTAACCGATCATCATGAAAATTTGTACACATATTCGTAGTGGTCCCCGAATGGTTATAGGCTACTCTTTATTTAATAAAAAAATTATTTTAAAAATAAAATAAAGAAATAGTTTAGCCAATAATACCTCTGCATCTGGCTATTTGACTACTTTAACGCCATCTAGCATTCCACCAATGAAGCTCAAACCTAAATACTATAGTACCATCACACTGTATTATCACACTGTATTACCGATAGCTACGTCAACATCAAATCCAATTGACTACACTATGGAGACTGTACACTATACTTCCATAGACTATACTTTCAGCCATTTTAAACTTCCCGCCATTCTACTTCATTGTTACTTCTTCTGTGACTACAGACGCTTACGGAAGCAACTTCATTATTTGAGATATTCGCGAGCGAAGCCGCGGGTTAAAGCTAGTATTTCTATAATTATCCAACTTAATTTACAGTTGTGACAAATGTACTTTGGGTGGGCTTAAGTTGCATGGATAATAACTGGATTTAGCGAAAATCTGATCTTGCAGTTGATAATTTTTTAAGCTGGCATATTCCAAAAGTACTCATCAATGAATATTAAGCCTGCATTTTAAAAACTACTCTACAATACTCAAAACTACTAAATTTATGTATTTAAAAAGTTCAATTGCTTTTCGTTGACTGTAACTATAACTTCAGATGCCTTACGGCGGAATAACGCAATAATAAAATGATTACTAATTTCCGACTCACTGGCTTTGTATTTATTTTCATTCATGGGGAATTTTCGTGGGTGCCGAGCAGCAAAAAAATGGAACATGTTTGCACACGATGAGTGATTACAACAAGCGACCGAATCTATTATTACTCGCCGGCGTCGTCGCGGTCGTGTTTCGCGATGTTAACGCATTGTTCGGTGCGTAAACATGGAGCGTGCAAACAGCGCCGCGAATCGAACGCTTAATAGCATCGCAAATAAATGACTAAAGTGTGCCAAAAAAGTGAGAATGATTAACTCAAAATGAAATTACAATTATCACGTGAAGATGGCAAAAACCCAGCAATAAAATCAAACTTATGCAAATAAAAGAAATATTTTTGATTTTAATACATTTTTGCGTATATTAAGTAATTAGAGCTATTAATTAATTACTTTTTAGTGAAAATGTAGTTTATTTTTACTTTTTTTGCAATTTTCTTTAAAAAAAATTGAAAAATGCTTATTTAACACCCTGTACATCATAATTTTTGGTAATTTCATAATTATTCTCCTATTCGAGATGGAGACGAATCCAAAAAATCATAGATCATCAAAATCTGTCCAGCCGTTCTTGAGTTATAAACGTTGTAACTAACACGATTCTGTTTTCTATACAAAAAGCCACTAATTTTCATGGTTTTTGAAACAATTTCTCTGGCTGAACATAAAATAAATTCTAAAATATTTTAAACTTACAATTCCAACTGATAAATTCAAATTAATTAATTAAATGTCTACTTTCCAGTATAATTCATTAAATATTCATTATAGCTTTGAGAAAAATTACCTAAAATCCGATCTATTTCTAATTTATCACATGTAACTAGGTCCTCAAGTTGAAAGACAGGGGATAACCTTGTTTGCCGAGGGTATGTCGGACAAGTTAGCTTTTAACCCTTTCTGCCCCCTTCTCGGGCCGACAGCGGCAACTGTTAAATATTGAACTAGATCTTAACGCGAGCCTGACGATCCCCTTTTGTTTCGACTTGCTTGCGAAATAATGCTGTTAGGCGCGTGGCGAATCAGGCCGATTGGTGTATTTACATGCGAACACCATAGTCGGCTTAATTACTTCTGAGATGTCGTTTAATATTTACTTATCTCTCAATCTGTGTGCGCGCCCGCCGAGTTTAAACACTCGCGACTGCAGAAGTGCTGCAAAATGTTGCGCAAGTTAAGATAGTCATCGAGGAAGTGCCTGAACGTCCTAAACACTTTAAAGTTTGAGTTCAAGTTGAAATATTTACGAGGAAATTAGGCGCGATTCAAGAATTAACAAATTAGTTGCATAAATAGGGTTAATTTTAGGTTATGGTGTATGGAAGCTGTCATTTTGTATACCTAACCTCAAAATTTAGTTATATTATTAAAATAAATTTAGAAATTTGTTAGATTTCTAGTAATTATCTGAGAAAACTTGAAATAGTGCGTAAAAGTTTACTTTTTATACCAAAACATTGCTCCAACCCGTGACTAAAGCCCGTGACTAAAGTACTTTAGTCACGACCTTGGCCTCTGGTTCTTAGCTTTGCTTTTTTTGCTTATTTTCTTGGTGACAGTCTCAAAATGTGCGTGATGTGTCCAATAAACTAAAAATAACAAAAAGACAATTATTGTATTGAACAAACAAACAGTTTGGAACCACAAAAAGCCTGTATAAATTATATTTTACTTACTGAATCACAGATGGCGCTACTTGCACACCCAATTAATTTTTAGTTCTTTGGTGTAGTTGTATCTTATTCTATTGAGATTGAAAACAAATTTGAATAATTCCGTGACATCTTTACGATGGCGTTCCTATTTAAGGACTGTCTGCGCCCGACTCTTTCATCTCGTTAAACAATCCTCGTCACAATGCGAACTGCGAACACAATCAAAAGAGTCACGTCGCAGACATAAAACAAAACAAAAAATAAACAAGCCATCGAAACTGTATTTTAAAGGAGCGCAAGAAGCACACAAGTATTACGTGATGTGATAGACTCCGACTCCTACATAAAACCGCATAAAACAATACGATACACGACAGGGTTGCCAAAATACGTATTAAACAAGTTTTGAACATGCAAATATTTTTTAACATATGCAACCAAACGAACAACATGTATACATAAATTTTAAATATGTATGTGTGTGTGGTTGCATACATTACATTAACATCATTGTATTCTATTTATTTCACTGTATTATACAAGTGTGTGGAATAAATATTTTATTCAGTGCTTGTTCTTGAAGAGGCGTTTAACGAAATTGAAAATGTCACCCGTGGCATGATTTGTCGCATGTTGTGTCGAGGCGCGGAACAAATAAATTAGATTATGAATAATACTCTGTAAATACACACGAAAAGAAGCAAAAAAGACAAAAATAAATAAAACAATGAATATTTCTCTAGTGTATATTTGGTTGCATAATGTACGACACACTAACCTCATCCGCTTGCTATGTAAGCCCTTTCTGCATAATCTCTCTCTGCGTTTCGGTGCTTTCAGTAGCGCAATATCTTAATATCGTTGAGTCTAATTGACGTTACTACTCTACATATGGCGCGCATCGTGCAGTGGATTACGCAGAGGCGAGAGAAGATTAACTTTGAGATAAATATTCCGCAGTGTTCTCCCGGATGAACTTGTGAGAAGAGAAAATTAGCGCAATGAGGAGTTAAAGATTTATTATCACGACGCAGAACTTGAGCAAGGAGAATAATTTCGTTGAGAAGAAAAGTTTTGTGTTTGCGAGAGATTTTCCAAAGATTTCCAGCAAACATTTCAGAACTAATTGTCATTGGACATAAGTTACGATCTGGATAACAAACATATTACCAGAATTACGTTTTTTAACGATTTATACATCGCGCCATCTGTTATTTAAAAGGTTATAAAGTTTCAAAATAACCTCACTTTCTGGGTATGATTTTAAACGAAATAATAAACTGAATAATTCTCATTGTGTTTTTGAGTGGTCCGCATCCGTAATTAGCCATAATCAGCCGCAATAAAGTACAAAATTAGATTTCAGCTTGACAGCCGCATCAAATCGAACGAAAGCTTGAGTAAGTCAGAGAAAGAGAGTGATTGGGGTGGCGGTGGTGGCGGTGGCGCGACACAAATTGCGAAGGACAGCGCGTAATGACAGTCAACAGAAAAGCTGGCCGGTGGCATGTGCGGGCCGGCGCCAACGCGAAACGAGAAAAGTAAATTTGCTTAATGCGTAATCAAAACAAATTGCCGGCGGTGCGCGCACTCGTCACTCGGCCATCATTCAACTGCCGCCACTGCCGCCGCAGAGTGGATGAGAGAATTGTCGCTCAAGGTCAATGCGCAATGCAATTAACGGATAATTTGCAACAAATCTATGAAAGAAAATAAAAATAAAATAATTTTTTTTCGCAATTAGCTTACATTTTCATTATCTACATCTTGCTTACGGTGGTGGTTAAACAATTAAAAGTTTAATTAAAAAAGCGCTTCCAGTGTCACGGCATTCTCATTTACAGGACGCAATTAAACGTGTTTTAATTTTTTTCACAGTTGGGCAGAGTAGGCGTATGTTTTCTTTCTCAGATAAAATTATTTTACGCATGCGCAATATACATTGATGAATAAAGTACATTATGTATTTAAAAGTACTGTGGGTTGCCTATCTGCACAGTTTTTATGTTTTGCATAATCCGGTTCTGTATAATGTGGTTGTGCTTGACAATAAATGGCGCGACTCATTTCTCTCTGGTTATTGTTGTCGATGGCACTTTTTCAATTTGCCATTTGCGGCGCTGTAGGCTCGTCGCTTGATTTTCGTTTTTGGCGAGCACAGCGCTCGCCGAGTTAACCCTTTGTGTTGGAGGCAACCAGTTGACAGATGCTGTGACTTTTTTTGCAATAAATTCACTCGTGCCCACATTCGACCGAAAGGCGAAGAGGAACGCTGATTGCGCGAGCCCAAAATACCGTGGGTTGCTTTTTTATATCGACATCCGCAGACATCGTGGCGTGGGCATGGAATTATTTTACTTTTAGTGCCGTAAGAAGTTAAGAATAATTATGTAAATTAAGAATTTCTGATGGAGAATGACTAAATTTTGTGATGAAAAGTGTTTCAATTGATTGATGAGAATACTTAGAAGAAAAGTTGGAATAAAAGTTTTTTAACAGCTTTAAGAAAATTTGTTAGAAGTTTACACATTTGAGTGAAAAATGTAGTCACCTACATAATATAATGTAATATACAATGTGGTTGTGGTTACAAATAATAAAATTAGGCTCTCATTGAAGTTTCTGCTGAATAAAAAGTTATTTTTCTTTAAAATGTGAAAAAAAGGTTTTTTCCAAGAAGTAGATGAAATTAATTTATTATAATCTTAGCATTTAGATGCAATTTAAAAATAATGATCTTCCAGCATATATTAGTAATAAATATAATTACAATTTTAATAACTTACATCGATTCAACGCGTTTTCCAGTATTCTGTGATTGAATAATATGAATTTAAACGAAAATAATAAAATTATTTAAATATGTCGAAATTCATGGCATTTAGATACATATATAAATACCAAAACGGTGGGTGGTCGATAAATTGAAATAGGTCGCAATAAAATTAAATCAATTTACATCAAAAAAGCAAATTTCTTTGCATAATCACAGCTTCGCAAAATGTCATACCACCAATAATTTAATACGAATTTACAAATTCCAATTACTTGTGTATCAACATAATTGATTTGACAGGTGTAATAAAAATTTTAGGCAAATCATTTCCCAAGGGTTATAATATATATTTATCAATCACAACATTTCATCGTTTGGGTAAAAATTTGTCGATTCATCATTAAAGTGGGTAGTAAATGTATTTTTTTCAACTTCTACGTTTAAAGCGTCGGTTTTCCCACGGTTTTGAGATATAAAAAGTGGTATTTTATACACGGGTGACAAAGACTGTGACTAAAGTACTTTAGTCACGGACTTTAGTCACTGGGTGGAGCTACACGAATACTTCGCTTACTTTTAATCAATTTAAAACAAAAAGTGCGTTTAGCCCACTTGATATTTAATCCCTACTAATATTATAAATGCGAAAGTCCTGATGTTTGTTACACTTTGACGCAAAAACTACTTAACCGATCATCATGAAAATTTGTACACATATTCTTAGTGGTCCCCGAATGGTTATAGGCTACTTTTTATTTAATAAAAAAATTATTTTTTAAATAAAATAAAGAAATTGTTTAGCCAATAATACCTCTGTATCTGGCTATTTGACTACTTTAACGCCATCTAGCATTCCAGCAATGAAGCTCAAACCTAAGTACTATAGTACCATCACACTGTATTATCACACTGTATTACCGACAGCTACGTCAACATCAAATCCAATTGACTACACTATTGAGACTGTACACTATACTTCCATAGACTATACTTTCAGCCATTTTAAACTTCCCGCCATTCTACTTCATTGTTACTTCTTCTGTGACTACGGACGCGTACGGAAGCAACTTCATTATTTTAGATATTCGCGAGCGAAGCCAAGGGTTAAACGTTGAGTTGTGGTACAAATACCGAGCACTATAATAATAATAACTGCATATTCAACATTCATCCACATTTTTTTATACAATATTACATATTCCGTATTATAAAACTTTTGTTCAAGTCATAAATTACACCCCAACTACTTTTAAACTTCTAAGATTCACGCCGAAGTGTAAAACTTTTCCAGACCCTAGACGCAATCAAAATCATAATCGTAAAACGATTACTGACGCCTTTCTACTCCTTTTTGGCTCGCTTCTTGCCCGTGATGAGGTGCGTGCGAAATGTTTACGTTTACATCTTACAACTCGCAAAGCGATAAAATTCATCCAACATCTTTTGCGCGCGCGTTCCCGATGCGAATCGATCTCACACGTCACGTTCGCGATTGATTCGCGAATAAAAACGTATGAAATATGAACACCGTGTTCCATGTTCCACTGTGTAATCGCCCGAAATTCAAACATCCGTAACATATACAACATTCAAAGTGCAAAAAAAAAGAAAGAAAAACATCTCTCCAGAAATGTCGAATCGTAAAAAATAAAAAGTCGTAAAATTTAAAAAATGATTCCGGAAAATAGGAATGTCACTCAAAAAAACTACGTAAAATGATGAGGAATTGTTTTGTTTATGTTTTTTTTATTACGTTTAATAGTAATAGACTGATATATTTTTTGATTTTGATTAGTAGATGAAGTCATCGTTCTGTGAACGTAAACAACGATTTTATTGACATCGTGTTCGTAATGTTTGCTACTTACGTTTTTGAGCCGGTTATACGATGTTTGCATTCGATTTCATTCGATTCCTGATTTTACGATGCGATTACGAGCGCCGAACGCAAGCCGTCATTTTATGCACTTGCCGAATTCAATCTCGTAAAGCAACACAAAGTTTTCGATCAAGTTTCATAAACTGCTTTGGGCACATTCAATTTTAATCAAAGCAAATCGAATTTATGAACTATCACAAGTTCTTCTATCAGTCTATAGATGGCAAAACTTGATAAATTTATTTTGGTGTAAAATTTTCGTATTTGATGAAAATTTTTGATGAAATAATTTATTACATATGGCAAACATTGCATTACGCATAATGCATAACATGGGGGCGAAAAGAGCCGGAGTCTTTGGGGTAACAAAGGGATGTAATGCGAGCGGATGAAAAGGACGACGAGGATAACGACTGCGTCGGAAGGTACAAAAATACTAAATTATGTACATATTCCTACGCACGCACGTTTATGTTATTTATATACTTTACGCACATGCAATCTAAGTTGCTCTGAGGGATAATTTCATGCATAAAAATCCAATTTCAAAATTTTAATTAAAACTGCATAAAAGACTTTTTAATGCGAGTTTGGAGCATATAATATTTGAATATTTCTCTGCTTTTATATAATTTTTAAAAATTAATATATTTTTTTGTCTTTCACTTTTAAATCGTGAGTTTTTCAGCCAATGCCGTGACTAAAGTACTTTAGTCACGGGTTTTAGTTCCGGGGCGGATTATGCACTTAGTAATAATACTATTCATTGTATTTCTTTATTTCTTTTAGTTTTTGTAGTTTTTAAACGTTAGTTTGCAAAAAATTCAATTTTCTATTGGATTTTCTTTTGTTTCTCTTTGATTTGTTGTTTATAACTCTAATTTTGTTTGTTCTAAAACAGATAGATGTCACATTAGTTGAGCACTCTAACCTCGCCTCGTGTGTCCCGGAACACGATGGAAAAACTCACAAAACTTTGAAAGCTTGCAAAAGTTGGAAAACTTCTGAAAACTTTGCTCTCAATCTTGATTTTAACGAATTCCCAATTTTACGAATTTGCAATGCTTGCCAAACCTTTCTTCGGTCATAGATGAATGCCTGCTTTAAATCTATGAAGGTTTTTCTAAACTATTACCCTCGTTTCCTCAACAAACATTTCCTAATACAATAATTCTACACATTTTAACCCCTCAAACAATATTTGCTTATAAAATAGGAAATTTCTTTTTATTTTAGATTTTCTATTTATTTTGACTTAATCTCAAAGATCTACTTTTATCCTCCGCGTAGAATTAGTGTTTTAGTGTTTGCACCAGTTTCTGCACTCTGACCTGGTCCACGTGACCTAAGTGGCAATTCCGCGGTGGAAAAGTTAAGCACCCCGAAGACATTATCACACTCGGAGATAATGTTTAGGGAGGCGTTCGTATTTCCGCTCCTTGGACTCACCACAAAGAGCGGTCGCGTTTTAACACCTTTTTTCCGCTTTCCGGCTGAGTATTAAATACATTCGGATAAACATAAAATTAATAGAAAATGTGTGCCAAAGAAAAAGTTTCTTGAGTAGCGCTAAAAATAAAATAAAAGATAGAACTAAAAATAGACGAATGTTATAATAAAATAGCAGAGGAGAGGAGGCGAAAGAAGTTGAAGGCGTTAAATAACAGAAAGAAATTGGATATAGGCCAGGAATTCAGCTGCGTTTTTTGCCGGGTTTACAATTTGCTTAGGACCTTACCAACGATGCTCGGATTCCAACTATTGGCGATCCTTTGTAGTAGAAATTCAAAACATTTAATATTACTCGCCGATATTGCACAGCTGTACAATATTTGTTCTACGTTTTATTGGAAATTCCTTCAATACAATCACAAAAAACAGAAAAAAAAGTTAAAAATTTGATATCACAGTTTATTTTATGAAATATTTAAGTATAGATGGCGCTACTTACAAAATAAGTTATATTTTTCCTTAAATTTTTATTTTTTTCTTAATTTTTCCCTTTTTATATTTTAATCTCATCCGGACTAATAAATTTACGCCCGTAATAAAACTCGTGGCTCACACACTGCGGAACACGTTGAGGTGTTCCATTCGTTAAATTCATTAAACAAGAAATTTATTAAGAACTTGGCTGGCGCTCGCGCTGAGCACTCACTCAGGTGCACTCCTGTCGCCTCCGCCAGAGGCCGTTGCCCTCCTCGAGGCTCTCGCACAACCTTCGGGAAACATAAATTACTTTTCAAGGATTCCAGGATTCCTGCCTCGCCACTTTGCGCTCATTTCCATCCTGCTGCGCGTACAGAAAGGATCATAACTTGTCTCTTGTCTCCAGTGCTTCAGTTTCACTCAAATTCTATTTTATTACTATCTATTTATTAAATATAATTGGGGCAAGTTTAATACTATAATTGATTTTTCACTGGATGAAGGATGAGGGCTGAAAAGTCGTAAACATAAAAAGCGGTGAACGATTACGTTGATTATTACCATTACTCGTTGGGCGCATGCTGAGCTACTCCACAAACATATTTATGACGATTTTTTCGGTGCTGCTTTACGATTTTGATGGATTTTTATGTATTTTATGCGTTATTATATTATATTTTTATACGGCGCACAGTAAAGTCACACACATATATATGCAACGCATTATACAACGAAAACAACTTCATATTCACGGCGATGTGTTATGTGTTGCCTATATTTGGAATTGCCTACATATAATGGCCGGCGGGTGGAGTGAAAGAAGGAATGCCGAACGACTGAATGTCGGTATAAATTATGACGAAACGACGCACGCAAAATCGCAAAATGTGTATAATATAAATTAGGATCGATTTCGCATCGCACGCAAAAAATAGACGAAAGCGAAATCAATGTTAATGTCAATGTCAACGTCCTCTCGTGAGCATAATCACACGTTTTGCACATTTTCATAGATTTTTATGCTATAGTCACGGCAGCATAACAAGTTAAAGATTTTTAATTTGCATTTTCAGAAACTTTTAGATTGATTTTTGGGTTGCCTACATTATATGTCATTTAATATTAACTAGTTCTATGGTTTTAACCTTAAATTTACATTTTTATTCATTAATTAACGCCAAAAAAGCTAAAAAATAAAATATTATTAACATTCTGACACATTTGATTATTTAAATAAAGATTTTATTGTCAAATTATTACAAAAAGAGCTTAGAATGCCTCTCCGACTATAAATTTGAATGTAATAGGCAACCAATTATACATTGATTAAATAATGGCCGCCTCGCATGTTGTTTTATGTTTGAAGCTTTTAAGTACACATTTTAAAAGCAGTTTGGCAAATATTTACAAGCAGGTAATGTGTTATGCGAAAATGATTTTGTTTGATCTTTTTTTATTTCGGGTAATTTTTTCCCAAACGACTTTCGCACATTTTTCACCGAATAATGAGAGCAACGAGCCGTCCGCCAATAATGTGTCTGATATTTCGTCACGTTCGTACGCACGATGATGATGTTTTATAACTCATGACGTCTGATTATGATGATGATGAGGCAATGAGACCGGATGTTTTCCCGCGGGGCTGCTGATGATTATTTTATGCTGTTTTTCTGACACTTTATTACTTTAACAATGTGAAAAATGCATGTTTGGTTGCCTATATTCATGAATTGAGTGCTAGAGTCAAACAGATGTCGCCACTTTAAATTTTCAAACATTTAATCAAATTTTTGTATTTTATGAGGATTTATGTTGCGTATAATTATGCGTTTCATGTTAAACTCGTTGTTAATAAATTATCGCATCGTTGCTGGGACTGTAATAGGTTAATATGATTAAAATTCTCCCGGAAATCCATTCCGCATAGAAATTTATAGATTTATACACTGACAGGTGCGAAATATGAGTCTGTATCTCGTTTTTGATTCACGTGGTTCTCGTGTTGCGCGTTTCTAGAGCTCGCGCTATTAGTGGCGTGATTAAGGCACATAACTAAAATTCCATTGACCAAATCGAGGCGCGTGTTTACACCGCGCGCGGCGTGCTTGAGAAAAACTAGACAGCGCATTCGTTAGCGGAGCACATTGCGATAACATCCATCGCAGCGGCGGCTAATCGGCGACGTGCTCGTGCGCAATTAAATTGATTAAAATTAATTATTACAACAGTTTAAAATGAGATATAACTGGATGTAAATCGATGTAAATACGAGAAGTCTGATGTGAGGAAATTATTATACGAGTATGTTGGCTAGAAGTATCAGAATGCGAGTTTGTGTTAGGTAGGAATATACAGGGTCATTAAAATATCTTCATACAATATTAAAAAATTTATTTAATGTTTTTGTAACAACAATTTTTAAAATTTTAAATGGTTAAAGTTTCTACGTACACTCAATGGATGAAAAAGTTAACGGATTTTTATGATAATTTAGATTTGATAAGTTTATTTTTAATTCTGATGAATATTCTGAATATTAATTTGGCTTTGAATTATTAATGTATGCGATTTTTTTGCAAAATTCTATCAAAATTAAGAGAACCACTATTTCTATACATAAGTAGAAATGAATGTTAAGTTAAACTTCAAAGAGACCGACACAACGGTACAATAAACAATTTTTTCTACTTTCATCTTTAAAACGCCAGTTTTCTACGGTTGTAAGACATAAAATGTGGTATTTTACACACGGATGGCCATAGCTATGACTAAAGTACTTTAGTCACGGGTTTTAGTCACGGGTGGATCTTACGCCTGTGCATTTACCAATGATGAAGATATTTACATTTTTGAAAGTGTATTTCTTTTATGTCACACCCTATATCTAGATTGAAACTTAGAATAGCTGTAGACATTAATAATTATCATAAATTTACACACGATCATCATTAGTGCACTTGCCTGACGACAATTTACATAAAATTTAAGTTTCTGTTTATTTTATAGATTAGAAGACTAATTTAATGATTTATATCTATGGCGATAATGACATGAATCGGTTTTTAATCGACATAGAGTCATGAATAAACTATCATATAGGTACATAAAGTGCGAGGAAATGTGGTGCTTAGATGAGTTTAATATTATAATAGTATTTTTATCTATTTATCATAATTATAGCCAGAAATATGTGAAAACTGAGAATATCTGTGTAAGATCTTTTAGATTACACGCTTTTCTGACGCTTGTTTAAATAATCTCGCACAATCTTATTTTTTAACTATTGATTAAGATTTTTAATTTTTTTTTTCTACTTTCACCTTTAAAGTGACAGTTTTCCCCGGTTTTTAGACACAAAAAGGGATACTTTAAACACGGATGGTCAAGCCTGTGACTATTAGTACTTTTGTATATGAAATGCTCACTACGTTCACTCTTAATCCTTGTGACTAAAACTCCTTTTTAGCCACTTGATACATAATATACTTTATCGAAAGATCGATATTGTTACATTTCAAAGTATAACTGAAAAAACTTTTATCGTGTTTATCTTTTAATTATGTTGTAAATTAAAACTCCTGAAAATGATTAATGTTCTGTTTGCCCAAATATGTCAGCCATTTTGAGCATTCCGAATTCCCCGACTTTGCACCCGAAATTCTTCAAAGCACAGAAGCCATTATCTTTCCGCGCCACCCAAACCGGAAACCAGTGCTTGCTGGCTCCAGCATTGCAATAAAATAATTCACGTCATGTCGGCGAAATTAATGACGCCCCATTAAAATTAATTTAATTTCATTTGTCATTTCGCGCCGAGAATTTTCATCAGGTTTCAATCTTGGGGCGAATGGACGTCGGACGCGTGTGTGCATATATTCTAATACTTATTCTGAATCGGAGGTCTAGCGGTCTGCCGGTGTGTCTATAAATATAATCCAATGCAAACGGTGCGTGTAATAGAAATTTGTTTGGTCTGCCACCTAGCAATCTCCGAGATTCATATCGAAAAGTGCATCCGGCACGTCAACGCTGGCTAAATATTAGTTAGAATAACACCAGTGACCAAGAATAATAATTTACGATATTTTCGTTCTTGGGTACACGTAGGTTGCACCTTTGGGTGTGATATTTATGGAAAGTGTCAATGATGAATTTTATTTTATTTTACTAGAGGAGACGCAAAAGTTGGTTATGCAAAATTACAGAAATCTGTAATTTTTTCTTGAAATTGGCAAAGTGATAAATTTTATCTCATAAAATAATTCGTAATTAAATTAAACATTTGTTTATAAGTAGATTTTGTTAATTATACTTGTAAACTAATTATTATTAACAATTAAAACGGAAAGTTTAGGAAATACATTAAATTTATATAAATTTAAAACATTATTGTTAGTTACAGCATGTATAATTCAAGAACAACTTGATATATTTTGATGATCTATAATTTATTAGATTTGTCTTAGTTTCAAATAAGATAATAACTATTAAAATGTCAGAAATTATTCTTGGAAGACTGTTAAATAAGGGATGAAAATTGACTCTTTTTCTCACGTCAAATAAAAATACGACAATTATATTAAAAAAATTCTCTCTGCTGCTCTAATTCATTGGTGAATCTAAGTACAAGTACAATGAACTTTTATCAAAGTATCTCCTCTCTGCAATGAAGGCAAGTAGATGAAATAACATCGTCTTTTGAGGAGCTTCAGAGCTTCACTAAGATTGATTTCGTTTGAGAAAATCACTTCGTTCTTTTGATCTTCTTCTCGCGTTGCGTCTGGCTTCATTTCTCGTTTCATTTACAGACGCGTCGAGGCGCAGCAAAACGATTCAATTGTTAAGTCAATACAATTACAATCCATCAAGTTATTCAACTTATTCAACCAAATAAATTAAACGAACAAAACATTTCATTATTTAAAAACATTTTAAATGTAAATTTACGAGTAAATCTATAAAAATGTTACTTTCATTAAAATATCGGTCAAACAAACAAATTCCTATTGAAATCGCGGCGATAAAAATAATTTAAGAATCGAACGCATATAAAAATGCAAGCAGATCGCTTCTCGGCAAATTGCATTCCCTTCGCTGCTTGCATATTTATTGCAAAATATGCGCGACGTGTTCCAGATTCCGGTGACCGGATTTTAGGTTTAGGTTGCCTAGATATATTCCGCATTCTTTACCCAACCAATAACCGCCATAACCGGGATATTTATACGTGTTTACCGATGCAGATGGCGGCCATTTTGTGTGGGATTGCAATTGCATATGTACATATTGACATCTGACATCTGCTCACGCGTGATTCAATCGAAATAAATGCACTGGGCATGTAGCAACTTACAATGGACGAAAATGAATTTATTGCTTTCACTAAATGCATTCAGACGGGTTTTAATTTTGACTTAAGGGGTTAGGTTATGTAAAAAATATTTACTTAAGTTAAGTAGTAGTGTTTTAAGGTATTTTACTTGAAAACTGCTTAAAATAGCTTAAATTTTTTTGATATTTTTGTGACTAAAAACAAAAAATGAAGTTT
Source organism: Dalotia coriaria (assembly GCF_025399875.1). Classification (NCBI taxonomy): domain Eukaryota; kingdom Metazoa; phylum Arthropoda; class Insecta; order Coleoptera; family Staphylinidae; genus Dalotia; species Dalotia coriaria. The sequence goes on from NW_027045445.1 coordinate 7,820,941, forward strand.
TTTTTCATTCTACTCAAATCTAACCTCAAATATATCCTAACCTCAATAGTTGACTCCTTAAAACAACTTTTAATGCCTCTTACAACATAAATCCAACCAGTTACTTTAATCTTTTCTCGATTACCACTAATTATCCACTAATTCCTTCCTCCTGCTTTAACTTTGAAGTTTATTTCTCTATTTTTACGATAAAACAAATTCTGTTTAAAAACCCAACACTCATTATCTCATTTAAATACAATCTGCATCTTCTTGTGTGGTTTGTCTCATCAATTTTTACGTGTATCGTTGGCTGCGCGAGCGTGCGTTTTGAAAGCATTCCAAATTTATTTCCACTCGCACGCATAATTTGATTCACAACTCGGGCGCGCCGAGGAAAAGTGTGAAAAGAAAAGGAAACACTTGTCGCGCAACGGTGTGTGCGCGCATTCCACAGCTCCAACCGCATCAGAGTGAGGCTATAATTATGTAGTCTCGCATGCGCGCATGCAGTGCATACTTAAGTCGGAGATAACATTTCTGGAGCAGCTCCAGCACCTCCCGGAGATATCTTAATAACTACAATTTTCGCTCGTGTTTACAGTGCGGTAATTTTATAGGCTGAATTCATCAAATGATTTTAAACTTATTTTATAATAAATCTGTAGAACATGGTTGTAGTAAATTAGTAAATTTAAGAGTTTAGTTTAAAATAGTTTTTGTAGAAAGTTTTAAATTTGACTGAAACTTGTATCGATAACTGTAGGCAACTTATTTTACAATTTAAGCAAAGTAGAATAAAAAATTAAGAAATTTTCCTTTAATTATTGCTGCAGCAATGAATAACTTGGCTAAAATAAGGTAAACAAAGTGTTTAAATAGATAGTGAAGTAAATTGTTTAAGAAATTACTGCATTAGAGAAAAACATTGAGTTTGTATGCGCTTGGAACAAATTGTCAGGTTAGGGTAACCTACTCGTAAATGAAAGCTGTATTTTAAACAAAGTACGGTGCTGCTATTTCAAACGCTACGGGTAGAAGTAATGAAGGGTAAATAAGGCAACACCGTAATTTGCACAAAATACAACTGTCATTTGTGTTACGTGAGCGTAACCACCATTATTTTAAACAAGCTTTTGTCTGTGACTTTGTTTATTTAATTTTTAGTAAAAATATTGTTAATTTTTATTTTAAAGAAATTAAAAATGCTATTGATGCATTTGAGCGCCATCTCGAATTCAAATATTTAGCCATAACTATGATTAAATGTCTATATAAATTTTCATCCCTTATTTAACCCACTTTAAGTAATAATTTTTGATATTTTAATAATTATTCTCCTATTTGGGACCAAGATGAATCCAAAAAATCATAGATCATCAAAATCTGTTCAGTCGTTCTTGAGTTATAAACGCTGTAACTAACACGAAATTATATATATACTACAGATTATATATTTTTGAAAAAAAAATTGTTTAAGAATGGTTTATAGGGTTTATTAGCAGTTGAAAATAAGTGAAACTATGAAAACATTACAAATATTTAAATAATTTATAACAATAATTTACTAGACTTCTAACTGACGACTCTTTTCAATTTAAATTTATGATTTTGTTCAAGATTGTCTTGTTTATGCTTGCCTGCATGATACGCCCGTGCTTTGTTCACAATTCATGCGAAAAAAATCCAATAGTACAAAAGCGCAAAATTGAATAAAAGGACCCGCACATATTCGCTACACTTATGTTTAGTTATGTGCGTTGCGAGCATCTCGCATAATATGCAAATGAACTGTCCCGGATAAGTTATCGGAAGCTGGTGCGACCCCGAGAGGGCCTCGCGGCTTTCGAGCTTTCGCTGAAGTCGTAACTCGCCGCTAACGGCCAGCGACATACCCAAAACCGAAACAAAGATAACGAGCCGCGCGCAATGAGAATAAAAAAGGGAAGTGCGCAAGACTCACGTAAGCAAAAAATAAGAAATAATAAAGTATCCAGCACGAATGGAGCGAGGCAAATAAAGAAACGGCCCGAAACGGCGTAAATTCAATGAGCATGCATGTGAAACAATGAGTTAAGATGTGGTGAGGAGATAAGAAGAAGAAAATGCAATAAATTCAACAAATAAGTAAATTAATTAATTAAATGAAGAATTTTATTTAAAGAAAAATAGTTTTGCAAGGGATTTTGTTGAAACTATGATTAATCTCTATAATAACTTTCATCCCTTATTTAACACCCTTTAAATTATAATTATTTATATTTTAATAGTTATTATCTTATTCTGGACCAAGACAAATTCAACAAATCATAGATCATCAAAATCTGTTCAGCCGTTCTTGAGTTATACATGGTGTAACTAACCCTACTTTCTTTTAACAGTCTGAATCGATTTGTACAAGAAAATGAAGACGTTGTTAGTAACGTAGCGTGGGTATCAGTTTCCAGGGGTCGTAGCTCCTAAAATAAGCGCGATTTCTTTTTGATATTATGTTGTACAAAAGGTTATGTTGACATAACCTCAAATTTTCATTTTCATATAATTTTTTTAACAATATGTAGGTAGCTATACACGTCTTTATTACAAATATTCAAATTTTGGTAACATAAATTCTTTTCTAACCTTTTGTTATATTTTGTTGCTCCATAATTTTTCTCATTCTTCACATTTCATTGTTTCCCATTACAAATTTTTCTTTATGTCTTAACGACTTTACGACGCTTTTCTTTTCTTTTCTTTTCATCCGGTCGTGTTTACTTGGGTTGCGCACCGTCCCGAATTAATTTTATTCTCTTGCTTCTTATATTATGAATTTGTTTGCTTTACGAGCAAATTAAACGCGCTGAAAAGTTTTATTGTTCGCCATTTTATTGTTTATTATTAAATGCGTGTATTTTAATCAAAATGTTGCCAAGAAACAAATGAAAATTGTCTCGTGATTAATGACGCGTTTAATACGCAATCAAACTGCGGCTGCTATTAACGCACTTGCCCTCCAAAACCTCCAAAATTCGAGAAACGAAACGGCAATATTATGCGTGCGAGATGCCATTAATTACGCAATTAATATCGAAATATCAGAATATAATAAACGTTTGGCACGACCGCGCAATGCGGCAAAGCGTAATTAACAAATTAACGATTCGAATAATTACCAATTAAATCTGCAAGCCCGGAAATTTAGTTAATTGCCAGGATGGCACACAGGGAAAGACAAATGAAGAAAAAATATAAAACAAAAACATAATAAATGCTAAATGTTGAAGTGAAAAAGTTTCGCGAGCATTAATCACTCGTTAAAGAGTTCTTCTAAGTACAAAAACTAAACAAACTCACAAAACTAAGAAAAACTTTGTGGACTACAGCTAAAAGTTTTGCGTTATAGATAAATACACGCGAAACTTTTTTTTAGTTTTTTTTTGTGCCACTTTTATCTGTGTTATAATAAATTGTTTTCTTAAAAAATATTTAATAACAAACCAAAATGAGTAAAAAGTTGATATAGTTATTAGAATTCAATATTATGTAGTATTTTTTGAGTTGTAACTTTCATTACTTATTTAACACCCTGTATATTATATTTTTGTAACAAAAAGTGGTCTATCACATTTTCCATGATCCAAAATATCTTTATACCAAAATTTATCAATATTGCTTTTGTGGTTTATGCGTGAAAGCGTAACAAACAAACAATTCGTATAAAAGATGAATTAAAAATATTGACTAAACTAGGTTATGTTTGGTTGTTGCAGGTAAAGCAGTCCCATTCGTTGAGCTGACAGTTGCGCACGCATCAGTGTTAACCATCTTGGCCATCAGTTTCGAGCGCTACTACGCCATTTGTATGCCATTGAAAGCCGGCTATATCTGCACCAAAACGCGCGCATCTTTGATCTGCCTGCTGGCGTGGTTCGTCGCTGCTGTTTTCACAAGGTAAATCAACAAATACAAAATATTAATAAGAAAACACCCAATATCATCACATCAATCAATGACTTTGATGTTGACATGCAGCGACATCTTTTGATCGATTACTGCAATATATAAACACAAAATTTATGTGATTTATGTGCTGTTATTGAAAATCAAATATCTTTTATTTTTATCAGGAGAAATTATTAACTACTTGTCACTCTATCACAATAAACAAATTTTGTTAAAGTTATAACTTCTAATAAAAGTATGAGATATTTGAATTTGGAGGTTATGGGATAGTATATGTACTTATAGTTGATGGTTTGGGTGACATAGTGACACTAACACTGACATTGGTGACACTGCCACACTTTTTTGACGTTTGACGTTGTTTTATTTTTTTATTGACATTCTAACATATGCATGGACACGCTGCTATCATAACACGCTTTTGATTGTTTATATTAATTTAATTTTAACAATTACAACAAAAGTTACACACAAATATTTGAATCATATTTGAATCTTCATCTCATACTCCATCGAAATAATGATTTAAAGTTGTTCAACAAGTCGAAACATTTCTCTTTGTTTGCGCCACGTTTTGGTTTTGTAGCACGTTTTTCCACCAGCGTACTTTTTTTATAGGATTTTATAAATTGTGTAAGCTGTGTTTCCAGCTGTAATCCGAGGGCCGTATCAGAGTATGATAATACGATTAGTTACCGCCGCGATACGCGCCGCCCTCGGGCTCATTGAGTCATTGAGAGGTCGGCGAGGTCGGGAGCTTGTTTAGCTCGGCAAACGAAGAAAATGGGAAAATTTCATTAGGCGGCCTGCTGGACGCGCAGGACGCTTCGCTGGCGCAGAGCCTCTTAACGACCATATTGGTCACGTCCACTGTGGAAGCGCGCTTGTTTTCAATGTGCTTTTTTCGCACGACGTTTGGGTCTTGAGAGTTGTTTTAGTTGCTTTGGTCGCTTTAATTTCTTGGAACAGATTTTTATTAGTGGTTAGTTAGGTCACTAACCTATACGGAGTGGTAGTAGAACCTGCTTATTTTTAGTTAATAGAAATATTTAAATAAATTCCTCAAAAAGTTGATGAAAGTTGATTTTAAAAATATAGAGGAAATATTTTTTATTATAAGCTTGACATTTTGTATGGTTTTGTGCTGCACCGTAGGCAAATGCGCAGGCGCTAGCTCCGCCCCGTGACTAAAGGCCGTGACAAAAGTACTTTAATCAAAATATTTAAAAAAAGTTTATTTTCGAGAAATTTTAAACTAAATCTTGATTCAGTTATTATCATAGACAGCAAATGTCGTGACTAAAGTACTTTAGTCACCGACTTTAGTCACGGGTTGAAGTTTACGCCTCTGTATTTGTCTATAATGCAGCATAACATCTAAAAACAAAATTTTGCAAATTTTTAAAATAAAATAAGTAATTTAAAATAAAAATAAAATTTCAATGCCTTGACTAAAGTACTTTAGTCACGAGCTTTAGTCACGGGCTTTAGTAATGGGGTAAATGCGCAGGCGCTAACTTCGCCCCGTGACTAAAGGCCGTGACTAAAGTACTTTAATCAAAATATTTAAAAAAGTTTATTTTCGGGTGATTTTAAACAAAATCAGGTTTTTCCAATTAGTTTTTCTTCTTTTCTTGCAATTTCCTCCTGTCATTTTGTCATTTTTGAATTTCTAGCCCAGATTCTTTCCTCAAATCTTTCTCTTCCATTTTGCACGTCCTGCGTGCCATCATCTTGAGTTCAATTCAAGTCGGTTCATTCAATTAAGAGTTCTCTTCGGCTTTCTGGCTCCTTTCTGATTCCCCGATTTTCAATTTCAAAAACCCTTCACTTCAAACTTTCAACATTCCGCTGTTTTAAATTTGTAAATGAAGAATGTTAAATTCAATAAAATTGCATGTTACTACTATGATACAGTACAGTGAAAAACATAAAGATATGTGGAGGAAAGTATAAAGAAGGGCGAATAATGGGCGGTGCCGTCAGACCGACGTCAGACAACAGAAAAAAAATCTGTTACGAGATAAGAATGAAGCCAAGAGTGGAAAACGCACAGACGCAGATATAAGTTGTCTGTGTTTATACTCGTAGAAAACGAAGTCTTCCGAAGAGTTTTTTTTCGTGGTTTTGTGTGAAAACAAACCGCAGACAAAGAAATGCACAAAGCGATTTGCAAAACAGAACAGAAAATACAAAAGTAGCAAAGTTGCAGGATGTACATGTATAGTGCAGGGGATTTTATATAAGGAGATTGAATTTTTGGTCAAAAGTAAAATAATAAGAACTAAAAATTTATAAAACAAGTTGGGTTAGTTACAACTCTTATAACTCAAGAACGGCTGGATAGATTTTGATGATCTATGATTTTTTGGATTTATCTTTATCCTGAGTAAGAGAATAATTATTAAAATATTAAAAATTACGACTTGAAGAGTGTTAAATAAGGGATGAAAATTGGTATAACGATTCCATAATAGTTATACCTGAATAATTGAATTATAGATGGCGCTGCAGTACAGAATTAGCAATTTTTATTTCTTTAATATAAAATTGCGAATTTTTTGCATTTTTCAAATTGTGACTTCACATTTCGAACAAATTTCTCCTGCATTGATGAAATCCCCAGTTGAACTCATAAATAAACGGAATCGCATTACCATTAGCTCGTTCTAGATGTACTATGGTCCTCCTGCTCGTCCTGCTCGTTTTCGTCCTCGTTGAAGTCCTCGCAGTCGTTGGCGAACACAGAAATTTCGCTCGTTTTCCACTCGGTTTTCCGCTCGGTTTGCCGCCGCAGTTCTCGAGAGAGCCCGGACGTAAATTGCAGGATGCAGGACGCAGGCCAGACTTACTCGTAGCTGCACCAACGCGTTTGGGAAAAAACAAACAAAGTGAAAAACAAATAGGTTTAAGCTTTCTCGAGTCATCAAGTCTGAGCTGCTGGGGCTGTGAGAGGGTCCTTAGGCAGGATTTACAGGCGTGCTATCGAGGCTAATTTAAGTGACAGATGTGGTAGGAATTGTGTGTTAACCAATTCAGTATTTAATATTTTTTCTTTAATTAAAAGTTTTGAGATTTTGTGTATTAGTAAAGAATTATTAAGTTTTAAGCAAGAAAAAATGCCTATTTTAACCCGTGACTAAAGCCCGTGACTAAAGCACGTGACTAAAGCCCGTGACTAAAGTACTTTAGTCATGGCTTTGAAATTTTACTTTAATTTTAAAATATTTATTTTAATTTATTTTATTATTCGAATAATTTAAAACTTTGAATTCAATATTCAATATTTTTTCTTTAATTAAAAGTTTTTGGATTTTGTGTATTAGTAAAGAATTATAAAGTTTTAAGCAAGAAAAGATGAAAATTTAAGCTTTACCCCGTGACTAAAGCCCGTGACTAAAGCCCGTGACTAAACTACTTTAGTCATGCCTTTGAAAATTTTTTTTTATTTTAAATTATTTATTTTATTTCAATTCTTATTTAAAAGTTTAAATTATTTTCCGATTAAAATAAGGATTAAGTAATCCCTGAAATTTAAAAGTTACCCAAATTTTATTAAATAATGCTAAGTAGAGTTTAGTGGAATTCTTGTGTCCTAATTTCCATTTGAGCGACAAAAGGCAGCCCTAAATGACAAACGAATCGGAATGAGGATGAGTGCACGCTAATCCAGTACGCGTCTACGCGTCCTGCCATGTCACGCTGGCGCTGCGTGTCCTGTCGTCCTTGCGCCTACTTTCGACGCTCTTTCAAAACGCGCCGATAATAATGCACGTTAAATCGGCTACGAATGAGAGATGCGCGTTTAATTGACACACTTTATGCGCACGAGTGATTTTCATTTCCACCCCACAGCCAAAACAAAAGCAGACAAAACACACATTTAAAGCTTTTCAACATTTTAAAATTTTATAGGAATTTAATGTACTTGTATTTAAATTAGTTACGCAATAGGAAATTCTTGCTAAATTTGCGTGGATTTACATTAGCGTGGGTTGTATTGAACTGCGATCGAGACAAACGACGCAATTATCTGTTTGTTAGTGATTTGGTGAGTTGGAATGAGGGTAGCTGCGTTTACAGCAAGGTGACTAAGGTGGCACGCTTGATTGACCATTAAGGGTGCGTCGCGCGGGGTTAAGCAGAGCAGAAAATTGGAAAAATTTTAGGGAGACAAGTGACATATATCATATAATCTTTTTTAATGTTGAAACATTACTGGGAAAGCGATTTAATAAAATTATAAAAATAAAAACGTAAATAAACTGCACATTTTTGCAAATATGGTTTATATTTAGATTTTAGGAGTTTTAGTCCCAGTTATTAATTATGATTTGTCAAAATTTCATAAATATTTGTAAAATTTTCTGTTTTAAATTTTGATTTTTTTAAAACTTGATTTAGTTATTATCACGAATGGCTAAAGTGGTGACTAAAGTACTTTAGTCACGGGTTTTAGTCACGGAATGAAGTTTACGCTTCTGTATTTGTCTATAGTGCAGCACAACAGCAATAAACAAAATTTTACAAAATTTTAAAATAAAATAAGTAATTTAAAATTCAAGTAAAATTTCAAAGCCATGACTAAAGTACTTTAGTCACGAGCTTTAGTCACGGGCTTTAGTCACAGGGTAAAGCTTAAATTTGCATCTTTCCTTGTTTAAAACGTTATACTTCTTCACTAATACACAAAATCCAAAAAACAAAATTTTGCAAAATTTCGAAAAAATATGTGATTTAAAATTAAAGTAAAATTTTAAAGCCATGACTAAAGTACATTAGTGACGAGTTTTAGTCACGGGCTTTAGTCACGGGGTAAAGCTTAAATTTGCATCTTTTCTTGTTTAAAAATTTATAATTCTTCAATAATACACAAAATGCAAAAAACAAAATTTTGCAAAATTTTTATACAAATAATTTTTGATACGTTGTATATATTTTTAATTAACTACACCATACCAAATATTGAACTAAATTAACTTTATTTTACTACATCTTGAGTAATCAGTGAACAAAATTTAAGTTTTAAAAGTTTCACAATGAAAACTACGTTAAAAAGTAATAAAACGCAAAAATATATTAACTTAACTTCACTTCACTTAATTTAGCAATCTTGAATATGAAAGATCCGCTTAGTGGACTCGACACAAGTGTCAATAAATCACGCAAATTGCACAAGGCATTAAAATTATTACCTGTATCCGCCGATACAGCAGCACATAAACTTAAAAAGCACGTTCCACGCACGTGCCACAAACTTTATCGTCGACAAACAGCCGACCATTAAATTCCTATTCCTATTCTTAAAAAAATTTTCATCACTGAACAAAAAAAAATTGAATAAAAATCACTGCGTAATATTTAATCCTCGTGGGAAGCGCTTACTACTCGAAAGTAAAAGCAAACAGACATCGTGTAAAGACTGAGACTCGTTGTGTAAAGTCCTTGCACGTCCTGGAAGGGCTTTCAAGCGCGAGTGAGTGTTTAAGGGATGGGAAAACGTCATTCACGTCATTCGCGTGACACAATGTGTGTTTGCCGAGAGAGAAACTAATGCACTTTATTCCGGTTTCCAGCCACAGTGCAATCAATCTGTACGTTATCGTTTTTATCGCCGGAGATATACTTGAAATATGTAAATATCCAGAGGAGTAAAACGAGGATAATGCAAACGAAATCAATTTGCATGCGAATTTCCAGAGCGGGGAAGGCTGGGAGATGCAAAAGTTGATTTCGTAGTGCAGTTTATGCAGTTGATATTTTGCGATGTGATGTGATTGTCGTTTGTCGTTGAATTAATTTGATTTCTGTGTGCAATTTGGCACGCATTCAAGTCATATCGTCAGAGGAGATTAATATGCGACTGTGGAGACAAGAAAAAAATAATATATCATTTTTTTTTAGGTTTTTCTTGATGATTTCATCATTTTTCAAACTTTGACTTTTTTTGTTATAAAATTGTTAATTTTTCTATTTTCTTGGCAATTTCTTCACATTTTTTCCATTTCCAATGATTTCTTGAACTATTACACACGTTTCAAGACCAAAATTAGCCAAATCGGCCCAGCCGTTCTTGAGTTATAATGAAATTCAAAATTTTTATAAATTTTGTAGCTTTTGCTCACAATTTTGTTCCTGTAGCTTTTAATAAAAATAATTTTTAATATTTTAATGATTATTCTACTATTCGGGATATAGATGAATCCAAAAAATCATAGATAATCAAAATCGGTCCAGCCGTTCTTGAGTTATAAATGATCAAACTAACACGACTGATGATAAAGTAAAAAAAATCATTTTTTGTAAATTTTAATACAAATATAACAAAGTTACAAGGACTTTTAAAACTTCCGGTTTTCACCATTTGATAAAACAACTTTCTGACTTTCCTCCCGCATAAAAAAGTATTTTTTATTCCTTTGAGTAGCAATACCACCCCCAAAATTGTAAAATGTAAACGATATCATGCTTTTATGATTGGATTATTTCGACGGCAAACTTTTCGAAACTCTCTCCACCGCGAACTTTCCCCGTCGCGCGATTTTCCACCCACATTCGCAATTCTTTCTGCAAGTGTGAGCAATTGCACGCGGCCTACTTTTGTCTCAGAAACGTAGAAACGGACGATGACGATGCCGAAGCGGTGGATCCTTATTGCGAATCCTTGCACTTAGACGACAGGACGCAGTCACGAAGGGGGTCGAATCCAATAACCCGACTGGCAATCAAGCGGCCGTCGGGGGGCTTGTCTGTGGCTACTTGCCGCCGCCACCCCCTCCACCCTTCACTACCACTAGTGTAACATAGAAACAAGAAACGAGTCGAGAAATACCCGAGAAAAAGAAAAGCAGTAGCAGTAGGCTTGCAGACGGAGGCGGCGAGACGATTGCGGAGGCGGCAAAGAAATCCGACAAATTTAGGTCATCCTCTTAGGACGAATGCAGCCGATATTAGATAGATAGGCCTAACGAGACGCGTCTCGCGTACGCAACTCGCCCAGCAGCCGCCCCGAGAAACAGCTGCAACTTTCCTCTCCCTCGGGTGCGCGCCAGTCGAGAGATCACACACAAAGTTGCTTCCGGAGTTGGTTTATGCCGCGTGTGCGTCAAAGGGCGGAGGCGGCGAAGAAAAAAGGAAATTGTAAGGAAATGCGTACGGTTTCCGCCGCCGCCGCCGTCGGGGCTATTTTCGGAAGCGATGTGCGTTCGACTCTCATCTGTTTCGCCGAATTGTGTCAGAGAGACGCGACGCACGTGTCGCCGCCGCCGTCGCCGCCGCCGCCTGTGATTCATTCCTCGGATGGTTATCGTAAGCTGTACTACGCGTCGCATGTGGCGTGTGCGTAGTAAAATTGCCTTTCTTCTCAAGCGCGTTACTCGCAAACGCTTCATCCAAATCGAACGCCCTTTGGGCACGAAGATAAAGGAACTTGTTGGCTATATATTATTGCTTGTTGGGAATTTTTATCCGAAGTGGAATGCTATTTGTAGCGGAAAATCGACGATGAGAAATTTCTCATGTTGAATAAGAATCCCTACTATAATATTATAAATGCGAAAGTCCTGATGTTTGTTACACTTTCACGCAACAACTTAACTTAACTTAACCGATCATCATGAAAATTTGTACACATATTCTTAGTGGTCCCCGAATGGTTATAGGCTACTTTTTATTTAATAAAAAAAATTATTTTTTAAATAAAATAAAGAAATAGTTTAGCCAATAATACCTCTGCATCTGGCTATTCGACTACTTTAACGCCATCTAGCATTCCAGCAATGAAGCTCAAACCTTAGTACTATAGTACCATCACACTGTATTATCACACTGTATTACCGACAGCTACGTCAACATCAAATCCAATTGACTACACTATGGAGACTGTACACTATACTTCCATAGACTATACTTTCAGCCATTTTAAACTTCCCGCCATTCTACTTCATTGTTACTTCTTCTGTGACTACAGACGCGTACGGAAGCAACTTCATTATTTTAGATATTCGCGAGCGAAGCCAAGGGTTAAAGCTAGTGATTCATATTTTTCTAGGCTATAAATCCACAAATGTCAAACATGCATGATATTGGTTGAAAAATTCACCACCAGATGGCAATAGTGGTACTTTTAAAGCTAACACATAGGTGGCGCTACTGGTGTGAATGTAAATATTATATTTTAATTTTTTTCGTAAAAATCTGATTTTTGAAGGGTTTTGTAAATTTTAAGGGCTGATTCTGCTTTGTATGATGCGCTGGTGTGGTTTGAGGGTGTTTTTGCCTGATTTTGTTCATGGATCGCAGTTTTTTTTGGTTTTAAAATAGAAAATACACCACAGATGTGGAATTTTGTTTTTTGAATGTTTTTATGTGTCCAACAGTCCGATCCTGGGCATCGCCGAGTACCACCATGCTGAGTACTTCGACGGCAGCCGCGTGCCCACGTGCCACACGCGCGCAAACACCTTCTGGCCGGCGGCGTACTTCCTCGGCAGCTGCGTGCTCTTCTTCCTGCTGCCGTTCATCGTCCTCATCGTCCTTTACCTGATCATCGCGCGCAACCTCATCTCGCACGCCGCCAACGTGGTGCTCAACAAGCACCTGGACAGTTACTCGATTCGCGCACGCAAACAGGTTATCCTCATGTTGGGCACCGTTGTGCTCTCCTTCTTCCTCTGCCTCATTCCATTTCGTGTCTTTACCATCTGGATCATCATCGTGCCCGAAGAGAAGTTCTACGCGCTTGGCGTGGAGAAATACTATAATATTTTATACTTTTGCCGGATAATGGTTTATATTAACTCTGCGATTAATCCGATTTTATACAATCTGATGAGTTCGAAGTTCCGCACGGGGTTTTTAATTTGTTCGGCCTGGAGGCGGCGTAGGCATGGGTTTAAACTCAAACGGGCGGCGCGTAATGGTACTTTTAGTACAACGGCGAATTCGAGACGTGATAGTTTGCTGCGGGCGGCGACTGTCAAAAGCACTGACAGCGCACGTGATCATTTGACAAGTGACAACGTCAATTCTGACAGTTCTGCTAAGTTAGGCAACCAACAACGCACACAGTCGGTGCTATTCAAACAAATGCCGTCTACTTCTATTGAAGAAACAGGGTCTGATGCGAGTGGACTGGACGGGAAGAAACGCTTTTGCATTTTACATAAAAATGTCATAACTGCCGCGCATCGTAAAGGCCGCAGTAAGTTTAAAATAAACAATGAAAATTTAGAGAATATTTCGTTGAAAGAAAATCGATTTTTGCGAAAAACACAAAAAAGTGAAGAAAGTTTTGTTTAAAATTACTTTAGATTGCAAATTGCACACCGAACAAAGTTTAAAATAGAATTAACAGGAGTGGAAGTACTTGATCCTTGTGACTAAGTTTCCTGGATTTCAAGGACAAAGGTGTTACCGTTACAAGTCTGCATTATCCTTTTAGGACTATCGATCTCACGTTTTCGGTGCGTTTGTCTTTCGCTGTCTTCAAATCTTAGCGAGGCGTTAAGCTGTCATCCTGTCTTTTCCGGGAATTATTATTGAAAATTCAAAAATTATTACTCAAACAGAAATTGGACCCAAAATCATGACTTTTGTTGACTTTCTTCAACTTTCGAAGATTTTTATAAAACTTTTTCTTTTAAAATTAATCGTTTCGGTCAAATAGGAAAATTATTCACTTGCCTCCAGCGCTTTGAAACTCCCACGATCAAAACTTTCAACTAAAGCTCCTGCAAAGGTCCTTTTGAGGTCCTTCCGGTCTGGACCCACATGCGGTACGCCACCAGCTTTGTTATGACACTCTTCATCATTTGACAACGATTTACTCCTTGAAATCACATTCTCCCATCCTTTTTTTTGCTCCCACGGCTGCCGAGAAGGACAAGGACACACCTTACACACCTAGGACGACTGCGGACACACAAGGACACATTGGGGAGACACATTCATGAGGTTCGGCAAGGTTTCGCATGCAAAGTGCGTTAATATCCGTGCGTCACGCGCTTTTTACCTGCGCAGGATAAGGATTTCCAGGATAGCATGGATTTCAGTACTCATGATGATTTATCACCAACTCGTGCGCTACATTTCAATTTCTTCAACCACAGAATCAAAATTTGCAATCGCTGCGGCTATAAATATAAATGTAGTTCGGGGAGTCCTTAAAATCAAGGACATGCAAAAGAAATAAAATTATTTACGCCATAAAATGTGACAACTGCCAAAGATGACTAGATATATTAATGTTACTTATTTCTATTATGACTTAACGCGTTGGGTACTTAGGTATTAATATTTAATTATTCGTAGGTTGTCGGCCATTTTGAATAACAAACACTTAATGATTTACTTGTTAATAATACGACAAATAGTGATATTTGCTGATACATGACAATGTACGCGTTGCATTTGCATTTTATTCATCGTTCATTTATTTATAAATTATTTATAAACATAATTCATTCATTCATACAACTGTATTGTGTGTGTTAACGTAGGCAACTCATTATGCACTCACTACATTCGTTTTCATCAACATCAACAGAAACATATTAAATACTAATTAATAAACTTATAATACATGTTTACCGAATATATACAATACATAAATAAACAATACTATACAATACGTATGTAGAACTTATCTGTATTTGTAATAAACATGCTTGTAGACATGTAGCGCCATCTAGATGCAACTCGCCACACTTCAGTGTTTATCTATTTGTCTTTAGATTGCACCGCATTGTGTTTAGATACACGTAGACAATTTTAAACACACACGGTGGTGTTGTGAGACGAAATGTTTGGTTATGTTGCAGCCCGATATTGGCCATCACCCAGTTCAGCTACGAAGAGTATTTCGACGCTACCATGGTTCCAGTTTGCTTCAGCCTAGCAGAGACCTTTTTCGCTTCGATGTACTTCATCCTCACGATGACGATTTTCTTCTTTCTGCCTCTACTGATCCTCATTGTCCTCTACGCCATGATCGCCAAGACGTTGATGGACCATCCGAATTTAATGACTGCCTATCGCAACAACGCACTGCCATCGCAATCTGTAATCAAATATCGTAAACAAGTCGTCGTTATGTTGGGCACTGTTGTTTTAGCATTCTTTGTTTGTTTATTGCCATTTAGGGTGCTTACTCTGTGGATTATTCTTGCGCCTGCGCATACGATTACAGATATCGGTATAGAAGGTTACTACAATTTGATTTATTTCTGCCGCATTATGTTTTACATTAATTCAGCGATAAATCCGATTCTGTACAACATAATGAGCTCGAAGTTTCGCGGTGGGTTTTTGCGTGTTTGCGGTTTTCATGCGAGGATGAAACACAAGAATGCTGATATTAATAGGAAGAATACTTTCAATACGACGTCGAGTACGAATACATCCAGTCAGCACACGTCGGAGAGTTTGTTTTCCAGATACTCGAGTAAGCACAAACAAAAACATGATAAAACTGATAAGGAAGAGAAAAACTTGGAAAGAGATTCGTTTAAGAGCAAGAACGATGTGTATGTGAGGATTATTACGCAAAAGGATAAAGATAAACATTTCGCAGCGCCATCTGAGAGTTTTGTGTGAAACTATTCATGTCATGTTTACTGTTTAATGTTGTTATTTTTTTATTTTGTGTTTTAACGAAATGAAACGAAACGAAAAGTGAGATTGTAACCTAATTAATTGAAAGTAATGCGAAAACTCATATTATGAGACACAACATAACCTAATATAACCTATAATTCATCAGCATGTGGATTTGCTCAATGAGATGTTCGCAAAGTGTTGTAAAGTGTTGAGATAAGTTTTATAAGCGAGAAATGAAAAGAAAAAGACAAAATCAAAATGAAAAGACATGAAAAAGATTGGAATCGTTTAGCGTTTTATACGAGCGAATGGTTGATAACAAATCTAGTCTTATTTTTTAACAATTTATGTTCCTACAGACGGAAGAATTGATGGGTTGTGTGAAGTTGAAATTGTTGGTAATTGTTGAAACAAAAACTGTTGGAAACTGTTGGATTTGGAGCGATTTTTAGTCAATGGCAACAATATCTATGCATATATTTTGTATAAATATACTGTATATATGGTAAATGTAATGAGAAAATGATGAATAAACGTTTTTAATGTATCAATAACTAAATTATCAATAAATTCAAATTGTTTTGTTGTGTAGTATTGGAAATATTGTTTTTTAGGTGTAATGTTGGTTGCCAAGAGTTAAATCGGCATTTTTATTAAAATATTCGAACAAATGTTTAATAAAATACATTTTTAATATAATTTAACTATTTAAATAAATATAATTATTATGTGTAATAATAATCGTATATTTTAAAAGATTTTTTAATGTTATTATCACAAATTTAATTTTTACTATCCCATCCATATGAACCATAAAATTTAACACAAAATAATGAAAATTTACAATAAAAAAGGTTTATTATATGTTGTTTGTATAAATGTAAAAGAATTACAAGAAATAAATAATTTTTAAACCATTTTATTTCATTTTTATCGTGTACAATAAGTTGCCTACCTCTAGGCGCAAAAATATCCCTGCCACACATTACCCCTGCCTTCGCGATAGTCAATATTGTTGCAGGTGCAAATAATTAATTAAAATCACGTGTATTAACCAAACTAAGCGTTGATTTAACTACACTATATACCTAGGTAAGTCTCAGAAGCATTGTTCACATTTTTCCTTCAGTTCTTTTCCTACTACGCGTTCTTTTCGCTGTCATTACATAAGTTCGTCTATAACCTAACATTTTTCACGACGAACGAAACTTCACAAACTTCAAATTATAAGCGACACACACAAATATTAGTTTAGTTTTATTTAGATATTAACCAGTAACAATACTGTAAAATTCCAGTGTATAGAGCGTTCTTATCATGGGCAACACAGTGTCTGCTGCAGACATTGCAGCATCACACATTGTCTATCCAAATCAACACAAAGATGGACAAGCAACACAATCAAAGGTACCCCCTGGGCATCCACATGTTCAACATGGGAATTATGCAGCTGGGGAGATACCTCCAGAATGCCCAATGCATCAGAAACAAGCTCCTGTAGCTGCGCCAGCTCCTGCACAACCTGTGGCTGCTTCAGAATGTCCTGTTGGATATGGAAAAGGAGATGTTAATCCTTTAAACATGGTAAGATTTATTTATTTGATGCATAGTCAACATATTCATTGTTAATTATGAACGAAATAATGACATTTATGTTGAAATTCTGTGGTTTCTTAATATTTCAATGCTTTTCGTGTATAAGAAGTTGCCTACGTTAAATACACGTTCTAGAATAATTCACCGAAAGAAATTTCAAAAAACAACTTTTAAAACTTTATCTGAAAGGATTTCATTTGCAATAATGCAGTAAATACACTTTTTATTTATACACAAATTAATTTCACTATTTCTATTTTTCCAGATGCCACCAGCTAATCAGAAACCATCCCCTGATCAACCATTTCCTCTCCCAATCGACAGACAAACCTCCTCAATCCCGAAAGCAATCGTCAAAGAAGGCGAATCCCCATTCTGGGTGTATCCCAGCCAACAAATGTTCTGGAACGCCATGTTACGGAAAGGCTGGCGCTGGAAGGAGGAAGACGTCAAGGAGAAAGACATGGAAGCGATTATTAAAATCCACAACGCCAACAACGAGCAGGCATGGCAGGAGGTACTTAAATGGGAGGCGCTGCATGCGAAAGAGTGCTGCTGTCCGAAACTGAAAAGTTTCGGTGGCAAAGCAACCGATTATTCACCACGCGCACGTATACGTCAACTAATGGGCTATGAGCTACCATTTGATCGTCACGATTGGATTGTTGATCGATGCGGGAAAGATGTACGATACATCATTGACTACTACGATGGCGGATCAGTTGATACGAAATTTAGGTTTGCACTTTTGGATGTCCGTCCGGCGATGGACAGGTAATGCATATAAATTTAAACAACTATTAATAGTGTGCATTTCGACCTGGAGTTGCAAATGATTTGAGGTTAATGTTAATAATGGATTCTTAAATGTTCTATTTTGGTTGCAGTTTTGAAAATATCTGGGACCGAATGAAGGTCGCATGGTGGCGATGGCGCTACAGCAACGAATAATGCAAGTTAAGCAATTTTCCCAAAGTTAGCCGCCATTTAGACAGTGTAATTAACCCAAAGTTTGATGCGAGTGTAAGTTCGCATTGTTTCACAACATTTAATTAAATTATTTAAACGATCAATGTTATTATCGCATCGGTCACGCTCTTGTGAGTTAATAAACAAATAGGAACAACATATCCGACGAAGAAAACAGTCCCTTTTACTTAAAACTGATTTAAAAATAACTCGCTCACTTTGTTAACTTTAAGATTTAGTTTAGATAAACGTGTAACACGCGAGCGGTGGTAATTTGTGTAAGAATTACCTCGCGGGTTAGTTTAAGATGGTGGCCGATAAGAAAATCACCGTCACAAGGTGCGTGCTTAATGAAATTACCGCCTGTAATTGATTATTATGCAAATCGCGCTTGCAACAAGTTGTTTCACGGTTTAATTTTATGTTTCCGATCAATTTCTTTTGTAAAAATTGAGTGATTGTCACTTTGATGTATATTGTGTGGCCTATATTGATAGATGAGGGTATTCTATGCGTGATGGCGGCGGCTGTAGCGGTCGATAATACAGAGGGCGCCTGTCGCGCCGCCGTCCACGATGGTCGCCGGCTGATCGCACCCAAAACACGCACGCACACACAAACAAACGAACGCTCGCCGTCGCCAGCCGGATATATTTCCATCCAACAATAATCGAAAGCGACTCAATTGTGAATAGTGCGTGCAGCAATCTAGCGAAAAATTCACGTTTAACGAACAGTACAAATCTATCAACGTATATAAACCGCGCCGAAATTTGACAGACGACTCCGTTGCCAATTTCCCCATCGCTAGCGATTACAATAAACATTAAACGGTAAGGGTGTGTACTTGTGTGACAACCTGAGAGAAGTTATACTCGCGTGATGAGAATGTGCGCGGCGCGTAACGCCGACAGCCGGCGATAACGAAACCGTTGGTGTCGCGCGATTGTTGCATCGCCATCTTCGGATGCGCGCGTGTGTGCGTGCGTGCGAAAACCACTTGTTAGCCCGCGAGCAGCGAGGGTGCGCGCACCCGCACACAGTACCCACACGACGCTCCCGTGTGCTGTGTGCACTGTGCGGCACGGCGTGCAATTGTTTATTAAGAAAAACAACAACACACACGCGCATCGACACCGAACGGAAACGAACACGTTGAAGACTAGTCAGGCTGGCCGAAGATCTTCACTCGAAGGCTTCGTAGAATGATCGGGTGAGTACCTAACCTCAATACTCTACCACCCCATGTATTAGTTATAGGTTAGCATAGTATAGAAAACATTTTAAGCTGTAACTTGTATGATTTTAATGCGATTTGAAAAATTCAAACGTCATTTTATTCGTCGGGTCAACCCCAGGTATGTATCATGTTTATTATTACCGGGAATTTATATTAATGAGGTTAGGTTAATAAAACGCTTGTAAAGATAACGTATCGCCTGTATATGCGAATATTTTTCTATAATGAACATTCGTAGCCGCCATTGTTTTTATGTTTGTATTGCGCGCGTGTGTGTGTAGCAAACAATAAAATCGCCGGCGGGCGTTTCGAGAGGGGCTTTTTTATCAGCCGCGACAGGGCGCCCCCATTGTTGCGCCTCTTCGCCATGTGCGCGCACTCGGCGCACAATCAACAGCGAATGTAATGAAACATGCTACATCGCAATATTGTAATCGCGCTCGTACTTTTGAATTAGAAACACAGCAGCGGCGTGTATCATGTATCAATATCACAATGAGTTCTACGCGTGTACGTAAAAGTTTACAAAACAACAGATAACATCTTTATTTTAAGGTTAAAATGTATTTGCGTGTATATTGGGTTGCATAATATTAGGCGCATGCGTATGGAAATACAGCAATAGTAATTGTAATTTGCGTTAATTGCGCTTGGAATTATTTAATGACTATTTACTTATTTACTCAGCTAATGAGCAATGGGGGCGGCGGGGGCGGTGCGTGTTGAACACAAAAACACCAATCAATGTATTGACGATAAAAGTTCGGGTTTTGTTCGACGATCAGGAGATTAATTATTTATTCATTTGTGTGCGTGAGTTTAAATTGAGTTCATCCAACACGAATAATCATCAATCACATTTTATTGCTACTAATTAATCACTCATTATCGAATTGTAGTTTTTGAAATTATTACTATTGATGTGATGTATAATATGCAAACACACTGTATGTGTTTATGAGTGGACATTATCACATGAGTGCATGCAGGCGCTAATTGAACGTAATAAAAGTTTGCTGCATTAATTAAATTATTCACTTAGGCGCGATTGGTTTCGCTTCTCTATCCAACTGTATTTTTTGGTTTTAATATGTAGATATTATTTAATATGCAATGATTTTCGTAATTTATTCATTTATTTATTAACGGCGCAATTAAAACCGCGCGATTAAACGTTGATTAAATGCAAATACTCGCGACTGTCCCACAGGAGGCTTTAAAAATTATTTGCAATTAGAACACAATTATTCAGAATTTGAATTTATATTCGGATGGGAATTAAAAATCGTGGAAATGTTGCAACATGTAGAAGTTAACTTGAATTTATGTTAATTAATTAATAACGTAATTAATTGAATTTGTTTCGTGTTGTAAGGACATTTAATTAGAATAAGTGCTTCTGTTTAGTGTTTTTTTTGATTTTATTTAGTTTCAAACATTGCAAGTGTAAGGTTTTTAAAAGTTTAAAAGTTTTTCATTCATTGTACAGATTTCTTTGGAAAATGAAAGAGTAGGAAAAGGCAAGGGAATGTAATTGTTAGTAATTACATTTTTAATTTCTTTAATTAAAACATGTCATCATCTATTGCTAGGTTAAGTAAATCTATATATATATATATATATAAATTGCTGTTCGTTAGTCTCGCTAAAACTCGAGAACGGCTGAACGGATTTATCTTATCTTGGTCTTGAATTATTCGTGGAGGTCTAGGGAAGGTTTAAAAGGTGAGAAAAATTCGAATAATTGCCGGGAAAATCCTTAAAACAGCTCTTTTCTATAGAATAAAATTTGACATTGAGATTCAATCATAGTTATAGTTAAATAGTTGAATTCGAGATGGCGCGCTGAAGTGCATTATTGACAAAACTTTATATGCATAATTTCTTTAAATTAAAATTGCTAATCTTATTGATGGAATTGACTCTTACTACGAGTATGTCTAGAACAAGAGAGTAAAACGAATTACATTTTATTAAACACTGCCGGAACGAAGTCGCGGGCAACAGCTAGTTCAATTATAGAAAAAACTGTTTTTTTCTTTTCTGGTTGTGAGGCATAAAAAGTGTACTTTAAACACGGATAACCAAAGCCGTGACTAAAGTACTTTAGTCACGGGCTTTAGCCACGGGGTGAATTTTAATTTAAAGAATTTATCACTTTAAAAATTAATAATTTTAATGTTTTTGATAAACAAAAGTAAAAAAAAGTAAAAAATTACGTTTAAAAGAAAAAACACAAAAAAACTGCTACAATTAGTCTTCAACTGATCGCTTTGACATTTGTAACATTTCAACCACCCCCATACCATTTCGTCAGTTAGATCCCCATTTAAAAACACAGATAGCACTTAAACGCCACTTGTTGTGTTGTAACACGCCAATACTCCTCACAATACTTACCTACAACTAACTAACTACTTGTTACACATTCGTGTCGTAATAGTTCACCTTTGCGGTCGTCATTTCGCCTCCGTGTGTATATTGTTTTCCAATCGATCGCGCATCGATTACAGACATTACGGCCATTATCGACTGCGGCCGCATTACATGCATTACGGCCATTAGCCGCCGAGGGGGCAGTGAGCATTGAGTGCGCGCCGGTTTACAATGCGAGGGGGTGTAATTTATTAAAGGCTTGTGTTTTTTTTGCTTCTCTCCTTCGTTTCACTCGACCTCTGACGCCGCGTCGCGTTTCGTTTCATGCATTGCAATGCGACGCAGAGAATCGATTTTCCAACTAGCAGCGCACAGCGAGCGACACATAAATAGATAATTACATTAATTGAAAACATTGAAGACATTAAGTTAAAGGACGTGTTTTAGGGGGTTTGATGGTGGTAATTATGGTTATCATGGAATTTTTTATGTGAGCATTAAATATTTATTGAATTTTTGATATTTTGAAGGTTTTTTCAAAGGTTTTTGGATTAATTTGGTATTATTATTACTAAATTTGTAATTTTTAGTAAAAATTTAATTTTTGTAATTTTTAAGACATTAGAAATGGTAATAATGCACTTTTGCGCCATCTAGAATTCGATTATTTAACTGTAACTTCATTTTAATCTCTATAAGAACTTTTATCCCTTATTTAACACCCTTTAAATTATAATTTTTAAGATTTTAATAGTTATTCTCCTTTTGTAGGCCCAAATGAATCCAAAAAACCATAAATCATCAAAATCCGTCCAGCAGTTCTTAAGTTATAAAGAATCTAACAAACATGACTTTATTTAAAAGCGCTAGTCTAGTTTATCTGATACATTTTTTTTTCATAAATTTAATATGAGTTCTTTTTTTACTCTACGTGACTTGTTTACCACTAATCAACATGGCCGCCGCTGTCATATGCGTTCCTCTTTTGTTTCGCGCTGTTTGCTCGCTAATCATGTTGACTTGGGCGCGCACTGACAAGAATAACCATTAAAATTGGTGACTCATGTTTTTTTATCATATTCTAATACCTTTTATGATTTTTACTATCTATATGGATTTTTAGTTTTCATTATTTTTGGATTCATACGAGTACGATCCTCTCGCCTCTTTTTTTATTTTTATTTTTATGTGTTGCGTTGTTGTTTTCTGTTTACGTGCGTTTTATACGTTTCGTTTGCGCGAGATAAAAATGGCGAAATTAATGTCGAACGCGCGGACACAAAGCTACGCAGTAAAGCCAAAGGAATTACGAGCAACGGGCGCTGGGAATTTCGATATTCATAATAGAAATCAAACACGCTTGTTTTCCGACGGGCCATAAACGCGTACGCGCCGTAAAAGCGCGTTTCTTTGAGTGCGAACGCAAACGCATTTTTTTCGTTTGTTTAACTTGGTTTTGGCAAAGATTTTTAAACGTATTTTTAGGGGAAAACTGCGTGGAGCGTAATTTTGGGCGGAAAATAATCGAGATATTTGCAAAAACTAAACAAAAATTTGCGACCTTTAACCATCAATATCATAACACGCGGACATAAAATTATATGAGATTTTTTGGACAACTATGAAAATGCCAATGATAAAGGTTAATAAAAATGATCAGCTTATTACCTTATATTTCGTCGTGAAAACTCTAATATGACCATTAAACAAATATTAATGACTTTAAAAAATTATATAAAAATTTAGAGAAAGCAACAAATTTTTTTTTAATTTAAAAATTTGTTTTTCTTTTATTGCTATTGATAAACCAAGTTTACTTTTGTAAAATTAGTAATTTTACACTGGTAATATGTTGCTATTATACAATAACCCAGATAAAAACCTTTATTCCTTATCCAATATCTCTTATTCCTTATCATTTATCTTTCATCCTTTGTATGAGCATATTTCCCAATAGTAACTATAAATTCTCCAAGGATATTAATATGTTACGCTCTCAGTCTCAATCTCGGACCTCGGCCGGTTTTAATTCGGTTTACTTTGTCGCAAAAAAGGACGCGGACGCGGGACGGTGGAGAATTTTTATTTTTACTCGCCGGATTTTAATCCTTTCGAGACGTATTAATCATGTTTGGACGCGGCAAGGATACGCGAACGCAAATAAACCTCCAGCGGCGCGCGTGCTACCAAATTGCTATTGAATTTTCGGCGAACGAGGACAATTCGATTAGGGTACAAAGAATCGGTTTCAAACGTTCAGGAGTAAATAAATTTTGAATTTGCCTAACAAAATCTTAAATAATTACTGTGTTTGTGTAGTTTTTAATAAAAATCGCTGAATAATTTACTTTTACTATATAATTAATGAAATAATTCGCACCTACATTGCATTAAACAGGAAAAAAATCAAAACATAATAAAATTAAATTAACGAAGCATATTTTATCGAAATATTAAATACTTTTTACACGTAAATACTGACCCCATCAAAATTTAAATTTTTTACAATTTGAATTTCGACGTTTCGTATTGGTATTTTATTCGATTCTGATGGCGGAATGCTCTGCTCCTCGCTGCGTAGGCAGGGCGCGCGCTGCACACACGGTGATTACTTCCTGGCGCAGGAAATTAACATTTCCTGCCGGCCGTGCATATTTCAAACGACATGCAACACCGTAGGGTACAACATATGTAGAACATACCTACTTACAACACATTAAATAATCCAGGCGAAAATGTTTAATTGAAAAGCGATTTAAGACCATTTCTACTTACGCCATCTATCATCCCATAGCTCACATTTTCTAAAAAATAATTTTTATTTAAATAAAAAATAAATCTAACATTTTCTAGTAAAAATAAAAGAAAAAGAAAAAGACTTTAATATCCGCATGTAAACTGTTTAAATTGATTTGCGATTGCAGACTTTTAGTGCACTGCGGTTTCGTAGGTTTTGTTGTCACGTCTCCAGTCGCAACCCTCCATCAATCTCCTCGTACGCGCGCGCGCGCTCTCGTGGTAAATCAATCGGAGCGTAAAATTGCCCCCTATTTAGTGAAAACCGATCGTCTGCTTTCCGCGTGCTCATCACCATGTCTGGCGAGAATAAACGAGATCATCGAACGCGTCAACCCCGCCAACCGCACGACGGCGCCCAACCCTTAACGTAATATACCGTTCATCTCAATCTCATCTTTCATCTTTTCTGTATTCATAATCATGACTTACAAGGTTTTTAAATTTAGATTTTGCACAGGGAAATTTACCCAAACTAACTATCGTAAAACATTAATATTTACGGAATTAAATTTTAATTATTAATTATTTTTGTTTCCTGTTATCGGATCGATAAAAGCTTTGCGTGGAAAAATGTCACAAACATCATAAATAATATATTTTAGACGAAAAATCTATACATAAATGAATTAATATTTGCTAGTTTTTTACCACAACGTAAGCTTATTCATTTTCAATTTTTATTTTAATTACTTTAGTCACGGACTTTAGTCACGGCCGTGTGAAAAGTACCACTTTTTGTGTCTAAAAATCATGGAAAAACTGGCGCTTTAAGGATGGAAGTAGAAAATGTAAAGTACTTTAGTCACGAGTTTTAGTCACGGCTGTGTATAAAGTACCACTTTTTGTGTCTAAAAATCATGGAAAAACTGGCATTTTACAAACGGAAGTAGAAAAATGTAAAATACTTTAGTCACGGGTTTTAGTCACGGGTCATGCACAAAACCCCCGTTTATATAAATAAATATCCAAATAAACCATGCGATTTTTGAGTTTTATCGAGCGTAGCGATCATCATTTCATTTATAGAAGAAACATTATTTATATATTGAGTATCATTTAAATAATTAATGAATTTTTGAAAACAATCGTCGATTAATTCGAAATGCAACGAATTGAATTTGTGTTTATCGCAACTTGAAACTAAACTCTGTGCTCTCCCCCATTCAATTCGATACGAATTTGAATGCATTTCTATTTCGTAATCACTTTGCCGCACGGCATGCGCGCATATTCATTCGCAATTTATTTACATTAAAAGCCATTATGACGCGCCGCTAATTACTCGGGGAATACGAGAACTCAAACCTCAATGCACCAATCGGATTCTCTGCGGAGCGCGCCCAGCCGGAGGGAGTTTGAGTTTGCAAAATGATGTTAAAATTAAAAACAATAACAACAATCGCGGTAATGATGGATTCTGTTGGTTAAGTATTAAATTAAAACCGATATAAACCGATATATAAATGTAATTAACAAAAGCGGAGCTAAAATATGATGTGTACTTATTAAACTTATTAATAACATTTTTTAAATATCAATTTTCTTCATTAATCTTGCACTTTGCACCCACATTAAATGTCTTCCGTCTTTTTGTCTCACCTTAATCTGAATCTAGTGTATTTTAGTGTATCTTACATCTTATCACACTTGTCTGCTGATTTATTTACATTTATCACGTTGTACGTTTGTCCATTTTGTTTAATTTCTCTTTTTCTTGCTCTTTTCCAGGGGCTTGAACCTTATTCGACAATTCAAGGTGAGTCTCTATTATTCTCTTCTATTTACCTAATTATTTCACCTTTCTATCATGCTTTAATAAAACATTTCTCAACTTTTTAGTCTGTAATGTAATTCTGTGTTAAATGTTACGCTTTATATACTCGTACTTGTTATGAATATGAATTTGCGTATAAATTCAGTTTTGGTGTATAATATAATCGTGTGACATGATGTCGATGTTATCAAACTTTTGCGGTGTTCGATAAATACGAGATTAGAAGATTAAAAGGATAATTGTGACGAGGTTTGTTGTCGGTTTTAATCCGTTGCGGTTTATGCTGAATACGAAATTTTCATTTTCAAGGATATTCAAGGCATTTTCGTGCAATACGCTCATCTTCATTAATCATAGACATGTTTGGCAAGAAAAAACGACACAACGAACGAACGGACGAACATTTCGGGGGTAAAGTCATTAGTTAGTTGTTTTTTTCTTGTCTGGTTCGTTGGATATGATAATGTTAATATTCTGTTGGCATGCAATAACTAAGTAGGGTTACCAAACTTAGAAAAACTCATTAAACCTTGACCCCAGAAATTAGTACAATCAAATTAAAGCATTAAACATCTTTAATTTTATTAATTTTTAGTTTTTTCACGATTTGAGACACATAAAACGATAATTTAAACACGGAGGGTCAGGGATATGACTTTAGTCACGGGCTTTAGTCACTGGGTGGAGCTTGCGCCTGCGCATTTCATATAAAAAATACAAATACATAATCCCCAAGTGACAATGGAGTAGAAGTAGAAATATTAGCGTATGCATCACGTGGCTAAACATTGTTAAAAACTCGATTGATTAAACACTCGCTACACTTACTCTTAATTAACTTCGAGAGAAAAACCGCTTGATTTACGTTCCTTATTTAAGAACTTCTTATATTACTGATCCTATAATTATCCCTACTAATATTATAAATGCGAATGTCCTGATGTTTGTTACACTTTAACGCAAAAACTACTTAACCGATCATCATGAAAATTTGTACACATATTCTTAGTGGTCTCCGAATGGTTATAGGCTACTTTTTATTTAATAAAAAAAATATTTTTTAAATAAAATAAAGAAATTGTTTAGCCTATAATACCTCTGCATCTGGCTATTTGACTACTTTAACGCCATCTAGCATTCCAGCAATGAAGCTCAAACCTAAGTACTATAGTACCATCACACTGTATTATCACACTGTATTACCGACAGCTACGTCAACATCAAATCCAATTGACTACACTATGGAGACTGTACATTATACTTCCATAGACTATACTTTCAGCCATTTTAAACTTCCCGCCATTCTACTTCATTGTTACTTCTTCTGTGACTACAGACGCGTACGGAAGCAACTTCATTATTTTAGATATTCGCGAGCGAAGCCAAGGGTTAAAGCTAGTATAATTATGAAGCCCATAATCCCGCCTAAATTTATTCTTATTAATTAATAATACAAAATTTAATTTACCTTATTATATCCCATCCAAGATGCTTGCCTGTTTTTTAAGTTTTTAATCAGCCAAAGCCCTTAAGTAAATTTTATGTTACTTTCCAGGTTAATTCAAGTAAATGTCCCTTGTTAATATCCTTACGCCCATACAGCGCGTATTATTAACCTGCAGCAATTCGAAATAAACTCTAAATAAACACAGCGTCTCTACGCGCAAAGTCCAAAGTCTAACTAACTAGCCATAAAACAAGAGATAAGCCCACTTGCTGTGTAAGCTATACCAGCGCAGTAATAATAATAATTGCCCGCATCATTGCCGCAAATATTGCAGCGTGCAACATTTAGACGGTGCCGTGTGTAGGCGCTGGCGCGCAGGTAAAATATGCATCCGCATTATTTATTGTTAAATAAACGCGCGCAATGCGGCTTTCCGGTCGGCGGCGGCGGCGGCGGCGACTGCCGGCGGGGCAGGAAGCGGAAGCGAACTTGTTGCGCCCGGCTTGCTTTTGCCGACTTTATCCAAATATAGAAAATCAACATCAACATGCGCGCGCGCAGAACAAACAGGGTGAAAGGTGCAAACTCACACAGTGGGGTGGTAGGGAAAGGAAAAAGTGAACAAGAAGAGGTTATTATTATGGTTGTATGGTTGATTCAATTAGGTTTTCGGTTGTTATTGTGTGAGCGTGACGAGAATTTTGATTTGAAATGGAATTGTATATAGTTTCAACCGGTTTTCTAGAAAAATTTAAAGTTTGGTTAGTTACACCTTATATAACTCAAGAACCGCTGGACAGATTTTGATGATCTATGATTTTTTTGATTCATCTTGGTCCAGAATAAGATAATAGATTTTAAAATATTGTAAATTATGATTTAAAGGGTGGTAAATAAGGGATGAAAGTTAATATAGAGATTTAATCACAGTTATAGTTAAATAATTGAATCGTAGATGGCGCAAAAGTGCATTATTAGCATTTCTCATGTCTTCAAAATTACAAAAATTGTATTTATGAAAAACACTTTTGCGTTATTCTAATCAATAATTAATATAATGAATAATTACAACTAGTCAAATATTATTCCATTGGTGTTTAATGTCGCCTGTGCTATATATTAGTTTGAGACCAGATAATTAATTATTCCCCTCTCGGATTGGCGTGGTCATCATAAATGGGGTCGTGATGGTCATAACGCGCGTATGAATAATAACTCCCCAACTACCTATGCTACTATCGTGTAGCGTAGCCTGGTTGCATTTTAATGCATTGCAAGTTGCATAACATAACTTGCGACGCAAAATTCGACGCAGAGTTTAGACGAGGTCATAGAATAACAGAATGCAAAGTCCAAGTGCAAAGCATCAGGGGTGCGGGTTTTCGGCGAGTGCCGCCAGCGCTATTGCATTATAGATGGCGCTGCGAGCAACAAGCGAGAGAACAAAGCGCGGACGCAGCGCAAAGACGTAGGCGGTGGTAGTGCAAGAGGTCGCGATTAATTATTACTTAGCGTGCCTAGGACTCACTCCCGGGGCGGACAAACAGGGTTACCATACGTGGAACAATTATTTCGGCGCCAAGTTTAATGTCAAGATTAATATTTGATGTTTTATTAGTCAATATTATGTTTTAACGTATAAATTGGTTATAGTTATGGCGTAATATTCATGTTGGAATATAGATGGCGTTGTATGTTTACTCTGGGTGGGCGATTTGTGTTGTGCGGCGTAAAACGTCTTTAAGCTCGCCCGCAGACGTCGATATTGCACACCGGAGAGACGTTTTCGTCGAATCGCAATTAATATTTAATGCGCCGGTTGCGCACACGTTTATCCACACGAGTGACGTCCGTAAAGTATGTAACCTCAACATACACACACACAAACACGCATACACGTCACGGAAAGCTCTTTAAAACAACTCACGAATATACAATGCGTTTATATTTTGTTTGGTTCTAAGGAATAAATTTATTTTTTTTTAGTTTTTTTTTATTGAAACACTCTGTATTTATCGTATAAAGGTATTACGATCAATTTATTATTTATTTGTGCATTTATTTATGACCATCATGCGCTCAAACTTGAAGAGAGATAAAACGCTTAATACTAGTAATATTTCAAACGTGTTACAACAAAATGGCGGCGAGACAACACGTAAAAATGAATTTACGCGCGTACTTAAAGTGGACATAATCACTCTGTAAACATTTTTAACACTGGGTATTTAGACATGACATCGTAAATTACTCAAATTTATTTTCAACTGGCGCTATAACCTCAAAAAAATCATGTGTGCAGTTCACACGAGGTAGTAATGATACCTTCAGAACACTGCACTGCGAGAGAATCAGACGAAAGTAGGATCAGGAGTGGGATAATTTCAGGGTTTATTTATTCTAATATTGGCATCAAGTGTAATATTCGTAGTAACTATATTAAGTGACAGTGGCTAAACGACAGCATGACAGACGAGATTGAGTCTTTAACAACGTTTTTAATCGCGAGCTGCTTACGTTATTTTAAATTTTATATTCTAATCTAATAGCGAATTTTCCAATTCGATTGAATAAAATGGGCAAAAATAGAAAAATCTCACTTTTTAGCACTTTTAGTGGCGTTTTTTGACCTTTTACTGCTGGAAACATAATTATTTTATATTTTTATCTGATAGAGAATTTTCCAATCTTTCATAATCAACAATTCGTTGGCAGCTATCTCTTTTAGTTTAAGAGATATGAATTTTTGAAAATCGTCGAAAAAAAGTATCAAGCACCCCCCCTTGGCAATTTTTTCTTAAGAATTAAAATTTCATCTCTCAGATTTCCGTTTTAACTATCTTATATGATAGAAAATAGTCCGTAGATTAAGACGCTGCGATCAGATCTTAATTATCTCTTTTAGTTTACGAGATATTCGCGATTGAATAAAATGGTCAAAAATTGCAAAATGTCACTTTTTAGCACTTTTAGTCGCATTTTTCGACCTTTTACGGTAGGAAATATAATTATTTTATATTTTTATCTGACAGAGAATTTTCCAATCTTTCATAATCAACAATTCGTTGGTTGTTATCACGTTTAGTTTAAGAGATATGAATTTTTAAAAATCGTCGAAAAAAAGTATCAAGCACCCCCCCTTGGCAATTTTTTCTTAAGAATTAAAATTTCATCTCTCAGATTTCCGTTTTAACTATCTTATATGATAGAAAATAGTCCGTAGATTAAGACGCTGCGATCAGATCTTAATTATCTCTTTTAGTTTACGAGATATTCGCGATTGAATAAAATGGTCAAAAATTGCAAAATGTCACTTTTTTGCACTTTTAGTCGCATTTTCGACCTTTTACGGTAGGAAATATAATTATTTTATATTTTTATCTGACAGAGAATTTTCCAATCTTTCATAATCAACAATTCGTTGGTTGTTATCACGTTTAGTTTAAGAGATATGAATTTTTAAAAATCGTCGAAAAAAAGTATCAAGCACCCCCCTTGGCCATTTTTTCTTAAGAATTAAAATTTCATCTCTCCGATTTCCGTTTTAACTATCTTATCTGATAGAAAATAGTCCGTAGATTAAGACGCTGCGATCAGATCTTAATTATCTCTCTTAGTTTACGAGATATTCGCGTTTGAATAAAATGGGCAAAAATTGCAAAATGTCACTTTTTAGCACTTTTAGTGGCGTTTTTCGACCTTTTACTCTATGAAATATAATTATTTTATATTTTTATCTGATAGAGAATTTTCCAATCTTTCATAATCAACAATTCGTTGGTAGCTATCTCTTTTAGTTTAAGAGATATGAATTTTTGAAAATCGTCGAAAAAAAGTATCACTTCAAAAACTGAAATTATTTGCTTATTTTGTAATTTAATAAAAATATGTCTTGTTTGTGTACGTAATTGAAACGCTCTCTCCTCTCGTGATTAAACCAGCAAGGAAATAATTTGATTAAGCCCCGCCCCTTTGCCTCCTAACGTTGTTTGTCGCGCGATTCGCGATTGTTTGCGATTGTTAACATGCGCGTGTGTTTCATGTATGAATAACGTATGTGGATTCGTGTGTTATGTTGTGTTTATATGGGGTTAGGGTGAGTGTGTGTGGGTGTGTGCATGCCGCCGATTTCAATTACGCGCCGTGCTCGCGTTAATAAGATGCATTTACGCCGCGCGCTTATAATTGCCGATGATTGCCAATTATCGACGCAATTTTGCGCGCAAACACGGTGCGAACGTGCGTAAACACGAGGAGAAATTAACTTTTTACTGCGAAACTCTAATATACTGCGACACTTTGTATACGGTTCAAAGAGGAACGAGACTATAAGGCATAAGCTACACTTTTGAAGTTTATAAATTTTTAATTTAATTTTTCTTAAAAATTTTAATGATTATCATTAAAAATATTATAAATAAGTGAAAACAATTATTTATTAGTTGTTTATCTGAATTTTTAATACAACTTTGAAGAATATTTCAAATTAATTATTGGTCAATATTGATGCATGTGTGACGTTAGCCTTAGATTATTTTTTAAACACTGTACGCTAGCGACGTCTACAGGACTGACCAGGTGTTTGATTTGTATTGTTTGCGCATGATGGCGGTTGAGCGGCAAAGTTGCTCTGCTTGGTATTGAAAAAAAATCGTATAAACTTAATTAATTTTGACAGTAATCGTGTAGTGTTATTACCAATGCATAGTTTAGTATCTTGTCCGCGTTGTAAGAGTGTTGTCTTTGTGCAGTGTTGTGTATTTCGTGCGTTACGGGCAAAAACATCTTGTCTAACCTGTAAGTATTTTCGCATGGTCGCAACAGGCGAGAAGTACAGATATCGAATATTTACTATCAGTATCAATGTATTATCTTTGAGAAAAGTCTACAATTTGATATAGTCTCACGGACAGGCTGTGATATGCTTCCCAACTTAATACATATTTGCAAAGTACAATTAATTTACAAAACATGAAAATTTGCATCTTTATTTTTATTTATTTTGGATTTATTTTGGTTTTAGGTTAGTGCAAAGAAGATTATTTCGTAGCGGTGTAAAATGCCTGAGAAAGTCTGCAATCCACTTTCATTCAAGGCATGGTTTCGAGAAAAGGTTTGATTATATTTAATTTGATTATTTTTCATATACGTTCAGTTTTCTTGAATTTATTTATCTTCGTGAGAATTCTGTTTTAACACGTTGAGGACGGCGCGGTTTTTGGGTGTCTGTCGCATCGGGCGGCGTTTGCGCATTTTCAACTCCGTCTAATTAATTCAGCTGTGCGCCACTGGTGGTTATGCATTGCTGTATCAAAAAGCGATTGTTTTTGCAGTTGCGTCGCCATTTATTTATTTTCTTTGTAATGAATGCCTTTATCTTTAGAGTCCGACCGAAACTATGTGCGAACTGAGATGGCAAGTGACGACCACGACTTAGCCGCGAGTTAGCCGAACGACGCACGATAATTCACGAACACTGAGTTTCGGTTCTGCCAAAAGTTTCAGCTAAAACTGAAACTTTGGTCGGTCACTATTTATTATAATATGTAATCTGAGTGACACATTTGATGACAAAGATGCAAGGCCCTGATTGTATAGGTGAAACGAGGAGAAAATATAACCTAACCAGTGGCGTAGTCAAAAATGAATAAGTCTCGTTCCAAATGAGCCGTGTACCACCGGTGGTACACGCCGTCCCACAGACCAGACGCGTGTGTACCACCGGTGGTACACGCCGTCCTCAACGTGTTAAAATATAGAATTTATTGCATTTGCAATAAATTTCAACGTTTTCGTCGAGTTGCAATTAACATTTCGTCTTGAATTATTTTACTTTGGTACAAAGTTGTACCTTGAAGGGTTCCATCAAATAAACAAACAAATATTTGCAAATTTGATTGATATGCGTTGCAATAACTGATAAACAGCGAATGTCTGAAATGATCACAATGCTTCTCATTGTCTCTCAACTCGCGAAACACTCGTTACATTCATGACCGTCATGAGAGTGCGTTACTGTTGCTAACTAAGGGTGAACTCACAGGTAAATCGGGATATTCGAGCTGTAACATCACTTTACTATCCATTATCGGTTCATCTAATGAAGATTATATCCTCAGTGCTATACCGAGTGTTTCAAACACTTAATCCATATTGAAAATACCGTATGCATTAGAAACTAATTAACTATACGTTTGAGTAATTATATTTTATGCGATTCTGTGGTTAGTTTTGTGTAATTGTATTATTCGACGGATGTTTGGCTTGCGATTGGGGTTGTCATGCATTGTTTGATGTGATGGTTAACACAATATGTATATTCAGGGATCTGTCCGTTAGTTTTGTCGGTTCGCAGAATCCCTGATGCACTGCTTTGGAGGATTCTGCAGAATCAGTGGTATATTGATGGTTGCGTTGGTTTGCGTATCACGTGCAAATGATATTTAATCGCTTATATTGCAAAATATACATTTTATTTATTAAATACTAGCTTTAACTTCGCTTCGCTCGCGAATATCTAAAATAATGAAGTTGTTTCCGTACGCGTCTGTAGTCACAGAAGAAGTAACAATGAAGTAGAATGGCGGGAAGTTTAAAATGGCTGAAAGTATAGTCTATTGAAGTATAGTGTACAGTCTCCATAGTGTAGTCAATTGGATTTGATTTTGACGTAGCTGTCGGTAATACAGTGTGATAATACAGTGTGATGGTACTATAGTACTTAGATTTGAGCTTCATTGCTGGAATGCTAGATGGCCTTAAAGTAGTCAAATAGCCAGATGCAGAGGTATTATTGGCTAAACTATTTCTTTATTTTATTTAAAAAATATACTTTTTTATTAAATAAAAAGTAGCCTATAACCATTCGGGGACCACTAAGAATATGTGTACAAATTTTCATGATGATCGGTTAAGTAATTTTTGCGTGAAAGTGTAACAAACATCAGGACTTTCGCATTTATAATATTAGCATAACTAAATTTTACGTAAAATTGAATTTATTTATGTTTCACGTCATTTTTTGCAATTATGATTAATTATAATTAGGTATTTTCGGTAAAATATTGATTTAGCAACACAAAACGTCAAATAAATTCACAGACGTAGAAATTTTTGCAGAAAATTTGGTTTAACTGCGAAAAATTAAATTTTTCTTGGTAATTTGGTCAGAAAAAACTTGTGAAATTGTACTTTAGTCACGGCCGTGTTTAAAGTACCACTTTTGTGTCTTAAAACCTGGCGCTTTAAAGGTGGAAGTAGAAAACTTAAGTTTTATTAACAGACAATACAATGAGTTTTTGTTCATATACTTTTTAGTATTAATATTGCGCATAAACAAATACAAGTTGATTAAACTTGCATGACCATATATGATATTCATAAACAGCCAAAGGTGAGAGTCATTTATCATTCTGTTTTGGATGTCGAAGACCAACTTCAACCGATCTCATTTTTCCCTCAACTTCCAAGTCCAGCATAAAATATTATCCCGCCGACGAGTAAGTCTTCTCGATGCGTCTCAATTCAACGCCTCCTTGAGCATGCATATTATGTGCATCTAATGCATTTTAAACGCTGTTATCTCCTCGCACAACACGGTAATATCGATAACAAAATCTTCATTTTCGATACACTGTAGTTCTACCACCACTAGCTTTATACCTGTAAAGCTGCTCCTTCTGGTTTGGGCTCTTGTCTTGTCTATGGATTGCGGATGGATGGTGGATGGTGAGTGTGCGGTCGGTGAGAGCGGCCGGGATGCGGTCGTCCCAGCAGGACGATCAGTCCACGTCAGCTCACCTCCGCTTGCCGCATTTCCGACCGCGTCGATATATAAATTCCGGTCCGGATGCTATAGTTGTCTGAATAAATGTAGAAGCAAGTGTGGACGCAGTGCACGTGCGAAGGATATGCACCAAGGGTAGTACCTACCCTCTTTTACATCCCCCGCGCGGTCAAAAAGGCGCATGCATTATTCCGTGCGAGTTTTCAATATTGCACACGACAGATATAAACCTGCATAAACAATGAATACAACAAAAACATTACATTTCACGTGTTTTATTAATTGTTACCACAAAAAAATTTATTTATTTTTTGTTGTTTTGATGTGCGAATGTCAAATATTGAGTTAGTTTCACGCGAAATGTAAATTTAAATTTGAGAAACTACTAGACGTGCGCGAACGGCTCGTGGGGGAGTTGTAAAATTCGCAAATTGCTCCCCGCGCTAGTTATGCAGCCCCTCTCACCGTTGTCGGCCGAAGGGTTGGCGCTGAATTTATGTGTGGGGGTGTGAGCACGCCCGAAGGAAGCGGCGTTGCATTCGCTGGTGGTGCTGGTTCTGCGCGTTTGACGTGAATCATGGCCGCAGCTTAGCCCCGACGCTTTGATGTCCGACAAACATCGGCGCGCACCTTGATATGCTAATTAAACCATCAGGTACACGTGTACGGGCGGGTCGTACGTCGTCCAGGATCATGGCCGGGAGATATTCGTGTCCATCATGTTCCATTTCTAACATGTTCCATTACGCTAAGTTTTGATTGAATACTTGGAATTCAAAATTTGCATCTTTTTAATGGAAATTATGAGTTTTGTTACATATGTTAGTTAAAACACTTATAACTCAAGAACGGCTCGACAGATTTTGATGATTTATGATTTTTTGGATTCATCATGGTCTTGATTAGAGAATAACTATTAAAATATTAAAAATTATGACTTGAAGGGTGTTAAATAAGGGATGAAAGTTAGTATTGATGTTCAATCATAGTTATTGTTAAATAATTGTATCATAGATGGCGTTAAGGTGCACCATTTACATTTCGTGGAGTGAAAATTTACGTCTTATAATAAGAATGTCCTCAGACACGTCCTGTGCTAATTTCCCAAGACAAACTTTGTGGTTTCCACAAATGACGAAAACCCTAAAAGCATGACAACTACCAACACATTAACATTAACATACCAAGTGTACTGCGATTAACCCTCTGCCCATTCTTAATTTTTTCCTGCTTGTCCTACTTACACTTCCCTCAGCTGTGTATGCGTTCGCCACGTTATCCTGGCCGTAATCAACATAAAGTCTAATGCACACCGCCAAAGGAGAAGTCAAGTCGCGCGCCGCGTCGCCGAATTTTCGGTGGAAGTCTGCGGTCAGGCTAAAACCCTTCTTCTGCTCACCGCAGGCTCCGGTAAATTTACCTTCGCCGGCGAAGGTGGAGAGACGGTGGAGTTCATAACTAAATTAACACATAGTTCCCGGTTCCGTGGCACATGTTTGCGCATTAAATACTTATTTCTTGTAATCAAACCGCGAATTTACCTGCGCTCGGGGCGGCCGCGAATGCAGAGGCATTGTTCCTCGCAAGTTTAACCAAACTTGAGATATTAATGTACGACTTGGGCGCGGAGTGTGGGGGTAGAGGTAGGTACATTCTTGCGGGATGTGAATTTATTTTGCCAGCCTCATGCTCGGCGTTTAACTTTGTGTTTAAGTCTGATACTTACTTACTCGGATGTATTAATGTTTTGTTATCCTTCTTAGCGTTTGCGAGGAGTTTCGAAATTGAAATAGAGCGCAGACTTTGGGAAAATGCAAAGATAACTTTTGCTCTGCTTGCGAATCTATTATAAACTTTTGCAGCAGGTTTAAGAGTAATTTATTTGATAATTTGTTAAGTTATAAACATTTCTACAAAATTTTCACTCAATTAATATTTTTTTGCAAATTTGACATCCCTACTAATATTATTAATGCGAAAGTCCTGATGTTTGTTACACTTTGACGCAAAAACTACTTAACCGATCATCATGAAAATTTGTACACATATTCTTAGTGGTCCCCGAATGGTTATAGGCTACTTTTTATTTAATAAAAAAATATTTTTGAAATAAAATAAAGAAATAGTTTAGCCAATAATAGCTCTGCATCTGGCTATTTGACTACTTTAACGCCATCTACCATTCCAGCAATGAAGCTCAAACCTAAGTACTATAGTACCATCACA
This sequence comes from Dalotia coriaria, assembly GCF_025399875.1. Taxonomy (NCBI): domain Eukaryota; kingdom Metazoa; phylum Arthropoda; class Insecta; order Coleoptera; family Staphylinidae; genus Dalotia; species Dalotia coriaria. Next base: position 7,858,676 of record NW_027045445.1, read on the forward strand.
CTGTATTATCACACTGTATTACCGACAGCTACGTCAACATCAAATCCAATTGACTACACTATGGAGACTGTACACTATACTTCCATAGACTATACTTTCAGCCATTTTAAACTTCCCGCCATTCTACTTCATTGTTACTTTTTCTGTGACAACAGACGCGTACGGAAGCAACTTCATTATTTTAGATATTCGCGAGCGAAACCTACTAGTAAAATAATAAAAGTTCATATAATTTTCATATACAAATTAAATTAAACCCAAATTAAAATTATTGATAACAGTGTATTAATTTGCAAATTGATAAGCATTCATTCAGCCATCTATCATAGCTGCCCGATCGACGCAGCGTGCGTTTATAAAAGTTAATGAAACGCGCTGGCGTCAATGACGATGATTCGCTCGGGCGCATGCATAATTATTTTCGCACAGCGGGCGCAATTGTATCGCCAATCAACCGTTAACCGGCCAACCCTGTGCGCGTCCCCATAAAATGCGCAATCATTTTCCACTAAAAATTAATAAATTAACAAACACACACACCCACAACTGATGCACGAATGCGTAGGTAGTTGGAATAGTGGCTTGCAGTGTTTCAAACATTTTGAAATATTATCAAACGATGCGACCCACTCGCACTCGATGGTGGCGCACGGAGGTACTCAGCGTGATGACGGCGTAATTAAAATTATATGGGACGATTTTCCACCCGCATGCGTGCACGCGCGCATTCACGCGCGAGCCTTAATTAAATTAAATTTAATTTGATCAATAACGTGAAAACAATTTTTCTTTTTCGCCTGTGCAAGCAAAAAGTGGTGATTTTTGTTATTAAATAACAAATTTTTGTTGGGAGTTTTCTTTTATCTTGCGCGCAGCGTTAATTAAGCGAAATTTTCAGAGATAAGGAAGAAAGGAGGAGGCTCGCGCGCGAGGAATTAACGAACACGCTAAATAAATTCATAATTAACGCGTGAAAATTTTTCAAAAACGAGTGCCACACATTGACTCCTGCAAGGCAGCAGCGAGAAAAACATGTAATCCACCTTTCAACATCAGCGCAAGCCGACGCGCAGAGGCGGGCACAAAAAAGCGCACGTCGACAACGTAATCGACTTAGTCGTAATTATGTTGCACTAATTAGCGACGCAATTAAACGACAAATTCTTTTAAAATTAATTTAAAAGTTTTATACGTTTTATGCTTGCATCGTTGAGAATGTTTAACAATTGTCTAGTTGCTGGGTAAATTTTGTCTTCTTTTTTGGTTTTGTAATATTTTTCAATTAATTTCGTCGATACGCACGCGATGTTTGCGCTGAACTGCGACCGCGTTCTACTCGTACATCAAACACAAAGCTGCGCGCGCGGTCTTTGAAAATTGGCCCCGAACCGCCGCCGCCCGCCCGACGAGAGACACTTAACAAAGCGCAAAGGGGTTTATTAAAATGTGTCACGGAGCGCGGCACAAAGAAAAACCCCGTGTGCTGTGCGTGCATATGCAGAGGGAGAAATGCACGGGGGATAAACGCCGAACAAAGCACACGCGCGCTCCCACAGGACCTTGATGTGTGTGGACACAAAGTCCGAACGCAATTCCACCGAAAACCAGCGCAAAGACCGCGAAAACTTCAAGCCTCAAAGGCGATTCGGAAATTCACTCAAAAAAAAAATAATCAATTTTCCGGACATAAATTTAGTTTAAATATCGAGTGTTGCATGAATGCGCCTGTAATTATCAATAAATTTTGATTCACTGTCGGCAGAGTGACATAATAAAATCATGCTGTTGGCCGTGTCCAGCCGACGGCGTTGCACTGCCGAACAATACGTCATTGTACAATTGCGTATTGTGTCCGAGGGTCCATTTGTGGCAATACTGCCCGAATGTATGCGCATCCACCATTATTCACAGGCGCATCCACCTGTGCGTGTGGTGTGTGCTACAACTCGGCAACTTATCGCCGCCTGTTGCTGGGGCCGCACCCTGCGCCCGGAATTGTCGTAACATTATAGTGGAACATGATGGGATTAGGCACAATCGACAATCGCACAAATATTCATAATATATGCTCGTCGGCGACGTTTGAATGCGAGCGGCGAATTTCGATCCGGGAATGTGCCGGGCATTCCGGCCTATCGGACACCATTCACGGGTGGAAGCAATTACTGTATCAATATAATAGAATAAAGTTAGTTAGGGGCAGGAGGGGAGGGTTGACATCGAAACGGAAACTAGTAGCAATCGGAAATTAATTATTGAGGCACATTTTGTGGTGTTTTTGTTAGAAATTGTAGGGTTGTACTTTAACGCCATCTGGGAGTCAATTATTTGACTATAATTATGATTAAATGTCCATATAAATTTTAATACTTTATTTAACATCCTGTAAATAATAATTTTTAATATTTTAATTGTTATTCTCTTATTCTGGGTAAAGACGAATCTAAAAAAACATAGATCATCAAAATCTGTTCAGCCGTTTTTGAGTTATAAGTGTTTTAACAAACCGCACTTTGTTTTCTCTTGCCTATTACTATTCAGTACATTTCTAATGATGATTCTGTTGATTAATAAAGCACTCTATGATAGATGTCACTTCCAGTTTGAGTTATCACCTCTTAGCCCACCTGTGTCGAACCTGAAAAGCTTGGTTTAGGGCGAGTTTTGGATAGTTGAGTTGGCTGGCTGGCTGGCATTAATCTTTTCCGGGTCCTTCCTAATATAGTAAATATCACTATATATGAGATCCCCGAATTTGTCATCAAAGAGCGCGTTTACCTTTCCGCTCACACTCGCGCGCATTCCGAAACCCACAGTGCAGCACCCTGCCGGCCTTAATTCCGCACAGATAAATTCATGACTTTCGAAATTATGCGCGCGATGCCAAAGCATACACACACAGCCGGAGCAGTTTTCGGCGTGGCGCGGTGGTTGGCGGAAGGCTGGAGATTTCGTGTAATTGCTTACGAGGCTTCCTGGGCGCCGCCAAGGTTGCTGCAGATATAATTCCTACATCGTACATATGCATACGCGCATGCATGTATGCATGATATATTAATTCAAATGAGGTTCAAATGGTTTTGATCTCGGAGAACCACAGCGCGTCTCCAGACTCAACTGTGTTTGAACTCGGAAAACTTTTTACTTTGTAGGATGTCCCTTAAACCCTTTAAACTACTACCGGGATACAGTTATAGTGTGGATATAAATTGTAATAAAATTTTTAAGATTTTGACCAAATATTTAATTTATTTGGTGGTTAGTTACCCCGGGAGAGGATTGTTTTTTGATGGGTAATTTCCGGTCGGGAATCACACGCAACTCCCTATAGATGTGTGCAGTTAAGTGCTATTTTTCACATCCTCACGTGGTTTTTCCTTTCGTTACGAGTACCCTCTCAAACCCGAAAGTAGGAGAGGGGGGGGATGGGGATACTGCCATGGAGCCGTAGGGGTTAAAGTGCGTGCGGTCACGCTAGACATCCTTTCTCTTGGAGTTTTTCCTCACCTCCGGTTGTTCTTTTGTTATTTTTGTGTGGCTATTTATAGCGCAGCACTTGGCTATTGACCAGTTGACCAATGCTGGGACCTTGAAGCTCTCGGGGACGTCGTTGATGATTTTTATTCGTTTCTGTCTGCTGAATGTGTCAGTTGGTGCTGCGGCTGCGATTACATCCAGCTTTCTTTGTGACCCCACGACCGTACTGACTTTATTTCGTCTGACTAGCACTCTGGGTTGATGCAATAAAGGCCAATAAAACGTAATTAACGAGTGTGTGTGTGTAGTCTGGTCTAAGAAACAAATTCCAAGGCGGTTTATTCATCAAGGGAGATGAGCGAGTAGAGTACTTGATGATCTGACATTCTAAGGTTATGTGGGAGTTGGAGTTACGAGTTAATTATTACACATTGTATTTAATTATTTCATTTTCTCGCATGGAGTCAACCACAAATGCTGGTTAAGACTTTAGGTACTCGGTGTTAGTGTTTTATAGCCTGGATTGTTGTAGAGCTTCAACAGAGCTTCTAAACTATGTCCATGAAGATTAGAAACTTTTTTTTCATTGGAATTGACGTGTTTGATTGCCGCAACTCTTTTTAGGTCAAAATAACTCTCGGTTTCTTCGCTGCTCTTCACTCTTTAAGTAATATTAGAGTTGTTTTTATGTGTAGCTAAAATTTTGTGTTTGCAAATTGCCACGTTCGATCATATTCAAATCTTTCAATCTTTTAATGGCGCGATATTTCAATGTGAATTGATCATCCAACATCATTCAACCTTGACACCATCGGCTTAAGAGCCGCTCGATTCAATGGCGATTACATCACGAATGTCATAATCAAATAAAAGCGAAAACACATGCACACAACACAAAATATACATTGTTGTATGTTGTGATTTGTCTTTTTGGTCTTCCAGCTCTCTGTTGCGTACAATTAGTATCACTTGTGTAATTTATTACTTGAAGGAGTTGACTCCGGTAAATACCAGTATTTATTACTGTTTTTGTTTACGCTCGCATGGCAACATGACTTATTTCTTGCTTGTCTTCTTCTCTTGAGATGACTCTCCGCTAGTTTCTTCTGACCTATAAACGTGTGTGTACTTGTTGCGCATTTATTTTGGTGCGCGGACGCGCAAATTCGGCCCCAGTGCGAAAGATTTATGAGTGCATTCATACCCGCGCGGCTAAATGCTGCATTTTGTGGCACGCATTAGCCGCAGAGGAAATTATAGCACTAACTCATTAACTTCTATTTGTAGTTTTTGATGATGGAGTATGATGCAAAAATTAACTTGGTAGGGTAGGGTGGTTTATTATGAAGCAAGTGTAAATTTGGTTACCACTTTTACAAAGCACCAGCTGAAGCAGGGTGCTGTTTTGCGTGCACAATACGCGTCGTGTCGTTATTGTTTACATTTCGATCCATAAAGTTTGCAGTTTGAACAAACAGCGTAATATTTACCGTGCCGCAGGGAATGCGTCCTGCCTGCCTGCCTGTGCTTGGTCCTGTGACCACGTGCACGACGCGAGCCTTGCGGCTGTGAATGCGGAAAACCAAAACTGAAATATCCTCACTCACGCTGAAAAATAAAAGCGGAAACGTGCAACAACTTTGTTTCGCGTCCGCGCGTTGAGATTCGGACACGCAAAATTAAACCCAGCCGAAAACGAATCGAAACATATCGCGGCATAACGAAAAAAGTTGCTGGTGGTGGTGGTGGTTTTTTTGAAAAGGGAATAGTGACCCAATTTAAAGAGTTTTTTTTTTTGTCATTGGTATATAGCGAAGGAGAGTGAAAAGGTGATGTGGGAAATGAAAGGGTTGTTTATTGGAAATGTTGTGAGTTGGGGAGGGCTTGACCTAAGGGGGTAATCAACGCGACATATTTACGTTGCATTGCTTGCGTGTATGCGTGTGTCGATTTGTGTATGTTTTTCATTGATTTTCGGGCAATAATTTACGGTGTTTTATTGCGATGCGTTTTTACTCTCTGAAGGGGGTTGTGATTTTTACGATGCATGCGGGATGCTGTAAATTCAATTCAAAAGTGTAAATTTTCATATTTTTATTTTCACGCCGGTTTTAATTTTTTATTGTGGTTGGAAGCAACAAATTTTATCAATTACCTACACAAATAAGTGTGGTGATAAGAGTCTAGGTACATGTTTCATAACAAAAAATACATAATACTTAATTTTATAAACATTAGAATATATTTTTTGAAAAATTACAGTGGCAGTGAACTTGAAATTTTCTTTTATTGCTTAAAATAAGTAAAATATCAGGTGTTAATTAGAAAAAATCAACATTTTTGATTTATTTTTGCATTTTTGACTTTTTGAGTAATTTTTAACAAAAATTTATTTCAGAGGCATTAAATATTAATTTGACGATGTTTATCACTTCGAAAAAAATATTTCAGGCGTTTTTTCCAATAATATCGAAGCAATTTGTAAATAAAAACGCGACTTATCGTGTTTCAACAAGTGGCATTCTTTTAAATGTGTTTTTGAATAGTCATTTCCATTTTTTTGATTTAATGAATGACTAAACTGTGTGTGGGTACTGTCTGGTGGCCCTCATTGATTCCTCACTGATATTTACTTAAGTGGTTAGTCTTAACTGGAGTGGTTTTAAAACACAAACTACAAAACGCACCAAAAAAAAGAATCTCGTGTGACCAGTTCTCATCCTCCCCACTCTTGCCACCATCGAAATTCTATCAAAATGTTACCTTCAAAGCATTCACCTTGATTTTATGAAGATTGCCTCATGCCTCACATCCCCTGTTGGTATTGGTAGGGTAACCAAGCTACACAAAAGAATTCAGCACAAGAGAAACCGAAATCACGCGCTGCAAGAATTCCAAAAGGGTTTCCCCTCTAATAACTTACCCTCATGTGTATAGTATGTAATACCTTGATTGAATTTTGAATTTAGTTTCTGGTCGGGCACCGAGCGTCAAACATGACCTCCCGAAATAATAAAATTAATTAATATTTGTTTTTATTTACGTTTACGTTTTTGGTATTAGCATAACATAACATACCATACCATAAAGGAACAATACCCGACTTGAGTTAAGTTAAGTCAAAAACAGTCTGGTGCTTGTTTCAACTGAAATAATAACCAATGTCGGTATAGGCAGTCTCTCTTCATCTGCTGGTGTGGTGTGTTGTATGAAGCAGTGCGCCGGTCGCGATCGTCGTTTTCCGCCGCTGTTCGTAAGTTACTTTACTCAGCCACACAACACACTCGCGCAGCTCGCTAGCGCTTCATTTGCTGCATTGCATCGTCGTACATCGCGCAGGTCGTTGCTGCTCAGCGTGGTGGCAGAGAGTCGCGCAAAAAAACACACGCACACACAATACACAACGCGACGTAGTTACATCCGTGTAAATTCGTGCAACGTTTGCGTTTTTTTAACAAACTAACAACAGTGCGACACGAACGATATAAAAACCGCAGAAACTCGTGAGTTTGAATCAGCAATAACCTAATAGTGTCTTTGATTGTCATAGGTTTATTTTTTTATTATAATAACAAAGTGCTGTGTTGAGTTGAGTGGTAACTTGGATTAATTTGGATTTGGTGAGTTTAGTTCTTTGTGTGCATGGCTGTGTGTGGATTATCTAACAGCGCACCCATCACGCCCATCGGAGTGCGCGCGTGTTTGTCGTATATACCGGTAGAAGAAGGTAGAAGAAGCCTCGCCGAGTGTCGAAGGTGAGCACACCGCGCGCAGCAGACGACGGACGCAAACACATTGGATAACGACGGTTGTGTGGACGACGAGACTCCAATTTGTATGGTTAACATAACAGGTGAGAATGCCGAACCGGAGAGCCACAGTGTTACCTGACTTAACCTCACCCACCTCAAGTTAAATCAACGTTAAGTCAACTTTACCTCTGAAAATCTTAAATTTTTAATTTTACTGAATATTTACATCGGTTAAGTCATGTTATTCTATTTATGACTTAAGTTAAGTAAAGTTATGTTTTTTTTGTTTGCTGATAAAAAGTGGTTGTTTTTGATTTCGGGCTGACTTGTTTTTGATTTTTCGGCGATTTGAGTCTTCGCTGGCGTGCGCCGGACTCTGCGGGCGGATGTACGCCTCACGAAATTCAAACAATTCGATTTCAAGGACGGGGTCCGACGCACACAATGCATGCGCCATCTCTTTTTTCCTCGCTCGTCATATCATATGTGTGTGTGTTGAGCGTCAATATTGCTGAGCGTAGAGCGCGCGCGCGCGCGCAGATGTATGAGTAATTTTATTATTTATTTATTATGAGAGCTTCATATTCCAGTCGAAGCTCCAGCGCCCGCCTGCAGCTATATAGCAGTACTATAAATATAAAATTTTATGTGAGGTTTCCCGCGCTCATTCTCGTACTCTTACTTTTATTCATTTTCTGCTGGGAGATAGATTTGTTAATCATGTTAACATCCTTGTGAAAATGAGAAAAATTATTCTAATGCGTCTAGACTAGACGTGGTTTATTATTGATATTAGTTTTTTTTTGTGCGGTTGGTGAGCAATGAGAGCATTGTTTAAAGTACATGTGATGTGTTTTTGGGTGCAGTAGAGATATGGATCTCTATGGATGACAATGATGTTTAGTGTGCCTTGGTGATTGTGTCATTTTGCGCAGCGCTGCGCAAATTGTAATACGAGTAATGTGAGTCTCGGCCGCGAAACAGCGCGGCAATTATCGTCAATGAATGCTGAATCAACACGTGTCTACATGCACTCTGCTATATTTTCAATTCGCATCCAATTGTAGATACTCTTTCAGTTAGTTTTAGCTAATTGTTTTCTTTTAATTTCAACTTTGAGCCGAACGGTCAAAATATTTGGGGAATTTTCTAGCGAGCTGTTGAAGCTTGTTTGGTTTCAGTGTGTTGCGTGGAAAAATTGAGTTTACCAAATGTGAAATATGGGCGATTATTAGTTTATTTTTAGTCTTGGTTGAGAGTTTGTGCGTTCTGCATACGCGGACGATTTCTATGCAGGTCGTGCGGCGAAACGAAGCGAACATTTTCTGCTTGTACTTTCATAATACTAGTAGGAAATAAATATCGTATAGAATTGTTTTTATTTTTCGAATTATTTTAGTTGTAAACTTGAGGCAGATGGAGGTGAATTAATTACGTGCTGATGCACGACAGTTGTGATGTATTGATGATGTAGTTGTATTTTTAAAGCACGAATGTGGATTTAATCTCCACGTAAGTAATAAAATACATCTTCCATGTTGAAATGCAAGTTTTTGTTCTGGAATCAGTTCTGGAAATAATTGAAGACTAGTTTTTGCCAATTTACTAGTTTTATCGTAAATATGATGAATACAAATAGGAAATCTAAAACTGCGTTACAGACAGGTTCTCGTATCATTTATTACGATGTTTTTCAATTGTGGCACATCAATCCGCACCCAGTTTATTCTCCACGCGGTTTTGACACGTCTATGATATACTGTTTTCTTTAATTTAATACCTGGCATGATATTCTGGCATTATGCCGGGTGTCATCATAATTATTAAACATACAAATTATATTCGCAGAGGTGTTTCGTGAATTTCATGCAAATAAGTGCATCACAGCGCCATCTGGTGTTAAATTATATATTGGTATCTTTTATCCTTTATTTTACGCCCTTCAAGTTCTATTTTTGCAACAAAAACTTGCCTATTTTATTTTTCTGCATCCGAAATATGCCTATAAGAAAAATTCATCAAAATTGCTTCAGTAGTTTTTGCTGGAAAGCGTTACAAATATACAAATTTACCAATTCATGCTATTTGAATGCATTACGATAAGATTACGATAACATTTCTGAAACAAAATTGCATTTTAGGATTTTTTTTTCTCGTTTAGTTTAAATTAATCAGTATTCTTTTCCGGTCGTGCGGATAAAATGTGCCTTGTTTCAACTTGTATCCAATGTTTATTTGATTTAATTACGCACAGATTAAATTATGAATATGAAGCATTCAACGTCACGACTTGCGAATACGATACATATGGATTAGATTACGCGATGGCTTGCGCGTACGTACCATCATCGTGTGTTCTTTGTGCTGCGTTCGCACAGCGAATTGCAAACGAGTCGCAATAAGCCGCCGACAACTAACTGTAATCGCATCGCAAGTTCGTAATCGCATGCGTTTTATTTAAATTCCTGGGAATCCTGCGAATCGAATGAAATTTAATAAGCGCCCATAGACACGTAATACTATAATTTAAATAAATATAAAATATTAAAAGTTTTAATTTTACTGCAAATGAAATTTTAACAATTTATCGCATTTTCGGTTGGAGAATGAGAATTTTATTGCGCATGATGTCATACGTCTGCTATTGTATTGTCTCTTACAGAGAGTCAGACAACACCTCCACCGCGATAACGTGCCGCGTATAATTTTGTGTAATTAATACATACGTTTGCCTAGCGCGGTCGTCGGCGTCTGCGGCCATAAAGCGATAGGAAAACGTGCGTGCGTGCGCGAAACGCTTGTTATACTCTCAGTTATTTTTGTTATTTCACGGGATTGACTGACGGCGAACAATAAAAACGCTTGTACCAACTATTAATACAACAACGACAGCTTCAAATAGATTTTTCAGCAAAAAACATTTTTTTCATAAAAATTATTTAAAATCAAATTTTATTTAGTTTGATTTATAACCAAACCTTTTTTTTCTTTTTGGACTTTGATGATGCGTGCTGTTGTAATTTCGATGAATTTTCTGTACAAGCGCATCCTCTGGCGTCGATCCAATCGACTAGTGTTCTAAAACGAAAAGCTAAACACCGCACGCGTCGAAAGTGCAATATTTATTCAATCTCGCCGCTATAAATAGCTGATTTTCACCGTAATGAATAATACAAATTTTGATTTATTACCCCCATACACATAACTGGACACACTGTATATCCCTATCCCTACTAATATGTTTGTTACACTTTGACGCAAAAACTACTTAACCGATCATCATGAAAATTTGTACACATATTCTTAGTGGTCCCCGAATGGTTATAGGCTACTTTTTATTTAATAAAAAAATTATTTTTTAAATAAAATAAAGAAATTGTTTAGCTAATAATACCTCTGCATCTGGCAATTTGACTACTTTAACGCCATCTAGCATTCCAGCAATGAAGCTCAAACCTAAGTACTATAGTACCATCACACTGTATTATCACACTGTATTACCGACAGCTACGTCAACATCAAATCCCAATTGACTACACTATGGAGACTGTACACTATACTTCCATAGACTATACTTTCAGCCATTTTAAACTTCCCGCCATTCTACTTCATTGTTACTTCTTGTGTGATTTCAGACGCGTACGGAAGCAACTTCATTATTTTAGATATTCGCGAGCGAAGCCGGGAGGGATTCAAAATTTATTATCGATATGTCAGATGTTGTTGTTGGCGATGAGTGCGATGATGATTTCTGATTGGGTAACCCAATCGTGATGATTATCCTAATTCTGATCCGCACAACCCGGGCCCGATCATCCGTGCCTAGACACTTAATGGACAATCGGCAATCAACTGTTGATACACACACGTGCTGCTTGACATGCGTTGAATGTTATTCCAGCGCCGCCGGCGGCCATTACCACTCTGGACCAGGACCTGGACCTGACCTCTCCCAGTCGATCCTCCTCCTTATTCTGCGGCAACGCATTGAATATCGCGGTGCAATTTGGATTGTGATACTAATGATCCAAGGTGGGCCTCAGGGGACCCACCCAGACTAGGGGTTGTTAGTTGTTGGCTGGTGCAGGACACGTGCGCTACGTGGTATTATCGATATGTGGCGATATCGCTGGCGATCTAAATTGACGGCATGGAATGTCCTCGTCGATTTGCTTGAATGGGTGGTGCTTATGCCACAAATGTTGCAATTTACTTTGAATAATGTATTGATCCTCTGTTCCTGTATTCATGGACAAATAGATTTTTAATTATGAAAATTTGGCTGGCGATAATTAATAATGCACGCGTTTTGTTTTTGCGCGCGTTGTTTAATATCCTGCGGCCTGTTGTGGTTTGCTCTCGCTTGTCCACCGCATTTTAGGCCGGCGCGCATGTTGCGGTCTGTTTTACCTGCGCGCGCGCCCCTTGAACCCCATTATAAATTAATTAATTATAAATAATTCAATTAGACCTAGTTGAATATCTTGCCCAAATATAAACACATCACATACTCACGTCGCTGCTGGTGGTGGTGGTGGTACTGCTGGAGAACACAAAAACGATTTTCTCTTTTGTTGCTGCCTTGCAAACAGCAATAAATGGAAGTTACCTGCACGCATAATTAATTATTGTTTGCTTAGAAAGTTTTAAAAGCTCTCGGCGCGCACGCAGAACACCGCCTTTTAATTTAATTATTTGCTGCTTATTGTTGTCGTGGCGCGATGAGGAGAATTGGTGAAATGTGGAAACTGAAATTGAAAATGTCTCCGATTGTTTTAATAGTTGTTTGCGTGTTGTTTATGACTAATTGAACGCTGAGGTGGATAGTGTCTTGTTTTGTGTTTGTGTAGTTTTTGTGGCGGGTGGGCGGGTTACCTGTCCGGACGACACTCGCTCGGTCGTGGGGCCAAACTACCGAACACGATTCGTACATTAACACCGAGTTGCTAATTAAAATGGCAAGCGCGCTGGACGGTGTGAACGCGATCGTGCCGGTTTGTGTCGGACACAATTTATCATTTGGCATTTTCAATTATTGTACATTACTTAAATAAGATGTCGGTGATATTTAGCTATTTGTTATTCAAAAATTCATGAAATTTTCATTTTTAGACGAATTTTATTGAAAAAAATTTTGATATTCTTTTTTATTCATTCTAATCAAGTATAAGTTGAATATTTTTCACCTAGATAGACAATAAAGTTGATTATCTGATAAAAAAATATTTCTATAGGTTTAAAATGAAATTAAACTTTGATTGAATCGTTTTTTATTTTCTTTATTCAATGGAACATTTTTTCTGCATATTTTTTCCATCAGCAATATATGCCGGTGCAATTCATATGAATTTCAATCAGAGTTGGCGGATTCATTCATTGCAATATAGGAATTTATCGAAATTTTCCGCAGTAGCTCGATTTTTGCAAAAGTTTTTTTTTTTTGAAATCCGCGATTCGATTCCATACTGATATTTTGCGTCCTCGAATGTTTCAATTGCATTTTCATTGCAATCATCATCGCGCACACACCGAGCAATGCGCCTGGCATTAGTCCAACGAGGTGAAAACACTGCTGAACGCAGCGGTGCGCCGAGTGGGTGCTGCCTGCACACTTGTTGAATGAAGTCGCCGGACGCGAAAAGCGCAAAGCCAGAATGGCTGCACGGCGCTGCGCCTGTTCAAACATTAGCCGAGTGCTAATAACAGACGTGGATGATGTTGGCGGTTTGGTCGCGAATATCGGCAAATAAAAAAATGTGTGTGGATTAGCAGGCGGTATTAAATGGTATTAGAGAGTGATATTTGTGAGTAGTTGGCAATATGTTGAGTGCTGCGTGCTGCATTTTGTTTACTTGGTTGCAGAACAGAAAAAAATCTGATTTTAGTTTTATTTGCGGTAATTTTATTTATTTTGTCGCTTTGAGTTGTCAAGTGGACAGTTAAAGAAAGGAAACGTGGGAAATTGCTTCCAAACATTGTGAAAATCAAGGAAATCAAGGAAAACCAAGCAAACCCTTGTTTCGTAGCCTGTGCCTTTGTTTGTTTAGTGTTCTTTGCCTCGTTTTCCTTTCACGCCGCGCCAAAGGTAGTGCCTACTACTGCAAGAAAAGTAAATTAGTACAAATTAGATTTGTTAACCTTGCTTAACTCTCACCATTTGTTTTTATTTTTATTTTGCTTTATTTTTAATTTTATTATTTTATATCCCTTTGGGTTTGTTTTAGTTTAATTTTAATTTGATGCTGATCATGACCATGTTGATTAAACGAGTTGTAAATAATTAAGCATCCAATTCTGTAGTGTAATCATTTCTGAAATTGCGACAAACATAATTTAGTTTTTATTTTCGTCGGTGTGTGTGTCGTTGTTGCATCAGAGGAGATACTCTTGGCGCTGGAGAAAGAAAGGAAAAGTTAATTAAAATACGAGTAGGTGACTAGATTACGAAATACGTCTCCCTTGAATCTGTGCATCCTTGGGGAGAGGCGATGCGCGAGTAAAAAATGAATAGCGACGGAAATTAAAAATCTTTCGCTGGGAAAAACTAGTGCGCCAATTGTTTGGCAGCGAGGGTTTAATTTTAATTGGAAAATCGCAACAGTTTTATAAAATTAATTAAAACTAAATGTTTGAAGACATGATTCAGTTGATTAACATGTTGAAGGTGTGCCTAATCTTCTTGACATTTTGATTTTAGTCAATATTTTCGTTAAAATTATTTGTTTTTGTCATTTTTCACACGAAGATGTGCAAATATTTAAGTATTTGCGATGTCTTTGTGGTTTCTTTTGTTTAAACTGCTGTTTTAGGCCTGTTAGGCAATACTTAACTTTTCTATTGCGTGTTATTAGTGTGTTCTGTGTTTTTAACTCGAGCTTAACTTGCCGAACGGCGTGAGTTTAAGTATAAGAGTGCAGTGCGTTTGCTCATGGGCTGGCTTAAGAATTTCCTCGGCCCGGGCTAATCGTTTAAGCTTTATTTGTGCACGCAGCGGATTTGCGGCGCAGCCGCCCCCCTGACGACGACGCTCAGCGTAAAAGTTTACGTCGCACGGATTTGTCGCTTCACTTTCTCGGTTCTTGTGGGTTATGGGTTATTCTCAGTTCTTTCAAGTGGAATACGAACTCTACTTTGATTTAAAACTAGTATAGCAGTGTGGAAATATTTGAAAAATCAGTCATGCGAATGAAAATGTCGGAAAAGAGTTTAAATGAGATGTTTAAGACGAACATATTCTGTCCAACTGATTAAGTCAAGACTTGACTTGACTTGTAAAATTCGAAAATTTTGTAATCCTGCAAAGCGGAAATTTGAGCGGGTTTCTACAAGAGTGAAAATCTCAGAATACTAGACTAAGTGATGTGATGAATGACACGTCTGCTCTGCTCCTTACATTGACATCGAGCTGTTGGTGTTGACACATACATATTCGTAAATATCTCGCATAGTTTCTCTCAGAAAAACTGTTTTTTTTTTTTCAAATTGCACATAATAACGTCGTAAAATGTCTATAAAAAAATTAAATTTAACTTTGTTGCTTGCATATAAATACGCGAATAAGTCACTTTCACGCCTTGTGTGAATTTATTTTAATTTGGTGCACGTTGGTGCTGTTGTCGAGTGACCGATTTTATTTCCTAGCCGGACGAAACGAAATGCAGGCGGTGTGCAACGAAAGTGATTTTCGTGGATGGCAGGCGATGTGACATTGTTTGAAATTGTGCTGAATTTATGCGGTGTTATTGTTTGGCAGGCGTTCAACGTGCGTAATGCGGAACAAATCGGCGCAAATTCGTCATCAATGTCTTATTAAAACATTAAAACATCATAAACGTTTCCGGTGTAAGAAAAATTAATATTTTTATTTTTATCATGCAAAATTATATTCTCTGATGTTGGTGTACTAGTACTATTGGGTATTATATGTATGTGGGTATGTGCATGTTGTGGGGATTTGGGAATAGTGGGTATTTTGCTCTGCGGTCGATTTTGTGGCGCGTCTCGGGCTTCGGTTTCGCGATTGCCCATTTGGCCGCGTGCCAGAATTGCTTACAAGCCGTAACCGAGCACATCAAACGCGACTACTGTGTGACGAAGGCGGCTGCGGCGGGCGGGCGGCGGGGGCGGTTGAAACAGAAGGAAACGCGTCCACCCACAACTCAACGCGCGCGCGTTAAACTTGACGCGGCACGCATCGCCAAGATTAGACGTAAACAATGCCTAATTGTACCAGCAGTAATAATATTTCACTGAAACTGTGAAAAATTTATTTTCTTTCCATTGTACTGCTGGTAATACCGAAATGAATAATTAACTGTTTAGTATTTGACAGCTTTTAATTTTCGGGGGTTAAACTTGGGGTTTATGATAAAGAGTTTAATTTTAACCCGGGCGCCTCCACCAAAAGCCGCGCGATTAATTTCAATTAAGTTTTTTTCGCACGAAACAAAAGCGAATTAAACTCTTTTAATGTTTTTATTAATTATGACCGAACGGGTTACATGGCTCAACATAAAAATTGCATTAGTGATGAATATTTGAAAACAAAACGATTTTTTTAATATAATGTAATGGAATTGCGTTGTTATTTTATTTATTTTAAAGCTGGGTGCGTTATTAATTCGCGTTTTGCATATTCGCTAATTATTATTGTGAGAACAATGCGCAATTAATCGCGAATAAGCGAAGCGCACCTGCATCACGAAGCGCATTTCTAACACATATCAAAGGGTGGAAGGGAGCGAAAATGCTAACTGCTATGTACAAAACGTTGTTAGGTATTTATTGCTGGCATGAGAGAGTGGTATTCGTGATAATCAAACAATCGAACAATCAAACAAACAATGATGAATAAAAATGCTTGCAAATAACAATAAAAATTCTATTGCTTGGTTTGACTAAATCAACAGCAAGTACATTTTTTAGATTTATAGTCACGCCAGCATTATAAGGCATCATAGTTTATATTAGAAAATCGATAGTAATTTACAAATAATCAAAAAAAAAAAAACTAATAATTTAGGTCGGAAACTACTTTATTCGTGTTGATATTAATTAAAAATAGTATAATTAATTATTTTCTTCTTTCTTTGACTTATTATGTGCCTAATATGTCAATAATATTATCAATTTTAGTGAAAATTAATAAAGAATAAGAATTATGTACTCCAGCGCCACCTGGAATCGCGTTATGTAACTATATCTACGATTTAATTTCTATTTCAAATTTAATCTCTTATTTAACACCCTGTAAGTCAAGTTTTTGCGACAAAAACTACCTTATATTCTTTTCCTTGGACACAAATATCTATACACCAAAATTTATCAAAATTACTTGAGTGGTTTTTGCGTAAAAGCGACACAAACATACAAAAACAAACTGATTGGTATAGTAACCAAATATTCCATCGAGAGACTTCTAAGGGTGCCTCAACTATATGTTAATACAAATAAAAATGAAAAAAGTCCAGTCGTGTGTTACATTCTGTGTTTGTAAACACGAAAGAAAAAAGAAACAATTTTTTTCGCCATTGTTTGGTATGCACTATAATGGAATGGAAACATTTGTATTTTTATGGAATGTTTTATTGTTTTATCGTTAGTCATACATGCAGTTTTTAGTCAACGCGATAATAGCGCACACATTGGTTGGTACCTAGAGTAAATTTAAGCAAAGTCAGCGTGCATGACTAAAACTGAATATATAAGTTTTGTAACGCGATGTGAAGCTATTTTTTGCGTTTTGGCGCGACGCGTGTCTAGTCTAGCCGGATGATAATTTATAATTTATATTTCCTAATAATATCGACTTTACTACGCGCGCGAGAGCGAACTTTCAATCGGTTTTTCTTTTCGTCTGTTTATTTTCGCGAACTACAATGTTTATTTTTTCTCGCTTTGAGTTTTGACACTTTTATAAGTTTTCTTCTTTCATGCTGGGTTAATATTTTAGTCATGGGCAGACTTCCACAGGAACACAAAGTATTTATTATTTTCATAGGGATTTGTTTGTGGGACAAGAGTAAAATGGGTTAGATTTTATTTACGATCGCATCCTGCATGAGTTTGGCTCAGAAAAATTGAGAAACGATTAAATAACTTGATAAATAGAAATTTCTATTTCTATTGTTTATTCATCCTCTTAAAATTTGTCTATTAAGATGGGAGAAAGAGTATTAGACTTTTGTGATGCCTAAAATTGGTTTGCAGTGTCTTTTTTTGGCTCCAATACGCCAAATATCAGTTTTCTATGAAGTGTGATCGAGTTTCTGGCGCCTTTTGGATTTTTCTGTTAATATTTCAACTTCTGTTTTAAAATAGAAAACAATGGCATGGAAATACGTGTTCATTAAGGCTGCCAAATTTATGTACTTACTATTTTATGGGTTTTATTTATAAATATTTGTTTGACGGAAATGGTAACAATATATTTTTCTACTTCCGCCAGTTTTTCCACGGTTTCGAGATACAAAAAGTGGTACTTTAGCCACGGACGGCCATGGCTGTGACTAAAGTACTTTTTAAGCACTTATAAATATAAACTTAAAGCCCAGTAATTTTACACAAAATTAGAAATTATATTTTGACGAAATCAACCGAAACACAGATTCAATGTTGTTAGTTCAAATGTAATAATAATTTTAAAACAAAATAACGGTACAGAAGTTGAGGTATTAACATGTTTTATCAATGAATTCCTGTGGTAATAATATAATAATTCAATAAATTTGTCACATTATTACTCTGGGCTGTTTGTTACACTTTCATTTTATATTAGCAGGAATATTGCAAATTTTGCAATTGCTCGCATAAAATAGCGTCCATCCCGATTTATATTTATAATTTTAAGAGCACATTTTATATCATTTGTAAAATGCGTGTTTTATTTCAACCAGAAACCATTACGATTTGCGACATTTTCTCGAACAGTCATAAAATTGTTGCACGCAATAAATAACACGCATTGATTGTCTGTGCTGTGCAGTATCGAGGCAATATTGCGCAAATTGCGACAATCATCTCCAGCCATTATATAAAGGTTGCACAATTTCAAAAATACAAATTAATTAATGTAATCAATTTATTTGGTGTCGTGACTAATTTTGATTGTTTTTTTCTTTGTTACAGGTGAGTTTCACATTCCATTTGTCCACTTCTTTTATTTATCTGTAAGTAAACTTTAATTCTACAATAATTTTTGAACTTTTCGTTTGTTTGAGAGAATTTTAAGTGATTTTAATAATTAAATAATTCCATTGAGATCAGGCGTACAGAAGTTGTGGAATATTTTCACTACTGAAAAGTATAGTTATCATTTTGTCGATATTTCAAGTCGAAGTAAACTTTGAAACGTCAGGTTATCAAGAAATATCAAATAAAATAACTCTTGAAACTTTTTCACTCCGCAATTTCGATTTGTGAAAGTTTTTCTACTTTCATTCACAATTTTCAACTCTACATTTTAACATGCGTTTTATTAACTATAAAATTAGACGTTCTATTAAAATAGACCACAAATTATTTGCTTTTTACACAGAAAATAATTCAAAATGCGAAGAAATTAAAAAAATACATTTTCTATATATTCTCTGGTTTATTTTGTGTTTGTTGTGTCATCAATGTCGAGATGCAAGCGATTCGAGTCCCAAGTCGTCTCTTTAACTCGGTATTTATTTTTATTTTTCCTTTGCGCAGAGCGCAATCATGTCGAGATTTCTTTATTTTCCTTTCAATTTCTCACTTTCTTCAAGCATTTTTAAGATTACCGGCTTTAAGTAAATAGAAATGAAAAAAGAAAACATTCTAGCGTAAAATTAACTCTAATATGAAATGAAAAATAATAATAGATAGTTGGTAAAGGTGGAAAAGCTCACTAGAAAAATCATCCAGCTTTGTAACTTTGTAATCGTCGTCGTCGTCGCAATCAAATTAGAAAACTAATTATCTTTCATCCCTGCGCACCACTTTGCACGTCCCCCTGTTATCTGTGGTGTGGTGAAGTCGACGGCGTCCAGCGAGTTTGTTTCATTTTTTATTCACTCCACAGCGTTTGCAAAAAGTTAATTTTTCATTTCTTGGGGTTCTTCATTCGTTTTCCTCGCTTTTTTATTATTTGCTTTGCGTGGTCAAAACGCATGAAGATGTAAAAAATAAAATAAACTCAGGGAATACCCGGGAAGAGTGCGTAATAGAATGAAGGGTACGCGCGCTTGTAATTAGACCGCAAGCCGAAAACAAACCGCGAAACACAACGCGCAGATGTAAAAATAAATAAAAAAAAAAGAAAGCACGAAATAAAACCCCCTCGAGGGGCGAACAATGAAGAGCAAATAAAATCAAATGAAAATTGCTGTAATCGCCGCCGGGATGATAATTAGCGTGTAATTAGTTTTCGCATTTTTATTCAATTATACACGAGTTTTTCCTTTTCGTTTCGTGCAGAAAATTAAACAATTCAACGAAATTCAAATCTTTTTTTTATTATTGCGCTTCTTTTATTTTTGTTTTTTTCTGATACACCCTGTATCAGTTGACTTGCAAGTCCGTAAACCGAGTAAACGGATTCGATTTGAATGGCGCACGCGAACGAAATTGCATTGCGCTTATAAAAAGTTGCAAAAAACTAGCGAAACGATGCGAAAGTCGCCGGCGAGCGCGCAGAGGAGGAAAAGCCTCGGGAAATGTAAGAAGAGTCGACGGTAACGCGAGACGCGCACAGGATGAAAAGCCGGAGGAAAATGGGAATTAACTTGATGCAAATGCCAATACACCGCAACCCCGAGCCGAGATTGGATGATGTTATTTATAAAAACAAACAGAGAACAAAGACGCATCAGGTGAAGTAAATCTTGAAAAAAATTCACGCAGAAAATAGCTTTATAGTCACTTGTATAGGTTTCTAGCAATAAGAAAAAATTATTCATTAGGTGGTAATAAAAATTTCACTCGATATGTGATGTTTTGGTTGCATAGCGATAATCAGGGTTGAATTTTCATTTGATGTCAGTTAAGTAATTGCCAGCGCCCTCTACGGCAGCTGGCGTAACTATTACGTTGTCAAGAGTCATCGCGTCCTTGCTGCTGCTTCTGCTGTGTTGTTGCTGTTCTCAAAACGCTAGAAAAATTGTTTGTGTCCGTTTAATTTCATCGCACGACGGAGTTCAACATGCGTGTCGCCGCCGACACCGCGTATTCTAAGTGAGTAGCACTTTATTTCTTCCAATCGAACCAGAAAACATTCAAAACTAAGAAAAATATAATTTTGAGGTTATTTTGCGCTTGCCGCTCGAGTTTGAACGATGAGATGGCTTTGATTTCGCGTTGCGACACATAAAACAATATTTAGAAGAATGCTGCTGCAGCGGGGCGGTTTTGGCCGCGCACCAAAACGTCAATTGCGATTTAATGCGGTACGCGGCGAAGCCGAAAATCGAACGCTAATCGCCGTGCGGTGCGGGAGCTAAAATTAAATTTAGTGCTCGGGCGTAAATCAACGACTTTATCGACGTATTCTTGCTCTGTGCAGAGCTTCAAAATTAAATACTTTCATTACATGACTTGGGATTTAATAAATTGAGAGTTTGTATCATTCGCTCACTCACAGGTGTGTTTTCATTGAGTTTCAGTTGAAAGATTTAATCAGTCATTGTTCGTCGTACTTTTTTCTTTTCTTCTGT
Organism: Dalotia coriaria; assembly: GCF_025399875.1. Lineage (NCBI taxonomy): Eukaryota > Metazoa > Arthropoda > Insecta > Coleoptera > Staphylinidae > Dalotia > Dalotia coriaria. The sequence continues at coordinate 7,879,581 of NW_027045445.1, forward strand.
CGGGTTTTTTTTTTGTACTCGCCAGACGCAAGTCAAGATTTCCACACGCCGTCATTTATTTCGCCCGTTATTTTTTCGCATTGCCATTTCCGCGTTTTGTTTCGATTTTCTTGGCGTGAGAGAATCTCTTCATCTCCTCTCTTCGACTTTTCTCATTGTTTTCCTTCGTTTCGCTGCGTTCCGTTTACTTTTCGCGCGATGATGGCCGGCGTTTTTTTTTCTTCACTTGCCTGCTTGATGCTTTTATTATTTCTTTGTGCGTTGCGCGCAAAGTCTTCCACTTCCGATTGCAGGTTTGCAGGTTATTTGCTTTATATTTTTTCACCAATAGTTAGAGAGCCGCATGCGTCAAGAATCGTAGAGTGGAGAGGAAACGTTTTTTTTCTTCTGGCGTCTTGGGTTTTCTTTTCAACTTTCTTCACCGCTAGTCCTATTGGACTTTATTTGATGGGCGAAGTAATGTGTCAGTGACTTGTTGATTCAACTGTTGAATCTCATTCAGTTTGAAGCGTTTTAATTTTAATTGTGGTGATTTTGATTTAATTCCTCCCAAAATGTTTCATAAATTATTATTATGCTGACATTGAATTTATTTTGATGACTTTGAAATAATTAAATATTCCAACTTGGCTTCAATGGTATTGTATTGTAATATTACTCAATCTTTATTAAAACGTTTTTCATCGTCCCTTCTCGCCTCTTTCGCTTGGATATTTTCGTGTGGTTGTGGACGTTTCACTTTCAACTTTGTTGTGTGTAGCTGTGGCACGCGGTCTCACGCGGTTTGAGATCATCTCGAGTCTCAAGACACGCGGGACGGGCCCGGACAAGTCTTTCTTGAATACAATGCGGTTCGACCTTGACTTTTTCGGTCTTTTTTCGACCTCTAGCCTCTTGCACACATCTTGGGCGATGAGACTCGAAACTTTTGTATTTTTTGGTCTGTATTTGAGTCTGTGTTGTGTTTGGATTAATTTACGTGTGGATTTTTTCGTGGATGACGCTGCCACTTTTGCAATTTTTCCGTAGACAGCTTTTATTGAATAATTGCGGCCGAATTTCGTCGCGAGACACCACTCGCAGTCAAGCAAATTGATGCCAAGGTCGATTCGGCTCGACTTCTTCACGGCGCCGCAGACAGGCCGACTCTAATCGACAATGAAATTCAATTCCATTCGATTGTGGCAATCTCGGCACGGCATGAAATTGAGTTATGTATTATGGTATTACAACACATTCACTTGTCTTGTCTTCTAGACAAAATCCTCTACTCTTTACGATTTGATTTGATAGAGACTTAATTTTGGTTATAATTGGCAGCTAGGAAGTTTTTGATTGTTTTTCTGTCATTAAACGAGTAATTTTTACAACTTGTTTGTCCTTAACACGGTCACTTTTGTTTGTTTCACAACGAAACAAAAAACGTTACGCACTTGGTGCGCGCGTCGTGTCTACGAATTCATCCTTGATAATTATTTATGCGTAAGATTCCGATGGGATATTTCACAATTTCACAATTGTTGCGCCGTGGAGTTTCTCCGCTTGTGTTTTTTTTTTCTTCTTTACTCGTCCATAATTTATGATTTTGTGCGCTTGTGTTTCTATTCGCAGCCATTACATTTTTATCCCATTTACGGCGTGTTATTTCAACATTCATTAGCGATGAGAGTTTGGTTTTCACTTTGTGAACTCGTCTTGTTACTTATGTAACCTGTGTGTGTTGGATAAGCAACAGGTAAATATGAATAATTTATTAATTTCTGTGTGTGATCGACCAGTCTTTTGCAAATTTATTGCTCGTTGGCCTTCCAAGACACCGGCTGGGATAGTTCATGTTTCATGGCTTTTGGTGGTCATTGGACTCTGTTTTTTTTAAATTTTATTTCGTCTATATTTGCTCACAATGCCTACTAACTAATTTAGCTAATTATAGTGCGAAATTTACAAGGTTGTTTCGCGTTGAGGAAAATTTTTGATTTTTGTGTTGTGTAATTTTGCCGTGTTGTATTGTTGCGGCGGGAAGACTTGCCCGCATATTCGTTCGTTTAGTTCGTTTAGCGCCCTAATTGAAAATCGATTCTAATTGCGTTCGCTCGCTTTGGTACGCACGCAACTGTCGCGGCGCGCGGCACATTGTGTCCACATTTGCGCCCATATCCGTCCATTTCCACCCACGTTATACTCCCTTCATCCCCTATGCCTACACACTATTTCAATTCGCTTCGGCTTCCATCTCGTCTCGTTGCGTCGCTGCTTCTGTCCATATTTATTATCACTGCGACACGGGCATGTCACACACGCCCGAAACAAATTTCACCTGACGCGCATCGCATCGCGTTTTTTTTATTTCCCGCCTCTCTTTGCTTCCGTTTTTGTTTGACTGCATTGTGTAGTTATTAATGCGCCCCTGATAAAACGATAATGGATTTTCGAAAAGGCCGGAAACACGCTGAACTGGTGCGCACTTTTCGAAAACGCAGAACGAAAAACCACCAGCCCGCAATAAGAGTAAAACACGGGTAATTAATGTACCGTGCTTCGGCGGCTTCCCGTCGAGCGTAAACGCGAATAAACTATTGACAACTGCGAGTATGTGGATTTAATTGAGTGTAACAATCGTATTTGTTGTTATTGCAAGGGATTTAGTCAAATAGTGGAACAGGTAGCATCAAATTTATATGGAATTTAAGTAGTATTTGGTTGTTATTTTTGTTTTGGCTTGTTTTTTGTTTTGTTTTTTCATTCGGTCGGAAAATGTGCAATTTATTATCGATGGCTTAATGCCTGTTTACGAGTTTATATTATTGGCGCTATAATTATCGAATAATAATAAACCTGCGAGTGTTTGAATGCGCGTTTATAAATTATCGAGCACCAACTGATGCGAAATCGATATGCAAATGCGTGATTACCAATATTTCTTGATAATAAACTGCTGGAAGTATTAATTCAACGCGGGGAAATTATTCCATGAAAAATATATTGTGATATATTGGATTTTTACCGCAAGACAAATTATGAATTGCTTAAGAAATGATTGAGACGATAAATAAGTAATTAATTTGCAGGAAGTTATCGGTGCGATTATGTCTGCATTTTTTGTTCGGAATAAATATAAAATAAATTATTGTGAGCTTTGAATATAATTAAATATTTAGTAACATGTTAAACCAGCAGGTGAATAACTTCTTTCAAGGATATTCAAATTTATCGAATTTATCACTTTTAAGACTAGTATTGTAATGATTTGCACTTTTGAACTTGTGGTTTTCCAAACCTCTCGATAAGCAGCAACATACACGCTAGCGAATTTTCCGTGGGGCGGCATGTATACCCACACATAATGCAAGATAACATACGGTTTAAGTGCGGCGCGGCCGACCAGATGCACGACATAACGGATGCGTAATTAGCGCTCGGTGCGCGCATTGCACTTGACTGGCGAGAGCGCGCGCGCTCGCAACGGTAATTATTGCATATTGCAGAGCGCACGCAAACAGAAATCTACAGTGCGGAATTCACCTATGCCGGGCATAGGTGGGTATTCATGACGCACACGTGAGTTGGAGCGTATGAGTGGTCGGTCGGTCGATCGGATGGTTGCATACGCGTCCATCGCCGGCGGGTAAATGCGGATTGTGGAGGGCCTCCGTTCATTGTATCGCAAATCTATACATTCCTGCTAACAGTAGCACTAAGTCGAAATATGCTCGATTTCCGGATTTGAGGATGAGAATGAGAATGTTAATTACGCATTCGGCGGGTATTTACCCATAAATAATACTCTAAGAAGGCAAAAAAATTAGAAATTGAAAATAAGTTGAAGTGTAGAGTGGCTGATATCTGAAGAGATCGGAGTTGGTGGTTTTCTTCCCTTGCTCTCGAGTCAAAATTCCATTCGGATTGAAGGCGTATCAAGTATAGAGGGCGCACAATCGGAAGTTGTACTTATATCACCAGTTGAATTGAGCACGCGCGCGATCAGAATCACAGAGTGCACTCGATCTTGCGGTGGAAATTTGAATTTCATTGGAATTATTGACATGTCTAGCTATAAACACCATAACATGATATATTATAGAGGATACTCTCGACTAAAAATACATATTCCCATGTGGATTGTGGCTATTTAATTCTAGATGGCGCTGTATTGCATTTACGTCAAAATGACGAAATGATTATAATTTCAGTTTTCGGTTAAGCGTCGTGTGTTTGTGCGTGGCTCGGCGACATGCATCGCGGTATCGCCGTCGCGTCGAGGGTTGTGGACGTTCTCGAAATCGAAACGATAATTAAATGCTCGCAACGGTAATCCTGATGCGAATACAATTACAGTTTCTGATTGCCGCGTGTGTGCTATATTTACCTTTATCCTCTTGCTGCAACCCGTGTGCGTTGAGGTAAAATTTGCGGTCATATTTTATAGACTAGCGCGGATTTGCAGATGCAGGTGCATTTATTGTAATACGGTCATTATTGCTGCGAATATGCGTCGCGCGCGCAAATGCTCATGTAAATATATTTACATATCCCATTTGCAATTGGTTGGCAATGGTAAATTGCAAGCTTTAGGCGGCAGCCATCGCAGCGTCATTTGTGATGCGTTTGCATTGAATTGCGAGACGCGTTGATTAATTTTTAAAATAAATTATACGCCATAGTTGGCATATGCTTATTTGCTGCTTGCGTGAATGTGTGTTAGTGTGTGTGGTTTCAATGAACGCACCGTCGGAGAGTGCACCGGAACAATGGACAATGAACTTTTTGAGTTGTGTATGTGCTGTGCGAGCACCGCGTAGGCACAGTTGAAAGAGCAGAGTATAGCTATCCATTGGATGTGTTGATGTTTGCGTGCGCAAAACGCCGCAATGGCAAGTTCAATGATCAGCAATTATTTCCGTGTGTCGGCCTACTCATGGCACATGGTTCAACTGCATAGTTAATTATTGGCGAACGCTAGTAGAAACTTCGTGTCTTGGGATTTCCTTGTGTGTGTGGCTTGTGAGGAGTTATGACTCACAATTCTCGGAGAACTTCTTAATCCTCCTTCGTTTAATTCAATAAATCTCGTTATTAATGGGGGTTTTTGAGTTGCAAATTCCACCCCGTGACCAAAGCCCGTGTGTAAAATACTTTAGTCACGGTTTTGATCGTGCGTGTCTAAAGTATCACTTTTAACGTCTCAAAACCGTGAAAAAAACTGCTTTTTACAGGTTTAATTCAATAAATCTCGTTATTAACGGGAGTTTTTGTAGTGCAAGCTCCACCCCGTGACTAAAACCCGTGTGTAAAGTACTTTAGTCACGGCTTTGATTGTCCGTGCCTTAAATATCACTTTTTACGTCTCAAAACCGTGAAAAAACTGCTTTTTACAGGTGGAAGTCGAAAAACTTTCAACACCTCTATCCTAAGTTTTCCACTTTTTCGCACATTTTATCTACAAACCAATTTCCCATTCGTAGTCGTTACTTGTTGAATGCTTTCCTCATCCTCCTCCAATCCATCCCCATTTTTTCCATTTATGCCTCCAATGTGTTTGTCGTAACATACTTACTTTATCGCTTTCCTCCCACTACTCAATTCAGTGTGTTTACCTCTATCTGCATGACGCCGTATTTCCAGTCATTTCAAGCGCTTGAACAACCCCGAAATGGAAATTTCCATCTTCAATGCCGGCGTTTCGAAAATACATAGTTTATATGATTTATCACCTCTTCCCTTTGTGGTGATTTCCCGACGACGTGATTCGAAAGGAGTTTGAATTTGTCGGCTCATATATTTATTGGACAAGTAAAAATTATTTGCATTGTGTTGTGTCGTGATGCATGCACAAGACTGCACGCGAAACATAATATTTTATGCGCGCCCAGAATGTCGCATTTATCATGCGCGCACGCGAGGACAAGCAGATTACGCGTGGATGGGCGGTTGGGGGCGGTGGTGCTGGTGGAGCAGAAAGAAGTGTAGGTGGTGTAGGAAGGCGCGCGCGCGTGCCGGGACAAATCGCGCACGGAAATCCGACTCACGCCGCGTCCAAGATAAATCTAATATTTAGTTTTCCACATGTAAAACGTGCCATAAAACATTTCCGCACGACACTCGACGCGGCTGGATTTATTGAAAAATATTTTTATATTTAATATTTGTTTAATTTTTTTCTCCCTGCCTGTCTGCGTGCATTGCGCGAATGGAAGAATCTTTTCTATTCCGCACTATTTTGTATTTACTCTTCCGGCCTTGATATTTTTATTTTCGATTTTGCTTCAAGTATTGCACTCGCTCGCTGCGCAGCGAGCTAGGTGATCCTCTCTCTGGGTAAATTTTATTTTCGTGCGTTGTTGTCCCGACGATGCATGCTCGTGCGAGCATAATCCGGCTGCAAAATGGATTTCGCTCTCTTCCCCCTTTTATATTTATTATATTTATAATGCGAGATTTGATATTTGAGATTTTCCTATTTTCCGCACACTCGCGAGCAACAAGTACGTTGGAGTCTTTACGCACCGGAAATATCCCGCAATGCTCATTTCCTATTTCGCCGAAAGGTCCTGTGGATCCTCTGCACAATCCGACAGATCATGCTAAACCTTTAGAGGTCTCATTGTGGGATGATTTAGCAATTGAGCGCAGAGTGAAGTGGGAAACGCGGAATTTTATACGCGAAATTTTTATAATGCGAATTATCCTTTAATCTCTTCGTTTGATATACGAAAAAATGAAAAACACGATAATATTTTCTATGAATTTTAAATTTTTGTTTGTGGCGTAGTAACTAAACACCCTGTATATTAGTGGAGAGACGAGTCCTAAGGTCCTTATGTCGGAATTATATCCGTGAGGGCGGCACGCATGCCGGTCGTCGTCGACCGGAAACGGACCATTTGAACCGTCCGGGCGCCGACGTCGTTCTAAATCGTTTCCGGTCGAGACCCGGTGCCGTTTTCCTCTTTCTACCCAGTAGGTCGTTTTTCATTTCTCGTAGACTAACAACAAAATGAATAAAATGCCATTCGATTCAAAAGCACAAAATACTTCCGCGTTTTCATATTTTTGCGTTATTTGTTTGTTGTGCTGCGTTGCACGGTGTAACAAATGATACTTAATTAAACACATATTGACATCCGGGTAACATCATGGACCTGTACCGGCCGCCGCCAGGATTAAAGTCGATTTTTATTGATGGCCGGCGGTGTGTGGCGTGAGTGGCGTTAAATAAATCTTCATAAAAATGTTTGCGCGGTTGCTCGTCGAGCCAATCGTGCGGAGAGATACGTGCCGGACGCCGCGTCCTGGATGATGATGGATGGGCGCGCGCTCGTTCCATTCATCTCCCGACCAATATTGACCAGCCATGGGAAACTAACCCCGGCGCATAAAAAAGCAAATCTGTTTTTAACCGAGTGTGATGGAAAAAGTTGCGTGAAACTAGTTTTTGTGCGCTGTTGACTGATAGATGACGCTGGTAGACGATGAAAATGGTTAGCGTCGCGCACATTCGAAGCACTTTTATGCTTGTAGATATTATTTAGTTAATGAAATGATGCGTTTTATGTTATGTGAGGAAATTAAAGGTAATGAAAGAAATAAATGTGTGTTGTTTTACGTCGGTAGTCGCCGCCGTCGTCGTCGTCGTCGTTTTGTGGTTTTAATGTTTAATACCGCGACAAATTTTCTCATCTGATACAACACACTTAATTTTTTACAGCCAACGCTTTTTATTGTTGTTTACGTCGACTTGTTGCTAGCCAACCAAAGCGAGCAAGTTTACAAAAATTATCAACACGAATCAGAACGGTTACAGGGTTACACACAGTTGTTGTGTTGTTGCTAATTGCAAAGTGTATAACTTTTGCGCAGATTATACATTACACACTGGACGCGTACGTTTGATGAGTGTTGTGGTCGAAATAAAAATGAGGCGCATAAAGATGTTGAGGTTCAGGGTTTGTTACAGTGTTTGGAGCGCGTGGTGGCGGCGGAATGTGTAATTTGGTTTTTATTAGCCACTTAACCGGGCACGGGCATGTGGACATGTCTGGTCGTCATGCAGGGTTACCAAAATGTTAGGCATTTTTTTATATCTATAAATTTGTAGCCGTGATTGTGTTTAGTTTTTTTATTTCTATGGTAATTGCTAATGATACATTATGTCGTTAATTAATGCAATTAATTGAGATTCAATGCCATGTGTAATATTATTTGATTGTAAGTAATATAATTCTAGGAAGATTTGTCGTGTTGAATAGTATTAAATTGTAGTTAATGTGATGACATAAGCTAAATTACTTAGTAGTTAATCTTGTGAGATAAGTAGTAACATCGAAAGCATCTTAAAATAGCATACTATCTAGTAAGAGCTGAAAATAATGAATTTTTTCTACTACTATCTTTAAAATTGCAGTTTTTCCACGTTTTTTTGAGACATAAAAAGTTGTTCTTTAAACATGGGCGGCCAAAACCGTGACTAAAATAGTTTAGTCATGGGTTTTAGTCACGTTTAACCTCAAAAAGTTTGAATATTGAAACTGCAACGTGGAAATAAAGTGGAAGGGGAAAGTAGCGTAAGTATCACGTGGCTAAACGTTGTTAAACACTCGATTGATTAATTAATCAATCTCGTGACAAAAACTCCTCTTTAGCCACTTGATACTTAATATACTATTGTCTGGTAACCCTGTTTTGTAAGAATTTTGTTTGTGTGTGTGTGTGTGTGTGTGTGTGTATATTGTCATGATTATGATGATAACCCCATAAAAAATCGCCATTAGAGTGGTGGATTGTGGATGAAATTACAGTCGGGAAATTGTGGAAATGCGAAAATTGCGAGAGCCGCGCCACGTTTCCAAGCACTGCGGCTCTGCTAATAAAAACGTTTCAAATTATCGCACAACAAGCTGATAAAACGTGTATTTCTAAAATATTACACTCGACCTAATAATAACGCTGCAATTATTATCTTTGCAGTATTAATAAAAATTACCCTTTATACACCCCGTTTTTAAAACCGTCACTAAAACGATGCGCTTTTTGCATTTAAACGATGCGCTTTCAGCGCACGTTTGAAAACTTTTCCACTCGGCGACGGGCGGAAAAAGCGGGTTATTATCCTGGGAAAATGTTGAAGGATAATTGCTTCCCTCGACATTTTCCAACGCGCGCACATTTTTATTACTTTATACTTAATATAATACACGATGATTGTTATCAGCTGCGTTTTTCTATTTCATCCACTATTCTCCACAATAGAAGAGAATGATAATAGATAATATTTTTAAATGTAGGTATTAACGTTTAGTATGTTTTGTGATAAGTCGGACACCAGTTGCGTTCTTATCGCGCCCAGGACGAAACGCACTGAATGCCTCGCAAGCTCCACACCCAGAGCAACAAGGGGTTGTGTTGTGTTGCTGGCAGGCCGCGGTAAAACGGCGAAACTTTCCCGACGCCGATGCTTGTTGCGCATTTACTAGTTGATTGTGCTACCAGTTGAATGCGGACGCAATCGGAGGCGGGATATAATAATATAGTAAAAGATTTTCATCGCAACTAAATCGTGGTGTATTTTTCTACCGGTTTTCAAATGGTAGAATTTTCCATGTGAAGGCTTTGTTCGCGTCCGGTATGCCGGTCACGTTTGCATGATTACGGAGCGTGGGGGCTAACAACCCTTTGCTATGCACGCTTGGCGTTAAAAATCGTGAAAGCGCGTGTGTGTCGTCAAAAGACCGGAAACAAACGTAGCATTTACACGAAATTTGAAACACTTTCAACGTGTTTTGGTTCAGGAAAAGCGAAAAAAAAGTTTTATGTTAGGAACTATGTAGTTTATGAGATTTTTATTATGTAATGTGCATTTAAACTAAAAGCTTTCAATGTTTAATGCGCTCATAGTGGTGGTGGTGGTAATAAGTTTTATAATACGATGGTAAATTGCGACATTGTTTGGCAATTTTACACGATTTTCCTGATTGCGGCCGGCGCAGATTGAGATTAAGATCTTCATTGTGATTGCGTCTTGAACACTTGAGCATTGTTGGCGCGCACGCCGAGTGGGCGAATATTGCCCCGAAAGGGGTGATAACCACCCCTCGAGCAAACTCGACTACCGCAAGGACATTATCATGCGGGTCATTAACGACCACGAGGAGTGCAAGGCGCGCAAACTTGGTCATTCATCAAATTACATTGAATTACACTGCATTATTACTTATTGATGTAATTGTCTTTGGCATGGCGAAACTAGTTTCGATCATTTTCGAGTTTGTGTGGCGTGAATTAATATCGCGAATCCGGGTCGTGAATGATTTGTCATCTCGTTGTGCGCATCTCGCGGATGAAATAATGGTAATTACTTATTCCACAGCGATGTTGTAATTCATCGCCGCTGCGCTGTTGATCCGATCGTCGTTTCGTTTTACGCGCGCAAGCGCGCAGACGTTTAGCCATTTATTTATTGATGTAAGTTATGAGTGGAGCGTGAGATCATCGCTTGAATAAATAAACAGCAGAAAGAGTGTGCGCGTTAAATTTTACTACGATCCGTTGCGGGGATTTGAATTTCTAGGATCGATTGGTTGTTGAAACACCCTGTGTGGTTTACTATTAGTTAATTAATTATACTTATTGTGTTTACGTTTCGTCATCGGCATTGCCATCACGAGCTGAAATAGAGTTATGATTATAAATTTGCGCGTTTTGAAGTTTTATAGTGATTATATTGCCATCTGGTGGTGGATAGTGTAAATTTGCGTAGCCATTTTAATTTTTACGATATTTTTTCTTCTCTCGCGCGCGGTTTCCTGTTTGATGTTGATGTTGCTGTGGATGTTGAATAAGTTAAGTTGCAGCACGTGTTTTGGATCACGTCGCGTCTTAATTTTCGATGACGAGATAACGTTGACGATGATGGCGGCAGCAGCGGCGGCAGCGGCGTATGCTGATTGATCGCATTCGAGTCGAGGTTTAAGTTGATGAATTAATGAGGGCAGCGCCGGATTAGACGCGATCGACGTTCGGTGTGGCTTCGGCAGCGATTTCCGTTTAATGTTTAAATTTAGACTTATGGCTTTCCTGCGATTTGCACCGCGGCGCGCATTATTAGCGACGCGAATGTGGAGCGCGCGGAAAAGTTTGTGACTTGGACCGGAACTATTTGTTAAATATAACTTTAACTATCCGAGGCAGAAAAATCAACATGTAATATAATATGTATTTCGGGTTTGGCAGCCATTTTAATAGCCAAGAAAAACATGCGTTGTATTTTAAACTCTGTAGGTGATGTTTTGAATGCAGGGGAATTTACAAAATGCGTACACTTTGTCTAATTAATTATATCAACATAATTCGGGATGAAATCTGATGAATTTTCGAAAAGCGAAATAAATGATTTCACTTTGTGCACACAAACAAGTCGGGTGCGTTTCGCTCGGCGTCGACCGACTTTGCAGCTTCCGAAATTTAATTTAATTAATTAAATCTCTTCTTACCTCATTTCATTTCATTTTGCATTTCTTATATTCTCACTCCTCTAATTCGCCGATTCGCTTAGGTTTAGTCGCTTATTATATTTGTACATGTATACCTAGATTTTCTTTACGTTTCCGCGATGATGACGATGACGGGTTTCCGCGTGCCTCCTGCGATTTCCTTCGTTTTTGCGTGTGAGTTTCTTCGTTTGCGTGGATTCATCCTTTGGCGTTTTCCCGGAATTAACGTGTTGGTTGTTCCGAGATGCCGGCAGATACTTCTTAGAAGTTGGCCCGCGCTTTGTGTGTCGGTTGCTTTTTTAGCCGATGCATTAGTCGAATGAGTGCGACTTTGTGTGTGCGCGAAAGATGTAAATTCGATTCGCCACTCTTGAAATATCAAAGGCCAGAGAAAACAAGATTAACTTTTGCATGTCAACAAAATGTTAATGAATTAATTTTTTTCAAGTATTGTTGAGTAGGTATATAAATAAAAACCACTTTCGGTCGAATATGATAAAAAATGAAAACTGACACAAAATTGAAAATTTAATCATCCGGTAGTGAATTATTCCGTACCCTTACATGTGCGGAAACATCTCGTACTAGTACTCGTACGCGGGATGAAGTATGGATGAAGAAGGAGTGATGTGGGGTGCGGGGGTCGGAGGAAAAGAACATTTTATGCAACCGTGGAACGTGCCCGGGCGAAACGGGGCAAAACGCTGAATTAAATATAATAAGACCGGAGGCCTTCGTTTAATCCACTCGAAAATTAAATGAAAACAAACACGCGCCGAGCGACGCAGAGCAGCGGCAGCTACTACTCTTGCTTCTCCTGCTGCTGGTGGTGCCGTGGAGGTGAGACGATGAACGTTCCTCATTCACCAATCTAGCATGCAACCGAACCGAATGCCGGTGTTTCAGCTTGCACAAAGGTTCGAGGTCGGCGGTGGTAGTTGGTTCTTTTTCCGATGTGTTTCATCAAGTACAAGACTTTATACAAGGCACGTTCTACTTGCGAACATGAAACAGTTCCCTACTCTGCGCGATGATTTTTTTCTTCTTCTTTCCTTTCTCTCTGCTATATTGCTTCAGGTCACCTGCACAAAAGTTTTTGAATTTTTAACGAATTAATTAATGATTTAATAATTTAATCATGTTAAATAATATTTAATATTCCTTTTTGTTTCAGGTAAGATTTTCTTTTGATGCCGTCAATGCTTTCCATCGTGAGCTTTCTTCGATTCGGTAACTGTTAATTAACATAATTAATATATTTTTTTAAACTAGTGAAGAGTATTTATTAAAGTAGGGAAAATTTGAAATGTAAATTGCGTTTTTAGTGAAAACACTGTCGGGAAATTGTCTTGCTATGATAAGAGGGTGATGCGGTGTGTAGTATAGAATGCCTCGCGGCTTTGGGTGCTTTTTAAATAAATACTATCGTCGATGCAAAGCGGACGTAAAAACGATGAAACAAACGCCTGAGGGTGTCAGCGTATCAAGCGTCAAACAACCAACTACCTACCTGTTTATAAAACGCAGAGCAGGGTTGCCATAAGATAAAATGCGTAAAAACAATGCAGCCACAAAATAACGAATTGATTATTATGATAACCCTGTGATTATTGTCGCGGTGCATACGGTTTGTTAAAACATTGGTTTCTAAAACTACTCTCTGTTCATTATTGCACCCCGTATGGGGTACCTGAAGGAACAAAGCTTCCTTTGTTAGTGGAACGCTTTTTCTTTGTGACTGCGCTACGTTTTGTTGGGTTGTTTCAGTGTTTCAGTTTGCATGTAACGCGGATGCGTTTCCACAGTTTTCTTTTTGTCCAGCGCGCGCGCGCCCGCGCGATTGCTTTATTTTCCGCCCTCCACCAAAGTGGAATTGTATATGCACGCACGTGAACTCGTGCGCTCGCATTTGTACTCGATTAATTATTAATAATATGCCGCATTACGCCGCAGTGCTGGAAAATTAGGACTGAAAAAGGGTGGGCTTGCATAGTGTAACAACGAAATTTTTCTTTGATTGTTTTCTTTGTCTTTGGATTATAAATTGATAGTGAAATTTAATTACGCGGATTGCCCAAACGTGTCTTGACTTTGAAATGTTTTTTTTGCGCCCTCTGTTAGTGGTTTTTCTTCTGAAGATTTTAAATCTCTTGCTTGCGGATGTGGATGAGGATGAGGGAGCAGTTGAATTTGGGAATTGTTTTCGTACTGCTCCTATGGCCATTTGTTTCCCACCTGGGCGGTCGAAGCGCTTTTCCCGTTTCTCGTTTGTGCGCTCACGTCACGCTTTCCATTTGACTCAACCGCGCCAACATTCTTCCGGCTGCGAGGTGCGCGCACACGTCGCACGCTTAATCTCTTTCTGATTGCACAACTACAACTTGACATATATATTAAACCACGCCACAACGCAGGGGTGGAGAAAGTTTAGGGTTGCAGACATTTTTGATAGCGCGTCAATTTTCTGAGTTTTTCTTTTTTGATTTGAATTTGCACTTCTGTCTGATGAATATGAATTGTGGCGGTCGATGGGGAAATGTTTTAAAGCTGACAATTTTCATTTTGTCGCCGCGGCATTGTGTGTTTCATTGAGGACGTTTATGACGTGTGCGAGGTGCGGAAAACGCCTGTAGGAGGACGCCTGGACATGCCCAATCGCAAAAAATGTCAATCCATTTCGGCTTTGCGCGGCGCGCAACGCTTGCAATCGGAATCCGAATTCGATGATTTAATTGCCATTTGGCAGCGCGGTCCCGAATTGAAAATTGCCTAATTGTAGGTGAAATCTTCATTTTATTGTTCTGTTTTTAATCTTTATAATTTGCAACAATTTTCTGACCCAAAAGAACTCAGCAATAATATTTTCACTTTCATTCTTCGTTTTTTGTACAAATTGTTTAATTTTTTTTTCGGATTTTTGATCTTATAACATCAATTTTTGGAGCCAAAATCTATTTGAGTCCTTTGTGAAAATTAATTTTCAAATTTCAATTTCCATATCTCGAAGATCGTTTAACAGGTGGACCAAAACAGTTGTTTTTCTTTTTCGCTTACCTAACCGGAAGATATCATTAGTCGTAACTTGTCGCACTAAGTATTTGACAATTTTAAGCAATTAGTAGGTGAATATCTCGCCGAGTATACCCTCGTTCGCTCCACACGCGCTCTTGCTCGCCGTACAAATATAAACATGATGAATGGCCGTGATGTTTCGGCACATAAATTAGAGTTAAATTGACAAATGGACTTGCACGCGAGTGGTCTGCCTATAAATATCAATGTAGTGCACTTTTTCTCCAAACTTTTTCCAAAACAAATTCAAATTTTACTTAAGTGCCTATCGCTTTATATCACTTAATTCATTCTCTTATGCAACTTTTTTCTCAATTTTAAATTGAAATTTGTTTCGATGCCGGACCTGAGTGTAATTTAGTGATGTATACAGTGGGTTTAAAGCGAAATAAAATGTTTTTCTATTTTTGCCGGACGCGGCACCTTACCTGCTACCCCCTTGAGCGCGCGAAGGGGGTGGTGAATGAGCGGGCAGGAAGCGTGTGCGAAGGTGTAATTTATCGACCGCAAACAGGCTCGGGAAATTTAGTGTTCTCGAGGAGCCGCTTTTCGCCGCCAAATTGCTATTTTTACGACCATTTTTTTTCTTCTTTTACTTTTGATACTCTTTTTCTCTTTCGCGCGCGCCCGCTACCTTCTTAAAACCTTGGAGGACTTTTTATATTTTTCGCCCAAGAAACATTCCCATTCGTCTAGTCGTCTTTTTATTTCAACTTTTTTTTTTGCTAGAGATTTCAATTTCTTACACCGTTTAAAATGTAGCCAAATTTTACACTAGGGGCATACGTGTATAAATCACGCAGATAAAACGTGTTTTTATTTTGATTTTGTTTACGCGCCGGCCCCGAAATTAATTGATGTGACACGCGGTGTGTTTTTCACGTGTCATCATGTTCATCATCGTTCGCTGCGTGTTGTTTACCGCACACACCACACTCGAACTGCTGTGTGCTGTGTTTTTGTTGTTGGTCGCAGCGTAATTATGTGCAGTCGGCATAACGCATTATTGTTCGCTTTTTCATTGCGCGCGCGCGCTCGGGGTTGCAAAATGCGGGTCGCGGCGTGCAGCGGAAAATATACAAAGCAACAAAACACATCAAAACGCGCAACACATTTATTAAATCCACAAACATCCATCATTCTGTTGGGTATCTCTTGCTGTTTCACTCCTATGGAGCAAGGAGCAAGGACCTCTCACTGTGAGATGGCAGTTTTACGTCTATGCTGTGCTGTGCTGGGCCAAGGGAACGTGGAGAAAAGTGAGGCTAATGATAAATGATAAAATCTACACGTTACATTTTGTTAATTTTATATTTATTTATTATCCTCGTTTTTCCCGCTTTTTGAAATTTCATTCGTTTTGAAATATATTCGGGCGGACAATTGTTTCACACCGCCTGCTGGGCTTCATCTTGCTGTGACGTTGTAGTCCTTTTCATTCTTTGTATTCTTGCATTTCATTTCCGATCATTAGCGCACACCTAATTGCCCTCTACATTCAGCAAACTTGCCAACTTGTCAGAAACACAACTAGTCGCTGGAAACATAAGCAACGGCGATAGATTTTCCAAATGTTTTCCTCTCGAAAATTGAAATTAATTTTAAGTACATGTCGAAAAAGTTGCGCGTGATGGAAAATGTATTGTCGCAAACTTTTGTTTGCAGCAACCCTTTACACGCCTATATATGTCAGTGGTGGCATTCGTTTTCATTCGATTTTCACTTTGCTACCTGTGCGTTGTGGAGTTTTGAATGCTTTCGCTTTGTGTCAGGGGAAAGTTTCTTCTTTGCGCGCAATTTTCCGCTCGCTTTCCGGGAAAATATCACTTGTAATTAGATTAGGCACACATGTAAGTTTAATGTATGCTGTGTGTGGGGTGCTCACGCGAGAAGCATGAAAAGTTTGGTTGTCGCGGGGGCGCGATATCAATAGTAATTAGATACAAGTCGAAAGTCGAAATTAAGTGCTAGTTTTGCGTCTGTTCAGCAGCAACTTTTCACATTTTGATTCAAGGGGATCGAAATTTATTTTAAAGAATTATATTAAACTAGCTTTAACCCGCGGCTTCGCTCGCGAATATCTAAAATAATGAAGTTGCTTCCGTACGCGTCTGTAGTCACAGAAGAAGTAACAATGAAGTAGAATGGCGGGAAGTTTAAAATGGCTGAAAGTATAGTCTATGGAAGTATAGTGTACAGTCTCCATAGTGTAGTCAATTGGATTTGATGTTGACGTAGCTGTCGGTAATACAGTGTGATAATACAGTGTGATGGTACTATAGTACTTAGGTTTGAGCTTCATTGCTGGAATGCTAGATGGCGTTAAAGTAGTCAAATAGCCAGATGCAGAGGTATTATTGGCTAAACTATTTCTTTATTTTATTTAAAAAATATTTTTTTTATTAAATAAAAAGTAGCCTATAACCATTCGGGGACCACTAAGAATATGTGTACAAATTTTCATGATGATCGGTTAGGTAGTTTTTGCGTCAAAGTGTAACAAACATCAGGACTTTCGCATTTATAATATTAGTAGGGATAATATTTATTCTTCATTCAGCATCTTTCTAAAATATTTATTGTTTGTTTTATAATTCAACACTTTAATTTATTTTTCTAACCTTACCTTTGATTAACTTTCGAATTAACTTTGTACCCTCATTTTGTTAATCCTAGCAAATTACACTACCTGCGCCAGGTACGGTTGCTATTTGTTATTTATTCAATCTTAAATCCTCTTTACATGTTGCGTTCGTTGCCAAATCCTTTGCGTATTATTATGCCTATTTCCTGCAAGGGTTGCGTTGCGTTGTTCACACACACATGTACCCTCCCCTTTTCACCACCGTTTCTAAGTCAAACTCTACTTACCCTCGACTTTGGCCCAACACCAAACTAAACACACACATGTACACACAGTTCTCGTTTTGTGGTTTTTCATCAGTCGCCTTCCAAAAACGCGCGCTCCCCTATTATTGTGTTATTTCTATTGTATTCTAATATCGTGTGTGCGCGCCTTCGCCGCAGCGCGTTTGTTTTGTCGGTTATTTATAAATTCAGCGGCGCGTGTGTGTTTTGTGTATTTATCTGTTTGCGGTTGTCAGAAGGCGCAGAAAGGATGTTGGCGAGTTTCGGCAAGGATAGGAGGAGCTTTGCCTCCGACGCAGCCGGAAAAAGGGTTATAATAAGCTCGTGCCGCTCGTATTAACTCTAGACATACGCGGGGATGAATGAGTTTTGAATTTTTGATGATGCGTGCGTGCGCGCCGTGCGGAAAAGTTTGAAATGTTGCGCTGTTTGGGGATGATGAGAATGACATTGTGCGTTTGTTAACGCTCTAACACTTTACGGCGGCATAATGAAAATGATGTGTGTGGGTAATTTTGTTTTCAAACAATGGTGTAAAAGGGTAACAAAATACATTTTTTCAACGAAAACTTTTTTTTTCGGTTGGTTGCGTTTTATTTTTCCACCCTGTGTGAGCAAACAATTTGTAAATTTGTGCGGCGACAATTTTCACACCGTTTTCACTTGTCGCTCTGTCGTGAGTGTGTTTGGTTGTCGAAATTTATTCATAAACTTTTTCCTCCTCGCAACCGCAACACACACACACACACACACAGCCGCCGCTTTTCTTCCGTCCTTGTTCTGGCCGACTTTTAAAAGTCCTCCGCTGCCTGCAAGTTGCAAGTTGTGTTTCTGCTGCTTCTTCTCCCTTCTTCAATTCTGCTTCCGCTGCGAGAGACACTATAACTATTTACATATACGCTTTGCATGTAAATACGCAAACAGGTTAAAAAGTTTGCGAAGCTTTTAGCTACGGCGGCGGCAGCAGCCATTCTTTTGCCGAGCGCGGAAAAGAAAATTGAAAATGCTTGAATTTTCCATAGTTTTGCAAAGGGGCCGATTGTGTCGCGCGAAAGACTTTTAAACAGCGTGTACGCGCGCGCGCGCGCAATCAGAACTTAATTCGCGGCATTCTGTTGGAAATTTTGCGGAATTACTTGCAGCGGCAAGTTTTGTTTTAAATTAGTTTTGTGTGGGGGCTTCCGGCTGCACAATACATTTAAATAAAATATTTTGTTTCATGTTTTGTATAGAAAACATATTTTTTTGCTTCCTTCTTTAAAACGCTACTTTTTCCACGGTTTTTAGACACAAAAAGTGAACTTTAGTCACGGCCGTGACTAAAGTACGTTATTGCGGTGCTTAAAAGTAGTTTCTTATCTTATTTGCAATTATATAAATTATTCTGCACTTAAAAATAAACTAATTGTATAATGAAAAAAACTTTATACTTCTCCTGCAGTAGCAGCAGCACTTTGTTGTTGTTTATTTTAACGCGCGCTCTTGTTACGCGCTTGTTGTTGTTGGTGTATTATTACCCAATGGCGAGAAGGTGCGAAAGTGAAGCCTGAGTGCGAAGCAACAGTTTATTTTAGTGTGCGGTGCGCGCGAACCGAGGAAAATTGCTATCAACTTTTAATTAAATTCATTAAGTGAAGCCTGCCGCCGCCGCCAAGCCACGCGGCGGCTTGCCTTGTTGCGGGCCACGAATGCGTTTAATTGCGCAAAAATGGTGTGCATCAAAATTGCTTGCAATTACACGCGAATTATACGCAAAAATTATTAAAACTCGAAAATGGACAAAGTTTCTAATTGTTATTGTCTTCCCACTACGCCGCGCTTAATTTATTAATCTGCTTGTGGCGCGCATCTCTCGGGGGAGGAGGACATCTGCGCAAATTATTCACTAATTTATATTTCATATTTCACATTGATGGAATTATGTATCGGCGGGCGAATTTCTTAATAGGGCAAGTTTGTAACTGGATTTTCAAGTGAATTAAAGTTACGGTTTTGTTTTAGAAAATTTTAGTTAACTTAATTTATAAATCTTCTTACGGTGGATTCACTTTTTTTTGTCTAGAGGGGAATGTTGTGCTTAAAAATTTGCATTTTTATCGCGTTCGCGTTGTTTTTAAGCTCGGAAAAGTCGCCTGAAATTTTGCACTGTTTTATGCTGAGCTTTTTAATTTTCTTTCTTGTTTCTAGACGCGCAATATATAGTAATGCATATTTATTTCATAAAGCGCCGTTGTCGATTTGCTTTGCGCGCAACCCTTTTTCAATTTGATTTATTTGCTCGTTTCCTGTTTGGCGCCGCGCTTTGCATTAACTTTCGCATTGTGAGTATATTTATAATCCGTGGAAATAAATTGCAATCATCTTTTCATCGACGCGAGCCGGAAAATTGAAACAGAATTGGAAAAAAATCGCGCGAATTTTCTTTTAAATGCGGCGGGGATTTGTCCGGCCGCCGCCGCCGACGACAACGAGGCGGACGGGCGGGCGTGTTGTGTGGTGTGTGCGTGCGTATCTCTATTTAGATTTGTTTAGATTCGCAATTATTTTCTTTCGGTGCGCCAGTTGCGCACAAAGCGCGCAGTTTGTGCAGTTTACGCGTTCGTTTTAATTGCGTATCTTGCGCGCAGAAATGCGGAAAAGCCGGAAAAATCTAAAAACAAAATAAAAAAATGTCGTTGCGCAAAAATGCGAGGGCGAGCGGCGCAATGATAATGGGAATTTAAAAATTTACTGAGTCGCCTTGCAGCTTAACTAAATAACTTCATATATTTTTCTCATTTCTAATTTTTTTTATTTCTAGGAAAATATTTATGACATTTTGCAGTTGTTTCTTTCTGGATTTGTCTTAGTAAGAGAGGGTTTTTAATTTATATCTAGTTATTGACTGCAACTGCAATTCCAGTGAGGGAATTTTTGTATTAACTTTCAATCCTTATTTTACACCCTTCAAGGTAAATTTTTATAACAAAAAGTGGTCTATTTGCTTTTCCATGGCCTAAAATATCTCCATACGAAATTTTATCAAAATCAGTTCAGCGGTTTTTGCGGGAAAGCGGCACAAACACACAAATTCTCTAATTCCTGAGTTGATTTGATGAAATTGATGACAATTTAATTCATAATGTTGATATTTCATCCCGTAAAATTAATTTTTATTACTAACTAGTAAATTATAAAGTTACACTTTAGTAAATTGCACAAAATTCTATTTGTAACTCGTCACCGCATTATTAATGTACATTTGATCTGCAATTGTGCATTTGATGCACGTTTGGTTGCATCTAGTACTACCTTCTTTGGTGTGCTGAATAGCGATGAAACAATTTGTGATGACAAATTGCGAATTTCTATTATCCAAATTTCTGGCTGTTCGCACCATTGGTGTGTGTGGTCATTTGTCAAAGTTGCAAAGTTTCAACCTTGATTTGCTCCACTGCCACACACCACACACTACCTCCACCGACAGCGTGAAGGCATCATTAGAGTTGGTCTTATTTTATTGCGGGCGCCCCTCATATGCTGCTCGCAGCATGAACAGGTGTTGCATAATGACAATTCCGAACGATTCCGGCCGGAAGGAAGGAAGCGTCGCGCGACTGGCGTGACATGACACGTATAAATTGTCGAGCTGTAAACAGGGGGAGCGGATATCTGGAATGACGAGGAAACAATTAGAATTCTCTCGCCGCGCAAAACACGCGAATGTGAATTGCAGCATCAAACTTTATATCGTCCTCTACTGCACTTGAAGGCGATATTATTATGTAAAACGCAAAGTGCGTTACTTACATTTCATTCATAATAAATCCATTTCGTCGCCGGTCCTATTTAAAACCCATTTCTGGTCTTTTTCAGCGCTCGTATTTCCATAGAAAAGTGCATATTCAATTTCGCGTGCGCGCAAATCCACCCCTAATACGCCCGGTTGCCTCGGCGCGGCGCGCAACACAACCGAAAACTCCCATTTGGTCCATCCATCCTTTCGCCTCATCCCAGCGCCCGTTCGCATACATTCAGTCAGTTTACTTTATAATGAAAAATAAATACGCACATGCATGCACACGCACACAGACCAAAATAAATACATGCCCGAAAACATGCGCGCCAGGCGGGCGGCGAGATTTCTGGCCATCGCCGGGATGGATGGAAAGATGAAAAAAATGTGTGTCCCTAAGGCGATTACCTTCGGGCACGCGCGCATGCAAAACGACGAGTGCCAACGAAAATCGACTCGCGCACCACGAAAGAGGATGATAGATATTATTCCGGGGCGCGTTTTCAGATTATTATTTTATTTTTGAGTAAAAAATCAAGGTGCGTTTCTACTACGTGTTTAACATCAATTTTTATATGTGTCAATATATATGGGATAATTTTCTTCCTTAAAAATTAAATAAACCTAACTTTTTTCATCTTACGAGCGTTGTAAGATAAAATTTTTATTTTAAAATAAAAATTTTGTTTCAGGGTGACAATATGATGTCTTGTCCGCTGCCAATCATTCCGGTAATTCAACCGTTGCCATCGCTCAACAGCCAACCTACGGAATATCCCATTCACATAGGAATTAAGGTGAGTTTTCTCTTTCACGTCTCAAAAAATTTTCTTTTTGTGTTAATAAGTCTAAAAATCAAAACGAAGTGAAATTATAAAGTTGGCTTGCATTAAAGCGAAAAGATTAGCCGAAAATTAAAAAGTTTTTCACTGGCCGAGCAAAGTGAGCAGCAAAGCCATCCGCTTTCTTCGCGACAAGCAGAAACACTTCATTTTTTTGCCGCCGGTTTTTGCAGCTTTGCCAACTTTTTACAATTGTGCGCTTTTTTTCTTCGACGACGCGACTGGCGCAAGTGCAAGCTCACTAAATATGTAAATATTATTCTTTTGCTTTTGATTTACTTGGAATTTCGAATTTTTTTCCGCATCATTTCGAAATGTAGATTCACATCGACTAGGAGAAGTAGGAGGCTTGTACGCGACTCATTACGAATTAAAAATTGAATAAATTACGTGATTAAGGCAAGAAAACATGATTTAAAAATAAAAAATACAAACAATGCAAATTTATGATTTACATTTTTGTTATTTTGAGTACAACGCATGAAACTAGATCACTTTACTAATTACTTAAATTTTTAACTAAGAGCAACAAAACTTGCTCGCTGGTTAGTGATCAGAAATTATATGTTACTTGATACTTTTCCGCTCAAGTTCTGCGCAAGTTTAATGTTGGTAATTCTGCAAATGTGTTACATCACCACGCGTATATTGAATCCATTTCTAACACGATTATAACACGAAATTTATCGATGAATATTGCAACCACTGCCGCCGCCGATAATCATAATGAAAATATCTTCTGGGGAAAGTTGAAGTTTTCGCTTCGATAATTAAAGAAAAGTCTCGGGCGCGCTCTTTGACGGCGTACACAAAACTTTGCGAATCGAGCAAGATAATAATATGAGCCCGAAATCCACTGCCGCCGCCGCCGTCGTCGTCGTGTATCAGGTTACACGCTCAGACAGGTTTACAGTTTGCAGTTTACAGTTTATCCCGTATTTTCATGTAAATTATGAACTTGTTGCCGGTTGCGTTCGAGAAAATACACTTTGTTGTGTTTGCCAGCTGCAGATTTCAACTTATTTGTATCTGTGTGTGTGTGTGCGTACACGGGAGAGAAACTTGTGGAAAAATTATCCACAAAGAAAAATAACGAGTAAAAATCACAGGAGTAACCGTATCGCGCGCGCGCACACCGGCAAACTTGAAAGTTGTCTAAAGATCAAAGCCATTTTGCAATTTTCTTCATTTTCTTCTGGTTGGGTTTTAATAACTTTATGCGCCGCCTTACTTTTGCTTATCCGCGCGCCGGTTCTCATCGTCGTGGGGTGTGTGTTTGCATTTGACGTGCAACGCACAAGATGATCTCTCGGCGATTCGAGAATTTTCTCGGATTTGTATATCAAGTAAAGCTTTGATGGTTTGTGGCGAATTAATTATCAAGATTGAGGCGTTAGCTTTGGCGAAAATATTAATGCGATGATGCGCCGCGCCTATTCTGCGTGTACTTTTGGTCCTCTTTGGTCCGCTCTCGAACAAGTATAGATTGCTGGCACGTGCAGGACGCGCGGCTCGTTATCCTTTAGCCATTGTGACAGATGGCCGGTGGGTTGGTTGCTACCTGCTGGGTGCACACGCACGAAAGGATTCTTGTCCTTTTCCCACCCCCGCCCCGCCCGCGCTTCCGACGGACGTGTACACAGCACAACCAAAGGACGCGGCGCGCCTAATTGATGGATGGCCCTGGCATCTATTTAGGTATTTATTTCCATATACCTGCGACTGAAGGCGACTGTCGTTGCTTGTGGCAAAGAAAATTTAAAATCACGAATTGCGCGTCTCTTAATTTTATTTTTATTTCTTCGCTGCTGCAGTTGAATCTTCAATTTTGATGGATTTTCCATTAAAATTTTTCACTCTGGAATGTGTGGCGCGCAATAAATTTCCAATGGCCACCGGTTTTTCTTCATCTCGTTCGGATGCCGTCTTTTCTACCGCTGCTGCTTGCTTTATATATAAATTGATATTTTATGGTCCCAGGGGCTAGGGATTTTTTTGCGCTTCGTATTTCGATCCTAACGCCTTATCTTTTTTTTTTTCGTTGGCTTGTTGTGTTTTTTATTTATTTGCCGGTGCAAAATTTCCACCGCGTCACTATTAGACTGGTGTGCTAGGCGAGACGAGCGAACGTCAAAAGGGATTTTCCTGTGGTTGGAAAATGGTAAAACAAAATGGCGCGCGCCCGGCTCGGACGACGGTAAATAGGAAAATAAGACGAAAAGCCGCGTTAAACCGCGCCGAAAACGGAATTGGATGAGAGGAAATGAAAAATAGAAGTGAAAAAAAATAAAACACAACACTCGAGCCAATCCCACCGGAGCAACAAAGCGCTTGTATTTATTTTCACGATAGAATTTCGAGTTTTAAATAAATTGGCTATTAGTAAAAATATAGGTCAGAAATTTCGTCGCTTTCAATAATTCTGCAATGCGCGCCTGTCGTTTTAATATCAACGCGGAAATTTAATAAGAAGACAACCTGCTGCTTGGCGCAAAAGGTGCTTCTGGTGAGTTGATGATAGCGTTATTGCACTACACAACACACAGGCTCCAAAAAGGTTTCGAGAGTAGTTGAAGTTGAAGCCGAAGTCGATACTCGAAGTGTATACTACCATCGTGTCCTGTCGTGTCCTTCCTTTTGTGCCCGGCCACCACGAGTGTTGTGCGCTCGGCGGGAGTGTAATTCTTCTTTTCTTACCCCCACCACTCCAGCTACTCTTGTGCATGTGGCTGTGGTAAATTTCGATATGAAATTTCCCACTAACCTGCTTATTTATTGAGGAAAATGTAATTTGCTCCTCTTGCGAGTATAAGCCAAGTGCGAGTTGTGTGTGCATCGCTTGCATCCGGGAAATTTGCAGGAAGTGTAGCATCTCAAGTGTTTGCTATCTGTACGATAGTCGGTTATTTGCAGCTCTAAACGTCGTAATCGATGCGAGCGCAAGGTGGCAAGATATTTTTCTCCTTTTTTCCCTTTGCCGGGGTGTTTGAGGATGGGGGAGGGGAATAAATATCGGGTGTGGGAGTGGCAGGATTGCGAGAAAGTCACGTTTAATCGACTGGCGTTCTTGAGTGTTTATGCAATGCTCAAACGAGGGTGATTCTGTTTTTTTTTTTTTTCTATCGAGAATTTATTGGACAAATAATGCTGAAGTAAATTTTTGATTTTTTTTTCTTTGCTGCTGGAGAAAAAAATATTCATTGTGTGGATATTAATTTTAAATTATATTTTGCTTTTCTTTTGTTTAGCATTGTGGAAAAGTTTTCATTGTTGCGCGCGAGCAGTAGGTACATTAGGAATTTTAAATGTTGTCGGCTTGTTGTTGTTGTTTGTTGCCGTTTAGCAAACAAGTTTTTAATGCCTGCGGCGTGTATTTTGTTTTGTGTGCAGTGCGGACGCATACACGTTTCTTTCGTGTTTTGGTGGGCGGCGGCAGCAGTAGCATGGCTTGTCTTCCTCTCGGTTTTCGGCAAATTTCGACTTTGGATTTGCGTGAAAATTGTGGAAAGTTTTGCCGGCAAACTCGGCAAAGTCGCTGGGGAGTTTAAAATTAGGGGCGATTTAGACTACGCTACCGCCTTCGTTTGCGAGTCCTTCGAGGACGATAGCTCACTCACTCGCGACCGACCGAGAGACGGACCCAGCCGAAACGAATGTAATGGCGCGCGCGCGTATGCTGGAAGAGCGCAGAAAGGCGCAGGGAGAGTTTAAAATCGTAGGAAAGCGTCTGCTGGTGGCGGCAACGGAAACGCCAAGACACCTTGCCGAGCAGAACCGAATTCGGTTCGTTTCGGTCTTTTAGATTTTCAGGACTTTCAGGGCGGAAAACGGAAAACATTGGTTTAATCCTTTCGATGCGCGGTATTTGTTCCCCTTTCTGATTTTCTTCCTTCTTTGGTTCAGAAGGGGTGTAAAACAGTCATTAGGTAATTTATAACGCGGCGACAATATTCCTCCCTAATTTTACTGAAAATTTGAATTAAGCGATTCTTTCCGTAAAAGTTTATTTAATCAAAAATCAAATTTCGACATGTACCCTACTACCTGCCAACATATTTAGTACGTTTTCATCCGGCCTCAGAACTCTAGAGATAGGCCAGGGTCCTGCCCGTCTCTAGGACTTGAATTCGAAGCGAGCGCGCCGCTTAGCAAAGCCCTTATCTAATTTCGTCGGATTTAGATTACTAATAATAATCTAATATTGCGTCGACTGGTTGCTGTGTCGGTTGGGGGGCGGCAGGCGGGTGGCGCGGCGCGAGTCTGCTTCCATTTTGCCCTTGCGCCGGCCGGATTACGCGCGCTGTGAGGCTTCGGCCTTTCGTCCTTTCGTCATCGCGCACCGCCGCCGCTTCCTCGCCTTTTGCAGCTTCGAAACTCATTTTGTCCGGGGCGTCCGTCGATTTTACAACCCGTTGTACAAACCTCAACCCCCTTAGCCAGTATTAGGACCATTAAAGGATTTACAGCCGGTTTTGTGTGCTTGCGCGCTTTCTTGTGTCGATAACCAATGATTACGGATTAGAGTCACTGCCACTGCTGCTCGAAAATTATTTAAGGTGCATTCTTTGAGTGCAATTATCTTTTGTATTCGCGCTGCGATTTTATCATGTGAATCATGTGAAGTATATTCGATGAATTTTTTCTCCTGCTGCTGCTGCTACGCTCGAAGAGAGAGAGTGTATAAAGATTGAATGGCGCGCCGCGCGATGCGAAATTGCATTCGAATAATACACCTGTAAATCTGTAATACGCTTCGCGTGTTCGTTTGCGTCGAGGGCGCGCGAGCGCTGCTCTCAATGGGGTCGCGCCGGATCGGATCGGCCGAGGCAAAAGGGTGGTAATGGCGAAATGGGGCGAATGATAAAATTTTATTTTACTGCCGGCGTAAAATACATAACGCGTGTGTATAACACGCTCGAATAATATCGGTAATACTCGAGGCGTCACCCCGTCAAAACCCTCTTCCGGGTTGGAGGGGTGTGGGGAATGAAATCTGGAAAACGTAAATTTACTTTTAGTCTATTCTTGGATAAGTATCTACTTTCTTTCTTTTGAGGAGAAATAGATTAGATTTTGTACATTGACAGGGAAATTTGAGTCAGAATAATGTAGTTTATTATTATTATCATTATTATTTATAGTGGGTAATAAGGGTTGTCTGAAATTGCTTTTAATTAACAATAACTTTGAATGAAGTATCATATTCACTTTATTTTTTCATTTTACATCCTGTTAGTCATATTTATGCAACAAAAAGTAGCATATTTGCTTTATATATAAAACTGTGTTAGTTACATCGCTTATAACTCAAAAACAGCTGGACAGATTTTGATGATCTATGATTTATTGGATTCATCTCTGTCCCGAATAGGAGAATAGTTGTTAAAATATGAAAAATTGTTACCTAAAAGGTGGTAAGTAAGCGATGAAAGTTGATATTGAGATTTTATCATAGTTACAGTTAAATAATTGAATTAGAGATGGCGTTAAGTCCGATTATTTATTTATCTAGAACCATAGAGGCGTCCTTCTTTGCTTGCTGGTATTATCTGTTATCTGTTTGCAAATTTTCGAATTTAATACTTCGCCCGAATGTAACATTTTGATCGGTTTTCAATAAATTGCAATTACAAAACTTGGGCGTTATTGTCACAACTTAGTAAACGCTTCAAAACACATTCACTAATAATTGCAGCTCTCGTTGCGATTTAAACTCATCCATTCTGCGGCAATCCAGCGATAAGTCACTTTATCTCCCGGATAAAGCTCTGCCCCGGCAATAGTGGTCACAATTAATACAACAATTATTATCGACATGTTTTCCGGGGGGCGCGCGCGTGCACGTCGTCAAATTTCCATACGGCGGCGCTGCCTTGTTGTTGGTAGTCGTCCGCGTGGCTGTGCGCGCTTTGCATAATCGTTATAATTATAATAATAATAGATTTTCCGGCGTGCGATCGACGATTGGACGACCGGACGATTGGACGACCGGACGATTATCCGCCCGAACGAATTAATGCACATTGCGCCGTGCATGATGCAGTTCGATGCATTGCGCGCGAGCATAAATGTTGGAATAAACGATGGCGTGTATAAATATTAAATTATGCCTTGTTTGCGCGCGCGACGCGAATCTGTACTAGTGGTGGTGATTAGTAGCACTGGTGCGCATTTCATGGAATAACTAGTAGTTTACCTGCCTGCATCAACTTTGCGCGATAATTGCGCGCCTGTAATTTTATACTAATGTGATAAAATTGACGCTTGAAAGGCTCAATCAGGACAAACGACATTTCGAGTTAATATTACTAGTATTTCAACCATATCAAATTTATTTATTTTCGGGAATTATGTTTATTATTTCACTTTGAAAAAAATAAATTTTATTGTTTATTTCGTGATGATTAATCTTGTGGTAAATACAAAACTCACAGCTACTTAAACAAATACAAAATAATTTTTTCGAAATTTTAAAGGACAGTCGATTAAGATAACAGCGCGAAATACGAAATAAAACTCAGCGAATTTCGAGTTGAGGATGCCAATAGCCCGAAACATGTATACTATATAAAATTATATCTCGTCACGCTAAAATAAATCCCATAAAACGTCCCATTTAACTTGTTTTTTTATTAACGTAGTTATAAATCAGTAGTTATTTACATTTTTGGATTTTTTTTTACAACTTCAATCTTTAAAGCGCGTTTTTCCACGGTTTTGAGATAAAAAGTACTTTAGTCACGCTCCACCCCGTGGACCCCGTTTGCGCCTGCGCAAACATAAATTGTACTCGGTATACTTCAAAAATTTGTTAAATATTTTTCTAATTATTAATAAATATCTGCGTTTTAATAACAGCAGAAATTTGAACATCAAAATATGAATAAATAAATCTTTGCAATTCGATATGTACGGCGCAAAATGCCCACGCTGCAACTTCCCAATTGCACTTAGTTTAATTGCACAGTTTTTTGTAATTGTTGCATTTTCCCAGCGAACAAAACGCACATTTTTGTTAATTAAATTCTAGTTGTATACCACTGCATTCACATTAAAACTTTCAACTGCACTTGTTTTATGCGCGCGCGCCTTTGCCGCTGCGCACTTTATGAAGCTGTTTATAATAAGATTTCTTTTAATTAAAGCTCGTTTTCAATAGCGATGCGGGCGGCGTTCATAATGGGCCGACGGTGCCGATGGGCGATAAAAAGTAATTAAAGCTACACTTGCACTCACCACCACCCACAAACAACACGTTGGAGTTTCTTTCGGCTGTTGGTGGATTAGTTGGGGTTGTGCGTCGTTCGTTCTTGTATCGATGGGCGAGGAAAATGTGCAAACTGTTGCTCCATTGCTCACCGTATTACGCCGAAATAGTCTCGAGTGTTATCGCGTTCGGGGCGCGTCTATTATTTCGGGTTTAATTTGCGCGTGCTTTGCGCCCCGCACAACTACGGTTACGGGAAGTGGTATAAGGTGATAATGATAACATACTTGAAGGTGGAGGTGTTTTGATAGCGTGCTAATTAAAGTTCGTTTAAATTTAGTAATTGCAGTGCAATATTTCTTATATATGCTCAGATAGTTCAGTATTTCTTAAGTTATTATCAATGCGGAAATTTTAAGCAAAATTATCGACAATTCTATATTTTCACTTATATTTTGAACACGGTTATGTGTTTGTTTCGCTTTCACACAGAAACCAATGAATCAGTTTTGATAAATTTTTGTAGAGAGGTATTTTACAATAAGGAAAAGCAAATAGGCTACTTTTTATCGCAAAAATATCATTTGTAGGGTTAAAATAAGGGATGAAAGTTTGTATGGAGATGCAATCATTGTTAAAGTTGCCCAATTTAAATCTAGATGGCGCTAATGTGCATTATTAGCGTATTTTTAGGACACTAAGTAGGATTTATAATAAAATTATAAATAAGCACTCTTAAGGATTAAACGCGAAGCTGATGTTTTCGGTAAAACTCGAGATGTACAAAATTTAATTAAAATTATTGTCTGCCTCAGAATATTTACCTACATAATTATTATTTTTTGAATTTGTATTTTGATGCATGTTGTGTATATGCTGATGGTGGTGGTGGTGGATATTGTAATTAAGCATCAGTTGGATTTTGGTTGCTTTGGAAGCATGATGTACTAGAATGTGTATTGATGTATTCATCCCGCTGTTTTGTTTACATTCGTGTCGGGTGCGGAATCAACAGGCTTAAAGAAGGAAAGCCGGCGGCAGTGGCGGCGGCGGCCGACGAGCAGCACACGCCGATGGCCGGCTGATTAGATCCGACCATTATTGACCGCCCCCGCGCTCGAGCGCGCCACCATTATCGCCCGCTCGGCCCCGAAAGATGATTATCCGTGCTGGTCGCAATCGCCCTCGTTTCTCGCCATTACTTCACTGGCCACTAGTTCATTCTATATATATCTATAGTTGTGTGTCCAACTCAGCACTCGCCTGTTGATACTAGTTTCATGATTGTGTCGTGATTTGAATACGTAATTTTCACAAAGCACAAAAGGAGAAAATAAGAAATTCTTGAGATGAAAAAAATTTAATCAACAGTGTGGTGGTAAAGATTTGTAGTTTAAAGCATTTGTCGAATTAGTTAAGTGTTTTTTTTTTTTATTTTTTCAAATCTTGATTTTGTTGCAAAAGTTGTATTCGCAATGTGCAACATGTTTGAATGTGACTTCTCGACCGAAGCAATTACACTCTGTGCACTGCGCCTGCACAAACGCGTATAAAGCCTTGCGCATCAAATTGTCCTTTCCGTCTATTAGCGATAGCGATAGTCCTGCCGTTCGATGAATGCCGATTGAACGCGCACATCGCTCATACAAATCCGGCCGGTGAATCCAAATACGTGCACTGAAATCCTGAAATCTCCGTTTTGATCATTGCACACACAGCTTTCCATTGCATCTAATAAACACAGCTGTGAGTGAGGTAAACTTTGAATACATTCCGACAACAAAACACTCGCAACATTCCTTGTAATTAGCATAAAAAATATCAAAATCAAAAAATTTGGTTTGGAGGAAAATAAAAATTATAATTATGCGCATGTTTGGCTTGCGATTAAAATGATAATATTTACAATAATCACGTGTGTTTGCGTTGCACGATGATCCTCGAAGCTTCTCAGGCGACGCACACTATCACAATGCGTGTGAGTCTTGATCCTGCTGCGCCCAAAGCTTGTCGGAGATTAGAAAATGTGCTCGCACTTTGATTGTTGCCATGCGGTCGCCAGGATACGCGCCGTGCGCACAGTTACTATCCTTCCGTGTCGGCGGCGTTAATGCGTGTTTGACGCGCGACATTGATCTCCCCCGGCCGCCGCCGCCGCACCACGACAAAAGGGGTGGAAGTGTGTTGTTGTCGATGCACTTTGCCTAGCCCGCCGGATGTATAGACATGCGGATAATGTGGGATAGTCTCGCGCGCGCGCCCGGATAATGCAAGGATTTCGGATATCGGTAAACGTGTGCTGTGTTAACAAAATTTGATTGAAAATGCAAAATTTTGCGTTCGGTTAAATGCCCGTTAAATGCTTGGAAGGATAATTGCATTCGTGTTGTGTTTTGTGTTTTCTAACAATATTAATTTCCGTATGGAGCGCGCGCGCGGCACGACTAAATATTGCAGCGTATTAGATTTCGTGTAATTATCCTGGACGGACTGGAGTGCCAAAGGGCATTTATTCACTCGGATACAATTACATTTTACGTCAATTAATACGGAAAATAGCTGAAATTACCACTGCGTAGTAAATTTATTCATTGAAAACATTTAAAAATAATATCGTTTTAATTGTGGCGAGCGTACACATTGTTTATTCTAATTATAACCAAATTTTTACATCGGGCACATTCCTTGATTATATTTTACTAGCTTTAACCCGCGGCTTCGCTCGCGAATATCTAAAATAATGAAGTTGCTTCTGTACGCGTCTGTAGTCACAGAATAAGTAACAATGAAGTAGAATGGCGGGAAGTTTAAAATGGCTGAAAGTATAGTCTATGGAAGTATAGTGTACAGTCTCCATGGTGTAGTCAATTGGATTTGATGTTGACGTAGCTGTCGGTAATACAGTGTGATAATACAGTGTGATGGTACTATAGTACTTAGGTTTGAGCTTCATTGCTGGAATGCTAGATGGCGTTAAAGTAGTCAAATAGCCAGATGCAGAGGTATTATTGGCTAAACTATTTCTTTATTTTATTTAAAAAATAATTTTTTTATTAAATAAAAGGTAGCCTATAACTATTCGGGGACCACTAAGAATATGTGTACAAATTTTCATGATGATCGGTTAAGTAGTTTTTGCGTCAAAGTGTAACAAACATCAGGACTTTCGCATTTATAATATTAGTGGGGATTTAAAAAATATATCAAACAGTATATCATCTTATTTTCTTAAATTTTAGTTTTTTTTAACTAAGTTCTAATATTATTTGAGGAAATCAATTTGGAGAGTGTCAGCGAAGACGTGTTGCCGGGTGGGGTTGTGGAACAGTGCGATAATTACAATTGTTAATTAATATGCTATCGCCACGCCATGAGGAGACGACACGTGTGTTGTTGGCGGCGTTTTGGTAGCGCGGGTAGATGCTTTGTGTGTGTGGGTGGGTGTGTTTGGCTGTGCGCGTACTTCCGTGCGCGTTCTGCGCAATTAATTATTTCGCCTCTAATTAGCCCGCAATCGACTCGGCTGGCGGCCGGAAATCTCAAAATCTGCATCTGTTGCAATCAGCGTTTCAAAGTACATATGCGCGTGGTGTTATCATTGAATGCTCCAATGGTGGAATTCTGGAATTGAAATTGAGATATTCGTGTGCGCTTGTTATTGTATTAGCAAGTTTCTTTGACATCGGCTTAGGGAATTATTTGTTACTAAAAAATATCCAAAGGAAGATTTATTTTGGAGTTAATTAAACGTTCTCTCGACTGTTTCTTGTTTTTCTCTTCTCTTTTTTGCTATTTTTAACGTTTAATCATGAGTTTTTGAGGCGCAAGCTCCACCCCGTGTCTAAAACTCATGACTAAAGTACTTAACTCACGGTTTTGGCCGTCCGTGGGTAAAGTACCACTTTTTGTGTCTCAAAACCGTGGAAAATCTGTTTTAAAGTTTTAATGGTCGAAGTAAAAAAATATTTTTAAATTACATCCAGGTCAAGCCATCTGCTTCTTCAAGCCTAAAAAAAGGTTTAGACACTTTTTAATATATTATTCTGGTCTTATTATATGAATAATGATGTAAGACTGTGTAACATAACGAGTTATTAATTAATATCAGCACCAAACGCAATTTCTTTCTCTGCAAAAAGGATTCTTTGCGCTCGAACTGCACTAATGAATTCGTTAATTTTGTAAATTCGTGATTCGTTAATGCGATGCGATTTTAATGAGGATTCTTCACTCAGAGTCTATGCCTCTACTGCTGTTGCCCGCGCGCCGCTGGTTCGTTGTTCGTGCAGAGATATCTTCTATTGTTGGTCTGGTTTCAGTTTGTCGGTTCATTATATTCGTAATGTAATAATTGTGATTGTGATTTCTTCGCGTGTCTCGTCTTCTGGTGCATTACCTGCGCGTTTGCATGTCGTGTGTGCGCGCGCGGGTTTCCATTCAATAATTTCCCCGTTCGTAATTGTCTAGCTTCAGCTCGGCGCGGAGTGAGTACATGCGAGTTGATTATATTTAGTTAATTACGAGTTGTCTGACCGACTCTCGACGTTCCTACGCTCTCGTGTTTTCTTCAAGTGTGTGTGGAATGGCAGCGGCAGGAAATGTAAAGAGTCGCGCTAGCTTGGAAATCACGATGCGGAACGATGAATGGTTGGAATTCATTTTGTGTACAATTAACAAGTGTATTAGAAGATTTTTTTTCTTTTAAGAAAAATGTTTTTTAGTGATATTGTTTATTGTTTAAAATATTGTATGAATTTGTGGGGTGTTTTGTAGACGCGCGCAGCACCCTCTGTGTGCTCAACTCGCGCGCGACCCCGTTTCGCGGCGTTTTCGCACAGGTGCGTCGGAGTAGGTGGGTAGGCCAACCCATTCGTCCTGGTGGTATTGCTGCCGGGCGGCCATCGGTACAAGCGTGCGCGTCGTCGCCGCCACCGCCGCCGCCGCTCACTCTTTTGCTCTCCCACTCTCGCCTCACCTGCCGCTCGTAATGCGCCCCTTCTCGACACATGCGCACGCCGACGCTGGCGCTGGTTGCGTCTCTGTTTGCCCGCCGCTCGCGGGCCTTCTCACGGGAGTCGTGTGGGGCCTTGCTCGCGCCGTGTCGCCGCTCGCCGCGATCAGTCCGGGCGAGATAGCCAGCGAGTGCGGCGGTCCCCACACACATCTCACTACCACGCCATATATTACTCACACTCTCAACTCAAACTCAATCTCCTCACAGCTCCTTTCTCCAGGACCGAAATATCTCGAACATCCCTCACCGACCACCCCTCACTCGTGTGCGTTCGTGCGTGCTTTGTAAATTTTTGAGCAAAACCGAAAAAAATAAATAAAAAACAGCAAACCGTGGTGAAACTGGCTGCGCAACAACTAATAAACTGCTACAATCATTGATAAAACTGCTTTGATAATCAGATAAATATCGAAATATTCTTGGATACTGTCTAGCACTGTGTCTGTCGTCGTCGTGTCTTGTCGTCTTGCAACAGAAACGCAAAATTTCATTTCTCACTTTCGATCGTCTTCTCAGGCTGACTGAAAAAGTGTGTGTGTGCTGAAACCAAACATAAATTTAAAAAAAAAAACATAACAAACAAACAAGGTAACAAAATCAAATTAAATTAATTAATTTCTCTACGATCGAGAAACAAGCTACATTTTTATACCAAAAAAAAAACACATTTCACACAGCAAGAAGAAGAAGCTCGCGGAAAAAAACACACACACAACATAATTTAAAGAAATATATTTATAAATTGTTCCTTTGAGTACAAAACAAAAAAAGAAAAACAAGAAAAGTAACATATATATATTTTGTATTTTTGCAAATTGTTGTTTGCAAAAATTATTGACGAAATTTTCGTTGCGAATTTTAACGACGACGCAAGACGCGAGACCAGCGCAAGTCTTGTCTGTCCAAGAATCAAATTGACAATCATCCAATCGTAGCGAATAGAGAATATAATAATAAATATATTACCTAGGTAAATAAATTATTGTTTAGGATATATTAATAACTAGCATAAAATAACTAAGCGTAAGTGAATATCAATCAAATCAATCAATCAATCCGATGCGTGTGATAGATACAATCATATTTTAACAATTACATAGATTTAATAGGCGGGCTAAGCAAGGATAAGTAAGTAATTATTTAGGCGTAATTATATCGATACAGTTGGGAAAGTTGCGAGGCGGAATTTCGTGCGTGAAGATCAAAGATTAAGGATAGAGATAAAGAAGACCGTCCCTTTTGGATATTATATAACTTAAGTAATCCGTTAAGTAAACTAACTCGCACCCAAGTCAATTGCAGTAAGTAATATCAAAAAAAATCATAAAGAAAATAAATTGACAATCAATCAATCTGAGAATTACATTTTGGAAGAAAATAATAATTCGACAATCAAGCGAAACAAACGTGGTTGTGTTAAGGAAATAACTAATAAGTCAGTATTACTAGAGTTAAGTGAAAAGCTGCAAGTACCTAAGAGAGACGTGCGCACCGCTGGCTAGATCGGTAGCAAAGTTGGTTGCCTACACACTTGATACATATCGTGAGCAGTTAGTAGTTGGTAGTTGTTGTTGGTAGCTAGGCAGGACGCGGAGCCGGTTTGATTGTGAAGCAATTAAGATCGCAGCCATAGCGATTGCGAACGAGACGAGCGTGCCGGGCGTGTACTGGTACCATCATCACCAGCACACGCTGCCGCCGGTGTCGCCGCCCGCAGCCGCCCCCGCGCTGAATTACTACGCAAAGTACGCGCACGAACCGCAAGACCTGGTCGCCACCACGTATTACCTGAACGCACCCCCCGCCTCCGCTTCCTCCGCCGCCGCCGCCGCAGCGGTCGTCGCTGCCGCCCACCAGCAGCACCAGGCCGCGCTCGCCGCCGCCGCAGCAGCCGGCGCGCCGTACGTGGTGCCGCTGTGTCCGGCGCTGGTGCCGTGCCCCGTCACTGACCACCTGCAGCAGCAGCAGCAGCAGCAACAACCACAGCCGGTGCAGGGCCACCAGCAGCAGCAGGCAGCCGCGCTTTTTGCTGCCGCAGCCGCTTCCGCCGCCGCGCATCACCAGCAGCCGCCGCACGCGCAGAGTTGTCTTTGCGGTCAATGCGCGTCGCATATGTACGCCGCCGCTAATCAGCTGATCGTGAACCGCTGCTTCACGGAGATCAATTACTTTCACGACGCCGCCACGGCCGCCTGCGCTGCCGCCGCCGTCAACAGTCAGGCCGCTTCGCCGGAGAAACATCAGCAAATCATCGCGTACGATATGGTAAGCCCGATTTGTTTTCAATTTCTGTCGTCGAGTGTAATTTGTGTGTGGTACGTGCTCGATGAGTAGTACGTGCGCCACGTTGCTGGTGGGAAAGTTGGGAAACAAGGGCGCTCAACAAGTGCATTTATTACGTTACGCGCGTCGCGACGCCAAGCGCCGGCGTTCGTACGCACGTTTTGTGCTCGACAGAAAAAAAAAACACGCGTGTTTGCAATTTATTCACACCAAGTGATGAACTCGCGCGAAACAAATTGATACGATATTAATGCCACCAAAAAAAAAAACGCATATTTTCCAGATTTATTATTATCCTTCTGCTAGAGAGAAGAATTGCGTCTGTTTCGTAAGAATAGAATTTTCTATCAGTTTTATTCATGTCCTGCGTCCGTTTTTCGGTGATTTAACATTCGCGAGCTGTTCTTTTTTTTCTTCGCTTTGTTGTCTTTTATATCTCTGCGCGCGGCGCGGTGCAGTCCGGAGTCCTTTTTCGAATCGTTTTTGATCTCGGCGCGCAGACGGAGAGAACGCCGAGCGATTTCTGGAAACAATGATTTCCCAAACGTATTTTTCTCGCAACTCTCGACGAGCAAAAGTGGAAAAAAAATGAAGCGAAGGAAACAAGCCCCGGAAAAGGAGAACCCTTCTTAGCGTGGTCGTCGTCGGGGCGCACAGCGCGCAGGAATTGCGATTTTATTTTTAATGAGCGCACATGAATCGCAATAAATTTCTTTCAACTTGCGGGATGGAAGGGAATTGGAATTAAACTTGTTAATTTCAATAAGATTCACTTTTATATTATTCTTCATCTTTGATTTGCTGGAAAATTGTGTGGTGTAATGCTGGATGGATGGGAAGGAGGAGGCAATTGCTTTGCGTGAACTTGAACTTCAACTTGAACTCGCAAGACTTTGCACTCGGCGTAATCTTGCGATTGCGATCGTTTTACTGGCGCGCAATGTGTGCAATTCTCTCCTCCTCGCCTAGCAGCTAGCTAGAGGAGTTGAACGCGCGCGCGGCGGGCTCCAGCCGTTGACTTCCTAAGGCGACCAACTCTCGAGAAAACTGGTTGCACAATCGCCGCCTCGGCCGGGCACACAGATGCAGAATGCGCCAAATAGACGAAGAATAGATTCTCGCGTGCATCTCCTCGCAGCACCGCAGAGTCCAATCACCGGATGAATGAACTTTGCATTATTTGCATTGATGCATTGAACTATCTCACAGACTCTGACTGCGACTTTCAATCTCTAACATCACTTTCAGCATTAACTGCATTTGAAGCCAAGTTTTGATTCTCCTCTTCGTCTTCTCCTCGGGTCTAAACAAGTTATGAGGAATTGTCAGAAGAAGTGTAAGATGTTTTCTTTGTATGTTGTGTTGGGTTGTTGGTCATTGTCGATACCACCGCGCGCATAGTGTTTATGTGATACCGTGACGCGTAGGTTCTTGCACTCGGTGTGCGCATTGAGTGCATCATCATTACATCTCGCGTGTGTGCTTTCCTTGTTTTTCTTGTTCTTCTCGTTGTGCCGGCCGCGCGCTGTGGTCCGTTCTGGTCTAGCTGGTCTAGCACAACGCCGAGCGCATTACGCGTGTATCGTAGAGCAAGCAACTCTTTCAAGGTCGCGGGCGCCGCGCATACCGCGGCGTCTTCTGCTGGTTCTTCTTCTTCTTCTCTTCGTCTTCTGCTTCACCACCATCGAGGACGCGCTCCTCTTGTTCTATTTCTCGTTACTTTTACTCCTCGTACACCTCGCCGGTCTTGAGGCAGTTGTTGAAGCAGTTGCGGCAGTTTCTTCGCGGTGGTAAACCGATCAGGTCGCGCATAGTATACCTTCTTCCTTCGCGCGGCGTCTCTTCACAACTTGAGCTTTAACTTTCAACGGCTTCAAGTTTTATTTATTGTGCTGCATTTCTTTTTGATTATTTGTGTCATCACTTGGAATTATCTGAAACTTTTCCAAAGTTTTCAAGCTTTTAATCAACTTGATCATTACAGAGTGAGTATGTCAAAATTTATTTTCATTTGTAAATGCTAGTCAATTTATGCTAAACAAAAGTTTGACGTTTTTAACATTTAGCCGCCTGTAACATAATCAATTTGATGGTTGTTGGTGCGCGTTGCGTCTCTAACAGCTTTGCTGCGCCAAAGCTTCTTCTTGTCTCTTGTGTTGCGCTGTATTGGTGGGCGCGATTTTCCCGTCTTCACAGATTTAGTTATCATCGAAGCCCCCGACGCGAGATGCTTTAATATTTAAACTGTTGAAAGCGCGCGCGCACGGCGCCTCCACCATCCACGCGAAACCGGCGGTGGCGGCAACGCGCGGCGATAATGTAACGCCAGTCGGGTCGATTAATAATTCCCTTTGCGTCTTTTGTGCGCGCCATGCACGCGCGCGTCTTTTGAGTCGGTGCATTAGCGAATTTGTCTTCTTTTGTAGCGCACGGATTTATGTTTTCGGCTATGTAAGTCGTCAAAAAGAATTTGTGCACTCATATTCGAGATATTAACAATATATTGCAATGTAGAAAAGTATTTTCTGAATCATATAGATTTCAACTATCATTTCTTGAAAAACAAAAGTGAAAAAGAAGAAATTGATTATTTCTGCGATTGTGACATTGATAGTAAAACATTTAAAATCAATTTTAACTCGTTTCTTGCGTTAGTATCATTTGATGTTTACAATAACGTGCTAAAAATTATTATTTTTTTCCGTATTTTCAATGAACTTGCCTTATTTTATGTTGAAGGTCACAATTTGGTATGCGTAAAACTTCATTTTCGGTTACGAAACCGACCGAAATTACGCTTCGTAACTTTTATATATATATATTTTCTTGTGTGTGTGAATAGCGTAGCCTTGAATGAACGAGTTGATTCGTTTCTGTTTCTTTTTTGTGATTCGGTAGTACAATTCTCGCGGTTTGTTGACTTTGTGACTTTGGGCCACTTCCTGCTTCTCTTCTCTCGCCACCGTCACGTCACCTTCTCGCACGGTGCGCGTGGTAATTACTTATATTTTATAATATTCCCCATCTAATACAAGTTTTAGTCGTTTGTCTACTCGACGAAGTCGCTACGGTTAATTTAAACGAACAGAAAAAAATCTACATGTTATATAAAAGAATATAAAAGCATAATTAATGCGTTACAATTAAGTCCTGCGTCTATTGTTCGCACGGGAACAACCGCAACCGACGTTTGAGGAAGAAGACGAAGAAGAAGATTCGTGCGTATGCGCTGTGGAGTTCATTCACGTTCGTTCACTTTGGACTTTGCAAAGCGTAACGCGTTCGGCAAAGCCTTAGAAAATCGCAGATTCAAAACAATCGAAAAATTATACGAAAATATTAAATGGACGTGTGTGCGCTTTTTGACGACAACGAAATTTACATCTACAACAAGTACTCAGTTAATTAAATTCCGAGCACATTTGCTCAATTTATTTTGTTTAGGTTGTTGTAGTTTTTTCTGCTCTTGTTTTTTATTTTTATTTTCAAAGTCGTGACTCTATTTCGTGCGCTCGTCGAAGCGTGGCGCGCATCTAAACCACCGACGACGAACGCCCGAACGCGACTAATTAAAACGAGTGTGCGCATCGCATCGCGCTATTGTTTAATTATCTGGCCGAGGTGGAATTATTAATGTGGAGCAAAGAATAAGTGCGCGTGTTTGCGAGCGCGCGCTTTTATGGTGTTTTTATTTTAATGAGCGTTATTGTGTTTGCTGCGTGTGTTTCACATGGCAGGGCACACTACACACCACCCCGCAGTTTGTTGCTCTTGAGAAGTTAATTGCAGTTATATATTTACATCATTTAATTAAAATTTAGAACGTAGAATCTCAAATTTAGAATTTTAAAAATTATTTAATTGAAACTTGAAAAGTTTGGCAAATTTTGATTTTTAAATATTTGTAGTCCAAAGAAAGTTCGAAAGATGAGCCAGGGTCGTGACTAAAGTACTTTATTATAGCATTTCTCTTTTTAACATAAAATTGAGAAATTTATGAGCGGGCTGTGGCTCATGTTAGATTGGTTGATGAAACAAAAAGTAATTAGTAATTAAGTAAGTAATTACTACGTTTAAAATTCTATACTACAAATCTAGTAATAACTATTTATTCTTTTCGTTGAAGATGCGAAAATGTGAAACCAATACGTCGTGACTTATGAAGAGTGACGCGCACGCTGCGCGCAATAAAACAACAATAAAATCCAAAAATACGAAACGGAAATAGCACGCCGCACTTGCGTTTTAACAGTTTTCTCTTGCGCTGCAACAGCTCACTCACAATGCATTGCGCAACAGCGCGTTGTTTGCCTTTAGTAAATCACAATTTCGACGTTAAATGCAGCTCTAAATAACGCGATGCGATGCTACAACAAAGCTGAAGAATGTAAGCTTTTTATTTCTCGTGAGATGTAGACATGAGCCAGTTTACGAGGGTGATTAAATGTTTAAAAGTTTGGAAACTTACCGATATATGTATGCATTGCGCATGCGCGAATGTGTTACTACGAATAAGCACCAATTTGCTTTCATAGTTCTGCGTATATGAATATTTGGCGCAATGAAAGCGGAAATATTCGGAAAATGACGCTGAAAGGACACAGAAACTTTTGGTCATTTTGGCTAATTTGGAAAGTTTCCGGAAATTATTGCCGGAAAGTAAGTGAGTAGATAGGTAGTACCTACTTACAAGTTTGACTTTATTAGTTATTTAGTAAATTATTTCGTAAATAAAATAAATCTCAACACGACTTGTACTTAACTGGAGCAGCATAACTTTATCAACTCAACTATAAGTTAGCTCAAGTTTTGAATCAAGTTGTGTGGAAATTTTAACTTTGCAACTTGGAAATTTAATCCTCTTTCGCGATACACACTTTAATTTTAACGGCGCATATCGCACAAATAGCTAAATGCGTTATTGTACTCGTATTTATTTAAAACGCAGACACCAGCAATATATAGATAAATTGTCGGTAGTTGTATATTTGAAGGGTGGTTACCAGCGCTCGCGAATCGATATCGGCAAGCGCGGCGGCGGCGGCGGCGTGTGCAGGTGTATTATTTTAATGGAATGTAGCGAGCAGGCGGCGGCAATATTGAGTAAAATTGAGTAGTTGAGCGACGCCACTGCCGCCTCTGGGGGGTGGGTTTTGCTGCGAGCCGATAATGGCACTGTGCGTACATTGCGATGCGACGCGCCGCGGCGAGTGCCTAGGAATATAGATATTGTAATGAAATAAAGTTGAAAGTAGATGCTATTGTGTGTGGCGGCGGCGGTGGGTGATGGTGGCGTTGTGGCATGCGAGTAATTTATTATTTATATTGAAAATATGAAAATAGGAAATAAACGCAACGT
Source organism: Dalotia coriaria (assembly GCF_025399875.1). Lineage (NCBI taxonomy): Eukaryota > Metazoa > Arthropoda > Insecta > Coleoptera > Staphylinidae > Dalotia > Dalotia coriaria. The sequence goes on from NW_027045445.1 coordinate 7,921,487, forward strand.
GAAGGGACATAATGCAGGTATTATATTTAATAAAATATGTGTACATTTTCCGAAAACATATTTTTTCGTCTTTTACTTTAATGCGCCTGTTTTTTCACGGGTATTAGAGTTAATGCCGTGACTAAAGTACTTTATTAACGGGCTTTAGTCACGGGGTGGAGTTTACGCATGCGCATTTGACAAAGACTCCCGTTTAGCCACTGGATACTTAATATACAATTTTTGTTTGTTATTTGTTACATTTGTTGGTTTGAACTTGGTGGTTATTTTAGGCAGCGTTTTGTTTCCTACGATTGGATATGCTTAAAGTTCTCGGGTGGTTGCATTGTGCGAAATTACACAATTTGATTGTTTCTGATTGTTTTCTCGGCTTGCCGACTGAAATCACATTCGAAGCTTTCGACGCTGCGTTTTGTTTGTGTTTACCTCGCGTACTGCGCGGCGCTCGTCGGCGTCGTCGTTGTTGTTTGGACAAACTATACGACACATACATTTAAACATACATATATGCACACGCGTGCATCATCCCTTCTGTGTACGACTGAACATCGCATTTGACGCTAGAATATTTTGTAGTCGCGTGCAATGCAGTTTACGGCGAGTTTGCTTCGGGGGGGTGGCGCGCAAAACTCATATTAGTGCTATTAGCGCAGCAGGAGCAGCAGCAGAGAATAGAAATGAAGTGATAGAAGTGAAGAGTCGGGCGCGCACGGCTCGCGAATGCTGAAAGATAATTTCATTTTGCGCTGCGCTTGCCATATGTTGTCTTTTGCTTCCTCTTAGTGTAATGTTTGCATGCAACAAACATCAACACACGCGGATATACAGTCAATTTAAGTTTGACTACTTTTTGAAATCTTTAACGCAGACTACTAATAGTTGGTGGTGATTTTATTTGATTTTAAAGATTTTAGTTGTGATTTATTGTGAGAACACATTGTATGTTGGTAGTTGTATGAAAAGCTGAATCTGTGGAATTCTATCAGTTGTTTCAATGCTCGTTGCGAAGCACTTTGCACAAGCCCTGCGCCGTTGAAAATGTAAAACTTGTGCTTGGGGCTTAGATTGGTGCGCGCAGATTGTCGGCGAAAACTCGGTGAAAGCCCCGCCAACTCTTCGACGCGCAAAAAGCGCGTACACCACATATCAAAATCCTTGTTAAATTTTTTTTCGTGTTCCACTTGTACCTACATAGTACATACATAAAAGGCATCAATATCGCAATCGGAATAATACCTGCATAAATATAAATTCTACATACGAGTATGCATACTTGTACTTACAAGTAGTTTGCGGATTATGAAATGTTTGTACATTTTTTTTATTGTGCATATTTTATACTAGTATGCAGATGCAAGGTGTGTGAAGAGATGTTAAGCGATCACATTAGACGCACGAGCATACCAGCGGAATTGTTGCTCGCTGCTATTGTTGGCGTCCATATCGCACTCACACGGTCGCGGCGCATGAGAAAAGTCCTTTTATGCTGCGCAAGGCTACAATTGCGCTTTGATCTTGACTTGACTCTTTTGCGCGCGCTCTATGTATGTATGGAGTTGCATTCTAGGCATCCTCTTCGAGATGCAATTTTAATTTTAATTTGAAAAGCGCTTTTTGTTGTCGCCGACCGACAGATGCTAGGTGGGATTTGGAACGATCGGCGACCAGTTGGTGTCTTGGTGCTTATTGCAAACTATAGAAATGCGAGTTTTTTCTTGGTTTTATTTATAAAGAATGTGAAATAAGTGGAAAAAATAAGTGGTATAGATGTATTAATTCATGGAGAAGATCTTAATTCATATTTAACTGAATATTGTTGATTTGTATGTTTGTTGCTCTTTCACGCAAAAACTACTGAAGGAATATTGATGAAACTTTAAAATTACATAGATTATTTATTAAATTAGTGGATAGGTTATGTTTTGTCGCAAAAATTTAACTGGAAGTGCGTAAATTTGGGCATGAAAGTTATCAAGAAGTTTCTATCATCCTCATAGTATCATCATTCACCTTGAGATGGCTCAAAAGTTGCTTTCTTTCATTTATACAAAAAATGAGAACAAAGTAATTAGTAATTTAGTCATGGACAGAAGTTTCCCATTATTATAATATTTAATAGATGGACGAGCTTGTCTTTATGTCCATAAACTTGTTTCTGGCGTATGTCTCCCTCTTGGCCGAACATAAATTTAACACCGATGTATGTTTGATGATTTGATTTGATTTCGCGCCGCCGTCGCTGTTGTGTGTGTTTGCACGGCGTGCGCCACACATATCCGGGCCGGATTAATGGCGGCCGCCATTATTTGTCCTTCTTATTTTATTGCCGCCGCCGTCGAAGCCGCACGCTGGCTGGCGTATTTGCATATTTGCTTTATTTCCTTAGCGGGGCGCGAAGCGTGCGTATGGGAATGTTTGCGCTACCAATCGACGAAAGTTCGCGCTCGCCGCGGTTTATTTTATTTCGAGCAAACACCGAGTTTATGTTATAATAATTTCGTGTGTTTAGCGTTCCACACACACACACAATCACATTCATATGCATACAGAAGATGTACACAGTCATAACATACGGTAATAAATTAATTTCTTGTTAGTTTTGCACTAGAGAGATAAAATGCCGCATTGAATTGAATTGAGAAGTGAATGAAAATGAAATGAAATTCGTTTCTAGCACACTTACTACCAACGAAGTCGGGCTTTGTGTCTCGTGCGGTGCGATCGATGGATGTTTACGCGTAATTGGCATTTAATGTAAATGTAATTACGCGCGCGTATGTTTAGCTCTTGGCCTTGAAGAGTTCTTTGTACTCTGGGCGTTGACTTTACCTAGCGCCGAGATTGTCAGCGTGTAATCATTTGAAATATGATGACAATGATGAGATAAACTCACTGTGTAACTTCCGTGGTAATTTTACCACAGCCGAAATTTCATAATGTACAAATGTTTTTTATGTCTTCGTTTGTTAATGATTGTAACCATCTAACAAAAATTTTTTTTGTTTCAGGTGAGTTCATTCGTCTACATGTTGAAAACTTTGCATCATTGGTAATGGTAATATTATAAATCGATTATTTTGCGTGAATTGAGTATAGACTTAAGTGCAATGTGCGATTGTGCGCAAGTGTGTTAACCCTTCTGGTTGAGAAGACAGGATGGCCTTCGAGTTAACTTGGCTTGGTCGTTTTATAAACACATACAACGCATGGGTATGCAGAAATGTAAAAAAGTTACATTTTGCAACCAATGCAATGATTTTGAATTTTGATTAATTATCTTATAATAAGCCTTTGGCGATGACATTTTTGACTATATATAATTTGATAGATTAGGGTCACAATTTTCCTCCGTTTGGCGTTGGTTTTGCAGCGATTTGATAAAGGATAACGATGTGACATTTCACAATGCTTAGAATTTAAAAAGCCGATTTCAGCCGGTAAGACGGTTTTGACCTTGACGCTTGTGGGGCCTTGATGTTTCTTGATTGGTCGTTTGAATTCAATGACTTGGACGCGCTGCGCGCGGTTGTCTTGTCGTCTTGCGATCGTTCAAGATCGACTACGAGTGGTTGTGGTTATGAACTTGTACTTGCACACGCTGCGCGTTCTCAGTGCATGCTTATTACTTTACGCGCGCGGTTCGCACGATGGCAAAACGGCTCAAGTCAAAATTAACGTTTCTATCAAGTGAAATTAAGTGATAAGGATTTTTCGAGGTTTATACTTGCATGTAAGTGGTTAGTTTGTATTTAATTTCATACCCAACTTGATATGATGCTTTGTGATGGCAAAAAACTGTCTTGCAGCAGAAAGGAAATTGTTGAATACGTCAGAAATTTCAGGAACAAAAGGTTGTGGCGTTTATTCGCTTACTCGTCACATCCTGTCATCTATTTTCCTTTGTGGTGCAGACGAATTTCCCAATTTCAAAGACTTTCTGTCCACGTTTTGTTTTTATTTCGCATGTTTTGTAAACACACGCAGCAGACATGCATACGTCAATCTATAAATAGAATATTTAGGCTTTCTTTGAATCTCTCGCGCTTGGAATTCTTTTGAATTCCTGGAATATATTTGAATATCGTTGAATGTCTATCGGCATTTATGTCTCATTGTGTTTTCCTTTTCCCTATGGGTATCTGCCAGCTTTTCAATATGCAATTTGTGCAATTTTTATAAACACATCTCACATGGCACTTTTCGATTCGTATTTGCTCGTTTTCACACACGGCGCGTCCGCGTTGAAGAGTTGAAGACGTTTGTCTGCCGGCGAAACAATTTTCTTTTGTTTTTTTTTCTCGCTCTGCGTGTTTGTGTTTTGCAAATACGAGCGTGAATCGAATCGACGAAAGTGATTGATCGTGAGTTTTATCAATTTCAACCACAAGTTGAGCCGCCAAATGCGAATTCGATTCGGTGTTTTGTTTATATAGCAGCTAGACATGTTATAAACAAGATATATCAACCGGCCAGACTGGCACAAACCAAAAAAAGCACCATATTTGAATAAATTCTATTTGCCGACGCGAATTGAAGTCTTAAATCGTGTAAATCTTTCATTCTGCGCGCACTGATGATGACAATAAAGCAGATTCGGTTGCTTTGTCGCTTGTAAATGAAAGAAAAGTCATTATTTCCCAATTAAAATTAAAAATCTAATTATCGCGGCGCTCGCTTTTCTTTCGTCTCGTCTAATTTCCGTCCATCTTCAGCTCATTGTCATCCGCGTATTCAATGTTTGCAATTTGCAAGTAGTCCTTACGTTATTCTATTATATTGATTAATTTTTTTCGGGGGCGCGCGCGTGGAATTTGTTTCTTAATTAAAAGCGTCATTTTTTCGCTCTCATTAAAAATGCATTTCATTTGTGTGTGTTTGACTTGTCTTTTGTGCTTTTCTCGGATTATTATTTTTTGTGTTGATTCAAGTTTGGGGCGTGCGCACCGTTCGTCCTCGTTTTGCTAATGATAATGATTTTAATGGTTCGTTTGAGGCGGCTCGAGCGTCGGCTTTCTTAATTTGTTTGTGAGTAGAAGGAAGCGCGTAGTAGTAGGTGTTTTGCGGTCACACTTTGAGAGGAAAATGCGCGCTGGGTCGCCGGAGGGCGTTTTGGAAACAAAGAAACTTGTCTTTGTTTCCGTCTGCATTGCGACACGGTTTAGGACACCTTTGCATCAAAATTAAGACAAATCATTAGCGACATGCTTAGGAAATTTTATTGTGTTAATGACTTTAAACTTGCTTGCAATTTACCAAAAGAAACTATTTTTTAATGTGAAAATTAAGTATTAAGTGGCTAAAATTGAGTTTTTGTCAGGAGATTGATTAAAGTACTTTAGTCACGGCCTTTGTCGTCCTTGTTTAAAATACCACTTTTTATGTCTCAAAACCGTAGAAAAACTTACTTTAATGGTGAAAATCAAGAAAATAATTGTGATGAATAACAAACATCAAAATAAATAAATTTGATATAAGCAATCAAAGCGACTGCAAACCAATTTACATATTTAAATTATTCAGCAGAGTCACCCAATATTAGCTAATATCACGAATGAATTGTAATGTTTTGCGTAAAAACTCATTTAATTGCACTTTAACACCCTCCCATGGTAATAATTTATATCGCAGCCCTTAAAGTATCGAATTATTTGCGCGTCCGGCCAATACGCGCATCGAATTTCATTACGATTCACCACTACGCCTCCCCGTAGCTCACTACCCGTGGCTTGTTTATGTTTCCGCGCGCACACTCTTCGCTCGTCTTTGAGCCCTAATGCATTAAACGCATTTGAAAATTTCAATTTATTAATAAAGTCAACAGCGCGCGCGAGTGTTTGCCGCTGCTGCTGCTGCTGCGAGCGGCATCGATAAATAGCTCAGTTTACCCACTTGATATGATGCGCCGTCCGTGTTTCTTTCGTCCTTCGTACATTTACATTTCATTTAATTTCAATTTCACCTTTGCGCGCGCGCTCCTTTTTAGGGGCGGCAGCGTGGGGTGGTTGTAAATGAAACAAAATTTAATTGATAAAGTTCCATCCAGTACATTACACAACGTGTATTGGCTACATACGATCGGGGAATTTAAATTTGAAGGTGGAATAAACTTGCGCGGAAATTAATTACACTTCTTGTCTTGTCAAAATCGTAAATGTAAGCCCGAACGCGTGGGAAGGATATTTACGTTTCATAATTCTTGTCATAACTTTTTGACATCTATATGCTTTGTGTGTGTTTACTGTTCGAGCACATTGATTAAAACCAAACTTTTAGACCAGGCCAATTGGGTGGTGTGTACGAGTGTATAAAGTTGGGAAGTAATTTATTGCTGAAGAAAACGAAACGAATTGCACTTGTTGTTGGGTTTCTCTTTCGAATGATTAAAATTGTATTTCATGCGCACCTGAGCATCTTAAGAGCCAACATGGTGGAGAATTAAGAATTGTTGTTTATTGACAATTAATTATTTATCTTTTGCTTCTAACTTTGAAAGTATCTACTATTATAATCACGTTTAGTTTTTACAATAGTTTTTGTACAAGTAGTAGGCTTAAACTAATTTATTATTACTACTTTCACCTATAGAGCGTCAGTTTTTCTACAGTTTGGAGACCTAAAAAGTGGTACTTTATACACGGACGACTATGGTCGTGACTAAAGTGTTTTATTCACGGGGTTAACACTTTAAAACAAAGTCGTGAACATGACAAAAATTGCAAAATAAGTTGATTTTCTTATTTGTAATTTAATTCTTTTTCTTTGTATTGATAATTGTTTGGATGTTAATTTGGCGATGTAAATAATAGTTATACATCATGTTGGTTGTTACTTTCCCCACGAGTCAATCGGTTTTGTGTTAGAAAAACAAGGCATTTTTATATTTTATTATTTATGCGATTATTGTTTGCGTGTTTTTGCGTGTGTCACTGACGCTTTTTCAATTTAGATCTATCCGCGCGTTGTTTTTCTCCGCTTTTCGCCCTCCCGCCCACGCGCGCGCTCGTGCGTTGTTTCCGTTTAGCCGAGTTCGCATCGCGTGCTGCTAGCTGGCACGCTCCGTCGCCGGGTTATTTATATTTATATCACTTTGGTGCAGAGTTGTTTGAAACTTTGGTAATACTTGTTGCTGCGCCTCGCCACCACCGCCGAGCGGAAAAGAAGGGTGGACGAAGCAACAGTTTTGCGTGACGCAAAACCGAAACATGTATGCTCAAAGAACGTGCGAAACAATTTTCCAGGCGATAATTTTCCTCGCCGGCGAAACAGTTAGCACGCGCGCCGCGCGCGTTATAATCATCGTCGTTTCACTTAAAACTCTCCCAAAGTTTTCCCCTTGAGAACGAAAATTATGATGGCAAAATAAAAAGCCTTGCGAACACCTTGCTTCCTTCTTCTTGCTTGTTGTTATTTAAGTGGAGAGTTTTATTTCCAATAAATTAGTTCTTGAATTGTTTTACATGGTAATGTCGAAAAGTTTTTGCGGTGTTGTATCAGGGGACATAAGTAAAATAAGTAAAAGTCTAGGAACATTGAAAGACATATTTTAAAATAATTTCTCTATGGAAATGGAAACTTTTTACGTTTCTAATATTTATACTTCAATCATTATCGAGTTTTATCGATGGACGAATTTATAAACATTTAAAATAACAAAAATTCTGCATTTTCTCACACACGATTAAAGTTTTACAATTTACAGTAATTTAAAAATGATTTTGTTTTGATAGAAAATTGTAGCAACAAGAACATGTTTGTAGAAATGGTATTTATGCATTATGTGTTTTCTTATCGCTGTTGCTGCAGCATTTGCGTTAATACTCGGATGTTTACCAAAATATTGATAGTACCTGCGCTTTGTGCCGCGCGCGTTGGTGTTGGATACACACGTGCGAGCAGAAATTGAAAGCATTGTAAGCCGCTCGGAGCGCCAGCGCGCCTCTAAAGGAAGATGATGATATATCTATATATTGCTAGCGAGCGCTTTTGGTGGAGGCGCCACGGACGCGCGCGTCACACGTTTGTGTGTGTCCTTTCACGCTGTGAGCGCGGACGAAATGTCGAGCGAAGCAAGACGGAAAACGTATAAATTTCCATCGTTGACGCGCTCACGGCACGAAGGACCTCTCGTCCTGCCGGCGTCCTTTTCGTCCTTCGTCCTTGGTCGTCGTCGTGTTTATGTGTTTAGATTGAATATTCATTCGTAATCATGTTTTAAGCTGCTTGAGAAATTTCGCTCGCTGCGCGTTACTTACTAAAATTCACTTTTTGCTCGGCCGGCGGAGGCACAGGGTGTTGTTTTTATTTAAATTGAAATTATTTTATCTGTCAAGTTTGTAAATTTAATGCGATTTGTGTTTACTATTAATATTGACTTGGCTCTGCGACTCCTCGCTGAAAAGGACTTTGCGACGACGATCGTAATCGAGCTGAAAATACTCGAAGCTCTCTCTGCGTTTACCTGGCGTTGTTGCAGGCAGAGAGCGAAGAGGCGGTTGAGACACACACGCCGGCATCCGTTTTCTCCTACGCGCCGGTTGGTTTCGCTTACTTTGCTTACCTTTGCGTTTGATTTTGCGTTGGATCTCGCAGCGGCAAAGACGCTTTGACGCCACCCTCTCTCGCTCGGAGCGTTTAAATCCGACTGTGTGCGGCAGTGCCGGCGAGATACGGACAGAATACACACGACGATCCTTTTTGCTGCGTGCATGTCGAAATTTATTTTCCGCGAAATTAAATCTAGTCATATGCCAACGCATGGGACATGTCTTCATCTCGAGCGCCCTCGGCGCTAAAGGTGGTGGTGGTGGTGGGCAGGGACGACGATTTTTTTTTATTTATCTTCTGCTGTTACTGACACGTGTCACACGTGACACATATCATTCAAAGATTTAGAGAAAAGCTTACAAATCGTAAAATACAATTTTTAAATTAAATTTATTCCGCCGGGATGAGCTTTATTAAAGAAAGTGAATTGGGGGGCCGGGTTTATATTAAAGAAGGAAACATTTTTGTGCTAGATTTTTCCAATACTCATCAGGAATGCGATGATTATCTTGCGTTTTTTTTTCGTGGCGCCGCTCTTCCTTAAATTCACATCAATTTGTAGTCGAAAATATCTAAATTGTTTCGGAGTTATGTCGCTAGGGAAAAATTCATTTCAAACTTTTTCGGCTCGGCTGCACGATGACGAAAAAAAATATGCGCGAGGGAGGAGTGTGGGTTTTCATCATTTTCGTCGTCGCATAAAAATAATTGCGTCGCGTAAAACGTGAGTAAAAAAAACGTTTTTTTTAAGGTTGGAATTTTATTATGTGATTATTTTTCTTTTCAAGTGTCGAAGTTTGGCGGCCTATAATGCTCGGGATTATTTGTGTGAATTATCTCTTGACGCGTGTGATGCCACGTGACGGCACGTGCGTGTTTAACGCGTCGCAGGATTTTCCACCGTTTAGTCACGCTGTGAATTGTTGGGTGTAACAAGCGTAATATTCACTATGAAGAATTTTTCAGAACAATACGCTGAAAGGTGAAAATTTTTATTCGCTGAGTTTTGACTCGTCTTTTGCTGGACCCATTCCACTATCACCCTTTGCTTTATTTACCTCGTCGAACATTGATTTTGAAAGGACGCGTCGAGTCCCTGGATGTCCTCTTGGGTGTTTTCGCGCTTCGGTGCCTGGTCGGCTCAGTCGGAAAATGTAGAAATCGAAAATCATAAATCATTTTGTTTTCCTTTTTATTTTCGCTAATTTGCTATAAAAAAAAATTAAGGAAACGATTGAGATGATGGCTAATGGTTAGTATTATGTGGTTGTGATATTATATAGAAACTTGTGTACACGTTGTACATGCGTGTGTGGATAGGGGATGAAAAGAAAAATGCAGCGAAGTGAAACACGACCGGTGGATCCATATCCTGACGCGCACCACATTCTCGCGCGCGCGAGTTTAGGCCTTTAGTGGCGAGGCACGCCATTGAGCTTTTTCTATGCCATTCTATAGAATGCCCGGCGCCTCCACCACATATCCGAAAAGAGGTTGGGAACGAGAGAGAGGTGGAAAAAGAAATGTGGAGAAAGTCGTGCGTCCTGCGGACGGAAAATGTAAGGAGTTTACCTTTTCCTATCTGTTCTTTTCTTCTCGCGCACCGTCGCTACCAAGGGAAGAAGGTAACTTCGCTTAAACTGAACCGAGAGCCGGGGCTGAAAGTATTATACCGCACGGGGAAAGACATATGTAAGGGATACTAACATATGAGGTTTATAAATACGAAAATGTATAAGTATAAAAAAGCTGGCTGAAGAAGTGGAGGGTAGAGAATGATGGCAGCAGGGGATGAAAAATGGCAGGACATTGTAATACACATGGTCGTGTCTTCTACGCTTTGTAAATGTTTTTTTTGTCGTCATCAATTTTTTTCTTCTTTCAATACACAAAAAGTGATAGTTTGGTTATATGAATTTTAAAATTTATGAAAAGTTCTTTTTTGAAGCGCATTATAAAGTGTTCACTTTAAAAGATTAATATTTCTTTGTTCTGTGCACGCGTTTGCACTGCGCCGCCATCTTGAATCACATTCAGTTCGCATCAGAACGCTGTTATTTTCTACTTTAGTTTATTTTATTAATAAAAACAGAATGAAAACATTTTTTATATTAAAAAAAATTCCGGTTATGTCAGGTGTGTGTTTGTGGTCTGGCGTGTTTGCAATTCCGCGAAATAAAAGCAGAAAGCCATATTGATTGTGTGATTTGGTGATTTTTCGCGATTTTTCCGGCAATTTTCAGCCCGAAAAAACAATACGATTTCATTGCGAATGCGTTTTAATTTTTTAATGTTATGCCGCGTTGAAACCGAGCGCGCACGAATAAAATGTAAATAAATTTCTATGAAAACTGCTGAAAATAGTGCAAATTCTATTTTTTGTTCACCTTTGCACTCTTTTGTTTTGGTTTGTTGTTTTGTGTTCGGAGCAAGGGGCGCGTTCACATATTGCGCATATTTAATTCAATCGTTTTCTGCTTTCATGCGCCGTGTAAAAATATATTTGTTGAAATTTTTTACTCTTATACTCGTAGATTTACAGTCAATAATGTTAAATTTTTATTTAATTGTATTTGAAGTAAGTTATTTTTGAAATCTGAATGAAAAATGTTTGAACGTCGTTAAAAAATGTTTTGAAACTATTTTTGGTTTGACTTCTTGTTTTGTGCGAACATAAGTCATACGAGTATTTCGCACATCTTGGCTCTCTTCCTGCGAGTTTTCCACCGGAAAACGTTAGGTGTTTCTATTCGTTTTTCATTCTCCGCAACTGTGTTCATCTCTATTCTCGGGTCTGCGTGCGCTTATGTTCAACTTTTTTCTCCTCTGCAATTTTTTACTTGAACTTTTCACTTCTACGCGTTTTTTTTTTCCTGCACTCGCCGTCTTCGTTTGCCTTCTTGCATCAGGTTTTCCACTCGTATTCAGCACTCCTGCTTAGCGCTTAGTGCTTGTTATTTGTTTGGCGCACACTTTGCGCGCTTTGTGACTCGTGCTTTCTTTCTTTTATTCGTCTTACATTTTCCCTAGCAGTAGAGTGCGTGTATATGTGTGTGGGCTGCATAATCACCTGCTGCTGCTGCTGCCGGTGGTGAACACTCGAACGATTCACCGGATGGCAAAATTCCAGATGCTGCAGCGCGACGCCTGCGAGAGTATTCAGGCCAACGACCGAGGCACGGAGGTGGTCGGAAAATTCGCATTTTCACCTTTGAGCTTTCGAGTGATTCGAAAGCAACGCTTTTGTTCGGCGCGGCCTTCGTGAGTTTTGGCTGTTTGCGACGACCTAGTGTCGAATTTCCCACGGTTTCAACCAATTTCCGACACACATTGCAAACAAAGATAATTTCTGCTTGAATGAATTTGGAACATCTCAACACACTGTATATATTTTAATAGTTAAGTTTGTTTACGTTATTTCGGGGCGGTAAATATAAAAATAAATGTGAGAGTCCACTCCCACTCTCGCTGTGGAATTTTTTAATAGAATGTAATAAAAAACGTCTTCTGCGTTCCTTTACCCACGAAATTTTCGCCCCGCAAGACGCAAAAATGTGAAAATTCACATTCGCATGTTTTTACGCTTATATAAACACACACGGGCGCAACATGCGTGCGAAGAAAACTCGAGACAACCCCAATGGTCCTATTACTACCCCTCTACGTACGCCTTACTACCCTTATCATATGTTTTACGTATTTTAACGGGTTTTTTTTTCTTCCCGACGAAATATTTCATGCTCAACTGAATATTTCATCGAAACGCGAAAAGGAAATACATTTATTCGATTTACCCCTCGCTTTTTGTTATGATAATACATTCTTTGTCAAGAGTCGATATTGTAAGTCGTAACGAATACTCTCACTGATGGGTTAATTATTAATTCGGGCATTCGTCCAAATGGGAAACAATGATTACTCAAATTGTGATAAGAATTTATATGCATTCAACACACGCGATGCGAACATTAGTGTGCAATAGCGCGGTAATACCTTGCGACGCGGGTAAATTTCTTGGTAAATATTTAATTTGCGCCCGTGTGGTGTGAATAATTGATGGCGATATTTATGACCACGAAACGACACTCCAAGGGGTTGTTTTGGCAACTGAAAAGAAACGGCATCTTCTGAATTTAGTATACGTATCTTGAAAACTGTTATTTTAATTTTATTTTTATATAATTTTATTTTCAACATTTCTGACTTTTTTCGAACAATTTTCAATCCTCTTCATTTTTTTCGCTTTGTTTTTGCTTGCAGAGAGGAAGCGACGAACTGCTGTCGCAGTCGAACGTGTCCGTGATGGCGCCATCCGCACCGCATACGGACAACAACAATCAGGAGAGCGCTAAAAAGGTAATTAACCACAAAAAACATCTCTTAATTAATTGAAAACTTTGATCTGTCGCTTTTTTATATTTACTTGATCTATTTTTGACCTGAACTTAGATTTTGAATCTATATTTTTTATTTTTTGAAAGTTTTTCATCGAAAATATATTTATTTATGTCAGAGATAATTTGTCACGTTTGTTTTGTGGCTGGCGCGCTTGTTATATTCATTTTGGTGAAACTTGTGACTCCTTGACAATTGCGCGCTTGTTTGCCACCCCTCGCTATGCAAAAAGTGAAAAATTTTCACGAAATCGTCCTGAGAAATGACGATGCCAAAAGTCGAGCGGAGTCAGTCAGTCAGGGCGGGGTGCGCTGCGGAGAGAGCGGAGATGTAGAACGCGGAAGAAAAAGTACCAACTCGAAGGAAAAGAAGAAAAAAGTGTGCGCGCTGTTTAAATATTTAATGAGGCCATTTTGATTACACTTGGCGCGACGCTTCTCTCGCTGCGCACCCTCTTATATTCATCATCCCCTTTCTACGTGCCACTTCAGGTGAAGTCGTTTTCCCCTCTACACGCTCTACACTATACGCTAACAATGAAATCGTTTAGTTTTAGATTTTAGGTTAGTTTTGGGCCATTTTAAAGCAGAGCGCACTGCGAAAAATGATCGCAAAAAAATTCTCAAGTGTGCAACTTTACGTTTTACTACACGCGTTAAATTCTTGCAGTTGAATTACAAAATGCAATTTTCACATAAAACGCGAGGCGTCGTAAGTGCCGAATGCGTTTGAGGCTATTATTTTCTAAGAGACTTTTCAGATTATTGAAAAATAATAAAAGCGTATCGTATAATAAAAGTTGGGGAAACTTTTTTAATCGCAGCGTCGAGCAGCGCATCGAACAATAGATGTAATGAAAAATGAGGAATGAATGGCGCGTTCTACATAACCGATATGTTGTTAAAAATAAACAAGAAAAGAAAATACGCGCGCTCCAGAAACTCGTATAGATGCGATGTCGATTTCTGATTGCTTGATTTGAGTTTGGAGTTGTTGTTGGTTGGTTTTTTTTTTCGTTCTTCGTGTTTTCTTCTAGCACTTGTTGATTTTTTCCCCGCATAAAAAATGCTTTTATCTCTCGTCTTTGTGCTTCCGCCTTGATTCGTTGGCGGCTTTTCTGCTCGACGAGTTAATAAACTTGGCAAACTCCCTTTTAATATTTCGCTTGTTGTAATATCGAGTTCAACAATGCAGCGCGAAACTTTCTGAATGACCGATGGATCTGTGCGTATAAAGTTTGCGTTTTCGATAAATATGTTTTTCATTGTTAATTTGTGGTCGAGTCTGCTCCCTCTCGGCCTCTGAAAAGATCATTTTAGATTATGACGCCGACGTCGGGGCGCAAAACAAAGTTTGCGCTGACGCTCATCTTCTTCTTCTTCTTCTTCAAGGGAGTTGAAAGTTTTCGCGTCGGCATTGTGTCTGTCTGCTCTTTGTGCTTGACGAAAACATTTCTTCCTCGTTCGGCTTTCTTTACAACCTATATAGTAGCCTGCAGGCCTGGATGCAGCTGAGGTTCGCGTCCTTCATCCCTTAAGATACAACAACATGCTCGCGCTGTGCGCCGGTAATGTCGTTAGTGGCGCAAAAAGGGGTTACATTATACCTAACGGCATTGTTTCTTCTTTCGCCGGCATTATTACACACGTAATATATGGGTTTATAAAGCGCGCGCCGCCGCAGATTGCACGATATTCTTTATGCCCCATACCTTTATTACGGGTAATTAATATCGTGTTCTTTACGATCCGGGAGCGGGTGCGGGAACAACAGGTCGGGGCACGAACGCCGCCAGCTGTGGCGGCGGCGGTGGAACATTTTACTTTACCTTCGTTTATTCTTTGAGGAATTTGAGGGGGTTGTGGCGGTGTGCGGCGCACCAGCCATGAGATAATAACAGCGTGTGTTATCCTTTCATTTATTACCTTTTGCTTTATTATTATAAAGTAATGCAATGTGCCTAAACGAGGAGCCAATGCCGGCTAGCACCATTAAGTAAATAAAGATGTAATATCGGCGTAGCAACCGGGAAAAACGTATTGTAAATATTCCAAAGTATTACTAATTTATAATAATTAAAAAATAACATTTTTGAATTCATTTTCTTTTAAAATTTGTTTGGCGTAATGTTAAAAACATGATCTAATTAAACTTTATCTTAAGCTATTTTTTAGACTCGTCGAAAGGATAACAATTTTGTTTCTCGGATAACTTCAATATATAATTCAGGATAATTCACCTTCAATTAATATTAATACGTAATATAAGGAAATACTTCTGTAAAATCAATTTTTATTCGTTTCTTATTGTTTATTGCTTTCTGATGACACTTCTTATTATTTTTTCTACTTCCACCTTTAAATCACAAGGTTTTGAGATCCATAAAGTACTTTAAACACCGACGGCCAAGGCAGTGACTAAAGTACTTTAGTCACGGGGTGGAACTTGCGCCTGCGTATTTGTTTCTACTAAATTATGGAAAACTAGCTTTAACCCGCGGCTTCGCTCGCGTTGAATCCATCAAATAAATATTAGAAATCATTATACATAGTTGAAACGGATTGATAGAAAGAATGTATATTTCACTGCTTGGCAAGGATTATCTATGTGAAAAAATTACTACATGCAATAAAGTTTTAAATTTTAGATGGAATGCTAGATGGCGTTAAAGTAGTCAATTAGCCAGATGCAGAGGTATTATTGGCTAAACAATTTCTTTATTTTATTTAAAAAATATTTTTTTTATTAAATAAAAAAGTAGCCTATAACCATTCCGGGACCATCGGGGACCACTAAGAATATGTGTACGGATTTGATGTTGACTTATGTGTGAGCTTCATTGCTGGAATGCTAGATGGCGTTAAAGTAGTCAAATAACCAGATGAAGAGGTGTTAGTGACTAAACAATTTCTTTATTTTAATTTAAAAAATAATTATTTTTATTAAATAAAAAGTAGCCTATAACCTATCGGGGACCACTAAGAATATGTGTACAAATTTTCATGATGATATGTTAAGTAGTTTTTGCGTGAAAGCACTATAAACTTCAGGACATACGCATTTATAATATTAGTAAGGATGTAAGACTAAATTTCTCACATTTGTAAATCAACGATTTTTTATTTTTAGTTAACGCTAGTCTAGATATGAAAGTTATAGAGTGGGAGGTTGCGGATGGGAGATGAGTAAATATATATCGCATATTAATTACCAAGTTAAATTAATTTCGCCCGCGTCTTCCGCCAAAACCGGCATGTTTTGCTCTGGTTGCAGGTAGATTTGTAGATGTGTGGGCGTTGGTATTGGTGATACGTCAGGCAGCCGAGTCGGTTGGATGCCCCTCGGGCTGGTAAACATTTTGCGTTTCCGCGTTTCGCGTTACTACCACCACCAGCATCAGCGCCCGTTAAAGAACTACCCTCGATCCGCGAACGGCGAGCGCCGCAGACATTTAGCTACCGCGCGCGCTTTATAAATTCATTTTCAAAGGTAAGCACACCACTCAATATGGGTGCGCACATCAAACGGATACATTTTCCCTTAACGGCGGCGGCGTGGTGGAATGGGAAAACTAAAAGGAAATCAATCCGAGAAAGTGGAAATTAATATACATCTTATATTCAATTATAATTTTGCTTGCAGGTGAAGTTGGAACAGAATGTCGGCAAGCCGTCGCGCGTCATCCACATCCGCAACATCCCCAATGACGTCACCGAGGCGGAGATCATCCACCTGGGCATTCCGTTCGGGCGCGTCACCAACGTGCTGGTGCTCAAGGGCAAGAATCAGGCGTTCCTTGAGATGGGCGATGAGACGTCCGCCACCACGATGGTGAATTACTTCAGCAGCTGCATGGCGCAGTTACGCGGGCGTGCCGTTTACGTGCAGTATTCCAATCACAAGGAACTCAAGACCGACCAGACGCATTCTAACGCTGTGAGTATCACAACAATTTTTTTTACGAAACATCAATTAATCCGGCTATTTTTTATTAAAATCTCCTACGCGATCTCATATGCGTTTTTTTTTTGTTTGTTAAATTGTTTTAGGTAATTTAACAATTCCCGCTGGGTAAACAATTAATTCCCGATTGGGAAATGTACCAAAATGACAAATTGAACGTGTTTGCTGTTTGTTTTTGTTTTGTTTTTGAAAGCAGATACATTTGATCGGTAGTCATTTCGCGTTTCCGATTGACAAGCAGCACTCGCTGCAAATTACGCTCATTTTCCCATTGGTGAATAAAGGTGGAACATTGCGGCGGTGTGTGAATGCAAAGCGGCTTTTATTGTGATTAAAATTGCCATTTTGCATTCACTCTCTCTCACGCGCGCGCGCTGCAAAAATGAAAATGCGATTTTAATTGATTTATATCACGTTTTCTTGCTGCTGCTGCTCGCGTTGTTTGTTTTCATTTGGAATGAGGGTGTGTGGGCCGCTGGGGGTCGCGCCGCGTTATAATCGACCCGTTTTACCCACTTTAGCGCACGACACTCGACCTAAAGACGCTGGCAGAGAGAAGAAGGTGCTTGAGACGAGCAGCGCGCACTTTGCTAAATAGTAGTAAATTTTACTTAACCACACCATCACTAGCCACCTACATCCCTCCTCCACGGTGGAGGCGGTATGGTGCCGTTTATTCTTGTTAGTTAATTTTTATTGCGCCACAAATGCATAATATGCATACACCCACACATAGATGGCGCTGTATCCACCCAATGACGATGATTTTAATCATCATAACCTCGAACAAAACAACTGATCCGTTAATCTTGACTTCGTTTTTGCAATTTTACATCGACTGTGAATGCTGAATGCATATTGCATCGTTTGCACAAGCCCGAGATTATTCCGAAGTCCGTTTTGAATGCGCGTTATTGTATAGTCCGTTTTTATTTCCATTTATAATTTTCTCTTGGCTATCGATTGCTTACAGTACATTTGCGGAGTAATTAGCACCCCGGCAACGAAATGAATTTCGTTCTGCCATTCCGTTTTCCTCATTGTTTCATTTTCTTTGTCACTTTGGCGAGTTTCCTCAATGAAAGAAAGAAAAAGTGACATTTTCAATTTATCAACCTCTCATCTACAAGATGGTAGATGTGGGCGACCATTGTGTGTCGACTCCAGTTCCGATGGCGCTAGTGTCTAGGGTCGCACTTCATTCATGGCGCGAAATTTAAATTTTTGACTGTGAAAGCTTTATATTCATTTTTTGGGTCACTTATTATCTTTTTTTTTTTGCTGATGTCCTCTGAGTGATATTTCTATTCTTGTCGGTGAAATTGCGTGCGCTTTTCTTGCGTTCGTGTTTGCAATTAGAGGTTTTTTTTTCTCCGACGGCCGCCTCATTGTCTACCCTCATTTTTATTTTCCATTATTCAGCGTGAAATCTTTTTTGTCCCGGAAAAAGGAGAAGAAAATAAAACCACCGAAGGAGATTTATTTTAATCACCTTTTTGCGCCCGCCGCCTACATTTACCGCTGCTTGTTTTATTACTTGTGGTGTTGAATCTTTTATTATCTTCAAGGTCCTGTTTGGATTTATAATTATCATTATTTGCGACAAGGCGCAGGAAATATTCCGTTTTTTGTTACTATTTTTAAAAATACATTTTTGCATTGCGTCTTGTTCATTATTTTCGCGTCGCCGTGTTTTGGGGTAGAAGCGCACGCAGGGCAGATGATTAAAGCGATATTAAAATTCAATTTGTTGCCCGGTTCGGGTTTTCGGGAGTGCGCCGCCATCCTGGAATGGGAAAGGTGTGTTTCCATTAAAAAAAAAGTGCGAAATAAATAATCCACTAGGGCAGCCGCGCTTCGTGTGCAAACGAAAGCTCGGTATAATTTTTGCACCGAGCATAATAAAAAACGCATTTTTCTTGTATTTAATAAAACATTAGAATTAGAATTTACACCCGCGTTTTTCGTCTCGTAAATATTAATATGAAATATGTTTGAACCGCGCGCCAGCGTCTCGTCGAAAAGTAGTCGAAATGTAATACAAATATATATTTATGCATCGAATTTCCATTTATTACCTGGCACGGTTTTCGCTTACATTAGCCGCCACTTGCCGGCTCTATAGCGGGGGAAACAGCAGGTTTGCTCCCACTCGAGTGCCGGAAAGAATAACAGTATCCGTGGCAACGCGTTGCTGCCGCCGCCGTCGCCAGAGCAAAGGATCATGCAAAGGATGCGTAATTTTATGCAACACTCTCTGCCATTCCTCCTGGCACTGGGACCTTATTACCTCCACTTCTTACCTGCACACTGCCCTCGTTTCAAACGCACTGAGTGTAGGTATAAGCTTTGTGTTTGTCGAACACTTTTATTCCGTTGTTATTTCGTCCTTTGCGTTGCGACACTCGCAAGTGTTTCCACGAAATGAAAATTAATGCGCATGGAATGGGGAATGAATTTGCAATTTCAATACTTGCCAACTGTGCATTTTATTTTAATTTCTAACAAGAAAGAGAACTTATTATCTGATAAGCAATAGAGTGCACATTTCTTTGCGATACAAACGAATGCAGGACATCGGAAACACAAAATACGAAAACGAAGTTTAGCGCGTTGGAATAGTTTGCGCGCACGGCGCCTCCACCATCGGCTAAATTATTCACAACGTTTGCAATGGTTAAGGGGCACACCTAGTGTGACGACTTAAAAAATGGCCATTTTTTGGAATTAAATATAAAGGAAACTAGTGAGTCCACCTATTTAAAATTTTGAGGGTATATTTATACCGGTTTTGTGAATACACAGTAAATTTTTTGAAATAAAATATTTATTAGTTTTGGAATGACACGCGATCTCCGGCGGCGCCAAAAAAAAATGGTCCTCCACTGCTGGCGTGATTGCAGCCTTCTCCGTCGACAAAACCAAACAGAAAAAAATCTCCTTAAACTAAAACATATTTTCTATACAATGACCCTCGGGCGAACAAAAAAATCAAAAATTGACAAAATGGCGGCACTTTGAATAAAAAAGTTAAATTTTTCCCAAAATTTTGGTCGTTTTTGGCCAGCCAAAATTCGATTTTTGATCAGATCATAAAACTGGAGGGTCATTGTATGGAGAACTATATAGAGGAGATGCAAAAAAAAAATTTGATAGCGATCGGATCATTTGTCTTCGAGTAATCACGCCAGCAAATTCGAAAAATGCTGTTTCGAGAAAAACGCGTTTAAAGATCAAATGCAACTATCTAACTGCCGAGCGGCTACTTTTTCAAATGGCTGTTACTCAAAAACTATTTCAGATATCAAGTTAAAATTTTAGTATGTTATTTTAAAAGGTATAACCTATCGAAATATGGTAAAAAAAATTTTTCGATTTTTTGAAAATTTCACACTAGGTGTGCCCCTTAAGTTTAATTGTGTTCAAATGAAGTCGTTGCGGCAATGGAAACTCGCGTTTATAAAACACTAATGGTCAACGTGAACGCGAACAACGTAAACGAACTGCGCGCTCCGGAAAAAATGCCTACTGTTTTTTTGTTTTGTTTTCCTCGTTTTGTTTTTGTTTTCTTGTGCATCGCGCATGGAATTTCAATTATAGCCGGTGACGTAACGACCGCAAAATGTGTTGCGTTGCGGTTTCATACAGGTAACCCCCAAGGGAGATGTGTGTATGTGTTTTGTACGTACGAGTGTGAAGAGTGAAATGAGAATTGATCATGGCCGCGTATCGAATGCGAAGAATTAATTACGCAGCGTTTTTTTGCGCTCTGCAGTTTTTGTGGTTGTTAAATTAATTATTTATTAGACGCGCGTATTTCATTACAAATTTTTAATTAATGCATTGCTTGCTGCAAATGTCAAAAATGTTTAATTTATATTCGGGGCGTTTCTGTGCATAGTGGCTTGTGTGTTTAATATAATTTTACCTCCCGAAGGGCGGTGCGGTGTAAATTGTATTGGAAAATTGTGGGAAAGCCGAAATTAGTCGTCGAAATGTTTGGTTTCGAATCCCGGAGAGCAAGCGAAAGAGAGACGAGGCAGCAAACGTATCAAATGCAGCAGTGACCGCGACTGCACCAACTCACATGCACGTACGCATTGCAAAAATTAATTAATCATCACTTACACCGCTAATATGATCCGCGCATGCGTCAACCACTGCAACCCAAAGCGCACATATTGGTATCGCATTTATTATTCACTGGGTACTTACGCTAATGTTGCGGTTGGCAGCCATTATAACGTGAAACTTTTCATTCACATCACATTGCACCGCAATTGAGTAGATGGCGTTTGTGGTTAGGTCAATCCGCTATTTGGTGTTTTTCCATTTAAACTTCTATTGATTGCTGCAGCGCTCTCGCGCAGTTTATAACGATATAAATATCATGAAGCACAATGGGGTGGTGTGTCAGGTTTGTGTTGTTTTTTTTTTCTGCTATCCGAAATTGGAAAAAGTTTGATGAACTTTCGAGTGTGCTGTCGCGTCGAGCACTAATGATATTGAATTTTGCCGGCCATTGTGCGCGCGAAAAAGTTGTCGCAACTTTCATAATGGCTTTTTCGACGTCACGCGCCATCTTGTTATGCGATCGTCAAGAACAACAAACATTAATGAGAAATTAAATGCAATTTTTCTAACTTGCTGCGCGGCATCTTAAGCGGCAAATGTTTAATATAGCGAGTTTTTATTGAGTTTTCCGATGTTTTGATTGTTTTCCGCCGCCGGTGGAGGAAAGTTTTTTCATTGAGTTTAACTGGATGTCATTGTTAATGTTTGCGTTCGTTTCAGAACGCGTCTGCGCAGGCGGCGCTACAAGCTGCTCAGGCGCTCACAGGGGGCGCGGCAGCGCCCGGAGGCGGTACACCTGTCGCAGCGGCAACGCCCACCGTTGCACCAGCGACTAATGGTCAGGATATTCAGGGCGGTCCCAATACGGTGCTGCGCGTTATCGTCGAGCACATGATCTATCCCATCAGCCTCGACGTGCTGCACGTCATCTTCCAGCGGTTTGGCAAGGTGCTCAAAATTGTCACGTTTACGAAAAATAGTAAGTGCCTTCGGAATGAGGTTTATGTAGTACGGTAATTTAATTCATTACTTTCTTCCAGATTCATTCCAAGCTTTAATCCAATACCCAGACACACAGTCGGCGCAGGCGGCCAAGCAGGCGCTCGACGGACAAAATATTTACAACAGCTGCTGCACGCTGCGCATCGACTACTCGAAGATGACGGCGCTCAATGTCAAGTACAACAACGACAAGTCGCGTGACTACACGAATCCCACTTTGCCGACGGGCGACACTGGTGATCAGCTGGCGTTGACCGGAGGATTGGCGGCTGGATTGGGCGCTGATATTCTTCTCTTGGCGGCGCAGCCACGTCTTACGCGTGATAGACTTACCGGTAAGCACCGCCTCCTTGCTTACCTTCCGTGGTTCATACTTACTCCGTGATTATATCAATATGTTATGATTATGTCTAAGGCTGTTTTTATTCAGATTCTCTACTCGCCGGTGCACCGGGTGTCCTCAGCAGTCCGTTTATGCACGGATTAGCATCACCACTCACCGCCCAATATGCTGGAGGCGTGGCAGGGGCGTTGCCCGGTTTGGGCGGATTCGCACTCGGGCAGACAGCGCCCGGACTTCGAGGGCTAGGCACGCCTGGCATGGCGCTGGCGACGGTGCTACTTGTAAGCAACCTCAACGAGGAGGTACGTTTAATCACACCCTGCCCCTGATTTTTATTTTTTTAAACCACGCCTTTTTGATACATGCAATATGGAAGAAATTGTGTGCATAGAGTTTGGTTTATTTAATAATTTTTTTGCTTTCAAAAAGAACTAAACTATTAATGTCCATCCGAAACAATAAACGATAAAAAAAAACAGAAGCACACATTAGAAAGAGATTAGTCCGGAACGAAACATATTTTCTAATGTAGCCTTTGTACATTTTGCGATAATTTTACGATTGATGCGTATTGTTGATTATAACGATGAGTTTCTTACGTTGGTTTTGTTTTGACTTTTTAATGAAGACATACCTAATCGAACCGACATTAGTGTGAATAATTTAGAAAAACACGTCTCGCCTTTGTTGTTTAAAACTTTCAACCAGCAATATATGTCGGATCGATGAGTGGTGTTGCATTTTTTTGTTCGAAATCAGCGTAATATTTTTATATGCGGCGAATAAATGCGCCTCTCTTGATTGTTATATTTTTTTGTTGTTTATGTTGTTTTGTTTTGATTTTATTACTTCGTTTTTATTACATTTTTTATATTATATTTTATTACTACTGTCATATCTTTCTCTTTTTTCCGTAGATGGTCACGCCTGACGCTCTCTTTACCCTATTTGGTACGTGTGCACAGCTACTATCAATCAAACTAAGTATATTATATCATCTAATTATCATCATCAAATTCGGAGGGAATATTGTCTTTAATAATACGTCAAATTGTAACGTAACGTGTGTGTAACGTATGTCTGTGTCATTAAGTGTATATCGTGACTATAATTTTACTTTTAATCAGATAACGCACAAAAATAATCATTTACGTATTTCGTAACAATGAAAAACGGTTCTCGTGCATTATTTATTGACAGTTGGCTATTGCACGAGAACTATTTTTAATCGATTATCAGACGTTTTTGTGCGTGAAAATTGTGTTTACATCGTAATGTTTCCGGAGCGTTCAAAGACGCTTCGAGCTTTCTGCTTTTACTACAATATTTAGTATTCATCATTACGCCTTTGTTTCGTTGTTTTATTTAATCACGCATCGTACGCCTCATTATGTGTGTCTAAGCATCCATCCTTCACCATTTGTTTCATCGATTCATTGACTATCTAACTTTTTATATGACCAAATTGCAGGAAGTTGCCAAAAGATTATTTGAGTGAAATTCAAACTTTTGACTAGTTTTGTTATAGATGATTTTAGCATGCATGTGAACGAACTTAGCGCTAGAATTTCTAGAGACAACAACTTACGAAACATTACACGTTTAGATAAAAGAACGACTAAACGATGATATGAATAAAATTATTGTCTTTTATGATGATGATCTGTTTATGGCTTGATGTTACAAGGTCTTCATTAATGTTTGTTCGTGTTTTGATGTTAGGTGTCTATGGCGACGTGCAACGCGTGAAGATTTTGTTCAACAAGAAGGATTCCGCTTTGGTACAGCTGGCTGAACCGCATCAGGCACATTTGGGTAAAAATATATTGAAACTTTATTGATTTGGGTTTAATTTATTAAGTTGTTTGTGTTTAACAGCAATTACCCACATGGATAAATTACGAGTATTTGGTAAGAATATCCGCGTGATGCTGAGCAAGCATCAATCAGTGCAAATGCCCAAGGAGGGCCAACCGGACGCCGGTCTGACGAAAGATTACAGCCAGAGTCCACTGCATCGGTTCAAGAAGCCTGGCTCAAAGAACTATCAGAATATTTACCCACCATCGGCCACCCTCCATCTCAGTAACATCCCCGCCACCGTTAACGAGGAGGATATCAAGGAGGCCTTCACCAAGAACGGATTCACTGTCAAAGCTTTCAAATTTTTCCCGTAAGTGAAGACATGCCCCGATGATCATTTTACGTAGATCGCAATTTAATCACATTTTTGATTACAGTAAGGATAGAAAAATGGCGTTAATTCAACTGCCCAGTATGGACGAGGCGGTGGTGGCGCTGATCAAGATGCACAACTATCAGCTCTCCGAATCAAACCACCTGCGAGTGTCGTTTTCCAAGTCGAGCATATAAGCGAAACACACACGCACCCCCTCACAGTATGCACTGCAATCCTGCAAACAAAATGAACAAAACATTTCAGCGGCGCACGGTGCGTCGCGACCCAATTCATTCCAGCAGCTTTCGGTAGCTGAATATTTATTGTAAAATTGCCCAGCGACACAAAAAGGTAACACTGACCTGTACGACGGAAGCGGCCGACGCGCGACAAGCAACATGAGACTGTCTCGACACAGGCATTACTATAATATGATTACGATGAATTTATAATGTTAAGAGAAGCAAAAACAAAACAGTATCATATCTAGTTCGATTGTTAGGTTTAGTTGGGTTTCGATTATATATTTTTTTAAGACGCGCAATCGGCCGACGTCGGCTTGTATTGCGCAGCGAATCGAAGCAGTAATTGTATTTATTTATGCGTAATTTTTAAGAGAGTTGATAATTTAATTGCGACGGCGATCGCGCCAGTTTCAGTATTGTATTTTTTCGAATCGATCGATGAGGATGTTAAGAATCTGAACGTTTTTGAATTTGGAGTTTATCAAGCTTTAAATCGTTTCCTTTCGAGGCTCTAAACGTAGATTGGGAGGAGAGTACAGTAACGTAAACGTTAAGATAAAAAAAAAAACAAAGTAATGGCTACAAGATAAAAGAAGAAAAACAAAGTATTCTATAGAGAAATATAAATATAATCGCGGACTAATTAAATTTGTAGAGCATATAAGTACCTAAGATAAACAAAATATATTTAGAGAGACGCAATGAGAGCAAACTAAAAAAAAAACAGAGCAACCATCGCCAAGAGAGGCGATGGTTAGTAAAAAGCGTGTTGAAGCTGACGTG
Source organism: Dalotia coriaria (assembly GCF_025399875.1). Taxonomy (NCBI): domain Eukaryota; kingdom Metazoa; phylum Arthropoda; class Insecta; order Coleoptera; family Staphylinidae; genus Dalotia; species Dalotia coriaria. The sequence goes on from NW_027045445.1 coordinate 7,947,015, forward strand.
GAGCAACTAATCGGTGAAAATAGCCAGTTATTATTGTAACGATAGAGATTATAGGGTTGACAGGGTTTAGGTATACCCTTATTCTCAAATTATTGAATATTATTGATATCAGAATTTAAAAACTATATAAATTTAACGTGCATTGTTTTACGATGATTGTGAAATGTGGAAATACTTGCGAGACGTGTTCGCACTCAATTCACCTGGTTGTTAATGCATTTGCAAATGATCTGAATAATATTAGATTAAAAAATGATATGGATCTGATAACGTCGAATATGGATGAAGAGGTCATGATGGAGAAAACTATGAATGTCGTGCGCATTTTTTTATCGAGCACATTCTCTTTTTTCTTGATAAAAAAAAATTGAAAAGTGAATCAACTAATCGTATCTTTGATATAATATACTTTCTCTATTTACTATACTAAATATTTACAATGTACTACTAAACATATACACACTTTGACAATCAATCAATGATAAACAAACAAAATCCACGTTTAAGCGTAATATTCGAAACGAGCAAAGCATTTAATTAATCAAATTGTCATTTGCGGAACTGTGGGTTGGTCAGAACCAAGTGGTGGTGAATGTTGGATGCCTGTATTCTTTGATATTTCCAATTTTTGCCTTCGAAGAACACAAACACGATGTAATAACTCACAAGATGATACGAACACACGAAATGAATTGGGGCTAATGTGTTGTAAATTGTAAATTCACTTCTCTATCAAAATAATCGACGTTCTGTGAGGACAAACGACGTCATGCCAAAAGAAAAACGCTCACGTTTTGTTTTGTGCGATGTCATTTTTCGTCGCAAACGCGGATTGATCTATTATGTGCGCTTAGATAATGTAGCATCTATCTATCTGGCAAATTCTGTCTGAATCTGAATCGAAACACTAGTTACTATTGTTTAAAACGGCCTACGCAAAATGTGCGTGTAACGAAGCGAAGAAACGAGCCTAATTTACTACGTTTGTGTGACAGAATTTGCATTTCAGTCTAACAATCATGTTCACTTAATTTTTCCGCCTTTTTGACTGTTCATCAAGCAGACCTAACTAACAAGAGAGAACAAACGTTTCAAACCCAAAAAACAACATTTGCCAAATTCGAAGTCAATATCTAAATAATATACATGTAGGAATATAAAGTATCTTTATAAAAAAGCGAAACAAACAAAGAAGTGGGATGATGCAGAGAAACGAGTTAGTAGACACCCAAAATCTTATTATTATACATGAAACAAACAAGGAAGTGTTAGAGATCTATTTTTTTAAATAGGTATTATTATTATTACGTTGAAATATGTATTTTTATTCGTTAGTTAAACTTAAATTCTACGGACGCACAAGAAGCAAATTCATATACTTTATGCTCTTCTATAAACATAATCGTATGTTTTCGGATGTGTTCAAAATGGCGCCGCAGGCTAGGCTGCCATTTTGAATGGACTCAAGTGGCTTGCGGCGATTTTTGAATGCTTGCGCAAACGGTTACTAATTTTAATGTGTCGCTGCTATCCGCAGTGTCTTTTTATTTAATTTTTTCAAAGTAACTTAAGTGCTATTTTTGTGTATCGCTCGTTATAGTATTACCTCTTAAGTATTACTTTCTGAATCTTTGTATTTCTACGCTATAAGTATTCTATGAGTATTCTAAGTATTTTGATTTTTCTATAGGTTACGATGCTTGAAAGATATCCAGCGACCGTAGACAGTTCGATGGATTATCTTTAAACTTAGTATTGTTAGCTTCTCAGGTTAATTTCGATCATGGATTTTAGCTCCACGGTCGAAACCCTTGTATTTTCAGGCTTTTTATTTTTTCTCTCGTTTATTTTATTTTAGTATTTTTACTTACTACGTATTTTATTTTGATTTTATGTTCGTTTATATTCAATAATGACTTTCATTAATATCTTTTTGTTTTTTGTTGATTTTTATTCTTGCTGTGCACTGTTTTTCCTTTAATTTATTTTCCTGTGTTTTAACATTAAACTCTTCACGATTTCAATGTCGCCTTCTTTCGAAAAGATGGCGGATACTTTGCGCATATGCATAATTTAATTGTGCCACCACAAATAATTGGTATGTTAGAGATTGCTGGGATCAAACTAAATTTATTTATAAGTGACATATCGATTGCACATTGTGAAGCAAGCCGAACAATCAATTTAATTGGTAAACCAAGGGACTAATGCAAATATATTTACTAATTTTAAAATTATTACCTAAATTAAATTTAAAACAAATCAAAACGCAATGTACTAAAGTTAAAACGACACGATAAACGATGCATAAGGAAGAGGAAAATTACTAAACACAAACGGTACAGGGTACTCTTAAATTAAATTTTGCTAAATGATGAAAATTGTTGACGTTATTGATGGCTAGGTGTGATTTTGTAAATGTTAGATGAACTATGTGACAGATTATTTGTGTGTGGTACTTGGCTTTGAGCTTGAATTCACTTCGATTTCATTCGTCATTTTGTGTCGGCGGCCATTCTCACGCGAGGTGTGTGATTTATCCAAAAAATGGAAACAAAATATATCTTTCTGTGTTCTGTGTGTGCACACTTTAACGAGCAAGCAGAGCGCGTTGGAGACCGTTGTTGAACGTGTGAGGATCCAATGCGCGGATTTAAATATTTACGAGAAAAATATGTCACAATACAGAGTAAAACGATGATAAATAAACAAATAAATACACTGGCCGCATGTGCCAAACAGTGGGATCAAGTTGAAACAAATCATTGAATAAATTTAATTGAAAACGCTGAGGCTAGAAATACAAAGTATAAACAAAACAAACAAAAACAAAATATATCTATCTATCTAATTATAACTTAATATATCATTGAAAAAATATTATGACGAAAAGGCGAAGCAGACGTCGGAGAAGAGATGCGTATTTAATCTAATAATGCATAGCTATTGTATCATTATCGATTTCGACATGTGGGCTCCCAACATGGCGGATCGAGGTGAGGATTATTCTATGATTATGCTATCACACTATATTTACATTAATTACGATTTAGAGTATGTATACTTACATAGTAACAGTATCCTCTGTGACAACTATTTGAACGTAGCGAAACGTATTAGTGTAATTCTAGCTTAACTTAAAACATAACAAATGAATAACTATGGGCACAATACAAAGATGAGCAAAGAGCGTAAAATAAATAGTTCTTCGAGACATCGTGTGCGCTCGCGCGGAGGGCGGAAAGGAAGCGACATCAGTCGACAGAGCAAAAAAAAAACAATATGTGACAATCATTAACTTACATTTAACGTTTAGCAAGAGCGTGTTGGTCTTCGCCAATTGAATATACAATATTCGCAGTACTGTACACACACGAACTTCTTCTGTCTGTCTGTCTGTACTTCCTAGTCTCTGTTGTCTCTTCACTTCCTTTCTCACTCTCTGACGTGCTGTTCTTTTTGATTTTTCTCATCCTTCTTGAAAGAACTTCGTGGCTTCTTGTGGGGGTATTCTACGTTTGGTTCGTTTCTTCGTTGGTTCGTAAGTTCCTTTATTGTGTTTTTTTCGTTTGATTTTCAGCGATTCAAGGGCAGAGTTGGTGAGAGATTTTTTTGTTGTTTTGTGTGCGTGCCAAAAGAAATATTTAAAGAAACATGGAGGTCCGGTGTGGTTGAGATCCTAGTTGTAGCAAAACGACTTCGGTTTTGTCTTTTGATGGTTGATTCTTCATGCATTAACCACACACACATACACAAACACATCCTTTGTATTTGACTGTATAATGAATGAAAAGAATTTGATTATAAACCTATACCAAATCATTTGCTGTTTTTTCTATTGACTATTTATTTTAAATGTTCATTAAAATAACGACGAACAAGTTCGATAATTATGCGTTTATTGTAGAAATGTAGATAGGCAAGTCGAATTAAATTTAAAGCAGTAGAATTTATTGAATCTATGTATGTTTCAAATACGTTTAGTTCGATTCTACCTGCTTATCAGTATTTGGACGTAAACAAGTTTTTTTGCGCGCGTTTATTGGCGCTGTGCGCACACACACTCGCCTGGTGTCGCATGGAATACGCTCAGTATTGTTTGTCGGGTTGTGTTGTGAACACGCGATTCGATGCGTGAAGATAAAATCAGTAAATCGCGTTATATATCGGCGAATTATTGACATTCCGCTATTAATTTGTAATGTGTTGTGTTGTGCTAAACTTCATTGCGCGGAACATACTCGTGAAACCCAATTTAAATGATTTTCACCTGTTCTGTGTCGTCCAGCATTCAATTGTGGATTAACGCAAGCCACGTTTTGACCCTGTTGATGTTTACGAAGGTGAGTCTCACACTTTTAACCAGCTAGTTCAATACCCGTCGCAACATAGAATAGCATGGTGCCGTGGAGTTGTGATTTGCGTTTTAAAAGTGAATTGTAACTATTGTTTTATTTAAATATTTAATTATTTGAATTGTTGAGGCTTTTACTTAATGAAATTTTATTATATTTTTTTAATAAAACAAAGATATTTAGGTATTTATATGTATGCCGAAACATGTCGCAGTTTTACAAAAAAAGTGGTGAAATTCTTAATGTTTCTTTACTTTTTACGTTTATTACATTATGAGTGTAGCAGTGCAACACTCTTGTCCGTGCGAGTCTCGCGGTGCAACAATCATAGCGAAGCATAAGTTGAAATAAGTTGAGGTGATCAGAGATGTCGCATGCATGCTCAGATTTGTATTAAATTTTATTCGCGTTTAACGCAGCTCGTTGCTTGTTTGTGGTAGTGAGGTGCACATTGCCTTATATGGCAAACGCGTGCCGTGCGCAATTTTTATCAGGTACTTGTTTGTTTACATTTCTGCGCAGCGTTAAACTAGACTCTTGCATTCAAGACGTCGTGTTTCGTGATAGGAAACACGATCTGATTTAACTTTTGCAACTATTACACACTTACAATGCGTCTGGCCGGATGATAGAATCCACCAAACTGTCTGTCGACTAAGAAAACTCAGTTTAATAGCTCTCTGAATAATATTTATATATAAAATTCAACTTTTCTAATATGACGTAGGTATAATTAAAAAATATAGTTTAGGGGTGTCTGGGAGGGATTGGAACAATACCAAGTGTCTGGCAATGAGCAGCGCATGCTATAATAATGTTACAAATAAAATATGCAAAAATAGAGTTTGCTAAAATAACGAATTTGACATCATAATTGGGGATCGTGCTTACCTGTGTTGGGGACATACATAGAAAAATTTTCAGCTTTCCTAAAATGACAAAAGTCTGGCAGTCACGGGCTCTTGGGCTATTTATTTTTCTCCGCTGTTTGAATATAATATTGCAAGAATATAATGTTTTCCTTTCTTATTTACAGTATTTGCCGTGCCTTGGAGTCCGATGTGTTTCTGCATTGGTAAGTTTTTAATTCAATTATATTTTTCATTTTAATTTTAGCGTCGTACATAAGTTTCTATTTACGTAGTTTTTTTCGCGTTCCACCGCGTGTTGCAAAGACACAAGACAGTCACGTTTCAATCCGCTGTATCTCCTTTAGTTTTCGAGATGTTCACAAACGGAGTAAACTCTCAAAAAATGAAAAAGATCACTTTTTTGCACTTTTAAACATGATTTCAAAACCTTTACACCCCGCATTTTAATTATTTTCTTATTTAATTATCTTATCTTATAGAGAATTTTCCAAACTTTCATAATCTTCGATCGGTTGGTCGCTGGCATTTTTAGTTTAAAAAATATTTCCTAAATTCTTGAAAAACAGGATACCGCACACCCCTTGCCCATTTTTTCGATATGGGAGTCACTTCTACCGCTGTTCTCGTAGGGTGCCCTGAACACGAGTCACTTTTACCGCTAGCCTCGTACGGTGCTCTGAATGGGAGTCAATTCTACCGCAACCCATTTTAAATTATTAATAACCAACGAATATTTGTATAAATGTTGTGTGTGTACGCCGTAGTACTCGTTGATAATTCTTTATTTCCCTGTATAGAAATTTATTGCAAGAAAATTCCGTAACGCGAGTTATATTGATAGTTGTGTGTATATGCACTGGTACTCGTTGCGCTAGGAATTATAGTTTTTTTATTATAACACGCGAACGCGGTCTTACAATAAGTTCGGAGTAATTTTCCCGGATGCGGAATTTAATTCTTTATTTCCCCGTGTCGAAATTTATTGCGAGAAAATTCCGTAACGCGAGTTATATTGATAGTTGTGTGTATACGCAATAGTACTTTTTGCGCTAGGAATTGTAATTTTTTTATTATAACACGCGAACGATATCTTACAATAAGTTCGGAGTAATTTTCCCGGATGCGGAATTTAATTCTTTATTTCCCTGTGTCGAAATTCATTACGAGAAAATTCCGTAACGCGAGTTATATTGATAGTTGTGTGTATACGCACTTGTACTCGTTGCGCTAGGAATTGTAGTTTTTTTATTATAACACGCGAACGCGGTCTTACAATAAGTTTGGATTAATTTTCCCATATGTGTAATTTAATTCTTTATTTCCCTGTATTGAAATTTATTATCAAATTCCGTAACGCGAGTTATATTGAAAGTTGGGTAAACGGGCAAAAATTCAAAAATGTTACTTTTTAGTACTTTTAGTGGCGTTTTTTGACCTTTTACAGTTGTAGATATAATTATTTTATATTTTTATCTGATTGAGAATTTTTCAATCTTTCATAATCAACAATTCGTTGGTAGCTATCTCTTTTAGTTTATGAGATATGAATTTTTGAAAATCGTCGAAAAAAAGTATCAAGCACCCCCCCTTGGCAATTTTTTCTTAAGACTTAAAATTTCATCTCTCAGATTTCCCTTTTTAACTATCTCATCTGATAGAGATTGGTCCGTAGATTAAGACGCTGCGATCAGATCTTATTTATCTCTTTTAGTTTAGGAGATATTCGCGATTGAATAAAATCGGCAAAAATTGCAAAATGTCACTTTTTAGCACTTTTAGTCGCGTTTTTGGACCTTTTACTGTAGGAAATATAATTATTTTATATTTTTATCTGATAGAGAATTTTCCAATCTTTCATAATCAACAATCCGTTGGTAGCTATCTCTTTTAGTTTAAGAGATATGAATTTTTGAAAATCGTCGAAAAAAAGTATCAAGCACCCCCCCTTGGCAATTTTTTCTTAAGACTTAAAATTTCATCTCTCAGATTTCCCTTTTTAACTATCCTATCTGATAGAGATTGGTCCGTAGATTAAGACGCTGCGATCAGATCTTATTTATCTCTTTTAGTTTACGAGATATTCGCGATTGAATAAAATGGGCAAAAATTGCAAAATGTCACTTTTTAGCACTTTTAGTCGCGTTTTTGGACCTTTTACTGTAGGAAATATAATTATTTTATATTTTTATCTGATAGAGAATTTTCCAATCTTTCATAATCAACAATTCGTTGGTAGCTATCTCTTTTAGTTTAAGAGATATGAATTTTTGAAAATCGTCGAAAAAAAGTATCAAGCACCCCTTGGCAATTTTTCTTAAGACTTAAAATTTCATCTCTCAGATTTCCCTTTTAACTATCCTATCTGATAGAGATTGGTCCGTAGATTAAGACGCTGCGATCAGATCTTATTTATCTCTTTTAGTTTACGAGATATTCGCGATTGAATAAAATCGGCAAAAATTGCAAAATGTCACTTTTTAGCACTTTTAGTCGCGTTTTTGGACCTTTTACTGTAGGAAATATAATTATTTTATATTTTTATCTGATAGAGAATTTTCCAATCTTTCATAATCAACAATTCGTTGGTAGCTATCTCTTTTAGTTTAAGAGATATGAATTTTTGAAAATCGTCGAAAAAAAGTATCAAGCACCCCCCCTTGGCAATTTTTTCTTAAGACTTAAAATTTCATCTCTCAGATTTCCCTTTTAACTATCCTATCTGATAGAGATTGGTCCGTAGATTAAGACGCTGCGATCAGATCTTATTTATCTCTTTTAGTTTACGAGATATTCGCGATTGAATAAAATGGGCAAAAATTGCAAAATGTCACTTTTTAGCACTTTTAGTCGCGTTTTTCGACCTTTTACTGTAGGAAATATAATTATTTTATATTTTTATCTGATAGAGAATTTTCCAATCTTTCATAATCAACAATTCGTTGGTAGCTATCTCTTTTAGTTTAAGAGATATGAATTTTTGAAAATCGTCGAAAAAAAGTATCAAGCACCCCCCCTTGGCAATTTTTTCTTAAGACTTAAAATTTCATCTCTCAGATTTCCTTTTAACTATCCTATCTGATAGAGATTGGTCCGTAGATTAAGACGCTGCGATCAGATCTTATTTATCTCTTTTAGTTTACGAGATATTCGCGATTGAATAAAATCGGCAAAAATTGCAAAATGTCACTTTTTAGCACTTTTAGTCGCGTTTTTCGACCTTTTACTGTAGGAAATATAATTATTTTATATTTTTATCTGATAGAGAATTTTCCAATCTTTCATAATCAACAATTCGTTGGTAGCTATCTCTTTTAGTTTAAGAGATATGAATTTTTGAAAATCGTCGAAAAAAAGTATCAAGCACCCCCCCTTGGCAATTTTTTCTTAAGACTTAAAATTTCATCTCTCAGATTTCCCTTTTAACTATCCTATCTGATAGAGATTGGTCCGTAGATTAAGACGCTGCGATCAGATCTTATTTATCTCTTTTAGTTTACGAGATATTCGCGATTGAATAAAATGGGCAAAAATTGCAAAATGTCACTTTTTAGCACTTTTAGTCGCGTTTTTCGACCTTTTACTGTAGGAAATATAATTATTTTATATTTTTATCTGATAGAGAATTTTCCAATCTTTCATAATCAACAATTCGTTGGTAGCTATCTCTTTTAGTTTAAGAGATATGAATTTTTGAAAATCGTCGAAAAAAAGTATCAAGCACCCCCTTGGCAATTTTTCTTAAGACTTAAAATTTCATCTCTCAGATTTCCCTTTTAACTATCCTATCTGATAGAGATTGGTCCGTAGATTAAGACGCTGCGATCAGATCTTATTTATCTCTTTTAGTTTACGAGATATTCGCGATTGAATAAAATGGGCAAAAATTGCAAAATGTCACTTTTTAGCACTTTTAGTCGCGTTTTTCGACCTTTTACTGTAGGAAATATAATTATTTTATATTTTTATCTGATAGAGAATTTTCCAATCTTTCATAATCAACAATTCGTTGGTAGCTATCTCTTTTAGTTTAAGAGATATGAATTTTTGAAAATCGTCGAAAAAAAGTATCAAGCACCCCCCCTTGGCAATTTTTTCTTAAGACTTAAAATTTCATCTCTCAGATTTCCCTTTTAACTATCCTATCTGATAGAGATTGGTCCGTAGATTAAGACGCTGCGATCAGATCTTATTTATCTCTTTTAGTTTACGAGATATTCGCGATTGAATAAAATGGGCAAAAATTGCAAAATGTCACTTTTTAGCACTTTTAGTCGCGTTTTTCGACCTTTTACTGTAGGAAATATAATTATTTTATATTTTTATCTGATAGAGAATTTTCCAATCTTTCATAATCAACAATTCGTTGGTAGCTATCTCTTTTAGTTTAAGAGATATGAATTTTTGAAAATCGTCGAAAAAAAGTATCAAGCACCCCCCCTTGGCAATTTTTTCTTAAGACTTAAAATTTCATCTCTCAGATTTCCTTTTAACTATCCTATCTGATAGAGATTGGTCCGTAGATTAAGACGCTGCGATCAGATCTTATTTATCTCTTTTAGTTTACGAGATATTCGCGATTGAATAAAATGGGCAAAAATTGCAAAATGTCACTTTTTAGCACTTTTAGTCGCGTTTTTCGACCTTTTACTGTAGGAAATATAATTATTTTATATTTTTATCTGATAGAGAATTTTCCAATCTTTCATAATCAACAATTCGTTGGTAGCTATCTCTTTTAGTTTAAGAGATATGAATTTTTGAAAATCGTCGAAAAAAAGTATCAAGCACCCCCCCTTGGCAATTTTTTCTTAAGACTTAAAATTTCATCTCTCAGATTTCCCTTTTAACTATCCTATCTGATAGAGATTGGTCCGTAGATTAAGACGCTGCGATCAGATCTTATTTATCTCTTTTAGTTTACGAGATATTCGCGATTGAATAAAATCGGCAAAAATTGCAAAATGTCACTTTTTAGCACTTTTAGTCGCGTTTTTCGACCTTTTACTGTAGGAAATATAATTATTTTATATTTTTATCTGATAGAGAATTTTCCAATCTTTCATAATCAACAATTCGTTGGTAGCTATCTCTTTTAGTTTAAGAGATATGAATTTTTGAAAATCGTCGAAAAAAAGTATCAAGCACCCCCCCTTGGCAATTTTTTCTTAAGACTTAAAATTTCATCTCTCAGATTTCCTTTTTAACTATCCTATCTGATAGAGATTGGTCCGTAGATTAAGACGCTGCGATCAGATCTTATTTATCTCTTTTAGTTTAGGAGATATTCGCGATTGAATAAAATCGGCAAAAATTGCAAAATGTCACTTTTTAGCACTTTTAGTCGCGTTTTTCGACCTTTTACTGTAGGAAATATAATTATTTTATATTTTTATCTGATAGAGAATTTTCCAATCTTTCATAATCAACAATTCGTTGGTAGCTATCTCTTTTAGTTTAAGAGATATGAATTTTTGAAAATCGTCGAAAAAAAGTATCAAGCACCCCCCCTTGGCAATTTTTTCTTAAGACTTAAAATTTCATCTCTCAGATTTCCGTTTTAACTATCGTATCTTATGGAGTATAGTCCCTAGGTTAAGACGCTGCGATTCGTTCCTAACTATCTCTTTTTATTAAATTAAATATCACTTAAATATTTGATGTAAAATCAATTAATCTTTTAGCATAAAAAATCATAATTTCATGATTGAAATTTTGCGCATCTATTGCTTTTACCTGGGCGGTTCATGCAGCTGGTGCAGTCTTATTGTGTACAGTCTAGTTTTGTTTAGATCGCAGGTCTCGTGCGTATTGTGATTCGCGCACAAGGTCGCGTGCGATCGACGCGCTGCCTGCTTTGCGCATCTCCTACTTTCTTATCATAAACTGTCGCGGCGTTGCTGGCGCGGCTGCGGCATACGCTATCGATGGTTTGCAGCCAGTTTTGTGCCTCGCACTGGCGTGTCTAGGCGCATTGTGCGCGATGCGTATCGTTTTATCGGACTTCTATTTTCTACATTTGCATTATATTTGGTAATCAATCGACGTGTAACATGCATCTGCTGTGTTTTGTGAATGATTAATAGTGCGTTTAATGTCCGTAAATGATTTTTTGCTCGCTTTTGATGTTTATATTTTAAATTACAAGAATGCTGCGGTTTTATTGTCGGTTATTGTGTGACGTTGTCCGTCGCTAGATCAATTGGATACATATTTGCTGACATGTTGTTTCCCGTCCTTCAGAGGTTCCTTCGTGCTTGAGTAAGTAACTTTTATCTCACCATTTCGATACTCCGCACAGAATGTTTGTTTTTCACCGATGGGTGAATATAATAATTATGTTATACTATGGTACAATGTACTATGGTATATTCTATGGAATATAAATATTGCGAATTGATAGGCATTATTAAATTGCTTATGACTGGCATTTTCATCCAATATCAACTTTGTTGCATATTTGATAAAACGTGTTTTAAATTTAAACCTGCCGTTACTAGATAGTCAGTTAGATGGCACTACGATGCACGTTTTCGCGTTAAATATTGCTTGTCGGTGGTAGTGAGTTCACACCGTGTCCGTGTGCGATCACGCGATTTCGCACAAAAGATAAGTTTGTTTACCTGCAGGTATCACATCGTTGCAGTTTATATTGGCATCGTAAATTTAAGCAAGTATTCTTCAATTCTCAAATCATGAATATAACTAACAATTTTACATTAGGTGTAATAGTTAGTTATAAAAATCATCATCAGCAAAACAGTTTTATCAACAGCAGATAGATCACTTAAGCAGATATAACTTAAATATTTGATGTAAAATCTGGCACTCTGTCAGCATAAGAAATCAGAATTATGCAAATCGAATTTTAATTTTTCATTACTTTTAATAATCTAAATTATGAAACTACTGTGTCATTCGTAAAATTGAATTGTATTGTTTATTTCTATATTTTTCGGCAAGCGTGAGAATTCGACACGAGAATTGTGTTTGTTTTGAACACAATTCACACTTCCTTATCGCATTGCCATGTGTCGTCGTTGCCATCCCCTCACGCCGCGCGTTGCTGCATCACATTTTAGTTTTGATTGCAGGTAACGAGCCAAATGTAATTCGCCCATAGGTCGCGGGCCGTCGACGCGCCGACTTCGCGCATCTTTTAATTTCTGATCAAAAACTGTCGCGTCTCTGGTTATTGCAGCCGTGTTTCTCGCGACTCGTATCGTATCAAATTTGCATTATATTCGTTCTTTAAACAACTATTTAGTAATGTTGTTTATTATTTGTGTATATTATTTGTTTATTATAAGTGTCGAGTTGCTAGGTAAATACATTTATTCATCATTAGGATAATCCATCATGCTGGTGTATATAACTTTCGCGTAAACAGCATAGATGTATATTTTTCTCCGATGTTTGAATATAATATTATATGAATATAATGTTTTCTTTTCTTATTTACAGTATTTGCCGTGCCTCGGAGTCCGATGTGTTTCTGCATTGGTAAGTTTATAATTCAATTATATTTTGACGTGATAACGTCTTTAAAATCGTTTTACGGGTGACCGGTTCAGAAACTGTGTCGCGAGGCCTCACGAGGCCGATCGCAGGTATACCCCCCTCTCGTTATAACCTTAGGCTCCCCGCACACTACAAACTTTTTATCGGCCGATATTTTGATCGGGTTGGGCTGTGAGCGCGCACACTACGCCAACTAAACAGTTGGGTTTGTGGTGAGTGCGCACACTAGACAACAGTCGGCCGACTGCACCAATACTCTGAGCGAACTAAATTGATCAAGTCGGCCGACTAAACAATCGGTAGGTGTGCGCGCTTGCGACGAGCTCCATACTGATATCGCAGTCGGCCGATAGTTGGCCTGGTTGGCCGATAGTTTAGTTTGAACGCAGTTGGGTAGCCCATCAAACTTGTTTATCGGCCGATACAAAATCGTTGTAGAATGCGGACTTGCATACATCTTCATACTGATTATAAGCCCGACCAAACTATCGGCCGATAAAAAGTTTGTAGTGTGCGGGGAGCCTTAGTTTTCGTTGAATGTTTAACAGTAAAACAAAATGTGAAGTGCAAGTGAAGTGTTACAACAATTGCAACAAACAAAACTTATATCACCAATAAGACGTTATCACGTAAACATCTCGATCGTAAACCTACTTTACAAACAACCATTTTTTTTTATTTTAATTTCTGCGTCGTTATTAATATTATAACACGCGAACGCGGTCTTAAACTAAGTTCGGATTAATTTTCCCAGATGCGGAATTTAATTCTTTATTTCCCTGTATCGAAATTTATTGCGAGAAAATTGCGTAACGCGAGTTATAATGATAGTTGTGTGTATACGATTATACGCAATAGTACTCGTTGCGCTAGGAATTGTACTTTATTAATATTATAACACGCAAACGCGGTCTTAAACTAAGTTCGGATTAATTTTCCCAGATGCGGAATTTAATTCTTTATTTCCCTGTATCGAAATTTATTGCGAGAAAATTCCGTAACGCGAGTTATAATGATAGTTGTGTGTATACGCATATACGCAATAGTACTCGTTGCGCTAGGAATTGTACTTTATTAATATTATAACACGCGAACGCGGTCTTAAACTAAGTTCGGATTAATTTTCCCAGATGCGGAATTTAATTCTTTATTTCCCTGTATCGAAATTTATTGCGAGAAAATTCCGTAACGCGAGTTATAATGATAGTTGTGTGTATACGCATATACGCAATAGTACTCGTTGCGCTAGGAATTGTACTTTATTAATATTATAACACGCGAACGCGGTCTTAAACTAAGTTCGGAATAATTTTCCCAGATGCGGAATTTAATTCTTTATTTCCCTGTATCGAAATTTATTGCGAGAAAATTCCGTAACGCGAGTTATAATTATAGTTGTGTGTATACGCATATACGCAATAGTTTCGTTAGTATAACGCGCGAACCGAATGCGCTGAAATTAACAACTGATTATATTTTTTGAATTATTATATTTTATTTTATTTTAGTGCACTTCAAAAATGTGCTATTTCAATTCTACACGCATATCGGGGTTTGTGTATAAACAAGTTTTTATATCGCTATAAACGTGCGCAATGCTGCCTCTCATTCTACGAACGTTCGACCGCTTCAGTCTGTTCTTACCTGCACGCGGCTCGGCATCATTATTTTATTCATTCCGATTACATTACTTTTTATTATTGATTAAAAATGAGCATTTCTAACGGCACCTAATGACAACAGACATGTAGATTGTTTTGTTAAGGATGATTTGCGCGTAAAATGATTATAAAACTGGTGTTTCCATGTGCGTGTCGGCTATTGGATTATTTCGATGTTGAGAATTGGAATTAGGAATATGTATCCTATTCGTAATTTTAAGTTTGTGTAATTAACGACTGTCCTTGGCAGGATATTCTGGGAAAATTGTGTGTTAAAATAGTACAGTTTCATTATCCCTCAAAACGAATATAAATAAGTGTACATCATAGTGCAAGTTCTCACACACGTGTTGATTTTTTGTTTCAGTACTTTCTATGATTACCTGATGCACTGGTAAGTTTGTAAACGTTATTACATTATACTTTCATATTTATCTAAAATTGCATGTAACGTGAATACCGTAACAACACAAAATTGATGCGTGCCGTCGGATGCGACTTGGATCTACCCGCAGAGTATGGTCATGTCAATCATCGGTTTAATAACGTGAAATTTTCCTTGCTCGCATTTTTATTTCATAAATCTGCAGGCTGTTTAACGTATTTTCGTAGTTTGGCAATTAATTATTGAGAGTAATATATTTGTAAAAGACGATTTAATTTTCTTTCGCGTGTGTGCTTGAGTTGCCGTCGGCGGACACATTTTGCCTTGCTTGTGGCGTATCTGGAGAAGCGTCGCAAGGAAAATTTCAAGATCGCAATAAAATTCATATTGATGTTTTATTTATTCACAACTCTAGCTTCTCTACCTTTCCATTTCTTGATATTCTGAGAGAAACAGGTATTAGTTTAAATTTTCTTGTTGTGTCACCTTCTAATTATGAATGAAATTCTCTGCATCGAAAATTTTGAATTTTCTAATAAACTGTAGCGATTTTCTTCTTGTATCACCCTATATTCTACTTTTCCTTGCGTTCTAGTGTAAAACTGACTAAATTGGTCGTTTCTGGGTCGTTTTCTACTTAAACTTTGTATTTTATTTTTAATTTTAGGAATTTCCTGTTTGTATCACCCTGTATGTTTGTTTTTCTTGACTTCCTATTATAAGTTTTCTAAATTTGGTATTCCCGACTGTTTCCTTCTTTGTACTATTGATTTTCTTTTTGTAACACCCTGTATATTTGTTTTCTTTAATTTCCTATGAAAAACTGTCGACATTTAGTGTTTCCTAATATTTTCCATCTTGAACTTGGCATTTTCTTTTGTGATGTAGTAAATTCCTTTTTGCAGTACCCTGTATATTTGTTTTCCTTGTTGTCCGTGAAAATTTAGCTTTAGTTGTTGTTTTAGGTTTTTCTTCTTTTTTCTATTTGTAACACCCTGTATATTTGTTTTCCTGATTGTCGGTGAAAACGAGCGTTTGTAATGTTTAGAGGTTTTCGTTTGCACTTAAAATTTTCTTTTTGTAACTCCCTGTATATTTGTTCCCATTTTCACTCACGTAGAAAATGGTCTATTTCCTAATTTCTTTATCCCGGTAGTACTTTGCGAAGTGCAACTTGCTTGCATGTGCGCGGCTATGCAGGTCGTAAGTCTTGTTTCAATATGGCGACATGTATTCTGTTGACTTGTAAAATATAAACTTGTATTCTATTGTTAATAAATGAATAGTACGATATATTGACTTCCTTGATTTGTGAACCTCTTCTATCATTTCAGTAACAGGTCTCTGAGAGAATTCCCTCTCTCAGGGGATGATCCCCACTATAAAAATTGTTAAGGTATCCTGTGTGATTTGTGTGCTCCTTCTTTCATTTCAGCTACAGGTCGGAACTGGTAAGAATATTTTTAAGTGTCACCTCTCTTGAGGCGACTTAAAACTTAGAAATATTTTTACAAGTCCTTAAAAGGATGTCCTTATAAGGAGTTCCCTCTCTCTGGGGGTGATCCCCCACCATAAAAATTGTTGATATGCCTGATAATTCCGGGGATGAAGCGCAGAGACATCGTAGCTGTAGGATGGGCCGGGAGCAATGGACGCAACGAAGCAGTGGGCGATCGACCAGAGCGCCGGAGGCGCTCTGGGAGATCGACCGTAAACTGTCTTATAACGACACGTGCCAAAAAATTTAAAAATCTCATCCTCTCCTGTTCTCTTTCTTCTATCTCCTCCTCTTCTCTACTCTACTCTCTATTCTCTTCCTTCTATCTTCTCCTATTCTCATTCTCTACTACTTCTATTTCCCTGATCTCCCGTTCTCCTTTGACTTTCTTACTTCTCTTATTGCCTTCACTTGTATTTCAATTTCTCGTATATTTCGTTGCAATTCATATATGCAACCCAAATTACACCTGATATTTTTATATTTGAGAAAAATGCCTTCTATACCTGAGATTCGATCCGTGTCTGCTAGCATGCCAGCAGGTGCACGTCTCCACTCGACCACCGAGTGTTTTTATTATTGTTATTTGATTCTTCTATATATGTTTCTGTTTTTATCATGTTTTTAAAACAACAACACAATTCAAGGAACAGCAATGCATTGTACACGCTTCACGCACGTAAGATTTATATACTAATATGATTTATGACACCGATACTGAAAACAACAAAGGGGATGCCACAAAGAACTAAGAATTAGTTTATAACATTACAATGTGTTTTATTGACAACATTTAAAATACATTTGTCATTCAAATAAAAAAAACATTGACGAATTTCAAATCACGTAGCAATAAAGACTTACCTTAAAATGTGCGCATCTCCAATACTTCTTTTATGGATATCGCAGATTCCATGGCTCCCATACTCAAGAACTGGGCACCAACGTTGTCTATCAGCAGGAATTAATAATAAATCCTAGTTGTGCCAATATGCGAGAAGATAAACGACTGCCGATAAACACGCACGCGGCGCACATAAAGACCAACTCGGTTGTAGATAATGCCACAACCGAATAATACTTAGCGACGCCCGACGGAACATCCCAAGCGCACAAGCGAACCGATGATTAATTGGGTTGTGCCACATTAGCCTGTTACGAAAGGCCAATGAAGGCAATTACAAAATTAAAGTAAGACATGCGAAAAGTCGCTACGCAGATCGACTGACGAACAAAACACGTGTTAACCGTAGCACAGCGCGCGATCGACTAAACTGCAAAGAGAATTGATATCAGGCGTAAACAAAGAAGATAGCCCCTACCAGTACAATTTAAATAAGCAAGAAAACTGACGCACTGCGCCGACACAAGCAGCATAGCAGACACAAAACAAAATTAAAAGCATCAGGGTAGTATTTATTACTTTTGATTCATTCAATTTGATTTGAGTAACGCTCTGCTTGTGTTCCAATAATCCTAAATAATTAAGTATATCATTTCACAACTTGCTTATTTGTCATACATTTTAAAAATAAATTAAAAATCCTATCCTACCAGTAGTAGTTTCGCAAAGTTTAAATAGGTATCACAAAATAAATATTATTCCATCCAAGTAGGTTAAAATTGGTAATCAAAACCAGCGGCGTAGGTTCGCCACATTTGCATCATCACGATGACGTTATGTATCACCTCCCGCATCGGAGTCGTCCTTGTCAATGATCTCAAAGTCACTGTTATCGCTGCTGTCGCGGCGCATAGTAGCCGTGCGTTCTTTAGTTGTGTGCTGACTAGCAAAATTCGAATGCAGATTGCTCAGAAGGTTGCTGCCCACAGCGGCGAGACTGCTCACCATGCCGCCAGCAAACGATTGAGGAGATTGAGCGCCTAACACCGACGCGTCCCGCACGTCGGAGAAGCGCAAGCCCTTCTCGTAACGGTGCTCATCCTCGCTGCCCGAGGACGAGTTGCCAGTGAAGTGCTTGCTGTCAAAGTGCATTCCATCCGCCTGATCTAAATCCATGTCTGAGTCGCTGGAGTCGCTAGAAAAGTCTGCAACGGCCGATGCGCGTTGTCGAATTCGCTCTGAGGGCAAAAGATCGTCTTCTTGCAGGCCGGGCAAGCCTGCATCGGCGTCAAGATGCGAGGGCATCGATGAGATTCCACTTATTAGAGACGACGTGAAAGAATCTAAAAATACAACAATTAGTGACGATTACTCATTAATACTTATAAAAACTTGCCTTGAGTTCTCGTCTCGTCATCTTTGTCATCGTCGTAATTTTCCGTTATCAGTGGTAATAACTCCTGTTCATTAACAATTTCTAGACAGAAACGTAAATCACTATCAACAACAAATTATATCATTAAATAACTTACCTGGACTTCGTACAACTTTGACAAAATCCCAAAAACTCTTCTGCACCTCTTTGGGTGCAAGTTTCACCAGGGCCGGACCAAAGTAAACACCAAGCAGAACAAAGTATGCAAGTACTCGGCCAGAAATTGTGCGTCCGATGAAACTGAGCGTGAGGAAGAACGTTGTCATTACGCCACAAAACTATTAAACAATAATAAATACATTAAAACGGTATAGGTTGGTAAATATAGATAAAATTCAGTAATGTAAGCAGATTTAGTACAAAACATGAAAATATGTGATATGTGTGTAAACACAGATAAAAATAAATGGCTTACTAATCTAGTTTTGCAAGTTTTTAAAAACAAGTCAACAAAACACGACCTACCAACGACGGATTATCACGTTTCCAACAATGCATATTATACATGAATGTTGAGCACCATGCCGTGACATCGCTGACACGAAGGTAACGCTTCAAGTTCTTGAACTTGATGGCATCGTCGTAGTAGTCCAGCACCACAAAGAGCGCCGCCGTCGAGAATACTATGCAGTAGAACCGCGTTTCGTAATAAATAATCAACCTATAAACATTTAACACTAATTGTAGACAATTGCACAAAGGCAATAAGACATTTAAAGCTATTTTACTATCCAATATTAAATGTTTTGTTTGTACTTACGAGTATAATAAATTGAGACAAAGAAAACTAATCCAGGTGAGCGTCGCGTCCTCCCAGGAGATGACCTTACAGGCAAGATTGACATACGCATCAAGTTTGGTCATCTCTTCGTCCTGCGGTGGCGGCGGCAACGGTTTTTCGGCACGTCTGAGCACAAAATTGGCTGCGCGTTGCAGGTAATCCATCATTCTGCCGCAGTCGTGCACCAACTAAAGTGATATGTTGTGGTAGCAAATAAATAATTGAACGTCTTAAATCACGGCTGAATTGTGGCGACTCTGCAAATGCAAGCAAAAAACACACTTGTTTACTACATTTTCGAATGTTGCCACTTGCCGGCGGACCGCAAGTCGAATCGCAGGCGGCGAAACGAGCGCAGGTCACCGGCAGTCACACAAGAGACAAACTAAAATTAAAGTACTCAAAAAGCATAAAAAAACGCGAGGAGCGGCGCAATTGGTTTGTAAATTTAGACGGCATAACCGAATGCACCGCTGGAATTTCATGTTTTCTTTTTTTTATGGTTGAGATTCGAATTGAATTCGTTTTAAACCGTTTAATTTTAAATTGAAAGACAATGATGAAACTAATTTATATTCAACGAGGAGCGCATATTTTAAATTAATTTGGTATCAAAATACGTGACTTATCACTTATTATATTTAATATCATAAACCACTCAAGCGGAAGTTTACATGAACAAACAAAGCTTTTCATTCTATCTTCGCGTAATTAATAGCCAGTGTTACCCGACTCAACAAACTGTTTTGGGCTATTTGTATAATCATAATTACATGTTTTGGAAACAAGTAAACAAACTTAATTTATTTTGAATTTTATCTTCCAAACCATGTCAATTTTTTTGTAACATAAATCTAATTACACCTACTCCACTAAACAACTGCAAACAAACGGACATTCGCTGCATGTTGCCAGAAAACGTTAAAAATAATCACGTAACATCCGGTAAATACTAAAATTCTTCAGGATTCAAGGCAATTTCCAACAATTTACCACAAATAACTCGCGAGTTTCAGAAATTAAAACACAAAACGCGTTTTTATTAACGTCTACTCAGCTTTCCAGCGTAAAACTTTCAATTCTCGAAGCACCGCACCGCAACAAACAATAAACAATAAGCGACGAGGCTCTGGCCTTGATCGTTCATTAGGTTCTAGGACTGTAGGTTGACGGTCTCAGCTACCGAACGAAATCAAAACAATCCGATTTGTTGCGCACGCTCGCTCCCGACAAGTTATTACTTTCGCGTCGACGTCGAGTCAGGTGATATTAAGTTAATCAACTTCACGCAATGAATTAAAAATGCGCAACACTACAAGTATGGTAAATAAACGCATGATAGGCTATTAATTTAATCAATGCTTGATGCAAACGCGTGTAATCAAATTATGTATGCCGGAGGAATGTTGTGCAATGTTACTTTATCTATGTCTATACTGTAAACAGTCATTGCTTGTGTATTCGGTCAATGAAATAGCAACACGCGCGGAATGATACCTAACGATTATTAGGACGCATACACGTGTATGATATGTTGCATATTTCGCACGGTAATTTTGAAACATGAGATAATGTATAGTATTTAACTAGAACGTAATGGCTGATTAATTGCGCAGATCTTAGCTTTGCTTACTCGGCTGTGTAAAATTCGACCTCGCAATTAACAGCCATCATTACAGCTCGTGAGTAATATAGTACACATTACCTTCAACTACAACTTTACACTACGATTACAGACATGCGTCTTTAAATAAACAATTACGATGTTTTGCCAATCGGTCGCATTCAAACGTCAATGCGACACGAGCACACGAGTTAGATCAATCATCTTAGAAAAACAAAGTAGAAGCAGTAAATAACATGATTTGTTTTACCTTGAAAAGAGACGAATATTTCAAGTTAGACTTAATAATGTTGTTTTTACGATCTGCGCATTTAAATATTTCCGAAAACAGATGCGCAACGGGATACGGGAAATGTTTCCACACAGGCGCGCACAATCACATACAAACACAAGCGCGTTTCGCTTCGATGGGTTGTTAACTCGTAACTAGCAATGTGCGAAAACCGCCGCCTTTATTTATTGTTAACTCGCGAGACTGCGACAACTGCGACGGAAATATATGCGCAGCGCGCGCACCAGCACGCGACTGAATGAAACGGGCAGAATTAAAATTGTGCGCATTTTTCGCCAACTGCGGCCCACCACCACTCTTCCCAGTCTTACTAACCGACATAAACAAACCATTCAACACTTCACTCTTGCTCTCAATTCCCGTAGATACTACATGCGCAAAAGACTAAAATACTCTTCTAACTTGTAATGACGTACTTGTTTGTTTCTTTCAATTTTGTTTTTCCATCTATTTTCGAACCAACGCAATTACAAATTGTGTGTGTATGCGCGAACGCGCAGTATGACATAAACGTGATTCTTTTGTTTGCAAACAAGTGCGACTCACGAGTCGTAGGAAAATCGAATTTTCACAGGGAAGGAAATTCACTCACCTGGTGTGCGACAGCGACACACGTGCACCGCACTGTTAGGCACACGCTGGAGTGTACGCCATCGCGTAACACATTCGCTTTCACGACGATTTTCGATAAATTTAGCACCCGCAACCAACGACCACCAAGCGAGAAACGATCCGGATCCGCAGCCGTCCACAGACGACTGTGACATTCAATGACATTGACGGACGGCGCAAGTTAGCGACTTCAGCGCCAACGTGGGCAGTTGCTAGAAACAACGTTTCATATTAATTTCAGCAAAACTTTACAACTTTACAACAGATTCAAAATAATCAAAAGTCTAATCAAAACAGACCGATTCCTACATATTTTCCATGTTCAGATTATGTTGTTATATATTTAATAAAAATTTAATATACATTGGCATTGAAGACTACACAATTTGTTAGGAATCGTTATTGTTCTTGTCATAATCAGATTTGCACCATGATTGTTTCATGTTTAAGTACTAGTAGAGTAAATAATTTGATTTCATATTGTTCACAATTCTTTCAAGGTTCCCCTTTAAGTTAAGGCACGTTAAACAAAAATAATTGTTAGTTGCATCAATTTAACAATCAATCATTAAAATATCATAAATTCTGAACACGTTGCTGCGTTTCCTACTTCACATCTTGTACTTAATACAACAATTACGTATAAATATATTCGGCCGCATTGAAAATACATACGCTATTCGAGATTATAGGGACTTCTATGTTAATAGTTAAGAATAGAATATTTGTATAAAATGGCATCCACGCGTATGCGTTCGTTTCATTTAGGCACATTAATTATTAAGTTTACCTTAACAATTAGCAAAATAAATTGTTTTTAAATCATACATTTGCGTAATCGGACTGTGAAAATCACGCGCGTCTATGTACATAAAACGTGATTACGATTACGGATGAACACACAATGACGAAACTTCGCTATTCAGCTAATTATTCAAATGTTTTCTTGCTATGTACGCGTTTTTGTAATCGGTGCCGAACTTTGTGCGATGAAATAAATAAAACTTTGCGATTTGTTCGCACAGTATTCGAGTGTGAGTGTGTGGCATCAGTCGAAAATTAAAAATTAGTAAGTTATTGCTTTCGACTCTCATTCTCGTCGAGTGGACAATTCGATGGACTACCAAAACTCGTTCGTTGTTCAAGCTTAACCTTTGCCGGCGTAGGTGGGGTTCTTGAAGGTGGAGGTGGCTTGTTTATAAATCGGATTTTCGCCCTAAACAAAAAATAAAACAATTTTAAAACTGATTGCAAAAATTTTATGTTAAATTTTAATACCGTATCCCATTTTGCCATTTGTCGTTCCTTCTCGAATTTGGCAAACTCCCTCTTATCCTTGATAGTAGTAAACAACTTCCATAACAACAGAATTGCTAAACCAATGAGTACAATGGCAGCCATTACACCCAAAACGATGCCCAATAAGAAAACCTAACATAAATCAATTAAATTACCCACTGTCTTATATTAAAATTAATGTAGCAATAAGTTACCTTTGGTGGACATTTTCGCTCCTGTTGTGCTTTGACAACCACGCGGTTCTGTTCGTCAAAGTAATACAAATATGCAAAACTGCAGTCGTCTTCATCGTAGAACAAGGAGCACAAAACTTCCTCATTTTCTTCTTTGGCTTCCACCTTCTCCACGCCGATGGGTGTAAACTTTGTGCAGTTTTTGGCACACGCTTCTTCGTCCAGCGGACCAGTCTTGTACATTTGGCATTGCACGCATTGTTTAAATTCCTCACATCTATCTGAACACGTCTGCAAATAAAAATGTTGATTAAAACAAAGCACAAATTAAAATAAAGTGTTGAAAACTTACTGGACATTTCTCACAATATCGACCTGAATACCTTCCTTCTTCAGTACTTTCGCATTTGCATAATCCACAAACACATTCACCGTGCCCGGAGCAAATCTCACCATCAATACGATCCGGCGCGTAGCAAGTCTCGTTGCTCATCTTACATCCACAATCTGCACCACCCCAAGGTTCTTTACATGTGCACGTCCCGCATTCGCAGATACCATGTGTCGGTCCACTGCAAATCTGCCCTTCACGTCTATCGCAAGAGAAGTTATCACACTCGCAGAAATTGCCGTAAATTTTCTCATCTTCGTTATTGCGCACGTTGCATTCGCATCTTCCACATACGCAACTTCCTCTACCAGAACAATCAACCGTGCTGGTGTTATCAGGCCGGCAGCCGATACTATCATTGGCGTTTTGTGCTTGACTAGCAGAGCATTCACAATGTCGTCCAAAATGTGAATTATCGCATTCACAGATACCGCATTTGTATGTACCATAACCGCTGCACTCCTCCGCGTTAAATATATGACCGGCATTGCCTGGGTGTTCACAAGGACACGAGCACAACATTTCCAAATCAACAATCAAACTTTCATTGATGCCAACAGGATAGATGTTGAGTGTTTGCTTCCAGTCGCGGGGATCCGTCGGGCAGGAAGTGACCTCAATCTCAATTCTAAAGGAGACCACATCGCCGACTTTAATATCACCGCATTTATTGGTCTTTTTCTCTGGCCCATTAACATCTAAGCATTTAGAAAAGTAGTTGATTTTGATAGTGCTGGCTGCGTTGTCTTTCATTTCTACAGTGGAGGAGATTTGTTGGTACTGTTCTTTGACAAGATCGACAATATTAGACGAATCGTTGGACAGTTTTCCGCTAGATGAACCTTCAATGTTCTCTTGTAAGCGTTTGTAGATGCCGATTTGTTCTTCAGTCACAGCGAAAATCAAATTTATCGAATTTTCTTTTACTTTCAGATTGATTTGTGAGATGCTAGGATAATCCTGGATACTAGAGTGGGTGTACAGGCCATTTTCAAGATGGCAAAGTCCGTCGTTTGGTTTAATAATTCCTCCTAACTGATAACGAATAAAATACATTTAACACTAAATATAATATGAAATGTTTCCTATTTACCTTGCCATCTCCTGCATAATGGAACCCAGCATCCGTTGAGAAAACTAATAACCTTCTGGCGATGTCTCTCCAGCCGATTTGATTTCTACACACAATTGCTTGCATTACAGCATCAAAACCACCTTCGGAGCGTCCAAATTACCAGACACAGCTGCTTCTTTCACCAAATGCTGCAAAACATTTCATTAGTTCACCTGTACATTAAACTATACACAACAATTAATAATCAAAGCAAATGAAAAAGAAACTTAAAATATGTGCATAATTAAGGGGAAACTTACTAAAAGTCAAAGCGATTAGTAAGAAAAATGATACAATCCTCTCAAACCATTGTTAGTAGTTAAAAAAAGCGTCTAACACTGCATCTGCAAACCAGTAGCATGCAAAAGGTGCAATTTACAAACCTCTACAAGTGTCAAAGTGAGTTGTGTGTACATCATGTGTCTTTGTGTCTTGTTTAGAACTACGATTAGTTTAAATCATAAAAGAAACGGGATTATGAAAAACATATTATGTATGAATTATTGCATCATGAAAAATATTAAATAATATTAATTATTATTCACAACATCAGTTATATATTTTTCTGTTGCGGTTGTTGTTGATTTAATTCGTTGTTTATTTCGCCGTTAATTTTCGCGCAGTCAACAAAACTTACGGAGAACAATCTCGTGTCGGTGTCCAGGCGCATCGCGTGTCGGAAACCGTACGGTGCCGCACAATCGTCACATGGCGCGCGTAAACTACAATCAATAACTTAAGAACTAAACATCGACATGCTGCAACTAAAGAAACGATTTCAACAACAATCAAAAACTTTCAGTTTAATTTTTCGTGATGTTGTAATAATGTATTATTAAACTTAACATCTTATCATAGAAAGGTTTTGATTGCTTGCTGATTGTATGCGCTCGTCTGTGGTTTATTTGAGTTGGCTTTGGTGTGAAATGATTACATGCCGTTATCTCACCCAATATTGTGTGCATAATGTGGTTGTGTGACGTAAAATGGGTACACAAAAATAAAAAAAAAAAAGTCTAGTAGTGTTCAAATCACCTCCGTTCCACATCATAAATTACCATAATGCATCAATAAAAACAGGAATAAATTTAGAAATGTCTTCCCCCAAGGCTTCCAGATCCAGGCCGTTCTACAGCGACTAATACCCATGCATTTCGTACAAACTAACAAGGTGTAAAGACAAAAGACGTGACAACGTGAGACACAGATATTGATAGGCGGACAAAAATAACAAGTTTCTCGCATTCCATTATAAAAAAATATATAAGAAAAAAGAGTATTGAGAAATTAAAAAAATTGTACAAGAAATTGCCATGAATTTAACTTGCAAAAAAGATTTCGCATGGTTTTTTGTTTAATTTTGCGAAGAAAACTTACGGAGAACTCTGAGGTATCAGTGCTTAAAGTCATATGATTGCGGAACCCATAAGGTGCTGCGCATTTGTTGCACGGCTCTTGCAACCTACCGGCCAAACGGAAACAAGGACAACATGTTTAGAAACAAAATACAATTGGTACATTGGAACAAAAACGTGTGTGGTGAACACTACAAAAAAAAAATCAACATCCCAAGAACCTAAAATATTGTTTGGTTGCCATGACAACATGAGGTAGTTTCAAACGAGATTGATAGTGTGTTGTAAATGTGAATAATTGTACTCACTTTTTGGGCACGGTGCTCACATAGGGCATGACGACTTTGTCCACAAAACTACCGAATCCCAGGCGGAAATTTGAGGTGATATTACGCATTGATTCGGCTAGAAGATCGCCGAGAAGGGAGAGTTTGTGTTTATCGTCCTCCATGGATTTTGATAAGTCCATCAAGTAGTAGAGATCAACTGGATAGTCTTCGGCTTGCGTGTATTGCATTGTTAAATCATAAGATTGTCCTAAAAATAAAATAAATTAAAAGTAAACTTTTAGTTTTGTAATTTTAATTTATATTATAAAACTTACTTGCTCTCAATTTAAGATTAACCCTCTGTGGTGAGATTTGCACAATGTTACTAGCCCCGAAGCACTACCACTACTACTGGACGATGATGACCACCAGCTGGATGAAGAAGAACTGCTGTGACTTGAGTGCTGCTCCGAATGCCAGCCTGATTCCATTCCGCCGCTGCCTAAAGATCCAGCGGCGTGCGCTTTGGTGAGATTCCTAGCCAGAAGAATTTGTTGAACATTGTCCGGGTTCCAGATATACTCCTCGGGGCAAGCTGCGGCTGTTGGGCTGGTCGTTTGGAAGCAGCGTGCCCGGTCGCCGAAGTCCGGCTTGAAACACCACGCGCATGATGGCGTCTGAATACATTCATGGCATGTTGGCTTCGTGACGCAGGGATTTGGGGCGGTCAGCTTCTCGGCGATTTGTGCTTGTGTGCGCCATGCCACGCAGAGGAGGCACACAAGTGGCAGTATCAATCTGAATATCATTTCTACGAAAAAATAAATTAAATTAGAAAAACATGTGTAAATGTTTATAGAAAAGGAGATGATTATTAGCCGTAATTATATTACTGATTCTTAGAAACAGAGCAAAACAAAAGTTTCAAATTTAATGTTTATTTAGCGCAGTTTAAGTTTTTGATACGATTATGTTTAATCGTTTTTTGTTCTCTAATCAAACTCATAAAATTTTGAAGAAAAATGAAATTACCTTCAATAACTCCTCAAGAAAAGCTCAATTATTCCCGATTTTCGATTCTTGCACTAACGAAATTGTTCAAATTTTAATATAACATTGATCTCAACAGAAGTTTGTTCACAATTCATCTAATCCCACAATCCGGTTTCTAATATATCGCTCCCAATGTTGATGTACATCAACATAACAAGATTTATCACAGATAATTAATGTAAATAGTCCTCAAATGATAATTCTATTTGATTTACCAACTGCATACTTCATGTCTCAAGCACACAACGCTACAACTCAAGTAAACTTCTACGAAATAAAAACTGTCGAGCATGATCAAGATTTAAAGTTGATGTTGATTCATTCGCGGATGATTCAAATTCACTCATTGAAGAATATCATAAGCAATCAGCGGATATACTCATGGAGCATGAAACAAACGCATAATATTTGAATCACAACGCTAAATTTAGAAGTGGGCACGAATCCAAGGCGGTTTAATATTATGGTTTACTTCAGGTGTGACAAATCGACCGACAAAACTGCCCACAAACTTATTTTTTCACGTTTTTAAATTGTGTGAGTAAAGCCCGCGGCTGCAGGTGAAATCTTACTAAAAGACATAAATATTGATGAGTCTAATACTGGCATCAATTAATCAATAATTAATATATTGAAATATTTAAAATGGATTCGTCCATCATCCATGAAATAGATTAATCCAAGTTTATTTCCTGATTGGCTGTCAACCATTGATTTGCTGCTCGAAATAATCGTGATTCAATTGTTTTTAAATAAACAAAATTACTTCCTCCATAACTTCCTTTCCTATGAAGCTGAACGCGATTATCTGTTCGATTTGAACCGCCATGTGTTCAATTTCTTACTAAACCCAACCATGTATAGATGATTGAAGCATTTTTCAACAGTTGTGGTTGTGCATGCCTTGCGCTTATACAAATATAACGCATTGCACATTGCTCTTGCCTCTCGCTCGCGCTCATTGCGCGCGCCACCCACACTATTTCGGCCTCTGCACACTTTTAAAACGCCTCTACTTTTCTCTACTCTCACGCGTTTTACTCGCCTGCGCATGCATAACAGCACGCACCAACTCAAACAAACCGACCTAACCAACTACGCGAATATGTTATTTTAAACGCACGTAGATCTATTAATAAGGCGCGACGCCTTGTGCCGCTGGTGCGTGCAAAACGATGTTATCAGAAATTTTCTTCTGCTGACTTATCGCGGTCTGATAGTGAGAGTATTCGCAGAGTTATGAAGTTATTAATAAACAATGACCACATATCATTCGAGTGTGGTCTTCCAGTCGGTTGAAGTCATCGGTAATAATCGGATTTGGTTTAGAGTAATTGTTATCAGACGATGACTTACCGGCGTTGCAAGCGTCAGCGTTACGTATCCATTAATTGTTATCGTTGCGTTGTTATCCGATCGATTATCAGCGAGTGATAATGCGGTCGACGACACAGTTGCACTCGCACCGACTCACACTTGCACTTCGACTGCGGCCGTCGTCGAGTGTCGTTCGTCGTCGTTGGGCGGCGACACTTTTAGTTCAATCAGCTGCGTATTATGGCGCTGCTAACACTATGACTAGCAGGCAAATATGAAATTGACCTAGGAATCAAAGCAGAAAAATATTAAACAAATGTACTAAGCCGAAGTCTCGCAACGAATCGTCGTGGCACAAAGTACAGATTGATTCTAGATATTTACTGACAGGAATTTAATTACATTTTTAGTAATATTCTACGGAAAATATGAATTTATTTCAATTACTCCAAGGCATTAAATATCAACCGCATAATTCACATTATAACATGTAAAAAGCCAAAGTTTTGCTTGAAATGTTCGCGTAAAAACAGCTTCTACCGCTTTGAAATTGTTTAAAATAGATTTGTAAATTGTGCTAAAGACATAATTCGTTATGTACCACATTACATATTGCTTATTGAACATTCACCACATTTGTAAATATTGCTCGTTGCATCAATTTGTCATGCTAATAATCTCGTAAATGTAATAAAGGCACTGCGCTGAAAACCTATCCTATCTTCGTTTACGTCGTTAAAATCCAACCTAACTCTAAAAAAAACTACGGCCTACAATAAGTTGATAAATGCAATGTTGACCTTCAGTCTTGATACGTGTCCTACGAAAAATAAATAAAATTATAGTAATGAATATAGAGAGAATGAATTACTTAAGATAGAGAGATGTGTTTTAGAGAGCTCTCATAACATGTGCTGTCAAACATTTTGATTCACAAATCAATTGCGTCAATACCAATTCGCTTTGTAAATATAACTCGTATTGAAGTTGTGTATCAACGTGTAGTTCTTATTCGCAAGGAATGCTTGAATCGTGTCTTTTTCAAGATCACTAGCTAGTAAATGCACATCGATGAATGTGATTTTCACGCGTTCGAACGGAATGGTTTCGAGGATTTGCAGCTCAGTGCCACGCGCTTCAATGCTAAGAAAATCCACTTCTGTTAGATTCATCGCAAGCAGCAGGGAATACAACGGAAAGCATTTGACTCGTGTTATAAACAAGCCGGATTCGTCGATGAGATTTGAGTTAATCGAATTGATTTTCACGCCGTCTTCCTGATGATATGTGATTTCTCGTGGATATGGTGTGGGTGATAGGCAACCATGCATTGATTGTGAACGAATGCGATTGTGGCGATTGAGGTTAAAGTAGTGACGTGAGTCTGGTTGCACAAGAAGACCGCGCCAGTTGAGTTTCTTTTCCAGCCATTCAGTTTCGGAGGTTTTTCCGTCGCCATATGCACCGGCTTCCACGTATATTCCATTCATCTGAAAGAAAAACCATTGTCATACAATTTTTATTACAAATAATAACAATTTTTAATGCTTCTTGCTGAGTAGTTAAAGTAAAAGCAATAAAACTTTGTAGTTGAAACATAAACATAAATTTTTATCATAATTTAGTTAATAAAACTTAAACCGTAAGCATTTATGAACGGTCATTTTGAAATTACAAGCATAGACATTATTTCATATAAACTTATGTTTCAAATTAACATTATTACAAAATAAATAAATAATCTATTAAGATGATGTATCTAACCTTATTGTGCAGAAGTTTAAGAATAAACTCGATGTCTTTGGTCGGTGCTTCAGCCACAAACTCAATTTGTTTATGCTTCGGCTCAACCGCCGGCCTCAAAATGAAAGTCTTGATAAAATCCACAAGTCCTGGATCATCCTGTCGTAAATTTGTGTAGTCAGCATCTTGTGTCATGTTAATGTTGAACTGATGATGAAGTAATGCTACAAATAACAATTAAACCATTAATCATCCCAAGGCCACAGATAGTAATTGAACCAATCTATAATATGTACCTTTGTTGTTGATGTAGATGACAAGCAATGTCATGACAGTTGCAAAGCCCATAAAGAATGCTGCAATAGGCAACAATTTCTTCAGGGCAAACTCCCCAGGCACATTGGTGTTGTTCATCTTGGTGGGTGTTGGGGGCAACTGGGGCGGCAGCGACGGTGCATTCTGTGGATGCTGCTGCTGCTGCTGTTGTGATGTTGGATGTGGTTGATTCATGTTTATGTTTATTATGCTCAACATTTGTAACTGGGCTCATGTGAACATTCTTCAGGCGTGAATATAGACACAAACGCACGCGCTAAAAATAAATGGTTGAATATTTGAGGGTATTCGCTAATTGTTTGTTAAAATTGTCTCCTGCCGAGTGCAGCAGATGTGACCAACTCAAAGAAAACGAGTCGAAGTGAATTCAAGCGTCAGAAATAGAAGTGGAAGGCAGCTTACGGGCGCGTTTGATGGGCGAGTGTGTGCTCTGCTTCACTTGGCTCTTGGAGTGAATGAGTCTTTGTTGCACTGTCGTGTTCGTCTTTTGTTTCTGCGTCGCGAGCGTTCTCACCAGCCGCACATCCTGCCTCGGACGCCAGGTGTAAGGTGAGAAAAAGCGTCCGCGCGCGCGTCTTGGTTGCGGTGTACCTGGAACACGCTCAACTATGTGAGCAATTTACGTCAGGCATCAGTGTGAGCGTGTGTTAGAAAAGAAACTGGTAGGGCGAAGAAGGAAACAAACGCAACAAACATGACAAAATATAAATAAGAAAATTTAACATAGGCAACTTGTTTTACAATGTATAAAGAAATATTGCAGAAAATACAATAAATACCTATTTTTGCTGGTAATTAAACGCCAAATATTGACTATGAAGATAATTTATAAAGGTTATAAACATTTCACTAGAATTTTGTGGTTAATACTGATTGAATGTCCACAAACAAAACACCAACACCAGTACAGGCAGGCAACTGAATGTGATTGGTTGGTGATTTCATGTTGTGCAGTTTTGCACCACATTGATGGTAATTACACCTTATTAAACAAACTAAGCGCACATTTACTCATAGCATGACATCAGCCAATAGTTAACATTTCCAGAACTTGTTAAATATTACGCTTATCATTTGTAATAACAACGAATTTCACTTAAAATTCCATCCTTGTGATTAATCAGCTCACGACTCTATGTACTACAAGTTATGCAATCCATTGCACATCAATGAGTAAATCATTTACTAATTTAAAACAAGAATATATAAATATATATGAAATTTTAGTACATGTAACTGGTGAAAATGCAAAAAATCATATTATTCAAAACTACAACTTCGGATGACTCAGAGAATTCATTTGAAACACTCCTGACCAAAGAAAACTTTCAAGTATTCAGTATAAAAACGTTAGAATTCGAATTTTTGAATTTACAAGAGCTTAAGACCTGCCTAGACGAACCTGTTAAGTACGCAGGGATTATATTTACAAGTCCTCGGTGTGTAACAAGCGTGCTGAAAGCATTGAATGGCGATTCGCTGCATGACGAATGGAATACCAAGAAGAACTACGGGGTGGGTCCGAAAACCGTGGAATGCGCCCGGGCGGAACTCAATTTGGAGTGTCTAGGCGCCCAGGCAGGTAATGCCAATAATCTGGGTGATATCATCATAAGGGATTTTGCACTGCCGACATCAGGTAAAAACTTAAATTTATATTGTTAAGATAGGCAACCAGTATTGGTAATAAATCATACTTTCTTGTTTTCAGAAAATATTGCAGCAAATGTTTCATTACCGTTTTTATATCCAAAAGGAAACTTATCAAAAGATTCTTTAAAGCAAAAAGTTCAGACACACGATGTTATAGTGTATGAAACTATCACAAACTGTAATTTGGAACAAGAATTGACAGCCACAACTGATAACTTTACTATACAAATAGATTATGTTGTATTTTTTAGTCCTTCTGGTGTAAAAGCGGTTCAACCACATTTTTCCAAAGTAAATAATGAAAAACTGAAGGTAAGAAATTAATTTTTAAATTATTCAGTTAATTAATTTGAATTAATTTGCAAATTATGTACAGGTAATTGCAATTGGCCCAACAACAGAAGCATCACTCAAAGAAATGAATATTCCTGTGCATGGAACCGCAGAAAAACCATCAGCAGAATCACTGATAGCTCTGCTAAAAACGTTTTAAAACTTTCGAAGAGTTAAACAAAATTCGCGCCGGTGAACTGTTAATATTTGTTGTTTTTATAAATGTAGGAAAATTATAATGATTTTTATTGTTTTCACTTTTGTACAGAAAATCCGCTCCGCACTTTTCCTATACACGCTTACGTATTAAATTAAACTACTCCTCTCCACGCCACGCGAGCTAGAATTACAAAATAATCCTCTTCCTAGGTTAAAACAAAACAAAAACCTGTTTACATTGAATATTTAGAGCCAAGGTATGTTTTCCTGTCCTGTTACGCATTTACAGCTTTACAATTATAAGTCTTTGATCATTATCACAGAAGTTAACTGCTCATAATGGTGATTCTAATGATTATTTTTTAAATTTAAATTCAACTCAAAGTACGTTTTTTAAAGAGTCACACCACTCTTACTACTCTGCATTAGTTTGGTTTCGGTTCGTTGTCGTTTTAGTTTTGATATCTGTTAGTATACTCAGACACACATAGTCAAAAAGGCACATCATGCAAACTCCACCAACTCCTCCTCCTCTTCCTCATCATCTACTTCATCTTCATCTTCTCTCGTTGCCAGTTTATCAAAGATGTCATCATCAAGCGTTTGTTTCCTTCGGTATGCATTGATTTTGTCGTAAACAACGCGTACGCTTTCATCGTTGTCTTGCTCATCTTTGAGGTAGTACAGACGGATTTTCTTCTCCTGGTGGATTTCAACAAGGTCCATTTTTTGGAAGAGTTTTAATGCGTTTTTGATCGGATCTACTGACACGGATTCTTCTACAAAATAAAATAAACATGTTATAAAACTGAACATTATTTTTAATTTTTAATAAACTTACGATATTGCAGAGATCCAGCACGTAGTTGTGTCCTAATATACTCCAAGATATCACCGACCAATTCACGTTCATGCAGATTCCGGCCGACAAGCTGCGTCATGCACTCAGCTGTCACAGCGTAAATATCCACCAACGGCATCAACAGCGATCGCAGAAACAATAAATGATCTTTGCCTTTGGAGTTCAAATAGAGTCGTACAGGTCTGATATATACATCATTATCGTCATCCATATCAGCATTGAAATATACTCGTTTTGATGATGTGTCTTCATTTCTAGGTTCCTATATATATTTTAAGAATAAATTAAACAATAAAAATAATGAATATCAAGGACTTAAATGAAAACCTACCAAACTAAAGCATTCGTGTCGTTGTATCATGTTGTCAATGGCGCCCAAAATATTATCCTCTAAGGTTTGGCACGGTTTGCAGAAAATAAACTCGTATTGTAGATGATCGCAGAGTCGCGTGCAGTGCTCGATTAGATCGGTCTGATCTACATAGCCTTTACTGAGGTCCATCGCAAACAGGGAGATTGCAATGAGTGAATCTAGTGCGAATGTTGGCACGAGGGCGTTGCTGTAGTAGGAGAGTTCTATCACATTGGGAAGCATCGCGACGGGGCGGATGTATTCTTCGTGTTTGTCTTTTTCTTTGCGGACTAGGCCCGGACCTAATAAATCAATCTGAAGAAAGAGAATTTTAGTTATACGGCTGTGGAATATGAATTGAAAAATACTTACTGAATAGTTAATTATATCTAAATTATCTCCAACAAAACCGATTTCTTTTCCTTTGGCAATTAAGTCTAGCTTTAACTCTTCTAGTGCGTCGACCAGTACTTGTGCTTTGCAACCGTTGCGGAATTTATTCAGCAACAAAAACGCCACTGCATTTGTGGACATTACTGCTTGTGTAAATGAACAATCTGTAAAATTTGAAACATTATTATATCTCGTTTATTTAGGTTAAAATCAAGAAAAGCTAAAATTAATTAAATGAATTCTTATTATAGGCAGACGTTAAAACGTGTAAAACGCGAATAAGATTTATTGCGACTCTGGCGTTTCAAAAAGTATTATTTTACGCTTAGAGAACACAATATAAATAAATATAATCATAAATATTCTTACCATAAATAACATGTTTTGATATACTCTCAACTATACTCTTGTGCTCATCCGACACGACATCAGTACCATAAAGACTAGTGCTCGACGGATTCGATTTCAACTGCTTATTGAAAGTGGTCGGAATACGTCCGTTCGTGTTAAACGTCTTGATCATCTTACACAATGAAAACGGCTGGTTAAAATCCACGCGGATCATGCCATAGTTACTGTTGAGCACATGCCAGATAGCTTTGATCGCCGACCAAAAACTTTCCATTTCTTTGGGCTGTCCCAGCTGCTCGCGAACAAAGTTACCATCCACCAGTTTCTCGTAATTGATGCTCACAGGCACAAGCAGAGCATCTTCCACCGTGCCGTCGATAACAGCCTCAACTATAACGCTGAGGATGCCATACTTCGGCATGCATGGTTTACCAGTTCGCGTGCGGCCTCCCTCGAGGAAGAATTCAATGTTGTGACCGGCGCGGAGTGATTCGTTCATATATGTGTGCAAAATCGTTTTGTAGAGTAAATCTTTACGACCCATGATTGGATCCACACGGCGTTTGATGAAAAACGCTCCGAGACCACGCAGTAAAGATCTAAAATTAATATTATAGCAATCATTTAATATTTAAATTAAATTATTTCATTTACCCAAAGAAAGGAATCCTTAAATTATCCCCGGAAGCAACCAATGGACATTTTACATCATTATTCAACAAAATAAACGACATCAGAATATAATCCAAGTGTGACCTGTGTAGAGGTAAGAAAATCATCGGCAGATTTGTCTTGCCTGCTTGTTGCAACATTTCCACATCTTGTGGATGCACCACTACCGCGTTCAAAAAACATGGTAACAGTTTGTACAACACCCAGCTGGTAAACCGCAGCAGAAAGTCGGATAACTTGCTGCGCATATCATGCAACAACTTCTTCGCTCTGGCAGTATTACGCTGCAAGAGGCCCTGATATACATCGTCATCGTTACCGTCGGTGTCTTGAAACTGTTGCAGTGAAGTAGCATCGATTGCACGTTTCACCCGCTCGTCCCTCACAACAGTGCCTTCAACTTGTGGATATGGATACTTCTTTAATTCGTAAACTTGCGCCAAGTGGTTGAAAATTCTGTTCATCAAGGTAACTTTTTTCGTCGCTGGGCAGTAGTCGAGGATGTTTTTGAGCGCGAGGTTGGTGAGCTCCCGACGCGATTCCTGAAATGTTTACTTACAATTAGAATATATTGTTGTGTGATGTGGAAACTAGAGTAAAAGGAAGCTAACGCGAGGTGGTGGTGGATCGTGAAAGCCACGATAACGAAATCGGCTGTATTTGCTGTACATTGTGGCAATCTTCAAAGAGGACTAGTTGAGAATACTTTCGTTGCGCGTATGGAAGCCGAGAAAAACGTTTATAAATACGTAACGTGATGGTTATTTTTACACTTGATGATTTGCTCTGCTGTTTGAACGCGTGCAACGTGCGTTTTAGCGAGTGGTCAATTTTGCGTAGGTGGTTTGTAAAGCTAGTTTATTATAAATCAAAAATTATTTAAAAAAAGGAAACTTAAACACTCACTGTATGAATTTACTTATCAAATCTGCAATTAAAAAAGTTTTTGCTAAAAATTTTAATCATTTTAACTACAGCGAAGTTGCGAGTGCGCAGTAACAACACAAACCACAATTACCCATCAAGCACGTTCGTACCATACGTAATTATCAATAAATCTAAAGTATCTACGCATAAATATAGTTTTACCAAGCAGCGTAGGCAATGAAACGATGACAAGTTTTATATGCTCATGACAAATTTTATCAAACTTAACATTCGATTTAGAAAAGTAAAAAATCGACATAGCATTTGCTGGCTGTGCATTTAATGATGAATATAAAGATTAGTTGGCGTCGCGTTAAATTATCACATGCGTGATAAATAATTATTCAATCATTTTTAGCGTATTCGGGCTATGTAAATGTAGACATTATATTTACCTCGTGAGTAATAAAATTGCCAGACTCGTGTATTGATAACATTCCCATTACAAATGTGTATGTTTAGCAGAGTGAGGTATTGTTTTATCGAAGTACAAATTTAATATATAACTTCGGTTTGCACACACAATTTAGTACGTGCTTATGAAAAAACTATTCATTGTATTTATAGTGTCGTTAAAATTAAATTACATTTAAGAGTTTATATAAAATTTCACGTGTTCACTGTTGAACAACTTCAAGAAATTGTATTCGAGCATTATAACTGATTTAAACCGTTTAGAAATAAAAAAAAATACAAAGATTGAGTGTCAAAACCATTTGTAAGCTGGTTATAAAGTGAATTATTCTAGTAAAGTACTTTAGTCATGGGTTTTAGTCACGGGGTTGAGCTTGCGCCTGCGCATTTCTACAGAAATGCTATAACGCAATGAAGAAAAAATTAATATAAACGTTTTATGAAAAACCAACCAAGTTATTAATTCAAAGTGTGTACTTATCAAAGAATATACCACTATAGTTATCAAATCAAGCATATGTAAATAATACAATACCAGCAAACACAACTTCAATTCATTCAAACAAAAAGCGTTCAAGGAAAGCATCAAAGTATAATGAAACACGATAAGGCAAATTCTTCGACATTATAAATTCAAATTTAAGAAAAACAAACTTTTCAAGATTAAAAAATAATTTAAATTTCTAAATAATCCAAAACCTCTAACTATATTTGATAAAAAAGGCACAAACAACTATAATATATATAATTTGAGCAAAAAGATCAGAACCCCATCAACTTTGTGTTAAGCAAGCTTTAGATATTGAACTTGACCTCTATCTAGTCGCGCGACTTTGTTACTTTCGATTTGCAGTTGTAGTAAACTAGAGATGCTTCAATAATATTCCACATTAAATCATCTTCTCCGTTTGCCCTATGCTCAAGCAATATTTATGTATGACTTGCATATCGTATCTTATCGACTCAAGTCCAAGTAAGAAATAAATGTCACGTGTTTACTATTAATAAACAAGTCAACATTTCATTTGCAACACAACAATAAAACTCATTTCTTTTCAATCAATTTTTCCAAAACGACAATACATTGTCCAACAATGTGTTAATCGCCAATCAAAATTAAAAATTCACTTCATTCTAGTGTTTAATCACGATAATTATTCATAAAATAAAGTTAATCTTTGAACCATGACTGAATTTTGAAGTTATCCGCTTATCTTTTTCATGTAAAGATTGTGAGTTCAACTTTTTTGAGATGAGATTGCCAAACAGGCAGCACAATTAGCCATGCGCGCTTCCAGCATGATTCACAAACAATTAGCAACGCATAATAATGATTAATGCATACTTTGATAAGACCTATTTAGTTGTTTATTATTCTTTAGTTGTACTCATGTTGCGCGTCGGGCATCGAATAGAATAAAATTTCGTCGAATCATTATCATTGGCGTGGCGTGATTCTCAAAATGATCGTAAATGAAAGTATAAATCAAAATGCTTACGTTGACGGGACTTGTTGATTTGATACAGTAGCAAGTGAGGCCATTGCATGCTTTGCGTTGCATCTCAATCGCCACCTGCGGCAGGTCTTCTTTGATTGCGAAAAGATTGGCGTGGGCCTAGAAAATTCAAATCAAAATTAACCACACTTGATTGACATTAATCAACGTACAAAAACCAACCAATAAATTGTCAGTTGGTATAAAATTCGGTTAAAAATTCAATTTGTTTTCAGTGTACTCACATTTTGGAAATCCTTCTTGCGTGTGCGGTTCTCATGCGAGAATCTTTTTAGTGTTTCGATGGATGCAAGCGATTCGTTGCAGAGGGCGTTCGTCGGCGCGTACTTTTGGAATGAGTCGAACATGCGTTTCGACACGAGATCAACCATTTTGCCGATGCTGGAAAATACAAACAAAAAATTGTATTAAAAACACCATCAAACATTATTTCTAGAAATTACCCTTTGATTAAAAGGACAACCTGCACGAAAAACCACACAAT
Organism: Dalotia coriaria; assembly: GCF_025399875.1. NCBI lineage: Eukaryota > Metazoa > Arthropoda > Insecta > Coleoptera > Staphylinidae > Dalotia > Dalotia coriaria. The sequence continues at coordinate 7,986,059 of NW_027045445.1, forward strand.
CGTCAGCTGAAACGCCGCGTAAATCACGCTGAAGAACTCCGTATTCGAAACTTTATACATTTTGTTAGATTTTAATTTTTTCTCTCCAAAAAAATTAATATTTTACAGTTTTATCCTTACTCCTCGCACTATTATCACAAAATTGATTATTTATCAATAAGAATGTGTTGCTTTACATATAAAAATTCTTAAAACATTTCAAATTTTCGCCGTTTTTTGACACAAAACTTATGTTTAGCACGTTGTACGAGAGATAATTATATAATGCTGGTCGTGTGCGCGCTTTTCGGCACGTCGTGAGAGCGCAATGTGCACCACATCATCATCGCGCGGTCAGTACGCAAATGGCCGCGCGTGAATTCGATTGGGAGTCGTGCGCGCCGCCGCCACCGACGCAGACGACGTCACCCGCATGCATAATATACAAAAGGCGACACACTCAGCTGAGGGAGGCATATATCTATGACTTAATCACGCCGATCGCGCGCGCGCGCTCGCCAGCCTGGACTTAAGTTAAGGCAAGTTGAGCCCCCGACTCTCGTTCACAGGTCATTTGATAAAATACATGGGCACACGCGTGCGATCGCTGCCTACGATGTGTGCTCGTCGCCGCTGATGTTACAAACGTTACGGTTCATTGGCGTAGATTGGCGCGGCCATTGTGAAACAATTGATGCAAGGCAAGGCGAGCGCACAGCGAGCTTTGTGTCCTCGGACGTGCACCACCTTGACCACAAACCAGAGAGACCATTATACGAATACAACAACGCACAATCAACAAACGAAATTTTCATTTATTGATTCGGCAGTGTAACGTTTAAAATTTAATTCTAGCAATAAATAAAATTGATGAAAAATTAAATTATAGATTATATACTGTATTTTATGAGATTGTTGATTGATTTCGCGCCTCATAAATTACAAATTGTTTTTTTTTGTTGGAGATTACGAAAGTGGATGATTAACTGATTAACAATTGATTTTTGTGTATTATTTCTGGTGGCTTTGAGCCGACCTACAAAAGTTTTAATTAACATCAAAAATTGATGCATTATTAACTTAAGTAAATAGGTACTTTGACGTTTTTGTTCTGTTTAGTTTGTAGCATGAACAAAGTTCTGTGTATTAAAATCTGCCGAAACGTATCGTAACATTAATTAAATAATTGTTTAATTTGTGAATATGATCATGTAATATTTAAAATATTGAAAAATGCCAAAAATTGTAAATTAATTCGATGAAATTATTAAAAATGGATAACGTATTCAAAAATACAGGCAAATGTTAATATTTGATTACAGTATTTAAGTATACAGTGGTATAAAGTACTTTAGACACGGCTTTGGCCGTCCGTGTTTAAAATACCACTTTTTATATCTCAAAACCGTGGAAAATCTGGCGCTTTAAAGGTGGAAGTAGAAACAAGTACTTTTTGATAGTGTTATCCATTTTTTAATTTTAAAATTTTTGCTTTAATAATTTGACAAACGTTTACTACTTACACAATTATTTTTTTTGAGAATAACCAATTTGCTTCCAATACATTTTGCGTCTTATGTAACAATTTCTTATCAGCATTGTCCTAATTAATATCTTAACATGTTACTACTTATGATTCATGTCGATTTCGACACACTTCGCCCAAAATTCAAATTACCAAACACTTGTATGCAAAGCAACACGAAATAGTTTAAAACATTGAATAAATCAAAAAGGAAGCACCTCTTGAACCCGATACATCGCGCCCGATTTACGATTTACATGCAACCTAGAAACGCATTCATTAAGATTTAAGACGTCAATCAAATTTTGAAAAAGATACGCGCGCACTACTAAAATAAGTAGTGTTAGACTTCGACTTATTAATGAATACGTAACAACAATAACAATAACATCGAATCCAGTGTAGAATTTACATGCACACAATCCAATCCCTCCGTCTGTCTACGCATGTTTATCAGTCCCAGTCATAAATATTAATTAATCCTTAAAAAAATTCAAAAATTGATTGTCTGTTACGAATTTATGGCAAGGAAAGTTTTGAGAGTAAGTTTAAAGTTAAAGGATTAAATCGCATTTTATTCTAAGTACGATGAACTTGACTTTTGTAATCAATTAGAATTAACAGCAAGTACTGATTAAAGTAAAAGTTAATTTTTATTATTGTCATACAGAGTAGATCTCACAAGTATCGGTGTTGTTATGAGTGGAGATATTAATATTTCAAGTACGTACTCGTGGATTTTTTATTAGTGAACTCTGTTCGTAAATAATATTCATTATCATTAGATCTATTTCATCATATTTTTATTCAGACATGGTTATTCCATGATGAGACATTTAAAAACATATTTTTAAATTGAGTTTTGGAAACTTTATTCAATAACAACAAGAGATACTTCAACACACGTGTAAAATTAGTGCGAAAAATAAGCCACAGGGTGCAAACTATGCTTTTTCTACTTTTAGCTTTCAAACGTCAGTTATAAAGTGGTACTTTAAGTACTTTAGTCACGACCTTGCCCGTCTATATTTAAAGTACCACTTTTTATGTCTCAAAACCGTGGAAAAACCGGCGCTTTAAAGGTGGAAGTACAAAAAATAATTAAGTTAGGATTCGTAAGCGATTTGAATGTGATATATGGTGCATTACTCTTTTCTCAATTGTGCCATACTAAACTGTTCTATAATTCTTTTTCTTATTCGTGGTCTGTTCTTCCTCATGGGTGCAATAATTTCAACTTTTTATCCCAAAAATAAGTGAACTTTTTTTAATTGAAATTACTGCCATTTACCAAAATAGTGAAATGAAGATGTCAATTTAGAAACGATTTGTACAAAATAGTAAACAAAATAATTTTTTCTTGATTATTTTATATTTAAAGTGTTGATTTGAGGAAAATTTTAAGGTCAATCTCACATTAATAGAAAATCAGAGTTCAAACCAGTTCAATACTCTAGTAGTCTAATGCTCTGAAGTTCACACTCTGAAGTACATTTCAAACGTTGACATGCGGTAAACAAACGTCACCTTTGACATTTAACTAACCTCAAAACTCACTAAATCAACGATATGTCACCATCAAACAAAATGACTGCTTTAATTATAAAAATGCAATGAATATTTCTAACCCACATTATCCAATTATCCAAAGATAATACCAGATTATTACCTAACATGTGTATTATGATTCCTCCGCTTATCGCACAATTCTTATCGCCTCCTGCCCGATCTAAGATTACAACCGGTTACCTATAAGCAATATATTCCAATACCTACGTCTTTGTTAGCTGCTACCATTACGCAGAAAATAATATTCTCGCACTTGTGTGCGTGTATGTGTGAATAGGAATGTTTATGGCGCGCGAAGCGATAACGCGTTATTAATAACATTACGACATTAACATCACGCGGCGCGACGCGAGATAAAAAAGTGTTTTCGATTCGGTAGCGCGCACGGGGGCACCTTTCGAGCACGCATTCATATATTACTCATTTCGTGCTGCATTTTGGAATCGGGGGCGATACGGGCGGACTCGACTTGACTTATCAAATCCGGAATTGATTAGCAAAAAACTCACACGCGGAGGTAAACAAATTGCAAATCCAATTGCATTGTGCACTTTGACTTCTGATTACATTTTTAACATACTAAATATAAAGTAATTAATTTATTTCAAGTATTTTACGATGCATCCCAAATCCAATTAAATTAATTAATTAAAATATAAGTGTTTAAATTTAAGACTGACCTTTGTATGCCTTGCATGAACACGTTCGGGAACACCCACCAGAGCACCCCGACGAAAAACAGCGCCTCCCAGACGCCGTCCATCGCGCCGCGCCGCCCCCGGCCGCTCACTCGTGTCTTTATCGCTCCCTGCGCACTACAAATTGTACCCAGGTTCATTAATTTAACAATCACAATAATCTAAGCGTGCCAAAAAAAACAGGAAATTAATTTTTTAATTTTAACATTGCGATTGGCTGAATGTCAACGCAGCAAAAATAAAAATAGAAATTGCACATATAATTAGCAATGCGATCAACTGCCAATCAGCAATTGACCTAGTCGCACACACAATAGCACTATGAATTATATTTTAAACATTTCTCTTTCCATATAGCCTATAGAATGACACATAACATAACTTTATATATTTATGTGTAGTATTTTAAAACAATATGCATGTCGTGATAAGTAAACTGCAAGCTTCTCAACATAAACGCGTAGAACTGTGTAAATAATTAAATAAACTCTGTTCAGGTGATAAGAAATCGGTCGGCGACACAAAAAGACTTCACAACAATTAATAAAAATAAAAAGAAACGATATATAATTAGAAACTCTTGCACATACAGCAAAAGTTATTTTTTCTTTCTTTTCTCGTATTCCTAGGAATTGTAACTGACCAATCAGTGAAAATTACACATCAACACCGTCTGTTTGGCCGTCATTTATCGCCGGCAGCGAAACGAGACGCGCGAAGCCCGCGATTCGACTAAAAAGCCGGAGCCAACCGAAGAACAAAACGCGATGAAGAGTAGAGTTACGAGTTACGCGGCGAAATTGTGGAGCACGCACGCGGCTGGTACTCGGCGTGGGCAAGGTCATGGAAAATTGCCTCTGAATAATATAGAAAACAAGAAATGAAAACAAAAAACAACAACTATCAATTATTTCCCTCACAGAATTTATATTATCAATAATGTTCTGTAAAAACTAACTGTGTGGAATTTAAAAAATCATGATTATCATGTAAATACGGAATGTGTAGCGTTGTGAAACATTTTTCATTGATGAAACAACACACGACACGAAACAAAACCTTCGTCTTTATCCTACTTATGGTTCGCATTGCATTGCAGTAATTGAATATTTAAGCTGATTTAAGCAAAACATGCATTTCCTGCGCCGCCATCAAACAACACATCCGAAAGCCTAACTTTAGCCAATCTTCCACAAATAAATGAGGCTAGAAAGCGTAGAATTATTAATTTTAGAGAGTATTAAACAATCAACGGCTGTTACCGTTATTAATTGGAGGTTATGCGATCGGAATCTCCAAAATGAACGATTTAATAAGCAAAAACAGAATGTTGATGACTTACGTTGTGTGCGTTGATGTGGAATATGTAGAGCCATACAATCAGTGCATGGATTCGGCGTCAATGTTGATTGCTCTGAAGAAGGTGAAGAGCGCGATGACAAGGAATGCCGTTGCCGGATGAAAGGCTACACCACAGCTGCACATTTGTACACCGCCGTACCGCACACGCGAATGCACGGTGTGTGTATGTGCAGATTGCGGAATGGAAAGAGAAGACGCGAAACCGTTGCGTTTGGATTGGGCTGAAATGTCTGAGATTCCTCGTCGTGTAGGTTATTTATAGTGGTATTGATTCACTTAGGAACTGACGACACAATACTGTTTATTTAATACTGCAGTTAATTATTTCGTGGCTTACGTCTTCAGCACTTTGTAAATCCACTTTTTGGGGCGTTTGGAACACTTTGGAGGTTGTGCTCCAGCGACACGCATCAAGCGGCACCAACATTGTTTTGTTTCGATACATGCAGCGCCATCGCACGCAGCTTTTATAAACTGTAGAACCAATATATATTTTAAAAAAAGTATTTTAATGATTGAATTTCTTTAAAAATAATGTTTTAAATCATGAATCTTTGCTATTACCTAGCGGTGGAAGGTAGTACTATTTTGACAACATATTAAACAACAAATAATTTGAAATATAACGCGCTTTACGTTTAAAATCGTTAAATAATGCGTCTTGAATCAAGATATACACCCATAAGCAATCCCCGTGATGTAGTATCCAGATCAACAAATACAGATCCATCATCAGACTCGGAGGAAGATTCTGAGCCAAGCAGGACAGATGAAAATTCACCATATTCAATGACCGAACAACAACTCGCTGCGCGTGCTTTAAAGAAACGCCGCGGAAGATTCGGCAAACAACTTCACGTTTGTATCACTGGTAAATATACATTTCCCCCATTTCCCACGTCAATTTAAATCTGTACTTTACCATTTTCAGTAACACTAGGTTCAATCAGTGCCGGTTATGTCATCGGTTCGGTTTGCCCGAAGATCCGTGACCAATACAACGCTAACGAAGGCCATTACAATCCAGACTATGCCCTTTTTGCAACCATTGTCTCCGCAGGCTTGGCCGTTGGCAATTTCTGCATGTCTATAGTATCAATGGTTCGTGGCCCACGCCGATTAATGCTCATCACAGCCCCATTGAATGCCTCTTCATGGCTGCTTATTCAAATTATGAAAACTGTCAAGTACCAAAAAGTGGGAATGTTCTTCTGTGCGTTCTTCTCAATTTCATACATACGTTGTGGATCACTCCTACTAACAGACGGCATACATGAAGACTATTACTACTTCTTTAATCTGATCTTTCAAACTGGGTATGGTTTTGGTATGATGCTTGGACATTTATTCGGCTTCCACCATTTGTTAGATTACTACAGTGATGCCCTAGGCGCTATAATTCTTACCGCACTCTTCATCGCTTTATTATTCTGCCGAGAAAGCCCTGTGGCCCTGTATCATAAATCACCACTGAAGGCACAGGAAGCGTTGATTGCACTGCGAGGACGTGATGAAATCCAAGTCCTCATGCGGCAAATCAGCAGAGATCATGAAGCGCGCGTGCTCACAATCGGCACCAAGTATATATTCGTCTATCATGTTGTCTATAAAAGTATGATTATCATTACCACCCTCGCAGTGTTGCAATGCTTCTACGCATATCACATTTTCATAATGTTTGACATATCAATGTGGTACACCAGTACAAGATTCAAAATGGTGGATATCTTTGGTGAATTTCATGATGGAATGGTCTATGGTGTTGCCTATTACATTGTTCCGTTCATTAGTGGATCACTCAACTTGCGAATGGTATTTGGTTTGAGGAAACCTGTCATGGCGTCCGCCATTACTGTGCCATTTGTATTGGTCATGCACAGCGTTTACTACTACGTGTTATTCCACACGGATTATTTGAATAACGTCATGTGGCTTTCGTTTGCCATACGGATTTTGCACATCATCTGTGTTAACTTCAGCAGTTCATGGAGTCTGGATGTGATGATATCGGATTACCTGCCAGAGCAAGTGCAGATTTGGGCCTATATTGGTGTTTATACCATCAAATATGGGATGTTTTCGTTTCTGTTCTGGTTGTCTTTTATGTTGGAGAATCTGCTGGGCGCTTCGGTAATCATTGGCATCTTCGCGCTGGTGTCTTTCGCGGGGATTCCTTTTTGTTACTTCTATATTGTCGAGTGTAAAGGTCGCACTCTGCAACAACTGCAGTTGGCTATTGGGGGCAATCCTATTGGGTCAAGAAATTCGTTTCGGTGTCGCTACCAGAATTATTTGACTCGATGGCGAAAGTTTAAACAAATTGAACGCGAATCTAGATTGGCTGGTAGCAAGATAGAGCCGAGGTTTGAGGAAATATACTTGTAAGACATTATAACATTATGAATGTCTCAAAATATAAATCTGTTTGTTTAAAAAGTAAGATGTTGAATTATTCTACGGTAAATTCAAATTTGCAAATGTAAATTTTAAAATTTTGTTATTTATTTCCATTTTATTAACGTTTTAAAATGGAAATAAATAACAATAAGTTGAGATTACGTTAACTTAATAAAAATTAAGTTCTTAAGCGCTTAAAAATGGCCCAATCATAATAATTAGCGTTTATAATTTAAGTTTTAAAAAACTTATAGACATAAATATTAAATTATCATTATCATAGTTTAAGTGCGTTTGATTAAAAATTTAAAGTTTAAAAGTATAACAGACATGTTAATACCAAAAGAAAAGTAAATTACGAGCCATTAACCTGCAACAAACTTACATTTTAGTTGTAATACAAGTTGATAAAGTAAACCCAACGATCATTTAAGTATTTATTCAAAATCTGTGGAAGTCCAATAGCCCTACATGTTTTTGTTTTGTTTCTTTTTGCAAATTATCTCCTCGTCAACTCGTCATTAAGTTAGCTTTCAATTGATTTATTTATAAAGTTTTCTCCATTTGTTTGTGATTTAATCTGCTTGGTTTTAATTCACGTTTAGTCTGCTTGGTTCGATATTAAAGTCTCAAGTGTCATGCAGTCTGCTATAAAGTCTCTTCGCCTTCGACACGCCTCGCAACTATGTATCATATCTATACAGATAGTGTTTATTCGAACTCATCTCCATCTGCTAGCACTAGCTCCTTGCGCACAATGCATATTACATGATATCAATTATAAAACATTACTCATTTAGACGATTACAAAAATATATCAGCTTAGTCTGCGCCTCCTCTTCGTTCTCATCGCGTTTTTGGTTGCATTTCATTAGTTGCAAGTGGCAAACTCACGCACAGTTCGAGATTGCTATGAATAACCTGAAGAGTTACACGTGTACACGAAGCTTGGAATGTATTTCTCATTAATTTATCATTTATTTCGTTTTAGCTGGTGTTGATGTTGTAAGTAATATGCGTTGTTGTTGTTGTAGTTGTTGATGTTAGTTGTTACTCGTCGGTCGTCCATTCAATTGATTTGTTTAAGAATGTTTTTACTGGTTTACAGCTAGTGTTACTAGGAACGTAAACGATAAACGAATCGAACGAACCAGAAGTTATTAAGAACGTAATCGGTTAGAAACGAGAGTAGTAGTATGCTACACCTGTCCAACCACCGCGCACTGACACCGCACTTGAGTAGTGTTCAAAGTAGTAAAGAAAAACAAACCCCTCTCCAACCACACACTCGTTTAGCACGCGACACACACATGTCCGCACCCGTCCGTCCACCCTCGCACATAATATATATATATTTCTTTGTTTATATATAATTATAGTATTTATTTGCTAAGAATTAAACATAAAAAGTTTGGGCTACTATTTCCATGTTTCTCGCGCGCTCGCTCGCTCGCACCCACCATTCGCTCGCATTGCTTTTCCGCTAAATTCTCGTCATTCGCACACGCACCCAAGCGCCGCCCCAAACATCGCCATCGCCCACAACACACCTGCGAGATGTCCATGTTTGGGCCGCCATTCATCCTACAATATAATGCACTTATGTATTAAAAAAGTAATGATAGAGTTATTCGAGGGAGGGGCGCCCTGCGTGTACCGCCAGCGCGATATGCGCGCGCCGCCCCCCGCCGCTAGCGTTTTTCTTCTTCTGTTTGTATATTCGATGCACTAAATCTAAAGAAACCTCGACGGACAACCGCACACCTCTCGCCGCTTATCCGTCGTTTTACAAGAAAAAGCCCTGCTTGCTGGTCGGCGTCGTCGGAAAGTAATGATATAAATGAAAGCGATAGTTAATTAAAAACAAACAAAAACACACGACGGAGCCACACCCCCTCTCGCCACTATAAATATTTTGATTTTTCATCGTCCGCACCAGTCCGTACGTTAAGTGATAATTACAATTATATCGTATCAATGTCGTTACAAAAATATAAAATCGGTTTCCACTGAAAAATATGTACAAAACTCTACGCTTAGGCGACATATAAAAAAGAAACTATAAGTAACAAGTAGTAATCATTATTACGAACGATAAACGTGCACATTTGTGTGTGTTTAAAATAAAAAATCGTAAATCGTAGCTAGCCAGCGTGGTATCAATAACTTAGACGTCGCGCGGGGGCGCGCTCGGCTCGCGATCGTAACTTAACGTAACAATTTTTTAAATCTGTTTCGGTTTTGTGATGTCTTGTTCTCGTTATATCTCTGTCTGCGTCCAAGCAACGTTCACGATATGTATAACTCTCAATGAACGAAACGAAATGATTGACGAACGTAGTGTTGTAATGCATTGAATCGACCGACGCTGCCGTGCTCACCGTCGTCAGCCCTCGAGCGCGTTACTGGTGGCGCTGGCGGTCCCTCCGATGCTCCGGCTCCTCCTCCTGCTCGGTGGTGGTGTGTTAGTGGACTTCGGATGGTTCGGGTTTCGTGGCGTGATGATTTGTAGGGTCCGACGTGCTCATAGACTAAAACAACCAAAGCCAAGTTAGAAACAATTGGTGCGCAATGGCGTCGCGGGTACTCACCAGGCCTGGCGGAGGAATGACGGCGCCCGCATGAGGCGTCGGCTGGGGGGTCGGCGGCGCAACGCTGGGAGTCACCGTGTGCGGGGTTTCGTGCGGCGTCGTGGAGTGCGCCTGTTGCACGGGCGGGAGCGCGCCGCCCTGGTAGTAGCCGCCGTTGACGCCAGCTGGGGACACTACACGTTCGTTAAGTAGGCTGGGCACGGGGCCGGGGGCGGGCGCGAGGGAGTGGGCGTGCGCGGACGGATGGGATGAGGGCGAGGGCGAGGCGTGGGGCGGGGCATGCGGGCGCGGCGCGGCCAAGCCGTTATTACCTGTACCTTCTGAGTAGGCGCCGGGCCCAAGGAAGTACTCCTTGTTGACGCAGTTGCGCAGGCACTCCGGGATGCGCCCCATGATGGCGCGCCGGATCTCTGAGGCGGCCATCTCGCGCAGTTCGGTCGCCGACGCGTCGCTGTAGAAAGCCGCGTGCGGCGTACACAGCAAATTGGGCGCCTCCTTCAGCGAGCCGGTAAACACATTGTACGGCTCGTTCTCATGCACATCCAGCGCGGCGGCGCGAATGCGGCCCTGTTTCAGCGCCGAGGCAAGCGCATCGTCGTCAACGAGACCGCCGCGCGCCGTGTTCACCAGGAAGGCGCCCGGCCGCATCTGCTTGATGGTGAACTCGTTGATGAGGTGATGGTTGTGCTCATTGAGCGTACAGTGCAAAGACACGCAGTCCGACTGGAAGAGCAGGTCCTGCAGCGTGTAGACGCGCGTCAGCCCGAGGCTCTTCTCGATGCCATCGGGCAGGTAGGGGTCGTAGAAGACCACGTTGAAGCCGAACGCCTTGGCGCGCAGCGCCACCGCCGACCCGATGCGCCCCAGCCCGACGATGCCGAGTGTGTCGCCGCGTATCCGCGCACAACCCTGCGCCGCTTCGCGCACCTGCTCGGGCCCGGTAAACTTCTTGCCCTCGCGCACCATGTTCGCCAGCCAGTACGTGCGCCGATAAAGGTTGAGGATGAGGCACAGCGTGGTGTCCGCCACCTCCTCGACGCCGTAGCCGGGCACGTTGCACACGGCGATGCCCAGCTCGCCCGCCGCCTTCACGTCAATGTTGTCCACGCCGGATCCAATGCGCACGATGATGCGCAGCGTCTTGAACTTCTCCAGGTCCTCCTTGGTGAGGATGATGGTGTGCCACATGAGCGCGCCCACCGCCTCGTTGAGCACCTTCTCGTGGATTTCGCTGGTGGACTGCGCGTCGCAGAACGCCACCGTCGCGACGTCCTTGAGGATGGGCATCTCGATGGAGCAGTCGCGGCCGTCCAAGAGCGCCACCAGCGGGCGCGACTGCATCGGCCCATTTGAAATGGGGCCGCGTATGCTGCTTTCCATGCGGGGCCGTTTCACGTTGATCATTTTCCGTTTGTCCATCGGACGCCGGCCGCGCGAGCGTTGTGGGGGCGGGGGCGGTGCCGAAAGGCAGGGGCCGACTGCTCGCTGTGCTCACTCAAGTCGGGTGGGTGTTACACTGCGCGACGCCAGCTGCCACAACCCATAGTAGTCGCTCATCAAGAGCCAAGCGTATCTGCAAATCAACAAACGCACACAAGTTACTAAAAATTCAACAATCCAACCAACAGCGGTAAAACTAATTCCAACCAACAACAAGTTGCCAACTATTATTGCGCGCCCGCAAACTTTTATGCACTCCCGAGCAGCGCGCGCGCGTGTTCCCAGCTTTAGTTGCGGTTCAGTTTTAATTAAATAAAACAAAAACTTTTCGATACAAAAAAATCGTTTTACGCGTTTTCGTCACGTGCACACAGAGGGGAATAGATTTAGCCCGAGGTTATCATAATCGAACAAAAACTTTATTTTCCATTTGTGGGCGACGCAAAACAAAAAAACAAAAACTTTTTCCGCCAGAAAATGGAAAATTATAAAACTCGCAATCGTCGACGACTGCTCTCGGCCCCCTCGCGCGCGCAAACTTTTTGAAAAGTAATTAAAACTCGCAGTTTCGCGCCGAGTTCAAAAGCGAAATCGTCGAATCGCCGCTTGCCGCGGTACAAATTCTTTAATTAAGTAAATCAAGTGAAGATTTAAAACTTTGCCGCTGCCGCCGCCGCTTGTAAGAGGGGAGAAAGAATGACGAAACGAATTATAAAGGAAAACTTTTTCGCGCACCAAACTTTTCGCGAGCGCATCGCATAGATATAAATATGAAATCGTCGAGGCCGCAAAGGACCACACCACCATCAGCCAAACTTCTTCATCTTCCTGGTGATGTGTGCATGTGTTGGTGTTTTAAAAGTCGGCAAACTTTTAACTAGTCTCGCGCCGCGCAGCACGCAAACTTCGGCGCTCTCGCACTGCCGGAGCGAACTAAAGTTGTTACAAAAGTGTAAGTTTATATACTTTATGGCAAAAGTTAGTTTTCGCGCTTGCAGCAGTGTGTGTGCGCGGCGCGCGCTCGCGACGAAGCGAAAACTTTCAATCGATATGGCGAAAAGTTTGCGCGCTTGTTGGGCGAGAAGTTCGCCAAAGTTGTTGCGCGCGCCAACTTGTTCAGGGCCCGTTGTTTCGAGCGTTCGTGCGCTAGCCCTCCCGCACACTTTTCCACGTTTTAACTTTTTAACACACATATTTATAGAATAAAAAGAAAAAGACATACACGTGAACACATAAAAAGTTTAAACTTGTTAGAGGGGTGAGAGAAAAACTTTCAAACACACAAAAAACGCAACAAAATAACATTTTAAAGTTTTAAAAGTGGAAAAAATATCAATTGACAATTAAATTTACGCGTCAAATATCAAAACTATCTGTATCTTAATCATAGACACAATAAACAATAACATTTATTATGTTTTCGTAATTAGATGCGTTGTTTTATCTTCCAGGTCGCACCAGAAACGCCATGATTAAAGACGTTGTGGTTGATTTGGAAGATTCGCGAAACTTTTCCACTCGAAATCGACGCGTAAACCTCAAATGAATCCCAATGGACTTTAATTACTTCACTCTCTAAATCGAAATCCTAAATCCCTTTCAGCTGCCACTTTGATTGCTTTTTTTAAATTTTAATTTCGCAATTTAATTCCAGCGTTAATTAACCTAAGTTATGATAAATATTTGCACAATATATAATCCCTTGTCGACTCGCAAAATAAACCATCAAACATATTATTAACCTGTTAGCCCCCCAACAAAATACTTCACGCCGCCCAGGCCGAAATAGTTCCGGATGGCGTGATGGGTTTCGTGGGACGCGAAGTAACTTTCCGGGCGCAGGATGCGAGCGAGGCCGCCTCTCGATTAGCCATTTCGCGTCCGTCGCCATTAAATGCTTGAGGGAGTTCAGGTATTTATTGATTGTCCGTTATGTCCGAAAGCAGCGCAGACGCCAACATCCCAAACATCAGAAATGTCCCAACATTTATACACTTGTAGATTCAGCCCTTAAATCACTTTTGAATCATTTTCGAAACGTAATATGTAAAACCTATGCAAGATTAATTTTCTATATTCGCAAGCAAGCAGCGAGAGAGCAGGGATGTTGATTGTAAATGTATAATGTTTCCTCTGCACTCCAGCTTTCACAATTACAGTTTAGTTTTGAGTTTACAACTGTTTGACTGCGTTTGCCCGCTCGTTGGCTCACTGAGGGGTGCACAAGCAAGCAAGGCAGGCAGGCAGGCAGGCGGTGGTGGGTAGTGTTCGGAGTGCGAGAGTGTCAAGATGAGCGGACCGGGACTCCCCCGGATCGATGATATTCGACCTCAGACGCCACGCGTGAGTTTCGGCCACCCCTCGAGCCGGCGAGCGCGCCGCCGCTTCCTCCGCCGCCACCCCACCGCCCACGGCTAACTTTAGACGCGGGGGCGAGCGAGCGTCGAGCAGCTCATCCCAAGCGCGTAAAGCATAAACGCCGAGAAGCGCGACAAACCAAACATCAACCAACTCTCACAACTCGCACTCAACTTCAATTCGTAATATCCTCGTCCTCGCTGCTTTATTTCTGTTTCGTATTTATGTGTGCGGTGTGGTGTGCTAACTTGCACTTGTACTACCTGCGTAATTACAGCCCGACGCGCGCGTTTAGCGCGTAATTATTTATTCATAACCTGCGCTTATCTATTGTGTCTTTGCTGGTGAAATTATCAAATACTATTAACGTGTGCAAATAGATTAAACAAATAAAACTAGGAAATTCAATTACAAATAAATAACGGCAAACAGTCAGGGTCGCATTTACGTTATGTTATGAAAATCGTGATTTGTTGAATAGACAAATGTAATTATCGGCGTTTAAGTTTTCTAATAAATAAAACTGCATTAGTCGGTTGTAAATTTCAACGTTTTACTCGTTACTATCGATTAAGTCGTAATTGTTGTCTAAACAAAGGAAATAATGACATGTTTTGAAAATGTAATCGCTTTCAATTTCATAATTTTGCACACAACAAAGCTATTATGTGCAAAATTGAAACTTTGTCAATAACATCACATCACCGGGCGGTACTACCAGATTAACACTTCATGCGTAAACACCCGGCGTTACTATGACAACAAAAGACAAACAACATTATATATTTTACAATCAAGTTAAAATATATGCCAACCCTGTGCTAAGATCAATCATATGTCATAATGAGCAATTTACGAAACGATATAGATGCCGAACGACGATAAAAGTTTACGACTTGTATTAACAACCGAAACAAAAACATTTACGAGCAACAAAGCGAAAAAGCTCAAACACCGCGCGCGCTGTTAACATCAACCGAGCGATTTGCATTTTATCTCAATTCCACCGATTCATGAATTCACCACGCATTCGCGTTCAATTGCCGAAAAATATCCATTTATCAATCCGCAGTTCACTGGCTATTAATCAACAACAAATTGATGCGTTATTATTCAGCACTATATATTAATTTCCGCCGCTGGAATAGTTTGTTGATTGGTTTCGCTTTTAACTCAATTCCACACCACTACACCCACAAAAAGTGTTGTAATTAATTAATTTGCTGAATTATAACTGCGCGCCAAAAGAGTAATCAAATGCATAATTAATATCGCGGCGCGGTACGAATACTAAAAAACAAAATTTAAGTATATTTAGTAATTATTGTCGAGTGTGTACCAATGTGTGTGTGTGATGTTGAAAAGTGTGTGCTTAAAAACACCTCCGCGAGCAATAAAACAAACAATTACACGAATAAATGCAAACACAATGGCCGCGCGGGCCGCCTGTGTACGAGATAATAAAGTTATTAGCTGTCGGTGGCGCGCTGTTGCTGTTATTACCTGTTGAATTCACGCCACGGTTGAATATTAATACAATAATGCTGTATGGCATGAATAATCTAGAGATGGAAAGAATTCCGAATATAATACGAAGAATGAAAATTGCTGCAACGAGGTCATTGTCAGACGTGTAGTGAAGGTTTCCGAAAACTTTCTCGTTGACATTCATTTGTATTCATAACGAATTAACGGCGATAAATTAATCAATCAAATGGAGCAGTTTGACTTGTATGATTAATAAATAATTATGATACGCATTAAAATATTGGTTTATCTGCATTTATCTGCGTTTATATAAACTTCGCATTAAATACATAAATTTCACTTTAACTGTAAATTAATTTTGATTAAAATTATTAGTTTAATACTAATTTTAAGAATTTAGAGTGTAATCTGAAGAATTATAAGAGCAGCCAATAAAATAATTCGATCATAAGCGGCTAATAAACAGGTATTAATGATGAAAACTGATTCCCTTAGGTATTAACGGTGATGGAGCGATACTCTAGCGGTAAAATAAATAACGCCATTTGCAATGAGTAAGCACATAACCTATAATCATAACCTATAAAGCTATACGGTTTATTAACCGTAGGAAAGTCCAGAAACTTACTTTTGCATAAAAAAAGCAAAAAATCGATTAAAATCGCCAGCAAAAAACGCGTTGTCTATAAATCTTGTAACACCTCATAGATAATTCTACAAGTTACGAAAAAAAAATAGAAATTTACATAAATATTCCAACTTAATTAAATATAC
Source organism: Dalotia coriaria (assembly GCF_025399875.1). Classification (NCBI taxonomy): domain Eukaryota; kingdom Metazoa; phylum Arthropoda; class Insecta; order Coleoptera; family Staphylinidae; genus Dalotia; species Dalotia coriaria. Next base: position 8,002,240 of record NW_027045445.1, read on the forward strand.
AACTTCATAAAATCAAAATAAATCAATTACCTGCATAAAAATCAGGTCAAAAATAATTAATATCGTAAATTTCACACGAAAAGTAAACTAAAAATCCATTTCAAGATAGAAATGAGTTCCATCAACGCTTGATTGATACAATAATAAGAAACGTGCACACAACATAATTATTACTATATCACGAATGTGTGCTCGTGCCTTCATACTCAGAGCGTATCTCTAATAATCACGAGTTAACGAAGTCGAGTCTGTTGGTGCACACACACAAACATCAAGCGCAAGAGAAGAAAGAACTACCTGCCATCCACATGAAACAGACACGATGATTATGAGCAGTAAACTAAAAAAGCAGCGCGCAAGCGACGAGCAAAGTGAATGCGAAACAAATGACGAAGAATAAACTTGATGATGATGTAGAAGTCGGCGTCGTGGAGTCACACGAATATACGCATACGAATGCAAACGGAAAGTTTATCGAGGTCACACCACGCTTTTCCACGCGAACGGACGACTCGTCGACAAAAGCACGATGAGGACACATTTATACAGCGCGCGACTACTTTCTTTTATCGCTTTATTTTCATTCCAGGTTTAGTTTTTAAGTTTCGATTAATGTGTCTCGCAAGGTGCTAAAAGAAAGTAGGAAGTTTAATTTTAATTTCATGTGAAGAATAAACTCGCGGAATATTTATATGTCGGAAAGCAGCAGAACTAAACTAGGGAATGAAAATGGAATAAAAAATTCGTAAGCTTTTGTAAAGCAACGGCAACGCCGACGTAGAAAAAAAAAAGTAGAGCTTTGCTCAGCTGATTTTTTTTCCGCGCTGAAACTTGCAGACTATGCTACGGAATAGCTGAAACACTAAAACAGTGCGCGACAAAAGTTTTAAATTATGTATTTGAAATAAAAACAATAATTTCCAGAATAATTCTGCAATAATCATAGATTTTTAAGCTGGGGAAGCAAATAAATTATTTAAAAAAAGTCTAGGGAGATATACGTCACCATCAATCAAACATGCTCGATTGCAGTTTGTATGACACTTCACCACTGCTTTACGCCGAGTGAAAGCGCGAGAATTAAACATACGTACGCACAAAACAGCTGTTTTTATTTCGTTTGCTTGTTTATTTCAACACGTAGTTTTAAATTTGGACGCGACGCGTTTCGCCTGCTTGCTCATATACAATGAATCACCAATAAAAACGATGAAGATAGCCGTAGCCACCTTAAAAGTACTCCCAGTTAAGAAAAAGCAAAACATTTTGAGTGTCACTGGTATAATCTCGGTACAGATTCGTGCGGGGGTTTGAAATCATCGAAATCGTCGTGCTCGCCTGCGACGTGATGTGACCGGTCAGCAGTGCAGACGCACGCGTTTTCCTTTTCAGCTGACGGCGGCCTTTTGTTTATTACTCAATTATTCTCGAACGAAATTCGAAAAATCTCCGCATATCACACATCAGCAATTCGCATTTTATATCAATTATTACGATTAAACGCAACATACACATACGTTTTGCTTTAATTTTTATCTTCTTCTTTTTTTCGATTCGACCAGTGAAAAAGCACGCAAACAAAAAACAATTAAACTTTATGCCGCACGCATCACGATGAGCACGAAAGAAGAACAAAGACGAGTCGTCGTCGTCGTTTTTGCTCTGGGCGCCGCGCAAAACGAAAAAATGAATCAAGTGGAAAAACATCCGAGGGGAAAAAGTTGGGATTATAACTCGCCCCACCGACCAAACAATACCCGAATGAAAAATGGTGGTGAATGCAAAAGAAAAAAACTTTGTAATAAATTTGACTTTAAACACATTGTATGCGTTGTAAACTATATATTGAAGCGCGTATATGTAAATTCAAAATTGTTGGAATGGTCAAGAACGCGCGCGGCGCGGTAATGCGGCTCGCCAGTAAGTGGAAACCGGCCCGAGGAACACCTAGGCGGCTATTTTTATAACCGCCTTTCAATCATCTGGCCGCAGGCCAACTGATAATCGTGCAAATACAAATATGTGAAAAATTCCAAGTCGCATCTTCAAAATATCACAAAACATTTGTTTTAATATGCAAATTTTCTTCTCTTTTTAATAAAAATGCTTAAATTATCAAAATAAGATAACACGAGTGTAATTTTCATAATGTGTGGCATGATGTATGTGTATTTACGGGCGAATTTGTAAATAATTACACAATCCGCGTCGGCATAAAAAGGCGCAAGGTAAACACGGCGAAAACTCCGTTCAACTCTGTTAAATTCCGCTCAAATCCAACAAAACGAATGTAAGTTTAAGTTCAACTTCAACTTCGCGTTGAGCCGCGCGCGCGATGCTTCCAACTTTCGAACGTCGAGCGCGCGCACGAGTTGCAAAAGTTACGCGCCACTAAACTTTCCGATTAGATAATGTCTGCGATTTTTTGACAGGTGCGAAATCGCATAGACTGCAATTTTTTTCCTCCCATCTTCAAATACTTAATAAACTAAATTGCAATATTTTTAAAACTAAATTTAAACACTTACAGCGAAAATTTTCGTACGACCGGAAATTAACACACTGATTCATCGATAATCGCGTCGTTTGCCAAACGAAATCAAACATTGATAAGCTTACAAAGTTGAACACTTAATTTTAATTTGTATGTATTTTTAACTCCAGGGCCGTACACGGCATGAAATAGCGCTCGTCGCGGAGAATATGTGTCGAAAATAAATCAACACACGTGTAACAATGGGTGGCAAACAAGTTTTCGCCCATAAATCACCATCATTAATATGAATACGAATGCACACACACAAGCTCAACGTGTGCACGAATGTAAATCTCTCTCTCAAGTCGGTGTTAACTGCCCCGGAGTGCCCGGTTCGGATGTGTGTTTAGGGGGTAAACCCCCAGCTGGGGCGACAATGCCGTCCATATTGTGTGTAATTTCAAGCCGAGAGAAAAACCCAACGCACATCGGAATATTTATGAAATAAAAACACATACATTTGCAAGTTTAAGAGACGAAATTCACAACGGTTGAGCGTGGTCAGTGATGTGGTCTTTGTTGCCTGGCACACTACACAGCAAATTTTCCACAAACTACTGGCATAGAACAACGCGTAAACAACTTTTATTTTATTTATTTATTTTCGCAGCCTGCTAAAGATGTCGATCGTATCGGTTTCACTTTGTGGCGCTTGGAAGCTTTAAACACTTTAAAGTCGTCCCCGATTTGTTTTTTTCTTACGCGCCTCGGCATTGCGTAGAGCGTGTGCCGCGAAGCTTTGTTGGTCAGAGCGTCGCGTATCTCATTCGCGCGAAATGCCGCGAAACAGGCTCGCGCTGCTCGGGCGTGCGACTACGACGAGCTCTGCTGCTGGCCGAGGCTGAGAGCTTGAGACAACAACGCGCTCGCGGGCATTTCGCGACTCGCTTGAATGCCTCGACGCACCGCGAAGCGGCGACGACGACGGAGACATATAAACACGCGAGCGGGCTAGAACGCGCGCGCGTGTGTGCGGTACCCGCTCGCACACACCGCAGACCGGACGAGAGAAAGTCGTCTTCGGCGCGGCTGGCCGGCCCTCAAGACGACGCCGCTGCGCCGCGACATCATCGCCATGCCGGCGACGCCGACGCGCGCGCGAATTAACGGTACGCGCGGCGCGGCACCCATGCACACACGACGACGCACTACTGCGTGTGCTCGGTGATGGTTTTTATGTAGATGATGATTTTTGCTTTTGCTTACCTTTGGGCGCTCCGCGCGCGCGACAGAAACAAAGACTGGCGCTGGCGGCCACGCTGGTGGAATTCCGTGCGATGTGCTGCGGCGAGCGCCGCGGAGCAGGTCCGTGCGCAAGGCGAGAGCGCTGGGAGAGAAAACGCCGCCGTCCGATGCCGTTGGAGACGCGCCGCCGGCGCGCTCAATCTGCCGCCGAAATTGCGTACAACACTACCGCCACAGGCCCGCTAGTAACGGGCACGCACTTTTCGCGTTGTTCGTGCCGATTTTCCGGACGCTTTTCGTAAAAATCGCCAGACACAGCGTTCGACCGTCACCACAATCCCCACTTTCAGCACAGCAAAATGGCCGGCGCGCCGCTGCACAGCATCAAAACTTTTAGCATCTTGCTGCGTTGCCATTTACCACCCTAGAATTCAAACGGCGGTTACAAAACCACCAAAAAAATCCCAATCAACCGTTGATTCTTAATAAAACTTCAAAATGATTATAAATTTAGTTAAATATATAATATTATCTTAAATACCACATAGTTTTTAACGTTATAAATTATTAATCAACCACTTTCCTATCAATTTTGCACTAATTAAATATGGTGGAGAACATGAAACAAAAGTTGTTTCAAAAATGACTTTGGATTCTCAAAGGTATTAAAACCTATAAAAACACAACAATGCAATTCACAAAGATTGTTTTTAATTATTAAATGCTCTTATGAAATTCTTTAAAGTAACATATTTAGTAAATGAACCACACCTTGTCATAAATTACACGGCAGGCTAAAATTGGCAACAGTGCATAATGCGTGTATGCATTTAGGGACTTTTCCTGCCACTACCAACCAAACAAATGTCCAACTAAAAATTTCCCGCGTTTCTGCCAAAACTCGTCTTTTAAGTTTTTAACCTCAACTGTCCAGCGACTACTTAGAAAAGTTTCAAAGCGCAAAAAATAAATTTATAAGATTGAAAAACTCCTCCAAACAATGGAAATCGATATTCAACCGTTACATTATGGACATTCCAGTGGTCACACCGATATTACCTACTCTACAGACGGAGAGTAAGTTATTTAATTCGATTTAAATAAATATTATGTTTTAAACTACTTTTTTTTACTTTAAACCTACAGACATTTAATTTCTGGTGGAGATGATGGTGATATCCGCATCTGGAATGGGTTTGATGATGCAGATCCGTTTCAAACCGCACTGGGCGAAGTTGTATTATGCACAAAACAAAAGAATGATCACTTGATTGTGGCTACTGACAACAACAAAGTTCAACTTGTTCAATTCCCAAGTGGTGAGAGGGATGGATTCCTCACAAGATTCACAGCACAAGTTAATCATATTGCTGTTAGTCCATCACACAATGTAAGTTAATTATTTTCTCATTAGTTATGCAAGTTTGTAATTAATATTAATATTTTATAGTGGGTTGCAATAGGCTCTGAAGACATGACAACCCAAGTTGTGAATCTTGAATCTAAAGAAGTAAAAAACATGCCAACAATGAAAGGGCCAATTCTAAGCCTTGCAATTGATCCTTCACATTCTTATATTGCCATAGCATGTGGTGATAACTCTCTGAAAATAATAAACATTGAAAATCAAGATGTGGTCAAAGAATGGAATATTGTAGCTAAAGCTAATTCATTTGAAAATGCGGAAAATCTATGTCGAATTGACTTTGACTCTCAAAATAAATACCTTGCTTACCCACATGACACCAGTGTAATTTTAATTACTATTAATGATTGGTCAGAGGCTGCTAAACTAAGTGCAAATGAAAAGTTGATGCAAACTTTTCAATTGTTACTTTTTCGCCTAGTGGAAGTTATATTGCTGCAAGTTCAACCGCCGGAGACATTTGCATATGGAATATTGAAACATTAACTCTCACAGGACGAGTAAAACACCCCAATGATACTATTATCACCGCTTTATGCTGGAACCCAAAAGAAAACGGCGAGTTGGCATTCAGTGATGCAGAGGGATATATTGGCCTAGCCATTAATTGTTGCACCACTTCTACAACTAATAAAAAAGTATCAAAACCATTACCTGATGAAATTGATGAAGATAATGATGTAATGAGTGATGCTGATGGTGATGATCCAATCAACGCTGAAAAAATGATCGATGATGAATTTGCAGCTGCGTTTAATGACGATGATGATGAAGACAATGAAAATGCTGTTTCTTTAGAGAAATTAAAACGCGATGTGATGGGTCCTGTTGATAATGAACAGGAGGATAAAGTTTCAGTGCGTTCTGCTTCACCGCGGCCTAGATCACGCACTCCGGAACCACCTTTACAGGAGAGTTTCATGCCGTCGTCCACACCAGAGCATTTAGATCCGAGATACATGTGCTGGAATGAAATCGGCGTGATTAGATGCTATGGGTCCAATTTGGAAGATGAAGAAGAGGGTTCCAGATCCATTGAGGTGGAGTTTCATGATTCAGCTATGCATAATAGTATGATGATGGCAAATTATAATGGTTACACGATGGGGTCGATTAGTTCGGCGGCACTTGCAGTTGCAAACGCAAGGTATGTAATTAATGATCTACCATTCGTGTAAATACAGTTTTTAATATTAATTTTACTTCTAGTACTATAAATATTGTTCCTCTGGGTTCATCCACCAAACAATGGACCCTCAACGCGCCGGGAGAAGACATTGAGATTGTCTCCCTTGCAGCTTCTCACAATCTCATCTGTTTCGGTACTAACAAATACCAAATCCACGTTTGTACCATTTACGGCGTGCAGAAAGCAGTTTTTTCCGTGCCGGGACCAATAATCTGCACGTCTGCTTGTGGATATGTTCTGATGGTTGCTTATCATGCTGGCAATTGGCGTAAAACTGACCAGAACGTTGAAGTTCTTCTGGTAAACCTCGAAGGAGCTTCTATTGAGTGCCGCCATCTTAAGTCTGCCATTGGTCCAGATGCCACTTTACAGTGGTTGGGATTTACTGATGTGGGCACACCAGCCATGATGGACTCAGCTGGAATCATCAGCTTGCATCCGCTACAGAGTAATATTTGGCTGCCATTTTGTAACACGAAGAAACATATGAAGAGTCCATTGGACGGTTTCTTTGTTACCGCGATTAATGAAAGCTCACAGGCGGTCAGAGGTGTCAAATGCAAAGGTAGTTTGTATCCACATCTGACACCGGTGCCGACTTTGAGTGAATTAACTATGGAGCCGCCATTTTGGAATATGGACACTGAGAAGCATCAGTTGGAGGCGAATTTGTGCACGTGGGGGATGCTACAAGTAGAAAACACCTCCAAAAAGTTGAAGGAGACTGCACTTAAAGCTTTTGCAGTAAGTTTGCTTTATATATTCTTAAATCGACGTTGAGTTTAATTTTAATTTAATTTTTAGCTGTCTGCAAAGAATAATTTCGATCAACGCGCTCTAGAATTGATGGAAACACTACAAAACCCAGCCATATTGAATTTAGCGCTGAAATACGTCAATAAATTAGGCAAAAAAAGACTTTCTGAAAAACTTATCGAGTTAGCTACGAAATTAAACGTTGATGAGGATGATCTAGACCAAACCGAAGTCTCCACACCGTCAAATGTGATCAAACCCAGGCAGAAATTGGTATTAACAAGCACTGGGAAAGTTTTAAACAAAAGTAAATTGCTTTCGACACCTACAAGTTCACCTGCTGTTAATGCCAATACTCCAAACACGCCCACTCAAGTAATTTATAATTTCACAAACATGTTTTACCCAATTATTAATTGTTTTACGTCTAGGAATCACTTGCAACTCCCCTCAGCTTAATATCACAACAAGACATTGCAATTTTGGGCGATGAACCGAAAAATCCGTTTCTCAAAAGTCTTAAAAAGACAAAACCGGAAGCTTACAATCCGTTAAGTCTCACCGATAAATTCGCAGGATATTCCGATGCTAAGGAGAAGGAAAACAAGACTGAAGGATCAACTGAAAAGAGGAAGTTGTCGGATACTTCCCCAGTTGATAAATCAAAGGAAAAACAACGCAAATTGGATAAATTCATGTTCAAACGCACTTAATTGATATTTAAAACTGTCACCGCATTTAAAGCTTTTATGTGTATCACTACTTTTATCTAATTATCTAGTTTTGTTATTTTTACTATTTAATTATTGAGTTATTCTATTATTACTACTACTTGCGCGGATCTGAGTAAATGCCTTTGGCAAACATTGCTTGCCACTCTGTTCCACAAGGATACTCGTACTTGATCAGAGTGTCCTTCGTGAATGTAGTGCCGTAGCCAGGAAACTTTATATTCAAATATATTAATTATTTATGCATAAGAATACTTTTTAAGTGTTGCACTCACCTGTTGCGCTTGATAATGCGCGTTGCGTACATCCAAACGATCCTGGAAGTGTTCGTGTTGTTGATCGACATATTCAATAAAGCGACCTTCCATTGTCCCTGACAAGGATAAATAATCCCACATTTGGAGGTGTTGTACCATTTCGCAGAGGCCTACACCGCCAGCGTGTGGGCAAACTTTTACTGAAAAAAATTTAAAAATATAATGTTGCGGGTGTAAATTATCATTTTATGTGATAACTTACCACCTAATTTATGCGCCATCAAATAAACACTTAAAATTTCATTAATGCCGCCTATTCTGCAGGAATCTATCTGACAGAATTGCATTGCGCCCGCTTGTAAGAACTGCTTAAACATTATGCGATTCGCGCACATTTCACCAGTGGCAACGCCAATATTGAGTGGTTTCAATTCTTTGGCGATTTTTGCATGGCCGAGGATGTCGTCCGGTGAAGTGGGCTCTTCAATCCATAAAATTTGAAACTCTGCGAGTTGTTCCATCCATTTTACGGCTTGATTCACGTCCCATACTTGATTGGCATCAACCATCTATAAAAATAATTTAAAACATGTTTATACTTGAGTTAAGGAAATGAAAAAGATGCTCATACCAATTTGCAATCGTAACCAATCGTGTTGCGCACAATCCGTAAACGTTTCTTATCAACGTTCAAATCACGCCCCACTTTGACTTTGAATGCTGTGAAACCTAATTTCATGTACTTGCGGCATAAGGATTCTAGGTTTTCGTCACTGTAGCCCAACCAACCTGAGAAATTTGTTTTTCCATATTATTATTGTTTTTATTGATAATTTACTCCAACTTACCAACTTGTGTGGTGTAGGCAGGATAACCAGTTGATTTGAGTATTTCCAAACGTTTTTCCTGGCCAGTTTTACCTTTCCTCAACATTTCAATGGCTTCCTCTTTGGTTATTACATCGGTAATGTAACGAAAATCAATTGTGGACACAAGTTGTTCTGGTTCCAACTCTGATAAAAGTTTCCATACCGGTTTATTCAGTAATTTTGCCCATAAATCCCACAAAGCATTAATTATTCCAGCGGTAGCAAGATGGATGACGCCCTTTTCCGGTCCGATCTAATAGATATTATTGTATAGTTTTAATTTTGTTTTGATTGGTGATGAATTGTGTATTACCCATCTTATTTGACTTTCACTAGTCAAACTGCGCCAAAACGATGCGAAATCTTTGTAAATATCAACAACTGTTAAACCAACAACGAGATGTTTTAGAGATTCGACGGCCGCAACGACAATTTCAGTTCCTCGGCCAAGAGTAAAACTCAAACCGTGTCCTTCCAAACCAGTAGAAAGTTTGATTGTTACATATGCGCAGGAATAATCGGGATCAGTGTGCTACACATAAAATACATAAACAAAATACGTAAATAACTGAAAAATTTAAATAAACTTTATCAATTACCATTGCATCTGATCCGTGCTCGCCCAAAGAAGTCGGAAAACGCACATCTTTCACCTCCAGCGATTGAATTTTCAAATTTTCATTTGTTATCGTCGACATTTTAAAATGTTTACTAAGTTGTTATTACGTTGTTTCCGTTTGGTGGTTCATAAACGACTGAATTCTACTTTCACGTGACAAAACGTTATATACCTGCTTGAGTGCACCACAACAAAAACTGCAATGCGCCTTTATTCGCAGGTGTTTTGATGGAAATAAACAATTATCACGGCGTCTCAATGTGCGCGTCGCGTGCCTTACTATTTAATAAATGCGCACGGAAAGTTTGCAAGTACCAAAACAACACTTTTAAACTAAAAAATGTTAAAATACACTTGAAATTCAATCTGACATGAAACAAAATACAAAAAATCTTCGGTGATATAGATATGATCAAAACAAATAACAAAATACGCAGCATTCAACACAAAACAAATAAACGTTAAATTAAAGATGTTAAAAAGATCGTCGAGACTTTTGTTAAGGTTATGACAAAACCGGCTTTAACAGCTGAAAATTAACACAAGTTATTAATAAACACTGCACATATAAAACTTAAGGCGCAACAAATATGTTTATTTAGGTTTGATAAGATACGCCTGCTGCCGAGTTGTGTTTAACTGATCACGTTCGTGACATAACTCAACGCTTAGAGGCAATTACAAAATCGCGTTGTAGTGCTTGGCCCAATTAAATTACAGAAATTGTTATTGTCCTGTAAATTCTTCTGCAGTTTGTGAATCATTATTTCAAGATGCTCCAGTTGCCTGAGCTGCTGGTCCAAGATTTTTTGTGTTAGCGTAGCCTTACAAACAAAGAATATAAGCATGTAAAACTTCCATTTCACCATATTTGATGTTTATGTTTGGTTTTGCTTATCATTTTGTTATAACACAGAGAGTGTTGACTCTTAGGAGCCGAAATTGTATGTAAATGACTTAATTTTACTATTTTTACCTGATCCGGCGTACGATTCTCTTTAGAAACAAATAAAGATGACATTATTTCTTCAAATGCTGTTATAAGTTTAGTCATCGCCTCGTTTACTTTCAAAATGATAGGATAACTACAAGTATTAAGTAAAATTAGGTTGATTTCGATAAAATGCTACAAATAACTCTTACACTACGACTCGAAGCGGATCCAGCATACTCTGTAATCCATTATTTAACCCATCACCCTCGAATTCAATAATATTCGCTTCTAATTCGTACATTAATTTATTCGTTAGCGAAATATTCAGTTCAATTAATTGCTGCCAGTGCCTCAAGTAATTCAGCATCCGATTCATATTTTCACACTGAGGAAATATCATTCATTTACAACTAAAAAGTGTTTTCTTTTCTTTTAATTACCTTGCTGTCATTATTTCCCACATCAGCGAATATTTTATTAATTTCTTGAACTTGATTCATGAACTGCACTTCATAGTCTTTTATCATGACACTTGACATGTTCACAAAATCCTCTAATTCCACAAAACTCAAATTGCGGAATTCTGGTAAGGCTACATCTTTTGGTGACTGCATTTTGTATCAATTACTAAAAATTTTATTGCCTAATCAAGTATGTTTGGTGACATTTGTACAGATTTAACTTCTCACAGCCAACCTTTCCTTTTGCACAAATAAATTAATTAAGAATCTAGTTATATTGGAATTATTTACTTCTACTTCTCATCTGATAAAAGCGTTTGTTTGTTAAGTGTCATTTGTTTAAGTTTAACTTCTTAAAACTAACATTTTCAATTTAAAAACTTTTTTACTTTAACTTTTCATACTGATCTTTAACTGCTATCAGTTTATGGCGGGCTTCAGCCAGGTCACTACTTAATCCCTTGTAACAATCCAGTTGTGTCTTTAATTCCTTGTGTTTCTGCCTGAGATCATCTAATTTATGCACCTCATCCATTATACTGGTTAATTTCAGTTCTGAATTCTTTAACCATGGATATTTCTTCTCCAGCTTTGTAATTTCGCTGTCGTAACGCTTAATTTTTCCTTCTAGTTGATATATTTCTTCATTTGTTACTTTGAATGCTTTGATATCCTCTTGAGCAGATGCATTTAAACTACAAAACATTAATTATTTTTATTTGTTTTATGAATTATGTGTTTTACTTACACTTTTAATGTGTTAATCTGTTCCAGCAACTTTTCATTCAGATTTGAATAAATTCTGTTACAAAATTTTAATTTTGCGGCGTACATTTGATTCTTTCTGTCGCGCCGCATTCCGTCTTCAATCATCTCTTTTTCACTCATTCTTTTAATGTTTGGATTTGCATCTGCCAGTTCTCGAATGGTTTGCATTATTCTTTTTGTGTGCAATGAGACAAACTTTTCCTGAAGATATGGAAGTTTTTCTGTGGCACTATGCAGCTGTATTTCTAAAAATATATCCATTTTTAATGTATATTAAGTTATAATTATAATAATACTCACTTTCTTCTTGTAGTTGCTTTACTTTATGAAGATCTCTGGCTACCCCTTCAAGGTTGATTGCCATGGGCTCTGATGGATTCTCAGTCCTTTGCATATATTCAATTGGGATTATTTGGTTATTCCTGACCTCGTAGATGGCTGGTAGATGATCCATTTTAGTGTAATTATGAAGAAAATTTGGGATCGTATAGAACAAAATATAAATTCGAAATTTAACGGAAAACAAATGACATAACAAGGCCTACTGAATTTATGGTTAGTGCGACCAACGGCGGTGGAATGTGCAAAACCATATTTTGACAGAGGTATAGTTTTAAAACATAAGTAAAACATTACTTATAAAAATAAAGTAATACATTAAATATACAATTATTAATAATATAACATATCAGCTACTGCTTGCTTTGTTATTAATATTTTGGTGATTATTTAACAAATCAAGAAATTCAAAAATGTAACCTTGTCAATGACAGTAAACTAATGCATTTTGTAAGTAGCGCCCTCCTTTTTAGAATTACGTACTAAATTATATTTAACTTTAGAATACATTTTAAAATTAGTAAAGTTAACTAAAAATAATGTTAAACTTGACATAAATTATTACTGAATCTGAGTTTAATCAGTGCAAATATCAACAAAATTAGTTTAATTTGTTAATTTTGCAAATAATTTCAAAAATATTGATTTTTCTGTATCCCTACTGTTTACTCCATCAGGAAAACAAAGTCCAACAAAATAAAATAAGAAACAAGAAGTGTATAATATGCAAACCAGTATAAATATTAAATAAGTGTGCATTTGAAGCAAGTATTATCACATAGATTAATTACATCAGCTGATAAATCATAAAGCATCATTTTCCAAGTTCAAGCAAATTGCATTACTCAAACTAGAGAAATTATTACTAAAATTAGAACTAAATTCAATATTGTATTATTTGCATTATTTTGTAAGAGTGTTTAAGAGGTTTTGCAGATTTTGGAAATCCAACTCCAGATTCACCACTGACGACTTTTGATTATTAGCACAGTACTGTTTGGGAAACTGCACGAAACCAATATTTATCGGCTTACTTTCTTCAAAAGCCTATAGAAATACAAATAAGAAAAATATCAATTAATCAATTTAACTTTCCAACAATAAAACACCTACCTTCTTCATCTCATTGGTAGGGAAGACAGTAAAATCAGACCCGACTTGCGAACCAAACTGTCTCTTCATGCTTTCAATCATTACTTTACGTTGGAATGCTGCCGCTCGTGCTTTGAGTCTTATAAGCTTCGCTTGTTTATCGGCAAAGTGCCTTTGCCATCCGTTCAATCTCAGTTCAGGTTGCAGTTTGTAAATCGATGGGAATTTCGGCATTGCAAGAGACATAAGTATTTCCTAAGCAAAAGTAAAAATAAATTAAGTCAATGAATAAAAATAAAATTTAATTGATTGATTAATAAGTACCTGTTTTAATGCAGTTCCTTCTTTGTAGAGGGCTTCAATAACCGGATCAAACTCCGTCTTAAACTTAGGCAACGGTTTCAGACCATTCAGAATATTCTGAAGTTTAGCACTCTGCAGCTTCATCCTTTCATCCCTCTCTTTAGCAAACAAACTTTGTAAATGATCAATTTCCTGGAGCAACATCGGTGAATCTTTAACAATCTGCGGTAGGGTAGGTTCATCCTTTCTATCTTCCTCCAAAGCTTTAGCACTTTCAATTCCTGGACTCTTACTAATCTGCTGCAATTTTTCCTTCATCTCTTTCTTCTCAACCTCTAAACTATCAATGTCAGCTTGCATGTAATCCATAGTCTTCTCAAATTCCTTCTCCAACCTTTGCACGCTTAATTGCGACTCGTCCAGTTTCCTATTTAATTTCTCAATAGTCAATTCATAATCTTTATTTACATTTCCAAACTTTTTCTCAGCCAATTCCTTCCGAATAGTCATCTCAGAAAGTTGTTCCTGTTTATCTTTCAAAGCTTTCCTCAACTCTTTAATATCAGCATCTTTCGCTTCTAATTTATTCGTGAGTGTTTTAGTTTGCTCCAGTTCTTTCTTAACATGACCAGCGCGAATCATAACAGTCGGAATCTGTTTCTCTTCACTTTTACGACTCGTATTAATCTCATATTCATTATCTTGCAGAAACTGGGCGAGTTGTGCAATTTGTGTCGCAATAAACGAGATGGAATTCTTAATACTTTGCACCGGACCCAAATCATCTTGTTCGTAAATTTTATCGCTTGCATTAATCGCTAAATCTTTCATTTTATCCGAAGACAATCCCTTATCGGAATCACCAGATGTCGCTATTGTTTTCACCGCGTTTTTATTAATATCCTGCAGAGTTTTCAGGATTTTCCCGGAGTGCAAGTAACACTGATATAGATTCTCAAACACTTCTTTGTTCAAACCAACATTCGAGATTGCATTATCCGGTGGGATTCTACGCTTGATCAATTTAATCTGCGCCTGAATTTGCTCTGAAGTTGTAATAATATGCTGAGATAACAAACCAATATCCCCAGCAGTCACTGATTCCAGAATATTACGAATAACCAAAGCGTCAACAGAAATACCGTCCATAGCGGCACCTAATAACTTGACATTATCATTCAACAACTGTGTGTGATTCAGTTTGTTCTCCGCGCTTAGTTGTAATGGATACATTGTATAGAAATAACCAACACATTTTTCAATCAGTTCAGTTGGTACATTTTCATCCAACTGACTGCGTTTAACCAATTCTACAAACCCGTCGATGACTCGCTCTTGTGCTGCCATCTCGCTGTAGTTAGCACCAACGTTAAGTAATGTCTCCGATTTACAAGAAGTCAAACAATAATCATATTGATGAAGAATCGACTGCAGTGCGTAAATATAATAAGACAAGCGGCATCTAAAGCTGTATTGTTCAACCGCATGTCCTTTAATAACTGCATTGCGATCGATTTTCTCAACAGCTGGGAATTTATCTCGTAACTGACCGAGTAACAAGTCAGTTTTGCAAATCATGCGCGGAATGAGTAACAAAACCAGCACGGCATCGTGATCTCCACCACGATTCATGAAATTATCCGGCATAAACGCGGTTAAGTACCGGATGTGTTGTTGAAGTTGTTGGACATCCACCCGACGCAATTCCAAATCAATCGCTTTGGTGTGCGCTTTTGTTTCAGTAAACATTTTTTTGAAGTCCATTATTTCTGGAAGTGCGGAAACTGGTTTAGAAGACTCTGATTCTAAACGGTTTTGTAGATCGAGTGATTGTTCGCGTAGTTTTTGAACCAAATCGCGGAATTTGTTAATGGTGGATTCGCGATCGGCGATTGTTTCAAGCGCGGCTTCCTTCTCACGGAGAGCTTCGCGATGCGCGGAGCACGCCATGTCTAATTCTTCGCGCAGATCACTTTCCATTTCAGCGTTGCTTTCCAAGAGTTGTTCGTTCATTTCTTGCAATGCTTCCAGTTCAGAGACTTCTTCCTGGAGTTGCACTACTTTTTCTTCAAGAGTTAATTTTTGCTCGCCGAGGATAAAAACCATTTCCTCTGCACCCAATGCTGTATCAACCTAAACAGAAATAAAATAATTAATATAACCTGACTTTTAAAATAATGGTTATGTTTTAAACCTGTTCTTGTAAATCGGAGATTTGTTGTTCCATTTGTTCAACCCGAGTGCTTAACTTTTCCTTGGTTCGTCCCAACTCGGCAATTTCCGACTTCTTTTGATCCATGTCTTTCATGAGTTTCTGATATTCATGCTTGTCATGTGCGGACAGGTCACGCATGCGCACTAATGCCTCTCGTAGTCTGGCGTTTTGTTGCTCAAGTTGTTTAATTTCATAACTTGATACCGCAGTACCCTCACCGATATTACCTAATAAAACAAATCAAAAATTAACAATGAAACAAACAATTTATATAATTAATTTACCTCCTTTCTCTTGCATTTCTGTTTTCAGTATCTCTAAATCTAAGGTGACTTCTTCTAATTTTTCTTTGCATGCTTCCAATTCAAGTTGTAAAGCTTCCGCTTTTTCCTCTGCCATTTCTTTATCCAGCGTCGCCATTTCCACAGCGTCTGCTAGGTCACAAACTTCATCAGCATGCGCCTCTCTAGCATCAATTGCTTCCTTCGCCTCTTGTTTCGCGCGTTGCAGATCGCGCTGAAGGCTCTGCTGTGATTCCATAATTTTTTGTTTAAACTCCAACAACTGCTCAAGTTGAATCTTGAGTTTGTCGTAGTCCTTGGTGCGTTCTTTGTCATCATGGCGTTTAATCTTAAGCGTCTCCAACTTTTCACTTAAGTCACGAATCTGTTGCTCACGGTTTTCAATCTCCTGCTGGAACTGTAGAGTGGATAACTTATCTTCCACACTGGTGATGGGAGTTGTAGTAGAAGTAATTGCTTGACCGGGTGTAAATTGTGGTTTTAAAGTTTCCACAAAATTTGTCTACAAAATACATTAATTTAAATTTTCTCTAAAGATAGGTTATGTCTTTAGATTACATTATAACCTTAAATTATTTACCTCAACAAATGATGCACGTTTAGTTGGAATTTGACTGCCTTCCAAACCCTCATGCCGTTCGACATTTGGTGAAGCCAGTTGACTACGACTTCCAGCCAATGACTGACGACTACCAGCGAGTGACTGCCTGCTGCTGGCAAGTGATTGGCGACTGCTGGCCAATGAAATTCTAGAACTACAGACACAGAATATTATATTATTACCTATGAAATTATTCACAGCACAATTACACCCAATGCTTATTTTCAGTAAATAAATATATTGTACAACAGTTATTACTAGGATAAAGTAGTGAAATAACACATCAACTAATCAACGCAACGTGATACCTGGAAGCTGATAAAGTGCCGGGTCTTTTAGTGGGTGAAGTTTTCCTCCTGACACTTTTCCACGCAATTTGTGATAGCATTAATTATAAAGCAATTCAAAGCGTTAGAAAAAGTGCGAGATTCTCTTCGGAGATTTGTGTTACAACAATTATAAAATTAAAACATTTTACGCTAAAAACAACCAACTTATATTAACTTATACTATTTTTTAATCAAAACTTTTCATAGTTTTTAGCGTAAAAATGAATTTAATGACGTGAAAACATTTTAAAATAGACTTACGTTGTCGGTTTTGGTTTCATTCCAACTCTATTAATGTAATGCAAATCAACACACATGAAAAATGAAAATTGATGAAAACATCACTCATATCTATCAATAATTAATTATAGAATAAGATTATATGTTAATTAGTTATTCTTACGTGCTTTGCCGACTGCGCAGCTTCGATAACTCGCTTGGCTCTATAGCATTGCCTTGTCCATCCAGATGATAAACTTGGGAAGCTTTCACAAACATTCCATAGTTTTCTTCACACTGATTGAAACAAAAACAAAATAGTTTTAAATTGGTTTGCAAAGAGTTTTCATACATTTGCATACCTTGAAATACTCTTTTCCTCTGACAGTCCCGTTGTTCTTCCCTTTCGGGACATCCAAAATCAGTCCAATCCATTTGCCGCTAGCGAATTCAGTCACACCGATGTAGGCGATTATTCCTTGGACTTCCTTGCCGACGACTTCCACCTTCTGCCCCAACTTGAAGCTGTCTCCGGCGGACACTGACCACACGAATTAATATAATGCTTTATAAGACCAAAATCTTAATATTTTAACGCACTTACTTGTTGGAAATATATCTCACTGATTAATGCACTTATTATTTAATAACTATTCATCCGAAAAAACTTTACAATAAATAAAAGGAGCATATCATAACCTCCCAATGATGTCATTTGTCAGACTGACAGCAAAACGGGTGTAGATTTAGTTCAGCAGCCACCGTTGAGGGCGCTGAAGTTCATATATTTGTCAGCAATCGCAATCACGTTTCAAAAATAATCCAAGTTATACGCTATCTAAAGGAAATATTAATTAAATAATTAATATTAAGTCATAGGAGCTGTAAGAGGTTCTCCTATAAATCATTTGATTTAAATCTAGGTAACTTTAGAGTGAAAAATTGGTCATGTTTACTCTTTAACAAAAAATAATTCATTCCAAAACTTAAGTTTCACGTTTTTATGATTTTATTATTTAAATTAACATTAGAAGAAGAATCCTAAGATTTTTCCTCCAAGATGTTTCCTCCTAGCTTCTTCATGGTCCATAATACCTCCACTGGTGGTAAGGACAACATATCTATAATAAAAACAGAAATTAATACAAAATAATCACAAATTTTAACAAATATCAAAAGATAGTTTATAACTTACCCAAATTGACGGGACGGTAACAGATTGTTAGTCCACTTTTCAATGTGAGTGATGGGCACATCAAATCGGGGCGAAATGACGCCGCACTTGTTCAGCCTGCCAGTTAGGTTGACGACGATTTTGCCACTTCTGTGATCATCCACAATTTCAAACTCACCAATGTAGCCATGTTTCATCATTACTGTGAGGAATTTGACAATCACCTTTGAGTTGGGGCGGATGAGGACTTGCCTCTTGCCGCGCTTCTCGGCATTGTTAATGGATTTCAGAGCGTCACTCAAAACGTTCATACGCACCATGGCTGCAAAACAAGAATTTATAAATATGAGTTCACCAATATTACTTACATTTTCAATATTTTTGAACATTCCAAAAACCCACTTGTTGAAATAACACAAACAGCACTATATTAAACGTTTTACGTTTGTATGTAAATGTTATAATTGAAAAATTAATAGGAGAAGAGTTGAGCACAGCACTTGTTCGTTCTCGACAACAAATCCAACGAAGAGGTTAGGGCTTTGACGTCGGAGTGTTAACAACTTTTTCGCGATGATTTTCACTAATTCTCAATAAAATACCCGGTGCGATCAGGCGACCATTTAATATAGTTGCTGTTTGTTGCAAATCCGATGGCGGATGGAGTTTATTTTCGTGAATTACCTGCGATTTATTTTGTGTTTATCGTCGAAGCATACACGCTAGCGAAACACGGGAAAAAGGAAGGTCGTTACCGCGATGTCCGCAAGGAGTCGCTGCGAGCGGAATCCCAAACTCCAAAATTATTCAAAACATGGCAAAGCTTGTAATTTCTCCACATTAACAAGGCTTTATCTTTGTATATTTACTATTCATTTGAAAGATTAACTTATATTTAATAATTATTATTTTTGAATTGCGGGTATTAATAAGAAAATTTATTATTTTTGCCTTCAAGTTTAGTGCGCATGACTGTCGCCCTTCTGCTATACAAAAGTTTAACTAAATTGGTCAAAACTGGCTTTAATTAGAAAATAAAACATGATTGAAGCAAGAAACATTAAATGTAATATCATTTGATGTAGCCAAAGTATACTTTAACAAGAAAACAGAAATTATTAGTATGGTTTGTTTTCTTGTTTTGAAAATCTAGACACTGAAATGTCAAAAGTGCCAATTCCATCACCAAAGTTAACCAAGCAAGTTGCGCTATTGTCTGTATTTGTTGTGTTTGTCGTTCAAACTATTAATCAGAACCATTAATATCAATCGGGATTAGTAATAACTGATAACAAGTAAAAGAAAGTATTTGAATTTCAATGGATCAAATGGAATTAACTCAGGAACAAAAAAACCGCATTGAAAAGAATCGACAAAAAGCGCTTCTTCTGAAGAAAAGCAAATTAGTATCTCATCCTTATGCAAAAACGTAATTTTCTATAAGAATTTAATATATTTGTACATTCCTTGTTATATACTTTGCTCTCTTACATTGTGCAGATGTGATGCTGTTTCAATTGATAAAGCAATCATCAAAGTAGGAGCCACAAAATACAAGGACACTGGTGGAGGCTTCCTTCTGGAAGAGGAACCTGATCATATTGAAGAACCAGTAAGTAATTTGTAAAATTACATATTTTAAGACTAATTGTGCTTAATTTGCAAATATAACTATAAATTTTTCTATTTTAAAATGTTGATTCTTTTACAATAGTTATTATTGCACAATTCTTGGCAATATTTTTAAATTTTCCTACAGAAGTTATAATAATTTAAAATTTAATGACATATAATTGATTCCTAGCCGGTTTTCATTGTACAAGAGCCACCATTATTGGAAGAACACCGCCCAACATGCGATCGCTGCGAAAAGAAGTTTGCTACCTCCTGGCTCTTCGAAACATACGACTGCAAAGTGTGCGACGCATGCAAAGATCCTGAAATTCACCGACTCATCACCAAAACCGAAGCAATGAAAGAGTACCTACTGAAAGATTGCGATCTTGATCGCAGAGAACCCCCACTGAAATTCATCACGAAAAAAAACCCGCATCACAATAGTTGGGGAGAAATGAAGCTATATCTACAGATACAAGTTGAAGATAGAGCATTAGAAGTGTGGGGAACTGAAGAGAAGCTTGAAGAAGAAATTAAAAAACGAGAAGAGAAGAAGGTGGCAACTAAAACCAAGAAGTATCATAAGCAGATGAAGGAATTGCGGATGAATATGCGCAGCAGTTTGTATGATAAGACCACAGCTGCGTCACATACGCACGAGTTTGGTCCAGAGAGCTATAATGAAGACGAGGATAATTATACTCACACTTGTATTACTTGTAAATATGTTGAAACATTCGAGAAAATGTAAATCGTCAAATCATCAAATGTAAATGCTCATAACTTGTTTTAAAGATAGTTTTGTTAATGTTTCATCATGTGTGTTTTAAACATTGTGGTTTTTATACAATTTTAGTGTTTAATTATTTGATATTATATTACATATTTAATAATACTGCATGGAGCACACAATTTCATCAAATCTATTAATGTTAAGAAATAAATATTAAAAATGTCACATTACAGCAGTATTAATACTCAGTAATAGTAAATATCACTAATATAACTGGTATATCACTACCATTGTATATAATAACAATGATTACAACTCTAAATCTTTTATTAAAGCAATAAATTTGATTGAATGCTTTCCTCCATTGTTAAATTAAACCTCATAGTTAGGCAACCAACGCCACAAGCGTATCCATATAACATGTTACCGCCAAAAGCAACCTTAAATTCATCAAACCAGAGGTTTCAATTTAACAGTTGTGCAACCTGTAATCTTTGTTCTGCGCTTGCAAGGTCAACATTTTAAGGTATTACGAATAATAATAATAATGATTCATTAATATAAATATCAAATCAATTCTTCTAGTTTAAATCAAAATGGGAAACATACGTGAGATTGTAAACGGCACTCTTCTACAACTTTTCAACGGAAAACCTGTGAGTATAACCGGCGTCGTGGATCATGTTAATGGCAGTGGATTAACGTTTGATATGAGATCAGTGGATGATGTTACTGTGAAAGTCATCATGAAGAAACCGCGCGCTGGCATTAGTGGCTGGGTTGAGGTATGCATCAACACATATTTAAACAAACTCTGTTATTAATCTTATTACTAGTATTCATATGTGTATGATTTACAAATAGGTTCATGGAATAGCAA
The DNA here is from genome assembly GCF_025399875.1 of Dalotia coriaria. Taxonomy (NCBI): domain Eukaryota; kingdom Metazoa; phylum Arthropoda; class Insecta; order Coleoptera; family Staphylinidae; genus Dalotia; species Dalotia coriaria. The sequence continues at coordinate 8,023,775 of NW_027045445.1, forward strand.
ATGGCAACTCAATCAATTGTGATGAAGTGATTGAATTCTCAGCTGATACTGCACAAGCATTTGATGTAGCCAGCCACAATCAACTCTGTGGCCTTCTCAACACATGCAAATCTCTTTGGGAATTAGGTGAAGAAACAGCAGGAAGTGAAATGGATTAACTATTTTAATGCTTGGAATGTCCCATGATGTCTATTATTACTTAATTATAATTATATTAATAAATTAGCTTAAACATTAGCAATGCCACTCTTTTCAATCTGCTCCAGCAATAATTTCAAGTTGCTGTCAAACAACTCACACCTGATGGGCATTTCAAGTGAATAAAAAGGATTCTTAAGTGCATAATCAGAATACAATTCATAGATTCTCTTGAGTAGGAAATCCATGTGTGCTTGAGTTGGTTCTGCCACTACCATCATTTTTACTCCAGTTATGGTCTGGAAGCAGTGCAGTTTAAATGTGTCAGCTTCCAGAACTTCAATACCTGAACACTTTGGTTCTGGACTCAGCTGACTTGCAATTGCAAACAGTGGATAGAACATGCTGGCAAGGAAGATTTTCTCATTGGTGGTCATCTTGGGCCGGCCGAATTTTAATGAAATCGGGTAGTTTTCTTTGTTTTCTATTACTTCTAGAGCATCTCTGCCATCATCCAACTGCCTGTTTGTTACTGGCATACCATTTATTGCATACAATACATGACCAACTAAAAGTGTGAAAAATAAGTTTTTTTTTGTGGTTAATGTAAAGGGGATAATATAGTACCATGAATTCCATCGCGTTGGCCGAATTCTACAATGATTTTCTTGTTTTCACATTTCAGTTTGATGTCCAAAGGGTAAGAAAATGTTTTTTCTGTTTCTATTTTCGGTGTGTTATGATCATGATTGAATATTAAGCCCCCGGACTTTGATACAATATAAACACCATAAATAACCATGATATCAGGCTTATAATATGTTTAAAACTAATGTTTTAGTTTAGATTAATTTGCTTTTGTAGAAAACAAATGATTGCTGACAGCTTAACCTAACAATTTTAAGTAGGCGCAATAATTTAAGTTTATAAATCCGAACTACTTCATCGGACAACTAGAATTCGATGAAAAATAAATATTATCCCCTTCTAATTGCTTTAGAATTAAAAATATACATAAAGGAATTAATTATGTACTTAGTAGTACATAAAACTAAAGGTGCGCAACCAGTTATACACATAGATTATAACTAATGCAGTGATCTAGCACTGGTGGCGTTATAGTATAATGTTTGACAGGTCCTGTTCAATCATCTGTTTCTCGTCAGTCAGTTGTTTCCCTCTGTTCTGTTCCGTGGCTGTATTCGTTTCGTCGAAGTGTTGCTAAACATTCATAACTAACGCTGCCCTAGCGATGGAAACGTACGAGAGTGTGCTGCTGGTGAAACCGGAAGTTTTTGTGTTCAACATACCGCCCCGATCGACGAATCGAAATTACAGGTGAGCGAAATGAATAAATTCGATTTCGATGGAAATTCCCACTGCATTTCGATTGTTATTCGATTTCTGCTGCGCTTGCGTTATCAGCATTAATAAACCAACATTATCGCTAATGCAGACATTAAAATCCACCCACTAATTGTGTTATCGCGATATCCTCTTCCTTCCTTCACTTGTTTCTGTTTTTGTTTGTAGAGCTGCTGATTGGAATCTCGCCGCTCCATCCTGGACGGGCCGGATGCGTCTGGTCGCCAAGGGTAAAGAGGTCTGCATTAAATTGGAAGATAAAAACTCTGGCGAATTGTTTGCGAAATGTCCCATCGAGACGTATCCGGGCATCGCGCTGGAAACTGTCAGCGACTCGTCGCGATACTTCGTCCTTCGGATACAGGACGACAACGGACGTACAGCATTTATCGGCTTAGGCTTCGGTGATCGGTCGGATTCGTTCGATTTGAATGTCGCGCTGCAGGATCACTTCAAATGGGTGAAGATGGAGCAGCAGATCAGCCAGGAGCCTGCTGGTGGTGGTCCATCCTTAGATTTGGGCTTCAAGGAGGGGGAAACTATTAAAATTGACATGAAAATTACAGTGAGTATTCCTAACCTCAAAAGTAAACTAACCTATATTAATCTAAAAATTATTTTCTAGAAACGTGACGGTGAATCAACGAAAGCAAAGAATCGCCCAACAGGCGGTTTGGGTTTATTACCGCCGCCACCTGGCGGTAGTGGTAGACTACCAGCACCACCGGGTAGTTCTCCAGCAGGTTCACCTGCGCATGCGCCGAAAACAGCCGACAGTGGCGCTGCCGAATCATGGGGTGAATTTACATCAGCGGGCGCAGCCAATGCACCGACGCCGGCGCAACAGCCGTCACCATCTGCGAACGCCAACTGGGTGCAGTTCTAATCCTCCATCGCCAACGGCCCACCTCTAGCAGATGTAAGTAATAAGAATTGCACATGATTTCAACATAAAACAAAAACACAAACAAAGCAATCCCAGTCGTACTAAGAAAACAAAGAAGAAGAAAGCAAAAACAAACGAAAATTAAATTAAGTAGCAGAATATAAAGAAACAAACCAATAACTAATAAGTAACAATGTTAGTGTAGTGGTAGTGTAGACATAGAATTAATAACATTTTACTTGTCGTTGTTGTTTTGTTTTTGACGAAATTGAATGTTCAACGCCAGAATGACGTGTTTCCTGCGTTTTTCTTCAGTCATTGATCGGCTCAGAGTATGCAACACTCCGAACACATCAATATAAATAAAATTGAACATATAACACGCATTCAATAATAATTTCGAATGTTAACGTTAGTTTAGTCTACAAAAAACCAACATTCGATCATATCAATTTAATCGAAATCAATAATTGAACACATTTGACTCTGACTCGAAGTTTGTAAGATGTTGCAAGAATAGTTCTTGTTCAAGATACAAAATATAAAAATTATATGTGCTTGTTAAGATGAATAAGATTCAAGTTTAAAAGAAGTTGTTATAGATTTTGAATATGTGTGTGTGTATGGACAGCACACTCACATGTGTTTTTACTGCGTCTTACGTTTGTCTCTCTTTGTGTCGCGTTTGCATTTGTTTCTGTTCCTTTGTTCAGTTTGTGTAATGTGAATGAGAGTATGGTTTTCAGCGGGCGAATAACACTTGTACGTTATAAGTAAATAGCACATAAGTTACGATTACATTCCAAATATTGTAATGTATAGCGATATATAAATAGTCTGTAAGAATGCGGATATGATACTAATTTGTGAAATTAGTTGACTTTGTTGCAATATTTACAAGTTATATATTATTTCAAGAAAATGCAACAGTTGAAATTATTTATTTATCATCCTAATCATGTTATTGAACTTGTTATTGGTAAATTTGTATTTTTTACAAACCGTAATAGTCGTAGAACAGCCGAGGGTGTTACTCCGGGTATGCGACTTGCCGCTGCAATCTGAAAATATTGTTTTTAATTTTTGTTTCTTGGTTATGTTATAATTTAATACGTACAGTCGCAGGTTGCACTCGTAGAAGTTTCTCTCTGTCCTCGAAACTTAAATTCAACCCTTTTGAGTTGTAATCTAAACTTATTGGAATATGCATTTCTTCGTCGCGTTTCACTTCTTCCACTTCACCTGCTTGGCTTCGAATTGCATACTCATATTGCGCTTCAATTTCTAAGCGTTGAGCAACGCGGCCATCTTGTAACAAGCGCTGCAATGCCGGTTCTATATCACATAACCTCGAAAGTGTGACGTTATCACGGCCAGTTTGCAACATTTCAAATGCGCTGAAATCATTTTTAAATAATTTGTGGATAAAGATAAAATATTTGATTTATTATCAGTATTTTACCTTTTTGTGCTATGATTCTGTGTGCTTGGTGTTTGTAACAGTTCCCACCATTTTGAAGTCGTTTTTGTGCAGTGTTTAAGTATGTCAATGCCTTCTTCTAGCTGAGATTCCACTTCTTTGGTGCGTTTCATGCGCTCTGCTGACACCACACCTAATTTATAACCTTTTTCAGTGAGTCTCAAGTCTGCATTGTCTGGTCGCAGCATTAACCTAAATTCAGCGCGACTCGTGAACATTCGATACGGTTCGTTTGTGCCCAGTGTTGTCAAATCATCGATTAAAACACCGACGTAACCTTCGGTTCGACTCACAATCAATGGATCTTTATCTAAAACCTTATTTAATATTAACTTTAAAAATTATAAGCATTAATTATTTATTACCTTGGCTGCAGCATTAATTCCAGCAATAATACCCTGCGCAGCCGCCTCTTCATAACCAGTGGTGCCATTGATCTGCCCGGCGAAGAACAAATTCGCCACGCGTTTCACTTGTAATGTGGGTTGCAGCTCGCGCGGATCTACAAACTCGTATTCAACGCCATAACCTGGCTTTACTAACTCCGCTTTTCTAAACCAATTATTTTTCTGATTAAGTCAACCTGGAAGTTTTCCGGTAGAGTGCAGGACAATCCGTTTGGATATATAAGATCAGAGTCTAATCCTTCTGGTTCCAGCCAGACATGATGTTGACGCCCTCCGAAACGCAAAACTTTCGATTCGATGCTCGGACAGTAACGTGGTCCGGTGACTTCCTCTTGCACATGGCGGTTGACATGTAAGTTGGCTTTTACAATCTTTTCAATTTCCAAACTGGTTTGTGTTAGAAAACAAGTTAATTGATCTTTTCCCTAGCAAATAATTTAAAATAACAATCATAGTTTTTAGTTTCTTATTCGTAACTTACCTCGATCCAAACTTTTTCGTTCATAAACGAAAATGGCGTCGGCGGATCATCGCCATATTGTTTTTCGCATTTCGAGAAATCAATCGATGATTTTAGTAGTCTAGGTGGTGTACCAGTTTTCATTCTACCGAGTTTCAATCCGATTCTGTCTAGAGTTTGTGCGAGACCGATGGATGTGGTATCTCCCATTCGACCAGCAAGACGTACTTCTAATCCTATGTTGATTTGAGCGTTCAGAAAAGTGCCGGTTGTGATTATCACTGTTTTTGAATTGATTTGTGTGCCGTCCTGCATAATTACGCCTTGACAATCGATGATTTTTTGATTGTTGGAGTTTGTTGACTCGTTTGCGACGATTAGGTCTTCTACTGAGCCTTCATAAACGTCTAAATTCGGTGTTTTGTTGAAAATTTCTTCTTGGATGTGATTTTTATAGAGTTTACGATCTATTTGAGCACGGGGACCCCACACTGCTGGTCCTCTGCGTTTATTTAGTACCTAAATTTTAATTATTAAGAAAAAATATTAAAAATTTAATTAATCCTTTAAAATATGAGGTTTTAATTAAAAAAAAATCGTTAAAATGTAGATTGTTGAATAAAAATTGCTCACTCTGTATTGAATTCCAGATAAGTCACATATCCTTCCACAAATGCCATCAAGTGCATCCACTTCTCTCATTAAATGTCCTTTACCTATGCCACCAAAAGAAGGATTGCAGGACATCTCACCTTTGGCATACAAAAATAAACTCAGTTAAAGTTGGTTTATTATTATTTATTACAAGTCATACCAATGGTGTCCTTCTTGTGGGTCACTAAAAGGGTTTTGGCCCCCATTCTGGCTGCAGCTGCTGATGCCTCAGCACCTGCATGGCCACCACCAACCACAATCACATCATAATGAAGAGTTTTAAGAAAATTATGAGTAGAATTCGCTAATAATCTGATAGGTGGAAAGTGTGTTAATTTCCCATTCAATATTCTACGTAATTTGTACATTTTATAGTTGTTTAAGCAAGTTATGAATCACATAATATTTGTATCTTGAAAATGTGAATATTTTGAGGTTACGATTTTATAACTTGCTACATTTTAACTTTAATTTAATTTTTAAAAACATTAATCGATTAATTGTACAAAAATTAAACACCGGCACAGTAAATATTAAAATATTCTTATGAAATAATAGTATTTGGGGCTGTATAGATTGTATAAATTTAAAGTTGACTGTCCATGTAGTTGCCTATCTATCTCCGCACAACCTGTAATCATCCGAGACGTCAAAACCATCTGACATTCGAAATGTTCATAACATTCAGCAGAGCACTTCCCATGTTGCTAATTTAAGCAAAATAATGTCGAAGTTCAATTAAACCCATCTATACTATATTATACTATACATACTTTACAATAAAATGGATCAATTCCCCACGGAAATCGTCGAGAAAATATTCACCTCTTACGATTTGAGCATCCTGGACGTGGTGAATGCAAGCGCAACATGCAAGCACCTTCGCGATGAACTTTACAACAACGATCGAGTCTGGAAATCGCTGTATTATCATAAGTACGCCATAATTAATTACACATCCACAGTTTATAAACAAAGTACATAATTGTAATATGTAAATTTTAGTTTGCCAGTGACTGTTTCACATTTGCTGAGTGCCAGGACCACAAATACAGTTGATTGGCTAGAAGAGATTAAATATGTGTATGAGGTGAAAAGTAAAGTGCGCCGTATGTTGGAGACAATGCCGGATACTTATTATTCAGTGCCGAATATCGGTCCGTCAGAGTTAACTGGATGGGATGAGTTTATCAAATCCAGTCCAGCAGGAACCTATTACATTGTCATGTGGTATCTTAATTTGCTTATTTGTGATTACAAGCAGATTCATAGCTTCTCAGTTGTCTCATTGTTGTAAGTAAATTTCCAAATCCATTAATTTGCATTTTATTAAGAAAAGTTTCAAAATTTCAGCACGCCCGGTAATAAAACTCTGCGTTACTATTGTTTAAAAGTAATGGAATACTTGCGACATTCCAAACTAACACAGGACTATGAAGGTTTTATGCAACTCGATGAAAAACAGCGCATTCTTGAAAAAGTCGCGACTTTTGTTGCACAATGGTGTCAGCCTACAAAGATCATACGCTACAAAGATATCGAAGAGCAACTAGATCAACTTGCCGCCTCAGCCAGACAAGAATTATTCGCAGTGAATCCAAAACATCCTTTGTTTCAAGTTCCTAAAGAAACTCTATTAGATTGGAAGTCACGGAATTTGGAAAAGCATCAATTCGACGGAAATAGATGTCAGGAAATACTCAACGCGATAAATCACACTTTATATCGTCAACATAGATTCTCCGAGAATCGTATTAACTTCTACGATCCGAAGAATTCGTATATCAATTATGTGTTGCGACGTGAAGTTGGGTTGCCTATCTTGTTATGCATTGTTTATGAGAGCGTCGCGAGGCGAATGGGTGTCAATTGTGAGCCGGTGAATGTGCCATCGCACTTTTTACTGCGATATTTAGGTGAAGGGAATGGTAGGACTAAGGTGCAGTATGTATACGCAGCCAATCAGGGTGCATTGCTTGCCAGTGGCGCGTGTCCCTATTCGGCGCATTACGCGGATTCCACTGCGCCACCTATGATGTCACGAGCTAACGCCGCAGCGGTTAGTATATGTTAAAATGTTTAACTTTCATAGATTTACATTGAGGTTGTGTGTTATAGGTTATGTTACGCATGGCTGCCAATCTAGAAAATGCCCTGCAGGAAACCACAAACTCAACGGGTGATCTAGCACCACTTCGACAGGTTTTAGAACTGAGCGTGCTTGTAGCACCCAGCAGTTTGAACATGGTACTTAATCTGGCGAGGTTGTGCATGTCAGTCAACATGGACGCCCGATACGTCGAACAGATTATCTTACACAATGTAAGTGAACAAAGGTCTACAACATAAACATTAGCATAATTTGAATGTTACTTTTGGTTTTAGAACTATGATGAACAACAGAATGCCGAGAATGTTCTACAAATGTTGCGCGACTATGAAGTGCATCGCGAACACGAGCACATCTACGAGCAGGTGGGACGCATGTTGCAACCGCGCTTGCTCTAAGGTAGTGTATAATTTGTTGTTATGTTTTCGGTTGTTTACAGTCGCGTGTGAAGCGACGTCCACGTGGCTTGAAGTTCGCCGTTGGTCAGGTGATGCGTCACAAGTTGTATAACTACGCCGGTGTTATCACCGCTTGGACGGAGCGCTGCGAGGCATCTGCTGAATGGCAAAAGAACATGAACATCGACCGCCTGCAGCGTCGCAATAAACAACCTTTCTACTACGTTGTTGTCGACGACGGCACGAATAGATACGTTGCTGAAGGTGAGAACTAACCGCCATTTTGTTTTTTTTTTATCTTTGAATGCAAACTAATATTCTCTGTGATTAAATCAAAACAAAACATTTTTATGATATTTCTGTTTGTTTTTAGAAAATATTTGGATAATAAATGAAGTTGACGATACACTGCTTGAAATGGAGGAGTTAGGACGGCATTTCAGCCACTTCCATGGCACTGCCTTCGTACCGAACAGCGCAAAGGAGCGCGAATATCCCGAGGATAAATCAATCCGTGAGAGAACTCGATATAATGAAAATCCGCCAACATGAGCGCGTAATTTTAACTTTATACTCTGTAATTTATACGAATTTCGCTCATTGGATGACGTCTAGTTGTAAATAATTATCAATATTTATCGATAAATACAATTTAGTACAACGTAAATGCTGGTAAGACCAAAAAACATCATATCTCAGCCCAGTCTTTCATATAAATGTTACAAATTATACAAATGCTTAGGATTATGTAGTAACTTACGTTTAAGTTTGACTCAACCTTTGATTACAGCGATGGGACGCAGTTTAATTGCCTTTTTGCTGATACCGGCAGCATGGCACGTATCCACCACGTCAGTGACGTTCTTGTAGGACTCGGGTGCTTCCTCCATGACAAGTTTTGGTGATGCAACACGAATCGAAATACCAGCCTCTTGCAGTTTTGCAAGTACTTCGGTATATTCAATGTTTCGACGTGATTTTGCCCTGGACAACGCACGACCCTAAAAATAATTTTTAAAAAAGTAAAATACAATCGGAAAAGTAAGTAAAATTAAAATTACCGCGCCATGGCATGTGCTGCCAAATGTCTCCGTCATTCCCTTCTCAGTGCCGGTTAATACATAACTGCACGTGCCCATTGTTCCTCCAATCAACACCGGTTGCCCGGTGAGTTGATAATCCACCGGTGTCAGTGGATGATGCGGTGGGAAAGCTCTAGTACTACCTTTTCGATGCACCAATAGTGTCTTAGGTCTCCCATCTACCATATGCTGCTCCACTTTAGCAATATTATGCGATACATCATAAATCACATGCATGTCTAAATCATCCGGTGTGGTTTCGAATTGTTTCGCGAATGCTTGCCGTGTGAGGAATGTCATCGAACTGCGATTCACCCAGGCGAAGTTGGCGGCTGCCGCCATGGCGTTGAGGTAGTCCTGACCTTCCTTCGAGTTTATACGCGCACATGCAAGTTGTCTATCGTTGGTTTCAATGTCGTCACGCTTCATTGCTTTCTCCATTTGCACGAGGGCATCGGTGGCGACTTGATGGCCAAAACCGCGACTCCCCGAGTGGATCATGATGCACACCTGTCCGATCTGCTCGATGCCCATCTTGGATGCGGCGGCTTTGTCAAAGATTTCGTCCACGATTTGAATCTCGGCGTAGTGATTACCTGCACCTAGTGTTCCCAACTGGTGAATAATTATGTTTTAGTTTGTTTTATGTAAGTTTTGTTGATTTACCTGTGGGAGTCCGCGTTTCTTTGCTCTTTGACTGACTATGGATGGATCTGCATTCAACATTCGGCCATACTCCTCGCAGTGTTCTTTATCCTCCGCCCAAATGTACCCCTCGCGTAATGACCAGTCCATACCCATCTCTAGCGCTTCTTCTAAATCCTTTGCATTCATTGGAATTATTCCTTTGGAGCCAACACCAACAGGAATATGATCAAACAAACTCTGGGCTAGTTTTTCTTTCACAGGTTGCACATCTTTTTCTGTTAGGTTGGTTCTTAACAGGCGGACGCCGCAGTTTATATCAAAACCAACACCACCTTAAAATAATCATTAAAGATATCAAACAAGGAATTTTTAGCATTTTAGGCATGTAACATTAATATTTGGTAATATAAATACTAAAATATTCTTGTTTCTTTCACTAACCTGGTGAAACAATTGATTTAGGATCATCCACATCAAATGCTGCCATGTTTCCAATTGCAAAACCATATCCTGAGTGAATATCAGGCAAACCGATTGAATATCCAACTATGCCAGGCAGTGCAGCAACATTTGCAATCTGTTTGACTCCGGGCAGGAATCCACCGACTTGTCCTGGCCGGCAGGAGTTCTTCAACTCGTCCAGCATAAGATCTTCCAGAGGTTTGTTTACATAGAAGCGGCCCTCCACGTTCATGCCGGGTTGGAAGCCTTTCTTGATCCTCCAGCAGTGGTCATTGATTTTCTCGAGATACTCGAGTTCGTCTTCATACTTGCGGACAACCATGATGATTTCAATACAAAAGTATCAGACCACACGACTGAATAGATACAATCTGTAAGTATCTACTTATCTCATCTGAACTTCAAGTTTTAAAATTTCACAATGTTTCACGAGTTTTAGGTTAACAAGTAGAAAACTGATTTGCGTGGTTCGAAACTTTGCTGAGTTTTACTTTTAAACTTACACTTAAGTTTAATACAATATTGCGGAAAAAGAAATTTTATTCAATAATTCTAGTTAGATTTGAATTTATGTTGCATATATTTCAAGTATTTACAATTGTATACATCTATTGTAATCAATTTCCGCTGGCCAGTCCAAATTAATCGAAATCACATCAAGAGCAGCAATATCCACATCGCATCCAATTATTTCATTAATATTCGGCCGTGTACGCCCAAAATCACCATGAACAAATTCTTTAACATAAGTTCCCGCCTGTGTCACGACTTCTAACTCGAAACAATGTTCATTTTCCGTTAAAGTTGCCTTCATTGATAATATCATTCTCGGCCGAACAGCCAACGGTCTCCTGTGCAACACTCTGATTGGCGTTTTTTGTTGAATTTCCACCTCGCCATAATCATTTATTTTATCCAACATTTCTTGTGTTACTTTCTGCTTAGTCACACACAAAGCAACGTAATTTTTCGTCTTTGATTCTTCTCCTTGCTTAATATAATTTGTATCACTTCGTGCAACCATCTGCAAGTCTCGAATTTTAATTAATTCTGATTTGTTTACTTTATTCTCAATGCGTCTAAATTCTTCAAAAGAAAACTGAGTTTTCTTTGGGTCTAATATTTCGATATAAAATGGCCGACCTTTCCCTAAACACCTCACATCACAATCTTCTCTGCCACTTGATGAAAACTTCAAGTTATCAACAGGCGTAGAAAGCATAATCGAAATAACATCAAACATTATTTCTTGTACTGATGTATCCATCAGTTTCACGCCATCTACCACCCAAGGCGATTGACTTAACTCTCGTGAATATTTACAATATCTACCAGCAATAAATATAGAGTTATGTTTACATTCGATTGCTTTACAAGTTAGAAAGTTGTTGGGTATTGTTGGTGGACAAGCAGAGTGCATCCTGAATAATTTTTCTGAAGATTTCGATAGAATTTGAAGCACTCCTTTGCGTGTGAAGAGCTCACCATGGTATTTTCGATGTTGAGTTGTTCGGATTTGAAAGTCTTTGGGTTGCATAACTTGCAGGGCTTTCAATTCTTCAATATCATCGATATAATCGGTGGTGATGTTGATAAAGAAATCACCGATGTCCGAAGACTGAAAGGTTTTGTTCAGGGTTTTTGCCAAGGGATTTTTGACAAACATTTTCCACACGCGATTTATTGGAATTTCAAGTTTATCTGCAAATATTACAATGATGTTTTTGCATAAAATTAAAAATTAAATATTTACCATCAGTAAAAAATGCTGGAAACTTTTCCACCACATGCAGTCTCATACTATGCTCCCTAAGTAAAATACTTGCTGGCATACTGATTGAAACTGAGAACATTGGATTGTCATAGTTTTGTGTCTTTTGCAGATCTGGACAATTTAGAATCTCTTGTAGCATGTGATCTTGTAGTAAACCCAAACAAACGATGCAAGCATTATTTTTAACACGTTTTATCTGATCTTCTTCCTTAATTTCCACCTCATTAATAATTAGTTTCTAAAATAAACATAGTGTAGAATCAAATTAATTGCTGCAAAAGTTATTTTAGCATTACTTGTGATAAAAAATCGTCTAATTCAGAAAACTCCAGTTGTTTGTCACATAAATATCGAATTGAACAATTGAGGCAACAACCCAAGTCTAATAGATAAGAAACAATTTGTTTTTCTTCGGCGGTAGTCATCTTCACTAAGTTAACACGAGTTTTTCACGTTGTTTACTAACTTGTGGGGTTAAGGTTAAATGAATGTTTAACATAGGCAACTTAAAGTACAGAATGTGTTTGCTGGGGCTGAATAAATGTGTTAATTCAGTTTTCGACAGCACAAACTCCAAAACAACGCATAAATATACTTGAAATTTATGTGAACGATGTATCTAAATATAATCTAGTGCAATATCTATTTTTGGTCAGGTTTTGTGTGATATTTTTTATATAAAATACAAAAGTTGTTTGTGAGTGGTGCTGATGTGCATTGAAACCAACTTTTAACTTAAAATAATATTTAATTGTTATAAATAATTACATTTGCCCACATTGAATGATTGTTACAGGTATTTTGGGTTTGTTGTTTGGTCCTGTGGGAACATTTTCAACTTTCCTCATCACTAAAAGTCCATCAATAACTCTCCCAAAAACAACATGCTTTCCATCCAGAAAGTTACACTTAGCACATGTAACAAAGAACTGGCAGCCATTAGTATCTTTACCACTGTTTGCCATTGAGAGTAGACCTGGTGTATCATGTTTCAATGCAAAGTTCTCATCTGCAAATGTGCTTCCTCCATAAATACTCATTACACCAGTTCCATCACCCTAAAATATTAAGCAAATTAGATTTTACAGAACTGTAAGCATGTTATTAGTTATAATACATTCACAAAATCACCAGCTTGAATCATAAAATCTTTGATAACTCGATGAAAACTTGCTCCTTTATAACCCAAAGGAACGCCGTCTTTTCGGAATTCTCCGGTGCAAAACTGACGAAAGTTTTCACTTGTTTTAGGCACAACGTCAGCAAATAATTCAAATATCATTCTACCAATTTCCTGATAAAAAATATATAAATTAATTTATTATTTCTTGTAATAATGCTATAAAAGCGGTTTTTTAAACTTAACCTACCGTCGTTCCAACAGAAACATCAAAGAAAACAACAGGATTGGCGGGGTGTCGCAATTGCGATTGAATTTGATTCCAATTCGGCATTTTTAGTTAAAGTTTAAACAATTTACAAACTATTTATCTAAGCACAATAAATAATTCGTAGCAAAACGAACAGAGTTGTTTATTTCCAAACTACAGGTTATAAGTGTATAAAAAGTAGTCTATATTAAATTTATATGTAGGTACAATATATTGCACAATCAAACATTTTAATTCTCTTTTTTATGGAACTTTAGCGAAATTTTTCCACTTTTGTATCTCTTGGTACAATTTTAAGCCTGGACTCTGTGTACTGCTAACCTGGCGAGCTCCAATTAACTTGTAACGATCACTCAGTTCACCTAAATCCACACCGCATTGTAGCAATCGTTTTGCGGCGTCAAGCTGCTTGCGATTTGGCAAACTTTCTATAAAATTTCCAATAAATGCAATACCAATTGATCGCGAGTTGTAGCCTCTTGTGTGTGCACCCACTTTGTGCCATCCTGCGCCTTCATAAACATATCCATCACCACCAATCATAAAACTAAACATAAAAACGTCGGTTTTAAAAGAAAAACAAACTTTGCTTGCATCAACACTTACTTATATCCGATATCATGAAAATCCAAATCATTCATATGAAAATTCTGAATATTCGATAACAAATCAGAGCATTCTACTTCCGTTTCGCATTTGGGTGTAACCGTATGATGGATAACGACGTATTGGACAGGAATCAAAGAATATTCGACTTGTTTCGCAACTTTAGCGCCCCATTCTGTGCGAGAAATGATCACCGGGCATGATCCTGGTAGGCTTCCATTTGCAAATACAACTTGAATTAAACAAATAAACAAAGGAAACCACTTCAATTTGAATATAATAATCATTGTATGTTTGGATAACAACTTCACACGCGACTAACAAGCAATGATTACAGCTTATGCATGCAAACTGTTTATATATAGGAATTATCGCGTATAAAAAAAGCTGATCCTGATTTAAGTTGACCTCATATTAATCATAAGCAAAAAAATAAATGGGGAAGTACAGTTTATTGCCCATTAACACAAATTCTGCAAAATATAGAACCAAAACTGGGAATCACATTAAATTTTATGCTAGTATTTCCTGTTTAATAATAAATACTATAATAAAAGTTGATGGAATAAAACAACATATTTATTTCAGGTTTGCTGTATATTGGGTTGCATACACAAGTTATTTGAACATGTTGGTTGCCGCTGCTTGATAATCTGTCAAATGATGTTCGCCGAAGAGTACAACACGAAGCGCGCTCGGGTGTTATGTTTATCTCTGCTCGTTTCCAAATATGGTAGATCGGTGAGAGTTCCTCGTCCGATTCTCGAATGTTGGCTGTAATCGACTATCGTGATAAGTTATCGATGTGCTACATATTCGTGCATTCTTGAGACAACGAAGGGTTGATTGCGGGCGTCTTGCAACAGTGTGCAGGCGCTAATAACAGACGAAAACATGGATGATCTAGGTGAGTTTTTCTTAGAATTATCTACATTAGAGATGAGCAATGTGAACCTAACCTCTAAAAATAACATAACAAATGAATACTGTTCTATTGTTATTGCTCAGTCACTGGGGAATTATATCAATTGTTAATATTGTTTAAAGAATTATTTGTAGAGAGAATTAGAGGTTAGAAATGAGTGAAAGAACGCTTTTGTTTTTACTCGATTGTTTTCATGTTATCTAAAGCCACGCCCACTGGCCGTGTTGCGCGCGGATTGAAAATTCAAATTGGCGCATGCGCAGTAGCGTATTTCGTACATCGGCATTTTTCCGATTTATCAGAGGCGTTAAGTTAAAAATAAACGCGTTTTCGAGTGCTCCACTGAAATCACAAACGGCGCCGTCGTTTTATGAGCTATAAATATGATTTTTAATCTTTTAAAAAACAAAAATATTAATGTAAATCAATTTTAGTCAATTGACGCTTTTAACAAAATTTTGATATTAATTTGTCCTTAACATAGATTGATTTGATTAAACCAAATTTAATTTATTGACTTGTCAGTACAATTGCACAACTTTCGCTAGTTTAGGAGTGAATTGAGCGTGCGAACGGTGTCTTAGCATAACAATATGCCAACACCACTTTTTACGACGACTGCCACAAAAGGCAATCTTTTTTTAACGAATTTCAACGCCAATCCAGATTAGGAATACATATATTTTATAGTTTAGTATACTCAGAATCGTCGATCAAATAACACATTCATTATTGGTAGTATTTATTGTTCGTGTTCAACTTGTCGCGACTGAAATTCTAAATAAAGTGCCATGACTCCCGTTTTCCACTGAGTTTCCGCTGCGCTGCTGCTGCGTGTGTCTGTATTTCGAGTGCTGCGTTTGCCGTTAGCACACACAGACAACAGTGAGCAGTGAATTGTGCAGCGCGGAAAACAAATGAAGAAAACAAGCGATGGTCGCAACTCAAGTTTAAAAGAGGATTGCCACTCGGAGTGTAATTACTCGTTTGAGATTGTTTGAGACTGAGACTGCGTGACATTCTCAAAGTGATTTGTTCCCTGACAACATAATACAAAGACAAATATTTAGCACACAAATAAATTTTTGTTGTTTATTTGCTTTATGTGAGTAAATACTAAACATTTTTATCGAAGATAAAAATAAAATTTGGAAGTGACACTTTCGACAAGGGTGATTACGTGGTGTTTAAAATGTGCTGGGTTTGAAAAGAGTGTGGATTGCGCGGGAGTGATCTGTTTTTTTTATGTGCGTGCCAATAAACTCTAAGCGGCGACACTAAAAATACGGAATCGTCGAATCGATGAATGAAAAGACTCGTTTCAGTTGAAGTCGGCGTATTTGTCAGTAGTCGTGTTTACATAATATTTAATATTTGCTGTAATTTGGACGCAGAGTGTCAAATTAAGCGTTAGTAGAGTTAAGTTAAAAATTATACAAAGTATTTGTGTGTTAAAATATTTTGTTTGAAATGGATCGTACAATGTATGGGAAGTTTTCACCGACGATGCTGCATAGGCCTTATCAGTGTACGTTGAAAAACGGAACTAAACCAGGATGTAAGTGAATTATTTCTTTTGAAAATTTTGTAAATTCTTTAAAAGTTTCGTGCATAACTTCAGAATAAATCATTTTTTTCTACTTTTATCTTTAAAGCGCCTTTTTTACACGGTTTTTTGACCTTTTTGAGACTTTTGGTACTTTAAACACGGCCGTGACTAAAGTACTTTAACCGTTTTATTTATTAAGAGTTTTGTGAACAGTATTCTAATAAATCAAAACTAAATATTTATGAAACTGGACATAAAATTAGATATCGAATACAATTTTATCATTAATTGATTAATTATTATGGTAATATTAGTAATTAATTGCTTACTATATCATTTATTTATTATTCAATCTCATTTTTGTTAAAAATAAAATAAAAACTTACTAGCAAATCAATTAAAATTGCCTTAAACTTGAATTCTTCTTCTCCGTTTGCTTGTTTGCACATCGCATCAAACAACTAATCAAACATTAACACTGATGACGTAATGCAAATCAATTTGTGATTTCACTTGATGCTTGCCTTGATGCCACATGTTTCAAACGCGCGCAAACTGAGAAAAATATTACTAACGAAACGAATCGCTTTTAAAACTTTTAAAATTAAAACTTTAATTGAACTGAATTGGACCATCTACGAGTATATTTGTTAAACTTACAAAGTATTTTAGTCGATTACTTCATCTTTAATGCATTTTAATTAGTCCCATTTCGCAAACGCATTTATTACTCGCTATTTACAACAATTCATAACACAAATGTTGTTATTAGCATCACAGGACATAAATAACACTCGTTTTAATTAGAGTTTAGTTTCTGTTTGAGTGTGCAATGCGTACATTGGCAGTAATTAACTAGGTGGAATTTTAATGAGAGAATATGAAAGATTTTCGCGACGCGGAAGTGCGAATCGATCCTGAAATAAATCTAAACGTGTGCACCGTGACAAATTATACTCCCATAATTATACGCAATTGTATGTACCTACTTAAAATAAGTATAATTCTTGTTTGTCCGAGTTTGCATAATGTTGTAACGCATGTTATTATGCACGTATGTTTTTATTTCGATGCAAGGCAGGTTGCTCGGCGCAATTTCCTTGATTTATTGTTTTCTATCTTTAGCCACTGGGTTTATCGTATTAGTATGTTGTGTATGCGTATACAATGTGTCGCTTCATGTCCAATAAGACATTTAATTTTAATGGCCCGAAATGAGTTATTGAAACCGAAACAGAGTGTAGGTAATTGTTGCTTTGCGAGTTGTTATGTTGTGTAAGTGTGTGGTGTGTAGGTGCCTTGTGCTATTGCAGTTGTTGGCAGCCCGACGTGATTTTTTCTTGTCGGTCTTCCTCCTTCGGGCTGCGCGGCGTCTCTTGAGCGTTGTCCGTTTATAATTAATTTAATGCGCCAGCGCGAGCGCTTTATTATTTCTGCCGCCGTCGCCGCTCCAGAAATAAACGGTTAATAATGGGTGCCGACGCCGCTTCAAACATTCTAAAGCTACATTCACACTTAAGTCTTCTTAATAGTCTTCTTAATTGTCATAAATGTATTAATAACTTCTAACGATCAGTTAAAACTTAGACTAAACTTAATTCCCAATTAAAACAATGCATGCTTTAGTTGTATAACTTGTTTACTTACTTACGTGACAATTAATTGATTAGATTATGCATTGTTAGATAACATCCTAAGATATAGATTAATTCCAACTCACGCACTTTTTAATTTCCTATTTTTCGCACCTACGCAAAACGATTTATTACACCACGATACAAAATATTGCATTACGAGTAAACTACATTTTGTTATCTGTTACTGAGAACTATCATAATCGTAATCTGACGTTATGTTTTCACTCCGTCTCGCCGAGTTATGAATGAACTTCAACCACGCGCAAGAATTCCCCTTCTTTTCGCGCCGACCATGGTCGCCAGCTGGACTTGCATTCGTTTTCGATTTCTTTTCCTTATTAGGTAATCCCGTGCAAGTCGTCGCATTTTCCGCGCGTTTGCACCCACCTTGACTCACTTTCGCCATCAGCAAACACATGCGAATTCCCGTTGCGCCATTATCGCGCCGGGACGGAAGTTAAGCGCTATCGGAAAACCACATGCGCCATACTCGAAATTGTTTCGTTTTGGCTTGCACGGCGCGAACGTGATCATATTGGTCATCACAATATCGAAGTGTCACATTCTGCGCGCGTGGTGAAAAAGGAGCGGTGCGGATTGTCGGCGATTCAATGCCGGGAATGTTGAATCAGGTGTTTTGCGTTTAGTACCGTTCAGTGTGCAGTGATTATTACACGCGGTGACGGTTAATCAAGTGATTAAAACGTGTTCCAATTAGAACTTATTAATTTAGACGTTGGTTTGTGTATTGTGTAGTTAAAAGGATGTACGATTACGAATATAAGAATGGACATCATGGTAAGTCCTCAAAACATAGATTTTAATTAGAAAACAAACAAAATTCTTCAGTTTTGCGCCATCTGTTAGTGAAAGTTACAAAGTTTTGTCGCGTCCCACATGAAGAAAACAAAAGAAAGCAAACAAAAGTGTTTTTTTTTTCATTTTTAGATTTATTATGTGATATTTATTAATTGTTGGATATACAAACGCTTGTTTGACTTTCTGTTGTTTTCTTGTGTTTATTCAGAACCGATACCAACGCCATCTGCAAGTTGCACGCGGAATAAACTGCGTCAACATAACCAAATTCCTATCTACATTGTGGAGTATCATAACGAAGTGTTGCCTTATATTTATCGTAATATTGCCTCGAAACATCTGCCACTTGAGGATATTACATTTGTACATTTCGATTCGCATCCTGATATGCTTCTCTCAAAGGATATGCCTCCTTCGTATGTATACGACAAAGAAAAACTATTTGATGCGATCAGTATAGAGAATTGGCTTCTTCCGGGAGCATATGCCGGACATTTTTCGTCTTTATATTGGGTTAAACCGCCATGGGCCGAACAAATTGCGAATGGATGGAAAAACTTTAAAATTGGTGATGTTGATGATAGGATTAGAGTGACATCTATGGAGAATTATTTTGTTACTGAAGGATTATACGCTGCAGAGAATAAAATGATGAATGTAAAGGAAGTAGAGCTTCAAGTGGTTACGCTTGGTAAAGGTGTGATTAATCAGGAAGATGATTGGAGTTTTATTGGGGATTTGGTGAAAGAAATAGAAAAGAAAAAAAGTTGGGTTTTGGATGTGGATTTAGATTTTTTCAGTACAAGTAATCCATTTTTAGGCATGTATGCAAAGGCAAACATGTATAAACTCCTTGAAGATATTTACAATCCAAAAGTTGATAAACCTAAAATTATGGATGAATTTATTATCACAGAAATAACTGCTCTAAGGACCAAACAATTATCCTTCTTGGAAAATATTTTTAAATATTTTCAACAACACAGTAAAGATATTTCAGAAAATCCTTCACAACATGAAGAAACATTGAAAAGTTTTGAAACTAAAGATATTACATTATACAAAAAAGTAATGTCATTTAGAGATGTCATGTTAGAACACTATGAAGAAAAAGATATTGATTGGGAGATAATTCACGATGCAGGATGCACAAAGGACGATACAGAATTGCCTCATCATGTGTCCACAACCGAAGAATTAGAAATTATGTTCACTGCTTTTGATTCTTTTCTTAAGAAGTTAGTTTTACATCACGGGGATAATTTAAAAATAGCACCTACTATTATAACTATTTCGAGATCTACTGTAGATGATTACACGCCAGGGGAAGATGTGGAGAGTATTCAACAGAGAATTTTGGAGATCTTAAAAAATAATTTTGGGAATTGCGCTGAGCCGACGCTGGATTATGAGCAAGAAACAAGCGAATAGTGTCAATTGAAAATGTCAATAAACAAGTAATGGGAGTAATTGATGAAGTGCGATTGAGCGAGAATAATTAAGTGCGAATAATTGCGCGTAACTCGAGGCTAACCTTGAGTTGAATTTAGTTAACTATGTTTAATATTTATGTTTACTAAGCACATATTATGATCAATGTTTTGTATGTGCTTTGAATTTAATATAAGTGGAAATAATTAAGGAGTTAGAAAATAGATGGCGGTAGCGGAGATTTTTGAACACAAATTGGTAATTTATTAATAAAATTCGTCTTAAATCTTCGATTTTTTTTTCATTTTAAAGTAAAAGTTTGAGTTTTTCGATAAAAATACATTATCAACTAAAACTATTTCGCGAAACACGCAGAGATACAGATAACAGTATATTATGTATCAACTGGCTCCTTCCCGTGACTAAAGTCGTGACTAAAGTACTTTAAATTTAAATTACACTTTTTGTATCTCAAAACCGTGATAAAATTGGCGTTTTAAATAAAACAGCAACTTCTGAAACATATTTTTAAATATTTCCCGCATTTTACCGTAAAACAATGATATACCTATTTATTAATATAACTAAATATTATAAAACTAGTTTATAGTTTATATTTAACTACTTCAAATAATGTTCTTATTATTACCGTCTTAATCATCTTGAACTTCGCCTATGATCCCTCGATGATCTATGACTCTATCATACCGCGCAGCCGGACAATTTGTTAACATTGCCGCAACATTAATAACAACGAGAGTAATTGTTCGCCCGCCGTGCTTCGTTTGTTTTGCGCCGCGTAACGCGTGTAATGATGCGAGCCGCGAGCAATTATTAAGAGGCGCAATGGGCAGTCTAACAAACGAGAAGGCGAGCAGTTTTCCTCGCACAGAGGCCGCATATGCTCTTGCCTTTCGCATGGATGCGATTATTTGTTGCTAGCGTTTCGTGGGAGACGCGCGACCTTCACCGGCACGTAAACTCGGAACAACAAATTGTCATAAAAACTCGGCGGACTGGTCGCCTGGGACAATCTACGAGTATACAAAAGTGCGTAGTAGTGATACAAACATTGACTTAATAATTTGCATACCTATGGTTTATAAATATTGGTGGAATTGGTTATAAAACTTGATTGTTAAGATTTCACTTCTTTTTTTTTGTTAAAGTGAGAGTGACTGGCGTCGAGTTTGTTCTAAAAATCAATTTTAAGCCTCTCTAAAATATTGTGCACGAAATATTCCGTAAGAAAATTCGGTGACTAATAATATTTTGGCGTTTGTGTAGTCGTGGCGCGCTGTATTTTCAAGTTTTTCACGTTGGTGTATTAGTGGCGTAATTACAACACTTACCTTGAAGCACACAAAACACAAGGTGTTTCAAGGTGTGTCGTTCTAGTTTAAATCGGGATATCCTGCGGAAAACGCGCGCGCGCCTGCGAATTTTCAACTCTCGCGTGTTAGAAGAGCGTGTGTGTGTAGGCTTTCCACAACACCCGCCGGTTTTCCACGCTGCGCTGTGGCGCATTTATTATTAGACGTTTTCGCCGCTTGGCGGTTGCCAAAAAAATAAACGAACGCGTTCGCCGTTGGAAAACCTGTGGAAAGTTGCGCATTCGTCATAATTCTGTCGGCTTGTGCAAAGTGCATCCAAGTTGATAAACAACATAATATATAATAAATATTTTGTGAGGTCGCGGTGATTTGACGAAGTTGCAAGTGCAGAATGAGTTTGAAAATGCGCTCGCGTACACGCACCCCCAGTCCGAAGACGGTCACCTTTGATCTGTCACCACCTGCTACTCTGGATGAGAAATTCAGGAAGAAACAGGAGTGGGATCGTTATTTTAGTAAGTTTTGTTTAAATTATGCAGAAAAATGACATTTTAATGTCTTTTGACAATGAATTTTCTTTCATTGTATTTAAAAACACGTATAATTTTTGCTGCGCATGCGCAGTACGATAGAAATCTCAATTATTTAATAAAACATTATTTTAAACACACAGCATTGAATTTTTCTATTTTTATGATACAAAATACAATTTCAATGCCTTCTAATAATTCTGTTCTACTTACAATCGATCTACTATGTATGTGTGTATAACGAAAAAACAAACTCCTTGAATCGCTTGAAACACAGCGATATTTATAGCTGCGATCCACACAAAACACAAGTTATGTTTATTATCCCATCGCCCATAGCTACCACACCACGCGGCCATTTTGTTTTCGTTTGTTTTCAAAACAAAACACTCATTGGTATTGAGAAATTTCATAACCTCACAATTAAAATTCCGCACGTTTTGTTTTCAAACACAATCAATGCGTATTGTAGATTAATTACTGCGATGATATGCTGAGTAATGCAATGCATATAATAAACAATGCGATGATTATTTAATTACGATTATGAATATGAATAATATTTAAGCATTGGTTTTTTATTGTTTATTATTTCGCGTCATTATTATTTTATAGTTGCGATTATTTCTGGTTGATACGTGAGAATTTTGCGATGTATATTTGCGCAGTGAATCGCGCTGAAAATTAAACAGAGGCATTCAGATGCGACTGATAAGATTGTATGAGTCATTTCACAGTGTGTGGTGAGACGTTTGAGTGCGCGTGGGGCATCAGTTTTCGAGAAATTGTCGCGCGGTAATTACACACATTCATTTCCTGTGTTTGATTGCCGAAAAGTGTGAAAACCGCTTGTGCGAATTTTTGTGTGAATAATAATTTAGTTGTCATGGAACAGTCGAACAGGGCTCACGCCCGCACCGCCCTTGAATCTTTCGTGGAGAGTGATGAAGTGGCGAAATTAAGTGAATAAGATGTGTTTTTTGTTGGTGAATAGTTAATTTAAACAATTGTGTATGTTTGGTTGCAGATGCACTGCTTGCCGATCTGCAGAACACTGTGCAACCCGCTGGAAGTGGTCACGCCCATACGGGTAGCTCTCCGGGGTATGGATCGGTGAAAGCGAAGCATTCGCCTGTCACCACGGAAATTCCCATGACGCGATCGGATTCGTATTCATCACGATCTGTAAGTGATTTTTTTATAGATATTATTGTTTGCATTATCGTAGTTTAATACACTTGGTTGCATATTATAAGAAATTTTGCATGCAATGTTGGTTGCCTATGTTAAACGTGGTAACAGAATGTTTCTTCTAAATTTCCTGGCAAAACATCAATTTTTTTGCTCTGTAGGTGGCGTTCACTGTTCAAAAATCTTTAAATATTTGTTCGCCTGAATCTTGAATCCGTGAATGCGTTGCCTAATTATAAAACTATTTCGTAAATATGTAAATCGAGGCGTTCGCCTCGCCTCGCGTCGACATTATAATTTTATATTTATCATGCATTATAAATAAATTTTTCATAATCCTGCAATAGATTCGCATCATGGACACGAGATTGAAAAATAAGAAAATAAATAAACGCTCATCACGCGAATAAAACATTTTCGTGGACATATAAAAAAATTTCCACAATAAAAAAATCGCAAAGCAAAGAAACGTCGAGAATACGCGTATGTCATAGAAGTGTTGAAAACGAGAATGAAACTTTTTTCTGATTATTTCTAGTTCTAGTTCTAGTGGGTATATGTTGTTTACATTCCCGCTTGGCATTTGTGAGACAATCGGCAATTTAGCATGGAAATTGAGCGCACACAGTTTAGTTCATTTCACGCTGGTTTGGATGTAATTTATTTTAATTTCGTGCAAAGAATTCATTCACAAGATTCTTTCTCCGCGTGTAGATTGTTGAACTTTGTAAACTAGGAAGTTGTTACAATTTGGGGTATATTTGTAATTTTGGCAAAGTTAAACGTAATTTTTGTGGCAGTTTTCAGCGTTTGCTTTGATCATCTTCGGCAGATTGCGTTTTGCCACCTGCCAAATCCATCAATTTGTTAAATTAACGAAACGCCGACGTTTTGAGTGACTTGAGTCAAAATTAAGTTAAAAATTTGGGTTAAACTTAAAAAAAATCATCATATATGTTATTTTACTTAATTTTTTTTTTATTAACGCGGTTTTTAATCAATTTTTATTTAAATTTATTTATAAAATCGTTAAATTTGTAGAAAATTGTATACTGAATAGATTTATAAAGAAAACATTGCAATAATTTCGTTACTTTTATTGCAATTTAGTAAATATAATTAATTTAATTAAATTTTTTTGTTACAATATGGAAAACAGCGACATCTGTTAAAATTACTTATTTATTTCCATTTTATAACGTTGTGAACGTAAAATAACAATAAAAAATGCAAAATAAAACGAAATTATCGTGTTTAACGTAGTATTCAAGATGTAAATGTATGTATGATGTAGTCAAGTAGGAAAACCACTTGTTGAATGATTCCTGCAGGTGGTCGACTTGGTCGACTTGCTGCCACTGTCAATCAAAGAGCTACTTAGCCCAGTCTAGAGTAGCGACTTGTGAATTAACTCAACCATTTTGTAAATGTTGCGACTCTGCGAGTGCATATTTATAGTAATTTGTGAAATTTCGCACTGAACGCCATGTAATATTTATTTTGGACAAAAGTCGCGGCGTGTTGCGGCGGTTGCGCGTGACGAGTTACCCTTTATGGAGCGATTCGGGACTCGGCAACGCAAAATGTGCGCGCACGCGGTGCGAGTGAGTGAGAGAAGTCCTGCGGGAGGCCGTACGGTGTCGAATCTTTTTTTTTTTGCACACGGCACCAACCACAAACAAAATCTGTAAATGTAGAAAAATTTATATTTAAAAAAGTAATATTTTCTCTTTTTTTGTGTTTTCTAGGGTAATTATGGACGTACGCAACCACCTACTTCAGGTGGGCGTAGTCCGGTGGTGCCAGCGAAGCCGAAACAGTTCAACAACAATCTCTCCGAGCTGGAGAACCTCCTGCAGGACCTCAGCACGACCAACGAACTTAATGGCTCGACGACGACGAGCATGTATGGGAATACGTCTGGCGGTGAGTGCAATATTTCCAAGGACGCGCGCATGTCAAGGTTAACACCAACGCAGCAATGTTATGCATTTGTTTACAGTTTATATAATCCGTTACGTTTACTTTGTTGAAACTGGCTTGAAAGATGACAAAACAACTATTAATTTATCAGTAAACGCGTTTATTTTGCGCATGCGCTTATTTGAAACGCTACGATTGACAAGCTATTCATTGCTGTCATATAAGTAGGCAACACACAATACGCATTTGAATTTTAACTTAGTTTTATTTCAATTTTGTTTGTAAACCAGTCAAAAATAATTTAAATGTGTGTATTTGTTCAAATTGAGTGTAAATAACCGAAAATGATTGTTTATTAAGTTGAATGTTTTACATACTCGTCTAAAGTTTATTGTTTTAATGTAATGTATTATGTTTTTACAGGAAGCAATGGTGCTAACGGAAGTACTTATTACAACTCCGGGGCGAATTCGCCGGCGGCGTATTATGGCAGCAGACCAGGCTCTCAGGCGACTAACCGCCCCACGGTTGATAGCCTCCTGGAGGAACTTAATGGAGGGTAAGTTTTTCTTTTAAAATGCTTCTTTAAACTTCTCTTTCCGCGTGTTTTTGGCAAATATTTACGTATATTTTATTTTTCCTGATTGTTTTATTAGTTTTATTGCCGTTTCATAACTCTTGACTAACTTCTAGTGTTTGGTCTAAGGTGTTCGGAATCAGATCGTAAATGCTCATAAAGAAGGATTTGCATAATCTGGCCGCGTGCGATTTTCGTGTTTTATTTCTATTTTAACTCGCACTGCGTATTCGCGCGCGCGGAAAATGCGGCCAAAACTTCCGAAATTGATTCGTAACAGGTTCGCGAGTGCGGCGCTAATTAAAAGTGCAGTTTTAGTTCCGAAAGTTATGATCTCCTCTCGCCTGCAGCGGGATTGCTGCTGCGTGCCGAGCGAAACTCGAGAGACAATAACATCATGAATATTTTTAAACGCGATGCGTCTATTAATAATTTTAATCTATTTCTGATGTTTTCGTGGAACATTACCAGACCAGAATAAAAAAAAAATGTCGGTCGCATTAAATTCTCCGCAGTATTCAATTTTTTCTAAATTATATTATTATACAGGGTGTTTTTGTTCGCAGGGAAGTCATCTACAGTGGTCCGAAACGTGTGACCATCACGGTGAAGGAGACAAAGACCGAAACGGATTTCCCAAGCGAATCGGAGCTGATTCAGCAGACTTACACGCAATCGAAGGCGCCGGCCGCCTCCACCGCCACCAAGGAGCTGGATGACTTGATGGACTCGCTCTCTGAGATTAAAGTGAGTATATTTTACCAATCTTATTATTTAACAATTGATTACATTGGTAATGTTATTGCCAAAAATCGGCATCTGGAAAACTTTGCGCGCGATTTGTTATTACTCGGTTTCGCATGACCTACTAAACCAATTTGCAGCAGCACTACGGTCGTAAACATTGATCAAACGCGCGCAAACATTGACATTGCCATCGGCTAGGTTATATATTGGGTTATGTTAACGTTCAGCAACCAGGCGCACGCAAAAATCGTGTAAACCGCGCCAATTGAATTCGCTTTGATTCATTCATTGCATTTTGCATGTGACGAAATTAATTCACACCTCGCAGTTGTATTTTGTCTGGCTGCAAGCGTTAATTGCTTTATGTGTTTTACGTTGACGTCACACGAGAAGAAGATGGTGTACAATATTCGCTTAAATTCAACACGCACAGCGCCGAACAGAATATGTTACGTTGCGTTTAAACGCGTCTAATGTTCGCGTACGGCCGAAAATAGTTTACGATAATTCGAATCTCTCGACGGGGTGGGGCGTGCGGCTGCGAGCGTTATTTCCGTAGGAAAAACGTATCTCGGCACGGAAAATGGCCTACGAGAGGGGAGGCGGCGCGGAGAGGAGGTAATTTTCTGGCCGCTGCTTTCGATTCGGGAATTAGGTTAAGCCCTGCTCAGTTTCCAGCCGGTCGTCGCATACTTAACAACTCCTTTCGGTATCTGTAGCAATTTAAAAAACTTAAAAAAAAAGTAATTTTAATTTATTTTGATTTACTTGCAGGTGAGCAAGCAAACCGTCAGCGAGTCAGCATACGCACGTCCTGAGAAGGCGGCCAACAAGCAGAATTTGGATCATATGCTAGGAAACCTACAGGCAGACATGTCACGCCAGGGAGTTAACACAAGCCAGAAGGGATGCTGCAACGCGTGCGAGAAGCCGATCGTCGGACAGGTTATTACCGCATTGGGCAAGACCTGGCATCCGGAGCATTTCACGTGTGCGCACTGCACACAGGAGTTGGGCACGCGTAACTTCTTCGAACGCGATGGAAAGCCTTACTGCGAGACGGACTACCACAATCTCTTTTCGCCACGCTGTGCCTACTGCAATGGGCCTATCTTGGATGTAATATTTTTTTCCAAAATGGCTTCTACTATTCCAACCGAAAGTGGTGTTGATAATTGTACGATGGGTTGTCTATGTTTCAGAAATGTGTAACTGCACTTGAGAAGACCTGGCACATGGAGCACTTCTTCTGCGCGCAATGCGGCAAGCAGTTTGGCGATGAGGGTTTCCACGAGCGCGAAGGAAAGCCGTACTGTCGCGATGACTACTTCGACATGTTCGCACCAAAGTGCGGCGCTTGCAATGGCGCCATCATGGAGAACTACATCTCAGCGTTGAATGCGCAATGGCATCCCGATTGCTTCGTCTGCAGGGTAAGCAATCAATTACCTATAACTACTCTTGTATTTGTACCAACAGCAAATCCTATCCGTCTCCTAAATGTTTGACCTTTAAAAGGTCAAAGTCCACTTTTCAGATTATGTCAGGTGATGGGATGATTAAATGTTTGTTGGTATTAGGATTGTAAGATGGCGGTGCAGGGCAAGTCGTTTTACGCCATGGAGGGCAAGCCGGTGTGTCCGAAATGCATTGGCGCTGACGACGAGGAAGAGGAGGACGAATAGACGGAGATATTAATGCGACACGCCATTTTCTGCTCTTGTTCGTTCGTTATAGGCTTCATTTCGTTCTGTTCTTTCTGCGCATTTTTCGTTTTCGATCTGATTTCTCGCTCGAACAACTTGCGAAATTCTGAGGCAATCAAAACTCGTTAGGGGATGATAATTAAGTGTAACTATTTATTTAACTCTCTTAAAATATGATATATATTCTATTTGTATAATAAAAACAAAAACAAAAAACAAACAAATAAAAAAAGAATAGAAAAAACAAAAACAATAATAAAAAACACAAAAATCAAACGCATGTTACCAAAACACTTGGTATATGTGTGTGCGGGGACGCATTCTATTGCATCAAGTGCATAAAATGCAGTGAAAATGCACCGTAAATGCATTTTTCGTGTAATCGCAATGCATTTGTTTGTTTTTGTTTGGTGTCAAGTGTCTGAATGCATTTTTGTCACAACTGACATGGCGTCGTAAATAATGCGAGACAATCACTTCTTTTTAGAAAAATAAAAATAAAATGAGAGTTAAATACATGGCGACACTTTTTGACGTTTTTCGACACCGCAACATCGAGTGCGATTTATCATTCTCCACTTTGTTGTCGCCTGCACTTTACGTCGCGCACCGCCTTCATCTTGTCTCGGTTTTACCGCGATTCGTTTGTGTTTCGAATGTGTTTTTAAACTTGGCACACATTCAGCCCCGCGACTTTGCGAAAAGATAAATGCCTCTCGATTTTCGGTGAGCACCACGTTGTGCAAAATGATGCAAGAAGCGAATCCGCGCATCTTCACGTGTCTATATCGTTTCGCAAGATTTTTTCTTTCTTTCTCGGCTGTCATTATGACATATTTATCTCTTGCCTTCGATGCTCGCGACTATAAAAAGCGAAACGTGGACATCATAGAAATAATAATACGCGCGCGCGATATGTATTTTTATAATATTTAAAATGTATTAGAATGTTTGAAAGTCGCGTCCGATCTGATAGCGCACCTAGCCGGTTGCGTTTTAATGCCAGGTATAATGCGAAATTATTTACGCGAATTATTTTTAGGTGGCGGTCGCGTAATGCGAGAGTTGGTTTTAATGTTTTTTCGGTGTTTTATGATGTTAGCTCTGGCGTAATGCGTGGCCAGATGGGATTTCGGATGTTTCTAGCGCGTAATTAAGCAATTTTTGATGGTTTAACTGCTGGGAAGTTCAAAAAGTCAAAGTTATCTTGATGTTTTGTCGAATTTTGTTTGGCAGTAGGTTTTATTGTATTTATGCGTTGTTTTAAGTTTGTTCAACTTGACGCAAAAATGTCTATAGATTGATTTTAACCAAATTTGTTTTTCTTTGTTTTAGGATTGTAGGCAGCCATTTGTAGGTGGCTCATTCTTTGATCATGAAGGTCAGCCATATTGCGAGACTCACTACCATCAAAAACGAGGTTCCCTTTGTGCTGGTTGTCATAAACCGATCGGCGGACGATGCATCACGGCCATGTTCCGCAAATTCCATCCGGAGCACTTTGTCTGCGCCTTCTGTCTCAAGCAGCTCAACAAGGGCACCTTTAAGGAGCAGACGGACAAGCCATACTGTCACAACTGCTTCGACAAGCTTTTTGGTTAAAAATCAAATCATACGGACGGCAGAGAAATGCAACGCACTTTTGACTTATTAATTACTACCAACCTACTACCCCCCAAAACAAATTAATCTATTATTATCAAAATGGCAAACGGTGGCCATTTTGAAATCATATGTGGGAACATATACGACAAATATTGAATAACTCGTAGAAGTATTTTAAACTCGTTGATTTCAAACAGTTGCAAGTTTTGTTGATGCGCAAACAAATGAATTGCTCGTTTGGAATCAGCGTTTTGTAACGTTGTGCTTAATTTTTGAGTTGTAGTTCGACACTATCATAGATATGTAGTGTCGGAACTTTTGCACAAGTATCTGAAGAGTAACCCCTGAGCAGAGACATACGACTTAACGAGTATATTTAAGCCAAACTACTAACATTCGTACATGTATTAGATATGTGAGAACAATATTTACGTTTATATTAGGTGGTGATATAACTGCGTGTCATTGTTGTAAAAAAATATATGTAATTCGTTTTAACAAAAGAAGTAAGTTTTATTTATACACGATGCAATGCAAAAATATTTTGTATGTATTGAAATGTTGTAATTGAATGAAGTAATTCATTTTTGTTGATTATTGCTTCTTTGTGGAAGCTTTGGAAAACGTATTTCTAACACACATTTTACGATTAATTCATTTTGCAAAACATCACTTTAATAGTTAATGTAAAATCGCGCAAATTTTCATTAATTTTAAAAATCTAACTTTTGGGACTTCTACCTGAATCGTTCAGAGATGGCACCAGCATGAGCTAAAAATCATAAAATAGAATTGTATTGTTTATTTCTATATTTATCGGCAAACGTGGGCATTCGGAACGAGAATTGTGTTTGTTTTCAACACGATTTACTTTCTTATCGCTTCCGCCGCGTGGAATGCAACACCTGAGATTTCCGAGTGTCGTCGTTGCAATCCTCGCACGCCGCACGCAACATATTCTAGTTTAGTTTAGATTACAGGTCTCGTGCCTATTGCAATTCGCGCACAAGGTCGAGTGCGATCGACGCGCTGCCGGCTTTGCGCATCTCTTGCTTTCTTATCATAAACTGTAGCGTCGTTGCTGGCGCGCCTGCGGCATACGCTATCGATGGTTTGCAGCCAGTTTCGTTTCCGGCGCTGGCGTGCCCAGATGTATTTCGCGCGACGCAAATTCGGTCATCAATCGACATGTACTCGTAACATGCATATGCTGTGTTTTGTGAACGCTTTTGATGTTTATATTTTAAGTTACAAGAATGCTGCGTTTTATTGTCGGTTATTGTGTGACGTTGTCGGTCGATAGTCAGTTGGATACATATTGCTGCCATGTTGTTCCCCGTCCTTAGAAGGTCCCTTCGTGCGTAAGTAATTTTTATCTCACCATTTCGATACTGCGCACATAATGTTTGTTTTTCTCCGATGTGTGAATATAATATTATATTGTAGCATATGATAAAAATTAAAGAAATATTGCAATTTGATAGACATTATTAAATTGCTTATGACTGGTATTTTCATGTAATATCAACTTTGTTATATATTTGATAAAATGTGTTTTAAATTTAAACCTGCCACTACTAGATAGTCGGTTAGATGGCAGTACGATGCACGTTTTCGCGTTAAATATTGCTTGTCGGTGGTAGTGAGTGCACACCGCGTCCGTGTGCGATCACGCGATTTCGTACAAGAGATTGTGGTTTGTTTACCTGCAGATATCGATTCTTTATTTCTGGGAATAAAATCACATCATGCAGTTTATATTGGCATCGTAAATTTAAGCAAGTATTCTTCATTTCTTAAATTATGAATATAAATAACAATTTTAGATTATGTGTAATAGTTAATTATAAAAATTATCATCAACAAAACATTTTTATCATCAGCAGATCACTTAAGCAGATATCACTTAAATATTTGATGTAAAATCTGGTACTCTGTCAGCATAAGAAATCAGAATTACGCAAATCGAATTTTAATTTTTCATTATTTTTAATAATCTCAATTTCGAAACTACAGTATGATTCATAGATGGCCCTAGCAGGACCCAAAAATTGTAAAATAGATTTGTATTGTTTATTTCCATATTTATCGGCAAGCGTGAGCATTCGTGTTTGTTTTGAATACAATTTACACTTTCGTTCTTATCATAAACTATCGCGTCGTTGCTTGCGCAGTTGGCGGCCAGTTTCGTGCTTCAGATTGATCGAGACGTATTCTACGCGAATTGTATTGTTTGTATTATATTTAATCATCACTCGACTATTTAATTGTAATCACTATTGCAAAGTGTTTTTTTCACGTTCCACCGCGTGTTGCAAAGAATTTTCCAATCTTTCATAATCAGCAATTCGTTGGTAGCTGTCTCGTTTAGTTTAAGAGATATTAATTATCGAAAATCGTCGATAAAAATTATCAAGCACCCCCCCCTTGGCAATTTTTTCTTAAGAATTAAAATTTCATCACTCAGATTTCCGCTTTAACTAGCCCATCTTATAGAGAATAGTCCGTTACGAGATATTCGCGATTGAATAAAATGGGCAAAAATTGATAAATGTCACTTTTTAGCACTTTAGTCGCGTTTTTCGACCTTTTACTGTAGGAAATATATTTATTTTATATTTTTATCTGATAGAGAATTTTCCAATCTTTCATAATCAACAATTCGTTGGTAGCCATCTCTTTTAGTTTAAGAGATATGAATTTTTGAAAATCGTCGAAAAAAAGTATCAAGCACCCCCCTTGGCAATTTTTTCTTAAGACTTAAAATTTCATCTATCAAATTTCCCTTTTAACTATCCTATCTGATAGAGATTGGTCCGTAGATTAAGACGCTGCGATCAGATCTTATTTATCTCTTTTAGTTTACGAGATATTCGCGATTGAATATAATGGGCAAAAATTGATAAATGTCACTTTTTAGCACTTTTAGTCGCGTTTTTCGACCTTTTACTGTAGGAAATATAATTATTTGATATTTTTATCTGATAGAGAATTTTCCAGTCTTTCATAATCAACAATTCGTTGGTAGCCATCTCTTTTAGTTTAAGAGATATGAATTTTTGAAAATCGTCGAAAAAAAGTATCAAGCACCCCCCCTTGGCAATTTTTTCTTAAGACTTAAAATTTCATCTCTCCGATTTCCCTTTTAACTATCGTATCTGATAGAGATTGGTCCGTAGATTAAGACGCTGCGATCAGATCTTATTTATCTCTTTTAGTTTACGAGATATTCGCGATTGAATAAAATGGGCAAAATTGATAAATGTCACTTTTAGCACTTTTAGTCGCGTTTTTCGACCTTTTACTGTAGGAAATATAATTATTTTATATTTTTATCTGATAGAGAATTTTTCAATATTTCATAATCAACAATTCGTTGGTAGCTATCTCTTTTAGTTTAAGAGATATGAATTTTGAAAATCGTCGAAAAAAGTATCAAGCACCCCTTGGCAATTTTTCTTAAGACTTAAAATTTCATCTCTCCGATTTCCTTTTAACTATCCTATCTGATAGAGATTGGTCCGTAGATTAAGACGCTGCGATCAGATCTTATTTATCTCTTTTAGTTTACGAGATATTCGCGATTGAATAAAATGGGCAAAAATTGATAAATGTCACTTTTTTGCACTTTTAGTCGCGTTTTTCGACCTTTTACTGTAGGAAATATAATTATTTTATATTTTTGTCTGATAGACAATTTTCCAATCTTTCATAATCAACAATTCGTTGGTAGCTATCTCTTTTAGTTTAAGAGATATGAATTTTTGAAAATCGTCGAAAAAAAGTATCAAGCACCCCCATTGGCTATTTTTTCTTAACACTTAAAATTTCATCTCTTCGATTTCCCTTTTAACTATCCTATCTGATAGAGATTGGTCCGTAGATTAAGACGCTGCGATCAGATCTTATTTATCTCTTTTAGTTTACGAGATATTCGCGATTGAATAAAATGGGCAAAAATTGATAAATGTCACTTTTTAGCACTTTTAGTCGCGTTTTTCGACCTTTTACTGTAGGAAATATAATTATTTTATATTTTTATCTGATAGAGAATTTTCCAATCTTTCATAATCAACAATTCGTTGGTAGCTATCTCTTTTAGTTTAAGGGATATGAATTTTTGAAAATCGTCGAAAAAAAGTATCAAGCAAGGCAAGGCAATTTTTTCTTAAGACTTAAAATTTCATCTCTCAGATTTCCGTTTTAACTAGCTTATCTTATAGAAAATAGTCCGTAGATTAAAACCCCGCGATCCGATCTTAATTATCTCTTTTAGTTTACGAGATATTCGCAATTGAATAAAATGGGTAAAAATTGAAGAATGTCACTTTTTAGCACATATAACCACGTTTCTATTTTCCGTAGTTTGAAAATTTTCAATCTGTTCCTTTTACCGCGTTTAGTTTTTGAGCAAATCGTTAAAAATTAGAATTCTCTCTCGCCGTTGTCACTTGCCGCATGCAGCACATTCTAGTATTGTTTAGATCGCATATATCATGGCCGGCCAATCCCAGGCCCGCGGGCCACAAAGTGGCCCGCCAGGACATTTGTATTTGCCCGCCGCAAAAAACCAAAGTTGGAACTTTTGTATGTGTATAATATTTTATGTATGAATGGCCATAGTATGTGGCCCGGTGCCGCCGCAATCTAAAAGATTTGGCCCTCCAGGAAAATCCATTGGCCAGCCTTGGCATATATGAACCGTGCCAAATGTAATTCGCGCACAAGATCGCGGGCCGACGACGCGCCGGCTTTGCGCGTTTCTTGCTTTCTTATCATAATCTCTCGCGGCGTTACTGGCACGGCTGCGGCATACGCTATCGATGCTTTGCAGCCAGTTTTGCAGTTTTTTTTGTCGGACTTCTATTTTCTACATCTGCATTATATTCGGTCATCAATCGACATGTACTCCTAACATGCATCTGCTGTGTTTTGTGAATGATTAATAGTGCGTTTACGTATATGATTTTTTGCTCGCTTTTGATGTTTATATTTCAAGTTACAAGAATGCTGCGGTTTTATTGCCGGTTATTGTGTGACGTTGTCGGTCGCTAGATCAATTTGATTGATTGCCATGTTGTTCCCCGTTTTTAGGAGGTCCCTTCGTGCTTGAGTAAGTAATTTTTATCTCACCATTTCGATACTCCGCACAGAATGTTTGTTTTTCTCCGATGTGTGAATATAATATTATTATGTTGTGGCATAGAATATATATTAAAGAAATTTTGCAATCTGATAGGCATTATTAAATTGCTTATGACTGGCATTTTCATGCAATATCAACTTTGTTGCATATTTGATAAAATGTGTTTTAAATTTAAACCTGCCATTACTAGATAGTCGGTTAGATGGCACTACGATGCACGTTTTCGCGTTAAATATTGTTTGTCGGGGGTAGTGAGAGCACATCGTATCCTTGTGCGACCACGCGATTTCGCGCAAGAGATAAGTTTGTTTACCTGCAGGTATCGAATCTTTATTTCGTGGAATCAAAACACCCCGTTGCTGTTTGTTATTTTAGCATCGTAAATTTAAGCAAATATTCTTCAATTCCTTCATGAATATAACTAACAGTTTTATAATAATTTTTATAGTTTATTATCAAAATCATCAAGAATGCAAAACATTTTTATTATCAACAGATCACTTAAGCAGATATTTATGGATATTTATGGCGATAAAATTCCGTAACGCGAGTTATAATGATAGTTGTGTGAATACGCATATACGCAATAGTACTCGTTGCGCTAGGAATTGTATTTTGGTAATATTATAACACGCGAACGCGGTCTTAAACTAAGTTCGGAATAATTTTCCCAGATGCGGAATTTAATTCTTTATTTCCCTGTATCGAAATTTATTGCGAGAAAATTCCGTAACGCGAGTTATAATGATAGTTGTGTGTACACGCATATACGCAATAGTTTCGTTAGTATAACGCGCGAACCGAATGCGCTGAAATTAACAACTGATTATATTTTTTGAATTATTATGTTTTATTTTATTTTAGTGCACTTCAAAAATGTGCTATTTCAATTCTACACGCATATCGGGGTTTGTGTATAAACAAGTTTTTATATCGCTATAAACGTGCGCAATGCTGCCTCTCATGCTACGAACGTTCGACCGCTTCAGTCTGTTCTTACCTGCACGCGGCTCGGCATCATTATTTTATTCATTACGATTACATTACATTTTATTATTGATTAAAAATGAGCTTTTCAAACGGCACCTAATGACAACAGACATGTAGATTGTTTTGCTAAGTATGAATTACGCGTAAAATGATTATAAAACTGGTGTTTCCATGTGCGTGTCGGCTATTGGATTATTTCGATGTTGAGAATTGGAATTAGAAATATGTATCCTATTCGTAATTTTAAGTTAGTGTAATTAACGACTGTCCTTGGCAGGATATTCCGGGAAAATTGTGTGTTAAAATAGTACAGGTTCATTATTCCTCAAAACGAATATAAATAAGTGTGCATCATAGTGCGAGTTCTCACACACGTGTTGTTTTTTTTGTTTCAGTACTTCCTATGATTACCTGATGCACCGGTAAATTTGTAAACGTTATTAGTTATTACATTATACTTTCATATTTATCTAAAATTGCATGTAACGTGAATACCGTAACAACACAAAATTGATGCGTGCCGTCAGATGCGACTTGGATCTACCCGCAGAGTATGGTCATGCCAATCATCGGTTTAATAACGTGAAATTTTCCTTGCTCGCATTTTTATTTCATAAATCTGCAGGCTGTTTAACGTATTTTCGTAGTTTGGCAATTAATTATTGGGAGTAATATATTTGTAAAAGACGATTTAATTTTCTTCCGCGTGTGTGCTTGAGTTGCCGTCGGCGGACACATTTTGCCTTGCTTGTGGCGTATCTAGAGAAGCGTCGCAAGGCAAATTTCAAGATCGCAATAAAATTCATATTGATGTTTTATTTATTCACAACTCTAGCTTCTCTACCTTTCCATTTCTTGATATTCTGAGAGAAACAGGTATTAGTTTAAATTTTCTTGTTGTGTCACCTTCTAATTATGAATGAAATTCTCTGCATCGAAAATTTCGAAATTTCTAATAAAATGTAGCGACTGACTAAACTGACTAAATTGGTCGTTTCTGGGTCGTTTTCTACCTAAACTTTGTATCTTATTTTTAATTTTAGGAATTTCCTGTTTGTATCACCCTGTATGTTTGTTTTCTTGACTTCCTATT
Source organism: Dalotia coriaria (assembly GCF_025399875.1). NCBI lineage: Eukaryota > Metazoa > Arthropoda > Insecta > Coleoptera > Staphylinidae > Dalotia > Dalotia coriaria. The sequence continues at coordinate 8,060,839 of NW_027045445.1, forward strand.
ATAAGTTTTCTAAATTTGGTATTCCCGACTGTTTCCTTCTTTGTACTATTGATTTTCTTTTTGTAACACCCTGTATATTTGTTTTCCTTAATTTCCTATGAAAAACTGTCGACATTTAGTGTTTCCTAATATTTTCCATCTTGAACTTGGCATTTTATTTTGTGATGTAGTAAATTCCTGTTTGCAGCACCCTGTATATTTGTTTTCCTTGTTGTCCGTGAAAATTTAGCTTTAGTTGTTGTTTTAGGTTTTTCTTCTTTGCATTTTGAATTTTCTATATGTAACACCCTGTATATTTGTTTTCCTGATTGTCGGTGAAAACGAGCGTTTGTAATGTTTAGAGGTTTTCGTTTGCACTTATAATTTTCTTTTGTAACTCCTGTATATTTGTTCCCATTTTCACTCATGTAGAAAATGGTCTATTTTCTAATTTCTTTATCCCGGTAGTACTTTGCGAAGTGCAACTTGCTTGCATGTGCGCGGCTATGCAGGTCGTAAGTCTTGTTTCAATATGGCGACATGTATTCTGTTGACTTGTAAAATATATACATACTTGTATTCTATTGTTAATAAATGAATAGTAAGATATATTGACTTCTTTGATTTGTGAACCTCTTCTATCATTTCAGTAACAGGTCTCTAAGAGAATTCCCTCTCTCAGGGGATGATCCCCACTATAAAAATTGTTAAGGTATCCTGTGTGATTTGTGTGCTCCTTCTTTCATTTCAGCTACAGGTCAGAACTTGTAAGAATATTTTTAAGTGTCACCTCTCTTGAGGCGACTTAAAACTTAGAAATATTTTTACAAGACTTTATAAGGATTGTCCTTATAAGGAGTTCCCTCTCTCTGGGGGTGATCCCCCACCATAAAAATTGTTAATATGCCTGATAATTCCGGGGATGAAGCGCAGAGACATCGTAGCTGTAGGATGGGCCGGGAGCAATGGACGGATTGAAGCAGTGGGCGATCGACCAGAGCGCCGGAGGCGCTCTGGGAGATCGACCGTAGACTGTCTTATAACGACACGTGCCAAAAAATTTAAAAATCTCATCCTCTCCTGTTTTCTTTCTTCTATCTCCTCCTCTTCTCTACTCTACTCTCTGTTCTCTTCCTTCTATCTTCTCCTATTCTTATTCTCTACTACTCATTCTTCTATTTCCCTGATCTCCCGTTCTCCTTTGACTTTCTTACTTCTCTTATTGCCTTCACTTGTATTTCAATTTCTCATATATTTCGTTGCAATTCATATATGCAACCCAAATTACACCTGATATTTTTATATTTGAGAAAAATGCCTTCTATACCTGAGATTCGATCCGTGTCTGCTAGCATGCCAGCAGGTGCACGTCTCCACTCGACCTCCGAGTGTTTTTATAATTGCTATTTGATTCTTCTATATATGTTTCTGTTTTTATCATGTTTTTAAAAACAACAACACAATTCAAGCAACAGCAATGCATTGTACACGCTTCACGCACATAAGATTAAGACACCGATACTGAAAACAACAAAGGGGATGCCACAAAGAACTAAGAATTAGTTTATAACATTACAATGTGTTTTATTGACAACATTTAAAATACATTTTCCATTCAAATAAAAAAAAAACATTGAAGAATTTCAAATCACGTAGCAATAAAGACTTACCTTAAAATGTGCGCATCTCCAATACTTCTTTTATGGATATCGCTGATTCCATGGCTCCCATACTCAAGAACTGGGCACCAACGTTGTCTATCAGCGGGAATTAATAATAAATCCTAGTTTTGCCAATATGCGAGAAGATAAACGACTGCCGATAAACACGCACGCGGCGCACACAAAGCCCAACTCGGTTGTAGATAATGCCACAACCGAATAATACTTAGCGACGCCCGACGAAACATCCCAAGCGCACAAGCGAACCGATGATTAATTGGGGTTGTGCCACATTAGCCTGTTACGAAAGGCCGATTAATTAAAATAAATTATAAATAAATAATTAAAGCAGTAATTAGACCCATTTTAACGTATTCAGCGGAAACAAGACCGGAAACAACAATAACTGCCAGACTTCTTACAACAGCAGAAATGAGAACACTACGGTGTGTGGAAGGCAAAACGATCAGAGACAGAATCAAGAATGAGGACATCAGAAGAACGTGCAAAATAGAAAACATTACTGAATGGAGCGAAATGAGAAGGAACGAATGGAATGAACACATAGAAAGAATGGAAGGATCGAGAATAGTTAGGGTTGCTAGAGACAACTCCCCAAGAGGAAGAAGATCACTCGGTAGACCAAGAAAAAGGTGGAGTGATCACTTCGGCCAAGCCCACTGAAGAAGAACAGGCAACAGTGCCTATTTTGGAAGAATAAGAAGAAGAAGAAGAAGACGAAAGGCCGATGAAGGCAATTACAGAATTAAAGTAAGACACGCGAAAAGTCGCTACGCAGATCGACTGACGAACAAAGCACGTGTTAACCGTAGCACAGCGCACGATCGACTAAACTGCAAAGAGAATTGATATCAGGCGTAAACAAAGAAGATAGCCCCTACCAGTACTATCTAAATAAGCAAGAAAACTGACGCGCTGCGCCGACACAAGCAGCATAGCAGACACAAAACAAAATTAAAAGCATCAGGGTAGTATTTATTACTTTTGATTCATTCAATTTGATATGAGTAACGCTCTGCTTGTGTTCCAATAATCCTAAATAATTAAGTATATCATTTCAACTTGCTTGTTTGTCATACATTTTAAAAATAAATTAAAAATTCTATCCTACCAGTAGTAGTTTCGCAAAGTTGTTTAAAATTGGTAATCAAAACCAGCGGCGTAGGTTCGCCACATTTGCATCATCACGATGACGTTATGTATTACCTCCAGCATCGGAGTCGTCCTTGTCAATGATCTCAAAATCACTGTTATCGCTGCTGTCGCGGCGCGAAATAGCCGTGTGTTCTTTAGTTGTGTGCTGACTAGCAAAATTCGAGTGCAGATTGCTCAGAAGGTTGCTGCCGACAACGGCGAGACTGCACACCATGCCGCCAGCAAACGATTGAGAAGATTGAGCGCCTAACACCGATGCGTCCCGCACGTCGGAGAAGCGCAAGCCTTTCTCGTAACGGTGCTCATCCTCACTGCCGGAGGACCAGTTGCCAGTGAAGTGCTTGCTCTCAAAGTGCATTCCCTTCAAACAAACTCTTCACGAAAAAGGGTAAACAAATTACCCTTTTATGCAAATTTTCGCGGATTGCAGGTCAAATTCATGCAACAAACAAATACCACCCGACGTAGAATTTAATTCCGCATCTCTAGACGCCACGCCAAAATTACTAGGGCGCCTAGATTGCATAGAAACCCGAAAAAATACAAATATTCCACAAAAACAGTGAAAAATCCCACTCTAAAGCAAATTTGCGCGGGTTGCAGGCCGAATTCATGCAACAAACAAATACCACTCGACGGAGAATTTAATTCTGCATCTCTAGACGCCACGCCGAAATTACTAAGGCGCCTAGATTGCATAGAAACCCGAAAAAAATACAAATATTCCACGAAAAACAGTGAAAAATCCCACTATAGAGCAAATTTTCGCGGGTTGCAGGGCGAATTCCTGCAACAAACAAATACCACCCGACGAAGAATTTAATTCCGCATCTCAAGACGCCACGCCGAAATTACTAAGGCGCCTAGATTGCATAGAAACCCGAAGAAATTCAAAATTTCCACGAAAAACAGTGAAAAATCCCATTATAAAGCTAATTTGCGCGAGTTGCAGGCCGAATTCTTGCAACAAACAAATACCACTCGACGGAGAATTTAATTCCGCATCTCTAGACGCCACGCCAAAATTACGAAGGCGCATAGATTTCATAGAAACCCGAAAAAATACAAATATTCCACGAAAAACAGTGGAAAATCCCACTCTAATGCAAATTTTCGCGGGTTGCAGGGCGAATTCCTGTAACAAACAAATACCACTAGACGGAGAATTTAATTCCGCATCTCTAGACGCCACGCCAAAATTACTAAGGCGCCTAAATTTCATAGAAACCGGAAAAAAATCAAATATTCCACGAAAAACAGTAAAAAATCCCACTAAAAAGCAAATTTTTGCGGGTTGCACGGCGAATTCCTGTATCAAACAAATACCACTAGACGGAGAATTTAAGTCCGCATCTCTAGACGCCACGCCGAAATTACTAAGGCGCCTAAATTTCATAGAAACCCGAAAAAATTCAAATATTCCACAAAAAACAGTAAAAAATCCCACTATAATGCAAATTTTTGCGGGTTGCAGGGCGAATTCCTGCAACAAGCAAATACAACCCGACGGAGAATTTAATTCCGCATCTCTGGACGCTACGCCGAAATTACTACGGCGCCTAGATTGCATAGAAACCCGAAAAAATACAAATATTCCACGAAAAACTGTGAAAAATCCCACTATAGAGCAAATTTTCGCGGGTTGCAGGGCGAATTCCTGCAACAAACAAATACCACCCGACCTAGAATTTAATTCCGCATCTCTAGACGCCATGCCGAAATTACTAAAGCGCCTAGATTGCATAGAAACCCGAAAAAATACAAATATTCCACGAAAAACAGTGAAAAATCCCACCATAAAGCAAATTTGCGCGGGTTGCAGGCCGAATTCTTACAACAAACAAATACCACTCGACGGAGAATTTAATTCCGCATCTCTAGCCGCCACGCCGGAATTACTAAGGCGCCTAGATTTCATAGAAACCCGAAAAATACAAATATTCCACGAAAACAGTGAAAAATCCCACCATAAAGCAAATTTGCGCGGGTTGCAGGCCGAATTCTTACAACAAACAAATACCACTCGACGGAGAATTTAATTCCGCATCTCTAGCCGCCACGCCGGAATTACTAAGGCGCCTAGATTTCATAGAAACCCGAAAAAATACAAATATTCCACGAAAAACAGTGAAAAATCCCACCATAAAGCAAATTTGCGCGGGTTGCAGGCCGAATTCTTACAACAAACAAATACCACTCGACGGAGAATTTAATTCCGCATCTCTAGCCGCCACGCCGGAATTACTAAGGCGCCTAGATTTCATAGAAACCCGAAAAAATACAAATATTCAACGAAAAACAGTGATAAATCCCACTATAAAGCAAATTTGCGCGGGTTGCAGGCCGAATTCTTGACACAAACAAATACCACTCGACGGAGAATTTAATTCCGCATCTCTAGCCGCCACGCCGGAATTACTAAGGCGCCTAGATTTCATAGAAACCCGAAAAAATACAAATATTCAACGAAAAACAGTGATAAATCCCACTATAAAGCAAATTTGCGCGGGTTGCAGGCCGAATTCTTGACACAAACAAATACCACTCGACGGAGAATTTAATTCCGCATATCTAGCCGCCACGCCGGAATTACTACGGCGCCTAGATTTCATAGAAACCCGAAAAAATTCAAATATTCCACGAAAAACAGTAAAAAATCCCACTATAATGCAAATTTTCGCGGGTTGTAGGGCGAATTTCTGCAACAAACAAATACCACCCGACGGAGAATTTAATTCCGCATCTCTAGACGCCACGCCGAAATTACTAAGGCACCTAGATTGCATAGAAACCCGAAAAATACAAATATTCCACGAAAAACAGTGAAAAATCCCACTATGAAGCCAATTTGCGCGGGTTGCAGGGCGAATTCCAGCAACAAACAAATACCACCCGACGTAGAATTTAATTCCGCATCTCTAGACGCCACGCCGAAATTACTAAGGCGCCTAGATTGCATAGAAACCCGAAAAATACAAATATTCCACGAAAAACAGTGAAAAATCCCACTATAAAGCCAATTTTCGTGGGTTGCAGGGCAAATTCCAGCAACAAACAAATACCACCCGACGTAGAATTTAATTCCGCATCTCTAGACGCCACGCCGAAATTACTAAGGCGCCTAGATTTCATAGAAACCCGAAAAAATACAAATATTCCACGAAAACAGTGATAAATCCCACTATAAAGCAAACTTGCGCGGGTTGCAGGCCGAATTCCTGCAACAAACAAATACAACCCGACGGAGAATTTAATTCCATATCTCTATACGCCACGCCGAAATTACTAAACCGCCAAGATCGTATACAAACCCAAAAAATACAAATATTCCACGAAAAACAGTAAAAAATCACACTATAAAGCAAATATTCGCGGGTTGCAGGTCGAATTTCGGCAACAGACAAATACCCGATATGCGCTCGAAATAATTAAAAAGACGTACGTGGTACGAGCACGAATGTATAAAACAAGCAAGTAATGATAACATACCAGTATTGTATACGTTGCAACACTCCAACAAAAGCTGACAATGAGTAAAATCTGCGAAACAAATTATATTGTTAAGGGAAAGGATGGCAAAATGTGTTGTTGTTTATTTTATTTTAAATTTGCGTTCCAATGTTGTGCGAGGATCGTCCATCGTGACTCCGCAAGCACTGAAACAGTAAAGTAAAAATAAAAAAGGGCTATCTTTGGTGGCTATTTTGAGGTAGTTATGGCGAATTTTCGCGATAGGGCAAAACTGCATCTTCAAGATAAAAGCTAACAGGATCCGAAAAAAAATTAAAATATCACAAAGGGTTCCCGAAATATGGCCTGTTTCCCTGTTTGCCACCGCAACTTTTGGAAAATTCAAAAAGAAGCAAACTTTAGCGGCTATTTTGACGCAACCGACACGAAATTAGCCGCAATCGGTAGATAAACCATAGTCGAGCAAGCTCGAGCCCCGTAGGGAAGGCAAGAGATGAGCAAAGTCGACGCATCGATGGCACGCGACGACGGCCCACGACCTTGGGCGCGAATTTCAAACTAAACTAGAATATGCTACACGCGGCACGAGGCAACGCGACACAAAATCAGTTTATACACAAACGCATGTTCTATGCAGAAATCTTCACATTTTCCTCGATTTTCTCTGAAACGAAACGCGATAGATAGGAACGGATTGAATATTCTTAATCTACGGAAACTTCTCTACAAGATAAACGAGTTAAATTGATAATCTAAGCACCGTACGAGGGTCGCGGGTAATGTGACTCGTGTTCAGGGCACCGTACGAGGGTAGCGGTAGAAGTGACTCGTGTTCAGGGCACCCTACGAGGCTAGCGGTAGAAGTGACTCGTGTTCAGGGCACCGTACGAGGCTTGTGGTAAAAGTGACTCGTGTTCAGGGCACCGTACGAGGGTTGCGGTAGAAGTGACTCGTGTTCAGGGCACCCTACAAGGCTAGCAGTAAAAGTGACTCGTGTTCAGGGCACCGTACGAGGGTAGCCGTAGAAGTGACTCCCATTACGAAAAAATGGGCAAGGGGAGCGCGGTATCATGTATTTTGAGGATTTAAGAAATATCGTTTAAACTAAAAACGCTAACAACCAGCCGATCGAAGATTATGAAAGTTTGGAAAATTCTCTACAAGACAAGATAAGAAAATAATTAAAATACGGGGTGTAAAGGTTCTGAAATCGTGTCAAAAGAGTGCAAAAAGTGAACTTTTTCATTTTTTTAGAGTTTTCTCCGATTGGGAAGATCTCGAAGACTAGGAGAGATACGGAGAACGCGAAGAAAAAACTACGTAAATACAAACTTATATATGACACAGGACTTAAAATAAAAAATATAATTGAATTATAAACTTACCATTGCAGAACACATCGGACTCCAAGGCACGGCAAATACGAGTACTGTAAATAAGAAAAGAAAACATTATATTCATGTAAGATTATATTCAAACAGCGGAGAAAAATAAACACCTATGCTGTTTACGTGAAAGTTACTTTCATCAGCATGATGGGTCATCCTAATGACGAATAAATGTATTCACCTAGCAACTCGACACTGACGCACAAATAATAAATAACATTACTATAGTCGCAAGTTAAAACTAAATAGTTGATTAAAAAACGAATATAATGCGAATTATGAAAATACAAGTTCGGACAAATGATACGAGTCGCGAAAAACACGTCTGCAACAACCAGAGACCGGCACGAACTGGCCGCCAAATGCGCAAGCAACGTCGCGACAGTTTATGATAAGAAATCAAGAGATGCGCGAAATCGGTGCGTCGACGGCCCGCAACCTTGTGCGCGAATTGCATTTGACACATTATCTGCGTTCAAAACTAAACTAAGATGTGGGAACATGCGGCGTGAAGAAATGGCAACGACACCCCGCAATGCGATAAGAAAGAGTAAATTGTGTACAGTACAAGTCTATTTTATGATTTTTGGGTCCTGCTAGTGCTATCTATGAATAATACAGTAGTTTCATAATTTAGATTATTAAAAGTAATTAAAAATTAAAATTCGATTTTCGTAATTTTGATTTCTTATGCTGACAGAGTGCCAGATTTTACATCAAATATTCAAGTGATATCTGCTTAAGTGATCTGCTGAAAATAAAAGTGTTTTGCTGATTGTAATTTTTATAATAAACTATTACACCTAATGTAAAATTGCTAGTTATATTCATGATTTGAGAATTGAAGAATACTTGCTTAAATTTGCGATGCCAATATAAACTGCAACGATGTGATTTTATTCCCAGAAATAAAGATTCGATATCTGCAGGTAAACAAACCACAATCTCTTGTGCGAAATCGCCTAATCGCACACGGACGCGGTGTGCTCTCACTACCACCAACAAGCAATATTTAACACGAAAATGTACATCGTAGTGCCATCTAACCGACTATCTAGTAACGGCAGGTTTAAATTTAAAACACATTTTATCAAATGTGCAACAAATAATTTAATAATGCCTAACAAATCGTAATATTGCTTTAATTTATACTCTATGGTACAATATAATAATAAATAATACATATTATATTCACACATCGGAGAAAAACATACATTCTGTGCGGAGTATCGAAATGGTGAGATAAAAATTACTTACTTAAGCACGAAGGGACCTCCTAAAACGAGGGAACAACATGGCAATCAATCAAATTGATCTAGCGATCGACAACGTCACACAATAACCGACAATAAAACCGCAGTATTCTTGTAATTTGAAATATAAACATCAAAAGCGAGCAAAAAAAACATTTACAGACGTTAAACGCACTATTAATCAATCACAAAACACAGCAGATGCATGTTACAATTAAGTCGATTGGTGACCGAATATAATGCAAATGTAGAAAATAGAAGTCCGATAACACGATACGCACCGCGCGAAATGCGTCTGCACGCGCCAGTGCCAGGCACAAAACTGGCTGCAAACCATCGTTAGCGTATGCCGCAGCCGTGCCAGCAACGCCGCGAGAGTTTATGATAAGAAATCAAGAGATGCGCAAAGCCGGCGCGTCGACGGCCCGCGACCTTGTGCACGAATTGCAATAGATGCGCAAAGACGGCTGCGCGTCGACGGCACGCGACCTTGTGATTGTAATAGACAATGTACCTGCAATAAGAACTAAACTAACATGTGCTGCCTGCGACAGCGCGACGACAAACGTGAATCTTACGCGTAGCATCTTGCGCGGCGAATGCGATAAGAAAATTGTTTATAAGCAAACGCACAGATTTGTATTCAAAACAAATACAAATCTATTTTATGATTTTTAGTTCATGCTGGTGCCATCTATGAATGATACAGTACTTTCATAATTTAGATTATTAAAAGTAATGAAAAATTAAAATTCGATTTGCGTAATTCTGAATCTTATGCTGACAGATTACCAGTTTTATATCAAATATTTAAGTGATCTGCTGATGATAAAAATGTTTTGATTTAAATTTAAGGATATTTGCTTACATTTCCGATGCACATATAAACTGCAACGATGTGATTCTATTCCCAGAAATAAAGATTCGATATCTGCAGGTAAACAAACTTATCTCTTGTGCGAAATCGCCTGATCGCACACGGACATGGTGTGCACTCACTACCACCGACAAGCAATATTTAACGCGAAAACGTGCATCCTTTGTGGTATGTTAATATATGCAACCAAATAAACCACTGTATTTGAAAATTTGCCTAGCATGATCTTGTTTGGCGTTTGACATAAACATCAACTTTTAGGTTGTGCTTGTGTTTGTCTTGCGTTTTAAAACGTTGCTAAGCTGATTTCTTCATTCAATTCTTGTTTTACAAATACACTACAACTTCTTGTTTCTATAATTGCTATGGAGTCGAAAATATCATTTGGTTTCAAAAAACTACCGAAGAAAAGCGCTGTGATTGGTGCAAAACCACCCGAAGAAAATAAAGTTGAATTGATTGAGTGTTTGGATGCTTCAAACATTAAAATTATTGGGTAAAGTATTACCATTTTATGTATTATTCAAGATTAAACTATATGTATTCTAACGTTTTAATATTCTAGCCATGTGGAAGAAGAGAAGAAAGCTTTAGTTATTCCAATGCAAGGTGCGAACAAAACCCTACTTGATAGAATTAATGATGCTAATGATCTCAAAGAAAGAAGTTTGCTCAAACATAGACCAATTAATAAAAATTAGTAAATAAGAAGGAAGAGGTAGTTGATTTGAGACCTGATGCAGAATTAACCATTGATGAATTGGCTGCAAGGAAATTACTTGAAGGTAAAATATACCTATAAAATTATTTTGAAATAATAACTTATCTGAACAATTTTAGAGGCGAAAAATTATGAAAAAAAGACGACTGCTGTAAAAGTTTCATCAATTGCAATTGAGGACCAACTTATTTTAGAGGGAGCAAAGGAATCAACAATGGATGATTATGAAGCAGTGCCAATTGGTGATTTTGGCATGGCTATGTTAAGAGGAATGGGTTGGAGTGAGGATCAAGGTGTAGGCAAGAAAAAAGTGTAAGTTTCACATACAATCTGTATACTATTCTATTTAACATATATGTTTATTTTAGTGAAGCCCCACAATTGAGACCTAAAGGAATGGGTCTAGGTGCAAGTGTTCCAGGGAATACAAGAAATAAAATTCCCTTAGATAAAGATGGTAAAGAGTTGAAACTGGTTAAAGATGCCAAGGCAAGGATTATTGCTGGAAAGGAAAAGGGAAACTATTGTATTGTAAGTATTTCAACTTAAAAATTAAAAATGTGATGAAACATATTTATTTGTTTATTATATGTTTATTTGTATATTAATAGGTGCAAGGATTAGATGATGATTCAGGTCGGGTGGTAGTGAAAACAACTTTAGCTGGGACCATCTTATCACTCAACGAATTCATGTTGTTTCCTGTTTCAAATGATGAATATGCAAAGTGTTCAAAAGTTTTAAGTAAGTTAAATACCTAAAACATGTATTTGAAAAGCTAAATTCAGTTTCCGATTGTAGATAGTTTTAAATTTGAAAAATTCAAAGAAAAGTCCGAACAAACGATGAAGAATGAAGATATAAAAAACGGAAAATATAAAGAAAGCAAAGATGATGATAGTGTTCAACACATTCCCAATGGAAAACCGGAGAGAATTGAACTGTCATCTGAATCGGAAGGTGAACGCGAAAAATATAAACAACAAAATACATCACACAAAATCAAGGTAAAACATGAACGTAGAAGTAGAAGTAAAAGTCGTGAAAGGAATAGACATAAAGAAGATAGGATATCTTCTAAGTCTAGCAGAAATTCAAGACGATCAAGATCAAGAAGCACATCGAGAAGTAGAAGTAACAAACGAAGAGAGCGCACTATTTCGAGAAGTAGAAGCAGAAGCAGAACTAAAAATACAAGTAATAGACATAAATCATCAGGAAGAAGCAAGGATCGTGCGTATTCAATCTCAGATTCTGATGATGTTTCATCAAATGATGATTATAGGCATAAGAGACGGGATAAGAAGACGAAAAAGTCGAAGAAACACAAAAGGGATAAAAAGTCTAAGAAAGAAAAGAAGAAGTCAAAACGGCGTTCTTCATCGTCAGATAGTTATTCGTCGGAAAGCGATGATTATGCTTCTTCAAAGACGAAAAGTAGGCGGTGAAGAACATTTAACAAAACAATATTCTTATCTGTAAATTCAATTAAAAAATTAAGTAAATAAAAAAGGAATGCTACGATGTATCGTACGAACGATGTTTTATGATAATATTTGGCAAATTATGGCTTCAACAATCCTGTAATTGTTTATCATAAAGCGAAAACCATTACAGAATATTAAACTCAACTCTATTTGATGCTGTGATTAGTGGAAAATTGCTTCTAAGAACTGGTGAGTTTTGATAGAACGTGTTTACATTGGTTTTAAGCAAAATTATTTGTTTTTGTAGCAAATATTTTGCTCATAGTCAAAAACTGAATACAAATAAACTAGTTTTTCATTATTTACGTATTTTCTGTAAAATAATGTAGAACCGTGTTAGCAACGCGGAACAATATTAGTTTGGTATTGCATTTTATCAAAAAATAAAATGTGTGGAAATGCAATCACGCCGAAACACGGAAACGATTTCCCTGTCATAATACACTCATGTATTACCTCGTCGAGGATCGATTGCTTTTTCTTTCAGTTAACAGTACCAGCACGAAACCCCCATGAAAACAGAGCCAAATATAGAATATCGCTCCTTTCCGAATCGATGTAACCATTTTACGAATGCTACTCATTCCCTCATGTCAGTCAGTCAAAGTCAAAATCAGACAAAACTGGTATTCATACTAAAAAATCCAAATTTAAAACAATTTTATGTTTGATTTTGTAAAAATAATAAGGACGTTCATTGTTAAATTAAAATTATTGTGTTAAAATTAATTCCTACTCAAAATGGAGAAAACTCCGTCCAAATGTGTTGAACCCAAAGCGCTCCGGCGAACAGTTCAATTAGAGAACCTTGCAAATCGCGAGGGATGGCGTCCGATGATTCACAGCCCTACAGGATCCAAATATGTTGGATATTGGCATCAAAATGATAAACACGGTACCAAAATTCATAAAAATAATTAAAACTATCTGAAGATATCTTTTTTAAGGTGTGGGTGAATACATATCTCGTAAAGATTGGATGTTTTCCGGATATTTCGACCACAATCAACCCTTTAAATATGGCGTTTCTGCGTTTGGGAAAGGTCGCAATATGTATGACATCCAATACCGCGGAGAATGGAAAGATGGACACTTCCACGGCCAAGGCCACCTTCATTTCCGAAATGGGAGTATTTTTAAAGGTACCTTCGAGTATTCCAAACGCGAGGGCTATGGTCAGATGTGGTACACTAACGGTAGTTACTATGAAGGAGACTGGGAGCATGATCTCCGCCACGGGATGGGTTTCTTAGTAGAAAGAAGCGGTAATCGTTATGAAGGATGCTTCTATAAAGGGCGAAAACATGGCCGCGGAGTGTATTTCCTCCTGGCGACTGGGCAATACATGAATGGCATTTGGGATAAGGACATGTGCGTTTCCAGCATCATGGCGGATATTCCCTATAGGCAAACAAGTTGCATGCCAACAGAATATACAATCAACGAAGTTAAACTGGATAATGAAGCGGGTCAAGTTGTAGACATTGTAGAAACCACATCATTTAAAGTAGAAGACTGTACACCATGCCAGAATTCGCCCATCATAAACAACGACAGTAGCAAAGCTGGCATGGCGGTGACTATCAATAACACAACGTCGAAATTGAAATAGTCTTATCGCATAGTTGCATGTTTAGTGTATAAAGTAAGAGTAAAACAAATTACAGAAAATAATGTCATTTGGGGTTTCACACGCTGTCACAACATAAACATACGGTTGTAAAACGAGCATGATATGCAATGGAATAATTAAAATTTAACATAATAGGAAGGAAGACTTAATATTCACTTAACCTTAAATTTAATGTTCCTAATAATTTGTAGGTTATATATTATTCAATTGCTCATCATTTACTCTCTTTCAGATCACAGTTCGTCATGTTTGAATCTTGTGCTGTGCAGACAACACAAGCTTCGATCCATCAATATCAAAGGTAAAATACATAAGTACCTTTCTCAGATTAAGTAAAGTTTCAAAATTACCTACGACCTAACCTATATATGTATATGGTTAATATAAATTTTGTTATAACTATGTGAAAGCATATCACATTTGAGTCGGAATGAGAATGTAAGATTACTTAATGTAAGATCTGCGTTGAGATTCTCATTTTTGTTTTGTTTTCGATAATAAAAGTCCTCAAAAGATTAAAACGTTCACACAATGTGAACACCCGATATCAGATCCCCGTTCCCGCGGGAATGATGATGGTCATGATCACCTAACTCAATCTTCTCCTTGAGCATCTCGAGCTCTCTAATACCCGACACCGACATTTCGTACTTATGCGCGACCAGTGAGCGATAAAAGTGGATCGCGAACGCGAGAAACACGAAGAGAATTGGCACGAGAATAATAGACGCCGACCATGCGGCAATCTCGTTGATTTCCCAGAATTTCACCCAGCAGAGAATGGCGATCTCGGCGAGGAAGAGCAGGAGGCCTAGTAGTGTGGAAAACGCCCACGCTGTTTCAATATACCAGTGGAGTCGTTCATGCGGACTCTCGTCGACAAGGCTGATTGCATCCAGGCTGCAAATGGCCTCGATGTTCGGTAATATGCACGTGCTGATCATCAGTGCGAGCATGTGCACGGCTACAAGTAGTGTTGTGATGATGGCGAATGCAATCAGAATACCGCTAGGAATCTTGTCGGGGTTTTGTAGTTGTAGCTCCACCATTGCTACCATGGCGAAACCGCTGAGCAGAGCGGATGTTTTACTGGAGGCCTTCAATTTTGCTCGGGATAGGTGGAGTTTTCGCCATGAGAGGTAACGTGGTGTGTGGAGTTCATCGCCGTTTTGGGACATTCTGTACTAAAAATTGAAGTAAAATATTAATACATTGAAATATTTAAATATTTACTTAATTAGAAAAAAGAAACAAAAAGTTAGACATTAAAATGTTACATTTATGAATTAAATTCTCATTTTTATCAAATGTGTAATAAGAAAAACATTAAAATATGAAATAAAACAATATCTAAGTATATTTTTAGTTAATCTTCAACATTATTTTAATCTACAGATAAAATTGATGCTTTTTTCACTTTTTAAACACTTTTAAACATTCTATTCACTTATAATAAGCAATAATTATAATAAATTATGGCTGATATCTCCAAACAAAGATAATAACACAAATTTTGTGTTAACTTATCATTATCTTTGAACAACTTACTTTGTTATGTGCCCTTTGAAAAAGTCTTTGTTGACTAGAACAGTCTGCAGTCTTCTTGCCAAAGTTCTGGTTGCTTATGCCGCCAACGGAGCTGGAACTCCAAACGGACATTGGTCGCGGCGAATCTAGAACAGGAAGCATGAATAAACCAACCAAATCACACACCAAATATTTTTCAATTGCTTACTAAAACTAAACTATCTAAAGACTAATAATAAGCTTATCACAGAAAAGTTCTCTATACTTTCAGATTCAAATAGATATAATTTATCTAAGAAAAAGAAACTAAAATGTCTAGTGAATGATCTAATTCCTTCCATAGTTCACATCTGACTAGCTTGTTAGTTTGAGTATTCTATGCAAAGAGAAGCACTGAAAACAACAAATTAATCAACAGATCTATCTGCGCAGTACTGCTGAGATCGTCCATATGCACTTATTACCAATTGATCAAATTGTTTATTATGGTTTGCTCATTCTAAGCGATTGAGAGCGTTAGCTGCACTTAATTTACTTGCCTGCACCACTTGCACTAGAAATCATCAATGTAACCTCAAATAATACGTAATACTGCGATGCAGATGCATCATTAATATAATATGTTATGAAAGAAAAAAATATATTAGTGAAACACCAAAAAGAAAAAAAAATCGCAGATGTATTTTACTATTTAAGTAGCACATTCATAAAGAGATAATAATAATGATAATGATAACATAAAACTATGCGCGGTAGCATTTTATTGCACTGCAAAACAAATGTTTGCATTTACGTTGAATATATGCACTGATTAACAATTCACAAACCTTATCTAATAATTATCTAATACCTAGATGTTCGTAGCACGTAAGTAAGCAGCCAGGCAACGCGCAACATATAATTTAGTATTTCAATTAAAAAAAAACCGCTTGTTTTCTATGTTTTCAAGTGAATTATGAGAAAATAATGCAACAGCCATGTTTGTTTGTTCAATTTTATAAATTCTCAATAATAATAGCAGCTATTAATCATCCGCCTGCAATTTTCTAACGTTTTTAACGTGGTTTTTTTGTTCAACAATGAAAAATATTTCCTACCGCTTGTGTAGCTCATGTTCGTTGCCATTCATGCAAACATTTAATTATCACACTCGCACAAAACTTATTATTCGTGAAAAACAAACGTGCATACATACGACTGTATGCAGAAACCGCCACGACGCCAAGAATTCAACTGTAAGCTGAAGACTTGCACGACTTGCGGCGCTTGAAGTGGCTTCTAGGATTACTATTACGACGCGCAAGTACAACCTGTTTACTGTGTACCCAAGTCATTCGCATTAATAATCCCCCGTATTAATTAATGGCAAATAATGAGCGTAGGTGTCGGTGTCGGTTTAATTCTATCAATGTATTTGTTTGATTTTGTTTGCAACATGGCTGACGATATGTGGGTCACACAGTTACAAAGAAATTTACATAAATTTGCAAGTAATACAATGATTCGATAAAAATAGTGATAATATATGGTATAAAATATAAAAATTACCATTGTGAATGGATTATTGTTCCGTTATGCCTCACTTTTCATCACTTGTTGAAATTTTTGTTTATTCGGAAATGGTTCGTTGAGCGATCGTCATTTGTTTAACATTCACAGTTGATTAATGTCGATAATCCTAATCAAATGACTAAGGCATTTGGATATTAAGTTCACCTCATAACTATTC
Organism: Dalotia coriaria; assembly: GCF_025399875.1. NCBI lineage: Eukaryota > Metazoa > Arthropoda > Insecta > Coleoptera > Staphylinidae > Dalotia > Dalotia coriaria. The sequence goes on from NW_027045445.1 coordinate 8,077,741, forward strand.
GATTGCTAACTGTATTCTGCACGTCAGTTTGTTTGATTGTTTCGCGTGTGGTTTTCGAGAGTCATTCGTTAGAAAATATTGTAGATGTATTATTTAAGTGGGACGGCGGAGATTTACGTACGAGAACGCAAACATACCGCGTCAAAATCGTCGAATGCTCGAATGAAAACTACACGCTGACGATAGTTTTGTAAGTTGTGTAACGTGTGCGGCACGGCCACGGGCATGCGAATTATGCGATTGGTGCCGCTCCCAAGTGCGGTCGGGCTTCTAATTATGTCAATGTCGCCGCCATCGGCCGGCAAGTGTTTGTTTTGTTAACTTAAACTTATAAGCTTTTTATTTGAGTAACGGAGTTAAATTTGTCAACTTGCGAGGTAATTGAATGGTTAATTTATCTCTTGTTGTGAAAATAAAGGCAAGAATACTCGGAAAAATCAAGAAATCTTGAATTAAACTGGAGTGAAAGTTGAAATAAATTAAATATTGTTTCGAAGGTTTTAAACTTGACATAAAACAAACAGCACAATCAAAATCAGCTTACAGCGCCATCTAAATGTTATTTAAACGTGCAAAAATATACTTTAAATAAATTAAATTAGTATTTATTGGTAAATAATTATTAAATCTATGCAGATACTTAAGTATCAATTAATCAATAATTTTAATCATCTTAAACATATTAAAAAATACAAAATAAATTATTTTATTTTCTATTGTTCGAAAGTAGCTTTACTTTTGTATGTCACAACTGCAAGTTGCAGAAATTAAACTTGTGCATACTAGCGCCTCCTATGAATTAATTGTCGAACTAATATTCGCACGTGCCACTTGTTCAACGTAAATAGATAAATCAATGAAACAGATGAAACCACGTGAGAAATGTTTACATAACGAATGAAAATAAAAACGGGTGACGCGAGCGTGGCAAATTGGATTTTGCCACCGTGTAATTAGTAATTAACCACCGGATAACCGGATACTAGTTACAATTAGAACTAACGCTGCCACCAATTTTGCACATCCGAAAACACATTCTATACAAAAAAAGAAAAACAGGCGACTGAAAATAATGTTAACAACAACAACCAAACAGAAAGAAACAAGAGGAATGGAGCAAATAACACACAGTAACAGGATTATTTTATCTGATGGCTCAAACTGACCAAATATTGATTCAAAAAGCCGGATACGCCTTGAAACTGATGTGCGCACGAAGCGCGGATTGCAATTAAGGCACAAACAAAAAATCGCGTTCGCCGATCCGTTTTATAACCATTTTATGGCATAGACATACACTTATAAGTAATAACATAACATGTTAATCATGTTAAAACAAGTTGTTATACCGCTGCGAACGTTTGAGTTCAATTCATGCTCCAAACAGTGTTTGAATAGGTACATGTACCTAGTTATTTTAATTTTTGATTTATAATTTAATTACGATTAAAATTACAGCGGTTTATGATTAAAAATTACAGTATTCTGTTTTTTGATGCTAAAATACAACTTTATCAACCAATTTATTAAAAGTTATAAGTAAAAATGCAGAATAATTAATTTTTTTAATTAAAAATAAAAATTGCAACAAAGTTCCACTAGGAAATTGCGTGAAAATTGCATTGGTTGATAATTTTAATTAAAAACATGATTTATATTCAATGTTTTACTAATAATTTATTTTCGGTAGGTCACGATATAATTGAATGTAGTCGACATGCATCTAAATGTCAGTTAATTGTCTTTGTGCACGTTAATAAATTATTATCTTTATGACGTATTGTTTCATTGTTTTTTAAATAATGGAGATTTAAACATGTAAAACAGAAGCACTACCAAAACATGCAAATAAAATTAATAATAACAATTCAAAAAACTCAAAGTGAATATTGAATGTTTTTCAAAATCATGTAAAATTTTGTGAAAATACCTATGTTGCAATTTATGATTATCTGTATTTAAGATTGACAAATAAAATGACTAACACAATATTGCCATAGGTAATGAATTTATAGGTGCAATAAAGGCGTGTCTTGCAATTTACAATGCATTTGGCAGAATCTACATTCATAAAGCTTCATAAAATGTACATACGTTTTTTCCTTTGGGCCAGTGGCGGATTATGCTTCAGTGGGGCCCTAGGCGCAAATCAAGTTTGGGGCCCCTAAATCCGAAAATTTTCAAAAACGGTTATTAGCCCAGTAAAATTAATAGTTTTAGCGTACGCGCGCTGCAAAGTCTACTTCAACATTCGTTTGTGCCAAAAACTCATTTCCACACCACCATGAGGTAGAGTACGTGGCGCGTTTTTTTTATCGTGGCATCCCCAGTAGGCTTAATCCACACGCACTATTCCAAAATTTAATGGATTATCTTCCGATTCGCTCTTCGCGATGGACCAGGTGTTGTGCGTTAATTGTTTTCAGGACCGATCGAAATATCACAGGTAAAATTTTCTGCCATACTATCCGCGATGGGATTATCGTTTTCAATGCTATCTTGGTTCTCGAGTTCATCGTACGTGTGCTCAAAAACGGTAATCGTATTTAAATACAAATTACAAATTTTCTTTTCTTGTCTTCTCTTGGGCAAAGATTTCAATAATTTTGTCGTACTTTAGTTTTTTAAAAATATCATTTTCTATGAACATTAATGCGAAGTCATTTAAGTGCTCTTGTGAAAGACTATTGCGCAGATAGTTTTGACTCGTTTTAAAACTGAAAATGTCCTTTCTCCACTTGCATTAGAAACGGGCAAGGTCAAAAAAATTTGCAGTATTGTATGTATATTTGGAAAAGTTGATTTTAGACCATTAATATCCTTAATATTTTCTTCTTGTATGTATTTTAGAAAATGAGTTAACTCATCAGTAAAATATTCTGGCTCAATATCTTTTTCATACTTAAGACAATAATCGCTCTACACAATTATTAGTCTCAACACGGCTTAATTTTAAATCAAAGAACATTTTAAAATCGTTAAGAACTTTCATATAGACATCGCCCCTTCGAGTAATTTCTGATGTTAATACATCACATACAATATAAAAAATGTTGACAATAAAAAAATTTCTTTACGAAAATGCTGTATCATTTTTGTTCGTTTCATCATATGGATATTTGCGTTTTCTTTGTCTCATTTAGCCTCCTCTTCAACAGTTTCGAAATTATTTCTGACCTCTGTTATAAATTCGTTTAATGATTCTAATAAACTAACACTATTAAGACACTTTGGTTCCTGTAAATATTTGCTGGTAATTTCGATTCTCTGTAGGAGTTTGTTCCAGAAAATTGTTAACAGTGCCGTCTCAAATTGATCGAACTCTTTTGATAATTTTTTTGCTTCTAATTTTGAAATTGGTTTTCCTTTTTTTTTCATTGATACCTAATTGAGTCTTAGGGCTAAAACAGCGTCAGCTCTTGCGGACCATCGTGTATCAATTATTCTCTTGATACTTTTAGAATTCTTATCCTTCATGCATTCAGTTAAAATATTCCACCGTCTTGTAGATGCAGCAAAGAAAGTTATATATTTTGCAAAAACATAAAATACTGTAATGCTCCAGAACAAGATTCCGCTGTAGTATGCCCAGCCAAATTTAAAGAATGACTTCCACATGGTATGAATTCAGCTGATTTGGAATGTTGTTTTATGCGTGCCTGTATTAATCCACTGTACTTGCCAGACATGTTAGAAGTGTTATCATAAGATTGGCCCCTACAGTTTGTGATATCTAAGCCATAATCATGTAACTTTCTAAGTACAATTTCTTCTAACGACTCACTGACCACTCTCTGTTTTTTTTAATCCAACTACCACCCCAAAAATCTAGATAAAAATTGTAGGAGGATAAACGTTGGTACAACGTGTTCCGCAGATGTGAAAAATGATAGAAAGACGAAATAATTAATATTCCAAAAAGAGAGTTACCCGCTATTTTACAACCTCAATGGAATATTCCTCAACTCATCTCCTCCACAGATGTTCGAAATTTTAAAAAATTGGCAATATACTACTCGCATTATAGCTACAACTTTCTAACGCAATATTCAAGAAAAGGTCACAAAAATTCGTGGCAGAAAACATCCAAATTTTATTTTAAACAGTTTGCCATAAAGAAATAAAATCGGAGATAAAAAGTTTTAAGTCAGCTATATATCCGTGACGGTTGCTTTGCGGACACGTGTGAAATGCCGTTTTGGTCGCCAAGTGAAAACCAATACGCTATTCATAAAGGCTGAGGTCAAAACCAACTGATGAAGTATTTGTGGAATTACTATGTCTATATGGGACATATAAGTGCCAGGGGCCCCTCAGGCAGCCGGGGCCCCCCAGGCAGCCGGGGCCCTAGGCGCGCGCCTAGTGCGCCTAGGCCGTAATCCGCCACTGCTTTGGGCAAATATTAAGAGTGGGATAGTTTTTTCTTACAATTTCTGCGATAATTGTGTAAGGTACGTAAAAGTATAATTTTGGGCATTCTTCAGAGTGTATTTAATGCCTCACACTATACTGATTTAAACAAACTTACTCGTATTGCAAGTACAAACAATAAAGGTGTGTTTGCCTGCATTAATAACTGCAATAAAATAAAAGATTTCATTTCGCCAACATACTTGCTCAGTTACAGGTACGTGCGCATGCACACCTTTAACACGAACCGAAAACAACTTTTAAAAACAATTTAACACAAACATCAATCGTCATAATTGACAAAATTAAAAGAAACAAACGAAATATATCTACACAGTTATTCAAAAGTAAAGAAAAAACATGAAACATTTGCTAATGTGTGATTTTGATTTGATTTCGAAACAAACTAATCCCCAAGATCAAACACAGCTAGAGAAAAATAAATTAATGAAAATGTAAATAGATTTTCGGCGGCGCTTGCCAAAAATGTTGCAAAAGAAACCACCGGTCACGCAAATGTTCGTTTGAAAATTTGGCAACACGCAGCGCGATGAACGCTTGAATATGCCTTTCAGATCGAAATGAAAAACGATTCCAATTGTAAGGTGAAACACACTTTAAACTTGCTGCTGTGCGTGTTTAACGGTTAGGTTTTATGTGTGTGTTCATGAAATGTCATGATTCATAAAACAGTCACAAGATTTCAGAGCGTTTTTCGCGAGACTTTTGATTTTCAGACAACACCTGCGAAAACCCACACAAAAAGCACAAAAATACGGAAGAAATAGTTCGCATATTTCGCGTGATTTTACGCGGCGCAATATTTACAGGTTTTTAATTAATTACTCCAAAAGTATTCAATAAATTTGAATAATTTTTACATGAATCTGTTTATTATTAAATTAGAAACCTATTTATGAAAGAAAAATAAGTTTAACTATTTTTAATAAAAAGATACAAAGCAATTTTTGTAAATTTTATTTTTTTTTACAAACAACACCTTAAATTGTTTATAACTTTAACAAATATTATTCAATCATTAAAATTTTGACGTACTTTGATTGTTAATTTAATTTCTAATCGATTTGTGAAGAAATCATAATTTTAGCTCAATTTTTTCTTGATTAAATTAAGAAAAACGAACAATTTTTCAATAAATATTGCGCCACGTTAACAGGCATTAAAAATATAAATACACAAAAAAATTAAGTAGAAAAGATGATTTTATCTACTTACGCCGATTTGGATCGTAATGATTTTGCATAATTTCATTCCAATTATAAAAAACACTTTAAAACATTCAAAACGTTAAGTAAAACTTTCAAGAAAAATAAATCACTTAAAAAACACAAACTTTTTCAGTTTTCAGGAGTTCTTGTCGAAGAAATTCACAATATTTATATTAATTGTCCGAAATATTTATAATTATTTATTAATAAATCTGATTTAGTTAGTTTTGTGCTACAGTATTATTTAATTCACTTTAAATTATCTATTTCTTTACAATTTAAGACTTTTCATCATTTTTTTTATGATATTGTGACCGTCGTGACGTTGTGAAGGCTAGCTGAAAGTATGGAATAGAATAAGCACACACGGAAAGCACTCGACTAAGTGCCTGACGATAGACTGAAAATGTGATTCGCGCCGAACATAAATAAAACGAAATTTCGTATGTGGCATTCGCGACGAGAGTTTCGCGGTCACTCGCAGTCCTCATCGCGTGTCGAATTGCGAATTTATACAAACAATAAACACGTAGCTTTCATTCCACTCATACCTGATGTGCCACTCATCGGAAAACAAACAATATTTGCTTCAAAATTTAAATAATTGCTTGAGTAAAATGATACATTTGAACTAACATGTATGAGAAGTTGCCTGCGCTTGATATTACCGAAAGTTTATTAATAAGTAAAACATTAAAGGGTGTATAAATTAATAGTTGAATTAAATTTGTTTGATTTAAAAAAATTATTGTATATTTTTAATATTAGGTGAGAATAAACTTGAAAATGTAAAATGTAGTGTAATAAAAGTTGCCTAACATAACACACCACCAAACAGAAAATGTCTCGCATCGTCAATAAGCAATTTAATTTCTCATCGTGTTACAGGAGTTGCCTATAGTTTAACCCAACTTTAAAAAATATTAAATTTTGCTTCAATAAAAGTGTTAAAAATCAAAAAAACCTTGAAACAACTGCAATAACATAATAAATAAAATATTGCAGCAATATTCATACAATATTACTAATATATAATTAAATTCATAAAACCTGCATGTTTTCCCTGTTTTTTTTCTGAATTGTTTATGACTTTATTTAGTAATTTTGGATTTCCCACTCTAACTGTGCAACAAACTAACGAATCGCACCTGTATTAAAGCTGGGCAGACATGCGCTCACCTGCGTTCACCTAGCGTCGGCGTCGTAGCTATTACTCGCTGGCAGTTCGCATCGTTCGCATCGTATAAAATCAAAAGTAACGAACGCGCGGCCGTCACTTCCAATATTATTGTCGCGCGCTGTCAAATTGTAGCGCGTCGAACGACCCGCGTTTAAATCCAAATTCACAGTTACACCGTTAATAATAATAAAGTGCGATATTACAATATTCACATTAAATTAAATTAAATTAAATTAAATACGAATTGATATCAAAGTGTCAACCAGAGTGACATGACAAGTTGATCAACCTCAAAACATTGGCAAACCGAACAATTCGAAAAGTTTTTGTAAGAAAAAGTGCGTTGTGCGTTTGAACCATCAAAAAAATGGATCACAAACTGGAGCGTAAGCAGCGGATAATGCTGGACGACGACCGCAAGTTCGCCTTGATGAAAGTAAGTCACAAAAAGTGCTTAAATTCATACTAAAACGAAAGAAAAAGTTTACGAAATTGTTTTTATACGCATAAACATAAATATAAGTACCATGTTTTTATTTATATGATACATGTATCACAATGCGCAATGCATAGTCGAAAATTTCGCTCTGGAATTTTTTTTCGGAGGCAATTACGAGTAAAGACGTATTACGCACAAACGCGGTGTTAGATTACATTTTATAGAAAGTTATAACCGAATATAAAAATTATATCTTTGGGTGACAGCAAGTATCAAAGTACATAAAAATCAATTTAATTCAAGAAAGGAATACATTTTTGTATTTTTTAATTGTGTGCATTATTTGTTGTGTATTTGCGTGAAACGTGCGGGAAGAAAAAGGAAAAAAATCGTCACGCCTCGCTACGAATTTCGAACTGTAACTTATAATTCGATTCGAAAGCGTCCGGAGTCCGTCGCAGCGTAATTATTATTCTTTTCGTTTAGGATCGCGATTGTGCATTGCATTTACGTGTGCTTCATGCGTTCGTAGCGCATACCGCACGGTTAATCGGAAACATGAATACAAACAATAATAACAAAAAAACAGCGTGTTTGTGTGTAAATAAAATGGTAAAATATGAGATTTTACCAAGCGCATGGAAGGTAATGGTTATGCTTTGTATTGTTGAATTTAATATGAAAGACTAGCTGTTGCCCGCGACTTCGTTCCCGCAGTGTTTAATAAAAATGTAATTCATTTTTACTCTCTTGTTCTAGACATATTCGTAGTAAGAGTCAATTCTATCAATAAGATTAGCAATTTTAATTTAAAGAAATTATGCATATAAAGTTTTGTCAATAATGCACTTCAGCGCCCCATCTCGAATTCAACTATTTAACTATAACTATGATTGAATCTCAATGTCAAATTTTATTCGATAGAAAAGAGCTGTTTTGAGGATTTTCCCGGCAATTATTCGAATTTTTCTCACCTTTTAAACCTTCCCTAGACCTCCACGAATAATTCAAGACCAAGATAAGATATATCCGTTGAGCCGTTCTCGAGTTTTAGCGAGACTAACGAACAGCAATTCATTTTTATATATATAGATATATAAACTAGCTCATTGAATGTGTACATGGTGTACATGGTGTAAATGAGTAATTCTTTATTATTTATTATTAAATAATCATTTTGTGATAATTTTGGTATAAATTTTTACTAAATCAATCACTAGATAATTTTCTTGTTTTCTTAATAAGAAATGATAATAATACATGTTAGAGCCATTCATGTGTGAATTATTCTACAATAAGTATGATTAAACTTTCATCTCTTATTTTACACCCTTTCAATTAAATTTTTGGGGTAAAAAGTAGCTTATATTATTCTCCTAGGTCCAAAATTTATTCATACAAAAATTTATCAAAATTGCTCCGGTAGTATATCCGTGAAAACGACACAAACATACAAACTCACTATATTTCTTCGAATATGTAGTAATCCTTTTTGTTAACATCCTGTGTACAATTACAAATTGAATATTTAAATATTTCATTTCCGTCTTGTGTGTAATGATGATTCGAATGTATTCCTCTACTTACCTACACAACTCATTTCGAATACATTTAAATCTCATTATTCGATCGGACATAGATGCAACCGCCGATTGTGGCAATTATTGTTTATAATGTATACGAGTGCACCTTAATATCGTGATGGTTGTGTCATTGTGATGTAAACCATTATTTTGTTGAGTTCTAAGTGGCAGTTTCCACTGCTTTTGTTTAATCATTAAATTAATGATGTTCATGTGTAAATTAGTGTTAATGATTAATTTATAGCAGTTAAAAAGTTCGACTTTTATCATTTCATTTCCATACACGTGTCTTAAATGAACACTGAGTGAGTGGTTTTTGCGATGTTTCAAAATCATCACAATTGCCTTCGTTTTTTTTATTATTATGCGTCTTGCTTTTAGTTTTTAACCTTGATTACTCGTGGTTTTTGATTTTGTTACGTTTTCAACAAAAGCAGTTGTTTAACTTTTTATTTAATAAAATATAAAGTCTATTATATAAAGTCTCAATGTTAATGTTTATATTTGTTTTTAAGAGGTATAATTTTATGGTAACGGTTGCAAAATTAAAGATTTTTTCTTTATTTCTGTAGAATTGGTTGCCTATACCATAAATTTAATTGATTATATTTAATACTAGCCTTAAACCGCGGCTTCGCTCGCGAATATCTAAAATAATGAAGTTGCATCCGTACGCGTCTGTAGTCACAGAAGAAGTAACAATGAAGTAGAATGACGGGTAGTTTAAAATGGCTGAAAGTAGGGGAGAGGGGGCCAAAGTGGGCCCCATAAGCGAAAAAAGGGGATTTGTTTACCTTTTTTCACTCGTTACCCTATTTTTTGCATCCTTGTTCAGTATTCAATATTAATAAGCCGTGTCTATCAAAATAAAAAAAAAATCAGAATATGGGGCAAGTGGGCCCCCGTCCATAAAAATTTTGCTATTACCTTTGTATCCATTTTTTTGCTTATATATATTTTTTTTTCATTTCTTACTTCGAATTTGTTAATGGAGTTATTTTCCCCTCTTATTTATCAAAAATTTTAGGGGGCCCACTTTGCCCCTCAATTTTTTAAGCCACCTGAATTTCAGGGGCCCACTTTGCCCCCTTCCCCTATAGTCTATGGAAGTATAGTGTACAGTCTCCATAGTGTAGTCAATTGGATTTGATGTTGACGTAGCTGTCGGTAATACAGTGTGATAATGCAGTGTGATGGTACTATAGTACTTAGGTTTGAGCTTCATTGCTAGAATGCTAGATGGCGTTAAAGTAGTCAAATAGCCAGATGCAGAGGTATTATTGGCTAAACAATTTCTTTATTTTATTAAAAAAAAAAAAATTATTAAATAAAAAGTAGCCTATAACCATTCGGGGACCACTAAGAATATGTGTACAAATTTTCATGATGGTCTGTTAAGTAGTTTTTGCGTGAAAGTGTAACAAACATCAGGACTTTCGCATTTATAATATTAGTAGGGATTTATATATTTAATTGATAATATAGTTAATATTGTACACAATAAAATGCAGTAAATGCTGTATTATTTTGTCCATCAGCCTTGGAATTTGAAGATTTTTTGCTGTTAAAGAATATTTTTCTTTATTTTATGTGCATTAATGGATTTATTCTTCATTTTCAATTCATTTCCGCATTTAAAATACTCAAAAACAATCATTTCTTTTGTTTATAACAGAATAAAAGTATCATATTAATGTCATGGAACATTTGAGAAGTGTGAAATGGTCAATAAGTACTCTTATAATTGCCTATCAACATTGGAAATAATGATTTCCCTCAGCGCGTCTGACGCGTATAAATTCTGCAATCATTACCGATTATGTCGGAATACGCGGAAATTGGTACCAGTAAAAACAATTCCACTGTAAACAGGTAACATAGTAATTATAGGCATTTAATTTGCTAAATGTGTGCACGCAAGGTACGCAATATTTTAATTGCTGTGTTGATTGCATGTGTTGATTGTCGCAATATTGAAATCATAAACGTGATGAGAAATAAAATTCTGTTTTTATATGATTTTATTAATAGGAAGAAAAAAAAATGAATACCAAGTTAAATTATCCGTAATTCTGCATTTCTTAATATAATTTAACAAAAAGAAACTAAATTATTATGAAGAATATAAAGGTATAAAGTTGTGGTGTTTTTAAAATTATGTTTACTTGTTTGAAGACGTTGTAAATTACAATAACAACATCAAAATAAACTAATTAATCGTAGAATAATAGTATTTTGTTAAATTTAGAAGCAATGTGCAAATAATGTTATTGCAAACATAAAACTGAAATTCGTAAACAATTTTTTGCAATATATAATGATGTATTAGGTAGGTACTCGTACATGCGTATTAAAAGAAGATATTTATGAAAAAATAACTTGCAAGACTTGTTTAAAACCGGATATTATTGTTGGTAGTCAAAAATAAACCCACAAAGGTGTCCATACTATTTTTTACTGCAATTTCAAGTAAAAATTAGTTATATTTTTCTTGTTTAGTTATAGTTTTTTTTTGTAGTTGATTAAAATATTTGCCCCACCTTTATCTGCTGCGGTAAAGATTAATGATTAATTAAATACATGAAAACATAGTTTAATAAATCATCAAAGGTTAATTAAATTTTGTTTAATTAATTAATAACTAGAACTATGAGTCCAAAATGCAAGAGGTATAAATATTTAGACAAAAAAAGGTTATTATGGATTTCCAAGGTCAAGTTATTAATATAAATAGTATAAATATATTCAGTACATTTTTATAGGTTAAAAAAATAAACCCATCGTTTATAAAAATCATGCAATCAATTGTTGTTTTGATTGTATCTACTCGTATGTTACTAACTTTGTAATACTAAGTACCATAAGTACATACTTGAACTAGTTAAAAATAATTTTAAGATTAAAGTTTCAATTATTTTGTTTTGTTCATTGCCCTATTTAAAATGCTTATCATTTATTCATAGATATTTGTCAATACAATTGAAAATGAAAAGGTTTAAGTACTTTAGTCACGGCCTTGACCGCTCGTGTTTAAAGAATCACTTTTTGTGTCTTAAAACAGTAAAAAACAGGCGCTTTAAAGATGGAAGTAGAAAAATGTTATTAAAAGTATAATAATTAATGCAAAACTTTGTTTTTTTATTTAATTGCCCCATAATAAAATTAAAAGTAGAAAAATATTATTTTGCACATTGAAATATGAATTCTGTTATTCACCATTTCATCCCAGACGAAAACAACAACTAAAAAAATTATATTTATGAAGTAACCGACAACAGATTGCAATCGAAGAGTTTTAAATGTCAATAATCATAATTACTTTAACTGCATGATTGTATACACATTACACATGGACAAAGTATGCACAAGAACAGGTACAACTAGTTCATTGTCAGCAGTAATTACACAACTTTGATCTCGCCAGTAAGTCGCCCAGTAATGAGTAATTTGACTGACAGATTCTTAACATTTAGTGATCTGTGAAAGTCATCAAAACGTTTTAACTCAATACAACTGATTCATCGTTGACAAAATTATACCAATGATAAAAATCCCTACTAATATTATAAATGCGAACGTCCTGATGTTTGTTACACTTTCACGCAAAAACTACTGAACAGATCATCATGAAAATTTGTACACACATTCTTAGTGGTCCCCGAATGGTTATAGGCTACTTTTTTTTATATTATTTTTTAAATAAAATAAAGAAATTGTTTAGCCAATAATACCTCTGCATCTGGCTATTTGACTACTTTAACGCCATCTAGCATTCCAGCAATGAAGCTCAAACCTAAGTACTATAGTACCATCACACTGTATTATCACACTGTATTACCGACAGCTACGTCAACATCAAATCCAATTGACTACACTATGGAGACTGTACACTATACTTCCATAGACTATACTTTCAGCCATTTTAAACTACCCGCCATTCTACTTCATTGTTACTTCTTCTGTGACTACAGACGCGTACGGAAGCAACTTCATTATTTTAGATATTCGCGAGCGAAGCCAAGGGTTAAAGCTAGTAACTTATATATCATGTAGAATAATGTTGACAGATGCAGTAAAAGAAACAATCACTTAATCTTGCTTTACGATCATGTTACGGCAATAAAATACAAAATTGTAATAAAAAACCGAAATAAAATAATTACAATCATTATAAATTGTAATTACACGCCATTTGTTAATTAATTATTTATTGCACAGTTTAATAACTTTTTTGACTTGGCAATTCTGCGACTTTGCATCGTGATCGTAAAAAAGTGAAAACACTTGATTAACGCACATATTCTAATATAACTAGCAAAATTAACTTATGCAACCAAAATTACAAGACGAATAAAAGAAACAACACATAAGTGTACTTTACTTACTTCCGAAAGCATCCAAAAATGGATATATACAAAACGGATGTGACATAATGATAATTCGGTATTTTGTATTCCGTCTGTGATGAGGAACGTTTTGGTGCCGAAATGTTTTGATTAAATTACACACAAACACTTTCGGTTTTTTTCACCGCGCTCACAAACACACACACTGAGTAACTAACTAAAAATTGAAACTAGCAAAGAAAGCGTCAGACTACCGAATGTTTGCATGATTCATGAACCACAAAATTTCTCTTTCTTTCACAGCGAAATTAAATTTGAATTTTTCATTTCTCGTATATGAGTATTAACCTAGGTTTGTCATGGACGTCGGAAAAAAAAAACTGGTTTGGTTTCCAACTCGATGGATTTGATTTGATACTTAGAAACATTACATTATTATGGTGTATTAGATACACTAAACACATAAATAGTTTATTAATTTGTTAAATTCCCAGGTATTTCGTATTATTTCATCATTACGACGACATTTTTGACGATTTAATTGCTGCCAGTTGCTAATTGCTTTTAAATTAAACTTGAAGTATTTATTGAGTGATATCTATATATTTATATATTTATTTTACTAATTTATATTGCGTACATGGTTAGTATTAATGATTTATTTCTTTAGTTGAGTGTATAAAGTGGTATTGTCAATAGAAACGTGTGATTTGCAAATAATGAAGTAGTTATTTGCCAAATTGTTACGAAAATGTTGAATAAACAAGAAAATCAGCAATAGGAAAATGGCTGCGTTGGTAAAACGATTAATTCACATTAATTCATTCATTTGACTCATGAAGTGATAATTTTAGTTCTTTAATATAATTTATTTTAATCATTCTAAAAATCAAATGCCAAAAAAACAAGAAATTTCACTTATCGATTTTAAAATTTATAAATTCAAGTCAAATTCAAATTTTATTTATTTGCAAATATAATATGTGCTAATATTTGACTGTAAATTGAATTATTTTGCAAGTTTTAATGCGAAATTTGTAATAAATTAATATTTAATCGAATTTAATATTTGTTTTGCTTTTATCTGAGTTTGTTGAAAAGTTCTCTATAACGATGAATGTATAAGAAGATTACGAGTAGAAGATTATGGCTAGGCGACGTGATGAATGGCTGATAATTAATTTAAATTAAAATATGTGTGTTAATATGGACGTGATGAAATAGAATGCAAATTAAAGGCACGCGCGAAACTTGTGTCATCATATTCGTAGATAAAAAAAAATGTAAATGTTTGACATCTGATATAATGTGCTATTCAGTGCCATATTAAATTCCATTAAATGATATGTGTTTAATTGATTGAGATCGTTTATGTTAATATGTACGAATTTAAATTATAGTCACACTTTATAATACTAAATACTGTATTACTACATTCATTAGAATTTCATGGAAATAAAAAAAATCATTTTAATTTTCCTGACAAATTTAGTTTTAGCTTTCTTCGTTTAAACAATACATCGTACATTATGTATAATAATGTTCTTCCTATTGGATAATAATTAAGTATTGATTTGAGCGGAATTCTACTTGAAAATGAAGAAAAGATTTTATTTACGTGGAATAAATCATATAAACATTAACATAAATTATAAGGCAAATTTTGCTTTCATGTTGATGATTGTAAATGTTGATGAATGTTAAAAAGTAAAAAAGTAGGCAGAGATTTCATAATATTAACAGAAGCAACAAGATGTCATGTTAACAAATATACACAACAAACACAAATTAGACAAATTAATAAAAAGAGCAACTTTAGAAGAAAATGGTAGCAATTGTTGAATGAAAAATATTGATACTGCTGTAATTTTATCTTTTACTTTTAAAATATTAGTTAAATATTAATTTTTTATGATTTAAATTTTAACTTACTGTTATCTACTGACATATGCACAACAGACATTTTTTTAATGAAATTGTGGCTAATTAAATTTATTTAATTAATTAATTAGTCGTCTGGAATTTCTTATTATGTGCAATATTTATATAATTGTAAATTCAATTAAAATTATTGCAGCAATAATTAATGTTTCCGTTCAGCAATAAAAAGTTAAATTCATTAAAAAATTAGAAATTGATTTGAAATAATTCTAGACGCAATTTGATAATAATTTGCTGCTAAGAATAAATTATAGCAAAGATCAATTTTAGTTATTGCGCGGAAATTCCCATCTTAAGTGTAAAACTGTGATTGCTTAATTATATATGCTATCATTTTAATGTAAATTCAACCACAACTTTTAAACTTTTGTATTCCTTTACTCGGACTTCTCCGACATAGTTGTGATATAACAATGAGCAATAACCAATCACAAAAACAATAAAGTGTAAAAAATTCGGAGCTCAACGCATGATGAGTTAACACAAAAAAAACGCAAAACGCACGTAGTTCATTTTTCGGTTGGACGCTCATAAATAATTTCCTTTGTTCACTATTTCCTAGCCGCCTACAGCCATATTATACGAGTAGCAAAATATCTATCAAAACCAATACGCATTGAAACAAAACGAATAATGCTGAATGTTGAATGTTGAATGTTGAAATGTTTGTAATCAAATCGTGGAAATTGTATATAAAACCACATCTATTTCAAATCCGGAGCCAACTACTACTAATAGGCGTACATATATTATAAATAACAATGTTAATTTAGTGTTTTCTTTAAAAAGTTGATTACCAATTAAATCTGTGTGCAATAAATGGTGTGTTGCGTTATTAGCAGGTTCACGCTGCGTAAAGATTGCAAATTTATTTCAATTATTGCTGATTTACCGCGGTTATTTCTACAAACGCATTAATTAATTTGTGTTTGTGTAAATTGTAAGAATATTAATTGTTTAAAAGTAATAATACAAGTGCAATTAAAAATATCAAAGCTGTAGTATGCAGTAATAATTGCAGTAGTGCCATATTTTATATGATCATCTATAAAAGCGGAGCATTTTGGATAGAAATTGAATTTCACTTTTAAATTTCAATTGTTTAAATTCCCTAGAAACTAGTCGAATGTGATTGATGTGATCCGTTGACTTTCAGACCTTTCGAACCAATAACCCAATAAACTCACTCTGAATTAAACGAACTGCATTAATCTGTGCATTAGTATGCAGTGACATGCGTTTAATATGCAGTAAATCTTAAATCATAATTAATTAGCTCTGTTTATTCATGTTGGGCATAAATCTGACTTGATGCAGATGTGCATTAAACCTACTCATATAAATAAATACTCAAGACGTATTAATTATTGTAATTTTCAGACATATCCAAGTCAATTATCTTAACTTACCATTCTAATCGATATAATCATTAAGTGAATTTGTGGTTTATAGGTAAATTGTGCGAGTTCAGGTTAAACATATTAAATAGCATATGTTTTGTTGTTTATGAAAGTAAATCAATTTTTATGTATTTTTTGCATTTGAGGTTAATAATATCACTTTCATAATGTGTCCTTTTACTTATAATCAGTTTAGTTAAAAAGAAAAATTGCGTTATTTCTATAAATCTTACATTTTTGTCTTTTGAAAGGCAAACTAACCTTATAACCTCACTTTTACGAGCTTATTTTGACAGGTAACCAGCAAAATTCTAAAAATTAACCTCAAAACCAGTAAAATATCAAAAATTCACTTTGTATAATATTGTAGCCTTTATATTTTATTATTTCTCAATTTCATATAAAATAGGCAGGTAATAAACACCTATTTTTCACTTTTTCTGTTTTTACTTAATATTCCATTATTATTATTATCTTTATTGTTATGGATGGCTTAACGCGACGTGTCATAGCAGTAATAACCGTTGTATATGCTGACCTTTGGCTTTATGTCTGCTCTTTTTGTGATTTGCTAATTATCTGTTTATGATTCTTGTGTGTCTCTCATATTTCAACAAGTCTGGTATTTTATAAATGTCGCAAACGTTGCAAAAGATGCAAATACACCTTTTAACAGAAACAGTTCACAAAAACACACACTGCCACAATATACACATAATATAAAATATTTTTATTTTTAAAGTAAACCAATCACATAATAAATATCATCTGACGAAATTTTGACCATTTTGTTTATTATATTTGTGGAGTGTCAGGTGGGTTTATCAAGGATTTATGGATTGAAAATGTGTGGTTAATTTGCAATAATAATAAATTTGAAATAACTTGAAGTAATTTGTGATACGCATTAAACAAACGATAAATTTCATTTCGTCACATCAAACGTAGAAATTTAATTTTGTGTTGAAATCTGTAAAATGGACATTTCTAATGTGTAGTCGGTAATAATTTCAAATGTGTGCAATATCTATGTGAATAGTAATTGTATAATTAATTTTTCTCATAAATTCACTAAAGTAAATAAATATCAAACAATTTTCTATTGAAGTAGGATTTAATTACTATTTTTTGAAGAAAACAAACAAAAATAAATATTATTCACTTGTGGAAAAAGTGATTGTCAGTGGTATTACAATTGCAATGCAGTAATGCTGTCAAAGTTGCCTATACTCGAGTAAATTCCAATTTTACAACGCTGCTTTTACAAAAATCGTTTTTAAGCAACATTTATAAAATTAACGCCATCTCTGATACAATTATTTAGCTATAGCATTGATTGAATTTCTATACCAACTTTCATCCCTTACATAACACCCTTGAGACGGAGACAAACCCATCAAATCATAAATCATCAAAATCTGTTCATCCGTTCTTGAGTTATACATGCTGTAACTAACAAAATATTTTTGTTTTCCTTTTTTAACCTTAATTAAGTACTCAAATATAAAATTAAATCAACCGCTACTATTTTCCATATTTTGTGATAAGTCTCACATAGAAATACATCAGCTGCACATTTTAATTATTATTTTAAATACTTATAAATGCAATACTATGCGCAAAAGTTTATAGCTGTTAACATTCACGACGAAGGCACGGCGAAGGCGACCGCGTGCGTGGATTGTGCAAAAATTCCACACAGTTGCCCAATATTATCTCCACTGCGCCTGTTGTGTTGTCTAGATAAACATATCTCTGCATTTATCGTGCTTCTTTGAGGTTGCAGCGGTTCGACACGCGCACGCACGAATAAAATGCATTTGCACTTGTTAATGCGACTAATCCTACTTGCCGACACACAACCAATGTTGTCATATTGCACAAGCGACTCGCATTTGACCTACAAGCTAATATGGCTACAACTATTCACTCCTCATGAAAACAGAAACTTGAAAATGTTGTACACACATAATTATGATCATAATAATAGCAAACAATTTATGTCAATGGTATGATAAGTATAGGCAACCAAATATACACGCATAGAGTAATATAGATCAATTTTACACCATTAGCGAAAAATATTTCAATAAAAACACTCAGAAATTTGTGCCATGTGAATAAATTACCTCTGTGTTTATGCGAAACGTGAAATGTGAGGTGATGAATGAAATTAATGCAAATGTAGGTGAGAAAAAGTGTTCGGAAACCTTGACTTAATTTCACTTTACGAATTACGCACATGCCCACAACACAACAGCCGAATTCAGTGAAGAATAAGATCAATCAAGAAGAAGTAAAAGTCTAGAATTATAAACTTTGCATTCAGACATTCACACAGATCATATATAAACGATGGTAACCTATAACAAAAGATTGAATTAAAGATTAATTGATTTGAAACACTGATAGTGATAATTGAATATATTTGACGTCTTATTTATAAAGTTAATTTACGTAGATGTTTAATTAATTGCGTTGAGATTTCTTTTTCATTTCATTTACGCATTTCGATTGCAACATTTAGCATTCGCATTGAATGGAGTCTTAATTAAAGCAATCGCAAGATTTTTAATCCAATCCATCCTGGCTGGACCTAGACCGTAAATTAATAAAAATGTTTTTCAATTTTCGGCGCGGTAATGAATGATTATTACGAGATATGTTGTAGCGTTATTTATTGCTTTGCTTGCGGCCACGTAATTTAATATCAATACTTACCTCTGCCCGCCTATCACACACAGTTATTAATTTTGTTAGGTTTCATTTTGGTGTATGATACGTTTTAGACATTTATTTTAGGTTAGGTTTGTTGATTTTGGACATCGTTATATCGGCTACCAAGTATACACATCATGCATATAAATTATAGTTTTGGAAATGCGTATTATGTTGTAATATAAGAAGAAAAATGTGTTTTAAGCATTCCTGAATTTGATTAATAACATTAATAACATTATATGTAACATTATTGATCTAAACGAAGCATATTAATATTGAGATTTATTCGCTACTAATATTATAAATGCTAAAGTCCTGATGTTTGTTACACTTTCACGCAAAAACTACTTACCCCGAATGGTTATAGGCTACCTTTTTTTTAAATAAAAAAAATTACTTTTTAAATAAAATAAAGAAATAGTTTAGCCAATAATACCTCTGCATCTGGCTTTTTGACTACTTTAATGCCATCTAGCATTCCAGCAATGAAGCTTAAATCTAAGTACTATAGTACCATCACACTGTATTATCACACTGTATTACCGACAGCTACGTCAACATCAAATCCAATTGCCTACACTATGGAGACTGTACACTATACTTCCATAGACTATACTTTCAGCCATTTTAAACTTCCCGCCATTCTACTTCATTGTTACTTCTTCTGTGACTACAGACGCGTACGGAAGCAACTTCATTATTTTAGATATTCGCGAGCGAAGCCAAGGGTTAAAGCTAGTAAGGTTATAAAAATGACCGCTAGAGGCACGATTTATGACAGAGATCATATACATCCATATTAAACAAGTAAAATTCATTATAAATGTTAGAAAAGTATTAACTACAGTTTATAATGACTGTGTTGTTTTTAAAAATCAATTTTAACGCAATAGCAAATGTCATTGTTAACGATATTCTTGACTGATTCATAGTTTACAATAAAACAATAAAATGGAAAGCAGGAAATGTACGATAATAATTTGGAAAGCAATAATTCACTTTTATTACGTGTAAAACAATACGTATATTACATAAAACTTCATATTAATAAATCACGATTCGGCAAGACTACAAAAAGAACACGCAGCGAACAGTGAACAGAAGATTAAATGATAACTTATAATATGTCATGTCCACACTCAATTAGTCAACAATATATCGCCGTTTGTGGTTGGGTTTTGTGCTTCGACAATTCACTTTATATTCGAATAATGTATTCGGAGAATATAATGCGTGGGTTGATCTTTACATAAATTTTAAATGATTTGGACAAATGATTGGGCCACTGAATTGGATATTACTACGTTTAGGATTTTGTATTATAACTTTTGCATTTTAAGTCATAGAAATTTGCTCGCACATCACTGAGCAGCAATTTCCACCCCGTGACTAAAACCCGTAACTAAAGAACTTTAGTTACAGCTTTAGCCACGTCCGTGTTTAAAATACCACTTTTGAGTCTATAAATCGTGGAAAAACTGGCGTTTTATAGATCGAAGTTGAAAAACAACTTTTATACAATGATTCCAACCAGCAACGTAATGAATACTAAAAACTTCTGTGTCATAAGAACAACCATAAAATTAATTATTTAAAAATTCTTTAAAGCATATTAAACAAATACTAAACATTTTTTTACCTAAATTACCTACTTTTAGTTAATTTGTTGATTACCACATACTATCAACTTGTTTAAAATTCTTGCTGAATGTCCAAAGACATAAAATGCACATTAACCTCAAGACCCATACTCTTGAACCATAAAACTTACACTTTTAATAATTTTAAGTATTGAATTAATAATTGACACCATTTGTTAATAACAATCCGTCACTTTTTCACTTTCAACTTACAATTAAAATTTATCGAATCTATTCTTCACTAAAAACATTAATCATCAACTTATCCAAATTCCATTATCTCTTTGATAAATTATTAAAATCATTAATAGATTTGTACATTTTGCTCAATGCCTGATTTCATGGACATACATCATCAATAATAACATTTATCATTATGATAAAGTGTTATTATTTAATGTTGATGTCAGAGTATTTCAATAGAGTAGGTAAGGTACAAGGTAAACATATATTAAACATGAATATTCGCATTCAACAGATGCGTCTTTCAGCTTCTTTATTCTCTCTCGTAAATGTAAAAGTGGCACTGTGTAGAATGGAACATAATCAGGTGTCACGCTGGCCGGCGACACACATTCATCATAATATAAATTTACGAATCAATTTCGGTGGGTCAATGATGCTTAATGTTCATTCGGGCATTCGATTGCATTACGCAAGAACAACAATCTTAAACAGCACGGATTAACATGGTTATAAATCATTATCTAAATCGAAATGAGTGGCTTCGAGCATTTCGTTATGGTGTTTCAATAAAACAAACATCTTTTGCTTCATTTTTGACGTTTACACGGTGTAAAACATTGGAATTATGATAAAAATTACAATAATTATCAATATGTGATTATTAATAATTTTGTACTAATATTATTGTACTAATTTTATAATTGTATTCGTTTTGTTGAGTAGAAAGAAAACATAACCTACAAAGAATCTATTTAACCTACAAATCACAAGAAAACAATTAGATAATGCTAATATATCCTAAGTAATATTAAAAATGCGAATGTAAGTTTCTTTGTATGTTTGTGACGCTTTCACGCATAAACTACTGAACGCATTTTGACAAATTTTGGTTTTAAGCTAGTTTAGCCATTGGAGAAGCAAATAGGCAACTTTTTGTACTGAAAATATAACATACAGGGTGTGAAATATGAGATGAAAGTTAATATAGAGATTTAATCACAGTTTTTGTTACATAATTCACACCCAGATGGCGCCAAAGTCTATTATTAGCATTTCTCATTTTTTTTCAATTAAAATTCAATAGTTTCATTGAAATCTACTCAAATAATCAAAACATGCAAAATAAATTGAATAATAAAAACAAAGCACTCATAAACTCACTTTTTACCAACTGGTTTGTCCTGATATTCACCTCTTACTCGTAAATACAACCTCATTAACTCATGTCCTCGTGAATCGCCAATAATCCCCGACGCCAATCTCATACGTATAATTCTGTAGACATAAGCAAATGGATAATGTTAGCCTTAGCACCATCATTAATTGCATCTAATACTCATGACTCATTTATCTACAAAACTCTCCAAAACATTCAAGTGCGTGTGGTTTCTTTTTCAATAACCACTTCATCATCAAATGTCAATATTAATCAAACAAAGCCACAATGACACTCAAGGTCATTTCTATTAAACAAATCTCATTAATCTTTAAACTGCACATCGATAATTAAATTTCTTTCGCTGGTAAAAGTTGTTCTCCTTCTTCAGTGGTAGTACTCTCCGGAGGTTGACCACGCGTGATCAAATGATAAGTTTCAGCCTCCAAAGCTAATCTTCTAATATTAGCCAGGCATCCAGCGCATGCTTCCTGTAACTCACGGTCTTCAGACGCAACCGATCGTAGTAAAAATGGCACCACTCCGCATTCATGCATCGTGATACAATTAAACGAATTCTTTGATAGGTAATACAAAGCAACTGCGGTGTTGCGATGTGTGTTGACATCATTAGATGCCATGTAGCCTACAAGGTGGGTTATGGCACCTAATCTGTAAAATAATTTAGTATTAAAGTAACGCCATCTATGTGTGTCAATTTGTATGTTTGGTTACCTGCCAAACATTTTACAATTCGATCCCCATGAACAACAATACGCAATAGCACGTGCCAAATGTTCACGGAGCAACTTATCATCGGTTGTGACAAGGTTAACTAATAATTTAACAACGCCATGGTCAGTAATTACGCCTAGATTCTCTCTGTCTTGAGCTACCTCTGCTAATGCAGCACAGCAACATGCCAGAACCGTTGTATTTGTACTTTTTAGTAGATTTACAATCAATTCCAAGCCACCGACAAAACTACGCACCATTTCACCGGAATCTAGAGCGTATTTTATGCACGGTACCAAAGACCAACATGCGTTTGCTTGTACCTTAAAAAATTATAGGTTAGTTTTTTGTTTTGAGGTTTTTTGGGGATTTTTACTTACAATTGGATGTGGATTTTTTAATAATGACCAAATTAAGCGTACTCCATCTAATTCTTCGATGATACGCATGGAATCTTCATCGTTTGCTGATTCTCGAAGCACCATTGACACGTTTTCTAATAATGGCGGATATGTATAGTTTAGTAAATTCACCAACAGAGGGATTCCGCCGCAGCGTAACAAAACCGAACGGTTCTCTTCGTGACGCATTAATTCAGACAATGCACCGACTGAATTTGATAAAACTTCTTCACGCTCATCAACGTTTTCTAACAATTGAACTAAAATCTATACAAAATAATTTTTAAATCAAAAAAATTAAAATAAAAGAAAATAATGTGTTACTTCAACGGTTTTAAGTTGATTAAACCGATCGACATTCTCCGGACTAATGGCGGACTTCCAGATGGCGCCTGTAACAGCCGCTAGTAGATTCTTATCCTCCCGACAGGTGGCGTCGTTTGCCATGGCTACCAATGGATCTAAACCACCCGCTTGACGCACCATATCTCTTGTAATAGCATCTTCTGAACATTTGAAGATAATCTCAGCGCAATACCGCCTTAATTGAGGCTCATCTTGATTACTCAAGTGTTTAACAATGTCTTTTATCATTCCTTCGGTTTGTATCGCTAGTTGATAGCTTGGATCATGCGCACAACGCGCTATTATACCCACTGAGGGTATTATTACGTCCATATGAACACAACTTAAAAAATTTATTCATTTTTTAATGTTAAACAAAATAAGTATAAACTTACCATAATAATTTGGAGATTAAAGCAATAATACCTGCTTTCATCATGACAAGAATATTCTTATCGCTTTGCGCAGTGGACCAAAGCGCACGCGCAGCTGCCCTAACCACACCCAAAGCATCCTGCGCTTCGCGAGTTAATTCATCAAAAGGCGTCATCAATACACTTTCGCTCACGTCTAACAAATCAGCCAACATCGGAATACCTTCGTATTTTCGAACGTGTTTCCGCGCTTTTCTTATCTGCGCTAAATTAAACAAAGTTTCACCAACCAACATCTGCAAATCTTTTGCTGGGATAATCAAATTGTTAAGCAGTAGCTTAACTCCGCCCAAATCAGTAATGCATCGTTTAATTTCTAGATTCTGTGATAATTCTTTTAGGACATTCAGTGCGCCTAGTTTGCATTGAATGTCTTCTGTATCAAGAAGATTTACTAGTATTTCTAGGCCACCCACATCCTTGAAATAATAAATAAGTAGTTTTAAGGTTATATTTTTAGGTTATGATGAAGTTTTTACCTGAATAGCGCTTTGATTGATAAGATCGCAAAGGTTATGATCTTTTAAGCAGCATAATGAGATGACTGTGGCTGTTTGGTTGCCTGCTTTCATGTATTTAACCAATTTTTGAATATGCCAGTATTCTGGTGGTAAATCCGCTCGGATGAGAGGAATTTTTTCTTCTTCTGATGATGAAGAGCCTTGGCTTGAGTCTTCATTGTCTGATATTTCTTCAACGATCACTTCTTGCGGTCCGAGGGGTTTTTGTGTTGCGCTTAACTCACGTTGAAATGTTTCCGACATTTTGGTTTTGATCCCAACTGAATTTTATACTTTAAAAAAGATTTATAAATGCGTATGATTATAAAATTGTATATATTTGTTAAGTCAGTGTAGAATATTGTTTGATATGTCAATAATGACAAATTAAACAAATTAAAACAAAAACTAATTTAAAGAAGTAAAAACCATGTTTATTAGGTTGCATATGTCATCTACATATGTATAAAAATGTAATGCAACTAAAATTGCATATATTACTGATAAAATCGACACATACTAAGCCTTGAACAAGAAGTTATAAATGTTTTGTATATTTGGTTGCCTATATATGCTTAGTTAGTAATAACAATTTGTTTTTTGCAGTTCCGGCGTAATCTTCACGATATCCTGAAGCCGCACCACGACGATGCGTTCCTTTTGCGTTGGCTGCGCGGTAATTGGACTTTTATTAGTTATTACTTACTCGTTACTTATTTATTATATATTTCGCGTCCGCGTCACGCTAGCGCATACAAAAAAATATCATTGTGCAATCGCTCAATTAGAAAGCAAGTGCCATTAAAACTCTTTCTTTCTTGCCTTCCTTTTTTTGTGGATCACACATTTGAAACTTGTGTGATACGTGCTCAACCACTGACATTACACTCTACGTACACTCGATTCGTACTGCATTCATTTCCTTTTCATAATTATATGAATATTACATTGAGCATATTGTAATTATTATTGGTTTCTTTTTTCAAGCGAGGAGTTGGAATGTCGAGAATGCCGAAAAAATGTTTAGAGAGGTATGGTTATGCTATTAAATATTTGTTTAAAGTTTTAATTGGTTATTTAAGAATAATATGCGTTTGTTTTGTATTCAAGTTTGTTAATTAGTGTTTATTATGATTTTAGTCGATGAATTGGAGACAACAATGGGGAGTTGACGGATATCTACGTACATGGCAACCAGGAGAAGTCATGGACAAATATATTGCGTACGGAGTGATTGGAACTGATCCAGAAGGGTGTCCAAGTAAGTAAAAAATAAGAAAATATCTAAAAACCGTCAATTTCAACTTCTATTTAGTATTGTGGGTTGCCTACTCGGTATACATAGTCTATCATGTAACTTGTGTGGCCGTTATTTTTGGTTATGTATAATTAGTCAATTAGAGCACAATTTTTTTTTGTTTTTTAGTTGCAATTATCCCAATTAAAGGCGTGGATATTGTTGGTATTCTACATTCAGTGAGCCGTCATGACTTCATCAGGTTCGCCATTAATGTCTTGGAAACCACCCTGGAAAAAGCCGCAAAACGTGGACAACACGAAATTGTTGTCATTTTTGATATGGAAGGCTTCCAACTACGACCATACGCATGGCGACCAGGTAAAAACGCACCAAACAAACTCAATTTAATAAAAATTAATTCGTAATAACTGATTTTTAGCTACACAACTTGTCATTTCCATGATACAAATGTACGAAGCCAATTATCCAGAGTCATTGAAAGCTTGCTTCGTAATAAACGGTAAGTTTTACTACAAATTACTAATCAAAATGGTTTCTCCTCAAAACTAGTGACATTTTATATGGTAAATTTTGTATTATTAGCACCAAGAGTATTTGCCTTTGCATTCAACGTGATTAAACCCTTTTTGGACGAATACACAATCAGCAAGATCAGCGTTTTCAAATCAGACCCGAGAAAATACCAGAAAGCAATGAAAGAGTGTATTCCAGATGATCAACTTCCGGTGCACTATGGCGGAACAATGGTAGATCCTGATGGTGATCCAAAATGTCCCTCTAAGGTTAGTTAAAACGGTTAAAACCCAAAACAACTACTACCGCCACCTAATCAACATAAACTAAACTAATATATTTTAAGATTAATTACGGCGGTACAGTACCCAAGAGTTTCTACAAAAAGAACTTCGAACAAGACAAAAAACGTGACTACACCGATACAAGCGTAAAAAGTGGTGGAAAGATTGTTCTAGACTTCAACGCACCCGAAGAGGGATGTTACCTTAAGTAAGACATCCGCCATTTTGTATACTTACTCAAAATACTACAATTTTAATTGTTTTGTAGCTGGGATTTTGTCACCGAAGACCACGACATCAAATTCGGCGTCACCTGCAAGGACGACGCCACCGGACACGTTCACCAGGTGATCAAAGCAATGCGTGTGCCTTCACATCAAGTAGAAGAATCAGGCGCGTTGCAATGCAAACCAAATTACACTTGTACGTACAAAAAACTCACTTTTTCAGCTTCAAACTTCATTTTTCTGTTGAAAATATCGATCAAACATTTTTGCTTTCAGATACGGTGACGTTCGATAACACATACAGTATGTTCAAGAACAAGAAGATCAAATATTCCGTCTACATGACAGAACCAATCACCAAACTGGATATGAGTGTGTTACCAGCGAACGAAGAATAATTATCAACAGAATTTACATTAAAATAAACTATTTACATTAAATAGATTATCCAATCAGCAATCTATAAGGTAAAATAATAAATTTAGAGGTAAACAATAATATTACACCAGGATAAGGTTGGTTATTGTACGTTTTGCTCAAAGATTACACTTAACAAACAGAAAATGGCGGATGTGGAAGCATAAATAAGAAAATACATTATTTTTTATATTTAGGCGTGTTTACGTTTAAATAATGATGAAATATTGGCAACAATTAGTAAAAAAGCATATAAAATTGTAAAATTTCACATAATTCTGTATTTTTCAGCGTTTGTATTCATTATTTTAATTTATATCTAGGCTTAATTGTTTATAAAGTGTTATTAAAACGTTTGCATTTCATATGTTTTGAATCAACAAGTTTTGATTTAGTTTATTTTGGCTGTCATATTATATCAATGACAACTTATTTGTTTGGTCTCTCTGCGTTTATTATTCATCACCAAAAAGCAGCTCCAATAACTCGAACTTTTCGCATTGTTCGCCCTCTAAACGCTCGGGTCCCAACCATTTAGCAAGTGTAGGCAACTGTAACAAGCGCGTGTTCTTATCTAGCCGGAATGGGCAGTTCATATCCTTCCAGGTCGGCCTGTCGCCTACTTCCACGTACACGAAATGCGCATTGGGATTAAGGTACTTCTCCACTGCTGATTTTATATTCGGCCAAGCTAAAAACAGAGCAAAATTAAAGATAAACCAATTTATGTTTTGTGGTTTACTAAAGTTAGTTCAGTTTTGCAACTGTAGATGTCTCTAGTGATACTGAATTTGCTTTTTACGATGAATACGCTGTTTAATAGAGGTAACCCTACTTTATGAGTGTTTTTAAGAGCACTTTTTATGTTCTTTTTAATTTATGTATCTATATACCTTTAACGCAATCGTCACACCAGCTCAAGCCGTTCGCATCTTTCGAACCGCCGTAGTAAACGTACACCTCCTGGTTGCCCTGAAACTCTTTCATCTTTTGCAGGAAGTTTTCATAACCGGCGACGTGATGTTGATGTGGCATTGTAATTTAGTCAGTCTTCTGCACTCTTTCAATTGTTTCAGCACTAAACAAAAACAGAAACGAATCGCACTTTATTGATGTTTGGAACGATCAACACAAAATTTAAACTTGAACGAGTATCACCCACGCCGGCTTTCTAGCAAATAAATGCTTGTAAGCGCGTTAAAATGCGTTTAAAGTGTAATTTTGTTTCGGAATGGAGTGAAGAGGTAAAAGATGGGCGAAGAATAACTAACCTAACGGATTGTTACGGCGGTTACGGCCCGTTTTACAGCACTAGACGACGCTGAAAGTGCACCAGGCTCTCGGGTGAGTTGCGAAGCGTTCGGAGCGTTCAGACGGCGAAGAGGGTCTCGTAAAAAAATGAGTAAAAACGCGGCGCATATAAATCGTAAACCGGTGTAATAAAATCGAAGATGCGTGCCAGCGCACAGCCCCACACATATACACACAGCGCAACTTTATACACCCAACACTTTCACAATTATTTTACTGTCTATACACTCTCAATACTGCTCGTTTTTCAAACACTTTAAACACTGCAGGCTTCTAGTTTTACTTCTATTCTATCAATTCGACGAAATCGACTGCACAGCGACAACTGTTTAATGTTTTCAGTGCTCCTATAACTCCCACTAAAGATAAGCATAAATAAACTAATCACGCGAATTGTTATGGAGTGTTGTATCAATATGCACTTCAACTGAACCACATGCTACAACACGTGACATACATTTGTCTGGATTAACATGATTATCAACACATTAATAATGTTATCACTGAGAATACACATTAAATTAAGTATTTCTGATGGTCATGTGATGGTGTTTTGCAAACAACAGTAATAATTATAGGTTTATTTAATTGATGCGATATTTTATAACATTCGGAAGTTAGTATTTGTTCATTTTTAAGACAAAATTGAAGAAAATATTGATTTTTCATTTGAAATGTTTGGTTTAACATAGGCAACTTAAACAACAAAAGTGCAATTAAGTATTTTTAAGTTAAATTACATGAAAATCAATTATGTGCATGAAAATTGTAAATAATGAAACTTTAATCAAAGGAAAATACTTGATTTGTTGACGAAATTGCGCCTGCATGTCAACGAGAAAGTAGAAAATTATTTACGAGCGTAGATAATACAATTTTAGCCGTTTTACTTGAATTAATCAATTATAATACTGTTACTTGAAACTAGTACACCTTGTAATTCCATGCTATAAGCTGGATTTGATAATTTTGTAAAAAAAAAGTGTTTATACTTTGTTTCAATGCAAATTGATAAAAAATAAAAGTAGTTTTCTATGTTCTGAAGGTTTAATGATAATAAATATTTGATAATATTTTGATTACTTTATACGTTCGTTAAGCCCAGAAAGTGACAATGAAATTCTGGGTATAAATGAATGCAATGGTTTGAATTATTCACACACAAAATTGAACTATAGAACATAAAGTAACATAAGTTTAAAATATTTGGAAATATTTATAATGGGAAATAATATTTTTATTTTATCAATATTTTTAATTGGATTAATTTGTGTGCAATGTAAACCACAGCGCGATTGTGATGAAAGTGATGAAGATCAATGTGACGAAGTGTGTGAGCGATTAGGATTCTTAACAGGAGTGACCGAACGTCCTTGTGGTCGTAGAGTCATTGCTGAAGGAGTTTGTGAATGCTGTTCACATTATCGTGGTAAATATAAATACTACAATACAAACACGATTAAAAAACGTTATGGATTGAAATATTTTATTTAAAAATTTATAGGTTTTGGTGATGGGGACGAAGACGAAGATGAGGGTGAACATGGCGATGATGATTGGGATGATAGAGATGGGGATGACGATGAAGACAATGAAGTAGATGAACATGATGATGAGCATGATGGAGAAGACGATGATTATCATGATCATGATCAGTTTCATGAACATGGGGATGATGACGGGGATGACGAAGATAGAGACGATGACGATGACGATGATGACGACGATGACGATGATGATGACGACGATGACGACGATGATGATGATGATGACGATGATGACGATGATGATGACGATGACGATGAAGACGAAAATGATGACGACGAAGGTCGCAGTTGGTGGGACCATTTATTCCATCATGGATAAATCATTATAAATTTTATTAAAATTTTAAAAATTTTTAATCAGATGTAATGTTGTAATATAACTGTTAAATTAATATTTTATTTGATCGATTTGAATTCATTGTTTGTTTGTGACACACTCACACAAAAAACCAACAGCAAATAAACAACTTTTTGCCGCAAAAACATATCTAAAAGGTTGTAGATAAGAAGAAGAAGTTGATATGGCAATTCGACTATTGTTATAGTGATATTATTTAAACCGAGATGTCACTACAGTGACAATATTTATTTATTTTTGTTCAGAAATACATAAAACGTACTCGTATTTAATCAGTGCACAACTGGTATTGTAATATCTTGTGACACTTCTTATCGTAACAAACGAGTAAAACATGCCCGTATGTATTATTATACGATACAATAGCGCTCCTGCTTGTAATTATAATTAAACAGAATATCACGTATCCACGGATTTGCAATATTTGCTTAATTACACCTTCTATAATAATAATAATAAAAATAATAAAAATAGTAAAAACATATGACGCACCTGAAAGTATTACAAGTAGGTACGAGTATATAAACTTATTATGAACTCGAGAAATGCAATATTTCTTTAAGTGTATGATGTAAATTGTCAAACGGACATTGTCCTGTTTCCTTTCTTAAAAATGACTAAACTCTCCGTATGCCTATTTTGGCTATGCGTACTATGTGCAGTAGTAATGATCGCTCAAAGTAAGAAATGCACAATCGATTGTACGGGAATATTTTCGTGTCCGTTTATTCCGGGTAATTGCACGCAAACCGGTGGGTCTTTGCAGAGGTATCCTGAGAGCGCTTGTTGTAATTCATGTGTTTATACTGTTGGTAAGTAATATTTAACAATATCATTGGTTATAATTTTTTGTTTGTTTAATATATGTGATAAATATATTTTAGGGTTGAATAGTTTCTGTGGTTTCAATTCAACAATTCGTTCGTGGCAAAAATGTGGTTGTAATTTGAAATGCACCGAACCACCAGAAACAGGTGGTTATTGTCGTGCAAAATATGATGACGATTCTCCTGACGGTGATTCATCTGACAAATAATCTAATTTTTTTTTCAAATTAATTACGCAAATATTTTATTACATTTTACCAAAATAGTTGTTTATTACCTCCCAATTAAAATTTAATTTCTGAATTATCAAATAAATGATAACAAACAAATGGCATTTGTAAGATATTTCTTAATTGTTGTTTTTAGACCCACAGTTTGTTTGTCTTGCCACCTGCATTAAATTGCTGCCAACCGTGTCTTATTAGAGCAGTGATGCAGTAACACACACAAACACTAACATTATGTATATTAATTTGTAAACTACAGCATATAATATGAAAGTAAATTAATTGCTGTTTTAAAGAAAAACACCGCTTAAACAAGTCTTCTGTAGCCGTGATCGTCTAGTGGTTAGGACCCTACGTTGTGGCCGTAGTAACCCAGGTTCGAATCCTGGTCACGGCAATGTGTAAACATTGTCACGGAGAAGACGTTTTTTGCGCTATCTAAATAATAA
The DNA here is from genome assembly GCF_025399875.1 of Dalotia coriaria. Classification (NCBI taxonomy): domain Eukaryota; kingdom Metazoa; phylum Arthropoda; class Insecta; order Coleoptera; family Staphylinidae; genus Dalotia; species Dalotia coriaria. Next base: position 8,109,808 of record NW_027045445.1, read on the forward strand.
AATACAACTTGTTTATCAAAGAAAAAAACAGGTACAAACTGTAAGAAGGTGTGTTGTTTTCTAGTTAATTACCATGTTCGCGCCAGTATATTCTTTAGGTAGTAACTATGACATGCCAATCAAACATAAACAATGTCGTTCATTACAATAAAATTAGATTTGATTAAAACGTTATGGCAGCGGTGGGATTCGAACCCACGCCTCCGAGGAGACTGGTGCCTTAAACCAGCGCCTTAGACCGCTCGGCCACGCTACCAGGATAATTTCCTGCGACTTCCTTGAAATTTTCTAACCTACATAACCTAACATGTGAACTACAAATTCACAATCTTGCGTGTATTGTTGCACGATTGACTGTTTAATAACAAGTTCAAAGAAGTAAGAGTAGTGCAAAACATGGAGACCCAGTATAAAAAACACCAATTAATAAATTTAATCCATTTCATATCAATTTAATATTTAATCATGTGTAAGTTGTAATAAATTGTGTAAAATCTTATCGTAATACGTGTACATGTATACCTAGTGAGTAGGTACACACAATCAAACAAAGAAGTATTTCCATGATTTTGTAATATTTGTCATATTCTGCCTGGTATAATATTTAAATTATTAATTGCAATAACAAATGACGCAATACCAGTAATAAATACGCTTCTTTTCTTTAAAATTTATCATTTATCACATTTCTACCAGAAACACAAATTCTAGAATTAAGTTCAATTAATTAAATTAAATTAAATTTGATTTTGTCAAAAATGATAAAATTTTCCATAATTTTATCTTGTCTATGTTTATTAGGTACATTGTTTACCGTACAAAGTAAAACATGTACCACAGATTGTACAGGACGATATTCGTGTCCATTGCTTCCGGCGGATTGTACGAGAAATGGCGGCGCTGTACAAAAATACCCAGAATGCGCATGTTGTGACGCATGCGTGTATACAGTTGGTAAGGTTTCAGTTTATTTAGATTACTAGGTATCTAAATACTAGTTGTATATTTATTTATTGTTTAGGTTTGAATTGTTTCTGTGGATTTAATTCTACCATCAGTTCATGGCAAAAATGTGGATGCAACTTAAGATGTACCAAATCACCGGAAACAGGTGGTTATTGTGTAGCTAAATCAGACGACGATTCATCTTGCAGCGATTGATTCAATAAATCATGTTATCAGCTACTTTGTTATACAAGCAGCAAAATATAATAATAGAATAAAGTATATAATGAGCTAAATTTTGTTTATTTTATATTTTCACAATTTTTATTTAAAATTTTCTAAAAACCAATCAATATATTAATTGGTATATTAAGTGCCAAGTGGCTAAACGAGAGTTTTTGTCACATGATTAATTGAGAAGAAGCATTGTGAGTGTTTAATCAATCTAGTGTTTAACAACGTGTAACAACGAGGTGCTAACCCCGTGACTAAAATCTATGACTAAAGTACTTTAGTCACGATCTTGTCCATACGTGTTTAAAGTACTTGTTTTTGTGTTTTAAAACCGGGGGAAAACCGGCGCTATAAAGGAGGAAGAAGAAAAACATTGTTATCACCAATGTAACACCATAACATCATAAGAATATATTATCATGAACTTAAAAAGTTAATTTATGAATACACATACAAGTACACATATCTTATATGATTACTTAATGTAGTGACAGAAAGTGTATCTAACCTCAATCGACACAAAGAAACTACCACGTTAAAATGGTATAAATTAGTTGCTTTCCCCATTGTGTACCTATTATAATATTTACAAGTAGCATAAGCTCAAGAAACAGAATAAAATCTTATTTTTTGAAAAAATCATTTTAAAATTCATTCAGCAAAAACAGAATGAAGTTCTCGTTGATTGCAAGTACAATTTTTGCCTGTTCTTTGATTCTATTGCTGCAATCAGCAAAACCAGTCAACGCTAGAGTTCCAGTCGTTTGTGGTATTGCTTGTGTTTTTGAGTGTACACCTATCCCAGCCGATTGCACTCAAAATGGCGGAATTGTAAAGCGTCTGGGAAAATGTTCATGTTGCGACACTTGTGTTTTCATCGTTGGTAAATAACACTGAGTTTATTAATTTTTAGTTACACTCGATATATCTATACTAAATTATTAATTAATTAATGTTTGATTACTATTAATATTAATATGAGTAAAATTATTTTCAGGCGAAAATAAACCATGCAACTTTCAAGGAGTACTTTTTCACGAGTGCGGCTACAACTTGGCATGTGAGAACAATGTTTGCAAACCAATCAAAACCAAAAAATAATCTACGGTGAACAGTACCATTGCTAATAAGTTAATGAATTTGTGCTTTGAAAAGTATTATACCAGACCTCACATTAAATTACTTGTTTGTTAGCTATTAGATACACACTAATAGCTGATATGAAATTCCTGATGAATAATATTGCACAATACTCGTACAACAATCTATAAATCATTAATTTCTCCATATTTGTTAAATTTACCAATTTAAAATGCGGTTAATTTGATTTTTAAATAAAACTTCTATGAAAAACACCACAATAGACAACAAAATGCCTACCGCCCATAAAGTAAACAAACTATTCATTTGGTTTAAACTCGCTGGTTTCCATGCCTTAATTACTTTCTTGTCAAGTATTTTGTACTGTTGCAGTAATGAATTTTCGTTTAAAAATTCCTATAACGGATTCATATTAATGATCATGTATTATTTTTTGTAATAACTAGCAAGAATTGTTTACATTTTCTTCCCATTTTACAATTAATCCGGCTTCCGAGCAACGCCTAATCATGATATCTAAGGAATCCTTAAGTACTGAGTTTTTTCGTAGTACCACGTGGCTATTATCTGTTAAAGGTTCCTGCTCCATTAAACGAAAATGCTCCCAATCAAAGTTATTCCCCTCACCACTTTCTATATATCCTAAAACGGCGTTTATCTAATAAATATGATCAAAGTATAGTGGAACCTCGGTAATCCGACAATCACTTTGCAGGGCAGTGTCGGATGAACGAATTTGTCGAATTATAGAGGACTGCCTAAGACCCCTGAATTTTTTACAAAAAAGTACCTTGTAATCCGACAAATTACAAATCCTAAAGTACAAACACATGGCATGTGACCATGTCGGATTACAAGGGGTGTCCGGATTAACGGGATTCCACTGTATTATAATTTATGTGCATATATATTACCAGATTGAAGCTGAGTGAATACAAATGCATACGGTGTTCCATTTTCAGTTAAATATTGCAATAGACCAGGTGAATAATCTATATATAGCTTCATCAGCTGCAATTGCTAAAATATTTAATTAAATATAAACAAATAATTTATAGTGAATTTAAAAATTAGTTGTACTTGACTATTCGTAAGCATGCGTTTATAAGCTTTTTCAGATGATGACCATGGCAAATCGGCTTTGACAATATCACCAATTGTTTTTATTTCTCCGATATATCTAGAATCATTTAAGAATCAGTGTTAATTGAGCTGCAACTATGAAAATATTTCATACTTTGGAGCTGACAAATTGCTGGAGGCGGCCGAGTTGTAAATGGTCGTAAATATAATCCCAAATAACAAAATAAATGCATACATCACACGTGTAAAATTATCCACAGGGATTTGATGACTGTTTATACTTTGATTAAACGTCACACCATATAGTTTTAAGATATCAAAGCGAGAGTACAGTCTAAATCTGCAATATTGTTATAAATAAGAATGTATTAATCGATGTAATAAAACTAACAAATAGTTCCTGAAATATATCAATGAACCTAAAATAAAATAGGATGAAAATATAAGTAACCAATGGTGGACATTTCTAATATTGAGTGCATATAGTAGATCGAAATAGTTTTGTGGTTTCGGTACCATGAATCTTCCTTTAAATTGAGTTACACGACTCATATCAAAATATTGGATAGTTCGGGTATTTAAGACATAATAACCTGAAATATATGAATTTAGTTGGATTTTTAGTGGGATTAAGAAATACTCTGTAGCATATATTACCTATGACAATATCAATCTCATCTTTCAGTAATAAATCTATGAATGAGCCTGGAGTTGCATTCCAATTTGCACCTAATATTGCATGGGTTATATTACTTCCATGTAGTATTATGGTGAAATTATACAATTTTGCATATTCCGCCAAAATGTTCAATTCCGTACCAAGTATTAAACCTATTATGATTAATTGTCATATTTAATTCATATGATAGCACTAGCGTCACAAAATGGTATATTAAGTAACAAGTGGCTAAACGAGGGATTTATCAACGTTTAGCCACGAGATGCTTACGCTATTTTTTCTACTTCCACTCTAGTTCCACGTTACGGTTTTTGTATTTCAACTTTTGTATTTTAAACTAGCTGTTGCCCGCGACTTCGTTCCGGCAGTGTTTAATAAAAATGTAATTCGTGTTTACTCTCTTGTTCTAGACATACTCCTAGTAAGAGTCAATTCTATCAATAAGATTAGCAATTTTAATTTAAAGAAATTAATTATATAAAGTTTTGTCAATAATGCACTTCAGCGCGCCATCTCGAATTCAACTATTTAACTATAACTATGATTGAATCTCAATGTCAAATTGTATTCTATAGAAAAGAGCAGTTTTGAGGATTTTCCCGGCAATTATTCGAATTTTTCTCACCTTTTAAACCTTCTCTAGACCTCCACGAATAATTCAAGATCAAGATGAGATAAATCCGTTCAGCCGTTCTGGAGTTTTAGCGAGACTAACGAACAGCATTTCATTTTTATATATATATACAGTAGAGTCCGGTTATAATGACATCGAAGGGAACTGACAAACACGTCATAATAAGCGGACGTCATACAAACCGTTTTGTGAAATAAAAACCTTTTTTTACGTAAATATGTTCCTAAGTACTTTAATATATAAACATAGTAATTACAAATGTATATAAATGTATACATATATATTAAATTAAAATCAAAATTGCACATAATTACACATACAAGAGTATTTTTTACTGTTTTAAATAATCTGTCATTTTTGTCTGCTTTTGTTTTTTTATTTTATTGTAAAAACAGTCTCTAATACTATTATGAATAGAGGACATAGCTATGGTCAAATTATCATTTGCAATATTGCTGTGCATAGTATCAAACACAAGAAACACAAGACACAAATAGTTAAACACAAACAATAAATTCACCTCCGGCAGCGTGACGAGTTGTGAGAAGATAAGTAGGAACTGTTCTTAGATTTCAAAGTTGTGAAAATCGGTCATGTTATATGGTCTGCTAGAACAGGATTGGTTAAGATTTAATTGGTTTATGAGGGTGAAAAACAGACCAGAAGGTTAATTTGGAAAATACGGATTAAGTCGTGGACAAGGTACTGCTGCCCGAATGCTTATATTTATTATTTAAGCATTTGGTCTTTCCGATAGTAAATACATAAAAGTAATTTGACAATCATAAAAGAAATGTAGCAATAAATATAAAAAGTTCGCCACGTGTCGAACGTCGTCGGGTATCAACGAACATTACCGGAGGTGTAAAGAATCATGTTGGTCAATATAACCGGACATAATCTGTTAAAAATGGGTCATAATAAGCGACATGTCACTGTAAGCGAAGTCATTATATCCGACTTTTTTAAAAAGAATTTTATATGAAAACCAAACTTCGTAGTGTAGTTACGTCATAATAACCGGTTGGTCAATATAAGCGGAGTCATACTAAACGGATTCTACTGTATATAGATCATCGAAATACTGCGCGCCGGCCCATGTGACCCTTCGGTTCATATCGTGCCCCTCCGATACGAGCACCAGCAGCGCTTATTTTGACGTATTTAAGTGTGTTGCATGGCATTTCATACCGCCTTGTGTTGCACCGTAGACAAATGCGCAGGCGCTTGTTCTGTCGCGTGCATAATGCAAGTGCATAATGAATATTATGTACAGCTTGGCCGTTAGTATATAAAGTAACGTTTATATATCTGTTTCTACTTTTACCCGTAAATTGCTAATTACCGTAAACCACACGCTTTTAATGAATCTCATGCCAAAACCTCCCGTTTAGTCCGCTTGATACTTAACACACTATTAATGTCTCTTTACTGAAAAGTTTTGACACAAACCATACTATTATAATAAAACCTTACTAAATAAATACCTGTGTCAATCAAACTATTTTGCTGTCTAGAACCAATGGCAAGTTCACGCCCCAGTTGCTTAGGGAATCCAATCGAAATATAATCGTGTTCCTCAAATTTTAGAGTATTATTACTTGTATACCAAACATTTACCAAACTGAGTGTGTTATTTCTGCGTGTGTTTTTATAATTATGGCTGTATATTTCAAAAGTATGCTCAGTTGGTTTTACAAATAACATGTTATAAACATTATTCAAAATCGACGAGTGTAAAGGCAATGATTCATTTGTGTTCATTAATATTAAATATTTTCTGTTGTAATAACCTCCAGATGTATTTTTCTGCAAATATTCTTCCAAATAATGGACAATTTGCGTGGAGTTTTCCACCTGTACTATAATATTTTCACAGTGTAACACTTGTAAATTTATTTTATCCACATGAGAAATCAAATACACAGGATAAGATGTTATCCTATTTGGAGTGTCAGTAGTGATATATAACACACATGAATTAGACAGAAATAATGATGGTAGCAATACGTCCAAGAAATGCTGATACATTTTATGAGCCTATTTGTGAAAGCATTAACACACAATTTATTCTTCAATAAGCGTTTGAAAAAGTTGTATATTCACTGACAACTGTACAACATCAAACTAATGGCAACAATTTTCTCCTGTGTATTATATACCTACTACTTATCTCTTAGTTAAAATTCGAGTTATATTTATAAATGCTAAAACATTAAAATAATTATATTAAATGCATCGTAAAAATAATATAGAAATAAGTATTAGTCACTTTATTAACACAAGTCAAAGGCCACAATTTTAATTTTCTCTGTACATTATTATCGCCTTTTCAAGTAATAAAAATCACATTTGTTATTTTTTCAGATTCAGTTATTTTATGATGATGCAAGCTAAAAGCGGCTGTGTTAAAACAATATAATTACATCCGATTATATGTTATTACATCTTTAGTCACACTTGTGTATTGAATTTATATAGTTTTTCAATTTATTGGTCATAATTTTAAAGTGATAATTATATTTGTTATACATATATAGTTATGTTCAGAGTTCACGTATTTTTGCGGCTCCCAGTAGGATACCATACTATTTTTAAGTATGCTATTAAACACTCTAATCTTTTAATTAATAATTGTTTTGAATTGATTTGTATAATCGTATTTGTTTATATTAACGTTAACATGTGCTTGAATAGTTCTACACTAAATTACTTGTTTATTATATTTATTTATATTTAAACTCGATCCTTGGTCTCAAACTATGTAAAACAATGGCCCATTAGCACAGTTGGTTAGAGCGTCGTGCTAATAACGATAATCAAACGTTTAGGGGTGTGCGCATGTTGGGACACTCGTTTATATACTGCTGGTACGTAAAACAAAATTTAAAATTAATTATAAATAATTTTGAGTTAATTAAATAGGGTTTATTTATATATTGCAGGTAAATATAACTTTTGTGGTTATCGAGACCAGATTTACTACGAATGTGGTTGTAACTTGACATGTGAACATTCGATTTGTTTCCTAGACAAGAAAAGTGATGAAAACTAAACATTAAGTCGTGTAAAAAAAGTATATAATCACAAACATATTTTTACTGTTCCAAAAATAAGTTACTCTCAAAATAGATACACAATTTCTTTCAAAAAGCTTTGGCAACACAAACAAACTCAAAAATGGGACTATGTTCGATTTTGTTTTAAAATAATTAACGAAAACATATATTGAAATAGTAATACATTATTATTGCTGCTTATCACTTACTTGTTTATCAAGTCTATATTTTGCCTTATCCTCGATCCTTGGTCCCAAACTATGTAAAGTAACGGCCCATTAGCTCAGTTGGTTAGAGCGTCGTGCTAATAACGCGAAGGTCGCGGGTTCGATCCCCTCATGGGCCACACTTTTTGTGATACATCTGAAACTTCAAATTTCATGATTCAAAACGTTGTGGCAGCGGTGGGATTCGAACCCACGCCTCCGAAGAGACTGGTGCCTTAAACCAGCGCCTTAGACCGCTCGGCCACGCTACCATGTTAATCTCCAGAAACCTGCTCAAAAATTTTGAATATTTAGTCTTTATCAATTAATTATATATTCCAGCAATAGCAGATACAAAATACACTTTCTTGTGTTCACTTCTGCGAAATTGTAGTTACAAGTTTCCCAAACCCTGCCCAGCTGATATACATTTGAAGTGTTATCAATGACAAATAGCAATTAATACGTTTTAATGCATTTATTGTAATTCACTAAATTATCTACTGTCACACATTAAATTGCTTGAGCAAAATACATGAAAAAAAATTAAAATTCCACAAAACAACAATACACAAATCGGTAATTCCTCCATATTTGATGTTAAACGAGTGACCAGCTTACAAATTTAAAAAGCGATTAATTTAATTTTTAAATATAATTTCTATAAAAAATACCACAATAGACATTAAAATGCCCGCCGCCCAAAAAGTAAACAAACTTTTCATTTGGTTTAAACTCGCTGGTTTCCATGCGTTAATTACTTTCTTGTCAAAAATTTTGTACTGTTTCAGTAATGAATTTGAAGCTAAAAAAGCCTATAACACAATTTATATTAATGATGTTGTACTAGTTTTTGCAATAACTAGCAAATATTGTTTACTTCCTCTTCCCATTTTACAATTAATCCAGCTTCTGAGCAACGCCTAATTATGATATCTAAGGAATCCTTAAATACAGAATTTTTTTGTAATAACATGTAGGCATTGTCTGTCATAAGCTCCTGCTCCATTAATTGAAAATGCTCCCAATCAAAGTTACGCGCCACAATATTAATATATCCTAGAGTAACAAATAAATATTAAATGTTATCCAAGTATCATAATTTTACCAGATTGAAATTGAGTGAATACAAATGCAAAAGGTGTTCCATTTTCAGTTAAATATTGCAATAATCCAGATGAATATTTTAAATATTGCTCCTTAAGTTGCAATTTCTAAAATATATAAGAAAATATACTGGGATAAGTAAAATTGTATATAAATATATTGTTTATTATTTTCTTTTGCGAATACGTAATCCATATATTTATTTATAAATTTTGCGTGAATATTGGAATTACAATTTTATTTGTAGAGTTTAACATGTTTCGCCCTGAGGGCATCTTCATAAAAGTTTATGAATATTAGGGCGAAACTTGTTAAACTCTACAAAAAAAATTGTAATTCCAATATTAACGCAAAATTTATAAATAAATATTTCAAAAATATATTGTTGTACTTGGCCATGATTAAGTATATGAGAATAAATGGCAACTGGTGATGACCATGGCAAATCGGCTTTAATTATATCACCAATTGTTTTTATTTCTCCGATATATCTAGAATCATTTAAGAATCAATGTTAATAGAGCTGCAATTATGAAAATATTTGATACTTTGGAGCTGACAAATTGCTAGACGCGGCCGAGTTGTAAATGGTCGTAAATATAATACCAAATAACAAAATAAATGCATACATCACACGTGTAAAATTATCCACAGGGATATGATGACTGTTTATACTTTGATTAACAGCCACACCATATAGTTTTAAGATATCAAAGCGAGAGTACAGTCTAAATCTGCAATATTACTATGAATAAGAATGTATTAATCGATGTAATAAAACTAACAAATAATGCCTGAAATAAATAAATAAACCTAAAATGAAATAGCTGGAAAATACAAGTAGCCAATGGTAAATATTTCTAATATTGAGTGCATATAGCAGATCGAAATATTCTTGAGGTTTTGGTACCATGAATCTCCCTTTAAATTGAGTTACATAATGACTGACATCACGATATCGGAGAGTTAGAGAAGTTAAGATATAATAATCTGTAATTTATAAATTCAGTTGGTTTTTGTGCGATTGGGAAACATTCTGCAGGATATATTACCGATGAGAATATCAACTTCATCTTTTAGTAATAAATCTTTGAGTGAGCCTGGAGTTGCATTCCAATATTTTTCAAGATTTCCATCGTCACGTGTTTCATTTCTATGTATTATTATAGTGAGATTATATAGTTTTGTATATTCCACCAGAATTTTTAATTCCGCTCCAAGCATTAAATCTGTTACGACAAAAAAACATTTATTATTTTCTAAGTTGAATACGTAATCCATGGTTTATAAAATGTATTTATTAAAATAATTTTGTGATTTTCTTGGATCTGACAATTTTCAGAAAATTTTCTGATGATACCCACAGGGCGAAACATGTAAAACTCGCATACAAAATTGTAAAATCCAAGAAAATCACAAAATTATTTTAATAAATACATTTATATTGTTTTTTGCTACTTCCATCTTTAAAGCGCTAGTTTTTTCAACACAGAAAGTTGTACATAGCTTAAACGCATACCTATGTTAATGAAGGGAACATTATTTTTAGAACCAATGACAAATTCACGCCCCAGTTGCTTAGGGAATTCAGTCGAAATATAATCTTGTGCCTTAAATTTTAGAGTATTATTACTTTTATACCAAACATTAACCAAAGTGAGTGTATTATTTCTGCGTGTGTTTTTAAAATTATGGCTGTATATTTCAAATGTATGTTCAGTTGGTTTTACAAATAACATGTTATAAACATTATTGAAAATCGACGTGGGTAAAGCCAATGATTCATTTGTGTTCATTAATATTAAATATTTTCTGTTGTTATAATGTCCAGATGTATTTTTGTGCAAATATTCTTCTAAATAATTGACGACTTGCGTGGAGTTTTCCACCTGTACTATGATATTTTCACAATGTAATACTTGTAGATTTATTTTATCCACTTGAGAAATCAGATACACCGGATATGATCTTATCCTATTTGGAATATCAGTGGTAATATATAACACACATGAGTTCGGCTGAAAGTACGATTGTAACAAAATATCGAGAAGAAACTGATACATTTTTAAAGCTTTTTACGTTATTACGTTATGTTTTATTGTTATGAAACCATGAAAAAGACTAATTAACTTTTCTTAAATAAAAACGACATGCGTTGTTTGAATATAAGGGAAAAAGTTTTAAATTCACTTGCAAATGCACATCAAACTAATGGACACGATTTATACCTGTGCTTATATACCTAATATCTTAATTCCAATTATTTTTATTACAAACACTAAAAAATACAGTAATTAGATTCGTGTATTCTATTAAAGGCATCGTAAAAATAATATAAAACTGAGTACTGATAGAAAACTTTATTAACACAACTATTTATGACTGTAAAGAATTTAAATTACCTTAGTACCTACAATACCTAAATCGCATTTGTTATATTTTTAAAATCATATATTTTATGATAATGAAAACTAAAAGCAGTTTTGTTTAAACAACATATAAATATATTCATATGAAAGTTTATTAACAATATTTTTTATATTATATGTAATATAATAAAGAACGATAACATGTGATTGAATAGTACTTCACTAAATTACTTGTTTATCACATTTATTTATATTTAAACTCGATCCTTGGTCCCCAACTGTGTAAACTATTGGCCCATTAGCTCAGTTGGTTAGAGCGTCGTGCTAATAACGCGAAGGTCGCGGGTTCGATCCCCTCATGGGCCACGTTGTTTTTAATCATACATTTAAAGTTGCCGCTTCCACTGCTGCCCATTGTTGCTGCTATCTGTGGATGACATCACAACAACCAACAGTGACGATTGACAACATTTTACGTGTTTTAAAAATAATGTTGAATTATGACGTTGTAATGCAAACATGCGCATAAAACAATTGTTGATAATATTTATATACACACACAATAACGTAATCCTGTAAGAACTCAATTGTTATAACATATATAAATAATAGTAAAATATAATAATATTACAACATTAAAATAAAGCTTTCCAAGCATATAAAACCTTTTTTAACTTTAATCAACAGTATAATTAATAATTTGATAAGTAATGCAATAAAACAAAACGAACAAGATGAATGTTTCGTTATTTCACATTTCACTAATTGCTGTAATTGTGGTGTTAAATATTTTGTCATGCAGCGCACAAAATAATCCTGATTTTGTGTGCGATTTTGTCTGCATTGAAGAATGTCCACAAATTCCAGCAACTTGTACTAGTAATGGAGGACAAATCAAACGTTTAGGGGTGTGTGCATGTTGCGACACTTGTGTATATACTGCTGGTACGTAAAATTTTATTATTTATAAATAATTTTGAGCTAATTAAGTAAGTTTTTTATATATTGCAGAAAAATATAACTTTTGTGGTTATCGAGGCCAGATTTACTACGAATGTGATTGTAACTTGACATGTGAACATTCGATTTGTTTCCCGGACAAGAAAAGTGATGAAAATTAAACAATACGGCATGTGAAAAAAGTAAATAATAACAAATACGTTTCCACTGTTCCAAAAATAAATTACACTTAACTGTATCCTTAAAATAGACACAAAAATTCTTTCAAAAAATGTTGCCAACTCAAAAAAAATAACTAAAATTAATTTAGTTTTAAAATAATTAAATAATACATATATTTGAATAGTACTACATTATTGCTGCTTATCACTTTCTTGTTTATCAAGTCTATATTTTCCGGTATCCTCGATCCTTGGTCCCAAACTACGTAAAGTAACGGCCCATTAGCTCAGTTGGTTAGAGCGTCGTGCTAATAACGCGAAGGTCGCGGGTTCGATCCCCTCATGGGCCATGCTTTTTTGTGATACATCTGAAACTTCAAATTTCACGATGCAAAACATTGTGGCAGCGGTGGGATTCGAACCCACGCCTCCGAAGAGACTGGTGCCTTAAACCAGCGCCTTAGACCGCTCGGCCACGCTACCATGTTAATCTCCCGAAACCTGATCAAAAATTTTGAATATTTCCCATTTATAAATTAATTTTATAATCGAGCTATAGCAGATACAAAATACACTTTACTGTGTTCACTTCTGTAAAGTTGAAGTAACAAGTTTACATGTTTAACCCACGTAGCAGGAGCAAGGAAAATAAAATAAAAATTATTCCCAAACCATGCTCTGCTGATAAGCATTTAAGTTCACAGTTAAAAGACAACGCAAGATATTTCAAGTGTTCAATGTAATTTTCCTAAATTATGTGAAAGATTACACCTACAATATTTACTTGCGAAACCTGTTACATGTTCTACAATTTTCTAAATATTTTTGACACATACCAAATTTCTTTCGCAATCACAATCATATTACACAACTTTTATGACTATCACTAGCGTCAGAAATAGCACTAATTACATGTTTTGCAAGTTTTAAACACGAAATTTAAAGCATTTTAAGCATAAATTTATTCGAAAAATGCTGCTAGATAAGGTTGATCGGAAAAGTACAACATTATTGAAACTAGCTATATAAACAAAATCAAGTTTAAATTCCTAACAGTTTAAACGTTTTGAATAAAGCGAAGATGAAGACTTTATCAATTTGCGTATTTGTGGGTTTGCTCGTGCTGATCCAATCCGATCAGTCAGTGCCACCACCTGACGTGCACTGCAGAATTGTTTGTCTTGGAGGGTGTGAGGAAGTTGATGAGGCAGCTTGCGTTGCAAGGGGTGGCCGGGTTGGAAAGCCGACTTGTGCATGTTGTGATATATGTATACTTCGATCAGGTTAGCATTAAATTATTTTGTAACTGAAAATATTATTACTATTATTATTTTTTACAGACTAATAAATGATGCACTGATACATTCACAAATGCCGTTCTCTATGGATGCAACAACGGATGTGATATTTGAAATTGAAAATTAATAAAGCATTTATGTAAAATATTTGATTGTATTATTTCTGTAAACTAATGTGAACTTTAACAATATAGTTTCTATCCTCACATTTAACATTTATTGCACCAATTCCTGTAAATTTCCCTTTTGACGTGATAACGTCTTTAAAATCGTTTTAGTCGGGTGACATGTTCAGAAACTTGTGTCACGAGGCCTCCGATCGCAGGTATAACGAGAGAGAGAGAGAGACGGACCGATCTCCCGTCTCATCTCGAGCGCTGCCAGTCATTCCGTGAAATCCACACGAGCGGAGGCAGGCATAGCGTTCGAGTGAGTGGACCGATCTTCCGTCTCTCTCACTCTAGCGGCATACAAACGAATGGAGATTTTCTCGTGCGGTTAAGTTTTCGTTGAATGTGAAACAAAAGACAGTGAAACAAAATGTGAAGTGCAAGTGAAGTGTTACAACAATTGCAACAAAAAACACTTATATCACCAATAAGACGTTATCACGTAAACATCTCGATCGTAAACCTACTTTACAAACAACTTAAATTTTTTCATTTTCAAACGTATTTGATATTATTATTTTTATTTCTATTATATACGAGACACTTTTCTTTTCCCTGATCTTGCTGCTTTATCATAAAAATCGTGACTTACGAGTAGGTACATGGGTTGCATATTCCTGCCAAATAAATAACAAAAAATAGCCTTGATCATAAAATATTAAACTATTTTCGGCAACAGACTCTCTATCTTTCTCTTTTTAAAATATTTGCTCTTATATATCTTATACTAGCTTTAACCCTTGGCTTCGCTCGCGAATATCTAAAATAATGAAGTTGCTTCCGTACGCGTCTGTAGTCACAGAAGAAGTAACAATGAAGTAGAATGGCGGGAAGTTTAAAATGGCTGAAAGTATAGTCTATGGAAGTATAGTGTACAGTCTCCATAGTGTAGTCAATTGGATTTGTTGTTGACGTAGCTGTCGGTAATACAGTGTGATAATACAGTGTGATGGTACTATAGTACTTAGGTTTGAGCTTCATTGCTGGAATGCTAGATGGCGTTAAAGTAGTCAAATAGCCAGATGCAGAGGTATTATTGGCTAAACTATTTCTTTATTTTATTTTAAAAATAATTTTTTTATTAAATAAAAAGTAGCCTATAACCTCTCGGGGACCACTAAGAATATGTGTACAAATTTTCATGATGATCTGTTAAGTAGTTTTTGCGTGAAAGCATGATAAACATCAGGACATTCGCATTTATAATATTAAGTAGGGATTTCTCTTTTTTGTTGTAGTGAAGGATAACTGTATATAAAAAGTGATGTATAAATAAACATCTTTTATAATACTAAATATTGTCCAACAATGTTTCATTTTAGAATGCATTAGCCTTTAAAATGTCGGTATCCCATAATTATTATTAATTTTCGATACGCAATGAGACTTGAACTCTGACTATATTGAAAGTGAAAATGGATAACAACTAAAAAATGTATTATGCAAGTTCACGTAGTTTGCTATGTTTTCCTAGAAAGCACGAAAATGTAAAAATTGCTTAATTTACGTAAGTAGATTAGTTACCCTAATTGTCAGCATTGCTTTGTAAAAAATATTCAATAATTCAGCAGATTAAACGTCACGGCATTGCATTGACGCACGTTTTGTATTACAAAATCACCTAATAATAGTTAGTAATTATAATAATTATTGGTTTATAAATGTTTCAAACACGATTCCAAATATTTTAAAAATCATTCACGAATATTTTAATTAAGCGCTTTAATTGTGAACGAGTATATAAGTAAACTTTCAAACAAAATGAAATCAGTTTAAAGTTTCTTCAAACAACAAACTGTAATAATGAAGGCTTCCTTAATTTTCTTGCTTGTTGGATTCTTTGTGGTGGTTCAATCTGTCAATTCGGCTAAAATACTCGTACCTCCGAAAATTGTGTGCAAATACGTCTGTACTGGAATATGCCCGACTGTTCCAGCTGACTGCGAAGCACGAGGCGGCAAAGTTGAAAAGAAGATGTGCAGTTGTTGTGATAGCTGTATTTTTGAATCTGGTAAGTAAATCTAGATAGATTTACGCTATTTCAATCTATATTAACTAACATATTTAATCATATTAACTACAATTATAATGTTATGTAATACTTTAATGTTATTTTAGATACCAACGAGATGTGCGGCCATAATTCGGAAGATGCCATAATTCACCAATGTAAAGTCGAAACTGATTTTTGTATTGACGGTACATGCCAACCAAACGTTTAAATAAAATTATATGCATTTTCAACAAGAAAACGGAATAAATTATTATTTCAAATTATTTTTTGTCCTACAACTCAAAATATTATTATATTGTAACGCAGGAACATATTTAACATACATATTTCCTTTATAATTAAATTGAAAATATAATTATTTATAAATAATACTGGCTTTCCAAGCGATTTATATACCTATTATACATTTTTTATAAACTATGTGAAATCCTGTTCGACGACACGATTCCTTATCGTGCAACAGTCTGCCATAAATTTAGCATATTATAAATGATTATGAGCGGAACAGTGTCATTGTGATATCATACCTTGTACACGTTTTGTATTCACAATTGAACTAAAATAACTTCAGTCACGTTGAAACATAATATATAAATTTATGGAAAAAATGTATAGAATCCTTTTGTGTTTAGTAACAATCTGCGTGTTAAGCGTTGAATGTCAATCGCCATTTGTCTGTTTGTTCGTTTGCATAGAAGAGTGTCCTCCGATTGAAGCAAATTGCCAAAAATTAGGTGGAAACATGGAAAAGTTACATCCTTGTGATTGTTGTAAAACCTGCGTTATATCTGAAAAAGGTTTGTTGTTAGTAAATGTTTGCATGTTAATAATATTAATTTTTGTTTTAGGTTTGGGAGAAAAGTGTGGAAAGCTTGAAACTTATTTCTATGCAACATGTGATGATGAATTATCTTGCAGTGATAATATCTGCCAACAAAAACAAGAATAATTATTATGTTAACAATAAAAAAAGACATCAAATTGCTTTTTTAGCATTGGCTACATCTTTTTTAAAATATTTACCAAATGTGCTTTTTATTTGATGAATTTCCTTACATAAACTTTCAATTAAAAATATATATTAATTTATATTATAAATTTAATATTTTACCATACGATGTTTTAACTTTCAAGTTTTAAATTATTTTCCCTCTCTAATACTTAACCTCACAGTACAACTTGATGCTCCACACTTGTTGCTTTTCGAACTTACTTTCACACATTTAAATAATGGATCCAGAAGAATTAGAATTCTTTGCTGAGAAACAAGAAGTGAGCATCATTCCAACATTCAAAAGCAACGTCATCCACATGATAACTGGTGATGTAGGCCCTTTCAGAGCTGGTTTACCAATTAAAGTACCACTGTGGATGGCAATAAGTCTCAAACAGCAAAAAAGTGTAAGGTACAAGCCCCAGAATGGATGGACATAGAATTGCTGGAGAATCTCAAGGAAAATGAGAAGAATTCAAGGTAATTAATCTAATAATTCTATCAACTGCACAAAAATTTAAACTGATTTTTAAGAATCTTCACAAAAATGCCAAGTGATCACTACATGGTAGAAGCAAAACTCCTATTGGGACATGCAGCTGATGATATACCAAGAGCAGAAGAAATTAGAACCATAGTAAAAGATATTTGGGATATAAGAATGTCTAAACTTAGAGCATCTATTGTTTCATTGATGAAGAGTTCTGGATCATATGCTGCTGTAGATCACCTAACTCCCATGGAAATTAATTCTGCAAGGCCCATGCTGCCTCATGGTTTGGATCAGGTGTATAGAATGAGAAGTGTATGTTTGATAGTTTTATTTGAATTTATTAGCATTTAAAATAACATTAATATAATTTCAGGGTACAAAAATCAATGCAAGTCATTCTCAAAATACAACAACTCTTGGAAGTGCCTCACATTCTGGAAATTCATCATCTAGGTTGTCCAGTTCAACATTTAGGCATTCACACACTTAATTTTGATTACATTTTCATATTTTGAATGATAGGCAACCACTATTACCTACGAAATATTTGTTCAGTGTGAATTCTGTTGTGATAAAGGAATATCGCATATATGCTCAACAAAAGAATTACAAACTTCTATTTTGATACATTTAGCATTATATTGTTCATTGCTTAATATTGCTTGCTATTTTGAACAGTTTCAGGTGGCGCTTTTGGTGTTGTTTTCGATTACTACATTGTCACTTGTCACTTTTATTGTATAACCTAAACATAAATTCGTTTAGGAGCGTTTGCCATAACTCCATAGTTGTGTGATTCTTGTCGAGAAGAGAAGCGATTTTCTAAATTCTCCCCTCGGAAAGGTGTTGAGGTAACTACAGTATAGCACTCCGTATACTAAACAAAAGCAATGGGTTCTAGTAGTAAAAAGTACAAGGAAAAGGATCGCTCCGACCGTGGCGATCGCAAAAGACGCCATCGCAGCCGTAGCATCTCCGACGATGAAAGCCCCCGAGACAAACGCAGCAAGCACACCAGCCGACGCCATCATCATCGCGAGCGCAAACATGACGCCCGCGAGCCGAAACGCCAACACGGCTATGAATCAAACGGTAAGGTTATTAACTTGTCCCCAACAAGAATAATCATATTCCTAGCAAAAGTACCAGTTTATCAAACTTTTTGGTATTTAGATTCTGATGTGGTCGAGATATCCGACCGGGAAGCATCACCACCACCGCCAGCACCATCGTCACAAGCCAGATCACCTAGTCCAGCTGCATCTAATGCCACATCCAGTGGACAAGCTCATGAGAGTTTATCCATTGAAGAGACCAACAAGTTGAGAGCCAAACTTGGTCTGAAACCTTTACAGGTGGACACACAGACTGTGAAAAGTGATGACAAAAAGGATGATGGTAAGAAGAAGGATGAATGGGGTGAGTTTTACCATAAACCAGCAGGCAATATCTCCCAGACCACAAAATCAGAGAAATTAAAAACCAAACTTAGCACACATAAAGAAAAACGTAAAATCGAAGCAAAACTTTCTAAAATTAAAACATTGGGAGAGAGTGACAGTGATGATGATACCACTGCCTGGGTATCAAAGAATAGAAACTTGGTGGATGCCAAGAAAAAAGCTCAAATGAGAGCCAAAGCTCTGGAAGAATTAGATGAACAGTTTGGTGTAAGTGAAACAATTGAGAAGGAAACAAAGATTAAAAAACAACAGAAATACACTGAGAAGAATCTACAAGGATTAAATGTTCAACATAATGTTGATGCATTCAAAGAAGGCAAAACAGTTATTTTAACTTTAAAGGATCAAGGCGTGCTTGATGAGGACGACGATGTCCTCGTCAATGTCAACATGATAGACGATGAACGCTATAAGAAGAATATAGAGAATAAAAAGAAGAAACCACAATACAATCCATACGACATGGAGGATTTAGACGAGTGGGGAAATCCTGTACCGAAGAATTTATTACACAAATACGACGAGGAGATTGACGGTGTGAAAAATGATAGTTTTACTATCGGTGGATACGAGACAACCGCCGAGAGGAAACAGAATGTTCTACAAAACATTAAAGAAAAACTAGCGAACAAACGCGTTGAGAGTTTACCATCATCAATTGGTAATTATGCACACATTGCTTCAGATTACTACAATGAAGAAGAACTTGCCAAGTTTAAGAAACCCAAGAAAAAAGTCAGGAAAATTAGGCAAAAGGATACGTTATTAACCGCGGATGATTTGGAAGAAGTTGCTGCACAAGATAAAAGCGTAAAGAAAACAGAACCAGATGAAAATAAAATAAAAGTTGAAGATTATAGTGATTTTAATATTGCTCTGGAAGAAAAAGATGATGGACTTGAACGTGCGCTACACAATGCACGAAAACTAAAACAACGCGAAGTGGTTGTTTCCGACCTCATCAAGGAACACGCCGCTAATATCAAACCAGAAATCAAGGAAGAACCGATCGATTCAGGTAATATTATCTTAAATACAACCGCAGAGTTTTGTCGAACGCTTGGAGATATCCCCACGTATGGCAAAAGCAGGTAATCGTGAAGAGACTGAAGAATTAATGGATTATGACAATGATTTAATCAAATCCGATTCGGAGGATGATTGTCAAATCGTCGAGGAAGCTTCGACTGCCGCATCGAAATGGACTACATCTGATGGTGCTTCAGGTTCAACATCAATTGCAGGAGGATCTGCAGAACCTATTTTAGATGAGGAACCTGATGTAGGTGTTGGGGTAGGTGCCGCGTTGAAATTAGCAATGAGTAAAGGTTATCTTGACAAAGAAGAAAGCAATAGACCGTCGAATACTAGACTGGCGTATCTGCAAGCTAAGCATTACTCAATCGAAGATAAAATTACGGTGAAGAGGATAGAGGTAACAGGCGTGAGAGATACGCAGGGCCCGTGCAGGACTTCAGAGAGAAGGAAACGTTCAAACCGAATGTCAAGTTGGAGTATATCGATGATGATGGGCATGTGTTGAATAGCAAGGAGGCGTTCCGGTATCTCAGTCATAAGTTTCACGGAAAGGGACCCGGGAAGAATAAGATTGAGAAGAGGTTGAAGAAGACGCAGCAGGAGGGTTTGATGAAGAAGATGAGCAGTACTGACACACCGCTGGGGACGTTGAATATGCTACAGGCGAAACAAAAGGAGATGCAGAGTCCGTATATTGTTTTAAGCGGAGGCAAAACTCATAGTACTTCGATATCGAAGGCTAGGAGGTAAATATTTATAGGTTAAAATAGGTTTTAGATTAAAACCTAACCTATATTCAAAGGAATTCAAACGTATGAAGCATTTTTGTGTGAATGTAAATTTAAAAATAAATATTAGTATAGTAAGTATTAGAATTGATGTGAAGATAAATTAAATGCATTTATTGCGATGTGCGCGTATCAAAAATTATCTCTAAACATAACCTAGGTTTATACAAAAGAATATTGAAAAGAGTCAAATTTAAATTTATCCGGTGGAGCGTTGAATTTTTTGAGCAGCACGTCCATATCCATGTTTTCGCCTTTTTCGGTCATCTTTTGATGCAAGGCGATGAGGGCGTCTTTACTACCGCTCTCCCATTGGTTTGTCAACTCGTTCAATTCTTGAATCTTGGCTTTTTTCTTAGCAAGTGCGTCGAATGTTTGATTTTTACTTTCGACTTCTTTTTGTAACGCAGAGACTTCATTACGCAGCATTTCCAATTGTAAATTGTCATACGCATCTTTTTCCATGTCGGATGTTTCAATGCATGTTTTATTATCCTTGGAATCTGAACATGTTGACAAACTTGCTGAGGAACGTTTTAAACTTAGCGAGATACGTTTGTGCAGGCCTGGTTTCATGTCAAGTTGTTTATATGGTGGGATTTCTATTCTGTACGGATTTTTCGGTTTGGGTTTTGTTTTGGTAAGAGCAGCTAGTGGGACCGAGTCATCCTCATCACTATCATGTTGAGTATCATTGCTTTTCATTACTTTTTTGGTGTTGTTATTATCAAGTTTATGTTTATTATTGTTTTGTGAGTTGGTTTGGTTGCCATTTTCTTTGTCATCCATTTTGGATTCATCTTCATCATCTGAAACAATTCGTCTTACAGCTTTTTTCGCTTTTATCTTTACGTTTTGACTCTTAGACTCTTGTGGGCTTAAAATTGGGCACTCTGGGGTCTTTTTTCCGCGACTACGAGTAACTCTACTACCTTTATTGTCTACTACCTTTTCGGGTGTTACCGCACTTAGATTCGGCAGGATTTCAGCGTTATCATCAGTAATCTTCCTCTTTCTAGGCTTTACAGCAGTAGTTTTTGGTGCTACTTCATTAATTACAGGTTTTTCTTCTTCTACAACTGTTTTTGGCTCAGGTTTCTTTGTATCTTCTTTTTTGTTACTCTTCTTGGGACTTTTCTTCTTTTTCTTTTCCTTATCAACAATAATCTCAACAAATGTGTTTGGAATTCTAGTCCTGGTGCCCTTTCTTCCAACCATCTCTTCTGCCTGATTTTTTTCTTGTGAAGACATAGTGCTTTTATTTTCTGCTAAAACCTCTGATGATTCTACTGATTGAGTATTAGATTCACTGTTGTTTTGTTCATTTGTTTGTTTTAAATTATCCAAGCACTCTACATTTTTATTTTGTGCAATTGTTTCATTTGTTTCATCAAGTTTGGAAGTCTCATCAAAATCTCCCTGTAAATTCTTCTTTATTCTTTTTCTATTGCTGCTTCTTGCAGGAGTTGTAGATGTATTGTCCTTCTCATTATCCTTTAAATTTATAGATGCCGGTGGTGTTGTCGTTTCAGAAGTATCGGAATATTTAGGATAAGTTACAGGTGGATTGAGTAGAGGACTTTTAAACAACTTTGATGAAGGTCTCAGTTTCCTTGACAGACCCATTCTTGGTGCAGGACCGAGTGGTTTTTTACCATCATGCGCGTAGTTTTGAACGAATTCCTTTACTTCTTGTTTCTTTCTACTCATTTTCACTTTGTCTTGTTTAAACTTGTTTTTAAACTCAATTTTTAAACTATGTTGGGTTAGGTTAACATCAACCGTTCAGCAACAGCTGACACGCATTTGTTTAGCTGTCTCTCAGTTTGTTTTCTTGACGTTGACAAAAACATGTTTTAATCATTATTCTCTTAAAAATATCGTTTTTTCTTTCTTCTTATCCGTTATATTAACGTAATTAGAGATTACAATGTCTAAAACCGGTGATTCTCCTTGTTCTTCTCACAATACTTTAGCATCAGTGTCAAAGCAAGAAAAGGTATATCAATTTATTGAAAATGCAGGAAAATTTGGTGGCAAACATACC
Source organism: Dalotia coriaria (assembly GCF_025399875.1). NCBI lineage: Eukaryota > Metazoa > Arthropoda > Insecta > Coleoptera > Staphylinidae > Dalotia > Dalotia coriaria. Next base: position 8,132,651 of record NW_027045445.1, read on the forward strand.
TACAAGTGTTGTGAGTACATAATCTAGATTATTATTTTGATTATTATTGTATGTAAATTAATTTATTTTAGTAAATGGAAAAATAATTAAATCCAGTGAAGGGATTGCAAGCAGTGTCACATTCTTTCTCAAGGATTTATTCAAGCAAATTTTTCTGCCAGTTGGTTTTCCTGAATCTGTGAGTGACGATTATGTTTCCTATCAGATATGGGATACAATTCAAGCTTTCTGCAGCACAATCACTGGTACTTTTACAACTCAGAGTATTTTGAAAAGTGTTGGAGTTGGTGATCAAACTGCCACAGCTCTGGGAGCTGCAATAACTTGGATTATCAAGGATGGAAGTGGTTTAGGTGGCAGGATATTATTTGTATGGTGGCATGGGTAAGTATTTAAAGCATTTTTATACAAATATAATTAAATATTTAAAGTATTTGTTATTTAAATTGATAGAAACTCATTGGATTCTGACTGTAAAACATGGCGAATGTTTGCTGACATCATTAATGATTGTGCATTAACAATAGAGTTCACTTTACCATATTGGGCACTAAAATCAAACACAGGTTTGTTATGTTTAACTTCAGTCATGAAGTCTATTGTTGGAGTTGCGGGTGGCGCAACTCGTGCCGCCATTACCCAACACCAAGCCGTGCAGGGCAACATGGCGGATGTGTCTGCCAAAGACGGAAGTCAGGAAACATGCGTTAATCTACTCGCGAGCATTTTGGGTATTTTCCTACTGACTTATTTTGAGAATAATGAAGTGTAAGTTCCAAATCTATGAAATCTTTACTTTAGACACTTTAAACACTAAACAATGTAATAATTCTTTATTTTGTAGTTATCTGGCTGTGATATTTGCATTTCTCACTGTAATGCACATTTTTGCCAACTACAAAGCCATCCACGGATTGACTTTCAAACATTTGAATCTCCCTCGGTTTTTAATTGTTTTTTAATAATTACCTGAAGTACGATGCTGTCGCAAACCCAACTGTGGTGAATAAAGCTGAATCAATATTCTTTCCAAGTCTTATTAAAACCGGTGAGTTAATGGGATAAGTTAAAATTGTTTTTATTAAAAAATATTTGTTATCAGATAGTTATTTATGTGGATTTACTATCACAATGGGTTCGTCACTTCAAAAACCGTTCAAGACTCTTCATGCCGACCGGCTTAATCTGATAATGAAAGCATTTAAAGGTCAAAAGTATATAATTGTACCCGAAATGAAGAAACGCATTTTATACGTTGCCTTTGATCAAAGCATCGATTCGGAATTGATGATTAGAGCATATTTTCATGCAATTATGCTGGGAAAAGCGTTATTAATTTATAACAACATACTTTTGGTATGTATTTTGTTTTGAAACATTCTTATGTGACAATGTATTGCTTTCTATTGCATATTTACAGGATTCCAAAACAAAAAGGCATATACATCATGTCACACCAACTCAGCGATTACATAATTTAATGAAAAAATTGGTGCGATCGCCAGTCAGTGAAAATATGGAGATGTTCACACTCGAACATTTCATTATCTTCAATGTCTATATCCATGCGGAAGCTTTAAGTTTCTTCACGGGATTATCAATCAACAGTAAGTTCAATCATTTCTTGGTGACTTTTAGTAACACTTAATTTTTAGACTGGGACTTGTCGCGTAACTCGCTGCCTGTCGGCGAGTGGCGCTGTAATCTGCTAAATGACGATGCAGATTGTAGTACAACGAAAAAGGACAATTAATATTTAATTGATCTTAAAACATCTGCATAAATTAAAATTCTATTGAGGGCAATTTATGTTTTATTATTTAGGGATATTTTTTCGTAACATGAAACTCAATACAGGTTAACCAATTGAACATTGGTTATGTACACTAGGTCGGTGGTATTTCGTCCTTGCCGCCGGTTTGTGAGAGATGTCGAACAATATCCACCCAGTTCCAACCACGTGGTTTTTCGCCTTTTCCGTCCACTCGGTCCCATTGTCGTCGTTTTTGTGCCTTGGTAAGTTGTTCTTTTTTCTGTTCTTTTTTGCTTTCCTAGAGTTTAATTAAAAATTAATTTTCTTGGAATATTTTTATTTTTTGACTGAATATACTGACCTGAGGATCATTTATTGTCATTTTGTCTACATCACAAACAACCGACTCATTAACGACATGTTCTGGTTGTTCTTGGATCAGTTCATCAAACTTTTCTTTGATGAATTCAAATAATGAGTAGGTCATTGACATTCCTAGATATTGTTCAGCTTCCTCAGATAATAAACTACATATTTTATCTTTTAATGACTGAATTCTACAAGTAGAAATATTAATTTGCTTTTATTGTTAAAAATTGTCTGTGATTGAGGTATGATTGAGGAATAACTTACATATGTTTATTATAAAAGGCATCCATACAAATTTCTGGTTTGGTTTCTGGATATGTATCATTCCATTTCAATTCCAAGACAAATGATTTGGGGTCATCATTAATTCCATACTATTAGATGCACAAAAAATTAATAGTATTACATTAATCAATCATATTATTTCATTAGTTATATACCTTGTATTGATGTGTAGTTGGGTCGATTTGTTTGTAACAATCATCACCATCATATATGGAGTTTAATACTTCTCTTTCCTCTTCTTGCAGTTCTAAATTCGACATATTTTAGGCTTAACTAAAACATTTATTGACTAATTATTTAAAACCCATTTAGGAAAATATTTTGTAATTCTTGGTGTAAATATTTCCAAAAGCTTTCCGGTGTTTTGCAATGTTTTAATAATTTTTATTCTGGGCGAGTCATGTGTCTGCATGTGTCACATAATCCCTAACCTTCATTCTTGTTTTGATTTTTAGTAATGTAAATCATGAACAGATGCCGCCAAAGTTTAGTTTTTCGATTTATTTGCTAGTTGTTTTTATTCGTTAAGCTTTATTTACAATTACTTTGAATGACTAGTTATTTTCCGACGGCGCACGTGAAATATTAACTTTTTAAAATTATTGTATTATATTTTGTTTACTCTATTATTAAACTTTTATTCTGTAATATTGTATAGGATACGCAGGACGGAAAGATGTAGGAAAATGTTGCAAGAAGCAAACACAAACTAAGTGAGCTGGCCTTTTATATCTGTGGCATACCTGCGGCATTCCTGCAAAAAGTGGATGGTGAGGGGAAAGGTGGGCCTTTGGGGTGCTGAATCCATGTCCTATAGAAGAGAACCTCAGAAATGAGCATTAATATAAAAAAGTAAAATTTTGTGCAAAAGATTGAGGTATGTATTCTACAGAATTAGTTTTTAAAATGATATTTCAATGTAACCTCATGCGTCATAATCGAGTTTAGTTATGGGTGCGTGTGGATTGCATTTCTTTTAACTTAAGCCGCGTGCTATCAGCGCGTGTGTTTTGCGCATTTCACGCTCTCTTCTGCGGTTGCGCGATTGTCTTATCGGTAACGCTTGATGTCGTTGGATATTTGGCATGTTCTTTCGATGTTGTGCAGATAGTTCCGTGCCGATCGCTGTTTTATGCAGACGTACTTCTTGCGGGTCGTATCATTTTTTCACATTCAGTTCGGGATATCGCGTTTTATTCATTCACTAATTGCCTATTTAGTGGTAACTAACATGTATAGTCTATTGTTAAATATTTACCGCGGTATGAATCTCAATAAGTGCTGGATTTTTGTTCGCGTGTGACGTGTGCGTTGCAATTTTCACAAAATGGCCGCGTTCCTAACACTCTGGACGTTTACGGCTGTGGTGTTGTCGTCCATTATCGAGTGTTATTGCTGCTTCTTCGACATCGGACCGTTTTCGAATTGGTAAGTAACATAAATTGGGTATTAGCATGGTTGTTGTATTTCTTAAGTTTAGATATTTTTAGTTTCAATATATTTTTGGTTTTGTCCATAAACAGACTCAGACTCAGCAAACTTCGTTCCGTCTTACTATTTATATCCAAATGCTGTAGTAGTAATAACAACAGTATTAATTTAAGGAAGTATTAAAATAATACGCATGTTATCAATATAATCAATTATTTATTTATATCTATAATAATTATTGCGGATCCTTTTGACTATATAAAAATAATACCAAAGAATCAAATGATAATGCACAGTCAAAACAATGTTTATAGGAACAAACTACTCCTGGACATGAAAATTAAATGATATGTTAGATAGGTCTCTACAGTTGGTAAATGAAATTGAAAATGGGTCTGATTTAGTTTGGTGGGTCTCTACATGGTTTTGTACTACATGGTTATTGAAATTGATAGTAGTATCTTCAGTAGTTACTTCATCAACTTCTGCAGCTACTTCATCAACTTCAGTAGTAACTTCAGGAACTTCAGTTTTGATGGGGTTGCTACTGAAAATGTCACAATCTGTAGATTCCTCATTTGTAAGTGAGTCTATATTCTCCATTTTAACATTAACAGACTCTATTTGGTAATCGAAGGAAGATTCATCCATATAATCTTCAGCATAAGTAGATAAATCAGCAGCTGCGCCTGCCAACAAAGTTGTTGAGGGTTTTTTCCTCAGAGCACGGCCAGTGTACAAATGAGGCTCAGGCAATTTGAGGAATTGCGCCACTACTTTCGAGATATATCCAAATTTATTAATCCCTGTTGGCTGTGGTGTACACCTTCCATTTTGATAATTGAGAAAAAATCGAGTCGTATTAGGTATTCGCAGGGCCATATATTTCTTACAAATCGGGTAAAATTCACTACCAATTACAAACCGTCGTTCAGTATGTGTTTGTTGGTCTGGTATATGTACTAATAATTCTGTATTGAGATCTTCGACATCGTTGATTTCCATTCTCAGTAGTTCCTCTCTGCGGCACTTTCCGGTAATTCCAAAAATTAAACCAACTTTCGTAAATAAATATTTATCATCTGGTGCAGTTGCGATGAATTCTTTTATCTGTTCAGCAGTAAGGGCTCTCGTCTTCTTCGGTTCGTATCCTTCATTTTGTTTTTTCAAAAATCCTCGAAGCCTGACGTATTTGCTTATGTCAACATTGTGTATTAGCTCAAGCGTGCTTCTTAACATTGAATAAGTGCTCCACAGTGATGGCGGTTTCACTTTCTTGGCCAATAATACGAAATATGTGACTAGTACCTTTTCTGAGAAAGAATCCGGGTGCGATTTTTGTTGCCAGTTGATGAAACTTGCGTAGGCTCTATTGTATTGTTCTTTTGATTTTGTCGGGAGAAACTGATCAAAAGTGGTCGACGCTATTTCTAGCAACGCGTGAGTGCCAAGTGAAGTGATGTTTTCTTTTGTTTCTAAGATTTTCGTTTCTTCTATTTCCATATTTTTCGTTTCTTCTGTTTTCATGTTGATATTCTCTGTCATTTCCATATTCTTGGTTTCTTCTGTTTCCATGTTTTATTTTCTATTTATGTAGATAGGAATGTTGTTGTAAATAGGCACTCGACAGTACAATTAAACCCAAATATCATACAAAAATTAACAAACTGAACGCGTACATTCAACGTCCGCTACATCTGAAGAACGACTGTTGAAATTCGGCTTCGGCGACCAGTGCAACGCCCCCTACCATGACTCTATGTGTCGGCTGTCGGTTCTGGAATGTTGAGCAAATTAAAATACGGCCAAACCGTGACTAATGAAACACTTTAGTCATGGACACGTGTAGTACAAGGCTTTACGGAATGCTATGCACCGTGAGTAAAACGAACTCCCATATTTATTTATGTATAACTTTACATTTGCTAGTTGTGTGCGAAGACCGTTGCGAATTTGTACTCGTGACTAAAACCCGTGACTAAAGTACTTTAGTCACGGTTCTATTTTTCAACTTCCACTCAATTTCTATTTTTTGTATTACTACTTTTGTATTTTAAAACTTCGAACTTCGATCGCACAATACCGGAAAATGTAAGATTATAAATACATGCGAGTTCGCGTAAGCAATCGAAATCCAATACAACCAGGCGTTCTGCGCCTGATTTGTTTGATTGACGACGCATGACATTTCATATGGCTTTGTTTTGCAAATGTCAATGCCTTGGGCGTCCGTGATTAAATTGCCACTTTTCGTGTATCGAAACCGTGAAAAAAGTGACGATTTATCAAGTGAGCTAAACGGCACCTTAACAACTTTTAACTACGTTATGCTTACGCAAATTTTTCTACTTCCACGTAGTATTTTTGTATTTGTTCTTGTGTATTATAAGTCTTCGAACTCCGTTCACACGCTATTGAGAAATGTAAGGTTAGATGCATGAGAGCTCGCGCACGGACTTGAAATTACTACGGCGAGACGCGCCGCACCGGGTCGTGCCGCGTCTATTCGTGCCGCACCGCGCCTACACGACAGCAGATGCGCATGATGGCAGTAGCTTTGACTGACAGTGCGTAGCATATCGCCTTATATTGCACCGTAGGTCGTAGACTAGAAAGGTGGAAGGTGCACATACCTAAACATTGTTATATACGAATTGAGTTGAACCTTTTTTTGTCTTTTTGCAAACATAATACTGCATTGTATGAAATTTTCTAATTAATATTTTCTTTCAATTACAGTACCTACCGTGCCTTAAGACCTGATAGACTGTATGCATTGGTAAGTTTCGAAATAGATAATATTTTTCGTGAAAATGTTCGCTACGTGCGAGAGCTTTTCTTAATTATACACAATTGCCACCGTAAAATTTTTCGCATCCTGTCTCAAAATGGCGGCCCAAAAGTTAATTTATCATTTTTTTCTGAAATTGCTGTACAAGTTATATTTTATTTCGGGACTTGTTGGTATTATTTCTCTAAATCTCATCAAAAATAGATACTGCATTAGGTCATAGCTAGATGTATTGTTTCTTCAAGTTTAAAAGTTTAGTTTTGCATGGTTTCGACGATTAACACCTCGATATTTTTTGTGTATATAGGAAACGGTTTCTTTTCGATTTCATTAGTATTAATTAGTATTAGTATTAATTAGTCAACGCGCCGGCTTTGCGCATCTGTTGCTTTCTTATCATATAATATCATATATTAACAAGCTAAGTAAAATATACACTTACTGTACCCTATACCCTCACAATATCGTTATGAAAACGATACTTTATTAAAACCATTGCAAATTAATGCAATTAATTATCTCTTTTAGTGTACGAGATATTCGCGATTGAATAAAATGGGCAAAAATTGAAAAATGTCACTTTTTAGTACTTTTAATGGCGGTTTTTGACCTTTTACTGTAGGAAATATAATTATTTTATATTTTTATCTGACAGAGAATTTTCCAATCTTTCATAATCAACAATTCGTTGGTATCTGTTTTAGTTTAAGAGATATCAATTTTTGAAAATCGTCGAAAAAAAGTATCAAGCACCCCCTAAGCAATTTTTTCTTAAGACTTACTTTCATCCTCAGATTTCCCTTTAACTATCCTATCTGATAGAGATTGGTCCGTAGATTAAGACGCTGCAAATCAGATCTTATTTATCTCTTTTAGTTTACGAGATATTCGCGATTGAATAAAATGGGCAAAAATTGAAAATGTCACTTTTAGCACTTTTAGTGGCGCGTTTTCGACCTTTTACTGTAGGAAATATAATTATTTTATATTTTTATCTGACAGAGAATTTTCCAATCTTTCATAATCAACAATTCGTTGGTAGCTATCTCTTTTAGTTTAAGAGATATGAATTTTTGAAAATCGTCGAAAAAAAGTATCAAGCACCCCCTTGGCAATTTTTTCTTAAGACTTAAAATTTCATCTCTCAGATTTCCTTTTAACTATCCTATCTGATAGAGATTGGTCCGTAGATTAAGACGCTGCGATCAGATCTTATTTATCTCTTTTAGTTTACGAGATATTCGCGATTGAATAAAATGGGCAAAATTGATAAATGTCACTTTTAGCACTTTTAGTCGCGTTTTTCGACCTTTTACTGTAGGAAATATAATTATTTTATATTTTTATCTGATAGAGAATTTTCCAATCTTTCATAATCAACAATTCGTTGGTAGCTATCTCTTTTAGTTTAAGAGATATGAATTTTTGAAAATCGTCGAAAAAAGTATCAAGCACCCCCTTGGCAATTTTTCTTAAGACTTAAAATTTCATCTCTCAGATTTCCTTTTAACTATCCTATCTGATAGAGATTGGTCCGTAGATTAAGACGCTGCGATCAGATCTTATTTATCTCTTTTAGTTTACGAGATATTCGCGATTGAATAAAATGGGCAAAATTGATAAATGTCACTTTTAGCACTTTTAGTCGCGTTTTTCGACCTTTTACTGTAGGAAATATAATTATTTTATATTTTTATCTGATAGAGAATTTTCCAATCTTTCATAATCAACAATTCGTTGGTAGCTATCTCTTTTAGTTTAAGAGATATGAATTTTTGAAAATCGTCGAAAAAAAGTATCAAGCACCCCCTTGGCAATTTTTTCTTAAGACTTAAAATTTCATCTCTCAGATTTCCTTTTAACTATCCTATCTGATAGAGATTGGTCCGTAGATTAAGACGCTGCGATCAGATCTTATTTATCTCTTTTAGTTTACGAGATATTCGCGATTGAATAAAATGGGCAAAAATTGATAAATGTCACTTTTTAGCACTTTTAGTCGCGTTTTTCGACCTTTTACTGTAGGAAATATAATTATTTTATATTTTTATCTGATAGAGAATTTTCCAATCTTTCATAATCAACAATTCGTTGGTAGCTATCTCTTTTAGTTTAAGAGATATGAATTTTTGAAAATCGTCGAAAAAAGTATCAAGCACCCCCTTGGCAATTTTTCTTAAGACTTAAAATTTCATCTCTCAGATTTCCTTTTAACTATCCTATCTGATAGAGATTGGTCCGTAGATTAAGACGCTGCGATCAGATCTTATTTATCTCTTTTAGTTTACGAGATATTCGCGATTGAATAAAATGGGCAAAAATTGATAAATGTCACTTTTTAGCACTTTTAGTCGCGTTTTTCGACCTTTTACTGTAGGAAATATAATTATTTTATATTTTTATCTGATAGAGAATTTTCCAATCTTTCATAATCAACAATTCGTTGGTAGCTATCTCTTTTAGTTTAAGAGATATGAATTTTTGAAAATCGTCGAAAAAAAGTATCAAGCACCCCCCCTTGGCAATTTTTTCTTAAGACTTAAAATTTCATCTCTCAGATTTCCCTTTTAACTATCCTATCTGATAGAGATTGGTCCGTAGATTAAGACGCTGCGATCAGATCTTATTTATCTCTTTTAGTTTACGAGATATTCGCGATTGAATAAAATGGGCAAAATTGATAAATGTCACTTTTAGCACTTTTAGTCGCGTTTTTCGACCTTTTACTGTAGGAAATATAATTATTTTATATTTTTATCTGATAGAGAATTTTCCAATCTTTCATAATCAACAATTCGTTGGTAGCTATCTCTTTTAGTTTAAGAGATATGAATTTTTGAAAATCGTCGAAAAAAAGTATCAAGCACCCCCCCTTGGCAATTTTTTCTTAAGACTTAAAATTTCATCTTTCAAATTTCCCTTTTAACTATCTTATCTGATAGAGATTGGTCCGTAGATTAAGACGCTGCGATCAGATCTTATTTATCTCTTTTAGTTTACGAGATATTCGCGATTGAATAAAATGGGCAAAAATTGATAAATGTCACTTTTTAGCACTTTTAGTCGCGTTTTTCGACCTTTTACTGTAGGAAATATAATTATTTTATATTTTTATCTGATAGAGAATTTTCCAATCTTTCATAATCAACAATTCGTTGGTAGCTATCTCTTTTAGTTTAAGAGATATGAATTTTTGAAAATCGTCGAAAAAAAGTATCAAGCACCCCCCCTTGGCAATTTTTTCTTAAGACTTAAAATTTCATCTCTCAGATTTCCCTTTTAACTATCCTATCTGATAGAGATTGGTCCGTAGATTAAGACGCTGCGATCAGATCTTATTTATCTCTTTTAGTTTACGAGATATTCGCGATTGAATAAAATGGGCAAAAATTGATAAATGTCACTTTTAGCACTTTTAGTCGCGTTTTCGACCTTTTACTGTAGGAAATATAATTATTTTATATTTTTATCTGATAGAGAATTTTCCAATCTTTCATAATCAACAATTCGTTGGTAGCTATCTCTTTTAGTTTAAGAGATATGAATTTTTGAAAATCGTCGAAAAAAAGTATCAAGCACCCCCTTGGCAATTTTTCTTAAGACTTAAAATTTCATCTCTCAGATTTCCTTTTAACTATCCTATCTGATAGAGATTGGTCCGTAGATTAAGACGCTGCGATCAGATCTTATTTATCTCTTTTAGTTTACGAGATATTCGCGATTGAATAAAATGGGCAAAAATTGATAAATGTCACTTTTTAGCACTTTTAGTCGCGTTTTTCGACCTTTACTGTAGGAAATATAATTATTTTATATTTTTATCTGATAGAGAATTTTCCAATCTTTCATAATCAACAATTCGTTGGTAGCTATCTCTTTTAGTTTAAGAGATATGAATTTTTGAAAATCGTCGAAAAAAAGTATCAAGCACCCCCCCTTGGCAATTTTTTCTTAAGACTTAAAATTTCATCTCTCAGATTTCCTTTTAACTATCTTATCTGATAGAGATTGGTCCGTAGATTAAGACGCTGCGATCAGATCTTATTTATCTCTTTTAGTTTACGAGATATTCGCGATTGAATAAAATGGGCAAAAATTGATAAATGTCACTTTTTAGCACTTTTAGTCGCGTTTTTCGACCTTTTACTGTAGGAAATATAATTATTTTATATTTTTATCTGATAGAGAATTTTCCAATCTTTCATAATCAACAATTCGTTGGTAGCTATCTCTTTTAGTTTAAGAGATATGAATTTTTGAAAATCGTCGAAAAAAAGTATCAAGCACCCCCCCTTGGCAATTTTTTCTTAAGACTTAAAATTTCATCTCTCAGATTTCCTTTTAACTATCCTATCTGATAGAGATTGGTCCGTAGATTAAGACGCTGCGATCAGATCTTATTTATCTCTTTTAGTTTACGAGATATTCGCGATTGAATAAAATGGGCAAAAATTGATAAATGTCACTTTTTAGCACTTTTAGTCGCGTTTTTCGACCTTTTACTGTAGGAAATATAATTATTTTATATTTTTATCTGATAGAGAATTTTCCAATCTTTCATAATCAACAATTCGTTGGTAGCTATCTCTTTTAGTTTAAGAGATATGAATTTTTGAAAATCGTCGAAAAAAAGTATCAAGCACCCCCCCTTGGCAATTTTTTCTTAAGACTTAAAATTTCATCTCTCAAATTTGCCTTTTAACTATCCTATCTGATAGAGATTGGTCCGTAGATTAAGACGCTGCGATCAGATCTAATTTATCTCTTTTAGTTTACGAGATATTCGCGATTGAATAAAATGGGCAAAAATTGATAAATGTCACTTTTTAGCACTTTTAGTCGCGTTTTTCGACCTTTTACTGTAGGAAATATAATTATTTTATATTTTTATCTGATAGAGAATTTTCCAATCTTTCATAATCAACAATTCGTTGGTAGCTATCTCTTTTAGTTTAAGAGATATGAATTTTTGAAAATCGTCGAAAAAAAGTATCAAGCACCCCCTTGGCAATTTTTCTTAAGACTTAAAATTTCATCTCTCAGATTTCCCTTTTAACTATCCTATCTGATAGAGATTGGTCCGTAGATTAAGACGCTGCGATCAGATCTAATTTATCTCTTTTAGTTTACGAGATATTCGCGATTGAATAAAATGGGCAAAATTGATAAATGTCACTTTTAGCACTTTTAGTCGCGTTTTTCGACCTTTTACTGTAGGAAATATAATTATTTTATATTTTTATCTGATAGAGAATTTTCCAATCTTTCATAATCAACAATTCGTTGGTAGCTATCTCTTTTAGTTTCAGAGATATGAATTTTTGAAAATCGTCGAAAAAAAGTATCAAGCACCCCCCCTTGGCAATTTTTTCTTAAGACTTAAAATTTCATCTCTCAAATTTCCTTTTTAACTATCCTATCTGATAGAGATTGGTCCGTAGATTAAGACGCTGCGATCAGATCTTATTTATCTCTTTTAGTTTACGAGATATTCGCGATTGAATAAAATGGGCAAAAATTGATAAATGTCACTTTTTAGCACTTTTAGTCGCGTTTTTCGACCTTTTACTGTAGGAAATATAATTATTTTATATTTTTATCTGATAGAGAATTTTCCAATCTTTCATAATCAACAATTCGTTGGTAGCTATCTCTTTTAGTTTAAGAGATATGAATTTTGAAAATCGTCGAAAAAAGTATCAAGCACCCCTTGGCAATTTTTTCTTAAGACTTAAAATTTCATCTCTCAAATTTCCCTTTTAACTATCTTATCTGATAGAGATTGGTCCGTAGATTAAGACGCTGCGATCAGATCTTATTTATCTCTTTTAGTTTACGAGATATTCGCGATTGAATAAAATGGGCAAAAATTGATAAATGTCACTTTTTAGCACTTTTAGTCGCGTTTTTCGACCTTTTACTGTAGGAAATATAATTATTTTATATTTTTATCTGATAGAGAATTTTCCAATCTTTCATAATCAACAATTCGTTGGTAGCTATCTCTTTTAGTTTAAGAGATATGAATTTTTGAAAATCGTCGAAAAAAAGTATCAAGCACCCCCCCTTGGCAATTTTTTCTTAAGACTTAAAATTTCATCCCTCAGATTTCCATTTTAACTATCCTATCTGATAGAGATTGGTCCGTAGATTAAGACGCTGCGATCAGATCTTATTTATCTCTTTTAGTTTACGAGATATTCGCGATTGAATAAAATGGGCAAAAATTGCAAAATGTCACTTTTTAGCACACTTAACCACGTTTCTATTTTATAGAAATTTTTCCGTAGTTTGAAAAATTTCAATCTGTTTCTTTCTATCGCGTTTAGTTTTTGCGGAAATCGAGAGAAATTAGAATCACATGCATTACATTGTAATATAGTTTAGATCGCATATATGAACCGTGCCAAATGTAATTCGCGCACAAGATCGCGGGCCGTCGACGCGCCGGCTTTGCGCGTTTCTTGCTTTCTTATCATAAAATCTCGCGGCGTTACTGGCACGGCTTCGGTATATGCTATCGATGGTTTGCAGCCAGTTTCGAGCCTGGCGCTGGCGTCTCCAGACGCATTTCGCGCGACGCGTATTGTTTTATCGGACTTCTATTTGCTACATTTGCATTATATTCGGTCATTAATCGACGTGTAACATGCATCTGCTGTATCTTGTGAATGATTAATAGTGCGTTTAACGTCCGTAAATGATTTTTTTGCGCGCTTTTGATGTTTACATTTCAAATTACAAGAATGCTGCGGTTTTATTGTCGGTTATTGTGTGACGTTGTCGGTCGCTAGATCAATTTGATTGATTGCCATGTTGTTCCCCGTTCTTAGCAGGTCCCTTCGTGCTTGAGTAAGTAATTTTTATCTCACCATTTCGATACTCCGCACCGAATGTTTGTGTGGGTGAATATATTATTATTATGTTGTACCATAGAATATTAATTAACGAAATATTGCGATCTGATAGGCATTATTACATTGCTTATGACTGGCATTTTCATAAAATAACAAAGTTGTTGCATATTTGATAAAATGTGTTTTAAATTTAAACCTGCCATTACTAGATAGTCGGTTAGATGGCACTACGATGTACGTTTTTGCGTTAAATATTGCTTGTCGGTGGTAGTGAGTGCACATCGTGTCCGTGTGCGATCACGCGATTTCGCACAAGAGATAAGTTTGTTTACCTGCAGGTATCGAATCTTTATTTCGTGGAATCAAAACACACCGTGGCTATTTATTATATTTGCATCGTAAATAAGCAAATATTCTTCAATTCTTTCATGAATATAACTAACAGTTTTATATTAATTTTTATAGTTTATTATCAAAATCATCAAGAATGCGAAACATTTTTATTATCAGCAGATCACTGAAACAGATATCACTTAAGTATTTTATGTAAAATCTGGCACTCTGTCAGCATAAGAAATCAGAATTACACAAATCGAATTTTAATTTTTCATTACTTTTTAATAATATAAATTTTGAAACTACTGTATCATTCGTAGATGGCCCTAGCATGACCCAAAAATCGTAAAATAGATTTGTATTGTTTATTTCTATATTTATCGGCAAGCGCGAGCATTCGACACGAGAATTGTGTTTGTTTTGAACACAATTTACACTTTCTTATCGCATTGCCGTGTGCCCTCGTTGCCATCTCTTCACGCCGCATGTTGCTGCATCATATTTTAGTTTTGATTGCAGGTAATAAGTAACTTTTACGTATACAGCATAGATGTTTATTTTTCTCTGTTTTTCGCTGTTTGAATATAATATTACATTAATATAATGTTTTCTTTCCTTATTTACAGTATATGCCGTGCCTTGGATCTGCATTGGTAAGTTTATAATTCAATTATATTTTTCGTTTTAATTCCTGCGTCGTAGTTTTTATTTACGTGGTTTTTTTTGCGTTCCACCACGTATTGCAAAGACACAAGACAGTCGCGTTTCAATCCGCTGCTCTGTATCTCTTTTAATTATTCACAATCGGAGAAAACTCTCCAAACCTGAAAAAAATTTGCTTTTTGTGCAAACTAAGTTCGTAGTTATAATGATAGTTGTGTGTATACGCATATACGCAATAGTACTCGTTGCGCTAGGAATTGTATTTTTAATATTATAACACGCGAACGCGGTCTTAAACTAAGTTCGGATTAATTTTCCCAGATGCGGAATTTAATTCTTTATTTCCCTGTATCAAATTTTATTGCGAGAAAATTCCGTAACGCGAGTTATAATGATAGTTGTGTGTATACGCATATACGCAATAGTACTCGTTGCGCTAGGAATTGTATTTTTAATATTATAACACGCGAACGCGGTCTTAAACTAAGTTCGGATTAATTTTCCCAGATGCGGAATTTAATTCTTTATTTCCCTGTATCAAATTTATTGCGAGAAAATTCCGTAACGCGAGTTATAATGATAGTTGTGTGTATACGCATATACGCAATAGTACTCGTTGCGCTAGGAATTGTATTTTTTTAATATTATAACACGCGAACGCGGTCTTAAACTAAGTTCGGATTAATTTTCCCAGATGCGGAATTTAATTCTTTATTTCCTGTATCGAATTTTATTGCGAGAAAATTCCGTAACGCGAGTTATAATGATAGTTGTGTGTATACGCATATACGCAATAGTACTCGTTGCGCTAGGAATTGTACTTTTTAATATTATAACACGCGAACGCGGTCTTAAACTAAGTTCGGATTAATTTTCCCAGATGCGGAATTTAATTCTTTATTTCCCTGTATCGAAATTTTATTGCGAGAAAATTCCGTAACGCGAGTTATAATGATAGTTGTGTGTATACGCATATACGCAATAGTACTCGTTGCGCTAGGAATTGTACTTTTTAATATTATAACACGCGAACGCGGTCTTAAACTAAGTTCGGATTAATTTTCCCAGATGCGGAATTTAATTCTTTATTTCCCTGTATCAAATTTTATTGCGAGAAAATTCCGTAACGCGAGTTATAATGATAGTTGTGTGTATACGCATATACGCAATAGTACTCGTTGCGCTAGGAATTGTATTTTTTAATATTATAACACGCGAACGCGGTCTTAAACTAAGTTCGGATTAATTTTCCCAGATGCGGAATTTAATTCTTTATTTCCCTGTATCAAATTTTATTGCGAGAAAATTCCGTAACGCGAGTTATAATGATAGTTGTGTGTATACGCATATACGCAATAGTACTCGTTGCGCTAGGAATTGTATTTTTTAATATTATAACACGCGAACGCGGTCTTAAACTAAGTTCGGATTAATTTTCCCAGATGCGGAATTTAATTCTTTATTTCCCTGTATCAAATTTTATTGCGAGAAAATTCCGTAACGCGAGTTATAATGATAGTTGTGTGTATACGCATATACGCAATAGTACTCGTTGCGCTAGGAATTGTATTTTTTAATATTATAACACGCGAACGCGGTCTTAAACTAAGTTCGGATTAATTTTCCCAGATGCGGAATTTAATTCTTTATTTCCCTGTATCAAATTTTATTGCGAGAAAATTCCGTAACGCGAGTTATAATGATAGTTGTGTGTATACGCATATACGCAATAGTACTCGTTGCGCTAGGAATTGTATTTTGTTAATATTATAACACGCGAACGCGGTCTTAAACTAAGTTCGGATTAATTTTCCCAGATGCGGAATTTAATTCTTTATTTCCCTGTATCGAAATTTATTGCGAGAAAATTCCGTAACGCGAGTTATAATGATAGTTGTGTGTATACGCATATTCGCAATAGTACTCGTTGTGCTAGGAATTGTTCTGTTTTAATATTATAACACGCGAACGCGGTCTTAAACTAAGTTCGGATTAATTTTCCCAGATGCGGAATTAAATTTTTTATTTCCCTGTATCGAAATTTATTGCGAGAAAATTCCGTAACGCGAGTTATAATGATAGTTGTGTGTATACGCATATTCGCAATAGTACTCGTTGTGCTAGGAATTGTTCTGTTTTAATATTATAACACGCGAACGCGGTCTTAAACTAAGTTCGGATTAATTTTCCCAGATGCGGAATTAAATTTTTTATTTCCCTGTATCGAAATTTATTGCGAGAAAATTCCGTAACGCGAGTTATAATGATAGTTGTGTGTATACGCATATACGCAATAGTACTCGTTGCGCTAGGAATTGTACTTTTTAATATTATAACACGCGAACGCGGTCTTAAACTAAGTTCGGATTAATTTTCCCAGATGCGGAATTTAATTCTTTATTTCCCTGTATCAAATTTTATTGCGAGAAAATTCCGTAACGCGAGTTATAATGATAGTTGTGTGTATACGCATATACGCAATAGTACTCGTTGCGCTAGGAATTGTACTTTTTAATATTATAACACGCGAACGCGGTCTTAAACTAAGTTCGGATTAATTTTCCCAGATGCGGAATTTAATTCTTTATTTCCCTGTATCAAATTTTATTGCGAGAAAATTCCGTAACGCGAGTTATAATGATAGTTGTGTGTATACGCATATACGCAATAGTACTCGTTGCGCTAGGAATTGTATTTTTAATATTATAACACGCGAACGCGGTCTTAAACTAAGTTCGGATTAATTTTCCCAGATGCGGAATTTAATTCTTTATTTCCCTGTATCAAATTTTATTGCGAGAAAATTCCGTAACGCGAGTTATAATGATAGTTGTGTGTATACGCATATACGCAATAGTACTCGTTGCGCTAGGAATTGTATTTTTTAATATTATAACACGCGAACGCGGTCTTAAACTAAGTTCGGATTAATTTTCCCAGATGCGGAATTTAATTCTTTATTTCCCTGTATCAAATTTTATTGCGAGAAAATTCCGTAACGCGAGTTATAATGATAGTTGTGTGTATACGCATATACGCAATAGTACTCGTTGCGCTAGGAATTGTACTTTGTTAATATTATAACACGCGAACGCGGTCTTAAACTAAGTTCGGATTAATTTTCCCAGATGCGGAATTTAATTCTTTATTTCCCTGTATCAAATTTTATTGCGAGAAAATTCCGTAACGCGAGTTATAATGATAGTTGTGTGTATACGCATATACGCAATAGTACTCGTTGCGCTAGGAATTGTATTTTTTAATATTATAACACGCGAACGCGGTCTTAAACTAAGTTCGGATTAATTTTCCCAGATGCGGAATTTAATTCTTTATTTCCCTGTATCAAATTTTATTGCGAGAAAATTCCGTAACGCGAGTTATAATGATAGTTGTGTGTATATGCATATACGCAATAGTACTCGTTGCGCTAGGAATTGTATTTTTAATATTATAACACGCGAACGCGGTCTTAAACTAAGTTCGGATTAATTTTCCCAGATGCGGAATTTAATTCTTTATTTCCCTGTATCAAATTTTATTGCGAGAAAATTCCGTAACGCGAGTTATAATGATAGTTGTGTGTATATGCATATACGCAATAGTACTCGTTGCGCTAGGAATTGTATTTTTTAATATTATAACACGCGAACGCGGTCTTAAACTAAGTTCGGATTAATTTTCCCAGATGCGGAATTTAATTCTTTATTTCCCTGTATCAAATTTTATTGCGAGAAAATTCCGTAACGCGAGTTATAATGATAGTTGTGTGTATACGCATATACGCAATAGTACTCGTTGCGCTAGGAATTGTATTTTTTAATATTATAACACGCGAACGCGGTCTTAAACTAAGTTCGGATTAATTTTCCCAGATGCGGAATTTAATTCTTTATTTCCCTGTATCAAATTTTATTGCGAGAAAATTCCGTAACGCGAGTTATAATGATAGTTGTGTGTATACGCATATACGCAATAGTACTCGTTGCGCTAGGAATTGTATTTTTAATATTATAACACGCGAACGCGGTCTTAAACTAAGTTCGGATTAATTTTCCCAGATGCGGAATTTAATTCTTTATTTCCCTGTATCAAATTTTATTGCGAGAAAATTCCGTAACGCGAGTTATAATGATAGTTGTGTGTATACGCATATACGCAATAGTACTCGTTGCGCTAGGAATTGTACTTTTTAATATTATAACACGCGAACGCGGTCTTAAACTAAGTTCGGATTAATTTTCCCAGATGCGGAATTTAATTCTTTATTTCCCTGTATCGAATTTTATTGCGAGAAAATTCCGTAACGCGAGTTATAATGATAGTTGTGTGTATACGCATATACGCAATAGTACTCGTTGCGCTAGGAATTGTACTTTCTTAATATTATAACACGCGAACGCGGTCTTAAACTAAGTTCGGATTAATTTTCCCAGATGCGGAATTTAATTCTTTATTTCCCTGTATCGAATTTTATTGCGAGAAAATTCCGTAACGCGAGTTATAATGATAGTTGTGTGTATACGCATATACGCAATAGTACTCGTTGCGCTAGGAATTGTACTTTTTAATATTATAACACGCGAACGCGGTCTTAAACTAAGTTCGGATTAATTTTCCCAGATGCGGAATTTAATTCTTTATTTCCCTGTATCGAATTTTATTGCGAGAAAATTCCGTAACGCGAGTTATAATGATAGTTGTGTGTATACGCATATACGCAATAGTACTCGTTGCGCTAGGAATTGTACTTTTTAATATTATAACACGCGAACGCGGTCTTAAACTAAGTTCGGATTAACTTTCCCAGATGCGGAATTTAATTCTTTATTTCCCTGTATCGAAATTTATTGCGAGAAAATTCCGTAACGCGAGTTATAATGATAGTTGTGTGTATACGCATATACGCAATAGTACTCGTTGCGCTAGGAATTGTACTTTTTTAATATTATAACACGCGAACGCGGTCTTAAACTAAGTTCGGAATAATTTTCCCAGATGCGGAATTTAATTCTTTATTTCCCTGTATCGAATTTTATTGCGAGAAAATTCCGTAACGCGAGTTATAATGATAGTTGTGTGTATACGCATATACGCAATAGTTTCATTAGTATAACGCGCGAACCGAATGCGCGGAAATTAACAACTGATTATATTTTTTGAATTATTATATTTTATTTTATTTTAGTGCACTTCAAAAATGTGCTATTTCAATTATACACGCATATCGGGGTTTGTGTATAAACAAGTTTTTATATCGCTATAAACGTGCGCAATGCTGCCTCTCATGCTACGAACGTTCGACCGCTTCAGTCTGTTCTTACCTGCACGCGGCTCGGCATCATTATTTTATTCATTCCGATTACATTACATTTTATTATTGATTAAAAATGAGCATTTCTAACGGCACCTAATGACAACAGACATGTAGATTGTTTTGCTAAGTATGAATTACGCGTAAAATGATTATAAAACTGGTGTTTCCATGTGCGTGTCGGCTATTGGATTATTTCGATGTTGAGAATTGGAATTAGAAATATGTATCCTATTCGTAATTTTAAGTTAGTGTAATTAACGACTGTCCTTGGCAGGATATTCCGGGAAAATTGTGTGTTAAAATAGTACAGGTTCATTATTCCTCAAAACGAATATAAATAAGTGTGCATCATAGTGCGAGTTCTCACACACGTGTTGTTTTTTTGGTTTCAGTACTTCCTATGATTACCTGATGCACCGGTAAATTTGTAAACGTTATTAGTTATTACATTATACTTTCATATTTATCTAAAATTGCATGTAACGTGAATACCGTAACAACACAAAATTGATGCGTGCCGTCGGATGCGACTTGGATCTACCCGCAGAGTATGGTCATGCCAATCATCGGTTTAATAACGTGAAATTTTCCTTGCTCGCATTTTTATTTCATAAATCTGCAGGCTGTTTAACGTATTTTCGTAGTTTGGCAATTAATTATTGAGAGTAATATATTTGTAAAAGACGATTTAATTTTCTTCCGCGTGTGTGCTTGAGTTGCCGTCGGCGGACTGTTTTGCCTTGCTTGTGGCGTATCTGGAGAAGCGTCGCAAGGCAAATTTCAAGATCGCAATAAAATTCATATTGATGTTTTATTTATTCACAACTCTAGCTTCTCTACCTTTCCATTTCTTGATATTCTGAGAGAAACAGGTATTAGTTTAAATTTTCTTGTTGTGTCACCTTCTAATTATGAATGAAATTCTCTGCATCGAAATTTTGAATTTTCTAATAAAATGTAGCGATTTTCTTCTTGTATCACCCTATGTTCTACTTTTCCTTGCGTTCTAGTGTAAAACTGACTAAATTGGTCGTTTCTGGGTCGTTTTCTACTTAAACTTTGTATTTTATTTTTAATTTTAGGAATTTCCTGTTTGTATCACCCTGTATGTTTGTTTTTCTTGACTTCCTATTATAAGTTTTCTAAATTTGGTATTCCCGACTGTTTCCTTCTTTGTACTATTGATTTTCTTTTTGTAACACCCTGTATATTTGTTTTCCTTAATTTCCTATGAAAAACTGTCGACATTTAGTGTTTCCTAATATGTTCCATCTTGAACATTTTTTTTTCTTGAGCATTTTTTTTATGATGTAGTAAATTCCTTTTTGCAGCACCCTGTATATTTGTTTTCCTTGTTGTCCGTGAAAATTTAGCTTTATATATATATATATATAATGTTCTTGGCTCCTATGTGGAGCATAGAGCCTCACTAAGCGCCCTCCAACGGACTCTGTTTCGGGCAACCGCCTTTGCTTCGTTCCAGCCTATATTTTGGTTTCGGAGCTCCTCTATTGTGGATCTTCGCCAGGTATTGGCCGGTCTACCAACCCTTCTCTTCCCCTGTGGGTTCCATTCTAGCGCATTTCTGGCGATATCTCCGGCGTCTCTTCTCAAGATGTGCCCAATCCACCCCATTTTCTCTTGCGTATTTGATTTATAATGGGAGTTTCATCACATCGACGGTGCAACTCATCGTTGGAGATTGTCATTGGCCAGAATATGCGCAAGATCATTCTCAAGCACTTGTTTATGAAGGTTTGGAGTTTGTGTGTGCTTGAGCTCGTTGACCTCCATGTTTCGCATCCATATAAAAGGGTGGATTTTACATTTGTGCGGAATATGCGCAGTTTTGTTCTTAGTGTATAGACGCTTGACTTCCATACTGTGCTCAGCATTCTGAAGGATTGCTGGGCTTTCTTTATTCTGTTGTTTATATCTGCGTCGGTCCCCCCTTTTATGTCAATTATACTTCCTAGATATAGGAATTCCTTGACCTCTTCTATTTCCGTATTATCTATTTGGAGTTTTAAGGTGTTGTTTGTATTTATACGCATTTCTTTTGTTTTGGCAATATTTATTCTTAGGCCAATTTTACTTGCCTCCCTTGCTAATGTTGTTAGCTGTCGGCTCACGCCTTCGAACGTATGTGACATCAGGCAGATGTCGTCGGCGTAATCCAGGTCGCTGAGGTGCGAGGTTAGTGTCCAGCGCAACCCATCCCTGTTCTGGTCTACCTTTGCTAGTATGTAGTCTAAGGCGATGTTAAATAGTAATGGGGATATGACACATCCTTGTTTTACTCCTCTGTGTATCGTAAAACTTTCGCTTTTTTCACCGTTGTGTAACACACTGCAGTTTGCATCAGTGTAGAGTTCTTGCAGGATGCTTATTATCTTTGTTGGTACACCTCGCGACTTAAGGATCCTCCATAAAGCGTCGTGGTTCAGGCTGTCGAATGCTTTCTCAAAGTCGATGAAGGCGATGAATAGTGGTGATCGCCATTCTACTGATTGCTCGATAATTATACGAAGGGTATTGATATGATCGATGCATGAGCGATTTGGCCGAAAACCTGCTTGGTTCGGGCGCAGGGTGTTTTCTATAGTTTCCGCTAATCTTGTTTGGACGATTTTCGCGATAATCTTATTAATTGTGTTTAATAGCGTTATGCCACGCCAGTTGTTACACTCGGTCAAGTTACCTTTTTTGGGAAGCTTGATGATTAGCCCTTCTTTCCACTTGGTCGGAATCTTGTTGTTGTTCCATGCTTCCTTAATACAGTGGTATAGTTCATTTGCCATCCATGTGGCGTTTACTTTTAGTAGTTCCGCTGGAACGTTATCAGCTCCTGCTGCTTTGTTGTTCTTAAGCGTCTTTATAGCTGCAGTTATCTCCGCGACTGAAGGCGGGTTCGAGTCAATGTTCAGTTGTCTACCTGGGTTATTCTCTGGCTCCCAGTTAATTGTTTCGTTTGCGCTGAGCATGTCGGAGAAATGTTCCTCCATCTTTCGAGCTGCTTGTCTGACTCAACTAACAGGCGGCCGTTTTTGACTTAATGAAGTGTGTGCGTGTAGAGTACTTATTGGCCAGTTTCTTTGTGAGGTTGTAAAGTTCTCTCGAGTTGTTGTTGAGCATTGCTTCTTCTGCTTGTCTGCAAATATCATCTATCCACCTGCGTTTGTCTCTTCTGGCTTCCCTTTTGACCTTTTGGCAAAGGCCTGTGTACTCTACCTGTGCTGCTGCCCTATATTCTTGCGAAAGATTTTGGAGTAGCAGGTGTTTTTCCTCTTTCGGTCTTCTATCAGCAACCACGTGTTTTCGCTGATCCATTCTTTCCTTTGCCTGCTTTTCACTCCAATTGTTGTTTTGGCGACTTCAATGATGTTGTCGGCCATATTTTCCCATTTTGTGCTGATTTTTGGTTTATTGTCTCTTGCATTTTTTCCTTGAAGGATTTTGCTATTTGTGGAATGCGTAGCTTCTCTATATTTAGTTTTATTCGTTTCATATCGGCTGGTTGCTTGGGTACTGCTAGTTTTATTCTCAATGTGCCAACTATTAGGTGGTGGTCACTGGCTACATCAGCACCTCTCTTGTTCCTCACATCGAGTAATGACGATCTCCATTTCCTAGAGATTGTGATATGATCGATTTGGTTGTGGGTTTTTGTCTGGCGAGACCCACGTTGTCTTGTGAATCTGTTTGTGGGGAACAGCGTACCCCTATTACCAGGTTCGCGTTGGAGCAGAACTGTGTGAAGTATGTGCCGTTTTCGTTAATCTGCCCAACGCCGTTTTTTCCCATAATTTCTTCCAAATTCTCGTTTTGAGCGCCTACTTTCGCATTAAGGTCGCCCATGAGAATTTTTATGTCACCGCTGTTTACGTCTTTTATAGTTTTCTCGAGGATGTCATAGAATTCATCTTTATCCTCTTTAGAAGCGTTATTGGTTGGGGCGTAACATTGGATAAAAGTTACTTTTCTGAACCTGGTGTAGAATCTTGCTGTTATTACTCTTTCGTTTATTGGTGTCCATGAGATTAGACTCTTTTTAGCATGTTTACTGAGTAGAAATCCTACACCGCTTTCGTGTTTTCCAGATTCATTACCACTAAAAAGTAGTCGTTCTCCACCTTGTGTGGGATGTTCTCCTTTCCCCAACCAACGTACTTCTGATATACCTAAAATATGTAGATTATATTTGAGAAATTCCTTAGTTACCTGCTGCACCCTGTATATTTGTTTTCCTTGTTGTCCGTGAAAATTTAGCTTTAGTTGTTGTTTTAGGTTTTTCTTCTTTGCACTTTGAATTTTCTATTTGTAACACCCTGTATATTAGTTTTCCTGATTGTCGATGAAAACGAACGTTTGTGGTGTTTAGAGTTTTTTGTTTGCACTTTAAATTTTCTTTTTGTAACTCCCTGTATATTTGTTCCCATTTTCACTCACGTAGAAAATGGTCTATTTCCTAATTTCTTTATCCCGGTAGTACTTTGCGAAGTGCAACTTGCTTGCATGTGCGCGGCTATGCAGGTCGTAAGTCCTGTTTCAATATGGCGACATGTATTCTGTTGACTTGTAAAATATAAACTTGTATTCTATTGTTAATAAATGAATAGTAAGATATATTGACTTCTTTGATTTGTGAACCTCTTCTATCATTTCAGTAACAGGTCTCTTAGAGAATTCCCTCTCTCAGGGGATGATCCCCACTATAAAAATTGTTAAGGTATCCTGTGTGATTTGTGTGCTCCTTCTTTCATTTCAGCTACAGGTCAGAACTTGTGAGAATATTTTTGAGTGTCACCTCTCTTGAGGCGACTTAAAACTTAGAAATATTTTTACAAGTTTTACTTATAAGGATTGTCCTTATAAGGAGTTCCCTCTCTCTGGGGGTGATCCCCCACCATAAAAATTGTTGATATGCCTGATAATTTCGGGGATGAAGCGCAGAGACATCGTAGCTGTAGGATGGGCCGGGAGCAATGGACGGATCGAAGCAGTGGGCGATCGACCAGAGCGCCGGAGGCGCTCTGGGAGATCGACCGTAGACTGTCTTATAACGACACGTGCCAAAAAATTTAAAAATCTCATCCTCTCCTGTTCTCTTTCTTCTATCTCCTCCTCTTCTCTACTCTACTCTCTGTTCTCTTCCTTCTATCTTCTCCTATTCTCATTCTCTACTACTCATTCTTCTATTTCCCTGATCTCCCGTTCTCCTTTGACTTTCTTACTTCTCTTATTGCCTTCACTTGTATTTCAATTTCTCATATATTTCGTTGCAATTCATATATGCAACCCAAATTACACCTGATATTTTTATATTTGAGAAAAATGCCTTCTATACCTGAGATTCGATCCGTGTCTGCTAGCATGCCAGCAGGTGCACGTCTCCACTCGACCACCGAGTGTTTTTATTATTGTTATTTGATTCTTCTATATATGTTTCTGTTTTTATCATGTTTTTAAAAACAACAACACAATTCAAGCAACAGCAATGCATTGTATACGCTTCACGCACGTAAGATTAATATACTATATGATACTGATACACCGATACTGAAAACAACAAAGGGGATGCCACAAAGAACTAAGAATTAGTTTATAACATTACAATGTGTTTTATTGACAACATTTAAAATACATTTGTCATTCAAATAAAAAAAAACATTGACGAATTTCAAATCACGTAGCAATAAAGACTTACCTTAAAATGTGCGCATCTCCAATACTTCTTTTATGGATATCGCAGATTCCATGGCTCCCATACTCAAGAACTGGGCACCAACGTTGTCTATCAGCAGGAATTAATAATAAATCCAAGTTTTGCCAATATGCGAGAAGATGAACGAGTGCCGATGAACACGCACGCGACGCACATAAAGACCAACACGGTTGCCGATAATTCCACAACCGAATAATACTTAGCGACGACCGACGGAACATCCCAAGCGCACAAGCGAACCGATGATTAATTGGGGTTGTGCCACATTAGCCTGTTACGAAAGGCCGATGAAGGCAATTACAGAATTAAAGTAAGACACGCGAAAAGTCGCTACGCAGATCGACTGACGAACAAAACACGTGTTAACCGTAGCACAGCGCGCGATCGACTAAACTGCAAAGAGAATTGATATCAGGCGTAAACAAAGAAGATAGCCCCTACCAGTACTATCTAAATAAGCAAGAAAACTGACGCGCTGCGCCGACACAAGCAGCATAGCAGACACAAAACAAAATTAAAAGCATCAGGGTAGTATTTATTACTTTTGATTCATTCAATTTGATTTGAGTAACGCTCTGCTTGTGATGTTGTGATGTGCTTGTGTTCCAATAATCCTAAATAATTAACAGTTTATGAAGATGCCCTCAGGGCGACACATGTCAACTCAATATATAAAATGTAAATCCAGAAAAATCACGTATAACTTTAAATAAATAAATATTTTTAAATTATACAAAATGGATTACGTATTCAACAATGAAAGTAATAAAATTAAGTATATCACTTCACAACTAGCTTATTTGTCAAACATTTTAAAAATAAATTAAAATCCTATCCTACCATTAGTTTCGCAAAGTTTAAATAGGTATCACAAAATAAATATGATTAGGTTCGTCACATTTGCATCATCACGATGACGTTATGTATCACCACCATCGTGCCGATTCTGTACCGTCATATTGCAGTTAAAATGTTAAACGCTATTTCCGACACATGACAACACGTTCATAGCAGTAAATGGCTACCTAATAAACTTGTTGATGAAAAGTAAAATGATATTTTGAATTGACTATTTACAGTTCTGTACTTTAATTTACATACAACAACAACAGTAGATATATTAAAACGCACAACACAAGGTGCAAGCAAACATTTAAACACACACAAACACGAACAACTACAGTGTACAACTACACACTACAACTACACTACTACAACTACTACAACTACACAATGCATCTTACAAGAACAAAATATACAAAACATCTACATATGGAAACACATTCTACATAGACAACACAAGTAGATTACACAGTAGCACATAGGAAAAATAACACAATTAAACATAATCTCAGGTTCTACATGGATAACATAAAAGACACAAAAGAAAGGAAATGTGGAAAACAGAATGAAGCCGAAGCTTTTGTAAAAAATAATAACCGCGCCGAAAATATAATTCAATTTTTCTAGAAACTGCGCTGAGAATTCTAAACCGTTCCCTTCGCAATATACCGAAAACACCCCAACAAATTCACTCTTTCATGTGAAAATTCCACTTAACCACCCAATTTTTGAATTTACCAATATTGCAGGCGTCACTCCTACAACAAACTAATACAAACCCACGGAGAATTTAATTTGCCTTCACTCGAGACCGCGGCGAAATTTCTAAGCCGCCCCCCTCGCGAGCTACAACGAAAAAACCCAAACAATTTCACCCTTCATGTGACAATCCCACTTAACCACTCAATTTTCGAATTTACCAATGTTGCAGGAGTCACTCCAACAACAACCTAATATAACGCCACCGAGAATTTAATTTGACTTCTCTAGAAACCGCGGAAAAATTTCGAACTCGCCTATCTCGCGTGCTATTCCCAAAAAACTCCAACAATATCACCCTTTATATGAAAAACCCACTAAACCACCCAATTTGAGAATTTCCCAATATTGCAGGCGCCGCTCATACAACAAACTAATACAACCCCACGGATAATTTAATTTAACTTCTCTAGAAACCGCGGGGAAATTTCAAACCGCCCCTCGCGAGCTACACCGAAAAAACTTCAACAATTTCACGTTTTATGTGAAAATCCCACGTAACCACCCAATTTTCAAATTTACCAATGTTGAAGGAGTCACACCTACAACAAACTAATATAACCCCACCGAGAATTTAATTTAACATCTCTACAGACGCCCTTTCGTGAGCTAAACAGTAGTGCGGCAATTACCAAATACCCTTATCCGCAATACTACCCACAAATATAACGCAATAATGCGATACAGTAAAAGTCATGAGGCGATTACGTGTACAATACAATGTAAACTCTTGATAACCTTTTTTATGACGTAAAAATAGGTACAAAGTCAGTTTCTGATAAATCGCTGGAGTAAGATCAGTCCTTAATTCAACTAATCTTAGTAAGTATCGTTATAAAGAGTTTACACTGCATGTTATTCCACAAGCATTCATCAAATTAATTATCAAAGGTCTCTAAATATATACAATTCTAATTATAAGTGAACTAAAAGAATGCGTTTGTGGTTTACGAGTTATAGAGGTATCGCATCCCTTCGAAAAGCCGGTGCTTTTCACCAGGAGGAAGGTCCATTTGGTTGATGTGGTAGCAAAATCGATGATATGATATCACATCGAATATCAGGTGATTCTCCAGTGTATGCGCCACGGATGTATGAATCAGTGGGTACTTTTACGCTAAAAGTCCTAAAATTAAATAAAAATTAATCATCATACATGTGGACAAGTGTACAAATTTGATATTGTAATAAAAAATCACCTGTGATGCTAAGTAATCACTACCGCTTATATATAAAACAGAATTTACAATTTCAGCAATAAGAAGTAATGTACTCTGTACTATACCTTTTTCCGCAGTGAGCACGCAGAGGAATGGAAAATGGATAAGGTGGATACCTCAACTGATAGCCGGGTTAGAAAACGATCTTCGAACGTACATTTAACGGAGAATGCTCCAATTGCTAAAATTAAAACAAAATTAATACCAGCAAAATTACAAAATAAAACAAAAATATTCACAAGAACTAAAATTAAATCTTATTTAAAAACTTGCGTACGCTAGATACACGGATACACAAGTATAGGTTTGTTGATTCACGGCATACAAATAGATAAGAATGTTCACAACAATAACCAGATAAGATTCTTCGTTCTAAACCGGCATAAGATTGAATGTAAATACAAACGCCTATGAATAAAATTTCTAGAACAATGCGCGAATAGGTGAATTAAACAGAAACAACAATTTCCGAAAATTGTAAATAGCTACGTTCACCTAACGAGAAACGAATTTTAAAATCGGCGAACGTCGCACTGCACTAACGCACAAAATAATAGACTGAAAATAAATTTAAAAATGAGTGCAGCGCCATCTAGCGACGTACAGAATAATGACGATGAAGAAGTGGACTGTGTGCGCCATCTAGTGACGGGAGATCAAACTGCTCACATGTTTGGTAGCAAAACTGTAATTGCGTAGAGCAGCTTTTGCGATCTGTAATTTTTAGGTGGCGTCATCGGATTGACAAGCGCGAAAAATTTAATTCAACTTTTATTCATCTTCAGTACTTCTTCGTTAAATACGTAATCCATAGTTATATTTATACAAATTTAAAGTGTGGATTGAATTACACTTTATTTCCACTACATGTTTTGCCTTGAGAGTATCGTCAGTACAATGGCGAACAAGGTTCCCGAAATATTGAACAATTTCACCGCAATTATACAAAAATGATAAGAAATTACGCTATTAAACTTTTGGGGGTGGTTCTTGAGATAAGGAGGAATTTCCACAACAAGTTTTCGAAAATGCTAAAAATGACCAACTTTTGGGGGCGGTTTTTAGACACTTTGCGTGTGATTTGCAGGGCTAGCAAGGGTCTATTTTGTGGAAAAACTATCGCACTATCTATATTTACAATTTTTATGACAATGGCGTAAACGGTTCTAGAAATAATGAGGAATTTCCACAACAAGTCCGCGAAAATGCTAAAAATTACCTACTTTTGGGGGCGGTTTTGAGGCACTTTACGTGTGATTTCCGGGGCTAGCAAGGGACCATTTTGTAGAAAAACTATCGCACTATCTATATATGCAAATTGCATGACAATAGCATAAACGTAAACGGAGATAATTGAAATTCAAACGTTGAACGCGACAAAAAACAATCCAGATACAAACACTTTTCACAAAACAAAAACAATTTCTTTATAAACTTACCAAGGCATAGTCCATTATGCGCTATAAGGCACAGGCACAGGCACTGTAAATAAAAGAAAACGTTAGTTAAAAGATTCCAATCGATACAATATTATGTTCGCAACATGGCTAAAAGAATTACAACAACTCGTATTGTACATAACAATGTCTAAATTTATGTTACTTACCTTAAGCGTACATGGTCCTCCATATGAAGCGAATCAACATGGCTGCGATTCATCCACAAACCGCTGTTAGTCAAACAAGCAGCAAAACACACGATAACGGGCGATAACACCACAACCGTAAACATCCCGAGCGTTAGGAACGCATATTGTGAATTGCAATTCGCACATCACACGCGAAAAAGAACTAGCACTTAAGTATTGAGATTCAACGCGCGATTAAAATTAACAATAGACTATAACAATCATGCCAGCTACCACTAAATAGTCGATTGTCGAACAAATAAAACGCGATATGTAAATTGAAATGTGAAAAATTGACACCACGCGCGTGAAGTACGTCTGCCTAAAACAGCGATCGACGCAGAACTACCCGCCGAACTCACCAAACATGCAGAGACATCACGCGATCACAACGGATAAGGCAACGCGCATCCGCAGAAGAGAGTAGGATATGCGCAAAACACGCGTGCTATCAGCGCGTAATACGCAGAACGCGCAGAACTAACCCTCTGGCATGTTTGATTTCAGCAACAAATTATAGACTCCAACTATAGGCAACCCAATTGCCTTATCGATGCTTTTCTGTACAATAATACGCATGTATAAAATAAAATAAGATCAAATTTAACACATGAATTGCGTATTCGAGTACAAAGCTAAACATTAATTCGAATTAATTTATTAATATAATACTCTTTGTACATATTATATTTACATATATAATCGGGTATGTACATGAATTCTAAGCTCTCCATTCACTAATCGTATATATGTGATTATTTTCCTATTATCCACACATCATGTTAGTCATGACTTGAAGTTCATTTACTTTAACAAGTGATTTCGTGTTTTACTTGCGTAACTTTTGATACGAGCTTTAAATATTAACATTTTCATTTTAAAATAGGCACTGAGTTTGTGTTTGCTTGTTTGCAACATTTTCCTACATCCTTCCATCCGCATCCTGCGCATCCAATACAATAATACAGAATAATAGCTTAATGATAACGTAAATAATATGCGATACAATAATAAAAAAAAAGTTAATATTTCGCGCTCGCCGTCGCAAAATGACTAGTAAATAGTAGTAATCGTAAATAATGCTTAGCGAATAAATACAACTGGTAAATAAATCGAAGAACGTAATTACAATAGTACATTATACAAATAAATAATTACTACATAATGATAACGCGCAACGTGAAAGTTGTAAGTACACATCTTTTGTTTTTGACTTTGAGCGTCGATATGTTAAGATTTCGGAAGTGAACAAATTTTGTTCCAACTATCGTTAATTATTGCCTATAAAGTGTGACACAGCCACACGCTTCTCGCCCTCCCTTCCAACATCTCCGACATCTCAACCTCAAGTTATCATAATTGGTGCTTTGTTACAAGTTATACTCTCTAAATTATAAACATGTGTTAATTGCACGCCCAGTATAATACAACATTTAAGTATAAGTATAAATAATTCAATAGTTGTAGTCGTATTCGTTATGATTTTCAAGTTTTAACGCGTTTTTTTTTTTATTATTTTACTCAAACAAAATTGTATTGAACTATGAATTATTTAAAACCACAGCCAGAAAAAGACTAACAACATTATTTATCATTATTATTACTAGTGTTTTCTTTTTAGCGCAACACACTCACACGGTTTGTTTTTAATCACATTTTCTCACAACTCCATTCAATTGATTAATTTTTGCTTGTTTGTTCGTCAAATTTTTGTGTTCTTGTTTTCGTTTAAACAGCGTGTTCATTTAAAGAGTAGTCGCTTGACTTGAGCCGCCCCCAGCTTCCGCCTGATCGTCACCGCGCGCGCGAGTCGTCATTTGAAAAACGTCAGATTGCACGCATTGAGCTTAATCAGGTTGGTTAAACGCTAGCACGTCGACGACTCCCACAGCCGATGGCCGCCGACGAGCTGCAGCTGTTGCTGCGGCACCGCCGCGACTTGAACGCCGCCCCCGGAGGGTGGTTGCGGTGCCTGCTGCTTTCCGGCTGCAATTTTGGTGCCAATGTTTGAGCGTGTTAATAATATCAAGGTGTGAATACATGAATAGATGAAGGATAAATGTGATTATGCAAAATTGCATGCAGAACTACGTTATTCAAATGTTCAAAATGAATACTTTTACATGTACTTCAAGAGGGCGCTTACGAAATTAAAAAAATACGTTCAACGCACTGTAGGTGATTAACAAACAAATAATAAAACAACTACGATTCATGCACAGTGTGTTGCATTACTGCACGATGCATAGTGTGTTTGCATTGCGCATAGTTCAGGCGTTCATTACACGACAAGTAAATAATTAAATACTTCTAATGATAATATTAATTGATAATAAAAAAAACAACAAATATGCCGTCACCGTGATTCTAACATCTAACCTTGTCGCGCCGTGTTGTACACCTTCTCCACGTTGCGGAACGCCATCGGTGGGGGTAGGTCGGCCATTGGTCGAAAAACGTACCGATTCTCAAAGCTGGACGCTGACACCGAGGGCCGCATGGAGGAATTCCGTGGAGGCGGAGCTGGGGCTATAGTAGGTACCTAAAACAAAAACAATTATAAATTTTGAAGCAAAAAAGTTAAACTTTACGTACGGCTGGTGCAGCTCTCGTCGGAACAGGCGGAACAGACCTATGAGGCGGCGGTGGAGGCGCATGCGTAGGCGCCGCTGGCAGCGGAGTGGTAGGCGCTGCTGATGGAGGCGGAGGCGGAGCATGCGAAGGTGGTTTCACCTTCTGTGCCGGTATCGACGGAGGTGGTACAGTCGGACGACCTAAACAACCCAACAAAATCATCAAAATCACAAATTTAAGTAAAAAAACAAAAGAAAATCGTGCAAAAAATCACTAAATATCTACCATTAATCGGTCTAAGTTTAATCTGCGACAAGTGCGGCGTGCTCCCACCGAGCGTGCGTGATCGCTCCGAGTCCAGCTGGTGGGCGGTGAGGCCGAGCGGATTGAGGCTGTTGTAGTGCGCGGGGGCGGCCGACAGCGGCGAGCTAGACAGTCGCACGCTGTTCGACTTGCGCAGCTTGCCATTGGTCAGCGTGTTGGTGGGTTTTTCTATTTTCACACACACGCACGCAGCAAAACAAACGAAAAAATAAATAAAAACAAATAAAAACATGCGCAAACTAACCAGGAAATCAACTAATTTCTAGTAAAATTATCGCACGTACCTAAAACCGGTGGCTTTGGTGCTAAATGCGGTTTGCCGAAGTTTCCCTTCGCCGGTGTGGTTGCGGTCGACGTGGGCGTGTGGTTATTGTTTCGTGACGTTGGCGAATCCAGCGTGTTGAAATTGCCGTTGCTCTGCGTTTTTCGATGCAGCGAGTGACTATTGTTCGTTTTGTTATTTAATTGATATCCGTTCTTTGATTGCAGACTAGATAATTCGTTCTGCACAACAAAAAAACATCAAAATTCAAGAAAAACACCAAGGAAAGTGTTACTTCAGTGTGAATACTTAGCTAAAACAAAACTTACAGTTATATTCCTAGAGGGTGCTGGCGGCGCCGGTCCTCGACTTGTATTCCTGCTCTCGTTGTTCAACCTCTTCCTTAATTCGCTCTGAATATCACCGAAGGAATTCCCCGTGTTGTTCATCATCGATGGTGGAGCTGAATCAGGTCCATCTATAACACATTAACGAATAAATAACAATATTAGTTAAAATTCCATTGATTAATAAATATTTCTTACTTGTCATAGAATGTGAACTTGGACTGCTAACACCAGTATTATTCCTAGCATTAACACTCTTGAGCTTAGGCATCCCGCCTTGAAACAACCCGCCGAGACCATTCGGTGGTCCATTCATCATGGATCCACCACCCACATGTGTTGGTGATCCACCCGCCTTCGCCGCAGGTTTACTGGAAGCGCTTGACGTCGCCAGCGGGTCACTCCGGTCGTTAATAAGCGCCTTATCGACACGATTCAACTTCGGCTGCTTGCGAATGGCGTTCAGCAATGCAGAACGCTCGTCGCCGCCGCCTTTCCCGCCCTTGCCGGCTGGCGGCGGGACGAAGGCAGGCATTGGTGGTGGTGGACATCCCGATGGCGGTGGTGGTGGCGGTGGGCCAGGCATTTTAATCCGCTCTGCTCAAATACTAAAAACGAACGAATGTTTAATAAAAAAGTTATTGATAGAATTAGGCAAACACAAAGCAGACATGATAGAACTTGTTTATGAATGTGAGTAAGGACAAACACTTGAAATATTAAGCCTGATATAAACAATGTCAATTAACGATAGTAACAATCGTGACAATGGTTCCCAGTGAATCACTGATAGAACCATTCGTAAATGTCTTACAGTCTGATTTACTAAGTCAGTAACAAACAGAAATGCCTAACATTTAGCGAATTTTTCAAGTTTTATTTGTGAAAATAGCTTAACAGTTGTTTATCACTACCTATTGACTATATAACATGAATAAAACTCCATGTTTTCAATCAGAAACGTGAGTATAAACAATTTCTATTTCAAAAACACTGTAAAACTATCTATTTCTTTTATAAAATAATGAATTTCTTAGAATTTCATTATGTTAATGCAATTTAAATGAATGAACTTTAAGAATCCTTAAAGAATCCTTATCTATGACCCTAATTTGTATACCATGTGCACTTCTTAAGCTTCTCCTCTTTCCTGAGGGATGACTAACCACAATGGCCTCAATTCCAACGCAGAAAACTTGCAATAACTCACGAATCGCACATACGGTGCGTAACTCTGATCGAGGCTAATGCAAACAACCTCCAAACGGTCCGTACAGGCGGAAATTTGCATAAATGAAGCTACAAGGACAACCGACCTGTCTGCCGCTGTGTCATCTCAACTTTCCGGCGCGTTTTCATTGATTCATGAAAAACGCACTAAATGACAATATTTTTTCTAGGAAATTATTCTGCATTAAATTCAATGCCTCTATAAACACATATATGTAAATAAAAGTTAAACTAAACATTTTTAAACATAACATAAACACGAAATGAATTACTACCTTTTCTTTTTAATAATTATATGTAAAACTTAACCTTGAATATATTCTATTCAAAATAATAAGCGTAGTACGTTGCACTTTCGAATAATTAATTAATTAGTAATAAATTATGAAAAATTGAATTTATGAAACTATATAGGTGTAAACAGGTTATTTTAAATGTAGTACTCACCTAAATGATAATATCACACATGAATCCTTCACGGAATCCTCGAAATCAGCGCTTCCAGGCCAGATTCATCACAAATCAGACGCTAGACCGCTGTTGATCAACAATGCTTTCGCACATCACGCCTGCGCTCGTATAACCGTCGATGGAACATCCGATGACTCTTCGACGCACTGTAATCGGTGTGTAATCGTCGATTTGCATGCGATATCTATCTTTGCTGAATGATTTTTCGTTCTCGCTCGAGTTTGGATAGGAATTGGCTCGCCCTCAATATCCTCGGTTGCGCGGCGAGACACTCGTCACTATGTAAACTGTATTCACAAGCAAACACTCTGATGCACTTCAGCTATTGTACGATAAGATGTACAGGCTGGGTTTTTACGGGGCAGTTTAAAGGGTTTTATTCTGGTCGTGAACTCGCGAGAAGTCGCTTAGTTTTTGCGTGCATTTGACGTCTCGCAAAGCACTTGACGCACTTGACTCGCTAGAACATGGCCGCTCTGTAGTCATCACACACGTCCGTCCGCAGGCAATACGCATGCGCGTAACAAACGAGAAATTTAGCGATTTTAAACTTTCTTTACATGAATTTACACTTGAAAACATTCCTAATCAATAAAAACGTCACATTTTTAAAATGGTTGAATAGTTACATTATTATTTTGATTATTTAGTTCATTGAACGCGCAAGATTTAGCCTAAGATTAAATAATACCACAAGAGGTTGACCGTTTGACATTGACATAGAAAGTAAAAAACACATCTGATGGAACACCTCGATTTTTATCATTAATAAACCAAAAACCACGTATAATCACGAATTGGCTGGATTTATCAATGAATCAACGTCGTATTTATCGACCATTGTGGTTTATAATCTTTCTTAAAGAAAACAACGGTTTAACAAATTCAATGTGAAAGCTGTGAATCATTCTCGCAGTGACTAATCACATCTCAAGGTCATATACCGAGTAACAAAATATAAATAAAAATCTCCTTTTGCATGGAATACATAACCTATTAATTAATATATTAGGAAATGATGCGTATTATATGCTGGGGGCTTGACTAGTTGACACCACTGGTTCCTGTGAGCTCTTGTACACAGATTCCAGTGTCATAGTGATGGTTTTCACATCAGCTTCAATTGTTTTTGCCCAATTCTCCACATCTCCTAGTTCTTTCAATGCACTGCTAAATGATTCAACCAGTGTCAACCATTGCTGGGTCTGTTTGGAGAAATTTGCAGCATTTGTATGCAGTTGTTTGGCTTCAGCATCAAGGCGTTTTTGATTTAAGTAAGCTTGAGCCACACTAAAACATAAAAATTGTAAAATTTTGTTTGTTAAAATTAAAATAAAGCCATACCCAACATTTAAGTGGTCCACCAAGGCCTGGGTAAGATTGGAAGCAGATGTACATGCTTCTTTTCTCTTTGTTTCTAGTAATTTACAGAAAATTTAATGAAATTGATAAAAGTAATGTTGATTTAATTACCTTGGATTTCTTTGCGTACGACTTGTTTTTGATGGTGTTCTTTTACCATAGACGTTAACATTTTATTAGTTAAAGTATTATCTAGATTTTGTAACTTGTATTAATAAGTTAAATTGCTTGTTGCAAAATGATAACAAAAACAACTGTCTGAAACTGTCATCTGTCAGATGTGTCAGATATGCTTTCCTGACAGCACAAGTTCTAATACAGCGCCCTCTTATGTGGTCAGAGCACCACAAAACTAACCCCAAAACATTTTCAAACACAAATAACACACGTGTTTCGTGTTTGTATCAGAAATAATTATTTAAACTAATAAAATGGTGAAAAAAGCAGTAAAACGAAAGCGTGCGCTTGTTGAAACGGCTGTGGAAGAAAATGTCGTCGCATTACCACCGAAACGGAAGTCCGATGATCTCATTCCAACAAAAGTATGCTATTAGAAATTATCATTAAAAAAGTATTATTAATATTGATTTTTACAGGCGAAATGGACAAATAAACAAAGGGTTTTGGTTTTTGCTGCACGTGGTATTAGTTTCCGTGACAGGCATTTGATGGAGGATCTTAAAAAGTTGATGCCTCATCACAAAACTGAGGCAAAAATGGAGCGCTCCAAGACGTTATCCGTTATTAATGAAATGTGTGAGATCAAACATTGCAACAAAGCAATTCTGTTTGAAGGTCGCAAACGGAAGGACCTTTATCTGTGGTTTAGTAATGTATCAAGTGGTCCAAGTGTGAAATTCTTAGTTGAAAATAGTAAGTATCAAGTAAAATTATCAAACAATTAATTAACTCCTTAATAATTAGAAAATTATTGGTTAAAATACCTGTTTGTGATGTATACAAATATTTCTTCTTCCAGTTTACACCATGGCTGAACTGAAACTGACTGGAAACTGCCTTCGCGGTTCTCGTCCATTGCTAAGTTTTGACCCGACATTCGCCGACAAACCACACTATTTACTCCTCAAAGAACTTCTGACACAAATATTTGGCGTGCCTAACCATCACCCAAAGAGTCAACCTTTCTTCGATCACGTCTACACGTTCACCGTGCTTGACAACCGCATTTGGTTCAGGAACTTCCAAATCCTCAACGATGAAGGCGCGTTGGCTGAAGTTGGGCCCAGATTTGTCTTGAATCCTGTGAAGATTTTCAGTGGAAGTTTCGGAGGTACCGCGCTATGGGAGAATCCCTTCTACTTGAGTCCTTCTAGACATCGAAAACAGATTAATTTGGTCGCAAAGAATAAATACGTCAACAGACAAGAACAGAAACTACACGCAGAGGCGACCAAACCCAAGGAGAGTTTCCAAGTGACACCATTGGAAGACATCTTTAAGGGAGACGCATATGAACGAGCACAGGCTATTCAAAAGGAGTTAGAGGTGCAAAAGGCTAAAGAAGATAAGTTAAAAGAGAAAAAGGAGAAGTTAATGGAGAGGAATAGGAAGTTATTGGAACGAAAAAGCAAAAAGGAAGAAGAAAGTGTTCAAAATGGTGATGATAGTGATGAACTTGAGAATGATGAAAATGATTTTGATGAAGCTAGTGATGTAGACAACGACGATGATGATGATATTGATGAGGATGAAGATATCCCTGAGGAAGAAGCAAAAATAAACATAAAAAATGTAATGGATACATTAAAAAAGATGAAATCTTTGGACAAACCAACAAAGACAACAAAAATAATAAAACCAATGAAGAAAGCAACCAAGGTGGTCACCAAAGTGAAAAAGAAGGCCTTGAAAAAATAATTCCACAATAACAATAAATACTACACAAACACATTGTTACAAGTTGTTTACGATATTTCCATCATTATACAATCTAAGTTGTCCGTGCAACTTTATCTCTACAAGCATAAACTCTGTGTAAAACTAATTTGTCCCAGGCGTTTAGGCCGACTACAATATCAGTGTAAATGTAAATTGTAAACATTTATAAATACTACATAGACATTTATCAAACATTAAACATTTAAAAACATCCATAATATGAATAAATAGAAATCTTTTTTTGTTACAACCTGCAGGTTATTAAAATATAAACGCTTTTGAGGTTAGATTTGAGTACGTTTCGAGTAAGACATTGTGCGAAATACACTTTGTAGATTATGAGTGGTTATGTCGCGTATTGGTAATAATAAAACTAATAAATGCGGTTGATTATTCATAACAATACTGATTATATCTTATTGGCTGTGTTTATGGCTAAATTATACGTAAAATATATGACTGGATGGCTTCATTAAGTAAGTAAATGAGCAAATTTAGAAAATCTTGGATTCAAAAAAGTTTTAAAACTTACCTCGCATCATATAAATTATTATTTCTCTCTTGCATTTCTTGTGCAATCCGTAGCAAGGCACTAAATATGCGTTTCTTTTTTCTTCTTTGTGGCAGTTTAAGCGACTTTAATTGATCAATAAAGCGAGTTTAAGTAAGGTTAAGTTACTTAATGGGTTCGACCTCCTGTCGTTGTACGTCGCTTTCATCACCCTCATCTGTGACGTCCTCACCGGCTGCTGACGCTGTGTTGCCATTGGTCGGAGCTCCTGCTGCTACCTGTTGGATAGCGTGCATCTGCATTACTTCAGATGGCCCATCGCCATTTTGACATTGACACAGGTACACTGTGTCCAGCACCATCTATAAAAACAATAAGAAATATTATATTTGTTGAATATATTGTAATGAAATGATAAAAATTTACTTCGTATAAGGATAGTATGCAGTGTGCGACGAAGAAAGCGAAAATGCACACAATTAATGTTGGTGCCGCGTAAAAGGTGAGTTTTGTATTCAATCTGAAGATGTACAATCCCACAATGCCAGTGGTGCATGTGACAAAACACTTGCCAAGGAATAGTATAAAATCACCGATACTGTTGATAGTCGCCACTTCTAAACTGTGGCTTACCAGAACCTCAAATGCCTAAAAATATAAAATAAACATAATTAATTATATACAATACAATTACACTCCAAAATGGCGACTTACAGTTTTGGCTGCTTTACAAAAGTGGACACCATCTATAGCGATAACTGTGTATGCGTTGTGATTGATGTACCGTATAAATTTCTCCAAACAATAGAAACAGCATATGCAACCCTTCAGACAACAATCCGCGCATGCTCCGCCCTCATCCTTGCTGCGTTTTAATCTAAAACAAATCACTTAATTATCTAATTTCTCACTCAATAAAAAAGAAACTTACTTTTGTTGGATATACATCATGATCAATCTTGGAACTTTAAATATTGTAATCAGCAGAGAACCCTTCGCAACAGAACCGAGATGATATTTGATAAGTTTGCAAATGGCGTAGATAACATGATCATTTGACTTGTATTTGTGTCGATAGTACCAATGCGCTACCGAACCGGCAATCACCATCGATTGACAACCCATAATGAACTCGGATGTCC
The DNA here is from genome assembly GCF_025399875.1 of Dalotia coriaria. Taxonomy (NCBI): domain Eukaryota; kingdom Metazoa; phylum Arthropoda; class Insecta; order Coleoptera; family Staphylinidae; genus Dalotia; species Dalotia coriaria. Next base: position 8,172,749 of record NW_027045445.1, read on the forward strand.
AAATTAGGCCGATGAAGTAGAGCCACCACATGTATTTCACCCAAGAGGGGTCAATAAATTCCACAATTGTCATTTCTAGAGGTTTTAAAATAAGATTAGGTTGTAATTAAGTATGAAATTTTGAAAGTTCCTTACTGTTAAGATTCGAAAAAGTTAAGTTTTCAATGCGATCCATAATGCCAAGCTTTGGTTCTGGTATTTTCACACCAGTAGCATCAGTTGTGGTAGCAATACCAGTTGTTCCCGGATAGTATGATGTTGCTAAACATAACTAAAAACAAATAAATATTATCACGCATAATTCGCTTACACTCAATAAGAAACAAAATCAAAATACTTACAATGACAAAAACCCAAAACGCGAAAAACGCCAATAACCATGCGAATGTAATCAACGGCTGAAGAAACAATCCTGGTAAATGTGCAACGCATTTGGATGTTTCTTTGAATAAATCCGCGAGAAAATCAACTTTCTTACGCATTACTACCACTAACAATAAAATTATCACGGTGATGACTGTGGCGATGATGGAATACCAAAAGAAGGCGGTTTCGTTGCGCACCGACTCCAAAAGCAGCATTTCTTTGTTGGTTTTGTCCAGATTATTGCGAATGTCCACGTATGTATACCACAGGAAGGCAGTGCCGGCGATGCTGGCCACACTCACAAGGATCATTATTATGTAGGAAACCAACGCAGCGAGCAGATGCAATATTGATATCGTGAATAATGATAACACTGAAAGAAATTAAAAATTAATAAAATCAATAATATCTTATGTTATAACTTGTATGTTTAAAGTTTAAATCCTCTCAACATGTTTTGAATACAAAACTTGATCGTTATTACTTCTATGTAAGATAGGCAACTTTACTTGCACATGTGTGAACAACAAAGTCATGAACTAAGAAGTACAAATTTGTCAGTAAATTTAGAACGACATACTTTCCTGACCAAGCAATTATTTCAAGTTATTCCAAGTAATTACATAGTTCAGTAATAATTATACGTTTCTTTTCCCGAAATAAATACTTTAAAATGTTATAAAATTGAAACTTACATAGAGCTAAAAACGTGAGTCCAAGAATCTCCTTCCACGTATTCATCAAATCGCCTAAAATCTGCTCCAAAGTGTCCCAGCTATTTAATAGGCCGTAAAAATCGCTTAGAACGCCCTGTGTGAGCTCGTTGATCGGCTTCGGAACGCAACGATTGAGCACAGGTGTACTACAACACAATAATTTCAAATCAATAAAAAAATCATCAGAACACACATTATTGACACATATTTTAATCATTTAGAAGGATGTTGGTCTCAATAGACACAACTAATTGCTAATTATATATTTATAATCAACTCTTTAACCTACTTCTTCATTGTTTCTCACCTGGCATAAACAGGAACAACAGGACAAGGTCCAAAAGTCCCAGAAAGTCCTCTCTTGTCCGTAATCCTTGGATTTGTAAAATCTTGATAATTAAAATCATACTTGCAGATTTTCTGCCCTGTCTGCCTGTAATAATTGTGAATATCTTCAACTCTGTTTAGATTCTCAGCTGGGCACTTATTCACACATATTTTCAAACTCTGCCTAAGACTTTGAATGTCATAAAAGAGTAGAAACGGTTTATCTGATGTATCAATGCCTGACAACTCCAAATCTGCAAGTTTCTTGTTGTGTCTTGTGCCACAAGTGTTGCCAAACGAGTCATAACCATTAATAATACGAATCGGATTCCCGTAGACAAAGCTGAACGCCGCTACCAATAACTGAAAATAGTTTTCAAAGTTTTATTCAAGTTATAACAGAAAAATATGAATTTTTTTACCATTAATGACCAGAACACAATGTATAGAAAAAGCCAGAAGACGTCCGTGCACGATCGCACACCGTTTTCGGTCACTTCCTCGTTTTCCTCGTCGTCGGCACACCCGCAACAAGCCATCTTATTAATAATTCGCCGATATTATTACGTATTTGGGGAGTAAATCTCACGCACTCACGTAACCGTCCGCGACCGCGTTTTGTTTGGTCTGTTTACAAACAAACCAAACAAACGAACGCCGATCGAGTGGCGTCGGCCATGTTTAATGCACGCGCGAGTTAGGCAAATGATGTGCAGGTGTGGCTCAACGCTTGAATCGCTTCAATTTAACGCGAACTCAATCGCGCGAGTTATAAATAAAAACCACTGGATTAAACACAATTACACATACTTGAATGTTTAAGGCGTTAGGCGTGTGCGGCGTGTAAAGCATGTAATCATCAAATGAATGAGTTATTGAATGACGAATGACTTATGCTTGTACAGTTGTTTTGTTCTGCATCGTTACATCATTAATTAGCATGATGTTTTAGTCATACATTTTTTGTTCTCATATGAACTGCAGTGGCCTGCAGCTGGGAAATATGCGCTCATACGTTAAGAATGTTAAGCGTTGCGATGAGTCCTTCAAGAATTTCAACGTTTCAAGCGTTTGAAGTAGAAAATGAGGGCGTGATTATGTTCGAAACGCCTGTTATAAATAGATTAATTGAAATTGATGCTAGAGGCATCTCAAGATGTTGCATCTATGGAATTTTACCGTAAATACTGTTTAAATATTATATTTATGTTAATTTATGCGCATTTGCTTGCATGTTACTAGAATTTACTGCTAATATGTTAATTAAATAATTTTAAATTGCATCAATCAAATGTAAATGTATGTAATAAGAAATAAAGTAATTGATATGCTTTGTTATTGTTGTCTAAAAGTATAAATAAAAAGTTGTTCTTTGTACTGTGCAAAAAATCAAATCGAGATAATTTTGATCGGTTATGTTCGAATACCCGATCATTCACGAGTGATCAAAATAGCGGAGCTTTCGAGTGTTTTCAAACTATTATTTGAAAAAGAGAAGAAAGAAATGGATTTAAATATTACTTTAAACTATCTATAAGTGTTGAGAAAATAAAACTTTGTTTTGCTGCAAATTATCTTTTGTTTACTACTGTAGTTTCCTTGTTTTTATCAATATTTCATTGCGTTATGAAATAGCGCCAATTTCATGCCACCATCTTGCGAGTTTAACCTCAAAACAGCGAGCTGTTATTTACGTCGTACTCACGCCGCTTGTCGGCCAGTATTTTCTGTTAACTTATATAAAATAAACTCGATTATCAAAATTGTGCATCTCAAAATGGATTTCCTGGAGTATTCGGACATCTCCTCCGAAGTTAAAGGATGCATGGTACGTTTTACCTTTTTTATTTAAATTTAGTAATTTCGGTATTGCGTTTTTAGTATTTGATAAACTATAAATTACCTAATAAATTAAATTATGGGCCTAATATTTTTCTGATTTATTTCAGACCACCGGCAAGATTAAAATGACGGACTCATCGATCGCGTTCAAAAACAGCCGCACCGGTAAAGTTGATCAAATCCAATCCTCAGACATGGAAATGGTCAACTTTCAATACTTTGCCGGCTCAATCGGCATCCGAATCTTTCTAAAAAATGGCACACTACACCGCTACACCGGCTTCAAAGACACCGACCGCGAGAAAATCGCCAAATTCTTCTCTAATACTTACAAAAAAGACATGCTGGAGAAGGAGTTGAGTTTGCGCGGCTGGAATTGGGGTACAGCTAAATTCAACGGATCTGTGCTAAGCTTCGACGTCGATACTAAATCAGCGTTTGAGATTCCCCTGAATAACGTCTCACAATGCAACACGGGAAAGAATGAAATCACCATGGAGTTCCACCAGAACGATGATGCGCCCGTGAGTTTAATGGAAATGCGCTTCTTTATTCCGTCGAGTGAACTCGCTGGCGACGTTGATCCAGTCGAGGCCTTCCAACAGCAAGTAATGCAGAAGGCATCCGTCATCAGTGTCAGCGGAGACGCAATCGCCATCTTCAGAGAGATTCAATGCCTCACACCTAGAGGACGATATGATATTAAAATCTTCCATTCGTTCTTTCAACTTCACGGCAAAACATTCGATTATAAAATTCCTATGTCCACTGTCCTGCGATTGTTCATTTTACCTCATAATGATTCCCGGCAGATGTTCTTTGTGGTGAGTCTTGATCCACCTATAAAACAAGGACAGACTAGATATCATTTTCTGGTACTTCTTTTTGGTCAAGATGAGGAAGCAACCGTTGAGTTGCCTTTCACTGATGAGGAATTAAAAGAAAAATACGAAGGGAAATTAGAGAAGGAGATCTCCGGCCCGACACATGAAGTTTTAGGAAAAATTATGAAAGTTATTATTAATAGGAAGATTAGTGGACCTGGAGGATTTAAAGGACATGGAGGAACACCCGCGGTTTCCTGTTCGTTTAAAGCGGCAGCTGGGTATTTGTACCCGTTGGAAAGAGGGTTTATATACGTGCATAAACCGCCTATTCACATTAGGTTCGAGGAGGTGGCTTCGGTGAATTTTGCGCGTGGAGGTGGCAGCACGAGGAGTTTTGATTTCGAGGTAGAGCTGAAAAGTGGAACGGTTCATACTTTTAGTAGTATTGAAAAGGAAGAGTATGGGAAGTTGTTTGATTTTATCACGAATAAGAAGCTGAATGTTAAGAATCGTGGTAAAAATGATAAAGCCAGCTACAAGGATGACTTTGGCGATTCTGATAACGAAAACGAGCCGGATGCATACTTGGAGAGGGTGAAAGCCGAGGCACAAGAGCGTGATGATGATGACGATCCAGATGATGATGAGTCCACCGACGATGACTTTAATCCTGATGCTGAGAAAGAAAGTGAAGTTGAAGAGGAGTTCGATAGCAATCACAGCGATACATCCGAATCTGGTTCTGATAGCGGAGGTGGTGGCGGTAGCAAGAAAAAAGACAAGAAACACAAAAAGGAAAAGAAAGAGAAGAAAAAGACTAAGACCGTCAGTGAAAAACCACGTAAGAAGCGCGAAAAGAAGGAGAAAGATTCCAACAAACCAAAGCGTCCCTCCACCGCGTTTATGCTTTGGTTGAACGATACACGCGAAAAGATCAAGGCGGATAATCCCGGTATTAAGGTGACTGAGATTGCGAAGAAGGGTGGTGAGATGTGGAAGGAATTGAAGAGTAAGTCCGAATGGGAGGCGAAGGCCGCCAAGGCAAAGGAAGAATATGCGAAGGCGATGAAAGAGTATGAAGCCTCTGGTGGGGCTAAAAAGGGTGGCGATAAGGAGGATAAGAAGTCATCGAGTTCCTCAGCTAAGAAGAAGACGGTGAATGTTTCTCCACCAAAGTCTGGATTTAAGAGCAAGGAATATATCGAGAGTGATGAAAGCAGCAGCGGTAGTGATGACGATAAGAAGAAAAAGGCTGCGCCTAAGAAGAAGGCAAGTGAGCCGGCTTCTAAGGGCAGAAAGAGATCTAAGAGTGAATCTGAAGATGATGATGACGAAGAGGAAGAGATGAGTACCGATTCCGAAAGTGGCAGTGATTAGTTCTATTATTTAAGCGTATTGCATTACTGTTAACATTTGTACGTTAATAATAAGTTTGATTTTTCGTATTTCTCTTTGTCTTTTACTGATTGCAACAAAGGTTTGTTAAAATTTTGGTGTTAATTTAGGAAATGATCGTGACGGCTTACCTTATCTTGGAATTATCAATGGCGGCGGCTCTCTAATTGTCAGGACTAGCACCTTTTGGTTGTATTTATGGGCGCCATCTTTTCCGGCATTATTTCTAACATGAAGTCCACACGCATCGCCTTGGGTGTTTCTTTCGATGTCGTAGCTTCTCCTCTTCCACATAGAAATAATTCATTGAGGATGTCCCTTAAAATCACCGAAAGAATGTTGTTTTACAGATGGTGGCGCAATGCCACGTGGGGTGCATATTGTAACTACTGTAACAAAGGAAACTCAATTAAACCTTATTTTAAAATATATACACCCTCAGATAAATTTAAACACAAGACTAGTTTTATTGTTGCGTTATTTGTAATCGCACCGAATGAAATCATAGTATTTGGTAAAATTTGCAAAATCACGTTTCAAGTTGCTTGCTATCTTTAAATACAGCATCATCAATACAAGAATTACAAAATGCGTGCTCGCTTGTAACGAAATCCATAACAAAAAATTGAAAAACTGTCATTGAAAAATACAAAAGATAGATTCCCAAATTCAAATTTATCGTACAACACATCTAGGTTTTTTCGTTGGGGCAAAGCACACAACTAACTTTCAAGAGTCGTTTGCGCAAATTGCATAACCACACACATCAATAAATATCAATACAATTATTCCATAGTCCACTCACTGTCTGCCTACTTCCATATCTAGTCGGACCGCAAACCGCACAAAAACGTGCTCTGCAGTCCGCAATATTCAATATTTCTGTGATTTTTAGCTTTTATGTGTAAAATACAAAATATTATATTTACGCAATATACGGAATAACATTCCATCTCTGTTTCATATTTATACATGCGCAGATTATGTATGATGATACTGATATCTCTAATTCAATGTACAAGAGGCATCCGGTAGTTAAATGCACTATAAGTGTGCGTTTGAAACGAACGCAATATACCAGCACAATTTTTGTTTGCGTTCTCTGTTCTCTTAGTTCATTGTTTTGTTTCAAATGTACGTGTACAAACATGCGAGTTTCAGTTGCGTTGATTTGATATCATTCCAGTCTGCAGTTGCGTGAATATTTCTAGTTTTAGATAGACCCTGTATAGGTTTGTTGCATTTAGAATCAGGGTGTGACCGTGTGTGTGTGAACTTATCCTCAAATCGCATATACAAAAGACACACTTACAATATTTTTACAATTATAGTGAACATTTAGTTGTACTCTATGAGAATTCTCCAATCTTCTCCTCAACCGACAATGTCATCCAAAAATCCAAATGCAGCAAATGATTCGGAATGATAAGAACCTGCATTAGAGACACTCCTCATCTGATTCAATTATAATATACCCTGCGTATTTTTGTTATGTCTTACGTTAATGTCATTTAGTTACTTATCATATGTGACAAAATATCATTTACAGTTACAGACTATAATGGATGGATTATACTTTTGAGCGTTGACGCATTTTAAACATCGTTCATCGCGGCACATGTTCTCTTTAAACCAGATGCCACCGGGTGCAATTTGTGCCAGCAGTGATTTATGCCTAGAAAATCTCGTAAGTCGTTTACGTGTTTGGCACCAATTCCTTTGTGCCGTGTCGTGGCATCTGGTTTAAAAGCAAACCAAAGTGAAATTACAAATGACAAACCATCGCGACACACAACTTGTTCGTAAACACCAAATACAATCTTCACATTAGAAGAGTAGTTTTCCGCGTACTCCTTCATTAACTCAATGCAAGCTTACAACCTAACAAACAATCACACATTATATCCTTATCATTTCTATACTCAATATACATACTTGCAAGCGGATAATCATAATAATAATCAGTCAAAACCGAATTAAAAACAGAAAAGTTATGATTTCAGTCAAAATTGCACAAACCATGTTAAAAATCTAACAAAAACATTAATTTCGAATGACTGCTCGTGCGTTCCTCTCACGCCACACTGTCGAATAAATAAAATAAATACATATTGTACACGTTAGAAAAATCAGGAACATCGTGTGAATTATCGTGGAAAAATATTTTCTTCGGTGGGTAGCTCTCGCTCGACACAAATCGTCCCTAACAGCTAATTCTTGTATGTTAACACACGCCTTACAATACTAGGGAAATGTAATTATGTACTTGGTGGTGTTGCCAGCGTGCAGCTAGCTGATCTTCATGCGTTTCGTGGGATCCGACGGGCTGACGCAGCCCAGCTTCGCTGTCATCGACGAGTTGCCGTTGCACATCGCCTCGCTGCCATACACGCTCATATTGTTCAACATAATATCCTGCTTCTGTAATTTAAAGTAGAACAACGAAAAAACACATTAAGCATATACGAGGTCTATTCAGCTTACAATTCCTTCGACCATCACTGCGATTGGAACAATTCCTGTAGCCTCGGCGACTTGATGTTCAATCAAATAAAACATGTACTCGTCATAAAGCAACCTAATGAGGTGGAACGAACCGAAACTCGCCGCTGATCGAAGTGTCAAATCTCGAATCACCATTGAACTAGATTTACAAACATAATGAAATATAATGTATCTATATTATAATGAAAAACATATAAATATTCACCTGTAAAAACTCCATTTTAACAAAAACTGCCGCGCAGCCTTTGAAAAGTTAGGCTTCCCTTCGTACGGCTTCAGCGCACTCTTTACCACATTCTTCAACCAGGACGCCCACTGCTCCAATGAATTTTGTTGTTGCAGCGTCAATTTAAAATCGGCCTCAAACCTGGCGACAATTTCATTATCGCATTGACAGACCCACGACGCTTGCTCTCGCACGCTTTGAAAGTCCACACGGTTTAAATCCGCTAGCATTTGAGTAATTTGCGTGCTGTTGTGCAAAACGGCACGCGCCGCTTGCGCAAGGTGGTTAAGCGATGTGTAGCGTCTCAGACTAGAACTGAAAGCTGAAACCGCTGACAGTTTTACAGCTAGCATGCCAGGCGGAGCACCCGTCATTGCAGTCGTCAGCCACGACTCCAAACTCTTGGCGAAATTGCGAATAGACTGTGTGAGCGACGCTGGAATCGGTTTGAGCACGTCGGGGACTAGAACCTGAATTAGATTCTGGTAGAAAGCGAGGTCAACTTGGCGCACAAAGTCTTGCATAGGTTCCTGTGCGCACATCGCAAACAATTTCGCTTTCGAGAGGTATTTTTCTTCTTCGCATTCGTCGCCATTGTTGTTATCCTGCGATCGCCAAAACTCACGCCAGAGGGATTCAATTGTGCCAAATTCTAAACTCAAAATGGCGTCGAGGAAAGCTTCAAGATGTTCACGGTAAATTGATCTGAAAATGAAATAAAATTTTAAAAATCTGTAAATTTCTTACATTTAAGTAATATTACTTTAAAGTATCCACATCATCATAACTACACTCATCGGGCAATGGCGCCGAAAAGTTGATATCGGGAAAATGCGGAATAGCATTGCTACCATCTCCCAAATAATTCAAATGCTGTGGAGTGACGCCGGGATTTAAACCTTGCTCCATCGAATCAGCGCTTCGCTTATAACCCCTCGTCGAAGACTTTCCCCCACCGCCTCCACCAGCAGGCATAGTCCGCCCAGTCGAGTCCTCCACCGAGGTCAACGACGAGCCTGGCTTTACCCTTATCCCATAGTAATGATACTTCGAGTTGCCCCTCGTGCCCAACCTTCTCGTCCTCAACCCCAGAAACACCGACCGAATCAACTTCCCAAACGACGCAGCGTTCACCGGCTCTAGTTTATTCTCTCCGCAGTGACGAAGATAATGCGAGTACAGTGTTGACCTGGGTAGTGAAACACCTTCGGCTGTCTCATAATTCTCCAACAACCATTGCACCTTTTATCAAAGAGAAAATCACATGTTTAATTCGCATAGGAATTGCTGGGTGTGAAATTGATTCGAGGGTGGATCGGGAGGTGAAGGTAATTAATTGTTAAGAGTTGGATATGAAGAACTTACGGTCGCTGGCGAGACTCTGGTGGCGTGACTCAGAGCCGAGCCGACCTCCTCGCCCACCGCCGACGGCGTCGCATGCACAGTGGCTGTCGCCACATAACTCGTCTCCTAGGTTATATCAATACCCCCATAGTGTTTTGCGTTAGAAGAATGAATTCCAAGAGAAAGTACACCAAAGCCACAATTAACATTAATATTTACATTGGTCGATTAGCAAATTAGCAATATTAAGCGATAAATCTCAAAAACTAAATAAAATACAAAGCAAAACCACCAAATATAAACGAGAGACGAAGACTTAGAAACCAAATGATAATTTGTTTACAAACACTAAACAAATTTAATGAAAAACTAAACCAACAAACAACTATATAAATAACTAAGTTAACTAGTCTAAAACTTAAGCGATACTGTTATAGAAACGTATTTAAATTAATTGAACTTACAGCATTTGTAGTTTGAGGTGAATTTCTTGAAGAAGCTATGAGCGCATCTGCATCGACAGTCTGTTGCACCAAATAATGTCCGGCTGTAGTGGCATATCCAACGGTGGTGGATGCGCCAGGGTTGGTTGCGTTTGTTGCGTAGTATTGCGCTTGACTTGCAGCGTAAATTGTCCCGGATTCTCCTACAGTGTACACCGGGTACGCCCTGGATATAAAATTTAACAACAAAATAAATAAAATAAATTTGCTTGGGAAAATATTAAATCCTAAACTTACATTTGTGCTTGGCCACCATTTGTCTGAGACGCATACATCTCCGGATCCACATATTGCACGTGATAACTTTGATGCGAAGCCACACTTTCTCCGTCTAAAACAATAAAATCAACTGTTACCTACATTTGCAACTAGATTAATAACTATAGAAACTTTATCTTGCAATAAATATGCAAACACGCGTACCATAATGATTATGATTGTGATATTTATTACAATACATCGGTCACAACAAATGAAATAATAAAATAGCGTTTCTATGTGTAATGAAATCTGAACACTCCGGATTGCTATCAAATATCACCACCGCTTGTCACTTTGTATTTGCTGCTTTTCGCGAGGCAGTTAGCAGGACGACGTTTCGATGGCAACTGAATCGCATCCAGACAAGGTGCACCTCCGAATGCATCCATGACTGTCGTCAGTGCACATCATACTCATATCCTCTTACCTCGCGAAACGAAATCACGAAGAAGAGGAAAGGGCAGCCGACAATGCTTTTTATTACGTGCTCTAATCAGGCATCAAAGCGCCGTGCAGATAATATCAAGCACGTGCGTGCCGCATCCAATCAATTGATGCAAGTGCAAACGCAAGTGCAGGTGGACAACAAGGGTGCAAGGGCGATGAGTAACAGCTAGTAAAGATCATGTAAAGACCAGGTAAAATCAAAATCAAACGGGAGACATCCCATAGATAGGGGTTCAAGGATTACATATGAACAGTTACAAGGGGAACTTGTAACAAACCCCCTGCCCTAACCAAAGGTAAATCCGGGTTAATTCGAGTGTTACAAATAGGGTTATTGGCAGTCCTATTGTTAAATAGAATACCTGGATGAGTAATATATAGAAAAATATAGAAAAATACGATAAAGTTTAAACATTTCTAATAATTTTTGTAAGTTTTATGACGTCTGGTAAGTTAGGATGTTATATTTTTAGTTTGCGCGATAATAGTGTATCTATTTTCAGGTGAACAAAACATTTTCGCCACGTGCAACACGTGCATTGATGATTAAAAGGGGTGATTGGGTGATTAAGGCAGCAAATTACAAACATCCCCTTTTGAACGCCACCCGCCTCCTGACACAAAGACGATACAATTATTATCCCACCCCCTATTACTCCATTACCATGGTTTAATTATAAATTTAATTAGAGCAAAAAAAAATAAACAAACTTTTTGTGGTAAAAAAATTCTGTACTTTTCTGTGCTTAACTTACCTACGGTTGGCTGTACGGGCGTTAGCGAAGCGTACGAGCGCGCAGTTGCCTCTGATAACGCGTGCGAGAGCATTAACAGAAGAAGATTTGCAGTTGACAACAAGGAAAACAAGTTGGACAAGACTTGCCGTCAGCGCAGACAAAAGCAAACGCGTATGAAATAATTAGCGGTCCAAACTTACCAGTCACAGTGATGAAATGTGGCGATTCTTCACCGAGCGCCAGCGGATCCGATTCGTGCGACTCGCCGCCGCGGGGCTCCGTCGTCGCGGTGCTCTCGTTGCTCGACTCGCCGCCGTGTTCCAGCTCCGACACGTCGATCACCGGCACGCCGTTCGCGTTCACAATCGTCGCAGTGGCACTCTTGCAATTAAAATCATATATCGTTAGTGAGGAAAAAATTGAACAAAATCCAACGAAACAAACGAAACGCGAACTTTGCCCGCCCAACAAAGAACCAGCAGCAGCAGCAAGAGATTCTGACAATCAAAATCAATATGAAAACCCAGCCACCTCCACAAGGCGCTTTTTGAGGGAGGTGTGTGTGATACGACTACAAAGTGAAAATACACAGTTGGTAAATGTATTGGCATCTCTTACCTGATGCAAACCAGCAGGCAGGACAATGAGCTGCGTCGTCGTGGTTGCTGGCGCTGGCGGCGTGGTTGCCGGCGCCGGAGTAGGCGGGTTGCTGCCACCACCACCACCAGCTGTGCTGCTTGCAAACCGAGCTGCTGTTGCCATGGCCAGTCTCCACGACTACACTCTCTCTCACTGCGCAGAGACCCTTCCTTTCAGCGATACACTTCAATCTCCTGCTCCAGCTTCAGTGTCTCCTGCAACTGTCCTTATTCTCCAAGTGTCCTCAATGAGTAAGCAGCAGCAGCAGCAGCAGCACTGAAAGTAAAATGATCAAATGTTAGTCAAGGGCAGATTAGACTAATAATGCACCTACTGGCTGTATTACACCTGGTTAGAACATTGAATGAGGTGAATATTGCCCTCATGCGTTGTCGCGGCTCCCACCTGGCAGTGCGTGGGTGCGTTTGTTGTGACCGTTGAGTCATGATAAAACGCGAAGGGTGCAGGCCAGAGTCAGTGCAGGGCTTGCAGTCGCGCGGCTAACAAACCAATTTGGTTACAGGTACGCACTGGTACCAGCCAAGGGTGGGTGACTGTCGCCACCATCACACTTTCAATGTGAATCTTTTTTATTTCCAAAAATACTGCAGCCTGAAAGCAGCTCAACTGCCACTGCTCGCCACTGTGACAAACAATGCAGGCCTGCAACCTAACCTAATAAAGTATATCCACTACATATGTACTTTCTTTGATAAGGTTCAGAAGATATTGAAATAAAAATCGGAATTCGGCGAATAGTGCAATAGCATCGAGGCTAGTCCTATAAATACAGTCGCTTGAATTTTATATAGCTGTTAGGACTGTTATTACTCCTGGCCCCTTTGCACCAGGCTTCATTTTAGTCACTATAGTGACAGCTCCTCTCAGGAAGACTCCATAGTAACACTCCTCCGAGTAGATCGGTGCAAATTCCAAAGGGTAGTAAGCTCAAGAAAAGAGCACGAAAGTAATATTTATAGAAACGGCAAACAAAGGCTTCAAAAATCGTATAAAAATCGTGATAAAATTAAATTTTAATATTGGATCCTAAATAATTTTGTAAAAAGTAAATAATTTCGTTCGCACAAGAAAAAAATTAAGCCTAAATTTAAAAAATATGATTTTTTTTGGTTTTGTCGCGATTTAATTCGAATTTTTTGAATTTACTCATTCAAATCTACCTATTATGAAAAAAAATATATTGACAAGTACGTAGATTCTTGTACTATACTAATATAAATTAATATATTATAATAATTTTGTAGTATTAAATATTAAATAGACATTTTTAACGTTTTATCTATCGCCATCCACGAACAGTCAAGTTCATGTGCAGTCTGTAGCACATAATCGCCGGTCGCGAATACAAATAAAAAACACAATCCACACTCAACCCCAGGCAATAACCCGCCAACAAAACAATCGGCAATCAAAGGTGTTACAGAGGCTGCTAAGAAAAATTAGAAAAACGCTCCTCACCTTTTGTCGCCGTGTTGTTGTATCGGTTGCTAGGCACTGGCTAGTCACCAAGGATACGAGTGGACAGCGGTGCGGCGCGGGCCAGCCCGTGCGTGTTTGACAGCTGCGATGCGCGCGTGACGAAGGCACAGACAGGCGTCGCGACGCCGGCCGCTCGCGGGGTTGCACACGCTGATGAGGACGTCGTCGTCTGCGATTCCTGGCGGGCACTGGGTGGCGGCGATCTACGATTTCCAGCACTCGCACGCGATGCTCGATCGTGCCGTAGGATCGCGATTATCGCGAAGGCATTTGTATCGATTAGCACAGCAACGAGCGCACGGAAACAGAAGGCGACTCGGGCGACATCTTCACGACCACTTTGCAACTACAAAAAAGGACATTTATATAATACAGGTATTCAAATATTACAGATTACTATTTATCCCAACTGGCAATATATGACATTTTATGCGGTTTTGAACGTTCAAAATAAAAATATCCAAACAGTTTATTTGGAAAATATAATGTTGCGTACTTGTATTTACTTAGTCCTTTTAATTTATGGAATAGTTTCTTAATAATTGCTGAGTTCAATCACTAGGTTCAGCTCCGTGGAAACTTGGAATCGTTGGAAACACAAATCTGTGTTGGAAACGAAAAACGTGTTACCAACGTAATGCGCGGCGTCAACTCCAATGGCGACGAGACGATGACTGAACGGTTTAATAAACGGGACAATAAATATAATTTTGTTTGCAGGGCATGCTGTGCGATTATTTAAGTAATGACGATAACTGTTGCCAATTGTGTTCATCTTTCTCATAATTGTTTTTATCCATACTGTAGCGCCATCTATTTAACAGAATCGCAAATATTTCATAAAATTGTAGAAATTCTTAAATTCTTACTAGTTTTCCATGATTGGCAACTAGACTATAATATAAAATTAAGATAATAAATGTTATATTAGATTTCAAAAGTAAATAAAATTACTTTGCCTGTGAAAAATTACGATTAAATATATAATTCTCATGTAATTATGACATTAATTCACAGAAGTAAATTAAATTGCGCTGATGATGATGACAAATAAATTAAATTCATCTTTAAGACCGTAGGTATGAATAGAAAGTAAGTCTGACATGTGTTGAATGAATGTGAAAAAACCTTGTGGGCGCCCTTTCGCCTCCTACGCCACGCATCTTCCAAGAACAAAAAGATGAACCTGTTTCGGCATCCGTCGCGACCGACGCGCCGGACGCATCCTTTTCGCATGGGAAAATACTTTTTGTTTCACTTCGAGCGATGGTCGCGTTTAGAACGAAACAAAAAGTATTTTTTATAGACGCCAAGGATGCAGGGATGACCTCAGTGGCGGATTATGCTTCAGTGGGGCCCTAGGCGCAAATCAAGTTTGGGGCCCCGAAATCCGAAAATTTTCAAAAACGGTTATTAGCCCAGTAAAATTAATAGTATTAGCGTAGGGGCGCCGCAAAGTCTACTTCAACATTCGTTTGTGCCAAAAACTCATTTCCACACCACCATGAGGTAGAGTACGTGGCGCGTTTTTTTTTATCGTGGTATCCCCAGCAGGCCTAATCCACACGCACTATTCCAAAATTTAATGGATTATCTTCCGATTCGCTCTTCGCGATGGACCAGGTGTTGTGCGTTAAGTGCGAAATATCACAGGTAAAATTTTCTGCCATACTATCCGCGATGGGATTATCGTTTTCAATGCTATCTTGATTCTCGAGTTCATCGTACGTGTGCTCAAAAACGGTAATCGTTTTTAAATGCAAATTACAAATTTACTTTTCTTGCCTTCTCTTGGGCAAAGATTTCAATAATTTTGTCGTACTCTAGTTTTTTAAAAATATCATTTTCTATGAACATTAATGCGAAGTCATTTAAGTGCTCTTGTGAAAGACTATTGCGCAGATAGTTTTTGACTCGTTTTAAAACTGAAAATGTCCTTTCTCCACTTGCATTAGAAACGGGCAAGGTCAAAAAAATTTGCAGTATTGTGTGTATATTTGGAAAAGTTGATTTTAGACCATTATTTAATGTTGCATACATTTCATGTGGATCTCTAATATTTTCTTCTTGTATGTATTTTAGAAAATGATTTAACTCATCAGTGAAATATTCTGGCTCAATATCTTTTTCATACTTAGACAATAATCGCTCTACACAATTATTAGTCTCAACACGGCTTAATTTTAAATCAAAGAAAATTTTAAAATCGTTAAGAACATTGATATAGACATCGCTCCTTCGAGTAATTTCTGATGTTAATACATCACATACAATATAAAAAATGTTGACAATAAAAAAATTTCTTGACGAAAATGCTGTATCATTTTTGTTCGTTTCATCATATGGATATTTGCGTTTTCTTTGTCTCATCTCTTTATAAGAATGATGAGCTGTTAGGGATTTAGCCTCCTCTTCAACAGTTTCGAAATTATTTCTGACCTCTGTTATAAATTCGTTTAATGATTTTAATAAACTAACACTATTAAGAATATTTGTCTTTGGTTCCTGTAAGTATTTGCTGGTAATTTCGATTCTCTGCAGGAGTTTGTTCCAGAAAATTGTTAACAGTGCCGTCTCAAATTGATCGAACTCTTTTGATAATTTTTTTGCTTCTAATTTTGAAATTGGTTTTTCATTGGGATCTGTGGTTACCTTTATCAACGATTGGTAAATATCATGATAATTGAGTCTTAGGGCTAAAACAGCTAAAACAATTATTCTCTTGATACTTTTAGAATTCTTATCCTTCATGCATTCAGTTAAAATATTCCACCGTCTTGTAGATGCAGCAAAGAAAGTATATATATTTTGCAAAAACATAAAAAAAAAACATTGAAAATAATTTACATACATAACAGTAAATGCATTTGCTCGTGTCTGAAAACTTTAACCATTCTCTTATTTCTTTAGAACCATTAACTTTAGTGCAATAGAAATTAGCATTAGTAAAATTTCTAAAGTATTTTCTGTTTCTGTCAACAAATTCGGTTTTCAAATTTTCAATATTCCCAAAGTTCTGGGGAATGTTAACTATGAAATATTCTATCATACTTTCACTTATTTTTTCTGGCCACAAAGCAATATCACTTGGAAATTTTGTGGTGTGATGTTCCTTTCTGTCGTCCACTTTATCACCCACGTCTAGGTTGTCTACCTGATTTTTAATTTCAACATGATTTGCCGTGTTAATCTGCTCTGATGTGCTTTGGGGAGGATTATCCTGATTTAATGATGGTCGTATTAAATATGATGACAAGGAATTTTTTTGAAGATCATTTCTTTTTTCCTTTTGTACTTTCAGTTTTCGCTTTTCCGCGCCGGATAAATATGTTCGTTGCATTTTAAATTGCAAAATAATTACACAAATATTGCACAAATATGTTTTGTAAAAATTATAAGAAATAACAAATAATAATAAATAAGAAATATTAACGATGTACCTTTATAGAAGCTCTTGTTGATTATTGACTGCAGTTTTGAAAATCACCCACGCCAAATCATCTATGCACAAAACTTCGAGAAAAAACTTTTGTAGAACTAGTGTTTTCGGGGTTGTGATTCAAGACTCACTGACCACTCTCTGTTTTTTTTAATCCAACTACCACCCCAAAAATGTAGATAAAAATTGTAGGAGGATACACGTTGGTACAACGTGTTCCGCAGATGTGAAAAAATGATAGAAAGACGAAATAATTAATATTCCAAAAAAGAGAGTTACCCGCTTTTTTACAACCTCAATGGAATATTCCTCAACTCATCTCCTCCACAAATGTTCGAAATTTAAAAAAATTGGCAATATACTACTCGCATTATAGCTACAACTTTCTAATGCAATATTCAAGAAAAGGTCACAAAAATTCGTGGCAGAAAACATCCAAATTTTATTTTAAACAGTTTGCCATAAAGACATAAAATCGGAGATAAATAGTTTTAAGTCAGCTATATATCCGTGACGGTTGCTTTGCGAACACGTGTGAAATGCCGTTTTGGGCGCCAAGTGAAAACCAATACGCTATTCATAAAGGCTGAGGTCCAAACCAAGTGATGAAGTATTTGTGGAATTACTATGTCTATATGGGACATATAAGTGCCAGGGGCCCCTCAGGCAGCGCAGCCGGGGCCCCCCAGGCAGCCGGGGCCCTAGGCGCGCGCCTAGTGCGCCTAGGCCGTAATCCGCCACTGCCGATGATGCTGAGGTTAAGGTTGTGAGGGTGGGTTTGATTTCGCTTTTGATTTTTTTCCCATGAGAAGCAGTGGAGGATCTCTTTTTTGGTAAGCCCTTAAGCACCTTGTAAATTTTTAACATTGTAACCTGCGTTGGAATGAAATAAAAAAGGGAACAAAAACTTATTTAGAAGATAATAAAAACATTTTAATCAGTTTTTTTTAGTGGTTACTGGAAAATTAAAGAAGAAAAAACAAACAAGGAAGAATATTAAATTTTTTGCGTTGCTTGATAAAAACTCATAATATTTTTTCAGAAGGAGTATATTTAAATAGTGAAAGATTTAAATTTTAAATTTTCATAAAAAATAAAAGTGTGACTTTTAACGCTATGCAAAGGATTAATAAAGTACTTTTTTGAACTAAAGAGAAGATGTTTCATGTACCTAACTGTACCTCAGCTAATATACTACATTTATTTAAATTTAATCAGCTTAAAATCGAATATTTTGTTAAAAAAACAAAAATCAATTACTTTTTTACTACATCCTAAACCAAACTATAAATAACAGCACTTCTTTTATTAAAAAAAAATAAATAAAATTCGATACCCATTTAATATTTAATATTTCCTATTATAATATCGAAGAACCGTTTATCTTATTATCTATGATCCAAAACTACCGTAATTTTTCCCATTTCTATTTACCTAGACATTTACTCAAAGGGTTAGCCGGTGTTTGCTCTATCAAAATTGTGTAAATAAAAGAAGCACACGCATCCGTAGGTATAAAAAAAAAAACGCGCTCAAAAAGGTAACACGGGCATCCGGTGACATCCGGTTCGCATGCACCGGCATAACAGTACTCACTCTTGTTACTTTTCTACACAGAATATTTCCAATTTTGATCGATAAACTTACCAGCATTCAATTTGTGTTGCACAGTGCGTGCACAATAAATTTCAATCATCGTGCGTATTGCAACACGCGAACGCGTATAACATTTTAGTGTTTATCTCACATCTGACGCGTATCTGTCTGCTGACAGGCCAGATGACAATCAATGATATGCAAAATTTACAAGATAAACGTGTATGAGAAGCAAAGAAGTAACATCAAGGTCAAATACATCATTTTAAATTAAAATATTTAAACGTATAGATTTAAAATTTCTAAGAATTTAAATATTATCTTGAAGGTGAAGGTTATATATTATATTAAAGGCTATTGAAGCACAGATGGCGCTGGAATATTATAATGCATTTCTTTGTTTTATATTAAGTTGTATCGAATTGTAAACTTACAAATATGATGATGGTATTTGTAGGTATGAACGTGTGTGTGTATGTGTGTGTTTTGCATCCGTGGGAACTTCGCGACGCGTTCGAAGTGCGTCGATATGCGTTTATGCGTCGAAATGCATCAGAAGCATTGGCATGAGAGAAAGAAGTAGGGGAACGGGAGCCGCAAAGAACCTGTTCGTGTGAACCGACAACTCACAATAAACGCACACGTAAACACGTGCATACGTACAACACTCACACAAGTAAGTTACCGACCCTTAATGATACATTTTAATATTGCTAATATGTAAATATCAAATAAACTAATTAAAAGTGTCATAAATTGATTATTTTTAATGAAATACTATTTAATTACCAAAAGAGTGGAGTAAAATTGAAAGTATTGTTTGTTAATTAACTTAATTTGTATATTATTGTCATCTACTATATATAAAACAAAGTCGCGTTAGTTACTACACTTATAACTCAAGAACTGCTGGACAGATTTTGATTATCAATGATTATTTGGATTTATCTCTGTCCCGAATAACAGAATAACTATTAAAATATTAATAATTATGACTTAAAGGGTGTTAAATAAGGGATGAAAGTCGGTAAGTGCATTTTTCGCATTTCACATTTTTTAAAAATAAAATTGCTTATCTTATTGTTAAAATCGACATTTACTAGATTCAAAGAACAAGAAAATAAAAATTAATTAAAACTTTAAAACACGGAGTTAGAAATCATGAGAAAATTCTAGTTAATATTAAAATAAAATAATATAACATTTGTATCGTCCAGCCGTCTTTAAATGTCATTCCAAAACTCATTGCTCACGTTATGCGTAATTTAACTGCTGATAGGGGAACTTTACCGGTGCGCGTAATTACAATCCCTCACATAATTCCCCTCATATAATGTACCAAAATGCTAGGAACTGTATAGGTATGACGTGTGTCGAGGCGCCCCTAGTGCAAACATTTTTCATACCGGCGCGCGATGGTTCCCACGATGCGGGATACTCAAATGACAAGACAAGCGCTCAAGAATATTTAAAATTTTCAAATTTGAATAATACACAGTTTCAAACTTAAAATGCAACTATGAAGTTGAATAACAAGTTCAAAATGCAATTCATCGCAATACTCATGGGTTATTTTTCATGGGTAAAGGTATAAAAGGATAAGCATTGTGCGCTCATGTGGAAAATGTAAATCTTCAACGTAGATGTCAAAAAGTGATTTTTACAAAACATTTTCTATTATAATATTTAATAGAAATTTTTAAAATGTAGGTAAAATTTTATGTATAAAGTTCTCATGAGAAGTGAGGGTTAATTTTTGAAAAGAAGTGTAAAATTTTCGATTTTCTCGTTTTCTCGTGTTACCTCCAACTGGATAGAAATTCTATGGGAATGGGTGAAATCCAAAATTCACCATCGAATATATGCACCCCATCGAAATGCACACACTGGCAAACGATAAGTAGGTTATTATACCTAACCAACTCTCATTCTTTCATTCTTTTCTTGAGCATCAGGGGGTCGGTGTGCCCCTTTTCTTCCATTTCACACTGACACACTTCTGTCGCACGCTCACGATGCCGCATGTATGGGAATGTCGTGTGGCCCGCGTCGGCACGCGGTTCGCACGATGAGGGCTAAGGGGCACCCCTCGGAAGGAACCGATTCGGAAGTCGGAACCGATTCACACGCATCACAACATTGCCGGCGGGGTAGAGTAGACTGGAGTAGAGTAGAGGTGGAAATTGAAGTGGACGTAAAGGGCACGCAAAGGTGGAGGAAGGTGGAGGAAGTAACACTCGAACCACCGAGACAAGAATCGACGTGCGGACGCTACCTTCAGATGGAAACATCAGTTAACGTTTCGGTAGCGCACCGACAACATCAGAAGAATTTAAGAAAAAAAAGTGAAAAAGTTTTCAAAGTGTTTATATACCCTTGGGATTTATCAACGTTGGTGAAACATTAATTTAACTGTGAGGTAATTTATAGAAACTAAATTATTGTTACTATTATTGTTTTGTTAGGTCAATTAAATAAATGAAATGAAGCATTAAAATTAATCGAATTCGTTTCGATGTTATAGAGAACATAGAGTTCAATACGCACACGCAGACGGGGTGGAAACGTGTGTCACCTCTGAGCGACAATACTGACAATCGCCGTGGACGGGGATAATTACGCGGCTAATTAATCGCAATTACTATGCCAATTAGCGAGAGCGACTACTCGTACGACGAAGCCACCAACGATCACTACGATCTGGACCATCAGCACGCTGCACCCACATCGACAACCCAAAACAGAATGATGTCCAAAGCCGAGTTAAGAAAGGTAATTATTTATAAAAGTTTTTTGAAAATTGCCGAAGCATGATAATGACATCTGATAGTATTTATGGTGAACAAAATGGGACAACATTAAAACGAAATTTGATAGTTTTGATACTTTGGGATGCCGAAAGTGCAAGTGACCGTGAAGGCGAAAAGGCCCAACAAAAAATACGGTGTATAACAAGTTGACCATAGAGACCCAGACCATTAACTGCTTAATTTTTTTGTGTTGTGGTTTTTTTCTACCTGGTCAGACCCTGGTCTTAATTATAATCATGACAACTGATAGGTGTATTCTGATATTTGTTGAAGATAAGGTTGAATACTGTGAGAAAGTGAAAAATTGTGATCTATGGGAGATTACTTATGCAGCAATCCATTAAAATTACATTTTTGTATTGATTTTATCTCGGGAACTAAATATAAAATTTATTTATGTTGAGAGTCATCGATTTTTCCCAAAAGCAATAAATAATTAAAAACGGCTATTTATTTTAACGGTGATAAGTTTTGGTGAAAAATACTTTACTTTAGTCACGACCTAGGTGGTCCGTGTTTAAAGTACGACTTTTTGTGTCTCAAAACCGTGAAAAAACTGGCGCATTAAAGGTGGAAGCAGAAAAATTAAACAAGAATGCGATTATTTTATATTAAACTTGATTTTGTTCTTAATTCCATACAAAAAATATTTTAATTCAGAAAGATCATGTATAGCTTCTTCTGATTTTATTGTTTAGACATTAAAATGCTAAAAATCTTGCTTTCACAAGTTATAAACTGTACCACCATGTCAAAATTAATATATCCCTGAATATGTATTGTAGCGTGTTAAAATATGTGGTTCTCACGATGGTCAGCAAAGCGTAACGGTATTTAAAATTCACCCCTTCGCACCACTGCACAATAGCAATTGTCACGCACGCACTTGACGTATTGCTTACCTGCACAATGTGCAATAGACATATTACCGAGCTACTCTTGCACTATTCAATAAGAAGTCAAATATGATGGATGTTAAATTTCTTGTTATTTTTTTTCAGACGCATAAACCGATAATGGAAAAACGTCGACGTGCAAAAATCAACAATTGTTTGAATGAGATCAAAGACTTGATTCTGTCAGCAATGAAAAAAGACGTAAGTATTAATAATTCACGTCATTTATTACCTAATAATTAATTTTTTAATTCATTTATACCAATATCTAATAAATTAATTTAAATTTTATAGCCTGAACGTCATTCAAAACTAGAAAAAGCCGACATCTTAGAAATGGCCGTTAAACACTTAAAGTCCGTTCAGAAACAACAGAAAGAAATCGCCATCCGCACAGATCCAACCCTAGCTTTAAAATATAAATCCGGTTATCTGGAGTGCGCATCAGAGGTGTCATCCTACGTGGACCAAATCGATGGGGTTGACGCGGGGTTAAAGCAACGCTTATCAAGCCACCTCAACAAATGCGCCAACACCATCGAGCGTCCACAATTCGATTTCACCTCCAGCTCGCTGCTGGCTTCGTTCGCGGCGCACAGCCGCTTCAACCACAACGACGACCAGAACAACAATAGTGGTCGGCAGTTGCCCACAATGCAAGGCATCGAATTAATACCGAGCTGCTTACCGAATGGAGACTTTGCTTTCTTGGTTCCGAAAGCATCATTTTCATCGATTTTAAATTCGAGTGGAAATTTAAATAATCTAGAAAATATCGCAAAAATGAACGTTCTGAAAGAGTTGACCGAGGTGAAAGACCCAGTGCGTTTGTTACGGTAATGCCAAGACCACAAACTGGTCTTTTGACCATTGCGAAACCATTGAGTCCACCAATCAGCCCTGAAATGCCTAAAATCATCAAACCAAAGGCTGAGAAAGCACCTATTGGCTTGAATATCACAACGAATGATAAAATACAAAATATTAAATTTCCGATTAATACCATAACACATCACCAACAGCATAAAAAGGAACACGAACCATTGTGTATTATCACTAATACCGGCGAGAGTTATCGGCAAGCACAGCGGATTGACGAAACAAGACATCAGGAAGAAAACCGTTATTACTCTTCAAAACCACAGACAACACAACAACAACAACAACAACAACCATTGATCAATAGTTTAAAGCGAAAAGCCGAAGGGTTATTATCTGTTGCGCCCGTGAAATATCCCCGAGTGGAAATTATTGAGGAAATGCCGAGTGTAAGTGCGTTTAAAAGAGTTGAGCAGTTTAGTGGTGTAGAAAAATATGATAAACCTACTGTTTACGAGTGTATAAGTAGTGATGATGATGACGATGATGAAGATGATGATATTGTAACTGAGAAAAATGATGATGAAAATGATAATGATAAGAATGAACCAATGTGGCGTCCTTGGTAAAATTTTTAGAAAGATCTTACTTTGCACGAGAATAATATTGTGATAGTTATTAATTCAATAATTAATTAAATTCTCAAATCATTAAAAATCTATTAAAAATCATTAAAAATCTATTCAGGTTTAAATTCTGAGTCTACTAATATCAAAATTTTATTGAAATCTCTTTTGTATAAAAAATAGAAAGAAATTTAAGGACATTTTTGAATTACTGCATAATGCTCTTTTAATTGTTTATAACTTTTTGTATTATCATGTTTTAAAAACATATCTCCACCAATTGGACCAAGAAATTAATACTAAAAATATTTCTAAAGAAGATACCGATAAAAAAGAAATAGATTTTGTAATATTCACAAAGAAAAGGTAATAATCACATTATTATTATTGCGTCAAGTAAGAAAACACCTAAATACTGCCATATAAGATCTCATTATTTTTTCAAGTTGCAATTTAAGTTAAGATAAAGATTAAAAATTAAGAACTCAATCAAACAAACAGAAAATTTACGAAAAACTTTAAAAATATTTTAGTTATTCTATTTTTATTTGATTAGTTGATTATTACGTTAATAATGTCTTGAATTTTGAAGCTAAGTGATAATGATGCTTTAATTAAATGTGCCTTATTCTTAAAATATATTATACAATTTTTAAATTAACTATAAGATTTTCCAATAAAAAAAATATTCAAATTTTTGATTGGATAGCAATGAATTCGTAACAAGTTTACAGTTACAGTTTTCGGCCGGTAAATAATCGAATTTTAAAGATTTCCTTCCCAATTACAACACCGGCAATTTCCCATCAGGGCACAAATCATTTCCATCAGTTCGTGCTCGCCGCCGCCGCCAAAAAATCAAAAATATTTATCATTGGATTTTGCGGTTTTTCACAATTTAGTTATAAATGCATCACGGAACCGTTGGATCACTCTGGCCGGCTTGACCGCGCCGAACTAGAAACGTAGTTACGTCGCGCCAATACCGCCCCCACACTCCACGCCCGCGGTTATAATAGATGTGCGGCGGCGAATGCCCCTCGCGCCTCCCGCCTCGTGATAATAGGCATTTTTTTCGCGCGCGCAGCGCAAATGAAAAAGTAATCACTTTTTCGGGTTATATTCCATTTTATCCATCATTTTATTATTTGGCCGCGGATTGATTGGCGATAGGGGGTGGTAGAGAACGAGAAACACAACGAGACGAGAGGAACGAAACTAGTCATCGGTATTTTTTTGTGTTTTTACTGATGCAGGGGGAATGGGAGCGGTGCAGCGGCAGAAGACCAGGCGCTAATAGCCAATAGCGTTTTTTCCGTTCTATTAACGTTACATATTTTCGATTCGTCCCGAAAATATACAAAGCGTTTAAATTGAAAAAATTGTAATAATCTTTGAAAATATTATAGGTTTTGATTTTTGAAGTTTAAACACTCTGTATATATGATATGGCACAATGCATCGTCCGTTTGCGCTGGACGCGGCGGTGGCTACTCAATCAAAATATGTAATTTCAAGTTGACCGCATTTTTAATGAAACATTGATTCGCGTTGTCTCGCCCCTGCGTCCCAACTCACAACCCTCATTCCTCGCCCGCAGTGCACTTTTGCACTTGGACTCTAATGACCATGCCGATGATTTTACGTTTTCGCGGGCGCGACATTTTGAATACATATTTTCGTTTCGTTTTGCGAAAATTTGCGTGCAGGGGATGTGCAGTCGCACCGCAGGAAACGTATTATATGCGTAATTGAATTTTCAATCACAATTTACGCCCTGGTAAAACCACAAAAGAACAAAAACAAAAAACTTAAAAGTAAAGTTTTAAATATTTGAGAAAATCATCCCGCTAGCGACATCTACATTGCAAGATGGTACACTACTAATCGTTAGTAATGTAAGACGATGTGTGGTGGCGCTAGGTGAATGAAAACTTTAAAAATTAAAGCTTTATATTTACGCACTGAAATAATCGAAATGAAAATAAACTAAAAACCAAATCAAATAGAACGCTTTTTTTCGTTTTCCAATTTTTAGCGCACTTTTTGTGAATTTATTATTCATCCCCATCGAAACGCATTATATAAACATTACAGAGATAGGCGAACGAGGTGAAAAAATATATATTGCGTTTTATTTTCGCGTTTTTTTTACGACAGCGGTGTGAGGTTTCAGGGAGGCAGAGGGTGTCGCGGGGGTGATTTTGGCGCCGCCGTCGATGCGCGAATTCGAATGTGATTGGCGCATTTTTTTTAGTTTTGTTGTTTTTTTTCGGCGCATTTTTTTAGTGTGCGGGGGGTGAGTTGTGATGGGGGTGTTCCTAGGCTACTTTTCCATTATTTGGAGGCATGCACCACCGCCGACCGCTGGCGCACTCTTTATATTGGCTGAAATATTTATTTTGTTCGCGGTCGCAAAAAAATCACATTTTTTCACTCACAGTTTGTTAATAAATTAAAAATTAAAGTTTATGTAGAACTTAAAATATTAATTTATTATTCAAGTAGATCCAATAAAGGAGAAAGTAGTGTTATACTGGGTGTTTAAATATTTTTAAATAAATTTTGATAAAAAAATTTGATTGTTTTGAAGACATGTGGTATTTAAACATTTTTGTTGTTTTTTTTTCCAACGCGCCTAATAATTTCCCAACGAATTGTTATTTAAATAATAAATAAATTTCTATCTGCATACTCATCTAGATTTATTTATACATGCAGCGCGCGGGCGCGAGTACATTTCGTGTTTTTCGCATTTTTTCATTACGCAAAATAAAAAGCGGCCGCGCGCACTTTTTATGCGAAGCGCGACCACCCTCCCCGCCGCCCCTCTTCGCTTCATCGGCCGCCACCCCTCGACAGGGCGCAGAAAAAACACAACACAACACACATTCGAACGTTTAGGTTTTAACTTTTAACCGCTCGCAACTCTGACGAACCGGGCCGCGCATTATACGCGCAGATAACGTTGTCGCTGTTGTTGCTGCCGCCGCCGCCGCCTCCAACGCACGTATAGGGTACGTGTGCACATTTAATTTCCGGAGGAGAGTCGGCAAGCCGAGCGTGGTTTTCTGTCCGGCATACACACACTCACGCACAAACACAGAAAAATGTTGGTGCGTGGGGCGGCTGAGGGTGGGTGAGGGATCGCGAAAATTGTGCAGCGGCCGCCGGCCGCCCCCGAATAATAATTAAAAATCGTCCGTGCAATTTATTTATTTTAATTCGATTTTTTTCGGCGTGCACGTTACTCCGCCCCCTCCCGTACTCATACTACTTGCACAAAAAAAAACGTCAAATAGGAAAAAATAAAATATAAATTTAAATGCAGAATAAAATTTCATTAAAAGTATTGATATTGAATAAACCGGATTAAGTAAATTGAAAAAATAATTAGCTGATAATTTCAACATCATTAAAAATTGTTTAAATGTTAAACAAAACAAAATTAAATTAATTAGTGTATATCTGCGGATTGTGTTACCATTTATATAAATTCTGTCAATTTGAAAAAAAAAGTAATCTGCATTACCGACATTACAGTTTCCTTTTTCTTCTGCTGTTTAAAACAGAACTCTGTAATTATCCAGAAAATAAAAATAGTGATTTATTGCCATTTATTTCAAAAAATTTATGAACCGATTCCAAAATCTCATTATTGAGTATAATAAGTGCGATCACGTATGCGCATGCGTTCCTTTTTTTGGCTTCCACTCGCGAGTGCTTTACGACCCTCGTATCTCCTCGGTTCGGCTTTATTGAAATTTAATTATTACGAATTTACGACTTTCTATTAAGTGACCACTCGCGATCGTCGATGTCGCTGCTGCTGCCTTGCGTAAAGCGCGCGCTCGGCCCCGCGCAGTTGCGCCTGATTTATTATCCGGTGGCAATTTCTCTCGTGTCGCCCGGTGTCTCCATGTCGCTAGTGTCGTGCGTCGCATGCGTTATAAGATTTGCGCATATTTAATTTCTTGTCGGTGCGCGCAGCGCCATTATGCTTTTAATGACAAGCCTCAACTCAATTCCACACCACCGGTTGAACATTTAAATATGCGCGCGCGCGCGCAGCAACGGCGGTCAGTGATAGGTGTTTATTTCAATAAATCCACCGCCCATCGACCATCTACGAGTCAAGTCAGAGTAGAGGTACCACTAGACTAGACTAGAGGAAAGACAAAGTCTGTAAAGTCGTTATCAATTCATCAATCGTTCGTTTTATTTCAATGTGAGTGTGTGACTGGAGAAGTCGAGTTACGTTTTGATTTTTCTCGCGGCGAGGAGAGTGAGCGTTCTAATCGCAGGCGTTAATCTTGCGCGCGGACTTCTGTGGGGATATTATAATGTCGCGGACGTTATCGCGGCACATAATTCGCAATAACATCGCGCGAATAATCGAAAACGAGTGTAATTGTCTTGCTGAATGTCTTTCAGTCACGAGAAATTTCTAATTTCCTGTGATAAATCGAGCAACTATATCAATTAAGAGTGAATTAAACTATTCAATCATGAAAAAGGCAAACTGTACCTTTTATTGCACATGAGTAAACAATAAAAAATGAACTTTAAAAAAATTACTTTCAAAGTTCAAAATTGATTAATTTTTCTGTTTCCACCTTAAAAACGTCAGTTTTTCCACGGTTTTGAGGCACAAAAAGTGGTATTTTAAACACAGACAGCCAGGGCCGTGACTAAAGTATATTAGTCACGGGTTTTAGTCACGGGGTGGAGCTTGTGCCTGCGCATTTGCAAAAAATGCAGCACAAAACGTTATAATCACCCAATTCATCTAATCCCTACTAATCCCTAATAATATTATAAATGCAAAAGTCCTGATGTTTGTTACACTTTCACGCAAAAACTACTTAACCGATCATCATGAAAATTTGTACACATATTCTTAGTGCTCCCCGAATGGTTATAGGCTACTTTTTATTTAATAAAAAAAATATTTTTAAAATAAAATAAAGAAATTGTTTAGCCAATAATACCTCTGCATCTGGCTATTTGACTACTTTAACGCCATCTAGCATTCCAGCAATGAAGCTCAAACCTAAGTACTATAGTACCATCACACTGTATTATCACACTGTATTACCGACAGCTACGTCAACATCAAATCCAATTGACTACACTATGGAGACTGTACACTATACTTCCATAGACTATACTTTCAGCCATTTTAAACTTCCCGCCATTCTACTTCATTGTTACTTCTTCTGTGACTACAGACGCGTGCGGAAGCAACTTCATTATTTTAGATATTCGCGAGCGAAGCCAAGGGTTAAAGCTAGTTTTTATAAATTAAAAAAAAAATCTCCAACACTAATCCTAATTCCGATAAATACTTTGAATACTAATTATACTTCACAACATAATCACGAAGCAACTCTGATATTTATAAAATGCAAGTTGCTTAAAATTCATAAAAATACCATGTAATCATATCAATTACTCCTTAAAAAAGCGCACGCTGTCAGTCATAAACAATCATCTTACTTGTTACTTGTTATATAAAACTTAACTTACCAGCTTAAGTACCTCCGCAAGTTGCGTGCTCCCGGCCCGGCTGCGCTGCGGCCCTGAAAATCATAATTATAAATAATAAATACAAGATACGAGATTCGGCCGCGGCGCGCGGCCATAATCTAAATTATAATGCGCTTCATTATACATCCGCATGATTGTCTCGCCCATGCGGAATGAATCAACGCGCGTCGATTCGCGACGACGGCGCGCGCGGCTCGCTCCGATGTCGTCGTAGATCAGTCTGGACCGTGGGCTTAATTGCGGCGTGTCCGGCCTCTGCGTTTCTACCTTTGCGCCCCGCAAAAGGCACAGCCCGCGCGCGCGGACGGACAACTAACGCGAGAGTCTCGAGACAGAAGCGCCCGCCGAACGAACGCATAACTCAGCGCCGGCCCGAAACCGCGCGCGCGCTCGCAGGAGACGCTCGGCCATTAATTGAAGTTTATAGGTTCTGCAATTATCATAAGATAATGCATTGGCAGCGGCTCGTCCGCGCCGCACCGACTAATATATCTCTATAAATACTACTCCACCGAGAGTCACATAATTTTTATTTATTAAAAATAAATAAAAACACACTGTATATAAATAAAAAATTGTGCAGAAAAAAAAATAAATTATGTTTAATTTAATTTAATTTTAAAAATAAAATTAAAATATTTTTACAAAATAAAAATTTATTAAAAGCTTAATTTTAATATTTTAAACACCCTGTATAAAAGGGTGTGTACTTGAAGTTCGTGCTAAAACTCAAAATGCAAATTCGAAATTCGAATTCAAATAAAAACCGCACTTATCGTAGAATTACTTATTAAGTAACATAAATTACCAACCTACATATGATCGCAATTATTTTATTTTCCCGACCGATGAGGAGCGCACAATTCGGAAAAACCTGCGATGACAAATATTTATGACTTTATGACATACGAGTGTATCAATGTGAGTGCGCGCGAGGAGCGGCGACCGGTGTAAAAGCACACGCTAAACACATTAAACACATTCATAAATTAATAATCGCGCATATTTTCGAAAGCTTTTCCGCGCCTGATAAATATTTAAAATGCGCCGCGGCATTAGGCGCACATTATGTGCATTTTAAGTGCTTGCGAGTGTAAAAATATGCGCCGTGCAAACAACATCAAACCAATCAGCATATGTGAGAAATTGCTGGGATGTAAAGCATCACTGACAGTGAATGTCACACACGTATTATAATGTTGGTTAATTTTTTTTATTAGATGTCAAGTCCATCTCTGTATTAAATTTTTTTTTTGGTTGTATAATGTGAATATTGCACAATTAGCATTTTCACATTTTACAATTAGCGCCCGACGTTGAATAAAATTGGCATTTTCTAATGTGACAAATGCGCCGCCCCCGCGCGAACACATGAAAAGCGGAAACAGCGCGTTCGACGTTTAAGCGTGTAATTAATGCACGAAAAACGCATAAGTTACGTTAATTATTCATTTTTCACATATGCTATTTGGGCTGCGGACCCCGCACCCTCGCTAATTAGCATTACAAATTGTATAAAAACGTCGATATTCAAATTTTCACATCGCGTCACCAGCACCAGCACACCGAAAATTACCTCACACGCCATCTGGTATCAAATAGTTGCGATTTTCTTATTTCTTTTGTAAAATTTCAAGATTTTTCAGCTTCCTGATTAATTCCTCGCTCATTATGTGTTTTCTGTTTTGTTCCCGGGTAGAAGTCAAGATGACTTCTTCGCATTGCTGCATTACATTGTTGTCGCCGGAGAGCGCATTATGTTCGAATAATGTGGCATTGTTTCGCGCGTGCACTTAACATATTTCTTCGCTCTCGCTTGGCGCCGCGGGGCGCGTAGAGTTGGTTGCCTACTTGATGCCATTCATTATGCATTGTAGTGCCGGCATTATTATGTCGACGCGAGAAGAAATCCTCAACAACTCTCGAGGACAAATCTTTTCAAATGTTTGCGTATTTGTGCTATTTTCATCCCTTTTTGTTGTCATTGTTTAAATTATGGATTTGGTAAAAATTTATTCATTCGGGAATGAGTTTTTCACACAGTTGTGGGATGGTGATCGGGGGAGGGTGGGCGCGCTGGGCGGATGAAAAAAGCCGGTAAAAAATCGATGGGCTTCACCTGCATTCGGACGCATTAGCCGCCCCACATATCGACGAGTGCGGCCGCCAGCCGCCCCGGTCGGGTATTAATTTTCCGCTGAAAAATGCACCACCCGCCCGCCGCGGACGCGGAGAGGCGCTTAAATATTGAAAAACTTTAATGGAGCAACTCGTATTTATGAGGCGCGGAGGCGGCGCGCCGCCCGCCCGCCCCCCATCGGCTGGCTTTCTCTCGATTGTGTGTGACGAACGAATTCGATGCATTTCCCTCCCGGTTTTTCTCATTTTCGCGATCGTATGCGTAAGTGTGCGCATGTTAATACGACTGGACGTGTGAGTGTGTAGTGCGGCGGCGGTGGGTGACCGCCTCACACCACCCCACGGGCGGCGTCCGCGAATGGTGGCGACCAAAATGCATAAAAATACAATTCGCAATCAGCACATGCATTTTTTAAAATTAGCGCACGCGGGTGGAGGAGGAGGAGGGCGCGGAGTAAAGCCGGACGGTTGCGGCGGCGGCAGCGGCGGCGGCGATGCACACGGTGCGCCAGCGCCGCTGTTGCGAAATTGATTGGCCAATATAACAATATTAGCGACTGGGTGGCGATTTTTTCCAGTTTTTCATCTCGCTCCCAGCGCCCCGAAACACGAGAGAAGGCAAGTTGGCGGCGGCGGCGGGGGCGGCAGCGGCAGCAAGGGTGGCGCACTCACACGCCGCCGAAATCGAGCGGTAAAAAATGCAAATTTCGATTGATTCCGATGCGAACAAACGCCGCGGACGCGGACAAACGAAACGTACAAGTCCCCAGCGGGCCGTCCCGCGTCCACCGCCGTCCACTGCCGTCGCCCACGACGACAGAGGAAATGCGCGCGGCGCTCCAAATCCCACCGGCGGCCACCGGCAAACGGTCAATTCTTATAATGAAACATTTGTTCATTTTCAACAATTTCATTCCAACACATCACACATCAAGATTAAAAACTACTCACCACAAGGTGGCGCTACTTGCATTTAACATTAATTTAAACATAAGCTTTTTACCGACAGCTGTATGTCTTGACCTTTACACAAACACAAAAAAAATAATAAATGTCACTCGAATGGTAATTTTACACGCCCTTGAGTTTTCATTAACATCATCAAAACGCCGTGCGCATTATTCCAAAGTGTAGTGTGATCGGCGAGAGAAGGGTTGCGGAGACGCGCTGACGGCGCGCGCGCGCGCACCGTGGGGTGTGAGGAGGGTTGCCGCCGTGCGATAATAATGAGCACGAATAATACGCGCGCGAGATGCGACGCGCGGATTAAGCGACTAAGGGACACGCTTTAACTAGAACTATGTACACATTTTATACCGGCTGTTTCGCAACGTTAAAAACAACAAATCACATTTTAATCTTAAATTCAAAACAATAAACATTATTTTCAAAGAATTCATCACAAATAAAATAATTTAAACACAATGACTTTGTGGTAATTTTATTTTTTACTAGTGTTTATAGTTGGGGGTAGTTTGCGCGAGTACTCTTTGGAATAAAAAGGAGTTTTCGGTTTCGCGCGACGAACGAAAGGGGTACGCGCGCTCTACTCCGGCGCGGCGCTAAATATGCAAGCATTACAGCTCTGCATAAATTCATTTCATTATACGGCCACCAAATATTGGCGCGCGTCGCGAGAAGCGCGCGGGGGTGCAAGAGGGCGGCGAGCGGTGGCCGAGCCGCCTGTTGGCCTACGCGCGCCAGCCGCGCGCCTCATGCATATGAATGAATTCATTATATTAAAGCCTTTTCAATGTATAATTTACTTTTGCGTGAGTCATTTCGAGCCGTGCAAACCCTTCGCGCCCTCGACGAGCAGCCACTTCAGCGCCACGCACCGACAAGAAGCGACACTTGTACGGTAATCATACAACTTTGTCGAAAATTTAAAAACCACAACGCGACTATTACAATGCGCAATTTTTTTCGGTTTGTTTTAGTTTCAAGATAATTATATACAATGTGTTCGCAATTTTATTTTAAATTTTTTTAAATTTTGAATTTTGAGACTTTTATACTTAATGCGTTTATTCTGTTTTATTTGCAAGGGGAACAGGGGCTGGTCGATGGTCGATGGCCGGTTTTTGATGGATGACTCCTCTCCGGCTCCCGCGCAGACGGCAGCGCTTAATTACGCCCTGACGCTGGTCGAAGCAAGCGACTGAATTTTATAATTAAAATATTTAACCTCTTCGCCGGCCGTCACGCACGCAATTTCTTTGTTTCACGCGCGTACAAAAACACACATGTTTGGCGCGCGCGCGCTTTTAATGCCTTTCAACGTTTTCATTGTTGTAGGTGTTGTTTTCTCTCCAAAACAAAACCGAAAAAAAAACAACAAAAACAACAACAGAAAATCGCTAAATGCGAAATATAATTAAAAATATGCTAATCAGCTTTGAGAAAATAATTAAAAATTAAATTATGTACGTGCGGGTAATTTTTTCAATTACATACAATGTGTCCAAACACATAATAACACTTAATTTATAATAAGCAACCCATATTACACACAATAAATGTATAATAAGTTGCCTATATCACAATAAAGCAAATAACAATAAAAACAATCGTTATGTGGCGGAAAATTATACAGTGTGTTTAATGTCAGCGACAATGACGCCAATCGTAATTCCTCATTTCCCGTTTAATTATACAAATGCGCGCGGCGTCGTGAAAGGGTTTTAATAAAGCGTTCGTTATGCGCGAGCGTTTTGTGCGGGGCATGGGGAAGGGGTGAGGGGGTGGTGGTGTGCAGAAGGTGGGCTCCATCTCCGCTCGGCCATGCACGCACACGGCGCCGCCGGATCGAATTCGTATTCGCATTCTCGCGTTCACGCGCGCCGAGAAAGGGGCGAGCGAGCGGCCGCATTAACATAAGATGATTTGCATTTAAATTAAGTTTGCATCGCGGGGTTATTATTATACTACTCGGGCAGCGTCGACGCCGACGACTGCGACGGCAATCTGCCAGCCAGCCAACACTGTCAGCCATTTTGAATTTTGGTCACTTGCAACTAATTTTATTAATTTATCGAAAACTAGTTTTTAAAAAAATTGAGAAAGCGCCATCTAGGATTCAATAATTCAACTATAACTTTCATAAATTCACAATATTAACTTTCATCTCTTATTTAACACACTTTAAATTAAAATTTTTACTATTTTAATAATTATTCTGCTATTCTTGATCAAGATAAATCCAAAAAATCATAGATCTTCAAAATTTATCCAGCCGTTCTCGAGTTATCAACGTTTTAACTAACAAACCTATGTTTTTCTATATATAAAATAGAAAGAAACAATGATACATGTAAAATTTATTTCATCACCAGTCAGCAGAATGATGATACCCTATCTGTGGTTTATTATTTTGACTCAAAACTCGTCTGTTTTCCAATTTTAAGCTCCGCCTTTGTGTAGGTGCTAGCTCCACTGCGCCATCTCTTAATCTGTGTCTAAACGTCCAATTTATGTAAACCTCTTCACCGTTGTCACACTCTAGCACCTCTTGCCCTGACAAAAATCCAGATGATGCATTACATTCTCAACATCAGCGCTTTCTTGTGCGTTTAAGGCACGCCTATTAGTAACGTCCAGTTCCTCCAAAATATGCGGCGAATTCTCATCAAATTCAATTTGATGTGGACGCCGTACGCGTAGACTTTTTCTCACCGGTTCAACATTTGCAGTCTTTTTTCTACGCGTTTGTTCGTACATTTTACGCACCAAGATTCCAAAAAATATAAACGCCCATAATATGACCAAATATAACATTGGCAGAGAATAAAACTCCACATTACTAGGCGGATCACTTTCAAACGGACGAAAACGTTTCATTTTGAAAAATTTCCAAAAATATTTAACAGAAATTTTTACAGAATAAAATATTTTGAATTATTGATTTGTCATCACTGGTTGCCTGGCGAATAGAAACAAATTCGCTGAGTGATTTCAACGCGCGACTCGGCGTTCAGCATACGCGACTTTAATTACGACCGCGGCCGGACAACGAATTTAATGCCGGTTAACGGTGTTTAATCATTCATTCCCGGCCGCGACCACTCTTAATAATAATTAAAATTACCTCTTCGCTGGTGCAGCGGCATTCCCATTCCGGCAAATGTGGCAATCCCATTACATTTTAGCTACATTACATTATATTAATGAGCGTTTTGCCAAACCATAAATATTAATTGCGCATAATTAATAATTATTATAGTTTGTGCGCATCGCCAGCGGCGCTCAGCGATTGGTATAATTAAAGAAAATTGGCAAAAATCGCTTGTACGCCTAAATAATACACACATGCATACAGACTAGAACAAGCCTGCATTTATGAATATACAATGTGTCCGAGTCGGACGTATTTATTATAGAGTTATGTTTGTCTACGAGCGACATTTATGCAAACTAGAAGAGCATTGATGCCATGCATCACTCAGGTATATTTTAATCGTTGTTAATTATACGTCGTGCATCTTCGTCCATCGAAGTAATTAAAGTTTCAACAAACGCCAAATCATTTCTTATTCACGCAGAACCGCACTAAAATTAAATTTAAAAAATTCTTAATTTAATTTAACAATTTAAATACGCCTCTGATAGTTAAATGTTAAAGAGCAGGTATTAAATGTATGATGTTTACAAATTAACCGCGTGTCCTGATTTATGATTTAAGGACTAGAAAATCGCAAATGTCGAAATTTCGTGCGAAGAAAATGACTGCGCGTGCTAATAATGCCGATTGCCGTGATTGGCGCGTCATTTTCGACTTAATTATTTATGCAACACGTTGATTCGGCGCCGTGCTGTGGATTGATTAATCGCCGCGCGCATTAATTAATTACATTTCGCGTAATTTATGTGTAATCGCAGCGCGCCGAAACGCGTCCGCCGTGTGCGCGCGGATTAAATATTATTCAATCGTCGATAATGATCTGAATTATGTAAAATTGGGTTAAACGCTCGCAAATTATATTTGATAATTTGTTGTGGGAGCGTTTAAATATAAATTGACAACAGAACTTGTGTAGATAGTTTAATTAATTAAATAAATCAAGAAATAATTAGTAATTTTGTAAATTTTTGTAAATAGCAGCAAAATTATGCATTTAAACGCCATTTTAATAGCTGGTAAATGCGTAGAGCGACATCTATAGTATTTAATAATATTTAAATTGAAGATTACTTGTATTGGCGCTATTTTATTGATAATATTTTTTAAAAATTAGAAAATTACATTCTCCAATATATATTTTCACATATCTAGCCTAAATCCGCCATTATAATAGCTCATAAGTGTTGTAAAATGATTTACCTCTCTTTAATTTTGAGGTAAGTTACTTAATCAGTCATTTAATAAACGTTTACTTAAAATAAAATAATTTTATCCACATTTATGCAAATTTACTCCATTTAACAACCTTTTAGACTCCATTTTAGTAGCTACTATATACAACTGACGTTATTACCTGCCTAACAAAGACTTAACATCAATATTAAGTTATTTTTAATATTTTATTGCCTAGTTTAGAACAAATAAAGAATAATTTTATAAAAAATACTTTTTCACTAATTTTGATATTTAAACCTCCATTTTAATAGCTAATACCCCCAACTAGCGCCACCTATATTTTCACAATTACCTAAACCCAATTTTAACCACTCACTTAACTCCATACTGAATAATTTCCCCTCGCGTGTTCGCAAAGATTAAAAATGCATGTTCCACGAAACGATTTCACGACGTGCTAATGATTTGTTTATCTTCGCCACCGGTCGCATTGTCGGACAAATTGTAGTGGCGCGGAGTGCGGAGGTGCGCCGTGTGTTCGGAGCGTAAAAATCGCATCCGATAATAAAATAATAAAAGGTTTTATCATCGCGAAACACAACCAGACACACTCACGCACACCGCCTTGCTGCGCCGCGAGCGCCGTGCGGCCCCGGCTAATTACAAATTTCTGAGTAATAAGTAACAAGTAGTACACGCTGCACTCGCGCTGGTATCTATCTCTTATATCTAAATAAATTGCACGCTAATTATTTGCTCATTAGGCGCTTCCCTTCGGGGCCCCGCGCGCGCGCGCGCGAGATTACTCCAACGCCCATAAGTTACAAGTTACACAAACAAACAGATATAACAAATGAAATTAAAAATTGCAGATGGAAAAATTGCAGCGCAACACATTAGTCATCATTCATGGCCTGACTTGACTGCCCTGTTGTGTTCGTACTTAAATTAATTATCAGTGTGTGGGTGTTGGTGTATTGAGAAATTATTTTTAATTCGATTCGTCGTTTTTCTTCGGCGCTAGGCGAGTGCGGAAAGAAAATGTTATCGAAAAATTACGAAAGCCACTTTTAATTAAACGCCGCACAGTCGAATTAATGAAAGAAAAAAGGAGGTGTCTCGCATTTGCATATCTTAAACCCTTTTTTCGCCGGTGGTGCGGTTTCAATTAAAAATTTTAATTGCGCTTACCAAACGAAATGCGATTTCGCTGTGAGAATCGTAATTACATTTATAATTCCCTTATATTTGCTTCAAGTAGGCAAAGAGAGAAAAAAATATCACCAGCTATTCACCACTAGATGGCGCTACACAACATTTTGTTGTATTATTGCAATTTGTGGGAATAATTTATGACCACACTGTATGTTTGTACATTACACATGTCCATCCGCGGCGATAGTGTTCGGGTAGTCGAATAAATTAACGCAAAGGATGCGCCCGGGCGAGGGAGGGGTGGGGGTTGGTCCTTTGCGGAGATAATGCCCTGTCCGAAATTCGAGATAGTTTCGACGCTGTAAATTTGCAACTACGTCATTCGCAGCGCACCGACCGGCCAGCGACCTAATAAACATTAAACACGAAGGCATAATTCAAGTCTTCCGCGTGCTGCCTGCGTAGCCTCCAAAGCGGAGGCGGCGGCGCGGACGGGCGGTTCCGCATGATGCGAAACCTCGCGCGCGCTCCACGTTATTAACTGACCCATGGAGCTAATACGATTGCACTGCGGCTGACGTGCATCATCTGCATCACCTGCAGACGCGTCATCTTATAAGCTAATTAATATTAATTTTACCCCGGCGGTGGCAGAAATTTAAATTAATAAATTATTATATTATTCTGTAAATAAATCGCGTGCGGCGTGTGCAAACACAAAGTTAACAATATTACTGACTGATTGCGCTGTTGATGCGTTTAATGTTTCACAACGAGCAGCCTGCTGAATTGCCGCCGCCGCTGCCGCCACTGCCACCGCCGCTCGCGAGAGCAAATTAATATTATTATTAGCATTATTAGCCCCCTGTTGCGCGGCGCACTCGTGCACTTGTGTCGCGCGCGTTCAATTGAACGTGTAAACATCGCACCGCCACCGCCAACGCCGCCGCCGCTGCCGCCGCCCGCCTGTCGACAATGGACAATTATGCACGCTTGCAAGCGGCCCGCCGAGAGAGCAAACGAGCGCGTACGTCACACGAGTACTGTGAGTGCTCATTACGCGCGCGCCTCTTTGTTGTTGATAATATTGATAGTGTTAATCGTGTACCCGACTTCATTTTCGTAATTATGTAATTTTACATCACGTTCAACATGTATACATAAACAACAACATTATGCAAATAAATTCCACAAACAATTCACAACTATTCACCGCTAGATGGCGACACTTTACAAAATATTAATTAATTTAACCTAAAAATTTGGTTTTATTTAATTTTTTTATTATTAAATGTGCGGAATATGCACAATTTTTTGTTTTGGTTATGACCGCCGCCACAGCCACCCCCTCGCCGGGGGAAATAATTAAAATCAATGATAAACGCGCGTACGTATAAATATCGCATGTGTATGATGCGCCCGGTGCGATAATTAATTAATAAAAATGCTTTTATGCGCTTTGCAACCCTTCCTTCTGTGCCCGTGAGTGTGTATGGGGGGCGGCGGAAAATTTTCATTTCATTTTAATTTTGATTTTCATTTTTAATTCCGGCCAGCCGATGAAATTACGCGCCGCGCGTACGCGAACTCAATAAAAACATTAAAAATCCATGCGACGGAGGCGGCAGCGTCCAATAATGTATGCTAAGCAGGGTGTGCGTGCGTGCGCGCGTGATTTTTATGCGCTCGCGTTCATCCGCTAATGTATCGCGTCGGTTTTTGCGATATTTTGCAATAATGCGGAAAATTAATTTTTAATCCCGCGGCACTCGCGCGGCGTTGGTGTGGGGCGGGTGGCCGGACCCTATTAGCGCAATGTAACTGGGCGCACAATGCACGTCGCCCCGTCAACATTTGTTTCATGTATGTATGTGTGCATGTGCATTACGTGAACGTGCAGCGTTTTTTTCATTTTATTAAACTTTAATTTTGCTTTAATTTCAATTTTTAATTTAATCGCAATGCGCATCATCGACCACCACCATTACACCTGCACATATGTGTGGTGCGAGTTAAAACGCAACATTTTCAATTTTTTACAGCCGAAAAATCAATTAATAATTAAAAACTTTTAATAACAATTTATAGATACGCTAATATTTCTATTGTGCCATTGTTGGTGTAGTGCGCAAAAATTTTCATACGTGAATGTTTCCAGCCTCACACTCCGCACCTCATCGGAGGCGGCTGGCCATTCGCTGTCCAATTGTCCGAGCGGCGGGCGGTGGGACAAAAAAACCGTGTACAGCGAAGAACGCATCGCATCACTTTGTCAAAATCCGATAGCAAATCCTCCCGAATATATTCAAATGACTCGCGCGTGCATGCACGCCGCCGCCCCCACGCGCTGTGCAACAATTTTAATCTCCTGATAATAAAAATGAAAATAAATGTTCGGCGCCGGAGCGCGCCGCTTGCCCGCTCGCCGGCGCTGCCCCGAAGAGGAGAAGAAGCGGTGGCGGCCGGTATAAATTATGGCCATCCATCCCATCAGCGTGGCGCGTTCGCTTCGGGGGATGGGGTGGCGGCGGTAAGCCGGGCTATTTGTTATTTTTCATTTCGAAAAATCCAGTAATTTAGTTTCTGCCCGACTCTCTCGTGCCCGGCTCATTGCGATCGACGACGATGCTTGTTATGTTATGATACATCCGACATTCTCATACAATGTGTCCGCACAATTCCTTCCAAATAAATAATTATCATCAAAAACTCACATCACTTAACCAATACAAAAAACATTTAATATTTATTTTTAGGAACACACTGTATGCGGTGTAATGTTGCATTACATTTTTGTGCCGGTCAGATACGGATGGTTTTTGCAAAGTGTGTAAAGGTACGTATAGGTAGATGAGGGAGTAGTGGGCGGCTGGGTGCATGGGTGGAGGCGGCGGATTGCAGCGCGAGCGCGCGTATCGCATTTCCTGGCTTTTTATGGCGCAATGATACATCATTCAATATCGGAGCGGAGCGCCGGTATTAATGGCCCGGACCTGCCGCCCCCAAGCCGCCTCCGCCACCGCCGCCGCCGAGAGTAGCCGCGCGTCGCACTCTTGCATGAATAAAAGACTACGGGGTACACGCTCGCGCACTCAAACACACGCGGTTTGGACGACTCAATGACTAACTTGCACATCAAAAGATAGAAATTCTGTTATGCAAAAGCGTTGCGATCATTTTGTTACACTCGAAACAATAAATTCATCAACCGAAATATTTTCCCGCATTTTTTAAAATTTAATAATTACTTCTTTGGTTTTGAGGTTAATATAATAAATGTCATAAATATCAGCTGTTATTTTAACCTCAAACTTTTAATAACTAAAAATATTAATTTATATTTTTAGTTTTAAATAATTACCTATATTGTGAAATGTCATAAATATTTTCAATCCGACTGTACAATTTTTACTCCTCGCAAATATGGAGCAGATACACACCGCTTTCGTAAAGTTCGACTTGATATTCACGCGCGAGAGTCCAACTGTGAAAACATTTTGCCGTCGCCGCCCCCACCGCCCCGCGGCTCACACCTCTCGCGTGAGCAGTGTCCGCTCGTCGATCCCCGTAAATGACGCCCGATGCGACTACAAGGGGGCCGGTGAAGCGGTGGGTGAGGGCGGCAATAAGCGGACCGGTCCATTTCGAGCCGCCGCGCGTACATGCGGCGACCGCGAAGAGATAACGATACATTATATCACCCGAACGCTCTCGAAAAAATAGCCAACTTCCAACTTTTACGCGGGGGCGGCGGGAGCGGCCGCCAACGAGAATCTATATTTCCATTCATCGCATAAATCGCGCACAATGCCAGCGGTGCACATCG
This sequence comes from Dalotia coriaria, assembly GCF_025399875.1. Taxonomy (NCBI): domain Eukaryota; kingdom Metazoa; phylum Arthropoda; class Insecta; order Coleoptera; family Staphylinidae; genus Dalotia; species Dalotia coriaria. The sequence continues at coordinate 8,214,536 of NW_027045445.1, forward strand.
CACACTCAGAAATTATCTATTAATGCACGCGAGGATGGCAGAAAAAATATTTAAAATTTCAACTCAACTGACTGAAAATATCTACGTTTTTTTGTTTGTTTTGGCCATCTTGTTGATATTTGCAACCTAGTGATCCACTCAATGTGCGCTGCGGGTTGCCTGTAGGTCAAACGCACGCTTCGTCGCGTGTACGTTTGGAACGTTTTCAACATTTGCGCCCGTTTTGCACCGCGCGAGATTGACAAATTGCATCCGATCGCACGCGGCGCAATAATAAATATCGCTAAACAATACACCTCGATGACTCGATCGGTACATCAGTTAAATCGTGGATTTTTCACCTAATTCGGCGATAAACGACTCGTTGAACTAGTGAAATCAACGCTGACCAAACACTATAGGCAACCTGTTATACACCTGCGCGCATACTATGCGAGCATGCAGCCGAGACAAAAAACCGCAAGAATACATTGTTCTAGAACAACTCTAATACTTTACAGTCGGTGTTTTAATGATTGAATAAGTTGTACTTACGTTGTTTACTGGCAATGCACATGTTTGGGATGATAATTTCACAAAATATATCAACATCTTATTGGATTTTAAGAGCACGACTCGAAACGTGACGATGCAGAACGTTGCAGAACGTTCAAGGTCAAAACTAAACAGCGCTGCCAACTTAGTAACAAACCAGTAATGTTTTAGGGAATTTTGTCGGTTGTAAAATTTAAGTTGACAACATCATAGTATGCAACTAATCACACACAATTTATTTATAGAATAACTAAAATGTTTAAAAACATTCAAAACACTGAATTTTAGCAAAACCAGCGTTAGAAATGTGATTCCAACGTAATTTCCGCATTGTTCCAAAGGTGTTTAGTGTGTTTTCGGGTGTAATTTACGTGTTGGTAACGTATAATTTAATTTCGCAGCGTTTTTCAACAATTTTTTGCAATTCAATGCTTTGTTGCATTCAGTTTTCAGGCGGCCATGTTGTAATAACCCATTGCGAGCAACCGAAAAACTTTTGTTCGCGAAAAAGCGCGATTTGAATGGCCGCGCGCGAGCTGAAATTTATGGTAATGGTAAAATGAGTAAAATTACACATACACACACACGACCCGTGGACGCAGAGGTGAGAAGCGAAACAGAAAAAAGAATCGAAGCGGACGAATCATAACCGGCAGGAAGAAAACGGGCGCAAAATAAATAACGCCCGAGGTAATTAGATTAATTGTTAATTAACTTTAACACTACGTAAGCTTATTACATGTACACACGTGAGAATGATTTTTTTATGTGTTTGTTGCGCGTTCGTTTGTTGCATTTGTTTCAGTTGTTTCATTTTCACCTTTGTTTCGCTCGTTTTTCCTCATTCATTTGTTTGCTGCTGCTGGTTGTGTGTTGTTTTTTATTCATTTTTGTATTTATGTTTTTTAATTTCGCGTTTTCCCCCACGTTTCACAGTTATTTATGCTCATCGCACGCGTTATTATTTACTAATTATTTTATTCGAAGTGATTCTAATTTAATTTCCCTCAAAATTTCTTCTTAGCCGCCTCAGAAGTTTAGCAATTAATCAATTAATAAATATAAATAAATACCAAATGACAACTGGCTGCATCAAAATAAATAATCGCTGTAATTTGCAATGATTGCGGTAATTGTTCGCGCCTTCAAAGTTTCTGTTTTATGTTCCAAGTTCTAATTTCTAAAATGTTTAGGAAAATATGTCGAAGATGGGAAGCGCGCAGAGAGGGCGAATTAAAGCAAAACAAAGCGGCGAAAAGTGGAATAATGTGGATTTTACGCGAGGCGCAAAATCCGCATAATAAATGTACTTACGCGCAGCGGAACAATGGAGCACGACGCGGCGAAGATGTGCAACTCAAACAAAAGCACGCCGAGCGTCGCCGATGAAAACTTTAAATTAGCTACACAAATAGCCGTAATGTGCAAGAGAAACACCATTTCAACACGCAGATACAACTGAAACAGAGAAAAAATTGTGTTGGACTTGTAAGTTATAACAGTTTTTTTACAACTCGTTATGTCATTACGAGTGTTGATTAAGATATCAACGTTTCTAATATTTTAGACATAAAATTGGTCTGGAGAATTGGTTTGCTGAAATTAGTTAGGAATGAATACCTAGATGGCGCTAAAGTATTTTATTTGTATTTTCTCTATTTTTAACTAAAATCAGCGAATTATTGGCTAATTTGGCACATAAATATCCCCAAAAACAAGAAAATAATTAATTACGTTGATTTTTATTAAAATTTACGCTGAAAAGTCTAAATGTATTGGTAAAATGTGTCAACATAAGAAGTTGCATAACTAATAGAAATTGACGTGGGTATACTAGCGCCACCTATTGACAAAATCACAAACCCTACAGAATTAAGCTATTTAATGTTTCGTTTCGTTATAAAACTTGTGTTTTAGTGCAAATATTAAAAAATAACTGCATAAGCGCAATAATAACTCATTTAACGTAATCTCATATTAAAAAAACCTCTTTATAACAATAATTTCTGATGTAAAATTTTTTTTCTCTTCTTATGTACAAATGCAAAGTAATTTCAATATTTTGCGATGTATGATCCCTACTAATATTATAAATGCGAAAGTCCTGATGTTTGTTACACTTTCACGCAAAAACTACTTAACCGATCATCATGAAAATTTGTACACATATTCTTAGTGGTCCTCGAATGGTTATAGGCTACTTTTTATTTAATAAAAAAAATTATTTTTTAAATAAAATAAAGAAATTGTTTAGCAAATAATACCTCTGCATCTGGCTATTTGACTACTTTAACGCCATCTAGCATTCCAGCAATGAAGCTCAAACCTAAGTACTATAGTACCATCACACTGTATTATCACACTGTATTACCGACAGCTACGTCAACATCAAATCCAATTGACTACACTATGGAGACTGTACACTATACTTCCATAGACTATACTTTCAGCCATTTTAAACTTCCCGCCATTCTACTTCATTGTTACTTCTTCTGTGACTACAGACGCGTACGGAAGCAACTTCATTATTTTAGATATTCGCGAGCGAAGCCAAGGGTTAAAGCTAGTACTTTATATTTCTGTCACACCCTGTATAACATAATTAACAAAAATTTTTCCCCAAAGCAATGCCAATTTCAAGATTATGTTTAAACGTTCAATTACGATTTGAAATCGCACAAAGTTTATCTTTATTGCATCACCCGACGCGCGTTATGTAGCACGCTTTATGTTGCTAGTCGTTAATAATTCGTAATTATGCATATCGAGCAGTGTCGCCCCATTTAGACGAAGCCGCGCGACCCGCTCGCCACCCCCTTGCGCGCGTTTCTTCGCTGTCGCATTCGTAATTGACTAATGCCGATTGTGCCGACACCCGAAAGTTTCCACTCTTTTCATAACTCTCGGCGAGCGCGGCGAGCAACTTTTTAATTGCGTTTATATTCATTTTAATTCATTAATTAAACAAATACACGCCGCGCGAGAGAAGAGTTTAATTTTATTCACCGCCGCGCCGACCTAGCCACTGAGCAGTTGAGCGCGGTGGCGGAGCGGAGGCGGCGGGAGTGGGACACTTTTTAACTCTTGCTTTTCACCCTCACAAAACCTTACACATTTAAAACGTGTTTTATCGCTGTTTAAGTATGGTACAAATATTTTTTTACTGCGCATGCGCAATAGTTTTAAAATTAATTTTTTAGAGGAAATGTTATATTAAAGTGTAAAAAAATGTCCGCTGCTGCTTGTCCGGTCGTTGCCGTGTTGGTCATTCGACATTTCGGCTTTTTTTCTGGTGGGATTCCCCCACTTTTTTCCAGCCCAATAAAGACGGAACATCGTTTTTTTCCTGCGCACGTAAAAGAGACACCGCGCGAAAAAAAACAAACGCGAAACGCGTTGCACGCGAAAAAAGCACCGCGCACCAATAAAACAAAGCGCCCCCTGGGTGAGTGTGTGTGCGACCACCAACCCTCTCACCGGGTCCTTGTTCCACCATCACACAACCCACACCTACATTCGGTGCATACGGGCAGAAGTAGCGTTTACAATTGCGAAATGGGAAAAAATTGAACCGAACCGAGAGAGAATAAAATCGAAACGCGCGCGGAGGGGGGGGCAGTGGTACGTAATGCGCGATGGGGGCAAAAGAATGCAAAATGAGATGGAGCTTAAACAGCGAGTAAAAAAACAACAAATGAGAATATGCCAGAGCAGGATGGGTGAAATTATAAATTTACAAGAGGAAAAAAGACAGAGAGTACGATGCGGGAAAAAAGGGGTGAATTGGAGAGCGGAGGGAAAAAATCGGCAAAACGCGAAAAAGGTAAGTGCCGATGTGTGCGACAAGCGATGCACAGAGAAAGAGAAAAATAGGCGATCAGCATGCAAACAAGTGAGACAGATAGCTAACACGGCGAGGGATGCACATGTCGGTGGTGTAACTTGTAAAAGTTTGCTTTGCACCACTACCGACATCGACATTGACGATCGCCAATCACATACAATGTGTTCATGGATAAAATTAAAAAAAATCATCCTATACACATTGTATATTAATAATTTTTTTTTCTAGTGAATTTAATGTGAAAAAATTAAGTAAAATGTAAAAAAAAAATAGTTTTAGGTTATAAATTTGAATTTTGTGTTTCTTTGGACACACTGTATGCTTCCCCCACCAATTGGCGCGTGTGTCGCTGTGTCCGACGTGTTTCGCGATTGTGTGCGTATTGGATGGACATTACGAATCTAATTAGAATCTTTGCTCATGCGTGGCCGCACCACCACCGCCACGTAGAGGGTCGGCGGGGAAGGGTTAGGCGTAGGTGTGTGTGTGTGAACGCATTGTGTCCGGCCGGCCGAAGGGGAAGGCGGCGGCGGCAAGCGGCGAAGGTGGTGGGGCGCTCCTCGTAGACACACGGTCAGGACGGGGAAGGACGCGCCGCGGAGGACGAGAGAACTCGTTCGGTCGTGGGTTCGAGTGCTGCGCGAGTTGTCGCGGCGCGCTCAGACGGCACGCAAACGTCGCGCCCGCCGCACGTCCGCAAACGCCACGAAACGCGTGTGTGCTCGCTCGCAAATCGAACTAGTACACAATTCGGGTATTCACAAAATTAATTCCAACTTCAATATTCACTAAATAAAAATTACATCATTAATAAAACTTAAAAAATATTATTAAATATTTAAAAGTTGAATAAAAGTGATTTTGAAAGTTTTGTTAATAAATTAAACTTTAAACTGTGAATAGTGTGGACACGAGGGTTGCATAAATGTGTTGTGCGCTGCACGTGCTTCCCCACATGCGAGATATTATATTTTACGGACATTGTTTGGTTGATATCGATTGCAAACTGTTTTAAAGTGAAGAAATGATTTGAATCACACACTTTGATTTGCCACTTGAAAGATTAAGTTGAGGGGTGTGCTTGACTGAAGTTGCGCGAAGAAAAACGTGGCGAGTGAGGAAAAAGTGCAGCTAACTTTTATCGACCACCTGTTTCGTGCGGCGTGAAGGCGCACGGAAAGAAAGGCTCCTTTGAGACGCTCGGCGCCGCGACGCACGCTGCACACGCCGTGCCATTTTCCGCCACGACGGCTTCGACCGCAGACTTTACGCATATCAACAATAACGCATCCGGTAAGCATGAAAAAGTAAAAATTTTATTAAAAAAATTGAAAATTTTATTTTTAGGAAAATTATAAAAGTTTTTGAATATTTTTTCGGGAAATATTGAATTACACTTCATATTTACCCAAAAATATAATTTACTATCAGTAATATTGTAATGAATATTCTTTACATGCTTCTCTAAATGAAACCTAATCACTTGCAATCATGTGAAGCCTTTGCAAGTCATTCAATTAGTGATTGATTAATTTTTTATTTTCAACTAGAAAACAATCCACATATTATTCTCGATTAGTGGAAATGGAAATGAATTAACTCTATTTAATTTTGATTAAATTGAGTTTTTCGCATGCGAATTAATTTTTCAATGAAAGCAGTGCGTAAAAATTGATTAAACAAGTGTAAAACACCGCCCCGGCCGTAATTTCCAACGAGCACTCGATGAAGAACACGTATAATTTGTTGATTAATTTCGCAAATGTTTAATTATTTGATGCGCCGCACTGAGGTAATACTTTAATAATTGCGATGTTGATTTTTAATTAAAACATATTCCATATGTGGATGTATACCACGTTTGTTTTTGAGTTTGCTGTGACGATAGTTTCAGTGGGATAATTGTAATAATTTTTTAATAACTTTTAATGACTATTCACGGCAAGTTTTCGGCTCTTCAGATTAATCGAATCAGAGGAATCAATAATTTCATTTATTAATTTGAATTTTGCTTTGTTTCAAGTAGGAAAAAAGCTTTGAAAAGTGATTTTTTAATAAAAAATTTATTTAGACGTTAAATAATTAATAATTAGCAATAATATTCACAAAAATATTAATATTATACTAATTAATGCTGATAATAAGTTAATACTTGTTTTTAAAAAAACTTTTTGCTCCAAATTTTTGATTTTTACAGAAGAAATTCATAAATAAATTAAATTTACATGAAAAAAATAAGGCAAAATATGGTTTAAAAGCAAAAATTCAATAAAAATGCCAAAAATATTCAAATTTTATTAAATACTAGCTTTAACTCACGGCTTCACTCGCGATTATCTAAAATAATGAAGTTGCTTCCATACGCGTCTGTAGTCACAGAAGAAGTAACAATGAAGTAGAATGGCGGGAAGTTTAAAATGGCTGAAAGTATAGTCTATGGAAGTATAGTGTACAGTCTCCATAGTGTAGTCAATTGGATTTGATGTTGACGTAGCTGTCGGTAATACAGTGTGATAATACAGTGTGATGGTACTATAGTACTTAGGTTTGAGCTTCATTGCTGGAATGCTAGATGGCGTTAAAGTAGTCAAATAGCCAGATGCAGAGGTATTATTGGCTAAACTATTTCCATATTTTATTTTAAAAATAATATTTTTTTATTAAATAAAAAGTAGCCTATAACCATTCGGGGACCACTAAGAATATGTGTACAAATTTTCATGATGATCGGTTAAGTTGTTTTTGTGTCAAAGTGTAACAAACATCAGGACTTTGGCATTTATAATATTAGTAGTGATTTGTTGATCCAGTCGTCAATAAAAAGTTTCTCAAGAAAATCTGTGCATAAAAAATTTAAAAAATCAAAACAAAGCAATTTTAAGAAAACAATTCATCACAATATAAATTTATTGGAATTTCCACTTACACTATTATTAACCATTAACCATCTCAAACAGATCCGTGAAAACTCAATCGATAATAACACTTCTAAAATGATTATTACTTCAATTTCCAAGTATAAGTATCTCTATATGTGTGTTTCTAATAAAATCCAAAACACTTAATTAAAAATTAGTCATAATGTCCTCATTTCAGATTCCTCATTATTCATTATGCGCATTACGCGTCCATAACACAATTATAGGCGAGCCCGCGTCGTCCACTTGGCGTCCACACGAATAATAATAACAACAATAATGCCAGGCCGCACGGCGCAATAAAAGCGTTTTAAGTGTGACCGAATGATTCAAAACTTGTCATCGCGCAACGAAACCGAAACACAGTCAGACAACACTCCTTCGAGTCATAGGAATACACACACACATACACAGATAGAATGATTATGATTGTATGCACACGCTTCGCGTCAAGCGCGAGTCCGTTAATTACATACACAATGCATGTACGCAATATGTGCTTCGGAGTTATATTAACATCTAATTAACATAATGAATCATTGGAATCACAGAAGTGCGGATATAAGTCATAGTCATCTTTTTATGAGGATGATATAAGTTTACTTTGTTTTTTTGAAAAATTTGTTTATTTTTTAGCTTTTTACGTGTGGGGGTGAATATTATGAAATTTTGAATTGATGTGTTAGATGGGTGATTTATTTAGCTATTGATTGATGGTTGAATTTTGTTTTTATCATAAATAGTTTTTGAGATATAACAAAAAATATAAATAATTTCGTGGAAAATTTTGTGCTGAAAAATGATTTTTTTAGTATTTTTGTTTATAACTTTTGTAGAAATTATCCAAAATTAATAAAATAAAGTTTAGCAAAGAAGGTAATACTTTCTGAACAAAATGATACATCATTCATTGTTGTACCTTTATTAGTTGCTGAGTAATATGACTTAAAAGTTATTAATAAATCTTTACAATCACAAATGTTTAAACAAAAACCATTATAACTCAAAAACTATTAAAAATTTCTGAAGCAAAATACACACAAATAATACCCATACTATTCCTCTATCAACTAAACTTTAAACAATAAAAATATCTCTAAAACTTCCCGAGATATTCCGGAAATAAAACACCCCAGCACGTGTAACAGTGTTTTTTGTATTTATAAAATTTTATGAATGGAATGTTTGCACGGCGTACGCACGAGCACGACGTAAACACAAACACACAAAGTGAAATTCCGTGCGGCAGGTCTTGCCTGCGTCCGTCGGCGGCAGTGGCGGTGGCGGCGATAAAACGAAAACGGAAAAACGAGCGCTCACGCCAACGCGAAAGGAAAAACAAGAGTAAAAAGAAGCCGGCGGCGGCAGCGGAACGACTTTCACTTCGCCGTCGAAGGGCGCCTGGGGGCGGCGGTGGTGGCGGCGGCGCGCGAACGCCAAAGAAAGCGAGACGGAAAACACGTGTTCGGCGCGGCGCGAAGGACGCCTTTTATACTTTCACGGTTTTCCACGCGCTTGCACCCGCCAGTAAACAACCGCAATCGTAACCGACCACGTGCCAACACGTGTCACTCATTTTTACACCTTTCAAATATTTTCATAAGAAAAAAATTTAAAATTTAATTTTTTTCAATAAAAAATTTAAAATTTATTTTTTTTCTATAAAAAATTTAACACGTGTTAACACGTGTAGTACTTAATTTTCATCTGTTTAGATATATTGTTTATGTTAATAGTTAATATCTATTGAATTGCATCTGTAGCACAATATGTGAATCGACTGATAGGGGAGAGTAGCCATATTTGGACCATTTTTATATTTTTTGATTTCTAGAGCCACATATAAACTGTCAATAAAAATTAAGTAGCGGAAAAGTAACTCACAAGGCTTACCAACAACATGATATTTTTGGTTTAAGTAAAAATTATATTTATACCCTCAAATTTCAATTTAAAAATTGTGTTTTGGTCCAAATTAAGAAACCGGTTTCCTAAATTGGACCGCGCGGTTTCCTAAATTGGACCATGGTTTTTTAACGGCAATTGACACAATAGTAAATTTTAGTTTTAGCACTAACACAAGCACATTTTGTATAAACCAAAGTGCGGCATTTCATACAGTGGATCATTTCGAAGATTTGTGCTCGTCCACAAGCTTTTCTAGGAGGTCGAAAAAATGATATACGTTTTCCCTGTTAAAACCCCGGTGCCTGTCTTCGGTCCAACTTGGGCAACTTGAAGAATTTATATTTAATGATCAACGACAATCTTAATATAACATAACCTCTCAAAATTAATACTATAAATTATAGATAAATAAAGAAGCTTTCTGATGATAATATAATAATCAGTAAAACTAACGTTTAAACGGCTTGACAGCTCTTGCACTTACGTCGTTATAATAGATTTGATAATCAATGATACACGAAGTTGTTGCCACGACGAAAGCACGCGGCAAGTTTTAACCCAAATAGTTGCATTAATTGTTTATAAATACGAGTAAAACGAGGGGCCAGTCTATTTTTGCACAAACTTCAACAGTCCGCGGATATCGTGGTGGTCCAACTTAGGCGCTGGTCCAAATTAGGCTACCTTCCCCTACATGTTTTCCGCGCGTTCGACGTCGACACAATTGCCGATTTGCATAATGCGCAATTGAAGCGAATTTCATCTCATTATTAGCCGCATCATCGCCGGCAGTCGTCGGGCGGTCGGCGCGTTATTGTTGTCGAATTACAGCGGTTTCGTTTCATTATTGAGCACTCTACAAACACATTTAGCTAGCGCTACTTAGGAACGACGTCATTAGACAACTTTGTAACCGCAAATCATAGATTACAATTAATAATAAGACGTCTAGCACTTGACTATATTTAAAAAAGTTTTCATTTAGTAAATTATTAGTTTCTAGATGAAAATTCATCGGCAAAAAATTTTTGTTATCAATTAATTTTTTAAATTTTAATTTTTGACACTTTAGCGCCATCTAGGTTAAAAATATATAACTAGAACTATGGTTAATTTGCTATATTAAGTTTCATCGCTTATTTAACACCCTGTATGTTATATTTTTGCGATAAAAAGTAGCCTATTTCTTTTTCCTTGGCCTAAAGTATATATATACCAAAATTTATCAAAATTGGTTAAGTGGTTTTGTTGTAAAAGCGTAACAAACATACAAATAACTTCAAATTTGTATTTATATTGTCAGTTATGCCATATATTAAGTAAAAAAAGAAATAAAAAGTGTATAAAAATCATTAAAATGTCATATCAACTTTCATCCTTAATTTTACACCCTGTATATTAAAATTTCTCCTCCAAACTTTACAAGATCACCATCTAGGCAATTCTGAAGATGCCCTAAAAATTTCATCAAAATCTGTTCAGTCGTTTTGGAGTTAATTGAGAACAAACATACATAAATATTTAAATATGCCACAATTTACTCCATTTTAAAGAAAAAATTAATTTTCCTTTCATTTTCTATCCAATTAAAATGTTTATTATAAATTAATTATTTATGAATGATGAAACCGAAAGTGTTTTTCGCAATCCGCGATAAATGCACCGCTCATCCCTCATTAACTGATTAATAAACATGCCGTGGCTTGAATTTCATTCATTGTGTACATTAACGCATATAATTTATACGCGAATTCACATAATTCATAATTTCGATAATGACAATATGTTCAATATGTTCATATAATAAGTTGATGTGTGTTGAAATGTTTAATTTGGTATTTTCATCGGGAGTTGCAATCTCGACTTCGGGGGCGCCACACACACCGATTATTGAATAATTGCGGACGCCAGCCGCGTTAATGTTGCATTAATATCACGCTAATGTGGAAAATTAACGTCAACCCCCTCGACACGCGCGCGCGACCACTTTATCAATAATGAGCGCGCGCCGGCGAATAAATTATGAAATGCGATTTATTTCAATGAGATGGAAAATGCGCTCGAATGCCGCGTTTAATTTACAATCCACAATATTATCCGGTGTTAATGTGTGAAAATTACGATAATTTATTAAACAATTAACGTTTATTTTCATTAGTAAATTTATTTATATGATTTTTAAATTTTTTTCAAAAATTTTCTTCATTTTCACACAGTAAAAGTTTAAATTTTTAAGTTTTTTAAAAAAAGTATTGAAAAAGCTGATTTATTTTTCTACTTTCACTCTATTTTAGCCACTAGAGGCGAACGCGCAGGCGCAAGGTCAACCACGTGACTAAAACCCGTGGCTAAAGTACTTTATCACAACTTTCTGCTTTTTTGTGTCTCAAAACCGTGGAAAAACTGCTAAAAAGTAGAAAAATATTTTTTAAAAGTTTTCTTCTTTTAATTTCACTCAATAAAAGTTTTAATTTTCCGGTTCTTTAAAAAAACATCAAAAATAAATCATTTTATTGTCAACAGTAGAAAAAATTTTATCCACTTTTATTCCTAACTTAACTTAACCTTTGCCCAAAAATAATTTACACACTTTGCGCGCTCAATTAACGAAAATTAACGAAAACATTTATTTTCATTAACAAATTTATTTATATGATTTTTATTTTTTTTTTCCAAAGTTTTCGCATTTTTTTCACAAACTTATTAAAAAAAATTATTTCTTTTTTTTACTTTCACTTTATTTTAGCCACTATAAGCAAATGCGCAGGCGCAAGCTCCACCCCGTGACTAAAACCCGTGGCTAAAGTACTTTAGTCACAATTTTCAGCTTTTTTGTGCCTTAAAACCGTGGAAAAATTGGTGAAAAGTAAAAAACATTTTTCAAAGTTTTCTTCTCTTTTTCACTGAATAAAAGTTTTAATTTTCCGGTTTTTAAAGAAAAACTTCAAAAATAAATCATTTTATTGTCCACAATACAAAAAAACTTTATCCACTTTTATTCCTAACTTAACCTTTGCCCAAAAATAATTTACACACTTTGCGCGCTCAATTAACGAAAATTAACGAAAATTAACCCGAGACGTCACTTGACGCACTCATTACTAGTCGCTGCCTCATTGTCTTAAATTTTCGCCCATTGTCAACGTAATACGCGTTAATATATCAAACATACAGTGTGTTTGTAATACTCGTAGATACTCTAAAATGCAAATTGCTGGTTATGTACGAGTACAACAACGTTCCAGATATGAGTAGAGTAGTCGTACGCGTACGTTGATTGTTTATGTGCTGTGTTGTGTTGTGTTGTGTTGTGTTGTGTGTTCGATTGGTAGGCGCATAATTACTGTTTATGTTAACCAGTTGCTCGTTTGGCCGAGCTGATGCTAGTGACTGGACTAGAGTCGATAATATTCGATAGGCCGCGAGTGCAATGCAGTGGTTACAAGTGGTATTACACGTGGACACTAATAGTTTGATTATCGCGTAAATTTCAACCTGATTGATTACATTTTCCGGCATAAAAGACAAGTGGGAAATTTACTAAATGATTAGCACTCAGTAATTTTAATAAGTTTTAACAAATTAATCTCAAAAATTTATTTATATTTATAAAAAGTTTTTTTTATGATAATTTGATTAGAAATTTTTGTTTTTATGACAAAATCTTTGTATTTTGATTCAGATTTTTATTTTTTGTGTAATTTTGAGAAAAATTAAATTTTTTTCTTTCGAAAATTTTAATTTTTTTTCCTGTTTTGAGATTTTTAAGCTTAAAAACCTTTAAAAAATATATTTTTACCAATATATTTAATTATTTAAAGCTTTTTACTTTTAATCCCCTTTGAACAAACTGTATATTCAAAGAACAAAACAAATGCTTCATAAAAATTTTATTATCTTGCTCCGAAAAAAAAGGAATTGATGAATTAACGCACATTATAAAAGTTAAATCAAACTTTTTAAAAGAAATCACCCGCTGTGAGTCTTTATTGTTAAGGGTCACGTCCACGTTCGATTTGCTCTCACCCCATCCGAACTTGCCTTCAACCTTCACCCCCTTCACTCCCTGCACCACCATCTAACCCCTTTCCAAAATCGTTGTCTTTATTTTATTATTCCTTCATCTCTTTTCCTCTTATTTTAATTCTCATCTCCTTTCTATCGTTGTAATTCTTAATTCTTCCCAACGGTTATTTGTCATTCTTGTCTTTCGCATTACTTTAATTCATTCCACGCGAATTCGGCGCGTGCGAACACGACGCGATAAAACAAAACTCTTCATTTCCCTGCCGATTCTTTCCCTTCGCGCGGCGCAACCCTTCTCATCTGCTCATTAATACGACTGCACCCTTTTTAATATTAATTCGTTGGACGTGCGGCGCGTTCGCATTCATGTTCACGGACACAAGTACGAATACGTGTATGGAGAGTGTGTACGATGAATGAACTCAACTCAACTCAACTCGTGTGAGTGGGGTGTGGGGCGAGTGTGGAGTAGGGGGAGGGTTGCTGTAGAAAATAGAAATTATACACGCATTATGCGTTCGGGTTCTTTTTTTTGTTTAAGGCCGTGGTAGTGGCGCGATCAGAGGTTCAATTAGGTATTTATTATAAAACTAATCGGCTCGTGTGTGCATGCTGCACATCTGTCATTAATTTGACGGGGAACGCCACATGTTCAATGAGTGTAAAACAAAAAAAGGGGTTTAATAAAGAAGAACTATGTATTTTGGTAATGAAAAATTATTAATGAGTAATAAGTAATTATTTTGAATATTTTCTGAGCTTATATCAAAAGGTTTCATTCCATTTAATTTTCATAATGGAAAAAATGTTTTGTTAATAAATTAAAAATAATAAAACAAAAAATAAATAAAAAAAAAGGTTTTTTTTGTATGAATTAAAACAAATAATATAATTTTGAGTTTTTTATATGAATTTATCAGTAATAATGTGAAATTTTTTACTATAATTATAAAATAAAGTACTTTAGTCACGGCCGTGTTTAAAGTACACTTTTTATGCATCAAAACCGTGTAAAAACTGATGTTTTAAAAATGGAAGTAAAAAAACTGAATTTATATTTCATTATGAGCTCTAAATCTTAAAACAAAGAGCTTTATGAAAAGTTGACAGCTATAACTTATACACCACTACTCATATAATAATTTAATATATAAGTTGTTTGTGATTCTGTACTACTTTAATCTGTCCAGCTCATAAAATAATTACCATGTGTACAATGTGTTCAAAACCTAATATTCCACGCACAAATCCACAAACAATGCAAACGAAAAGATCAAATTTTGATATTTTGTACATCACAACAAGAACGCATAAAATTATAATAGCCGATTAACGAAATGTTATAAACATTAATATAATTAACGTTTAATGTTAACGTTTATAGTTTCGCTGGTAGTTAGCGAGCTGGCCCAGCGTCTGGGCCGTGTGGTTGTTAACACACTTAGCTAACTTGGAGTTAGCTTAGCTCTAGCTCTAGCATATCGCATATTAGTCGAGTGTTGAAAAGCCTGATGATTGAAATTGGGTGCGCTGGCGAGGAATGACAAAAAGTGCGTCGCCCAAGTTACGTGTAACAATAATTACGCGAGTTGCGCCACATGGTTAATTTCTTACTGTGTACAATGTTCAAATCGGAATAATTAGTGAATAGGTATTACCAATCGGAATATAAGAATATAGAAATCTTTAGTAAGTTGTAGTAAAAACAAAAGTAGTAAAATAAATATACAGTGTGGCAGGGTAAAAAATAAGGTAAAAAAATAGTTTTTAATTAATTAATCGAAAAGTACTTGAGATAAACAAATGACTTTTTACTAATCGATTCAAAATTAAATTCGGCATCATCCTATTAAAAAAATTTATTAAAAAAATTGTTCTACAAAAAGTTATCAACAAAAAATAAAATTTTTGAAAAAATTGCAATTTCTCTTGATGAAAACTGCCTACAAACAAAATTTTTACATAATTCTACTCTAAATTTATTAATCTAATTATTTTTATCAAAATTTTCAATAAAAAATAATTAATTTTCAAGTAATTAATTAATTTCCCAAAAAATCATTATTTTTCTTTCCAACTTTAAAAACACTTAACTTTACTTATAATGAAGTGATAAATCATACCAATCTATATTCCTACAGATATTAAATGTTATGCGCTGAGATTATTAATATGCACACACGATCCGACCGGTGGGTGGGGTCGTGTTAATGTTAATGCAATTAAGAAACGCGAACTCACTCCGCTTGATTTCCACATTCGCCAAACCTCTCACAAACTACGGACTACACAAAGAAGGAGAACCAACAACCAAGCGATAAAGACAGATTATTGCTGAACGTTGGTATCCACCAACGATACTGGTTAGATTGATGGTGAGGGGGAGCAGAACCCGAACAAAACGAAGCTGTATGATGAGAGGAGAACAGCACTAAGGGCACTGACCGTTACACGACACACATTACAATACTAACCATATTATACTAAGTAAAAAATATTAGTAACTAGGTTTAACCCGCGGCTTCGCTCGCGAATATCTAAAATAATGAAGTTGCTTCCGTACGCGTCTGTAGTCACAGAAGAAGTAACAATGAAGTAGAATGGCGGGAAGTTTAAAATGGCTGAAAGTATAGTCTATGGAAGTATAGTGTACAGTCTCCATAGTGTAGTCAATTGGATTTGATGTTGACGTAGCTGTCGGTAATACAGTGTGATAATACAGTGTGATGGTACTATAGTACTTAGGTTTGAGCTTCATTGCTGGGATGCTAGATGGCGTTAAAGTAGTCAAATAGTCAGATGCAGAGGTATTATTGGCTAAACAATTTCTTTATTTTATTTAAAAAATAATTTTTTTTATTAAATAAAAAGTAGCCTATAACCATTCGGGGACCACTTAGAATATGTGTACAAATTTTCATGATGATCGGTTAAGTAGTTTTTGCGTCAAAGTGTAACAAACATCCGGACTTTCGCATTTATAATATTAGCAGGGATGTGTAGGTGTAAGAAATGATTTTAAATACAATTTAATTTAATTTAAACACATTGTATATAAGTAAATGTGATATTATTGTGTTTGAGGTAAGGTTATGAATGAAAGAGAATTCAGCGTGGTAAAATGTGACAAGGCGGGCGTTCGTGATGCGATGCTCGGAGGTACGGAGGAGGAGCGGCCGTTTTGCGGTGGCACACTGCGGCGGCGGCGGCGGTGCACGCTTGGTATGCGAGGTCGCGCCGCCGCCGCCTCAACAGGTTTGCGCTCGTGCCAACGTGCCACTATGTCATTCATAGAACATCATAACCACAATATTAACTCACACAATAATAAAATAACAAATTTACTAAATTTTTTGTTAATTTTAAGATTGTTAATCACATTTATTAATTAACTCTAATTGAATTTGGGTAATTAAGTCAATTTTTCCAATATTAGTCATCTTTGGCCCCAGTCGGCGTAATTAGAATTGGTCTACTTAATTAACGTTAATTATAATTTATGTTTGCCGAGTCTTCGAAGATTACATTCACACACACACGCATGAAATTATAGTTAGCGAGTAATAGTTGAAGTTGAAACTTTTCCAAACAAATAAATTGTGTGTACAAATTTGGGCACGGTTTGCACATGGCAGTTAAAAACAAATTAGCGTCCGGAGCGATGCAAATACCGCGAGACATATTACAATTAACTATAACTGCACGCCGCGGATAGCAAACTGGGACTCGTGGAGGCATTCGCGAGGACTAATCACGAATATGATGCATACGGTTAATATATTATTATTATTTATTGGTATGTAAGTCTCGGTTTTGGTTTTGGTTATGAAATTGCGCATTCAGAGAGGAATGGTAATGATAATATTCATTTGGCAGTAAATGACAAGGAATTAAGAACAAAAAACAAAAATGGAAATGTAATCAACTTTTAGGTATCAATAATTGTCAATTTAGATAATAATAAATGCTAAGAAATATCAATTTTAAATTATTTTTTAAAAATTGCAAAATTTTTTAGAAAAAAAATGAAAAAAACCTTTTGTTTATTTTTATTATTTTTGAAACACCCTGTATAAAACCATCATTAACTAATTATCCTTTTTATAATTTATGAAACACCCTGTATATAATATCCACATATATCGAAATTATTTCAATTTTTTTTCTTCAAAGTTTTCTTAATTTTAATTTTTTTGTAATTTTTCTCATTTTCAAAGCCTAAAAACACGAATCCGAAACTGATTTATAACCACCACAGCGACTAAACTTGTTGCATTTATTATTATGAACCCCCATAATGACATAATTCGCTGTACTACAGCTCAATTCACTGCGCTGCGGTGGTTTTCACACTATTTTCGTGCGTTTGCAGGAAAATAACTCGGTTTTGTTGCATTCAATTCGCGGAAGCGCGCGCGAGCGACTACATTTCCGAAAATTAGCTTCCCAGCCGCCCCGCGCGCGGCGGCGGCACACGTGCGTACGCGTATGTGCGTCACGCGCAAGCGGGTGCGAAACATGTGCGTGGAATAAAATTTACCGGCCGCGATATTCAATTATATATTATTTTACTAGCGTTGCCCCCAGAAGGGTGGCGCGCGTATTTATTACACTCGCAAATTATTAACCAAATAAATTCTATTAGCTGGGTAATAAGGTTGTGAATCACAATAACAAATTCATTTATGGTATAATATTCGGGGTTTTAGGGTTGAAACAATTAATTTTGAAGTAATATTGTGTATTAGTGGATATTTTAATAAAAAATTGCATAATTAATTCATTTTTTGATTTTTTCGACTTATTATAAGCGGGAATCATTAATTATAACCTCAATTGTGTTTTAAAAATATAAAAAATGCTAATAATGAATATTAGCGCCCTCTATGATAAAAATATGTAACTATAATTATGATATAATCTCCATAACAACTTTCAACCCTTATTTCACACCCTTAAAAATAAAATTTTGCAACAAAAAGTAGTCCATATCCTTTTCCATAGTCAAAACTATCTCCACACCAAAATTTATCAAAATCCATTCAGAGGTTTTTATGTTAAAGCGTTTCAAACATACAAAACACCTATACACCCAAATAAAAACATTTAATTGCCTATAAATCATCCAAATGTTCCCCCTAAATATTCCACTCACATTCTACCATCTTAAAACACTCTGTATATTCCCAAACACAATTAATTCCTAACTTACGTTTCGACAACTTTTAGTACCTGTCATAAATCACGCCGCTCTCCGCGCCACCTATGATGCATCCTTCATGTTTCCTTTTAGATGATAATTTAATATTGTCATTGCACCATTACGTTTGTCATCAAGCGCAGACGATGTGCTCGATGTGTGATGGATAAATCATCACTTGACTGGTTATTTAGTTGATGTTGATCGCGTCGACGCTTTCGACGCTTGACTATCAGCCGTATATTAATAATATAAAATCGAAACGTTGTCGATCGCCGAGTGCATCGCATGTTTTATTGCCGCCCCTTTCCCCTCTCGCAACACTATTGAAATAAGGTGGTGCTTCTAAATTCATCGCGCCCGTCCGTTTCTAATCGCGTTTATGAAATCGAGCGATAGATTTAAATTGACGCTGAATTTCAATCTGCACTTTGGGGATGAAATAATATTCACCCCTTAATTTAGTTATGATGTATTAGTTGTAATTGCACAAATATTTTGTATTAATTTCGCTGAAAGTGCAAATTATTAATTAAACCATGAATAATTTTTTTTTTTTTTGATTTTTAGACGAATCAGGATGCGAGGCTGACATGGCCGAGGGTGGCACCGAGGAGGAGAGCGGCGAGATGCTTGGACCAGCGGCGGTGCCGCATCAGTCACCTTCGGCGTTGAACGTCGTCATCAAAGCAGAGGTAAATTAATTTTTCACAAAATAAAAAAAAAAATAAAAATTGATATTCAATCGTAAAAATATCAAATAAATAAATAAATATTAATTAATGCGGATATTTTTGCCACCCCTATGTGTGTGTGGGTGGATTTCAATTTTTGCCTGATTTTTATGCGTTGATTTGATGAGCAGCGTTGAAAAAAACGAGTTTATTTGTTCGGGGCGCGTTTTAATGAAAAATATTTTTATTTCCGCATCGCCTATAAACCGAACGTTTCAATATCAGCTCTCTGATCAATTGGCATCGTTTTAAATAATAATAGTTATGAACACACTGTATATGCGGGTATAAATTATGATGTGATTGAAAAATGGCGAGCATGTTTTATTATGTGTTGCATAAAACATTAAAAAATAAAACGTCCGAATGCAAAATAAAACAAAATGTATAAAAAATATCACTGTGGGGGTGTGAGGGTGCGCAGGGTGCAAAAAATCGCATTTATATTTTATTTTTTATTTTTATGAAAACAAAATAAATATGCACACGCGAAAAATATATAAGAGCGTGATTAAAGCCGAATGCAGGCGGTTGGGGGTGGGAGGGTTTGTTGCCAATGGGGGGAACAAATATAATTTGAATATTTTCAATCAAACAACGTAAACAAATAAAACGCGAGTGCATTTTTTTGTGATTTAATGTTTGCGCATATGCATAAGTTTTTGGGGGTTGAGCACACCCCCAGCTCCTAAAAATCAACGAGCAGGAGGGGGTTGGATATGTACATTTTTTTGTTTTGCGATTCGAATAATTCAAATAAAAATTTGGCTGTTTTCATTCGATGTAAATGTAAATGTGGTAAAAATGAATATTAATGAGAAAAAATGCAAATAATTTTGTTATAGGTAATCAAAGAGATATATGAAAAAAATATTATTAAAAATTAATTTGTTTCGGAATTGATTTGGAATGAAATTAAAAAATTAAAAATTATTTTGCAAAAATATCAGGGGTATATAATAGTATATTAAGTATCAAGTGGCTAAAAGGGAGTTTTAGTCACGAGATTGATTAAGAGTTAGTGTAGGAAGTGTTTAATTAATCAAGTGTTTAACAACGCTTAGCCACGTGATTTATTTTACACGTTTAGTTTTTGTATTTGAAATTTTGTATTTTAAATCATCTCCAAGCTCTACCCCGTGACTAAAATCCGTGAGTAAAGTACTTTAGTCATGTCTTTGGATGCTTTGTTTCTAAAAACCGTGAAAAAACTGGCAATATTTTAGTTTTTGTATTTTAAATTATCTCCAAGCTCCACCTCGTGACTAAAACCCGTGTGTAAAGTACTTTAGTCATGGCTTTGGCCGCTTTGTTTCTAAAAACCGTGGAAAAACTGGCAATATTTTAGTTTTTGTTTTTAAACTTTTGAATTTTAAATCATCTCCAAGCTCCACCCCGTGACTAAAACCCGTGACTAAAGTACTTTAGTCATGGCTTTCACCGTTTTGTTTCTAAATACCGTGAAAAAACTGGCAATATTCTAGCTTTTGTATTTGAACTTTTGTATTATAAATTATCTCAAAGCTCCACCCCGTGACTAAAATCCGTGTGTAAAGTACTTTAGTCATGGCCGTGCCTAAAATACCATTCTGTGTCTAATAACCGTGAAAAATGATACTTTCAAGATAAAATTAGAAAAAAATCGAGTTTAATTAAAATAAAACTTGGAAACAAACAAAAAATAAAATTTCCTTTTTCTGAATTTATGAAAAATAAAATTATAGTGTATTACTCTTTGTGACTTTGTGAAAATGAACAAAAATTAAACATATCGGCATCAATTATATTAATAAAACAAGATCAATTTAAATTCAAAATGTCATCATCGTAATACATATAATGAGTAATTAATCACGGCGTGCGCAATAATATTATCGCGCGTAATTTTTAATTTATATTTATAATTGCGATTGGATTCTATCATTTCATCGCGTATATTCGCAACATTTTTGCATTTCGCATTTTAATTTTAATTCGAAATTTTCAATTCGCAATTATACGCCGTGCGCTACTACTGCTACTGGTAATGGTAATTTGCGTTATGTATAATATTATGTATTACGCATTATTGGCATTATGGATGCGTGTGTGCGTGCATAAATAAATATTTTTAAACGAACGAGAATGTGTGTGTGTGTGCGCATGTGGATTTTTCTCATGAGCCAGATTTATTAAATTGTAATTTCATATCATTTCATATACATGCGTAATGATAACGATATGTGATGCAAGTATTAGCTGTAGTGATATGTGTGTGGGTGGGTGGCACCGTAGCGAAATTTTAATTCGCGCGTAAAACTAGGCCTGCAATTAGCGCAATAATTGCGAATTAATATTTATTAATAACGCATAACGCGTCTGTTAACTCTGGAATCAGCGCGTTGCATAACAAGAAGAATTTTATTTTGATTAGCGTATTTTTTAAATATTTAATTGATTTAATGATTTCTTAGAGTAATTTGAGAGCTTTGTATCGAAATAATAGGTATGGCTAGTAATGCACTATAGCGCCATCTCGGTTTGAACTGCATAACTATAACTGTGATTGAATCTTCATAAAAACTTTAATCACACATTTTACACTTTTAAAGATAAATTTTGAAAACAAAAAGTGGACTATGTGTTTCTCTAGAGTCTAAACTATTTCTATACCAAAATTTATCAAAATTGGTTCAAAGATTTAGGCGGGAAAGCGTCACAAACATACAAATAACTTATATTTGTCTTTATAATAGCTATTAACAAGCAAATAAATACTTTAAAAGTTAAACCCAACAAAATTAATAATAATACGGTTCAATTTTGTTTAAATTTTTAAAAAATATCCAAAATACTCAAAAAAATCCAATTTTTAACAAAATTTTCAATATTTTCAACCGAAAAATCAATAAAAAAACATAACCAATAAAACAATACTTCCCTTTCCCCTTTTTCTAATGTACATCCCCATAATTTAACCTTCCGAAACCATATTTGGAACTTTTGCAGTAATTTTCGTAACTTTGTTTATTCAATTGCGACGCAGGCTGAAACGCAGCCTTTGCGAGTGATATAACTTGCGCAAAATTCTCTAATTGCCTTTAAAACGCTGATTAGCAACAGCACAACGGTATGTGCATTCGGTGGTTGTCACGTGTGCGCGCATCCCGGGTTTGTTTTCGAATTATTCGACGAGGCAGGTAATTGAGTAACTTAACTCACCTTGATCTTATCGATCCGCATCATTGACGGCGCCGCCGTCGCTGCACATCAAACGTCGCGAGATGAAAGCACCTTCAGCTTCCTGGCGTGCTTCGTAATTGTTTAATCGGCCCATCATTCTGTGTGTGCCATCATTCCATTAGCTAAATATTTCGAGATTTATTAATAAATGGAATAATAGACAAAAATATTTTGATTTTTTTTTGTTAAAAATGAGAGTATATTAAGTATCAAGTGGTTAAACTGGAGTTTTTGTCATGAGATTGATTTAGAGTGAGTGTAGCAAGCGTTTAATCAATCGAGTGTATAATGAAGTTTAGTCACGTGTTGCTTATGCTATTTTTTCTATTTCCGTTTTATTTCCACGTTTTAATTTTTGTATTTGAACTTTTGTATTATAAATCATCTCTAAGCTCCACCCCGTGACTAAAGCTCGTGACTAAAGTACTTTAGTCACGACTTTGGCTGTTTTGTGTCTAAAAACCGTGGAAAAACTAACATTTTAAATGTGAAAATAAAAAAAATTATTTTCTTTTGTTTTGGTGTAATAACTGATTTTTCCATCTCAAGTAATTAACATTTGTTGTATTTTTAATGTGTATTACACGTAGTATAAGTTATAATGTCGTGTAATGTTTTGTTCCGTTTTGTTTTCACATTTGTTTGTGATTTTTTCCCGGTGTTTCCAGTTTTGTGTTTTAATGCACTGAACTAAGTACTCTCGCGCTTTTTTTGCAATGCGGCGCACATTATGGCACGCGATATAAATTACCTTTATATTTTAATATATTATACTCATTTATAAATTTCGCCCGGCGAGCAACCGCGCTTTTTTACTCTTCCCGCGCGTCGCTGCAATTTGCGTGAGCTGCATTTGCGCAATTGTTCATTTCCACATTTTCATCCACACATTTTTTTTGCATTTTCTGCAATTTGTTAAATTTATTTAGTTTAATTACTCACGAAAACAACACGCAACGCAAAATGCGTATTGCACGCTGGTAATTACCAACCACCAGCAACTACTAACGCCATCTATGCGCAGAAGTTTTTACAAATGCCTTTTTTTCTATTTCGAATTATTTGTTTTCGTTGGCGAACAAAATGGCCGCCGGCAAACTAATTTCGTATTTTTTGTGTTTGCATTCCCATTGCACTACTAGTAGGTAACTTTTTTCGCCGGAAATTTTACACCCCAACCCACGCATGGGTTCTACTGTGACGCAGTGGGTATGCAAGCGGCGGCCAGCCACCCCAACCACCCCCGCGGTGATCGCTTTTACTTCTATTAGTTTTTCCACAATACGCGTTCGCGATTTTTTTCCCGCTGGCGACGCCATTGAATGGCCGAAAACGTAATTATTGGAAATGACGCGCTTTTTCACCAACCACCCCCCAAATGCAAAAAAAAAAACCGCACACACGCATACAGCACCCTTTTAGGTGAGCCGAAATGTCGAAATCAGGGTGGGTTTGGTCCGGGTGCAGGCGTAAAGCGAACATTTTTCGTAATTAGTTAATTATGCACGTCGAACGGATGTGGGGGCGGCAAAAATCCACCCTCACACATATACACACGCATAAAAACATTTTACACCCAATACATGTGTTGGTATTGAACACACTGTATGCTAATATACAATATGTACGTGTTTTAAGCTGGGACACAGAAAAAAAGAATTTTATTAAAAATCAATACGGCCGGGGATAAAAATGCGCTATATGTATATGTGCGTGTGTAACGTGTGTAATGAGTAGGTTGGGTGGCCTATCTGCATTTAAATGTATGTGTGTGGGATTGACTCGCGAAAACAAAAAAAATCAAGGCATACATAGTCTGAATGTGTGTGCAATGGGGAGGTGGGGGACGCGCGCGTCCGGCAACTCGCAGCCACCCCCGTTCCACCACCCCCCAATCCTCCAACGCGCGCGGACGCCGCCGTCGTTTTTTCGTAAATTACTGATTGCTCGATGCGGCTCGAATTGCGCGCGGTGAATCGACAGCGATGGTCAGTGGAGAATTTATCCACTTGACTCTTTTGTTCTAAGTATAAATAAAATTTATTTAACGGTAAATAATAAATGAATTAAAAAAATATTCATTTTTTTGTTTGGGTTTAAGTAAGTGATGATTTTTATAAAAGGATTTTATTTTTGTGGTGTGTTTTTGAATATGCACACACTGTATGTGTAATATTTCTGTAATTGTTTCAAAAATTTCACCTTTTGTGCGCATTTCTCGTTGTTCATTGCTCATCGCGCGATGCAGGCGCGCAGGGAGAGCAGGAGCGAAGTAAAAAGGTGAAATATCATTCGTCCGATTCAAAGGACGACGCGGGATAGGAAAACGAGCGGAATTGGTTTTCGTTTGTCCGAGAGCCAAACTTTTTTCCTCCTTTTTTTTGTTTCAGGCTTTTTTTTTCCGAAGGTTTATTCGCATTGCACGTGTGGAATTTTTGAGCTTTTTGTTTGCTTTGGAGTTTCGGAGTTTCAATGCGTGAATTTTCGTCCGGTGGAGCGGCAAACACACGATATTTTTTTAATTTTGTCTTTTTAATAACGAACATCTACATAAATTAATAAATTTGGATGCGGAAAAAAGTTCGGTTTTATAATATTCGAATTTTTGAAATTTTAACTTTGCGAGAGTTCTACTCAACCGATTTTAATTATTTTAACACTATTTAATAGCTAATTAAATTTATTATAACCTTACATAATGGCTAATTAAAATATTATGTTCTATTGGCGTTAAAAACACGTTTTTTAATGAAAATTATGAAATTTTCATTAATTTTGTTAATTAATTAATAATGCGTCAGTAAATTTCAACTTATTTATCACCCCTTTAAAGAGTTTTTCAATACCTACAAAATGACACCTAATTTGACTTAATATCATACTCGTGTGTCGAGTTATCACACATTTAAACATTTTTTCAACAAAAATTTTGACATAATTTTGTTTTAAACGCCCGTAAAATCTTGGTTATATAAATCACACTAAAACAACTTATTCCCATCAAAAGCACATATCATAACCTACAAAATGACCTATCAACCATTTCTCTATCACAAAAACTTTACGAGTTATTCCAATTTTAAACACGCACAAAAACCGTTGTATTTTTTCGTTGAAAATTTAGGTTATGTCTGCAGCCAAAGTTCGTTAGCTCGTTGCGCTGGCCGCTTGGTTTCGCAGGCGAGAGAGAAAATTGAACGGTAATTACAATGCATTACTCATTTCGCAAAGTTGTTATATAATTAATGCGCGCCCGTCTGCGTCTCGCCGTTTGCAGTCGCCATCTTGTTGGCGCACACCAACACACACACATACGCGCGCGTCTGATAGTTGCTGCGGTCGTTTCAGTTGTTATTGTTGTCCACGTTTCACATTCGCGAGTGCAATGCGAGGCAATTGCGGAAAGGCGTAGGTATGGCCGGTCGGGGCTCGGCCCGGCACTACCTAAGTATCGAGGCAATTAAGCCAATAATTTATATCATTCTTCGGCAACGCCGAGCTCCAATTCGTTCCAACACACGTCGTGCAAACAACAAACGATCAGGCATCGAATTTCACTACTCGAACATACAATGTGTTCGCAAACAAAAAAAAATTATCTCTAAACACATTGTATATTCATATATTATAAATACGTTTATATACAGTGTGTCCGTGAAATAAATTTTTTTTCTAATCTAAATTAAATCTGGTGTTTGTGATTTTTTTCTGTTAAGGGATGATTTTTTAAGGGTTGGAAAATAAGGGATGCAGTGGCCGTGACTGTGACTGATAGAAAGTAGTAATATATGGCTGGAAGTCCCCGTGGTGGTGGAAGGTGGTAGTCATAATGAGAAATGGCTAAACGCGTACGGAAAGGGGTGGTCGCTCACCGCCCCCGCTTGCCACGGCAATCGCAAAGCAATAGAAACGGCAGCAGCGGTAGTGGCAGGGCACGTAGGTACATCCAGCGCGGTGGCGGGTGGGTGCGCGCGGGGTAAAATTAATGTTATGCAATTCTCGGCCGCCGCCACCGTCGACGTCCCCGCCGCCAGCAGAAAGAGACGGCGAGAGAGTAAATGTAATTAATTATCTGTGTTCGTAATGACTCTGACTGATGAGGTGTTCGGGCATCGGCTGCCGAGGAGAGGCCGATATGCGCGGAGGCGGCGGCGGTGGCGGCAAGGGCGGCGTGGATGAGCGGTCGAAACGTGCGCCCTTCGAAATCCACCCATGCGGATACCAAACACTATGAAACGAATTGTTGAATTCAACAACAGGATACACACGTGTACGCAATCATCCCTTAAATTAAGGGTTGAAAGACATTTTCTAGTCTATCCCGTAGTAAATTCTTAATATTTTAATCGACGCGCAAAATTTTGAAACTCGAACGTTAAAGTAAAGGTAATGTCGAGTTGAGGGGTGACTTATAGATAATCGACCACCCTGGCCGCCGCCTCCGGCAGGACGCTCGTCTTAGTCGGGAGAAGGACGTTACATCGATGCCGGCGGGAATTTATAATAAGGTTTTACTGCCTGGTTGCCTTCACGCGCCTGCTTCCATCTCCTTTGCACCTCTGCCGCCCCCTGATAACCACCCCCACCTGAAGCTAACCCTTTGCAACGTGTTACACTAAACACTAATCTATCTCGCATCTTGTACCTATCTAGTTTTACGTATTGTTATAATCCGAAGCTAAACTATTGTCCGCAGTCAAAGGGGGCGGCTAATAAACCGCCCCCGCAGTTGAAACATAAAGGTCCAGAATATATAGTCAACTAAAATCTACTTTTAGATTTAGACTTTATCTCAAATTCGGAATTTCATAGATACTTTGACATTGGGGGTAGTTTTTGGTTTAAGGGTAGTTTCTCATCGAGTCAAACTATAAAAGACACATTTACAAACTGGAATATTGCATTCGAAGGACATCCGCAACGATCGTGTGCTTTTGTTTCTCCTGCCGCCCCCACCGCCGCCCCCAACCACAAAACAACCCTTATATTGCTGAATATAATACTTAATCAAGAAGCATCATTATTGTAATTACGAGCCGCGTCCAATTATTCTGCAAATGCTATCAAGTAAAATTACCGATAAATACACTCTACTTCTGTGTGTTGTGCGTTGGTGGAATAATAAGGGATGAAAATAGCATTTCATAAATTATGCAAATTGCAACCGCGCGCGCACATAATCTTATTCTTATTTACATAGGACACATTGGTTGCTAAGGGAAAAGGAGTAGTTTCCGTCGTTTCCACTGCCACCCCTTTCGGTTACAACCCTTGTGAGCGATGTTGGTCAACACTAAACATCCCCCAGAGTGCGCTTCTCACAACGCGCACAATAACCATCATCCGAGCATTCGGGCGGCCTTAACAACGTCATCTTTCATGCGGCTTGCTGCTCACTCCCTTAAAACTCACCCCCTAAAACCCACCCCCGCTGATTCATGACATGCACGTTGCAACTTCATATTAATATTATGAATGCGAATGTCCGGCCGAGGCAGGCCAATAAGATGCAATTGGATTGTTGAATTGTTGAATGCACCAAACCACCCCTAAAAATAAGGGTTGATATATAAATATAAAGTTATTCTTATCTATGAGGTGTCGGCATCGGCGGCACATTCGGAAGCAATTCCGCAGGCAATTTTTGACTCTGCCTTATTTTTTCACCCGCCCCCCTAAGGGGTGGTTGCTTTTTTAAGGGATGGTCAGTGGACGTGTGCGGCGTAGTTGTTATGCATGACTCTTCGGCATAATATTTCAATATATTCCTCGGTTTTCCTTCTCATTCTTATTCTCGCATAAGGGTGTGTTTTTTGTGTGTGCGGGGGCGGCGGCGGTGGTCGTGGTCATTTCTATGCCGATGTAAATACCTACGGAATCGAAATCGCCGGCCGCATGATGAAATTTTCAAATTCGCCAAATTCAAACGGACGCGGGGGGCGGTGAGGGACCCCGGGGGTGGTTAAGGGATGGAAGACGTTGATAGAAGCACGGACTTCGAAGTCCGAAGATATTGAAACGAATGTTTCCGTCGTAATAAAAATTTCTAGTATCGTGTATTTGGGGTTGGAATATAAGGGATGAAATAGGGGCATAACGCATGCATATATGCATCGCAATACAAAAGACCATCAAATCTATTTTCCCTCAACGCTTGCGGACCGTGGAAACGTTTTTCTTCTTCATTTCGTTTTGCGAAAGTTAATAAACCTGCGGACTACGAGAGGATAACAGGATAAAAATTCGAAGAAGTTTAATATTTTTCAATAATAAAAATAGTTTGTTTTTTCACGTATAGATGGCGTTGATGTGGTTTTGAAAGTTTTGAGGTTAGATTAGGTTAGGTGTAACACGTCAATAAGTTAAATAAAAGTTTTAATAGGCGGCGGTACTTTCGCGTCGCGGAATGAATGATGTCGCAAGCGTTTTAATTCGCGTCGTGACTCTCCCTCGGTCGTCGCGAGGGCGCGCCGGGATTGGGGTGCAAAAGGGGTTGCAATCGAGGGCGCCCGAATGGAAGATATAGACAAATGAACAGGACTTAGTTAGGCAATAATATAAAATCGATTGAATTCGGACCGTAATCGTAAGTTGCGCGCTCGACGCAGGGTGCGAGCGGCGGCGGCGGCGGCGCTGGCGGAATTAGAGAGAAGCGCGGGGTCGAAGCAAGACGGATAGACGCGCGCGGCCGCCGTCCTGCCGGCTTGTGTCTCCTCTCTCGGCGCGGCGAAAGGGTGAATCCGAAAAGGGGTCGCCCGCACGAAAGGGGTGGCTGGTTGGCGAGAGGCGGCGGCGGGCGGGCGCGCGAGGGTTCTCGCAAGCGCTCGGCGAGCACCACCTCATTTGAATTTCTAATTAGCAAACCTCCATGCAATTATTGGATTAATGTAAATTACGACGACGCGTTGTGCTCACTGGCGGCGGCGGTGGCGGCGGCAGCGGGGGCAGCAGGCTGGATGGCTGGCAGGACGTTCGCGCGCGCAGTCGACGGACGAAAACCTGGGGGGCGACGACGACTGCCTGCCTGCCTTGCCCACCCGCCCCGGGGGTGGCGATGGCGGCGCTGCGGGGGAGACGCGCGGCGCGGGGCCGGGATAATTAAAATCCGTTGATTAATATGTAAATTTAATAAGATTACAGTTCCAGGAACGAATGGAGCCTGGGCGCGCGCGTTCGTTCGCCACTCGGCTCCGCTTCCACACCTCGCCCGACCGCCCCCCACCGTCCTACGCCAACGCATTAACACAAACGTGCATTATTCGCAAAACGAACCAAACTACTCGCATATATAACGACTCGACGCTCGCAATAGCGCCGGCAGATGGATAGATAGGCGCACAGTGAGAAATGAGAAATACGCCGCCATGCGGGAGCGGCAAGCCACCCCCAATCCTACCAGAGTTAATTTTTCAACGTTAAACAACTTAAAACAATCGAAAAGCGCAACATGCGCACTTTTATCGAGAAATTACTGAAATTTAACCTTCGGGGGGCGGCGACGCACCCTTATCCAACCCTCCACTACGATTCGAAGACTTTCGACAATAAGAAATCTAATAATTATGCTAATGCACTTCGCTTTTCTTCACTTCACAACTCTTCCACTTTCATTCTGCTCGGAGTTTCCGTTTGCCGCCCCCCAATGCCCTTGCCGCCACGCGTTGTGCGCACAACTCATTAGCATGTAAATCAAACTCTTTAATATCGTTTGTCATGTTAATTAATCAAATCTAATTAAAGCCGAAAACGAAAATCTAATCGAGAAAGCGCGGGGGCGGCGCGTGGCGCGATGTATTGTCGCGCGTGAACAATGCGGCGGCAGCGCACAAAAGTTGTTAATACCCGATGAAACTAATGAAAGTCTAAGGGTTACCAAAACGGCCCTTAAGTGGGGGCTCAAAGTGGCGGCGAGTGCCCCGCAGAGAGAACACGCCGCCGCCTCCACCAGCATAGAGGTGCGAATATTAACGGTGCCGCACGCGCCGCTACCTCCGAAGAAAACAAGCGAGAAAAACAAAGTGATAATGATATAATAACAACCAACCGAGGTTGGCGGTAGTCGGGGGTGGCTGGAGGCGGCGGCGAGTGTGCGGCTGTGGTGGCAAGAATGCGTGGAGCGCGCGCGAGACCGCAAAATTTATGGTTATAGCTGCAGCGGAGCCAGCAGCAGCAGCAACTGAACCATGCCGCCACTGGAGGCGGCGAGTTGGCCGGCGGCATGCGCGAGTGTGTATTACCGGAAAATGTGCGCTTAGCACCTCTTGAAAATAATACCTACGAGGATTTGCAACTTATTTTCTATTTTATCTACACTCAACTCTTAAATTATTTCGCCGCCCCCAGCACGTGCATTTTTTTGACCGCAACAATTAATTTCGAAAATAAAAGATTTTTTAAGTACGCCACACGCGTAAATCATCACAACGTGCAGAGGAAAAAAAATCGTCGAGTGTGTGCACGCCGGCAGTTTTCGGGGAGCGGCGGCGGTCAGAGAGAGGCGGCGGGATTTGCACGACGATAAAAAAGCGCGCCGTCGAAAAGTTGAAGCTCTCTTGATGCCAATTATACCTCTCTCGGACGCTCGCGCCGCGTGCGGAAAGCGATGCGGAACGCCGCCTCCGACCGCCGCCTCCGCTCGCGTGCGCGCTCACTCGCTTTTTATTATTTTAAATGTCCCGTAAAAATATAATGTAGTGCGGTTCGCATTTTTTAACTCCGGCGTGCGCTAAATTTACGTGAAAAATTCAATTTCATCCCTTCACCGCCGCCAACCGCCTCCAACACTTGATTCTCAATCGAATTTATCTTTATAGGTCCATATCATAAATCAATTTAAAGAATAAATTATATAAATTAAATTTTATTAAATTTTTAGAGGTTGATTTTTTGCCGCCCCCAAAAGATAACAATATTACGTTGTATTGACCCAAGTTGCATGTGATGTGCATGGTGTGGTCGTTGATGCGCGGAAAAGTTTAACCATGTTATGCTGCAGTCGCGGAACAGGCGGAGGCGCATTGGTGGCGGCTGCGGAGGCGGCGGCACAGACCAGTACGGTAATAAATTGAATAATTAAACACGACTTTCAATTTGATTTGCATATTTTCACGCGCGAGACTCGTTAGTCATTACTCATTAGTCGATTCCTGGTAAGTCACCCAGCCGCCCCCAATTTCAACCCTTAACTTTTTTTTCAAAAATATACAAAATTCACAAAAGTACAAAAATTTTAATTAATTTATAAATTCACATTATCTACCTAAACTTATAATTTCTTATAGTAAAATGCTTATATAACAATAATATACAGTGTGTTCAGTTATGAATTAATATTTCTCTGTTTTTTCGTTTTCTGCATGAATGTTTGATTGTCTCCATGCAATTTCGTCCCCATGTCGCGTCCAGTGTCCAGAATAAACGTAGTGGGGGCAGTTAAAAATTCGGCAATGGGCGGGGGGTGGCAGAAAAAACGTCCGACAAAAAAAAATTGCGCGCACCGGGGCGCTAACTAACATCCGTGTGTGCATGGCACACATGGGATGCACTTCTCCCCACTTTTCTCGCCCGGCTGGAGGCGGCGGCGGCGGCGGCGGAAAAAAAGCGCCGACCGAACGCGAAAAAACAAATGATTGGTGGATTGGTTTTTAGTCAGCCATGTTTAGGCGCGCGTACGCGGACGGGGTCAATACTGCACTTTTGTAATTCCGTTTTTAAACGAACGCCCGCCCCGCGCCGCCGCCTCCCGCACACCCCATCCGCCGATATTGCGTATTTAAAAATGCGAATGCGAGTGTGCGCTCGATCGCATTATACGTTTTTTTTTTCGGCGCGTCCGCGTCCATCATCATCGTTTTTATTTTGTCGTCATTTCGGTGGAATGGGGCGGCAAGGGGGGCGGACGCGAGATGGGTGGTCAGTCGGTGTGAGGGTGCACTCGACGCGAAATGCAATCATTAAAAAAACGCGCTGCACACAATAATTTTTTACGTTTTTATCTCCGATGCGTTTATATACAGTGTGTTCATCGCATATACTATCATAAAAATTAGAATTTTTATTTATAAAAAAAAATCTAAACGCATGGTATATAGGCGATAAATGAAAAAAATTTGCAGCCTAGTTTTATCTATCGTCGAGCGAGCGCGTTTTCAATTATAATAATAATAGCAAAAAATAATTAAATTTAGAGATATTTTTCCGGCGATAAAACTCAACGCGGCGTGGTGAGGTGGTGGCAGTGGGTGTTAGCGCTGGCATTTTTACGTGCGGACCCACCGCCCCCCAACCCTTGGTTTGAAAAAAACGCATAGGCACATTGGTGCAAATTCTGTTAATGAAAAAAAAAAAACGAATTTATAGACGAATGCAAATTGCCATGCACGTACGGGGTGGTGGTGGGGGGTGTAATGACTATGGCGGTGAATGCAAAATGTTCCATTGTCTGCGATATTTTTTATAAAAATATCAAAATTTACTCTAAAAATTACAGAAATCTGTAAATTTTCCAAAAATATCCGCTCATAAAATTGTATGTAAATTAAATTGTGTCAAATCCTTAATTTACGTACATTTCGTGTACTTCTGTCATTCGCGCCCGCTTTTGTGCGCCGCCGCCTCCCAAGGCTGGCGCTCGCTGTTAAGTTATTTCAACATAACGTCTTTTAGTGTTCGTTAATTAACAGCATTCATTTTGATATAAAGGTTTCTAATTACATACACACTGCGCCGGCAGGCGCTCGGGGGTGGATGGGTGGCGCGGCGAGACGGACCGCCGCGCGTCCGCTCCGAGCCCTGGGCCGACGGGGGCGGCTCGAAACTATGGCGCGCGAGCGAGTGAACGCGCGCGCGGCACCGAGTAGCAGTCGCATTAATTAATTATAATTAAGTTTTAGTTCGGAGAGTTCGGGCCTTTTCGATGGGGGTGGTGGCGAGAGGCGAGAGGGTTGCAGCCGCCCCCGGGCCGCCAAACTACGGACCATCACCTCCGAATCGAGAGTATAAATTGCGATGGAGGCAGATATTTAATGAGATGGTGTTTAATATTATTCAAAATGGCGCTTTGGGTAAATTCTAAGCTATTTACTACCAGAGGGCGCCACAAGTATCAAACATAAGGTTATTTTTTATAGAGAAAATCCTTGTAAGCACATTTTCTGTGTTTTTCTGTGCGCGTAGTTTGACTAAAAAATCGAGCCATTAAAATTGCGCAAAACAGGACTTAGTCCGGCGACAAGCGATGCATTTTCGACGGCATGACGGTCGAGGGGTTTCCAGCAAAGGCGCAGGACACTGGTTGCGGGAGAGCGCGCGTACGTGACGTGCATCCCAATGTAGTGAAAGACTCGCAGGACGGGAACATGTCGAGCGAAATGGGGAATATTATGCAGATCGTTGCTAAACTTTAACTTTGTTATACACGCGAAATCCACCCGCACACATTGCAAATGCACAAGTGCACAAATGTACATTCAGGACTTTATTCCTTCTTAAATAAAAAACATATTTTTATTTAAAAAAATATTTTAAACTTTTAGTTTTAATCCTTATTAATAGTTGTTTTTAAATAAAATTTTAAAGAAAAGTTTATTTGTTCAAGAAGAGTGTTTCAACACGTTTTGAAACTTAATTTATTTATATTTAAATTTAAATATACAGTGTGTCCGAGTTGTTTTTTAGGTTAAAGCATGTTTGGAATAAATGTGCACTTGTGCACAAATGTACATTCAGACTTCATCCGAAAGGACTGAATTCCTTCTTAAATAAAATTTTTTTTTTAAATAAAAATATTTTAAACTTTTAGTTTTAATCCGTATTAATAGTTGTTTTTAAATAAAATTTTAAAGAAAAGTTAAGAGTGTTTCAACACGTTTTGCAACTTAATTTATTTAAATTTAAATTAAAATATACAGTGTGTTCAAATGAGTTTTAGGTTAAAGTATGTTAGGAATAAATGCATGCTGTGTTTCATGTGCAGAATATATCCTATCGCATCCTGTCGGCGTTCCTGTCAGGATAGCGCCCGAACGCGGAAAGTGTTCGAACGTCCGCGCGCGCTTCGGTTCGGGTCGAGTGCTTATTAAACTTAAAAACAAAGGATTTTTAATTAAACCGCCGCCGACGAGATGTGTTTCACACATCGATTGCTTCAATCCCCGCCGACGATTTTATACAAATTTCTCTCGTTTTTCGAATAACAAATAGTTGGATAGCTCTTACTTACATATATATTATGCAACCAACTATACACTCTTCTACATATGTAGTAGTTAATGAGTTATTGGCAACATTAAAAATTTAAATTAAATTTTTTGATTGTCTCGATGCTCACAATCACATATTTATTTTTTCCACCCTTAAAATTTTCATCCCCTAATGTGGGCATCTCTCGAATTTTAATCGCACCACCCTCCCCCACTAAAACATTTATCTCGCACGTGTTTTGTTTTGCAGTCGTTCGTTTAATTTTTTTTTTGTTTAATGTTTTGCGCCCCCGTTATTCAACCCCTGTAGGTTTGTGTAGCACGCACGTCACCACACGCTCGATTCGTTTCGCGTTTTCTCAGTGCCAGTGCTCGATTTTTATCTTTTTGTTTATTTGCTCGCAGCGTCGAATTTTATTTATTTAACTCAGGTAAGGGGTTGCGATCGACTACCACCCCTCCTATCATATGGAGAATATGAAGCCAAATATACGCTTTTAGTGCATGTTTTTGATAGGTCCGTAATTAATATTTACGTTGCGATGCGGGGGATGACCGCCACCCACCGTGCCGGACAAGTGCACCCTCCACCGATTTCGTATGTGGTGTGTTTTTTTCCTCTCTTCGGAAATTCATGCGCCTTGTGATGAGTATTTTTTCACATTTCACACAAGTCGCATCGTAATTTTCGTTTAAGGGTTGTTGCGCGTGGAGGGTTGGCAATCGGGCAGAAACAAAGTGTAGAATCAAAGAAAACAAATCAGGGTACATACACACTCATCGCGAAATAAAAAAAAAATATCTGCAAACGACGAAATAATCAAAACAAGATTGGTTTCGTCCACGCGTGGTGTATGTATATTTGGTTGCCTACTCGGAAGATGAAAACAAATATGGCGTTCAAAAGCGTCAAAGCGAAACAAATCATCA
The DNA here is from genome assembly GCF_025399875.1 of Dalotia coriaria. NCBI lineage: Eukaryota > Metazoa > Arthropoda > Insecta > Coleoptera > Staphylinidae > Dalotia > Dalotia coriaria. The sequence goes on from NW_027045445.1 coordinate 8,250,052, forward strand.
GTATATACCAAAGTAAAAATCGTTTAATTTTTCGTCCTTTTGTCGCTGACGTCGTCAAGTTTTTGATTTGAAGTCAACGTAAACATTTTTCTACATGATTGTTTTCTTTTAATTAAACCCTCCCTACATATCCACACATTGACTCAATAAAATTATTAAATAATATCTGTTAGGCAACCAAACATACAACATAATTATAGTAAATGTATATTGGGTTGCCTACTTTAGCGCTACCATAACTAGTTTGCAGCAGTGTGGAGAGTGCTCATCACTTGTAGTAATTTCAAATTTCACTTTATCTCAGAGACTGCGGCGGGGGCGGTGGTGGTGGCGGCGGAGACGGCGGCACATGCACACGTGAACGCATTAGTAAACGTCGGCGCGTCGTGGATTTAACAAATGTTAGCCGAGGCCGAGTCGGGGGACGGCGTCGGAGTGTGTGTTCTGTTCTATAATTGAATTGGCCAGAATGTTTAATATGAGCCGCCGCTTGCATAATGCGAAAGGGGTTGCTAATGTTTATTCATCAGCCTAGCCTGCTTGCCAGCCCCCCGCCATACCACGACCTGGGCGCTGAGATATAGAGGATGAATGCCAAGAAACTGAATTTCATTTTATTTCATTCCAACAAACTAAAATTTTATAATTTTATAATTTACAGTAGTTCATAATGTAGGCAACCAATTGTACATTTTCCTATAGCATAGGAAAAAGAAGTTGCCATATTTTATATTTTTTCGAATGGATAGTTTTGTTGTTTTGTTGTTTATGATGGTTTTAATTATTTAAAGTGTTACAAATTGTTAACTACCACCTGCATCCCTATCCCCTGCAACTGGGAGCTTGTTTTTTAGCGAAATGTGAATTGTGCGCGTGTAATAAATGCGAGCAAACGCGCGTCGGCGTGAGTTACGAGTCGTCTCAGTGCGCATTATTTCGCCGCTGACCGCCACAAGTGCAAGGGGATGAAAAGCACAAAAGTGAGCTCGTTAGCACTCAAAACAAACAACGCAAACAACACCGAAAAATAAGCGTTGAAATTATTCTGATATCACCAATAGTTTAAAAATTATAGCGATTTAAAGTTTTTACTATAGGCAACTTGTTATACATGACATGTTTATGGCTTGTATGTTGGGTTGCCTACATTAGTATTTTTTACTCCGATGAGTATGTGGGTCGCGCATAATTTGCGCTGTTCTGTTGCGTTTTTGACGAAGGCACGAAGGAAAACCATCGTCAACACAAACAACGGGGCGCAATGTGCATCGTCGTGCATAATATGCATAATGTTTTAAGTAGCGACACAAAAGATAGCCGAAAGATAGCGAAACGAGTCGCGCCCGTTAAGTATGAATACATTACGTGAACATTACGAAAATGCACTTGCAAACCCACCCCCTTACACAACCCCTCATGCCACGGCTTGCTAATAATTCAAAATAATTTAACAAAACGGCGAAACAAAGCGATTTGCATTCATTAGCGACCTCGTCGTGCATAATTCCCCAACGTCAAAAGCAAGTTGCATGTACAATTTGGTTTATTATAGGCAACCAAGTATACAATACCTAATAATAGCTATACGAAATAAAAAGCAATGAATTTACGTGTTTGGTGTGTTTGTTTGGTTGCATAACCATAACAAAACTGTGTTTTATAATTACACTCGCGAATATGTCCTCGTGTCTTTGCTCATTACTCGCCGCTGCCGCCGATATCGAACCGTTAGCGGCGGCCCGTCCATTCGCACCCCTTTCACCCCTTCACCCCCGCCCCTTGAACATCTCGGGAGCGCTGCAGCGTGCCCGCTCGATTCCTACTAATTCAAATATATATCTGGGAATATACAATGCATGTGTGTACGCTACCCTCGGTTTGCAACCGCCGCCCCTTTCCCTACTCGTGTGTGTGTTTGTGTGTGTGTGTGGACGAAAGGGTTGAAACTCGGCGCGAGGTGTCCGTGCATACATTCGCTTCAATGTCTGCGTTTATAACTCAGTTGGTGTGTGTGTGTGTGTGTGCAAAGTTGGTCAGAAGCGAGACGACGGCAGAGGGGGCGGTCGGTCGTCGGGTGTGGGGCACATTAATATTGCGAAATGAAGCTCATTTGCATTTAAATAAGGTAGTCGAGAGGGACGAGCGTTTCGGTCGGTCGGTCGGACGGGCACGGTCCGGTTGAACGGGGGCAGGAGGCGGCGGAGGCGGCGAACGGCGCGCGGGGCCACTAATTACACTAACTACACAAAGAGCTCTCGCCTGGCCGCTGGTCGCACCGACGGAGCGCGCGCGCCCTCCGCTGTATACCCTCGGCTGCCTGCCACCCCCGCCGCCGCCGCCGCACTACCACCCCCCAGGACGGCGGCGGCACCAACCTCTCTCGCGATATCTACGTAAGCAACAAAGCCTTATTATGCTTCGGCTGGCCATCGCTAGAACAACAACCCGGAGATACCCACCGCTCAGATTATATACAGGGTGTACACAAAATTTTCATCCCCACAACATAAAACTTCTTAAAAACAAAAAATTTAATTTTGTAAAATTCAAATAAAATAAACTTTAAAAGTTAATTTATTTTTTTGACGTAAATTATCTCCGGACACACTGTATGTAAACACACTAGCAGTTAGCTATTAGTTCGATAGTAAAGCGTCCGTTAGCTCACTCCTCGAAGAGATGAGGTGAGGCGTCGGGGTGAAATTACGGCCGGCGGCCGGCTGTGGGGTGAAGAAAGCAGAGGTGGGGGGGCGGGTGGAAGCGGCGCGAATTATCATTATGTGCGCTCGGCTCGCAGGAATAGATTATACATTCTAATTCCACTTGCATACGAAATGTATGTACACTTGCGAATGCGATTTCGAACGCCTGCCCCGGCCTCGGACCTTAAACCAGCCGCCGCCCCCCACTACCACCACCACCACCTACGACGCAGCTAGTAGCCGCAGGGTTAAGTTATCGTGTAACAGCACCACTACGCGATAATTTTCATCCTGTACGCGCGCACAATGAGCATTAATCAGAATAATTGTTGGGTTATTATTTAAAATATTATTAAACCGGCCCTGGTTTTTTTCTCATGTATTTTTTTTCACTGGGATGGGAAAGGAGAGGTAATTTGGTAAGTTGTTTAAGAAGGGTTTAAAAAGGCAATTTCCGCGTGTAAGCAGTCAATTATCGAGGAGTCGAGGGCGAGACGCGCTTATCGATGTGTCGCCCTCGAGGCATCGAAGACAAATTTGCGCGACAGGATAATTACATTCGGAATATTTTATGACTTTACTTATACTACAAGAGGTAAAAAAATTAAAATTTTAATTTTTCGCCCACCAAGCAAAAATATAACATCGCAAAATATAATTTTTCAGTGATATTATAAATGCGAATGTGTTTTTGTATGTTTGTGTCGCTTTAACGGAAAAACTATTCGAGCAATTTTGTTAAAATTTGGTGTAGAGATATATAAGATAATGGAAAATAATATAGACTGCTTTTTATCGCAAAAATTTAACTGGAAGGGTGTTAAATAAGGGATGAAAGTTGAAATTAACGTAAAATCGTAGTTATAGCTATATAATTCAAATCTAGATGGCGTTAAAGTCTCTTATTTTTAATTAAAATTCTGAATTTTTTGTCCTCTTTGTAATATTTTCTATGAACACACTGTATTTCTTTATAATTTCATATAATTTCCAATATTATTTTTGTTAATTACTTTAAATTTGAACACTTTGTACACGTATGATTTTGCTGATGTATTATTACATTTTTTTGCTGAATGTGTGTGTCGTACAAGTAATAAATAACGCGATTTAATGCATAAAATTAGCGCGCGCCTCGAGCGTCGCGCCGCTACTCGTGTTTTTACAGCGCTAATTAGCAATTTATTAACGCAAACAACGCGCGGCGATCGGCGACCGTCGAAGACACCGCCGTTAAATTCGCAATTGCACCCGAGGTTGGTCTTTCGATTAACGAAATATCGCGCGCCACTGCACGAGATAAACAGAGAGCGCGCCAACAGTTTTGAAATTTTTAAATTAAACAACGTGCGCGATCAACTCGATAATGGGATAATCGCGTATGGAATAACGAGTTGCAAATGCATATACATATATCGTATGTATAGTTTATGCAAGGAAGATAATGATTACGCGGTATAAATTATGAAGGAAATTAAAAATGGCGACGGTACATGAAGAAAGCAGTTGAATAAGAGTTTCTCATGATAAATCTTAAGGGGTAATATTAGGTTTTTAAATATTTATTTAAATCTCACTAAAAGCAAAAATTCACCCCGTGACTAAAACCCGTGACTAAAGTACTTTAGTCACGACCGTGTATAAAGTACCACTTTTTGTGCCTCAAAACCGTAGAAAAAGTGGAGCTTTAAAGTTGAAACTAGAAAAAAAAAATTTCTTTCATAATTTTGATAATTAATGCGAAATTTTTCTAATTTTTAATTTTTAACTAAAATTTTTATACCTCCTTCATAATTATACACTTAAAATGATTTACACGTCGTTATATGTGGAATTCTCAAACAATTTGTGAGTAATTCATAGCGATAACTTCTCTTTTATTAATTAGTAATATGCCGCCTTAAGTATTCATTACATTACACGAACGTATTGCTGTTTCGCGCAATCCCTTTTTACTTTTTGTACCCACGGCTTTCCTTTTTCATTCCGCCTCCTTTTTTGCCGGTGCCCTCCGCGCACCGAAGTAAGTTTATTATGTAAATCGAAATGAAGCGGTCACGAACATGTGTTATTAACCATCATTAATCATAAATTAATTAAAAATTATTAGCTCGCTCTCCGCGAAGTAGATTAACGCATGTGCAGCGACGACCACGACGACGGACGGCGACGACGACGCCGCCGCGGACGTTTTGCAACAAAACGTTAATTACACCGCGCGGAACGAGTGCGCAGCTCTTTATCTAGCAGTTACATAAATTATGCGCGCGCCCGGCTCACGGACTCGCGGCCGAACGAAAATTACCGCCGGGAGGCGGCCGGCGGCGGCGCGCATGTAATTAATTATTGACACAATGACGTGCGCACGACGATGACGATGAGCAGCGAGCGTGTAATCGCATGCAAACTTCATTAGATCTATTAATTTTTTAAAGCAAATCTTTTGCTTTGGACACATTGTATATTCTTTAGGTATCATTATGCAGATATAGAGAGTGTGGACTTCAAAATGGAAAAATTAGATCTATTTTTGGACACACTGTATAAAATTGTGTAAAAATGAAGCAAAATCATTGTTTTTCTTAATTATTAGAAGATTATTAGGGTTATAATTAGATATTTTTGTTTAAGTAGCTTTATTAATAAATTTGACACCTTTCTCACTAAAATTTGATTCAAAATAGCTGCAAAAATGACCTACACAACAATTTTTCCTGTTTTAAAGATTTTTAAATTTTTTTTATATAAAATAACCAATGACTTAATTTTATTTAAGACTAGCTTTAACCCGCGGCTCCGCTCGCGAATATCTAAAATAATGAAGTTGCTTCCGTACGCGTCTGTAGTCACTGAAGAAGTAACAATGAAGTAGAATGGCGGGAAGTTTAAAATGGCTGAAAGTATAGTCTATGGAAGTATAGTGTACAGTCTCCATAGTGTAGTCAATTGGATTTGATGTTGACGTAGCTGTCGGTAATACAGTGTGATAATACAGTGTGATGGTACTATAGTACTTAGGTTTGAGCTTCATTGCTGGAATGCTAGGTGGCGTTAAAGTAGTCAAATAGCCAGATGCAGAGGTATTATTGGCTAAACAATTTCTTTATTTTATTTAAAAAATATTTTTTTTTTATTAAATAAAAAGTAGCCTATAACCTTTCGGCGACCACTAAGAATATGTGTACAAATTTTCATGATGATCGGTTAAGTAGTTTTTGCGTGAAAGTGTAACAAACATCAGGACTTTCGCATTTATAATATTAGTAGGGATTATTCATCAGTATTCCAATATTTCTTTAAGTCCCTTTCGTTTTCACTTTCCTATTAATTTCTATTACCCATAAAATTTCCTTATGAGTTATCCTGGTGATTCATATATTTTCAAATTTTGAATGATTCACATCTGACTTTTGCTGGTAATTATAATGAATCGATTCTTGTGTTTGCAGGAAAGTGATCGTGAGAGTAGTTGCGGGTCGCCGGAACCGGCGACGACGATGGGCGTCGATGCAGGGATAGACTTACACACGCACCACGCGCAGGACCTGCAGACGGCCACGTCAATGACGACGTCGTCCACGGTGCACAAGCTGCTCAACGCCGCCGGCGGCGGTTGCGGTCGCCCCGACGACGTGGATATCAAACCTGCCGCCGCTGCTCATCTCAACGGGGCGAGTGAGTAACGTACAATGTGTTCACATTCATATTTATATAGAACTAGTCGCGTAGTTTTTAGTTTTTTTATGAGAAATTCAAATATAACACATTTGCGCTATCAAGGATTCAATTATTTAGCTATAATTCTTATTAAACCTCTATATTAACTTTGATCCCATATTTAAGACCCTTTCAATAATAATTTTTGATATGTTAATAGTTATTCTGCTATTGGGGTCAAAAACGAATTCAAAAAGTCATAGATCATCAAAATCTGTCCAGCCGTTCTTGAGTTATTAACGTCGTAACTAACATGATTTTAAAAATTTACTAAAAACTTACTGTAGACACTACTATTTTTCTTAGAATACACGATTTGGTTTAAATATATCTTTATTTCATTTTCAGTGGCTGGTTTAGGTCTTCTACAAAACTTGCAAAGTCTAGCATCGCTACAAAGTCTCCCACAGGTGGCGTCACTAGCCGCTGGTCTACAGAGTATGGCAAATTCAGCGGCAGCCGCCGCCGCCGCAACTCAACAACTCCACGCGCCTTTAAATTTAAGCGTCGGAGCTTCCTCAAACGGTAAAACATTTTTTTAAACCTCAAATAAGCAATATAAGATTATTATCTTGACTTAAATATTATCCTACAGCCGGAGGCGGCAAAATTTATTTAAAATGCTAAACTTTGAAGTGTTTGCTTTCGCAGTAGCGCAAAGGAATGCGGAAAACAACGCAGCGGCCGCGCTGCAGTCACAGCTCCAAACCTCGCTGGCGGCGGCCGCAACCGCCCCACAACAACCTGCACCCATGCCGCAATTCATACTGGCCTCCGGTCAGCTGGTGCAAGGCATTCAAGGTGCACAATTACTTATACCCACTTCACAGGGTAAGTTTAACACGATTATCTTATTAATCTTATTATTAAGTAATATACAGTGTGTCCATTGTATAAAAATATAATTAATTGATATATTTTTCAAATTAGGTCTTGCAACGCAGACAATCTTAACAATTCCAGTCAACCACGTGAATAGCACCGATCAAATGGTGAATCTAGCGTTGAACAACGGGCAAGTCGTGCAGACATCTTTGGCTAACCTTCAGGCGATGGCCCAAGGTCAAAATAATATGCCCGCGGCAAATAGTATACCAACATGTAAGTTTTTCTTTTAAAATTAAAAATAAAATTTAATTTTTGTTTTAAATTTAGTACCAACACCAACACCGACAACAAATGGTAACCACGTTCCATCAAACATGTCACCATTGTTTAACTCGACGAATCTATCACATTTATTATCAAATGGAACAACAACAGCCGCCCAACAACTCCTTCAAACTCTCCCTCAATTATTATCCAATGCGCATGCGGCTGCCGCTGCAGCAAACAACCTTTCACTTCCTACTTTACCGCTAACACCACCCGGACCTGCTCCTGGTCTACTAACACACGCCTCCCCACCACTTTCAACGTCACACCGTCGTGAAGCGCCCCCTACACACCGAGAAATCTCCCGAGAGTTGACAATTGCCAATCATTACCCCGAGAGTAAGCTACATCAGTCGACATCGCTCAGTCGCAACTCTTCACCGCCGAATCACATGTCCAGCACGTTAAACCGTCTGAGTGCTAGTAATGGCGAGCTTACGATAACCACCACATCGTTACCACCATCAGTGGCGCCCTCTGCCACTGCGACTTCAGCAACATCCACAGTGACAGCATCGCAAGTGGCGCCGCTTTCCAACGCGACGAATGCTAGTCACACTAGTCATACTAGTCAGAAACGCTCGCCATCTTTATCGCCGCGATGCGATGACAGCTCCACGGCGGATTTACTCATCGACTCACCCAGTAAGTATAAGTATAAGAGTAAACATGGCGGATGTTTGTCTTTGTTTGGGTGTTTGTGTGTGTTGGAAATCGAATGTAATTTCATCGTTGCAATGAAATTAAAGTCGCAAGCGTAGAGTAATAATAAAAGCGTAATGATTATCGTCATCATCATTAGACTTAATTAATCCGACTGCAGATGATATAATGATTAATTACCGAACGTACGGGACGGCGATTCGAAGCGAAATAACCCATTGGTACCCACACACAACAATAACAAACAAATAAATATACATACAGAGTGTTTGAAGAACTTTTAAAATTTTATTTTAAAATTTTTACAGATTTCTGTAATTTTTAGACGTGTTTTTTAGGGGAATATTGAGTTTAGTGCTCGGTGTTTATAAAACACATGTGTATAATGATGCAGACTGTGTATGTGCATGGCGTCCGTACAAATTACAATTTAATTATTATTAATGCCCCCGCTTTTATGTAATTTAATTAATTGACAATTAAGGAAATTACGCAGACGTCGTTTTTATTGCCGCCGCCGCTACCGCCGCTTGACTCTCCGGCGCGCACATCGCCGACGTTAATAGCGAACGATAAGTAATGATATGTCATGTGAATCGTAATTGTCCGATAGGGTTTATTGTCTCTTATTGTCTCGCTCCGCGGGCTAATTATATCGATTTCGACACAACACGAAGCGCTAGAAAGTGTGCGACCGGTTCGTGCGCGACTTTTTTCCGGCCCCGGGCGCTAATCACCGAATGATAATTACTCAAGTAAACATGCAGTTAAAAGTTGAACTTTTCGGTGTAGGTACGAGTATATAATTTGTTTCATTTACGACCGGGCCGTAACGTTTGTACTAGTATAGGCAACACACATTACCTCAAATTAGAGTAACGGTTTATTAAAAACAGGATACATTTTTCATTAATTATTCAACAATGCAATCAACTAGAGCTGTGATTCTTTCAATAATATATTATTTATTAAGTTCCACGTCGAAATGAGCAAATTTTATGTTGATGACTGTTTTATTTTAATAATTATAAACCAAATTGTAATTATTTTGAAAATATTTTGAACTGTTTCTGCATTTTATGTTAATTACTCGGTGTTTTATTGTGACCAATACGTTAAAACACGAGGAAATCTCTAAACTCGAGTTAATACATCCCAAACTTGTGCAGCAGATACTCAAATCACGCGTAAACAAACTTTTTGTTAAAGGTTAACCAAGAATTTTTAGTTTTTACAACTTTTGCAACATAATTTACCAAAATCATCAAAATACATGTATATTTATTAAAATAATGATGAAAGAGACTTACTTTTACTCGAAATAAGTTCTTCCACGGCACAATTCACCCAAAAACCATTAAAGTCTTTCACTTTTAACCCGCACTGCAAAAATGTAAAAAACGTGACGCTTTATCTCAACATTCCCGCTTGTTTTGTTGCGTCGGTAATATCGCACGCACACCAAAGATGCGCAAACAAGCGTGACAAGTTGCAAACACGTGTACCAACCTAATAATTCAAATTTAAATTTTAGACCAACCTACAATAAACCAAACAAGCAGTAACGTGGTGGATGGAATCAATCTGGACGAGATAAAAGACTTCGCCAAGGCGTTTAAACTGCGCCGATTATCACTGGGTTTAACGCAGACGCAAGTCGGGCAGGCGTTGAGCGTCACCGAAGGGCCCGCTTACAGTCAAAGCGCAATTTGCAGGTGGGTAGTGCACACACGTCTCAAAAGTTTATATAATACGCATAAAAGGGCGCTTACAACTTACAAGCCTTACAATCTCTAACGAGTTATTTTTCCTGCTTCTCATGCGGTTCAAACTAAATAGTAAACTGCTTGGTTTGTTCCCAGTGCCCTGGCCTCTCAGATGTTTGCCGCCGCGCAGCTTTCCTCCCAACAGCAGGCAATGTATGTAGCTATGTTAAGTCATTTTTATTTTTAATTGAGAAAAACCGATGAAGAATCAAACCGGTCGCCATTTTGTTTCGTACATGGCGGCGCTGGCGCGCCAGGGCACTGGCAATTGTTTTAAGCAGTGATATTTCTTAAGCGAACTTAATCATTCTTCATTGTCAGTGTCCTGGTGTCCGCTAAAAGAGTCAAAACTGCGTTATTTGATTTTTATTAATTAATAATTGTTTACTCATTTGTTATTTTGTTTCAACAGGTTTGAGAAACTGGATATCACACCGAAAAGTGCGCAGAAAATTAAACCGGTGCTGGAACGATGGATGAAAGAAGCTGAAGATAGGTTAGTACACAAACATAACCCAACTTGTCTTAACTTATATCAAATGGCGTAGCATTTATTCCAGATACAAAAGCGGTCAGAACCATCTAACGGATTTTATTGGTATCGAACCGTCGAAGAAACGTAAACGTCGGACGTCTTTTACTCCACAGGCGCTTGAATTGCTAAATGCACATTTTGAAAGAAACACACATCCATCTGGTTAGTATAAAATACATCAATATAAATAAATATATACATAATATTAATCTTGATGTTTTTAGGTACTGAAATTACTGGATTAGCGCATCAGTTAGGTTATGAGCGTGAAGTGATCCGAATATGGTTCTGCAATAAGCGGCAGGCACTGAAAAACACCGTACGCATGATGTCCAAAGGCATGGTTTAGTTGTAAGACTGAGAATGCTGGCAACCAAGTATACGTAAACGATTTGTACATTACTACAGTGTGGTTAACTGCATTGTGCGTAATTAAACTCTAGACATAGCTAGTTTTCATAACTAAAGTATACCATTATTAGGCAACCAATGTTACAGACAAATTACAGGCATCTGTAATTTCCGACAAATGAAAATTATTTTTGTGTTTAACAATCGAACAAAAAAAGAAATTGACTCTTTGGCCTTTTTGCACTGTTAATTTTACCACGGATGACCAAGCAATCAATTGGCGCATCCGATAAGAATGTGATAACGAATTTTAAAAATTAACATTTGGCTTTAAATGAAAAATGAAAATGATAAACCAAATCGACTATTTCCAAACCTACACAAATGTACATAACAAAACTAAACTAAAACAAAACACTATCGTTAGAGAGTATTATTATAACCTAGTGGTGCCGACGATTGAGGTTATGTTTAGCTACGTAAGGATCACGTGTACAAACTTGTATATTATTTATTAGGTTCTAAGTTGTACGCGCGAACGAATGACTAATCTTAAGGTAAAAGTAATATGTGTGCGTGCGTGTGTAGAATTCATTTCGTTTATTAGTCTCGTTGAGATGATGAGTCTTTGAGCGTTGAGAGAAAAGCAGTAGGAGGACAAATGATATCAAGTTGATGATGTAACTTCAACTGCTGAAAGTTTGTCCTCCGAAAGAAACCAAAGTTCCTATTAGCTCGTAAGCTATGCGTATAAATGATAAAAACTTTTGCAAGTTTAATTTGACTAATTTGGCGTTTTTGTTATCGAATAGTGTAAATATCGAAATAATTCTAGTATGAGTAAGTAACTAGTTGCCAAAACACGCAAGTATTGTCTGACAGACTGTAAACGTACGGAAGATGCGTCAAATGATTTTTGAGAATGAAATTACTCGAAGATTTAACTTTAAACTGAGAATGCGGTAAAAAAAAACACGTAAATTAGGCAGTATAATGTGAATGATGACAATTGTAAATGTTCGTGATGTAGATGTATACCGAATAAATTATAATTAAGCTGATTAACTAATAAATAAATATCCAAACAGTATAACTACGTTTTTCTTGTTGGTTTCAAGTGTATACGTGTTATTTGGGTTGCCTACAACAAAATAGCAAATTTAATATTTTATTATTATATATTTATTGTATTTATTCGTATTTATTGTGTATAAATGCGCAGGCAATATTTATACACCATTTAATTATTTATGATCTTTCTCTTAAATGTAATATTTACATTGTTATTGATTAAGTTCGATAATTCATTGTAGGCAATCATCATTACATCAGACGCCATTCATTCAAGTCAAATATTTTATCTCCGCGTGTTTAATTTGCTATTTCACGTTTAGTTTTGTTCTTATTATCAGCAGATGCAGCAACCAACTGAAATTTGTTCTTTTCTGCAATTATCCGATCGTTTCTGGAGCGACTTCCTCTTTCTAAATATTCAACAATGGCGTAACCGACAAAACCAACTACTAACAAACCCAAAAGTAAGTTGATTTTAATTTTTGTACTTAAATAAGGACTGTAGGCGTATGTTATCACTGAACCAGAGGCTTCCCATAGTCTGAAGTTGCTGTAGGAAGCTTCTTCACGTCCTGGGAATAATATTCCATAAAGCGCTAAAGAAAAACAGTAAATAGTTACAAAATTTGATAAAAACGCATCAATTTTACGTACAGTTAATTTGTACAAGCCAAATGGCGTCTGCCAGACCCCAAAATCCAGCAACAATGAAGTACATTGAGGTATTTGTGGCGTCTGGTGCCCAAAATTGTAGAATAAGAATGAGTGCAATGTGAATTACAAGTGCACAAATTAATACAGGCACTCGTCCTGTGAGTTTCACTATGCTTCCAGTGCACAGAGCTGAGATTGCGTTACAAACTCCAAAACAAATCATTACATAGCCGATATTTTGGATTCCCCAGCCACAGGAAACAAAAGACTATAAAAATAGGAATATAAACAAATTAGGTTAATAAATTTGAAGCTAAAGTTATAAATAATTTGCGGTGTTATTGACATTTTAAAATTTAAACGCAGTTTTCAACTTCTGGCTACAATGTGGGTTGCCTATAGTGAAAGCATGAAATTGAAGTAAAAAAGATATTATAACGTAAATAATTGTTTAAATCATCAATATTTTGCTATAAAACGAATAAAATATATAAATTTATGATTAAAACAATTATATTTTTACAACAAACCAAAGTTATTCAAACTTTTAGTTTAAATATTGAGTTTATTGCTCTAACTATAGGCAACCAATAAAATTTCTTCAAAAGAAAATTACTACCACTAGGATATTTCACAAATTGGTAATATCCTCTTAAATATCAATTGAAAATCCTTCGTTGATTGAAACCAAGGATTAAATTAAAAGACTACCAATTCATTAACCCTCTTCCCCTGGGAAAACAATTTAAGCAGGAAAACAACTCACGGCAGTGTAATCCGCAGCGAGAAACGCCTGCTCCGCGCCGATGAACATCGTGATCGGCAGTATCAGCAGCTGATACGGATTGCCCAGCTGACGCATCGTGACCGCCAGCAGCCGCGCGCCGGATAATCCGCTTCCGCTGCCTGTTCTTTTCTTATTGTATCTGATAGATTTATAAATGCGGTTATATCCAGAAACAAAGGCTTAGGCAATGATTTACGCACCTAGATAATGAATCCACAAATATGGCGATGATCAAACACGCCACAATCATGCAGGCGAGATAAATTCCTGCAATCAGATGGATTTTCTCCATTGGTGGAGGCGCCAAATTTGGGTTTTCAGTTGGTTCGATTCGAGATGGATGAAAATTCGCTCCACAGATGTTTTCTTGTGATTTATTTTCAAAATCAGGTAAAATTGTGGTAAGTGAGGTTATTGAAGTGTTTGAAGATGGCGCTGGTGTTACATCCGTTGACAAAACTAAAATAATAATATTTTAAGGTTATGTTGAGTTTGTTTGTGTATGAAATGATATGATTTGATTTTTTTTTGCTTTTTTATAAGAAAAAAACGAAAAAAAGCAGTGAAAATATTGTCGCGGTAGATTGTTGTCTCCTGCCAAAATGCGGCCGCTTGAGATCAAGTGCGCGAGCGACCGGAAAAGCGGCTTTGCGATGCGGGATTCGCAGGTTGAAGATTTCCGCCCGCTGAGCGAAAACTGTGGCGGCGAATACACAAGAGCAAAAATATCGCGCGCATCGCACATTGATGGCATATTGGAAATTTTATGTGCAAATCGATACCCAATATACTCAATATCAACACCGATATGTTTTCACGATAGCATATGATTATTTTCTGTTGGGAAATTTACAAAAAAATATCACACTTGCCTGCGGAAGAAATTAAATTGCCCCAGACTTGGGAAAATTGATAGAACATGAAGAAGACGCCGAAGAAGCGTGTGACGATTACATCGCTTGCAACGCCTACAATTTGTGAGTAGGCGTCAGCTACAACTGTCAGGTAAGTGCACTTTGCGCACCAGAGAGGGCCTCCGCCAAGACCCACTGCTAATCCTGCTGGGATCATCGTGTAGAAACGTGGATAGAATTGGGAGATAATAAATGGCATGTAGGCTATTAATGATAGCGATGATGTCCATTTGCATCCTAAGTATCTGAAAAATAAAATATTAGAATTCATTATTTTGTGATGTTAATATAGGCAACCAACATTACCCTACACATAACCAAACCTACACTATGTCAAAATAATTTTTAGTCATAATATTTTATTTTATAACTTACTTGATGACAATCACAGGAAGAAAAATATTTGATACCAGCAAACTTCCATAAATGGCAGCCAGCGTAAACGTTCCCAGCGCCTCGTCGGCGTTAATCGAACTCTGAAGATTGGAAGCGCCCCAAAATGCAGTAAAATGCAACATAAATGCAAATCCTAACGCGAGCACATTCTTCCAAATCCGCCAGCGTTCACTCGGCGCAAATTCCGCCTCAATTTTTCCGGTTTCCGATTCATCGTGATCCGCTACACTGGGCACTAAACTGAAAGGTTTTGATTCCATTGAGAATAAAATTTAAAACACAATTTTTTATTTTTAAATTTAAATAAATCACAAAACAAAAGAATTAAACACCGCGCGTGTAGTAATGATCATCGAGAACTACTTTCGTTTTACTAGTTTATCCGATGAATGTGTTCACGATTAAGACACGCGTGGAATTGAAATAAAATACGGCAAACTTGTTTGTATCGGAATTGACGCAATGATTTGCATGTTGGTTTGTCGTTGTGTTGTAATTCCCCCATTCTCAATACTCAACATATTTCTTGATCTGTAGAGAATTGAACTCAACACAAAACATGTTCTTTTCTTTTTCTTCGTTTTCTGTTTCTGTTTGTTATGTTATTCTTGATTTTTTCTTGTAAACTTGAATTCAATTTCTTGCTTGAGTGATTCATTTATTCGCGAATGCATATACTCTTTAAATTTGTTTACTTTTACTTAAATGAGACAAATTTAATTGTGTTTTGTTTAAGTTTAATTTCTGTATTCTGTTTTACTGGTGCTCATTAAGCCAATTGAGTGAAATGTTATTTTCCATTATTTTGGGCGGTAAGAATGTGTTTTTAGACGTCTGCGGCGTTTATGTGAGATACGTGACTCGTAAAACCTCCGACGGGCGTCCGAGTTAGGTTAGGATTGCGTTACGCAGCTATTAAAGCGTAATAAATTGGGCGCTGTGCCGAAAACCGCCAGGTTTCAATCACAAAACACGAAACAAGAGCAACACGAACAAGGCGAGCAATTAGCAGCAAAAAATATTTAAGTGGTTTCATATTTTTTGTTGTGATTTTAAGATTAACTGTTTAATTATTACACGTTATATTTTTTATGCGTTCGGTTTTAAATTAAATCAATATAAAGTTTAAGAAATTTACATTAAACTAGGAATTCCGTGTTGAAATAAATAAATACATGCAACATCGAATGAATGAAATGAACGTCCTTGAGAATCAATAAAAACTGGATTGTAGATTGACAAAGTTTACTCACGTTTTTTATTAAATAAAATCTACGTGCGTGTAAATATTTATGTTGTAGTTTTATGATCTAGTAGTAATATATTCAAGAATATTAATTTTTCTGATTAAAGTTTTGCAATATAATATAATTTCTACTATATTTTTTTCTAAATATTAATTTTTATTTAATTATACTTCAACATTTATTAAAAATTGTTTGTTCTTGTATTATAATTTACTTGTTTATGAATTTTTCTAAAATTTTCGATGAAAAAACATAAAATTTGTTATTAATTTTAATTTAAAGCAAACAACAATCATTTTTTATTTATCAATAACACAACTTTTGAACTAAACTCAAAATTAATAAATAAATATACACCAAAACTATAACAAAATGATATTTAATTTCTATCAATATTCCTGTTATTGCTCGCCGTCAAAAAGTTCTTTCATTAAAAGGTGGAAAGCATCACTTCATGAGTATATCAAAAACATATTAACTTCCACACAACAAAGCGCCAAAATTCAACTCAACTGACTTTACAAGTTGAAAACTTTTCGCATCGCTGCATTATCTTCCACGTCAACTTTTCCGCGTTCCACTCGTGCTATTCCGCTTTTAATTAACACCAAATACGAGTACAGCATACAATATATATCTATTTGCCTTTTTGGCTACTTGGTTGCATAAAAAATGCATAAAATGAGCAAGTGTAATAATACGAGGTAACTATGCAGCTCACAAACTTGCAGGCGTGCTTTCTCGTGCTGGTAAATAAAGCAACTTCGAAACTTTCTAAAAACTTGCACAACTTGCGGTTTAATACGAAAGAAGTAGTTCTTTTCTCGTGTACAGATATGCACAATTTGGTATTCTGTAAGTTTCAAATTACAATTGTAGTCCGCAGGCGAAGCCGTTGAAAAGGCAAGCATTTAATGAAAAATACTTGTGTAATAAAGTTTGCAATGTACGAGTAGAGTTAGCGTACAGGAATAAAAGTATAATTTTTAAATAGTATACTCGTACTTTAACATAGGCAACCAAATAAGCTTATAAATATATAGTAAATTATAATTAAATTCAAAAAATTCCTGGTTTTCATGTCAGGTTTTTGTTTTCATGTACTAAGTTGTTATTTTCACAATTAATTTATAAGAATCGTGAGATTTTAACATGAAAAACTCGTTCTTTGTAAATAAATTGTAATGTATGACTTGTTTCATACAATTCTAATTTAAAAATAACACGTTTTTCAATTACATATTATAAAAAATTGCTTAAACTATCAAAATTTAAACCAAAAACTATAGAAATAAAAATAAAAAGCTAAAAAATTAGATAAAAACTCAAAATCTACCAATAAAAATATGAAAATCAATACCTTTTCAATTTAATTAAAAAAAATTGAAATTTAACTTTAACGTCTTGTTATTTAAACATATAACAATATATTTGTGAACATGAATTGATAACACTTACTCCGGTTTATTGTTACGATCACAATCCACGTTTTCATTAAAACCATCCGCTTTATTTACCACCGTCTTCAAATCCCAATTTCTATCCCTATTCGCACTTCTACCCACTTGCCCCTCATGACTTTCCCGAATCGATTGACTTTGATTAATTTCTTCCGCTGCACTGGATGCGGGCCGAATGCATTCGGCAAATTCGCGCACCTTAACTGAGATTAAATGCACCATTATTTTTAAATTTCACTCACACCAAATAAATCACCACCTTAAAATCTCCCTTAAAACCTTATTCAAATAAATTAAATTTTTATATTCATAATAACAATATAAAAACGCAATTCCAAGAACATCTCGAGTTCTGTTCAAATGCACACCGCACGCCGCACGCGTAAATCCAACTGCAAATCTAATCCGATCCCATCTGAGTGAATGAGTGGAATAAAATCGACATCATTATGTTTAATGTGACACGTCTACTCTGCGCTGGATACTCTCGTGGGGTTAAATAAAGTAAACATTCAATAGCACTCAGCCACTTACGAATACTTACACGCCGCGCACAGATTCACGCAGCGAAGTATTTTGTAACTCAATAAAACTTAATAATATGCACATTAACTACACTACGAGTACACTAGACATCAAATAAAGTGGAGCATATAGTAAAATATTACGAGTATGAGTGAGTGTGAGTGTGTGTTTGACATGTTTTACATTTTTTATAAATCCAGGTATGTGTGAGCCGCAACGGAGGTCAATTAAGATAATTGCGTTGGAATTACGTACTTTTTGCGATTTACAAGTGTCTGTTTGATGTAAAGCAGCCATTTATATTAATACAGATGCAAAAACTTGTGCAATCAGTTGATTACCTTGCAGTATTCATTTATTCTTGAACTAATTGCAATAATTATCTATATTAACATGAAAATAAGTCTTAAATCATTAATATTTTTATTTTTATAAAATACAGATTTTAATAATACACTTTTGAGCTATCTATGATCAAATTATTTAACTATAATCACGATTGAATTCATATATTCATTTAAACTCCTTTTTAACACCCTGTATATTAAAATTTCTTATATTTTAATAGTTATTCTTCTATTTGAGGTAAAGGTGAATCCAAAAAATCATAGATCATCAAAATCGGTCCAGTAGTTCTTGAGTTATAAGCGCTGTAACTAACACGACTTGATTAAATTAATCAAAAACACATCACTTATAATTTTTTACCATATATCTTGACTTTTAAATTTAAAATATTTCCACCCTCAGTTTAAGGTCGGTTACAGCTTCATTTTCAGCATTGTTTCATTCACTTTGCGCTGTTTCGTTGGGTTTCGTTACTCCGCCGGAATAATAATCGCGATCGTAATGGTAATGGTAAAATAATAACGCTGTTCTGCGTTCGCGGCGCCGGGCATTTACGTAAGTGATTTATGCGCTTTTATAGCGCGTATTCCTTTTATTCGCACGCACTCGCGCCTACACGCCGGCGGGCTGTAATATCATATTTTTTCATTGCCGCCTCTTCGCCGTCTCCGCGGTGGTACTTCGACGGCGCGCGAATTCCGGCTCCATCGTCTCCATCGAGACGTGGGAAATGTTGCCCCAGCGCTTTTCGAACGCAATAACAAACGTTGCCTCGTAATTCTCACCGTGTCGCATTTTCATAACAGTGGGCTGGTTTATGATATACTTTGGACGTGTTCATAGCGTAAAGTGAAACCATTTACGTTTGATTTACATGAAGAAAAGTGAAAAATTGTTTTACTTGAAAAAAAATTAATTATTTCATTAATAGTGTTAAATTTTTTAAATTGCTTAGTTTTTCATTAAAGGAATGGTGGATAAAGCGCTACCCCGTGACTAAAGCCCGTGAATAAAGTACTTTAGTCACGACTTTGGCCCTGCGTGTCTAAAGTATCACTTTTTGTGTCTCAAAACTCTAAAAAACTACTTTAAAAGTGAAAATAAAAAAAATTATATTTATTATTATTAATTATTCTGTATTTATCATATACTAACTAGCGAACCGGGCAAACGTTGTTTTGCCATATAAATTATTTCAAGTTTCTAGATAAATTTTAGTGTAGACAAAAAGTAACTTACTTATTATAAAAAATAGGGGTTGGTGATAAGAAACCAAAAATTTAGGGTTGTATGTATATTTTAATGCCACATTAAAAAAATAAAAACAAAAAATTTCGACCAAAATTTAAAAAAAATTAAGGGTGAACAACCCTTATCACTTAAAGATATGAAGTTACCGATTCTCAGACCTACTGAATACGCATATAAAAATTTTCTTTGAGCGGGATAAAAAATGATTAAATTACTAAAATGGCTATAAAGAAATAGGGGTTGGTGATAAAAAACTAAAAATTTAGGGTTGTATGTATTTTTTAATTCCACATTATAAAAAAAATAAAAACAAAAGAATTTGTCCAAAAATTTTAAAAAAGTTAAGGGTGAACAACCCTTATCACTTAGGGGTATGAAAAATAGATGTTAGCCGATTCTCAGACCTACTGAATACGCATTTAAAATTTGGTAAAAATCGGTAAAGCCGTTTCGGAGGAGTATGGAAACAAACACTGTGACACGCAAATTTTATATATATAGATAATACAAATGTAAATTACCCCAAAATTAGTTAATATTTGCACAATTATTAAACAAATTATGCAATTCTAAACATAGTTAGTTCCGGAATTATTGATCCGCAAAGAAAGCAATTCCAAACGGTATTAATTCATAAACTCATAAATAACACGTTTCACTCGCAAAGCTTTCGGTTACAGTTTCATTTTGATTCAACGTCTCGTACAGATTGCACCCCCTGAAGCCCAATAAGCTCACAGCTTGAGCTCACAACACAAAATATGTACGAACAGCAATGCGCTATCTGAAAACTGAGCGCCAAAAACCACAAACCACCAACGCAAAACCGAAAACCGACAACCGAAAACAAAAACCCAAAACCAGCACACCAGTGAAATACGCGTCTGAATATCAAGGTAATAATGTAGGCTACTGTTGCTCTACCTACAGTTGCACACGGATCGTGTTACGCTCTTCCAGCAATCGAGTTTGCAGCTTCAAACGGCGAAACACGTCGCGACGACGAATATTTCGCACAAGGATGCAGAGCATATTAAACGCGTTCACCCTTAGGGGCGTATGTGGGTGTGCAAAGCATTATTAGACGCAATGTGTGCAGATTGCCGGGATAAATTAAAGTGTACTTTTCGCTCAGTTTTACTACGTTTTATTACGCGATATTATGACTTTATTCATAAAAAAGTTAATTATGTTTGCGCACGGACGTAAATGTTATGTTCGGGCATAAAATGCTAGTGTAATTATTAACTGATCATTATTAATATTCAAATATAATATAAATTATAGATATTTATCTAATAATCATATATTTATGGTTGAAAATAAGTAAATTCTAAATTTATTTACTTTTTTATCGTGTTACATGTTTGAAAAATAACAAACTAATTTCTTTTTGTTTCTTGGTTTTATTTTTGAAAAAGAAATAGTTTATCTCCTATTTTAAGAGATATTTTACAATGTTCTAAAGTTTCAACAAAATTGGTTCAGTATTTCTTGAGTTATAGAGGTACAAACAAACAAAAATTAAATTTTCTATAAATTTAAAAAATAAATATAATTATGCAATTATTTACTAATTTTAATTATTTAATCAGTAAATAATTGCGTACTAAATATATTTTTACCAAGTTTTTCTAATAATAATTAATCATTCATACTTTGTCTGCAATCCTAATCTAAACACCACAAAATTATTTCCACCAAAAAATTTCTAATAAAAACTCAAATAACTCAAATTCTATCAAAGATAATTCCACAAAACATTTACCACTAAATCAACAACATCTCACCTTTATAATACAGTTTAAATCACATACAAATATCAATTAATCCATGAAATATTTAATTATAAACCCAACTTTATAAATTTACGCATACAATTTCATAGCGCTCGCAAATGATTGATGATGCAACCAAAATTACACGCCGTCCCGCTCCGCTTGCATACAATGTGTTCCCAATTTCACATATGCGACGCGCACATAATTGTATGCATGCCAACATGCCATTAATTACGTTATCATTACACCGCTGCACTGAACCCTCGTCACGGTGGCGCGGTTACTGAACACTGTTGTATTATCCAGCGACACAATCCTGCTGGATTTGCAGGATTCGCACGATCTGCAACACACAACACATATCACTCGAGTTATGTGCATGCATTCGCAAATTTATTTTCAAATCGTGCAAGAATTGTAATATTTCTAAAAGTTTTACAGGGTTGGCATTAAATTTTTTTAGAAAAATTTTAAAATAGAAAATTTTGCAAATTTAATTCATTTTCATTAAAATAATATAATTATTAATCTTAAAAAATAATTTTAATTATTAGTTTTAATAAAAATATTATTAATCCGACCCTGTTAATTTTATAACCTCAATATTTCAGTTTTTTGCCATAACTTGCGTTGCAATTAAGTTTTAAACCTAATTTTTATAGATTCAACCCTGTAGATGTCACCTGCGGGTAGTTACTAGTGTTTTGTGTTCCCATCTGCAGGATGCACTAAATGTCCTGTCGTGTACATGCGTAAAACTCGTCACACCTGCGGTTGTTGAGCATCCGCGCGACGTTTTCCATATTTCAACGTCACGTATCGTCTACTCGCGTGTCATCGAGTGTTATCGTTTTATCATCGTCGCGTTCGCGCACAGGATGCGCTCGATGCTGTGACGTGCCGCCATTACTCGCGATCGACTCAAGTGATAGCGTTCGAGAAGTTTATCGACTGCAAGAGCGGAAAACTTACTCCGGGTAAAGTTGGTCGCATAACACACGACTATTATTAGCTGCAGGCGGCCCGAGAAAGAAGATGCCTGAAAGGAAGACCGATAAGATCGTTTCCCGTGGCGTCGTAAACTTTGACTGCCGCTTGCATGCAACCCAATGTGCACGTGAGTTGCTTTCGCGGCAAACAACGAGCTGTTATAAAAACATAACCAAACTTTCGCCACAAAGATACCGGATTTGGTAAGTAACTCGATTAACAGGGCAGTATTTAAATTTTTTATCATAAAACGAGAATATTTTTGAAGTTATGTTGATCTTGATGCAAAGTTATCTCAACTGCTGCGCTGAGAAGAGGAGATTGCAGAAGTTTTTGCTTAGCGCAGCAAGTGAAAAAGGATAACCAGGACGATAGTGATTGTAGAAGCAACAGGATTTTCTGAAACATAGCTGGAAAGGAAGCGCCGGGGGTTCTGGTTGTTTTGCGAAGCGTGTGCGAAGGATAAAAGAGGATTTCATGCAAAATTTAGCAAACGACAATTGGCGCGACCTTTTTCGCTCGACTTAGCAAAGAGTAAACGCAAAATGAGTGGCAAACGCTACGCGGCAAGGACGTGAACAAGCCGACGAGGACATCTTGATATTATTTTTACCTGACGCAGGGCGCAGGACGATAATTACCGAGGTCATGTACTAATTTTGATTAAAATTCAAAGTTGAATTTTTGGCTGAAACAAAGGAAAATCAAGTGAATAAAAAGCGAAAGATATTCGAGGCACAAACAGGACTTTTGAGTATTTTAATAAAACAAAGGTGGAAGTAATATTCATAAGATGAAAGTTTTATTTGGTAATTAATGTGATGTTAAATAACTGGAGGCATTCATCAAATAATGTTGAAAAATTTTGTATTTCATTGCATGACGGAATGTTTTTTTACTTTCCAAGAAGTTTTTTGATGAAAAAAAAATTAAAACATTTCTCCATGCCAGTAATATTCCTTAATATAAAATCACAATAATGTAATGTTAATATTGGCTCAGATAATATTTAATTTTGTTCATATAAGTTGATTGTCTTGTTTCCTGCTAGTGTTATATCAATTTTGGGAAAAGTGTATTAATTTGTCAAAGATCACTTTCGGTTGAAGAAGGAAAATGTTTCGTGTTTTACGGCCCCGGATGTTTTCCACACGCTTGGCTATAAATATCGGTGTAAGAATGCGGAAAAAAAGAAACGATGCGGATGAAGACACACGAGGGCGAAACGTGCGTGCGTGACGCATGACAACACATTGCGTGTGTGAAATATAAGAAAACACAGAAAACTTGAGAAAATTAAGATAATAAATACAACGCCAAAAAAAAAGAAAGAAAAAAAGACGTGATACCAACAATTTTCAAGGATGATCAATGTTTTTTACGTTTAGGAAAAAATCTTATTTTAGGTATTTCGTATTTTAAGATAAAAAATATGCAAGTAATAATAATAAAATAAATATTAATAATGTGTGATGTTTAATAGGATTTTAAACTAGTGTTTTGGAGTGTAATAGAATTGTAATATTAGTATTCTTCGGGAGAACAAGGAAATATACGTTTATTCTAGACAAGAACCGAATTGCAGGTAAACATTTGCTATCAACGATTGATTCCCGCTTGACCGCACATGATACATTCAAATTTACATATAATTCGATAGATGTCGACAGCCTGACTGAATTTGATTTATTGTAGATCACACCATCTTCATTCTCACATTCGCATGAAATGTAAAATAAGATAATCATGAATGTTTGTTTACATTTTATGTGAATCTATGAATGAGATGGGTATAAAGCAGGTATAAATATTCTTGTGCAAAATAAGTAGGTAAATACAAGTTTATTCTAGAAGAGAATTAAATCGCAGGTAAACATTTGCTATCAAGGATTGATATTTGCTTGACCGCATACAATACTCTCAATTTTACAATATAACTCGACAGATGTCGACAGCATGACTGAAATTGATTTAATTACTTTCTACTCGTATGTCGAATACGTAATATATGTTTGTATTAATAATATATTTATTTCTTAAAAATTATACGAGATTTTGTGGATTTACAATTTTGTTTTTAAATATAAAATAAATATAATAAATTTAAGAGTCTCTGAAGATGCCCTCAGGGCGAAACATGTTAAACTCAAAAAAAAAACATTGCAAATCCCCAAAATCACATATAATTTTAAATAAATAAATATAATATTAATGAAATAGTTTTATTGTAGATCTCTCCATCTTCATTCTCGCATTCGTATGAAAAGTAAGAGGAGATAATCTTGAATGTTTGCTTACATTTTTTGCGGATGTGTGAATAAGATGGGTATGAATACACGTTTATTTTAGACGAAACCAAAATATCAACAAAACATTTGCTATCAAGATTGATATTCGCTTGACCGCACACAATACAATCGATTTTACATACAAATCGTCAGATGGCGACAGCGTGACTGAAATTGATTTATTGTAGATCTCTTCATTCTCACTCTTGCATTCGCATGAAATGTAAGGTAAGATAAGAATGCATGTTTGTTTACATTTTATGTGAATAATAAAATATTAATATTCTTTGGCAGAACAAGTAAATACACGTACATATTAAATTATTAAATATTAAAGAAATTTAATAAATAAATATTTTTAAACTAAATAATAAAATTACATGTGATTTTTGGATTTGCATTTTGTTTTTTGACTTAGAGAAACTGAGTTTCTGAAGATGCCCTCAACAAACAAAATGTAAATCCAAAAATCACGTGTAATTTTAATAAATAAATATATGTTTAATACATATACAACCTGAATTATTTCGCATATTTCGTATTTCATATAGAAAGTAATAAGGTAAATACACGTTTATTTTAGACAAAACCAAAATATCAACAAAAGATTTGCTATCAAGAATTGATATTTACCTGTCCGCACACGATACAATGAATTTTACAATACAATTCGTCAGATGGCGACAGCATGATTGAAATCGATTTATTGTAGATCTCACTCATCTCCTCCTCACATTCTCACTCTCATGAAATGTAAGATACGATAAAATTGAATGTTTGTTTATATTTTTTCAACTCCATTTGAACGACGATGGCAGCCATTCTCAATCATAAAATTCTCAATGTTTTGTGTATCACCAATTTTATCCATATCATTGGTATGTTGAGATGAAATTACATGTCTTCTACGACTGGAACCTCCAAAAATATATTTCTCAATAATAAAAATCGGTGATTCAAATGCCAACGTCCAAATAACACTAATCACAAAAACCAAAGCAAAAATTGACCAATATTCAAGCATCTAAAACAAAAAACAAATTTTCACCAAATTACTTTAAAATTATTTTTATTACTAAATGGCGTAACTTACATATTGTGAGTTTGAAAATGCAAGAGGTTGTTTGATGGACGTATACAACACGAATATGATAGTGTAGTGCGTCACATACATGGAGTAGGTGAGCCGCGCCATCACTTGGAATACTCTTGCCGATAACAATGCATTCACTGGACCTTTGAAGGTTTAAATAAAAATGTAGATCCGATATTCCAAAGGTTTGAAAGTGTTTGAAATGGTGTATTGGGTGTTTACTCACCGCCGTATCCAGTCTCACAGGCGAATATCACCCAAGAGAGTGCTAAAGACCACGCGGGGCGAATGAAAGCAATGTAGGACGAAACGGCGAGACGATCGTAATCATCCAGGGCTTTGTCGACGAAAACACATGTTGCCAGCACACACAGTGAGCCAATCCACAAGGAAATTTTTAAGAACTGCAAATGAGGATATATTAAAGTTTAAATGATATTATTACTTGAAATGCGAATGTTAGTGTATTCGTATGTTTGTGACGCTTTGACACAAAAACTAGTGAAGACATTTTGATGAATTTTTGTATAAAGATGTTAAAGACTTCGGAAAAGAAAATAAACAACTTTTTGGTGCAATATTATAACTAAAAGGGTGTAAAATAGGGGGATGAAGATTGATAATCATAATTTGGCGCTAAAAGTGCACTTTAACGCCTTATTAGAGCATTATAGGTCTAAAAGTCAAGAAAATATTAAACATTTAATATTAATCTTATCAAAAATACAATTTTAATTTTCTTTGTCTGTATACGTACCCAGTTTATTTTATATGGGCCCTTTTGAACAATTTTGACTTTGTGGATAAAGTAGCCAACTATGATGCCAATTAACCATGGAGAAGCACGAGTGTACGTAGCGTGATAGTAGATTTTCATATAATTTATTGAAGCATCTGGGTCTTTTGTGTTTCTATCGAAAAATAAGTAATATATTTTAGTAATTGTAAAATATGAATAGTATAATACCATAAATATTACACATACAGCATATTAATGTCTGTGAGTTTATAAACCCATGCTACTGCAAATCCAGTGGAAATGGAGGCCAATGCAGCGATTGCAACGGCGGCGAGTGTAATCCTCGGCCAACGTTTTATTGGAAACAGGACAAGTGGTGATAAAAGAAACAATTGAGTGTCAACGGACAAATACCAGCTTTGTATCATACACTAGAAAATAAAACAAGTCTATAATTTAATTTTTAAAATTTTTAAAATAACGAAAACTTACAATTTCAGCATCATTTACATAGTTTTGAATATACAACAAGACACTCCACCAATAGTTTTGGCAATCTTTAATTGCGTCATTCATCAAGTACCAATATGGACCAGAACCAAAATGTTTAATAACTGTGATGTGTATAACAAGAACAGCGGCCAACGCTGGAGTTAAACTAAAATAAATAAAAAATAA
Source organism: Dalotia coriaria (assembly GCF_025399875.1). NCBI lineage: Eukaryota > Metazoa > Arthropoda > Insecta > Coleoptera > Staphylinidae > Dalotia > Dalotia coriaria. The sequence continues at coordinate 8,277,166 of NW_027045445.1, forward strand.
ATAAAGAAATTAAATATTTAAAAATAGATTCAATTATAAATCTTTATATCAGATATTATCTGATTTTTTGCAATTTGTGAAAAATTAATATCTTATCTAATTTTTCAAATATCTCGTGATTTAAAATCAGATCAGATTAAATTTATATTCTCCAGTCTCAAGTGATGATTGTGACACATTGTATGATAATCCTCGACATAATTCACGACGAGTTAATCGCCGGCTTTTCATAATCGTATAATTAGTTTATAATGTTTTTAATGAGAGCAGTCACGTGCGACGACTATGAGCGTGATTGAGATCAACGGCCCGAGATTTGTTTTTGATTATCTCATAGATTTAATTAAACTTGAATGATTAACTCACCGGAGATAACGATGTAGATAATAGAGAAAAACATTAAATGTTTGTTTGTTTTTGGATGATTTGAGGTAGACGTAGATCATCACGATACCACTCATTAGGAAGAAGGAATCTACAGCAACAGTCGCTCCACGGACGTACATTGTCCAGGGATCGATAAAAATCTACAAAAAGAGTTTTGCAAGGTTATATAATTTGGAATATTATAATAATTTATGTAATATTTTTAGCATATTATGAAAAACTTTTTACTTCATTAATTTATTACAGTTTTGAGAAAAAAAACAATGCCATGATTAAAGTGCTTTAGTCACGGGCTTTAGTCATGGAGTGGAGCTTAAACCTGTGTATTTGTCTACGGTGCAGCACAAGACAATACATAAACATTTTATATGATGATTACTCACATTTTTAAGATTTGCATAGTTTGCAATAGCTACAAGCGTTACGTTACTGAAAGTGTGTCCTAGTACCACCCACATCATACTTAGCGAACGGATACCAGAAAGACATTCCATTTGATCACCACCTGTGTTTGGTTCTTTGGTGGCAAAAAGTTTCTCACTGTTAGTCACCATAGAAAACGCTAGTAATAGAGGATGAAGTGGTTCTTAAAAATAAAAGATTAATATATTTTTAGATAAATTTTTAGTGAACTCGGAGGTGATTTTACTTTTTTCAAAATATCGAAGATATATGTCATAAAGAGAAGATGCAACCACTACTCCTAAGATTATTCCAAAACATGTCCTAAGAAAAATAAATCATATTATACAAACAAAACCTGCAAGTTTATCTCTATCTTACATAGCTACAATATCGCCATTAGTAATTTTTGGGTCCTGACTTGGATCATGACACTTCTCTTCAGTGAATTCCATTGATACAGGCAATATCTTTATGATTTTGTTTAAATCATCAGCTGAACATGCGTCTGGAGCGCACATAGCCCAGACAAGCGGTATCTGAACATAAATAAATGGAAATAAAATTACTATTAAATTTGATTTGATTTGATTTTAAGTGTGAATATAATATTATTATATTGTATCATAGAATATAAATTAAAGCAATATTGCGATTTGATAGACATTATTAAATTGCTTATGACTGGCATTTTCATCCAATATAAATTTGTTGCATATTTGATAAAATGTGTTTTGAGTTTAAACCTGCCGTTACTAGATAGTCGGTTAGATGGCACTACGATGCACGGTTTTACATTAAATATTGCTTGTTGGTGGTAGTGAGTGCACACCGTGTCCGTGTGGATCACGCGATTTCGCACAAGAGATAAGTTTGTTTACCTGCAGATATCGAATGTTTATTTCTTGGAATAAAATCACATCATTGTAGTTTATATTGGCGTCGTAATTTATGCAAGTATTCTTCAATTCTTAAATCATGAATATAACTAACAATTTCACATTAGGTGTAATAGTTTATTATAAAAATCATCATCAGCAAAGCATTTTTATTATCCGCAGATAATTTAAGCTGAAATTACTTAAATATTTTATGTAAAATCTGGCAATTTTTATTTGTGAAATTCAATATTCTGACTGAACAGAACACAAAGTCATGTCATGAATCATGAATAGAAAATATGGTTTAATCAATTCAAAAACAACGTGTTCAATTTGAATTTTGTCTCGCGTAGCCGTAATCAATAACGACAGACAAATGCATTTCGATTTTGAGTGGTGTTATTATTCCACTTTTATTTGATTGATAAGTGTCTGTTAGTTGGTGTAAAAACAAAATTAGTCTGTAAAATATAGTTGATAGCAGATTAATCAAGTTTTTTCATTAGTTTTGTCGCTGTATTCAAGTTTAAAATAGTAAGTCAATAGATTTTTTGTAATTTGCGATTCAATGTGCATTAATTAACGTACCTCTGCAAGGTCTCCCTTTCCCAGACAGTATTTTCCGTTAATTAGCGTGCTACTCTCTGCATCATTGTTGTCTGGATCCTGTGAGTGGACCACAACGTCACGTATCGATTGACATTCGTCGTAAGCTCCCAGGTTGTAAAAGTTACCAGCAAGGATTCCGGATTGCAGCTTTGACATGGCATCGAACACTGCGCATAATAAATAAATTTAATTATGTAATAAACCCAATTAAATTCTATCCATAATACATGTATTCCTAAAGAGCAGCACCGTGTATTTTAGTATCAAATCGGAATTGCTTAATTATGTTCCAGATTTTAGAGGTATTAATAAAATTGATTTCGTTCCACCACGGAAAATTCTTTAAATTTATTTTTAAATAAATAATTTGTTGAGAAATTGCAAATACACAGCTAAATTTTAACTTCAAGCTTTAAAATATTACTTTTTACACGTTTAGTACTTTAGTCACGAGCTTTAGTAACGGCGCATGCGCATTTATCTACAGTGCCGCGCAAGGCCATACAAAATGAGAGTGCTAATCAGCGCACTTGAGATTTTCACTAGGAATAGCAAAAAAGTACAACATTTTAAAATTACTTACTTTGAATAGCCCATCCTTCATAATTTGCCAAAGCATTCACATATAATTTAATCGCAGTTTTGCAATTTGGTGAAATATCTGCATCTTTATATCCAAGCAAAAAAGTTTCAGGAAAGTTACTCAAACTTTTTATTATTTCACTATACTTTTTAGTATTATTATCGCCACGTTCTGCTGATACACTTAATACACAAACTGTCCACATCAATAACTTCAAAGTAAAACTATTTATACTCATTATGAGAGAGATTATTTTAAAATAACCACAGTTTTTTCAATAATATTTTAGTAAATCATTTTACTTAAGATTATTTAGCTTTGGTTCCGAGTTATAAATTACGCATAATCCACATACGCTCTTCACTTGAAAATTTATATTTTATTGGGCATCAGGTGTATGATTTATATGTTTCTATTATATTTTTTATAATGATTGAATTTATTTTTCCAATTTTTTTATTTTAATTCAACACCGATGATATTTAGTTACACATTCTTTCAGAAATTAATAACTAACCAGTGAAGTACATTTTGCTACTAATGAGATTTTTTTGTTAAAAAAGGAAGTTTATTCATTGTTATCAAACTTTGTTAATTATACATGCAGAAATACAGATAATTAAAAATATCGGAAATAAGTTGCAATAGTACTTTTAACAATGATGCAAGAAAAGAGAATTAAAAACAACTTTTCATATTGAATGCAGTGGATTGAATTTAAATATCAGTTGAATGAAAAAGTAAACAATTGTTTACGAATACATTCAGGTTTTTATAGTAAATTAATAATATTTCAACAAATAATATTTTACATATATTCAGTTGTGAATATTTTCAGTTCAAGTGGAACGATGATGTAAACCATTTTCGACATTGATGTTCTCTTTATCATGAATGCTACCAACAAGACTGATAATATTTTTAGTTGTATTAACAGATTTATTTGGTGCTCCTACTGGTCTTTTACGATTGCCACCACCAAAAATGTATTTTTCAATAATAATAACCGGCGATTCAAACGCCAAAGTCCATACAACACTAATTGCAAATACCAGAGCAAACAATGCCCAATACTCGTACAGCTACAAAATAAAATAATTCTCATTACACTTTTTAACACTATTATTCTATAGATGGCGCTACTTACAACATGAGCATTGGAAAATGGCACAGGCTCTTTAATAGAAGAGTGCAACACTAAAACGATGGTTACATGTGTAAGGTACATAGAGTAAGTAAGTCGTGCCAGTACTTGAAATACTCTAGCCGATAACAATGCATTTACTGGACCTAAAGAAGATTAAATATAAATACAAAGTGTTAAGAAGTGTAGGAGTAGTAAAGAGAGTGTTAACTCACCACCGTATCCTGTCACGCACGCGAATATTACCCAAGAGAGCGCCAACGACCAGGCAGGACGAACGAAAGCAATATAGGACGAGCTGGCCAGACGATCGTAATCATCTTGTGCCCTGTCTACGAAAACACATGTAGCCAATACGGCTAAAGATGCAGCCCAGAGGCAAATGTTTAAAACCTACAAATTTAACAAATTAGAAGAAAAAACAAATTAAAACAAATTTATTTTAAAAATAGTTAGAATATTATACTACTTGTTGTTTATTGGTTAAATATTTACCTTGGGAATTTTGAATTGTTGATCTTTTTGCACAATTTTGATCTTGTAGATAAAATAACCAGCTATGATGCCAATTAACCAAGGGAAGCACGAGCGTAAGTTGCCTGGTAGTACAGCTTCAAATAATTTTCAGTTTCTTTGGGATCTACAGCTCTTAATTAAGAAAAACCAATAAATTATATATTTAATATAAATTACAACAAAAGAACTTACAAAGTGTTACTGTCGACCAATTTATGAACCCACGCCAAAGCAAATCCTGTTGAGATAGATGCCAATGCCGTGAGGAGAACAACAGCAAGTGTAATTCTTGGCCAACGATTAATCGGAAAGAGGAAAATCGGTGAAATAAGAAACAGTTGTGTGTCGACTGACAGATACCAGCTTTGTGGAACACACTATAAAAAATAAATAAATTAAAAAAATAACATTAGTAAATATATTAAATCTCATTTGAATTTTTTAAGATTTTTATGTGAAATTCGCAAGTGAATTTTGTGTAAAAATATTTTCTTACCATTTCAAGTGAATCAACATAGTTTTGAATATACAGCAATAAACTCCACCAGTTTTTACTGCAGTATTCGTAACCATATAAATTCATTGAGGACCAGAGAGGACCTGAACCAAAGTGTTTGAGAATTGTGAGATGTACCACAAGAACAGCAGCGAGAGCAGGTGTTAAGCTAAATATAATAATAAATTAATAAATATTACTCGAATTGAAAGCTACATTATTTACCGCAGATAGCGATGTAAGTAATACAAAAACACATTAAATGTTTGTTTATCTTTAGTTGATTTGAGATAAACATAAATCATCACAATACCAGCCATTAGAAAAAATGAATCAACAGACACAGTGGCACCACGAACATACATTGTCCAACCATCGCTGAAAAACTAAACAAAATAAAAATTAAATTAATTAAAAATGTTTTGCGACGTAAAACTGCAGATTGCAATTAAATAAGTAGTATTTTCTTACTTCTAGAAGGCTATTCATATTTGTCAAAGCAACCGACATCATATTACTGAAGATGTGACCTAGTAGCACCCACATCATGCTTATGGATCGAATACCGGAAAGACACTCCAGTTGGCCAGCGTTTGTACCTGGTTCTGTGGTTGCAAAAAGTTTCTCACCATTGGTCACGACAGAAAACGCCAGTAGCAATGGATGCACAGTTTCTTTAAAAGCAAAACAAGTTTAAAAATAATTTTTATATGCGGAAACGTCGAAAATAGAAAGAAATATTCATACTTTTCTCGAAATATCGAAGGAACACATCATATACTGAAGATACAATCATTATTGCCAAAATTATTCCAAAGCACACTCTGAAAAATCACGAATTTTGATACATTTATTACTTTTATTCAGATTGATAATATTTTAATATTCTTACATGACTGCAATATCCCCAGGCGTAATTTCCGGATCCATACTTGGATCATGACACTTCTCTTCAGTGAAAACCATGGGTATTTGTACCATCTCCATCATTGCGTTTAAATCATCTGCTGAGCATGCATCAGGTGCACACATCGACCAAAAGAGCGGTATCTGCATATTGCGAGTATAAAATATTTATAAAGTAATTCCTGCACATATTTACTTTACTATATTTTTGCAATCGAATTTTAATAAAATAAAATTTTTGCATTTCTAATCAAATAAATAAACGATATCATGTAATCAACTGATATAGTTTTGTTTGTATAACGCTTTGTGTAATCAGTACCGACAAGTAACATAATAATATTTGATATATCAATTGATTAACGCACGTGGATTTATATTTCTATAGAAATACATGTAAACTTGAAAAACGATAGTAAATACATTTTCTTTAAGAAATATTTCATAACAAGGCATGAAATAATTTGTAGTAAATTAAATACCATTTTATTACGTACCTCTTTTAATTGCAATGTCCCTAAGCAGTATTTCCCACTAATAAGCGTAATAGAATCTTTTTTCTGTTCCTGTTGCGTTCCGGAATTTTGTGAGTTGATCACAATGTCGCGTATCGATTGACATTCATCGTAAGCTCCTAAATTATACAGGTTTCCAGACATAATACCGGATTGCAGTTTAGACATGGCATCCAACACTGTAGACAATAAATTGATAAATAATCTAATAATAATATTAATATTAAAAAAAAATAAAAATTTACTTACTCTTCACGGCCCATTCATCTTGATTATCCAAGCCATTTTTATAATGTGCCAATGACTGATTGCAACGTGGTGAAATATTAGCAGCTTCATATCCAACCGGGAATCTTTGAGGAAAGTTACTCAAATTGTTTAGAATGTCACTATATTTAATAGTATCACTGATATTGACCGATGTGACTGTCGTAGCACAATATAATAGTAATAGTAACAACGTTGAAAAAATAAAATAACGCGCACCCATTTTATTTAAAAAATAATTAATTTTTAGACTTTACGGAACTGTTCGTACAGGGAAAATCGTAACTGAGCGTAAGTTTGCAAATAATGTTGAAATGCACCGGCTCTATATAAATACAATGCGAGATTTGATAAATAATCTCAATCAGTTGACGTATAGATGATTAAATGATATTTATCGTTGTTTGATACTTAATTTGGTAATATATTAATGTTTATGCGTTATCTATTATTTGAGGGTACGCATATATTTCCTTTTAGGGAGCGTTTGTTGAATTCATTGGATTTGTAGATTTTATGCATTTCAAAATTTAAGTTCGAAGTTTTATGCTTAAAAGGATATAATAGATGACTTTTGAAATGTGAACTATTTCAATTTATGGCTCCAAATTTGGGCTTTAAATTAGGTTATACTTGTTCTTTATAAAACAATACAAGAAGAAGATACTTATGTTAAACCCCTACTAATATTATAAATGCGAAAGTCCTGATGTTTGTTACACTTTCACGCAAAAACTACTTAACAGATCATCATGAAAATTTGTATACATATTCTTAGTGGTCCCCGAATGGTTATAGGCTACTTTTTATTTAATAAAAAATATTTTTTAAATAAAATAAAGAAATTGTTTAGCCAATAATACCTCTGCATCTGGCTATTTTACTACTTTAACGCCATCTAGCATTCCAGCAATGAAGCTCAAACCTAAGTACTATAGTACCATCACACTGTATTATCACACTGTATTACCGACAGCTACGTCAACATCAAATCCAATTGACTACACTATGGAGACTGTACACTATACATCCATAGACTATACTTTCAGCCATTTTAAATTTCCCGCCATTCTACTTCATTGTTACTTCTTCTGTGACTACAGACGCGTATGGAAGTAACGTCATTATTTTAGATATTCGCGAGCGAAGCCGCGGGTTAAAGCTAGTATAGCATAAAATTAATATTTAAATAATACATTGTTGCATAATACACAATTTATTAATGTAATAATACTTATAAGCTATATGAAACAACAATTCAACCATTTTAAAACATTTAAATTAGTATTTACAACGTTTTCTTAATTTTATTTATAAAACCACGATAGCATAAACCATAACCAGAATCATCAACGTCCATTTAATAATTTTCCAATCCCTTAGTCCGACGATGCAAACCACTTTCCACACTTTTATTTTCTTCATTTTGTGGACTACCAATATAGTTAATACTTGAATCTTTATCAATAGGTTTGCTTGGTGATGCAACACCCGGTTTCTTTTTATTTCCACCGCCGAAAATATATTTCTCAATAATTAATATAGGTGATTCAAATGCCAATGTCCAAACAACGGCGACAACAAAAACAACAGCAAAATTGACCAGAACTCATACATCTGCAAAACAAATTTGATTGTATTATTTATTTTACAGCTATTTGACACCATGTGGCGCTACTTACTACTCGTGTGTTGGAAAACTGTACCGCATGTTTGTGAGATAGGAACAATGAAAAGAGTACAGTGTAGTGTGTTAAATACATTGTATATGTGAGACGACCCAGAACTTGAAATATTCTAGCTGATAAAAGAGCATTTACAGGACCTAAAAGAAATGAAATAAAATAAATAAATAAATAAGAAGGCCGCAATTATGTATCGAATATTTTGTATCATTGTAGAAACTTCTTTAATTACTTCACATATTAATTACTATTGCAACATGTTTCGCTACACTGGAGCATCATTAGGCAGATAATAAATTGTATCGTCGTGTGGCGAAATATGTCGCAGTCTTAATTAATACGTGAAACCTTCAAAGGAATTCTCTTTATTTTTCTACGAATGAAATCAAGTGTTGTCATGTAAGTGCCCTAACTATTCAATATTTACTAACCCCCATATCCTGTAACACAAGCAAATATAATCCAAGAAAGCCCAATTGCCCATGCAGGACGAATGAAAGCAATGTAAGACGACCAAGCAAGACGATCGTATTCATCTTGACTTTTATCAACGTATACACATGTTATCATCACAGCTATCGAACCAATCCATAAGAAAATATTTAATAACTAAAAATTAAACATTATACTGATTTTAGTACTTATAATTTTTAATTAATTCTTATGTTATAAAAGGTAAAATTAAGCTTACTCTGTTCATTTTAAATGGTTGATCTTTCTTAACAATTTTTATTTGATAAATAAAATAGCCAGCAATAATGCCGATTAACCAGGGGCAGCACGAGAATATGTTGCAGTGTAATACAATCTGGAATGATCTTCAGTTTGTTGGGGAGTCGCAGTTCTATAATAAATTAGTTTTATTATTTATTTCAAACAAAAGTTATTACTTGTTCTTACAAAGAATTGCCATCAATTAGTTCATATACCCATGCTAAGGCAAAGGAGCTTGAGATGGATGCTAATGTCAAGATGAGGACAGCAGCAAGTGTTAACTTGGGCCATCGTTTTATGGGAAACAGAATGAGTGGCGATAAGACGAATAATTGCGTATCGACGGAGAGGTACCAAGTATGCCCAATACACTAAAAATTTTAAAGAAGTATTTAACATCAAAAAATTGACTTAAAAAAAAGAATAAATAAACTTGATTTTAAAGTTTGGTGTTGTAAACTTGAGGGTTTCAATTACAGATTAAGAAGATATTACATGAGTGCAATATTATTATCGATAAATCAATATTGCAATGTACTATAAAATAAACTTACCATTTCATAAGCATTTGTATAATTCTGAATATAGAATAGGACGCCATACCAATATTTTCTACAGTTGACGACGCCATATGCTTCTATAAAGTTCCAAAAAGGACCAGAACCAAAATGTTTTAGAATAGTGAGATGCACAGCAAGAACTGCAGCTAGAGCGGGTGTTAAACTAAAAATAAATATACATTAGAATAATAAATAAATTAAAAAACATCGTATCTACGTAAATAAGTAGGTACTTCATATACTTAAGTATAAAAAAACAAATCTTTAAATTGTGCATAACAAGTTAAAATCTTATCAACCAATTGACACTGATAAAGTTACTTAATTTATTACAGATTAGTAAGTGTCAAAAGGTTTTGGATTCTCAGACGAGGCTAATTGCAGCAATCATTCAATTAGTTTCTAAGTTCAGTTTCTAACTTGTATCACAAACAGAAAGTACAATGACTCGTAAATTACCGTAGATATCGATGCAAATAGTAAAGAAAGACATTGAAAGTTTGTTTGTTTTTCGTTGATTTGAGATAAACGTAAATCATTACAACACCACCCATTAGAAAAAAGGAATCAACAGCTACCGTGGCACCACGAATGTACATTGTCCAACCATCGGTCATAAACTAAACAAAACCAACAGAATAGTTATTATTTCGTTTTGTTTCTCGTGGCTTATTAGTTCTTACTCACCTCAAGTAATTTTATCATATTTGTTGCTCCAATTGTTGACGTATTACTAAAGATGTGACCAAGCACGACCCACATCATGCTGAAGGAACGAATACCAGAAAGACATTCCAATTGATCACCAGCAGTGCCTGGTTCTTTTGTTGCAAAGAGTTTTTCTCCATTAGTTACCACAGAAAACGCTAATAATAATGGATGCACCGTTTCTTTAAAAATAAAGGTTTAATTACATTAAATTTACATTTAAAAAGCAAGGAAAGTGGTATTCATCTTACTTTTTTCAAAATATCGTAGAAACACGTCGTATACTGATGATGTGGCCATTATTGCTAATATTATGCCAAAACACGTGCTAAATAAAAATAAATAATATTGGTCAATTATTGTATCTTTCCAAATTTAGAAAATATGAAGATTTTTAATTTTATTTTTATTTTCTTACATAACAGCTATATCTCCATCGGTAATTTCTGGATCTTGGCTTGGATCGTGACACCTGTCTTCAGTGAATACAATTGGTACTTTAATTACCTGTATTATTTTATTTAAATCATCTGCGGAACATGCATCAGGCGCGCACATTGCCCAATAAAAACCAAGCTGTAAATAAATAGTTATTAATTATATTCCACAACAAAAACAGATTTGAATAAATTTGAAAAAGTTCGTGTTTGAAACATATAAACAAAAAATCCACAAATTTTAATTCTTTGGTAACAACTCAATTAATAATTAATTATAACTAAATACCCTGCCAAGTTGTATTGATCCTAAACAATATTTCCCATTAATAAGAGTCATTGATTCACCAATATTCTTGTCTTTAGGTTGTATGTGGACCTTAACATCTCGTATTGACTGACATTCATCATAAGCACCCAAATTATACAAGTTGCCTTCAAGGATACCGGACTGCAACTTCGACATGGCATCTAACACTGTTCAGAAATTATTTATTAATTACATAATTCATATTTCAATTAAAATATACTCGTACAATAGATTAAAACTTACTTTGTATAGCCCATTCTTCTTGGTTTACTAATCCAGTCTTATAATACCTTAACGCTTTCTTGCAATTTAGAGAGATATCAGCATCTTTAAATCCACCTAGGAATGTTTCAGGATAGTTACTCAAACTGTTTATAACTTCAATATAAGTTTTAGTATTATTCATGGTAATTTCAGATGATACACTAAGAACACAAAGTAGCACTATTGATATATTTAAAATTAATTCTCGCAAAATCATTTTGATTAAATATTTTAAAATGCTGGCACAGTTTTATTATGTTATTAGTTATAATTTAGGCTATAATAAGTTATATATGGTTTTTACGGCTTGTTATAAGTTATCATACTGAATTAGATATAAAATGACACATTTATTTATTTTGCCAATTTAAGATTTGATAAATAATTAAACATAAGTGCTGCTCAAGTGCTTGATTAGATTTTGTTTATTACTTTCAAACAATCTTGTCTGAATAGGAAAATTTACTATAATATGCGCATTTCGGAAGCTAAGTCTTTCTCTTCAGGCGAAGGACATTGTTAACACTTTGTACCAGTAAACAAGATATACAATGCATACACAATTTGAGCACAGTATACAATTATTATACAATACAATACAATATTTGTATTCAAATGTAAATGTATACAATTCCCTTCGTCTGAAGAGAAAGGTTTAGCTTTCGAAATGAGTGTTGTAAATTTTATAAATGTAATGTAATGTAAATGTATTGACAATCTATATATATATATAAATGAATTGCTGTTCGTTAGTCTCGCTAAAACTCGAGAACGGCTGAACGGATTTATCTTATCTTGGTCTTGAATTATTCGTGGAGGTCTAGGGAAGGTTCAAATGGTGAGAAAAATTCGAATAATTGCCGGGAAAATCCTCAAAACAGTTCTTTTCTATAGGATAAAATTTGACATTGAGATTCAATCATAGTTATAGTTAAATAGTTGAATTCGAGATGGCGCGCTGAAGTGCATTATTGACAAAACTTAATATAATTAATTTCTTTAAATTAAAATTGCTAATCTTATTGATAGAATTGACTCTTACTACGAGTATGCCTAGCACAAAAGAGTAAAAACGAAGTACATTTTTATTAAACACTGCCGGAACGAAGTCGCGGGCAACAGCTAGTCATAGATATAATTATATCAAACAATACAATAATAATTATTGAAAAATCAATTGAGTACCTATTGAATTAGGATTTTCATGTTTTAAGTGCCAATTATCACATTGTAGGATATTTCAGTGGCACAGGTGTTTGTCGGTTAATTGTTCTTTCATCATCATTGCGTAATTTGATTTTTTATCTTTCTTACAAGAGCTAACACGTGATACAATGGATTGTAATTAGTTTTAAATTTATTTTTTAAACTTATGTGATAATATATATAATAACCTGTAGGTAAATAAATGCTATTTAAATTTATTATCATTATGAAGTTTCCACAATTATATTGAGTTCATAAAAGATCGAATTTCAGTTATCAGGAGTTTACTCGTATACTGAATGCATCACATCATTAAATTGTAATTAAATACAACCTGATCAGTTGCAGTTTAATAAATCATTACAATGTCAATCGATGTTACCTCATTTAATTTGTTTAGTGCTTTTCGTTACTGGAATCAATAACGACAGGTAAATAGGTAAATAGATTTGTCGGTTTTAAAAACGTCAATTTAATACGATTTATTTTCTAAAAAACTAAAAATGGCCGAATAATAATCCAAATAATAATAGAATTAACTTTTCTAATTTCTAATAATTTTCTAATTTCTAAACTACCTACATCCATTAATGGGTCAAATTCTATTGTTTAGAATCAGTTAATTATTTATGATTCATTGTGGCTCCTAGGTTGTACCAATTGACGGATAGAATTCTAGATTGCCATTTTGACATAGCATCAAACAGTATGTAAAACAAACATGTTAATTAGGTAATTAAAACAATTGAATTCCTGCCATTATATCAGTTAAATTTAATTATACGAAGTAAATTCTGTCAGTGAGATGAGTTTTCGCGGAAATCATATCATGCAATGGCAAACTGACAAAACCTTCAATTCATTTGCTCTGCATAGAAAAACTTTCTGAATTTTTACATCAATTTGTTTAATATTCGCAACAAAGTTTGAAGAAAGCCAGGCTAACTTTTTATAACTTTATTATACTTTATAGTATCATTGATTTAAAAATCTGCAAATACACTTAGGAAACCCGATATTCTGAAAGTAAAATGACTCACATTTATTTCTATTAAAATAAATAAAATTTCCAATACAAACTTTTAAAACTATGTAAGAATTATAATTTTTCATATGGTTTAGTTAATTATGGTATAAAAGTATAAAAATGGCAGAAATTTGTACTTTTATAAATAATTAAGCGTAGGTGTAAGTTGATTAAATGTAATTTATTCCACCGAATCACCCTGATGACAACTAACCGTATATAATCATAAATAACAAATGTCAGGTACAATTTATACTGCTATGAATCTATATTAATAATTGAGTTTTTACACTATTAATGTGTTACATTATTTTCATTTTTCAAATATTTATTATTCAATTATCACCATTATTATTATTTCAGTCTCACAATATTTAAATTAATATTTACAATAATGTTCATTTTCTTATAATATTATGACAAAAATTATTGACAAGTCACTTTAGTTTGGTTTTTCCGTAATATAGCCAGCGTTGTCAATGCCATTTTGATTACTTGCTCTTCCACTCAAACGATGATGTAAACCACTTTCAACATTACTATTTTCATTATTTGATGGGGTACCAATATTTATATTTTCAGTCACCCCAATGGGTTTACTTGTTGCCTTGTCGCCTACTGGTTTTTTTGAACTACCACCACCAAACATATGTTTTTCAATGATCATAATCGGAGATTCAAATGCCAATGTCCATACAACGCTGATTGCAAATACAAGAGCAAAGATGGCCCAAAACTCATACATCTAGAACCAATTAAATCGGTATAAGTACATAAGAACTATTGGTGAATAGATGGCGTTACTTACTGCTTGTGCATTGGAGAAAACACGTGGCTGTTTGATTGACGTAACCAAAACAAGAAGTACAGTGAAATGTGTTAAGTACATCGTGTAGGTAAGACGTGCCAATACTTGAAATACCCTCGCCGATAAAAACGCATTTACAGGACCTTAAAAATTAAAAAATATACAAAGTGTTTCAAGGTACATAAATAATATATTGGATGAATACTTACCACCGTATCCAGTTACACAAGCGAATATTACCCAAGAAAGCGCAATAGCCCATGCTGGACGAACGAAGGCTATGTAGGAAGACATTGCAAGACGATCATATTCATCCTGACTTTTGTCTACATAAACGCATGTAGCCAAAACACTCAGTGAACCAATCCACATGAATATATTTAGCATCTTAAAGTATTAAAATATTAATTAGATAATTGGAATAAATAAACAAGTTTCAGTGGATCAACTTACCCTGCTCATTTTAAATTCTCCTTTTTGTACAATTTTGATTTTATAAATGTAGTAACCAACTATGATGCCAATTAGCCAAGGGGAAGCACGAGTATATGTGGCGCTGTAGTACATTTTCATAAAATCACCAGTGTCAGCATTATCCAGAGTTCTGTTAATAAAAAAGAATTAGTATTGATTTATTTGATGTTTAAAATAATTAAACACACATTGAATTAATATCAACCAGTTTATGGACCCACGACACTGCAAAACCCGTAGAAATTGACGCCAATGCAGCTACTACAACTGCTGCAAGAGTAAATCTTGGCCAACGTTTGATTGGAAATAGGACAAGAGGTGAGAGAAGAAACAGTTGTGTGTCGACTTGCAAATACCAACTTTGGGCAATACACTAAAAAGGAAAAGACAGTATTATAATTACATCACATAATATCCACACAACATTTCAACAAAATTTACCGTTTCAGTAGGATTCACATAGTTTTGAATGTACAACAAGACACTATACCAATACTTCTTACAGGAATCATAAGCGTAGCCGTTCATTATAAACCAGTAAGGGCCTGAACCAAAGTGTTTAAGTACTGTGACGTGTACAACAAGAACAGCGGCCAAAGCTGGAGTTAAACTACAAAAGAAATAGAAAATCACAGTTATAACATAAGAAAAAATACATTTTTTTAAAGATAAATTTGTGAAGTCATGGATGAACCTTGAAAGTGAAAGGTAAATATGATTAAATTGCTTATGACAATAAAAGCACTTGAGTACGAGCTTTTTTAAGTTTCAAGTGATTGTGTGTCATATTGTGCGATAATCCCGAGGTACAATTATTTTTCGATTAATAATATCCTTATCATAATTGCTTAATTAAAGTACAAGCTACTTAATAAGAGCATTCACGTGATATAAATGTCGATAGGATTATGCTCAATAGACTGTGATTTATTTCTGATTATAAGTTGTTTGCGATCACTTACCGAAGATAACGATGCAAATAGTAGAAGAATATATTGAAAGTTTGTTTGTCTTTCGTTGATTTCAAGTAGACGTAGATCATCACAATACCTCCCATTAGAAAAAAGGAATCTACGGCAACCGTGGCCCCGCGGATGTACATTGTCCAATTATCAGTAAAAAACTTTAGAGCAAAAATTATACTTTAAGTAACGTTATTCTTCACTGGATAATAATAAAGATATTTACGCTTAAAATGTTGAACATATCTGTTACTGCTACCATCGTCATATTACTAAACTGGTGACCAATGAGAACCCACATCATACTGAACGAACGGATACCGGAAAGACATTCTAGTTGACCAGTGTTTGTACCAGGTTCTGTGGTTGCAAAGAGTTTCTCACCGTTGGTCACCACAGAAAACGCCAGAAGTAATGGGTGAATTGTTTCTATAAAATAAATATAAGTATATAAGTAAATTTTAAAAATTTTAGAAAAGTTGCTAATAATCTTACTTTTGTCAAAATATCTGAGATATACGTCGTATACTGAAGATATAACCATTATTCCTAAGATTATGCCAGAACATACACTAGAAGAAAACACAGAAGTATTAAATCATGTCAGCTATTATTTAAAAAACGCAATTTCAACTGTTTGATTTCAATTCTTTTGAAATTCGTTTTTATTTTTCATAAATAGAAATATTTTCTTACATAAAAGCTATATCTCCACCGGTAATTTCCGGATCCATACTTGGATCGTGACAATAAGCTTCTTTAAAACCAATTGGTAGTTTTGCCAACGCCATCACTTTATTTAAATCATCCGCTGAACATGCGTCTGGGCCGCACATCGACCATGTTATTGAAAGCTTCAAATTAATAAATAAACAACTATTAATTTAATTTAGAAAATGCGTCAAATTTTCATTTTTAATATTGAATACGTATAAGTTTAAATTCGGGATAATCTAGTTACCTGGTCCGAGAACTGCCCCATTCCTAAACAGTACTTTCCGTTAATTACTGTCATGGACTCTGCATCATTGGGGTCTTGATTCTCTGAGTAGACCACAACGTCACGTATCGATTGACATTCATCATAAGCTCCTAAATTGAACAGGTTGCCATCCATAATACCAGATTGCAATTTTGCCATGGCATCCAACACTGTGCAAGTTAAATACAATTAGATGACAATTGAATTAATTAAATTCCTCGTATAATGTGAGTTAAATTAAATCATACGGTGACTTCCAATAAAACTCATCTCATGAAGTGTTATAAATATAAAACTTTGAATTCACTTACTTTTCCAAGCCCATTCTTCTGTATTGCTAATTCCATTCCCATAAACTTCAATTGCCTTTAAACAATCCGGTGAAACATTAGCATCTTTAAATCCTTGTAGGAATGTGTGAGGAAAATTGTTTAACTTATTTATAATTTCACTGATCATTTTAGTATCATTGACACTAAGTTCTGATGATACACCCAATACACAAACTGTCACTAATAATGTCTTTAAAACAAAAGTTGAAGCCATTTTGTTAAATATATTTTCAACTAACGCACTGATGTGCACACTTGTGTTGTGATCCTATTAATGTGAAACCGTTTTTAGTCTCCGCACTTCAATGAATCTTGCGCGCAATCGAAGCCGTAATTGTGTAAGGGTTTGCGATAATCTCTCGTATATATACGCACTGGACGATTTATATTTTGAAAATTACAGCAGCGGGTGTCGAGTGGTTGATTAATCATTGTTGATTTCGAGTGGATCGGAGAAGGTGGACCCTTGAGAGAAAAATGTGTCGTATTTATGGATGTATGCGAATGACTAATACAATCACTATAAACACTTATTAATTGGTTTATATTGATAGCGTGCACGCTGATAAGACAAAGACAATTTTTTTTTAATATTGTAATTTTTCTTTTTTCAAATTCGCAATTTTTTAAAAGTTTGCAAATATATCAGATTATTTCAATTTTTTAATTTTTTCAATAAAAAGCAATAGATAATTAAATATTTGGATTATTGTTAAGTATGTCGATGTGTTGTAATATTTTGTATCTTAATGTTTGAAAATATTTTTTTATCTGATTTATTTATTCATTAGTCATTGTAAAATCATTGTATCTAAACATTGTCTATTTTGCGATGTCATGTTGTATAATAAATAGGTAGTATTATTTATTTGGGAATACCTGATTCACTACAACGCAGTAAATTTGGAATGTTATCATTGATAACTTGTCTCGCTGCTATCTTAAATTGCTTGAATACTATGGATTGTTACCAAAAGAAACAACTCACGTCATTAAATGACACCTCCGATTGCATTTTAATATTAAATATATTTTTATGCTTTTAGTTTTTACGATTTGTTGACAATATCAAGCATATTAATATGCAGGCTCGATGAGACGGGGCTCAACTGGGGTAAATTCCTCGGGGTCCGGCTGATCGCTCTTAAATCGCCAACACAAAAATATTAGCAAAAAAATTGTTGACTGCTCGACGGCTTTGCCTTGTTTATTCAGTTATATTGCAATTAATCGCAATTGTGTAGTTGAGTCGCATTCGATTTACCGTAGCAGGGTGCCGATAAAAATACATCATGTTCTGGGCACCGTATGAAGGTAGCGGTAGAAGTGACTCGTGTTCAGGGCACCGTACAAAAGCAGTGGAAGAAGTGACTCGTGTCCAGGGCACCGTACAAGGGCAGCGGTAAAAGTGATTCGTGTTCAGGGCACCGTATGAGCGCAGCGGTAGAAGTGACTCGTGTTCAGGGCACCGTATGTGGATGATTGTATAGCTGAATCCCATTTGCCCATTTGTTCTTAAGAATTAAAATTTTATCTCTCAGATTTCCGTTTTAACTATCTTATCTTATAGAGAATAGTCCGTAGATTAAGATTCGGCGATTCGTTCCTTTTTATCTCTATTACATTGAGGTTTTTAGTCATTATAATACACTCTTGATAATATGTGATAATAACATTAATTTTTGATTATAAGAGTCTAAATTTTGGAACTAGTATCTGTGGCATTCATAGATGGCACTAGCATGCACTGAAAATCATAAAATCGAGTTATACGGCTTATTTGTACATTTATTGACAATCGTGGGCACGAGAATAGTTTTGTATACATTGCTGTTATCTGCGATTCGGGGTAAACAACGATTTTAACGCATGTGTCCCACGCGCCGTCTCCTAGCGCCGCATCAACTTGCTGCATGCTGCGAAATACATTTTTGCAACAAATAGGTCGCCTGCTTGGTGCATAACATTAGTATATTCCAATTAATAAAAATTGGTTGAATTGTTTGGGCGTGAAGGCGTCACAAACAAATAAATTCATATTTATATATGAATTATTTTATTTTATATGTATTTTGCTATAATTCCAAATTATATAAACATTAAATTGCTATGAAATGATAAATTAAAACTACGATATTGCAAAAATAGCATTTGGTATTGTATTCTTTGAACTGAACCATAATTAACGACACAATATTATTTATTTTCTGCTGCGTTCGAATTATGATGCAAATCAGTTTCACAACTTTGGTTTATAAGGTACTGATACTACAAGCCTTTTTCTATTTTCACCCCCAAATATATATTTTTAATGATGATGATATGCAAAAATACAAACTGATAAATACTCACATCAAGAAATTATCTTTAATTAATTAGTTCATATATGCTTTATTATCCATTTAGGTTTTATTATTTAATTATTATAAAAAAATATTATTAAATTATAATTTCTACATTTCTAGCAGTCTCAAAGTATTATATTAAAATTAATATTTACAGTGTTGTTCATTCTCTAATAATATTAAGAAAAAATTATAGACATGTCACTTTGTTTTGGTTTCTCTTCAACATAGCCAGCGTTAACAACGCCATGTGGATTATTCAATGTTCCACTCAAACGATGGTGTAAACCACTTTCCACATTCCTATTTTCTATATTTGATGGGCTACCAATATGACTATTTATATTTTCAGTCACATCAATGGCTTTGCTTGTTGGTTTGTCGCTTACTGGTCTTTTAGAACCGCCACGACCAAAAATTAGTTTTTCAATGATTATAACCGGAGATTCAAACACCAAAGTCCATACAACGCTGATTGCAAATACTAGAGCAAAGATGGACCAGAACTCATACATCTATAACCAATAAAATCGTGATTAGTAAATTAATCCTATTTGACAATAAATGGCGGTACTTACAGCGTGTGCGTTTGAGAACAGTAGTGGCTGTTTGATTGACATATACAAAACTAGAAGGACTAAGGAATGGGTTAGATACATCGAATAGGTAAGACGTGCCAATACTTGGAATACCCTCGATGATAAAAACGCATTTACAGGACCTTAAAAATTGCATATTATACAAAGTGTTTCAAGGTATATAAATTATATATTGGGTATTTACTTACCACCGTATCCAGTTACACAAGCAAATATTAACCAAGAAAGCGCAATAGACCATGCAGGACGAACGAAAGCGATGTAGGATGACATTGCAAGACGATCATATTCATCTTGCATTTTATCTACAAAAACGCATGTAGCCATAACAGCCAATGATCCGGCCCATAGGCATATGTTTAACAACTGAAATTGAAATTATAAAACATTAAATAATTTTTTTTAATATGTTAGTTTTAGTATTAGTAACATCAACTTACTCTACTCATTTTAAATTCTCCTTTTTGTACAACTTTGATTTTATAAATGTAGTAACCAACTATGATGCCAATTAACCAAGGGGCCGCACGAGTATAAGTAGCGGTGTAATAGATTGTCATATAGTCAGTCAATGCGTTTGGATTATCTAGATTTCTATTAATAAAAATATAAAAATCAGTTTTGATTCATTTGATGTTTTAATTGACTGAACTTACATTGAATTCATATCAGTCAGTTTATGGACCCACGCCACTGCAAAACTAGTAGAAATGGACGCCAATGCAGCTACAACAATTGCAGCAAGTGTAATTCTTGGCCAACGTTTGATTGGAAACAGGATAAGTGGCGAAAGAAGAAACAGTTGCATATCCACTTGCAAATACCAACTTTGTCCAATACACTAGAAAATATAAATGTTTAATGATTGAAGTACTGTACTCGAACTACAAAAAAAAATTAAAGAAACAAAAATTACCCATTCTTCGGGATTCACGTAGTTATGAATGTATAACAACATACTCCACCAATATTTCTTACAGGCCTCGTTAGCACCACCGTTCTTAGGCCAGTAAGGTCCAGATCCAAAATGTTTAAGAATTGTGACGTGTACAACAATAACAGCGGCCATAGCTGGAGTTAAACTACAAAAGAAATTAAAACTTTAGTAAATAATACAACTTTTTTTTTCGAAAGAACAAATGCGGAATCATTTATGATCCTTGATGCGTGTAAATACTGCCGAAGTACTCATGATAATAAAATGAGATGAGCATACTCTTAATATAAATGTGTATGAAATTATATTAAATTGTCGGCGACAACTTACCGAAGATAACGATGCAAATAGTAGAAGAAAACATTGAAAGTTTGTTTATCTTTTGTTGATTTCAAATAGACATAGATCATCACAATACCACCCATTAGAAAAAATGAATCTACGGAGACTGTAGCCCCGCGGATGTACATTGTCCAACCATCAGTGAAAAACTAAAATAAAAAATAATTAAAATTTAATGTTTAAGTAAATTTATTCATTAGTAGATTATAGAAAAATGGGCAAAACTTACGTTTACGATGTTCAACACATTTGCTACTGCCACCATCGGGCTACTGATGAAGACATGACCAATGAGAACCCACATCATACTTATTGAACGAATACCAGAGATACATTCCAGTTGGCCTGTGTTTGTACCAGGTTCTGTGCTTGCAAAGAGTTTCTCACCGTTGGTCACAACAGAAAACGCCAGTAGTATGGGGTGAATTGTTTCTATAAAATAAATGTAAATATATTACTAAATTTTAAATAATTGAGTATAGTTGCGAATAATCGTACTTTTCTCGAAATATCTGAGATAAACGTCATAGATTGATGATACTACCATTATTCCCAAAATTATTCCAAAACATACTCTAGAAGAGATCACAGATGAAGCATTAATATTTAAAAAAATGACCATTTCAACTATTCGATTTCAATAAATTTAGAATTTGTTTTTTTCTGTTGATAAAGAGTATTCACTTACATAACAGCTATATCTCCACCGGTAATTTCCGGATCCATGCTTGGATCGTGACAATAAACTTCAGAGAATTCAATTGGCAGTTGTGCCAACGCCATCATTATGTTTAGATCATCCGATGAACATGCATCTGGGCTGCACATCGCCCATCCTATCGAAATCTACGAATAAATAAATATAGAAGTATTAATTTAATTTAGTGCATGCTTCAAATTTCCAGTTTTAATATTGAATTCGCAAAAGTTCGAATTCTGGATAATCCAATCTTGTTATGAATGCATCACATCATTATATCGTAATTAAATACATCCCGCCCGATTGGAATTTAATAAACAAACGCGATATCGAGCGATGTCACCTCATTTAGTTTGTTTAGTGCTTTTTGTCACCGTCAATAACAACTACGGACAAATAGGTAAATATTTATATCGAAATAGATAAAATTTTTGGCCAAAAAAAACATCAGATTATTAAATTAATATAAATTTTAAAATTTGATATGATTAAGAAAAAATAATTCGATTAGTTTTAAACTGTTAAATTTTAATTTTTGAATTTTAAATATTTAAACTACTTACGCCAGGCAGCAGTTGACCCGCACCTAAGCAGTACTTTCCGTTAATTACGATCCTGGATTCGCCATCACTGATGTCTCGATTCGGTGAATAGATCACAATATCTCGAACCGATTGACATTCGTCGTAAGCGCCCAAATTATACATATTCCCAGCCAGAATACCAGATTGTAGCTTGGACATTGCATCAAACACTGTGCAAAAATTAATAGAATTAATAAAAAACATCTCATGAAGTGTTAAAAACAAAATAAAAACAATAAAAATACTTACTTTTCCAAGCCCATTCTTCTCCACTTGCAACTGCACCCTCATAAAGTTTCATGGCTTTTATACAATCCGGTGAAGCATTCAAATCTTTAAATCCAAGTAGGAATGTTTGAGGAAAATCGTTTAACTTATTCATTATTTCACTGATCATTTTAGTATCATTGGCGCTAAATTCCGATGATACACCCAATACACAAACTGTCACTAATAATGTCTTTAAAATATAATTTAAAGCCATTTTGTTAAATATAAATTTAACTAACACACGGACTTTTATTTTTTAGTTGATTCCACACTTGTGTGAAGATACAATTAATTTGAGACAATTTTTGGGGTTTTTAGGGTGAAAAGGTTCGCAATAATCTTTTATATATACACGCACTGAGAGATTATTATTTTGATAATTACAATGGTGAGATTCAAGTGAAGTGGTTGATTACACATTGTAGATGTGATCTTTGAGAAAAAAATTTTACATTTATGCTTCCTACTTTGGAAATTCGTAAATGAGTAATAATAATCGAAGGGAATACCATAAACACTTATTGATTATTTTGTGTTGATTGTGCGTACGCTGATAAGGCAAAACTGAAAATTGTACTTAGCATATAAATAGCTATAAATAGCATTAGCGGGATATTTATTCTTGAAATCATCGCAATAATATTTGAAGTAGGTAAAGAGTTTAGATTCTGAAGTACCTCTTAAACAATAATGTAACATTGCATAATTTTTTTATAGGTTTTTATTAAGTGTGTCAATATGTTGTAATATTTTGTATTGTAATGTCTGAAAATATTTTTATATTTTTATCTTAGGTTTGGGTTATGTTAAAATCATTGTATCCAAAGCAATGTCTATTATGCGAGGTCATGTTGTGTAAAAAATAGGTACTATTATTTATTTGGGAATACCGGATTCACTACAACGCAGTAAATTTGGAATGTTATCATTGATAAGTGGTCTCGCTGCTACCTTAAAGTGCTTTAATACAATGGAATGTAACCAAAAGAAACAACTCTCGTCAATAAACGACACCTCCGATTGCATTTTATTATTAAATATATTTTTATGCTTTTTGTTTTTACGATTTGTTGACAATATCAAGCATATATGTATGCTGGGCCGATGAGACAGGGGGTCAACTGGAGTAAATTCCCCGGGGTCCGGCTGATCGCTCTTAAATCGCCAACACAAAAATATGGCAAAAAAATTGTCGACTGCCGGAGTTCGCGGATTTTCCCGCGCAGGCTCTCGAGGACTCAGCCTACCTGTGACACAAATTAGACGACGAAAAAAGAAAAATTGCACATTTAATCACGTTTTTGGTCCTTTTATCCCATGAGATTGAATTATTTTAAATTCCTATCTAATGCAGAATTTTCCAATCTTTCATAATTTTCAATCCGTTGGTCGCTATCGCTTTTAGTTTAAAAAATATGCACTATTATCGTTTATTGACTCCAATATGTCAGGAACGTTGATTTTTCGTTGTTTATTTAGTTATATTGCAATTCATCGTAATTGTCAAGTTGAGTCGCATTCGATTTACCATAGCAGGGCACCGCATGAGGGTAGCGGTAGAAGTGACTCGTGTTCAAGGCACCGTACAAGGGCAGTGGCAGAAGTGACTCGTGTTCAGGGCACCGTACAAGGGCAGCGATAGAAGTGATTCGTGTTCAGGGCACCGTATATGGATGATTGTATAGCTGACTCCAATTCGCCCAATTTTTCTTAAAAATTAAAATTTCATTTCTCTGATTTCCCCTTTAACTATATTATCTTATAGAGAATAGGTCGCAGAATAGTCTCTGCAATTTGTGCCTATTTATCTTTTTTAATTTACGAGATATTCGCGATTGAGTAAAATGGGCAAAAATTGCAAAATATCACTTTTTAGCACTTTTAGTCGCGTTTTTCGACCTTGTTCTGTAGGAAATATAATTATTTTATATTTTATCTGATAGGGAATTTTCCAATCTTTCATAATCAACAATTCGTTGGTAGCTATCTCTTTTAGTTTAAAAGATATGAATTTTTGAAAATCGTCGAAAAAAAGTATCAAGCACCCCCCCTGGCAATTTTTTCTTAAGACTTAAAATTTTATCTCTCAGATTTCCCTTTTAACTATCTTATCTGATAGAGATTGGTCCGTAGATTAAGACGCTGCGATCAGATCTTATTTATCTCTTTTAGTTTACGAGATAATCGCGATTGAATAAAATGGGCAAAAATTGCAAAATGTCACTTTTTAGCACTTTTAGTCGCGTTTTTCGACCTTTAACTGTAGGAAATATAATTATTTTATATTTTTATCTGATAAGGAATTTTCCAATCTTTCATAATCAACAATTCGTTGGTAGCTATCTCTTTTAGTTTAAAAGATATGAATTTTTGAAAATCGTCGAAAAAAAGTATCAAGCACCCCCCCTTGGCAATTTTTTCTTAAGACTTAAAATTTTATCTCTCAGATTTCCCTTTTACCTATCCTATCTGATAGAGATTGGTCCGTAGATTAAGACGCTGCGATCAGATCTTATTTATCTCTTTTAGTTTACGAGATATTCGCGATTGAATAAAATGGGCAAAATTGCAAAATGTCACTTTTAGCACTTCTAGTCGCGTTTTCGACCTTTTCAGTAGGAAATATAATTATTTTATATTTTTATCTGATAAGGAATTTTCCAATCTTTCATAATCAACAATTCGTTGGTAGCTATCTCTTTTAGTTTAATAGATATGAATTTTTGAAAATCGTCGAAAAAAAGAATCAAGCACCCCCCCTTGGCAATTTTTTCTTAAAACTTAAAATTTTATCTCTCAGATTTCCCTTTTAACTATCCTATCTGATAGAGATTGGTCCGTAGATTAAGACGCTGCGATCAGATCTTATTTATCTCTTTTAGTTTACGAGATATTCGCGATTGAATAAAATGGGCAAAAATTGCAAAATGTCCCTTTTTAGCACTTTTAGTCGCGTTTTTCGACCTTTTTCTGTAGGAAATATAATTATTTTATATTTTCATCTGATAGGGAATTTTCCAATTTTTCATAGTCAGCAATTTGTTGGTATCTATCTCTTTTAGTTTAAAAGATATGAATTTTTGAAAATCGTCAAAAAAAAGTATCAAGCACCCTCCCTTCGTCGTTATGTGTTATGATTTTAACTATTGTATCCAAAGCAATGTCTATTATGCGAGGTCATGTTGTGTAAAAAATAGGTAGTATTATTTATTTGGGAATACCGGATTCACTACAACGCAGTAAATTTGGAATGTTATCATTGATAAGTGGTCTCGCTGCTACCTTAAAGTGCTTTAATACAATTTTTCCCGCGCAGGCTCTCAACGACTCTGCCTACCTGTGACACAAATTAGACGAGCGGCACGGTCGAACACAATTACGGGATATTCGCAATTAGAGAAAAGGGCAAAAACAAAAAAAGAAAAATTGCACATTTTGTCTTGTTTTTGGTCCTTTTATCCCATGAGATTAAATTATTTTAAATTCCTATCTAATGCAGAGTTTTCCAATCTTTCATAATTTTCAATCCGTTGGTCGATATCGCTTTTAGTTTAAAAAATATGCACTATTATCATTTATTGACTCCAATATGTCAAGAACGTTGATTTTTCCTTGTTAATTTAGTTATATTGCAATTAATCGCAATTGTCTAGGTGAGTCGCATTTGATTTACCATAGCAGGGTGCCGATAGAAGTGACTCGTGTTCAAGGCACCGTACAAGGGCAGTCGCAGAAGTAACTCGTGTTCAGAGCACCGTACAAAGGAAGCGATAGAAGTGATTCATGTTCGGAGCACCGTATAAGGGTAGCGGTAGAAGTGACTTGGGTTCAGGGCACCATATGTGGATGATTGTATAGCTGACTTCCATTTGCACATTTTTTCTTAAAAATTTCATTTCTCTGATTTTCACTTAAACTATATTACCTTATAGAAAATAGTCCGTAGATTAAGACTCGGCGGTTCGTTCCTTTTTATCTCTTTTACATTGAAGTTTTTAATCATTATAATACACTCTTGATAATATGTGCTCCATACAAAAGTGGAAACACATCGAAACATTAATTTTTGATTATAATAGTCTAAATTTTGGAATTAGTACCTGTGGCATTCATAGATGGCACTATGATGCACTAAAAATCATAAAATCGAGTTATACGGCTTATTTGTACATTTGTGGGGATCTTTACCCAACGATTACTTCTATATTTCAAAACTTTATAACTTTCTTCATCTATATTGCATACCGTAATTCTTCATCCAAAATTCCCAAAATTCCTAATGTCTTTTATTACCTTATCATATACTACCCTTGAAAAACCTAATCCCAGAGTCGGACGGTTTGGCACGCTGTATCTAGCGTGCGGTCAGTAGCAGATGGTCCGGCTCGGATTCCCAAAATCCGACGGTCAACTTTCCCTCTCTTCAATGTCACACACTTTCTTCTACCAATCAAATCTATCGCTTTCTTCCTACTTCCAAATTTCTTGTCACCACCCATCAACTTGAAGGGTTGCTGGTGAGTGACAAGGGTGTAGGAAGATCAGTTCTTCACAACACTTTACACTTCTTGACATTACTTCTTACTCTACACTTCTTCGAGACTTCTTAACTATCCTTCTTAAGCAACACTTCTTCAAGACTTGGTAAATCTCAACATCAGATAATAAACTTAATTCGTGATATTTAAACATTGTGTCTTTGCATCAATTATAACTCCCACTCACCGATGCCACACATTTATCGACAAACGTGGGCACGAGAATAGGTTTGTATACATTGCTGTTATCTGCGATTCGGTGTAAACAACGTTTTTAACGCATGTGTCTCGCGCACTGTCTCCTAGCGCCGCATCAACTTGCTGCATGCTGCAAATTACATTTTTGCAACAAAAAAGTCGCCTGCTTGGTGCATAACATTAGTATATTCAAATTAATAAAAATTGGTTTGAATTGTTTGTGCGTGAAAGCGTCACAAACAAATAAACTCATATCTATATATGAATTATTATGTATTTTGCTATAATTCCAAATTATATAAACATAAAATTGCTATTAAATGATAAATAAAAACTACGATATTGCAGAAATGGCATTTGGTATTGTATTCTTTGAACTGAACCATAATTAACGACACTATATTATTTATTTTCTGTTGCGTTTGAATTATGATGCAGTTTCACAACTTTGGATTTTAGTATTTTGTATTGCATCGTTATTTGTATTCATGTCAATAGGTTTATTAGGTACTGAAACTACAAGCCTTTTTCTATTTTCACCCCCAAATATATATTTTTAATAATGATGATATGCAACAAATCAAACTGATAAAAACTCATACTCATATCAAGAAATTATGTTTAATTAATTAGTTCATATATGCTTTATTATTTAATTAGGTTTTATTATTAAATTATTATAAAAAATATTATTAAATTATAATTATTACATTTCTAGCAGTCTCAAAGTATTATGTTAAAATTAATATTTACAGAGTTGTTCATTCTCTAATAATATTATGAAAAAATTATTGACATGTCACTTTGTTTTGGTTTCTCTTCAACATAGCCAGCGTTAACAACGCCATTTGGATTATTCACTGTTCCACCCAAACGATGATGTAAACCACTTTCCACATTCCTATTTTCTAAATTTGATGGGCTACCAATATGACTATTTATATTTTCAGTCACATCAATGGGTTTGCTTGTTGCCTTGTCGCCTACTGGTTTTTTTGAACTGCCACCACCAAAAATTAATTTTTCAATGATTATAACCGGAGATTCAAACGCCAAAGTCCATACAACGCTGATTGCAAATACTAGAGCAAAAATGGACCAGAATTCATACATCTAGAACAAATTAAATTGTGATTAGTAAATTAAAGCTATTTGACAATAAATGGCGGTACTTACAATTTGTGCGTTTGAGAACAGTAGTGGCTGTTTGATTGACATAACCAAAGCCATAAGGACAGTGAAATGTATTAGGTACATCGAATAGGTAAGACGTGCCAATACTTGGAATACCCTCGATGATAAAAACGCATTTATAGGACCTAAAAAATAACATAATATACAAAGCGTTTCAA
Source organism: Dalotia coriaria (assembly GCF_025399875.1). Classification (NCBI taxonomy): domain Eukaryota; kingdom Metazoa; phylum Arthropoda; class Insecta; order Coleoptera; family Staphylinidae; genus Dalotia; species Dalotia coriaria. The sequence continues at coordinate 8,306,206 of NW_027045445.1, forward strand.
AGTGTGTACATAAATCCCTACTAATATTATAAATTCGAAAGTCCTGATGTTTGTTAAACTTTCACGCAAAAACTACTTAACCGATCATCATGATAATTTGTACACATATTCTTAGTGGTCCCCGAATGGTTATAGGCTACTTTATATTTAATATAAAAACATATATTTTTAAAATAAAATAAAGAAATTGTTTAGCCAATAATACCTCTGCATCTGGCTATTTGACTACTTTAACGCCATCTAGCAATTCCAGAAATGAAGCTCAAACCTAAGTACTATTGTACCATCACATTGTATTATCACACTGTATTACCGACAGCTACGTCAACATCAAATCCAATTGACTACACTATGGAGACTGTACACTATACTTCCATAGACTATACATTCAGCCATTTTAAACTTCCCGCCATTCTACTTCATTGTTAGTTCTTCAGTGACTACAGACGCGTACGGAAGCAACTTCATTATTTTAGATATTCGCAAGCGAAGCCGCAGGTTAAAGCTAGTTATGAAATAAATATATTGCGTATTTACTTACCACCGTATCCATTTACACACGCGAATATTAACCAAGATAGTGCAATAGACCATGCCGGACGAAGGAAAGCAATGTAAGATGACATATCAAGACGATCATATTCGTCTTGCAATTTGTCTACGAAAACGCATGTAGCCAAAACTGCCAATGATCCGGCCCATAAGCATAAGTTTAACAGCTGCAATTGAAATTATAAAACATTAAATAAAATAAAAATATAAATAAAAAAATATATGTTAGTTTCAGTATGTGTAACATCAACTTACTCTACTCATCTTAAATTCTCCTTTTTGTACAACTTTGATTTTATAAATGAAGTAACCAACTATGATGCCAATTAACCAAGGGGCAGCACGAGTATATGTAGCGGTGTAGTACATTTTCATATAATCGAGCGATGCGTTTGGATTCTCTAGATTTCTATTAATAAAACAATAAAAATCAGTGTTGATTCATTTGATGTTTAAATTTACTGAACTTACATTGAATTAATATCAGTCAGTTTATGGACCCACGCAACTGCAAAACCGGTAGAAATGGACGCCAATGCAGCTACGACAATTGCAGCAAGTGTCAATCTTGGCCAACGTTTGATTGGAAACAGGATAAGTGGTGAAAGAAGAAACAGTTGCATGTCTACTTGCAGATACCAACTTTGTCCAATACACTAGAAGATATAAATATATTTAAACATTGAAGTAATGATAAATTCCAAAAAACAATTGAAACTTACGTTTTCTTCGGGATTCACGTAGTTTTGAATGTATAGCAGTGTACTCCACCAATATTTCTCACAGAACTCGTAAGCACCACCGATCATAGGCCAGTAAGGTCCAGATCCAAAATGTTTAAGAATTGTAATGTGTACCACTAGAACAGCGGCCATAGCAGGAGTTAAACTACAAAAGAAATTAAAACTTTAGTAAATAAAACATAGGATGATCATGGATGATCCTTGATGCATGTAAATATTGCCGAAGTACTCATGATAATAAAATGCCATGAATTTGGATTTTCACGTCTCAAGTGATTGGGTGTCATATTGTACGATGATCCAGTGACACAATTGCATTCCAATTAATCATCTCCTTATCATGCTTGCTTAATTAAATTAAAAGCTATCCAATAAAAGCATTCACGTGATATAAATGTAGATGAGATTATGTTCAATTGACTGCGATTTATTATTTATTATGAGTTGTCTGCGACAACTTACCGAAGGTAACGATGCAAATAGTATAAGAAAACATTGAAAGTTTGTTTGTCTTTCGTTGATTTCAAATAAACATAGATCATTACTATACCACCCATTAGAAAAAAGGAATCTACGGAGACTGTAGCGCCGCGGATGTACATTGTCCAACCATCAGTGATAAACTAAAAAAAAAAATAATTAAAATTTAATGTTTCAGTAGATAATGGTAAAAGTGAGTTTAACTTACGCTTCCGAAGTTCAACGTATTTGCTACTCCGACCATCGTGCTAATGTTGAAGACATGACCAATGAGAACCCACATCATACTTATTGAACGGATACCGGAGAGACATTCCAGCTGGCCAGTGATTGTACCTGGTTCTGTGGTTGCAAAGAGTTTCTCCCCGTTGGTCACAGCAGAAAACGCCAGTAGTATAGGGTGAATTGTTTCTTTAAAATAAATATATGTATATAAGCAAATTTAAAAAAAATGAATATATAATAATCTTACTTTTATTGAAATATCTGAGATACACGTCGTAGATTGATGATACAACCATTAATCCCAAAATTATTCCAAAACATACTCTAGAAGAAAACACAGTTGAAACGTTAAATTATGGCAGCTATTATAAAAAAATACAATGTGAAATCTTAGATTCTAATAATTCTGAGCTTAATTTTCACTTGAAACAATGAAAAACAATGAAAACAATAAAAAAATATTTTCTTACATAACAGCTATATCTCCGCCGGTAATTTCCGGATCCAAACTTGGATCGTGACAATTAATTTCAGAAAAATAAATTGGCAGTTCTGCCGACGCCATCAATATGTTTAAATCATCCGCTGAACATGCATCTGGGCTGCACATCGCCCATCCAATAGAAATCTACGAATAGATAAATATAGAAGTATTAATTTAATTTAGTGCATGCCTCAAATTTCCAGTTTTAATATTGAATTCGCAAAAGTTTGAATTCTGGATAATCCAATCTTGTTATGAATGCATCACATCTTTATATCCTAATTAAATACATCCCGCAAAATAGGAATTTAATAAACAAACACGATATCGAGCGATATCACCACATTCAGTTTGTTCAGTGCTTTTTGTCACCGTCAATAACATCGACAAGCAAATAGGTAAATATTTATATATAAATATTTAGAATTTTTGGCGCAAAAACATCAGATTATTAATTTAATATAAATTTTAAAATTTGATATGATTAAGAAAAAAATAATTCGATTAGTTTTAAACTGTTAAATTTTAAGTTTTGAATTTTAAATATTTAAACTACTTACGCCAGGAATCAGTTGACCAGCACCTAAGCAGTACTTTCCGTTAATTACCATCCTGGATTCGCCAACACTGATGTCTCGATTCGGTGCATAGATCACAACATCTCGAATCGATTGGCATTCGTCGTAAGCGCCCAAATTATACATATTCCCAGCCAGAATACCAGATTGTAGCTTGGACATTGCATCCAACACTGTGCAAAAATTAATAGAATTAATAAAACAACATCTCATGAAGTGTTAAAAACAAAATAAAAACAATAAAAATACTTACTTTTCCAAGCCCATTCTTCTCCACTTGCAACTGCACCCTCATAAAGTTTCATGGCCTTTATACAATCCGGTGAAGCATTCAAATCTTTTAATCCACGTAGGAATGTTTGAGGGAAATCGTTTAACTTATTCATTATTTCACTGATCATTTTAGTATCATTGGCGCTAAATTCCGATGATACACCCAATACACAAACTGTCACCAATAAAGTCTTTAAAATAAAATTTAAAGCCATTTTGTTAAATATAAATTCAACTAACACACAGACTTTTATTTTTTAGGTGATTCCACACTTGTGTGGAGATACAATTAATTTGAGACAATTTTTAGTCTCACGCGCGCTATCGAAGTCGTAATTGTGAAATGGTTCGCAATATTCTTTTATATATACACGCACTGAGAGATTAATATTTTGATAATTACAATGGTGAGATTCAAGTGGTTGATTACACATTGTAGATGTGACCCTTGAGAAAAAAATTTTACATTTACGCTTCCTACTTTGGAAATTCGCAAATGAGTAATAATATAATCGAAGGGAATACCGTAAACACTTATTGATTGTTTTGTGTTGATTGTGTGTACGCAGATAAGACAAAACAAAAAAATTGTACTTTGTATAAAAATGGATATAAATAGCATTAGCGGAATTTTTATTCTTTAAATTATCGAAATATTTTTTGAAGTAGATAAAAAGTTATGATTCTGAAGCTTCTCTTAAACAATAATGTAATATTGCATAATTTTATATAGGTTTTTATTAAGTGTGTCAATATGTTGTAATATTTTGTATTGTAATGTCTGAAAATATTTTTATTTTATTTTATATTTTTATCATAGGTATGTGTCATGTGGAAATCATTGTATCTAAAGCAATGTCTATTATGCGATGTCATGTTCTACAACAAATAGGTAGTATTATTTATTTGGAAATACCTGATGTACTACAACGCAGTAACTTTTAATTTTTACCGTTCGGGTATTGTCTCGCTATTATATTCAAGTGGTTGTACAATAAGGAATGCTACCTAATGAAACAACTCACGTGAATAGATAACAATAGCAAACGAGTATTATTGGAAAATATATTCTGTTTAAGTTTTTACGAGGAAGTTATGATTTGAAGGAATGTCTTGATCGGCTTTGTATCTACGAGTAAAATAAATAAATAGTGATGTAACAATAATTGATTTTTCATATCTATCAGCTTTCAAGCCTTATTTCGCAGATTGGAAAATATAATAAATGAATAAACTATTATTGAAGTCTTTTTTATATTTGTTTTGATATGTAATACCCAGAATGTAGAATTATATAAATATTTACCTGCTAAAATATTTATAAATGAACACTATGCTAGACATTCCCGTTTTTGACGCCACGGAAACCACACATAACTAAATTTTTAATTTTAGTGGAACAATACGAGTACATCCGGCAATGATCTACGGCAGTATTTATTTTTACTGCGGTGTAATTCTATAGATTTTGAATAAAATGTTGTTTTCAAAATGTTTATTATTAAAAAAAATATTATTATATTACAATTATTACATTGCTAACAGTCTCAGAGTATTAAAATTAATATTTACAGTATTGTTTATTTTTTGATAATGATTTGATATAAATTTATGATTTGCCACTTTCATTTGATTTCTCTGTATTGTAGCCAGCGTTGTCAATTCCACTTTGATTATTCAATCGATGATGTAAACCACTTTCCACATTCCTATTTTCTATATTTGATGGGCTACCAATATGACTATTTGTATTTTCAGTCACATCAATGGGTTTGCTTGTTGTCTTGTCTCCTACTGGTTTTTTAGAACTGCCACCACCAAAAATTAATTTTTCAATGATTATAATCGGGGATTCAAACGCCAAAGTCCATACAACGCTGATGGCAAATACAAGAGCAAAAACTGCCCAGAACTCATACATCTATAACCAATTAAATTGAGATTAGTAAATTAAAGGTGTGTGACAATAAATGGCACTACTTACAGCTTGTGCGTTAGAGAACAAAAGTGGCTGTTTGATTGACGTAACCAAAACAAGATGAATTGTGAAATGTGTTAGGTACATCGAATACGTAAGCCGTGCCAATACTTGGAATACCCTCGCTGATAAAAACGCATTTATAAAACCTTAAAAATTTCATAATATACCAAGTGTTTCAACGTATGTAAATTATATATTGGGTATTTACTTACCACCGTATCCAGTTACACAAGCGAATATTACCCAAGAAAGAGCTATAGACCAGGCAGGACGAACGAATGCGATGTAAGCTGACATATCAAGACGATCATATTCATCTTGCAATTTGTCTACGAAAACGCATGTTGTCAAAACAATCAATGAAGCAACCCACAAGGATATATTTAACATCTAAAAATGCAAAATATAAATAATATTAAATATTATTATATATACTGAATTTGGATTTTAGAAATAAATTTTAATGGATGTAACATTATCTTACCCAACTTATTTTAAATTCCCCTTTTTGTACAATTTTGATTTTATAAATGAAGTAACCAACTATGATCCCAATTAGCCAAGGGGATGCACGTGTATATGTGGCGGTATAGTACATTTTCATATAGTCCCCAGCCGCATTCGGATTTTCTGTATTTCTATTAAAAGAATTAAAAATCAATTTTGTTTCATTTGATTTAAAAAAATTACGAAATTTACATGAAATTAATATCAGTCAGTTTATGGACCCACGACACTGCAAATCCAGTAGAAATTGACGCCAATGCAGCTACGACAACTGCTGCAAGAGTAAATCTTGGCCAACGTTTGATTGGAAACAGGACAAGTGGTGAGAGAAGGAATAGCTGTGTGTCGACTTGCAGATACCAACTTTGTAAAATACACTAAAAGTTAAGTTTGGTTGAATTATGTGAGGTTTCATAACGTCAAAAGTGTACGCAAAAAATATATAACAAGTAATATTTACCGCTCCTTCGGGATTAACGTAATTTTGGATGTACAACAATGTGCTCCACCAATATTTCTGACAGGAATCGATTGCGAAGCCATTCATTATAGGCCAGTACGGTCCAGAACCAAAATGTTTCAGAATTGTGATGTGTACAACAAGAACAGCGGCCAGAGCTGGAGTTAAACTACAAAAGAAATTATAATTAAATCAATTCCAATCACACACCAATCAATCGTCTGTTCATCATGATTGCTTGATTAAATTGTAATCTGTCTACCAAATGCATTCGTGTGATATAAATGGCGATAAGATTGAAGTTATGGGTTGTCTGCGACAACTTACCGAAGATAACGATGCAAATAGTAGAAGAATATATTGAAAGTTTGTTTGTCTTTCGTTGATTTCAAATAGACATAGATCATCACAATACCACCCATTAGAAAAAAGGAATCTACAGAGACTGTGGCACCGCGGATGTACATTGTCCAACCATCAGTGTAAAACTTTAAAACAAAAATTAATATTTAATGTTTTACTATAAGTGGTTTTTTTTATTCATAAACTTACATTTAAGACGTTCAACATATTTGCTACTGCTACCATTGACATGTTGCTGAAGACATGACCAATGAGAACCCACATCATACTTATCGAACGAACACCGGAGAGACATTCAAGTTGGCCAGTGTTTGTACCTGGTTCTGTGGTTGCAAAGAGTTTCTCACCGTTGGTCACAACAGAAAACGCCAGTAGTATAGGGTGAAGTGTTTCTATAAAATAAATATAAGTATAAAAGTAAATTAAAAAAAAATCAGGAAAGTTGTTAATAATCTTACTTTTGTCAAAATATCTGAGATACACATCGTAGAGTGAAGATATGGCCATTATTCCCAAAATTATTCCAAAACATACTCTAGAAGAGATTACAGATGAAGCATTAATATTAAAAAAATGACAATTTCAACTATTCGATTCCAATAATTTTAGAATTTCTTTTTTTTTTTGGTAAAGGGTATTCACTTACATAACAGCAATATCTCCACCAGTAATTTCCGGATCCATACTTGGATCGTGGCAATAGTCTTCAGAAAATGCCATTGGCACTGAAGCCAACGTCATTGCTTTGTTTAAATCATCCGCTGAACATGCATCTGGGCCGCACATTGCCCATCCTATCGTAATCTATAATTAATTAAATTGAGAAAAGTATTAATTTATCTTAGTAGGTACATGACTTAAATTTCCGTATTAAGCATTGCATTCGCAAAAGTTTTATTTAGTTTGTTTAGTGCATTTCGTCACAATATCGATGGGTAAATAGGTAAAGTATCGAATTTAGAACACCGAAAACATATGATTTAATTTTGATACCTTTAAAATTTAATTATTATAATGATAAATCCAAAAAATATAAAAAGAATTTATTTAAACCAATTTTAAACAACTTACTTGATCCGTCAATTTGCCCGATCCCAAACAGTATTTCCCGTTAATTAACATAATTTCCTCTGCATCATTGATATCTGGTGTCTGCGAGGTGACCACAACGTCACGAATCGATTGACATTCGTCGTAAGCTCCTAACTCGTACAAATTCCCATTCATAATACCGGATTGCACTTTAGACATGGCATCCAACACTGTGCAAATTAAATATGATTCATTAGGCAATCAAAATAATTTAATATAGAATTAAAAATAAGAAAAACTTTGAAATCACTTACTTTTCCAAGCCCATTCTTCTTTCTTCGTAATTCCATTCCAATAAAATTTCATTGCCTTTAAACAATCCGGCGAAACATTAGCATCTTTAAATCCATGTACGAATGTTTGAGGAAAATTGTTTAACTTATTTATAATTTCACTGATCATTTTAGTATCATTGACGTTAAGATCTGATGATACACTCAATACATAAAGTGTCACTAATAATGTCTTTAAAATAAAATTTAAAGCCATTTTGTTAAATATAAAATCAACTATCGCACTGATTTTTACTATTTTTAGTTGCTTGCACACTAATGTTTTGATCCTATTAATTTGAAACGGTTTTTAGTCACGGCACTTCAATAAATCTTGCGCGCAATCAAAGTAATTGTGCAAGGGTTTGCGATAATCTCTCATATATATACGCACTGGAAGATTTATATTTTGATAATTGCTGCGGCGGGCGTCGAGTGGTTGATAACACATCATAGATTTAGAGTGCGTCAGAGCAGGTGGACTCTTGAAACAAAAATGCTTACGCTTCCTACTTTTAGGAATTCACGAATGAGTATATACGTACAATAGACAAAATATATATTATTATATTTTATTTTTCTTTAATTATATATATTTTATTTGAATTTTAAGAAAAAGTTAATTTATTTTTTTGTATTATTTCGCAGAATTTTACTTTTTGAATTTATTATTAAAGAAGGCTTTTATTTAAAAACAATAAATAACTATTTAGATACATTCCTTTTACAAGAATATAATATTTTGTAATTTACTAATGATTTTCATTAAATGTTTTAATGTGTTGTAATTGATTGTATTGTAATGCCTGAAAATCAAGTTTAATCTGCTTTATTTGCATTTTAAATTTTTTAAAATTCTATGTCAAACAATATTTATTTTGCCATGTCATATTGCGCAATAAATGGATAGTATTATATATTAGGGAATACCAGATTTACTACAGCGCAGTAAATTTGTATTATTATTGTTCAAAAGTTGTCTCGCTGCTATCTTAAAGTGGTTGTACTATGGAATGCTACCAGATGACACAGCTCAGGTGAATAGATAACATCACAGAGCAAATATTACTAGAAATTATATCCTTATAAGTTTTTATGAAAAAGTAAAGTTTTAAACAATTATTTATCGTGATTGTCTGAGAAATTTATATAACTACTAGCTGTAACCCGCGGCTTCGCTCGCGTTGAATCCATCAAATAAATATTAGAAATCATTATACATAGTTGAAACAGATTGATAGAAAGAATGTATATTTTACTGCTTGGCTAGGATTATCTATGTGAAAAAATTACTACATGCAATAAAGTTTTAAATTTTAGATGGAATGCTAGATGGCGTTAAAGTAGTCAATTAGTGAGATGCAGAGGTATTAGTGACTAAACAATTTCTTTATTTTAGTTAAGAAAATAATTATTTTTATTAAATAAAAAGTAACATATATCCTATCGGGGACCACTAAGAATATGTGTACAAATTTTCATGATGATCGATTAAGTAGTTTTTGCGTCAAAGTGTAACAAACATCAGGACATTCGCATTTATAATATTAGTAAGGATGTCACGAGAAATAGATCATCATATTCTTATTATTGAATTAATTGTAATAATTTATGTGAAACTTTATCAATTTTTTTCTTTAAGTTTGCGTGAATGACAAACAAAGAAAGGAAATTATATTTGTTTATTAAAATAATTTATTTTCTCTGAAACTTGCTATAATTATAAATTACTAGCTGACCTGGCGAACTTCGTACCGCCTTATTTATTTTTTATTTATTTAAACTTTATTACACAAAAAAATAATATTGTACAAAAGGCGTACATAATGCCGTAAGGCATTCTCTGCCAGTCACATCGCTAGCGACCCGCCCCGGCTTCGCACGGAAGTAAAAAACCGCATCAAAATCCGTTGCGTAGTTTCAATGATTTAAGCATACAAAGGGACAGACAGAGAAAGCGACTTTCCTTTTTCAAACAAAAACCTGTTTGTCAAAAACTTTAATAACCTTATTGTTGGCGCGGCGGGTATGTCACAAATTACCACAGATTACTATGTAAGTCATGTGAAGTTTATATATGCGTTCTGAAATCTCACACATAGATGGCGCGACAACGGGAAACGGGTTTTATTTTTTTTCAATCTTTCCGAGACATTTTCCTAATATTTCTTTCCGTAAGAACCTTCTACAGAGTATTTGAAAACTGTAAAAAAAAAATCAGCCAAATCGGTCTAGCCGTTTTCATGTGATGGCTTGACCACGCGAAACGGGTTTCATTTTTATATATATATAGATATAAATATTAAATTCCTATTAAATTGTAAATTGAAACTATGATTCAATAGAAATGTCATTTGGTGATGTTTTCCCTGAATTATAACCGTAATTAACGACACCAGTTTGATTATTATCTTCGGCGTTGGAATTATGGTGCACATCACTTTCACAACTTTGGTTTTCATTATTTTGTATTGTGTCGGTATTTGTATTAACGACGATGGGTTTATTATGTGCTGAAACTACCGGCCCCTTTTTGTTTCCACCCCCAAAAATAAATTTTTCAATAATGATGATGGGCGATTCGAAAGCCAATGTCCACACAACGCTGATTGCGAAAACCAATGCGAAAATCGACCAGTATTCGTAAATCTGAAAACAAATAACAAGTTTAAAATATTTACTTATGAGCTAGCGGTTAGTAGATGGCGCTACTTACAACTCGTGCGTGCGTGAAGGGCATTGGCTGCTTGATTGACAAGTATAGAACGTAGAGAACGGAGTAGTGCGTCAAATACATTGAATAAGTGAGTCGGGCGAGGACTTGAAAGACTCTAGCTGATAAGAATGCATTTACAGGACCTGAAAAGGAATTAATGTAAAATTATTTTAATTTTTAATCAAAAAACGTGTAAAATGATGAAGAATTAATTATTTAGTGAAGAAAAATTATTTTTTAAATGTTTACTTACCACCGTATCCAGTGACACAGGCGAATATCACCCAAGAGACTGCAATAGACCATGCAGGACGAATGAAAGCAATATAGGACGAATTGGCAAGACGATCATATTCATCCTGCGATTTGTCCACAAACACACAAGTTGCCATCACAGCTAACGAAGCAATCCACAACGCCATATTTAAAGTCTGGAAATTAAATTTAAAAATAAATCAAAACAGAATTCCTAATTTAATAATATACATTGTTTTATTTTTACGTACCACGCCAATTTTGAATTTTTGATCTTTCCGAACAATTTTCACCTGGTAGATAACATAACCAACTAAGATACCAATTAACCAGGGGGCAGCACGGGAGTATGTTGCATGGTAATACAAATCGGTATATTTTTCTACGATTTCGACGTCAACAGTCCTGTAAAATTAGTTAATGAAATAAATAATTTAATTGGTGTTATTTGAGTCAATCGTACAAAAGAAGATTGTTATTTAGTTTGTGAACCCAGGCCAATGCAAATCCAGTTGAGATGGATGCCACCGCAGCAACTGCAACTGCTGCAAGTGTATGTCTTGGCCAACGTTTGATTGGAAATAAGACAAGTGGTGAAAGAAGAAATAGTTGTGTGTCAACAGAGAGATACCAACTTTGCTGGATACACTATAAAATAAAAAATAAAAAATTATGAGAAAATAAGTAAAATTTTTTGAGTTTTTGTTTAAATTTAGATTTAGTGGTTAAAAAATTAGTATAACTTACCATTTCTAGTGTATTCGTGTAGTTTTGAATGTATAACAATAAACTCCACCAATATTTCTCGCAAGAATCATATGTCTTTGCAATCAATTGCGGCCAATGAGGTCCTGATCCAAAATGTTTGAGAACAGTAAGATATACGACAAGAACTGCGGCTAAAGCTGGAGTTAACCTTAAAAAAACATGAAATTAATTTTAGGTTAGATTAGGTTAGGTTAGGGTATGATAATTTTTAATTGGAGTATATTTATATACCGAAGATAACGATGCAAATAATAAAGGAATATATTAAACGTTTGTTTCTCTTTGGTTGATTTTAGATAAACGTAGATCATCACAATACCAGCCAATAGAAAGAAGGTGTCTACAGCAACAGTGGCGCCACGGACGTACATTGTGTCATCATCAGTCATAAACTAAAGAATTAGAATTTTAAAATCATAAAAACATAACTAACAAAAAATAAACTTACGTCGATAATATTGGTGATTTTTGTTACGGCAACTCCAGCGAGACTACCAAACATGTGGCCAAGAATCACCCACATCATACTCATTGAACGAATACCGGAAAGGCACTCCAATTGACCAGAATTTGTACCGGGTTCTGTGGTTGCAAAGAGTTTCTCTCCATTGGTAACCACAGAAAACGCCAATAATAATGGATGGGCCGTTTCTTTAATAATAAAATGTAAAAATTAATTCTGTTAAATAATTAAAATAAAATTAATCTTACTTTTTTCAAAATATCGAAGATACGTGTCGTACAAAGATGATACAGCCATTATTCCCAAAATAATTCCAAATACAACCCTGTGAAATGTATTCACATAAATTATTTGATATAATTAACTATTTAATTATTATCTCACATGACTGCAATATCCCCATCGGTGATTTCTGGTTCCTGGCTTGGATCTTGACACTGATCTTCAGAGAAAAACATTGGTACCGGAATTATCTGTATGATTTTGTTCAAATCATCGGCTGAACATGCGTCTGGGGCACACATTGCCCAATAAATAGGAATCTATATACAAATAAATAATTTTAGAAACAGAATAATTTTTAATCATTTGAAAATAATTTTAAACAACGTGACTGATATAAAATACGTACCCCAAGCAATATCCCCATACCCAAACAGTATTTTCCATTAATTTGGGTCATTTCTATTGCAATACTGCCGTCAGCTGGCTGTGAGAAGACCTCAATGTCACGAATTGATAGACATTCGTCAAAAGCTCCTAAATTGTAGAGGTTGGCGTCAAGAATTCCTGATTGCAACTTTGACGTAGCATCAACCACTACAAAAAATTAATGGTTTTAGTTATATTGTTATCACAATCAGAAATTATATCATTGATGTGCTGTTGAATACATAGTTAACTAAATTTGTTGATAAATATTGAAAGAATTTTGTAATTATCGCCAGATATTACAATATTGGTTCAATTTTTTCTTCTGATATAATTAAAATCCCAAAAAAAATTTCTCCTCTTATTTTACAGCCCACAAGGTAAATTTTGGTGACAGAAAATATCCTATATTCTTCTCTTACGTCACTAATACCTTCCCACCAAAATTTAACACAATTGAATCAATAGTTTTTACTTCAAAGCGTAACATACATACAAACTCAATTTAGTGTTTATAATTTTTGTCAGAATACTATGTATTACGTCTCCTTAAATAAAATAGTACCAATTCAGTATAACTTACTTTTTAAAGCCCATTCCTCCTGATTGAAAAACCCCTTCCCATAATGTGTCATCGCAGTTTTACAATTTGGTGAAATATCAGCATCTTTATATGAATGCAAGAAGGTCTGAGAAAAGTTATTCAAACTCTGCATAACTTCATGGTACTTCTTTGTATCGTTCACACTCAGTTCTGCTGACACTCCAAGAACGCAAAATGCCATTAACAACAACTTAACGAAAAAATTATTTAAAACCATTTTGGATTAAAATCGAAATTAATTTTTCACAATATTTTTTTAGGATGTATACGTGCATCCAAACAAAATTGTAGAAGTGTAATGATTCAATATTATGATCTGCAATGTCGTTTATATAGGTGTATATATCAGTACGCAATCGAAGATTTAGATATTTGATCAATCTTCGCCGATTTCAAGTGGTTTGGATCAATGTGGATAAAACCATAATACTAGCTCTCGAGTTGGGGAAACTTGATTATATTTATATCTATTTATATATGGGATATTCAGAAACATATGTTAATATAAATTACGTTTGATATACTTCAAGGGGTTATAATTGTTTTGGCTGCTTAAAAAGTATTTAGAGAGGAAAATTGAATGTTTATCAACTATGTACTTGTAAATCACGAGGAACGGGTGAAATATGAATTTCCCAAGGTCAGGGCAGATAAAAGTTATATATAAACCCGGTTTATTATCTATATATATATAAAAGAAAGTCGTGTTGGTTAACTCCATTATAACTAAAGAACGGCTAATCCAATTTAGCTAAAAATTGGTGGAGAGGTAGCTTAGGGCCAGGAGAAGGTAATGGAATACTTTTTGAAATGAAAACTTTTCTAAAAGGGCACTAAACGACACACAAAGGAAACAAACATATTCGCTTATATGGTTTAGCCTACGGGAGAAAAATAGCACACTAATAACGTCTCCTCATTGTGCGATTCGTAGCTTCCCCCTAAGCATAGACGTGCGTGTGTTTGTACGTTGAAGGTGCCCGGTCGATGTGTTTGTTTGAATAAGACTTAGTAAGTGTAGGTTTTTTTACTTGTTGAAGTGAAAACATCCTTGGAAGATACTAAACGAGTTTCCTCCGTCTCTTCTTTGTGCGATGCTTCGTAGCTTCCCCACTCAACATGCCGCGACCAAAACGATCAAATCTTATCCGACAAAACCGTAATGCAACTAGGATTCAAAGGATTGCGAATGAAAGGACTGAAGAAGAACCAAAAATTGCACGTGAAAAGCGCCGTGTTAGTATGACTCGACTTCGTGCTTCTCAATGACAAGAGCAAAGCGAGGCGGAGCAAAGTTTGCCGGGTCAGTTAGTTAGATACATATATATATATGAGTCAGTAAAATGTCTTGCCTACTTACAACAAGTTTATCGCAATCAATTGCCTTAATGGGAGGTTTGTAATTTCATAATTGATTTGACGTAAATTGCACGATAATACTTTGGTTTAATTGTAAGTATTGCTAACGTATGCAGCGTATTATATTTTTATTTAATAGAGAATTTTCCAATCATTCATAATCCGCAATTTGTTGGTAGCTATTGCTTTTAGTTTAAGAGATATTAATTATCAAAAATCGTCGAAAAAAAGTATCAAGCACCCCCCCTTGGCAATTTTTTCTTAAGAATTAAAATTTCATCTCTCAGATTTCCGTTTTAACTATCCTATCTAATAGAAAATAGTCCGTCGATTAAGACGCTGCGATCAGATCCTATTTATCTCTTTTTGTTTACGAGATATTCGCGATTGAAAAAAATAGGCAAAAATTGAAAAATGTCACTTTTTAGCACTTTTAGTGGCGTTTTTCAACCTTTTACTCTAGGAAATATACTTATTTTATATTTTTATTCGATAGAGAACTTTTCAATCTTTCATAATCTGCTATTTGTTGGTAGCTATCGCTTTTTGTTTAAGAGATATTAATTATCAAAAATCGTCGAAAAAAAGTATCAAGCACCCCCCCTTGGCAATTTTTTCTTAAGAATTAAAATTTCATCTTTCAGATTTCCGTTTTAATTATCCTATCAAATAGAGACCAGTCCGTCGATTAAGACGCTGCGATCAGATCCTATTTATCTCTTTTTGTTTACGAGATATTCGCGATTGAAAAAAATTGGCAAAAATTGAAAAATGTCACTTTTAGCACTTTTAGTGGCGTTTTCAACCTTTTACTGTAGGAAATATAATTATTTTATATTTTTATTTGATAGAGAACTTTTCAATCTTTCATAATCCGCTATTTGTTGGTAGCTATCGCTTTTTGTTTAAGAGATATTAATTATCAAAAATCGTCGAAAAAAAGTATCAAGCACCCCCCCTTGGCAATTTTTTCTTAAGAATTAAAATTTCATCTTTCAGATTTCCGTTTTAATTATCCTATCAAATAGAGACCAGTCCGTCGATTAAGACGCTGCGATCAGATCCTATTTATCTCTTTTTGTTTACGAGATATTCGCAATTGAAAAAAATTGGCAAAAATTGAAAAATGTCACTTTTTAGCACTTTTAGTGGCGTTTTTCAACCTTTTACTGTAGGAAATATAATTATTTTATATTTTTATTTGATAGAGAACTTTTCAATCTTTCATAATCCGCTATTTGTTGGTAGCTATCGCTTTTTGTTTAAGAGATATTAATTATCAAAAATCGTCGAAAAAAAGTATCAAGCACCCCCCCTTGGCAATTTTTTCTTAAGAATTAAAATTTCATCTTTCAGATTTCCGTTTTAATTATCCTATCAAATAGAGACCAGTCCGTCGATTAAGACGCTGCGATCAGATCCTATTTATCTCTTTTTGTTTACGAGATATTCGCAATTGAAAAAAATTGGCAAAAATTGAAAAATGTCACTTTTAGCACTTTTAGTGGCGTTTTCAACCTTTTACTGTAGGAAATATAATTATTTTATATTTTTATTTGATAGAGAACTTTTCAATCTTTCATAATCCGCTATTTGTTGGTAGCTATCGCTTTTTGTTTAAGAGATATTAATTATCAAAAATCGTCGAAAAAAAGTATCAAGCACCCCCCCTTGGTAATTTTTTCTTAAGAATTAAAATTTCATCTCTCAGATTTCCGTTTTATCTATCCTATCTAATAGAAAATAGTCCGTCGATTAAGACGCTGCGATCAGATCCTATTTATCTCTTTTTATTTACGAGATATTCGCGATTGAAAAAAATTGGCAAAAATTGAAAAATGTCACTTTTTAGCACTTTTAGTGGCGTTTTTTAACCTTTTACTGTAGGAAATATAATTATTTTATATTTTTATTTGATAGAGAACTTTTCAATCTTTCATAATCCGCTATTTGTTGGTAGCTATCGCTTTTTGTTTAAGAGATATTAATTATCAAAAATCGTCGAAAAAAAGTATCAAGCACCCCCCCTTGGCAATTTTTTCTTAAGAATTAAAATTTCATCTTTCAGATTTCCGTTTTAATTATCCTAACAAATAGAGACCAGTCCGTAGATTAAGACGCTGCGATCAGATCCTATTTATCTGTTTTTGTTTACGAGATATTCGCGATTGAAAAAAATAGGCAAAAATTGATAAATGTCACTTTTTAGCATTTTTAGTGGCATTTTTTGACCTTTTACTCTTGGAAATATAGTTTTTTTATTTTTTAATCTGATAGAGATTTTTCCAATCTTCCATAGTCCGCGATTCGTTGCATTTTAGCGCTTTTAGTTTAAAAGATATTCAGTATCTTTTTTGAGTTGTTCCATTAATTTTGAAATCACAACAATTCTAAAGAAGTTTTCACTGAAAAAAGTATCTACGTAAGCAAAGGTTTGGAAAAAAGCAATTATATCTATGTACTTAAAAATTATTATCATTGATTAACTTTCACTGGTCTCAAGTACTATTGATCATTACAACTCTTTACTACAATTGCTCAAATTCTCAAGCATGGGAAATTTTGAGTGGATTATCACGTGCAATTTAATTAAAAAAATATAGAGTAATTTGGTTGTGTTGATTATAACTGAATTGATAACTGGCGTAATAATAATGACAAACAAAATTTACTGGAAGTATTATAGAATGTCTGCCAATATAGTTATTAACATGTTTTAAATATAGTGTTTTAATAGCTGTAAACTGGGTTTAAGTAATGACATACTTTCGAGCAAAAGATGCTTGTGCTTATGCTAGCAATTTCAAACTGAAGTGTAAAGTTTTTCTATCAAATTGTGCCGTTTATGCTTTGTTTACTTCCTAATCAGAAATAAAAATGAAAACTGCTGTTAATAAAATCTTCACTTGATTTAATCTTTAGTAGGTGATAAAGGTACCAACAAAAGAATTATGTTGATCATAACAATACACAGCCAAGTAAAAAATGTAACTTAATCTAACTTATTTATAATTTCATTGATCATTTTAGTATCATTGACGCTAAGTTCTGATGATACACTCAATACACAAAGTGTCACTAAGAATGTCTTTAAACTTAAATTTAAAGCCATTTTGTTAAATATAAAACTAGCGAACTGATTTTTCTTATTTTTAGTTGCTTGCACACTTGTGTTGCGATCCTATTAATTTTTAATAATTACTGAGATACATTCCTTACACAAGAATATAATATTGTGTAATTTTATAATGACTTTTATTAAATGTTTTAATGTGTTGTAATTGATTGTATTGTAATGCCTGAAAATCAAGTTTAATCTGCTTTATTTGTAATTTAAATTTTTTAAAGTTGTATGTCAAACAATATCTATTTTGCCATGTCATATTGTGCAATAAATGGATAGTATTATATATTTGGGAATTTACTACAATACAATAAAGTATTATTATCGTTCAAAAGTTGTCTCGATAGCAGCGAGTGGTTGTACTATAGAATGCTACCAGATGACACAACTCAGGTGAATAGATATCATCACAGAGCAAATATTATTAGAAATTATATCCTTATATGTTTTTATGAAACAGTAAAGTTTTAAACAATTATCGTGATTGTCTGAGTAATTTATATAACTATGTCACGAGAAATAGATCGTCAGATTCATATTATTAAATTAATCGTAATAATGCGTGAAATGTATGACACACAAAGAAGGAAAATTTTATTTGTATATTAAAATAATTTATTTTCTCAGAAACTTGCTATAATTATAAATTATATAAATATTAAATTGCTGCTAAATAATAAATTGAAACTACGATACAATAGAAATGTCATTTGGTGATGTTTTCTCGGAATTATAACCGTAATTAAAGACACCAGTTTGGTTTTCATTACTTTGTATTGTGTCGTTATTTGTATTAACGACGATGGGTTTATTATGTGCTGAAACTACCGGCCCCTTTTTGTTTCCACCCCCAAAAATGAATTTTTCAATGATGATGATGGGCGATTCGAAAGCCAATGTCCAAACTACACTGATTGCAAAAACTAATGCGAAAATCGACCAGTATTCGTAAATCTGAAAACAAATAACAAGTTTAAAATATTTACTTATGAGCTAGCGGTTAGTAGATGGCGCTACTTACCACTCTTGCATGCGTGAACGGCATTGGCTGCTTGATTGACAAGTAAAGTACGTAGAGAACGGAGTAGTGCGTCAAATACATTGAATAAGTGAGACGTGCCAAGACTTGAAAGACTCTAGCTGATAAGAATGCATTTACAGGACCTGAAAAGTGATTAATATAGAATTATTTTAATATTTATTCAAAATTGTGTAAAATGATGAAAAATTAATTATTTAGTGAAGAAAAATTATTTTTTAAATGTTTACTTACCACCGTATCCAGTTACACAGGCAAATATCACCCAAGAGAGCGCGATAGCCCATGCAGGACGAACGAAAGCAATATAGGACGAATTGTCAAGACGATCATATTCATCCTGCGATTTGTCCACAAACACACAAGTTGCCATCACAGCTAATGAAGCAATCCACAACGCCATATTTAAATACTGTAAATTAAATTTAAAAATAAATCAAATAATTGATACAAGTCACTGAATTCCTAATTTAATAATATACATTGTTTTATTTTTACGTACCACGCCAATTTTGAATTTTTGATCTTTCCGAACAATTTTCACCTGGTAGATAACATAACCAACTATGATACCAATTAACCAGGGGGCAGCACGGGAGTATGTTGCGTGGTAGTAATACATCGAATATTTTTCTGCATTTTCGACGTCAACAGCCCTGTAAAATTAGTTAATGAAATAAATAATTTAATTGGTGTTATTTGAGTCAATCGTACAAAAGAAGATTGTCATTTAGTTTGTGAACCCAGGCCAATGCAAATCCAGTTAAGATGGATGCCACCGCAGCAACTGCAACTGCTGCAAGTGTTTGTCTTGGCCAACGTTTGATTGGAAACAAGACAAGTGGTGAAAGAAGAAATAGTTGTGTGTCAACAGAGAGATACCAACTTTGTGGAAGACACTATAAAATAAAAAATAAGAAATTTTTAAGTTTTTGTTTAGATTTTAATTTAGTGGTCATGAAATTAGTATAACTTACCATATCTAGGGTATTCGTGTAATTTTGAATATACAATAATAAACTCCACCAATATTTCTCGCAAGAATCATATGCGGTTGCAATCAATTGCGGCCAATAAGGGCCAGATCCAAAATGTTTGAGAACAGTAAGATGTACGACAAGAACTGCTGCTAAAGCTGGAGTTAACCTTAAAAAAAAACATGAAATTAATATTAGGTTAGGCTAGGTTAGGTTAGGTTAGGGTATGATAAATTTTAATTGGAGTATATTTACCTACCGAAGATAACGATGCAAATAATAGAGGAATATATTAAACGTTTGTTTCTCTTTGGTTGATTTTAGATAAACGTAGATCATCACAATACCAGCCAATAGAAAGAAGGTGTCTACAGCAACAGGGGCACCACGGACGTACATTGTCTCACCATCAGTTATAAACTGAAGAAATAGAATGTTAAAATAATATAAACATTACTAACAGAAATTAAACTTACGTCGATAATATTGGTAATTTTTGTTACGGCAACGCCAGCGATACTACCAAACATGTGGCCAAGAATCACCCACATCATACTCATTGAACGAATACCGGAAAGACACTCCAATTGACCAGCATTTGTACCGGGTTCTGTGGTTGCAAAGAGTTTCTCCCCATTGGTAACCACAGAAAACGCTAATAATAATGGATGGGCCGTTTCTTTAATAATAAAATGTAAAAATTAATTCTGTTAAATAATGAAGAAAATTAATCTTACTTTTTTCAAAATATCGAAGATACGTGTCGTACAAAGATGATACAGCCATTATTCCCAAAATAATTCCAAATACAACCCTGTAGAATGTATTCACATAAATTATTTGATATAATTAACTATTTAATTATTATCTTACATGACTGCAATATCCCCATCGGTGATTTCTGGTTCCTGGCTTGGATCTTGACACTTATCTTCAGAGAAAAACATTGGTATCGGTATTATCTGTATAATTTTGTTCAAATCATCGGCTGAGCATGCGTCTGGGGCACACATTGCCCAAAAAATAGGAATCTATATACAAATAAATAATTGGACAAACAGAATAATTTTTAATCATTTGAAAATAATTTTAAACACCGTGACTTATATAAAATACGTACCCCAAGCAATATCCCCGTACCCAAACAGTATTTTCCATTAATTTGGGTCATTTCTATTGCAATACTGCCGTCAGCTGGCTGTGAGAAGACCTCAATGTCACGAATTGATAGACATTCGTCAAAAGCTCCTAAATTGTAGAGGTTGCCGTCAAAAATTCCTGATTGCAACTTTGACATAGCATCAACCACTACAAAAAATTAATGGTTTTAGTTATATTGTTATCATAATCAGGAATTATAACATTGATGTGCTGTTGAATGCATAGTTAACTAAATTAGTTCATAAATATTGGTTCAATGTTTTCATTTGATAAAATTTAAATCTCAAAAAAATGTATCCTCTTATTTTACACCCAACAAACTACATTTTGGTGACAAAAAGTATTCTGTATTCTTCTCTAACATCACAAATATCTCCTCACCAAAATTTATCACAATTGAATCAATACTTTTTACTATATATTACGTTTCCTTAAATAAAATAGTACCAATTAAGTATAACTTACTTTTTAAAGCCCATTCTTCCTGATTGAAAAACCCTTTCCCATAATTTGTCATCGCAGTTTTACAATTTGGTGAAATATCAGCATCTTTATATGAATGCAAGAAGGTCTGAGAAAAGTTATTCAAACTCTGCATAACTTCATGGTACTCTCTTGTATCGTTCACACTCAGTTCTGCTGACACTCCAAGAACACAAAATGCCACTAACAACAACTTAACGAAAAAATTATTTAAAACCATTTTGGATTAAAATCGAGATTAATTTTTCACAATATTTTTTTAGGATGTATACGTGCATCCAAACAAAATTGTAGATGTGTATTGATTCAATGTTATGGTCCGCAATGCCGTTTATATAGGTGTATATATCAGTACGCAATCGAAGATTTAGATATTTGATCAATCTTCGCCGATTTCAAGTGGTTTGGATCAATGTGGAGAAAACCATAATACTAGCTCTCGAGTTGGGGAAACTTGATTATATTTATATCTATTTATATATGGGATATTCAGAAACATGTGTTAATATCAATTACGTTTGATATACTTCAAGGGGTTATAATTGTTTTGGCTACTTAAAAAGTATTTAGAGAGGAAAATTGAATGTTTATTAACTATGTACTTGTAAATCACGAGGAACGGGTGAAATATGAATTTCCCAAGGTCAGGGCTGATAAAAGATATATATTATTTGATTAAGTGTAGAAAAATAAACCTGGTTTATTATTAGACGCATGTGAATCAGTAAAATGTTGCGCCTACTTATAACAAGTTTATCGCATTGTACGAGTATTATTGTACGATAATACTTTGGTTTAATTGTAAGTATTGCTAACGTATGCAGCGTATTATATCTTTATTTGATAGAGAATTTTCCAATCTTTCATAATCCGCGATTTGTTGGTAGCTATCGCTTTTAGTTTAAGAGATATTAATTATCAAAAATCGTCGAAAAAAAGTATCAAGCACTCCCCCTTGGCAATATTTTTTTAAGAATTAAAATTTCATCTCTCAGATTTGGTGTCTGAGAGGTGACCACGAATCGATTGACATTCGTCGTAAGCTCTTAACTCGTACAAATTAACTCGTACTAACTGTGCAAATTAAATATGGTTAATTAGGCAATCAAAATCAACTAATATAGAATTAAAAATAAGAAAACCTTTGAAATCACTTACTTTTCCAAGCCCATTCTTCTTTCTTCGTAATTCCATTCCTATAAAATTCCATTGTCTTTAAACAATCTGGCGAAACATTAGCATCTTTAAATCCATGTATGAATGTTTGAGGAAAATCGTTTAACTTATTTATAATTTCACTGATCATTTTAGTATCATTGACGCTAAGTTCCGGTGATACACTCAATACACAAACTGTCACTAATAATGTCTTTAAAATTAAATTTAAAGCTATTTTGTTAAATATAGTTTCAAGTATTCCAAGTTGCTTGCACACTAATGTTTAGATCCTATTAATTTGAAACGGTTTTTAGTCACGGCACTTCACAAGGGTTTGCGATAATCTATATATATAAAAGAAAGTCGTGTTGGTTAACTCCTTTATAACTAAAGAACGGCTAATCCAATTTAGCTAAAAATTGGTGGAGAGGTAGCTTAGGGCCAGGAGAAGGTAATAGGATACTTTTTGAAGTGAAAACTTTTTTAGAGAACACTAAAAGGAAACACACATATTCGCTTATATGGTTTAGCCTACGGGAGAAAAAGAGCACACAAATATAATGTTTTCTATTATCTCCGTCTGCCCTTTGTGCAATTCGTAGCTTCCCCCTAAGCATAGACGTGCGTGTATGTGTACGTGTTGGTTGAAGTTGCCCGGTTGATGTGTTTGTTTGAATAGGACATAGTAAGTGTAGGATACTTTTTTTAATATTTTTGAAGTGAAAACTTTTTTGGAAGATACTAAACGAGTTTTCTCCGCCTCTTCTGTGTGCGATGCTTCGTAGCTTTCCATGCAGCGACCAAAACGATCAAATCTTATCCGACAAAACCGTAATGCAACTAGGATTCAAAGGATTGCGAATGAAAGGACTGAAGAAGAACAAGAAATTGCACGTGAAAAGCGAGGCAGAATAAAGTTTGCCGGGTCAGCTAATCTCTCATATATATACGCACTGGAAGATTTATATTTTGATAATTGCAGCGGCGAGCATCGAGCAGGTGGACTCTTGTGACAAAAAGGCTTACGCTTCCTACTTTTAGGAATTCGCGAATGAGTTTAAAAGTACATTAAAAGAAATATATATTATTATATTTGATTTGAATTTTAGGAAAATGTTAATTTTTTGTATTATTTCACAGTATTTGTTATTAAACCTTACTTTTTAATTTAATATTAAAGATAGCTTATATTTAAAGACAATAAATAATTATTTAGATACATTCCTCACATAAGAAGATAATATTTTGGAATTTTATAATGAATTTCATTAAATGTTTTAATGTGTTGTAATTGATTGTTTTGTAATGTCTGAAAATCAACTATAATCTGCTTTATTTGTAATTTAAAAATTTTAAAATCATTGTGAGTCGAACAATATCTTTTTTGCGATGTCATATTGCGCAATGAATGGATAGTATTATATATTTGGGAATACCAACGCAGTAAATTTGTATTATTATCGTTCAAAAGTTGTCTCACTGCTATCTTAAGTGGTTGTACTATGGAATGCTACCAGATGACACAGCTCAGGTGAATAGATAACATCACAGAGCAAATATTATTAGAAATTATATCCTTATAAGTTTCTACGAAAAATTAATGTTTTAAACAAATATAGTGATCCACCTCGTAATTTATACTATGTCACGAGAAATGGAACGTCATACGAGTATTCTTATTATTGAATTAATTGTATTAATGCGTGAAATGTGTGACACACAAATAAATAAAATTTTATTTATTTATAAAAATAATTTATTTTCTCAGAAACTTGCTATAATTATAAATTATATAAATATTAAATTGCTATTAAATAATAAATTGAAACTACGATACAATAGAAATGTCATTTGGTGATGTTTTCTCGGAATTATGACCCTAATTAACGACACCAGTTTGATTATTATCTTCGGCGTTGGAATTATGGTGCACATCACTTTCACAACTTTGGTTTTCATTATTTTGTATTGTGTCGGTATTTGTATTAACGACGATGGGGTTATTATGTGCGGAAACTACCGACCCCTTTTTGTTTCCACCCCCAAAAATAAATTTTTCAATAATGATGATGGGCGATTCGAAAGACAATGTCCACACAACGCTGATTGCAAAAACCAATGCGAAAATCGACCAGTATTCATAAATCTGTAAACAAACAAAAAATTTAAAATATTTACTTATGAGCTAGCGGTTAGTAGATGGCGCTACTTACAACTCGTGCGTGCGTGAACGGCATTGGCTGCTTGATTGACGAGTAAAGTACGTAGAGAACGGAGTAGTGCGTCAAATACATTGAATAAGTGAGTCGGACCAAGACTTGAAAAACTCTAGCTGATAAGAATGCATTTACAGGACCTGAAAAGGAATTAATGTAAAATTATTTTAATTTTTAATCAAAAAACGTGTAAAATGATGAAAAATTAATTAATTAGTGAAGAAAAATTATTTTTTAAATGTTTACTTACCACCGTATCCAGTGACACAAGAAAATATCACCCAAGAGAGCGCGATAGCCCATGCAGGACGAACGAAAGCAATATAGGACGAATTGGCAAGACGATCATATTCATCCTGCGATTTGTCCACAAATACACAAGTTGCCATCACAGCCAACGAAGCAATCCACAACGCCATATTTAAAGGCTGTAAATTAAATTTTAAAATAAATCAAATAATTGATACAAGTCACTGAATTCCAAATTTAATAATATACATTGTTTGATTTTTACGTACCACGCCAATTTTGAATTTTTGATCTTTTCGGACAATTTTCACTTGGTAAATGATATAACCCATTATGATACCAATAAACCAGGGGGCAGCACGGGAGTATGTTGCATGGTAATACATATCGGAATATTTTTCTGCGATTTCGACGTCAGTAGCAGTCCTGTAAAATTATTAAATTATATAAATAATTTAATTGGTGTTATTTGACTCAATCTTACAGAAGATTATCATTTAGTTTGTGAACCCAGGCCAATGCAAATCCAGTTGAGATGGATGCCACCGCAGCAACTGCAACTGCTGCAAGAGTATGTCTTGGCCAACGTTTGATTGGAAACAAGACAAGTGGTGAAAGGAGAAATAGTTGTGTGTCAACAGAGAGATACCAACTTTGTGGAAGACACTATAAAATAAAAAATAAGAAATTTTTAAGTTTTTGTTTAGATTTTAATTTAGTGGTCATGAAATTAGTATAACTTACCATTTTTAGGGTATTCGTGTAATTTTGAATATACAACAATAAACTCCACCAATATTTCTCGCAAGAACCATATGCGTTTGCCATCATTTGTGGCCAATGAGGTCCTGATCCAAAATGTTTGAGAACAGTAAGATGTACGACCAGAACTGCGGCTAAAGCTGGAGTTAACCTTAAAAAAAAACATGAAATTAATATTAGGTTAGGCTAGGTTAGGTTATAATAATTTTTATCGGAATACGTTTACATACCGAAGATATCGATGCAAATAATAAAGGAATATATTAAATGTCTGTTTCTCTTTGGTAGATTTCAGATAAACGTAGATCATCACAATACCGGCCAATAGAAAGAAGCTGTCTACAGAAACAGTGGCTCCTCGGACGTACATTGTCTCACCATCAGTCATAAACTAAAGAAATAGAATGTTAAAATAATATAAACATTACTAACAGAAATTAAACTTACGTCCATAATATTGGCAATGTTCGTTACGGCAACGCCAGCGATATTACTAAACATGTGGCCAAGAATCACCCACATCATACTCATTGAACGAATACCGGAAAGGCACTCCAATTGACCAGAATTTGTACCGGGTTCTGTGGTTGCAAAGAGTTTTTCTCCATTGGTAACCACAGAAAATGCTAATAATAATGGATGGGCCGTTTCTTTAAAAATAAAATTAATAAATTAATTCTGTTAAATAATGAAGATAAATTAATCTTACTTTTTTCAAAATATCGAAGATACGTATCGTACAAAGACGATACAGCCATTATTCCCAAAATAATTCCAAATACAACCCTGTAAAATGTATTCACATAAATTATTTGATATAATTAATTATTTAATTATTATCTCACATGACTGCAATATCCCCATCGGTGATTTCTGGTTCCTGGCTTGGATCTTGACACTTATCTTCAGAGAAAAACATTGGTACCGGAATTATCTGTAGGATTTTGTTTAAATCATCGGCTGAGCATGCGTCTGGGGCACACATTGCCCAAAAAATAGGAATCTATATTCAAATAAATAATTTTACAATCAGAATAATTTTTAATCATTTGCAAATAATTTTAAACAACGTGACTTATATAAAATACGTACCCCAAGCAATATCCCCATACCCAAACAGTATTTTCCATTAATTTGGGTCATTTCTATTGCAATACTGCCGTCAGCTGGCTGTGAGAAGACCTCAATGTCACGAATTGATAGGCATTCGTCAAAAGCTCCTAAATTGTAGAGATTGCCGTCAAAAATTCCTGATTGCAACTTTGACATAGCATCAACCACTACAAAAAATTAATGGTTTTTGTTATATTGTTATCATAATCAGGAATTATAACATTGATGTACTGTTGAATGCATAGTTAACTAAATTTGTTGATAAATATTTAAAGAATTTTGTAATTATCGCAAGATATTACAATATTAGTTCAATTTTTTCTTCTGATATAATTAAAATCTCAAAAAGAATTTCTCCTCTTATTTTACAGCCAATAAGTTAAATTTTGGTGACAAAAAGTATCCTATATTCTTCTCTTATGTCACAAATACCTTCCCACCAAAATTTAACACAATTGAATCAATAGTTTTTACTTCAAAGCGTAGCATACAAACAAACTCAATTTAGTGTTTATAATTTTTATCAGGATACTATGTATTACGTCTTCTTTAATAAAATAGTACCAATTCAGTATAACTTACTTTTTAAAGCCCATTCCTCCTGATTGAAAAACCCCTTCCCATAATTTGTCATCGCAGTTTTACAATTTGGTGAAATATCAGCGTCTTTATATGAATGCAAGAAGGTCCGAGAAAAGTTATTCAGATTCTGCATAACTTCATGGTACTCTCTTGTATCGTTCACACTCAGTTCTGCTGACACTCCAAGAACCCAAAATGCCATTAACAACAACTTAACGAAAAAATTATTTAAAACCATTTTGGATTAAAATCGAAATTAACTTTTCACAATATTTTTTTAGGATGTATACGTGCATCCGAACAAAATTGTATATGTGTAATGATTCAATATTATGGTGTGCAATGTCGTTTATATAGGTGTATATATCAGTACGCAATCGAAGATTTAGATATTTGATTAATCTTCGCCGATTTCAAGTGCTTTGGATCAATGTGGATAAAACCATAATACAAGCTCTCGAGTTGGGGAAACTTGATTATATTTATATCTATTTATATATGGGATATTCAGAAACATATGTTAATATAAATTACGTTTGATATACTTCAAGGAGTTATAATTGTTTTGGCTACTTAAAAAGTGTTTAGAGAGGAAAATTGAATGTTTAACAACTATGTACTTGTATATCACGAGGAACGGGTGAAATATGAATTTCCCAAGGTCAGGCAGATAAAAAGATAAAAAGATAAAAGTTATATATTATTTGATTAAGTGTAGAAAAATAAACCCGGTTTATTATTAGACTTATATAAGTCAGTAAAATGTCTCGCCTACTTATAACAAGTTTACCGCAATCAATTGCCATAATGGGAAGTTTGGAATTTCATAATTGATTTGACGTATATTGCACGATAACACTCTGGATTAATTGTAAGTATTGATAACGTATGCCGTGTATTAACATTGTTTAATAACCCAGATGTAATCCAGGAGCGAGACGGAAATTACCTCTGTTCATATGAGTAATATTACAATTTTTAAATACAGGTCAAAGATAAAAAGAAGTTGAAAAAGATTATCAAGCACCACCCCATGCCCATTGTTTTTAGGAATTATCATTCTTTCTCTTAGATTTCTAATTTACCTAGATAGAGAATTGTCAGTAGATTGAGGCGCTGCAAACAGATCCTACTTATCTTTTTTAGTCTACGAGATATTTACGATTGAATGAAATGGGCAAAAATTGCAAAATGTCACTTTTTAGTACTTTGAGTGGCGTTTTTTATAAAGTATTATATATATTTATCTGATAGAGATTTTTCCAATCTTTCATAGTCCGCAATTCGTTGCATTTTAGCGCTTTTAGTTTTTTGGGACCCCCCACTTCATCACCTGCTGGAATTTAAAATTTTGACCTTTTTTCAATTTTTATTTTTTTTGTATTCTCAAAACATTAATAAATAAGTGTTAAAAAATGGATAGTAAAATTATTAATTGATTTTTTTTACGGCCTTTCAAAAATCACATGAAATGCATGCCTCTAGACTAGAATACCCCCTTAAAAGATATTCAGTATCTTTTTTGTGTTGTTCCATTAATTTTGAAATCACAACAATTCTAAAGAAGTTTTCTCTTTAAAAGTATTTACGTAAGCAAGGCTTTGGGAAAAAACTGATATATCTAAGTACTTGAAAATTAATATCCTTGATAAATTTTTCCAGGTTTCAAGTACTATTGATAATTACAACTCTTTACTACAATCGCTCACATTCTCAAGCATGGGAAATTTTGAGTGGATTAACACGCGCGATTTAATTCCACAAATATAGAGTAATTACGAGTAGGTTGTGTTGGATATAACAGAACTGATAACTGACGTAATAACAATGATAAACAAAATTTACTGGAAGTATTACAGAATGTAATGAGATACTTTCGTGCAAAAGAGATTTATTACTTATGCTAGCAATTTCAAACTGAAGTGTTTTTCTTATAAATTGTGCCGTTTATAACTGCTGTTAATAAAATCTTAACTTGATTTAATCTTTAGTAGGTGATAAAGATACCAACTAAAGAATTATGTTGATCATTACAATTCACAGCCAAGTAAAAAATGTTATGATAGTTTTAAAACTACAATTATCTTTAACTTTGAGTTTGATAACCAAAATAAGTACTATTGTCACCAGTGCTCCACAACTCCACCGTAACTTTCCTCGTCTATCTAAGTAAAATATCCACCTCTTCATTTCACAAAATAGATGAGCGTCTGTGCGTATTTGATGAAGATATACTTACTCGCCGGTATTAAATGTAAAGTGGAAAACTCTTGAAAACACTTGGTTAACTTTGAGGATTTGAGTACTTTTTCATAATTAAAAGGTTCTCGGAAAAACAACAAGGAATGCATCTCTCATTTTATAATTAAAGTTATTTCATTAAGTTGAAAGGAATTATTTTGCTACGTCTACCGTAACTAGGTTCATATCTATAACTAGTTCTCTCTAGATTTTAAAATGATTGCTTAATATATTTTGTACTACTGTAATGCGAGGTTTAACATTTTGAGTTCATTTAAGCGTTGTTAATTTTTGGTGTTTAGTTGGGAACACAGGTTCCATTAACGAGGCAATTATAATTATTTTCTGCTACATTTGCAGGACGATTCAAACCATTTTCCATAGTTTTGTTTTCAACAGTGCGTGGGCAACCAATACGGTATTCAAACTATAATCCACACTAATAGACTGATTTTATGATGAAATTGTTAGTTTTTTTTCAATTTTTTTTGACCTGAAAATGCGCTTTTCAGTGATTCAAACGCCTACATTCAAATATCGTGTATTTCAAAGGCCAGTGCACAAATTAACTCACACTCGTATGATATCTATGAGTAAATAATCCAGTTTTGCAATATTTATTATTTATTTTATACTTATATAATTCTAAGTGGCGACACAACTCGTGCATTGATATACTCGTAGTAGAGGTTCTTTGATAGATGAGTACAGCACCATAAGGATAGTCTTGTGTATCAGATTCATGGAGTCTGCGAGACGAGCTAGCACTTGAAATACTCTGACTGATATCAGCGTATTCATAGGACCTTAAAAGGATTAAATTCAAAAGAAGAAAAAAAAAACTTGCAAAAGAGTAAAAAATTGTTAAATGGCATCTGCTATTATGTCAAGGCTCGAAAGTGTTTTTCAATCGTTTGCCATGCTTGAACGATACGTTATCCTTTATCCTTCAGTCGATTTGTTTTAAAGAAAACGGTGAATGCAAATGGGCTATAAATTTAGTTAGAAATTGTATATCAAGTGTTTACACCGGCGTATCCTGTCACGCATGCAAAAATCGCCGAGGAGAATGGCGACGACCATGCAGGACAAAGGAAAAAAAGTTATATACATGTAGGATGAAATGGCGAGACGATGGTAATCGTCTTGCGCTTATAGCCAACGCATTTAAAGAAGAAATCGTGAAAAAAGTAAACATTTGTTAATATATGTATTTACTAGCTTTAACCCGCGGCTTCGCTCGCGAATATCTAAAATAATGAAGTTGCTTCCGTACGCGTCTGTAGTCACAGAAGAAGTAACAATGAAGTAGAATGGCTGAAAGTATAGTCTATGGAAGTATAGTGTACAGTCTCCATAGTGTAGTCAATTGGATTTGATGTTGACGTAGCTGTCGGTAATACAGTGTGATAATACAGTGTGATGGTACTATAGTACTTAGGTTTGAGCTTCATTGCTGGAATGCTAGATGGCGTTAAAGCAGTCAAATAACCAGATGCAGAGGTATTATTGGCTAAACAATTTCTTTATTTTATTTTAAAAATTAATTTTTTTTTTATTAAATAAAAAGTAGCCTATAACCATTTGGTGACCACTAAGAATATGTGTACAAATTTTCATGATGATCGGTTAAGTAGTTTTTGCGTGAAAGTGTAACAAACATCAGGACTTTCTCATTTATAATATTAATAGGGATTAATGTATTTATTAGTTATTAATTAAAGACGTGCACCATAATATATAAGAACTGTGAAAATGGATTTAAAGCAGAAATTAATAACTTTAAATTTTTTTTTCATAAATGACTCTGCATAATATCAGAATAGAAATTGAAAAGTAATTGGGAAAATCAAGAGATTGCGACTTACATTGTTGATAATTCAATTACACGTTTCAGAGCTGGTTAATCACCAGTTTGACATCACCACTTAATTAGTTTATAATCTGCTTAACAAGTGTAATCACATGATTCGACTGCCAACCGAATCATGTTTAACACCTATTGATTTGTGTTTTGATTGTTTATTGCTTGTTTAAAAATTGTAACATTTGCCTTGTAAATTTTTCACTTTTTTTTCACTTTTCCCGGCCTATGTACAGGGAGCATATGCTGCCTTTATAATATTTAAATGTACAATATTATATGTATATGTATATTTATAATTTGGGAAATGAATTATTATTATCAAAAAAAAAATAGTGATTTAGAATTCACTGGTTTTATTTACTCATGAATAAAGCAAAAACTGTTGAAAATATTAATAAACATTAAATATATTTATGTAGTTATACTTTTTTTGTAGAAACAAAAATTAACTTAAAAATATCAAAAACTGTTGAAAGTAGCAGAAAACTTTTTATCCTTATTTTTTAATTCACAGTTTGCATTTCAGTATTTTTCCATCTGAATGCCGACAAGTGTGCGCTCGAACAAAACTGTTGCGCAATTGAACGGAAAATCGCCCCGACTGCCACACAAAATCGTCCTGCCAGATATCAAGATCTCAATCGTCCTGCAAATCTTCACCAATTGAATCCCACTGCACTTTCAACTTGCCCGAACTGCCCGCCTGTCCGGCGTCGCGTCCGGTGTCACATTACAAACATTTTTATTACGCCCACTTCTTGTATTCACTTCCACATCCACGCCAGCAAAATCTTCCTGCACAACCCAAACCCAAAAAAGCGACAGTTCATATCAAGATCGCACACTCTTGAAAATTTTCCAATTCAAATGTGGAAATTTGTATGCTTGACTGGATCAACAGTTTTACCTTGGAATAAAGACACAGCAAGCAGGAAGGACAAAAGGAGGACATTTCGGGAGGATGCGATCAAGCATACTAACATGCATTCTATTAAAAGCTCCTTTTTTGGAGATGATTTTAATTTTATTTTGTTTTTTGAGGTTTTTAAGTTCTGATTGTGATAAAAATAATGATCTTTGACAAAAAAGTAAAAAATGTGAAACGATTTTCATGTTCGTTCGTTAGTTTAAGCCGCTTATAGTGACATGTGACATGAAACAAGCAAATTGTTAAACAAAGCTTATCGATTTAAAGATCAGAACGAAAAAAACACTCGCAATTTGGTTGTTAGGTACAAAAAAAGCAAAAAAAACTAAAAACAGCTACAAATTTTTGCGCGGCGTTACGCGCAGAATCCCCTTCGTCCTGTTTCGTCCTGTAGAACTCTCACGCAGGATGCTGGCAGTACGCGTCGTCGTTTCGCTGCACTCGGTCGGTCGCGGTAGTGCTCTCGTCGTGATAACGCGTTGTTTTCGCAAAAATTTTCAAAAAATCATTTAAAGGATAAAAAAATATGTGTGAACTAGTTATAAATAAATTCCTGTGTTAATTAATGTTTAATGTAAAAATGTTTGTTGGTTAAATTAGAAAGCGTAATCAAGTTATAATTATATAGATAAAAAACAAAGTGGAAAAAGTTTTTTTTCTCTTGCAAGGAAAGTTTATCAAAGACTTTGAGCGGCGAATGTCATCATCATTAATATGCAAATTGCATACGCATAAAAAGTGATAAATTTTTAATTAATTGCGGCAATTGCTGCAAGAAAAACAA
This sequence comes from Dalotia coriaria, assembly GCF_025399875.1. Taxonomy (NCBI): domain Eukaryota; kingdom Metazoa; phylum Arthropoda; class Insecta; order Coleoptera; family Staphylinidae; genus Dalotia; species Dalotia coriaria. The sequence goes on from NW_027045445.1 coordinate 8,339,716, forward strand.
GCGAGTTAAGTTAATTCGGCGGCCAAAAGTAAATAAATTTAATAAAATGTGAAATTAATATTGCACGCAGCGTGTACTAATTAAAATATTGCGGAAAATAAATTACGAAATTAAGTGCGTCGAGTGTACGTATGGAAAACACAGTTTGATGGCAAATTTATGGAAATTCGATTTTAATTAAGGTAAAGGTTTTGTAATTAAATATGCGATTTTGCGATTTGCTCTGCAACCGAGTGAATATTTTAATGTTTTAACGTCATTTAAGTGCTGAAAACACAGTGTATGGTCGGTTTATTATTGAGCAACTTGTTGGTAATTTAATCAGGGATAACTTGATGTGTCACTTGAGACACTCGGGGAAAAATCGAGGAAGTTATAAATGATTTAAGTCACATGTTGATCGAGTTTGCAAGTTAAAGTTAAGTTTACAATCTAATTTTCGATTGAGTGTTACATGACTTGCAGGAAGAATTTTGATATGGTTAAAAGGGAGATTTATGGAGAAAATAATTAGGTATCTAAGGTATCAAGTGAATTAAAGATTGTAGATTTTAATTTGGTTTAAAATTAAGTTTGAATTTTAATTTTTATATAAATTAAAGAAAATATTTTTTGGGTAATGTTTAAATGATCATAACTTTGTTGTAAATAAAAATTTTTGTGAAATTAAAAAAGTGACTGATAGAAAATTTCATTATTTTTAATTTTATTATTAGTTATATTAAAATGTCATAAAAATTACGGAGATACGACCAATTTCACCAAAAAATGCAAATGAAAAATAAAATCTTAAATTTTTTTGTATTTAATTATATTAAGAAAAGTAGTGATAACATTTAAAAAGCTTAATATATACAGTGTGTTTATTAAAAGACTATTATATATTATCACATTATTGTTATTTTGTGCTCGGTGCAGTTTCATCATGAACGTAACTTTGATTATCGACGCAATTTTCAATATTTTGTTCATCATGTGAACGATAATGCCCACCAATAACTTTCTCGTCCACTATATTACTAGAACTACCAAAAGTAGTATTTACATTATTATCTTTAGTTGCCACTTTTGGTTTTTTTCTTATTTCCGCCTCCCAGAAGACATTTCTCAATGATAATAATCGGTGATTCAAACGCCAGCGTCCATACCACGCTGATTGCAAATACCAACGCGAAAACCGACCAATATTCATACATCTATAAATAAATAACATGTTTAAAATGCTTAATTATGAGCTGTTGGTTAGTAGATGGCGCTACTTACACCTTGAGCGTTAGTGAACGGTAGTGGCTGCTTGATTGACAAGTAAAGTACCAAGATAATTGAGAAATGCGTCAGATACATCGAATAAGTGAGTCGTGCCAGAATTTGAAAAACTCTAGCTGACAAGAATGCATTTACAGGACCTTAAAAAGTACAAATTGATAATTATTTTCATATTTAATCAAAAAACGGGTAAAACTATGCAAAATTTATTATTTACCGAAAAAAATTTTTTTTTAATGTTTACTTACCACCGTATCCAGTGACACAGGCGAATATTACCCAAGAGACTGCAATAGACCATGCAGGACGAAGGAAAGCAATAAATGACGTATTGGCAAGACGATCGTATTCATCATGCGATTTGTCCACAAACACACAAGTTGCCATCACAGCTAACGATGCAATCCACAACGCCATATTTAAAAACTGCAAATATGAATTAAAAATAAATCAAATAATTGTTACAAAGCTCATGATTTGTAATTTAATAATATATATACTCTGTTGTTTTTACGTACCAAATTTATTTTGAATTTTTTATTTTTTTGGACAATTTTCACCTGGTAGATGACATAACCAATTATGATACCAATTAACCATGGGGCAGCACGAGAGTAAGTTGCATGGTAATAATACAACGAATATTTTTCTGCGTTTTCGCCGACAACAGTCCTATAAAATTATTAAATTAAATTAATTAATCAGCGTTGATTAAAATCTTACAAAAGCAAACTATCATTTAGTTCGTAAATCCAGGCTATCGCAAATCCACATGAGATGGAAGCCAACGCAGCAACTACAACAGCTGCAAGTGTATATCTTGGCCAACGTTTGATTGGAAACAAGACAAGTGGTGACAGAAGGAATAGTTGTGTATCAACAGAGAGATACCAACTTTGTGGAATACACTATAAAAGAAAAAATAAGAAATTTTTAAGTTTTTGTTTAGATTTTAATTTAGTGGTCATAAAATTAGTATAACTTACCATTTCTAGAGTATTCGTGTAGTTTTGAATGTATAACAATAAACTCCACCAATATTTCTCGCAAGTAACATTTACGTTATTAATCAGTCTCGGCCAATACGGTCCTGATCCAAAATGTTTGAGAGCAGTAAGATGTACGACAAGAACGGCGGCTAAAGCTGGAGTTAACCTTAAATAGCAACATAAAATTAATTAAAGGTTAAGTCAGTTAGTCAGTTAGGTAAGATTAATTTCTATTGGAAGATAGAAAGATACTTACCGAAGGTACCGATGCAAATAATAATGGAATATATTAAATGTCTGTTTCTCTTTGGTAGATTTCAGATAAACGTAGATCATCACAATACCACCCAAAAGAAAAAAGGTGTCCACGGCAACAGTCCCTCCTCGGACGTACATTGTCCCACTATCAGTCATAAACTAAAAAAATATAATGATAAAATAATATAAACATTACTAATAACAATTAAACTTACGTCGATAACATTGGTAATGTTTGTTACGGCTACGCCACCTATAATGTCAAACATGTGGCCAAGAATCACCCACATCATACTCATTGAACGAATACCGGAAAGGCACTCCAATTGGCCTGAATTTGTACCAGGTTCTGTGGTTGCAAAGAGTTTTTCTCCATTGGTTACCACAGAAAACGCTAATAATAATGGATGGGCCGTCTCTATTAAAATAAAATTAAAAAATTTATTTTGTGAAACAATGAAAATAAAATTAATCTTACTTTTTTCATAATATCGAAGATGCGTGTCGTACAAAGACGATACAAGCATTATTCCCAAAATAATTCCAAATACATTCCTGTGAAATGTATAAACATAGATTATTTAATATAATTAACGGTATAATTATTATCATACATGACTACAATATCCCCATCAGTAAGTTCTGGTTCCTGGCTTGGATCTTGACACTGATCTTCAGAGAAAAACATTGGTATCGGAATTATTTTTATGATTTTGTTTAAATCATCGGCTGAGCATGCGTCAGGTGCACACATTGCCCATTTATAGGGTATCTGTCAATACAAAAATATTTATTTTGCATTATTTGTATACAGCAAAATAATTTTAAAACATTTGGAAATAATCTTAATTGTTGAGATTTATGCTTAATACGTACGTCCAGAAGTATCCCCCCTCCTAAACAGTATTTTCCATTAATTTGCGTATATTCTATTGCAATACTGCCGTCTACTGGCTGGGAGAAGACGTCAATGCGACGAATTGATAGACATTCGTCGAAAGCTCCTAAATTGTAGATGTTGCCGTTTAGAATTCCAGACTGCAACTTTGACATTGCATCAGCCACTACAAAAAATAAATGGTTTTCGTTATATTGTTATTACAATCAGGAATTATATGAAAGGAATTATTGGAAAAAATTTGCTATTTTTGGTTAAATTTTGATCCAAGTTTTTTGATTTTTGATCTGTCCTCGTAAAAGTTTTTAACAAAATGTATTCTATATTATTCGTTTATGTCAAAACTATCTCCCTACCAAAGTGTGTCACAATTGAATGAATAGTTTTTGGTTCAAAGCGTAACAAACAGACAAACTCACTTTCGTTTTTGTGATATTTGTCAGGATAGTATATATTACGTCTCTGGAAAAAAAATAGTAGCAATTAAATATAATTTACTTTTTATTGCCCATTCTTCCTGATTGCCAAACGCATTCTTATAATGTGTCATCGCAGTTTTACAATTCGGTGTAATATCAGCATCTTTATATGCATGCAAAAACGTCTGAGATAAGTTATTCAAATTGTGCATAACTTCATGGTACTTCTTTGTATTGTTCACACTCAGTTCTGTAGACACTCCAAGAACACAAAATGTCACTAACCACAACTTAAAAAAAATAATTTTTAAAACCATTTTGGATTGAAATATAAACTAATTTTGCACAAAATTTATTTAGGATGTATACGTGCAACCAAAAATTATAGATGTGAAATGATTCACTATTATGATCTAACGTGTCATATATGTCTAGATGTATACTTCAATACCCAATCAAAGGTTTTGATATCTGATTAATCTTTGCCAATTTCAAGTGGATTGGAACAATGTAGATAAAACAATAACAGAGCTCTCGAGTTCATGTCTATTTATATATTGGATATTCAGAAATGTACATTAATTAATTACGTTTGATAAACTTCTAGAGCTTTCAATTGGTTTACTTATATAATTGTGTACTTTCAAGTCCAATGGAAGATAAATTTTATTTGATTAAGTTAAAAAAAATAAACCCAACTTATTATTAGGTGTAAATCAGTTAGTAAAACGGCGGATGAACTTATAACAAGATTATTACAATATTGCCATAATGCGAAATCAAAAGTCGTAACTCTCACTATCAATTTATAATAATCTATATATATATATATATAAATGAATTGCTGTTCGTTAGTCTCGCTAAAACTCGAGAACGGCTGAACCGATTTATCTTATCTTGGTCTTGAATTATTCGTGGAGGTCTAGGGAAGGTATAAAAGGTGAGAAAAATTCGAATAATTGGCGGGAAAATCCTCAAAACAGTTCTTTTCTATAGAATAAAATTTGACATTGAGATTCAATCATAGTTATAGTTAAATAATTGAATTCGAGATGGCGCGCTGAAGTGCATTATTGACAAAACTTTATATAATTAATTTCTTTAAATTAAAATAGCTAATCTTATTGATAGAATTGACTCTTACTACGAGTATGTCTAGAACAAGAGAGTAAAAACGAATGACATTTTTATTTTACATTGCCGGAACGAAGTCGCAGGCAACAGCTAGTTATAAATAAAATTTAATAAAATTTAATTATTTTTATTTTTTAATTATTTTCTTATTTTTAATTAGTATATCCGTAAATCCGTAAATCCATCCATAATTTAAACATGTCATGCAGTTTTCGAAACTTTCATAGCGCTCATATGTTTCCCGCAAACTATTATGACATTCACCAAGACGTCACGCAAAGACATTTATGAGCGCCAAGCACGCCGCGCGACTAAATTCGGTTAACAATGCCAAGGACTGCTGCGAGGAGACGCGCCAAGTTAGCATGATAATGCCAAGTCGTTTGCTGCGACAATATTATCTTCTTATCTTGGCAGCCGACAAAATGCTCAACAGTTTATGCTGGAAATTAACAACAAACTGTTGTGCGCATAACCTCCCTTAAAGACCAGTATAAAAGCATAGTATAAATGTCAATTTTGGCGAAATTTATTTGGAAATAAATTTGTTTATAGTTTTTAGTATTTGTGAAGTAATAAAATAGGGTTAGGAGGAATTGTAATTAAAAATATCTGCGAAATTTTTATAATAATGGTCATTTTTAATTGGCTGCAATTAAATTTAGAGTTGATATATTTTAATTGTTTATAAAAGCTTTGTAAAATGTAATGAATAATGAAATTATTTTTAGTTTCAAAGGGAATAGAAAAAAATTATTTTTAATTAATTTTAATTTTATTTATATTGAAATTTTTTTGTATAGTGCATTTTTTTACCGAAAAAAGTTAGTTAAAACTTTGATAACTCAAGAACGGTAGGACAGATTTTAATGATCTATGATTTGTTCCATTTGTTTTCTCATAAAATAGCAGAATACATAATAAAACATCAAAAATATTGATTAAAAGGGTGTTAAATAAGGGATGAAAGTTGGTGTAGAGATTAAATCCTAGTTATACTTCCATAATTGAATCCGAGATGGCGCAAAAGTGTATTACTAGCATTTCTCTTTTTTCTAATAAAAAGCTAGTTAAAGATGAATGATTAATCATATACATTTTCATGTTTACACGTCAATAAATGAATGATTAACAAATCAAATGATGTTCAAACTGTCCAAATGTGAACACATCTAGTTCTGCACAAAGTCAACTTCAGAGTTCGTCCTTGAGACAAAAAGCCATCAAGCCGGTCGACAAACTGTGATTCCTCACCGCTCCACCAAGTTTCACCGCTTTATTGCCACACTGAAAGCGATGAAAGCCCAAGACGCGCACCTGATCACCACCGAGCGCAGGAAACAGACACCAAATTCAAGCGCCGTAAATATAGTGCCGTCGCGTGCACAATGCCGATAGTTTGCGGGGGCAGGCACAATCACCACCAATGCTGCTCGTAGTTTGCTAGTTCGGCACGAGACGAATGACATTAGTCGCGATATCCATCATCAATGATTCGTATGAATTATGCATTCTGCTTCGGTTTCTTCGCCCGGTGGCAACGTGTTCTCATTCGCCTTCTAAGTCAGCAGACGCAGACGCAGCGGACGAATTCGGCGCGTCGTTCAAGGTCTATTTGTAATTTGGGTTCATAGAGGTGCCGACGGCGCGATTCAATGATCCGAAAGTTATTAAGTTTCGCAACATGATTCCGCCTATTAGAAATGCATGAAAACATACTATATATTCATGAGTAGTTTTGAATGGAAAGTTATGAACTAGTTTTTGGGCGAAAAATATTAAATTTCAACGCGATGTCAAAGAAAACTTTGTGTTTGACAGGCGACAATTGACAGCAACGCCATCTATAGTGTTAAAAATAAAATACGGTATAAAATGAACAAGTTTTATGCAATTGTCAATAAAAAATGTTAATATTAATAAAAATTTTAATATATACAGCGTGTTAATATAAAATTTATATAAAATATAAAAGAAAACTTGGTGTTTGATAGCTGCCAATTGACAGTTACGCCATCTATAGTGTATAAAATGAAATAGGTTAGAAAATAGGCAAATTTTCTGCAACTGTCAATGAAAAATGTTAATAATAATCAAAATTTTATTATATACAGTGCGTTAATCTAAAATTTACACAAAATGTTAACGAAAGCTTGGTGGTTGACAGCTGACAATTGGTAGCTACGCCATCTATGAGGTTTAAAATGAAATATGTTAAAAACTTAACTAATTTTATGCAACCAATCCATAAATAACGTTAATATCAACAAAATTTAAAGATAATTAAGTAAAAATTGTGATAAACAGTTAAAAAGTTTATTATATACAGTGTGTTTCTCTAAAATTATTTTATTATCACATTATTGTACTTTGGTGCCCTGTGTAGTTTCATCATGAACGTAACTTTGGTTATAGACGCCATTTTGAATAGTTTGTTCATCATGCGAACGATAATGCCCACCAATAACATTTTCCTCCACTATATTACTTGAACTACCAAAAGTAGTATTTACATTATTATCTTTAGTAGCAACTTCCGATTTCTTCCTATTTCCGCTTCCGAGAAGACATTTCTCAATGATAATAATCGGCGATTCGAACGCCAACGTCCAAAACACGCTGATTGCAAAAACAAGAGCAAAAACAGACCAAAAATCATACAACTACAAAGAAAACACGAAAATATTAGTTATGTTATTTTTAGTTAATAGATGGCGTTACTTACCACGCGTATATTCGAAAACGCTATCGGCTGTTTTGTTGATAAATCTATCACGAGGATGATGGTAAAGTGCGTGAGGTACATTGAATAGGTAAGACGCGCCAACACTTGGAATATCTTTGCTGATAAGAATGTATTCACATATCCTGTGAAGTATAAAGTATAAGGAAAAAGTGAATGTGAAAGGTGTGTATTGAATGTTTACTCACCGCCGTATCCCGTCACGCATGCAAAAATCACCCAGGAGAGCGCCAGTGACCATGCAGGACGCATGAATGCGATGTAGGATGACATGGCGAGACGATCGTAATCGTCCTGCGCCTTGTCCGTGAAAACGCACGTTGCCAACACGCTAAGTGAACATGCCCATAGGGATAGATTCAGAAACTGTGAACAGAAGTAAACAGAAATAAAGATAAAACACATAAAAAAAGTTTTAGTGTTTTTTTATGTTGTAGGTACCTTGCTTATTTTGAATTGTCCTTTTTGAACAATTTTGACTTTGTGAATGAAGTAGCCTATAATAATACCGATTAACCAGGGGGCAGCACGTGCGTATGTTGTGGTATAAAACTTCCGCATGTAGGCTTCCGTTGCGTCTGGATCTTTTTTTCTATTTTTAAATTTGTTTAGTGAATTATTTTTTATTGTGGGAGGCAATACTTACAAATTATTTGTATCAACAAGTTCATAAATCCAAGCCATTGTAAAACCGGATGAAATGGATGCCACTGCGGCAAGGAAAACAGCAGCAAGTGTAATTCTTGGCCAACGTTTAATGGGAATAAGAAATATTGGTGATAGGATGAATAATTGTGTATCCACAGAGAGATACCAACTTTGACCAACACACTAAAAAAAAATAATAAAAAAATTAAAAAAAAATAAAAATAAAAACTTTTTTATAACTGAAATTTAAAATTTCGAAATGAAATTTTTTGTTGAGCGTTAAATGTAGTCTAAACTTACTAATTCATATGGATTGGCATAGTTTTGAATATACAACAAGACACTCCACCAATATTTCTTGCAATTGTCTAATGCATAACTGTTCATCATTGGCCAGAAAGGACCGGAACCAAAATGTCTAAGAACTGTGAGATGAACAGCAAGAACTGCGGCCAGGGCAGGCGTTAAACTAAAAATAATTGAAAATAATGCAAAAATATTAAATTAAAAATTAAAAATCACTAATTTATCAGTAAAATATACACTAGTAATTATGAAATAATTAAATATTACTTAGTTTTGCGTTTTGTGGAATCTAATCACAAATTGCTGGATTATCCTTGACCTGTTTTTATCTAATAACTAGTTTATATAATTTCTATGTTTGCTATTTTCTATGAATTGAGTTCAACAAACTGCAGTTTAGTTGCGATAAGCAAAATTTTATTATATTTACTGATGTGGAATAACATACCGTAGATATCGATGCAAATAATACTGGAAAACATTGAACGTCCGGCTGTCCTTGGTTGATTTAAGATAGACGTAGATCATCACTATGCCGCCCATTAGAAAAAATGTGTCTACAGACACAGTGGCGCCGCGGACGTACATTGTCCAACCATCGGTCATAAACTAAAAATTGTATTAAATAAAAAAATAATAAAAATAAAAAATTGACTTACACTTAAAATATTGTTCACATTAGAAACAGCTACGATTGCAATATTACTGAAAGTGTGACCGAGAATAATCCACATCATGCTTATTGAACGGATACCTGAAAGGCATTCCATTTGATCACCTCCGGTTCCTGGTTCTCTTGTGGCAAAAAGTTTCTCACCGTTGGTAACCATTGAAAATGCAAGTAGTATTGGGTGACAGGTTGTTTTCTTATAATATCGTAGGTAATAATCGTAGATAGAAGATAAAATCATAGCAGTAAAAATAATACCAAAACAAACTCTGTAAAAATTTAATTTTAAGTTTCAGAATAAATATTAATATATTTATATGATTGCTTACATTAATATAATATCCCCTGAAGTGAATTCCGGATCTTGACTCGGATCATGACAATATAATTCCGTGAAATTCATTGGAACGTGTGCACTTTCCATAATAGCATTTAAATCATCTGCTGAACATGCATCAGGAGCACATGTTGACCAATATAAAGGTATCTAAAGTATTATTCTATTTAAAGTTATTATATTTAAAACAAACTGAAGTTTTAATTTGAAATCAGCGAAGCAAATATTTCAAATTTAAATTTATATAGAAGTACAAGTATGACAAACAAATTATAGCAATGGGAAAGCTTACTGTGAAAGGCACTGTGGCAAGGCAATATCTTCCGCTAATTAGTGTGATCACTCCTTGATCCTGCGGCGAGTTGACGGCGACGTCGCGTATCGATTGGCATTCATCGTAAGCTCCCAAGTTATATAGGTTTCCGGCCAGGATACCGGACTGTACCTTAGACATTGCGTCAAACACTAGGGACAAAGAAATATTGAAAAAATTTAATTGCAATTAGTGATAAAAAAAAGATTTGACAGAAAAATTTTGGTTTAATAATCAAAATTTGAAATTTTATTTGTTTAATAAATAAAATTATTTATTTTCTTATATATTCCGCGTTTTAAATGGATAATAACTAATAAATAAATAATAAAATTTTTTACTAAGGTTTATCCTATATTTTTCACCTTAAAAGTCATATTTTTGTCATAACTGCAAACAATTTTATTTTTTTGTGATTTTTACGTTAAAATGTCACAATAATACACCAAACACCAATTCGAATTTATAATATTTGTGTGGATTATTGGTTAATAAAAAAATAGAGAATTTTTTACAATGCAAGTTCATTGCACTGCAATTTATCTTGATTATCGGAGATAATAATATCAAATATTTTTGTAATCTACCATGACTTACTTGTTGCGACTTAAAATGATATAGATAAGTAAAATGCATCAATACAATTTCAAAACAAAAAACATTTCATAAATGCACCAAATAATTTATTAAGAAGAAAATAAAGAAAATAAAGAAAATTGAAAAATTAATCTAAATATAAAACAAATTTTGCAGACTTACTTTTGAGGGCCCATCCATCAAATTTCTCAATTCCTTGCGCATACAGAATCATCGCATTTCTGCACTCCGGAGAAATATCCGCATTTCCAAACGCTGACAAAAATGTCTGCGGAAAGTTCGCCAAACTTAGCAGAATTTCAGTTTGCCGTAAAGTTTCATTGTTATTCATGCCCGAAACTCCAAGGGCACACCATATCACCAGACATACTTTAAAAACAAAATTACCCAACGTCATTGTCACACTTTTCTTCACAAAAATTCATAAAATCTTTAAAAAAATTTAAAGAATAAATTCACTCAACGGACACTTAATATAAATCAAGTTAAATCTCACACACGATCAAAGTCGCAATTGTGCAGGCGCATTACGCGCACATAATATATATACTCTCGCGGTCCGCGCGCGGAGATTTAAAATTTTTACTAATTGCCACCGACGTCGCGGGTTACCGCCGGTCGTTGGATGTTTGATTAATCATCGGCGAATTCGCGTGATGCCTTAGCGCAGGCAGGTGTGCGGCAGCGACTTTCGACGCGCCGCGCGCGAAAAAATATAAAAATGGTTTAAAAACATGCTAATAATGATTGTTGTGCATGCGCCGCGTGCTGATAATGAACGTGAGTTACTACTAGCACACATACCGCGCACATATTTATTTGAGGTCATCGACTCGAACTAAATTTGAAAACTTTTTTGAGTGTATTTGCAAGGCGAAATTGAAATTACGTAACTCTATCCTTCAAGGCTCGCAAAATTATTGTGCAACTGTATATGAACCCAAAAAAACTATCTTATTAATCATTTTTTATATTCAGAAGAGTGTTTATTGTACAAGTAATAAAATTAAATAAATAAAAACAGAAAAAAGAACAAAAAATCAACAAAAATTATTTTTTTACGATTTTTTTAGATTTTGCGTAGTTGCAATCAGATGGCGCCACTGCATACCAACTTGACATGTACCAGAAATTGCCTATGTTAAATTAGGATGTTTTTAACATAAACTTACTTTAAACACATTGTATATAAATATTGCAATGAACTTTTAAGATTGCTTGTTGTGCAATAACGTCTCGTTTTTTATTTTGTTGGGATTACCTGCGCATTTAATTCGATTCAGTCATGCATTGTGTGTTCCTCGCCATAATTCGATGTCATTGACATAGAGATTCCAGTTCGCCTTGATCGCAACAATTATATAATACTACAATAATAGTCCATACGTAATGCTGCACTAATGCGTTAAAAATGATTTCCACAAGTGAACAATTCCGACCTTGAGCATTATGCGCTAATATTGAATAAAATATAATTTGTAGATATTGTGGGTTTTAGCTGCCGCCCCCCATTAACCCGATTAATCTCGGGGTGCGCCTTTGATAAACTACCACCGCCGCATAGAAAACAAAGCGTCGTCTTGGCATAGCATAGCGCATTGGCAGCGAGTCAAAATTAAATGACGGAACGCTTGCCAGGCGCCTTCGCAATCAGCCGCCCCCCGCGTGCCATATGTTCGCGACGAAATCAAATCGCCACGCATCGCAAAACACATACACACGCGTTAATGACGACAGGGTGCGCATTAACAATGCTCCGATTACAAAACACCCTCGTGGGGCATATTTGGGGCGTCATGCCGGAGTAATCTGGTGGTGGCAACATTCAAACATAATTCAGAGTTGGCGGTACTTTATAATTATCAATAAAGTTGATCGCTTTGGGGTAGTAGGTTAACGGGTAGTTGTGTACTGGGTTGCCTACATTAAAAAGCACAGCGTGGCAAGCTAAACAAGAGATTTGATACCAAGGTTGGTTTTAGGGGTGGATTTTGGGGGTGGTCGAGCTGACGCTGGGCAGATTAGTTATCCCATCGACGCGCGCTGCGGTCGCCGCCCGCCGCGTGATAGATATTAATTTCGAGCGATTTATGGCCTGCGATTTCCTAAATTATTGCCGTAAGGATTAAAGTCTAACGTTTTTAACCTAAAAATTAAATAAAAATAATAAAAATGCAGAGTAAATGTTTTATATCCATTAGAGTTCTGAGTTATTACTTTATAATTTTTACAGTTAAAGCCAAAAATACATTAAATATAAAAACATACAGAGTGTTTTGGTGCGGGGTATTAAAATTTATAGTTTTTAGATGGAAAGCATTTTTTGAGGAATATTCGAACGACGCGCCGTAAAAAAATCGTGAAAGTTCGTTATGCGGCTTAAAAAGCTTTCGCGACGTATTAAATTTTTACCGCCGGCGGCTGAACTCCAGCAGAAATTTCTGCGGGAAAAAATTACGCTGCTGGAAATTACGGGTAAATTTGAGCGTAGCATTCGGAGGAGGCAAAAAGTGCAGAGTAAAGTTTTACCAATCACATCAGTGACCAGGGGCATATAAAGTCGACGGAATATTTGTCATCCGGATTTCCGGATTTAAAATTATTTTAAGGTTTTATTTGAAAAAGTAGAAATTTTATTTTATGCATTAAATGAAAATGAAAATATTTTCCGGTTTTCCGGTTTTGTGGTTCATGATAATATAAATTCAATTTTTAAAACAAAAAAAAAATATTTTTTTGAAAATTCACTTTTAGAAATAAAAACTGTATTTCCGGTTTTCCGGTTAGTGATAATAAAAAAATGGAACTTTTATTTATTTACTTTGTAGTTACATTTTAATAGAATTTTGATAGTATTTCCGGTTTTCCGGTTTTGAAAATGAATTAATTTGCCATAAATTTCCAAAAATTAAAATTTGTATTTAAAATTATTTATCACCTCCCCGAGAATGCTCAATCAATCAAGTGTTCCTGTATGCCTGTATTCTGGATCACTTAAAGGATGAACCATTGCGGAAATAAGATAAACGACGCAATGAGGAAGTATCTCGTGTTTGTTTCGGGCGAGCGGATATCATTTACCGTTTTATTATATTCTTTTCTTTGTTCCGCGCCGGTGCAGGATTGTTTCGTTAAATTTTTGTTATTTGTTTGCGCGCAAGGGTGGAACACGCTTTAATTCATCAGGAACGCTAGGATGTGCGGTCCGATGATGATTTATAGACATGTTGTTTTGTGGAGAATTCTCCAGTTTCTACGATTGCAGGAAATAAAATTTTTGTGCGCGTAGAAAATCACTCACAGCTCGTCGAGTTTTTAGTTGAATTTGGATGGTTATACATCAAATTGAAGCTGTGAAAATTGTCTACAAGATGGATGGGGGTTTTAAGTTTATGGATAAAGGTTTGCGGGATTAATTTGTGAATGAAATAAGAAATTGTGGAAAAAATTAAGAAATTAATTTAATTTTGGATTTTTTTTCATTTTTTTGGAAAATAAAATATTAAATTTAATTTATCCCTACTAATATTATAAATGCGAAAGTCCTGATGTTTGTTAAACTTTCACGCAAAAACTACTTAACCGATCATCATGAAAATTTGTACACATATTCTTAGTGGTCCCCGAATGGTTATAGGCTACTTTTTATTTAATAAAAAAATTATTTTTAAAATAAAATAAAGAAATAGTTTAGCCAATAATACCTCTGCATCTGGCTATTTGACTACTTTAACGCCATCTAGCATTCCAGCAATGAAGCTCAAACCTAAGTACTATAGTACCATCACACTGTATTATCACACTGTATTACCGACAGCTACGTCAACATCAAATCCAATTGACTACACTATGGAGACTGTACACTATACTTCCATAGACTATACTTTCAGCCATTTTAAACTTCCCACCATTCTACTTCATTGTTTCTTCTTCTGTGACTACAGACGCGTACGGAATCAACTTCATTATTTTTGATATTCGCGAGCGAAGCCAAGGGTTAAAGCTGTTATGATATATTTTTACATGCTTGTTAAAAATGTACCCAAAATTTGATAAAAATAATCAAATTTTTCAAGATATGAAAGCAAAAAATTAAAAAAAAAAACGAAAAAACTTTAAGTTTCAATAAAATCGTATTTTTGATCTTTTAAATTTCCAAACTTATATTTTTAAAAAGAATATTTATAATTTAATTGTCCTAAATATAAATTTTTATAAAATAAATATTATTTATGTTTATAATAATAGCTATCATAAATTTACCACCGTTAAACATGTAAAAACAGCAAAACAAAAGTACGTTTGGTTGCCTATAATATCCTGACCATTCTAAACATAAACATAAAGATAATTTCGCTATTTGCTCATCCAAACAATCTCCGCCAGCATGCACTTTTCTTCTACAAGTAAATAAAGCCATCCGCGTATTATCGTTTGTATTTTTAATGCGCGCATCTTATTTATGCGGCTATAAAGTGGGCGCGCGCAGAAAAATGGCTGCATATGAAAAATGGCGACCGCGTGCGAATACTAAACGAATGTGTTCGGTTCTGTCCCCACCTACAACATTCCTGCAGGCATTAAATATACATTAAATAAGCGATTCGCGGCACGTTTCTCGCCACGATCCTGATGGCTTCTTCGTGGCGGCGGTCCTCGCAGGGTGCGAATCACTCCTCATTCCACACGCACTTCATGCTGGTGCTAAGTGCCGCTTAAATTACCGAACACATTCTGGGACGCGCAGGCGTCTGGAATTCTCTGAAGGAAAATTGTTAATAAATAAAATTTGAATAAAAATTTGTGATTTTATAATGGAATTTGGTAGGGCAATAAATATTTTTGGGAAGTTTTCCGGTTTACATGGGATTTGCGGGTCTTGCAGGACCTTGGAGTTGTCTCCGCACATACGACTTTTGTCGGAGGGCTTTTGGTACATAAATCATTTTTCGTTTTACATCCTGGATAGCCAGGACGCTGTCAAACGGAAGGCATAAATCATCGATGAAACTATTCGTGAATTTCAACTCTTTAACCTGTTCTAATAATAAAGAGATTAGTTAAACAAAGTTTGGAAAAAACTGACAACTAATCAAAATATACAAAGTGGTAAAAACGTAAAAAAAAAACAAAAACAAAAAAATTGTATATTAAGTTACAAGTGGCTAAAAGAGAGTTTTTGTCACGAGATTTATTAAAAGTGAGTACTCCGTGACTAAAGTCCGTGACTAAAGTGCTTTAGACACGGGTTTGGCCATCTATATTTAAAATATTACTATTTGGGTCTAAAAACCATGAAAAATCTGTTGAAGTAGAAAAAAATCATTAATTATTTTATACATTAATTTATTATCAAAAAATTATGATGAAGATGAATTGATTATGAAGTTAATTATGAGTAGTAAATGAAAAAATTACAACAGTGAAAAGTTATAAAGAAACTCTTTTACTGAGTGCAACAAAGTGAAAAAAGAACCTCTAAAACCCGGAAACCGGGTTTTTACGCACAGGCGCGTATAAAAAAGTATTTAAAGAAAAACTTTGCGCCAACTTTTCGGCGAGTGATTATTAAGCGCTCGGTTAAGCTTTGACGCGCACATTGCCCGCACTTTTTCACGCCTTTGCCAGCCGGCTTTTCCGCTTCGGGTTGTTTTGCTTTTTTGTTTTCGCACGGTTTTTCACCCACTTTCTACTGTGTTTGATGACCGGCGAG
This sequence comes from Dalotia coriaria, assembly GCF_025399875.1. Lineage (NCBI taxonomy): Eukaryota > Metazoa > Arthropoda > Insecta > Coleoptera > Staphylinidae > Dalotia > Dalotia coriaria. The sequence goes on from NW_027045445.1 coordinate 8,356,007, forward strand.
AAAGAAAACAAATACAAGTCAAAATGTTACGCAACCAACAAAAATATATGCGTTGAAAAAATAAACAATACTTGAATGTAATTAATTAATGCCAGAAAGTAATTTTTGAGGAATTTACACCACACAATGGATAATAATTTATATAAAATGAAATCTTGATATTTTTAGGCATTTTAGGAACAAAAACAGCTTTGTTCATCATTATTTACTTTTAAATAAAGAGATGTCAATGAAATCTTAAAATCTTTTAATTAATTAATCAAACATTCAAATTTTAAATTATGAAATTAATAAAAACAATTTATTCTGTTCATATTTCTATAAAATAATTAGTTAATAGTGTCTAAATAAATTAAATTATTAGTTTTATTAAAATAATTTAAATTTCTTGTTTAATTTAATTTCAACCATAATTATGTAAGTTATAAATAACTTGTGGAAATATTACGTGATTGTTATTCTTGGAAACCTCCTGAGAAGAAAACTGTAGAATATTTTTATACGAATAAGAATCGTAAAATGCACTCTATTGTTAGTATATGAAATGTTGTTTTGTAGTTTATTTTGTTTCTTATCAGAAGAATACAACTAGTTGCGTTCGAACGTTTCGAGCACATGGTCGTTGATTTTCTATTAATTCTTTCCGTACTGAATTAGTGGTGAAATATGTTACAGTGTTTAGCAAACTATGTGAAACCCTCGAGATGTATTCTTTTTTTGACGATAATTATGGAGATTTATCACGTAAGTGTCCCAAATTTTTTTTACGTAGCATTAATTGCTTGCGCTTAAAGTAAAATGAAATTAAACCAAAGAAAAATATCTTTTAGAAGCAAAATATCATCGCACAACCTTAAATTCGCATTTTCATGTACGAATACGAGTATACCTAATTTGCTTTAAGACAATCCCTACTAATATTATAAATGCGAAAGTCCTGATGTTTGTTACACTTTCACGCAAAAACTACTTAACAGATCATCATGAAAATTTGTACACATATTCTTAGTGGTCCCCGAATGGTTATTGGCTACTTTTTATTTAATAAAAAAAATTATTTTTGAAATAAAATAAAGAAATTGTTTAGACAATAATACCTCTGCATCTGGCTAATTGTCTACTTTAACGCCATCTAGCATTCCAGCAATGAAGCTCAAACTTAAGTACTATAGTACCATCACACTGTATTATCACACTGTATTACCGACAGCTACGTCAACATCAAATCCAATTGACTACACTATGGAGACTGTACACTATACTTCCATAGACTATACTTTCAGCCATTTTAAACTTCCCGCCATTCTACTTCATTGTTACTTCTTCTGTGACTACAGACGCGTACGGAAGCAACTTCATTATTTTAGATATTCGCGAGCAAAGCCGCGGGTTAAAGCTAGTGAATAATATAGATCTAATTAATATTATTTCTTAACAAGTTTTAAATTATTATTAAAAATAAACCCTAAAATAATTTGTTTCATGAATATAGATAGCAGTAATATGCCTAAAATAACTATAATACTTAAACAAGATTATCTCTTGCTAATATTCTCCCAAAAATTAAAAAATATTTTTGTTTCGGCCTACGTTATTGCGTTAAGTATTGCGTGGGCATGAAATATATTAATATCCAGACGCACGAATTTGTCTGTATTACGTAGTTGTTTATAAAACTTTTTTTATTTCCGGCACGCTCGTAAAGTCCTTTTTGCGGTGAACCGACCACCGTGATGAATGCGCGCTCGTTTTTCTTATTTTATCATATTCTTTATGTGTGCCACAAAAAGGAGGACACCCGAAAAAACGCGTAAAAAACCAACATTTCGTGCGCGGATTTATTCGTTGTGCTGATTTCAATTTGTAATTTTTTACTTTGCCGGAAATACAAAAGAAGAACAACATTAAAACAAACCAAAAGGATTTTAAGTTATAAATCTGCCTATATATACGAGCATACCTATAAAAGTATGTTTTGATAGTTAAAACATTTTTAACTCGAGAACGGCTGGACAGATTTTGTTGATCAATGATTTTTTGGATTCATCTTGAACCAGAATAAGAGAATAAATAGTAAAAAATTAAAAAAAAAGTTAATAAGGGAATTTTTCATATTTTTAGTTAAACAATTTAATTTAATTTAGATGGCGCTTTATGTTCCAGAAAACAAAAAAACTATTCAAATTCAATTTCACTTTACTCTAATTAACAAAACATAATCTATAATCAACACACGAAAATTTAGTCTATACATCGATAAATTGTTCAGATCTTTGAATACGATTCCTAAAATTGCACTAATCAATGGAATCCCAGCATTAATTCGCCGAACATGCTCCGCGGGCATATTGAATGCTAAGCGTGAGGAACAATACCGTCAAATTAGTTCGCATTTGTGTCGGCCATCTTGGATAAGAACAATGCGATTTTGTTTGTTTACTTATTCACCGTAGACGAGAGCACTGCGTGGCGTGCGGCTCGATTACGTATGCCGCGCTCGTAATTAATTAACGGCACGTAAGTGCGCATAACTCCAAACTGCTGACGCGTAGTCCTTGCACGCTTTACCCCCCAAGTCCTTGTGGATAGACAAAATGGCGGTGGATCAACTATTGTTCAAACCAAAACAGCAAACTAGCAATATGGACAGAAAACATATATAAACTTGAACGTGTATTCTCCATGACAAGGATAAGTGGTCCTTCGTCCTGAAGATGTTTGAAGTTGGTGCGGTGCAGTGAAAATGTGAGCATCATATTGGGTATAATCTTGGGAGATCTATTCGGCTAGACTGGGACTAGATTGTTTTATTTACCTTGATATTGTTGGAATGATTAATTATCCTTTGGGATAACTATGAAATAGAAAGTAAGACGGATTAATTGATGATATTAGTAAATATTACAAAGTATATTACTCAGAATCACTGTTTTTGTAATTATTTATTTCTTTTTTATTTTATTTATTTAGTTTTCATCTTTTTGAGACACAAAAATTGTACTTTATGCACGGATGGCCAAAGTCGTGACTAAAGTACTTTATTCACGAGTTTAGTCACGGGGCGGAGCTTGCGCCTGCGCAGATATTAGTAAATATTACAGAGTATATTACTCAGAATCACTGTTTTGGCAATTATTTATTTATTTTTTTAAGTTTTCATTGTTTTGAGACACAAAAAATTGTATTTTATACACGGATGGCCAAAGTCGTGACTAAAGTATTTTATTCACAAGTTTTAGTCACGGGGTGGAGCTTGTGCCTGCGCAGATATTAGTAAATATTACAGAGTATATTACTCAGAATCACTGTTTTTGCAATTATTTATTTATTTTTTTAAGTTTTCATTGTTTTGAGACACAAAAAATTGTATTTTATGCACGGATGGCCAAAGTCGTGACTAAAATACTTTATTCACGAGTTTTAGTCACGGGGCGGAGCTTGCGCCTGCCATTTGTTACTTAATATTTTTATTTTAGGTTAAATTCATGTTTTTTTTTTGTAATTAATTCTTTTTGTGTAACATTATTGCACATTGTCGTTGAAATTGTAAAAATTCAATGAGTCCTGTCTGACGTATCAGTTGAATGAGTACAATCCGCACGACTGACTTCAATTCAAAAGTTTTACAATTCGCACAATTCCATTCGTTAACATGTGATTGGTAAAAATGCGATTATTTTCCTGCGTGAGATTAAAAAAAAACACCGAGGTACAAAAAAACATGAGTGGAAAATAATGCAATTTATTTGCAAAAGGATTTAAAATGCATGAAACATGCAAAAATGTGTTTCAAAGTGATCGAAAACCTGTTCGAATAAATCCGGTTTGACCATGCGGGCACTAATTGCGTGCAACAACAAAGCATTCGTCGGACTATTAAATAAATGTAAAAAAAAATTAAAAAATTTGTTTGGAAAAGTAAAAATAAATAAAAATAGAATTATTGAATTGTTGGAGTTTACAATAGAATTAGAAAGAAAATTATATTGGTATACAAAAGTGTAAAAATTTATTTTTGAGATTTTCAAATAAATTTTACAGTTGCAATTGCAATAGTTGAATGAAGAAGAATAATAAATCCTTGATGTTGCAATGGCAATTGTTACGAATGTCGAATTACGTACGTTGAATGTTGAATGACCAAATTGTCATCATTGCACTGGTGCCGCCGCCGACGCCACTGGAAAACCGAAAACCAACGAACTGCACTTTCATTCGAACAGCATTGGGGAACGCATTGTGCGCGACAATAAAAGCCGCATAAAGCAGCGGAACGAGTGTTGAGCGAAAAACACAATGCTATTGCAACTTTACTGCCTAGGACGCAAAAAATCACATAAAAATCTACATATGAAATACGAGTAATCAAATAAAATTTATTGAAATTTATTTTACAATACAAGTAGTTTCGATGAAACATTCGTCATTAATCATCGTGCATTAATTGTGGCAATATTTCAATTTTCAAATCACACGTCATCATAAATTGTATGCAATTATTGTCATCGTAAATTACAACATGTCAGTAATGTTAATTGAAAACTGTTTAGAATAGCAATAATCAGTAGTTAATTATTAATTTTGTCACAGCAATAATTAATTGCTTTCTAAATAATGTTATAAATGGAATTTGAGTGTTTTTGTATGTTTGAATGCGTATCACGCAAAAACCACCGAACTAATTTTGATAAATTTTGGTATAAAAATATTTTAGAATAAGGAAAAGAATATAAGCTAGTTTTTGTTGCAAGAAAATAATTTGAAGGGTGTAAAATAAGGGTTGAAAGTCCTTATGTAGATTTAATGATGGTTTAACAGAATTATTGAAGTTTAGGTGGCGCAAAAATGCAAAAATTATTCATTTAAAGCAAACGTACGTTCTAAAGAAAATTCAAATTTAATTTTATTTCAAAATTTTTGAGATTATGATTGCCTGCAGTTCTCTACTGAATATTTGTGGATTCCACAGTGGCAATCCCTAATTTTCCAACTTTTCCAACATATTCCTCTATATAACTCCACACATTCTCGCTCAAGCAAATGAAATTCTCGAATCAAGCGCGCTGAGACCGTAACCTAGAAAACACGAAACTACACCGGGGTGTGGGATAACTAGCCGCTGCAAAGAAAATGCGGAAATAAGAGAGGAAACTAAAAGGATATCTTTACACCACCTACATTGTATGCTGCCAGAGTTACAAGCATCACAAAACGAAAACACGCCGAGACTGTCTTCAAGACAAGATGAATAATATCACAAAGTAGCGACGAGCAGAGGAAAAGTGAAAAAAGGGACAAATACACACGGCGCATCTCAGAGGAAGATGGAACGAATGTGAGTACGCGTCAGCCTCCAGCAGGGAGTTCGTTCTGATTGCATCAAAACGACGTAGGGGAAAAGTTTTTATCCACTTGTTTGGTAAATAAATAAATGGCGAGTTGCCGGCATTAAACGACCAGACGTGCAGAAGTTTTTGCATCCCGGAAATTAGATTACAACTAAAACCACTAAATCATATTTTATAAATTGAAAATATTTTTTCTGGAAGTTGGGAATTTATTTTTTATGAAGTGAAGAAACCGGAAAACCGGAAACCGGAAGTAGGTAAAAATAATAAGAAAAATTCTAAATTTAGTTAGTATTAAAGAAACACTAAAAATTGAGAAACCGGAAAACCGGAAATGGACTAAAAATTTGACAAATTAGGTTATGAAGGATTACTAACATGGTAATTTATGAAAATATAATTTGTCATAAATTTTAAAAACATCTTTATCTAGCAAATTGCCTTTTGTCAAACTTTTCTATGCCTTGCAAAGTCAAAAACCCTAAAAACCAACCGGAAAATGCACAAATGCAAGTGATATTGATATACGATGCATTCAATGAGTATGGATAACCGTCGCGGTGCTTCAATGAGATTGATTGATGTTTCCATCAGGAAGCAACCATTCTTCTCCAGCAGCGCTCCTTCAACCTCTCACCCTTTTACCCTCTCGCCCGCATAGAACCAAAGTGCAGTCAGTTTCAAAGCATTTCCGAAAATATATTCCCGTTTTTCACATAACCTATTAGCGTGTGCGCGAGAGTGATGCGTGTTTCTCTCGGAAAATTGAGGAAATTGAGAAAATTGGAATTGTATGCGCGCATGCATTGTCCATTCATTCATCCACCCGCCGACAAAGAGTATCCTTGCAAATGCAAATGGGAAATTTTCAAAGAATTTGCGACTTTTGATCCGAACGACTTAAAAAGGCCAACAAAAGCGCTTCACTTGTCGGTTTATTTATTGTTCGATGTATGGTTGAATGGACTGACGGAGTCGAGGCTGGAATGGAGTTGAGCGGAAGCCAGAAAAATGTCATTCGGTTAACGACTTTTCCGGAAAACGCGGCAAACGCCAAAACTGCCAAGAAAGCCCCGGAGATGTTTAATGTATGAGTTAAAGACACTGTTGTGGAAGCCAAATTGATGCAATTAATCACCGCATAATTTTCTAACCTCAAAGGACTAAAAAGAAAGGATTAAAAATATCCACGTGGATTTCTTTAAAAGTTTTTACATTTTTACAACTATTTGTTGAATAGAATGGGGATGTTTTTAAGATAATGATGTTGTTCCGTGTTTTTCACACTTTCCCGCTATTTTCATCCCTTAATGAGACATAGAGGAAGAGACAGGACAAAAGATAAAAATCGATCGCGCAAGTGCAAGTTCGTTGCACTTTTTTTGTCGGTGTTTTCCACGTTTTTCCGCTGTTTGGAACACCGACGTTTCCATGGTTTTCTATTTTTAGTGCGACTACAGCAGCCTGCAAGTGCACTTAATTTCGTGTTACTTCAGCGCGCCAAGCTTTGATGTCCTGCCGCGACGAGCAAGAAAAAAATGAGTGCAAGTAGAGTATCCTGTCACAAATCAAGATAATAAATTTAGCTTGATTTTTCACACGTTATATACGAGTATCATAGAAGAATGGTGGAATTTGAAACGTATTTTCAATCATTTTTGACATATTGAGTAAAATCACGTGACTAAAGTCCGTGACTAAAGCACTTTAGTCACATTTTCATTTTTTTTTATTTATTAAGTGAAATCAACATTTATTTATTAAAATAATACACTGTAGACAAATGCGCAAGCGCAATTCCACCCCGTGACTAAAGTCTGTGACTAAAGTACTTTAGTCACGGCCTTGGCATTACGTGATAGTACGTGCTCTATTTTTGTGTCTCAAACTCGTGGAAAAGTAGAAATAAATATTTTTTCTGCAGTAAACCAGTTTTATCAATTTTTACTCTTTTTTGTTGATTTTTCATGTTTTGTGATTTTTTCCTAAAACAGCATCAAACGTTTGAGCCTGAATTTAATCCTTTGTCAACTGTAGTAGTACGATTGCAAAGATGTTTTCACAAGGGGGTAATTTTTCAGAAGGAAATTAGATCCTCAGCAAAATCTCTCTAAAACGGAACTTAATGCCATGTCCATCAGATTGGGCGCCAATGAAAGATGTTCGATATGCGCTAAGCAAATTAAAAGGACGCCAGCGCGACGCGAAAAAATCTCCGCCCACCACTCTTTGACAAAAGCGAAAAACTTGAACGGTGCGAATTTTTGTGAAAACATTTTTCAACCCCTCAAGACTCCAATGACTAAAGACAGATCAAAAGGAAGCAAAGACTTGTTTTACGAAGTCGTGAATGGCGCTGATAAAATTTATCTTTCATCAAAATTAATTTAAATACTCCGGACGTGAAATATCCTGAGAGTTTTTTTTTATTACCGGCGCATTTTTTTCGTGGATTTTTTCTTGCACGTTTAGAGAGGACGAAAATATTTTTTTCACTCGACATCAATCTTGCTCTGGTGCTTGAACCGCTTGAACCGACGTCGGCGATGCGTGTCCTTCCAGAACGACGGCAGGACGACGGCGTGTCTCGCTTTCCGCTCGATTTTCCCGCACTCGCACTCGCGATGTTGATGAATGACGAGTCGGTGTGGCGTCTTTAATGCTTGACATCTCCACCCTCAACGTCGCGCATCCTTTCATATTTTCATATAATTGCAATCCACGGTGCGTCCTTTCTGCTTGTGCATGAATTTACGGGTTTACGCGTTTTGGGAAAGCTTTTAAAATGTTTGAAATGATTGAAAACACTATTTATTTATATTATTTTGATTTACAACAATCTCCATTGTAAATTATAGTGAATGACTCACTATTGATCGAAAGTATTAAACATTTATCTTTATGATTTCAGAGGTTAATAGTTTTTAGCGATTGGTGGCGCGGAAAAGCATGATAAATGATATCGCTCGGGAAATTCTGAAAGGTGCTGCAATCACCTGGATGTTATCCGAAGCGCGGATGAAAAGTGATAAAAGTATAAAAGTAAATTGGCGATAAAACCGCGTACACCTTTGAGAAATGAGTGGAATAAAGAGGTCAACCGCACATCACGCTTGCTAAAACGCAATGAAAAAATAAAAACGGTGCGCCATTATTTTATTGTTTGCTAGCGAAAACAGCGGAGTTGATAGATCACATAAATAACGATGACAAATAATGTTTAACTGGGTCAGGTAATATTTTGATGTAAAAGATACAAATGGAATATAGGGAATCATATTAAATTCTAAACGTAATAAAAAAATGAAAAAAATAAAAATAAAAAATGAAAATATTTGATTTTTCTACGTCTACTTTCAAGGCTCCAGTTTTTCTACGCTTTTTAGTGATAAAAGTACTTTAGTCACGGGCATTAGGCACGGGGTGCAGCTTGCGCATGCGGATTTGCAATTTTTTCTTCGTTTTTGCCAATTAATCGTTAACTAATAGCTAATTATAATAAAAAATGATTAATATTCACCTCAACCGACTTTTTGGCTTTATTTTTAGTATTTTAGTGGCATTTAAAATATTAATATTAAAAAAATACAATAATATTGGAGATTTTAGATATATAATTATTTAATGTTCAATTTTACCTCTAAAATGAAACATGATTTAAATTAATGAACCGGAAACATCCCCAAAGCACATAATTAAAAGCCTGGTTAATCTGCATTTATAAATAATTAAATTACTCAATATTAACCGCTGATGCAGTTCCAATGAGAATTATCAAACCGCAACCGAAAATGCATGTTTCGCATTAAAACTTTCTGCAATAATTGTGGCTATGATTATTTATTTATAAATTTTATGTTATTTTATCTCCGAGTGCGGATTAAATCGTCTTATCGCCAACACCCACATCGTAAACCCTCGCACCAGGTTGTTTTTACGACGCGGTGGCAACAAATAAATAAAATCGGCGGCGCGGATAAATTTTCCAACTCGCGAAATAAATTTCCAATTTGTTTCGATTTTATTCGTGCATTTATCTCGCCGCCCGCACTGCTGCCATGTGCAAAAATTAACGATGACGAATTTTGAAACACACACATATAACAAAAATAAATACGAATTAAACCGGTGCGCATGAGGGATGTTTATGAACTGCACGATTTGCGTTTTGTTTGCTTGACGAGCGTGAAAACGCAAAAAAGCAAATTTAAACGGCGAAAATTTAATTGAAAATTAATAATCGCGTTAAGGCGGAAATTGAAAAGCGCAAGCATTTACCAAGGCATTGGCAGATTTTATATATTTTATATTTAAAGTTATTTATTTAAAAATGCAATTTACTATAAAACTAAACCAAATAGAATTGAGGTTAATTTTATTTTAAATAAAATACAAATGAAAATTAAAATTCTCAATTGATTTTAATTAAAACGCATGGAAACTTTATTTGTATGAACACATTGTATATTTTGCCCTTTCGCAACGTGTTACAACACTCAATCCATATAATTTTCAATTATCTCATAAAGTTTTACGCGTCTTTATCTGCATTAAAGTATTGGCGTTTTAATTAAAACTTTAATACGCCTCACTGGCACGCAGAATACTTTCGTCCTTTTTGCAAAACTCATATCCGCATTAACTGAAATTGCAGCCTTGCGCACGCGATTATGCGAGAAACATAAAACGCATTAAATGTTTATTTAAATGACTGCGCTTATTATGATTATCGTTGAAAGCTCGCTGCACACCGAGTTTTATTCAGTTTCACACATTTTCTAACAAAAAAAATTAAATTTTAAAATATAAACATGTTTTTAAGTGGATATTTATACAAATGAATTGTTAGGTTAAAGTAAAATAAATTCCCCTGTAATATTTATCCTTGCTGAGACTGCACAGGACGAATCGTGTCCTTAATGTGGTCATGAGTACCACATTTGTTTGTTTTGCGTTTCCACCAGCCGGGTGGTCATAGTCGTTCATACTTTTAAGTGCATCGTGTTGTCCTTACTGCGCAGCGTCGTTTACAGTCCTTTATGATCGTCCTTGTTAACGATTTCTGCATATACACTCTTTACTCACTCTCTCCATCTCCTAGTACGTTCTGCATGATTGCGCTTTACGTTTCGTACATTTTCCATGGCATAATGCGCCGCGCTTGGAATATCCAGCAGGATGTGCAGTATGTGTGACGGCAGGATATCCAGCGCATGTATATTATTTGAAATGCAATTGTCTTGCGCATGCTGGCAAAAACGATAAACACTGGTTTGTATGATGTTTACAATGCATGCCGTGGACGACGTGAAGTTATCACGCGCAGCGCGAAGGACTTGCAAGGATCAAGCGTAAAGACGTGCACGGTGGGTTGCCGTCTTTGATAAATCCATGTTGTTGTGGATTCTTGGAAGAATATCGCGTAAACAAACAACAAAAACGCGGTTGTTTTAACGTGGGATGCAAAATAGTGAAAATGTAGAAACTTGCAAGGACTAAGCCTGAATATAGTTGTTTTATTGTTGTTATTCTCGAAGGATTACAGTAATCAAACTTTTGAGTGGTGGAAAGTTGGAAACTAAGCTTAGTTTCAATATTTAAAACTGTTATTGCATATTTTCTACCAGTTTTATTTAGGGAAATATAATAACCAATATTTATAAATGCAAATATGAGTGTTTTGTTTGTTTGTGCTGCTTTCACGCTTAAACTACTGAACCAAATTTTTGGTATTTTTGAATTGAGATAGTTCTGAGTATGGAAAAGCAAATAAACAACATTTTATGGCAAGAAAATAATTTTAACGGTGTGAAATTAGGGTTAAAAGTTATTAAATACACTATAACGTAATTATTGCTTAATAATTTGAACTAAATTGGCAATAAAACGTATTTTTAGTATTTTTAATAAAATAAAATTGTTTATTAATTATTTAGTCATTATTTACTGAACTTTACAGAGTTTGTTGAAAATAATTGATAGCAATTCTACGTAATTTAAAATTTTCCAAATTAAATAAAATTTTCTACTTAATTTCCTGTGGGAAAGTCATATCGGGCGGCATGTCGCCGCTAATTGAAATCATTAAAATGCGCATGCACAATTCACCACCGCCTAACTTCCCGCCGGAATGCAGGCGCGGCTGGAAAAAATAAATATTAATTGAATGCACAACAATGCGCCCGCTGGGCGTCGCGGCGCAACCATAGAAAAAATCAAATTAAATTCGCTAACGACCCTCGCGGGTTTGCGCCCTTATCATAAATTATTTTATTTTCAATTTTCCAGCGAAATTGACTCGCAAAACAGCAAACCACCACGCAAAACTTTTATCTTACAAAAATAATGCAACTGAAAATAAAGCGCAATTTTTGTATTATTCAGACCGGGTAAGAAAAACAAATGTGACAAAATCCAGCGCCAACATAAAAAAAATAGTGCGATTTATTCCGACTGGGAAAACTAGGACATCGCGTGGAAAAAACATTTCCCTCATCAAACATCCATCGAACCAATCGTGCGCAAGTTGCGTAAACATGTGCAAATATTTCATAGTGGACACGTTTTACCCTCAATTTACTCGATTTTATTGAGATGCCATCAATAGTGACGCTTTCGCCCAGCGCCATCTATCAGTGAATAGCGTACAGTTTACGATGGCGCCGTATTGATATTTGATATCACGATTTACGCGCAGTGATAAAACTTGCATCGTTTTTCACTTTATTTACACACGCGCGCGCGCGCACAAAGAGGTCAAGCTAGGATAATGCGATAATGTCCTGCTGGACATGCAGGATAATAATAGATTCTAGCGAATAGATAACGCTGAAATATTAGGGGTCGTCGCAGGTGTCGGGTGCGACTAGCATTGTGATAAACAAGTTTACAACACAATGAGTTTACAAACCATCGAACCACGTTCGCCATTTCAAACTTTTAATGGCGGACATGTGAAATTTGTATTAATTAACCCTAATATTTGTTAGTCAGTATTTATATACACTGTGTTCAAATGTAAATTTTAAAATTTTGTATCAAAATATCAAAATGTGTTTTTCGGTATATTGAACGTAGTAATGGTCCTTTATACTTGACGCTTGATCCTTGGTCCTTAATCCGGGCTCCTATTCAAATGGGGTGGATTTTCACACCGCGTATTATAAAAGGTTTTTGCTGCTTGAGTTTTTTTTTCGCATTCTGTGTGCCGTAAAAACGTGGAAATGTGAAAAAACAGGACGAAGCAAGGATCGTCAAGGATTGTCGAGAACGTTGCCGGATTACAACGTTTCTTGCTGAAACTTGCCGACTCATTGCAATCTGCTCCTGCACTTGTGCACCTGCCAAAGGATGAAGTGCTGGAAAGCGCCAAAAGTTGAAAAATGTAAAAATAAATTTTCTACTTGAAAATGTTACGAGCACGTCGCGCCAACATTTGGAGAAAATCGCAGTGGTACTATAAATGTCTATAATTTATCATAGAATAAAATAAAATATTTTAAAATTTGATTTTTTTGCAAAAAAAAAGAAAAACTTTTAAAGATGAAATTTTGTTATTTTTCAAAAAAAGCACACTGTATATTTTTAAATTTTTAATCTTTTGACCACAAAATTACGCAGATGCGGTTGTGTATCATATTTCTCATGAATAAACATGAATATTTAAATTTTACAATACTTCCCAACACGTTGAAACCGCATCACATGACAATCCGGCGTTTACAACTATTTATTTTCAATTACGGTTGAGTGTTTCAACTTTTGACATGTGGTCGACATGCGGCACAATGCACAGATGATTTAATTTGGCAACCCTTAAGGATTTACCAAAAAAAAAAAATACAGCAAAGGGTAAATCAACTGGGAAATAAGCCACTTGATTACATAACTTTTTTTTCCTACAATGTGTTTAACATATAAATATCTTATGAATAAATTTTACTCAAAAATTATGTTTTGTAAATTTTATTAAAAAAATTCTGTTTAAAATGTTGATATTACGATTTTTATGAATTTTTGTTTATATTTGAACACACTGTATACAATTGTGAACAATCAAGTTGATTTGTTTCGTCCGAACTGAAACCTGAATAACATACACGTGCGCTTCACCTGTACTGTTGAAGTAACAAATTGCTGAAATGAAAATTGGCAGGCTGGAAAAGCGTGCCGCCGGAAAATCGGAAAATGCCAATGTTTTCCTTTGCGCACTTGAAACCAATCAAACATCCGCTTCACTCAATTCGTTCTAAATTCTCATCGCGTCGCCCACTCTCTCTCAATTTTTTTCTCCTTGTGTTCGTTTGTGTTATTCTAATCCTCGCAGACAAATAAATTTTCCACTTGCGAACGCGCTTGGAAAATTCGTTATGAATATATGAAAAATTACTTTAGCCCTCCGGGGGTCGGTTCTTTTTAATGACGGCTGCGGCGTGTCGCAGAAAGTTAGCGTTGAACTTTCAAAGAGTTTTGATTTTCCCACAAGGACGACACGCTGACATGCGTGGAAAGCGGGCGCAAGATGGAAACGTCATTAGTCAAATGGAAAGCAGCGCGAAAGTATGGCGAAAGTTGGCGAGACGCGACGCAAGCTTTTAATTATTATTAACGGCTTTTTAGGCCGGCGCCGACATCCTTTCAGATCCTTTTTGATGTTTCGCGCTGATTTATCAACCATACGCGCGCGGCGACAATGACATCCTGTTTGGTAAAGTTTCAAACGTGTGAATAGATGTAACAAAAAAATCGCATTATAAGTTTAATAAAATTACAAACATGAACCAAAGTTTTCATATATCCAAAGCTCACATTAATTATCCTGGACGAATAAAAAATATTTTTTTAAATTATTAATTAAAAATTTAAATTAATTAAAGCGTTAATTCACTTTTTTCACATTATTATAAATTTATAATTATTTGTTTGACAAACGCGCAAGCGTAAGCTCCTCCCCGTGACTAAAGCCCGTGACTAAAGTACTTTAGTCACGGCAATGGCCGTCTGTGGCTAAAAACTATTTTTGCGTCTTGAAACTCTAGAAAATTTTACTCAGAAAAATATTGTTGTAATCTGTTATTCATATAATATCTAAACTTTACTAATTTATTAAACTATAAACAAAAGGACATCTCCACTGAACTTTTCATTCAAATTCCACCAAATAGCACCTCATTACAACACAAAAACAAAAGGGCCGTTTGCGGCGAGTTTGTTGAAGTCGTTTGCGGAGTCAGTCGAAATGGCAAACAAGTTGATGAATATTTAATTAAGGATCACGATCGCGATCGGCCATCAGCACGCCGGGCTGCGCGCACTGCTGTGCATAATTGAAACGCGCGCACTCGGTGCGCGAAATTGATTAAACTTTAAATTGAATCGACGCCTAATATTGTTTTTGTGTCATCGTCGTCGTCACCGCCTATTGTGTGCATAAGGCTGCTCCAACAAGAGGTCCTGTTTCGTCCTGTGAGGAAAAGAACTTGCGCTTGAGCGCGTCAAGTTTTGCAACTCGTTGAGAACGCGGAATTTCAGGACTTCAAACAACTCGCAAAAGTCTAAACAATGTTCTGGGGGCATAGCGTCAAGGATCTTAATGCACAATGTAAGAATCCCGCATTTAGCGAGGTGTAATTAAATTTCGAGTTAGTTAATTATTTATTATTTAAAAATAAATAACTAATAATAAATCAACAGGATTAAGTACGAAATGATCTAAAATATGAAAGTTATTTGGAAGATAAATATGTTGGTAAAAAAGTTTTCTACTTGCAGTTGATATTATAAACACAAATGTAAATTTGTTTGTTTGTGTCACTTTAACACTGAAACCATTTAACCAATTTTAATAAATTTTGGTATATAAATATCTTTGATCGTGGAAAATAATATAGACTACTTTTTATTGCCAAATTTTAACTTTGAGGGTGTAAAATAAGGGATGAAAGTTAATATAAATATTTTATTTTAGTTTTAATTAAATATATTAAATTTAGATGGCGCTAAGGTGTTTCATTAAAATTCTTGTTTTACTAAATAATAATAAAGAATTTTTTTTGACAAATTCCACGAATAATTGACCAAAAAAGTAATAAATAACCCTTTATTAAAATAAACGCAAATTAAGTCAAAAAACCTAAACAAAAACAAGTCACATTATATATTATTATATTCTCAGGACAATGCATGACTATGACTATCCTTAACACTTCATATAAAAAAAGAAAAACAGTAGTTTGTAGAAAGTACGAAAATCCCCACCGGCGACGATGTTCACTCACACATGCATTGGCGTGCGTTTTAGTGTTTACACATGTTTCACCACTTTAGGACATGTAAACATACAGTGTGTTTGTAGTGTGTATGATTTACCTTCACAAAACAAGTGTGAGAACAGAAAAAATCCAAATAAACAGTTTGTAGGATACTATCGCGTTGAAACGACTCACTAGCGGTGAGTGCATCCGAGGACGAACTTAAGTGCGACAGGACGCCAAGCGGATGAATCCTGCATAAAGCGACGCAAAATGGAAGGCGCTATCTGGCATTGCGTGAGGGCTAAAGCAAAGAAAATAAAACATACAATAACTGAAAAAAATGAATCAAAAAAGGAGAAAAATGATTTTAATTATTTAAAAATATTTCTAAAACTTAGGTTAAATTTAATTCCAGATATAAATTTTCATATATTTTGAGGATTTTAGAAATATTTGAATTAGAAGGTACTGCGTGTTGCTATGCAACTGATTTTTCAATTTTACCTCCAAAGGTGTTCATTTCCGGAGTCAAATTGCATGCAAAGGACTTTGAAGTCAAATTCGGAATAATTTACATTAAGAAAAAAATAAGATTCAAATGGCACTTTCTCCTTAAAACATTTCCATGTTTCTCCATGTTAAATCCCGCTAAAAACCTGAATTAATCTAAAATAAAACTTGAGAAGCAAGGACTCAGTTGCAGGACAAAAGTAAAATCACCGGAAATTGCTACTCTGCGCACTCAAGTCCCGAATAAGAAATAATTTTAATCTAAAATTCAAATTTTTTCCTCGCAACTTTTTTTTATCTTTAATTTAGTTTTTTTGGGTTGTGATTTATTTTTATATGTTTTCATTCAAAACGTCTGATGTTATTCGAAGCAATAAAAATAAATGCAAACACATCCTTTTTATGCGTCGTCCTGCGAGCAGCACCCACATTAAACATAAAAGCGCAGCCGAAACAGCCAAAAAATGTAAATAAAGTAGAATCGTGTAAAAATAAACTTCAAAAAGGACGAAATTCCACCTGCCAGAAAAGCAAAAAGCCAATATGTGCGCAAGTACGCAGGATTTATATTAGATAAAATACCGCACAAAGAAAACAACTGGCTATTCGGGTGGAAAAACGCAAAGATACCAAGGATAACTAAGGATAAACATGCGAAATAAGATGTAAACCGAAAAATTCAAACAAAAATTTGTTTAACATACAAAATGGATAATCAAATTGTTATCCTTTTTAAACATTAAACAAGGTTGTTAAAATTTGGCTGTTTTCTGACATTTTATGGATAACAAGCTGTTTAACAAGCAATATTTCCAGTGCAATATCCAATTAATTTGAATGTTGGTCTTGTAACATTTAAGAAAGGGCTAAAAAAGTCCTCAAAATTGGCTCGCCATCAGAGCGGAAAAATTTTGTTTGCGTCCACGAGCGTAAAAAAATCGTCTGGAGTCGTTTCAATTAAGCATGTTTTCCACTTTTTTCCGCAGTTCTTAGTCCTTCGTCCTTGTAAAACAATTTCAACGCTTGCGAAATTTTTGCCGTACTTTTTTACTCAATGACAGTGATCTCGTTTAATTATAATTGTTTCAGGTTTTTTTCTGGAATAAAAAAACTCGAAAGTTTAATAAAAACCAGAACAATACAAGTAATTAAATTTAATTATTCGTTTTGTGAAAATTTCTGTTTGAGTAGCGGCTATAAAGAATTTAATTAGGAATGCTTGGTGAAGTGCATTTTATACAGTCTGGAACTTGCAGAGAAGGATAATAGCATTATCCTGCAAATCGTGCGGTTTTGCACGACTGGCTCCCGATGAATTGGTTCACTTATTATTCGATCGTGAGTTTTTTGTGTGTTTGCGTGTTTTTGTTAGGTGAAAATAAAAATGGCGGACAATGGCGTGGTGAAAAAAGCAACAAAATCTCGGATTAAAACGTGTCTGGGGTTTCACTGAAAAAACGCAAACAGAGCCGTCAGCGTCAAGGCGCACGGCTTTGTTAAAAATAGGGCTTGGTTAGGGCCGGATTGATTCGCGTCTCGTCTGCGAGCGCCCGTCGATGAATTGCGGAAACAAATGAATTCCGAGTGGAGGCGAAACCTGAGTGGCAACTGGAGTGGATTGGAAGCTCAGTATTTTGTAAATCTGTGACAGTCAAGACCTGACGGGCGGGAAAAATTGAATAATCGAGGGATCACCGCAAAAAAAACAAAAATAAATTATATTTTGCTAAAAATTCGCAAAATAAAGTAAAAAAAAACAAAAAATATAAAAAATTATTCCGTAATTAAACTTTCTTACAACTTTAATTTAAGGTTAAACTTGCAGAGAAAAACAAAAAATCAAACAAAAATATAAATAAAAATAAAAGCTTGGATTATCTACGCGGGGTGTCATAAAAAAATATTAATAAAAGCGTTTTAGTCCGACCGCAAACATACGAAAGCACTCATCGCAAGCGTGGAACGCTTCAAGTGGAATAAAAAATTGCGCCCGGGTGGAAAAAAAAAAAGCAGGACGTGTCGTGCATGCGGAACGTTTCATTTGCGCGATTTAATGAAAAACAAAACGCAAACGAGCGAATTAAAAATCCGCGCATAAAACCCAACTAAAGCGCGTTATACCGCAGAAAGGATTTCAACTTGATCATTAAATATGTCCGAGATGTCAATAAAAAACATCTAAATTAATTCAGTAAATAAAATGATAATTTTACGCTCTTCTAATGGTAAAATTTCGGAATGTTATATTATTCACTTTTTATATCCTGGAAAGGACGAGAAACCGAAGGGTCGGTTTGTAATCTAACTAAAACGCGCGTTAATGTTTAGTAATTTATCAGAGGATCCTACTGTTTTATAGCCGTGCAAGTTTTTGTCTTGATATCCTTACATCCTTAAATCCTTGATGCAACAAAAAGCGTTCCTTGCTTTCAGAAGTCGTTGTAACAAGAAGTCGGCCGGCTTACGCACCCGGGTATAGTTTTAAGGGTTCGGTGTTCATCTTACAATACCTCCAGGATTCAGAATTCAGGATACAAAGATTATATTATACACTAAACTAAATAAAACAAGAATATTACACAATTGTAGAAATAATAGCTTTTGACTGCAAATTTTATTTGAAAAATGAGCAGTTTTAATGAGAATTTAAGTTTAAAAATGCATTTTCTTCTTTTATCCTTAATTTTGGATACTTTAAGTTATTTTTTTGCTTCAAAAAGTAGGCCATATCTTTTTCCATCAACTAAAATATCTCTATATAAAAATTTAGCAAAATTGCTTAAATAGTTTTGGAGTTAAAGTGTTACAAACAAACAAATTCATATTTATGTAACGATTAATATATGTTACAGTAAAATTACTTTAATTTTTGTTGTAAAAATTTGCAAAAACTAAAAAAGAAAGTAAATTTTTTAAATAGAATTTTTCTTGATTATAAACGTGCAATTTGTGAAAGTGGTTCACAAAATGAACGAATGCAGAAAAATCAGGATCGTACGACATGAACGTGCTGTATCATGTCGTAATTTACTTATGTCCTTTTTTGCGTCTGGAATGCTGCCAACACGTGTGCCGTGACTTATCGCGACTTTCATCGTCAGCAAATACGCTTTCACTCGTTCAAACAGCTAAAAAGACGAAAAAAACACCGCGAGGCATACAAAAAAGAGTCTCTTGCAACGATAACTCGTTTATGATGAAATAAGACGCTATTGCATTTCAGAAAAAAAATCACCTTAAATTTTAAAACGAGTCGTCGCCGCGCACAAACTTGCCAAGCAAAGTTTGCAAACTTTCCCGGGTAGTTTTTCCAAGCTTGTCGGATAGTTTCTCATTGAATTTGTAGCCTGCATACGCGATGAGCTCTCGCAACTTCCAAACTGATTTACGACTGTTTTACGTATTTACCGTTTGAATCCCCAGCGGAGGTGAATTTGTGTTCTATGCAATCTCGTGAATCCTTTTTGATCTTGTTGGCAACAAATATTAATTACACGTGTTGCATCCACTGACCAATTGACCCGAACTACACCAAAATTGCAAAACAAAGTGTCCACACCGGAATTGAAATCGAATAGAATAAATAGACAAAATCTACAGTGTGTTTAGTGATTTTATTAAAATAGTATAAAATGTGTTAAGGATATAGGTTTTAATTATAACGTACTGTATGTAAAATGTAAATTATTCCTGAAATTAGTACATTGATGTGCATATTGATTGAATCCACTCAGTTGACACGCAAAATTCGATTTCGGCGCAAATTCGCTCGTCGTAATCCTGGTCAGTCGATAATGGAATTCGGAGCGGTGCATTCGATGCGCTTGCAGGATTACAATATCGTAATTACACAGCCTCTGCACTCTGCCTCAGCCACTAATGACGTTTCTTACTTATGCGCAATCAGTACAACTGAAGCTGTTTGCTGCTTGTATTTACGTGCCTAGAATGTTCTGTATGTTCTATGGTTTCATTAAGTAGCAAAATTATAGTTAATAATATTATATTAATGAATATGAGGTTGTTTGTTTGTTTGTTACGCTTTCAAGCAAATTCTACTGAACCAATTTTTATAAATTTTTGTATTAAGATAGTTTAGGCCTTGGAAAAAGACATAGGATACTTTTTGTCGCAATAATTTAACTAGAAGGGTGTAAAATAAGGGTTGAAAGTTAGAATAGACATTTATTCATAGTAAAAGTTATATATTTTAAACCGAGGTGGCGTTGAAGAGTATTATTCATATTTTTAATATTTTTATTCTTGTTTTTTTTAATTAATCCACGTAACAACACAATAATTAGTTAAGCTACGGATTAAAATTTTTCGAAATATATTTTTTTATTGTTAATTGGTTTTGTTAATTACAATTTACAGGAAAAAACTGTTTTTCCCCGAAAAATATTAAGCAAATAAATTTTCCATATTCTCTTGTTGTTAATTTAAACTTTTTTGCCCTTAATATTTTTTTAATACCCGGTAAAAAAAATTGTAACAGGATTTTAATCCTTGCCTAATTGGAGCAGGATTATTTGGATATGTAATGAATGTAAAATAAACCCATTGTTGGTTAAAACTCCAACGTTCTTTAAAATACTAACAAATTCTCCCCTCGTTCAAATGCAACCACAAGGACAAAAAGGATAATACACCGCACCCACGCACCGTATCGAAAAATAATTAATGAACTTTATCGCCAGCGGATGTGGCCACCGCGGTATTCGGCGGCTTACCAACTTTTAAATTATTCCCCGAAAAGGATCAACCACACAATCAGGAAGATAACAATTAGGCAATGTTAATAAATCAACAAATCTCATCCGAGTTTAAACTTAACAAATTATCTAAAAACAAATTATTTCACGTAAACATGCACGACCATAAATTAACCTTAAAAAGGACGAAAGCTAAAAGGTTGATTTAAATTTATGTTTGAGTTTAAACCTGGTCTAAATAACAAGATTTACGTGCTGTGTCCGTATTTAAAAATGCAGGTAGACAGGATCGTGAATGTTCCTTGACGTGTCTCAAGGATTGCACGTTGGGTGGAAGACAAAAGCAACTCGTGTAAACAATGCGACAATAGCGTCGAACGAAACGGTCGACGTGCGCACGCAGGATAATTAGCGTAAATCATGATGTCCTTAAGGACTCGCGTCTAGCGCGCAAGGACCTTAATGCAAAATTTACATTTTTAACACCCGTGCGCGCTGTTTTAATGGAAAATAATGCGGAATAATGGAGAATTTATACCGGCTTTTAGGACTTTCAAGGATATTAAAAGGACTTAAGAACATTGCATGAACTTTTCTTGTATTTTTCTACTCAAATTAAACATTGTCACAAATTTTAATTTAAAGCACACTGAATTGTAATTAATATTATGTAACATGCCCACAGGTGTGTGCAAAGTATAAACTTTCAGGATAATATATCCTGGATAATATATTCCAATATTACTTCGAGTCAATCATAATTCATGCAAATACTAAACGCAGAGTTTACTCAGACACGCGTTACTTCTGCAAACATTCATGTGATCCTGAGTCCTTGAACATCAATGTCATGCATGCACAAATCTCGCGTGTGTTTACATGCGCAAACCCACATCAAGAGAATAAATTAATCAAAATTAGATAAATATAGATGGCGTTGCATGGCAACAAGTGGTACGTAGGTTTCTAAGGATAACGAATAAAATTTTACGCAAGCGAACTCAAAGCCTTTGAGCCTTGTGCAACCGTATGAGTTTAGTGTAATCTAAGGCATATATGCACACTAGGCAGGACGAAGGATAAACTTAGGATCAAATCGCAATTATAAAGCTATTAGTTTACGCAGGTACGGAAATTTTGTTTTGTAAATAGGCGATAAAACTAAATAATTAATACGCGTGACAAGGATAAGCAGGAAATGCAGAAATTTGGAAATTTCATTAAATTTGCATCATGCGCACATTTTGCGCTCAGGTAGTTTTGATTAAATAACGTAGTGGCACAAAGATACACCAAAGCGTTCCTTCGTCCTTTCGTCCTGACGTGTGTGTGGGTAAGTGTGTGTCGCAATTACGCCACATTTGCATTTCAAACGTGCAAGTTCTCTCTAGTGTGAACAAGACAAATATAAACCAAGTTTATGTCAAGTTATAGAATAGATTTTCATAAAATATAACCTAACTAATTATTTTCTTGTGTTTTAAACACAATACGCGCTACTTTTATTTTAAAATAATGAAAATTGCTTATAATGCATTTTAGCGCCATCTACATTTAAATTATATAACTATAACTATGATTAATTGTCCATATGAACTTTCAACCCCTATTTTACACCCTTATAGTTAAATTTTTGGCATAAAAAATAGCTTATATGCTTTTCCACATTCAAAAGTATTTCTATACTAAAACTTATAAGAATTGATTCACAGGTTTTGGCTTGAAAGTGTAACAAACATACAAAAGCCTTATATTTGCATTTTTAATATAAGTATGAGTAGTAAAATTCCCGTTCTTTAGCACCTACTTATCTTTTTACTATCTTTTCACCTATTGAAAGTCATACTTGAAAATGGAATTTTTTTACAACTTGTCCGAATTATAAATTCAAATTCGAATTGTGACGCAGCAAAGGTGTGAATTCGCGAATTATTCAAATAGAACTCAGCGGACGACTTTGTAGATCGTGTTTATTTGCATGCGCGAACGCCGTTGACGCAAATGTATTCACCTTTCGCCGGAGTTTCTCGCCTTTATTAAATTTATGAAGTATTAATGAAATATAGATGAGGAGCGATGCGCGCCGAACACAAAGATCCGCCGAGCGTCAAAGCGGGAATGTTTTAATTGGGCGAATTCCTGCACGGCGCATATTCGAGTCGCCTCTCAATGCAAAACTCATTCTATGCTGCAATAAAAGTGGTTTGAATTAATGTGCAGAATTTTATAATTTTTCGTATTTTATGACGTCGTTAAATTCAATTAAACCAAGTGTGGCAGTGTAAAATGTGTAATGTAAACGATATGTCGGAATGGCTGCCAAAACTGGGTGTCGAGTGTCCTAATCCAATTAACCCCGAGTTTCACCCTCAACGACAAACCCAGCGAAGAATAACTTGCGGACTAATTTCCGTTAGCGTAAACGAATTATCCCTACCATTATACCCGGTTATTAAACTTGCAAAAAAATTCGGTAAAGAAAATAATTTTTTGTTGAATTTGTGATGCGTATCATGTCTTGTTGAGTTACATCACGCCACTTGATTTTTTTGTGTTTTACGTGTTTTATCCGGGAAGATTTAAGCAAAGATATGCAATCGCACGTCGCAACGATGAAAACTAAACGTTAGGATTCGTCCTGGACGAAAGTAAAAGGAAATCCCGTTGACGTCTGTCTGGAGGTGCAAAAAGCAGCGCCGCCAAAGGGACGCAACCGAGCATAAAACACGAAATAAAACGCAGACATTCAAGCGTTTCGGACATGAAAACGAGCGTGAACAGGACCCTCAAGGAGATACATTTGAAGGAAGGCGAAAAAACCATCGCATAAAACTAAGATACGGAGAGCTTTTTGTTTTATTGTAACGTCTGGTGGAGGCGCGGGGATTATCGTAAAAGTCGTTCTGGATCATCGTTTTTGGCAAATTCATGCATTACAAAAACAGGGAACAAAAACAAAACGCAATAAATCAATAATAATCTTTGACATTGTTTCTTTCAAAAGCTAGAAACATAAAAATAATATTTTTATATATTCTCAAAATAATAATCTAAATGTGAAATACAATTTCCACAAAAGATGACTGGTTGTTCAAACAACAAACATCATTTCATCCATCGCTAAATATTGCTTTGTTTTACAATTGTTTCCAGATCGGTTTTCTCGTATTGCACGCTAGGTTTGCTGGCCAAATATTTCATCAATTGAAAATCAATTCCTTGTTAGCTTGCGCCTACGGTATTCGAATCCACCTGCGCTCAGGTTACACCTATTCAATAAACATTTAACAAATATCAGTTGATTGTGCGTACGCTTCAAATGCAATTTATAATTGCAGTAACGAATTGCGTGCAGTCGGGATGTGTTGAGGTGGTAGTGCAAATGTGGAAGATGAAACCCGTTCGTCATTAGTTAATTGGCAGTTCATGCGGGATGCAGAGGTGAAGCGGGATATAGGGGATGCGCGTGCGCGTGTTGGCTTTTCCGATTTTCACCGCAAAGCCAAAACGAGGATAGAATTACAAATTTGTCCAATCAGCCCGTATTTGCTAGTTTTTTTTTATCAGTATTATCAGTAAATGAGTATATCTACCAGTTTTTGGTCAGAATTAATTTTGTTCTTTCTGTTTGATCTTATTATGAACCAACTTTGCCAATAAAATAGTAAATTTTATTTTGTAGACATAATATACGTCAATAATGTATTTTAACGCCATCTAGATTGGAATTATGGAGTTATAACTATGAATAATTGTACATATGAACTTTCATCCCTTAATTTTCACCCTTTTCAATACTTTTTTGTAATAAAATTTAGCCTATTTTCTTCTCCAACCTCGAAAGTATTTCCTTACCAAAAATAATCAAAATTACTTAAATAGATTTCGTGTGAATGCGTTACAAACAAACCTACATCCTCATATTTGCATTTCTATAATTAATTACATGTGGCATTCATCAAATCATTTGTTTTATCATTACATAAATTAACATCTCATCATGATATACCACATTTTACAACATTTCAATAAAATGTATAACTTTAACTTTAATATACAGTGTGTTTGAAGAAGTTTAAACTCTCATTTGCATTGATGTCGTTAAATGAAGCCTGCTCATATAATATTATCATAATTAAGATAATTGCAAGACAACTCAAGAGAGGGCACCCGTGAGTACTCCTGAAGGACAAATCGGGCCATGTAATCACGTCGTCGTTTAATGTGAAACGTTCGACGTAACGCGCTCGTAAAACTCTTGAGAAGCAATTAGACAAACTCGCTCCCAACGCGAGCAAACAGTGCGTATTCAACAAGTTCGGAGCAAATTTAGAAATTTAGATATTAAGTTTATAAATTTCTTATGTGTGTGCTTACATACACATGTCCTCGGAGTCGACACTGCGGGCTTAATTGGACAAGTTGCAAATTAGCAAATGTTGCTTTGAAGTACCATTAATACCAGTAATTTGGGAGTGCAATGCAATTAAAAACGTGGTTATGTCACGAAACGTCACATAACCTTAAATTTTCTTATTTTGTGTTATATTTAATGTATAACCACATTGTATAATGTACTCAACAAGTTTGCAGCAATATTTATCCTTTTAAAATGGTGCGTTTTGATTTAACCTAGTGAAAACAAGGACGCCGATGAACAAATATGATAGCTTGCGTTGAGATCCTAGAAACGTCCTGGAAAATTCATCCTTGCCTGAAACCTAAGTGCAACTCGCACTTCATCCGCGACCCGCCTTTCGGCACCAGCTGCTTGCGAGTATATCCAGAGATAAATTCACACTCGCGTCCTTTTCATTCAACTGTGTTTTTTGCGTCACATTCGTTAAATTACGATGACAGCGCAAATGTTGCGCAAGCTGTAATTGCGGTGAATTTTATTTATCGACGTCATTGGAATGCGAAAAACTTCAATTTTGAGTAAATAGACCGTAAAATTGATAATTTTTTGCATCCACCAAAAAATCATCAGTTTTTCAAGGTTTTGAGACATAACAAATGATATTTTTAACATGGGCAGCCAAGATTGTGATTAAAGTACTTAAGTCACGGGTTTTAGTCATGGGGTGAAGCTTGCACTTGCGCATTTGCATACGGTATTACGTGGATAACCGCTGTTAATCACTTGATTGATTTAACATTTTCTACACTCGCCCTCAATCAATCTCGTGACAAAAACTCTCTTTTATTCACTTGATATTTTATAGAGTACTAGCTTTAACCCGCGGCTTCGCTCGCGAATAACTAAAATAATGAAGTTGCTTCCGTATGTGGCAATAGTCACAGAAGAAGTAACAATGAAGTAGAATGGCGGGAAGTTTAAAATGGCTGAAAGTATAGTCTATGGAAGTATAGTGTACAGTCCCCATAGTGTAGTCAATTGGATTTGATGTTGACGTAGCTGTCGGTAATACAGTGTGATAATACAGTGTGATGGTACTATAGTACTGAGGTTTGAGCTTCATTGCTGGAATGCTAGATGGCGTTAAAGTAGTCAAGTAGCTAGATGCAGAGGTATTATTGTCTAAACAATTTCTTTA
This sequence comes from Dalotia coriaria, assembly GCF_025399875.1. Lineage (NCBI taxonomy): Eukaryota > Metazoa > Arthropoda > Insecta > Coleoptera > Staphylinidae > Dalotia > Dalotia coriaria. The sequence goes on from NW_027045445.1 coordinate 8,382,391, forward strand.
TTTTATTTAAAAAATAATTTTTTTTATTAAATAAAAAGTAGCCTATAACCATTCGGGGACCACTAAGAATATGTGTACAAATTTTCATGATGATCTGTTAAGTAGTTTTTGCGTGAAAGCATGATAAACATCAGGACTTTCGCATTTATAATATTAGTAGGGATTATATTAGTTACAAAATAAGTCAAATTTTAAAAAGATGACAAATAATATGAAAAAAATTTACTAATCAAATTATTTTTGACCTTTTCACAAAATGAATGCGTGCCATTTAATATTCCTCCGATAGATTGCTCAGTTTACGAGGAAAAGGACCATGATCAGGATTAGGAACGCACATATTTCGGGTGTACGGTTTGACGGAATGATATGGCGTTCGGTTTGGGCTTATTGCGCATCGGCACATTCCGTTTTATACCCGCCAAACACACATTTGCATAAAAAATGTGAGCGCAGGACAATTTTATCCTTCATGCACGCGTCGACAAGTTGCCGCAATGAGCATTTTTCATTTCAGAAAGACTCTTATAGAAAAATATGTATATTAAATGTAATAAATAAAACACATACAATATGTTCAAATAAAAATGAATATAAATAATTTCATTTTAATATTTAATATAAAAACAGAAGTTTAAAAAATTGTATTTTGATTCAATTTTTATTTCTTGCGTCGAGAATACGTGACTTCTTATTTTTGAGATGTTTTGACGTGTATATTATGCACGCCGCTCACGACGAACGTATGCACAATTTTGCCCGTAGGCAAGAGGATCAAATTCAGGACAACGCTCGTCTCGGCACGTCCTGCAGCGCACGAGTGCAGTTTTACAAGCGTGTGGAATTTGTCATTGCACTGCGCAGTTTTTAATTAAATAGATCATCCTGTGAGATTTTCCCGGAGATTTTTCATATTTCTAAGAAAACAAAAAAATTGTATGTAGTAAACACATTTTTAATAAGAAACAAGGACAAAAGACTAGAGGTAGTAAATTGCTCTAAAATTTACAATTTACGCTTTGATGTTTACGAGTCTGTGGGCGGCGTAATCCGCGAAAACATTAATGTACAGGACGTTCACGGCCCGCACTAAATGTAGTCGTAATTAATTCGTCCTTTTTGTAGTTGGCCGTTAAATTTAATTGCGTACGCGGCACGCTCACTTGGCAAACATCAAACACGCCCGCAACAGGAGCAATGGAAGTGCGATCCTTTCTACCAGGACAAAGATGTATTATAAAGGACAAAAGAATACTTTTTTAGGACCAACTTTAAACAGTTTTAATTTAATTAAAATATGTTTATAGTTGTGTGGTTATTAAAAATAAAAATTTTATTTCCAGGATTTTGTCCTGTGAGTCCTTGGAGTCCTGTCTCGGTGAACATTAACGATGACCACCGCCGAGAGCAACTTCCTGCGTCCGGAACAACGCGCAGCGATGATTTTCCTTCTTCTACTAGCGCTACTCCACAAATTTCCAGGATGTGAGTGCTTTGTGCGTGTAGACGACGAGTCCTTGTCTTATCGGAGTGAAACAAAACAAACCAATAACGAGCCGCACATCAAAGCAACGCCCAACGACAAAAATACCATTACGATTGGAATTTATGACAACATTATCGACGCTGAATCCTTGACGCGTAGGATATTTCGTCCTGAAACGCATGGAAAATCCACGGAGGATATAAAAATATTATCCAAACACAAAAACATTAAAAAGTCAGGCTTTTACCAGTCAAAAGATCAAATTGCAGAAATTCCCACAGCAAGGACGAAATTATTTACGGATGAAAAAAAACGAAATATTTCATTAATCTCGGTGGCGACACGGATTGCTCGCCAGGCCTCGATTGCGGAATTAATTGACGAGCCATCGACGCATCCTGCGATGCGGGTAGGCAGAATTTTCACGGCTCGCAGGATGCAAAGCACGGACCGAATTAAGCCGGTCGTAATTAAACGACGCCGCCTCCGCCGCCAGGCAGAACGGACGGATGCCGACATGCTCCGGACCTACGATTATCCAGCGACTACTCCTGCAAGTAGAACGAGGACTGAAAATAAAACAACTAATGCAAGCCATATGAGTCCCACAGCAAGTCCCACAACGAGGAGTAAAGAACCAAATTTAGACAAACTAGCAAACCTGCAAAAGGACAACAGCACTGCCAGGACGACTAGGACCAACGGAAACAAAAGTCAAATTGGGACAATGCTCAATGTGAGCACAACAAGTGTCCCAGCGAGTAATTCGTTACGTGCGGGGAATTTTTCGGTGGTGCCATTAGAAGTGAATCCTGGAAATCCTGCAGGATTAGAAAAAACAAACCAGGAACAAGCCAACAAAAATCTGACAATTAGCATACCACAGGTAAAAACATTTAATTTGTCTTAATTAGTTAAAATTTTAATTTTTACTTAAAATTATCTATAAAAACAAAATTATCCCCTTTTTCATATTTGAATGAAAATTGAAAACTTTTTTAGAATCGTGGTTTTTTCAAAATTAATGAAACAACTCTAAAAAATAATCCATAATTCTCTAGCTGCTATCTCTTTTAGTTTAAAAGATATTCACGGTCAAATACCCCTAAAAAAATTATCTAGCAAGCCCCTTGCCAATTTTTACTTATAAATTAAAATTTTGTTTCTTAGATTTTAAATTAATTAGCTTATTTGAATAAGAATTTTCCGCAGCTTAAGACTCTGTGATTTGTTCCTTTCTTTATCTTTTAGTTTACGAGATATTCGCGATTGAATAAAATGGGCAAAAATTGAACAATGTCACTTTTTCGTACTTTTAGTGGCGTTTTTTGACCTTTTACTATTGGAAATATAATTATTTTATACTTTTAACTGATAGAGAATTTTCCAATTTTTCATAATCAACAATTCGTTGGTTGCTAACGCTTTTAGTTGAAAAGATATTAATATTCAAAAATCATCGAGAAAAAGTATCAAGCACCCCCCCTTGGCAATTTTTTCTTAAGAGTTAAAATTTCATCTCTCAGATTTCCGTTTTAACTAGCCTATCTTATTGAGAATTATTCGTAGATTAAGACGCTGCGATCAGATCTTAATTATCTCTTTTAGTTTACGAGATATTCGCGATTGAATAAAATGGGCAAAAATTGAAAAATGTCACTTTTTAGTACTTTTAGTGGCGTTTTTTGACCCTTTACTGTTGGAAATATAATTAAATTATATTTTTATCTGATAAAGAATTTTCTAATCTTTCATAATCAGTAATTCGTTGGTTGCTAGCGCTTTTAGTCTAAGAGATATTCATTATCAAAAATCGTCGAAAAAAAGTATCAAGCACCCCCCTTGGCAATTTTTTCTTAAGAATTAAAGTTTTATCTCTCAGATTTCCGTTTTAACTAGCCTATCTTATAGAGAATAATTCGTAGATTAAGACGCTGCGATCAGATCTTAATTATCTCTTTTAGTTTACGAGATATTCGCGATTGAATAAAATGGGCAAAAATTGAAAAATGTCACTTTTTAGTACTTTTAGTGGCGTTTTTTGACCCTTTACTGTTGGAAATATAATTAAATTATATTTTTATCTGATAGAGAATTTTCTAATCTTTCATAATCAGTAATTCGTTGGTTGCTAGCGCTTTTAGTTTAAAAGATATTAATTTTCAAAAATCGTCGAGAAAAAGTATCAAGCACCCCCCCTTGGCAATTTTTTCTTAAGAGTTAAAATTTCATCTCAAAGATTTCCGTTTTAACTAGCCTATCTTATAGAGAATAATTCGTAGATTAAGACGCTGCGATCAGATCTTAATTATCTCTTTTAGTTTACGAGATATTCGCGATTGAATAAAATGGGCAAAAATTGAAAAATGTCACTTTTTAGTACTTTTAGTGGCGTTTTTTGACCCTTTACTGTTGGAAATATAATTAAATTATATTTTTATCTGATAGAGAATTTTCTAATCTTTCATAATCAGCAATTCGTTGGTTGCTAGCGCTTTTAGTTTAAAAGATATTAATTTTCAAAAATCGTCGAGAAAAAGTATCAAGCACCCCCCCTTGGCAATTTTTTCTTAAGAGTTAAAATTTCATCTCAAAGATTTCCGTTTTAACTAGCCTATCTTATAGAGAATAATTCGTAGATTAAGACGCTGCGATCAGATCTTAATTATCTCTTTTAGTTTACGAGATATTCGCGATTGAATAAAATGGGCAAAAATTGAAAAATGTCACTTTTTAGTACTTTTAGTGGCGTTTTTTGACCCTTTACTGTTGGAAATATAATTAAATTATATTTTTATCTGATAGAGAATTTTCTAATCTTTCATAATCAGTAATTCGTTGGTTGCTAGCGCTTTTAGTCTAAGAGATATTCATTATCAAAAATCGTCGAAAAAAAGTATCAAGCACCCCCCCTTGACAATTTTTTCGTAAGAATTAAAATTTTATCTCTCAGATTTCCGTTTTAACTAGCCTATCTTATAGAGAATAATTCGTAGATTAAGACGCTGCGATCAGATCTTAATTATCTCTTTTAGTTTACGAGATATTCGCGATTGAATAAAATGGGCAAAAATTGAAAATGTCACTTTTAGTACTTTTAGTGGCGTTTTTTGACCCTTTACTGTTAGAAATATAATTAAATTATATTTTTATCTGATAGAGAATTTTCTAATCTTTCATAATCAGCAATTCGTTGGTTGCTAGCGCTTTTAGTTTAAAAGATATTAATTTTCAAAAATCGTCGAGAAAAAGTATCAAGCACCCCCCCTTGGCAATTTTTTCTTAAGAGTTAAAATTTCATCTCAAAGATTTCCGTTTTAACTAGCCTATCTTATAGAGAATAATTCGTAGATTAAGACGCTGCGATCAGATCTTAATTATCTCTTTTAGTTTACGAGATATTCGCGATTGAATAAAATGGGCAAAAATTGAAAAATGTCACTTTTTAGTACTTTTGGTGGCGTTTTTTGACCCTTTACTGTTGGAAATATAATTAAATTATATTTTTATCTGATAGAGAATTTTCTAATCTTTCATAATCAGTAATTCGTTGGTTGCTAGCACTTTTAGTCTAAGAGATATTCATTATCAAAAATCGTCGAAAAAAAGTATTGCCCATTTTTTGTTAATTAATATGAATATTAATTTTAATTTCAGAATCAGAGTACTATGATTCCAATTTTGACTACAATGCAAATGATGTCGACCACAGATAGGACGATTTCAAGGACTGTTCCTGAAACAACTCAAATGATGACATTCTCAAGCAGCGAAATGCCAACTACAACTTCCCCAACTATGTCCCCAAGTGTAATCCCAACGAGCGTGAAAACATCGACTTTCCAAACCACAAGAACAACTTCAAGGACCTCCAGGATTACCACACCAACGCCTGATGTGTCTGTGCAAGTGCAAACTTTACGTCAACTTGACGACATCACAATCAGTCCTACTCTAGGTAAATATTAACATTATATTTAAATCTTTTATCTTTAATTTATCTTGATTTCTAGATCCTTTAATATTGACTACTCTAGAGTCAATCAAATCACGCCCACGTGCTTCTGAAGATAATCAATTGGGTTTTCCATGGCCTGTAAAAAAGGAAGCAGTGGTTGAAGGTGACATTGTCCTTGGGGACTCATGATGGTTCACGAACGCGAAGATTCCATCACCTGTGGACCCGTAATGCCTCAAGGCGGAATTCAAGCATTAGAAGCCATGTTGTACACATTGGATAAACTCAATGATCCTATCCAAGGACAACTGCTGCCGAATATAACGCTCGGAGCGCATATTCTTGACGACTGTGATAAGGATACGTACGGGTTGGAAATGGCGGTTGATTTTATCAAAGGTAAGTTTGGATTAATATAATACTTTGGACACATTGTATGTTTAGTGTGCATTTTACGTAATAACACGTTTGATTTACGCCGACGTATAGTGTGGCATGCGTCGCGCGCTCAATTAAATAATTCGCGTCTGCTTTATCTCGACGCGTACAGCACGCACGTTTTTGGGAGGCGGTTGGTGGTGGATCGGCGTGCGGGTTTTGGTAATCCGCCGCCACTAATAGTAAACTAATGCTGTTTGCCTCGACGCACGTCCGTTTCGATGGAGATCCACCCGATGCGAATAATAGAAACACAAGCAGAGGGGCGGCAGTGGGGGTGGCGCTCGATAGTAACACACTACGAGTGACAATTACCAAACTTGTCCGGAAATATCAACAACAAAGGCATTTCCGTGCCTGATTGCCACGCAAACGAAGAAATAATAAAATATACAGTGTGTTTTTACTAAAATAACCTAAAATAAATTAAATAAAGTTTAATTATGTTTTGAACGAAAACAAGAAAAAAATTAATTGAGTTATAAACTAAAACTAATCGAATTATTGCGAAGCAAAACCACATTACTCGATAAATTGTCACTATCCTCGTCAAGGATAACACACAAAAACACACAGCGAGAGACAAACTTTTACAATATCTTTTTTGTGCGGGTTTGCACGTTGGCAACAACAGTGAATTATTTACTAGTTCGACCGTCTGATGGGCATTACACTGCCCAGTCCTAAATTATCCACACCCACGTTACGCTGTCGTTCTCTTGTCGTGTTGATCGATTTGCTATTAAACGCCCCGACACTCCAAATCAACCAAGTGCGGACTGAAAGTGGGCAAAACACCACAAGCGCAGGACCTAACTCGTTACACTGCTCAAACAGAACGGAACAAGGCGACAACTTTCGTCAAATCTAAGCAAAACCAAAACATTTCCTATTAAATGCTATGCAGACCCGGATTCTATCCAAAAACCACAAGGCGATTGTTTGCGTATTAATGATATTATATTGTTATACACGTTTGTCCTTTTAATCCTTTTGGGTGTTTAGTGAGTTAAACCGTTTATAATCCATAGAAAACAATTAAAATCACGTATATGCATTGATTTTGAGATAGTTTAGTTTTTCTACTTGCGCATAGGTGGCGCTAGTGTAGAGTAATGGTTATGTTTGCCGTTTATTTTAACCTGTTCTTTAAACTTGGTACAACGTGGACAAACTCATAATCTGCACTAATTGGCGACACAAAAATCCACTTCATAACTCGGCCGTTTATAATTACACCCCTAATATTACCCTTTGTCCTTCGAGATGAGATTGTTCCGCTCGTGAGAGCATGTTTTTTCACGTTTTGTTTGTGCGCGATTTTTATTTAGCGCGCGGTTCAAGCGCAACGGTTCATTCATGCAGACCATAGCCGGATTATACGAGATATCCAGCACATCCACCTCGCATCAAATTCCGCGCCTTTATTAGCGCAACAAACCACCGGGCATCAAACGAAAAGAAGCAAGAAAAAACCGAACCACCACGCACGGCTAATGCGGAGTTTTATGAAGCATACAGCCGGCGATTTTATTCGACTATTGTCGTTTTTTTGCGTGTTTGTGTGTGTGTGTTTATATTTGCTCGCATCCTTTTCATGTCGGACAATATGGACAATACCTTTTTATTCTTTTTTTTTTCGTTTTGCGTATTTGTGTTTTTATTATGTGCAACTAATACTTGTTTACTGGAAATAGAGAAGAGGGAAAAAACAAGGGTTTTGTAATAATATTTGCTTGTTGTGGCTGTGGAATAATATGTTGTAGAAGTAGTATAAAAAAGGGTTTGTTTTTTGCTGTTGTAAGCTCGTATAAAGTGAGCTTATTTTTATACTTTAGAATTATTTAGGGATTTGACAGGATTATAGGATAATTGATATCAATAATATCCGTTTTATATTGCAGGATATTAAATCTGTTCATTTTTTATTGTAAACTATTTTGGAAATCTTACAAATCAAGTTGTAAAAACAGGTTAATAAACTTATTTTTTCAATTTTTACCTTTAAAGCGCTAGTTTTCTACAGTTTTTTAAGATACAATAAATGATAATTTCAACTTGAACGGCCAATGCTCTTGTTGAAGTACTTTAGTCACGTACTTTAGTCATGGGGTGGGGCTTGGGCTACGTATTTGCCTAATCATCACATGGCTAAACGAGAGGTTTAGTCACTAGATATTCAATATAGTAATAAATAGCGTAGTTTCTAATATAATTCCGGATATTAGGCTGGATTATATTGATTGGCACATTCTACAAGTAATTAGAGACTGCGAGATAATAAACCTGGAAATATTGATGCGGGATTGAACAGATTTGAATTAATTGCGAATCTATTGTGCTGCATGTTGCGCTATTCCCCATTTGAATGATGTTCATGTATAAAAAATGCATTAATCTACATTGAAATATTCCAATCCACTTTAAAATCTCTTGAATACACGGCATAAACTGATTTAATTTGAATCCTATCAACTCAACTAAAATAAAAAAAACAGAAATGTGTTTGTTTAGAATAAAAATATTTATAACCCAGAAAATGCAACGCAGCTACTTTTTGATGTAAAAATTTAGCTTGAAGAGTTAAAAATAAGAGGTAAAAGTTTTTTATGGCAATTAAATCTAAGAAGCTTGCGTTAAAGTGCATTATTAGCATTTCTCATTTCTCATTTTTTATTTTTATTTCTACAATGCAATGAAAAATCCTATTGGCGGAGGCGCCTATTAATAGATCGAAGAATTAAGAGGCTAATTATTTAAACTACTTTTTATTAAAATCTATGCGACCGAAGTCACCGGCAAAAACTTATAATTACATAAATCAATATTTATTGTATCAGGAAATTGCACAAATAGATCGTGTAGAATAATAACTTGTGATGAAAGGAAAATACACCATAACCTAATTTCTATTCTAGATGAATATCATACAACATCTACATCGAACTCCACATAATTATGTTTTGCTACCATAACATCAAATCATAACATTATTAACATTGTTATAAGGTTAAATTTCCTTGTTTATTGATTCAATACAAGCTATTGTTTTCAAACATAGTCTTAATATAATAAAGACAACATGGACATTGAATAAACTGTAATAAAATTTACAATTTGAATTAATTTTTTATTGTTGTAATATTATTTTATGTTTTGTGGTCATGTTTTACATCTTTATTTGTACCTAAAAAATTAAATATGATAATTAGCCATCTCAATTATATTTTATTATTCTACCCCTTATATTTCCTTTCATTCTACGACATACCTATTATTTATTTTAATTAAACCGTTCTAATTTTCAGAATATATTGTTTTATCCATGGCTTTGTGAACAAGAAAAACACCCTTTATACCATAATTGGTGTTTTTCTAGAAGTGTAACAATATTGAATTAAAAAGACTCTGTATATCGTGAACTATTAAGTTATTTTTACTTTCACAAGGGATCTTTTACGATTGCCCATAGTTTAGAGCCTTATATTTTGAGAACTAATTAACATACTTCTAGTTTCTCAATGTCATGCTCTTCATAATCTTCAGAATTTTTAAAAGCTTCAAAAAATACCTAAAAATTCCAATACAAAATTCAAATTTACCTCAAAATTCACAAACGTGCTATGAAAAACTTTCCATATCTACCGTAATTAATAACAACGAGAATTTTTATAACTAGCATGGTCTATCTATTTTATAAACCAATGAAAAATTCCTGAAATGCCCTACAAAAGTGGCTATTTTTATCGATGAATTTTAATTTTTTGCTTAAAGAGTAGAGTGAAATTAGTATTTAAAATTAATTTCCCTTGAAATGCGAAACTGTTCTTTTATGTCCAAATTACTATCTGTTCGAGTACATAACCAAATCTAGCAGGAAAAGCAAAAGGAAATAGCAGAAAAACTAGTTTCAGAGCAAAAGAAGCAAAAAATTGATTATCTTCTTAGGTAAACGAGAAATGGAAGTAAATAAACACGATAAAGATAAAAAGTAAGCGTCGCAATGATTCAATTCGTATTATTCGTAATTAGACTCATATACGCGCGTGTGTCAACGTTTTATGAAAATCATAAACTTTTATGCACCATCAATGGCGCCGCCGCCGACGCCAACTTTGGATACTGAAACGAACGTGGCCGGGGATAAAAATAAAAGTAAAGATGGCGATAAAGATAAAGATACGAAGATACGAATAAAGATTATCTTTATGAAAATGTCAGCGTGAACGCTTCGAGTGTCATATCACGATCGTCATGTGTTGTGCCCTTAAATGTAAGAATAACAGAAAATGTTTTTCCGTTTACGGATAAACAAATACAATAAAGTTTTTGGTTTTCGATTCATGTTACAATAGCAATGCAATATAATTTTTTGTTACAAAATAAAACTTTGGATTTTTAAAGGAAATTAATCGTCCGTACATTATTACACATTATGTGCATAAAACCTTGAAAGGAAAATGCGGAAAACACGTGTGGAAATAAAGCGTAAACATAAAAAATTGATGCGATAATATGACGCAAATTCAATTAAAACATTTATGTTAGAGTGGCGAATAAATATAAAAGATATTCAGGTAATAATGAGAAAATAACAACAAAATATTATTGCATATTGATAGAATGAGATTGTGGAGATCTACAATAAATATAAATCAATCACATCGTCACCAGATGGCGAGTTAGGTGTTAAAATTGTATTATGCGCGGTCACGCGAGTATCTATATCTATCTATTCTTGATAACAAATCTTTAGTTGCGTTTTAGTTCTCGTGGCGAATACACGTGTTTTTCGGTTTCGTTTTAAATACTTTTATTCACAATGCTAACATTACTGACTAAAAGTCCTATCACGTTATGGACCCCGGAAATCCATTTTTCCTTCTGGATTCTTGGTTTATTAAAGTTAGCAATTAAACGGTATAATAACGGTTCGCGTCGCGATTCAAGAAACGTGCTTGTGTTTAAAAAGAACAATGGTTGCGCGCGTCATGATTCAAGGTATCAATAAGTTAGATAAATACAACTACGATACATGAAAACTGCAGAAAAGCAGAACGGACAAGCAAAGATCCGAAGACGTTGACGTTGCCCATGCTAAGCATCACTTTAAGAATTTGATACAATTCCGAAGATGTTAGACAAAGATGCACACCGAAAGGAAGGAGATGGTCGATATCAAAACGAACAAAATAACGTGAAGTATGCGAAAGATCGTGCATATTTGTGCACATTGCTATCAGTGAAAGACACGGAACATTCGAGATCAAAACACAAACAAAACAGGTCGGGTAGTACATTATCAGCAGTGGCGTGCAGCGTGGATGACGTAGTGTTACAGTCCGATGCAAGATATCTCGATAGTGTGCGCAAGTCGACACTTGATAAACAATAAGAACTTGTTTCAGTCGTTCTTCGACACAGTCGACTTTGAGGTGCGCGCGGTATCAGTCGACGCGACGAACGTAAATGTTTCGTGCGATTTCGGACGTGAATGTAAACATTAACATTGATAAAGCAACTCTTTGTGTCAATATTAATGCGTTGTACGTTTCGGAATTATAGAACAATTTAATATTGATAATGCAAACAACGAAAAACGGTGGAAAATTGATTTTGAATGGTAATTACTTGATTTGACTCTTACTAGAAAGAATGTGCATACAACATTGATAAAAACAACAATAATAACGAAGATAGATGGCAAAAACGTTGTGGACATTTAAATATTACGGTTTTGAAAAGATTAAACAGTTGTAACATGGCCGGAAACATGAACCTTAAGTGCAGTGCTAAACAATGTGAGTGCGTAGTGCGCGTAAAGACAAAAACTTGAAGACTTTTCCTCCCACAACCGGAAAATCAGAGAAATGAACCAATTGCCCTGATACACTCGAATATCTACCGTGGATATCAGGTGAATGTTTTTTTTTAATAAAATATAAAAGTCAAATGCTAAACAACTAAATAACAATACAACGGAATAACGCACACGTTATCGATGTCGATATCTACGAAAACAATGGTTACAAGTTAAAATAACTTTCCACCTGAAAAAATAACAACCGACACATTTAGAAAGAAAAACTTTCGTTTATAGGAAATTTAGCCTGAAGTCAACCTTAAATTTCCTTCTGTTTTCTCACAGCTCTTGCAGTTTTGTACATATGCTAGTTCAGCCTCAGTTTTTTCGCGTTCTCGCTTCATTTCCCGTTTGGCGTTTGCCATTTTATTTTGTTCGCGTTGCATAAACAACGTATCATTGCCTCGGTGCGCAACGAAACTAACGAGGGTTTACGATTACGGCCGCGCCGGAAATGAAAAACGCCGAACACCGCCCGAAACGAACAATGCGGAAAAATTCCTGAATTGAACGTGCGGAAAACCGGAAAGAAAAACGACGCCGAAACAAGTTCAAAGCAAGAAATAAGAAATAACAAGTAATAATGTGATAAAATAACACTGAGGGCCAATCCAATCAATAGAAATAATATTTTGATTGTATCAAAATGAGAAATGTTACGTTCAGGCACGCAAAAAGTTGAATTATTAAAGTAAATATTTCTGGTAACGAAAAATAAACTGTAATATCTGAGATATAAAGAAAACTGTACACGTGTAGCGCGCTCTTGTGGTCGGAACACGAAACATGTTAGGTAGCTACTGAAGTATTGATTTTCTGTTGTACGTTGGGTGTAGAACTTTACTGAGATAATTTTCTACCAGGTATACACGAGACGTGCTGCCACCTCGTGAATAAATTATGAACATTTATGTTCAACAAATAAAATTAATTAATTAATTGATTTAAAACGATTTAAGGAAAGTTAAATAAGTTATCAAATTAAAATTAGTGTTTTTCGTTAGTTTTATTTGAATATTTATGTAATTATCCAATGTTATTCGCCAATTTTGGACTTATTTTGTAAATCATTAGCCAACAAACCACTAATTGCCTTGATAACTACAAACGGTTTTAATTGAAGAGCTATTTTGCGTTTGCGGTCATCAACTTGCGCATAGTTGCGCAATTAAATCGTACATTGCACTAAATGCACTCCGTGACTATACATATTTGTGTTCGGATTTGTATTTGTGTTTGCGGTTGCAGGTGGTATTGAGTAATGAACGAAAGCGTAGTGCAACACAATTATGCCGGGAATTAACAACCGCATTATGAGCCATAAGTCATGCCAGCGCGCCAATGTGGAAATGAATGTTTAATTCATTGTACGCGACGCGCCTCCACTCGTGTGAGAAATTCGCAACATGGCGGAAGGGAAAACAAATAAACACACAATGCTCGAATACACTCATGTCACAATAACAAACAGGTATATGAGGAAACAAGTTACATACGTTTTGATACATTGATGGTAAGAGTGCACATTAAAGTTTTCTATAAACATGGGTTTATTAATGCGGAGTTTATGTTTGGGTTTATTAAGTTTATTAAGTTTATTATGATGAGTTGGTTGTTAACTATGGAAACATTATTGATTTTTCAAGGTATTACAGGTAAAGTTGAATACAAAACAATACTTTAAGGATTGTTATAATGAAGTTTATGAAAAGATTAGGACCAAAGTTAGGTTAAGTGAGGTTATGCAAGGTTAAATTCAGCTTGATAAGGTTATAATATTATCTGACAAATTATAATAGGAAGAGTATTAACAATGAAGTATTACTAAAATTACTAAAATTTCTAGTAATGAGCTTATGCTTCACCCCGTGACTAAAGCCCATGATTAAAGTACTTTAGTCACGGCCTTGGTCATCCGTGTTTAAAGTATTACTTTTGTGGCTTAAAACCGTAGAAAACCTGGCGTTTTAAAGGTGGGAGTAGAAAAAGTGATTTTATAAATAAATAAACTCATATTTGCATTTATAATAGGATTTATGATTTATTTTATTAATTTTTTAATAATTAAAACTTTTTATAATTCAAAATTTCTCAAAATATAATAAACTAGCTTTAACCCGCGGCTTTGCTCGCGAATATCAAAAATAATGAAGTTGAATGGCGGGAAGTTTAAAATGGCTGAAAGTATAGTCTATGGAAGTATAGTGTACAGTCTCCATAGTGTAGTCAATTGGATTTGATGTTGACGTAGCTGTCGGTAATACAGTGTGATAATACAGTGTGATGGTACTATAGTACTTAGGTTTGAGCTTCATTGCTGGAATGCTAGATGGCGTTAAAGTAGTCAAATAGCCAGATGCAGAGGTATTATTGGCTAAACTATTTCTTTATTTTATTTTAAAAATATTTTTTTTATTAAATAAAAAGAATATGTGTACAAATTTTCATGATAATCGGTTAAGTAGTTTTTGCGTGAAAGTGTAACAAACATCAGGACTTTTGCATTTATAATATTAGTAGGGATAATAAATAATATTATATATTATCGATCCATTGAGGGATGTTTTTGAATTCAGGCGTTACAAAATATGAATAAAATTTAATATTGATATGAATTTCTATATAAGTCTATTCGAATTCATATTTTTATGTGCTCACGTATTTCTTATATGAATATACTCGCATTTTATCCACGACAATAGATTATACAACTTATTAATTATTCGAATGCTTTGAATTCACTGCGAGATTCACTTCAGATAGTTCCGTCTCCACCTGAGCGCTCACGCGCTTGCGAAGCGTGATAATGACATTTATTACGTCCAAAACTCACTTAAACGCGCCGGGAGAACGACGGCGTGCTAACGATAACAATGATGGCGCATTGCGCGTCCATTTTGAATGACTGAATGGCAGCAATGAGTGAAAAGTTGAAAACTTCCAGATGAGGACGCGTTGCCGGTGCCTGCACGTGCAGATAACGATCATTACAACGATAATGATTGCAGTAATAACCATTATCACAACTATTAAATTATTTAGTTTTTATTCATCTTCACACTTGGGCTTATGATAGCATATATTCCGGTTGGCATTTTGAATTTTGCATTAAAAATAAGTTAGAGTTAGAGAGTAATGGTATATTGTAGATTAAGCGCATGAAATAAAAAGAAAAATTTATCCCGTGACTAAAGTCCGTGATTAAAGTACTTTAGACTGGTTTCTTTACTTAAAATTATTTGCATTTTTTAATAATTATATAAAATTTAATGAAAACATGTGATAACATACTAAATGTACTAGTATGGTATCAGATAAATATTTTTCAAAATTTGGAAGTATACTTCTAAAAGGACTACGCAAAATTTAGCTTATTTTGCCCTCGTTATTTTTGATATCTTTCATGGCATTTTTTGTACTACTTTCCCAAACTGGCAATGAAATAAAGTTTTCTTAATCAGGGAATGTTGTAGATTTTTTTTAGTAAACTGCGTCTGACTTCTCTACAAAAAGTGCTTTTATCTTACAAAATATTACTCCAATAAAGATGAAAAAGGCTAAATAGATAATCTAGGTAATTATAAAAGCCAACCTCATCTTCGCTGAAATCCACTATATAACGGGAACATAAATGACGAGAAGTTTTTGTAATAGGAAAAAAGCAAAATAGAAAAATAGAAATTTTTTTAAATAAAATTTCTAGAAAAATAAAAATTGTTATTCAGCTTGCTGCAAAATACTAAATCCAATAATGGAAATTAGTGGCAATATGCACCAATTAAAAGCTAAATACTTTTTATTTCAGTTTTTAGCGTACAGTGCTACAGTGTGTTATAAAATTTAGACTGATTATTACTCGTAACTGCTTGTTATACGAGTAACCAATAGTAGTAAATTTAAAATGACGGTATATAAAATAAAATTCATATGTCTGTTTTCGAATAAACTGGAATTTCTATCAAAATAAATAAATTGGTAAATACACAGTATTTTATAGTATATTAAGTATCAAGTAGGTGTAAATGTAGGTGCAAGCTCCACTCCGTGACTAAAACACGTGCTTAAAGTACTTTAGTACTTAGTACTCTGGTCATTCGTGTTTAATATACCACTTTTTCTGTATCAAAACCGTGGAAAAACAGGCGCTTTAAAGATGGAAATGGAAAAATATGCTTTGTTTTCTTTAGAACAGTTTAAAAATAATAATTTTGCGGTTTGCAATGTGAAACATTGTGTTTATTTATCAAATATAAACAGAAAATGTGTATTTTCCAATATTTACCAATTGCAACGCAAAAATAGTCCTTTTACCCTCCAATATTTAAAACTATATCCTCCTACGCAACCAATTACCAAATCGCAGAAAAAATCTGCTGTGAAAATAGCTGAAAATATCACCTATTTGATTTGCGTTTAATTAAACCTCGATACGTTTAGATTATGAGAAAGTGACAACACACCGTGCGCAATCCAAACTGCTATTATTCGTATTAATTTTTTTCGTTCGTGCGCCATCCGATGCGTTGTCGTGTAATCGAATACAATATCCAGTGCGCGTATAAATTGCGATCGTAAATTTTATTTCCTGTCCGTCCGCGACGCGCATCCGGCATAGTCGGACGCCAGCGGCGCTTAATGTTTTCCGATTTTACTAGTGTTTTCTAGTTTTGCATGCAAAAATTATTAAACTTCGCATACAGCGAGATAAATCATCTGTTTTTATAAATCCCGCACAGATTTAAACATAGAACTCGGAAACTACTATGTAACTATTTTGTCGAAGACAAAAAATTTGTTAACCGGAAAACCGGAAATCAGAAAAATCCACACAGGTTTCATTCTGCTTAGAACAAACCAAGCTAAAATAAAAAATTGTAAACCGGAAAATGTCTACATGTGAAACCGGAAAACCGGAAAAAATTCAAAACAAATTTTAGATAATATTTATTCATGTTTCGTTTAATTTCGAAACACGTCGCATTCTGATGACTGACTTGAGGGTCTCACACTTCCGTCCTTCCCGTTTTCCGGGTACGCGTTACTCAATCTTGCTTCAGTTATCCTTAATGACAAACCGGAGCATCTTCACCGAAACGCCTATTAAACGTCTCGGGTCCCAGTCGTCTTGATACTCCTTCTAGTGAATAGTCCTTGCAGTCCCTCAGATGGTAATATGGGCAACTCGCGCAGTACGTAATTGCGCGTAATGTGTGCACAGAGCTCATGTGTGCGCGCGCCTCAATACTAATTCCGATTCTAATTGCGTTGCCCCGCGCGCTGCCGAATTGCGAGTGAAGGATATATTCCGGATGCGGATTTTAGCGCTGGCGCTCGATTAACGCAGCGAGCGCGCGGTTGGAAACGAATTGCCGGCGAGATCCTGCGGCCGTGCGCGACTAACTTGCGAATGTCATTAAGTGACAATTTGGGGCCGGGAGGATTTGCAAAAATAAGGACGACAATTAACATTTAGTTACATGGATTAACTTTGGTTCTAGATTATGTTCTAAATAGCTTTAAGTTTGTTCATAAACAAAGTTGGATTTTTACTGCTTAGGCACTAAAGTAAACAAGTTAAGTAAATGTTATGTTGATTTGTTGTAAACAATTTAAGATCAAAGAGTTGTTACATTATTAAGTACCGAGATAAAAAATGTATAAATTTAATTCGTTAGGATAGGTTATGGTGCTATATCTAAATTTAGTCGTGATATAAACAAAAATAAAGTCAAATTACATTGGTCGGCAAAACTTTCTAAACTTTCCTACTTTCTACATTCTATTTACACGTTTTTTTGCTACACCGAAGGCAAATGCGCAAGCGCAAGCCCCACCACGTGACTAAAGTACTTTAGTCACGGCTGTGTATAAAGTATCACTTTTTGTGTCTCAAAACCATGGAAAATTTGATAAAATTTGTTTTGTAGTTTTCTCAATATTTTAAAGTTCATGGGTTTTAAGAAAGGATTTAAAACCAATTTAGATGTCCAAAAAAACGATTTTTTTTATCCGAAAAACTTTCTTTCGATACGAAACGAAATATTTGTCAGGTGGTAAAGTTAGTTTTAAAAAACCTATTTTTGGAATACCACTTTCCTGGTTATTAAAATTTTATGGCTGACTAGTATAACATAGATAATCCATTTGAATTTGAAATGATATGTCATTGGAACTCGGCTACCAAGCAAAAATTTTTAGCAGAAACTCAATATTATCCTTTAACATCAAAAATATTTTATATTCAATTGAAAACTTTCAATTTTTACTAAAATTATTCAAAATATTGTTTACTATGATGTTCTAATTAATAATAATTTTTTTATTAATGCATAACAAGTTTTTAATTAAATTAAAAACTTCAAAGTGGGATGTTATCAAATTAATTGCAAAAACATGCGAGTTATTAATAGATTGCAATCACTTCTAATGCGTTCTCCCATCGAATGATTGTTTTCGCTGTTTTCATTGTCATGGTGGCGGCGCGCCTGCCGCCTCCAGTCGCCGCCACTGGCACTCGACGGCCGCTCCCGTTCTCAGTGCTGCACACGCGTCCGTCGTCGGCGGTTGCTTGCTGCCTCAGTTCTTGCGCGCGTTTCGCACAGTTCGCGCGTGTTTCAAAACTTATCCTCACACACATATCTTTAAACTATTATTATAAAAACAACAAAAAAATTATCATGGAAAATTTCAACTATTTTGTGTTGGTTTCAACCTATCCAAAATTAAATATGAAAATAAAAGGACTTTTAGTGATAAGTGTAAGACTAAGTGTTAGAAACTAATTTGCCAATAATTTATTGGTAAGTATTTTATTATTAATATAATTTAATTGCATTATCCTGAATTTTGAATTAAAAAAGAAGAAAAAATGAATACTCACTGAATGCTGATGAAAATCATTTTAATTAAATTGTTTGTAAAAAAGCGTATAATTGCGAAAACGAGCGATAAAAAAAGCGGATAACAAGCTAAACAGGATAACGAAATAACCGGCGCGCCATAGAGGATAATAGGATAATGCGTGCTGGATTGCAAAGAGTATATACGTGTGTATATAGATGTGTCTGTACAGGTTTTAATTTAAATTTTTACTCAATGCGCCAAGCAAAAGTTTGCGCGCTAAGCGCAAGTGGAGAGGTCCTGTCGCGAGCGTAATTGCATTAAATGTGAAAAACTGTAACACTGCGAAACTGTAAAACTCGCTGGCAGTCGGCGAGGCGGAGAAAATTAAAATGGCGAAGAACGTGAAACGAAATGAAATCCAGCACTGTCCGGACTGATTAGTTGATGGCACAGGACGAGGTCGCTATATGCAGGTGTAGCCGCAGTGGAAGTTGACAAAAGTGAATAGGTTGTGACATGTTTTATCATCTAAGATTATATGTATGTATTGTATGTCTGTGTAAACAGACGTATTTTATTTTTATTTATTTTTATTTAAAAGATGAAAAGAACGTAGTCTATTAACATCCAGTTGCGAGTTGGAATAATTTATCTGATAAGTTTATAAAACTCAAGAGAAAATTACGTTTTTTTTAGAAAACATTATTTGTTTTTATATTTTAATGATTCTAGAAAAGTAAATAACAAAAATATGAAAAAAATATTTTAGTAGTTGTTATTGAAACTCAATTTATACTATAAACGCATATATAAATTTGTTTATTTGTTTGTGACGCTTTCACGCATAAACTCTTGAACCAATTTTGAAAAAATTTGGTGTAGAGGTAGTTTTGATCTTGGAAAATAAAATAGACTACTTTTTATCCTAAAATTTAGCTTAAAAGGTGTAAAATAAGGGATGAAAGTTCATATGGAGATTTAATAATAGTTATAGTTATATAATTCAAACCCAGATGGCGCTAAATACATTTTTAATCAATCTCTAAACCCAGAAATTAAAATAAAGAATATTTTGGGTTGGAAACTAATTACTTAAGTTTTTCTGATTAAAATCTCCTCAAATGACTTCATCGACAAGTGTTAGTAAACAATAAAAGTATAAACGAGCAAATAAATATTTAATATTATGCAATTCATGGTGTTCGTAATAATCTTTCAGATGGCAGCACTTACCATTATGCTAATGACGTCAATCTACGTTTCGATTCCGTCGCGCGCTATAATGACTTCGGTATTTGTGAACAGTATTGTGAAGTTGTAATGTTGTGGATATTGTGATGATATCTGATACGAAATCGATATGCTGCCACGCCGGAAGAGGTGGCGTGGCGGCTGCACCCAAAAATATCCGCCACATTCCCCCGTCTACCACTCGCAGCTGTCAATGAAGCAAACAAAAGTGACATGATATTCAACATTACAAATTGCAAACGAAACTATTGTCAGGTTTATTTTCTGCATGATAAATGAATAGAAATATATAATAACAGCTGCTGTGCATAATTTTTGCATGGTTTTTATATGTAATTTCAAATTTTGGTGAAAATTTTAAAAAACGTAAAAATCGTCAAAAAATTTTATAGTTTTTTTTTTGTGGTTCTCTAAATATTTTAATTTTTGGGCGTTTTACGACAAATGCACCATTAAATATCAAAATTAATGACCGAAATAAAAAATGCGAAAAATATAACGGGCATAATTAATTACATTTATTGCGCATGTTGTGCTGTAATTACAATAATGCCCTTTGGGGTAATTTGAGACAATTGCACAAAAATTCAAAACAAAAGCTTTTTTATTGAAATAACAAAAACATTTGATTTTTAATTGAACATAAAATACGCTTTTGGTTTTTGTGTAAATTCGTATATATTTTTTAGGTTAAATTATTCCAATTTGTGGGTTAGAGATGAAAAAATTGCAATTTTTGTTATTTTGGTATCCAATTACTTGCGTTATTAATTGAGCTCATTGAGGTCAAAGAGGTCGCATTATGGGTGGTTTGGGGGTGCTGGATAAACACGATTCGTGTTCTTTGGTAATGTCCGTAATGTCGGTAATGTAGGTAATATCTTTGATTATTAAAAATGGCTAATTAGCGGCTTGCATGCCTTGCTCAATAAACTCAGAACTAATACATCCCTAAATTTCCCTAAAGAAATACAGACGTTTATTTCAAAATACGAAAAATTATTATATTTTATTTAAAAAAAACGTTAGAAATGTTAATAATGAACTTTAACGCCATCTGGAATCCAATTATTGAACTATAATAATGAATGAATTTCTATACAAATTTTCATCTCTTATTTAACACCCTGTATACCACAATTTTTGATATTTTCCTTACTTATTCTGCTATTTGGTACAGAGATGAATCTAACAAATCATAGATTATCAAAATCTGTCCAGCCGTTCATGAGTTATAAGCGATTTAACTAACAAAATTTTATTCTTTATAAATTCACATTTTTCCAAATATATTCAACAGTTGCAATTTGTAATATTCTCAAATATTCAATATGAACCCTGTGGGCAATCTGTCAAAATTTCAATTAGCAATTAGCCGGTGTCGATATATATATTCAGTGGGTATTAACTCATGGCTTAAACTTGTCAAACTTCTCGATCGTTTCCGTCGCGCCCTCTTCTGTTCTTCGTCCTGCCGCCCTGCACAACTCACCACCGCTGGTTCCAGCTCGCGACATTAATATCTGCTTGCAAATGCGCACTTAAGCACTTAGCATTTTAGTTCGGTCGGGAAGTTCGTCAACTTACAGACGTGGGGGTTGAACGGGGAGGGTGGAACCAACACCGCCTTAAGAAAATACCGACGAACAGGCGACAGGGCGCAAGGCTAAAAGTGCCATTTGTGTACTTTATCGCAGTTTGCCTCAAGTTCCCAAACTCTGAATAATGGCACGGGGGTGAGTTGTGGTTAGTGGACTTATCGACGTACGGATTGACTTTATCTTTGTCTCATTAAGATAATGTTAATAGATTAATTTAAATTTAAATTAAGAAAAAAATAAAAACTAAATTTGTTACAAATTTATACAATCAAATGAAAAAGGGTTGTTTTTTTTGTGTCTAAGGGATGAATTATTACCAGGTATTAATCACATTTGTTTGCACGCATTTATGTCCGGTTCGTAAAAAGGACAAAGGATCAAACAGGCCTCGATTATACTTTATGACGTTATCCTCTTTTTTATCGCTCGCTATTCATCAAAGGGATAATAAAAAAATCAGGATAATGCAAAATGCAAAAAAGTTCAGCGTGGAAATAAATTAATCTGATTAATAAACTATTTTCAGCTCAAAATTAATCCATAAAATACATATCCATAGAAATGTTCTTATCAAAAAATATCTGTATCCTTGTAGTCCTTGTTATCCTCGTAGAGAATATCTTCAGTTATAATCATCGTGCAAAACACAAACCGCAGAGACACCGTGCTTCCTTCGCGTATCGTGAAGACTTCCTTGATGAACATGCGCATGCGCACGTGCATGAACTGGAACAGATTCTGAAAGAATCGGAGTCAAGCGAAGGAGTACACGTAAAACATCACATAAGGCATCATCATGAAGTTACACCTTGGCCTGTGAAGAAGGAAGCTGTGGTTGAAGGGGATATTGTCCTTGGAGGACTTATGATGGTGCATGAACGTGAGGATTCTATTACTTGTGGGCCGATAATGCCGCAAGGTGGCGTTCAAGCGCTGGAGTCCATGTTGTATACATTAGACCGATTGAATAATGGTGATTCAACTGGTACGCTGTTACCGGAAATTAAACTAGGAGCGCATATTTTGGATGATTGTGATAAGGACACTTATGGACTTGAGATGGCCGTCGATTTTATTAAAGGTAAAATCTGTTTATTAATTGCTTATTATAACGCCATCTATTGGATATTTATCAACATTGAGTTGAGAAATTTGTTTAATGAACTTACGCCATCTATTGTGGAACTTGTGGACTTTACTGACAATAAAATAAACAAATATAAATATTTTGATCAAATTAATTCAGTATTTTAGTATTTTTTAGTATTTTTTTGTAAATAAACCACACAACCAACAGCAACCAACAAATTTGAGATAACATAGGCAACCATTCATACATAGCATAATATATAACCTAATGTTTACACTTCTGTTTTAAGTTTTAATTTATACTGAGTGCAATTAATGGATCGCAAACAGAAGTGCTGAATTGACAACGCATGCACTATGCATGCAGCACTCGTACTCCGTACACAACATTGTACATTCGGAATTAACATTAATTTTAATTCCGTGATCGGAAATTGCAGGCGCATATTGGCACGCATTTAATTTTAATGGCCGAAGGCATTTTCCATTCGCAATGACACAGTGATACATTTATGTTTGGATATTAATCTGTGCTGAATATAAATAACCGCATTACAGCAGAACAGAAAATGGGGTTTTGACGCCAAGGGTACAATTTTATTACGGCCCTAGGGCAAAGGGAAAAATGCATTCATGGCTGTTTAGAAGTAAAATAATTTTGTTTATTGAAGTTTTATGCAAAAATTAATGAATGAAATAAATCTAAGGTTATAAGAGAATAGATGATAAAGTTTTATGTAGAGTGGTTGCAAAATTGCATAATTTTACAAATTTAAAAACTGTGATTTTAATTTTTCTCTTCAAATGGCGTGTAATATTGTAAAAAACACTTAAAAACGTTACATTACCTGAAATGGAAGTAGATCTATTGTTTTTAAGCAAAATGTTGGTAATTACTTCGTTAATTGTTAAAGTTGTAAACAAAATTATATATTTCCATATTTCTAGAGGCTCTAGGCAACCCACAATACTTTACATACGTGCAAAGCAATTAATCAAAGTTAATTAAATTTGCTATTCAATTTTCGCTGTCAAAAATAGTTTTCCAAGCCTTGTGTAGACAGAAACATGTTTTAAAACAAGGTTTACACTTAATAATTCATGATATTCATGAAAACATAAAAAAATATTAATTTTAAAAAAAGCATTGACGCAAAATTAAAGCAAATTTAACAACATCTTTGGGTAGCCTACCTCAAGCTATATATTTAATTTTACATTATATTCTTCAAATTTCAAGACTTAACCTAACTTAAAATTTATTAATTACAGGAATCTGTAATAAAACTTAATGATTCAGCAAATTCATTCTTTAAATATCATTTTATTTCAATTCATCTTCATCCATTGTAAAATTGAATATACTGAATGAAAACAGCAACATAAAATTCAATAAAAATATCCCACAAAGAATATGAAGGACAAATTGTAAAAGGATGGGGTTGAAAGGACAATGCAATGAATACACCAGTATACATACTTGTAATCCATTAAGAAAATTGAACAGCGCCGTTAACAACAAGCGACGTTATCCTGACGCAGGATCACAATGGTGATTCATGATACGTGCAATGTAAAACTTTCCAAATAAAATACCGGGATAAAAATAGCGCAACTTTTTGTAGAACGATATGATTTAAACGTATTTAAATTGTAGGGATGTAGGATATATAAAAAGGATGAAAGAAGGACCACTCAAAAAATTGGTAGGAACGGAAGGGTGCGTAACAGGTGTGAGCGTACTATTTACACACGGCGTCTTTTTTACTTTTTGCATACGGGTTCTAAACACTCGAAAGGGTGGAAAAAAAGTTGGAAAGCTTTCATCACAAGGACTATTTCCGCAAAAAGCGTAAAAAAGGTCCACGGATGGAAGCAAAGCGGCGGAATGTGGAGGAAATTGAGTTTGAAGAGAGTACTGACCGGTTAAGAGCTATTGAGCACTAGATGGCGCCACTTGAAATAACAATAACTCTTCTAAAAATAACAAATTATAAATTATATTCTACAAAACTCTTTGCAAATGAAATATGTGAGTGTAAAAATGATTTTTCAAAATTCGCCATTTTAATAGCGCTGAAGTTGAAATTTTCTCATTTTTGTACGCCGGAGTGTTTGCATAGTTTAGCTTGCGTTTAAAATGGAAATTTTTACCTCTATTTTCGTAGAAAAACCGGCATGCAAACGAAAGCGTTTTTCCCATGCATAGCTGAACAGTCAGTCGGGGTGCGCGCTGTATGCGTGTGTATAGTGTTTGTACAACATTTAGTTTTGTGCGATCGCGCGGTACGGGAATTTGTTAAACACGCACTTTGCGCGAAATCGCTTCCGAAAGAGGCCCACGCTCGCTAGGGAATAGACCGTGAACGCAAATTCGCGCAAAATGGCTTTCGAAATGTGCAACAAATTGAAGTCGCGCATTAAACTTGAGTGGGAAAGAATCTATTCCGGATATTTACTTTCAGATAAAGGTTATATACGTTTAACTATTACAGTAAACTGTAGGAAATTACAGAAAACTATATTTTTAATTTTTTAGAGTTTTTATTTTAGGTGCACAATTAAAAAGTAAAAAATAACGGAATTTACGTTTTTGGCAATTTAATGTAATATAAAAACTAAAAAATAAAAAAAGGGTTTTAATAGTTTATAAAAATACCAAGTCATATAAATACAATGTAAATAAAATGCTATATAATTCTACTTAATCTTTCAAAGTGGATATTAAGCAACCCTGAAATTATTTCCACCAAAGTTTTCGCTTTTAATGTACTGTTGAAGCATTAAAATCTTTCGCAAAATGCGAAAAACAAAACGACAGCGGCAAATAATTAAGCAAATATTCAAGCGCTCGCTCCACGTGGCGACACGAGAATACAATAAACGTAATAAAGGTTAATGCCGACGCATTATTCCGGCAGCGGTAGCGCTCGCGGAATGAAAATCACGACTTTGTCGCCCTGAAAACCGTGTCAAACTTTCAGCGCTGTTACCATACTGTTAGGCAGTCAAATGTTTCGGTGTGCGCACGCGCATGACCGCGCAGCAATGGCGATTGTGTGTTCGTTCATTAACATTAATTTGCGCCCTTTTCGCCATACTTCCAGCGGGCGTCAAAACTTGTGCTTTTATGTAAATTTTGTTATTTATCGCCGGCGAGGTTTACAAATGCACAATTATTTTACAAATTTATACAAATTCGTGTTTCACACATACTCATATTTCACACATATATTGCGAAGAGTGAATATTTATTTGGAGTAATTTAATTCTATTGTCTGGTTTGCCAATGTAACATTGGTTATATTGTAACACAAAATGAAAACTGAAAACTCAAAAAGTCTGTCGACGTATTTCAATTAAATTGCATGTCCTATACTTGCACGTAAAAGATAATGTTTATATTCATTTGTTTAAAATGTTTGCTTTCAATTAATTGATAGTTCATGTGTATATTTAGTTGTATACTTTGCGTTTGTAGATTGAAAAGTGTAGGAAACTGTAATGGGTAAAAAATTACAGAACACTGTAAATTGATAACCTAAAATAGATTACGTTATTTTTGTTTATTTTTTCGCTCGTTTTTGTTTGATTTGTTTTCCCATCATCTCGTAATTTCCGCTGAAAGTGCGATGGCGAGCTGCCAAGCTGAGAATGGCAACATCGACACCGGACGGACACCGTTCGGTTATCGGACGGAAATTCAATAAACTCGCAGCTCTCGACAGACAAGCGGAGAAAGCAGGCGGTCGGCTGCAAATAGAATAGAAACGAAGAAATTGAATCTCAAAGCACATTTTATGTTCTTTATATTGATACTCTTCATGTCTTTTGATACAGCCCTCTTGTATATATGCAATTTCTTTTTAAATACCTATAGAAAAATGTAAAACGATGTTTTGAGGTTGAAATTGTGAACAAAATTACAGAAAACTGTAATTATTAAATTTTACAGGAAACTGTAATTTTTAAAGTGGTAGTTTTATTTTTAGGTTATAAAAATACTTATAAAGTATCTAATTAACAAGAATAATGTTTATTTTCGTCATTTTTAGCCCTACAGGCTTTAAAAAGGTTGTTAAGCTTACATTGGCACTCAAGTATTTTTTTGAAAAGAAGAATTTTTATATAAATCATAGAAAATTGGCAGTAAAACCGTATGAAAGCAAAAGATAAAAATATCCGAGTTTTTTTGCGTTTAATGATCCACTCATAACAATAAAAATATTTTCAACAAAAGCATTTTGCTGAACATACACCGAATTGATAACGCAAATATTTTTCATTGTCAAATTACAAAACATCCCACTGAAAATAAATCTTCTATATTTTTTTGTATTTTTTTATAGAGTCTTTAATTAACAAGCTGTAAACAAATCTGTGTGCAAAAACATTCTGTTCGGTTTTGCTTTTCATTGTGCCACTGATGATGCTTCTGATATCCTGCGTATCATGCTAGTTATGGTTTGTGCGAGAATGTTTATTACAATATTTCGGCTCGCAACGACGCCTAAATCGCGGGTTAAACCATCCGCCGCAAATGAAATTACCGCCCGAAATTGATACTTTACCGCAGACGAGCAGAATAACTCCAGGATAACACGATAACATCAAACATTCTCAATACCGCGCTGTGCTATTCAAACGAAATACCTGCCGGCAATAAAATCTGTTATCTTGCTGAAAAATACTAAATGCCTAATATGCTAAGAATTAATTAATAATATCAACGATATTATATAATAATGGTATAATACACTACTAATTTTGAATTTATAAAGCGTATTTATGATTTGGAAATGAATTTTATTAGAAAATAATAATTAACAAGAAAAAATTTATTAATAATAATGGAAATGAGTGTTTTTGTATGTTTGTGACGCATTCACGTCAAAACCACGGAACCAATTTTGCTAAATTTTGGTAAAGAAATATTTTAGACTATGGAAAAGAAAATAAGCTACTTTTTGTTGCAAATATATATCTTGCAGGGTGTAAAATAGGGGATGAAAGTTCATATAGAGATATAATCATAGTTTTTGTTACATAATTTCAATCTAGATGGCACTACAGAGCAATATTGACATTTATTTTTATAAAAAGACAAAATATGAATTTTATTATTTTGATGTAGAAATAAACATATATAACAATTTTTTTTGTTATTTATTAAATTTTATTATTATATTTAATATAAAATAATTATTACTTCGCTATATGCAATATATTTATTAAACATCGATGTTTTGTGCTTTTGTCCGCTGCTATAATTAATAATTTAATGTAGGGATTATAAATATATCCGCGAATTGATTCGTGATTTGTGTTACGATTATTTCGAGCAGACCATCCGGATTCACGATATTGGTGATTACGAAAATTTGTGATGACATTGAATGCATGTTCATTTATGAGTAGTGGCCATTTCTGTCGTAATTAATATTATTTACTGCTAGCCATTTCCCATTAAATAATTCTCAATATTTTCAATATAAAAGTTGTAAAATAAACCATAATAAAATAAATAAGCGGGTTGCGCATGCGCTAAACGAGTATCTAAAGCAGTGGCGCGCGCCACGTTACTTTAAGTCAAATGGGCGGAGCTCCCGTACACTATTTGCTTTATAACTTTTGTAATTTTGAAAATTAATTTATGGCGTTTTGAAAATTCGATATAAAATTAAAATTTTAATCAGCCCAGTAAATATGCAACATATTAAATAATTTTCAAATATCGTACACCTGAAAAATCCCTTCAACGGTCGGCTGTTCCCAAATCAGCACTGCCTTTGATAAGTCTTAATAGCATTAGAAATCGCATGACAAAGACTAATGACGTTAATACTCCTACCTCGCCATATTCCACAATACCGCATAAATTCCACTCGGCAATCTCACCATGGCTACCAAAAGTCACCCCCGCAGCCCACAACATACCATCGCGTCTTTTCCATTGAATACACTCCGCAATCAGTCATACATTTATACGCGTTCACACCGCTTTGAGCCGGTTGCTGTTTTGGCCATTCCCGGCCGACACACACCCCGTTCGCGGCGTTATCCGTGTCGTAATCAATGATATTGTTCTGTCGGACGACACCTCGCGTAACAATGGCGTGTGCATAGTAGGTGTTTAATTAATTTTCTCTGAAGCCACGATGCGCATAACAGGCTAACAGGAATTATTGCAATATACAATAATAGCCATGCAAAATGTACACATTGTACCGATGTTTATAATTTTCTACTGAAACAAGGACTGTTGATTAAATTTCGATGTTTTGCCAAATTAAATTATCCTGATTATCCTTCTGATTATCCAACGTGTTCAACTTCACCAGCGTAGTCATTTACTCTTTGTACGCTGATTGTCAGGAGCGTAACAATGTCGTCCGCCATCTTGTTTGCACGCATGCCGCCTCTTTCGAAAACATGCGTCTGTTTTGAATCGGATTAGGCATACACGGAACGCCAACATGAGCAGATTACTTCGTATTCATGACGTATCGTCCGTTGGCACAAACACCCTGCCAACTGCCACCGGGGGTGGTTTTGTGCTGCGTAAATACAAGCGTTGTTCGTTTTGGCATCTGTTTGTTATAGAAATAAATTTTATTTGTAGTAAAAAAATGTTTTTTTATGCAATTTTTGCTATTATACGTGTTTATAAGTAAAAAACATAGTTGTGTTAGTTACATCATTTATAACTCAAGAACGGCTTGAAAGATTTTAATAATTTATGATTAATTTGGTTTGTTTCTGTCACAATTAGCAGAATAAATATTAAAATATTAAAAATTATTATTTAAAGGGTGTTAAATAAGGGATGAAATTTGGTATAGTGTTTCAATCATAGTTATAGTTAAATAATTTATTTCTAGATGGCGCTTAAGTTCATTTTTTGGGCATTTTTTATTTTTTTCATTTTTTGTTGAAAAAAGTTGAATATAACCGAATATAAAATATATTATTCTGCTGGATGATAATATTTTATTGGATAATTTTATTACCATTGTCAACAAATTTTGTTTTAGCGATCAGTAGCATTTGAATATATAAAATAAATATATTTAATGCGATTTGCAGGCCTTTGTAGCTCTGCATAAAGTTATTTAAAACATAAATCAGCTTTAAATTCCAGCATTGCATCACTGAATATTAAAATTGTGAAAACGCGCGCGGTTAGGTGGGTGTCACCAATGTGAAATGTGAAAAGTGTGCGTTTAGTGTAAAAGGGCATCGCGATTGCCCGACGCCATTATGTAGTTCATCGAAGCGCATAATTAAATGCGGTTTGTTTGCTTCTACTTCCACACGCGCATCGTCAAGCCGGCAAGTCGGATGGATACATGCGATGTACGCCCGTTTGTTTTAAGTGAAATTTGATACGGTTAGATTTAGCTAGTAAATATAAAAAAAGTTAATTTAAATCACAAAATAGGTTATTTTAAAAGGTTTTATTTTAAAAAGTAAAAATGTAAAACGGTTAATGTTTTGCTTTTAATGATTATTTACAATTATGTTTGATGAGATATTTTAATTAAAAATTTGAGTTTAAATTTATTTTCAATTATTATTTTCAATTTGCAATTATGTATTTATTTTTTCTGGTTTTTAATTAAAAGTTAAGCAATAATTAAATTTTATTTTTCATGTAAACCTAAAATAAAATTTAAAATGCTCAAAGCAATTTTAAAACAATCAAATAAGTGTTCATGTTCAATTATTGTGGATAAAGTATAGTATTTAAGTGTGGTATAATCAGTAAATACACTTTTTTTCATTTTTCTTTCTTTTTCATTTTTTCTTTGAATTTTTCCTTTTTTTCTTTCTTTTTCCCCCTTTTTTTCTTTTCTTTTTGTCATTTTAACTGCGTTTAAAAATTTTTAGCGACGTGATTCATTTTATACCACCCCATGACTAAAGGCCGTGAGTAAAGTACTGTTGTCCGTGTTTAAAGTACCACTGTTCTATTTCAAAACCGTAAAAAACTGTTGTTTTAAAGATAAAAATAGAATTTAGTTTACTTTTTTTAAAGTTTACTGCATTTAGTTTTATAAAAATTTTACTCCAGCATACGTGACACTAACTTAATTAAAGTAACCTTTTTTATTCTCACAGAAATATCATATAAAATAGATATTATTATGTTGCACCGGTGAATTTTTGACTTTTGGCGTTTTCCCTTTCGCCCATTTTCACCTCGAGCACGAACGCGTTCTGCAGGCGTAATGCCGATACGTGATGGGAATTAGCCATTTTATTCTATGGCCACGAGCCAATTCCGTCCCTAAAACCAAACGTACACCTAACCCAAAACTCATCCCCTTAACCTAAAACTTGACTCAAAGATTACGCATCCGAATCTCGATCGGAAAATCTTTGCTTTTTGACTCAACTTTTTTCCGTGCCTACGGCTATAAAGTTTTCATCCGTGTCTGCACGAGTAATCGCAAGTAATACTAAGTTCATTAGCTGTGATCATAAAATAGTCCTTAAAAATCTCTCAATTGGCAGTTTGCGGATTTTACAAATCCGTGCGCTGAATATAAATTTTTCAATTTCACTCAATACAAACGTTTGAACTTGAATCAAAAGATAGATCAAAAGTTGAAAGTTCAGGTTTAATTTTGCTTGTAATTTATAAAGTGGTTCACGATACGTCAATACGTATAAACTATAACCGTTAATCACGCTTTAATTTTCCCGGATTTTAGAGTTTAAGCATTCATGGATTTTGCGCTGTGTTACAAATTGCCTTTTAAAATCATCCACTCGTAATGGATCCATGCCAGCAATTTTGCAAAGTGTAAACAACCCACTTCGAACATCCTAATTCAGCCAATAAGGGTAACTCACCCTCGCACCCTTCGTACCCTCATATACATCCGCATGCATATTTCACCAGTACTTCGCTCTTTCTTCCCTCTCGTATTACTTTATTGTCTTATTTGCACTTGTAGTCATTTCGGGTCCGTGTTCATCTGGTGCTCTTCTTTAATGTTTCCCCTGATCCTTAATTTTAGGTTATTTTGGCACTCGGGCCGGTAACGCGCCAATTTTGATTACCGCGTCCTCGCAGTCCCTTAGCAACACGTGTAAGGGTCCTGCCGAATAACACGACCCGTGCAATTTCACGTGTGCGATACGTTAGACACGTTTTGAAACACTTATACGGCAATAATTTATTGTCCATTATTCTCACGCACGGCCTGGAAGAGTTTTAGGGCTATCAGGACGATTAAATCGTCCTTACGACCCTCGGCGTTTTCTTCACGGGGATGATTTAGGTGTGTTTTACCTGAGAGATAATAACACTTAGGTTTATGAGTCGTAGGATAATCAATTATCTTGAATAACCTTTTTGATGATGATAGAAAATAATTAAGGTAAAATGTCAAATTTTGTAATCAAGTTTTTAAGTTAAAATTAAATAGAAACTGTCAATATTGCATTTTAGCGCCATCTAGAATTGAATTATTAAATTGTAAATATGATTGAATCATTAAATCAGTTTTCATCCCTTATTTAACACCCTTTAAGTCACGATTTTCGATATTTTAAACACTATTCTTCTTTTTGGAGTAAAGACGAATCCAACAAATCATAAATTATCAAAATCTGTTCAGCCATTCTTGAGTTATAAAAGGTGTAACTAACAAAATATTGTTTTATCTATTTAAATTTATATTTATGACATTTTTGAGGTGTTCAAACAGAATAAAATCTGTTATTTGTTTTATTTTAATTTTATTCAATACGTAAAATAAATATTTTCACACTAATAAATAAATATACCTCTTCATATATCAAAATAAATAATACAAAATAAAAATACATATAAAGTTGCTTTGGTAAACAGAAGTGGCCGCATCTCCTAACGGACTTAATTAATTACTTTCATGCGTAAACAGTGTGCACGTGGCAGCAAACTACCACGAGAGTTAAATACTGGAAATTCCTTTCAGCGAGTCCTTCACTCCACTCTAACCACATCCTGGAAAATAATTTCACGTTTTCAGCAATTTTCATTAAAATTCACACCCACTTCTACACACACACACACATGAAAAACGCAATTTAACGACTCGATTAAAACGCAATCGCAATTGCACACTCTTTACTTAAGCGAATTGACTTAGGACAAATTTCAATCTTCCAGGATTAAGATTAATTAATTTTCGCGGAGGCAAATAATAATTAAGCAAGTATGCTGCGCTCGGTATGCATATATACACTCGTATATTTCTCTATTCTAATCCTGTTATCTGTTAATCCTTGAATCCTTTTGTACAAATTATAAAATAGGGCTTGCGTTGGACAGTTTGACCACAATTTAAGAGACACGCTCTGAAAAACATGTAGAGGAGAAGTTGAAAATAGATCCGGTTGGGGAAATCCTGCAGGATAAATGCACAGCTATGCACGAGGTCAACGAGTGCAGTGCAAACTCGTGTTTTACACGATTGTCCCATCGCGTGCGCTCATGCAATATTTATGAGCTATGAATTCTGGAAATCATGATTTGCTGTAAATGCTGTGAAGCTTGCAATATGCAAAAATTAATCAGATTCGATATTGTCAATAATGCAATTTCTGTTGTACAATTTTTATAAATTACTAGTTAACTGGGCAAACGTTGTTTTGCCATATAAATTATTTCAAGTTTCTAGATAAATTTTAGTGTAGACGAAAAGTAACTTACTTATTATAAAAAATAGGGGTTGGTGATAAGAAACCAAAAATTTAGGGTTGTATGTATATTTTAATGCCACATTAAAAAAATAAAAACAAAAAATTTCGACCAAAATTTAAAAAAAATTAAGGGTGAACAACCCTTATCACTTAGAGATATGAAGTTACCGATTCTCAGACCTACTGAATACGCATATAAAAATTTTCTTTGAGCGGGATGAAAAATGATTAAATTACTAAAATGGCTATAAAGAAATTGGGGTTGGTGATAAAAAACTAAAAATTTAGGGTTATAAGTATTTTTTAATTCCACATTATAAAAAAAAATAAAAACAAAAGAATTTGTCCAAAAATTTAAAAAAAAGTTAAGGGTGAACAACCCTTATCACATAGGGGTATGAAAAATAGATGTTAGCCGATTCTCAGACCTACTGAATACGCATATAAAATTTGGTAAAAATCGGTAAAGCCGTTTCGGGTATGGAAACAAACACTGTGACACGCAAATTTTATATATATAGATAATTAAAAATAAATTTAAAAAAAAGAAAAATATTTTTTTCTACGGTTTTGAGATAAAAAAAAAGTGGTAGTTTAAATCCGAACGGGCAATGCCGTTACTAAAGTGCTTTAGTCACGGGTTTTAGTCACGGGGTAGAAATTGCGTTTACGCATGTGCCTACACTGTAACATAGAAAAAATAGCGTAAGCAATTTGTGACTAAAGATTTTACCCCGTGACTAAAGTCCGTGACTAAAGTATTTGACCGTCCGTGTGTAAAATATCACTTTTTATGTCTTAAATCGTAAAAACAGGCGCTTTAAAGGTGAAAATAGATAAAATTAATTTTTTGTACATTTTTGGTTAAAAAACTTGTATAAAAAATTGAATTCAAATATTTCTGGTATATTTTGCATGTTTTTACCTGTTTACAAAACTAAATGACGCTGCAAAACTTACCTATTACCAAACATTAATCAATGCCAGAATGGCAACCATATGTCATTCTGTTAAATGTCATCCGTCAAATATATAATTTATTTCGAAATGATTTAATACTTGCCAAGTTTTTATCTGCTTCCTGTAACTTTTGTTAAACTTCAAAGTCAAATTTAACTAATATTTCTTCCATTTTTTCGTTCCTCGTTTTGCGCGCTCCCCTTATACGCGGAAAAAATGTTGGCTTGGTAACTTTTAAGTTTTCGCCTTTTCGGTGGCTGAACGATGATTGTTTGAATGTTCGAGCGCTCCTGGCAGCAACATTAAGCATCTCGGAAAGCGCTCGAGCATTTTCCACCCTCTACCCCTACCCGTCTCTACCTACTTTTACCAACCCTTGGAAGAAAAACCGAGTTATGTAATCGTAAATCTATAATAAAGTAATTTTTCTTCCGGCACGCTTTTCCCCTCTTTTTTTTGCTACTAGGGGATGAATTCAAGAATCGGAATAATTTTCTTTATGAATTTTATCCTAAAAAATGTATTTTTACATTTGAGTAAACATTTTGTAATGATTTCAAATAAAATCTTTTTTATTTTTTACTTTTAAAAATAAAATATTAGGATTTTCAATAGAATTAACATAAATTCAGTTTATGAAGTGAATTTTTAAAATATTTTTTATATTCTTAGAAAATCTACCCTTAAAACTCACCCCATAAACGATTTTCTAGTAAAGTGTTCTAATATGAATCAATTTGTACATTTCACAAAAAGAAAATATCTTCTACAATTGTTCAAAATGCGAATTGCAAGCTTTTACTGATTCAGGACTCTTCAAGGATAATTGAAAGTTTAATAAATGATTTCTCGAATTTTAATTTATTTTATATCACATAGTTTCAATTACTTAAGCAAAAATTAAGTGTTTAATGTTTTTTAGTTTTATTATTTCCCCGAGAATTACAAATGTTCCTGATTGCAGTCTTGGACAAAAGATTAGTGTTTTAATTACTGTCGGAGTGCACGTCTTGCTGCACACGCTGCTGCGGAACATAGTATTAAATACTCTTCACTTTGTTTTTGTCTTCAAGTCTATCGTCTTCAGCGCAAAACGAAAAAAATGGCAAAGCTATAAAATCATCATCACGAAATTACTTTTTCGTTTATTGTTTTGTAAATTCATGCATCAACAAATCTTTTAATTGAGATATTAAATACGGAAGTCAAAATGGACGTTAGTTAAACAATTTTTTTACTTCTACCTTTAAAAAGTAAGTTTTTCTACTGATTTTGGACACAAAAAGTAGTACTTTAGACATGGGCGGCCAAAGCCGTGACTAAAGTACTTTAGCCACGAGCTATAGTCATGGGGCAGAGCTTGCGGAGAATATCGTCCCTTTTTGTATTTTAATCTTATTTTAATACTGATTTTGCTATCTAGAGCAGAGACAAATTTTAGAATGAAAAAAACCTTAAAAATCCGTAAAATTAGCATAAAACTAATAACTTAATTTTAAATTTATGTATATAAATGCAAGGATTGCTGTCGATAAATATGAATATTAGTTAAATTCAACCTAATTCAATTTCATAACGTTGGCGCTTGATTTGATGATATACCGCCGAGAGTTATGGCATATTTTCACGCCTCGCGTCGTAAACTCTGAGATTAAACTTTTATTCGCTTTTTATCATCGCGCGACGCGTGCAACAATGAGCACACATTACATTTTACTTCATTACTTTACGAGCCCATTCTCTTTTCTATCAGCAAATAATTGTTATCCCAATAATAACGAACATTATTATCAATTCAGCGCAAATTAGAAATTATTTATAGCGCATGGTTTGGTTTACGGCGTCACTAATTGCTTTATAATGAACAAACGCCAGGATACTTGATACTTGCCGTAGCCTTTAGTCCTGCGAGCGGTTGCGCCGAGCGTCTCATATGTTTTGTCGAGCTTTAGTTACAGCTCGCACTATATAGTTAGCAAAACATTCCCGCTAATTACTTACCGCCGTGTGCACATTCGAAGAACTAACAATGTTTTAAGTTTACGTCAAAATAATGAATATGTAAATATACACCGTGTTTAAAGTAGATAAAATCAACAAATTTATTAATTTTACTTTAAAATGAGTTTTTTCTTGGTTTTGAGGCATAAAAAGTGGTATTTTAACCATGAACAGGCAAGGCCGTGACTAAAGTACTTTAGTCACGGATTTTAGTCACGGGCTTGCGTCATATGTCTACGATGCAGCACCAGACCATAGAAATAAAATAAAAGTAAAAAATGTTGTGAGCATCACGTGGCTAAACGTTGTTATACACTCAATTGATTAAACTCGTGACAAAAACTCCCTTTTACCCACTTGATACTTAATATACAATTAATCAAGTTAAATTGAATTTAACAATGAACAAAGAATATTCTATTCACATTAAAACTGTTAAACTTCTTCCTTAAAACTTTAAACTCAATGTGGTTGGCAAACATTCTCGCTAAAGATCCTGATCAAAATCCGAACCTCAAACTTTCCACTGCGTACTAAAGTAAAGTGCTTTCTATAGGTCGTCTTTCCTCACACCCAACACTTTGCACAAATAGGTTTTCACCGCCGCCATCTTGATTCTGATCCGGTGACCCTGATCGTGATCCTGTTACACTATTTCACCTTTACGTTTTGGTGGCACTGTGTTGGTGTGCGCATTAGTGGCATACGTGTATTGCGCTCGGAAAAGTTTCATCAGGACACGTCTTAAACAAGGATTCGAGGACGATGCGGCAAGCATCTCGAGATTTGGCGGTGTTTAAGTATGCGGGCCTCGACGCTATCGAACAACATGTTTTTCGGCGACGACGAAACCGTCAAGTTCAAGACGGTCGTCGTCGTAGTCGTCCTTGTAGGATAATTTGCGCGAGAGTTTAGTATTTTGGTAATTTTCTTGAGTGAGGCAGCGCAACGGATCGTTAAGTTTCGATTTAACTAAAACTAAAACTAGACAAAAACATGATATATGCATGTTTTATTTATTTGATGTCAAAGTTTTTAATTTTGGCGGGAAAAAACAGTCAATTTTGTATTTTGACAGTAAGAAGCTGTCAATTTTGAGTTTTGACAGTGAAAAACTGTCAAATTTGTATTTTGACAGTAAAAAGCTGTCAATTTTGAATTTTGACAGTAAAATAACATCAATTTTGTGTTTTGACAGTGAAAAACTGTCAAATTTGTATTTTGACAGTAAAAAGCTGTCAATTTTGAATTTTGACAGTAAAAAAACATCAATTTTGTGTTTTGACAGTGAAAAACTGTCAAATTTGTATTTTGACAGTAAAAAGCTGTCAATTTTGAATTTTGACAGTAAAAAGCTGTCAATTTCGAATTTTGACAGTAAAAAACTGTCAAATTTGCAATTTGACAGTAAAAAGCTGTCAATTTTGGATTTTGACATTCAAAGGTTGTCAAATTTGTAATTTAACAGTAAAAAAACTGTCAATTTTTGATTTTGACAGAAAAAAGCTGTCAATTTTGAATTTTGACAGTAAAAAGCTGTCAGTTTTAAATTTTGCAATCTGTCAAATCTTTTGTTTCCCTATTGTGATATAAGTTCAGCCATGCACATGAATTGAAACCCGAGTTGTGTTTGACTAAGATCCATTACAATATTCGCGATGTAGCAGGATACATTGTGCGCGCGCACAAAGGACGTCTCGATATTGAAGGATATCACTAGCAGGAAATTTCGATGAATCGCCAAATTATGCAACCGAACAGCAAATCTTCTCTTGTGTTCAGAATTGCCGTTGAACATCCTACAAACATCCAGCAATGCAATTAGCATATAGATTAATCCTTACGCAGGATAATACAAGCGATTATCCAATCATACGGAATGATATTTTTCAAAATGAAAAACGACACTTTCAAGATAAAATCCTAAAAATAGGATAAATTCACGCCTGATCCTGTCGGATCCTTTTATATCATGGCATAGTGTGCTATATCCTGGTATTACCAGGAAAAAATTCTCGGAAACATTCAATTTGCCTCATTTTTTGTCCTCGCTTCGCCGTGTCATTGGCCATAAATCAATTGGCCGTCCTTCGTCCTTCAGAGGACAACGCACACTTTTAACGCGACGTAACATGCAGTGATTTCACACACCAGACAGGCATATGGTTGGAAATCTTGCACGCTTGGTTTATCTTCACCGCAAGGATAAAACAGGACACTCGTCCTTGTCGCCGCCCAATTTTACGTAATTTATTCTTTTCGGATATCGGCATCGTGATGTATCGACACAAGATTAAACCATCTATTGTAACCCTAGGTTATTGTCCTTAAAAAATATTTTTTATCTTTTTTATAAAAAAATTAATTTTTGCGTTGGTTTTTAATGTGGTATAATTTTTAATGTTATAAAATAATACTTTGAAGATTTGTCCTTCGTCCTTGAACAGTACATTAGCTCGCATTGGCTTCCTCGCTTGAATAGAGTGTCGCAAAAGTTTATCGCACGCGTGCAACCCGCCGATGGCAATTCCAGCAGCGCAATGAGAGGAAAACTCGAAGAAAATGCGCCGGGACGAAGGACGCCGCTGATGAATACGCCCGCTCGCACGCACCGGCGGCGAAAGGACGAGTGGAGGCGGCGTTCACCGCTATCTGCACGAAACATGCAACCTATTTACAAACTATGGCCCGCCGCGCGTCGCTTAACGACGCAGGACGAGGATAAAAGCTCAGGATACAATTTTTATGAAGCACTATTCACATGCGCTCATATGAACTCTTACACTTTTACAAGCTCACAGAGAATATCTAATAATTTATTGACATGTTTTTAAATTTTGAGCTTACGAGCTTTTTACCAAATGCTTCCTTAATATAAATATCATTATTTATTAATCGAATAAAATTGAATTAAAATTTTATGGCATTTAAATTGATTTACATCTGAAAAAAAGCTTTTATTCCGATTGTGATTTATCCTGAGCTTTTTAAGATTAAAACGAATAAAAACTGTGAAACCGTGTGGGTGTGTGCGCACAGGATCATAAACTACGGTTAAGAACACAATTTAATAACCGCGCTCGCGAGAGAATGTTGCAAAACAATGCAAACATCGTTTCAGTTGGCGTTCGCTATCGGCGAGAATAAAACCTAGCTTGGTTCGAAAGCGTGGCGAAAGCTCGTTGCATGCACAAGCGAAGCTTCAAACACAGAATCACTGAGCTTTCGTCTTGCGCTGGCACATGTGAATCCAAAGCGTTTTGCATCCGCGACTGAAGGCACGAAAGCTTGCAATGGCTGATATGAACCGCAGCCTCCGCAAGTGAGAAATGAAACTGCTAGGAAAGTGGTGTTGCTTTGCGAGCTTTGTTTTACGAGCGTAAAGGGTGGTGTGGCGAGGCGTTTTCCATCAGTGGCGAAAGCTCGTAAAGTTTTTATGCATCATATTACTCTTATTATGACAAAGTGGTCAAATGTACAAGCAATTTGTTAATATTTTTAAAACAAATAATAAATTAGTCTGAACTTTTTGAGCTTTTAGGTTATAACATCAGTTAAAATACGGTTTTTACTGTTTTTCAATGTTTTGAGACATAAAGTGGTATTTTAATCACAGACGTGATTAAAGTACTTTAGACACGTGTTTTAACCACGGGGTGGTTGCGCATGCGCAGAAAATCTCGATTCGATAATATTTCGTATATTTTTTTATAAATAAATTAAAAGCTTAGGATTTGGATTTGTTGATTATAGTTTCTGAGAAAATCACAAATTGAAAATTACCAAATCCTGAATCTCAACTTCACAAAGTCTGTAAGCCTAGAAACCACAAAGCTCGCGCTAGATGTTGGATCGTTCCTTGCTTAAAGCTCAAAGCTCTCGACTTTCTCCTCATTCCGACGTGGTGCGGCCGCCGAGTAGCGCCGAACGAATTGCAAAACAAAAGCGTATATCTGATCGGACGCCATTGTGCTCAATCGCTTTTGACCCTGCTCAGGAATAACAATGTTGCAGGATATGCCAGCACCATCCTGTACCTGCCCAAACAAACCTATACAAATATTCTCGGTTTGATTCTAGAGAAGCAAAAAATAAACGTGCCTCGACGGTAAACCGTTAAAAATTGAAATATCTCGGAAAGCTCAAAGCTCCAAAACAAACACTCAAATGTGTTAGTTTAGGTTCATCAGGATGATGATTAATATTTTATCATTGGCAATATATATTTAATCCTGTTTATATTTAAAATGTCGTAAAAAGCTCAAAAAGCACGAATTTAATATTTGTTCAAGTAAATATTTTATACATCTGAGATAATTACCTGTCAGTACCTTGATAACGACCCAAAAAAAATCGTGATTTGGTCATGATACAGGATAATAAAGATCACATGTCAATGTTGACACAAATCGAAGTGTATCGATGTCGTGGGCGAACAGCAATCAAGTGCGACGGACAAGAACTAATCAGAATCGACGCCGGACGCTGAGCGCAGGACATCAGGTGCTAGTGGCGTCTTGGGAAATTCTCAATCCAAAATAATCAGTAACCATACAAAATAAATTGTAAAAAAGGTTGAAAATCGTTTTTACGAAAAAAAAAACTTTGATAAATTTATATTTTATATTTTATTTTTAGTTTATAATAAAAATAATGTGATTTAGCTCCCTCTGGATTTGAATTATGTAACTACTAGCTTTAACCTGCGGCTTCGCTCGCGAATATCTAAAATAATGAA
Source organism: Dalotia coriaria (assembly GCF_025399875.1). NCBI lineage: Eukaryota > Metazoa > Arthropoda > Insecta > Coleoptera > Staphylinidae > Dalotia > Dalotia coriaria. Next base: position 8,423,314 of record NW_027045445.1, read on the forward strand.
GTTGATTCCGTACGCGTCTGTAGTTACAGAAGAAGTAACAATGAAGTAGAATGGCGGGAAGTTTAAAATGGCTGAAAGTATAGTCTATGGAAGTATAGTGTACCGTCTCCATAGTGTAGTCAATTGGATTTGATGTTGACGTAGCTGTCGGTAATACAGTGTGATAATACAGTGTGATGGTACTATAGTACTTAGGTTTGAGCTTCATTGCTGGAATGCTAGATGGCGTTAAAGTAGTCAAATAGCCAGATGCAGAGATATTATTGGCTAAACAATTTCTTTATTTTATTTAAAAAATAATTTTTTTAAATTAAATAAAAAGTAGCCTATAACCATTCGGGGACCACTAAGAATATTTGTACAAATTTTCATGATGGTCGGTTAAGTAGTTTTTGCGTGAAAGTGTAACAAACATCAAGACTTTCGCATTTATAATATTAGTAGGGATAAGTACGATTGACTTTCCAAATCAACTTTCCACCCTTATTTAACACTCTTAAAGTTACTCATATGTAACAAAAAGTAGCCTATCTCCTATTCCATGTTTTAAAGTATATCTGTGCCAAAAATGATTAAAATATCTTCAATGGTTTTTTCATTAAAGCGTAACAAACAAACAAATACAATCACATTTGTACCTATCATAGGAAATATTAAATAGGATTAGTTAAAATTAATATTCCTTATAATACTGTTATTGTTTAACATTGCGGTGTACAAGTTGATGCATTAATTAACATTAATTAACATTGATAAGCCGCGGTCAAGGACCCTCTACACCCAAACATGTCCGACGCGGAATGTTCTCGGATATCGTATGTTTGGGATGTACTCGAATTAACAAGGATTAAAGTTTACCCTGTAGAATAAACCTTGCAAACATAGTTACAGAATTTATCATACCAAGTGTTTAGAGTTAATTAGTTAATTAATTAATTATTTATTTTGAAAATATAGAAGTGGAATGAAATAAAATATAATAAAAAATAAAGTTAATCTAAAAAGTTTAAGGATCTCTGTTAAGTGGTAGATTTAAATTTGCAATTTTCTTAGGCCATTAAAAGTGATGTCTTCGCGTCTGAAAGCACTATCCTCTAGAGATGCAGTCGTGCGCGAAAGATATTCAGCTGGAAATTATTTTTCCAAGAAAAATTTAGTAGGACGTTAAGCATCCTGAACGTACGCTGACGGCTAAAAATGCGCGCCAAAGCCGTTTTACGAATTTCATCTTTTAGGATAACTCAAGAATAACACGTGTAAATAGCCACAAAATTAAAATTAATAAAAAATTCACTTTTACTGCTGAAAATAACACGTATAATAAAAATTTTATTCCTGAAAAGTTACCAGAAGCTATAAATTGAGTTTAAATATTGAAACACTCTGTATAATTTATAATTTTTAATGTTATTTTATTTCCAACAGTGATTAATTCAAAATTCAAAATGAAAATGAAAATTTGTTCGCAGTTTGCGCGAGTTTTAATCAACTTGTTTGCTTGTGGAAACTTTTTGCGGCGGCCATTTTGCGTCCGCCATTGCTACTTGTTGTGCTCGCGGCGCGCGTAAACGGCGTGATTTATATGCGCGACGACGGCATAATTAAAAGCGAAAACGACGCAATCGCCCACACCCGAAACTTGAAGCTAAGCGTGTTACATTCATAATCACGGCGCGCGCGCTTCAGGACGACGTCCTGCGACAACCTGCGTTATTCCTGCGCCGCGTATCTTTGCGCGAATGTGAAACGCAAAGTTTGGGAATTAGCGCGCGACGAAATGACAACAAATAATAAACATCAAGCGATGCGTTGCGAATTAGATAAACAGGAAAACCGGAAGACAAGCATGCACGACTGAGAGAGCACCAAAGTTTTATCCTGTTATGGGGGGAATCAACTTACCTGGAATTTCGTGTTAAGACATTCGGAAAGATTTTATTTACTTAAGATTAAATGATGTTTAGGAACTTTTCAAACAAAATATAAAGTGAATAAAATTTAATACTTTACACGCGGGAATATACATAAAATAAAGTTGTGTTAGTTAGAGCGCTTATAACTCAAGAACGGCTGGGCAGATTTTGATGATCTGTGATTTATTTGATGCGACTTTTCTTTGAATAGCAGAATAAGTATAAAAATATTGAAAATTTTGATTTAAAGGGTGTTAAATAGGGGATGAAAGATTATATAGCTATTTAGTCAAAGTTATAGTTGAATAATCGAATCTTACATGGCGTTAAAGTGCATTATTATCAATTCTCATTTCTATAAAAGAAAATAAAATAATTTTTGAATTTTTTATTGATCCAAATAATACTACCTTCCAAGGACGTGTACAGAAAAAGATGAAAAAAAGACCTCGTTGCATTTTAAATTCTGTGCGCGGAATGGGATGTCGGCATCGATGTCGAACATCTCTCGAACAACCACGAAGCGAATCGCGTTTTTCGTTTTACAGGATAACGCAGGATACGCAGACTGGAATCCCGGAATGTCTGTCGACTTCTTGATTCATGAATGGAAAATAAATTTTCTTCCGACCAAAGCCAGAGCGGAACATGCTCACATAAAAAAATGGCCGTGAGATAAAAATTAAAAAAGTCGAAATATTTTTCTTAATGAAAAATTCTTCTAGTGTATTATTGAATAATAAGGCGAAGAAGAACGGAAATAAATTTTATTCCGTTGTGAATTCGAATGGGAAATAAATTTATTTAATTTGGTTTTTGTGTGGTTGTAAGTAGGATGATTGTGCTGGATCTAAAAAGCATGAAATCTTGAAATGTTTTGAAATTTTAAAATTGCGCGTAAAAAGTTTACGAAAAGTTCATTATCTCCTCTTTTACACCTTTTAAGACATAATTTTCAATATTTTTATTTCTATTCTTTCTTTCGTGGCAGAGACGAATCAAACAAATCGTAGATCATCAAAATTTGCCCAATCGTTCTTGAGTTATAAAGGCTGTAACTAACGAATGTTTATTTACTGATAGGCAACTCAATAAACACACACCTATGCTAAAATTTAAATTACTATGTATTGTTGGTTGCCTATAGTAAATTAATTCATATAATAATTAAAAACTCATCAGGCATATTTTTCGTAAATATACTATTTATAATTATCTTCTCCTAATAGATAAATTATCTCCACTTCCTAAGTAAAGTGTTGAAATGTGAATGTAAAAATAAACCGACACGATTCTAATGATAGTCATTACATTAATAACATTTGCCACTCCCTCTGCCACTCACACATTCACGCCCACACTAGACAGCAAACAGAACGGAATCATTATTATCCTGCGCTTACGTTATCCTGCGTTTATTTCAAAGAAGAGCAATTATTTACTTTTACTTGTTAACAACAACATTTAAAAATCAATTTGTAAAAAGGTTTGAACACTGTGTATGTTTACTCTTTTACATCGTGCAGTAATAAATAATATTTATTTTGTTGTTCATAACGTGGAGTGCGCAATCGATAACTCAAAATGGAAATATGCATGTATTATGTACATAGGATAAAAGTGCTTATTCAGGGTTGCCAACGTTTTGGTTTTAACAAAAAATTACATTGAAAAACTTGTTGTTTTAATAAGCGCAAGGTACGAGTATGTTTAACATTTGTATTATCATAAATATTACATATTTATAATTTAAATAATTAAATAATATAGTACATGGAAATATGAGTTTGTTTGTTTGTTTATTACTCTTTCACGTAAACATTTTGAATCCAATATTGATGGAACTGGACAATACTTTTGTTTATTCACTAAAATAGGATATAAATTACAATTTATTGCAAAAATATAAAGTTTACGGTGTGAAACTGAAGTAACTGGATATATAAATAAAGTTGCGTTAGTTACATCGCTTATAACTCAAGAACGGCTGGACAGATTTTGATGATCTATGATTTATTGGATTTGTCTTTGCCCCAAATACAAGAATAACTATAAAAATGTCTAAAATTGTGTATAAAAGCGTGTATAATAAGGGATGAAAGTTAGTATAGAGATTTAATCACAGTTATAGTTATATAAATTAAATCTAGATGGCGCTTAGGTTAATTATTTTAAATTCTTCTTTCTAGAGATTTAAATAAAAAGAATTGATTGATAGATTACGAGTAAAGCAAAAAAAAATCGTATGGTAACCCTACTTCAACAAACTTGACATATATTTTTGAAAAACACATTTTGTTCTCTTATATTTTCGTAAGAAAAAAACTTGAGAAACATGTGCAAACAAAAGTTATTAGATTTTCATGTTTCACAATATTTATTTCCCGAATGTAAAAAACAACGTCTAATAAACCTACTTACGAGTATTTTTAAGTACACTTTGAATTTACGAAATTAACTATTTGATTGATTACGTTTTAATTGCAGCATTTATTAGCTACTTTTTGTTTTATAATTACATCAGTTAATGCCCGAATGTACCAAGTGTTTTCAGACTCAACAAAAATAATAAGTAAGACATCAGAATATTTCCATAACCAAACATATGTTAATTTAGTTTATTCGAAAACAAACAAATATTATTATATATATTCATAATGAATGCATGGATTGACTTGATGCTGAGAAATTCACATTGTAATTAAAATTAACATTTTCTTAGAAAACAATTTAATATTCAAGAATACTCGTAATTTATTCACTAAGAAAATATCTAAAAAAAACATCGAACATATTGTATATATCTGATTCTTTTTATGTGAAATATTCGTTTGGCACTTAACGTGTCAAGAAGTCGATTAGTCCCTCCGTTCGCAGCGATGCAAAGAATTGTGTTAATGTGGCCAAAGTTGTGCGTATGGTATGGAAATCGTTTCGCACTGAGCCCCGCCCCAGCCGTTGAGCCTCCTCGGCGCCTCCACCTTTTATGCTGTGTTCCGTTTGGCACCGGTTGAATCGCGACATGCTTTATGAAAGGCGGGCGCGCTGCGCGCTTTTTGTGCCACAGCTAATTTCGGCGATAACAAAGCGACGGCGAGATTATCTCCGACTTGTCGGCGTAAAAAGCAATTTTTTATGTGAATGAATGCTTCGGTTTCTGCTATGTCAATTTATTTTTACATAATATACAAAAGTACTGATCAAACGGCGCGCACGAAAAGTTGGATGGATTGATCAAAAGGACAAATTAACGGTTTGACAGTTATTCAGAGGTCAAATTATATTTGCAGGACTGAATTAAGCTTATCTTGCTTTGTCTTTAATTACTTTTCTTAATTCTTGTGTTTTTTTCGTTTATTTGTTCTCTCTACAAGATCAAAAGCTTTTCTTTTGTATAAAAAGTCAAGTATTTGCAAGAAAAACACGCCATCTGTGTTTTTATAGCGCAAATGACCGTTTTATCGAGTTTTTGACACAGTTAAGGGTGACAAATGATCTCTTGCTTCTATCATGCCAGAAATAGAGATCATAATGATTTTTTCTGTTTCCACATTTGAAGCGCCACTTTTTCTCAGTTTTGAGACACAAAAAATCGCACTTTAAACACGGCCGTGACTAAAGTACTTTAATAACGGGCTTTATTCACGGGGCAAAAACTCTTGTTTAGCTAAGTGATACTTTATATCCAATTTTTTTTAATTCCCAAAAAGAAATGCTTGCATTTTAAAGTTTAAACACTCTGTATGTTTACAAAAATAAATAAAACGTAGAAATTACTTCAAATATTTGCTGGTAATTATAATATTATGTTTTATCTCAAAATATTTCCATTTGCATGTCCAGAAGTCGTAACATTCATTTGGTGACAAACACACGCCGCCATTTTGTTCGCATCTAATATGTATCTCTACATTAATGCGCCGGTATTCGTGCTGTTTGTTTCACAAAACGAGTAGAATTTCGTGAATTTTCGCCGGCGCGAATAAATCGTTCATTTTCCGCAAAGGACGACGGGACAAGAATAATATTTACACGCAATATCCATAACATGTAAAATTCCGCCGCCATCTCGTGCATTAATGCATGAGTCAATATTTGTCGGCAATATTAAGACTCTGAGAATGTCTGCGTAATAATGATGTCCACGCTACTTGCATGTTTGTTTAGTCCTTATTTTACTATCTAATAATTTTAGCATTAGTCATTTTGAATAATCCTAAAATATTTAATTAATAATATTTTACTGTTAGTGTGATGACAAGTGATGAATCGTTATGCTATTTGGTTATCGGTTAGCGTGGCATTTGTCACAGAAGTTGCATAAGTTATTAGTCGGCGGCGCTAGTCACCAGAGTGCGCGGAGCACGCGGCGCGTATCGAACGCGTCGAGCGCCATTCATCTTTTGACGCGATGCATCACTGTCGACGCCAAGGACGACAGGACGAAAGGACGATCGTCCATCATTGACGCGCACCAACCAGCCACCCATCAAACACCAACAATGTGTTACGAACAAGTGTCTAACTTCAAATTTCAACGCCAGTAATAGATAACTTTAAATATACAGTGTGTTCATAGAAAATTTTTCAAAATAAAAATAACCGATTTGCGCATTGCAAAAAAAAAGGATTTTATTTTCAATTTTGAAGTAAATACATTTTTGGACACACTGTATATTTTAGCACAGGTGAAAATTAATACCTGCCGATTAATCAGGCTCTGTAGCCTGTGTGTAAACTCATGACGTTGCTAAAGATAACAGAAGGACTACTTACATGTGCCTTCATTTGTCTTCTTTCTTTCCCGGCAGATTTTTTAGCTTTTCCGGTTTTCCGGTTTCACGTTGAAAATAAATTCCTTCTGCAAATCTTTGCTTTAAATTAGTAACTATTAAAATATTATCAAAATCAATATTTTGAACAAATTTCCGGTCCACCGGAAATAAGTAGGTGATGTAGTTTTTAATCAAAAGTTTTAATTAAATTTCCATGCACTTGACGAGAAGAAAAAAAATATAAATGCTTGGCAATTTTCACAAGTAACTTGTTAAGTCCCGGTTTTGTGTTTGCTTCCGGTTTCAATATTGACCCAATTAGATGGTATTATGTATCCGGTTGGTTCATCTTTTGTCCGGGGGGATTGAATAACGGACATTTTTATTAAGCCACTTATCGCTTTCCGGTGCGTAGCGGAAAAGTCGAGTGGCTGGAAAATTGCGCATCGCGGTGCGCCGTTTTCTCAAGAGTTACCTGCTGCTGCGCTGGCAGTTTTCTGCATTCGATCGCTTGCTTAGCACTTATTCTTCGTATAATATACGCGTGCGAAAGATTTTCCGACTTTTCCAGCTTCAATTCAGCTTTTTTTTTCAATTTTGCTCAAATCCGCGTTACTTTTATGATTTCATTTAAAAGCAGCAGAAACTGCACACATATTATCACAATATAATTTCCGGTTTTCCGGTTTACCAACTTTGGTAATTTCGTTGAGAACTATTTAATTAATAACCCGTTTATTGTTTTAAATAATACGTTGAATGCGCGCAGTGGGCACGAGTATTGTTATAAAATTTACTGAAAAGTCGGAAAAGCCTTGTAAGCAGCGAAAATCACCGGAATTCAGGCAAGTTTGACAATCGCCGGCGGCTTACGCCTTTATTCCGGCGCACTTCTGTACTGCGTCCGCACCGACCGGCGATATATCGAGCGGCAAACTTTCGGCGAGTTTTCCGGCTTTTCGGAAAGCGTGGAAAACGCGCGCGCGCCGCTGGGAAGTTTCGATGTTTCGACTATTTGTGGGGTCGGTGGTGGTTCATAAATCTCAACCGACACGATGTGCACCAAAGTCGGAGAAAATCCGAAAAATCGCAAAACTCTGACACTAACCGGCAACTTTTACGCAGCTCATGACACAAATTCGAAGAGAATATCATAAATAAAACCAAATTAATAACAAGACCAATTAAATATATCTATTTTAAGTATTGTGTGTTGCCTATATGATTTTAATAGAAATCTTACTCATAAAGTCAAAGATTTAGTTTCATTTTGAAAATAAAAGTTTACAGGAAACAAAAGATACCTGTATAAACAAAACAGTCGTTGTCAGGATAACAACTTTCCGCCGTCGATGTCCTGCGGGTATTTACTCAAACTTTCCGGGCACGTTTCACGACCCGATGCATTTCCGGAAAACCCAAGCGTTCGGGTATTGTGCAACGTTATTCAAATCCCCGACCATTCCGGATGTATTTTATTCAAGACATTGTTTCTATTTTGATATTGTTTTTATAACGTTCTTATTTGCTGTGTGTTGAATATTGTCTTAATAACTTCCGGTGGCGTTGCTCAAATCCGGGCATATGCCACCCGGACCAAAAAGGACAATCGCGTTTGTAAGCCGAGTGGCGTGGCCCATTTTCAGGGTTAAGTCCGGCGGGATTGCCGCCGGGATTTACCACTCGCTTTCCGGGCAGCATCCGGCATCAAAGGGCAAGCCGCACTTAGCGTGCAAAACCCGCCGATAATACCACAAATACCCAACGGAAAGGACTCTCAAAAGCATCATACAAATACACAAAACAAAAAATATTACATATATACACCACAACTATTTAATTAATTTAATTTATTAACGTTAAATTGAAAAATAAAAAATTTTGTGTTTTCCGGTTTTATTTTTTTTTGTGTACAAAAATGTATTTTTTGCTTTTGCAAACACTGATTGATCTTTATCACGGATGCGGATGGGTTGGCGCAAATGAAAATCCGGGATCGTAAGTGGCCCGACATGCCACGCCACAAAGGGGATGAAAAATGAGGGATAAAAGAGTGGCGCGTTGCAAATATCCACTCGCCGTCCGACGCTCCTTCATTATCCCCCTTCGAAAGGCTGACGCTTTGATATTTTCACGTTTTGACACACGCGGTGCAAACATCACAAATAAAACTCATCATTTTAACACATTATTAAATAAGTCAGCATTATTTTCCAAACCTATCCTCAATTCACAAGTCAAGTCAAATTATGTATTCCATTTGTGTGATCCGCGCGCCATCTACTCTCGCGTTCGCTGGGTTGCGTACTCACTAAGCAGTAAAAACAACGCGAGGCTTTGAGAGTGGTCTCGAATACACAATGCAAACGGAATAACCGAAGATGGATCGCTTGCGCCGACGATGTGGATAACCATACGCGCACGTGTGCACATCCAGCGAGAGTCCTTGTTTTCCTTTGCCAAAGGAGTAAAGTCTCAAGCCGGGCGACGGCTTAGTTCACCTTCGAGCATTTCATTCGCTGAATGACAATGAAGCGCGTTCGAGTGGATATCTGAAAACTTCATTTTCCTTCTCTCGGCGCTACTTTTACGATTTTCCCGGCGCACACAACCGCCGCACAGATAATCGTAAAAAGCGCACGCTTGTTTTTATTTCGACGCGTCGCATCTTTTTTACGACTTCAACTTTACCAAATTTTTATCGCGCGCATATTTTACGATTAGTAGTGTCGCCATCTAGCGGTAACTAGTTTATATATTGCATTGAGATCATAAACTATTTACTATGTACTAAGTGTGTTTATTTTATTTGACGTTTGACGCCATCTAGTTGTGAGTAGTTTTCAATTAAAGCTATGGCGGCATAAAAATCTGACGTAAAATACATCCGAATGGTCAAATCTACTCCACGGAAGGGTTTAATGCCCCTCGCGAGTGACATGCGGACCGGACGCGCGCCATTTGCGGGACGAGCGAGTGGATGAAAACGACCGTTAAGGACGCGCTCGTAAAGGACCAGAGCATCCTTTTCGGACGCATCGTCATCGGACTAACTCGATTTAAATTTTACGATCACGATTTTTACGACATGCGTCCGGCGAAAGTATTCTTTCCTTCGATATAAATATACAATGCGTTTAGATAACACTACACAAACATTAAACACAACAATAGAATTTTATCAGAATGTAAAAAGGTTTTTGAGGTTAAAAAGGACGAAAATTACGTTGTGAACAAGATAAACATGTAAATATATTTTAAACACAATATAATGTAATAATAAAGCTAGTTGAATGCAGATGGCGCTGGTGTAGGCGAAAGTATTGCCTCTAAAGCAATTAATTTTAACGTACAAATATTGGCACACGCATACAAGTACGTGAACATACGATGTCGACGATTATTCACGCTTGTGGCTGCCACAAACAACTAACAATAAATAATCGAACGCCATGCGCAATCAGTCAACGCGGAGGATGGAACAAAAACACGCAATTATCCTTGCGTTCGTTAATTGCGATTTGCAATTATTTTCGCCACTGTTTGCGCCAAATTTAACTCACAAACTGTCAAATGTCAACAATTAATGTATATTTAATTAAAATCAATTTTTTTTTAGAGTTTTTTGCAAAATTAAAAATGTGCGAGAAAAATTTGTCGGATGTTGAACGCAGCGACGTTAATTTAATAAATTAGCAGACTTTAGCATTCACAACGTTCAAAAATCTCACTTTAAAGGCAACGCGCGTTGCTCCTTTGTGTATTGTTGGTTGTCTACTTGCGCATGCAGCACGCGGCGCCTTAATGAACGAACGAATTTATGAATGCGCGCCGCATGCAAATCGAAGTGGGCTTTGTTCGAAAACTGGAAACAAATGTCTTCATTGTCACCAGCCCGCAAGCACACCATTGATATACCTCTAGCAGCAAAGTTATGCATGCAGCCGGCTAAACGTCGCTAAAGTTGCCTAACTGCAACTCGTAGTTTTAAAAGTCGCCGTTTTCGATTTAAATTTGTAATTCCTCTCGTTCACAACGTGCAATCAAAGTTTTTGTTGCATATTTATGCTGTTGGACAACAAAATGCATAATAATCAATTTGTATACAATGTGTTTGATGTTTCTTTTATGTTATTTTGTTTTCTTTGACACTTTTGAGTGACATGTTAGTGCACTTATTGTTTCTCGACTCTTTTATTTCTCGCGCTGGCACAAAGTGTGGCGTTGTGATGTTAATTGCTGAATTGTAGATGTCGCTCGCCGACGAAACAGAAGAATGACGCCGGTAGTAAGCAATGAAAGCACTCGCAGCTCGCGCGTACGACGTACATAATGCATCTGGCAATTTTCACAGTTTCACTGTCTCGTAGCTTTTAGTGCTTGCGCTGGTGTCGAGTCAATTTCGCATCGCTTCACAACAATTATTCTGTTCACAACTCACAACTGACAAGGATAATTTCACTTGTTTTATCAAGTAAACGCAATACAAAAGAGTTTCACAATAACTTAACCTCTTTCTGTTGTTTCAATTCATTTTGTTTCATTGTTGCAGGTTCCATCAGCAACATAGATGGCGCTGAATACAGTTGCAATAAAAGTCAAGTACGCAAGGTAATTTCCGGTGTTGTGGGCGCTGCTAGCAGTGTGACGTCCATTCAAGTTGCGAATTTATTACGACTTTTCAAGATTCCACAAGTAAGTAATAAGAAATTTAGTTTATTTTGATAACACGAAGTAATTTAATCAAGACGGCTAGATAATAAATTATAATATGCATAAAAATGTTCATTTCCACATTAATTACTCAATTAAGATTAGACGAAATGCAATTAACTTGAATGTACGATATTTCCCGTTATCTTGGCACCGCGAACGATGCTATAATAATGCTGATCTGGTACCTGCCTGAAAATAGAAAACTGCTGTGTGTGTGTGTTGGAGCCCGGCGCCCCACCACATTTCCCTCTAGATATTTGCGGTGGGATTGATTTACGATACGAGCGTTGACGCTGTGCCAAGACGTCAGGATGGCAGAATGTTTAATTACCTCGCAATCTAATAAACATGGCAATTTGCATATGCGCACACATGCGTATAAATCATCAGACACACTGTATAATAGGTTAGAAATCAATATCATGAATAATAATAAATTATTCAGTCATAAGTTAGGCTAATATTTAAAATTTTCAATTAAATTTAAATTTATATTTTTTTTCGCGTGATTTTTACGTTTTTCTTATTCGTAAAGAGATGGTGTGTGTGGCGCACATCTTGAATCCTAATCCGCGAGTTCTTTGTGGTTGTGGAAGAGCACCGAGTGCCAAAATTGAAGTTAATAATCCAATTCGCTCATATTCATGTTCGTCATGCACATCCTTCCGGATCACGTACACGACAAACTCTTCTTCCTTAGAGCAAGAGCACTCTCACTTCAATCAAAACTTGACTTTCGTTTGATGATGCTTTATGTAAAGAAAAATAATTAAAGTTGCGCCAATCATAAATAACATTTGGGTTAGAGGCTGAAAATGTGATAGACGCACGAGAATGGATTGCTTTTTGGTGGAATATTAAAGCGCACGATGCGTTTGGCATTTGCTATTAGGCCACGCATGCTGGAGAATAACATACAGTGTGTTCAAAATAAATATCAATAGAATAACATCATGTAATCTCATTTTCTTTAAAAATTTATTTATATGAAGTGCAGTTTTATAGCTTTGTATATGACTTGTCGTTTTAATATAGGCAACCAACAATACACATGCAAATAAATATAATTAATGATTGGTTGTCTAAAAACAAAATGAAAACAAATAAATCAACTTAATTAATAACCTTTTTCGGCTTTAATTAATTAATCCACTTGAAACTTCAAACCCAACAATTTATATTGTTGAGGTGATTGTATACGACCTTGAGCAGTAAAAACGCACGAGTATTTATTTTTTACAGCGCGCAGCAAAAGAAGTTTGAAAGTGCTTAATGTACTCGCGGCAGGGGGCGCGCAGGAAAGTCCTTGTAAAAAGCGCGCAGGATTAATTTGCAGAATATAAATTCCAAAACTCAATTTACGTGCGGAGCGTCGTCGCGGCGCCTCCGCCATTCTCGCCGGTGCACTCGTTAGTAATGTTTCAAGAAAACGCGCGGCGGGCAGTAATTAATCGTCCTCGCGCCCTGCGCTGCACGAATGAGTTTTCATCAAAGGAGAAAGTACAAACCTTCAAACGCGCCAAGTATGCAGGCGAAATTATTTCGAAAAAAAAGTTTGCGTCTGCGGAAAAAATTTTTATCTTGATATATACAATATTATTTCGTATTACATGAAATATGCATTACGTCATGGTTATTGCAATTGCAAAAGTTACAGAAAAAAAAACGTGAAATGATTTTCCATCGCATAAATCAGTGTTATTTCGTTTTGCACCCTCGGAATTGACGGCGACGTGAATGGTGAATTTATTACCGCGGCGACGGAGCAAAGTGCAGGAGCATGCATGCTACTATTACGAAAACCACCCCCCTAATATAAAACTGTCGTTTTTGGTGGGAAAGAAATCAAAAATGGAAAATGTAGTGCAATTGCTTCACTTATTCTATTTATAGAAGTTATAATGTTTTGGGGCTTGCGGTGCTTTAATTACAAATTAATGTTTTAAAGTTTTATTAATTAGAAATATTCATTTATTTATACGCATATTTGGTTGCTAATACGTCACAATTTTATATTTGACATATATTTGATACTAGCTTTAACCCGCGGCTTCGCTCGCGAATATCTAAAATAATGAAGTTGCTTCCGTACGCGTCTGTAGTCACAGAAGAAATAACAATGAAGTAGAATGGCGGGAAGTTTAAAATGGCTGAAAGTATAGTCTATGGAAGTATAGTGTACAGTCTCCATAGTGTAGTCAATTGGATTTGATGTTGACGTAGCTGTCGGTAATAGAGTGTGATAATACAGTGTGATGGTACTATAGTACTTAGGTTTGAGCTTTATTGCTGGAATGCTAGATGGCGTTAAAGTAGTCAAATAGTCAGATGCAGAGGTATCATTGGCTGAACAATTTCTTTATTTAATTTAAAAAATAATTTTTTTTATTAAATAAAAAGTAGCCTATAACCTATCGGGGACCACTAAGAATATGTGTACAAATTTTCATGATGATCGGTTAAGTAGTTTTTGCGTGAAAGTGTAACCAACATCAGGACTTTCGCATTTATAATATTAGTAGGGAAAGTAGCTTGTTGCAATAATTCACCGATAGATGTCTACTCTTGCTAATCTAATACTTGGTTAAGTTTTGCACAATTTTATAAATATAATTTTAATTATATTATTATTATTATTAAAATAGCAGGTTAAAGTACAAAATTCCATACTCGTAATTAAGTCAAGGTTTTAAGCATTTTATTATGTTTTCTGTACGTTTTACAGCACAATTATTTCCACCTTATTAAGTAGTTTGAAAGTCGTGTGTGTTTGCTATTATAAATCAATCTCGTAATCAAACGCGCATAATTTTTAATCAAAGTGCAATGCAAATGCAAATTACGCGTAATGCACACATAATTTGTGCAAATTCACACGCAAGATTTTTTTACATATACAGGATGGCGAAAAATCAACAAAAATTGTTTTATTTTATTTCTTTTTATTATTTGTCGTGGAATATATAAAAATACATATAAAAATGTGTACAGAAAAATGATATCATATTTTTTATATTTTTGAGGTTAGATATTTTCATCAGGTAGAGCTGCCTGCTGGGAAGAAAGAGAATAAAGGTTGAGCGATTACTGCTAATTAATAATACGGGCATATGGCATAAAAACCGCTAGAATCATTATTTTCCCGTGGGGTTTACTTTTTGTCTGTAGGTGTGTTTTGTTGTTTACTCATTTTTTTGTTATTTTTTTGTTTGCTGGTGCAGATGCTTCGTTTTGATGAAGTTGGAAATGTTTTTGCTTTCTTTCTGTTTTAATTTTTAAATGCTTAAAATTGAAAGATGTATAATAATTAATTTTTCATCATATATACGTATTATTTTTGCATTGTTTATTGTTTATATGAAAATATAAAATTTTTAATATTTTCACTACTAATTAAATTTTTATAATGAAGTTGATAATAAGCTAAAATATTTATTAAGATTTTAACTTGGAAGCACAATAGGATAGGTGTATTGTTGGTTGCCTACCTGACGTTATTCACTTGTCACACGTGAATGACAGCGTTGAAAAGATGTAAGACATTGGGTTGCATATATTTAATTACAATACATACACATTATATATATTATAATATACTGATATAATATACCATGTGTTTAACTACATTGCTAGAGTAAACTTTACTTTATAAAAATTACTTTGGTAACTTTATTAATATAATAAAGTCTTATATTAAATGTTATGTTTTAATAAAAATTAGTTTTACCAGATTATCCAATCTCTTCTCGACGTAAGAAAAGAAAACTTAATAATTTCCAGCATGCGTGTTTACGCATGTGACTATATCGCCTTTCAGGGTCAGTTACTACTACTCCGTGGTGTGTTGGAAATCGCGTGCAACCACAGTTCGTTTTCAGTTTCGTTTTCATTACAAAACAGTTTTTCCTGCTCGGCGCCTCCACCATGTTCAACATCACATGCGTTCGCTTTGTTTAATTTCAGTTTTCTTTATTGTTATTTTTTGCTCATTTTGTCAGAAGCTCAGTGGGTACATAAAAGAGTATATTACATTATGAATTTGTTATGATAGAAATTACCGCAACACATTACACAATATCACGTGTGGCAAGTGTGGGAAAAAAATGTAATAACAAAGTTATAATAAAACCACGCATTATGAAAATAGTCTAGCGTACTGTAACAAGATATAAAAATAATATAAAAATAACATATGAAATTATAGATAAAATAAAAAGCAAGAGAGTAATTGATATATTAATTAACTCAATTTTTGCAATAAATGTTACTGTAATATAAGTTGATGAGTTTTGGAAACAAAAGTTTTGTTTATGAAAAGTTGAAAACACACTGTATAGAGGAAAATACTAATTTATAAAGTCTATATTAGTTTACTAAACAAAATTACACAAATTATCTTTAATTTGTTTGTCTAAATGTCAATTTGGTTTTCATTTAATAAAAATCTATTATTTGACTTTATAACTTTCACCACACAGCAAAAAAATCTAACAAAATAAAATTCATTTTCCATTAAATTAAACTCAAACAAACTGTAACTCTATTTTGTTTGCTTTTATTAATCGGAATTCTTTCCAATAAAAAATTGTAGGTAATTTTTTTTTAAAGTAGAAGTGCAGACGAATTTATACCTATGCTATTATAAATGCAATTTTGTATGTTTGTGACGCTTTCACAAGAAAACCTATTAAGCAATTTTGATAAATTTTAGTGTACAGATATTTCTGACTATGGAAAAGCAAATAAGTTACGTTTTGTTGCATAAATGTAACTTGGTGGGTGTAAAATAAGGAATGAAAGTTGGTATGTCGATTCATACATAGTTATGGTTATATGACTTTAACCAAAATGGCCCTAAAGTGCGTTATTAGCATTTTACACTTCCATAAATTTAAAATATGAATGTTACTGACATTACTCATTAGAAAATTAAAACAAAAAGATCAAAACAGGAATTTCAATTAAATTTTACCAAAAACTAAACCAAAATTAAATTATCACCTATTTTATTAGATTTTTTAAATATTTCTAAAATTTTCTAAAATATCTGCCTACAATAAGCATGTATAACTAGTTAATAATTCTATAACATGCATAAGCCATACGTCATCATTTTAAGTAAAACAGCAGCGCAAAGTTGACGCAAAGATTAATCACGCTGCAACTCCACAAGAAGCCCGCGAGCAAATTCTTGCAATTTGTTAAATCTACGACGTACACGGAAAGATGTGAAGGATGTCGAGCATATTAAAGACGCAGCAAAAGTTCCATCGCATGGCGTGTGCGCGCGTCGAGGTTGCACTTTTCGACTTTTCTCAGCGTAGTTACTAGTTCGCTGCGAGTTTTCCGCGACATTCAGCAATTTAAAGCTTTGAACGACGCTATCAATCATTTCCAGATGCACACCCACATAGAAAAACATACACATATTCTTTTAATACCAAAGCCAAAGTTGCTTGTTAAAGATTTAAAGTTTTTATGCGTTATTAAGCAGGTTTTAAAAGTAATGAGAAAAGTTTCGCATATATGGCGTTGCAAGTTTCATTTGAATGATACTTGGGTTGTCTATGTTTCACGAGTGTGCGTGACTATAATATCTGATAAAAGAATAAAAGCATCGAGTTGTGTGAGGAAGTTGCAGACGGAATATAAAACAAGCGAATGGATGTTTAAACGACCCGCAGGATGCGCCGAAACGGATTTTCATCTTATTCCTGAGCCAGAGAAAGATTTATTATCCAGTCAACATTTAACGTACCGCTTGCGTTTCGAATCTTTTACTCTTTGCAGAAACAAATCTAAAGTTTGAAGCGATAAAAACTGTAATTTTGCAATTTTTAGTTTTTATTTTATTCTGCTTCATTTCCTTTTAGTGTTTTGTTTTGTTTTGCGTTTAGTTTTTCGCCAATTTGTCTCATTTCCTTTTAGTTTTTTGCTAGTTTTTCTTTTTTGGTTTTGCGCGTGTTGAGAATAAAATATCGTTCCTAGACTCGTCTAGTTCGCGCTGATAGCGGCGTGTTTCTGCCAGTCGCGTGGGGGTGGCAGCGAGGCGGTTGTTTAGTGTGTCCTGCTGGTGTCGTGATTTATGGCCGTTATCTCGCGGCTTTCGCGTCGACAGCTTCGCCGACAATCCGACGCAATCGAGTCTAACGCGCGCGGCGGCCCACTTTTCTCGCCGCCGCACTTCTTTTAGGTTTTGTGAAAGTGTCGCGTTCTTTTGCGTTTTATCTTGGTGTTACACGTGTAATGTCAGGGAGTTTAGAAAACACAAAATTCTGTTTAAAAAATCAACGTTTTGGGGGACTAGAGGTTAAAAAAGTTATGTACGTTTAAGATTATTAAGAATTTGTGAAATTTTTATTGTTATTAAAGACAAATTCGCCGGAATTTTCATTACAAACTTTCAAGTATACTGAAAAGATTATTTTTGCGTGTGTAATAAATGTAATATAAAATTTTCAAACACGCGGCGTCTAAAACGCACGTTTTAGGATTAAAGGATAATCAGAATTATTTGCATTAAAAATTTATAGAAATTTCACTTATTGTTTTGTTCGTATTTTAACAGATACATTATTTTATGAAATAATTCAGATTTTCGTTTTAACTATCCTATCTTATAGAAAATAGTCCGTAGATTAAGACGCTGCGATCAGATCTTAATTATCTCTTTTAGTTTACGAGATATTCGCGATTGAATAAAATGGGCAAAAGTTGAAAAATGTCACTTTTTAGCACATTTAGTCGCGTTTTTCATTATTTTGCAGTAGAAAATATAATTATTTTATATGTTTATCTGACAGAGAATTTTCCAATCTTTCATAATTAGCAATTCGTTGGTCGCTAGCGCATATAGTTTAAGAGATATTAATTATCAAAAATCGTCGAAAAAAAGTATCAAGCACCCCCCCTTGGCAATTTTTTCTTAAGATTTAAAATTTCATCTCTCAGATTTCCGTTTTAAGTATCCTATCTTATAGAAAATAGTCCGTAGATTAAGACGCTGCGATCAGATCTTAATTATCTCTTTTAGTTTACGAGATATTCGCGATTGAATAAAATGGGCAAAAATTGAAAAATGTCACTTTTTAGCACTTTTAGTCGCGTTTTTCATTATTTTGCAGTAGAAAATATAATTATTTTATATGTTTATCTGATAGAGAATTTTCCATTCTTTCACAATCAGCAATTTGTTGACTGCTATCGCTTTTAATTTAAGAGATATTAATTTTCAAAAATCGTCGAAAAAAAGTATCAAGCACCCCCCCTTGGCAATTTTTTCTTAAGATTTAAAATTTCATCTCTCAGATTTCCGTTTTAAGTATCCTATCTTATAGAAAATAGTCCGTAGATTAAGACGCTGCGATCAGATCTTAATTATCTCTTTTAGTTTACGAGATATTCGCGATTGAATAAAATGGGCAAAAATGAAAAATGTCACTTTTTAGCACTTTTAGTCGCGTTTTTCATTATTTTGCAGTAGAAAATATAATTATTTTATATGTTTATCTGATAGAGAATTTTCCATTCTTTCATAATCAGCAATTTGTTGACTGCTATCGCTTTTAATTTAAGAGATATTAATTTTCAAAAATCGTCGAAAAAAAGTATCAAGCACCCCCCCCTTGGCAATTTTTTCTTAAGATTTAAAATTTCATCTCTCAGATTTCCGTTTTAAGTATCCTATCTTATAGAAAATAGTCCGTAGATTAAGACGCTGCGATCAGATCTTAATTATCTCTTTTAGTTTACGAGATATTCGCGATTGAATAAAATGGGCAAAAACTGAAAAATGTCACTTTTTAGCACTTTTAGTCGCGTTTTTCATTATTTTGAAGTAGAAAATATAATTATTTTATATTTTTATCTGATAGAGAATTTTCTAATCTTTCATAACCAGCAATTCGTTGGCATAGCACAAAGAGGAGACGAAGATAATAGGAAACACTGCATATATGTGTTCTCTTATTCTTTTGCAAGCTAAACCTTATAAATGAATACGTTTGTCTCGTTTTAGTGTCGCTTCATTAATTTTGTAACCACAACAATTCTAAAGAAGTTTTCACTTCAATTACGGAATTATTTAAAAATAACTTGCACCATTTAAATATCCTTGGTTTATATAATTTTTTTTGTTTAAAATTTGTCAAAAAAATATTTCCCTTTCTCGACAATAAAACATAACCACCGCTTGTTTTTATCACCATCCGCGTTAATTTATCCTTGGCTGGGATTAAAAAAAAACGACATGAGCGCGGCTCTGCCCATTGCATGTCCTTCGTTCTTCCTTCCTCGTTCTGCACTTGAACATACAATACGTATTCTTTTGCTCTTGTGCGAGGACAAATGGAATAACTGCAGGACTTCTGCCTCCCGCTGGATTTATTATCTTCATATGTGATGGCACGATGGCAGGAGGTCTCGCGTTCTCCGCCACCTGCTAATTTTTTTTATTTATCGCCGGTATAATAAATTGAATTTTACCGCATATAGTTTACGTCCTCGCGGTTAGTATTATTATAGAGTATATTGGAAAGAATTTATTAAATTTAGATGAAAAGTGAGGTGATAAATTGAAAAGGAAAATAAAATAGGTTTTTGAGGTTAAAGAAATAAATTTTAAAATTAATATTTTGTATCACAAGTTTTGTGTTTAAAATTGTTTATTTGGAATGTTTTCTGAGTGTAAAAAAAAATATTAAAATTTAATGCCAAAAATCCTCAAAAAATGATATTTTCTAATTTTATCTATAAAACGCGGGTTTCTATGGTTTTTAGACAGAAAAAGTGGTACTTTAAACACGGACGGCCGAGCTGTGAGTAATATCCATTATCTACGGCTATTATCCACGGGATAAAATGTTTAATAATTGTAAAATATATTTTAATTTCTAGTGTTAAAACACAATATTTATATTTCGGTGGTAAACATTTTTTATTTCACCATAAAAATTTATTAATAAATATATTTTAACACAAATGATATGTGATAATGTGAATAAATTAAATTTCTCCCAAAAATAGTATGCAAACGAAAATTTATAAAGCCACCGAAATTTTTTTGATTAATTGCAAGCGTCAATGCGTAGGCATTATTAATGTTATCGATAGCGTATGCCAGAATGATAAATCGCGCACTATTTTTCCATTCATTTGATGATTTCATGATAAATCGTTTCCGCTCGGAAATTTCCCTGCCACACAATGTATAATAAAATATTCGTCTGCATTAAAAAAAAACACCAAAAAACTACCGCTACATAATTACCGTGTAACTTCAATAGATAATAAATTAATCCATAAAATGTTCTGAGGTAACTTTTGCACATTTTTTTAATATCACAGTTTTACACAACACGTTTATTGTGTAATATGTGTTGTTATATAACATTGCGGTTTTTTTTGCGGTGTAATTGTATCGTCGGAAAAATCGAGTATAGCGTGCAATGAAGGGTGGAAAACTTATTACAAGATTAGCAAGCGTCCGCGTACATTGTGCACTGTTGTGGAACGCGCTTCGACGTTTTGGCGCTGGCGGTTTTCGTAAATTTCCACGAGTTTTTCCGGGAACGGCGCACGCCTCAATAAAGGTGTACTTTGTACGTTGTACAATGCACAATTTGCAGAACGAGTGTGTTTCCGAAAGGACTATAAATTGACTCTGAGTGTAATAAAGGACCAACACTTAGGTAAATACAGTGTGTTTAGGTTTTTCTTTTTACTTTAAAATTTTAAGTCTTTATAATGAATCACACTTTTTACAAAAATAAGAAAAATGTCAATCTTTTTCATATTTTTCTTTTTTGCATAGTTTTTTGCATTTTTAATAAAGTATTTTATTTATGAGAATTGGAGAGTAGGTCACAATCTGCCATTTTAATAGCTCTTAATTCACTTGTAAAGTGAATAGAAGGTAGAATATCTCATCTCAGTTTGAATTATATATAACTATAATTATGTTTGAATCTTTATAAGAGCTTTCAACCCGTATTTCACACCCTTGCAACCGTATTTTTGAAACAAAAACTAGTCTATTTGCTTTTCCTTAACCAAAAATATCCGTATACCAAAATTTATCAAAATTGCTTGAGTGGTTTTTCCCTGAAAGCGTCACAAACAAACAATCCCTCCTTTCCACTTATATTATTACTTATAACAATCCCTCTCACACTATACAGCGTGTTTATCATTGGTTGTAGACAATATATAACATTGTAGCGTAGTAAATTCGAGAATACGATTCCCTCTGGGAGTACTAATCGTCCATGGCGGTTTTGTGCGCTGGGTGTATTGGGCTCACGCGTGCCCGAGCATTAAGTCGCCCCGCCGGGACCGGCCCCTGTCTCCGCGTTCGATTTAATTGATCGCCATCGATGCGAACCGGCGAGGGGAGCGCGCTATCGAAACGGCCATCGCCGCCTACCAATTTATTACGATAGATTACCGATCGTCGGCTCGTGGGCGAGCGCACGCCGTAATGACAGGTTAATTAGCCACGCCGCTCGTAACGGACACGTGTGTTTACAACGGGTTATTACATTAACGTTCAATTATCTAATTTGGTCAAAGAGGGCATTAGGTTTATGAAAAAATAAAAAGTAAATCTCATATTATGAAACAGAAAAATTAATAAAGCGCGGGAATTACATTTTTATATTATTATAATTTAATAGACACTTAATTTTAAAAGGTAAATTAAAACAGACAGAAAAAGGTGTTTTATTGAGTCATGAACTTCATTAAAAATTTTGTTAACTTCATTTTTAATTTTATAAATTGTAAAATATTAAAATTTACTATTTTTATGGACAAAATCTCAGAAAAAGTTAGTTACAACACTTATAACTCAAGAACGGCTGGACAGATTTTGATGATTTATGATTTTTTAGATTCATCTCAATCCTGAATAGGAGAATAATTATTAAAATATTAAAAATTTTGATTTAAAGGGTGTTAAATAAGAGATGAAAATTTATATACTAATTTTATCATAGATTGTAGTTAAATATTTGAATTATAGATGGCGTTAAAGTTCATTATTAATCACTCTCATTTCTTTTTAATAAATAATTCTATAAAAATCTAGAAATCCTGCATACAATTCGAATATCACTCGTATTTCTCGTCATTTTTGTAAATTATTAAAATATTCGCTCATCAAAATTTTTAAATATGGCAAAGCCTAAGTGTTTACCTTAAAAACAAGCGTATCCCCCGCACTCAACGTGTCGAAAAAAACTCTCTGGAAAATCTTCCGCAGCGTTCCGCATAAACCATCCGAAACCGCACTCTCAAGTTGCCACCGTCACTCCCCCATCGTCGCGAAGGCGAGAAAACAAAACCGCAAGTGCGGAAAAAAGTAGATGAGCCTCGGATAAAATTAGTCGCGCTCGCAGGACGCGCTGACGGTCTCGCCGGATTTGCCCTCGTTGCAAACAAGAAAACGAAAATAAACTCTTGGCCTGGCTTTCCACACAAAAGTCCAAAGCGCATCCCGGTCGTGAATAAAACAAAGAAAAACAATATCTAAGGATATCGTTTGGCTACGGGACGGGATGAAGAAGAGACGGCGGCGGCGTCGCCAAGAAAACCGACCTAATCTGATTATTTTTAATTGAGTTTTATTTATTCGCGCGCGCCGCACGCCGCTGGAATTTTCGCAAAAGGATCATAATCCTGGTCGAGGAAACAACGTTGATTAAGATGAGTAAGCCGAGGCGGGTCTCATGCGACGATACATTTTGATTAATTTACATCATCGAATTAGTTTTAATAAAATGTTGAATAGCTCACAATCCGCCATTTTAATAGCTTTTAATTTAACTAATTTTTTTTTAAATTTTGTTTCAGGTGTCATTCTTTCAACAAGTCCAGAATTATCCAACAAACAGCGATTTGAATATTTCACACGTACCATTCCTTCGGATCATTATCAGGTTAAAGCAATGGTGGACATCGTCAAACTTCTGGGATGGAGTTACGTCTCCATTATTTATGAAGAATCAAATTATGGAATCAAGGTGAGTTTTAAATGTTTTTAAAAATTATTATCACCATCGCCGGTGTCAATTTCGTTGGAAAATGGTTTACCACGTCTTTTATAAGGGCGTGGTTGTCGTTGATACGCCCCTGCAATTCCTTTAGTTGCCATGGGTCCACATTTCTCAAGATCCATTTGTTCAATCACTACTTTTATCTCTTCAAAAGCCGTTTTTAGCTTTGCATCCCATTCGGTGTCTTTTTCGTCGTGATTGTACTGATTGTGTCGGTCTGGTACGACGCTAGATGGCGTGGTTGCTCCAGAAACATTTAAATTTCCCATTTTTACAAATTACTAACAAAAAACACTTAAATTTTATTCAGAAAATTGTCTACATTTTAGATGACAATTAATTTATTTGACATAAGGTAATATTTTATTTTTGTTTTTATATTTATATACAATATGTTCAAATTAGGTTAATTTCATGAAATCGAATAGTTCGAAGTTGTAATCGCCTCGTCTTGAAACTTGCACACGGCTGCAATTTGTAAACTTCGTCGTGAACTTAACAAGGTGCGGATGTGTCTAAAAGGATTCTCGCGTCTGCTGCCAGAGCCGAAAAAGCGAAGTAAAGTTGTAACTTAATTTCCTACCGACTGATGCTCGAGTACTATATATGTTTGTCTGTATGTGTGTATCGGTTGCAATTCGCCGTCTTGCATTCCTCATTCCCCAGCAATCGGAACGTCCGTATGCGTTTGCGATTCAATTCTATTCGAAATTTTCAACAATTGCTTCAGTAACTTGTTTAGAAACTTCATCAAGATAAATAACTGCTTGAAATTTATAAGGATTTGATTAGAATCCGTTTCGGCGGAGATAAGTTATTGAAAGGGGAACGGTTTATATCCATAATCAATATCTGAATATCTGATATCTTGCTGACATTTCAATATTGGCTTGAATTTTGTGAATAATATTTTATTACTGAATTCGATTTGGGTTTTTGCAGGCGTTTGAAGAATTGGAGGATTTATTGGCGGAGTATAATATTTGCATTGCCATCAAGGAGAAGCTGGTCAAGGATTCTGGTGTCGCGGATGAAATCGCTTATGATTCTATTGTGCAGAAGTTGTTGACAAAGCCGCGAGCAAGAGGTATGTGATGTTTTATCAATATATTATAATTAATAGTATATTAAGTTAAACGGGAGATTAATTAAGAGCGAATATAACGACCACAAGCTCCACCCCGTGACTAAAACCCGTGACTAAAGTACTTTAGTCACGGCCGTGCTTAAAGTACTACTGCTTGTGCTTAAAAATGTCGATAAACTGGCGTTTTAAATGTGAAAGTATAAAATCTTTGAAATTTTCGGCTTTTTCTTAATATAACATAAATATTTTATCAATATAAACATTTTTCTTGAATCACCCTGTCTATTAATTAAAACTGCATTAAAATGTGTCGCATAGTTCAAAAGATAGAAGCGATTTTGTTTTATACAATATACAAATAATTAAAATACTAAAGAAAAATCAATTTGCAATAAATGGAATCAAAACTCCTGATTCCTACAAATAAAAGAAGAATAAACTATCAATAAGTTGAGCAGGAAGCATATTTAAATGCAAATTTATTTCTCTTCGCTTTTTTCTATCTCATCCTCCAAAAGGCAATCACTGCAGAAGAGTCTTAAAGTTGTTAAATTATTTTCTTTCAATTCCTGCTATTGCAACGTCCTTTTTTCAATCGTTCGTCCTTTCAACGACTTTGCCCCGAATTGAATGCCGCTTGGGAAAGTTGTAATTTAGCAACTTGTCACGCAGCAAGCAAAAAAAAAGAAAACAGGAAAACTAGCAGGATACGCAATAGACGTTATCCTGCCGGGAAACACTAAGACTGAAACAATGCAACAACGAAATGAGTCAGTCTATAGAAGAACAGGGAAAAGGGTGAAAGGACGAAGCACGTTCACGTTGCTCCCTGAAAGTTTCCTGCCGTAGGCTTTTAGATTCTTTAGGGTGTACGCAGCAGTTATTCCGGCTGCGTTAATAAAAGACAAGGAAGAGAAGGGCTCAAAGTAATAGTATACAAGTGAAAATTACTGAAAACCTAAAAATGCTATAAAAAGTAATTATTTAGAGGTTAAATGTGTTTTTGGTTACCTATGTTACATCACTCAAGAAGTTGTATAAAAAAATCAATCAAACATGTCAATTTCAGGACATTTTGTTACCCAACATTTTTTAAGTGTCTCGGCGCGGTTAAACCACCCTCAATCGAGGGAAATTGAGTTAAATAACTTTTGTTCCATTTTCTGATTTGCTTACACTTTACATTTTCATTCTCTTTTAACGTTTTCTTTCGTTTGGCAAATTTTAAATATTCTGTCACAGGTGCGATTTGGGAATTTCATCATGATCAAACGCTTTATGTTGAAATATTTGCCACTTACCATAAAAGACGTTAACACAAAATATACATCAGCAAAATTCAAATTTCTAAACTTCTACTACAGATGGCGTTTGTTACAAACACTTTTAAAACTTTTTTTTGTTAAATTCCAGGAGCAATTGTATTCGGTTCGGATCAAGAAGTCGCTGGAGTAATGCGTGCCGTGCGTCGTAACAACGCCACCGGAAGTTTCTCCTGGATAGGTTCCGACGGATGGAGCGCGCGCTCCCTGGTGTCGGACGGCAACGAAGCAGAAGTAGAGGGCACACTCAGCGTCCAACCACAAGCCAATCCAGTGCAGGGTTTCGAAGAGTATTTTCTTAACCTGAACGTTGAGAATAACAAACGCAATCCTTGGTTTGTCGGTAAATATTAATTATAAATTTTATTACTCAATTATAAATCCGAATTTAATCGTGCGCGCTCACGTACCTATCCTTTCATCATTTTATGATGAGACAGGCGATGTTTTTTTCATCGGCTCGACATCTTTTTCGATAATAAAGCGGCGTTTTTACGCGTTTCGCCGTGTGTCGCATTGATTTTGAAGACGTCGAAAAGAGTCGTTTCAAGCAGTTTTTTGCCGTTTGCTGAGTTAAAAAAATAGAAACATAAGTTTCGGCCATGTGCCACGCGAGTTTTATGGGCTATTAGAGGCGCGTAAAACGAGTGCCATTAAAGTTTATTCGTTTTCTTGACTAGATTCTGTTGTGTCTCCTTGGAATAAAAAAAGAAATAGAAATCACATTAAAACAGAGAGTTAACAATTTTGTGATACTAAGGAATAAAATATTTGCAAAACTTTTGGGGATTTTTTTTATTTTGATAAAAAACATTTTCTTGATTGTTTTAAAGGTTTTGCTAATATTTTATTACGAAAAAGTAAAAATCTAACATTTTGTGATTTTTTTTCAAAAATTTTTTTTATTTTTTTAAATTTCAGAATTTTGGGAGCACCACTTCCAATGTCTCTACCCCAACAGTTCAAGAACACCTTACAACCAAAATTATAAAAAAATGTGCACAGGAAAAGAACAACTCTCAAAACAAAACACCGTCTTCGAAGATCAACTTCAATTCGTCTCCGATGCCGTCATGGCGTTCGCATACGCAATCAGGCAAGTATAAACAACTACCCCCTCCTCTTTTGTAAATAAACCTAACCTCAATTATCCTTGAACTAATTCTAATTGTGAATTTGTGTCTGTTTGTTACCGGTGCGCGCATCCTTGATCGATGCGAATCCGATAATCTTGCTCTCGAGTAATGTCCTTCGGGCGGGCGCGCAAATTAAGCCGTAATAAATTAATTCAAAGGGGGCGGGGCAATCAGCATCGATCTGTCTGAATTCACCGATGCGTTCATGTTCGCCACGTCCGCAAACACAAACTGCAGATCGAGTTGAGTTTATTTTCCGGAAACGAAAAAAAAAAGAAAAACCGGAAAATAAAACGAACGAATTCCCATTCGGACCATCTGGCACCTGCCAGCCGGGGTTATCCTCTGTCTTTACTACAACTGACGGCGACTTGGACATAGATATATCAAACATACAGTGTGTCCATTAAAAATTAATTATTTTTGTTTCTTTTGATAAATTTAAAGTAAATTTATTTAATTTTTTGTTTTTTATAGTTTAAACACATTGTATGTAAATTATCTGTTACATATACGTAGGAACCTATTTCAATTAAGCGTAGAAACCGTGAATGGTTCACCCACTTTAAATTAGATAACGTTAATGCGGTTGGTGTGGTTCAGCTGCGCACTGCAAGTCCGTGTAAAAGTGATGAGATTCGTTGGATCGTTTCCTCGATTGTATCCCAATTGTTTCCGTCATTAATCAAATTGCTGACGAGGACGATTGCCAATTCTTAAGCAATTATACCGAAAAGATTCTTTTTTACATCAAATTAAACTTTTGTTTTTATTTTATTACAGAGACATGCATTTGGAGCTGTGTAAAGGCCGGCCGGGATTATGCGACGCAATGAAACCGACCAAAGGAACCGAACTTCTGAAATATCTCCGCAAAGTAAACTTTGAAGGTATAAATGTTTTTTCATTATACTTAACGATAATTATGCTCGTATTATGAAACTGTGTGCACTGGGAGAAGGTATAAAATACGCACTGAAGGTCTGAACACAGACATAAATCCTTATTTGTCCTCATTAACAGCCGATTTGTCTTTTGTCCTTTATCCTTTGTCCCTCATTCTATGTGCGATGTTCATCCTTCCATCAAACTCGCACAATACGCGTATTTACAATCCTGCTCTCACTACGGGGAATTTCGAGGTGCTATTTCACAGATCCTAGATTCAGGACGAGACCTCATGCGGTACGAGGATAACAAAAAAAAAGAATAAAGCGTAGCATGGCTAAAAGCTGGAACGCTCTAACTTGCTCCGTTCAGCGGAATTATGGCTTTTCTTCCTGTTTGTCCTATTCTTCATTTCGTCCGGTTTTTCTTTGGACCTTTTTGCGATTTTATGCTTCTCTCGGTGAGAAAACTCATTCGGGCCATATGCCCCGGTTTTCATGAGGAGTCCATGACAAAAATACAACGCGGAAAATTAAGGATTCGTAGAGATATGAAAGCGAAGGAAACGTCCTGTGTCAACAGGATACTCGACCTATTAATACCCGCTTTTGTGCGTGGCGCCACGGTGCGCTGCAGACGTTTATTTATACGGACGGGATTTTCAGTAAGATGGTAACTGGTGCGTCAAAGGGTCCTTAGTAATCGGATTAGAGAATAATGTATTACATAAGGAAGACTTTTTATTACAAATTAAAAACAGCACAATAAATCGGATTTTTAGGAAACAAATTAGCATTTTATACTTTATAAGTCATTATTAGAAATAACATAAATTACGAAGTATGAGTTTGTTTGTATGTTTTGTGCCGCTTTCACGCAAACACCAGTCAAAGAATTTTAATAAATTTTGGTATGGATTTACTTTTGACAATGGAAAAGCATATAAACTACTTTTGTTGCAATAATATCAATAGAAGAGGGTTAAATTAGAGTTGAAAGTTAGTATAGAGATAAAATCAAACTTTTAGTTACATTTGCTAGTTATTATTAAAATTTGCAAAAATAATTTTCTGTTACTACCCCTTTGTAGATTTGTTTACCTTTGATGTTTGTTTTGTACGATTTTTTTATTCTTATAAATAATGTTTATCTAAAATCAGTCAGACTTCTCTAAAGAAGAAAATCGCTAAAGAGAAAGTAATGGAGCGTGCTCGGCATGAGTAAACAACAATCCGACATCTCGCATAACTCGGCCACAAACAATCCCTAAAGGGACAAGACTAATATTTAAACCTTTGAAGATGTTATGTTTTGTTTTTGTTATTGTATGTCATGCACGTAATTCAACTTTTTTTTATTGACATTATGGTTGTTGTTGTTGTTGTTATAAAACTATAACTTTGATTGAATTCATAATTTTGCATTTTTTAAGTAAATGTTTTAAGAAGTTAATCTGTTACATACATACTTTTACGTTTATAAACGTAAAAGACACGTTAAACTACTAAAAGTATTGTGTGTTGCCTACTTGCGATGAAGAAACATAATTCAACAACCCAAATGGCGTTGACACCAAGTTTTACACTTTTAATTTATCTGCATTGATGTCACTCAGAGTCACTCCAAATCAAATTAAAAATACAATACAAAATCGATGGCAGCGCAAATATTTATTGAATCACGTTGATTTTTCATTTATGAATAATTAAACACAACACGCTCCAAAAGCTATACTGACTGGCAGCACTCTGAACAACACTCTAATCCAATTATGTATACAGTTATTGTTTCATTATTCATTCAAATAATAGCACTATTATTTTCGACATAACAATAACATAATAACTTAGATGTCTACAATATTGAATTTAACACAAGACTAGCAATTTACACTCACTAATTAATAATTAACTAACACAAAACTATTTCTACTTATTCACTCAAAAATTAAAGTCTTAACTAACAAAAACAAAATGAATCAAGTTCACTAAAAGAACAAACGGAAAGAAAATACATATAAGGAACCAACCTTTTCATTTAGTAATTAATTAATTAAACAAAACAAAGCAAAATCAATCGAAAAGATTGCGACACAAATTCATTGTTTGTTTTTAATTAAAAATTCATTTCGACTGCAGAAAACAAGATTTCCACCGATACAATTCAATTGAAAACATATTTCAAGAGCGAAATACGTAAATACGCACAGTGGCCATCAAATATTTGTATGTGATCTCTTGGTGTTGATAGGTTTGAGCGGGGACCGATTCCACTTCGACCAAAACGGCGATGGTCCAGCTCGATACAATATCATTCACTTCAAACAGACCACGCCGGGGAAGTATAAATGGGTGCGAGTCGGCGAGTATCACGAAGGGGAGCTGAGACTTAACATGCAAGGTATGCAACCAAATATACACTTATTTTAATCTAATAATTAAATAGAGTTTTGTTGGATGCATCAATTGCAGAAACGTATTGAAGTGCTGCTCAATGCACTATTTGTTATATACTTATTATAGTTTATTGGCAATTATCTAGTTTCATTGTGTTCGATTGCACTTTATTGCAATCCGAAGCAATTAATAACGTTTAATGGCAATCTGCCAGCTCCAGTTTTCCGACAGTTTAATGGCCAGTGCTCAGGTGCGTTTGCAAATTTTGCATTTAAATTGCGAACATTATTGCTGAGAGTTCGATTTGCGTTTTCTCATTAGAAACTTAGACCGCAGCGTTTTTATTCTGTCTTGATTGAATTTTGCGTGTATTGTGTGTTGCCTATATTGCGCATAATACATTTAACCAAACTTTTCAGAAATCCAGTTTAAGCTCGCCCACCCCAAACCGCCGGAATCCGTGTGCAGTTTACCCTGTGACCTTGGCCAGGCGAAGAAGTACGTCGAGGGTGAGAGCTGCTGCTGGCATTGTTTCAACTGCACGCAGTATCAGGTAAGTTGAATAAAATAACCTCAAAAAGTTAAAATGTACGTTTCCTAATGACCTTCAGAAGGTTAGCGGTAGTCGGTTGTCACTTGCGGGTTGGCGAAAAGTTTCCACTGCAACCCCTTCGATAAATTCGCTTTTCAATTGCACCACTCACCACAATTATACTGACTGTGTGAGTCGGCAGGAAAAACGGTCGCCCAAGTGGTTTTCAGCGTAGCGCACGGTGAAAAGTGGGTTGAAAGGGGTGAAAGGAAAACTGCACACGAAAGTCATAAATTATATCGGCCGGAATTTATGAGCGAAGCGGCGGACATAACCTTTTAAACTTTATTAAACGTCCAGGGGGGTGGTTTTTGAAGGGTTTTAGTGATTTCTCATGTCGGCTTGTTCAATTACTTAAGAATACATATTATTTTATCTTTTCTCTTGAAAGATTTCAGTTCGGAGTTTATTTGAGAGTAGAAATGAAACAATTTGTGGAACATCTTGTATATTCCCATAAAGCAAATTTAATTGACTATTAAATGTGACCTTTGATTCTGTTTTATGTTTAACTTGTCAGAAGTTATTGATGGAAAACTAATCGAATATTTGCGTGTAGAATCAGTGATTTTTTATGTTTTCAAACATAAAACTTGAAAAAACTTTTATTTCTGAAATGACTTTAAACAAATGGATAGAGTATTTTGAAGCCAATTAATTTATCTTTAAAATAATGCAATTTTTATTTATTTAGCGTAATAATAAGACACAAATAAACGCAGTTAAATTTTTTCTTCTATTACACGAGTTTTTTGTTGTTTATTTTGACGGCAAGAGGATTCCAAGAATTGCTTTGAAATTCTCTCAATTTCTCCTGCTGCGTTAAGCAACATCAAACAAAAAATGCACAAATAACAAGCGAGTGATAAATTAAGTATTAACAGTCAATACATGATGGAAAATCATTTCGATTTGGCGTTGACTCGCGGCGAGTCGAGACTAATAATTTTTTTCTTCTCAACTTTACGCATTACGACGCCGCAAATTGAAATCGCACAAATTGGATGTTCAATTTTCTTTCATCGCGCGGGGGAACGCGTTTTTGCGCGCGCTCTTTTATTCGCGTCTCATGCCGCCGACATTTATGCGGTGCGGGCAGCGGGGCAGCTTTCCACCCAGCGGAGCGAAGTAAATTCATAGACTCGGAATAGACTAATTTAAATTTTTTGCTTTGCAGACGCTTCGAGGCGTTCTACGGAAAAAATGTAATCAAATTGTGACACGTATGAATTTAACGCGAACTTAATTGGCTTTTGAGTGTTAGTTAGCTAAGCGATATCAGTTACTTTAAAGATTGGGGGTTTTCGGAGAAAAGCAAAAGTCATTAAATATTGGTAATTGAAATAATATCATTATTTCGTGTTGTTTTTAGAGAAGAATTGTCAAATATTTCATTATTTTATATTTTTTGCGATAATTTATGATATTTTACATGAATTACAAATATCTAGAGTTGAATTATAAGTCTGTTAGTGTTCTAAACTATTCAGGAAATAATTTTTTTTTAAAACATTTTCTGAAAACATAAACTAAAACTAGATAAGTGGATAGTAAATTTTTTTGACGTTCAGTGTAATTATTACTTATAATGGTTTAGAGCATAAAAAATATTTATTTTTTGATAGTGTTTTTATTAAAATCCATTATGTTCATCCGACGTTATCTGGATGTAAAATTGATGCATCGTAAAATGCACAGGTGGCGCCAAACAAATGCATGTTTTCAATTTTACGACCATGCATCATAAAACATAAAACATCATGCAAAGAGATTAGGATCTAATTGGCTTTAAAATAACATAGGTATTCAATTATAATATACAACAGGTCTGACAGAATTTACAATAATTCACTATATTCGGGATAATATCATAAACAATTATTTTTACTTGCATTTTAATTTCGTAAGCATTAAATTAAAACATGTTATTATAATGCACATTATTCAGAATACAATTTACAATTTTAATTGAATTCTTTCATGTGTACAGAATGAATCTCAAAAATAATTTAAATTTTCATAATATTCACTTTACTAAAATATTATTTTAATGCAAATCGTTGTATTATTTATTTAATAGCACATTTAACATGCTTTTAGAAATATATAAATGCATTTAAATAGATCGTTTAAAACTAGCCTTATCATGATATAAAATTTATGTGCATTTAATATTGAAATTTGTGTTAAATGACAACACGTTTAAAAAATTGTTAAACATTTAAAATTGTGGTTATAGAAAACTTAAAAACAGATAAAAATTTGTATCATGAAAAACGTATTCTTATTTAAATTAATTATTTATATCATATAAAATATCACCCACTATAAAAATTTATAGAGAAATTAATTTCCTTCAGAAAACGTTTTCCGTCATATTATACAATATGTACCAAGCAAAAAAAAACAAATTTAATTAAAAATTAAACTTTACCAAGTATAAACACACACAAAAAAAATTAAGAAGTTATAATTAGCAATTTATTTCTAATGAATTTGAAGATAATTTAATCCGCAATCGATTAACTTCTCTCCCGCTGATGTATACAACATGTGTTGAAACTTATAAACGTGTAAACGAAAACCACAGAAAACAAAAAAAAAACGCTGCCGACTTTTAAAAATTCTCCTGTGGTTGTGCGTTGGGGAAATCCGACTTTATAACTCGATAAAAAAAATTGTTACCGAAGTAACACGCCACACAGCGCCCGCTGCACGCTGCAAACTTTTTTTCCATCCATAATCCGTCTTCACCTCACGTTTATTATTTCTTGCGGCGCGTTGGGCTTTCTTTTCCCAACTCGCACGACGCGCAACAAGTTTTCTCAACCACCACGGATAGACCTTGCTAGTGACGTTGTGGTGGTGGTGGCTATCACGTCTATCATGCAACATCATATTTTTCGTATTTTCTCTCGTCGTGAGTTGAGTGAACCGCGATGTGGCGAGATGACACTTGCGATACGTCGATACTTGTTGCCATCCTAAAATCACCCACATAACTAACACCACCCACTCAATATAGGGAGTAGTCTACTCGTACTAGCTTTGTTTGGTGGCAGTTGAGTGACGCGTTCGATTTCCCATTTCGCGGTTTTTCCAGCGTCGATTTATTTTCATTTGGTTTTCACATTTGTGTTTACTTACATTTTATTTTAAGCTTTTACGTTCTTGCTTTATTTTCATTAGTGTTTTGCTTGTCAAAGGGATGTTTACCTTGCTTTTATATTTTATGCGCTTCTGGTTAGTGGGTTACTTTTGTGTACTTTGTTCTTCAGTTGTAACACAGAATATTTTTATGCAGTTTGCTTTCATATTTCTGTTTGTTGTGTGATACTTGATGTCATTCTACAGCTAGCATAACTTTATAACTATGATTGGATGTAATAACTAATATTATTAATATAACTAATATTAGAAATATGATTATGTGTTTGTTTGTGACGCTTTCACGCAAAAACTTTCGAAACAATTTTGATAAATTTGGTTTAGAGATACTTTTGACCATAGAAAATGAAATAGACTACTTTTTATTGTTAAATTATAGCGTTTAGGGTGTAAAATAAGGGTTGGAAGTAGATACGGAGATTTAATAATAGATATAGTTATATAAATTGAATCTAGATGGCGCAAAAGTCAACTATTGACTTTTTTCATTCAAATAGAGAATAATATTGGCGGAGATAAATAATTGGTTAAAATTCAAAAATTTAGTTAAAACAAAATGAAATTAATAAATTTCTAGATGCATTTACCTTATTTTATAAATTTGCGTGAAAAATAGGTTTACTATATTATGTCTATTTGAAGTTTTTGATCAATACTCTTTCGAGTTTACACTCGTTGGAATTTTCCAATTTTTACGGAAACTCAATTCCGCGCGGAATGTTTGTTTCCTTTCGTCCGATGTTTCGATTGACAAGCGACAATGACGGCTTTCTAAAGCCGAACACTGAACACAAAATACAGCATGCAGCATTAAAAGAAAAAAAAAGCAACAACATTGCACCAGCAATGTGAAATATTTCATGTTTACGAGTAGAGGGAGAGCACACACAATGAATTCCCATTTCTGAGCTCTTGAAACCAGTGTTTAATTGTTGTCAACGCACACCACAATGCCTGAATGCAGTGTCAGTCAATTTTTCTCTCTCCTGCTTTGAGCGAGAAAGCGTTTTCGGTAAAATAACGTAGGCGGTGCGCGGTGGAGAAAAAAGCGAATTAACTGAGCATTTCGGCGCGTTTTCTTCGGCTGACAGCTGCCAATTCGGGCGATTGTGCTGTCGGCGGCCGAAGGAGATAATTTAATTGCCCATCAAACGCAAAGTGAGTGGCGCGCGGTGTTGACCCAGGCGGTAATGCAAACAGAAACTGAATGCGATGTCATATTTTCGGAATGTTGGTCATTTTCGGGTGTCATAAACAGAGTGGATATATATTTGGGAGTATATTACAGATCAAATTTGGAGGCATGCTTAATTGACTATCAATTTATGACAAAATAATTGGACATCTACGTATTTAAACATCTATTAAGAAGAAATATTGCTCAGAGTTGTTACAAAATGCTGATATAAAATGAAGTGTTTATTTTTTTTACTTTCTTTTTAAAGAACCAGTTTTTCCACGGTTTCAAAACAGAAAAAGTGCTACTTTAAACTGGGTCGACCAAAGCCGTGACTAAACTACTTTAATCACGGGTTTTAGTCACGAGTACAGCAAATGTAAACATATTTTTGCTCTATTTTCGTTTTAACTACTTTAAAATTATACATCAATGGTTGTAATTTACATTACAACCAAATAAAACTTGAACTAGTTTATATCTTATTCTAATCTTCCACAATTCTAATTTTTTAAACTTTGGTCAAATTCTGATTTATTTATTTTTGTTGCAGATTCGTGACCCCTTCGATGAAACCCAATGCAAAGAATGTCTCCCCGGAACAGTACCCGACGCCCTGCACGTTCGCTGCGTGGACATCCCGGAGGAGTATCTGCAGCCGACAAGCGCGTGGGCGATCGGCGCGATGGCGTTCAGCTCCACCGGCATATTGGTAACAATGTTCGTCTGCGGCGTCTTTATCCGCCACAACGACACTCCGGTGGTGCGGGCGAGTGGTCGCGAACTTAGCTATGTTCTTCTCGCTGGCATCTTCATGTGCTATGCGGTCACGTACGCGCTAGTCTTCCGACCCAGCGACGTCGTTTGCGGAATTCAACGGTAAACACGCAAGATACTTACGATTTAACTTTGATCAAACTTTATTTCCAACATGCATATCCTAGATTTTGGGGTTTAATTTAATAAGTAATTAAATTTAGCTTATTTTTTGCAGAATTACAAGAAATTACATAAAATAAATTAAAAATCATTGATTTTCAGTTTTGAGACAAAATGAAAAATAATTTTGCTTTTTAAATTTTGCCAAAATATTCATATTGTGGTAAAATAATTAATTGGTTATCAAAATTTGTTTAAAACATTGTTTTAACTTAGTTTGATTAATAGTTATCAGCAAATTTTCATGATTAATCTATATAATAAATGTCGTGTTAGTTACAACGTTTATAACTCAAGAACGGTTGAACAGATTTTGATGATCTATGCTTTTTTGGATTTATTGCCGCACCAAATAGCAGAATAATTATTAAAATTTTTAAAATTATGTTCTAAAGGGTGTTAAATGAAGGATTTAGCGTAGATGACGCATTATTAACGTTTCTCTTTCATTTAAAATAAAATAGCGAATCATATTAATGATCAAAACTAATTAAACATTGTTTTCTAACAATTGGCGTACAAATCTATAAATTTTATAAAGCTAAATTTAATTGGCTATTAAATTTTACAAATTTATCAGCTTCTCAAAAGTTCTAAGCATATCTAAGTATTAAAATACGTTTTAATGAAACTTTTACATCATACAAGTTTTTCAGCCTGTTTATTTTTATTTTTAGATTCGGCGCTGGTTTCTGCTTTACAGTGGTATACGCGGCGCTATTGACAAAAACAAACCGCATCTCGCGCATCTTCAACGCCGGCAAGCGGTCCGCGAAGCGGCCGAGCTTCATCTCACCACGCTCGCAGCTCATCATCTGCGCCGGATTAGTCGGCGTGCAAGTAAGTGCAATTTCCTCCGGCGGAGCGCAAACATGATTACACACAAGGGCGAGCCTCGCGCCAACAACTATTCGCGTCTTCCGGTTTTCCATCCCTTCTTTGAAACAAACCCACGCCGGGCATGACTTACGTGCAAACACGTTTACGACGCGCTTGTCGCACCGAAGGCAATTTTCCGCCGCCATAGGCGAAATTTATGACGTTAATAAGCCGATAACGCTTCACTCGATAATGGAAAATGCGCTGCGAAACGCGAAATCCGACGCGGAATTATTTTCGCCGCGATTTATTTCCAGCGTGTGCACACACTGCACACTTCAACGACCTGTGGCGCTCAATAGCACGCAAATTTCCCAAGTGGGTTTTATATCGATCGAAGGGTAATTTAATTGCAACTTTGCTACAATGGCAGGTTTTACGATACAATGTGAAAAATAGCTATTATTTACTTAATTACACAGAAAAACAAATATTTACAACAAAAATTTCAATTATTTCATTTTACATTTCTTTAAAAAACGCAAATTCTCTTTCAACAGACGGAATATTTAATTATCTATCAAAAGATATATGAATTATTAATATCTCTGCCTTCTACCAGAAATTATAAGCATTTTAAGAAAAATTTAATACTCTTCGTATTGTATTCAAACATTTATAAAGAGCTGCGCGCTTAGAAAGTAAAATTTAATATACAGCGCTCGTAAAAGGATTAAAACAGAGAAGCACGCAATATTAGCAGGATCGAATCGCATTAACAAAGTCAGGATTAAACGCGCGTTAAAAGGAGTTAATGAAATTTCCGTCTCCTCCGGCTGCCAACAGGTGCTGATCAACGCCGTGTGGATGGTAATCTCGCCGCCGAAAGCCATCCATCATTATCCGACGCGCGAGGATAATCTGCTCGTCTGTTCGTCGTACATCGACGCCTCTTACATGATCGCCTTCACCTACCCTATCTTGCTGATTGTGATCTGCACCGTCTACGCTGTGCTCACAAGGAAAATTCCGGAAGCTTTCAATGAGTCAAAGCATATCGGTGAGTTTATCAATTTTTTAAATTTTAACAGTAGAAAAGTAATAGTTTTAAATGGGTTAGAAATTGATATGATACATCAAATTAAAGATAATTTAATGTAGTTTAAGAATATGAAAACAGAAATCAAAAATGTTGAACGGTTTAAAAGTTATTGATAAAAAACGATCGGAGGTATAATTTTTTTGGTTTGAAGTTTAAACTTAAATTAAGTATACTTATCAAAGAGATAGAACCTTAATTTACGGGTATTCACTAGTAAATTTAATATATTATTAAATACTAAAGAGATAAGCCACATATCTTTACACGTTTTAATGTAGTCGACAAAAAGCCTTACAATTGCATGAATTTAAAGTGTCCAGACACACAAAAACAACTCCGACACCAAATCGCCCAAAAAACACCTTTTATTTATATCTACATACCCGTGCCATACATGCTTCGAATGCCAATTTATTCAACCGTCTGATACAGTTAAAATTATTTAGTTATTCATACCCTGAGCCAAATTACAAGCCACTAAAGTTTATTAAAAAAAAACTTAATATACAAACTTTTAAAAAACTTTTTTTTACTTTGCGCGTAAAAAAACCACCTCAATCATTTTTGATTGCTAAAAATTTGTTGCCAACATCAAAGATAATTTAATTAACCCCCGCGGGCAAGAGAAATTACTTCATTACCGCCCCTCGATAAAAAGTTACAAGACAAGACGTGAATTATCTCCTCCGGTTGTTGTGTTTTTTTTTTCGTGTTTGTTTGTTTGTCAAGCTTGCGATGCCGCAAACGAGGCTTATAAATATTCCACGACGGGGGTGGCAACCGTCAACCCACCCCCGTGGTGGTAACTGTGCGCGCGCTTGGGGCCGGCTGTAACGAGTGTGTGCTGTTGTGATTTAGGATTTACGATGTACACGACGTGCGTGATCTGGCTCGCCTTCGTCCCGCTTTACTTCGGCACGGCGAACCACGTCGCGATGCGCATAACGAGCATGTCCGTCACGATCAGTCTCTCGGCGAGCGTCACCGTCGTCTGCTTATTTTCCCCTAAGGTACGTTTACATCCTCATACCTTAACCTGGCTCTCGTAAAAATATAACTACTCTGAGAAAGAGTAGTCGTGGTACAAACAAGCTAAAAAAAGAAATAAAAAGCAAACGCGTAGGCTTAAATATAGGTTGGGTTTAAAAAAAGTTATGTTGGTTGCCTAATGTGTTTGTCTTGTTTAGTTGTACATCATCCTGATTCGCCCGGAGAGAAATGTTCGACAATCGATGATGCCGATGCGATACTCAGCTATTAATAAGAGTACAACTGCCACGACTAATTCAGGGGCGGGCAGTATGATGGCAGCAGTTACATTGACGGCAGCCACGTGCAATCAAAAGAATCAGATTCAGAAACACGTACCGCCTGGAAGCACAGAAGAAAAAGGTTTGTAATTTTTAGCAAAAGTTTGAATTTTTGTTAAAAAAATGTGTTTTAGATGGCGACAGTGGTATAAAACCGGAATTAAAAGATTCCAGTACACAAACGAATGGTTACATAGCGCCGCCACCGTCAGCTGCGGCCGCTGCAAATGGCTTAACCGCCTCACCAAACAACAACGCCGCTCCCAATGAGGAACATCCAGCACGCGTCAACAACAACTACAATAACGGACCTATATTGCCAATCAAAGGCGATTTATAGCAATTGGAAAAAGATGCCGTAGCTGCCGCCCCCGGCAGCCGTTCCTCCAGCCTGCGCTCGCGACGCAATCCCGTGCAGGTGTAGCCCATACTCACGGCGTTGCTCCAGCCAAAAGAGACTCATTTGTAATTTACATATCTAGCAAAGTAAAGAAACAAACAAAAAAAAGCGAAAATAAAATAAAATAAAATACAGGTTTTTCACAATTTAGCGTTAAAGATAAAGACAAGAACTGAACAGGGTATTGTAAATTTCGTTACTGTTAAATTTGATTGAGTTTATTTAATGCGTTCATGGAAATGATTTCTTCTCAAAAAAGTTCTTGTGATAACTCAATTTCATCTCTACTTTATGTAATAAAATCGGTGCTGTGACATTAAATTAATTCTACGTTGACTTATAGAACAATTTCAAATTGAATGTATTCTACTTGTGAAACATAATATCGTGAAGAAATATCCAAAATATTGTACATATATATAGATATATACTGTATGTTATCAATGTGACGATTGTCGGCCATGTTGAAGTATCAGTATCAATGTTACTAACGCCCCGATGTATGTATGGTTGCATACGTTATCAAGTAAACTCAAATATTGTAAATAGAGATTATAATAACTTAACATACTCAATAAGCTAAACTAATTGGTATTGATGTTGATGCGTTTATGGTATCAAAATAATTAACACTTCCAGAAAATTATGTAGAGTCAGTGTGCGAATGTGAGATTGTAAGAAATAACGAAATTATTACAAAATTAATTATCGACCGAGCGTGCGGTTGATGCGGAAGTTATTCGTGTACGCGTCGTCATTTAATGGGATTTAATCATAATCGCGCGTAATGCGATTTAAAGCGCAGCGCGAAAACTTTTCAACGGCGAGTTTAACTAAGTTAATCGCACGCGCGATTAGCGAGTTAAATAGTTTCCAGCTCGCGCCGGAACAAAAAGTTGCAAACATTTGCAAGTGTTTATTAATGTTTAATAAAATGGTGGAGTAAAGAAGGGAATAAAATGGCGGACGGGCAGCTGCGCTATGAGCCCGTGCAGTTGCCCGTCCTTTTCTACTGTGTATATCAAGCGCCTTGTTTCATTCAACTTGATTGTCGTTGGTGAAACAATGTTGAATTGTGCGAAGGAATAAAGTAATATTTCAAAATAATATTTTTGTGCAAAATTATATTTGTGAATTTAAACGTTTTTGTTGAATTTGATTTAAACTTAATGATCTAACTAAATCTTGTAATAAGAATCTGTTTTCGTCGGCTGTCTTTTATTTATTTTATTCTGCACATAGATTGCGTTTTGTGCCGGTTGTTGATTAGTTCGTGTCGCAGTTTTCTTGCTTTGCTTGTGCGTTGACTTGTTTTCAAGGTCGTAATTCTGTAAGGCTAAGTTATATGGATGTTACCGTTTGGGTTTAAGTCAGTTTACGATTGCTGTTGAGTAGGGTGTGCGGACATGCGCGCGTGCCACCACTGCGCACTCCTGCGCGTCTCCGCAGGCGCGCGTGGCTCAGTCCCTCAGTCGTGTCGGGTTACTCGTTGATCCTAGTTGTCGCCGTGCGCGTGTACGTATCTATTGCACTTCGCCATTTTAGTTCGGTAAGCATCGCTCGCGTTTACTAGTTACAAACGGATATTTTGCTGTGCAGTGGATGAATCTTGCATTACATATTCCCAACACGATGGTTAGCAGCTATGAGGTAAGCGTTGTAATTACAAATATATTGAATAATTATTTCATAGCCACTATGCATGTTCTTTCTTCAATTTGATTTGATATTGTCGTGCGAAATTATTTAATTCCTGTTCTCTTTCTGTTTCAGCACTTGCATTTGATGTGCGTTGTACGACACACTGGTAAGTTTATAATTAAATTATTCCTAATACTAACATGGCATAAATATAATTTGATAATAAAATTGTTGTCGTTTTCTTTTCTATGTGCTTATCGGTGTTTGTGTATAAACAACTTTTTCATCGCGTTCAACTCTCGCGTTTGCCGCGTGCCGTTGCAGTATTCACCGCAGGTATTCAAGTTTAGTTTTACGATAAATTAGTTTCTGCCTTTTGCATGCTTCTTCAAATTTATTTAGCTCAAGAGTTAAGACGTTAACGTTATTTACAATACGTGTATACCGCCCCCAAAATTATAACGGTTACAGACTTTATGATATTTATTAAATTTTTTTTCAAACTCGCGATGGGAAATCGGCTGTATCTCTGGAAGCGTTCGTGCGATTTTAATTATTCTTTCAAATTTAGATAGCGCAAAGATATTTTTTTATATAACACGCGAACGCGGTGTCACAATAAGTTCGGGATAATTTTTCCAGATGCAGAATTTAATTCTGTCTCTCCCTGTATTGAAATTTATTCCGAGAAAATTCCGTATCGCGAGTTATATTGAAAGTTGTGTGTATAGACACTAGTACTCGTTGCGCTTGGAATTGAAGTGTTTTTATATAACACGCGAACGCGATGTCACAATAAATTCGGGATAATTTTCCCAGATGCATAATTTAATTCTGTATATCTCTGTATTGCAACTTATTGCAAGAAAATTCCGTAACGCGAGTTATATTGAAAGTTGTGTGTATACGCACAAGTACCCGTTGTGCTTGGAATTGTAGTTTCTTTGATATAACACGCGAACGTGGTGTCATAATAAATTCGGAATAATTTTCCCAGATGCAGAATTTAATTCTGTATCTCTCTGTATTAAAATATATTGCAGGAAAATTCCGTAACGCGAGTTATATTGAAAGTTGTGTGTATACGCACTAGTACTCGTTGTGCTTGGAATTGTAGTTTCCTTGATATAACACGAACGCGGTGTCATAATAAATTTGGAATAATTTTCCTAGATGCAGAATTTAATTCTGTATCTCTCTGTATTAAAATATATTGCAGGAAAATTTCGTAACGCGAGTTATATTGAAAGTTGTGAGTATACCCACGAGTACTACTCGTTGTGTTAGGAATTGTAGTTTCACCCATACACACACTTGCTTGTAGGTAATGAAGAGCGGCCTGTTAATGTGTATGTATGTAACCGAAACAACTTAGATATGTTTATTGTTTATTATACAAAAAAATTAAATGAATCATTTATTAAATACTGGTTTGTTTCGTGTATGACTTTCGTTGTTTTCAATTTCATTGCAATATCAACCTTGTTGCATATTTAATAAATGTGTTTTGAATATTTTTAAATTGATAAATATTTTCAAAGGTTAGATGGCGCTACGATGTACGGTTTTGCATTAAATATTACTTGTTGGTGGTAGTTAGTGCACATCGTGTCCGTGTGCGATCACGCGATTTCGCGCAAGAGATAAGTTTGTTTACCTGCTGGTATCGAATCTTTATTTCGTGGAATCAAAACACACCGTTGCCGTTTATTATACCAGCATCGTAAATTTAAGCAAATATTCTTCAATTCTTTCATGAATATAACTAACAATTTTATATTAATTCTAATACATTTTTATTATCAGCAGATTATTACGGATTAATGTGTTACCTGATAAACGAGAAACGATGCATGTTCAAATTTAAATATCACTGAAATATTTTATGTAAAATCTAGCAATCTGTCTGCATAAGAAATCAGAATTACTCAAATGGAATTGTAATTTTTTTATTACCTTTACTATTCTAAATTTCGAAACTTCTGCATCATTTATAGATTGCAATAGCATGGACTAAAAATTGTAAAATAAACTTGTATTGTTTACTTCTATATATATATCAGCAAGCGTGAACTTCGACACAAGAATTGTATTTGTTTGAATACAATATACAATTTCTTATCGCATTGCCGTGTGTCGTCGTTGCCAACACCTCACGCCGCATGTTGTTGCATCTTAGTTTAGTTTTGATCCCAGGTCTCTGATTGATTCAGACGTATTTTGTGCGACTCTTATCGTTTATCCGGATTTCTTCTACCACCAATTAGTATTATATTCGATCATCAATCAACTATTTAATTTTAACTTGACTTTAGTGACTTTAGAACAGTTATTTATTATTATCATTTGGATGTAAGAAACTTTTAACCAAACAGCACAGATTATTTGTTTTTCTCCGCTGTGTGATTACACTATTATTTATGTTTTCTTTTTTTTATTTTCAGTATTTGTCGTGCCTTGGAGTCTGATGCGTTCTATACTGGTAAGTTTATAATTCAATTATATATTTCGTTTTATTTTCTGCGTCTATCATTACTTTGCATTTACTTGTTTTTTTTTTCGTCGCGGTCCACCGCCTTCTACAATTCGATTTGTTCCTAATTATCTCTTTTAGTTTACAAGATATTCGCAATTGAATAAAATGGGCAAAAATTGAAAAATGTCACTGTTTAGCACTTGTAGTCGCGTTTCTCGACCCTTTACTGTTGGAAATATAATGAAATTATATTTTTATCTGATAGAGAATTTTCCAATCTTTCATAATCAGCAACTCGATGGTTGCTATCTCTTTTAGTTTAAGAAATATTAATTATCGAAAATCGCCGATAAAAATGATTAAGCATCTTTCAGATTTCTGTTTTAACTAGCTTGTCTTAACAGAATAGTCCGCAGATTAAGACGCTGCGATCAGATCCTATTTATCTCTTTTAGTTTACGAGATATTCGCGATTGAATTAAATGGGCAAAAATTGAAAAATGTCACTTTTTAGCACTTTTAGTCGCGTTTTTCGACCTTTTACTGTAGGAAATATAATTATTTTATATTTTTGTCTGATAGAGAATTTTCCAATCTTTCATAATCAACGGTTCGTGGGTTGCTAGCGCGTTTAGTTTAAGAGATATGAATTTTTAAAAATCGTCGAAAAAAAGTATCAAGCACCCCCCCTTGGCAATTTTTTCTTAAGAATTAAAATTTCATTTCTCACATTTCCGTTTTAACTATCATATCTTATAGAGATAAGTTCGTAGATTAGGACGCTGCGACCAGATCTTATTTATCTCTTTTAGTTTACGAGATATTCGCGATTGAATAAAATGAGCAAAAATTGCAAAATGTCACTTTTTAGCACTTTTAGTCGC
The DNA here is from genome assembly GCF_025399875.1 of Dalotia coriaria. NCBI lineage: Eukaryota > Metazoa > Arthropoda > Insecta > Coleoptera > Staphylinidae > Dalotia > Dalotia coriaria. Next base: position 8,468,108 of record NW_027045445.1, read on the forward strand.
GGTTTTCGACCTTTTACTGTAGGAAATATAATTATTTTATATTTTTGTCTGATAGAGAATTTTCCAATCCTTCATAATCATCGATTCGTGGGTTGCTATCGCGTATAGTTTAAGAGATATGAATTTTTAAAAATCGTCGAAAAAAAGTATCAAGCACCCCCCCTTGGCAATTTTTTTTTTAAGAATTAAAATTTCATCTCTCACATTTCCGTTTTAACTATCATATCTTATAGAGATAAGTTCGTAGATTAAGACGCTGCGACCAGATCTTATTTATCTCTTTTAGTTTACGAGATATTCGCGATTGAATAAAATGAGCAAAAATTGCAAAATGTCACTTTTTAGCACTTTTAGTCGCGTTTTTCGACCTTTTACTATAGGAAATATAATTATTTTATATTTTTGTCTGATAGAGAATTTTCCAATCTTTCATTATCAACGATTCGTGGGTTGCTAGCGCGTTTAGTTTAAGAGATATGAATTTTTAAAAATCGTCGAAAAAAAGTATCAAGCACAATTCACACTTTCTTATCGCATTGCTGCATCATATTTTAGTTTTGATTGCAGGTAATAAGTAATTTTTACGTAAACAGCATAGATGTTTATTTTTCTCTGCTGTTTGAATATAATATTACATTAATATAATGTTTTCTTTTCTTATTTACAGTATATGCCGTGTCTTGGATCTGCATTGGTAAGTGTATAATTCAATTATATTTTTCATTTTAATTCCTGTGTCGCAGATGCGTAATTTAATTCTTCATTTCCCTGTATCGAATTTTATTGCGAGAAAATTCCGTAACGCGAGTTATAGTGATAGTTGTGTGTATACGCATATACGCAATAGTACTCGTTGCGCTAGGAATTGTACTTTTTTAATATTATAACCCGCGAACGCGGTCTTAAACTAAGTTCGGATTAATTTTCCCAGATGCGGAATTTAATTCTTTATTTCCCGGTATCGAATTTTATTGCGAGAAAATTCCGTAACGCGAGTTATAGTGATAGTTGTGTGTATACGCATATACGCAATAGTACTCGTTGCGCTAGGAATTGTACTTTTTTAATATTATAACCCGCGAACGCGGTCTTAAACTAAGTTCGGATTAATTTTCCCAGATGCGGAATTTAATTCTTTATTTCCCGGTATCGAATTTTATTGCGAGAAAATTCCGTAACGCGAGTTATAGTGATAGTTGTGTGTATACGCATATACGCAATAGTACTCGTTGCGCTAGGAATTGTACTTTTTTAATATTATAACCCGCGAACGCGGTCTTAAACTAAGTTCGGATTAATTTTCCCAGATGCGGAATTTAATTCTTTATTTCCCTGTATCGAATTTTATTGCGAGAAAATTCCGTAACGCGAGTTATAGTGATAGTTGTGTGTATACGCATATACGCAATAGTACTCGTTGCGCTAGGAATTGTACTTTTTTAATATTATAACCCGCGAACGCGGTCTTAAACTAAGTTCGGATTAATTTTCCCAGATGCGGAATTTAATTCTTTATTTCCATGTATCGAATTTTATTGCGAGAAAATTCCGTAACGCGAGTTATAGTGATAGTTGTGTGTATACGCATATACGCAATAGTACTCGTTGCGCTAGGAATTGTACTTTTTTAATATTATAACACGCGAACGCGGTCTTAAACTAAGTTCGGATTAATTTTCCCAGATGCGGAATTTAATTCTTTATTTCCCGGTATCGAATTTTATTGCGAGAAAATTCCGTAACGCGAGTTATAGTGATAGTTGTGTGTATACGCATATACGCAATAGTACTCGTTGCGCTAGGAATTGTACTTTTTTAATATTATAACACGCGAACGCGGTCTTAAACTAAGTTCGGATTAATTTTCCCAGATGCGGAATTTAATTCTTTATTTCCCTGTATCGAATTTTATTGCGAGAAAATTCCGTAACGCGAGTTATAGTGATAGTTGTGTGTATACGCATATACGCAATAGTACTCGTTGCGCTAGGAATTGTACTTTTTTAATATTATAACACGCGAACGCGGTCTTAAACTAAGTTCGGATTAATTTTCCCAGATGCGGAATTTAATTCTTTATTTCCCTGTATCGAATTTTATTGCGAGAAAATTCCGTAACGCGAGTTATAGTGATAGTTGTGTGTATACGCATATACGCAATAGTACTCGTTGCGCTAGGAATTGTACTTTTTTAATATTATAACACGCGAACGCGGTCTTAAACTAAGTTCGGATTAATTTTCCCAGATGCGGAATTTAATTCTTTATTTCCCTGTATCGAATTTTATTGCGAGAAAATTCCGTAACGCGAGTTATAGTGATAGTTGTGTGTATACGCATATACGCAATAGTACTCGTTGCGCTAGGAATTGTACTTTTTTAATATTATAACACGCGAACGCGGTCTTAAACTAAGTTCGGATTAATTTTCCCAGATGCGGAATTTAATTCTTTATTTCCCTGTATCGAATTTTATTGCGAGAAAATTCCGTAACGCGAGTTATAGTGATAGTTGTGTGTATACGCATATACGCAATAGTACTCGTTGCGCTAGGAATTGTACTTTTTTAATATTATAACACGCGAACGCGGTCTTAAACTAAGTTCGGATTAATTTTCCCAGATGCGGAATTTAATTCTTTATTTCCCGGTATCGAATTTTATTGCGAGAAAATTCCGTAACGCGAGTTATAGTGATAGTTGTGTGTATACGCATATACGCAATAGTACTCGTTGCGCTAGGAATTGTACTTTTTTAATATTATAACACGCGAACGCGGTCTTAAACTAAGTTCGGATTAATTTTCCCAGATGCGGAATTTAATTCTTTATTTCCCTGTATCGAATTTTATTGCGAGAAAATTCCGTAACGCGAGTTATAGTGATAGTTGTGTGTATACGCATATACGCAATAGTACTCGTTGCGCTAGGAATTGTACTTTTTAATATTATAACACGCGAACGCGGTCTTAAACTAAGTTCGGATTAATTTTCCCAGATGCGGAATTTAATTCTTTATTTCCCTGTATCGAATTTTATTGCGAGAAAATTCCGTAACGCGAGTTATAGTGATAGTTGTGTGTATACGCATATACGCAATAGTACTCGTTGCGCTAGGAATTGTACTTTTTTAATATTATAACACGCGAACGCGGTCTTAAACTAAGTTCGGATTAATTTTCCCAGATGCGGAATTTAATTCTTTATTTCCCTGTATCGAATTTTATTGCGAGAAAATTCCGTAACGCGAGTTATAGTGATAGTTGTGTGTATACGCATATACGCAATAGTACTCGTTGCGCTAGGAATTGTACTTTTTAATATTATAACACGCGAACGCGGTCTTAAACTAAGTTCGGATTAATTTTCCCAGATGCGGAATTTAATTCTTTATTTCCCTGTATCGAATTTTATTGCGAGAAAATTCCGTAACGCGAGTTATAGTGATAGTTGTGTGTATACGCATATACGCAATAGTACTCGTTGCGCTAGGAATTGTACTTTTTTAATATTATAACACGCGAACGCGGTCTTAAACTAAGTTCGGATTAATTTTCCCAGATGCGGAATTTAATTCTTTATTTCCCTGTATCGAATTTTATTGCGAGAAAATTCCGTAACGCGAGTTATAGTGATAGTTGTGTGTATACGCATATACGCAATAGTACTCGTTGCGCTAGGAATTGTACTTTTTTAATATTATAACACGCGAACGCGGTCTTAAACTAAGTTCGGATTAATTTTCCCAGATGCGGAATTTAATTCTTTATTTCCCGGTATCGAATTTTATTGCGAGAAAATTCCGTAACGCGAGTTATAGTGATAGTTGTGTGTATACGCATATATGCAATAGTACTCGTTGCGCTAGGAATTGTACTTTTTTAATATTATAACACGCGAACGCGGTCTTAAACTAAGTTCGGATTAATTTTCCCAGATGCGGAATTTAATTCTTTATTTCCCGGTATCGAATTTTATTGCGAGAAAATTCCGTAACGCGAGTTATAGTGATAGTTGTGTGTATACGCAAATACGCAATAGTACTCGTTGCGCTAGGAATTGTACTTTTTTAATATTATAACACGCGAACGCGTTTTAAACTAAGTTCGGATTAATTTTCCCAGATGCGGAATTTAATTCTTTATTTCCCTGTATCGAATTTTATTGCGAGAAAATTCCGTAACGCGAGTTATAGTGATAGTTGTGTGTATACGCATATACGCAATAGTTTCGTTAGTATAACGCACGAACCGAATGCGCTGAAATTAACAACTGATTATATTTTTTGAATTATTATATTTTATTTTAGTGCACTTCAAAAATGTGCTATTTCAATTCTACACGCATATCGGGGTTTGTGTATAAACAAGTTTTTATATCGCTATAAACGTGCGCAATGCTTCCTCTCATGCTACGAACGTTCAACCGCTTCAGTCTGTTCTTACCTACACGCGGCTCGGCATCATTATTTTATAAATAAAATGTAGCGATTTTCTTCTTGTATCACCCTATGTTCTACTTTTCCTTGCGTTCTAGTGTAAAACTGACTAAATTTGTCGTTTCTGGGTCGTTTTCTACTTAAACTTTGTATTTTATTTTTAATTTTAGGAATTTCCTGTTTGTATCACCCTGTATGTTTGTTTTTCTTGACTTCCTATTATAAGTTTTCTAAATTTGGTATTCCCGACTGTTTCCTTCTTTGTACTATTGATTTTCTTTTTGTAACACCCTGTATATTTGTTTTCCTTAATTTCCTATGAAAAACTGTCGACATTTAGTGTTTCCTAATATTTTCCATCTTGAACTTGGCATTTTCTTTTGTGATGTAGTAAATTCCTTTTTGCAGCACCCTGTATATTTGTTTTCCTTGTTGTCCGTGAAAATTTAGCTTTAGTTGTTGTTTTAGGTTTTTTTTCTTTGCACTTTGAATTTTCTATTTGTAACTCCCTGTATATTTGTTCCCATTTTCACTCACGTAGAAAATGGTCTATTTCCTAATTTCTTTATCCCGGTAGTACTTTGCGAAGTGCAACTTGCTTGCATGTGCGCGGCTATGCAGGTCGTAAGTCTTGTTTCAATATGGCGACATGTATTTTGTTGACTTGTAAAATATAAACTTGTATTCTATTGTTAATAAATGAATAGTAAGATATATTGACTTCTTTGATTTGTGAACCTCCTCAATCATTTCAGGTACAGGTCTCTAAGAGAATTCCCTCTCTCAGGGGATGATCCCCACTATAAAAATTGTTAAGGTATCCTGTGTGATTTGTGTGCTCCTTCTTTCATTTCAGCTACAGGTCAGAACTGGTAAGAATATTTTTGGTGTGTCACCTCTCTTGAGGCGACTTAAAACTTAGAAATATTTTTACAAGACCTTATAAGGATTGTCCTTATAAGGAGTTCCCTCTCTCTGGGGGTGATCCCCCACCATAAAAATTGTTGATATGCCTGATAATTCCGGGGATGAAGCGCAGAGACATCGTAGCTGTAGGTTGGGCCGGGAGCAATGGACGAATCGAAGCAGTGGGCGATTGACCAGAGCGCCGGAGGCGCTCTGGGAGATCGACCGTAGACTGTCTTATAACGACACGTGCCAAAAAATTTAAAAATCTGATCCTCCCCTGTTCTCTTTCTTCTATCTCCTCCTCTTCTCTACTCTACTCTCTGTTCTCTTCCTTCTATCTTCTCCTATTCTCATTCTCTACTTACTACTCATATTCTTCTATTTCCCTGATCTCCCGTTCTCCTTTGACTTTCTTTTCTTACTTCTCTTATTGCCTTCACTTGTATTTCAATTTCTCATATATTTCGTTGCAATTCATATATGCAACCCAAATTACACCTGATATTTTTATATTTGAGAAAAATGACTTCTATACCTGAGATTCGATCCGTGTCTGCTAGCATGCCAGCAGGTGCACGTCTCCACTCGACCACCGAGTGTTTTTATCATTGTTATTTGATCCTTCTATATATGTTTCTGTTTTTATCATGTTTTTAAAAACAACAACACAATTCAAGCAACAGCAATGCATTATACACGCTTCACGCACATAAGATTTATATAAAATACTATATGATTTAAGACACCGATCCTGAAAACAAGAAAGAGGATGCCACGAAGGAATAAGAATTAGTTTATAACATTACAATGTGTTATATTGGCAACATTTAAAATACATATATCTTTCAAATAAAGAAAACATTGACGAATCTCAAATCTCGTAGCAATAAAGACTAACCTTAAAATGTGCGCATCTCCAATACTTCTTTATAGATATCGCAGATTCCATGACTCTCAAACTGGGTACCAGCGTTATCTATCAGCAGGAATTAATAATAAACCCTAGTTTTGCCAATATGCGAGAAGATAAACAACTGCCGATAAACACGCACGCGACGGACATAAAGACCAACACGGTTGCAGATAATTCCACAACCGAATAATACTTAGCGATGACCGACGGAACATCCCAAGCGCACAAGCGAACCGATGATTAATTGGGGTTGCGCTACATTAGACTGTTACGTGGGGCCGATGAAGACAATTACAGAATTAAAGTAAAAAATGCGAAAAGTCGCTACGAAGATCGAGTGACGAACAGAACACGTGCTACCCGTAACACAGCGCGCGATCGACTAAAGTGTAAAAGGAATTGATATCAGGCGTAAACAAAGCAGATAGCCCCTACCAGTACTATCTAAATAAGCAAGAAAACTGACGCGCTGCGCCGACAGAAGCAGCATAGCAGACACAAAACAAAATTTAAAACGTCAGGGTAGTATTTATTACTTTTGGTTCATTCAATTTGATTTGAGTAACGCTCTGCTTGTGTTCCAAAAATACTAAATAATTAAGTGAGATTGCTGAAAATTCAGCAGCGCACTGCACTTTCTGCGATCCTAATATCAAAAAGAATATTGTGTATAAACTCATCAGTCTGTAGTAGTAGGAACGCAGAAAGTGAACATAGACAGTTCCCGCCAGATTATTATATATATATTACTGCAATTAGTTTCTATAAAATTGCAAATAAAGCCTAAACGGTTAATGCTAGCAAAAAAAGTTACGAAAATTATTGATGTAGAATGAAATTGTCTAGGAGAATTTGAAAACAGGATTAAAAAATTCCAACTTATAATTTCGAGCATTAAGAAGAGAAATCTTTTGCCTTTTTTATAACAAAATCTTTCGTTAAAATTTTTTTTGTGCAATTTTCATCATTTTTTAATAAAGATGCCATCTTGTAGAGAATTTTTAGTTGTCGAGGTAATTACGATTTAATCTTCTAATTAGGAATGTTGAAAATAAAAATTAAATTCTTACATTCTCATGCGAGAATGGTCGGTCCTTCTACGGTGTCAAACTCAGGTGCAAAATTCCTAAAACCAGAAAAAATTAGTCCTTCGAACAAAAAATGCAATTTTGGAGGACAATTTGTGAGATAATCACAAAACTTATTTAAAAAAATAATAAAGAAATTAAATACTTACAATCTGATGCAAGAATGGTCCTTGTACGGTGTCAGACTCAGGTGCAAAATCACCAAAACCGTCAAAAATTAGTCCTTCGACCATAAAAATGCAACTTTGGAGGTAAATTTGTGAGATAATCACAAAAGTTATTTAGGAAAATAATAAAGAAATTAAATACTCACAATCTGATGTAAGAATGGTCCTTCTACGGTGTCAGACTCAGGTGCAAAATCACTAAAACCGGCAAAAATTAGTCCTTCGAACATAAAAATGCAATTTTGGAGGACAATTTGTGAGATAATCACAAAAGTTATTTAGGAAAATAATAAATAAATTAAATACTCACAATCTGATGCAAGAATGGTCCTTCTGCGGTGTCAGACTCAGGTGCAGAATCACTAAAACCGGCAAAAATTAGTCCTTCGAGCATAAAAAAGGCAACTTTGGAGGTAAATTTGTGAGATAATCACAAAAGTTATTTAGGAAAATAATAAAGAAATTAAATACTCACAATTTGATGTAAGAATGGTCCTTCTACGGTGTCAGACTCAGGTGCAAAATCACTAAAACCGGCAAAAATTAGTCCTTCGAGCATAAAAATGCAATTTTGGAGGACAATTTGTGAGATAATCACAAAAGTTATTTAGGAAAATAATAAAGAAATTAAACACTTACAATTTGATGCAAGAATGGTCCTTCTACGGTGTCAGACTCAGGTGCAAAATCACTAAAACCGGCAAAAATTAGTCCTTCGAGCATAAAAATGCAACTTTGAAGGTCAATTTGTGAGATGATCACAAAAGTTATTTAGGAAAATGATAAAGGGATTAAATACTTACAATCTGATGCAAGAATGGTCCATCTACAATGTCAGACTCAAGTGCAAAATTCCTAGAACCAGAAAAAAAGTCCTTCGAACATAAAAATGCAATTTTGGGGGTTAATGTGTGAGACAATCACAAAAATTATTTAGGAATAATTAAATTATTATATTAATAATTATAATTATTATTAATAAATATGTATTATTAAAAATAATTGTAAGGGAAGACATAAATTTTTATTTAATTTTAAATCATGCACACAAACATAAGAGTATCACACGCGTGTTTATCGGGTAGTGTATAATAGTACTTTTTATGTACAACTTCTAAGGCTCACTAATACATACAATTTTGGGAAGGTTACTTCACACTTTACATGTGTGTAGGACAGTAAAATATTACTTACTTCTATTTCAGTGCTACAGTGTTACATTTATAACTCAACACACCGCAAAAGTGAAATAAATAAATCAATGAGTTATTATATTAACTTAATAAATCCAAACAAAATTTTTATATAATTGTTTTATGTATTATATTTTATGTATAGTTGTGATGATATTGACAACCTACCGAGGCTAAGTTAACACACACGTGGATTGTAAAGCGTACTCTACACTTTATGAAGCACGTTTATATGTCAATCAACTTATATTTATTTCCTTTTCTGTGTTACAGTATTATAATTGTAACTCAACACCCTATAAAATTAACCTAATAGTTATATAAGTTATTACATTAACTTAACAAAAACAAAAATAAAATTTTAAATATTTATGTTTTATGTATCATTTTTTTGGTTGGTATTCGTGGTTGGTACAATTGTGACAATCTACCGAGGCTAAGTTAACACACACGTGGTTTGTAAAGCGTACTTGACACTTAATATAACACGTTTGTAAGCCAATAAACTTATATTTATTTCTTTTTCAGTGTTAGAGCTATAATTGTAACTACACTTTTTAGAATTGAAATAAATAATTATATAACTGATTTTGTTAACTTAATAACAACAAAAGTAAAATTTTATTAATATATTATTTATTTTATTACTTAGAAAAAATTGCACGAAAGGTTTCCGAGATACAGCCAAATTTCCACCGAGTGTTTTGAAAATTCACACAAGTCGTAAAAGTTAGAGAGCGATTATAAATGCCTATCACTTTATCTAAATTTGAAAAAATCATTGAAATCGCATGAACGGTTCCCGAGATACAGCTACATTTCCTCTGAGTGTTTTGAAAATTCACAAGAATCATAAAAGTTAGAGAGCAATTTTAAGCCATTTCTAGCGTGATTTTGGGGAGCAGCAATGTCGCATCCTATAAAATGCCTATCGCTTTATCTAAATTTGAAAAAATCATTAAAATCGCATAAACTGTTCCCGAGATACAGCCAAATTACCACCGAGTGTTTTGAAAATTCACACAAATCGTAAAAGTTAGAGAGCGATTTTAAGGTATTTTTAGAGAGATTTCGGGGGGTAGCAATATCGCATTGTATAAAATGCCTCTCGCTTTACCAAAATTTGAAAAAATCATTATAATCGCACAAGCGGTTCCCAAGATACAGCCAAATTTCCACCGAGTATTTTGAAAATTTACCCAAATTGTAAAAGTTAGAGAGCGATTTTAAGGCATTTCTAGCGTGATTACGGATGGCGGCTATGTCGCATAATATAAAATACTTCTCGCCCTATGTAAATTTGAAAAATAATTTAAATTTCAAGGACGGTTCCCGAGATACAGCAAATTCGGACCCAAAGTGGTAATGGCACATCGTTAAAAGGAACTCTAGCGCAATCTAAACATATGAATAGAGAAGGGAACACGAAATTATTGCAAACCATTCGCGAGATAAAATCCATCAATATTCTGAGCAACATGGCACGCAACTATGTATCTTGTGACATTGTAACTCAAAGGTAGAACGCGATAAAAAAAACTACATCTGGTACATACAAACATGCGTACATCGTGAATATTTCAATAAAAAAATTATTATAAACTCACCATTGCCAGTCAGGCCCCAAGGCATGGCAAATACTGTAATTAAAAGAAAATATTAGTTGAGGCATTCCATACAATATGTTATGTTCACTAATGTTCACAAATCTGATAAAATAGCAAACTATCAACACAACACCTAATGCATATAACAGTATCGAGATAGGTGTATGTGACTACTTACCCAAGCGCAAAGAGTCTTTCTAATGTAAACAATCAACATGGCTGCGACAAATGTTCAATTCACTCAACGACCGACATCGAACAACCCGCAATCCGCTGTGTTAGCTCATCGAACTGCGATCAAACACAATGGCGAACGATAACATCACAACCGCGAACGCATACAAAAGAAACTAGCACTTAGGAACATTCAACGCGCGATTAAAGATTACATTATACTATACTCGTACATACTAATGACCGGCTAATACATAGTTAATTGTCGAACAAATATAACGCAATTTATCGAATAAAAACATGAAAAATTATTCTAACCGCACGAAACACGCGTGCATGGAGCAACGACCGGCGCGAAACTACCTGCAATGCACCGAAAAAACAAGCAGAACAAGCCACAACACACGATATCAAAAGATAAGACGACCTCCTGCCGCAGCGCAGAGTATGAGATGCGCAAAACTTGTGCGTCAAGAACACGCAAATACGCGCGTTGAAAGAATAACAACTAAAACCTGCAACTCTAGCAATTCTTAGACCGGTATTCTTATTTCGTATTGCGTATTTCACGGAGGCACGATTAAAGTAAAACACGTTGAGCCAATTGATAAACTATCAATGTCAAATTAAATAAATACTAATAACATTTACTAAGCAAAACTACTTATCATTTCTCATAATATTTGTATACAATTTCTTTAAATGCTGTAAATGTTTACAAAACTATTTAAATATAAAACAAAAATTGAAATGTTAAAATTCATCTAAATGTTACGGCAAATTTAGAAAAAGTACTTATAGAACATTTTAATTAATCAAACCATTTCACTAAATGTAATCTTTTCGTGGCATGTAAAATGCAGAAACTAATTACTTGTAATTACACACCTTCATTGCACTTATACGTATTCCAAAGCTATTACGGTGTTAATTGGCTTAACGTAAGCACCCACGATAATCCATATATTACACAAAAAGAATCTGAAACCTAAGTTTAAAATAGACAAAACACTTAATGTGATAATAGTTTTATTATAGCACATTTAACAACAAAAGAAAAACAAAAACAATATTATAAAATCTAGAATCTCGTCCGTAATAACCGTGCCGCCGCATACATACTCCACACGGCGGCACTGCGTGTGTGTGTGTTTACAATTTTATTCATGTATCGGGCATTGAAAAATACAAATAGATATTACAATCGATAATAATACAAATGCACAATGCAATAAGTAGTAATGTATATAAATAGTATTCTTGTGTACGCATGTGGGCTGTGTCCATGTATATCAGTGTGTGTGTGTGTCTAATTCGTTAATAATTTTTGGTCTAGTTTATTCATTAATAAATTCCCTACGCTCTACGAGAGATGTTAATATCCACTAGATGTGAAGATGGATTTCCTTTTTATGTGTAACAAGTTTTTAAATCTTTTTCGTAAACATTATCGTTGAATGTAGGCAACCAACAATGCTGGTAGCCTTAAAATTCATTAAAAAGAGTCGAAAAGAAAGCACTATTCAGCACTGGATTTGATCATCCAATTTACTCGTATTTACAATGCTCCTATAGCTGCTACGCTCAATGAACCAATAGTTTGGTAGTTCTTTTTGTTTACTCTCAGTCCGTTACAAAAGTGATGGCTACTTGCCTTACAAACCAATTGAAATGTGTTTTACAACGTACATTAGGTACAAGCTATGCAACCAGTTTAACAATTCAAGTGGTGTTGTGTATATTAATGTAATATACGCGAGAAATCGATCGGTTCATCATTAGTAATTAGTTAATTAAAGCAAATCTCTACTGATTGTTCCGTTACTGCTTATCATTCAACCAATCAACACACGCGAAATCGGCGTGTGGGTGTATGTTTTATCTGTGTTGCTCTTGTATTCGTTTCATCAATTGTTTTCAATATATAGTAATATATGTATATAATTATATTTATATGTATATTGTAATAGTAAGTTATAGCATCTAATAATATGTGATATACAATCTAATAACGTTTTCACCTCTCTTCAAAGGTTTTCTGTTTAGCTTCATTTGTTTCAATATAATTTAATACGTTAATAATATTTCGTTGCATTATTACACAAGGTTATCTTCGTTAAAATGTACAATTTCGGTCTTTGTTGTTTCTGCATGTGTGTGTGAGTGCATACTATACAGATAAAATACATAACATAATCAATACTCATAGATCAATTAGGCGTATACTTGGTTGCCTACGTTTGCGCTAGAACAATCAACAAGTTCAATCAATTCAATGCTATTGAAGTAAACGAATGGACGAAGTTTTGATAGTTTAAACGTTGAATAAATATTTATGCTCAAATAGTTATGTGTTAATTTAACCAACAGGGTGTAAAAGAAGGTGCCTACGTTGGCCTGCTGTGCGTACTGCATACAATTCCGTGTCGATGACAATGAACATCATGAAGATGAAATTGATAATAAAAGATATCATATGCGAATATTATCAGCTATTAATGCTCTTTACTGTTTTAACTATGTTTATCTATTCTTTTTATCTCTATGTTAAACGCGAATGTTATGTTTGGTTTGCGTATGTGTTGTGTGTGAATAGGCTTCAATTGTTTTGTCGTGTACGCTATCAATATATGCAATATGTGCACGCGATAATCATAGTCATAATCGTAATGGGATATGGAACGATATGGATCTGGATGTGTGCACCATTATTTCCTGTTGAATATTTTTATGTGGTAGGCCTCGTTTCTTCGATTTTTTCGATGTCATAATTTGCTGCTTTTCCAAGGTAAATCAGGCAACCCAAATTGCAAGTTGCCATTTTGAAAAGGAGGAACATTCGACGCCACACTTGGAAAAACACGCGCTCTTTGTATGTATGTGTGTATGTATGAGATTGTGATGAATACGTCCTAGGCTCGTATATCATTAATCAACATGATGAAATCAGTCTTAATGAGGAAAGAAAGATGCTCTACGAGGTTTTGTAGCTCTCGTGATGTGTGGTAAGTTAAAGCCAGAAGCAAATCCTACTACACGATAAGTCGTTGAATTTTCTTTGTGTAAGTTCGCACGTTTGTTTCGATTTAGTTTTTCATTTACTTTGCTTCTACAAGGTCGACACAAGTTCGAAGGACTAAACGTTGAAAAGTTAAATACATGTGTGTGTGTGTGTCAAAGCATTCGAACAAACAATTATTTAGTACGTTAATATTGTCACGTTTTTAGCCAAAGAAATGCGCCGAATTTCATTGCTCGAATCGAATGGGCACTTTTGTTTCGCCACGAAATGCTCGCTTGTTTTAGATGCTAAAAATTGGCACGAAACAGACCTAAAGTGCGCCGAAAATGCAACAACCTAACGCCCTCAAACATAATGCTGTATATAAAGTTCGAAACTGTTACCTGAGTGTGACCCATCTGTTTTCTACCAAACGCGCGCGAGTGTATGTTGGGTTGCCTACGCATATAGATTCTTACATAACCTCGCATTTGTCCTTGGCGATACGGCTCGTAGTTTTGTTGCCCACCTGTAGGCTGACATTACGCGACTTCTCGAGGTTGAGCAGCTCCTCGAAGAGCTGCTTGACGTTATGGTTGGTCTTGGCCGACGTCTCCATGAAATGCACACCCCACTGCTGTGCCTGGCCTTGACCCTCGGTGGTGCTCACCTCGTGCAGTTCGGCACTCTCGTCGCATTTGTTGCCCACCAGCATGATAGGAATGGCGGTGAGATCAGGACCTTTCACCTCCTTGATCACCTCCCAGATGGGACGCAATTCTTCTAGGCTTTGGCGCGAGGACACCGAATAGACTAGAATAAACGCGTGCCCTTTGCTGATCGACAGCCGTTGCATCGCCGGAAATTGATGTGATCCAGTTGTGTCGGTGATTTGCAGTGTGCAGATGTTTTTGTTACAACTTATAACCTAAAACGACAAATATCACATAACCTATACCGGTAGCCTTCAATGTCAATGACATTTGAAGGTCAAAATGGCTCTCACTTGACGATAGGTGTCCTCGATGGTGGGAATGTAGCTCTCGCGAAAGGTGCCTTTGACGAAGCGCAGGACGAGCGAGCTCTTGCCGACGCCGCCGGCGCCGAAGACGACCACGCGGTAGTCGTTGCTTTGCTCCGGCATGCTGGCGACGCTCGTGCACGCAGTCGTCGTCTCCTCAATGTTGACTGGCCTGTGCCGCCTCGCGGGGGCACTCACTGGTAGATGCTGAAGAAACCGAGCTGCGGTTGTTTACAGCGGCGCGCGACGCACGCACACGCCATTCGGGCGCTTACTTAATGTCCGGCATGTTGTCCACCGCACAATTGAACAATCGGAATAACGGTGCCCACCGGTGAAACAATCGTCGTGTTTATCGCGACGCGCTTTTGTCTCGACGGCTGGTTGAACGGTGGGATGCTTCGATGTCGACGGCAACAACCACTGCGCGCACAGCGGTGAGGTAAGTGAGGCGGCGAGTGAGGCACCGTCGTCGCTGCCGCCGCCGCCGAGTGACGTCATTCGGCGTGATTGCGTTGCACCCCTTGGCGCGTGTATTGATTGCCCGCCACCGCTGCCGCCGCCCACGCGCACGGCATCTCGTAGCCGCGTCGCAACTATTTTCATTCATAATTTCAAACGACGTCACTCCCGGACGCGCACGTCTCAGCTTACTCATGAAAAGCAACTTTGTACAAAACGTATCAGTTGCTTTATTTACTATTTTGTTACTTGCGTATCATGACATGATATGGCTTGGCCAAATATTATTTAACTTAGAACTTTAAAATGTGTTTGGTTACGATATCAATTCATATTCCCCTTCATTATCACATTCCTTAATTATGCTCATCGAACTTTCCGCCTGCAGAACAATGATATCCTCATCCCCGGATGACGAATCCTCCGCTTCAGGGACCTCTTCAATTTCTTGCTTGTTCAACTGTTGAATCGGAGTTTTTTTTTCGCCCTGCAATTGCAGAAGTGGCGATGGCTGGTCGGAAGCGGAAGTAGAAGGAGCGCTGATTTGCTGAGCAGGCAGGGTAATATTGATTGTCCTTGGATTTCGTTTCCGCTCCTCAGTAACACTATTGCTATTACCTCCAAAAGAAAACCCTATTAGATGGAATAGATGAAAACCGAACGGACTGCCAAACATGAATGACAATAAAACACATCCTGCCATCAACAGACAAAACAAAAGTAGAGGTATAGCTAACGTCGCCGGAATCATCATGTACCAAGGCACTACACCTGCAAAGGTTAAACATTAAGGTTATATTTCTCAAGTTAGGTTATGTTTAGAAGTACTTACTAAAGACACCGGTGAGAAGCTTAGAGAACGCGTTGCCTAATTTCTCGGCTGGGGCAAGCACAAAATTACCAAACTGAGTACCAAAGACTTGAGAGGGCGGCACTGACCAGAAGAATGCAATGTCTTTGATTTTATGATATTTCGCACAATTATCGTGCCCCTTGAAAAGGTACGAGAAATATTGCATATAAGACATGTTCTTCACGTTGCATTCAGGTGGGACAGCATATGATGTGTGTACCAATTGCTCCAGCTCCTTTTCCTGTGAGGAAAAAACAAAAAACAATAAATTCAAGGTTTTAATAAAATAATAAGGTAAATATGAAATAAATCATATTCAAATGAATAAAATGCCTTACCTTCCACAAAAATATCCATGTGAAAGCAAAATCAACCAGATACATCAACCCGAAGAAGCATATCGCAGCTCTTCGCAAATTGAAATTGTTTTGTAGTACTTTATATAAAAACCAGAAAAGCAAACAGCCTCCCAGCACAAGTGCAAATTCAATAGTTATTAGTTTCATGTACAAATAATCTTTCCATAGAAATGCTTGAAAACTGTATGTGTTTTCCACATTGGTGAACATCTTCCCCAGTAACTTATCCATTTGTTCAAAATCTCCCGAAGTGGCACTATTTTGAATTAGATTCTCCAAGAAACTTTGCATAAATTTATAATCTTCTTCTAATAGTTGCACATCAAAATGGGCTCTATACACCTGGCCAGTGTTCAGCATAGATTTCAAAATCATATTAATTGTTCTGATGTAATATGATGTAATAGCTGATGGAGGGTATTGTTGAGATGAAGGCAGCAGAATACCATTTGATGGACAGTCACAAGGTAGTCTTGGATCATCTTCCATGCTGTACGGATCGATCCATTCTGTCTTACCATAAACATATGGTGTTACAGCTAATAATAAGCAAGTAAAAAATAATGAATTTAAACTTCGCGACATGGTCGCAGTTGAGGTTGTAACCGTTGCAACCGAAATTTTATTATGCTTGAGATTGTATAGCTTTGAGAATCACAGATCACATTATATATTATTGTACATAAGAAATAATCACTTTAAACGTTTAGATTATAACAGTTTACATTTGAAATATCGTGTATAAACTTGTATTATCTGGTAAGCGCACTATCTTCCATAGAAACAACGTGGGTTATAAATGCAACCGCACACATCTGAATGACCAAATATTCTGCGCAGTATATTTAAGTTAGGCAACTTACAATGCAGCGGTTTGTCTACATTTGCTATATTTACTTTAAAATCATTAAATTACTCACCATTAGCAAGTTGACACATGATTTATAATTAGTTTATTCTAATTTATGTTTAATGTTTTGTAAAAAAGACGTTAAAAGTTATTTTCTTTGGTATTTTATTTTGCTTTGTTTGTGTGGTTGCATTTGACGCATGTGCGCAAACAGCTGTCTACTGTCCGACATCAGCTGTTGTCTATTTACGTTTTGCGTTTCATGTGGCTCGTTCGACTGAAAACCTTCAACTGCTTCAACCGCTCTCAATGGAACAACAGTGCGACAAAATGGCAGACGTGAAAGCCCTGGAACATCCAACTCTAAAGGTATTTACACTTTCATTCACATCTACCCTTAACATTATCGATAATAATAATATTTTTCGCTGTATACAAAAGGTGCCTTACGAAATTTTGAATAAAAAATTTCGCACGGCGCAGAAAACGCTCGATCGCGAAGTCTCGCACGTCCAGACGGCCGCAGCGGATATCGAAAAGGGTATCGTGACGGGCAACATTCCGCCCACTGATCTTACCAAACTGCTCGGCGGTATGGTGGAGAAACTGCAAGTCCTCAAACGTAAGGCCGAGGAGAGCATCGCCGAAGAACTCCAGGCTACAAACGTGGTCAAAAAACGTATTGAGCATCTCAAAGGGCACGCGACTGTGACTTCCAGCGGGACTGTTAGCCAGGGCGCGTTGAATCAGTGGCGACGTCAACGTCTCGACCGAATGATTATCGAATATTTTCTACGCAATGGTTATTACAATGCCGCGTTGAAACTCGCTGATAAATCGAATATCAACGACTTGACCAATATTGAGATATTTTTGACCTCCAGAGAGATTGAGAAGAATCTCCTCAACCATAATACTATTAAGTGTTTGCAATGGTGCCATGAAAACCGATCAAAATTGAGAAAACTCAAGTCCAATATGGAGTTCAATTTGCGCGTGCAGGAATTTGTTGAATATATTAGAGGGGATAATCGAATGGATGCCATTAGACACGCGAGGAAATATTTCCCCTCCTTTGAGGAGGAACACTTGGAGACAATCAGAAAGGTTATGGCCTTATTAGCATTTCCTATAAGCACTGGTGAGTATTATTCATTAACTGCTTCAAAATTTAGTTTCGTGCATGAATTTTGAGTTAATTCTACTAGAAATATGAAAATATTGGTTATGTTATGTTATGATGCTTATAGAAATCGTCCAGTATAAAAAGTTACTAGACATTCATCGCTGGGATGAGCTGATTGAAGAGTTCCGCCAGGAAAACTACAGATTATATCAACTCGCGTCCCAATCAGTCTTCACAGTGGCCTTGCAAGCTGGTTTATCAGCACTGAAGACACCATATCCTTTTCTGCAATTTTATATAATCTAGTTACATTTCTAGGGATTTTTTTCTTTGATATTACCTTAACCAATGTTATACTCAGTGTTACACAGTGAACTGCGAGAGCAGAAACCCGGAGTGTCCGGTTTGTCAGAATTACCTGAACAAACTGGCGGAAGTCTTGCCGTACGCACATTGCTCACAATCCCGGCTGTATTGTTTCATCAGCGGCTTGCCATTGAACGAAAATAATCTCCCAATGATGCTCCCGAATGGTTATGTTTACGGTGAACAGGTTTGTAATACAAAGCTATGTGTGCATCATTGGTTGCCTATGTTTGTAATTTTTGACAGGCACTGGAACAAATGGCACGCGAAAACAATGGCTTGGTAATCTGTCCGAAAACAAAAGAGAGCTACCCGTACAAGAAGGTAGAGAAAGTCTACGTGATGTAAAATATATCACAGCTATAAGTTTATGAATGTGAGTGCAAGTGTAAAAAATGTGATTCTAGACTCGATAAGATTTTTTCAGAATATTATTTCTTCCATGACTTTTTATTTTTAACGCTGTCAATAATTCTTGACTGGCAACTAAGTTTTCATTTGAAATGTTTAGAAAGTAGATTTAAGTTGAAACAAAAAAAAAACTAAGGACATATTGTATAATATAAGTAATGCCTATTTGAAATCTTGAGATTTAAGCAGATTTAAGAAGTAAAATAAAAATTTAGACGAAATATTGTAAAACGATTCAAAACTTAACATTAACAATTCTTTCCTTATCCAGCGGGCGGTTTGTTTCTGGCCACATACAGCGTGTCCGTGTCTCATCCATGGCGATACATTTACAGCGTGTCTTAAGTATACATAAATATTTGTCACCGTATAATCTTGCTTATGATATGATTAATGATTTTTCGTTTTGATTATCCTAATCTTGGTGAATGAATGAATGAAAAACGTGTGTGGATACCTTAATTTAGGTTAGGCAAAAGATTTTACAAAAATTTTACATAGAAAACCATCTGGCAGTACATGTTTCAATAGTTTACGTGTTCTTGCTTCGTTTTTGTGCGGAATACAATAGTTTCGAGTGCGTGGTTTAAAAATTATTGTTTATCGTTATTGTGGCTGCGTACATATTGTATATTCAGAGACAAATTATTGTCTTGCCTTGCATTTCAATATTTCAGTTCAATTTGCATATAAAACGCTACCAGGTGCCATACACGGGTATAAAAAATATGGATTTACAAATTTTCGTAAGCGTTGGCATCCGAACTAAGATACAAACTTAGTTTTTCAAAACTTCGCTCTAGTTTTTCTACACCCTGTGTTTGGTTGTGTGTATATTGGATTGCCAATCTTAGTCGTGTCGAGGACTGTGGGTTGCATAACTTTTCATATACATCTGTTCACATCAATTTCACACTCACATCTTCAGTCGGTTCCCCTAATCATTGTAAAAGTTGTAAAACTTAAAACTTAACATTTACGATTTCTTTCTTCATTCTAAATCAACAATACATCTACTATACCAATTATCAACTTGATTCAGATTCATAATGATTGTTTGAGCACATTTTTCTCGGTTACGTTGGTTGGTTTGTTTGTTAGTTTTTTATGTTTGTGGAAGAACGAGGTATATCAAATAGTTGTCGTTATGGAAAACAACGCGAGTATAAATTCAAAATAATCAAAACATTGTGTACGCTGCGCTTCGGCTCGTTATAAACGTATCTGGAGTGTTTTCTCCGCGCCGTACACCAAACACTTGTGCTAGTAGCCCACATGCGCAATAAACCACGGCCAGATGAACGCGAAGCAGATTCCGCTGAAGATGCCTGTGATCAACGCAGCGGCGGCAAACATACCGGCCGTTCCTTGATATTTCGTTTCCACAACTCTGAAAATTAAAAATTTAATGTAGGCAACCGAGTATACACGAAGCAGCCATTTTGTTTAACTTACTTTGGCGCGTACATCATGCCCAACGAGCTGAAGTAACCACTTGTGAGACCCATAGCGGTGGCAATGAGCCAATACACCCAATCATTAGTGATGAGTACCGGAAGTATGCGCGTAACTTTATCAAGTTGATAGTTGCACATCAAAAAGAGAGGGATAAAAACAACCCTCAATGCAACAGGTATCCATAGATATTTCGGACCTGGAAATTGATAAAAACCAGCGAGGAAACTGCCCATCATCGCCCAGAAGTTAAACGTAAGGAAACAAACTACACTCTCAAAGTATGTGGTGGTCAGGAAAAAGTCCGGGTCGCTCATTTGAATATCTAAACAAAAAACGCACAAATGTAAAATCAAAATGGCGGTTGACACTTACCCAACCTACTTGCATGAACAGACGGGAAAATCGACAATGTGCAGAAGAACACAAAGAAGATATTCCACAACTGTGGCAGGCACTTCTTGAAGATATAGAAGTAGGGCACGCGCGTCTTTCGGCCGGAATTCTGCGAGATCTGCAACTGCGCTTCCTTCTGTTCCTTGAGTTCATGATGGCGATAGAAGCGCTGAAAATTGCCAATTTCCGGTGAGTGTGTTTCCGCCATTAGCTAACTAACTTACGTTCAGCGGCAGCGCAAAATAGGTGTCAAAGCAGACGAGCAGCACGAAGAGCGCTGTGATAAAGTAATAAATGGCGGACATTCGCACATTGGACGCGAACGTGTCGGAGAGGATGCGAACGACGGAGGTGAATGTACCGCTCATGTTTGAACCGAGCACCACGGCGCCGGTGTACTTGATTGGCAATTTCGCCGCCATGCCGAAAATTGTATTCTGGTAAATACCATTTGCCACTGGAATCACAAAAAAATAAAAACAAGAATTAAAAAACGCCAGTAGATGTCGCTACGGAACGTACTGTTTAATATAACGACAGAAACCATTGTAATCCAGAAGAAAACACCGGGCCATGATGAACTATCACTCATTGCCAGCGCAATCGTGAGGATAAAAATGACCACTTCGATGCTGATGCTCCACACGATACGCGTGGTCAAGTTGCCGCCCATTTGCACGAAGATGTTCATCCAGTTGAAGATCACATTGGGCACTTGTGCCGCAAAGGTCAAATACTGGAGGAAAATCGACGCGTATGCAAACTCAACATTACCGATGTATGCTTCGGAAAGTTTGTACCTTGTAAAATACTAAAAACAAAACATAAAAAATGCAAAATTTAACAATTTTGTGAGTTTCTAATGTAGGCAACCAAATAATCATATTTTTAAATACAACTTACACTGATTGCAGTGATGAACATATTCCACGGCATAAGCACACCGATGCCATGGATGAGGAAGGTGATGTACACCAGGTTGTATTTATCACGCGGCATGAACGTCTGCAGCGCGGCGTCGTCCATGTTGAGGTTCTTGAAGTTGAGCTGGTCTTCAGGCAGATTGTTCTCTTCCCATGACTGTTCGAAGCGCACCGGTTGCTGCGCCAGCAGCGTTCGCTCGTCGGCGTCTGCCCCAAGAAAAAAGGAACAAAGAAATTGGCGCGATGTTAGAAAACTGGTCGGATGAGAACCGGAACCCCGAAACACGCGCGCACCGTCGAGTAGGGATGGTCGCAAAATGAAAAAAGACTTCAACACAACGACGCCAACGAATGTGTCGCTGTGGCAGTTATCGTTATTCTACGTTCGTACGCGAAAAAATATGCTGACCACGCTGACCTGCTGCTTAATTCTCGCTTGCTTTATCAAGAAATTTCATATGCAATAATTGAGTGTCCAGACAGCACGGAATGAATTTGTTTATAACTCACATCATAACGATATTTAATCATGCTGCGCTGTCAGAATAATCTCGGGTAATTTAATCTGAACTTAGAATAAAAATAAGTTCAATAAACACAAGCCGCAATGAAAACTTGAGTAATCTGCGTGGTTTATGAGGGAAATAAAAAGAAGAATCCTGTATTACCGACATAAAACGAAAAATGTTTGCTACTCAAACAATTTTTCAATCGTGCAACAGGCAAGTTATCGATTCGTGGTCGGTCGTCAGAGAATGATTTGATTTTATCCAAGCGAGTAAAACCGTCAAGGGATGCTGGTTGCCTGCCGACGAAACGGGGTTAAATGTTGGTGACACCGAATTGGGACACGTCGCGCTGAAATAGCGCACATTATTAACCTGGATATTTCATTCGTTTTCCCATTGTGCCGTCGATATTTGCATTGAAAGCGTACTCAACAAGTCGGCGCTCGATCTATTATTCATCTGAGTTCTATTTATTTCGCATGCCGTCTGCTTCATTCAATAAATGATGGCTGTGTATGTTGGGTTGCTTACCAGTTTTTGAACGTATGATCTGCGGCGCATGTCCGTGCCCATTGTTGAGCAGCTCATGTCTCATATTTTGCATTTTTGACACAAAATGCAGAGATACTCTAGTAGTTGAATGTCTTGTCGTCGTCGACCGGGTTGTTGATGCAGTATCACAAACGCATCCACATCACTGTTATTCTGAAACAATACGAAGAAAAACAATAAAACTCTCAGCTTCGTAACTTTTTCCATGGAAAATCTCTAAAAATATCTCGAAAACGTGCTCGGAGGGATTTCTTTACGCGTTACAATCTATTATTAACTGGTAGCGGTCTTCTTTTATGCTCTTTGACTTTCTTTGATCGTTATTTCTGCGATTCAAAACGTTCAGAACCATTTGAAGTTGTGTAGTGTTACGCTACTGGTGCATTGGGTGTTGCCTATGATTGCATCTCTCTTTGTCGCCTGTTCACGCCCCGAAATCCGCTTTTGCTTTTTATTCTTTTTGTGCAACGCCGACACTTTTATTCCTATCTTTGCGTACTTATTTATAATGCGCGCTTTTTGTGCCCGCAACGCACGGGATTCCTTTCCGCGTACGTGCTTTATTTACGA
This sequence comes from Dalotia coriaria, assembly GCF_025399875.1. Classification (NCBI taxonomy): domain Eukaryota; kingdom Metazoa; phylum Arthropoda; class Insecta; order Coleoptera; family Staphylinidae; genus Dalotia; species Dalotia coriaria. The sequence goes on from NW_027045445.1 coordinate 8,491,451, forward strand.
GACCGGATTCCCTTTCAAGTTGCGTCGGGGAGTAACAACCGTGCGGTAAAATGCGGAGGGCGCACGAAATCTAGGCCACAAACGCAATTTTTCCACTCCGGTGGGTAGGAAAAAAAAAACGAACGTTTACTGCATTGCGTGAATGTCGTGAACTAATGAATTATGTAAAATTGTGCGCCATTATCGCGACAAAAGAACCACAACAGGTTGGATTATAGAGTTAAATTTAAGTGGTAGGCAACTTTTTATACTTTTTAAGTTAATATTTTTTTTTCAACGCACGGTTAATGGTAATATTATACGAATTAATGTGAAGTTTACTATTACAATACTGGTTATTTTTTCGTCTTTTTTAATTTAACGCGTAGTTTTTAATAAAAAGTTGCATAATTAATTTATTTTTTGTTTCTTGTAATTGCTATGTGTCGTATACGCCAATAATTCTCAATTTTATGTTAGAAAAATGAAAAATGCTAAAATTGCACTTTAGCGCCATCTCGATATGAATTATAGAACAATAAATGTCAACTTTAACCCCTCATTTAACCCCCTTCAAGTTATATTTTCGTAACAAAAAGTAGCCTATGTTATGTTCCATGATCCAAAATATCTCCATACCAAATTTTATCAAAATTGATTGTGTGAAAGCGTAGTAAATCAACAAACAAACCCACATACCAATTTATAATATTAGTTCCTATAATACATCGTTCCTAATGCAATTGCTGATTTGATTTTGTGAACTTGGTTGCATACGGTGAATTGCACATCACAATACACCATAATAAAATAATACTCTTATAGGCCTTCCTAATTGTATTACAATGGCTTACAAAGCATTAAAAGATTAAAGATTGACTGGAAATCATTACAGGGTGCTTAAATTAGCTCCCACAGTGAGTTAGTGAGTTTACGAGCAGGCGCGTTCTCAAAGCGTTTTGTTTGCGCTCCATTGCGGCGCTTTTGTGCCGGCCGACAATTGAACTTGTTTTCGAACAATAACCCCACAAACAAACAACTAAATTACAAACGCAATGGACAAATATGGACAAAGAAATCAAAGCATGGGAGTCCATTCAGCGAAACATTTATTGCTAGTGATAAAGGAAAAATCATAAAGGTTAATTTAGGTTAGAATACTGAGCTATTTGCTATTTCCTGAAATTTTTAATACTTAAATTAATTTATCGTTTTGTGTATAAGTGTGGCAAGGATGAGTTACGAACGTTATCTATTTTTAATGAATTGGAGCGTGGAACATATTAATGGTATTAACTAATATGCTTGAACTCTGTACCTATTGAGAAATTGAACATGAACACATTGTTGTAATTAAATTAGCAATACATTAGTTGTGTGGATGTGCTAAGAGATTGATTGATTCAATAAGATTTGATAAACATGTTTTCATATATCTAATGAAACATTGTAGCGAAATTGTAATAAAATTAATCGATTATTGCGTGTTTATGTCCTGATTTGAAACAAAATAAAGAAAAAACTACAAAAGTATTTGTAATTGTTTGAAATTGTAACGACACAATTGTTGATAAAAGTGTTGTCACGTAATAATTTTAATGATATTGGGGAACTATTGTAAATTTGCTGTAAAATTTTGATATTATCAAATAAATCATATGTAAATAATCGATTTTACCATGAAATTTGCCCAAAGATGGATATATAACGATTAGCTACCAGGAAAGTATATGATTTCAGACTTTAACATAGAATAATACGTTAACTAAAAATTTTTCCTTGCACGTGGTCGCCTCCATCATTCAATGCAATGTGATATATGAGTATCAATCACGTACCCGGATATTATTATTTGTCATATAATATAAAATATATAATTTGCAAAATATTGACAAAACACTTATTGATATTTGCACATCAAAACCAACTAAATACACACACTCTACAAACTATTTTTTAGATATATTAAATTGTTTGCTGCAAATATATGCAATTCGTTCAGTTTATCCAAAATTCCCAACAGGAAATAACATGTTGATTATTCAAACCAAACTCTGCACATGTGCGAATGAATACTCATTATTAAGCCAGCACGTACACCACTGACACAGTCGATTATATTATCATCATATTTGCCTTCACATAAGCTTTGCTACAATGTGGTCACATACAAAACTAATATTTGTGTTGTTGAATATGTAAATTAGTAAACGAGTCGTAGGTACTTACTTTCTTACTATCAGGAATGTATGTTCAAAAAACGGAAGTGGAACGACGGTTAGAATACTACAGTATCTAATATGTATAGCAATAACGGTTGGTAGTTACGCACTGACCAAAAATGTGCTTCGATCGTATCGAAAAATATTGCATAAGTGTATTCATATCAAAAAATGATTGATTGATTAGAGATACATGTATTGTCATTCAATTCAGGGCGATATCAATAATGTCACAATTACTTGAATTATGATAACGATTTTTTTGCGGTCAGGAGCATAGCTTAGGAACAATAGGAACATAAATTTTGTGATATATTTTTTCGAAAAATAAAAATTACTAGTTTTATAGTAATTAGAGCAGCATGTAACTAAAGTATTTTAGTCACGGTCTTAGCCGTCCGTGTTTAAAATACCACTTTTTGTGTCTAAAAACCGTAGCAAAACTGGTAGTTTAAAGGTGAAAGTAGAAAATATCAATTATTTTTAAAATTTTAAAGCCTAATTAAAAAATAAAATATACCCTATTCAATAATGCCTTATACCTAAACGAGAGTAATAATTTTCAGCAATATTTGCATATAACTGCGTATAATTTCACATAATTTCACAAGAATATGTCACTTTTCAAACAAGCTAGATTGCATTACTGTTTTTGTACACCACACTTAAAGAGGGAATTGCCTTGTGAGTAGTTTCAACGTTTATTATCGTTTAACACATAATTGGCAATTTTCCCTGGCTGGAATTTGCTGTTTATTATTCATATTTGCTAATAAAAAAAATTATTTCCAACAGTTAACGACTATTTAAATGATGTAAGTGAAATTTTTATTATTTTTATCAATTTTTGTCAATTTACTTAAAAACATTTCCGTATCCCAAAGGAAAATATTTGCGGAATTTATGAATCAGAACTAAGCGCAACATTACACAACCCAAGACTGAGATGAAATACTGCTGAAGTTTGTGGCTTATGTTGTTGATTTTAGATATTAATAGAAATAATGAGGCTTGGAGGCTTAGAAACTACTCTAGTTTCCAAAAATATTCGCAACAAGTTAACTGATACAACGAATTTAATAAATTTATAAGTACAGAACGTGGGGGAGTTGAATTATTATAACTGTTACCAGCGTTATCGCCAATCATTAGCTGTCAGGAACAAACTCGGACTCAATGGCAGACAATAAGAAGCAAAGCAAAGACAGCCGGCAAATATTTGAACCGCGGAGGAATCATGAATGAAGGCGTAAATGTGTTGTTACGTTGTTAGTTCACCTGCAATGCAACAGGTTTAACTTTATACGTCACAAACAAGAACAGCGAAGCGAAGGCGTTCAATATGTGTTATCATGCGTTTACTTCCGAAGGAACATGGCGTCATTTTCGACATGTATTCATTTGGGTTGTCTATAGTGAAGCAAAATAACATAGTTGCATTCAGTATCTCATGCGTTGTTTACACTGGTCAACAAAAATAATTATTTTACGCTCATTTAAGTTATATTTTACTTGTCAATTTATTATTTTATCTCTTGAATTGAATTATAGTTGAAAAATGTATAAATCACGTCTAGATTTATTGAAAAAAAGAATTTTTAAGTTGTAAAAATTTGTTATTGAAACAAAAGGAAAAAATTTTTTGAAGAATGTGGTTTTGTGATGCACCGAAGGCAAATGTGCAGGCTCAAGCTCCACTCCGTGACTAAAGCCCGTGACTAAAGTACTTTCTGAAGTTTTAAAGTAACAAATTCTACAATTAACACTTTATATCCAATAAAATAGATAATATTGAATTATCTAAGACACAATCAACTTCTCTGAGTAGTTTGTTTGTTTCTGTCACTTCTTGCACTCCCTTCATTAAATCCAATTACTACTTTACTCAAAACCTAAATTGAAGTGTCCACCATTCAATTGAAAACCAATCCCAAGTGATAAAATGCAACTACAGACGCGGACGGATGCCACGTCTCGACAAAGTTTAACTAACCGAAGAGCAATCTCATCAACTGGATAAACTAAATAAACTGAACACTGAACCTTAAATTAAAACAAATGTGAGTCAAGATATCCAGTCCATTCATTGATTCAAGTGCATACGTATGATATAAAGTCACAATTGTCCAAGTACTCTCACAATTCGAGAGTTTAATCTCAAAAAAGAATGTGTTGCAACGGTTGCTGCACTGCAAAGCAGCAGAGAATGGGGGATCCAGAAGAGGCGTGACTGGTTGTCTGCGCAGCGTGTAAAAGAGGCGACGCCGACGCCATCGACGCCAACGCAGAGACGCAGGACGCAGTATCGTGCAATTTAAAATTTAAATTTATTTTACGACGCAATGCGGGGCCGGCAGTTATTCCTGTAACCGTTGCATTGTATATGATAGTATTGTACTTACAATGAAACTTGCGTATTTAATTTCAAAAAAGTTATTTTAGACTATTGTTCGACTGATACGGAAATAATAAAAGTCAAAAACTAATAAAACACTTCTCAGATAAGATATATAATACGTTTGCACAGTGTATTTTTGCACGTAGCAGTAGCACGTTTACGTTTACAGTAGCGCAGAACTTATATTTCGTTTATTTTTAGATTTTAATTAATTACTCGTGAACTAATTAACGTATCTTAATTAATTCTTCAAAAATCTGTTTATTAATAAATTGAGAATTGAATTATAAATAATTGTTGTTAAAAATAAAATTTTGTCAAAAGTTACAGACAATTTTGTGAAAATTTTACGAAATTTGCCTTTAACTGTTAATAACTTTTCCTATGATATGATTAGATTAACCGTCTTTATGAATATGCATAGAGAATTTAATACAGAATATACTCTTGCTTGAATTATAATTTTAGCACGTATAGCTTTCAAGTTATTAATTAATAATTAATATAACCGGTGCTTCAAACCTCTTACGCTTGCTTGAAGCGATAATGGCAATTAGAAATTAATTATTAACTCATAAACCAATGAAGTTATATTAATTATTTTAAAAAAATCAATTCTTAATTAAATTCTACATCAAACTATAGAAAAAATTTTATTAATAATAACTTTAATAAAAAGTTACAAACCTTTTTCTAAAAATTTCACGTTTTAATACAAAATTTTAAACTTTAGACGCGAATAACTTTTTCATTATTAAACTTATAAAAATTATTTTCACGCTGGTAGAAAAAGAATTTAATTCTGAATCTATTACTGTAGAAATAATTACTTTTGCACTAAAAATCACTGAATAATTAATGAAAATACATCCCGATGGACCATCTCTTGCTAAGCAATGTGAAGTAACTTTATATTTTTGTTTTGAACGTGAACTATAAAGTTATTTTGAGTCCAGACACTCCAGAAGCATCTGCAAAGCTATGCGCGGGGTATAATTCGTTTAAAATTAGCTCGTCGAATAGACGCACACTTCGAAAATGTCATTAGCGACTGTGACTGCATTTACATTCACGTTTTACAGTTAGAACATAACAATTTATGCGCCACACCGGTTGGGTGAAATAAGTTGCTAGTCGGTGTCATCTAACATGATAGACGAAGCAGGCATACGCGTACATATCAGGATCGGCAAGTTTCTTAGGTTGTGACTTTAAACCAGAAATTATCACTTCACATTCGACGCGGTGCTGTCAAGCGTAGGCGTGCTTTTTTAACGACGTTGAAGCAGCAATTCTATGAAATTTTATAATAAAACTGACGCAGAAACAGAACGTAAATTGCGGAAGTTGTTTTATTTTTATCATGTGTGTGCTAAAAACGTTTTATACGACTTTTTTAGAGTCCAAGTGTGGAACGTCATACGTACAATATGATTGGACAGTCATAGACACCACCAATCAAGGGAGAGAGACGGCCAAGGCCGTGACTAAAGTACTTATATCACATAGTAATAGAGAAATGCATACAGAATTAAATTCTGAATCTAAATTTGTTAAAATCTGGTTGATATTTTTTTTAAGTTAAGAGTTACACACAATTTTGTATAACAATTTTGTATTTCAAAAAAAGTGAAACTTTAAGTGATTATAACTTTTGCAGAAATACCTAAACAAACAGTATTTTCATGAAATTTGATGTTGAATTTATTTCAGAATCTATTTCTCAAATCATTTTAATTATAACTTGAATAGTTCTTGAGTAATTAATAAATAACTAGCACAAATGCATCATCGCTGTGTCCGCAGCAAGTAAAACTTAAGTAAGACTTATTGTCGTTTGTAATACTACTTAATTATTCAAAAACAAACAGTCTTACATTAATGAACTTTTCACAATCTTATTGATTTCTAAATTCTCAATCTAAAAATAAAATTATTGTATTGATTCAAGTTCTATATTAAAAGATACAATACAAAAAAAGTGTTTTTACGTTTTTTGTGAATTGAAACTTTAATTGTTTATAACTTTCGTTGCAATAATGCAACAAACATCATTTTTTCGTAGTATGATGTAGAATTAAATTCAAAATCTACTACTGAAAGAATCGTAATTCTAACCTTTATAGTTTTCGAGAATTTAATAAAAATCTAAAATATTGCACTATGCATACTTTTGACCACTACCATTAGCAACAATGAACATGCATTTTGTAAAAACGTGAACAAAGCTTCCGTCCACGTGACCTAACACAAAGATAAGTACTAAAATACTACATTAAACCCAATCTACAACTAGTATATTCCTCTATAAACATTGTTCAGTACTTTTGTCTAAACGCTTGCCCACCTGCAGTCATAATTATTTTAAAATTACACCTTATGCATCATGCGATTCAATTTGACGATGTAGTCAAATTAAATCCACGCAAACTCTGTGAGCATAAGCATTAAGCATTAAACATTAACATGTTAAATAAACATTTCCTAAAACTCTGTACATAAAAAACTCTGGATTCCCAAGCATTGCGTCAATGACAATCTAAACATAAATATTAAATATTTATCAACTACTGCAATATGTACATACCAACACAATTTTGTCCGTTTTTTTTTTTTTCATTTCACTCTAAATAATTTGGTTTCTTTCTGGGATATGAGACCGCAAACCCGTGATCGTGATGAAAAACGCGTCTGATTCACACGGCGCCAAGGGAAAACCGCATGAATAATTCCTGGATATCGATTTACAACCAACATATGTTCGCCATCCTTGCTGGTGCAGGACACGCCGCACTTTCGCTTCATTTTAAAATATTTTAGGTTAGTTTGGGGAATTGTCTAATTTAATTATTAATTTCACGAGAACTAGGTGAGGTAATGTAATTATTTTTTCAATAATAAATTAAACATTAAACGGATAATTTATAACCTTAAAAATTAATTAGAAAAATTACTTTTTTGAACAGAAATTTTCAAAAAAAAAAATCTGAATTAAATTTTTACCTTTTTGCTTTATAATTATAAAGATAAATTATTTACTTGATTGTATATTAAATATTAGTATTGCAACCCATTGTGTTGTCGAGTAATTAATAAAAATGTAAAAATATCAAACAAATCTTGTTTTTGTTTTTTGTTTTGTCTTCAGAACACATGCACTCCCATATTTACATGTTTACAAAAGATATCATATAAACATAATTTGTATAATCTTCAAACTAGAATAAGCAAACGCAAATGTTAATGCGTACTATCTTTGGAGTGTGGTCTCGCCTTATCAAAATATTTTAAGCCGGCCTAAATGCACATACCTTAAGTGTAATTGTTGCACGTTGTGAGTGTTGTTACCAAACGACTGCTGCATCCAAGAAACGGAACTAAACTAAAATTTCCGATTAAGCGATGCACGTGGTTTCGGCGTCTCTCATCGGCCAGTCTAACAACTATGATACATAATCACAAACATGAAGCGTTAGAATTCTGAAGGTCGTGGATACGCGCCGATGCTCACGACGTATAAATACACAATGCACAACACAAAATCGAAAAATGAATCATCCAACCGGTAACGTAACCGTTGTACTTCTTGAATCTAACTCGAGTTACTTGCACTCCGAAAGCGCAAGGGCCACTGTACGCGTTCGGGCGCCACAGCCTGCGTGCCCACTGCTCACTCTGCCCAATCTTTACTATAACTTGCGTTCGTGCAGTCGGCGCATGCGCACTGAACCCGTCTTCGAATACTTCGGGTGTTTTAATCTGCGTTACCACGGACAGCATAGCATAACTCTGCAAGGGTGAGGTAAACAACACTCGGTGGATTGTAACGCGGCGTACCTGAGTTGTGGGCTTGTCGCTTGGTTCAAGAAACGCAAGACACGAGAAGTCGATAAACTTGAATGCATAGCACCCACGCCTCTTAAACCCGCAGGGAAGGAAGAAAATCGGGGAAAAGCAATGCGTGAGCCGCATGTGTTCCGTGATCGCAAAGTAAACAGGTTTTTCTTGCACAATCAGCAATATTTTTGATTGTATAACATCTCGCTGATGTTGTTTACTTAATATTTGTATAAAAATCATGCGATATCACTAAATTAAACTATGTAGTCTGTACATATTACCTAATATGCATCGGTGTGATGGTTAACACCAGGTTTCGGTTTGATACCGATTGGTTTTCTCCATTTTCTCAACGAAATTCTCCGCTTCCTGTGGCGTAAGACGACCGGCGTCAGTCGCCACCGTTACGAATGCATCACGCACAGCGCGAGGCATATTTTTCGAATTTCCAGCGACCAGTACGTAGGCGCCTTCCTCCGATAACAACTTCCATAAAAACCCAGCGTTTTCAATGATTTTATGTTGTACATAACTAAAAAATATCACTGTTTTGGTTTAAACATTCAATATACTTGTATAAACTTACATTTTATAATCCTGATCCCGACTGAAAGCGGTCACCAGTGTTATCTTGCCATTTGCGTGCAGTTTTTCTTCGTCTTCACACACGAAATCTTTACCACGATTGCGACAGCCGAAGAATAACACGCAATTGTTTGGTCGCGCTGTGTTTGCTTGCACGCGTTCGAAGATAAAGTTCTTGAAGGGGGCGACACCTGTGCCTGGTCCCACCATTATCACTGGCGTGTCCTAACCTCAAACATTCGCATACTGTTACATACTGATGCAGACTAGGTATTATTCATTATTTACTTACGTCTGTTGGAAATTTAAAACTACCTTTCTTTACCCATGCACTCAACTTGGCGTCTAGTTTCAAATCAGCTAAATAATTGCTGGCTAAACCTAACCTTTCTTTAACCAACTTTGTTTTATATCTTACAACCGCAACTAATATATGAACTTCGTTCTCGTGGTATTTACAACTCGATGCGATTGAAAAGTCGCGAGGTTTAATCGCTGGCAGCACTTCAAACAGCATTTCTTTGGTTAAGTTTTTGGTCGCGTGGCGGAAATCTTCTAAAACTTCGGTGATATTCCTGCGTGGACGATTGCAATAGTTGTATAAATCGTTTTGGCCTTCTGCGGTGGTCAACTCTTCGCATTTTTCCTTCTCTATTTCGCTATCGGTGAGTTGGCCGAGAATTTCGAATGTGCGTCTTCTTGGTATTGCAGTGAGGTCGAAATATTCTTCACATAGTTGTTGGAAAGTTACTTCGTATTTCAAAAACTTTGGGATGGGCATTTCATGAGTGGTTTCGGTGATTTTGAACAACGTATCCGGCGGGATATTGACATTATTGTCTTGTAAAATGCGTTGAAATTCAGCTACTTGCGAGGGTAGATTACGAGGACGCAAGACTAGAACATCGCCAGGGGAGTATTTATGTCCAGGGCAAGCGAATTTTATTAGACGAACGTCCTAGAAATTTAAATTTAAATTTAGGTAGATGTGGGTAAAATTAATTACAGTTTCTTCTTTGTTCAGTTTTGTTTCTTCGGAATACTTTAAAACTAAAGAAAAAGTGGGATCTGTGATTTTAAAATTTCAATTTTAAATTTGCTTATCAAAATTCAATTAAAATGTATTATCTATCTCTGTGTTACTAGAGACTGGCTTAGAGTAACCTAATGTCTACGACTGTATTATTGGTGACCCGCAAAACGTGGTGGGGGTAACGTGAGCGTGATGGCAGCAGGTGTACCTGCTCGATCGAATCACAAGCCCCCACCCTCCCCCCACCACTTTTCGCAGGTATAAAAGGGCAGCGCGCAGCAGCCAAAGTGCTCAGACGTGCCTGAGTCGTCCTGCAGTCCAATCGCAGATCTTATGGTTCGGTCCTCGCTCTTTGGATAGCTTAGGTTCGCGCATATGAATATTTATTGTAAATCAAATATACATGACTTCTTAGTAGCGCGACTTATATAAATATATAAGTAAATTTAATAAAACATAAATTAACTTACTTGGAAATGATCATCACTTGTCATCCGAATATTTTCCTTCACAGCAACATCAAACTCATTCGATGCTCTTGTGGAATAATAAATAGATTGTTGCTTATATGCACCAGCTGCAGAAGGTTGCAGTAATGTAGAAGACACATTAAACCTAAAATAATAAATAAAACAAGAAATATAAGTCTAAAAGCCTAAAAAACGGATTTATGCAGTACCTTGGTATAACCTTTTGATTCTTTTCTAATACATGAACACCTTTTGGTAGTGGATACTCCAAAAGCAATGCTTTCCACAAGTCATCAATCCATGGATCAGCAACTGCATCATATCCCAACTCATGTTGGTCGTCTCCTAATCCCAAAGGCACAAGTGCTTGCCCTCCCAATTGCTGCAGACGTTTCTGTAGGCGTTTGGCAACAAAGTTGTACTTTACATAGCTTGAATCACCCAGACCCAAAATGGCAAACCTTTAAATCATTAAAAAAGCAAATTAAAGTGAATTACAATTTTAAAATTATAATTTTTATCTTACTTTACATTGACTAGAGAATTTCCAGGTAGACTCCTCCGCAGCAGGAATCGCCAGAAGTTCCGCATGTTGTCGGGTTCCTCGCCCTGTCCGGTAGTAGAACAGATGAAAATCACGCAGCGCTCCTGAACGAGCTCAACGACGTTGTACTCGTCCATTGAGCATACTTTACACGCGAAATAAAATCGTTTCGCTTCACGCCACAACCGCTCGGCCAAATCTTGAGCATTGCCAGTTTGCGAACCGTACAAAATCGTAAGCTTCTCATTTACAAACGACATCTTACACGAATATTCAACAAATAAAACTTCTTTGAGGACTTTGCACTTGTATTTAGCAATATCACAAAATCGCAAATATAAATTAATGGTTTAAATAAAAACTTGAATAAACGCCACGCTTTTGTTAAATATAAGTTAGGTCTTATGAAAAATGCGTTGTTAAATGCAATTCTAATTGGAAATCAAATGAAAATTACGTTTTAATACGATGCATGATTACAAAACATTTGACTTACTTTGAGGTTAGGAGACGAGACCATATGAGTGTCAGTCAGGGAAGGGTATTGTAAATGTGGAATGAGTAAAATTGACATTTCAAATAGTTTTCAGTCAGAAATCAATTTTTACGAATATTATTACATAACAAACTTAATTTTAATTGAAATATTAAAGTTGAAGTGTGTTTTTTGACTTATTTATCTTCTATTTCGTTATTTTCTGAGTTTAAAGTAGTTGTATTGTTTTCCGTCGTACATTCGTCGTCGCCATCTTGAATTTCTGAATTAGTTGTATTTTCTGAATACTCTGTAGTTATTTCAATAGTTGTATTAGTTACTTCAATAGAATTTGTAGTTGTTGTGTTGATTTCACCCTCTGATTCAGTTGTTTCAGTGGCATTTGTATCATTTTCATCTTCTTCGTCACCTTCTTCATCTTCCTCGCTTCCTGCTTCTTCTTCATCATCTTCATCGTCTTCATCACTATAATACTCATCAGAATCATAATCGTCTTCATCGTCATAATTTTCTTCCTCGTTATCTTTATCTTCTTCATCTTCTTCATCTTCTGCGTCAATATCACTTTTATCATCAGTTTCTGTTTCATTATCACCATCTTGTTCTTGATTATTATCAGTAGTTGATGTAACTGTTGCTGTTGCACCTTCTGTTGTTGTTGTGGTATTATCATCAACATTTACATCAGTAGTTATAGAATTATTAATTTCAGTAGTTTCTGATGTTTCTTCTGTAATTTCAGATATTTCTGTAGTTGCATCATCAATATAAGTAGTACTAGTAATTGTAGTACTAGTATCAGGGGTAGCAGTGGTAGAATCAGACAAATTTTCTTCAGAATCACTAAAAATAAACCCAAAATTATAATCCTCTGCTGTTACATTGCATTCCGGAGGTGCAAGGTTCAAAGCAAGACATTCATTTATCCTCTCATCCATAATATATCCATCTTTACACCCGCATGCCATTATGGGTGGCTCATCATCTTGTTTCACATCAGTTTGGCACGTGCGACGACAATTTACACAAAAATAATTTTCTTCATGATTAGTTTCGTTACAACACTCCGCACCTAAAAAATAAATATTAATAAATTCCGATATTTATTTACATTTGATTTAAAAATACTTACAAGTAATTATTATACTTATAATAAATATACATATTAAATTATTCATTCTGAGTTTGGCTTTCTTTTTTAATTTTACAGCAGAGTTTGATTGTTTCTGAATCACTAAAAACTGCGCACTTCTATATCTATGCTTTCTATGATTAACGCCGTGAAAATTACACTCAAATGTCCTTCACGTAGTTTAAGTTTAAGTTTTAATTCATAATAATTTATTCCGAAATAAAAGAGTTATGTTCGTTGTTTCAAGAATGTTGCTTATCAGTTGAGCAGTGCTCACATTTCCAGTCATTTCTAACAATTTCATGTTTCTGACGTAATTGATATCGTTATCACTGCAATTTTACATGCAGTTTTGTTTTTCTTTACATTGCTCGTGATTTTTATGATTCATTAAAGGGAAAAACATTTCTTTTTTTGTGCAACAAATGAAAAACGTTCAAAATATTTAAGTATTATCTAAGCAACACCAGCGCCTCTAGTGTGAGGATTATTAAAGTTGTAAAATAAAGGTCAAAGCACAATCTGGCCAACACAACCTCACAAAAACAACGTTTGTTTACGCGCTTTACAACGTTTATAAACTTTATCACAAATAATCATGGTAAGTTGTACTTGCAAATTACAATTTATTAGTAAACTAAATTTTTGTTTCTTTTTAGGCTCGTAACGCTGAAAAGGCGATGTAAGTGCATTCCAATGGTTTTGAAAGTGAATTCATTTTAACTCCCTTTGTTAAATATTTGATATTATATTAATTGCGCATAAAAAGGACTTTTATGCAATTCTATTTGCTTATTATATGACTTGTACTTTTGCAATTAATCACAAAACATTATATAATATTCTCATAGGACAACGTTGGCTCGTTGGCGAGCAGCACAAGTCGGTGAAATCGACAAACACAAGAAACGCCGCCCATACCTCGCTTCCGAATGCAAGTCACTCTACGCTTGCGAGAAATGGCGCATGCAAATCATCCGCGAGATTGCCAAAAAAGTCGCACAAATCCAAAACGCCGGTCTCGGCGAATTCCGCATCCGCGATCTCAACGACGAAATCAACAAACTCCTCCGCGAGAAACGCCACTGGGAGTCCCAAATCAAAGAACTCGGCGGTCCCGATTACTCCAAAATCGGTCCCCGAATGTTGGACCATGAAGGCAAAGAAGTTCCAGGCAACCGGGGCTACAAATACTTCGGTGCTGCCAAGGAACTACCTGGTAATGATTTAAGTTAAAATAATTTAATTTATTGACCGAGTCTTCATCACGAATCACATCCAATCAGTCGTTATTTGCATCGTCATCATTCACATAATATTAAGAGGGACATTGATCAATCAATCGCTTGGAGGGAGTTGAGTTATTTAACTTGTCGGCGCGTCGCGCGCCCTAGCGAATTAGTGTTTACACTAGAGTTGAAACATTCACTAATTAGCAGCTAATGGTAATCTGTAATCACGGGACATGTAGTAATTAAAATATTTTTGCTTCATTTCTGATGTGCACGGTTGCAGGCGTGCGCGAGCTGTTTGAGCAGGAACCGCCGCCGCCTCCGCGCAAAACGCGCGCCGAGATGATGAAGGACATCGACGCCGACTACTACGGCTACATGGACGACGATGACGGTATTATTATTCCTCTGGAGATGGCTGCTGAAAAAGAAGGTAAAGATTAAACAACCAATAATAATAAATAATATACTAATTCATGTGTTTTTAACAGCGATACAAAGGAGTATAGCTGAATACAAAGCGAAGAAAGAAGAAAAACTCGGTAAAGAAACAACATCCGATCCGGAGGATGAAGAAGAAAATATCTACGCAGTACAATCAGATGACGAAGATGATAATAAGAAAGATACCGGTGATGGCGCGCAGAGATACACTGCGCATGTGCCGGTTCCATCGCAACAAGATGTCGAAGCTGCGTTACTCCGTCGTAGAAAACAAGAACTCATGGAAAAATACGGTATTACACCGATGGAAACTTAAACTTAAACTAAGATAACTAGTAAGATTACAACATGCGCAAATAAATTAATTTTTTATCGATAAAATAAAATACCTTGAGAGTAAATTAAGCACTAGTCAAAATCCCTCTGCATAACAGCGTGAACTCGGTGACAGTTTCACTTAGTTTTCTTTTATTGGCCTTTTCTCGAAGCACCGCCTTGACAAAGTGCTCCTTCTGTTGTGCGTTCACCCTCGGCGATGGGAAGCCCTCCTGCTGCAGCAGCCCTTGCAGCCACCGCGCGAAATTATCACAGTATTTCTTATTCAACGCCAGTAGGATATCGGCGAGGACATCTGCGGACGCCCTTGGCGCTGATCCTATTAAAAATATAAAAAGTTTAGCCTTTTTAAAACACATTTTAATAATACTAACCTAAACAGAGTAAAACTCTCATGACTAGTGCCTCCCCGTAGTTCTGCACGACGGCCGCCTGTCCAGTTTCACGACTATGCGTAATAAAATTCACCAAAAACGATGTGCAAGCTTTAATGGCCGCCAATTCATTCATGCCTAGGCAAACCGTCGCGCATTGAAACAACGCCGAGCAATCAACGCCGCCATTTGCAATGAGCACAGCCACTTTTTTGAAAATCTGCGCTAGTAACAAGAAGAACCCTTCTATAAGATCGGTCTTCTCGCTGAGGTTATTTGTACTGTTCAATTGCGCGATTAACGTCAGCGATGTTGTGATAATCTCCGCTAACAAGTGCTGCATTGTAGCAATGTATTCAGGCTCTTTACCAAAAAGAATCATGGCCGTGCGTGCGACAACCAATATACTCGGCTGAGGTGTTTCACGATAAATACGCACGACCAAAGTTAAAATATCATTCACCAATGGCTTGGCATCATCCATCAATGTAGTCAGAGTTTGTTTCAGAAGCAAAGCCAGTACTTCAATCACCTCTGTGTTTGTATGATATTTAGATCCGATTATCGTGTATAAAGACATTGTATTCTGCACAACTAGTAATAGAGGTTGTTCAATATTCTGCGGTGGCATGCTATTTTCCTCATCAGCATCCAGTGGTACCACATGCAACGAACCAAACAACGCTGATAGTATTTTGAGTCGTGTCGCTAGGCGCACAGCAACCGCATCGCTTTCTGGCTGCGATAACAAGCTCTGAATCTCTTCGAATGACGGCGCAAGAATAACATTCAAATACTGCATGGTATTCGCCACGGGGACAATGCTCAATACTTTACCAACACTGTACATAATACGCACACATTCCGACAGCTTTAGATTACCGCCCTGGAGGCCATTTTGGCATGCGATTAGTATTTCCTCGGCGTATGGAAGTAAAAACTTTTGACAATTGTGCGTTAAGTCTTTCAGCGCCATCGTGGCGGCTGGCGACACTTCGGGATTAGTCAATCCTGTGATAACCAGCGGGACAACTTTACATAACATGTTCGGATGGTCCGCTAACCATTCCGAATACGAGCCCACACACTCCAAACAACTGCTCAGGACTTTCACGTGTAGATCATCATACGGTATTGTTTTGAGAATATGCATCAACTTGGGAAGGAAAAGATTTTCAAGTTCAATGCATTCGGCAACTGATGAGAAAGCATGCAGGACACTTTCGACAAGATTCCAATTGTTTGAATTGATCACACATTTTGTGAGCGCATCCTGCAGTTGCACGATGAGTATGTCCAACATTTCAATGTTTAACACATTGTAGCAGTACATGAAAGTATCGCTGATGTCCTGCCGGTAACATCGGAACATCTCTTTGTCATCCAGTGTCCAATTGGACGCTTCTTCACTGGATGGAAACATAGACTTGCGCAGCATTACACACGTCAACTGTCGATAGTATGGTTTGATGATTAGTAATAACTCTGCGCATTGTGCTGTATCCAATGATAAGATATCTTCTTGTAATGTGTACCAGAAACCAAACGTGACTGTACTACTTGTTTCATCCACTGGATAGGTTCCTGGTAAATCCGTGCATCCCAATATGCATCCGAATAAATCATTCGCGATCTTTCTGTCAGTCTCTTCGTTGCTTCTCAAACTACTCACGAATAGTTTACAGTGCGTATCGCCGATTGTTTCTATCAATAAATAAATACTTGTCATGATGTCCTTATTCAATTCGGCGCTGGCCTTCTCGTTGTTTAGGATTTTATTGAATTTGTCGAGAATGTTCGTCGTGTGCTTCATGACGTAGCCGGGGTATTTCGTGGTGTGTGGATGTTGTACTACTGCGGTGAGTGCCTCGAGTGTCACTTCGATGAGTTCCATTTCTTCGGCGCTCATGCATTCGGGGTCGGAGCGATTCCAGTAGACGAAACATGTTAGGTCGACGAGGAGATTCATGACGCGAGAGCAATCGTCGATGGTGACACCGCCGAGTTGGATCCATGCGGCTGCACAGCGCGATGAATGTAGATAGGTCGTTATGTTAGACATATCAAAACTAAAATAATAGGAATGTATTGTTTTTTTTTTGTAGAAATTATGGAATTAATGCTTACTTTGCATTTGGTATGGGGACTAGGCACATCTCCACCACTTTGAGGATATCTTTGGAGACTTCCTGGAGGACTGACTTGACGCGATGTCTTTGGCTCGTCGCGAGTGTTGTGCTTTCGAATTCTTCGGGGATAACGGTGAGAATCTCCAGCAATATCCATATAACTCGTTCGGGTTCGACGTTCGGGAGATATTGGGGTTGAAAACTGCTTACTAGTTCTTCGAATGCTTTTGGCCAGTGGTGGGGAACTGTGTGGATTATGTACGCAGATAACTACAAAGTTAAAATTAGTTAAACAAATGTTTTTGGTCATGTAATTGGCAAATATTGTATTTCTTTCTATTTTTTTTGCCAAACTACTATATTACACTATTATTACTCCACTAATTAATATTATACACAAAATCATCAACATTTTAGCTATTTTTGTAACCCTAGCAAGCAAATTGAGTCTTTTAACTTAAATTTAACAAAAACTTATATACTAACACACTTTAAAAACTAAAATTTATCAAATTTCAACTTACTGTAATGCAGAGACGATTCAAAACAATTTTGGGCCCCATTGCAAAGTTAACAATGGCATCCAATATTCTTTTCTTAAGATTCTCATAATGTTCCTGTGGCACTTCATCCCAGGCCTTCAAAATCTTATTGTGTAAAGTTGTAGCAGCAAAAAATTGTACTTCAGATGTCTAAAACATGAAAAATATAAACAAAACTTATCTGATAAACTAAATAAAAATGTATACCCTTTGGGGATGCAATAATTCCCACACAAAACTCCAAGCTTGAGGGGAATTCTGTGCTTCTGTGAGCCACTGATGCGCTTCTGCCTGCTGTGCCGCTTCCGATCTGTAGAATAGACACACTGCCTTCTCTAGATTCTCCGCTGTAAATTCCATCGCAGTGCAGTTCTTTTTGCACCTGATATCAGCTTATTTTGCAAATTATTTTTTCACAAATAACCTAAAAACCGCCTCGGGTATAATGCAGCGTTGATTAATTATGAAAACCTGATGTTTCGCGATAGCACTGCGTCGGTTTCATATTGCTTTTCCCACGACCTCCAGGCAAACGCAAGCATAAAGTAACCGGAGAAAATTGTTTGTTTTCCAGTTGGTCAAGTTTCGTCTAGGAGACCCAACCTGACAGCCGGAACCCGGAACAGCTGAACGGGATCAGCTTGCTGCATCGGGTATCACCGTTCATCTTCGACAAGAATGTCAAACAAATTTTAAACTTGCGCAAGCGCAATTATGATGACATTCTAAAGGTTAGCAATATAAAACATGAGTTGTACAATTTTAGCAATTTTTCATTTCTAAAAAGATTAAACATTTGTTCATCACTATATAAAATGCGCGGCACTTAGGAGGGCGCCACCAAAATATATAACTAAATAAAAAAGAAAAACATCATATTTACATATACATGGAATTCCTCTCTTCTCATCTGCCTTCGATTAATATATAAAAAAAAAACATTAAATATGTAATAAAATAAACACGAAACAAGTATTATCATCGGTGCGATAATGGCAGTAATAATAATAATATAATAATATATAAAGAGAACCACAGAATTCGAGAAATCAATGAGAGAAAAAAAAAACGCTACGGAACAAGACGAGGAGAATACGTCTCCGGTAAAATTATAGTCTTGTTTTGAAAAATACTTTTAGTTATTTATCCTCTTTAGATTATTTCGTACATATCCGTGATCGCGTTTGTTAGTTTTTGTTTCGTAGCCAATCAGTCTCGCACTTGGTTCCACACACTTTTTCGCTAAATTTCGCTAACACATATTCGAATATTCACAATTCCAAAAGGGGTTAATTCAATTTTAAGGTTAATTCATTTAAGTTAAGGTTAAACTATCCGCCATTTTGAATAAAAATCACTTTCTTTCTAAAAACATGTGTCTAACCCCTTATCGCCATCGAAAAAAAATGCAAATTTCACGCAACGACAAACTAAAAATAATTCAAAGCGCAGCACAGAGTTTGCACGCTGGCAAAGTGTGAAAGGTTGATCATTGAAGTCAGTTGAGATTGTGATGTGTTTGCTGAGTATTTCATGTCAGTATTGAGCATTTCAACTCCATGTTACCACTATTAACCTCTAAGTATATTGCTTTTTGTTTTGTAAATATGTTTTGATCAGTGTGTGACTTTGTTCGGTTTGTGTTCTAATTTTAGGCCTACCATGCTTACAAAATATCGTTATCACTCCTGGATCTCATCTACTTTTGCTTTGTGTCCGGCGCGTCCTTTGTTCGATCGTTTGTGAATAATAAAACTGGCATCGTTGTTGGCATCGCATTTAAAAAAAAATAATAAAACGAAAAGTCTACGCAATAAATTACTAGAACTGAGATTCGAATTCGAGAATTCAATTTTTCGGAGACACAAATAAAACTAGTGTGTACTTGTAGTACAGCAGGGTGTGAGTGAGTACTAAAGGCATCCGACGTCGGGGTGCTGCGATTGCGACTTGCGCGACTTGCCGCCCTTGGAGGACTCGACCTTTACCTGCTCGATGCTTGTTTTGCGCGGGTTGCCTAGCGTGACCAGCGTGCTAGCTATTGCCAAACCTGCTGACTGGCCCACTACTGTATATGGTTCACCACCTGACAAAAAACAGAATAAAATATTAATTGATGAAATATTCATTTGTTTTAAATGTATCACTACGAGCATTCTTCCACATAAAATAACTGTTAGTTAACGGGATTTGACAATAATGTCAAAATTTTACACTCGCGCATGCGCAGTAATATAGATCTATGAAATATGAACATGAATATGAAGTAAAATTCTATTTACCTGTGGGTAATCGAACGAGAAGACTTAAAACAGCGGCGCGATTGCCATTGCACGGTTCTAAAGCTATGGGACTAGGTGCATCTTTCTTGCTCTTGAGGCGGTCGAGTGCTGCAATCACCGCCGTATCCGTGTCCATCTTGTCTTTCACTTCCAACTCGACCAGCACCTGCGAGAAAGGCCGCGACGCCATCTGCTCCATCTCCACAAACAGACGCTGCCGCCGTCGATACATATCATATTTCTGTTTCACCTTCCACAGGAACGCCGCAATCAGCAGCAGAAACAAGAAACACCTACAAAACAATATAAATTTCAATTCATGAATTTTAAAATTTGTTTCTTGCTTACGTTGAAAATGTAATAAAAAACTGTTGCAAATTCAACTTGGGATACTGCGAGAACGAAATCTGTATCCACAGCGGCGGTTGAAAATCATACACGTAGACATGGAAGGTGGTCAGCGTTACATTATTCACCATTCCAAAGTTATACTCTGATTTGGCGAATCGCGACCGGAATGTCGTGCAATTCTGCGCTGTAAATATCGCCTTTTCCTCTTTCGAGTTTGGTATCTTCACAGTGATGTTCATCTTCGCCAGCACCGAGCAAGTGATGGTGAAATCAGCATCCACGTCGGGTTTGTTTGGCGAATTTCGGAAGTTAATCTGCGTATAGTGCCTGTCCTCCTTCTTGGACAGATTAAATGTGAATTGATAATCGATGGTCAGGTCGTAGTAACAGAATCCTTTGTTTGTCGGGTCGCCAAAGTAGTGATTCGCCGCGTCGCACTTTTCGCAATGATCACCACCTAAACCTTTAGTGGTGCAATAACATTTGCCAGTTTCGGGATGACACTGCGTCGCCTGGCCATTGCACTCACACGGTTGGCATTTTCCGCCATTCACGGGTGAGCCCCAATACCCAGGCATGCAACGATCGCAATGTGCTCCAACTGTCAAATCCTTGCACGGTAGACACGTGCTTGAATTACCTTTACAAGACGCATGTCCATTGCATTGACATACTGGGCAAGTTGTAAAATGCCAACGCTCCGATGGACATGTGCTGGATGGTAGTGACTGAGTGTGTAGAGTGGGTCCCGCATATCCGCCTGGCATACATTTGCCTAAACCAGTGCGACTACCATCATCGCACCAGCCGCATGCGGGATCATCTCTACATTGCGCACACGTTGAATAAAAGCTGCATTGGGACTTCTCTTCACTTCCACGGCTGCGGCACTTGCTACTCACAGTTGTCCACTCGCGGCATTGGCCATAGGGGAAGCTAGATGTGTAAGCGTTTTTATCAACGCATCTGCCTTCGTTCTGACACCAAATGCACTCTTCCTGAGTGCAGTTTTGGCATGAAGTGTACTCGGCGCACACTCGCGGACAATGAGTGCCAACATCGACTTCCACTTCGTTGGGCATTACTCCGCTCGAGTTGTGGACGATAAACGCCGTGCATTTGGCGGGTTCGTACTTCCATCTGCAAGTGTAGTTGGTTTCGTCTTGGGACTGGCATGCTTTGCAAGTGTGCAACTCTTTGCAATAAATTCCGGGATCGATTGGGCACTGATCCAATGTTGAGATTCCTTTCGAGTCCATCTCTTTGCAGCTTTTGTAAGTACATCCTTAAGAAATCAATGGTAAAAATTAAATCGTGTATTATATTAGTTTAATAACATACCTGAAGCACACCAAACGCAATTCCTCGTATTCTGCACGCAGCTGCTGCAGTCCTCCATGGACTTGCACTCGTCCTGATACTGATAGATTCTGTGCGCGTTAAAATTGCGACTCATCTCGGGACATTTAAACACAACACCGTCGTTGTTTAGTAAGTTCTTGGGTATCTCCTTGACATTAACGCATTTGGCGTTCTTCTGATCCCAAACACATTTTACCCCGGGCCGGGTGCCGAGGCACGCCTGCTGGTTGACTAGATGTTCACATCCTCCCGGTCGATATCTGATAATGTCCGATAGCATTTGTCCATCGAATCCACCATAGATATACAACGATCCTTCAAATACGGACGCTGAATGGCCAAAGCGTGCAAGATCGCTTTGAATTTGATCCGGAGCCGCAATTGACTGCCACGTGTCGCATATAGCGTCATAGGCCATCATCTCCGAACTGTAGCACTTAGCGCCGCCGTTATAGGACGTATCATTGTGCGTGTTGCCGCCGAAGACAAGCATCAGCGTGGGGCTAACAAACGTGGCTGAATGTAAAAAACGAGCGCTGGGCGCGTCGGCCAAAAGCGTCCATACTCGCGAATGCGGGTCATACGAATAGAGATTCTTGCTGAGTATTTGTGAGGATTGACCTTCTGAGATGACACCGCCATACACGTAAATTTTAGCGGTGTAGTAATCCCATGCCGCTGTGTGGCCATAACCGCCTTTCACTGGGAACCCGCTTGGCTTCACTATGTGCCATTCGCGGGTACCAAAATAATATTCTTGCACTGTATTTAGATAACCTAAATAGAATAACACAAGTTATTCCTACATTCTGCCTAAATTTTAAGAGTTTGACTTACCTAGAAGAGGCGAATGGCCAAAAATCACAATCATTCTGTCCGCCATACTGTTTTTAACATTAGTAACAAGTGTAGCAGTGTGTCCAGCAACGCGGAGAGGTCCACAGAGCAGATAACTCCCGTTACACGACACAGGCCGCACGGTGATATTCTCCCAAGACTTGGCGTTGATATCAAACGCCCATAACTCTGAAGTCGGACCGCGGTTACCAACAATTCCACCGTAGAGGAACAATTTATCGCCGTAGAGAACTGTGGAGTGCGCATATCGCATCTGCGGACCGTGGGTTAAATGCGCAGTTTCCCAAACATGTCCATTAAAATCATAAGTATAGAGCATACTGCCCTTGTTATAACTCTCGCCGGATATCACATACAAACTATCCTTCCACACAGCAGCCCCATGTGAAGCAGAACCAGGAGGAATAAAACCATTCGGTTGCACACTCTCCCAGTACCCATTGACGGTCAACTGTGAGCAGTCTTCTCCCTCGAAGCCTGCGGTACACCTGCAACCATCTTCCGGTTCGCAGGTGCCTCGACCCTCAGATCTGCCACAATTAGCCGGACATTTCTCCAAATGACAGGCGGTGCCCGTCCAATGACCATCACATGTGCATACTCCATCAATGCAGACTCCATTACCTGAACAATCAACTCCTGACACATTTGATGGACATGCATTGATTCTATAGGTAATGTTGAACCCAGACATATTAAATGCGTCATCGGAGAAGAAGTGCACTAACGCTGCGCCACTTTGCGCGACAACCTCAGGCACTCGGCGGATCTTGTAGGAGTCTTTGTACATCAAACCACTGAATACTGCTAGCAGTGGTGAGTTGACACTGTCCCCATCAAAGATGTATAAATGATCCCATCCACATTCAGTGGCAAATTCTTGAAGATGAATGGTTATAGTTGAGTTAGGCGCATCAATCAACCAGCTGCATTTTACTCCAATTGAGTAATTGCCAAAACCATCATGGATTGTTCCATTGGATGTCCCAAGCCTTTAAGAAGAATTTATTGGCAAATAAAATTCTAAGTATTTATAAATGTTATTGAATATATATTTTACCTGACTTTTCCTCCGCAGTATTGGCACTGGAAACCCTGCCAGCCGTCGTAGCAGACGCAGGTCTCGTTGAGGCAGATGCCGTGCCCGCCGCAGTCCTCTGCGCTGCTGCACTTGCTGTCCGCGAGCGCAAAGCAGCCGACGAAGACGACCGCCCCCAGCAACAGCAAGAGGCATTTTCTGCGATACTTGGATTTGAAGAGGAAGAGAAACATTTGCAATATCTCGAGCATTGTCGCTCACGCGAGCTCTTGCACGAACATAACTGTTAATCGGGCCATATTTAGTCGCGCATTCGGCGGAACGCGAACAATCGGCCAGCAGCGCTATTCACATTCGGTCTATTGAAGCACGCATTCGAGACGCTGATTTAGCGCTGCGTCGCGCACATTTTTCACGCCCGCGATCGGGAATTTTCACTTCACAAGCTTCGCATCCGCGACAAACTTCGCTACTTTCTCGCCTGTCGACTTCGACTGTGTTCTGTTTTCACGAAATTGACAGCCCACAAATATGTTTACATACCACGCATTGGAAATAAATTGACGCTTGTTGTGGCATAAAAAGAAAAAGGTAGCGACAATTCCAAGTGCGCTTCTTTAGCACACTGTATATCAGCGTTTCAATGTCAAAAGTAGTGGACAGCGCCATCTTCAATTTATTGTTTACAATTTTACTAACGGCAGTAGTTAGACCAGAAAAATAAAAGAAATTTCTAGGTACACACACAAAGATAAAGGATCTAAAGTCCTCTTTTTATCTAACCCTGTCGTTGAATATAACGTAGAAAATACCCTTACTTCTGTAAAAGTCAAAATGGATGTGTAGAGTCTCTCAAATTAATTTAAATTTATTTAAATTTGTTTTAAACCCCCTCACGATATATGCACTTCCTAAAAGTGAAAAGACTATTAACAACGCTAATTCTGCCAAATAAAACCTAAATTTGTGCTAAACGTACCTAAAAATAATCATAATAAACATAAAAAGTATTAAAAATAGAACAAAATCAATTTACACAAAAACTCCAATATAAATAATTGTTCAGGACAAAGTCCAATAAAGAACGCGGATTGGAGAGGACAAGGTCCAAAAAGGGATGTCTAGTCACCTCAATTTCTGGGGATTCTGAATAAACGCTACCTGTATCAACAAAGGTGGTTGAATGTCATAGAGATATACTTGGAATGTGGTAAACGGGACCACATTCAGATATCCAAATTTATACTGAGATTTTGCAAATTTGGCGCGGAATGGTTCATTCGAGCAACTCTGCCCGGTAAAGATTGAACTTTCTTCTTTGGTGTTTGCTGTCTTCATAGTCAGGTTCATCAGTGCCGGTACCGAGCACTTGATGTAAAAATCAGTATCCAAATTAGGTTGGTCTGGCGAAACCCGGAAATTAATCTGTTTATACTGCAGGTCCGCCTTCTTCGACAGATTAAATGTGAATTGATAGTTCATAGTAACTTCGTAGTAACATAATCCATTGTTTATCGGATCGCCAAAGTAGTGATTATACTTGTCGCAGTTTTGGCAATGATCACCCACTACACCTTTAGTGGTGCAATAACACTTGCCAGTTTCTGGATGACACTGCGTCGCCTGACCATTGCACTCACACGGTTGACACTTTCCGCCATTCACGGGTGAACCCCAATACCCAGGCATACAACGATCGCAATGTGCCCCATCTGTCAAATCCTTGCACGGTAGACACATGCTTGAATTACCTTTACAAGACGCATGTCCATTGCATTGACACACTGGGCAAGTTGTAAAATGCCAACGCTCCGATGGACATGTGCTGGATGGTAGTGACTGAGTGTGTAGAGTGGGTCCCGCATATCCGCCTGGCATACATTTGCCTAAACCAGTGCGACTACCATCATCGCACCAGCCGCATGCGGGATCATCTCTACATTGCGCACACGTTGAATAAAAGCTGCATTGGGATTCCTCTTCACTTCCTCGGCTGCGACACTTGCTACTCTCAGTTGTCCAGTCGCGGCATTGGCCATAAGGGAAGCTAGATGTGTAAGCGTTTTTATCAACGCATCTGCCTTCGTTCTGACACCAAATGCACTCGTCTTCAGTGCAGCTTTGGCATGAAGTAAACTCGGCGCACACTCGTGGGCAATACGTAGATGTATGAACTTGGTTCAGTATTAACTTGTTGGGGTTGTGGGCGATGGACGGCTTGCATTGGAGAAGATACCGGCTCCAATTGCAAGTGTAGTTAGGTATACCATGTGAATGGCATGCATTGCAAGTGTTTAATTCTTTGCAGTAAATTCGAGGGTCTGCGGGACACTTATCCAATGACAAGACTGCACTGGAATTTCCATCATTACAGTATTTATAAGAACATCCTTAAACATTGAAATGGAAATAATTAAATTGTGTATGTTTACGACTTTACAACTAACCTGATGGGCACCACACGCAATCTCTTGTATTCTGCACGCAACTGGTGCAATCTTCAAACAAACCACAGTCCTCCAAGGATTTAAAGAGTGTGTCCATCCTTAATCTTGTATCGGGGCATTTAGACACATCTGAATTTTTGTTTAATAACTGCCTGCGTATTGTTTTTACATTGATGCACTTGGCATTCTTCTGATCCCAAACACATTTTACCCCGGGCCGGGTGCCGAGGCACGCCTGCTGGTTGACTAGATGTTCACATCCTCCCGATCGATATCTGATGATGTCCGATAGCATTTGTCCATCGAATCCACCATAGATATACAACGATCCTTTAAATACAGACGCTGAATGGCCATAGCGTGCAAGATCACTTTGAATTTGATCTGGAGCCGCAATTGAGTGCCACGTGTCGCATATAGCGTCATAGGCCATCATCTCCGAACTATAGCACTTGGTGCCGCCGTTATTGGACGTACCATTGTGCATATTGCCGCCGAAGACAAGCATCAACGCAGGGTTAACAAATGTTGCTGAATGTAAAAAACGAGCGCTGGGCGCATCGGCCAAAAGCGTCCATATCTGCGAATGCGGGTCATACGAGTAAAGATTCGTGCTGAGTGTTTGTTTACTTGTGGAACCACCATAAACGTAAATTTTACCAGTATATTTATCCCATGCGGCTGTATGACCATAACCGCCTTTCACTGGGAACCCGCTTGGCTTCACTATGTGCCATTCGCCAGTGCGAAAATAATATTCTTGCACTATATTCAGATACCCTAAGTGGAATCACACAGGTTATTCATATATTCTGCCTAAATCTTAAGAGTTTGACCTACCTAGAAGAGGCGAATGACCAAAAATAACAATCATTCTGTCCGCCATACTGTTTTTAACATTAGTAACAAGTGTAGCAGTGTGTCCAGCAACGCGGAGAGGTCCACAGAGAAGATAACTCCCGTTACACGACACAGGCCGCACGGTGATATTCTCCCAAGACTTGGCGTTGATATCAAACGCCCATAACTCAGAAGTCGGACCACGGTTACCAACAATTCCACCGTAGATAAACAATTTATCGCCGTAGAGAACTGTGGAGTGCGCATACCGCATTTGCGGACCGTGGGTTAAATGCGCAGTTTCCCAAACATGTCCATTAAAATCATAAGTATAGAGCATACTGCCCTTGTTATAACTCTCGCCGGATATCACATACAAACTATCCTTCCACACAACTGCCCCATGTGAAGCAGAACCAGGAGGAATAAAACCATTCGGTTGCACACTCTCCCAGTACCCATTGACGGTCACCTGTGAGCAGTCCTTTCCCTTGAACCCACCTTTGCACTTACAACCATGTTCCGTGCAGGTGCCTCGACCTTCAGATCTTCCACAATTTCCTGGACATTTCTCCAAATGACAGGCGGTGCCCGTCCAATGACCATCACATGTGCATACTCCATCAATGCAGACTCCATTACCTGAACAATCAACTCCTGACACATTTGATGGACATGCATTGATTCTATAGGTAATGTTGAACCCAGACATATTAAATGCGTCATCGGAGAAGAAGTGCACTAACGCTGCGCCACTTTGCGCGACAACCTCAGGCACTTGGCGAATCTTGTAGGAGTCTTTGTACATCAAACCACTGAATACTGCTAGCAGTGGTGAGTTGACACTGTCCCCATCAAAGATGTATAAATGATCCCATCCACATTCAGTGGCAAATTCTTGAAGATGAATGGTTATAGTTGAGTTAGGCGCATCAATCAACCAACTGCATTTTGTACCAAGTGAGTAATTACCAAAACCGTCATAGATTGTTCCATTCGATGTCCCAAGCCTTTAAGAAGAATTAATTTGCAAATAAAATCATAAACATTTATAAATATGATTTTTACCTGACTTTTCCTCCGCAGTATTGGCACTGGACCCCCTGCCAGCCATCGTTACAGACGCAAGTGTCGTTAAGACAGATGCCGTGCCCGCTGCAATCCTCTTCACTGCTACATTTGCTGTCTGCGACCGCAAAACAGCCAACGAAGACAACCGCCCCAAGCAGTAGCAGAAGCCATTTTCTCCTATACTTAGATTTGAAGGGGATCAGACACATTTGGTCATATTTAGACCCAATAGAATCGAACATTTGGCCAATCGCTAATTCAATTGAAAAACTGCAGTAAGAGATACAACAGGAAATGTTATATACTTTTGGTTGATGCTTGGCAATTCGTATGATTAATTTATAATAGAGAATCGTGTTCATAACTAATTTGAAGCATCTCGATCAAAGGTTATTTGCGCAATGGAACGCAACATTCAGTAGTGACGAAGTGACCTGTTGTGAATAGTTGATAAGATAAATGCTAACTAAATTCACCGTTTACAAAATAAGTTTATTTAACTGAAAAGAAAAACATAATGAGCTAAATTGGTCAATCCAATCTCAAATATTGCCCATCATCATTTATTTATATACAAATAAACACTTAAATCAGAGATTCAATGTCAAGAAGTTTTACACACAATCACTGATTATGGATTTAACGGGAAGGAAAATAAAACATACCCAGGAAAACCAAATAGTAAAATATCTCTTCAAAATATCTTCCTTATATAAACATGTTAGATTAAAATTTACGTTTAGTAACCTAATGTTTGATACCTTTTACACCCTTACCAGCCTGTAGAAGTGGATTCTTCAACGCCGAACACCCCTCGCACCCGCATTTCGAAGGAACAGACATTGGTTTCTTAAATTTATACCCATCCTGACAAGTCAACTCGACCAACAATGGTTTGTAATCCAAAGCTCGACAACACGAACAAACAGATTCATGCTTCCCAGTAACTATTTAAAATTTAAAAACACATTATTAGTATTATAAATCTATTAAAATAAAACACCTATACCTTTATTAAACAACGTTGCAGAATGACAAGTCCCTACGCATTCAGTGAAACCTTTCAACTCTTCAATGTTTTTACACACGCCATGTCCTTCTCTTTCCGCAGTAATATAATGCAAACTCTTTTTGCCAGTGATTTCCTGCGGCACGCAATCACCCATTGCCAGTGCAGTTACATTACAATATTCACAACAACCTTTCGTATAAACATTCTCCGGTGGACAGTCATCAATCTGCGGACAGGAAACCTGATGACTTGAAACTGTAAACTGTCCCAGGAAGTTTTCACACGTGAATGTCGTACAGTTATCCGCAGAAGTCCAGTTAACACCGGGTGATTTAAGTGTGTTCTCTACTACGCATGCGCGTTGTACACATTCGCCACAACAAGTCACATTCGAAGCTACATACTCCCATCCCAAGGGACAATCCGTATCACATGTTTTGATACTTTCCTGCTTTTTAAGCACTCCGGGTGAAGTTTCAACACATGTGTACGTTTTACATTGATCCCCGTCTGGGCATGGCCATGACTGACCAATCATATACATTGTATCGCCGACTTTACACGCGGACATCTTGTGTTTCTTACAGCATTCACCTTCGATCGCTTGGAATTCATAGACAAAGTTATCAAACTGTTCCTGGGCGATTTCTGGACATACAATACTCAAAGATTGAACTTGCATCTAAAAATTTTAAGGTTAGAAATCAAAAGTAAATTATATATAGAAACATACCGTTCCATTGTCAGCTAAACAAGTGTAATGCATGCAGAAATCTTCCGAGGTCCAGTTGGTACCAACTGATTTGACTTTCCCATCGACGACACAACCAATTGCCTTGCAGGAACCACAACATTCGTGAGATTCTTTTGTTGCTGGTACGTACTCATAACCTATATCGCAACTTTCATCACAACTGATGATTTGGGTTAGTTTCTGGACGCCATAACCCTTTGTTTCAACACATTCTAACTTGGTGCATGGGTTGTGTTCATCCGTCCACTTCTCCCCAATGTGGTAAATCTTACTATTGTATTTACAACCACTTCGTTTCATCTCCGGACAACATTCACCCTTAATCGGCTCTATCAATAAATCATACTCTGCGTAATCAGGTGAAGATGTCACTAAAGGACACTCGGTGGTTGTGCAAGCCGAATGGAATCCTGTGGATTTAGATCCATAACATTTGCATGATCTACAAGGTCCATCATTCCACGTATCATTCGCTTGTTTTAATAATTTTTGTTTCTCGTATTGACTACGTTGTCTCTCGCCGCCATTTTCTGCTTCGATGTGATCCAAGTCCACAATACAACTTTCCGGTGCAACGCATTTGTATTCAGGACAACAACTTGTCTTCCCAGCATCAGTTTTATTCAAACTATAGAATTCGTCACATTTCGGGGCTGCGGGACATAGATTGGTATCACAAACAAGTTCTACGGTTGGACAACATCCGCCATCTTTGATTTTCTTTGTCATTCCAACTTCCTGATCGGGATCTGCTTTCAAATCAACAACTGCGCACTCTTCAGGTGGTAGACATTCACAAACAAACTGTTGACATCCATCTGACTTGGTATCTAGTTTAGCAACTTGCCCAAAAGCACAATCAAGTTTCTGTGGGGGATCACATGTAGGTGAAGCTGTTGCTGAAGGTATACAGATATACTTCTCACAGCACTCATCTTTTTCTTTTGTGAGTTTGACAGCGTTATATCCATACTCGCAGAGGGTATCTATAGCAGGACAATGTTTGGTTTCACAACGAATAGAACTACCCTCACATTCACAAGTTGTACAAGCGTCTTTAGTCCACTTGTCTCCAGGATGATGACCATGTTCATCACATGTGATACACATCTTTTCTTCAATACATGTATTATTCTGCATTACTTTGCCTTCCGGGCAGAAACAACCGGAAGTTGGGACTTCATTGCATTTCTTTTGAGGGTTCTTTATTGAATCACAGGTGACAGGGCATGATGTCCCACAGGTTTGGTATTGTTGGCCATCAGGACACTTTGTTTGTGGGCAAAGATCCGAATGCCAATTGACACAGAATCCATTACTGAGGCATTCTCTAGCGTAAGAGGAGATGGCGCTGCAGGCTAGTTCCGGATGACCACCGCAGATATCCTTATGGCACCAGTCCAGGAACATTGCAGGGTCTAATAATGGATGACACTGAAAAATTAAAAATAAGTATTTTAAATACAATAAGGTTCAAGACTTTATTACAAGTGACTCAGAATACATTAATATAATTAATTAAAATTTAGGTTCTGTTGATGGTTCATAGAGACTCCTACAAGCAAGGTCAATATCCGGGTAAGCATAATCAAAACCAAGAGATATAGCCCTTTCAGGTTTAACCTTCGGCCCAGTTGTGACCATTACATGCCTGCCTTGGAACATGATCTTCAAAATGGACTCCGGCATCGGAATAAAAGCAGGTCTATTCAATGCCCCTGCAAACGCCTTAGTAAACTCAGCATTTGTGGTCTGTTGAGGAGCAACCCCATTGAATATCCCTTTCACTTGATCATTCTCTATACCAAAGAGGATCAACTTGGTCAAGTCACTGACATGAATCCAAGGCAGCATTTGTTTTCCGGAACCCATAACTCCACCCAAACCCAAACTAAACGGCAGATGCAATTGCTTAATCATCCCTCCTTCACGTCCAAGAACAACCCCACTCCTGATGATTATATTACGACAGTTTAATTCCGAAGGCAACTTTGAAACCCTCTCCAATTCAATGCACATCTTCGACAGGAAATCAAAATCTTTCACATGCGCGCTTTCATCATGAACATTTTGATCACATTCGTATATCCCAACACCGGACATAATAGTAAAGGACTTAACAGAACCATTTGCGGCTTCAATAGCTTTCCGTAGAGTAGTGGTGGTATCAATACGTGAATTCCAAACTAGATCACGAAACGCGCGTGTCCATTGCCGTTTCAAATCGAGAATATTCTGCCCGGCGAGATTGACCACCGAGGAGGTGTTTTCTGGTAGTCCGGCAGCACGTACACTCTCCCAGGATATTTGCTTCGTATGGGGTTTAGGGGTTCGTGATACAATATGCACAACATAGCCGCGATTCAAAAGAAGGCGCTCGAGGTGTTGACCGATAAAACCGGTCCCGCCACCAATCACGACTGTCTTACCAGCCATGATACACTTTGGGGGAGTGGCTTGGGTTTAAAAAATTTTAGTGATAAACTGCGCAGCACGGAAAATTTTCGAGGTTAAACCGGTCTAGATGAAAAACGACTTGAATTTTTATGTTTGTGTGAAAATCAAGTTCGCGTGTATCCTAGGCAACTCACTCTACAAACATTTGAAAGTAGTAATAATGTACAATAATTAACTCACCTGTGCATATCTGCTGGAATCTAATAGTTGCATACAGGGATCTTCTTCGACTGATAACACTTCACATAATTCTCTTGGTTTATTCTCGCAGTTTTCCTTTGTCATGCCTGGTAACTTGTCGTACAACCAACTAGGACCCAATTCTTCTTGGTCTTTTGCTGGGACTCCATCTGGCATTCTCCAATCATTCTCTGGATCTTTATTGCAATCTCCACATAAACCTTCTAATTTCCCTGCGTATTTATGTGATGGTGCTTTTACTGATACACCCAATGATGGGAAATAAACACTGATTTCTACTTGTATCTTGAATAACAACAACTTCATGTGTTTTGATTTTGTTGTCCTCACTTGCATCCAATCAGCGACTTCTTCAAAATCATCAATCCGTTCAGCGTCTACTATTAGTTTCAGTTTGTTTCGTACAGTGTCGAAGAACACGTGGATTTTATGTCCTTGGTGTAAAATGGTGATCTTTCCAACGCACATTTTCAGTGGGTTATCACGGCATGGATGATTAGTGACCAAAAGTTGGAATTGGTGCTCATCGTGGTATTTTTCTAAGACATCTCTAGACATGACATAGACACAATTTCCGTTGATTGTAAAGTTGTTATCATCATAGGTAATGTATTGCAGATGTGGTAACACATTGCATTCGCAGTCCTTGCAGGTTGAAGACTTGATACAAGAGTCACCTTTGCGGACAAGTCCAGGGGGACAATAACAACCAGGGAAGCACATACTAGATAGTTTTGGGCATGCATTTGGGTCGGACATTGTTTCACACGAGGGTTCACAACGTCGGCGGTAACAGTCTTGATAAACTAAAGGTGCGTCGCATGATACAGCTAAATATAAATAAAAATACAAATTTTAGAACAAAAAAATGGTGATTTTAGGTATAAACTTACGACAATCATGCAAAGTCCTCCAATCAGTCAATTCTACATCATTATCGTTCATCATACACTCCACAACGAAGTTTTCCAAAGCTTTGCATCGACATGAATCTTCTGCGGTGCCATTAGTGGCCGCCATTTGTAAACAACTGCAGGTTGTTTCTAAACAACGACTTATAAATGCATCAACGTCAACGGATTTTGTACAAGCGCTTAAAACTTGACTCCTGTTTATAAACAAATGAATAACATTGTTAAAATTAATATTTTAGGTTATTTAACCTTAAAATTTCTTACTTGACTTGATTACACATATCCCAAGCTTTATTTTGAATTTCCGGTGGACATCCTCCAGCATCACACTGCATTTTTCCTTCGTTTTGTAACCAACTATCACCAAACTCGGCTGTTGTTCTTGCTTCAGTCCCATCTGGTTTCCTTTTGTCATCATCTGGTTTTCCATTGTAATATCCACACAATCCATCGACTTTCTTTAATAGTTTACTAGAAACACCCAGTTTAATGTTGCCCTGTTTGTCCCAGATTACCCAGAAGCCATATTGTTCCGATACGAAGAGTAGTGTGTTGCCTAACCGCGATATCGAGAAGAAATGCGAGTTGCTTCCGATTTTCTTTGTTTGTGATATAGAATATTTATATCCGTCGAATTCCACGGACATATCATGATGTAAAACGAATGTATGTTCATTGTGATGTATAACCAAGTTCCTCGAACAGGAAGTCGTGCAATTCTTTTGCACTAAAACAAATTTAACAAAAATTTTTGAGGTTATTGAATGTTTTGAGGAAAAATAAGTAAAAATACTTACAGATAACATCCCATTCTAAATTCTTCAAATCTCTTGCAAGGACATGATTACAAATATCATATTTATACTCGGTGTTATCAAAAGTCGTAAAAGTTTTTCCGGTGACATTACAAACCACATCCGGTAATGGATTTGGAACGCATTCATAAAACGGACATTTGTTCTTAATATCCTCTGCGTCATTGAATTCCGGATTAAATCCAGGTGGGCATTGTGCTGGTGGGCATGGTTTATTTGGTTTAAAGGGTGGGGGTGGTTTCAAAGAAACACATTTATATTCAGGGCATTCATCTGCTTGTTGCTTGTTACCATTAAAGTTTTCAACATCTGAAGGTCTTTGAAGTTGAGATTTGTATCCTCCTTTGACCCCACCTCCTTTAGTACCACTTCCACCTTTGTTACCATTGGTCAAAGCTGATTTCTTAGGTGCTTTCTTACTATACGTTGAAAACATTGTAGAAATGTATGATAATCTCTGAAGTTTAGATACTTTTTTCTCTACAGCTTTGTATCCATGAGGACATTCTAATATTGGTGGGCATTTTTGGGTTAAGAGTTCATATATTTTCGTGGTACCCAACAATTCTTCAAAATCAGTTGTCACTTCAGGTTGGGAAGTGGTTTGACAGTTTAGTTCATCATCAGGACAGTCTCGGATACCATCACACCAAGAAGTGCTATTGATACAGATGTTACTAGTTGGGCAGAGAGTGGTACCTTCATCACATGGTAAACACACACATCCACATGTACTAGTAACAGTACTTTTCAAACCCTATTTAAATATAATTACAATGTAAACTAAAATTCAATAAAAATTCATAAAATAACTTACAACTGAACATGATGGACAACTCTTCGGTACACAATGTTGCACACCTCCAAGTTTACAAACACATTGCGAGCAGTCCTCCTTCTCAAATACAGTCCCAATTGGATATACAATATGTCCAAGGGTACAAGGGCATTCAGGTCTGGTAACACATTTTTCACCATCCCACCATGTGTTTTCACACCTGCAAGCCCCAACTTCCAATTGACCTCCTGTCACACCAGGACATTCATTACAGACTGATGGTACAGTCACTATCTCAGGTTGTGCAATTGTTGGATAAGGTAGATAACAACCATTCATCTCCAGTCTTAATTCAATATTTTTATGCCACTTTAAAGGTAATACCTTTACATAAGTTGCTAGTATCGGCATCAAAAAGTTGGTCATTTGAGCAGAGTCTTCATCAAAATTACCAAGGAAAGTCTTCTCTTGGAATAGTTCATCCAAAATAGGATTCCAAGTTTTTCCATTGTGAGAATATTTAATTCTGAAAGCGGTAACCCAACCGGATGGACCTCCCTTTGATACAAAACCAGTAATGTTTCTTGGTTCCAAAAAGTTGAATTCAACAAATTCAGATGGACTGTTGGTAATAGGTCTCCAACCATTTGAAGCACTCAATTTAAGGTCTTTTTTACTGTTACCAGGACCATATTCTGAACTGACAGTAATCTGTTGGTCTGACATGGTACCATCTACAAGTCCCATTGGATCTAAACACATATCAGGATTAGGTGGTGCTATTGTAATGAATTTTGGTGGTAGGGTTTTCCGTTGTCCACAACCAATCAACTCCACTCTTAAAGCAATGTTACCATTCCAGGTCAAAGGTAAGATTTTCACCAGTTTAGCTTCTATAGCTTCTACAAAAATATGTTGTACAGGGTTATTACCATCCATACAACCTCTAAACACCTGAGGTTCTTTGGTTCTATCCAAAACATAATTCCAAACTGGATGATCCTCGGAAGTAGCATACACAATTTTAAAACTGGTGACGTATTCAGTATACAAGGGACTTCCTTTGAGTACCACTCCATAAATGGGTTCCAATTTACCAAGGTTAACTTGAAGGTATTGCTCTTTATTCAGGTCTTTAGCTGTCCAACTCCCACCTGATTCTGAATTAGCTTGGGCGTCAATCCGTGCATTATAGGGAGCAAAATTTGTAGAGAGATAACTACTAGCCGAGAATGCTTCATCCGGTAAGGGTTGGTCACCCTGTATGAGGTCTATGAAGTTCTCCGGTAGGCATTCCTTTGGAGGTGTCACCGTACTTATAATAACTGGTAAGGATACCACATCTACATCTCGTGTAGTGTTTTCAAATATTTCACCATGAACCAGATACTCCTGAGCCTCTTCCCCGCACGCTGTCTTATCACAAGCGTAGTAGTTGTCCACACATTGACATAACATACACTCGGATTCTTTATTGACAGTTCCTGGTTTGATTGGTTTACCATCATGGGAAGCACACATGCAGTCATGCATAGAAATACAAGTTATATTGTTGGACCATAGGAATCCTGGTGAGCAACTGTTGGGTTTCTCTTTATGCACGCAACCAGGTTCACAGATGGTGTTACCTTGACACAGGCCATTTTCTTTTACAATGTGGGAGTAGTGCAAACAAAGTTTATCACATTGTATTGCACATTCATCATATCTTTCGTTATCAGCACAAAGGTTGGCTTCCAAGGTTACATCCTGGTCTTCTCGGGGTGTTTCAAGAGTTTTGATGGTTTCCTTCTCTTCACACTCGGGTTTGATCAGTTTTACATTCGCAGGCCAGTCACAGATCATAGATGTTGGGTTATACATCATATCCTTTCCACAGGTCTTCTCTACTAGACCATAACCTCTTTTAACAGGAGCACATTGATAGAACTTATGACAATCCCCAGGGAATTCTTCATTTGGTTTGCGTTGGTCACAAGGTGTTACACTTTCACATTTACATAGAACCCTGATTTCAAAGTCTGGGCATGGTCTATGACCTGGTTTGGACTTGCAGACCAACCCTCGTTCTAAGGAGCATTCACAATCCATTCCTGTTTCCTTTGCTGTAAGATGGGTCTTAGATGTGCGGCATTCAATGTCCACCATTTCATCCCTGTCACATCTAGCTGAACCTAATAAGTTATTCAAGAGGATATCATCAGGTAAGGTTTCATTTTCGATGTATTTATGTTCTCCTTTCTTGACAGTTGCTTTATCTTGATTGATCCAATCACTCCAACCTGGTTTACACATAGTATTCTGTTCATGACTAGGTGGTTCCATGGTAGTGGACATAGAAGGTGGGCAAGTGTGACCTTTACAGGACTTCTTCCCTCTTGAACAGTAACATGTGTGACATTGGTCTTCTTCCATTAAATCTCCTTCGTAATAAGTGATGTCATCGACTTGCATGCAGATGGGTTTACAAAGATTACTTGGTACACAATTTAAAAGGGATGAATTAGCGTAGACGTGATCCGCTGGGCATGGCTTAGGTTGACAACCCTCCACACATGAATCTTCTTTACACAGTTTACTCATTGGGCTTTGAACTAATAGATTCTCGCAGGTTTCAACTGGGCAGGTGCTAACACATGGACTGTAAGAAGCACATCTTTCATCACATTGAATGGGGCACAATTCCTGGGATCTCCATTTTACTGGGTGACCTTGATTGGAACACTCTTGGGCGTATGCAGCTATAGCAGTGCAAAGGCATTCGCAGTCACCTCCTTGGTCACAAGCACAAGCATCAAACACACATCTATCTATGTAGTGTTCAACAGGGACTATACTATGACAAGCAGTGAATTTGGGTCCTTTTAGAATACCACATTGTTTCAAGGCCCATTGTTTCCTATCAGGTCTTGATTCACAAGTATCAAATATCTCTTTGGTTTCTGGGCAGTAACTCTGCAGTTTCCATGAATCTCCAAACAAAATCGGTGATACTTCACTAAGACCACCTGAAGGTGTCATGAAATCATCTGCTTGATTGTCATTATAATTCCCACAAAGACCTCTCACATGCCCTTTCCACCTGGGATCTACTTTCACATACACTCTAGTACCTTTATCCCAATGGATAGTCAGACCTAAATCAGCAGCCTCAATAATAACAAACAAATCTTTATTCCTCACCGTGAATCTTTTGAAGATTTGATTGTCTCTGACATGTTTTCCTCTTTGTAGAGTGATACTCTCCTGTTGTGGACCATTTCCAATCTTGATAGTGACAGATTTAGAACATGCTACTCCAAGGGTTCCACATGGGACATTCTGAATGATTACATCAAACTTATCTTCAGGGGTAATAGCACCTTTAGCCAGGATATAATCACATTGACCTTGGTAGTCATAGTGGGTACCATCAAAGGTTTTAAAGTGGGAATCACCCCATGCACTGCATTGTGCCGCGCATTGGCGGGTTGTACAATCCCATTTACCGTTTTTACATTTGCAGGTGTTACAATCGTTTTGGACCACAGAGTTTTCTTTGTATGAACGACCTCCATGATGACACGGACAATCCGAGGGTTTTACACACATTTTGGATCTTGTATCGAGAATGTAGCCTTTTTTGCATTCACAACCCGCGTGACACACATCAGCGGAGGTATAATCAGGGTCATGCATGTTCTATCATTAAGAGGAAATAATATTTTAAGGGTTGTTTTAAATAATAAAAAAATATTTATGCTTACTTTGCATGTGATAGGTTCTGGTGACTCACAAGTAGTAAACACTAAGTTCCTTGTAGCGTTGCACTTTGATTGAAGGTGGGCTACAGGTGGGAATTGGTCTTGATCTTCTTTACGTGCAGGTTTACACTGCCAGTTTGCATTAACACAAGTACTACACCCAAAATACCATTAAAACCCTTTAAAAACCTTTAAATAAACAAAAAAACTTACCATAATTCATTTCTTCCATGCGCAGCCCTGACTTCTTTAAACCCTGCAGGGAAATCAACTCCATCTCGATGACACTTACACCTCCCGATGGGTACACACTCCCCTTGGTCATCCAATGCCTCACCTTCAGGACAATTGCACCCTTCTACACATTGTGCTTTGCAGTCTTGATTGGTAGCCAATTCATTACAGGTTCTTGCACAGGTATTCCCACACATTTGGTAGGTCTGACCCGGAGGGCATACCACACCACATTCAGGGACCTCTTGTCTCCATGAAATCTTCATTCCTTGAGCGGCACACTCTTGTGCGTAGGCTGCCACCATTGGACAGAAACAATTACGGAGTTTACCCTCACACGAACAAAGGTCATAGAGGCAATCTTGGTAGAATGGATCAGGGTTGACGTACCAATGACACGCTACCAAATAAAATTAAAAATAAAGATTTTCTTTTTCTTACTAAAAATAAAATTAAGATAAACTTACGTGCAAATAGTATGGATTTTAAAACCTTGCAGTGTTTCTCCGCAGATGCCTTGTTATGAACATTGATGGTACACGGATGGTTCTTGAGGTCTTCCTTAACATCATTACACTTCTCTTCAGTTTTCCATTTATTGGCAAAAGGAGTAACAGACGTTTCAACGTCATTTTCTGGTGTTAAAAAGTCATCCTTTTGATTACCATTAAACGTGCCACATAAACCTTTGGTTAAACCCTTAAAACTCGCTGGTACATCAACGTATACTCTTGTTATTCCATCCCACCAAATTTCCACTCCGTTATCCAAATTGACAACCAAGAATATAGAAGAAACACTTCTGACTTTTACACCTCCAGAGATCCATGGTAACTTTGTAATATCTTTACCATTAATTACCAAATCATGGTTTTGTTTCAATTTAATATTTATGCCTTTATAACGAACAGTCACAGCTTTCGTACAAGATGGCAACCCAGCAGCGATATTTAACGGAAAATTCATTTCAGCGGAAATGGCGCCTGAACAAGCAACATTTTCTGCTTCAATGGTGAAATTATCAGTTTTTACCAAGTAATAAGAGCATTGACCCATAAAGTCATATCGTTTTCCATCAAATGTGATGTAATGAGGATCACCAAGAGCGGAACATCTTGCACCACAAGCAACTTGAGTACACAACCATTGACCTTGGTTGCATGTGCAGGTGTTGCAGTCTTTTGGTACACTCGTACCGGAAGCAAAGTCTTTACCACGTAAACGACAAGGGCATTTGTCTTTGGTGATGCATTCATTGTTGTGAAGGTAAGTGCCAGGTGGACAGTAACAACCTTCTTCACAAGTGGAATCTTCATTGGACTCTACTGATGCACCGCAGATGGATTGACCACCAACAGGGGCGCAGGGCATGTAGATTCTACCTCCCGTACAGGTCATTGCTATGAGGTTTGAAAAAATGATAATAGTATTTATTTAATGTAAGATTATTTACTTAATTTGTTAACTTACGACAAATTTTTTCATCTCTCCAGGACACCAAATTCTTAACTCCTTTGTATGCGCATGTCCGGATGTAGATATTCAAAGCATCACAGGCACATTCATTAGGGTTTGTTTTTGTACACGTGCAATAGTCTGCTTTACACGTATCCAACAACAAATTAACATCTACAACTTTCTGGCAAGCTAAAAACCGTTTATCGTACAGAATTTTGCTGCAAAACTCGTCGGCCATTTTGATTTTGTTTGGTGCATTGGCACATGCGTGTTGTTCAGTGGGTGTATCTTTACATTCATCTATTAATCGCACATATTAATAAATATAATTATTTAATTGTTAAACATTGATTTTAAAGAATAATTTACCATCTAATGAATCAACTTGCCAACTGCTAGCAAACGTTACAGGATTCTTCGCAATTTTTCCTTGTTTTGTTCTCAAATCATTTCGTGGATTACCATCTAGATTACCACACATGCCTTCAGTTCTATTCCACATCGCTTCATTTACTTCAACCTGTACCATTTGCCTACCATCCCATTTTATTTTCACTCCGCAAATATCCAAGAAGACTACTACAAAATGCGCAATCATTTCAGTACGCATTCCAGGGAGTTGTCCAGGAATGGCGTGGATTTTTTTCGGGGAAACCAAAATGGCGACATCATCATCTAAATAAATAACAAAACAACTAATATTATTCAGAGTTTAATTAGAATTTGGTAGTAATTCATACCAGATTTCTTCAAAATATATTCTTTATCCTGCAGATAAATTTTAACAACTCGATAACATTTTTTGTAGTCAGTTTTGCACCCAGGATGATTAGAAACAATAACTGTGAATGTATTATCAACTGCATCACGTGCTAGAGTATAAGCACAGTTTGAATTGACACTGAAAATAGTCCCATCAAAGGTTTTATAATGACTTCCGGCCCATGTGAAGCAAGTTCCTGGTTTTGGAAGTTTCTCTTCAACAGTCACGTATGCACTTTCATGTTTACCATACATCCCAATAGGAACTACATCAATATTAGTATCGTTGACATAATTATCACTGCTCGGCTACAAATATTAGGTTAGAATTAAATTTGTTTAGTCATAAATTAAGGTTATGTCAAAACTAACCTTTCTCCTCTGCCAACTTGTCTCTGAATTACTTCCAAAAGTAATAACATCACCATCAGAGTATCCATGATGCATTGACTTCGAATTAGACTTCACAGAATAATTAGAAACCTTGTAATATGTATGAGATGTGCTTCCCAGAGGAATAACTTGCATGTTATCAGGATAAACGCATTGCGGGATGGGTGCAGGCAGGAATTTACCTGTGTCATACCGACAAGTGTAATATGGTTGAGGGGTAAACTCGAATTGAATACCAGCTGGGCAGT
The DNA here is from genome assembly GCF_025399875.1 of Dalotia coriaria. Taxonomy (NCBI): domain Eukaryota; kingdom Metazoa; phylum Arthropoda; class Insecta; order Coleoptera; family Staphylinidae; genus Dalotia; species Dalotia coriaria. The sequence continues at coordinate 8,533,226 of NW_027045445.1, forward strand.
TGACTGAACATTTAAATGTTTCTGCATCACCTGAACAATTGTAAGCTCCATTGAATTGCAGATTTTTAGCGTTACAAACACTTGCAGCTGTAAAATGTTTAAAAAATGTTTAAAACTTTAAAAATACTTTTTGTAAGAGTTGTTAATCTTACAATATTGACATTGTGGTCCACGAAAATCTTGCGGGCATTGACATACGTTGAAGGAAAGACAATTGCCGCCATTTTGACATGGCGGATTACACGTGGCTTGACAATCCGGTATAACTGCCCAGCCGGGTTTAGTAGGTGCCCAGTTACCGTTTTTGCACTCCATTGTGGTCATGCCAGTGCCGTCAGGGAATTGATGACCATTCATACAAATAATTGTACAGATCCTTTAAAAATTAACAATATTTGTTTATTTATGAACAATAATAACCATACGTAAGTAATAATAGGTAATACGTACGAAGCACGACAAGATCTCTTTGAATTCATGGGCATAGGTGGGAAATTCAAACATGGTTTGTTTTCAAATTGACAATGAGGTCCAGAAAAATTCTCAGGACAATTGCATTGATCCGGAGCAACGCAAATGCCATTATTTAAACATTCAGGTAGACAAATAGCTATAAATAAATTAATATTAAACATTTTTATAAAGAAAAAATTAAAACTGCGCATTTTAGTTAATTCTTACGTTCGCATGCTTGCAATGTACCACTTTCCGTCATCGGAATCCAGATACCATCCTGACACTGCACGATGACATTAGCAGAACCATCAGGAAACTTGTAGCTAGGCATACAAGTTACTTTACACCCGCTGTACTTAGAACACTGCATTTTTGAGTTGTGCGGTGGTTGGGGTTGGCCCACACAGCCGCCATTGTAACTTCCGGCTGGGATGACATTTTTGGTTTTTGTTTTTGTAAATGTTTTAGTCGCTGAAGGTTGTGCGTAACTTCCTTGGTTTACGTTGTAATTATTTTGAATGTATTTTGGCATATATTCACCACTATAGTGTAAAATTATAAAATTTATTTAAATAATTAGTTTTATTATTAATTAAGACTTACCTAACGCCATTTTGTAAATATAAAACACTAACTAATATAATACTAACACTAATACTAATAAAGTTCTTCATTTTTAAGTTTTATTTGATTATTTTATGTAAACTTATTCAATTTATTCATTATCACTATAATTTTTAATTATTTTATTGTTATTGACTGCGCAGGAAGCTCTCCCAAGAGAGAATGATGCAAATGCGTAAATTTGGTCGTATTTATTAGCGATTGTCCTCTGTCCCTCCACGTAGATCATGATTAACATATTTTTTCCTCCGTCGCTGAAAATATCATCATTTTTTCTATGTATACGGTTGGTTTGTGTTGATTTTAACTTGTAGGTTGCAGGAAGAGGATGTTTGATACCACGAGTGAACGGATTGATAAAGGTGTCAAGGCGATGCGCAAAAAAATGAAAATGGAGCACGAGTTCAACCATCCAAGTGTAAAACTTCGCACAAAATTGTTATCAAGTTATCGTGCAAGTGCAGAAACGCATTAAATTGGGGCGCCAGACGAGATGTGCCTAATTTATTATCGTGGACTCATTTTTATAAAAAGTTTTATTGTTGAAATGATGGAAATTATGCGGTCTTTCGGAGAATTACATTGTTTATCAAATTGGAATATTAAATTGTTATTTTGGATAAATCCCGTGGAGATTTTTGATGAATCTGTTTTCGTGGAAATTAATCTATGCGTGATAGGTCAAATTTTCCCAAATTTAACATGAATAATTCTTTCATTCATAAGTTTAGTTGAGAAAGAAAAACGAGCGTAATATTTTAAGATATGTTGCAATTTTTCACAGATTTTTGTTTAAAGGGTACGAAAATAGTTCAAGGAATCTAGAAGAGTGGAAAAGTATCTAGTTATTTACATATTAGGCTACTTTTAAATAAAAGTCATATGTTACAAGTATGATTTTTCTCAAATTTTCAAAACTTGTCTTCAAGTTTGCACTAAATCAATTATTAAGTGTTGGGTACTCCAGCGGTCGACGAACTACCTGAATTCGACATTGCTTGACTCTTGTTATCAAGAATAATAACGTGTACTTCACAACTTCACAAAATGTACCTATATAAATTCTAAAAATATTTGTAACGAAGACATTTTGTTAATTTTATCACAGTTTATTATTAAAAATTCGTTGTTGACTCATTAATCGTAGTTGTTATCAAACCGATTGAACATTTCCGGATTGAAACCTGACTCTGCCCAAATATTGTAATACTCATCTGCGGAAACATTGCGATATACTCCATGTTCAGCAAGAAAATGTTTCCAAACCTATTAAAACAATAAAAAAAACATATTAAATCAAATCCTAACAAAATATTCCCTATTTTAATAAACTAACATAATCTTTATCAGCTGGTGTGGCCATTGGCTTGTTCCCTAGATTTCCATCACGAAAAACATCCAACTGGTACAATAAATAATAATACATATAAAATTTATCTCGTTCAATTCCCTAAAAATAATAATATTAACATAATCATTACAATTAACGCAAAAAACTTACTTTAAAAGTAATTACTCTAGAACTACAACATTTCCGTGGATAAATCGAATTCTTATAATAATTCACGCCCGGAAAAAACTCCTGCTGCCAGTTAAACGCGTTGAATGTGGAATAACCATCTGGATCACGCGTATCAATAGGAAATATATCATATTTTGATAAAACTTTACCTTAAAAATAAAAAATCATAAAAATATTAACAACTCTTCAAATTATAATAATAATAAAACAATAATTACCCAATGTAAAATCCTCTTTGTTCAACATCAAACTATCCACTTTACATCCCTTCTCCTCATCAAACTCCGCCTTTAAAAGCCTTAAACTACCCTGACTTAGCACAAACCCCGCCTGCGCTAAATTATACCGTACGTTCCAAAAACTCTCCGCCTGCCCTAAATAATACCCTTTTGTATGATTTAAACTAGCTACAAACCATCTTAAATTCTCTAACAATACAAACGTTTGTTGATGCACAAAAACAACCCACTCAAATTTATCATATTCAATTTCTTTAATTGCACCGCATAACTTATTCCAATTGGAATTCTCGGCGGTTTTTTTCATTGGTATATGATGTTTCCCCTTTCTACCACTTAGTTTAACTATAGTCACGTCGGTACAACCCTTAGCCCAGGTATGAACCCCCGCTTTGGCAGTTTTATCGTTGTTTGAAAGTATCACGCACAAAATTGGTATTTGATGTTCTAAAATCTTTGCTTCTGTTCGAAATAAATGATCACCGTATCGTAATGTGTCGATTGTGTGTTTCCTACGTATAAAACCCGCATTTTGAAACCAATTCTCATAATAAGTGTTAAGCGAAGCTAGCTTTTTAGGGAGATCAATAAATGTTTGATTTATGCTTGGAATGATTGTGTTTCTTGATTTAACTTGAAATGCGAGATAACTACCAATGAAAAGACCTACTATAAAGAGCAGATAATTTTTGTTGATGTTGTACATGATTCACTATTGACTCTAATTTAAATTAAACACTATAAAACAGGTGCAAATAATAATAAATAAACTTAAGCAGTATTCTTTTGTTCTCAAAAGGTTATGTTTCTTATTTGTTCATTCTGCTGATGATAGCGAAGAGGAGGAGATAACGTCTTAGGCAGGTGTTGGAGAAATATATTTCCTCTCGACTCACAGAGTGCATTGCCATAAATTAGATTGTGTCGATTAAAGGTGAGAGATTTTGAAGTGCGACGTGTATGTATAGTTGCCTAGCATGATTAATTATCTACCTGAGATTATAGATGCTGCTGCATGTCGTGGCGGCAACTCTTTACGTCATTTGTTTGAAACAAAAATCTATTTTAACAGCTGATTTCGTTCCATGTTCTTCAAGTGGTGTTTTGTCACGTATTTCAGGCATTCGTGTGTTCACAATCTCGTCCTTTTTTTAACTCCACGCCCGTTGAAAATAAAATTACTTGAGAAAATGGCAGGGCATATAAATCTCTTGCTGAAACAAGCAGTGACAACGTTTAGTATGCCTGCAAAAACTAATTTTCCCAAAAATATCGAAAAGCTGAAGTGCCTTCTGGATAAAACGAAAGGCTCTGACCTGGGTTTACACTCTGAGCATGACATATTCAAGCAAGAGAGTTGGTGTCATCCTGGAAAAGCACCAGTTACTTATGTTCAGATTTACGATGATGATGCAGTGAGTGTTGGAGTGTTTATTGTAGCAGAAAACATGAAACTACCACTGCATGATCATCCACATATGCATGGCTTGATAAAAGTCATCTATGGCACGTTAAAAATCAGTAGTTATACTATTTCTGAGTGTCTTGATGATAAACAAGTGGATGTTGAGTGTCATACACCTATAAACTTACATTATATGTAAGTAAAACTAATATTTTACTCTAAACATACTTTTTACTTTATATTCTTCATTGTTGATAGAGATCCACCTTGTATTCTGGAACCAAACCATCAAAATCTGCACGAAATTGAAAGTGTGGATGGAGTGGCAGCTTTCGTTGATATTCTTGCACCGCCTTACGATGTGCTGATTCCCGAGCTGGGGAAGCGAAAGTGCACTTATTTTAAACGGATACGACAGACAGGAGTCAACAAAATGTTGTTGGAAAGTATTGAATCGCCGTCGTGGTTCTGGTGCGATCAACTGCCGTACTCCGGGCCGCATATTGAAGAAGACTTCGTGCTGCATGAGAAAACGAGTGAAAATTAGCTTTAAATTTAATTGTACAAAGAATTTTAACTGACGCAACACTTTAACTATTGTGAATTTAAGTATTACCACTTGGGATTAATCGATTTGGTTGTGTGTAGTCAATGACGAGAAATCATTGCTTTCGTGTTCATTGTAATGATATTGTGTTTGAATGTTATGTATGCATGTCTATTGTGCTGTTGTTGTTATTAAAAATAATGTTGAACTTGATAAAATGATCTATTGATATGGAATTGTGCAAATTTTTGAATATATTATCCTAGAATATCTATTTTCATTGTTCAAAATTGTTTTTATTCCTGAACAGAGCTGATTTGAGCGAATTTCCATAAATAATTTGTAATAATCTTAATATATTCGGAAAATATAAGTAGTTTATGTAAAAACGCTATTTCCTAAGCTTTTCTCCTATGGTAACTTAACTCTCAAGTTAAAATATTACAAAATTATGAAAACTATTTCCTTTTTCACGTACAAATATCAATTTTTGTTAAATTTACATAATATAGGTACTATTTCACATGCCCAAGAAACCAAATTGACTATATTAATTGTCTTTTGGTGTAATTAACTCAACAAAAGCGTATTTTTCATTGATTAGACTATTCTTCAGTTGAAAGAAGGCTTAAATGCCCCAGGACAATTCAATTTTATGTCAAAAAACATTCAATTACTTCTTAAAGGCAGGAATGTTTGAAAAACGTACAAAAAGGAAAAACTCACGAAAAACTCAGAAGAATAACCAAGGAAAAGCAATTAAAATTGAAAAGAAACTTCATAACGCGCAATTTTTTCAGTTGTGAAGCAAATCCGAGGTACAAATGAGGTTGGAATGTCCACTAACGCATCATAACCTCATTTTCAATGACTCATTTGATATTCCCCAATACTTTTTACCCTTTCTGCATTAATTGCGTAAATAAAGATAAAAAGTATCTAATTTAAATCTTTGTTATCGTGTTAGAATAAATTTTAAAAGTAAAATCACAAAATTTACTCCGTTTAATATCTTTCAGGAAGTTAAAGTTTTGTTTCGTCAGTTGAGTAGTTGTAGTCTATTCACTTAGCACATGAATAATCCCAGTTATTAACAAATTTATACATTTATCCATTTACCATCCACGACTCCTCAGGACGTCTTTACCAAAGTGTTTAAAAAATCTACGCATACATCCTGCGAGTAAAAACTAGTAAATAAATATCTTTGATAAAGTTAAAGTTGCAAACAGCGCGTAACAATTATGTAATCAAAAGTTTTCGCCGCGAGTTTCGAAGATCAAAAAAGAAACATTGTAAACACTCAATGCGAAGGACGATGCCGTCGTAAATACGCGGAAATATTCGCCTCCGTATAGTCGAGTATCTTGCGCTGACACTGCCGAATGTACTGCTGTTGTTTGTGGTAGATCTTGAGCGCGCCTTTGACTAGCACAAACGTCGCGCCGCCCAGCACCGTCTTGTGGAAGTTGGAGCGCACGCTGTCGAAGAGCAACTTGCCGATTATATTGGCAATTGTGGGCATTAAAAGCGCACCGCAGAGCACTCGCGTCGCGGATACGGGATCGGAAAGAGGTGGGATGTCTTCCTCGCCACCCGTACGCGTAAACGTCGGGCCAACATCGACGCGGAAGGGCAGGATGTGTTTGATTATGGGCACGCGCGACAAATAACGTCGGATAAAGTGTAAAACTGTATCCTCCCAGCGGACCATACGGCCCACAACCAGGGCGATTGGAATTGCTGGTAAACCTATGAGGAGGACAAGTGGATCGGCTTGTTCCATTACAGCGAGACCTTCGCGTTGTCCAACAACTTGCATCACAGTTATTGCGCCTGAAATAAACAAAAATTGTTTTGAAATTTCAAGATAGGCAACCCATCCTACACCACTTAGATTTAGAATAATACTTACCATATGTAACAGCACACCAATAAATAGCGCCAACTACAATCCCTGCTGCCAAAAATGGACAGCCCTTATAAATAAAACTATCAACTGTATCCAGTATGAGTACAAGCACTCCCATATTTGGAAACACTATGATATATTCTGTCTGACACTGTGGGCATGAAACTTTCCCCATGTTTCCACCTTTTTGTTTTTCATCCACCCATCTTTGTAAACATGCTTGATGCACCTGCAAAACCAACAAAAATTAACTTGTTGATTGATGAATATACACACAACATACCCATTTAGTTGTGCCTCTACAATTACAAGGCTGTACCCAAGCAGCAGTCTCATCATCCTCATCAGTTGCAAAGCAAACCCAGCAATAACGCTGATTAGAATCTCTGCTATCAGCTTTGTTCATAATACCCCCGGCGATAGATAATGCATCAGTGCCGATGCTTGTATGCGTCGTATGCACACTATCCACTTCATCAGCGTGCATCTTTCCCTGAAGCAAAGTCCGCGACGTTGTTTCTAGCTCGTCCTCGTCCATGTTTATGATTTCACTCCGCGATCGACTGGCAGGACGCTCGGGTCACGCTCTTAGATTGTTGGCCCGCGTGGCTCCATTTATTTACCAAAAATTTTTCGCAACTGACATTAGTGCAAGGAATGCAAGCGATCAACGTAAATTTCGCCAGCCGATGCAGGGCTGCAGCGCTGCACAACCAAACTGCTGTCAATCACCGGAGACAAACGATTGTGTCACCCAGAATCTGAATGGAAATAAGTGCGATGAATAGCGTTGAATAAAATGCGGATAATTGCAATATTAACATAAATATTCGCTAATGCGCACTAATGTTTTAAAATTAAGTATGGCGTAATAAGATTGGAGTGTGTTTGATTTTATTTAACCAAAATGAACAATTGGAGGGTGTATAACAAGTTGCCTCACAACTAATTTAAGCAAAACAACACTATATTTATGCAATTATACCCGAACTTTTATATGTTGTAAAAATAACTCTATTTACTATTATTTATACAACATATTCATTGTTATGTAGTAAATATAATTAAATCTACCGCGGCATCTATGAACTATCAGCCTAAACTAATAAAATCTGTAAATAGAGATGAAGATGAGGTTAGGAATTTAATCAGTCTGATGAGTTGATGATGAAAAAGGGCGACGGTTTGTGATCGCTTTGCTTTCGGTTTAATTCTTGAAATCTATGCCGAATTAAAATGACGGCGACACACACGGGCGTACTGCCCTTCGTCCGAGGCGTAGACTTCACTCGCAATGATTTCAGCGTACGTACAATCTTTAAAATCCTAATTTTATTGCAACTTAAGTCAAGTATTAATAGCAACAATTAGTCGCCTTCTCAAATTCCTAACATTTTTGTATATACTATACTAATCTTATCTAACGTCTAAATAAAAACTAATAATTTTTATAGGGCGATAAATTTCCGGAACCAGTTAGTTTAATGACTGGTGTGCAATGGCTTAAACTTGATAGAACAAATCTCTCAGAGATTCCTAAAGAAATGGGCAACCTACATAAGTTAGAACACCTGTCACTGACTAGGAATAATCTGGAGAAGCTGCATGGTGAACTGACAGAGTTGAATTGCCTCAGGACTTTAAATTTGAGGCATAATAGAGTGAAGTCTTCTGGAATTCCAGCTGATCTTTTCAATTTAGATGAATTGACAACTCTGGATCTTAGTCATAATAATCTTAAAGAAGTGCCTGAAGGTTTAGAGAGGGCCAAAACATTATTGGTTTTGAATTTAAGCCATAATCAGTAAGTTAATGCTAAAAATTTAAATTTTTCATTAAATTATTAAACATTTTTCTAATAAATTATGTTTTTATTAGTATTGAAGCAGTGCCAACTTCTCTCTTCATGAATCTTACTGATTTACTCTTTCTGGACTTGAGCAACAACAATTTGGAAACACTTCCACCGCAAATTCGCCGTTTGGGCAACTTACAAACACTTGTATTAAACAACAATCCGCTCGGTAGACATTTTCAATTCAGACAGTTATATTCTCTTGTGCATTTGGAAACGTTGCACATGCGTAACACCTACAGGTGTTTAAACAACTTTCCTGGCAATCTGGAAAGTCTTGGGTTGTTAGCCGATGTAGATTTGGCGCAGAATGCCTTGCCAAAAGTGCCTGATTCACTTTATTCACTGCCGAATCTAAAGCGACTTAATTTGAGCGAGAACAATATCACTGAGTTGTCTACCGCAATGGAACTATGGCAGAAATTAGACACACTTAATCTGTCGCACAATAAACTTACTTCACTGCCATCGGCGCTGTGCAAAATCGCTTCGTTGAGGAGATTGTATGTTAATGACAATCAATTGGACTTTGAGGGTATTCCGTCCGGTATTGGAAAGTTGGGATGTTTGGAGATTTTTTCTGCGGCGCATAATCAACTTGAGATGATTCCTGAAGGACTTTGTCGGTAATTATTAAATTATGAAGAATAATCGAATTGGAATTTACATAAATTGTTATTTTTAGTTGTGGATCACTTAAAAAATTAAATCTAAGTTCCAATCGATTGATAACACTCCCAGATGCGATTCATCTACTCACTGATTTAGATTCTCTGGATTTGAGGAATAATCCAGACTTAATAATGCCACCAAAACCCACTGAATTAACTCGTGGTGCTGGTTTGGAGTTTTATAACATTGATTTTTCGCTGCAGAATCAACTTAGATTAGCTGGGGCGATGGTACCTCCAACACCAGCTCAACAAAGTGAGTTTTTTACTACCTACAATCTTAATTAATATAATTTTAATAACATTATGTGTTTATAAGGTGAAAATAAAGATCCAATCGCAAGGAAAATGCGTCTACGTCGTGGTAGACGTGATCACGAGGAAGCTGACCAAGATCAGGCGAAGATACTTAAAGGCATGAAAGATGTAGCCAAGGATAAAGAAGCACTTAAAACTGAAAGTGAATTGAAAGCTGAATTTGTGAAGTGAGTTAATTTTCTACTTTAAAACGAAATATTTTGTTTAAATTATATTTTATAGGCCGAAAAGATGGGAAGAGAATTTAGAAAAACCACCACTTGATTATTCAGAGTTCTTCGATGAAGACGCCGGTAGTATGCCGGGTGTTACAGTGTGGGAAATAGAAAATTTCCTGCCGAATCAAGTTGACGAAGTTACGCATGGAAAGTTTTACGAGGGCGATTGTTACATCGTGCTGAAAACTTCTAGTTTCGATGACACCACTTCACTTACTTGGGAGATTTATTTCTGGATCGGAGAAAAAGCATCTGTAAGTCCAAAAATACCAAATATTCTTAAAAAGATATTAAAAATATTGTTATTATTAATTTTTAGTTGGATAAACGTGCATGTGCAGCTATCCACGCTGTCAACCTTCGAAATTACTTAGGCGCACAATGTCGTTCAATCCGAGAAGAACAAGGTGATGAATCCGAAGAGTTTCTTGCTTTGTTCCCGAATCGTATTACTTACATCGAAGGCGGACGTACATGCAGCGGTTTCTTCACAGTTGAAGACCTCACATACGATCTACGACTCTACAGAGTCCATGCAGCAGGCGCCTCAATCCATCTTGAACCCGTCTGTGTCTCAGCTGAGTCCCTAGACCCAAGATTCGTATTTGTATTGGATACAGGCCTGAAAATATTCTTATGGTTCGGTAAGAAATCAAAAAATACTCTTAAATCAAAAGCGAGACTGTTAACCGAAAAAATCAACAAAAACGAGCGCAAAAACAAAGCGGAAATCTTCACTGAACAAATGGGCAGTGAGTCCGATGACTTCTGGACTGCCATTGGTGAACCAGAAGGTGTCGCTCCTGAAGATATAGAAGAACACGTAGATGCAAGTTTTGAACCATTACAACCTAGATTGTATCAGGTTCAATTAGGTATGGGTTATCTAGAACTCCCGCAAGTGGAAGTACCCAATGGGAAGTTGAATAACAAACTCTTGATAAGCAAGAATGTTTATATCTTAGACTGTTACTTAGACGTGTTTGTTTGGGTCGGTAAAAAGTCAACGCGTTTGGTAAAAACTGCAGCTGTTAAGCTTTCCGAGGAATTGTTTAATATGATTGATCGTCCTGATTACGCAATGGTGACTAGGGTACGTGAAGATACCGAATCACAGGTATTCAAGACCAATTTCCTCGGTTGGGATGAAGTGATCGCTGTGGATTTCACACGCACTGCTTCCTCCGTGCAGAAAACCGGCGCTGATCTAACAAAATGGGCGAAATCACAGGAAACCAAAGCTGATCTTACAGTATTATTCACTCCTAGGCAACCATCAATGTCCTTGAATGAAGCTTACCAATTGATGGAGGAGTGGAACGAAGACATGGAAGGTATTGAAGCATTCGTCCTGGAAGGAAAGAAATTCGTTAGATTACCTGAAGAAGAGTTCGGCACGTTCCATTCGATGGATTGTTATGTCTTCTTATGTAGATATTGGATACCAGCGGATGATATCGAAGATGGCGAACCAATGGAAGAAGATTTTCAGTGTATTGTTTACTTCTGGCAGGGCAGAGAGGCGTCCAATATGGGATGGTTGACTTTTACGTTTACGCTGCAGAAGACGTTCAAGCAGTTGTTCCAGGATAAACTGGAAGTTGTGCGCACGCATCAACAGCAGGAGAATATGAAGTTCATGGCGCACTTTAAGAGAAAGTTTATTATTAAACAAGGGAAGAGGAAACAAGCCGCCAAGAATGCTGTGGAGTTCTATCAGCTTAGATCGAATGGCAGTGCGTTGAATACACGGTTGATTCAGATTCGGCCTGATGCTTCTGCGTTGAATTCTGCATTCTGGTAAGAATTAAACTTTATCAAACCAGTAGAATACTAGTTGTTTTCGTTGCGCATGCGCTATGAAGCTCTAAGTTGATTGAATACTTTACAACCGCGTATTGATGGTTGCCAATCTTTGAACTTCCAAAATTCAAAGATTTTAATTTAATTTTTTGTTATTTCTAGTTATATTCTAAACGTGCCATTTGAACAAGATGACGCTGGTAATAATCTACGTCTGGTTAGGCTCAAAATCCGACCCGGAGGAAGCGCGTCTTATTCAAGAAATCGCGGACGAATCATTTAACAAACCATGGGTATCCCTGCAAGTTCTCAACGAAGGCGAAGAACCCGATAATTTCTTCTGGGTGGGTCTCAACGGCAAGAAGCCCTATGATCACGATGCAGACTTCATGCACTCAACGCGTCTCTTCCGCTGCTCCAACGAGAAAGGATACTTCATCGTTTCTGAAAAGTGCTCAGACTTTTGCCAAGACGATCTTGCTGATGATGATATCATGATTCTGGACAACGGCGAGCAAGTCTTCCTGTGGCTAGGCCCCAAGTCCAGTGAGGTGGAGATTAAACTCGCCTATAAATCTGCACAGGTTTACATTCAGCACATGCGAGTCAAACAACCCGACCGGCCAAGGAAGCTGTTCCTTACGTTGAAAAACAAGGAGAGCAAGCGGTTCGTTAAGTGCTTCCATGGTTGGGGGTTGCATAAACGACCACCTGAGTAAAGTAACTTTACTAACACCCGTTATAACATTGTTTTAAGTTTATCAAATGTTTTCATTTAGTCAGGTTTGTATTGTGTTACGCTACGTATTCGTACGTTTGATCAACGACTTTGTTATATTATAACATTTATGCTGAGTTTAGTAGATTTTCTTACAATGACTTAAATTTGTGATCATTTATTCAAATTTTATACAATATTTATCATTAATTTGTACTTTTGTAAGTACATTTATTTATATTTGCTTTTTGCCATCAATAAACTATATGGATGAATAAAATATTAACATGTTTGTGTTAATATGTTAAATTAAACTTAGAAATATCTTTTGCATACCTTTATCCACTGAAGTCATTCACAATACCGATAATTCAATAAATTTGAAGTACATATCTTCACGGTGAACAAGTGATTCTAACCTTAAATTTTCAATACTGTAAGACACAGTGCTCCTCTTGTTTAAGTATAAATTAGGCAGAGTTTGAAGCAAAATCTAAGAAAATTTATACCTGGTACATTTATCTCGCATATGGTATGAAATGCCTCTTGAATTACACATTTTAATCACTTTTGCATTGCGAAAACTAATTTTATATTAAAAAAAAAACGTTAAAGCGGTTGGTGATTATTTTAAGATGGCCGCAATCGGAAATGTTCGTTTATGTCCGTTTCTAAGTCTTGTTCGCACTCATGATATCTGACAGTCGCTGTTCTGCACCGAATGGTTCAAAATATAAATTCAAATCAAGCCACCTCGTTCCAGAAAGCTCTTCAGCTGGCGCACGTTGCTTGCACGCCCGAACAATGGATGATCTCCAAACAATCAAGGCGAAATTGAAGAGCCTCGCTGACTTGAACTTTACTTCACAACAAGACTTATCAATTGAGTAAGTTAACCATCATATCACCTTAAAAGAAAAATAATAATTATTTTATCTTAGATATTATTTGATTATCAACGCGATCCTGACGAATTTTGCTGGGCAAGAACTCATAACAGGGTTAACAATGTATATAAATGCCGGTAAGTACCTGTAATTGTACATAGCTGATTAGTGGTGTGCTAATTTGATGGTGTGTTCTGTAGTCTTAGATCACAACATAAGCCTGGTACTGGCCCGAGAGCTGATCACACATTTCTGCTGTAATCTAGACACAGTGGAACACAATGTGTCCAAACAGGTTACAAAGCATACCTATAGCAGATTGCAGCCAAGGGAAAAGGGTTATGAAGAGCAGGTGTCTCTGATCAGGCAACATTTGGCAACTATTTATGAGCATGAAAGAAATTGGCAGAAAGCAATTGAAATATTAAAGGGGATTCCACTTGACAATGGCCATAGGTATCTATTATAAATTTAATATTAATAAACTAGGTACTAATCGCTTTCTTCAATCAAACAGGCAATTTACTTTAGATTATAAGCTAGGAACATATCTGAAACTTAGCCGTTTCTATCTTGAAGACAATAACGTATTAGAATCCGAGGCTTACATCAATCGCGCGGCGTTGTTACAAGTAGATTCGAAGAATGAGACTCTGCAGCTTGAATTTAAGGTGGGCTATGCACGTTTGCTTGACTGTCGACATCGATTCATCGAAGCAGCTCAACGTTATAGTGATCTTGCCAGCAGCGAGATTATTAGTATCGACGAGAGATACGCAGCGCTGCGTAATGCAATCACCTGCACGATGTTATCACCTCCAGGGAAACAACGCAGTCGATTGCTTGCTAGTCTGTGTAAAGACGAACGCACACATTCTATGGAGGTGTTCAGTATTCTTCAAAAGATGCATCTTGAACGACTTATTCGCCGCTGTGAAATGGAAGTGCTTGAGATTAATCTAAAGCCTCACCAGAGAATGATCTTGGCTCATAATTGCACCATTTGTGAACATGCACTTATTCAGCATAATTTGATCGCAGCAAGTAGGGTGTACAAAAATATTACTTTCACTGGAATGGGTGAGCTTTTGGAGATTGATGCTGATAGGGCTGAGAGGATTGCTGGTCAGATGATATCTGATGAATTGCTCAGTGGAATTATTGACCAGCCTGATAATGTGCTTTATTTTGATGGTGAGTTAATAATTACTAGACAGAAAAATTGAAATATGTATTTTAATTTATGGTTAATTTGTAGATCCTGAAACTTTACTGCCAGAATGGGATGTCCAGGTGAAAGCTACTTGTGATCAGGTAAATCATATAATCGAGCTGATGACGAAGAATAATCTGCTTCCGGAGATGGTAACGATAAAGATGGAGATGGATTTTTAAAGATCCAGTTTTTATTCTTTGACAATTTTTGTTGTAAGTATTTTTGGTTGCATATATTTTATATATCATTCAATATGAACTAATTTTTATGTATTTTATCACCAATACTGCAGTTTGTTTCATGTGGTTGTTGCGAATGGTATGACAGATGGTCTGTTTTGGTGTTCTTCCCCTATGTGCATTGAAAGTATATTGGAAGGTTTATGTATTAAGGAAGATGGATCAGTTGTTAGACTGATTTGCTTTCCTCAACAGTGCCATAGCTGGTTTTGAATAAATTGGTTAGTATAAGTCTTCAGCAGCAATAATAACTTCAGCAAAGACAGAATACAGAATATTTAAGTTTTCTCTATTTGTATTTATGTGCAGATGACCCATACCTGTCCAGCTTCCTGTCGAGAGAAAGGAATCAGATCTGATAACCCGTCCAGGATCAATCAACGTTGAGAAAACTGCCTTTAGTTGTTTATATACCAGCAGTATTAAGTATTAATAGTGTTAATATAATGTTACTTAGTTTAAGGATGTTTGTGTTTTGGGTAGACTACCCAATTATTTTTCTTTTCCACTCATGTGGTCTCATGTACATAAATAAGTGCCACTTTACACAATGGAATAATTATATAAGTTTTTCCTAATTAATACACCTTCCAGGAAATTAAAAACTATTATATAATGAATCAACTATATTGATAAATTCTATTAATATATATTTGTAATTTGACTAAAAGTTTAAAGATGTTAGTTTAATTTTAATTGATGATTTTGTTGTTCGGTATTTCATGACTCAACGTACATTTTTGAGATTTTCAGTTTATCATTACTTGTAATAAGTACATACCTACTTACTTTCAGATGTGAATATGAACAATATTAAACTCTTCAAATTTGATCAAATTCTAAAGTACAAATAAAGCCAGATAGTGAAAATTGATTATTCAACGATAAAATTCAAAAGTGATTGACAAATACGGTTATAAAAATAGATGAACCTTTGGAGAGATCAGTTGTTACCTGAACATAGACCCAATTTGTTCTATTGTTGTATACCATAAGTAAATCAATATGCCTAACAAAGAACAAGACCCACAAAAAAAAGAAATTGAAGTTAAAAAAGAGCAAGAACAATCTACCAAGGAATTAAAAAGAGAAAAACGCACGGTGACCATAGTACGTCCAAGGTTTTTCGATCAATAAATCAGCGTCGATCTTTTCAATATATTTGGATCATATCTTTAAAGTAAACACAACTTTTTCACTTACATCCACTGATAACTAAAAATTATATAAACTTGAACGCTTGTGGAATATCCAATCTTTCCAAACTTATCACTCAATCACAGTACACCGCAGACTAAAAACGTGTAAGGTGATAAAATTCAATTCAACATGGCCGATAATAATCAAGCAAATGGAACTGCGTCTGAAGTTAATCCACCAGCCGAAACTAACACAACGCCCGAAAACAATGGTACAAATGAAGAACAAAATGGCGGAGAATGCACGAAACCGGAAACAACAACGCGGAGCTGTCCAATCCAAAGCAGAGAGATTATAAACGCACCAGAACTAGTTTTCGATTAACATATTTGATAATAATTATAGTGACATAGTCAAGTTGCTATAAAAGGCAAGGAAATAAAAATACGTTTTTAAGTTAAACATGTGTAATGATTTTGTGTGACGATTGAATGAATCCTGTTAAATATTTGTTCAATGGCTGTGCCGTATTTACTCTTTTGATTAATTTATTTATTTGCAAATTGGATTACAACATTCTTCGCCTTATAAGTATATAATATAATAAGTATATAATGTTGATGGACATGAATGGCAACTTATTTCAGCCCAACATTTACTGTTTGCTATCGAAACCATATGCGAAAGACCAATAACACAGATACTTCCTGTAATATTTGAGTTTACGTAAGCAGACTGCGAATTGTGGGCAAATCAGATAAATCAGCAACGTATTTTTTCTTAGTAATATTTGCTTATCATATCTAAATCTAACTCAATCTTATTGAACGCACAGAGATTCTGTCCCATCTATTATGAAAAATAATTCATTTTTTATTAAAACTGTTGTTGGTGTATTATTTTTTCCAGTCGCTTTGCGAACCTTCAAAAGTGTTTCGAAAAGTTAATAGTCAGCTTTTAGTCAAATTTTAAGACAAAAGCTATATTTTTCTACTTCCACCTTTATAGCGTCAGTGTTAAGGCACAAAAATATTAAACACGAATGGCCAAGGCCGTGACTGAAGTACTAAACTTCCGTTTTTTTAATTTTTTTAATTTAGTGCAAAAATAATTGGGATAATAATTCTGTGACACGTCAGCTCTCCACGTACCTAAATGAAAGTGAGTATTTGATTTAGGAAAAATCAAGTTACTTATTAATACACTTTACTTGCATTCATAACGCATAGATATTACAGAAACTAGACGCAAATTATTAACATTTTTTAAAATCATTTACTTTCAAACACTTGCCCTCGGACATTTATAAGTACTTGCGGACCTACAACTGCGTTGACTTTCGTTTCATTGCGGCTGTCGCTGGTTATCATGTTCTCGCAAATAATGTTCGGATCGACTTGCGTTTCTCTTTGAGGAATTTCGGGTTTGTTAACTTCTTTCTTTGCCGAATCAGACATTTTATCTCTTGATAAGTCTGGAGTAAAAGAATAAATCGACTTAAAATGATCTTAAAAATTTATAAAATATATTTATTAAAATAATTTGTGAATTTTCTTTGGATTTTACAATTTGTTTGAGAGTTTAACATGTATCGCCTTGTGGGCATCATCAGAAAACTCATCAGTTAAACTCTCAAACAAATTGTAAAATCCAAAGAAAAATCTCAAATTATTTTAATAAATATATTTTAATTCAACTTAGAAAATAATAAAATGATCTTAAAAAGTTTAAATTTTACTTACTTAGTTTTTGCAAGTTTTTTTTATTAATGGATAGGTAGTTGAGACAATAGTTTATAAACAACTGAACAATACGTTGCTTTTTCCGAGATTTTATAGTTAATTTGTTAATACAATGCGATTATCATTATGATAAATCGCAGTATATTTTAATCCTCTGAAGTGTCTTTCTTAGAATCTTAATCTCAAGAGTATTGTGTGTGATTCGTGATAATATAATTTAAATAATTTATTTCGGCTGCAAAAAATATTGATTACTAGCTTTAATCCGCGGCTTCGCTCGCGAATATCTAAAATAATGAAGTTGCTTCCGTACGCGTCTGTAGTCACAGAAGAAGTAACAATGAAGTAGAATGGCGGGAAGTTTAAAATGGTTGAAAGTATAGTCTATGGAAGTATAGTGTACAGTCTCCATAGTGTAGTCAATTGGATTTGATGTTGACGTAGCTGTCGGTAATACAGTGTGATAATACAGTGTGATGGTACTATAGTACTTAGGTTTGAGCTTCATTGCTGGAATGCTAGATGGCGTTAAAGTAGTCAAATAGCCAGATGCAGAGGTATTATTGGCTAAACAATTTCTTTATTTTATTTAAAAAATAATTTTTTTATTAAAAAAAAGTAGCCTATAACCATTCGGGGACCACTAAGAATATGTGTACAAATTTTCATGATGATCGGTTAGGTAGTTTTTGCGTGAAAGTGTAACAAACATCAGGACTTTCGCATTTATAATATTAGTAGGGATATCAGTCACCAATGAGGAACAATAATTTAGATGTATATTTCAAATGTGGAAAGACCAATAACACAGATACTTCCTATAACATTTGAGTTTACGAAAGCAGACTTTGAATTTTTGCTTACCACATCAAAATTAGTATTTTAAACACGAACGGCCAAGGTCGTGACTAAAGTACTCCTGTTTAACCCACTTGATACTTAATATACTGTAAAAGACTAAAAAATTTAGACAGTAAAGAAATCAAAGTAAATAACTACATGAATATTATTTTAATTTAATGAATTTAGAGCAAAAATAATAATTCTGTAATATACATCAGCACTCTACGTAGTAGAGTAGTATAATAGTAGTATAATAAGTATTTTGTTTATAATTGAAATTATATTTGAGTTCTCCCTTAAGTGACTCCCATTACCCTCTTTTACCCTACCTAAATGAAAGTGTAATTGATTTAGGAAAAATCAAGTAACTTATTAATACACTTTACTTGTATTCATAACGCATACCTATACAGTACAGAAACTACATCTAGTTTTTAAGATTATTAACATTTTTATAAATTATCTCTCGTCAAACTCTTGATCTTGGGTATTAATTACTATTTGCAGACCTTTATGTCCATCGACTTGCGTTTCATTGCAACTGTCACTGGCTATATTATTCTCGTAAATAATGATTGCATCGACTTGCGTTTCTTCTGGAGGAACTTCTGGTTTGTTTACTTGTTTCTTTGCCGAATCAGACATTTTACCTCTTGATAAGTCTGGATTAAAAGAATAAGTCAACTTAAAATGATCTTAAAA
The DNA here is from genome assembly GCF_025399875.1 of Dalotia coriaria. Taxonomy (NCBI): domain Eukaryota; kingdom Metazoa; phylum Arthropoda; class Insecta; order Coleoptera; family Staphylinidae; genus Dalotia; species Dalotia coriaria. The sequence continues at coordinate 8,552,283 of NW_027045445.1, forward strand.
AGTTTAAATTTTACTCACAGTTTAACGTTTTTTTTAAAGTTTTTTCTTTTTTTGTTATTCTGATGGTTAGGTAAATGAGACAATAGTTAATAAACAACTGAATAATATTTGCCTTTTCCGAGACTTTTATAGTTAATTTTCTGATTCAATGCGATTATCATTATGATAAGTCGCAGTATATTTTAATCCTCTAAAATGTCGTATTTAGAATATTAATCTCAAGAGTATTGTGTGTGGTTCATGATAATATAATTTAAATAACTTATTTTGGCAATAAAAAAGCTTGATTGTAAGCAGATTTTCAATTTTTGCTTACCACATCAAAATTAGTGTTTTAAGCACGAACGGCCAAGGTCGTGACTAAAGTACTCCTGTGTAACCCACTTGATACTTAATATACTGTAAAAGACTAAAAAATTTAGACAGTAAAGAAATCAAAGTAAATACCTACATGAATATTTTTTTAATTTAATGAATTTAGTGCAAAAATAATAATTGATTTAGAAAAAAATCAAATGACTTATTAATACACTTTACTTGTATTCATAACGCATAGATAGTACAGAATCTATAGGTAAATTACTAACATTTTTTTTAAATGTTTAATTTTTTCTGGTCAAACTCTTGATTTTGGGTCTCAATTACTCTTTGCCGACCTTTATTTCCAGTAAACAATTGCGTTTTATTGCACCTAATCATCATATCCTCCTTAATGATTGCATCGACTTGCGTTTCTTCTTGAGGAACTTCTGGTTTGTTTATTTCTTTCTTAACAGAATCAGACATTTTGGCTCTTGATAAGTCTGGAGTAAAAGAATATATCAACTTAAAATGATCTTAAAAAGTTTAAATTTTACTCACAGTTTAACGTTTTTTTAAAAGTTTTTGTTTTGTTTTACTAATGACTTGGTAATCGAGACAATAGTTAATAAACAACTGAACAATATTTGCTTTTTCTGAGACTTTTATAGTTAATTTTCTGATTCAATGCGATTATCATTATATTAAGTCGCAATATATTTTAATCCTCTGAAGTATCGTATTTAGAATATTAATCTCAAGAGTATTGTGTGTGATTCATGATAATATAATTTAAATAATTTATTTCGGCAATAAAAAAGCTTGACTGTATCAGTCACCAACGAGAAACAACAATTTTGATGTTTGTTTCAATTGTGGAGTATTATTTTTGTGGCAATTCGCAGAATTCTATAATTCCATAAGTGCCCAGACAGACCCTCCTTTTCTTATCGCCACGCCTGCAATCCCCACAATTTAATGGTACGGTATGCGTATAAAAGGGGAGTTCGCGGCTGGCCCAACGTCTCTACATCTCAACTTCTACTATTTTTACTTCCTATATGGCAGGAGATTGTGTAATGTTAGGTACCATTTTAAAATTATTTTTATTTTTTATTTTTTTTTACTTTTTTGGGAATTTTATGATATATACCAGTAACCAGGAGTTTAATGCTTTGGGTTCAATCAATTTTTATTTTTATCAGTATCACTATATTATTATAATAATATATTATAACTCAGATAAATAACGATCCTAATCAAATACCAATTCCGGTGCGCCTATAATCCCTCTGACTCCTCTGGATTTAAGCAAGTTCCCTTCTTCATGCTTTTCATCATCATCACTCGTTGCCTTTTCTTCAGATCCTTCCAGTTTTGAATTATCCTGGCTATTTTCTTCACCATCTATTCTATCAGTTAAATCAGTCCCAATTTGTTTCTCAGATGATGTTTCTGATGTAGGATTGTCTTCAAGAACAAGACTTTTACGCTGATTTTCGTCCGCCATATTTAATATGTTTAATCTCTACGCTTACTAAGTGAAATGGAATTTCAGCAAATGTTTCAGTTTATATACTCGTGTAGATTATCAATGCTTTGGACGTATTAAAAAAATAATTAGTTTTGAGTTTAAGCTGGAAAGATTTAATTTCCTAATAGTATTTGTTCATTATTTAATGACGTAGATACTTACACTTGAAATAATCGAAATTCTAGGAAATCATTGTCAATCTCAAGGAAATAATCCATATACTTTTCTCAAATATTATGATTATAGAGATGATAAGAGTGTTAGGTGTGGCACTTGTGAGGGCAGGTGATAAAAGATAAGCATGAAACAATGAGCACTTGTAATTGTAAAAGAATGTTGAATAGCGTTTATTGAATAAGGCGTCTCTTAATCTGCGTCTGCTGCGCTCTGCTTGTACTTAGCTACTGCACCGGGCGCACGCAGTGCGCCGGTGTTGCGCGGGAAAAATAATGTAATGTATGTTGTGTTGTTGGTTGCCTACGTTACGCATTTCGCTAACACTCGACCGTCCTGACTCTCACTCGTCCTCGAGTGTGTATGCTGCGAAGCGGGCTGGAACCTTTGTGACTCGTGAGCTCTTCCTTACGTTTTCACCTCGGCAGTGGCGCTTCCACTTGCCGGAACTTCTTCTCCTGCAACGTCGTCAGCTTGATTGGGTCGCCAGATTTTGAGCTGGCTGACGTGTGCTGTTGTCGCGTACAGCTTCCCAGGCTCCTCTTCGTTCAGATTGATTACGCGGTATGTGTCATTGGGGAGCACTTCATACACCTTGAGCGGTCCTCTGTAACGGGGTTGCAGTTTAGTAGAGTCACCCGTTGCAACACTATTTGTCTTCATAAATACAATATCGCCTATGTCATAGTGGACATTTAATAATCTTTTGGCGTCGAACTGGCGCTTGTAATTTTGCTTTTCCTTTTCCAGTCGAGTTCTGACTTTTCTTTGTAAATCGCTAGGGGACTCGTACGTTTCCTCGTTGACGGTGAGGCAACGTGTTACACCATCGTTTAATCTTGGTGCGTACCCAAACACTACCTCAAAGGGCGTTTTTCCTGTAGTCTTGTTAACTGCGGTGTTTAAATCTCGTTCCGTGGATTTTAGTTCCTTATCCCATTTGTTATCTTCGCTGCAATTTCTTAGCAGTGGTAGAAGCGTACGGTTCACGCGTTCTACTTGACCGTTAGCCTGCGGATGTCGTGGTGAATTGAGCGTGTGATTTATTCCATGCTGATTGCAGAACTCGGCGAAGGTGGACGAGGTGAAACAAGTACCACGATCGCTGATGATACGCTCTGGGGCTCCAAAGTCCTGCACGAACGCTGAGAGGGCCTTGATAACCTCCGGAGTTTTCGTCGTTTTGGTAGCGTGTAATCGGACGAATTTGGTTAAATTGTCGACGATTACTAGTACATAGCGTTTGTGAGACGTACTCTCAACAAAAGGACCAACGTGGTCAATATGGATGACAGCAAAGGGCGGCGCCCCGAGGGAATAGGGTGAAGTTCGCCGGCCTTCTTCCCACTTTTGTTTTTCAGGATGATGCATTCAATACAACTGGCTATGTGCTGTTTGACATACTGTGTCATCTTCGGAAAGAAGTAGTGGCGTCGGATCTTGGCTACTGTGCGCTCGACGCCAAAATGTCCTTGTAGGTCATGATACTTTGTTACTAGGCTCTTTCGCATTGCCTTTGGGGCGACAAAGATCAACCTTTGAGTCTCATCCTCTTGAATTTGCTTATAGAGAATGCCTTGCTGAAGTACGTAACCATTTACTTCCGAACTCTCGCTTGCGGTACGTACCTGCCTGTTGAGTAACTCGATTTTGCGTTTGAGTAGCTCGTCAGATCGTTGGTACAGTACTATTTCCTCCTCCAAGGAAAGTATCGTGAACACGTTTCGGGTGATCAGATTCTCGACGGGAGTCTCACCCTCGTTTGACACTGGTGCGCGACTCAGCGCATCAACATGTATCATCTTTTCGCCAGGACGATGTTCTACCTTGAAGTTGTATTCACACAACATGTTGAACCACCTTGCTACTTGTGGATACTTTGTTTTGGCAGTATTCAGAAACACAATCGCCTGACAGTCGGTGACCACAGTAAACGGAATATTGATGAGATAATGTCGGAGTTTCTCGACGGCCCATACCACGGTCAGCAGTTCGAGTTTACTCGAGTGGTAATTACATTCAACATCGCTAGTCCTGCGACTTACTGCATAGACCAAGTGAAGTTTGTCATCGTGTTTCTGTAACAGCATAGCACCCAGGCCTTGGCTGCTCGCGTCTGTATGCAAGTAGGTCGGGCGTTTCGCGTCGAAGATTTTGAGTACCGGGCTCTGCGTCAGAGCGGTCTTCAAATCCTTAAAGGCAGCATCATGGGCAGACGTCCAAATGTAAGATTCGTTTTTGCGGAGCAATTTGTTCAAAATGGCGGCCCTGGAACCAAAATTGGCTATAAAACGGCGAAAGAAACTAGCCATTCCCAGGAAACGCCGTAGCTGGTGGATATCTGTAGGCGCAGGATACTCCGAGATCGCTCGTAGTTTCGCGGGGCCAGGCTCGATGCCATCGGCACTCAGAATGAACCCTAAATACTCCACACGCTCCTGCATGAAGTAGCATTTTCGATCCTCAGCGTTAATCCGGCACCTCTCAACGCCATCAGGGTCTTGGTTAACCTGACTCGCATGTCCTTCCAATCACGCGCAGGTATGAGGATGTCGTCAAGGTAGTACATCACCGTGTCATTACGGAGAGGTCCCAAAACCTTTGCATTAGTTTTGAGAAGTACGAGGGGCATTGGTCAAGCCAAATACCATTCTGGTAAACTCACCCGTTTGGTCCGGAGTAATAAAAGCTGTCTTTCTGCGTGCTTCTTCCGACAATGGTACCTGGAGGTAACCATGAGCCAAATCAAGTGTCGTGAAGTACCTTGCATCGCGAATCTGTGTCAGATGTTCATCCATGTCGGGCAGCGGAAATGGCAATGGTTCGGTCTGGTTGTTCAACCGTCGATAGTCGACAACCATTCGGTACTCCCCAGTCTTCTTCTTCACCAGCAGTACAGGGCTGGCGTATGGTGAGGTCGTGTCGGTGACTAGACCTGCATCTCTGTATTCGTTGATGATGGTGTTGAGCGCCTCGCGCTCATCGGCACTACATCTGTAAGGCTTCTGGCGCACGGGTTGACTGCCCGGCACCTCGGTGATGTCCATTTGTAGGACCGTTGTGCATCCTAACTCGGAGGAATCGATCGCAATGGTATCGCGGAACTCGTTGAGGAGGCCATGCAGCTCGTTCACTGTGTCCGTATCCAAATTGTCGTCCACGTTGATGACCTCGAGTGGAATGGGTTGCTGGCGGGGCTCAGCTTGCTCCAAATTCAGTACCTCACCCCGAAACAGACTCGTGTTCTGAGATACATGAGTGGGCTCAACCGCCCAATTGATCAGTGGAAAAGCATGCGTTTCCGTACCTGAGACAACCTCTACCAGGTTTACGGAACGTGGTGGAATGTTCGCTTCCGTCGTCACTCGATTTGACGCGCGCTTCTTCGCCTCGACTTCCAAAGCAGAGAACGGATCATCACTCCGGTACGTAAATATCAGGTCGTCATCAATGCGCATGTAGACGATAGACGGGTTCTCGGTGAATGGTCGACCGATGATGGCGTCCACGCTCTGAACGTCGTCGGGAACGATGCTAAAGACTATTTCTAAGAGAACTACACCATCGATGGCAACATCCGCCGTGACAAATCCGGGAGATTTGACAACATGGTTTGCGGGACCAAATGCCTTCAGCAAGGTCTCCTTGCGCTGAATGGTAAAGCCTGCGGCGATGGCTTGCGACGCCTTCAGGGTGCACTCCGAACTTCCTGGATCAATCAAGCTCTGGAACGCCATTCCGTTGCATGTGATTGGCTTCAAGTATTTGAGCACACCATCATTGTCTTGCGAAGTAATGATCTTTACTTGTCCATTACTCTTTGCGGCTGTCTCCGCTGGACGGGTTTCGGGCTTGGATAGTCCGCGTGGTTTTGGTGGGATAGGGCAATCTCTGGCGAGGTGTCCCTCCTTGTTGCAGTTGAAGCATTTCATGACTCGACTTGTAGTCGGCTGTGGCGGTGCTGGGGTTGCGGACCGCCCTACTTCTGATGGTTTCTTCATGGGCGCACCATAGGAATCCATCACACGTGGTGCATGGGTTGATTGACTCCTGGGAGAAGGAAACAAGCGCTCCTCACGAGCCTTGTGCACACGCAAATAATTCAGCAAGTCATGGTACAGGCTGTTGGTGTCGGCGTGACGTTGTGCCATCATGGCTGTGCACAGCTGCTTATCATACAACCCAATAAGCAGTTGTTCCTTCTTCTCCTCCAGGCTCAATTCCAACCCTGCACATAAATGAAGTTTGTTGTAAAAGTAATCAGTAATATCAAGGTCTTTGGATTGTACATAACTTTCCATCCGCTTCCAACGAGTAGCAAAACTGTCTTGTTGGATGAAGGTGTTGGTGAAGGCGGCTTCAAAATCGACTAACGTGTGCACGCCCTGCAGATCCTGGAACCATACGGCGGGTCCTCCAGCGAGATGCGTTCGCACAACCTCTAGCGCGTACGCGTCGTTCCACTGATGTAGTTGGCATTGGCGGCGTAGCGATGCCAACCACTCTGAGGCACTCTTCTTCGCGTCGAACGTCGTAAGTCCGGACTGTGCACCCGGTGCACTATGGTAGGTGGTGGCCGGTGGCGATGGGCGCTGCGCCATTGCCATCGACTGCATTAACGTATTGAACATTTGCATCACGCCGGCCAGGGTGGCGGCGTCCGTGCCAGGTTGTGGTGGCATCGGTTGTTGCGACGCACCAGCTTCGTTTCCATCATCGCCCATCGTGGATGTAGAACGTCTTTCGGCTTCTCGGGGATACTCGCGCGAATCGTCGTTGGCCGGGACGTTGGCCGTTACTCGTGCGTTCCGTTGTGCCCCCCTTCGGCACGTGTTCTAACCTCCAAGATTTCCGTTGGCGCGGAAAAAAAAACTAGGCTGCCTCGCGCAGGATGCTCTCAATAATGCTCAAGTCTCACGTCTTACCTGTTCATCCCACTTCTGAGATGTTAGGTGTGGCACTTGTGAGGGCAGGTGATAAAAGATAAGCATGAAACAATGAGCACTTGTAATTGTAAAAGAATGTTGAATAGCGTTTATTGAATAAGGCGTCTCTTAATCTGCGTCTGCTGCGCTCTGCTTGTACTTAGCTACTGCCCGGGCGCACGCAGTGCGCCGGTGTTGCGCGGGAAAAATAATGTAATGTATGTTGTGTTGTTGGTTGCCTACGTTACGCATTTCGCTAACAATCCTATTTTGATTATTAAGCTACAATATTGAAAAGTTTAATTAAAATTGGTTCAGTAATACTTGCGAGAAAGTGTAACTAACAAACAAACATATTAATATAGGCATTTATAGTACCTATTAAGGTTTGAAATAAAAGCAACAATCGCAAAATATGATTTTACTTTACAAAAGTAATAACTTACGTATATTCTCGTTAATTCTTGTTTTATAAATGTACAAGTATCAGAGCTGATAGATTATGAAATACGGTATCAAATTAATATTAATCAAATATCATTTCTGGTGCGTCTATAATTGCCCTGCGTGTTCTTCTTTTAACCATTTTTTCTTCATCTTGATTTGGTTCTTCATCGTTTTTTTGTACTATCCTGACTGTTTTCATCTTCATTTATTTCATTTGTTTCATCACTTTCATTTTGGTCTTCAGATGTGGTTTTTGTTTTCGGAGTATTTTCATTAAGTGAACCATCAGTTTGATTATTCTCAGCCATGTTTGTTTGAGTAGTTTTGAAGGTTATGTAATGTGGTCGTTGGAAGTAACGCACTCGAAATGATATGGATTGTCGGCAGGTGTTTCATCTTATATACTTAATTATCGTTTATCAGTTTGGTGTGAAATAAAAAGATTAGTTTTGGGCGTGGTCTTTAAACATCGAATTCCTATGGTGTTTGTTCATCATACTTGAACTTGAAATAACCGCAATTTGTTTAATTTTTTGAAAACTCGGCAACCCAACATACTCTTCCTCCTCTTAATGTTGCGTCGCTATTTATGAATACTTATTTCATTTTCTCGTAACCGCGGACTGATTGTTGTTTAGTTTTTATCGATGCGTTAAATAATGAGAGAATATACGATTGAATTTTTCAAAATAAATTATTGATCAAACTCAACGGTGGGTGTGTCGATAAGAGCCCGACGAGATCTTGAATGTGCTTCATTGGAGTCTCCACTGTTGTCTTGTTCATCGTACTGTTCGTCTTCTGGAGGGTTTTGTTCACGTTCGTTGTCGAAGGCAGACATTTTGCTTAAATAAAAACTATAATTTAAATATTCTGTACTTTTATTTAATAATTAAATATTTTATTTAAATTTTAAAATTATTAACTAAATCTTAAAATTTACCAACCTTATAAGCCTTTACTGCGGAATTGTCAATCAAGATACGATCACTTGCACTATTGCTTCCCTACAGACTTTTAGAGTGAAGTGATTGTTGTATATATGTACTTATGGACATAGAGGTGATTAAGATTTTTGACAGGTGAGGATTGATAACAATTATCAAACTTTTAATGTCACGCAGTTTACCGTAAATAACTGGTTTGTGCATTAAAGTTGTAATTGATTGTGGTTGGACTTTCCAAATTTATGGATAATAATTATATATTTGACCTTCATTTAAATTAATTTCACTTGCTTCAAATAAAAATTAAACAAATATTTAGTAATCTGTGCACAAATGGCAGTGCTCTTAAATTATGTTGGGTTGCCTACTCTTGTTACATAACTAAAAAACACTAGTTTTTATTCGGTTGGCAACGCACAATACAAAAACGAAAGAAGAGCAAGTCAAATATATATGATCTATAATTGCCCGAATTTGTTACCAGAAAGAACAAAATTAAATAGAAAGTATTAAAAATATTTAAAACAAAAAGTTATAGAAGCAGAAAAATCTGAACAAGGTTATGATGTTTGACCTACTCGACAATTGCTTTGCAGTCACGTAAAGTACATGATTTTTTTAAGTCTTAAATACAATTAATACTGGCTTAAAACAAATCCTTAAAACAAGTACTTGCAAGTGCAATTAACGCCAAATAGAATGCGCAAATTCAATCAATCAAACTTTCCATGCCTCATATTTTTAACTATCAAAAAACTTGAACTTTAAAGCGGATATTTGTAATAATTTCAAGTGCAAGATGCTTACATAATAAACGTAGATTGATTGATTAGTTGATATTTAAAAATATTAAACTATCAGTCGTGTATACTGTCTAAATACATGTTTTCCACATTAACCTACACATAAACACCAAGAAAGTATTTTCTTAAACAATTTAAATATGACAAGTACAAAAAATCCATATCCAACGTGCGCATTCTACGCGTCGCAATACCGCAGGATAACACTGCGTCGGCGCAGCGCCGGCAGGAGCCACCTGCACCTGCATCCACCTTTTCAGTCCTTCGCAACAACGCGCGGATCGCCATCCTCCAACGCAATAATCCTTAAAACATATAATTACATTCACAGTCATCAATAATCCCGCACACGATTCGCCACCGTGCGAAATTCGTGCGTAATTGACCTGCGAACGCATAAAACAATGGTAATTCAAGTCTCCAGCGCGTAGTTAAATAAAACACTATAACAAACAAACGATCGACTGATATCGGTCGGCGATGTAAGGCATAAGCAAACATATGATAATGTGGATAATGTGTCAAGTGGACGTTATCGGCGCTGTCGCGATTGTCGCCGTTGTCGGATTTTCGCATCGTTTCCAACCTCTCTGAGCCTCTGTGAGTCTCGCAAGACACAAAAATTAGTTTCATTATTCGGCATGCACATTGTGTAGCAATAGTTTTATTATCAAATTAAATATTGACTATGAATATGGTAAAGGTACGATGTGATTTGCTTGCAGCAAACATCTCCGGCTGTTGATAACGAGTAAGAGGATATTGATGTGAATAATCACCGGTTTAAATCAATATGGATGTTGTAAAGATTAGTCTGGAGGCTTTACTGCGTAAGTAAAAACATGTGTCTGTAAAATATCATAAGCACACTTAGATTTTATGTTAAAAAATGTAAAAATGTGAAAATTTTTGAATTTGTTATCAATTTGAAGTTTAATTCGGTTAAATCTTTGAATTTTTCATGTTTTTCTTGGTCAATTAATCCGCCATTTTGTTTAATTCGCATATTTAATACTAATACTTTAATATTGACCCAAAAAAACAATAAAATTTATCATTTTATATTAATTACTGATTAATCTATAAATATTTTGATATTTAGATTTCTTTATCTCTTAATAAGGCGCCATATTGATAAATTTTAAAATTTAAAACTTTTATAACCTTAAATTATGATCAATCAATCAAATATTTTTATTTTTTTGGCAAAATTTCGATAAGATTAATCACAAACCACTAATTTTTATCAAGATACTCTCAAGTGTTTGTTTAAATATTAATCTTTTAAATATTTAAGTATTTACACTTGACACAATTAAAATATTAACATGTTTTGCATATTTTAGAACGCGCAACAAATCCCCAAAATGAAAACATTGACACCGCCGCAGTGGAAGCCTTCTGCGCGTTAATCAACAAAGAAAAAGACGGCCCACTACTCGCCGTCAAACTGCTCGCTACTCGCATGCACTCCAAACGCGAGCTGGAGGCCCTTCAAACCCTTCACATCCTCGACTACTCGATGCAAAAGTGCGGCGCGTTGTTCCAGGACGAAATCGGCAAGTTCCGCTTCCTCAACGAGATGATCAAACTTGTATCCCCGAAATATCTCGGTGCGCACACCCCACTCGCTGTCAAACAAAAAGTCCTTCAACTAATGTACCTCTGGATGCTGGACTATCCGAAACAATCTAAGATCAAAGACGCCTATGATATGCTGAAGAAACAAGGAGTGATCAAGGATGTCCCCCTGAGTGTAAGTGCGGACTATCAACTGGAGCGCCAGCAACATAACACGATCTTTCAGGACGAGGAGAAAGGAAAACTATTGAAGAAGTTATTACAGAGTAAAAATCCCGAGGATTTACAAGCTGCAAATAGATTGATCAAAACTATGGTTAAAGAAGACGAGAAAAAGGCTGAGTTGAAAAGTCGGAGAATCTCAGAGTTGGAATCTGTTCAGAATAATATAAGATTATTGAATGAAATGTTGGATTCGTTTAAGGTTGGAGTATCCTCAACCGATGAGACGGAGCTGATTAAAGAGTTGCATGAGAGTTGTGTGCGCATGCGTCCTAGTATTACTAAACTAGCATCAGAGACGCAGCAGAATGATGAGATACTGAGTGAGGTTTTGCGGATCAATGACGAGTTGGGGCAAGTGTTTGATAAGTATCATGTTGTGATGGTCCTCGGACAGGTTGGAAGGGAATCAAGTGTTAGGCAAACGTCTTTACTAGATCTTTCTGTTCTGGACAGGCTGGATGCTAAAAAACTAGTAATGTTGATGTGTTATGTGATATTCTATCACCGATTGGTGATGATATTCTGAAACCAACTGCTGTTGGTTTGGTTGCAGAAAGTAAACCGGAGGAAAGTGATGAATCTAAGAAGAAAAAAGCGTTTGAAACTCTGGATGCGCTCAGTGAGACGTTACTATTAGAAAATTTACAAACTGCGACACGTCTGGGTAGTCAATTCAATAAATCCCCCAATGATAAGATACCGATGAATCTCCTGCAAAAGTCTCAATCTCAATCATCTCAAGCTACTTCCATAACTAATCATACTTTAAATCCCATCTCGTCTGTGACCTTTAAAAGTAATAATGTTAAAGCCGCGTTGGATTTGGACGCGGAATTATCGCTATTGTTAGAAACAAATGTTGAATCTCACCATAATGAATCCTCGAATGCGTTGGATGATCTGCTTGTTGATATCACGACGACTCCAGCGTCTACGCCTGCTATGACGCCGACTGCGGTTCAAAATGGCGGAACATCAGCGTCTGGAACATCCGAGAAAACAGAAATTAAACATACTCATGAAACAGATGATAAAGTTCTTGATACGTCCGCTGAGAATAAGAACGCGTCGTTGAAACTGAGCGATCTGTTTGTCGATTTGAAATCAATTAAACCGAGCGGCATCGAGCCGATTGTGGCCTTAAACGAACAAAATGGCGTCGCGTTGACGCTGCACTTTGCCAAAGATAAACCGCACCAAGATGTCTCAGTCATGGTCGTTTCCATAGCCAACAAGAACGAATTACCGATGAAGAACGTGTTGTTTCGTGCGATTGTACCGAAAGTAAGTGTGGGTTGCCTATATTAAACATAAATCATTAAAAATATTGTTTTTAGACGTGTAAAGTCAAGTTACAACCGCCATCTGCATCAGATTTACCGGCGTGCAACCCATTTCTACCCCCGAGCGCGATAACGCAGGTAATGCTCATCGCCAACCCGGAAAAAATACAATTATCGCTTAAATTCATCGTCAGTTACAACGTCGACGACGAAATGATGACTGAGATGGGAGAAATTGACGAGTTACCCACATAACTTTCACAACTTAATAACAATTTACATTATTCGCATTAAGAGGTAATTAGTCGCTGTGATTTATAATTTTTATGTACATAATACATACGATAAATATAAACAACTTCAACCAAATATCAATATCTGGTATTCTTGTATGTACAATTAACATAACACCTAATTTTATAACATAAATCACGCACGACGTAAAAATAGCGTTTTTAAAACATCACGATCATCATCAGCATGAAGGAGTGAATGATTGAAATGATTATAAATATATGTACATGAAAACTAACTTAAGGAGACAAGCAGGGAAATACTTGTGCATGTTTTACGACTCAAGTCGCACAATTGACATGTTTTCGCAGGAACAATATACAATTGTACAGCGCTATCGCAGGACCCAGTTTGTACTTCAGCACTTCAACCAAGTCGTCCTGTGTAAGCATGAGGAAGGATTCACCATCGATTGAATGTTCCACGAATGCTTCTGCATTGTGTTTGGCGAATGGTAAAGATTGCACGTAGTCCATGACATTCATCGTTGTCCACAACATCGGATCAGTCTTGCACTTTGCATAACATTTGTAATACTTCGAGTGCTTATTGCGCATGTTAATCTCCTCTAAATTTAACTCTTCTTCGCCTAGGATGGATGAATGTGACTCTTTTTTGATTGAAATCGATTGGGATTTGATAGATGCGGATGGAGAGGGCGCTGGCGTCGAGTTTGACGATTTTATCTTAAACTCGATGCTAGGACTTTCCAATTTATGCGCATCTGTGTCTTCCGGTGTCTGTGGGATTTCTGGACTTCCTCTGCTTGTAACTCGAGTGGAATCTTCTGTTTTTTCCACGTGTGCTGAACCAATCCATTCGGTTTTAGCTGCATTCGTTTCGTATTTCCTCTTGGATGCTTTCTTACTGTAATTTATCTGTTTTTAATGTCTTGCTTGAGTTTTAAAACGGTTAACTTACGTTCGGGGTTCACGGCTGACAGGAACAATTGCTTCCAGCTCCCTGTCAGGTGAAAGCAAACGATCTGGGAGGAGTGTATCGATATCGATGTTTGCTTCGGCGTATGGGCAGTATTTCAGACTGTTGTGTGTGCTGAGCAGTTGTCCCTTCATGTTACCAATGCCGCGACAACCGATGGTGGCGCATTCCATGAAGTCGTATACATCATCAGGTGCTGAAGTTATAAACAATAAAATTTTTGGTTAAAATTTAAACTGGGGAGTAAAATGTATGTCAAACAACACAATGAACAATAGCATTTATAAATATTAATTATTTTTAAGGTTCAGATAAGGAAAGCAATAAAATTTAGTGATAAAGTTTGTTTATTGTACTTACTCAACGGTGGTTCTAAAGGATGTCCGGTTTTCTGACACCAACCGACCGGATGAATGTCCGGATTGTCTTCGTCCACCCAATATGAGTATCTATCCGGCCATCCGTCGAAAGCGACTCTCAGTCGGTGTTGTTTCACCTCCACGACGCAAGCAACACGCACAAGTTGCGGCACCCGCTTATCGACAGCCTCTAAGCGCATACCTTTCCGGAAACCACTTGGTGGTCGTTGTTTGAACGCTCGCACCGGCGCGGCGACAGAATTTGTTTCTTTCAGGTACTTTTCCCAGGTGAAGTTTTCAAGATTTGGATAATCTTTAATTAAATAATATGTATATTAATTAATTCTGCGTTTGAATAAAATGAATTTAATTAAATAAAAATAAATTTACCATTTGGTGGTGTTAAACTATGTCCATTTTTATCACACCATCCAACGGGGTGAATGTACGGACTTGATGGATCCGCCCAGTAGTCGTAAATGTCGTCCCAGCTGTCGAAGTGCACCAGGATGCGGCTGTCCATCAAGTCTTTGGCAGTGGCGACGCATACTAATGCAGTGTTTTTTCGATCGACTGCTTCAAGTTTCATTCCGACACGGAATGCGGTAGGAAATATTGCCTGCATGATAAGAAAAAATTGTCAATAACAAAAAAACATCGGAAATACTTTAAACAAGTGCCTAATTACAGTACCAGGCATAAACATTAATTATTGGCAATTGTATATCAAATTAAGTTAGAAAAACACAGAAATTGAAGCAAACCGTCGCCATTTTAAGATTTTTAAGTTTCAAATTAACAAAAGTAGTTTAATAGAACTAAAACTTGAAGTAATCGATGAATTTTTAAGAAAAATAAAGAAATATTTTGAATTACATGCATAAATAAATATTTTGTGATTTATTTTCATAATTTGTTCTATAATTAACCACCAATTGTTCAAAATGTCCAAAAGCACGTCTTCTATACATTAATCTCTCAAAAATAAAACATGTTATGCATTTTAAACAAGTTAATAATACTTACACTTCCAGTCCGGTTCGAAAACAAATGTTTGGGAGCAACCGACGCCTTCGTGTGCTTCAGATAACTAACCCAGTTGAAATCCGGAAAATTCGGCGGTGGTTGCAACACATGATCGTGTTTCTCACAAAACCCAGCTGGGAAAATATCCATACTATCCGCATTCGCCCAGAAATCATAATTCTTGGGATACCCATCAAAATGCAACAACAATCTATACCCTTGCACCTGCGCCACAGTCATAACACAAAAATACGACGGATGCAATGGATCAATCCCTTCCAGTTTCATACCCGGACGGAACCCATTCCGATTATATGGAAACGCATCTTTGAACAGTTTCACCGGTGCACCGATTGTATTGATATGCGCCAAATACTTCGACCATGAAAATCCTTTAGTTTTACAATGCCACGGATACTTATCATATGAGGACTCTGTTCTTATACTGGCATCATCATCGGATGAATGTGTCTCACGTTCACGATCGCCATTTTCTAATTTTCGTTTCTTCGCTGCATTACCGTGATTATTAGCTGAATTCGACGCGTTGCTTTGCGACTGCGTCTGTTTGGGCCGTTTCTTTTGATTTGCAGCATCATCAACTGCTTTTTTCTCACCCAAGGCATGACATTCCAAACTACAATACTTCGGATTAATAAATTCGGAAGCCATGCCGAAACATCCACATTCTAAACATCGCATTTCTTCTTGTTCCTCAGCGGGTGATAATTCTTTCTTAACTTTTTGTTTTCTCACCTTTTCAATGGCTTCCTTCTTAGGTTTGGACAAATGCATCTTATTATATTCATCCTGAGTCAAATACTCAAGAAAACCAAACTCGTTAATGAAAAATTTCAAATTTGTCCCCGGCAGCTTACCAACCGATTGTTTCCAATCAAACACTTTAATAAACTCTTCATCCAGCAAAGAACTGAAATTAAACGGATCTGCACCGGAATTTATCTCGTCCACTTCCTTATCATGACGGTTTTCCTCTTCCAGGTCTAATTTTTAAGAGTTGCGCCTTTTGTCGACACTTGCACCTCGATTTCATGGAAATCTTTGCGTAAACAAAGCGTAGACTTTCTACTACGCTTCGCAGGAGCATGAGCTATCACAGGAGTGGAATTAATCGGTTCTTCTTTAATTTCAGGCGTGATTTGAGGAGGTGCCAACGGTGGCAAAGGATCCGGAAGGGATTTAGTGATGTGGACTTCTTTGGTGTTAGGATCTGAAATTGTAATGATTGTATCAGTGGTGGTCACAGGTGGGTCGACTTTAGGAATAAGCGGAAAACTGCGTTTTAGAATCGAAACCCCGTGAATTGGTGGCATTGACGTAATTTTATCATTTTTATCTTTCTCCTCGCATTCTTCCTCAACAATCGACAACTCATACGATCTATCATCCTGAACTGGTTTCTTTTCAACGTTTTTCTCATCCGGCACAGCCGTGATGGTTAAATCAGTATCGACCATTTTATTCTCAGGCATTTTCAGATTAATAATCTTACTCTTGTTCTGCACGGAGTGCATCAGAGGCATAAAACTGATCTTTGACTGCACTGAATTCGTCGTCATGGTGACCGGCAATCGACTGGTGCTAGTTGTAGTCGGCATTGGCGTGATCATGATCTTTTGATTGTTTATAACTTGCAAGGTGCTCTCGCTCGTCAACTTACCCATGTTGGTGATGCTAGTAATCGGTAATCGGGACGCTGCTAGCACACTATCAGGCGGTTTGCTTACGGGTTTCAGCATGGTGAGGTAAGTGACGCCGTTTTTCGGTAGATTGGTGGCTTTCTGGAGAACAATCGGTGTTTTACCAAGCATCATCTGATTGTTCACCTGCTGCATGGGTAGTATCTGTGGTAGTGCAAGCACATTACTGTTTGTCGATGATGTGTGCAGTTTTTGATTGGGTTGTGCCTGGATTACAACCACTGGCAGCATTTGGTGTTTGCCAACTTGATGCAACTGTGTGGGCTGTCCTGGAGTTATTGTTTGTTCCATTGTGGTGATGATTATGGGTGTGTCGGATGCATTTGAAGACATTGTCTGAAAATATAAAGCAAATATGAATATTTTTATGTTAATTTTCAGTTAAAAACTAATTTTTTGAAATCTTAACCTTAGAAATTTAAATCTAATCAAATTAAACTTGACTAATTCATGAGTAGTAAGTGTATATTATGTATAATTTAATGTATTGTTGAGTTATTATTCGAAAGGCATCAAGTGCATTAACAAATGAAACAATCGAATGGATTATAAATCTACATATGTGTATATTAAATTCTTTTATACCTCAAAACATATAAACCTACCACAAATACATCTGCTACTTATATTATATCCTTATCTTAAGTTTATGATTAGGTAGAAATTTACAACTTGCATGTGCCAAGCACAAATTGAATATTTCTTATGAAGAGCGATTGTTATGTGACGGTTTGCTGTTGGTGCCTGGTGTGCGTAAAACTTTCCTTGCTGAAGCAAAAGCATTCGTCTCACAGCTTGGAAAATATTTACTCTATGTAAAACAACTCACCCCGCGTCGATAATTACCTGTGGAAGAATCGCAAAGTGTTTGTAGACATCAGGAGATTAAATTTTCGTACCTGAATCGCACCGAAACTCTTACACCGCACCGAAAAATTGCCATTACCCGAGTTGCGCATGCGCATCACATGCCGCGCACAGCGCAGTGGCGTGCGCGGCGTACATTTCAACTAGAAATGTAATAATCACTCGCGAGTCTTTCCAAATGAATAAATCTTACGAAGCCATTTACGAAACAGATAAAACGAAAACTACATCAAAGCTAATTAATATGTTAATAATACATTCAGTTATTCTACATTTGTTGCGTTTCGTTGTTTAGTTCCGCATCGTTTGTTTGCATTCCGCCATTTGTAATTTTTGTAGTAAGTGAAGAACAACTGTCTAACCCGTCGGAAACAATGCTTCCTCTCAATATTTATTTAATTATTCAAAAATGTCTGAAAATATATTAAATAATTCCTGAACTAAACAATTTAGTAATAAATTCAGCATCAAATTATACAATGTTTTTCTTTCCAGCAGGTTTCTAGTATGAATTATCGACCAAAGTTTACAAACACTTGTAGAATTCAATAAAAGTGATTTTATCAGCCTGCTAACGAATACATTTCGATAAATGTGCATACGCTAGGTCTAATAACATCTAATTTAACAATTATCTCTACTTCAATGACGTCACAGCGCCGAGCACGTGTTAAAAAAATCGAGAAAATTTATAATTGCAGCGTCTCGGATTAAGTTCGGGCGTGAAATCAGTGAAATGTACGTATGCATATTTATTTACTCAATAATCAGACTCGTAGAACAAAGCATTGCATTCGTATCTATTAAAAACTTGCTGATAATGTGCGTGAATAAATATACACGAAAACAAAAGCCACTAATAATCATTTCGACAACAAAAATTGCTAAAAGAAATGATTTTGTATATCTTATTATGTTTAAAATCAACTATAAGTAAGCTTTCATAATCTTGAAATGTCACAAGCTTATTTTATTCACTTACACCTTGAGAAAGTATCGCATTATAACAAGGTCGAGGTAAAATTCGATTATTACCGAATTAATCTGCGCTAACACTAACTACCTACTAAAAATCACTGCATAACCTATGCTACTGTTCGTTTTGAAGTTGTTTTTACTGTAAATCGTGATATTTCAGTGAGATTTACGTAAAATTCCGTGAAAAGCAAATCAAAAACGTAAGATAAGTTTCAGTGAGTTTCAACATTCGGGTTGGTTAAGCAAGCTGACTAATAACTTACAAAAAAATATATTTTGTTCGGAATATATTAATGTACTTCATAAAATTGCATAGAAGAATAGTTTTAAATGCTTTAGCTAATGTTTTTGTATCGTTTCAGGGCGTTTTTGATAGAAATATTAATAAAATTCACTCACCAGAAAGTCCGACAAACTCCATAAACGAATGTGTCCATAAATACAGTTGTTGCGCCTGCGCCCTTTGCCGTGTTTTTGCGACGTTGTTTCATTTCACTTAAACTCAAAAATATTTAAATATATTTTATGAAATTTACATTTAAACTTAATAATATGTAATTTATATCATACATATGCATTTGTTAATACGTTTATTTGATATATTCGTTGTTTTATTAATGTTTTGCACTTGTTTTGAGTATTTTTATGTCAATTTTTTTGTATTATTCACTAGAAGTAAAGTTGGCAACACTGTAAGCAAAATCAGCTGCTTAACAAATGACAGCCGATGACGGCCAATGACGGCTCGAGCGCCTCATAGCACCGCACAGCATTTATTATGATATCGTGAGCAGGAGTTGTTTTGCTTTTCCTGCGGCGTTGAATTCGTTCCTAGTACTCCGGCAGTCGGGTATCCTACGCGTTTGGTTGAATTATCGACGCCGCGACGCCTGCCATCAGTGCAAATCAATCCAGCGATTGTTTACGACTGGGCATTCGTGGTGTCAACGCCATTTCATCGTCCTGTGAACGGCCGGAATCCTGCGGCTGCACATTTGCACCATCTGCAACTGCAAGTAAGTGCATTTTTTCGTTATTCAATGCGCAACACGGCATATGTTGCCGCAGTCACTCGCAGTCCTGTTAAAAGATGGTGGATGAGCTTTCCATCAACAAAACTATTTATAATTTGTCGCATTTTATTTGATTTTGCGCTTTTTCCGCGTATTTCATATACGTCAATTGCATACAGATACAATTCAATAGATATTTGTATTGGGTTCGAAATTCATTGGAAATTAATTGAATTGTTTGTCAGGCAAGTTATTTATAGGCATTTACTTTTATCATCTTGATTTCGTTCACGTAAACATTTCTTCCAACTGCCAAACAATGTTATTTTAGGTTGGCGGAAGACGCAGTGGTTTTACGTGGTAACTTTCCTTTGTTTTAAACTGTCAAAAGTTGACATAATCCAATGACATAACCTGTCATTATCAATTTAACTTGATTTTTGTAAAAACACTGTTTAATTCTTCATTTTCTTCACTGATTTTTATAACTTTTGCATAAAATTAAACTTTTACGAGATTTTACGAGATAATTTAGTTAATAATAAAGCTAAGTTTATATATTTTTGGCATTGAATGCCAGCGCCACCTATGTCAGGTTATAAAGGTTAGATAAATGTCAAAAGTGACATCTACAACACAAAAACCCTAAATTAACGTCATTTGTGTTAGATTGCATGAAAAAACTAATAAAACTTTTATTACATGACGACTACAGCGTAAAAATCACTGACAATATTAAATATTATCAATATTATTATTTACATAATAATATTTATACGTAAATATTGAGTCAATATAATTTTTGTCCGTCAACAACATGTTTACGCGTTTTTATTGATACATTCTAATACAATCCGACATCAATACATAATATTGATGAGATCTGTGTTTTCCAGCGCCTGAAAATATACCTCTTCGCCCTATATCTGCGCTCAATCAAAATGGGCAACGCTGTCAACGCGGGGGCGGACAACGAAGAGCTCACCGACAATCTCTGCGAGGCGGATTACATCCGCACTAAAAAAATCGAGCGCATTTTCCGCGCCGTGGACCGCGGCGAATACATCCTGCCCGAGTATCGCGCGAATGCCTACCGCGATCAAGCATGGCGCAGCAATCACCTGCATTTATCAGCGCCATGTATCTACAGCGAAGTGATGGAGGGTTTGGGACTTGGTCCGGGGATGAGTTTTTTGAATTTAGGTTCCGGGACTGGTTATCTCAGTACATTGGTGGGACTTATCTTGGGATGTAATGGTATTAATCATGGTGTGGAGTATTATGAAGATGTCATTCAATACGCCAATAAGAAGTTGGAGGATTTCAAGCGCTACAGTGGCGCTGTGGACGAGTTTGACTTCTGCGAGCCGAAGTTTATTCAAGGTTAGTGTTTATGAATAATTTTTATGGATTACATTTGGATGACACATTTGATTGTGATATTTATGGTATCATATCAGAGTGATTAATACGGTGAATAGAATGCTGCTATAATTAGAATTCTTTCAATGTTTAAAGCTAATAAAACTAAGTTTATATTATAATAGCATTAACCCGCGGCTTCGCTCGCGAATATCTAAAATAATGAAGTTGCTTCCGTACGCGTCTGTAGTCACAGAAGAAGTAACAATGAAGTAGAATGGCGGGAAGTTTAAAATGGCTGAAACTATAGTCTATGGAAGTATAGTGTACAGTCTCCATAGTGTAGTCAATTGGATTTGATGTTGACGTAGCTGTCGGTAATACAGTGTGATAATACAGTGTGATGGTACTATAGTACTTAGGTTTGAGCTTCATTGCTGGAATGCTAGATGGCGTTAAAGTAGTCAAATAGCCAGATGCAGAGGTATTATTGGCTAAACTATTTCTTTATTTTATTTAAAAAATATTTTTTTTTATTGAATAAAAAGTAGCCTATAACCATTCGGGGACCACTAAGAATATGTGTACAAATTTTCATGATGATCGGTTAAGTAGTTTTTGCGTGAAATTGTAACAAACATCAGGATTTTCGCATTTATAATATTAGTAGGGATTTTTGGTTGTGAAAGGCAGCGCCATCTTTGTCAAGTTTTAAAGGTTATATAAGTTTTAGAGTTTTAAGTTTGATGTTTTTATTATTTTTGATTTGATACTAGTAATCAGACTCAAATTCACACGGGAATAGATAAAAATATTAATATTCTTTAATTTTGACTTTGTTAATAGGAAATTGCCTGTGCCTTACGTCTGATCGTCGTTACGACCGAGTCTACGTGGGCGCAGCGTGTCCAAGTGCATTCGATAGCTATCTGAAGAATTTAGTTAAAGTGGGCGGAATTCTCGTCATGCCCTTCCATGACCAGTTGCTGCAAGTTCGTCGTGAAGCAGAAAACACTTGGTCTGCGACTTCTTTGCTGCCAGTCAGTTTCGCTACGCTTATTCTTCCCAAAGAGGACTGCAAGGACACTTTTGATCTATGTATGTCAAAATTTTACCTATAGACATATTATTAATCAGTTTAATTTATATTTTATGTGTTTTTAGTGGATTTGCAACCAGATTCCTTGGAGAAACTCTGCCGTACCAAAATCCGCAACATTTTGCGCACCACCATCGAATCCGATCACCCGGAACTCTGCCGTCCCACTGAGCGCCAAGCAAAAAGCCCACGCCAACGCACCAAAGTCCCCGGCAGGCGTCACATGTGCCGCGAAATGGAGGACATCTTCATGCGCTGCTCTGCTTTGGAACCACAGGAAGCACCTTTGATGCCAGATCATTCGAATTTAATCCGCGACATCATCTTCAACTCGGATTCTTCCACCACCACCGAGGAGGCTGATGGTGAAAATGACGAAAATGACAATGAAGCAGATGGTGAAGGGGAGACTGAAGAGGAGGATAGATCTCACCTGCATCACAATTGTGAGAGGGCGTCTGCACATGCACAAGCACAGGCACAAGTATCAACTAATAATCATAATAATATAAGCGCACAGTTAACCCAAGCGTTATCAAGCGTCCCGGGCGTGAGTGTAAGTCCAATTACAAGTCCTCAACAATCGCAGCAGCAGCAGCGGATGAAATGCAGAAAATTAGATAGTGGTATAGGTGATGAAGACTCGAATGATGAAGAGCAGGCTGGGGATTCCGGGCAGGCGCAGAGCAAACGGTCGAAACTTGGCTGGTTCAATCGTTTCATGAAAAGAACGCCTGAGAGTGGTACAGGTACGTCGACAAGTGTTGATGAAGAATCTCTGGTTGCTGTTGTTGAAGAGGTGATGGAACAAGGCGAAGTGATAGTGTCACCTCTGCTTAATCTGGACGATGATGACGATTCTTCGATTACAATCGAAGAAGACGATGATTCCGATGAGTATCCAGAGGAAGCACCTGTAGATAATGAGCATTATCATAAAAGACGCACGGTGGAAAGCCCATTCACCGATTTGATGTGTAAGAAGATCAATGAGTTGCCTCTGCCGCCGACGCTCAAAAGTTTTCTGAATTTCTACCGGTAGACACCTTAACCTCAATCTGCAACCTAAATCTTGAAGTTTTTGTTTAGGTTATCCACTGTTACGGTGTTTATTGGTCGGATTACAACTTGATTCTTAACTATTCTTATCTCATTGTTGTTTGTTATATGTTTAATGTAGTTTTTAAGTTGTTATTGTTCATTTTATTGCTTATGAATGATGGCGAGGGATTGAGCGTGTGATTGTGGCAAACATGACTGAATTTAGCGATGTAAGTTGTATCTGGGAAAGGCCGATGGTAATGCGAATAGCTTTAACATTTTCTAATGTTTGTAAATATTTGAATAATGTTGTGTCATTTCGGTTTCCCACTAGCATAGCGTTCAACGTTTAGTGAGTTGATCGGTTGATTGACGGTAGTATACGTTGAAGAACGTCGAAAGTAAAAGTGCGCCGGTTTGCAGTTTATAATTAGACGAGAAGTTACACGAAACGCGTTAGGTAACACATTTGCATACTAATATTTATCGCAATCGCATAGATAGGTGAGTAAGGGACAGATGATTATTGTAAACGAATATATTGTACAAATTTTGAATAAAATCCTTATAATAAATTGTATTGTATGTGTTTTTTTGTCAATAGATTGTGCAATCATTTGGTTTTGATGACAAGTAAATTTTAAGTTGGTAGCACTGTTTTGCAAACAATCATAATCTGCAGTGAGAAAAAACTTCGTTTTAAGGTAAATTCTACTAAAAACATTAATTGTTAAGTTAATTAAGATTTAAGACATCAAATACAAGTAATAAATATAATTTACAACTTAAAATAAGCTAATTTCTTCAATTTTTGTGTAATTGAAGAGTAATTTCGAGTTTTAATGTAGATTTAAAAGAAGATAATCAAAAACTTTTTCTAACAACAAATTTATTAAGAAAAAACAATAATTTTACAAAATAATTGATGTAATATGTGTATTTGTGATGTAAAACAGGTAAAAGTCGATAAATGAAAGTTAAAATCGATATTAATTTGATCCTGTTGAGGTTATGTATGAAATTTGGTTACAACTGTCAATCTAGTGACTTTTATCAAATAGCAGAAACAAACCAAACTGGTAACAAACAACCGTTTGCGCTCAACTTTTCTCAGCTGAAAATTACACGATTAAACATCGCTTAGAATTCGACACGTCGGTTATATAAATATAAATAGTTTCGTTGAGTACGCTAGTGTCGACCGTCCAAACTTGCTTCACCTGTGCGATGCAGTGATGCAAGTAATTTTATTCAATTATCACACAATTGAACTAACCGCGTTTGTACATCACACACATGTTTACTGAAAGTTTGCAATCGAAAAAAACAAAATCGTCGACCTTTCGAAAGTTTGTGACCGGCGACGCGAGTGCGCCAAACGTATAAATTTAGCGACATACGGGGCATTCCAATCGGTAATTAGGTAAGTGCTGGCCGCGCGCAACACACGCAGTAAGTTTCGCTCGCGAATGTGTGCCGCGCGAGATTTGCGACGGGGTGAAACTTGCTTGGTGGTGTTGAGGGAGTCTGGGGTGCGCGCGGATTATTGATTTTTAACGTAGTTGGGCAACTAAACTTTCTAAGCGAGGCGTAAACCCTAAAAACTTAAACAAACCATCAAAATACATAATTTAAACAATAAAAATCAATTATTCACAGTGAATCAGCAACTTAAAACAAAGTTTAAAACAATTTTGAGTTTATTTTAGTAAAATTACGCATAAATAAACAAGTTTTGTTTCATTCCGGTGTCATTCCAGTTGAAAACATTAAATATCAATATGGCGTCGCGTGTTTAGTGAATGTTTCAATAGTTTTTCATGTTTCCGTGCGAGGAAACATCGTAAAAGTTGTGAAAACTTATGCAGGTTAGACAAGCGCCGATCGTGCACGAGCCGCGCCGAAGGACCAAAGCGACCTGTTCACAGATGAATCATACATGTGTTTTCGTCGCGTCTCTGTCGCACTTGCGCTTGGTGCAGTGCGCGCGCCCTCGGTGTGCTCGCAAGTGCTCGCGTCCTGCTGGCTGGCGAAATCTCGCGCTATCACTTTCTCCTTTCTTGTTTTCCGCCGCTTTCTTCGCCTCGAGTTGTGTGTGGTCGCGTTTTCCGCCAGTAAACCACCGTGTGCGCCATTGAAAAACATTACAACAATGCACACGCATTGATGTGTCGGCGCGCAGTGTTGAAAACCAGCCCGTCAAACTTTGTGCAAAGTGATAAAAAGCAACGCTCCTCGGCGCTGCACTGATAAGTAAACATAACCTCGAAACTTGCCACTTGTTAGTTTTGAGCGGTTGTTCGTCGGTCGCGAGTTTGTGCACACCGTGCGAAAGTCGTCGGGAAAAGTGTCCTGGATGGTGACGACGGCGAGCAGAATGCGTCCGGTAATTGTTACATGTTGTTCGGTGATTGTTTTGCATGTGCGGGCGATTTAATTAAGCGATTTCGGGGGGCAGTGGGTGGGATGAGGGGTGTTAGAGAGAGACAAGTATATGAAAGAGAGAGATGTGAGCGGTAGCTCGCCGCGGCTTCATCTAAACTTTTCCTGCTTTTTATGACTTTGCGAAACTTCCCGCAAACTTTTTATTCCGCGTTGTTCATATTCGCAAAGTTTTGTCTCTTGGCGAATCAGTGAATGCGTTGCCTAGCAACCGTTTGATTTTCATTTTAATTGCGAATTTTAAATCAAATTTATTTATTTTTTTTTTTTGTTAACTTCGTTAAATTAAACGTATTAAAGTGCATTTTGTGTGGGTGGCTTGCAGTGTATTGTTGCCCGCCGCTCGTCACGGGAACTTTGCTAACTTTGCCCGGCGGCGGCAGAGGCGGCAGTGAAAATTGCACAATGCGCGTTTGCGAAGTGTGGTTGTGTGTGTGTTGGTGTGTTTAAGCGGTACTCACACATGCGCGGCGGTTAAACTTTCCGCAAAGTACTCGAAACTTGCCCGCCGCCGCTGCCGCCGCCGAGCGTGGCACGCTGCGAGCTGCGGCCCGCTTAATAACTTATTGATTTTATTTCTTGTTTTTCTTTTACGTTTTCAACGGCATTTCAAATCAACTTACACAAACATCAAATAATAGGAAAACCGGAAAAGCGGAAATTAATTATTAAGTAGATAAAAAATGATTATAACTACTTAATTTACATTTAATATTTATATTCATATTTTTCTGACATTATAAAAATAATTTCCGGTTAATATTTTTAATAATTTGTAATTAATTAATAATTTTTTTAATTAATATTTTCAGATGATTGTGATTTGTGCATAAGTGCATAATGACATCGTCGAAACGCCAAGGACACTCAATTGAGGACCTGCTCGAGCTGCCGCCGCGATCGAGCGCGACCGCGACGCGCACCACGACGATGCTGCCGATCGTGGCGGTCGCCTCGGCCGCCTCTGCGACTCTGCTCACCGCCGCCAAGTCCAAGTCCCCCACCCGGAAGTCCCGCTTCAGCATAGCAACACCCAAAAAGGTAGGGATATTTATTACCGCTCCTGCTATTCTCTGCATTCTGCATTTACCCTCAACATCCTTTAAGTATAGTTTGAGTTTTTACTCACAGATGGCGCAAGGAGTTCTATTACAGAATTATCCTCGCAGGATATTTAGTCGAAAATTTAATTTACTTGTATAAACTGAAGTTTATTTGTTTTTGTTTTTTCTTTACAAAAACAGATGAAATAATTTAATCGGTGTTTAAATTGATTTTAATCGTTGAAATGTGAATTACGAGTTATTACAAGAGATCAAAAGGTGAAGATGGTAGTCGCCACCCCCGAAGGTTAAATAATAATATAAATCTTAAGACGTCCGTAACAGGGTGTAAACAATAGGCTCTCATAAATTGTGGAAATTTTGGTAATCTGGCACTTTGCTCCGCGCGCCGCTTCCGCTCCACCGGGCACGCATTCTCCACCCCCCATTATCCACAACTCGCGTGTCGCAGGTCGAAGTCCTCGCATAGTCGCCGAGGGCGACTATTGCTTTATTATTACATCCACCGAGATGTTGAATCTATGAGGACGCGCATATCTTAAGAGGGTGTGGGAGAATCTAAGAGGGTTGTCGACTCGACCACCCCCAAACACTAGACTCATTCTTGCATACCCTAAATATGCATTCAACATTTGCATTGCGATAATTTATGATTTATCGATTAAAATTTGTAAAAATTTGCGGATAATCATAAGGGATGTAATTAAGGGATGAAATGGTGTGACATATGCTTCCAGTTGATGATTGCATGATGGAGACGAATGTCTTGGGTTGTTAACCACGTCGGCAACAATTAAATCTACGTATTTGTCACTTTTATGGAGTGATTACGAGCGCAATCAAATGGTAAAGCCGGGGGGCGGCATGTGGGTGGTGATGGTGTTGGTGGTAGTAGTGGTGGTGTTCATCTTCGGATGGTTTTATCGCCTTTCACGCACACATCAAAACCGCAATCAACACATCGCGCACCGGTTATTCCCGCAAGTGCAATTTGCCGCCTCCGACGTCGTTTCCATCTTTGCATGCGCGACATCATCGTAAAATTCCGACTTGCACGAATAGAGACATCCACACGCGAGCGCATAAATGTGGATGCGTCGCCGCCGCCGTTGCCGCCGCCAGTTATTATGACTTAGCGTCGACAAAAAGGGGATTTCTAAGCGTGTCGAACATGTGTATTATGAGAGGCGGCGGCGGCGTCGGCGTCTTTTTTCCGTCTTCCTTTTGTCTTTTGCATGCGCATCCAGTGGCGGCGTTATTGAATTCGTATGGAAATCGTGTTTTGATTGCGTTTGATTGCCGCCACCACCCCCGAGGTTTCTCATGACGTGGGTAATAAAATCATTTTTTATTATCTCCCATGTGTGCGATTACATGCCGATCGACGAGTCATAAAAATGACATTACTATACAATCACTTTTTTTTTCGTTTGCTTGGCACGCCACCTACCTGTTTATTTTGCAAGCGCAAATAGTGCATTGTTGAGGTTATGTAATTCC
Source organism: Dalotia coriaria (assembly GCF_025399875.1). Taxonomy (NCBI): domain Eukaryota; kingdom Metazoa; phylum Arthropoda; class Insecta; order Coleoptera; family Staphylinidae; genus Dalotia; species Dalotia coriaria. The sequence continues at coordinate 8,580,207 of NW_027045445.1, forward strand.
ATGTTGTAACTTATAACGCTATTGAATAATTCCCTTTATTAGCACATCTTGCGGGCTTTCCCATCGAATCTGTTATTCACTGGCGGCAGTCGTGCGAAAGGACGAGATTGTCCGGGGTTGGCGTTACTCACGGATGCATGCATCGGGGACGGCATGGCGGTACAATACCACCATCATAAGCACATGTCGTAAGATGTGTAGCCTATTAAGTGCGTCCGCGTGCATGTGCGTCCATTCAACCCTCTGGTGCATTCCTTGATAACCCCTTTTCTTAGTAAAGGGGTGGCAAGATGTCATTTCTTGGCTAGCCAAGGTAATAAATTAGGTTTAGTTGTTTTTACACAAAATTTAACCCTTTACATTAAGCGTTTATTTGTATATCTACAAAATTTTGAAGAATATTAAATTTAAAGATTTGTATGCCGCCACAACCGCCCCCTCAAAGTTGAAAATCGCAATCGACTTTCGAAAGTCGTCGCCGAGTCCAATTCTTAATGCCTGCAGGAAATGTCTGTTTTCAACTGATAAATACACAATACCGTCGTGCGCTACCGCCGCCCCCCCTACCCCCGCCTCGGCAGCAGCCGCCACCCCGCCTGGGTTAAACGTTTAATTATCCCTCGGCTCGCGCGGACGTTTTGTGCGATTGCGCTCGATTCAATTACTAGTCGCTCATTGAATAAATAAGACTTTTTCGTCCTTGCTGCTGCAGGACGTGCGGCGGGCTGCGTTTGAAAAGCGTGCGAAAAGTTTTGCAATTAATTTCTATGAAACGAAATGGGTTTACCTGGCCGAAGGTGAATCGCAATCCGCAAATCCGAGGCGCGAATGTTTGCGAATAACAAATCCCGGCCCGGTCGGGTGACGCGCAATCAAAACAAAATCGAGTTTTCGTAATGCGAAATAAATCAATTTCAGCGCGCGCGGCGGCGAATTGTTTGCAAATTTATGTTAAATAATTGTAAAAACACGCGGCGGGCGAAACGTAAATATTTGAGCTGCGAGAGGAATTAGTAGCAATTTTGTTGATTTACGGCCAGAAATGGGAACTCGCGCGTGTTTTCCGCCGAAAATCCTGCAGTGGTATCATCTTAAACACTTCCTGTTCGGTGTGTGGAGTTTTCTTTTTTTTTTTGGCTCCTTGTGCGTAGTTTTTCAACTTTAAGGACTAAAGCTACAAGACTTATGAGTTTATGATTTCTGCGAAAAACATCCGAAAATTCTTTCGCCGTGGTAAACTTTAATCGCATTCAAAATGCACTCGGCGTGTGCAGGATTTTCGCCAGAGAGGAAAATCCTGCCTCCCGAAAACAAAAAACAAGTTAATTCCGCCGCATCCAAAGCTCCGAAGCGACATTAATAATGGATAATGGATAAATTACACGGCAGCGTATTCCCGTCATGACTCCTCCGATGGGCTCCTTTCATATTCCGCGCACAAGTCGCCGAAGAGGGCGGCGGCAGTGTGGCGGCGGTGACTTTGTGGCGGTTTTCGTAAGAAATCGCCGTCGGCATCCTTGCCTCCCCGGCATTATCTGTTTGTATCTTGTGTGTGGACTGCGAACTAAGTCCGAAGACTTCGCGCGTCTTCAAAGTTTCCCTTTTCCGTCTTAAAGGATACGTTTGGGGGCGGCATACCTGATCGCAATGCGAAACCGTGCGAACCGCAAGACGTCTTTGCATAACTACGTGTATCGCATCGGACAAGTGGAAGACGGACGGACAACACGAGTGAGTGTTCAACCCTTTACGTCCGCCTCCGCCCCCGCGGACGCGCATTAACAAGTTCGTAAGAAACATTCAGCGCATGACTTATTCAGTGCCTTATTTCGGATGGCAATGTTTTGAATGGCAAAGCAGGCCGGCGGAGGCGGCTGCGACGTTGTAAACGGCATGTAAGGGATGTTTTTGGTCGAGACGCCGGCGACCCTTCTCTTAGATTCGCGTTTTACATATCTAAATAGCGCGCGAATGCATGGGAGAAACCGCAACGTCGTCACAAATCGACTTCTTAGCGTCGGGGTGGTTTTTGGGGGCGGCTTGTGAATATTGCACAGGATGTTATAAGGGCGAGTCGAGCGCATTAACCGACTTTAAGTAACACTAAACGGCGCAAATCTTTTAAATTTATTGTTGCACTTTTCATCCCTTAAGTGGAAACTGCACCAAGGGGTTGTTTTAACCCTTAAAATCACGAATTAACCTAAATATAAATCATTTAAATACAAAATCTTTTAAAACTAAAACAACGGAAATATTTATTATGTTTTTAAACATAACTCGGGGGCGGTTTGAAAATTTGAAAACCTAAAACAAGCTGAATTATTTATTTACATGTCGCTTGTATATATAATTTGTTTGACACATTGTGATTTGTTCCGAGTTGAATAATTCATAAGAACGACTGCTTATGCCTCGGAGATCCTCCTTGGGGGTTGTGAATTTTTAGTGCTTGTGTCACATTGAAATATCGCATCGAATGCATTGGCCGTGTCGCGGCGATAAATAAGCGTGACGCGTGTCGCACAAGAAAACTCGAGCCTCTCGCAGGTATTTACCGCCGGGTTAAACCGATTCGCCGCCCCCGAACGACACGAATATATGTCGCATGCGGTGGAAAAAATGTCGCATGCCGCCCTTTGCGGCACGCGACGTGTCACGATATGCAATCAATTCGATAGCGTAACAAAAAAGTATATTTATATACAGTGTGTTTATATTAATTTATTTTTTGATTTAATTTTTGTTTGGTTTTATAATCCTTAATCTTAATTAGTAAAGATTGTTGGAGCAAACAAGCGGAGTGCAGCATGCGATATTAAGTCCTTGTGGGGTGGTTTTACGGCGGGTGGTTTTTCGATCATCTCTTTTCGATATTGGTGTAGCGGCCATGGTAGTAACAGCGGAAGATGGATTACGTTCGGCGGCGGCGGCGGCGGTGGCGGATTCGTTCTTTGTTTATTCCTCGCGCATATTTAATTATGTATAGACCGCCGCCGCAGCCATCAATATCGTGAATAATGGAGAAGGGCCATCTATATTCAGCGCGGAAGCGGTTCGCGTTCGTACTTTTGTTTTTGTTTAGCCGCGCGGCGGCAACGGGCGGCGGCACTCCTGCCGCCGTGGGGCTTGTAAGTTGCACGTCGGATTAAAAGTTTTGCGCGCCCCCGTATGCCGTACGGAGCGTGCACACACACATACATGCGCTACCGCTGCGCGCCGCCTCCGCTGTTGTTTGCGGGAACAGCAGGAACGGTCGTATTGGGACGCGCGTCATGCACCTATATCCTGTGAGTCCGTGCTCGGAAAGCTCTCGACGTCTCACCCCACTTGAACAGCCGCCCTCAATGCCACCCCTTTGGTAGGTTCGGACCTAACATCTTCAGCAACATGTTAAATTAATTTCGTGCGAATATTTTGTGGGAAATATGAAATTTTTTTGAAATGTTTGATGTTGATAGTCAGTTGTCATCCTTCGTCATCTGGGCGCGCGTGGCTTTGGTGACAAATAGTGGCTTTGTGTTTGGGCGGCTGGACGCCGCCACCGGCGACAATAGCTGCTTGACTTCCGGGCACTCGACGCTCTTGATTAAATGCGTTCGCACTGCCAACGTGCCAACGGCATCTTGTCCACACGTATTTTGAATCTATAGGCGCGACATATTTACTTAAAAGTTAAATTACTCGAAAACGGTTTGAGTTTTAATTATTATTCTTTGAGCATTTGATTCTTTAGAATCTTACCATCCTTGATTCTAAATATTTCTTTAGTTAGCCTATAACTGCAAAAGTTATAAACAATTAAAGTTTGATTTTGAATATAATTTGAAAAATGCTGCTAATTTTGCTGTAACACTTGGTATAAAATAGTTAAAATCAAAATCTTGATAAAATCAAGTTTAAAATTTAATTCTGGTCATTAGTACGTGGAAATAATTGAAATGTTTTAATTAGGTTTAAAATTATTTACAAATAACTTTATTTTTATTAAATTTACATCAGTTTTACATTTAAAACACAATCAAATAATAAAATTTTAAACTTTTTGCTTTAAAAAAATTAAAAACGTGTCCACTTAAAATTTAAGACTTTTTACGATAACATATTTTTTTCGTTGCTAGAGGGTAGAAACCCCTGAAGACTTTTCTTGGCCTTTGTTTTTCTTTTCTGTGACTTATTCCGTCCTTGGTGCTATCGTGTAAACGCGATAAAAGTAAAATATTTGCACTTGCTTCAAAGGCTACAACTTCCTGTGCGTCCTGTGCGCAACAACCCTTCCCAGGACATCCATTGTGATTTTTCTAAGGTTTTCCGCCGTTGCAGCTCTCGTTGTTGAGGGTTGTTTCCGCCAGAAATTCATGCGCGTCGTTATTAAAAAATTCAAAAGTGGCGCGCGCGAGCGCTAATTAAGAAACTCTTGCACCTTGTACGGCAAGTTTTCTCGCGTGTACCACTCGAAGGCGGTTTTGCACCCCCCGAGTGCCGCTTAATGAAATCGGTGTGCGCGCGCTGCACCGAAGACCGTAAAGTGTGCTTGCGTTATCCTCGGACATGTTTGCGACCAGTGCGCAACCGAATAAACAACGAAGCTTAATAACGCTGGCAAATTGCACCCCCAGTATGGTAGTGGTGAAGCAGCAGCAGTAGAAGGAGGCGGCTGCTTGGTGGAGACTTATTAATTAATTAACAATCATGGTATAGCGCACAAGGCGTCGAAACAGCGCGAGAAAATTAAAATTAAAACGCCGGCGACTAAATTACGACTACTGCCGCTGCTTTTCATCCCTTAGAGCTTAAATTTCTCCGTATACTTGATGGGTTTGGATTCTTACATTCCCATATTAAAAATTGAGCAATACTTGAACATTGCCACCCCTGCGCACGCGAAGAAAAATCACGACTAACAGAGTGGCAACGAAACGATTACGCCGCGCCATTCGTTCTAATTAACTCGCAACGCATCTCGGCTAAATTAATTATTTAATTAGTGAAATCACGCCGGCCGAGGCGGAGATATCGAGCCGGATATCTTGTCCGCGCGCTTTGGGAAACACTTGAAAAAGAGTGAACGACACAACCCTTGTTTGCACGATTCATATTTCATTTTGGGGGTGCGCGATATTTTTTAACCCCTTGGTGTTTTTTTAATGTAACTGCAGCGTTAAAATTGGACGTGACAAATAAAAATTAAGGTTTCCATTAAAACATTTAAGGGTGCAGAATAAAGGGGTGAGAAAAAAATTAGTCATTAAACATTTATAACATCCAATAGTCGTAATTAATAAATTTTTTTATTAAAATTAAGGGTTGTAAAATTAAAATTTTGATTTTTTTGCTTTCCAAGATTATGTTTAATTATTTTAAACTAACAGCCAGGTAAATGTTGGATGAACGGTAGAGGGGTGCGCTTTGCATTATTTATAAATCGTGTCAATGCCGGCGGTGATGTTTTAGGGATAGTTTAGGGTTTCACATAATGAATAAGTTAGTTGTCAGCGGCAGCGAGCGTCTAAAGTCTGAACCTCTAAACGTTTGCGTTGTTTCGTCTACTCGCGTCTGGCGCGTTTCGTTAGCATGCATAATGGCCGGGGCGGTTGGCGGGCGAGAGTCGGACCGTTCGAATTCTACCCCGCGGCTGGCTTGCTGCCGACCAGACCCATCAGCATCGAGACTTGCTGCTGATTGCCGCTCACAGAAAGGTGCTACTGTGGTTATTTCTTGTTGAAAAAAAAACGTCATTTACACTCGGAGATTTATTTTAAAAATAAATTTGTGAAAATTTTAATTCCAAGGGTTTTACATTTACAATTACAACCCCTTGGACATCAGGATGCGGCACTTCACCACCAACACAAAGCATTCCATCTCAAAACGTCATTAATTAAATTCGGGGATTTGTTTTTGCGCATTTCGCTACCCTTACATGTGCTCTCTGCTGCGTGCTCCTTGGACGCAATATGTTGCCGAACGGGGTTTTTGAAGTATGCGAGCGGCGAGCGTCGAACATTGATTCTGATTCTAATTCCGTTTTTGTTCTTTGCGCTGGCCCGCGCAGTTAATAAGGTTAAAACGTGTCAGAGATGCCTTTTAAACCCTCTTACGTCCGCGCACAGGAGGCGCCCTTTTTGTGCGCTTTTCAGCTGCGGTCGTCTGATGTTCTTTTACATGTGGCCGGCGCGACGGAAAGCTTTTTAAATTAGATTAAGTATAATTTTTAATTATCCTTCGGATGCGCTTTCGGGCCAGGGGGTTTTCATTAAAATATCCGTTTCCATGCGAACACTCTCGCTTGTGTTCGGCTCTGTCGAAAAGAACACGCGGGCGCTGTCGGTCGGGCGTCGTTTTTCGTTAAGACGAGTTTTGTATATGCGCTGATTAAAATATATTTTTGGGAAACCGATCTCGTAACCCTTTTTCCGACCGGCGTCCATTCCGGAAAGGTTTTCGGACATTACAACTTATTTTAATTAAAACATGCCTTTTGAGCTGGTGTGTTTTTCGAGCGACTGCGGCATAATTATGAGATGATAACATAAGGAACACATTTGGATTTTCATACTTATTAAAAACCTTGTGTTTTTGAGATATAACACGCCTAGTATATTTTTACTTTATAATTTAGATTTTTTGTAAATATTTATGAAGTATAACTATGATAAAATTCTAATATCAACTTTCATCCCTTATTTAACATATTTCTAGTTATATTTTTGCAACAAAATCTACTCTATTTTATTTTCTTATGTCTAAATCGCCTCTATACAAAAATTTATCAAAATTGCTTCAGTAGTTTTTCCTGGAAAGCGTAACAAACATACTAAAATTTTCTAAAACATTGCTTAGGTTTTTTCTACATAGGTTTTTCATTTATTTCTTAAATTTATTTGTAAATCTTGTTTTTTTCTATGTTTGGGTGTGAATTGCAAGCTAATTCCCACTGACTTATTATCCTCGCAAAAGTCCTTCCTTACACGGTGCCAGGCACCGCGCCCAACTCTCCTGCTCTCCTGCACTTCACGCAAGAGTGCACCGCCGGAGACCCCGGCGTGCTTCTGCTTCTGGGACGGTTGCATTTTATGCGCCCTTGGCGTTATGCTAACTAACCCTCGATGCGCAGTCCTGCGCGCCGCCGGCTAATGAATGTTTGATGCGGGGATCATAAGTTAAAGAAAACAACCGAAACACACGAAATAGCCTTAAATTCGGCTGTAATTCAGCTTAAAATCCAATTAGCCGCCGAGAATGCCAATAATGATCTTATCCTTTGGACTGATTTCTCGTGATTCGATCAAAGGACGCCAAGGTAGACCTAAGTAAACAAACAGCGATTTTCGATTCAAGATTTGATTGTGCTTTCAATTAGCAAAGAGTTAATTTACGCATTAACACAATTTAGATGTAGATTCACACTGATGTTCTTTTTATTTTTTGCATTTTTAGGATTAAATCTTGTAGTATTGGTAATTGAATCCAATAAAAAAGGTCCCATGACGGTCGTAAAGCACAAAAGAAGGTAATAGCATTGCAGGTCAGGTGTGCGAGCAATTCGACACGTCGATGTCGCCTATAATTCTCCACGCGCAACTATTTCAATGATAAATCTCCAATAAAAATTATTGCGTTGAAAAACACTTTGCGCAAACAATAAACCACACTAAATCCTCCCCGGGAGGACGATAGACAATTTTCTAAATTTAACGATTTTCCTTTGCGCCGTGGAAAAAATAAATTCATTTAGGAATTGTGTGCGCTGACAGGAAATACACGCCCATGATTCGCATTTCCTTGTATTCCATCATCGTGCCGACGAATTTCTGTTCTGTGGCGAAAACTTTTCACTTAAAATCCCTCCCCGGCTTCTTTTCGACACGGTTTGTCCTTGCTTGTAGTCTTGTGTATTCTCGTTTTGTCCATTATTCCCTCCTGTGTCCTGAGTCCTGACGGTGACGCTGGCGCAGCCCACCCTTAATGCACAATGTGTTGGCGCGACGGCGGACACGCGTTCCCAAAAGAAGCCCGTTGTGTTTACTCCTTTCTCAGGGCGTTTTCACCACCAAAGACTGAGTCCTGCCTTTTGTTTCGCGACTTTCTTTAATGCGCTTGTTTTATCTCGACGCTTCGCGCATCCGTCGTCCGACCACAGAATGAAAACCGCCTCTTTTCTTAAGGCTTTACGAACCCGTAAAGGTAAAAAATGGCCAGCAGCGCAAAACATGTTCCGGGTTTGGTTTTTGCCATTTTCCCATTGTCCCTCTTAGCCCTTTTGTTGCACGAAGAGACTTTTAAGACATTCAAGGGGTTGGATTTTGTGATATTGAAATTGAAGCGAATTCCACATATCCACCAAGCATGCACGGCTTTTAGCAACCCTTTTGGCGTTTTCTCATATAGCTAATGTTTGCTGAAGCGTTAAGACAAGACGACAACCGGATGTAACATAAACTAACGCGTTTAAGTATTCATATTAAATTTTAAACACTCTGTATATAACACGGAAGGGAAATAGTCTAATAGGAAAATACTAGGTACGTGTGAGTGGGTATTCTCGAAAAGGGGGTAATTTTTCTAAGATTGCAACCCCTTGAAAGGCGAAAGCCGTATGCGGAAAGCTGAAACCCTCTTTTAATGCCCGCCAGTACGCCATCATTCATTAATTACGAGCAAAGGGTTAGTGCTACTACCGACGACAGCATCAATTTTAAATTGGCGCAAAAACTTTAATTCTTTTTTGGATAATATCTGGCGATGTATGTATTCACACGTGCGCTTGTTCTTGTTGACTTGGACAACACTGGCCGTACGGTCTGCGACCCTCTTCCAACCCCCGCTCATACATATGGAAATAGCCGAGCGTCGCCGTGAAAATATGATCAGAAATACACACGCGCTCGACGGTAATCAGCTATGCAAAGAGATTTCCTCCGGAGAAATAACCACCTCCCCTACCTTTGGACTCACCCCCTTCGACCGCTCTCTGCCAGGCGGAATATGATTGCATCTGTGTCCCGTGTCATATTAAGGTGAAATTTAACAAAACTTTTGCGGTTGAGGTAGCGTAGTAGTGGGGGTAGCAGTGCAAAAATCGGAAACATGTCATATTCATTGTGCTTTTTTTTATTTAAGGGTGGGTGGCAAATTTTTTCTTATTAATTAAAATTTCATCTCTCAGATTTCCGTTTTAACTATCCTGTCTTATAGAGAATATAATATAATATATATAGATTAAAACGCTGCGATCAGATCCTATTTATCTCATTTAGTTTACAAGATATTCGCGATTGAATAAAATGGGCAAAAATTGAAAAATGTCACTTTTTAGCACTTTTAGTCGCATTTTTCGACCTTTTACTGTCGGAAATATAATTACTTTATATTTTTATCTGATAGAGAATTTTCTAATCTTTCATAATTAGCAATTCGTTGGTTGCTATATCTTTTAGTTTAAGAGATATTGATTATTGAAAATCGTCGATAAAAGTTATCAAGCACCCCCCCTTGGCAATTTTTTTCTTAAGATTTAAAATTTTATCTCTCAGATTTTCGTTTTAACTATCCTGTCTTATAGAAAATAGTCCGTAGATTAAGACGCTGCGATCAGATCTTAATTATCTCTTTTAGTTTACGAGATATTCGCGATTGAATAAAATCGGCAAAAATTGAAAAATGTCACTTTTTAGCACTTTTAGTCGCGTTTTTCGACCTTTTACTGTCGGAAATATAATTACTTTATATTTTTATCTGATAGAGAATTTTCCAATCTTTCATAATCAGCAATTCGTTGGTTGCTATATCTTTTAGTTTAAGAGATATTGATTGTGAAAATCGTCGATAAAAGTTATCAAGCACCCCCTTGGCAATTTATAGATAGAGAATTTTCCAAATAATCAGCAATTCGTTGGTTGCTATATCTTTTAGTTTAAGAGATATTGATTATTGAAAATCGTCGATAAAAGTTATCAAGCACCCCCCCTTGGCAATTTTTTTCTTAAGATTTAAAATTTTATCTCTCAGATTTTCGTTTTAACTATCCTATCTTATAGAAAATAGTCCGTAGATTAAGACGCTGCGATCAGATCTTAATTATCTCTTTTAGTTTACGAGATATTCGCGATTGAATAAAATGGGCAAAAATTGAAAAATGTCACTTTTTAGCACTTTTAGTCGCGTTTTTTGACCTTTTACTGTAGGAAATATAATTATTTTATATTTTTATCTGATAGAGAATTTTCCAATCTTTCATAATCAGCAATTCGTTGGTTGCTATATCTTTTAGTTTAAGAGATATTGATTATTGAAAATCGTCGATAAAAGTTATCAAGCACCCCCCCTTGGCAATTTTTTTCTTAAGATTTAAAATTTTATCTCTCAGATTTTCGTTTTAACTATCCTATCTTATAGAAAATAGTCCGTAGATTAAGACGCTGCGATCAGATCTTAATTATCTCTTTTAGTTTACGAGATATTCGCGATTGAATAAAATGGGCAAAAATTGAAAAATGTCACTTTTTAGCACTTTTAGTCGCGTTTTTTGACCTTTTACTGTAGGAAATATAATTATTTTATATTTTTATCTGATAGAGAATTTTCTAATCTTTCATAATTAGCAATTCGTTGGTTGCTATATCTTTTAGTTTAAGAGATATTGATTATTGAAAATCGTCGATAAAAATTATCAAGCACCCCCCCTTGGCATTTTTTTCTTAAGGTTTAAAATCTCAAGATTCAGATTTCCATTTTAACTATCCTATTTTATAGAGAATAATTCGTAGATTAAGACGCTGCGATCAGATCTTAATTATCTCTTTTAGTTTACGAGATATTCGCGATTGATTAAAATGGGCAAAAATTGAAAAATGTCACTTTTTAGCACTTTTAGTCGCGTTTTTCGGTATTGTACTGTAGGAAATATAATTATTTTATATTTTTATCTGATAGAGAATTTTCCAATCTTTCATCATCAGCAATTCGTTGGTTGCTATATATTTTAGTTTACGTGATATTAATTATCGGCAGAGAATAGTCCGTAGATTGAAATTATTCAATTTTTGGCACTTTTGTAGTAAAAAATAGTTGAAAAAAAGTTGTTAAAACAATTTAATTATATGGCCTGGAAGTGATGTGGTTTAAATGTAATTAACCTCGTTTTTTTGGCTCGGGGTGTTGTGGTAATACTGAATATGAGAAATGTAAAAGTTTTCATATGGAAAAATGTGTCGCGAGCAAACTTGTGGCTAGATATGATTGGATGCGCGTTAAAAGCTCTCAAACTACCCTACTACACCCCCGTAATCAATCAATCAACTTTTGATAGATCGAAGCGTCGCGTTAAAAACTTCACACTTCAAATGCGACAAACAAAAAAAGGTATACACACATTGAATGAAAAAAAAGTTGGGAAAAGTTTTCTTTTTTGGGAAAAAATGTCAAAACATAATAAAATATGTACATTTTATATTTACGCCGTAAAATTATGTTTTTGTTTAAGTTTTATTGATTTTTAAAGAATAATTATTGTTAGAAATTGAGGTGAGGAGTATTATTTCATCTTTTGACATTTTTTAGTTTAAAATAATTTCAAATAAAGCTAAATTATCATTCTGGGTTCTTTAAAAATGAATTTTTGTGCATTTCGAAATAAATTTCGAATATCTGCTATCATATGCAAATGTTGTCTGCAAATTCCAATTATTTTCGTTGTGTGCGCAAAGCAGTTGCATGCAATTCGCAATGCGATGCTCCTGGGAAAAAGTGGAATTACTCGAAATTACCACTGCATGTGATTGGAACGACCGCCGGCGTGTATACACTCGCACGCGTGTTTCGTATGCTCCGTCGTGGGTGGGTGATGTTTACGAAAAGAACGAGAACGTAACCGCATCGCACCGCAAGCTGCCGCTCCTGCAATCTGTAACAGGGCGCATCGCGCGCGCTCGTCGTATACATCCCCGGCGTAATGCGTGTTTGAAACTGTCGTAAAAGCGTGCGCGGGACTAACTAACGCCGCGGAAAACGTACGACGAGGACGAGTCTTCAATAAGCACTCTTCTTCACGCCGGTCGTTACGTGCCAAGGACGATGAGAGCTAGGTGTGCGCGTGGGTGGACGTGACGTTTAAGGACGAATAACTAAATATAAATAACATCAGATAAAAAAGAAAAGTTATAAATTGAGGTTAGGAATGTTAAATTATATAATTTTGATAGTTTTTAAGTGTTTTTTCAATTTGGTGATTAAATGATTAGATAATTCACCGCCGGACTGCGCTGTAATTGAATATAAAAGCTAACGAGACGCGTCCAATTTGGCAGCGGACGAGAAAAAAACGCACACGACGTGCAATAATCACGCGCGCCGTCGGTTCATTTTCATTTGCGTAATTGCGTCCCGCTTTCGGCACACTTCTGGCCCCCCACAGTCATTTCAAGCTCCATGAACTTGCTTTTTTTTCCGGCGCTCATTTGCTCACTCGTTTGTTTGTTTGCGCAGACATTTAAACTAATAAACACCTCGTCCGGAGAAAAAAATGATCGTGTGTTAAATTTATTTATAGCGTTGAAAAAGTCGAGATTGCTCCTGGGCGGAAGGACGACAGACGCGCATGAAAAATTAACGCAAATGAAAATTAAAGGATAATAATGAGTTTTGGGCGCGCGCGGCGGAGGGTTGCGCCGTCTCGGGAGATTGACCGGTGGTACATGGCTAGCCCCCTATGTCCTAAACACATTCACACACTGGTCCTTAATATGGACTCTTGTCTGCGTCGAGGATTTTCTATGTATGTGTGTATAGCAGTCTACTTCTACTCCTTTTGTTTGTGGTCCGCGCGGCCTCGTAAAGTCCGGTTTATGGTGATAATTATTGCGGCTCTTTGCCACCCCATCCCCTGGACTAATTCACTATGCCACTGATTACGCATTAAACACTGTGCACGAATAAAATTTTTGTATTTTTGTGTGAAATGTTTGGAAGACATTTAATGCATTTTGCATGTCGATGGCGAAAGAGAAAAACACGTCTTGAACCGGAAAGAAGCCCCAAGGCGGACATCAGTACTACTCCTGTCCGTCCTGATGGATCGGTCCCACGTTCGTGTCCACTTACGTGTGCTTCTTTCCGGCGGCGCATGTGTGTGCCCTTCGGGGGCACGTTTCTGTCGTCCGTCTCGTCCTTCGTCGTCGTCCTTCGACTGCTTCTAATAGCATATGTTCCCGCGAGACGACGGCGTGTCTGAAAGGATGTGTGTGCGGGCCGAACCGCCTATTAGATATCCGGGCAGATATCCTGATATATTCGATAACCGCATGTGAGATGCGAAATGTGAAATGCGGTCGAACACATGTCGCGAGCGCGGAAACTTTCAGCCGCGCGGCGCGCAAACTTCGAAGTGGTCAGTCCGATTGGGACCTGCGGAAGGACATTTCGAATGCTGGACCTTCCAAAAGGGCAAAAATTCAATTCTCAAAGTTGCAACTTTGAATTCGAAACTTTCTTTAATATTTAATACTATTAGAGATGGAGAGTTTAAAGTTTGATTAATTTATGTATTTTTTCAAGAGTTGCGTGATAGTGAAATTTTTTCTTGCTACAGGATTATGAATATCATCGTTTGACGTTTGTATTCGGTTAGATTTAGGGGTTGTTTTGGCACTTCCGACGCGTTGACGTGCGCCATGCGTTTTTTATTTTCTTCCCAAAACGTCACGAGGCATCGTGTCAGTCGCGAATGAAATTTAAACGTTCGAGTAAAACGAAGCAGAAAAGGCAAACGACGTAATGATGTTTTCATTTCCGGACGGCGGAAGCCGAAAAACCGAAAATCCAACATGAGCCCCAAAAGAAAGCCGAATTTAATTCCGTTTTTGAGGTTAGAGTAATAATGACAACGGCTGAAAGTTTGTTGTGCACGATTTTCTAATTTATCGAATGTCGAATTGGACACGTTCGAAGGGCGTGTTTGCACTTATTACGAGCCGGAGAAACAGTTGAATCTCACCGTACGCACCCCGAGGGTGTCGTCTCGCGTCTGAGATTTATTCCTCGAGCACTGCCGCGTGCATGTCCGGCGCTAATGAAATATCGTATTCATGGGGGGTGTCCCTCGACGCCCCCGGATATATGCAACCAAATTTACTCGCAACCACACACATGCACAGCATGCGGTTAATTTTTAAATTCTACATTTTCCTTGTGAATAATAAAATCATCGCGCTTTTAATTATTAAATTTTCGGTCCGACCGCCGCGCGTGGCGTGTAATAAATTAATTGCGTTAGCTAATCTAATGCGTCTTTTTGTCGCCGCGCGCGCGAGACATTGTTAAGGTGGCGCTGACGGTGGCAACAAAAGAGGAACAAAAGCGGACGTGGACGTTTGATCTCTGATGCTTTGCACCCTCTAAGCTCACCGCGGGCTTCTTCGCGAAGGTTCCAAAGGTCTAACGAGACGCGACGAGACCGGAAAACAAGAGGCTCAGGCACCTTTGGGTGTATAGATGTATGATGCTGTGTTGGGAGGGTGCAGGAGGGTGGTTTTCTTGCAAAGTTGCGCCTCGGCCGGACTTTGCTGCGCGAGCACAAGGCAACTAACAAACTTGCTGCGAGCGAAACTTAACTGTTTGCCTTCGCGCCTCGCTGAAAACGCAACGTTGTTCTCTTCGAAGGGTTGAATGTGGGCAGCGCAGGGGCGAAGCTAAGCAGCCCGCATGGATTGGCGATACACACGAGGAGAGGAAATCTTATGACTCGGCGAAACGCGGAACTTTAAAACGCTAACGGTGCGCCACGCTTGTATCTCTTGCATTACATGGGATGCAAGATAGGGGATGTTTGTGCATCGCTAAGATATTTAACTCACTTCTGTAAAAATTGCAGTTTTATCCTTAAAAATAAAAAAAATGTTTAAAACGTTATAGTTTCGAAGGGTTTTGTGTGCGTAAATCAAACAAATATATAATTAATAGTTGGAATTTTGGGACGTGCGTCTTAACGTGAAATTAAACTCGCTAAGCGGCGTTGAAGAGCACGGGGGCGGTTGTAAACGTTGTTAAACATTACTAAACACTCCGAAATGCAACCCGGCGAACCCCAGCCGAAGGCAGCTGTTTTTAATGGCTAAACTACGATGGTAATTCTGCGCGTCGTCGTCACGCCGTCACCTCGCCGCCATCTTGACCGCTACGTGACGTCATTTTCATCACGTTTATCTTTTATGCGTTAATCATTCAAAACATAGGAAATATTTAATATTTTCCATGGGTTTCCATTTAGAAAAGTATTAAAATAGATATATTTTAGGAATTTTATTAAATTTTCTTATAATTTATTAGTTTTAAATTAATTTTAAAGAAAATTTTGAATTTTTTGAAAAAATAGTTTCGACTTTTATTTTTAACAGTTTTGAGTTTTTTACGAGTAATTTCTTGGGTTTTTTACATAAATTTGATTTATTTTAAGAATTTTTCTGGATTTTCTATCATTTTTTATTTTAAAGCCAATTTTAATGAAGAATTTAGCAAAAAACAAATTTAAATAACTTTGACTTTTAATTTTATACATTTTCAAGTTTTTTACAAGAAATTTCTGAATTGTAAAAATATGTGCGCAATGATGTGATGATAAACTATCCGTTATTTCCTCGCGCCTTTTTCATGAAGTTGCGCGCGGCATTCGGCGCCGTTTTATGAAGTTGATATCAAGCGGGCGGATTGTGTGATTGAGTGGAGGAATAAATGCGAAACGTCTGTTTTTGAAACATTTATGCCGTCGGCGGCGTAGGTGCGACGGTTATTAATGAATCGACGATTCCGACGGCGCGCTGCGAAGCGAAGCAGTGAGCGGGCGAACTTTCGGAGGAGTTGTGCTCAAATTAATAAACGACGCCCGGCGATATTAGCTGTTATGAGCAACAGACAGCGTCGATTCGTCATTATTTTCCACTACATTTAGCGCATACTTCAAGGGAATAGAGAATAGACCTAGAGATGTGAAAATACTCACTTGGAAATCTACCAGAGACATAAAAATTTCAAAAATTACGAAATCAAAGTTTAAATTATAATTTTAACTTATAAAAGTTAATTATTTTATCTAAAAATTTATTCTTTTTATTTTCGGGTAATAAATTTAGTTTTTTTTAAGTTTTGTGTGTTTTTCTATGTTTGCAAAAGAAGAGACAAATGATGACGAGAAAGTTTTGGCATCCAAACTGCGAAAAGTATAAATGTAGGTGGATGGTGCGGATGGAAATATGTGACGAAGAGCGATTCGACGCGCGCGATTATTACGAGTCATTACCTCCACTTTTCGACAATACTTTTCGCTGCTCCCGCGACGGATAAACTCATTTATCTGCACACACATCGTCACCATCTGGCATCGTTGTCTTAGAATTCTCCACGCCTTTCTTTTATCTTCTTTTTTTGTGTCTACACCCTTAAAAATTTAAAATGTAAAGTGTTTGTGGTGATATGAGGAAATCTGTGTGACAATCATGCAATCATGCAAATTCAACACATTTTTCAACATAGGGGTTGTAAATTTTAGTCAAAATTGATTTCTAAGCGTTGATAAGGATTTAAATCTTTTTTCGGGGATTGCCAACATTTAACATGACAAATGCCACGTATCAATCATTAGGGGTTGAAGATTGAAGTATTTTTCACGCTAAGAATAGCTAAATGAGCAGCGAGGTTTTAACAATTCCGAGAATTGAGGTGCGAAGGTCGCAGGCGTGAATTGCGAGGGTGTGTTTGCGTAATGTATGCAAATATCTTCACTTCGCGACGCTACGTGATGACACACGCATAAGGAAAAAGGGGCGAGGGATTTTTCGGGTGGCACGCTGGAGACCGATTTTTTTTCGGCGGCAATTCGGCGCGAAACGACTGACGAATTAACTGATAATCCAATTTGCCTTCGGGGCACAAGCGCACGCTTTTTTCCTGCAGGCTTTTATTGTTTTTATTGCCTGGCGCTGTGTTTCTTTTTGTGGAGACAAGACACAACGCGAACGCACCGCGCGCAACGTCTCTTAATTATGTACGCAAGGAGAGCTTTTGTTTTATTATTTAAGGGCGAGTTTTGGAATTTGCATGTTTATTGTTAGTGTTATTGTCGAGTGTTTTAATTAACGTTAACACTTTTTTCTTCTATTGTATCAGGTACGTTAAGATAATCATCTTAGAGTCTTCTTGAACGTCAAATTGTAAGTTATTTTTTTTTATTTTTGGAGAATGGAAATAATTGAAAAACTGAGGAAAGTTTTAAACATTTGATCATTTTTACAACTTTGTGATGAAATTTTGCATTTTTTGCAAAATTGAGGATAAGTCACATTAATTCCCACTAAAATGTGGTTTTGTGAAGATATTAAGTTGTTTTTAAATAATTTTCAAGATAATGGCGAGTTTTATTAAAAAATAGCTTTGGTAAAATTTGAAGATTTTGTAATTTTGCATTTTTTTCGAAAAGCTACCAATTTTTATTTATAAAGTTTTAAAATTTAGGCAACTTCTATAGCATCGAAATTAGCTGTACCACCAGTTACCTATATTCGGTAATATTAATAAATAAACTTATTTGGCAAGCTCATAAAATAAAATTTACGTGAGTATATAAATTTTATTTATAAATATAATTGCCAAATTTGGTGATTAATTATACCCGATGGCGTTTCGCCAGCAATCGTACAGCCCCGAAAAATAACATATTTGTGGATGATTATTATTAGAGGAAAATAGTTTCGTGTCGAAAAAGTTAGCCGATAGCATCATACGTAATGACGATGATTAAGAATATTAAGATCGTAATCGCAAAATGAGTTCGGAGGCCTGATTTGCCGCATTAGTGCTTTTACACGCTCGGCGCATTAACTAAATGCAAATCGGAATTATAGTTATTGCCATTATTACTGCGCCGCGCGCGCATTTGCAGCGCGTCCTAAAAATAACGAAATAATGTCCCAATGCGCCCGCGCGCCCAACGCGACGAGTAATTAATAATTTGAGCGTCGCGTGCTGGCGCGCTGCGCTTTGAAATGGAAATTAAATGTTTTCTCTTTCATTAAGTTCCGCCCCATTATGCGCGTATTGCTTGCGCGCTTAAAAACGCTCTATTAACTTTTAATTCAATTCATCATTTTCAGCGTTTTGTATACGAAATAAATATGTTAATAACACACAAATCTGTCATCACGTGATGAAATTGCCAAAGTTTACACTCTTAATGTGTAATAAATTTTATTTTCTACTTACACTCTATTTTTACGTTTCATGCGGTCTTGTGTTGCACCGTAAGTAAATGCGCTGACGAAAACTTAGCCCCGTGACTAAAACCCGTTATTAAAGCACTTTAGTCACGGTCTTGGTTATCCGTATTTAAAATACCACTTTTTGTGACTTAAAACCGTGTAAATTGCTAAAATTTACACTTTTAATGTGTTATAAATTTTATTTTCTACTTCCACTCTATTTTCACGTTTCATCTGGTCTTGTGTTACACCGTAGATAAATGCGCAAACGCAAGCTCCACCCCGTGACTAAAACCCGTGTCTAAAGTACTTTAGTCACGGTCTTGGCCATCCGTATTTAAAATACCACTTTTTGTGACTTAAAACCGTGTAAATTGCTAAAGTTTATACTTTTAATGTGTTATAAATTTTATTTTCTACTTCCACTCTATTTTCACGTTTCATGTGGTCTTGTGTTGCACCGTAGATAAATACGCAGACGCAAGCTCCACCCCGTGACTAAAACCCGTGATTAAAGTACTTTAGTCACGGCATTGGGCAACGGTATTTAAAATTCCACTTTTTATGACTTAAAACCGTGGAAATTGCCAAAGTTTACACTTTTAATGTGTAATAAACTTTATTATTTACTGTAAAATATTTATTCACATGAAAAATATAACTAATCGAACAAAACAAAAGGCGGTTGCAGTGCAAGTGGTCGAAATTGCTTTCCGCTGAGCAAATATGCATTTATGGCGAACGACTTGATCAAATAAATTGTTGGCTGTTTGGACCGGGGGCCCGAAAGCCGCAGAAATCAATCGAAATCGCAAAAGGGCGCAAGCAAACAAGATATTAGCATTGAATGCACCCCGCCGCGCACACACAACGCCTGCGAAATATTACAAACCGGAAAACGAGAAATATGTCGACCGACAGCGACGACAGCGCAAACATAAACACACTTTGCATATTTAACAGGACAATTCCCGGGGTCAGTACACATGCGTGTGTATGTGTGTGTGTGTGTCAATATTTGCGTGAAACAATCGCAGTGCAATCGCGGTAACCAAATTACTTTTGACTTTCCAACCCTCCGAAAACTATTCACTTGTTTGAAATCTTATAAATATTACAGAAAAAAATACAAGTAGAGAAAAAATTCAAGTCTGGCGGAGCAACGAAAGTTTAAAACTTTATTTTATCGCTTCCGTTTTAATTACGCGACAACCCCGACCGGGGGTGTGGGTGAGGCAAACTTGCAAGTTTATCGTTACGACTCTGTCAAGTTCATTACTTTCATTTCGTTCATTCATAAATTTGTTGCAGACTTTAAACAATTTTTTTATTTTTATTTTATTTTTCTGCAGCGCGCTTTAAATAAATCGACTAATTAAATTTATTATTCTTGTTTTTTTGTTCGCTGGTAAATAAATTATGTTCTTTGCGAAGTTGAGTTCTTTGTGAATTCGATTCGGATTGATCGAATTAATTCCGCTTTGTTTCTCGGCGCGTTCTTTTCGATCGACAAATGCAATTTCGCCGTGGAGTTTCTTGCATTTGTTTTTTCTACAGATGTCTAATTTGCTTTTCATGAATGCTAAAAATGCAAATGTATTCAATCATTTCGTTCTCTTCATTTACATTTTACTATGTCAGTGTAGTGTGCATTGAAAAACCGGAAAACCGGAAAAACAATTAAAATATAACCATAGATATAATACAATAAGTTTTATAAAACCGGAAGTATAAATACAAACCGGAAAACCGGAAAAATAATTTTATTACTGCGAATACACTTCACTTGCGTCTCTTATAACATCATCGTACATATGCGCTTCTAAATCATATCCCATATGCATACATGCATTGACAAATCCTTCGTCGATCATAATCGGTCCATAATATTTAACAACATTAAGTTTAAAGTTGAGAAAATGTTCGCATTCGTAGTGTAAATTCCCGATATCCGCGTCGACCTCATCTACAAAGTAAACAAATTAAATTAAACCAAACAAACAGAAAAAAAAACCCAGCGAAAATAAAACATTTGTTACTTTGTAATTTAAAATTATGCGACGTATTTAAAACTCGTCGCAAACAAATTATTGACAGTGAAAACAGTTTAGAAAGCATTTAAAAACAAACTCACGCTGCAACTGAAGCGCGATCGCCAATAAAACGACAATCAAACTTTTTCCGGCTGACATTTTCTCCGGTTGGGTGTGAGGGGTGGTGGAGGGTGGTGGTAGGTGCCACTTTGCGTGCGTAATTGCTTCGATGGGCTTCGATGTGCTTCGACTCTTCGACTCTAATTGGCATTCGCGCGGGTTGACTATGTGCCAACTGCGAGCGCGAAACTTTTCTCAGGGCCGCGCACACGACTCGCCGCGATTGTGTTGTGTTTGCTCTCCGCCGCGACGGAGCGCAGCAACAACTGATAAAACAATAAGTTTGCAATTTTATGCACGACGGCCAATAAATACAGAGTGCATGCACGTAGACACATGCAAATATGTGCTAATGTGGTATTGAAATAAGAAATAAACAACTGATATGCATTTGTAAATATTATTTGTTTGGAAAATATTTATTTTTGTTTCTTTTATTGTTAATGGGATTGTTAATAATTTGTGAGGACACTCGGTGTATTTATTGGAATATTTATTGATTTGCAAAGCACGAATTTCGGATAAAAACGTGATTCAAATGCATAGTTTGCTTAACATTTTATTGCTACCAGGAAAATTATATTTCATTTTAAAATTTTAACGATAATAATAATCAGTAGGTAAATTTTTCACCGCTAGATGGCGCGGTATGTACTATATAACTAAAGTTTGTGTGTTTTTTATTTATTATGTGCGGAATTTGTCCACAAACCTCTAAATTTTAATGAAACGAAGTCAGAAATGCTAATAACACACTTTAAGGTCGTTTCTGATTGAAATATGTAACTAAAACTACGATTTAATGTCATTATCAACTTTCAACCCTTATTTTACACCCTAAAACTCTAAAAAGTAGCCTATTTGCTTTTCTATGGTTAAAAATATCTTTATACCAAAATTTATAAAAATTAATTCCGTGGTTTTCCCGTGAAAGTGTTACAAACAAACAAAAACCTAATATTTGCCTTCATAATGTTAATTAAACCTAATTTTCCGCTTTTTTCATATTTTATTATTGCAGCGATGCGTGTTTTTCACGCACGAACAATTAAATTTAAATATAAGCAGATGTTTTTCACATATTTTTTACGCTGCTGCTGTCTGTTCAGCATTGTTTTTGTGCTGCGCGTGGCCTGACAAGTTGTGACTGCTGTCTGTCCTCGAGACGTTTCGCCGGAGCGAAACATATTCGCAACGTTAATGTTTATCTTCCGCGCGTAAAAATAAAGCGTTTCATTCATTACTCTCCCGAGTTGCACAACAACAAAATAAAAACACGAGCTGGAAAATATAACATCCACACACTTACACTTACACGTACATAACATTGCTTACTTGTGCCCCGCGACGAGGAAAACGTATTAACGCCGGAAAAGACGGAAAAAACAAAGTTTTGCGAAATTTCAATGGCCGCCAGCAGCAACCAGCAACCAGCTCGCAGATGAAACGAGATGAGGATGAGGATTACTTTTATCCTGCTTCCACACAGTGGTGTTTTATTGAGGTGGTCTTTGTTGGTGCTGTGTTGGCGGGCAAGGCAGAGTTGGGAAAAAGTTTGAAACTTTTGCATCGCGTGCACACGAGCAAGCGGGATAGCGGAGAGTGCTCGAAATTTCCACCCTCGCGTGGCTGAAAAATTCCAACTCAGGAGAGTAGGTTAAATATTTCCAATTTTTCGGTTGTGCCGCGGCAGGAAAAAATTTGTTGAGTGAAGAATTTTTGAGCATACGTAAAGGTGGTGAGATGTTGTTGTGAGGATGTTGGAGGTGGCGGCGGGGTAGGCGAACGGACGTTATAGGTGTTCGGCCGAGCGCGCCGGCAGCAAATAGGTGGCGGGTGGACGCCCAGCGCGAAAACGACGCCGCGTTGCGGAGGCGGTGCCGGCGCGCGATGCGCACGAATCCGCCGCCGTCGGGGGGCGGGCTTCGCTGCAAACCGCGCTCCACGTCGACGCGCAGGCGACGGCGTCGACGACGGCGTCGCACACCCAGAAACAGAAAAAAATAAAACACGGCGAAAAAGCGGAGTGACCCGCAGCAACTAGCGAGTTGCCATTTTGCGCTGTTGCCATGGCTGCAGGTGCGGGTTTTATTTATTTTTGCGTGGAAGTGGCAACGAATCCATTAGCGACGCCAACAGACGCCGCGACGTTGCATGGCGATATATTACGATACGTCGTTAGCGCGCGTTAATGTCTGTTTGCGTTATTCATTTTGTTTTCATGTCGATGGCTCCGAGAGCCACAGTTTATTTATTGCTCTGCCACCGGATGAAGCGTTGTGTAATCTTTTTATGTTACTTTAATAGGTTTATAACCAAACTAGTAATATAGGCAACCAAAATGACAAAAAATGTAAAAAATGTTTTTTTGTGATTTTTTGTGGCTTGAACTTGAAAAACACTTTAAAAACTTAACTTTTAATTATATGATTTATGTTTGGGTGTTTTGTTACAAGTGCATGTCTCATGTCGCATGTAATACGTGCTTGTCCGCGATGCGTTTCGGTTTGGAAATTGTCATCTCGCACGACGTCGGAATGCACGAATTCGGGGCGAACTTCTTGATGTGTGATATTATTACTTGGCGCAAACTTTAAATAGTTTTATCTCTTCGCCCTGCTCTCACACGCCACGCCACAGCGCGCAATTGTTTCGCGTGTCGCTTGTCCTTTTGTCCCTCTTCTCACAAAACAACGAAACAACCAAAAACACACACAATTAAATTGATAAAATACAAATTAATCAAATTTTAAATATTTTATTTGTTGAAATTAGTTTCTCTGACGGTTTTTCCGGTTTCATTTCCGTGCTGCGCATCGTTTTGTTGCGATTTTGTTGTTTTGATTGGCCGTGCCTTTGTCGCGATGCGCGCTGTTCAGTGTCCGATGGAGAGAAGTTTGTCGGGCGTTCCGATTGATAGATTCCGCATCCGGCGACGTGCACGACGCCGAAGAAGCGTCGCCCGTGATGCGGCCGTGTGGTTATCGATGCGGAAACGGCGCAGATTGACGAACGCTGTACGCCGCTTCGCGCGTCGTTTGTCAAGCGAAACGGCGCGGACAAAACGTCGCCGACGTCCGAGACGATACACAAGCATGCAGGCACAATCGCCGGGCGGAATTGCATTCAGCTGACAAACAATGCTAATAACAAAGAAAACTGATGGCAAAGAGCAGTTTAAAGAAATACCGGTTTTTATTAAAGAAATTTTATTAAATTGGTTGTTTTAGAAGAAAAAACTAAAAATAGAAAAAGTTTCATTTTGAGGAAATACCGGTTTTTAAGAAAAATACCGGTTTTTATTTTGGAAAACCGGTATTTTTTAATTCAAATTTTAAAAGTTTAATTAATTTAGGAAAATTGCTAAATCCAAGTCGGAAATTCTTTATTAAAATTTTTTGTTTCAAAATTTTTATCAAAAACCGGTTTTTTATGTTTTAAAAACTTTGCTTTTGCATAAAACTTTACTTAAGTTAATTTTAGAACCCCGTATGACGTTTCAAGGTATAAAATATTGCGCCTGGCATGATTCAGCAAACTTCCGGACATTTCCGGATGAATTGGAAGGTTTTCGAGTTGTGTGCAAGATGGTTTTGCGAATGTTTCGCGCTGCCGTTTTTGGTAATTAGCCGCCCCGAAGGCAAACACAACTATTTCGGGGGCGCACAGGAAGAGAGCGCGCCCGTGCTGGCGGCGCGCCGTCTCGTGGATTCCTTAAATAAGTAACAAATTAAAAGCAAATTTTAACTAACCAACTAACGACGACTCGCTCGCGCACAGTCCTAACCGTTTTCCGCTTCCGCAAACGTTTCTTACTCTTGGCGTGCTCGTTTGCGCGCCCGCTTCTTGCCGGCTTTTTCCCGTGGACTAAGACGAAGTGCACTTAATTAGGAGTTTGGAAACTGGCAGGACCCGTCGCAAAAAACTTTCGCCTGCGAAACGAAACGAAACGAAAATATTTACGCAAAATTCGTTTGATCGTTTGCGGTATTTGCTTCAAATTACGAGCACAACCCAGACAGGATAATGTACATTAGTCCTACATTCTCACAGACTAAAACCCATCCCGAGTGGTGTGATTCGTGATTAATCGATGCAAAGTTAAACGATAAAATTTTATGTATCTGCTCGTGTTTAATGCAGACTGCATTCGATTTTGTAGTCGTATGTGTGTGTGTAAATGTGTCCTTTGTCTCCGCGTGTCCTTTATCCCTTTTCTATCGATGGCCGGCGATCAGCGCGGGACGCATTCGAGCTTGAACTGCCACGCTGGGGGTTAAAAGCTTCGGCCCCGGCGCGAGCGCGCATTTATGTGACAACGATAATCATCCCGATCCGGGCGGGCCCTGGCCCGGGGTTGGGAACTATTCTGATTAAGTTCAATTTGTGCCCCTTTTGTGTGCGCTTAATAGCTGGCCAAAAATGCAATCGTTTTATTTATTGCAAAATATTTGGGTTTCATTATCATTATCATTATTGTGATAATAAGGGTAGTAGTGATAAATTTTGTATATAGGGATGAAGATAGGACACGTTTTGTATTTCCATAATTTATTATTTTTGCCCAAGGGCAATGATTTAAAATTAATTCATATTTTTGTCGTTAGATGTCGCTGGTTAATTTTTTTAAAGAAATTAAAATCTTGTTGAAACACAGCAAAAAATTCGGAAGGTACATGGAAAGTTTTAAGCTGTTGCCGAAAGTATCAGGACTTCCCGGAACTATGTCAGGGTGCGTTGAGACTAGCCCAACGCTTGCAAAGTCTCAAGTCTAACAAAGTCCGCCCGGAAAGTAAAACTTTGATAAGTACAAACTTTGCAAAGTTTACCAAAAAATATATATCAACAAATTAAAAAGCGCGCAAAAATTTAGTATCACCGTTTAGTATCTGATTTATTTTTCGCTTGTTTTGTCTTGTCTCTTCTTCTTGTTGTATTGAACAAGATGATGACAATGGCGTCGTTAATCCAAACATATTGGCAGGTATAATGGCCGACGATATTGGTCGTCGATTATATTTTTATCGCTCGTTACGACACGGCGGGAATCATAGAGCCGATACTAATTGCCGCGATGACAATGGGGGGCGGCGGCGGCGGTGGCGTATTCTAAGCGCTCTCGAAGAGCCGGGCCAACCCGATTACATTGTACATCACAATGGAGAGCGTCTTTAATTAATTTCCTATTGTGCGCCCGGTGCTGCCCGTTTAATATCATAATATCAGCAGATAAATGTTCGCAGATTTGATCAAGGGGGTGTACGATGGGAATTACGATTGGACACGCTAATGTTTATTTTGAGTAAAATAGAAATCTATAATTTTTCATGTGTGGGATTAATTATTTTGCTAATAATGCACTTTAGTGTCATCTAGGTTTGAATTTTATAACTATAAATGTGATAAAATGTCTATATTAACTTTCATCCCTTATTTTACACCTTTAAAATTATTTTACGGTGGAAAAAAGTAGTCTATGTTCTTTTCTATTATCAAAACTATAGTTTTGCCAAAATTGGTATAAATCTGTTAAGTGGTTTTTACGTTAAAGCGACACAAACACACAAAAAACCTCATATTTGTATTTAATATTACATTAGTTAGAATGTATGTTTATATATCGGTGCATACAGGATTTCACAATATTATTCTTGGTGCGTGCTGCTGGAACTTTTGAAAAGTGAGTTTCTCACGTCCTTAACTTGGACTTGCTTTGCGTGCTTGACGTGCCTGGACGTATCAAACAAGGACTTTCGCACAATCGTGTGAAGTACGTGACGCTTCACAGTTTTTTTTTAATTTTAATTTTCCTACTACGTTTTTTATTCTGATGCCTTATTAAGTATTACAAGTTGAAATAATGAGTTATATCCAAACGCAATGATTTTCATTTGACGGTCGATTGGTGGGCTAAATGACAGGAATTGATTGAAATTGCAATGTGCCGATTTAAAATTGATAATTTATAAGTTGTCATGATTCAATTTGAGTTGTGGATAAATTGGGCAATTACTGAACAATGAGCCGTCAAGCCTTGATGAGGTCTCCAATCAAAAACGTGTATGAAGTGTCTTGATATTTGCAATTAAAGTCGTATAGAACATATTTATTTAATTGGCAATAAAAGTAAATTATGAGAAAGTGAAAAACAATATAAATAATTTTAAATTTCATTTTCTTCATTTCTCAGTGAGCCAGTATGAGTTTTTGCATTTATATCTTATATTTTTATTGTATTGCGACATAAAATTTGCTTTTCGGTCATGGTAAATCACCAAAAATTAGTCCAAATACAATTAAAAACTAAAAATTGCACCAAAACGCAATTTGGCTTAAATATTTAATTCTAAAAATGAAAATTAATAATTATATTAAAAATAAATTGAATATATCCATTCTGGTTTAATATTGTAGCAGAATAATACAACATTGTAACAATAATAAAAGTGTGGAAATCATCTGTTGATGTTAAATGCTGGTTTTGTGGTTTTCCGCTTGATTGAGCCGCGCAGAATTTTACGTCCTGAATAAATTGCATAAATTATCCGCCGATACGCGTAATTTCTACCGTTGCGGGCCATCTTTTATTCTCTTGTCTTGCTCCATCCTCTCCAAGCGAGAGACGTTTTTTTTTTATCGTGTAATTCATTAGAAGTCATCGACTGCGTGGCGGCGCGCTTGGCGCAATCAAGAGCAACAGCGGTTTCCTGCTGCGCGGTGAAAAATAATACGACGGCGAATATCATTATTACTTTATGTTTTCATTTGTTTTTCTCGGAAGGGCGCCGCCTAATTATTCTTCATTTATTTCGCACCCTCTACAGCCTCTAGATCTCACAGGAGATTTTTATTTTTATTTTTTCCACCACCCTCTAACGCGTTTATTTCTTTCACTTTTTGATTGTTGTTGCGGTGGAAATAAGAAATCCTAGAAATAAATAATTTACACAAACAAGTTTAGAGTATATTCCTGAATAAATAAATCATCGGGATCATGTATCGGAATCAAAATTGAATTGAATTTGCGATTTTAATATTTCAGCGTGGAATTGCTCCTCCTCGGGTGAATTGATTGCAAAGCCGCGACGCGATAATTACGCCCGCGTTGAATGTTTAAACAAGCTGAATGTTTGATCGCGACAAGCAGCGCCACCGAGATGATGCTGATGCGCATAATTTCATTTAAGTTGAATGTTTTTGATGATGAATTAATGGATGCGCTAATGATACGAACCGTTTAAACTCGCGCGTGTAACTATCGCATACATCGGATGGCATCAACCATACGCGCATAAATAATAAATCGAGGCGCAATTTATAGAAACGCGCGCGCGCGCGGGCGCTGATTAAACGAAGCCGGGAAGCCGTGGCGAGGCTTTTATTCGGTTTAACTTTGGCCAGGATAATTGAGTTACGCGTGACGTCCACTCCGCCTGGACTTTGGACGGAAAGTTAGTTTTGCGTTTTCCGTTTTCTGTTTGCCACTTTACGTTTTGCATGATGCGCACTTTGCTATGATTATATACGTACTAGAGAGTACTGACCAGTACGCTGGAGGTGGTAGAAGGATTCTTTTCTTGCGAGCGTAATTACCTCTTAACTTTCCTGACTCGCGTGTCCATTGCAAGCACAAACATGTATGTAACCGTGTATGCAGCGAAGCGAAGCGAGTCGAGTCGAGTGTACACTTGATCTAATTATTCCGTCGTTGGGGGGCGGCGGTGGTGGCGGCTTTGAGCTAAAGGTTAAATAACGCGTCTTTAATCTCCTACATGACATTAGCTTATACTCGTGCGTACTTTAGTTTTCGAAAATGAAATAATTTTGTTATGCAACATAGGCAACCAACTATACATTTGTATATTTATATATAGTTTCATACGAAACAAGTAGTAGACATTTTAATAGTACTGATTTTTAATACAAATATTTTAAATGTTTACGAGTTGATATGAAAGTTTGAACATCAAACGATCAATCAGTGAGTGTGCGGCCGATATAAACAAGTCAAAGAGATGTCTTATTAGTCCTGCTGGGTCCTGCCGCTGCTGCTGCGGGTGAAGCTATCAGACGTATCAAACTAGCGAGCGGCGAGTCCGCGCGCGCCGAACTAAGTGTTTGTGCACTCAATTTCGCAATCTAATTACCTCCCGAGTCGGGCGCGCTGCACAAAGAGGGTCCCGCTAGGATCGAAGGTCCTGCGAGACGCTTGACCACCGACTCCACTCGCTTTTTGATGCCGGCCGCTCGGACAGGACGATTACTAATCATATTTGCCTCGGAGACGGAGTCTTGCGCAATTACTACCAACACAATAACGGATGTAATTTCCGGGTGGGTTCTTGAGACAAAAATTTCGAGGATAGGAATATTATATTGCCAGGTTTAATATGTATCAGTATAGAAAAACGCAGTTGTGTTAGTTACACTCTTTATAACTCAAGAACGGCTTGACAGATTTTGATGATCTATGATTTTTTGGATTCATCCTGGCCCAGAATAAGAGAATAACTATTAAAATATTAAAAATTATAATTTTAATGGTGATAAATAAGGGATGAAAGTTGATATAGAGATTTAATCGTAATTATAGTTGATTAATTCTATCAGAGATGGCGTTAAAGTATATTATTAGCATTTTTATGTTTTCTAACACACATAATACGTCAAAGAGACCGGAAAATATATTTTTTAAATTAAAATCCTCGCTGTCCAAGTTTTGAAACATAAGTGGCTACTTTATGTTCCGTGAATTTTTCCTACTTTAATTTAAATATTGCTACTCGTCTGAATGAGAATAGAAAGTTGGTGTAAAATTAATAATGCAAACGCGCCCGGACATGCATCCGCCGTGTGCGCCCGCATAGACATGACTAACTAATCGCGCGTCATAAGATATTCAAACAATCCGAAATGTCCTGCGCGCCCTGCGAGTCCAGCGCGAGACGTTTTCGCCCTCTCTCATGTGTCATGTGTGCCCATCACACCTCTTCAGTCCGAGCCGGCCGACAATCAACTCCTATCCTCGTATCCATATTTAAATCGACTCAATAAATGATCGCCGAGTACAGTGCGCCCGTGCAAAATTAACACTCTCAGGACAACAACATCCTACATCCTAGCAAATAAATAAACACGACATGCGCGCGACAGTTTCAAGCAGAAGCAGAAGTAAGTTCATCACTTTGTTTATCACTTTGGACTTGCCCGGCCGACCGCAGGCACTGCTTGCAAGGTGTTTGTGTGTGCGGGGGCTAAAAGGACGACATTAGCGGCAATTTCCAGGAGCGCCGTCGTTAGTTACGAGCCGGGGCAGTAACATCATTAGGCACCTTGGCGCAAGATATACTTACTCTACTTTGTCCAGCGTGGAGTGGACCACTCCGGACGGGACATTAGCGGTCCTAATTGCTTTACGGCGGGCGTCCGATGACACGGGTCCACCTTCAGAGCGTCGCGCAAACAACCGCAGCGCGGCCCAGACATCTTTAAGACACACGACGAAATTTGCGTGTGCGCAATTTGCCGCCGGACCAAACTTTACACCACCCTTTGGCCACGACGTGGTAATTTATCCTGGGGGCAAGGCGGAAGTTTACAACTAAAACACTATTTTTTGAAATCTACATTGTACTTGCGGATTTTTATCGATAAAGTTAAGGGTGGTTAGTTTGCAGCAGCCGAGGCCTTTAGTAAAAGTAACTCAATAACCAGCGCGCAAGTCCTGGGCTTTTCTTGATGCGAATATTCAGGACGCGGACGTTATTCAAAAGTAAATATATGTAGATTCGGTCCGAATGCATACCGCCTGGACGCAAATTCGATTTGTGTTCTTCCCTCACATCCCACATTCGACGAATGTGTGAAATTTGGACTTGTGTTATCACAAAGGATACTTTTATCTTTTCTATAAAATTTTAAAATTCAAAGAAATCATAATTCAGCACGTCTCAAACTTTTTTCTTCAATTTTTTCTTTCAAATACTTGATTTAATCTAAAAACACAAAAAATATTATATAATAGTTGTTAAAATGATGAAAACTAAAAGTTTTATTTACTCTTACTTGGCTTTTAGTTTGCATACGTTGAAAACACGTTGAAAACATTAAAATTTTACGCAAAACTTTCGGGGCGGTGTAAGATTCGCACAATTTAAGTACATCTAATGGACGCGATGTGCATCCACTCGGCCATCTCGTGCACGTAAGATGCTTTTAAGTAAAAGTCGAAGGACTCGAAGGACGCGTACGACTCGCAGGCAAGGTAAAAGATTTCAGCTCTCTAAAGAGCGCCGTCCTGGGACGTCGAGCACCTTCTAATTACTAAATCAGCGGCGCACTGCACCGAGAGCACATTGAACGCCAACTTTGTTGCATGCGGTCATTCATTAAACTTAAACTTTCCCGCACGAAAGTTGCATCAAGGTAGCGGGCAGGTCCAAGTATGGCTTCGGGGGGATTACGTCTAAGATGTTTGATGTTAGTTTTTAGTAACACAAAATGAGGGCTTTATTGGTGTGTATTCATATTATGATTACCTAGGTATTTATTTTTGTTAATATTCAAAAATTTGGAGTTTTGGGACTGTTTTTTTGTTTATTCTTAGATTTTTAGTCAGAGGAATGAAAAGAAGAAAAAAAATACTGAATTTTACGTTATATAATTATGATTGAATTTTTATTCTCACTTTCATCCCTTATTTTGCACCCTTAGGGTTATATTTTTGCGACAAAAAGTAGCCTATTGCATTTTCTATGTTCCAAAATATCTCCATACCAAAATTTATCAAAATTGGTTCAGTAGTTTTTGCTCCAATGCGTCACAAACATACCAATTCATATTTACACGTATAATAATAGTTTTGACATAAATTTTGTAAACTTTAGAGTATTTTCTTCATCATTTTGGGCTTTTTAAGCAGATAATAAGGCATTTTTACCAGTTTTAATGAAAAATATTTGACAACATATGAAAACTAAATTTTTCATAATGTGACTTTTGTATTTTTGGCAAATTCCTGGGTTTGTGTTGATTTGTAGTCATTTGTAAGCATATTATGCGTCCCTAGGACAAGATGTCGCAATATAATATTGCGCGAAGGGCATTAACGGCGAGATTACGCTCGTCCTTGCTAATATTGCACCTTCAGAAGACGCGCTGCCGCTCCTAACGCCTGCACAACCGCCTCCAACGTAATCTGTGGCGACAGCTCGGCGCGTGACCAGAAAACAAAACAGTTCTACCTTTACATTCCCCCTGAACATCTCGTACGTTTTAATTTTCATCATAGCACAAGTAAAAATTAAATAACTTGAATACAAAAATATACACAGAAATAAATCTATGTTTTTGGTGTATTTATGGTATTTATAGGCTATTTGTCCGTAAAAATCATAGAATAAATCTTTTGAGGCCTAGAATGAGAGATGAAGGACGAAATGCAAAAGGGAAATGCCTTATTTCCAACACTCTCCGCCCTTAAACGCAATATTTTATTATTTCCGCCCGGCGAGCGCGCAGAGTGACATAAAATATATAAAAAAGTGACCCTCTGTGTTGCCGCCACCGCCGCTACCGCCGCCCTTTCATATCTGGCGTCCTGGCGTCTAGTGCCGGGGCACTTCAGCCCCCTTTTGCGTATCTCTTCGCATCGCCGAGAGTCATCTTAAATTCTGACCGCACGCTTTATCTATTTTTATTTTGCGCCCGCTTTCGATATTTTCGGCGGGGGCATTTCAATAAACCATATTTCGAATACAATTTATCATATTGCATCCCAAGTTTCCAGCCCCCAAAACGGGCCTCACGTCTCGAAAAGTCAAAACAAATACGCTCCGCTCGTATCTCTTCGATTTTTATCATTTCATATTCGGAATGGACACCAGCGCACCCTTATTTTTCAATTTTTTCAATCTGCAAATGAAAAAAGCGAAAAAATAAATTTTTATTCACTAAAAAGTAAATTCTAATTTTATTGTCAGATGTTCTACGAGTGTGGGTGGGGGGATGTAGAAAGAGATTTTAATTTTAATTAGCGCTCGGCTGGCTTTGTTGTATCGGCTACATTTGAGGCAATTTCCTCCGTCACGCCGCGGCGGGTGCGCGAGGGGGTGGCTCACGCTTGGCCGCCCGCTTGCGTCGCGCCGGCTGAAAGACAAAGCAGCCCCTCGGTTATCCACCGCCCCGCCGCGTCTCTCGGACACAATGCAGTTCCTTCTCAGCCGGTCGCTTCCGGCGCATTGTGGCGGTGCGTTAAAGGGTGGATAATGCGACCACCCCTCACACACCGCCGTCAGAGAGAAGAACTTAAGATTCTTAAGAAATTAATGCTTCGTGGACACGTACAATGTTAGATTTTGGGCGGGAAGATGGAATTTTGGGTTAAGGAAAGTTTCTAGGTAAATTTCGTGGAAATTATATTATGAAAAGTGGGTAGTTTTGTTTTTGGAAATAATTATTAAAGGGGTGAAGAGATTTTGCTGAATTTTTAAGAATAATTTGGAATATTTTATGATTTTCCGTCAAAAACCTGACTTAAAACATGTTTTTATTGATAATTGATGAGAAATGAGGAATTTTGGTGACTTTTCATTATTTTCCTGTGAAATCCTTCATAATTTACACTTTAATCCAGAAAAAAAAGATACACTTGACTAGATTATCCCATTTTCTCGCAGTTATCTTTTTTAAATACCGTCCGTGTTGTCGCTGTCACGTTTAAAAAAACACCTCCGCCTCGTTGTGTTCATTTTATATCCCAAATCGGGTGTGAACCTGCTTCACGCGCCGGCAACGAGCGGAAATCCTCGTCGCCCCCTTTTGATTGCCGTATCATGAACAACATAAGCCGCCCCCGGGAAGGTCACGCCGAGCCTAAATAAAGAAAAACGCCCTTCGCCGGAATAAAAAGGTGACTTCGTTTTTTTTTCACTGCTGCACACCTTCACCTACTTCTGCTTGTAAGCCCACAAAAGAGCAGCATGCCGCCGATGAGGGTGGCAAACGTGGGGACAGAGGGTTTGCAATGCGGATGCGATGCGATGCGACTTAACGAGATTCGTATTTTTTTTCTCTGCGCGCTCGTCGGGCGTATTTAACGCACAGATCGTACTCGAGAGTGAAGTGAGTGTACTCCACGCGGGTGAAAGGTGAGAGGCAACGACGGGAAAATAAAAAATAAATACGGATTTGAGTTGATTGTGTCGGCATTGTGCCGACGAGTATCATCACCGAACGCAGCGCTTCTTCGTTGGTTGCTGCGTTGCTTTAAAACGTGTTTAATGACGGAGGGTAGGAAAAAAGAACGCTTTTGAGAGCTTTGCATAAATGGCAAAGAAAACACGTATTTGTAACCCGATTGGTAATTGCGTTTCAAAATATAAATTTTTATGAAAATATTTTGCCTAAAATATCATTAAAATTATATATTTTTTTGTAATTAATGACAAAAATGATTCAATTGGCATTAAAAGCACATTTTGTACATATATTAGGTTTCAACCCTTATTTTACACCCTAAAAGTTATTTTTTTGCAATAAAAAGTAGTCTATTTCTTAGTCCAAGGTAAAATTTAGTTCTATACGAAAATTTATCAAGATTGGATCAACGATTTTTGCGTGAAAGCGTCACAAACATACAAATCCAAGAAAAATCGATTTTTTTACAAATTTTAAGCGTGTTTTGCTCTAATTTCAAATGTTAAAAGATTGATATAATAATATTCTTCTATTTGTTTTTATAATGACGCAAATTCACGAATTTAATCAACATTGAACGCTAAAAATCAGTTTTCTGTTTGCAACTTGCATGAAACCGAAGGAAAATCTGAAGAATTTAGTAGCATGGCAAGAATATTCGAGCAATTCGCTCACGTCCGGCTGCATTCTGTTGGTCATTTGGACGTGACGTGAAGGGCCCGACGATGGCGGCGTGTAAATTTCCGGCATATTTCCCTCCGCGGGTCAGTCCAAGACGGCACGTTTGAAGGAATGTCTTGCAGAAATGCGAGACTGTTAAAATTCTTAGCAGCGAATAGTTTGGTCAGCTCCTCGCCGGAAGGGCAATTCATTCCGCGCTCGACGAACGAACATCATGTGTATGTACGGCTAATGTGGTGCGAAAACATGCGAGCAATTCCTAATCGCAATCTCAAGAAAATCAGCGCATCAACATTTCGCATATATTTAAATTTCCAGCCCGCCGAAAATCCCCACGAAACTTTGTGTTGCGGATTGCGGATCGCGCTTGTAATTAGCAATTTCGCAATATCTCAATTATTTCGCAAGCTGTGAAAGACATTCAATGGAATGTTTGTAACTGGATGGCGGTGTGCGGATTCGATGCCATTATTCATTTTCGAATTATCGCATTTCACCTTTCGCGCGGCGAGAAGAAGCGACGGCGGCAACACCTGCATGAATGGTGACACATTCAATGCGTATGGTGGCGGCGGCGTGAACAGCCGCTTCGTTACGATTATTATTTGAGCGGCGGCTGTGGCGGCGGCACTTTTGTTTCGGGCACCCCCGCGCGGTTCACGGCGCACCCGCTCGATTGTATCGCGGCGTGTGCGCTCACAATTCGCTTTTACACCTTCCTGATTAACAATACTTAATTAACCGACGTTATGCGGCTAACAGGTAACGCCAGTGCACAATGCGCCCCTCGGTTGTGCCATTTTAACGAGCACTCGATCATTACAATTCCAATTTTATTCAATACGCAGAAAAACACTTTTTGCATATGTCCAGAACAACGGTCCAAACTGTTTTATTCAGTTTTTAATTAGTTTTGCGCGAATAAATTGGGTTTAAAAATATGTTTTGTTTGAATATTATTTAGGAATGAATTCTACTTTTATTTCTGTAAAGATTTCACTTTTAATATTATTAATTAAGCAGTAATTAGCAAAATAAAAAATATTTTTGATGAATTTTTAATTTTTTACTAAATTTAAACAAATTTCGACACTTTAACTGAAAAATTAACAATTCTGATGATTCTTAATCAATTTACGAAATTTTTTAATTGCGTTATTCATGAATGAATTAATTATTATCAAGAAAATTATGTTTTATCAATTTCCGACTAAATTTATTTCTTTTTTTGCCTGACGGCTGCGTTTACCTTCCAGACTAGTATGCTGTAGGTAGTGGTTTGGTACGGGGGTGGCGCAGTTGAACCCGGCCGCAGTTTAACAGTTCCGCAAGTGCGGCAACAGCTGGAACGGACAGATTCATTTCGAATTGTGCGCATTTCCATTCCGCGCTCCTTGCTTCTGACCGCGAAACTTTCGCAGGTACGAGCGCGGGCGGCGGCCAATGCCACCGCCACCAGCCATGCTGCCGTCGTTACCGTCGCCGCCACCGCCTCCAGTCACCTTTTCACTTGCTTTTCCGCTAATAACTTTTCTAGTGCATAAGTTTTCAATCAATTTACGTCAATCTCGTATACCATTCGTAGATTTAACACAACTAGCAACTGCTTGATAGTGTGCAGTTATAATAATGATAAGAATGATTCACGAAAATCCTTGAGACGCGAGTTCTTGAACACTTGAGCCGGTCGTTGACAATTATCACGAAATCAAAGCTTTGCGGGCGCCTTCGAGTGTCCTTAAGACACCTTAATCTCGACACGAGTCTCCTCGAGTGCGAGCACTAGAAATAACAATACAGGATACGACGATGACGATCTTGGCGGTGGTGAGGCAGAGGCGGCCATCTTGCATGTGCACTCGCCGTAGCGTGGGCACGTCGCGCGATCGCAAACTTTGTGCCGAAGAATTTCGCTCTGTGTGTGCATCGGCGAGATAATAACGGCACGAACCGCACGCAAAGTTGAGCAAACACGTGCCTCGAGTGCGCATTGTGTGCGGCGGCGTCTTCCATCTTGACTGCGAGTCGCAATTCGAGGTTCTGGATTAGGTGTACACGGAGGCGCCAACTTTCCAAAATGCACAACTGCACATGAACTAAAAACCGCAATTACTCATAGGGATATTTTCTATTGGTAAAAGTTTTTGTATAATATTGACGATTCCAGACCATTTTTTAATTATTAAAAATTTAAAATGGTAATAATTTACTTTTGCGCCATCTCAGGTTGAATTATTGCACTATAACTATGATTGAAACTTCATATAAACTTTGATCCCTTGTTTTGCACCCTTCCAGTAAGAATTTTGCTTTCAAATTTTACATGATTATTCGCTGGGCCTTTCTGAAGATTGTGTGTAAATTTGATTGAAATTGGTTCAGCCATTTTGAAGATATTACAAAACATACATACATATCGCTTAAAATAGGCAACTTCTTTCACACATAATACAGTTAAACCATAAATGTACAACAGAAAATATTCTAGTGTATCTCATTTTATTTCCTGGCTGCGAGTTGAATTTGGCCGCCGCAACCCGATATTTCCTCCTCTCGCCTGCACACAAGAAGTTCCTCAGTGATTATGACGTGAAACGCGAAACAATGTAAGACGTGCGACGTGCCACGCATCGCGGTAATAAAAGGCGCTGGCGCTGGTGGCGGGCGCCCTCTCCTTTCGACTTTTCCGTTAATCTTCGTTGCTGCGTTCATCTCGGTTCATTATGTTGCGCTCGCCTGTCACGGATAATCATAATAGCATTAGACGAGCGAGCGTCCGTCGCGGTTAATCGCCGCCGACTGACTAATTACGAGTCGCCTCTAATACAGCGCCTCATTCGCCAAACCGGAATGATAAAATTGCCTGCGACAAACAACTCGCAACTTGCATTCTTCATTTCTTCCTTTATATATATATACGAGTATATGTATTATGAGTGTCTGATGATTGCCTTCGCCTCGGAATACTCCATGCATGCACACATCGTCGTCGCAGAAAGTTAGACAATGCATTAGCAATATCGAGATGGCAGTAATGAGCGCCCGTCGCCATTTTGAATGCGCGGATATGTGTGTGCGACTGTTCGGCGACTAATTTCGGCATTGTTAATAGTTCCGCGCATGGAAGTTTACGCCTTAATTATCGCCCGGGATTTATTAAATTGATACCAGCGACGACGCCGAGACGCAAGTGACGAACGTCTGAAGGGGTTTGGATGAAAAGAACATCCTCATCAATTATCATTATGTTACGGTGACGAATTTAAGACGGCGTAATATTAAGATATACACATGAAAATTTATTTAAAATTTTATTTTATTTATTTTTTGTTGAGAGTAATTTAATAATGTCCCCTTTGGCATTGCGCACCCCTTGAGTTTTGCGTGCATCGCTCGCTATCGTCCGCTATCATAGGATAACGACATTCGCGTGGGGGCGGCGTGGGGTGGCTCATCCTCGCTCGCGTTGCGCGCCGGAGAAAGATTTATGCCGGCGAAGTACATTATCTTGTAGTCTCAGTCGGCTAATTACAGCCTATGATACCACATTAGCCTTGGGGCGCTTCGGCGACGTCGAAGGCGGCGGCGGATGATAACCGCGCGCGCCATCGCGAGATGTATCGCCGGCAGCGAGGTTGAGTGCCACCGCAACGCGAAATCGCTCGCTCGCCAGCGCGAGCACAATTCGTCGTCGGGTGCATGCACATCCTGAGGGGCCATTCGATGCGAATCTAAGATTTCGCTTTCGACAACATTCAACAAGCAACCATTTTGAAAACACTGGACGTTGTGGAACGGCGGAAATCGATGCCCTGGCGCTGAGAGTAGATCAAAGGCGCAATAAGCAAGCTTCAATCTTCTCTTGATGCTGCGTTGAGCGTTTTAGTTTACGTTTTGGGTCAACGCCGATCATCTGCCGAGATCCACACCCTTAGTGTTGCTGGGCGGGGGCGCGAGGTATCATTATCTGGCCGCTCGGCCACCGGTCAGCGCCGGGGCGTTAAACGGCGACCGTTTATCACCTTGACTCCCGCTATTTGTCATCCCTCGTTTGCTTCGCGGCAGGACGGCCAAAGACTGTTGCGCCCCGCTCGTGAAGGATGTGGCTGTGCAAACACGCCACGTGCGACGATTTATTTGCATGTGCGACGAGCGTGAAGCGCTTCATCATCACACAATCACGCCGACGGGATGAGACGCAGGATCATGATCCTGCACACAGGACTCGAGTAATTTTCCCAGGCGTTTATTTTCGAATTTCGTAAAGTAAACGTAAACACGAACCCTACTCACGGATCAGATTTTAATATTTTTCGTAAACGTGACATAAAATTATTATCCACGTTGGAGATTAAGTAGTTAAGTTGAAAAATATTTGTTTGTGCTGCAACCAAGTATACTCCGAAGGTGGAATATGTGTGGCTGGTTGTAAATTATGCGCGCACTTGTAATTTAAGTGTGTTTGCGTGGCGCGCGCGTCTTTCTGTAAATATGCCAAGGCAAAAAGCAATTTAACCCTTTTACTAATTTGCGCCCTCTTCCCCCAATTGCGAAAAGTGTAGTTACACATGTACTTCACTTCACGTGCGTGCGCGTTCGTCGTCGTTCGTTAACGGCAACTCTTTGCTACGATATTTGTCAAAATATTTGCCATTAATCAAGATAATCTTCGCGACGTCCTTATTTTCCCATCCGAAAGATGAGAAGGCATAAGGATAAACACGTTCGCGAGATGGAGAAATTGCGAAATTGAAATTGCCATACTCTACGGATTCGACACCGGCGCGCAAACACACCTAGACGACGCCAGACGCCAAGGACGAGGCACTACTTAGTTATTAGCTGGCGCACGGTAAGAAAACAAGTCGTCAGAGCACAAAAAGAAAGCTACTTAAAATGATTAAAACACACGACTGCAGGAAGAATTAAATACGTAAAGAAGATTTTCTCAATTATGACGATTTTTTTACAAACAAAAATGTCCAATTATTAGCGTCTAAAAATGTTTTACTTTAAGCGTAGTTTCTTGTTTTTTATCGTTTTTCTGTGATCGACACGCAGTCTTCTTGGAAACGCACATTTCTACGATTTCGACAATAATCATTTGCTAGCGCCGGTTGCGTGGGAGTTGAACGGGGTGAAACGTGTTGCGGTTGATTACATCACGTCGTGACACCGTGTGCGCGCCCTTATCAGCTTATCGTCAGGGTCTCGGTCACGTCGCTCTCATTACCTTTGGCTCACCTATTGGAACGGAAGCGAAAACAACCCCTTTCTAATGCGATGCGTGCTGAGAGTGGAAACATGCACAAGAAATCCGTAAAAACTAAGCAAAAATCAAGAAAAAACGGAAAATAATTGCTTGTAAGCGTATGGGTGACACTTTAATTATTAGGTTTATTTAGGGGTTGTGGGTAATTTTTTTTCTTCTTGGGAATGTTTAGTTGGGCATTTGTTTCCGACCTATCAGAACAATAAATTTATGACCGAAACTTTCTCATCTGGCGAGTTTAGTTTTAACTTTTAAGTTCAGGGTGGTAGGGGGTGCAGCAACACGGAAAGATAATATTCGCGCTCGAGAGGCTGAGAGATGGAAAGTTGGCGAAGTAAAAGTGTCCTCTCCCCCGCACCTATCGGCTCGGATTTATATTGTTCGTGATTAACGACGAAAATCTCTGTTTGGTACCTTTCAGAACTAATAATCGGTACGTGTGTAGTTTTAACCGCGCTCCACGCATAGTGAAGATAATCGTTCCACCAGCCGAGAAGGGGTGGTAAATCGCGCATTCGTAAATGCGAGTTTTCCTAATCGCAATCGCTGCGAAACAATAAGTGCGCTCGAAAGCCTTCGAGCGCGAACAACGCGCAACGCAAACCGAACGAAAACGATGCTTGACTTCACCTGCACACACCGATTTCTTGCGGCTGGAGCGGCAAATGCTGCGTGAAAGATATCAACTCACATGAGAGCAGCGCTGTGCGCACTCAAAGGTGTTTAAAGGGTGAAAACTATTCGTAAAACATTAATTTTGAATTATCATCCATGCAAGTTACGAAAATGTAACTATTATTTTATTTTAAAAATATTATGATGGTAGTATGATAATTACGCATCCCCTTTGCCAGGGGGGGGTGGCAAAGGACTACCAACTAAGACCAAGACTAAACCCTCCGTTGGCCCTTAAGTGTAAGCAGTGTAAGCATGTAGAGTAGCTGTATCGCCCCGAAAGAAGATGAGCGTCTGGGCGCGCGCGGCCATCCCTAGTCATTAGGGCGCGCACATTAACTGGAAGCGTGCGTAGGACACGAGGATCAGCGCGATCCTGTACATTACATACTAATGCCGGGGCCGTCTTGTCGCCGCGCGGCAATTAGGGGTATTGCATCGGAGCCTTATTGCCAGCCGCGCCGCCACCGCACCACACCTTAGACATGAAATCCTCGCTTGAAATGCGCCGCCAAGACTAAGGACTAAACAGCTAATATAGCGTTAGGGGTTAAACCCAATGTATGAAGGCATGAAGCGAAGGATGTGAGAAGAAATGCGTAATTCGTAAATATTTGCTCAATTTTTGCACCCCGAGAAGAGATCGTGCGCGCATTAGACCGCATGAGAGGATAACAAGTTTTTCTTCGTTTTACTTCATTTTCCTACATGCTGCGCCCTTCATAACTCTCAACGCGCGCGGTCATGATCATCATGTTCTTCCTTCCGCTGGAGCGTTTTTCATATTATTTATTTTTGGGGTGTTTCTTTGGCGACTTTCGATATTACTACTTATTGCAGGCGCTTAGTGACGACGCAGCAATACGTATTTTGATTATTTGTCAGCCGGGCGCCGGGGACGCCGAAATAATTTCGCGCTTCGAGTGTATGTTATTAAATAAACGAGCCTCGAACTCATCTCCGGACGAGCGCTAGCGCAAAAGTTTTTGTGTAATTTCTAGTTCTCTCGTATTGTGTTTTTCTTTTGGCGCAGGAGTAATAACTGGGCCACTTGAGTGCGCAGCGTAATTTCGCATGCTTCGTAACATGTTGTGCGCATTTATCAAGAAAAATATCTTATTATTTTCAAACAGATAAAGTTTTTCGTATCGCAGCAATAAAATAAGATATTGCAGATGAATTAAATATTGTATTTTATCTACATTTACAAAATATTAATTTCCTAATCAGAAAAAGCTTAAATCGCGAATTTTTGCGTAAATTTTAATAATAATTAGTTTTTTTAATTAATTAATTCTTTCTTGGGCATATTAGGTACTGATTTCGTCAATAAACTTCTCAATTTTGATTTAAAGAAATGAGAAATGCTAATAATGGTAATAACTTTGATTAAACGTACATTTTAACTTTCATCCCTTATTTTACACCCTTCAAGTTATATTATTGCAACAAAAAGTGGTCTATTTACTTTTCCAAAGTCAATAGTATCTCCAAAACAAAATTTATCAAAATATGTTCAGTGGATTTTGCGTGAAAGCGTCACAAACAAACAAAAAATTCATATTTGCACTTTTTACATTACTTAAGATACAATAGATTTAAGTAAAGTTAAAAAATTACAGGTTTTATGTATTCATGTGAAAAGCAAAGAAAAGTAGTAAAATGTACTTCATTCAATCAATTGTAATACCAAAAATTACGTTTATCTCGATAAACGAATGAATGAAAAACAAACGAACAAAGTGCGAAATTTACGAGGTTGTTTTGTGTGTGAATTCACTTATGAAATTGCGTTTTTGTCAT
Source organism: Dalotia coriaria (assembly GCF_025399875.1). Classification (NCBI taxonomy): domain Eukaryota; kingdom Metazoa; phylum Arthropoda; class Insecta; order Coleoptera; family Staphylinidae; genus Dalotia; species Dalotia coriaria. The sequence goes on from NW_027045445.1 coordinate 8,622,233, forward strand.
CGCTGTCCCCGCACACACTGCTAACATCTCGCAGTAAACAAACAAGCTGGAATCCTCCATTCGGATATAAAACATTTTATACCTTTCTCTTCCCAAGTAACGATCGCCTATTACATTCGGTTGATCGCGTTGAAAATTTTTGACGCAATTAAATTTTACACCACTATTTCCCCGACAAACAAGCGAATGTCAGCGTGTGTTTCTTCATCAATATCCCACCAAGCACACTGGCTGCAGCATTTCAATTTTCGAATCGACGTCACTCGGCGTTCCTTTTAATGCACATCAAACATGACAAACTTTCGGGACGCGCTTCATTCGGATGCGCGAGCAGGAAACGAACGCACTGCAGAGATGACATGGAAATTTTCGGAAAGTTTCACAAAACTTGCAAATAGCGACGCGTCGCCAACCTAAACGACAGACGTAATTAGTTGCTTCGGATGCCTGGCGCACACACACAGCAACGCAACAAAAAGACGCGCGAACAAATCGACATTTGACATTTCACATTTCACATTCGGAAATTTATTCCGCGCAGCCATTTTCGGTGCGTAACATAATATCATACGATATCATAATATCGCGAAAAGTTTGCACAAAATTTTCGGAAGTTTTGTTGTGTTACACTCGTGACGATATTGTGTTTCATACGCCGTAGATGTACAAAACAATAATAATGTCGTGCTCATTATTTCAAGCGTCAACGTACGCACACCTTACTCGTATACTAATTCGAGAGAAAGTCTAATTTGTAATTTGTAATACAAGCATAATGAAAGATGCTTAGAAAGTTTTGGATATTGATGTTTGCGAGATGGGTTTAATTTCGAAGTTTTTGAAGTCGCGCGTTTAAAATTAGACATTTCAAAAACAATAAATGACTTTAAAATGTTGTAAGGTGTGTTTTGAATGTGTGTGTGTGTATTGTAAGGTATTTGTGCTTGTTGTGCTTGCTCGTGCGTGGGTATATTAGAAAAGTTTTCATATATAAAAAGGAAGTTGCGCGCCGATCGAACAGATGCGATAGTAAAACGCTGTTAGCGTGCTATCAATCGGGGCCGCCGTTCGATAAATATCGCCGGCCTCGCCGCCGCCACCAGGAGAGAAATAAAGAGGAATTGCGGCCGTAAATCAGGACCTGAGGCGCGCGCTCGCCGTGACTTCTTATTTTAGTGTCGCGTTCGCTGCAAAGGTTGTTTTTTCCTCTGCCTGCTAGACTTGTTTGTTGTTTGCCCGAGATCTGAAATCGGAATCGGAATCGAGAAGTCTTCTTTTCCCCTTTGCGCTTGCACGTTTGGAGCGGAGTCTTGCGTATCCCCTGCGACATCCAGTTATAATCATCGCAGAGGGCCATATCAATTCATCAATCGCACCGCTTACCCCCCGCTCGGCGGAGGGTAGTCGACTATCAACTTAATAATTACTATGGCATTGGGCGCGGGATGCGGGAACGGTGGAGGAATTGGTTCAAAACATTCCATAACGAGGGCGGAATGGGCGCGCAAGTGTTACGGAATGTTTGAGACGAAACATTGGTTTTAGTGCGTGAAATTAGCAGTAAACGGGTCGCAATTGGAAAACATCTCATTGGTAATTATTAGGGAAACGAAATAAAGCAGAAAATATAGTTAAATATTTTTTATAAATATAAAAATATTTATTGATTAAAATTACAACGTGATTTTTTGGATTTACAGGTTTTTTTGTTGAGTTTAACATGTTTCGCCCAGAGGGCATCTTCATAAATTTTAATCAATAAATATTTTTATATTTATAAAAAATAACATGGATTACGTATTCACCAAAGAAAGTAATAAATATAGTTAAATATTATTTTTTTCTATAAAGCGCTTGTTTTCCAAGGTTTTTAGACACAAAAAGTGATACTTTATATACGGACGGCCAAGCCGTGCATAATACACATTAATATTTTGCTACCGATATTCTCGATGCTTATCGGCTTTAGTTTTAGGCACAATTTTTGGTATAATTCTATTCATGTTCTGCACTAGATCACTGAAAGTGTCCGTGTTTACAAACAAACAAGTTTTCTTATCTCTTGCAATTTTTGTACGGTCGCCACGTGGTTGGCTTGCGCACCGCATCACGTTAGTCTTATTTTTATCGTCGGGTGATGTGCACGTACATATTCTTCACAATAATTTGTGTTACTTACTTTTGCTTCGTGTTATTACGTAATGCTCCTTACATTAAACGTGGATTGTACATACGCAGATGTAAAACGCGAGTGATGATTATTCGGCCGTGGGACACTCTTTTTGAACTATACGCGTATTTCATCGTTCCTACCATGTGCATAATTAATATCCTTACAACTTGGTGGATATGCCGAAGACACAGAAGCTTATGTTGCATCAAGGTATGTTTTTGCATTTCTTCAGCCATGTGAAAATCGAAACCATTATTGACTTTTCTTATTTTTACTTCAACCGCGTGCTTTTTAAGTACCTACACAAATAATTTTGTAACCGTTGCAATATCCACCATTGATTTGCATTACGTTCTCGTATATTAGGTAAAGAAAATCTTTTGCTTGTTTTATGACGAAATCTTCTTTCAACATATTTGATATTTAAGTTCGATATTAAAATGTCCATGCATAATACGAGTACAATTCTTCTCATGTTCTGCATTGCCACACTGAAATTATCAGTGTTTACAAACGAACAAGTTTTCTTATCTCGTGCAACTTGTGTGCGGTCGCCACGCGGTTAGCTCGCGTAAAAGAATACAACTTAAATATAAAATACACTTCATTTTTGTATTTTGTATTTTATTTAAAAATAACATCACTTCTAACTCTTACATTTAATTTTACATATTATTAACAAATATTGACCCAAAATAATTACAAATTACACTATTTACAGAATGATAATTTATTTCCTGTTTGTTTTCCGTAAAAATTGCACTTTCTGCAATTCATAATCACACACAGCTAGCGCGCTAGTTGTAATTAAATGCGTTTCACATGAAATTTTATGCACGCGTTCTTTTGTGCGCCGCCGCTGATGTAATTTCTGCCGAAATTAAAAACTTTCCGACCGTCATTAGCGCGCGCAGCAGTTAATTAAAAGCGCACAAGCAAAATACTTCGGACTGCGCGCGCGAAAATTGTTTCGAATTGTTTAAAAATTGAATTTTTTTCCTGCGCCGACCGTGCTCACTTCCATCCCTTCTAGTCCGCGAGACGTGAAATAAACATGTCTTACTTTTTGCGCCCTCGTACGAATTTACAGCGCTGTGCAACTTTTACGAAAAGCCCTCTTCTCTGAAGGGTTTTACGGCGGTGATTTTTTGCGCTGGCCAGTTAATTAAAAATGCTAGATTAACATTCCTCGCGATCGCAACGAGGGTCGTAGTCTACGTTTCATCTGAGGAACGGCCGGCATGTCCGGCAAGGAATGAGGGAGGCGGCTGCTTGAAACGGTCAGCGATGGGGAAAACTTAATCTGCGCATCCTGTGCATGTGCGGGGTATGAGGAATGCGCGCACGGTCGCACTGATTAGCCGTAAACACAATATTTGCATTTTCTTTCATCCACCCTTCTGGGGACGCGCGCGCGCGAGCACCCTTTCCATGTCCGTGCGCCGCACACTCGCTTATTGCCCACTTATCCCACTTATTTATCCTTTAATGCTGGAAATTGCGCGCGGTTTTTACGTTTTATTTTATCACCCCCGCACGCAAAGCTCATTTTTACCCCGTATAGTGGTGGTCATTTTATTATCTATTATCCACACGTTTAACACGCACATATTCACATTTTGTAATTCACTCGCAGCATATCGAAAGGATGATGAAGGATAATAGAGATTTACTGCGGTTCTACCTTCGAGGAAATTTAGTTGTTCACTTTTTGAAAGCTGAGATTTTTTTTACGAAAAAAGCTTAAAGCTCAGGATGTGTTTCACGAAGGGGGCGCCGTGCTATGATATCTGGATATCTGTTTGTATTCGAAATTCTTTCGCCATAAATCGTCGGGGGTAAGTGATCGGTTAGCGGCGCGACCCTCGCGCTTTCGTGCCTTCGCCGAGGGATTTTTATACCTTGAGCTTACGCCACCAGTGTGCTGCGGAGCTTTCTCAACGCGGGGAGTCCTTGCGCTTTTTTTTGCGCGCGCGGCGCTCTGGCTTGGCACGACTTTTGGAGTCGTGACTCGTGACGCTCGGAGTGCACAGATTTATGAATGTAATCGTCGGTGAGTAACAAGTCAAGGATAAAAAAAAACGAAGAAAGAAAGAAAGAAATAAGAAAACGAGGAGAAGTTGGGAGAAAATTAGAAAATAAGCATTTAGTTGGGGAAACAATTAGTTTTTCTAGGTTTAGAGGAAAAATTTAATTGAGGTTATGTTATAATAGCTATTCATATCTTAGGCTTTCATTTTTTACGCGTTTTTGCATGTTTTTCTGAGAAATTGTTACAAAAATAAGAAACTTGCCTTAAAATCCGTTTTTTTTCAACGTTTAACGTCCATTTATTTTAAAATTGCATTGTTTTTGACTTTGAGGTTAGTTTTTGTAGCATTGTCACATTTTAAACAGTTGTTCTATGCTTATTTTCTGCGTTTAATTCGAGGATTTGCTCAATTTATAAAATTATAACAAAAATCCCAAGATTTCAAGTTATTTGTACATATACCACTCTATTTACACCCCAAAATAGTTTAAATTTGTGGTTATGTAATGAACACTGTGTATTTGTTATTCCAGTGTTGCCAACTTGAAGATATACCCCTATAACCTCAATATAACCAAATCACTTCTCGTTGAATATATTGTTTTGCTTAAATTTGATTGAAATTTGTTTTCGAAATCGATTCGTTGCGTAACCGTGGCAACATAGAAAGTTGATGTTGATGTTGGTGGAATCGGTCCACTCCGCGACGAGAGCACGCCAGCCTCCACCTCCGCCGGTGAAAGAGTGCGCAAAGTCGTGCGGCGCGCAACCCTTCTCGCACATTCGCCGATACCGCCGCCGCCACCACCGCCTCACGTCCGCCCCAAGCTCCAGGCTTAAAACTTTACGCCGACTTTTTCTCCACCGCGTGTGCAATATACAATATACACACGGTAAAACAAAATATACGCTGTGTTTAACATTATTTATTTTTGTTAGACTTGATACTCGCTTCAGTCAACATGTGTGTTATTACTTTATAAGGCGAACAAGGTGAATGCGAATTTTTTAGCATGTTGAAGCACAGCACATCAATTGTAAATTTAGCGCAAGATGGCGCGCATAATTTTTCTATTAGACCTAATGTTATTTTGACTGTTTCGTGCGCAGAGTATCACACCTAGTCACCCTTGGGGCACTCTCTCACCCGAGGGTGTTTTTTGTCACATTTTTTCGTCGTTTAGCAATAAGGTGCAACAAAACAGCCGACACACTCGACGCTGAATCTTACATTATTCATGAAAATCGTCGCACGCCGCGGCGTCCTCATTTATATCTCGTAAGGACATACGCGCGAGGACCAGAAAGTCGGCGGCGCTGGCGTGCATGGCAAACCAAGGGAAGGAAATCACTATCAATCATATTGGGCGCGTACGCGCGACAGCATCCCGCCGCAGGATGCATGCCAGAGATCACGTGAAAAATGTGATCCTGCGCTAAACTAGGATTCATGAAAGGTTATAAAACGATATAAAACGATATTCGGGAATATTAAACACTTGAAAATATTTGGTACGTATGGTTTTTGAGGTTATGTTGGAGGTTATATTAATTTTTGGAGGGAATTTTTAAATTTTGATTTCATTTGATGCAATTTTATTTAAAAAATAATTTTTTTGTTATTATTGTGAATTAGAAGATCATAGAAGTTGATAGAAGTTAGGTTATGATTTAACCTTAAAGATATAGTATGCATGTGATGATTTTTTGAGGTTATTGTTCTTTTTTTTAAGTAAAAATCCGCGATTTTTAGTGATTTTTATCAAAAAATTTGAATTTTTAGTCATGTTATAGCGTAAATAGTCAAATCTTAGTTTTTAGAGGTTATAAGAATGTTAAAAAAGCGTAATTTAGATATTTTTAATTCTTTTCTTGTCGTTTTGTAAGGTAAAATATTGATTTTCACGAAAAGCTAATTAATATCTTGTCCTAGTGCAAAAGCGTGAAACAAAGTCAAACACGGTGTGAAAGTTGGCCGTTTCCGGCGGCAACTTTGTTCAAAACTGAAATTCTTCGTCGGAAACTTGGCCGCCACTGCCGCCGCCGCCGCCCACAGACTTTGTGAATGAAAATATAGAAAAACTTGCCGGCTCGCGATGGTTATTTATGCGTCTCGAAGCTTTCTTTATTAATTCGCGGCCAAGTACTTTTTCCCTTCAACTTTTTGTTTCCCCGTGTGCATTTTACAACGCCTACGCCTACGTCACTGAAAGGCCGCTGCACTCTTCTGGTACTCCACACAGCGGGAAAACTTTTTAAACATGGAAAACGCGTTGCTAGGTGCTGCGGACTGTGTGTGTGTGTACCAGCAGCTTTTTGTTTGTAAGTGGGACAAAAAGTTTGTTCAAAAAATCGATCCGGGACGAGTCGGGGTGTTGTTATAACGGGCCCAGGCGGCTGGGCACACGGAGAGGAGTGCGACGCACCGACGACGAAAGTAAGTTTTCAAAGTTAACGGCAAAAAGTTTTAATGGCTTTTCTTGGAGACGCAGGATGGAAGCAAGCGGAAGGACGCCGAAGACTATACGGAAGGAACAGATCGAAGTCGCGCATGCGCACTGCACTCGACATACACTCTGGTTTAGGCGTGTTAAAACGGTTTAACCCGCGAGTCGATGAATTTTTTCCGCTCGCACCGCGTTAAGCGCATTTCCGCTTAATCCTTTTCGGGCTTTAATCACACGCCCGTGCGTTAACACATTAGTGTGTGACATATGACGACACGACGACATTTTACACTCTTTCTTCCCTCTCTTTGTGCGGCATTATCCTCGCTACATTGACTTATTGAATCTTGTGTTTAAAGGATGCTAAGCCGAAAGGGTAGTTGCAAGAGCAGAGCACAAGATGCGTTGCGTCGGGCTGGAATCTATTAAGCGGATTATGAGGCGATGAAGCCATCGGTCTGCGCCGGAGATCGGGATAGACGCGAGGGATATTTCCTCTTGTAATGTGTGCGCTTCGGGTTAGAGTCCTTCAGCCGGCCGATAAAATCCTGTCGCGATGGTCTGTCCCGAAAGGCCCAGAGTGGACAAATTGAGCTGTAAGCAAGCAAACCGGCTGCAGCGTGTGTGTTGCAATTAAGATTTGCATTCATTATTTTTAAGCGGAGTTTAAATTTTCATATTTTACGGAAAAACGTTTAATCGGTCTTAAATTAAATGGTAATTGGTATTATTTCCTTCACATCTTGTTCATATTTAGTTAAAAAGTATATTTTTATCATTTAGAAGCATTAAAACAGTTTTTTTACGTAAAAAAATTTAATTTACTTAAAAAATTGTGAAATTTGTAATTTTAAGTACAATTTTGAAAATTTTGTAAACCATGACAAAATACGTCATTTTCCATCCTGTGAGGAGTGCAGGTCTGTGAATCGAGGATTCAGCGCGCGTGGGATCGATATATATGAACAAAGTTTTGCTTCCGAAACAAAGTTTTCCTCGTCGACGGCGGCAGCGAGCGGGCGGGTGGCACTCGGCGCTCAGCGCTCGTTGGCCGGCAGGCGGGCGGGCCTGGCCCGACGGACCACCACCTCCGGCGTGGCGTGGGGTGGCGGCGGCGGCGGTGGCGGCGCGAGGCGGCAAAGCGTGCTCGACGTCGGCAGCGGCGAGTCGCTCACTTCGTGTTGCTCTGTGTGTCGCTGCGCCGCGCGGCCCACCGCCCCGGCCGCCGCCACCACCTCCTGCAGCAGCAGCAGCAGCGCCGCCGCCAGCGCCCTCATCGGCCGAGGCGAGAACCCGCACCACAAAACGCGATCGTCACTTGTCATCTCGATAATTAGCGGCTGAAATAACTGCGCCCAGTTTTCCAAATCAACGCAGCAAATCTAACGTGTCAAGTTACCTTGCAAGTAAAGCGTTGTTGTTATTGTTGTTTAACGAACATTTAAAAAAGAACTTTCGGCGGCCATCGTCGGCGGCCATCTTGGAATCGCCTTTCCTGCACTTAGTTACGTTGGATGTGAAGCTGACACGCTGTCAACTCGCAAGGTAGGACCCTCAACTATTCATCCCTTATTTTAACCCCTTGTAAACATTCGAAAACAATCAACGTGAACAAATAGTGTATCTATAACATCTTAGATATTTTTTTCGTTGTCTTGCATCTTGTGATCATCCCCTTTGATGGATTTTACGCCGTTTTCATCCCCCTCGACGTATATTAGACGCAGTAGTTTGCGTCGTGCGCGTGTCTCGCGCGCGGATTTTAATGGCATGTGGGGAAATTAAACCGCATAAACATCATGCAAGCGACGGCGGCTGCGGCGGCGGTGGCGGCAGGCTTTCGCATCCAATCTTATCGCTATCGATATCCCATATTCCCGCCGAGCGTAATCTATCGTGACTTACAATTATTGCCGATGTCGCAATCTATGAAAACTACGCAGTCGAGATTGAACCGCGCCGCCTCCACTGCCGCCAACGAGAGCTATTACTGTTTGAATAAATCCCCCGGGATCGGCTTTCATCATTATTTCATGTTATATTGTTGTGTCATGCGTTTATCGAACTATAAATACACATAAAAATTTAGGGGTTGAAAACACCCTTAATTATACATAGAAAATTTATTTATCGTTCTTAAATTTAGGTAATAGTAATTCAATTGTATTGTTTTTCGTTTTTGGCGTCCATTAAGGGATGAAATCGAAAATCCAAATGGGGGTGCAAACAACAAAATCCGTGCTAATTCAATCAACACCCTGACAATTAAATGCACTCGGACATCACCCTCGGTGACTCATCAACACATCCCTCTAAATTTCAAATGGACTACTGACCTAAAATCGTAAATCAAATTTTTTTAGCATAAGTAAATTATTAGTTGAATATAGCAGGTTCTTGCACATTTACATTTGCTATTTGGGTTGCCTATCTCAAATAGTTCTATAACTTTGCATCGCAAATCAACGCAAATGAAGACACATTAACGCATTTATCCGTATGCACACGTCTTGAAGACATGCGCGTCCTGAATCCCACGTTTAGCGCGATAGCAGCAAGGATAACAGGATGGAAATTATTAAATGCGCCCCACGTTCGAGAAGAAGCTGCGAATTGCGTACAGCGACGGAATAAATTCGAGATTTCCATTCATTTGCGCTCTTGGCACAGGCGTTACTGCCGCCGCCGCCTGCAGCAAAGCCCACAGTCTTTAGTCCTCAAGCTTTGCGCCAGGACTCCGCGCGGAGTCTTGGGAGTTATTCGTCCAAAATAATGAAATTTAAATCACTAATTTGGTATTTAGACTATATTAACGATATCATAATCAATTTACGACAGGAATCATTTGGGAATGTTCGACGGGGATCTCAAAGGATTAATAGTCCTTGAAAGAAAGTTTATACAATTACATTTATACAAAATGTTTGAATATTGATTAACATTGTTTTTATTTTGTTGCAGGTAAGATGATCTACTTCTTGGTGAAATATACAGTGTGTTCATCATGTAAGTTATAGTATATATGAAATTTTGCGTTTTCATCAAATCTCGGTTTGGCATGTTTGGAGGTCGGTCGTTGGGAGCGGTTTTCGGTCGTTTTGAACGTTAGCGAAATGCACGACAGACATCTGCCTCTGATGTGGTCTGCGGCTAGGCTTGATATAACCCGCCAATGTTTGATGATAACATATTGAATCTTCTACATTTAACAGTTCACCCTTAAATTATATTTGGATTTAAAAAATAGTAACGCAGTTGTAAGTTTTGTATCATCTAGATGCAAAAAAGAAGTTTTGTTAGTTAAATCATCTATAACTCAAGAACGGCTGGAGAGATTTTGAAGATCTATGATTTGTCGGATTTATCTCTTCATAGAATAAGAGAATAACTATTAAAATGTCAAAAATTGTTATTCACAGGGTGTTAAATAAGAAATTTAAATTTATATGGCTGTTTAATAATAGTTTTAGTTGAATAATTCAATCTTAGATGGCGTTAAAGTACATTGCAAGCATTTCTCATTTCTTTTGAATAAAATAACCAATATTATCGATGAAATTGATATTTACAAGGTCCTAGAAACTAGAAATTAGGAAGCAAATACAAATCCACTCTCAAAATCTAGTTTTTAAATATTAACAGGGTTAAAATGATGTCGTTGTAGCCCAGACTATGCGTACCAGAGGGTTAATTAAACAGTCAGATAGGCTAGTTGTAGTTTGGTTGTCTCGGTGCGGTGTCTCGATGGTGTTGCCAAGGTGGCGAGTCGTGAGAGTCGAAAGGACGAAAGGGTGAACGGTGCGAGGCACAGCATATCACGGATATATCGGCGGCGGCAACGGCTCGTCGGCGGCGGCGATATTATTGCCATTGCCGTAAAATGTTGCCCCGGCAAGGAGCGCGAGCGAAGAGGGAAAGATCAATTAACCGGCACCCCCAGCAGCACCGCAAGCAGTCCTTTAAAATTCGCTGGCGCACGCGAATCGTTTGTTAGTGTATGTTTGGATTTCCAGGACGAAAATAAAGTCAAATGACTCACTTATCGCTAGCATTATCCATAACCACTAAATAGCTTCATATAGAAAATTTAAAAATAGCAGGATATTATTTTATGTTTTATTTTTAGTCCTTGAAATGAAATTTTTAGGTTAATTTATTAAATATATATGAAACTGATTGCTGATTGCGATTAGAGTCAGGAGAAATATTGCGGAAGGCAGTAGGATAAGGGCGATATGTAAATAACCCCAGCATTCAAGGATTCAAGGATAATAGCGTTCATATTCACGTTGGGGCGGCTTGAGGTAACTCTAATGATCCATGTCGAACACATTAAACGTGCTTTCGCTTGCATTTTCTCATTATCCCTAAAATCAGGACTAAACCAGCATATCCTTTTTAAGGATAATAATTTAATTTGAAAAATTATATACGCGATACAAATTTTATGTCATTTTTTCGACTCAAAACATATTTTTCATTATTTTGTCCTTTATTAAAGTTTTAAGGATAAAAACGTCGGTATTTTATGAGTTTTTGTCGTCAGAGAGATATTGACGCGCGACAGATGTTTAGTTGATGAAAATCCGCTCTCGGTTGCGTTTTACGACGCTTTCGGTTTTATTTCCTGGCGACGAAAAAATTGGTTGCATAATTAAATGGCTGCCGTAAAAGCGTCGCACGTCGCATTCTAATACGCCAACCTTCGCAAATGAATAAGAAAAGTTTGGCGCGCGCGCGTAATGTTGAAGGACAATGCGCATCACACACAGGATGTGTAGTATGTGTGCATTTGGTTGCATACATTGCAGGGGCGCAGAGGTCTGAAAAGTGGAAAAGTTTTCGCCCGCGCCCACAACCAGTGGATGCAGTTTTATGGCCGCCATGTTGCGTCACGCTTCGTGCAGATTGCAGCGTATAACAAAATGTACTACTCGATGTGCCACGCGCAAAAATATAAATGTGTTAGTAAGGAGGACGCGCGATGGCGGCTGCACTCCGGGTTTGTGAAGTGCATCGTTGCAGCCTCATCCCACGCGTCCTGCGAGCACGAGCAGTCTAGAAAGTTTTCACTTGCATAGATTTCATTTTGCATATTGCCCGCTATCTCGAACACAAACACACACAGAGGAAAACATCCACTAACACTAATATTACTAGTGGGAGCGCATGGAAAGGTACAAAAACACGTCCTGACAGCGAAGCCTTTTATGCTTGGCGTGCAAGACGTGCGAGCATGATTTAAAGATGTAATAAATGCACAAGATGCAAAAGATGTTGGGAGTTTTAAGGGTGGGAGGTGGTTGCGCTGGGTTGCAACCGGGTGGTTCTTCTCGTTTTACATAATAAGCGCGGCGAGCTATGGAAGAACACGATGAATACTTATTAATACATGCTGAGCATGTTCAACATCAAGACGTCAACATACAATGTGTTTACAGAGAATTTACAAAACAATGTTTTTCTTATGAAGATTTGTATGTAAACACATTGTATGTTAAATTTTTGTGTTTTACGTTGAGACATTGTTCGTTGTCTATTAATTAGGACAGCAAGATGCACTACTAATCAGCGCATACAGCACTAAAAAGCACTGAAAGACGGCTAATAACTTGCTTATTAGTGTTAATTAATTAAATTATAACCTCACATATGCGCTATTCCATCTTGTGTTGTATGTATGTACACTTTTATTGCTTGTTTACTTGTTGTACACAAGCAGGACGAAATTTATCATCCGTGAATTTCACTCGGAATTATTCCCAGCCATTTGCGTTGTGTTGTGACGTTGTGAATTGGGTTGCATAGTTATAATAAGTCGATGAAAGATTTACGGCCGCACCCCCACTTACACATATAGTATTCTATTGTGTATGATTGTGCTGTTTTTTTTTCGGTTGGTCGGGAGTATCTCGGTCGCGTGACTGCGAACGCATTACATCATTCTTTATTTCTTTCTGTATGGCTTTATGTCCTTGGAGAGAGGACATATGCGCCCACACGTTGCGAGCACGTCATGCATGGTACACTTAATTCTACGCGATGTTCACTTGTTATACTTGTAGGGGGATAAAGAATGGAACAAACGATTTAATCTTTATGGGCGATTTAGGTTAAAAAAGCATTGGAGTTTGGTTAAGTAAGGTTATGTTAAGTATAAGTATAGTAGGTATGATGAATTGTAAGTAAAAATTAGTAATGTTATGGGTTTATAATGAAATTTTAGTCATTGATGACAAAATATTTTTAAAATTTGACTTCCACTTTTAATACGTTTGTTTTCTACGGTTTTGAGACACAAAAAGTGTAAAATGTACTTTAGTCACGAGTTTTAGTCACGAGGTAAATTAAACTAAACCAATGCGTTTTATGAAATATATAAAAGATTAACATTATTTTATTCATTAGCAATATAAATTTGAACTAAACGTATCCGATGTGTTAATAAATTAAATCTAAAATATTAATATTCAAAGATCCGAAATGATTTCTGACACCATGAAATAATTAACTTGACTTTATGAATTTATTAAATTTATGAATACATTCGCCATTGAATTAATGGAAATCGTAAATAAACCCACACGCATCTCGCTAATAGTAGTAATTATTCAGTTTTATGAAAATATTTGCCGCGTGGTGCAGATTTAAAATTTATGCAATCATATGCACTGCGGGCGGCAGTACTCTCTCGCCAACCTCGGGAGTAGTTAAAATACTGAAATAACAGCTCGCCGCCCGACGGACAGGTGTGTTTTATACCTTATGCTCACTCGTAACTCGTGAAATTTCATCGTAATCTGCGCTCTTTATACCGAAAACAAACCAAAACAAATGAGTAACGATACAAATAACAAATAACTTAAAACACACACACGCAGAAACATAATATATCTGTTTAAAATTGTATTCATGAATAATATTTCGGGGGTTAGAGTTGTTTTATTTGAAGGTGCGCATGATTACAATATAATTGTCCTTTTAATGCGCGCGTTTTGTCATCGCTCACGAAAACGCATTAGATTTACATTAAAAATGTATTAAAGACGATGCGAAGGGGTTGAAACCTAGCCCTGTTTCTTAATTTCACTTCATTGCTCGGCGTTTTGTTCAAAATTAACTCCGTGGATGATGTGTTGGTGGACATATGTGAGTCTGTAATTTTAATTTCATCAGCAAAACATGAAGTGTGTAGATGTAGACACTCGACTTTTGGTATTTGGGTTGCCTACCAGCCAACACGCGCGCGCGGGTAGTGCAAACATGACGACGCAACGCTAGTGAAGTGTGTAATTAATCCGAAAACGCAGGTAATTTATGCTCGGAATCTTTATTGCTGTCGAGCAACGCACAGGAAGCAAGCGAGGGCGGCGGCAGGCTCGCCGAGAGGGGATGAAAGCTAATTTACGGGCCGTCACCGCACACGTCCGTCGTCGGCGCCAACCTCGAGAATTATCTCAGTGCTAAGAACTTCAGTATTTAGCGCGTGCAGAAAGCTACATTAAAAACACGAAAACATTTTTGTTTATATTTCGTGTTTTGTGTGTTGCATAAATGCATAGCTGCTAGTTTAGGTATTGTATTCCATTGTGGAATAGTAGAAATAGAAACTATCCACGAAACTAATTATAAATCGATACGGGTCGGTCTGGTTTGGTCTAGCGACGCAGACACTTACTTATCGCCGCCCCCACACCCCCCAGCTCGATTAATTTCAAACCTTTCGTTTGCCCCACAGCTCCAATTCGATTTATTTCACTTAAATTCGGCATAATTCATCACGCAGCGTAGTATTTCCACCGATTAGTTAATAAATATTTCTTGAAATTAATTCGATATGTTGGAAATGTTTAGCCGGCGAAAGAGTTAAGTCGAACGCGGTGTATAATTATGATTATGCGTTCGCGGCACCGGGTATTTAACTCGCTTCGTGTTTTAATAAGAAGCGCCCTCGATGGGGGGGGTGAATGGGAAAACGGGAAGCCGCCATCGTCGTCGTCGCCCGCCTCTTCATGGCTTTTAATGAGCGGTTGCGCGTCCGCTTGTCGACGCTCTCGGCTAATAACGATCGACTGATCAAATACACTTAACGATTTATTTATTATTTACGGTGCATTACGACCTTATTTGCTGGGGACGTCTAATGACAAGACGGCGCTTTTTAAAGTCTGCGTTTGAGGTAATTATTGTCAACGTAAATAAAAATTAAAAGCAAAACACTCCAGAACACGCATCAATCGAAATTTTATCTTTGAAATATTTTAACATAAAAATTCTAGTTTTTTATTTTGAGATATTTTTTATCACTCACTGAAATTATGAACTACGAGTAGGATAATAATAGTAATACGCAGTTGCGAGTTCCGCTCGGAAATTACACAAATGGCCGTATATATTTTTTTCTACTCGCTGTCGGAGAAACTCGATAAAATATGCACGCATATTCGTGTAACTCCTAATAACGTGTGCCCACATCATTATAAAAATGTATTTTTTTATTTTTCTATTTTACGACTTACTTATATGCACATAAAATATTTTGGGAATTGACATGTGGCCTTTTACGCGCGTTTACTTATTTACTCATTTTATTACTTGCACGATGAATTTTTACCTCTGCTTTGATTTCTTGTGTTTTTTTTTCTGTTCTGTGAGTAGAATAAAACTTTGGTGACTTGTCTTGACTTGACTCTGAGTAAAAGTTTTTTAGTGCAGTTTGGAAATTTTCCCGTGCGCGATTCGAAAAATTAATTGGGTCAAAGTTGAAAGAACCGTCAAATCAGCCATTGCGTCCCGCACAGGGCGGCCATCTTGTAACCGCGCGTCTGGCGTAATGGCGCACGGCGTGACGTAGTCGCCAAAGTTGAGAACTTTAGCATCCACCAGCAATTCCAGAGCAAAGTTTAAGAATAAGTTTTTCGGCTAAGTGGCGACGGCGCGCCGCAAACTTTAACTTTGTTTTGCTTTTTGTTTTCTTTGCAATTTTTGCGTCGCCCCGCGCAACTTTTTCAATGTTTTCTCTCTATGCTGCTGGGTTTTTTTTTTCAAACTCAACTCCCGACTGTTTTGTTTACTTTGCGGAGTAAAAATTTTCCGGGTGAACAACCGCTCAACTTTTTTTTCCGCGCGCCGGAAGTTTATGCTGTGCGGGTTGGAAAATTAGGAATAGTTGGCTGCAGTTGTTCAGGGTCTTGCTCTTGAAAACTAACTTTGCTCGGCATCGCCATGAACAAAACTATAACTGTCGGGACTGGTACTCTCCGCTTCTGGTTTAGTTTAGTTCTTGTTAAAGGAGGGGGATTGCCGATGTTGGCTAGACTAGGCTTTTGCAGTTTTGCGCAAGTTTCCCCACGCAACTTTACCATCGCAACATGCGACTGCAACATGCAACTTGAGCGCCCAGAGAGATGACATGGGCGGACGTGTGCACATTTTCCAACCCCCATTGCGCGCGGGGGGCACATACGCGCTGTTAACCTGTCAAGTCGTTGTTTTGTCGCGTTTCGTGCGTCTCGCATGCAAATCAGCTTCGGTGCGCTAATTACAAGCAATCAGAATTGCAATTATATTCATAATTATCACAACCCTTGAAGAAAATTGCATAAAAATAAAAGGTGCATTACCCTAGGTCGTGTCAAACTCTTAACACAAGTTAAAATTGAGTTAAAAATACTTTGTGTTGTTCACAAATGATGAAATGAGATTTCCCAACGATTGCAATCGTCTTTCGTGATCTAAACTAAATCTTCCAAACGCATTAATAGCACGGACGCGCAGTTTGAAGCTCTTAAACCAATAGAAAATCTAAATCTAGTCTATCTAATAGTCTACACCGTCACGAAATTGCTTATTCTCTCCGTTTGCATGCAACTAACAATCAAATTGGATTTACACCCGAACAAATTATTTTTTATTAGTGTGATACATGCTAGATTTACACTTGAAACGATTGTCTTGTATTTCATTAAAAACTTTCATTATTTCTCTTTAAAATGATGTTTTTATTTCGGTTCCAAGTCTTGTGGTTTTCGAGATATCTTGTTTTTAAAATGTGATATTTCAGATGGGAATGGTAATAATTTGCAGAAATAACATGCGGAAGGAAAAGCTGGCACCCCACTATGCATTTCGGGGATGCTCGGTAGTGCTACAGCTCGTAGATGAAGATGATGATAATTTGAGGGTGAATTAGTAACGTTTCGGCCGATGCGCGCCCCTCGCGTTAATTCGGGCAGACTGCGTTCGGCGCTCGTCTTGTGTTTGCCTTTAATTGGACGAAAACCAAAACACAGGTCGGGAAATCTAGGAGTCGTGTATTCGGTTTCAGCGCCGCATTGTCCCGAGCCTGGTCGCGGGTTAGCGCAAAACACCTCTCTCGCAACCCTTACGCTCGCGATCGTCATATTTCGTGAGTGCAAGCAGTGAGCAGGTAACGCGCGCGCTCGCAATTTCGTCTCGAACATTGACGCTTCGTGCAGGCGTTATCAGTCTGAAATGTCTAATTGCACCACCACCACCGCCGCCACTATATTCCGCCACCCTTCAATTGAGGTGAGCGCATTGTACTGCACCCCGGCGCATTTATTTGCTCGCGTTTGTCGGATTTAATGCAACATATTAAATTCGTAATATTCGCCGATTAAACCAGTAGTAAACATAAAGCTATAGTAACTATGGCTGCCTACGTTCGGGTGACATAACCTCGATTCTAACCTATCTTACGGATGGGATATCGGGCTATCGGGGCAAGCGTAAAACCGCGATAAATAAAATGAAATATGCTTGACGGGACGGGACGCTCTGATGTTGCCGCTACCACCGCCACCGCCGCCGCCGACGACGTCTCTACGACCCGAAGCAGTGCGCGGCAGTCGTGGCTTGGGAGGTTTGCGGGCATGCCGGGGCGGGATGGCGCGTTTGTCGGGGTCTTTTTGATTTATTAGCCGAGTTCGTTAAACAGTGCGCGCAACGGTCGGCCGAATAACTCAAAATATTCCTCCGACGCGGCAGCGAAATCCTTTGAGCATAGAGCCTAGCAAGGGTTGTGAAATGCGACCGCAGCGCGTCATGTCATACCCTGCGCAGTTATAGTAAAAACATATTCCATATTTTATCTCGGAGACGTGCGATATTTAGACTAATTTTAGCGATAATGTTTTTTACAGAGCTCTGCATTACCGACATAAAATTTTACATTAAGGAAATGATTCAAATTTAGTTTTATTCCTACTACAAAGCATTTTAAGACATTATATTGAAGAAAAAGTAAATAGCGATGATTTTTATCATAGATGGCTCCACTGAAAATAACCTAACCTAACTTATGCATATTTAAACATTTAAAATCATTTCTTTTTAAAGTTATATTTCCCAAGGTGTAACCAGAATGGAATTTAAATATTCGCGTCACGCGCCAGCGATGATAGGCGAGAATCGACGCCAATTGATGGTCTTGCACGACGGTTCCGCGTGAATGTCAAAATCGCATAAATACCGGGCACGTACACGCGGCGCGCTTTGTGCGGGCGCATTCATTCGCCGACGCGTCCGATTAATGTGAATCGCGGCGCGGGGGCGAGAAAACGGGAATCTCGGCACAATGCGACACCAATTACGGCCGCCGCCAGCGGACGCCTTAAACGCGTGTAATTCGCATCCGCAGCGTCTTGAATCTCTTGGAGATCGTGACTTTCAATATCACGTATTCTAAGCGGCAATCGCAGCCAGCAGGCAGGCGTCATGGCTTACGGGATGAATTCGATTCATTAGCAAGAGTAAAGATTAGAGAAGGCAAAGGAAATAAAATATTAGGAATTAAATCGGAAAAATGTAAGAAATAGATTTTTATGGTGTAAAATTTGTTTATAAGCAAAAATTAGTTTTTTTAGGAAAAATTTTCGTTTATTTCTTTATAAATTGACAAAAAATGAATTTATTTTGATGTGAAAATGCATTAGTTTAATGAAGATCAGATATTTGCTTGATGAAGCAGATTTGCGGAAGATTTAGCGGACGACAAACTTTGATCTCGAAGATCATATGTGGGCGGCAATCTTTTGAACTAGTTACCAAGTTGCTATTTAAATCAGAGATGCGTCCTTGAAGATGAACGCGACGAACAAAACTCGTAACTTGAAGTTAAGAAACCGCAGCGTCTACACTTCACGTCCATGCGTCTATAAGGGTGCGCACCCTTCCTTGATCAAAGCAACTTCAAACTAAATATCAATCAAAAGCAAAAATATATTTCTAGTTCAAAATTAACCAAATGAATGATAAATATTAAATGTTTTATGCGGTTTTTAATTTTAAATTTTAAAATTTTGGTTAAGGAATGAAATTGGTAGTGGAATGATTTCTCCAGCAGGTTTAATTAAGTTTCGCAGGTTTGCGCACGCACTAGGTTATTGCGTTTCTGCCGTGCGCTTGCCGCCTCGCCGCAAAACGATGCCTTTAATATGGGAAGCGAAAGGCGAGGCTTTTTCAGTGCTCTCCTACCGTCGAGATGCTAGAGATTCTTGGGAGCGGCGGTTTGGCGGTCGCGCGGTCTGTTTGAGCGTAGAGGCGGCGGTGGCGGCAGGCAGGCAGGCAAGCAAGGAAAACGCAATATACTTGATGACGGCATTAGGGTACAGCAGCCGGGGGACCCATCCAGTTTACAACTGCCGCGACGAGGAGTCCCTCTTCGCACGATATCGCCGCGCTTCTTTTATTCATCGCCGCCGCCTCCAAATGCAGCCGAAAGCAGCGCTATCTGTCTAAATGTGTCTGCCAATGGCCGGAAAATAAGCGTCGATGAGCTGCAACTACACTCGGGCTTATTTACTACTCTATTTGGCCGGTTTTTTGTGGCAGAGTTCTATAAAGAAATTATTTACTTGTAAAAAATTGAGTTGTTTTTAGTAACTTGAGAAATTAAATATTGGGAATCTAATTGTTGATATGTAACAACTTAAAATTCAAATTTAACTCTAAATACATTTCAAATTTCGTTAAATTTTCAAAATTTCAAAATTTCTTTGTTTTTTCAATTTAATTTGTGCCAGAAATCAGATTTAGTTTACATTTTTTGCAATTATTTTGAATTCTAGAAGTGATAACACTAAAAATGCTTCAGACTCTTTCTTTCCAAAAGATTCTCTACAGAAGTAATATTAATTAATCTGTTAAAGAGTAGCACAAAACTGTTTTTCCGTTTTTTTTCATTTTTTATTTCATTCTGCTGAAAGTTTGTAAGATACTCTGCGTATATACCCTGAATATCATCTAGTGACCATTTTATATCTACCAATAATTACACCTCTGGAGGGTGAGTGTGCAAGCGCGTTTAATGATTGATAATTAGATCAATTGTACGTGCGCGTCGTGGATCGCACAAAACGCACGTCCTGCTGCAGCCGTCTTTCCCGTTTACCCGTCCTCCTACTCCTCCTACGAACTAAAAGCAAACTAAATATATCATTCGACGACGACGGCCGAAGCCGGATTAGCGTCGTGGGCTGCGTGCCACCCGGTGGAAATGAGTTGTGGAAATGTCGACGGACAGCCGGTGCGTGCTGCGTAAATAATAAACAAGCAGCGATCACGTTATCTAATGCGTGGAATATCAACTCATCAGAAGTATACTGTACGATAGAAATAACAACCACAGTAATAATATTTGAGAGTAAAAGATAAAAGAGAAAATATGGTAACTAAAACACTCTGTATATTATGAGTGCATACATAGTTTATAACGCGAGCCCGGGGGAGAAGTTTTCACATTCGCGTCTTTAATAATTCCTGGTCACAAACTCTCACAACTTTATTAGTATTGGACGAATTGTGTTATTATTCAATTTTGTTAGATAACAGAAATTTCAAAATTAGTTAAATACAAATATGTAGATTATAGTAAATTGAGTATCAAATGGTTAAACGGGAATTTTTGTCATCAGTGTTTAACACTTAATCTATTTCTTTACTCCGTGACTAAAGCCTGTGGCTAAAGTACTTTAGTCACGGTTTTGGCTACCTGTGTTTAAAGTACTGCTTTTTTTGTTTCAAAATCGTGGAAAAACAGACGTTTTAGAGGTGAAAGTTGAAAAAAATTGTGTTGAATACTATACTTTATACATTTTTCACATAATATCAGTTTAAGCAAAATTACCACTCGATATAAACCTGATACAATGAATAATTTACCTGAAAGTTTTCCAAACCCCTAGATTGCAGATTTTTGCAAATTCAACTCCGCAAGCACAGAAATGAATAAATGAGCAACCGGAAAAAGCGTCCCTATTACGTAACGCGCAGGTGGTGATTACGCTGCAACGCAATAAACTATCAACTATAAACTAATACAATGCGCGGCCGGATTAGATTAGGGTTATTTGTAGCGTGCGCGTGTCTCGCGCCTCTGCATAATAGATAATCCGTCGCTCCGGCTTGCGGCGGCGTCGAGTTAATATGTCAATACGTGTGGAGCACATGAAAGCCGCCGCACAACTGCTCGCTCGCGCGCGCGCGCATGAATGATATATGAGTTATTAAACGGTGATTAAGCTAAATTAGCGTACGGGCGCGCGCGACTGCGAGAGCGCCTTAAACGAATGAACATCATGTCGTAATGGTTGTAATGAGCGCTGAAGACGATATGTCGCTGCCGCCCGCGAATGTGTGAGAAGACGTGTATTGTGTATTGTGGTGTAGAGGAGTGTCGAGGCGCGTGAAATGTGGAATTTGCAATAAATTACAGTGATTTATTTCGAGGCTGCGAGTGGGATGAGATGGAATACATAAAAATCCACTTGTGATTTTCTAATCTTTTGAGCTTTTTGATTTCTTTGAGGGGCTGTGGATTCCACAAGTAGCAAATGAAAACAATTCTGCAATCCCCAGCAATTTGCGGTCGACCCTTCACGTCATAAAAGTGATTTGATTATTTTCGAGAGAAGAATTTAAAGATTTTTTTTTGTTTGAAAAAAATTTTATCAAAATTTGTAATTTTTGCAATTTAAAGTTTTTTGCGTGCCGATTATAGAAGAAAAACGTAAAAACGAATTGTCTTAGACATGTGGAAGATACTAGGCTTGGAACACTGGACATTGGGTTCCAAGTTCAGCTGGGCATCAAATATTTAAACGCCTGTGGGAATTCGGACAAATGACTTGGGCACCGCCGAAGGATCTTCGCCGCGTATCGGTCATCTTGACGCCCTTGCGAACGTAAACCATGTCGCCCTTTTATCATTTCGTTTCGTGGAAGCAAGTGCAAAGGAATTTTCGGGCTGCTCCCAAGGCGGCGGACCCATTGCGAATTGGGAATTCGCACGTTTTTGGCCACGGCGTGAACAAAAGAAAATCGAACTGTCCGAATGTGGAAAACGCAACAAACGGATATGCCATGATTATTAGGGTATTTTCTATTTTAGGGGGCGGAAATCCCAATGTCTACTATAATTTAAAACAAAATAAGTTTTTATTCTAAAAAGTGATTTTTTTACGTTTTGCTGATTTGGACCGTCATAATTAATCAGGTTGAAATAATTAGCTTTGTTTTGTGTTTGCACTGGTTCACTAACGAAGGCGAATCGTGCGGAATCGAACGTGATGATGGTCTTTGTGTGCGCATCATGTGTGCTGCATTTGCGGCGAGATTGTGTGCACTCAGCAACCTAAGAAATTCTCCACCGTCTTGATCCAAGGCATCAGGAAGGCGACCAAGACGGCGGCGCACCTCGGACCTCGAGCAAATAAAGTGCGCACACTAATTGGCAGCCCATGGATTGGCTATTAGCAACCGAGGCGAGGATCTGACCCCGACTTCATTAGTGATTCTCCCTCGACTCGTCCTTTGGTGGTCTTTGCTCTCCTTGCGTCCGTGGCTAGTTGCACCTTGCACCTTGCACTTTACACCGCCATACTAAGCACTTTGACTTCATGCAGGATTCATCACAACCTCAATAATGATCGTCTTGGTTATGGGTTTAACTTACACTCACACACATACTCACACCAATAACAGCTTTGTATGTGTGTAGGTGTTTATACTATCGTTTTTATTGACTTGTTTAAAGTTAATGCATGTCGAGAGCGTCGTTATTAGCTGCGCGCTGCAAGACTATCAGCCAGGAGTGGCAGGAATGAGGCGTGAGGCGTGAGCTAATGTAATGGCACTCTAAACAACCAATAAAGCGGCTTCCCGAAGCTTACGCAGTGTTAAAACGCTGTAAAAACCTGAGCCCTCGGTGTGCTCGTCCTGGGCGCATCCTAGTTTATGTATCCTTCGTTTTATCTGTTTTTCTCTGCCTCCATGTCTTCCATTCAACGTGTGATGCAAGTACAAGTATATTAACTTCCATCTACACAACCTGCGCAAAGATGAAACGTCAATGATAAAAAGGATAACGTCATTGTCCTCGGATGCAAAGCGGATGATAATTTTTTGCGCAGCGATTATCTTTATTATTTTACGATATTTTACGACTATAATGCGTTCGAAATTACACGCGAATTATATCCTCGAGACCAATTTGCAAGAAAACCACCCTTGGAAGCGCGAGTGGTAAACGAGGGGTAGCGCCAGATATGCACTTAGCCGGCGGCTGGGAAATTTAGAATTTTTAGATATTTCAGACGTTTTACGCATTTTAGCAATTTGTGCCTAAATAGAGTTTTGGGTCCTTGAGCAGGAACAGGAACAGGAGTAGTCGCAGAAGCGCCAGGAGGCTTTATTATATTCCAGTTTGGTGCTTAATGAATGCGAAGGTACCTGAGACGTCCCCAGAGTCAGAGTGACCCGGCACGTCCAGCTCACGTGCATACATATTATACAGGGTGATAATTTATTAAAAATTAAAAATTAATAATTTTAAATTATCACAATTTTTATTTGATAATATTTAAATCCAAAAACATATTTTTAAACATTTTAAAGATTTTATGTCAACACCCTGTATAATATTGAATAGTAACCACTAACGAGGCGCCTTTGTGCATCTCTCTGCTTCATCATCAGTGACCACTTGCATCTCTTCATATTTCGTCCTTGCAGGACCTTAAATCCACTACCCACATAGATATTATTGAACACAAAAATATCAGATAGATATTTTCTAAAGATATTATCCTCCCGGTCAGACAATTTGCATACAACTGGCGTCACAGCCACAAAAACTGTCCGTCGAAGGATGTTGACGTCGGTAGTCGGGGCGGCTTCCTACGGAAAGAAAACAGCGGTGTGGACAACTGTCACCGCGCATATTTTCCACCCCATCCCCCCCGTACATGTGCTTTGAGGCTAGAGATAACATAACATACACGCATGCAAATGGAGATATCAATAGACGCCCGGTCCATCCGTATGCAAAACGCGCAAAGGATGCGAGGACAAATATTCAAACGGGTCTCCGAAATATTTCAACCCTTGGCGCGCCACCCCTCGCTCCGGATGCGTCTAATGTCGCGCACTATGTTTCGATACGTGAACGCCTCGGCGGATGACCATTCGAATGGATATTCTAAGGACGTTCGAAGGACATTTGGAGGACATTTGCTTTTATAGGATTTATTTGCTTGTGTGAGGGGTTTAGGAGGAAGCTAACGAGTCGTAGGGATGAAAAATCAAGTAGAATATTGAACATTATTTACTCTCAGTAAATTTTTTTCTATTTTTGAGTTTTTTCCGTTTTTTTAGTGAAAATTCGTACATAAAGTTTTTTTTCTCAATTTTTAAACGAATATTTAATTAAATTAATTGATTCAAGGACACAAAAGACACTTTAAAATCAAATTATCACGATAGTACAATAAAATTACTTCGTTTGTTTTCGTTGAAACGTTTTTCTTTTTCTTTTTTCTTATTTTATTATTTCCTTTCACTATTTTTGTTCGTTTAATCGAATGAGATAACTTGGGGCTCGTCGCCGAGAATCGTCTTCGCCGATTGTTTTCGGGGGGTGGCACGAATCGAGTCGGAAAAGTTTATCGCGCGCGCTATGACGGCTTTCATCCAGCGCGCGCCTGACGATAAAAACTCCGGCGAGCGATCGGCGTGTAATAACTGCAGGAGAGGCATTCGCCCGCGTCCGCTCGGCAGGAAATGGAATTCGCGCGAGGATTTGTTTCTCTATTACGAAGCGATGCGAAGCGATCGAATGAATTTTACACCTATTTAACTCGAAGCTGTCGCCGGGATTTCCCCAACTATTACCCGGCTATTATTTCGCGTATTACGACGTATTACTTCGATACATTTGAGTTCGATTTGAAACCGAAGCGGGGAAGAATTTAGGTGAAGGTGGATCACAGGAATAAATTGTAAAGACCTGAAAGGGAAACGATTCGCGATTATTTCAAGTCGATTTAACAATAAGAAACAGAAAAAAAGATTTTTGCAAAGTTTTTGTTAGATATTTTTTGCAGTTTTTTGTTTGTTGGTTAGATTCTAATAAATTATGATCAACTTTCATTTGGTTGATATTTTCTCACTCATTTATTCGGCACTTCTTCATGATGATATGATTTGATTGTTTTCATTCAATCTACCAGAGATGGTCCTTTGTCTGCGCTGGCAAGTGTTTCACGCTCATTTTATTTTTATTATTCTTTTCTTATTAGTTTTGGCTTATATTTCTTGTCATAATCAAAATATTGGACTATAGGGATAACCGATCACAACGTATTAGGAAATTGTATTGTGTATAAAGTAGTACATAGCGCACTAGTGCACAAAATTAATTTTTTTTATATTTTTGAACGTTTTCTTGTTATTTTTGACTTTATTTTGGTTATAATTCAGCATAAAAATACGAAAAATATAGGTTTTGTTCAGTATTATCATTAAAAATAGTAATTAAACCCCTAAATGCCCAAAAAATTGATTTTTGCTTATTTTGATGTTAATTTATTCCCTAAATTACTAAAATGCCCAAAATCTCATGATGGATAGTGATGGCGGCACATTTGCAATTAACTTAAATCCAGCAAGAAAAACAAGTGCTACTCCCGTCGCGCTGCAAGTCGGAAAAAGCTTAATTTGTGTGTCGGACGCGTGTTTATCTAGTTTTTGCTAGGATTGCTCCAGCCGCCTCCAAGCGCGTGCACTTCACTAATTTGTCTCGTTGTCTCTGCTCTAACAAACGGCGATGTGCTCACCCAGCTAACCATTTTCACGCGTTGCTGAGGGCGTCAGGCCCCGAAACGAAAAACGATGCTGTGCTTTCCTCTACTCGAGCGCGCAGATTTATGGCATTGTAATGGGGCCAAGTGTTTAGTTCTTTTTCGGGAGTCTCTCGGTCGTAAGAAAACAGAGAACGTGCTGAAGGTGCTGAAGGACATCAAATAATCAAATAAATAGGAATCAAGTTTGGAATGGAGTCTCGAAGGCAGAGTAGTTTTTGACGGTGTTTTTCGGTGTTTTCGTTACGATTCCATCGCGTTTCTTCTTATTATCCGGCGCGCTCGTAAATGGGGGGCTCCGATTCCGGATTCGGACTGCTTTATGATCATATTACCTGCGATTGTTATTTACGTCGGGATTTATTGCCCGTGGGGTTGGCTCACGAACCGAATTAAATCTTTTTTTACTTCTTTCGCACAACTTTTTATCTTGGAGTCGTTTACAAGACAAAACAAGATATTTTAAGTAAAATTCTTATAAAATATTTAGTTTTGGTAAAATTTAGAATTTGACAATTTGCTTGTGGTGTTTGTGTGCGTCGTGATCGAACCGAAGCGCTTGCTTCATTAAAAACGAATTAATTACGTGGACGTGCCTTGGAAATTGGCCCTTGTCGAAACTCACCCTGCGCCAAGAAACCCTCCTTCACCCGGGAGATGATTTGTGGCGCTGGAAATATTCGCTTATTGGCAGTAATAAATTATTATCAATATCAACTGAGATGACAAACAAAAATGAAAATTTCCATTCGCTGATGTAAATTTGAGTGCTCGACGCTGTGAGTTGATCCTCCGGGCGAAAATTATTTATTCGCATGGATTACACGCAGGCGGGCGGGAAACGTAGAAAACCGAACTTGATAGTTTTCGCATTTCGTCCCAGCGACTAGTGTGGAGAAGCCGCATTGGACGCTGGTGCACTTGCTCCGAGAGGCGGGCGAATAAGCTCACTTACCAAATGCCCGCCGATGCGAACATCGCTGGGGCTAGGTATTGTTATAGATTTATTTTAATATGCAGCAGCAGCCGAGGGCCGAGGGCAGGCCGCGACGAGTGGGCTTCGAGTTTAGTTTGGCAAGTACTTGTGAGCGCTGTAATTAAATCCGACGCTCGGAAAACTCGCCAGGAAACCGGTCAAAATCAAGGAGTCGAGTGCAATGGATATTACAACTCATTTTTTCAACTCGGAATAAAATTATTATTTCATCTTTATCAACAAAACAATGTTTTTTTCAAATTTACTAATCTTGTTATTTAATTTTCTAAAATTTGAAACTTGTTGACTTTGTGTTCACTCCTCGCGGATCGGTAGTTGGTACTCGTCTACCGTATCTTTAATTTCATCTTTTGTTGCCGAAAGTTACGCGCAAAGTTGTAACTCCTTGAGCCGGCGCGCGACTTTGTCTCTTTGTATCGCGCAGCGAACAAATAGAAATTTTAAATTAGTTATCCGTCGTGTGCAACTCGTGCACGAACAGGAATGTCTCTACGACCGACCGATTTCGCTTGCCGAACGAAACGAAACGAAACGTGTGTAGTTAAGAAGTGTGCGCCGCGTACGCGAGCAGCCGGGGCTTATACTTTGAAGCCACGACGCACATCCGGCGAAATTGCACTCGATTGTAATGTGAAATGTGAGGCGAGCCGCAGTGGCGCGGCCTTTTGATGATACAGCCATCGGGAGCTGGATGCGAGCGAGAGCAGCCCTATAACTTTCGACGCCGAAAGTCTTTACGATGCTAATGCTACTACTTTCTGCCTGCAGGGCTGTACGGATATAATTTCTACAATTGTAGAGTATGTATAACATATTCCACAAATTGAGCAGCAGCATATTTCTAGACGTATCTACTTCTTAAATTGTGTTTTAAAGTGCATATTTGGAAGAGAACTTAAAAACACATGAATATTTGAAATACATATTGAAATAACTTTTTTTACATCGTGACTAAAGTCCGTGGTTAAAGTACTTTAGTCACGTGTTTAAAATTTGCCTTTTTGTACATCAATACCGTTAAAACTGGTGCTTTAAAGGTGAATGTTGAAAAAATATTTGTTTTACAATGAAAAATTGTTTTTACTCTTGAATAATTCACAATACTACCCAATAACTTTATGATTAATACCACACCCAAACATATTTGAAACAATTCCAAGGTGTTTCTCCAAGATTAATTTTTGACAAATCAGTATACAAGACCGGTCCGCAATCACTCACCACCGCGCATTTTCGAGAATTGCCCTGAATTACTACCGCGCCCGCCTAGATTCACAGAGCTGGTTACAAATTGTAACAATTTCGTAGGTGCGGTGCGCAATTAGGCGGACGCTTAGCGGACATGTGACTAGTGACGGTGCTCAGCCACTAATATCTCCATCCAGCGCCGGCTACGTTTCCTTCCACTTTCATCCACCATCCACCCTCACACATACACTCAAACTCACGCATGTGATAAATCGCGCAAAATGCGGGCCGTAGATTTCCGTGCACCTGCGTGATGAAGGACGAAGGACGCACCGGAGACGGGGATGAGATATGCGAAGGGCAACACATGTCAATGAATCCCGTTGTCAGGCCGAGTTAGTATCGGCATATCTCCGCGAGTGCAGATACTCGGCCCGGCAAAGCTCTTTAATCTCGGCCGCAGGACGAGAACACGAACGGCACCGGAGAGCGGTTGGGGGTGGGTGGCTTATAAGTGGCGCGAGGATTACTCCATCAAAGTTATGACTACATTTTCGCAGGCGGGCATCGACCGAAGCACACAAACACTCAGAGACTAATTATTTGTACGAAGATTTAGTAAAATTTCAAAATTTTTCTTTTTAGAGGAGATTGAATACAAGTGAAATGTTAACCCTCGTTCATTGTCCTTTTTAGAAGGTTTTTACGTGACTTGAACGTTAAATATCTTAAGATACTTGTTATATTTCCACCCTAAGAGTTACTTCTTCTTCCTTTTTCTTATTGCACCCGTTTGTTTTAGTTTAGTTTTCATGACACGTGCAATTCAATCAAATCTTGTTTGAAATTTATTTATTCTCATCTGACAGTTGACGGGTTGATTGTTTGATTGTTTAGTAATGTTTAAAGTTTGACAGTGAAGCAATTGGTAGCAATTGGCAAGTGTAACAAGTCTTTGTTTGACCACTTCGCCGGACGAATTCGGGACGAACGTGTCGTCGCCCCACGGGATTCTAGGTACGGTGGCAGGCGGCTCTCCCACGGGACGACGCTTCCATCGGCGTGACGTGACCCGAGTTGACCGCCGCCGACTTCTGTCCGCACGTCTCGTCCTTCGTCCTTTCTCCTGACATTCGATATAATGTACTTGGATATCAGTTAATTTTTATGATTTTTATTTTTGGTTGAAGAAATTTTTTTTTGTTTAAAAGTTGTTAATTGTGTTGAAGCAGGATAATTATCGCACGCGTTTCCTGCGCTTTGATCAAAAGATGCAACAAAGGGTTATAGTCTTTGTGGTCGCAAAAGGATTATGTGACAGGACGCGCTTTCTTTGAGCGTAAAAATTTTTAATCCGCGCGGTTAGTTTACGCTTCGTTCGTCCTTCGAGCAGCTTCTGCTCGTTAATACGTGCTTTAATGAGGAGCTAACTTTGGTTGATAATTATAACGAAATGAAAATTATTTTGCGCTTTAAAATATTTTTTTATTCAATATTGAGAATAAAAGATGTTGACATTTGGAAAAAATTATATTTTATGTCCTGATAATCCTTTTATTTGTATTTTGTTCAGTTGACAATAGCCATATGAATGACCGCAAATGTCTGCAAATAAAACCGGCCCGCATACATTTAATTTTCCATTTTTCATCGCCGCTGAATTCGGCAACAATTTGCGCACAATTTTTAATAATGCCTCTTGTTGTCTCGTCGCGCAATACACAAAAAAAAAACGCGGCAGGCGCACACAAAACGCATTTGGTTTTTTGCGGTCGCGAGAGCAACTGGTCCGGCTTGTTTGCTCGATTTATTCGCGACGAAGGCAGCCGCGGACCGATGTCCTCGAGCCATATATCCTGGCCGCCCTAGCGACAGGAAACAATGCCCGAATGCCAAATGCCAAATATGCGACGGCATTCAGTGGCACTGCGGTGCTGTTATACTATTTGCACAATTGCAATGGGGCGCATTGTGTGGTGACACAGGATCCCGAATCGAAAGTCCTGCAGCATAAAAATAAACATCAACATATTTTTTAATGAAAAATATCATAATAATCAATTTTAAATAAAAAACATAAATGAGTGAATGACTGTGGCACAAATTTATATTTGAGGCGAGTGACTGCGGTATGAAAACACATTTAACGTTTTTTTTTCTTCTTATTTTTAAAACTTTGCATATTTTTTCTTGCATAATCTAAAAGACTATTACTTTTTAGGGTGTGCAATATTAAGAATGTGAAAGATGGCCACACAAAAAGAATTATTTCTTCATTTACCACGCGCTAACGCTGCTTTAAGCGACGTTTTCAGGGACAACCGCCCGCCCTTTGATCCACAAAGGTAGATTAAACGCTGTCCTGCCGCGCGTCGGGACAAAGAGGGGCGCAACTTAATTTGCGTGTTTTTTTTTTTGCTCTCCTGTGTTTTATACCGGCGGATGTTCGTGTTGTGAGGCGTCGACACTTGGAGAAAATTAAACGAGAAGGACTCGCAGGAGTAAAAACATGTCGTGCCGCTTGATTAAGTTGTTTGCGCATGCGTATGTGTTGAATTGAAATTTTCGATATTTGCGGGTCGTGAATTGAGAAAAAGAGGGAGAGCCAAACGTAAAAACATCAAAACATTAAATGTCAAACTGCCAACAAGTTTGAAACTGTTTGTGCACCGCGCTGACAAATAAGATAGAAAGGGCCATTGTCCATGCGAAGCTCGTCCTGTGCTTCCTTCCACTCCCCCCGCCTCACTGCGTTGCGCTGCTGGAAAGTCAAAGGGGGGTGGTGGTGCCACTCAGCCGCCTTTGGTCGCGTGCAGATGTTTGCAATGTTTGTGCAGCGGAGCGCGTACGCCTGTGCAGGACTGTGCAGGACTCGTGACTTCCTTCATGCTTTACGCTCGAGATGCATCGGAGGCCCCCGGAAGCTTTTTGTCGCGCCCGGCAGAGAGAGAGGAATTAAAAAGCGTCCGCAATCGAGATTTAATTCGGGCGCAAGCAGTGCGTAAATTACACGAAAGCTTAATTAATAAAATAAGGACTGCAAGGCGCAAAAATCAAGGACGGCAGCTCGAAAATTATCAATTATCAAATGCGTAGTAGCGTTCGGTCCGGTTTTGAAATTTTAAAGAGCTGCGCGATTCAAGCGCACCCCTTGCGGAGTTTAGGGGTTGGTGGATAAGCGGCGAAAACTCCTTTTACTGCTGGGCCGCGCGGCATAATGGAGTAATGCGAACGCGACGAAACGACGAAAATCGCGCACTGCAAAAAGGGTATAGGCGAAAAGTGGCGAGGGGCGGCGGTGGGGCGGCCGAGATGAGAGAAAACACCAAATGGTGCACATGTTGTCGGCGCCCGTTGCTTTCAATTTCTAAATTTATATTTTACGACGATTGCAGCTTTTCTACGTTTCCCACTCGGAGAAGGGCGCGAAGGGCGTTAATATTAATTCATAAATCACGATTTCCTTATGATATTAATGACTTCTTTCGAGGACTTTACTCGCAAAAAAAGCGAAAAATTTAAAATTTCACAAAAAATTATTTCCTGCTGAAATTTTTGAGTTTAGACTAAAGTTTAGGGTGGTTAAGTTAAGATTGCCGGCGGCTGTCTGCGATAAGATAAGGTGGCGGTGGCAGTGGAGGCGGCAACGCTGTCGGAATGGCACTTTAATTACACTAATGGGAGAACCGAATGTTAATTACAATTCAAAGTCGAAAAAGTGCGACGCGCTTCGCAAAATCTCTAAAATAGCAATTTAGAGGGTGGTTTACACCCTCCGGATTTAAAAATGATGCACATTGATGCATCTGCGACCCACGAAATGAATTGCGTCTTTTTTATCGTTTACCAATCAATTCCGCAGTTAATTAATCAAAAACAAACAAAAAACGACACCTAACATAACCTCAAATTTATAAAATCATTTTTCTCTTTCAGAATTACTTCAAACCGAAAACGCGAGAGGAAAAGCACGCAGATAAGAAGACAGCTGAGAATTCTACACTGATACTGCCGCTACAAGTAAAGATAAAACAGGAAATCGACGAAGAAGTTGTGGTCGACCCCGATGAGGAGGATATCTGTCGGGTTGAAGGTGAGTGCTTGATAATAATTTTCATTTTCATCCATGTGCGTTTTAATCAACTTCATAAATCGTCGTGACTAGAAATGCGATTTTTTAACGTTTTTTTTTCTTTCGTTTTTTGCGTTAGCTGGGAAAAATAATTGTTAAAACTTTGCGCAGTAATGAAAAATTTTCCGCAGGTAAAAATATAAGGGTGAAAAATAAACGGATCTTCTTCGTTTCTTAGAGAGAAAGACTTACGCAAAAGTCGCGCGCAGAAAAGTTCACAAACAATCTTAATACTCGAACGCTGCATATTTCTTCGTCTTGTTTTTCTGCGTTTTTCTCCCGGCGCAATTATTTCAAACAAGTCGTGAAGAATTTTCATAAGACATTCTCACTTTGTCGAGACGTACTTTGGGAAATTTTTGTAAAAATCTTAACGTTTTATTGTGCATTATGAAAGAAATTCATTTCCTTATTTTCGCTGTGCATGTTGCGTTGTGTGTGAGGGTTGGAAAATCTTTAAAGTCTCTGGGATGTAGAATCTATTTAAATCCTTAAGGCATTAACATATGCGGGCGCGTTATTTACGAGCGGAGTGCATACGTGCGCACGGTGTTTCGTTCTTCGTTTTTGGCGGCGGGCGGCTGCGGAGGCGGCAGCGCAGCAGCAGTCGAGTGAGGGCTGAAATCTGAAATTTATAAATTTCGAAATGTGCAAGTTAGGAATATACGGGCAATATGCTCTGGCAAGCGGGCGATGATTTAGAATTGCATTTCGGGAGACTGTTGGAGGCGGCGGAGCCGGCCGAGATATGAATATATACATGACGATGAATAACATCTAGTTTCTCGCGGGCCATATATGTAATCATAACATTCGTATTACAGGGATGTATTATTTATTGTCGGGGATATAAAAATACAGAATGAAAAAATTATTCGTTTGATTCAATTTTGAATTATTCAAAAACTATTGAAGTTATCGGTACACAAATTTCAGGAGTTATTACTGAGTTATTTGGCTATCGAAATATAAGTACAAAATTAGTAATGCTTTTGTGGTTATTTCGGAAAAAATGATTTTACAATGGAAATAAATTTGGAGAGAAAAAATGCAAAAATTAGAATTAAGTCACATTTGAGCTTTGATTATGGTAAATCGCGCATGCGTAGAATTAAAATTTATATTCTATATTATAGATAATTTCAAGGGCTTTAATTTGATATATCTTTCAAGAAAATCACTCCACGCAAAGTTAAGTTATCACTAAAAAACTAAACACACTTCAAAAATAAGTCAAACACAAGCAAATTTACACTTAAAACTCTACTTTAAAGCGTAAAATTTAAACCAAGGGCAGTATGAGCATCGTTTGAGGCAGCACTGCGGGATGGTAAGCCAGTGTTCGATATAATAGCGGGAGATTCCTTCGCGCGACCGCAGCGCAGCGCAGCTCGGGTTCCTTGCGGGGGGCGGCCGGCAGCGGAGAGCACATCCGCGCTCGCCTCGTCTTTGCCGCTTGCTCTCGGCCCCCGAACGTCTCGCAACCGCACATTTCAACCCCATCCTCAGCCGGCCACCTCCTTGCTCGCCTGCTTTGCTTGCGAGAACGACCCCAGCGTGCATTCCCGCTGCCGCCGCCGCCGCCGCCGCTCGCACTAGTATAAGTAGTACGCGCGCACCGTGCGAGCGACGACAAGCGGCACACGAGGGGTGGCCGCTGGGGGAGCGTTTTACTGTTTTATTGATTAATTGAGTTCGGCGGTGCGCGCCGCGGCGCTCTTCACGGATTTCGGCTTTTATTGCGTTTTATAGTGCAGTTATCAGCTTTATGACCGATGCGAAACCAACTATTTATTTTTTTCTCTCCCGAGATGAGAATCACGCGGAATTGAAGAGCGTTCTTTTTGTGGTTTTGTCTTTATTGAGGTATCTGCTGGTTGAGTTTATTGTCCTTGCTCGAGGGAGGCGAAAAACGAGGATTGTAAAGACCATCGTAAACCCTCCCAGCGATAATCCATAATTATTATCGTTTTACGACGATTATCAATATTATTGCCGACCCGCCGACACCGATGATGGTCATCAAATTGTTTTCCCATTATCCTTACGACATACAACTTCAAACAATTTATCCTTAAATTTCTTTCTTCGTAATAATAATTCAATTCATAATATTTCATCATGTTGAGTCGCAGGGAGGACAGTCTTTGTTAGGAGATGATTAACTATTTATTAATTATTGTAATTAAAAGATTTATCGGCTTGTAACGTGCGCATGTAGCACTTTATCATAAGCTAGTCCTGTTGGGGTCCTGCAAGGCGCCCATATGTTCCCGCTCGGCTTCCTTGAAACTTCACTTCGGGCGTCTTTTCTTGGCGCCACGCAACGCCTTCGCTCGTCTTTGTTGGGCTTGCCCAAAGTTTGAATCCTTCTCCTGTTGGGGGTGCGTTTCCGTTGTATCCCGGTGGGTTTACCTCGGACTAGTGCGCCTCATTTGGCCGGTCGAAACACATCCGCGCGCATAAATTAGGCGCAAAGTTTCGGCAAGAAATTACGCTAAGCTTTCAGGTCCTGTGGAAGGACTAAATTTTAAACTGTGTATAAAATTAAACACAATTGATATAGACTAAAGGTTGATGTGATATTGAGTAGTAAAGAGTATTTTAGAACAATTTTTGTTTGATTTTTAGAGAATTAGAAGAAAATTTTGAATTTTTTGATAATTTTAGACATTTTTCTCAATTTTTCATTCGTGATCAATAATTTATGATGTATTTTAAGGATCTTTAGGTTTTGACTTTAAAAAATACGAAAACACACAAGAATTTTGATAAAATTCAAATTTTTTGCAAAAAAAATTTATTTTTTATTTCAAGGTCAAAACTAAGGCGATAATAGTACCTAATATTCCTGGAATCAAAGGATAAACGTTTCAGCTGATATATTTTCCGTATTTTCCAACTCACCACGCATTCATTTCCTCCACGCCGCCGATTTATTCCTCATTTTTTGTGCGCGCGTCCTCTTTGTCCTTTCAGCCGGCGCTGACAAGCATTTTTACAAATGATTCCACTTGCGTTCGCCCTTTTTTCCCATCGCACGGGCCGCCTTCCGCATGCATCGAATGCGATATCCTGTCGGCGGCTGGCTGGCTGGCGGTGGCGGCGCGGAATCTACAGGTGGCCTCGTGCACGACGGCAGAGCGGCGGCATTGGCGCTTCACGCCGCGCTATGAGATAACGCATTTTTTCGCCTTTCGCGTGCCTTTTGTGCGCCCGCTTTTCCCATTTCCCATGCTCTCAAAGGGAATCCTGGTGAAAAGGCGTGAATACCACTGGCGGGGCGCGCGAAAAGAGCCTAAAGGACTCAGTGACGCTCCTTTGAAAAACGAGAGACAACAAATTGTCACTTTACGGGGCAACACCCGCAAAACCTCAAAAGCCACTCAACGAGATAACACAGCGAACAGCTTCTGATGTTTATTTTAACCTAAAAAAGCGTTGTACTTATTTTAATCAATCAAATAAGCGGAAATTTAGATACAGGCATATACAGATCAAAAAATGATAACAACATACTCAGTTTACATGGGTTTGTGGTGGGTGTAAGGTTGAGGGGTTGATTTTAGAGGGTGTGAGCAGTTTGTGCTAATGGCTCGCATCGATAAGATAGGTTTCCGGTTTTTGTGGCGCTCTTGATTTCAACATTCGTAGAATTTAATTTCCTTTTCGTTCAGTTCGTTCACGCTGGTCTACAATTCCATTCATAACCTTCAAAACTCACTCGCTGAATGAGTATGAAAGTCATGCGAGGGATGAATAACTTTTCAATTTTAAAAGAAAAAACAATTTTTAGGTTAGGTTTGATACATATGACATTTATTTTGTAGGTTATGTATTAATTGACAGCCATTTTCTATAATTTTCCTTTAAAAAAGCATAATTTTAATGTTTTTTGGTTTAATTTTCATAGTCTTGTGGCCTTTATCCACTCAGATAGTCCTCGGTAAGGACTACGCATACGCAGTGGTGGTGGTAGTGCTCGAGCAGAGATTACACGTGAATTATTACACAAAGATATCTAATTGTTGCCGCAGGCTGAACTCGGGGTGGCGCGCCCCCGCGCATAGGGCGACTTGACCCAGCTGCACGAGCACAACCCCTGATTATGAACCAGCGCTCTAGCTCTTAACTAAACTCGCATCATGAGCACAAAAACTCTCTTATCAAGACAAAAATTTTCTTAACTTGAAAAACGTTTTATTTTGTTTCTTACACGAATTCAATGTGTGTGTATGTGAGTGTGCATTGATGCATTAACGAAAGCTTGCAGGGATAATTTCCTTTCAAGAGGCTCCTGCTCCTGCGGCAGGATTGTAGCTCCGCGTGTGGAAGAGAATAACAGGCGAGAGATGCTTACTAATTTCAATAGATTAACCGCGAAACGCGCTGGCATTTTGGCTGGCTGCTAAATCGAGTTATTTGTAATTAACCGAGTGCCTAACCGACGCGCGAGCGCCGCCGCAGGATTAATGACCGACCTTCGATTATTTAGGAATTAATTATTTCTCTTTATTGCGCGCGCTGTTGTTGCAACACGAAATTTATTCACTATTGAATCTGACTATAAATCAACGATGTAAAATCTAAAATTTTAACCAAAAAATTAAATTTTTATTTGTTCACGGTGCATTTGATGCGTTTACATTTTATTTTATGCGACCGCACTTGAGTTATCCCGGCCGGATGCGCACTAAAAACGTAATAAAGCTGTCGGTGCAGCGGGTGGCTTGTGGGGGTGGCCGTTTGTCGTCGCGCGAGCGTGAAGCGCGTAAAAACCGAGGGCCGGCGCCGTAACTGACCTGTTACGACGATATAAGGACATAAGACGCGATAAACCTCGTGTAAGAAGCACTCTCTCGTCCTTTCCACCCTCTTTTTAGCTATTTTTTTCTTTTCGTCCTTGTAAGCTGTTGATACGTGGGGACAATTGGAAGGAATGTGTCGACGGTTACTTCACTTTCATTGACACCCCCTAAGCAAGTCGGAAAACCGGAAAAAATAACAAAATCTCAACAAAAAGCAAAAAATCTTGACATCTACTTATACAATGTAATCTATATCCTTAAAAAAACATTTTTATTAGTATTTTACGTGTTTGCTGAAATTAATCCACGTAAACACACAAATCACGCGCGCAATTAGAAATTTATGCTTCCAGACATCACAGTACAGCATAGGGAGGGTTTTCGTATTTCTTGGCTTGAGTTTAAAGCGAAATTAAACCAGAAAAAAAGAAGAACGAGGCCCGCACGCGGTGCACATTAGCGCCATGCGTTTGCATTCGTTCATTCCACCTGATGTACGTGTACATAACTAGGGGGTAAATTATCCCCGCATATAATAAATCCGTAGACTGTAGCGCAGACTGTGTTGTCTGCCTGCGATAATTTGCAGCCGGCCAATAATTCACGCAAAAAATTCATGCCAGCCTCTGCCGTGAGTTATGCGCGCAAACTTTCATATTTACGAGTCTTAATTTTCCACCCCACACAACTTGACTTTCATACGGACATATTGTATATGGGTGTATTGCCAAGGACAAGGACTAGAAGCAAATGAAGAATCTCTTGTCGCGCAGTGTCTTAAAAGTGTGCACTGCGGACAGGGGTGTAAATAATGAGCGAGAACAGTTGTGGTTGTTGGGCAAACAACCATAACACAAAAGTGTTTGAGCGCGAGCCAGAATGAAGATGAAAAATAACAACACAGCTTGTGAGATTTGCGCCACACAATGCTTGCACCCCCGGAATAAGAGAAAGAATGGGGTAAGAATTAACAACTCGAAATAAACACGAAAAGCTTGTTATTAATTAGTATTATCTCTTAATTAGTGCAGAATTAAGCAAAATTTTTATTTTTATTAATTTTTATGGGAATTATTGTTTTGGAACACTCTGTATATTAATATTATTACGGTATTCCGTTGTTTAAAGATGCGATGAGTCAATATTAAGAAATGGGGTGTTTGTACGCCACCGACTTGCGCTAGAGGGTAGTTTCTTACATGAGGGGGGTGGTCGTGCATGAGCGTGAGTGCGCAATGCCCTCCCGCTTCCATAATCGTGCGTCTTGATTAGCGCCGTTTGTGCGAATATTGCGTTGTGCTTTTCCACGTTTTCCATTACTTAACCGCGCCGCCGAGAACCACCCCCGCGTTTGGAGTGTGCAAGTGCACACAATTGCCTCGTTTACTATCGATCTCTAGAGATTTACAAAATATTTTTTTCAATTAGCAAAAAATTAGGGGTTGAAACAAAAAAATTAAAATTTTGTTTTTAATAAGAAAATTTAGTTTTTAAATGTGTTTTAAGATGTGTGAGAGGTTGGAGGTGGAAAAAAAGACGTTGGTGTTTGTTGTTGGGGGTGGTTTTTGGGGGGTGCAGGTTGAGGATGGTGGCATTTGCGATTTTAAAAAGGTCGCTCCCAGCCCTTTTGCATCTGGCCCGAAAGTCGCAAATTTATGCATCTATTCCATATTTCGCAAGTCGTTTTCATAATTCCACGCATCAGACGACGGCGGCGGTGTCGGGGGCGGCTCTGGGTGCACGTTTCTCTCATCGTATTTCCATTTTCCAAGATAGCAGCCACTCTTCGCAGCACACGCCACACACCTTTTCGTTTAGCATTTGCAAATTTTTACACATACAAGGTCATTCAAAAAAACTACCCTTATAGCACAAACTACCCCTAAATTAAAAATTTTAAATTAAAAAAAATTAAAATTAAATTTTCTGCTTCCAAAGTCAAAGAAATATTAAAACTACATTTGTTCTTAAAATAATTTTAAATTTTGATTTTTATTTGGAACACTTTGTATATTTGCGTGTATTAGCTAGTTCGAGTAGTAAGTACTGAAAGTATGCGCCACCTCGCGCACGCATTTGCATACTCGTCAGCTGTGTCACCTCAACTTTCCCGGCCGTGAAGATCTGGGGGCTGTGGGCGCGCGCGGGGGTGGGTGAGTGAAGGAGGTGGCAAACTACTCCACGCACATCGACGCTGTGATGCATTTCGAATGCTTTGCAAATGCTTTTTCGACTCGGGCGCGGGCTTATTTCAAGACAAAGTGAGAATTTACGCGTTTTATCAATTCGCTTCTATCAAATTTTAAACATATGTGCATAGAAAATCCACCCTTCCACACGTGTGCCCAATGCAAATCGTGCTTGTTTGCATTTTCCACGAGAAACTTTACAATGTGGAGTTTAAGTCAAATAGAAATGCATTTCCACTCAACACCCGAAAATTTCCTCGGGGGTGGTTTTTAAGGATGGTTTAAGATTAGCAGATAACCTGATAAGATTAGATTAGCCTCGCCAAAAAATGTCGAGATGAGATCTGAAAGTGACGTACCCTTTCGTTGGCTTCTTTCTTCGCTCATTTCTCATTCTTCATCCTTGCAACCCTTAATTTTTTGGTGAGGGCGGGCGAGTGATTTTACCAGCCTTCCACCTTGCTCACCGCCGGTGGTAAGTCTTTACGAGCGCTTTTAATTACGTTCATTATGCTAATTATACGAGTTTTCCGCTACCGCTCCGAGGCTGATGAGTGATTTCGACTTTCAATTCTTTCGCCGGCACGAGACTAAGGGTTGATGTATGCGCGCTCGTTAATTTTTTTATTTGTTAGCTTATTGTACTAACTGCGCTTAGTACTGCACTCAAACGGCTTTTACGAGCGTTAAAACGCCGCTGGAAAAAAATCTGCTTGCACAATACGTTAAGGGTTGTTTTTTACGCGACTAGTGTGATTATCATCACCCCCGGGGGTGTTAATATGACATATATGGACTATTTACACTTGTGGCAACAAGTTGAACGAGAATTTTATGCGTTTCTGCATGAAATATACGTTTAATCTTGAAACGCATAGTTTTATCGCTTTGTTTGCCGCCCCCGAGCTTTGGGGGTAGGATTCTACACTGTTATGTATGTGATGTTTTGATATTCATACCTGCGCGGTTTTTTTATGCTCACTTTGCGTCTTATGACTTGAGTTGCATTCCCAGACGGTTTCAACTACCCCCACCCCTAAGTTGTCCACCTTTGGGGGTGATTTTGAGCGGCGTATCATATTTTCGAGTGTTTACGGGGCAAACGGTGCGGAAAACAGTTTTTATTTTTATCACCACTGCTGCAAGTCGCTGGGAGTAAAATAAGGACGATAAGACGAAAAAAGGACGAAGGACTAAAAGTTAGTCACTCAACGCCTCCATGAATATTTAAACAAACAGCGTCTAATCTCTGACTTGGGAAAACAAGACGCATAAAAAAATGTTTTGTTGAAAATTTGAGTTTTTTGGGGTTGATTTGTGAATTTCTTAGAATTTCACATAAGATATGCGTTTAATTCGGTTAATGTGATCCATTCCGGCTCGTTGCGCGTCGCTGCTGTTTACTCGGGTGCGCGTCGAGGCGCGAGAACGTGTGTTCATCTCCACCCCCGCGACCCCCTCGGCACGCACGTCGCGTCGCGCCGAAATTTAACGCACGCCCCGACATTACATTACGGCTAATTGCCGAAGGGTTGACGCATTCTCGTGCGTTAATTACCTAATGTGACGACGACGTCCTTCGCACTCTCCCGAAAACACTTCGTACCTTCGTGCCTTTTGTACACCGCACCACCGAGAAGAAGAAGATCTGCCTGCGAGCGATGAGGGATGAAAATTGCCAAATTCGAATTCGAAATTCAAGAGTTGCAAAGTTCTAATAAACAAGTGACAAGACGCCGACGAGACGAAAGGCTGACTTTGATGTCTTGTCATGTGTGGGCCTAAAAACAACCCCTAGTGAAACTAACTTTAAAATTTAAAAATTCACATTAAATTATCGTAATTAAATTTTGGTTAATTTTTCCACACACAAAAAGAAAATGCGAAAAAAAACGCGTTGAATTTTTAGCAGATAATCGTTTTAGTATTTAGGGGTGGTTGAAATTGATGCCCGTGTGATACTCGATGCCTATTTACGCATGCACATTAACCGGATGTGTGCGGCGGCGTGCGCGATGTGTGTATGCTCGGCAATCACGGGGGGCGTGTGTGCAACCACTAAACTTAATTGATGTCGCGATACATTTGCTCGTAGCACGCCGACACGCGAACAGGGCGCACATCATACGTCGCTAATTATGTATTAATAACCTGAACACATTTCCCAGCGCGCTATTTCCGTTTAAAGCATGTTTATTCGGTGATAAATAATGCCGCAATTAAATTTACAATGCTTGCGGCCACTAGCTAACCTCTAAACATGTTGCGCATGCGCAATGGCATCATGGGCGTGGCTCCCGGTGTTTTTAACGAGAACAAAATTAATTTCTGCAGGCTTTTTTAATATCGTGACATAAAAGTTTTTGTGCACGAAAGGAAATTTTCATTTTCCGATATTAATTAACATTATTAACAACCGGCTTTTCACCCGTTTTTTTACTCTCCTCCGCTGGGAGGGTTGCTGCGCTTTTTTTCACGCGCGCACGCTTTGGAAAAGTCATAATTCGTCGACGTCGCCAGGCACGAAGCGTTTGCAGCAATTTGGCTTTTCTTCGACGTGCAAAAAAGTAATTACTGTAAATCATCAACCAGAAGAATGAGTTCGAGTCGAAGGGGCCAATATTCAGCACGTCTTACTTTTCCTCTTTTTTTTTTAATTTCTCGCCGGTGCTAACAAACTTTCCGCGCGGCGAATGTGATCCTTAAAACCGAAAATCACGAGGACTACCCTCCGCTGCGGAAGGTAAAAGTAAAGAAAGCCCCTTCTCGTTTTGAATCAATATTTGATTGCGGGAATTAGCGCTTTATCGGGATCCTGCAGGACTCTTTCGTCCTGGCGGCGCGCGCTGAGTAGGTGGTTGGTGGTGGTAGTGCGGCCATTAGCGATGGCTTGATGAAGGTTGCCTGATTGTTGACAGCGGGTGCCCGCGTACGCGCGAAGAATTAACAAGCCCACCCTTGTTTTCATCCCCATCCCCGCGTCTGTTTTGACCGCGGGCAGTAGTTTCAAGTCTCGAGGTGGAAGTCCGTCAGTTCAACAGTTCATCACCGACCGGTTGATGAGTGACCACTTCACTCCGCACGTCTCCCGAGGAGGGTTGGGCACCACCACTGCAGGTCTCTTATAAGATTCGATGGTCAACCCGACCTTTAATCAACATCAATCACCGGACGTCCGTAACACTCGCCTCGCGGATTCTCATCATCGAGAAAACCACCCTGTTGGTGTATTATGGGGGTGTAGATTAATCTCGGATTAAAATAGGGTTAACTAAACAACACTATCGATTATTTATCAATTATTCATCTCTATGGTACTAGAGGATATATTTTTTTAAGATTTTTGAAAATAAGGGTGGTTTTTTTTTCGTTGAAGGGGTGAATTTGCAATTAACGACGAATTAAAATCAGGACACGTAATTCCGTTTGGAATCGTCTTCCTTCGACGTTTGGCGAAGAAAGGAATCGCGCTGTTTGCTTATCCGCGACTGCTGGAGGCGGCGATGGTAGTGTGGTAGTGGTGGTGGTGGTGGCTGAATTTTAATTACAAAAGGTTTTCTCTCCGATCGCAAATCTCGTTCGCGTTCTGCGAGTGCAAAGCTGGTGCTGCTGGTCGGTCGATATCCTTTCAAACAGCCCCACGAACGCGACGCACTTCCGAGTTGGGAGTTTTCCCGTTTTGCTGCTGCCGCCGCCGCCGTCGTTTCTGCTGCCACCGATTGCGAAATATCGAACGTCGACGGCGACACACTCCACACCGGAATGTTTAACTTTCGGAAAAATCAAATTGCTAAAGTTTTACTTTTGCTTCCGACTCGCGACTCTGAAAATCCTGCGAGTTCAGGACGAACACTTTTCAGGATAACTGACAGGACGATTTACGGGAAAATATTGTTAACTAATTAATTTTTTCCGAAACGATTTTTTAAATTTTTTTATTTTATTTTTCTCGAGGACGAAAAATAAGGGTTGCGAATGATGAAATTTTTGTCGCGTTTGTTCCGGCAAATAGCAATACACCACAAAATGTCCTGCATTCTTTTATTATCCTTTTTTGTTTTGCGAGTCCTGTTTTGTCCTTGCTTGAAAAAAAACGAACAACACACGCATGCTTATTTACTTATTGGCACAATGTGCTATGCGCGACGCGACATACTAACACACCTTTGTGTTTCTGTGTTCGCCCTTTGTCGGGGGCGGCCGAGTGGATGATGGGAATGGGGATTTGAGGAGCGCGGATAATACCCCAGTGCATTTGTCGGCAGCGGGAAAAAATCGGCCAGCCAAAGGGCTTTTATTTTATTTTTCGTCCTTTTA
Organism: Dalotia coriaria; assembly: GCF_025399875.1. Taxonomy (NCBI): domain Eukaryota; kingdom Metazoa; phylum Arthropoda; class Insecta; order Coleoptera; family Staphylinidae; genus Dalotia; species Dalotia coriaria. The sequence goes on from NW_027045445.1 coordinate 8,665,676, forward strand.
GAGGGTTGGAAACAAATGACCGCATGTACCAAGGGGTAGCAAAAGTGAGCGATCGGTTACAGCTATAAAATGTTACAAAACAATGAATATAAATGAATTTTGTATTTTCCGCCGTCGGTTTTTTTTCAAATTTTAATTCTAGAGTTATTGTTATCCGTAAGGGATGAAAGGGGTTGAACTATGCAAACAATTTGTACAGCCACAACGCGTACGGCCCAGCGACTGCGAGGTTTTGGTTTAGTACTCGGTCGTTTTGTACTTCAACATGTCTTCAGCTCCACAGCTTCAGGTTTTAGGGGGTGGAGAAAGGACTTGAGAAACGACTTGACCTCTCCTCCTTGCGGCTGCTTGCTGAGCGTATCATGGCGTAACATCTTATTTGGGCGCTCGCGCCTTCCGGTCAGTTTGTTTGCCCTCGCGCGTACCTTTTGCCGCCGCCACCGCCACCACCCCATGAACATATTGAGCGCGCTCGTGCGCCCACCCGGCGTGTAATGCAATACATCCGGGCTGTGCACGAATTCAATCCGGCCGGTCAGGAGTAGCCCTTTTCCCGTTGACCCTTTGCTGCTACCCTCACGTTGTGTCAATATATCACGCACGGCAAACACGGCTACCATTGACTCCTGTCGACACGCGAACAATTTATTCAGCAAATTGTCATTGTCCTTATCGTGTTTATACTCGGTGTACTTTTATGGGTCATTTTTTATCTTTGAATCCTTCGAGGATAATTGGTAGACATCGTCTGGAGATTTGATTATTTGCGTTAGTATTGATAAGCGTACACTTTAATTACTCACTAAAATTATATTAACAGCTGTATTTCTGAGAATTGCTTAGTTGGTCCTTTTCGAGGATCAAGATGGCGTAGGTGTTATTATTATGGATCATTAACGTAAAGTGAAGTGGATCTGAATGAACAAGTGCACTTGCGTTCGGAGTCGTGTCGTCCTGTGTATTATCGCCTTTTGTGCGCGCCCTCGTAATGTAATTTCCTGAATCTTATTGTCGTCCTTCGTCCTGGCGCTCTTCTCGACTCTCGAGCATCATATCTTATTTTACTTTTTGTTTTCTTGGCGTTGTAAATAGATCTTAAGCAGGGAATAAGTAAATTAGAGGAAGCGATTACAATCTAGCGCAAGGAGTAGTTGTCTGTTGGGGGTTGGGGGATGAATTTTTTGTTTCCGGTTTTTTTTCTTAGCGCGTTTTAGTTTATATCAGCGTGTATAAATTTCGGGGGAAAAATTAAGAGAGCAGTTGAGGGTTGGTGTATTTTGGGGGTGGTAAGACCAACACCGTTGATGGCAAGCTTCTTAAAAAGATCCTTTTTTCTCATCCGTGCTTTCGTTTTTTTATTTTATCGCGCTTAACTTGTATCCATACCATTCTTACCCCTTATTTGGCGCGTTTCCGGCACCCTTACGAAGTGCTTCTTTTAAGTGCCCTCCAGATATGATAGTACCCGATTAAGCAAACCCTTTTTTTTCGTTTTTCTCATTTTCTTCTAACGTTTTACACTTTACGAAAAAATAAGGGTGGTTTTTTGGCCGGCGCTGAAAAAGTTCCCACCGGATGAAATTCGAAATTCCGGAAGAGGGCAAATATTTATATCGGATTATGTATTTTATCCCGAAGCCTGACAGCCCACCCCCAATTCTGATCGGCTGGTGTTTACGATGGGGGTGCGCCATCGGGTGAGATTATGCCGGGTAAATAAAGTATTTGCGGTGTGAAAAACGGAAAAATCAAGGATCGACTCCTCATCACTGGCGGCGGGATTTTAATGTATTGAGTGTCGCCGATGGGGGCCGGGGGTGGCGATGCGGGATCAACCGGATGAACGTGATCCCATTACGTCCTGCTTAAGAAAGTGGATCCTGCTTGTGAAGGCGACACCCTCTCGGTCGTTCTTCTTTTCTTCGTTTTCCACTCTCGCGGCGCACTTAACGCGGACTAACTATTTCGTTCCTACTAAGATGGCGAACGCATCGACGGATATTAAGAGCCTTTGTCATCAACACCACCCCTAAGGCTTTAAGGACAAGAGACATCCTTTGGTATTGCAAACCAGTACACTTGACGTGTGTAAACTAATCTTTATTTAAAACTTAGAAATAGAGAAGAAAAAATTCAGCTAGGATAACATGTTGTCTTTGTCCGCAGAAGCCGGAAATAAGGAGTGAGAAATAAAAAATAAGAAAATGTCCCATTTAAATGCAAATTCATATTTATCACTTCACCTTCTCGCCGCAAGGACAAAACAAAGTGCAAATTTTTTAGGGGTTGAAAACCTCAAAGACGAAAATTCTAAGAATTGCAAAATAAAGGTATAAAGAAAAAAAGAAACACACTAATACTAATACACACTACTGGTGAACACGTGAGAGGGTGAGGTTTTTCTTGTGAATTTTCCCCACTTGCCGGAAACATATTCCCCTGATGATGAAATTTTCCTTCCGTTTTCTTGCTCGTTTTTTCCTCGACGCGTCGCGCTTTATCGTCGGCAAATATATTTCTATGAAACTAAATTAGAGAGATTTGGCACGGCCGCCGCCTCCAAGGGGTGGCAAAAAGCATATGTATGCGCATAAGTGAAACCCGCGCGCGCTCATAAGTCACCCTCGCAAAGACCTCCAGAAAGTGCGAAAACAGTAAGCAAGGATAATGTGTGTATATGGGGGTGGTGGTATGAGAGAGGGTGAAGGGAAAACATTCCCAAACAGGGATGCGAAGGCAAAAAGGCAGTCGCCGCGCTAGGAAAAGACTAATTATGTCGTATTTTTCACGCCGCCACCGTCGTCTGAAGTATGAGTCGTATTGTGGTAAAGGTCCTTGGAGTCCTCGAAGGAGTTTTTCTGCAAGCGTTATGCGTTATATTCGTAATTCGTTTACGGCGTGACAAATTGGGACATTTGTCGGAGCGCGCCCGACGCTTTTTTATGGCGGTTTTGGGAAATTTGCGGCGTTCCGGAAATGGGAAAACAGGATAACCGGAAATCGTATAGAGGCAAACAAATCGTCGTTTTGAGTTTTGACAATAACAATAACATCGTAATTTCACACTCACACACATTCATAAAAAAGAAAAAAATTATAAAAACGATTGTTTTAATTTAAGAACCTCTGAAAAGGGTTGAGTAAGGCTTATCAGTAATCGGTAGGAAAAATACACCCCCAGTACATTTATCTACTTTATAAAACGCACTACGTGTGCTTACGTGCTTACGCTTAGGCTGCTTACTTCCGAGAGTGCAAAAGGGTGCTTGTGGGGCTGGTTTCGTCCTGCAGGATGCTGGGCGTCGGTGCGTGTTCCCAGATTAACGCCGTTTCTTCGACCGCGGCGGCGGTAGCAAAGTCGCGAAGACAGGAAAGACGAAGGAGGAAGGAAACCTCGGCCGGATGCGTTAACGCTTCCAGGACTCTCGCAACCACTCCTGCTCACGGAAAATAAGTGTCATTATCCTTACACCAACCTGAAACTGAAACATTATTATACAGGGTGTTGGTAAATTATATTTTATATTAATCATAGAAATTTTTCTGATATTTTGATATATTTTCAACAAAAAATATTATTAAGGAATAACTGGTTATAGGTTATCGATTTTTTCCTGTTTTATCCTTGGTATTTTCCGAGGACTACTTTGGAGGTGTTTGTAAATTATTGCGCAACTTTCTCAAAAAGGTTTTTTTCTCCTTGCCGTGAGAAAAGTTTTAGTAACTTTGTATTGATCGATAAATATACCTACGTGTTAAAGAAGCAAGGATAATACAAGGATGAAACAGGATATAACTAGTTAAGCCCACAAAAACATAATTTCTTTAATTTTTTTCTCGCTTGTTTAAAAAAAACGGTATAAAAATTAAAATTAAAGCACCAAAAAGTAATCCATATCAAAAACCTACCCCTAACATTAAAATGTAAATTCGCCACACTTTATTTTATTTTTGTATTATTTTATTTCATTTTATTGCCGGGTGTATTTGAATTAGGAAATCCTCCGGTCGAGAATAAAAGCGAATAAAAATCCCGCGCGCGATATAAAAAGCGAAATCCACGCGCCACGCAAAAGGGGATGAAATGCGATGTTGGAGGCGGCTGCGGAGGCGGCAATAAACATATTCATAGGTGATGACTCCCACTTTGCGCGCGCGGACGCGACCGTCGCCCGCGTATAAAACCATAACATTTGCAAGTTAAATTCCATAAACGCCGGCGCGCCGAAAACCACCCCTAAGAAGACACCCTTGAAACAAACCACTGCGATGGAGTAAATTCTTTGTTTCATATTTTCATAAACTGCACTGGTAAATTGTGCACTGAGTTATACAATGTGCATTGTGGTGATTTCAAGGACATTAAGAACCACAGTCATAAATTTTGTGAAAAATTTACAATTTTATGAGACTTTATAAAATCGCGAAGAAACGCAAAACTATCAATGGTTTAGCTTTGGGTGACTGGGTGGTTTGTGTGTGCGCGGGGATGAAATATACGCAGGGATGCGATTCACTAGGGGTGCACAAGAAAATTGTGAATGTGGGTAATGACTTTCTGGCCTTCTGGGGCGCAAATATTACCCTCACATCTCTTCGCCGAAAGTGTGGTATGCAGATGAAACAGATGAGCGTGTAACGCGGAGGCGGCGGCAGTGGCGGCAGAGGCTGCGCGTCCGGATGATTGATCGGCGCGGCTAATTGGATGATCGATGGGCTTTAGTTCATCAAGGATGGCCCTTCACTGCCATTCCGGAATTAGGCCGTGTCGCATTTTCGCCGCATCACCGAACAAGTCCAAACGCGAGTCATCCATACCAGTGACACTCAAAATTTACAAACCGCTTTTAGAAACATTACATCTTTTATAGTACATTAAGTATCAAGTGGCAAAACAAGAGTTTTCCAAGCTCCAACCCGTGACTAAAGCCTGTGACTAAAATACTTTAGTCACGGTTTTGGCATTCCGTGTCTAAAATATTTTAGTCACAGGCTTTAGTCACGGGTTGGAGCTGTCAAAACAAGATTTTAGCAAGCTCCAACCCATGACTAAAGCCTGTGACTAAAATACTTTAGCCACGGTTTGGGCATTCTGTGTCTAAAATATCACTTTTTGAGTGTCTGATTTTGAGTGATACCAAGACGATGTCTACATATGTGAATTTCTTCCGTCCTTCCGTCCTGTAGACCTTCAAAGGATGGTGTGATGCAAGGATAATCAAATAAACGTGTGTTTGCATAGGAGTCTAGACTAGTTTTCCCGTTTTCTCAACTTTTCGCTAGTCAGACACTTCCTAATTTTACTTTAATTAAGGAGTTACCCTTACGTCCTGGGGGTGGCTTTTACCCTCTCCGCGAACACATTACTTGGCGTTTTCTCGCCGAGCTTAATTAAAGCTATTATTAACCGGTCCACATTCGCATAACCCTTTGAGTTATTTCCTATATTCCGCCTGTGCATTTGCAGAGTTGCAGAATTTGCGGACGGAAAAAAAAAGGAAAAATCGAACGAAAACATTCAATTATCGTGTTATTAGTGCCGCGTCTGATGCAAAACGCCACGCGCGTTGGTAAAGGAATGAAGCGCGGTGGGATAGACTGTCGACTGCGGATGCGATTAGAAATCCCCGGCTCGGGCGAAATTGCAACCCTCTTAAGACCACCAGCAGCCGTCGGCCGGGAGCAGCATGTGTTGGATTTCCATTAAACAGCTTCGTCTGGAAACAATCAGACCGAGCGACCGACGGAATTGATTCGCATCGGGGGTCCATTACGTGCCGCGGCGCAAGGAGTCGTCTTCAATTTTAGTCTCAAAAATGAATTTCAAATATTCTACATTTAAAACCATTTGGGAAGCAAAAAAAAAATAATGTAAATCGCAATTAATACCGGTTAACCGGTTTCTGGCCAATAGTTTATCAGTATTTTGATTCAATATTCTAGAAAAATCTTCAATTTTTTGATGAATTAGCGAAAAATAATTTTTGAAATATTAACACCGATGTATAAAATATGTTTTTCCAAATGAGGATGTAAAATGTTTGAGTTATGGCACCCGCGCAAATTAATCATGTGCCTTGTGGCAACATGGTAACTAATCTTGTTGTGGGGTACTGACCGAAAAGGTCTCGGTCTCGGTCAGCATACTCTCGCCCACTCCACGCCGGGTCCTCGATGACCAGATAAGATAATGCGAAATCAAAATAAATCGCGTATAAATGAGCACACGGCCCTCGAAGCATAAACACGCATTTATCTCGTGTGCGCGCGCTCAAAACAACCCCGGCTCGCTTTTTCCGGACCTTATACCTTCGTCGCGAGAAGAAGGCATTAATATGTAGGGGCGGCGGTGGGGCCGAAGAGCCGTGCTGGGACGCATTTCTGGTCGACGGCGGCGGCGGCAGTGGCGGCGCGGCGCGCGTCGCTCCCTTATGTGTGTCCGCCGCAGATTCCGTCGCCTAATTAAGACCGGCGAGCGTCTCTCCCCTCAGCCGCCCCATTCGCCATCCACCCCAAGAAGGGGGATATTGATCAAGTCGCAGCGCGCAGACGGCCGCGCGTTATTATTTTGCGGTCTCTCGCTCACTGCGCCAGACGAAAACCCGAAAATTAACCGTGTTTGCGTTAAAAATTTAAGAGCCACCCCTTCATTTGCATCCCTTGGCTGAGATTCGAGATTTGACATATTCCACGCATGGGTGTAATAATCACACTCTCGGTTTTAAATAAAAATAAAATAAATTATTTGGCGCGGGGGTAAATATGAGTCGATTTGATTAAAAAGCCATTAGGGTGGTCGCAAATGCAATATCTAATTCACGCAAAACGAGACCAACATTTGGTGTGTATGATAAAAAGGGTTGTGGGCTGCGAAAATTTAAAAAGCATGTTCAAACCTCCAGGGTCATGATGGTAAAAATTAAAATTAAGTCGGTGGTGCCTTTGCGGCTTGCGAGTGCAATAAATTGCAATACAGCGCGCTTCTTAACCCTTTTACAGCCTATCGGAGGGCAATAAAGGGGTTCATAATACCCTTACCGCATTGGAACGCAACTTTTCATCCCCTTGAACAAAAAATAATGCCGCTATATGTATGCAGGTCTGTGTTTCAAGGCAATTTTCTTAAGAAAACAAGCGCCAGTCAAAAATGTTGAATTTTAAGGGTAGTTTGGGGGTGAGAATGATTTTGACTGCATGCAATATAGGAAAATGTGAATATGTGACAATGGCGTTCTGAAATAGTTTCTGCTTTTCGCACATACATGCAATCTGCACTCGCTCACAATATCTCATCTCGTGAGCTAAGGGCGGTGGACAAAAGCCACCCCGACGACGACGTCGGCGGCGCACCTGCCGAAGTTTGACCGCACAATGCCTACATCGCTTTCGAGTGAAGCGGCGACGCCGAATGCGCTTTCCTTCGCACAATGCCGGCAAGTGCGGACACCTCACCCTTTTACTCTGGTGGGTGAGCAAATGGGGGTGAGTTGTGCCGGGCGCTGGTTCAATATGTTGCCCAGTTCGGAAACGCTTCGAAACGTCAATTCGTTGTCGCCGTTGTACAACTGTGTACAACTTGGCGAGCAAGGAGTGAAATTATCCTTCGTTGCCGCCACCATCGCCGCCGCCGCCGCCAAGCAATGATTGCTTATGTCGGCTGCGTCACCACGTTTTGAAGGCTTTCATTTCGAGGGACGCGAATGCACATGCATGTGCTGCGCCCGACACACCGGGCACTGTGCACGTTATTTCAATATGCCAAATATCCAAATTAAATTCCAAACTAATCTCGCACCGTGTTTCAACTTCAACTTTAACTTCGACTGCAAGAAGTCGGAAAAGTAATTATCGGAAATTTATAACGTAGGCAACTCAACTAGCATATTTATTGACTTGTGATTTTAAATTAGACATAACCTTATTTGAGCATTTTATATGCATTAGTTTTACGTTGCACATGTTTGATTTAATCCAGTACGAGCTTAATTTATAATTTTCTCAGCCTGTGTGGGTGAGAATTCATCTTTTGAGAGCTTATTAAAGAAGCAATCTCGGCGGGGCGATGCAACATCGACTCCGAAGTCGACGGGTGTTTTATTAGTCGTTCGCGGCTCATGAATTACCCAAAAGCAAAACCAGACCGCATCGGTTTAGCGGCTTAATCCAAACGCCGCCGCCGCCTCCGCCACCGCCCCCGGTTCGGTTCGATAATGCCAAAAAATAATTAATTGCCTTCGCCAAGCACGCCAGACCAACTTAAAACGCACGTCAATGACATCGAACACGACTTAGTCCTTACGTTCTTATGTCTGGATAAAGAAACGCAAATTTATTCACGGAAAAAAAATGTCCTTATGTACATAATTAATATTTTTTATGTAGTTTACGTTTTTCCGGAAAAATATATTTTTGAGAGAGATTTTTGTGGAGTTAATGTTGTGTCCGCAAAAGGGCAATTTGCACACTTTGTAAACCGCATCACGTACGCGGTGGCGGCGGCTGGAGGCGGCGAGAAATCACCGCCTCCGTCGCGCAGTCGAGTGACACGAAAGCGCACGGTAGATGTCAGAAAGGGATTTAATTAAGGCGCCGGCGTAAAAAGCCTTCCGGAAGGTGGTAGCATGCGGTGTACGGGGGGCAGCAAGCAGAACACCATCACCTCGTCGTTTTTTCTTCTCAATTTTTCAACTTTCAACCACTTTATATTTATATATCACTCAGATGGACAACCCTTTTAAAAGTCGCGACAAGTAAATGCAATTTGTGCTTTTATCACATATAATATGTGTCATTTTTCGTCGCGGATGTCAAAAATGTTCCTTTAAAAACGTGTTTTTTGTTCTCCATTGCAGATCTGACCATCCATGGCCGCAACGCCAGCTCGAGCCCGACCAACTTGGCAATGAAACAAGTAAGTTTCCTATCGAACAGTCTAACAGGTGTCATATTATCGCTAATGTCACAATGTCATCATAATAGATGACGCGCATTGTCCGCCGCCCCCGCCCCCATAAATTTTTATCAATACCATTTCATCGCACTCGTTGGAATTCTTGACTTGACTTCCTTACGCTCCCCTAATTCTAATTTTTATTATTGTTATAATGATCGGCGCTCTCGACACTTGCTTCCCTTTTTTTTTCGCTCTTCGATTGTTCAGAGTGCGAAAACCCTCCGGGCGGGTATTCGGGGACAAATTTCCTGCCGCCAGGACAACGCGAGGATAATAAAAGATAAAAATCTCACGTTTCCTTAATTTTTTTTTATAGATTTTGACTTGATTTTTATTGAAGGTTAATGTTTTTATTATCCTTGCAAGGATAATATCAGATTTTATTTATTTTTATATTTTTGGCGGTGTTTAAATTAATTAAAAGAATTGCTGACGAGGAAAACGCATTTAATCCGACGTTTTCCATGGATTAGCGCGCCAGTGCCGATGCCTTTGCCCCCGGGTACCTCCAGCAGGAAATAAGGAATATTAGGCAGCCGAAACTGCATCGCTCGAAAGCGAATAAATGAAAACGAACGGAACGAAGTGAGGCCGCGGGGCGGTGGTGGGTGGCGGCTCGTCCTCATCTACATATGTTCTCGTCAGCTGGCGCTTTGTTTCCTGCGGGACGAGATGACGAAGGGCGGCGGCACGGCTTATTACGGATGCAAAATTTCCCATTCATATTCAAAATTTTATATCCCAGTTTTACCACTAATTTATTCAGCCGCGCCGCCACCGCCGCAACCCTCAGCCGCCTCCTAAGCGGTTTTCGGCGAGTAGCTGTCTTTGCGACACGTTCTAAGCTGAATTTGAGTAGCGGCGCTTCTTTCCGAGCAAAATCTAATGGCAAGAAAGCTTCCTTGCGCCACAAACGTTACTAATTCCGGGCGAACCGCACGAATATTTTAATTTAATAACTAAATCCAAATCAAAATATAAGTGACAGGGGTGCGGGGTACGATGGTGGACTGGTTGTGGAATTGGAAACATCAGAGCCTCTTAATCTCGTTTGTTTCCGCGGCGTAGAAATTCGAAAATATTTTCAGCGTTGAAATATTTTTTATGTTCTTGGAATGGTGGAGGCGCCGCGTTTGGAGATTGACATGATTGATGATTGTACACCACATCACACATAACGGCAGCGCTGAAATAGCCACCTGTTGTTTGACATATTAATGCGGCGTGTGCGCGCGCGAGGCACGCACTTTACCGCCGCCGCTGCCGCCGCCATACCGCAAAGCACCATTGTGTGTGCGGTGGCGGTGCGCGCCCGATTCATATGCGTAACCTTCGTATCATGTGTGTCGTGTGTCGTCAAAGCACCCCCGTGGGAATCGAACGCAAACATAATTTAACTACTTGCATGATATAACCTAAAAATGTTTACTTTAAAACATATAGAATGGAGTATGAATGGAGAAGGAAAGTTTTCGGAAAGATAACTTTTGTTTTGTTTCGTTTTGGTGTTGTAAACAACACATAAGATTGAACGTTTCTTTAATGCGTAGTATACGTATATGACTTGAGGTTTGAGGTTATGTTGCGTTAGGTTAGGTTAGAGATAAAATCATGAAATTGAGTGACCAACTGCACCCTCGAGTGTCTTTCGTAATGCATAGATATGCGATCCATCTATATCTACATTTGTATCCGTGATTTATTTCCAACTTGAACATTCTCCCACACCGCGGCCATTCATCTTGTTGTGATCAATTTGCATTTTGTTTCTTTTGAAATATTTTCCGTAAATATCCATAAGAATTTAACGGATACTTAAAAATATTTGATTGAAATTAAATAAATTAATTTTGTGATGGTGTGTTGTTGACATTTCAATATCAACCTCAAACCACACGTTTGAAGTTTTGTGGATTTTTCAACTCTTGTGGGGTGGTTGTCTCGCGAGAAAAGATACACGCATACGATCAGCGTCTCGTCTCGATTTCTATTCATGCGGGTGGAGGGTGCGCGTGCAGATTACGCCTAATGTATGCCACCTGTGCTCCGCGCTCAGGTCCCATGAGTTTCACGAGGATTTTACGCAAAAAGATTTTTAAACCACGCGGATAACATCCTCAAATTATACCCTAAAAAGGATATTTTTGTTTATTTAATTTTTACTTTTATATTTAGCTTTTTTCAACGTAGAATTTTATAAAAATTGATTTTTGGATCAATTGAGTGTCAAATCGGTCAATAAGTTTCTTAATTTTAATTTAGAGATATAAAAATGCTTATTAAACGCCCTTTAGGTTGATATTATATAACTATAACTATGATTTAACTATTTATCAACTTTCAACCCTTATTTTACACCATTAAAAATATATATTTTTGCAACAAAAAGTAGTCTATTTCCTTTTCTATAGTTTAAAATATCTGTATACCAAAATTTATCAAAATCGGCTCAATGGTTTTGGTTTAAAACCGTAACAAACAAACACATATTAAAATTTCTACTATTAGTTGGGATTAAAACACTTTGTATATTGAGATAACTACCGGAACGTCATTTATGTCATTACGATTGTTCACGATGTTGGTATGTGCGGTGTGTGCGGCTACATGCATTATAATGTAATCGACGACACATTATTCCTTCGAAACGGTGGCGGCGGGCGCATAAATAATTCGTCGGGCTCTTGAAGGCGTCGGCGTCTCTACGCGCGACGATGATTGATAATCAATATAAATGACATATTAATATGTCTTTTCCACACCTCGATTACATAGGTGTGCTGGTGGTGGCGCGCCAAATTGATTTCCATTAAGAATGCTCCGAAAAGGAATCCGGTTTTCGTAAATTCATAGTTAATGCGATGTGACACCAAGAACACAGGCGCACAAATTATCTGCATTAGACCACCCCTCGTACAACATATTAAATATCCATCTGTGTCGACGAAATCTAACGAATCTTTCGAAATCACACGCGTATCTGTGTCAATTGTGTGTTGTTGTTGTGAAACGAGTGAAACGTTATTTTTGGATCAATTTGTTGGAAAATATCGTGGACATTGAGAAGATTTCAAGAAGTCATTAAAAGTTTGCGCGCAACTTTACGGTATTTACTGGCAACGTGTTTTTATAACGACTTATGAATAACGAGTGGGTGGTATTGTGATGGGGAGCAATTTAATAACAAAACTCGAATGCACGAGTGTAGCGAACTGTAGTCAAGTGGGTATTGTAGTCTACTGCGCATGCGCAAGAGAATTAGTGATAGAGTGGGTTTCATTATTTACGAGTTACTATTTTCACTTTATTTCGTCTAACAATGTATTTACGTTGGTAATTTAAAAACGCGCAGTTTACTGCGCATGCGCAATAGACTTAACGATGCTGTAGTACTCTGCATTATTCACGCTTCCGTTTTTTTACTGAATTTTATTCTGCACTGCATTTACGTTAGTTATTTGAAGACTTATTATCTTATAATCCAGTAGCGTCTCGGTGGTCTTTACTTCTCATTCCAAAGTCACGTCGCCAGCGTCGTTGCGGTCTCATTTCTCCGCCGTAACATACGCTCGTATGTCACCGTTACAGGCCTGAAGCGGCCGCAACGACACGCTTTACACACGTTACATTACGTGTACCTCTACTCCGCCGTTTACGTTTCGGTCGACTGCAGCAGCAGCATCAGCTCCAGCAGCAGTTGAATTGGTAGTTGTGGGTGTAGTGTGTGTATGTTTGCCTGCTTGGCTAAGCGAGACTAACTGCGCGTCCTTAGCGCCGCGGCGAAGGAATCCTGTTGTGCCCTTGTTGGGCTAATGTATCAGACAGGCTGATGAAGACAACTCACCCGCTGGGGACGGCGTGCGCTGAGACCGCCGTGGGAGCATGGGAATATGGGATTTCAACCCTGGCCCCAGACATATGAACAAATTTTAATGGAAAAAACTGAGATTTTTTTCCGGCGTTTTTCATCAAATTACATTCGGTAATAAATTTATAATATAATAATTTATTCAAAGCCCCAAACGGTGTAAATTTTATTTTGTGGCTGTGGATACACACACACTTGTAGGTCACATGAAATAATAATTACGTAAATTTGATTTCCGTGCGGGGTGCGCTCGGCGCTGTTTGCCTCGTTTTTTTTTCGCGCTGACTTTTTATCGCCACCCTCATTGCGCTGCGTGTACTCTACCTGCCTGCATCCCCGATCTAATTGGGAAAATTTGTCCAAACGCGTCCCGTGAAGCGTATTTTCCTCAATTGCGTTTTAATCATTTCCAGCTCGGCTCTTATCCAATTCGTTGCTACCTTTTTTTATTCGTTTATTCATTGCATTCAAGGATCACGAAGCAACAGACGCAACAGCAACAACTGTTGATTGATCCTGTTACAAATCATTCTGTTGAATTTAATCCAAAATGTTACAAAAATGTTTTATATTTTAATTTTAATTTAAATGTCGAATGTGTTCCCGGCAGAAATTAAAAATTGCAAATGCAGGTTTTTTTCAAACGCGAAATTTGTTCTCTTTTTCCACGATGAGGGGTGATTCCAGTCAGAATTCGAATACGAATTGATTTGTTCGACTGCCACACAGCCCGTGACGTTCGGCGTTTGGCGGCGGCGGGGGTGGATGTCTGCAAATATTGAAATATGCACCCTCCGCTGCGGCGCGCTTGCCTGTTTATTATTTTGATTGACATGTTTGGCGAGGCTAATTTTTATATTTTTCCGAGGGCTGCTTGCATCGTTTTACGGTTTTGGCACTCGTTACAGATTAGCCCACGGCGAATAACTACATACAGTGTGTTTAGTTTATATTTAAAATTAAATTAAAGCATAAAAATATTTAATTTAATAATTTTAAAAGTTTTTGCGCAGCTGATAAACTTCGAATGTGATTTGGCGTGTGTAAATCCTTGAAATTTCATTTTCATTCAGCCGCGTTGTTCGAATTTCATAGAAATCGGTTTTTCATAGAATGCGACGCCTGATACGCCGAAGCGTTTGTTTTTATCGCCAGCGCGTTTTGTTTCTCACGAGTTTTACCTGGCCGTGAGCCGTAAGCGCACAGCGAGAACAAAGAAAACTTTCGACAATGGCGCGAACGCTGGCAAGGAAAAATCCTCTTTGCGCGCACAGCGCACACGCGTATTGATGTTACAAATGCGATTTCGATGAAATTTGCGCTGAAAGCACCTTTCGGACGGGGCGGAAATAAAATCTGATAATGTTCACTCAACAGATGCACGATCAAAAAATTTCTAAAGATATTTAATCACCATACATATTTAAAAAAACAAAATTTTTTCTTCTCTAAAAATTTTAATCAATATTTTAATAAATACAAAAGAAAAATGTGAATCACATCCTGAATTATCTACTTTTACACGCGCTGCGTCCTGGTTTCGGTTTCCAGGGATTAGTGATTGAAACTCTTATTTCGAGGTTGTAATGAATAAGGGAACAGTCGTTGGCGCGCTGCGGCGACAAAAAAAAACGGCGCGCTGCAAAGAAAAAGCATCGACGTCGTCGTCGTCCTTCGCTTGGCACGGAATGCTAATCACTGGCCTGGCTTGTGTGTGTCCCTCTGTTCCTTATTCGGACGGACAGCACCGCCAGAAGCCTCGCCGCCGCTGCCGGAATAATTAATTAGACTTCTTTGGGCATATTCTACGTGCCGCCTGCGTTCGCATTTTTTTCTTCGTGCAGCTGAGAGTCCTCGCTGCTCATTACATTAAAATTAGATTTAAAAATGTGGAAATTGTATCGCTGATTGCAATCCCAGTGAAGGATTTCCAGCTGCGGAGTGGTTGTTGTGTGCGTTTGCTCGACTGCAAACACAACGAGCCAACTTTAAAGTGGATTTTCAATTAGACGCAACACACAACATGCATTTACATTATTACTACCCTTAAATACAGAAAAATAAAAATAAAAAAATCAATACAACGTAATTTTCTCTGTTGCAGGGTGCACATAGTCAACAATCAAAGAAGTCGTTAAAAAAGAAAACCAACACGTAAGTAATATTTATTTTTATATTTATTTATTGCAGATGAATGACGTAGGACGTTGAATCTCTATTATCCTTGCAACTGATTTGAATGTGCGCATAAAAATCGGATTTGTTCCTTTTGCGCCGCTGCGAATCGAAAACACATTTGCTGCGATATGTATTCTCGGGCAATAAAACTTGCGCTGCCAAACCGATATCATGATATCCTGCATATCCTGGCGGGCAGGCAGGCGAGAGCAATAAAACTTTTGTTGTCAGCTCGTATATACATCCACGTATCCATAACGTATACGGGAGATATGCGCACCTCTAAGATTCACCCTTCACATGGGGGTAGATTCATATCTTGGTGCTATCAATACTGGAAAAACTTTCAAATTTTCCTCTCCTTGCAACTTTTGGAAAATACTATACTATGATTTACGGGATTGAGGTTTTTTTCGGCGTAAAATTTGAAATTTTCATTCCTCTGCGCGTTTTTTTGTGATGTATCGCTGTACACAGTGTTTATTATAAAGTAATAAGCGTCTCGGTAATAAAAAGGCGGTTTTGCGGTTTCCGGCGGAAAAGCGCGGTTATATAAATCTTTATAATGCTCGCGCGCTGTGCGGTGGTTGCGCCGGCTGTAATAATAACAACCCTTCGCGCCGGTGTGCAGCGCCTGCCACTTACCGTGTTATTTCCCGCTTGTTACTCCCGTACCTGCCGTTGCGTCGCGTTACGACAAGCTTCCCGGCGCGGTTCATGCTTCTCGAAGGACGACTACACGCCGAGTGAGCGTGCGAGGGGCTGGCGAGGGGGTTGGCAGCGCATTATCCGCTAACCGCAAGACGCTCGCCTTGGCACAGTCAGGCACTGACACGCCAAGGTGGAGAAAGGTACGAAACGCAAATTATATTAAACATTTTCAACCTGGATTGTATTTTTTTTTTAAATTGGGGGTTTTTGGAGTGCTAGTGAAGTGGAAAAAATTTAGGTGAATAATATGTAGTATTCTACTTAATTTTTATTTTTTAGAAGGAAAATAATCAAATTTTTAGTTTAAAAATATAAAAAATTTATAACTTAGATTTTTTAAAGATATGTCAGTCAAAATGTCCAGTAGTGAATAAAATAAGAAAAAATATAAGAAAATCCCCCCTATAGCTGGTCGGAAAAACGCAGATAAATCTACTTCGAATTTACGATCGTTCTCAAAGCAAGTCTGCAAAGGATTTAGTTACTTACACTTATCGAAGATTTTTTTTCTCCGTTTTTCGATCCCCGTGAACGTTTGGCAAGGATTCATAGTTCATACACGGTTTTCGGCCGGTGGAGAAAAGTGGGTGACGCGGTGCCAACCGGGGGCGGCACGAATTTCACGCCCATATATCACGCCGCCGCACGTATGGCGCATAGGCGCATAAATCACCCCGTTTGCCAGAGGTCGCACATGCGACATGCTACGACGACACTTTTCTAAGGTGCTTATAGTCCTAGTCGATTTTCCAGAAAAAAAAATGAGAAAAAATAAAAATCAGTACTTGGATTTAAATTTTACAATTTTAATTATATTTGTTCAGTGGATAATTTCCGCTGTGTTTGGATTGCGTAAACGTAAGGGTTGTGCACTCGAAAAGTCATCAGACGTTGCCGTTTCGCAGGGTTTTGAAGCGGGTCGAACGGGTTGAGCATGCGAACACACTCGAGCGCACCCGCAACCCTCATCCTCGTCAGTGTTTTCACATGCGGCACATTACTCGACATTGGAAAACATGACTAGAAAAACTCACAAAATTACAGAAGAAAAAAAATTGAAGCTTTAAAAACTAATTTGAAATTTTTTTCCGATTTTTTTTTCTAAAAAATGAAAACTTTGAGTATTATTGACGTTTCATTGACAGTCTTTAATTACTACCCTCTAGATGCACACATATGGTTTATTACCGTAAATCTCTTGAGATTACCCCCCTGGACGCGGGTGGCTCGTGAAGCGGAATTGAAAACTGTCCGAATTTTTGCGCATTTTGTCGGCGATTTTTTGCAGGGTGCAAAAGTGTTGAGTCACCGCCCGACTCCATCGTTGCTATCTCTGCGCGCCACCTCCGCCGCCCGAGAGAAGGTTTTCCGTGTTCGCAGCGAGTGCGGATTTTTTCCGCCGCCTTCCGCAAAGATGCGGAGCGCGTTTTTTGCGCGCGCCGCGCGTGGGGATGCGCTCGCGTCACTCACTGCGAATTACGCCACTTCACAAACACACGGGTTTAATCTTTTTTAAAGAGGGTCCGCACGCGCGTACGCTCTAGTTTAGCTAATTAAGAACCATTTAAAACGTCATTTCATATTTGCGGCAACCGGAAAAAAGCCTCAACTTGTTTAAACTCGCTGCCCAAAATTAACTGTTTAATTCTTTCGGTGAAACAAAAAATTTTAAAGTAAAAATGTAATATTTTTGTTTAAGGGTTGTAAATTTAAGGGTTGAAGATGTTTTTGTGATATTTTTATATGGATGCACTATCGATTTGTTAATTTATGCGTTTTGTTTCAAATGAATGCATTTGCGGTAGTAAATGAAACTTTTCGGGTCTTTGGGGGGCGGCGCGCGGATTTGTATGTCAGTGTAGTAAAAAGTTTCAGTTTATAATTTCCCTCGTTCGCAAAGTGTTGTATAAGTTGGTCGAGTTTTGAGTTGATGGCGAGTTTGTTTCCGCGGTGGGGGAATGTTTTGGTGTCGGGTTTTCGGACCCGCCGCCGCCGTTGCCATTTTGTCCTTGCAAAAGTCGACGCTCCCGCCGCGCCGTGCCGCGAACTTCGGAAACACAAATTACACTTGGTACTTTCTCTCGCTGCTGATGGCGGCGGCGGCGGCAGCGCCGCGCATGAACTAGTTAAGGAAACTTGATGGGGTAGGTCGACGCCGCCGCCGCCGCCGCGTCCAACTTTTTATTTTTAATGATTACTTTGGCCGTTTTCCTTCCGCCACCGCCCCTCTCGCGAGACTTCTTGTTCTTGTTCACTTCTTCGACTTTGACTCGCATTGAACTTGGGGAAAATTGACTTGGAACTTGCGAGACTTCGAGTTGGAGTTCTTGTTCTTCTTCTTCGCGCCAGCAGGGGGATGGAGGTGGACGATGCACATGCAGAAATGTAATAAAAACTAAACTAAAGTAAAAGTATCCTGACCCCAAAACGCCGCGAATCCAACTTTCGATTCAAACAATTCCAAGATGAGTTACAACTAGGGGCTGAAATTAAATCAACCCTCATCGGGTACACATCCCTCTTAAAAAAAAGAATCCGTGGGGAATGAAAACGAGGGCATTGAGTACATTCCAATGCGCGCAACTATTTGCTGTTTATTCAGTAGAACAAACAAAAAAAAAAACGCGGAGCTCCGATTGAATTATTTTATTCTCCGATCCGAAGGAATTCGCCGGTCAGAGAGAAATCATCAAACGAATATTTTCGTTTCGTGCTCGCGTCGCAACCTTGCATCGACATCTACAGACGATTCAACTTACTAGCGTGCCTCGCGTTAGGGGTGGCGACTCACCGCCTCCATTCATCTCACTCTGACTTCCGATTTCTCTCTCCCTCTCTTTATATTTTCCTGACTGCGCGCGCGTCATGCGCCGCCACCACCCTTGCTCGCTGCTTGCCGCCGCCGCTCGCTCGCACTCTCTGCACTCGGGCGGCAGTTAGTCGTGCAGTGTCTTCGCTAGCCGCCAGTCGTGCCGCTGCTCAAAAAGTTCGTGTGCGTTTTGTGCGAAGGGCTGCAAGTTGTGAGTTGAAGGGTCGCGGATTCAGTGTGCGTTCGTCGCTTGCGAGAGGCAGTACTGCCGCCGCCCGGTGAAGGAAAATTACGCGTTCGCTGAAATAAAACAAAAATGTTTTAATTTAAATTTAAATTTAAAAAAACTTTTAAAGAAAACTGTTATGTGGTAAACTTTGGTGAAAAGTTTCGAAAACTTTTGGTGAAAAAATTGTTAAAATGTTAGAAACAGCGCTGCACTCAAGGTACGAAATAATTTTTACCTTTGTTGCAAGTTTCATTAACACACAACTTATCCTGCATACCAAAACAACCCTTAAACTTAAATTTTTTCCAAATAAAAATTCCTTAACACCTAAATGGTATTAAGTTCATGTTCATGTTCGCGTCGTTGCAAACAATCAAAAAAAAAAACAAGTGCTGTGGTTTTGAGGGTGGTTGAGGAGGCGGCTAGTGGTGGATTTAACTCCGCCGTCTGACCGAAAATTACGATAGTGTCCGCCGGGCTTAGCAGCGTCTGCTCTGGAAAACATCCGCTTTGCTCTCGCTCGCCGCTGGTGCGGTGATGATGTTGTAAAAGTCGAAACTACCCGGGGTCGCGGCGCGGGGGCGGCGGGAGATTAGCCATTCGACGCGTTATCCACCGCGCGGGTGGATACTTTAAAGCCCCTCGCAACTCTCGCGGAGTATATCAGCTCGGGCGCAGGAATCGCAGGAATCGCTGGGATTTTAGGATCTTCTAACGATCGGTTTAAGCAGAACTTAAACTTTACTCGCGTAATCGTAGGAGAGCTCGAACGACAAGCACACACGATGCGAGTTTATGCCGGTTATCAGCAGAAACAAAAACCCAGCTTGTTTCTGCTGATGAAAGAAATCAAAGAAAACAGGGAAAAAGTTTGAAAGTTTAATTCGGAGTTGCGCTTGTTCCAGATCGAGTCGAACATTCGGTTATCCCGCATTAAAGAAGATGCCATCGGGCGAGAGGGAGGAGGCGGCCCGGCGGCGGCGCAAGCTGGACGAGAAGATCGAGCTCGTGCTACCGCAAAAGAAGCGCTCGCTCGCGTTTACCACAGCGGCTGAGTCCGAGAGCTTGATCCGCGAAACGGAGGCCGCGCTGAAAACGCTCAGTGGCAGCTGGGCGGGCGGCAGCCGCCCCCAGGCCACTTGTCGTGATGAGAAACCCGCGTTTGAGAACCTGTTCGCTGACGGGCGACCGGATGCCGCCGATTCGAACTCGCTCAAAGACGTGATCACCTTCCGCGATGCGCACTCGGCCGCCTCCAATGCCTCCTCCTCCGTACTGAGGGTAAAACGCGAGATAGACCATGAGAGCGTCGATTACGACCAGCTCGACGACGATGACTCGTCGCCCGAGCTCGAAATCGACATGTCCCTGTCGCCGGAGGCGGCCACTTGCAAGGATAATAGAGATGACTCCGCGCGGCCCTTTCTCAGCACGCCTTCGTCTTCGTTTTCCAGCGCGTCGGCGTTCCGCCCGCCCAGCTCAAAGCTGCAGGGCGGCCACTACGCGGACGCCTTCGGTTACCATCTGCAGGGAGCCTCCGCCGCTGCCATCGCCGCCGTCGAGAAGGCGAAGTCGATGGGCAAAGCCGACCTGCCGCCTGGGACCAGCGCAGGCGGCAGCAAACCGGATTCCTCCAAGCAGTACACGATCCTTCAGCCAACAGGGGTTGCATCACGAGCCGCCAGCGCGTTACAGGAGGCGGCGAGGGACGCGCCCATCGCCGAGGCTAAGGTTCTACCAGGCGCGCTTAGTCCTGCAAGCATCAGTCGTGGAGGTAAACATTTTCCTAACAAACAAAACAAAAAAACTGTTGTCGTGTGGTGTGATTGATCCTGGTGAAGCTGGTGAAATGTCTGGAATGTGCTGGAACGGATGGACGAATGAGAGAGGCGAGCGATAAAGATTGGAGTCCAGTCCTGTATGTGTACATAATCGGCAGGCACGGCACCTCTATGTGGAATATGTGGCCGTATGTGCTCGAAAGGTGGTTGGGGGCCGCCTCCGGACGGACGAATCGCGTGCGCGGTGCGCGCAGGACGAAAAAAAAAAGAGGACGGCATCCAACCTATAAGAAAAAACGCAGGCGCAAGCTGCTGTTTTCACGCGCGCTACTACTCTACCGCGAGAAACATGAACATCGTGTTTCGTCCTGAAAGTCCTTAGAGTCCTCTGCGAGTCCTGAGAGTCCTTTTTGCTCCGCAACACTCACAAACTTTTTTCAGTTTTGCGCGCGCAGTAAACGTGTTCTGTTTTTTTTTCTTGTGTAGCTCGCGCGCGTTTATCCTTGTTTGCTTTCCACACGCCGCCCGCCTATCGGCTGCGTTGGCGGCGGCGGGGGCGGCGTCGAAGTGGGGGTATCGGCTAGTCCGCAGGTGCGGTGACCGTTCGCCCGCCGCCCTGCTGTGTGCGCGCGTTCACGCTGCGGTTTTCTTTTTTCCACCGCCGCCGCCGCCAACGCGCGCCCCGCCGCCGTCAGAGTGGTAGGAAAAAACGAATATTTTTCTCGCGAGTCTCCACCCGCGCACGCCGCTCATAGGCTAATCGACCCGGCATGCGCGCCGCCCCCGCCGCCACCGGAACGATATGTGCACACACACCTCGTGCATGTGCACATACGGTTTATGTATCAGCATAAAACCTGCGAAAAGTTTTACGGGCGCCGCGGGAGCCGGCAAACACATAGTGTAGGTACATAACATACACACATACACCCAACGGGGGCGGGTGGGTCATGGGAGGGTGAATTATCGCCCGCCATTTGCTTCGCGCACGTCGCCGGCGATTTTTAAACGTCTTTCGTCCGACGCCCGTGCGCCCCGAATTAGTTATTAATGCGCATCGGCGTGTATGTGTTTGACAAGTTGTGTGTTTCAAGTTGCCTATTGATTAGAGCTTTGCGTGCAATGTGTGTTGTCTAGTTTATAGTATGTTTTCTTCGTTTTATTGCTTGTGCTTGTGTGAGGATGTGCGACTATTGATTTGTGGACGGTTTTTTTTTCTATTTTTGCTAGGACAAAACAAAATCTAAACGCAGCGCTTTTGTTTTGTTGCAGACGGCACTAAATGCCCGACGCCTGGCTGTACGGGACAAGGACATGTCACCGGACTGTACTCGCACCATCGAAGGTAAGTGAAGACTGTCTAAGTAAACTCTACCGAAACGTTTAAACAACTCTTTCAATGCTAAAATTAGTCTGTCCGGATGTCCACGAAAGGATAAATTAACTCCTGAAAGTAAGTTTTATAAACAAACCCATAAATCAACCGATTTACGTTTCAACCTAATTTTTCTGAATCTTTTTTGTTTTTGAAATTTGTTTTCTTTACGTTTTGCACTCATTTTGTATGTTTGGTTGCGTTATTTTTGACTATTTTAACGCCTATTCTCCATTTTGCTTGACCGCCATTTTGTTCCGATTTTGATTTGATCGTTGCGGGGTAGAGAGCGCTCGTTCTGTATGTTTTTCTGTTTCATTTTCGTATATTGCGTAGTTGTGTACCATTTTTTCGCCGTGATTTTGAAAGCGACACGTGCACCAACGTAGTGATTGTGTCTTGATTGACATTCTGTAACAAGTACGAGTACGAGCACCCAAAGAATCAACTATCAGAGATTTGAGTATAATAAGAACCAAGTGATACGATTTTGCGACTAATGAATGTGTGTGTAGCGTATCTTTTAAGTTTTTGATTGAGTTTTCGTGTTTTTTGAGTTTTTTTTTTTTTGGGTTTGAGTTTTTTTTAAATCAAAATTATACCAACGAGTATTTCTCTCTATCTCTATCTATATCTCTCTACCCGCCGATTGTTGTTTGAGTTGAGTTTTGAGTTTGTTGCGTTACACATACCTCTCTATGCCGATCTGTGGGGGATTATTATACTCACGCTCGCTGATCTGATATGTGATTCTCGCGTCCGACAGTTTTGGCGCTGCACGAGACGATACTGAAATGCCCGACGCCGGGATGTAACGGGCGCGGGCACGTGAGCGCGAATCGCAACACGCACCGCAGCCTCTCGGGCTGCCCCATCGCCGCCGCCGGCAAGCAGGCGGCGCGCGACCTCAAATACCAGGCCGGCCTGCAGCGCATCAAATCGCCGCACGCTTCGGCCGCCGCCTCCACGCCGCTCGGTAAGCAGCTCGTGCTCGTACCAACTGTAGACATCTAGAATGTAGCCTACCATCTGATCCGCCATTTTGTTTATTATATTACATCTACATATGGTGATTTTTGCGCAGTGGTCTCTTGTGGCGAGTTCAGCGGAAGTTACGACGGCAAATCGGCGCCTTCGGACGACGTCAAACCCAACTATCTGCTCGGCTACGCAGCCACCACCACCTCGGTAACCTCCTCGTCAGCATCCGCATCCGCCTCTTCGTCGGTAACCGCAGCAGCCGCGGACAACCACCCGGAGGACTACTACCCCAAGACGCATCTCAAGGAAGGCATGAAAGTGCCCAAAACCGAGGTGGCATCTTCCTTGAGCTGCACCCGCGACCAGCAACAGTTGATCGTACCCAAAACGGAAAACACAGCCTGCCGCTCACCGCTCTCACGCGGACAGAACTACGGTGAGTACATGAACCAAGACTCCAACTCGTCGTCGTTGTCCAGCGTGGACGCAATGTCAACTCGACCACATCATCCGATGCATCATCAGATGGCACCACAAGCCTACAATGACGACCGCCATCAGCTACCGCACCGATCACCCTACCAGCAAAGCCCACTCTCGGATGAAATGTACCGATCGGAGCACTCGATGAGATCTTATACGGATATGAGTGACTCCATTAGTAATGGCATAGCTAGACCAGTGGTCACCTACTCAAATGAATTAACCGCACGGCAATATGACGGAACGATGGTAAACTCCGCCTCGCATAGACCTTATGATCCAGGCACCTCAACCGCCTTCGAAAGGTACGACTCCAGCAATCAATGTGGGAGTGCCATGCAGCAATCTCTCATGGGTGCTAGAGGTGGCCCTCAACAATCCATGTACGGGTCTTATGCCATGGACGACCAGGAACGTTATCCGGAGCAGATGAGTGTCACCGGGGCACCTGGGGCACCTCCCATGATGAAAACCGAACCGGATGAGAACAGTGGACCTTTATATCCAAGGTAATAGTTAATAAATAATATCTAATTATAAATAAACATAAATATCCCCTAGACCTATGTATCAATACGATACGTCAACTGGTCACGTCCCAGTGGGTTTCTCCGCCATCAACTTATCGGTGAAGTGCGTGACGACAGCGCAAGCGGCGCAAATGAAAGCATCCGGCGGCGGTGGCCCGCACACGTCACCCGGCGGGTCCGTCATAGATCTTTCCACGTCGAGCGTCACCACAACCAGCCCGCAGGTAAGCGCTAGCGCTGCGTTAACGATAATGGCGTTCACCCCGAACGCTTGAATAAATAACCACAGCGGTGTTGTGGCTCGTGGTCAGTCGTTAATAAAGCTCGCGTCCGCAGGTGGCGTACAGCTCGCCGCACTACGGCGGTCAACGAGTTGGCGGTAGCCCGCAGGCGGCGGCCAGTCCACATCTATCCGCCAGCCCGCAGGTGCCCAGTCCGCAGGGGCAGACCCTGGATCTGAGTGTCAGCAGACTTTCGCACAGGTAAGCACCTCCTTCGGATTTATTATTCATTACGCTCAATTCTCGTTTGTTGTGACTCCAGCGGGGTGCGGCCGGTTGTGTCGACTTTTGTTTCGGGGCCGGTGCTTGCTCCTGGATCGGGGTACAGTCGAGAATCTACGCCGGATTCAGGCGGATCGCATTACATGGATGCTTACCGTGATTCCGCTGGTATGTATTTAATTAAAATTCATTTTTTATGTTTTTATATTGCATTTATAAAATGTTAGGTTATGGTCCGATGAGTCCACATCCAGGATACGGAATGACGACAGTGGGTGCTGATTATCCAACCAATCCGTACACGCCGTACACAACGGGATATTCATGCACAGGCGGGTATCCTGGGGCGGTGACCACTGGGTACCCAGCACCGCCAGGCGGATATTCTCCTGGACCTTGTTATTCTATGCCGCCACCTCAACATTCCCTCTCACAGCACGACAAGCAACCTAATAAGGACAATAGGTAAATATCAACATTGCCAAAAATTAAAATTTAGAAAATAAGCAGC
This sequence comes from Dalotia coriaria, assembly GCF_025399875.1. Taxonomy (NCBI): domain Eukaryota; kingdom Metazoa; phylum Arthropoda; class Insecta; order Coleoptera; family Staphylinidae; genus Dalotia; species Dalotia coriaria. The sequence goes on from NW_027045445.1 coordinate 8,690,588, forward strand.
TGGCTTTGAAACAATTAATTCGAAAACAAAATGGGGTCGATTGTTAAGTCATTTCCGTAAAAGTTAACCATGACAAACTGTGAAACACCAACCAGGTAATTTATTTGTTTCAATCACGTTGAATTAAGAGTTAAATTCTGTTTAAAACACGAAAACGGTGTGTGTGTACTGAGAACCATTTTCTGTGAGTATTAATTTATTAGGTGCTGGTTTGCTATTAAAAAAATGGCGAATGTAAAATGGTACAAGTCATATTTTGTAGGTTATGTAAGTTTGACAAGTCAAACATCAGTCAAAACACTTATATTATCAGTTTATTGCTTACCTAACATAATATGCGTCATTTCACAGCAAAAATCAATACAGTTGACTACTTTTAACGACGCAACACTATTTAAACAAGTCCGTTGGTGTAAATATTGTAAAACATCGAAAACAAGTGTTAAAATAATTTTTTGATGCGCCCCTGTCTATAATTCAAACGCGACCGCTTGGATGCGCTTCCAACCGTTGCGGCGCATGCGCTCTGTGCCCCCACTAAACTCACAATGTATGGCGCTCCGCTTTATGCTTCGTTTGTACCGGTGCGTAACAAACGAGTCGAGTCGATGTCGGCGTCCATCGCTCGCGCGCAAAACACCAAAACTTTGCCAAACACTCGAAACAAACGCCCGCACGCATCCGCCTATGCGTCGGCTGCAAAAATTCGCCACAAATAGTGCAAACATGGACGCGTACAAATAGAATGCGAAAAGTTTGAAAGTTTCAAAAACGAAAAGTGCACACACACGGAATGCAATAAAAAGTTTACCACAGCAGTATGACGATGGAAACAAACCAGCGCGATGAGGAAGATGTCGACTCGGCGATGTTTTTCCGCATCTTCGACGAAATGGGCGGCGCATACTACGACGAAGAGCAAGACGCTTACTATGGGTAATGATATTTAACCTGACAATAGGCAGGTAGACGCATACAAACAAAAACTTGTGAAAAAGTTACAAAACAAGCCATGTATTTATAGGTTAGTTTGTAATTTGTTAGTTTACAGACGAAAAAGCCATTCGCGAAGTGTTTCAATACTTATTTTATCGCGTACTAAATTGTTTGGAATGACTTTTATGTTTTGCGTTGTAAATCTAAACACAAGAAGCCATAGGATTACAAATACAATACAAGTTTACGACAGGGTTGGATTTAAAATTTTTGTTTTTAAAAATAATTCATAAATTGATGTATAATGTGTTTAAATTGTTTTAGTTTATCCGGATGTCCACGATCGGATCGTTCACAATTGGCGGCGCACTCACAGGAACTGAAATGCCCAACGCCCGGCTGCGACGGGTCGGGCCATGTCACCGGGAATTACTCATCGCACCGCAGCCTCTCCGGCTGCCCGCGTGCGAACAAACCGAAGAGCAAGCCGCGCGACGGCCAGGACTCGGAACCGCTAAGGTAAAGCTCGTCCCCGACAGTGCAACGCACACAGCGAAACTATAGCGTTACAATAAAACAAGATGGCCGCTTCAATTGACCAGAAGCGCCATGCAATATATTCAAAAAAAAACCAAACGCGACGATTTGATTCGAAACTTTTTGCGAAATCGACCGCCCGTAGTACGTTGTAATGCTGTGTTGATTTGTTGTTGACTTGTTGATCACAACTGTGGTGTTGTTGTTTTATTTTTCTAACGTTGAGCTTCGCTTTTTCACGCCCTACCTATAGATGCCCGATACCGGGCTGCGATGGTTCAGGACACGCAACTGGCAAATTTTTGTCGCATCGAAGGTAATTTCTATTCCATGATTGCAAACCAAAACAAACAAAATGAGTGTTTATTTTTTTTCTCGCTTTATTTTTCGTTGAAATTTTGATTCTTTGATCTCGATTTAGTTTTGTTTTGTTGTTTTTTTTTTGTTTTAGTTCTTCCTTTAGTAATTTCTTCTATCATTGAGACAAAAAGCGGTGGATTGATTAATTATTTTGGATTTTTTTGAAATTTAGAAACTTATTTATTCCTTCATATATATTCCAAGCACCAGAAATGTTGCAAGTGTGCGAGATCTGAAATCTTTCTCTGTTGTCTGTTCAGTGCGTCCGGATGCCCGATCGCCAACCGAAACAAGATGCGCATCATGGAGACGGGCGGGCCGGTGGAGAGTCACAAGGTGGCTGTCGCCGCCGCCACCGCGATGAAGTTTGACGGCGTCAACTGCCCGACGCCCGGCTGCGATGGTACGGGGCACATTAACGGCTCGTTTCTCACGCATCGATCGCTGAGCGGTTGCCCTGTTGCAGGTCAGACCGTCAAGAAGCCCAAGTACTCGGAGGACATGCCCTTCTACGCGTCCAAAACCTACACAGGTATTTATTCCGACGCGCCGCCGCCGCAGCAGCAGCAGCAGCAGCCGCTTTGTTCTTTTCTGGATTGCCGTGTTCTTTTCGTGTTTTCTACCAATTTATTATTTCTGCACGTTCGATGTCGTAGTCTAAGATTTATAATAAGATTTAAAGGTGTGAATGGGAGAGAGTGTGTGCTTTGTGTAGGAAACCATGAACCATCTTGGCGCCGCCCCCCAAATGCGGGCGGGGCGTGCCTCGTTTCTGTTGCTATAAAACAAATGTTTCAATTTCAGATCTGATATATTTCTAAGCGAGCGCAGTTGCGAGTTGCTAGAGTTGAACGTGTGATATATTAAACTGGAGTTTAAAACTAACCAAACAAAAACAAAAAAAAACAAACAGAGTCTATTTTTTACAAAGTAAAGAGAAAGTTTAAGAGGTTCGTGGTGGGTGCCGGTGGTGGTGGTGGTGGTAGTCGTGGTGGTGGTGATTGGTGCAAATGGCCGTCTGGAAGATGAAAGATTAAAAGTAATTACAAATATCCCTCGGCTCTGGCGGGCGCGTTGCGGGCGATTGCTTCTAACGCTGGTGCGCCATGTTGCGCGCTTGTTGCAGGACTGGACGGCAATGGCGCGACGGGCGCCAACGGCGAGGACCTCATGAGCCTGGAGGCGGAGATCTCGGAGCTGCAGCGCGAGAACGCGCGCGTCGAGTCCCAAATGCTGCGTCTCAAGTCTGACATCAATGCGATGGAGAACCATCTCAGCAATGGCGAAAAGGTATTGATACGCATTCTTTGCCTATTCAGTTGAAATATTATGATATTACATGTTAGACAAATCGAAATTCTTGCTTTAATGTTTGATGCTTTTCGTTTTCACAAAACGTAAACCTAACATATAGTTTCATATATTTCACCGCCCACAGTCGGATTGCAATAAAAACCCAATTCTCACCCTCCAAAATTCTACCAGGAAACGACGGTAATGGCGCAGCGCAACACCAACCTGAACGAGTACTATGAAAGTCTGCGCAACAACGTCATCACGCTGCTGGAGCACGTGCGGTTGCCGGCCGGTGGTGGCGGCGGCGGTCCTAACCCCACTGGGGGTGCTCCCGGTGCGCCACCTGAGAAGCTCGGCCAGGAGAACTTTGACTCGTACCTCACCAAGCTGCAGACGCTCTGCACCCCCGAAGGGTACTGCAGCGACGAGAACCGCCCTCTGTACGAGACGGTCAAGTGCGCCCTGCAGGACTTCACCGTGCTTCCTACGCCTATCTAAGCAAGGGCGCGTTTAACCCACCCCCACGCACGCCATCTATGATCTGTTAGTTGTAATCGTGTCGCGCAGGGTTCGCTTCGAATGACGATATTTATATTTAAATTGTGATCTAACTGTAAATACAAATTACGCATATGACGATTGTGGAGGAATCCCAAAGAGATAAAAAAACGCTGTAGATAAATTACTTTAGTGCGCCCAGCCGTAGCCCGGCGAGACTTGTGTATATTGTAACTGTAAATAGTCTGTTTTACGTTTATAATGTTTTTATAATGAGTAAGATTGTTTCCTCTTTTTTATAACGACGAAAACCTAAACAAATTGTATCTGTACAAAGCGACGCAGGACGATGATGAGTATGATGTTGACGGTGAAGCTAACTCACTGACGTAACGAAACCACGCGACATAGACCAGTTTTGTTTCCCTTAGAACTGTGATTATGTAAACGAGTATATAAATTAATGATATAGACCTTAATAGTGTTATTTGTAAACTCTTTGAAAATGTGCAATTGAATATAAATGATAAACAAAAACCCAAAAAAATGATGACGCGCAGTCACGAGGTGTTCAGATATCGATGTAAAGCGACACGCTGACTATGATTTGATCGTTTATCTCTCCTCCCCGCCGAAGTAACAACACACACACACATTCGTTTTTCTACTTACCGTGACTACATACTATGCATGCATCTATGCGGAAAACTATTTCAAGCTCGTTGTGAAAAATCTGTACATACTGAAAAAACAAATGATGCGCCACGCGAAACACGAACGGAGGCGAATGTTAGTATAATTCCGAGAAATTCAACTCTACATTCATTATTGGGTATTTCATTTGTTCACACATCAAATATCTATGTTATAACTACATGTGTTGTTATAAAATATTATTAAAACTATATTAATGATAACTCATCTGGAGAATTTCTACCATTGACTCCATTTTTGTTCAGTTTTTGATATTAAGGGTTTGGTTATTGTTTTTTTAACTGTCAGAAGCTATTCCAATCAGTTCCAGCGAACATTTGTTTTTGCTATGAAGCCAGTTTTGTTATTAAATTAATTTTCTAGTCAATACCGTGAAAATATTTGATGATTTTAAACTTAGAGATCCAAAACTGTTAAAAGTTTAGTCCTTACATATCTGCAGGATTGGTTGCATTAATTATGGAATATGATTAATAGTGCGCTTAAGAACAACTACAAAGTTTGGTATTCTTTACTTAAATATGATAGTATACTTCCCCTCCCCTATCATGGATTGTAAACAAATAGCTGAGTCCGTATCAGCGACCCCTTCAGTCGTCCCCAGGCCGTGCACTGCGACACACGTGTTTATTGCTACGATCAAAATGTGCAGTGATTTAAACAATCATTCTAAAAACAATTGTGATTACGTTGAAGTGACTTCTTGAGAATTATATCGTTGTTAACAAAATGGCAAACGTAACTTACATAGTTAATTATTGTGCTTTAGTTATAAAGGTGTTGCGAAGTGAACTCTGAACTCTAGAAACAGTGAATTGTTGATGTTTTGAAGATAGTCATGCCGCGAACTGAATTGAAGGATTCCAGTAGGAATGCACTAAAGATTGGAGCAAGTGAAGTTTCAAAGAGGGAACAGGCTTGGAGACGTCGATGAATTGATAATTATTGCAAACGGTTTACGAGAAACCAACCAAACATGTCTCGGAAGTTGTTATCTACGACGAAAACACAGAACAGCAACCGAGTGAAAGTACGGTGAATCTAATCTTAACCCGATTCCAAAAACTAACCAACGCTGAGATGTGCAAATTATACCTGTAAAGAACATAAATTCCTCTACAAAATTCGGATATTAAAGGAATGTTTTCACATTTAGGCAAAAAGTAAGTACTTTTGCAATAAAAATATTTACTGCGTATGCATATTAAGTATAATACATAACAGCTCTAAATTACATTAATTACGACATATATTTTTATTTCATCACTCATAAAATAATCAATTTTATATAAAAAACAAGGTATCATTGTATAAAATTTTCATGACTTCTTTCGTCAATTTTTTGAAACCAGTTTAAAAAACTGAGTTAGTTGGTGGCGCCACCACGAGCAGGTGCTGCAACTACAAATGATTCTTTCAATTTTTGTTTTTCACTGATCATTAATCTTAGTGCGTATATTAAACTATAATATTAGTGAAATTACATTCATTATTTACTCAAATGTAGTCTTTAAGTGATACAAAGTTACAGTTATTACCTTACTACGACGTAAAGCAGCTTACTTTAAAAATGTCATCAATAGCATGGCTTCATTGTAATAAATGCGCCGTCTTCAAGAAGCAAACTTTTAATTTAACTGAATGTGGTCATCTCTTGTGTATGGCATGTAACCAACGCGCAAGTAAGTACACATTTTCAACCATTTAAACGTTATCTTCAATTAAACTTTGCACGTGTTTAAAACTTTACAATTACAGTCAACCAGGGAACATGCCCGATTTGTCACAAACGAATTGCAAACGTGATGCCACTAGATAACAACACGCCGCCGGGAATCACTCGTCTTTTTTCCGATGAAAATTTGTGTTTTCCTCAGGTATAGTTTGCATTCGAGTTTATGACAGAAGAATGCATGTAATAATTATATGTTTTCTGTGAAGATTCTAAAATTTCAAAATAAGCAGTATGATCATATTCTTGAACATCTTAAGAAAAGAGTTACTAGCGCTGAGAATGAACTTGAGCAGTTAAAGAAAGAAACTGCTGGTCAATACCAGCGATTGGCAAGTTTAGACCAACAAATGAAAACTGTAAGTTTTTGTCTAGTTGTTTAAAGTTAACAACAAGTACTTTTTATTTTTAAAATTTAATAGTTAAATATTGAGGATGATTGTATGAGCGCACGCCTCGGCATGCCATCAGGATCACGGATGCATATGAGTATCGACAGAAATGGTTTAAATGCTATCAGACGAGAACCACCAAGATTCCAACTTCACCATAATAATCCATTAGATCTTCAGCACCATGAACTTTATGGCAGAAGAGTTAATCCACTAAAGGTGCAATTGTGTTATTATGTCATAGATTTTAAATTTAAATATCCATTGTTGCTTTTAGCCAACTACGGCTTTTGCGCTGCTAAGTGACGATCAAGACAGTTCAGCTAGCAATCGACCCGGATCTTCAACTGGTGCAGTTCCGAAGAAAATTAGCAAAAAGAAGCGTTATTAAATAATAATTTAAATTTAAGTTTTTTAAAAGAATTGCTTTTGTTTTAGAGTTTTTGTTTCTTTTAATAATACGTGCGCATTCATATCGTGCAAATTCTAAAACCTCAAATAAGTAAATCATATTTGGCGCCGTCTTTTACAGCTACACACACAATTTCAAATGACTTCTTAACCTCACTTTAATTTGTTAGTTGTTGTCCACCACGTGCTGGCGGCGTAAACGTGTTTCTGTTTAGTTCTGCGTAAATATTCATTGTCATGGGACGAAAAGCAAAGTTTGACGAAGAACATAATGTTGTTAAAAAGGGCCCCGGGCGCAAGGCGAAGAAACAAAAAGATCCGGTCTTTTTAAAATCACAACTTGCTGGTGAGTTTCGGAAATTAGCCGAAAATTCCGACTTTCTTTTCAAAGTTTAATTTTACTTGAATTTATATTTGTAGAGAATGATGGTCCAAAGAAATTAAGTAGACACCAAGCCAAAAGGGCAATGAAACGTAACGAAAAGAAACAAGTCCGCCAAGAAAAACAGAAATCAGCCTTATTGAAGAAACAACAAGCTGCAGTTTCTACAAAACCTACAAAAAAGAAGAAAGAAGCTTATACTAGTGATGGTGAAGAGGATGATGATGAAGATGAAGATGAATCTGATGAGATTGATGAACAAGAAGATTCTGAACAGGACAGTGGAGAAGAAGCTTCAATGGATGATGAGGATGAAGATGATGCTGAAGAGGAGGAAGAGGAAGATGATGATGAAGGAGAAGGCTACACAGATGAGAACAAGTCATGGCTAAAACCTAAAAATAAGAAAAATATTTCAACAGAAGAAGATTCTGATGAAGCAGAAGAAGAGGAATCTGAAGATGATGAAGACAACTTAAAGGTAGGCAATTTGGATGACATGGATTCTGATCAAGATGATGACTCTGATGAGGATGAAGATGACGAATTTAACGCTGAAGGATCCGATGACGAATTACCGATCGAGAAACAAAATCGCAAGTTAAAGAAGAAAATGGCGAAGATCGCGAAAGAATCTGAAGAGGAAATTCAACTGAATATTAGAGATCAGGAAAAGTTTGAGTTTCCGAGTGGAGATGACCAGGAAACAACCAATTTACAAGACATCCAACAACGAATTCAAGATGTATTGCGAGTATTAGCTGATTTCCAGAGACTCCGGGATGCAAACCACGCTAGATCCGAATACGTAGAGTTATTGAAGAAAGATTTATGCGCTTACTACAGCTACAATGAGTTCCTAATGGAAAAACTCATGCAACTCTTTCCATTGAATGAATTTCTAGAATTCCTCGAAGCATCTGAGGTTCAGCGTCCGCTTACCATTCGTACGAACAGTTTGAAGACGAGAAGACGTGACCTGGCTCAAGCTCTGATTAATCGCGGAGTAAATTTAGATCCGATTGGTAAATGGTCAAAGGTAGGTCTTGTCATCTACTCCAGTCAGGTACCAATGGGTGCAACACCCGAATATCTTGCCGGACATTATATTATTCAAGGCGCGTCGAGTTTGCTGCCTGTAATGGCGCTCGCCCCGCAACCCAACGAAAGAATTTTAGACATGTGTGCTGCCCCTGGCGGTAAAGCGTCGCACATTGCTGCTATTATGAAGAACACAGGCGTGGTATTTGTCAATGACGTAAATAAAGATCGTGTCAAAGCAGTTGTGGGTAACTTTCATCGGTTGGGAATTGTCAATTCGGTGATTTCCACCGTTGACGGGCGGAAATTTCCGAGTATTATTACTGGTTTTGACAGGATTTTGCTGGATGCTCCTTGTACTGGTACAGGTGTTGTTGCGAAGGATCAAAGCGTAAAAACTAGCAAAGATGAACAGGATATTCAGAGATGTTATACGTTGCAAAGAGAGTTGTTACTAGCTGCGATAGATTGCGTTAATGCTAAGAGTACCACAGGTGGTTATATTGTTTATTCTACTTGTTCGATATTGCCGGAAGAAAATGAGTGTGTGATTGATTATGCCCTGAAGAAGCGTAACGTCAAGCTGGTGAATACTGGTTTGGAGTTTGGTACAGAAGGATTTACAAGTTATCGCCAGCATCGGTTTCACCCGACAATGAAGCTGACGAAGCGATTCTATCCGCACACACATAACATGGATGGATTTTTCGTTGCAAAGTTGAAAAAGTTTTCGAATGTTATTCCAAGCAATGCTGGAGATTCTGCTAAGATTGCTGAAGGTGATAAAAAGGAGGAGAATGGTAAACGAGGACATTCCGATGACGAAACATCTTCTGGGGATGATGTTAAAGAGACGAAAGTTGTCAAGAAACAAAAGAGGGACGGTGGTAAAGCACCTAAGCAAAATAAGCAAAATGGCGTACAGAAAACTGGAAATCAGACTAAAAAACAAAAGAATAAACAAGTAAATGGCGGTCAAAGTCCTACCAGTAAATCACCGAAACAATCAAAACAGGCCACAGCACAATCACCCAAAACAAGTCCCAAACAGGCTAAACAAAAGACTGGAAAGAAAAGTCAACAATCGAAATCAAAACCTGGGAAGAAAATGAATTGGGAGAATGTACCGCAGGCTGCAGCATCGAAAATGGCTAAGAAATTGAAGACGAAGAAGAAAATTGGCGGATTTAAAACGAAACCCAAGAAAAAGTAGGTTAATTTTGTTAGGTGTTACTGCAAACTTGAATTAAATAAATAATTGTTCAATTATTTCGTGCTCTGTTGAAGAATTGTATGAGAACAATTAATTTATCTCCGGTAACAGTACCGACGGTTTTGTTTGTTTTCAAACACATTTAAAAATATACAAAATTGCATTTAAAATATTACAATATTACAGAGATAAATTGTTCAAAATAATGTTTCCTTTTAGCATCTGTGATGAGAAGACATTCCTTCAATATGAGGTTTTTTATCCTGATGCAATTGATCTAGTTTAAAATGGTTTACCAGCCTAGTGCAATGCGCATTGATATTGCGCCGATACGTATTACCACGGGCGGTCACTGCGCACAATCTGCGATCGGCGCAAGCACTTTCAGCGCACGCGGCTTTACTCAGGTAGTTTGCCGTGATTCTCCGGTGTGACCGCACGCGTTTCTCGTGGCCCGCCGCCATGTTACTTGTGAATTCGAGTCGATATCTTTTATCAGTTTTTACTTGTTTATTGAATATTTTCGAACTAGGATCATTTTCATCCCTACGCGATTACCGTTCACTGTGTCGCAACTTTCTACATCTCATCGGAATTCAATTCGACCAACAACTATATTAGATCTTGCATGTGGCTGGAACGAATCCCGTTGGACACCAGTTGAAGTTCGGCGTTGATCCATTGGTAAGTTCATAATTCAATTAAAAATCCTTATTTATTTTTGCATTTTAAAATTAAATCTCTATAACATCCCGCGGTCGTAGAAACGTGTAATTAACTAGATATGTACATCGAATTGTATTCAACACAGGCGATTTTATGCAGTGCGCACATTGGAATTTTTGCTCTACGCGCTTATCGGTTTCAACGTTTAAACAACTTTTTATCGCCTAAACTCTTATTCTCTGGCAATACACCGCTGATGTTTTACACATAACTCATTCTCAACTGTGTAGGATTGTTGTGGATTTTCTGATTATTTTTGTTTAAACCGTCAATTAATAATAATATTGGAAATTGTATGTAATATCGTTTAACCCAAATATTTTAATTAATTTTAAATTTCCATCTGATAGAGACTTTACCAATTTCACTAGCTTATTTGATAGAGAATTTTCCGTAGATTAACACCTTGTGATTCGTTCCTTTCTATCGCTTTTAGTTTACGAGATATTCGCGATTGAATAAAATGGGCAAAAATTGAAAAATTTCACTTTTTAGCACTTTTAGTCGCGTTTTTCACCTTTTACTGTAGGAAATATAATTATTTTATATTTTTATCTGATAGACAATTTTCTAGTTTTTCATAATCAATAATTTGTTGATAGCTCTCGCTTTTAGTTTAAGAGATATTAATTATCAAAAATCGTCGAAAAAAAGTATCAAGCACACCCCCCACCCCCTTGGCAATTTTTTCTTAAGAATTAAAATTTCATCTCCCAGATTTCCACTTTAAATAGCCTATCTAATAGAGATTGGTCTGTAGATTAAGACGCTGCGATCAGATCTTAATTATCTCTTTTAGTTTACGAGATATTCGCGATTGAATAAAATGGGCAAAAATTGCAAAATGTCACTTTTTGCACTTTTAGTCGCGTTTTTCGACCTTTTACTGTAGGAAATATAATTATTTTATATTTTTGTCTGATAGAGAATCTTCCAATCTTTCATAATCAACAATTCGTTAGTAGCTATCTCTTTTAGTTTAAGAGATATGAATTTTTGAAAATCGTCGAAAAAAAGTATCAAGCACCCCCCCTTGGCAATTTTTTCTTAAGACTTAAAATTTCATCTCTCAGATTTCCACTTTAAATAGCCTATCTGATAGAGATTGGTCTGTAGATTAAGACGCTGCGATCAGATCTTAATTATCTCTTTTAGTTTACGAGATATTCGCGATTGAATAAAATGGGCAAAAATTGCAAAATGTCACTTTTTAGCACTTTTAGTCGCGTTTTTCGACCTTTTACTGTAGGAAATATAATTATTTTATATTTTTGTCTGATAGAGAATCTTCCAATCTTTCATAATCAACAATTCGTTAGTAGCTATCTCTTTTAGTTTAAGAGATATGAATTTTTGAAAATCGTCGAAAAAAAGTATCAAGCACCCCCCCTTGGCAATTTTTTCTTAAGACTTAAAATTTCATCTCTCAGATTTCCACTTTAAATAGCCTATCTGATAGAGATTGGTCTGTAGATTAAGACGCTGCGATCAGATCTTAATTATCTCTTTTAGTTTACGAGATATTCGCGATTGAATAAAATGGGCAAAAATTGCAAAATGTCACTTTTTAGCACTTTTAGTCGCGTTTTTCGACCTTTTACTGTAGGAAATATAATTATTTTATATTTTTGTCTGATAGAGAATCTTCCAATCTTTCATAATCAACAATTCGTTAGTAGCTATCTCTTTTAGTTTAAGAGATATGAATTTTTGAAAATCGTCGAAAAAAAGTATCAAGCACCCCTTGGCAATTTTTTCTTAAGACTTAAAATTTCATCTCTCAGATTTCCACTTTAAATAGCCTATCTGATAGAGATTGGTCTGTAGATTAAGACGCTGCGATCAGATCTTAATTATCTCTTTTAGTTTACGAGATATTCGCGATTGAATAAAATGGGCAAAAATTGCAAAATGTCACTTTTTAGCACTTTTAGTCGCGTTTTTCGACCTTTTACTGTAGGAAATATAATTATTTTATATTTTTGTCTGATAGAGAATCTTCCAATCTTTCATAATCAACAATTCGTTAGTAGCTATCTCTTTTAGTTTAAGAGATATGAATTTTTGAAAATCGTCGAAAAAAAGTATCAAGCACCCCCCCTTGGCAATTTTTTCTTAAGACTTAAAATTTCATCTCTCAGATTTCCACTTTAAATAGCCTATCTGATAGAGATTGGTCTGTAGATTAAGACGCTGCGATCAGATCTTAATTATCTCTTTTAGTTTACGAGATATTCGCGATTGAATAAAATGGGCAAAAATTGCAAAATGTCACTTTTTAGCACTTTTAGTCGCGTTTTTCGACCTTTTACTGTAGGAAATATAATTATTTTATATTTTTGTCTGATAGAGAATCTTCCAATCTTTCATAATCAACAATTCGTTAGTAGCTATCTCTTTTAGTTTAAGAGATATGAATTTTTGAAAATCGTCGAAAAAAAGTATCAAGCACCCCCTTGGCAATTTTTCTTAAGACTTAAAATTTCATCTCTCAGATTTCCACTTTAAATAGCCTATCTGATAGAGATTGGTCTGTAGATTAAGACGCAGCGATCAGATCTTAAATATTTCTTTTAGTTTACGAGATATTCGCAATTGAATAAAATGGGCAAAAATTGCAAAATGTCACTTTTAGCACTTAGATCGCATATATGAACCGTGCCAAATGTAATTCTCGTACAAGGTCGCGGGCCGTCGACGCGCCGGCTTTGCGCATCTCTTGCTTTCTTATCATAAACTCTCGCGACGTTACTGGCACGGCTTCGGCTTACGCTGCCCATGGTTTGCAGCCAGTTTCGTGTCTGGCGCTGGCGTATCCAGACGCATTTCGCGCGACGCGTATTTTTTTTCTCGGACTTCTATTTTCTACATTTGCATTATATTCGGTCATGAATCGACATGTAACATGCATCATCTGTGTTTTGTGAATGATTAATAGTGCGTTTACGTAAATGATTTTTTGCTCGCTTTTGATGTTTATATTTCAAATTACAAGAATGCTGCGGTTTTATTGTCGGTTATTGTGTGACGTTGTCAGTCGCTAGATCAATTGGATTGATTGCCATGTTGTTCCCCGTTTTTGGGAGGTCCCTTCGTGCTTGAGTAAGTAATTTTTATCTCACCATTTCGATACTCCGCACATAATGTTTGTTTTTCTCTGATGTGTGAATATAATATTATTATGTTGTGCCATATTAAAGAAATATTGCGATTTAATAGACATTATTAAATTGCTTATGAATGGCATTTTCATGCAATATCAATTTTGTTGCATATTAGATAAAATGTGTTTTAAATTTGAACCTGCCATTACTAGATAGTCAGTTAGATGGCACGACGATGCACGTTTTCGCGTTAAATATTGCTTGTCGGTGGTAGTGAGTGCACACCGTGTCCGTGTGCAATCACGCGATTTCGCGCAAGAGATAAGTTTGTTTACCTGCAGATATCGAATTTTTATTTCGTGGAATCAAAACACACCGTTGCTGTTTGTTATATTTGCATCGTAAATAAGCAAATATTCTTCAATTCTTTCATGAATATAACTAACAGTTTTATATTAATTTTTAGTTTATTATAAAAATCATCAAGAATGCAAAACATTTTTATTATCAGCAGATCACTTAAGCAGATATCACTTAAATATTTTATGTAAAATCTTGCACTCTGTCAGCATAAGAAATCAGAATTAGACGAATCGAATTTTAGTTTTTCATTACTTTTTAATAATCTAAATTTTGAAACTACTGTATCATTCATAGATGGCCCTAGCATGACCTAAAAATCGTAAAGTAGATTTGTATTGCTTATTTCTATATAATTATCGGCAAGCGATATTGTAGATTTTTAAGTATAACACGCGAACGCGGTCTTAAAGTGATTTCGGATTAATTTTCCCAGATGCGTAATTTAATTCTTTATTTCCCTGTATCGATATTTATTGCGAGAAAATTCCGTAACGCGAGTTATATTGATAGTTGTGTGTATACTCATATACGCAATAGTACTCGTTGCGCTAGTAATTGTAGTTTTTTTATTATAACACGCGAACGCCGTCTTAAACTAAGTTTGGAATAATTTTCCCAGATGCGGAATTTAATTCTTTATTTCCCTGTATCGATATTTATTGCGAGAAAATTCCGTAACGCGAGTTATATTGATAGTTGTGTGTATACTCATATACGCAATAGTACTCGTTGCGCTAGGAATTGTAGTTTTTTTATTATAACACGCGAACGCCGTCTTAAACTAAGTTTGGAATAATTTTCCCAGATGCGGAATTTAATTCTTTATTTCCCTGTATCGATATTTATTGCGAGAAAATTCCGTAACGCGAGTTATATTGATAGTTGTGTGTATACTCATATACGCAATAGTACTCGTTGCGCTAGGAATTGTAGTTTTTTTATTATAACACGCGAACGCCGTCTTTAAACTAACTTTGGAATAATTTTCCCAGATGCGGAATTTAATTCTTTATTTCCCTGTATCGATATTTATTGCGAGAAAATTCCGTAACGCGAGTTATATTGATAGTTGTGTGTATACGCAATAGTACTCGTTGCGCTAGGAATTGTAGTTTTTTTATTATAACACGCGAACGCCGTCTTAAACTAAGTTTGGAATAATTTTCCCAGATGCGGAATTTAATTCTTTATTTCCCTGTATCGATATTTATTGCGAGAAAATTCCGTAACGCGAGTTATATTGATAGTTGTGTGTATACGCAATAGTACTCGTTGCGCTAGGAATTGTAGTTTTTTTATTATAACACGCGAACGCGGTCTTAAACTAAGTTCGGAATAATTTTCCCAGATGCGGAATTTAATTCTTTATTTCCCTGTATCGAAATTTATTGCGAGAAAATTCCGTAACGCGAGTTATATTGATAGTTGTGTGTATACGCAATAGTACTCGTTGCGCTAGGAATTGTAGTTTTTTTATTATAACACGCGAACGCCGTCTTAAACTAAGTTCGGAATAATTTTCCCAGATGCGGAATTTAATTCTTTATTTCCCTGTATCGAAATTTATTGCGAGAAAATTCCGTAACGCGAGTTATATTGATAGTTGTGTGTATACGGAATTGTACTTTTTTAATATTGTAACACGCGAACGCGGTCTTAGACTAAGTTCGGATTATTTTTCCCAGTTGCGGAATTTAACTCTTTATTTCTTTGTATCGAAATTTATTGTGAGAAAATTCCTTAACGCGAGTTATAATGATAGTTGTGTTTATTCGCATATACGCAGTAGTTTCGTTAGTATAACGCGCGAACCGAATGCGCTGAAATTAACAACTGATTATATTTTTTGAATTATTATATTTTACTTTATTTTAGTGTACTTCAAAAATGTGCTATTTCTATTCTACACGCATATCGGGGTTTGTGTATAAACAAGTTTTTATATCGCTATAAACGTGCGCAGTTCTGCCTCTCATGCTACTAACATTCGACCGCTTCAGTCTGTTCTTACCTGCACGCGGCTCGGCATCATTCTTTCATTTATTCCGATTACATTACATTTTATTATTGATTAAAAATAAGCATTTCTAACGGCACCTAATGACAACAGACATGTAGATTGTTTTGCTAAGGATGATTTGTGCGTAAAATGATTGTAAAACTGGTGTTTCCATGTGCGTGTCGGCTATTGGATTATTTCGATGTTGAGAATTGGAATTAGAAATATGTATCCTATTCGTAATTTTAAGTTAGTGTAATTAACGACTGTCCTTGGCAGGATATTCCGGGAAAATTGTGTGTTAAAATAGTACAGGTTCATTATCCCTCAAAGCGAATATATATAAGTGTGCATCATAGTGCGAGTTCTCACACACGTGTTGTTTTCTTGTTTCAGTACTTTCTATGATTACCTGATGCACTGGTAAGTTTGTAAACGTTATTACATTATACTTTCATATTTATCTAAAATTGCATGTAACGTGAATACCGTAACAACACAAAATTGATGCGTGCCGTCGGATGCGACTTGGATCTACCCGCAGAGTATGGTCATGTCAATCATCGGTTTAATAACGTGAAATTTTCCTTGCTCGCATTTTTATTTCATAAATCTGCAGGCTGTTTAACGTATTTTCGTAGTTTGGCAATTAATTATTGAGAGTAATATATTTGTAAAAGACGATTTAATTTTCTTCCGCGTGTGTGCTTGAGTTGCCGTCGGCGGACACATTTTGCCTTGCTTGTGGCGTATCTGGAGAAGCTTCGCAAGGCAAATTTCAAGATCGCAATAAAATTCATATTGATGTTTTATTTATTCACAACTCTAGCTGCTCTACCTTTCCATTTCTTGATATTCTGAGAGAAACAGGTATTAGTTTAAATTTTCTTGTTGTGTCACCTTCTAATTATGAATGAAATTCTCTGCATCGAAAATTTTGAATTTTCTAATAAAATGTAGCGACTGACTAAACTGACTAAATTGGTCGTTTCTGGGTCGTTTTCTACCTAAACTTTGTATCTTATTTTTAATTTTAGGAATTTCCTGTTTGTATCACCCTGTATGTTTGTTTTTCTTGACTTCCTATTATAAGTTTTCTAAATTTGGTATTCCCGACTGTTTCCTTCTTTGTACTATTGATTTTCTTTTTGTAACACCCTGTATATTTGTTTTCCTTAATTTCCTATGAAAAACTGTCGACATTTAGTGTTTCCTAATATTTTCTATCTTGAACTCGGCATTTTCTTTTGTGATGTAGTAAATTCCTGTTTGCAGCACCCTGTATATTTGTTTTCCTTGTTGTCCGTGAAAATTTAGCATTAGTTGTTGTTTTAGGTTTTTCTTCTTTGCATTTTGAATTTTCTATTTGTAACACCCTGTATATTTGTTTTCCTGATTGTCGGTGAAAACGAGCGTTTGTAATGTTTAGAGGTTTTCGTTTGCACTTATAATTTTCTTTTTGTAACTCCCTGTATATTTGTTCCCATTTTCACTCATGTAGAAAATGGTCTATTTTCTAATTTCTTTATCCCGGTAGTACTTTGCGAAGTGCAACTTGCTTGCATGTGCGCGGCTATGCAGGTCGTAAGTCTTGTTTCAATATGGCGACATGTATTCTGTTGACTTGTAAAATATATACTTGTATTCTATTGTTAATAAATGAATAGTAAGATATATTGACTTCTTTGATTTGTGAACCTCTTCTATCATTTCAGTAACAGGTCTCTAAGAGAATTCCCTCTCTCAGGGGATGATCCCCACTATAAAAATTGTTAAGGTATCCTGTGTGATTTGTGTGCTCCTTCTTTCATTTCAGCTACAGGTCAGAACTTGTAAGAATATTTTTAAGTGTCACCTCTCTTGAGGCGACTTAAAACTTAGAAATATTTTTACAAGACTTTATAAGGATTGTCCTTATAAGGAATTCCCTCTCTCTGGGGGTGATCCCCCACCATAAAAATTGTTGATATGCCTGATAATTTCGGGGATGAAGCGCAGAGACATCGTAGCTGTAGGATGGGCCGGGAGCAATGGACGGATCGAAGCAGTGGGCGATCGACCAGAGCGCCGGAGGCGCTCTGGGAGATCGACCGTAGACTGTCTTATAACGACACGTGCCAAAAAATTTAAAAATCTGATCCTCCCCTGTTCTCTTTCTTCTATCTCCTCCTCTTCTCTACTCTACTTTCTATTCTCCTTCTTCTATCTTCTTCTATCTTCTTCTATTCTCTCATTCTCTACTACTTCTCTATTTCCCTGATCTCCCGTTCTCCTTTGACTTTCTTACTTCTCATGTTGCCTTCACATATATTTCAATTCTCTTATATTTCGTTGCAATTCATATATGCAACCCAAATTACACCTGATATTTTTATATTTGAGAAAAATGCCTTTTATACCTGAGATTCGATCCGTGTCTGCTAGCATGCCAGCAGGTGCACGTCTCCACTCGACCACCGAGTGTTTTTATCATTGTTATTTGATTCTTCTATATATGTTTCTGTTTTTATCATGTTTTTAAAAACAACAACACAATTCAAGCAACAGCAATGCATTGTACACGCTTCCCGCACGTAAGATGTATATACTATATGATTTAAGACACCGATACTGAAAACAACAAAGGGGATGCCACAAAGAACTAAGAATTAGTTTATAACATTACAATGTGTTTTATTGACAACATTTAAAATACATTTGTCAGTCAAATTAAAAAAAACATTGACGAATTTCAAATCACGTAGCAATAAAGACTTAACTTAAAATGTGCGCATCTCCAATACTTCTTTTATGGATATCGCAGATTCCATGGCTCCCATACTCAAGAACTGGGCACCAACGTTGTCTATCAGCAGGAATTAATAATAAACCCTAGTTTTGCCAATATGCGAGAAGATAAACGACTGCCGATAAACACGCACGCGGCGCACATAAAGACCAACTCGGTTGTAGATAATGCCACAACCGAATAATACTTAGCGACGGCCGACGTAACAAGCGCACAAGCGAACCGAACCGATGATTAATTGGGGTTGTGCCACATTAGCCTGTTACGAAAGGCCAATGAAGGCAATTACAGAATTAAAGTAAGACACGCGAAAAGTCGCTACGCAGATCGACTGACGACCAAAACACGTGTTAACCGCAGCACAGCGCGCGATCGACTAAACTGCAAAGAGAATTGATATCAGGACAAAGAAGATAGCCCCTACCAGTACTATCTAAATAAGCAAAAAAACTGACGCGCTGCGCCGACACAAGCAGCATAGCAGACACAAAACAAAATTTAAAACATCAGGGTAGTGTTTATTACTTTTGGTTCATTCAATTTGATTTGAGGTAAGCTCTGCTTGTGTTCCAAAAATCCTAAATAATTAAGTGAGACTGCTGGAAATTCAGCTGCCTACTGCACTTTCTGCGATCCTAATATCAAAAAGAATATGGTGTTATAAAATTCATTAGATTTCTCAACAAAATTCGTCGAGCAATTGCTGCTCATCAGTCTATAGTATTAGGAACGCAGAAAGTGAACATAAACAGTTCCCGCCAGATTATTATATATATTATTTCAATTTGTTTCTATAAAATTGCAAATAGGGCCTAAACGGTTAATGCTAGCAAAAAAAGTTACAAAAATGATTGATGTAGAATGAAATTGTCTATAAGAATTTGAAAACAGGATTAAAAAATTTCAACTTTTAATTTCGAGCATTAAGAAGAGAAATCTTTTGCCTTTTTTATAACAAAATCTTTCGTTAAAATTTTTTTGTGCCATTTTCATCATTTTTTAATAAAGATGCCATCTTGTAGAGAATTTTTCAAGGATAAAAAGTATGAAGTTCTTTATCTTCTAGCCCTTGTCGAGATAATTACGATTTAATCTTCTAATTCGGAATGTTCACAATTAAAAATTAAATACATACATTCTCATGCAAGAATGGTCCTTCTACGGTGTCAGACTCAGGTGCAAAATCCCTAAAACCGGCAAAAATTAGTCCTTCGAACATAAAAATGTAATTTTGGGGATCAATTTTTGAGATAATCACAAAAGTTATTTCGAAAAATGATAAAGAAATTAAATACTCACAATCTGATGCAAGAATAGTTCTTCTGCGGTGTCAGACTCAGGTACGAAATCCCTAAAACCGGCAAAAATTAGTCCTTCGAACATAAAAATGTAATTTTGGGGATCAATTTGTGAGATAATCACAAAAGTTATTTAGGAAAATGATAAAGAAACTAAATACTTATAATCTGATGCAAGAATGGTCCTTCTACGGTGTCAAACTCAGGTGCAAAATCACTAAAACCGGAAAAAATTAGTCCTTCGAACATAAAAATGTAATTTTGGGGATCAATTTGTGAGATAATCACAAAAGTTATTTAGAAAAATGATAAAGAAATTAAATACTCACAATCTGATGCAAGAATGGTCCTTCTGCGGTGTCACACTCAGGTACAAAATCCCTAAAACCGGCAAAAATTAGTCCTTCGAACATAAAATTGTAATTTTTGGGATCAATTTGTGAGATAATCACAAAAGTTATTTAGGAAAATGACAAAGGGATTAAATACTTACAATCTAATGCAAGAATGGTCCTTCTACAGTGTTAGACTCAGGTGCAAAGTCCCTAAAACCAGCCAAAATTACTCCTGCGAACATAAAAATGCAATTTTGGGGGTTAATTTGTGAGCTAGGCACAGAAGTTATTTAAGAAAAAGATAAATAAATTAAATACTTACAATCTGATGCAAGATTGGTCTTTCTACTATCTAAAAACACGACTGAAAGTGCTAAAAATTGCAATTTTTCAATTTTTGACGATTTATTATAATTCCGAGATACAGCCGAATTTCCACGGCGTGTTGCTTTATCTAAATTTGAAAGAATAATTGAAATCGCACGAACAGTTCCCGAGATACAGTCAAATTTCCACCGCGTGTTTCAAAAATTCACAAAATTATTAAAAGTTTCAAAGCAATTTTTAAGCGTTTTTAGCGTGTTTATGAGGGCCGGCAATGTCCAATAATATCTCGCCCTAAATTTGAAAGAATAATTAAAATTGCACGAACGATTCCCGAGACGGTAGCCGATTTTCCACCGCCTGTGTCGCAAATTCATAAAAATTTTATAACTTTGAGAGCGGTTTTAAGGATTTCTAGCGTGATTTCGATGATGCTAAAACGTAGCATGTATTTTCACTCGTACGGAATCCCCATGTGGATAACATTCAAGACGCCTCACAAGCAAAGCCTGTTAAACGCAAAAGAAAGTATAAAATTTTGAATGTAATGGAAATATCAAAATAAAACATTTGTTACATTTTGAACAGTTGAAATAAGAACGAATCAAATTCAACTAGACGCACGCGCTGCGGAAGATACTGTAACATCACGCCACAAGTTATCAGTGAAGCCGATAATAAATGTTGTTTATTTACTAACAGACCGGTAGGTACGCCGAGAGAAGGTGAATACAATCCTAGTATGCAATGTCTACACGTATACATTGGGGATAGGGAATAATTTAATTGAAAACTTACCTGAATATGGTACCGCACATCACGTACGATTAGCGTCACTTTCTTCAATTGCGATGCCCATATTAGTTGATAAACAATAGCAAACGGCGGTCATTGAAAGAGAAAATTAGTTCGATTATCACGATTTCTGTGTGTGAAGTCACTTGCAAAAAATAAATTATGAAACTATAACAGCAAAACGCGAGAGATATGCGGTTATCGAATATAAATTGATTAACCAAATTAAATACTCAATAATGATCGCGAGCCATAAGGCATGCTAACGTTCTCACCGGCAGACCGAACCATACTAGACTGTAATACTAAGATTGCAGGCATGCGCAACTGGTTTAGGCACAAACAGAGAGATACAGGTATATAGTACGCTAGTGCAAGCAAAATATATCGCGTTGAATCGAAAACGCGGGACCATCACCAAACAACTAGTTTGATAATACATTCTGCAATTGGTAGACCTACAACGTATGCAACCAAGTAAAGCGGATATACCCGTTAACATTTGCGGAGAGCACCGCGCACTATCCGAATCGCAACGCAGCTAAAGTCACAAACAACATGTAAGCCGAACAGAACCCAAGGACATATGCACACATTTCAAAATTTCAGTGAATATTTAATTGCAAAAATCGTTATTTTGATTATAGTAGTAGTATATATTTCCTATGTCATTTTGTGAACATCTCTACCGATAATACACAAAGTTAATATACTATGTGGACAATATGTCCTTAATAACTACCCTGTATCGGTTCAATTTGTTCCATGATAAATTTTGTAGAATAAAATGCCAAATGTTTGTTAACATCAACATAAAAATAAATTTATCTAAATGCATATTCTTACTTTACGATGAAACGAAAAGTTGCGATGTTTCTAGCACTATTTCAATAAACTTTAAATTAAAAGTTGTTTATGTATTAATTAAAATTAAGTTAATTGTTGTATAAAAAGATTCGCTGCTCATAAAAATCTTACTGTCGCCAGCAAGAGACACACACACAATTAAAACAAACGTTTACAAGTCGGTGTCGTACCAAGCTGCCACTTGGCTGTTATCAGTCGGCGGAGGCGGCAACTGGTCCATGGTGTCAAAGTCGAGGTCGGTCGGATCATTACCGACATCCATTGCATCCAGCACCCCAAAGGGAGAACCAGTACCTCCGTGCGAGCCGATTTCTAGGCCCTGCATGTCTATTGGTATCTGGTCATACCCTAAACACAACAAAAATATTATAAGAATAAAAATAAAACAGTTTTTAATGGATGTTACATATTTACAGTTAGTATTGTTACCTTTTCCGCCTTCGAAACTTTACACATATAAGTTAATTCATGCAGAAAGAAAACAAATTAGGTTAGGTGTTATAGGTAGGATCAAAGTTTAGGTTATGTTGCAAAAGTGTTTCGGTGATTACCTGGTTGCTGATATTGTGCCCGTCCGCCATGACTGCTGTGCACGCTAGGTGGGCTTTGTGCGTAAATATCATATGGTTGATCAGGACTCAAAATGTCCTAGAATGAGGTGAAAAGAAAAAAATGCAAAACAAAATTTACAAAATAAAACACAACGCCCTCTACCAATCAACAAATAATAACTCAAATAATATTTTACAGCAAACACTTTCAGAGTAAATAAATAAGAAAATTATAAATACCTGGAGGTCAGAAGCCATTCCAAGGTCAGCATTCCACAAATTCTCCTCTCTGAAGAGCGAATTACCCAATTCCATGGAAAGACGCTTCTTGTAATCCTGCGGTTTATCTTCACTCATGCGGAAGAGCACTGCAGCTGCATAAGTTGCCACTCCTAACAAATTTAAATAATAAATATTAGAATTAAAACTAAAATTATAAAATATTCTGCATACCTTCATTACGGGAATGTAAAAGTTCCGTCAGCGGGGCAGTGGCACCCTCCTGCTCGATCAACTCCGCACCTTCCTTATCAGCAGCCAATTCGCAAAGCACGCCAGCTGCGACGCGTTGAATATTCTCAATATCATTGAACAGCAATTGCACGAAAATCGGCGTCACCATCTGCTGTCTGATAACCGCCCTGTTGTGTGCTTCACGCGCTAAAATATGCAACGCTCCCACAGTCCCTTCGACAATCTCCTCCATTCTTACACCATCAGCATAATTTGCCGCGGTTGTAGACCCAGCACTTGTTACACTCGACCTCTGTCTTTGTGTATCCTGGAAAGCCCTCATCAACAACTGCACTAAATGATGCACAGCGCCATGTTCTCTCAATGGTGCATGATTGGCCGGACACAATGCAAGGTTGCGAATCAGACCAATCACAGCCTTGATCAGCGGCCATCTTGACGGCGGACTTAGGAGTTTCACGATCACCTGAATACCATAATTCAAACGCACTGAATTTTGCGCCATTTCAGATTCTGAATGCCTTGAAGTTAAATGACGCAAAGCGCACACAGCAGGTTCTGTGATCTCTTCACGATCACCAGCGGTGACAATAGTTCTCACCAGTGCATCAACTCCACCAACTTGACAAACAGTCACCTTGTTTCTATGATTGTTACAAGTCAAGTTGGAGAGAATGCCAGCGGCGCATGTTACAACATTACTGTCTGGTGATTGTAGAACCTGCACCAATGATTGTAACATATTTTCCAAATTCTCAACCTTTGTAGCCGCATCAGACAAGTTTCTCAATGTCCACAAACAGTTCTGCACCAATCGTTGACTGGAATCAACAAGATGCATGGCCAAGGCTTGCATACCACCAGCTTCAACAATGGCTGGTTTATTACTCGAACAAACCGATAAAACCTTCAATACCCTTGAGGTGGTCCACAACAACTTCTCGTAATCATACGAGCGCATAATGCGCACCAACTCAACTGGACCCTGCGACGCAAGAATAATCAACTTGCTTTCTTGATTACCATACGCCAAAATCTGCAGGCAATCAGTAACAATCGCTAGGAATTTCACATTGTTGCGATTCAACAATGCGACCATCTTCTGTAGGCCACCAGCCAAACGCACCGCCATCTTGGATCCGTCTTGATGCAACAGTAAATTATGCAATGTTGTAATTGCATAAAACAAAACACTCTCAACAGGAGAGCTTAGAAGTTTAACCAGCGCTGGAATACCACCGCTTTTGAATATGGCGAGCAATCCCTGTCGATGATGCGATAATTTATGCATTGTTCCAACCGCAGCCTTGGTGGTTTCCAAATCATTGGAGTTGGAAATGGCACGAACGAGAGCAGCGACCATTTGCGGACTGTTCATGATAGCATGACGCGAGGCTTCTTTCTTCGACAGTTGATGCACCATCATGGCGGCCTGCGATACAACAACCTGATCTTCATCATTCAAGAGTTTAATCAACTCTGGTACAGCACGCGTTGCAAGATCAGCGTCATCCTGATAATTAATCAAGTTAACCACAGCATGTTTTAGCATCTGGCTGGGTTCAGCCAGGCGTTGCACAGCCGTCTGATTGCCGGGATCGAATTGAGTTGAAGGGATTTCGATGCCTTCTTCAAGAGTTTCCGGAAACATTGCAGCTCGCACGCGTTGCGAACGCGTTTGATTCAGTTGATTGTTCATGTCATCAACTTGATCCTGTGTGAAGCCTTGAAGACCCTGATCCAGATCAAAAAAGTCCATGTCTTCATCTTCTTTTCCAGTTAAAGATGGAACTTGGGTGGCGGCCCCGGAATGCACGCCAGAATCTCCCATGTAGGAGTTCTGTTGCCACATCAGGGTTTGTTCTTTTGCGTTGATCGGCATGTCGGATTGGTAATTACCATGCGACACTAAGCGAAAAAGAAAATCAGTTAAATATGTCATATTTGTGACTAATATTTGTTACTTACTGTTCCGATTTTGATTCGCCTGCATGTAACTCATGGTGAATCGGTGTTAAGTCGACTTAGCACCTAAAATATCACACAAAACTTAATATTTATTATAAACACGCTTATTTTCTTTTGTTATACGCGCAAATATCAAATTTGATAGTGTTTTCTATTGTTAAAACGAATGACAAGAGAATGGAATGCAGTGTATGCAGTGAATGCACTTATTCAAGAAAAGAGTTCATCGACATGCGCTATCGGCCATTACGTGCACATTGCACCGACGGCTGTGACTTAAAAACCTTCCATAAGATAAATCACATACCTTACACTCGACGAGCCGCACACAACTAGTGATAATCCGCAGGTCGCTTCGTCACACAGTCCGGGAACACAATGAGTGATTCACAATACACGACTGTACCACACCCGCTCTACCTGCGAATGCGAAATGTGGTAATGCCGCGCCGACTGACTCAGCCCGACTGCTCGAGTGATCGTTTGTCGTTGCGCTCTACACTCGTAAACACACACAGCACCCACAACACGACGCACGAATGCAGTGCAGCGCAAACCAGCAAAGCCTTGTCAGCGACGTAATATTTTTCCAAACGAAATTCAACCCAACGCAACTTTGATGCGTTTGATGCTAACAAGTTCTCAACGTGCATTGGTATCGTCACATTGTACTTGGCTTAACATAGGAAACAAGCGACAATTTACATCTACTATAGTGGTTTGTTAAAGTTACTTGCTGCGGAATGAACTGTCACTTGTTTACGTATGCTTTACGAAGATATTACGACAGTTCCAATGGGTAAAGCGTGGCTCCGGACGGAATGAACGTGCATGCTCTATCATTTTCATTTTGTTTGATCTATGTTGTCATCTCGTTCGCTCCAGCAATTTCGTAATCGGGACTGGGTGGACCGGGTTTGAGAGGGCGATATTAAATTCCTCTCTCGTCCTCCCGCTAGCTGTAACTGGGGAAGAAAATGAAAAAAACGTACAAATCAATGCACGGACGCCGCCATGACGGCGCAGAGCGTGCAAGAAGTGCATACTACATTCATTTCTTGAAGAAATTATTCAATTATTCCTGAATGTAAAGAGGTATAATTATAATTCTTGCAAAAACAGATTCTCGATTAAATTCTACAACTGTTTCCATTAATCATTCATTGATAAAATAAATTTATAAAGATTTGTAAGCATTTTTTGAGCGGCATGTATTGTGCGTTCCCTAAACGTGTTTGAATTACATGTGTAATTAAAAAGAGGAAACAGTTAACAACGTGTTGACGGGTAAAGCGCTTGAGGAAGCCACGCAATGCGTAATTAAACAATGTATAAATAGATAGCAAGAGCAAATAACTCCAAACGAAATTAGAATACTGAACACATGAATGAGCATTCACTTCATTTCTTGGAAGATTTCTCACGCAGCAAGTCATTGAAACACGCTGCTGGTATTTCGACTTCTCTGGCTTCCCAGAGTTCAATTTCTCTTGGAATGCTTGAAGAAGATGCAGGTAGAAAGGTCGCAGGTAGTAAAACAACTTTAACTTCCAAACAAAAACGGAGAATTTTTAGAATCTATGCAAAATCAAAAGCTGAAATTACTAAATTATTAATTTTGAACGTGCATGAAAGTAAATTTGTATTTTTTATAAGATAAACAAATAAAACATTATTTTTTTAATGCTACATAATAATAAAAGGATTGCATCGGCCGGGAATCGAACCCGGGCCGCCCGCGTGGCAGGCGAGCATTCTACCACTGAACCACCGATGCTTTATACTCACATCCTCAAAATAACTCAACTAAGCATGCCCTGTGTACCCAATATGCCTGTTAATATGAAAACTAATCATAACTTACCATTAAAATAAAAATATGCTCATCATTTTTAATATTAAAATATATTCTAAAATATTAATTAAATTATACCCCCACAAAAGTGTATCCATCTGATTTTTGCCCATCTGAAGTTACTTTTCACAACATCATCGCCGGTGGTAAGGTGCACGTCGCATGGCCTGTCAAACAGTTCGGCAAGGAAGACATACCACGTATCCATGTACCTAATATTTATAAACACAAATTTAATAAACAAAACATAAATAATATCACAGGTACACACCTCTAGATGTACAAAAACATTCTATACTACTCAACGAGCGCATGTACACAGTGGTCACGCCCCCAATAATCAGCATTTGTGTGCCTAAGTAGGCGGTTGTGTGTCCATGACGCGCTACCTCCATCTGCGCATGCTCCTCCCACGTGTTCGTTTGCGTGTTCCATATGTCAACGCTACTCAAACTCACAGTGTTGGTTAACATGCTGCTATTACGCCCTGCGCCGGCGATGACGTATAGATTATTGTTGATTGCCGAGAAACTAGCGAAACATCTCGGTAATCGAAGGCGGGGCATATCTGTCCATCTTTAAAATAATTTTACTAGGTTAATAATAAAAACAAGAAAAAATCATAATATTTACTGATTTGTGTTAATATCATAACACTCAACGAAATCTGTAAGCGGCTGATGGGCAGATCCGCACATCCCACCTCCAACCCATATTTTATTATCAAATTTCGCGCATGCGCAGCCCATCCGCGGATGACGCATTGAAGCCACATATTGCCAGCACCCTGTTGATGGATTGTAGCGTTCTATTGTATTAGTCACTCTAAAACAATAAAAATGTAATCACACCAACTGATAGCCTAGTAACTTAAAAACCGAACCTTGAATTTTTATCCTGTCCACCAATCGCGTACATATACTGACCAAACACAACCAAACCAAAGTTCTTCCTTCTCATGTTCAATCCACCTTCACTAAACCATGCCCTCTTCACCGGATCAAAACTCCACACTGTGTTAACCACTAGAAACTTGCCTTTAGGGTCATCCTCGCGTGGATCAGACCCACCAACAATATAAATCCGTCCGTTAAGATACGCCACACTATGATGTGTCCTAGGCGCGGGTAATTCACCAACAAACTCCCAAATATTCTGTACTGGAAGATACCTATAAATATCTTTTCCGGTATTCCGGCCTATCCCATACTTGGAATGCACATTAATCCCTCCGAAAACAATGACGCTCTCATGTTCCAAATGGTACAGGGATCCTTCCGGTAAAAAATCACGTTCACGCCGATAAAAATCACCAGATATACTGGGGGTGTGACTTGGGACTTGATCAAAATCAGGCGTAACACGAGGCGTGACTCTTAACACATACGGATCATTTTTAAACCTTGGCGATTTAGTTTTTGATGCTTTTTTAGCAACACGGCGATTTCTAGAGTTTTGGAATATTCGCATAATGCTATCGCGTTTTTTCAAGGATTTTTCAAGTCGATTAGCGAGTCCAGGAATTTTTTTACGCATTTTATATCGTAGATAAGCTTTTTCTATAGTACAGACCGCTTCGTGGGGTGTGAGGCGATAAAGGCGTGGTATCCTTGGAGAAAAACCATCACGTGGTGTCATTCGGGCGGAGTTACACGGGGCGTATCGTAATTGAAACTGTTAACAAAAAAAAAGAATTAAAATATGTTCAAGTAATATAAATTGATGTTTGAAATATTAAGGTAGAGTTTTGCAGTGTAAGCGTGCCAAAAACTCAAACAAAACTATACCTTAAAATTTCTATACAAACTTAGATCACTTACAGTGCAAAACAACCCCAACATTCATCTTAACCTAAAAAATATGCGAATTAGTATTATTAACCACGCCTCTTATCAATGTAAACTTACCACACTTCCTCCTACAGTTACTAAATGTTTTAAAAATGGTTTAATATTGTTTTACGGAGGCGTTACGAATTTATTAATATCCAAAAATAATGCAGTTTAGGTTGTAAGATTGTCTTAAAAGGGCATATCGTTTACCTTCGCGCGGGCGGGAGGTTTTGCCCCGCCCCCGCGCATAAACTCGTCCATGGTGGGCACCTTCGCCGCAGCCGCCCGCTCCATCATCTTCTCCATGCGGTCGCGCGATGGTCGCGGTGATACTTCTCTCACTTTCTCATCCACTTTATTCGACTTGATGATCATTAAATTTCGCCGATAGACGTCCAAATAAATGAGAAACTCGCGATACGTGAAGTAGGTCTTCTCGGTGCCGCTCCAATTTCGCGTGGGTGGCTCCTTTAAAGCCAGGATAGAGTTCCAGTGTTGGTAGTCTTCGTTTTGTTGTCCGTACCAGTATTTAATTATTACAAAACTAAATATTTATGAAAAGTAGGTATTAGAAATAAGTAGGTATTTAATATTTTAAATTTTCTTACGCTAAACCGTCATCAATCATTTTACATATTTCTGGATCCTTAGCCAAATCCCGAAACTCCGGATTGTCGGGGTTGCGTTTGATATCAACAAGTTGCCATGGCGCAACATTGCCAAAACGCACACAGCTGAGTACCTGATGCTTGAATTTGTCACGATTCTCCCAGTCTTGTTTAAGCCATCGTACAGCAGACATAAAAACTTCCATTTCACTTAAAAAATAAACATCAATTAAATCAACCGACCAAAATTATTATCCTACTATAACATACCAATTAACACATATATAATTCGATGATAGAAAAGCCATCACATCTTCCATGTCCAATCTCAGCCAATCTTCCGAAGACACCAGCATAAGATAGAACTTTTCAATGCGCGGCAGCATTAAATCACGCACCTCTGGCAAATTCTTTTCTTTTGCGTCAATGTATAATAAGAAAGCCGTGTCTTCCGCGAATACTAGTGGATTGTCTATGAATGCCCAGCACTGCTCGATTAAATCTTTGATTTTTAAATATTTGGCCGCGTTGAAGATGTCCAAGACGTTTTCGCGATTTAAGTCACGATAGGAGGGATCACCGGTGATCATCCATTCGTAGATGAAGGCGAATGATGCAGGGCTGCACTTATCTGAAGGTAGCTCCACCTTTTTAACGGCTACATAGGTGTGGAAGACTTCGCTGTAGCACTGAAGGACTAGCAGGTGACAATTGAACTCTTCGTTATCGATGTACACTTTACAATCAGCATTTCTAAAATTTAAATTAAGTTAAAATATAACTGATACTTAAAATCGAATGAAATAATAAGAAATCTCTTCGAATTTGCAAATATATATGTTTGTGACGCTTTCGCTTTTAAACCATTGAATGAATTTTGATAAATTTTGATATTGAGATGTTATAGACTAAGGAAAAGCAAGTAGACTACTTTTTTCCGCAAAAATCTAACTTAAAATATGTAAAATAAAAGATGAAAATTGATTTTGAGATGCAATCATAGTAATAGTTATAAAATTCAACGCGAGATAGCATTGCAAAATCTAGTACTCTATACAAATGGACCTTACGTGAAGTTGGTGATGCGTGCATATAATTCAAGATATAAGTTCTTTTTCTCTGGCAGAACAACATTGACCCAGTCGATACTTTCAGTCGCGCTATAGCCCAGACGGCTTAAATTTAGTTCAGGTTCAAGGATTTCGTGCGTCGCTTTGTTTTCGTACTCGGAGGCTTCTTTCTCTTTGCGTATGGGCGCGTCGCCAATTTTGCCCATAAGCACTGAGTCTAAACTTGATCCCAATCCCTAATAAAACAATTTACACAATAATTTCATTCAATTTCTTTTGATGATAATTATGCGGCGTGCTACCTGTTTCATGATGGCGTTAATAGCCGAATTTTTGGTAAAATCCTCCCTCTGCATGTTGCTGTCGTGTTCCTGTATGTTGCAGTTTCTTCTATCCGAAATTTTTACCTCCGTGTGCTCGGGATCGGCGACCAACACGCTTACCCGATTCGATTCATAAACGACCTGAAGAACTCGCACACAAGAAAACGCTTTACACGAAAATCAACACCAACAAAACAAAGAACAACTTGGTGAAGCGCTTCAGCGCTGCATTTACCTGATTTGCATTGACTTTTAAATTTCCGCTTGACGTTGATTTGAAGGGAAAATGAAAGTCGGTCGTAAAGCTAAGTCAAAAATAACGCTAAGCAATTGTCATGGTAATGTGTCACAACAATAATATTACCTGCGTTGGTGTATAGAAGTCTTTTCAGTTTGAACTAGCTTTGTTTGTTGCTCTTCTGTACTTTCTGTTTGAATTTGTTTCTCTAATTCTGTATCCTGCAATATTTCTGGTTTATTTTGTTGCTCGGCGAGAAGTTTTTCCTGCTTTTCAATTTCTTGTTTCAAAAACTTTTGCCGCGCTTTTTCTTTTTTTAATTGCTCTTTTCTAAATCGTGGGACTAGAAAATCATCTAAGTCTAGTTGGGGTTGTAGTGGAGGTGGTGAAGATTTCGCGGAACTTCTCTCACGCTCGAAACGATGCAGATTCTCAAACAAACAGATAACACTTTTACAGTTCTGATTCGAAACTTGTCGTTTTGGAATAGAATCACCACATGCGTTGCTCATACGCGATGTATAATCTTCTTTTTCTTTCTAGCAAAAGTTACCATAAAAAGTTAAAAACAAATTAATATAATGACTTGAAGTGATAACTTACACCAGTACATCTCGTTTCTAGTGGTGTTACAGTTTTTGTAGTAAACACATTCTTCTGAAGCGGCGATTTTCGTTCAAATTTAAAATTTACATCTGATTCTCTAAAAATTAAAAAAAAACGTTATTTCACTAATATAAGATTAATTATAAGTTGGGCAAACCTTATAAACTGGCAGTTGTCGCTCTTCACACGTTTCGTTACACTTTTCTGCAAGTTTAAATGTATATAACATTAATTAAAAAAGAATTTATTATTTGACGCTATTTGACACTAACATGGTGGCTACCTTCATGTCGCATCATATGTGCGCCGAACTATAATATTCAATTAGAAAAGAGTAAAATATCCTTAACGCCTGTATATATTCTGTAAGAAATAACAATAAATACTGTCTCAACACGAATGCGTGTGTTAACTTGACATTAATATTTAAATATGCAAAGCAGAACACCTAAATTTTGAGTTTGACTTTCAAAGAAAACGTGTTTGCAACGCCCCGTCACGGATTATTTACGAACTAAAACGTGTCACACCATTCAATTTATAAACTGAGTGTTATAACTTAACTAAACACAAAAAATAAGTCTATAGATGAATGTAATCTTATTATTAACTGTTATTTTGTTACTCTTTGCGCATTAAATAATTTAAAAATTAATAAAAATGTAAATATTTATAAGTATTGAATAAAAGCTTTAGTTATGTTTACATTTTTTTCTGCTCGTAATCATCCCCACCCAAACAGTTGGTGCTTGCTTTGGCTGGTGGTCAAAAGTCAAGGACTGAAACTGAAAGTTCCAAGGTGGAAAGCTTCCAAAATTGCGTCCGAATTCTGGGTGTCCGCGACGAAAATCCGCCACTTCCACGATGCCCGCACGGACCCACACCACCCCGCTCACCCACACGACGTGCCAATAATCCCAAGACTGATTAGAGATAGGAAAATACATCGATTGTTTAGAGGTTAGGTGCCAAACGAAGGGAGGCAAAAAGGACTGCGGGCCCCAGTTCAAAACAATGGCATTCAGACCACTCACCGATGCCAACTGCGGCGCTCCCAATCCGCTCGTACAACTCACTAGCCATTTAACCCGGGATCATGCACATCAGGAGCAGCATGGGCAGGCTTTTCCAGGCAGCTCAGATCAACTTGTGGAACAGTTCCTCCAGGAAACCAGGGCTGTTCCACAGACATTTCACATGAATGGTAAACACCTAATCTTCACTCTAAATCAATTTTACAACAAAATTTGTTATTTTTAAGATCTAATGCGTGAGATTCACGATATGGAATCGCAACGTGCCAACTTACCGCCAGTGCCTTCCGCGAGTGTGAAAGAACACCTCAATGATGACATGTGGGCCCTTCAATACATCCAGGACGGGATGCACTTCAACGTGCAGCAACAGGACCACGATGCGATCTGGGCAGAGATCTCCGCTCACGACCAAACACCGCATCAACTCAACGCTGAGCATAATATGTGGGCTGAAGAACTGGCGCACGGACAGGAAGTCGCCCAAGTCCAGCAGACAACTAAAGAGCTGCTGGACAGCATGGACGACCCGCAGTTTCAATATTCCAAGGTTCGCATGTCTTCCTGCATTATTGCATTTTCTTATTTGTGTAATAACTAGTTTTGTATTGATTAGTTTGACCCATGGTTTTTTTTGTTTTGTTTCTTTTTTTGCTGGTGGTTGGGGCGCTCCGGCGGCGCGTAGTTCATGAAATTTATGAAGTCTGTAGGTGACGGCGGCGGTGCCATTGAAGCGGGAGACACGACGGGCACCTGGGCGGATGAGTATGTTCAAGGACTCGCGACTGAAGATAGTAGTGGTTTGGCACAGGCATGGGCTGAGGAACATACGGCCGGACCATCTTCAACTACAGGTAATGAATAATAAAGAAATTAAATATAAATAGTTTAGAAATGTTTCTAAATTTAACACCAGATGGTGTTACATGATGATTAGAATATACCGAGTGTTTCGTTTGTAGATGATAACCTTTTTAATTCAAAATTCTGGGATCGCTTGCAAAACGAATGGAAAAAGATGTCCGAACAAGAGGATCACACCGACCATCCATGGCTATCCGATTTCAACGATTATTACGATACGTACAAAGAGTACAATTTCTCCGAAGATAATCCAATGTTTGATGTTCTGGACCCGCTTGCTCGAGGCAAGGAAATGCTTGCGAAAGGAGATCTTCCCAGTGCTGTTCTGTGTTTCGAAGCGGCCGTGAAAAAAGAGCCGGAAAACGCGGAAGCTTGGCAACTCTTGGGTGTTTCTCAAGCTGAAAATGAACAGGTATATATTAATTTAAAACAAATAACTTAAATTATAACAAGAGTTTGAATTTTTAAAAGGATCCAAACGCAATTTGTGCCTTAAAACGATGCATCGAACTCCAGCCGGACAATTTGAAAGCGCTGATGGCCCTCGCGGTGAGCTACACCAATGAGAACTACCCTCGACAGGCGTGCACGGCGTTGGTGAATTGGATGCGTCAGAATCCCGAATACGCGAGCCTCGTCCCGCCGGGATTCGAATTATCTGGGCAAGTTTCAAGCCTTATCGGGCCGTAAGTCTGCCGCAGCTGGTGTCTGGATCCCTTGCTCTTCTTTGTTTCCTCTGGACACACTCACTATTCTTTTATTTTCTTTAATCTATTAACACTACTACCAACACTTCTCTGGATGTAGCTGTAGCTTTCTAACGTTTGCTCTATAACAAATCAAAACTTTAACATTATTTTTGAAATATTTACAATTATTAATTGTTTTTTTTTTCAAATATTTAGTGATCAACTCAAAGAAGTTGAGGGTATCTACATTCGTGCGGCTCAAAAGCGACCACAGAATGTTGACTATGAAGTGCAGTGCGGATTGGGCGTGCTTTTCAACATTTCCAATGAATATGATAAAGCTGTCGACTGTTTTCGTGCCGCGCTCAACGTCCAACCTGAAGTAAGCTTTTCTTCTAATTTGTAATCATTTTACATTGTAATGTTTAATTATTTTAGGATGCTCGACTTTGGAATCGACTCGGAGCAACATTAGCAAACGCGTCACGTTCCGAAGAAGCCGTCGACGCGTATCATCGTGCATTAAACATCGAACCCGGTTTTATTCGGGCGAGATACAACGTTGGCATCACTTGCATCAATTTAAGTGCCTACAAGTATGTTTTCTGAACCTCCACTGTCTATACATACTTTTATACAATACAAATTTTAATTATTATTACTTTCAGAGAAGCCGCTGAGCACTTCCTGATGGCATTGAACGTGCAGTCGCGCGGCAAGGACCTCACCAATTCGCCCGGTCAATCGCAAATGTCCGAAAGCATCTGGTCGACACTGCGCATGTGCATATCACTCATGAACCGCACCGACTTGCGTCCGGCGGTGGACGCGCGCGATCTGGACACGCTCAACCGTGCGTTCGATATTCACGATTGAGCGTGGTGCCAAGTCGGAGAGGGTACAATGCATTTAGATTTCTAAGATTTTTTACAATGAGAGCGCGAAAAATTACTAACTAACCTAAACTAACAACTAACTAAATGATATAAATTGATAACTGTGAAGATTACAATTGTTTCAAACAAATTTACATAGTATACTGGGTGGGCATACTGTGAAAGCAGTGAAGAAAGATGAAAAATATTGAGAGTGTGGAGAGATGTTTTAAATAATTGTTAAATCCGAAATGATAAAGAGATGTTATTACCTATCGATTTTTTTTGGTGATTTTGTTATGTTAAATTTGTTTTCTAAGATGAATATAAAAATAAAAGAATGGTGATAATTATATATGACAATATTAACTTTTGCTACTTTTTTAAGTGCTTATCTTGTCACAACTGTTATATATTCAGTGTTGCAAACCTGAGAAAAGTATCTTTCATTTTACACATGATATACGAATTATATAAACTGTTTAGTTTAGTTTTATCTCCCAGATGTTGTTTGTGTACAAATCATAACCAATCAAACAAAATACCATGCTTTTTTCCGATTTTTGCAATTAGCAACGTCAAAATTGCAGTTTTTGCACTATTATAGAAAATAAACTACTTTTGAGTAATATATAACACCATTTTCATCGGAATTCTTTAATGAGTTAGTAAAGTCCACTAGCTTAAACGGTTAAGTCTTAAAATCATGGCTGCTGCTTCTGGTTCGCAAACAAACTAAATTGATTCAGCATGCCGCTAGTGTATTTAATTTACTTCACTCGTTGAGTTTCGCTTAACAAATAAATTATTTCTCTCATATCCCGTTGCATTCTTCACTGTCGACATAAACGCAAGTACAAAATGTTCAAGTATCATGACAAGCTAATATTAGAAAACAAAACACAGTTTTAAAAGTGACGCCGACTGATTGATGCTCGTTTTTTTTTTTAGTTATCGCTACTTTCCGGCGCCGTGCGAATGACGGTCGCCTGTCGGCCGTTGGTGATATCGTCGTCGTCAGCGGGCGCTTCGGCCTCATGCGACGTGTCCATGTTGAGCGAAGAGGTAGAATCATTTTTGCGCGGCGACGTCTCGTCCGTCGTCTGCTTCTTGAGGTGCTGGCGTTTCTGCTCGGCAGTACGCCGCTCCTGTAGGAGTCGGTGGAGGTGTTTAGTCTCTTCCGGCGAGGCCATCACGAGGAACACTTTGATATCACCGGCTGTATCAATGGCGGTGAAGCGGACACTTTTTGCTGAAGCTTGTTCCACTGTCATTTCCGCCCAAATCTTAAACATTAATTAATTAAAATTTAAATAATTGTTATTATTAATAACAAATACTTACTTTGGTATTCAAAATAACTTTGTGCACACCTGAAGTACGAAACACCAGCCTTGATTGTGTGTAGAACTCATCATTGTCCTTATCCGCCACGATCAGATCGTTGAGTCGTAAAATACCTCGCCCCCGCTCCTGCCAATTACCAACTCCCTTATCAAACGCGAAGAGTTTGCATGAAATCTGCATCACGTTCGTTTCATCCTCCTCGCCTGTCTTTGTCTCAACTTCTTCGTATTTCCTCTTATTATTTCGCTGTTCCTCATATTCTCTCGCTGATTCTGTGAGTGATTTACTCGCGCTGCCCGGATCGCTGGTGCTTACAGGCGCATCTTTAATAGCTGTACTAAACAACATTTCTTCCCTGGAAGAAGTGCCATTTGTAGCCGCGCTGGATGTGCAAATTCCCGTCGATGACGAAGGTTTACAATCATCTGATGTCGACGATACATTCGAAGTACTAGTCGTGTTTTGAGATGATGTGCCCAGCGGATCGCTAATAACGCGCTCTTGAAGATTTTGGCCGAAAACGAAGTTTGTGGTGGCGACAGGAGGTTTATCCTTTTGACTGTCTGCTGTTGCGGATGAAACTGATGCTGAACCAACCACAGGCGGTGATTTTGACGAGGTTAGCAACGGCATGAATTTCGGCGTTTCACCGTTTGTGCTCTCGACTTTTTTCTCATCGGAGTCGTGATCGTCTGTGGTGGAGGCTTTCATAAACGGGTTGAGTTTGCCGGGTGTGAGCGAGAACGGTTTACTGGTAGTGTGAACATGCTGTGAGAGTTGTGACGGCCGCAGGACTGAACTGCTCGCACTGGCGGTCGATGGCGCCGGCGAGGATGGTTTCGGTGCGAACGGATTGCCAAATCTGCTGGCAATAGGCCGTGGCGACGGGAAACAGATTGTATGGCCAATTGCTTCATTATCTAAAATTATAACCAATAAATTGAAGCGTTGTTTTTTTTATAATATTGTAATCACGCACCGTTATTTTCAACTTCATCGGACGGAGCGTCGACTTTCATGATGATCGGTGACTTGGGGACTGCGTCTGTAATACACAAAACAATTTAGAATTTAGAATAAAGTTTCCGTCAGCCTATCGAAGATGCGAAATGTAAATAAATAAACTTCGAGTGCCGTGGATGTTTTGCTATCAGGGGTGCCAATCGAAGGTCAGAGAAACAAGCGGCGGATGCAGCGAAAAACGTGCGACCCGGGAAAATACTAAACGAGAAAAGAGTGTGGATTGTCGATGCGCTTACCAGCTTGCGAATCTGCCATTTTCGGTGGGTCGCGGGGTCGGCCGGTCGTCGTTCCTCTTCACAGCACGACGCGAAGCTGACATTAATGGGGAAATTGCGCCGACTGACGAAGCGAACGCGCACGGCTCAACCGCACCACAGAAATACCACTACTAGACTAGTGAGTTTGTGTGAGTGTATCTTTGGCTACGGCGACCTTGCGGTTTCAAAACGCGGTACCAACTGTAAATTTTCACACCAGACTTTATACAACCGGGCTTGCACCAAATTTAAAGATTTAAGCGACCAGCGATGTTTCGATAGTTTCAAATCAGTGCTTTAACCATACTGTATATTTCCGCCATACTGCATGCAGTGTCAGTGCTATCTGCCGGCCAATTTTAATAATTTGCATTTAAACTAAGAGAAAAAACTTCTAAGCTTTTGTTTGTTTTCTGAAATAAATTATATTTTGTATAAGATAAATGCGTTATATAAACTCCATACTATCACCTAGAAACCTGCCTCACCTGTTCTTAAACACTTTAAGGTTTTAAATATCAACCTAAACGCCTCATATACATTTGTTAATCAGTGATAGCCATTTTTGTTGGTTGCTTATATATAAATAAGCTTGCGTCTGCAAGAAATACATTCGCTGAGGCAGCGCATTAGGCAACCACATCATCGACTTTCACCGTCTCGCGGAGAGCCTCCTTCACTCACTTCCACGCATTCTTTGGGTTCTTCTTTTCTGTCTGTCTACCACCGCTCACGTACTTCGCCAGCTAGAGCGCAACTGGTGCGACGTGCTTCGCTTGATTTACAGTTTGCGGACGCATGTGAGTCGCAGTGCCACGTTCAATGGAGATGCGGCGCTTACTGATAGCGTCGGCGGCGTGCGTCTTGCTCGCCGCCTGCGTCTACTCGCAGTCGACGATTCCATGGTACGAGGATCTTCCAGCCGTCGCCATGGACTACAAAGTGCACGTCGATCCAGGCAAGGAGGACTGCTACTTTCAATATGTGAACACAGGAGCGACGTTCTTCGTCAGTTTTCAAGTAAGTTTTAAACTAAACACACATTTACCCCTTATTGGTAACTTAGAAATCACCAAAACCGGTTGTGATTAGACAGTTTAGTTAGGAAAAAGTTAGAAACAAATGGAAAACATGACTTTGGTATAGGCAACCTGTTTTACACAAGTTTTAAACGATAAAAACTTTGAGACAACGTGTAATATTACAGTATATCTCATTAACATGATAAAAACAGATAAAAATGGTGTAAAACAAATAAAACAATAAAAAGATAATTGAATTGCTTCAACTTAACAAAAAGGAATAATAACATAAAGTTGCCATAGGCAACCCAACATACACATTTGAGAAACAACCTTTTTAAGTTTTAAATTACTTTCATGTAACGCAATATTTCTTATCGCAGGTATTAAGAGGAGGTGATGGAATGGCTGGTTTTGCTGTCCGACATCCATCCGGCAAAATCGTTCACCCATATCAATGGAAAGCCAACGGCGAATATCAAGATCCCAAATCCGTTGGCGGATATTATTCGGTCTGTATCGACAATCAATTCTCGCGTTTTGCTGACAAACTAGTAAATCTCTACATCACTGTAGTGCGCTATGACAAATGGGAGCAGTACACCAAGGAGATTGAAGAGATCAACATGAATATTCAAAACTTTACCGTAAGTTCTTCATAACAAATAATATTGATCCAAATGCTTATCATAAATAAATACATGATAAAATATTTTAGGGAACATTAATGGTAGTCGAGCGGAATATCAACGACATGCAGCAAACACAGCATCATTATCGATCGCGCGAGTCACGCGACTATCACCAGCTGGTCACCAAGGACAGCTACGTGCTGTGGTGGTCGTTCGCGCAGATCAGCGTCATCGTCATCGCATCATTCGTGCAGGTCTACTTCGTGCGCAAACTATTCGACACGAAGAGCTCCGGTTACAGCCGTGCGCGAATCTAAAACACTTCCAATTGACTTCCTCACCTCTCGCAAGTATCTGTAGGTGAACAAGAGTCAATTACCCATCGGCTCGAATGAGATTAATCTTTTGATAGCGATTTACTTATGAAAAATTGTGATCAACGTGCAAGAAATGTTTAATTTTATACTGACACTCGAATCTACGAACGAGTTTTATCATTATTGATTGTTTATAAATATTTATATCAATTTTTTGTGTGATCGAATCGTCTTCACCCACAAAAAACAAACAGAAAATAAATTTTATTCTAGTTATTTGATAGTTTCTCTAAAAATTATGTTAGATATGCAACCGCACATACATCTAACACAAGAATAAAGTTAATACCATGCGGGAAAACATAAATTGGTAATAAAACATTCACAGAATAAAAAGATAAATATCATAATTGCGCAATATACAATAAAATAACATATGCAATAACATTATATACATGTTCAATCACTTATCTACTATTTTTGCTCATTTTATTGCTTAACAATTACTTTTAAAAAGATTTAACTAGAATTGGAATGTATATATGGTATTTTTTTAGGGTAAGGCAGTTCATGCTGAGACTTACCTCTTCACTTTGACTTCAGATAGTTTTCGCTGTACGCGAGCAGTCGATATCTTTGTTTTAAATTGCGCGCGCGCACATGCGGATTGGCGACCTCCACGGTGTAATTAGCAGGAAACCATCCGGTTTCACCGTCGCGTATCCTCTCACCGTGATACCAACCTAAATATAATTATACAACTTATTTTTATTGGTTTTACGAAGTAATAATTGACACTTACCGTCGGCCATTTTTCTAGTGACATTTATGACATCGCCCCTAGTGATAGGCAACTCATCCGGCTGATTGGCAGTGTAGTTGTGCACCGCTGTCACTTGTGGACAATCCCAGCATTCATACAGCGTCTCCTCGGGGTTTTCGGACTTTGGCGGAGATAGAGCCTCCATCCATCGCTCTCTATCACTTTCCGATGCACAACTGAGCAACATCTCGACAGTCTTCTCCTCGTGATTCTCCAAAATAGTGAGGAATATAAGATGGCGGCCTTGTGTGTCCTTCGTTGGCAGTGTGGCCAAGCTCTCGCTGTTTAACTCCAAATATGGACGTGAGCAATAATGTTGAACAACGAATACAGAATCACTAAAATTGTAAAGAATGACATTTGATATCAGTTATTTATATAAATCGTTTTAAAAAATACTAACCCTTTGTTTTTTGCAACGATGATAATATCATTAAACAAAAACAAGTGAATAGGAATTTTGGTGAATCGCTTGCCAAATGTAAGTTTGACATCATCGCCGCGATTGAGCATCTGCGTGAGTGGACCAGACCTCACCAACCAGCGCTTACCGTTGACCAACTCAAATGGAGGCACACCACGCGCAAACTCCATCTGGGCAGCTAACTTGCGCATTTCAGTAATGCGCTCCATGTTCCTAGCGCCCTCATTGCAACGTGTCACGATCTATAACCAAACAAATAACATCAAAATATATAATTTTAACTTCATTTCACGTTTAAATTAACCTACCTTATTTAATGTAGCTAACGCATATTGACAGCTTTGGTATTCCTCGTCTTGTGGTGACAGTCGTTTCAATATGGCGTCGATAAGAAGCGGCCATCGCGTGATGCGTTGCATTGGTAACATCAAAAACGAATATAGTGTTAAAAGTTGACACACTGAGTTGGCTTCCAATTGTCGTAGGAATTCGACAAAATTCGGACGTTCCCTAATGATAATAATAAAAATAAAAATAAAACATTTTCCAAGAAAATTATACAATACTTACTTAAGTCTCTTTAAAGTTTGATCCAAAACAATCTGATTCTCACAATACGCAACATAAACCCCAAAGTTTTCTTCAGCATGTGTCAATACAATATCACACACGCCATGTAAAAGAATATTTTCCTG
This sequence comes from Dalotia coriaria, assembly GCF_025399875.1. NCBI lineage: Eukaryota > Metazoa > Arthropoda > Insecta > Coleoptera > Staphylinidae > Dalotia > Dalotia coriaria. The sequence goes on from NW_027045445.1 coordinate 8,732,226, forward strand.
CCAGCAACGCTCAAGGTCACTCAACAACTTCTCCGAGCACTCTTTCACCGGCATAATCTTCCCGTACAGTATCTCCTTATCATCATCATTGAGCAATTCGCTATCTCTCAAGCGCTTAACAAAATGTTCCGTAAGAACATGCAAACTATTCAAATAAGACGCTTCAGAAGTAAGCATTTCAAACTTGGCTTCCTGTAACTTCTTCTGATGCGTTGACAGTGTCGATAATACAGTGCTCTGCACAACTTCAGGTATCTCACACCAGAGGGTACGTGCAACCGAAACATTATTCCTCGGCGAGACAATTTCCATCGCCGACGGACGACTGGAGAACGACGTGCGTTTATCCTTGGCGATTTCTTCATAATCATCATACATATCAGACAATCCAGAATTACACACGGATTCAAGCACGGCAGCATCGTAGAATTGATATAAAGGCTCATCTTGTAACCTAAGTTGAATGTCACCTTGGAAACTATTAAAACTGTCATCTTTTCGTGTATCAGCGCTGTCATAACTCTTAACTGACGCGTTGTAGTAATCTTTTGTTTCGTAGGTGGCGACACTAGCGCTGGTGGTACTTCCAGCGCTGTTTTCCGATGAAGTGGTACCAGTGCTGAGTGGAGATCCACTTTGATATAAACCTACCTCAGCATACCAGAAACTATTCGGTCGACGTGGTAATGCAGGCGCTTGCGCATCAGGCTTAAACACACCACATTCAGCATACCAGCTTTGTGAGCGTGATTTTAACGAAGGCGGTGTTGGGGTTGAGGTTGTAGAAGGAGTGGGGGAGGTGGGTGCTGGAGGCGGTGGCATTTGAGGCCTGACTAGATTCGGTTTTGATTTGCGTTCGGGGCGTTCTACGGGTGGTTGTTCATTTTCCTGCTCATCTACGAGTGTGGAGTCTAAATTAATAGGGTCGGTAATGTAGAACGTTGATTTTGGCCTGTCTGCAAAATGGTCACCCACATCACCTGTCATTGACATGCTTCGTTTGAATTTATTTAAAAATCCACGTCTACCAATTGTGTTTTTATCTGTGATTGGTGGAGGCGGGGCTTCTGCTTCTATGCTGTCAAGATCAGTGCGTGATTTTCTTTTGGTGATACGACTCAGGCTCTTGGAGATGTCGTTTTTACGCATGGACCAATTGCGTCGCAGGCGTTTCATGACGTTTTTACCAGCGGAGGCGGCAAATCTAGTGAATGCATACGTTTGATTAGCTGGGGGTTCTGGTAATTGGGTATTGCCCATGTCAACACCGCTGTCAGTCTACAAAAAAAAAACAAAATGGTGTTAAATTGTAGCAAAAAACACTTACAACGGAAATAAATTAATTTACCTTGGCGAAAGAATTGTCGCTTTCGCTATCGCTCTCGAACGAGTCGAAGTCGTCGTCATCATCGAGATGACCTTCGATTTCGTGCGACGGATGATGATGCAATGCCGGCAACTGATAGGTTTGCGGCTGTTGGTGAGCATGGCCGCCATTTTGCGTGCCGACCGGTAGACCATCACTGCCGTAGAGCGTCTCGTACGTGTGATCCGAATCCGTGTCGCCTTCAAATGGACAATGAAACAAAAAAAAGTTGAATGTAAATCGCCATCAAATGACGTCATGTAAGACTTAAACATGGGAATATGCGAAATCATCAAATAGAAAACAAACAACCTAAATCATTATAATTTAGATTTAAAATTAGTGGGAATAAAATTCGTACAGATTTTGGAATTGTGACTAACACGCTTATGCAACTTACATAACACAAAAAACATGAGAGAATAAAAAATGTTTCAAGATGATTTCGCTGGTTTTTTATATAGAAATATGTTAAAAATGAAATCTCGAATACAAAAATTGAGCACAAAACGTACACGAAAAGTGAGTAAGCTCCGGTGTTGAATGTTGAATGAATGTGATGAAAACATAGACAAAAAAAAAGAAAGCGAGACGCCTACGCGGAGTGCACACGTCAAAAAATGTTTAAAACTAAATCAAATCATGTAAATTAAACAAAACAAAAATAAAAAACCCAAAAATTATGTTTTGATAATATTTCAACAAATAAAACAGAAATAAACACTCATAACCTCAAAATATTACAATGTCATTTACATAGCACACTTTTGAGGTTAAATTATTTATGATATGGATATTGACAGCTGTGTAATTTACTTTCAACTAATTTTTCATTTCGTTCCGGCATTCACATCGACGCATTAGCATCACAATGTGCTCTCTTTCATCAATAAATAATTTTCCAGCGCAAGCGGCCGCCGTTCGTGCGCGAATTCAATGCGCAATTGATCGCCATTTTTCTCCGCACGTCGATTCTGGTTTATTCAATTTTGCATAGGTAAATGTACGAGTATATACGCGCATAACAAACTTTCGCAGCAAAAGCAATTAGAAATGAAATTACGCGCAATGCGCAGGCAGGCAATAATTGCTAATCGTACTAATTGTAAGTAATTCAAGCCAATTCTAATCGAATAGTATGTTATTTTATGAACTGCATGAAATTTGAGACGTTTCTGCAGAATAATATGCGTAAATTTCGTCGAAATTGAAACATTTACTATGACATTTCCATTATTTCACTTTAATATTAATTAATTAATTATTTAAACAATTAAGTGATTTGTACCTAACATGTTAATATTTACTTTTAGAAGGAAGAATAGTTCATTTATCTCTATTAGTTTCGAGGTTATAACTTTTTTAACCTTTAAGTGCACATTTTCACTTCCGCCATCATTAATACAAAATGGCTGCGGGTATGCACTTGCACATGTATTTGTTTCTAAATTATCTTTCAAGCGATACCCTGACAAACATTCTGCCATTTTTATAACCTGAGTTATAAATATAAACATTTCTGTTTTTCACTTCCATTTGACCTGATATAAAATGAGCACAAACTTAATTTAATTCCCATGCGCATGCGTGCCAAACCTTCAATTAAATAATTAAATATGTAAATTACCTATAAACGAACAAACTTGCTGTTCCTCTAACCCCGAACGCGGAAAACACCTATTCGTACACTTCGTCGTGTGTGTTCCACCACGTCCGCCATTTTGTTGACTCGAACATGTTCTACCCAACTTTGCACCGTTCGCGCCCACCTCAGGTGTGCATCGAGCGTAAAATTCACATTCACGCACATAATAACACCTATCATCCTCGTGTGTAACAACACGTTTATTATCACCGACGTTATTGTTGGTCACATCGTTGCTATCACTGTAATTACGCGTGTGACCGTAATGGTCGGGTGTGTTTAGGAGCACCACCGATGTGGACGTAATGCACACGCGATCGCCGACATTTGAGCGGCGCGGCCGCCGAATCGTACTCGGCGCGGAACGTGGCGGCGGCGTAGGTCGACTATCACCTAAGGGGACGGCACGCACCGTCGCCGCACGTACCACCGATGAAGATTTGGACCTTTTGTGTCTGTCCACCGACATAGCGCACGCCGATTATATTCCATGGATTGTCACATTACACAAAATTCACGTGAAATTCACTCATAGAGAACATAACCTTAAAGTTTTGGGTACACAGCGCCATCTACTCTAATTTAACATAGATTTTCACAGATTTTTCACTGGTTATCGTTGAATATATGCTGTTTTAACCATTTTAACCAACACGAATCTTTGTACTCTAACTAAAACTTGTTATTGAAGTGAAGGCTGTCGGCAGAGTGGCGGGCTCGCGTAACAACAATAACGTAACCGCGACTGTCGAACGCCGCGAACAAAGTGAAAGTACTGCACGGCGGTGCACAGGTTGACTTCGTGTACTCTGCGCAGAAGCCGAACGAGAACGCGCGAATGCCAAACCAAACCAGCGCCAGCACGACTCACGAGGTTGGAAGTTGGAACATTGGAAGTTGACCAACTGTTGGGTGTTCGGAGCAGCGAATTCAGAAGAGTCATGAGAGAGTCACGGGGCCATGAGCACACTCGGCAGCGGCATTTAATTTGCCGAATAATGAATGAGTACTGATCATGCGCGAGTAATGAGCGGAGTGCTTTCAAGAGCAGCTCGAAAATTCGTGTCAGCAGATGGGTAGATGGGATAAATGCCTATAAGTCCGTCAATTAACTCAAATTACAAAAGTATATGCTTTGGAAGCAGTCGTGCAGGTTCGATTAAAAAATTAAAGAGGAAATTAACAGCTGTTGCTATCATTTGAGGTTAGGTTGTTAGGTTATTAATGACTTTTTGGTATTTATTACTTTGGCTGGTGATAAAACAACTGAGTCATGGTGTGCGATTGTTTAATACCTGGGTTTGTTTCCAGAAGTTGATATACGCAAAATTTGCAATCAATTTGCAAGTCGACGAAACCGGTTTCAGCCTGTGTTACGGCGCGTGGCATGCCCTAACTGGTTGCCGGTTGGAAAATGCCGCGAATACGCTACGAAACTGTTGACATCGTGCTTGAATGCAGAAAATGCAGCGCTACACAACATTACTAGACAACTAGCCTACTTCCTCAACACAGCAGCATCACTCAACTAACCTGAGAGAATAACAACTGTCAAATCTGTCATATTCTCACAAAACGTCAAAAACAAAACAAAAAATCCTAAAAGCACTAAAAACACTAGGCAACTACCCTAGTTCCTCAACGCAGTACCATACCGATCTAACCGCACATATTGACAGCTGTCAAATCTGTCAAATTCTCACAAGAACGTCAAAAACAAAACAAAAAGCACTAAAACCACTAAAAACACTAGACAACTAGTCTAGTTGTTCAACGAAGTACCTGACTGAACTAACCGCACATAATGACAGCTGTCAAATCTGTCATATTCGCACAAAAACGTCAAAAATCAAAAAAAATATTCAACAACTTTTATATTCACGCAACACACACTAAGTATTAAGTAATTATATAATCAAATTACTTAGTTTCTATTCAATTAGCAGAAGTTAAGTAATACTTTAAAGCGTTAAAACATTAAATGTGTTTTTTGGATGAATTAAATTACTCTAACCTTGAACATTCGCCCGAACATGAACGTGTTTAAGGTAAAAAAAAGATCGTGCGTTGGAAAAAATCCGAACAGAAATTTGCATAAACATTAAGCGATATATAAATTATAAACGTAAGAAGTTCGAAAATGAAATCGTAACTCCAACCCACGAGCCGCCATCTTGGCCCACGCACGTGCTACACATGCATTTCATTTATAACTGCTTTGTAACATAAATTGAATTACTTCTCTTTCAAACACGTAGAGCCCATTATTATAATAAACGTGAAACGATTACAGGTATTATTAATATTTATATACAGTGTGTCTAATACAAGAAAAAAGTGATTTCGCGTGTTGAAATTAAAAGTTACTCTCACTTATGATTATATTTACGATTATAATAATTAAGAATATTATTCACATTTGTTAATTATTTATTGTTATTATTATTATTATTATAATAAATACGTGTATAATATGCACGCATTGTTTTCTGTTTTTTTTTGCGTTGCGCGTTGCATTGTATTTAATTAATTGGCATCGTGAGTGCAGGCAATTGTTTCTCGCTTCACAAGCAACAAAAGAAGGTGCAGACGTTCAGAAATGCAGAAATTCACATTCTTCTGATTCTATTTAATACTATTTCTGTAATTTTACTTTTAGTTTTATGTAGTGAAGTGTTGATTGCGGGTATTTCGCAAAAAAGAGCGCAGAATGAAAATTTTAGGTTAAGTAAAGCAATAATGGGGGTTTATCAACAAATTTACTCGTTGAAATGTCACCGGGAGGTTAGTTTAGTAAAAACAGTCGCGTGTTTGTCGCGAGAGCATAACCTAACCTACCAAAGTCACCTAACAAAGTTGAGTTAGTTACAACGTTTATAACTCAAGAACGGCTGGACAGATTTTGATGATCTATGATTTGTTTGATTCCTCTTGGTCCAGAATAAGAGAATAATTATTGAAATATTAAAAATTATGACTTTAAGGGTGTTAAATAAGAGATGAAAGTTGATATTGACATTTAATCATAGTTATAGTTAAATAATTGAACCCTAGATGGCGCTAAAGTGCATTATTATCATTTCTTATTTCTTTAAAATAAAATAACGAATTCTGGGTCCAAGAAACAAGAAAGTAAAAATTAATCACATTTTACTCCTAAGGTGAATTAATTGAGCAAAAACAAAAGCAAATCGAATCGTCAAAATGGCGGATGTTGTCATTAAACGAGCGTTTTTATTGTTTTGTCGTTTTCTATTTCGATTGTTTCACCTTGTAACATTTCACGACACTAATGTTACACTTCAAGTTGTCAAACAGCTCACCACAAAAAGTAAATCATGTGTGTAATGAACGATGACCACACTAATGGCTAAATTACCATTGTCTTTGTTTATTATTAAGTCTCATTCGTATGCGGTGAGTGAATGATATTGATATATTGGTTTTTGATTGAATGTCATTGATGCAAAGACGAAATGAAAGTCAACGCGGTGTAAATAATTTAATACGCGATGGTAACGGATGGTAATGGCGTCACTGATGGTATAATATTATGGTATAGTATTATTAATAACATAATAGTCATCTAGGCCAAGCCTCGGTTAATCTTTCGCGGCGCGTTGCGTCGGTCGTGCCGCGAGCTGTAGGAATCTGGGTGAGATGCTGATGTTGGTTGAGCTATCAGACGCATTCCGCAAACAGGTTTGTGTTTAGGTTTTCTAAGCAGCTAGCTATAAGTGCACATAACAGTGTAATGTAACAGTTAGTTCTCTTACCTACCTTACAGCTATTTATAGATACTCAAGTGATTACGCGCCAAATGTAAAATTGTAAAGGAGGAGATAATTTAAGACGTTGTAAGGTAAAAGTCTTAATATGTATAATGATTATCAATTTTTTCATCGATAGTGGATCTAATCTACTTTCAAAAGAGCGTAGGTTTATTTAAATAAGTGCACGTGCAGCTTTAGCACGTGCATTTTAATGTGACATGTCGGGTAAAAGTTTTTTTAGAAAATTAATTAATTATCAAGTTGCTGCTTTGGTATTTTTTCATTGAAAGTATCTACATTAATTTTAGAGGTCACAAAATCATATAAAATTATGTGACAAGTAATTAATCCTCTTTAATTCTAATAGATATTTTAAACGCGAGTGTATGGGTTAGTTTGTTTGTTTGTGACGCTTCCACGCAATAACCATTCAATCAATTTTGATACATTTTGGTATTTTGATAGTTTTGACCTAGGAAAAGAAAATAGGCTACTTTTCGTTGCTAAAATATAAGTTACAGGGTGTAAAATAAGGGATGAAAGTTGATATGGAGATTCAATCATAGTTATAGTCATATTATTCGAATCGAGATGGCGCTAATGTGTGTAATGTGCATTTGTCATGTTTTTAAATTAAAATTGAGAATTTTATTGTCGAATTCAGCACATAATAGGTCTTGAGCACAAAATCACTAGTCAGGAGTACGTTATATGCATTTTTATCAACGCGACGTTTAAAAATGTACAAAATTCAAATGTTCACATTTTGTGCAGAACACAACAAAGGCATTTGACCAAAGATCTTATCAAATAACAAAGAAACTAATACTCTATATTATGCAATGACGTTTGTTGAAATTAGTGCACGTGCAACTTTGTTATCTGCACTTTGGTAACACGACTCATGTTACAAATTAGAAACGTCCATTATAAACCAAATTAAAGTAGTTTGGTGTTTGGTGTCACCTTTTTCAAATGAAAGCAAACCCAAATAGATAAAAATCTTATCACACCAAAAAATACTAAACTAATTCTCATTATAATTTAACTGATAATAATGTATTTAGTACAAATTCAGATACGAGCATGTTAAAATGTTACCAAAACAATTCAATTATTGTTTAAAAATGAATCAGTCAATTAGGTAAACAAAAACGATCAACAAAAAGTTCATTAAGATAAAAATGTATTGTATAAATATAATAAAATGATAATTTAACTAATTAATTATATTCTGTTACTAAATTTATTAATATCCGTTAATTTATAATAGCAATTCACGCGGATCTCAACAACAAAACTTCTTTTGATAGTCGTGTATTATATTCCCGTTTAATTAAGTAATTAATTTCATTACTCACCGTGATTCATCTTCTTTGGCACTTTATTCCACTGCCCGCGGATTCTCTGCGACCATCCAGAGTTTTTCTTCGTGACTTTTTGGTGTCTTGCTTCACGCACTCTGCGAATTTACAAAAAAATAAAAATTTAACAATCTAAAGATAATTATTATATTAAAAATTGTTTAATATTTGATTGGATGCGTTATGAACGAGAGCAAAAGTTAGACTGAATGCACTCAAACCCGTGCAGCAATTAACCGCTAATTGGCGCAAAGAAGAAATTATTGAAATGAAATGCAGGTATGGCATGCAAAACATTTATCAAACTGCACGCATAAAAACAAAGAGAAAATGAACGTGATATCATCATAATGAGAAATGAAGAAAAATGATCACACTCGCAATATGATCAACGCAATGCCAACGCAAAGAAAAAAAACAAATCAAACTATGATTAGGATTGGATCACAATCACATTTTATGAGAAAAGTGCATTCGAGAGAAAAATGTGAAAGTGTTATTAATACCTACCACAAAGAAAAAGTTAATGCAATAAACAATTAACTTGAAATTAAAACAAAAAACAGAAACACAACTTCAAGTCAAAGATATTAGACATTTAACATAGGCAACCAAGCATACACCTAACAAACCTGCAATACTCAACAAAACAAACAAGTAATGTCGGTTGCATACAGTCACCTGTAACAGTTTCTAACAGTTCGAATTTCTCAAAGTAAAACAATACGAAACCGAGGAATAATAGTGAAATAAAGAGTTAATAACGGGCAATCAAAGCATAGGTGAGCGTATGTAAACCTGTAATTACAACATTCCATACAATAACCGTGACATAACCGTGTGTGGATTGTTGTGATTGCAGTGAATTAATGTTTTACAAACAATTTCAGATTATGAAGTCGTACTTACATGACGAATTTATTCTTTCGTGCATCATCGTCACACTCATGATCGGAAATATCCACCCAATCATCGCTACAGCCACTCAACTCACTGACAGCTTTAACACTACCACCATTTTGACTACTTCCGCTGAAACTAGCGCAACTACCACCGCCAATATAAGTATCCAGTACTTCTTCTGCCCAACTAGTAATAGATCGACCATAAATACTATTACTTTGTTGATCGGATTGCACAGAGTGCACAGAAATGGAATTTCGTTTCTTGTCGCATTCCAGCCGACTTCCACCGTAGATACTTTCGTAATTATCATCACGTTTACTATAAATACTCTCGTAATAATTAGATTCGTCGTTTTCATACTCGATAGATGGCGTTGATGATGCAGAAGATGGCGGACGAGGTGGTAATGGCTCATGTTGATTCCTAGATAAACCAGCAGAGCTTTTTCTTGATCGAAACCGGTCAGAAGATTGACGTGAACATCTTGATAAAGATTCATAAATATTTTCTTCGTGGGAATCCTCCTGGGGTGTTTCCGGAGGCACTTCCGGTATTTCATAATCATCATCAGTGGTATTATTGATGATTTGATCGACAGGTGGCGTTGGCGTCGCCAAAGTAGTATAAATCTGTGATATTTTATTCGTACGCGGCGGTAATGGCGGCACTTCTTCACTTTCCACCTTTTTATCATCATTATTCAAGGTTATGTTATTGGAATCATCCTCAGGAGGCACTACAAACTCATAATCATCGTCCAAAGTGTCATTTTCAACCTTTTTGACATCTAGTGTATAAATACTAACGCCATCTGTGGTTTTACATTCATAATCAACTTTATTCACGGTTGTATCAATTAATTCACTTAATTTACTCGATGATAAACGTGTTTGTTGATAACGCGCGAATTTCTGACACTCGTAGTTACTCTCACAGCGTTTAAGTGTTGCCATTGGCAAACTCACCACTTGTAGTTCATCGGTGACGTCGCACGCGTCCATCTTGTGGTCGTCGGTCGGCGCCGATGTGTCTCGATTACCGCTCGCGATTGAACTGACGACGCTCGGCGACGCGTCGTCGACGTTACCACGCCGATTATTATTATCGTTACGTAAATCCGTAACAATGGCGCTGTTACATCGTGGCATCTCCACGATGCGATCGCCGTCAATTGTGCCGCAAGTATTACCGCCATTGTTCAATTTCTTTTGCAAGCGCATGCGTTTCTCCTGATTGCGCATCGCGATCGCCTTGGCGTCGAACGTCTTTGCTGCCACCTGGGGTTTTACCCCATCACTAACGCCACCAGATGGTGTTGATTCACTTTTAGGGGATTTTAGTGTGCATTTCTGTTCGAAGATGGCGATGGCTGCTTTGACACTGTTATTGCTTTCTTTAGCTTTTGTATCAATTTTCTTTTGTGTTTCTTTGGCACTGGGCCTGCGTTTTAGGTTCTGACTATTACGTTTGATCACTCGGGCTTTTTCGGTTGTAGTCGTGCCGCGTTGTTCGTCAAGCTCATTGTATTTCTTTGTCAATTCTTGGACTAAATTCAGTTTTGGTTCGGGTGCTTTTCGGCGATAAATCGAAGCGTTTTTTCGTATTTTGAAACTAATTTTCTTCGTGGGGCGTCGAGGGTTAACATCATCGGTGTTTTGATTGGACGAGGCGGAGCTTAATCTTGTCAATACTTCTTTTTTACTCTGAACGTCATTTTTGGTTGGTTTAACCTCAATTATTGACTTTTCCTCACATAACCTATCTTCTTCTTCATCTCCACCTGTGTTTTGTTGGCGTAGGAATAATTTCCGTGATTCCTCCAACTTTTTACGCACTTGTGAGAACGTTGAATGCTCCAGATTGAACTTATTCGTCGGCGTGGGCGATTTGATTGGTGTTATCGGCTTCTGAGTGATTGCAGGTGATTGTCCAGAACGAACGCTCGGCGCCGACTGAATGTTGTTGGTTGTGGCAGGAAATTGCCAATTCGGTTGACTTTGGGTCTGGGTCGCTGTCGCCATCACTGCAACAATATTCAAACATTAGCGAATAGCGTCAACACCGGCCTATCAATCATCGTTCGGCGTATTTTAGCTAAACAAATTGATGCGTGCTTTTGTTAGTCATCACGCTTCCTGGCATACGTGCGAAAACAACAACAATAGTGTCGAATTCATGCGATAAATATGAAGATATAGAAGAAGTTTACAGAGAATGAGGTGCTTTTTGGATGGCGGTATCATTTGCAATACAATACGCTGCACAACAAATTACGTATTGTCATCAACATGATCGCGAAATAATATTGATAAGTCACACTCATCCGAGTAGAAAATATTTTGTAATTGCATCTAGTGAACAAATCATTTTGACTCATAAGTATTGATAATCTATTCATAGTAATGTTATAAACTAGTTGTGCATCACAAGTGCAGTGTAGCGCCATCTATATTTGAACTATCCAACAAAAACTATGATTAATTTTCCATATTAATTATTATCCATTTTAACACCTTCTAAAATTATAATTTTTGATCTTTTAATAGTTATTCTCTTATTCAGGGCATAGACGAATCCAATAAGTCATAGATTATCAAAATCTGTCCGGCAGTTCTTGAGTTATAAGTGTTGTAACTAACACGACAATGTTATACCTATATGTATATAGGTATATAGATATAGAAGATTCTAAAGAATGTTTTTCTCCTTGTTTTACATGCCTACACAACTAAATTAATTTAGATTCATTTAAAATTGTAGTTTTTCCTCGTAAAACACTTCAAAAAGATTAAATATGGAATGAAAATTGATATAGATATTCAATCATAGTGATAGTTATACAATTCCAACCCAGATGGCGCGCGAATATACTCAGTATCGTGCAAGCTCCAACAACACTTCTAAAATGTGTCATTTTTATTGGTATGCAACCAAATTTACATCAAAACATCTGCATACTGAAATGCTCTACATTATTACTAAAATATAACTCCACACTAAACGCCATAACCGTTAATTATATCTCATAGCTTCCACTGTTATAAATATAATAATTAGCACGTGAATGGCAGACGTTATGCTCGATTAGACACAATCTCACAACATAAAACAAAAGACAGTCACAGCAAGCCATTAATACATTTCTTTCTTTCTGCTTCATTATACCGCCTGTGATTATAGTGTCTTCATTCACTACTTCCTCTTGTAAACGTTTCGATGCTTAAATTGTCACAATTAACCTAATAATACACACGCAAAAGTATAAAAAATAAATTAACACAAACAAATTCAGCTCCTCATTATGCGCGCTCGTATTTTTGATTGCATCGATTTAAAATCGCAGCGAATGGTAGTTGTACCACATTTGCCAGCGAATATTAAACTGGAAAGAGAACAATCGACGTTTTAAGGTTATTTGATTTGAGCTATAATAAAACAAAGCACCTGCAAGACATTGGCCTGATTAGCCTCACTGAAGAATCAAGATATGTGATCTGTGATCAGTGATAACAATTTAATTATATAGGATTAAAACCGGTAATGAAGAATTTTATCATGAAACGCATTCCAGAAACATAAATTTTATTTATCACTATGTATGCAACTAAATATTGTGTTAAATGTTTGTGTTATGCAACCCAACAAACACTTATTTTATTTTATTACTTTTCACACTTAAATTTAAGTAATCGCACTATTTAAGCCAAGAAAACGTTAAAAATCACTGAAAAATCATGATTTGAAATAAAATTTCACTAAATTTATTTAAAACAGACAATCTAGTTGAAGAATTTTAACGTGAAACGAGTAATAGCAATGTAAGAGTTAAATTTTTGTCTATATGCAACCCAACGTACAATTATTCCATTTTATTTTTATTTTCTCACATGAATTAAACTAATGCCACTATTTAACCAAAGAAAATACAAAAACTAGGCCAAACACTTGCTCCGGCTGCCTCAGATGCTAGCATATTGAGTTCACTTTCAAGAAAAGTGTTTCAGAGACATTCCAACGCCAAGTGCAATGTTTTGACTCTAATCGGAATATAATAAACTCCGAATGGTAATTGCCATCGTATAAAACGCTATCGCCGGCCGCCTTGGACATGGACATTGAACATGAACGTGAAATATAATAAAATTAAAGTGAATGTACTCATATAATTCTTGTGTCTTGCAGTGCTTAGATTGGGAACAGTGAATTCCTAGCTCTCCGTTACTATGACTATACTAATAAGGCAAAGAAAAAGGCGCTGCCTCGAAAAGTCGACCAGGAAGAAAGCACTTCTCGCTTCTTAAATAAATGTATCAGGTGGAGAATCACAGAATACGATCGAAAGAGAGTCGTGTGTCTGTCGGCAGTGAGTAATAAGCGAAATTGTTCAATGGACCATAAAGTTTACTCGACTTTTCGAACGCATTTTTTCATTTTGTGTGCAGTAAATACTTTTCCACGGAAATTAAAACTCATAATTGTCGCAGTACTATTTAACTAATCATAAAATGTTTAATGTGGTGAAATTATGAATGTTTGGAGACATTTCTAGGTAAAATACGGCGACATTGTAGTAAAAGTGGACTAACGACAAGAAATTATGTCGAAAATTAAGGACGACGGTTTGTTTTAAACATTTTAAATGTTTAGACACGTTTATAAGCATCTAGAAAATACTACACACGTAAGTGTAACATTTTACAACTAAAAAAACCTCAAAAACACGAATTATTTGTGTTGGTAATGAATATTGGCGGATTCATTATAGGCAACCCATTTTTCTTTGCTTTAAAAGTAGAAAAAACATGTTTTATTGTGTTTTTTTCTTTGGCAAACTTCTTGAAAGTAGCTTCTTCGTGTTTACGTTTACTCGTGACTCATCCCTGTAATATTCCGGTCGCTGAGAGGGCACTGCTACTCTAATCGTCCGCACTTACACGCGCCACGAAGAACAAGAACAACAAGTCCAAAAGGTTCAAGAAGCCGATGGAGAAAAACCGGCGCATCTTCACATCGCTTTCAACCTGTTATTAGCTGTTATTATTTAGCATTTGACCTTTTGCTTTTACATTTTGCAAATTCATCTGCTGTTCAATGTCTAAATATTTACAATAGACATAACAATCGACCCACGAAACGAAAAGTTTGTTTATTTTGCATTTCTTGCAATAATTTGAGTAAACAAATCGTAAAAACGTTAAAAATTCATTAGCAACCCAAAATACACCTAACTATACATACGTCACATCAATTTTTATGACATAGATGGCGTTGTTTGACAAATTAACCAAAAAACGATAATTTTAGCTCAAAAATGTGAAATCTTCAAGAAAAACCGCAATGTGTTTTTGACTTACTCTACGAGTTGTAATCGTGAAAGAAACCCATGACTAAACTGCTGTGTGACTTGTATTGCGACAGTGAAACGCAATTGACGCAAAACTCGCTTTCAAAGCGATATCAATCAATCGATGAGTCACCCTCGTGCCGGACATTATCGGACGATTAAAAATCAAAGTGCTCAAAAAAATAAAATCAAGAATTGAAAGTCGTTAATGCGTATATATAGAAAAGACGATACTTTTAAATCAGGTAACACTTAACTTACTTAGCATTTAATCGCAATTGACCGCGCTTAACTCTCAACTCATCTTCAAGCTGTCAAAAAGATGAAATTGAGCGTTTATAAATTGAAAATAAATTGGAAACTTGTTTAGAAAACAAATGAGACTGTGAATTGATTATAAACTGATTGAAATTTCAAAAATTTCGAAAAATAAAATAAAAAATTTAATAATATAAAGATTGTTAGTATATTTAAGTAGAATATTATGTTTTATACGTGATATATTGTTTATTTTTATTGATAAATTGTCATTGTAGCTGTCATTTACAATTTAGGTTATGTGTAATAATGTAGGCCAACCACTTTACACCTTCAAACGATCTAACGACACAACACTTACAAACAAATTTAATTCTCTTGCAACTTATGAATCGTTTTCTATTTTTAACTTTTAATCGATCCTCGCTGTAATTATTTACGATCATACATGATACATGTTCATAAAAGTTATGTTCGCTCATAAATTCCAAGTGTGATTAAATTTTTCGTTTTTACTAACAATATGTCTCGAAACCCGGCGAAATAAAAACGAAAACGTAAATTAAATATTTGTACATAAATTTTGTGTAAGCGGAAAAAATGTTAGTTTCACACGATTATTTTTTTCACTTAATTATTTAAGATTTGAGCAATACAACACGAAATTTCATTTATTCTATAAATAAAAAGTTTTCTTGCCTAATTATTATGTTTGAATATAAAAAGATTAAGAAATTAAACATTAAAGATTAAAAGGTGAGATTAACTCTTAAATCTTAAAAAATATCATAGATAATTATCATAGTGATTAGTAATTATAATTAGCATATTTCGTGTTTGATTAATGTTTGATAAATGCGTTATCACATGATGTTAATCATGATTTGATGGAATTTTTTGGTGAATTAATGATGTATAAATAAATAAGTCATAAAATGCTGAATAAACGATGTGTAAATAAAATGTAAATTGCACGAGTGAAAGGCTGGGAAGGATGAAGGATGAGAAGTTGAAAAAAACGTGATATTTTAACGGTGACGAGAACGAAAAATATTGTAATGAAATCATTATAAAAATAGAAAATAGAAGCGCAGCGAAACGTAAAGAAATCTGAAGAAAAGTGAAGACATCGAGATGATGAATATTTTGATTGAATTCACGCAAGACAAGGGAAACATGAGACACGAGCCACGAGACACGAGATGACAATGACAATTTGTAAACAAAATATACTCATATAAAACCATGTTATAATGATGGGAAAAACGAAATCGTGTTCAAAATTGATGTAACATTGTAACATTGAATTAGTTTTTTATTAATTACTCGTAAATTAATCAACTTAGGTCGATGTTTTCTTCGGAAATATGTCCAGCAGTAAATTCTCTATCAGAAAGTGTATTATATTGTATCATATTTCTATCAAAAGATACAGACCTATTTGAGTCAATTTTCAAAACTTCTGAATATTTACTTTTTAATTTTTAGTTTTTTAACAATTATTCGTAAACTAATTAATTTACTTATTAATTACTTATTATTTACTTGATGCATTCTTCAGAGTTATATTCACAATTAAATTCTCTATTAGAAAATGTAAAACAATTTATTGTAGCAATTTTCTATCAAAAGATATAGACCAATTTGTGTCAATTTTCTAAATTTTTAACAAATTTTTCTGTTTTTACATTTTTCTCTATTTAATTACTTAAAAATTATAGTAATTTCAAACTAAGTAAGAAAGTTATTTTAATGTTGAGTTTTCCCTTTGTGCCCTAAGGCAGCAGCCGTCTGTCGACTTCGAGGAATTATCATCTCAAAGGGAAAAGAAAGTTAACTTTTTTTAACTCGACTGACTTGAATGAAAACAAGTATAAAAAATTACGTTAAAAGTGCATTCGGAACGCGTTCGGATGAAAGTCCGTCAATAATTTACAATATGGCCAAAGGTTGTTTCATCATTCATCAACGCAATGCATCACAACGCATAAAATGTCAATAATTTAAATATTTTCATTCTGGCAAGCGAAAGAGTCTACAATCAAGCACGAAATGAAAGTAAACTGACTAAAAAAGTCAAAGAAAATTCAAGTTTCATAAATTTAGTCTATCTACCTAATAGTAAACATTTTATTTGCATGTTTCTTATTTTACCCTATGCTTTGAGTTGCGGTATAAGCTTCGAACATAGTAAACCTTAACAAAATATATAAAATTTCATTTTTGCAAATAAAAGCATTCATTATTTGCACTTTAATTTTAAATCAACTGCAATTTTATTACTTATTACCTTTTATATTACATTTAATTACGATAGAAAATAAAAGTAATTAATAATTTTCTAAGAGAAAACAAACAGGAAAAAGTTTTCGATGATTATGATAAATTTGTTCAAAGTAACTAAAAAATTAGTGCTCACAAGCGTAGAATTTCTGATTATATCAGCAGCGATCAGCGAATTTAACTTATAACTACAACATATTGTTATAATTTATTTGCAATATTACAACAAATGATTGCCGGCGTGCCCAGTCTGGCAACGCACACAATGAATGCTAATTAGTATAACAAGTTTATTAAACTTGCTTCAATTAACCACCAACACACATAAAACACATCCACACACATAAAAATAATCCTTTGTGGTTGCAACCAAGAATGAAAATTAACGTTGCAATTATTGCTTGTAATTGAAGAGAGCAGATGAATGTAAAGTACAAGTAATGCACGGACGAACGGACGTGTAAGTGCGAGTACACTGAGTCTATATTTAGAAATTACGAGTGCACTGAACAAGTGAATATGAATCGGTCGTAAAAAGTGATGAAGTTGCAGTTTGTGTAAGTGTAAACACGGAAAACAAGTAAAAACAAAATCATAAAATTGTTCATAATTTGTGTGCGTTTAATGAAATCAATAAAATTTAATAATAAATGTGTGATATATAAATAAACAGCTTGGAACAATGGGGTATTGTCAAAGATTGCGTTAAGCATTGTGTAAAGAATAAATCATAAATAAAATACTATACTTTATAGATATAATTTTTTGAGATAAATCAAAGTGGCGTTAGTTAGAACAATTATAACTCAAGAACGGCTGGACAGATTTTGATGATCTATGCTTTGTTGGATTGATCTAAGTCCAGAATAGAAGTAACTAATAAAATATCAAAAATTATGACTTAAAGGTTATTAAATAAGGGATGAAAGTTGGTATAGCGATTCTATCATAGTTATAGTTAAATTATTGAGTCAGAGATGGCGCTAAAGTATATTATTAGCAGTTCTTGCAATTTGTTCGCCTAATGCACGTTAAATGATAATATTACAACAATTAATTAATACAAAATAGCATAATGATTATCATTTTTCCAAAAATATGACAGCTGCTTCCTGAATTAAATCTAAAAATATGCAGGAAGTGGGATATGAATCAAAATACTGTATATACATGCTGATAATAAAATGCAGGGGCTAAGCGAATTGTGAGTCACCATTTGCATACACGTATACAATCACAATGCCAATTTATTTGCGTCTATATCAACTTATTAATCAAACATTGCGTCAATGAAACTATTCAAATGTGTGAGTGTGTGTGTACCCTTTTCACGCGTGAATTATCCAATCAATTATGATAGGTTTTAGTGGAGAGATATGGCTCAATTATAGAGAAAAATACTACCTTTTGTATCGAAGATGAAACTTGAAGGAAGTAAGTAACGTGTTAGTTACAACTTTTATAACTCAAGAACGGCTGGGCAGATTTTGATGATCTATGATTATTTGGATTCGTATCTGTCTCAAATAGCAGAATAACTATTAAAATGTCAAAAATTATGACTTAAAGGGTCTTAAATAAGAGATGAAAATTAGTATAGAGATTCATTCATAGTTATAGCTAAATAATTAAATCCTAGATGTCGCAAAAGTGCATTATTAGCATTTCTCATTTCTTTATTATTAATTATTTAATTTTTACTAAAAACTATGTGGAAAAAGTCGCGGGCAAAAGCTAATAAATGATAAATATTACATAATTACCGTTACCTTTATGATGCCAACCAAAATGGCACTAAAAGTCAATTATTATCATTAAATACAAAGATAAATCACTAATTTATTTGGACCTCCACGTGTTTAAATATCATAATTCAACATAAATAGTTTTTTGCTAATTAATTAATAATTATAACTGTGAATACCAATACTCGCATGGTGCAATGTCATGACTATAAAATTATGTACATTTAATTTATTTATTTCTATTGTTAATATTTCATTTTAAAAATATGCTAAAGTTCAAGTGCAAGTGTTTTGTTTTGTTGTAACATTGTTGTTGTTTTTCCTTCGCATTCTGTGCTAATCAACTTTAAACAAAACAATATTATTATTAATAATAATATTTAACTATATTCAACTACAAGTTTAAGTTAAAGTTTGACTAAAACGTTTACATTGATTAATATTAATACTGATAAATTAATAAATTAATAATTATCTGCTCTCTTGTTTTGCTCTTCATAGAGGAATTTGCAAGGATGATAAGAGAATGACAAACTCACATTAATTAAACATACATACTTGCCTACATCAACATTCTAAATATATTATTATTAAAAATTAGTTAAACAATGGAAGGTTGATGAGAACCCGTATCATTGGCGGATATAAACAAAGATCTTTATGTTTTATGTGAACTTGAAAACTTGAAAATAAATTACAATGCACAAATAACTTTCAATTTATAATTTTGAATCAATTTTCACTTTTTGAAAACTTATTTACCTACATATACACATATGAAAGTCTAGGTGATAAATTTTTCTTCAAATTTCCAAACGTTTCCAAACGCATAAATTCGACATAAATTTTATGCAAACCAAGCTCGGACTGAATATTAATGAAAATCGGTATTTCCGAAGACACTCTACGAATACTCTAATCATGGTACGAATCTTAATCGATTTTACGGACTTAAATTTCGAATTTTAAACTTTCCCGTTGCGCGCTTTGTAGGTATGAATTTCAATTTAGCAAAGTGCATTGAAGAAAGAAGGTTTGTTTGTGGTAAAAATTTCACGCATTCGCACCTCGACCGAGGCATAAATTAAATACGCATTAAATTCAATCGAAAGAATGTACGCGATAAATACGCGTGAAAAGTGTACAAAACGCCGGCGAATATTGAACAATATGAAAGTTTATAAAGCAGAAGAATTAAATTTCAATTTTGAGGATTAATCAATTTAAAAATAAGTAATACCTCTTTTAACGTTAAATCTGTTAACAATATCTTAATTTAATAAAATTTAACCATAAATAAAGTCACTGAAAGTGATAATTTCCAATAGATAGCGTCACACAGTAAAATAAACATAAAGAAAGCAATTATGAGATTTTTAGTATGTTTGTGACGGATTCACGGAAAACCCAGTGAAACAATTTTGATAAAATGTGGTATAAAGATATTTTTGACCATAGAAAATAAAATAGGCTACTTTTTGTTGCAATAATATACATTTAAGGCCGTAAAATCAAAGAAAAGACTAAATAGTGCTATAATCAGAGTTTTAGTTATATAATTCATACCCAGATGGCGCAAAAGTGCATTATTAGCATTTCTCATTTCATTACATTGAAATCGAGAATTTTAATGAAGAATTGCTAAAAATGTAAAAAATTAATACCATACAACTCAGTTTTAATAATATGTGGGTGCATTTACAGGTATTTATTCTGTCCGTTCCATTGTTCACCATATACGCCATTTTAATACCTCAAATACTTACCAGTTTTAGTTATGCATCGAACGTTTTTTTCGGTGCGCGAATTTCACGTCTCCTCACATCACCTTTCGCAAATTCGCGCAACGATTCATAGCGATTGTTTGCAGAGCGCACTCACGTGATTTGCTCGATGGCACGGCCCACCTGAGACGCATACCGAATGCGAAGCGTCGCGCATGATTTCGCCGCGTTTGCTTTTCGCATTGTCGCCGAAATTCAAGGCAAAGCGCATGGTGATCTTCAGACGTTGAACTTGAACCGAACGGCAGACATAATCCGCGCGCGCGCACCGTGCGCCGTACCCAATAACTGTACATTTCGTACGTTTCGAGTTGAATAAACACTTAAATATGTTTTAAACAGATTATAAAGATTTTATGTTCAACAAAGAAACAGTAAATAGCAATTACCGTGAAAAAATGACGGAAAAGTTGAAAAAACTATTCAATTTTGTTTGTTTTGAGGTTAAGTAGTAGTAAATGCGTATGATTTGGTTGAAATCAATTTGTAATGCTTGTATTTCCATAAAGAATTCGTGCAAATTAATAAACAAAGACATTTTTAATGTTTTTGACAGGTTTAGACCTCTAACGGCTATATTGTAACTAAAATCATGCACATTTGGTTGCCTATATGTCACAAAGTTTAGTTCTGGACAGAAAAACTTAAATGGAATTGTGACATTCTTTTTCTGGCCTTCAGAATATCGAACAACATTTTTTATACGTTTTTATATGAAATATTAATTTAATATTAAATGTTAATTGATATTAAAAAAGAAACTGTTACTGCATTCTACAAAAACAACACGACGTTATAACTATAACTTCTACGCATGCGCAATAGCAAAAAATGACAATAAGTAATCAAATTTAAAGAATGTAAAGTGTTTGAAAGTTAAATATTTAAATATCAACCACCTGCTACATTTATTCACTGATAACTTTTGTTTCCAGTTCGCTTTTCATCCAATAAAATTACTTTTATGCAAACAACTGTCCATCAAGCATCATTCAGTTCACAACCAAAGCATAAAGCATCAAAAGAAAAAAGAAGATAATGCATCGTATCATAATGCAACCTGGTATCGTGCACCATGTGCGCGATGGGAGATGTGAGAATAAAATTCCAACAACAGCCACCAGGACCGTACTCAATCACGTCATCAGCAAAAAAATGAGGTTATGTACGAGTGGGCGGAGCAAATCATACAAATTATAACAAAAACATCGATTTTCAGCATAAAAATGTAAAAAATGTTACAATGCGGTTCTGATGACGCAAAAATGATGATAATAATAAACAAACCTTCATCTGCTGATTTCCGACTCACCACAAGAGATGCATTTACAGTTATAAGACATTTAAAACACGCACCTGTGAGTATCTTTCATGCGAAGTACAGTATTACATAGCTTTATAGTAGTTATACAATCAGTAAGCACTACTAGGAGAAAAAGTACTCTCGGTCGTTGTTAAAGTCGTTAAGAATCTGCACAGCGAGACAAAAGCATGCATTTCCTGACTTGCGCAGTAAAACTTCTTGCAATATCAACTTTACCCGCAGTATAAATATCTAAACCAATAAGTAAGCCAAGAAACACGCTACTAGGGAATGAAAATACATAAATAAGTAAAGAATAGGTTGTGAGTTGGTAAGCAGGATGAAGTCACCGAGAAACACGGCGTGAATGCCTACGTGAGCAGCGAGGTTGGTTCTCAACGCGAACGTGAATGTGAATCAGGTGGAATGCGCCTTGAAGTCTACAAGCTGCGTGCCGACATAAATCTCAGCATCATAGAAATGCTATTGAAAATTGTAACGATGTCAAACCGGGACTGAGACCATTACAAATTGTTACAAATTACGAATTAAGATGCATTGGAATATTTAAGAGTAATTTGACATTGAACTAAAAAGAAAATCACGATGAAATTCATTTAATATCAAGAGAAATATTTTTAACTGTAATATTATTCATATGAGTATTGGTTAAGTGTGTATTTGGTTGCATATGTTATGCATGATTGGGTGTAACGCGTATTAGTTGATTTTCTAACTGTTTCGCAACTGGTCTGAATATTGTGTCGCATGCTTCGCCACAGGCGGATAATTTCTTCAATTAATCGAGCGTGCCTTCTCTTCGATGGACTAATCGTTTAATGACATACCAAACGCATCAGGCGCAGCACAGCATAGCACAGATTGCAGAGTAATAAATATTTCACATTTTATTTCCCATCGGATGAAAAACACAAACAAGAATTATAGGTTAGGTAAGTTTAATAAATCGCCGATAGGTGGTGATGATATCTATGTATAGTTGAAATTTCAAAATTAATGTGTGTTATTAAGTTGTAGAAACACAAAATACGCCCGGAATAACAACAAATGCCATAAAAATTCCAATGAATTCGAGCACGACGTGTGAAACGAAAAAGTAGGTGACTGCCGACGCCGTCGACTGCAACGTTTACTTTAGCCAAGCATTTAAAATGCGCTGAACAACAAATATCAACAAATGCAGCGAAGCACCATAATCGCATCAGGCACAACTAGGACTACAACATCAATGACAGTTGATGATGACGACGGCGACGATTCCACGTAACCATTTCTATTTGTTGCCGGCTTTTTTCTGCGCGAACACAGATGAGATGGGAATGCAGCTAACTGCGTGTACGTGCGAAGAGATATCAAATGTCTGACAACTGAATGAAGACAATAAAACGCATCAGGCACCAATTTGTACTCGCAGACGTACTGGGATAATTACTCCTACATAAAAGTGCAAGAAATTTATTAAGAATGCCGCGCGGACAAATTGCAGTCACCTAGAATTATCCACAGGCAAAAATAATAATACAGAGGTGGAAAAAGTTGATAGATAAACTCATCAAGGATAAACGGCATATAATCGACGCAGAAGAAAATATGTAAATAAACAATAATGCAGGAAATGATAAACATTGATGTTTGGA
This sequence comes from Dalotia coriaria, assembly GCF_025399875.1. Taxonomy (NCBI): domain Eukaryota; kingdom Metazoa; phylum Arthropoda; class Insecta; order Coleoptera; family Staphylinidae; genus Dalotia; species Dalotia coriaria. The sequence goes on from NW_027045445.1 coordinate 8,755,655, forward strand.
GTAGGCAACCGTTAGGTTTATTTGAAACTAATTGTCATCCAAAGTCGGTCAGATGACAAAAGGAAATGTATAAATTTAGATTTGAGGAAACAACGAGTTTCCTGTGTTGAGATACTGTGGCTAGAAGCATATTGTGTAAGAAATAAGAAACAGGGCTTAAAATTAATTTCATATTAAGTTTTTATGTTTAAAACAAATTCGAGTTAGTTACATCACTTATAACTCAAAAACGGTTTGACAGATTTTGATTATCAATGATTTTTTAGATTCATCTAAGTCCAGAATAGAAGAATAACTATTAAAATATTTAAAATTATGATTTAAAGGGGGTTAAATATGGGTTTAAAGTTAATATTGACATTAATTCATAATTCTAGTGATATAATGCGAATCTAGATGACGCTAGTGCATTATTAGCATTTTCATGTCTTTAAAATATCATAAAAGTTTTTCCCAAATTGAAAAAATTCAATTTTTTGCAAATTATGTCAAACAAATTAATCTTTTCAAAATTTCCTCACATATTTTAGAACCCACGTAAAAATAATGACAAAACCTGGTACGAAATGAAATTATCATTATCATACCGCACGACAAACGGCAATTAAACGTTGTGAAACATCTAACGAGAATTAAAAACGAGTGCACAGCGAAAAACGAGAGTTGTGTGAACGTTTTTCTACGCATGTACCTTTAGGTTATTCTTTGCGTGGCTTGATGACTGGATGTCGAAAATGGTTCACATTTCATTATGATTATACACCTAGTTCTTACTTTTTTTTGTGTTTTGTGTGCTGATGCTGACTTCAGGCAGCAGCAGACATCAAACGCTTGTAAATGCTAATGCAGAATCAGAATCGTGTGAATAAAAAGTCGTGCATTATGCTGCAGCGGATAAGTTCGTTATTATCTTATTGTCAAGTAAAAAAATCTCAGGATTTACATCAACGTCTATAAACAATAAAATATCAACATACAACACATAATGGTTGGGTAGGAATATGAATATGAGCGTATTTACTTCTCTTTTTAAACATGTTTGTTTAGTTAGTTGGTGGAGTGCGTGTAATATTTTTATGGCAAAAAATGAAATTAATTGTTTGTTTTGATGGCAAGATCACATGAGGTTGATTTGACGGGAAGTTCTCAGGAGTATTATAATAATAATTGCTTTATTTTGAGGACTTTTACTCTTGTTTGGTGCGTTTAGTGCAAAATTAACTTATCTACAAAGTAAAATTTAATTTAATTTAAGAAGAATAATCTAATTAACTTAAAACAATATCGTTGAAAGCAATTTGACTCCTGCTAGTAATTTTTACGTATAAATTTATAAGAAAATTAGAAGTATTAAAATAATTACTCTCAGCGATTCTGAAATAACCTCAAAATTTCTTTATGTTGAAAGTGAAGCCAACGCTAAGTCAAACTTAACATAACCTAACATGAGATGTGTCATGATATCAGATATAATGCGCACTCGGCAAATAAATAGTAATAAAACAGTTACTGAATGTTATTAGAAATGGTATTGACTTTAACATGTCAGATAACAAGTGAAATGCTTGGTAAATATTTATCTAGTACAATATATTATTAACGATATTTAAGTGATAAGCCTTTACCTTTATTGCGAAGTCACATAAGATCCTAGATCAGAAACTTTGGGCGTTTTTGTAGAAATAAATTGTGAACAAGTAATATAAATACGTAACTTGCGCCATCTATGCAATAATAGTCGTGAACCCAAAAAACTGTAATTGAATATTTGCCCGTTTTATGTAGCAAACATGTTTTGTCGATAAATAATGATTATTTGCATTGGTTTTGCTGTAATCGCGATTTTCAAGCATTAAACAACCGTCTGCACTCCACCATGTCTTTGCCAACGCAGTTACGTTTACATTTCCATAACATTAACTCACAATTTAACATGCGAGTGCAGTTGCAGTGTTTGAATTTATGCAAAATAAACTGCAACGCAGTGCAAACACGACGCACATGGTCATATCGTTTACTAACTGTTTTGCACATACTTGTTTTTGCATATACGAGTACGAGTAACACAAATGTGATTAGTAAAAACACTGACCGAAGTTGTTTGAAGAGATGTTGTAGTTGGGTTGGTGTTTTGAGTGATTTGCGGATTGGGCACGTTGCGAAACAAGACTAAACAAAAACTAATTACGCTTGAAAATGCAAATTAATTTTAAACGGTGACAAGTGCACTTTGTGTTCGAGTATAGATCTAACATTTAACTGAAGGTCAGATATTTAAATTTTAAATATATAGGAGTACCTACAAGTGAAATCACAATAAGAAAGTCAAATTTGTCAATATTTACATAACAACAAAGGATAATTATTTTTATTTGTACAGAGATCATCAGGAAAAAATTATGATTGCTTATAATACACTTTAGCACCATCTCAGCTTCAATTATTTATCTATAAGTATGATTGAATGTCTATATTAATTTTCGTTTCTTATTTAACACCCTGTAAATTATAATTTATGATATTTTAATAGTTATTCTTCTATTTGAGATGAAGACAAATCCAACAAATCATAGATCATCAAAATCTGTCCAACCGTTCTTGAGTTATAAAAGATGTAACTAACGTATTTTTATTATATGTATAAGAATCTATATATTCTTCAAATAATTTTGAAAAATATATCAAATACATCTAAAAAAGGAATTCTTGAAACAAAAATTTAATCTTTTTATCTTTTAGCTTGCGAATTAAAACAATTTCCAGTGGAAAACTGAATAATGAAATTACTTAACAAGAAAAGTGAAATTTCTATAATTATATCGAGTATAAGTATACTGATGAAAATAATTGAAAAAAATAAACCAACTTGCAAAAATAATAACAATTTGATGCTTGACGAGTTGTTTGATGAGATACAGTAAGCAGTGTGTGAGCTAATGAACACCTGAGTCGAAGATGCATTGGCAATTACGAGGCAATTAATTGCCATCATTTGAATGCGAATGAAATTAAATTTTCCAATTGCGAAATTGCTCGCTACCTTGCCAGTTATTAGTAGTTACGAGCAACGAGGAGATTGCTCCATACTTTTACTTCAAGGTAAACCACAAACATCGGTAATCGTTCGGTGAGCTAATTGTTCCTTCTATTATTGCTCATTAAATCATCAAAACGGAAAATTATCAAACACACATTATGAAAACGTATATGAAAGAAAAGACGAGGTAATTTGATAGAGAAAATGATAAATTAATTATTGAATGTGTAAAAAAGTAATTTTTTCAGTTTACTAGGGTTTAAAACAGTGCATTGTGATTTTTTAATATACCTGTATGTATAAACCAAAGGGATATTAGTTACAGCTTTTATAACTCAAGAACGACTGGACAGATTGTAATGATTTATGACTTGTTAGATTCGTCTTGGCCTCGAATAGAAGAATAACTATTGAAAAATCAAAAATTGTAACTTAAAGGGTGTTAAATAAGGGATGAAAATTAGTATAGAGATTCAATCATAGTTATAGTTAAATAATAGAATCCAAGATGGCGCTGAAGGGTATTATTAGCGTTTCTCATTTTTTTAGAATTAAATTTTGAATCTTTACTAAATTTCTACGAATCTTAACGAATTTTTATGAAAAACAACGAGGACGAGTCAAGGCCAAAGACCAGTAAGTTCACAAAATGCGAACGTTGCTATATTTTTACGCACTAGTGAGTAAAAGTAAAATATAACCTCAAACTTGACGTATATCTACCCAGATTGCTATTATTTCATAAGATTTTGAAATATCTTTACAAAAATCAATGAATCATCTTTGTTTGAACCATATAATTGAAGAGATTTTCACGTTGGCGTCGATAATATCTATTGTCTCCAAAATATCAGCTTGTATATACTCGTATCTTGTTAGTTAGCTGGTAATATTAACAGTTGACCGCAAATTACGCTGTTGTCTTAACGGTAGAATCAACTTTACAGCGTTCGAATTTTTCGTTGTCAAAGTACCCAGAACTTTTCAATTTACAGTACTCGTACATATTTACGCATTAAATAAAATATTTACATCCTAAAAACGTTAAAATTACAGTTTTTGTATCGGGAACCCTGATAACTCTAGAAAAAAAGTAGGTAATAAATTTAATTTTAGCATGAAATTAAAGATAATAGAATAGACACTAGAAAAACAAGATTAATAATCAAGAAATAACAGGAATTTTCACATTTTCGAATGACTATTTGTAATTTTTGATGTCTAAGCAAGAATTAGTTGCTTATTTGTATTTTTAACTTCCTTTTTTCACTTTTTTGCATAACCAAACAAATTCTATGTTAAAAATATGTAACAATTTAAGCACACACCGGACATTCTTATGCGGTTGGTTTCATATCAAATATTTAGGTCAGGTTTGCGCGAAAAATAGCAAGTAACAAAAAATTAGTATTGATATGTGAAAGAAATTGTTGACGTCAACTACAATTATCACTTTACACTCACTTTTACCACTAGATCAACAAAAAAAACTTAACACGGAACTTTTTCGTTCGTCTGTCTAAAGCATAATAAATAGTGAAGTCATCACTCAGAAAAAATCGAAACTAATGCTACAAATGCAAATTGGAGGGTTTTGTATGTTTGTGACGCTTTGGAGCAAAAACCACTGAACCAATTTTGATAAAATTTAGTATAGAGATATTTATGATTAAGGAAAATAACATAGACTAGTTTTTGTCGCAAAAAAATAATCAAAATGACGTAAAATGAAGGAATAATGTTGGCATGAAGATCCAAGTTGCATAATTCAAAGCGATATGGCGCTAAATTCAATTATTCCATATTCTATTAAATAAATTAAACCAGGAACATAAAAATATAACCACAATGAAAACTGGAAGAACATTTGGCAATTTTTTGTTTTCATTCAAATCGAATGCGCATTTGACCATTGAATCCATTGCATGCGTGTTTGAAAAAAGCATTTCAATTCAAATGATAAACGGTGACCGCGCACACGCGATAACAATTCGATAATGCGCGAACACAATGTGCGTTTGGTCGATTTGCGTAGCGCGCATGCATGTTTCATTGAGCAATTGTTGATTAAATTACTCACACAGCCAACAATCCACTCAAGCAAGAACAAAAACTTCGGGTTTGTTATGAACTTTCAAACAATACGAGAACAATAGCCAAAAATCAAAAACAAACCAATGCGTTAATAAAAACAACATTTAACTATTTTACGTTCGAATTTCTAATTATTTCCGTGAAATATATGAAAAAGTACGCAGGCAACTCATTTACTAATTTAAATTCACGTCGTATGATGTGTTGCCTATATTATAAAACCGAAAAATTTATAAAAACGTGAATAAAACGTAGTATTCAACTCTCAACTAAAATAAATTAAAACTCAAAGTGACTTAACGCATGTAATTTTTAATTTATGCTAAATATTCGACAAATTTAGTTAAATATACTCCAAAGTCGTAAAATCCAACATTAGAAAGTGTTTAAATATTTACACATTAATACAAAATTTACCAGTGACTTAAGTACGATCAACATCGAGTTAATTTTGTAAATTTCTGCTTGTTTACGCATTTTGTGATGCAACAACTAAAACATCCAAGATTATTTCATCTTACATTTTATGATGTTGAACATTCCGAGTTATTTAATGCCAATTTAAACGACTTGTTAAATTATTAACAAACAGGAAGTTCAATACATACTTCCTTGATCCTCGATAGAAATGAATGCAAATGGAAGATTAGTTTAACATTTTGCATTAATTACGATAATTTCATTAATTATTTACTTGACATTTCATTTTAAGCAGAAAACAAAATTATTTATTATTAAATTAACATAAACAATCAAAAAAATAAATTTTCACTTACCAAATGTAATAATATCTCCAATAATCCAATAACAATGTTTGTTCAACAACAATTACACTAAATTTACTTAAATCTGCACTGAATTCACTTAAGTCAAGTCTAAAAATCTTGATTTTTGCTTATCAAATGTCAATAAACATTTGTTTGACCATGTGACCACCGAAAAACCATACGTGAATGTTTAAACAAATACCACGCGAGGTTGGCAGTGTCGCCGTCGCCGACGTAACAACATCGATGGCTCGCGATGGCAGCAAGTAGGACGCCGATCGTGACGAAACATCATCGACGAATATTCACCGCACAACCAACAACGACGTGCGCCAATCGAATGCAACGCGTTCATCACAACATCACAATCATCGTACTACGCCAACAACACACCACTTGATTAAACACTGCAATCACACCGGGCGCGCAGATTCGCGATGATAACCACAGAAACAATGAATAGGGGAATGCCAAGCATTAATTCGAATGGTACTTAAGTCACGTTAGTTACACGCTTGATTTAACGTCTTATAAATTGTGACCTTGTATTGTATTCAGCGGTTTTGTCGATTTTTGCGCAAAGTAAAGCGCTTAAGTTTTGAGTTGAGTCAAGCGAACAGCGGCGATAACGCGCTGCCTTCGGCCGACCGAACACGACTGAGCGCGAGGCGCGCGGTTTGCTGACGCGAGCCGAGTGGTAACACGCATGAGAATGCGGCTGAAGTCAGTTAGATCGCTTTGCGGCCAGTGTGCAAGAATTTAAATCTCAACAGGTTGTATTTGTACGCATGCGCAATAAAAAACACAAAATCAATACTGGCATTATATTACATCACCATGACAACCATTGAAAACAAAACACAAACAAACACATTTTAGTTCATTTTCAGCGCTGAAAATGAGTAGAAGGTAATTTTATTTTAACCAAAACTTAATAAACCTTTTAATTTAATTATTTTGATGTTTTTTAGTGAATTAAGTGTTGCAAGATGGCTGGATGCTCATTCCGATCACTCTGCAGGACTTGCAACTCTTCCACAAGGCGCAATCCTGGCTGATATCGCTGGTGATGGTGAACATCGCCTTGCATTACTCGATATTAAACTGGGGAAAGATTCAAGGTCACGTTTGAAGGTTTATAAAGGTACTCTTTTGACAGCGGACCAAACTCTACCGGATGTACCCAGTGGAATCATCAGTTTCTATACAGATCCTAGTGATAATAAATATCCAGGTATTAATTTTTTTTGTTTTTAATTTTTTTTTAATAAAAATTTATTTTTAGCTGTGGGTATTGCTTGTGGTTTGGATTTGTTAATCTACAAAAACAACAAACCGTTTTTCAAGTTTGTGGTGCCAAGTTTACCGATTTCGCCATTGGAGGTAGACATTTGGTCAAAACTACCTGATCATGTCAACCAGACTGTTGGTAAATTAGTAGACAACTTGAAAGCTGTGCCTTATAATACACTAACGCCAAGGTCACAGTTATTGGTGAATTTACCTCCGGAACAATATCCGGAGTTTATACAGAATTTTAAGAATTTGCCATTGAAGAGACAGTCGCCTATTACTTGTGTCGCTGTTTTACAACGGTCTAGTCATGAATTAACTACGCCTGGGTGTCCGATTGTTGCTACTGAAGCAGGACATGTTTATTTTTTGGATCCTGTAAATTTTCAAATTTTACATCAGGTAAATATAAGTATTTTGAGGATAAAATGTAGATATATCCTTAAAATGATGTTTCTTATCATTTATTTATGTTTTTGAGGTTAAAATGTTGGTATGACCTTAAAATTTTGATTTTTTTATAATTTTGAGGTTAAATTGTTTAATTTGATGTTTTAGGCGAGTGTTTGTAGTACAAAAGCATCTCCATGTATAATGCGTACAGTTGGTTTTTTTGACGTGGAATTTCGTTTGATTATTGCAACTAGGGAAGGTCACGTGACTCTGTTAAGACGGGGATATTTAGAGGGGAAGGTCCTGATGCATACAGTCAAAGATATTATTGATATGCAGATTGTCCCAGGGGATAATTTTATTCTACTTGCTACTTCTGATCAAGTTTTGACGTGCTACACTAAACGGGTAACATAATTATTTAATATTTTATAATCTATTTGTTGATTATTAATATTATTAATTATTTCATTTGTAGGGTAATAAATTGTGGTCTTTGGAGATGAAGAAACCAATAACTTGTTTGTGTTTAATTCCGTTGAAACATCTAAGCACTTCGTTGGTGGCAGTGGGTATGAAAGATGGCGCTGTGCAAATATACAAAGGACGCCATTTGGTTGATCACTTCAGTGCGGCTGACACGCCATCTGTGATTATTTTTGGGCGTATGGGGCAAGAGGAACATGTTTTAGTCATTATAACAATCAGTAATTTATAACAACATTGGTAAATTAATATTTATTATTGATTATGAGTTTTGTTTAGGTGGAATATTGAATTTGAAAATTCTCAAACGCACGGCAGATTTTAACCTGAACAAACAAGATGCTAGTTTGCCATTGATGCAGAATAAACCACTGCCGTTACCCAAAAGATCTAAATTGTTTTTGGAACAGAGTGCTAGGGAAAGACAAAATGCAGTTGGTAAATAATTAATTTTTATAATCCATTTTTGGATTGTTAAAATATTAATATAAATTTTATTGTTTAGAAATGCATCGCAATTTCCAGCAAGATTTAATTCGTCTGAGATTGAATGCTGCGAGGGCAATGGCCCATTCCCTCTCGGATTCTACAGGAATGGGTAATGAGAAAGAAATGGTCAAGGTTTCAGCGCAGGTTTTAGGTCTCGGACCAAATTTTACGCTGGTTTTGAACTTGGAGAATATGAACTCTAATAAACCTCTGCTGGATTTATCGATTGTGTTTCATGTCAGGCCTGATTTATATAAATTGTCGGATTATTTGATTCCAGTAAGTCTATGATATCATTTTTCAATTTAATTAATATTATTTTATTGGATATTAATTATATAATTTATAGTTGCCATTAATTCCTCCTGGATTAACATTTCGAGTGGAAACAAAAGTGGAAGAATTGCAACCTGAAATGGACGCCAATGATAATACGAATGTGCAATTGGAGAAGGACGGTCAAAGTTTACAGCATGTCAAAGTATTTTGTGTCCGTAAGGATCAAATTGCGCCTATTATTGCTGCGACTATTAATATGCCACCTACAGATATTACTATACCTGTTTTGTAATTATCTAGATATCTCATGTATCTATAACTGCAAATTACAAGAGGACGCAATAATGCATTATTTATAGGGCAATAATAATAAATATATAACTATAACCAGGATTGAATATTCGTACCAAGTGTCATCCCTTACTACATATACCTACTCTTCAAGGTATAATTTTGCGACCAAATCTGTATCAAAATTTAACAACACGAGGTCCATGGTTTTTCTATGTATGCGTGTCACATGAACAAACAAACACATTTGATTTGCCCCCCCCACATTTTGCGGGTTGTAAATAGCAGCCAACAAGCACCACAGTGCTTAGTCAGTGATTGATTGGTGAAACAAAACAGTTTCTCTCTTTCTCTCCCTATTTGTTACTACTGTTCTGTTCTGTGAGCAGAGACCTCACAGTAGGCGTGACTATTAGGTACATGCACGGTACATGAATTAATATATGACATTTGTATCAATGTCAAATATATCATTACATAATTTTAATTTTAATTATCAATAAAAATATAATGGAACCGAGAAAACCTGAGAAACCTACAATACCAATAATCCCACATTCCTCTATAAATTACAACCAAGATGCCTCCTCGCTCCTTAGGGAAGTATTCCACGATGTGTTGGAAGAACCAGTGCTTCCCGACAACATCGTGCGAAACTGGGCGAATTACGAAATCGATTCAACCAGAGACAAGGCAACAGCAAAATGTATTCAATCAGTATGTTTATAAAAGCGTTTATTTAATGTTTTTCTACCAAATTTTTTTAATTATTATTGTAGATAAAAGAAAAATCTAAATTAGAAATGGAAGCTTTACACATCGTCGAGGAGAAACTCGCGCATAACATAAAAACTAATTTAGAAAAACAAAAACTAATTTTAAAAGATCCTATAGCGAAAGAATTTAACAAATATAAGCGTGATATAATTTTCCCCAAAATAGATCGAGAAGATGTTAAAGACTACGGTCTAATTACAGGAGAAGATTTAAAACCTTCTAGAATACTACAAAAACTTGGTTAGAAAACTAAACATAACCTAAAAACAAACACATAATCTACAATTATAAATTTTATACTAAAAACTTATAATCTAAACATTTTAGACTTTACTTTCGAAACGAAAATCCCCAAACTAAAACGTAAAGACCCAAACATGGTCCCTACCAAATTACCAAACATAAAACCAGGAGGAAAAGCAACACTCGGCACCAAAAACCTTCCTGGAAGAACAAAATCAAGAGTAACCCTATTAGCACCAAGTGAAGTCAGCAGCAATGCACTTCAAACCAAGAAAACTCTAAATCCCCACGGTTCACGTTCATCTCCCAAATTAATGTCACCTGAATCCAGACTCAGATTAATCCGCAGTTGCTTCCGTCTTAATACAAAAGAAGTAGTCTTCACCAACTACAAACTAAATGTAGTTTATAAGAAATGTTTCAAACTACAAAATATCAGCACTAAAGTACAACAAATAACAGTACCTGATACCACTGAGTACAAAAATGGCTGCTTCACTGTCAAACCACAATTTGATCCGGATACACTACGGTTGAGTTCTGGAATGAGTGCGAAATTCATCGTCGAATTCAAAACAGATACCTACATGGATGTATTCGATTATTTTCTTGTAAATGGACATAAAGGTAAACATTTTTACTAATTCTTCCTTTAGAAACATAACAGGACCTTTAAATTTGTAGTAAAACTATTAAGTCAACGTGAACCTCCAAAACTCACAGCTTTCCTCATGAGGGACACAATATCAATGACACGTGTCTCCCATCCTCGTTTTGAAATGACACGAGCTGAAGCCCTGAATAACACAATCGAATGTGGCGCGTGTTTTGTCGGAGAAAGACTTAATTGTAATCTGATATTTAAAAACATAGGTGGGCCAGGGAAGTTTTTCATGATGACTGAGATGCAATGGTCCACACAAGATATAAATGTATGTTTAGTCGCCATCTTTAAATTTAAAAAAAAAAATTATAGGTTAACTTGTTTTACTCGTAGACTTTACATAATAACCTCCAATTGGATTTCGGAGACTTTTCCATAACACCCAATTACTTTGAAATGGAGAAAGATGATTTCATCATAACAAAGTTAGAATTTTACGGAGCTGAAAGCAGTACGAATATAGAAAACATAAGCATGGTCTGCGATAACATAACCTGGGAATCCATTGATTTCGTCGCTGATGTGATTGAATTTGATAAATATACAATCACAGTTGATCGCTCTAATGTAACACTATATAAATCCAACATAACCTAATGCATAACCTAATTTAACCTCTATTTCCTTTAGATTTTAAAAATCACTACATTTATACACGAAGTAGTACAAATGCATCAATGCACTGATGAATACCTCGATTGGGATCTGTCAAACACCTCCAGCAATAACAATAGCAGTGTGGAGCCTTCTGTGTGTGTACATTTGGTGGAACCAGACAATAACCATGTGAAAAATATCAGTACAGACGTGGCACTTCATACTTCATCAGTAGATATCATCGATGAGGTTATTTTTGATTATCTGATTTCAATAGATAATGATCCACTCACATCCGGTAGCAGTGCCTCTGAAGAAGACATAAAATGTAGATCTTCAGGAGTTTTGTTCATTGGAAAGACTCTTGCCTATAAGAAAATAAAACAGAATATCAAAATTAGAAATAATAGCCAGATACATCTAAAATATAGATTTGATTTGCATGAAATCAATTTGGAGAATTACAAGCATCCTATGTTGAAGGGAATGCAAGAATTGCAGTTTGATTGTGTGGGGTTTGAAGGTGATGAGGATAATATCCTGCCTGCTTATGGGGAGGTCACTTGTAATATTACAGCATGTCCTGAAACAACTGAAGAAGGGTTTTATGGTGTTACCATTGGGTAAATACACAAATTATTAAAATAATACTAAAATAATAGCTTAAATATTATTAATAGTTTTGTCATTGTGGGTATACCTCTGTGTGCTGTCAAATTATCCCCTGACAACCCAAATTTCCTCATTCTACAACCTCAAGACTCAGAATCTACAAGTGAAAGTAATGCCACTCCTGTTGTTGATGTCCAAGTGGCGCTGTTCGATGCGATATGTTTCGTAAGAGGTTTACGAATTCTTGTCATGCCTAGAAATGTGTTTGGTTCACATCCTCATCATTATGGTGCCAAAGTGAAACGGGAATTCAAACTCAATGTGGACTGTGATCAATTTGATGAGATTATAACAGGATATTGGATTAGTAATCAATGGGGGAAAGTGATGATATATCCAAAATCGTTTAAAATCAAACCTAGGAGGCCTTTTATTTTTGATGTGGAATATGATGTTACCACTTATAAAAGTACCGTGGAACGTATTTGGTAAGATATTTAAAACTAGGTTATGTTTTTCTATTAATTATAATGATTAATTTTAGTGTTGTAATAGAAAAGCATTACACAAGATCAATTGATCTGAAGATTGAAGTGGAACCACCACATTTAAAGTTTAATAAAACAATTCCCTTACAAATGGGTCTATGTACAGTCGGAAACACTTATAAAACATCTTTTAAAATCCTAAACTCTAATTTTGTTAATGTGGATTGGGAGATTAGAGAGCAATACATACGAGATTTGCATCGACCGAAAATGAACGGGGTTCAGATACAAGCTAAGAACTTAGGTTGTGGTGATGTTGACGTAACCTACGAAATAGTTGCTCGAGTAAGTTATACCAAACTTTTCACATTATACATATCAATGTAGTTTTCCCGTTAAACACATTCATAGGCTCCTATTAGATGGACATCATACCTGCTCCTATGCACAATCTATGACGGTAAAAAGAAAGAAGATTGTCGCTTACAAATCAATTATGAAGTTGCCGATGTAGCTGCTTGTATACATACAGATTTCTCGGAATGTCCTATTCTCTCTCCACCAGAGATGCTTTATGTAAACACCCCGAAAACTTACTCTGTTTGCTTTCATAATTTGACACAAGTTGATGTTGTCTTTGAACTTTCTGAAATTTATGGAAAACATGCTGATTTATTAGATATTTCTGTATCCCCGAAAAGATTCACAATCCAAAATGGAATCGCTCATAGAATTGATGTTACAATCACACCTGTAAAAGCAGGAATGTACGATGATATCTTCCTTGCTTTTAATCAAGTGGAAATGTCTGAAAACAGAATTGGAGACTATTGCGCGCCTGCACCAGTAGTGCTCTCTGTAGTAGTTGCTGTTGATGATATATATGTCAAAGTGGTGTTACCAGGAGTACAAAATGAAGTATTCTGGCCTCCTAGGGTTGAACGTCTATCTATAAATTATGAATCAAATCAAAATCTAGCTTTAGCTATCACAGAAGAAGTTTCCCCAGAGACTTTTAATGATGCTAGTAAAATGGAAGCTGAGTTGACCATGAGTAGTACTGACTTGAATGATGACTTACCATCAGATCTCGTTAAATATCTCAAAGAGTTGGCTCCGTCTACTGTTGAAGATGAATCGTCAATCATGTCTTCTTTTAGTAGTGATACAACTGTTTCAGAAACATCTTGTAGTAGGTTTAATCCTTATGGGTTTGAAGATGTTTCCAAATATGTTGTGGAAATATGTGGAGTACATTTAAAGCAAGTTTATACCTGTAATATTAAACTGGAGAATTTAACTCCGGTGACAGGATGTTTACAAGTTGTAAATTTGAATTTTCCTCCGAATAATTACGAACAGAAAAAGATTGATGTGGTGTTACAAGCATTGAAGTATCAATCAATTGAAGGTAAAATATATTACCATAATAACCAACCTAACCTAGTTTTAACCTAAAAGTTGTTATTTTTTATTTTAATTTAATGTTTAGATGAATGGGAGAAAAGGTTAGATCCCTATGGTATAGCAATTGACCATCGATGTCTTGATGGTACCCAACACTTAAAACCTTTTGGTACCAATGAAATTATCCTTTCAATCTATGCCAACACATGGGGAACATATAAGGAAGACCTCCTAATAGATTTTAACCATATCCTACCTTTGAGAATAACTTTAATCGTTGAAATAATCGGAATACCTTTAGAATTCCCTATTGGAATAAACAATATACATAAAACGGCCATTTTGAGGTTTGGTACCTTAGCATACAAATCAAACTTTCAAATAAGGCAATTACAAGTAAGAAATGTATCAGTGGTGCCTGTCAATGTAATATGGCATATTTACATGCGTCACACTCATGGTGAGTTAGCTAACGAACCAATCACAATCCTTTTTGATGTTTACCATCCCAATGATGATGATACGCATGATGAGGAAACAGCCTCACAAGGGAATTTAATGATAGCGCATGGGAAGTGTATCGGACGCAGTAATCATCGAATATTTAAGGTTATTAACCTCTTTTAGAGTTACCCATTGGTATTAATGTAATATTTTATAATAGATGTCCCCAAAAGAAATGGTAATCCCACCAAAACAAACCCTGGCATTGAAACTAGGTTTAAACACTCGTGCATTCGCAGCTTCCTACAATACAACTGAAATTGAAGCATATCTCATTGGATACACTCACTTACCACAAAATTTGAGTTATTCTCCATTGTTGTATAGACGTCCCACAGGTCATGCCAATGATCCAACCAAAGCTAAACTCACCGCAACTCTTGATCTCCCCGTTCTTAAGTTGGATATGTGTGTAGAAGACCTCCATTTTGGTTTCTTTGCGGATCAAATCTTGGATTCTGGATATATCAAACAAGTACGGCAGTTAACTTTGAAAAATCATCATCAAGTCGAAGCTGAAGTCTGTTTCCAAATGGATCCGCCATTTGTATTAGAAAGTGCACGTACATCAACAAAACTTACCCATTTAAAAACATCCGAGAAAGATAGTCCGAGATATTCAGCTGTAGTTCAACCAGATGAATGTGTACAACTCGCGTTGAGTTATACAATCGATGTGGAGACACTCTTTCGCATCGCAAAGCAACTTTTTGATGATTCCGACGATGATGAAGGCACTGTGCTATATTCAAAGTTAAATTTGACTGAACAGACTTTCAGTCTTGAACAGTATCTGCACATTGAGCAGGCAGGTTTTATTCGACAGAATATTCCTGTAAGTTTAAAGATATATCTTCCAATATTAGAAGTTACTAATGAGATAGATTTTGGTGATGTATATCTTGGAAATGTGGTGAAACAACTGTGTATCATTCGGAATTATTCATGTAAGTAGCAGTGAATACATAACCTTTTACATTAGAAGGTAATTATGTTAATATTTTGAGGTTATAGTGTGTCGTGTGGAGTTTACTGTACATGAAAGCAAAACTTTTCGTGTGATGACTAAAAACGGGGTGATCAAGCCAGGAAGACGTGATTTTCCGATGGTTTATGATTTATACATTGTTTTCGTTCCTCAGTAAGTACTTTAACCTTATTCAATGAAGGTTTTTTTTTAAATTATTTAAATTGCTAGGATATTATCTAAATTTGAAGAGAAAATTATACTTCGAACACGAATACCCAGTTTGCACTTCACTATAAAAGTATCTGGAGTGGGAAGACAAAATGAACGATATTATATGCCTGATACTTGCTAAATCAGAAAAAATATATACTATTATCATCTATGGTTCTATTTTTGTCTTTTTGAATTTTGCTATAAAGAAACCAATGGAATTATGTTCCATTACATCAGGACCAAAACGTTGTAAATATTCTGAATGTTCAATGCCTTCGTATGGTAATCCATGGCTGCCATGTTTGGGTTCAGCTGGAATCAACTCTAAAGGAAGTTTTTTCAGTGCATACGATACAATTCCTTCATTTTCAGGTACTGCAATCGAACAAGTACTGTAGACTAGAGTTCCACCTGGTCGAAGCATGTCAACAGCCTGTTGTATAACAAAATAACAATCAAATAATTAAAATTAAATATTTTAGGTTATGATGCACTTACTGTACGTATTAAATTCTTCTGCACAGCAACAAAACTTGCTAAAATTACTTCGGAATCAGTATTTAGTAATTGTGGACGATTTCCGGAGGCACTACAAGGTGCATCTAATAAAATAGCGTCAAATTTCTCAACTAAAACATCAGCAATGGATGCGGCCATCTTGTTATTAGTCTTAACCCAATCAACACATTCAATTCTTATGTTTTCTATGTTATACTTTTCGCTAGTGCGTTTTAATTGAAGAATTTTATGTGGTGTTTTATCGCAGGCCATTAAAAAACATTCAGGAGATATTTTAGCAGATATATGAACAGTTTTACCACCAGGAGAAGCGCACATATCTAAAATTCTAGAATGTTTTTCCACGTTAAGACATTCTACAGCAACAATCGATGGCAGATTTTGTAACATAGCACCATGATGATGCAAAACATTGTGATCCAAAGGTGGACAACCACTGATTGTATCAGTTATCTCGATTGCTATACCGCTAAAGAAAAAATAAAGAAATAAAAACATATTTTGAGGTTAAATATATCATGACATACGTTTCAATAGGCTCTAAACAAAACAAATCTGAGCGTGTGAGTTTTACGCGTCCATTTGCAATAAAATGTTTGTACTCAGAGTCAAATACCTTTGCAAAACCTTTTTTACACTTGTTGGTAGGACTTGTATCGACGTAGACTGATACTTTATCGTCAATGTTACAATCTAACACAAAAAATAAATAAAATTGCCTTACCTAACCTAAAAATGTATTTTTCAAAATGGCGTACTTTTAGTCATGCCAATTACACCAGGGGCAAATATATGTGCACCTCTAAGGACTGCAGCAGCACATTTATGGTCAATTACAACTTCTTTGGAAACTTTCTCCAAATCTAAATATTTTTCATCAAGGTGTTCAATAACAAGCATATCAAGTGTAGAATGCTTGTAAATTTTGGGCATCGGTATATTTCTCTGTGAATTAATCTAAAGAACATGTCTAACAATAAATATTAATGTTTTTAACTTGATTTAGTATCAATAATAATAATTACCTGGTGTAATTGTTCATTAATCACGTTTTCTATGCTTGGTTTTGTTGAATCAATTCGAATTGTAGTCATATTTGGTGTTTGACACAACCACTTCTTTAATTTTTTCAAAAACTCGTTCTTTGTAAATAAAAAGATTAATAAATATTGTAATACAACTAAACAATTAATTACAAACCTTGTTTTGTAATGTACATGATAAAGGAATAAGAATATCATCGTTAAAATCATCAGTAAATGGTGATTCAGGATACGGCATTTCAGTTGTTTTCATAAACAACTTTTGTTTTGAATTAAAAGTAAAGCAAAGTCGCGAACAAAGTTCAAATTTGCAGGTTAGGCGTGATGAAGCATGTCAATGTACGTAAAAGATATCAACGAACTCGCAGTAGACGTAACAAAGAGAAATTTATACGCAATTTAATGTTGAGGAGTGAAAGGTTATCTTCCACGTTTGCTTATAACATTGCTTCCATTTGATTTCATATTTCGTTTCGCTTCGTGCAAGTTCGGGCCTCCCACTTAAAGTAACGGCGATTGATTAAACGGCCACAGCGCTGCCAACATTACAAACCAGAAAACTGCATAAATTATTTTATTTGCGTTTTATTAAAATCCCAAAGAGATTAATATATTTGATGTTATTTTTTAGTTATATAAATTAAATTAAAGATGTTTGACTTAGTTTGGTTGGTTTTAAATAGTTTTTACGGAGTTTTGTTACAATAAAATTGAAATACGGTTGGTGTGCATGTATGTCACGTGTGCGCCCTCCCACCAATGAAACGCGTCGCCGACCGAGACGTGGCACGGAGTGTGGCACGAAGTACGAATCCGCCGCACCGCCGCCATATTGACGTCCGCCGAGAATCGGGAGGTTCGCTGAATGTGAGCAGCGCTGCACCTGTGTGGAAGAGCGCGGATTTTTTATTGCGAAAAACGTGAGTATTCACCGCCGACCGTCATCGACTCTCGCAGTCATCCCCCGAGTGTTTACTTTCGTCGGTATCCGAGTCATCCATCGACGGCCATCCGCCCGGAGAAAAGAGTGTTTGTGTGTGCGGGCGGTGGAGAGAAAAAAAACGCCAAACGCCAAAGGGAGTTGGCAGCGGCGGTTGACACGCTGCAAGTATTGCGTTATTCAGTACTCAGCACATCGATAACGCGCATTTCATTTCGTTTACTTTGTGTGCGACTACGTGTAAGCATTTAACGTGTTAACGAAAAAAAATGCGAACAATGATTGCACTTGTGCATGTTTTATTGCCGCAGCGCCGAGTCATCAGTGTGTGATGTGTGCGATTTCTGTTGCAGGTTACATTTTAAGTGAGCCACCATGGGGAACATGTTTACAAACTTATTTAAGGGCCTATTCGGCAAGAAAGAGATGAGAATACTGATGGTTGGTTTGGATGCTGCTGGTAAAACTACGATTTTATACAAACTTAAACTAGGTGAAATTGTAACCACTATTCCTACTATTGGTGAGTACACTTTGCATCATGCTCTAATTCCCTGCTAATTATTATTACTTCTTGTTGCAAATCATACCCACCATTTTGTTTTTTTGGTGGTTTGTGTTGTATTGGTAATTATTCCATGCTGGCATCTTTTTATAATTGATGAGTCATCAGGCAAATGACAGCAAGTGCCCTCAGCTTGCACATTATTTCAACATTTGTGACAAGAAGTAATCATGATCCATAATGCAAAGCAAATGAAACTTGTTTTTCCTTTGTTTGCCTGTTGGGTTGTGTTTTGTTTGCGGTTTGATCATGAGTTGAGTGTTTTCTTGTTGTGTTTTTCCAGGATTTAATGTTGAAACTGTAGAATATAAGAACATAAGCTTTACCGTCTGGGATGTCGGCGGTCAGGACAAAATTAGGCCGTTATGGAGACATTACTTCCAGAACACACAGGTATGTGTTTCAGTATCATCAGAACTCATAAAAACATCTGTTTTAAGCATTTTTATGCTTATTCAGCTCTGCTATGAACACATTTGTACACATCTTGAATATTTCAAGTAATATTTGTGAATAATCAACTAATAATTAGGAAAATACTCAAAAGATGCAGCAATATGATTAGTAAAGTCTAGAATCTTCATCAGAATGTTATTCTTTTAGATAAATTATTTAATTTTAAGCCCTTAATGAATAATTGACTGATATCCAACTAAATATTGTTTTTTTATTCTTTACAACAGGGCTGGCCAATCCCAGGCCCGCGGGCCACAAAGTGGCCCGCCAGGGTATTTGAATTTGCCCGCCGCAAAAACCAAAGTTGTAACTTTTGTATGTGTATAATATTTTATGTATGAATGGCCATAGTCTGTGGCCCGGTGCCGCCGCAATCTAAAAGATTTGGCCCTCCAGGAAAATCCATTGGCCAGCCTTGCTTTACAACAATATTTATACGATGAATCAAGTTACGGGTCTTTAATTTGCAATTTTAGATAAAAAACTAATCAGAATTTATTAAAATTTCAATTTATTCTTTAAATATGTTTTAATTTAGATTGCTGATATAAAGTTTGGTTGATTTATTCACTTTGGTTTACTTTTTCTGCTTATAAACCGAAAATTTTGTGTGGAACTTTACTTTTTTCAATTTCCTTCAGAATAATGAAAAATAACTTTCAATATGGAAGCAAAATAATTGATATTATTTAATTAACTCTCTAATTACAGTGTTTGATTACATAATTCAATGTTTGCTTTTTTCTTTAAAAAAAATAGAAATACTTGCTTAAGAAATAATTAATTACTTGTTAAATTAACCATATTTGATTCATTGACCTGTATTTAGTTGATGTAATGACTAAAAATATATTTAAGGTGTGTACAAATGTTAAATAACATTTTATAATTAATCACACTTCAAGAAATAATTAATTTCAATGTATTTTTATTTTAAAATAATTTAGGGATTAATCTTCGTGGTGGACAGCAACGATAGGGAGCGAATCGGCGAGGCGAAAGATGAACTGATGCGTATGCTCGCCGAAGATGAGCTGCGAGATGCAGTGCTGCTCATCTTCGCCAACAAGCAGGACCTGCCGAACGCAATGAACGCCGCCGAGATCACCGACAAGCTGGGCCTGCACTCGCTGCGGAATCGCAACTGGTACATTCAGGCCACGTGCGCGACGAGCGGCGACGGCCTCTACGAGGGCCTCGACTGGCTCTCCAACCAGCTGAAGAACGCCAACCGTTAAGTGCAAGTGATTTCTAATCTAAATACCACACATGCTCCCCCAATTCCTATCTTGACTCCTCCAGTCTCTCCTCTATCTTGACCATCAAGTACTACCCACCCGATCCGCCACCCCTCAATTTATATATTTACTATTACATTATTATTATATCACACACACACATACTACACGCAGAAACATGCGACGAGAAAAACAACCCTCCTCTCTCTCTCTCCTTTTCGGTTATCTATTGGTACGGTGACGAAGTCAACACCATTCCGAGATTAACCGCCAACACACAAATGGATTTAGCCGATGGACAGAAACTTAAAACATCAAGAAACAATATTTGGTTTTCTGGCATCAACGAGTGTCATTCTTGCATCAGACAACATTGTATAATTATATACGTTTAAATAATTATACTATTAATTATAAATGAAAATTACACCTAATGTAAATTAATGTATAACGGTTCTTCTAATTTGTTTGTTCTTTGTGCTGTTTTTTTTTGATTTTGAAATTGTTTGTAACGCGCATATGCCTTTTCGATACACACACGCATAATATTGTATTATTTATATATATATTTGAAGATGATTTAACGAAGCGAAGGGAAACGTAGCGAGAAAAAAAACGAGATTCAATTGATAAATACATTTTTAGTTGTACAAGAAGATTTGCAAACACATGACACACCAATCACAACTTATAACCCAATGCATTGTAGTTTGAGGTTATAATGTTTAACATGTGGCGCCATCTGTTGGGGGGAGGGGCTTGTGTGGCGTGCGTTGGCATTCAACGAAGGCGATGTTTGTCTCATTGTTAAATATTACAAGCGGAAAACAAGCAACAACACACAGCATACTTACAAACCGAAAAACGGAAAACATTGAATTTGTAGCATATGGTATATATGTACGTGCGTAACATGCATTATTTTCTTTTTTTTGTTTTTTGATAATTTGATCCACTTCACTTCAATTCGGTTTTGCGTCAGTTTGATGAGGAGTCGTGGTGGCTGATGATATTTTTTTTTGTATTTGGACATGAAACTACTTGAGTAACTTTTTGATCGATCGATGGAAGTATTTATAATGCAATTTTATTTAAAAAGCGATGTTGGCGTGCAGCGTGCGATGCGAGAGGCAACATCTTGGATTATCTTATTTTTCATAGACTAATAGATAAGTTCTTTATTATGATTTTTTGTTTATATAAGTAATGTATAAGTAAAGTTTCAAAGAAAAGGAAAAACAATGGTTTATAAAGTTTAGGCTTTCGATGAAATGAAATTTGAAGCGAGCGCATATGTAATTTGATCACATTCCCTCTTTTTACTTAAAGAAAAAAAACGAAAGATAAACTAAAAATAAATACTGAATTAATGAATGGATATATTGAGACAAAAAATATGTAATAAATGAATTTGTGAAAGTTTTTTTTTCGTTCGTGGTGCAATATTCGCAATTAAAAATGAAATCAAGTGAAATGTTTAATTTAAGTTTAACGCTCATTGTTGAAAATCTATTTTTAACAGCCTGCATTATAATTTGATGTAAAATAATCATAAGTAACAATAATTTGTGTTTTAGAAGGAAAAAACGCAAAAGGAAGCACACTCTGTGCTAGGCCCCGGGGAGATTCGAACTCCCGATCTCCTGTTTACTAGACAGGCGCTTTAACCAACTAAGCCACGGCGCCGGTTATGCATCGTACGTCATCGTTTGCAATACGATTGTTAGTTACACGTTGATGGCAGCACTGTGCTCACTTTACTTTTTTTGCATTTGATTTGTTTACACTCATTCTTAATCTACTTTTTTCGTGTTTTTGTTAGTTGTGTTAAATCTGCGCTGTTGTGATGTTGAGCATCTTTAACACCCCGCATGCTGAGCGTCCTCCATATTGGGTGAGTGTATGTGATAAATTACATTATTTCGCGTCGCGAAAATGAAAACGAAGAACGGCGTGAAATCGAAGTGCGCCCACACGCGTCGCCTACACCTTTGCGCGCGCCGGTTTTGCTTCTTTTTGGGGCCGCATTTTACATTTTGTGAATGGCTCGTTATGCATTCAATGAATCAAAGCGCGTTGTGAATGGCGGACGCGCAGACGAGAATGAACTTGCGCGTCCGTGACGGGGCGCTAAGTTTGGGATTTATGTGCAATCATGAATATCATGTCGGCGCAGCGAAGAGGTAGAGAGGCTTAGCCGCGTTATACTACGAAAGGATCGATTTCGAGTCGTCGTAGGACACTTTGGACGGTGTGCGGACGTGCTTGCAAATTGCAATTCGGGATTATTAAGGTCTTGAGATGCAAATCTACAGTATGTCCGTGCATTAAACATATCTCAAAGTGGGTATTTGTATTAAACTGATTTAGACCTGCAAAAGTAATTTACCAATTACTTATTAAGCATGAAGCATGAGGAAAGACTTAAAAATTATTTTTTTACAGTTTTTAAAGAAAAAAAGCGGTAGTTTCAGTACGAACGGCCAAAGTTGTGACAAAAGTACTTTAGCCACTGGTTTTAGTCACGGGGTGGTGCGAAGTTCAAATACAAAACTCTCAACGTGGAAATAAAGTGATAGTAGAAAAAAAAGCTTAAGCATTGCGTCGCTATGTTTTGATAAACGTGGTTAAAGTGCCATTTAGCGCACTTGATACTTTAATAACGAATAACTTAAATATTTATTGACAAAAACAATTTTTTTAATAAAAAATCTAAAAATTATAGAATCTAAATGTTAAAGAATACAAAAACAATGCAAATACACAATTTTTAACTTAAAAAAGTCAATCAATTTGTGTTTCTAGACTAGCTTAATAGAACAACTCGGGCTTAGCACTCGATTAGATAACTTTTTAAATATTTGGATTACTAATCTTCTACAAGTAGATATATTGTAAAAATGAGCAATTCGTCGAAATGGCGATGGAAAAATAGTCGCAAGACATTTATTTATTAGGTCACCTACACCTATACATTTAAGTCACCTTAGCACCCAACTGCGCATAATATTGAAACGATAGCGATTAAAATTCTTGTAGTGTTTTGACTTTGACACTTCCTCATTGTTACAATTTCGATTCGCAGCTGTACACACGCCACGCATACACCGATGCAAATGCGAGTGGTTATCCGCATGCGTGTGTGTTTTGCGATTGTTAGCAACATTTATTTATAAAAATGACATAATCGTAACGCGACGCTGTGATGACTGTTAAATCAATCTGCGCTTTCAAAATGTTTCTAATAATGGGTCGTAAATGGTAGTTATAGCAACATTAAGCCAATAGGAGTCAATAGGTGTTGATTAACTTACGTCAGGCATGTAAGTGAATTTTGAGGTTAGTTTAAGTAACTGTCTTATTAACTAACTGATAAGTACTTGTACATATCGAGTAGATAATAAAGTTAACAGAGATGATGAAATCTGGGAGATTATTGAAAAGAAAATTTTCAATAAATGGAAATTTTAATAATAATAGGATAACCAATAAATTTTTCTATTTTTTTTTATCAATTTTCTGTCGAATTTGTCAATAAGATTCTTAATTTTATTAAGAAATGAGAATATTGTACTTTAGCGCCATCTACATTCGAAATATATAACTAAAACTAAAATAGGCAACCAAAATAACACCCAAAACAGTTTTTTCTTCTTATTTTACAAAAATTTGCTCCCAAAATGTTTTACTTTGATATTTCCATACTTTGTAAGTTTAAAGATTGCGTATTACATCCAAATTTTAATGTTTTACATTTATGGTCTTTATTCCACGCTACGCAACCGCCATCTATCTTAAAATATTCCCAATATTCTTGTAATTTACGCAATAGAAATCACTGACATTTAACAATAAATTAACCACGAATAGCACATAATTAACGACGCGTTAAAGACTCGCTAACTCCATTTACGGCTCGTTATCATTATCACTTATTAGCGCACAGTGCACGCACAACCGCGTAAAGCCTGGCAATAAAATCGTCGGTACACATTCAAACATTTGTTTCAAGCAGTCACATCCATTTCCAACACAACCTTCAATTGTTATGTCATTCTTAAACGTTTAAACGTTTTTCCTCTGCAACAACGTAGATATAATTACATGTGACTTTAGCTGTCAACAACACAAGAGCAAAAAAAAACTGGAAGTAAAAGTTCGCGTGGCTTAATTGATTGCGGATTTAATTTAATAATCACGCTCGCAAATCACACGCACTCATACATCGAGTGATTAACATCGTAATCGTAATCGTAAATGCTGCAACTGCAAGAACCGCGGACGTAGTGCAATAAAAGCGCGATTTATTGGCATTCCATATCTTTTAATGCCTTGTTTAATTAATTGATATTGCTGCAACTCCCGCATTCCAGCTTTTTTGTTGTCGTCGCGCAAAATAACAAACATACGACTATACAACTATGTAAACTGCTTTATTTAACATGTGGCGCCACCAATCGACTAGCCATGCATATTTTATGACAATATAAGTGAACCGGAAGTACGCATGTAACATAACATGCAAATGCATACAAATGTAATGCTAAACTGAGTGCATGTTTAGTTGTTGATGTTATGCAGTGGGTAATTCGAGTAGCTAAACGATTTACATTCGACAAGTCGTAATGGCCGCGAGGTATTTTCTAATAGTCTAATGTGTTGTTTATAAATGCATGCAATACAATGCAATGAATAATTATTATTGTAATATGAGTATGATAGGGTTTTATTAATATTTAATATTCTATTAATAGAGAATATGTTTTATTGTTGTTTTTGTTTTGTTTTTATTATTTATTTTATTGAGGGAGTGCCGATGATGGCGGCTTGTCATGCGTGCAATGGCGCTTGGCGAACTCGGTGGTTTATTAACACACTTATCGATATAATTTATGCGAGTTATTAATGTTTTATTGCCGCCCTCGGTGCTCTGGCGGTCGTAAATCAACCGCCACTCAATGACAATAACAATCATTATACATTTAATTCAAATTGATTTCAATTAAATTTTATAAGTTAAAAATTTATTATTGCTTAGTTCGTGCATAAATTATTAGATGCAGATGGTTATATACTGCGGTAATGGCCGCCAAGTATTAGAATTTCTTGTTTTTGTAAAAAATTGAGGTTATGTGTTGTTAAAACCTCAAATTTGATAGAAAATTTAATGTTTTGTATCAGAAAAAGTCTGTTAAGTTATAATGTTTGTGTAAAAAGCAAAATTTTTGCTGCCCGAGGGCCGTAAACATGTTTTACTTCGCTATTTCCGCCCAAAAACTTAAAAAAACACATTTTAGTCATTTTTAACACTCTGTATTATATTTGAAGAAGAATAATCTTAATATTTCGTAAAAACTTTAATATTTTTATGAGATTATACTTAAACATACTGTATTTTAGTGACATTTTTAAAATTTGTGTTTTTTGATATTCTGGGACAAACAGAAGATAAAAATGTCTAATCGGATTAACTCGGATGCAGTTTGGAAGTTGGGCAATTGTGTAGTCATAATCGCGACTTCTTCGAAGCGCCCGAACAACAATAAATTCGCAAATCGACGCAAAAAGAAAATCGTTTTTTGTGCGGCCGCGGCGACGCGCCGCCGAGACGGATCACGGAGGCGTGTGCGCTGTTGGTTGCCGTGATAATCGCATTATGCACGCCCGAATGAAATTAATGTCTAACGTCTACCCGGCGTCAACAATAACGACTTTTTAGTGCCTACAAGATCGATTATCCTCCACAAGACGCCGGGCATCACGTAGAAATATTATAAGTATCATCAAATTCCTGCGGTGGAAAAATAAAACATAGGCAACCAAAAATACACAGAAAATTTATATAAAAATGATGCATTTATAAAATAGTCAAATAGAAATTAACATCAATTGATCGGTATCTCTGGTATTGAATCGCGCGTACGCGCTTCCACTTTCAATTAATTTAAAATCATTGCTCACATTAATTGCTCAGCGATTACCTCATCGCCGAATATAAAATAATCGCGTGCACGCTGCAAAACTGCTTCATTCATTCGTAGATTGTTTGTGTTTTGTTCACGACGGCTTGAAACACACTGTAGATTTAATAATACCACGCCTTCTCCCGCATGTATCGCCACAATGTTGTAGCAAGTTCGAGTTTATTGCTTAGTTTGAACATTACGATTATTATCGACTTATTGCGATCGCGCAGCGCAGTGAAATTTGCATTTCTAATGAAATTTATACCGACTACATTGTCTACATATTGTCAGTGCGCGCGCCACAACGTGCACGGAATTTGTTATTATTAATAACCGATTACAGTTTAAACAAAAAATCGTATTTGAAGTCGCTTTGAAATGTGCATAACTTTTACGATTGGCAATATTCGCAAAAAGCTCGTAAAATATGCGTAAAATGCGCCGCGCATGACACACATTTACTTTTAAGTTTCGATTTGTATTAACGCATTGAATTCGCGTCCGAAATTTTGTTTAGATTTTTGTATTTTGAGGACGCACACTTAACATTCTTTGAGCGCCGCCATTGACACTGGACGTCAGCGATGTTATAAACAAAACATGCAGGAACATTTTATGAGCGTGATTCAAGCAAAACTATACTATAACAGTGTTGCAAATGTCTAAAAAAGGAAATTTTTATGATAAAATATTTGACATCTGTCAAATATAACATAACCTAACTTTTAAGCTTTGCGTTTACTTCAATGTAGAAATACTTACTTACTTACTTCTGCGTAACATAGTATTTTATTTTATGCGAGCGTCTCTCAAGTTAGATATCCGTGTGGCGCCTGCCGCCTTTGGGCGCCATCGAGCTGTGCGCCGGCAGCCGCAGGATTGCAACACTATCTCGGCGGCTGGTCGTTGCTGGTTGTTGCTTCTTGCGAGTTGTTGCACTCGATGTGCCCACAATGTGCAGGCCTGTAGGCTAGCAGACGCGCAGCCGGCCGGCCTACGCCAGAACATTACGTTCATGCACACAAAAACGACAAAAAACAGAAACAAAACCAAGTTGTGCTGAAA
This sequence comes from Dalotia coriaria, assembly GCF_025399875.1. NCBI lineage: Eukaryota > Metazoa > Arthropoda > Insecta > Coleoptera > Staphylinidae > Dalotia > Dalotia coriaria. The sequence goes on from NW_027045445.1 coordinate 8,783,051, forward strand.
CCGACAGCGGCGCAAGTTCAAGCTGCACGCTGCACGTTTCTGAAGATTTTCGACGCCTTCCTGTGATTACTCCTCCGCCGAATGATAGTTTTCATTGCACGTGACAACAAAGATCAGATAGACACAAATTTAAGTTTAGAAAATTTAAGTAATTTTGTTTTGTTTTATAAAACAGATAAATGTATTTTTGGTTGCCTATGTGTATTTTAGTTCAAATCAGCTGCAAACGGTGGCGCTGCAGTTATTTTAAGTCGAAAAAATTGAAATTTAGGTGATTTATAAGCGAAAATTGTTGAATTTAATGGAAAAATGACTTTTTTTCTGTTTTATAAAACAGTTTAATGCATTTTTGGTTGCCTATATATAATTTGCTTAATTCAGCTACAAACGGTGGCGCTACAGTCAATTTAATTCGCAAAAATTGAAATTTAAGTGATTTTTAAGCGAAAATTGTTGAATTTCACTGAAAAATTACTTTTTTCCTTTTTATAAAACAGTAAAATGTATTTTTGGTTGCCTATATGTCTTTTAGTTCACTTCAGCTAACAAATGAAATATAATATATTAATATAAATACAATAGAAATCTAAGCAATTTTTAAACAAAAAATTCTTGAATGTAGTAAATTTCTTCTTAGTAAATGCTTCTTAGTATTCCTACACTACAAGGTGTCATGCATTGTATCTGTTACACCATTGTAGGCATTTCGCAGTCAATGAGTCCGAGGGTGAAAAGTGTGAAGTAGTGTCCGGACAGGATGTCCAGCCGAATGGCGCGCGCTTTTGTGCGTCTTCGCTGTAAACGAAGGTATAATCGACGCGGAGGCGCGCACAAAGCCAGGCCCCCCGAAGAATAAAAATGTGTGAATGGCGCGCGAGAAGCTGAATGAATCCCGAGAGCCCGACACACGGCTGTAGCGAACGCTGCGAAGAATGAAAAGGTGGCGCCGGCAAGTCCACGAGCACCAACTGAGCACACACGCAAGACACAACGGTTTTACTTAGACTATTACCAACGAATGCGCGCCATTGTGTTCGATTTTTCCAGCGCATTCCTAAACACTGTGTAACTGTGTAACTACTATGCAGAACAACATGACAACAACAGAAAAAAAAAGAAGGAGAACATTGGTGTGGTGCATAATCTTACTTTTTGTTCATATGAAAAACGTGCGTTAATTAAACGGGTCTTCACTCAGAGCGACACTTAAGACGCTTCGAATTCTTAAAGCGTTAAACTGTCGAGGTGCGAGATGGTAATAATGGTATCTCGGGGCATCATCGCATCTCATCTTGCATCGCAGCGGTGTGAGCGGTGAGAAATGCGTGGCATATCGACCGGGGGCAATCAACACATTCCACGAGGACGAGACACGCTCGCCATTGAAGAAAACTCGATGGAACTCTCTTGCATTGTGCGCGCGTCGTACCCACGTTGAGGCTTCGCTTCTTTGGTGCCTATCGCACCATCGGGCGCGCATCTTTGATTAACGATTTTGTATGCTTTCAGAGCAACGCGCCGGTGTACCCTTTACCGCCCGCGTGTGTCCGAAAAGGGCATCGTGAAGACATTCCAAGACGTTTAACGAATTTTTCTGTTTCAACTGATATGTCCGAGTGATAAACGACAAGCCAAGAAATAAGTAAAAACCATTTCGGGGGAGTTTTTTTTTTGTGAATATTGACCAGATGTTGTGAATTATTGCAGAAAGTCAGCAACCAGCTTTACCAACCGCAGGTAAAAACGAGTTTAAGGTGTCGCACGACACCGCGAATAAAATATGCAAATGCGCACGACGGCGAACATGAGTGTCCGCACGTTTTACACGCCCGTTTAGTGTCCCACTGTTCGCGATTTACAAAACGCTTACAAGACGACAACCACCTTTTTTTATTCATTCATAAACACATGCAAAACATTCAACTCGCTCCGCAAAACACAGAAACACAAGTTTTATTCGCTGAAAAACTAGATTTTACGACGATGGTGGCGCCATCATTATATCGAGCATATTTCACATACGATTAGAGTTAAACACGCTCATTAATCGCGCGCGCAGACGAATTTTACGACCTGCGTCACATTGCGTAATGTCAGCCGCACATAACCTCAAACATACGCTATGACATAATCGATTAAGTGCACACTTGACAGATGTCAAATTTGAATATTTATGCGATGCGCCACGGTGTTAATGATGTTGATGCGTTGAAAGGCATGCTCGCACGCTGGAAATGCGCGAAAAACATTTAAAAGCGCGTTATTTATACACGCTACTACCGCGCAACGCAAAATCTAAATAAATATCGGCGCGCGCGAACAGGAGAGAAAAAACACGCGTAAAATTTATACGCCGGCGCGCGCTAATCGCGTGGCGCCAAGCCGACACATAAACATTATTCAATCATAATAAATACATAAACGGCGCGAGCGCAAGCGCCACGCCAGCTCGGATTGGTGGCAATAAGTTAATAATGTCGTTTATTAAATATTTGTAAACAAGCGACAAGTATGTGGGCAAACAACAGGCCTAGAATATACAGAGTGTTCAAGAATTTATTCACATTTACGTAAATTACTTGTATATTTGACTTGCGGTACAACTATCGAACATATAGTTAAAATATTTTTTTAAATTTTGTTTTTTATTGGATAATATTTTTATTTGAGGTTATTTTTAACCTAATTTAACCTTAGTGTATACAAGTGTTCATCCTGATCGAGGAAGAATCGTAAATCACGCATTATGACCGCTGCATCATTTTACGATGATTATTGTAATTTGTGCGGACGCGAGTTGAAATTCGCTATTAAATTTATTATTAAATTTATGCGCGGCGCCCCATGATCGATGAATCTACGTCATCACATTATTATACAATGTGTTTAGTATTAAAACACTAAAAAAAAACTACACTGTACACACTGTATATTTTGTTATGATTGTAATCATAGTGGTCGTTAAAGTGATTTAATAATTTATTTGTTGTTCGATTTATTAAATTAATGGCTACGTAATTGGTGAGTGATCGATGTGTCTGATCGAAAAGGAAAACAATCATTTTCGCATATTTTACAGATGACTATTTATATATTTAGGTTATAATTGAGGTTAGATGTTGTTTGTCACTAGATGTAGCAGTTGTGGTGGGGATAATTAACTTTTTAATACCGCGCGTGTTTGAAATGTGCCCGGGCGCGATTAATAACAATCATTATCGATCGATCGGCGTTGAGGAGCGATTAATAAAACGAATTATAAATTATGTTAATTCCGGCGAGGCGCGAGTGTGATTTATAGCGATGCGCGAGCAAAGGTCGCACCATCGACGATTTATTAACATCCTGAGCTTTCAGTATCCGTACAGGAATTTAAAACTGAGCGAGAAAAAAAAAACTAACACGAACAATAAAATAAAAGTAAATCTTTTGTGGAAAAATTTCGCTCCGGAGATCAAAGTCGGTGAATGTGAAATATGAAAATATTGCTGCGTCAATAAAAGCGCCGGTGTGAGGTTTACGATGTGGCGCAGACCTGCATTAAACAAGGTGTTTGTCGTAAGGCGTTAGAAAAGCGTTATTATTGCCGAAAACCGGGTGGCTCCGATGTCACCAGTTGGAACTTGTCGCCGAAGTGTCTTCGAAATGTCTTCGAAACGAAAGCCCACCTGTTATTCGAAGCTGGCGCTCGAAATTTTATCTCCGCTGCGCCACAATACGCCGTAAAAGGTGTTATATGCGAGCTGGGAATAATAAAAGCGGGCGCAACAAAATATTGAGCTGCACAAAGGCATAAAAGCACCACAAAAGCTCAAGAATTTACGAAATCATTTGAATCAAAGCCGGGAGGAAGCTAAACATTTTCAGAATTGACGAGGATGAATCACGTGCCCTGGCTAATGATTCATAAGTTAGAAAATTAAGTGAAAATTAAGTCATTTCTAGACTTTTCCTACAGGCGTATTAATTGTGTAATTAGTTTATTAGTAAAAAGATGATTTATAGCGTGTTGCGTTGCGCAAGATTAGCGCAATGAGATCGGATCGGGAAAACCGCATCAAACCGAAACTAATCAACGAAGATACGGCTCATTAGAACATTTTAAATAGTAAAAAATTATATTCCATGAAATTTATTAACACTTAAAAAAATTCCATTCGGAATGTAAAATTTTATCAAAAAAATTTTTTTTCACTTTCAGAGAAAAAAATTTTATTTTTTGAGGTTATATTATTGACAGTTTTGATACTTTTGACATTTTTGACAGAAAACATCCTTCAAACACATTGTATGTTTATAATAATTGTTTAGTATGTTTTTTGTGTATTATATTGATAAAACTGATTATAACCGCACACCAAAAATGTTTTACTTTGAAGATTTATTTACGTCTTGACTGGTCGCGTCGTGTCCGTGTGTGGCGCCAGGATCATTAATCCTTTAGCGAGAGAGTGCGAAATCGCGTCGCCGACGAAAAGCACCGCGCAAAAATCGCACAGCCTGCCAATCATTCGTCGCTGGGGCCATCAATAAAAAAATCACACACACCGAAAATAAAAACTCTACAACCGATGACTCATCCGGAAATTAATAAATCACTTGCGTAATTTTCTCACAACTTCTAAGATATCACTAGTAGTTGTAGGTGCAACTGTGTGGATTTGCAATAAACAAGCATAAATCGCGGTCTAGACGCGGCTGCGATTATAAATAACAATAAACCAGATAATAATAAAATACATTGGAAATGTGCACAAATTGTTGCTGCTCGCTTTGCATAAATGCGCGAGCGCGGCGGAAAACTGCACTCACGTATGTATTAATTGGCGTAAGTTACGAGCGATTGTCGCCGCGGAATAATTGCCGATAAACAAATAAACAAACGCGATAGATAAACCAATAAACAATCGGGCATAATTGCGAACACATTGCGGCACACATCCAGCGCAGAGTGCGGTCGTAAAATAAAATGTGCGGGTATAAAAAGTAATTAAAATGTATTTCCTGATTTTTTATCGGTTTACATATGGTTAGAGACGCCATTTTGTATAGAAGAAAGAACCACAGACTTTTACTAACATTCTTTGGTAGAAAAAAGTGTGGGAATGTTCAAAAAGTGGAGTTTTTCATCAAAAAAATTGTAAAAATGATAATTTGGGTGTTTAAAGTAATAGTTTTGCGCACTAGTGCGTAAAACTAAAGTTTTTATCGTAATATCAAGCGAATAATTCACATTTTGATAAATTTGTTTACTAAAAAATGTTTTTTTGATTTTTGAAGCTTTAAAACATTAAAAACAAGTCAAAATCTAAATCGTGTATAAAGTATAGTATTCAACATCAACGTAACATGTCATTTCATGTCGGTTCGAAATAATTTATTATCGATAACAGCATTATGTAAAGTATACCAATGTTGATGACAGGAAAAACCCGAAAAGTTATAAAGCCATTGTTGCGCCCCCGAACACGACTCCCCCAACAGCGCCACTAATCCCTAATCACAGTAGGCGTAATTGAGTAAGTCGTCAGCTCGTAAACGCAGGGAAAACCCATCCCTAGTTCTACTTACCGTCAACATTGCACCCCGCAATAAACACGCATCCAATTTCTAATTCTAATTATTTTTAGAATCGAATATGTTTAGCAGACGAGCAAAAAAAAATCGCGACATATGTGTGTATATATGTAAGTAGAAGCAAAGCAGCGCAGCGCAAACACTAGGGATTAAATTGGCCAAGGACGAGCGCGATCGACATGTCATGTCCCATCCGAGTATACGTATCACGCGAATGTGTGAGAAAACCAGACGTTTGGCGCGAACGACGCTCGTTTTACCATTTATAGCAGCGAATTAAGCGATTACAATGCGTCCGTCGGGCCGTCACTGACACAGCCAGTTATCTGCTACAAAGAAGTGTACAGTAAAAACTTTTTTTTTCTGTATACAAAAGCGGCATAAACGTAAAAATAACATTTTAATGCCTAGGCAGTGAATTTTGACTTTTTAGACGAGGAATAAGAATAGTTATGTGTAACTAGTGTTGCAGTCAAGATGGCGCCGTAAAATGTGCGCATCTTTTTTAATCTGCATGAAAACTGCTCAATTCTCACGCGTGGCATTGGCGTCGCTCTTCAGCGGCCTCGGCCGGGCGGGCGCCGGCCGTTTCATTAAAACAAAGTCGCGATGCCGACGATGCGCGCACACGCATTAATACAGACTTACGCGACTTAATTATTGACAACTACGCGCGGCGCTAATGAACACAACGCAAATTTTATACATTTTATTACATTCAATCAATCATGCTTTTTATTCAATTTTTTTTAGTGATTTTATTTTATGGGAATTTATTACACTCGGTATATTAATCAGTTGTTATTAATTCCGGTAGCAATTGCGGCTGCTGATAATTAGTTCCGCGACGACGCGGAACGGCGACACTTGTGGGGTTCGACGTCGCGACAAAAGATAACCTCAGTTTCTGCAACTTTGTAACTTCCGTAAATCCAGGCGTAACCACCTCTTCTCGCACCCCCTTGTTGGCGTGGCGTGAGGATTACGCATGGCTGTAGTTCGCACGGAAGCTTTTCGGCAGCTTTTCGGAAGCTTAATGCGCTTAGCGCGGCGGAAAGTGAAGCGGTAAGCCGATTAAATTCAGACGGCGTACAAGAAACAATGTTCAATGAGCTTTTCAAAGCTTTTTGTGTTTTTGTGTTTACACGTTTTAATATTTTTTATTCTCTGTGGATATTTTCTTAGAAAATCATCCAATGCGCAGTATACTGATATTAATACATTTTTTCTGCGATGTGAAAAACGTAATAAATAATAAAATTTACTTGGCTCAGTGCTTTTTATGAAAGTTTCGGTTTGTTTGGTGTATTTTTATCGAAATTAAGCGATGATGTGTTCCGGCGACATAATATCTACGCATCTTGTTTGTAGAGAAGAAAAAACGAGATCGTGACTAAGCAGTAGTGAGCTTAGTAAAGTAGGCTTAAGTTTTTTTTTTTTTTGCGGGTAAATCGAAAATATCAAGAGTTTTGCGTTGTGTGTACTAGGTAGTGTCTGGCGTAAGAGAAAAATCGCATCGGTTGCCAAGCAAATTGGCGAAAAATCACGCCTATCGAGGATGATTTGTGACCGCGCATCGGGCATCAAACTTCAAACGCTACAAGAAGAAAATGATGCCATACTTTGCTTAAAATAAGTTTAAGGTCATGGGAACACTTGCGTATTTTTCACATAAAATTAATAGGTAATAGGATAACATGAAAATATGGAAAAATTATAAAAATTGAATTTTCAGAGTTTTTTTATCGAAAATTTTGATTTTTTTGGATGAAAATTATCAAATATTATATTTTTTTCTTTTAAAAAAATATGGAAAATGATTGGTGATTGAAAAACTTTAAGAAAATTTGATTTTTTTAACAAATTTTGATTATTTTCATAAATTTTTGGAAAATTTGTGATATTTTAATATTTTTCATGTTTTTCTCACAATTTTTTAAATATTGAAACGAAATACCTTAATGTAAATTCAAAATTCAAATCTTTTTTGAAAAATTAATTTTCTTCTTTTATTTTGTAAGTAATTAAACATGAAACTCATGTAAACACTTTTACAAACGCATTTTACCCGCGATAAAAATACTCTGGCAGTAAATAAAGTTGAGTTTGTAGGTGAGTCGTTCCAAGTGAGAAAAATGAAAAATCATACGACGAGAGGTGTGCACGCGACTTATTACACGTATCGCCGCGTGCGATTAGTGAAAGTGCAATTATTTCGGAATTTAGAAGGCGAACGAAACGAACGCAGCGCGGAATTGCAATCTGCAAAGGAAACGGCACTTTTCATACACACGCCGTCCACAAATCGCCACACATAAAAGAAATTCATCAAACCACATTATTTCCCAATTAAAATTTCCACGAACACATTGTAGATATCAACGTAAAATGCTCGCTTGTTGCATAAGCATGTCGCGCTGTCGCGCAGCGCAATTAACGAATAACTTGATAAGATCAATTATTGAAAAATGTAGTTTTCAGCTTTTCCAACATCGCATTCGGATCGAGAAAAAATTGTTTGTTTGTTAGAATGGGTACTCCACACGACTCGATGACTTTTATCGCGGCTTGTTTTTGTTTGCCATGGCAAACATTAACGTTTTCTCGTAAAAGTTGTAAACCAACGAAGTAGGAAAGTCAGGTGGGTTGTTGTTCGAGAGCCAGTTTCTAAGCGGATGGGAATTTCCCAGGCTTTACCCGGTAGCGCTGTAATTGTCGAATTCAAACCAAACGCATCCCCTAAATGCCTAAATATTTAAGCGCTGTAATCCGTGCTTTAATACCGTGAACAACGCATACCGCGCAACTTGTAATAATAATCATAAAACCCGCTGCTAGATTACAAGATGCAAATAATTAGATTTATTTAATATTTATGTTGATAGGGTTGAAATTATAGCGCCCGGGAAAATACACACATTTTTAATTGGTTAATAGATGATTTATCGTAATGTGAAATGTTTAGATGCATTAAAAAGTTGGAAAGTTGTGAGATAAAGTTATAAATAAATTGTATGTAATTTGTTAATTCATAAAATAAGCAACTTTGATAAGTTACGAATGCGTAATCAGTGTAAAATAAACAAAGTCGCTGATTTATGAGCTTTTTGCAAGCTCATTTCCATGAATGTTGTAATAAATAGAAGAGTACATAAAATTTACTAACAATATAGTAAATACATAAAATGTTTCATAACATAAACAGTTTTGCTATAATTTGCGGAATTTTAAGTGGATTTTAAAGTTTTTTACGTTCAGGAAGTGAAAATAATGTTTAATATTTTAAATATTTATACATTTTATAAATTCTAATTTATTTATAGGTATTATTACATAATTTAATTCATTTTTATTTGTTACTTTAGAAAATATTTACGTTTTGCTGAAAAATAATTTTTACAAATTTTGAAGTCAAATAACTCCGAAACTATTAAAAATATTTTAATTTTGTAAATTGCATATTATGTAATATTTAATTATTTATATTTGTGGAAATTTTCAAGTGATTTGAATGATTATTTTACGAGATATTTGAAAATTTATAAACACTTTCAAAAATCGAATTCTAAAGAAATGATGCACATCCAACTTTGGAGCGCAATAACGCTTAAAATATTTTAAATATTTAATTTGCGTAACAGCCATGCGTTGTATTGCTATTTAAGGAACATTCACCATAAATTTGGTCAAAATTTATCCAACACTTCGCAAAATATTCCCATTTTTCCAGAACCTTTCCAAATCAAATAAAACTGAAAATTTACGACGATTTTTCCAACTTCCAATGAAAGTTTCCGCAGTTTATCGAATAGTTTAGCAACATTTGATGATTTACACCCTGAAAACAGATTTGCAACGAGTACTTAGCAGTAAGTAGCCGCGCGTTGCGTTTAACGCAAGCAGCACTTGCGCGCGTTTCGCACGCGTTTGTGGGTGCGCGGCGCTTTGGCGGCCGGGGTGGGGGTCGGCGTCGTAGCGCATTTAGCGGCGGGCGGCAAGCCGAGAGCGCTCAGTCTCGCACGCACCTCATCGTCGGTTCGACATTAACAACAAACATTCTCACACGGATCACGTACCGACCGCGCTGTGTACACGCGCGCACCTCTCGAAATTCAGTGCGCGACACTTTTGTCAAATTTCCAACCCTTAAACATCATATCATCTCAGTGTGATTGGTATTCAACAAGTGCAGCAATCAATTTGTGCGTGCGATTAAACCCAACGAGCGAAAACGCGAATCGACTTAAGTAAAGTAAAACACATAGTGGTGTGGTGGTGGTGAACGATGAATTGAAGTGCTTCCTGCGTGCGACGTGGATTTCACCTCTCGATAGAAACGTCGAGTTTCCGAGATCCGTACCGATTAGCTCGTCGCTCGCTGATATTCGAAACCACACACGATGGCGATGGCTGCCACCGTTGTCCTGACGCTGTTCGCGATCCTCGCCGCCGTCACGGCGCGCAGCAAAAGTCCACTCATCGACGAGGCCGACACGCGGATGGTGAACAAAGCTGCCGGTAAGTGACTTAAGGCTCTAAAATTATCGCGCAGCGGACGCGAAATTATGACAAATAAAAAAACTAGGCGCAATGTAAATAAAAATGAGATAATCAAATATTTATGTACACGCTGGCAATGAGGCGCGTAAGCGGTGACTTTGGCAGGCGGGAAATTTATGTATGTCCGCACCTGCGAAAACTTATAAAAAACCGTACAACTTGCGCTACACTTGAGATATTTCATTTTTGTTTGAATCTATGTAAAGATCACATTATCCCCGATAATTTTTGGCTTCTATAAAATTTTAATAACTTTGATAGTTTAGGAAATATTTGACTTTGAAAAATTTCGTCCTTAATTTTTTTCTTAATTATATAAATCATCATAACTCAATAACTAATCGACATAATTAATTTCTATAAAAAGTTTTGGATTGCTTGGAACCCGGACTAAATTTTTTGTCTCTATAAATATTTTGATATTGTCATTATTTATCGAGTTATTCGATGTTTTCGTATACAGGATATTCTATTTCGGTGGTATTAGTCATATTTGGCACTTTTTGGCTTTGGGTTGCGTAACCGCGGTTGTAAACACACGCACACCGCCCAAAAAAAGTGTCGCACCGTCTGCCGCGGAAAATAGGTCGACTTTCCTTCGCTAAGACGATGCGTCACGGCGCGAATAAATCGTAATAACAATTCCGTGTTGCGCTTGCTTTTTTCCCTTCGGTTTTTGTCGCGCGCTCAAAAATCAACAAAACAGATGTCGCCGGTCGTCCTTAAACAGTGCGAAACCTTGGCGCAAGGTTTTTCACTTGTGTGTCATTGCATGTGTATGCGTATGTTGTGTTTTATCGCATAGAAATTCGCACGAAAAATGATCAAATCAAAATTTAGGAGCGGCCGAGCGGCACATAGCAGTGGAACGACCTCGATAGGCGTCGCGACGCGCTTTTAGCGCACGCACATGCCGCCAAACTCAAATAGAAATGCGTCGCGACGCGCCGACACTATAAATTGTTCGCGCATCACATTGCGCGGATGCACTTAAGTCACTTTACTCAAATATCTATACAGTGTGTTCATAGAATCACACATTTATATAATAAATGTTATATATTACACTTAAGTCATATGGCTTAAGTTGTCTAAAGTTACTTAAGTCAGATGTCTGAAGCAAGATGAAAATTGATCGCGTTTTGTGCACAATTTCATAATTCAAGACGCGAAAAAAATGTTTTTTCGCATGAATTGCGAAAAGTTGTAATTTTGTACGTCGACGCCAGGGATTAATTAATGGCTTACGCAATGATGCGCTTGTGAATCTATGTGTGTGTCGACGTATCGAAAAAGCGAAATCGTTTAGCGTAGCACTCGCGGCGCCACATCGCTATTCGTGGGTCGTAAAAGTGCGCTTATTTATAGAAACCCGGCGTGGCGTGCGTCCGATGCGCTCGTTCCTCGTGTGCGCGCACGGTTAAGTCTCTTCGCTCGTATGGCCACCCTGCCGGCGCTAACTTTGCAACGCGAGACAATTGTTTCTCACACGATGTTTGCTTATCACCCGACTGCGCGCTCGACTTCGATAACAATCTATCAATAGGCGATAATGTAGCGTCGAAGATGATAACGTATTTACGTTTTTCGCAAGGTAGCCACGATTGGAAATCTCAAATATAACGTAAATAACAAATTAAAATACAAAAGATTTCAAATTGAATTAAATTATGATTAGGTTAGGAATTATTTTAAGAAAAGAAAAAAGAGAATAATATTGAATCCCTACTAATATTATAAATGCGAAAGTCCTGATGTTTGTTACACTTTCACGCAAAACCTACTTAACTGATCATCATGAAAATTTGTACACATATTCTTAGTGGTCCCCGAATGGTTATAGGCTACTTTTTATTTAATAAAAAAAATTATTTTTTAAATAAAATAAAGAAATTGTTTAGCCAATAATACCTCTGCATCTGACTATTTGACTACTTTAACGCCATCTAGCATTCCAGCAATGAAGCTCAAACCTAAGTACTATAGTACCATCACACTGTATTATCACACTGTATTACCGACAGCTACGTCAACATCAAATCCAATTGACTACACTATGGAGACTGTACACTATACTTCCATAGACTATACTTTCAGCCATTTTAAACTACCCGCCATTCTACTTCATTGTTACTTCTTCTGTGTCTACAGACGCGTACGGAAGCAACTTCATTATTTTAGATATTCGCGAGCGAAGCCGCGGGTTAAAGCTAGTTATGTATAAATATTTATCAAATTGTAGTTTTTTAATATATACAGTGTGTGTTAATTAATTTTTATGACTTAATTATAAATATTATTGTATAAATCACACATCACGTGAAAGGTAATTTTATCCTTGCTAAAATAATATCATTGATGATTAAATATCTTTATTTGTTTATGTGTTACGCGATGTTTTGATACTTGATGTACTTCACGATTGTATAAATATTTATAATTTAATTAATTATCAAATTTTTCCAATTTTCTTATTTTATTCTCAAAATTAGGACTTTTTAAAGCTTTTTTTCATTGATATTCACGATTTATTCAATTTAAAATTGAAATAAATTATTTTTTGCAATTAAATATTAATCTATTAATACAATAAATAGATTTACAGATAATTACATCTCATAAAATGATATCTAAGCTACTATTGCACAATTTTCATTTATTATTTTCTTTAAATTCAATTTTTTCATTCATTTTTTAATTAAAATTCATTTTTCAACCCTCAATATCTATAATAATTATATTCCTACTTATATAATTCTAATTCTATATAATTTCGCGTAACAAACAAAACAATTCGATTACGATCGATGTAAACGTACTCGAAACGCGCCTTCTATGAAATTGCGCGATGATCTTGAACTCTCTTTTATGAGCGCGCGGCGGGCACATTAAATCTGTAACGCACCCACATGCCGCTTTGATTCTCCGCATCGCGCCTCGTTGTCGCCGATTCGCGAATCTCTAATTCGACAATCTCTTCCAAAAGCGACGCGCGGCCATTGTTGTCGTTGCGACAATGTTCGCGGAAACAGCGCGCAGCGCGCACGTGTCGCGCATAATTAATCAGGCATTCATTGAAATTACCGATCGCGTGCATTGACACGAAACGCACAAGACATAAATTCAATTTAATTTATTAATAATGCTTTAGATGATTTGCGCGTGGGACGTGTATAAACCATATATAAAGTTTATTATGTTTTCGAACATATTGTATATAGAATTGTGCCGCCGACGCGTCGGGTTCTACTTCGATATGTTCAATGACACTTATAATTCAATATGTTTTCAATAAATCGAATAAAAAGGTCGCGCGAGTGTGCAATATACACTTAGTTTAAAGAAAATCATAGGGAAATTTAATTTAAGCACGAAAAAGTTTTGAGATTGTGCGGTTGAAAAAAGTGGGCGTCGTTTTACGCCGTTTTTGGCTGAAATTACACAACGCACCGACGCGCATCTCTCCGACCATATGGTCGACGTCCTGACCGCCAAAGGCACACATGCTCATATACACTCTGTGTGTGCGCGTGTGTTAAAACTGGATTTAACCTCAAAATTTGCGCGATTTCGATTGTTCTCGAGTGTGTGGGAGGTGCAAATCGCGACTTTCTGCCACGGTGTGACTTTCTTTTCTTCGCCTTTTTCGTCATTTCGGGCGAGCGCTGAGGAAAAGGAAAAAGGGTCGGCGTATGTGTGTGATACTTGTTGCATCACGCCGTCGCCGCATACGTCTTCTTGACGCGGCTTATAAGGAAGAAGCCCCCACGGAAGTGTGTCTCCACGCACGCTCGCGCGTATTTAGGCTACGAGTGCAGATGGTGCACTCGCCAAGGAGCTGAAGAACGCCAAAATGCCAAATTAGGCAGAAGAAATCTTTTGCTCTTGGAAATTGTTTCATGCTTTCGCAAATGGTCACATAGAGGGAGCTGGAGTTGGAATTATCAAAAAAATTTTTAGAAAATTAAAAAAAATTATTTATTTTAATTTCTAGAGGTTTATAAATAAATATAAGATAATTAACAATGTAGATGTTGTCAAATTTTGACAATGTTTGTAATTATTTGATAATATTTTATTTTTGGTGAAAAAAATTTAAAAATAAAATTTATCAACTTTCGATAGTAATATTTTAATCATATAATATATCAAATTGAAGCCACTTTAATCTACTATAAGCTGATATAAATTTAATTTAAATAATTTTATTTGTTTAGAAGAAACAAACATTTTTATACTCCGATGCATTTTTTCTTTTCTGTTGATGTTAGTTTTTTGATGAAAATTTTTGCCATTATTAGCATAAGTCGACATCACGCGCAGCACAGCTCCCAGTCTGGCTGCCGTGGCTGTTGTTTATATTTAGCCGCAATATTAATGGCGGTCAGACGCCTCGGCTGCAACTACTCGCAACTAGTCGCGCGGCGCAACAGGCGAAAAACATTACGCTGATTTACAATTCGTTGCCACCGTGCCACCAGTGTCGCGCACGCGTTTCTTCGCGTGCGCGGTTATGCGTTATTTTTACAAGTAATAAAACGCGGGGCGTCGCGACGCCGCGCAAAAATTTGCGCCCAACAAACGCCTAGCGAATTAGACTCGCCGCGCGGCGTCAGGTCATTAAACTTGCTGGCGGGCCGCGAAATAAATCAGGAAGCCAATCGGGCGTTTTACGCGCTTTTCACACATCGATTTTTTCGCAATAAATTTTCTCTCGCGCGCACACTGCGAAAACAATTTTACTTTGAGCGTTAAACGCGTTTTTCGCCGAAATAATAAATCGATGAGTGAATTCGAAAAGAATTTATATCCGCGTTGTGGAATTCTTTTTTTTTTTTTTTTTGGGAGAAAAATGTCGGTTACGTTTTGCTTAGTTGAATTATCTAATGACGTCCGTTGATGACTTTATATCGGCATTGAATTGCTGCCAGTGTGTGAGGTGTAACTCGCGACAATTTTTCGCGCGACTTCCTCACATCACGCGCGCTCAATGAACGCGTAAAATGGCAGCGTGCACGGTTTCACGTCGGCCCAAACAAAGCCCACCACCGAATGACCGGCTCGAAGCGTTTTAATTTAGATCTGACCTTTCTCAATCAATCCGTCCATCAGCGGCGGTCCGGCCGCCGGCATACAGTGCGTTTTTACCGAAGCCGGGGGGCGAGCTAATGTGGATTTGTGTGTGTGTGTGCGCGCGATGATTGGTTTCGCGCGCGGCAATTAACATTAATTGCGGATCGGGACCGGGCAGACATCATGTCGCGGGCCGCGAGCTCTCCGCGCATTGCGTCATCGCGTGTGCATCGCGGCGCGCGACATGTGACATCCAGCTCGCGCGCGAAATGCGCTTAGTCACGTTTCCCATGTGCGAAAACTCGATTCGCTATTTTATTTTTATGTTTTTCATCTTGACCAGTTTTCATTTGACTTTGGTTTATGACAGGTTTATTGTGCGCTGTTTTTGACAGCGGGGACATTTTTATTGCATTTTGATGCA
The DNA here is from genome assembly GCF_025399875.1 of Dalotia coriaria. Taxonomy (NCBI): domain Eukaryota; kingdom Metazoa; phylum Arthropoda; class Insecta; order Coleoptera; family Staphylinidae; genus Dalotia; species Dalotia coriaria. The sequence continues at coordinate 8,798,685 of NW_027045445.1, forward strand.
TCTAAAAACAGATCAGGTTATGATTTCATCTTAATTGTCAAAATTTTTAGGTTAAATTACGTTTTATTTGACATGTTAGATAATTTTTGTAGAAATTGTCAATTTATTTCAATTTTCTATTAGTTTTTTATACGTTTTTATGCATAATTTAGGTTATAATTGTGACAGCAACGCCATCTTGGTGTCACTTTGTAGAAAATTGAATTATATTTCTATTAATGTCAATAATTTTATGAAATAGTAGATATTTTCATATATATTTTGGGAAAATATGACGACTGCTTTAGTACGCTGTAAATTTTCCAAAACTGTTTGCGTACATTTTGTTTGATAGCTCTGGTTCTAATTTTGACAGCGGCGCCATTTTAGTGCTAATAAGTAGCGACTTAAATTGCCTTTCTAAAAATATATAACTTGCAGACGAAAATATTGCAATAAAGCTGATATTTGTTGATAAACTTCTAAATATTTTTGTTATCCTACAATTTTTCCAATCAATTTTAATACATTTTGTTGGATATCTAAAGTTCTATTTGAGGTAGCGACACCATATTGATATCATTTTGTAGATAATTAAACAACCTTTCATTTGATGCATTATTTATTTTAAAATTCAGCTTAAAAATATAATTTTCTCTGCTTTTTGTTACAGAATGCGTATTTGGAAGTCAAATCAAGGACCTCGGCAGCTCCTGGATCCCAGACCTGGGCCCCCCGATCAACGTCCTTTACTGCACCCGCTGCGAATGTGTCAAAGTAAGCATACATCCTCGCCGCACACACCTTTGCGCGCGTTTCGCTGATATTTATCGATAACGCCGCGACTGTCGGTTGTTGTTGCGCTCGCCGGCGCGCAAGAAGTGTCACGCGCGCAGCGCACGGCCCCACACGCACACAATGCAGAACTGGTTTTCTCCATTTGGTCCTTCTTTTCGCGCCGCCGTGGCTTTTCTATAAATACGGGCGCTTTATAGGCGCGCTCCTTCGCGGATTCGCGGGGCCGGCGCGCCGGCGGGCGATGTGTGTTAGCAGTCGCCTTCGACGAAATAAAACCCGACTAGACCAGACGCCGCAGAAATAGAATTTATATTTTCGAGATGCGCGCCAGCACCCAGCGAGAGATAATTGGACTAATTTGTTTTTGTTTCTTGCGTGACTCTTTCAGACGCAGCGGAAGAAGCGGATCGTGGCCCGCGTGCAGTGCAGGAGCATCAAGGAGGAATGCCCGGAGCCCACCTGCGCCGAGCCGAAACTAGAGCCTGGCAACTGCTGCAAGACGTGTCCCGGCGAACCATCCAGTAAGTACTTAATTCTCATATAGAAAATAACTTGATTTGCCGAAATTCGAAATCACGAGCGTGATGCGCATGTCGCATGGCTTGTAAATAGCCGCACGACGACGATTCGGATCCGTATTTACAAGGTTATCGAGATAAGCGGGCGTGCGCTCCGTCGGGAGTGGAAAAAAGTGTGAAAGAACGAGGAATACGCCGTAATAACATTCGCGGCTGGCGCCTGGCGTGCGCGCGCTCCGTCTCGAGACCGCCTGCATGCATTTATGTGCATTACGCTTAGAAGAGAGTCAGTCGGTCGACGCGATACAGATAGTTCTCGTGAGATCAGACCTACATTACGTATTTGTGCACCGCGCAGATAGAATGCGGGCGCGCTTCGCGTAAATATTATCCTGCTGGCAGACATGCCGCACATGCATAACCTCAAAATGCATCACTCTGATCTTTTTCGTGATCGTTTTTCCCTCCTGAATGCTGCTTGTTTTGACGCCGACGACGAAAACGGTTACGAGTGATAAGCAGACAATAAAATCATTTATATTATCCAACGCCAGGTTTACTATATTTCCGAGTTTGTTTGCGCCACGAGTTTTATTTACCCGTGTCATCGACTGGCATCATCCAAACAAAATTTGAAACCGAAACTATTTTTATCTGTTTGACGATTAATTACGCCGATAAGAAACCGGTTACCAGTACATTTTAAACTATATTTTATTAGAGAATTAAATAAGGGTTGATTTTAAGTTGGATTTATCTCGGTTACCATAAAATTTGTGCGATATTTTATTTTTTACGTTTGAGATGTGCTTAGCGTAATAAGTGTCGAGTTATGCACTTCTAAAAATAGTCCGTTAGCGAATACAATATATGCGATGCAAACGCGTCAGATTTATTGCCGTTTATTGGCGGATCGGGAGCGAAATCTCCGCGTGCGCCTTGCACTTGAACGCACTTGACTTGTTTGTAGTCATGCCGCCATTTTGTGAGCGCTTGACGTCAGCCCCGAGAAAAAAGGTTAAATTTCATTTTCGTGAAAATTTTTTGAGTACTCGCATGCCGGGTGTGAATCCGAAACTATTTCAAGGGCACACGTCGTCGACACACGAGACATGTCTCGTAAAAATAGCCGCGAATTCGAAATAAAACACAGAGAACAAATGAACGCGACAGCGTCGAGACGCATTGCTTAATTACCGATTCCGCAAAAAATGTTTTAGACCACAGCGAAACTTTTCAATGTCTAAGATTTATTTTTGTTATTTCAGACGAAGCATTACAGGATATTATACCGAAAAATGTCGCTGAGGAAGAAGAAAAAAATTCCAAACGTAAGTTTTTTATATTCATTTTTTAAATTTATGATTTTTCTAAATTTTAAATTTTTTAAAATAGATTATGCTGCGTTACTGACTGGACGTTCATCTCTAGTCCTACGTAATGATGACAACAAACCAATCCCCAATGACAATAAAAACAATGTCGTCGCCACTGGACGTTTCAATTTCCACAGGCGCAGCTTATACTACTCTTTCTACATCTCCGACCGAGCTGCACGTCCATACCGTCTACAATTCGTAGACCCAGACGCAAACATCCTCGAAGAAATCACCCTGAGTGAAGCTGGCGGCTCTGTTAACAGCGTTTATCAGAATGCGACGCGTAAAGTGTGTGGCGTATGGAAACGCCTCCCACGTGACTACCGCCGTCTCTTGAAAGATGAACGCCTTTTCGTGGTCCTCGTATGGGGCGCCACTAATGAATTCATGTTGAGTGGACAGATCAAACGCTACGCAGCCTTGGATACAGAACTTTTTAGTTCACTCATGGAACCAGCTCCGGGTACAACCAGCATGCAAGGCGCAGGTGGTACCGGAATCATCTACACCAGCACTTCTTTGACTCCGAGCATCCACGTGGCGATTGTATTCAATGGTTTATTCGAAGCGAATGAAACCAAGGATGTCCCTGTTGAGATCACATTGATGGACGAGCGTAAAATTCCTATTTTAAAGGAGATAAGAATTGTGAGTAAACCCGCTTTGGATTTGAATTTGGTGGAGTTGAGTACGGTTGTGTCAGGACCTGATCTACGGTCATTGACAAGAGGAAGGTTATTATTGACAGTCGCTTCTCTATCACGACCACATTCATTGAAGTTGGTTGGTAATATCATGACGAAAACCACTTGTGAGTTGTTTCAAACGTTGTTGGTACCACCTCAAGGTGACACCACTGGACTTGCCTGGATGTACCTGAACAATGAAGGTTATCTAGTCTATAATATCCAAATCGATGGTCTAGGGCATCAGAAACCCGACCTTATTGTATTATCAGATATGTCTACTAAGAGAAAAGTTGAATTATTGGATATCACTTCTTCATATCACAATGGCTGGGCTAATGGTACCCAGGATAAAATCACGCCAAAGATTATCGAACCGTTGTATTCTGGTAATCTGTGGGTGAGTGTTGCAAAGGGGAATTATTCCATGACGAAAGGTAATTTTACAATGGCGAAAGGGAAATTGGTACCTAAGTTGGTAGCTGATGCTAGAGATGCACCTGCGCCGATTTTATTAAGACGGGAGAGTAATGTACCCTCTAGTGCAGTGGGATTGGCTTGGATTAATGTGGATAACATGTGTAATTTACATTATGATGTTACTTTGAGTGGATTGGGACATCCGGGACCTTTGGATGTGTATTTGGAGATGTTACCAATGATTGCACCTGGAGCACCGGTTATTCCAAGACATTTGGGGGAAATTGTTGGTGGTAACTTGGATGGTTCCACCAATGATATTTTACGTCGTGAGGAACTCAGACGGTTGGATTCGGGTGTTGCGTTTTTGAAGATCAAGGATAAATCGAGCAGGCATAATCTTACATTGCTAGCAGCTACCTTAAAACAAGTAAGTTTTGATTTTATTCTTATTTAATAATTTACTAATTATTTTTTATTGTTTTCATAGATTAAAGTGCCAGCGACTTGCCTACCACAATTGACAGATGACAATAACGTAGGTCTTTCACATCTCGACGCCAATGAAGACAACATGGCCCAAAATGGTGGCGATTGCTTCCATGGTGGACGATTCTATACAGATGAAGCCTCCTGGACATCAGCGTTAAACCCATGCGAAATCTGCGTTTGTAGAAATGGACAAATCAAATGCGATACAGCAAAATGTCCCCCTTTAAACTGTCCCAATGGACAAAGACTCCATCCGGGTGATTGTTGTCCAGTTTGTATTGACAATGATGACTCCTTTAATGATGACAACACACCACGCAGATGTCAGTTCGGTGGTCGAACATACGGTCACGGAGCTCGCTTCCATCCATATCTTATTCAAACAGGTTTTGATGAATGCATATGGTGCACGTGTAAAGCCACCCGCAACGAAACCGAAGTACAATGTGCACGTATCCAAAACGAAAAGTGTTGCCCAACGTGTAACCACCCTGCAGTGGTGGATTCAATGAATGGCAGTATGATTGGTGACCGACCCAGAGACGCATTCGCTCATCATCGACCACATCATGATCCCATACAGGAAACTAAACTACGAGCGGCGAAGATTATGTCTGAAGGTGGATGTGAAAACCCTAATGATTCATTACAACCCTATAAGAATCAACAGGTTTATCATCCTGTCATTGCCAGCCTGGGAGAATATAAATGTGTAACGTGTAAATGCGATGTAAGTATTAAAAATTCAAAACTCTTATAGATTATGATGTTAATTTTGATTGTTTGATGTTACAGAAAGGCGTTACAAAATGTGAGCGACCACAATGCACGAGAGAAATGTGCGATAAATCCCGCAAGGCGCGCAGAGTCTGCTGCAAGCGTGATTGCATACGCTATCGACATAAGAACAAGAATCAGCGCGCGAAAGGCATCAGATGATCGAGCGACGCCGTAAATATTCCTTCTTCGATTAAAACACAACGTGTTTGATTCGTTCAACACGTCGCAGCGGCCGGGTGACTGTTTCAATATGGCCGCCCTTGCGCTGTTGGTATTTGTTCGCGGGGGCGCGCGCGGACGCGCTAGCGTATACATTATACACACTACGATATGTTATTGTTTTAAATTATTGAAATCAAACCAAAGAAGACTGATATGTAACGATGTAAATGTAACATTTAACTTAATTACGAGTTAAGCGGACGACACACGCACAGACACAGACCCACACACACACAAACACACACACGGCGAGCAGCATGCGCGATTATTTATTTTTTATATTATGTATATCTTTTATCCAAAATGCCCTAATGTTAACTATTATCTTTTAACTTAACTTTTGGCGGATAATGAGGTGGATGTGTAGGAGGAGGATGAAAATTGGCGGCGATGGTGTTTGTGAACGACACGCGCCGAAATTGTTTATAGTATTTAAACACTTTGTATAAAACGACACTCTCTGTTATTTAAATTGCTAAGTCGGTATATTTGATTGCGGCTCTGCGTCTCTTTATGAAGAGGATCGTATATTGTACATAGGCAAACAAAATCGAAAAATGTTTCATGTATTCTGTATTATTTGTATTTTTTAAATGTCTCTTATTACTTACATTAAATTATAAATCTAAACATTTTAAAATATATTGTTTTCTTTTAAACTTGCGAGAAGTACTCTAAATTATCATTTTATAAAAATGTTTAAAAAAAAACGTAGGAAATGCTTTGTATTTTCTGTCAAATTAAAGTAATTTGAGGTTTCTCACTGTTCAAAAGTAGATAAAGAGGCACTTTACCAGTTGTATACTTTCTTAATATTCAAATACATCATATAAATATAAAAATATTTATTGATTAAAATTACAACGTGATTTTTTGGATTTACAGGTTTTTTTGTTGAGTTTAACATGTTTCGCCCAGAGGGCATCTTCATAAAAAATAACATGGATTACGTATTCACCAAAGAAAGTTATAAAAATACATCATATTTAGCTCTAAAATGCGCTTTAAAATGTCGATTTTAGCTAAATTTCATCTTCACCATTCTTCAAGTTTGTATTGTGGGTTGCCTATAGTCAACTTCAAAACTTAATAAATTTCCAACAAGTACGAATCCAAAGAAGATTCAAACTATAAAACCAAACAAGAACATTCTAAAGAAGTAGTTATTTGTTTATGCAGTTCTGTACAGAGTAAAACATAATATTTTGTTTGAATATGCTCCTATTTCACATTTTCATTGCACTTTTAAGAATATATGCGTTGTAAATCGTCTGCATGCTGCTTGTGCTCGTTTCAACGTTCTGGATGCGGTCGAGTGACGACCAAGCTAGAGATGTGCGATGATGGTGTTCACCTAGTTCGTGTTCGCGCTCGCTCTCACCTGCTGCGCGCGTTCCTGCTGGCCGATGGACGGTCGCAGGTGGGGAATCAAGTTTTGTTTGGTAACCGACTCACTCTGCGCTTAGTTGAGTTGGAAGTGGCGGCGATGCAAACGCGCAGCGCAACAACAACAAATCTATCGGATAACGAAGACCAAAGAAGACATAAAATTGCAATTAAACTCTACAAAACACAGAACAACCAAAAATGTTTAAGCGGATCTTAAACGTTATAAAAATATGTGTAAAATAAAATAAATCCATGAAACTCTGCGGTTTCAATCGAATAACATCAAAGTTTCATATTTTTACTGCGGTTTAATGAAAATGTGATTATAATAAATGCGATGAATAATTTATGTGAAATTAGATAACATGCAATCAATAACGAACGTAATACGGCGATAGTTGAAGTGTGTAGTTTCTTGTAATTAAACTAAATGTGTATTTAAGTGCGTTTGAGTGTGCGTCCAGGTGCGTTTGTACGTTGTAATCGATTACAGTCAAAATTGTGCGCATTGAAGAAAGGAATGCGAAATATATTTTGGATGCGAATGTGAACGAAAGTGAAACCGCCTGCTGCGTTCGAAAGTTCATCGGCGGACGCGCGGCACACGCGCGCAACATGCTGCAGGAATCGTCGCCCGCGGACGACGCGCCAGCGTAACACCCGAAAACTCGCTCGGACACGCCATCACGCGACCACCGAGTCCAAGGCAGCAAGAAGAAAGGTGAAATTTGTTCATACCAAAGAGGTAATAAACAAAAATCGGTTTCGGCGTAATAATTTCGATTCATAACTTGTGAAATGTTAGTAATTTAACGATAAATGCGCAAGAAAGAAAGCATTAATGTATTCTAAACCACAAGGCAACTACTTTTACCGTATAACAATTGATTTGGCAACAAAAAATCAAAAGAAACAGGTTTCCAAAATACTTCAAAACAATTTCGATTGATTCGCGATAAAATTTTAATGTATACAACTCAAATTACATGCGTGTTATACATTTCGATGACGTAAGCATGCGGCGCGGTGTAACGGAAGTACTGGGGAATCTTTTTACAAACATTTGCAAACGCAAATGCATCATTTCGCTGCAACAGAACACTTCATTGAATTTATTCGACTACAATAACGGTATTGTTGGGCAGTGTTTACATATTTTTTATTTTAATGTCATATTAAGTGTATGCAACCCAAAACACATTCATATTTAATGTGAAATGTCGCATATTGAAAAAGAAGTAAAATTCAACAAGACGAAAGTTTTAGCCAATGATTTAAGATGTTGACCTTGAATCTCTGGTCATTTTAAAGATGTAATCATTTCTATACCTAAGTTTTCTAATTATCGGCCATTTTGTACAAAAGAATGAATGACTGCATGGCAGGAACGCGATTACGTATAAAGTCATTACGCGTTCGCGTTTTGATTTTGTTTTATTCCACCGTAGACACAAAGGGAAATTAAAATAATGCGCGAAAGTACCAGCGGCGAAAGAAAGAAATAACAGTCACGAAAAGAGAAAGTGATCGTCACTTCTGTGTCGATTTTTATGAAATTCTGCATGTTTTCGATATTTAGATTAACAATTACTCGAAAATAACTTAAAAATAGCTTCACTTAACTTAAGAATAACAACGCATATACACACACGCACACACGTCATTCACCAATATGACGTGCATAAACAAATCGAAACAAAATGGCGTGTTTATCATCCATTACAGCGCCAAACGTCAAAACATAGCAACAACCATCAATTAAACAATTACACGTTTGCAAACGGCGAGGGAAAAAAGTTTATAAACAATTTGAGAAAAACTTTTATTATTGAACACTGTTTTAGCCTGCAACCTGCGAAAGTGCAAATATTTGTCAAACAAGCCAACCCACGACGTTTTGAACGGAAATGCAGGCCGAGGCGACAAACGATAAACATTTCCAGCAAATGATGCGCTTCACACGCGCAAAATTAATGTTTGTATAAAAATACTCAACAACAAATTCAATTGATGAATAATGGAAGCCATTAAAAACTAAAATGGCCAGGAAGTTGATTGGTACTTAGAATAAACTGGTTGCCTACGTCAAAGTTGATCTATAATTATTCGCGATAAGAAAGCGATTGTGTGCGAACACAATACAATTAAAAATAATGACTTAAGAGAAATGACTTAATTTGTCGCTTGACAGATGGCGCATTCTTAAAGGTGTCGCAATTATTGAAATTACTTGGACGAATAATTAGCAGCTTTAGTCCTTGCCAAGGCCGGTGCGCGAAATTTCCCAATCGTTTTCTGCGGGCGAGCCTTGAGCCGCTTGTATGCTTAAATGGCAGAACACGAATCTTACACGCCTAGAAAAACCTGCAATCACATACGAAGAACTGTGCGCTGTTGCTGCAGCGAGTAAATGAAGTTAAGTCAACATGGCGCTGATGGCGGCCGTGCGAGTGTTAAGTCGCGTTAAGTTTTAAGTGCGCGAGTAGAGAGTATGGCTGCGGCGAGTTGCATCGATGCATTCGCGAGTGCACTCAAATTGTTTATATATTGACTTAAGTCGGTGAGCAACCGCACGCCGGCCAAAAGTAGTTCACCCAGTTTGCAAAGCGTTCGCAGCGAAAGACTCGTAATTATCATAAACGCCAATAAATCGCATTTCGCAAACGAAATTGTATACGTTTATTGAGGCATTATTATCATATGCACCATAAAAAGAGTTGGAAATTCCACACTTTTACCGATCATTATATTTAACCAACTTGATTTTTAACAAATAAAAGTTAAGTACTTTTATTTGTTCGGGGAAAAACCCATTTGTATTTATATTCGTTTTTTTTTTCTTTTTTTGAAAATCGAGTTTGTAATTATCTGGCTTGTACAAAATTGTCATGTAATCATTAACGCGTAAAATGAGACGCATTTTGCACGCTTAGATATAACAAATCGCTAACGAGCAAAACCAAGAAGCCGACACGTAATACTAGTAATTTGTTGAGGTTATCTGCTTCCATGCGTCAACACACGCCATCTGGCGCCTGATATTCTAAACAATTTTGTTTATAAGCTGTATTAAATATCCTACGACTTAGAAAGAATTTACAGAGTATTAATAACAGTTTTAATATGATAATGATAATAAAAAAAATTTAGTTGATTGTGTCATGATTGTCCGATCGTCCGATTGTCCAAGGATGTTTCGCTGCCGCGAAAGCCACGCAAATTGCAAGCAAATTGCAAACAATTACCGGCGAGGTTTGCGTGCGCATTATGATGGTAGGTACTGTGTGCGCACTTTCCATCAAACTATCAAAGTCAATAGAGCTTTATTGTTTTCCGACGTTTCGTTTTGTTCGTCCATCGTTCACTAATCGATGAAAGAGTCGGGAAAAAAACAATCGACTAATCAAACATACAAAAGTATCACGCGATATTGTACACACAGAGAGGAAAAAAACCGGGAAGATGCAATTTTGTTTGGGAGTTGATAATAATTAAACACACGCGAAACGCCATGTGGCACGGTAATTATATTTGCGGATCTTCAATCTGTATTTTTTCGTTTTTAATTATTGCATGTTGCACTAAATTATATGATGGGGAGAGTATGAATTGTGGTCATAATTGTCAAGGGCATTATATGACAATTTTGAGAGTGTGTACGAAAAATGTTTTTTTGTGTGACTTGATATTTTGCTTTAATAATTTTGATTAATAAAAGGTAGAAATTTGTGGAATTGATGGAATTTGAGCAAAGGAAGAGTTTTTAGGGTTTTCTAAGGGCTTTTTAGGCTTGTTGCATGCATTCATGATAGAATAATTAGTTATTTTTACAATGATGAAGTTCAGACTAAGAATATACTGCTAGTTTGCAAGATATAACGATATATTTGATAATGAACAAAAAAATCGAAAATTACAATTGGCAACGTTTTTTCTTATTAAATTAATTATTTCAAATGCAATTTCTAACGTTTCCCAATACTCAAATATTTAATAAAAAAGTAGTTCTAAATGTTTTAGACGCCAATGAACCCAAAAAATTTGATGGCAAGATCCACATCTTATATTTATAGCTTATTTATAACTCAAATTTATTGCCAGAGTTTTTTTACCCTATTTTTTGCATAGTCAACTATCTCCACAACGAATCTTCGGTCTTAAAATTGACTAAACGCTGTTTTGTAACCTAACAATCGATTATTTTATCACTATCTATTACTAGCAACCTATAATAGGCTCATAAATCAATCACAACTTCATTTCTTCAAATTGTTTCATCATTTTCAGTCATTTATTGAACCACCACGAAGAAATTAATGTGTTTCTCGTCATGACAACTCCGCGAATTACAAATCCTCTTCCATTTTAAACGATAAAATGTTTAAATGTTTAAATTAGTTTTTGCACTAAGATAATACTGCAATTTAAATATTTGCATGCGTCAATCAACGCAGTAAAATTATATAAATTATAATCAGATGCGGTGGTAATTATAATTATTGCCTTTTTAGCCGCATTGTTAGGTGCCAATACGTGCCTAATAGGCAAAACATGAACATCATTATAGCCTTTACTAATCATCCGCAATTATCTAGATTCTAAAAATATGTCTAAACATCTATTAGTCAACGTAGACATGTGCATTAGTGGCTGTGAAATTCGTGGAATCGTAAAAATTTACTTAATTAAATTTAAATAAAGTGCTTGGCGATAAATTTAAAGCATCCCAACGCAACATCAAAACGCAATTAATCTAAATTGAATCATTTCAACTATGTAGTAACGTTGTAAAAAATCTTAAGCACGCCAATGAAGAATTAACTAAGATTGTAGTATAAAATCATTGTTTTATGCAACAATGTATCCAACTGCGGAGAGAAACTAAATAGTTAAGTAAAGTTTAGAGCAAAGTCCTCGAGTCGTGTTTGTTTATGCTTATTCTCATTGCAAATGTTATTGTGTGTTGTGTTTGGCTACTGTTGCTGGTTGGAGAGGTGCAGAATGAAAAGGTTAATAGAAAACGTTGACACTTTTAGGTATATGCTACTTTTTATAGTGTGCAAAATAGTATAACATAAAATACAAATAAAATTAGGTTATGAAATATACAAACTTTCATAATTCTTTTACAGATGGCGTTGTAAACGAATAATTTAAACATTTTACAGAAATCTTTTTTAACACAAGCAAAATAAGGTTATGAAATCCTAAAATATTTATTTAATTATTCTATAGATGGCGTTGTAAACAGAAATTTAAAGTTTTTTTACAAAAATATTTTTAAAAAACTTTTTAAACACTTTGTATATTTGTCAATATGAACCAAGCATAAAAAGTGAAATTTTTGGATGATTACTTCTAGGTCAACGCGTCTCCTCTGTCCATTCTTCTTAACTCTTATAATCATCTAAATTTAAAATTTAAATTTAGACCTCGCTTTACATTTATTCTTTGCATTATTATATCCAAACACTTCCGGAACATTTTAACTTCTTTTACTGGTCTTTCCGTATTGTTCTCGCGGTGTAATTTATTTTACATCCCCGGACCGTAAATTATAAACTTAATTCTTTTGTTCATTTTCTTCCGCTTCTGCATTTTCACTTGTCGTTTCTTTTATTCCTTTATTCTTTTATAATCCGAGTAAGGTATCATTGCGCGTCTTTGTATTGTAACATGACCTCGAAAAGCGAGCGAGCCGAGAGGGATGAAAGTGTTTACGAGGGTTGAAACAGGACGCAGGGATGAAAACGTGGGCACGGGAGCAGTGGAACACACTCGTTCCGCTTTCCAGCATGCTCCTGCGCATTGCCCACATCTGACGTCCTTGGAAAGCGCCCGGACGCTTTTCCAGCTTTCCCGATTTTCCAGTCAGTAAACGTATGCCCTCCCGGTCGCTTCAACATCCACTCCGCGGCGAGGTCAGGGTTTCCCGGTCATAAATATTATTATAAATCAAAAAGTTGTAAATGTAAATTAAGTTCCATGCTGTTTATTTAATTATTACGACGGTTATGATCATGAGAATGTGTATGAGTCATCGTAATTGCAGCTACAGTTGCAATCGGAGTGAAGCGCGAAACTGTGCGAAATTAAAATATAAACCGCGATGTAATGTTCCGACAAAAGTAAGCAGAAAAAAAGTTTGCGAATGTTTATAAACATTAACATGTCCATAATGATGTTATTTACAAATATTTATTTTATGCGTAATAATGAGTTCTCATAGTTTAGTTTATTGATTTGTTAAGAGTCTAATTGAGATAATTATTGCTTTGTTTCAGGATTAAGGCATGCCTGCAATCCGCCTGTTCGGCAGGAAGTGGCTGGCCGCCTCGGATGATTTAGTCATACCCGGTTTGTTCGAGATCTTCGTCCGATTACTATGGTAAATCAAATATTTATAGTTTTTATGCATGTTATGCAACTTATGATGCGTTTAATGTATGCAACTTGTGTAACATTTATACATACTGCACTCTATTGCGCATCAAGAAAGATACTCATTTATTAATCAAATTAGATACAATTAATTAATGCTATGTAAACAGTAATTAGAAACGATGATTATTCCTTCATTAATTCAATTATCGTAATTGAAACTTTTGAAAATTTAAAATTTTGTTTTGATTTAGATTTGGTTTTATTTCTGCTTTGAATAAACCATTTTATCGATGTTTTGGTGCAATTGCAGTAAATTGCGTTTTCTTATAAATAATTGCATTGCGTGGCCGGGGTTTATCACGCATTGTTGCGTATTGTATTCGCAATTAAAATCGCATACTGTTGAATAACGATATCGGTGCGATTAATTACTTTTCAGACACGTATTTTGCACAGGTTTCCAATTACGATCGTAATTAGCGCAATTTAACCGACGTCGCAATTGAGCTCATTAAGTTTTCTGGAACAGTGTTGATTTATAAACAACTTTTCAAATCACACAACTATTAGAAATGTGATTTACGATTTCACTCCTTGAAACTTTACCTGTTTATAAACACAAATAACAATTGTTTATAGTTTACAGTAGATAAAGTCTTGTGTTATTCAATTACACATTTTTGATTGTTTAAGGCTAATATTAATAGCGATAGTCTACACGAAATACTACGAGAACACATGGGAATGCGCCGCTGGCGGCGAATATGTCCGGACGTACATAATTGGCATGATGTCGCTGTTAAGCGCGGTTATCCTCGTCCTGGTGGCGTTGGTCAACCGCAGCGCGCAAGGATCCATCACCGACACAGACGCCCGCCGTCATGTACCGCCAATACTCATCGTCAAACTATTCCTGATTGTACCTGAATGTGTCCTGAATGTCTTCGGCACTATGTGGGCATTCTGTCGAGATGTCGTCGTGTGTCCCTATGAGGGACATTTTTCACGCACTGTCATTGAAGGTAAGAAGCGTTTTTAATTTTTTTTTGTGTATCTGCTTCCGGAATTCACATTATAACCTAATTTGATTATTATACTGATTGAAAAAGTTGTTATAACATACATGGCCTTGAATTTAGCAATAACATTTTGTCGTTTTGTCGTGTCAAGCGAAGAGAAGCACACAGATAAAAAAAAACGAAACAATCAAAATGTCTGAGATCGTTTCGCTTTGACGCTTGTGGTTGATTTTGATTTTTTGACGGTCACGCCGTATGAGTTACCGCGTGCATAGCACAATCAATCTTAATTTGAGGTCAAAGATTTGTCCTGCGACTAATTCGCATAGAAATGACCGAAAAGTTAAAAGAAATCCTAGTGAATCGAAAGAAACAGCGCGGAACAATGCTAAACACCAGTTCAGGAAATGAATTCAATAGAAATCGTAACCAGACTAGCATTAGTAGAAGGAAAAAACGTTAACGATCGAATATTCAATGACGCAGCGTTATTACCTATTGAAGACGCGGACTGAACATGAATAAAAATGAATAATCAATTACATAAATCGAATAAAATTCAAATATTTGTTTAATAAAGTGATTATTACGGTAACTTAGCATTTCCTTAATTAATTTCTGTAATTAATTAATTTGGTGTGATTTTAAGGAAAATTTGCAATTATTAGCGATTGATTTGAGTGAATTTACATTGTTTTTGTGCCGAGTCACAAATAAAACGCGTGTGTTGTTTGCACAATGCTGTGTTTAATTAAAACCCGATAATTCAATAACAGAAAATTCGCCGACATCATGACCATCGCAAGTTTTATATTTGCGGTCGTCAAACAGGAAACTGCATCACATTTCGCCTCGCTGCATCACCGCCTTGCAATCATTACATCACAACATTTAATTAAACATGCATACATTGCATTTATACCATATGTTTCTATTTAAAAAAATCACAAAAAATAGTTTTCTACGAAATTTTTTAAATTTTATTTTGTTTTAAGTAAAAATAGAAGTTTTTTCTAAGAAATTTTTATTGGATTTGGTTTATAGCAAGCTGTCAGATTGCAAAAGATTAAAAATGTTATTTTTATATTGTTTATAAAACATCAATAAGTGAGGAAAATTTAATATTAATACTAACATATAGTTAATGAGAAAATGATTCAACATATTGAAATAGTTAAAACGTATTTTGATTTATTTTATTACAGAGTTACATAAATATAAATCAAATAATTTAAATTTTGAGTCATACATTTTAAATTTATGTGCGTATGATTTCAATATATTTTTCTATTTTTTTCGCACTTTATTGTGCGAAATAATGTGCTAAAGGTCATTTTTATTACTTATTATCTTTAACAACGTAATAAAAGAACCACTTATTTTTTTTTTTTAAGGAATGGTCGTTTTTAACTGGGCATTATTTGGTCTGGCCATTTTTGGCTTAGCCCTAATCTTCGACCCTCTTGGTTCTCGGCGGTATCAAGACGCACAAGAAACGCCCTCCGCTGGAGAATCTCTCCGCCACAAAAAAGTCACATCCCTGTGGCAAAAACGCTTCCGCTGGCTGTTTTGCTGGGTGCGCAGCGACGAGCACGGCCACGAGGCGTTCCAACAAGTTGCCGCGTTGCTAAGCGCCCTCTTCCGCAGTACGGATCTCGTCCCCTCGGACATCCTTGCCGGATGCGTGCTGTTGCGCGTCAAACAAAAACGCGAAACGCGTGAAAAACGCCGACTGCAGATGCTCACCGATGACGAGCCGAAATACTCCACTGACCTGAATAGAGTATTCACTGTTGCTCCGAAATGGATGAATTTGGAGCACGCGCGCCATTTTCTGAGACTATCAATGGCTGCCTACGGGTGGCCCTTTGTCATGTACAGATATTGCGCGACAGGGTTTTTTAGACTCATGACCAAAGTCACGTGTTGCTCGTGCTTCCGGCGGAAGAGCACCGTTGTGATTGAGGATAACTGTTGTCTTTGTCATCTGGCAGGAGTGAAGTACGTCTCGAAGATTAGAGAAGAGGATATTCTGTTTGCATCGTTCCGGAATCATATTTTTGAAGTAAGCAAACATAAAATATTCAAAATTTTATATTTTATTAATAAATTTATTTTCAGTTGCCATTTTGTGTAATTGCCGATCACAAAACATCCAATATCGTCATTGCAATTCGTGGCTCAATATCCTTAAGGGATGTTTTTACCGATTTGACAGCTACAGCTGATAAATTTGAAGCTGAAGGATTTCCGGCCATGATGGCGCATAAAGGCATGATTGTAGGAGCAGAGTTTATTGCCAAACGCCTGCGGCAAGTTGGAATTTTAAACAAAGCATTGGCAAAATATCCAGAATATGGGCTAATTATCACTGGACACAGTTTAGGAGCTGGGGTTGCAGCATTGCTCGCAATTAAAATCCGCCCTTTATATCCGGAAGTTAAAGTCTATGCTTTTGCAACGCCAGGTAAACACAAAACATTTATGTGTGTATGTTTATATTAAATTTATAATTGTGTTTATGTTTAGCTGGAGTTCTCAACCGTGACGCTGCGAAACTCACAGAAAGTTTCATCTTTACTGTTGGAGTTGGTGACGACTTTGTTATGCGTTTGGGAGTTGACAGCGCCGAAAATATTCGGACGGGGATTATACAAACGTTACATGCTAGTCGATTACCTAAAGTAAGTATTAAAAAACTTATTTTTTAGAATAAATTTCATAATTTTTTTATGTTTAGTATCGAATATTGCTCAATGGTTGTGGATACGCACTCTTTGGAGTTCCTCCAGGTGATTTAGAAACAACATGGCGGGATGATGCAGTTTTATCCTCTCCGGGGTTATCACCTCTCTTAGGACGCAATAATATTTCAACTATTGCAGCTACAACTGAAGCAAATTTTCTTTCAAGTGACATTTCAGTGCGGCGGTTTTCCAAAACCAGGCTGTACACACCTGGAAGAATTCTGCATATTGTCAGTCGAAAGAAAACAAGACAAGAACGGTTAGCACTAATAAATTTTATTTACTTAGATTTTTATGTTGTTTTTATATTTTTAGGAAAGCAGGCACTGGTGGCCCAACTTATGAAATGCGATGGGCAACGCCCGAAGACTTTATGGATTTGAAGGTGATGCCACGAATGTTGCTGGATCACCTTCCCGAAAATATCTACCAGACAATCGACACCATCCTACGGGAACAACGAGATGATTCTAGTGAAATCATCTAGATGTAGATTCTATTTTTTTGCTAGTGCTAGATACAAGGAACAAATCTAACAATACTAGGCTAGAATTGACCTATCTACAATATTGAATACAGAAACATATTTTTTATGTGTATTTTCTGGATGTATCAAGGAATTTCTTAAATTTTTTGAACGTGGATGAATCTCTAAAGTGAAACTCGAAAGCAATTTTGAATTTGATGTTATTTGCTCAAATTTACAACAACTTACTTACTTAAATGATGATCAAATTTTAGACTTTGTGCATTTTGTGTGCATTTATTAGTTTTTACACTCCAAATATCGTATGATTCCGACCGGGTTGGACCTCATCGAATCAAATATAAACCTGTGATTTTCTTTTTAGAAAAGCAGTCTCGAGGGTGTGCTTTCAAATTGTATGGCGATTTGATGTGACTTAAGAGTAGATAGACGAATGGACGTCCTCGAACCAACAGATGATAATCTATTTTAGTCTACGATATTTATAAAAATAATCTAAAACACATACGTAAGGAAATCTACGTGTATTTTATTGACATTGAAGATATTGAATGTACTTATTGTGTATAGTGTAACTAATTGTCTGTATATTTTTTTAAAAATCGATTTAGATCTATGATTAAGTGTTTTATTTGGACGATTAAAACAATTATCACCAATCATCAAATTTACTGCTAAAACTTGTTTATTTTTTGAGTCAAAAAATAGTCAGAGGTACCAATATCAATAATTCTATAAAATAAGCTAAGATGGCGTTAGAATGCACAAATTTGCATTAAATTCTAAGCGTATTTATCGTGGCCAGTTGTTTGTAAGTGGTAGTGAGTGTCCGTGTAAGATCGCACGAATTGGTGCAGCAGGTTTTGTTTTTATCTGTTGTATTTGTTTTGTTTACGTCCTTGAGCCGCTGCATCGTTGGAACTCACGCGCTGCATGAAACTTAAGTGTCTTGCATTTGCGCAGTCGCGAATGTCGTATCACCGGCGCTGGAATGTACCTGAGTCGAGTAGAAATACGGGCATGTGCTGTGGTCGGTTACTCTGTTTATTTCTTTCGCGAGTTGCCATGTTCCGCTAGCGACTAATTCGGTGAATCGAGTTATATTCAATCGCGAATCAACGCCGTGTAATAAAAACAATTGTGTTGTGTTACTGACGATTTATAATGTGTGCAGTGTTTGAAATCGTGAAATTATTCTCTGTCGGCTGTTGGATGGCATCGATCACAAAGGCTATGTCACGCGAACGTGTTACCTTGTAAGTAGAAATGCTTATCATTGATTTTATATAAATCATGTTTGGCAAGTTTATATCGGACGTTATTTGAAATGTAGTGACAACAAACAAATATACAGTGTTTCTTGTTATCTTCGTCTCCTATTTGTGCGATGCTTCGTAGCTTGCCGCAAGCCACTTCATTCTGTACTATAATAACGTTCTTCAAGTATGCCAAAAACTCATGCCGATAAGTGTCGTAAATATCGGCAGAAAAATATTAAATAACTTTTACACTTGGTTTCAATATAATAATAAATAAAATCTATAATTATTCCACTCCTGACACTACTACTAAATTTCTATCTGCTAAAGAATTTTCCAATCTTTCATAATCTACAATATTGGTAATTATTGGTAGGTAAATGACGACTGAGCGATTAATTGTTTTTCACACTCACATATACACACACGCATGCACGTAATCAAGAGCGGCCCGTTAGTGCGTATGTATGTAAAGGAAACAACTTAGTACTACCCGATATGAATATTGTTTATTGTACAAAAAATTAAATGAATCATTTAAATACTGGGTTGTTTCGTGTATGACTTTTGTTGTTTTCAATTTCATTGCATATTTGATAAATGTGTTTTGAATATTTTCAAGTTAATAAATATTTTCAAAGGTTAGATGGCGCTACGATGTACGATTTTGCATTAAATATTGCTTGTTGGTAGTAGTGAGAGCACACCGTGTCCGTGTGCGATCACGCGATTTCGCGCAAGAGATAAGTTTGTTTACCTGCAGGTATCGAATCTTTATTTCGTGGAATCAAAACACACCGATGCTGTTTATTATATTAGCATCGTAACTTAAGCAAATATTCTTCAATTCTTTCATGAATATATTCAAGATTACGGACTAATGTGTTACCTGGTAAAGGAGAACCGATGCATGTTTAAATTAAATATCACTTAAATATTTAATGTAAAATTTGGCAATCTGTGAGCATAAGAAATCAGAATTACTCAAATCGAATTTTAATTTTTTATTACCTTTACTAATCTAAATTTCGAAACTACTGCATCATTTATAGATGGCAATAGCATGGACTAAAAATTGTAAAATAACTTGTATTGTTTATTTCTATATTTATCAGCAAGCGTGAACCTTCGACACAAGAATTGTGTTTGGTTGAATACAATATATAATTTCTTATCGCATTGCCGTGTGTCGTCGTTGCCAACACCTCACGCCGTATGTTGCTGCATCTTAGTTTAGTTTTGATCCCAGGTAAAGTGCTAAATGCAATTCGCGCACATGACCGCGTGCCATCGACACGCCGGCCTTGCGCACCTCTTGCTATCTTATCATATACTGCCTCGTCGTTGCTTATGCAGTTTGCGGCCAGTTTTGCGCTCTGGTTGATTCAGACGTATTTTGTGCGACTCGTATCGTTTATCCGGACTTCTACTTTCCAATTCGTATTATATTCGTATCATGAATCGACTATTTAATTTTAACTTGACTTTAGTAACTTTAGTACAGTATCGCGGCCATGTTGATTTATTCATCATTTGGATGCCCCATCGTGCTGCTGTAAGTTAACTAAACAGCACAGATTGTTTGTTTTTCTTCGCTGTGTGATTATAATATTACTTACTAGCGACTTCGCACGAAAGTAAAAAAACCGCATCAAAATCCGTTGCGTAGTTTCAATGATTTAAGCATACAAAGTGACAGACAGAGCAAGCGACTTTCCTTCTCCAAACAAAAACATCAACCGGTCAACTTCAACCCACACGTACACACATACACACGTCTATGCTTGGAGGGGGAAGCTACGAAGCATCGCACAAAGAGCAGACGGGAATAATCGAAAACTTTGTATTTACATCACATTAGAAACCTCAAAAATAACAGAACTTCTCCACTATTTAATGGATGTTATTATTATACATACAAACCTTCCTCTTGAATCACTCTATCTATTAAAAAAACGGCATCAAAATCAGTTGCGTAGTTTCAAAGATTTAAGAATACAAAGGGACCGGAAAAAAAGCGACTTTACTTTATACTATGTAGTGATGATGCTTTCTTTTTTTATTTACAGTATTTGTCGTGCCTTAAAGTCGGATGCGTTCTGCTTTGGTAAGTTTATAATTCAATTATATATTTCGTTTTATTTTCTGCGTCCATCATTACTTTGCATTTACGTGTTTTTTTTTTCGTCGCGGTCCAGCGCCTTCTTCTAAAGCGTTAGCATTAAATAATTTAATTATTTTTTGTTATTGGGAGTAATTAATTAAATTCTCTATCCGGTTGTATTTAATTCTGAGAAGGAAAGCGCTTATACGATACGAATTATGATTTAATGTTTGAAACAAACTTGTAAAACGATAAACCTATTTATCTCTTTTAGTTTACGAGATATTCGCGATTGAATAAAATAGGCAAAATTTGAAAAATGTCACTTTTTAGCATTTTTAGTCGTGTTTTTCGACCTTTTACTATAGGAAATATATTGATTTTATATTTTTATCTGATAGAGAATTTTCCAGTCTTTCATAATCAGCAATTTGTTGGTTGCTATCGCTTTTAGTTTAAGAGATATTAATTATCAAAAATCGTCAAAAAAAGTATCAACCACCCCCCCTTGGCAATTTTTTCTTAAGAATGAAAATTTAATCTCTCAGATTTCCGTTTTAACAATTCTATCTTATATAAATTAGTCCGTTGATTAAGATGCTGCGATCAGATCTTAATTATCTCTTTTAGTTTACGAGATATTCGCGATTGAAGAAAATCATTAAAAATTGCAAAATGTCACTTTTAGCACTTTTAGTCGCGTTTTTGACCTTTTACTGTAGGAAATATAATTATATTTATATTTTTATCTGATAGAGAATTTTCCAATCTTTCATAATCAACAATTCGTTGGTAGCTATCTCTTTTAGTTTAGGAGATATGAATTTTTGAAAATCGTCGAAAAAAAGTATCAAGCACCCCCCCCTTGGCAATTTTTTCTTAAGACTTAAAATTTCATCTCTCAGATTTCCGTGTTAACTATCCTATCTTATAGAAAATAGTCCGTAGATTAAGATGCTGCGATCAGATCTTAATTATCTCTTTTAGTTTAGGAGATAATTGAGATTGAAGAAAATCATTAAAAACTGCAAAATGTCACTTTTTAGCACTTTTAGTGGCGTTTTTCGACCTTTTACTGTAGGAAATATAATTATATTATATTTTTATCTGATAGAGCATTTTCCAATCTTTCATAATCAACAACTCGTTGGTAGCTATCTCTTTTAGTTTAGGAGATATGAATTTTTGAAAATCGTCGAAAAAAAGTATCAAGCACCCCCCCCTTGGCAATTTTTTCTTAAGACTTAAAATTTCATCTCTCAGATTTCCCTTTTAACTATCCTATCTGATAGAGCTTGGTCTGTAGATTAAGATGCTGCGATCAGATCTTAATTATCTCTTTTAGTTTAGGAGATAATCGAGATTGAAGAAAATCATTAAAAATTGCAAAATGTCACTTTTTAGCACTTTTAGTGACGTTTTATGACCTTTAACTGTTGAAAGTATAATTATTTTATATTTTTATCTGATAGAGCATTTTCCAATCTTTCATAATCAACAACTCGTTGGTAGCTATCTCTTTTAGTTTAGGAGATATGAATTTTTGAAAATCGTCGAAAAAAAGTATCAAGCACCCCCCCTTGGCAATTTTTTCTTAAGACTTAAAATTTCATCTCTCAGATTTCCCTTTTAACTATCCTATCTGATAGAGATTGGTCCGTAGATTAAGACGCTGCGATCAGATCCTATTTATCTCTTTTAGTTTACGAGATATTCGCGATTGAAGAAAATGGGCAAAAATTGCAAAATGTCACTTTTTAGCACTTTTAGTGGCGTTTTTTGACCTTTTACTGTAGGAAATATAATTATATTATATTTTTATCTGATAGAGCATTTTCCAATCTTTCATAATCAGCTATTCGTTGGTAGCTATCTCTTTTAGTTTAGGAGATATAAATTTTTGAAAATCGTCGAAAAAAAGTATCAAGCACCCCCCCTTGGCATTTTTTTCTTAAGACTTAAAATTTCATCTCTCAGATTTCCCTTTTAACTATCCTATCTGATAGAGCTTGGTCTGTAGATTAAGATGCTGCGATCAGATCTTAATTATCTCTTTTAGTTTAGGAGATAATCGAGATTGAAGAAAATCATTAAAAATTGCAAAATGTCACTTTTTAGCACTTTTAGTGGCGTTTTTTGACCTTTTACTGTAGGAAATATAATTATATTATATTTTTATCTGATAGAGCATTTTCCAATCTTTCATAATCAACAACTCGTTGGTAGCTATCTCTTTTAGTTTAGGAGATATGAATTTTTGAAAATCGTCGAAAAAAAGTATCAAGCACCCCCCCTTGGCAATTTTTTCTTAAGACTTAAAATTTCATCTCTCAGATTTCCCTTTTAACTATCCTATCTGATAGAGATTGGTCCGTAGATTAAGACGCTGCGATCAGATCCTATTTATCTCTTTTAGTTTACGAGATATTCGCGATTGAAGAAAATGGGCAAAAATTGCAAAATGTCACTTTTTAGCACTTTTAGTCGCGTTTTTCGACCTTTTACTGTAGGAAATATAATTATATTATATTTTTATCTGATAGAGAATCTTCCAATCTTTCATAATCAGCTATTCGTTGGTAGCTATCTCTTTTAGTTTAGGAGATATGAATTTTTGAAAATCGTCGAAAAAAAGTATCAAGCACCCCCCCTTGGCACTATCCTATCTTATAGAAAATAGTCCGTAGATTAAGACGCTGCGATCAGATCTTAATTATCTCTTAGTTTACGAGATATTCGCGTTTGAATAAAACGGGCAAAAATTGAAAAATGTGTAGGTAATATAATTATTTTATATTTTTATCTGATCACAGTATATATTATTTAGTATTGTGTTAAAAGCACAGATTGTTCATTTCTAACATAATTCAAATGTGTGAAATATATTTGTTTTAATTAATGTTTTCGTTTAGTTTCAGCATTTGTTGTGCCTGGCAGTCCGATAAGCTGTACACTGGTACGTTTATAATTCATTCATATTTTTCACTTATTTAATTCTGTCTCTCTCTGTGTTAAAATTTATTGCAAGAAAATTCCGTAACGCGAGTTGTATTGAAAGTTGATATAACACGCGAACGTGGTGTCACAATAAGTTCGGATTTATTTTCCCAGATGCAGAATTTAATTCTGTATCTCCCTGTATTGAAATTTATTGCGAGAAAATTCCGTAACGCGAGTTATATTGAAAGTTGTGTGTATACGCACTTGTACTCGTTGCGCTAGGAATTGTAGTTTTTTTTAGCATAAAACGTGAACGCGGTGTCATTATAAGGTCGGTATAATTTGCCCAGATGCAGAATTTAATTCTGTATCTCTCTGTATTGAAATTTATTACGAGAAATATCCGTAACGCGAGTTATTGAAAGTTGTGTGTGTGTGTCGTAGTACTTGTTATGTATATTAAGAATTAGGGGTAGAAGTGACTCGTGTTCAGGGTATCGTATGGAGATAGCGGTAGAAGTGACTCGTGTTCAGGGCACCGTACGAGGCTAGCGGTAAAAGTGACTCGTGTTTAGGGCACCCTACGAAGGTAGCGGTTGAAGTGACTCGTGTTCAGGGCACCCTACGAAGGTAGCGGTTGAAGTGACTCGTGTTTAGGGCCCCCTACGAAGGTATACTTATTGTGCCTATTTTAATACTTTCTTTTATAGAGATTACTAGTCGCGGTGTTGTAAACATCAATTATTTAATTAACTAAAATATACAGTATACTTATTCGAAGACAATTACAAAATAATAAATTATTTATTTGTATTGGTACATTACAATTTCCTGTTTATCTTTATTCTTATTGCGTCACAAAACCAATATATTCTTTTCTTATGCCGAGAAATATTGAAAGTAAAAGTAGATTTCGTACCTATATTGTGAATTTTTACTTTCGTCTTCTCAACTACGTGTTTACCACTACGTTTGTGTATAAACAACTTTTTTGTTCGACTGACACTACGTACGCTATCGCTTATCGCTACGTACCTGCCTTGTACCTGGTTTCGCGCAGCGCACACGGCAGTCGATTCACCGCGTGGTCCGCGAACGCGTGTCTTTAATCGCCACGCATTTTCAGACTTAAATTATTCAATTAATCATCGTGTATTCTTTTCGTCATCAGCAAAATATTCGAAACGAGCATGTGTGCCTGCTTTGTTTGATGAGTTGTGGCGGTTAGACTGTTCTTAAGTGAGAAATAAGTGTCCGTTAATCTCTGCGCGAGTTTTCAGTTAATCAGATTTATTTCTGGGTCTAAAATTTTTTCATCAATGCACTGGTAGGTGTTTAATCACTTTTTTTCGCGGAAAGTTAAGACGGTTTAACTTAAATTGATTATTTCATTTGAGGGATATTAATTTTGCAGATTACAAACACATGGTAGCATTTTTATCAAAATTCTTAGTCCTGTTTCCGAAAATAACATGCATAATTTAATTATTACAAACACTGTCTTAAAAAGTATCTGAGGATTATTAAAATGACAATATTCATGTGGTCGACCACGCTCACTTTGCCGTCAACCGTCGGGTCGTTCCTCTTTTTGCTGAACGTAATCGAATTACACTCCTTATCATCATTAAATTAAAAAGTTTCTTGTTGATCTAATAAAATCTTTTACTTTGCTTAATATTTGCAAGTAAATAGTTATTTTTATCGTATTTACATACGCTTGCCGTCTGCTGATTTGGATGTTTTTCGCCTGATGTTCTATCAATTTATGATGATGCTTCACCCGTTGATTACCTTATGCAGTTGATGCTATCAACTGATAAATATATACACAATATATTAAAGTATAAGTGTTTTATTCTTGTAGCAACTTTTTTACTTAACTTTTCCGATGAATTTCGTGTAAAATCTTTGAATTTATGTTAAAATATAGTTGTTTCGGTATAAATTTCTCTCGTCATGATGTGAATGTTGATCATATTTGTAGTTTTTAAAATTTTCTTTTTGTATCATCCTGTATATATGTTTTCCTAACAGTACTTTAGTAAATAGCCTTTATTTGTGAGTTTTGAGTGTTCTTTGTTTTAAACTTGGGATTATCCTTCTGGAACACTCTGTATATTTGCTTTTCTTTGTATCCGTGAAAACTTTCTTTCGTTGTGGTTTTAGAGATTTTTTTTGCACTTTAAGTTTTTTTGTAATACCCTGTTTAATAGTTTCCCGGAGCACCGGGTGGAAATGAGCAATATTTGTAGTGTTTAGATGTTTTCCTTTTTGATGGTTGAATTTTCTATTTGTGACACCTTGTATAATAGTTATCCTTCACATCCCTGAAAATTTTGTTTTGACTGTTATTAGAATTTAACTTCTTGCACTTTGAATTTACTTTTTGTAACGCCCTGTATATTTGTTTCCCAGAGTAACCGTGAAAACCAGCGATATTTGAGTGTTTAGATGTTTTCCTGTCTGCACTTAATTTTCTTTTGTAACACCCTGTATATTTTTTTCCATTTTCAATCACGAAGAAAATTGACTTTGCTAATTGCTTTATCCCGCTAGAACTTTACTAAGTGGTACGCGCTTGCTTGCGCGGCTATGCAGGTCGTAAGTCCCGGCTCAATATGGCGGCATGTATTTTGTTGACTTGTAAAATCTAAACTTGTATTCTATTGTTAATAAATGAATAGTAAGATATATTGACTTCTTTGATTTGTGTACCTCTTCTATCATTTCAGGAACAGGTCTCTAAGAGAATTCCCTCTCTCAGGGGATGATCCCCACTATAAAAATGGTTAAGGTATCCTGTGTGATTTGTGTGCTCCTTCTTTCATTTCAGCTACAGGTCAGAATTTGTAAGAATATTTTTAAGTGTCACCTCTCTTGAGGCGACTTAAAAATTAGAAATATTTTTACAAGACTTTATAAGGATTGTCCTTATAAGGAGTTCCCTCTCTCTGGGGGTGATCCCCCACCATAAAAATTGTTAATATGCCTGATAATTCCGGGGATGAAGCGCAGAGACATCGTAGCTGTAGGTTGGGCCGGGAGCAATGGAGGCATCGAAGCAGTGGGCCTGTGACTGTCTTATAACGACACGTGCCAAAAAATTTAAAAATCTGATCCACTCCTGTTGGAGAAGAAAGTCTTCTACTTTTCTCTGCTGTCCCTTCTTCTACTTCTCCTATTTCTTCTCTGTTCTCCGTTTCTCAACTTACTTTCTTACTTCTCTTATTGCCTTCACTTGTATTTCAATTTCTCTTATATTTCGTTGCAATTCATATATGCAACCCAAATTACACCTGATATTTTGATATTTGAGAAAAATGCCTTCCACACCTGAGATTCGATCCGTGTCTGCTAGCATGCCAGCAGGTGCACGTCTCCACTCGACCACCGAGTGTTTTTATTATTGTTATTTGATTCTTCTATATATGTTTCTGTTTTTTATCATGTTTTTAAAAACAACAACACAATTCAAGCAACAGCAATGCACGGCACACGCTTCACGCACATAAGATTTATATACTATATGACTTAAGACACCGATACTGAAAACAGCAAGGTGGGTGCCACAAAGAAAAAGAATTAGTTTATAACATTACAATGTGTTTTATTGACAACATTGAAAATAAATATATCTTTCAAATAAAAAATAAAACATTGACAAATCTCAAATCTCGTAGCAGCAAAGACTTACCAAAAATATGCGCATCACAAAACTAAATCATGATTAGCATAAAGAATTACAATACTTACAATTTGGTGCAAGAACGACTCTCCTGCAAGAGCTCGTTCAATTTCTAGAGCAGTAAAACAAATAAAAATCAGTTCGAAATACAAAAATGGAATTTTTTTGACTTCCGCGTATGAAAATCACAAAACTAAGTCATAAATAGCATAAATAATTACAATACTTACGATTTCATGAAAGAAAGACTCTTCTACAAAGTCTCGCAGTGAGTAAAATACTATTCCGACAGAAGCTTGGGTTTGCGTAAAAGCTTATCGTTAAACGGCAACACTAGCACTATTCAAGTCTATATATTAAATTAACCCAAAAACGGAAATATTGAATAAAACTAAATACACAACGAGTGTTGTGTACTCGCCAGCGATCAGGACCAAACTAGTTTCAAAACATGTGCGCTGTTGTTTACATAGTACGAAATACTAATATGCGCCTACTGATGCAAACATTTTAAAATAGACATGGCTATTGGTAATTTGATGGCAATATATGTTACAATATTGTTTTCCAACAACTACTCACGTTTATAGACTATTCCAGGTAGGACTAAACCCAATGCTAACAAAACACGTTTAAATTTTTCATAGATCAAGAGCAGTACCAGAAATAAGTATCAATTAGCAGTAATTATGTTTATTTTTATTAGAATCGAAGAGAATAATAATCATTTCAGTTACTGATATATCCAAATATCAATAGCAATACCGCTTGATATCTCATATCGACAAAAATCATAAAATCGTTTTATTCTTCATTTATAAACAAGCATGATTTCATATCTCTTCCCGTACTTTCGTTCGCTTTGCCACTAATAAATTTTACACTAAAATTGCAATCCCGCAGCAGGTTTTAAATCAATGTCTGTCGCTTAGTGTCGTCCGTCGTACAACTATAATTACAAAATTAAACAAATTACACTTGCGTTCCGTTCATCAAATATAAATTACTTATGCATACAAACAAACTAAACAGTTAGGGGGAACGGGTAGTATTCGCTTAATGGTAATATTAAACTGTTTATTTAATGCCGTGCGTGAAAACTTTCAAACTAAATGTTTACCTAAGACGCTCCTCGAGAAAGAAACTCAATGGAAGAGCGAGCGTGTCAGCGGTTCGTTTACAAAATCAAGAAGCAAATTAATTAAAAGTTCGTCGAATCAAACAAAAAATAAAAGTTACAAACAAATATATCACAATACATATTAGGTGAATATACGGTCGCGCGAAATGGTGCATTTCCGCTTTACGATAGCGACTCAACCGCCATCTTAAAGCCTACACGTTTGACAAAGATGGCAGCCAAACGCAGCGAGCAACACGACGCTTGCACAGCAGTCAAGCGTGTCCTCGCCGTGCGTTTGACGCCAAACAAAATCCAAACGAATCGAAATTCTCACTTAACCATCGAATTTAAATAGAATTGTTTAAACTCAAATTTACAACCAAGGGTAGGTTGCATCAGAGGAAAGCAAAAGAGGTAATTACAAGACGCCCACCCTCGATAAATAGAAATCATTATAAATATTACTTAAAATATAAATTAAAAATTGTCTAAGTAACCTTTTTCTTGCTTCAAGTATGTTCTTCTCATATTGTAGTTTTAAATTACTGAATAGATGATAAAAGCATTGCGTGTTTCTGGTGTCTCATTGAACCATGTCGTGTGAGTTTGTGAAAATGAACATTTGCTACGATAAAACATTTATACAAATACTTTTTTCCATTTTTTTGTTAAGTAACTAAAAATTAGTACCATGGTGTTTCTTTATAGATAGCGCTCGCGCATCGTGTAGATTAATACTATTTGCACACAAATCTTTCCAAACCGTCTCCGAATCTCTTCAAAATTGTTTTACAAAATGTTAGAAAAATAATCCGGAAAATAATGCCTACTAATTTCTTTCTCATAGATTTTTTTACTCTTCGTTCTCCCACGCGTTTTCCTATTATTTGTGTCAATTTCTTTATTTTGAACAACGAATGCGGACTTAGATGCGTTTACGTTTTCTTATCTGTCGCAGCACGTCTTGCAGCATAGTGATTATCATAAATTAGTGCATCTTACATGCTAAAGCCGTTTTTATGTTTTTTTTTTTTGCAAGTTTTTCTCAAGCACACGAGACACGAGTTATTTTTATTTTTCCGTACAAATCATAAATCGGGTAATAAGATCCTCCCTTTGCTGAACGTCGTTAAATAATTGATTGCAGATGCGCTGATGCGAATGCTTTTGTTTCTTTGTTTATTTGGTGTGTTGGGTTGGTTGCGTAAATGTTACTAGCACCTCGGAGCAGGAGCACTCATTCAACTTTCATCTAAAACAAAAGTACACAAATAAAACAATAGAAACACACAAATATAATTTCATTGCGGACAGAAAATAGTTGAAAATTCATCACAGCCATTTTAAAACGTAAAATTTCTTCTAATTTACTCTTTGAAACGCTAAAAATAGGTTATGTTAACCTATATAATATCAATATGGCCACCGAAACAGTTAAAATAAAGCACCTTAATAAAAATTACCTCTGCTAATGACGGACTTGCGTTTGTTATCGTCCGGTGTGGAGCGTTGCATCGGTGCACCGCCTCCACCACGAATCGCCGTTTGTCCGCCGCCGCTAATGACAGGATGATGCTGCTGTCCAGCCCGAATCGGCTTTGCAATCTGCGGCACCGGTCCGCGACGCGCCAAGTTCTTCTGTCTCACAGCCTCCTTGATTCTATCCACCTCAAATTGGTACCTAAAGAGAAAAATATTTTAAATTTGTCTTTACTCAAAGAATGAACTCATTCTCACCGTTTGCGATCACGCATAGCACCCTCCTTGGCATCTTTCAACGCCGACTCCAATGCCTTGACTCTTTCCATCGTTGCACGAAGACGTTTCTCCAACTTCGGCAGTTCACAACGCAAGTCGGCGTTATCACGCACCAACTGCTTGTGCACCTTAGTCAACTGATCCAGGTTGTTCTCCAAGAACGAAATCTTCTGTTTCTGCGCCAGGGAGCCGCCATCTTCGTCGGTGTCGTCGCTTGCGATTGCCTTCTTAATACGAGCCTATAAAAAAATAATTAAATGTAGAAATGAAATTAATATAAATAAAATTTAATAATTCTACCTGAAGATCTTGAACGAATAGCTTCCTCAGGTTGTGCAAAGTCTGCAACTCCTTGGCGACGGTGTCCTCCAGCCCTTTGAGGTCCTTGCGTGCCTGCTCGCGTCTTTCGTTCGTCGAACTGCATACAATTGTAACACGTTTTTGATTGGCTCATAATTATCGCTTTCGATTAAGCCACGATCACACACATTTCGTTTGAGCGCTCTGTTTTGCTTTGTGGGTTTGAGTTTGAAACATATTGGAAATTTCTTTGTTCGTTCATACCCGATTGATTAAGCCGATATTGGAGAAATTTGATTAAGATCCAACGCGTTATTGATTAGTTATGTACACACCTATCACTGGGCCACATTCAACAATATAACAATTACAGAAAAATAGATTTTCTCACGTTTCCCGTAAAATAATCAACAGTTTTCAATTTTTGCCTACTCCATAAGCCTATTTATGTACAAATATTGTACAATCATCTAACCGACTAGGTTCTTTTCTCGAAAATATTGCTCTAACAGTAAATTTAAAACGATTTTGTACAATTTGTACAAGTTTTGTTACCGTATATGTACAAATGACCCGATTTTTGTGTTGTGTTGGTCGGATCAACGCCATTTTTGATTTATCGACGCGAGACGCCATCACGGACGCACGCACGAGAAACAAAACAAAAACAGAGAGAGCTTGTGTGATGTGACTTAATAACGAAATTGCTTAATAAAAACTTAAAACTAATTCAAACCAAGGTTAAAACATAAAATTACTAAATACTAAAAACGGGAATGTTATGTCAATGGGAATTGGGTCACGAATGGCGGATGATTTAGGTTAGGGGCGGGGTAGGCGGCGAGGAGTGGAGGAATGATCGATAGAAAAACAAAACACGTGTAAACCGATTCGCCACCCGATCCTAAACCGATCGCGATTGTTTTTAGATGATTTTGCTTGTGTGTAGAGAAAGGCCGACTTTACCAAATATCACAGTTTGTTCACTTTGAGGTCATGATACACATTTACACGGAAAAAAGATGTGAGTGCAAAGAAGAAAATTATTGTATCGTCACGCGTTAGTTTGGTTTTTGGTAAAATCGACCTGACTTTCATTTGTCTTGGTTATTATCGCGTGTCGCGGCGCGCTTTAACGTTTACATGATAATAAAATAATGCGGACACTTGTGCGTGACGAGCAGCAGCGTGAGGGAAATGAACAGATGCAGGTGGAGGGTGTGCATGTGAAAGATGGAGCTGAACACCGGGCAGCAGTGGTGCTGGTGGTGGTGATGCTGCTGCTGGCCGCGCGCGGGTTGCGCATCGTCGGCGCGTTTGCTAGCGAACCGCACGAGTTTTGCATACTCATTCAGCGCCTGCTTGCGCGTCTTCGCGTCCTCGTTAAGCGCGGGCGCGGAGAGCTCGTCTTTGTACGGCAGAAAATCGGCCCACGTGTCTGCTTTCGGTCGGCGGATGTACACGGGAGAGGCGGGAGCAGGTGGGGAAAGGCGCAGCTTTTTCGGCGAAACGACCGACGCCTCCAAGCAGGACAGGGAGCGGTTATCGGGAAGGACGAGCGAGCGTTTCTCCGCCAACAACATGGCGTCGAACATCATGTCGTCGTCGTATAAGTCGTTGTTAGTAAGATTGCGCTTGTTGAGTGAGATTACTGACATGAGTTCCTGCAGCTTGTTGGATTTCTCCGACTCCTCCGACTTGACCTTCTCGTAATCGGCCTGGAGCTGTTGCTGCGTCAGTTGCAGTTTTGAGTTCAAACTAAAACAAGAGTCAGCAAAAAATTAGCATCATCATCATCAATAGTACATATTACATCATGAACATTATACACAACTTACTCCTTGATATCGTTAAGCATTTGTTGCTTCTCAGAGATTTCATCTCGCAACTGCGCCACTTGTTTCTGGTGCACATCACGCAATTGATCCATCTGCTGTTCCAAAGCGACACGCATCTGGTTGGCTTCCTTCTTCTCACTTTCGCTCACACTGCTAACTTGTTCAGCAGCCTTTAACTTAGCGCATTCTTCACGCAACGCATCGACATTCTCCTCGAGCGCACGTTTCTTATTCTCGCTTTCGCGCATGCTCTCCTGCAAACTCTTCATTCTAGCTTCATGCTGTGAAATCAACAATCTCCCCTCGGCTAATTCCTTCTCATAATCAACCACCTTACGGTTGCTGTCCTTGTGTGAGGCCTCCAGCTCATTGAGACGCGTTGTGATATTAGTCACATCACTCTTCATGCGACTAATATACAACCTCGCCACAGTGAACTCCTCCTCCAGCTTGGCAGCATCGTTGGAGATATTCAAATCGGTTCGTTCCGAGCCAAGCACACTGCCGATATCACCCAACTCCTTCAATAAGTTGGACAGCATATCAGCAATTCTCTTCTTCTGATGTGTGCTCATATCCCTCAACTGTTGTAATTCCGAAGAAGTTGTGTTGAATGAAGCCTGCTTCTGCATGAGTTCCTCGGAAAGACTCTCCATCTCCTTGTTCTTTGCCTCAACTTCCTGACTCTTCTGATCGTAATTAACAGCGAGTTCCTCCAGGGCTTGCAGGACTTCCTTCACCTCTTCCTTTGCGCTTTCATTTTCTTGCTGAATGCGGTTCATCTCAGCTTGTAAGGCTTCGTAGTCCCGACGGGTGGCAGCGATAAGATCATCCTGCTCCATCATCTGCTCCTTGAGCTTCTCGACATACTGACTCTGTTGGTTAATCTCCTCATCTTTCTCATCCAACTGTTGGTATAATCTCTCGCGTTCCTGCTCCAGTTTCTGTCTATCTTCAGAACCCAGAGTGGAGCCAATCATGAGCGCAGGCGTGGCTGGAATTGGTCCAGCAATTGGTGCAGCTGTCGACTCCTCCATGATGTTGCTAGGAGTACTAGCATCCATCTCATTGAGATTGACCTGTTCCTCAGTATCAACAGTCTCCCCAGCACGCCATTTCGCAAGCTCAGCTTCAAGTTTCTCAACTTTACCCTTGAGCCTGCCCACTTTTTCCTTCTCACGCTCATATCTGCGCTTCCATTCTTCAGCAGTGAGCTCCTCGTTCACGCAGACGACGTTCTTCACCGTCTTTGCACGCTTACCGAACTCCAGAGTGGATTTGGTTTCCGACTCGTTGAAGCTGGCAGGCGAGCAGCAGATGACGATCGTCGTCCGCGCATTACCACCGAGTGACTCTTGTAGAATACGCGTCAATTTAGAATCTCGATAGGGGATGTGCGTTTTGTTGCCGTCGGCCAGGGCACTGATGACATTACCGAGCGCCGAGAGGGATTTGTTGATGTTTTTAGCTTCGTCTAATACTGTACCCTCCGCGCCAGTTTTTGAAA
The DNA here is from genome assembly GCF_025399875.1 of Dalotia coriaria. Taxonomy (NCBI): domain Eukaryota; kingdom Metazoa; phylum Arthropoda; class Insecta; order Coleoptera; family Staphylinidae; genus Dalotia; species Dalotia coriaria. The sequence goes on from NW_027045445.1 coordinate 8,832,502, forward strand.
CTTTTTCGGAACCAGCCAAATCTACCAGGTACAACTTTCCGGAGAGTTTCTTCTGATTTTCCATATTTTCCTGTTTGACGTTGATAAGAAACACCGAGTGTGAACGCGACGAATGTTCATTCATGTCTGAAAACGAAAATAATGTCACAAAACGCCACTAAAATTTTAAATATTAACTTACTGGTTACAGCAATATGTCTATTAGATTTTCCCTCCTCGATAGCTTCAAAGACCTCATCCGGTGACGAAACAAACCTTTCCGTTGCGCCCTTGACAAAAGGCACACGATTTTTGTCTTCGTGCACACTTAAATTCACCTTAGAAACTGAAAACACAACAAAAAATTAATCCCACTTCAAATTTCTACAATTTTAAAACATTACCATCAAGTAAATCACGAATTTTATCCATGTAAATCTCAAAGTAGGAAACTTTAATGTGAAACTCTAAATTCTCCTCCATCTGGTAGATGTGGTTGAAGATGTCGTTGACAATACGTGGGATGATACCCTGCTTGGCAGGGTCATCAAGCACACCTTCCATCGTGTGCGTTTTACCGGATGACGTCTGGCCGTAAGCGAAAATCGTTCCATTGTAACCAGCCAGGACGTCGCTGACAATACTCTTGGCCGCCTCATTGTAGACCTTCTCTTGTGTCGCATTCGGTTTAAAAACTTTGTCAAATAGATAAACTTTTCCCTGCAAAACAAGCGAAAAAAACATTACATTTTAGCAAAACAAAAGGAATAGAATTGTGTGGGAGAGTTGGCACGTTCGCGCACGTGGCAGCACGAGACATTAAACTCTTGAACCTTGAAAAGTCCAAGGATTTCGGGGACTAGGGGAACCGGAAAGCGGCGCGTGGCGTCGCGCAACGCCCGGGTATCCTAGTCTATAACAGACATAAATCAAAACATTTGATTATATTTTGCCCTTGAATTTTTATAAATTCGTATGTTCCACCCTCTACTAAATAAAATCATAATAACGGAAGATATATGAGTCCTAGACACAAAAAATTCACTCCCAATGTATTATTCAGCGGATAGTAGAAATACCCTTGCGCATTTTCACCTTTTCATCCATTCAATACCGCGCAGACACAACAAAAGACTGCAAAAAATATCATCTGCAAGGTGTGTTTGTGTTGGGGGGCGCGCGTGTGGCATAATGTTAAATTGCTCCAGTCGGCGGCGGCGGTGGCTGGATGACTGCAGCCGTCTCCACTCTCGCGCCTGGTCAAGGGCAGCGCCTTATTGATTTTGTATCCACACACCGGGATATCCGCCCCAAAAATAGCTTTTTCATTAAAATTCAACAAATTTAAACAAAAGCGAAACAAATCACACCGTAAATGTTTATGGAAATGAGAATTGCACGTAAAATAATGACGATTAAATTAGTTTTCCTGTTTTCCGGCACGTAACTTGCAAATTCAGTAAGGATCGCGTGTCATTCAGCGAAAAACAATTTAAATTTCAATCAGAACAAAAAAATTTCAAACTTAATCACAAGTTAATCAAATAAGACAAAATAATATCAAAATAAAACCATTAATTACACAGGTCAACACAAAATTTGCCTTTTCGTTTAAAGGTTTAATTTCGATAATTTAGGTCATAACTACACGAAAAAAAAATATATGACATAAAGAAGTTTGCTTCTGTACTCAGAATTCAGATTTAACTATATTTTTCAAAATTTGGGATTTTTATGTTTAATTAAGGATAGAACTATACAAATAAATTAATTTATCATTTGCATGAAATTTTACTATTAAAATAACTTATAAAAAAGTGAAAAATAGTTTAAAAGTGTACATTTTTGCCCTTTTTTTATGATCATAAGTGCTTTCTCTCAATAAACCCCAGATATAGTCTCCCATCATATTTTCATTATATTGGCCTTGATATCGTTGTTCGAAGTTCATGATGTCCTGATGAAAACGTTCTCCTTGCTCTTCGGAATATGCCCCCATGTTATTTTTGAACTTATCTAAGTGCGGATGAAGCAAATGTACTTTCAAAGACATTCAGCAACCCATGGCCTTAAAATTTTTCAACATGTTTTCAACTAATTTTTCGTAGTTTTTAGCTTTGTTATTTCCTAAGAATCCAGATACTACTACTTTAAAACTGTTCCAACTTGCTTTTTGGGTGTGATTAAGCAATTTTGAACATTTTTCATCGGCGTAAATTTGCCTAATTTGCGGACCAACAAAAATTCCAGCTTTAACTTTTGCTTCAGATAACTTGGGAAAATTTTCAAATAAGTAAAAGCTTCTGAGGTATTGTCAAATTGTTTAACGAATTGTTTCATCAAATCTTTTCTCTCCTTGATACCAACCTAACATGTAGAAATAACTACGAGTAATTTCTACAATAACAAAATCAATGAAATGACAAATGTTTTCCCTGTTCCTCCAGGTGCTTTCCCGCTTTTCTATACGAATTTTTCTACCATTTTCTTTGTTATATACCTCCCTGAGCCCGAGACCTATCCAACGAATGCAAAACCGTGAAAATCGGTTGGTGCGTTCTGGAGTTACAGCGACAGGAAGGAAAAGCCGTCTTATTTTTATATAGTAGATTTGAAAATGAGTATTATTACTACAGATATCACAAAAGCAAACTTTTTATCAAAATGAGGTATTCGCTGGTAGTTGTTGTGCATAATTAACCCAAAAATCATAAAATAAACTTTAGGCAAAAAATAAACAATTTTTTGTTGAGCCGTGTTATCGATCAATGCATCAAAGTTTGTTTCTCTCAATTTTATTTTTTTCTTTGTTGACTTTTCTGTTGAAATATAATCAAATAAAAGGTGAATGAGCATTAAACATGCATTACATCCACGAGGGGCTGTTGCAAGGAAGCTCACACCCCTAACAAAAGTTCGATATCGAATATGGTACTATTTCAACGGCCGCCGCCGGCGAGTCGGTGGTTATTACGCGATAGTAGCTGTCGTTACACTTAAAATAAGCCGCCACAACCGCAACCCGCAAAGGAAACAACCCTACGATCGATACGCCAGACATCGCACCGGCCGCTATGTTTCAACGTTTCTACGATTCCCAATTTAATATTTTTCGAATGTAATTACTCTACTTGCATATCTTTATACACTTTCAACAATTAATTCTGACGTTTTAATTAAAGTGAAAACAGAGTGAAGACATAGAATAATTAGGTTAAGAAGGAAAAAATCTAAGGTGTGAATAAAAGAAATTCTCCTTGACACATAATAATAACGTTGCCAACCTGTCAACATGCCAACAAATCAGCAAGTCGCGGAAATCTTGAACGAAATTAAAAAGTGAAATTTAAATTTCGCTACAACTTAAACTCAACTGAATGCCAACTAGTTCATAGAGCCTTAATATTGTCTAGCATAAAAACACTAAACTATTTTAAATTGTCCGGAAGTCGATGAATTTTCCGCTATGTCTAACAAAAATAGATTTGATTACAAAACAGTAAATTTGATTGTACACCGAAATAAAAACAAAACTTTGTACCACATGAATAATACGAAATATTGTGCGCTATAAAAAAAAACACTATGCAACTCTGGTATCAAGGTATGAAGTAATCAAATAATAGTTTAATTAGCGTTGTTTTCGACTTTTTGTGCGCGTTGCGCCATCATCGCGCGCTGCGGCACGACATGCGCTCGAGATCAGACGAATGTCAGTCAATGTCGAATCAAAAATATATTAGACTGCTGCTTGTACAACAAGAAACCACAACAAATAGAAAATCATGTTGATATACAGGTGTGTAATGCCTTCAAATACTATAAATTAAAATTAAATGACAAAAAATATTTGTATCACTCGGTATAAATCACCTTCGTAACATAAAAGGTAATTACGACAAGCAGCAAAAAATGTGTTACGCTGGTAGCAGTCGAACAAAAAAAAAATCAAACTCGGCTTGAATCTGAATTCTACCTTTTACCTCCTCTCGACCAAACAACACGCAACACAACACACAAAAACATTGAAAAATTACGTAATGCAAGTTGTACGAGAGGTACTAGTCCAGTCATTTATGTATTTATGCTGGTAGGAACAAATTGTTATGCGGCGCGGTTCGGCGTAATGGTCCAAAGATAGATTACGAGTTTACAAACTACGAGCATGTACACCAGCATCCACGATTCAGTTCCGCAGTGTGCGCACTCACGCCTAAATAAAAATATGTTAAACTGATTTGCGTCGTCGCGGTCAACCGGCGAGAGCCGAGGAGATGAATCGTAAACGGGAAGTATTTTTCATTGCTTTCACGTGATGATGATGAACTTCAATCATCAATAAAAACATTTGATATTGACCACAATGACAAGATGACAGGCTGAAATGATTTATTTTTTATCTATTTTTTGGTTTTGTGAAAGAAATTTAACCGAAAATAAAATATAGCGATAAAATTAAACAAGTGCCCGACTAAATTTATGTTGAATTGATTTCTTGATTGTTCTCAGTTTGTCTGGTTGTTTGACGCAGCCTATACCTGACTGATGTACAAAAGCCTTATCAGTGAACAATGATGGTTTTAATAGATCATTGTCCATGTGCGGTTTGAACCAATGACAGTAGTGAACTCTCAGCTGATAATCTTTTCAATACAAATTATTATTTCACAGATAGAAATGAAATTTTACGACTTTTTTATGGAGCCACTATTGTAGTTTTGTTTAACGCTAATTTGTAACTCAGTGGCTTTCAATCAATACCTTTTGATATACCTATCTACACATACTCATCAATTTCTTTACAATAGGCAATTTATAAAAAAATTTCAAGGTAAATTCTTCTGTTTTTGTGTAAACTCGCAAAAATATTAACATGATAGTAAATTTTATTCCACAATGAGATTCAAAAACGTCAGTATTCGTTGTCATTTTATTATTTCTAACATTTAACAACAAATTCAAAATTCGAACACTTAAAGTTCAGACATGCCTAGTAGCAATAGCAGCAGCAGAAGTTGCTTTGCAAAAACGTAAAATACATAGTAGAATATATTCGATTAAAATTTATGAGTCACGATTTGCGTGTTACTAGATTCTTAAACGCTTTGCCACACAAAAAATTGCAACACCTGGCCTAAAGAAAGAGGCTACCCTTAAACCTGCAAACAATTCAAATCTTTTCAATTCGTTCGTTTTGGAGTGTATTTTATGAATTGAATTCGATTCCAACTAAACTATGAAAATGTGTATTAAGTACCTCACCTATTCAAAGGTATTGATATAATGTTTGTCTAGTGCTTACCTAGCCTTATCTCAATGTTGATCATGAATGTTTGTTTTTAGGCATATGCATGTAGGAAACGTAAGAAATTATCTACAAAATTACAGACTGACTAGTACTTCAAATTAGTGTTTTAGATATTAAGCTTAGAAAAATCTAAACTGTAGATGAATTATCGGGCTAGAATACCCTTCGAGAGTACACCTCTGTCTGCCCAGGCGTTGTACCACCACACCTTCCCCCACCACTTTTTACGGGTAGGCCGCAGGTATATAAGGGTAACTCGCGGCGACCACAGTATTCAAGTCGTGCCTGAGTGGTCAAGCAGAACAGTCGCAGGTTTCTCACTCTCCCTTCGAGTCTTCGTTTTAGTGTAAATTTAAGTGACAATTTTTTTTAATCAGAAATTTTTGACCAAAACCACCGATATTTAATAACGAACATATCAAAAATAAAATTATTCAAATTCGACTATCAAACAGCAATTCATTTATACGTGAATATAGATTATTTTGTCAGATAAAATCATTCAATTATTATCACGAAAAATCTAGATTAATTTCGACTTCTAATCTGCCAAATTATCACTAAACATGCATACAAAACACAATATCATTGCACCTTATCATATTCATTAGTGTACTTTTCGGTGATATCACCTTACACTTGTTATAATGTTAATACAGCAAATATTACATTATACAACACGCATCTACATCAAAGCACAAGTATAAAACCAATAATATTAACCTTAATCATCCTACATAGTAAAGAAAACGCTGCTTGCATTGCAGCACAAAAAATTAATGGGCAACCAAGCGCGGTGTGCATTGAGCTGTTACAGTGTAAATCAAATTTCCGATACTGCCAATATTCAATTTTAACTAGATACTAACAAGTTTATCACATTAATAACCATACCACCTGTTTTTATTTAGCTGGGTGCTATGCATACATTTCTAACAGGTATCTATATAAAAGATGGTTGTGTTAGTTACAACATTTATAACTCAAGAACGACTGGACAGATATTGATTTGTTAGATTCGTCTCCACCCCGAATAGCGGAATAAGTATGACTAAATTATGACTTAAAAAGTCTTAAAAAGGGATGAAAATTGGCGATCGTTATAGCTAAATAACTGAATCCAAGATCGTGCTAAAGTAAAATCTAAATAATTCTATTATGTTCTTCAAAGTGCATGTCTGTCTACCACACTACCATCTACTTTGAACTCACAAACAAAACAAAACAAGCGTTAATTAAACCCAACAACATAAACATCCTAGCCTTCCTAAGCCCCCTACACTAATTAAGACCTACATTTATAAATTAAAACTAAGCCAGCGCTAAAAACTTATTCGAGCACTCGGTGGTGAATTCTTTACGGTCGCGCGCGACTCGTCAGCGAGGCATGCAGCCACGAAATTAATTACGGTCGCGGTCTCGCGGACCTAATGATTGCCATTTGCTCGTTTTCCATTGCTTCGCGTGTGCTTATGCTCTGCGCCCGGCCGTCTCGCCATTTATTGCCTGCCTGCGCTCGCGCTTTTTAAACTCAAAACTTACAATTTACAATTCAAGCCAAACTAGAACCTACATATTCATTTGCAGAGGTCGATATGATGGAGCCGTGTACGTATTTCCTCAAGCACAACGCGCATGCAATCGTAAGGCGCGAGCTGTATAAGCTTTCTTCCACTGTATGCACACGTTTTGATCAACAATATACAAAGTGTTGAGGGTAATCAAGCAAAAGCAAGCAAGAAGTGTTTATACGTGCAAGTTTACACAGGCAGAACAAAACGTACCTAATTACGTTTGACTTACGGTGTTTAAAAGTGTTTGACGGTCAACAATGCTTTGTTTTTAGTCATTTCCAGCATGTTTTTTTCAGAGATTTTAGTTGTGACTCAAGGAAATGTTGTGGTTACTCATTTCCGTCAAAGGTTTAAAATAAAAATAAAACATTTTCATAGCTTTAAAAGTGTCATGTCCCCTATTATAGGTCTGGTTTAAGGTATGAAAAACAAGGTTATAAATGAAGAATATTTTACTTCAAACCAAAAGTAGAAAACAAAGCAACTGCAAATGCTGAGAAACTTTGAAAATATGTTGAAATAAATAGTCTCCTGTTAGGTAACGCAATTTGAATAGTACAACTGGTGAATTAATTACACGAAAATCAATTAACTTTAATTAACAGGTTCTTCACTCACGCATCAGGTAAATATTATGTTGCTATACCTTTGTTTAGGTCAGTAAATTAACCAAATGTCAAAACATTTTGAAATATATTTAATTTTCCTGTAATAATTTTACTTTTTCAGTAAAATTAAGAGAAACAAGTAACTAAATATTGTAATTTTACAATAATTGATCCAATATTCATCAGGGTTAAGTCCCAAAAGTACCAAAACAAAAATTTATCTCAAAAATATTGAATAATTGACAAGATCTCAATGAATTCAATGAATTTTCGACCTTTTAGTCCTTAACACCTCCTACCCCCTAAGAACCCTTTTACCCTTCCTCACCTTAAACCTATTTTGGTTAAAATATTAAATAATAAATGCGAGTGCGGTTGAAGTAGCTTGTGCAGCTTGTTCCCGTATCGATCGCGACTCGTATATGCGCATCCAGCAAGCGCCCGAAAAGTTCAATAAACTTTAATTTTTCCAGCCACAAGTGCACTTCATATTATGTAAGAACTAAGTAAGTACCATTACCGTAATATACGAACGATCGGGAGCGCAATGCAGCACAACACAATCGCTAATGTCCGAACATACAACGTTCAATCAACTTTTGAAGTCTTCCGACAACCGAATCAAATTCCACACAATACATATGCCAACAGTAGGCAAGTGAAGCTTTAACCGCGCGTTAATCAAAAGTTTCTAATCGTCTAATCAATTTCGAATACAATATAGATTGCAAAACGAAACAAAGTAATCAGGTTATTTAATTGCGTACACATATGATGGCGCTGTATCTTTTTGTTTCTTGAGAGTTAACTTGGAGATTAATCACAGATAGAACTTACGCACTAGCTCAAGCAATGTTACATGGACATGGACGATGAGTCACGCTTTCATATGACACAATCCACATGAATTCATAGCTCGACGAGCGCAACGCGGAATGAAGTAGAGTGGATAATGAATTTACAGAGATCAGGGTCGAATTTAACACAAGAGAATTTTCAATAAACTTAATGAAAAACACCAATAATAATAAAATAGTCGCGTTGTATGTAAACACTTTGTATGTTTATGTATTTTTTTACTTTATATTTTTATTTTTGATGATTTTTATTTGTTTGTTTGGTTTCAAATCGAAAAAATCGAGTGTTTTAGAGCAGTTGAGCTCGTCCAAACGAATCGTATCGATTTTTTCGCTTTCTTGCAAGTTCCACAAACCGTAGCCGTGGAAAAAAATTACCTCCACATGCAGTTTCTCTCGTTTTGCATTCGCCTACAACCCACGAACACTACCAATTTAATTGTGTGGGTATGTAAGCGACCGAAACGCCTTTATTTTAATTTACATTTAGAATAAAATGTTTTACTTACCGCGATAGATATGCAATTCTCGTCGGATCCGGATGGAAATTTTACAACGAATTGCGAGCCAGCCTTCTCTTCGCTGTCGTTGAGTGGCCGAAATCGGCACACTACCCTAATGCTATCCTCGGCGGGTATTTCGCGTTCGCCCGACATCCTGCCGCTGTGTTGTTAACTTGCCGGCGTTTCCTGCACTTTCAGCACACCACCGGGGATCAACGCTTCGGATCCCACTGCAACACGTGTACGATGCTTCTACTCATGCGAACCGCGAGCTGGATCACGACCGGAGACTCTCCGATGCAACTAGGTGGAGTTGATGATTGTGTGCGGTGTATGGAGCGCGCACCACGTCCGCAACCCTCGCGCCGAATCGAGTACTTGCGCTGATTGTTGCCGATTGTTACCTCCCACGCACGCACTAGAAATGTGTGCCACCCTTGCGGCTGATAGTCCGTTTTTTTGCCGGCGCGTCTTCGGTTTCTATGGTGGCGAAACGAATGCGATACACTCGGCGTACTCGGTTGGCCTGCCTGCTGATGCACACCGGACTGACGTCGGCTGGTTTTTTACGCTTCGACCAGCGGCGAAACGGCCATCTTGACGTCTAAATGGAAATCGAACCGCACGGAGCGGCTGGGACGAGACTTGCGCACGAACTTACACGAAGTGTTGCCTTCGTGGAAAAGCAGTGCTACCAACTGTCTTTTAATATGTGCAAGTAAAGTTGCCTATGTTAAAACAATTAAAACTATATTATTAAATATATAACTACTATATAACTAAATGTAATTATTGTATTAATAATATTACATCTAATTAAATCAGAAGTAATTTAAATTGCATTAATTAAATTTTAAATGATTGTGAAGATGTTACAAGTGACAGATGCCAGCTGTCAGCTGTCAAAACAAAGCAGATAAGCCGAGATGAAAATGGAGTCATCATCAAACTCGTTGTCGAATTAAAAGCGAACATAATCTAGTCCCAAACGCTCAAACAAACTACAATAAATCCACCACCAAAAAGAAACATGTGCCACTAGACGTCCCCGAACACAATGACTCGTAAATCACGCAGAATGCACGCGCCAACGCATTTGCATCTTGAAAAGAAGCGCCGTTCGTCGAACAATTGAGTAAGCGCATTAACTTAATAACTATTTATGTAAATTTACAATAATCGTCTTCAAGCAACCACTTGGCGCACAGTTTATTTAATATACATTCATTGTCTTGATTTGTCTCTAACAACACATTAAACAATTTCTACATTTCTAGCTAAATTTTCCAACAAAAAAATGGGTTGTGCAAGCAGTAAAACAGATATAAATGATCAACACCCCAACATCTTCCAAGTGATGAACGTCGACGACGAATTCCGGCCTATTTCACCCGGCCAGATTGAAATCACCGACACTGAGTTGATTTTCTACCAAAGAACAAAAAAACCAACAACATGGTCACTCAGAAACCTACGAAAGTATGGATTTGATAGTGAAATCTTCAGTTTTGAGTGTGGAAGACGCTGTGCTACCGGCGAGGGCATATTTGCATTCAAATGCAAGAAAGCTGAGCAATTATTCAACCTTCTACAGCATAATATCCAAGTGAGAAATATGAGTGAAGAAGGTCTGGATGTGAATAGTCTGCTAAACATGCAACAAAGCAATCAGAACCAAAGAGAAGTCCAAAGAAGAAGCGCTGTCAACTCACCTGAAGGATATTTGAATCCTGTGAGTAATGGAACTGTAAACAGGCCGCCATTGAGTCGCCCAGGGAGTATAACCAGCAATGGCCCAACAACTCCGCCACCTAACGCTACAAATCCACAAATTCCACATCCGGAAACCAACAATAACAAAAGCAGCAGTGGGAATTCTGTTACAGTAAGACAAAACTCATCTGAACATGCTTATCTCAACTCTGAAGTCATTAACCAAACAGAGGTAGGTCATCAGTACATTAATCTACCAAATGGTGACTCTCACACGAATAGAAACGTTTATATGAACATTGATACCATGAATGTTTGTAACACTACCACACCTGTGAAGCCACTGCTTCAATCTGTAACCATTGAAGAGATCTCGCATGAAACCGAAGACATTGATGAAAATAACGTGGTGGAGACGATTATCTTGCCGCAGTTTCCACTCTCACCGTTACCAGAGTGTCAGAGTTGTCTGGAGGATGTGCATTGTTATGCGAATATCGACGCGAATGCGCTTGCACTGGCGGATTGCTATGATCCGTCCAGTGGGAATATCAACGGGGTGATTGGAGGTAATTTTGTGATAGACGAGCCGCAGGAGGTGAATTATGTCGAGCTGGATCTTGAGCCGAGCGGCTGTGGCCCGGTGAGCGTGAGTAAGACGCGGCCGTTGAGCGGAGATAGTCCGGTCAAGGGTAAGCCGTATGTGACGATTGATTTTAAGAAAACCGATGCGTTGTCGAACAGCATTAATCCCCGGCTGGAGCTGGAGGAAGGGTGTAGGAAGACGAGGCATAATTCGACGATAGGGGACATCAGACATAGCAGTTCGATTAGTGACTGAAAGTTTAGGTTTTAGATTTTGATCGGTTTTTACTCGTATTCGATTTGAATTGTTCAATTATGAGATAATGTGACAATGCCAAAGTTTTTAGGATTGAGTGACTCTTGTTTGGAAGTATTTTTAGTCTTTTTATAATTTATTTGGGAAAAATAGTAAGTAAAAACTAATTAACGTACAGTTTAGATACGTATACGTTTATTTTATGCTAAAAATTTGAATTTTATTGGGAAAAAACAACAAAAATTGCATTATTTTATGATTTACTTGCTAAATTTAATCTAGTTATTCAACCTTTTATTCTTTTTTACAAAGAAACTTATTTTATTACATTTTTTGCTTCAAAAAGCAAAAATAAACAATTTTTATGCTCAATTTTTGTGCAGATTATGAGCAATTTTATGTAAATTGTTATTTTGTAAGCAAAACATCTTTCAAACAAGAGTTATCCACTTTTTTGTTTCAATAATTTACAAACATTTGTTATATCTTCCAAAATAAGTGCTCAAAACGTTTAAATTTACATTTGATTGCAAACATCGAAAGCAAACAAAAACAATTTGTGATTTTGTGATTTAGATTCAAGATTTTTAAACAACATTTTATTCTAGTATTTATCAGAGAAGTTGATTAGTACTCTAGTGTTTTTGGAAACAATTATCACCACCCCAAACTCAAATTAGTGACGAATTGCTATTGCGATTCGCAGATAACTACATAAAAGCCTGGGCAAAATGCATGTAAATATTGAAACAATTTGTAACATCACATCACACAATCAGGATGAACATTACGAACATTATAGCATTACAACCCCAATATTAGCATAAGTGAAAGTAAAGTGTGTATGAGAAACCAAACAAAAACATATGCCAAAGTATCGAAAGGAATAAGATTGAGAAAACATATTTTATATTAGTGTTACATCATGTGAGTCATATTGATCTGTTGTTATATCTATGAATTCTCTATGATCATTATGAATTATTTTTCAATGACAAAGTGTATTGTAATCTTAAATATTCTATTGCGTATACGTTTTTATCAATCATTTTAATCATCTACGGTTCTATGACATAGTTTTAAGGCGTAATTAAGTTTTTATCATGTTGTATTTTGAGCAAAAGAAACGTTGTGCACAAACCAAAGATATTTGATAATTATGGTAAAACGAGTTGAAGTTTTGTATGAGTGGATTGAAACATTGAACAAACAACCTGTAGTTTTAAGAAGATTGTGTATTATTTTTTAGTAATGCGATGAGAGGAGACAAACTACCAAAACGAATTATATGATACTATTATAATATGTAGAGAATATTTAATTTTTTGAATAAAAAAAATATCGGAAGATGCAATTGGCTGAAACAAAATTTCTTGATATTATTACTTTCATTTGTGAATACGTAATCCATTGTATATTTTGAAATATTTATTTATAAACTTTACGTGAATATTGGATTTACAATTTTTATATATTGAGTTAACATGTTTCGTTTTTACACCAGGCACTACATATATTCAATATTGTTGCAATATTATAAAAACAACTATAATATTTATTTAAACTTACCAAAAATAACATAAAACGTTTATAACGACGAGTTAGCACAATTTCGAGTCAAAAATTTACTTGTTATAATAAAATTATAATTTTGTTCCCAATGAATGATTTATACACCCAGTTTAATTCCAAGGTTGTTGATTTAAAAAAGTTTTTTACTAGATTTGACCTTGGAATTAAACTGGTTGTATAAATCATTCATAGGGAACAAACTTATAATTTTATTATAACAACTAAATATTTGACTAGAATGTGTGCTAACTCATGATTATAAACGTTTTATGTTATTTTTGATAAATATAAATAAAGATTATAGTTGTTTTAATAATATTGCAACAATATTGAATATATGTAATACCAGGTATAAAGAGCTGTATGTTGGGTTGCCTCCTTTATAACTGCAAATTCTTAATTTCTCACTTCTCCAGGTTCTTGATTTTAAAAACTTTTTTTACTAGATTTGACCTTGGAATTAAACTGGGTGTATAAATCTTTCATTGGGAACAAAATTATAATTTTATCATAACAAGTAAATATTTGACTAGAATTTGTGCTAACTCATGATTTTAAACGTTTTATGTTATTTTTGATAAATATAAATAAAGATTATAGTTGTTTTAATAATTTTGCAACAATATTGAATATATGTAATACCAGGTATAAAGAGCTGTATGTTGGGTTGCCTATATCATAACAGCAAATTCTTAATTTCCCACTCCTCCCTTAACCGAAGCATTTTAATGGCTGCCGCGTCGTCTCAGGCTTGTATCGAATACCTCATAAATTCTAACTAAAAACTACCTGAAATCAACGATGGCCCAACGCTTCCCTGGGCCAGGCCCATCCCCGGGATCAGGCGGGCCGCCACCGCAGCGTTATCAGCCGCCTCCGAACCAACTACGATCGTATCCCGGACCGCCGTTTGCACCGATGGTAACCTCACATATTTTGTACCTGATTAACTTGTTTACGCTCATGTTATTTGTTTTCAACAGCAAAGAAGTGGTTTTACACCACCACCAAACATGCAACCAGGTCCAGGCGGTAGTCAATTAATGCCAAGACCACCTCAACAACCCTATTCCCCAATGAGGGCTGGCCCCATTTGCAACAAACGGCCGGCAGATGACCGCCGCGGCGGGCCAATTCAACAAAAAGGACATTACAATGAGTACATGCACGGCAAAAAGAAGAAAAAACTAGCTGATAAGATCCTACCACAAAAAGTAAGGGACCTAGTACCAGAAAGTCAAGCTTACATGGATTTACTAGCTTTTGAGAGGAAACTAGATGCTACAATCATGAGAAAGAGGTTGGATATTCAAGAAGCACTTAAAAGACCCATGAAACAAAAGCGAAAACTACGGATTTTCATTTCTAATACTTTCTATCCAAGTAAAGAACCAAGTGCAGATGGACCTGAAGGACCTGGTCAAGAAGGGTAAAAAAAATTACATAAAAAACTTGTTTAAAAGAAATTAATTTAATATTTTACAGTACTCTTGCTTCTTGGGAGTTACGAGTCGAAGGTCGCCTTCTGGAAGACACCAAGAACGACCCCAACAAAGTAAAACGCAAGTTTTCCTCCTTCTTCAAATCGCTGGTCATCGAGCTGGACAAGGAACTCTACGGCCCTGATAATCACCTTGTCGAATGGCACCGCACACTCAGCACTCAAGAAACCGACGGTTTTCAAGTCAAACGACCCGGCGACAAGAACGTACGCTGCACAATTCTACTTCTCTTGGACTATCAACCACTGCAGTTCAAGCTGGATCCGCGCCTTGCTCGTCTTCTCGGCGTGCATACACAAACACGCCCGGTGATCATCAGCGCTCTATGGCAGTACATCAAAACGCATAGGTTACAAGACTCTCACGAACGCGAGTACATTGTCTGCGACAAGTACTTGGAGCAAATTTTCGGCTGTAATCGCATGAAATTCGCTGAAATTCCACAACGTCTCAACCCACTTCTACATCCCCCAGACCCAATCGTTATCAATCATGTTATTTCCGTCGAAGGTGGCGCAGATAACAAACAAACTGCTTGTTATGATATCGATGTGGAAGTCGATGATACTCTCAAGACTCAGATGAATAACTTTTTGTTGTCTACGGCCAGTCAACAGGAGATTCAGGGCTTGGATTTGAAGATTCACGAAACCGTGGATACAATCAATCAGTTAAAGACGAACAGAGAGTTCTTTTTGAGTTTTGCCAAGGATCCGCAGCAGTTTATACACAAGTGGATTGTGTCGCAGACGCGCGACTTGAAGGCGATGACTGACGTGGTGGGTAATCCAGAGGAGGAACGCAAGGCGGACTTCTTCTATCAGCCGTGGGCTCAAGAGGCGGTTTGTAGGTATTTCTATACTAAAGTGCAGCAGAAACGCGCTGAGCTGGAGCAGGCGCTTGGCATTCGTAATAATTAATTA
This sequence comes from Dalotia coriaria, assembly GCF_025399875.1. NCBI lineage: Eukaryota > Metazoa > Arthropoda > Insecta > Coleoptera > Staphylinidae > Dalotia > Dalotia coriaria. Next base: position 8,847,882 of record NW_027045445.1, read on the forward strand.
TAAAATATTCGAGTTAGGTTTAAGTGAATTTAGGGTAAGGTTTTTAATATTTCGAATAAAAAATAAACAAGAAGATAAATGTCAAACAAATGAAGAGAAAGAATCCTTATTTGAATCCTCAAGTAGTAAGTTATAACAAAATAAATATGTTTTTAAGTTATACTAACACAATTGCTTTAAATTATGGATTATAAAAGTAATTTTCATTTTTTTATAAGAAAAACATAAGATTTGAAGGTTTTCAAGGATTTTATTGAGTAATTTTTGATTTTATTTAAAAATTGCTGTAAATATTGTTTGGTTTTATGTTTTAATGTATGAACACTCAGTTATAGTTATGGTAAATGAGAAAATCACACTGAAAAGTCGGTTGTTTCTCAAAGTGCAACAAAACGGCAACAGACGCAAAAAATAGAGAAAAAAAAAACAAATATTGCCGGAGATAAAAAAGTTTCGCTCTCACGAACAAAGAGGGAGCTAGCAGTATGTCTGAGAGATTAATTGGAGCTGTTGTTCCATACTGAATTTTAAGTCAATGCTATTGTATTATCTTATCAGTTAAAGTAGTTTTAAAAAGCCTGGTTAAGTTTAATACGTCTGATTTTGTAACAATACTCATCGGGGATATAGCTCAGTGGTAGAGCATTCGACTGCAGATCGAGAGGTCCCCGGTTCAAACCCGGGTGTCCCCTTCCTTTTTGTCTTATATTTTTGATTTGTTACAATATTTACTTACATATTTTACTATTTTGACTAATAATGAACAATATTTGTTCCAGATGATTACAAAAACCAACTTATTATGAATATTAGGACTTTATGCACTTGTAAAGTAGGCGAAACCTACAAAAGTCTCGCAGCCAATAGAAATCACGCATTCAATACTACTTAACCAACCACAAACGCGCCTTACCAGGTACAAATCACTTACTTAACCACCGAGTGCTCTAAACATACACATAAAAAATAATACTAAAAAATATTTCATACATTTTACTCATTTTACTTTAAAATTATTTTTATTTATAATATTTTTATAATTTATGACTTAAGTAACTTTATATAATTTATTTCTGTATTTCTCTTTGCGCCATGTATATAGGCGTTGCCTCCATCTCCGCAAGCCGACTTAACTCAAAAACTCTTGTGTGTCACGCTTGTGAACTACCTACTTACACTACGCTTGGTTTGCGAGCGCACAAAGCCAACAAATCGCAAGCAATCATGAGCAATGCGCGCCTCCCACTCGCCACGCAACGCACACCAACTCAACTCAACTCATGCAGCCAAACAAAGACGCCGCGCACGCAAACAAAACAACCTCACTGAGCGCTTTGTACGCCGCAGGCTGCACAACTAACCACGCTCTTCAACTCCTCGCGAATGAATGAAACTACACAGCCGCGCACTCACCAAAGAAGGTGGAGTAAACTACGACTTAAACGCCGCGTAGTGGGGGGCGCACGCAATTATTGGATATTGTATCCATCCGTACGCTTGTGCATGTGCTCTACTATGGAACATATGAACTGGTAACAGGTGATCTCAACCTGCGCAGAAGACAGAGACAGGTCGACGCAAGTGACTTAAGTCGCCGCGTCAAGTGAGCGCGAGCACGCACGTTGCGGAAGGTGTGCAAGAGAGGGTCAATGCTAGTTCACTGCCACACGCCGCGGCAGCGTGCGCGCGTCTTCTTCTTCTCGGCGCGTGTGCGCGAGTGTGCGTTACGGCAAGGCTGCGGTCAGTAGATCACGATCAAGTGAGCGCGCACACACTACCGTCGCCGACAAGGTAGCGAGCGGAGCTTCTTCACTTTGCTCTCTTCGCGATCGCGATTCGGGCGCATACACGTCGCGTAAACAAACTTAACTTAAGTCAACTTTACTTAACTTCAAATCCAACACCAAAAACAATTTGTGCATAGTGTTTATCATGAAATAAAAAAATTAATAAAAAATAAACATTACTTAATTTAAGTCAAATCGACGCAAGTGACTTAAGTGACTTTTAAAACTTTTCAATAAAAATGGAAACGTGTGTATTAATTCCGCAAGAATTCAGTTTGTGCATTCGCAACAACAATAATAATTCAACATCGAATAATAACAACAACAATAACAATAATAAAGAACTCGAAGTGTCCGTGTGGTCGAATAGCGCTATCGCGCAAGGCGCGCTCTGCTATCCGTTCCAGGGCACCATCCGATTGGACAAACTTGATGTTTACGGACATTTGGACGATGAAGATGTAAGTTATCAGTAATAATCCTAAAGAAAAACATGACTTAAGTCACTTAAATTTTTATATTTCACATTATTTCGCTGTCTATCAACAGCACATCATTACCAGCAGGGTGTCTTTCTTATTAATATTCATTTCGTTGGCGTGAGAGCGCAGTTCAAAGTTCTTCCTACTCGAAATCTGAAATTGAATTCGATGATGATGTATGACCGCCACCGCTAATAAATATTCATGTTATTCACTCAACGGAAGTCTTAAATTTAAATCTTCGAGCATTTGTACTGAAAATATTATTAATGTGAAAATGCTGCGTATGCGCGTCGAAATAACTTGTTTGTGACAAGTTGTTGCCGGGGTAATTAATAGCAATTAAAATATATCTCCTGTACGACACGCGTATGTATGGAAAATGCGATCGGAAATTAATTGCGGCGCGCGCTAATTGGCGTACGATATTCAAATTCAAGGCTTTTCATATTTGTGCATTGCATATTGATATATTTGGCTTCTGTGGTTGTTGCTGCGCTGGCGTCATCGGCGTCTGCAGCAGCATCTTCAGCTGCATACACGCAATGGGAGTAAAAAGGGTGCTGATTTACGATAGCACGCCTTGGATGATTTATGCGCGCGCGGCGCGCCGCCGTTAATTCCACTTTTATTATATTCCGAGAGATGCGCGGCGGCAGGTTGGTGCATTTTACAGAAGCCGTAATTCCTCGGTCGCCGCGCGGAAATAAAAATCGAGCATGCCGGAGTGTAGAACGTGGTGATGTCGATGGGCGAGATGATGCGGTTTTATATAATCCGCGCCCTAAACACCCGTGAATCGGTTGCGCGTACACGCACTCAGCGTGTGCGTCGAAGACTTACAACAAATCGCTGGCGAGCTGAGATTTATGGTGCTGATTGAAAATGCGTAGGATAGGCATATTTACGATCTAATCATTTACAAAGAGTATTTTTTTTTAAATAAAGAAAAAAAATTTTTTAAAAATTGTTTTTGATAATTTTGACGTAAAAAATGGAAAATTGAATCAAAATATGGTAGAAATATTAATATTCAAGTTTTAAATTATTGGATAATTAAATAAATTAAGAATTAATTGTTTAAAGCATTGAAAACTGCTTTATTTCGAATATTGTTTTGTTTTGGTCTTGTTCTTGTAAGTTTTTTGTATGTGACACGATTTATCATTGCAATATTTTCAATAACAACACTATAATAACTTTTTATAAATATTGTATTTGGTATATTCCGGTTTTCTTGACTATTCAGTGATAACTTGCTACATTTTTAATAAAAATCAATTTTTAGACCAAAATAAACTGAAACTTGAGTTAATTTAGATCGTTATTAATTAATTAATCAAAATAAAAGTATAAATGTTTCATAAATTTATCCAAAATTAAATTCTTTAACAAATTGCAAAGAAAATTTTGTAATTCGATAGATATTTATTGTTTTAATGCATAATTTACGCAGAAATATTAAAATTTTAATCCTGTGAGGCGGGATAAACATTTTATCCAACAAAAAACTAAATAATTATTAGATTAACTCAATTACGCCGTAATAACATGATTAATTACGGCTAATCACAGTTGTTTCTTCAAATACCAATATCGATACACATGCATAATCCGCATGTTTTGCGTCATTAGCATGTTTTCAATTAATATTTTAATTTTATTAAAATAACATATTATTGTCGCAGCGGTCTAGAAAATATTCCAGCATTGACGATTATGTAAAAGTGCAATAAAACGCAAAATTATTCACATCATTAAAAATGAAATACAAAATAGCGAAATGAAAATAAAATCAAATGAAAAAAACTCTAGTGTCGCATAACTCGGTGACATTTACCTAGATTTACACAAATTACTTTATATACGATCGGCGATTTCCTCCGCTTGAACAGAAGGCGCACACACGCATTAATCAGCGATATTATTCAACGCGGTCGCTCGCAGGTAGATTTTAATTAGTGGGAGGCGTGCGCTAATCAAAACATGCTGCCACGCCGCCGCATGCATGCATTTATGCAAAGATCCAGCCGACTGATTACCTATAGCAGCGAAACACAGAATAGCCGAACGAACGAGATCGAAACAGATCGATACTCGAGCGACATGAATCATATTCGCCGGGATAAAAGTTTATTTACGATGGCAACTTGCCAACACGACGACTTTGCGCGTTGATTATTTCATACTTGTTTTAATTGCTGGGAGGTAAACTGGTCGCGGTAATATTTAATAAGTAATAACTTCCTGTTTTATGGAATTTCTGTCTGCAATACTTTACTTGCAGTTTTTTGCGTTTAATCAATGACCCGTGACTAAAACTCGTGACTAAAGTATTTTAAACACTTTTTGTGTTTAAAAATCGTGAAAAACTGATGTTTAAAAGTAGAAAAGAAAAAAATCATTTTTTTTTAATTTTTGAAAATTTTAAGTGCTGAGATATCGATCGATTCTAATCAGCACATTCACGCCATTCATGGCGCGAATTCACATTCACGCATTCAAATCCTTGCAGCCGCTTTCGGCGCAGAAAAGATTATATTAGAGAAAGTATGCTCTAATGGCACGCGTTCGCGAGGTGCATTTTCGCGAAGGCGCATTCTTTGCCGCCGACGAGTATTAGATGATTAAAGCGTTCGCTCGGCGGAGCGTTGGTCCGGTAGCTTGTGGCCATTGCCACCGCGCGCTCCTTTCTTATTTAACCAACTCGACCATGCACCCAGCGCGCTATTCATGGATCGAGTCTAATGCGCTCAAATCGATACCTCTTACTTTGCGTTATTGATTGCAGTATCATTGATTCGAGCGTTTACGCTGCGATTATTCCGCTTTTGTGTGCTGCGGCGTAATTGAATTACTTTGCAGGAAAACACCAAGAATAATTATTGTTATTTTTATGTAAGGTGTTGGAGAATTGATTTGTTTATATCTTTGGAAATTTTTTGTGATTGATTGTGGTGGGATTTTTGTTTAAAGTGGTTTTTATGTGGGGATTTTGATGAGATGAGTTGGATATTGGTGATTTTTGGGGAATAACGCAGAGATGATTAAAGTTACTAAGTCGAAATTTTTACCACTATTAAAGAAAACTTCATTTTATAGTTTTACGAAATTTCAGAATGATTTTTCAAAGGATACGAATTTTACAGTCAATTTTCTTTCGGTGATTTTAATGCGCTAAATATGATTTTGGTTAAACTTTTGTTCACCAATTAAAAAGTAAACAATTAAAAATGATTGAAATTTAGGGATTAATAAAGTATAAATATAGCATTAGTTCACCAAAAATTGGAGTTAATTCCACCTTTAGAACATCTTTTACTGTTGATTTTTGTTTGGAGACTTCAATGCGCGCAAAATAATTTTCACACAATTTATTAAAATTATTTCAATGGTTTTTGCTTGAAAGCGTCACAAATAAACAAATACATTCACATCTTCACATTTATCATATTAATCAGGATCTACTTACTAGTTAATTCAAGATTTTATCATTTTATAAACTCAGTTATACCTATTTCTGACATAAAAAGCATAACTTACATTAGCAGCATTTTAATGAAATAAAACTCAAAGTTTACGTCTTTATTATATGATATTTTATAGATAGTTGCTTTATAATTACACATCGATAAATTTCATTTGATTTGCTACGAATCGCGTCCCCGAATGACAATTTTCCGCGTGTTTGCGTCCGCGTTTATAGCCGTTTTATTCGATTTTAATATCTCGCAGTCAATCGTAAAATGGTCTTGATTTTTCCATAGAATACGAAGAAATAAACAAGTTAATTAACCAAAGCAAGACTCAAAACCTCAGAAATTAACTACTTTTAACTAATTAAGATTTAATATTAAATATTTAATAATACTATTGGAAGAAAAATTAAAAAAAGAAGGAAAAAATTGTATCACTAAGCAACACGTGTCGATCGGCCTGGAGTTAAAGTTGCAGGTGAAGTTAATCGATCGACGATTACTTTTATAGACGCAATGTTTAGCTGCGCGTGCGCGATCGCATAAAAGTGATTTATTCGAGCGCCGCGCGATTGATGGCGCTTTGATGAAACACATGTTTGATGCGAAATTAATCACTTCGACCGCACGCGCTCCAACCCAATCGATACGCGCATCGATTAATCAGCTTGATTTATTGTATTGATTTCCCCTGGAATAATTAACAATTAAACCAATGCAAATAAAAAAATAAATAAAAACATTTAATTTTTTCTAAATTTCAACTTCAACTCAGAAAAAATCGTGGGAACATAGCAAGTGGATTAAATTTATTCAAGCATGTCGCAGAGTCGACCAGTCGAAGATGTTTAACATGCCGATCCCAGAAATGTCCAACATGTTCAAATTTCACTTGGAAATTTTGATGTCGAGCGAAATTTCGCTCCCAAAAGCAGAAAAATTTAAATCTTTTTTTTAGTTGATTACATAGATATTTGAGATTCAGATTGGAAGTTTGGAATTAAATCGTGCGGCCGGTGAAATACTCGTAGATCTTTACCGGTCGGTTGCGGTCGTAAATCTAAATAAAAATAATAAAAAAACAACTTATAGGACACTCGATGGCATGAGAAACAAATCCGAAAAAGTTGTCTCGTTTTATGTCGAATTAATTGAAGCCACATCAAAATATAAATTTAATACGCGTCGATATAAAATTCGATAATAACTGAAATTTATGACTGGGAATCTTGGAGATGGAAACATCTTTATTGAAAATTGATTACGGCATTAAAAAACATTGTAATTTTATTTTATATAGCAATGATAAGATTATGATAATAGTTCGAAATAAATTTTAGAATTTTTTTGAAAAGTGTCGTTTAATTGTTTATAACTTTTTATTTATTAAAGGTATTAATAAAATTCTTTCATATTCTGATAGGAAATTTAATTGGTAATATTTTTTGTCAAAGAAATAAATTGTAGAATATTTAGTTTTCCAGTAATTAATTAAAATTAATTAAAAACCAATAATTGTCACAAATTTTATTTTACAAAACTTGAAAAATAGTGATAAATATTAATTAATTACAGGCATATTAATCAATTAATAAAATTTATTTTTTCACAAGTTGAATTAGTATTAAATTCTGCATCTTCTCATATTTTAATTTTATTAATTGAAGATCCCTATTAAAAGTTATAAACTACTTTTTTATATTTCTATTTTTTTTGGTTCAAAATTCAACTTTATTTATTTATAACTATTTTTATAATAATTGAATCATAATTACTTTTACATAAATTCATGAACAATATATTTGTCAATCAATTTCCGTTTAGAAAACTATTTTATCTTTGATAGTTCCTGTGTTATTAACAAAAAACTTTGTAATTCAAACAAAAATTATGTATAAATACACACACTACCCTTGATTCTATAAGTAAAAGTCTTCAATACTCTCATATCATTTATTTTGACGTTAATTTGACGTTATGGAGCGTTTGTTGATCTTTGGGATCAATGTAATTTCCATAATTTCACCTTCGTTTGCCATTGTGCTGATGATGCATCTATCGCATTGTTATACCCACCTGAATGGTGTGTGCGATGATCACATTTCACCTCTTGTAATGTGTGAGTCTTTGTGATCTTCGGGAGCTTTGTTTGGCGTTTTATTTGTTTCGCTCTTACTTTTATTGCGCATAATTTACCGATAATAATTCACAGCACACACAATCATCCTTTTACTTTTAAATCTCAGTTACATTTTCAGCATTTATCCAGTTATTAATGGTATTGCCACTTGATTGCGTCTTTATTTGATTGTTATTACATCTCATTATACACAACACATGAAGATGTTACCAGTTACTCCTTGTTAAAGCAGGAGTTACTCCTGTGGCAGGAGTCGTTTAAGTTTGCGCGCATTGTTTAATTGTGCTCGCTTGCGGTGCTTTCGATTTCGATTGTTATTAACAATGCGCTGCGCACGTTCCATCGACGGCTCAGGTTCGAGGCTTTTTTCACACTTTTAAACGCCAAAGACAACAAGCAAGTCAATTCACTCTCTCTTTCGATTGATTAACGAGTAATGCGAGAGTAATGTGAAGAATAGATGCGGAGAATCAGTCTTGTTAGTTCTTCGGTTGGGTGTCAAGTTACACTCGAGTGCAAGTGACGCGGTTTTCACACGCTTGCGAAGAATGCTTCATCGCGCGATTATGGATGCGCACAATGATCGCGGAGATCACAATTCACAAGCGGTGATTTAAATTCACTCTCGTGATCATTTCTCACAAATAAACGATGAAGAGTTGTTGAGTTAGTTAATGCAGATCACTTTTACTTTTATTAAATTAAAATTGTGAAGATTTAGAAAACATTTATGAGAGTTAAAGGATATAAATTTTGTAATATATTTTTTACATTTTTAGTTATAACTTACAAAATATTTAAGTTATAACGCTATAATTTTAGTGATATATAATAAATATCCTTGTTTATGTATGTACCAACTTTTAGGAAGATAACTTAAAGGACACAACTTTTATAATTAATTTTGTTTTGGTTGACTGCAATGCGCGCATTCCAATTATTTTTAATTTTTCTCTAATAACTCAAAAACTATTTACTTTGCAATAATCAAATTTTAATCATTTATCAACAATATTATGATGCTTATCTTTACAAAATTTCATAGCGATATCTTAAATGGAAAATCAGTTTCTGTTAGTTTTTTATTGGAGACTTTAATGCGCGCATTCCATTTTTAAAATTTATTATTTCATTTTTTTTGCTAATAATTCAAAAACTATTCACTCTACAATAACAAAATTTTAAAAGCGAGTAAACAATATTACAATCCTTATCTATACCAAATTTCATCTAGTTATCTTTATTGGAAAGTCAGTTTCTGTTGCTTTTTCTTTGCTTAATTTTCTTCTCTCTACGCGTCGAACAATTTAAATAAAATTAAACTCAAATAATTACAACTCGTAAAAAGAATATCTTTATCTTTAACGAGCGTACATTACACATTACTTATTTTTATTTGATTTCATTTTCTCGTTCAGTTTTTGTTTGTAATTTTGGCCACGTGTCCGCGCCGCGCATGTGGTTCATGCTCATATTATTACTTAGGATTAGATTTTTTCTCGGCGATTAAATTTTTTACGTCGTGAAATTACGCGTAATAAATACGGCTATCTGCGTTGGACTTTTTTTGGGATCACATCTTAGCATCATTCGAAAGTAATCTAGAATCGCTCGTCCGTCACCGAGAAAAAAAAAACACATACGGGACGAAACCGAGACGAAATAGAAACGCGTGCGGAAGCAAAAAAGTCGACGCGAGATGATGATGCGCGTAAATAAAAATATAAATCATTTTACTCCGCATCATACTCGCACATATATTAAACAAATTTTTCAAAAATGATTGAAAAATATCCTCTAAACGTTTTTCTAATTAATTCTGAAATGTGAAAACTTCCCGAGTGCGTTTTTAACGTTTGCGCTTAATTAAAACGATCTGTTGATGTTTGTATCGATGCGGAATGCTTTGTGCAGGCACGTAAAAAAACTGCTGGCCAACTAATTGCTTGTTGGGCATGATGCCACTAATGACGGGCAATTTATTCGTCGTTAATTAGCCCATCGCGCGCTGATTTACGGCGGGTTTGTCTTCGGCATTGCGGCTCTCGTCGTAATCTCATTTCACTAATCGCTCTAATCACTCCGATACTCTAATGCAGAGTGAAAGACTAGTGTTGGCACACGCTCATCAGCATCCGGCACCCGGCATCCGTACCCAACGAAAATTATCTACATTTACAGCTGAGGTAAAAAGTTGGTGCGCTCGTGCCACTTATTTAAGGCACGAAATAAAACCGAATTTGATGACATCAAACTGGCAGGAAGTTTAGGAAAAGACGAGATGAGGAAGCTGGGTTAAGCGCTAATGATACTCTGTGTTGTAAACGCTCCGAAGTTGACGCATCCGCAATTAAATAATTAATGGCGCGCGCGCGCGCGCGAGCGCTGGTTTTGTTGTTTCGGATAATTGCAGGACGTAAAACTGATTCAAATTGTCAAAAAATTAGGTTTATAGGAAGGCATAGTAAAAATTGATTGTTTAATTAAATGCCAAAGAAATGTTGCAAGGCAAATGACTAAATAATGATATGTTAAGGCGTTGTCATTGTAAATGTAACAAGAAACACAAGAATTCAACGTGAAAAACTGTAATGAATAGTTTTCTGGATTTCTCTTGAAAAAACATAGTAATCACTATTATTTACAACAAATCTTTGGTATATTTACAGATAATAAACTGCTTTATTTATGTTTGAAATTTGGTTTGATTTGAAGAAGTAGTTTTGAAGATATTTGACTTTTAATCTGGGTTCGTCGCTTGTTAGTAAAATATTAAAATCTTTAAACAAAATTCCTTATAAATAATTATTTTACCAAGAAAATAGTTTGAAAATTTACAGAATTATACCTCAAATATTTCTTTATACACTGCTTTAATTTCTTTCCTTTAACTTAATAACTTTCTACCTTATGAGTAATTTTACCTGTTGTGACTAATTGCGCGCATTAAAGTCTCCCAAGAAAGTACAGTAATGAAGCTTTACTACAAATACTCAATTAGTTTTATGAATGTCCAGTTTAATGTTTTTTGTTGTGCGTTTTAATATTTACCCGGAATATTTCTTTCCAACTCCAAATACTTCCATTTCCGGTTATAAAACTCACCTAACTGTTGATGCTGCTTGGATTGCTCGAATTGCTCGCATTGTCCATACATGTAGATAGAACCTGAACGTTTTTGTGTTGTTGCTCTTCTTCGGTGTGCACGTAGGGAACGTGCGCGCGTTCCTCGCTCCTTTCTAGCGGCGGTCGGCAAGTGCACAAATAAGTGCACGCCGCGATGCTGCGATTAACACGCGCGAAGAGTACATGAAGGTGCGCTGCGCGCCGGAATCGAGTGCAGTTGTAAACCAGTAAGGACCCACCGCTGCGGCGCGACCTTTCCGAGGTTGCTCGCGCATGCGGGCACACCGAGGAGCGGCCTTCCGCAGTCTCTGCGCTGCGCATTTCTTTCATCATCTAGTTATAGATCTATGCGCCTACCTGCAGATGCAGGAGCAGCAGCGCTAAAAGCAGAATTAATATCTAGGATGTGTTTGGCGCTTGTGTACTTTATTAAACGCTTGGTCTTTTAAGCGCGGCTTAAGCCGACTTAAATGCAGGATTCAACTTCGGTGGGTAATAAATGTTATTGCTTTATTACCGCGTGTAATTCCAGGAGATCTAATTTCTTTCGTTACGTTTGCATGCTGGTGATGTGTTGTGTGTGCAGTTGTGGCTTGGCGCGCGTCAGGAGGGATTTTTTGCCGGTTTCGCACTCGACGCGCATTCCTAACGGCACATAACTTACGGCGGTGACTTGCGCGATGTGTATCGTGGATATTATGTAAATGCGCGCCGATGTGTCGCCGCTGCGTGAGCGCCGAGATCGACTTTTCCTGTTTGAGCTAAAATTAGAAAAAGCGAAGGACGAACGGAATGTTTTGCAATTGAGACGCCCAGCGCATTGAGCAGCGATAAGAAAAATTTAGATTACGGTTGAAGTGTTGGTTGAGCTTTGTGCATTTACACGCATTACCATTATTTAAATAAGGATTAACGGCAGGATAATTGCATTAGACGCTTTATTATTTAGTATTAGATTGGTTTAAGTGACTGTTTCATTTGATACATTGACTGGAAAACAGAATTATGAGTATTTTGTATTTTTATTTGAGTTTCTCGCTTGTTTTTGGACGAATTGAAGTTTTTAAAGAAAAATGCTTCTAATTAGTTAATTTCATACTTAATTAACCTACTTTTTTCAGAAAGTAATATGTTTCATTGCCTTTATATATGTGTTAAATTTTATTGTTGTAACTTTATTATTTTCTGAGATATATTTAAAAAACTATGCTATTTGCCTCGGACGCATTGAAGTCTCCAAATAAAAATGCAAATAACTCAGCGAATTTTAAACCAATTTTCCTCAAATTTTGTAAAAACATTCCTTATTAAGTTATATATCCTCTACAGTAAAATATTTGTTAATATCTTCATTACTTTAAAAGTTATAAACAATTTTATTGTTAAAAGTAAAAAATTTCACCTGTTTTTCATTCTTGTTTAAAACTTACTTCTAAGATAAGTTTCCAACATTAATTTTGTTTAAGATAATAACAACTAATGTTCTTTGAGGTTTCTTGTACCTACTGGTATCTCTCTACCCAAAAAGCGAGCCTCAAATCTCGATCTAGTTTGCTCGCAACGAAACGTGCGATAAGAGAGTGTTATTAGTGTAACAGCGGGAGCGTTTCGTGCGCTCTTCCTTCTTCGGCCGGAATACGCAAGCTCGCGTACGCCCGAGACGAGCGCGCACCTAGTTATTACAGTTTAAAGTGTTTCGAACGTGTAAGTACGAAGCAATTTCAGGAGTGGTCTCGTCCGGCATCTCGCAGCATCACCACATCTTTCTCCGTACACCGAGTGTTTCAATATTAACCTCAAAATTACAAAACTAAAATTCCTAAAAAAATAAAATTTTTGGGTTCGTGCCTTGTTCTTAATATGCAATCATTGAAGTCACTGGAAAATATTAGTAGATAAATGTATTGTGGATGCTTTTATAACACTTGGTGTGTTATTAGATTGTGAAAATGAGTCGCGGTCGATCGGATAAGCATGCCTGCGTTGGCTGCGAACGAAGCACATCTCCGGAGGGCATGTTTGGCCGGCCGCGCGCTCGTACATGAACATGTTTGTCTTCTCGCGGCGCGCGCGCGCGATCGCACATGCACTACTTATTCGCGCACTCCATTTTACATTCGCCGCGCTTTTTATTTTCGGCGCTCGCAGCCGAAGAAAGGCGGATGGTGCGCGCAGGTGACCGCCGCGAATCTGATACGCAGCGAGCCGATATGCGATCGCGCCGGCCAGCGAGAGATCTTTTCCAATGTCGAGGAAACTCGCATCCGAGAATATCAATAACGCCATCGATCCCAAACCAGCCAAGCATTCAGCTATCCTTGCATCCGAACAACCAGCAAGTACACACACATTACATTTGTGAATGTTCTTCGCGGACGTGAAAGACGGTTTCCGTTAAGTTACATGCATCTGAAAGGTAGCCAACATGTTCAGTGATAAGGAAAAGGGAAAAATCTTTAAATTTTTTGTAGTTTAATACAAGAAATTAGGTTTTTTGTATTTTTAAAGTTTAATTTAAGAAGAAACTTGAAATTTTTGCAACTTTTGCTATTTTCCTTGTTAATTTGACAAATTAATGGTTTTTCTTTGAAAATAATGTTTTAATTTATTTATTATGAGCATAATTATGCATTACTAATTGATATTCTTTAATAATATGATTAAAAACCAATTAAAAAATAAAAATTTCCCGGGTTTGTCGCTTGCTTTTACAAAAGCATTGAAGTCTCCAAACAAAAACTACTGTAAAAGACGAATCCTTAATGTGATATCCTTCAAAATTGGCGAAAATATGGAAAATTATATTCTCTAAAGACTTGCTAAATTTGTTTATTGTAATATTGTTACTTTTAAAGTTATTGATAATTTTCTAAAAATATAATTTCTTGCAAAAATTTTACTCTTAATACACTTTATTCATACATAAAACTAAAATTTATTTATAATTGTATACTTTATAAGTAAAAGTACACCAATGAAAACATATTATGAGAATTATGAAGGTGTGTGAATGCAAAACAAAGCCATACGCGAGCGCAGCAACCTTGTGGGACCTTGCAGCTCATGAATATTATGATATCTAGTGAAAGTGAAACCTAATGAATAAATCACACAATTCATAATTTTATTGTGGATTTAATTCAATTGAATTCAGTGCGATTCAATTAATTTTCAAATTTTTTCACTTCTCAACCAACAAATATCACCATGATGAATAACTTACACTGCGTTTTTCAAGAAAATGTAAACGTGTAAAGCAATTAATAACAAAATCAAAGTGAAAAGTGTTGAATGAACACCACATCTTCGAATCGCCCGAGCGTCGATTTCGTACGTGATTTCTCGTCGTTTCGATGGCAATTTGTAGCTGAGCGGTTTTTGCGCGCGCCGCATGTGTGCTCGAATGATGTACGATTACCAGTAGTACGTGCGTAGTGCATCACCATTCGTACACAGAGAGCACAGAAAGAAGACTTGGCTCGCGCCTCTCTCCAGCTGGAGTTGACTTTGGACTTGTAGTGCCTTATAGAGTACGTGTCTCTAATTTCTATTTACGAGCCGCTCGCGACGAGTCCTTTCGATTCCTAGGTACATGCAGGCCCAAGTGAAGTGAAGAACTTGAGTGTCCAGCACATTCAGGGAAATGTTAAAAATTCTCCGGCGATTAGTAACGGCGGCCGCGTTGAGTAATGAGCGACACGACGCGCCACGAAAATCACGTACGAATTAGACAAATAGTGCGTGCTTATGTAAGAAATTAAAAGAAGAAGAGGGATAAAAATGTAATGTATCAAAAGAACTTAGAGGAACAGGGATATTAATGGTGCGGTACGAAGGTGACAAATTTTTGTCAGCAGGTGGCTTTTCTAACGTAATTATTAATTTGAAAAGTCAAGATAAACAATTATTTTGAGTATTTTTAAACTATGGGAATCAAAATATTGTAATAATGAATGGATCTTGATTATAAATATAGTAATACCAAACACGTATTTATTTTCTTGTTACGCAAATATTAAAAATTATTTTGAAAAATTGCAAAAAAAACTTGAAAAACCGCGAAAAACATCAATTTTAGCAAACAATTCATTACTGAAGTCACTACCTCAGTCGGAACTAGGTATGCGTGGAAACTGCTTGGATTCATTAATAACTTGATTATACAATTTTGTAATCATTTTTTTGATTTTTGCAAAAAATTTTAGCAAAAATGGAATTTTTACCAATAAAATCAACAATTTTAGCAAAAATATATTGATTATGTTAAAATATATTACATTTTATAGCATAAAATTTAATTTTTAATAAATAATTAACATGTTTAATATAAAACTGCAAAATTTTAGCGAAAAAATGAAAATTTTAGCAAAAAAAAGCAAAAACTTTGCAAAAACTCAAAAAAACTGTTCCCACTAACATTACAGATCATTAGAAACCGCGACACATCCTGGAAATGATAAATTCCGACGTTGTCCACTCTACAATTTATTAACTCGTATATTCCTCACCTTAATTTCTTTTAATCTTATTAAAAAGTGACTTTAACGCCGCGCGCAGAACAGGCCACTAACCCACGCTCATTTTTAAAGCTTACAGGCGAAATTAAGCCATAACTTAGCTCCGCACCGTAATAATCCAAGGTGTTATTTATGATTTTCCGGCATTTAACAAGATTTTTTCCTCCTCAAATCAGCTTCACAGCCAACTGGTAGTCGCTAGTGCGGTTCTAGTTATAGTTGATTGTCGGTTTTGTCAGGAGAGCGCGAATGGAAGCCCTGCTGACTTTGTGGCGCTCATTTAAAGATGATTTACATCGATTGTTCTTGCTCTTGTTCTTGTCGGCGGCGCGGCGTGAGGAACGAGGAAAATGATGCGGTCTGCGTCGCCAGTGCGCGAAACCATTAAATTGTCGGTGTAAGCGTGCGCGAACACGGCGCATCGGCCAATTAACAAGGCGTAAAGCTGCGAACGCATGAAATCGGCGTAAAACGGTGTTTACACGCGCCGCCATGCGAGGAAAATACTTGTGGTGCATGTTAAACACTACAATGATTACAAAGTCAATCATATAATACATTTACAAATAAATATAAACGCAAAAAACTCAGAAAAACTTAAATTTTGCGAATTTTACAAAAAAAAATCGCGAAATTTTAGTTAATTTTTAAATATTTGTAGAAATTTCACTAAATTCAAACTTATAGACACAATTAGCATAAACATATCAACTATGTTTAAGTACGATTAAATATGGCTGGTGGCGGTTCGATAAATGTTGATGCTGGTTGTAAATTTGTCGATTTATCGAGCGATTTAGCGGTTCTCGGACGAAATTCTCCGACGATTTGCATGCGAATGGTCGGGACTAATGTAAATGTCGGTGCGTTACACGATTTTGGACTTCTGGAAACAACTCGAGAGATGCTATTAGATAAATCGCAATGGTAGAAATTGAAATTAACTAACAAAATATTTGCGAATTACTTTCATCTAAACGGAAAAATTTTCGGAATTTTAACATGATTTTTAAAAAATTCACTTTCTAAGAGATATTTTGCTAATTTTACAAGGAGAAATTACTTTTGCGATGTTTAAAATAAACACAAAATTATAAATTTTATGTTTGAGGGCTTTTAGAGCTTTTAAAAGCTCATTTTGCGACGTTTATCACAAAATTCTAAATATAGAGAAAGCTCAATTACAAATGTTTTTCCAAAACAACTTATTTTTACGATTTTCTCTCCTTTCTTGATTAAGATTTAATGCAATAAAAGCCATCGGCAAATAAAAATATCAAGAGCACATCCTGTCGCTGGTGTCCTGCTGAGTGTCTCGAGCGGATGCTGGCGCACGTCGGCGGTAATGTTGTTGGCACTTTACCTCGCCTGGCACTTTATGTGTTTTACTTTATGCGCTCGACTTTGTCTTCGTTAGTGTCGCTTCTTCTTCCTTCACTTCACTTTGCTTCACTGCTTGAATTGGCTGGCATCCTGAGGTCGATGTTGCGCTGTTGCATACGCGGCGATTTGATTTGATTTTCTTGCGTTTACTTGGTGCGCGCGCGCGCGTCGAGCGGATTTAATAGATATTAGATTCATTAACATTCAATCGCGAGGCAGCCAGTGAGCGACTTCTGGGCGCGCTGAATGTGGCCAATTTCCTGCCGCGTGTCGACATCGATGTCTTTTTGTTGCGCGCGCATCCGCCTGGAATAACAGGCAATACGATTACGGGCCATAAACTCGATGGGGCACGCATTGCGATGCCGATTGATCGATTGCGTTTGAGAATTGCGGCAATTGTGCAAATTGCTAGTTTAATATCTGAAGACATCTTCAATTTTAGAGGTTGATGATGGAAATACAAGTGGCCTGGTTTCTGGAGGTAAATTTACAGCAAAAACAAAATTAGAGAATAGATATTTTTGAAAATTATGAGAAAAGAGCTTTAGAGCTTTTAGAAATGATTTTAGAGCTTTAAAAAAAGCTCAAAATAAATTTTGAACAAAAAAATCATTAATAAATTTAAAAAAGTTGAAAATCAAAAAAGTTCATCGAGGAGAGCTTTCAAAAAAGCTCAAAAATAAATTTATTTTCCAAAAAACTCATAAATAAAATTAATTTATAATAAAAAAATATTTTAATTGTAAATGGTCCAAAAAGCTCAAAAGCTCTTCATTTTTATTTCCACTTGAACTTAACGTTTAGAGCTTTTGTAATATTGACATCTTAATAAACTCACAAATTCAATAACTTGAGTCTAACGGCTGTTCACAATTCATAATTCGAATATCACAATATAATATCGTATGGTTATTTATTTATTTATTTAACGATGATGGCATTATGCTCCTTGTGAACACGCGGTATTCTCCGCGCAGCGCGAACAAACGCGACGCGATAACGGTCCATTAACTTACTATAAATAAAATGTAAATATCTATAAATTATTTCGACGAAATTGAAAGATCAAAAGCGAGCCAGGAGAATTAAAAGCAATCGGAGAGACGCGCCGGATGACCATCCTCATCCTCGACGTAGGATAATATGTTAATCGATGGCGTGGCTAATGGGATTTAATATACAATGTGTTCAAAGTATCAAAAATATCAAAAATCAAAAACTAAACTAATAAACTTTATAATAAAAAATTTTATACTTTAAACACATTGTATGTAAATATTTATGTTGACATAGCTCCAAGCGTAATTAATTTATGCAAATCCGTCTTCCTCTCAAATTAAATCAGTTTTTTTCTCCGATGCGGTTTTTATCTTTCTTCTGAATTCTGGAGGACGCTGAAGTGCTGTTACTTTTTATTAGCTCGAGTTTCGCTTAATTTGCAGCGGTGCTTTACCTCGGCGGCATAATTTATCGCTCGATTAGCTTGGAAATAGAACTGTAATCGATTAAATTAAGAATTAAATCAGAAATTATATAAGCGGGCATTTCGGGTCGGGTTCGTCGCTTTATAATCTCGTCAAGCATTAAAGTCTCCAAAAGAAAAAACGCAGAATATAATCATTAATGAAACTATTTAGTTATAAATAAAGCTATAAATTAAATTTTTGATGTTTTAAAAGTTTTTGCATTAATAAATTATGTTGACATTCTTCTATTGAGTGTATAAGGACATTAATTAAATAGATTTTCTTTTGAGGCGTCTAAAACGTGTGTTGGTCGGTGATGACATTTGGTCGCGCACTGATTGTCGCGCAAATTATACTTCTTCCTTGCTTCTGGTACTTGTTGATCTTGTTGAGCTTCTTTTGCGTTTGGACGCGTTGAATTACATGTGTAATGATCGCCTTTGGTGTGAATGTGTTTGTGTATGATAAAATTTGGGTTACGTTAGATTGGCGTCTAGTTCTTATGCTTTTCGTGTCTAAACTCTAAAGCGTCGAGTCAAGTGCGCGAGTGTAAATAAAGCGACGGCTCGTAAAGTGCGAAACGATCATAAATAAACGTCAATTTTTTCTGGCAATGATTAAAAAAATTAACAAAATGCTTTAGGTTTAATATACAGGATCATTACATTAATTATTATTATAAAATTAATAATATTTTTGTTTAAATTGATTTAAAATTAAAAAAAAAGCTCAAAAAGCTCTTTAAAAGTTTTTTTTTTGATTTTTAAGATTATTTTGTGTAACATTCGGTATAAATTGACAAACAAATGGAAATCTAAACCAGAACTAAACGCGCCGACCGCAAATGTCCATCCAGTCGATGCCCGAGTTTGCATTCGACTTGAGCTGCGGCACGAAATTTTTAATTCGCCGCGATAAATCATTATAAATTACTCGCGTCGGTCGCGCGTACAACGCCCATAAACGCGTGTGTAGTACCGTAAACGCGAGCTTTTCTTACTGATCTTCTTGTGGTCGGCGATCGTGATCCTCATTCGCATCGCGAATGCAAAATGCTAATATTTTGCACAAAACGGTATCGAATTGATGTTTTGTAGGTAATCATATTTTCAAAACGAAAAAAAAACGAAAATTTTATATTTCAGTATATTGAGGCTGAAATACTTGTTTTTGAAGTTTGCAAGCATCTTTAAAGTATTGAACAGATTGTTATCGCTTGAAGAGAATATTATTACAGTATGCAAATTGTGACGAGGCAATTTTAAAAGTCGATGCAAGCAAATGTTAATTAAGTTTGCGCCGCAAAGGGGAAAAATACGCAGCCATTGACAAAATTGACTCAAAACGAATATAAAGTGATGTGTTCATTTCGTATGAATTTTATGGGTTTTTATCAGTACCGGATTTAGGAAAAATAAAAAAATTATTTTTTTTGCAAAAAAAATTAAAAAATCATTTAATGTGATAAAATAGTTATCTGCATATTATATTTTTCTGAAAATACAATCAGTTTTTTAAATATTTACTGAAATATTTGTTCAAATTGAAAAAAAATTAATATTTTTGTCAATTTTTGAGTTTTTATGATTTTTTAAAACTTTTTTAACCTGAAATTTAAGTAAAATTATATAAAACTGGCCAAAATACATAATAATTTAATTTTTCCTTCTTATATTGACAGTTTTAACAATTTTTCTATAAATTTCTTACTTTTGTTATTGATCCGTCACTGAAAATAATCCGACATTGTAGTAATAATCGAAGCACACTTATGAAACTTTTATCGACCGGTCGGCTTGCGTCTCGCGGAAAATAATCGAGTCGTAAAGGCGCACCGGGCGCGCGCATCGCATGACACGAATTACATAAAAATGCCGACTTTATTAAGTACGAAGAGCGACGCAGCGGCGCGGCCGAAGAAGAAATAAAAGCGCGCACAAGCCTGCACGCTTCATTACGCCTCGCGGCACGGCGCTACTATACTCGGAACTCTAGCCAAAGCACTCACTCAAGCATTTCTTCTCGTGCCGCGCTCTTTTAGAGCTCTTGCTTTTCATTTATCGTGAATACGTTGAATCCGCGCTTCGATTTCTTCGCTCGTGCGCGCTTTGAGCTTTTTTAGGGCGCGCGCGGCGGTTTTTTGCGTCGCGCCGCTTCGCCGGGCACACATAACCTCAAACCTCTACGAATTGCAATAGAAATCAAAATATAAAGATTCGAATGCATTCGTGCGCAATTGTGAGCATTCACGTTTTGAAAGTAATTTAATTATCAACGTTTTCATCCATGTAAGCAATTTTAACGTACTTGTTAAAAGTACAAACTACACTTTATTATAAAATACATTCACTTTATCACACATTTCACACATCCAAATATTTTTTGAGAAAATTTATGACACACTGTATGTTGGTGTGGATTTTTATTTACGCGTGTGTTGAGCACGTGCACAATCACTTTTTACTACTCACGATCGCTGTATTTATGCGCTATCTCCGTTTTACTTCGAGTTGGGTGAAGTGAAATGTGTGTGAGTGTAGTGCATGTTTTATTAAGATTAGTACAAAGTGCGCACGTGCAAAAACGGCGCGCACGTTCGCGCAAACATGGCAAACACAGGCAATAATCATAATCGTAACGATAATGGCATCATCCGCAAGAAGGAAGAGAGGAGGAGGTAAACGTGCCAACGGATAATAAAATATAATCAAACAATACCACAGGATAAATAATTGAATCAGTGGCACGTAGGAAGATGTGATTGAGGTTATGGGAGATTTTTTTATTGGAAAATTGGAATTTTACGTTAAAAAAATGAACAAAAAGTAAAAAATTTGTTTTATTTTACAAATTTTCACACATTTTCTTATTATTCAATATTTTCTTTACTGCCTTGGCATAATTGAATCAATAATGACACGTAAGGAGCAATAATTGAGGTTATGAAATTTTTTTCTGTTTAAAAATCGAGATTTTGTACAAAAAAATGAATCAAAAGTAAAAATTTAACTTTTTTTTTTACAAATTCTTACATATTTTCTATTCTTTAATGATGTACTTTACTAGCTAGGCGCAATTAAATTAATAATGCTACGTAGAAAGCAATTATTGAGATTATGAGCAGTTTTTTTTAAGTGAAAAATTAATTTTTTACGCAAAAAGTTAAATCAAAAGTAAAAATTTTCATTTTTTTCAAAGTTTTTTAACATTTTTCTTATTTTTCAATGTTTTACTTTACTACCTAGGCATGAAAATGTTATTTTAAAGCCCCCGTAGCAAATGTAACAATATCTAGACTCGCGATGCTTTTTGCCCGCATCTGAAATCGCAGCTGAAGGAAGCACAGCTTGAGCACTAGACAACAAGGAAATGGCCTGGGAAGGCGAGCGCACGAAGCCAACAAAACAAGAGATAAATGCCGAAGCGCGATTATGGCGATACCGATACCGCGGCCGCTTGTAAATGCTGTAAATGTTTCTTCTTGTAAAACGCGAGCGCGAACGCGAACTTGCACGTGTACCACCACTTCTTCATACAATTGCCGGCGTTCTTCAGTTTATAGATAACTGTGGTTGGGTATATTTTATGAACAAACGTTATTGTAATAATAAACACAAAAAATTTTAAATTACAAAAAAGCAAAAACATTAAAAACAAATTTTTGCATTTGTTGCACACAACATTATCTCGACCACCAGTAATTTTTATTTTTAAAAATACAGTGTGTTTTTATTTTATTTTATTTTCATTTTAAAATATTGAATATGTTGTGTTCAACGTAGGCGATGATATATGCATGCGATGCTGAAGGACGCGTCCGCCTCCTGCCATCCTTCTTCGCATCCTTCGCCAGCGCAGCATCCTGCGCGTGTAATTCGGGACCCCTCGGGGCGCTATTAGACCGCCGGAACGATAACGACCAGTCGGTCGCTTCATTTATATTCAGTAGCGCATCGGCCAACAACCACTTTTATACTGGGTGTAAACACAAAGCATAAATTTCAAAATCTATCATCATGAACCGACTTAAGTCACTTTTTGTGATATTTAATGACTTAAGTAATATTACTTAAGTAACAAAAATTTAAATCATAATAAAAGAGTTAATTTAAACATAACAAAACTTCACTCGTAGCTATATACTAGTCGGTTTTGTTCTAAGTCGTCTTTGGATAACTCTTAAGCCTTGCGACTTAAGTTATGGCGAGTTACCGGCATTCCAGTTTGAACGGATGTTGATAATCGCCCGCTGCATCTATGTTATGCTTTATTAGTTGCGAGTTAGTTAGCTAACTGGCTCATAAATATCTTTTTTCTCAACTTTACCACAAAAAAACAAATCAAACATCGAATTTTTCTATTTTATTCTTTGATGTTTCATTAATTCAATACGCACAAGCCGTAGTATTCGCAAGATTCTCGTTTACGATGAATTTTTTACTCATCCGAAGATTTCTTTGGTTTCTTTGGTTTCATGCTTTTCATATTGGTATCGTTGAGTGTCGTTAGTGGATGCACCTGTTGGCGCCCGTCGC
This sequence comes from Dalotia coriaria, assembly GCF_025399875.1. Taxonomy (NCBI): domain Eukaryota; kingdom Metazoa; phylum Arthropoda; class Insecta; order Coleoptera; family Staphylinidae; genus Dalotia; species Dalotia coriaria. The sequence continues at coordinate 8,870,797 of NW_027045445.1, forward strand.
TTTATTACCTCTACGCATCCTTTGCTCTTTGGTTTCTTTGACTTCTTCAGTTCTTCAGTGCTTCAACTTCGTTCCGGTCATAGTGTCTCGTCTGCAGCACATTAATTGAGAAACCCTCATTGTACTACACCTGATTAACAGGTATATAATATACAGTGCGTACAAAAAATCTCAAAACAAAAAAAAATTAATGAATTGTTTGTTTGTGCTCAGCGTATCAAACCGCAATAAGAAATTAAAAAAAAAATTCTCTGAGTGAATGAATGAATCAATTAAATTTTTGTTTCTTTATTTCATTCATTATTTTTTTTTGTGAGTCAAGATTCTTATTTTTGAAAAATCTGTTTCGTTATGGATGTTGTTGTTCAGGTCGTAATTGTGTGGCAGCCTTAAAAGGAGAATGCATTTCGCCATTGATTGGACTTCTGTTTAAGGCACCTCATCTTCTTTCCGCGTCGCACAGAATGTTTACGACTAGCAGGGAGCAGCGCGCAGCCAAATCGGTAATGAGCCGGTTAATAACTGGAGCGTAGAGTGAGATCGTCACTCCGCTCCTTCATTCTTCCGTATTCCTTATAACTTTGACCAGTATCCAACATCCAGCATCCAACAACCACAGCATGATTATTATGTGCTTTCAATGTATTCCTCTCTCTGTGTGTGAATGTGTGTGTTGGATGGACAGTAGCAGCTCATAACCTGCCACACCCAGCGCACCATCACCGCTTCTCCTCGGCTTCTTGGCTTGAGGTCGAACCGGAGCAAAGCCTCACAATTATCTTTCGCCTCTGCGGCCGCACTGCGGAGTTATCTAGAGTGATCCGTTGGCATCCTCGTTACACCCGTTATTACATCCTACGGTCGAGCTGCGCGCGGTGCCGTACACGTATCGTAGATTAACTTTTTTCCATCCTTTTGGCGTGTTTCGGTTTTTTTTCGTTCTGCTGCCGGCTGCGCTCGCGTTTGCATGTCGTTCGCGTGAATGATGAAACTGCCGTATAAAGGCGCGCAACCCGCCGGCGATACCAGATACATCACGCTGCCGAAGAGTACACTGACCAGTAACCTCAAACAAGCGCAGATTTGTTTTTAATTATTATTATTATATACGTGGATTTTTGCGTGGAGGCGAATATTGATTTGTGTATTTTGCTTGCCGATTGGAAATTTTGTCCTCTTTGCGGCAGAGTTGAAAGCCGATGGAAGAATGCCGGCGCGTATAAAAATCCTCCTGCGCGGCGAAGTATAAAAGAGCGCCGGCTCGTAAACGCATGCATCGCGAGCGGCCAGCGGGCCCAAACGAGGCGGCGCGCAGAGACAATGGGACAAAGCGAAGCCGCCCCGATATTATTATAAAATCCTTGTTTGCGCGCGCGCGCGTCGCATGGCGGTAGCCGGTGGACTCTCGCGAGTTACGTTCTTACTTTCCGCAACAATCACGACCAATAAATACGCTCAAAAACCGAGTGTGGCCAGTAAAACTCTAAAAAATAAAAATTTCTCAAAAAGAAATAAATTTATTTTATTTCAACCAGAAACACTCTGTATATTGAGAATCATTGTGAGCGCTACTGTCGCGCACGCCGAGTGTAACACCCCACCGGCGTCGCAGCGCGGCTTCTTAGATCTTTCGCCGACGATTCAGAGTTTTCTTGTATTTTCTGAATCGTGTGAGACTTTTTGATTATTCCTCTTTTTATTCTGTTACTCGTATCTATCCTCTTCTCATTATTGCTTTTATTTGATTATTGGACATTTTTGTGCGCGTAGACATGAAAAAACCTGAAAATTAAGGTTTTTTCTGTGGAGACTTTAACGAGTGATTAGTGCACGAACCCGCTGGGATGTGAGCTTTTTTTGTTAAGTGGTTTATTGGTTGGTATGTTTCTATCATTCTCGATGCCTTGAGAAATCTTCGGATTGCAACACCGAAAATATTTTTATAAGAAAAAAAATTGAATTGTATTCTTAAAGCTCTCGGAGCTTTTACGCGTTGGTATTATAACGACATAATTAACGCGTCGAACAATGCGTTGCGAATTAACGCGTTCTCACATTCTTCATCATCTGAAGAAGCTTTTTTTTATTTATTGTTATTTTGATCCTAAAAGCTCTATTTTTTGTGTTTAAATATCAAAATATTTATAAATATTTGTTTTTTCTTTGCAGATAAGACATAGATTTGGTTGTTACGATGAAACATCACAGGTGGGTGGACGAAAAGTGCGCCATTGCAACTGGGTGCGTTTCGTACGTGTTGCCACAGCTTTCCACGCCAACGTCAATCTGGTAGCAACAAAAGTACGCGGTGAACCTGTCTATGAAGCCGTCAAACCCATTCCGCCCGGCACGGAGCTTTTGGTTTATTATTTACCGGAAAGACCCGAGGAGCTTTTCTTTGTCAGGATGCGTGCGTCACTTTATCGTCAAACCATGGATTCTATTCTAGAAGGTAAAAAAATCAACATTTACTTTAAAAAAGCTCATAAAAGCTCTAAAAATTTCAAAAACTTATAAAAATATTTAATATTCAGATTCACCATTGGATCTATCAATGTCATTACTCTCGCGTGCATTATCCGGTTCACCACCAAGCGCTGAAGACGAAGGCAAATCAGTTTCCGGCGATTCTTCAGCCGCTAGCTCGCAGGGTGACTTACCAGACAATCATACTCCTGCGCCCACCCCACGTGCACGACCCAGGGAAAGAACACTGCTTCCCTGCTCCGTATGCTCAAAAGCTTTCGATCGGCCATCTTTACTTAAGAGACATATGAGGACACACACTGGTAATTAATACTTACTTAAATTAATCAAAAAAAAAAAATTTTTAAAATTTTCTAATTTTTTTAAACTAGGTGAAAAACCACACGTTTGCATGGTTTGCGGCAAAGGGTTCAGCACCTCTTCATCCCTCAACACCCACCGCCGTATCCACAGCGGTGAGAAACCACATCAGTGTCCGGTGTGCATGAAAAGATTCACCGCCTCATCGAACTTGTACTATCATCGGATGACACACATTAAGGTACGTAATTTAACAATAATAATAATAAATGCATTCGTTGAATCCGTTGGAAATACTTGTATCCTTGAACTTTCACTCTTTGCAATGACTCCGTCGTCTGCGTCTGCGTGCTTTTTGCCATTCTGCAGGATGCGGCCCAGCAGACGCCATTGTCTTTTAAAGTTCTCACGCGTCGCATTATTATGCACATTACCGCCGCGTCGACTTTTCAACTTTGACTCAAAGAAAACGCGAGTTAATTGTTCAAACAATACCATCCAGTGCTCACGCATGACGCATAATAGAATAATAATTAAATAATTTAAAAGCGAATTAATGCGGACGCAATACTCACCATCACCACACTGCGTAATTATCTAGGGCACTGTGTGCAATTATACTGAGTGATGTAATTTTAATTTTTAATTTTTTTAAATTTTAAACACTCTGTATGTTAATATGTTGGTATTAATCTTAATGTCCCGGGTGATGTGTGTGAATTCCTCACCCGCCGACCATTGTCCATCAACCGACAAATATCGTGATGAGGGGAAGTCACCGTGAGAACTTTAAGCTGACTTAAGTTTAAGTTAACTTAAGTTAAGAAAACACATTCGTGTCACACTCGAGCGACTCGCACTTGTACGCATGCACTTGTTCGATTGTTTTCTTATTAATTCTTCACGCACCCTTTTTCTGGCCGGTGCTCCACTTTACTTAAGCCATAAGGCTTAGGCTTAAGTCATGCGCGTTGTGCTCGACTTCACTTTCCCTCGCATGTCGAAATCAACATGCATATATGTTTTGTGTGTGTGTGAAAGGGCAAAAGGTGGCTCCGAGGTGCGTATCGTCTTACTGGTTACCTCTTACCTCACTGAAGGTGGAGGCGATGCGTCGTACGCATCATCGACGTGAGAAAAACGCTATAAGAACAATAACAATGCGGAGCAAACAAAGCGAAACCGACGCAACCGACGACGATGAATTTATGCATACATGTGTGAATTAGATGCGTACAAATAAAATTACGAGTAGAACGTGAGTCAAGTGCAGACAATGCATAATATTTTTTGATGGTTGATGGTTTCTTGGAAATATTTTGATTTTTATAATTAGTCGGCAAAATTGTTTCTCCAGGAAATTATTAACTATTTTGTTTGAATTCTTGGAATGGAAATAAAATATAGCAAATTAAAATAATTTTGGGTTTGTCGCTTGTTGGAGCGTTGAAATTTTTATCGAAAAATCTAAATAACTTCTTCAAAAACCAAGAAAATAAGATTTTTTTCAGAGGTTTATAAATTTATGAGTAAAAATTTTAAAAGAAAGTATTTTTTAAAGTAAATGAAGACATTTTTGACTTGGCAGTCATGCGCAACAGATTGGAAATGTACCTGTCACTTTATTACACAAATTTTCACCCTCTCAAGTAGCTAAGCAGGTGATATATGTGCTTTAATTTGATATATACTTAAGTATACGATGATTCGACAACATTTCCACCTTTTTTATATTTTCAACATCTTCAGCTGATTTTTTCTTTTTTCTTCTCTCAACCCTGTTTTCTTCTTTATAAATTGGATGCTGAAGCTGACCTTATGCCCATATGCCACTGGTTACGTCAATAACAACCTTCAACAGGCCTAATAACGGCGTACAAAAGAATTTTTTATATAATCCGTTATTAGTCCTTTTTTCCGATCAAAAAAGCTCAAAAAACTTGAAATATAAAATTGGTCAATAATAACACCATAGGTTTTGAAAAGTTCCACGAAAAAAATGTGCACCTGTAGCGCACAAATTGTATCACAACAGAAAACATCAAAAGACATCTAAAGAAAGACACGGAAGACACGAAAAATACAAATAACCCCACAGGACATCAAATTTAACCCTAAAACATTTTTAATAAAAAAATCATCTTTAGTGTCACCTGTTAAGCGTATTTCTACTTTCAACGTTTTTATATCCTCGTTATAAAATTAGATAACTCTATAAATATAAAAATATAAAATATAACATGAAATATAACATGCCTGAAACATCCTCATAGATCAAGTGGCACTTGCTCCATCAAAAGTTTGATTTAAGAAGAAGAAGAAGAACAATGGTGGCCATATGCTTGCGTTTCCGTCCTAAGCGCTACCCTTTTCTCCCTTTGTTGGTGTTGCGTGGCATATGCTGCGCTGTTGCTATCATTAGCATCATCGACGTCTTTTCACCGCTCTAAACGGCGGTAAAAAACAGCAAATTGCATCCGTGTCCGATGGCAACCTGTTGTTCGGGATGTTAACCTGTTGTCAAAACATTGGTCATCATTTTACAGTCGTAAAATTTGGGAAAACACTCATAAAAGTCGTAAAAATTAAAATAATTGTTGGGTTACTCACAAAGCTCCCATTGATATCACCAAAGAATAAAATAAGGATAAAAAAGTTTTGTTATTTGCCACGGAAAAATTTCAAACCTTAAAAAAACAATTTTTATATTTATCGTGAGTTTATCATTTTATCTTTCATAATTTCCAAGTTATTAAATTTTTTATTAATTTTTTGTTGTGTGTATGATATGTAACTTTAAATATTAATCATGTTCCTCATGCAATCATTCTAATACTCCATACCAAGTGTGATGTAACGGTTTAAAAGCTCTATCTTTATACGTTTTTAAGTAATTGCTTGTTACTTTATTCAACTCATGCTCTCGTTATTTATTTATTTAGATTTCTGATTAGCACACATTAGAAAAATGATTTACTCTTGTTCAGCATGCGTGTTCTCGTCGTTGTCGTGTGTGATGCGCGCGCGTTATCGGTGGATCAGGATCGCTTCTCACACGCATCGCATCGCGGAGCTTTTTAATAATGGCCGCGCGCGCATTCCGCGCCGTCTCATATATTATGCGTACGTAATAATGGTTTTCGGCCGTTGCGGTGCGGTGCGGGTTCAGTGCAAGTAGCAAGAAATCTTTGGACAATGTTGCTCCCATTCGTTACGCGCCTCTCTTCTTCTCTCAATGTTCTTACAGAACTTAGACAATGGTCTAAGAAGCGCTGTTTAAATCTACGTGAAAGCTCCGGAGGGTATTTTTAATCAGCTTTTGCTGCACTAACAACTACTGACTCTCAACTTCTATACAAGAAGAGCTTTTGTTGAACTTTTGATTTTTTGAGGATTTTATCCCGTTTTATGTTTGAAAATGGTGTTTTTTGATATTATACGTTATGGATCTCTGGTAAAAAATTCGACGCACTTGTTATTGACCGTTAAAATCAACGGACAAAGACGCATCGACCACTGGTCGTAATGGTAACCGGCGTGCTACCTGGGCAACAAGATAATATCGCCGGGTGGGACGTCTTCGATCGCGCGGCGGCCGGAAGTCGAGGGCACCTGTTGCGGGCCGAAGATGGGCCGGGCCGAGGGAGAAGCGTCTCGACTTCTTTCCCACATTCCCACGCAACAATAACGGCCGCGGAGACTTCTTAATTCTCAACGGAAATCAACGGAAATCCACTTCGAAGTGATTAAGACGTAGTGGAATTAACTCGAACGAATTTCAAAGCCATATTTGGGGAAAAGGTCAAATTCTATGTGCGAGATTAATTTCTAGACATTTATTTGAAGTGGTGTGAGGTACAAGTATTGAGATTTTAGGATAGGTAAAAGGTTATTGAGATATTTATGAAAAAAATTATAATTTTTGTTTAAAATGATTTGATGCTTCTATTTTGGGTGATAAAATGATAAAATTTTGATAAAAGATTGGAGTAAAGTTAATATTCATCTAGCAATTTAGTTTGTTCAAAAATTTCAATAAGTTCTCAAGTTATAAGTAAAAATCTTAGGGTTCGTTGCTTGTTTTTATCTAAGCATTGAAGTTTCCACCCGTAACTCTGCTGCCTTTAAGGATAAATCAACAAATCCTGTTTCACTTCACATAATGAACAGAAAAACATATCCTGAAAATTTTATCCTTGTAACATCAATATTTAACGAGTTATTTTTTTTTAATTTTAACAATTTTTAATTTTTTTTTCAGGATAAACCACACAAATGCAACCTCTGCAGCAAATCCTTCCCGACTCCAGGCGATCTACGCTCGCACATGTACGTGCACTCGGGTTCGTGGCCGTTCAAGTGTCACATCTGCTCGCGCGGCTTCTCCAAGCACACCAACCTGAAGAATCACCTATTCTTGCACACAGGTAAGCCGAAAACCAAAAGGAAACAAGGCTAAACCTCCAGCGCCCAAAATCAACAAACAAAAATTATTAGATTTTTCACTTTTCACCGCAGAAAGAGGAGAAAAATCATATTTAGTCACTGCACATTTTTATTAGATAAGCCGGTATATTTATCTAAGAGGTCTTAAGTTAGGAAGTTTTTAAAAGTCAATGTAAAACTTGCAAAAACAATTCGTGTGCTCTTTTTTTCTATAAATTTTTGCATTTTTTTTAAAAAGTTTTCTTTAAGCAAACAGAAATAATATGTAAATATCGCTTTGATTGGTCCATTCGCTCCGTCCGGTAATAATTACTTAACTTACTTAAATCATTAGTTAACGTTATATCTTTGTTACTTATTACGATGTGTACATACATGAAAAATTCTGTGATTTTCTACTTGTAATTAATTATTATTATATGTTTTTTTCTAATTTAATTAATTTAATTACACTTGTTCATATATTTCGATGCTATTATTCTGGTATACAGTATTTTATTCTGTCTAAGGTAGACACAAACCAAAATTATACAGTGTGTCCTTTTATTTAATTTTTTTTTTCAAAATCGAAAAAAATTAGAAAAAATGTCATGACAGGACACATTGTATGTAAAATTATTGCAAATAAGTATAACGATATAGTAGTTATTTATAAATTACGATCTTTATTTCATATTGATATATATTTTTATAAATATGCATATATTATTTGAAAATACAGAAAATTTTTATAAAAAAAATGTGTTTTTATTTTAAAAAACTTCCTGAAACAGGAAAATTGTGGTTACAAAATTGATTATCCAATCAAAGGTACGTTATACATATTATTTCTATGCATGCTTAGAATTAGAATATAGAATTTTGTTTCTTGCCAAAACATGAAACATTTCTGCACGATTTTTTTCTAAAAATTTTGTAATTTTCAGTTTTTTTCTTAAATTTTCTTCACATTTTAAGATCTTTTTAATTATGACTTGAATTTGTTGTAGTTTTTGATTTTTTGCAAGTTTTACTTTTGATTTTTTAGCATTTTCCACTTTTTTTTATATTTTTTTCTTAGAAACCGAAATTTTTAAGAAAAAAAATTGAAATTTTCAAAAAAAAATGTGCAAAACTTTAACAGCGAAATTTCTAGTCAAACTTGTTTCCTTTTTTCTTATTTTTAAAATTTTTGTAATTTTTCAAAAATAATTTGTCTAAAAATATCTTCCTTGGGATGTTGGTACAGTGGTGATAATTACACATTGAGTAATTAACTAAAAAACTCGCGTATACCTATAATAACACTCTTCAAACATTCTGATTGCGCCCGAAGTTTACTCAAACCTTTACAGTTACGATCATCCACGGTGGTAAACTCATCCAGCGTGCGTGATTTTCCTGCCGGCAGCCGGCTACCGTGCGCCCAACGCGAGTAATCAATCTCTGCGGCGCATTTTAATTTTTTTCTCCTCTCGGCCATCTCTCGCGCATCTCGCTCATCTCGCGCCTCATCAGCATCGAACACGCATCGATCAAAAAGCGCTGCCACGCTGCCAAGCGGCGGAACGCATTAAAATTCCGCATTTTGTTTCGTAATTTCTGGCACGTCGCGCATTAAAACGCATCATTATACGTCGCGCTACTGTGTATTACGCATACGCGCGCGCGTTTGCATTAATACCACTGAGGATGGTGTAGCTGCTGCTGCTGGCGGCCACAATCAACAGCCTCCGGGGGCTGCGCAGCCGTTGCGGCCGTCGATGACGATAATGAAAGTGATTCGGTAATAACACACTGGTCGTGCTACGTGCTTCGCCGGTCGAAAGCTCGAAATTTCGACGATGATGATCTCTTCGGAAACAATGAGCGCGATGCTGCCGCCGAGATCGAGGCCGAGATGTATCTATGGCAGCCGAAGGAGGCAATGCACCCGTATCGCTACTTGTTTTAATTTTAAAATTAAGTGCTTGTTATACAACGAGTGTTTTGAGAACAAAAAATGCATTTTTTTGGTTTTTTGTTAGTGAAAGCTACAATTATTATTTAATTACGTTGAAAATTTCAAAATATATTTCTAGCTAATGTATAAACATTATCAGAAAATTTCAAGAGAATCGTATAATTAGTTTAAAAGATATTTAAGTTTTTCTTTGGTTCGTCGTTTAAAAAATTACGAGACCCGTTAAAGTCACCAAGCAAAATTGCTTATATCTCGCTCAATTTTACTAGTTGAAATCTGAAATTTTGTACAAATATTTATTATTAAATACTTTATCAAAACCCAAAATTTAGTTAATTTATAATTAATACTTTTTAAGTTATTAATAATTTTTCCAAATATTGCAATTTTTTGCCACACTCGGTCCGGGGTTTTCGTTCCATATACTCGTCCAACATCAATTTCCATCCGTGTGCTCGATGCCATCCCGTAGCTCCGCGCGTCCGTCCGCCTCGTCGTCTTGTTTCTTGCGCATCCTTTTGCCGTCCGACGCGGGTCTTCTCCTCGTGTGATTACACGCTACCTGCGCGTCGCGCTTCATTTTGCTCTCGTTGCGTGCCTGCGTGCTGCCGCCGGTGGTGCCTATCAATATGGAATTTATAACGCCGAGATTATACCTCCGCGCAGCGCGTACGTGAATCGCGCGGTCGCGTTCGCGTTAATAACGACCGCGCGATGGGCGATGGGCGAGGTGGATGCCGGCCGGGCGCGGCTACCGTACGGCCCCCGCGGGCTGTGTTCTTATAATTAAAACGGGGCTACAATAAAACACGCGCGTTATTCATACGCGCGGCTGCGATATTGCGAACGAACGACATGTGCGTATTTTACGCGCTTTGCTAACTGACTTTGAATTTTTTTCTGCACATTAATGAAATTATTCTTTAGAAATAAAGTTTTTGTTGATTAAACAGTAAAAATTTGCTAATAATTGTCATAAGAATTGTTTTTAAGTTGAAGTTATAGAAGATTATTTTGATTTTTTGGAATTACAGTTAGTATAATGTTTGAGTTTTCTTTTATAATTTAAATTTAACACTTAGATTAACAATCATATAATATAAGTACATACCAAATATGGTTTAATTAACTCTTTTAGTTTAATTGTTATTTAATTTTTAGTTTGGGTTGGCTGTCTATTCCTAATCAAAGCATTGAAGTCTCCAATGAAAATTTGGTATAACTGCCGTAATTTTAGAGATTTTAACGACATTTTTTCATAAAATTAAATAATACACCAATACAATACAGATTAGTTTAATTTTTAATTATTTAAACATTTAAATATGCTCCAATTTGTGTTTTTTAAGTGAAATCCGCACTTTTTGCATTTTTTGCTTTTTTCTCTTTAAACCCGACAATTTTTTGTTTTAATTGCATTTTTGCAAAACGCGTGCATATAATACAATAACAATTATTCAAATTGCATGGCACGCACTGAAGACGTCAATCAAACGCGCTGGAAACCGTTCAAAACACGAAAAACTCCGCAACCTGCGCGCTTTCAACGAGACACGTGCTATCGCGCGCGTTTCCTTCTACACTCCACAGGATAGAAGTAAGCAAATTACGAAATCACGACTTGCGCAGAGTGCAATCGAGCCGCCTCAATGTGCGCACTCGTCGTCGTTTTTTTCCGCTCTTCGTGCATACAACTCGTGCTTTGAGACTTTCATCTCTCGGCTGGTGTGTTGCACTAAAAGTTGGAAGCTGCAGGAGTAGAAAAAAATTAAGTGCACGCGTCGCTCCCGGCTTCCTTTTAATCACTCGGCGCACAGCGGTGCCAACCTGCAAGCGAGCTTTTGAAGGCTTCTTCGGCGGTTGAATGCGGCGCGCGAGAATGCCAGCTCGTATTGTCGTGTAATTTACGTGTAACGCACACCCGTGGAATCAACTCTTAATATGCCCGTATACCAAGCGTCTTTGCATTGCTTTACATAAAATTTTCCGGGGCTTTACATCAAGTTAAATCATTATTTAAGCGGTGGTGATTTATCATGCAAATTTTTCTGCATAATCTCCGCAGAAAAATTTATAAAAATATTTTTGAATATTTTAAGATAAAACACATTGTATATTGAAATTTGTTTAACAATAGACAGTTTAAATGGCAATTACAAGTTAAATATCGCTTGCTACGTCAATCAAACGTTATTATCCTGAGTTTAAAGCCTGATATTATTGGGAACACCCTGTATAAATTTATTTTTATGTTTTATAGTTGGTCTAGACTTGTTTGTAGCCGATGGCAAAAATTTTACATTAAAAATTTGCACAAAAGCTTAATTTGAGTAAAAAACAACGAAAAAACGTTAAAAAGTAAAAAATTTATAAAAAAAATGTTTACCCAGTGAATGCGCACATAGTTTATGCGCTCTAATAACACTCAAAGTTGAGAGAATGTTTTCTTCAGACGTAGAAGTCGCTTGAAACAAAAATAACGACAAGAGTAGCATGGATGACTGCGCTGCGAGTTGACGCGATGATGAATCGTATCAGCAGCATGTTAATTTAATAGCTATTAATCAAATTACATCAAAACTTCAACCAACATAACCTAAAAATCATTAGCTGGTAATTCAGGAAACTGTATTACCGATGCAAGTAATAAAAGCTTTTCGTGTTTGTTTAATTCGTGAAACGGTGATGCTGAATGCTCGACTCTATGGTTTCATTGCGCATACCATTTTCTTGTGTTCTTGTTCTTGTTCTGCGTTGCGTGGCTTCGCTCGCAGCATCCTGCGATTGCGCATATCATGTCTTCGTTTCTTCGCTCGACCGCCGGATAATCAAGCGAAGATGATGGCAACGGCATGCCGCGCTGCCGGTCGTGTTCCTGCCGAACGCACGCAGGACTGTAATCAAAGTCGAGCAGAAGCAGTTCGTCGGCGCGGCGCGCAGCGAGAGCAGAGCGGAGAGCAAAAAATGCGAGCGCGCCGACCGATGCTGCGATGCTAGACGCCGCGGGCCAAACAGCCACTGCCCAGGCTACCGTTCAACAACACCACATCAATTAACGTCCACTACGCTGGCAGATACACACACATACTGGTATTAAAACTAAATATACACTGTGTTCCTATTTTGGATCACTTAAAATTCGATCAGGTTAAAATTATAATGGTAAAGATATTAGTTTTAGAGGAATGTGTTGGTTTTGAATTTAAATTGAGGATAATTTTTATAATTTTTGAGTTTTTGGTATGAAAGTTATTTTAGGGGATTTAGAATATAATTATTTATATTATTGCTTAGTTAGAATAATGTAGGATTGTTAGTTTTGTTGTTATTCATGATTTTACTTGAGTTTTGTGATTGAAAGCATTGAAGTCTCCAAAGAAAATTGTGTGTAACTTCGTTATTTCGCATTTATTTTGAGCAAAACTTTACAGATTTATTTATTAATTAATTAGGTAATAATTCACTTAGTTTTGTTATTGTAGTACTAATGGTTTTGTTGTTATTCAATTTTTTAATTGTTTCTTTCAATCGCAGCGCATTAAAATCTCCAAAGAAAATCGCGTATAACTTCGTTGTTTATTATTTTATTTAAACAAAAATTTAGCATTCTATTAATTAATTAATAAGCAATACTTTCAAAAAAATTTCGTTTTGATTGGACTATATGTTCAATAGTTATTTAACGTTTTATTAAAAAAGTGAAATATGTATTTACTTCTTTACATGCATTTTTACAAATATTCTCAACTGAAGCAAAAAGCAGTCATCCCGAGATGTTTTATGGTTTCATCTAAATATGTCCGATATAAAATTACCAGCTCCTCGTTTGGTTTTTGTTCGCGCGCTTCTTTTTGTCGCGCGCGATGCTACCGCAACCGAAGTGCTTCTGCAAGGAAATGAAGTCATATACTTCTTCGCCGGGTCCACTATCGGCGGCGATATCTGCACCGCCGCGCGATAAAATGCGACCGGATTCATTTACACGTTTGCACATTCGCACGTTCGATAATCAGCGCGCGAGAAATGAAGAAATAAAGAAAAAGCGAACGCAGCAGCGGCTGCGGCGCGCAGAGAAGAATGGTCCGCACTGCTACAACTGCGCCTCTTAAGGCAACTTAACGTATCGGAAGATGTGACTGCGACCGTGTGCGTATTGTAAAAGGTATCGAGCCGTAGTCGATGACGTGCCAAGAAGTCGTTTAGCATTTTGCACCGGGCGCGGATTTTCGACGATGAGGCTGGAATTTATTGCACGTGTTGCAAATTGCTGGCGGTCATAAATCACACCACAACAAATGAATAACGAATGAAAATTCAACACTGAAATATGTGTAGTAATTATATGCGGGTTTTGGGGAGCGTCGGTATGGCAGGAAACTGTAATTTGAAAAATTTTGCTTGTTTACTGGTTTTGCTCGCGATAATTAAGCGATGACGCATGGATTTGCATAAAAGTGTAATAATGATATTATTCCGGATTAATTAAGTACTAAACCGATATAAAACGCGTACGCCGCTCACTTGAGATATTCTTAGATTTAATGGCTAGTGATTTGCGCTCCATGCTAGGTAATTAATTAATTAATATTTTTTACAGAGTAAAAAACAATAAAATTTTCAAAAAATATTTTACTTGGATAAAACTTTACAAATCTATATACGATATACTATATAAAATAAAATTATGTTAGTTACACCTTGTATAACTTAAGTACCACTGGACTGATTTTGATGATTTATGATTTATTAGATTCATCTTGGTCTGGAATAAGATAATAACAATTAAAATATTTAAATATTTAATTTAAGTGCGTTAAATTAGAGATGAAAGTTTTAATTTTTTAAATTAAATTTAAGTGGCTTAAACCACATTGTATGTAAATAATAATTGTTTCTTGCGTGATCGTTGATCTTCTTCTTGTGCTGCTTGTTCCATTGCTTCATTCATTCAGTCATGGAATGGCACACGTTTGATGTTGATGCCTGAGTGACGTTTCGTTTCTTGTTTCTTGCTGGCTGCGCTGGACAGAACAGAAGTAATGTTTAATTTGGTTCGGTTTGAGGGCAATTTTCGGAAAAGTATTGCGCTCGGGGGCCGACGCGCGTGCGCGCACATTATCCTCGGCGACGCGACGCCCGCGAGGCGAATTCTTCGTTTCTGCGTTTATTTCTGCGGTTGTTGCCGCGGCGGCGACGCTAATTTCGTGCCGTGCTGGCGTGCCGCGAGTCGCCTTTAATTCGATGTAATTGTTCGGCGGGGCTCGCGTGCGTGCGCGCTGTGCGCACTAAAATTGATAGCTGCGTGAAGAAGAACTTCTGAAGAAGAAGGAAAGGAGGAGCAGCAAGAAGTCAATACGAAAAATGAAGCAACAAACAGCGGATACGGCATGAAATACTCGTAATGCTAAAAATTATTAAGTGAAGAAGAGAGAATCACAAATGAAATGGGGAAATTGTTAAAACAATTAAATGTTTAATTTTAAAGCTTGTATCTTTCAATTTAGGCTTAAAATTAAAAATAATTAACAATTAATTTAAGTTTGTGAGGAATTTTCTTGTTTTTTCTTAAATTTGGACTAAATATTGATATGTTAGTTACACCATGTATAACAAAACAACGGCTGGACAGATTTTGATGATCAATGATTTGTTAAATTCACCTTTGCCTGGAATAGCAGAATAACTATTAAAATAAAATAAATTAGTACTTACAGGGTGTTAAATAAGGGATGAAAATTGGTCTAGAAATTCATGTTTATTAAAAGTCTTGCTTTCCCGTAAATTAAGCCAATTTTAAAGAAAATATTATGAAATCCTACAAAACAACTAATTTAACACAATATTTATGAATCTATTCATGTGTATATACCAAGTCAGACCATAAAAACGCTACAAAAAGTCTTAATTTCACGAAATTTTAAAAACATAAAAATGAAATGTTTTTCTTTGTATCTCTTGACTGATCCTACTTACTACTATGCTCACAATAATACTCGTACTTGTTACAAGTCGTAACAAGTCGTACTTTCGTAAGTAGGAGAAGAGCAGAAGCTATTAGTCGTTATCGCTCGCGTCGAATCTTGCGTGGCGCGCGCGTCCAAGGTGGTCCCGAGCGCACCGACGAATTGTTCTCCCGAAGACTAGTAAAGTACACCGTCGCAAGCCGCAACCACCATTACCCACCATTACGAAACGCTCGACTTTGAATCCGCGCGCCTACTTTAAATCGAAATACTATCAACGTCGATCAAACTTCATTGGAGCGGCCGGGATTTGAAGATAGAGTCAATCAAAGTGATTGGGACCTCAAAGAGATCAAACGCAGAGAAAATATTACACTAGTGGATTATTACGGTTGTGCGCTTACAAATATTCAACTATTTTAAGCTTTAAACAACAATAGTTGAGATTATTGTTAATATTGTGTAAAGTATCAAGTGGCTAAACTGGAGGTTTAGTCACGAGATTGATTAAGAACGAGTGTAGAGAGTGTATAATAACGTTTAGTCACGTGTTGCTTTTTTTTAGTTTCTTTTAAATTTACTTAATTTTCATGTTTTGTATTGGAAAATGTACTTTTATAAATGCCGCAAGGTCTACCCGAGACTAAAACCCGTGACTAAAATACTTTATCCGTGTTTAATCCGTGTTAAAAGTTCCACTTTATATATCTCAAAACCATAGAAAAACTGCTTTAAAGGTGGAAATACAAAAAGATAAAACTTTTGTTGTTATTTTTTATGTTTATTAACATTTTACTTCAAAGTAAAAATAACGGAAGTAAAATATTTGTAATTTGTTTAAACTTTTAACATTTAAACATTTCAGTGTTTTGGTTCATTACCGAAGCAAATGAAGTAACGCTAAATTTAAAACTTTCTTCTTGTACTTGTAAGATTGTAAGTAAGAAGACGACGCAGGCGAAGAATGAGGAACATAATCGATGTGGTTTGTTTGGTTTGTGCGTAACGCGATGGAGAACATCAACATCAACCTCAACTTTGCTCTTAAACCAAAACGTGTACTTAAATACGAAATGCAGCCGAGGCGAGTTACCATAAAGTCAAGTTAACTTATAGCAAGTGCAAAGTCAAGAAGTAGTAAGGAACAACATGAATGTGGTATCGTTAAGTTCAGTTAAGCTACCAGAAAAGCACAAAGCTTCTGGGGAATAATGATTGTGGGGATCTTTACCCAAAGCTTATTTCTGTATTTCAAAACTTTATAACTTTCTTCATCTTTATTGTATACCGTAATTCTTCATCCAAAATTCCCAAATTTCCTAATATCTTTTATTACCTTGAAAAACCTAATCCCCGAGTCGGACGGTTTGGCACGACTCGGATTCCCAGAATCCAATGGTCAGCTTTCCCTCTCTTCAATGTCATACACTTTCTTCTACCAATCCAATCTATTACTTTCTTCCTACTTCCAAATTTCTTGTCACCACCCATCAACCTGAAGGGTTGCTGGTGGGTGACAAGGGTTTAGGAAGGACAGTTCTTGACATTACTTCAAACACTACAGTTCTTAACTATTCTTCTCTACAATACTTCTTAACTATACTTCTTCAAGACTTCTTAATAAACATTGTTCGTGATAATAAACATCGTGTCCTTTACTCACTCATCAATTATAACATTTGCACTCACTCACCGATCCCACATGATCAATCACCATGCAGGTCAAAATAATTAAGAAAAAATTAGTTTTTTAATGCACAAGTTCATTTATCTTCTTTTTTTGATGTTTGGGTATGAAAAGGTATAATTTTACGCACTTGTGAAACAAAATATTGTTTATGAATTTTTGTATTTTTAAAATTTTTAAATATTAATTGCAAAATTTGTATTTTTTGCACTAGTGCGATAAAGTACTTATTTAATCACGATATCACGATATATTTTGATCATGCTTTTATACTTCCTACAGAAACAACCTACAAAAATATAATTTAAACCTTAGTTCTACCCCGTGACTAAAACCCGTGACTAAAGTAAAAAACCAACATTTTGACAGCTAAAATGCTCAAATATTCCAAAATACTTATTTTTACTCCTTATTTACTCAAAAATACTTCTTTCATTAAGACATATAATTTATTTATTTTTGAATTTTTGTTCCAGGTAAGTCAATCGATGTTATTCCCATGCGGTGACTTTTCGCTTCCTGTTTATGCAAATAAGCAAATGCTAAAACACTTTACCTCGTCAAATATTTGCGTTGGAGTAAACAAATCGGCATGTGAGTATGTAGATTCATAGTTTGTACAATACGTAAAATTGCATTTTAATTATTGCTACCTAGAAGCGCCATTTATGGTAAATCGAACTCATATACCGCAAGATTGGTCATCGTTTTATGATAATTTTAATGATTCATGTTTTTTGCCGTCACAGTCATCAATTATTATCTCAATGAAAATTGGCTGACATTCGTTAATAGCCGTGCAGTGTACAAATAAGTAGGTTTTCGTCAATTGCGTAAATTGATAATGGCAACTTGTGTAAATTGTGCGCGACGAGGCCAGGACACGTGCGAGCAATCAACTGATAGGCACAAGTACGAGTATTGCTAGTTGAGTGGTAGCTACTAAAAAGCCGCCAACGAAACGAAACTCGTTACTTGCTAATATCTAATAAGGAAAAACAAATGGTTGTATAGATAATATAAATGATATGGTATATAGTTACGGAAAAGTTACTTAGATTACTGGCAAAATCACAAAAGTGTGGTTTGTTTAGTTTTTTACGGATTACTTCAAAACTATTTACGATAAAATCAAAATTCTTGCAGAAATGGATTCTTAATTAAATTTGACAATAAATTGTGCAATATTTTGTTGTTAGCTTTAATATACAAAAAGTTATTAACAATTAAAATATATTTTTCAAACATTTATAAAGTTGAATTTAATTCACTTATAACTTTTACTAGAAAACTGTTATAACAAAAATCTTTGAATAGAAAAGTGCAAAATTTAATAATTAATTAATTTTTGTCAAAAATATTTATTTTTGTCAATTAGTTTATGAGTAATTCATAAGTAACTAAAATATTTCACAATTATTTTGGTATCAGCCAAATATAATGCAGTTATTCTTCTCTATTCATGTTTTTTATTTAATTACTCAAAAACTATAAGCGATAGATTAAAATTTCTTTAAACAGAAAATAAACAATTAAATTATGTATCTAAATCCAAAATATTTTATTGATCAAATTATTGTTGTAATAGTTATAAACAATTAAAATTAATCATACTTTTATTTCCAAAACAAGAACAAATTTCTCTATAACTATAGACCAAACAGAGTTAAAAACACTATAGACATATAGAACGATGAAATAAGTATTTCTGAATAATTTGTTGAAAAAATAATTCAAATAAATTAATTACTTTGCGAGTTATGCGCAAATAACTAACAATTTTTATTTTCTGATTTTATTTGCGTCGCGTGAGTTGACCGCAACTATATAAAACCCACCACATTAATATGTTTACAAAATGTATAGCCAATGTAGCCGGTGTTTCCAATGTTTCAAATTAAAGTACTAAACATAATAAATGAGTTACTCGGAGTAAACTAATGCCTACATGTCATACTGTGAGTAAAGTACTTAGACTGCTCCGGCGCGTTGCTAAGTAAACACACATTCGACTCGGCGCGCGCGTTCGCGGCCCTGAATTATTTTTTATCGCGACGTAATTATCTCGTCGCTGAGAATATTTGTTATTGTTTAAACAACGTCGGCGACTACGCACCCAACAGACACGATCGCCGCATGACAAACTGTTACTTTTACGCGTTTTGCGTCGCTAGAGTTCCAATTCGCATTTATATGAATTTACAATAAACGCAAGATTTGCATTGCATCGATGGTTTTTATTTCACTCCATAATTACGCTTTATCGTCGATTTGTTGTTGTTGCTTGGTTGGTACAGACAATTTGCATTACGGCGATAATTAGCGGCGATAACGCGGCTGGATTTGACGCGCAGTTGTAATTAATGTTGTGAGCAATGAGAAGTGAATCAGAAACTTTTTGAATGTTGAATGTATTAATATCAAGTTGAAAAAATAATAATAGGTACATTGTTATGGGATAATCAATGAAATAATAAGGTGTTGAAAGAAATGATTGAATTTGAAAGTGATTTATTGCTAATTTATTTATTTATTATATTTTTTATCTTGTTGTTTATTCAAATTACAATATGAATGCGTACAATTCACTTATTTTATTATTTCGAATCGTAAATTTTTACTAATTTTTTCTAATATGAGAAAAAATATGTTTGTGACGCTTTCACACAAAAACCAGTGAACAAATTTTGATAAAATTTGGCATAAAGTTATTTTAGACTATGGAAAAGCAAATAGGCTACTTTCTGTTGCAAAAATATAACTAAAATAAATAAGGTTGAAAGTTGATCTAGACATTTTATTATAGTTATAGTAATATAACTCAATCGTAGAGGACGCTAAAGTGCATTATTAGCTTTTCTTGTTGTTTTAAATTAAATTAAATTTGTGAATTTTATTTACATAATTATTATTATATCAATATTTTATTAAGTATATAAAATTATTACTTAGTTATGCAATGTCAATAATAATTTTACTCTAATTATTTTAATGTCTCCATTATTAATTAACTACTATATTAAAAGTGATTGAAAGTGATTGCAATGTCCTTAAAAACATTGAAACATAACAATGTGATACTTTTCCACTTTCATAAACCATTAATCAATATTAATATTTATTATTTCATTTTGCACTCGAAAAAGAATGTAAAAAAACATACTTTTGCTGCTGTTACTTTTTGGTCACATGTTTTTTCCTGTAACCGTCAAAATCGTGCACTGTAGTATTTATTTAGGCCGCGCTGAGAAATAATTTATGCCAATTTTGAGGTACCTGCAGTGCCCTCAAGTGAGATATCTGTAATCAAATGCCACATGTGTCATACGTGCGCCTTGAAGAACTGTCGGATCGGAAAAAAGGCAAATCACATGTTGAGGGCCCCGGACGCGGCAGGCCGGCAATTTTAATGCGTGCGGCGCGCCCGCTCCCTGCCTTCGTGCCTTCTTTAACTTCTTTAACGGTCATCAGCGCCAGCGCCAGCACCAGTACCATCCATTCAGGTGGAACATGTGCGCGACTTCGCGCGTCTTCCTTCTCTTCTCGCACCCCACAGGTGCTGCGGTGCACCTGCCCGTGCCGAGCAGTGGCTTTGTCATTCTTAAATATACAATGTGTTCATAGTTTAAAGCATTAGGTTATATTTATTTATATAAAATCAAGTTGGGTTAGTTAGACCGTTTATAACTCAAGAACGGATGAACAGATTTTGATGATTTATGGTTTTTTGGATTCATCTTGGACTAGAATAAGAGAATAAATACTAAAATATCGAAAATTATTATTTGAAGGGTGTTAAATGTGGGATGAAAGTTAATACAGCGAATTAATTATAGTTATATCTAAATAATTGAATCGTATATGGCGCTAAAGTGCATTGTTAGTTGTTCTTTTTTCTTTAAAATAAAATTGATGAAATCGATGCATTAAAAATGCAAAATGTCAAAATTAATGAAATTTTCACTAAAAAAAAAAAATTTTTTTTAAGTTCTGTTGACATAGTGTATATTTGAGATATTTGTGCAGTATTGTGGTGGCCGATTAGAAAAGGTGCTTCATAAGTCTAACGTCTTTTTCTCCATTAGCATTTATTAGTAAATTGCCCAGGACAAGACGCAATAAGAAACAAGACGACCGCAGAGAAGGAAGCAAGGGTGCAACTTGTGCAAGGTGGCGCAGGTGCCTTCGGGTTTAGTGTTTTTTTTTGTTTACGTACACGGCGCGTGCAAGTGCTGTTTATTAAAAACCGTTAAAACAATTTCAACGGTTTTGCACACAAAATCTGACAAAACAGTTTCATTGTCCTTCATTAATCATTTTTAAATTAATTATTTTGCTTGAGTAAATAATACAATATTTATTTTATCTAAATTTTAGTCTTCTTTTGATATTAAACCGAATATAAACCTTTGAAACACTTTGCTTCAAATTTTAATTAAACTTTTTATTAGTAGGTTTTACGATCAACAAAAATGGACAATATTTCACGGGAATCTCATCTCTTTGGTAATTTTTAACGACGCGTTTATATCCGAGCGTGTAATATATGAAAATGAAATGCCAAAACGCCAACGCGATCGAAACATTCAAACGCGACGGCAATGCCCCGAAAATCGTTGACTTTTAATCGCTCGGCTTTCAAGTCACCGACTTGGTGACCGTTGTAAAACGTTAGTGTAATTATAATTAAAATCAAAGCCACAGAAACAGAAAGCCGCCGAAGGACGGGTTAGAAATGTTTCTGTTTCTGAGTTACGGACGATGGCTGGCGATCTCAAGTGCCATCGACACCTATTTAACGCCAACGTCGAGATGATCTTGAGGAACTTTCAAGAATCGGCTAGAAATTTAATCACTTTCAACGACTGGGAAACGATCAAGTTCAGTAATTTAATTCTTTCGCTGCGATGTTCAGAAATACGAAAATTTGTTAATGTGGTTAGAAATACGAATAACTAGAATACTAATGTACCAATAAAGTCTAAATTTGGTAGTTTTATAAGAGATAGATGTAATTATCAGTTTATAAAATTGTGATTAAATTGCATTAAAATTACTTGAGTTATAAACAATTTTCTTTAGAGACTTTAATGCGCGATATTTGAATTTATAGAAAAAAAATCTTATAAAATTAAAATTAATATATTTATGGCAAAAATTAAGTAATACACTTATAAGGTATAATAATTTTAATGTAATTCATGAAATAGCAAGGCAATAGAATGCAGTATGTTCCTTTCACGAGCATTTTTCTTTGGAGACTTCAATGCGTCTGGTTATTTTATAAGCGAGTAACCTACATAAAAAGTTTAATAACTTTTAAACTATAAAAGCAATTAAAACCAAAATTGGTATAAACAATAATAATTTAATTGTTCATAAACTTGCAAAATTTCAACCTAATTCAGCGAAAAACACAAAAGTTATTTAACAATTAACAAAATAAAAACCATTTACCCATGATATAATTACGCACGTGCTAGTAGTTTCTTCTTTTATCATATCCTCGAGCTTTTCACTATCTACTAGCAAACATTGCCAACATTATTTCATGATGCTGTATATTATGATATAATTCCACATTCGCTTCTTGATATTCGACTGCGACTGACTAATGTGATATTATGATTACATCTTAAGCTCCTTCTTCATCTCTACTATACGCAAATGACCGTGCCACTAATAGTAATTGTAATTGTATGTGTAATTGTAGCTGTAATCCTGCTTGTAATTGTAATAATTGTACTTCTACGCACATGCGTGCAAACAGCTAATGTCTTTAAGAACGCGGAACAACTCGACCAGTTGAATATACGAAGAGAATGTTGCATGTTAAATGCGCGCGTAGTGAACTTGGCACTTCAGAAATTAAATCCATTTGATCATTGGCCATCGGTAGTGGGTATTATTCGCTTGCGTCGATGCCGAGTGTGAAGTATCACGTCGCGTTTCTTTCATCTCTTTCGCCTTTCATGATTCGTGCTTTTGATGCGCGCGGAGCAGAGAAAAAATGTTGAGAGACGTGCCAAATGAATACGCTCCCGACTGATCGCAATAATCGAATTCTAACTGTTTTCTCGCTTTTTTTGTCGACGCGCACACTTGGAGTCGAAATATTTGAACGTTTTTCATGTGTGGCCGGCGCATTTCACAAAAGAAAGAGTTTAATTTCGGATTTTGATGTGGAGCTTTTGGATAATAGATACTTAGAAGTATAGAAAATACAATAAAAATCGATTAAGGTTTATTTTTGGTGAAATGATGGGTGAAAATCGATTTTTGAAGCCACAATACATTAAATATTTAATTAATTTTGAATTTTTTATTGGAATCTAACATAAATTAAAGAAATAATATTTTTTTTATTAATATTTTTAAAAAAATGAAAAATCTAGTTTTTGTATAATTTTTATTGATTTTTCATTAAAAAAAAGTCACGAAAATATGATATTCCATCCAAAAATCGAAGAAAAACGTGTTTTTCGCTAAATTTAATTGATTTTTAAGTCAAAAAGATCAAAATCTTTTGAAAAAAATCACAAAAAACAAATTTATCACAAAAAAACTTAATTTACATCAATTTTATGATTTATTTTGATGACGTTCTGCTTAGCTAACCACCCCTTCATGGTGAGAATCTGATAATCCCCTATCAATGTTCACCTTACGTGTGGTAATGTTTACGCGCGTCGTTGCGTTCAATTAATTCGTGTTTTTTTGTTCAACCTGCTGATTCGTGAGGAGTGAAAGAGGAAAAAACGCGCGTCGCGCTTAGTTGACTTTCTTTCCCCCTTGATGATGCTATCATATTGTGCGTTACCGATGAACGAGGTGTTTGTTTCGCTTAGCGGAGCGTTAAAGTGGCGCCTAAGCAAGCACTTGCCTTAAGTTGCCTTAAGTTGAGCAAATATCGCACTTGCCTGCGTTCAAAAGTGGGATTAGTTAGTCAGCGAGCGTGGCGAGACGTTACCGACACCTGGTATTACACGCATTACTGGCAATTACACGTGTTGCAGGTGCTAATGTGATAATTATTATTTAACAGAATGCTGGTTTACAGATTTTAAAATTTTTGAATTAAAAAATTAAATATTTTAAGGTTTTTATTTGTTTTAAACTTAATTATGTCCACAATATTATTAATTTTAATGAGTTTTTTCCTATTTTTTGTGGAAATATCAACCTATCGGCATAAAAAAGAAAATGTGTTAGTTACAACGCGTATAACTCAAGAACTACTGGACAGATTTTAATAATCTATGATTTTTTAGATTCGTCTTTGCCTGGAATAACAGAATAACTATTAAAATATGGAAAAATTTAACTTACAGGGTGTTAAATAAGTAAAAATTTATGTAAAAATTAAATCATACTTATAATTGTTATAAATTTCAATATTTTGGCCAAAATAGTAAATCCATGTGTTTTTGCAACTAATTCCTTTTGAATCTGTTACTTTGCGTTTGTAAAGCTCAATTTTCTGCACAAAATGCACAATGTGATTTAATATATAATCTTTCAGTTTTGTTGTCGTGTTGTTTTATGTTGTGTTGTGCTCGTTTCTTCGCATCTCTGCGATCTTGACGTTTGCAAAGTCGTTGGCATTGCAGTATTGGATTATTGCAGACGCGTTGAATTATTGATGATGATGACATCCGCTGATGACCGGCTCGATGTCGTCTCGGCGCTCTATCAATTATCCATAAGCGGCGCTTTGGCATTATTCCATCTTCGGTATCTTTCAGTATAAAAACTAAACAATACCATCGACCAAAATCATATTAAACAAAGAAAGAAAAATGAAAAACTTGATTTTTTAATCAAATTTAATTTTTTATTATGAAAAAATGATTTTATTTTATTTTTACTGCAGAAAATTACTATTTTAATAGATGTATTATTTAATTTTGTAAGATTGAGTTTGATAAACAAAGATTTTGGGTTGTTTTCGGGCTTAAAATTAAATTTTAAAAATTTTTACGTTTTTAGCGTTATTTTTAAGTTCTGTGTGTTGTATAACTTGCTTTTTCAAAAATCATTCATTTTAACCTGTATTTTACTGAATTTTATCATTGAAAACAGTTTTCTTTTATAATATAAACATTTACTTATTTAATTTCGTTACATGAAAAATATTTACGTCAAGATAACATAAATATTCATACATTACGATCATTATCATATAATAATTAGTTAATTAAACGCAGTATCTCGCAGCCATCAGTTGCCCGACTTGGTTTTTACGCTGTTTCAATGTATCATCGCCATTTTGATTATTTCGATCACTACTAGACACTACACTCGAGCGCACGGCGCAAAAACGGGACAGAAAACGCCAAACACGTTTTACGACGTGAGAGACAAACGAAAAAAATCAATTAGCGAGGCACAGCGAGCGAAAAACGGTAATGAAGGCGCTACGCGGCCACTGCGCGCGGGGCGCATATTGATTATTAATTAATTCATAATTAACGAACGCGCTGCAAAACGCGCAACAGCGACGTAATTAATAATCGTCTTTTAATTGGATTTTTTTTCCAACAATACAATCGATTATTTCTTGTTACCTCAGAAAGAATAATATATATTTCCATCCACAGATGCCGCTGCAATATTATCCCTACTAATATTATAAATGCGAAAGTCCTGATGTTTGTTACACTTTCACGCAAAAACTACTTAACCGATAATCATGAAAATTTGTACACATATTCTTAGTGGTCCCCGAATGGTTATAGGCTACTTTTTATTGAATAAAAAATGATTTTTTAAATAAAATAAAGAAATTGTTTAGCCAATAATACCATTGCATCTGGCTATTTGACTACTTTAACGCCATCTAGCATTGCAGCAATGAAGCTCAAACCTAAGTACTATAGTACCATCACACTGTATTATCACACTGTATTACCGACAGCTACGTCAACATCAAATCCAATTGACTACACTATGGAGACTGTATACTATACTTCCATAGACTATACTTTCAGCCATTTTAAACTTCCCGCCATTCTACTTCATTGTTACTTCTTCTGTGACTACAGACGCGTACGGAAGCAACTTCATTATTTTAGATATTCGCGAGCGAAGCCGCGGGTTAAAGCTAGTAACCTATAAAAATCTACAAAATTCATTAAATACAAATCTTTAAAAAAAAGTAGGAGAAAATATAATCATGTTTCCAACGTAAAATGACAATTTTTTGACCTTGGATCGTTATTATTTAAACTTTTAGTGAAATTGATTCCATGAAAAGATTTTCGCTGAAAGCTTCATTTGCATGCAGAGCTCTGTACTTGAAAGCAATGGCATAAAGATAGACATAAAATCAATTAGCATCCGAATTACTTGCGAACGCTGCGGCAAAGACTGCAGCTTGATAAAGTCATGCGATAATGCGGCGAGTTTTGTGTCTCCGTTAAGGAAGCGGCGTAATAAACTTGTTAATTGCGTACGAGCCAATCAACGACCGACGAGCGCCAACCGGCCATTATTTTTGCGACTCACAACCGGAGCACACACATCAACATTACAAATCTTCATAAACCCAATAAACACACTGTATAATCACGAAATATTATCAAATCTCTCAATAAAAAGCGATATTTTTTCCGAATGTGATTTTCCAGCGTTTTGTAATCGAAACGCATTGAATCGCGTGCGTGTGCTCGCATCCCGTCCGGCGATCACACGCTGCGCCCGATATCTTCGCATCGCGGCCCTCTCGTCGTCTGCACGCACCGTCGCACCGCATCGCGATGTCATCGAGTCCGCATCGCATGCGATATGATATTTTATTTTTTTATCGACTTTTCGAGAATCGAAGCGCCGACCGGTGATATGGATACGTTGTCGCGGTGTCGTCGCGCACCGGGCTTTTCGCATCGTCGGGCGGCGTCAGTGTCACATTGCGCATTCGTGCGGTGCGACAACGTGAATATGAAGAGCGCAAGACGTTGGAGATTTCAAGCAAAAAAAAAGAAAAAAATGTACCTGGTTACCTCCGGATCGGTTTTAATCGATGATTGATCATCATGGGGATCAATTTCATTACAAGTTTTTTTTGTTTTTTATTGAAAAATGCAATTTTATAGCAAAAAAATGTGTAAAACACTGGTTTTACTATTCCTCACTAGAAGGCATTAGTTTTTAATCTTCTTTTTTGTTTTCATAGGTATTTTGTTATAAAAAATGATTTTTTTCACACAAAATAGCTTTCAATGTTTCAATACTATACTATATTAAAAATATGCTTAAAATGTAAATTTATTAATTATAAACTTACTAGCTTTGACCCGCGGCTTCGATCGCGAATATCTAAAATAATGAAGTTGCTTCCGTACGCGTCTGTAGTCACAGAAGAAGTAACAATGAAGTAGAATGGCGGGAAGTTTAAAATGGCTGAAAGTATAGTCTATGGAAGTATAGTGTACAGTCTCCATAGTGTAGTCAATTGGATTTGATGTTGACGTAGCTGTCGGTAATACAGTGTGATAATACAGTGTGATGGTACTATAGTACTTAGGTTTGAGCTTCATTGCTGGAATGCTAGATGGCGTTAAAGTAGTCAAATAGCCAGATGCAGAGGTATTATTGGTTAAACAATTTCTGTATTTCATTAAAAAAAATAATTTTTTTTTATTAAATAAAAAGTAGCCTATAATTATTCGGGGACCACTAAGAATATAGGTATGTACAAATTTTCATGATGATCGGTTAAGTTGTTTTTGCGTGAAAGTGTAACAAACATCAGGATTTTCGCATTTAGAATATTAGTAGGGATAAATTGCTGATTAATCAACATACAGACCATTTTAACAGCAAATTTCTTAATTTTTTCTATTTTTTCTTTCAAAAATCGCATTTTTTCAAATAAAAAATTACAGAAAACTGTAATTCAACTCTCTGTCACTATATGCTTCAACTCAAAACTGTGTTGTATATTAAGTATCCATATTCTTGAGAATGTTAATAAATTATTTATACGGTTTTATGGATATTTCAACCAGAGCATGTTTAGAACTGCGTGTTTTCGCCTTGTTCCACTGTGGAAAAGTTGATCGCGTGCGTGACAAACCACCATAAACCTTATCCTGCGCGCTGCGCACGTCGAATAGCACCGACTGGAAAAGGAATCATAAGCTATTCCTTCCCGTCCGGGCGCAAACTGGACGCTGTTAATTAAGCCACACACCGGCGCTGCGCCGAAGATCTAATGAGCCGAGCGAGCGCTTAGACGAGTTCTATTTCCAATCCTGCCTCGGGTTATATCAAAATACAGAACCGGACTATCGCCTTAACATTAAAAAAATATAAAATTTTAAAATTTATTTTAAAAAGTTTTGTTTTGTTGAGTTTTAATGAGTTTTTGTTGATAATACGGTCCTGAATGTTTTGGTACAATTGCCGTACGTTAATAGAAGAAGGCGCAACCGCGACGCAGACTCATTTATTACTTTTAAATAACGAATTTAATTAAGAGCGGAGCAGCGAAGATGAAATGGTAAACGGGTGAAGATTCTCTCCGCGTGGCGCGCGGAGAGAAGGCGGCGGTGGGCTGTGCGTGGCTCAAGGGCCCGAACGGCTCCGAGTCGCTACTAAAATACGCAATCGATAAATAATTTTCATTAATATACATGGAGGCAATAAACAACCCGATCGCGGCCCATCGACGTCTTGGGCCTGTGGATGCTTTTACTATAACTAGCTACCTGTTTTAACTTTCTGGTAGCATTCTGGTTTCATTCATTTTACTCGCTTTTTGTGTATCGGCTCGGCGCGACTATAAATATTAATATCGTCGGGATGAATGAAAAAATGTATTAAATAAAAATTGGATGGGTTTTATAAATATATATTTTGTTGGGTTATAATTATCTTTTGTGGTATAACAAGAAAAATGGAAAAAAATTAATTTTTGGAAAATTTTTGTTTTCAAAGTGATTTTTTTATAAAATAGTGGTAATATTTATTGAAGTAGGATGTGGATAAGTTCTATTTTATTTTAAAATTGAATTTTATAATGAATTATAAGGTTTAAACCAGTTTAAAATCATTCGAAATTGAAAAATATTAAATTTTTTTTCGAAATCTGTTTTTTAGTGATTTTTTTACTATTTTTACAGTTTTTGTCAGTTTCTACTTATAAAATTGGTTCAAAATTATATATAGTTAAGAAAAATTATAAACAATCTTATTTTTAATAATTTTCCTTAAAAAAATTGCAATATTTCATGTTTTAAACAAATTTTTATGAAAATTTTCAAGTGGAGACTTTAATGCTTCGTCTAATTCTCACTTAATTTAAAAAAATCATAAAAAATACAACCTACAATATTTTTAACATAAAAATCCTCAAATTATTTGTATAATTTACTAATCTAACCAAAAATTTAAAAAAAATTAATTTTATCAAAATTAATCCTGAAAATTTTAATTTTTGCAATAATTCCAAATTTTTTCATCAAAAAACTCAATATAAATTGATTTTGATACTATGTTATATGTCACCATGAAAAACTGGAAGACCACCGTCTCGGCCTCTGAAGACGCGTATCTATCACAGTCAATGCGCGGCCATTATGCGTTCCGTTCGCCTGCAGTTTTTTCTTCTGTTTTGTACGTTTCGCATCGGTTTATTGAATGCAAACGTAAGCAAAACGTACGCATCGCGAGTTTCTCAATGACGGACGCTTCTTCTTCTTCTTATGTCTCTGCGTTGAGAGCTTTTACGACGACGCAAGACGCGCATTTGCATACAACACAAAGCCATCTCATCTCATTGCGATTCCAGGCATTAAAACATCAATATTTAAGCTCTGGATGAAAGCTTCAGTTAACATTTTATTTTTTCTAAAGAAAAATTTTATTTTTTATAAATAATTATTGAGTTATTTAAGAGATTTGAGCAATTAAACGTTATCCTTAGATCAGGGCTTTGAAGGAGATAATTAAGCGATTTGCAATTGTGTTTTTATTCGTTTCTTTTCGTAATTCACTTAATTTACTTTTTGCTCGGTTTGTTTTCATCCAAGCTTTGGACTTGTTTAATTCGTTTTCGCCTTTTGGAGCTTCGGCCATTGCTAGCGCAGGAAAGCTCGTTTTATCTTCACGCTGGCTGGCCGCGTCGCATGTCGCTGCCGCTGCTTTTTTTATTCTCAGCGACAAGCCTTGCGAAGCGTGTGTTGTCCTTTCGGCGTTCGCCGCCGTGAATGAAAGTGAATGAAACGTCGTCGTCGCCGGCGTCGGCGCCGATCCTTTGTAGTGCGCCCGCGCGGCCCAAACAGTAGCAGTTTGTTCGTCCCCACGCCGTGTATCGCACATGCACGCAGCTACGCATCGGCGAAGAAGAAAGAACGAAGAATGAACGCGCGGACAATGGACTTGTTTTACTAAAACAACTTAAAATGGACATCCAGAGGATTTGGAGTTGAAACAGTTGAAACTTGAGACTGTTTTATGCATTAAATCACTGAAAAACACACAAAGTTTAAAATTAAATTCCAAGGAAACGAAAGAAGCTTCTTTAAATTTTTAAAATGCGTCTTAAAGTTTATTTAATTCTTAATGAAATATTTTAGTAAAATTTTTGAATATCTATAATAGTTTTGGCAATATTTACATTTTAAAATATTTTAACACAAAAAAAACTAAATCATTAAAATACACACAAAGTTTAAGACAAAATTCAAAGGAAAATAACAAAAAAATTACAAAATTCAACGACTATTTTAAAGTTTATTTAATTCTTAATAAAATATTTTAGTAAAATTATTTAATATCATTTATGGTTTTTGAGATATTTACATTTTAAAATATTCGAACACAAAAAAAATAAATTACTGAAAAACCCACAAACTTTAAAAAAAAATTTCTTGCAAACTATACAAAAAAATTTAAAAATTCAAAAAGTATTTTAAAGTTGATTTAATTCTCAATAAAATATTTAAGTAAATTTTTTTAATATCTTTTATAGTTTTTGTAATATTTACATTTTTTCTAGCAAACTAAACAATAAAATTAAAAAATTCAAATTTTATTTTAAAGTATATTTAATTCTTAACCAAATATTTTAGTAAAATTTTTGAATAATTTTTATACTTTTCGAAATATTTACATTTTAAAACATTTTATCACAAAGTTACAGTACTCAACAAAACGTTAAATATTTATTCAGCTGTAACATAAAATAATTTGATGAAAACACTTCAATTTACTTGCGCATATGGAAATTTAACGACGACATCCTTGAAGGTCTTTCCGATACAATCTGCGTATTCAGCTTGCTGCATATTTCTGCATGTGTAGCAATTCAGTAACGAGGCGCAAGAAGGTCTTCATTGCGAGCGCGTAAATTGTGAACGCGAATCAACAACATTCGCACGCCTCTGCTACCGCGCGCGCCCATTTCGCACGCCGTTTTACGACGCGCGGACGCTCATCCGGACGCGCCGAAAACGCCTCGCGTCGCCGCCGCTTGCCCACTCGTTTACACGCCGCAATCGCGTTCATTTCAGCGGAATCTGCATAAAATGCGCTTGCTTACTGCCACCGCAAACCCGAGCAGCTGCTACCGATCAGAAGAAGTGCAGCAATTCGAGTAGCACACGCAAGATGGGAAAAAAGGCATGATAGAGATACGCAAAAGTGCTTTTTATGCTGCTTTTCCGAGGAGCAATAATATGTCTCACGTTATTATCCGGCGATACTGTTAAGACGTCGACGCTTTTAGATTAAGCGTGTTTGCAGACACGCTGTAATGAAGCGAGGTGTTAAAAAAATATTGTTTTTTGTGGTGGTAAATTTGATGGTTAAGTGCGTCGTTTCGGGACAAGATAAAATTGTTTTATAGGTCACGTTAAAATGTTTGTTTTGGTTTTAACAAAATATTTAACAGGAATAATAGTTTTGTTTGTTTTATTTAGTATTTTAAGAGGTATAAAATTTTTGTTTTAAAAAAATGTAAAAATTGAAGGATAACGATTTTTAAATGTAGTTTTATGGCAGAAAAAAGTTATTTAAAGCATAAAAATTAATAAAATATTAAAACATAGGTCTTCTATTATCTATTTAAAAAAAATTTAACAAAATTGATCAATTGAATCAAAAGATACAGAGTGTTTTATTTTGCATGTTTTTTGAAGTAGATATGCAACTTTGCATGCATTTTAAGGTAGGTTTTGGATCTGCTTTAGAATTTTACTCATATACAAATGAAAGTATAGTTAATTTTGAATTATTTCCTGAAAAGAACATAAAAATCAAGCAAAGGAAACAGAAGATACAGGGTATTTTTTATTTGAAAATTTTTAAAATTTAATAAAAGCATAAACAGAAAAGAAATTGCACTTTAAACATAGTTTTATGGCAGAAAGGAGTAATTTAAAGGATAAAAATTGATAAAATATTAAATTATAGGTCTTCTATTATCTATTTTTAGTAGATTTAACGAGATTTATCAAATGTATCAAAAGATACAGAGTGTTTTATTTCGCATGTTTTTTTATGTAGATATGCAACTTTGCATGCACTTTAATGGATGTTTTAAAAAATTTTAAGGGTGTTACTAACACACAAATGAAAGTCTACTTAATTAGCTACAATTTCCTGAAAAGAACATAAAAATCAAACAAAGGGATCAGGAGATACAAGGCATTTTCCACAAAAAATACAAAAAAATCAAAAATTAAATTAATCAAGATAGTTTATTGCACATCTAAAACTATTATTTCCTTAACTACATAATTATTTACAAAACCAAACTCCTAAAATTATTCCTTCAACAATTTCCAATCCTTCAACCCCTTGTAAACTTCATTTAAAACTTTCTTCCACTCCCTGAGCTCTGCAATAGTATCAATATTCAAATAAAGCGTTTCATGCCTCAAAACAATCGCCAAAGTCTTAGCTCTCGGACATTCTTCTCTTTTGGCGTTGTCAATCTCCTGTTTGCAATAAATCAGGTCAATCAGCATCAGTGGATCTTGATCGATTTCGTTGTCCCAAAGTTTCAGCACGGTTCCACTCAGCGTACACAGCATTCTCTTCCAAACAACCGGGTTGATTCTTGATCTCACGTTTAACATTCCCATCTTTTCAACGGCAATATTCATCTGCGCCAGTTGAATATTCATCTGTACTTCATGAGCTAATGGAGAATTTTCATACAAAGTGATTTTAATACTTTCCTTATTATCTTTGGATAACACTTTTGTATGTAAATCATTCACAGTGATTTTGAAATATCCCAGAGGTACAAAAGATGATGTTTTGATGTTGGTCTCAACGGGATCTTTGGTGTAGAGGTCCATGTATCGCAGTTTTCTTCCTGATAACCTCAATTTGTTCGAGAGGCGACCATCGCTTTTCTTGTGGTTTTTCTCGCACTGTTTATGCAGTAAACAGTAGACTTTTCCGGTTAATTCAAAATTTCCGTCAAGATTATCGAAGAGGAATGTTCGGTGGAAGTCTAGTTTGTGGTTTTCTAGGTGGATTTCAACTGCATCTGTTGAGAAGATGCGTTTGTCATCCATTAATACTAGGACGAACCAGCCTGTTTTATCCTCGGAGAGTTCGGGTAATTTGATAGAAATGTCTGAGATTTTGATACTTCCGGTTTGTTTCGCTTCGATGGGTTTCTCGTAGTGGGTCTGGCGGATTTCCTTGAGGACTTTTTCGTACTTACAATCTGAAAATAATAAAAAAATGCATTTTACTATAAAAAAAAAATTAAAAAAAATTAAATTTAACCAATTTAGAATTAATATTTTGATATGAAATTTTCAGAGATAATAGCTTAATTAATTCTTTATACAATAGTTTATATATTGATAAATTATCTTTATAAATGTCTGAGATATTAATTATTTAGTAAATTATTTCATTGGAGAATTTAATGCATTCTAATAGTGAAAGTTTTGACAAAATCAAAAAAATTATTTAAACTTAAATTTAGCCAACTTAAAATTAATATTTTTTAATGAAGTTTTCAGAGATAATAGTTTAATTAATTCTTTATAAAATAGTTTTTATTTTGATAAATTATCTCTATAGATGACTGAGATATTAATTATTTAGTAAATTATATCATCGCAGACTTCAAGGCATCCTTATAGTGAAAATTTTGACAAAATCAATGATAACTCTTATAATTTCAAATATTTTTCTATATTTTTTACACACATACTAAAATACATTAAATTTTCTATAAACAACTACTCACACATTTCTTTTTTCTGCATTTCGGTGAGCTACAAGTCGATTTCAAAATAAATTTCGCATCGTTTCAACTTACTTGCGGTCAGAAGAATCTTCTCCGCTTCCACCTGCGGCCTCACGCTGACACAATTCGTCTCACTCCTCCTAGACACTTCCAAAGCCTTCGACGCCTGCCTCATAATTTTGCACTGAAGATCAGCTTCCTCCTTCAATTTAATAAAAGTCTTAGTATCCAGCGACAAATCAGCTTTTTTTCTTTCTGTTTCTTTAATATCCTTTGGTGTCTTCATCGGCGTTGCATAAATCTCCTCCAAAGAATTAATCTTCGTCGAATTCGTTGCCATTTCAATTTTCGAAGCTTCCTTATCCAAAAATTGCACAAATTCATCATCAGGCGATGATGGCACATCAGAATCAGCCATCATTGAATCAAACATAGTCAACAACGAAGTAGGCACAACACGTCGTTGTCTTTGACGTAATTTCTTCGCTAATATTTTATCCGGAGTGATTCTTGCACGATACAACTCACCAACGAACCCGACATCACTCAAAAGACTAGCCGCTGACGACGATTGTGACGCTGACGCTGAATTTGAATTCGAAGTCGATGTTGATGTTGATATTTGACTTCCGGCTGTGTTTGTCACCATAATCGCGTTGTTTGTTGATTTTAACTCACTATCGGAATTGCTATCGGAGTGTGAATACCAGCCGCTATCAGGGCGTTCGCTGACCTTGATCTTGTGCGTGGCGTCAATGCGTGGCTTGACACGTCCGCTCAATCTCTGCCAGTATGAAGCTTTGTATGTGTTAACAACAAAACGATCATGAAGATTCTTCCGACATGGTTTATCGACTGGGTGTGGAGGTGAGATGTCAAACTGCTCCGCCATTTTGTATGATTTCCGATCAACAGTAGTCACATTAGGAATAATTGGACTTAGGTACAAACCATGTTCATCTTTGATTAATCTTGAGGTGTTTGATGAGAACTTTGGAGGTGTTGAACTTCCGCGGCTATTTTGTGATTGTTGTTGTTGTCCGTTGAAATTTTGGTTGTCATTTTGGGGTTTTGATAACACTGGTGATGGATGAACTGTTGCACAGGCTTTGATAATTAAAGGTTCATCATCACTTGAATCACTTAAGTCACTTGAATCACGGAAACAATCAGCATGAGATGGTAAATACTTTGATTTCAACGGAGTTAAAGTTTCGTAGATGTGACACTTCACTAACTGTGGTAAAATTTCATTTTTATTTTCATTTTCACATTTATTTTTATTTGGTTGATAATCACGATAACTCACTGTTGATGAATCTACATTGCAATACGTATTATCGCCTTCACTTTGTTTATTATTTATATTAACCGATTGATTTGACTTTCGGTGTTTATCATAACTACGGTTATGTTTCGCGTAGGATTTTCGGATGTATTCGGGCACTTCACACTTTTTACGCTCGTTTTTCTTGTATTTGCTGGTGTTTATCTCACTGTATTCCGGTTCGGGTTCGGGTTCAGTTTCGGGAAGTTTTGGATATGAATCATCTAAATCGGTTATTTGGAGAATTTTACGTTCGGAGTTTATTGAGGTTGATGTGGAGGAATAACGACGGATAGCGACTGGTATCTTGGATTTGTATTTTGCTGGACTTTCGATTTGTTGATGTTTTTGAGGCGACTGAGGAGTTTTAAGTTGATTTTTGTTGTTTTCATTGGCGATGTGGGCTTTTCGACGCATGCTTCTATTGACAAGCTGTGGATAAAAACAAAAATCAGTATATTTAAGTTTTATGATAAGAAATAAATTAAAATTTATGAATAAAAATTGAAAAAATTAAAATTTTGAAAAACAAAATTTTTAAAAATTAAAAAAAAAAAAAAAAAATTTTAATTTATTTAATTTAAAAATTTGTTTCATTTGCAAATATGGCTGATTAATAAATATTATTCAGTGATTTTTGACAAAATATTGCATAATTTAAAAATTAAATTTATTAATTACCATTTTGCGTGATTTGCTCCATATTGCATCCAACCCCAGCACCATGATGAAAACTTTCTTCTTCACTGCACACTTTATAGAAAAACACACATAAATAAAATATAACTTGTTAACACTGCAAAATATTATCGGTAACTAACCGAAATTTTGCATTTTCTGTCATTTTATACCCAAATATTCAATACAAATCAAACATAAAAGTAGAAGGGGTGCGACAATGGTCTAAATATTTCGCCTAATACAATACCACTAATGTTTTCCAGAAATTTCTCAATTCTTCTACCTAGTTTAATCCTAATCCATGAATTTTTCCCTAATGACAATTTTCTATGAACTGGATCATAAAATACGACGTTTCGTTTAATCTTCTTAAATAATATTATACCTGCGATATGCGACATTATAGATTGTGAATATTATTTGTATTATTTCTATTTGCCGAGATGATTAAGCCAAAAATACCATCCGCCCTAGAATTGTGTGAAATATTCGGCTCGGTTTTTATTCTCGCACGCCGGCCGCCGCAATTCGGAGACGCGGAATGATCGCGATGATCACAATGAGAGAATGCTGCCGCCATTGTTGCGTGCCTCTTCGGCTCAGAGGTGACAAGCCGGACGATAACAGTCCATCAAGTCGCTGGCGCGCATACATCACGCGCTCCACGGCCGGCTTTTTCATACGGTTCATTTCGTCGTCCAAACGAAAACCAAACACAGAGTCAAACCCCGAACTGAATTGTGTCTCTTTTTATTCTGCTTCTGCTCTGGTTTATGCCAATCTGATGCTTTGGTTTTCTTTTTCTGTTTTTGTTTCTTGCGGTTGCCGAATTGAATGCCGAGCAGTCGGGCAGCGAAAAACAAGACTTTGGACGGGCGGCTGGCAGCTCGCTACTGAATTTTTTTGCGCGCTCGTTATTTTTCCACACTGCGTATGCGTGGTTTATTTCATCCGCAGGAGAACACAAGCGCCGATGCAGAAGAAGACGCTTCGATCTGTTGCGCGCTTCTTCGCTGCGAGCCGTCGCGTCGTTGAAGAACAATGGCATCGCGACGAAGACGACAGGCCAGGGAGCTGGATTCCCATGCGTATGTGGTCGACCATTTCAAAAAAGAATTTTAATTTGCATCATTTTCAACCTAAGATTATTTCAGAAAATATTTTAGTGGTATTAAATTAATTTTAAAAATAAATATTGTGGTTTAATTAGCATGGAAAATCAAGTAGGTATCGATGTTGAGGATTGTGTCTTTGGATGATCGATGGGAATCATTATAAACGGCGACGATGAAGATGAACACAGCGACAAGTTTTTCTATACGATTCGTTATTTATCTTTATGAAACCGTGAAACCATCGAATTATGAATGCTTCGTTGCGTCCCCGATGAACTTGAACTCTCACTCACGGCATGATCGATCACGAGAAATGCAGTCTACAGTATTTTAATTAAATATTAAAGAAAAAAGTTATAAAAATAAACTAAAGAAAAAAATTATTCGAAAAAAATGTTTTTCTAAGTTTGACAAGCTGTAATTTTTAGGTTATAATAATTTTATAAAATATTTTTTATATTCAAGAAAGAGTAGTTATTCCTCTTTAAAATACATTTTAAATTTTGTTTCTAGCACTAAAACTTTCGAAGTTATTTTAATTTTGTTTTGTTTTGTAAAATTTTTGTTTTTTATGTTTTGTGTGAGTTTTTTGGCAATAACTCAAATACTTTAATAACTGCATTAACAAAATTTTAACCATAAATAGTTTAATAATTTCTGAGTATTATTTCGTTTAAATCATATCAATACCTTTAAAATTGAAAAAGTTATGACGTTTTAAACTTTTGTATTAAAAATCCCAAATTTTTTATTTTTTATTACTTCTATATCTTTGAGGTTATGTAAGTTATAACGACACAAAAAACGCTACCAACCTCGCTAATATTGATTTAACAAAACACATTTTAAACGAAAATTTTATTCCTTTTACTTTATGATTTATTCCGATTATAAAACCACCTGTCAATTAATTTCTTCACATTTTTCGCATTTTTAAATTTGAATTTTTTGCTTGTTTCAGGAGATAAACCACACGCGTGCGAATTATGCGGCAAGAAATTCGCGTTGGCGTGCAACCTACGTGCCCATATGAAAACCCACGAAGGTAAGCATCATCTACCATCAACCTATAAAAAAATTCTAATCGATTTCCATCCGCAAGCCGCAATTAAATGATTAAAAACTTTGTATGCAGAAATTTGCGTAAAAAATGATTAAAAGCTCATCAATTACAATTAAATGCGCATTCGCGTGATACAATTCGGCCTTCTCGTCTTTGCCGAAACGCATCCTCTCCACACACACATATAACCCGGAGCAGATTCCTCCTCCAGAATGCATTAAACATGAAATCTGAATCGGACGCGAAGTTTTGTGTGTTTGAATTTCGGAATCGAATTGTGCAAATTTACATAATTTCGGGTGGCTTCTTTGCCGTGGGTTTTTTATTGTGTTTTGAGCTGCTTCCATTCTGAGTCAAAGATAAAGGGCATTTGAAGGGAGCGCTGAATATTTATGACTCGGGCATCTCCAGCGGGATTTTTGAATAATACATTAGGCCGGCGTTTTGTGATTTGTATGAAATTAAATGCGGACGCGCAACGGCCTAATGCAATTTAAATTGGCCGAAGCGTTGCCCATCGGCGGGAATTATCGGTAATGGCGGGCGGTGGTCTCGAACCATGCGGATCTTGAAGTTGGAAGCTAGACGCTGAAATTACCCTCCTGTAAGATGTCTAGCGACATAGCCTCTAGCACCCATGCTTAAATTTCCACACAAATTCGAGGGATGAACGAATTTCGTATTAAAACTATGTTGAATATGTTTTATACCTGGTTTCTTGACCATAATGTACTTGCATCAAAAATTGTGGTCATGTTTGCTGGAGTATGGTATTATTTCGGATGGCGTGTCATTTAATTTTTCGTCTGCATCAGGAAATGTGTAATTTCATGGAATAATTTCGTGTGCACCAATTACCTAACACCAGGACATTAAGTAAAGCCCTTTAAGCCGAGACAATGCATGAATTTGATGTGTACAAAGGCGCCATGGTGCCCAGGGTGCCCAGGGTGGAGTCAGGGTAATTCCGACAAAATTTTATGGCTACTTACGGTTGGATTTATGCGTATTTCGTGGGAAAAACATAAATGCGCGTTAAATCTGTTTTAAATTAAGATAAAAAGAATGTTTCACACAAAAACTTAAATTTATTCAAATTTTTGACGATTTTGACTAGTTTAAGATAGATGGCGATGGTTGCCAGTTGTAAAAATTAATAAAACTGATTTTATTATCAATTTTCATTGATATTAAGACAAAAATATGAAAAAACTTGTTTTTAAGTAATTAATTGACTTTAAACACAACTTTAAGCTGTTATCTATTGTTTTTTTTTATAATTTGATATTTAACCTTAAAATTAGTAATATTGACATTGTTAATTTTAACTAATCATTCATAGATGGCGCTACTTTAATTTTTAAGTTAAATTAATTAATATTTTGTATATTTTTAGGTGAAATTCAAGAGGAATGCACACGTTGCAATCAAAAGTTCATCCCTAGTGTACCAACTACCAACGAAGATGAAAATACACAAAATGGCGACGATACTGACGAAATGAAAACAGTATGCTCAACGTGTCGCGATGCAAAAACCAGTTTTGATGATTCTGCTGATGAAAGTTCTCCAGAATGAAACAAAACGCCGCAAATCTTATTTTATTTATTTAAATATTTAATGTATATTTGTATAGTTACACCATAAGCACATTTTATATCTATATTTATCCATAGTCACTTTAATATTCGATATTTCATACTTATAACGAATGTAAATATTTAAACGAATTTAATTTCGTTTTATACACGCGTCAATCACAACGCATTCAACGTAAATGTTTAAATTTATAATTCGACACTCGATACTTACGTGCGTTAAGTCGCATTAGGCATTAATGCCTTAAGTACACTTTGATTTTATGAATGAACGCATCGGACGAGAACGAATTAATGGTTTTATTTGAGTTCACGATGTTGGTATTCGAACGAGAGGCAAAAGACCTGCATCGTACCTGAATTGGATCGAAGGAGAAAAGACTTTGGACAGTAATCGGCCCTACGTTTGAGGTTAATCGTCCGTAGAGGATGAAGGAGTTAAAAGACAGGCAATAAAGCATTGCGTTTCTAAGCTAAACAACCGTAAGGCACTTGGAGAAGTCGAACAAGTTGATCCTGGGACGCAGGGTTTCAGAAATGTCAATCATGGGAGTA
Source organism: Dalotia coriaria (assembly GCF_025399875.1). Lineage (NCBI taxonomy): Eukaryota > Metazoa > Arthropoda > Insecta > Coleoptera > Staphylinidae > Dalotia > Dalotia coriaria. Next base: position 8,911,182 of record NW_027045445.1, read on the forward strand.
TTTAAGCTGGGAATTGTTAAAATTGAGGTTAAATTGGTAATTAGTGTTGATTTCATGTGGAAAAACGTTAAAACAATAAAATAACGTTTGAAGTAAAGGAAAACATATTGGAATATTGATAGAGGGACGAAAAACAATAGAAAATGGCCACGGTACAGAGAATTCATTATAATTTCTATTGAAAACAACGTTTTGTTAGTTACAACCTTTATAACTCAAGAACGGCTGGACAGATTTTGATGCTTTATGATTTTTTGGATTCATATTTGACTGGAATAGGAGAATAAATAATAAAATATCCACAATTATTATATACAGGGTGTTAAATAATGGATGAAAATTAATATTGGGGTTCAATCATAGTTATAACTAATTAATTCAATCTGAGATGACGCTAAAGTGCATTATTAGCATTTTTCGTACTAAATCTTGAAGAAAAAATAAAAATTAATTATATTTTTACTAAAAATTTGAAAAAAACACAAATTTTGATAAAAAGCAACAAAATTTGACTGAAAATCTGAATGATTTTGTTATAAAAGCTATTAAAAATGTCGTCCACTATAGAATTAACATTTATTCGATTCAAAATGGCGGATTTTCAAAAATCTGCAAAAATTAAAAAAAAGTCATTAAATAACAAATCACATTATATAAATGTTTATGAATGAGTGGGTTTATAACCTCTTCGACTTTACGATGCCGATCGCCCGATGCTCGATGCTTGAGGACGATGTCTTCGGCGGACTTTACGAGTTCGTTCTCGTTCTCATTCTCCAGTCACCAATTAAGGCGGCCGCTAACAAGATAAACCAACTCGAACATCAACGCGACCCGCGACGGCACATACAAAGTGTCCTTTTTACTACGACCGCGACAACTCAATCGCTATCTAACGACGAACAATTTTTCGTTCTGACGATGTTGGCGCTGCTTTTTTTTGAGTGATTTAACGTGAAATCGATGTATCCAGCGCCCAGCGGCGTCATTTCATCTTCGGAGTTGATTTCACGCTCGACGGCGGATAATTCCACGTGACATATTCTTAGCGACATCGGTGAAACAAGTCGCGTCGTGGGTAATGTCGTCCATCTTGTTATGCGTCGATATCATGATGGATCACTATGCATCGCTTGTTTTTATTTTTTAGTTTTTTGTCAAGTCGTTAAAATTGATTTATTCAAGTAAGAACTCATCATGATATAAAATTCAATTGATTTATTATTTAAAACCAAGAAATAGTAACAAAATTGTTGCTTTATTTATAAAATGGTAAAATTTAAATTTGTTAATGATAAGTTTAGTTTAATATTATTTATATTTTATGTAAAATGCACACCACTGAAAAGCTCAATTATTTTAGCTCTTTAATTGTTTAGAAAAATAATTTATATTATTTTATTAACAACTTAACAATTTAGTTTGAACATGTCTAGTCATGTATATGTTTATAAATGTTTATTTGTATTTGTATAATTATTATTTTCTAGTTTAAACGATATAAATATATATTTTTTAAATTAAAATGTCACTAGATCATATTTTTGAATATTTAAACAATTAATAAATATTTAAAGAATAATTGTGTTTCTTTTGTAAAATACATATTATTTATTTTCTGTTTACATTGTTTATCTTTGTGTATCATATTTCCTACAATAACAAACAACACAATTTGAAATTAACTTTATATTTCTTAAATTATTATGATTTGAGGTAGGCAACATATATAACATCTTTCACGATGAAATATATTGTTTTTATGTTCATAAAACGTTATACTAAGTATAACTTAAGCTTTATATATTTTTATTATGTATCAAATAATTACTATAAATAAACATTGTTTATTCATACCAAAATTGAAATATTTCAAGAATTTTTAAGTGTTTTTAACAATTTACTATAGGCAACCCATTTTTTAGACTCGCGTTCATTTACCGCATCAAAATCATTAATTTATTCATTAAATAATATTAAACTGAATTATTTTACATACAAATAAACACTTTGCTATCGCAAATCGACGCACGGCGAAGCAAGGCCACGGCGATAACAGGTTCCCAACTGAACGAGTATTACAATTACAAAGTTGTTTCCTACTTCATACCTAGAGGACGCCAGGAGTTATAAAAATTTATAAATCCTTGAACAAGTTCAAATAAAATACACAATAATAGATAAATGTGTTGTTTATTTTGATCGTAACTATACGATTTTATCGTTTTGTAATGCTTGTGGCAATTTTACAAAAAAACTTCAAAACAAATTCACAACAAGGTAAATATATTAAATTGAAGAAAATATAACAACAATTTATATTATTACGATACGAGTATATAAATGTCTCACAGTCAATTAAAGAAAATTGAATGTATAAAAGCATAACACAAAACCGGAAGATAATCGTAAATTCCTGAGCATTCATATATTGTTACTGTTTCTGCCTGCGGTAATGCCCGCTTGCTTGTGGCTGTTTTTGCTTTTTTCTTACTATTAACATTCGACTACATAACATTCACTCACGACGAAGAAGTGAGCGTTGCAACACTTGCGCTTTCGTTCACTTCCGATTATGTGGATTGCGTGCGTGGTACACAGACAACTACCGAGTGTCTCAATTAATCACACATAATTTCTATTCGCAGAATTGCATATTATTTCTAAAAAATTACATTTGACATATGACATTATAATTAAAACTTTATTAACACACAATTATAATTTTGCAATGCATTTATCTTCATATGTTTATAATTACACTATTTTGCATGTATGAATGTATGCATACATTAATTGAATTCATGAGTTGCATTGTAGTGTGTTGTTGTTGTTGTCATTCGTAAACAATGTACGAGTATCAAGGCATGGCGAATCAACGTGAAGAATGTGCGACGTGGGCGCGATATTACGTAGAGAAAGTGAACTAATGTAATGCAGTGCGATGCAATGCGTGAAGTGAAGAAATGTCACCTTGCTCAGGTTCGTCACAGTCGTCAAACAAAACGGTAGCAAACAAAAACACAGACTTTATAATTATCATGTTCTCAACAACTCTGATTTATTCATGTTTATTTGTGAGTTATAACCTTAAATAAGTGGTTCTTTACAAATACTAATTTACAAATAATAAATTTACAAACATTAAAATATTGTAGGTTAAAGTGCAGATTGTGTTAAGCAAATGTGTTGTGAGGGGTTTTAAGTGATGTTGTGCCAAGTTAAGTAAACTTAAAGAAATTGTTAACGGAATGGCTGGCGAAACAACGAATTCGGAAGTGATTTGCAGCTGCAAAGCGTGTGAGTTTGTTATGTTTATTTACGCAGTAATTTTCTACATGATTTCATTTTTAACTTGCAATATACAACATTACAACTTATTTCATACTGGATATTAACGGCAATTACATGCGTATATTATAAGAGAGTTGGTAATTATTATGTTTAAATTAAACTTTCGACGTGAATGTTAAATGTTAACTAATTTATTTTATGTATATTAATTTTGTGGTTATTTAGGCGGTTTAAACATTTTTAAAACAAAGTTATAATTTTATGTGTTAATATATTTGCAAACATATATTTTGAGGTTTTGTGATGGATATAAGTTACAAAATAATTTTTACGGTCAGGGCCGATGATAATCGCTAATCGCTAGTAAATAGCAAACACAAAAAAATTAGCAAAAATATACAAGTAAGAGATATTCGTAATTCAAAAAAGGGCGAAAAGGAAAAAGTGCACTAAAAGTGCAATAGTCACGTTTGTGGTTCTTTTATCCCACGAAATTCATATGTCATAATATGCCAAGAACGTTGATTTTCCGTGTTTATTTAGATATAGTGTAATTAAACGCAATTGTATAGTTTTGTCTCATTCGGTTTTCCGTAGCAGGATATCGATAAAAGAGACTCATGTTCAGGGCACCGTACATGGGTGATTAATTTCATTTTACGGAATAAATTTCATTTATATGCATTTTAATTATCTTGTAGAAAATGTTACGTTCATTAAGAATTTGAAATCTGTTCGTATATATCTTTTATAGTTTACGAGATATTCGCGATTGAATAAAATGGATAAAAATTGAAAAATGTCACTTTTTAGCCCTTTTAGTTGCGTTTTTCGACCTTTTACTGTAGGAAAAATAATTATTTTATATTTTTATCTGATAGAGAATTATACAGTCTTTCATAATCACCAATTCGCTGGTAACTATCGCTTTTAGTTTAAGAGATATTAATTATCAAAAATCGTCAAAAAAAAGTATCAAGCAATTGGCAATTTTTTCTTAAGATTGAAAATTTTATCTCTTAGATTTCCCTAGCCTATCTTATAGAAAATAGTTTGTAGATTAAGATGCTGCGATCAGATCCTAATTATCTCTTTTAGTTTACGAGATATTCGCGATTGAATAAAATGGGCAAAAATTGCAAAATGTCACTTTTTAGCACTTTTAGTCGCGTTTTTCGACCTTTTGCTATAGAAATTATAATTATTTTTAGTTTTTATCTGATAGAGAATTTTACAATCTTTCATAATCAGCAATTGGTTGATTCCTGTCGCTTTTAGTTTAAGAGATATTAATTATCAAAAATCGTCGAAAAAAAGTATCAAGCACCCTCCCTTGGCAATTTTTTCTTAAGAATGATAATTTCATCTTTCAGATTTCTGTTTTAAATAGCCTATCTTATAGAGATTAGTCCGTAGATTAAGATGCTGGGATCAGATCCTAATTATCTCTTTTAGTTTACGAGATATTCGCGATTGAATAAAATGGGCCAAAATTGAAAAATGTCACTTTTTAGCACTTCTAGTCGCGGTTTTTAACCTTTTACTCTATGAAATATAATTATTTTATATTTTTATCTGATAGAGAATTTTCCTGTCTTTTATAATCTGCAATTCGTTGGTTGCTATTGCTTTTAGTGGAAAAACGCGGAAACATTAATTATTGTTTATAATTGTCTAAATTGTGGGACTAGTATCTGTCGCATTCATAGATGGCACTAGGATGCCCTCAAAATCATAAAATCGAGTTATACGGCTTATTTTTATATTTATCAACAAACGTGAACAGTTTTGTATTCAATACTGTTATCTGCGATGCGGTGTAAACAACGTTTTTAGCGCATGTGTCCCGCGCGCTGTCTTCTAGCGCCGCATCAACTTGCTGCATGCAGCGAAGTCTAGTTTAGTTTTAATCACAGGTATTGTGCATATTGCAAATTCGCGCACAAGGTCGCGTGCCTTCGACGCGCCGTTTTTGCGCACCTCTTGCTTTCTTATCGTATGCTGTCCCGTAGTTGTTTACGCAGTTTCGGCATGCACTATCGGTGGATTGCAGCCAGTTTCGTGCCGGTCGTTTATTCGGACTTGAATATTCTAAATTTGTGTTAACTCGAATGTATAATATACTCTGTAATTGTAATATACTATTTATTTGTACTTTGAGAGTGTAGTAATTTGTTTAATATTCGGAAATGCCGGTTTTTGATCGCGTTTGTTATGTATATTACAATTTACGTGATAGTGGATTTGATAACATTCTGCTCTCGGCGTTGTGTTTAGTGTCGGTTACTAAATTAATCGGATATATATCGCCCCCATTCAGGAAGATCCATCAGGCTCGTGTTAGTATTGTTTTAACCGCACAGATTGTTTATTTTGTGTTGATTGTTAATTATAACATAATTCAATTGTACCTATGTACTATTTTTATTTTTATTTATGTTTTCGTTTAGTTACAGCAGTCGTTGTGCCTGGCAGTCCGATAAGCTGTACACGGGTAAGTTTATGATTCAATTATATTTTTCGGTCAAATTTACATTTTCTGTTTATAAACAAGTTTTCTATTTATCACGTACTACCTACCTTCAGTTAGTTACCAATAATTTATTTTGTAATCACGCTGTAAAACATAGTTAATTCGGTGTATCTAAGTAAGCAAAAAGTGTAAGTAAATATAAACAAATGTGAGTTATTTACACAATTTGTGATGAAAATTCTGTTCTTGAAGTGTGTTTGAGACGTTTGTAAAGTTAAAATCATTCTTATAGCATATTTTATTAATTGTCACTTCATTGTAGGCAACCATAACTCCACTTAAAGTTAACGCAAACAAAATCAGTTCCTTGTTAATAACATAATATATGTTAAATTGTTTAATATTATAATTATACATTGAGACATTTGCCTGACATGAAAACACAGTTTAGAAAACTAACACCACATGGAAATCTCACCATATTTCAAAATCGCATTTTTATTTCTTAATGAATTTAAACGTGCGCGTGAATACATGCATTAGAATGTGTGCAATTTAGCAATAAACAATTTGGCACTGATCCACCGCGCCGCAATTGGAAATTGGCATGGATTGCTCATGTTGCGTCGTCGGTGTGACACAAATTATTGCGATTGATTTGTAATTGATTGGCACACGTTTTATCATTATCACTCGATTCATTTAATATCGCTGAACATTTAAATCGAATTTGATATGGTAATTATCGCCTTGAAACCAATCGCCATTTAATTAGTGAATGACGATACGCGCGTTGACTGCCATTTAAGTCTTTATTAAGGTCTGTGTAATTAATTATGTTATGGTTGAGCAAATAATATCAATCGATGGAATAGAAATTTAAAAGTTAATAATAAAATGGAAATAAAATAAAAATATTAATAACAGGAAATATAAAGTAGAAATATTCCTTTTAAGGTTAATAAATTTATTAATTACAATAAGAAATAAATGGAATACTACGTTTTATCCACATTTAGTTTATTTTTTATTTTTATTGAATTTTATATTAGAAATTTGAAAAAAAATTTTTTTTTGCAAATTTTTAAAAAATTTAAAGAAATTCAATTTTTAAAGGATTTTGACTTGCGGTATAAATGCCGAACATGATGTTTCAATCATATTTCATAATTTCTCCAATAATCGATACAAATTTGGTTCATAAAATGTGGTTATGTTCAAAATTTTGCTGTAAATTTGATTTAGGAATAAATAATTTAATTTTTTTGTAATTTTACGCCAATTTCTTTAATTACTTTTAAAATAACAGGAGAAATAAATAACTTTTCTTTCTACACTAATAATTCATGATTATAAATATGTCTAAAATGTCTATTACTCAATCTAAATGAAAAAATAAAGTCATAAACATGTAAAGTATTAAATACAAAAATACTAAATAATAAACTTGCCTGAAACTTGATTTTCGGCTGGAATTTATCAACTGTAAAACATTTTGATTCGGTTTTTAATTACAGCCTTGCGCTTCGAACGTTTTTACTCGGCAATTAACCGAATGCGCTCGATTATGAACTCATGTGGTTTTTATGGGATTATAATTAGTTATGCATGCATATAATTATGGCTGGTGAAGTTACTATACTCGTAGTTACTACATTACTAGTTAGTCAGATGTTAGTGAGTAAAAGTAAAAAAAGTTGAAATTAAAAAGTAAAGAAATGAAACGAAAGAGAAATAAATGTGTATATTTTGTTATAAATTGTCATTGGACAGGACAGTACTAAAAATTATTTAAATTTAAAAAATAAAAATTTTAAGTTAAATTATACTCAATTTGTAGCGCCATCTATATGTTAGTATCGTTAGAATATTTTTTAGTATTGGTCTTGTGCTGCACCGCAGGAAAATGCGCAGACGCTAGCTCCACCCTGTGACTAAAGCCCATGACTAAAGTACTTTAATCACGACTTTAGTCCGTGTTTTAAGTATCACTTTATGTGGCTCAAAATCGTGTTTTAAAGATGAAAGTAGAAAAAATTAATTTTATATCACATTTTATTAATTGTCCCATCGGTGTAGGCAACCAACATTTCGTATTTACAAAATCAAGCATAATTTCATTAAAAATTATGTATTTTAAACGAAAAATATATGTATTTATTTATTAAATCCAGCACTGAATAATGTTATTAACATTATTTTTGGAGTTGAACAGGTAGACGCATTTTTCGAAGAAAGAAGAAAGTTTGAACGCTGGCGCCAGCCGAACTTGTGTCGAATTTTATCGGCAATTATGTATTATGCCATGCCTTGCAATCTCTCACGCAAATGCAAAGTGTTTTAAACATTACCAACATAAACAAAAGCGATAAATAAAACATAAAACCACTAATAACACCACTAATAACATAGACATAAAATCTTATTTCCAATTATATTACTAATAACATTAGTAATAATAATAAAAGTTCTGTTTTTAATTTATTTTTATTGTAACACTCTGTATAACTCCGTATATAAATCATAACTTGTTATGAACGTCTCCGAGGCGTGTACCTGTGCACTCGCAATTATTTATTCTTGTTCTTGTTGTTGTTGTTGTTTTTTTCTGCTGATTATTTGATTACACTTTGCATTATGCACGTTTACATACCAAAACGTTACGTAATCATCAAACCGTTATAATTATTTATTTAAAAAATTACTTATTTTTTACTCTGGAAATTAAATACTTATTCGAGCGCAATTTTAGTGGATTTTAGTAATTGAAAAGTTAAAAATTGAAAAATTGTATTTTTTGTTGATTTCGATCTTGAGGCCATGGATTATTAACCGTAGGTAAATGTACTCCACTCGCCGTTATCGATTGCATTCACTTTCAAAGCGAAATGTTAATGTAAAAGTGCTTTCATGCAACGCAACGCCAAAGGTCATTTTAAAACACTTCCTAGTCTTTCAAATGTATGTAAACTAATATCAACAACAACAAATGATTTTTTGGAATTATAAATGCGTGTTTATACCATAATTTAATTGATCAATAAGTACATAGGATACATATTTATAAAAACATTTTTTTAAATTGTTTTATGTAATTTTTCATTTTTAATCATCAAAAGTAGTAAAATTTGTTGAAATGGCTTTCAGGAATCAAACATTTGTAAAATTTTACTTATAGTTAAAAAAAAGCCTTATAAGCATCAATATTGAGTATAAAGCAAAGTTGTGTTAGTTACACCATTTATAACTCAAGAACGGTTGGACATATTTTGATCATCTATGATTTATTTGATTTGTCTTTATCTCGAATAGAACAATAACTATTAAAATTTAAAAAAAATTTTATTAATTGGCGTTAAATAAAGGATGAAAGTTGGTTTCGATATTTAATCATAGTTATAGCTAAATAAGTGAATCCGAGATGGCGCTGCAGTGCATTACTATTATTAGCATTTACCTTCATTTTAAAAACAGACTAAACAATGTTTTCTTATCATTATCTTTAAATTAAACAATTAACAAAACTAATATTCTTTTAAAAAATGAATAAAATCGTTGTTTCTTCACATATTGCACAATATATCTTCCACAGATAAACATTCTTCCTGATCTTACACAACAAACTTGCGTTTGATTGAGTGATCGGATGCTGCGCTGCTAAGAAATCATTAATTTTAATTTTCTGCGTTTTGCATTCGTGTGTACCTACTCGCAATTATCGGCATTGTGCGTTCGATCATGCGCACGCGTCCCGTGCGATATTTCCTCGTTTTTAATTGATTACGCCGTCAATCACAGCCAGCCAGCTTCTTTAATCACATCTCTCTTCTCTGCAAACTCATCTGGCTTCACCGGCCAGCGACTTCCTATCCGAGCAATATCCTATTGAAATCAACGCGTGATGTAATCGTGCGTTTAATTATGAAGCAAAAAAAGCGCACACATCGCGCCTTTCTTCTCTGCCTTCTTTTCCTTCTTCACGAGTTTTACTCGGCCGGCTCGTACCAACTGGTAACCTGCAACACTAGGAAGTGTTTAACGTTTAACTCAGCGCTACTGGGCACGAAAATCAAGCAAAAAACACGAATACGAAGAAATGAGAAATGATTTGTTGTTTGTTTGTCGGAACTGGTTTGCGCCGAGAGAATTTGTTGTTGTTTGTTCGTGCATGTAATATTTTTATGTTGGTATAGGTGTTGTGTGTGTGTATACTGGCTGGAAGCTGAAGGAATGCGTCGTGTGCCTGACCTACATAAACTTGAAACTCTTTCCAATTGCGTTGTTCACAGCGGACAACATTCGCTCAAGCGGCGATTAATGAGAATTTTAAAATGTCGCTCGTGCATATTTTAGCAACAATTATGTAACTTTTATATCGTAAACTCGTAAATTTTACACTCAAGTATTTTTATGTTTATTTTTATATTAATTTTAATCAATTTCAGAGGGGATTTTTGTTAATAAACTTGTTTTTGATTAGTTTGCTTATAACTTTTTAACTAATCATTGGATTTTATTAAATTTAGTATCAAATTAAAGGTGGGTTATGTGGGTATATATTGTTGTTAAAATTAATTTAATTATTATTATTTTTCATATTGAAATAAATTAGTTAAACTTTTGATTTCATGCAAAAAAAATTTTTTGCAATGTTTAAACGCGTGTATCGTCTACATTTTTAGTACAAAATTTACAATATTAACGAATTTATTAGTTTAAGTATTTATCTATAAAATAGTGAAAGAAATTTTGTTTTAACTTTATTGGTTCTCGAGATATAACGATTTAAAATTTTTTACTAAAGAAAACTTAATATGCAACCAGTTACACGTAAATTTTCTTATGTTATGTTGTTCATTTGTACTTAGCAGATGGCGACACATAATAATTTACATTTTTTTAGTTTTTCTGGTAATAAATTCACCTCTCGCCATTCACTTTGCCAATATATTACTAATTACCTCCATTAGACATGTATTACACCAAACATCTGAGAATTGAAAGCATTTGCAAAGATTGTAAGCATCTACTATTACTTTCAGTAAGTTGCGGATATGTAACCTTCCATGTCCTCGGTATACTCGCAGTCAAATCCGCGCGCAAAAATACCCAAACGTTTTTCTGCGGCTTGCAGCATCAGGGAAAATTTATGCGTCGCCTGCGCGTCGAACAGGCAGTAAACAGCGAGATTTACAGGAAATTTCTCTTTTTCCGACCGGCGCGTAAGACACTGTCGAATCAAAGCCGCATTTTACTAACATTCTCGCGCAGTTGCGAGTGCGCATCATTAAAATCCACTTGTAATGCATTTAATCTTGCGAGTTTTTCAACTTGGGAAAAATTGCGCACGTGTAAATCGTTGCAAATTGATTGAAATGTGTTTCTTTTTGCGTTTGTGCTTGAGCATGCTGGCTGTCAGAGTGGTGAATAAATCAGTAACCATATATAATAAGTTTAATGACTACGACGTTGGTTTTATGGCATTGACCGGTGATTATTTATCGATCGACGGGAAAGACATTTTATGATAATGAAAGGTGATCTTTTTAATGGAGGAGTGTTAATATCTAAGACAATTACCTTTCCAAACGTCAAGTGAAATTTAGTGTTGTTTTGCTTGGGTTGCTCGGGATTTAATTTCCGCCTTTTCATGGAACACAAAGTACGGATTATTGATTAATATTAATAATATTAATATTTAAAGTTGATTTAATTTTATTTGTTATCAGAATTTGCGTTGTGTTGCTTTTGCCTGGAACTTTGTAGTTGTGGTTTTTAGTAAAAATGTAATTAATTTTAATTTTCTTGTAAAAACTAAATATGTGTTGATTTTATCAATAAAATTTACCAATTTTAGTTTAATGACAAGAGAAATGCTAACAATGCACATTAGCGCCATCTTCAAATCAATTATTTAACTATAACTATTATTAAATCTCTATAACAATTTTAATCATCAATTTATAACTGTTTAAATAATAATTTTTAATATTTTAATAGTTATTCTTCTATTCGAGATAAAAACAAATCAAATAAACTATAGATGATCAAAATCTGTCAAACCGTTCTCGAGTTATAACTGTTATAACTAACACAACTCTATTTTTTTTTAATTTCATAAATTTTCTGAATTAAATGTTATTTTTACTTAAAACAATTTGAAAATATAAAACCAAATGCTTTTAATATTCTCATATTTTTCTCATAAAATTTTAAATTACGAAAATCACGCTCTAATCAATTTTTCTAGAAAGGAAAATTTAATAAACACTACATTTAATTTTATGTCATTTTAAATAGATAACTGTAATCCATGTAATAAACACGCTTAGGTCCCACTCGTAATCTAACAATAATTCTGTAATAATAACCAAATTACAGCCACATACACTTTTCCCGTAATTCCGTCTATGGCGTAACGGTCACTTCCTTTTTTGCGTTTCCTTTCTTCGCTTATGTTTCTTATGTTCATTATGTTGTAACTTTTGTGCCATCACAACATCAAAACATGAAACTCATACACAATTATGAGTAGCAACAACAACTATTTCTTTCTTATTTCTATTTCTTTATCTATGTAACTATCTATCTAACCATGTACGTGATTCTTTGGAACATAGGTACTTAAGTCAAATCAAAATTGAGTTTCGACGATTTGAAGTGAACTGGTAGACCTCTTCGAAGTAGTAAAATGTTTTTTGATTATCTCTGGTCTATCTGCCGCGCAAACCGACATTAGTTGCACTTAATATGCTTAATAAACTTTCTTTTTCGAAACGTTTCAAAAATGCTAAGTTGAAAACAATTGCTTTATTTTTTAAATGCTTGTTTCTTTTTTTGAGTTGTAGTAAAGCAAGTAAAGAGTATTTAAGTAAGAGTAAGTGTAATTGAAATTTTGTTTTCGATTTCAATCGCAGACGATATGCTTATTATCCGAATCGATGCGTGGTATTGGCCGTTTAGGTTCAGTAATTATCCATAATTATCTACAATTCAAAGCTTAAATCAGGCATAATTAATTGTTTTCAATATTCAAACAAAAAAATGACATTTTTGATCATTTGAAAAAGAAAAAAATTAAAATTTAAAGAAAAGTTGGATTTAATTTAAGAATAAACTAAGTGCAATTAAAAATAGAGGCTAGGTACAATTACATTTAATTACTGCCTTTATACTTCCATCTACCAAAAGAGAAAAATTATTTTTGGTATGACTTTTACTTTTGCAGTTATAAATGAGAAAAATTACAATTTTTTTGTCTTTAAATTAACAATTATCACAAATATTAAATAATTTTTAATGGGATTATGTTCTCTATTCTATAATAAACCTGAAAATCTAAAAATAAAACTTCTATCTCTTCTACTTTAGGAGTTATTGCTGATTTTATATTTTACTGCAAATTTAATTTTTTGAAAAATTAATAAGAATAATAAGAACATTAAGTTAATTTCCACTTAAATCATCATAAAATGACTATCCGGCTAATGTACCTTTACGTAATACAAACTATAATATTATTATAATAAGTTTCAGAACGTAATAATATTATAAAAAAGATTTAAAGTAATGTAACGTAATGAGAAACACATGGAAAAAAATTACCTACTCGTACTTCTTATGCGGAAGTACGGAAGTAAGTAACAGGCATTACAGAGCACCAAACGTTACCATCACTATTCAGTTTTTTTGTTCTTGTTGAGTTCTGCATCACGCTTGTGTTATTACATTACATCTTGGAATTTCGTACAAAAAATCCTCGAATCAAAGTAATTCAATTAGGCGATGCTCGTTTGTAATTCGTATTTATAAGCTTTCTTTCTTTTTTTTGCTCAATGCACGATGGTTCGTTAATTTCGTTTTAGATATGCTTGTCTACTTGTTTGTTTGTTGTTTATGTAATAGAATATGTGCCAAATTACTTAACGCTGTAATTTTATAACACTTTACGTTAATTGGCTGCAGAGCTATTGTTGGTGGAGCTGAACAACAATATTATGTTCATTTGAATAATAACCGGATCACCGGAAATTGTTGGAATGTGCTTGTTTATTATGTGTTTGATGTGTTTTGGCGTTACGAAAAATAATTTTCTATGGTTTTAGAAAATATTTATTTGTGAAAATATTTTTATTGCGTGTTTTTTTCTGTGTAATGAATTAAATTGCATTTCCTGTGATGTGGTTAAATTTTCTCTTTTTATTTCAAAATATTAATTTTTATAAAATTATATTTTTTGTTGATTTGGAGGGAAAATACATTAATATACATTTATTTTGATTAAATAGTATTAGTAGTTATTGTATTATACAATGCCATAAGCAATTTGTTTATTATTTATTTATTTTGCAAAAAAATTGATTAAAAAGCTAAAAAATATGTTTTTCGGATTTTTGAAAACTACAATTTAAAAAAAAAAACTTGAATTTTTGATCACTACAGGCAATTTTAACACCAAAAAACTTATTTTTCATCTAAAATATTGCATTTTGTGCATTTTTGCACTAAAATATTACCAAAAAATGAAATGAAAAAAATTTTAAATGAAAAATGAATGAATTTCTATGTTAAACTCCTCAAAACTATTTTATTTGCACATTTTTCGGAATTTTTTGTTCATGAATAGCTTTGTTATCAAATTCTAAAGGACTTTTACGTGCTTCCTAGGTAAAAAAATCGGTTGCAGAAGTAAAAAAAGAGAATTTTTCAAAAAATGTGCAAAAATTACATCAAATAAAAACTTCTTTTTGCAAAAGTAGAAAGAATTCCATGCTTTCTTACTTACACGATGCTTGCGGTGCGTCAAGAGCCAGTTTGGCCGGCATTAAACGATTTCGGGTGCCAATCTAGGACACGCAAGGACGTTTCGTTGTTACGCAACCCAAACAAGCACAACAAGCACCAGAACCGGCTGTCGAACTCGCGCGCTCGCGTTCGTATTCGCAGTACGATTAAACGCCGCTGGACATCAACAAATCTTTCTTTGCACACTCACTCATTTACTTAACATTTTGCTTCATTTTTCACCTTTCAATTCTTCACACTTCTTTAACATTTCTTTAATTTCTTTGGCGTTTGTTGAGTTTTTAAGTGTATAGGCAACTTTAATTGCATGGAGACTTCAATGCTTGGTCAGGAATAAAGAAATAAAGAAAAGCAGATAGAAATTATAGATTTATAGTGATTAAAGATGTTTTTATTGAGTTTTAATGATAGTTATTTATTAATAGCGAGTAAATGTTTGGATTGTAATAAAATTTACACAGAAAATGTGTAATTATTTATAAGTTTTCTTGTTTATTAAATAAAATAGTGAATAAATGAATATAAATGGTAAATAAAATCATGAATTGAAAGAAATTGTTATTAAACAGAACAAAATATAATATTTTATACAAAAAATACGTTTAAACTGCAAAATTTCTTTGTTTTTCAGTAAAAACTCAAAAAATTTGATTTAAAAACAAAAATAAATATTTTCTTTCGCAAATAATTCATAAACCACTCAACCAAACACAATTTTAATTTCACATATTGAAACACAATTAAAAACTCCAACAAAAACATATAACTCACCACAATTAATAAATTCCTTAACGTTATTATTAACAAATAAAACAATTTTCTTTCCACTGTTTTTTACATGAACCAAGAGCGAGAAAACCACGCAAACCACCAAACCTGCATGCGTTCAAGAAGGAGAAAGCTTTTCACCTTGCATAATCTTGGCTCGGCGCTTGTGTAACGCCTGCCGGCTGCCTACACAAATCCACTCTGCGTCTCGTAGGTGGCGCTGTCATCGCGCGCTCGCAGGAGGAGAAGCAAAGCAGGAGCAAAGAAAGGTCGCAGCCGCGCGCCGTCGCCGCTCATTCGCAGTGAGGCGCGCGTTCGTCGCGGTTCGCACTTTTTCCTCTCTCCTTGCAACCACACACACATCACTCACAAATACACTCAACCCAACAATCACCACGCGTGCACAACCTATCTCCTGGCACCTGCTAAATCAACGATTATCACGCTCAATCACCGTCAACGTCATACAATATTAAAAATAGTGTCCTGAACTTCGTCCAGTGTCCGAATCAGTGATCGTTAAACTTTTGGAGTTTGGTAGGGTTCTGGATACGCGAAGAAGGATAACGTTCTGTTGAATTTTAATTTAAATTTGCACACGCCTCATCACGAAATATTGAATAAAAGTTTTGGTTTGTTTTTGGGTGAGGATTCCTTGTGCGAGTAGGTCAGTATTTATTTATTTATTTGGTTGTTTTTGTTGTGATTTTGAATGTGTTGGGTTTTGAGATTGCGATAAATGTGTATCACTCTCATTGCACTACTTTTGCATCGGTGGATATCATTCTCGCAGAGTCTGTTTGCACTTTCTAATGTAATCGCGGACTTTTGCTTTTCGTCGGGCGGATATCTCGATTTAATGTCAATTTCACTAATTGTTGTCATGCAACAAATCAAATACAAGAAGCGAAACTAAATTGGAATTTGTTTTAGTTGGTGTGTTATTTTCTATAATAAAATTATTATTTACATTTATATCGCTAGGTTATTACTTTAGAAGTTATTATCAAAATTATGTAAAACTATATAAAAACCAAGAAAATGGTAAAATGAACTAGTTTTATTCAACTTTTACTTAAACGTTTGGTAAAGACAATAAAAGGAGTTTTATTTGCAATTAACCAGCTTAAAATTAACAAAATCGTTTGAAAATTAATAAAAATTGTTCAAAAAAATTGAAAAACACTATTTTTAATACTTTAAAATAAAATGTGTGATTTTACGTGTATATAGTAAAAAATGTTACAAAATATTTTTTTTGTTTTAAAGTTTGGTTTAATATTTTGATAATTTAATACAATATTTAATGTATTTGTAGTACTTTGGATTCATTGTATATTAAACAATGAATTGACGTCAGTAAATTAAATTATTCGAAAATAACCGAAGTGTAATTACCAAAACAATAAAAAGAAACCGCATCATAAATTATTTTCAATTTCATCTTTTGCTACTATGCGCATGTACAAATATTCAACTTTAATGCATTTTGATGACGTTGTTAGTCATTCTCTTCTGTTTTGTTTTTATTTACTAATTTTTTCGCGTACATTATTGTTTCCCATTGTTTGACATGCTCTTTGTGTTTTGTTTGCAGGTCGAAAGAAATTGTGAGATTGGAAATTCGAAATTCTAAGACAGTGCACGCGTACAAGTGAATTTTGCTATTAGTGTTAAGTTCGCCAGAAGAAGCAGAGCAGTTTGAGCTAGTTGAGTTGTCAACTAGTTTCAGCTGCCGGAGGAAGAAAACAGGAGAAGGTCTTGGGGTGTCTTATGGTGTAATGCCCATAGTGCCGGGGCGCAATGTGCTGTTGGGAAACGCGCGCGTTTGCGCTGCGCCACTCGCTGGCGGCGTTCGTCGTTCTGCTGTTCTTCAAGAAGGCAGATGCCGGCATCCTTGACTCCTTGGTTTGGGCTAGATCCGATAAAATTGATGTTACTATACCATGGCTACCATGTAAGTGAAAAAATATTTAAATTTAATTTCAACATTAAATTTGAGGTTATAAATTTATTGTGATAACAAAAATGAAATTATCATTTTATAGAGAATTTAATGTAGTTTTAGGAATAGTTTTGATAATTAAAATCGGTGAATTATTAACATAGTTATGCACAAAAATATAAAAGTTTTGACGCGAGATTTGCTAAAGCCGATATTTAATTCTGACTTCATTTTCAGTGTTAATAACTGATTAAAAATAGATAAAATTGTTATTTTAATGTGAGTCATATGTTAAATTAAAGATAATTTAATATTTAATGATAGCATTCAATTTAATTATAATTATTTCCGATATTTACTTGCAATTAATCAAAAATAAGGTTAAAAACATTTGAAAAAATAATTAAACATTAAAAACGAGCATAATGTTTTATTTCATGAAAGTTTATAATGACTTCACTTTAAAGGAAATTTTATCTACTTTTAGAAATAGTTTTGATGACTTAAATCAGTGTTGTTGTTCAGTAATTATCAACAAAAGTATGAACGCATGTTATATGTCACCTACAAAAGTGGTTAAATTTTGTATGACTACACTTTAAGAAATAATAACAGATAGTAAAAACGGACGTTGTTTCTTGAGTCATATGTTAATTTATACTTTATATAAATGGAATCAATTTTATTTAATTAGAATTGAATTATTTTCTTTTTTTCTCGTTAAATCACTAAAAATTAAACAAAAATGACTAATTTTTTTAAATTTAAAGGTATAATCAATTAAATTATACACTGATAACAACCAGATACATTGATATCAAGCCCAATTTACTTTAACAGGATTTGAACTGTCATAAATTAAACAAATCCAATTACTTTATTCACTTCACTCAATTTAATTTAAACTTTACTGCACAATACAAGCAAAAATAGTTTTCCGCCGTGTTTCGCAAACATTTCTTGCAATTTCACTTTGTCGCGATCGATTCCAACTCGTAATGTAATGCAATAACATATTTACCGACTAGTTACACCCGACGCTAACATATTCCGCGGCTTTGCGTGTGAAACTCGCGTAAAAACTGTCGAAATTGCCTCGCTTTTTTCGCTCTTTCAAACATTTGAACAAAACGGGGAAAGTTTATAAGTATGTACAGACAAATATTACGCAATAAGTACACTTATAAGTACCTGCACAGCGCAAGTATAAGTACGCACGAGTACATACACTGCGCACACTACGCTTTCGGTGATTAGTGGCGGAGTTTCGTTTTCTTCCGCGGCGCGCCGTAAAAGTAAACACACAAAATCGAAGATGATGATGGACGGAAAGAAAGGACTAGCTGACCCAATGACACATTTACATTTACACGCCGAGAGAGCATTCGACATTCGAAGCGCGAGATAATCATTTAAACGAGCGTAAGTGCATCGCCGCTGCTGCTGCTTATCGCTTTCTTCAACTCGATGTTAAGTTACATGATTTTCATATTTTGACAGCCGTAATAAACGCGCGCGACAGCTTAGATGCATTAATATGCATCAAAGCGTAAAATTAAGATTGTAAGCTTTTAATTCGCTGTGTGTACAGCGCCATCTGCAGCGGCCATCTTTGAAATTGTTGAAAGTATTGGATTTTATTCGATTATTTATGTGATATTATAATAATTGTGAGGATTTTTGTGTTTGTGAATTGTGACTGACTTTCGACGCCGACTTCCACGTTACTTTTCGGTTTACTTTCTTTTCGCCGACGTGAATTCGTGCGCGCGGATACCAACCGGTTACACATTACAATAATAATGGCAGCGGTGGCGATTCCGAGTATAAACAAACGTCACCTTGAAAAAATTACACGCGGCGAATTCGATCGGTGTGTTAAATTATAAGTTGAGTTGAGGTTCGAGTAGACGACGTAACTTATACTAATTTAAGTAGTGTAACTGATACATGCCACGCATGTACAGAGGAGTATAATTTATGGGTAATTAACTTGGGGAATTTTAAAGATAATCATCTGGTTTTAGAATAGATTTTATGCTTTGTCATAAAGTTTCAATTGGAATTAAATAAGTATTGAATTTTATTTGTAGATTTAAAGTATCAAGTCTCAATTGATTTGGAAAGTGAATTATTCGCGTTTTAATTGATAAAAATGTGTTTTGAGAGTTTAGATAATACAATTAGCTATACAAAATTGTAAGTAGAATAAATTTAACGTTATTAGTTTTGAAATAATTCGAAAATCAATTAAATGTTCCAAAATTTGCAAAAAAGATTGTCGCATGTTTATTATTTTTATTTCTTAACAAATTTATAATTGATTGAGATAAAATCTTGAAATAAAAAATTATTTGTAGATAATTTAAATGGGTTTTGAACTATATAATCAAAATTATGTTTAGTAAAATAGTTTTTACGTTATTCATAAAATAAAAGTGAATAAAACAACGCGGTATTAACTGAACACCGAAGTTTAATTCGTATAATTTTCAAATGGTTAATAATTAAAACGTTGTTCTTGCACAGGTTTATAGATAATTTAATTAACTCTTAGAAAACGCAAACAAAATTGAATTCGTTCAAATAATTTAAAAGTTACAACCAAAAACAAAATAATATTTTCGCTTTTACAGAATAATAAACATAATTTATTGATTTAAACTGCTAGTAATAGGTAATTAAAACAATTAAGCCTTTATTAATTACACTTCTATGGGTAAATATTCTAAGTGGCTTTCCAATTTTCCTAAGAATACAATTTTTCCGCCAATATTTTGAAGAATAAAAAATTAATAAAACAAAAAATCATATTTTCTGCATATTTTTTGATTTTATTTTATTTTTTCATTAATTTTTATAATTTAAATATCTATAACGTGTAATTGGCTATGCGCAAAAAGTGTGAAACGCCAGAGTAAACATTTCATCAGTTGTGTAATGACGTGTTATTATATTAACACGAACGCGTTAAAAATACGCTAAAAAATCACACGTCGATTTTGAGGTCCAATGTTATGCTATGTTATGCTGTGTTATGTATCACCACTGGTATTAGTATTAGCCATTAGCTATTAAGTATTTACGCAAACCGCTGAATTTAATTTAGAGTGGAAGTTATTAAATAACGCTTTGAATTCACTCGGAAATGGATCGATTATGCGATCCTGTGATTATGCGAAAAAAAATCGTTGAATAAAACACGATCGTAAAAGAAAGGAATTTCTATACCGAATGTTATAAGAAAAATTTAAAAAAAAGTGTGATTGAAAAGAAAACGCAATGTTTGAGTTGCTGTATAAGTCTTGAGCGCTTAATTTAAACATTGCCGTTTGTATATTATTCTGGACATCCAATCTGCTGTATGCATTAGTGAAAATCATAATTTTTATTAAATTTATTTGCAGTTGAAAATGAAAATCGTTGCTATGACGAACTGGGTTGTTTGAACATCACACGCAGTTGGTATCACTTGATCCACCGGCCATTCAATGTGTTTCCACTGCCGAGATCCGTCATCAACACCCGTTTTATTCTTTATACAAGACTTAATCCCACTGAGGTAAGTATAGTACCAAATAATTTAACTAATAATAATTGTTTAATTATATATTTTCATATTTTTATTAACAATAAAGCAAATTTTATGTAATTAATGCACGAATGCACACACGCGATGCACGTAACTTCCGGTACGTCTTTCAATTAGCTACACATAATTCCAATTAATTCCAAATCAACAAATTATAAGTAATTTATTTATGTTTTATTAACTCTTAGCCGCAGTTTTTAGTAAAAATCTAATCCATATTACTTTTTTGTTAATTTAACACCATTTACGTCTTAATTTTCAAAATTTTAATCTTTATTCTGCTACTTAGAACAAAAACGAATCCAACAGACATAGATCCTCAAAATCTATCCAGCCCTTCTTAAGTTATACAAGTTGTAACTAACACGACTTTGTTTTATATTGCAGGGTCAATTAGTGCGCGCGCAGGATGACAAATCAATCAACCGCAGCAATTTCGACCCGAAGAAGAAAACTAAGTTTATTATTCATGGATTTATTGACACGCCATTATCTAATTGGGTAAGTAATTATCAATTGAACAATTATTTACAATATTATATAATCTTTCAACGCATCAAAACACATTGTGCAAAAAATATTATGCCAACTCGTAAAAATATTAATTCGCGTCAATCAATATTGAAAATATAAAATTCGCAGCTGCTATAATCTAAGACGCACTTTATAACAATCGTGCGTCAAAGAATTATCATGAATCAAACATAAATATTCCATTTGCGTAGCTTCATGAAACGATTTATTGCTTATTGCCGAATCGGATCACAGTTTGATGTCAATCGTATAATATAAACTTACTTATAACAAAACCTAACCTAACCTATACATAAGTCTCACTCGTATATCTGCAATAAAACACTTCAGTGTTCAACAATAAGCTTCTTCATTTTTCTCTTCTTTATTCTATTCTATTGTTAACCAGTTAAACTGTCAAAGCATAAAATAAAGATTATAGGTTACGGTGTCTCGATGTTCCAACTAGGACTTCTTCGATCTCGAGTTTATGTTTATAGCATTAAAACTATATTCAAATAAGTGTCGAAATTTACATGTTCACTACTTGAACTTTACTTATATAACTTTACTCATTATGCATAGAGACACTCGAGCTGCAAGAATAGCGAATTGATCGGTTAATGTAGGTTGTGTTGCATAAGTTACATAACAAGTGTATATAATAATATGCGTGTTGCACAAGTTGCATACGGTGACCTTGGTTAACCTAGGTCCGAAAGTGGGTTTTGTTTAGCATTTATTAACAAAATTCAGTTAGGTTAGGTTATGTTTAGTTGTGGCATGCGAATTTTTTTTACGCGAAAAGAAAGTTACTTAATTATAGTTGCGCGAGGCGCAGTTTTAGAGTTTCCTTAATAAATATGTACATATAATAAATATGCACTTGTATTCGCTCGCAAAGCGTTGATTGTGATTATTTATCCGATGGGAAATGACCGATTAGCAATTAGCAATTGTTTCCGTGTTTGCGTCCTTGCGCGCATAGGTAGACAAGAAATAATTACAGGCATTGATTGGAAAATATAATAGTTTTGTTTTCACGCTTCGCCATTTTCATTTTATCTGCTGCGTTATGATTGCTATTTGTTTTTCAACTTTTCTTGTATTTGCTATTATTAAATGATATTTCGCAACGTGTCAATTTAAATTCGTATTACTGCATTGCACGCACGAGTGACTTAAAGTCATAATGCAGTCGGTAAAATACAAAATGGCCGCCATTTTAATTTTTTACCGTTTTTTATTCGTAAACTAAAGTTATATCTTAAAATATAACAAAATAAATTCAATTAAATGACTATTTCACTAAATTGTATGATAATAAATTAATTATTAGCAACAAAACATAAATAATTGTGATTAATGCGTAACTACTGATTAAAATGTTTATCAAAGCCTGAAATAGCATAGCGAGAAATGACTAATCATGATTATACAATAACATTATACCAAGTTGTGACGAATCATGAGTAATTACAACACTAACATCTGTAAAAACAAAAATATAAGCAATTTAATTTAAGAAATTAATCGGCAACTATACATTGATAAATGTAAAATCTAAAAATACTTTCGAATAGCATTAATCATTCTAATTTTGATTAAATTGTAAGTTTTTTCTAACAAGATACGTTTTTTGTGCGTCTACTCGTCTGTGTTAAGTTTCTAATTAATTTAAATCCACACGTTTGCTGCTATTAATCATGCCGGTTTATTGACAGACAACTGAAGCCACACCAAAAGTAGTAATTCGCTTTCATTTCACTTTTCACCAGCGCAGATTCCTATCGTCAATCGTTAATCTTAATTTATTTCTGCGCGCATCATACGAGAATATTTATTTCATCGAGGGCAAGGTCAACATCTTCAAAATAAATATTAAATTTAATTATAATCGTGATAGTGAAGATTGAAAAGTGAAATTGTAGTTAGAAAAAAATGAAATGATATATAGGCAACTTAGTTCACGTGCCAAAGTGAAATTGTGGTTAGGGTAAAATGAAGTATAGGCAACTTAATTAACATGTTTATATGTGAGTGTTGTATTAATTTTTCTTTGTTTCTTGGTTTAAGGTGGGTGACATGCGTGATGAATTGATCAAAGCCGACGACATGAATGTTATTGTCGTCGATTGGGCTGGGGGCAGTTTGCCGCTGTACACGCAAGCCACCGCCAACACCCGATTAGTTGGTTTGGAGTTAGGATATTTTATCAATCATATTATTGTAAGTACATGACCTAAAAATATTCTGCATTAATTTTCTGTTTTTTTTTCTTATTATTTTATGTTTTTTTTTTTAATAGAAAAACTACACTGTTGACCCAGCTGATGTGCACATCATAGGTCATTCTCTAGGCGCACACACAGCAGGATACGCAGGCGCATTGGTTAAAGGATTGGGAAGGATAACCGGTCTGGATCCGGCCGAGCCGTACTTTCAAGTAAGTCGTCGTTGAATTTTTTCGCAACGCGCTTGCGAAACACACATTCTTTGCTTAGTGAATTGTTACGCTTACGCATTTCTAACAGGCCTGTCAATGCACTTAAGTGCATTTTACTGTTACTCAAACTTGCACTCGAAACGGTAAAAATGCCGTTCGGTTGTTGTAATAAGCATGAAATTTCTAGAACATGCCGTCGCACGTCCGTCTCGATCCGTCCGACGCCGAACTGGTTGATGTCATCCACACAGACGGCAAAGGAATTTTCTTTCTTGGTGAGTTGAAGAAAATATTTTGTTAGATTAATACGGACCTGGTTTACATTAGGATTATTTGAGTAAAAACGTGATTGATAATTGGTTTTAAATTGAATCTCTCAAAATATTATACCTAGTCACTTTCTAGTCGTGATATTCGCGGTTATTAATGAGCAATTAGCGCCTGCCAGCGCATTAAAACGTCCTCATGAAGTTGTGTATTCTTGAATTCACGATCGTTATGCGTTATTCGTCGAATTTCACGCCAATAAGGAAATTAGCGTGGAGCACGACGTTGAATTCACATTTGTTGAAAAGCTAATTATTGTTAACGTGCCGATAATCTATTGTAATTAACACGGTTGTTTAATTATTAGAAAATTTTTGTTATTTTACTTTTGAGTATGCAACCAACAATACGTTCGATCTGTCAAATCATTGAAGATATTCACTTGCCCATTTTTTTAACTAGCCTATCTTATAGAGTATAGTCTGTAGATTAAGATGCTGCGATCAGATCTTAATTATCTCTTTTAGTTTACGAGATATTCGCGATTGAAGAAAATCATCAAAAATTGCAAAATGTCACTTTTTAGCACTTTTAGTGGCATTTTTTGACCTTTTACTGTTGGAAATATAATTATTTTATATTTTTATCTGATAGAGAATTTTCCAATCTTTCATAATCAGCGATTCGTTGGTTGTTAGCGCTTTTAGTTTCAGAGATATCAATTATCAAAAATCATTGAAAAAAAGTATCAAGCACCCCCCCCTTGGTAATTTTTTCTTAAGATGTAAAATTTTATCTATCAGATTTCCGTTTTAACTATCTTATCTTATAGAAAGTAGTCCGTAGATTAAGATGCTGCGATCAGATCTTAATTATCTCTTTTAGTTTACGAGATATTCGCGATTGAAGAAAATCATCAAAAATTGCAAAATGTCACTTTTTAGCACTTTTAGTGGCATTTTTTGACCTTTTACTGTTGGAAATATAATTATTTTATATTTTTATCTGATAGAGAATTTTCCAATCTTTCATAATCAGTGGTTCGTTGGTTGTTAGCGCTTTTAGTTTAAGAGATATCAATTATCAAAAATCGTTGAAAAAAAGTATCAAGCACCCCCCCTTGGCAATTTTTTCTTAAGAATGAAAATATCATCTCTCAGAAATATATTATAGTTCATATTTTTATAGGTTATGGCATGTCTCAACCATGTGGCCATCTTGACTTCTATCCGAACAACGGCAAGGAACAACCTGGATGTGATATAACACAGACACCATTAGTTCCTTTGACTTTAATTCGTGATGGTTTAGAAGAAGCATCGCGTGTTTTGGTAGCTTGCAATCACGTTAGAGCGATTAAATTATTTACGGATAGTATTAACGGTAGATGTCCGTATTTAGGTAAGTTAGAAGTACTCATTCTCCTATAAATCCAATTAATTTGATTTATTTCATGTTTAGCTCACCAATGCAAGAGTTATCAACACTTTTTGACTGGCAAATGTTTCACCTGCAAACCTGGCTCACAGAGTTGTGCTCTAATGGGATATCACGCTGATTCCAGTCCTGGATTATTGGATAACGAAGTATCACCTAGTACGAAACTTCAAGACGCTGTTGGGAATAAATATTTCACATCTACAGGCAGAGAATATCCATATTGTCGTAAGTTATATTATAATCTTTTTAGTAACGACCAGTAATGTATGCAACCAAATTTACAGATCGATTATATCGAGTCAGTTTGGAACTTGCAAAACCTCCGACCGCTGAAATCTGGGTGCAGGGTTTTATAAAAGCCAAACTGCATTCGCCACAGGGTGTTATCCACATGGATTTAACACCATCGGGTGATATGAAACTCGAGCACGGTTCGACTTATTCCATGGTCCTTTCACATCCTGCTGATCTGGGCGGAAATATAAAGAAAGTGGAGCTCAATTGGGAATACGACATGAATGTCCTAGAACCAAGGACACTTTGTCTCTTCTGGTGTAATGATCATCTGTATGTGAAGAGCGTTGCTGTCGAGGAGATGGAAATGCCTGGAAGAGGGTAAGATATTGATTGTCACACAAGTTGCATAACCATGATGTCTAAATTTTTGTTTTTATTTTTTAGGAAACGTGATGCAAAATTCTCATCGAAATTGTGCGCACGTAGCAAACGTGATTATGCAGACATCGCCAACAGAGGACGTGCTGTCTTTGTCTCCGATGGCTGTTGTCGGCAGTACAATACTTCCAGTGATAAGCTGAGCTAGCACTGGAAATATGTTTATTGTTTGTAAATTTTACTCGTTTCCCAGCGCGGATGCAAAACAAAGTACGCCAGTGATATCCCCCTAATTGTACACGTTAAGTATTATAGTTGACGCATTTGCCAATTAGTCTGTAAGCGTTGTGTTTATTAGTTTTTAAATTTGATATACGCAAAATCCATTGGATTCAAATTGTTTATTTTTTCTCTTTGTATAAAAATTGTGCCATATTTGCACACCCGTTGAAACAAAAGCATATTTGTTAAATAGTGCAGAGGTTTGAGTAGATTTGTATGAATTTGTTTTTAGTTTGATATTCTTGCAAATTCTTTTTGTTGTTAAACTGTTTTTGGTATTATTCGAAATGTTTATGTGATATGTATTGGATGTGTTATTTTTTTAAATATAAATTATATAGATTTATTGGTTTTATTAATTAATTATACCTTCTTATCAAAATATCCGTCGAGAAATGTTTTAGAAGTGCTTTCGTGTAAGTTATTTTGTGTCGAACGACAGGTCGAACTTTTTTGTTTAAATTATTTTCGGTCGAAAGTCAGGGTCGAACTTTTTTATTAAAATTATTATATGTCGAAAGACAGGGTCGAACTTTTTTCTTAAAATATTTTCGGCTGAAAGACAGGGTCGCACTTCTTCTTAAAATTTTTTTATTATAGAATATTGAAGAAAATGTTATTTGGAATACGTTATCTTAATAAAATTTTGTTCTAAGATGTACCGTTTTGATAATAATCACCATAATAGAATTCGTTTTTGTGCGAAGTCAAATTTTTCTCTAAAATTGTCAATAGGGCCTAAACGGCTAGTGTTACATAAACATTGTACTTAAATAAATAAATGATAATTAAACAAGCTATCCGAATCCGAAATCAGAATATCAAAATTCCCATTTTTATTTTGTGATAAAAAAACGAAAAAGTTTTGCCTTTTTTATGACGAAATCTTTTCACGGTTTCTGTTTTTTATGACAAAAATTAAATGTTGGAATTTTCAAATTGTTTTTTCTGATTATGATAAAGCAGAACATTAGAAATCATTTATTTTAGTAAACTTTTCTTCTGCAACCCTTATTTAAGGCCCTATTGATAAAATAACATTCAAGAGTTTTATGTGAATATCTTTTAAACTAAACGACTAATTAAAATAATGTATTAAAATATTTTGTGTATATTATGGTCCTTCATCATAATCTACTATAAAAATTTAATTTTTTTTAAATTTATTAAATAATGCAATTAAAATATGGCGGAGGCGCCTGGCATTTTATTGCGTGATTTTAATTAATCTTAAAATATTAATAATATAATTGTGTAGAAGGGCTCTTAATACATTTATGAATAAAACTCTCTCCTCATTAGCACTAACCGTTGAGCCAATAAATGCATTTTAGTGAATCGTGTACTTCCAACAATACTTAAGTACCGATTATCTTAGGAACTAATTAAGATATACAAAAACGGAAAACGGCATTGTGTTCAGCAATTAATTTTGCATATGTTAAAGCCTTAAAATTTGTACTTTTGAGTAGGTGAAAAATGATTTTCCAACGCAATTTTCTCGAAAACTAATAAAGATAGAAAGAAACTTCTTGCAGTTTCTTCATGCCATGGTAAGGGTCTATAAAATGGCAGATTTAGTTTTTTGATTCTATGAAGTTAACCAAAGACCACTCAAAAAGAGTCAAGAGGTTACACTTAACTATTTTGGGGCCTCAAAAATGAATGTTGAGCTAGGAGAAAATGGAAAACGCCAATCGATAGAGTTTTTCATGGGCATGAAAGATATCTAATCAGTTTTCCGATAGCATCAATATTTCGGAAAATGGGTGATAAATTCAAAACTGAACAAATACAACCACCTCTCCGATTTTCCTCAAACTTTCCAGACTGATGTAAAACAATGTCAGGAACTCATTAATCCAGGTTTGGTTGCGCTATCTTAATTAGTTTTTAAGTTATTGACCATTTTTAATTATTACATCATGATTGATATTTTAATATTTTTCAGTGCTATCTAGTGTAGAAAAGTCCCCTGTATATGAATCTGAAAACCGTTTTTTGTTAGCTCCAACGGTTTGCGAGAAAAGTGAAATAAACTAGATTTTCAGTTTTCTCTATCATTTTATATGTAAAAAATAAAAATAGAAAATTTAAATTTTTTATTGCAGAAAATGAAAGGAACCATAATCCTGGTTATTTTATCTTAGTGAAATTTTGTTATCAGATTGATTATTTTGATAGTAATTAGCGTTTTAATTGTGAAACAAAATTGTCAATAGGGCCTTAAATAAGGGTTGTGGAAGAAATGTTTACTAAAATAAATTACTTATAATCTTCTGCTTTATCATAATCCGAAAAAAAAATTTCAAAATTCCTATTTTTAAATTTATGTCATAAAAAACAGAAACCGTGAAAAGATTTCGTCATAAAAAAGGCAAAACTTTTTCATATTTTTATCACAAATTAAAAGTTCGAATTTTTCAATTTCGATTTCGGATTCTGATAGCTTGTGGAATTCTGATTACTTTATTTATGAACAATTTTTTTGTAGCACTGACCCTTTAGGCCCTATTGACAATTTTATAGAAAATTTTGACTTCGCACTGAAAACATTTTATAAAAAAGTTCGACCCTGTTCTTCGACAGATTAAAATTTCATTAAAAAAAGTTCGACCCTGTTCTTCAAAGGAAAATAATTTTAACACAAAATTGCGGCCCTTAACGTTCTTATATTTATATTAACTTCTTAAAGCACAGGTAAGAGTTCCGAATTATCTCTACATTGAGGCGCACTTATATGTGAAATTCGCAGGATGATTCATGTAGACTGGGTTGCCTATAGTAAGAGTCCACAATAAGCAAAAATACAAATTTATCTATTATAATTGTCTGTATTTCAGTAGAAAATATCAAATAAATAATTCCAACAAGAGCAAACTGAACAATCAATTATGAAAATTTATTAAGTGCACATTTTCCATTGGCAATTACGTGCTCGAACGCTATAAATAAACGTAATAGGCAGCCATAGAGCCAATAAAAACGTCGCACTTCACAATAATATGAATTACGATGTATGAACAACCCTTTGGCCGTTAGCGTCCCCATCCGGGAGAACACAACACAACCAACCCCTCATTTTGCAATAAAAGTAAACTCGTAATCCCCAGCTTATTAAATAAATACCTACCTGTGAGACAATCTGCTGCAAAACAAGTTAAATAACTATTGAAAACGAAATATTTGTATATTTAAATTAACAAATTCATTTATTTCGTAAAGAAACAATAAATCCACAGAAAAAACATTAAATAACCGTCGTAGTTGATAAACAAATATTGTTAGTGATGTCTGAAACGGTCAAAAACCATCGTAAACGATTCCATCGCAATGGTTTTTAGTTTGCTTTAGTTTTTTTCGCCTTTCCAGTGCCATTTGCAATTGTAACCGCGCTACCATCGCCATCAGAGTTCTTTCGAGTCGTTGCCGCGTTAACTATCTCCTTCGGGGGCGGCGCATGTGTGGGTTTCACGTATGTGCGGTAGTAGAAACTGCCGAAGAGATAAAAGAAGAATATGGCTTGCATTCCCAGCAGGAAGGCGATGAACTTCGGGTAGTCACACTGTCTGAAGAGTACTTGGAAGTTGTGAACGGCAATTATACAAAACTGCACCTAAAATGGATACAAAACATAAAGTTAAACAAATATTACCAATTTCATATAGAAAATAGTATATTTACCATTTGCATTGCAGTTAGATACTTCTTCCACCACAAATATTTTTGATATTGAGGACCAAGAGACGCCACCAGGTAATACGAGTACATAATAATGTGGATGAAGGAGTTAATCAATCCCAGAAGGGTACCATGGCCGCCAGGCAAAAATTTTGCACCCACCCAGGCACAGACAGGCATCAGAGAGTGATGGTAGAGATGAAGGAAAGATACTTGATTCATTTTCTTTCTTAGTACAAAAAATACCTTAAAATTCACAAATTAATAACAAAATTTAATTTTCTAAAGGAAAAATATACTTACAGTATCTAAAAGTTCAGTCAACTTGCAAATGAAGTAGAAATAAACAGCACCAGCCATCTAAACAATAAAAATAAATTAAAAATAAATTAAAAATAAATTTATTACGTTTATTTGGCGTTGATTTTAGTCAAAACTTTCTTAACTAATTTATTTCTTGCAGAATAAACCAATTATGAGTTTAATTTGACAATAAAACACTCAATTTTAACCTAAAGGTATAAAAAAAAAGTAAAACATGTACTGTAGCGCCATCTACCTTTAAATTATATAAGTGTAATTATGAATAAATCTCCAAAATAACTTTCATCCCCCATTTTACATCCTTAAAATCAAATTTTCGCAACAAAAAGTAGCCTATTTCCTTTTCCTTGATCAAAAATATTTAAATACCAAATTTTATCAAAATTGATTCGCTGGTTTAACCGTCAAAGCGCCACAAACAAACAAAACACTCATAATATAATATAACTTAAGATTAAATTGAATTAAATTAAATATAACATGATTACTCACTCGTTTTGCACGTGGATCTTCAGAAAAATCAATCGGTTGACACGCAAAACTGTAATTATGCCCCCATCCCCCTTGCAGCCCTTCATAGACAAGCAGCACGCTTAATATAACCTGCACCAAGTTATACAACTTAATAATACCCTTCATCTCAAAGGGTTTACGGTCTTTCATAAAATTGGGACCCGCCCACACACAGAAGTACAAATAAGTGGCGATGATTGTCAGCAATGGTCCTGGGGAAGACATCAAAAACCACTCATTTGTTCTTGGATCTGAAATTTAATCCAACAGAAAAAAAAATTAAAATTAAAAGAATTTTATTATGAGTTGTATAAGTAACCTCCTTTAGTCTCCATCAAATAGTAGTAATACTCGAGAGGTGACGCCATCTTGAAGAGCAAATTGGGCCTGAAACAACAGTATCGATCAATATTAAGCGTCGCGCAAACAATTACACTAGAATTTTTATTGAGTGTTTGTCGTATTCCGAATAAAAACTGCGCCGATTTGGGTCAAGTCGAGTCGTGACCTCGCAGATGGAAACTCTGTATCGAGAAGAAATTCGAGTGCTTCGATTTGCGCGTTACGGTTGATGCATTTAATGCATTCACACATTCTTCTCACTATACACAATGCAAATTGATTTTACGCCAGGTTTAGATTTGAGATTTATCACTCTGGTCAAGTTGAATACTTGTCCGATATGATGCAAGTGATATTTGACTAGTTAACCAATCGTTTCGCTTTCGTTGAGTCGTTAATTCTTTGTCAAACAGCAAAAGAGTCGCCCGGAAGGTTGCGCATAAGCGATAATATTGAATAACGCACTTGACATCCTCGAAACAATTTGAGTCAAGTGCGAAAAGAAAGTGAAACATGTGCTAATCATCCAAAAGAAAAAAATATCCCACGTAAATCATCAACAGGAATAATAAAATTGATAATATTTACGACTACAAAGGGATATTAATTTTTATAAGATTTATTGATTATGAAAAAATTAATTGCGCTGAAAAAATGCCGAGTAACAACGTATTAATTAAACTAATTAATTTAATTTAATCGAGTTTACTGCAAAGGTAGATGCATTGCAGTTATTGATAGTATGTTGGGAGTGGAAATCCGATTATCAAAATAATTGCTGCGCGTGGCAACAATTTGCGCACTCATTTTCGATTAATTACACGTTATTGTTTATTACTCGGTGGGTTTTGATTTGGTTTTTTGGATTTGACCACACAATTATTTATTAATTTTTAAAATATTATTTTAAATGACAAATATGAATGAATGAAAATTTCTCTGTTCTCATTTTTATATCAAGAAAAAGTTTTTTTTTTCATCCAGTAAACAAAAGCAAGTCAAGATTAAAACATAAAGAAATAATAAAATAAAGAAAGAAGAAGGAAATCCCATATGAGAAATTAACTACTTTCAATCAAAATTATACGCTTTTATACAGTGTGTTAAAATAATAAAAAATAATTAAACTCACCTAATTAAAATAAAAACTGCTAATAAAATCACAAATGTATTAAAAATCAACTTTTTTGTTGTGTTGATTTGATTTTCAAATAAATATTAATTTAAATTTACAAAAAAAATTGTGTCTACTGCACGCACTACCCAGGAAAGCGCGCCGCAAACGACTGAGGCTGTTTGAGAATGCGCAGCGCGCTTTTGTCGATTTTTCAAACCGAATCAACGACTTGACAATCATCATACGCTGGCGTAATCACCGATCTCATATTAATTGTATTGTTTTAAGTTTAAACAAGATAATTAATATTCAATAAGTGTATATTAGGTCACAAAATATCAACTTTAAAATAGAAAAGAGATAATTAAACTGATTTATTAAACTTTTGTAGATTTAAATTTGTAATTAAATAATACGGAAATTATTTTTAAGTTTATAAAAGTGTAAATGGTTTGTTGGTTTGTAGAATAAAGGAAAATCCTTCAGAGCGCCATTTAAAGTGTAAAAGGCAAGACTGGAGTAAAAATAAATTAATGTAGTCTAGATTGACGTAAATGTTGTTTTCTTTTTGTTTTAGTTTTGTTGCTTATCGGTGTGTAATGATATATTTAAAAGAAAATATTTTATCGGAAATATTTGTCTAAATATGCTGTTTTTTTGTAGTTTGTCATTTTGTTGCTATTTTTATTAACACGGCAATACATTAAATGCATTTTGGTATTTAGTACTTTTGCTTTTAACAATTCCTATTACGATATATTAATTTAATTGATAATTTGCTTGTTTTTGGACATAATATGAGTTGAAATCGACAATAAAATTCATAATTCTAATTTAAAAAATGAGAAATACTAATAATGCACTGTAACGCCATCTAGATTCACAATATATTAGTATTACTATGACAGGATATACATATCAACTTCAAACCCTAAAATTACACCCTTTCTGATAATCTTTTTAAACAAAAAGTAGCCCATGTTATTTTCCTGTGTCTAAAATACTTTTACACGGAAACTTATTAAAATTGGTTCAATATTTTATACGTGAAAGCGTTACAAACAAACCATCACACTTAAACTTGAATTTAGCTATACCATCAGTTAAAATAATGCCTAAAAATTAACCAAAAATAAAACACTCATGAATACTCCACTAAAAGGGAAACATTTACACAATTTTTTTTTAATTTCAAGTTTTACCCACCTACAATCAATATAAACTAAAAATAGTAACTGCTTTGCAATATCAATAAATAAATATAAAAGGATGTTGACTACTAAATACATTATTCACTGATGTGTTTTACCACATTAAGGTATATTCTATGCAGTGTAAATTCTTGCACTGCGCACATTCACGTTTTATGCATTTGTGAAACAATATTAGCAATAAATCATCGCATTGATGCGGCAAACGAACGAAGAACGGAACACCGCGTTCACATACGAGCATTATCATACATAAAATGCAAGCATGCGGCATTGTGCGTTTCTTTTAATTATCGAAATCAACTATCATAAACAATAAACAGCGCACTCGTCATTGAATTCGCGTCGTTCAATCGAAGGTGAAGTACAAAACTCGACGCGTCTTGACTTACTCTTGTCATTTTGTCATCGATAAGTTAGAAATGCTATTCATTTACTACGAATTTTTTGACTTAGACTCGAAGAAACGACTTACACAACTTTGCTTCGCATATAAAATGACGCACGAAATTTTCCCGGGCGTCGACGGTCAAGATGCTCTTCGTATAATTCGATTGCACTGCGACATTCAATAAATTTCGAGTACGATTCTTCACTTTCAACGTTTCGTCGCACTTTAATTAATTGGATAAACATTGAATTATGTCACGGCTAACAATCTTAGACACAAAATGTTACAACACATTAAAATTTGAAATAAAACTCACCCATATTTTAAAATATTAAACAAAAAAAATTATGATGTAAATAGTTGAAAATGAGTATATTACTACGTGTATATTGGGTTGCCTATGTTAAAAGTCTAAGACGATGAAATTAAGCGATTTTATTTTGATTTAAGCCGCAATTTGTGGCGATATTAAGTCGTCACATTAAAATCATTTGAATCATTACGGAAATATGTCCAACCGCGGTAATTCAACGAAAACAAAAGCTTGTTCCACGTTCTGCGTTCGTGTTGCCACTCGAAATAAAGACGCCCGGCCCGAGCCGAAGCAATTTAATTTAAATTTCAAATTGGCACGTTTTGCATTGTGCAAATGTGGAGGGCGAAATGCGAGTCACTCGCCTCGAAAAACAATTTAATAAATCGTTTGCAACAAATTCCGGAGCGTGAGGACTTAATGGTGATATTTTTCCGTGCGCGGCGCAAACGGTTGAAACACGATACTACGTTTCTGCATTTCGTGTTTTACGTGATTGACACTGTGTGAGTGTGTTCCACTGAATTTAAATCCTTGCGCAGGACAACACGGAAGGACATGTAGCCTACAACACGCCAACCCAACCCGGAACGCGGAAATTTATCGATGTTCTTTACGCTCGATTGAATTAATTGAAAACCGTTTCGGGATTCTAAGGTTAAAAACACAAACAATTGAACCAGCGCTATTAGAGTCAAGTGTAGCTAATAATAATGAAAAATCAATAATCGGGGTTTGATGGATGCCGATTTCCGGGCCGGCGTTTTTCCGTATCAATCAAGTCAATATTTCCGTCGGGCCGGAAAAACCTATCATCCCCGTCAATATTTATCCGCGTCGTAAATTATTTTTCTGTTTGGGCGCTTCTTTGTTCCTCGGCGTGTTTGTTCGCCGCGGAAAATCAAAATTCGAGAAAATGTAGAGAGAAAAACAAACTGACCAAGCGCTCAGGAAATTAATGACCACTGAAAATCAACAAAAAGCTTTGTGTGTGAACGGATATAGGTCGGCGTAGGTTTATAAAAATTATTCAACGACTCAAAAACGATAATATTTTCACTAGCCTCGAGCTTATAAATCATATTACAAGCACTTACATGTGAAAAATTCTTTATGTGAACAGTAAAGTTGATTTAACCGTCAGGAATCATTTTTAAAGTAGGAATTGTTGTGTTTTGTTTGTTTGTGACGCTTTCACGGGAAAACCAGTGAATCAATTTTGATAAATTTTGGTTTGGTGCTACTTAAGACTAAGGAAAATAAAATAGGCTACTTTTTGTCGCAAAAATGTAACTTTAAGGGTGTAAAATAAAGGTTGAAAGTTTATATGGACATTTTTTCATAGTTTAGTTGTAAAATTCGAATCTAGATGGCGCTAAAGTGTTTTATAAACATTTTTTTCATGTTTAAAAATTAAAATTGACAATTTTATTAACAAATTCGGCATTAAAACCGTCAAAAATCAAGAAAATAATTAATTTAACTATTTTTTTTAATTAAAATCAACTTGTGCAAAAGGCATATTCATATCTTGATTTTCAAATTGAAATTTCCTTATTATTTCGGCAAGAAACACGATGCATTATGGAACCTCACGTTCATTATAAATCAAGTCGGTACGCATCGAGTGGTTGTTAGGTCGCAAACGAGCGCACTCATTACTCCCGTCGACGATTTTCACCCCGCTGCCCTGAAGCAATCCGATGTAAAACGACATCTCCCCAATGTCCCGCTCTTTGAAAACTACAAACGTAGGCGGGCGCATTAAAATTGCACACGGCGTCCTCCAGCATACCTGGATATAATTAAACTCGCGAGTGTAAATTCCGCCGGCGACATTTTACTCCCCCTATAATCCGAGATACAACGACTCATAAAATCTAGCAATTTACTTCCATTCCAATTCCGCGTCTGGTAGTTTATTTAAGTTCTAATTCCAAACTGTTTGAATTTAAGTATTTTTTGTTTGTTTGTGAAGGGATGACATTGTGGTGGACTGTGTGCGGTGTTCGGTAATTCCCTGTGAGGAAGGACAACTTTCTTGTCATGCAGTCTACACTACTACCCTTAAGTGCGCGCCTCGCCAGACGCACGCGACAGCAGCTTAATATTCATAGCACCGCAGGAACATCGCGAGAGCGCCATCGACATGCACATAAATTCCGCATCGACTATGTTCTAATACGTCTTAAATTATCATGCGAGTTGTGCGGAAGTGTTCTTTGTGTACCCCAACCACACTCAACCGCTAATTCCAGCTCTCACATATTGAATACAAACATTTTCATTCAAAATTCAAAAAATAAATTTCATCTTTAAAATTAATTTTTATATTAATATAAAAAACGTCGTATTCTTGTCCGCATTCATATTTATATTCGTATTCATATTCATTGAAAGATTTGCCTTCCGCAAATTGTGAAATTTAATGAACGCTCCGTCGTGTCCTGCGCCTTCTCCTACGCCCCACGTCATCTCGACTTCTTCTCGCAGAGACGTATTTTATGCGCGTGCATGCAGATTGAAAAGTGCCCCGCTTTGCGTTGCGCATAATGGAACCCCGAGGCTTTCAAATATTTGCCTTTTATCGAGAGATTCGCGCCACCCTCTTCTCCAAGGCGCGTGTTGCCCTCTCGACTGCCGGGCGCGTTATTCATCTCGCGACCGAGAGAAAATACAAGTGTGGACGTTCAGATGGACCGGAAAACTCGATAAGAACGCGAGGGCGAGCGGAGACACAAAGGGTGCAAAAGGAAGAAACACGCAGATTTTATTTGTTAATTAATTAGATGGAAAAGGGGACTAATTACGTTTCGTGCTCGACGTTTGCCGTCGTGAACGCACTTTAGGCTTTCCGGCGTTGTTTGAATTTAAATTCGCATTGTATTTACAATTATTACTGCGATTACCTATATAAATTTTACAAAATGAAACAAAACACGAAAATTAATTATAAAAACAAGCAAAAAACATTTAAAAAAAATTCTAATTGTACATAAATGTAATATAGGTTGCTTAACTTATAACCTAACCTAGTTTCTCTTGTTTTATTATCAATTTTACAGTTATTAAATATGAAAATAAGCATAAATCCTACAAATTTTACAAAACAAAAGAAAACACGAAAATTAATCAAAAAAACAACCAAAAAATGTTTTTTCTTTGATGCTAAAAGTGAGTAAATGTTAGATAAGTTGCCTAACTAACAATCTAACCTAGTTTAACCTATTTTAAGCAGTTTTGCAACTGTTAATAAAATAAAACACAAAAATTAATCATAAAAGGAACAAAAAAAAACGTATTTTCTTAATTTTAAATGTGTGTAAATGTAACATAAGTTGCCTAGCTAATATGCTAACCTAGTTTAACCTATTTTGAGCAGTTTTGCAACAGTTAACCAAATTAAACACAAAAAATAATCATAAAACTACAAAAAACGTTTTTTCTTTGATGCTAAATGTGTAGTAATATAAGTTGCCTAGCTAATATTCTAACCTAGTTTGGCTTGTTTTATTAGCAGTTTTGCAGCTTTTGAATATCTAAATGTGCATAAATCCCACGAGGCGTTTCCTAAGGATTTTTTAAGAATGTGTAAGCACATGCATGAAGACCATGTTGGTCCTTATCTTTTCGCGTTTATTTATGCGGCCGTATAAACGTCGCGAGGGAGGCGAAAACTGGGCCCTATCTCTCCCAACACCGCGCCATATGTTACACCACCGAGTATATTATTCAAAGTGTTACAGTTAACCCTTTTAAAGAGGAATCATCCCCTTTTTTATCTCAAAAAATAAAATTTTAAAGAAACAGTAAAATTTTGGTAATTCAAAGAATAAGTTTATCTGAACACTCTGTATATAATGATGAATGTGTGTATGAAATCCACAAAATAAAAATAAAAGGATGAATATCTATGTTTCACGAGCGTCGTTTTTACTTCGTTCACTTCTTGCGTTCTTGCAGTTTTACGTTCTGCGCGTTCTTGCATATTCCGCCGCCGCCAGCCTTCGACCGCAAAGTGGCACCGTCTCAACTTTACGCCGCGCGCGATTTTCTCGCGAGCAGCCTCTTCATTCGAGTTTATTTGCACGCCGCGTTGTTTCCCGCATCGCGGAATCTTTGCATAAGTGCACAAAGTAACAATCCGCATGAATTTTACTACTATTTTTATATTTTATTCACTCGCATTTTATGCACTACAAAATAGTGATAAAATATTAATAAACCGGAAATATTTCATATTTTTTAGTAAAAGTGTTTGTTGTGTTTTTTCAGATTTAAAAGATTTGAACGGGGCACAAAATAGCGCGACGGGTTAATGCAATCGGCGACCGGAATTGTTTTAATATTTGAACGCTGTACGCAATTCATATCGAAATGTAAAACGAAATATGAAACATGCGGAAAACCTCGACCACTTTTGTCTGAAACGCAAACAAATCAAATTTTGTCGGCGAAATATTTAATATCGGGGCAAATCGAAACCGAATTGGCAAATACCGGAATTAACAACGTTTTCGATTTTACGCATCTAACCTAACAAAAAATTTTAAAAGCTTTAACATAAAATAAATGATTTCCAATCAAAAATTTTATAAAATATAAACCAAAATAAATAGAAAATAGTATATCAATAATATATCAAAAGGTGAAACGGTTTTTGTCACGAGATTGTAAAAAAGCAAGCGTAATCTGTGACTAAATCCCGTGGCTAAAGTAATTTAATCACGGTCCGTGTTAAAAATATCACTTTTTGTGTCTCAAAACCGTGGAAAAGCTGTCGCTTTAAATGTGGTATTGAAAAATGTACTTCTTCAAGCAAAATTTGACGTAAAATTAATTTTGGACATAAAAAATTATAAAACACCCTGTATAATGAAATATAGGTGTATTCTAGAGTGAATATATAGGAACAGGCGCTGTTAACCCTAATTAAAAACAGCCCTCGGTCCTTTGTTTACGAATTATGGTGTTTTACGACGCACTGATAACAATGAAGTCGGCGACGAAACCTCGCACACCGCGAAATCCTTTCTACTCGCCCTTTTTGATATAGATACACCACATGACCACATATCAAATAACCTCCATGTATCATAAAACAAAGTATCAAATACAAAGGCCCAAAATACAAAATCCACCCAAAATAAAAATTAAAATTACTAAAATGTCATAAACAATTATATTAAACAATATCACAATATCCAAGAAATAAAATAAAATAAAAATATACGAGTTTAGAAGCAGTCGTTTTGAAAGCCAAAGATAAAAGTTCAAACGTCAAATTATAATTGTTTGCGCGGGATGAACCAAAGGATAAAGGACACAATGATTCATTCCGAGTGCTGAGTGTTGCGATCTTCGCAAACATTTTATCATCGTGCGCGCAGTCGTTAATTCCCGCCGTCGAAGATTCTATTAGCGGCGAGAATGCCGTGCTGATAACGCCGGTCGCGCGTCCTCATTGTTCGAGAGGTCCTCAGTGCTAAAGGACTATGGCGAGGTAGTCTGCGCACAATGAAACGAGTACGTAATGTGTGTAGATATGCGCTCAATGGATACGAGGACTCGCAGGACTCACAGGACACTTCAGGATAACCCCAGTATCATTCAGAGGATTCAAACAATCGCCGAGCGTTTCTTTCCGTAAATTGCAAAAATAAAAAGTGTCAATAAAAATCAACTAATTATTTTGTATTTAGTGAAATGAAAATTTACTGCCTAGGCATTAAATAAATTGATATTTTCCAATTTAAGATAAAACAAATTAATCAGCCGATATAAAAATTCCAATAAAACAAAGCTAATTAATTTATAGTTACTGAAATAAGAATTTACTGCCTAGGCATTAAATAAATCTATATTTAATTTAAAAAATTTTTTTTTTTTTAGAAAAATTGGACGTTAATTCAAATAATTGCTGAAATAAAAATATCTATAAAACATATCTAATTAATTCGTATATAATAAAACAAGACTTTACTGCCTAGGCATTAAATAAATTGATATTATCCAATCTAAGATAAAAAATTAATTAGTAAAGATTTAATGTTAATCTAAGTGATTTTAACTAATCATTTCTTGAGATTGTAGATTGTCGTATTCGTAGAATTCCCAATTTAATTTAATTTAATTTAAAGCTTTCAAGGATAACGCCAGGATTTGCCAGTCGATAAAAGGCAATTAATGTTGTGATTTTCACACAAAACAACCAAATTCATTCCGTAATTCGCAATTTTCTTTGTCCTATCTCATATCTTTTGAGTCCTTAGTCCTCGCCACTTTCTCATCCACGCGCGTGCGGTTGAATTCGGCGGTTAGAAAGAGATTACAGATTATTCCCCAGCGGCGCGCGCGCGCGCACCACTCGTATTCATTCGGCCCTAAATTCCGGTTTAGCTCATTGTCCCCGCCGCCCGCAATAGCAATCTCATCCTGGTTTAGTCCTTTCAATGAGTCGCGACGCCAGCCGAGGGACTTTTGATTTTGATTTCTAAAGTTTGGAAACTTCGCAGCTTCGCACTTACGTCGTAAATTCGAAAAGGGCCCGCCGAACGCGCTAATAAGGCCGAGAAGGACGAGAAAGGACGCGCGCGCGAGCCAAGTGGCGGCAGAGGCAAAAAGGAGAGGGTGTCGACGACGCGTTGACGAAGCGTCAGGAGCAGATTAAGGCGTCCTCATTACGGTCTTGTTCGAAGCGGACGATCACTGCGAACAAGGACGAAAATGGCGACAAGGACGAGAAACGAAATCACGCTTCTCGACAGCTACCAATTACAGCCCCCAACATATTGGAACAAATCCAGCACCAAAAATAAACCGACAAATGTTTATTCTTTATTTTAATCCTTAAAATTAAATTTAAAGCGATGAAAAATCACTACAACACCAAGAAAAATTCGCCAAGACGCGACCAGACGTGACTAAAAGAGGTGACGCGTTCGTTTGGTCCTTGCAGGACGTGAAAATGGCGACAGGTGATTTTTCAGACGAACGAGCGTCGTTTTCGTGCGCAAATGATCCGTTCAGCGTGCCGCCCCCGATACATATCACTTGCCACTGCTCGGACGTTGATATATCCATGTCCTTCCCCGGAAGGACCAAACGTCCCGACTCGCACGATTGAAAAATTTAATATTTATAGAGCAAAGTGTAGGCAACCAAAAATACACAAACAGAAAAAGTTTTGATTTTTTTGCATTTTCACGTTTTTACTTGTGAGAAAAGATTAAATTATAATTCCTCGGCTAATTAAACATCTTTTTCACGACGACAGCGACGAGAGAATTGCAGAAATGCGCAAACTTAAATGGATTCGCTAATAAGATTAAATAACGCTCTCGGATTTTTGTCGGCACGACGTTGCGCGTTTATGTTTCGCCGTTTTTTGCTCGTCCAGGACGACCAGCACGGCCATTTCTCACATGTTCGTCGCCGCGTTGTATTTTTCCGGCGTCTTGCAGTGCGCTTTTATTATGATTATCGTTATGGCGTCGTCCTGGAGAGACAAGTTTCCACTTTCTACGTTTTCTTTCTCTCTACGCAAGCAAATGTCCTCGTCCTGAACTCCAAAAAGGACCACTCTCACATTCACACATAGAATAAAATACAAAAAATAAAAATATAATTATATACAGTATGTTATTAAGTAATTTAAAATCATTTTAAAATAAAAATTTTAATTTTTTGTTTTTTTTTTGTAAAAAATATTTAAACACACTGTATAATATAAAAATTGTATAATGTACGAAGCGGCAAAACTGTCCGAAGCTAAACGAGAAAAAGTATATTCATTTCATTTATTGTTATCATTCGGAGTTAGGTGCTTCGAGAAGACGTCGCGGCGGTCCTTTTTCAGCCTCGGCGCGTTTTTCCGCGCTACATCAATTCGCGGAATTCCATCCGAACGTCGCCCGGCGCGCATTCAAGTCGGCGAAACTCATTACACAATATGACAACGTTCATTTCTCTCCTCGCTTAAACATTAAGCGTTCATTACTTCCCGTCGCCATGACGCGAACAGCGCCCGCACAAAAATTCGAGAACAAATCTGCGTCCGTCTTACGTTTGCGCATTGCTCACATTTATTCGATAATAAAATGCAGGGAACGAAGAGGGATGCCGAGAAGGTACAACAGGGACAAGGAAAGGGCCAAGGGGAGTACACGCGCTGAACGTGGGCCGCAGATGGTTGGTTTTCTTCGTTTAATTATCCAATTTATACTTTAATGCGTAGGTATTCTAAATATTTAACATTATAAATTATTTATGGAAGGATGAATTTTTAGTCAAGGGCAAGAAATTCCTGAGAAAGTAAAATTACATCGTTTTTTAATTAAAAAAGAAGAAAAAATATTTTTTTACCTTTCACCTTTAAAAGTGTACTTTAGTACTTTAGCCACGGGGTTTAGTCACGGGGTGGACCTTACGACAAAAACTTCAACGTGCGAATTCAGTAAAAGTAGAAAAAATAGCGTGAAAATCACGTGACTAAACGTTGTTAAACACTCGATTGATTAAACACTCGCTACAATCGCCTTTAATCAAACTCGTGACAAAAACCCTCGTTTAGCCACTTGATACATAATATACCATTTCTAGTATTTTTTCTTCTTCGAAAAAATAAAAATCACAAGACACAAATCCAGCGCCGACAAAAAACTTTTATAAAGCTAAAACCTCCTTAACGCTTGGCTGCAAACCAAACCCTATAAGCGCATTAAATAATAATGCGTAATAACTACCCTTGAAAAACTACACTTAAGAAAATAAACTTTTTATTTATCCATATTTTGCCACACACACAAAATACAAGTAATGCACTTTTGGGAATGAATGCAAAGCAAAGCGAGAAAAATAACCAACCGGCAACCGCTGGAAATGAGAACATGGGAGCAAGTGCAAGGGGTGGTAATGTTCATCAGGCGAGTGTGTCGGGGGCGGCAAGCCGCGCACACAGCGCAGGAGGATTAAGGAAAACATTTGTACTCCGCACATAACGGAGTTAAGTGCGTCATTCCACTAATGACACATAAACAATTCCGTGTTTTAAATTACAAACCCCAAAAAATTTAGAAATAAAAAAATGTTTGGAAAATATTTATTTAGTCTTTTAAATAAAGTTTTCGTAAAAATGAAATAAATTGTTACTTTCTCTCGTATATCACCTTGTATTTGTTGATTCCATCAATAAGATTCAAAATTTTATTTGAAAAACAATAAGAAATGCGATTAATGCACTTTAGCGCCATCTATGTTTGAACTATATAACTATATCTGTGATTATATTACGATATCAACTTTCATCCCTTATTTAACACCCTTTAAACCATCATTTTTGATCTTTTAATAATTATTCTACTATTTAAGACCCAAACAAATCCAAAAAATCATAAATTATCAAAATCTGTGCAGTAGTTCTTGAGTTATAAAAGGTGTAACTAACAAAACTCAATTTTATATACCTAAACATATGTTGTGAAGTAAATTTACTCTCCGGATGTTTTTATTTTTCTGTAAAAATTTTGATTTTCTTCCGGAAAATGTAGTTATTGGCCC
The DNA here is from genome assembly GCF_025399875.1 of Dalotia coriaria. Taxonomy (NCBI): domain Eukaryota; kingdom Metazoa; phylum Arthropoda; class Insecta; order Coleoptera; family Staphylinidae; genus Dalotia; species Dalotia coriaria. Next base: position 8,955,072 of record NW_027045445.1, read on the forward strand.
AAAAACACTTGTCACCTCCACGCGCCGTTTGTGTTCCTAGCGCAAGTTATAGCGAGTTTATTTTTATCGCACGCTTGTAAGCATCCCATGTAGGAGGGTCGGTTTCCGTAAGGCGTCATTATAGTTTAGTGTTATGGTAACAACTGGCGCGGAAGGCTACGAAAATATATCGACTACTTTTCATAGTTGCCTGACTATATCCTTACCCGAAAAATTTCGGACCAAATGTTTAGACGCGTTTTATTCGAACAGAGAAAACAAATTTGATTTGAAACACACCAACACACACACCCACAGTGAAATAAAAATATGGTCATGTCCAATGCTTGGTTATCCTTGAAGGGGATGAAGAAATGAATCGGTCGCGAATCCCTCACCGACTTATTTCTCGTTTCCGATCGACCGAAGTTCAGCTTTAGAGGTTGAAGATGTCCGCATTTCCGCAAATGCAAGCGCAAAACGCTCGCCTCCCTTGGCCGGACATCGGGAAGACAAGGGACAGCGAAAAATGAACGAGATTTACTCAATTATTTATATATCGACGGGCAGGGATTTTCCTTTGAAGCGAGATCCACTCCCCCAGCAGTCGTTCCGTACTCGAGAAAAACCGAAGACAAAATATAGTGCGTTTTATCCTTGGGAAGGACTTATGTCTCGGACAAGCGCTTTATTTCTATATTAAGCGCTGGAATAGAAGGGACGCTGGATAAATATTGACCGACTACAACGAGGATGAGAATGACTATGATGGTCACATAATGCACAATCTTACCCCCACCACCAGACAGCTTTATTCTTTTGTGTTGAGATGTCAGCGGTGAAAATTTAAAGCAAACAAAGGTAAGAGTATAATAATAATTAATTGTTTTGTGTGTGGCTGAAGTTTCTTGAAGAGAATAGTATTTTAAGGGTTGCTAATGATACCTTGCCGCCGCCATTGTTGCGGTGGTAAATTTATACAAAACAATGAAAATGCTCACGTTGGACGTTTTAGGGTAGAAAATGTAAAATGTGCAAAAGCTCTGCTCTCTACAACATTTACTTCTTTCTATGTGTATGTGTGTGTATATGAGGGGGTAAAAATGCTGCGCATGAGAAGAAACGTAAGAAAATGTGCACTTTGTGTTCACAAATGAGCGCGGCGGTGGAAAACCACGAGAAAAGCTCGCTGAAAATCGGCGCGGATCATTTTGCAGCGATTGTCGAAACAAAACGGCTAATTAGGAGCGCGGATGTTTCGCCAGACGTTTTCGCCGGAGAAAACCCACCCCCTGAACCAAGAGAAAACTGTTGAATCATGCCGCCGCCCCGACTCGATGCTTCAGTCTATGAAATGCGCTGCGCGCACATTTCTCATCATCATTTATCCTTCTAAAAGATAAAAATATACACTGTGTTTAAATACAAACAAAAATCAACAAAAAATCAACCCTTGTTTGTTTTCTTTTTGTTTTTAAATTGTGTTGTGTATAATAAGCTTAGAATTTTAATTTAAACGGGGTGAGTATTTCTGGAAGGGTAGCGCAGCGCAGGTGAAAGATTTTGAGCGACGGATTGTTTTCTTAACTGCTTCATCAATTCACTTAAAACTTTATTGCTTTCTCCCCGACATGAACGGGAGAAGGGGGTGGCACGTCTCACAAAAGTCTTGAACTTTTAACTCGCAACCCCCAGCCGCCCGGCCGACAGCGCGAGCTGGCAGTTTTAACACCTGCCGCAAATTTACACTCTGCACTTTGTACTTTACGTTTTGTTCGCTTTTCACTTGCCGCACGCGGCGGAGTGAAGAATTTCGAAAGCGGAACAATGTACAATGTATAAGGGATGTTAAAGTTGCAACTAAGCAATAAGCAAGCAACCGGTCTATGCTATGGAAATGCGCAGATGGCTGAATAATGTAAATCTTTTGTTTTAGTTGTGTAGATATAAAAATTTATATATAAAATGAAATTTTGTTAGTTAAAACGTTTATAACTCAAGAACTACTGGGCAGATTTTGATGATCTATGATTTTTTGGGTTCGTTTTAGACCCGAATATGAGAATAACTATTAAAATTTTGAAAATTATATCTTACAGGGTGTTAAATAGGGGATTAAAGTTGATATGGACATTCTATGATAGTTATAGTTAAATAAGTGAATACTAGGTGGCGCTAAAGTGCATTATTTGCATTTCTCTAATATTTAAAAATAAATTTTAAATTTTTATCGACAAAATCGGCACATACAGGGTGATAAACAAAAAATAAATAAATAAAATTTTTCTTTAAAAAACTACGTTGACAAACTCGCCTAGTATGTTATGTATGTAATTCTTATACCAAAACTTTATTTATCTAGATAATTCCGGAAGTTGTTGTACGAGTAGTTGTAGTTGAAACATTAACCAGAGTTTTCATCCCTATTTCGACGGCGGCGGCGGCGGTGAGCGCAGCATTGTGTGTTAATTAATTAAATCTCGCAATTTAGATAATTCCTGTCGGCTAATGTTACTCTCGGCGCGCGAGTATACCAGTATACGAGCATATTTCCGGTATCGCGATGGCGCTCTTTTGTGTGCGCGCGCTGTGCAAATATCACCAACCCCAGTTGGCAGTGCAGCGCGCTCGCGACCGTTAAACAACTGTTCGGGGTACATTTATTTAATTTATATCAACATGTACCAACTGTAATTCCATATATGAAATCTGTACAATCGGCAGCACACCGGAAATGACTCAATTTGTATGGCGCTGCAATTGGGATGTTTAAACAGTAAAAAAATTAAAACTTACCATTACTAAACTTAGAATCAAGAAGTGAATGTTGAAAAATTTCTGAAACAAAAATTTTTATTAAAAAATTGTAGTTTTTCTCCTTTCCTCTTTAAAATAGAATATTAAGCTCCACCCCGTGACTAAAACCCATGACTAAAGTACTTTAGTCACGGCCGTGAGAAAAGTGACACTTTAAATGTAAAAGTCGAAAAATTAAATTAAAATATTTTAGTTTCACTCAGAAATTGAAAAAAATGAAGAAATTTATTGTAATCCGTTAATAATTGAATATTTTCCTATGTTTAATAATTAAATCCTATATTTGATAAGCTTGAGAAGAGATTTCCCGGAACGGACGCGCATTGTTCCATTGTTACCTCACAAACGTAATGCAACGCAAGTGCATTCAAAATGGCGCTACATCCGGTCTGCGGTCGCCATTATTTGCTCATGTCTAAACTAATGAATTACGAATATTTGTAAATTAATAACTAACCCTCGAATTGCGCCCCAAAACAACCCTTAAACTTTCACACAACCAAATTGCCCGCAACTAAAACAAAACAATAAAATTTAATGTACTAATGTGAATGACAACATAGTCATACAATAGGTGCGCTGAATGGATGGCGGTTTGCATTGCAACCCTTATTGCAGTCCACAAATAAGCAATGCTGAATGGTGTGCGCGAATATGTCTGAATGCAGTCGCGATAGTCGAGATCGAGACCACAGCCGAAATGAGCAAGCCATGGTTTTGAATCAAAGCGTAACTAGTGTACCACCCGGATTCAATATGGCGCTGGTGAAAGGAATCGGCCATAGTGGCTACGACCAGACCAGACGACAGACACCAAAGCAGTGCCTTTATCTCGAAGCAATATAATCTTCATTCCCTTCTCCTGGCGAATTGTAAACACTCGAACTGCGGTGCAGCAGTACCTATACACTCGGGTGTATATTTGGTTGCCTATTCAGAACATCACATACGTGTTAAATTTCATGCATTTCATCATATCTTCATTACCAACAATAAACCAAGGAATTAATTGTGATGGGTTAGACAGGGGGGTGAAAACCACCCCTTATATACTAATTGAAATAGTTTCATGTACTCTTTACAGTCATAAACAAAATAAATTGATTTCCAGTTTAGTTTGAGTTACGGCCGGAATTAAATGCGTAATGTTTACTGTCGTCAATAATAAATTAATTAAACGTGAACAGCACACCTGGGCACCACAGTAAAGGACAATAAAGGATAGTATGGGACTATAAACGATAAACAATTTATATTTGAAACTTCCAACTTCTAATCGTTATATCTCGTCGAAGCTGGCGCGATGCTTTGTTTCGATGCCGGAGTTTTTAGTAGCTGCAGAGGTCGAAGAGGGTTGATGGTGGTGGTGGTTGGCGCGACGGTGCTTTAATGTTTTAATGCGCTATTAATTTATCGACGTCCGTCGTCGAGATAAGGGCACGCTTCGGTTTTATAGATTACGTGCGCGCCATCTAGACATTGATATCAAAACACAAACAAACTGGAATTAGCAATCGCAAATGTCTGGGATGGCAACATTAATGAATCATTAGAGATTTTTATGTTCCATTATATACAGGGCGATTAAATAAAATGTAAAAAAATACTTTTTTCAATTTTTTTCTTAACTATCATCCACTAGATGGCGCAATTTTTTAATTTTAATTTTACAGATGTAATATTAGATAATCCACGAATAATATACAAAGTGTTCAAATAAAATTTTAATTTAAAAAAATAAAATTCTGAGCTATTATCTGTTAGATGGCGTTTTTTTAAACTTTAGAGATTAGTATAGATAAGTCAAGTGTATTATAGATATATACCCGCAATTTGCAAAATAGAAGATGCTAAGTCAGTCGTATATAATAGAAATCAATTTGGTTTCGCGTTTAATTTCGCTGAGTGCCGCACGGTCGCCGTTAAACAAAGCGATATTAAACGCATTATCGAGACGTAACGTGTGCTGCCTACATCTGCGCACGCCATTTTAACTCTAGCGATTTATCGCGTCGTTAACGTCAAAAGCACGTACTAGGATAAATTTTAATGAATATATTCATAGTAAAATACTTAATTTTTTCTCCTTTCAATAAATCTTAAAAATGATTTAATGATGCTTAGCAAATGAATTAATCAACAAAATCAAACTTTGTTCTAGTTTGTTTCTTTCTGTGACATTTGGCAGCATTTTGTGTAGGCGATTTGTATAAATGGTTAATTAGTCGAACGGCACGTAGCGCTAAAAGTGTGATTGACACCGGGCGTCGGAGGCGGCGAAAAGGTCCCCGCCCCGCCCGCCCGCCGGTCGCGGAGTGACGGCGGGAACGTGCGCTGATTGCGCTCGTTTTCCGGCCTGACGCGCCGTCACCCCGGAGCGCCGCTCCCCCCTTCCACGGCAGCCCGTTGTCAGCGAAATAATCAACCGAATCAACGATGGAGGCCATCCATTCTTCTCCGGATCGCACTTCCCCGTTCCGGATCCGGTTCTGACTCGTACTCATCCGCAGTCATTACACTAACATACCATATGTTCGCGGAATTAAAAAATAATATAATATTTTGTATTGTGAGGATATTATCAGACACACTGTGTGTATGATTTTAAATTCGGAGATCTATATCTGGATTGCAGGTCGTTTTAGGTCGAAGGCGCTTAATGAGCGACGTGAGGAGGGACACGACACGTCCGCGAGTCCATAACTAAATCAACTCGAAAAGGGTCCTGCGTCCTGGGGGATTTATTTATTCATCGCCTTCGAGTCGAGCAAGGACCCGAAATAGTGGAGGGCATTAACGACTGCACAGAGTAAGCAACCTCCGGGTTGAGTAATTTATGTAAAATTCACAGACGCCAATATGTAGGCAACCAAATATTCCTAATGTATTTATGTGGTGTATATTTGGTTGCAGCGGTAAAGATTCTTGTGCTGAGATTTTATGTTTGCGTTGTTTTTTTATCCAATTAATTTTGTTTACTTGTTTATTTGTTTGCGTTCGCTTCATTTCATTCGCGGCGGGCAGCACGCTTTGTTTGCGGTAATGATCACTCTCGATTCGTATTTATCGACTGCCGACGTCGACCTTTGAACTCTTTTGCTCCTTCGTAAGTTCAAGTCTCTATACTTGTGATAGGAGAAAAACGTTTTCACCTTTTCATTCAGACAGAAAACTAAATTCAAGAAGAGAAAAACAAGCAGTAAGCTTCGTTTAATTTAAACATAGTATAAAAATGCTTTTTGGCACTTTTATGCCTATATCTTTTTAATTTCTTGACGGATATCTATAAATTATGCATTTTATAGTTAAGAAAATCCAAGAATTTCAATGATTTCTAAGGCAATGTCGTAAAAAACATATTTTTGTTCATATATACTTTAAACTCTGCTTAAACCTTATTAAATAGATCAAAACAATGTGCAACAAACTTGTAATTCTTCAAAATATCTATAAAAATGTCCTAAAACTTTAATTGTAATTTTTTACTTCTTTTATTTTACTCAAATGTACAAAAAAGTAAAAAATAGGAAACTTATCGTAGCTATTAAACAGTTATTAAACAAAACGTAGTAAAAATATTGCAATGTTTGTGAAAACAAGAACGGTTGGTGAGAAGAGCTAATTGACACACCGGGGGCGGCGATATCGGCGGAAAAGCCGAGATATCAGTAGATATTTTCCAATTATTGGCTAATTTGTAACAAACGAGTAAGCCAAATAACGCACAGACCACAAAGCTTTTAAATGATAAAACAGAGATCCCCAACAGGTGGTAATAAACTTAAAACAGAATTTCTTATACTTCTAATATTCTAAGAATCCCCTAAAAGAAAAAATCACTGTGAAAATTGATTTTAATTCTTTATTATTTACCTCTTAAATCTTTCTATTTTTTTATCAATAAAAACTTTCGATTAAAAACTGTTTCTAAACGCGAGAATGCCAATAAAAGTTTTATTATTAATTTTCCTATAAACCAGCACCGCCTCGCCGCCCCCGAGGATTGCGGTGCGGCGGCGGTGAAAGCGGTGAGCGAGCAGATTTTACGCCATTTGGAAAAATAAACTTCCCGACTGCCGAAGAAGAAAACCCTGCAGCACATCGAAGAAGCCAAGCAATTAATTGCACCGAGAATGAAACAATTAAACTTTTTGCTGCAGCCCCCGAATGCCACCCCCTGCGCCATCACGGATAGAAACCATGCGCCGCCTGCACTAACGGAGAAAAGCGACTGGAGTTGATTAATTGTGCGGTTGAAATTGAAAATCGTTTTCATATCGGCGCCACGACCATTGCCCTCAAGGGTTGATTTTAATACTTTTCATTAATTTCATTTAATTTAATTAATTTCATCAACTTTGTTTCCTTATTAATTAATTATATTTTTTTACGTAAAAAAATATTTTTGATAGATTTTTAAATGTGAAAAAGTGAAAATGTTGGAAACGCGTCAAAAATGACAATTTGCCAAAAAGTCAGGAAGTGGAAGTAAATCAAGCAGAAGAAGACATCAAAATTGCCGAAAGACGACAAAAAAGACACCAACCCCCTTTGGAAGAAGAAGAAAAAAGAAAAAAACTAAAGCTGAGAGAAATTTCGTGCGTTACAAGAGTTTGGCGAGTTTTGGGAAACAGTTCGCGTGTATTATTAACTCGCCATACGTGGTCCTGGATCATTTCCCACCCCCGCACGTACCGCCCGTCTTTCTCCTTTCCACCCCTCCGGCATCACACTTTCCAAAACGACGTCGTTTATTGTTATTGATATTGTTATGATCTTTTTTCATTTTGTGCAATTTTCTTAATATCCACCACTCAAAAAAAGCAATAAATTTTCAACCCCCACCCTTAAATCCTTAATCCACACATGTTTAACCCTTATCACAACAAAAAATATCAAAAATATTTTTTGAACCAAAACTTGATTTATTTACACAAAAAAATAAAAAAAAAAAAATTTCATCCCTTAATTTTTTCCAACCTAAAAATGTTGTTGTAATTAACCTAATTTTAATTTTCATACCTAGACGTATTTATAAAAATGTGTTTGTCTTAATTCCCAGCACGTTTGTGCTTTGGCACGACCCCAAAACGACCGCCACCCCCGTGTGTTAGCAAATCCGCGCGCCGTGTTTTCCACAGCCCCCTCGAGGATTATTAATAATTAAGAAATATTATTTCAATTTGGTCTTTTCGTCGCAGCCGCCTGGCGCGCGCGCGAGCAACACACTAAATAAACGCTTTTATTGCCGTCGCCTCCGCCAAGTTATGACGCCGTCGGCGGCGTGCGTTTTCTCAAGGTGTTTAATGAACTCGAAACCGGCGCGAAACTTTCGAGCGCGTTAAGTTTTTCGTAATGAATCTAAATTGTTCGCACTTTCGCCGCGCATAATTCTCCCAAGAACAATTAAAACATTTTATGGCGGAGAGGTGGGAGAGGGAGTAGTTCCCTTATTATTATTTACACTTCTAATTTTTTATTCTATTAATATTCAAGTGTATAAACAAAAAAAAAATTTTCTTTTCAATTTTCAGCTTTTAATGTGTTTTTCCGAGGTTTTGAGACATAAAAAGTGATATTTTAAACATGGAGGCCAAGGCCGTGCCTAAAGTACTTTAGTCACGAGCTTTAGTCACGAGCTGGAACATGCGCATTAGAAAATACATTGAAAAATTAAAAATAACGTAAGTATCACGTGACTAAACTTTATTATACACTCAATTTATTATTCTAGTGACTAAAGTGTCGTTTAGCGCACTTGATATTTAAAGTACCAAAATAAAATTTCCTAAAGTGTGAAAGGGTGGTTTTATTTAACACAATGTCCCCATTGTTGCCGTTCCCTGACCAGAACAAGAATCTTCCTTCCTGAAGAGTGGTTCTTCAGACGGATGCGCGTTTTCTTGACATTGTGGGCCGAGGGTGAATAAGAAATGGAAAATTTCGCGGTACATGAATTATGCATCCGCGTATCATGACCAACTTTTCCACCCTCGCGAATTTCACTTCACAGGGGCGGCAAACACGTCAAATATGCGTCTCTGGGTAATGCGTGTACAAAGGAATTCATCAGACGCGGAAAATAAAAGAAATTAAAATTTCCCCGACGCGCGGAAAAAAATGTTTTCCGGATAAATTTAGTAAATGTCATGTCTTGCATTTGTGCGCAAATCCAATAAGCCGAAATTGCCCACAATCATCAGCGTTTTCCACCGAGGGTATAATATCGTAAGACGCTTATGCTTCGATTCGTTTAATAAGTAGGAGAAAGGACGACGACGCACCGCAAAACCATTCGTCCCGGTGCGCGCTGATGCTCTGATGGGTTTAGAACGTAAAACGCAGGAAGAGCACGCGAGCAGCTTTCGTCCTGCCGCGCGCGGCGCCACAAACACAACCGCAGTGCATGAAAGGATGCGCTAAGCAAAACTCCCACGTGGTTGGACTGATGGCCCCCGACGACGTCCTCGGGGAGCGCGCTGTGCTGTGCTGAGGGCAAACTTTAATCCGCATATTCCTGCGAATACCTATATTCTATATTCGCGCGCAATTCTATAAATTGCTTAGTCAGGACTCGGGAGGTCTCGAGACTATTAGGTGCGTCTTCGCAATGGGCGAAATGGCGAAATGGCATTATGCGAGCGAAAGCACGAAAACATAAAATTTCATAAAGCAACGAGAGCGGCGGAAAGCGCACGAATAAATTAAGTTTTAAGGATTAGGTTAAATAAGTTTATACTTTTATTGTGAATCTTTATAACTAATTTTCGAGACGTAAAATTAGAATTACGCGAATGTAAAACCCTAGAATGCGATTTTATTTCTTTTACACTAAATAATTTGCATTAAATAAAGTTTTTTTTATTATTTTTAATCTTTTTTTGCAAAAAAGTTAAAATAAATGGCTAAAAACTTCGAATCTGTCAATAAAATTTCAAATTTTATTTTAAACCAAAGAAATATTCTATTATTGCACTTCAACGCTATCTAGATTCAAATTTTATTACTAAAACTATGAAAAAACGTCCATATAAACTTTCAACCCTTATTTTACACCCTTAAAATTAAAAATTAACGATAAAAAGTAGTCTATGTTATTTTCCTTTGTCTGAGTTATTTCTACACAAAAATTTATCAAAATTGGTGCAATAGATTTTGAGTTAAAGAATGACAAACATACATATACTCATATTTTCGTCAATAATACTAATTGGAATGAATTTCTTGTTTTCTAAAATAAAACAAATTATTGAAATAAATTTCAAAAACATTCCAAATTCAACAAACGTAAACGCACCAAAAAATTAATATCGACTAGGAAAGCCCGAAAGTCGCAAACGGATTAATTCATACGCGCACACACGTGCACCCGGATTAGGGTGTTACTGGCGGGCCGATTGGAAATTGTGAAACGCGAAATTGCATCGCGACACACATCGAGTCCTCTCAGGCTCTCGAACCATACACATTACATTCACACAAACACTCCCACACCTATATGAATACGAATACACACACCTATAACCCGACGCAACGCGCTTAATACGTTTGCGTACGCTTTTATAGATTATGCAGCGCATTAGTTTTGTAAAACTGAAAGGCGGATTACGCTCTTGCAGCACCCAGCCAACAAAACGCGCACGGCTGCGCTGAGCGTCCGCATAGTTTTCAATTTGGATTTTTCCGACTAGACGCAAATCCCTGCATCCCTACATAAAGTTTAATTTTGATAAAATTACCGACAAAGTCGATATAACTTTTGTCGAAAAAATATTGGAGATTTATTTAATTCCGGAGATTTGAATTTTGTGTGTATACGCAGAGATTAATCGTCGGTAAAAATTTAAATTTAGTTTAATTAAAGTTTTCATACATAATTAAACAGAAAAGGATAGGAAACCTAATTAAAAAATGAATTAATAGCTAAAAAAATGAAAATTTCTCAGAAAAAAGATATTTTTGGCACAAAAAGAAATGAAAAACTAAATAAAACCAATTTTCCACAGTTTTAAGTCACAAAAAGAGGTATTTTAAGCACGGACGGCCATAGCCGTGACTAAAGTACTTTATTTACAAATTTTAGTCACGGCGTGGAATTTGCCTACATTTATTCATGAAAATAAAAAAAAATGAAATAAATTTTTAATAAAATATAAATTCCTTTTTAAATTCAAAATTTCTAAGCTTAATAACCTCAAAACTAAATTTATTAACCTAAAATACCAAGAATTACTTAAAACAATATTTATTCATGACTATAGTTACAAAATTTCATACTAATTGCCTTTAATTCCCAGAAAATCAAAAAGTTTCCATCTGTATTCCACGAAATAATACACAAAATAAATCCCAGTGGAAACTACTCACTTTACGATTATTATTATGATTCTACCTAGTTAAACTTTAAGATTATTTACAACTCACTCGCTGTTCGTCGACGGTGCGGTCGAGTACTCAGCGCTGGCGTGCTTTCCAGTGTGTCCTTAAAGCTCTCCAGCCACGAGAAAATATTCTCTCGCCCGGTGCGCGCACACACATGCTCGACGAGCTTTCACGCTCGCGTCTCGTGTCGCATTTCACGTATTGAAGGCGATGCGGACGACGCGCTTTAATGCATTTTACATGTTTGCCACATTCATATTTTATACTTTCCTCGACTAACGCGGTGCTCGCCAAAACCGCATTTCACCACGAGGATGGGGAAATCATAAATAAATGCGTCGCGTAATTAATTATGCAACAATCAAAAGCGTTAACTTCATTATTTCTGCTTCGAAATATAAAATAATTGTATTTTTAACTGCAGAAAATTAAATTTATATCAAGTGTATAATATTAAATTATTTTATGCGATAAGATAAGACGACTGACAGAGACTGAGGAAGGGTGGATAAAGGTGTGTATGTCGAGTGGAGGTATTAAAATGGAAGCAATAAAACTTGATATGGTAATTTAAGGTCGAGCGCGAAGAGTGGAATATGTCGAGAGTGGTGTGGCTAAATGTATAAAATGTGTTTACGCCCGGCGCCTCCGCCAAACGCTTCCCGCGCGAGGAGGAAGCCGCCACTTTCGGTCCATCGAGATAAGTGCGAAACGTCGTGCCACGACGTACCGACACGCAGTCAAAAGGGTATAAAGGGTAGCTACGCGCGACAAAATCAAATAAACACCTAAAAATTTTGCTTCAAAAAACTCAAAACTATTTTTCCGTAAATTATTTTATAGGATATTAAATATCAAGTGCGCTAAGTAGAGCTTTAGTCACGAGATTAATTTAATAAATCTAGTGTTTAATAATGATTAGACACGTGATGCTTACGCTATTTTTTGTACTTCTACACTATCTCCACCCCGTGACTAAAACCCGTGACTAAAGTACTTTAGTCACGACCCTGGGCATCCGTAATTAAAATAACAATTTTTGTGTCTCAAAACCATAGAAAAACCTGCTTTAAAGGCAAAAGTAAAAAAATAATATTTTTTTAATACTATTTTAAGCGCATATATAAAAGTTAATAAATGCATTAATGCATTCCTGCGCATTTTTGAAATTACGAAGTAGAATGCAGATGCGAATGCATTGCAGTGGTCGAAAAAAATATTAATTAATTAAATTAATATTTGTTCTGGCGCAGAGTATGTGCTTGAATATCATTTTCACGTAACGAAAAATATGCGGAAAACTTTCAAGCATAAATATTTACAATTCCACATCGCAAAATAAATCAAATTTTTTTAATTTAAATTTTTTTGCTTTTAAAAACGTAGAAATTTAACATTCCAATTTGATTGATTGAAAGATTGTGATGAAACAAGAAAAGAATAAAACTCGGCAGCGGAAAAGTGCGTGATGGAAAAATTTGTCAGCAATTTTTTTGCCCCGACACTGAAGAATCAAGCGCGACAGATAGACACAAAGCGTACACCGCAAGCGATTTTCATCCCGCTGTGGCATCCCGAGCATTTTTCCACCGTGTGCGCACATTGCATGATTGACGTTTCGAATAATGTGCGAGAATATCCTTTTTGCGCGTCGATACTGATGGTTATGATGCGATTATTCGGTGTCTTGTGTCTCGCAGACGGAGAAATTGACAGGAAAAATCATAAAATCAAAATTTCAATCGGCTAAAATCCCCCAAACAAATATTTCTAACAAATCTAGATGTTTATTTTTGACATGCGTAAAAATTTAGAGGTCAAAATAAAAAATAAATGAACATCGGGGGTGTTGGTGGCTTAGCTGTAATTCAAACAAAGTGCGTACACGTCAGAAGGCGCCGAGATCGCAGGTAATCCCACATAATTCCCGCCGCCGGCGGCGATACATTCGGACCAGCGCGCGGGGGCGGCAAGGGGCGGTTTCGCCAAAAACGCTGCTCGCGACTTAATAGAAACAAACGCGTGTTATAACTCCGGTGAAAACCGTCCGAAACAACCATCTCATTTGTGTACAAAACACATAAAATACACAGAATATACAGGGTGTTACAAAAACTTAAAATAAAAAAATAAAATTAAAAATATAATAAAATAAAATTATCTAAAACAAATTTATGATAACAATAAACAATATAAACTATTGTTAATTTTACTATTGTTTGTTTATATTTGTACCTTGTAGTTGAAAATTAATTAACGTTAGTTGAAAACCAATTTTCGCACGAAATTGTTTGTGTTTCGTTTTCATACCAAAACTAAGCGCAATTCTAATCGTACACCTTCTCTCCCGAACTGTCGAGTATTATGGTCCGCCCGCGAACAATACAAATATGGCGGCGCGAGCGTGTTTTGCGGGCCGCGAGGTCGATTGTTTTGTTTTCGGCTCGCCAGCGACGGACAACGAGCGAGATGATTATTTCCAGATTTGGCTAATGGAATAATCCCTTAATGCGCTCTCAGACACACATCGCGCCTGGGCCCGAATTGGGGATTACGCATGTGAACGCTGGAGCGCCATCTACGCGACAAGATAACACGATAACACACCAACGCCGGGATTAAAACATTTTTGAAACCGGACTGACAATTTTTATTTTATTCTCTGTTCGTTTATGTTCGTGTACAGATTTAACGTAAATTAATTTATTTTTGTGCCTTTTTTCGACATGTGCTGCCATCTGTTGTGAAAATTTATGACGTTTTTTGATGGGATTGATAGAAAATGAGAGACACGTCAAGTTTTGACACGTTTTTGATTCGAATTTCGATTCACGTCGCGTTTCGTCGCCTTGAGTAATCTCACCCTCACCGACGCCGGCGACGCCTCGAGAATTATTGATATTTTTACAGTTTCTACCAAATCGTACTTTCTGACAGCTGTGTCCCAAAAGATGATGCATGTATGAAGAATCTACTTTTACGAGTTTATGTAAGTCTCATATTCTTGGCGTTTATTTGCAGGAAATTATATTTGATTATATTTTAAGGTCATATTTCTGATCCTGATTACTACGCACAATGTTAACGTGCAGGTGCGCGTCAGGCGCTTCGACAACGAGCGCCAAATCCGGAAGTTTCTCTGCACTGAATATGAAGCGCACGGAACGGAAATGTGTCACAAACAGGCACTCGCCGAATGGGAACACTCGATTGATATGACTAATACTACCAAAGCAGAAATATCAGTAAAAATTTCAAGAAAATTCTAAAAACAAATTTTTAAGAAAAAAATATTTTTTAGATGAACGCGTCGATTACAGTAGCGCAATTCAATCAGGAAGTATACGAAATTTACTTTAAAGATATTGTATGTCAAGACTTAGAAAATCACGATATCGCTAGACAAATTAAGAAAGCGTCGAATATTGGTTATGCTGCGTTACGGCCGGAATTACTGGAAGAATTGACGAAAATTTTGAGTGAAATGCAAGAGATTTACAGCTCTGCTAAAATATGTCCGTATAAAACACCAAAATGTAATTTAAGTACACAAGGAATACCATTAACACCAGGTAATAATGTTTTTCTACTTCCACCTTCAAAACGCCAGTTATTCCACAGTATAGGGACACAAAAAGTTATAATTTAACACGGACAACCAAAATCATGACTAAAGTACTTTAGTCACGGGCTTTAGTCACGAGGAGGAGTTTGCGCCTCGGTTTAAACTAAAAAAATTCAAAATACAAAAACCAAAACGTGAAAATAAAGTGAAAGTAGAGAAAATAGCGTACGCATCACGTGGCTAAACGTTGTTAAACACTCGATAGATTATACTCGTGACTAAAGTATCGTTCAGCGCACTTGATACTTAATATTCTATTAAATAATATTAAAAATTTAGCCAAGATTAAAATTTGATATTTTTTAAGATATCGAAAATATAATGGGTGATTCAATGGACTATGATGAATTATTATACACCTGGATAGCATGGCATGACGCAACAGGAGTAAAAATAAGAAAACCCTTTGAATTCTACGTGGTCCTAGCAAATGAAGCTGCAATAGCCAACAGTAAACCATAAAAACACTCAAAAACAAAATTTAAAATTTTCTAATTCCAGATTTCTCTGATCGTGGTGAAATGTGGCGTAATGAATTCGAAACAGACAACTTAGAAGACCTCGTAGATTCCCTCTGGAAACAGGTAGAACCCCTATACCTTGACCTCCACAGCTTCGTCCGACATCGCCTCCGAGAAGTATACCACAAAGAACTAGACCAAGAAGATGACGGACTTATCCCCGCCCATATCCTGGGCAACATGTGGGCTCAAAACTGGCTAAACATCAAAGACCTCGTCATACCCTATCCAAACGACACCCTAGTAGACATCACAGAAATATTCCAACAGAAGAACATCACCGTTGCAAAAATGTTCGAAATGGCTAATGATTTCTACAAATCCATGGGTCTTCTCTCAATGGAAGACTCCTTTGACCCTAAAAAGGGTGCTATGATAGAAAAACCACCAGGAAACAAGGTAGTTACATGTCATGCATCAGCTTGGGATTTTTGCACGGGTTCTGACTTCCGGATCAAAATGTGTGCGCATAATACCTTTGAAGACTTCATCACAATCCACCATGAATTAGGGCATATACAATATTTCATGTGGTATAAACACCAACCACTTTTATATCGAGATGGAGCAAGTCCTAGTTTTCATGAAGCTATTGGGGATATGTTGGCGTTGTCAGTGATCAACCCACAACACTTTCAAAGACTGAATTTGATTCCGGCAGGGAGGATAGATAAACATCACACGGTCAACATGTTGATGAATATGGCGCTTGTAAAAGTTGCATTTTTACCGTTTGGGTATCTATTGGATAAGTGGCGATGGGATATATTTGGTGAGAAAATTGATCCGGAAAAGTGGAATGAGCATTTTTGGGGTTATCGGATGAAATATCAACGGATCAAGGCGCCTATTGTTAGGATACATGAGGATTTTGATCCTGGGGGGAAGTATCATGTTAGTGCTGATTCACAATATATCTCGTAAGTAAAACATTTTAAATGTTAACAATTTTTTGTACTTCCAACTTCAAAAACACTTTTTCATGGTTTTGTGACATAAAAATAGTATTTTAAACACAGATGGCCAAAAACGTGAATATAGTACTTTAGTCACGGGTTTTAGCCACGGGTCGTGACTAAAGTGCAATTTACCACACTTGATACTTAATATTTTGTCTTTTTAGATATTTCCTGGCCCATATTATGCAATTTCAAATTCACAAAGCTCTCTGCCACTTAAAATCAGTTGATTCAATAGAAGAACCTGATGATCCACTTTATGAATGTGACCTTCAAGGTAACCGCCTGGCTGGTATGAAATTAAAACACGCTATGAAAATGGGCGCTAGTCGCCACTGGTCCTACGTCCTAAAAGACTTAACCGGCCAAACACGCATTTCAGCATCCGCCATGTTGGAATATTTTGAACCCCTTAGCAAATTCTTAGAAAAAGCAAACAAGGCATACGCATCCAACAAAATAGACGCATAAACATAAATATATACAATACTATTAATTATTTTAATAAAAATATAAAATATTTTTTATTTCATGTGCTGCCATCTATGTAGTAATAGTCGTTATTTGCTTTGTTGATTAAGTTGCCTATGTTGCCGTAGTAAATAAAGTGAGTTTAATAAAAATGTCTTATTTTTCTCTTCTTGTCTGCGCTGGAGTCTGATGTGGAACGAAGTCACCCTAATGGGAGATAATATGGCGCCGGTGAACTGCGCAACAAATTACCAATATTGAAAGCGTCAAACGCGCCAAATTGAACGATATTGCCGGCGAAGTTGCGCTAGCGACAAAGTTAATGAACGCGCCGAGGGTAACCGAGCCGAACTGCGTATAAATGAAAATTGTGCGCGCCGGCGTCGTTTTTATCCCGGTCGGGGCGTCATTACGCAGGTGACATCGAAGCAGGTGCTTCGGAACTATTAGCAACGATAAACTCACTCGGCCATTTTCCACCATCACCTTAAAACTTTTTTCGCCCTGCGCGCGTGTCAAAAATCGTGTTAAACTAACGAAAAACTTTTTCGGAACTTGTTAATAGTCAACCATTCACGTGAGAAAAATGTGCGAAAATTACAAAGTAGGTAATCGCCTTAAAAATATGTTCTTGTAAAGTTAATTTCCAAGAGGCAAGGATTTTGCTAAACATGAAAATATTATCGATTAAGTGTAAAATATGATCGGGAAATTTTCTTGTAAAAAGCCATAATAGTATTTTAGCCTGCAGGGAGGAAAATGCAGGATTTCGTAGGATGCTGCTAGATAATTAGAAAGATGAAAGGAAACACGTTGGATACTTAGTCATCCAACGCCCCAGCCATCTTACCCGCGGCGGCACGGAGAGAGCTTTGGGGAAATTGATTTCCCGTTTGACTTTATAGCCGAAAGAACCTCTCGGCGCAAACTTGCCACATGCACTGAGAATTTCGCAAGAATCTCAAACTTGAAGTCTCTAAACATTCCGGGTGCAAATTGAACAAATTTTAGTCCCGCACTGCGATAATTAATTATGACAATGTTTGGAATTGGGAAAAATATAGTGGGGGGTGAATTACACTGGACGACAAAATTTTTGTGAATTTTTTGTTGAAAATTGGTAAAGAATTTTAATTTTTTTGCAAAAAATTTGGATTTTATTGAAATTTTTGATTTTTTAAGTAAAATTTTACAAAAAAACTGATTTTTTACCAAAATTTCGGTGAATTACACTGGTTAACAAAAAAAAAAGTGTTATTTTTGTGAAAATAGTTTGGAATTTTTAATGTTAGTCCAAAAGTTTCGGTGTTTTTCTTGGAATTATTAATTTTTTAACTAAAATTTGACTTCAAAACTGTTTTTTAAGTAAATTTAGGAACTTTTTTGCTAAATTTCTATTCAAAATAAATAAATATCTTAATTCCTATCATTTATTGAGAAAAAATAAACTATTTTACCGAAAAATTCAAGTTAAAAACTTCATAATTGAAAAAAAAAACTTTTTTGTCTCCCAGTGTTATTAGTTGCATTTTACCGATTTTTGAACCTAAATTCTATAATACAACATAAAACAATACAAAATTTACTCATTGTTTTTGTTCCCGACAATAATTTCGAGTAATTCACCCCGCAATTTGTGTAATTTCCAAACTGCCGCCCCCGCCGGCGAATAATTGCTAAAATTATAGATTTATCATCGACACGCCACAATGTTTCGCGCAATGTAAATACACACGCGCTGAATGCCCAGAGGTAGTTGTGGCGATGGTGATTGTAAAATCGACGAATATTTCGTTTCGGCAAGCGAATGCGAAACAATTGCAACTTGTATAAATTGCTCGCCGCCGCCGCCGCTAGCGCACTTCGCCTCGTCGCAACAACGAAATAAAATTGGATGCAATTCGCTAAACAAATACTCCACACGTCCGCGCGCGCGCCCCTCCGGTATAGTTAAATGGAAAAACATAAACATATTAATTGGTAATCTCATGCATGCGTCGTGCGATTGCCGATCGCGGCGCATGGGTGGTTTTGCGAATGGTGAATATTAGCGGCGCAGCGGGCGGAATTTAGTCCGAGCACGTATGGTGCGCCATTTTGCGAAATTAGCTGCAGTTTTATCGCCATTCGACAAATTAATTCCCGCCGAGTTTTTAATTTTAACCTCGAGACAATCTAAACCAAGTGCTGCCATCTATCGGAAAATAAAATTCGTAGAAATTATAAACCGTAACGCCTAAACTTTATTTACATAATTTTTGTTACAAGAATTGCAAGGATTATGCATTTGTTTGGGCTTAAAAAGTGCTGCCACCTGTGTGTGAGTAGCCACTAATTGTAAGCTGCACTGTGGGTTGCCTGCACACGACCGCGCGCATCCGTCATACGCAAATTCGCGTTGTTAATCACTTTAAATCGGATTTCGGTCGGCGGCGCGCGCGGAATTTGTGTGCGCGTGCACGCAATAATTAAATTGCCGCATTTTGTCAGCGTTCACCGTGGGGGTGGCGCCCAAACCACCCCCACACGCTCAAAAAATCAACATGAAATCAAATAAATGCAACTCAACGTAAAACATTGTTGCGACAATTATTTACTGCATTTTTATCATTTATTTTTCCACCCTTAAAATAAGGGTGCATTTAACACCCCTAATAAAGTAGGTGGTATTAACCAATCAGACTTTTTCAATCTTTGCTTGACGTCGATGAGAATTAGGTCTCTGATATCACAGAATTAATTTTGTACGTTAAAGGAAAAAATGTGAGGGTGAGATTAGGGGATGAAAATACGACGCGACGCTAATTTTTATTCACTGTTATGTGCTTTTAACTCCTGCTTAGTTTTTTCATTAAGTCTTATTAAGAACTCGTTCAGGGTCCATGCGTGAGGGCGCGCGCGGAATGCCCTAGGGGGGTTGCACAGATTTACCCCGGTTTGGAGGCGGCAGTGGTGGCGGAGTTTAATGAGCACCGAAACGGACTTCAGAAAGCCGACTTTTTATGCGCGCACATAAAAAACGCGATTATGTCTTTCTCACATTCCACCCCTTCCCTCAACCGCCCCCAATTTACCCTTTCAGCTTACGTTGCGCAGTTGGCACCCAATTTAAAGATAGTTATAACTAAATCAAAACGACATTAAAGTAAAAAATTGTCATATTTGTAAAAAACGTGCGTGCACTACTAAGCGCAGCAAATTTGCCGCCCCCAAAGAAATCTACGACTCCCCCGGGAAGATTGCGGTGAGTTTAAGTTGAAGTTGAATCGTGTTCGCAAAGTTCGCAAAAATATTTAGCTACAATACAATTTACCATCGCCGCCCCCAGACGCAACCGCCTCCATGCCACAAACGCAGTTGTCGTCGTTGGAGTCGCGAGGTGAATTACGAATGCACGCGGCGTGCGCGTCGTTCCGCAACTTCGTCACCGTCAACCGAAATCGTTCGCCGCCTCCAATGCGACCGCCGAAAAAAGCGAATGCAATTTATCGTTTTGCACGTGTTGACGTGTTCGACTCGATGCGTCAGTGCGGGAAGGAAGCCGAAAAACTTCCCCGCCCTTCACCCCGCGCGCGCCCTATTCAACTCAACGCCGGCGTTGCCGCCTCCGACCGGCGATGAACTCTGAATCGACGAATTCAATCCCCACAATACATAATGGGCTGCATGAAGATCACGATTTGAATGAAAATGAATTATGCTCGTCGCTTTTAAAATCACTACTGCCGCCCCCCAAAACCAAGGGTGCAACAACATACCATGTGTTCACAAAAATTAATTTTATATAAAATAATTTTTTAATTAAAAAAATTAAAACTAAAAAATTTTAGTTGTAAGATATTGCCGCCCCCAAAGCCGCCCCTTTACTACTGGAGTGGTTAGGTTCGGGCGTAATCCATAACTAACTAAACATGACGTTTCTATGGTTATTAAATACACCTTTGGTCCTTTATCATGGATGCCACCGCCGCCGAAGCGGGGCCACTTCCTGCCCGAGCGGCGTCCGGCCCCATTCAGCCATTATAATCATTGAATATCATCGCATACTATCATAACTATTGCTGGAACGCGTCGGGGGCGGCAAGTCTATGGGACGAATTCTAATCGGCCTTTTCGGGCGGACGGCGGTGTGTTCACGTTTTCAATACGACCTATTTTCATTACCCACATACAGTATGTCAGCACAAAACCACAAAAAACAAAAATTAACCTCAAAATAATTTTACTAAAAACACATTGTAAACACATAGATGTATACTTGGTTGCCTATTCAGTAAATGTTTTCCTTGGTGCGCCTGTGACTTATGTAAACCAATCGGTATTTTCATTAACGAGTCGACGATGTTGGCGGCGGAGGCGGTAGGGGGGCGGCGTGTGCACATTGACAAAACACAAGCAACCACCCCGAAAGCTCTTTATTACACACTCACCCCCTTTATTTGGGTGCTTGTACGCTTTTCTCTACGCTTTTATCAACGTTTTCCTCGCCCGCTCCACGCTTACTCGTGATTATTAATTAATATGGTGCTGATTTAAGTACCACAACACTACCAAACCCCCTATTGTTTAATTCGCTGTTCAACGCTTTAATCTAAATTCTAAAATATCTATTACGAAGTACAAAACATGGAGTGATACACACTATTCAGGATAAACCGGATGCCGCGCATTGGGTAATGAATCAACCGCGTGTGTCAAGCGTAATTATTAATTACAGGCGGGTGGAAGGTCGTTGAAGATAGTTCATACAACATTGAGATAAATTTGGGATAATTAGACTTACTTTTGTTGCGGATCGGCGTGGGATTATCTTCATTGTTTGGCTCGATGGTGGAACAGCACGTTTTTAGTAGGGTTACACTGGTTTTTCACTTGATCGACGAATTGCGTGCGAATTCATTATAGGAGGTTAAGTGAAGTTGTTTTGCTTTTAAAACAATGTTTGAGTGTTTTTTTAGGAATTTAAGTGTAGAATTAGTGAGAATATGATTATGTCTAATGAATTTGCAACAATTGACACTGCAGTACACCATTTTTGTTGAATATTTTGTCTTTTTTATTTTTGTAAAACGAGAAACAACTGATTACTCGCGAGAACACCGCGCGAATACAGCGCGAACACCGCGCAACCGCGCAAGTGACTCTTGGTGTGCTGGGGACTATATGCAACCCATAACACACTTAAGAAAATTTAAATTTAAATAAAAACTTAATAAATTGTTACATGATTGCTTCTATAATTAATATTTAATCATTATAAATTAAATTAGAACTATATTTGTTATTATTTACCGCAGAATATTCAAAGTTTGTTTTTTGTTTGTAAGTGTTGGGAACTATATGCAAACCAACACACACCTTGAAAATAAAAGAAAATAAATAAAAACTTCATAAAAGTTTACATAATTGCTTTTTAATCAATATTTAACAATTATAAATTATTTCTAATCATATATTTCAATAAATACTTCAAAAATGTTACTTTTTTTAAATTTATTGACAAAAATTTATGTATCACTAGCTTTAACCCGCGGTTTCGCTCGCGAATATCTTAAATAATGAAGTTGCTTCCGTACGCGTCTGTAGTCACAGAAGAAGTAACAATGAAGTAGAATGGCGGGAAGTTTAAAATGGCTGAAAGTACTATGGAAGTATAGTGTACAGTCTCCATAGTGTAGTCAATTGGATTTGATGTTGACGTAGCTGTCGGTAATACAGTGTGATAATACAGTGTGATGGTACTATAGTACTTAGGTTTGAGCTTCATTGCTGGAATGCTAGATGGCGTTAAAGTAGTCAAATACCCAGATGCAGAGGTATTATTGGCTAAACTATTTCTTTATTTTATTTAAAAAATAATTGTTTTTATTAAATAAAAAGTAGCCTATAACCATTCGGGGACCACTAAGAATATGTGTACAAATTTTCATGATGATCGGTTAAGTGGTTTTTGCGTGAAAGTGTAACAAACATCAGGACTTTCGCATTTATAATATTAGTAGGGATTGTCTATATGCAACCATACACACATCAAAGTACAATTAACCGTCTTCTCATTCCAAGTTCTCTCAATAAACCTACGAAATGCTTTCTGTTACGTGCACTAGCTCGGTATGATTGAATTAAATTTTCAATTCAATTCGATTTGCTTGGCGCGCGCGAAGAGTGGAACAGAAGCGCGCAGCGGGCCGACTGGTTCGCAGTCGTTTGTCGTCCTCGCTTGTAGCGGCGGCAGCAGTGGCGGCGTCGAAGGACGAGAGGACCTTTTCATTCAATTATATTCGACCCTCAATTAGGTCGAGCTTTCGACCTAATATCCACTAATGTCGCGCCACTTTGAAACATCACACAGTTTCCACTCACCGCACAGGTAGGTATCCAACAATTTATATTCACACAACCTACAAGCGTTGTGTGTTCTGTTGAGTCGAGTGTAATCAAATGAAATCCAATTAAAAACCTATAAGAGACACTTTGGTGAAATTTGAAATCAATACAAGTGAATAGCATTAATTTACACATTTCAACGGCGTAGAATCATTGATTTAAGAGAAGAAGAAAAAAAAATTTCGACGTTTAACGATCTATATTTTATTAAACGCGCATAGATGGCACTTTTTATGATATATAACATAATAAAAAGAGGGCAAATATATTCATAAAGTTGATAATAGTTTGCGGGCGCGCCGCGTAAAATGTTGAAAACGTCGCAAATTTATTCTATAAAATTTTATAACATTTCGGGGCGCGCCAAATCTCCTAAATCATAATCCGCGAAAAAGGGACCACCGCCAGCGGCGCAGGCGAAAGATTTTAATAATTTATGGCACATTTACAGCACTTTTCGTACTCTTCGGTTCTGGAGCGTCCATATGCGACCCGAGACACACTTTACCTATCGGTATAAACAACCAGGACCGCATTATAATGTCAAAAAACATTTTTCCAAAAAAAAAAATTTAAGGATATATTTACTTGTAAAATATGATTGGTTATGTTTTTTTTTTAATTTTTAATTTTAAATATTTTTTGTGATTTTTAAAGCCTGTTCTGGAATATATTGCTTTCGGTTGTCTTCGTGTAGCGACGGAAAAGCACATGTGGGACGCACGCCGCTCGTTTGTTTTTAATGTTTGAACTTTCGGCGTCGGATATGGAAAATATGTGTTAAGCTATACTTTTACGCTCGTGCCGAAAAGTGCTCAAGAGAGAAGAAAGTAAAAAGTTACGGAAATTTGCGCCCCGAAGAAAAAACAACAGCAACTTAAAAGCTTTCCTAACCTCAAGCGGTAAAGTTAAGTTAACTAAACAAAACAAAATGGCGTTGTTAAATACCATAACTTTCTACAGAGAAAATCAAAACTTTATTTTCTTATCAGCACATATTCTATTCTTCTACTCATCGTTGCCTCACTTCACAATCACAGTGTGCATTCAAGTAAAACGCATTTAGTTTTATTTCTGGTGTATGACTGGTTGCCGCATATTCAATCTCACCTGGCGCATAACTGAGAATAATATGCAGGACTAAACCGACGCCATTTTGTTGTATTTTGTGAGTGTGTGTGTGAGGTTATGTCGTCGTTATTGAAAACAAGTGCATTATTCTCGAACGAATTCGTTGAAATTGTGCGGCAATGTTGTGCGCGATCACACGTGAAAATGCGGGGGCGGCGTGGCGGCGGCAGCAGCGCCGAATGCGCTGTTTTATTGCTTCTGCATGGACGACTGTTGCGCTCGCCCGACTGTGAATCGTTTGGCGAATATTACCTACTCCTTACCTTCGGTTGTTGTACGAGTAATGCAGCCTGCGATGAAGAAAGAAAAAAAGGAAGAAATTCAGGCGTACGGGGCGAAATCACGCGAAAGATTTTAATTAACAGTCAAATTTATTAAAATTTAATCATTTCAGTAGGTATTTTATGCTTGACTTCTAGGCCCCACTTAGATTTCAACAAAAAGGTAAGAATTTCTTGATTTTTTGACTTATTTTATGCTAAATATGTCAATTAAATACAAAATTTTAATTTTAAGCGATATAAATACCAATAATTACTCTAGCGCCATCTAGAATTGAATTATAGCACTAAAACTACGTTAAAATCTCCTTAAAAACTTTCAACCCCAATTTTACACCCTTTAAGCAAAAATATTCAAACAAAAAGTAGCCTATATTATTTTCCACAACAAAAACTATCTCCCCACCAAAATTTATCAAAATCCATTCACTGATTTTCCTTTAAAAGCGAAACAAACAAACAAAAATTATTTTTGGCAATTACAGACACTGTCTGTTAACAAATTGCGTTTTAAACATTATGACGGTTATAAATGCCAACTACAACTACTACATTCAGTAGCACACAGCATAAATTCGTAATCTTATCACCACGTTGCTTGAACCCTTCACTGAAGTGCAGCGCGCGTCGTGCGATCGCGTAAAACAAGCGATAATCACGATCGCGACCCGAACGTACTCTCCTCCTATGTCTGCGCGGCATCTTTATTCGCTCCGATAAAATTTCCATACGCCGTTCTCTCCCATCACTATCGATTATTACACACTGACGATTCGGAATGTGTATGTGTGTGTTCATGTTGGGTTTGAGTTTGAATTTATGCTGATACCGATATCGCAACGTATTCGTATAGCTGCTGAGCATAATATAAGTTTAATAATAGTTCGATAATCGGCGTGAATAAATATGGCCGCGATAACAGTATTCGGCTATCTTATGAATGTGTATGTGTGTGTGTATGTGAGTGTGGGTTGGTTGCGTTGCGATAATCGGATGCATTGACAATTTCAAGCCTTTCTCAACTTGCCTCGTGGATTCGATCAGTGTCTGCTTTTCTGTGTTGCTCGTTGCACGTTTTGTGTTTCATTTGTTTCGTGTTGTTTTGTTTGTTGTTTTGTTGTTGTTTTTTCTGTGTTGTTGTTTGTTGTGTGCAAGTGTTGTGTGACGTTCTGTGTTGTTCTGTGTTGTTAGGAGTGGAAAATAAATCCTGGGAAGATTTTCAAGTAAGTAATTATTTATTTGTTTAAATTATTTGTTAATTTTTAGGTGAAAAGATAGATTAGGATGAGTTTAGTGTATAATCGACAATATTTTATAAAATAAAAAGGTTTCCATGTTATAAAAGTTGCCTATATTTGGTTTGTAAGTCAATTTTGTGTTTTTTGAGCATTAAACACAATAAAACCGTGACTAAAGTGAACTACACTTAATGTATCAATTGTTTAATTTATTTTTATTTAATATTTAATATACTAGTTTTAACCCGCGGCTTCGCTCGCGAATATCTAAAATAATAAAGTTGCTTCCGTACGCGTCTGTAGTCACAGAAGAAGTAACAATGAAGTAGAATGGCGGGAAGTTTAAAATGACTGAAAGTATAGTCTATGGAAATATAGTGTACAGTCTCCATAGTGTAGTCAATTGGATTTGATGTTGACGTAGCTATCGCTAATACAGTGTGATAATACAGTGTGATGGTACTATAGTACTTAGGTTTGAGCTTCATTGCTGGAATGCTAGATGGCGTTAAAGTTGTCAAATAGCCAGATGCAGAGGTATTATTGGCTAAACAATTTCTTTATTTTATTTACAAAATAATTTTTTTTATTAAATAAAAAGTAGCCTATAACCATTCGGGGACCACTAAGAATATGTGTACAAATTTTCATGATGATCGGTTAAGTAGTTTTTGCGTGAAAGTGTAACAAACATCAGGACTTTCGCATTTATAATATTAGTAGAGATGGTTTTATAATATAGCTTGAGAAAAATTTCAGGTAAAAACATTAATATTTTATCGATTTTAAAGGTTAACATCGATTTAAATAAATTTGGCTAGTATATTATGACGTTTGGATGTCATACAAGTTGCCTATTTATTTTTTCTAAATTAATATCTTATTTATGAGGTTTTATATATTATAAAACATTATCCAAAGTATATAGAACAAAATGTAAGTTCTAATTAACATTTCATACCACTTTTCCTACGTTTTTCATCCCCAATCAATCGATAGATATTAATTTTTGATACTTTCTTTCATGCTGTTGAAAAAGTATTACACGAAAGTCTGTCTTTGATGTGTCTTTAAAGTTTGAGCATAATGATTAATTTTTTCCGACAGAAACTTGTTCACGCTATCCACTAAAAACTTCGCTCGGAAAAAATATGTAAAAGGAAAAGCAGGAATACGAGTATAAACTGTAGACGTAGAATGTAGACAATACGGGTGATGGTCTAAAGGAATTTTTAATTAGTCTGCTTGACGCATAATTTATAATATTTTAACTTGGGGAAATCATTTTTAAGAGTTTACATTATATGGTTGATGAAAAAATATTTTTCTACTTCCACCTTTAAAACGCTGTTTTTAGACACAAAAAGAGATAATTTTAACACGGATGGCCAAAGTCGTGACTAAAGTACTTTAGTCACGGGTTTTAGTCACGGCATTTGAGGTAGCGTCTGCTCATTTGTCTACAAATTCAAATATAAAAACTTTAATGTAGAAATAAAGTGGAAGTAGAAAAAATATCGTAAGCAACACGTGGCTAAACGATGTTATACACTCTATTGATTAAACACTCACTACGCTTGTTCAACAGCGTTTAATATTTTTTGTATAATCTACAACGCAATCTGCACAATATTTTTATTATTCCTAAATATATTTGAGTTTTTTTTTGTGTAAAAGCTTGTAATTTAATGCTGTACAAGCAAAAATAAAGTGCTTTACAACCATCCACAGCAAAACAAAAATAATTACCGCCTCAAGAGACTATTTACATTCGCAATTAATAAAAGCCTGATTACATTCCATGTACAGCTAATATTATTTTATTAATTCATGCGTACGAAATGAAAATAAAGCAGATTCTAAATGGACATTTAAAAGCTTGTAAAACTTTTAACGCATCGTGTTCCCGAACACAATTTACGGCCGACATGCACAAAAAAGCCACCTTTTTTTGGCCGGCGCCGCCGAAAAAAAAACGTAAATAAAGTTTGCTAACAAGATACTCTGGCTCGTAAAATTATTCATGAAACAAAGAAGTTGTTTGCCAAGTTATTAAATTACCAATTTTCTAATGCCGACCGAGGAAATGCAAATTGAGCATGCGCACACAGAAAAAAAAAGATACAGAGATGTACAGAATGGTGCAGAAGATTTTAGAGTGAAGGAAAAATTACTATACTAGGTGGGAATTAAGATGAGGAAAGTCAAGATGTTTTTAAGAGTTTAAAGTGGTGTAGAGGGAAGAAAGCTGGTTGTTAATTAATAATTCAGTAAGATGGGTCAAAAGTGGCGGGAAGGTGGCGCTGGAGACGCGGATAATATGAATATTCATGAGGTAATCTTTCAGCGTTTGAATAATTGATTAATATCAATGTTTTTAACTTGTGCAGAAGGGAAATTAGTGTACATATTGTATATTATGAGAGCAAACTGCAAAAATTTACTGATGGAAACAAGTTGACAAAAATTTTTGAATAAAAGTTAAATTCAAGGTCAAAAAGTGATAAATCTTAATTTTATTATATAAAAAATAAAAATATTGATATTTAATGTCAAGCTTCAATGATTTAACCAAAATTTTATTTTAAATTGTAAAAATTGCTGAAATTAAATTATTAAACAAATAATTATGAGATAAAAGTGAAGGGAATCTTGTTGACTTAACTCAACCTGAGTTTAAACTTTTCGGAAGACAAACAAGCGAGTTTTCTCCTTTTTTTTGGTTTTTGGCTAATTTTACTTTCAGATGTTTTTGTTTTTGTTTCCGGTTTCGTTTAGAAGACGAGATTTGAGTACGTAATGAGCAAATTACGTGCGGAAAGAAAGTCCGAGTTAGGAAAACGTGGATAACGTTGATTTAATTTCGGTTAATTAGGTTAGAACCCTTTTCCTTACAGATAACGTCCTTATTTCCTGATTTCACTCTCTTCGTTTCTCATCTCCTCATTTTCACGTTTCGTATAATTGAATTTTTATAAAAATAAAACAAATTTGCATTCCACACAAATTAATTTTGTAAAATTTACACCATAAACAAACAAACTGCAACCCGTAACTAAAACCCGTGACTAAAATACTTTAGTCACGCCTACGGCTGCCCATGTTTAAAGTATTACGTTTTGTGTCTCAAAACCGTAGAAAAACTTACGTTTCAAAGGTAAAAGTAGAAAAAATCATTTAAACATACAAAATTTCCAAATTTGTTAACCGGAAGGGGAAACACACAACAAAACTTCAAACGAAATATCACGCAAACAACTTGGAGAAAATTTGCTTTGTGCATTTCGCGAATTTCGCGCACTTTGCAAAAGGACTCGCATCGTGTCCTCCGGCACGTCCTCGAGGTTTGCGCCATTTGCGCCATTTTATAAACACGAACAACATATAACCATCAACACCCGGAAAGCATTCAGCGCGTACAAAACTATATAAAATAAAATAAAAATAGAAAGCAACTCGACATCTAAAACAAATGAAGTACACACTTCTGAATTTGATAAAGAATTGTCTAGTATTTTGATCCACGCTTTCCTTTTGTTATCGCTTGTTTTCATTGTGTATTCTTTGTGTTTGCGTTTGTTCGCCGCGTGTTTTTCCAGCGGAGTGCAGGGCTTTGGTGGCGGCGGCGGGGGTGGCGAAACTAAGCGCTAGTGCGCTCGCGAACGAGATTAACGCCGTCCCTTTAACCCCGACCCCACGTTGAAAAGGTGTGTTGGCAAACATGAAGCGACTCCACTTCGTTTTCCATCGAGTTTTCCTTTACCCCAGCAAAAGCAAAAGAAGAAAAAAACGAAAAGTTTCGCAAAGAAAGTTTAAAAAATCCAAATCGAACAAAGTTTTCTTTATCCTTATTCTTACCCGCGGGTTTTTTTTTTGGCGTTGCTACTTCGTTTTCTCCTGCTGCTTCGTGTATAGTTCGTGTTTCACTTGTTTTTCTTGTTTTTCTTCACTTTGGCAGCTTTCGGGCTTGGATTTAAGTCGCGTTCCTCATCGCCGATGTCGAAGCGAATTTCGCAACGGACGCGGCGAGATTATCTCGTCCGAGGGTGGGTGTGCGTGCGCGGGAGCCCTTAAGTCGAAAGACGAATAAAAAGTGCGCACCGCCGAACGCAGAAGACGAAAAGTTTAAATCTTTAACTAGATTAGTTTTTTTTCTGTGAGTTTCAGTGAGCCGGGGTTTCTTCACTTTCTTTCAATTTTTGTGTAGAAGTAGATTTGGCCATGGAAAATAATATAGATTACTTTTTGTTCCAAAAATATTACTTGAAGGGTGTGAAATTGGGGATGAAAGTTAATATAGAGTTTATCATTGTTATAGTTGAATAATAGAATCCTAGATGGCGCTATAGTGCGTTATTAGTATTTCTCATGTCTTTTAAAATAAAATTATGCATTTTATTGACCTTTTCGACATATTACTGCTACTTTAAACAAAATAATTATTAACAAAATTTTTATTTACTCAATTCTACGCAAGAAAAAGCAAGATCACAATAAATCTTTACGATTTTTTATAAAACAATTTTTTTTTTCATTTTTTGTCTTTGAACACATTGTATGTATTTGTATCGATATAATTTCTTGATAAGATATCTCCGAGCAGCTTTCCGACGTCTTTGACATTGGCGCGCAGGTTGCGAGCAGGTTGAGAGCTTGAGCTTAGCAATAATCGCCCGGAAAACTATCAAAGAAACTCTCGGCGAGTTATACGCCGTGTTTGCGCCCGCTGAGGGGTGGAAAAGTTGGCGAAACGAGTTGTGACACTTTTAAAAGGCCGCCGATCGGAAAATGCCATTAGAAGTGCTTTAATAACTTATATTAAGCTTTCGATTTTCTCATTCCACAACAACCCTTAAAACAACCCTTGAAAAACAAACCATCACGTAAAAACTAATTAATAAAAAATTATTTTAAAAAGTCTGTGATATTTTTATATCTAAAGGACGTAAAATTGTCAAAAAAAAATTTTTTATTCTCCCTGAAGAATCTTTTGTATTTTTGGGTCTTTGAAGCAAAAATTTTTATATTTAGGAAAAAATATCGAGTGTATGAGGTGAGGATCGTGCATAAAAAAGATTTTCCCGGCGGCGGGCTATAATTCTCTTCCTTCCTCAGCGATATCCTTGATAAAGGTCACACGCAAAAATTTTGACACAAAAAAAAAACCGAAAGATGCACGCATATGATTTTTTCATTAAATAAAAGTAAAAAACGTGGTTAAATTTGAGTTTTTGCCACCCCGTGACTAAAACCCGTGACTAAAGTACTTTAGTCACGGCTTTGATTAAAATACCACTTTATATGTCTCAAAACCGTTGAAAATCTCGTGTTTTAAAAGTAAAAGTAGAGTAGAAAATTATTACAAAAGTTAATATAATTTAATTACGTAATGAAAACGTGTGAATCTGTTAATGACACTGAATGAGTTCCAAGGATGAAGGACTAAAGATTAAGGACGAAAGACTAATCTGTCCTCGGTGGGATGATGGCGACAAAACGACAAAAGATGAAACTTGGCGTTTCGTTCGTTTCGAAGACGTGTGCGCGGCGATAAACCACCCCCGCACACCGCCACCCCGCACGACGGGGGACGCCTGGATGAGCCTCGATTGCGCGCTCCTAATTGAATTGGATTAAAGTTAGTTAACCCTAATTTATGCGCTCACATATTAAGGAAATTGAAAATTGAAAATTCCAGCACACAGGATGATACAAACATAATCTACACACACGTATATTATATAAAATTTAAACACACTGTATATTTACACGTGGAAAATAGTAGCAAACGTTTGATTTGTGTGATGCCGGTGTGATGCGATATCAATTTCGAAAATGAGATGTTCAAACGCGCGTGGAAGATTTAAAATCGTTAAATCATTCCTCGCGCGCGGGTTTCCTGCTTTTATTGCGGTTGCCGCCGCCCACACACACAGAAATGCACGGAACACAGTGGGTGTGCGGATTTTTTGGCGCGCGAGGCACAATCATCCGTGTCCCGCATGCGAGGCGCTCGCGCAAACACCGCCGGGACGAATCTCACGCTCGGCGGGCCCGGGGGCGGCGGAACGATGACGATGCACTTTTCGAACTCACTATGAAAGCCACATTTATAGAAATTTATATGTAACATTGTACACTAAGCTCACAGAAAGAAAAGAAAATCGAAAAAACAAAAACCGGAAAACCGGAAATTGAAAAATTAAAAACAAAAAATTAAGTATATATCAAAAATTTATGTTTTTTACAATTATAATAAATTACTTAAAAATTTTAAACATTTTACAAAACCGGAAAACCGGAAATATAAGTTTTACACAATAAAATTTAAGAAAACAAAAGAAAAAATTTAAAAAATTGTGTTCTGTAAGAAATGACAGACATAATAAAAATTATTGCAACACTAGTTTTCGGTTAAGGTTATGTTTATTTTCATGAGACAAAATGGCGTCTGGCGCACGTAAGCTTACGAAATTTACTGTAATCACTTCCGTGTGGCAAGTGCAAACGTCGAAATTGTCGACGGGAGGCGGCGCGAGACGAGACTTAATGATAATTTTCATTGCGCGTGTTTTCGTGCAAAATAACAACTTCTAACCTACAAATACACACACAACCACGTCTCTAGTCACTTATTCGTGCTATGCAACCAAACGTACAAAAAAATGATTAAATAAATAAATTTCGCTGATTTTACAAATTCATGACGATGACGCTCTCCCCTTTTGAGAGATAATATAATGTGTGATTGCAGCGAGTTGAAAAAACAAACGAAAAGTCATGACGCTGGAAATGTAAGCGAATAAGAAACGACGGTAAATGCGAAACAAATCGCGTATAAATTGCGTTTGCAGCTGGCGCTCCGGCGGCGGCTGAGCGTAATGCAAATGCGAAATTCGAAATGCGAAATTCCAAATTGTAATGTTGCATTAAAGTGTCTCGTGTCGTGCGTCTCCCATCGCGTTCGCAACAGATTTGAATTCTCTTCGAATGTTTCAAACAATTCGATTTCGCTCTCCCTCTGCACTCACGCGACGATCGCTTACGACTTGATCCGAAACTAGACGATTCAATACGAGCTCGTTTACGTTTTTACATGTTTCAACATGTAGATATCTTTTTTCGTGTCTGTATCGCGACGATTCGAAATCGATGGCAAGACGGAAGCGGCGGAATGAAATTTTCAGCGTCGTTACGCTCGTTACACTCATTCGATATGCGCATGAATTAAATTAGAGTTTAGATATCGATTCGGACGGTCGTTCACAAGCAATGTTTAAATATTGAAGTTTTTAACGTATGCAACCCAAAGTACACGATGTATTATAACCTTAGATTAGTAATAAGAACATTTACGAATCGTTTTTGGTTATTACATGATACTAGGACGTTATTAGCTAGTAAAAGTTTTGCGGATTGAAAGTTTCGAAAGACGTGCGCGATAATCGCGCGGAAATGCGCGCAAAGTAGTTGCAAATGAACGTCGACACTTTTTGTGACTGCGCGCGGGCGCTGAAGCGCACATATTAGAGAGGGCGCTGAATACGCGATGGCGGACACCTTAATTAAAACTTTTTAATTACGATCTCGCGTTCGGGCGGCGCTTCTAATCCCCACTGCGGCTCGATAAAACGGAACAGAATGAAGAAGGACTCAGGAAGCAGATTGCTACTGACTTTTATTTCAAGTTTTCGTTCAAACTTCACATTTTTATTTCATACACTCACAAATTTAAATTTAAAGAAAAAAAAAATTAGAATAATTTATATACAGCGTGTTTTTATTTTAAAAATATTTTGATTAAATTTCTAAGAGTTTTGGGGATATTTGTATCCAATTGGAATTGCGAGTCCTAATTCGTTTCCAATGAGCCATAGTAGACCACAAATTCCACCCTGGTTACCCGCTGCAATGTCCGCCACCTCGTCGCGATGGCAAAAACTCGTCGACAGCCTGACGCTGTGACCCTAGGGGCGCAAATTGCGACGAGTGGGATTTGCCGAAAAGCAAGAAAACACAAAAACATGGAATAAATGTCACATTTGGGAAATCAGACGAGGAAAAATCAATTTTCATTAAAAACAACAACATAACCAAACAAATTAATACAAATTTTTGTTTTTAACATTTTTTAAAAACTTTTTGATGATTTTTTTGAAGTTTTGATGATTTAATTATGTACAATTAATAATGTATTAATTAAAGGTTTAATTTTAAACAATTTGTAACAATTGCTGATTGTTTGTAATCATTCGCGATTATGCGCGCGCCAGTTCACAAAGTCATATCAAATCGCAATTAACGCGGGCGTTAATTAGAGTGTTAATTATGCAGTGCACAATCATTGCACTCGGCGAGTCATAATGCGGCTCGTTTTTGGTATGGATGCGCGTGGATAATTTTCGGGCGCGTCCGGTCGTTATCAAATATCCAATTGTCATTTTCGTGCGTTCATTACACAAAGTTCATTATTTGATTAACTCCATGACATGAAAAATCGGTATAATTACAGGAAACTGTATTTTTTTGCGATTCAAACGCCATCTATCAATATATGTCTACAAAATAATTTCAAAATAGGTTATGGGTCAAGAATGGGAGGCCAAATAAACTAATTTTATGATTTGATTATTTTTCCAATAAAAAATCAACATAATTACAGAAAACTGTAATTTTTTACGAAAAATTACGCCATCTATCAATAACTATTTACACAATTAACACAAAATAGGTTATGGGTCAAGAATATGAGGCCAAAACAACTAATATTTTGATTGGATTATTTTTACGACCAAAAAAATCAACATAATTACAGAAAACTGTAATTTTCTGCCATACCAACGCCATCTATCAATAAATATCTCTACGAT
Organism: Dalotia coriaria; assembly: GCF_025399875.1. Lineage (NCBI taxonomy): Eukaryota > Metazoa > Arthropoda > Insecta > Coleoptera > Staphylinidae > Dalotia > Dalotia coriaria. The sequence continues at coordinate 8,989,733 of NW_027045445.1, forward strand.
ACTAAAAAAATAGGTTATGTGTCATGGATGAAAGCCAAAACAACTAAAAATCACAAAAATTACAGGAAACTGTATTTTTTTTATAATTACGCCATCTATCAATAAATAATTACAAAATCGTGAGAAAATAGGTTGTGTGTCAAGATTAGGAAGCAAAACCACTAATTTTATTATTTGATTAACTTTCTAACCACAGAAATCAGTATAAATATAGAAAACTGTAATTTTTTACGAGAATTAGGCCATCTATCAATAAATATTAACACAATAAACACAAAATAGGTTATGGGTCAAGAATGGGAGGCCAAAACAACTAATAATTACTTTTCCGGCAAAAAAATCATCATAATTACAGAAAACTGTAATTTTTTTCGATACCCACGCCATCTATCAATAAATATCTCTACGATGGTTACAAAATAGGTTGTGTTTCATATCTGAGAACCAAAACAACTAAAAACAACAAAAAATCACCAAAATTACAGAAAACTGTAATTTTTTATACTTACGCCATCTACAAGTGTATCTCTATACAATATGCACAAAATAGGTTGTGTATTCTCATTGGAGGCCGAAACAACTAATTTAATTTTATATTTTGATGCACCATGGATACAGGACGATACCTACACGAGTGTGCTGCAGGCGTGTGGAGTGTAGTTGAGTTTGCCAAGGAGCTCGCATGCTGTCAATCAAACGGCGGGCGAGTGCACTTCAAACGAGCGTCGAGCGCGCGTCTGTCTTTGACGCGCCGCCTCCACCCCAGCCCGGCTCGTCGAGGGCTTAATATTTTATTGCGCGCCGCTTCTTCTTCGGCACGTGCATTCAATTCACTTAAAATCTACTCGACTATTTACACACGCACAAAAATACGAACATATGAGCAGTTGCTAGCACGGGGAAGAAAAGAGCAATAAGTAAGCAAAAATATTCATTTAGGTAGAAATAAAAATTTTTATTCGTATTCATTAGAAATATTTATTTTTGCACATAAATATTGCGTTGGGTTTATTAATTTTATTATTTTCTTGTTTTTTGCATATTTTTGAGTAAAAATGTCCATTTTATCAATAAAATTTGAAATTTTTTATTGAAAAAAATGAGAAATGCTAATAATGCACTTTAGCGCCATCTGGGATTCAATTATTGCACTATAACTATGAATAAATCACCAAATAAATGTTCATCCCTTATTTAACACCCTGTATATAATAATTTTTAATATTTTAATAGTTTTTATCTTATTCAGGACAAAGACGAATCCAACGAATCATTGATCATTAAAATCTGTCAAACCGTTCTTGAGTTATAAACGTTGTAACTAACATAATTTAGTTTTATATCCCATAGATAGCGCTATATTAATTTTAAAAATTTCATACTCTTAATATATACGCAGACATATTTCGTCATAATAATTTTATGACAAAAAACAAAGTTTTGCACTTATTTTCCTTAAAAGAAAATTTAAATCCAAGCATTTTTTCGACGTTATTTTGTTATGCATTAAAGTGTGCGAGCGTTAAAAGTTTGATGTTGCTAATAAAAGGCTCGCGCGGCCATTAAAGCAATCAGTACGCCGCTACAATAACCCCACGAACAAACTTTATTTAGATATACAGTGTGTGCGTGGCTGTTGACCGTAGTAACTTAAAAATTGAGCTCATAAACGTAGAAAAATACTTAAACGACGAACAGAAAAAAAAATCGGACATAAAGGCTTTTAACGATGAGATTAAAACGATGCGCGAGTGTCACACCGTGCCGCTAATGTTGCAAAGCGGATACGTGTGAAGACATTAAACGTTCATGTCATCATTATAAAATCCAATATTGTCGGGCGAGCAGTGAGCGCGCACGTAGCCGAAGGTTTATTCGACGTGCCGACACGTCACTGGTTTATTCTACGAGTAGTCGGAATGTCTATAGTTCTATATGTACAATTCTAGTTTGGAAGCCATTTTGAACTTTTTTCTTATTTTTTAGATAAAGTAACTTGATTGGTTTATTTTTTGATTTAAAATGAAGATTAGTTTGGTTAGATCCCTACTTAAATGCTAATAACGCTAAAAAGCGTAATAAGTTGCCTAAATTCCGTGAGAAAAATTAAAATTTTTACTAAAATAAACGTCAAAAATAGGTTTACATCACTAGGGCGATAAAAAACTTGAATTTTTGCTTTAAATTTTTTAAACAATGTGAAAAATATTAATAATGCACTTTAGCGCCATCTAGATTTGTTGAATAGAACTATAACTATGATTAAATCTCTTTACCAACTTTCATCCCTTATTTTATACCCTTTTAGATTTATTTTTACAACAAAAAGTAGTCTATGTCTTCTTCCAAAGTCCAATAATATATTTAAACCAAAATTTATCAAAATTCATTCATTGGGTTTCCCTTGAAAGCGTCACAAACAAACAAAAACACAAACATTTGTATTTATAACATTATAGATCAACAATTTTTATTAATTGATTTAAGTGCGCATTTCTTTAGTAATTATAAATTTAACTTTTGGTAAATCTAAGCGCTAATTCAGTTAACTCGTTTTTCCAGTCTGGAGTAAACATTTTTACCGTTAGACGAAACGTTGCTTTCGGAATCATACTAAAAATGGGCACTCTGCTAAAATCAATTGTATACCAATCTTTCAACGTATAGTTTCCCTACAATTTTTAAGTAATTAATAATTTATCAGCAATTTAAACAAGAAAATCAAAATCACAAATTTACCACTGGGATAGGACATCCTCCCGGATTGGGAACACCAGCTAAACCTTCTACTTCCGCAAATATTGGACCAATGTTCTTATTTAAAGCGTCGCAAGCACCTTTACCTTTTAGTTGAATCAATTGTTTCTCAGTGTTTGTCTTTGTATTTTGGCGATAAACAATGACGTTGAACTAAAAATAAAATAAATAAATTCTTTAGATAAAAAATAATAATTTTAGCAAAAATATCTTGAAATAATTGATTTGGTATTCACTAGGTGGAGCTGGTTACGTATTTATTGAAAAAAGTTATTTTTGAAGTAATGAAAAATTCTTATGTATATAAATAAAAACAATAATTTTCTCCAAATTTCCAAAAAGTATATAGAATCTAAAATTATATAAATTATGGAACATAAAACATATTTAAATTACCGTATTTTCATTGCTCAAAGGCTTCAAAACATAAATAGTCCCACGAATTAATATCGCATCACCTTCATTTTTAACATGTGGAACAATCCTAATAGAGTGCGACGGATCTTTCCCAACTTGCACATCGCTCACTGTATATTTCCCACCCACACTCAACTCAACCATCAACAAAATCAAACAAACAAAAATACTACCATGCATTTTTTCTATATTTTATTTTATTTTTAGCTAAGTAAAATTCACTAATGATAGCAATACAAAAACTAACCACATTCATGCATTAACACAAATATAAATACAAGATTACAGCTGAAGATAACCTCTAGATAGAGTTATTATAAAAACATCAACGGTAATGATGATGCAATTAATTCCGCGATTAATCTTTCATTTCCTCGTGGATACGTATTGATTAAATCAATATTTCATACTTGGAAAACTTTCCTCCGCATAATTTCCTTATCATTATTCTAATGTGTATTTTTGTTTGTTTCAGAAGGATAATAATTATTTCAAGATGGCCGCCATGGAATCAATGGATACCATTGACGTCATTGAAGAAAGGTAGGTGTTTTGCTTGTTTTGCTTGTTATGCTTTTGTTTCGCGTTTGAGGTTATGTCTTGGTGTTTGTGTGTATTGGTGTGTTACACGATTATGTCATGGCGGTGTAATTCACTCACTCATTTTCGCTGGCAATCCGAGTTGATTGCATCTGGCTGCAAAGACGAGTACTCGCTGTGCGGTACGAATCGATCGCAGGGTCTTGAATCTCTCATTCAACTTTACCAATCTCACGATGGGAAATGTGAAATTTGCAGCGAAGCAAAACGATCAGGAATTAGGAGTGTAGTAATTTGCCATCTGACATAACCTTACAAATTATTGGACTTGTACATGAGTTTGTACATTACGCCATCTGTTGGGTATAAATCTACTAATTAATAACTACGATTTTGTTGGCGTAGTTTTTAGTGAAAATTGAATTGATTTTTATTTTCAACACTCTGAATGCGTTGATTTCATCAATCAGATTCACAATTTTATTTTAAAAAGGAGAGAAGTGCTAATAATGCACTTTAGTGCCACCTAGAATTCAATTATTTAACTATAACTATGATTAAATTACCATATAAACTTTCATCCCTTATTTAACTCCCTTAAGTTATTATGAAGTTATTATTTTTGATATTTTAATATTTATTCTCCTATTTTGGGCCTAGATGAACCCAAAAAATTAAAAATCATCAAAATCAGTCCAGCCGTTCTTGAGTTATAAGCGATGTAACTAACACAATTTTGTATTATTTAATAATAATAGTTAATTCATGATTATACAGGTCTTTTACTTGTAAATTTCTAATTTTAAGGCTAATAATCTATAGTAATACTAGCTTCAACCCGCAGCTTCGCTCGCGAATATCTAAAATAATGAAGTTGCTTCCGTACGCGTCTGTAGTCACAGAAGAAGTAACAATGAAGTAGAATGGCGGGAAGTTTTAAATGGCTGAAAGTATAGTCTGTGGAAGTATAGTGTACAGTCTCTATAGTGTAGTCAATTGGATTTGATGTTGACGTAGCTGTCGGTAATACAGTGTGATAATACAGTGTGATGGTACTATAGTACTTAGGTTTGAGCTTCATTGCTGGAATGCTAGATGGCGTTAAAGTAGTCAAATAGCCAGATGCAGAAGTATTATTGGCTAAACAATTTCTTTATTTTATTTAAAAAATAATTTTTATTATTAATTAAAAAGTAGCCTATAACCATTCGGGGACCACTAAGAATATGTGTACAAATTTTCATGATGATCGGTTAAGTAGTTTTTGCGTGAAAGTGTAACAAACATCAGGACTTTCGCATTTATAATATTAGTAGGGATGTTCAAAACCTATAAAATATTCTCAGCTATTAAAATGGCTTCCCCAAATCTATTTTTTTCTATAACACTGCAATTTCCGACAATGGCACATTTGTTCAAGCTTCCCTTCCCATTCTGTCACGCACCCCTCCATTATCGAATCCCGAGCCCATTCCCGAAATGTCCGCCTAGTCTTACACCAGCACTATCTACAACAATCCACATCGCATCATGGCCCATCTTCGGCGGCAATCTGTGCGGCGGGCAAGTGCGGAATCTAACACTTTTTTATTATCCGTCGCACACGCGAGAAAGGACAAAATTGCAACACCACCCTCAAGTCCTTTGTGAGGACAACACCACCTACCTACACACAATGTGTTTGTTTCCACAAGGGATTGATGCTCCTCTCACCGCCTGCCTGCGTGTTTTTTCTAGTGGCGTTCAATTCCGTTTCGTGTTAAGGTTTTGAAAAGGACTAAAAAGGACGAGGATGAGGTTGTAGTCGTAGCCTTGAAGTTGTGCAGTCGTGTACAAGAATCGAGAAGATCCTCGCACGGCGATTAACATTCCTTTTCTACTGCTGGAGATGTGGGTGTGTGTGGGTGTGGAGGGTTGCCTAACGTAATCGAATCTTGGCGCAGGTCTGAAGGGTGCGTTTAATTGCTCGCAACGTGTTTGGTTTTCTGGTTTGCGGCCGCGAGGCAAGCGAGCGAGGATAATCGAATTATCTGACGAATAACTCCTTATTCTCTCAACTTCATTCGCTTCGGCTGCAAACATTAGCACACAATCGACCCAAATCGGCATGGAACTACTCGTTAATTAGTTTTGAACCACTCACGGAATACGTAATACATTAATATTGTGTTGGTGTTTTCAATATATTTCAATGCTATTAAAATGGCGGATTAAAGTATTAACCTGCAAATTATAATCTATTTTGCAAAATATATAAAGTAATTTCATAGAAATAAACAGAATTTTTATTTTTATAAAATTTTATGGCTACTAAAATGGCGGAAATGTTTTAGAAACAATTTTTAGTATTAAAAAATAATTTTTCTTGAAATTATTTAGTTTTTATCATCAAATAAAACCATATAAATATGAAATTTATGATTTTTTTGAAAATTTGACATTTTGAGCTATTAAAATGGCGGAAATGCTTCTTTAACAATTTTTTTTTCATTTAAAAAATATTATTTTATTATAATTAGTTATATTTATCATTAACAAATCTATTAAAATGAAAAATTTATAAATTTTTAAAATTTGGTATTATGAGCTATTAAAATGGCTGTAAATTTATTGAAAACGCACAATTAACATACAATATAATGTCCAAATTAATCGAACATAACCTAGAACAATATAAAATTTGGAATATGAGGTTATAAAATATGACAGATTACAGCTATAAAAATGGCGGTAAAATCCGAAATAAATATTAATAAACAGCGTAAACAACGAGTTAGTGACGTCATAAACATAGATCACTCGATTTGCATATAAATAGCTTTCGACCACCGCTAACACAAAAAAATATATTTAAAAAAATACATAATCAAGTTTAATGCCTTTTTAAAATGGCGGCGATTACATCACGATTGGAATTTGTTGTCAGAGTTTTCAGTTTTTCGTTTTTATTTTTAATTTCGTATAGAATTGTATTATGGGAGAATGCAAACGTGCGTGCTCGCATCATAATTCCCGCTGGTCGCGATTTATATTGTTATCTATTTATATTTCATAATGTTTCGACGTTAAATTGTTGTTTGCTCAATAATAAATGCTCGCACCGCTTCCGGAGCGGCCGCATCCGCATCCTGTCCGCGTGTGTGCAACACAGCATTATTTGTTTTTGCATATTTCACGTGCGCTCGCGAGCTACGTGCATAATTTAATGCCGAGGCAAGTTTAACGCAATTCAAGAATAAACAAACCATACAGTATAAAATCATAGCGAATCATTTTCGACGTGATGTGTTTTTTTTTTTTTCGGGCACAAACATTTTGTATTTTATTTTGCACGTTAAAAACTTTAATCGCTAATGGATTGAGCGCCATTTATTTATAGCTGCAGTGAGAAACTGAACGAAAATCCATTTTGAGCGTGATGCTGTTGTTGTTTTTTTCCCGAAGCGCTAATGTCGACAACCGGCATAGCGCCGCTAATAGCGTATGCAACACAATATGCATTCGGAAAAAACAAAAGCACAACGCGGGCAGTAATGCAACGGTAACGTATCGTAACGTTCGTCCGAGCAATATTGAATTTCGTTGCCATCCACCGTTGGCATTTCCGGTTCGCCGCCGAAAAACAGGCTTTTTCTATTATAAATCTAGCCGCCCCCAAAACGCCCGCCGGCATGATAGCGTCGCAAAATAAAACGCCATGCGAGGCGAAAAAGGTGAAAAATCGGCGTTATTTATGTATTCATGAAAACCGGAAAAGTTTTTTGTGACACTATCTTTATGTTAACTTAAATTGTATTACCATTTTTGCCACGTCATTTGAAACATTCCCAAACAAAAATACAAAACCGGAAAACCGGAAACTTCATATAATTTTCATATAATATTCATAAAATACAAAATATTTTTATATAAATTATTTTTACCAGTCAAAATAATTTATTTTTGATAAACCGGAAAACCGGAAGTGAATGAAAACAGACTTATTTTAATAGTAGTACATTTTATTTCGATTTTCTTACGCTCAACAATAGTCTGTATTTCACCTCTCCCAGGGAGTTCATTTCCGGGCGAAGTTTTCCGGCGAGCGGAATTGTTGTTGAATAAAGAATGGGCGCGAAGTGGCGCGCGTCGAGTGTGTCGCCAAAAGTTTCCGAGTGTGAATTTAACTCGCTCCCGCCGGCGGGCACATACGTCTTATTCAGGCGCGCGCGCCTACCCCGCACCGCCGCCCCCTTGACACTCCCGCGGCGAAAAGCCACCCGAAAAACGACAATAAAAAATGCTCGACACTTCCAGCGCGCGGAAAGGACGGAAAACCGCCGTCGAGGAAATTGTCTTCATTATGGTAACAAGGACACACTTGGTACCAACCCTTAAATTATACAGTGTGTCAAAATTTATCATTTTAAAAGTTTTACATACAATGTGTTCAAAAATCGGAAAATTTAATTTTTTTCATGTTTTGATGAATTGTATGCTGGATGTAATAAAATTTGTCCCTTCTCGACCCACTTCATCCCCGTTTTTCCGGGAACAATTTTCCACAACATCTGGAGACTTGAAGTGGACTATGGCAATGTATGAACTTCTTTTGTTTCTCGGCCGAAAATTTTATTCCTCTTCGTCCTGGGGGGTAGTTTTTCACCTTGGTCCGCAAACGGTCGCTGGGTCGTTGGCGAAACGACGCGAGAGCTTAACACCCCATCGACTCCATCTGGGGGTGGCGGCCGCGACCCTTGAGCAAAGGCCATCGGCGCGCGGGATGCGAAAAAAGCGAAAAACTTTTCTTATGCGCAAACTTTACGTAATAAAAGCGAAATTAGCATCTGGGGAATTCGCCACCGAGCGCGCGGTATACCTCCACTCCTCACACCCACCCCCACCCTCATCCAAAAATCTAACCCCGCGGGTCTGTATGTCGTAGCGAATAACCTTCGTGCGTTCTTTTTGTATTCTTGCAGTTCGGGGGGTGGAGATGATGGTTAGGGGTGGTTGGACTTTACGTGCGTGTGTAACTTTCTTCGGACTCGGGGAAGTCGTGACTTGATAAATACACCAAGTTTACATTGTTACCGATCCGGCATTTTACATCCGTGCATCCGGTTTCCGGGCGATACTGGATCGACTTCTTATTGTCGACCCTAGGAAATAAAATTTAACAAGTCCAAAAGTATTAAACTTTTTAAATTAAAAAAAAAACATTTTCACACACATAACCTAACTTATGAACTTACACATAACCAAACTTATCATCTACCTATGTTCTAGAACCTGCCAAATATTACTAATAATTTTTTTTTTTTTAAATTTTGTTTAAAAAGACATAAAAATTGTTTTATAACCCTTTTTAAGATGTCACAATATTGGCGTATTGTTATGCATTTAATCCAACCCTTATTTAAGGGTTGAAAAACCTTTTTTTCCGCTTCAAACATTTATTACCTTTTTTTATCAAATTCCATCTCATCGCATCGCATTGTACTAGAAACACAATTAGATTCATTTCTTTTCATCCCCCATCAAAGGGGTGGATACAACCCTATGTAACCTTGTATTGGCTGCGCTATTGTGCGTTTTGCAGCGTGTAGCCACCACCGAAAAAAAATAGAACAAAAACACATAAATTACGTTTCATCCCTTTCGCGTTCGTTGTGGCGTAAGCCGCCACCACCGCCGCCTACAATAACACCAGCGTGCGTAACGCTCGCGCAAAAACAAAATCGTTTATTACCCTGCACCCCTTCAACGTTATTGTGACTGCACCGTCAAAAAAACGCATTTTAGGGGTGGTTTTCTAAAAAATAAAGAAAAAAAATGTTTTAAACACCGAGGTGTTAAACAGTTTAAAAAGGGTGAGGGAACAAAACAACCCCTATTCAGTTAAGTAAATGATTTATTTACTTTATTCATTAAAAGTGTAATTTTTAAGGGTTGCAGAAGTATATTACCGGTTATGAAGTCGAGCAGAAGTTGAGGTATAAGTTTCATCAATCTTAGTCTACGATGCGGAAAGTCGTCCGCTCGGTTTCTTCCACCCACCATATCCTCAACCCCCTCTTGGCAAACACATTCCACCCCTCATTCCGCAGCTTGATACGTTTGTTTACCGCCGTCTTATCGGCGCGCATCGCCACTGTGCGTGTGCACACTCTCCGCTGCGTCAAAGGCGTGGAAACACGGAAATACGGAAACACGGCGCGCGCGCGCGTATCTCGGACGAGGCATGACAGCCACCGGTGTAAAACGTATCCCTGTATCCGCATCCAATATATTCACACTTTACAGACTGTTACGGTCCGTAACAGACTACTTCCGGTTTGCTACCAGGAAGCAAAATACACTTTCACTAAACTTTCCGGTTTACTAGTAAAAAATATTGTGTGTTTGACATGTTGAATATCCACAACCTAAAACTACCTCGTGCATACTCACCCCTTTAATGTTTTGGTCATTTATTATCCCGGAAGTATGTTTTCTATGTTTAGTTATACTAGTAACATGCAAAAAATTAGCGTATGAAAACCCGGGACATGTTGGTGTGTAAATGTAAGGGATGAAGAAAGGTTAGCGTTAGGCAACACGTGTTACTGATTATTAAGACTTATCGCCGCACATTAATAACTTCCGAGTGAGTTATCGCGATTTCACGCCGCGCAAAAGTGAAATCACTCAGTCGCCGTTGACGTCGAGACGTCGCGCTCACTGGTGCTGCTGTTTTTTTACGTCCCTTGCACACAGCTGAAGGGCTGCGACTGATGCGGTCGTGAAATTGATGAACGGCTCAACTGTGTGCGAGCGCTTTTTATGACTGCGCCAGAAACAAGCAACAAGAAAAATTTACTTTCAAAATGTCGCATGAAGAAAAATGTTACATAACCTATTTTATGGCCTACAACCATATTAAGCTTTTGGATCAAAATAATATATACTTGTAATTGACTTTAGCGACCTCTTGACTTGAATTATTTTACTATTCATAGGATTGAAATGTTATTTTAACTTTCATCCCTTATTTAACACCCTTCTAGTTATTTTTTTGTGATAAAAAGTAGTCTATTGTCTTTTCCATTGTCAGAAATATTTTGATACCAAAATTTATCAAAATCGTTCGAGTGCTTTTTGCGTGAAAGTGACACAAACATACAAATAAACTCATAATCGCGTTTATGATATTTATATGGACGTATCAGCATCCTGTTGGGGGTTTACTGTCCACTTCCGATGTTAAGGGGAATGGTAGGTGGTAAAGAGGCACTTGGGGGTTGTGTACGTATGATTAATGACCGGACACAATTGTAATTAATTCAATCATCATCAATTACCTACACCCGCATTCAATATTTCGCAAAAAACAAGAAAATCTTTTCAAAAAACCCAATTTCATTTCTCTCATAAAAAATATTATGATGTGACATTAAACCGGAAATTTTTCAATGTTTACTTCTTAATTAATCGTAAAACAAAAAGTATATAACCTAAAATATGATATTGCAATGGCGTCGTTTGAAATATTGAATAACATTGAACTCAAATGATTCTAATTACAGACGCAGATGAATTTTATAATCGTTGTCGCGACAAGTTACAAGCGAATGTAAATACGCAGCAAGGGTGGCGTATGAATAATAAATCGGAAACATTTGTATCGGCTTTGCATTTAACGCGAAAGTTCGTTAAATATTTGACGCGCGTTCTCTTTGCGGCGGTCCGCTTCGTTATGATCGCCGCAGTGCGCAGCGACGACACGTAACCTATTAAAGCGGTTGCATAATTAATGCGATAAAATCACCCTTAACTAAACCACCAATTTCCTTACAGCAATACCACAGTCACAGGTAATATTAAAATAGTTTCCAAATTAAATATTTACTATATTATTTCGAATTTTCCGGTTTTCCGGTTTTAGATATTTTGTGTATTCTTTAGCTTTCTGAAGTTTTTAAGCATTTTGAGATGCTCTTCCGGTTTTCCGGTTTTGTTTGTCTTGTTATTATTATGTACTAGAATGATTGTGGATTGCGCGCCGCTGAAAGTTTTCCGGAATGCCGCCTGCCATCTTGCGCCGCTCCATCGTCTTCCGGTTCGGCGCGATGCGAAACTTTCCGATGGAGTAGCGCGCGACACTTTCCGAAGCAGGCTGGGGAACTCAATTTATCGGCGGCGTCTGCGACACGACGAACGACGCCGGAAATAAAGATGTTGCGAAAACAAAACGCTGTTTTGTCAAGTGTGTACTTACAACTCGTCCGGCGGAAAGCGGCGAAAACTTTTACCATTTCAACTTTTCACAGGCGCGCAAAATAAGACAAAAATTGACCAAAACACAAAACACAACATAAAACACAAAACAAAAACATCTCCAAAGCAAGAAGAAGACTAAAAAGATAGTAAAACGTTAATTTCTGCTCGAGGCGAATGACTGCTGGTCGCAATTGCGGCGAGTGACTGTGTCGTCATTTTGTTTTTAATATGTGTATGTGTGTGTGTTAGGGGTCGTAACTTACAAGTAATATTCCAATTCCTTTCGGAAACAATGTCCTTCCCATGCGCGTTTTCATCTCGTCCTGTCCGCCTGCGGTCCTAAAACCGATAAAAGCAAGCTGTCGCACGTTGGGACACCTTTCGTTTACTGCCACACGGCGCATCCCACACGACTTTATCCACCTTGCAGCAGCGGGCGGAAAAAAGCGGCCATTTTGGTCATTTTCTTTCATTTTTTATTACCAAAAGTATAAGAAAAATCCGACTGATGAAACAATGTATTATTTTTAAGGAAAAACACTTAAATTTAGTTTCTATGCATTAAATTATAATTAATTTGATTATTTTTTATTAATTTTAGAGACGGAAAAGTGATTTTGTTTGTTTGTTTCGCGTTAACGCGGAAACTACTCAACCGATTATCATGAAATTTTGTACACATATTTTCAAAGATATTGCAAAGGATATAGGTTACTTTTGATTAGAAATTATATCATACAGGGTGTTAAATAAGCGATGAAAGTTGGTATTATGTTTTGCTCATAATTATAGTGAAATATTTTTTACTAAAAAAATTTTTGGGCAAAATGGAAGGCAAAAACAACTATTTTTCCTAAATTAAAATATTTTGGGTGTGTATTTAAACTTTGAAATAAGTATTACTCCTGCGTGTGCTTTGTGTCCTGTTTCATTCCTGTTTTGTGTCGCGTATTGTGAATACATTGTTATCCCGATGGCGACGTGAAGCGTATCGATTGTATCGTCCGCAGCTGCCGATATTGCGCGCGGGCTTTGTTCGCCGCGCGGCGTCGGCGGTTTTGCCAGCGTATGGGGGGCGGCGGAATTAAAACGTTTCGCCTTCGCGCGGCAAGAAACCAGCGCAAATAAATTCAACCTAATGCCACGTCGATGTCGCTGGATTTATTCACTCAGGACAATCTCGGGCGATAAATAACATCAATAACATCGAAATCAAGTGAATACAATAAAAATCGCATATAATAAGAATTGTCGCTTTCAAAAAAATCAAAAATATTAAAAGAAAAATAAAACATTTTGTTTTTAGTGTTTCACATTAATTAAAGCAATTACCAAGCAATTACTTCCCTTGAGAGCACGTTATACTTTCGTATTACTCAATTATTGAAGTTTCCAACAATCGAACGCCGAGAACTATTGAAATAATAACGCTTTAATTAAAAACCAATTTGCTCACGACTCAAACGTCTCAAAACTCTTTACAACTCACGTTCAAACAATTGTTTGATCGACGTGTTGCCTAACAGTCTACAAAAAAAAAACTTGAAACCTTATTTCTCGTCCTATAATCAAATATACAGCGTGTTCGTGGCGTGTGATGTGTGATGGTTGTTACTGCATTATTAAAAAATCTAATAATGGCTTTGCGTGCGCGTTTGTGGCAATCGACAACCGGCCGGTCTCTGACAGATAAATAATTCCACAGGATTTTTCCCCCTCGGCGCGCACATCCTTATTTCTCACGTGTGTACAGTCAAAGAAAGCGCCAGAGACGGTAAGCAAAGTCTACGAGTGTTGTATGCGATGGTTGTCATGGTTACATAGTGGCGGCCGCACGCCGTGTTTAATATTTCATCGCGAGCGTCCACCTGCGACCAGAACGCCATCTTGTTAAGCCGCAAACACTTCGATGACTATCGATTCAATTGTCCACGCCAATCAAACAATCAAAACACTACAAACATGAGAATTGACTTCGGATAGAGTAAAAGTTAGGTTAGGTACAGAAAAATGTCGGGAAATCATGTTATATTGCGCAGAAATTGAAAATTTCAAGTTGTACTACTAAAAAATACATCCTGCAATCTGTATTAATGTCATCCCTCTTGTATTCGCATTCGTACTCACTGAAAATGAAGTTTTCATTCCGACTTGGTCTTAGAGATCCTACAATTCTGAATACTGTGCAATTTCTGCACGTTGCGCACGAGGTGTTGATATCTTTGTTTCACGTCCCTGGGTTGTGCTACCCAGTGGCAAGAGGGCTTTAGCGCTTGTGTTTGCTGTTTGCTTGCTTGCTTGCCAAATTCAATGTTTGCGCGCGTTCGCACCGAGAAAACCCCGCGCGTTTCTTGGCTAAATTGCTTATTTGCATCTTGTGCTCTTCCGCACAGGTCTCTGCAGGTTGATGGCAGTCGTCGTCGGTTAAGTCGAGATGCGTGTTTGTTCGTTGGCTTTCGTGCGGCTGGGGTAGCAGTTTCCCCAGCAGCTGGGAATTGCTTTGATTTATCGCCAAATTTCATGAGTCAACGGACGCGCTAATTGCTGACAATACGTCTCGCTTACTACAAACACACATATATTACAGTGGCGCCATCTAATCAACACTTCATCAACTATCAACTGTCAAAATAAAATCTAACCTCAAAAACTAAAAATTTAAGGTTTTTGGGTAAAATATCAAATTTAACCTCAAAAATTAAAGTTTTAAGTTTTCATATAATTAATTAGGTTAAAATTAATTTAATTTAATTATAATTAGATGAATCTATTGAGGATGTAGTTTGTAAATTAGTTATACCAGACAGAACAGACGTAAATCGTTGTTAGCATTGGAATGCACTGGCGAATGCAACCGGATTTGGTTTCGGGTGACATTTATGCACAGTTATGGCCATGATGCCGCCCCTATCAATGCCACAATTAGAACTAATAGCGTGTATTAAACCTCTAACCTCTTAGTGCATTATACAACATTGTGACAAAGCAGTAAATCCCAACACAATTGAAAATTATACTATAGGCAACCAAATTGACATATTGCACACACGCCACCAACATTATATTTATATTTTACGCTGTAATAAAAATACTTTGTTGTGAGCGTTTAAGGGTGGGAGCGTTAGGGTGGGTTGGAAGTTAGGGAATGGAAAATCAATCCGAATATAATTTCTCCGTGCGATGAATTATTGAGCCGAATCAATACCGGTTTTATGTGTGCAGGAGGAAAGCCCACAATGTGCGTTTGCCGCATTTCCACTTTTCCTACTTTTCAACTAATACAATACTTGCGGAGATGTACGAGTACGAGGAAAGTTGGCATTTTGCCTTGTTGGTGCGTGTGTCTTCGGTCGAATGCAACAACGACGAACAAACGAAGCGATACATCATTCTTCAATAAATTATTAACTCTCGAGAGTTTTCCCGGCTGGTGCACGCGGCCGTCTTTATCACGAAGCGTTGCCGCCCCCATGGGCGATGCACATCGATGCCATATAATTAGAGCCAATTATCGGCATTGACGGCATGGAATAACGAATGAGTCCGGAATATTTAATAAGAAAATTGTACAGTAAGACATTCAGCACTATTACAACATAGATGGCGCTGTAAAAAAATGAATTTTTTTTATTTCTACTTTTGAGTTAAATTGTGTGAATGTTAAAGCAGATTCAATGTGGGCTGTAGTTTTCCGCACGTTTTTCGCCGGCAGCGGTGGCAATTTGCACTTTTTACGGTTTCCCATCTGACAGCTCGCCGCACGCTCGCGTTATGAAGGATTCATGTTTTCGGCGTTTTGTGCAAATTAAATTATCAATAATTCACGTAACGCGCACGCTCGCCCTCCTATAAACTCTGACGATCAATTCAAAATGGCGGACTTAAAAAAAACTAAACTTTAAACACAAAAAACATACACGTTGGAATTGTATCGTGTAATGTAATACAGGTTATGTTGAGTTACGACTCGTATGCGGTAGATGGCGTTACTTTCGAAAGTGTTCTCGATCTCCACCGCAGCAAATTCACCAAATGAATGAGGCAATTAACCGAATTGCATCCGGGCGCACACACAGACAACCATCACTGAATGGTCTGCTGCTAAGGGTTACGTGGAGGCGGCCATGGCGGGGGTGGTTGAAGAGTGCAAACGTTGCGCATCCGGCGAGAGTCTAAACACGTCTGAGTGTCTGAGGTGTTTCGAACAAGAGTCGCCTCGTAACTTGTGCGGTTATTGTTTAGAACGTTTGCGCTTTGGGATGAGGTGGTGGCCAGCCCAAATCCCCCGATAGTTAGCTCCCAAAGTAACACGAAAATACACTGTTTACGCGAGCATATCCCAATGCCGCGTTAGTTTGCAGAAGACATTTTGAGTCTCCCCCCTCCCCCTTGCCCTCAGCGCCTTGCATAGTTCTAGTTGTAGGTAGGTGGGATATAAATTCGGGGTAATAGTGCAGGCAACCCCCTTGGCACCATAGAGGGCGCGCTGTACCGGTCGAAGGGGCTGCGGATTAGTAAGTTTCGGAAGTAACCACGTAACCGCTTAATCTGCGAGGGTCAGGTCGTAAAACGCGACTTTACGCGCGTCTGGCACTCACCCTCCTTTCGAATTTCCCACCAAACCGGAGTGTAGGTATCGCTCGATGGGCGGATGGAATCACTGCAAAGCTATTGTTTCGTTCCGTGGCTCAGGGAGCGTTGAGTGGGTTGCCTACCACGTTGCCAGCCTACGGACGGCTTGTGGTCGCGCTCGGTTGCATAACTATCTCGCTGCTCTTCTTAATCACCACCCCTTTGCATCGTTTTGTGGTTGGGCGATGCGAATTTCAATACTTGCAGGGTACTCACAAACAAAGTGATGTAGAATGTGATCAAAGTTATATACAAGTAGATTTTGATGATTTTTAGGAAAATTTTTGATTAATTTTTGGTTTTTGAAGTAATTTTGAGTAAAATCTGTCAAAAAAATTGCTACTTAATTTTTAAAACATGAAAAATGTTAGTAATTCATATTAGCGCCATCTATTATTGATTTAGTTAATTATAACTATGATTTAATCACTATACAAACTTTAATCCCCAATTTAACACCCTGTATATAACAATTATTAATATTTTATTATTTATTCTCATATTCGGGATCAATACAAATCCAAAAAATTTCTTATCATCAAAATCCATCCAGCCGTTCTTGAGTTATAAGCGATGTAACTAACTCAACTACACTTTTCACTTGTTTACTGGTTTCTATGGCGATTATATGATTTCTATTGGTTGTCAATGCAACAAGGCTAGTTGTTTGTGTGACGTGACAGTTTGTTTATATTTTTTTCGGTCTAAATAAGTACAATGTCAAATTTCTAGTTGAAATTCCACGCACATTACTACGTGTCTTTTCTTTTTTTCCTTTTCCCTTTTCTTTATTTTTTTGGAGAACCTTCGCGTGGTTTTGCGTGCGTGAAATCCGTGTTCAAAATTAATCGTGTGTTGTGTGCGCGCCCCCTTCCCTCGACCGGAGAAGATCTTGTGTGTTGTAGATGTGATTTTTTCAGTAAAATCCGTGAATAAAGTGCCCTAAACGTACGAAACACACAGCGCAGGTCGGGGGACCTCTTCGTCAGCGGCCATTTTGTGTTTGTGTTCGTGTGTGCTGTCTTACTTAGCCGCCAAGCTGTATTCGCCGGACGCATGCGCACATATCATGTCCAACGAGTGTTTTATTATGTGGGACGACTCCTACGGCGGCGACGTTTACACTCACGAAGGCGGCGGTTATGCGGAAGCATACATGGAAGAACCATGCATGTTTCTCTTGCCGCCCCCACCGTCAACAGATGACATAAGGTAAGATAATCATCATAATAAATAGATAAAAGTAATGAAAACTTAAAACGCCATCTAGCGATGTATAGCCATGAATGAATTACTTTTATAAAGATAGGCAACTCAATTTACATGCTGGCGATGTTTTACTTACATAAAAGTAGGTTACTTTAAGTTTGCGCATGTTTCTTGAGTGTTTTTGCATATGCAAAGCGCCGCTAATATTTGTACGGCTTTCCGCACGACGGGATTTACCATTTCACCGCCTCCTCCGCCCCCACTACTACTACTACCATCACTGAGTTCACCACCGCCGTCGTGCCGAATGCACAACACCAAAGTCTGTTTAGTTTATGCAAATTTCCTTAATGTATTTTGCTTGTGCCCGTGTGACGAAGGTTTGCGTTCTCGGGGGCGGCGAGCGCGCGCGCAAACTAAATGAGTCTACCTGACGACGCAGGCTACCTTCAAATGCATTTTACACGTACCACCGTAGACAAGTGAGACGAGTGAGAGATGCTTTTAATAATTTCTAAGGGGTAAAAACAAAATGGCCGACTTTGAGTTTTATTAACGTCCACTTTCAACAAAACAATGCGCTGTATTGTTTTCATTGTCTCCAGCGTCAATATTCAAATTATCCTTTGCGCAAAACGTGTCCTGCATTATTTGCGTATTGTTTGCGCGTTTATTGTGCGCCATTGTTGGACTTTTTAATATTGCTTTTAATTTTCAAAGAAAAGATGCGTTTATTTAAACACACAAACATCATGGACGTCTATTGTTGAGCTAAAGTCCTCGCTAGAACTTTGCACCTTTTTAATTCGGACAACTTTGGCCGTTTGTGCACAGGACGACGTCGCAATCAACGAAGAATGGCGGCGGATGCATTCACAAATGTTTTGTCGATTTTTTTCCGACCGTCTTCTCATTAAGTCTTTGTCCTTTTATCTTTTCAACGTTTTCTTTCTCTTTGTGAGCTTTTAATTCATAGAAAATTTTTTTAGTTTTTTTTAGTTTTAAAGGTTTTGAAGGAAAAACCGGATAAACAGACAAGAAGGCTGAGATGTCCTGCGAATTGGCGCATTATTCGAAAGCAATTCGCGTTGCACGTGTGCAATCCGACTCGTGGCGGCAGGATTTGAGCCGGGGGCAGCAGGACAGATTGCCGGCAATACTCATCACGCTCACACGCGCACGCGCGCCTACGGTAGTAATCTAATCAGCAATTTTAGTCCTTTCTACTCGGATGGACAGCGGCTGGGCTAACAGGACGCGGACGAGATAATTTGGTCATGTCCTAAACATACTCTTACTCTAATCAGGACGCAATCTAAACCGAATGTGATGAAAACATGTTTGATTAATACACTATCTTCTATTATTCTATTTTTGAGGTTATTTTAAGTTTTACCATGAAAATTTATTTGAGGTTAGATTTGATGGTTGCCTAACCCGCTAATCCCATATTATTGCATCAATTGCACTTATCCTGCAATCGTGCAATATGCCAAGCGTGCTTCCGGTCACGTTTTGCGGTCACCGCCTCCATAAAACAAAATTTAACCAAAAATAAATTAAAAATAAATTAGTTCACTTCAATATTTTATTATATTTATATTAAAAGTGCGAAAAAACAATTTTTTATATTTTTCTAAAAATTTTAAATTTTGAGTCCGGTCCTGTGTCGAATTTTGGCATTGTCCGTCTCGCGCTCGTCACGCGCGTTATTCCGAACGCGTAATGGACGTATCGCATTAATTGGTCCATTGATCGTCAGCGGCGGCTGAGGGGCCGGCGTCTACACGCATGATTGCGCACACGTTTTGTCGCCGCCACCGCCGCCGCCAAAATTGTGCAGCGTGTGCGCGCCGGCCGCAATTGTGCGTCCGATAATGATACGCGACGTGCGTCAAGCGTGACGACGACAATTATATAGATGGCGCGCGTGCTCGCGCGTGCAAAATTAACATGCGCGTGCGCTGCGGTCGCGATAACACACTCGACTTGCACCGCCGCCGCCGCCGACAATGATAATGGCGGCGGCGGTGGTCATCAATCATCGGATGCCAGCCGCTCGGCAGGACACCAGTGTGACGCGAAGCAATTTTCAATTCAATTGAGGTGTCTCCGTTGCCACCACCATATTCCCCCACCCTTTATATAAACCACAGCCGTAGACATTGTCATCGGGGGTTGTGGAGGCGTCATAAGACGTTTGCACTCTCGCGCAGAGTGGAAAACTAATTTTGCAACTTATGCAAACACCTGCCAATCTCATTAAATGTTAATTCCATGCGTCTCAACTCCCAACATGAAAGTAGCTTAACATTGAGGTTATGTTACTGCACAGAATTAATAAACTACACTTTTTATCCTCAATGGAAATCTATTCTGTGCGCTACACGATTGAAAATGTAATATTTATAACCATTGGAAGTTAATTACACTCGGTGTCTTCCACCAGCACAAGCAGTGACCATCAACATTTTATCAGTCTCATTACCAACATTCGATGCATCATTAACCTCAATTCGTCGGATTTCGTAGGTGAATCGTTTTCTCATCATGGTTTATTTATTGTTTACTGTTGACTGTGTAATGTTTAGTGTTTAATGTTTACCCGTGCGAGACTATTTTATTGTCAATGGCCGCGCGTCGGTAATGTCGGCCGCTGTAGCTGGTTTAAAGCAAAGCATAATATTTACGATTGCGTTTTATTTTGCGCTTTACGTTGCGCTGCGGGTCTTTAAATTTCTTCCGAATGTGTTTTCAAATAAAGATTCATTTTGGATGTGATTCAAGACTATATCACGGCGGCATCGTGGCGGTTAAAGCTTAGAGATGTGGAAAATTGATGAATGGAGCTTGTTTGCAGGAATCTATAATGATGACGCTTTATTGCGATGCATTTATTGTTGCAATCGCACATAAAATATAGAAATGTCTTTGAATTATCAAGTTTATCGTCTTTGGGATTGTTGAAAGTATTTTATGTTGGCATAAAGTTTAAGTTGGGAGTGATAAAACATATAGAAACTAGTTTTTAAAATGTTTATTTCTTTTTTCTTCATTTGAAATTACAGTTTTCTGTACAATAGGTAAAGTAGATTTCAAAGCAATGCATTTTATGTCAATCATTTGGTTTTCAACCTGGATGGTATGGCTGGATGAGAGCATATCCTAAAAATTTACTCAATTTTTAATGTTTTTGAATGTTTGTGACGCTTTCCCGCATAAACCACTCAACCAATTTTGATATATTTTGGTATAAAGATAGTTTAATTCAAGGAAAAGCAAATAGACTACTTTTCGTCCCAAAAATAAATTTTTAAAGGGTTAAAATAAGGGATGAAAATTGATATAGTGTTTTAATCATAAAAATAGATCCATAATTCACACCTAGATGGCGCTAAAGTGTATTATTAACATTTCTCACATTGTTAAACTAAAATTTTGAATTTTATTAACAAATTCAACAAACAATGGATCTAAGAAAAAAAAATATTTAAATCCACAATGAAGAAATCCCTGACAAATAATATACCTTTCTACACTTTGTTCTTTCAAGAGTATAATTTTTCCCCTGCAGTGTATAATTTTCCCCATCATTATCTCTCCACCAGCAGGTCCGCATCGCTCCATGTCTATAAGTTGTAATCTCTACCCTCCGCTGTGCTCTTTGGACTTGCAAAGATGAATGTAGTTTGGGGTCACAGTTGGGGGCGCGTGTGTAGGGTGCAGATAGTTGTACCTAAATGAAAAATGCCGTAATTGCAGATTGTGGTGCACTCACCCTCAAACAAAAACCAAGAACCTCAATTTTTATCCCCTACCCAACCCTAACCTCTATCTCCCTTCTCCCTTCTCTTCAAAAGATAGCATATGAAGTTTTTACATAATTTCGTATTGATTTACTAAAATTACATTCTTTATTCAAAGTAAACTTCTTTACTTTCAAAATTCCCCCCTCCTCCACCGCAGCTGTAATTTCAGCCGATAGACTTCATTAATTTCGAATTTGAAACCCTCGAGGTCCCACGGGTATTTTTGGGTAATTTAAGCCAACAATTTCCTGTCCGTGTAAGAGATGTGCGGCATCTCCAAGGTCCAAAGCTGAAGATGGCCGTTTTGTGGTCATCATGTGCAATGCGGGTTGCTTGTTTGTGCGCTAGTGGTGGTGTTGTTAGTAGCGCACTGAAGAAGACTCTGGAATGGACAAACATGCAAACGTTCACGGATGTGTACTTGGTAAATAATTTACCCTTGAGTACACGAGTGATGGTGGTTGGTGGTGTTGATGCTTCTATTGCTTTCTATTGCCTTGTATTGCCGGCGGTGATGAGGGTTGCGGGGATTGTCGACCTGGGACGTATCCAAACTGACCGGACCCTCGCCTAGGTCTTAAGATCATGTCTTCAAAACAATTCTTATTGTTAAGATCCTCTTAGGAAGGATTTATGATGAAATTTTTAATTTTTGTTTTCTATGTAACATAACCTAAATTTTATGTAAGTGTATGTGGGGTGTAGAAGAGAAAGTTTGTGGAATTTCCTCGGCAAGAGCTGAAACTATGCCGCCATTCGACATTGACTGGGAATTTGGGAATTTAATATTAAGATGTTTGCGTGCTTCAAACATTCAAAACTTTTGCAAGCAGAGGTAGACTACCCACCTAGCATCTGCAAAATTTTAAATTAAAAATTTGTGCATACATATCTTTTTATGATTATTTTCACGAGCGATTTCGACAGACGCGGAGAGTGAAATTTTTCGTTTTTTTAACGCGACCATCAAAAATGTTTAATGATCTACCTTGCAGGCGGTTTTTACGAGCGAGCACAACCCGGATAACTAAATATTTGCCTTCCGGATGGTTTTTTATGTCACTGCCAAGCGGTAAAAATCTCGAAAAGTATTAATTTTTCACTTAAAACTTATTTTTTATTATTTCTTCTTATTATTATTAAAATACAAACATGTAATGTTGAAATTTAAAATATTGCATGTGTGAGGTTATGTAATTGCAATGTGACATTTGACATTTGACAGAAATGTCAAAACTCGCACACGTCATCGCGCGGCGACCTTTTAGGTTCGAGCGCGAATGTCGGAACACAAGACACACACATGTCCGCGCGACGAATTGCGTCGCGACGCGGACGTACGAAAATAAATCCCATTCGTTGTTTGATTTATACAGTCGCATAAAACACGCTGTAGTTAAAACTCACAGAAAAACAACACAACACACGGAATTAATATCCGTAAAGATTTTAAGGTTAGAAATGTCAAAAGTGACAGATGTCAAAACTTAAAAAATGACATTTAACCTTAAAAATTTTAATTTTTGAGTTTTTATGTTTACAATTGGTGGATGTGATTGCATCATTGGCGCGCAAATATCAACAACGCACGTACTGCCAACTCGCCGCGTAATTTAGCTAATTATAACGCATCTTCGCTTGAATTCAGCACGATAGATTCGATCGCAATTATTTACGATTGCTTTCGCGACGACGCTCTCCAACAAATTATTCCTAATAGATGTGATTTAGTGCTCTACTTAATTTTCAAACATCAGCGAACACGTTTTCGCCTCCCCTTCCCGAATTTCCTCACCCTTGTACGAGTATTATTAGACACCATTTCGAGAATGTCAGCTAATTACGAATTCGATCGCATTGCATTTGAATTTGAATTTGAATTCTGATCCTTCAGAAATGAATGAATTTGAAAATGAAAATTCATCATTCACCCCTCTGAAATTATTTCAGCACCCTTAAAATATAAAATTTGCGATCGTAAAATAGTTTCCCTTAAAAATCACCCCCGCGTATCCAATTCCCTGCTGATGTTATTACTTGGAGTGTGTTTGCGACTCGCCGAGACTTCATTAACGAAATCGCATTTATAAGAACGGGGACGGTGTGAATGAGGGGAGGGATGCTGGAGACGATGCCCGAAATTGGTCCTTGGTATATACTCTTTGGCACACGGGGAAAGTTTTCAAGGAGAAGGAGAGTTTGGAAAGTGTTGGTGTGAAGGCGGAAAACCGGAAACGGTGAGATTTGTCTGCCTCGATTCGTTTAGCGGATTGGCACGGAAATTAAAGCCGCTAGTCAATCCAGAAATGCACAAATTTCCGATTTCCACGTGGCAACACGTGGTGCGGTGGAACCGGATGTCTAAAATTATTTGTTTTAGTATTTTTGTCTTCATCCACATTTAAAAAACAATTTTCAAAAATTTTTAGACACAAAACGTGAATAAAGTACTTTAGTCACGGGTTAAACTACTTTAGTCACGGGTTTTAGTCACGGGATGGAAATTTTATACTTTGTATACCAAAAAGTTTAAATTAACTTTCCACATGCCAACTCAACTAATCTCATCTTGTTACCTGCTCGTTTGTAGTTTTTCCACTCGTGGAATAATATTCATACAACTGCTCAACTGTTATCCAGCTCATAGTTATGTTAGTTATATGCGGTCTTGAGACTCGCGCTGTATAAAGTTGAAACTTTTAAGACTTGAGCTTTCCACACAACGTGTATCCTGCCGGCGCAGGATGAGCATTACTGCGATTTGTTATTGTTGCAAAACGAAGAATGTAAGTTTGGATTAAACGCACACTCTGCACTTGAAACTTTATTTCCTTCCCCAGCGGAGGAGCAATTGTGTGCTCGCATGAATATAGAAATGTAGACGCACAATTAGCGATTGTTTATTATCTCTAGAGTGCAGCAGGAGTTAGGTTAAGACCACAAACATCCTGCATGTAGATAGGAATAAATCCAGAGTGTTTGGAGAATATTCACACAACTAATTAATTATAAATTATAACATTGGTGAGTGGTTGTTGTGATGTGTAGTTTAAAAAGAGAAATTGCACTGCAGTGATAAATTTTAGGGAAGCGAATGCATTGTCTGCGGAATATCATCGCTTTGTGCACCTGATGGTTGGGTTGCCTGCGCACGTCTCTCCCGCTGTGTGTGTGCGTGTGTTTAGACGCTTTGGATTTGCGATTTGCGCTGTTGGATTTCCACTTAATCTCGCTAAGTGCGCCCCATTCCACATTGAACACCACCAGCCTGCTATTAACACACGAGACGAACTTCTTGAGGATGCTGAACGATTTCATATGCAGGCGAACGCATATGCTTTAGAAATCCCATTAATAGCAGCGCTGCTTGTGCTCCAAGCCCTTTCCGAAACCTTCTCGCACCTGCTCGAGGGTTGTTTGTGTATAAATATGAATTGCGACTAAACGCTCCTACCAGACGCAGGCACACGTTGCAATTTTAGGTTGTGATGTGAGATGTAACTTTACAACCCTTATTCGCGTTATTCAGCCTGCCGCGGGTCGATCGAAGGAACATTAATGACATGTTCATGCATTGATGAGCTTTAACCATTGTAAACTCACCTAATATACACTCTGGAATATAAATTTTAACTTGTTGAATATAATATTTAATTTTTTCTTTTTCCACGGTTTTGAGGGTTAAAAAGTGATTAAAGTACTTTAGTCACGGGTTTTAGTCACGGGGTAGAGCTTATGCCTGCGCATTTGCCTAAACTTAAAATAAAAATTCAAATACAGAAACTCAACATGGAAATTCAATAAAAGTTAAAAAAAATAGCGTAGGCATCCCGTGGCTAAACCTTATTATACACTCTATTGATTAAACACTTCCTACACTTGCTCTTAATCAATCTTGTGACAAAAATTCTAGTTTAGTCACTTGTTACTTAATTTTCTATTATAAAACAAAAACTTTCTGATTCTAACCTAGAAATTGGAATGTTACACTTCCCTAAAAGTTTTTAGAGGGTAGTTTTGCGTGCGAACGTCTAAATCATCGAGCTAGTCAAAGTTTTAGGTTAGTTTCTGCCATGAATTTCTCTCCTTCCTTCAACGCACAACTTTTTCCTTTTTCTTTTCTTCTCCACATCCCTATCTCTACAAATGGAAAAGAAGAGAAAACTCTCCTCTAACGGGATTGATGATATATGGGTCACAATAAATTTCGCCCATTCGAGAGGGTGCACTGACACGATTCTAGATCATCCCTCGTTGCGGACATTAAAACAAAGTTCGTTTCTTATTCGTGGAGTAGAAATATGCCTGCTAAAAATAGCAATTTTTCAATTTGTGTGCGCGACTGGATTAATTTCTTGTTGTGACTTGCCGGATGCAGGAGGACAAGAAGTTATTGCGTCTTGTCCCAATTCTGTATCCACTTATCTATTGTATCGTGCGAGGATTTAAATTGGAAAAGGCCATCCCGAAGCCATTCAGATAGGTCGGCACTGATACGTAAGGTCCTTCCGTTTTCCGGTCTGTCGTTGTGCGCCGGCTGGGAGCTTAAAGTTTAGTCGGTTCTTCAACTATTCCTGTGCTTCTGATATCGGCGAAGATCTTTGGACGACCTTTTGTGTCATTCGGTTGCAATTTGTGTTCGGGGATGGATTCTTAGAGGTTCAATTACTTTTTTATCATATTTTGGAGGTTTTGTTATTAATATTGAATAAGATTTTATTTTTCTTAAAAATTTATTTTTTTGACATTTTATTTGGTTTTGGGTTGAATTGTAGAAACAAACGCATCATTTTGTGTTTTCACTGACAATTTAAAGATGACTAAAAAAAAAAATCTTTTAAGGACTTTTCCGGTTTTTCATATTTTGGAGGTTTTTTAAATATTGAATAAGATTTTAGTTTTCTTTACGACATTTTATATGATTTTGTGTTGTATTGCAGGCAACCGCATCACTTATCTCCACCTTGACTAAAACCCGTGACTAAAGTACTTTAGTCAGGCTTTGAAAAATCAAAAACACAACTTTTGTGTCTTAAAACCGTAAAAAATGACAATTTAAAGATAAAATTTTCCTTTTAAAAACTTTGGTTTTTTCAAAAATTTTGAAAAAATCTTTGAAAATATTTTTCTTTATCCATGTAATGTTTATCTACTTACAAGGACGAAAGTCATGCGGAAATCCCGCCAACATGACCTTTGTACGTGCCGGGTTGAAGGATGATGCCAGCAAAGGAGCACAACCGGCGCACGCGAATCAGTCGTGCAATCTCCACGACTCTGACCATTCTCGTCCTTTTTTCCTGTTCATTTCAAGCGCTGCACGAGCCGCACACACAAAGATGTTATCCTTCCTCTGTATTTTTTCATCTCTACAAAATGGTCAAACAAACAAATTAAAAATCAATATTACATCCTCAAAACAAAAAAAAAAAAAAAAATTTCAAAATAATTTTAAGACCAACTAAGTAGGTCAAAACTCACACCAAGACTGAGAATAAAATGCATTCAACACCTTCACTTCCAAAATTCATTAATCAACGCGTCGCCGAATAACAATCAATCTTGGCCCATCCATCGACGGGCGGATGTATTCAATGTCCTGTCCGAAAAGAAAGCAAAACTCCCGCAACGCCCGGAAATGAATGCATGAAATATCCATAGTGCGTGCGTTCGGGGGCGCACATGTGTGCTTGAAGGAATTGGGAACATCGAAGCAAATAGTTTCCCGAGTCCAATAAGGACCTCCTGCGGAGAGTACCCACTAGCAGGCTGGTACCACGCTCTGTATTGTAAGCAAAACATTTTTTTTTTCTCTCTGAAAGAAAAAAGAGAACTTTGGGAAGCGGGCATCACGCATGAATGCATGAATATATACTGCCTACTCGTTTGGGTGGATAAAGGACCCATGTCTACTTGCTTTTAAGGATAACAATGACACACAGGAAAGGATAATCATAATATTGACAATTTTAGACAAAAAAATGAAAAAAAAAATTTAATTTTTTGTTGAATTTTAATCAATTTCCGGTTTGTTTTTATTTTTTTATTTTTTTATTTAATACGAATGTAGGATGATGTCTTATGTCATTGTCCTTTGGACACAAAGCCCCGCATGCACCTTTTACCAAAAAAGCGACATCCGACTGAAAAACTGAAAACTCCTTTGTGTTCAGAGAATGCACGCGCTGAGAGTGCGCCCACCTGAACAGTAAGTGTGCCGACGCCGCCGCCGCCGCCGCCGCCGCCGCCGCCGTCTCTATTAGTATTCGTGTGCATCGCATGTCGCACGTCGTTTGGCGGGCAGGAGGACGTTTCTTCCCCGGTGATATTCAGCCGCTCTCTGTTTCTTTGCACGGAAAAGACAAGCGCGCCGGGAGGTGGTTGTGGTGGTGGTGGCAGGATCGCGCACATGCGCCACGCCGCTGTTGGCCGGTCGGCGTCGCGACGCTCTACCGGGAAGCGTTGTGTCAGTGCAACGGCAGCGGCAGCCGGCGTCGGTATGTGATCGACGAGAATCACGTTTGTCGCGTTTATCTACCAATACTATACTATTCTGTTAGTGTTCTGCTAGACTCTAGAGTGGACGAGTCAAGTGTCAGGAATTTTCAGCTAAAAACAAGAAAAAGAAAAATAAATATCTGTGATTCCGGTAGTGTGGGATTTTTTACAACATTATATTTACACACAGCGTTGGATGTGATAACAAAAATTGGTTTATTCGGTGTGTTGTGGTCCTGTCATAAGGTCTTGAAACGTTTTTATTTGTTTTTAACCTCAAAAAATCAAAAAAAATATTTTTTGAATTTTCAGGCTCAAAACACTTTACAAACAAATAAACTGCTCAATAATTAAATTTTTTTTCTTAAATAAAAAAAAAACACAAAAATTTTCGTCCTGACGAGTTTTTCAAATCGCACGTGACATCCCCAAGTCCGCTGACGACGTGCGCGTGTGTGCCTCGGACATAAACGGCGTTGTTGCCGTTTTTCACGATTTGTGAATATTCTGTGTGTACGTGTATAATATTTATCGAGATAAGATATGAGGCTCGCGATGCGCTTGCTGAGCGCATTCGACGCAGTCTCGTCGTGAGGTGCGACGGTTACGCACGCAGAGATTATCCGCAGAGAGGTGTGTGTACAGTGTGATGTGTGAGTAGTGTGTGAGCGCGATCGCAATCATTTCGGTGACGCTCAAGTTGTGCATCACGAGGACCAGCAGACGTAGCAGCATGTTGCACTCGCTGGACACGCTCGCCGGCAAGCTGTCGCCGGGCGCCACCGTGCAGGCGGTCAGCCCGACGTCCTCCGGGTTGGACAACAATGCCAATCGTGTGCATCCGTATTTGAAACAGACACAAACAGCCAAGTAAGATATTTTTATTTTAAAATTTTTATGATTTCAATTAAATTTTTATTAAAAATGAGCTGAAAAACAATCGAAATGTAATTTTAGTTATAACGTAATGTATAGAACTTGTAATACTGCGAATTTACTAAATGTGTTGACACGATAAACTAGATAACGATAAGATAACACGAGATGTGTGTTTGGGTATAAGTCGAGTTGAAACGTTACCGAATCTGGATGAAAGTTTAAAATTCCCAGGTATTACACACTTTAAACACGATGACAAGTTTTGAAATCGATGAGATTTCTCGGAATAAAAATCATGGGATTTTGTTAACCTAAAAGTGGAAACGTGCGTTTTGTTTGCGTAAGCCAACAAGTGGATGTGAGACGAAATAAACCGTTGTAGAAACTGTAACAAAACGCAAGGAGGATTTTTTTGTTTTTGGTTTAGTATTGCGTCGTCTGGAAATTGTTTGAATATGTGAATTAGTCATTACTGAGACACATGCGCACACGCCTTTATTTGCACTTTGGAGGTTATATTGCTTCATGCAGATTTTTAACTTTTTATAAATCAACTAATTTTACAACTTGTTGATTTTTCAACTGTAAGTCAAGCCGTTGATATTGTGACACAGTTTTTTAAGAGTTTTTGATTATTTTTGATGATTCTGATTATAAAAAAATCAAATTAATTAAAATCTATTTTTTTGGTCCTTAAAATGACGTCTGATAACAAAAATTCGCTAAAAAATCAATATTTACGAATGTTTTTTACTCAGCTAAACAACAGGATTGTATTTAAAACCAAAAAATTAAAAAATTTCAATTTTTATTTTTTGAATTTTTTTATTTTTTAGTTTGACTCTGTATTTTTCACATTTTTGGTACTTTAGTGCTGTGGTGTGAATTTTTTTATTATTTCCACTGGTGAGCACGCGATTATTGTCCCCGTGGGAGGTGTGCGCGTACATTTTTCGGGCTAATATTCGCTAACCGCTCGTTTTTTCCGGACGTTTTGGGGTCGTACGCACCCTGGGACATCTCACACCCTACCCACCTTAATCCAATTAGTGCCGGTGCGCTAAAACTATAGTAAATGGTTTTTTGTTGTTTTTCTTCCGCTACGTTGCCAGAATGCGCAATGATTTTTACTGATTACTACTTACACAGCTAATAAAACACAAAATATAATTAACAATAATTAAATCAACTATTAAATCATTGATATCAAAGGTCAAAATAACAAAAACTTTTTTGTTGTTTTATTGATTTTTTAATGTAATTCCTCAAAAAAGCTTCAAAATAATTTTAGTTATGTTATCAATTCATCTTTCACATCCACCCTTACATTCAAGAGCACTACAACCCTCCTGCTGCTCTTTGTACAAAACTAAAAGTATGATTATCCGCTGTCCGTTTTTGTTATCCGACTTTTTCCTCCCTGGCCTATTCTAAAACGTCCCCATTTGAGGTTAGGGTCTTTGGCGAAAAATATCATGCAATAATTTTTCGTCCATCCCGCCGGTGAATTCCGAAGACTCTCGACGGTCGAATAATGTCCACAGCCAAGACAGATAAAAGGGGATGTTGAATGGTAGTTGAAAATGGCCTGTAGAGAAAGTTTACGTATCATTACAGCTCCTCACAGATATCTCCACCAAGATAGAACCTGGAACCTCAAGACAAGAGGACATCAAGAGTAAAGAGAGGGGTTGATGTGGTCTCGGCGTGGTTAGGACCTGAAATGTATGAAAGGCACCCCAGTACCCCAAAGTCCAGGTAGAAGGCACTCTCGCATAGATTGACGTCTCAGGTCTTATACAACCACCCTTACATAGATTCCTCAAGCGTGCGTTGAACGGGAAGCAAACCGGAAACTCGACTGTTCGTGTATATAGTTTTGGTATCTAGTGCATTAACTAATAAACGCGCCACGTGCCGTGTGCCGTATAGACCCAAAACGGTCTTTGGAAACTACCCCTTAAAGGTGGTAACAGAGGCACTAGTAGAATGTTGACTTCCTTTCTTCTTTCGCTTTCACGTGCCTAGATAATTACAGTTTCACACTAGAAGACCTCACATGGAGAAAACAACCCCATGGGTTTTATTTTGTTTGATAATGGTCAAAATAAGGGTGGATACGCTTGTAGCGTGTGATGGACGGTTTTAAGGGTGCATGAATCTCCTCATTCTTTTTTTTCCTTCACTCCTGGGCTTCTTTTCAAAACCTCTAGGAGGAGAAGAAAAAAGGTGAAATCTCAGCGTGGCATGTGTATATATAGACGTGGTGGTGTTGTGTATGGTCTCTGTGGAGTTTTCATTGTTGAAAGCATCTATACAGGGTGTTTAGAAATTTTTTTCGGGAAAATTTTTTAAAAATTTGTTTTTGATTGATTTTGAGGTTGTACAACACTCTGTATAGTGTTATCCGTGTGTCGACGTTCGAGACATACTTTAAATCACTCGAAAATATGCTAAAGATGTTTTTCCTTCCACGAGCGCCAGCGTAGGGGGGTGAAAATTTTTGGAATTTATGCGCGAGCATATCGCATATTTCCTCGCCGCCGTCGGGAAATTTTACGATTTAGATAGATACATAACGCGTATATTTCACACCACAATGTGTGCCACCACAAACTTTTTCATCCCTTAAATTTTTTTTTTTGCAAAAATAGGAAAAAAATACATTCTTGTGTATTTTGTGTATTTATTCAAGTGATTGCATGCCAGGATAGTTTTTACGTGGTTTCGACTTGTCCGAAAACGAATGTTAAAATTCGGGAGCAATTTCGACGACCGCAAACCGAACGGTTTGCTCTCCCGCACGCGGGACACGTCGTCGTAACTGACGTCGCGCATTCGGACATGCGGAACGGCGATAAGAAACCCACAAGCGCAACCGCAAGGGTTGTTGGAATTGCCGCCGGCAAAAAGAGAAGATATGGGTAGATAAAGTAATTCCTGTTGTACGTGCGCGTCTTTTTTCGCCAGTGGAAAACCCACTTTTATTTCTGGGAGAGTTTTTAGTTCACAATCTTTTGCTGGGCCCTCGTAGGTTGAGAGTTTTTGCTAATTTGGATGCTGGTTGTTTTTTCCGCGCTCAGCTTTTCCGGTTTTCCGTTTTCTAATTTGCTGCGGTGAGGAGGGTCCGAGATAGTGGATGACCTGCGGAATTTTTTCCTAAGGAGGATATTTAATTGCATTACACGTGCCGGCACGTGACGGCTTTTTGAAAAATATCAGTGCAAATTTAATTAAGCGTTGATTTTTATTTTTTCTTATATTTTAGAGTATATTAAGAATCAAGTGGTTAAAAGTGAGTTTTAGTCACGAGATTGATTAAAAGTTCCACCCGTGACTAAAATCCGTGACTAAAGTACTTTAGTACTTATTAATTAAGCGTTGATTTTTATTTTTATTATATTTTATAGTATATTAAGTATCTAGTGGTTAAAAGCGAATTTTAGTCACGAGATTGATTAAAAGTTCCACCCCGTGACTAAAACCCGTGACTAAAGTACTTTAGTACTTACTAATTAAGCGGTGATTTTTATTTTTAATTTATATTTTATAGAATATTAAAAATCAGTGGTTAAAAGCGAGTTTTAGTCACGAGATTGATTGAGAGCTTCACCTCGTGACTAAAACCCGTGACTAAAGTACTTTAGTACTTACTAATTAAGCGTTGATTTTTATTTTTTATTTATATTTTATAGAATATTAAAAATCAAGTGGTTAAAAGCAAGTTTTAGTCACGAGATTGATTAAAAGCTTCACCCCGTGACTAAAACCCATGACTAAAGTATTTTTACACGTCCATGACTAAAAACACTTTTATGTCTAAAACCATAAAAAAACTAATATTTTAAAACCGGAAGTAAAAAAATACTTTTATTATTCCTGATATTGATTACAATCAATTTGTACCCGTGTATAATATTGTGTTGTACTGCTGCGGGGTGGTTTTGCGCCGGTTATTAGTTGGCGGTCTGTTCCGGACTGACCGAAGATAATGAATCATTAAACAAGTTCATTTGCCGCTCCGACCAGACGCGTTCGAGCCGGTCATCCGGTGTATTCACCGCACTCTCCCCCATTCCACCCTTATCCACTACCGCCGCACCACACCACAAGCGAATGCAGCCGCATTTTGCAGCACTTCATCCTCGAGGCATCGCGGCTTAGTTTTGCGCGTTTGTATTTTATGAATTCACGTGAAGAAAGTTGCCAGCCGCGCGCTGATTTTGAAAAGCCAGAGATGATGAGGGCTAAAGCGGCGAACCGCGGTGGTTGGAAGTTGCGGAGTTGATTCGAGTTGATTCGAGCGCGCATTGAATGAGGCTCGAATGAATCTTGTTATTCGATATGTGTTTTGGTGGCGAGGCGAGGCGAACAAGCATGAAATTATATACGCCTGCAGCGCCATCTGTGCGCACTCTCGCATCGTTTAGATATCCAACTTTGCCATCCACGAATTAAATGTCTACAAACATGATGCTATTGCTGTGGTAACTTCATAAATATATTATATCCCTACTAATATTATAAATGCGAAAGTACTGATGTTTGTTACACTTTCACGCAAAAACTACTTAACCGATCATCATGAAAATTTGTACACATCTTCTTAGTGGTCCCCGAATGGTTATAGGCTACTTTTTATTTAATAAAAATAATTATTTTTTAAATAAAATAAAGATAATGTTTAGCCAATAATACCTCTGCATCTGGCTATTTGACTACTTTAACGCCATCTAGCATTCCAGCAATGAAGCTCAAACCTAAGTACTATAGTACCATCACACTGTATTATCACACTGTATTACCGACAGCTACGTCAACATCAAATCCAATTGACTACACTATGGAGACTGTACACTATACTTCCATAGACTATACTTTCAGCCATTTTAAACTTCCCGCCATTCTACTTCATTGTTACTTCTTCTGTGACTACAGACGCGAAGCCGCGGGTTAAAGCTAATATGATATATACTAGTGCTGCCATCTATTGAGTGGTAGCTCTCTGGAATATAAAACAAATTAAGTTATAATTAGTTTTTGGTGCGTAGACGTAATGCGTTTTAATTGAGAAAGCACACGGCTTTACTTTGTCTCGGCGGGGGTGGGTGAAGGGCGCCCGGGGAAATGAACGCAGGCGGAGAGAGTAGTCAAAACCGGAAACCGGAAATGATTGCGCAAGTTGGACGCACGCCGACCAAACGAGTTGTGTTCGCTCCTTGACGAGGTAATTTGATTTTTCGCTTCCGTTTGCGCTCTGTTTCTCTCGGGCAATCTGTTTTCTTGACGTGCTTTATTTTTGCTTAAGCGACGGCCGCCATCTTTGTCTTTTCTTTTGTTTCTGCGGTTATATATCAAACTATTTCTTTTAATTTATATTAAATAAGAATATTATAGGTTTTGGTGGTTGATAGTTGTTGATAACAAGTTATTTTTGTGTGTCGCACCAATTTGGTCCATTTCCGGTTGTCCAGTTGGGGAAGGAAACACGGATAACGAAGAAAAGTGTGCGAAACGGGGTGTGGAATGTAAGTGCTGGTGTCGGGAGATTGAGTGACAACCGGAAATGTGCTGTCGTCTTGTTTCGGGTTACTTTCGGGCTTGATTTTTGGGTTTTTTGGTAGTTTTCCGGAAAGAAATAGAAAAAAAAGCTTTTTGGAATGTAGAATGTCTTAAATTATCCTTAAAATATTAGATTTCATTAAGAAAATCTTAAAAATTATAAAAACAAAGCGTAAAATTGTG
This sequence comes from Dalotia coriaria, assembly GCF_025399875.1. Classification (NCBI taxonomy): domain Eukaryota; kingdom Metazoa; phylum Arthropoda; class Insecta; order Coleoptera; family Staphylinidae; genus Dalotia; species Dalotia coriaria. Next base: position 9,024,460 of record NW_027045445.1, read on the forward strand.
TTTCTGTGCCAATTTAAGTGTATTTGTTAGTTTGTTCCTTTTTAACTCGAAAACTACTGGACCAATTTTAATAAAATTTTATAAAATTATAGCTTATTCATTAAAATAGACGATAGACTACTTTTTATCACAAAAAGAAACCTCAAAGGGTGTTAAATAATGGTTGAAAGTTTATATGGTGATTTAATCATTGTTATAGTAACATAATTCAACCCTAGATGGCGTAAAAATGCATTATTAAACTTCCTCATTTCTTTCCCATAAATTTGACAATTTTATTCACAATTTGACATTTAATACATGTTAAAACGAATGTTACATCACTTTAAACGTCGGAATTATAACGCTTTGAAAGTAGAACATTGAATCTACATTTTAACGTGGAAAAAAAACTCGAGTCATTTGCAACTGGTGTGTTGTACGCTGTGTGATGTGACTGGTGACTAAATTGCGCCGATTGCAAGATGTTCGGTTCTCCGGTGAACACGCGGCCGGCTTTCGACAAGATATTATTGTCACATCTCCCGCTCGAGAGTCGCGTGCTGCGCGCTGACGTAACCGGCGTCGCGACGCGCGTACACGGACGCGGACACGCGTTTTGTACGGCTAATTATAACCGCCCAGACGAGGAGACGACAAGTTGAGGCTGGGATTATTCCCCTTTTTGATTATACCACAATAAAACATCAATTTTAAATTTTTTTCATTTTCACTCAACTGAAACTAAAATTAAAAACAGAAATCTCTGCACTTAAACTCAACTCAATTCAACATGGAATTTACCATGTGTCAACACGTGTCTACATAGTTTAATGTATTCATTTATGTTTCATCAATTATTCCACGCGTATGGGTGGAAATTGATAAAACTAGTAGTCGAGTTGGTTAACAAGCGCTGCGAGTGAAAAATTAATGCGCCGGTGGTTGCGTGCGCCGCCGCCCCGATCGCTAATTAGTCACGAGCTAATCGCGATCCGCGCGCACCGCGTTTATCATTGCATCGTTTGTGTAAACGAGCCGTTTATTACGCGCGGTTTACAACTCGCGCGCGCGCCGCGTAAACGAATTAACGCCTGTTTACTGCCGCGCGCGAAAAACGCGCGCGAAAAACATGCGTTCGCATCGCATTTGCATTAATTCGCAGGTTGATTTCATCAGTCAAATCAATCACTGGGGCTGAAATTAAATTAACTGCATCCGGGTGTAGTTTTATGGAGTATTAATATTACAAATTTTCAATCAAAATTTGTGCGGAATAAAAATCGCTCTAGCTGATAAACTAAATGAGATAGAGAAGTAAATTTTGTTGTAATTATTACGTATTAATATTTGCCATCATATACTCTATAAGAAAATAATATAAAAACTGTAATTTAGCTATAATTTTAAGAAAAAGTGAAAAAAATGCGTAGATTTTAATAAAAATTCGTCAAATTAATTTTTTCTTTGCTTTATGGACTTATTATTTGCCAAATTTGTTAATAATATCTTCAATTTTAATTTAAAGAACTGAGAAATGCTAATAATACACTTTAGCGCCATCTATAATTCAATTATTGAGCTATAACCATGAATAAACCTCTATATTAACTTTCATCCCTTGTTTAACACCCTGTAAGTTATATTTTTGCAACAAAAAGTAGCCTATATTACTCTCCTTAATCATAACTATCTCTACACCAAAATTTATCAAAATTGCTTCAATAGATTTTGCTTGAAAGCGTAACAAACATAAAAAAATATTTTTTTCGTAAAAATTACAAAATTTTAAACAAATATCAAAGCATATTTTACTCAACTTTAAAAATCTCTTCATTTCACATGACTTTTCAACACAAAACATTTTTTTTAAATTTTTTTTTTACTTTTGTGAATGATAATTTTCACTTTTTGTTATTTTTCTCTCCTCCACTGTTGATTCGCCAACAAACGAACACACACGCTGTTTAATATTGCGTTATCGGATGCACCGTGTGTGTTATCTAGCCATTGTTGTTAGAAGCACCCACGCACGCATTTCTACGCACACAAAGCCTCTCGCACAGGGCGCGAGAATGAATAAATTCCCCGAACGCGAATGCAAATCGGATCATGTGCGACGCGCGTGCGATGCGATGCTCAATCGAGCGTTAATGACTGGCAGGCAGGTGTGTGGAGCTAATATCATCTGGGCAGGTGTGTGCACGCGCACCGCGTTTTCACGTTTTCAGGTTTCCGCCTTGTTAGACACACTTTACTAGCGCATATGAAAATATACAACCAACACATCAACACATGTGTAGGCGTAGGTGTGGGTTGTTGTTTTAATAACGTGAAGCGCGACCCTCTGTGCAAACACTGCGCTGCGAGCACACGCTTCCCATCGAAATTGTTATATTCGTTATCAGTTTATCAGCTGCGCAGTACCTCGGAGTGAGGTTAGGTTAGGTGCGTTTATTCAGCACTCATCTGGATGAAAACAATGCTGAACATAATTAAACAATATTTACCATTGGCAAACAGCGCGTCGGACAACATTATAAACATTATTTTAAATTACCGCATTTCAATTCATTGTGTATGCATGTATTATACACATATTGTGTGTTTTGTGTATGTTTGGTTGCCTATTTCACTTTCGCTACGCGTGGATTTTATTTTTCGTTTTTTTTTACTTTTTTTCTTTTTTATTTTATTCGGTGGAAAGCAATCGTCTTAACATGCGTTCGGTCGATTCGACTAATGCTCTTCCGCCTCGCCTGCGCCCTGCTCCATTTTCGTCCTGGCCATGCAAGCGCATGAATCCCTGGTAGCTGAAAGCTTAACGCACGTGAAGCGCATGCTGAGCGTCGAACACGCCGAAAAATAAAACGTCGAAGCTCGCGAAAGCACATCAAAGGCCACGGTCGTATTTTTAATAAAGTAAAGATGCGCATGCGCACTTTACAAAACCATACAAATACAAATACATATAAAATATCCAAGGACACAATCAGTAAAAATATTCTCCTGACGTGTTCACAGTTTAAGAGTCATTATCACCACAAGTTTGTTTTTAGTGTTGAAAGTTAAATTAGAGGTTAATGAGGGTCAGCACTCCGAGAAGGGTTATGTGTACCCGAAAGTTTGTATCATTTCGTAATCAGTTTGTAATAGTTTGGCAACATATTGAACTAGTGTCGCTTGTTTGCTTGTTGTTTGTTGGTCGGACGCAGGAACAAAAAGCGATTGAAAGATCGAACGCTGATAGCCTATATGTGCGCATCTCTTGCTCCTTGTGAGTGTCTCTGTGTTATTTTTGGTGCTCTTATCTTAATTGCCTCGATGGTCTACGCGGCGTTTCATCTTGCTCTGCACGAGTTCCGGTTGTGGTAAAATGGCCGCCGGTGACCATAACCTGTCTTTGTTGGACTTGCGCGTGGGTTTTCTCGGACAGTAGTTATATCACCCGCTTGGAATTAACCGGCGTGCCACGGGTTGGAAATTATTCTATTATCTCGCGTGTATCTGCCATAATTCTCTGCTGGTTTGCGTTTAGTTGAAAGTTGCTAGCTGGGTATTTTGGAATTTGGAATTTATTGGGAAATTTATGTAAAATTAGATATATTTTATGATTAAAAATGTTATTAATTTTTATTTTTTGTTTTAACACCTTGTATGTGTTGATTTTATCAAAAAAAAAATTTTAATTTTATTTTAAAGATTAGAAATGCTTATATTATACTTTAGCGCCATCTAGAATTGAATTATTTAACTATAACTACGATAAAATCTCCATATAAACTTTCATCCCTTATTTGACACCCTGTACATCACAATTTTAAATATTTTAAAACATATTCTCCTATTCAGGACCAAGACAAATCCAAAAAATCATAGATCATCAAAATCTGTCGAGCCGTTTTTGAGTTATAAGTGTTGTAACTAACTAAACATTTTTTAAGCAAAGAAAGTTTAAAATGTAATTATTTTTACTTTCTTATTTTATGTTTCCCTCTTTATACATTAAATATATTCCATTTAAATATAATATACCTACAATTTATTAATATTATCGATTTGTATTGCTATCAATTTTCCTCCGCTTGACATGCCTTGTCTGTTATTGATGTTTTAAGCAAGTGTAGGTGTCCTTATTCTCCTCGAGGGAGGTGTAACCCATTTTCCAGCATTATGTTCCGTGCGGGAATCTTCGATCGCTCACTTTGAGTTCACTATGGATAGTAAGCGACGCGGAACGCAAGGGGGGCACTTTTATTACATTCACAATCGATAATCGCCTAATTGCGTTTTACTCTTTTCATACTTTACCAAATACATACTATTTTAGGCACTACTCTTAAATTATAACTCGGTGTATACATAGGCAACCAAATATACATCAACACAATAACTTCACAAATAATTTTTATTAATTTTCTTGATGTTAAGGTGTTTTTCTCCTACTTATTCTTTATCTTTTATCACCGGATGGTAATAAATGTAATGCCACCTGATGTAAATCAAGTAATTCGCAGTGAAACTCTGAAAATATTGATTTATCGGATTTTCGGCGCGCCGAAACGCTCGTAATTCAACCTCAATGGACGCGAGGCGGTGTGTGCACCACCGCAAACCACGCCGGCGTCCGGTGGGGGAATATGCTACGCCACTGGCCAGGCCAACATCTAGCCTACTCGTACAACATCCGCCGAGTTAATTAGTCGACGTGTACCTACAAAACGCTGATAAATATACACGATATTCGATCAAATAAATCAACCCGAAGATAATGCATAAATATTTGTTACGTTCACTATATCGTACAACAAACGGGTTAAATAAAATATATTGTCAAAATATTTTATCAGACAACACGTCATACGATTTACACATTACTCAATTCATAAATATCTCGCCTTTTTAGTTCAGTTTGGGATTTTATTTTAGTGGGTATACGTTGTATTTATTTAGTCGGGCGTTGTTTGTGTTTGCTCGTAGCGATAACGATAAAATAGATAAACAATCGAGCGCGATTTGGGCTATGGGTGGTAAATATTTGAACGGGCGACTAACGATCGAAAGTTTTATTTATTGAGAAATCGATAAATATTACTATTACTATATTAATATTTGTTGAGTTGAAATTTGGCAATTTTTTTGTAAAAAAAATTTTTTTTTCGACTTTTAAGAAGTTTTGAGGCACAAAAAGTGGAATTTTATACAAGGAGGGTCAAAGTCGTGACTAAAATACTTTAGTCACGGGTTTTAGTCACGAGATGGCAAAAACACAAATTTTGCCACTAGATACTTAATATTCTATAATTTGATAGAAATCTGATGGAAATTGGCAATTATTCCGAAAAAAAAACAAAAATTTATTTTTTTACTTTTGAGATTGAGATAGGAAAAATTCAACTTTAAACACGGGCGGCCATAGTCGTGACTAAAGTACTTTAGCCACGGGCTTTAGTCACGGGATGGCAAAAACACCAATTAAGCCACTAGATACTTAATATATTACAATCAGATAGATAACGAATAGAAATTTGGCAATTTTCTAGGAAAAAAAAGTTATTTGATTACCGATTGATAAATAATGTAAACATATCGTACGTGTCAAACAAGATTCCCACCATCTTTGAATACATTTCCCTCCCATAACTGATCGGCTTTGATCCCCGCTCCAAAGTTAAACTTAAAGTTGAAAGTTGAGACGCGCGGAGTAAATTTGTAAATAAAATCGATAAAATTTCCTCGCGCGCTGCCTCGAATCGACACACACTTTGCCTCCTCACGATGAGAAAAGACGCTCCGACGGCTTTTCCACGTCCTCCTCTCTTCTTCCTCTCTTTGCGTTTTGGGCTTCGGCATCGCGAACGTAATCTGATTACATTTTCGAGTGCAGACCGACGGACCGACCGCCGAAGAAGCAGCGGAAGCAGTAAGTACATTCACAGGCCGCGGAATACAAGGCGGGTGTAAGGGGGGAAAGTGTAGTAAAGGCTCAGCTGCGAATAGAAACTTGCGACGTGATCGACCACCACCACTACACCACAACCACCCAAGAATACTTGAACGAGTTTGAAGTGTTGCAGAAGTAGCAGGCGGAATAGCCGAGGGAGTGGAAAATATTGACTGCGTATAGATTTTCGGATAACGCGGTCTGGAAACTTGTACTTACTTACTACTACCTTACCATGAGTATTGAAGGGATGAAATAACTTTTGAGCCCAGCGCGCAGCGCCAGGGATTGAAATGTATTGACTGCGTGGAGTAACGAGCATTGACAAAGTGCATCTCCACGAGATGACAAAGCCTTCAAAGAATCCACATCTGCATGAAGATGTGAAGCTGTAATGATCTCAGTAGGAAAATATCAGAAACAGTTGTTTTCGTTGAATGATAAAAGAAAACATTAAATTGATTGCCACAGAGCTGGAATAACGAGGGGTAAATGTTAGGAGTTGAAGAAAATCAAAAAAAAAAAGAGTGACACTGACTTGGCGCTCATTGTTGACCCGAGACTAAGTGTCTGGGACGCCTGAGGGTGGGGGTGGAAGCGACGAGGCGCAAAGCCGAGAACGATTTTTACACCCTCGCAAATTTCCACTGTCCTCTTCTTTACTCTACTCTACTTTTAGTTTAGTTTAGTTTAAGAAAAGTTGCAATTTTTTTAAGAAATATAAAAAAAGTTGTTTAAATGTTGAAATGTTGAAAGTAAGATAAAAAGTTTTGAAAATTTCTGGGGTTGAGAATGCGTACAGAGTAGGGAGGGCAAGCGACGAGGGCGTTAATTGATAATTTATTTAACGACCTCATTATGAAAAGCGAGCGCGGACTCGTAATTAAAAGCTATCGTCCAAAGTTCTTTCAGACAAGATTTACTCGACAGATAAAACAAAAATCATAACCTTAAAATTTTTCTAAGTATTTTCCATACAACTTTAAGGTATATAGACATAAAAAATAAATTTTTGTTAGTTACAACGCTTATAACTCGAGAACGCATGGACAGATTTTGATTATTTTTAGTTTTTTGGATTCATCTTGACCAGAAATAAGAGAATAATTATTAAAATGTTTAAAAATATTATGTACAGGGTGTTAAATAAGGGATGAAAGTTTATATGGTGATTTTATCATAGTTGTAGTTAAATAATTGACTCACAGATGGCGCTAAATTACAATATTAGTATATCTTTAATAAAATTTCAATTTTTTTTATTAAATTAACATATACAGGGTGTTAAACAAAAAATAAAAATTAATTACATTTTTTTTTACAAAATACTCGATAAATCTATATTTTCCTCTTGTATCTTGTGATATATTTATTGATTAAATATTACTAGATTGAATTGCGGTCCGTGCGTGCACACGTTTACGGATTACACTAAATAAACAAACGCCTAATTACGATTAAGTACGCATGGCACTCCGACGGGGGCGGGGGCGTAGTGGCGGTGGTTTTGGCTCGACCGGGCATATAATTTTCTCTGCGCCACGCACGGCCGCATCAAGTGCGTCACACAATCGAGGACAGCATATGTGCATTATAACGCTCGTTACGGCCCGAGTTTGGTTTATATTAATACGCGCGTATCGTTAGCAGTTACCAAATTGCAGCATACAGGCGCCGAAATTTAATCGTGGTAGTTTGCGTACGTGATTCGCGGTATTTGGGGTGGAAAATTTAGGGTTTGTGCGTGGGGTGGTGATTAGCATCAAATACTGACCAGTGACTGTATGACGTAATGGTTGTTTGTGCATGTATAGTGGGTTGCTGTGATCTTAATGACAGGGGAGGCGTGATGCTATTAATGTTTTTGGGATAAAATTAGATATTGTGATATTTTCGTGTTTTGTTTTCTTGGTTTATTCTTTGGTTACCTTTGAACGCGTTCGGTGTCCCGACCGCCTGTTGGGATATGTTTCACCGCGTTTTGTTATGCTGTCGAGAGTTTTAAATGACACCTAATAATAGCCCACGTGACAATAGTGCTAGTTAAACGGCGCGATTGCTAGCTTACCGAAACTATCAACTTGCTGCTTTTGCTGCAGACAGGCAGCAGCACAGAGAGGAGCGCACGTCGAATCGCGTATAAAAATATTTTCGAAACATTTTCGGCGTGTTTCCGTTCAAACGTGAGCTTACGACTGAAATAAAATTAAAATACAGGGGGGTATTAAATTTTTGAAAGTGGCAAATTTTGTTTATTTTTTAATTGCATTTTTTATAGTAGATTTGAATAAAAATTCGAAAAAATTTATTAGATTTTTGATTTTTTTAAATAATTATGTACAAAATACGACAATTAGATGCTTAGTTTTTATCTAGAGAGATTAAAAATACGAATTATGTTCTTTAGCGCCATCTGAAGTCAAATTAGACAACTGTAACTACGATTGAATTGCTTTATCAACTTTCATCCCTAATTTTACACCCTTCTAAATATATTTTTGAAACAAAAAGTAGCCTATATTATTTTCCTATGTCTAAACTATCTTTTCACCAAAATTCATCAAAATTCATTCAGTAGTTTTTCCTATAAAGCGACACAAACAAACAAAAACACGAAAATTTTCATTTTTCATACTTTTATGTATTTAAATAATTATTTTTATAACTTTTACTTTAAAATATAACATTTTCTTTTAACTCCGGCCCTGTCTAAATGTATTGATAAAAGAATGTGGCGCTCCGCATGGTTTGGTGGCGTTTCCTCGTTGCGATGTGCTTCGTTCTTGTCTACTCCTCACGTCTGAAGTCTTGGCAACACTACTTCTATATATCCACGAGTACAACCACAACGTTTGTAAATTGTGAGCCGCCGCGTCTCAATAGCGAATAACTTTGTACCGGGCCATAAAAATAGCCGTACGGAAATTACAACACGTTTAAAACTAAAATGAAAAAAAAATACCTCAGCCTAAATAAAACATCATAATTTATTTAAGCGCCACACAAATTTAAATTAAAACTTTTTTCTTCAAAAAGAAGTAAATTAAGAGAAATTATTATTTAGCAATAAACATGTTGCAATTAATGTCGGATTAGCACGCGTGGGTGTGGGTGTTGTGGTCGTTGTTCAGCGTGAAGTTCACGTCACTCGCACGTCGCCGTAATTAATCTGCGATGCGTGAAATGTGTAAAAACGGCGGCGGTCGCGCGCCGCTTAGATTATGCGTACGGGCGGCAATTTCACGCACGACGACAGTGCATTTATTTTGAAACAATTCAACCACGCGGACGCGCCGAAACTCACGCAGAGCACATATTTTGTCTGGGCGTGTGTCTGGTTATTTTTTGGCACACAGCGTTGATTAAATCACATTGTGAAATCTGGTTTTATTAAGAAAGAAATAAACGCGCTCTGAATTATCGACAAATAACAAGCGTTGGAGGTTAGGACAAGCAATACTATATATTATCTCACTCAACAATAGTTCTCGAAATAACCCAACTTCTACACGCGTGTTATTCTTGTTTGTAAACAATTGCAATATTTACGATGACGCTTTGAGTTTTTTTTTTTTTATTTCTGCACGACATATGACTTAATCTTAAAAGAACGAAATCCAACAAAATCTAGGACGGATGTTGGGAATGTGAATGTTGCAGAATATAACCTAAAAAAACATATAATAGAGTCGAATATTTCTTGTATCTTGTATTCTAGTAGTAGTGGAATTGGGGAAACAAGCGGAATGCATTAGTCCGCACATAATTCTCGGATTATAACGTTTCTCGTTTGTACAACTCGCGGAAACTCGACGCCAAGTGCGAATAAAGATGTCGTTGTTGCTAAGTGGTCGGAGAGAGATAGGAATTGTCGTTTAACGATGTTTCGTGCTCACATTACGTCGCATGCATGCATTCCATCATCACGGGCTTTCATCTTTCATCTGCCAACAAGTCGACACGAAAATATTACGTTTTTTAAGTGGAAATGTTAGTTCAACAACTCATAAATAGATGGCATTACTATAACTACTACTACTAAATGGGCGGAGCTCTCATCAAGAAAAATGTTTTTTTGTCATTTTAGCTTGTAAATTGATTTTTACGTCAACGAATGAATTAATAAAGGTTATTTATGCTTTACCGCACGCATCGGTGTTGATATCTCTTCGTAAACTTAATTATAGTTAAATTTCCTGTGAACGAATGATGAGCCTGTGCTCGTGGGCTCTCACCGAAATGATGATAACAATAACTGCGACATGTACACGAGCACAAATACAAAGTGTACAAACAGCTTAAATAGAGTAAATAAACGCTGGATAGTGCATGTGATGTAAATGTTTAACCACGAACAGTTACAACACACATACATAGAAAACATAACACTCGATGAATTTGTGTAGGTGAGTCAGGAGGAAATATCTAGCGAGCTTAAATATATATAATTGGATGACATTTAGTGTTGCGCTGATAATTTACTGCCGCGAGCGCGATTAAAAGTCTTGGCAACCTCTACGCGACGACTCACGAACAGGGCAGCACTTGAAATCTTCTATTTTTTATTAAAACAAGTAAAAAGTATAGGCAATATATCATACAGATAATTTTATAGTGCATGTGATGTTTAGTATGCACAATTGGTTGCCTATAGTTATGGAATCTGTGGAGATTAAGTGGTTATTAAATAGTGTCATGGTTTAGGTTTAGGCGTGTGGTGGTTTTGTTTGCGATTGTCGGCGAGTTGGCAAGATGTCCGCACTAATTATACAATAGAAATTCCGCGAATAATTAGAGCGGCGACAATCGAGGACAAGGAAAAACAATTGAGAACAACGCCACCAAGTATTAATTCTTATAGTTACATGTAAAATAGTTTATAATATTTAATCATAGATGGCGTTAGTTTAATTTTACAGATTTCTGTAAATAAAAACATTGGTTAAATGTCAAAATTTAACATTTAATCGTTTAAATGTACGTAAATATTCTTAAATAAATGAAGAAAATTAATTTTCCGTTTGTCTTTTGTTTCAGGTAAGTTCTCGTCTCCGCTGTGCTACTGAAAGGCAAAAAATCCACCCGGCGCAATAAAATAAACGAGATAAAGTGGAATAAACTCTCTGCGTGAGTTCATACGGTTTGTGCGTTGCATTGGAATTGTCGTCATTTTTCTTTCTCTTGTTTCGTACAAAAGAAAACCGATAATCTACAAGTCCTAATGAAAAACTGTACAATTTACAATTTTAATTATGTTTCCCTCTTTACCAAAAAAAATTTACTAGCATGGTTGGCGTGTTTGTGTGTGTGTGGTGGAGGGTGGTGAGATAAAATACACCCTATGCTGTTGTTTTATATTAAATGGGACTAATTCGTGACCCTGTTTAAATAGTCCTGCAGGCGGGTTGTTGGCGGCCGCGCTGGGAAATTTAATTACATCTAACAAAGTGCGTACCTACACCACCCCGCTTACCCCCACCTACTTAGTTCTATTCACCCCTGGTGCACGAAAAGCAAAGGCGAATGCAAAATGTCACGTGTTGCGAAACAATGCCATAAATATTATTTCTACCCCAAAGTAAATGCGCCTAAAGTTATACTCATTATATTAAATAGCTTGTACACACTGTATGTATACACAGGAATATTTCCACCTTGGATGAAGAATCTTGGGGGTTTAGACTTTGTGGTTGCGTGGTTTTAGTGCAAAAAGTGCCACGCGAGGATAAACAAGATAAGCTCAAGTTCAAGGGGTCGTTGTTGTTGTTGTAGCTCATAATATCCAAGGGGATGAAAACTACAGGGGTTAAAATTATGTTTTTGATATATAATAAGCATAAATGTTGTTTAGGGGAGCGTAACAAGTTTATTTGAAAGTTTGTGAGCAAAAATTGAAGGTTATGAAACGATATGTTTTGTATTTTGAGGTTAATGCTTTCTATAGATATAGTTATAAAGGGTTCTATTAGTGTCGATTTAAATGAAAGGACAATGAGAATGCGAACAAGACAAAACGAGGCAGACGTAGACGTTGGCGAAAGGTTGAAGTGGTTGGAATAGTGTTGAAATAGTGCTAGACGATGTCTACATTGTGGTTTAGGGGTTCATTTGGTTTATTCGCTTTATTTGCTTTGCTTGCTTTACTTGCTTGACCCTCGGCGTTTTGTTTTACCTTGGGGGTGGTTTTACTAGACTAGACTAAACTATAATGAAGGTATTATGGTTTTTTATGTTGGAAGTTATAAAAAATTGGAAAAAAACATTATCAAAATTAGTCAACAAATAAAAATAATAAATAATAGAACTATAAATATTTATTGTTATTGGTTTTAATAACGAATTTGTTGATAACAGTTTTATATCAACAGATATCTCAATTTTTTCGCATTTTTTTCGGAAATTTTAACTTTTGAAAGAAAAAAATCATATTTCGGTGTATTTTTAGCTTAACTTTTGATATAATTACTTAATTAACATAAATTTTTGACCAATAGGTATAAAATCTAATTCAGATTTTACATTTATAAAGTTTGGTAGTTGGATTTAGAGCAAATATAAGTTTTTTTCCTTGAATTTTTGCAAAATCAAATAAATAACAAAATGTTTCTTCTTCTTTAATTAATATCATAAAAACTAAACAGTTTTTAGTGTTAACAATCATAATCATTTATATTTTAAGTATTAATTAGCTTATCTACCAAAAACAACAATAGATAGCCTCATTTTTGGCCAATAAATGGAAAAACTTAATTTTTGAAAAAGAAAAAATAGCTTTTTGCAAAAAATCGCAAAAAATGCTAAAAGTGTCTTAAAAATTTGAATCCAATACAATATATTATATTTATTTAATTTACAACACAATACTTTATGAATTTTTGCAATTTATTTTTTAAACTGTTGATATTTTGATATTTTATTTTATTCTATTTTATTTCATTTTAATTGAAGCACGTCTCCATTCCCAATTTAAAAACAACAACACAACAAAAAATACGTTTTTCTGACACCCAACCAAAAAACTGCCTCAAATGTCAAAATTATTACACAACCAGTTAAATTTACTAAATGCGCCCTACATTCAACGTCCTACGTTCAACACCGCTGATGGTTAAAAAGTTAAGGGCTCTGTTGCTTTCGACGACGCGGTGGCCGTGGCAGAGAGCCTGAAAGCTACAAAAGTTACGACTGCTGTTGCCCGGAGTTCTGAGAGCGTTTCAAAACGCCGACAAAAATCCAAATTCAAGGGGACGCCACCGCGGCGAGTGCGTGCATGCGTATGTGACTTGTATGAGCTCTCATCTCCCACACACAACTCTCGAAACGAATGCGTATGACACCCACACACTCACGCATAAAAAAATAAATACGCACGCAGCTTTGAGGGGATGTTGTCGGTCGCAAAACATGCGGAAAATGGAAAATGTCAACACGAAGCATGTAAAATAAAAAAAACGGCAAACATATTGAAAAATAATTTTATTTATTTTTTGGTTTCTCATGAGAATTTAGCTCTGTAGAGTTTGTAGTTAAGCTCGGTGAATTCTCGAATGTGCAGCGTGTCGATGAGAGTCGTCCGTCATTTCGACGTGCGAAATTAAATAGGGAATTCGTGGGTCCTCCTAATAGAAATCCGCTGCTCACTGGTGCACTCGGTCGAACTCCCCGATCTCCGGCATGGCGATCCAATTCCCACGATCCTCCCGGCGCCTCCACCAATTTATATCAGTGCAATGAAATTTTCTTTCTCACACAAACAAAAACAAATAAAATCAAAATAAATCTTTAAAAAAAAGAAAAAAAATTAAATCAAAAGTTTTTAAAGATAGTTCCATCTTGTCGTTCATAAATAAAATGGCGGCATGTGTTGGAATGCACAATGTATGTCTGGGTTGGGAGAAGATGCATTGCAGGGATTTGCACGTGTTGGTGTAACATTGGGAACAAATGTCGTGCATCCTGGTTGTCCCAGGACGTGGAAAACACAAGGGGGCGGGCGGCTGGTGGCGGTTGAAGTAGGATGAGTACTGGTACGTGTATTCACGTGCGCGTTTCCCACTGTGTGACACACTGTGCTGCTGGTGGTGGTGGTGTGTGTTGTCTTTCGCATCCGCTTTTGCTTGGGCGCGCTTTCGACGTCCGCCCGGCGCCTTCGCCCAATATTTCAGCGTTCAGCGGAGTAAAACCGTAAAAGAGTGCGCAAACCTCTAGAAATAACACAAACCCGTGCAAATATCTACGAATCAATTGTGTAGAAACAAAATACATCATTTTATAGTGAATTAAGTTTATTTTATTACGAAAAAATTTAAATATTGATAAAAATAGTTAAAAAAAACAACAAAAATAATTTTAAAAAGTTAATTTTATTTTTATTAGTATTAGTTGTTTGATAAAAATAGTATTTTGTGTTAAGCACGTACTCAACGCGACGAATGGTGTACGTGCCCGGCGCCTCCGCCATTACTACTACTGCTTTAATTCACTTTTTGTTTTTCTTGAGTTTTTTTTTGCTTGGAAGTGAATTGAATTGAAAGAAATCAATGTAATGGCCTGTCACACTTCTTTATTTTTATTATTTTTATTATTTTTACGTTAAAATTACATTTTCAAAGTATTTTCTGCGTTTGTTTTAGAAAAAGTTGTAAAAACAGAATTACGAGTATAGCTTTCCAAAGCAGTCGAAAACGTTGCGTATTATTGCATTTAATGATAAATGTGACTCATAACCGGATTAAAGTGTGTCCAATATGGCTGACTGTGTTTGCGTTGAGTTTATTCGCGTTTATTTAAAGCTTGTGGCTCATTTTGCGCCCCGGCTGCGGTCTGCAGCGTTTAACGTTTATAAATTATTTAATTCCAAACTGGTAATTTTGCTCTTCATTCAACTGGTTAATTTATCTTGCACTCGCTGAAAAAATATATGCGTGTTTGGTTAGCGATGATGATTTAGTAAATTATTTGAATTAAATGTAGATAATTATCATTTTTAAATGAATTTTTTTCTGAAAAATTATTTTTGAAATTAAAAAATAAAATTATGTTTAATGTATTGTAACTAATGAATGTGACATTGTCGATATCGTTTCACGCTTGACCAGAACATCACATAAATTTGCGATTTATCGCTTGTGCACCCCCGTGAGCATTGCTTTTGTTTCTCGTCCTGTTGGAGCTGTCTCCGGTTACAGTTTGCGAATTTCCGACAAGCAAAAAGCATAAATCATCATTTATTTGCTTATATTATTATGAAAATCTCTACTAATATTATAAATGTGAAAGTCCTGATGTTTGTTACACTTTCACGCAAAAACTACTTAACCGATCATCATGAAAATTTGTACACATATTCTTAGTGGTCCCCGAATGGTTATAGGCTACTTTTTATTTAATAAAAAAATTATTTTTTAAATAAAATAAAGAAATTGTTTAGCCAATAATACCTCTGCATCTGGCTATTTGACTACTTTAACGCCATCTAGCATTCCAGCAATGAAGCTCAAACCTAAGTACTATAGTACCATCACACTGTATTATCACACTGTATTACCGACAGCTACGTCAACATCAAATCCAATTGACTACACTATGGAGACTGTACACTATACTTCCATAGACTATACTTTCAGCCATTTTAAACTTCCCGCCATTCTACTTCATTGTTACTTCTTCGCTGGCTACAGACGCGTACGGAAGCAACTTCATTATTTTAGATATTCGCGATCGAAGCCGCAGGTTAAAGCTAGTTTATATATAAACAAATTTTAAACTCAAAATTTTTAAATTTTGTATATTTTTTTAATTATTCTAAATTTTTCTTGTTTTGGCTCAAAAATAACTAAATTTTTCATTATTTAAGAGAAAAAAACAGTTTTTTCCAACGGAGACGTAGCCCAAACTTTAAATTTGAATGAAATAATTACACAAAAAACTAAAATTTTGGTCATGTGACTTATCTGCGATTTTTTAGCATTTTTATTTTTTCAATTATTCAAAAATGTTTGTTAAAATTAATTTTTAATATTTTTCTCAAACTTTATTTTTATCAAAGAATTAATAAGGCAAATATATAAGTCAAAATCAATTTAATGCAAAAACTCAATTACTTATTATTTTTAAATTTGTTTCTAATGTTTAATGTGGTATTTATTAATTTATGTGTTTAATGTGATACTCGTATGAAACCTTCCACTTCCAGTATTTGGCTCGAAAGAAAATTGTGCGAGATTAAGTTTTGGCTTGCGTGTGAGAGGAGGTTGAGCAGTAGGAGCAGAATCCTCCTCGCTTCGTCGCGTTTGGGGGCGCATAGCGCACACAATGGGAATTTATACGTTTGGAAGATTTACACGCTGCGACTCGGGACGACCGCAGCCGCGGAACGCGAAAAGCGAGTCTAGCGACGCGACGCCGGTTTCGTTTCCGCTTTCAGCTGGTGGTATTCACTCATACCACCCTCACAACTAACACCAAGCGTTGTTAAATTCCTTTGCTATAGTTGCAGATGAACATTACGTGAAGGTTAAGGACAATATTTTTTCAATAAAAAAAGTTCATTACGGTTAATTCTATCTTTTAAGTTTTTCTTCAGGGAAATTGAAAGAAATTAGTTAAAATTAGTTTTTTATAGTTTATAAATACTTAGAATAGGATCAAAATAAATTTTTGCTTGAATAACATGATTCTGTGGGTATAAAACTAATTTGTGTTAGTTACACCGTTTATAACTTAAGAACGGCTGGACAGATTTAGATGATCTGTGGTTTTTTATATTTATATTGGTCCAGAGTAATAGAATAATTATTAAAATATTAAAAAATATTACTTACAGGGTGTTAAATAAGCACTGAAAGTTTATATGGTGATTCTATCATAGTTATAGTTAAATAATTCAGTTCTAGATGGCGCTAAAGTGCATTTTTAGCAATTCTCCTTTCTTTTTCCTTTTCTTTCAAATAAATTAAAAAAAAACATTAAAATTGACTTTTTTTCAATTTTTTCTTAAAAATTTAAAACTCATACAAAACAATTTCTCCTATTTTTACTATTTTGAAATTAAATCTATACTTTTCCTGTTATCTTAATCCACATTTGTTTTTCTGAAACTTACCCGCACGCGTATACAACTGTACCAAAAACGCCACCGCTTTTCCTCGTTGATATTTTCCTGTTTGTCTACGTCTATTTCTACGTCGTCGCGCTGCGCCGCGCCGCGCCGGTGTCTAGCTGAAACGAAATCTCCGCCGTCGCCAGACATTGTGATTTATACGCCACCCCCATCGCTGCCCTCGGTGCGGTGCGCGGATGGATGACTTCATTTCCATCTCAATCTCGTTCTCTGGTTGCTGTGGCGCGCGCGCTCGCGTTTTTGGTTCGCCGCTCGCGGTCTTGTCGCGCACGCAAATTGATAAGAAACAAAAGCTGCGCGTTTGGTTGCCATGCGCTACGAGCAAAAGAAACCCGCCGACGTCTTTCATTTTAATTTGCATGTTTTTACCTTTACTTTTGTTAGACATGTAGTACTTGGTAAAATTTGCCGACTTGGGAATCACTAATTAAATTTTTCATCAACGTTTTTTATTATTTTTATTTCACTGCTATCGCCGTGTATACCTACATTTTAGGTTTTTGGAATTTGGAAGTTCTAAATCTCTGATTTGCTCGAATGAGAGAAGTTTTAAGGCTTTGGCGGCGCAAAATTAAAATCCGTATTATTTGCACGAAAGTTGGCCAACTTTTTCAATTTGCGTCGAGGCTGAGGACGAATTTTCTTTCGATTTTTTTTCTTTTGCCCAAAAATTCCTTAAACTTATTTTTCGTGATATTTTTTTTTGGTGACAACTGTAAACATTTAAACATTTTGACGCTTTCAAAGGGTACAAATCAAAAAAAGACATTACCAGCGGAGGGTGTGCAACCACTAGGCTTTCGCGTCGATTCCCGGAATCCGGAAAATGGGAAAACCCGTATAAAAAACGGCGCCGGCCGGAAAATAAAAGAATCCAGAGTGGAAAGAATTGTAGCAACCAGGCGAAGGCATTTCACATAAACGCAAGCTCGAAATGTGTGCTTTTCACCTAGCGAAGAAGAAAAACACATTATACAGGGTGTACAGGGAAATATTTTTCCAAAAAAATAATTTTTTCAAAATTATTTCCAAAACTTTTTACTTTTTACACAAAATTTTTGAGAATTTTTTTTTTCGGAAAATTTAAGTTTGATGTACAGGGTGTTCAAAAAATATTTTCAAAAATAATTTTTTTGTAAGATTTAGAAAAATATTTCTTTTCCAAACATAATTTTTCTTAAAAAAAATTTTTGGAAAAAAGAAATTTTATATACAGAGTGTTCAAAAAATATTTTTGGAAAAAATTTGAAAAATAATCAGTACTCAAAATTTTTTTTCCAAAAACTTTTAAAAAAATTAAAAAATTTGTAACAAAGCAAAACTTTTGCATATACAGAGTGTACACACATTTATTCTTTCCTTCATATTCCACCTACCTCACTGATTCTCCACATTTTCCGCGTCGTTAACTCTGCGCCAAAGTTCGCCTTCGAAAAAACTCCTCCACATCTCCCGAAACTAGAGAAACCGACGTGTCGTCTGCGCCAACTCACTACTTCCAAAATGATTGATTTGCATCTGCCGCCGCGCCATGTGAAATCACTGCCGACTTCGACTCCGCCATCTACAATATTAATAATATTCGTATATATGCATCGCATTGTGCGCGTAAAGTGTATCGACAAAAAATATATAAGCAGCACGCGTGCCTTCGTCTTCTTCTGTGTGTATCTGTTGTCTGTTCTGTCAGCTCGGGCAAGAAACCCCGCAAGCGTAATTTGATTTTAATGAGACAGATGTTTCGCTTGACGTGCTTACCATTTTTCATGATTTTTTTTCTGCGCCGCTGTTGAGCCTCTCTCCGACGATATAGAAGCCACAAATGTATCTACATATATTTATGCGTTTACGAATACACACGTAGAGCCAGTATTAAGTGTGTACGAGTGTCGAGGGCGGATTACGCATTACGTCGGGCGGTTTAATGTTTAATCATTTATTATGTTGTGCGATTTGTCTTCGTCAAAAAATCGGTTTTTGTGTGCAATTTTTCAATTTTCGACCAATATTTACACAGGTTATGTGTTTACAAACAGACAGATTTATTTCTTTTACTTTATAAACGTAAATATCGCTTTTAAAGCGTTTAAATTAGTTTAAAACTCTTAAATTAATTGAAAAAATCAATTTGACATTTCAAATAAAATAAAACGTAGTTCAACTATGCTAGGCAACTAGTTACGCTCTGAATTAGTATTATGATGTTGCGGCAGAGGGCGCTGCATGAAACTACAACTGATGTTGCTTGTGTTTTACCTTAGGCAACCATTCATACACCTTACCTTGCCAGCTGTAGTGCACTAGTAACTTTTCAAGAATAAACGAATTGTGAGCGTTTAAAAGTGTGTTTCAAGTGTGTTCGACCGCCGTGCGCAATGTTTAAAGGTATCAAGCGGTTTATGATGGCTGTAATACACATGTTCGATTTAAATATGCGCATCTCCGCGCGTAGCCAGCCGCGCTGGTAGCCGGAAAGCCCTTGCGCTTGACAAATGGGCCACATTAAACGCGAACGCCCCTTTATAACCTAATATAAGCGAAGCGACGTGTAGCCTTTGCGCTTTGCGCCGCCGCCAGTGCCGCGTGCGCGCGGTGTAGTCACGAGCGCTAAAGGGCCTCGAATAAATCCAGTTTAATCGCTTTTTACTCAAAATACGTGCGCCAATTTACGACAATTACTTTGCGTTTTATTGCCACGACGGCAACGGCGGCGGTGGCGGCAACGGCGTTGCGAGAACATGTATGATAATGTCTGCGCGAGCCGAACGCAGTCATGTTTAGCATTAATTATATTTTCGGCGCAGGCGGATGATGCGAAAACAACGAAAACAAACAGGGATTCAGTGCGGAATAAAATATTACCGAAAACAATAAATTTGCGGCACGTTAATCAAAAACTGTAATTGTAATTTCGTAATTTATTTGCTTTACCAAATCGGCTGCAATTAATTTTATATATGAATTTCATTTCAAACAACTCTATCAACATCTGTGAATTTAAGGTATGCAACACAATATACATCAAAAATATCATCATGTGAATTCTGTTATTTTATTGTTGTAGAACGTAAAATTATCATAAATAACATATTTTAAACATTTTTACTATTTAACTATTTCTATCATTGTAAAAATACAGTTTGTATATTTAAAACAAACAAATTCAGTAGATTTTCTAGACAACTACACAAATAGTCCATGAGTCATCCTCTAGAGGGCGCTAGTGTACCCCTCACAGTCCTTGCACAACGCTGTGTAGACCCCGCAAAAACTTGAAAATTTTTGTTTGCGTTAGTTTGCGATGCATTCGCTTCAGTTTTATCAATCCGCATTGTCGCTGAATTTACACGATACACAATAGATCACAATCAAACCGGTTCTCTTCACCCTGTGCTAGCAGTATCTCTTACTTGTGTCGATTTCTACGCCGTGCGATGTTAGTTAGTCAGGAACTGCATTCTCGGTCGCACGCGCGCATCGCACATTCACTAACACATTGCACGCCGGTCGTTGCACAAAATTAAAATTTTCGCGAGTTTTCCACGCATCACCATGATAGAAACACAGAGATACTACGACATCATGCGGGAGTTTGATTTGCAGTAAGTTAATATTCATTAATTTTATTTTATTCAAACACGTGGTATATTAATGCACCACGTGGTTTAGTCATTCGTGTGGTGCAAGTAATGTTTACGTTGATAACTACATTTGTTATCTCTCAATCTTGACGTTGTTTGTGTTGAAAAGTTGAAATTAAAACAAGTAACAAGAGTGTAGTTTCATTATACTTGTAGTTTTACTTCTGAATTCTGTATTCTGAAGTTGTTGGTGTTTTTTTGTCTTTATCATACTTTTTGTCTTGTATGATTTATGGCACTTTGACACGCGATATCTTTTTTGCATCTGCGTGTTGCTGTATTTCACTTAGTCCCGTAGATTTGATCAATTTTTATCATGGAATTGTTTTATTTGTGTGCTGAAAATATTCCTGATGAGTTTACTGGTTGTTTTTAGTCATTTGCGCCGAGGGTAATTATCGATGTTTGGAATCATAGCGTTTCTTTACTTTTCATCCTTCATCCTTTCGCTTGGGGTTTCTTTCTGCACTCGTTTCTTTTTTCTTTACAGCGTTTTTTATTGTTATCCTTCCGACCCCTTGAGTTTTTCCGTCTATTAAACCATTAGCGTCATTAGTGTTGCTCGCGGACAAGGAAATCGGAAAACGGGAGTAATAAGAAGTATCATTAGCGAATTGGAATTCGGAAATCTGGAAATCCAATCGGAATAGAATTCAAATCGGAATAGGGGAGATTTTTTAGGAATTGAAAGAAGGGTTTTAGAAATTAATTAGTAGAAAATATTTTGTGGCGACATCTAACGGTCAAAAACATATTCAAAACTCAATTTTACTCTCGACTTTGTCATCTTAATTTTTAGTAAAAATGTAATTTATTTTTATTTTATTTTTCAACACCCTGTATATTTCAATTTTATCAAAAAGTAATTGCAATTTTATTTTAAAGTAATGAGAAATGCTAATAATGCACTCAAGCGCCATCTAGGATTCAATTATTTAGATATAACTATGATAGAATGTCCATATCAACTTTTATACCTTATTTAACACCCTGTAAGTAATAATTTTTGATATTTTATTAATTATTCTGCTATTCGAGACAAAGCTTAATGCAATAAATCATAGATCATCAAAATCTGTCCAGTCGTTCTTGAGTTATAAGTGATGTAACTAACGCGACTTGGTTTTATATCAATAGATTAATGCTTTATAACTTTTCTTGGTTTTAAATCTAAAAATTAAATATACAGAGTGATTTCTTGAATTTACAAGTCAAAAACAAAGCAACCAAACAATATTCCCTTAAATTTCTTGGCGCATGTTGCTGCAAAATAGGGTAATAATCATAAAAAACGTTATATAAATGCATGGGATTATAAAAGATTCATGATGATTTGATTATCAAATATAACCGGCCCCGGATAGCGGATAGATAAATACGAAATACACTCGTAAAGCTTGCCGAAAACGCGCGCATGCAAAGGCAGCACGGATCGTCGTCGTCGTCCCTCGCAAGCCTTGCCAATGATAAGCGATAAGATTTTATGTTAGCGCGCGCCAAACGGGGAAGGTGGTGTGGCGGTGGGCGCAAACCCTCCTAAAAAGAACGGGCCCGTTTTTAGGATTGTCTGCACTCGGCTTGCATAGACTCGATAGCGAGCCGATTAGCATAAGTTATTCATAAAATATCCCGAGTATTATCTCGCGAATTATCCTTTTTATTGCGGGGTGAATTATGCTGCTTGTCGAATGATTTAAATAAAAAATCAATTTTTTAGTATTTGAAGTTTGTTTTGTTCCAGAAATTATTGTCTATAAAATATTTGGAGATAACAATTGTTTATTGGTAGATAAAGATTATTTTTTAAGAGAAATTTTTAGTAAATTTGATTTTTTATTGTTTATAAACATTTTTTTAAAATTAAATAATCAACAAATCGGTTGGAAAGCTTAATGAAAATTTTAATTGAAAGTTTCTGAGGTTATTTTTTAATTATTGGAATGATAATGAAGCCCAAATTAAAATACAAAAAATGTTGCTGATTGCAACTGTAAATTAACTCGTTAAAGTATTAAATTATTACTAAACATGCAGCATATTTCAATGATTATTAAATATGAAATAAATTTTCGTAAATATTTTGTTACTAAAAGTTTTTTTTTATTAATTGCATGCGGTATTTTATCGAGTGTATACTTTTTAGTTAAAATTTTCATTTAATTTTGGTCATGTTTTAGTTTAATTTCGTTAATATTTTAGTTATTTTTAATTGATTACCCAATAATCGGAATAACAACATTTTTATAAAAATAAATCAGTGGAGAAATTAATTAAAAACTGATTTTTAGCAAAATTCTTCATGTGATGCAAATATTTTTAGAGTAATTTATAAATAACTACTCCTATTGAACTATTCTTCTATCTCCATTTGAGAGCAAAGCGCTTAAATTACTTTTTTATCCTTTTCGAGTAGTTACGTTGTTTTGAAATGGTCCTTGCTTCTGCATACATTCGTTGTCGTTATGTCGTTGTCGTTGCATCGGGCAAAATTCACGTGTCCTCTTCGCCCGCTTGTCGCTTATAATTCCCGTTTCATCGTCCTTTTCGGTCCTTTTTTGCTGTCGGACGCGCGCAATTTCGACTCAATGCTAACTGCCGTCCGCCGCCCCTCGGCTTCGGCGGGTGAATAAGTAAAATTCGTAAAACGGACGAACGACCGGGGCGCCGCGCGTAAAGCGAGTAGGCAAAAACCGGGCCGACAACGTCGTCGTCGGCAGCGGCGGCAGGCAGGAAGGTAAGGGTCGTCGGACGTGCCACCCATGGGAAATTTTCACATTCGAAAGCGCGTCCACTCGCCGCTGCTCGCCTCCCCCATCGTCCGTACGTACTTCAAACGTATAACGATGTAAAGATATAAGGACATAAAAGTCCTGTCAAAAACATACAGAGTGCTACAATAATCATGTCGAATGATACAAACACAAACCATTAAACACCAACCACATATAGTTAAAAATATCAACATACAGTATGTTTAAAAATAATAAAATGAAAATAATTTCGTAATTGTTTTGTTTTGATTTGTAGCGTGATTTTAGTTTAGCGAATACTTGTTTTGAGCACCGACCCTTATTTCTATTCCTGCGCGCTGCCCACAGCTACAATGTCACCTCTCTTATTCGTAAATGTCGTAAAATTTTATTATCCCCCGCACGCGGCTGCGAAGGGTCTTCGCCGGGACACTATTCTTAGTTCTTACAACCTTTGCGACCAATGTTGCCGTATGTGTCCTGCGCGATTTCGCCTGCGAGCGTTTACACGCTCCTCGCACGTATATGCAACTTATTATACATGACTGCTACAAGATGGCAGAGTATGCAGATGTAATGCGACGCCAAATATTTCACCAGAAAATAGAGTACATAGAGTAACTACAAAAGTTCAAAATTTTAGAAATATTTTTAGTTATTGATTAATATCTCCGAAACTATTCACGTTACAATTATGATATTTTCAGAATAAATTCTTGATTAAATTCCTCAGATAAAAGTTTTAAATTCATGTTTTTAAAATAAATATGAAAATAGTTATAAACAAATAAAAATAATTATCTGTAAAAAATTGTAATTCGAGATATTTTTGCTTTTAAAATGAATTAAAAATAGATTTTTGATGAGAGTTTCTGAGTTGTTAATCAATAATTGTAATTTTTGCCATTTATGTTAGTAGAAGTTAGTAAAACTTTATAATTTTTAATACTTTAGCATTTTTCGCATAGAATTTGTCTTGTTTCCAACTTAAAAGTTTATCGCGATAATAAAACTTTGAAAAGTTGCGCGCAAAGTTTGTCTGGTTGCCTAGTTTACGCGTTGATGGATGCGCTACTTCACTCACTCGTGCTTGGTCCGCGTGTCTGGTTGCAAACTTTGCGCACGACGATTGAAACTTGCTTATCTTCTTATCGACTCCACTTCCGACTTTATTACGACTGCTGCAACAAAAACTACTCTTTTATTTACTCCTTTGTTATATTATAAAATAATTATGTCTTTTATTTTCTTGTTTTGTTATGTATTATTTTATATCCGTTGATTTTCGGGGTGGTTATGACTCTGTTGTTTTTTTTTGTCATTTGAGTGCTTTGTGTGGTATTGTACGCCGGTGGACTTTTTATGGAATGTTACTTTTTGCCGCCTCTTCGCCGCCCCTCTTTTTTCCAGTAAGCTTTGTCTGGTGAGCGGGAACATTTTATTCATTTATCATGTATTCATTTCGCTTTGTGCACATTTAAGCGAAATTCATACAAGTGTTTTATTGCATTCTTTTTTTTAATTATTCATTTTGCGCTGCGCATTTTATTCTCTTTCATTCTTCATTGCGTGTAATTTTTTTAGCTTTTATGATATTTAATTTTTATTTGAGTGCAGGGTATCAACATGGAAATGTAACTTTTTAACATGTTAACAAAGTTGTAACATATTCACAAAAAACAAACTTTTTTTTTCCATCTTTGAAATGCCAGTTTTTCTCAATTTTGAGACACAAAAGTGAAATTTTAGACACGGACGGCCAAAGCCGTGACTAAAGTAGTTTAGTCACGGGTTTTAGTCACTTGATACTTAATATACTGTTACAGCAAGTGAAATATTAATTTAAAAATACTGGAAAATTTTTTTAGGTGTCATGTAACGGCTCAATCATTATTAAATGACATTTTCCTAAATTTAATGAAATTTCAATTTGATTATTTTAACCGAAATGCGCAGTTGTTCAATTGCAAACTCAGGTATTTAATTTAAAAGCTCAACTATTGCAACAAATGAAATATTTGCAATAAACGTGACGCGAGCGAATATGAAACTTAATTAAAAACCGATTGTGACCGGAAATATGAGATTTTTTGTTGGGGGTTTTGCATCATGCAGACATAATTTTTAAAAAATTGCAGAATTTGCGATCAAAGGCATTTTTGTAATTAAAAATGCAGCAAATGAACCTTTGTGTTGTTTAATCCGTCTTTTCTACGCGCCACTAACGCGTTTTTCTTCATTTGCGCGCGCCCTCGCCGCTCGCTTCAACATTATTTTACTTCCCTGCGCATTTTTGTGTGTTTTAAAGTTGCGCGCGCAGTGAATTTTTTGTTTTTTCGTTTCTGCGTTCGCAATTAATACGAACCGTGGAAAGTCGGCAACCGGAAAGTCTGCGTGCGCGTGCATCATCATGCGATGCGCGCGGGAAGAGCGTGTGTAGCCCGGAAGGAATTTTTAATTTCGCAATATGCACCACCCATATTACTCTTTCGCTTCTACCAGTGCTTCCTTCTACTCTTCGCAAAACATACGTTGTTTTTCTCCATATAGCTACATAGCAGTAGTGTTTTTGTAGGAAAAAACTTTTTCCTGTTTTCCGGCTGCTCTGTTACTTTCAATGCACGATGAGCTGAGTTTTTGTTTCTCTGCGCGCTCATAGTTTTGTTGGAGCCACGAATTTTTTCCCCGGGCGCAGCCAATTAAAAGCTACGTTTTCGATTCCGGGTTTTTTATTTGCCAACAAACAAAAGAATCCAAACAAAAAAATTACAACGACATAAAAAAACAATAAAATAATTCGACGGAATTAGTTTTGTTTGTTTTTCCGGAATTCGTTAAACCGGAAAACCGGAAAATTAGTTGGCGGATTGTGTCAAGTTTGCGATTAGGTTAGTTAAGCGATTGACGGCGGTGGAAAGTCCAATAACAAACATTTCCGCCTTTCATCTTCTCTCCACTTCCTGTTTTTCATTGTTTTCTTTACCCGGTATTTCCAAGTTCTTTATTTCCGCGTTAATTCAGTAATTTTCTTGTTTTTCACACTATTCGCCGAGAGTTTATCTTGTTTTCCGTTGTAATCCATTACACCTTAATTTCCCATTCGCTAATTGTTTACTTCCGGATTCATTTTCATTAAAAAAAACTTTCTTTGGATTTGTTTCAGTAGTATG
Organism: Dalotia coriaria; assembly: GCF_025399875.1. NCBI lineage: Eukaryota > Metazoa > Arthropoda > Insecta > Coleoptera > Staphylinidae > Dalotia > Dalotia coriaria. The sequence continues at coordinate 9,051,066 of NW_027045445.1, forward strand.
GGATTGAATAACAATACGATGACGTCGATGAATAACAACAACAACGTCAATAATAACAACAATCAAACGACGAACAACAACGCGTTAAACAACGGCTCACTGACGGCGGTAGGTGGCGGCGGTGGTGGTGGCGGTGGCTGTATGTTAACCGGCAATGCCGCCAACGGTCTCCTACAGAATCCCACTGCAATGGTAACAAATATAGGCAGCGGAAATGGAACGCCCGTTGGGTTACTGGACCAAGAACAGCCCGATTCCGATAATATTAAGATGTTCGTCGGGCAAGTGCCGCGCACGATGGACGAGAACGAGCTCAAGAAGATGTTCGAGGAGTACGGTCGTGTGCATTCGATCAATGTACTGCGCGACAAGGCCACCGGATGTAGCAAAGGTAGGCTTTCCTCTTTTCCCTAAAATTTACATAACCTAATTTGAACAACTAACAAACTAGGTAGGCAACCAAGTATACGCAACAAACACTAACATTTATTTTTAATTTAAATTATATTTCAACGACGCTGATAATGAAAGTTGCAAGTGTTTGTCTTGCATTAAATATGTAAGATGGTGAAAATTCGTCAACGACGCGGAAGTTTAATTAATTTTATTAATTTGCGCGTCACGACGGCGGAACAAACATCGCATATTGTTCATCGCACCTGAACAGTCAACACAAAGTTAAATTAATCAAGAATCAAGCGCGAAATAAGAAATTTAAAGCATACAATGTGTTTATATTGAGAAAAATAAGTGGAAATAGAGAATGTTTCACGTCGTGGATTTTGTTTGTTGATTTGGCGTGAATACGCGTAGCGTAGAGCTGCGCGCCAAGTCGAGATGAAAATTAATTATCTTTGGCGACTTTGTCAAGTGGAGCGCGCCGCCTTGCGTCGTTCATTAATACAACGCGCATTTACTTCTTGAAGTCTTGTCCGTGTCGATATTAAGAACGACGGCAGACGGAGCTATTTTCATACGAAATGTATTTTCGCAATAATAACAACATTTTAAATTCCATCAACGACTTAACTTAACCGTTTATTTCAAATTGTAGATTTTAGTTAATTACTCAGAAACTATTTAAGTAATTTTAATTATTTCTTCAGAAATATATTCACGATTAAATTCTTCATGAACTTATGTAAATATTTTGTTGATAACAGTCTCTTATCAAAAGTTATAGAGGAATTTTTTGGAGAGTTGATAAAAATTTTAAATTTTAACAAAATCAAACTTTAATTGTTTATAACTTTTTATGTATTGATGTCAGCAACAAAATCTTTGCAGAATTAGTTGTAGAATTTAATTCTGAATCTAATTTTGCAAGAATTTTACTTTATTTGCAAAACAGTTTTGAGTTATTAATTAATTTCTACAAGTCTGAGTCGAGTTGAACTTGGAGTGTAAACAGCAATACTAATTAAGTCATTACGGGAACGTCAATCAATTTATCTAATTGATTTCTGTGGAAATCCATTAAGCATTAAATGTTGTTTTACCCTGTAAACAATGTTTGCATAAAACAATGTTTTTTCAATGTTTTAAAGCATTTTTAGTAAATTTTATGATTTTTTCAATTATTTCACTTTAAATGCTTCTAACTTTTTATCCAAATATTAAATCAACAAAATCTTTACGTAATATAACGCAGAATTTAATTCTTAATCTATCTAATCAAGAATTTTCCCTTATCTCGATTATTTTATGAGATATTGATAAAAATAATTAAATTGATGTATTATCTCGTCATGACAAATCCTCGTCTAATATCCCTTGAATAATTGACATTTTTATGATTTTATTCGATTTTATTTATTTTCTGACGTGTCGCCTGTCAAATTACCCACCCGTCAGATTTAGCAGACACCCCCGAAAAACGCCCGCGGGTTGAAATAAAAGCGAATTAACCTAACCAATTGATTGACAGTCGTTATTTTCGGTTAATTACGATTCGCAATTAGTCCACTCGAGCGACTAGAATCAAATCAAATCAAATCGAATCGAATTCAAGCGTGCCGAATTGAATTTAAATCATCGCCATTTTTATTGTGCGCAAATTCGCATTTAGAATCAAAAATTGTACCGGATTCAAGTGTACAGCGACGTTGGTATTGTCATCAAAATGGCGCGGCCATAAATTTTTACGAGATGATGACTCTGCCGAAAAACGAACGCTGGCGCTATACAACGCGGGCGGAAAACGCTGATGAATGCATAAAATAACTTGCGATGAGTTGCGAGAGTCGCGAGCGGAATTTCGATGAGTCTCCGGAGTTTTCGGGAGAAAATTAAAATTTTCCGAATCGGAATTATTTATTTTGTTGCAAATTTTATTCCCAGTCATCAACAATCATATAAATCACTAGGTTCCATTCGAAAAATTAATAAATTTCAACAGAAAAACTATTTACTAATATTTTATTGTTTTTTTCCGGTTGAGTTTTGTTTGGTTTGTGTTCGTCTGGCGCGTTTTGAGGGGTGTTATTCTAATGTAATAAATTTAATAAAGAAAATTGTAATTCCATCCGACGTCTTGTCTCGCGTCTCGTCTGACGTCTTTTGTTTTTCGACTTGTTGCGTGCGCTCTCTTCGCTCGACGTCTCCACCCTGGGGATGGATGATTATTTTTTTATCGTCTTGATATTTCTGACTTTTCCAAAGTGAGTAACGCGATTATCTCTACTTGCATCATCTTCAACCTGAAGTCACGAATAACCTTACTATACTGCATGAAGAGTAATATTTTCACGTCTTCAATATAATCTTTGATTTAAATTTTGTTTTCACAACTGAATGTTCCGGTTGTTGTTGTTGTTGCTGTGCAGAAACCAATTAAATATCCGCCTCTTCGCTGTTTATTGCTTCAAGATCCCGACTTGTTCGTTTGTTCCTTTCGTAGCGTGAATTATTTATCGCTTGCGGTTGCGCTTAAGAAAGCGACCGCGTAGTAGAGTACTCGGAGTAAAATGTAGTCGCCATAGACTCGCTGCGAGTGTAAAGCTTGGCGGTTTACGCCGAGGAGAGGAAGCTTCATGCCGCCGCTTGATGTGCGCCTCGCCGGATAATAAAGATCGGAATTTAATTGGCTTTTCGCAGATTGCTCGCGTTCTTATGTGCGCCCTCGCACCTCCTTCGTGAACGCAGAAGCTTCCTAATAAATAATTTAGACAACCGGCAGTCTATGAACACACAAAACTCTCTGATAAATTTATAAACTCATTTTTTACTTTGTTTTGCGGTATTTGAAAGGGTTAATTATAGTTTTGAGTCTAAAAATTAAAATTTGGCAAGAAATAATGGTTTTTGCTTAAAATTCAGGCTAAAAACATCAAAATTACATCATAATTAAATATTTTTACCAAATTTTACTCAATATACGATAAAAATTATCCGAAAAAATCTTTAATGCTAATTTATTGTTGATTTTGTATAAAATAACAAATTTTTACACTTTTTAAAGTTATTGATGGTAATAATTAAAGTTTAAAGTCCTCAAAATTAAAATTTTGCAATATAAACATAAAATTCAATCTAAAAACCTGAAAATTAACATTTTCTTAAATTTTACTCAATATAAAATTATATTCTATTGATAATCAATTGTTGATTTTGTATAAAATAGAAGCGGAAGTTGGTTATGTTTGATGAGTGTCGTATAATGTTAGGCAACTTGTACTCCACGCGCTGGAAGGCATCGCGGCGTGCGTAATTGAGAGCTGTGCAAACACACAGTATGTGCGTAGAGTACGTGTGTCGGTTGTGTCTATCTTTATACCTAATGCAGCGCGCGATGCGATGCGGATGAGCCCGAAGAGACTGCGGAAACTGTTCCGTAAGCAAGCAGTAATTACATCAACGATCAGCGTGCTGGCTTTGCCCTCCACCCCTACACACTCGCGTCTCTTCATAGCAACCATCTGAAACCTTGGGGGCTCCCCAGAGCCGAAGCCAAAACGGAGCGCTACAGGTTGCTGCTGATGCTGATACTCTACTATCGTGATACTGCTGTTGGTAGTGGTGTGGCTGCTGTTATTTCTTTCCTAGTCTCTCTGCGCGCTCGACGCGTGCAAACAAACAAACAGATCCCACACACACACACACACAGAGAGGAGGAAAAATCGACCGAGCGGTGCAGTGTGTTGGAGCTGGTAGAGTGAAGCGAGTCCGGAATGCCTTCAGCGCAAATATTTGCTTCTTTATGAACGAATCATTAAAACAGTTTCTTTTCGGCGTCGTGCACGAGTTGGTCGACGCTTTTTGTCTTCCATGCTTTTCGCTCGCGCGGCTCGTTCATTACAACGCAAACAAACATTTACGCCCGAGAGTAATTCGAAAAGCATCCGTTACTCTTCTCGCTTTTCTACTCCGCAAGCGTTTGGCATCAGTTGCAAGGTGGGCAAACACGCCCGCCGGCGCACAGCAAACAAAAAGTGATATGAAAAATTACGAGTAACTAAATCTTTATATATTTTCAAGGCGCCCCCGCCTGCCAGCTTCAGGCCACAAAGAGAGAAAAGTTTCAGCAACTTATTTCGCTCGAAACAGTATCGTGATTTGAAATATGAGCACGATTTTTGTTTTCTCCCTACATTAGGCATCTTGCAGGGTCAGTAAATCAACAAATAAATAAGTCTAGACGATGTCATGACTCGTCTGCGACTAATTCAAAGAATCCCAAGCTTTTCCTTTGCTGGGGAAGTAAAGAAAAGAGAAATAAAACAGAGTTCACTAAGAATCAAAGGAAAACAAACAGTCTGAGTCCTTTTCATGTTGCGACAACACTTAATGATCCTGATGGTCATCTAAGAGAGCTTAACAAAAAAATATTCGACGTGAATGCGAGTAGGCTTCATTGGTATTGTCGGTCGAGAGTTGTTTGATGGGATTTGCTCTTCATGCACTCCATCTTGCGAGCCCTTTTGTCGATGCTTTCATCCTCATTTGTGTCCTTTCGTCATCCCGTGCTCTCCTCTAGCCGAGGAAGTGGATTTTCTAGTCGACTTCCTGTCTCTGGCTTTTCTATGCGCTGGTAAAAGACTACTCGATTCTTATTTTTTACGTGGACTCGGCAGGTCCTTTCATCGTTTGACTCCTCGGGACGGACTTCTCTGCAGTAGTGATCGGCACATCCGTTTCCGCGCTTCCTTTCCCCAGCGCTTTGTGCTTGGAGGAATGAGAGTCGTTTTGCGACACACAAAAAAACCCGCTGGAAATGGTCTTTGAATGATCCTTTGTGTCGTTTTGTAAGCAATTAGTAAAAGGTCAAAAAATACAGGTTAAGTGTATCCATTGTGTAAACAGATGGCGCTAGAAGTGGTGTAAATTTTCAAGAAATTGCAATTCGCAATAATTAATTATATAAAATATACTCGAGGGTTTCTTGTTAGCTTCTCGCGGAATTTAAAATATGATCCCAATTTCGTTTACAAATTAACCGAACGAGACGCCTCTACAAGAGGGAGATGCTGTTGTGTAGCTTTTGGTTAATCACGTTTTTGGCGTGTCTAATTAGTGCGCGCCGACGAGCGTCAAGCACATCCAGACGCAGTCAGCGCCGGGGAAGGGGAAGAGATCGGGTTTTAGTTCCAGTTTTCCGCCATTGCCCTCGTTTGTTGCTCTATTATAAATTATCCAATCCGCCTTACACGAAACGCAGAGGAGGGTTGTGCGCGATTGCTTGTTTTCGGGCTTGCTAACAAATTTGTTTCGCATTAGAGCCGGGCGATAAGAGGAAAACCGGAAGAGTTGAAGTTAGGATTAAATTGATAGTTAATACACCATCAATTACTTTTCCAGCCGAGGCTTTTAAGATTTTCCTGTTTGACTTTTGAGTGGTGCATAGTTTCGCAAAAAGTTTTGTTTCCAGTCTGCAAGTCTAAAAGTAAAAGACGAATTGTTCCGCTGGCGCTGTAGCAGAGTGCAAAACTAAAACTTAAATTAATTAAAGGATTACTCCCTAAATGGCCAAAGTCAGGAAGAATTTCAACTTTTCCGTCAGTTGCAAAACTAAGATTACGGAATACAAAACTGTTTTGTGAAAAATTTAAAATCTCCGCTGTGATTTTTTGTCGGACCTTTTAACACTGATTAAAAATCTTATTGTTTGGAGACTTTTGACATTTCCGTGCATTGTTTCCTACGTTTTTGCATTAACCCTAATGAAAGTCCAAAAATTAACTCAGGGTGTTAGAGTAAAACGCAACAAGTTATTATTTACAAAAAAAGTTTTTTTCTTTTATATTGCGGGCAATTTTTTTTTGTGCAGATTTTCTTTTCTGTTTGACGTGGTTATATTAGTGATTCACTCACTCTGAAAATTACATTTTTCGGCTGTTTGTTGTTTGCGACACAGTCACTTGTTACATGCTTGCGCTCTGCTGTGAGGCTCTCATGTTCTTTATTGTTATTTTTATTAAGCGCGTCACTGGCGCGCGCGCGCGCTTTGTACTCGTCCTTTTGTCCTCGCGTATTATTCGCGTGCGCGTTGTTTTTCTCCCAGCCGAGCAGCAGCGTGTTTTCCTTGTGCTGTTCGTGTTTTGCAAAAGGAAAATAAAAAGATGAGCACGCCGAGTCCTCTGCCCCCCACGCAAATTACATTTTTGCCTCGTATTTTTCATCATTTCGTGCGTATCATCGTGTTTCATCATACTTTTCGGTTTCTTTTTTGTGCTTCATCTCAAGTCAAGCAAATTCTTAGACTTTTCGTCTTTTTTACGATCTGCGAACAGATTTTTAAAATGCAAAAAATGTCGTTAAGGTTCTTAGTGATTGCAAAATCTACTTTTTTGTTTTATTACATTATTTGTGAAAAATGTTTTTTCTTTCAACATGAGTGAGTAGTACTAAGGGCTGCAAATGTACGGGAGAGGAAAAAATAAAAGCGTCACGTCCTGCATATTCGTATTCGTTAAATTTGATTTTTTCTCGTTTGTTGCGCCCCGCTGCGCGTTGCTCTCTGCGAGTGGTGGACTTTTATCTGCATCTAAATAAAGCGGACGCGCTCGTAACTTGTGCTAAATGTCCTTTCGTTTTCTCTTCCTGTTCTTCCACCGTTGTAGACCTTACGACCACGTCTCGAAAAATAAAAGTAAAAATAAATCGCCGGCAGGAAAACGAAAAGCGTCGGCGAAAAAAACGTTTAGTTTTAGTCAATTTGCAATTTTTTACGTTTTTTTCACATTTCCACGACTTTCACAATCTTCCAACGCGTGTTTTTATTTTTATTTGATTTTATTGGCTATCGAATACTTTTCCTCCTAAAAAATAAACTTTTATTTTATTACTTTTATTGCCAAGTGTGTAATTTGATACGTTATTTGGTGTTTTCCCGCTGAAGAATTCCAAAGCGGAAGAACGATGAACTTCCAACATAATAACGCTCTAATAAATCATTAAAAAGTTGCCTTGTTGGCTCGCCATCCGCCTCCGTTGGCAGTGGTATGGCGCCTGTGGTAGTGTAGGCAACCCGCATACTCCTCGCAACAACAAATCCTTGCTCGTCGCGTCGTGTAACGTCCGAGTTATAAACCCGCATTCTCGCTCTCCAAGCAAACAACCTAACAAGAACCACACGAAAGAAAAAACATCAGAAAAAAGACCGTAATAGGTCATTATCCTATTTTTCACGTTAGTTTTTTCTATCTTGTTTACTTACTCACTAACCTAACAAGAAAAAAATGTGTGCTTTTAAACTCTAAGAGTCCAACGAGTGTAAACAAAGTTTCAAAACTTTTGCTACTAATTTTTTAAGCGGCACTTTCTCCAAGTGAAAAAAGTCATAACATTTTTTACGCGTGATCATTTTTTTAGTAGTGCGCGTTATCAGTATGCGACGTCACGTTTTACGCCGCCTCCCTAAGTGCCCTCTGCCGTCGTTAAACCGCGCGTTAATTATTTAAACCCGAGGTGACTTTTGTCGCATCCATGCCCGAAAATTTCACCCCACGCAGCGCGTATAAAACTGCATTTTATGCGTTTTCGTGCTAAGCTTTATGCACTACTACATCATAGATGGCGCTACGTGTGTACATTCACAATTTAACTGTCATGTATTATGTGCGTCCATATTGCGTTTGTTGCGTTTACTTTATTTGATATTTTTACTAAATGTTTCTTATGTGCGTGTTGAGTGTGTTGTGTGTGTGTGTGAGTGTGTGTTATTGTTTAAAATGCGTTATCGTTATCGTTTCTTTGTGTTCTTTGTTACAGGTTGTTGTTTCGTGACGTTCTTCACACGCAACGCGGCCCTGCAGGCACAGGGCGCACTGCACAATGTCAAGACGCTGGAGGGGGTGAGTGTCTCTTTCAAAATGTCTTCAAAATGTTTTTTTCCCTTTTTGCATATTTGTTTTCTTTGTGCGGTATTTGTTAGTTTTTTTGTTGTTTATTTTTTATCTTTTACATTTGATGATTTTTTTCATTACTAACAACGTGTTTTTTTGTGATTTGCTTGTGAAATATTTCGATTGAAAAATGGCGGAAATTGCGCGCCGCCATTTTTCATCGGCGTGATGTGACACGTGGTGAAAAATGACCGCGTCGGGGCGCGATTAATTGTTATTTTCACGCCACATGCGTCTCCGCCACCCACCCACCCATGATTACAAGTTTGGTGTATGTAAGTTTCAGCCGGAGCGTTGAAAGTTTTAGTTTTAACTCGACGTTTGACACGCGGGCGCTAATTATGAATTTGTATCGTAGCTTACGCAGCTGCGACTACGACTAGAAATCCCACCGAACGGTGTCTGACTATAGGCAACCACACATACACTAAAAATAAACAAGTCACGCTGATGTTTCGTATTGTCGCTGAACGAAAACAACGAAATTTAAATAAAATTCACCATTTTTTGCTATTTACGAAACGAATCTTTCAATGTCGTGCGCGTTGGCGGTGCGTGAAGTTGGGACGGTATAGTTTTGGGACTTGAAGGACACCCCAGCTGCTCCTTTAGGACACGTCTCTTGTGTTTTCTGCTTTCACTCTTTCACTCTCTGAAATGCAGAATAGAAATCTTTGAATTCTTCAAGTTTCTACAGGTAGAGAAGATAGAAGTCTAAGTACGTCTGGTACGTGCGCGCACTGCAAGCCGTAGAGTGCCGGGTTAATTTGTCACGCTTTGACGTGCGTGCCGCGTGCCGTGATTTATAATCCCGTAACGGGACGTCGCCGGAATTCGCTAGTTCTGGATTGCAGCGGTAGGGCGGGCGCGTGGGGAGATGATTGCACGAAGCTGCAGAAGCGGTGTGGGTTGTTGGGGAGAAGAGCTGATAGATTTCGCATGCGACACGTCAGGGGAGCAAATAGGATACATTCACACACCCACGCTAGACTGACGAGACATATTGAGATGTATTTAGGGTAAACACAATAAAATAAAATTAGTGCAGGCGGTTTTTGTTGGTTTAGTGATATGATATTAACTTGGGAATGCGTTTTGAAATCTTTTGTTGAATGTTGAGTTGAGTGCAGTTGCAGACGGCAGTGTGACGAACAGTGACAATGGCACAGCGCAGACAATTGTCGCATTGTGAATCGTTGTCATTTGTTTCCTTTGTCTGCTTTGTTTTATTCGATATTGCGTTTTATTCATCGACGTTGTCGCGTGTTTCAATTTGTATATCACGTTTATCTCATCGCATCGCATCTTTAAATTAGTTTATTGTGGGCATACATTTAAAAAGCGTCCGGTTTCAATGTTATATTTAAATTGCCAGGTTTTTTCAACAATATATTGTATTTTTTATGAATATTTAGCAGATTATAGGCCGGTTTAATAATATAACCGTTTTTTCATTAGAAAAATGTTAATAACGCAATTTAACGCCATCTCGATTTGAATTACGTAACTATAACTATAATTGAATCACAATAGCAACCTTCATCTCATATTTTCCGTCTTTCTAGCTAGGTAGGTATATTTTAGCGATAAAAAGTTGCCTATTTGCTTTTCCTAGGTTAAAAGTATTTTTATACCAAAATTTATAAAATTTTGTTCCATAGTTTTTGCTTGAAAGCGACACAAACAAACAAACACACTCAAATTCACTTATTTTACTAATAAACCAGAATTACATTCAAGTAATAATTAATATAATAATTAATTTTAAATAATTAATTATATATAAATACACATTTCGCCTGAACGAATAGTTTTGTTTAAATTTGAATTTTTTTATTATTAACTTTAAAACGCCATATTATTATGCACTGACCTTGACAGTGTCTTCTTATATGGGTTTTTATGATAGTTAATTACTCATTAATGCATAAAACTAAATATTTTCAAGTTGTTTAGTAAATTTTGCAATTAATTGCACTTTTACGAGATACATACTTGAACAGAAAATTCCCCTTTTCTTTATTTAGAAAAACACATTAACACACTTAATACTTTCCATGTTTTCAACTTGGCATATCTGAAACGACTCAATTCACTCCTTGGTTATTATTTTGCGCACGCTCCATTTTCCAATTTTTGATTATAATTGCGCGAAAATGACTGCCACTGGCCAGTGCATTTATATCAGTTGAATTGTTGATTGTGATGAATATTATGATTACGGCTCGGATTATAATGCGCACACAATTTCATACAAATTACGAGGCATTCGCATTCACATTGAATCCACATTACTGACATTACCTTTTACATTGTTGTGAATTGTTCTTTGTGTGAGATGCACTGCGGATTGGTATGCGTGCGCATGTGTATGTGCGTTAATATGGCGTTGAGTAATCGCTCACCTTGAACTACAAAACGGAGCTGCTGCGGGCATTATATTTGCGGGCCTGACGCTTCGGTCACCGGCGAGTAATGGATGGTTTATTATTAAGTTATATGAATATATGTATGCGTGCACTTATGCTCTTCAACGCATACATCATCCTGGAAGTTAGAGAATATCAAAAACAAAATTTTAGAATTTTTTTGAGGAAAAAAATTATTTTTACTTTTTACCCTGTATAAAAATATTTTATGCCAAAATTTGTGATCTCTCGCAAAAATTTATTCGAAAATCATTTGAATAATCACCGCCGCCACCATCGTTGCACGCCCAACTGGCTTAATTTGCATTAAGGCTGTCCTCATTGGAATTGACGCCGCAGTCGACCAGCCCCCAGACTGGTCATTATCGCGCCGTCGAATACACGATGAATGCGAAAAGTTGAATGAACCAGCAGCGCGAATATCAACGAATGAAAAACTGAATCCAGGTGAATATATCCCCGAATGTGTGCTGGATGAAAATCGAGCATTCGAGCGTGGCGGGTCAATTTAATCTCGCTGGCGGTGCGCGTGTTGTTAAGCGGACAATGCATGACAATGCGACGATAGCCATGGAGCATCATGCCGCACGGGAAGGGTGCGAACTGGACGCCGCCGGCCCAGATAAGGAATGAAGAATGAACGCGTCGACGTTTCGATTTTTGCCCACACAAAACAAGTTGCATGAATTCAAAACATGCAAAAAATGTCTGCATGAAAAGTTAAAAGTTAAAATTACAAAAATTATTTTTACAGGCTCAAAACGTAAAAAAGAATTTTCTTTAAAAATTTAAAATTATAAATTTATAAGTTAACAAGTCAAAAATTAATACTTCATAGTAGTTGAGTGATTGTTAGACAAAATAGCAATTGACTCGCATGGTGGCAGCGCAGGTAACGCGATCCATGAGTGTTTGGCGAATTTGTAGGCTTTGCGACAACAATTGCATTGTTCTCTTGCGCACTTGCCTGCCAGAACGGCATCGCATTGCACACGCAATTGTCACAGAGTGCGCACGGTGCACCATGGCTATCAGCCCGATTGCATTACACTTCGTCATCAATGCCATTGCCATACCAGCCGCATTTAACACTGTGTTTACAATTGGAATTTTTATTCGTTTCATACGTTTCATATTACGCATCGAATTGGAATTGTCACACTTCTAAATCAATAACATCCAACGCCGTATTCAATATCTAATGGATGTAAAAGTAGATAAAAAAGCTAAAAAAAACTTTCTCGCTTTTATTTTTGACGCCATGATTCAATATAATATGATTTCGAGACGAAAATCGAATTTTATATTCCTTCAACGCACTCTGAAAGTCAATTTTTTTGCTTGCGTTTTTTCTTTCACCTGTTGGCTGCGCATGAGATGTACGTGTGAAATGTTGCGATATTTCGTGATTCATCGTCGACGACTATTAGATAGTGAGAGTGTTGTGGCGGCGGCGCCGCTTTTGATTCGATTTGCGATCGTCGAGTGTCGTCGCCGCCGTAAATTTCCCAACTAGCGGCGCAAATTTAATAAAGACCATTTCGACGCCGCCGCCACCATCTTAAACCACCCCATCGGTCCACCCACGTACTCTACGCTGTGAAAAGAAGCAAAATGACGTAAAAGTCGCTCGAATATCGTATAGAGTGTGTAACTGCATCAGGTGGGAGATAAAATTGACAGCCTTTCAAATCGAGTCTGTGGAGAATTAATAACGTTGACTTTTATTACATTTATCACACACTCGGAGCGTTAAAAATAGGTTAGATGTTTTAAATGTAAGTTGGGTTGCATAGCGTGAATGCATCGCCAGCAAAACTTGAATTTATTGCGTATGTGGGTGAATTGAATTGAAATGGTAAATCAATCGGCACAAATCCGTGCCGCACTAGTGCGTGATGAATTAATATGAGCTAAATGTGAATTCGCGAGCAATTTACGATTTGCAAGCTCATCAGCTCATCATCATTACATTTTATCACAAAACGACAATTCCAATGCATTCCTTCATAAAAACTTTCTTTATAGTTATCGCTATAATTAATATTATTAATACCATCGAGATGATAATGATAATAATCCATTTGGGAAGATGTCGAAACGAATTTCGCGCTCGGCGCGTTGTTGGAGCTGTAGGAAACGATGTAGTTGTACTCTGGGTTGCCTACGGCGTAAGCCGATGGGCTTAGTAGCGAAACGGGCGCAGGATTACAATCATAATTGATGTATTAATAGACGTCTTAGATATTAAAAGACATAAATCAATTTGGTTTCCCTTGCTGCGTTTTAGGCAACCAAGTATACCGCGACTACAACTACGACTTTTGTCCGCGTCGGCAAACGTAATTCGTAATCATTGAAGTGAAAGAAATGCGCAATAATCGCACAATCCGACAGACCGGCAAGAGTGCGCAGGAGGGTTGAAATCGCCCAGAAAAAAATCGAAACGAAGAAATCTGAACCTTTTCTTACTGCGCGCCGGAGAAAAATTTATGTGCTTCGTTATAACTTTCATTAATCAATCAATCAAACGGCTGACTGAAACGAAATTCATTTATTTCTTTGCGTACTTATTGCGTTTTGTTAAATATTGATTTAAAATTTTCCAGATTTACATTTTTATTCGAATGAGTTATAATGAAATGTATTTTGGGTTGCAGATGCATCATCCAATCCAGATGAAACCGGCTGATAGTGAAAATCGAAATGGTGAGTACATTTGTTAAATTTGACATATACAACAACAAAAAAACATGATGCACTTGAATGAAAATGAAAATTATTACATTCACGGACACAGAGTCGCATCACCGGAAGCGCTTTGTGCGACGTTTTCCATTCGTCCGAATAGGTCTACTGCGTAGTATTTATCCTATTCTACAGTGTTGCATTTATATAAACTTTTTGTTTATTTTTTATTTGTATGAAAAATTATATTTGGAGTCCGACTCTGCGCTTCCGGTGCGACATTCATTCGTATTCCATTCGGTTCTCCATTATGCATTGCTCGTCGCAAGATGAAGGTGGAAGAAAATGTGGAAGCAAAGTGAAACACGTGACAATCTTGTGCAATCAATTTGTGTGACCTAGCTGGGTTGGTATTGTCGCAATGCAAGTCAAGAAACAAATTAAATCAGAACCGGATTTTATCTTTTAAAATTTTCATTTTTAAAATTATAAAATTATAATTCCATGCTAATTATGGTGCATTATATGTACGTATGCAGAGTAAATGCATAGTGTAACTTTCTAACATCGGTCGTAACACGGTGCGAAGGTATTTACTTGCGTTTACTTGCATTTATGGCCTGTTGGCGTACGAATTAAGTTGGTTAGTCGGTTAGTTTAGTCCGACACGAACGGCGCGCACAACTTTGTTCGCTATTTACTCGAAGGTTAGAAGCTTGTTGAATCTTCACGATGGCTTGAATGTTTAGGGAGGCTTCCGTGTGTGCATCTTGGATCGCAATTTTAGAGTTTAGACAATGCCTCACACACAAACATGTAAAATGTGTTGCATATCTTAGCGTAAAGTTATAAAGTTGGTAGTTGTATTTGTGTTGGCAGTATTGCAACCGGTAGCTCCTGTATGAGTAAATGAGAATATGGGAGAGGCGCGCAAGACATGGGCACGACTTGATTTATCCGAACGATGGATGTCTTATACTCGTACAGTATAGTCGAGTCGTGTGCATCGTGTGCAATGTGGCGCAATGCAATGCGGGGCGAGTAAATTGGTTGTAAATTTTATTTTATACTCCGCCTGAAAGGTGCGGAAAGTTGAAGGCAAGAATAGGGCGTTGGACATTGTGCGAAGGAGGCATTTGCACAGCGTTTAATTTATAAATTTTACAACATTATTTAAAATCGCAGTAGTAGTATTGGTATTGTCGCATTTGAGTTTTAGTGATTTTTTGCAGTTTGATTTGGATTCGTTGACCGTTTCAACGTCGAATGCTTTTTGTTTTGTGTGCGCTGTGTGTTTGTTTGCAAAATTACAGTTTTTAGCGTGCGTGCGCGCTGCTGCAAGTCACCAGCGAATCCGCGAATTCGCGCACAGAGGCAAAAACGGTCGGACACACAGCGATCGACAGTTAGAAACGAACGGAACGGCGACTCACCTTGCCGCAGCGCACCGATCGAATCGATTATTATGTAATTACACGACGAGGAGTTTAGAATTGCGCATTGCATTGCATTGCGCTGCACAAATGCTCGCAAATGGACGCGAATTGAACTGGACAGAAGTAAATAAACATAAAACTATACACAATGTTTTATCATAGCATAAAAACACCGGCATATCGAAAATAATGCGGATAATGTATTTATTGTGAACACCTGGTATATAATTAGTAAGCATGTTGAATGATGGACATCCCATCGCATTAGAACTCCCATCAATCCGTCGGTTTATTATGGCATATCGTCTAAAATGCACAAACGCTGTACCGCCGGCATGCATGGAACATGTTGCGCATGTTGCCATTTGAATCGACAAATTAATTAAATTCAAGGTGAAGCGCAATCTGCACTGCGCGCTCGATTTACCTGCATGTGCATAGCAGACTCATACCTCATAGATTCCCATCGTTTTTATTGTTTTAATTTTTATTTGACTTCCAAAGTCCAAAATTTTATTAATCAAAATTGTTCTTCGTTCCGAATAGAATAATGGTTGTAATTATGCATTTTGTTTGAAACAAGCATGACTAATCACGAAGCCATCATCACTTTTGTTTATTATTTGCTCGTCTTCGCTTGCAAAACCGCAAATCGCTGCGATTTTTACGACACGCACGGCGCAATCATGCCGAACGCAAATTATTATTACCGTAATAAACACACCCAATACAAAAGAATTGATTCGATGAATATAAAATAAAAATTTTTGAACTCTTGAATACGAGATGGCGCGGCGGTGATGTGTGTGATGGCTTTAATGGCTTGTGTCATCAATATCACGGTCGATGAATGTCGAGTCACTGCACTTGAGGCTGCGCCACAATATCCACACACTTGAGTAATGTGCAAAGCGTTACGTCAGCGAAAAGATTAATAATGCAAACGCGGCGTTTGTGCGGAAATTATTTTTATTTCGCTGGGCGCGAACGACGCGAGATAGAAATCTATTAAGTTTCTTGCTGATCGTCGTGGTCAAGTCAAGTGCTGTATGTTGTAGTTGTGTGGCTTTTGTTTTCGTTGATTGTGTTTCCTACTTTTCCCGAGTGTCGCGGACATTTTGCTTACGTTTTCTAAAATGTTTGTGTGCATTTCCTACCTACATACCTTTGTATGACCAGCATCTAGTCGTAAATGCAGCGCAGTCGTTGCGCGCGCGGCGTATTGACAACACGCGTTTATTGAAACACAAAAAATAAATTTGTGTAGATTTGGTTGCATACGTTGAATATATTGAAGGTTAGGTGAAACTTTCATAATGTTGTAATTTCGAAAAAAGCACAGCGTGTAACAATCGTGTAATTCGTGTGTGAATTGTGTGTGCGTGGTGCGTTGCGAGTGCATCATTTGCATGCGTGATGTATGCGCGACGCGTCACATTTTCCGTTTTGTATGCGACGCGCGTCGCGATGGCGCGAGTGGTGTGCGTGCAGCGGCGCGACGAAACGAAATGAGTCGCGGCGGCGCGTTCAGTTTGGCGTGCGTCGCGCTTCCAGACGGTCTGCGCACCACCGAATATATTGACACTTAAGCCTCAACTAGACGTAAACTTTGGTTAGGTGTGACTTAAGTCTATAAACACGTAAAGAAAAACAAACTGTGATGGATGTGATTGTTTTGGCCAGTTTTGCAGCGAGCAGCGAGATGAAAACGTAAAAGTTTTTAAAAAAATTTCTGTTCGTGTCGTTATGTCGTGACTTAATAACTACTTGTGTTTGTGATAACAATTTTTCTGTCGCACATAGTTTTGTCAATTGTCTCTTTCACTCTCACATTGCTGTGTTTGTGTGTGTTGTTTGTGGCCTGTGTGTGTTTGCACGTTTTGTTGTTTTGTTAATGACGAAGATGAAGAATCGCGTCGGCGGCCACAGTAATGGCAGCATCACCATCACTACCTCGGAGGGTCTTGCCGCCCCCGCTACCACAGTCGCCACTGTCAACACAAACGGCAACCACTACAATCAGCTGCCGCCCGCCGCGAACGTCAACCACAACAATAATCACACCGGCTCCTCGTATCCGGCTATCAGTTCCGGTTATTGGAAGCCGGCGCCTAATACGGCGCCATATTTACTTCCAGGTATAAAAAAAATCAAACATTATGTTGTCGTTTGTGGAAAGTTTTGTTTTTACCGAGCATAGCTAAGTAAATTGTTCATAAAAAAAGATAATAGAATATGAAAATAAGTGGCCTTCGATCGGAGCGCTCGCGCTGCCTCGACTCGTCATGAAAAAATGAATAATAAACTTTTGTGTTGTGTGACATAGCCACGTGCATATTTTCATGCTAAAAACGAAACCATAAAAAGCAACGAAATATTTTTTATGTGCCAGGGCGAGTATCATTAGAATTGTCGTCCAAAATGTAGCAAACAAACAAAACTTGGAAAGTTATAGCCGAGCGTCATTGTTTGACTCAGCCTTCGGTCGAAATTATCACCTAGGTAGTAATTCTCTGGGTAAACAATTAAGAGTGTTACGAAGAAATCGATAATCGACGACACTCGCGCACGTTCGGTTAAAAGGCGAAAATCACACCTATCACATGCCTGTGATTTGTGAAACGGCGATGCGTATAATATCTTCGAAACTGGGTTTAAAAACATGTCACATGTCGTTGCGTTTTCCTCGTTGTGACGACCATGTGCGTTATGCAACAAGTTGCAATGCGCATTTTTAGTGTTATTCGCGTTCGCTTCTATTATTTTATAGCGCTGCGGCAGTAAACGGGCCGCGCATGCAAAACATTGAAATTTACGACAAATTACGTTACTGTTTATACGTCATGTTTTTTTCTTGTTGCACGAAATGTTTGGCAAAAATATGCAAGCGACGATAACACGAAGGTGAATTCTTTGCAGTGGAATAATCATGGCATAATTGTGTTATGACTAAATTTAAAAATTGTTTTAGCAAGAATTCACAGTTAAATATTGCAAAATATTTGAAAAAGTGAAGAATTTATTCGATAATTTAATAATTTTAGAGGAAAACATTTGGTTTGTATAAGTGATGAGTTTGACAGTTTTTTTTTTGTTTATCGTTGAAATATCTTCATTATTTGCAAAATTTTACTAGAAATTTGCAAAAATGTCAATTAAAACTTAATTTCATGGAAAAGTTGGGGAAATTTTATGCAAAAACATAATATTTTTCAATTAGTTTCACTACTTTCAAGGTTTTATCTAATATTATAAATGCCAATGTGTTTTTTTGTTAGTTTGTGACGCTTTCACGGAGAAACTACTTTTGAGAAATTTTGGTATAGAGATACTTTTGACCTAGGAAAAGCGAATAGGCTACTTTTTATCGCAAAAATATTACGAAAAGGGTATAAATTATAATTTTAGTTATATAATTCAAATGGAGATGGCGCTGAAGTTCGTGAATAGATTTTTCTCATTTCTATAAATTAAAATCGTGTTTTTTACCGGATTTTGCATATTATCTGCCCAAGAACCAAGAAATAAAAATTATTTACGCCTTGTTTCTTAAAATCTACGTGTGCAAAAGCAATATAGCAATGTATAAATTCTAAACATATCAAAATTAATAGCTTTGTGCTATCGTAGATAATATTTACGACCACTTGTTGCTGTTTTTGCATGCATTTTCTTCGATTTTATCGGGAATGTCACCGTCATCGCTGCTACTGGCACGCACCTGCACAATGCATGTTTGCGAAGTAGCAACATTCCCGCTTTTGTTTAACTTTTTGTGCGCCAAAGTTGGCGCTGCATGTCAACTATTTGAGCGTTATCGGCGCGCTCGCCGATTGGCCGTGTCGCAGGTAATTATAATTATGTCGCGCGGCTCCGGCGACCGGAGTTATTATCGCCCGATACGTTTTCGATCGTTTTGTGTTTCTAAACAACGCGATAAGCTACGCGTTATTGGAAATGCGAGCGCATGTGAAAATTAAACAATGTTAAACTAAACACGTTTCCAGTAACAATAATCAAGTACACTACATGTACGACTACCAGTTTTAAATTACGTCTAAAGTCAAGTCGAGATTAGAATTTTTTGTTTTCGGTATTATTTCGTCACGTTGGCATTATTACATTTCCTAAGCTTTTTATATTTCCTGTCTTTATCAAATGTGATAATCTCGCGACACGCATTTCTTGAAATTGTGGTTATAAAACAGGTTGTTTGTCATTTAAGACTCCATAGTTGTTTGTTTCCTCGTTTTAAACGTAAATTTTCATTTGTTTCTCGCACCATCACTTTTCTTATCTCGGGTAAACACGCTGGAAATTTTTACGAGATATGCAACTCAATGCACACACAACACAGCCTCGAATTTTTAATTTTATAATGAGCGTAATAAACTTCACACCATTTGGTAACATAAACGTAGTTTGTTTAGTTCTTGCTTTTAGTTTTTAGTGTGCTTGTTTATATTCACAGCGGTGTTATCAGCGCGCAGAAAAGCGGAAACTTTTGTTTCTCGCTCGAAATGGGAGGCGCGCGGGGACGGTCAGCTTACACTTGCAGCTCTTCAAACGGCTGGAAACTGAAACGAAAACATAAAACGCACAGCACACTATAGCGCGCGTATCGCGGAATGTAAACGTAATTCGAGCTTTCAGTGTTTAGCATTCGCTTTTCGTGTGCGTGGCATGCGTTTTTGTGTTGTATGCATCGATAACGAAATCGAATACGCCAAAAACAAATGGACGGCTCCGAAGAGGCCGATAACTTATTTCAATCATATTCATAACAATAAACTGAATAAACAAAGAAATTGTTTGTATTTTTAGGTTATATAAGTGTAATTTATGTTTTTGAGGTTAGTTTATTACTAAAAGTTGATTTTATGTGAAAATTTTGCTATAAATCTAAAAAAATGAAGTTATTTTAATATAGGCAACCATACATTCATATGATGTATGATTTGCTGGCTTACAAAAGTGTACATTTAGCTTTTGTGTGGATTTCTGAATGTACGTGAAACTTTTTCACCGGAATCGGCCAGGTAAACGCCCGGGTGCGATATACCTGCATACATCGTCTGTTACAAGTAGAAACAACGTCCGGTAACTCGGGTCTCTGGTAAACTAAAACACAAAGCTCACTCTGCACACGCGGCGAGCTTTTATCTTATCGTTTTTCACCTCAATTCGTTATTTTTTTAACAAACTCAAAACTTTACCCAACCCAAAAAGATTATTATGTAGGTATATTTTAAATAGTTGTACCTCTATGCAATGTTATGTAAATGCGTTCGAATGTTGTTTTTGGGATGGTCAGCAACAGTTTGTTTAGCAGTAATTTAGTTTTGCGTAGAGTTTAAACGAAAATGTGTTTGCAAAACTTTGCTAAATCGAGTTTATCAAAATGAACCAACTTTACTAGTCCAAACAAAACTTTATTTTATTTACAGTTCGTTTTCCCTCTGCTCTGTGCTGGAATTTCAATAGCGACAATACGAAACTGATGCGCTTTACATGCGCGAGCGTTGGCTGTGCTTCCAACGTGTTACTTTGCACTAATTATCATCATCTCTAATGCTGGCGCTGTAAAATAATTTCATTGCTTTGCCGTGCTCAATGAATGTGTGCTAGTTTTAATTGGGAAAAGCTCCGCTGGCAAGGTGTCAGGAAAACAAGAGCGCACGCACTCACGCGCCATTGTTGATTATGATAAATCGATTTTCCTCTCAGCGGCGAGCGACGCTGCGTGTCGCTGTGTCTGTGAGGAGAAACGGGTTGAAGGCACACGTCTGGGATTCGGTTTTGGTTTTTCCGCTTCTCGCGGGTCTTCAATCACGGCGGGAAAAAAAGCGTGTGTCGCGACGTGGGTTGCATAGAAATCAGGCGGTATTGCGTTGGGCGCGTGTCCGCCATTTGCATTATCATCGCGTTTGCACGTTTTTCCGCTTAATAACAACGCACTCGACGGTATTAAAGGACGCATCGTTACAGGCGCACCTGACTGCAATGTTAATTGGCTATTTTTGAAAATTAGCAAATACAAGCAATTCTTTTTCTTTTGTTTTCGGAACTAATTGTGTTGCAATATATATTTTGACCCAGTTAAGTAAAAATATAAAGATTTACATGATTATCTTAAGTAATATATATGTAAATGTGTTTTTGTTTGTTTGTTACTCTTTAACGCAAAAACCATTTAACAAATTTTGATAAATTTTGGTGTTGAGATAGTTTTGATTATGGAAAATAACTACTACTACTTTTTATCGCGAAAGTCTAACTAAAAGGGTGTGAAATAAGGGATGAAAATTGATATTGTCATTAAATCATAGTTATAGTTGCATAATTCGAATCCAGGTGGCGCTAATGTGCATTATTTGCATTTTTCATTTCTTTAAAATAAAATTCAGAGTTTTATTGACAATTTCTGCACATAATATGCTCAAGAAGCAAGAAAATAATTCGTTTAGCTGTTTTTGTTTAACCTCCTAGGTGTATAAATAATTATCTAGATGTCATTAATTTTCATTTGTTTTCTTATTATTGTTCATAGGTTATTTTTTCATCCTTTCGCATCATTTTTCATTTTTCTTTCTGTTTCTGTGCCTCAGCCTGCTCTCGACCGCCCTTTGCGTTTATTTACGCGTCGGAATGTGTCGAACAGTCCATTTAAAAATAAATCGCCCGTGCGCGTTCGCGCAAAAATAATTGTCTGAACGTTCACCAAGCTAATGCGCTCTCGCGAACGCACACAAATGTTTGCGTAACTTTACAAGCACACCCCGTTTTCGAATGTTTGCGAACGCGTTTTTATTTGTTTGTTTGCTGCCCGTGTGTGTTTTTTTTCCTCCCTTCGACATTTTTTGCGATAAATTTTTGCGGTAATTTATCGCCGTGCGCATTTATTCAATGGCTAGTTTACTGAAATTGTTATTTATGACGCACACAAAATAAATTAAAACCGTGCGGTGTGTACACATATCTAAACTATCGCCCTTTTTCCGAGTGCGCGTTTAAATAAAATAATCTCCGCGTGAGTTATGCGTCCGCATTGCCATCGGCAAACAAACGAAACGTCACATCACATAAATTTTTATAGCCGCGCGCACACGCGTTTGTGTCTTTGTCGCGTCGATAAACAATTCGGGAATAACGCGTGATAACACCGAATGCAACTAATTTACGACGACCAATTTGTGATAGTGATAACTTATCCCGCATCAGAATTTGTATTTTTGTATTTAAACAGCGCCAATAGCGTCAATACCAATGCGCGCCTTGTTTGTATTGCGCGTGTTTGTTGTCTGGCTGGTAATAATTATAATTTGAAGCGTGTTTTACCGTTGTTCGAGCGATGGTTTTAAGTGGAAGTCGATACGCGACGATAAATCGAAGCGGGCGCGACACAAAAGGTACCAGAACCGGAGCCTCGCCGAGCGAAACAATCGCGCTTCCGGTGTGCCTGGTGCCGTGCCTTGCGGCTCACGGGCTGGTAAACGAAAAGAAAAATTATTAATGTTAACGCACACGGTATAATCATTATGGTGCGCTACCGTAAACGACATCGGACTATATTTAGCATAATAAGCGTGCCTGTCACATATGAAAACTCATTTATTACGCCTGAAAGCTATCAATAACTGCTTTCACTTATAAAAGTTATAAACATTATTTTGGGCATATTATTGGTCAGTATTTCCGGCTTTAATGTGAGTTTTATTGTGTTTGGGTTCAATTAGTGTGTGTGATATGTTGTTACACATTTAGTACTGGGTAATAGTGAAATAATTTATTTTGAATATTTTGTATTATAAACAGGAAAACAATGTTTGAATTGATTTTAAAATATTCAAAGTGATATTGTTTGATAGGTCATTAAATTCTTTCGTAGTGATGCATTGCATTGTTGTATTAATCAGTTGATATCCGTGAATTATTGCGTTTCTTCTTTATGAAACAAAATGGTTGCATTGTATGTAATAATGTTTAACAATCAAAGTCCAAACGTGTGGTACGTTGATAGTAGTAATAATAATTAACTTTTTAGTATTTCTTGCAAAATGAAAGCTATTTGAAAGCTAATAATTATATTGGCGTTTAAATTATACAAATACGTATTAAAAATGTGAAGATTTGTTTGTTTTTGTTTGTTAGTGTCACTTTCACGCGAAAACTACCCAAACAATTTTGATAAATTTTGGTAGAAAGAAAGGTTAGACTGTGGAGAAAGACATAGACTACTTTTTGTTACAAAAATATACCTTACAGGGTGTAAAATAGAGGATGAAAGTTTTATTTATTAAGATTTCTCATTTCTTCACAATAAAATTAAGAAATTGAAATTAAGCATTTTGCTTTTTTGCTTTAAAGCTACAGTTCTTGGACTATTTTCTATCACTATAAAATCCAAGGGTTTTTTCGAACACATGGTATACTCATAATCATTTACTTCGTGTTTCTTTAATGTTTTCCTTGTTAGTCAAAACATGTTTGATCGTTTTAAAGCACTACTAAATTCTTTTGTTTTCCCCGTATCGCATGGCACTTGAAAAATAAACGAGCGCGTATTTCCGTTTCCTGTTTTCCGCCTTGCTTTCCGCTTTTCGTGACTGCGCGCCGTCTTAAAACTAAATGGCCGCATAACCGACTTAATATTATCTCTCCTCGCAGGTATAACTCGTTTACGTATTATATTAGTTTTAATTTGCGTAATTTGCTAATTTACCGTCTGCGATTATTTTTATTCTCATTATTATTGCGTCAATAAAAGACACATTTGTGTGTGTACGAGATTACATCGCATCTATTCGAAGGTTTTAAATGTTATGCAACCAAATACACACATGAAGGCATTCAGTGCGCGCCTCCTAGAAATAGTATGTGATTTTCGGTGATTTTTCCGATGCTCCAGCTGCCAAATGTTAAAATTTAGCGTGTTTGCGCGTTTGGTAATTAACTCGTTTAAAATTCGAACGCGTGCGTTTTGGGTTATCTTGATTCTGGTCTTCTGCTTTCTGCCACCACTTGGCCGCTGAAAAACGTTTAAAAGCTCGACGTGTGGCTCGGGTTTCCGCATGAAAAGCTTTTCGATCTTTCAATCTCAGCGCGTCTGATTTTTGATGCGCAACACGCCACACGAAAATAACTTTCTCAAGTGGTGCGCTTCTGTTTCAAGCGCAGATTAGAGATAATGCACACCTCATAACTACAATATCAATGGTGTACTGTACGAGTATAAACGACAATTCCAATGCATCTTTCAAAATATAAAAAATAAATAAGTTTTTAAAGTTTTTACGGTTGTTCAATGAAGTGGGTAAATAATTATAAAACAGCTTTAGTCTGATTTTTTACGAGTCTATTAAGTTTCCCTAAAAATCCCGAATTCAAAGAGTTGGTTGTGGATGAATGATCGGGTTGGTTCTCGGGCACTCGTAAAATATATTTCCGTCTATTTGTCTTTCCGCTTTTACGTCTACTTCCGCGTCTACTGCTCAACTTTATCAATTTTTTTTAATATGGCGCATGTCGAATGCGTTTTTGTGCGCTTTTCGAGCTTTGAGGCGGCGGGCGGAGGGCTCATTTGTAGTGGAGTGCGGATGAACTTTCGTAGTAAAATGCAAACTAAACTGTTCTCGGCCGCCGCCAAGGACTGTATCCCGAAAGTTTGCCGCACGCCCCGGCGATAAAATAATACGCATATTAAAAAAGTTTGCTAATTTGTGTGCGCTTGTGCGCTTTTCGCGCTTGTTAGCCGAAAAGCACGGAAACGAAGCGGAGAAACCTCGGAATAAAGACGAATGAGTGAAGGAGTGATGAAAATGTCTTTGCGAATAGAGTTTTCACAACTTACTACTACTTATTGTTGATTTGCACTAAATTTATAGCAACAAAAACCCAAAAGTTGATAAATAACTTGTTTAAAAATAAACTATCTGTTAAACTTCTGCGTCGTACTACATATAACACATAACTTCTAGTTATCTACCTGCGTAGAATATGTATGAAGTTTGTGTTTTGTGTTATTCAATATGGCTGCAATTGCGTTTCAACCAGCATAACCTACTTTGGTACTTGTTTTGTATTCTCCAAAGTATCACTTATATCACCTGCCTAAAATGGACTTCGCCTACTTGTGGTGTTCGATTCTAGTACAATTTTAGACGGATTGACGAAGCCTGTTTGTTTAACGCTACTACTGTTCTTATTGATTTTAACCGCTCATTAAACCGTTAAGTAAAGTTTACTTAAATGCAAACATTTAAACAAAATTAAAACATCGGCTGATTAATACGTAAATTTGAGTCAGCGGTATCTTTTAATGTCTTAACTAATATTATAATTGCGGTCGGGAATTATTTTGTTTGTTTGTGTCGCTTTTAACGCATAAACCATTTGAAGAATTTTGATAAATTTTATAATTTAGGTAATTTTGACAAAGCAAAATAAAATAGGCCACTTTTTGTTACAAAAATATGATTAGAAGGGTGTAAAATAAGGGATGAAAGTTGATATTAAGATTTTATCATATTTATAGTTGTATTATTCGAATCTAGATGGCGTTGAAGGGCATTATTAACATTTCTCTTCTCTTTAACATGCCTTTATCTTTAGAGTCCGACCGAAACTATGTGCGAACTGAGATGGCAAGTGACCACCACGACTTAGCCGCGAGTTAGCCGAACGACGCACGATAATTCACGAACACTGAGTTTCGGTTCTGCCAAAAGTTTCAGCCAATTTTGGCCGAAACCAAATTTGAAGCCAAAACTGAAACTTTTGTCGGTCACTATTTATTATAATATGTAATCTGAGTGACACATTTGATGACAAAGATGCAAGGCCCTGATTGTATAGGTGAAACGAGGAGAAGATATAACCTAACCAGTGGTGTAGTCAAAAATGAATAAGTCTCGTTTCAAATGAGCCGTGTACCACCGGTGGTACACGCCGTCCCACAGACCAGACGCGTGTGTACCACCGGTGGTACACGCCGTCCTTAACGTGTTAAAAGACAATTAAGAATTTTATTGAAAACGACTCCACCCACTAATATTTGCAAGGAACAAGAAAATAGGCCAAAACTACTTCGTTTTGTTATTCTAACGGAATTAAGTTTACGTTATGTGGTGTTTGTTACAGATTGTAGCTTGTTTCGATGAATGGCATATGATATTGGCCGGCTTTCGCCTATTTCATTAATTTTGTGAAATAAATTCACGCGATTTGCCCTTTTGCGATTTCATATTGCACGATGCAATATGAGGAAAATCATCATCAAACTTCCATTATTCACCAAATTAATTAAAAGTGGAAACAAATTAAATTTTAATAATTAATAAATTCACCGATTTGCATACGCTCTGCGCACTACTCAATCGGAAGCTTGGTTAAAATAATGTTTCATTAAATTGATATTTATGAATTGTATGCAAATCTATTTTGAAATATTAAATAAAAACTAAAATAAAACGCAAAACCTGCGCAATGATGACTGTCCAAACAGCTATAGACTTAAATGAATATAAAATATAGTAAACTAAATAATAAACATAATAAATGTGCATAATTTAGTTAATATTTTAATTAAATTGCATTTTCGCGAATAATTGCGAATTTGCGCGCAAAAACAAACGGAAAAACAGTTTTAATCGTCGACTGTTTCCATTCGGCGCTCGCTGCCTCGCTGAGTAACTCTGTTTAGGCAATTTCAACCCGTTTTTTGTTTTGTTTCGCCGCTGTTTTTTCACGTCTGTGCGCAGCGTGTTTTGCATTGCGCCGAAACGGACAGGCTTGAAAATATAATTGAATAATTGAATTTTCAGTTTCGGTTCAGCGTCAGACTCGCGGGCAATTCGCTTTGACGTGCGGACATTAAGTTTGGTTATATTTAACGTTTGTCTGCCGGTTTGATTGTCAGCTGAGTTGCATTCGCATTTCTAAATTTTCTAAAGGATGCGCTGATTACTCAATCAGTAAAGGACGCGTACAATCATCTAGTGTGGTGTAGACGAGGATGCGAACAACGATGGCTAATTATAATTGTTTGACGCGCGCCAATTATTCGCGCGTCCGAACGGTTCATTTCAACTTATTTTTAGTTTTTCGTAATTCTAACTTAACACTTGACTAAATATAAATGTTAAAATATTTAACACTATTTATGTGTTTTTTTTTTAAATTATAATTAATTGTTGTTTTATTGTTACAGAAAGAAAACTATTTGTTGGCATGCTGAGCAAAAAGCTGTGCGAAAACGACGTGCGCGCCCTCTTCAGCGGCTATGGCAACATCGAAGAATGCACAGTGTTGCGCGATCCAGCCGGACAGTCACGCGGCTGCGCATTCGTCACCTTCGCGACAAAGCAATGTGCACTGAGCGCAATCAAAGCCCTCCACCAATCACAAACGATGGAGGGTTGTTCAGCGCCTCTGGTGGTGAAGTTTGCTGACACGCAGAAAGAGAAAGAGCTCAAGAGGCAGCAGCAGATGCAGGTGAACATGTGGGGTGCGATTGCGCAACAACAGGCGCCGCAGACACTGCAACAGCAAGCACCGCAGCAGTACTCGCAGGTGACGCTGCCGGCGGACGCCACCTCACAGCTACAGCTACTGCAGGCGATGTCGTCGATGAACAGCACGCTACCACTTTTGCAGCAACAATTACTAGGTGGCAATGATAATATCATGCCAATTGGAATGCAAAACCTGGTGACGTTGGCGGCGATGGCACAGCCAGCGGCGGCGGCAGCCACTGCCGCCTCACCTTTGTGTATGGCGAATTTGCTCGGCAAGACTACGACTGTGGATCGGTCTTCGTTGTCAGCAGCCGCCGGTCTTCAGCCAAGTTTGGCTACTTCGGCTGATTTAAGTTCCTATGGGTTGTTTACCAGCGCCACGATGTCGGCGGCGGCGATAGCTGCTGCGGGGAAGCAAGTTGAAGGTATGGCACAATCAAATTCCTTTGAACATTGTGTATATTTATAACACTGCAACAATTTGCATTTGTTTTGTTTAGCTCGGTTATGTTTTTGTTTTATTTTGTGCTAATGCAGCAACCCAACACACATTCAAGTGTGCTTGGTGTGTTGCATGCACACGGACGAGAGGGCGACACTTCCGTTTCGTTTTCATCCGCATCCCTTTGCCGCCGGCGGCGGCTGCTTTTTTTCGTCCGTGTCGTTTCCGGCTGTGCGCCGCGCGCTTTGTGTTGTCGCGCTAATGTAACATAACGCATTACGACATTACTAATTCCGCTTGAATTTTAATGGCCGGCCGCCGTAATGTAACGTAACGCCGCTTGATTAATGACGCCAGCGTGTCGAAGCACCGCGCTGCCGTTCGCAATCCGCAACCATTTGCGTGTTTCGTTATTTATCATTCCGTGTTTTTGTCTGTCGGCCAGCTTTGCGAAAGCATTAGTTATCATTTAGACGCACAACAAAATAGACAGCGGATTTAAAAGAAATGCCGCCATTTTGAAAACAAACAAGACAAGACGTTAATGTTATTTGTTTCGGTTCATTGTTTCGGCAGGTCCTGAAGGATGCAACCTGTTCATTTACCACCTGCCACAAGAGTTCAACGACACCGACCTGGCGTCGACGTTCCTGCCCTTCGGCTCGGTGATATCGGCGAAGGTGTTCATCGACAAGCAGACGAACCTCTCCAAGTGCTTCGGCTTCGTGTCGTTCGACAACGCCGCCTCGGCGAAGGCGGCCATCCAGGCGATGAACGGTTTCCAGATTGGCACCAAGCGGCTGAAAGTGCAACTAAAGCGTGCGAAGGAGGCGTCTCGGCCTTATTAGCCGTGCGCATGCGCCCACTTTCCAAGCCGCTAACTACCATCATTTGATTCCCAAATCCTTGGAACACGCGTCGAGTGCAATCTTTTCTAATCTATAAACAGAGACAATGACAAGCAGGAAATAAACTGAAACTCGCCGCTCTGCCCATAAACCAAGTGGGAGGAGCCCAGTGTAGTGCATCGCTATCGCCGGGGGCGCAACCCCCGCCTACGAAACATACCAAAAAGCAAATTAGTCTTTATTTTTTAAACAAAGAGAAAAACAAACATACTGGACGATTGAGGGACAGAAGCTTACCAAAAAATGAAAAGTCCAAAAATAATAGCGCATAATTAATGAAGACTATTGATAAAAAAGTGAAGAAAGTGCCACACTTGTATTGTACTGATCTAATGATATGTTGCAGACACATACACTTGAAAACAATCACACAACACACACGAACACAAGAGGTAAACACCGTGAACACGTTGCTAAGACGCTCTCAGGATCACCGCGCGGCGAAAAAATCCGCACACGAACCACCACCAATCAAATCGGATACGTAGCTAACACACCACACACTGTTAGGCAACCAAACACACAGTATCACGTAAGCAACATCACTTTTACCTTACCTATTATACAAAACGCAGCGATAGCAACACGGAAACCGAACACAATTGAAACCCAATTTACAAACAAAAACAATAGCAATTTATGGCTGCTGTGGGGGCGCCACATTCAAGACAAACGAAAATTGTAAACAAATAAAATTGGAATTGTAACTTGAATCACGGGCTACTGCGAATGTGTTTTGGTAGATGGCGCTATAGGCAATTTATTACAAACGTGACACGCGCGCGAACGAACTCTTTGTGTGTGTGCGGCATTATGAACTAAACAAAACATACAAAAATGAAAACAATGTTAAATGTTATGTTTGGATATATTTATATATAAATAACAAATTAGTGAAAATTGTAGGGTTTTACAAAAAAAATAACAAACAACAAAATGAAGCTAAACAAATTTTTGATTGTAATCAGAGAGCGACGAGAGCGCCACAGTTGTGAAAAGATTCCGTATTACATACTGCTGAACATAAATTTTACTAAGATTTTCTTGAGAAAATATGCGAAAAAAGACGCAGAGTTATTTTACTTCTAAACGATGATGTATTTTTCGAAAGCGCAGCGCAGTTATGGACGCCGAATTTATTGTGTATCGATAATCGTATTATGTTTTAATTTAATTTATAGTTTATCTAGTTGCAAGACTTGTGAGAAGAAGCGGTTTTCATTTGTTTCATTTATTTTAATTCATTTTTTCGCGGCCAGTGTCAGTAATCGAACTGTAATCATTATTTGTGTTTGATTTGGTTTTATTATTTTATATTTAATTTTTTTTTGCGTTGTACGGTTTTTTCATTACGCGTTTCTTTTTTTGTAGTCCGAGTGTCGTTTTATTTTTTGCGTTTTTGACAGTTTTACGTTTGTTTCTTTTAGTTTTTCTGTTGCAAGTTTCACATTTCTCACGCGCAAGAAAATCCAGTGACCAATAAGTGATAACGATTTACGATTTAAATATTTGCAAACATGGCGGCGCGACACGTGCACACACACGCGGCATGCCACATATAGTTAATATTGATTGTATTAAATTATAAAAAAAAATGATCAAGATTTAATATTGTACATTTAAGTGTTTTACACAGAAACAAAAAGCAAAAAAAAATGACGGCGATTTTCCATGTCGGGAAAAAGTCATTTTGATGAACGTTGTTTGTTACGTATTGAAACGAATTGTTTTCATTTTTCGTTTGTAATATTCGTCGATGGTTTTTGATACTTTTTAACAATTCACACACAAATTGAATGTTTGTTTACGTTCGAAGTCGTTTCGAAAACTATTTCATTACTTTTTTCTTTTTTTCGTTTTTGTAATTATCATTGTACTTAGTTTTTGTTTTATTCTGATGTATTTCGAGGGCAGCTGCGCATGCGCGCGCCGCTCGATAGTCGAGTCGTGGCCATAATGTGCAGAAGGGTGGAACTATATTGTTGAATGTACTTTAATTTCTATATTTTGTTATAACTATGAGTCTTATTCGATTATTTCAAATATTTGATTAAATGAAATGAAAATGAACACGTTTTAATCACAAATTTCTTTCAGAAAACAGAAACATCAAGAAAAAACAGGTTTGTTTAGAATAATTATATGTAAATTTATGTTTTAGGTCCGTGAAATAATTCTACTAATGTAAATTAGTTAAGAAAATAGCTGCATATGCTGTTTATTGTTTATCTTGAGGTAAAATTATGCATAACATTGGAATTGGCGCATTTCTCTCGTATATTTAATAGAAAAACATAAAAATTCAAAATTATTCCGCACAAAAGAACGGATTTGCATGGGAAAAGCACTCGGCCGGGCTTACGGCTAAGCGCTCCCACTCAACCGTGCCAGCAGCTAGAAAAATGCAAATACTCATCTCACCGCATGTCAGGGGGTGGCGAAAAAATGAAAACTTGATGCAAGATACCACCGCGCTCATACGAGCGAAATTTCTGCACACAGGTGCGCGAGGTGCATTTAAGGGTGTAGGGTGGCGAGTAGTGCATAAAACTCGCGCCGACGGGAAATTGGCGAGCGCGCATCGGTTAATGGAGAAATAATTCAATCAGTTAATATCAACCTGCTCGCCCGTTCACTCTACTCGGGCGCAGGGATTAAAACCTCTTGTGTAAAAGCAATCTGCGCGTTTTTTACTGTTTTATTGCAAAATTCCGCATCGAATATATTACCCAAGCAAAGTTAATACGCGGAATTTTAAATTACATTCCACATTTAACCAAAACTAAAAAAACGACGCCATTAACTGCACGGACATTATCTTCCGGAAACATAATCTTCCGCTGACCGTTCGACGTACAATTATAGCTCGTAGTGCATTACTGAAACATACGGGTCCATTACGTGCCGAAATTACGCATTGTTTATTAGCGCGCTCCAATAGTTATTAGTTATTGCTCTCCACTCGCGTCGCTGCATTAACGCGTTCGAATAAACCGAACGCGGACATTATCCACAACTCACATAACAAGCGCTAATGTTTGTTTGCGTGCCATTGCCAAATATAGGCAACCAAATTTACAACTCAACCGTACGTTTCTATATATATATACTATATAAAATTGTTTTGTTTTACACCGTCAGCGTCTTCATTTATCTGCTTGTCACGGCTGATAAAGCTCCCCGGGATTTGAAGGAACGAATATGATGGATTTCGTGCGCCCGCAAAGTGGGTGACAGCTGTCATCGTCGCGGAATCCCGCGGGTTTAGCCCCTGTGTACGCGATGCATTGTTCTTTGCATACTTGTCAGCGTGCAAGGACTCGACAGACGACAGCCTACACCTATTGATAAACGCGTTTATAGATAATGCACGTCCTTTTCGGGATATTCAGGACACCTGGATCCATTCAAACAGGTAAAGCTGCAATCATTTGTTTCCGAAGCTTTCAACCGCGAACGTATATTGTGTTATCCGTATACCGGGTTGCATATATTCGGAGTTTAATGTTTTGTGTACAGGCAGTGTTCCCAATTGCACTTAGGGAACTAAAAACGGGATAAAATATAGCGGGTTGTCAGTAGCACATCAAAGTAGATGTCTTTTTGTTGCCTGCAACGACGTCGTGCGAACACTTTTTGATGGATGACATCTGTTTGTGCGCTTTGCGTTTCGAGTTTTAATGCGTTTCTCGTCTGCGCAATGCGCCAGCAATTGCATAATTTGTTTATATGAACGCAATTCGAGTTCGGCGAGTGTATGAATTTAAAATAACAGCGTTTCCTTCGCAGTAATGTTTCGCGCTGTACATGATGGTGATACTGATTGTACAATATATTGAACGCGGGTTGAACACAGTTAAATTTAATTTTCGTGTTTTGATGATGCATTCATTGATGGTATGATGTGATGTGATGTGTTTATTGGTGTTAACGCATGACGCAACACAGTGAATGAAAGCGTCAAAATAAAACGCTGCGAAACGCATGGAAACGCACTTTACGAGCGCGAGTTTATTCAAAACTAGCTGCGACTGTTAATGTTTCGTCAACACGTCCGGTATTTGTTTGGGTGCCATTAATGCATTTTTCAAGTGTCGCACTATAAACAAAAACAGATTAAAAACGTATTAAATTGATGCCATTCTATATAATTCTTAAAAATACTAGAGATTTATTTTATTTTTTATTTAAATTTAAAAACAATTGCAATACCTATCAGGTATTTTTTTAAATTCAAGTGCATATTTTAAATTTTTCGTTTTTTCAATTGTAATCCTTAAAAAAATGATGAAACGAAGGTGATCAGCGTTTGCGTGGTGAGCGGGGTGAATAAAATGGCAATTTTCTTTGCATGCAAATGGCGTGGAGCGCGCGGTGCCTTTGAAGATTTTTCCGTTTTATAAATGCGCAATTAAGTCGAAGCGCCCGGCGCGCAGAAGGGAGTCATTTACATTTAACGTCCCACCTTCCGTTCGCGAGGGTGGTTTCACTTTCCGGAAATATCCAGCAACGTACCGCTTGTTAGTTTAACTAGCCCACGGTGGTTTTATACCTTACGTATATTTGCAAACTGAAAAATAGAGAAAGAGAGAAAACCGACGATTAGTGGTTTCTGTAATTGCGGTTTGATGAAGATATATGTGTTTAGAGAGAGAGGTATCCCATCAACATTTTCTTCTTTTTGTACAAATACGGCTCCTCCACCAAAATTTTAAAATCAAAATAGAAACTTCGATTTTTTGCTGCGCGAACAAATTTTTGATATTATATTAACGTAAATATTTTTAAATTGACTTTAATAATTAAATTATTTATATAAAAGGGTATATTGGTGTATTTAAGTAGAGGGCAAACAAAAAAATAAATAATTAGGGAAATATTACTGTTTGCTGATGTGGGTGAGGCACACAGACTTTTTACTAGTTTTTTTTTTGTTTCTTGCGTCTTGAAAACTGCACTCTCGTGCAATGTTCGGCTTTCTTTGGCTTTCTTCTGCCGCGAAATGAGCTTGTTAATGTGTTTATGGCCGTAATGCGCTCGTTTGCGCTCGACGCGCGGCGTGCGGAAGCCGTTTGCGTTCGCTTGCGTGCGGAAAACGAACGGAAAGCCATTTTATAACAATTTAAACCGAAACGCCCGCATAAGAATAACTAAAATAAGCAACTGTATTAAATTCAACTCTCTGAGAGTCCATACACACGCACAAAATAATCGAAACTAAAAGATATATAAAGAGTTGGAAAAACAGCGTAATTTCCCGAACAAAAACCTCTGATACTTTCGCGTTTCGTTCCGTTCGTTCGTTGTTTATTTAAGCGTGTTCTGTGCACTCAGTGTGTGTATATACATTATTGAACAACATTATTTCAACTTCCGATGGTTTCGTCGAAATCGACGTTTAGACGTGAAATATTCATGCATTATGTCGCACACGTTCTCGTTAAAAGTAAACGCAAACGATGAGCGTACCTTAAGTGCCATGACTATGAGTAGGCACTACGACGGCTATTGTCGAATGTCGATGGCTGGCTGCGCTCTCGTGCGGTTGGGCGCTGTGTACATTGAAAATTCACGCGTGCACGTTAACTGAAATAACGCGGCGCACAAATCAAACAAATTGTGGTAAACGCGCGGGAGGAATCGGAGAGATTGGTGGAATAATAGAAAGTTTCGAGTTGACATAGGCAAATGTTCAGAATGTACAAGTACCGCATTGACATGCTTTAAAAACAATCGGCAAGAAGAGGAAACCGCCGGTAAAATTACAAACAATTGGATATTTGCATGAAACTGGTTTAGACCTGTTAATGTGGTTGCATAAATTGTTTGATAAGCATGAAGCTTAAGGAAAAAATACAAACTAATTTTCACAAATAGTTTTTGAATAATTTGAGGACTAAAAGTGGTAAAAAAATGCTTTTTTCTTAAATAATGAATTATTTAAGTATTTATATATACAAAAACAATACAAATATCCAATTGATTTTGTTAAAATTTATTGTTTTGAGTAGTTAAGGTAATACACATCCATAACCCGCAGCAAATCCAGCCAAATTTCGGTCGTAAAGTGGCAAAAATAAAATAGAAATCCAAGCGATATAAGTCGAATATTGTATTACTCGTCGTCGCAAATTACAAAACGCGATTTATCTCGATTTATCTCCGGGTATTCGAAAAATCCAATATCATTTTCCATCTCGACATGAAATAAAAATACATCTGTATATATTCCTCAATGGCTGCCCTCTCCCATTGCGCAGAGGGATGCGAGCCGAGCAAAAATAAATTCGAACATCGGGAAGAAATGAAAATGAAATAAAACTATAAAATATAGCCGAGTATCTCTCCACTCTCCGGGTTGGGAACGCAACGAACCCTTGCAAACGTACACATTTTCCGGGAATTCCCCTCACACTCGAACAACGCTCGCTGGAGTTGTCAGATTGGTGGACTACATTCGACAACATTCATTTGCCGAGCGTAATGTTCGATGCGTTCGTCGATGTTCAACCGTATCAAACTTCAAGCGCAAATATTCAACACGTGATGAAAAAACACGCAATGAAAACAGAAACGGAACAAAAAAAAAACACGAACGCAACGGGAGATACGTACCTACCTGTTCATTTGGTTTCATAGCAAACAGTTGTAATACAGTTTCGTTCGAACCTCCGGTTTCAATGCGTACTTGTATTCAATTGTTCCAATTTCCATCTCAGGTTTGTGAACATAAACAAAACACAGCTCATTCCAGGACAGCTTTATACGCATGCATACAATGCTTGTTAACAAGTTAGCATCGGCAGTAAACTGTATTCGAACAAATATATTCGATAGGTGGCAGTACGTAGTGATAGGACTTCATGGAGGTTATGTTGCAGTCTATTGTCTTAAATTTCTTTCATTTTGAAATGTTTTGTTACACGATTTAATCGTACGTGTGCAAAAAACATAAATTTACTCCGCGTAAACATTATTGGTTTTTAATATATTTCTTATCAACAATCGTATTTGCATATTTATCAAAATTAGGATGTCTGGCAACAACGCGTCTGAAATAGATGATTTCTCCGATAAAACCACAAATACTAATGAAATATCCAACTAATAATGCAACTATAGCTCCAAAAAACTTTTGCATACTCATTATTGCCTTTGGACCATCATCCGTTGAAATTTCCGCAGTCAATGTTGTTTGCATCACGTCATTCAACCACTTCTCAATCAGCCCGGCTTCTATAACTCTGCTAATAAATTTATCAAATTTTGGTTTTATCGGTGAGTTTTTCTGCAGGCCAATAGAAACAGGCATGTTGATGATGCATGTCGACATGATATGTAAATTTCTTTCAGCGGCAATCTGTTCATCGGTAAGGTTGGACCGCGTCAATTGAAACTTTAATTGTCTTTTTACTGATGTCTGCTTTAGGAAGTGAATATTCTCGTATAGAGCAAATTTTCCTAAGGCAACACGCTCGGTTGCTACGTCCGTGTTGTTGATAATTTCAAAACGACTTCCTAGTTCTTGTGAAATAGGATCTAGGGAAGTCAAGAAGAAGTCTTTATTGAATTCACCCCATCCACCAATTGATAAGTCAGAGGCTAAAAGTTGTTCTAAAGTATCGATTGTAACTCTAAAAATGTTATTATTACGTTTAGAACTGGTTTTGTTTATTTTTATAAAATTTTACCTTGGTGATGGATTAGCCAAGATGGCCGTCATGCTAGCACGATAACTAACCACAACAAGTGTGCAGTACAACCAATACCACCCAGTCAACATTCTCAGCGACCATCCTGTGGGGACTTTTGGAAGTGAAATCATCAGAATCATACCGTAAGTATATAAAAATGAGTTAACACCCTCTCCAAACAGGTTTAAACCTTCGGGTTCACCTTCTTCCTTAACCACTTCATGCTCACGTCGCATTAATGTATATTTTAAATCGGTTGGAGCGTCTTTTATTTGAGGAATTGCCGGGTTGCGTTTTTCTGGTTTCCAGAAAGTTTTCATCAAACCCATGTGAAACTTTGCTAAATAATAGAAGAAGAAGGAGATGAAGAACATTGCTGTGAGGACACTGAACCACATAATAGGTCTGCAATAAAAGTAAAACCATTAAAAAGATAAATATTTGCATGGTAATAAATTAATTATTACTTAAAAGGTAAAATTAATGTTTTCCATGAGTTATCCGTCAAAGATTCCGGAGTTAAAAATGTTAAACATTCAGTTGTATATGGAAGTGTCAAATCCATAATGTTTAATATATAAGGTGTGTAATAGAAGTC
The DNA here is from genome assembly GCF_025399875.1 of Dalotia coriaria. Taxonomy (NCBI): domain Eukaryota; kingdom Metazoa; phylum Arthropoda; class Insecta; order Coleoptera; family Staphylinidae; genus Dalotia; species Dalotia coriaria. Next base: position 9,088,118 of record NW_027045445.1, read on the forward strand.
ACCAAGGCCAATTTCAGCTTTACTACGAATTAATTCACCAAACAATCCACTCAGCGATCCATCTTCCTGTTTATCCCCCCCCAGAATTCCTCATCTATATTTTCAGGTTCATACAATTCCGGATAGAAGTTCATTGTCTTTGCTACAGATGATAAAATCTACACAACAACATAAATTAGGTTATGTTGTATAAAAATGTAAGGTTATGTTTACTTCAATCTCAATGCCACTGAACCCATAGTTGCCTGCTTTTAGAATACTCCTCGAATCTTTGAACGGTGGGATATCCACTTTCTTCGCAGCGGGAATGTGTTGGAACGTCGCCACCTTCATGCTCTGATTCCTCAGATCCGATGTCTTATCTCGGAACAAGTTGACAGCGAGGCGGAACTTGCCGGCACGCCAGATGTCCACTCTGCGTGGCACTAGGACACCGCGAATTGGCGCTGGGAATGGCACCGTGGATAATTCGAACCACGGGATTGTTTTCTTTTCATTGTTGGGTAGTTTTTTTACACCTAGGTATTCTTTGATGAATATTACGTTTACTATGCGTTTCCAAATGTAGTGTAAATCTTTGTCGAAGAGACGATTATCGTAAAGAATTACAAAATTTGCTCTTGTGTCCAAGACTCGATAACTAAAAGATGAAATTTTTGATTATATTAAATATAATGTATATTTAGTTGCCTACCGATCGCCATATTGTAATAATCTGGACATTTGTAAACCGTTCGCTAGGAGAATGATGTAAGTTTGACAATCTTGATGTCGCACTTTGATTAAACTTTTTTGTGTGTCAGGGTATGGTGATAATAGATCATCGTGGTCTTCTACTAATATCTAAAAGATGAAAAACATTTTATATCAGTTATAAAGTGGTTTTAATAAAAATACTTACAAGAAAATAAGAAATGTAAACGTCCATATTAAAAAAGACGTCTTCTCTGAACACATTGTAATAAACTGAATCACACATGATGACAATGCAGGAATATGTCTTGATTGATTTCAACATGATGTCAATCAACAATTTCTCCATTTCGCGGCCTTCTTCTGTTATTTCCTTAGCTAGAATTTGTTTTCTAAAACCGCAATTTATTCAATCACTAAAATTCTTTTATATTTTGAATACAAACCCTGGTTTAATAACTGGTTTAGGAGCATCTTGTGTTAAACTCAAGTGGAATCCATTCAAAAATATCAAAAACCAAAGTATTTGATGTTTCCACATAGTGTTCTTTCTTGATTCTGGCTACAGTCTAACTTAACAGCAAATTGAAGTTACTTACAAATCTAATTTTATTTAAATTGCTTTCATTCCTTGTCTTTACCTTTATATTCATTTAGTATTGATTGTAAATCAGAAAATGTAATTTGCTTTAATTGAAAACACAGCTTTTCATTTAGTAAAAAGGTCAAAAGGGTTGAGTGACGTGACCCGATGTTAAAACATTATTTATTAAAATGTTTCCATCGAGTTTTGGGTTCATGCCAAATAAAATATATGTTATTTGTGAGTTCAGTGCAAAATGAACGAAAGGAAATTCAGGAATGAAACACGCTGCGCCATCTGACATACTTTCCAGTGAATATAATTTCAATACTTTGTAATATGCTAGAACAGTGTACTTTTCACACTGCAGATGTCGGCATTCATTCTAAGAAGTGTAGTATTATAAGTTAATAAAGTAATATTGAATTTTTATTTTGTTTGCGTTGATTCTTTTATTTATGGATTTAATTTTATACTAGACAATTGATAATGTCACTTTGGTGAAACATATCCAATGAAAATAACTTGTTTACTTGTTCGTTTGTGTGTGTGTGTGTGTTTAAGCGGCGAAGATTGTGTTTTATCAGGTATCGTTGGCTATTGCAGTTTTGCAGTCGTCTAGGATGCGCGCACATCACTGCATACCAAGGCCGCGTGCGCGCGCCCCTGACGCTAGCCACACGCGCTCAACTAGAGCGGCTTAAGCCTTCCTTTAGTCGAGTCGTGTTGTTTGTGGTTGCCGGTTATCGCCACTCGTGTGTTACGCGCCGCCATTATAGTTCGGCAACTATTCTATACGTTTTCTCGTAATAAACGGATATTGTGCTGTGCTACTGAAGAATTTCGCTAGAAGTATTCTCAAAACCTTAGCTGGCAGCTATGAGGTAAGCAGTACAATTGGAAACAAATGGAATTATCATCTCACAAGCATGTTCTCTCTCCAGTTCGACTTCATAATCGACGTGCCAGATGATTGAACGCATTTTCTCATTGCCAGTACATGTATTTGATGTGCGCAATTTGAGGTAAGTTTATAATTGAATTATTATTATTCTTAATACGTACAATGTACACGCAGAACATTCATATTCGAGTTGTTTTCGTTTCTTTCTCTACTTGTTATCAGTATTTGTATATAAACAACTTTTTATCGCGTTCAACTCTCGTTCTTGCCGCGTGCTGTCGCATTCACGGCATGCATTCGAGTCGTGTTTTATAATTAAATTTATTTCTAACTTTCAAGAAAATTTTATGTTTGTAACTAATTATGACCGAAAAAATCAAGTCCGTCATAACATGCCGTGGAAATTTGGCTCTATACCGCAAATTATTTTAAACATTTGCGTGTTTTCTTAAAATTTATATAGCGAAAAACAGTCTTTAAAATAGATTTGAAATATTTTAATTTTGTGATTATTCGAACCACGCGGTGGAAATTTGGTTGTATCTGGGAAACCTTTCGTGCGATTTCTATGATATTTTCAAATTTAGATAAAGCACTATTATCGTTTGATTTTTCCTTGTTTTTTAGTTATATTGCAATTAATCGCAATTGTATAGTTGAGTTTCATTCGGTTTACCGTAGCAGGGTGACGATAGAAGTGACTCGTATTCTGGGCACCGTACGAGGGTAGCGGTGGAAGTGACTCGTTTTCAGGGCACCGTAGCTGACTCCCGTTTGCCCATTTTTTCTTATGAATTAAAATTTCATCTCTTATAGATGCATTTTAATTAGCGTATCTTATAGAAAATTTTACGTATATTAAGAATTTGAAATCTGTTCGTCTATATCTCTTTTAGTTTACGTGATATTCGCAAGTCAAATAAATCGTAAAAAAATTAAAAATTGAAATTTTTAGCACTTTCAGTCGCGTTTTTATACTATTTACCCCATGGAATTAACGTATTTTAAACTTTCATCTGATAGAGAAATTTTCAGTCATCCATAATATGCAATTTGTTGGGTGCTAGCTCTTTTAGTTTGGAAGATATTCGCTATCGAAAATCGTCGATAAAAATTATCAAGCAAGCCTTGGCAATTTTTTCTTAAGAATGAAAATTTCATCTCTCAGATTTCCGCTTTAACTAGCTTATCTTATAGAAAATAGTCCGTAGAATAGTCTCTGCGATTTGTTCCTATTTATCTCTTTTAGTTTACGAGATATTCGCCATTGAATAAAATGGGCAAACATTGAAAACTGTCACTTTTTAGCACATTTAACCACGTTTTTAGACCGTTTACCCCACAAATTTTAAATATTTTAATATCTTATCAGATAGAGAATTTTCCAATCTTTCATTATCTACATTATTGGTAAATGACGATTGAGCGATGAACTGTTTTTCACACTCACACATACACACACGCATGCACGTTGTTTTCAATTTCATTGTAAAATAAACCTTGTTGCATATTTGATAAATGTGTTTTGAATATTTTCAAGTTGATAAATATTTTCAAAGGTTAGATGGCGCTACGATGTACGGTTTCGCGTTAAATATTGCTTATCGGTGGTAGTGAGTGCACACCGTGTCCGTGTGCGATCACGCGATTTCGCGCAAGAGATAAGTTTGTTTACCTGCAGGTATCGAATCTTTATTTCGTGGAATCAAAACACACCGTTGATGTATATTATATTAGCATCGTAAATTTAAGCAAATATTCTTCGATTCTTTCATGAATATAACTAACAATTTTATACTAATTTAAATACATTTTTATTATCAGTAGATGATTACGGACTAATGTGTTACCTGGTAAACAAGAAACGATACATGTTCAAATTAAATATCACTTAATTATTTAATGTAAAATTTGGCAATCTGTCAGCATAAGAAATCAGAATTACTCAAATCGAATTTTAATTTTTTATTACATTAACTAATGTAACTATCGAAACTACTGTATCATTTATAGATAGAAATAGCATGGACCAAAAATTGTAAAATAAACTTGTATTGTTTATTTCTATATTTATTGGCAAACGTGAGCATTCGACACAAGAGTAGTGTTTGTTTTGAACACAATTCACACTTTCTTATCGCATTGCCGTGTGTCGTCGTTGCCATCCCCTCACGCCTCATCTTGCTGCATCATATTTTAGTTTTGATTGCAGGTATCGTGCCAAATGCAATTCGCGCTCAAAGTGCCGTCGACGCGCCGGCTTCGCGCATCTCTTGATTTCTTATCATAAACTGTCGCGTCGTTGCTTGCGCAGTTGGCGGCCAGTTTTGTGCCGGTCTCCGATTGATCGAGACGTATTCTACGCGACTCGTATTGTTTGTATTATATTTAATTTAATTTACTATTTGCGCGTTTATCGTCCGGCCGGTTTGTGATCGCGCGGCAAGTGTATATTGCAATTCACAATAGTTGCTAGGTGAATCAAATACATCATATATTGTATTTTTCTCCGATGTATGAATATATTATTATTAAATTTTATTAAATGTTTTAACTTCTTTTCTTTTAATTACAGCACTTCCTGTGCCCCAGTGACTAATGCGCACAAAAACTCGTAAGTTTACAATTCAATCAAAATTTTTGTTCCAATTTAAAACAAAACAAATCACAAACAATACAAATTTGAGCTGGGTATGTAGAGATATAGAATTAGATTCTCGGTCGGCTTGAACTTTTTTGTTGCAAGACTTTGACCTGCAACCCGCGAAAATTTGCATTAAAACGTGATTTTTTTCAACCTTGTTTTGTGAAATAGTTTTATTTTTTCGGGTTGGCACGCGATTTTTCTTAAGAATTAAAATTTCATCTCTCAGATATCCGCTTTAACTAGCCTATCTTATAGAGAATAGTCCGTAGATTAAGACGCTGCGATCAGATCTTAAATATCTCTTTTAGTTTACGAGATATTCGCAATTGAATAAAATGGACAAAAATTGCAAAATATCACTTTTTAGCACTTTTAGTCGCGTTTTTCGACCTTTTACTGTAGGAAATATAATTATTTTATATTTTTATCTGATAGAGAATTTTCCAGTCTTTCATAATCAACAATTTGTTGGTAGCTATCTCTTTTAGTTTAAGAGATATGAATTTTTGAAAATCGTACCCCCCCTTGGCAATTTTTTCTTAAGACTTAAAATTTCATCTCTCAGATTTCCTTTTAACTATCCTATCTGATAGAGATTGGTCCGTAGATTAAGACGCTGCGATCAGATCTTAAATATCTCTTTTAGTTTACGAGATATTCGCGATTGAATAAAATGGACAAAAATTGCAAAATATCACTTTTTAGCACTTTTAGTCGCGTTTTTCGACCTTTTACTGTAGGAAATATAATTATTTTATATTTTTATCTGATAGAGAATTTTCCAATCTTTCATAATCAACAATTCGTTGGTAGCTATATCTTTTAGTTTAAGAGATATGAATTTTTGAAAATCGTCGAAAAAAAGTATCAAGCACCCCCCCTTGGCAATTTTTTCTTAAGACTTAAAATTTCATCTCTCAGATTTCCCTTTTAACTGTCCTATCTGATAGAGATTGGTCCGTAGATTAAGACGCTGCGATCAGATCTTATTTATCTCTTTTAGTTTACGAGATATTCGCGATTGAATAAAATGGGCAAAAATTGATAAATGTCACTTTTTAGCACTTTTAGTCGCGTTTTTCGACCTTTTACTGTAGGAAATATAATTATTTTATATTTTTATCTGATAGAGAATTTTCCAATCTTTCATAATCAACAATTTGTTGGTAGCTATCTCTTTTAGTTTAAGAGATATGAATTTTTGAAAATCGTCGAAAAAAAGTATCAAGCACCCCCCCTTGGCAATTTTTTCTTAAGACTTAAAATTTCATCTCTCAGATTTCCCTTTTAACTATCCTATCTGATAGAGATTGGTCCGTAGATTAAGACGCTGCGATCAGATCTTATTTATCTCTTTTAGTTTACGAGATATTCGCGATTGAATAAAATGGGCAAAATTGCAAAATGTCACTTTTTAGCACTTTTAGTCGCGTTTTTCGACCTTTTACTGTAGGAAATATAATTATTTTATATTTTTATCTGATAGAGAATTTTCCAATCTTTCATAATCAACAATTTGTTGGTAGCTATCTCTTTTAGTTTAAGAGATATGAATTTTTGAAAATCGTCGAAAAAAAGTATCAAGCACCCCTTGGCAATTTTTTCTTAAGACTTAAAATTTCATCTCTCAGATTTCCCTTTTAACTATCCTATCTGATAGAGATTGGTCCGTAGATTAAGACGCTGCGATCAGATCTTAAATATCTCTTTTAGTTTACGAGATATTCGCGATTGAATAAAATGGGCAAAAATTGCAAAATGTCACTTTTTAGCACTTTTAGTCGCGTTTTTCGACCTTTTACTGCAGGAAATATAATTATTTTATATTTTTATCTGATAGAGAATTTTCCAATCTTTCATAATCAACAATTCGTTGGTAGCTATCTCTGTTAGTTTAAGAGATATGAATTTTTGAAAATCGTCGAAAAAAAGTATCAAGCACCCCCCCTTGGCAATTTTTTCTTAAGACTTAAAATTTCATCTCTCAGATTTCCCTTTTAACTATCCTATCTGATAGAGATTGGTCCGTAGATTAAGACGCTGCGATCAGATCTTATTTATCTCTTTTAGTTTACGAGATATTCGCGATTGAATAAAATGGGCAAAAATTGATAAATGTCACTTTTAGCACTTTTAGTCGCGTTTTTCGACCTTTACTGTAGGAAATATAATTATTTTATATTTTTATCTGATAGAGAATTTTCCAATCTTTCATAATCAACAATTCGTTGGTAGCTATCTCTTTTAGTTTAAGAGATATGAATTTTTGAAAATCGTCGAAAAAAAGTATCAAGCACCCCCTTGGCAATTTTTCTTAAGACTTAAAATTTCATCTCTCAGATTTCCCTTTTAACTATCCTATCTGATAGAGATTGGTCCGTAGATTAAGACGCTGCGATCAGATCTTATTTATCTCTTTTAGTTTACGAGATATTCGCGATTGAATAAAATGGGCAAAAATTGATAAATGTCACTTTTAGCACTTTTAGTCGCGTTTTTCGACCTTTACTGTAGGAAATATAATTATTTTATATTTTTATCTGATAGAGAATTTTCCAATCTTTCATAATCAACAATTCGTTGGTAGCTATCTCTTTTAGTTTAAGAGATATGAATTTTTGAAAATCGTCGAAAAAAAGTATCAAGCACCCCCCCTTGGCAATTTTTTCTTAAGACTTAAAATTTCATCTCTCAGATTTCCCTTTTAACTGTCCTATCTGATAGAGATTGGTCCGTAGATTAAGACGCTGCGATCAGATCTTAAATATCTCTTTTAGTTTACGAGATATTCGCGATTGAATAAAATGGGCAAAAATTGATAAATGTCACTTTTAGCACTTTTAGTCGCGTTTTAGACCTTTTACTGTAGGAAATATAATTTTTTATATTTTTATCTGATAGAGAATTTTACAATCTTTCATAATCAACAATTCGTTGGTAGCTATATCTTTTAGTTTAAGAGATATGAATTTTTGAAAATCGTCGAAAAAAGTATCAAGCACCCCCTATTTTTTCTTAAGACTTAAAATTTCATCTCTCAGATTTCCCTTTTAACTGTCCTATCTGATAGAGATTTTAGATTAAGACGCTGCGATCAGATCTCTCTTTTAGTTTACGAGATATTCGCGATTGAATAAAATGGGCAAAAATTGAAAAATGTCACTTTTTAGCACTTTTAGTCGCGTTTTTCATCCTTTTGCTATAGGAAATATAATTATTTTATATTTTTATCTGATAGAGAATTTTTTAGTCTTTCATAATCAGTAATTCGTTAGTTGCTATCCCTTTTAGTTTAAGAGATATTAGTTATCAAAAATCGGCAATTTGTTCTTAAGAATGAAAATTTTATCTCTCAGATTTCCGCTTTAACTCGCCTATCTTATAGAGTATAGTACGTAGATTAAGATGCTGCGATCAGATCTTAATTACCTCTTTTAGTTTACGAGATATTCGCGATTGAATAAAATGGTCAAAATTTGTAAAATGTCACTTTTTAACACTTTTAGTCGCGTTTTTCAACTTTTTGCTATAGGAAATATAATTATTTTATATTTTTATCTGATTACAGTATTATTTAGTATTGTTTTAAAAGCACAGATTGTTCATTTTGTGTTGATTGTTAATTCTAACATAATTCAAATGTATGAAATATATTTGTTTTAATTAATACTTTCGTTTAGTTTCAGCATTTGTTTTGCCTGGCAGTCCGATAAGCTGTACACTGGTACGTTTATAATTCATTCATATTTTTCAATTATTTAATTCTGTCTCTCTCTGTATTAAAATTTATTGCACGAAAATTCCGTAACGCGAGTTGTATTGAAATTTGTGTGTGTGCACCGTAGTACTCGTTGCGCTAGGAATTGTAGTTTTTTATTATAACACGCGAACGCGGTCTTAAACTAAGTTCAGAATAATTTGCCCAGATGCGGAATTTAATTCTTTATTTCCCTGTATTGAAATTTATTGCGAGAAAATTCCGTAACGCGAGTTATATTGATAGTTGTGTGTATACGCACTAGTACTCGTTGCGCTAGGAATTGTAGTTTTTATTGTAACACTCGAACGCGGTCTTAAACTAAGTTAGGAATAATTTTCCTAGATGCGGAATTTAATTCTTCATTTCCCTGTATTGAAATTTATTGCGCGAAAATTCCGTAACGCGAATTATATTGATAGTTGTGTGTATACGCACTAGTACTCGTTGCGCTATGAATTGTAGTTTTTTATTATAACACACGAACACGGTCCTAAACAACTTTCGGAATAATTTTCCCAGATGCGGAATTTAATTCTTTATTTTCCTGTATTGAAATTTATTGCGAGAAAGTTCCGTAATGCGAGTTATATTGATAGTTGTGTGTATACGCACTAGTACTCGTTGCGCTAGGAATTGTAGTTTTTATTATAACACTCGAACGCGGTCTTAAACTAAGTTAGGAATAATTTTCCTAGATGCGGAATTTAATTCTTCATTTCCCTGTATTGAAATTTATTGCGCGAAAATTCCGTAACGCGAATTATATTGATAGTTGTGTGTATACGCACTAGTACTCGTTGCGCTATGAATTGTAGTTTTTTATTATAACACACGAACACGGTCCTAAACAACTTTCGGAATAATTTTCCCAGATGCGGAATTTAATTCTTTATTTTCCTGTATTGAAATTTATTGCGAGAAAGTTCCGTAATGCGAGTTATATTGATAGTTGTGTGTATACGCACTAGTACTCGTGGCGCTAGGAATTGTAGTTTTTATTGTAACACTCGAACGCGGTCTTAAACTAAGTTAGGAATAATTTTCCTAGATGCGGAATTTAATTCTTCATTTCCTGTATTGAAATTTATTGCGCGAAAATTCCGTAACGCGAATTATATTGATAGTTGTGTGTATACGCACTAGTACTCGTTGCGCTATGAATTGTAGTTTTTTTTATTATAACACACGAACACGGTCCTAAACTACGTTCGGAATAATTTTCCCAGATGCGGAATTTAATTCTTTATTTCCCTGTATTGAAATTTATTGCGAGAAAGTTCCGTAATGCGAGTTATATTGATAGTTGTGAGTATACGCACAAGTACTCTTTGCGCTATGAATTGTAGTTTTTTATTATAACATGCGAACGCGGTCTTAAACTACGTTCGGAATAATTTTCTCAGATGCGGAATTTAATTCTTTATTTCCCTGTATTGAAATTTATTGCGAGAAAATTCTGTAACGCGAGTTATATTGATAGTTGTGTGTATACGCACTAGTACTCGATGCGCTAGGAATTGTAGTTTTTTTTAGCAAAACACGCGAACGCGGTGTCATTATAAGGTATAATTTGCCCAGATGTAGAATTTAATTCTGTATCTCTCTGTATTGAAATTTATTGCGAGAAATATCCATAACGCGAGTTATTGAAAGTTGTGTGTGTGTGTCGTAGTACTTGTTATGTATATTAAGAATTAGGGGTAGAAGTGACTCGTGTTCAGGGCACCGTACGAGGCTAGCGGTAAAAGTGACTCGTGTTTAGGGTACCCTACGAAGGTAGCGATTGAAGTGACTCGTGTTCAGGGCACCCTACGAAGGTAGCGGTTGAAGTGACTCGTGTTCAGGGCACCCTACGAAGGTATACTTATTTTGCCTATTTTAATACTTTCTTTTATAGAGATATTATTAGTTGCGGTGTTGTAAACATCAATTATTTAATTAACTAAAATATACAGTAAACTTATTCGAAGACAATTAGAAAATAATAAATTATTTATTTGTATTGGTACATTACAAATTCCTGTTTATCTTTATTCTTATTGCGTCACAAAACCAATATATTCTTTTCTTATGCCGAGAAATATTGAAAGTCAAAATAGATTTTGTATATTGTGAATTTTTACTTTCGTCTTCTCAACTACGTGTTTACCACTACGTTTGTGTATAAACAACTTTTTTGTTCGACTGACACTACGTACGCTATCGCTTATCGCTACGTACCTGCCTTGTACCTGGTTTCGCGCAGCGCACACGGCAGTCGATTCACCGCGTGGTCCGCGAACGCGTGTCTCTAATCGCCACGCGTTTTCAGACTTAAATTATTCAATTAATCATCGTGTATTCTTTTCGTCATCAGCAAAATATTCGAAACGAGCATGTGTGCCTGCTTTGTTTGATGAGTTGTGGCGGTTAGACTGTTCTTAAGTGCGAAATAAGTGTCCGTTAATCTCTCCGCGAGTTTTCAGTTAATCAGATTTATTTCTGGGTCTAAAATTTTTTCATCAATGCACTGGTAGGTGTTTAATCACTTTTTTTCACGGAAAGTTAAGACGGTTTAACTTAAATTGATTATTTCATTTGAGGGATATTAATTTTGCAGATTACAAACACATGGTAGCATTTTTATCAAAATTCTTAGTCCTGTCCCCGAAAATAACATGCATAATTTAATTATTACAAACACTGTCTTAAAAAGTATCTGAGGATTATTAAAATGACAATATTCATGTGGTCGACCACGCTCACTTTGCCGTCGACCGTCGGGTGGTTCCTCTTTTTGCTGAGCGAAATCGAATTACACTCCTTATCATCATTAAATTAAAAAGTTTCTTGTTGATCTAATAAAATCTTTTACGTTGAATAGTTTTTCGCTATAATAGTTTCCATATATCTTAATATTTGCAAGTAAATAGTTTTTATCGTATTTACATACGCTTGCCGTCTGCTGATTTGGATGTTTTCCGCCTGATGTTCTATCAATTTATGATGATGCTTCACCCGTTGGTTACCTTATGCAGTTGATGCTATCAACTGATAAATATATACACAATATATTAAAGTGTAAGTGTTTTATTCTTGTAGCAACTTTTTTACTTAACTTTTCCGATGAATTTCGTGTAAAATCTTTGAATTTATGTTAAAATATAGTTGTTTCGGTATAAATTTCTCTCGTCATGATGTGAATGTTGATCATATTTGTAGTTTTTAAAATTTTCCTTTTGTATCATCCTGTGTATATGTTTTCCTAACAGTACTTTAGTAAATAGCCTTTATTTGTGAGTTTTGAGTGTTCTTTGTTTTAAACTTGGGATTTTCCTTCTGGAACACTCTGTATATTAGCTTTTCTTTGTATCAGTGAAAACTTTCCTTCGGTTGTGGTTTTAGAGATTTTTTTTGCACTTTAAGTTTTTTTGTAACACCCTGTTTAATAGTTTCCCGGAGCATCGGGTGGAAATGAGCAATATTTGTAGTGTTTAGATGTTTTCCTTTTTGATGGTTGAATTTTCTATTTGTGACACCTTGTATAATAGTTTTCTTTCACATCTCTGAAAATTTTGTTTTGACTGTTATTAGAATTTAACTTCTTGCACTTTGAATTTACTTTTTGTAACGCCCTGTATATTTGTTTCCCAGAGTAACCTTGAAAACCAGCGATATTTGAGTGTTTAGATGTTTTCCTGTCTGCACTTAATTTTGTTTTGTAACACCCTGTATATTTGTTTCCATTTTCAATCACGAAAAAAATTGACTTTGCTAATTGCTTTATCCCTCTAGAACTTAACTAAGTGGTACGCGCTTGCTTGCGCGGCAAAGCAGGTCGTAAGTCCTGTTTCAATATGGCGGCATGAATTTTGTTGACTTGTAAAATCTATACTTGTATTATTTTACATTGTATTTATTAATAAAGAAAAATTAAAAATATTTTTACAAGTTCTTAAAAGGATGTCCTTATAAGGAGTTCCCTTTCTCTGGGGATGATCCCCCACCATAAAAATTGTTGATATGCCTGATAATTCTGGGGATGAAGCGCAGAGACATCGTAGCTGTAGGATGGGCCGGGAGCAATGGACGCACCGAAGCAGTGGACTGTCTTATAACGACACGTGCCAAAAAATTTAAAAATCTCATCCACTCCTGTTCTCTTTCTTCTATCTCCTCCTCTTCTCTACTCTACTCTCTGTTCTCTTCCTTCCATCTTCTCCTTATTCTCTACTACTCATTCTTCTATTTCTCTGTTCTCCCGTTCTCCTTTTACTTTCTTATTTCTCGTGTTGCCTTAACTTATATTTCAATTTCTCTTATATTTCGTTGCAATTCATATATGCAACCCAAATTACACCAGATATTTTAATATTTGAGAAAAATGCCTTCTGTACCTGAGATTCGATCCGTGTCTGCTAGCATGCCAACAGGTGCACGTCTCCACTCGACCACCGAGTGTTTTTATTATTGTTATTTGATTCTTCTATATATGTTTCTGTTTTTCTTATGTTTTTAAAAACAACAACACAATCCAAGCAACAGCAATGCATTGCACACGCTTCACGCACATAAGATTTATATACTATATGATTTAAGACACCGATACTGAAAGCAACAAAGGGGACGCAACAAAGAACTAAGAATTAGTTTATAACATTACAATGTGTTTTATTGACAATATTTAAAATACATTTATCTTTCAAATAAAATAAAAACATTGAGGAATCTCAAATCTCGTAGCAATAAAGACTTACCTTAAAATGTGCGCATCTCCAATACTTCTTTTATGGATATCACAGATTCCATGACTGCCATAATCAAGAACTGGGCACCAACGATGTCTATCAGCAGGAATTAATAATAAATCCAAGTTTTGCCAATATGCGAGAAGATAAACGACTGCCGATGAACACGCACGTGGCACACATAAGACCAACACCGTTGCAGATAATTCCACAACCAAATAATACATAGCGACGGCCGACGGAACATTCCAAGCGCACAGGCGTACAGGTTGCGCCACATTAGCCTGTTACGAAAGACCGATGAAGGCAATTACAGAATTAAAGTAAGAAATGCGAAAAGTCGCACGAAGATCGACTGACGAACAAAACACGTGTTAACTGTAGAACAGCGCGCGATCGACTAAACTGAAAAGAGAATTGCTATCAGGCATAAACAAAGCAGATAGCAAAAAACGCTCCCAGTGAAAATACATTTATAAGTTAAAAATTTACGACTTGTTTCGACTTGTAGCAAGCAAATATAAGTGCCGATTCTGAACCGGATGCCATAAAAAGTGTCATATTGTAGTTAATGATAAACGCTATTTGCGACACATGACAACACGTCCATAGCAGTAAATGGCTACCTAATAAACTTGTTGATGAGATGTAAAATGTTATTTTGAATTGACTATTTACAGTGCTGTACTTCAATGCTGCACTTAACAAAGCAAAGAGTAAATGCAAACTAACAATTTGCACTTGATAATCAAATTTATCAGGTAGTCATGCATTCATAGGAACACTGCTTTCATGTGCATTAAATGACATTTAACACTAACTGCAACATGACGGTATCGAATCAAAACATAACACACATTAATTTGACAATACAAATTTGTGCAATATATCTACAGACTAAAACAAGTTTAAAATTATTGTAGCATTTTGTGCACAGAATCAAAATCAGCCGAATTCTGTTCATTTTAGTCCAAATTAAATTTATAACTAAAGTTTTATGTTGCTTATCTCAGTCAAACTAAAGAATAACTAAAGCTTAAAATATAGAATAAAATATAAATATAAAGTAAAGATTTCGTCGGGTGCTTTTTTTTATATAATTCAATTTTATACCCGGAGTAGAATTGAATATAACTATAGTAAAAACAATGCAATGTAACTTATATCGCAAGGCAATGCAATATGACATGTTACGCAATAGCATTACAATCTAACATATATTGCAACAACAATTTGTAATGAAATCTTGGGCTGCATTTTGAAATAAAGTGCGTGGTAAATCTAAATTTGCCAGCAGCATTAAATTTTCAATCAAGTTTCAATATTATATAAACAAATATTCTTAAAAGCGCAGGTAACAATTCTTTAGTTCTTGTTCAGTTTCGTCGAGTCTTATCCTGCACAATTGGTTGGATTTTGGACCTGGTTTCACATCTCTGACAAATCAAGTCAAGAAGTACTTGGTCTTTCTTTTTTCCCATGCTTCAGAGGCAGCGTTCGGTAGGTTCATCCTCGGTGCTGCTTTTCATGAACGACGCCGCGTTAAACCTAAAATATACACATTATTAGAATGAAACGTATGCATATTTTTAGTCTTTCGTGATATGAAATGCCCCAAAGTATATGAAAAATCATATCAAAAATAAAATATTACATAAGATTACTTACATTTTGGGAAAAATCAGGCAGTGTCCTGAGAACACGTTGTAAAGAAACCTAAAGATGCTTTCTTTTACGGCTTGTTATATTTTCGACAAAACTCTCTCCAATACAAGGCGATAAATCATTTTCTCCGGTACCATAATCTGCGTAAAAAAATTAGAAAAACATTAAATTCTACCACTTACAATTTGAAACAAGTCCGAAAATCCTAGTGCGTTCTGAAGAAACCAAAAGATGCTTATTGTTATGAACTGCTACTGATTTTCAATAAAAACTTCATAGGATAATAAGTGCGGTAGGCCCGTGCAGATTAATAGGCCGTTTCCACATCCACCTGAGGTGAAAACAAAACTACGTTAGCATAACAACGAACAAGGAGTAATTCAAACAATTTACATCTAATTTACTCACCTTGGTACTGCTTCTTACGGCAAAGTAGACTAGAATCCGAAAATGAATTTAACAGCCCCTCTTTAAAAACGGTTCTGATGTTCTTAAGAGGTCGCTCCCAAGAACTATGAGAAAAGAGAATTAAATACCTTACTAAAACAATTTTTCTATACACAACTATACAAGAAAAATTGTGAGAGAAGAGATAAATCTTTATTTTATGTTAAATTATGCAAACACACATAAAAGTATCACACACGTGTTTAGCGGGTTGTTTATAGTAGTATTTTTTATGTACAAGGCCTATCTGATAGAAATTGGTCTGTAGATTAAGACGCTGCGATCAGATCTTAATTATCTCTTTTAGTTTACGAGATATTCGCGATTGAATAAAATGGGCAAAAATTGCAAAATGTCACTTTTTTAGCACTTTTAGTCGCGTTTTTCGACCTTTTACTGTAGGAAATATAATTATTTTATATTTTCGTCTGATAGAGAATCTTCCAATCTTTCATAATCAACAATTCGTTAGTAGCTATCTCTTTTAGTTTAAGAGATATGAATTTTTGCAAATCGTCGAAAAAAAGTATCAAGCACCCCCTTGGCAATTTTTCTTAAGACTTAAAATTTCATCTCTCAGATTTCCACTTTAAATAGCCTATCTGATAGAGATTGGTCTGTAGATTAAGACGCTGCGATCAGATCTTAATTATCTCTTTTACGATTGAATAAAATGGGCAAAAATTGCAAAATGTCACTTTTTAGCACTTTTAGTCGCGTTTTTCGACCTTTTACTGTAGGAAATATAATTATTTTATATTTTCGTCTGATAGAGAATCTTCCAATCTTTCATAATCAACAATTCGTTAGTAGCTATCTCTTTTAGTTTAAGAGATATGAATTTTTGAAAATCGTCGAAAAAAAGTATCAAGCACCCCCTTGGCAATTTTTCTTAAGACTTAAAATTTCATCTCTCAGATTTCCACTTTAAATAGCCTATCTGATAGAGATTGGTCTGTAGATTAAGACGCTGCGATCAGATCTTAATTATCTCTTTTAGTTTACGAGATATTCGCGATTGAATAAAATGGGCAAAAATTGCAAAATGTCACTTTTTAGCACTTTTAGTCGCGTTTTTCGACCTTTACTGTAGGAAATATAATTATTTTATATTTTCGTCTGATAGAGAATCTTCCAATCTTTCATAATCAACAATTCGTTAGTAGCTATCTCTTTTAGTTTAAGAGATATGAATTTTTGAAAATCGTCGAAAAAAAGTATCAAGCACCCCCCCTTGGCAATTTTTTCTTAAGACTTAAAATTTCATCTCTCAGATTTCCACTTTAAATAGCCTATCTGATAGAGATTGGTCTGTAGATTAAGACGCTGCGATCAGATCTTAATTATCTCTTTTAGTTTACGAGATATTCGCGATTGAATAAAATGGGCAAAAATTGCAAAATGTCACTTTTTAGCACTTTTAGTCGCGTTTTTCGACCTTTTACTGTAGGAAATATAATTATTTTATATTTTTGTCTGATAGAGAATCTTCTAATCTTTCATAATCAACAATTCGTTAGTAGCTATCTCTTTTAGTTTAAGAGATATGAATTTTTGAAAATCGTCGAAAAAAAGTATCAAGCACCCCCCCTTGGCAATTTTTTCTTAAGACTTAAAATTTCTTCTCTCAAATTTCCCTTTTAACTATCCTATCTGATAGAGATTGGTCCGTAGATTAAGACGCTGCGATCAGATCTTATTTATCTCTTTTAGTTTACGAGATATTCGCGATTGAATAAAATGGGCAAAATTGCAAAATGTCCAGTGGCGGATTACGGCCTAGGCGCACTAGGCGCGCGCCTAGGGCCCCGGCTGCCTGGGGGGCCCCGGTTGCCTGAGGGGCCCCTGGCACTTATATGTCCCATATAGACATAGTAATTCCACAAATACTTCATCAGTTGGTTTTGACCTCAGCCTTTATGAATAGCGTATTGGTTTTCACTTGGCGCCCAAAACGGCATTTCACACGTGTCCGCAAAGCAACCGTCACGGTTATATAGCTGACTTAAAACTTTTTATCTCCGATTTTATTTCTTTATGACAAACTGTTTAAAATAAAATTTTGATGTTTTCTGCCACGAATTTTTGTGACCTTTTCTTGAATATTGCATTAGAAAGTTGTAGCTATAATGCGAGTAGTATATTGCCAATTTTTTTAAATTTCGAACATCTGTGGAGGAGATGAGTTGAGGAATATTCCATTGAGGTTGTAAAATAGCGGGTAACTCTCTTTTTTGGAATATTAATTATTTCGTCTTTCTATTATTTTTTCACATCATTTTTTTATGGCTTAGATATCACAAACTGTAGGGGCCAATCTTATGATAACGCTGCTAACATGTCTGGCAAGTACAGTGGATTACAGGCACGCATAAAACAACATTCCAAATCAACTGAATTCATACCATGTGGAAGTCATTCTTTAAATTTGGCTGGGAATACTGCAGCGGAATCTTGTTCTGGAGCATTACAGTATTTTATGTTTATGCAAAATATATATATTTTCTTTGCTGCATCAACAAGACGGTGGAATATTTTAACCGAATGCATGAAAGATAAGAATTCTAAAAGTATCAAGAGAATAATTGATATACGATGGTCCGCAAGAGCTGACGCTGTTTTAGCCCTAAGACTAAATTATCATGACATTTACCAATCCTTGATAAAGGTAACCACAGATTCCAATGAAAAACCAATTTCAAAATTAGAAGCAAAAAAATTATCAAAAGAGTTCAATCAATTTGAGACGGCACTGTTAACAATTTTCTGGAACAAACTCCTACAGAGAATCGAAATTACCAGCAAATACTTACAGGAACCAAAGACAAATATTCTTAATAGTGTTAGTTTATTAAAATCATTAAACGAATTTATAACAGAGGTCAGAAATAATTTTGAAACTGTTGAAGAGGAGGCTAAATCTCTAACAGCTCATCATTCTTATAAAGAGATGAGACAAAGAAAACGCAAATATCCATATGATGAAACGAACAAAAATGATACAGCATTTTCGTCAAGAAATTTTTTTATTGTCAACATTTTTTATATTGTATGTGATGTATTAACATCAGAAATTACTCGAAGGGGCGATGTCTATATCAATGTTCTTAACGATTTTAAAATTTTCTTTGATTTAAAATTAAGCCGTGTTGAGACTAATAATTGTGTAGAGCGATTATTGTCTAAGTATGAAAAAGATATTGAGCCAGAATATTTCACTGATGAGTTAACTCATTTTCTAAAATACATACAAGAAGAAAATATTAGAGATCCATATGAAATGTATGCAACATTAAGTAATGGTCTAAAATCAACTTTTCCAAATATACACACAATACTGCAAATTTTTTTGACCTTGCCCGTTTCTAATGCAAGTGGAGAAAGGACATTTTCAGTTTTAAAACGAGTCAAAAACTATCTGCGCAATAGTCTTTCACAAGAGCACTTAAATGACTTCGCATTAATGTTCATAGAAAATGATATTTTTAAAAAACTAGAGTACGACAAAATTATTGAAATCTTTGCCCAAGAGAAGGCAAGAAAAGTAAATTTGTAATTTGTATTTAAATACGATTACCGTTTTGAGCACACGTACGATGAACTCGAGAACCAAGATAGCATTGAAAACGATAATCCCATCGCGGATAGTATGGCAGAAAATTTTACCTGTGATATTTCGATCGGTCCTGAAAACAATTAACGCACAACACCTGGTCCATCGCGAAGAGCGAATCGGAAGATAATCCATTAAATTTTGGAATAGTGCGTGTGGATTAGGCCTACTGGGGATACCACGATAAAAAAACGCGCCACGTACTCTACCTCAAGGTGGTGTGGAAATGAGTTTTGGCACAAACGAATGTTGAAGTAGACTTTGCGGCGCCCGTACGCTAAAACTATTAATTTTACTGGGCTAATAACCGTTTTGAAAATTTTCGGATTTAGGGGCCCCAAACTTGATTTGCGCCTAGGGCCCCACTGAAGCATAATCCGCCACTGGAAATATCATTAAAATCGCACACACGGTTCCCGAGATACAGCCAAATTTCCACCGAGTGTTATGAAAATTCACACTAGTCGTAAAAGTTTGAGAGCGATTTTAAGGCATTTCTAGCGTGATTTCGGGGGCGGCAACGTCGCATCTTATAATATGCCTATCGCTTTATCTAAATTTGAAAATATCACTAAAATCGCACTTACGGTTCCCGATATACAGCCAAATTTCCACCGAGTGTTTCGAAAATTCACGCAAATAGTAAAAGTTTAATAGCGATTTTAAGGCATTTCTAGCGTGATTTTTGGGGGCGGCAACTTCGCATTTTATAAAATGCCTATCGCTTTATCTAAATTTGGAAATATCATTAAAATCGCACAAACAGTTCCCGAGATACAGCCAAATTTCCACCGAGTATTTAGAAAATTCACGCAAATAGTAAATGTTTAAGAGTGATTTTAAGGCATTTCTAGCGTTATTTCTGGGGGCGGCAACATCGCATCGTATAAAATGCTTATCGCTTTATCTAAATTTAAAAATTTCATTAAAATCGCACGAACAGTTCCCGAGATACAGCCAAATTTCCACCGAGTGTTTAGAAAATTCACGCAAATAGTAAATGTTTAAGAGCGATTTTAAGGCATTTCTAGCGTGATTTTTGGGGGCGGCAACGTCGCATCGTATAAAATGCCTATCGCTTTATCTAAATTTGGAAATATCATTAAAATCGAACACACGATTCCCGAGATACAGCCAAATTTCCACCGAGTGTTATGAAAATTCACACTAGTCGTAAAAGTTTGAGAGCGATTTTAAGGCATTTCTAGCGTGATTTCGGGGGGCGGCAACATCGCATCGTATAAAATGCCTATCGCTTTATCTAAATTTGAAAATATCACTAAAATCGAACTTACGGTTCCCGAGATACAGCCAAATTTCCACCGAGTGTTTAGAAAATTCACGCAAATAATAAAAGTTTAAGAGCGATTTTAAGGCATTTCTAGCTTGATTTTTGGGGGCGGCAACGTCGCATCTTATAAAATGCTTATCGCTTTATCTAAATTCGGAAATATCATTAAAATCGCACAAACGGTTCCCGAGATACAGCCAAATTTCCACCGAGTGTTAGGAAAATTCACACAAATCGTAAAAGTTTAAAAGCGATTTCAAGGCATTTCTAGCATGATTTCAGGGGGTGGCTACGTCGCCTCGGATAAAATGCCTATCGCTTTACCTAAATTTCAAAAGATAATTAAAATCGCACAAACGGTTCCTGAGATACGGCCAAATTTCCACCGAGTTTTGGGAAAATTCACACAAATAGTAAAAGTTTGAGAGCGATTTTAAGGCATTTCTAAAGTTATTTCAGAGGGCGACAATGTCGCATCGTATAAAATGCCTACCGCTTTACCTAAATTTCTAAAGATCATTAAAATCGCACAAACGGTTCCTGAGATACAGCCAAATTTCCACGGAGTTTTAGGAAAATTCACACAACTAGTAAAAGTTTGAGAACGATTTTAAGGCATTTCTAGCGTGATTTCGGGGGCGGCTACGTGAATTATATCATATTGCAACACTGGCGTAGGTTGAGATAAATAAAAACTATTGATTTGTAAACAAAGGTTTGATACGTAATTTTCACGAAAAGTCTAACTACATTATAACTTACCAATGGATTTTCCATCAACTGCTAAGACATGGCGTACACTGTAATTAGAAAGAAGTTACGTTAGAAAATTCCATTGGATATAAAAATAATGTAATGAAATTACATTCACAAATCGGAGACCCACAACTTGAAACACAACCCGAATCTACCTACTTAAAATGTTCAGATTTATCTTACTTACCAAGTCACGGAGAGTCCTCCTGATGAAGAAAATCAACATGACTGCGAGAAATGTCCAATTCATCCCGGGACCGAAATTTAATAAACCACAATTCGCAAGACCCTGAAAAGCAGGGTGTTAGGCACACGGCAATATTCAGAATTGCAACACGAGCATTAAATAAATGAGCCGTTTATTTTGAAAGTGACCTAACTCCGTTTTTCAATTTTTGCCGGTTACCATGGTTACATGTACAACTTCATGTTATTTATCAGTGACGCACTTCAGATTGCTTATATTCAGAGAAAATACGGTACATTTTTACACATAGGTTTTCCGAATTAATTGAATAACTGACCCGTGTGGTTTGAAAGTGGCCTAACTCCATTTATAGTTACATCAAGGTATTTACTATTGATAATGTCGGAAAGCAGCGATGAAGGTAATTTCAATTAATTAGTATTTACAAGTCCACCTCATTTTGGGACAATTGCGTTAGTT
Source organism: Dalotia coriaria (assembly GCF_025399875.1). Lineage (NCBI taxonomy): Eukaryota > Metazoa > Arthropoda > Insecta > Coleoptera > Staphylinidae > Dalotia > Dalotia coriaria. The sequence continues at coordinate 9,109,871 of NW_027045445.1, forward strand.
AATTAACCTGTACGTTTAATTAATATAAAACTTAAAATTTAATATTAAATTATAGAAATTATTGCACCCATGAGGAAGAACCGAAGAAGACCACTTAGTTCAGATAGTGAAAAAGAAATAGTAATTAATAAAAAAAAAGCGAATAAGAAAAAGAGTTATAAAACAATATTCCTCGTCAGAGGATGAAGATTCAAATAACAATGGAGAAAAGATTGATGCACCATATATCCAAAAAGTGCGAAAGATAAAACGGAATTCAGGAAAAAGATATTGCAGTTAAACCGGAAGTATTGTTCATGAAAAAAATTTCGAAAACAAAGATTGTGGTTGTCGGAATGCGTGCACAAAAAATTATAATGAAGAAGAAAGAAAGAATATTTTTGAGAAGTTTTGGGGTTTGGCAGATTTTAACAAACAAAATGTATTACTTCACGAAGCTGTCTGTGAAACGAAGACGTTTTTTTTCTTCAATTTGAAACATCTTAAATTATGTTGAATGGACTTGGGCATCTTCAAATTTTATAATGAATCTGGCTGTTAATTTTGAAAGTGGCCCAACTCCATTCTTGATAAGGAAACGCACGTTATTTACTTAATAATTGCCACTATTTTAACAGGAACTTTAAATTTAACATCCTAAGATACGCTTAAGCAGTATGACTCCTTTGTATCTTATACGTATATTTTTAAATTCATTGAAACGCAAAACTTTCAATATCTCGATTTGAAGATAAATGGAGTTAGGCCACTTTCAAAATAAGCGGCTCAAATATTTCGTCTTGTTTCTTAATTAAATTTTAAAATATTAATATATTTTCTTATGCATTCTGTGCGACCTCTCTTGGAAAAACTTTCGTAATATTCATCTCGACTTTGGCCGCAATCACATCGATAAACTCATTGGTAGTGATAAAATCACTTTCCTTGATATTGTGTCCTTTAACGCAGAGAGCCAGATCCTTAGTGAGATTTCCTTCTTCGATCGCTCTGAGAGAACATTGCTCCAACAGCTCAGTAAATTCCAACAAGTCATAGTTGCAGTCTAATTTTGCGCGATGCTGCAAACCGCGTGTCCACGCAAATATAGACGAGATCGGATTTGTTGATGTTTGTTTACCTTTAAGATGCCGTCTGAAATAAAATAAAATGCAACATGAATTGATATAACTTCAATATACATTTGACTTTGGTTCCGTACAAAGTGATAAATTGACTTGTTTATATTCTTAAATGTAAATGTTATGAAAAAACTCAAAACAAGTCACGAAATCACGAGACGAATAAATTTCTTGTCGAGTTTTACATTGTAGAGTATCATGGTATGCAACCCATCTAACACATTCCGTTCTATTTATTAGTTTAAATTACTTTAAGGAAATAAACTTACTTGTAATGTTTAGTAATACTACCATGAGCTGGTTCAGTTAAAATTGTCTTTCCATCATGCGATTTCAAACTGTGCATCATCATCGCCATCGATCCAAACCCTTGACCGATAATATCACTTAAAACATCACCGTCGTAACTCTTCAATGCCCAGACGAAACCACCACGAGATTTGATCGCAGCTGCGCACATGTCATCAATTAACTTGTGTTCATAAGTCAATTTGACTTTATCAAACAATCTTTTATACTTGCTACAAAACAAAATACAAAAAACATTAACAAAACCTAAAAAATCAAAAATTTACCAATAATACCTCTCATATAAATGCTGGAAAACATCATAAAACATCGTATCATATTTTTTGAGATGCGTATACTTTGACGCAAAGAACAGCGGCATTTTACGCTCCAACGCCGTGTGGAAACAACTCTCGGCGAAATTCTTAATACTATCGTAGTGATTGAAGGTTAACATCGCGATGCCTGGGCCTTTGAAGGAATGCACTTCGTATTTGTATTCCTCACCGTCTGTTGTTTCATAAACAATGGAAACCTAAGTAGAAAAAATAATTATAAGGAAATATGTTTGTGGGCGTTTGTTTTTGTTTTTAGTCGTACTTTTCCTGGTTTGGTAATATTAATATCTGTGCCAGCATATTGATCGCCGAACGTGTGTCGGCAGATAATTATCGGGTCCGTCCATTTATTAACGAACTTGTTGATGTTGTTGCAAATGATCGGCTCGCGGAATTGCGTTCCATTCAAAGCGTTTCGGATCATCGTATTTGGGCTGGGCCACATTTTCTTTAAATTGTATTCTAAAATTAAACAAAAACATAATTAATTAATGCATTTTACATGTGAAATTGAATTTTACATTATGGCTCATGAAAAAATTTATAAGTGGTCTTTTTATTCACACGAAAAACTTATAATTTTCTTGGTACAATCTGTATATATTTATAAAAATAAATATGTGTATGTATGTATCTATTTAACTCCAAAACGAGAGAACCGATTTTAATGAAATTTTCAGGTAATCTTTATTTTATGATAGTGGATGATCCTGTGAAGTTTGGTAACTAAAATATAATTTACAAGATGTAAAATAAGAGTTGAAAGTTGCTATGGACAATTAATCATAGTTATAGTTATATAATTCAAATCTAGATGGCGTTATGATGAACATATATGCATGAAATTCGAAAAACACGGTTTTAAAAATAATTTGCAAAAATTATCTTGACACCCGGTAAATATCGCGTTTTTATGATGCGGAATATTTTTTGAATAATTTATTCAAAAACTACGCCTATGTTATAAATTACGCATTAATTACACCTATATGACGCCATAATAGTAATAATATACAAAGTACACTAAAAAACCAAAACTTTTTAGTCGTTTCCTGATTGTTCTCTAAAATAAATGTTTGTGTATCTACATGCAAAAAAAAAACAACAAATTTACATAAACAAATGCGCATCGAGACCAAAGTTTATAATGAGTTGGTATTTTAAGCGCAAACGTTCACGAATGTTATAAATATTGCGTCACATAGAACGCAAAAAGTATGAATTCATTTAGATTCCAATAACCGGAATGTTCAAGTTGAACATTTATAAAATTTTAATTAAACATTCGAATTCATCGCGTTATCACGTTGAATCAAACATGTTTTTTTTTTAATTTCTCGTGTAGATAATGATATGTGAAAAAATTATATAATATCTGCATGTATAGTAAAAATATACATGTGAATTATCACCCATTCAAATTTAAAGCATTAAAATTTAATAACGAAGTTAATTATCCGATGATAACAAGTAATATCAATGTTTTGCATATAGTTAGGTCAAGAAGTTCATTAAAATTATTTATAATCCGATGTATGCACGAAAATAAATGATTAAAATGAAAATAACCATTTTAGTAGTTAAAAAGATAATTAAATTATATGCAACACAATATACATCCGGTTAAATTTAATAAAATTTTAATATTTTGTACTTTACTCACTGTAGACTAACAAATAATGAATGTTTATTTGCATAAAAGATAAAGATGTAAAGGTTGAAAGTAGAACAAATAGATTTATCGTCTTATCGCTTAGTGGAAGATTAAAAGAAGTCTTCGAATGCGGGCCAGACCTCCTTCCTCATCATGATGCGTCCCTCATGCTTTTCTATTTATAGAAACGCGAGGCGACGGCCCGCGGCGCATGCAAAACTTCAATTGCGCTCAACAACTCCGTGCGACTCTTGCAACTACTATACCTATGCGATAAGTACAATGATCCCTCGATTTTTCAAACGTTAGAACCAGTCCCACAAGACTCAAAAGTATGAATATACCAAGTGTTTAGCGAAAAACTAAACAATTATAACCTCAAAACTTGAGTAAAATATGCAATAAAACGTTTATGAATGAATGAATGAAGTAGAGACAATGAAAGTGAATGCGCGTACCGTGTACTCGTACGTGATCTTGAGCACACGCGAGAATATTTTTTAGGTCGAGTGCATTTTTCATTCGAAGCTTAGCGCATTCGAATGGAGAAAATATTAATAAATAACGATTAGAAATCTTGATTTTGACAGGTCATAAGCTGAAAAACTCACCTTTTGATTTCTCTTCGTTGGGTGTAATTGTAGAGCATTTTATTCCGACGTTGTGTTTCAGAATTGCTTCGGTTGCTTCAACGACAACTTCATTATTGGTTTTATTTCTTTAAAAACAAAAAAATTTAAATTAAAAAAAAACAAATTGAATAATTTAATTAAACAAAACAAAATTTTACCTATTAATTAAACTACAGTCGTAATAATCTCTCTCCAAATTCAAATATGGAATAATCAATCGCTGTTTGATTTTGTCAAAAATAATTTTGGACATTTCATCGCCACCAATCTCCACAATCGGTTTCTGAACGATTATTTTCGTCTTTGTTGTTGTGTCTAAATAAAAAATTAATTATTTCAAACAAAAATTTAATTTTTTCATTAATACTTACAATTTCTATGTTGATTTTGATGATTTTGTATTAAATTCACATCACTGAATAAAACTTTAACTTCCTTGAAGTTATTTGTAGATAAAATTTTACTTGTTGCTCTTGAAAGCACCATTTTATTGTGCTTATTTATTTTATTTTATATTAATATTATAATATTTTTGATTTATTAAACCACTGCTCACTGAAAGTTTAATTTTATTCTGCGCGTTGTGACCCGACGCGATCGCGATGCTTAATTGAAATGAAATTGAAGCGGCTTGCAAACACTTGCTGACCGCGTGCGCGCACGATGGGACATAACAAAGCGGCGTGCAAGACGCGTGTGTGCAACGCGCATTCGAATGAATAAATGAATAAAATCACCGCGCTGCGCGAGCGCGAGGAGCTTACGAGTGTTACAAGCGCAAGTTGACTTATTTAACTACACACGAACGGCGCATCAGGCTCAGGTTTTCGTTAGTAGGGTAGGGTGGATGTGGATGTACGAGTTGTGAGATGAAAAAATCGAATGACGCTTTGCTTTTAATAGTCTGTTAGTATTTAAGCACTATATGTATGAGTATAGTACTACTACATGTGTAGTACTAGTGAGTAAGTGAGTAAAGTGTAGTGAACTTTAAACGGGCAGTAACTGTAACAAGTGACGAGCAACAAGTTGCATTAGCTTAATATTTTCATTATCCTCAAGTACGTCGATGTTGATGTTGATGTCGTATTGTGCAGCTGTGATGCGCTGTGTGTGCGTCTACGATGATTTATCGGTTTAGTTTATATTAGATCTGAAACTTACATTGAGCAACAACATTGAGAACATTTTTCGAGTAAAACGTTAAAATCGAAGTTTTAAAATAATGTTACACTTTTTATTATTATTTTAAAGTTTCTATTTAATGGCACAGCTTAAAAAGTAATAAAGGCACTGAGCATGAAATATTAACAATTTTATACATTTTAAAACGAATTAAATCGGATTTTTTATTGTCAAAGTACGATATCGTGTGTTACGTATGATTCAATGTTTTACGAGTATGAAAATTAAATCGTTGATTATTCGGGTATTTACGTCATTCTTGTGTTTGTGTGATAAAATTCCAAAACTTTGGTTATATCACCTTTACGCATTAAAAATGGCAACCTTGTACACTTGACAGTTCACAAACAAATGAACACAAGTTGGTGAGGGCGCTGTGCACGTTAAACGAGTTTCCAGGTTAGAATTTCACAAAAAATGAAAATTCTCTTTATATTCAATATAAATTGATAGTCTCTTGAATTTAAAATAAAACGCACTAGATTTTTGACCCCTACTACAAATAGTAAACATGCACTATTATTACTATCACTATCAATGTTTATTAGCTCATAAAACATTGGTTTCCTTATATATAAATTATATTTGTATAATAAATTCATCATTAATATTATTATACAAATTAAATGGTCTCTGTTTCATTACAAATATATACCTCGACCTACTCGTACTTAATATGTTTAACTTGGCAATGGTAACATTTTTTTTTTAAATGATCATCTCACATATCGATTGTAGTAATCTTTAAATGTGTCCCAGAACATTAACGTGAGAACCGTATGCGGTCCCAAGCGGAAATAACACGCTCCGAAACCTTTGTAAAACGCTAACGCACCTTCGGCATTGTGAATTTTCCTTACGCAATCGAAATATCCCTGATAAAGAAGGCCTTTCCCGTTTTTATCAACACCTACAATCAGAAATAATAACAATGATATTATAATAAGTCATTCAATAAAAAGACAAAGATATAATTTTTTAAATTAAAATGAGTCATATGAAGTTTTATGACCGAAACGATAAAATGAAAATAAAAGTGTAAACTTTCATTGAAAAAGCAGACTGTAAACAATAAACAAATTTAACTACCACAACGTGTCAATGCCACACGTATTGTTTAAATTATCAGTAATTTAAATTTAAATAATTATTTATATTAATACAAATCCATTATTACGTCTTAGATAAGACTCAATTTTCAATATGGCGTCGCAAGTTTTCATTTTCATTTTCACTTGTTTTGTGCAGAATACAACTCGCTAGCCTTGTTAAACGACCCAGAATAAAAGTGCATTGCAGTCACAAATGCAGTAAGGTAATAATAAGGTAATAAAGAGTATTGAACAGCTCACCTTGATTGTACAGCCGCGTCGAGATGAGGTCAAACGGCGTCATGGCGAACGCGGTGATGACGCCGCCGACCATACTCGCCGCAAACGCGATCGTAATAGGTCGATCTTTGAACGCCGCGTGTTTGGCAAGCATCTGCTTGCAGTACGCAAACGACGTCAACTGTGCCATAGAACCACAACATGCGCGAGGCAGAGATGACGTCGACCCACGGAATAATCCCCTAACCTAAAACAAGCAGATGGCGTTAGTAGTAATATATGTGACATTGGGAGCAGCGCACGATAGCGACACCTGTCGTCAATGTAGCAAAACACAAAAGCCGAAGATACTTAATCTATTTGGTTGAGATAATAAACGACAGGTGGCGCTATCGTACACTGTCAATTTAAACTGACAGTTTAGTTGTAACTTACACCGCCATCTTTCCAAATCGTCCGAAACGCATGAATCATCCCTGTATGTTGATGTTGATGTCCAAATGCAATTTCACTAGCTGCTCGTGCTTGCAGATGTGTTTTAATAAGATAAAGAGGACTGCCGAGGAACGCCCCTGTGGCTCCACACAACCCACCCGCAACTACATTCCGATAGAATATAATTTGTCCGTTGTCGTCTCGAATTAACCCACTGTTGTCGATAACTTGATAGCTACCCAACCGGAAGCCATTGAGACAAAGTTGAAACCACAGCGCAGGCGCAAGTCCCGCTTGTAGTGCTAGTATCCCATCATGTTTGGCGATTACATAGCCGGCATGGAAGACATGACGATAATGAACAGCATGTTTACCACGTGCGTGCAACTCGCCCTGAAGTTGCATACGCACTTTCATCACTTCCAGTGGATTAGTAAAAAGGCCGGCACATACTGCCGCTGAGCCCGCAAGGGCGTATTCGGCGATGTCAAACTGTAACTGGAGGGCAACCGTTTGTACATTTAGAATTAGATTATAGATGGCGCGATATTCAATCAAAACAATTATGTATCCGCCCCTTTGAAACCCCAAGCGGCACAATGCCGCACTATATTTTGTATTAGATTTTATTTAACTCGTGTTACTAACATGATCATGAATCGTTTCAAGGTTGACTCAATCGAGTTCAACTTTTTGTTTGTTAATTTACTCACGTTTTGCTTTGGATTGGGAACATTCCGAGGCAGATTTTGATGAACTGTGGTCATTCTGATGGTTATCACTCGCACACAAACTGTTTGTGATTATCTTATCGTTGGTTTTCCGCTGTTTTATTTACTCATACGTCATTACAACGCGTGTTACATCAGCGGGCACGTTACCAACACGCGGCGGTTCAAATTCATCTTAAATCGTATTTCGGAAAACGTGTTCGCACGACGCGGCCAAAAATAAAAGTTAACTCGCGCGCTTACTGACGAACGTGATTTGCAAATATCGTTGGTGTGCATGTATAATTTAAGATAGAAAATGACAATGGCAATGAAAGTTAATAGAAACACTTTACAGTCGCATTATGTAATTGGAATCATTTGTAGTATAACGAGTGTATCACATTTGATTAAAAAACGAAATCAAAAATTACAGAAAACTGTAATTTTTTTCTTATGTTTATCACCACACTAACTTGTCGTTGCTTATTTTTTGGTTAGGTTATTATTTTAAAGTTTCTAAAACACTATGTTTGGCGTTTAACGTTATCACTACCGCTATTTGCATTTAAGTTGATAATAAATAATGAAGTAGTAAATCACACTAATGTGACAAGTGCGTAACAAATTTTTCAACTTTTAATTTTTAAACAAGTGAATAAAATATTACGACTAAAACAAACTAGACTTTGATAGTTGTCTGAAGTTGCCGTTTAAATTCCCATCGTATTTCTTGTAACACTTCGACGTGCTCGGGTAATTTTGATTTTCGTTGCGCGTCATGTTTAACCACACACAGTTGCCTACTTGCCGGATGGTGGCGCGCCGTTTCACGTCGGGTTCCAACAGGTACCTAACCTCAAAACATGTTTGGATAAAATTTAAACTACTAAAAAGTTTAATAAGTAAACATACGCAATGAGATTCTGTAAATGGACACAATGAGAACTCCATGCCTTTTGTGCAGAGACACACAGTGACCGATTAAGTTGATTGCGCAGCATTTTTTTTACATTTGAGTCGTCAAATGGCATTGTCGCTGAGATCATGACGTAGAGTATGCAACCCAATGCCCAGATGTCGTACATTTTTGGATCGTATGGTATTCCCTTAAAATAAATTGAAATTAATTTAAAATTTAATAAAACATAATAATTACTTGGATTATTTCAGGGGCGGCATAAGCAGCTGAACCACAATACGTTTCCGATAGTAAAGAATTGCCGTGTTCATCAATACAAAACCGAGCAAAACCAAAATCTGCTAATTTTATATGCTGTGGCGATGATAGTAAAACATTTTCGCATTTGAGATCACGATGTGCAATGTCCAGAGTGTGAAGGTAACTTATAGCATTCACAATTTGCCTAAAAATATTAATATTAATAACATGTTACTTAAACATTTAAAAAAATGTTTTATTTGTTATGTTATACTCAAAGAAAACTTTTGAGACATCCTCATCCAAAGCCCCTTTTTCTCGGACGTATTCTAATAAATCCCCACATTTACAATAATCCATGATAATGTAAATCGATTCGTTTGCTTCAATGACATCATGAACACTAATAATATGCTTGTGATGCAAATGGCGGATGATACTCAGCTCTCTTGGCAAGAACTTTTCTATAAATTCAGTTCCGGCTAACTCTTTCTGAATTATTTTACAAGCAACTCGTTCATGGATCGTATTGACTTTTCCGTTAAGAGCAGCCACACATACTTTGCTATAGGTGCCTTCACCAATTGTTTTACCACAGGAATAACCCATTGATTTTAAAACTTCTTTCTATTTGTAAAAAGTTGGTGTTTTTAATAGAATAGCAAAAAGTATTGGGTTTTAACTATTAACTTACATCATTGGGAGGTGGTTTATTGGTTTTTGACCGTTTTCCACATGTGAACAACTTCGCCATCTTGTTTATCTTTACCTTTGAGGTTACGTTGCTTACCGTGTCTGTGTTCGAGGAAGAATTGAGAAGTTTTCGCCACGGTTTCATCTATTATAAGTTTATGTTACAAATATTTCGATTATTTACGAGGAGGAAAATAAAACACTACTTTTGCTTGAATCATTACAGAATTTGACATTTCACTACGCTGTTTTATTTTCGCATCCTGTCATTTTAATTGTAATCAATTTTGTTTTGACAAGTAGCAAGATCTCTTGCCTAGAGAAGAAAAAGTAAATAGCGTTGACTGAAATAAACACTAGTAAGTAAAGTACAAAACTTTATTTATTTAAGTGAATAGTGAAACTTTCAAAGTGAACGTTCTCTTAGGCTAATCATACTGATTATTAGTAAAAATTTAGTTTATATCTTTGGAAAATTTGAGACTTGAAAATTCGAATCCAGCAGATCACCCGCTGTTGAACAAATACCTAACTACTTGTGTCGTCATGATTGCTTCTTAAACATAACCTAAATCCTGTGAATACTCGAGAGATACAATATTTTATTACCAATTAGGCAGTGTCACTGCTGCTGAAAGAACCGATTGGTGACATCGGTGGCCTTGGACGGCTGAGTCCATTCCGACACACTTGTGCGATGAAAGTCGGATCGCGCCCTCTGGTTTCAGGCAGATACAGCCGAATGAACACGAATAACAAGATGGCGATAGCGCTAAATATGAAAAAAGAGGCGGCGCCAATAACACGTTGCATTGTAGGGAAAGTCATGCCGATGATGAAGTTCCCGCCCCAGTTTGCCATACTACCCAATGCCATTGCGCTTGGACGTGGCCCTACTTCGAATAATTCCGATCCAATGAAGTATGGGATTGGGCCTAGGCCGATGCCATAAGTTAAGACAAAACCAAGCACGCCGATTATAGAGACGTAAGGCATCCAAGAGATTGTTTCCTGTGTGCAATCAACAAAATATTAATTATTTTAATTTATAGTGTGTGAAATTACTTACAATGTAAGTAATTGCCACGCCTAAGAGAGCTAAAAATACTGCTGCAGTTCCACAACTCAATTGAAAGACGCTGCGTCTGTTGAAGCGTGACATCACCGGAATTGATATCACCGCCATTGCTAAATTAATAATTCCTGCTCCAATGGTGGCCAGTTGACTGTTGCTTTCGTTAAGCCCCGCCCTCATGAAAATTGACACTGAATAGTAGAAAACCTATACAAAAATGACGTAAAACTGTTTTTTTTATTTAATATAATTTGTTGACTTACAGCATTAATTCCTACAAATTGCTGCCCAGCTTGCATGCTGCACACTAAAAGTATAGGCAACAATAGTGTCTTCTCGCTAATAACCTGCCCCAAAGACCAATTTCGCTTCTCCGATGCTTGTTCAGCTTGCAACTCCAAAATATCAGGTGTAAGGCACTCCGATGGCAAGTTGCGAATATTTTCGAGTTGTTTTAACGCTAACGTCGTATCTTTCTTTACCACATACAGATATTTAGGACTTTCGGGTAGAAATGGAATAGCTAGAGAGGATATTAGGACAAAAACCAAATAGAAACCTAAAAGTTGTGGCCATGCATCTTCTGTACCCAGAACGGTGTTTAAAGACATAATTTGGCCAACAAGTACACCGAAAGTGACGCCGAGTGGACAAAGAACACCGAGTGGTCCACGCAGGCGCAATGGTGCCAACTCCATTAAGTACATAGGGACTATACATGTTGCTAAACCTAAAAATAGATTAAATTTAAATATAATAAGTTGAAATGTGTTGTAAAATGTGGTACCTGATGACAATCCAACTAATAATCGTCCCAGAACTAATAATTCCACAGAGTTGGCTACCTTACAAGAGAGAAAACAAACAGAGCTCGCAGTTGCAAGAACCGTGCTCATGACAATACCGCCTTTGCGACCTAACTTATCGGCTAAGTAAGAACCGCCCAGAGAGCCAATGACGCCGCCCACAATAAAAATTGACACGATGGCTGACCATAACACGTCCATTGCGCCATCTTGCAGTGTTACTCCGTACCTTTCCTGTACACTAATGTTACAGAAAGACTTTATAACCTATAAAACCAAATAAATCAACAAACTTGCGATAATCAATAAATATATGACAATTTTACTTCTGCCGGTGCATTTACAACTCCAATGTTAAATCCGACAGTTAGTGATGATCCAATGGTCGTGGATGCGCCAGCGAGGATCAAGATAGGAGTCCAACCCTGGAAAATAACATAAAATGAAAGAAATGACTTAAAATATATATAATCAAACAAATTGATGAATTATTACAAGATGGCGGATGTGAAAATGTTACAATGTGTATTTTTAAGTTCAAAACTTTTATTTCCTTAGAAAAATAGTTATAAACTATATAAGTACGACCAATCACGAACAATAGATTGATGAAAAAACATTAAGCCACTCGTTTAGACATTTTAGACATTCAAAATTGCACTAGACAACAATTTTTGTAAATAATTTCGAAGAGTTCCCTTAAACTTAGGCCACCAAATATGCACAACCATTGCGAACGTCTACAAAACACAACGAACATGGCTGACATTGCTTATAATTTAATAATACTTTGCTTTGCATCATCTTTGGAACAAGTTATTAATCATTTCCTTCAATTTGTATCCAACTGTTGATAAATATTGTGCATTTTTTTTAAGTGTTTGCCAACATTAGTATTTCCTGTTCATAACGATGTCGGCAATCAAGATAAAGTCGTAAATAATGGGTGGAACTGTAAACAGGCCGAAAATCATCCAGTACCATCCACACTGCATTCCGTCCATCACCAAATAGCACAGCATACACGCAGCGCAACCATGTGAAGCGATCGCTATGAATTTATTAAGGAAAAACTCACAAACTCCACACGCAAACATTTTTCAGGTTATGTTTAGTTAAAACTATCAATTTTATGCGTGAAAATATGAAATTTTTCAAAAGGATACACAACAAAGCGGACGACTGACTAAACATGGTCAACCCCAGCAGGAATGCGAGAAGTTCGATTAGGATGATCGTTATCGACAAGCTCATTCCCAACACTAGCCTATGAATGAGAAAACAATCAAAACTATCAAACAGTAAGTTCACAACCCACAAATATGTAATGATATGCCAGCGGACATTAATAAAAAGCATGAATTCATGATATGATGTTGTTTGTATTGACATACTGCGTGTGCTGAACGTCGTAGGCCCTTTGTGTGTGCTCCTCGGGCAAACAAATCTTCACGCTCTCCCGGCTGCTCCATAGTATCGTGAGCGCAACGGCCAAGTGGGCGATGAGAGTGAGGAATTTCGCGGGGATCAATCTATCGCCTGACTTGCTCATTACCAATTGAGTCAACAAACCACTCCCGAAACTGGCAAACAATCTGAAACAAAGCAGATGTATTAATATAACATCAGAATTAATTTTGGTGCTATAAATATAAATCACTGACTTTTCTAGTGTTATTTAGGTCTAAAACTGTAGTATTATTAATTAAATTAACTATTTTGTTTCAAAATCAACAAATTTGATTAGAATCTATGTAAATTATGTAAATTTCATTCATTGACCCCGGAAATGCAAGTATTACATCAAGCAATGAACACACTGTATTGCAATACTCACAGGAATCCAGCGTCAAAATGGAGGAGCAAAGTGCGCTAACAGAATGAACAGCTGTACAATACTAACAGAACTTTATCCTTGTAGGCCGTGCACTATCGTGGACAATGTAATAAACATGAATCTACTAATTAAAATTCGGAATGGGTAATTCGAAACGAAATTAGAACACAAACACACACACAACACATAACCTTCGATTAGGGCAAGGTCAACTCTCAACTAATCGCAAGTTTCTCTTTTGACAGACTTAGAACAGCGCTGTTAGTGGCAGCTGATTGAAACTAATCGCCATTTCTTTTTATGATTTTCGAAATTTTTAACAATTTTTAGTTTAATAGCTGACACGTAACTCTAATGATGCGTTCTTATTAATAAATTGCCTTCAATTATAATTTGACACAATGTTCCATCATCTTTATTGAATGTTAACATCACTAACATTGTATATTTTTGTTTCTATCAATTTCAGAATGATGATGCTACCGACGTGTACAAAGATACAATTAGTAAAAAAAACAATCTATTACACTAATCTCCACGCCCTCATTGACACTTGCAAGTTGCTGTAGAGTTGATTGTTTTCTGGTTTGCTTGCTTAATAGTAACAATAATGTGTATATCCTATAGATTCAAGTAATGATAACAGAAGGCACCGCTAAGTTTCTTTACACTTCATCATTGAGTTACAATTACCAAATAAAGATTACATATTGTATGTACATCGACGCGAAAACTAAAAAACACACGCCCCCGTCTTTATCAAAAATTTTAAACACGCCTCAAATCCCCCGAATCCCCCCCGTTAAATGCATGATGTTGAACAATTCGAGAATAACGTTAAAAAATATTTTACTTACAAACTTAGAACTTAGAAAACAGCAAACCGGCGGCGCAATATTAAAAAAAAACGAAAAATATGTAAAGTGTGACGGTTTGAACGCGAGGAATGTCCTTCTGCGCAAGCGCACATAATCTAGCCGCGTTTATGTGCTTGTGGTGGACGGCAACTCGTCGGCCTCCTCAGTCTTCGCTCGTTTCGTACTGTCCGCCTCCTCTGATTCAGAAGCGGGGCGTTTCGCGCTCGCGCTCTTGTTGTTCCTGAATTCAACAATGATGGCGGTCATGTTATCACATCCAGTACCATCTCCCATCGTGTTTGGAGCCAGGCAATGATCAAACATCTAAAAACATTAAAACGTGTTCATTTGGTTGCATACCTTACATATATAAATATAAACACAACTTACTTCTTCGCAAATTTTTGATAACTTGGTCCCACTCTTGATTGCCGGCCGTACAAAATCCACCACCTCCTGACTAGACATAAAGTTCCAGATGCCATCACAAGCCAACACCATAAACTCATCCTCGCCCTCAATTTTCAACGTTTTGATATCAGGCAGCGCGGTGATCATCTGCTCCCTTGCATCTAGCTCCTTATTCTGCTTATAGGCATGATCACCAATCGCGCGAGATAAATTCAAACCGCCATTGACCCGCCCATCGGCAGTGACACGCCCACCAGCCTTGACAATTCGATCCCGTTCGATTTGATCCTCTGGTTTGTGATCAAAACTCATATCAATCGCCTTACCACCTCTACAGACAATACAACGTGAATCACCCGCATTCGCAACATACAGTGTGTCCTCTTTTAACAGAGCAACCACAGCAGTACAACCCGAATCCGAGCCGGGTTCCTGAATCATCGTTTTCGCGAATGCCGTGGCCGCAGTTTCATCCTCATCGAATGTTTCAGCATCCTCATCACTATATTCATCCTCTTCATCATCGTCCTCCTCCTCGTCGGCATCCTCTTCAGACGAGTTGGCATCTTCGACGGAATTATTCACACCGTCAGCATCATCATCGTCATCCGAATCGTTCGCTGCATTCGCGGTGGGATCTTCAAATGTTTTATCATTATCGTCGTCATCGTCTTCGGAGTCTGATTCGAGAGGTGGAATATCGAGGAGTTTCGCGTACATTTGTTTAACTGTACGCTGTGGACGCGTCCTCGCCGGTTCCTTTTCTCTGCATCCAAAGGTGAGGTAGGAACATCGACGCCTTTGGTTTTTACAGTCGCTTTACCTTTCTTCGGACTGCCATTTTCCATTGTTGGTGTTGTAGGCGTCGTAGTTGTTGTTGGTTTCTCACCATTATTGACTTCAGCATCAACATTCGACTCTTTTAAGTCTTTTAAATCGGAATCGGCGGTTGAATCAACCACGATTTTCGGTGGGGTGATTTTATGCCCGTTTTCTTGTTTCTCTACTTTTTCTTCTTTGTCTTCTACTGAGCTGGAGCTTGTCACGGCTTCGACTTGTTGTACACTTGTCGAGCTACTGCTCCCGCTGGTGCTGGAACACACGCCTGAAGATTCACCGTCTCGTAAGGATGCAGCAGCCGCGGAACTTTTCGCTTTCAAAAATGGCGAGGATGGTTTGTCATCTTTTAGAGACGCGGCTCGATTATCTTGTCGTCCGAGTAAGTTACTCGTGTATTTCTCGATGACTTGCTCGATGGGCATGGATGCTTCTTCATACAGGTGGTTGACGTTTTCTTCGTCTTCGTCGCTCTCATCATCGCTGTTTTTGTCTTTGGCCATTTCTTTGAGGACCTTGATAACGTCAGGTGTTGCGATAGTAGCGTCGAAACCTAGGAAGGTTTCTTCGAGGGCTTTCGCAACATCGCCGTTTTTATAGAGTTCGAGGGATTTTAAATAGTTGGGGAGTTTTTCTGAGCAGTAGAGTGCTACTTCGTGCCCTCCGTGGCCGTCGTAAACAGCGAAGAATGATGTGTTTTTGTCATAGTCTAATATGCAGTTGTGTGCATCCTGCAGGATAAAAACAAATTAATTTTTAATTTAATTTAAAATCAATTTAAAAAAGCATGAAAACAACTTAAACTAATTAAAACATTTATATTATAAGTAGTAGAAATATTTGTAGCAATTTACTGTATAGTTTTTATTTTTTATTGTAAATATTTAATGAATTTAAAAAAAATCCACTTGGATTTTTTGCATTTTCGAGGTTAGGAATATGTAAGATTGGCGCTCACCTCCTGACTAACGCGCCATCCCTGCATAGAGCTGGAGCCGCATGCCAGCAGCTCGCTGAGCTCCTCAGCGGAGATCTTCTCCGTGATCGGCTCGGAGAGATACGAACCCATGTTGAGCTCGGGTCGGCGTCTGAGACGATGTTATGTGCACGCCGGGCGTTTCAGAGGTTTCGGCGCTCGTTGGACGTTGCGGTGCGCAGAGTTGCCAACCGAAGCAGCGGGCGAAACAAATGCCACTCGACCGACAGCATTCAATATGCTTCGCACACGCCGGTAGACTTCGAATGCTGGAGCTGCACAGGCGTTCGATGTCGGCGTGACCGGCGGCAGCGGTAAAGCCGGTAGGACCAGGTGCGAGACGGTCGGGATGCGGTGTGTTTCCAGCGGCGGGCGCGCAGTTATAAAACGCACAAATTGCGCGAACTACCTTCGCGCGTCTCCACTACTTCAAATTGCAATGGTAGGTGGCGTTAATCCCAGTACATTTTGATGAAATCAAATATTTAACGCGTAAATTATATAATAAACGCAAAATAATTATTTAAAGCTTGTATACAATAAGTTTATTCTTATTTTAAACTTTACGCGTAACGTTTGTTTGAATTCAAATTGTTGAACATTTTATTCTAACAACTTCTAGCAGCTACCACCGAGGGTGCTGAAACATGAGTAGCTTACAAATTATACAAGGTGTTTCAACACTAAATCTATAAATTTAAGTTTAGTATCAGTCAAAAATGCTATTTAGCACTAATTTACACTTTACAAAAATTTTAAAATTGTTTGAACTATTGTTTTTACTTTAAAATAGCTCTTAGATATTCAAAATTTAGTCGTATTTAGCATTTATTATACTTTTTTAATTTGAGTAAACAACTGTATGATCGGGAAACGTCACAGATATGTCAAAAAGCTGTCAAAAGTGCTCAATCAGAAATATAACCTGTAAAATTGCAGCCTCTCCTTTCCAAACCCGATTCGAACGTGAGTCGTGTGCGGAAATCGTGGTTGCGTGTGAGTTTTACATGCCCACCGGAATAGCGGACACGGAAATTGTGTGGCGCTAATAAAATGACGAAATGTAGCGACTACATCGAGACGGAGTTTCCACAATTGGATGGCGATTTAAAGCAATATGTTCAAGGTATTTAGCATGAGCAAATTTCCAATTGGATTGCACCATCCATTAAACAGGATTAGACTGGATTAACTAATTAACATGCGTTGTTTTGCTTGTAGACGTGTTGAAAAATGGTGCTGACGACTTTCAAGACGCCGAGGAAGTATACGACGCCGTCGGCGAAGTGTTGCTACAGGTGTCTCTTGATAAAACTGAAGATGACATATGGTATTAAATTAAATTCATATTTTTATTGTATTAAAATGACAATTTTATGTTTTAATTTCTTATAGGAATATATGTGCTCAGCTTCTGAAGTTACTAAAACCAAAAGGCAATGATAAAAATGGACCAACAAAGGTGCTCAATGCACCTATACATCTTGGATCAATGGCTGCCAATCAAGAGACCAATATTGATGATGTCAAAAGCATATGGATGATGCAGAGGGATGAGAGTTTAGTAAGTTTCAATGTACATTTATATATTTTACATAAAATGTATTTATTTAATGAATTTTTAGAAAGTTGATTCTAAAAAATTAGAAAAAGCCCAAGCAAAACTCCAAGAAAAACAAGAAAAGCGTTCTAAGGATCAATACAAACCAGCCACAGCACCAAAACTAGAAAGTGCCACAGCCTCACAAGTAACCAGTAAGAAGGAGATCAAATTGGAGGCGAAGGGAACGAACAAAACGACAGACATCCGCATCGAAAACTTTGACATTGCTTACGGAGATCGTGTTTTGTTGAGCAACGCGGATGTAACACTTGCATTCGGTCGGAGATATGGTTTGGTCGGACGTAACGGTCTAGGAAAAACAACGCTGTTGCGGATGATATCCGCTGGTCAACTGCGCATTCCGAGCCACATTAGTATTCTGCACGTGGAGCAGGAAGTCATCGGAGATGAAACTATAGCACTTAACAGTGTTTTAGAGTGTGATACAGTAAGAAATGATTTGTTGAAGCGCGAGAAAGAGTTAAACGCGATGATAAATTCAGGGTAAATCATTAAATATTGCAAAATTAAATTTTTTTTACTTAAAAATTGATTTTAGTTCAACAGATCCAGCGTTGTCTAATGAATTAAGCGAAGTATACGCTTCACTTTTAAACATTGAAGCTGATAAAGCCCCGGCGAAAGCGTCGATTATCCTAAACGGTCTTGGATTTACTACGGCTATGCAAGCTGCAGCTACGAAAACTTTCTCAGGTGGTTGGAGAATGCGTCTTGCGCTCGCACGCGCTTTGTTTTCACGCCCGGATTTATTACTGCTTGATGAACCGACGAACATGTTGGATATTAAAGCCATCATTTGGTTGGAGAATTACCTGCAGAACTGGCCCACTACGCTGTTGGTGGTTTCTCACGACAGGAACTTTTTGGATACAGTGCCTACGGACATACTGTATTTACACTCGCAGCGTATTGAGCCGTATCGCGGAAATTACGAGCAATTTATTAAGACGAAAACTGAAAACATAAGAATCAGCAGCGCGAGTATGAAGCTCAGCAACAGCATCGTGCACACGTGCAGGAGTTCATCGATCGGTTCAGATACAATGCGAATCGGGCGTCCAGTGTGCAGTCGAAAATCAAAATGTTGGAAAAACTGTAAGTATATGAGTAAAATTGAATTTGCAGCGCCATCTATCAACTATTGATTTATTTTTTCTTCTCTAGGCCAGAATTAAAACCAATTGAAAAAGAAGTCGATGTGGTGTTAAAGTTTCCTGATACAGAACCTCTTTCTCCGCCGATTTTACAACTCAGCGAAGTTGCCTTCAGATACAACACCGCTCGGTTGATATTTGCCGATGTTAACCTCAATGCAACACTAGAGTCCCGTATTTGTATCGTTGGTGATAACGGTGCTGGTAAAACTACATTGTTGAAGATTATTATGGGCATGTTAACACCTACCTCAGGTATGCGGCATGTGCATCGTAACCTCAAATTCGGATACTTCAGCCAGCACCACGTGGATCAGTTGGATATGAATGTGAATTCGGTTGAGTTGCTGCAGCAGAGTTACCCTGGTAAACCGTCCGAAGAGTATAGAAGGCAGTTGGGTAGTTTTGGCGTGTCAGGTGACTTGGCACTGCAGACTGTTGGCAGTCTTAGTGGAGGACAGAAAAGTCGTGTGGCGTTCGCGCGGATGTGCATGGGGATGCCTAACTTCTTGGTTCTTGACGAACCGACGAATCATTTGGACATCGAGACGATAGAGGCGCTTGGAAAGGGAATAAATAAATATAATGTAAGTTTTATTTTGTGTTCGCGCATGCGTCGGCGTTTAAATTGTTGAATTTGACATGGCGGCCATTTTATTTCGTTGATATTTACAGGGTGGTGTAATACTTGTATCGCACGACGAGCGCCTGATTCGAATGGTGTGCAAGGAGCTGTGGATCTGTGGTAATGGCTCCGTGAAGAGTATAGAAGGCGGATTCGATGAATATAGGAAAATTGTAGAACAAGAATTGGAGGCGGCGGCCAAGTGAACGTGCCTAGCACCACCTAGGTGGTGAACATTTGTACCATGTATTAACCTAATGTAATTTATTACATGCATGCATTCGCAACCTCAACTCTCAGAATATGTGTAAAGTATATAAAGTTGGGTGGAACAAAGGAACTAAACAATTGAAAAAAAAAACAATCGAAATATTTCACCCCTAGAAACAAAATGAATCAAATATTTGTCATTTGACAGAATCTCGGCGAAGTCCCCTGACAAAATCAAAATTTCTCTGTAAAAAATCCTCAAAAATTCCAAATTTAAGTGTATTTTTTCTTCTTTGTTGTTTATATTAACTTGTCAGGATGAGTTTAACAAGCTGTGAGTTGTGCACTTTATACCAGGATTGTGAAACGATTGTGGAGTGCGAGGTGAGAAGCGTAATTATTGATCAAACAAGCTAACAATTATGCGCTTCTGTTTATTTCTCACCTTTGTTGACTGTTGACAGTGCCTGGTTGACAACGTCGTCGAATCTGCCATCATGCACACATATCCAAAGAACTATGAGTGTGATGTAAGTAAATAATTAATAATAATTCATAAATATTCAATAAAAACACATGGTATATTTGATTATACAGGAGGAGGCACTTCGTCGAGATATAAAAGAATACAAAGAACTCCTGTGGGCCATTAAGGATGAAAATACTTTGTTGAAGGTTAAAAATCGAAGATTAGAGGATATACTAAAGAAGAAAAACAAGATTGTTGACAGTCATTATCTTGGAACTCATGTAATACTTATCAAAAGTGGTTATGTTATGTTTTGAGGTTAATTTTATATTTTACAGAATAAAATACTATTTAAAGAGACAGTGCACCAATTCACGCATCGAATTGAAGCTCTTCAGAGTGAAAACGAAGAACTCAAGCAAGAATTGAATGACAAAGAGTCTATGATTCGAAAACTGCGCAAAACATTGAGTACTTGCTCCGCCTACAAACCCGCACCACGTCGTGTAACCTCGAAAAAGAAAATTACATCAGCTTCTACTTCCGGATCAATGGGTTCACGCACCAGTCGAGCTACAGTACGCTCTCAAGATCAAGAATCTACAGGAACCGAAGAAATCACCGAGGAATTACTAAAAATTAAACTTAAAGATATCAGCGATACAAACACCGAAGGCGAACATGATACAGACCGAGCGGTGTCTTGTTCATTATTATTAGACACACCACATGAAGAAATCGAAAAATTACATTCGGGGTTTAAAGATATTTTATCAGAAGTTGGCAAGTTGAAAGATTCAGTTGGTGAAATGCATGATCAACATGCACGAGCAGTTTGTGAGATGCGCATGCGCGAGAAAGAGTTAATGGCGAGGATTCAGGACAAAGAAGAAGAATTTGCATATCGAAATATACGAAAACAAGCGTCTGGAGGTGTTACAGTTGATACAGATCGGCCTAGATTAAGTAAAACAGCTTCTAGGAAGGTAATTAACCACAAAACAATTGATTTTATGTTAAAATATAACCTAATATTGTTGTCTATATAGGCAACCAGTGTATTTGCAAGAATTCTCCCTGCGCATCACACAAAATCACCTTCAAAACAACAAAAAGGTAAGAATCGCAACGGGCTAGCAATCCGCACGGCGTCGAAAAATGTACTCCACGACGAAACCGATATGCGTCTGTACATCGACGAAGTTTTAACCGAAATGAATCGCCAGAAATAACTTGTTTACTATGTTCCATCCAATAAACTCGAAAAGACTCGAATCAAATCACAACTTTTCTTATTATTCAAAAAATACGTACACGTTTCTCATTATACAACTTGATAGTACTTTATATTTATACATTTTATATTTTGAGTAGGCAATCAGTCTCTTTTAACACAGTTTCATTCAAAATGTAAGAAATTCACCGGACACACACAGATTAATTTGGAAAATAACAACGAAGAGAACGTCACACGATTCATACGAAAACATTTGCGCGCCATGTGTTCAAAACTCGCTTAAATCTTTAACTTATTCATATAAAATGTCTTCCTTTAAGGTTTAAGGTCTTGGTTTGTAGTTGCGCCCGCGCCTAAATTTTATTCATTCGGATTTGTTCTTCGCGTCGGTTTTGATACTGGTCATGGCCATGTCGGCGATTTTATCCGTCAATAACCCGCCGTATCTGCGCAGAATACCTTTGTTTTCCATGCCGGGCACGAGGCAGACGAACGTCACCAACGCGTAGGTCAGCAGCATGTTATCCACGTTGTTGCCGAGCCACGCCATGAATACCAGCGCGCTGATTAGAATTGTATAGTACTGTAAAAGCACAATATTAATGATTATGATGAGTCATTGATTACTAGACATATTTTAACATATTTAACAATATTTCAACACAAAACACGAAAATTTCTTACCAATCTTTGTCTTGTTGATTTCAACAGACAAAAGGACCGATAGGTGATGCATAACTTCTCTTTGTTGAGGACGATACTCCGGCAAATCATATCGTAGCGCTGTTCGTGTTTCTCTGTCCATGGCTCTGGTCTAATAAGAAAACCGGAATATAAATGGGGAACACAGAATTCGCTCACGGTGATTGTGAGGCAAATGAGCGCTATGGTGGTGAGAAGGCTGGGCTCCAATAACCAGAGCATCATGAAGAAGGTTGTGGTGCAGCCGACGATGCTGAAGGGATGCCATTGTTTCTCCCATTGCAGGATGGAGTGCAATGGAAGCAGCACATCACGCCAGCTTTGAAGCGCATTTTTCAAGTCTGCGATTTTAACTTCCTGCATAAACAATTTATGATAATATTAATATTTACTTCAAACTTTTTCTATAAAATTAAGGATAAATATAGAAAATAGGATAATTTTACCGTTTCAGTGGCGAAACTTAAATATTTTGAGCGCACATCTTTGACGTCTCCGGCGATGTTGTGGCGACTTTTTTCGGTGTGATAACACGCGTCATTGGGAATTAAATGCTAGGATAAAGGATAAAGATTGACAAAGGATTGGATGTGATAGGATAAAAATGTGTGCGTATAGAATTAAACTCACCTCTTCAGCCATTGTGTCGCGATTTTTGACGAAAATTTTGAGCAATTCTCTCGATGTGACTGCACGTTATTCGAATATGGCAGCTGGCATGCGGTTGCTGAGATGAAATTTTCAGTCCTGCAAATCGCGCGAATTATTATCGCGTACTCACTGTCACGCTGCGATTGTTGAGAAGTGATTGTTGAGGTTCGTAAATTGCAAAAACAAATGACATCTGTTTATCAAGCTTTGGTTTCTAACCCCGCCAATTGGACAAAAATTCAATCTAGGTATTTTCAAATGATTTAAATTAAACTCACCAAATAACATGCAATGATTATTTGCTACAACATGAAGATAACGTCTATTAATTTTATTTGCGTTTTATCTACTGTAAAATGAAGTAAATTTGTTGATAGGTGATTATAATTTAAACTTGTTTTTATGCACGGTAATCTGGGGACTTTCTGTGTCAATTCAAGGGTAAAAGAAAAAGACGCGTCCTGACAGCGCGGTATTCATCTAATTAAAGTAAATTTAGTACAAGCATTATCTGACCAGAAACTATACATAAATAATAAAACAGTGTTAAAAACATCAAATTACTCCAAATATTTAAAATATTATATTGAAAAGTTGTATAATTTAGTAATTTTATGCTCTGACACATTTTGAATTTGGTAACATTCTAGGGATTTTTACTCGGTGTCGTAGCGGCGAGCGTCGCTGGCGTTGCGGCGGACGCTGTAATCAAGCCGCAGTGATGTCGCTGCATCGGCCGATGCCGTGGTGCTACTTTCACATTCGTTTTGATTTTGACACAAAATCAAAATAAAACCGAGTTATTCGGCGTCCGCTAACCCCGACCGATTGTACGTATTGTTCGTAAAATAGCCGCAAGTCCCAAATTGCGATTCGGCATCGCGACCACTTCGAATTTGCGTTTCGAGCGCTTGTTGTTATTTATAGTTGCAAGCCCGCCATTTTGGCGTGCAGCGTTGTCTTTCACTTTGCGTCACGACGGGAACGAAATTGTTAAAAACGTAATTAAATTCCGGTCGAATTTGTGTTTACCAAGTGGAAATTAAATTATGTTAGTGGTGACGCGGGTGGCACGCGTTGTGCCCCCTTCGCGAGGCCTCGGTATGCCCCGCTTTTGTTTGACAAGCCAAAATTAGCGTCATAACCTCAATCCTCGAAGCGCAAACATCTACAATGGCGCGAATTAGTTGTGTTTTAAATTAATTATTTAAATAATATGTGAATTTTTATTAGCTGGCTGAGCGCCACGTGGAAACATGACGGAAGAGGTGGAGAAGCCTCTGGATGGGCTCTCTGAAGAGGAGAAGACCACAATTATTACAAGTAAGTAGCATCATTTTTTCTCTTGTGAACTTTCTAATATTTTCTATTTTAATAGATGCTGTAAAAGAGGTGCACTTAGCTGATATTCTCCTGTGTGGCAAATGCAATGAGGTGTATCACATGCTGGAGGAATTCCAGGAACACAAAGCAAGTGAAAGCTGCAAGGAAAATGGAGAAATCAAGGAGACACTGAAAGATGATAAGAAGCCACAGATATGGGCATTTACACTCTGGAAAAACACCAAGTTCAAGAAGATGGCATCAGAGGAGAAGGCACTCACATCATGGAACATGTATCAGACATGGAGGGCAATGAAGGAGCCTGAAAAGGAGACATGGTTGACTGTTGCAGCAAATATGCAGGGGTTGTATGATATTGTTGTGAATTTTGAGAGGAGCAAGTTGAAAATTTTACCCAAGAAGGAAGGAGAGGATGCTAAAGACTCAAAAGCTCCAGTTATTTTGAATAAGGTGAAAATCACTAAATTATTAAGTTATTAAAAATAATTATAAAAAAAATGTATTGGTTTATAGGTGATTAAAGCTTCAAATACGCGAAAAGCATTTAGGACGGGCGGAGACAGTAAAGTGGAGCTTCTTGTTGAGAAGTTTACGTCAAAACGGTACAATCCACGCAAGAAAACGTTTGAATATCTTGTTAAATGGGAAAATTTGGATGCGTAAGTAAAGTTTTTCTTAAAATACCAAAAGTTCAATACATTTTCTTGTAATTTGCGCCAATTACTCAATTTAATACCTTTTTAGATTAAATTTATATGTTTTGATTCTTCTAACAGTGACCAGAACACCTGGGAACCAACTGTAGCCCTCTACAACTGCAAATCAATGATGGAAGAATTCGAGAAAAACCTCCAAGCTCAACGAGAACAGAACCGCGTTCAGAAATCACTCGATAAAGCAAAGAAAGCCGCCGAGCAACCAGTTTACGAAGGACGCCCACAGCGCACCAGCAAACAAAAAGCGCTCAACCAAGTAAAAGCTTGGTGCGGTGCCGAATCACAAGACCATGGCGATAAACGCGTCTTCTCTGATGATTCAGAAGACGACGACTTCTACGAAAAACGCATCAAGATGGAAGCCGACAGCGACTCCGACGACGGCCAACCGATTGTCACCATTAAACGCATCAACAAAAACGGCGTCGAACGTCGAGTAGGCACCGCGCAAAAGGTGGACACCATTACCCTTCCAGAAAACATCCTTATCCCAGACGCTAAAGGTATTGTACGTATCAGCCAGAAACAAATTCCATCGTTAAGTTCAGGCGTGTACGTCATGTCAAAAACCGCTGGGATTATCAAATTGGACACAGCTGCAGCGACGAAGTTAACACAAGGCGGTGGTCAGACTGTTCTGAAAGTAGCACCCAAAGTTGGTCAGGCTAGTATCAAAGTAATCAAAAAGAGTAGTCTTGGTAATGATCTGAGCAACGGCGGGCAGAAGATTGCATTCAAGGCTTTAAGCTCCGGTGGAGTTTCCGCAAGACCATTGATGAAGAACTACAGCGGGAAGGTTTACATGCAACGACGGACCAATGCACAAGCAGCCGCAGTGGCCGCGCAGAAGAAAAACGAAGTGGAATTCGAGCATGAAATGAGTAAATACGACGACGAATCTGACGGTATCGAAGAGATGGAATTCCCTGAAGAAATTCAAGTACCTGTCGCGGAAAGTCCACCGCCCGAGTTTTCTCTATGTCCGCTTACGGGTAAAGTCGTCGATAAGAACGGCAGCGTCATTGAAACGGAAGAACCGCCGGAAGCCGATGCAGATAACGTGACGGTTAAAGAAGAATCAAATGAAACAACTGCAGTGACGACCGCGTCGAGTTCATTGGGTAATTTGGTTAATATTGCCGCGGCGGACATTTTGGACGATCTCGCCAACAACGATATTAAACCCGAAGCGATGGAAATGGCTGCGGAAGACTTAAATATGCAGGTTAATGTTAAGACGGAAACTGGTACCGCTGTCGCGACGGTGACGATACCCCAAAGTGTTTCATCACCACCGCCTTTAGTAAGAACAACGCCGACGAGTGGGCGCACACAAGTGAAACAAACGCGGATTATTCACTCGCCTGCGTCAAAGCCTTCGATTCTCAGCACGGCGTTAACAAATGCGAATATTGTACGTAGAGGTCCACCCAAGTTGGTGAGAAGAACTGATGCGCGTGGTGGTATTGTTCAGACCCGAATGCCACCACATCAAATCGTGCGACAAGTTGGCGCTGCGCAGCATTCTACGGTTGTGACGAGAGTGACGCCCTCTGGTGTCACGCAACAAGTCCGCCAGATTCGGCCTGGCACGCAAATAATCCGCAAGCGGATTGTTCAGGTACCTGCCGGACATGGCCAGGCGCAACTTCAACCCGGGCAGAGGAGTGTTGTTAGGCAACCAACGCGCGTGTATCAACAGGTGGTGAGAACGAGCACTCCTCAAGTTACGCAGGTTACATACGTTGCAACACCGACGAATAGTAATAAAGTTATTACGATGCCGCCATTGTTGGAGACATCCGTGGCGACACCTGTTTTACAAAAAGAGAAACCTATAGCGCCCAAGGTGCAACAACAGCAGCAGATTCAGCAAATACAACAAGTTGTGCAGCCGGTTGTTCAACAAGTTGTACAAGAGCAGCCGCAGGAGGAACCCGCTACGAGTCCTGTACAAGAAACAACGACGTTAAATCTTGGGGATGATGCTCCGCTGTTGATTACAGGGGAGGACGGGACGATTTATCAGGTTGCAGGTCAGAATGAAGATGGGCAGACGATTTTGATTACGCAGGTATGCAGCCATCTTAACTTTAAATTAAAACATAATTTTATGATGTTTTGTGTGATAGGGTGAAGATGGCGAACAACAATGTCTTCTAGTAGCGCCGGAAAACGCGAATCTTATCACGCAAGCGCTTGTGAAACCACAGCAGACGCAGGAAACTATTGTTCAACAAGAGCAGCCTACTATCGTACAAGAGGAGCAGCCACAGGTGTCTGTTGAGCAGCAGCTGTCGATTAACACAGAGGTAGAGGCGACGGAGGAACCTGCGGACGATTCGCAGGTTGTTGCACAGATCGTCAGTGCGAACCCTCCAAGTCCAGGTAGGCAACCAACATATCAACATATTCAACATTTATTTAAAATCCTTTATTCTATTTTTTATCTTATTTTCACAGGTGGAACGAGAAAAGTAGTACTAATGTTGCCCGACGGCAACTTTATGATGACTGAGGTGACAGCCGAGCAGTACGCCGCCTTGGAGCTAGATAAATAAACGACGAATCGTAAACATAGTGAAAAAAAATACTGGGCTCGATCGCGGTGAACATTCGAAATATCTTACACTCTCACCACCCTTTACCCTCTTTACACACACAAATGACTTTGAAGTTGCGTTGCAAGTTTTCTGAACATGATGTTTCATCGAAAAAGGTTACATATATACGCGTATAATAGCCATTAATTGATTAACGTTTATACTAGATTTACACGTACGGAGGAAAATCGAAGGAAAGTGTTATATTTGATATACGGGCATGTGGGAGCGTGGGTTAAGTAATAAAGTGGCGTTGGAAGTTGGAAAAGCGGACCTTTTGGTGTAAACATTTCGTGAAAAGTTAAATCATTAAATTTTAATCGTTTTAAAAAAGAGACAGATAATTACGGACATTATGTGAAAAAATTAATTGTGTATGACTTATTGAAGACGGGGATTTGAAGACATGGAAAATATATTAAATGACTATAATTGTAGCGCCAATATAATGTTAATATCAACTAGATGTAAGCAACTAAACGTGTTTAACTAAACTGGACACAAAATGTACGGGGATGATGCGCGATAATGAAGTAAATAAATTAGCTAAGGTTCAATATATTATTTCAAGGTTATGTTATGTTAATGGGTTATTTTAATAATTAGAGCAAGAGCCCGTGACGACCAGACTTTCGTCATTTTAGGAAAGATGAAATTTTGTCTATGTGTGTCTCCAACACAGGTAAGAACGATCCCCAATTATGAGACCTGGATCGTGGTTCCTTTGGCAGTTAACAGCCAACAAAGATGTACAAATGATGACTTCAAATTCGTTATTTTAGCAAACTCCATTGAAAGTGCAACTCTCAATGCAACTCAGTGCAACTCTTATACACTTTCAATGCGTCTGGCAGGATGTTAGAATCGACCAAACTGTCTGGCGTGAAAGAAAACACAGTTTCATAGCTCTCTGCATAATGTGTATCAAATTCAGCTTTCCTAATATAACGAAAGTAGAAAAGTTAAAAAATATTATAGTTTAGGGGTGTCTGGCTAGGGTTGGAACCATACCAGGTGTCTGGCAATTTGCAGCGCATGTTGTAATAATATTACGAACAATATATGTAATAATTGAGTTTGCTAAAATAACGAATTTGAGGTCATCATTTGTACATCTTTGTTGGCTGTTAACTGTCAAAGGAACCACGATCCAGGTTTCATAATTGGGGATTGTTCTTACCCGTATTGGAGACACACATAGACAAAATTTCACCTTTCCTAAAATGACGAAAGTCTGGCCGTCACGGGCTCTTAGTCTAAATGAATCAATACGCTAATATTTATAATGTGGACATCTTACTCAATGTGTAAAAGGGACAACCGGGGACATCTGCTTTCACCCAGCAGAGAGGAGAGGGGGCACGACTGAGGACTGGGGTCAGTTTGCGCTGGCTTTTATACCTGCGGCGTCCTGTCTACCCGCAAAAAGGAGTGGGGGAAGACACTGGCCGTGTGTAGCTCGCGCATCCACGTGCAGCTTCCCCCGGTCTCCTTTTTGCGGGTACACAGGACGGCGCAGGTATAAAAACCAGCGCAAAGTGACCCCAGTGCTCGGTCATGCCTGAGACCTCCAGCAGTACAGTCGCAGCAGTACAGTTCCCCTCTCCCTTCCTCCTTTTTGCCGAGAGGAAGCAGATGTCCCCGGGTGTACTTTCTAATCATTGCGTAAGATGCTAACATTATATATTGGTGTAGTAATACATTATTGGGCTCCACTTAGATATAAAAGGATACCGCGGAGAAAACAAGGGCTGCTTCAGTAGACCGTTTGCAGGTTTCTATGTTTCTCTGCCCCTTCTCTTCGACCCAATTAGTTTTTATTTATTTATTTACGTCTAATCAACAGTAAATAAAAATTGCATATGCCGCGCCTCTATAAATAAACCCCTAAATTAAAAAACTCACCAAAACGTTCTGTTAATCAATTTACGTCATTTTATCACTACATATTACTCATTTTACTAATTTTATACAATGTCTGTAGGATTTGAAAGTACCCACCGTTCTTCTGATTCATCCGCGTCCAATGAACAAGAAAGCGATGAAAATGCAGTCGTTGGATCCGGCTCCAGCCTCCAATTCAGAAACAGACTCACCACAGAGTTATACCTTCGCTCAGCAAGTTCCCTACGACAAATCCACAAACGCCGCCAATCCAACGCACAGTTAAAAGTCATGGATAACGACACCGGTCTACATCAAGTCCTTGGCGAGTCACAAATAACCAATATAAAACGCATCTTTTTCAAACAAGAAGAAAAACGCCTCAATCCAGATCAACTTCGTCGTGCACTCTTGGATCACGGAAAAGTTTACTTCCCTGATGACGACTACTACAACTTAATATTCTTAAGAATCAATATTCAACAAAACGGGTTTGTAACTTGGGATGAATTCGTATCACATTTAATACTAGGGTTTAAAATTCAAGAAGTCTCACTTGAAGTAAAATCATTAGAAGAACCTATCAACAAAAAACCACGAGTTGTTAAGAGTAATCATCGTCATCCAATTAATAAAATCATCTTCAACTTCCAAGTCAAACCAGATCGTTCCTATGGATACACTGATGGTTCCTACATAACCCTAAGCCATGATGGGTATTTAAACTATTGGTCATTGGATTTATACCTGGAAAGGACAGTCCACAGCGTAAGTCCTGATTTAACCGTCTCAGATACATGGGTTTTATGTGTAGCAGCCATGCCGGATGTAAGTGTCGTATGCACTTCATCCTCTGAAAGAGATTTACGATTCTACGACACTTCTGCAAGACAATTTGAACTTAGAGTACAGTTTTACTCCTTGGAATTCGCAGCATGTTGCTTATATTATACATTCCCAAAAGATATAAACGAAGACTGTCGGTTGATTTTTGGTGATATGGGAGGTAACGTAGGAGTAATCCTCTTCTCCCTATAAATCGAGGACCATTCCGGAGTAAAATGGGTGAACCTTTATTAACTGTCCCATTTGATATGGTTGAAAAAGGTTTAGTCCCTGGTTTCACTGTAGTGATGTTTATAAACTTACACAAAGAATGGGTGCGTCAGGTGGAGTACTACTCCTTGATGAATATGATCGTATCCTGTAGCACATCCCAACGTGCATTGGTCATGCGTGATATAACCGAAACTCGTGGTTTCTACTCTTATAACGTCCCCAAAGGCATTTGGTGCTTTGCATGCGCCGATGGTTTTCCTCAACTTGCCACCGGGGGATCTGATTGTCTCATACGAGTGTGGAATCCATACGTTACCAAACGACCACTTGTTGTATTTCATGGTCATCATACTGGTATTATTGCCTTGGTGTTACAAGATCGTGGTGCTATTTTGTGTTCGTTGTCGGAGGATAAATGTATTAAGATATGGGATGTCTCCAATGAAGTGTGTATACAAAACTATCTGGGTCTTGGAAGTGAACTTGGTGAATATGCGAAACTCAGCATGTTTTACAATCCGGATTCACGACAGTTGATCATTGGAGGTATTGCAATAGTTGCGCTATTTCTGCGTCCACTACAAAATGGCGAACATACAGATGGGTTTTCTCATTCGGCAGCGGTGTCGGTATTGTTATACAACACGTTGTTTCGTATAATCCTAACCTGTGGTTTGGATTCGAATATTATCGTCTGGGATCCTTGGAATGGTAAACGGATATCCGTAGTGAAAGATGCCCACACTCGACAATTACATGGAGAGATTATCCCTGTGGATATTACAGCTGGTTGTTTTGATCCTGGTAATCAAAACCTGTTGACTGGTGCTTATGATGGAACATTAAAAACATGGAACTTCAATTCCGGGACTTGTTTGAGGAACATGCGCATTGAACACGGATGTGAAGTAACCGGAGTCTGCTGGGTTAAAGGAAGAATTCTAGCTATTGGCTGGAATCGCCATGTTACAGAATTTGCAGATACAGGTGGTCCTGCAGGTCCTGGAAATGTCTTTTGTAAGATGTGGTCTATCAAACACACCGATGATGTGTTAGCAGTCGCCGCCAGAATCCCACAGACACTTGCAACTAGCACCTACAATGGGGAGTTGGTCCTCTGGCGTTTGGAGACTGGTCAACCCTATAAACAATACGCAGTGGCTAATCCAACAATGCGTGTTAAGATTACCTACGATTTTGAGAAACGTACACGTCATGAAAAGCCTAAAGTTACCCCATTGAGTAGAAAATATGGTTTGAAAAGAGATTTGCGTAAACCGCCGCCTCCACCACCCCCGAGACCTAGTGTAATTATACGAAAATTAAAACAACAGGAACGTCGTGAATTGGTAAACATTGGGAAGGATACAATTGTAGGATCATTGAAATTAACCCGGAAAGCTAAACCTCTTGTCCTACCACCAACAATATGCCCAATTCGGGGGTTAGCAGTGCGATGTATGATCTTCCTTGATAAACGCCCCATGAAAGTAAATGTGGGGACTTTGTTTGTGGCATTAGAAAACGGTGATATACAAGTATGGTCCCATCATGTAAGCGGAGGCTTCCTATGTGCCTTCCAAGCTGTACATGGAGTAGGTGATTATATTGTCTCGATGTGTTCAGATGAAAACAACGAATACCTCTTCACTGGATCCACTGAAGGTTATGTGAAGACGTTTTTAATGACCAATTTTCACAATGAAGAAGAAAACGTCCACGTTTGCATCCCGCGTTATCGTCTCATATTTCCCTTCCTCTGGTACCGTTTCTTTCCTGGTCGCGCAATGAAAGCACTTGGTGAACAAGAGAAACCCATGTTACTCAATAGTTACAAAGCACACAGACAAATCGTCTCAGGTTTAACCTTCATTGATAAACCAAAAGTGCTCGTCACAGCAAGCGCCGACTTCAGTGTACGATTATGGACACTTAGTGGGAAATATTTGGGTACCTTGGGTACCTTCAAACCATGGAAACCTATCGATCCATTAAGTCCTGTAGATGAGAGCAAGCATGAATTTACGATCCCACCGGATGTTAAACGTGTGATGAGTTCTACTTCACAAAGAGTTTTCTTAGGAGAAAAGTGGGAGAAGAAATTGACGAAGAAACAAGAGGCGGCGCAGGCTGAGAAGGACAATGCATATACAACAGCAAACGTGCATACATACGGTCATAAATTGGTACCACCCATTTTGGGCAACTTTGTTACTCTTGCAGAGAAAACCACGCATAAATTCGAGGTCCAATTGGATACAACCTTTCCATATGTGAGTATATGTTACCTAAAGTATTTTAAAGATTAATTTGATGAAATTTTCATTACAGATTCCTGTTTATCAACATTTAATCCGACCTCATCCAGTGGAACTGCCAAAATTAACCCCGCACAGCGAATTAGGCCTCGGAGAAAAAGACTCCTTCCTCGGTTAGGACAATATTCATTGGTTAAAGGTAATACACTTGAAAATATAATCATTTACCTTTAATATATGGTTCCGCAGTGTATATATACCTTTGAAAATCAAACTCAACAATGTGTATCAGTATCAACCTATAACGACCTAATTACGAATTCAAGTCTTGTAGGGTGCTACATGCTTCTAACATCAAGCAGGCCATCTTGTGCTCGGGCTGCTTCTCCTCCAAACAACGCAGCGCGTGCGTAATCAACACCATGTTGCTCTCCAAGTCGCTGGGCGTGCACCAATCGCCATCGAGCGCGTCTAAATACTTTGTAAGTTGCGTGCTACACGCGGCCATTTTCTCGCCGAGGTCCCTAGACGATGCCAATAACTGCGCTAGTCGTTTACCGGCGATCTTGACTAGATCCGGACCCATTTTCTCCTTCTCAGTCACAGTGGGCAGTAAATCAATGGCGAAACTATCAAAACCAGCTGATAGGATCTGTGCAATCTGGTAACGTTTCAACAAATCCACGTCTAAGTCCCATAAACGCGCTAGGGTTATACACTTGGACATCCATGACACGTGATCAGCGGAATAGATCTTCCCTTCGTTCATTGTGACAGTATCCATGCTAGCGCTGATTACTTTCAACAAAAATTGCAAACGTGACGCGGTTGTCTTGGAATCAGCGCGATTATGTGTATTAATCTCGTTTTTGTGTTGAAAATCACAAAAGAATAGGTTATTAATCGGCGTGTCGAATAGATTCGTCAATACCTTGGTGTGTTTCACCGCAAACACGGTCATCATATGCATAATCATCGCTAGTTGATAGTGTAAATGCACTAAATCATAATTAATCGCGTTTTGATTTAGTGCCAGTTCTGATAGGGGCGCAGCGCTGCCATTTTCCCAAATTGCTTCATAAGTTAATGTCGGTTTTTGGTAATTGTACGACTCTAGCAGGGTTTCCATAAAAATATCAAAGAACCCCACGCAAAACTCGTAAAACAACGTGATTTGATAGTCGGATAAATCTGTATCTTGACGACAGAGACGCTCCTTTGGTAGTTTACCAACTTTGTTGATCAGTTTTGAAGAAGCTTCGAAAATAATCTTCAGATGAGTGTTCCACACTAGGTTATAAATTCCTGTTTTGATATGTAGGTTGGGAATCTGTACCAAGCATTTTAAAGATGCTTCGAGGAGATTTAAGTTAGAAACGTCCTTCTGCCATGCAAGTGCGTATTCCCAGCACATGTTGGCTAACAACACGCTTGGTTCCAGACTATGTGGGAATTGTTTCTTTATAATGCCCAAATGATAAAATACAGGTTCCTGTATTTTTTTGGATTCTTCAAGTGAGGTTAACTGTTGACTGTTTTGCGCATCGTTGCTACTAGATTGTAAATCATCCAATAGAATGTCTTCAGGGTTCACACCACCTTGACATAACCATTGTGAGACTGTTTCACTCACAGAACCTTTTCCCCTTTCAAGAATATACTTTAAACTTACATCATGGCGGTCCAAATGCAACTTGGGCAAAACCGCCTCACAAATCGGTTTATTGCTTAGAATGATATTCAGCAGTGACACATCTTCAAGTTTACCAATCAACAGTGTCCATTGACAATTCTCTTGTGATAATTTCTCCCACATGTCAACATTATCCTCTTCAACACTATTTCCGGACTGTTGTAGATCCTTCTCAGCTTCAATTCGCTGCGCGACGCCTTTACAAAGCACAGCCGCCATTAATGCAGGGAAAGGCTTGTGTGAGTTCTCTAAATCATCGCGCACGCGCGTCCAGAACGCCGACACGCAGTTGTATGGCACCGAAACAGTATTGGCATCGAATATCTTCGTCAACGTGTGAACAGTTTCGCTAAAATTCTGCATTTCCGATTCGAGGTTTTGGAAACTATCCAATGGACGGTTCACCCAGTGGAGTAACAACAACGAAAACAAATGCTCCGGTTGTATAGAAGAGTTACGCGCGTGGAGTTCCAACTCCGGATCCGGGCACTCGTTTATATACTTAGCAAATATCTTTTCTGCAACGTTATATAGCATTGAATCTTCGGGGTTTTTGATTTTCAAAGGGGGCGCTGCAGTGTAGTCGAATATTTTAACGAATTGACTTAGGTAAACTTCTTTGTTGTTTTCGAACGTGACTCTTGGCTGCATTTTATAGTCGTTTAGAGTGCTCAAATCCAAAAGACGTTGTAAATTGTTCATTTCTTTGGTTCCAAGTAATGTTTTGCTTGTTTTTCTGATTTTTCGGTTTGCAGTTACCATTTTTGACATCCAAATCTTCACTTGCGCTGTCAAGTGTCAAAAAGTTGAAGAAATGGCTCAATAAACTTAAATTTTCGACGATTCGCAACAGCATCTTCAAATCTTCGCTATCTTTATCGTCGCGTTCATCTTTCTCGCATTTCTGGTAATATTTATCAGAAATGGCCGCGCAGCATGCAATAATAATATCCGCTGTGATATCTCGTGTCCCAATAAGCATTTCGAGACATTGCAGTGTGACTTCAACAGTTTTAAACTCTTTGAATGTATTTAACGCTTCATTCAACAACTTATCACTGTCATCCACGCTTTTCACCATCTGTTTGAGCCGTTTATACAAATGCACATCTCTTGCACGCTTGCTATTCTTCTCCGCAAGCGAAAAATGGAAAGGTATCACGATTTCCTTCATTTTCCCATCGGAATCAACAAGCAGACACGTAAATTGACAAATAAAACGTGATTTTGACGTGTTTTGGAAACCCATGAGGCCGTAGTTGATGTTCATCAATACACTCGACTTGGCGGCAGTAAATGTAGTGATTTTTGTCCCCTGCTGCGCGCAGAAAATCTCAACAGAGCCCTTTTTCGCGGAATAGATGACCAAAAACAACGCGATTGCTTTCTTAGACGATTTGCGATTTTTACGCTCGTCTGGGACTTGAATAAAAGCACACTGCGCTTCGCGATAACCTTTGAATATGCGCAGAGCAACACCACGATGAGTGTCAATAAGTAAAACTCTTCCTAGTCCATCGGAGAGTGCAGCTAGGCGACGATCTGGTGAAAGAACAACGCGGGACGAGGAACGTCGGAGATCACATAAACCAAAACGGCAAGCCATGGCTTCAGCGGGGACTAAAGCAGCACTTTCGGATTTATCAGGTGTGGCTTTGGTACCAGTCAACCAACCACTATACAAATAAATAAGAATTAATATATATTTTAATATTCATTGATAATTTTACTTACGGTAATGCTGATTTTAATTTAGACGCTACAGCTTTAGCCACATCACTCAACACTGGCTGTGATCCGCCTTCCAGTGCGTAATGAAACCCTAGGAATGGTTTAGAACCGGCAGCGAGGACTAAGGAATTGTACGGAGGCATCGCGCGATATTTAGATGCGAATCCACCGCAGAGCGATGCGGTTAACAGATGATCAAAGGTATTTTGCAGATCTAGGCCTACTACTGCTACATCTGATACTTGTCCCTGGTCTACAAAGCCCCATTTCTTTGAACTAATTGATAATTGATTGGGGTCATTCACTATTCCTGCAATTAAAGCAATAAAAATTAATTATTTTGATTAGAAGTTGTTAAAAATAGTTTTTACCTTTGGCTAAATTACTGCGGCACGTCCGTAGCATAGAAAACAAATGGCTGCCATTGATCACACAAATATTGCTTTCATAAACCACATAAACTTCCTCAGGTTTCAGCTCAGAGCTGATGTCTGGTTGAGGACTGTGCTGTGATTGACATTTCAATGCACAAACTGGTTCATTGTGCAGTTTTTCCTCAAATAATAGAGTGCAGTTTTCTGTGTAGAAGGAAACATACCCTGTTTCAAATGCAATTGCTATGCAAGTCCAATCTGGTCCCACCTTTAAATTAAAAATAAAATATTAAAAGTTAAAATATTATAAATTTATGTGTTTTTATGATTAAATTACATACTTGAGAGCTTTGACTTTGAATCACAATTGGCAAACATAACACTGCCTTGATGTTATCTTTGAAATCATGTAAACTTGCATCATTTATGCCAAACTGTGAAAGTGTTGAATGATTATCCCATCTTCCACTGCTCACCACCAATCTTTTCTCTCTTGCAAAACAATTAAATCCCCTGTTGGGGATGCTGATACCAAACTGTTTTGCAACCATCCATCACCCCTGTAATATTATTAAAACGGTTAAAATTTGCAAAAAATGTTTTATGGGTCAAATCAGTCACCTCTGTTATCATCTGTGGGGAATAAATGTCTGCGAACCGTCGCGACGTCGACGATTTCGGCAATTTGTTTGATTTGCACCGACATTGTTAATTGTTATTTCGTGATCATTATTTGTGTTATTTTTGTTGCGCTGGATTATTCATAACAAAGAGCTGCGACAACATATGAAGACTTTATTTTGACAATTTTGACAGCTGACAGCTGATCGAGTAAAATTGCTGAAAAATCTAAACTATTAATCGTTTAAAAACTGCAGAAGCTCAAATAATGATTAAATAATTATTCAAATATTTGTTTATGTTTAAATATAAGTGATTTGTAAAAATATATTAAGCATTTAGGCTTTAATCATATTTTCACTTTCATATGTTTAGGATGTTTATTGTTTTGTTTGGTAAATATTTTTTAATTGTAGCTTATTTATTTTAATTTAAACCAAATTGGAAATTATTAGGTAAATTATTATAACATTTTGTCTTTTTGGAATAACTTTTTGTATTGCGTGACAATGTTTCTATCGCAATCATTTCCGAAGAAAAATTAACTTTGCGGTGAAAATTAAATTAAAAATTAACAATTTTAAGCGTAATAAGTAAAGTTTAAGAAATTACATCGCGCAAAGAAAGTTTATATTAATTTATACGCATTTATTTAGCAATTCTAACGTTTTCTGTATTTCCGGCATTTGCAGTTTGGCCATCAAACGGCTGCGAAGGTCAAACGCGACAAATATTTGACAGTTTAACGTGATTTATCTAAAAATTCCAATAACTACGGCAACAAACTACAGTTGCACAATTTTACACGGATCATCGCCGGATTTCAAGCGGCTGAAGTACAATCATTTCCAAAAATAGCAATAATAACACATAAGCAGTGAGTAACACACTTTTCACACACATTGCACATGTTTGTATGTTTGTTATTGCATTGCATTACAATATTTTCCTGAATATTGCAGTTAAAGGTTGTCCACCGCGATGGCCAGCATTATCGACACTCTGGTGGAAATGGGATTCCCCCGAAATCGAGTGTAAGTAAAAAAACATTCATTATAAAAATCATTTCCTGCAAAATGTGCATTAACCTATGTTTCCACACACAGGGAATTAGCAGTCTCAAAATCAAACTCAAAAGACATTGAAGCAGTAACAGAATGGTTGTTAACTCATGAAGAGGATGAAGTCAGCACACCCCAGACACAAACAGCCACACTGCCACAAGCAGCAGAATCAGAACCAAATGAAGAACTAGCCGCATTAGCAACAAGCTCCCAAGAGCCAGCAGCAGCCAAATCAATCAGATGTGATGATTGTGGCAAGTTATTCAAGAATCAGAGTGAAGTGGAGTTCCATGCTGCAAAATCCGGTCATGAGAATTTTTCAGAATCCACTGAAGAAAAGAAACCACTCACTGAAGAAGAGAAAAGAGAACAATTGGAAAAGATTGAGGCGAAATTAAAGCAGCGTCGTTTAGAGCGTGAAGAACGCGAGAAACAGGAAGCCTTGGAACGTGAAAAGAAAAGGATACGCTCCGGCAAGGATATGCTGGAGGCAAAACAGCGACAAGCCGATCTAGAGATGAAGAAAATCGTAGAAGCGCGTAAACGTGAAAAAGAGGAAGATCGTTTAGCGCGACAGCGAGTCAAAGATCAAATTGAACAGGATCGCCTGGCAAGGAAAGCGAAATCAGCATCGGAAAGTCACGAAAATGCCGCAATTCCAAACCCGACGACTTCCACGCCAGCCGCGCCAACCCCAAAGGCTGCGGCGAATTACAACGAAGTGCGTTTGCAAATCAGACTCGCCGATGGTCAGCAATTAATTACAAAATTCGGAGCTAAGGAACCGCTGTCGGCGGTGAGGTGTTACATTCAAATGAATCGCCCGGAAGCCACTCCGTTTGCGTTGATGACTTTAGCACCCAGGAAGGTGTTTACTGATGAAGATTACGAAAAACCACTTGATGTCTTAGGTACGGCTTTAAAATATTAATGAATTATTAAAATAAATAATAAAAAATATTTTTATTGCAGATTTGGGCCCGGCTGCTGTTCTAGTGGTGCAGAAATTGTAAAAATCGTATATAAGTTGGATACAATTCACTTAATTTAAATACGTTTACTTTTAATTGTAAGCTATGGACGCGCTTGATGACTAAATTGGTTGGTAGCGAGCTAAGTACAACTAAGTCTAACATTTTCACTTCACTGCACACATTGTTGCAACTCCAATTGGGGCATAATTTGTTATAAACTCACCGATTTTTATGAACATGATTTTTGTATCATTTTATAATACATACATACAATAAATACATAATTTGAGCAATTAAAATAGTGTTTTATGAATATCTGCGTGAAATTATACTAAAAATTTGTATATTTTAAGTTGTAAGTAAGGAAAAACATGTTTTTATGGCGTAATTCTGCAAATTATGAAGTTTAATGATGAAAAATTGCATAAAATTAAGGTTTGAGCGTTAGGACATTGATTTTAAGCAAGATAATTCAATAATTTTATGAATAAAGTGCATTTTTCAGCAAAATTTGCGAATTTTCTGTCAAAATTGGGTAAAAATAATTTGACAGCATTTTGGTGAAGATTTTATGCAGTTTCCTGCAATGAATCCTAAAATTATTAAATTTTAAAACGAAGAACAAGTAAATATTCCCTAAAGATACATTATTATTCAATTTTTAAATAAAATAACAATCCCTGTATGAATAAAACTCAAAATTTCGTTTCTTTTGTTAAATCTGCACACAAAAACGTCAAATTTTTATTGATTTCATTTGCAATTCTCTGCAATATCATTTGATTGATAAAGAGTAATAAAACTAAGCAATTTTTTAAACAAATTAATCATCTTTTGTAACGTTAGAGTTTTGTTTATTTTGTTTACACGCTAGCAACGTCCCTTGTGTCCCGGTTCGGTACTAATCCGCCGTGCGGCATACCAGCATCGGCAACAGTGTGAAAACACAAGTGAAGTAGCGAACGCCATGAGCCGTCGTCTGGTTAGTTGCTGAAAAGGGAGTGTGTTTACAAAAGCTGAATTTCCACACGAAATACGCGACCATCGCGACGAATCTGTAAGTCCCAAACAAGTACACACCCCATCACACACTCTGCGCCACATTACATCGTCTTCATCTCCTGTTTAACTACAAAAACTGCTCATAATGCAGCGCACACAAAGAAAAAAATGCCCGATTGTTTTCGTACCGAAGCGAAGCTTCCCCACACCGGGTGGATGAATTCACAAATTATCTTTAATCATTTGATGTTAAGTTTATCAACCTGTGAGTTGTAATGCGTTTTGCGTCGGGATTAATTCATGAAATTCGCTTTTATACAGCACCAAAATGGCCGACTAATGCCTTGTCAATGGAATCAATTTTTCGTTGCGTTTGTGTTTTGTTTTTTTTTTCCGAACGCGGAAGATGCATCGCTAGTGCATTGAATCGTTCAACGTTGTAGTCGCGGCATTTGTTTGTCGGCGACCGTTGCCAGTGTTACACTATTTGCGCAGCCAATAAGAAAACAGTGACACCATCAAACATTGCTCCTTTTTTGTATTTCTATCTTGGTGCTCTTGCAGCAAATACTGAAGTGATGTCATCAGCTGGTTCAAGTGGTTCAGGCAGGGGCAGAGGTGGTCAAGTTGCTGTTGGTGAGCAGAAACCAGAGACAAAAGAGGCCAAACCAAATCCAAAGATGTCAAAGGCACTGGGCACATCAGCAAAGCGCATTCAGAAGGAGCTAGCTGAGATCACACTTGATCCACCACCAAACTGTAGTGCTGGACCTAAGGTATAACAATATTTTTATAAATTTATGTGTTTATTGATGTTTACTGATGTTTTATTGTGGTTTTCAGGGTGATAACTTCTATGAATGGGTTTCTACAATCCTGGGACCACCTGGTTCAGTGTATGAAGGTGGTGTCTTCTTCCTAGACATTCATTTCTCACCAGAGTACCCCTTCAAACCGCCCAAAGTGACGTTCCGGACGCGCATCTATCACTGCAACATCAATAGTCAGGGTGTGATTTGCTTAGACATTTTAAAAGATAATTGGTCACCAGCTCTCACAATCTCAAAAGTGCTACTATCCATCTGCTCCTTGTTGACTGACTGTAATCCAGGTAAGATAATAACTAAAACACATGGAAAAAATTCTGTGTTATTAATGAATTTGTGTAATGTTTCAGCGGATCCGCTGGTCGGAAGCATAGCAACGCAGTATTTACAAAATCGCGAGGAGCACGACCGCATCGCGCGCCTGTGGACGAAAAAGTACGCTACGTGATCACATTTTTATACCGCTCCTATAATATTATATTATCTACAACTGCAGCAAGTACCATTACAGCGTTACGATTACCCGCGGCGTAACGCCACCGAAAGGAATATCAAAACATGCGCCATCCGGTCGCACCGCTCCTCCTCTCATATTTGTATTTTTCGCACACATGATTAGTTTGCGCGCGTAGCTCAGTAACAAACGTAACTCTTTTTTGATTTGGCGACAGTGCGACTGACGAAGTGTGCAGCATCTTGGCGCGGGCGTGCGCTCTGATCCGAAGTAGTTATTTACGAATAGATTTAGCATATAAACAATAACGAATCGTGATGTTTTCCCTCCGCTCCTCGTAATTAATGTGTTAATTTAAGCTTATTATTTAATGACTAGAGTTTAAATTCCGTCGGCATCGCATCCACATAACATAAGCCGGAGGTTATTTATTTACGATAACGAAATTTCATCAAGAATTTTTTATGCCAAATTTGTTTATTTGTGATCATTCCTAACGTGTGTAATCAAAGTAACGAGAGGCCAAACCCTAGACACAAAATCAACCGGACGCGATTTTTGAACGTGGTGGCGAATGAGAGAGAGCACTAATGGCACTAAGTATAAGTTCCTC
Organism: Dalotia coriaria; assembly: GCF_025399875.1. Classification (NCBI taxonomy): domain Eukaryota; kingdom Metazoa; phylum Arthropoda; class Insecta; order Coleoptera; family Staphylinidae; genus Dalotia; species Dalotia coriaria. The sequence continues at coordinate 9,152,105 of NW_027045445.1, forward strand.
ATAACATTGCATTAGATTATGATAGAAGTGCTCCCGTGTAGCGATTACCGGCGAGAGGCAATTTAACCCTCCTCCCCCCCACAACCATTGTAATGGCATTTGTGCTCTGCTGTAAATATTTTCCATTTTTTAATGTCTCCATATCAATACACATATACTAATCGACGAGAGTTCTTCGGCGGGAAGCTGGTAACTGACGCCCCTCAAAATGTCCCACCATACACACTTTCTGGAATTGTACATATTCTCACACGACATTCGGCAATGATTTCTGTATATGTATATGTGTTTGTGTCTCTAAGGTCTCCCTCGACGTGGTTTTAGTTGATCGAAATTTGAGTAAACTGCGATATATGATTAAGATTGATTGCCGCGTCTACGAATGGAATATATTTTTCGATAAGTTTCGCGCGAAACTTGATGTTTACATAGTTAACGTGCAATTATCCAATAATTAAGTACCAGCTTGCGCAGAGCGAGAGCCAACTTACCATAGTATTCCAACCACTTGCAATTCACACATCCAGTGGAGAGGCAAACAATCAAACTCTGAGGATTGATTGATTGGATTTGCATTGTGCAAGTGTGTGTTACATACGTGTGTCAGCTTTGTAAAGTACTACTTTTTTTAACTTACGCCGACAAACAAACAAAAAAACACGCAGTAAAGCGCGGTAGATGATGATTTTAAATGAAGCGACAAACTAATTAAGAGAATATGGACTATTCTTCTAGTAATGATATGATTTTAGTTATAAATGTATACAATAATAAATTTAAGTATCTTAAATTTAAAAGCAATGCTTCCTGTTCTCCTAGTTTAGTTACATATATATTCAGATATAAAAAGCTTACAGTTATGGTTTATTACGTTTGGAAGAGTGAATTGAATTGGAGATTAATTAGTTTGCGCTTTTGCTATTTCTTCTTTAAACTGGTTGATTGTTTCACGGGCGAGTGTTACTTTGTTGCGTAGTGTGACGATTTCAGCGCGGACTTTCATTCGGAGATCTGCGATGACTTTTGCGGTATTTTTCTTCTTTTCTTCAACTAGAAAAAGAAATATTTGCGTTTTTATCATTTGATACTTTTATAGTGTATAAATATTTGTTTATGTTAAAGAAAAGTAACAATATCTTTTAGATAGAATTGAAAAATGATACTTTTGCGTGATTTGACACTGAATACAAGTGTTTAGACTAGTATTTAATCTATAAACAGAAGTAATTGAAATATTGTTGATTAGTAATGGAAAATTTAAGCATAATTTTAATTTACTTACAATCTGTTTCATGTTCCCATTCACTATTTGTCAACTGTTTGGTGTTTGTCAAATAATGCTGCATTAGTTGAGTGGGATCTTGAAAAACAATCTCATCATAACTTTCAGTCACCAGAGTCTTGCTTTGTTCCATTGCTACTTCTATAGAGTTGCCAGAAGCATGAAATAACTTTAATATGTGATACATAGTGACTGGGCGTTCGTTTGGATCGATAAAATGTATTTTGATGACAATTTCAAACTCTCCCCAGCCAGTTTCACTGATTTCATATGGTGGTTTGACTACAATTCTGTTTTGGTTTGCATAACTTTCATGTAGTTTAAAATGTACTTTTTAACATATGCAGACATATCTTCGTTGTTGAATGGTTTTACGTAGACGGTCCATTGATGTGTGTGGCCGTCTTCTTCGCGTTTCTTGCCGAAATATCGCGCGACATTGCCGTAAACGATTGGTTTCACAATGCAAATGCCCTGAATGAAAATTATGGAGTTTTATTAATTGTAATATGTTTAAAAATGAGAGAAATGTTACCTTTGTGCGACCGCCTGAGTCCGGACCAAAATCTGTTGGTAAACTCATGTTTTTTGGATTTTATAAGTTGATATTTTGTGTAAACACCGGTAGAATCGTGTTTTGTTTTTGTTATGATTTTTGTGAGGTTATAGTGTGCTTCTAAACTGAAGGTCAGAAACATGCAAAGAAAGTTGCCTAACTATACAATATTTTAATTCCTAAATTTTATTTTTTAGTTAATTAAGATACATTTTCCATGATTTATTAAAACTATAACTACATTTAGTCCAATCCTTCCTTCTTTTCTTTAATGGCCTCACTAAAACGTTCTTGGAAAAGTGACAACTCTGAAATCAGATCAGTAATGGCATTGTTCAATGCTTCATGTGGAGAATAATCAGAAGTGGTCTGAATTCTGATCACAAATTTGTGTTCCAATGGATGAGGCACCTTGTAGCCAGCAAAAGTACATTTGGGTCTTTTAAAAGTTGACTGAAAGTAAATAAGTACAATAAGTAAGTACAAAGGCATAAAATCGAATTAAGTTAGTAAACTTACTTTCTGATCATGTTTCCCAAAGTGTGATCTTCTTTATTCACAGTGAAAATAGCTGCATTGGTAACTTTTGTGTCTTGTTCCCTCAATATTCTAAAATAACACAAACATTGGAAAATGTTAGTGTAATGTCATAATATTACGTTTATGACTTACTTTCTTTCTCCCTCGTAAAGCAAGAACGATTCGAATGTCGGAGGCGCATTCATTTTGTATAATTTTGCGTAAAAAACAAGCTAAATTTATTGCAACGCAGAAAGAATTGTTTTGTGCAAAACAACGCTATATTTTAGGTTAGGCTACGAATTCTTAAGCTATGCGCATGCGTAGAAAATAATTAAATTCAAAACGCGTGATTTTAACAACAACAAACCACATTTACCTGGTTTTATAAAGAATTAAATTAATTTGTTTTATTATTCTATGTGTTATTAAATTGATTGCACTAAATACTTTATTAATCAAGTATTTTAAAATGAATAAATGCTGTGTATTGCTGGTAAGAAAGAAAACTGTAACAATTTAATACAATTCATCAAATTTAAGACATTTTCTTGTATGTCTAGATTGAATTTCGTTATTTTGTTGTTATCGCAAGTCAGTTTGATCATATGGTTGCATAACTTGAAGCCAAACAAGACCAGCACGCTCCCGATATCCATCTCAAGCAGACAGCGCAGACAGGTAGCACGGTTAGCCCGCCCGCCGACGCGAGACGATCGTCGTCGCTGGCCGTCGCAGTTCGAGTTTACAGTTCGTGCGCGCTTGTCGTCGGTCGTTGTCGTTTCAGTCGGTGTGTGCGCTCGCGTCCGCTCGAACAAACCAGCCATCCGCACCGCACTCTTGCGTCTTGCGCGCGCCGTCGCGCCCCGATCCAGCGCACTATCCGCACGAGGAGTGTGTGCCTGCGGTGTCTATCCGTCGGCCGCGAGGAGACGTTATCAACAGCCCGTGGTGTGCGCGCCAGTTTGTGAGTGCGTTCGGCAGCGGCAGCAGGAAGCGCGCTCGTGCAATGGCGGAGAACGCCGCAGTGGCGAACGCGAACCCCAATGTCGAGATCATCCGCGGCCAGGCGTTCGAGGTGGGTCCTCGCTACACCAACTTGTTCTACATCGGCGAGGGCGCCTACGGGATGGTCGTGTAAGTTATACTATTTTCCTATCTCCGCGCCGTAACAAAGAACCAACCGACACACACCGACCGCTCGATCGTCGCCTGTGGCCCGCACGCACGCACGCAAAACACGCCCAAAAAAGCGCATCCGAGTGCGTTCGCAATCTCTGCGGGCGTTAATCGCAATACTTCGCTGCGGGCGCGTTGTTTGCCTTTCAATTTACGTACTACATGCTTATAGCCGCGCGTTCATTTGATAAACTTTTAATAGTCGCAGACGCGACAGTGCGGTAATGTTTTGAGGTTAGGTCACATCCGAAAAGAAAAATACGAGGTGTGCACTCGCATTATGAGCATGAGTAGTGTGTAAACATGGAAAAATCTTGTTTTGATTGCGGTATCTTGAGACGAATTTGGCTTAAAACGCATTTTGTGCTCTCTAATCAGTAAATAATGCGGTTTTACCAAGACAGGCTTTTTTTTTAGGTTTTAACTGCGATTATGTTATGAGATAAGATAAGAAACGATTTGCAGTTGTTCTGTGTGTGTTTTTAGGATTTGTGTCTTATGCGCATTATATTATGTGTTTCAGCTTAGGTGCGCTTAGGTCAGTTGTTTGTTTTTATCCAGCGGGGAAAAAGTTGATCTACAGGTTTCTGTGCGGTAACCACTCGCAACACGTAGACACCACGTATTGTATAATAACAATGAATCATAAATTAAAAATTTCATCACCATAAACGGTTTAAACATGTAACATTTGTATGGTTGTACTGTATGGTGCTTCTTAATATATGATGAAGTGCTTAAAAGTTTTAAGATTAAGTTTTGTGCATTAAAACTCTTAAAAAATAAAATAAAATTTGCGAATGTTATTGATGATATACACAAATACAAAATTTTTGTCAAAAAAGTAAAAATAAATCACATTTTTACAAAAATTTTAAGAGTTTTTAGTAAAAGCTAGTTTAAAATAAGTTGTAAAACCTTAGGTTATAAATTGGTAACAAATTGCTATATTATTGATAACGTAAACTTAATAAAAAATAAAAATTTAATATTGTAAACATATTATTGTTTTCATCTATCGAGTAGTGTAATTGAATAACTCTGAATCAGCTGATATTTATTATTTTTACTTTAATCTGTCTATAGTATGACAGTCCAACGACGTACCTATTGGTTATGGTAAATCTCTTCTCGTTGATAACAATGTTACCTATTGTTTTCATCAAATTATTACAACTTCGAAGCCTTACGAAAGTTTCATTAATTTTCAAACGTATAGCAAAGAAATTAGTTAAATGCTTAGAGTTTTAAATGATTTCTAAAGCACTTTGATTCAAAATAGGTATTTATTTTAGTTGAAAGCAGAAAATATGTCGAAGTTTTATAGAAAATTGCATTTTTGTTTATTAATATTAGTAATATTAGTTAATATTAGTAGAATGATGTATAACGTGAATTTGCACCCTATTATTAATATTGTTGGAAGCGTATTAATAATTAGGATTCGATTTTTTATTTTTAAAGACAGAATAATATTAGACAGATGTAAGATTTATTATGAAATAATAACAAAATTATATACATATAATGGTTTCATTTTACAGTAAAAATGAATCAATCACATTGCAATTTTTCAAATTTTTCATTCTTGTTATTTTCTACAACTGCACTTTTGTGTACACAATTTTAATTTAAATTGTACCTACCAAAAATAAAACTAAAAAAGTGAAATGCATTCTGTAGGCAAACGGTCTACTGGCAGTCTGTTGTGTTGTAAAATATTCAATATTGAATTTGAGTTCAAACATAATTTAAATTTTAAATGATGGAGTTGTATGCATTTCTGCGAACGGTAAAATGGATTTTATGCAAATTCCACGTGTAGCTGTAGTTTCTCCAAAGGGAGACTCGTGTCAATTGACACAATTTTACTTTGAAGACACCAAACATTTCTATTAATTCAAAATATTAAATCATTCATCAAAGGTAACATTACTTTCTTTATCAGTTTAGATATGATTACTTCTATGTTGTTCGCGTACAATTTAACATCAGCTGATTCTAATTCACTATATTGCAGTATTTGTCACGTGGCACCTCATAAAAACATGTGTACTGCGGTAAAAATAACAATATAATGATCCCGACTTGATGATCGGCTATTAAAGTTATATCAGTGTCATTAAACGCGACCATTCCATAGCGCACGCGTAAAAAAGCAACTCGATGCTTTATTAAATATCCACCGCAGTAAGTTTACCCCTTTACTTGCTCCATGTCTTCTTTGCATGTTCGAATCGGCGCGTCCGCGTCTGTGTTGGTTTTTGGCGCAATGCGATATGGTATTTTTCCGCGGGAATGCCAACCAACCAGGCATCCCAATCGAATAATTATGCGCGCCTCCATGAATCGTGATTTCTGCCTCGCCTTCGACACGACATTTGCCAATTAAGCGTCGCACGCCGCAAAAGAAAAATAATCGTTAATCAATTGCAGCGCGAATTATGTTCCGACGCCGCTAACTATGTGCTAAAAATGCGCGCAGTATAATGAACACACACATACATTTACTTACAGCATTAGTTCGATGTCTGATGACAACATCAATATTTACATTTAAATCACGCCGAATGGAAATAACGCAATGAAGGTAAACACGGTTAAAGTCGGGCAATTTCCATAATTTTGTAATTTTCACTTTTGCACCAGTAGCATGATAATTAACTTGTATACAACGCGTAATTGGGTCGTAAATTAGCAGCGCGAGTTCCTGACAGTGCGCAAATAACTTGGAAATCGTAAAAGCTCGCATTCGCATATTCTCTTTGTTGGTAATCATAGATAATTAAATAAAATGTTTAAATTTCCGTACTACGCAAATTTAGCAGTTCTCTAAGCGCAGAGGAAAAATGAATAAAACATCATCGGGGTTGAAGTTGAAGTGGTGTGTGTAGGATGTGGGGGAGTGGTGGAGTGGTTGATGTTATGCAAATTCGTGTTTAGATTATCACGGAACAATATTTGCCATCACGTACCACTCGACATTTGCACGTTGATGGCGCACGCTGCGGTTGGGTGCCGAATTGTTATTGTTATCATAAATATGGAAGCCGGTAGGCTAATAATTGTTTTTCGTGTGTTACAACAAATGTTAATCATATTTGGGCAAGAGGTAAGAGGAGAGTAGCCTCAGAAGAAAAATTCATATATTTTATTAGGAAAAATACAGAAATAAATCTTTTTGGGAGTTCAGTTACCTTTATTTATATGAAGAAAAAAACTGATTAAACTTTAACTTTAACAGTCTTTTCAAAATTGAAAAAATTGAAAAAAAAATTGACTTTATTACTTTTTTGTTCTTATCATAGGTCGTCAACCCCTTCGCTTGCTTAATTAGTCTTGTTATAGTGTTCAACATTCCATTTCTGCATGTTTCTTCAATATTATATTTTTCTTTTTTTTCGTTTTGTTTATGCGACTGCAATAACTTTCCGTCTTAACAAAAATCTGTTTTTATTCCGGTCTATCGCTATACCGAGAAACCTTTAATTATGAAGTTGTGGGAATGCGTCGCCGCAAATAACCTCAGAATTACAGAGTGAAAATTCTGAAATACGTCACGTTGTAAACAATAAACAGATGAATGCGAAACACATTTAATATGCCTAAAAATCAATCGTACGACACTCAAAAAACCTGTGAATGAAAATTAATGGCAAAAAGCTGCCTATCTCCTATTATGCATAATAAACTATCACTTTGTAAAGTTGCCGCCAATTTTTTAAAGTAAATTTTGCCTGAAACAGTAACAAACAAACTGAAGTTTACATATTTAGTATATTAGTTACAATTTGGCAATAAATTAGGGTATTTTAAGTTATTTTCTGAGAAAACCTTGCCATTTACACTCAATAATTAGCTTAGAAAAGCAGCAAATGCCATTTTTACATTTTCCTTCATTAAATTTATGTAGGCAACCAAATAAGCATGACAATACTTTCAAAAAGAAAAACTACTAACTTAGAATATACGTATTTAATAAAAACTCGCAAAACAGCTTCACTTATTTAATAATAATTGCATTTATAAAATACGTAACCAAATGTACTGAAAATTTGTTTTTCTGCACTTACTATAAGTAGGTACATAAATGTTGCAAGTAATCTTTGCAAAACTATCCCTATCACTTTCAATTCACCGCACAATAGCACTCCTGACGTGTCGATTTATCAAACAGCGCCACCTATGTTTGAAATTGAATTTAATCCTCTTGAACATTGTAATAAGATGATTGATTACCGCCGGCGATACCTATATACATGATCAATATAAACTGATGGGAGGATAGTGGGTACATAATGGGCGGGCGGCGCTGAAACTTGAACACAGAGAGTAGGTACGCGCGGGTGACGTCTTCTGACCGGGGTAAATGTATCGAATTACTTTTCATTAAAGTATTGTTTTCCTCGGCCGATATCAACCGCACGTCACACACGATATTTATTCCACACTTTTTTTTTATATCTATCAACGACAATCGATATTTATGCACAAATACATCGACGAAATGTTCTACAATGTGCGGCGCATGTAAAACGGAACTACTAAAAGCATTGGTGAATAATTACATTAAACAAGCGAGTTTTAATTAAATTAAAACGGCGTGGTAGTGGTAGTTGCGGCTGAATAAACAAATGGCTCGTAGCTTGCGTCAAAATTACACGAAATTTATTAACTAATTAATAGAAATCGATGGATTATATTCGTGTTGTATTTGTGCACTTGGATAAATTAATTTAAATTGTAATCTATTTGCTTAATAGTGTTTGTAATAATAATTTAATGAAATGTTTGAAATTTTTAAAACATCCTGTATAATATCTTCAACTTTTTTTTTTTTTGTGGTTGTGTTGTTTATATAACCCGCTGCTTGTGTCGCTTCTTCTCCTCCTTCGAAGAAATAATAAATGCGGCGGATGGGCGCAACAAGCGCCAGCCGTTTGCGCTCGATTGTCCTCGCTCTCGCCGCCTCCCTTCATCTATAGATAAACTTGTTGCGCGCTGCGGGTTGACGCGTAGCCGCCGTTTGCAGCAGCCGCAACAACAGCAGCAGGAGGAAGGAAATTGAACGCGTGTTGTGTCTCGTTGGACCGTGGTGCTGTTTTCCACTCCAGCGGTCGGTCTGGTATATTTATTGGATATTGGATACGCGTATTTCATTTACGCGCACCTGAGCCGCTCGGGCCGAAGTCCGCCGAGACGAATAAATGTCTGAGGGATGCGATGCATATTCATTCGTAATTCGGCCGTGTGTCTGCGTTGGATATTTTAGCGAGAAATCTAATATATGTAAATTTTATTGTCTCGAACCCAGTTTTTTTTTTCTGGCTCTAGCACGTAAATATTTGGGACTAATGGGATTATCTGGTGAAAGTATTGTGTTTGTCTCGTGCGCGCGGGACTTTATGGGCCGAGAAATAACGACAGCGTAAAAGCGCAAGGCGCCATCATTTTTTACGGCTCTGGGGGCGGCGCAATTTACATGAGACGTTTTCTCGTGGAGATGGTATTTTGAGATGTTGCGGCAGACTGCATGAAATGTAATTTCCTGCGATGTGACTTGTGACATTTTGCTATGCGAGGCTCTTTATGAAGTATTATAGTTGTTACTACCATAGAGACTGGAGAACTAAAGGTTTGGAACAAAAGAAAACATCAAAGTGGGTTTTTACATTCGGTTTATATTTTGACGTTTGTTGCTAAATAACAATGAATATTACGGAGTGCTGTGGTGACAGCAATGCATGTAGAAGTAAATAAATAAATGCTGTTTCAACGATGGCCATTTGTCGTGGCGTTTTCGTGCACAACGAAAGAAGCGGCCGCGTAACAGACGCAACTGTCTGTGGGCTTGCGACACGCCGACGACTGCTTGTAATTCAAGAAAGTCATCGTCGAGTTGTTCGGGTTGTAGCCGGCCTGCGTGATGGCGTTGAGCAGGATCGATATCGCGTTTCGACCGCAGATCGTGTTCTTCGTCTCCTGCAGATAGTCCCTGAAAAGACACGGATTGAGCGATTCGATGACGTCCATCGCCTTGCGGTCTAGATTAGCGATGAAGTGGTCAATGCGTGGTGCATCGCTGCCTAGAGTATAGTTGAATTTCTTGCCCCAGTGGCAGAAATCCGATGAGACGATGAAGACGTTTTCCGGATCGCGCAGGTATCGCGCGAAGATCTCGCCGTAAACGCATTCGGACTTTGGGTTGATGCCACCGACGATGACAGGCACGATGGTGTAGTCGCGCGCGGCTCCGCCCGGCGCCTCCGCAATATCGTCCATGACCTTGGCGATGTACGGCAGCTGCATCTCGATGCTGTGCTCCTCCTCGTCGGCGCTGACGTCAATCTCGTCGAAGTGACGCGTCTCGCGGAGCGCGCTCAGCACGGCGGCGTCGACGCGCAGCTCGCCGCCCTCGGGCGTCTCGTACGCGCCCGCCGTCGGCAGGCAGCAGCCGCGGTGCGGCGTGTAGTGCGACGGCCCCAGCACGAAGAAGCGCCGCACGCGCCGCCGATCGATCTGGCGGTAGGCGTGCGCGCTGCACGAGCCGGAGTACTCGTAGCCGGCGTGCGGCACGATGAGCGCTCGCGCCGGCGGCGGCAGACGCGCGTCCGCTTGATCCAGCCACGCTTGCAGGTCGGCGGACAATTTGCGCGGATCGCCGGCGTACCAGTAGCCGCGATGGCTGGCCCTTCGCAACATATTCCGAAGAGCGCACTGCGGCCGCACTGGCGGAGTGGAGCACTAACACTGTGGCGGGTGAGGACGACGACGTCGTGGGAACCAAACAGCGCCCCGCCGAAGCGCTGGAGCGGCGGTCGACGCCCAGATTATGCTACGAGGTCATTATGCGCGTCCGCGGGCAGATGTGCGACACGAGAGTTTTTTGGGTGTTTAATTCGGCTGGTGTGCGAACCGCGCGTTTTTAATGCGCTGTCCCGCAATGGCGATAAATTTAGACGGCGAAGGCAAAACAATCGATTGTTATGACATGCAAGCCGCGTTATGACTATGCGGCGTGGACGACGCGCGCGAGCTTGCCTGCCGCACCACCGCCGCCGCCGCCACTCGGTGTGCCTGACCTGAGACGCGCTCAAAGCGGCCCGCTCGACGCCATATTGGTTGCCAATAGCGACATACACATGTCGAACATTCACACTTTTTACCATTATTTTATGTAACATCAGTTAATTATTTATTTGACCAAAAATTTACTTGACCTCATCATAAACATCATTTAATTTTGATGATAGCCCAACCTAGTCGAAATTGGCAATTGGAATGATTGAATTTCGTTTCCAATCACTGCCTCGCTTCTATAACTCGATCAACCCGCTCACTCCACGCTCCAAAACGTTCAATAATGCCCAACCATGCTTGAATACAATCTCCACCACAAAGGCAAGCAGTGAATTTACCTAAAATATAGTTCAAAGTTTAATAATTGTAATACTAAACTGTTTTGCAAGCAGAAGAAGATTTATTTTCATTCCACCAGCGCCAGTTTCGACAGTTTTTCCCATCCATTAACATATCCGGGAGGTCGAAATGGGTCAAGGCGAACAGACGCACACACAATTGTATGTGTTGCGTGTAGAAGCAAGCGCAACAGACGTAGAACGGTGTACCTACACTTTGAGGGCGGCTGTGCGCGCGTTACATGTTGAATGCTGCGGGGATGTGGGTATTGCTCCAGAGACCCGAAATAAATGAGAGACGCAATCGGGGCCAGGGATTAACAATGCGAACGCCGTCACTAATATTCTGATCGATTCTAATTGTCCTAATGCGAGTTTCCTGTAGTTGGTGCCCCCCAACGGGGGTGGCATCTACGTATATGTAAATTGGGCGCCGGTGGCGGAATTTGCATAAAATAATTAATAAGTTTTCAGTTCGCACGCACGCACGTTCGTAATGATTTGAATTTACATTTTGTTTACGGGCGCGTCGAAAAATTCGACAACAATAGGAAATCGTTATCGTTAACGATGAAATAATTATTGTCGCAGATCGTTAGCTGGGCGGCCCGAAACATTAGTTTTCGATTTTAAACATTAGCATTGAATTAGCCACCCGGTAAACTATTTAAAGCGAAGCTGATCAAGTTGAATTATTCAGTGCTCTTGTTGCGTAGGTACCTACAGATCACCACTATGTACGCAGGACTAGTTTTAGTTTTAGTAGTTGTTTTAGAGTTTGAGGTTGTGAGAGGACTTAATTTTCCCGGATTGGATTCGAACAAAGTGAAAGTAAATAATCGACTGCTTGATTTCATTTTTAATTAACTATGGGGAAACAGTGTTATCGGTGGTAAATGAAAATATCGATAAAAGCAACTAATTTTAGGTGTCGGCCGTGATGAACAAGTTTACGGGCGTTTGCTCCGGCAAGGAGGGCATCGTCAAAGCGGAATTCAGAAACGTCACGTGGCGCTACGACTCTGCCGGGCAACTGTTTGTCGATTATCAGATACGCTACAAGCAGGATTTTCCACCTGAATTATCTGTAATATTCATAAACAAACATTTTAGAAAAGTTTTTATTTTTATTTTGATTTTAAGACAATTTGGACGATTGAAAAGTGTAAAAGTAAAGAAGCGTTAGACACTTGTTCAAAGTTTACTTCTGTGAGGTCTTCACATTTTTGTAAACTCGCCACGGATAAAGAGGCGGCATGGAGTACGTTTGTTACAAAGTGTTTAACACCCGAATGGGTTTGTCCTTTTAAAAAGGTAGTAATCATTAAAATAATTTTAAATATAATAAATATTTTTTTAATTTATTAATAGGGAGTTTATGTTGGAAAAATTGCACATTTGACGCATCTGCGTTCAAATTCTTCCCACTAGAAGGCAGTTATTGGAGGTTTATCGTTGAAATATTGCATCCGCGCACAAAAGCACTATTAATGTGTTTTCTATTCGAGGGTAGTGCGATGAAGCGTACTGTTTGAGCAACAAACAACTTTCAGCAAATTCATCTTTTCATTCGCATGGAATAACCGTCAACATTAATTTTCCTCAAGACGAAATTTAATCTTAATCCAGTTATAATGTACAGTTTTAACACGCGAGGATTGTAGATGGATTCTCTCCATTGTTAAGAAAACACGCTCGTAGAGGATCCAATTTTATTCGCGCACTAAAAATCTTTTATGTTATAATCGCAGTGTAGTAGTGTGTCCACACTTGAAGCGCTTGCGATACGAAGCTTTTACACTTTAACACTCTTTTCTATCCGAGCGGCGAACAAATATTATTGCGTGCGTCAAATGGGTGGAGTCCTGAAAACGCGGATGGATCGTACACGGTTTGTAATAGCAGGATACCGTTTGGTTGAGTCTATATAGGATATAATTAATTGCATATTTAAGGGATGGTTTTCTCCGTGTGCTGGTGGAAATAATTATATTTTTTACTCGTTTATACTCATTTAGGTCATTGTTATATTATATCATCGCCTGAAACGATGTGTTTTAATTGAATTTCTTTGCGAAATTCTACATTTACATTTATTTGTTAATTAAAATATGTTTTTGACGGTCGAATTTAATTGAATGTAAATATTTATTTAATAAATGTGCAATATTTGTGTAGTTTTGCAGTGGAAAATTAAAAATTCAATTTTCTGCTTTGCTGATTCGTATCGCAGCGTTTTGAACTTTGATATCTACCGAAATGGCACTCGGCGCGCAACATGCGCCGCACGTAAATGCAATCCTTTTTCCGCAGTCAACGAATCGAAATCGCATCTCGGCGGAACCGCAGTTAAATATGGTAATTGTTCCGCGGAACATTCGAGGCTTAAATTTTTATTTCGGCCATCATTCGGCGTTTTGTGCTTTACGATTATCGCCGTCATTACCGGGAATTTTGCGACTAATAAAACACGAAAGTTTCGCATCGACAATGTGTATGACATTAAATGATTTCGGCTGTTTACTCGGCTTATCTTTGTCGGCATTATGTCGCGTCTTATTTGCGGAAGTTTATTTGATTTAAAATATATTTAATGGCGTAATGTGATTTTTTTTTTCAATTTAATATATGTTAGAATTACGAAATGTTGTTTCGGTTTTACTAGTTTTATTCAATAATACAGAGCGATCGGATCTTAATTGTGAACAGTTTACAACGAATGCCGGAGCACGAGTCTGAGTTATTTCTTAGGAGACGCATGCCCAGCGACGCAAGTCGCTGACATAAACAGAAAAACCCCCCATCAGTGATGTGACTCCATATCCACTGGGTGTTCTGCATGTTGCTGGTGCATGGTCATATACGCAACCTTACATATATGAATAGTTTTTTAATATATTTTTTATTTAGGTCAAGGTGCATGTTGCCTATCTATTTACTAATGAGATTTCTTTGTTTGGGATGCTCGCCCACCGCTGAAACTGACATGCTTGCATTGTAAAAGTTTCAATATCCGCCTTCGGGCTTTTCATCTTTTTAATATCAATATTTTATAAGACGGGCCCGGATTAAATATGAAATGAAAAATGCGCTCGTTTTCCGCTCGCTTTTCTGCGAACGAAGATCGATGCGATGCACATTCGTTCTCATTGTAATCTCGGCAAAGCTCTAAAAGCTGCGATTAATTTCGCCGGCGAAAGATTTCTCTTAGGTGAGAGCATTTAAATTACCTACCTACCCGTTCACGGCGCGCTACCTTTTTGCGCATCGATGAAAATGTTTAAGAACTTTCCGGGATCTATTCGTCACAGAGTGTTTGCCTTCCGGAAAATGATTTTCACGCCCGATTACATTCACATTCGAAATTTTTGCCGAAATAATCTCGCAAAACAAATCCAAAAGTGTGGTACTCGCTCGCGAAGTGCTAATTGAAAGTTGAGCATGTAACATGTGCGCAAATAAAACGCGCGTGTTTTACGAGCTGACGCGATGAGAATGTGTTATGGTGTGTTTACGCCTAGATTACGATGTCATATTTATGTGGATCTGGATTACAAAACACGCATGACGGGACAAAGTGCCCTGCTCGCGCACAAATAATTACAGGTGAAAGGGCGTTGCGCACAGCGGGCGGTTAATTAAATTACCATCTAATAAAACGCGAATGTTCACTGGAATGTGCTGGTACATTACAGTTTCATGCGCGCATGAAACGATGCGACATTGATATTAATAAATAAGCGCCATTCGTCTTGTTTCGCGTCGAAATAAAATTGAACTTTTTCCGGTGTAATAAATGATGCACGAAGATTGTTGCTGTTGCTGTTGCCTCGCAAAACACGGCAGCGCCAATTCATGTTGTTTGTTTCCGCGCACTCCACCTCCGAAGAATATTAAATTATGTTTCATTTTATTTGCGCTTGTTTCAGGGCTGCGTACGATACGGTAACGAAAACAAAGGTCGCCATCAAGAAGATTTCTCCCTTCGAACATCAAACCTACAGCCAGCGCACACTACGAGAAATCAAAATACTCACGAGATTCAGGCATGAAAATGTAAGCCACTTTGGAGCTTTGTATAATCTTTTCGGTAATTTTCTAATCCCCCCAATGAAGAAAGTTATGCTCTTAAGACGAGAAAATTCATCAACATTGTTGTTTGCTTAGCAGCAACAATTTCGAATTAATTACGGTGCAGTTTAGTTTTAATTAAAAGTCGCTCGGTTTTCATGTCGGCGGCGATGAAACGCAATTAAAAAAGTTTTTTGCTTGTTCTTTTTTTTACGCTCTCTAGTCGTGTGTGTCTTCGCGCTCTCTATTCTCGTCGTTTCTATTGGCAGATAATCGATATCAGGGACATTCTGCGTGCCGTCACGATAGAAGAAATGAAAGACGTCTACATTGTCCAGTGGCTGATGGAGACGGACCTTTACAAACTATTAAAGTCGCAGGTAATTAATTCAGCGCGCATGCGAGCGCAAACTTGTTGTCAACTGACAGTTTAATCTGTTGTTATGAAACTTTAATGCTTTCAGAGGCTGAGTAATGATCACGTCTGTTATTTTCTGTATCAAATACTGCGAGGTCTCAAGTATATTCATTCGGCGAACGTGCTGCACAGGGACTTGAAGCCGAGCAATTTGCTGTTAAATACGACCTGCGATCTTAAGGTAATGTGAAAATCTCAAAAATGTGTTTATGGGTGAGTTTAATGTGTGGGTTTTATTTGTTTGTAGATATGTGATTTTGGTTTGGCTAGAGTGGCCGATCCCGAACACGATCACACCGGCTTCCTTACAGAGTACGTCGCGACGCGATGGTACAGAGCGCCCGAAATTATGCTCAACTCAAAAGTAAGTTTTACCACCGCCGTTGCGACGGAGCGCAGCGGACAAATTGAATAATAAAAACTTTATGTTTCAATCAGGGCTATACGAAATCCATAGACATTTGGTCCGTGGGTTGCATACTGGCGGAGATGTTATCGAATCGGCCGATATTTCCCGGCAAACATTATCTGGACCAATTGAATCACATTCTCGGTGTGCTCGGCTCGCCGTCCCAGGAGGATCTCGATTGCATTATTAACGAGAAAGTACGTACGCCGCATAATATTTTCCGGAGAAGCAAATTGAAATATGCTGGGACGTGAATTGAGTTTCGTTTTGTTTGCAGGCCCGCGGCTACCTTCAATCGTTACCATTTAAACCGAAAGTACCCTGGGTGAAGCTGTTCCCGAACGCCGACCCGAAGGCGCTCGATTTGCTCGACAAAATGCTTACGTTCAATCCGCACAATCGCATTGTCGTCGAGGACGCTCTGGCGCATCCTTATTTGGAAACCTATTACGACCCAGCGGACGAGGTAAGATTGAACATCCTCTTACACACATACAAACAACCTACTAACACAACATTTTGTTTAAATTTCTAGCCCGTGGCAGAAGAACCGTTCCGTTTCGATACCGAACTGGACGATCTACCCAAAGAGAAACTCAAGCAGATGATATTCGAGGAGACGTTACGCTTCAAGCAGCGACATACTGAACCACCACCGCAATCGCAACAACACCCGCAGATGCAGCAACAGTTTAGCGCGGTGACGACGTAGTCGCGATCGTCCGCGAACTGAAAAAAAAAACAACCACACCGAATGAACAACATGCAAAAAGAGAAAACCCAAGAAAAACAAATGCAACCAACAATTGAATGCAAACAAAAATCGCCTACAAAGTTATGATTATTTTTTTTACTGTAAGATTTAACAACATGTTAAGATACGATGAAAGGGAAGGCACGAGGTGAAGAAGACACTTAGCGCAATGCATACATCTGCGATAAGCTATATAGATTATATTTGAAATTTTCAATTCAGAAATTGAATTATTTAAAGGACTTTTGCGATAACGTGAAATCACTGTGTTTTTTGGTCGAATTCATTCAGTCACACTTTCAGTATTGGATGTTTTTACGCGTTATTAACTAGTAAATTAATTATAAACAGAAAATTTAAAGTCACGCAGGCGTCGGAGACGAGTGGCACGTTTTGCAAATGGCGTCAGATAAATTTAAAGTAAAGAATGCATATAAAATGATGTGAAAGTTCGATAAAATTATTTGTATCATTTAAAAAGAAAAGAAACAAAACGTTTGAAGTATTTTTTGTTTTATTTACGTCCTTTCGGTTATGATTTCTGTATTTAATGTCATAGCATGTTTCATATCTCACTCAACTTGTACTTAAAGGTGAAAACTAGCGCTACTAATGTTTTCATTGTTTACCACGTAACTTACTCGCTCTATACGAATCAAAGATTGTTCTCATCGTGTGTACAATTATTACAAACTACTATTCCAATTTGTTGTTATTGCAGTTAGAAACTATTCAACAAAAATCACGCACACATGTTACCGATACTTACGATTAAGAGAAAATATTATGAAGCAAATGGACAAAGTGTATACCACACATTAGTACGTTTGGAGACTATTTTTGAAACATAACGATTGTAAAATATTGATGAACGAGATGATGCGGTATCGGTGAAAGATGAGTTCTGTTTCCGTTCGCATTACTAAGTACTGGTTGCATATCATTGTCAAAGTAAACATTGTTTTAGTCATAACATTGTGATAGCCGGCAACCGTAAGCAAAACAAAAACCATGAATCGATCAAATCTCAATTTGCGTATTCACGTCGTACAAGTTTGTATCAACACGCAAACCTCATTAACGAATAAGACATCATTGTTGCATCGTTTTTCAAATTCTCGATGTTTTTATGTCACCATTTACTACTACACTCACTAAAAACACACACACCTAAATGAGATGACTTAAAAGTGTAATTAAACAAACATGAAAACTTCTTTCTGGTGAAGAAGAAGAAGCAAAACCACATGAAACTTGAATTAAACGTAACCTAGCGTACTAATAATTGAAAAAGAACAAACAAATGGCCTAATAATATATCTTTTCTTGTTAACTACTGAATGTTGTTATATTATACATACATTATTAACATTATATCGACGGTGATGATGATGATGATGGTTCGTAAACTCATTCATTAATTGTTCATTTTAATGAGGATACTGTTTGTTATTGTATATCTGTAGAGTAGTTATTTTCGACTTGATGAATCATACATTATAGCAGTAAGTGCGCTCATTTTCAAGCACCGAAAATACCACACGCTTGGTGTGAAAATGCGCGCACTTATTCATTGAAATGTTGATGATTATATAAATGTCTTTATGATTATAACTTGTGTGCTCCACACACACAAATGTATATGCCGGAACTGGAAAAGACAAATGACGAGTAAATAACTTCCATGCGCATAATGAAAAGAAAAAGAGATTTTAAACGACGAGCTGCTTCGATTTTCATAACACATTTACTGGCAATATTTATCCAGATCCTGCAAGGTGAAGCAAATGAAACGGAAAAGTCAAATTTATATTAGTTCCACTTTGAAGTGTGATAATAATTAATAATAACGAGAACGTTTGTCGAACATGTCTGTCGTAGAAAATGGTGTGTGCAAGTAGATGAATTTGTTTCGTAATCTGAAATCATAACATTGGAAGATTTTGGCGGTCATGTTCGCGAATGCATCCTCAATGATGAATATATCACTGATTGTCATTAATATTATTGTAGTTTCTGATATATAATTAATGAATATAGGTGTACAAAAATAAAATAAATATTCCAGCATAAATTGAGTTTAGATTTCAATAAAAGTAATATAATTCCTGTTTAACAAATCTATTCTTTCCAGTTTCTTGTTGTTGTATTATAGTGCAAGAGACCCTTTATATTTTACACCCTTTCAGCCTAGGAATCAACAGGAAGGACCATGAAATGCCCATCGAAAAATAGTGTTTTTCTAAAAATGTAATAAGATGGTGTGGAAAACACGCTGTATCTTGGAAGCTACCTTATTTATTTTCAGTTTCTTACACTCATATTGTAGTTCAGGAGCCCCTTTATACAATGCATATCATATCAATGCATAGAACCTTCGAGAAGGGTCTTTAAATATGGATACAAAATTTGTATTTCTCTAAAAATTGAAGACATGGAGAGAAAAACACCCTATATCTCGTGAATTATTTCATTTTCTTTATATCTTTCACCATCATATTGTAATTTACGAAACCCTCTGCACTATGCGTATTTTTTAAGCCCTTCAAACCCTCTGGAAGTGCCTTAAAATGGTTGTTATTGTCCAAAAAGTTCATTTTAAAATTATTTTGTGTCGAAAGACAGGGTCGAACTTTTTTGTTAAAATTATTTTGTGTCGAAAGACAGGGTCGAACTTTTTTGTTAAAATTATTTTGTGTCGAAAGACAGGGTCGAACTTTTTTCTTAAATTATTTTCGGCTGAAAGACAGGGTCGCACTTTTTCATAAATTTTTTTATTGTAGAATATTGAAGAAAATGTGATTTGGAATACTTTATCTTAATAAAATTTTGTTCTAAGGTGTACCGTTTTGATAATAATGACCATAAAAAAATTTGTATTCGTGCAAAGTCAAATTTTTCTTGAAAATCGCCAATAGGGCCTATACGGCTAGTGCTACATTAAAATTGTATTTAAATAAATAAATCAAAATTAAACAAGCTATCTGAACCCTAAATCAGAATATCAAAATTCTCATTTTTATTTTGTGATAAAAAAATGAAAAAGTTTTGCCTTTTTTATGACGAAATCTTTTCACGGTTTATGTTTTTTATGACAAAAATTAAATTTTTGAATTTTCAAATTGCTTTTTCTGATTATGATAAAACAGAACAATAGAAATCATTTATTTTAGTAAATTTTTCTTCTACAACCCTTATTTAAGGCCCTATTGAAGCCGGAATAGATAAAATAAAATTCAATAGTTTTATGCGAATATCTTTTGAACTAAACGCTTAATTAAAATAATGTATTAAAATATTTTGTTTATAAAATTGCCCTTTATCATAATCCGCCCTAAAAACTTAATTTTTTTAATTTATTAAATAAAATAAAATATTAAAATAATTAATTTAAAAAATTAATAATATAATTGTGTAGACGGGCTCTAAATACATTTATGAATAAAACTTTTTCTCATTAGCACTAACCGTTGAGCCTCAAAATGCATTTAAATGAATCGTGAACTTCCATCAATACTTAAGTATCGATTATCTCTGGGACTAATTAAGATATACAAAAACGGAAAACGGCATTGCGTTCCGTCAACAATTCTACATATGATAAACCCTTAAAATTTGTACTTTTGAGTAAGGGAAAATTGATTTTCCGATGCAATTTTCTCGGAAAGTAATAAAGATAGAAAGAAACTTCTTGCACTTTCTTCATGTCACGATAGGGGTCTATTAAATGGCAGATTTAGTTTTTTGATTTTATGAAGTTGACCAAAGACCACTCAAAAAGAGTCAAGAGGTTACACTTAAGTATTTTTGGGCTTAAAAAATTAATGTTGAGCTAGGAGAAAATGGAAAACGCCAATCGATAGAGTTTTCCAAGGGGATGAAAGATATCAGGTCAGTTTTCCGATAACATCAATATTTCGGAAAATGGGTGGTAGATTCAAAACTGATCAAATAAAACCACCTCTCGGATTTTCCGCAAACTTTCCATACTGATATAAAACATTGTCAGGAACCCATTAATCCAGGTTTGGTTGCGCTATCTTAATTAGTTTTTAAGTTATTGACTATTTATAATTATTACATAATTGTTGATAAGTGAAAATTTGAACTTGCAATATAACGTATAATTTAATTCTACATACTAATATGAAAACCGTTTTTCTTTATCTCTAATGGTTTTCAATATATGTTCGAAAAACTGGTTTATTAATTTTCTCCATCATTTCCTAAGTAAAAAATAAAAGTTGAAAATATGCATTTTTTATTACTGAATATTGAAGAATATGTGATTTTACATACTTTATCTTAATAAAATTTTGTTCTAAAATAAACCGTTTTGATAATAATCAGCCTTACAAAGTGAGGTTTTGTCACAATTTTAATTAAATCAAAAGTGTCAATAGGGCCTAAACGATTAGTGTTGGAACAATATTACTCTTAAATATTTTAATTAAAATTTAAGAAGCTTTCAGAATCCGAAATCAGAATTAAAAAATTCCAAATATTTATTTTTGTTAAAAAAAGTTGAAAAGTTTTGCCTTTTTTATGACAAAATCTTTTGTTTAATTTTTTTAATTCAAATTTGTCCGTTGTACAAAAAGTATGGAACCTTGTACAGAATTCTTCAAGGATCAAGAATATGAAGTTCTTTTTTTTGTAGCCCTTCTGGTTGTCGAGATAATCTGATTTTATCTCGACGGTTTCGACGGAAAATTTTAAGCAAAAAATTTGGTCGTCTTTCGACATAAAATAATTTACACGAACAAGTTCGACCCTGACTTTCAACACAAAATAATTTAAGCAAAAAAGTTCGACTCTGTCTTTCGACACAAAATAATTTACCAACAAAAGTTCGACTCTGACTTTCGACAGAAAAAAATTTACCCGCATAAGTTCGACCCTGTCTTTCAACAATAAATAATTTACCTCCATAAATCCGACCCTGTCTTTCGACACAAAATAATTTTCTCTAAAAAACTTGTCCCTGACTTTCGACATAAACCAATTTAACAAATAAATTGAACCATGTTTTGTAACACAAACATTTTTGAACTTAAAAGTTTAACCCTCTGTTTTGTCACGAAGTAATTTTAACAATAAAGTTCAGCCCTGTAAGAGGTATCAAATATACTTTATTGGTGGTGGCGCATGATATCAATTAAAGATACCTGTAAATCAATGCAAATTCCTGTAAATTAATAAGCCAAAATTCAAATGTTTAAAGATTGATTGTGAGATGTCGCTGGAAACCATCGGAAAAACTTTTTCCGTCCCGTTTTGTCCTGCGAGCGAGCGAGCGCAAGATGAGAAAGTAGGAAACGCGGGGGTGTATGGAAATACGATTTTCACAATCGCTCCATCTCTGCCGCACGACGAAATCGCCGCCCGCTAGGTCATTGCGACCGTGTTCGGACGGCGTGTGTCGACGGCGGCACGAGAATCAATTGCAACGCAACAACGGCACGAATACGGCGCGCGATTTTTGCGATCCATAAATTTCGCGTTTGGTGAAATGTCAGCCAGTGCGCGATAATTGCAGTGCACACCCTGTGGCGGCTTTGTTTTGTGGTGGTTGTGATTACGAATTCTCCGAACCAAAACTTGGGAATGATGTATCTGCATTGCGTTGGATGTGCGCGTGAATACATTTATTGGAGTGGATTGGCATGAGGTAAGTTAAATCAAATCGCATATTTCTTTTAAAACACTTTTGCAATACTCCAACACATAAAATATTGAAATAAATAGATTGACAGATTGTTTACACATTGAATTTTCAACAATTTACAACTCGCGTTACTTTGCTAAGTAAATACGTTGTTATAACAAAAAAGCAAACGCAGTGAAACGGCAGGTTTTTAACCTTAACAAGCGATCTATACTTAGACACGGATTACACCTTGTTCGAGCAAGGCACCGAATCTATCCGGT
This sequence comes from Dalotia coriaria, assembly GCF_025399875.1. Lineage (NCBI taxonomy): Eukaryota > Metazoa > Arthropoda > Insecta > Coleoptera > Staphylinidae > Dalotia > Dalotia coriaria. Next base: position 9,174,642 of record NW_027045445.1, read on the forward strand.
GACTTGTTACGAATTATCATAAAAGCGATTTGCTGTTAATGTTGAACTGAATGACTCGAACTGGTGTTGTTGCGAGCCAGCTCCGAATATCAATGCAAACCAAGGTCGATTTTTGTCAGTAAGTACATAAACGTGCGAGTTTTTGTTTCAACCGCGATTTAATTCAATGCGTACAAATAAATAACGCTGCCGCCGGCGGAGAGTCAGTCGGTCTCGGTTTGGTAAGCTGGCCGCAGCGCAAGAAGTGTATCCTACCGACGTCATATTGTTACCGTACAGTTTTCGCATGAAGTACGCTAATGCAAGAAAAAATCGTGCGAGCAGAGTGACATAATCGGCATGTTCGTGGCCTACGAGCGATTGTGTGCCGGGCGGTCGCGTGTGTCTGTTCGAATCCGCTGGAAACGCGAGCGCGAAATCGCTGTGGTGGCCGTGCGCGATCGGCCGACGTTATTGATCTGCGAGTCGGCGTCGCGGCGCCCCCGTCTCGCGCGCCGCCCCCACGTGGGCGCCATAAGGTGCCATAGGATAGAGATCGGTAAGAAAACCAACATTGTACCATCAGCTAGATAAACAACCAAAAAAACAACGAAAACTGTGCATGGCGCAGGAAAAGTTAACGAGAACCGTAAAAAAGTAAAACTACGTCCTGTATTTTTTGTTATTTATGGTTAAAGGTGGTTTTATTGAATAAAGAACGTTGACGTACAAATTGGGTAATACCTCAACGTTTTTTATCGCCGGTGTGTTTACCAATCTCTGCTTGTGCAATAAAACTAGACGAATATAAACTTTGCGAAAATAAAATACAAAGAGTTATCAAACAATAACAAAATAATTAAATAAACACACATGATGGGAATGTACTGAATTCCACTCGTGATGATTTCTATACTTACCTACGTAGTTCCGATTAGTTGTGGCATCGCAAACTTTAAGAAAACTTCACGAAGGCGTGTTGGACAATAAACTCGTCTCATTGCTTTGTAAGTCGTGCTAATTGCGTGTGTGGTGCATGAATGCATTGCCCAAGACGATATTTGCAATCGTACGCCCAAGCAGGTCGACTTTACAAGCGCAAACATTCATAATCATTCATAATTACATAATTATCGGAGGCGCCCGCCAATACCAATTTCGCGCGGTGATTGCCACAAAAAATAATAATAATTACAATGCGATTTCAAGTTTCTACATCATAACACCAATAATTATAAAATTATACCAGTAACCGAACGCAATTAACCTTGTTAAGTGTGTAGTCCTGTTATTAATTTGATGGTATTTTCTGAAAGTGTTGGAACTTTTTAGAGTGTTAATTAAGTGACGGGAAATGCATTATGAGATGTGAAGGTTGGAAAATGAAAAGTGGCAATAAAGCTTGCCTGTATGCGGAATATCAAATTCTCTCGTGGTCGTCGTGGAAAGTGCACTTTAATAAAAATACACTGGTTGGAATCATAACGCGCTATTTATAACACACTAAGCTGCCATTTGCGATCGTTGCGGAAAATTCAATTTAAACTTGAACGAGAGCTTATTTTCACAAGAGAGATAAGTTATGTACATATTTTTCATTTGATATTAGTTCGGGCAAAATAGAAACGTTTTTAAAGATGTAGGTAATTCAATAACAAGTTTACTGAAAAATTAAAGTTTAGGTAAAAATTTTATTAGAAATCTGAGAAGGTTTAAATGTTAGTCATAGAGTAATAAATTTTATTTCAAAATATTAATTTGAAAAGCACTTTATCCAAATGTTTTATTACTTTTGCTACATTTGGCAAAGTAGTAATTAAAATGTTAGGCGCCTCCACCATTTTATTAAATCTTAAAGTTACTAAAGTAATATAAAGAGGTAAATATTAATTTAAAGTGTATTTTAGATTGTGACAACAATTCATACATTCTTATCAATATATAGCAGTTAGTTGCAGGGATTTTGCTGCCGCCAGTTTGGCGGAAGATGAAGATAAATCTAAACTTTCGTACTCGATTCAATTTCAAACAAAACTCGCTTCCAAATAAAGTAATTTGGGATTACGTTAATGTCTTTTCGAGGGTAATGAAGCCTGTAATGAAGTTTTCGGAACGTATCTAAAATTACTGAATTTTCTTTTTTTAATTTTTTTAATTTTTATCGTAAAACCTCTGAAGTACAACATTTTCGCAAAGTTTTGAAACATATTGTCGTGTTTTTATTGTTTTTTTAAATAATATGTATTAAAAGAGTTTCTTCATAGAATGAGATGTGTTTCCATTCTTTAAATGTCACAGAACTATCATAAAAACGCTTATTATCCAATCAAATGCATCCTCGCAGAAAGTATATTATTATAGAGAAATTGCGCTCAGTCAGTTAATGTATGTGCGAACTGATCGATTACTTACTTGGGTACTCCTTTAATTTCATGCATTGACGCAGAGTATTTTCAGTGCATATTTACATATTAATGCAGCCATTAAAATGCGCGCTCAAGGATGCTAGTGAACGATGTAGACTGCAAGCATAAAACAAGAATACGCAAAGAGCAAATTGTTCTGTTTGTAGTTAGAAGCTTTCATTAACAGATGGCAGCAAAACAATACGTACCTAATATTATACGCTCAGGTATAATTTTATGGTTATTATTAAACAGCTCACGTGCTGGAATTGTATGTAACTTTGTTGTACGGATGTTACTGGTAACGAATTTATATTAAACATGAAAAATATTGATTTTTCAACTAAATTAATTAGTTTAAATTAATTTACTTTTTATTATGTTAATGTTATTACTAATATAATTGTTTATTTCCATTTTATAACGTGTGGGATTACAATTTATATTTAATTTGACATGTTTTGCTATAATGACATTTTCAACTGTTTAAATTAAGTATTTGAACAATTGTCCACGTTTATTATCTTTTTCTATCATTTTTTTATAATAAGGCTCACACAACCGTTATTTGTGTGAGTTTCGTCACGTGCAGCAACTGTTTGCACATAATAACCAACCGGAATTCATTGTTAATACTCATTAGACAAATGATGTAAGACTGGTTGCCTACAATCAAATATCAATTTAACAAAACCTACTACAATAAACAAATTGCATTCTACTCTACTCTTAATCTTAATTATTCCCAACGCAATGAAGTTTCATAATCATAACTTCATAAATCCACGATTATGATTACATTCTAATGTCATCCAAATCGTATGTAAATTACACTCCTCAACCCAAACGCCGAAGTGCCGAGTCGAAAAAAACGCAGCCTGAATGAATAATCGCGTGAGATTGCTTATCCTCGGCGCTTTCCTCCGCGCGCGCGGTTTGCCGATCGACCAAATGGCGACCAGCAACAAATGCCAACCGAATAGTTAACAATGCGCTGTGAGAGCGCATTGTTTCCTGTCGCCGGCGCAGGCCATCAAGCGATGGGAACCCAGCGCGCGCTCGAGAGGGGTTCGTCGGTTGTGTTGTCGCGCACCGTAAATGAAAGTCCCACGGTCTCACCCTGTTTCCACGCACGGCGCCGCGTAGACAACAAGTAGCGTTGTGCCCGTGCGTAAGTTGTAACGGTTTCGACCGTTAAAATGTACATATCAATACCAAGCGCATAGAATTATATAGAACAGAATTCACAACCTGCTGGGAAGAATCAACTGGGAAGTGTGTCTGGGCTAGGAAGTAATAATCCGTGGAATGTGACTATTTAATCATCGATTTTTGTATGATTGACGTGTGTTTGCAGGCAAATATTGTGCGACATATTCAAACTTCAGGAGTACGAGTACATGTACACTTGATTTATTGGAGGGAGTAGCGCACGTTATTCGTCAATCATTCGAATCGGGACGCAAAGTTTACAAAAATGTGTTGTAACCGCATTGTGGTCGCATTTCCGTTGTTTATCACACAAGTTCAAAAGTTTAAATAGGTTTTAGTTTTAGTTTTAGTAATGCAGTCAATCTATCAATATACTTATATATTAAACAAAGTCGTGTTAGTTACAGCGCTTATAACTCAAGAACGGTTGGACAGATTTTGATGATTTATGATTTGTTGGATTCATCTTTGACTCAAATAGGAGATTAGTTATTAAAATATCAAAAATTATTACTTAAAAGGTGTTAAATAAGGTTTGAAAGTTTATATGGAGATTCAATCACAGTTATAGTTAAATAATTGAATCCTAGGTGGCGCTAAAGTGCATTATTAGCATTTCTCATTCATTTTGCATCAAATTATGAGTGTTTTTAATGAAATCAACACAAAATTTGAACAAGAAAGCAAAATTAACAAAATTTTACTAAAACTACAAAATAGCAGGTAAAAACTAGTTTTATAATAAAATAAATATTATATAATGTAAAACATTCCTAAGATGATTTCATTGATAGTGACTGCATCGTAAAATGATTCATCTCGGAATTTCATTTAACAATTATCATACAAACGTAAATGGAATTTGTAAATGCAATAAATTCAACATATTCTACAAAAACTACAAAATCCTAATAATGCCAACTCATAAATTCTCGAAAGAATCAAATCCGAAAATCATTTCCGGTTAAGCAAAGTTTAAACTCTCTGAATGCGAGGTTAAAAGGTGTATCCTTTCAGTTTTGTTTTTCACCGTCGCATAAGTCACTCGACGCAATGCTCTTCACGGTTTACCGGCGCCGTCACGTTGACAAAATTACGCTGAGGAACACAGAGCGGGCCAGTCCAATGACCTGGCCATGTCGAGTGAAATTAACGAAAGCGACGAACCGAAACGCGGCCGAACGGTCGCCGGTAAGGTGCGCGACGTGCCGGTTCACCACTTCATGGTGACCAGTTGTCATCTGGTGCAATGTGCTCGCCTTCATCAAACAGCAAACATTTAATATGTAATTGAAATTTGAGAATCCCACGATTGGGGGAGTCATCGTTGATGCGATGGAATTTCGATGTATGCAACACGCATGACTTTCACGCAATGTTGACCATCAATGATTCATAATTGTGAATCATTCCTTCAGTGCTTCCAGTAATAATTTATTTAAAATCCAACGGTAAGAGTCTATCAAGAATATGAAGAAGAATGGCATGAATGACTCGACTAGTGGAGCACTGGGCAAAAATCGAATACGAACGCTTGTGCATTCTTGCTATCTATGCAACTTTTATGTAACACTCCTAACAATCATGGCTGCCCGACGTGCGCAGCTCGGCTAATACATTCCGCATCTACCTGTGGTGCGTGCGCCGCTCGTTTACCTGGGAGAGTGAAGCCAGGGTTCGCCTTGAATCGAAAACTCTTCATACCAACGAATCAATCACCTCCCAAGCCAAAAAATAACATTTTTACGCGAAAAAATTACTTAGTGATGATAAAATCTTTGATTTTGTTTTGATTTCGAAAATATTGAGGAATCCAGTGCTGATAGACAAATTACAGACGTTTGGTTGGCATGTAGGCTTCTGGTAGCTGTCTACGGATGTGTTTAGGACGGCCGATAGAGTGGGAAACCGCAGTGAGCACGTTGTGCATGCGCACATGCTGCTCATTGTTGAATCGCTTGGTACCGCTGGCACAACTAGTGGCAATCAATCGCGATCCGCTTTGGAATCGTCGCGCCTTGCATTCACGAACATTCCAAGCCAATCCGGGCCATCTTCGCGTATTTCGCACCGTTCGTTCGCACGACACGACACACCATCATACCTGTGTGTGTGTGGAGGCTTTGAGTTGGTAGCGTGGGGACGCACACACAACAAACCGACAGAACCCAACCGTCAAAAGTCCCCCTCGTTGCACACCGCGCGCACCGTTTACAAGCGGTTTCGATGTACTCGCGGTAACACCCCGGCTGGAGGAGCCTTTTTCTTCATCGTAATAATTCGTGGTGTTAAACAATAACAAAACGCGGCGCGGAATTAGACTTAAGTCAGTTTAACTCACATCTTAAGACTGTTGTGGAATTTAAGTAGTGTTGCATTTTTGGATACTGGATATAAAATATTAATACTCATTAGTGTTCAGAGTTTCATAGAGGATCTAAGCAAATAGGTGTGTTTGTTTCGACGAATCCACAGTGTGCGGTGTGTACGTGTGCATAACTAAAAAGTACGTTGTGTGGCTGTCGGTTGAAAACTCGTTTGGTACGGTGTCAACCTTGTACATGTATAGTGCTTCCATCCAAAGGCTCGCAACATTTCAAGCATTTCAACCAGTGGCTCTCACATTTCTACATACTACCTACTACTAGGTGTGTTTTGTTTTATTTAAACACATCCAGTGCGAATCCAATAAGTTTGAAGAAGCAATAATGGCGTCCGTGATGAAGAACAACATCTCTTGCACCGCGCTGTACGGCGGCAGATGATCGAGAGTGCCAAACATCTGCCACAGCGGCAAACGAGCGGCGCGTGCTGCAGCTACCAAATACCGAAATTCCGGTGCGCCATCAACATCCGACTTGCAGCCGACATCCTCCCGCGTCGACGCCGGATGTGTACTCGGGTGGTACATGTGACGTTTCGATAAGTTAACGAAGGGGTGCAGACGGATATAGGAAGATTCCAGGAAGCAACAGTGCCATAATTCTCACATCTCACCAACAAATCTTCGAATAAACGTGATTTATCATTAGTCTTGTGGATTTAATCTCAGAGAGGAAGTGCTAATCGTTTTAAGTTTTGCTCAGTGTGTGTGTGAACTTATCAAAATGGGAAATAATCCATCGAATTCCAATCATCAGCAGTTGGAGCGTGGGGGTGGCGTTGGGAAGTTTGGGGATGTTCATGCGGTAGGTTTAAATTGAAGTCTCATGTGATTTTTTTTAAGTTAATCTGTTGGGACGTTAGTTAAAACGTTTATAACTCAAGAACGGCTGGACAGATTTTGATTATCTATGATTTTTTGAATTCGTCTTGGTCTAGAATAGAAGAATAACTATTAAAATATTAAAAATTATGACTAGAAGACTGTTAAATATGGAATAAAAATTCGGTAAAACCTAATTATCAATAGTAAAACGCAAAATCAAAATTCTACTGATTTCTATTCATAGAAATGATTAACCTTGCTAATCATAAAATCTGCTTTGATCAGTATAAGCAAAAACGAAATTGGCTGACGTCATGTCTAGTGCGAATCGTTTCCAAATTATATACAATCTCTCCTACTGCGAAAGCCCGAAGCGCAACCCATTTGGGAGTTGTCCGCACGTCTACATATCTTCCTCTAACTTGTTGCAGAGCGATATAAATAAATCCAACGGTCGCAGGTTCACGAAACTTTATTTGTATTTTCTGCTCGTTTATTGTCTGCTGCGTTTCTCAGATTCTCGGAATTTCTTGCAAGGTTTTAACGCGAATCCATTTTATTTATTATTTATTCTGCGTTACATACATACTGATGTCGGTTAGTTAAGCGTGCTTACGTGCAGCGCGTGCGTAAACCAACGCTGCTGCATAATCGTTTATTTGGTGTTAATACCAGTTTCACTTGTTTCACAAACAACTTTAATTAGAAATGCATACACATGACTTTTGAATTTGCAATTAATGAATTTTTATTTAGAAATTTCTGCTAATGTTTGATGTATATTAAGTTGCATATATTATTATATACGCATATATGATTTAATGTTTTTCAAATCAAATGCGTTGAGGAGGAATTTGATATTACGGTTGCTGCATTTTTGCATATACAGTAATCCACACATGTTACACCTTAATGTAAACTTTACACTTGAATAATCTTTGATAATCTTACTGATATGAAACATATGCATTGATATTTGCAGTTATTTTCAATATAGAAATCAATATTTATCAAAATTTACATGTTTAACGGTGTTTTTCTAACTGTACTTTATTAAAATTATCAAGAAGTGTGAAAAATCCATCGTTCCGCAAATTACCTTTCTTATAATTCATAAATATTAATTTCATTCCCCGAAAATTTAATTTATGCGTCAAAAATCCACGCCTGGCACGCCGCCATCATTAGAAAATTCAACCTGCGACGTGCTAAGATCAAAGTCAATATTATTCCGTAGACCAAGCGGCACCCAGTCAACTTCAACCTTTAATTATCAACTTGTTACTTGTTGTGGTCTAGTTTTCTGGTTGGTACCTATATTTAACTCCGCGTATTGAGAGGACAAGAAGAAAAAAACTTATGAAAAGCCTCTTCATAATACATGAAGTTGTTTTTAAATCAATATGTGACGTTTATAAATAGATGCATACGTTTTATTCCGTTGATGAACGTGTAGTAGGGTCAATTGTTTCGCGTGTCTTCATAACCAACAGACAATTATTGACCAACAAGTCGTGTTGACTCGTCGCGATTACGACATTACGAATGCGCTGCCTAGTGAAATGGTAAACGCAGGGTGATTCGTTATTCGTAATGTCATACGCATATGAATCATGATGGCTGCCTGACTAATCGCCCCGCGGTTCTCGTCTGGTCGAATTGCGTGTCGGATGCGCGTGCACAGGAGGAACGCAGTTGAAATTGAACGAAACGCGTACGCAACTGGATTGTGACCAAGTCTATTGTGTATTCATACACCGGCATTTGCATTCGGTGTAATTAACATTTTGTTTGAAAAACAAAGAAAATGTAAAACATTACAACGGATTTTTTGACATTTTTAATGTATGCAACTTAATATACACTAAAAGTGATCCTGAAAGTATCAAATAAAAACAGTAAATCAATACTATTAGGTATATCAGAGATTGTGTCGTGTCTAGATAATAACCAACTCCATTGTGTATTCATACATCAGCATAATTAAAATTTGTTAAAAAACCAAAGAAAATTGACTACATAACAGATTTTTCGATATTTTCTAATATATGCAACTTAATATGCACAAAAATAATCCTGGTATTATCAAATAAAATCAGTAAATCAATACTATTATATCTCAGTTATTCAACTTGATAAACACGTTATCAACTTACGAGTACAAGTCACGATTTACGATAGTATTCTTCATACCTCAGTGGATGATATATTAGTATCAGTGCAATTCTCTCTTGTGTACACATCAAAAGTTTAAAAAAAGTTTTTTGTTTTGTTTTAGACTTATTTGTAGTGTTATCACGTGCGTGCGCTCTCGTGCATACTCCCCAAGGTGACGACACATTATTGCACAGTGCACACGCAATTGTAATCACACATAATTATGATTACAGAGTGGATGACGTGATTGTGCAGGGAAACTCGTGAAGAGTTTTATTTTTGTATTTCTATCAATCGTTTCACAACTTGCGTGAGTGAACTAAACAGCAGATGCTTTCGATGCTATTTATAGACAGATTGCAATTGTGTTAGGTATTTAAGCGTTCATTGTTCCATACGAACCACAAGCATCCAGTCTCTCGTTGCGACTGGGAATATAATAATTGAGAAGTAATTATTCGCCATGCATGCATGCAGAAAACACGAAAACTGGTTTGAGCTGATTGCTGCGAAAATGTCATCATTTGTCACATTAATTGGCGCATATAAACGCTCCAAACATGCGTAGTTTAATTAACCACAATTAACGACACAGAAAAATACTCCCAAAATCAACAGCCATTGACGCAATTATTTTATTGGGGCGTAATTGATTAAATTAAGCGCGGATCTCAACTACACCAAATTCAGGGGAGTGTAAATTTAATACGGTTTAATTGCGTGTAATTAACGAGACGCGCACGCTTGTTATAAACAAGAGTAATTAATTATTGCGCGACAGCCATTATTTTCGTGTTCGACACGTGGAATTGTAAAACGCCGCCATTGTCATCGTGCGATTGGCTATTACAGGAAACTGTAATTTTGTTTTGATTTAGTCTACCGTTATTACACGAATACAGACAATGAAAGAGAAATAATGGATTTTTAAAATGTAATATCTAATTTTTTTTTTATTTCTGGGTTAATTTATGTTTTAAAATGCGTTTTGTTCGTCGAGGGAATTGTTTTGCTTGGCCTAGTTTTATCACGCTGTATAAATATTTAACAGCGTGTAATTATCAACGGCATGATTATTATTCTTTAATTAGCACTGAAACCACTGAAATTTTGTTGTTCGGGGCTGGAAATTATAATCATTTTTAGTAAATTATTTTAAATTGAGGTCAAATTAAACTAAGAGAATTTGCATTGCATGATGTCTTCAATCAATGTAAAAACCTTTTAATGGATATTGTGTAGTCAGCAATAAAACAGTTGTAAATAAGCGCATTGTTTGAACAAACCTTGAATTGAATATACAAGAAATAACAATAATGAATGCGTTGGTTTGTGCAAAGTGTTGAAGTAATAAATAATTAATTAAGTAGAATCTTTGTTCGATTAATAATGTAAATTTTATGTTTATTTGTTGCAGCGGCGTAGTTTGCGCTCGCCGAGAAAAATGGACCGACTACGACGTTCCTTCCGCGACTCGTTTCGGCGGCGAAAGGACCGCGTGCCCGAAAGTTCCAAACCTCATCAATGGCAAGAGGACGAAACGGCTGTACGGCAAGGCGCATGCGCTTTCGCCGTCAAGTATCTAGGATGTGTCGAGGTGTTTGAATCCAGAGGGATGCAAGTGTGTGAGGAGGCTTTAAAATTGCTCAGAGTAAGTTAAATTTATAATTACTAAAGGTTCTCTGTAACCATTGAGAATATTTGTTAATAATGTAAATTTTTAGGCATCGCGAAGAAGACCTCTCCGTGCGATGCTCCACGTGAGCGGCGATGGTTTAAGAGTTGTCGAAGACGACACCAAGGGTTTGATTGTAGATCAAACGATAGAAAAAGTCTCATTCTGTGCGCCGGATCGCAATCACGAACGAGGTTTCTCTTACATTTGTCGAGACGGCACCACTCGCCGCTGGATGTGTCATGGCTTCCAAGCGGTGCGAGAATCTGGCGAACGATTATCGCACGCCGTCGGTTGTGCTTTCTCAGTATGCTTAGAAAAGAAGCAGCGCAGGGATAAAGAATGTGGAGTGACGATGACATTCGACGCGAAGAACTCTACGTTTACACGTAGTGGTTCCTTCCGTCAGCCGGGACTCACCGAACGCCTGGAGCGTGCTGTTGATGTCCCCAAGCAGAATATCGTCAATCCATTCGCCATCGAGCGTCCACACGCTACTCCCAGTATGCTCGAACGCCAGAATAGTTTTCGCGGCTTCGGCCAGCTGGCATCGAGCTCGCCATTCAAACGGCAAATGTCTCTACGCGTGCAGGACCTGCCCAGCAACGCGGAGCGTTTAAATTTGTACAAAATCGCTGCACAAAACCAGCAGAAATCAGTCTCGCCCATTCCGGAGATGACTGGCGATAGTGTCACGGCTCTCTGCCAACAACTATCGCAAGGTTTATCACAGCTCACGCACTCTGGCAGTGATGACTTCAACTTCAACAGCCAGAGCAGTGTTAACCAGAATAATGTCAACGTTGCGGTGACCACCACCACGATAACGAACACGTACAACAATATCCTCTCGCCCATTGAACCGATTGAACCCATAACCATGGCGAATATTGCTCCATTGACTCTAAACATGAGCGAAAACTCAAGCGTGTCACCTTTGAAGGCATCTTCTCCCAATACAAGTCTGGCGTCGAATACCAGCCTGCCACGGCCGGAGCAATGGCTGACAAACATCGTGGGCTCCTCCAGTCCAAACACCAGCGTCTCATCAACGGCATCTTCAGCGCTGAATCGCCGTTTAACATTTACGTCGCATTCACGCGCCATGTCCCTCGACTCCACATCGATGACGGACCGATTGGCGCGAGAATCCGGCACTGATCCTTTTGATGCCGAGTGGGTGGCGCCCACTGTCCGGCAGGATCCAGCAACGAATCCATTCCTTTCGAGTTCGACGCAACCGCAAACGATGCAGGCGTTTCAAGTGCAGCTTTAATTTATTTCTGTAAAACTTGGAAACATGAACTCAGCACTCCGATCATTCCAATAATTAAGTTCTCACGTTAATATGTACAACGCTATAATGGCAAACAAAACGCACTGCATTCATTCATTTATCCAGCGTACATCTAGTCTGCGCATCGTCGGTGCAGTTTGAAATATGTAACTATCATACGTATTCCAACACAACCAGATGTTCTATTATTATTAAATGAAAAGTGCGAGAAGAGAATGTTAGAAAAACAACACATGCCGTCTAAATGTTAATAAAAAACACACACAGTTAACAAATCAATGCCTGGACTGATCGTGCAATTTTGCAATTTGTTATAGATACAAGCATAGAGGATATTACACGTAATATAAATTAGATAAGATGTGATAGCGATAGGCAATGGGCGCATTGATTCGTTGCTAATAGGCAACTGTTTATTCAGCAATGGCGGAAATATGGCGACACGGAACATGAAATGCATTCGGGAGGAAATTTGCTTCAATGAGTGGAGAGTATACTTATTACTGTATATAACTATTAACTATTAGGGTTGGGGCTGTGTACCATACCGAATTGATGATGATGATGAAGATGAACCAAAAGATGTACGATTTAAATTATGGATTGGTTATTGTTTACAAATGCTGATATGCACATGTGATAGATGTTGCTATACAAAAATGCATTTAGTATTAAGAACGTTACGACGTCTTGCGGTGAAAATTGAGTAATGTGCTCGCTTGAAAATGAAATGAAATGTTGAAGATAAAAGCTCAAAACACACACAAATTTAATTTATTTTCATTGATGCTTTATTTCTTAAAACGCACACTGTCACGGATTATCTTTAAGCAGAATGTGAATTTATTTTATTTCCGTCCGATTATATTTATTTCTTTAATTTATATCTCAAAACACATTTGTAATCAAACTCACACAACAAACAGTCGTACGTTTCGGTTTGATGTTTCCAACAATTAGTAACGAACGACTGCGAATTGAGAAACGAACGAAAGCCATCACGAATGATATACAAACAATGAATCAACATACATATCGATATTGAAATAAGCAAACCTCTTTTAATTAGGCACTTTACTAAAATGACGAACGACAACTAGTTATGGAAATATGAACATAGATGAATTACCAAGTTTAGAGCCACAGCAAGCCTGTAATTTCGTGTTATTTGCAAACTACTATACAAATATAGCAATTTTAATATTATACAGACAAAAAAAAACATGGAGAAACAAACTATTGATATTTAAATAATATTGATGTATGTTATTAACATTGAATAGGATGTAATAATTGCATTATCTATATCCATATGTACCAATAATAATGCATTATTAAATAATACACGATGTAAATGGGCTAGGCACACAGGAAAAGAGAGTTTAACGGTTTTGACAGGCACGAAACATCCAAAGCAATGCAATTGTTCAATGCCGCTTTGAGTTTGAGTTAATTTGTTGATTTCGTGAAAGTGGTTGTGTTATTTCATAACAATAATTGATTGATGTTGATGCCATAGGTACATGAGTCAGTATTATTCCAGTTTGGAATATAAAAGTGGTTTTATTATAATATTTCCATAATTTAAGAGTTGATCTCTTAAGCATGAAGCAAATGTGGAAATGGAAACATGAACTTCAAACTTTATTCATTGTTTTTCAAGGTGTAATTTCTTTGCGCACTGTATCATAGCCTTAAATATTATAAACGCAAGATTAATGACAATGATTTCGTTATGTCTGTTTAAAAATGAAACTGTATAAAGTATTAAACGTGAATATTAAGTTTATAATAATATTTGTAAATAAGTATTTGTATAATTAGTTTATGCAATCGTTACTTTTAGTTTCATTTGAAGTGAGTTTTGATTGAAGCGGATGATGAGAACATTCCGCACTGCCACAACAATGAAAATTGATTCAGGTTGAATGGATCCATGTACTTAACTATTCAATTCTACGTTGTTTTCAATGTCGTTTCGCTCTATTCATAAAGAATAAGAAAAAAAAAACGTGTATTTGCATTTGTAAAAAGGTAACGCAAAGAGCTAATATTGTCGATATCAAGTAAGCGTAGCTTAAATTATTCGATAATGCATAATGTCTGTAGTAAAGAGTACATGCTTTTGTTTGATTAGTACAATAACTAGGGTGTGCTCATTCGGATGCAGATCCGCGAGAAGATGAAAGTAATATATGAACTGTTGCGTTGATGATGTCAGGATCAGTGAGGATGAGGAGAATGTGACGTGAATGAAATTGCAAAAATTGATTAGAAAATGTATTATATATCCTCGTAATTAAATAAGTATTATCTGTTAGAAAATGTGGGAATTATTCTTTAATTATCCTCATGGCAATCAAATTTTTATATTGAGAAGGTTTCAGAAGATAATTTCAGCTTTTATGTAACATTCCTTGCAGAAAATATCTGAAAATCAACCAGATAAGTTTTAAAAGAACCTTAGAACTTTCAGACTGACTTGTCACTTCCCTTGAGGTTATTCTTCAAAAATGTTAAGAAGTTGTTTATTAAAGGGCAAAATGTCTCCAACAAATACATGTAAGTATATTATTTTGTTATTTTTCAAAAATTTCTTATTTTCAGATGAAACTTTCTACAATTTCCTTCTAATTTTGCTGGAATCTGCTTTTTGGTGACAATTACTTAGTTAAAAGTAATACCACTGCTGTTTATAATGTTTTATTTCTTCTTTTTTAGTATAATCAGAAGGTTTTACACATTGTTTCTAAATCTATCCAGAAATTAATGCAACTATCGAAGGAAGAGTGGTGCAATGCATTTCCTACCAGAGCAGCATTGAAAAAGGGAAAAGGAAAACGAAAATCCAGAGTAATTCTACATATACATTTAATCCATACAAATAATAGGGTGAAACATACAATATTCACACAGATGTCTCCAATTATTTATAAAATACTACTCATTTTACTATTTTGCTCCTGCATATTGTAGTAAAACAATGACATAAGTAGCAATCAATTGCACCATCGTAAACATCAACGAATTATCAATAATGAAGAATCCTGCCGCTGAACAAACAACTCTCTGCAACGCAGTTTGTTGTGCAAATTGCGAGACTTCCATCTTCTCTGAAGCATCAAGGCAATAAATATTACATTCGAAGGCTAACAAAGTAGTTTGTTTGCTCAAATTCGTGAGTTTATCACAACGTTTAATAATTACAATTGCTTCCAACTAAAACACATTCAAAATTACTCTGATGACAATGTTTTTAATCAAAACTGATTACAATTATGAATAATACTAACGCACAGATACAGAGAGACTTCCAACCGAAATCAAATTTGGTGGTGGTGAATAAGAACCTCTGCAAGAGTGTCAGCAACATGAACATGACATATAATGCAAACACAAACATATACCATCCGAATAATTCATTGTAAATTGCAACAACTTTATTCACGAGAATATGTAGTTTCTTCCACTGGATGACATCGTGTTGATTATGCTTTGTATTAAAATTTCCAATTTTTTCTAGTTCCAGGAAAACTGATGGTTTTTTATTGTCGATATATTCTTTAAGAAATGCGTTGAGAGTATTTACACGTACACAAAGTTCTTTCAGAATACTCCAGTTGACAGTGTTTATTATAAAAACATATAAATCTAAGATTGCGTGAATAATATGCTGGAGAAAACTCGAAGAATATAGAAAACCAACTATTATGAATAAAATGTTGAACACAACATACACGATTGCAGCTTTAAATTTAATATGATCATTTTTTAGATAAAATGATTTTGATGAAAGCTGTTTATTGTGAATGATGAAATCAATCTCTTCAAATGCAGTAATCATACTGTTAAATTGATGGTGTTGAAAAATGTTGATTCGTAGTATTGTATTTACGATGAGAAACAATCTCATTGATATTGCTGTTGCATCCATTAAAATACTGCTTAATCTTTTTATTCCTTTATAAAGGTCTTCAGCCAGGACTACAGTTAATACAATCCATATTAACGTTGTTATAGTGTTTTGTGCTATTCTGAGCTTTTGGTTATTAAGGTAATATTTAGTTGGAAGGACACCGAAGATTTTCGCGAGTTTAATGAAGCAATCGTCCATGTTTATGACCCGCACATTGAATATGTAGTAAATTTAATTTTTGGAATATATCGGTGAAGAAAATGACAATAAACAAGTAAAATGAATGGTTTAACAATACAACAAAGAATATAATACTAGAATAAGTAAATAAGTACATAGTAAAGATTGTGCACACAATATTATTTATTATGTATTGCCACAACAATGATTTTTTACAAGTATACAATAAATGAATATGATGATTATTGGAATTATTTAATTTATCACTTCAATATGATGACCACTCTAGAATAAGTACATAAATGCTACAAAGGATGGGTAGTTGATGGACTGAAATTGAAAGCAATTGAAGTTCTTTTATTGTCATATGGTGTTTGAAACTCTTAAAATGTATAATAAAATAAATTTTTTAAATTATTTTGTGTCGAAAGACACAGTCGAACTTTTTTCTTAAAATTTTCCGTTGAAACTGTCGATACTAGATTGAGATTATCTCGACAACCAGAAGGGCTACAAAAAGAGAACATCATATTCTTGATCTTTGAAGAATTCTCTACAAGGCTTCATATTTTTTGTACAACGAACAAATTTGAATTAAAAAAATTAAACAAAAGATTTTGTCATAAAAAAGGCAAAACTTTTCAACTTTTTTTATCAATAAATAAAAATTGGAATTTTTCAATTCTGATTTCGGATTCTGAGAGTTTCTTAAATTTTAATTAAAATATTTAAGAGTAATATTGTTCCAACACTAATCGTGTAGGCCCTATTGAGACTTTTAATGTAATTTAAATTGTGACAAAACTTGACACTGTAAGGCTGATTATTATCAAAACAGTTTATTTTAGAACAAAATTTTATTAAGATAAAGTATGTAGAATCACATGTTCTTCAATATTCAGTAATAAAAAATACAAATTTTCAACTTTTATTTTTTACTTTGGAAATGATGGAGAAAATAAATAAACTAGTTTTTCGAACATATATTGAAAACCATTAGAGATACAGAAAAATGGTTTTCATATTCGTATGTAGAATTAAATTTTATGTTATATAACAGGTTAAAATTTTCACTTATTAACACTTATGTAATAATTAAAAATGGTCAATAACTTAAAAACTAATTAAGATAGCGCAACCAAACCAGGACGAATGGATTCCTGGCATTATTTTACATCAGTATGGAAAGTTTGGAGAAAATCTGAGTGGTGGTTGAATTTGTTCAGTTTTGAATTTACCACCCATTTTCCGAAATAATGATGTTATCGGAAAACTGACTAGATATCTTTCATCCCCTTGGAAAACTCTATCGATTGGCGTTTTCCATTTTCTCCTAGCTCAACATTCATTTTTGAGGCCCAAAAATAGTTAAGTGTAACCTCTTGACTCTTCTTAAGTGGTCTTTGGTCAACTTCATAGAATCAAAAAACTAAATCTGCCATTTTATAGATCCTTATCGTGGCATGAAGAAAGTGCAAGAATTTCCTTTCTATCTTTATTACTTTCCGAAGAGATTGCGTCGGAAAATCAATTTTTACTTATTCCAAAGGACAAATTTTAAAGCTTTATCATATGTAGAATTCTGTGCTAAGCACAATGCCGTTATCCGTTTTTGCATATCTTTATTAATTACTGAGATAAACGGTTTTTAAGTGTTGGTGGAAGTTCACGGTTCTTTTAAATGCTTGTAGGTATATGTTGAACGGTAAGTTCTAAAGAGCTACAAGTTTTATTAATAAGTTTATTCAAAGTCCCTTTACACAATGGTATTGTTTTTTTAAATAATTAAAATTACCAAATTAAATGTCAGGCGCCTCCGCCATATTTTGATTAATAATATGTATTTTTTATTAAATGAAGAAAATTAAGATTTTATTATTGATTATGCAAGAGGGAATTGATCTGAATGATTTATTTTAGTACATTATTTTAAAATACAGTGGTAGGTAGTAGTTGCAATGGTTTAGTAAAAATATCGTTTTGGCGATATTGTGAGGGTATAGCGTACAGTAAGTGTTTACTTAACTTTACTTAGCTTACATTATTTTAATTAGACGTTTAGTTTAAAAGATATACGCATAAAACTATTGAATACAATTTTATTAATACCGGCGTCAATAGGGCCTTAATTAATGGTTGTCAAAGAAAAGTTTACTAAAATAAATGATTCATACTGTTATGTTTTATTATAATCCGAAGAAAAAATTTCAAAATACAAAAATTTAATTTTTGACATAAAAAACATTAAACCGTGAAAAGATTTCGTCATAAAAAAGGCAAAACTTTTTCATTTTTTTTATCACAAAATAAAAATTGGATTTTTTATGTTTTGATTTCGGATTCGGGTAGTTTGTTTAATTCTAATTCATTTATTTAAGTACAATTTTTATGTAGCACTTGTCATTTAGGCCTTATTGACAATTTTAAAGAAAATTTTGACTTCGCACAAAAACGAATTTTATTATGGTAATTATTATCAAAACGGTACATTTTAGAACAAAATGTTATTATGATAAAATATTCCAAATCACACTTTCTTCAATATTCTGCAATATAAAAATTTACGAAAAAGTGCGATCCTGTCTTTCAGCAGAAAATAATTTAAGCAAAAAAGTTTGGCCCTGTCTTTCGACACTAAATAATTTTAACTAAAAAGTTTGGCCCTGTTTTTCGATCCAAAAAATTTTAATGAAAAAGTTCGACCCTGTCTTTCGACCCAAAATAATTTTAACAAAAAAGTTCGACCCTGTCTTTCGACACAAAATAATTTTAACTAAAAAGTTCGGCCCTGCTTTTCGACCAAAAACAATAAAAAAATAAATAAATTACGGCCCTGTCTTCCGAAGGAAATTAATTTTAAATATTAATTTGTAGAAAAATAGGCATTTTTGACGAGCTATTTAGGGCCTTTCCAGGAGGTTTGAAGGGTTATAAGAATATGCATCGTTTGAAGCGTGTCTTAGACTATAATATAACGCAAAGAAACTTAACATAAATTAAATAGTTTACAAGATATAGAGTGTTTTTCTCTTCATGTTTCTAACTTTTTATAAATAAACCAATTTTGTGTGGGCATTTTAGTACACTTCTTGAGGATTTCGTGAATTTAAATAAAAGATATACTATTAAGGACATCTTAAACTATAATATGAAAGCAAGAAGCTGAAAGTAAATGAACTTGTTCACGAAATACGGAGTGTTTTTTAAACCATGAATAATATTGATCAATATTGTAAGCAACAAGTAGTTTAATTCAATGTTTTGATCCTGCATATTGAATTAAAACGATTACATAGGTAGTAATCAATTGCAACATAGTAAACATCAACGAATTATCAATATTGAAAAATCCAGCCGCTGAACAAACAACGCTTTGTAACCCAGTTTGTTGTGCAAATTGCGAGATTTCCATCTTCTCTGAAGCATCATGGCAATAAATACTACATTCGAAAGCCAACAAAGTAGTTTGTTTGCTCAAATTCTTCATTTCATCACATCGCCTTACAATTACAATTAGTTCCATCTAAAACAATCCATAATTAATGTTATAACAATGTTGTTTAATCAAAAGAAATTACAATTTGGAATAATATTAACGCACAGAGAAACCCAGATTGCCAACCTAGTTCAAATGGGGTGAATAAAAATCTCTGCAAGAGTGTCAACACCATTAACATTACGTATAATACAAATATAAACATAAACCATCCAAACAATTCATTGTAAATTGCTACAATTTTGTTCACAAGGATATGTATCTTAATCCATGTGATAACATCGTTTTGTTTATGCTTAGCATACAATTTTGCATTCAATTTTCCAATTTTTCCCAATTCCAGAAACAGTAATGATCTTTTGTTGTTAATAAATTCTTTAAGAAATACATTAAGAGTATCCAGACGCACACAAACATCTTTCAGAATACTCCAGTTGACTGTATTTATTATAAAAACATATAAATCAGAAAATACCTGAAGAATACTCAGTAAATAATCTGATGTTAATACAAATCCAACCATAATAAACAAAGTGAAGAACAAAATATAAACTACCACAGCTTTAAATTGAAGATATTCACTTTTTACATAAAACGACTTTGTTAAAAACTGTTTACTTCGAATTATGCTATCAATCTCTTCAAAATAAGAAATCATAGTGTTAAATTTGTGGTGCTGAAAGATATTAATTCTTAATATTATACTGACAATTAGAAATAATCTCATTGATATTGCTGCTGCGCCCATTATTTAACACACTGCTTAAATTTAAAACCAACTTATAAAGTTTCTGCACACAAAATGACAGTTAATACAATCCACAATACAGTTACTACTATATTTTGAGCTATTCTAAGGTGTTGATAATTGTTGTGATATTTAGATGGAACAACACCGAAGATTTTCGCGATTTTGATAAAACAATCGTGCATTTCGACTTACAAACATTTAATGAATTTATTAACAGGGCGTGATATTAACAAAGCATTGAGTGGAAAGTAGACGAATCAATACAGAAACACAATATTTTATTATGAAATATTTAAATAAAAAATAAGCATGAACTCGGATGCAAACACGCAAAATATTAACTTCATTATTAATGTTAATATCTGTGATACTCATATGTTTTATGTAATTCGTATATGCGTCGTAGCTTACTAATAACAACATTTGGTCAAAGCTGATAAGCTATTCACGATCATCAATTCTATTAAATAATGAAAAAAATAATCCTTAATAAGGAATCTTAAGAAATTTCACTAAAAGCAGTATTCCATAGTGTTCTAAATATTATTATCTACATTTTAACCAATAATTCATATGATAACGAAGATAATAAAGAAATCAAATCAAAATCTCTCAAAAATTGCCAATTGTTTAGTGGGTTGGCTACCATAAACTACGACGTACGTCCATTTTCCTCAAATTGAACCAGCACTATAACGTACGTAGTAATCAACTGCAACATGATAAACAACACAGAATTATCAATATTGAAGAATCCAGCAGCGGAAAACCCAAAGTTCTGCACTCCACACTGATGAGCAAAGTGTAAAATGCGTTTTCTATCATCTTTCGCCCCACAAAATACTGCAGCTTCATATGCTAACAAAGTTGTAGATTTACTTTGCGTTGAAACTGTATCGCATTCTTTTACAATCACAATTATTTCAGCCTAAAAACAACACAAATATATTATTGCAACCTAACTCTAGTTCTGAACAAAATAATTACAATCCTATACAAAGTTAATGTAATAACATTTGAAAAATCCAAATTAAGTCGAAACCCAAAGTCCAGGAACTCTTGCAGCAAGGTCAACAACAGCAACATGGCGTACAACATCATAATAAACACATGCCATCCGAATAAATCATTATACAACGACACAATTTTATTCATATGCAAGTGTAATTTATTCCACTGCAAAACATCAAACTGCATTTGTTTTGATTTGTGATCTCCAGCCACTTCTATCCATCGCAATGAATTTGTTTTTGAATCGTTTATAAACTGCGATATTAAATCATTCAATTCATCCAATCTCACACGGATACCTCTTAAAATACTCCAGTTTACCGTATTGATTAGTAATATATAGAAATGCGTTGTAGCATTAAGGAGATTCATCCATTCAAAGCCAGGTTTATGCCAAACTAATATCTCAAAATATTCCAGTATCCAATAACTCGCAAAAACCAGAAACACTTTGATCTCAATGAATTGATACTTATTTTTAGTGGTTTTATTTTTATTTTTATAAATAGCGTCAATAATATCAAAATTATCACGAATTTCGATGTATTTTGAATGCTGAAAGAGATTAACGCGTATAATTGTGTTGAAAATGATTATCGCTGTTATTATAATGACGGATGTGTCCAAAATGAAAAACCACGGTTTTTAACTTTAAATTGTTCCGGTGTTTTAAATGCTTTAGTCAGTATGATGTATTCCAAGCCGAGCCAAACTGAAAGTAAGATTACAGTTTGTGTTATGCGGAGAAGTTTGTTATTGTTGTGAATGTTTGATGGAATAATGCCAAAAAGTTGTGCGGTGGTCACGAAACTGTTTTTCATCTTGTGGGTATAAGTTTTCATACAAAACTGTAATAATATGAAAGAAAAACGTGAATAAACAACTTGAGTTATTGGCATTTTTGTTTTTGTTTACGTTTATGTTTAATTAGAAGTATTTCTTTATGCTTAATGTTATTTTACATAACATGTCAAAAATATAATTAATTAATCGTGTAGATTAATAGTTATTAGTGGAATTAATATGAAAACATGTCAGTTTTCTATAAGAAATCAATTATATTAAGTGCATTGTATTTTAAAGGTGTATAAGTGGTTGCCTAACATAAAACACCATAATTGATGATTATATTTTAAAAAATTGACTAAAAATCATTAAATTAATGAAATAAATATAGTAATAAATAGAATTAGTGTTATAATGAAAGGCTCATAAGTAAAATTACATTAATAATGAAAAAAATTACGATTTACACATTAAATAATCAAAATCCAATTCCATTCTGCTTTAGCTTATTTGCTCTGGTAAGTGCATTGCATTCACATGATGTATAACTGGTTGCCTAACATAAAATAACATAATTGAATTTTAATTTTTAAAAATTAACTAAAAACGTCTCAAAATCATTAAATGAAATAAAATATACATAATAATAAGTAAAATTAATATTAAAACATAACCTACATGTGCAATATTGCACTATTAATACAAAAAATTACAATTTACACAATAAATATTCAAAACTCAATTTCATTCTGTTTTAGATTATTTGCTCTGGTCTACTTTGCAAAATTCCACTCTCCGCACACACACACACACATCCACGACCACACACGTCAGACCGGTAGCTCTCGAAACATCACAGTAGAACATAACAACACTCAATGACGACGACTTTGATTTATATAAAATGATTACGACCGCTGAAATTCAATTCCCCAAGTGTCAGAAACATTTAGAACGTCGATAAATCAAATTTAAGTTGAATAAACGAAAACGCCGATGTGGCAGCAGCGCCTGTGCCTGAATAGAGGACGAGAACACATCAGAGGAATGTGCGCGAATCCAACAATAGAAAACAATATTTTCCATTTATATATTTGACGTTCCTCATCCGCCTCCATCTTTTTTTCGCAACACGTTTTTCGTTACATTTCTATAGGATAATAGTTTATTGCGTGAATGAATCATAAGTTTATTTTTTTTCTGTGCCGAACAATAATAAATAACTACTTGAATCTCCAACGACGTTATATTTGTGTTTAATTAAATAAGTAATGGCGCTGAAATCGTGTTTTCTTGTGTTTTGCGTTCGTCTGCTTCAATTTCATCTCATTTGCCTTACAATTTGTAGGAAAAGTTAAATTGAAGTTAATTTATTTCTGAATGCAAACGTACGCAATATTCTCGCTCTCCGGTTGGGGGCCTGGAAGATTAAACGAAAATATAATTTCGTTTTCATAAACCAATTGCAAATTACGCTTTGCAACAATAACAATGTAGATGTTTTCATTTTAATTTCAATCGCAATATTACAAAATCTTAAACTGTTTCGGTTGAAATATATCATTGACTTTAATTGTGATGGTTTATAATTTCGATTTAAAGCGCATACAGTTTGTTTGCATGTTTTTCAATTTGATTGAGTACGTACAAGAAAGTAATGTGCGGGCAGAATGAATGGCAACTTTGTGCATACTTTTTACAGCTAAAGAAGGATGCCAAAAGAAACAAGCGAGATGATATTATGTTAAACAGAAAGGGTGGAAGCGAAAGCGAAGAGCGTTTGGCATGCGCTGCCATGGAAACAGCTCCAAATGATGTATCGATCCGCGAATACATCCGCATCTTCGTCTTGCTCGCACCCTCCCGCCGAAGAACCGCTCTATTTGAGGTTATGTCATCTCTGTTTCGCGCGCTCTGTTTGCGTAACGCTTTTATTTCGCCGGAATGGCGCTCATAATGCAATGTCAACTGGGTTGCGGAACAGACCGATCATATTAGCATCGTATTTAACAATCATTTGATCAGAAAACATGTGTTCACATCAATTTATCTAAAAGATTAATTTTAATACGCAATTAAATGGTTTAACATATTTTTACGTCGGGGATATTTGTCAGGATGTGCACAAATTGGCAATAATAAAAAAATACGCGCGGAGAATACTAAAGAGAGGCGACAACGTAAAAAATGCCGGCTCGGTACAGTCGTCGGTGACGCGAGTGAATCAATAGACTCGAGGCAATATTCATTTCGATGCGAAATTTGTCATTCATCCCGAGAAATTGGATGGGAATTTATGATTGAAATGAATATCAGACGATGGCGACGCTCGATGATGCGGAAAATAATATGCGCGCTCACATCACCATCACAATCCATGCAGAATGGTTGTTGAATATCTTGAAAATTGCATTTCACCTTCGAAATATTTATATTCTTACATACCTCCGGAGTGAATTTTAAGCATCTACGCTGTGTTACATGTAGGCAACCCAAAATACAACTAAATTACTCGCAACGACCGCTAGATAGCTTAAAACATGAAATGTCAATGCAAAGTCTGAATATCTCGAAATATTTGAATATTTCTACGTTGAATTGAATGTAGGCAACTTATATTACAAAAAGGTACTCATATCGACCGCTAGATGTCTTACTCACATTTTACCTTCTAAATAAATATTTTACGTTGCACCGCTAGATGTCTAATAACATGAAATGTACTTAATACAAACTTTCAAACTTTCATCTTGAAAATTGCATTTTACCTTCTAAATAAATATTTTTACGTCGCATTGTATGTAGGCAACCCAAAATACAAAAAAGTTACTCATACGAACCGCTAGATGGCTTAAAACATGAAATGTCAATGCAAAGTCTGAATATCTCAAAATATTTGAATATTTCTACGTTGAATTGAATGTAGGCAACTTATATTACAAAAAAAGTTACTCATATCGACCGCTAGATGTCTAAAAACATGAAATGTACTTAATACAAACTTTCAATATCTTGAAAATTGCATTTTACCTTCAAAATAAATATTTTTACGTTGAATTGTATGTAGGCAACCCAAAATACAACAAAAACTACTCATTACGACCACTAGATGTCTGAAAACATGAAATGTACTGAATGCAAATTCGCAATATGTGAGCACATTGTATATTTCATCAAAACACAGTGTTTGAGTTTGATGGCGGGGGGTGGATGAGCGGAAGGAGCGAGACGGTGAGAGTTTTGTTGGAAAACTTCGTCGAGCAACTTGATATAGTTAAGGCCAGCATGAATAATGCATGGATGCAATTTTCGTCCTACAAACTTTAGCAATATTTTATCAATTTCAACTTTATTTACGTACAAACTAAAATTTATAACTCTTGTCATAATTTCGTACGGTTTTGTTGTTGTCTGACTGTTTCCATTTCAACTAATATAAACTGAATTGCAGATGAAAGATAAAACTAAAATATACAAAACCACAAATAGATCTATAACAAAACGAAGAAGACAAACCACATACATATATATATATATATATATATATACTTGTACCGCAGCAATTGAAACAACTTGAAAATGTGTATCGGGCAAAGCTTTTAGTTTCCATTTTGTTTCGCCCATTGTGCTATTATGCGATCTTATTTCTCTTTATTGCATAATGCTACATTTACATTGTTTCGATGCGTCCATTATGTGTCTTTGCGTGTACTGCAAGTGCCGTTCGCATCGGACACGTAGGCAACCCTTTTTGTTCTTACAATTCGTACCTACGACACATAAACAAATATCTATTCAGGGCCAGAGTTCTGTTTGTCATTTTATTGGTTACGCGTGTTGCAACTAGTTTAGTTCATGCTACTTTATAGAATAATCATTTTATTGTCTACAGATTAGTAATACTGGTTGCCTAGATGAACTTGTGGAATATTATTAAAAGAAAAACATGATTATAAACATTTTTATTAACAAAAACTAATTTTATATTCAATTTTAATGAATATTTTCGTTTTAAAATGTCAAAATTCTGCAACACTGCACTTTATAATATAGGCAACCCAAAATACACCAAAAGCATCAAAAGTTTTCTTTTATAATGTTTTTAAGAGTAATTTACCAATAAAAAACGAAAATAATTCCGCGTGATTCAGCCTCAATCCATGTTATTGTACGCCAATAATTTTCCGGGGCGCAAAAGTGCGTTATCAAAGTAAAATCTCGCGTAAAGTTTCTCGCACAAGTAAAACTTTTTGTAAGCACATGTATGAATGAGATGAATGCCTGGTCCTAAGCAGCAAGCAAAACTTTTCAATCTTATTATCAAACTTTCCTAGTCGGAATCGACTTTTCGGTCTTATTCTCATTGCGTTCCCGTTCTCCAAAGTGCCGTCTGTCTCTTTCCGCTTTTGGCGACTCTCTGCCTCCTCACCAACTGCCTGGGAACTTTCAAAATGAACTGATTTAATTCCGAATATGATTACGCTCGGCGAATTTAAAATTCAAACTAAATGCGGAATATCATTTGCGTTAACCCATATGTATGTAAATTATGGACTCGGCGCATCATATCATACGAGATCATATACCAACAAGGTGGAAAATGGACGTGGAAAATATAAGACTACAAAAGTTACGAGGCATTCACGTCGTTTGCTATCGGAGTTTAGTATTAATGAATGTGAGTGTATTAAAGGCTGGGATAGAAAAGTTGTCGTTTTGCAATTTTCCAAATCTCTATTACCAGCGGCGGAGGAGGAAATACTGACAACATAAATATTCCTGCTTCTAAGGCCTGCAAGGAATAAAAGCATTCTATAATTCCATTTCATCTTTTCCTTATAGCTTATATCCTTTCATCCCTTTTATGTTACGTTCCGCTGAAAAGTTTTCTTTGAAAGAAAAAAAACCATTCAATCTAACCTCAATACATAACCTAACCTCTAAAAACATGACAAGTTGAAGTTGAGGTTATAAATCCAATAGAATACATAAATCATTAGCTGATTAGACCCTTGGTTGAGCATGAAATAAATTCTGGCCCAAAAGTGGCTTGTGTTAATTGTTGTTATGCGCAAGCGGTGCGTGTGGTGGTGCGGTTGGCGCGGCGGGTACACGTGTGCGTGCGGCGGCGGCTGCAGGGCGCGTGGGCCGCATGGTGGCGGCGCGCCGCGCGCCGCCGGCAAGTGGGTTCGAAATAAAAGGGTCCCCGGACGGTTGACCCTCCACGAAACGACACTAATTCAACCACCTGTTGGCATCGGTTTTTCGGTCGCAGAGCGCGGCGGCGGCGTCGGGTCGCCGGCACTTTTCATCCGGCGGGCTGGAGCTGCTCCCACTAGACTCGATTTGGTTTCACATCAAATATTTAGTCAACAATTAGTGCGGATATCGTAAATTAATATTCCATCAACTAGAAGGAAGCTACAGATTTAGAACAGCATTTGAATTGAATGCATTATTAATGCGAGTGTTAGTAAATGTTAGTAAATTCGAGAAGAGAGATTGGTACACCTGCAGTGCCAACGGAAAATCCTAATACGGGAATTAATAATGGAAATACTGAAATTATATTGTAACAGATTTTAATGCTAAGTAATTGTAATTTTGTAAAATAATTTTTTGTGCAAAAAAAATGTTTTTCGTGTTTTAATGCAGAAAAGTGTTTTTTATTAGTAAAAAAAGTAACTAGAGGAGCGGCCATTTTATAACCAAATAAAATTTTATCATTTTCTAGTTTTATATTGGTAAAAAACTGTATCTAACAATTTTTACTTAATTTTTATCAATTTTCTCATATTTTACCATTTTTTTTGCAAAAATTTGAATAAATGGTAACATAACTAATTATATTCTTATTTTAGGACATATCGTATGTCGCAAAATTCTCAATTTTCATGTAACACACTAAAAACATGCTAAAAATGCACTTTAGTGCCATCTACGTTTGAATTATGTAACTAAAACTACTCTAACAGTTAATATTTCTCTACAAAAAGTAGTCTATTTGCTTTTTCCTAATCAAAAATATTTTTATACAAAATTTTATCAAAATTACTTCAATGGTTTTTGTGTGAAAGCGTCACTAACACACAAATACACATTTTTATGATTAGTAAAAATATTTTTATCTTTATTGAAATTGCTTTCTAAGTAGAACATTCTCGAGAATATAAAATATAAAAGAGATTGCTAATAATAAATAAATAAAGCAAATAAAACCCCAGCTTCCTTTGATATGTCACTGCAACATTTCAGTTTCCCCGCCGGAGAAAAAGAAGAGCCCGAACAGTAACTTTAGTTGCAACTGCAAACAAAATCCAACAAATCGCATTTGCTCGAGTTTTGCTCCAACTATTCAATACCCTTATTTTCCCCGGTTGCCATCGTGCACTATTTTCTGAAATGCGGCGATAGATATACACCAGCAATGCTTTCCAGAAAGCTTTTCATCTTTTTGAGTTCCTTGTTTCATTTTGTTTCGATTCTGAGTGAAACACACACACACACAGACCGCATAAAAACGCACTTACATACATTCAAACATTAAACACACAAGAATTGTTTTCTATAGAAAAGAAGAAAAAAAGAAAAAATCCGTAACATTTTCCAAAGAATTCTTCGTTTTAAATATTTTCATGAGATTACATTTAAGATACACCGCGAGTTTTTTGTATTAAACTTTTCCTATTGATACTTTCAATGCGCACAATGTTGGATACCAGCATGGGCGTATAGAGGAGGCAGGAAGAGCGGCGAGGGGAAATGTTTTACGAGCGTTTTATTGATTCAATTAAAATTTCTATTCGCATTAAATGTTTTACGACTGTGTTTCCTAAGGTCGATGGGAGCAGCGCAATCATTTTTAGTTATCTGAAATATTTTAAGTAAAAATACACGCAAATTAAGTAAATTAAACACCAATCCAATAATAACTGTCAAATAAATATTGCGGTTGGAAAATAATTCAAAATTTAATCGAAAAACCTGTTTTGTTTGTTGATTGTGGGTTATTTACTTAAAAAATATGAGATTTAATTAAAACATTAAAAAAATGTCGAAATAAAAGCAAGTTTATTATGAAAGTTGTTTTATAATAAAATTAAATAAAAATCGGTTAAAATATTTGTGAAAATGTTGAAATATTCTAAATATTTAAAGATAAAAAGTGGTATTTTAAACATCAACGCCCAAATCCGTGAGTAAAGTACTTTAGTCACGGGTTTTAGTCACGGGGTGGAGCTTGCGCTTGCGCATTTGTCAAATCAAAGCATGCGCTACTCTAGTGGCGACGCGACACGCCATTTATAACTTAAAATTTCAAAAGACAAAAAAGTAATAAATTAGGCAACTTTTTAAGCATAAAAATTGTTACATAACCTATTTTCAAACAATTTTCTTTCATTTCTAGTAAATAATTTTTATTTTTTAAGTTTTCATTTAAAAACAATGAAAACAAAAGCAAATTAATAAAATTAAACACAAATTCAATAATATATCCACAAATAAATGTCAAACATATAATTATAATAAAAAACAATTCAAATTTTACCTCAATTTCAACCAAAAACCAGTTCTGCTTTGTATCTGGTCGCTTATTTACTTAAAATACGCAATTTAATTAAAACATTAAAAAATTTTGTGAAATAAAAGCAAGTTTATATTATGAAAGTTGTTTTATAGTGTATAATTTAATAAAAGCCAGTTACATTACTCGTATATTTGCGTGGAAATGTCGAAATATTCAAAATATTTTTATCACCCACCTGGAGTAGGTACACATTTTCATTACAACCGAGCTTATTTTGATGAGATTTTTATTCGCAATTAAAAACTGAATGCATTTCTGGGCAGCGTTTTGTTTTAATCGCATTAAAAGCATGATAATACATCAAACATAAAAGAGTATTCATTGCGAGGAACAAGTTATACACACACACACACACACATACACATCCCATGCATATGTATGTAGAGAAATATTCTTGTATTCAATACGATGATGAGTCGTGCACGGAGCACTCTGTACGTGTATGAGCTCGTGAGCTTAAAAGCTTCTCCCCTTCTGCTGGCGGCATCGCATCTGGTCGATAAAAAGAAGTTTATTCACCCCGACATTCAGCAATCTGCTGCAACGAATGTTTCAAATCTTGATTTTTATAAAACACGTTTTAAAAGCGCTCATAAACAACGCATAAATATATATTTCATGACTTTTTTCCTAGTCTAGCTGATTGTATTTTTTATTCATACCGGAATTTACATTTTTGTTTGTTTGTTTGCTCTTCTTTGAAAAACAAATTTAACTTGTAAATTGTATCATTTAAACATTATTCCCGAGCGCAATTTGAATTTGTTTATTTTTATTTTTTCTTATTTTTGAAGCAAATTACTTTTTGCGAAACGTGAATTATAAAAATTACATAGTATAAAGTGGAAATCTAAAGTAATACAAGAATAAATATAAGAAGATTGCAGATTTATACGCAGAACCGAGTAAAATTGATTATACAAAATGTTGCAGCAAGATTTCTCATCTGCGCGCAAATATTTGCGCGATAACGATGTTTCTCAAACGCACACACTTCAAATATATTTATATTTTGCTCCAGTTAGAGGTTATGTATGCGTCGGTAAAGTTGCGCACATTCCCTGCGTGTTTCACTTACCGCAAACACTTTGTATGCGAGCGCACGACGTAGAAACCAAAACGAAAAACGAGGAATTTCGGGAACGAATGGAAATTTTATTCGAAATAAAGTTGGGTATTAAAACTTTGAAATAAGGCTTTTCGTTTATGAATGTTAATAATTTACTTTGCATATATTCCGTTCTTGAAAGCGGCCATGGACGAAGAGAGGTGCACGCGAATGCTGAAGCAGGACGAGAGTAGAATGAAGAAGGAGGAAGAAGGGGAGGGGGAATGTCGTATATAACTTGAGAACATTTCCCAACGTTTATTTCCTGTCTTCTTCTTCGTTTTCGTTCTACAAGTTTACATTTGCGCACTACCACTGAGAGGGCGCCACGGTATTCATATTAGAGGATTAGGCAACATACAACACACATCAATATAACTATTTTGTATAAAATTAAAATAAATCATAAAAATTTTGTTTTTAATGAATTTGATGCAAAATAAACATTCCTCACTCTGTTTATCTAAGATTTTGCCCCAGGCAAACCAAATATTAATTGTAAATACTAACATTGAGTGATTAAAGTATTTTTGCTGTTGTTGCTTTTCTATTAACAGAGAATAAATTGTATCACACACAGTCGATTTTTATGACAGTGTGTGAGGCCGTGTGTACATTGTGCACAAGCACCCCTTCAATTTTCTGCGCTACTCTTTTCCATCCACGAGACTGCGCCCTGCGCACACATTGCTTTGTGGCCCGGAAATTTCATTTTATAACTTTACAACTACAATGGCTTCGTAGATGGGTTCTACACGCGCGTAACGTGTGTTTGCATAAATATTTGAGAAATGGGAAACGCCCGAAACGTTCATTTCGGTCGAAAGTTGAAAGAAAACAAGTTGAAACATAAATCAAGTTGGGAATTGAAAATGAATCTGCATTGTAGGTTAAAATTATTACTTTATTTATTGTATGCAACCCGTTCTACTCATGGAGAATCATGAAAAGAGTGGTTGGAGGGAGTTTTAAGGTTAAAATTGGTAACAAGCATAATAAATCCCTACTAATATTATAAATGCGAAAGTCCTGATGTTTGTTAAACTTTCATGCAAAAACTGCTTAACCGATCATCATGAAAATTTGTAAACATTTTCTTAGTGGTCCCCGAATGGTTATAGGCTACTTTTTATTTAATAAAAAAAGTATTTTTTAAATAAAATAAAGAAATTGTTTAGCCAATAATACCTCTGCATCTGGCTAATTGACTACTTTAACGCCATCTAGCATTCCAGCAATGAAGCTCAAACCTAAGTACTATAGTACCATCACACTGTATTATCACACTGTATTACCGACAGCTACCTCAACATCAAATCCAATTGACTACACTATGGAGACTGTACACTATACTTCCATAAACTATATTTTAAGCAATTTTAAACTTCCCGCCATTCTACTTCATTGTTACTTCTTCTGTGACTACAGACGCGTACGGAAGCAACTTCATTATTTTAAATGTTCGCGAGCGAAGCCGCGGGTTAAAGCTAGTAATGTTATAAATGTGAATGAGAGTGTAATTGTTTGTTTGTGACGCTTTTATGCAAAAACTACGGAAGTTATTTTGTTAAATTTTTGTGTAGAGGTGTATTTGATCAAGGAGAAGGTAATAGACTCCTTTTTATCACAAAAATATCAAAGAAAAGGTGAAAAATTGGGGATAAAAGTTGTTATAGAGGTATAATCATAGTTATAGTTATATCATTTGCATCCAGATGGCCTTATGGTCTATTAATGTCATTTTTCATTTCTTAAGACCAAAATTATGAATTACCTATTCAGCACAAAATAAGCCCAAAAACAAGAAAATAATAAAAAGCTACGTAAAAAAAGTTGCATAACCTAATATTTTACTATATTCACTAATAATAACCTTTACATAACCTATTTCTGCATAAATTCTGTTTTATTTCCAGTAAATATTTATCTAGTATGATTTTCCGCCGGAATATTACAAAAACAAAAGCTCTGGAGTAAAAGTAGTCAAAGGAGTGCGCTGGACCGCCAGGAATATCCAACTCACACGCGCCAATAAGCTGGAGCTTTTCCCACTTTGGTGCCTAGTACGACCCGATGTGGCGGCAATAATTCGCCGCCTCTTCTAGCCTTTAGCCACAAATCGGGCGGAAAGTGGCGCGATTACCAGACGCGATATTCTTTCCGTTTGACACGCATTAACCTTTGAACAGGCGCAGCGCGCCGATAAAAAATCACACAAAGTAAAGTTAAAAATACGAGTACCTAATGAGTAAACATCGAAACTAACGAAGCGAAATCCTGCTCAAAGCGCTTTTTCGCAGATCATTCAACCAGGAAACCGGAACACAAGAAATATAATAAATGCATGGATGAATCATAGGTGTATCATTGATATCAGTTATTGAGAAAATGGTTTGTCCTTGACATTGAATGCGCACAGGGAGAATGGAAACAGGGGCACTCGGGCAAAGGCAGAGTGAGGAAGGTCGGTGGGTCAGGGTTGCTGATCGTTGACCTAGGGGATTCCCTCGGCTGGCTGGCGGCGGCGACGCCCGCCGTGCCATTTTCACTCGAGCACACACCGAAGCGTACTTTTCCTTTTTCTCGGCGGGCGTGCGGCACGCGCCGCGCGTCTCGGGCTTTGGGTTCTCCGAGTCGGGTTTGGATGTCCTATCTCGTGTGCGAGAACCCTCGGTTGCATTGGAGGTGTCGCGCCAACTCAGTATATCACTACGAATGTAGGTGACGATTCAACTATAGTGCTGCAACAGCTTCAGGGCCCGCCGCCGGTGGTGAACCGTATAATAAGCGCTTGGCGTGATGCCGTCTCGCCGTCGGAGGCGTGCCGCCGCTTCCGTAGTCGACAGCGTGCCGAAGCTGGCTTTCGGCACCGACGGCGGCGGCGGCGGCAGCGTATAAATGGGTAAGTAGATATGTGTGCTAAACGGTTTGGGGATTGCCCGCCGCTTGCTGCGATAAACGCCGAACATATCCTTTTCCTGAATGCCGCACACAACGCATTCAAAAGATGCTGCCTATTAAGTTGGGAATTATTACTGCCTTTACACAACAATAACAAAACATTATTATTCCACTGAATAATTAATTATTATGTTACAGTTTTTTTTATTTTTTACCAGCGACTTCGTCCCGGTAGTGTTTAATAAAAATGTAATTTGTTTTTACTGTGTCAATTCTATCAATAAAATTCGCAATTTTATTTTATAGAAATTAATTATATGCACTTCAGCGCGCCATCTCGGATTCAACTATTTAACTATAACTATGACTGAATCTCAATGCCAACTTTTATCCTTTAGAAAAGAGCTGTCTTTAGGGTTTTCCCAGCAATTATTCGAATTTTTCTCGCCGTAAAAACCATCCTTAGACTTTAATAAACATATTAAAAAAAAATTGGCCAAATTGGTCTAGGCGTTATTGAGTTATGCGCTTACCAACAGATTTTGCGATTCATTTTCATATTATAGATTTTCTTGATTGCGCAATCGCTTTGCAATTGACAATAACGAGCGCGCAAAACGTGCAGACCTACTGAACTGAATTACATCTCAGCTGGTGTGGATGAAATAAAAATAAAACTAATTAAAGTCGAATGGCAAAACGTGTGGCCGTTTATGGGCATTCCGAGTGTATTAGCTGTTTTAGGCGACATTTACAATTCAAACGATGTTTCATGGCTGATAACTCTTGATTTTTCCTCGGCTGAATTTAAATGTGCTTAATTAACAGCGCAGAACAGACTTGTTTTGGTATGGTGAGTGTCTGCAGGATTAGAAAAGAATGTCGTCTAGTTTAAAATACTCGTATTGTCATTAACATTGCCATTTCTGCGCGAAAGAGGCCTGCAACAAATCTGAGCTGATCTTATTTGACGTATTTGTAAAGAATAAAAGTCAAAGCATAATTTATTAACTCTTATGTGTAATATTTCAGTAGATAAACATGAGTATAGAGAGTATGAGTATATATTTTTTAAAATAATTTTATTTTATTTTTTGCTTAAAAATATTTTTTTTTGTTTTTATGAAAAAAATATTGCTTGTCTTTTAAAGCAAATATGCTCATTTCATGGAGAATTAATTTCTCATTGGTACAGTAAATTAGCCAGACATTTGCATTTAATATTTTTACAGATATTCCAATTTTATTAAAATCAGTTTAATGCTTTTTATTCAAAATTATTGTATTAAATCGCGCCAAAAATGGCAAAAAACAAATTGGACGATAGGCCAAGTTTGAAAGTTTTCGTCGTTTTGGTGTTTAATATTTTTCCGCTTTTGCCTTTGCCAAGTATTGTTTACTGCCGTTTATATTTAATATAATAAACGCAATATGCAAAAGTTTTTCTAGCCAATTGCAGTATCATCGAAAGTGGAGAATATTTTGGTTAACCAATTAATTAAAAATAACATTTTGTTATGCAATGCACGCAAGATATGAAATTTTTCGGGTTTAACTTACTCTATTAATGCATAAAACAATTTCAGGTTAGTTACAGCGCTTATAACTTAAGAACGGCTGGACAGATTTTGATGATCTATGATTTTTTGGATTCATCTTGGTCCGAACCTCGAATAGTAGAATAATTATTAAAATATTGAAAATTATGACTTAAAGGGTGTTAAATAAGAAATGAAATTTGTTATGGTGATTCTATCATAATTATAGCTAAATAATTGAGACCTAGATGGCGCTAAAATGCATTTTAAGCATTCCTCATTCCTTTAAAATAAAATTACAAATTTTATTGATAGAATCATAAAGTTAGGATCCAAGAAACAAGAAAATAAAATTAATTCAACTTTTACTAATAAAACAATGGCTACAAAATTATGGACAAAACAAAAATATTAATATAATATTAACAGTTTTAGCAAAATATTAACCCTCTATTAATTTGTATTAATACTTCCTTGCTCAAACCCAAAGTAAAACAATTATAAACGTACTTCAAAGCATCCAACAGCAATACCTATTATTATCAAACATACTCGTCTGTATGTACATTTAGAACTTGTTTGTGGCTTCATTCTCCTGCTACTCATATTACCTATCCCACCATAAATGCGTGATTACAGTTTATAGATTTTCAAATTCACATTGAGATTATTATTAGATCCATCATTACCATCCAAGCCAGCAAATACAACCGAAGGACAACCGAAATATTTGCATAATCACCATAATCACGATAATAACACGAATTTTGTAACACGAAATTAATAGTTAGTGAGCCGTGAGAAAAGGTGAGGCTGCGCGACAAAGACCACAACACTCACGAAGAGAGAACCGAAACGTGTAGTCAAGCATGTATTCAAATTACAGTTAGAAAGTAGTTTTCTATAAATAAACATAATTTAATGGATATTACAAGGTATTATATTATATTAAGTTTTATTTCATCAAAAGTCTACTTTTCATACAATATAACAACGTTAATTATTTATTTAAGTTAAGTTGATTTATGTTTTTTCTTTCTTCAAAAGTCTAAAAGCAATTCGTTTTTATTAATAATGTAAATAAATCACATTTGCACTTTGCTAACTTTACGCCCAACAAAGCGACGCGTTAAATTCTAAACATAGAAAACGTTTTATGTTTTATGAAGGTGGAAAACCATAAAGTCGAGATGGAGACGAGGGTAAAACGCAAGTGCGCATGCTGCCAACATTCAAATACGCACACATACCTACGGCGCACAGAGAAATTTCACGCAATTAGAACGGAAGCACTGATGACATCCGGTTTGGCTACTTTATCATCATCTGCAAATTAAATAGAGGACGAAAAATTAAAATTGAAGAATATTTCATGCTAGAATAACCAGCTAGGTTTATAAATTGCATTAATATAAAAATAACAATTTTTATGGCCTTATATTTTATTTTATAGAATTAAGAAATGTTAAAAATGCATTTGGCGCCATCTAGGATTCAATAATATGACTATAAATATAATAAAATCTCCATATAAAGTTTAATCGCTTATTTAACACCCTGTAAGTAATAATTTTAATATTTTAATAGTTATTCTGCTATTTGAAGTTAAGACGAATATGAAAAAGTATAGATCATCAAAATCTGTCCAGCCGTTCGTGAGTTATAAGAGTTTTAACTAACACAACTTTTTAATTTTGACTAAAAATTACGTTTAACTTAACAAATATTTATTTTTTTTACTTGAATGTATCCAAATACATATGATTTTTATCAACATTTACACATTTTAACGTCAAAATAATCAATTTTACAGCCAAAATACAACTGACATCCACTTTAGCTACTTTATAATCATCTGCAAAATAAATAAAACACGAAAAATTGAAATACATCCACTTCGGTTTATAAATAACACGAAATTGATATAATACTCGTTAATTTCTATTCCACTCTGTGAATAATTCAATTTTTATGGTCTGTTATTAGCCTGTAATACGTATACTTAGTTATACTCTAATATTCTCCATAGAAATAGAAATGTTTGGTGGAATAAAATTAAAGGTTTCAAAGTAGAGCAGACTACAGCACCGACTGTAATTATTAATTTCAACAATTATGTTTGCAATCAAACGAAACAAAAGTCTATTACACCTAAATAAATATCCAAAGACAAAGTAAAAGTAGCAAACATTGAGGATGAAATATTAAATCCATAATTCATTGCGACGCACGCGCGATGCAAAGAGATTATTTTACTTTGCAAATAGGCGAAATAAAAAGCAGTCGGGAAATAAATTTCCATTTGAAATGCACATAATATAAATCGATAACAAAAACATACTAACGCTCTCTCTTCCCTCTCTGGTCCCGGGATGGCTCGCACGAAAAGTTCAAACACTCGTCCTGCTCCTGCATACAAAATTGTGTGCGCGGCGGCCGCGGCGGCGGCGCAAATCAATAATAATGTAAAGAGGAAATAATAAAATGCGCCAAGTTATAAAATTTATGGCGTAATTAATTTTCCCTTCTCGTTGAGAGAGGCACAATTCTTACAAAAAAAAATTTTTTCTCTTCCTCTCCTCTTGTATATCATATTTTGCTCTGGACTTTTCGACCACGGATGTAATTCGTGCGTCTTCGCAGTCCTTTAATATATTAACAGCTTTTGTTTTCGTTTCGTCTTTTGTACGCTGGATTTTCAATTTCAATTTTAATTTTAATACGGCAAATGTTTTATTTATACAAGTGCCTTGTGCAAACTGTGTTTCTCATCCGAATCGAGAGGAGTGTTTAAGGACGAGGACGGAGAGATGAGAGAAAACTCATACACAACTTAGTTGCGCGCCGCGCTGCGAGTTGCCAACTCTCTCAACTCCTCTCGTTTTCGAGCTGGGGCAGCGCGCGCGCCCGCGGAGGACGAATCGATAATTTCCAAGTTTCCATTTAATTTACGTTCAATTTAAACTTTTATTATAAAACTTTATTCTTTTTAATATTACCTCCAGCGCGCGCAAGCTTTAATGAGATAACACGAGTGTGGGCGCATTTTATGTGTACCTATAATAAATTAATGTTGTTTCTGACTGGGAATTGCGTATTATGAAGGGGTAAGGTGTTCGAGGTTACTTTTTAATCATGCAAATTGCCATTGTCAGTGTATTATGCTTCAAATGTGTAAAAAATGTAAATAAATGTGACTTTAAGGTTAAATTTGAAATTTGAGGTTAAGTTAAACATTTTTAACTATGTGTAAAGTGTATTCAGTTGAAAATTGTTTATGTTTTGTATTCATAAGTATAAACTAATATTTAAGCTACATTGTGTTGAGTATTTAGTTAACGTAGTCCTCGAAACAATAGATTAATTCCTCTCGTGTTTGTTAAGAGTGACAGATGAGTTTTGTGTAAATTGCGATGTTGCCATTTCACTTTTTAGGCAACTTATTTGACATTATGTATAAAAAGTTGTAGTAGTGTGAGGTTAAGGTGTTTGGTCAAGTGTTTTTTACATTAGTATGAAAAGAATTGTTTTTTACTTATTTTTCGTAATTTTTAGTGAAAATTTAATCAAATTTTAGTTTTTTCTTCAATAAATCACGCAATTATACTTTGATGAAATGAGAAATGCTAATAATGCACTGCAGTGCCATCTGGGATTCAATTATTTAACTATAACTATGATTGAATGTTCATATAAATTTTAATCTCGTATTTAACACCCTTTAAGTAATAATTTTTAATATTTTAATAGTTATTCTATTATTCTGGGCAAAAGCAAATCCAAAAAATCATAGATCATCAAAATCTGTCCAACCGTTCTTGAGTTATAAAAGATGTAACTAACCCGACAATATTATACAACTTATATATTACATATTCCATCATTTTTGACTAAAAATTACGTTTATCTTCATAAATATTAATTATTTTTGGATAAATCTGATCAAATATTATTTTTATCAACATTTACAAATTTTGAGGTTAGTTTTATGCCAAAATATCAATTTTATATCCAAAATACAACTAAAACAAACAAAAAATATCAAAAAACACTTATTTTATATTTTTTGTGATTAATAACTGTAAATATCTGCCACTAAGTAATTTTGCAACAAAATATTCATATGAATACAATTACGCATAGCGCGTGAATGTTTGTTTATTCGTTTATTGAAAGCCAGTTAAACGCATAAACGGAAGTTGGCATCGCGTTAAATCCCCAGCATACCTACAACCATTTAATGGAATGATAGATTCATCCAGCGATACGCGCATTTATTTAGCAAATGTTTGGCATTTATTCCGCGCTTGTATACATACGCAGCGTACGGTAGCGGAATTGCTTTAAATCGCTTATTTATGAAGCCATTCGCTAAGATTTGCGGCCTCCGTCTGCAACTGCGACCAGTTAGTAATAATTTCGCTACGGCTCTTGCTGAAATAACGAACCGTTAAAGTATGCATTCAATAATTTAGCATTTGCAGTTAATGTATATGATCTTAAGTCCTTCTAATTAAGATGGCGGGTGTATTTAACTGCACACGCTCACTCATCGATCCACAATGGCGGCGGCGGGCGACGTTGACGCATGACGTTTGCATATTCAGCATTGACGCTCTTTGTCCTTGTTAATTGAACAACTTTTGATTGAAAACTTTAGTGGTGTACACACAGGCACAGTGACGAGTCACATGATGGTGTGGGAAGTCGGGAAAACTGCGCGAAACTTGTGTTATTAGTTGGTAACTTTAGAGGATAATGTTTCCATTACAAATATATGATTCTATAAAATATACATTTCGTCATTGTCTTCACATTGTCATTATTGACACAAGAGTAATAATGTGCAAGTCTATCAAGACTTTATTATTAATTAATGTTGTACTAAGTTATCAACTGGGTTAAATTCAGTTAATTCTCAAAAAGTGAATATCTATACATTATAATATAAAAATGAATCGAAAATGTGTTTGTAAGCGCATAACTCATCAACGCCTTCACCAATTTGGCCAATTCTTTTTTTTAATGTTCGTTAAAGTGCAAGGATGGTTTTTACGGCGAGAAAAATTCGAATAATTGCCGGGAAAACACTTAAAACAGTCTTTTTCTATAGGATAAAAGTTGGCATTGAGATTCAATCATAGTTATAGTTAAATAGTTGAATCCGAGATGGCGCGCTGAAGTGCATTATTAGCAATCCCTACTAATATTATAAATGCGAAAGTCCTGATGTTTGTTACACTTTCACGCAAAAACTACTTAACCGATCATCATGAAAATTTGTACACATACTCTTAGTGGTCCCCGAATGGTTATAGGCTACTTTTTATTTAATAAAAAAAAAAGATTTTTTAAATAAAATAAAGAAATTGTTTAGCCAATAATAACTCTGCATCTGGTTATTTGACTACTTTAACGCCATCTAGCATTCCATCAATGAAGCTCAAACCTAAGTACTATAGTACCATCACACTGTATTATCACACCGTATTACCGACAGCTACGTCAACATCAAATCCAATTGACTACACTATGGAGACTGTACACTATACTTCCATAGACTATACTTTCAGCCATTTTAAACTTCCCGCCATTCTACTTCATTGTTACTTCTTCTGTGACTACAGACGCGTACGGAAGCAACTTCATTATTTTAGATATTCGCGACCGAAGCCGCGGGTTAAAGCTAGTTCTATATAATTAATTTTTTTCAAATAAAATTGCGAATATTATTGATTGAATTGTCACATACAATGTCTAGGACAAGAGAGTAAAAACAAATTACATTTTTATTAAACACTTTTCGGGGTAAAAATTAAATCAATAAATCAAACATTTTAAAAACATATCAAACTTTCATAAGCAATAAATAACCTATCAGCACCATCAACTCACAAATTGCAGGTTTGCACATTATTTGCACAAGTTAGGCAACTTTTAAAACATAATTCACTATTGCCATCTATGTGTTTCCCCGAGAATCATAATTTGCTAATAAATTATACATTTATTATGTTATCTACCAACTCCAACATTAACTTTACAATTAATGTACGAGTATATAAATATTAATTCATTTGATAGTTGACGAGGACAACATGACCGTGCACAAATAATAATTACGTCCAACAATAAATAATTAAATAATGTGCATGTCATGCCATCGATATTTTACATAATTAATGTAAATGTATCATTCATTCGAGAGTGGAAAAAAAGAATAACAACACAACAGATTATCCGCTATAGTCGCGATACGCCTCAAAATGGAAACCAGCGCAAACCAACAATTGTAATAATATTAACAAACACACATTTGCGTAACAAGCAGAACGCAAAAGGAATAATTAACAAGTTTGTAAACTTTTCTCTTCTCTCTGTTGCTGCACTGCGCGAGTAATAAAATTTATGAGAACTTTGTTTTAAGTATTGTGTTTTATTTGGTGTTAAAAATATTGCAACAACTTGCAAATTAAATTGTTGTTATTTTGTTTATTTCGTTATTTTATGGTAAAAATAACAAAATATTGATTTTTTTGGATTTTGTGTACATTTGTGCTCATAAAATAATTTTTTATTAGGAAAATTAATGAAATAAATGCAAATTTGAGTTTTTTGTATGTTTGTGACGCTTTCACGTAAAAACCACTCTACCAATTTTTACAAATTTTGGTATAAAGATGTTTATGACTAATAAAAATAATATAGGCTACTTTTTATCCCAAAAATTTTACTTAAAAGGTGTAAAATTGAGGTTAAAAGTTTATATGCACGTATAATCACATTATACTTATAAAACTCAAACACAGATGGCGCTAAAATCCATTTTATAACCAAATAGTAATCAAAATGTAAAAGTGAAGATAAGTTGCACATTGTGCATTGAGCAAGATGGCAAAAACACACTCTAACCGCATAGCGTATTAATTAATCGCCAATCGTTATTCATGATGACTGTAGATGGATTACAGCGCGTGCAATAACGCATGCAATATTCATGTAAATGTGAAAATCGCGCGCCATATAAAAAGCACGTTAATTAGAAAACCGTTCCATAATCAGATGCGAGATGCCAACCGGTTTTCCCACATCTCACCAAATCGATTAGCAGCGTATTGATTGAGGTCTTAAATCAGCTAGATAATAAAACTTAATTATCATAATCGAGATTGGATGTAAAAATAATTACATTTTTTTTCGTATTTACATTATAAGCGCATTAGCATTAATAAATGGAAGAAAAACGGTTATTACGGCTGCAATTATTCATCATGGCTCATGGATCACTTTTATTATTATATATTCTATAATTCACGTCGTTCATTGAGCAGCTGGAGAGTTTAAAAGTAATAAAAAGAGTCGTTAAATGAAACAAATCAATGTAATTAAAAGAAAAGTTGGGTGTATTTTGATAGAATATTAGGTATCAAGTGATTAAACGAGAGTTTTAGTCACGAGAGTGATTAAGAGCAAGAATAGCGACTGTTTAATCAATCAAGTGTTTAATAATGTTTAGCCACATGTTGCTTACGCTATTTTTTTTACTTTTACTGAATTTCCACGTTGAGTGCTACACCATAGGCAAATGGAAGATGCAAGCTCCACCCCGTGACTAAAACCCGTGGCTAAAGTACTTTACTCACTGGTTTGGCCGTTTTTCTTTAAAATATCAATTTTTATGTCTCAAAATTGTGGAAAAACTGATGGAAGTTAAAAAATTTTTTTTTCCAAAATTGCGTTTGCAGACTTTACTCACGAAAAACTTTCCACAGTATTTTCCAATTTTTCTCTGCTTTTGTATGCGTGAATGTGTGGATGTGTTGGCCCCTCATATAGTTTAAAAGTTTTCCTTTCCGCTCATGAAAGAGGCGGCCTCTCCTCGGCGTGGCATGAAGAAAAATTCTCAAACTCCAACTCAAATAACATGGAATTTTCTATTTTCAATCTTCTTTTCTTGTGCGTTCATTTTTTCCCTCATTCTTCAAATACAGAGCGCGATATACTCTTCTTATGTGGCTATGTATGTGTATGTGTGTGAGTGAATGTGTGCGTGTGTGGGTCGTACAAATATTAACTTATTTCTTTCATATTTTCATAAAAGAAATTTCATTATTTTGCGTTGCGCGAGCCATAATGAAATTCCCATTTGTAAACTTTGCTATTATTTTAAAGAATTCCTCATTTATTTCCATTCCGACGTCGAAAATTAAAATTTCAAATTAAAGCATAATAGCCCAGCATGTTTGTGTTATTAATAGTTTAGTGCGTGTAGTTTTTGCGCTGGTGTTAACTTGTGTTTCATTAAACATTTAAATAAATCTGCGAATCTCGTGACTTGGGGCAGTAAAAAAGCATTTAACTCGCATAGTAAAATTTACTTCTTATGATATTTATTTTAATGTTAAGAGGAAAATGTTAAGTATTTTTAAATTTTGTTATGGTAAGTAATGGTATAAATAAGAATTTTAGTGTTTTTGTATGTTTGTGGCGCTTTCAAGCAAAAACCACTCAACCGATTTTGATAAATTTTGGTTTAGAGATAGTTTTGACCAAGGAAAATGAAATAGACTACTTTTTGTCGTAAAATTTTAACTTTAAG
Source organism: Dalotia coriaria (assembly GCF_025399875.1). Classification (NCBI taxonomy): domain Eukaryota; kingdom Metazoa; phylum Arthropoda; class Insecta; order Coleoptera; family Staphylinidae; genus Dalotia; species Dalotia coriaria. The sequence goes on from NW_027045445.1 coordinate 9,218,449, forward strand.
GGTGTAAAATAAGGGATTAAAGTTGATATTGAGACAAAATCATAGTTTTAGTCACATAATTCGAATCTAGGGGGCGCTAAACTGCATTATTAGCATTTTTCTTTTCTTTAAATTAAAATTAAGAATTTAATCGACGAATTTATCAAATACTACCTCCGAAAAAATAAGAAAATAACTACTTAAAGTACTTTTTACTAAACCTACGCAGACATATGTTATTCCATTGGTATTTAATTATTATTATAACCATGTGTGCATTTAACGTAGTTCCTTCCACTTTCCCACCCTTCCGTACTTCGATAACTTTTTCCAATCTACAAAATGTTCCCCGGATTAACGTCACGTCAAATTTATAATACGCCGATAAGAAACGAAATAGGGGAGCGCGCTGCACATCACTTTTGTAAACCATCGCGAAAGATATATGTGCACTGAAATAAAGAATAAAAAGCAAAAGCACGATAAAAGCAACGCAAACTTTTAAGTTTCGTCCGCTGCTGCAACAAAAACAAAACGCGAAATAAGAAATTCCAAACCATCACAAACGTATATATAAAACGCGAGCGTAGAGAGAGAAAAAAAACGGTAACAAAAAAGTTTAAGCGAACATGAAATAAAATTAAAACTTTTGCGTCCACTCATTTAAAGGTACTTTTATCATTTGTTTCTTTAAAAGTCAACTTTTCATTAGCGTGTTTTATTTTTGGATTTAATTTTTAATTAAATTTTTATGCCACTTTGGAGCCGCGCGCAGAGCAAAGCGTGTTTTGCATGTTTTCTTTGCAGCTTTTCGCTTGTCGATGGTAAACTTTGAAAGCGGTTAAGCCAAAACTAAAACTTTCAGGGACGCAGAGCCGCTGCAAATCGAATCGAATATTTCATGACATGGCGGAAGCCAAAAAAAAATCTAAAACGACGATATTATATAAAAGGCCGGAAAAGAAAATTATTTTATCGATCGCGTAGTAAATTTTTATCTTTCGTGTATATTTGGTTGCCTATTTGCTGATTGTTTTCATAACTGGTGAGCTCTTATCTAACATCGTCTCAAGTACGCTAGCAGAACAATAGCAGTTGAAAAACTTATCGGTTATATTAATGCCGCATTCAGTTTCGCCATCTTGTCGGCGCACAATTAAAAATAACAATGCCAACAATAGCTGTTGATGCTCGGCAGCCATCTTAGCTGTAATAGGACTTTTGTGATCTGTATTATAAGATGCCTTTTGTTTGCGCACAGGCATTCCACTGCTGGTGGTGCAAACATTTAACGTTTTAACATTGTATCTGAAAAGTAGCGAGTTTTAATTTTTGTTTGCGGGCGGTTTGCATTAATGAAACCGCAGGGCGCGTGCCCGGGTGTCGATGGTGTAAACTGTGCTAAGGGGGATGTTCATCAGGTGTTATCGTGTCTTTGGGACGGCAATTGGCACGATGACATCGAGCATAATGGCTGTATTTGCCTACCGGCGGCGGTGGAGCCCGCGCGCGCACCCCCTCCTGCGGCTGGCGGAGGTGAGGTGAGCCCCCGTCCGCAGAAATTCAACGCCAATGAAAAGCATCTTTTCCGCAGCGGGCTGCGCGCCCGCACGGGCCGCCGCCACCGCTGTGTTTCTAGCATTCGCTATGACGACCGCGCGCAGCGCCAAGACGGAGAGCGGACGTGACGTCGGGAGGACGGGTTAGGCACCGCGGAGACGGCGGCGGTGGCGGCAGGGCGGCACGCGCGGGCACACGTAAAAATCAATATCCCCGGGGCTGCTAAATCACGCTTATCAAGAGCACTTTTGTCAGCGTGTGTGTGTGTGTTAGCGGCGGCGGCCGTCCCCGCGCGTGCAGATCCAGAAACCGGGCACGGCGCGCGCCGCGCCTACATCCTTAAAACGTCGCCGCACGCCGCCATAGTGCACGCTACACAAAACATTCAATTTGAACATCAAGTTGAAACGAAATGGATTTTCCACGCCCCCCAATCGGGCGGCTTTATGCCCACGTCAAGGCCAGGAGACGATTCAACAATTCAATCTATAAAACAACAATTTAAAAATCAAAACGAAAATAAAAATAAATTATTAACTACTAACAAGCTTGTAGGTATTATCTAAAGGTGTCAAAAGATCCCCAGCTGTGGTTATGGTCGCAAGGGCGGCGGCAGTGGCAGCGACAGCGGTGGCGGCGCTTCCTTTGCGCGTGCCGACACGTACTTATGCGTTCGGAGGCGGCGGGTGTCGAGCGTCGAGCGCGTCGCACGTCTCTATCCCGCCTCGAGATCCCGGCGTGCGGTCCGGGACCCACACAATTACCACAATCACAACCTAAACCGCCGGGAAAAGAAAAAAAGATGAACACAGCAAAAACTCTTAACCTACAGTTTTTATTAGAAATCTGTAAATAAAGTTGCCTATAGTATTATTTTTACCATACTATAATACAGCTGTAAGTTTTGCAAATATTTTGAGGTAGGCAACCCAAACATCAATAAAAACAATGAACATGCACTTCTACTCTAAAATCCTCATCCACTTGAGTTTTTCCCTAAATAAAACCCAGTAACAAAATAAATTCCCTATCCTAACATGTTTTGACACATTTGTCACCTGTTTAAAGGTCAAAACAAGGTCACAAATGACAACTGTCATTATCGTGACAATTTGGCAAGTGGTAAACGTGCTGGTTAACTTGCTTTACGAGCCCCCCGAACCGAATGCTTGCCGCTGAATGAGATGTCCCGAACGTGCGAACCGCCTGCGAACGTTTCGAGCGTGTCGTGAATGAGCGCGACCACGCCACAATGCTACCGCACGCCACTTTTACTACCGCCTGCGCTCGGCGGTCGTAGTCGTAACAAAACCGACGCGACGCCGCGGCCGCCGCTATTATCGCATCGCATGCACAAGCTGTGAAACGCCGCACGCGTCCGCGCGTTTACTACGCGCCTGAAAATGAATGAATTCCTCTCCTCTGGGCATGTGAGTATATGTGTGTGATCGTAAAAACAATCACACTAGCAATATTTATGCAATAAACTAAAGCGTGTTCATCACGATCATTAGATCAGCTGTTGCGCATTCCGACTGTGTGTGAATGTGTGGGTTTTTGTGTGGCGTGTTCGGGTGGTGGTAGACGAGACGCGTGTTTATCGAAATCGCTTATGTATTACGGGTAGCGGTAGCGCGGCACGCGCAGGCGGCAAGCCGTCGCGTGCCGGCGACGACAGTCATTCGCACCGCTGGAGGCGCTCGGCACAGTGGCACACTGGCGTGCGCTTCACGATCTCTCGCCCGCCAAGATCATGCCCGGTGTGCTTTTTTGCTCGCTGGGCTTTTTGTTCGTTTTCGGCGTGAACACGCCGATTGGCATGGCAGCAGCATGCCTCACGCCGGCGTGCCGTGCGGCAGGCGCGAGTTCACGCTCGCTTTCGCTTCGATTGCCTGTTCGCACTTATTTAAACGTTCATTCACTCATTTATTCATTTCATCGCGGCGCTTTTTTCCTACCGGTGTTTGGATTAACCAACAAGGCGCATTCCACCGCATTGATTCCTAGTTATCAATTACCACGCCAATCAACACACAGCGAATAACAAAAATGTTTAAAACAGCTATAACTTTTGAAGTAGACCTGCTAAACGGACGTGGTTTTCGAATTTAGAGGTAAAATGTTAATGATTATCTATTTATCAATGTAGTTTGGTGTTATCACGGCGAGTTTTTGAGATATTTTGGTTTAAAACTCATAAAAACTAAAAAATTTCAAGAAAATTATAAAATTAAGAAGTAAAATTACTTTTTCGACACTAAATACTTATTGTAGAGACATCATATTAGTCGCAATAGAAACTACGATTAATTAACTTTAAATCACCGCAAACAGCAAATCTCTATCACCTCTAGTTTTCGAGATATTTAAGTTTTAAAATCAAAATGACAGCAAAAACTAAATGTAACATGACATGTAACACGTAGAGGTCAGCACTGTCGCATGTCTTCTGTTTTGACAGTCACGTCGCGCGTCAGAAACCTGTAACAGTAAATGACGATGCAAATCGTTATAGTTATAAATTTTCAACTGGATGGTAAGTGTAATTATTATTAAATATGTGTGTTGCTCATAGAAAATACTTGGCGTGAGAAATAATCCGCTGACCTGTTTAAAACGCGCTTAAATTAAGAGCTAGTGTCGAAAAACTTGTGTCGTGTTTAAATTACGTAAAACGATTACATAAATAAATTCACAACGACGAGCGTTGGGCTGGCGGCGTGCCGCGGTGCGCCGGGTCGATCCCCATCTTCCCGCGCGGGGGTTAAGGGTGGTGGCGTGCCGCGTGCCGCCGCCTCCCTCGCGGGGTATTATTTATTCGTTTTTCATGGATTTTTGAGATTTAAATCGACGCGGGCCGCTCGCGATTCGCGTCCGCACGGCGCAGGAAGGGAGCCTGGTGGCGCGGCAGGGGGGGGAAGGGGGGCCCCTCGGGAGGGGTCGCGCGCGATCGCGCCGCGCGCCGCTATTTCGTTACGCGCCGCTCTCGTGCCAGCACCGTGTGTCCCGTCGCGCAGCGTACCAGCGTACAGCAGCAGCACAGCCCGAGCCCGGAAACATGCTCCAAGCAACCACGCGACCGGACCTTACCGCGCGGAATTAGTATACGAGTACTACAATTCGATTTCAATCTCGGCGCGCGCGCGAGTTCCCTATTGATATATAGATAGATATATATTATTAAATCGTGACTTTGTACCCAGTGTGTCCTGTGGATTACCGCTAGCAGCACGGAGAAATAATTTTGGTGGTGTCGCCAGCAACCCGCCGGCGTCTCCACGCGCCGCCACCACCACCACCACCACCGCCGCCAGAGTTTGGTTTATCCTTTTTTCTCGATCTACGCTGTCCCACGCCAAGCCAACACGCTGGAACATTTACGGCCCATCGTGGCGTCGATCAACACCCTCAACTCTACGTCTGATACTATGGAGGCAACCTATTGCGTCGGCAGTGATGTAGATGTTTGCAGGATGTTTGATCAGTATTTATACAAGGTAAAAATCATTTTCTTCTCACGTGTCTCATCAAACTATTAATAGGGTTTAAGAATAAGCTTTAAAAAACCGGTTTTGAGTTGAGTCGCGTATGAGAAGATGCATCGCAGCATCTGTTCCTTCTGCGCATGACCCTATTACTTAAGTAACACAAAAAGATTGGAATTTATTATAGTTTATGTATGCGTGTGTTTGTTTAGGCATAGATAAGTCCCAATGCTTTTACTTAAATTTATGCTGTTGAAATGTTTTCGACCTTTGCGCTCTTATCTTGCGCGTTATCAAGATGCTACGCGTTGGCCCGCATGTAAAGACTCCAAACTACACTTGTTTAACTTAACAATTCCTCGGCGTATTTTTATTTCTACTTCCTATCGCACACAATGAATTATCATGTATAAAAGTGCTCGGAAAGTCGAAAATTTAATTGCTTTTTGTATATATGTAGATAACAAAAGCACCAAGGAAGTTAATAATCATTAATAAACCCAGCTGTGCTATTGTTTTCTACGGGGTTTTGGAAATATTTTTTTTTAACTTGGAAAAAGTTCCGCTGTGGCTTCGGAAGTTTTAATCGCATCGCATTATTTCGATGCAAATTTGTACATATTTGAATTTAGAATATATCAGATTTACATTTTCCATTTCCATCCATTTGCATTTCGTTGAGTCGGTGGCGTGCGTACATGTTTCATGTTTAAATTTGAATTCAATTTGGATTTTTATTGAGTGTCACAACATACGTTTATGCTGGGGAACATTATAGTGTACATGATCTAGGCGCTCCGCGCAGGAGAGACACCGAGTGTCGTGCGCATGCGTTGTGTGCGGTTATGTGGTTGTGTGTGGAGAGTTGCGTACGGGATGCGCGTACAGACTGTATGTATGTGCCTGATGCACTTAACTTTGAAACGGAATATTATTGGAACGCTATAAAAACGTCATGTTTCATTTTAATATCGCGCCGATACTTTACCAAGCTATAAACTTTGGAGGAATTTATGGCTGTTTCTATAAATGTGGTTTCATTTTTGTTCAGAGTTTCTTTTTTGTTGTTTAATGAGAAGTGAGGTGGTATTATGTTTTAGTTAGGAGATATTTGACTTTTGAAGTTAAAATCATGCAAAATTAGTATGAAAAGAAATAAAAATTTAGTTTTTGGTTAATTGTTGCTAATTGTTAATGTTTTTCAAATTTGTTTAAAGTCCATCTTATAGTCTTGGTTATAATCAACGGTTATCAACAAAAGTAACAGTTTTATCTCTTTTAGATTCCGAGTTATCGACGTTTTTCTCTGATTAGAAAAAAATCACAAACTTTTACTTTTTTCCTCCTGAAGCAAAAACAACAAAAATCACAAAATTTTCTCTTGCCATTTTTATTTCCATTTTAAATCCGCTTTTTAATGGTTATTCAATAAATATTTTCGGTTGTTAAATAGCTGAGTTTTCACGTCGTAAAGATTGACGACTGTAAATCTAAAACCAACAACAGTTTTCAATCATTTTTAATTAAATTCTGGTTAATGAATCATTTTATGTTAATTCTTCTTGACCTCATCTTATAGTCCATGTTTAGGTCTATCATTAACCACAAACAGCATATTTCTATCTCATTTAGTTACGTAGTTACGGACGATTTAAACATTACATGCAGTGCAATTGAAAATTGTTACTCTTGCACGTTATACACAAAAACTATAATGATTACAAGATTGCTTTTTGGTAGGTTGTATCAGTAATTAATTTCCTTTCTAATGATGCTTTGATCAATAATCTACACTTTGTATTTATATAGTTATAACGGTTTTAACAACAACAGTTAAATAAATCAACTGAGTTTAATTTTGATATTGGATATCTTTATCAATTTATAGCCAATTAATAAAATTATATGCTTATATTAAATGTTTAAATGTTAGTCTATTTAATAGACTATCATTTCATAAAAAAATCATCTTAAAATTTTAAATAGTTTCGGAGTTATGACGATTTTTACAAAACATTTCAAATCAATAATTCACGGCTTTTAATTTACCTACGCACGCACGTTCCGCGTTAAATCATGTGCAATATTTTGTAAACAACACATGTCCGGCCGCAAAAAGTCCAATTCGGTGCTTTTTCGGAGAGTGCGTGCGGTTTTCGGTGCAGCATCGCCGCCGCAAACCCATTAGGTACACTTTCATGCATGGTTAATACCATGCGCGCACGCACCACAACCTGGGCACTGGTTCAGTTGGGCAGGCAGAGCGCATCGGAATGCCGCGGCGGCGGCCGCTCGAGAGTGAAATGTCCCCCGACGTCGACGGACCGGATCGGACCACCCGTCCGGCCGATCGCAGATGGGCAATGCACCCAACAGGTCGGCGCGCTCGGGAGGAGAGGACAGGTTGAGAAGTGGTACCTCTCTTCTTTTCACTGTATCAACTATCAACCCCTTTTTCAAAACCACCGCAGCATCTGTTGCATATCGCATAGCATCAAAATTTAACCAAAAAAAATAACAGAATTTTAATATTTTAAATATTTGAGGTTAAATTTTGAGGAAAAATTTGTTTTTTGAGGATTTTGTGCATATAAATGCATTATAATGCTATTTTTAGCTTTTGATCAACTTTTCCAGTATTCATGTGTAGAATACAGGTGTTTAAAGCGGGAAATTTCAATTTTTAAATTTTTTATTGCGATTTTTAAACAATTTACGATAAATATTGCGAAGAAAAAGGTTGCAAAACATGAAATTATAGTAAAAATAATTATTTTACTAATTTTACTCTAAGAAAAAGTCGTGAAAAGTGAAAATTTAAAGCAAAAATACTTTCATCCCTTATTTAACACCCCTAAAATTCTCCACCAAACTTCACATTATTACTTACTATACCAATCTAAATAATTTCTAAAAATTTCATCAAAATTCATCCAGAGGTTTTCGAGTTATTAAGGAACAAACATACATTCAGTCTAAATAACCCCCAAAAACACCGATTATAAACCGAAATTCGTCCGGAAAATCACCCAAATTCATTTCTAACAAAATAAGTATACATAATAGATATTTATATAATGCATTTGCTTGTTTGTAGCCGCTGGGTCATTAAATGTTTGCGTTATTTACGAGCGATGAATAATGAACATTCGTAATTGTTTAATTAAAAATCATTAATCATACTAATTATGCACGATGGCTGGCATCCACTATACCCAAACAAACACACTCACCCATACACGCAGTTTATTTGCAATAAATTATTGAACAGTGGCCGCGAGCGTGCGCTGGAGAGATGGATCGCGAATATGCGGAAACAATTAATTCGTTCTTTACATACACACACACAAACACACATAGAAGCCAGAACTATAACGAGAAGCAATAAATATGTAATTTATTAAAAGTTGGCTTTTAAGTTAAAGTTTTACGTTGCGCTATTATCGTTATGGCTTTTGCTGTATGTGTCTTTTTGCGCAGAATAATTGTTATTATTATTCCGGCGAGTTATAAGTTACAACAAACAGGTTCCGCTCGACTTGGTTACAAAGTCGTAAAAGTTTGAAATTTATTACGAATGTTTAAGCCGCGCATTTTACGAACACAAACGCTCATATAGCATAGATATAGATTTAGATACACACATTTGGGTTACGCGGATGTACAGTGTGTCCGGAGTCACGCTTTCCTAAACATTTAAACATCATCATAGATCAATCTGTTGGTTATATTACATTACATTTCAATTTACTATTTGATTGAAAAACATGTTTGAAAAATTTAATAAATTATATTGTAGTTGATCGCTAATTGGCATTTATATAAATTGTCCGTGTGGTGTTGTTACAAGTTTTTGTGCAAATAATGCCGAGTCGCAGGCGCAGAAATAGTTTGTTGTAATAAATAAGCAAATAATCGCGCAGAGTGTACTTGTGTGCAGTGTGTGTTTTGCACAACGGGCACTGTACTATACGTATGTAAGCGGAGTAGTGAACACATGTCGAAACGGCACACATGTATAAACTGATTACATAAAAATTCCAGCAAACTCGTTTTCCTTGTGTGAAAGTTTACATTTTGCTGCGAGCAAATCAGCAAGGCATGCAACATTCAATCTTGGGCATAAAATCAACTAAATCTTATGATATTACAATGCGGAGTGATTACCAATGTGGAAAATATGTTATGTTTGGTTAGGTGTGTATTGTGTTTGAATTTCGCGCGCTGCACATGTTAAAAGTCATTTCTACTGCGTATGCGTGAAGAGTAGTAAGTTTAAAGCGGGAAATTTGAATTTTTTGAAAGTTTTTTGTATTTTTATGAAAATTACGGTAAATATTGTGTTTAAAAAGTAGTAGGACATGAAATTATTGCAAATAATAATTATTTTACTCATTTTAGTTGAAAATAACGTTGGAAACAGCGAAAATTTAATAAAAATAACTTTTGTATATAATTTTTAATGCGCATGTGCTGAATACACTATTTTTATAGCGGGAAATTTGCATTTTTCATAGTTTTTACAGTTTTTTCTTAAATTTTAGTACAAAAAACAATAAATATTGCAATTAAAAAGCAATAAAACATGAAATTAGTACAAAAATAATTATTTTACTAATTTTAAAGTTGTTTAAAGAGAAAATAAGAAAAAATTAGTTTTGTAAGTAATTTCTAGTGCGCATGTGCAGAATGCAGCATTTTTATATCGCGAAATATGCATTTTTGCCAGAATTCCATTAATTTTCATACAAAAAACGATAAATATTGCAATTAAAAAGCAATAAAACACAAAATTTTCCAAAAATAATTATTTTACTAATTTTAGTCGAAAAAACTGTGAAAAAAATAGTGAAAAGTGAAAATTAGTAAAAATTACACTTTGTCTTTTATTACCAGCGACTTTCTAAAAATAATATTCGGCTATCTTCGTCTGCGTCAGTAATTAGTATTTAGAAAACACTAATTTACAAATTGCACTACTTAAAACCGTGTCGCCCCACTCTTCTGCCTTATTATTCATACACTGTTGCCAACCGAGACTTTCTCTTCGCTTAACTTATTAATATTTCTCTCTTTCCACAAAAAACATTTATTTATTTCAAATAAATAAATTTCCAATCCAAGACGTTAAGACTTAAAACAGCACTTAAATAAAATAAATCTTTTCCTATATACTCGTATTTATTGAGGATGAAGAACAAAGCAGCGAATAAAGATTAATTTCGGCGATTACGATGAGGCACAATGCATTTCCATTACCGGTCATAATTATATAACTTAGAATTGGTTCTAGTGACTCGCCCTTATTGCAAACCACCGATAGTGGCGCACAATACGCTCGAAATTCAAATCCCAGTGTAAATCAATTCCCGTGTCAGTATTATTCCTATTGCACTTGATTAAATTTTATCAATTTTTCTATTTCGACGCCAACACGAGTTACGAAACACTTGGTGGGGAGATCGTTGAACCTGTTATAAATTGATGTTATATTCAAGAATGCAAGATTAATATTCGTAATTTATGGCCGCGTCGCATCTCTAATCTTTCATTATCTCTCATTCTCTTTCGACTCTCTCTTCGACTGCGTTGTGTGTGCGCCTTTGAGTGTGCTGGCTCACATCTTGCATCCCTCTTGGGGTTTAAGGTCCCACAATAAGTCTTTATGTCTGCGTCAACGACGTCTTTTGGAAAAATATGAAACACACACACACTAACACGCATGCGCATGCGCAGTGAGTAACTAATAACTTGAGCTTTTTGGAACGAGCATTTTCCACATAATACGTAATTACAAAACTTTACAACGGTATGCGCGTTGCGCTCGAACATAAAATATTATTATCAGAAGTTCCACTTGCTTTATATACATTTATATTATCATAAATCGTAAGGTCGTAAAATTTCGACATTAAGGCACACTTACTCCTTTTAGCATTTCATGCGCTCGCTCCAAGTTTGTTAATGCAAGTTTCTGGAGTTGAAGAGTTAAATTGTCAGTAATTATTTACATTAGCGTTTTACGTTTTGCCAACTTTTACGTTTGCATGATTAATGAGCTTTGTACTAACTTGCCTGCTCTGCATTTTGCATAACACGCACATATTGAATTTAAGCGTTAAATAATACATCAGGAAAAGTATCAATTATTGTCTTAATGCCTTAATTTATACATTTATATGAGTATTTATTTGATTTTTGGTTAATTTTTATGGAAAATTGGAGAAATTTCAAGTTAAATTTACGAGTTACAGGAATTATTGATGACTTTTTATAGTTTTTAATTAATTCCGCGTAAAGTAATAAATATAAATTAATTATCTTTTCGGAATACAATATAGTAATAAATTCTGCATTTAATAATGCATAGATTTATTTCCTATCATTTTTTAAAATGAAAGTTATAAACAAATTTTTTTCCAAGTTGTGAATTTTTAAGAAATCAATTTTAATTGTTAATAACTTTTTTGCGAATAACTTTTACAACAAAATAAAAATGTTGTTAAGTTCAGAATTTAATTCTCAATCTATTATGGTTTATACCATTATTGTAATTCTTATACTTTTGGAGTAATTAATTAAAAACTACAACAGTTACACTTTTCCACGTCCATAAACCAGCTTTTTTTTAAAGTCAATTTTAATTGTTAATAACTTTGTACCAAATAATTTTACGAAGAAGATAAAAACGTTTTTAAATCAAGAATTTAATTCTGAATCTATTTTCCTTTAAATCATTCTTCAAACTTAAATACTTTTTGAGTAATTTATTAAAAACTATAACAGTAACATAATTTACCTCTATAAATCAACTTTTTTTAATGTCAACTTTAATTGTTAATAACTTTTTACCAAATAACTTTATCAACAAAATAAAAACATACTTAGATCCATAATTTAATGCAGAATCTATTTTTGTTTAAATAATATTTTCAACTTAAATACTTTTCGAGTAATTAATTAAAAACTACACCAGTTACACTTTTCCGCGTCTATAAATCATTCCACAAAGCTTTGCCACTTTTCCAACCCGCGTAAAATTCTCCTATTTATCTACAAAACGTAGTTTTAGCACAGTCATCAAAATAACGCCCAAAGTAAACGCATCATTTTTCAGCGCTTAATCTTGTGTCACTAATTGTAAGTTTGTATTGTTCTGTTTGAATTCCTATCTACTCGTAGCTACACAAACCTAACCACATTCACACACAGCGAAAATTTAACATGCGCAGCACAAGAATAAAGCATTATGATTAATGAAGCACTTAGTGTCTCAATGTAAATAATTATTTATTAGATAGAAATAACAAATTGCTACGCGCGCGCAATGGTCCATTGTGCCATTGTGATTGGTAAATATTCCAGCTTTAAGAGCCTGCGGCTAAAAAGGTGCGGTCGATGTGAAAAAAAACTCGGAATATTGATATTATTAAACCACATTGAAATAACTTAACTTGGAATTAACTTGGTATTTGTACATACTTAGTTATAATAATTTATTATTTTTTTTGCTTTTGCTTTGTATTGAGAATAATCGTAATTATATTCGCGTATTGTCTACGATTTCGATGTCGTCGCAATATTCGTTAGATATTTGCCAGCGTTAGTGTGGTAATTGTAATTGTAACTTAATATAAAGCACGAGTGACCTTCGCTATTGTAATTATTATGAATTCATACAGTTTTATTATCATTATCTCGGCGAGATAAGCAGCAATGAGTTTAGAATTATATTGCTCGCGTTATTTTTAGTAAAAATTTATTTTATTTTATTTTCTTGTTTCTTACAACAAGAAATGGTCGATTTTATCAACAAAATTTGTAATTTTATTTTAAATGCATCTTTAGCGCCATCTAGATTTCAATTATTTAACTATAACTATGATTTAATCGCTATACAAATTTTTAGTCTCTTATTTAACACTCTTCCAGTAATAATTTTTAATATTTTAATAAATATTCTCTTATTTTGGGTCAAGATGAATCCAAAAAATCATAGATGATCAAAATCTGTCCATCCGTTCTTGAGTTATAAACGTTTTAACTAACAAAATTTGTTTTATACAACTGTAGATACATTATTTCTTCCGTGTTGCATGCGCCATCTATGAACGAACCCCGCACTGCATTTGACATTTCATGTCACGCATCAAACGCGGCAATATTTGCGTTTGTGGCTGCCATGCGCAAACATTGATGCTGCGTGTATTTGCCACATTATATACACTATTCCTATGGCGCTAATTGATTATCGATCGCGTCCTTATTATAATGAGTCGCGTCTTCTGGCTGTGACTCGAAATAACGCGCATGTTGAACACGCCAGACGAAATCAATACGTAATTAAAATCGTCGTATTAGGCGCGGCTGTGTTAAATGTTTGCACCTTCAAAAAGCTGAAGCATTCGATGAATTATTTGACATCTGCGCTTGATTTACGATAATATAATAATAAACCGGTTTTCAAATTTACGATCTGCCATTTTTAATTTGTTTTAATATTCGCTTGTTTTTATTTCATAATGGAAAAATTACAGTGATGAAAAATATTTACGTTCAGAGTGGCTGCAAACAATGAAATCGCAAACGCAATAAAAGTCGGATAACAAATAACTAATAGCAGCGGCGGGCAAAGAGAGATAGAAAACTGTGTAATATAATAATAAACCCAAACTATACAACGAAACTGGCAACGTTAATTTTCATGGTCTAGTTAATAATAATTCGATTTAATTTCGCATTTGATCAAATATCAAACAACAAGGCTCGTAAATTAAATTTATGTTTTTATAGATAGCACGATATAAAAATATATATACAATATTCACGCACGAACGAAATTCGAATTCGTTTCATTTACTTTCGCAATCGAAATTGGAAATATTTAACAATTACGCCCGACACGCGCGTTTATTGAGGGGAATAATGTTGATGAGATTGTTGACATTGAAAAAGGGCGCAACACGGCGTGTTTGACAGAATGTTTCGGGTGTAGTCGGGTGTAGTAGGAAACGAGCCGACACACACCGACCTGTGGAGAGGAGCGACTTGCTTTACGGAGAGTGAAAGATTAGGCCGGCGGGTGGCGGAGCGTTTAGCGTTCGCGTTCGCACTCTTTACGCAATCCGGCAGCAGGCAGCGACAAGTGCGAGCGGCACGTAGCACGCCGAGCGAACGTGAGGCACGCGACCGCTGTCCGCCTCCGCACCGGCATGGCGCGCGGTGGGACTGTCGAGGCGGCACGTCCTGCTCTGCTGCGGCGTGCGCGCTTGCTGCCGGGCATCGCTAACAGGTGTCGGTGTCATGACGGGCCCTGCTCAACTTCACTCCTTACACCCCTTACACGCTACACCCAATCCCTACAAATTAGAAAATACAGTCAATGTATGCAACCCAATATACACGAAAAATAGGTTATATATTTTCATACAAACCGAGCGTGTGTCTGTCCTCAATTCTATACATTAATATATGTATAGGTCATCAAACTGTGGCGATAACGTTACACTTGCTGAGTCATTCTTTCATTTAACTAGTTGTTTCAATAATGAAGTAGGTGTACACCTACCGGACAGTTAGTAAGTTATAGATATATTTAACTCTGTCGTCGGGATACTTAACCAATCAATATTTGAACATAACATTTCGAGTGGAGTGGTTCCGTGACTGGTTGTTTTCGAATTTTTCTTCTCTACATGTATAGAGTATTCTTGTACAGCTTCGTTTTGCCGAACACGAGTAAGAACTAAATAACAAACGGCGAGCAGTAATAGGAATTCTTCGTATTTATGCGGCCGTCGCTTGTTTATGTTATTCTCGCTCGCGGAATAACTTTTATTGCGTTCTATCTCACTTCTTGCTCTTATTGTATCATATAGTTTATGCGATGCATTGTTCGCTGCACGCCCGCCACGCTCCGTTTTGCTCTTTTTCATTCCGCGGCCCTGCGCACAACTCGAAGGGCATCCTGCACACGTACATGCAAAATCAAATCACTATTACTGCACCCAACCTAAACACAACAACAAGTTAAATTAGTTTTTATTTGTTTCAGGTATGTTGAACACTTTACTTCTTTCACCACTGTTTTAAAGTAAGTTGTAATTATAAGAGGAGGTTATGCGTTATATATCGTGTGATGTATGGTAGGCAACCAAACACACACGATTTTAATTCAAATTAATACAAAAGAGGGAGTTGGAGTTGTAAAATGTGCTCACATTAATACAAACTGTATTTACTGGCAGAGAAGATAAATTTTATGAAAAGGAAAGGCCAAACAATGGGGCTTTCAGAGATACGAGAGGGGAGATAAAAAGCGTGAGCCATATATTATTTAAGTTTATTATATCTACGACGAAATTAACTGCTTTAACTCGTTGTGTTGTGCTCTAAACAACACTGAAAGGTTTGTTTTGGAAGGAAATGAGCGATCTTTATCGTAAAATTGAATTTTTTTCAAACTTGCACCAACAAAAAACGAATATATCACTGGGTAAGTTAGTTGAGACTTTAACAATCGCAAAGTTTGTCGATTAATTTGCTTTACAAACGTCTTCTTGATTAAATTTGACGCGTTCAGCAGGGCGACATTATCGTGGAAAGCTCTCGGCGCAACAACTTCATACATTAGTTAACTTCAACTCGCTAGTAATTATTCAATCGAATAGTTTCGAGATTAATTCACGTGATTGTTGAATATTAACTATAATTTACCATCGTTTGCTGCTGCTGCTGGTGGAAGAAAGCACGTTAATGAAGTTGTTTCTTTGCTCTGCTGGATTGTATGTGTATGTGTGGTTGCATAATTAACGAAAAATAATAAAAGGTTTTGTTGCGCCGCGAGAGGAGGGGCTTAAAGAGGTTGTAATAATCGTGTGTACACAACAGTCGAACAAGCAAAAGCAAAGCCACAGAAAAGAAACTGTAGTCGCGCGCGGAGAGAATGTGAGGAGAGAACAAGCAGTAATTATTCTTAAAAGGCTTTCGGAGTGCGCGAGCAGGACGACGAGCGCATTCCGAGCACGGCTTGGATCGATGGAAGGGCGGATAAGGAACGTGTGAGCCGAGCGCAGTGAGAGAGACTGCACTATAAGAAATGGATGCCTTACTAAACAACAAATCAGTATTATCAGGATGATTGATGACGAAAAAACCAATGGCGTATAATTATCTTTGACTTGTTGTTGTTGTTGACTTTTTTCTTTCTTTCAATCTCGCGCGCGCTCTGAAATTCCTCCTGCTATTATTTTCTGTTGGTTTTCTAGTGGTGGATGTACATAATTCGGTTTAGTTCTTGTCGCGCACAATTTATTTAATACTTGGGCTTTGAAAAGTGCACACAGAAACGAGTTTCTTGGCGCTGATGTTATAACAACGCGTCGACACGATCCGGACGGCCCAGACAAAGGTCAACGGTCATTTGAATTATTATTTTCTCATAAAACGTTATATGTATCCATTACTTGTGTGCGTTTGCATCAGTATCATCAGTATCATGGTTCAAGGCTTTCAAAACGATGGAAAAAAATTAATTTTTATACTTTTAATCCTAAGTTATATTATAAATACGAAAAAACGATAATTTAGCCTATTTTGTGTGTTTGTTACGCTTTTACATAAAAATCACCGAACGGATTTTGATAAATTTTGATAGGAACATATTTTTGATCATGGAAATGAATTTAGGCTACTTTTTACCGCTGAAATTTAAGTGGAAGAGTGAAAAATATGGGTTTAAAGTTGTTATGCTGATTTAATCCTATTTCTAGTTATATAATTCGAGTCTAGAGGGCGCTGAATTATATTTTTTAGCATTTTTACTATTTGTTGTACCACAGTTAGTGTTTGTCTAATTGGGAACTTTTAGTTTTAGTTTTATGTTTTGTGTTGGCACTCATGACTTTCATTTTTCTCGTCGTCCGCAAGGGTGCGCTGCGCGTGGTATAGACAGCTGTGCTGTAACTTGTCAAAATCACTTCGTCATCGTTCACATTCAAGTTTTACTTTGTTCTGGTAATAAATACGTTTAAAATTGCATTGTGCACATTCAAAATCAACAATACACGTGATATTAAACCTACAAGAAGTGAAAAACACACAATTAATAAGTTTTAGTGATGCTGTGCGTAATAAAAACTATAATTGCAGCTGTCGACTACAAAAAAGTAAGGTTACGTGAGTTTTTACACATTTCAATTATTTTCTACGCTTTTCTAAACAAATTTTATTTATTATCCTACTTTTATATGTTTACTTAAATTAACGTTGACATAAACAACTCAAATTTGCTATCCACAAGTGAAAATTGAGGGCTAAGAGGATGAAAATCAAGTTGAGAGTAAAATGTGTGGTGTGCAGGTATAAAGGTAAAATATATAGTATGGAAGAGTTTCTGGTGCCTTGTTGCTCTGCACTGGCGCGGGCAGAGCGCGGAGGGAATGCGAGGTCAGAGGTGGTTGTTGGTACAATGTTCAACCTCGTGTTCGGGTCATGGACCTTCTTCCTCCTTCGGCCGACCGCAGGATGACTTTACAATATACAAAAGCCGGTCGTGTGTTGCTTCAATTGTGCTTATTGTAAACAATCTATGAGAAATATTGAAATTTATTTCGAGAAACACTGCTCAGTGAAGCGTTCCATAATAATACATAACCTCTTAAAAATTTAAAAGCATCGGAAAGGTAGTTTTTGAGAAAATGTCAAAAAATAAAATTTTTAGAAGAAAAATATTGTTATGAGATAATCGCGGTTGAAAATGCTGTGAGTGAGTAGGCGTTATAGGGGTTTACATGAGATGACAGAAATAGAGTATATTTTAAAATACGAATAACTTTTGAATCATTGGTTTGATTTTGATGAAATTTTCAGGGAATATTCTTGAGGTTATCTAGATCACAAAAATCCCAAAACAAAAAAGTGTCCAATTTGAAAAAAAACACTAACTGTAGTTTAACAAAACGAATTTAATTTAATTTTAAGTTGTTAAGTTCAATAACATCATTATGACTCAGACTTAAACGTTGATTCCGTTTTGCTTGACTTTAAAATGATCGCTAATGATTTATTGTCAGCTGCGATGAGAAAAAACTAAACAAAACAATTCAAAACGAAGAATAATCATTGTTTCCCACTTTTGACACGCGGACTAAACGCTATTCTTGTCCATCTTTTATGTAATTGCTGCAACAGCTTTCGAAATCTCATTTTAAAGTACAAATATTGAATCGGCCGAAGAAGAATTTCGAGACGCAGCAGAGCAGAAACAAGTTTGAAGCATCTGCATCTGAAGTTCTTCTCTATAGCACCTCACGTGGCCCTGCGTCTCGTGATTACCGTTATTATAACGCGTTTTTCGTGTTTGTCATGTCTGATTGAAACTCCACTCCGCGCGCGCGAGTCTCGATTTCTTCGCATTGCCTCCACATCTGTCGAGCTCGTCATTCATTAATGTTAATTGTAATGTTCGTTATATCCGATGTAAGCGGCGCACTTAACATGTTTTACTTTATGTATTTGTGTTACTTTGCAACGTGTTAATTTCACAAAGCGGAACAATCTCGAAGCAAACAAATCCACTTTAACACAAACACACGAATAAAACGAACGGAGAGAAAAAAAAAACACAGAAAATCATTGAGATGAGAAGTCATGGTTAAAACTATATTTAAATATGAAGAGTCAATGTTTTTAGTTTTTTTCTATGTTTCTTGGCGTGTGTGTGCGCTTTTCATCGAGTGCGAGTATTTTTAAAACGTTTGAGAAATACGCGCACATAATTTAATAAATATAGGCCACAAAATGCTATAAACATTTCATTTAAAATAAACTCGCAGCTTATTTTTAATTATAACTTTAATTACGAGCCGGCCAGCGTCGAGGTTTGTTTGAGTTTTGCGTTTGGTTTGTTTTTGTAATAATTGTATTTGCGTTTCGGTGCGCATTTTTGTGGTTAGGTTGGCAACACTGCACACACACACTCTACACACTACTTTGTGGTTGTAAAAATTGGTTTTATAAATGTACACATCGTTAAATTACGTCACACTTAATTATAATTATATTGGATATTAGGAGAGGTTGCATGATGTGTGTAATTATTGCGGCATTAATAAATTTTCGTGCATATTTCCCGAAAGATTTATGACACAAGCGTTTATAATTCGATAATTTATGTTTTAATAAATGTTTTTAACAAGTTTCACCATCCAGCGCGGTGGAATCATAATTAATAATAATGCTAGTTTGTTGTAAACAACAATCTATTTATACAAGTTTGTTTTTATTGGCAGTGAGATTTCTTTACAAATGAATAATATTTATTTATAAAGTCACGTCGCACGGTTATATTCAGCGTTAGTCATCGCCATCGAAATGAAAGTTGGCAGCTTCTCAGCGAACTCGGCAAGATACTCGGAAACAAAAATGACAAATATTTATAGTGAAACTATGTGTTTATTCTTTAAATTCTCTTTGTTGTACGACAATTAGTGTCTTTTTTACGTTGCTACTTTTTCGTTTTGTGTTGGCATCCATGACTTTCATTTTTTGCATACACCGCAAGGGTGCGTTGCGTGCGGTGTTGGAAACTGTACTGCAAACTATCAAAAGTACTTCGTCATCATCCTTATTTGAGTTTTTGTAATGAATACGTTTAAAATTGTGTTGTGCATAGTCAAAATTGATAATACACGTGTTATTAAACACAGAAATAGTTAAAACACACAATTAACAAGTTTTTGTGGTGCTGTGCGTAATAAAAACTATAATATCAGCTGTTAACTTCAAAAAAGTAAGGTTACGTGAGTTTTTACACATTTAAATTATTTTCTACTCTTTTCTTTTTTAAACGAAGTTTGTTTATTATTACTATGCATAATATAATCATCATTGCATTGCTTGTGTACTGAAATTTACTTACAGAAAGAGTTAAATTCTTTTTGTCGTACGACAGTTAGTGTCTTTTTAATTGGGAACTTTTAGTTTTTAGTTTTATGTTTTGTGTTGGCACTCATGACTTTCATTTTCACGTCGTCCGCAAGGGTGCGCTGCGCTAGATATAGACAGCTGTGCTGTAACTTGTCAAAATCACTTCGTCATCGTTCAGATTCAAGTTTTACTTTGTTCTTGTAATAAATACGGTTAAAATTGCTTTGTGCACATTCAAAATCAACAATACAGGTGTTAATAAACCTAGAAACACATAAAAACACACAATTAATAAGTTTTAGTGATGCTGTGCTGTATAAAAACCATAATACCAGCTGTCGTCTACAAAAAAGTAAGGTTACGTGAGTTTTTACACATTTCAATTATTTTCAACTCTTTTCTAAACAAAATTTAGTTTATTTTCCTAAGCGTAATATAATCAACATTGTATGTTTACTTAAATTAACGCCGTATATCCTGACATAAACAAAATTATAACAAAATGCATGAAAATACTCCACGAATACTACAAGATTATACATATACAGTGTGTTTCCTACATGTGTCGACCATATGTGTGCTCACACACGAATATAGAAGAGATGCGATGCGTGTGAGCTCGCGCTAGTAGCTATTCTCGCAGGACTGGATTCCTGCAGCCTCTTTCAAGGTCGTTCGTTCGTTGGTATGCCCGCCGCACGTTCGTACATCTCTTTATTATCCATCACGGCTGGGAAAACGAACGCACAAGAGACGGCGTGACGCCTGCCATTCGCAAAACCAATAAAACACACTGTATATAAATATAATTATTTCGCAGACTTTTATTGCGCACAACTAGAAAATTAACTGTCCGGGTTTTATAATGTACAATTATTTATTACTTTTCAATCATGGATGGAGTTGGCAGCTATGCAATGATTGAAAAGTAAACTTTCTTATTAATGACTTTAATACCACTCGTAAACAAGGTTGTTTTTCTTGTGATTGTGATTGATGTGTGTGTGGGGCATTTCCTTCGATTTTCAATTATGTGATTCTATTCTATTAACTCGTTAAATCAGCCATAGCTATATCGTTTAGTTTTTCAAATGCCGTGCTAATGTCATTCTTTATACATATCAACGACATTTCAATCATTTCATCGTGCAATCTCTGCATTTCTCGGAGTTATTTTAAGTTGTAAGTGATGTCGTCAAGCGCACGATTCGCATTCTCATGCAACAATGACGCTGTGGACTCTTCTGCGAAGTATTTTTCCCTCGGACAACTTTTGCGTTTACAGTTTACACACACACACATACACAAATGCCTGAACAGGTTTTTCGTGCCCTCCCCTGTTCTTGACAAGCAGTTGGATGCTAGAAGTATCAGACGTGTCGTTGAACTAGATTGGTTTGTGTTGTGTTGGAGGACTGGATGATTTGAATTGCATTATTTTTTAAAGAGTCATACAGATTATTAATATTTGATTCGCCGTGGGTACAGTTTTGGCGTTTGGCTGCGAGGCCCGCCAGAGGATAATATTCGATAAATGTTGACATAGTTGCTGCGGCCGGCGAGCTGCTACTCAAATAGAATTGGCATGTTGGCAAATGTTAACAAATGCGAACGGCCCTGACTCTTAATTATGTCTAATTAAAAGCGTTTAAAGCGTTCTTTTACTGCCCGGCGATAAACTACAATAAAACGACGCTTCGCTTCAAATACGAATTAATATGAATGACAAAACTGGTAAATTATTCTGTTTTTATTCTGGAATGAATGTAATTTTTAAATTGAGAGGTTTTTTCAAGTGGGAACCACGGAAGTGAGAGAATTATATATTTATTAAGCAAAAATATTAATAATACATGGTTTATTGGCAAAATTAGTGGTGTTATGGCATATTACTTCCTTAAAATATGTTTTTTAAAATGTTTTTAACTTAATATACATTATTTATCTTCATAAATAGTGTTATAAATGCGATTTTGTATTTTATGTTTGTTTGTGTCGCTTTAACGTAAAAACCATTCAAGTAATTTTGATGAATTTTGGTGTGTAGATAGCTTTGAGCATGGAAAATAAAATAGGCTACTTGTTGTTGCAAAAAAATTAACTTTAAGGGTGAAAAATAAGGGTTGTAAATTTATATGAACATTTAATCACAGTAATAGTTCTATAACTCAAACATAGGTGACGCTAAAAACTAAAATGATCAATTTTCATGTTTTTTAGATTAAAATCAAGAAGTTTTAGTTTAATAATTACTTAATCTACTTTTTAATAAAATTTAAGCGAGCAAAACATACTTTAATAACATATTGCCCCACTCAGTTGATGTTTATTACGTTAATCTTGCATAACCTCGATTGTGTTATGAAAGTTTCGCAATATTTGCGTGTTTTTCGCCGCAAACGCCAAGAATAACCCACAATTTGTTAACGACTTGATATCAGTCTGATTTACTGATTCAACTACTTCTTCGTCTGCTGCTTTATCTTTATCGCGCCTTGCCAAAAACTCATCATCATATTTATGATGTGTAATTAATAAGTAGGTTGCTTGCTACCACTTGCTTTACTTGCTTTTTGTAAAAATAGTTGTGTTCTTGTTCGCGTTCTTGTTTCCATTAAACAATCCGGAGTAAAATGCAAATTTTACTTGACCCGATTCCGGCCCGAGCGTTATTTACAATTTGATTAAGCGAACAAAAGTTCCGAGATAATATTCAAATCGACAAACGAGCTGCGGAACAATGAGGATAAACGCAAACTTTAGCGTCTTATATTTTCAAAATGAAATTAATATACACACACACATTCACAAGAATACTAGTAGAGATAATAAAGCGCATAATGCATCGTGTAATAATATCGGAATAATGTGCACATTTCGCAATGCACTCTATTGTGTTTACAGCAACAACTCATTACGCCGAAGAAAACCGGCGAGTGCGTGGAATTCCGATTTAAATATTAATCATTCGAGTTCTAATTCCAATTCCGAATGTTGTGTTTTATATTTAATGCTCGTCAATTTTGTTGTAGGTATTTATATAGACTGCTGGTGTCCCACTTTGCGGCCGCGTAAAAATTTATGTTTATTGCTAGTTGTAGATAAAAATAAAATTTATCGCTACGAGCTTGTGTAATTAATAATAATTATTATTGTGTTTTGTTTGTTGCAGGTGAGAAATATTAATTATTTAGACCTGCTACACAGTTAATGGTAAGATTTGCATAAAAAATTATTCATTAACATTTGTCATGTTTATTTTTAGTTTGAAAAATTAGAAAAAATTATATTAGAGTAATAGAATTATGTTTTTATTGTTTGTTTGGTAATTGTGAGTTAATTTTGTAATTAATTACGGTTGTTTGCTAATAATGCAGCTATTATTTGCAATATTGCTGGTTTATTAATCATCACTTACAATACTTACGCGTGCACATGTATTTTGCTATTTTTTAAATTAATGGACGAATTAATTGCACTATTATTTGACGATTCATCGTGAAATGCAACGTTTTAAGTTTGGCACTGCACCAAAATACGAAATTGGCAATTTGTGCTGTGTCAGTTTGTTTATTGTGTTGCCTAACACCCAGCTGGTTGCCTAGCAACGCAATATAATAAAAACAGTCACTATAGCAATAATTACATTACATCTAGTAATTATTTATCTTAGATTACTCGCTTCTTTTCACACTGTCACTGCACACTGTTTTCCGTACATGTGCGCATGCGCGTTTTCTCTCTAGCGCACACACAACTCGACGGGTCAAGATGAACAAGTTTTGTAATATGCCAATTGAATTATTTGTTATTTATTACTTTATTTCAAGCAAGTTGCTAATGAATTGCAAATTGAAGGCGCAGGTTAACAATAAGTAATTTATCTATCTGTGGACGACTGTGGCGTGTTTCTACCGTTTGTTTTCTGCATTTCAAATATGTATAAAAATATTGCAACACTCTTTCCACCGCGTGTGGTAACCAGTTATATAAGCGCACATTTTAATAATGTAGTGGTATTTTATTAGCTTTAATAAAATTGCAAAAACATTTATAATGTCAGCATAATACTTAGCATGGAAATATTTCGATCGAAAACAAGTTTTAGATTTTTAATATTTTACTATTCATGTAATAATATTGATGGTATGTGTTCATTTTTATGTCACAATGGGGCAATAAAACGTTTTTTGCCCCAGGGATGTAAAATATGTAGTATTAAATAGAATTTTTATGTTTGTGGCGCTTTCACGGCTAAACTACTGAAGATATTTTGATGAATTTTGGTATAATGATAGATAAGATTTTGGAAAAAGACATTGACTACTTATTGTTGCAAAAATAAAATTTTTAAAGGGTAAAAAGGGGGTTGAAAGTTTAAATAGACAATTAAATATAGTTTTAGTGCAGTAGTTCAAACATAGGTGGCGCTAGCTAGCATATATATGAATTAAATTAATAACTATTACATTATTCACATATCTAGATCACTTTTATGATTCTAACCTTGAAAATGAAATAAATTCCCGGTTTACATATCACTTGGTTTAATAATATCATGGATGCTGCACTGCAAGTGATGGAAATTCAAAATTAATCAGGTCTCATTAATCACCCGGCACACATGCGCGCGCGTCGGCAAACAATGCATCACACACGTGCGTGTTGTGTGCGGCTGTAGCTGTGTGTTTGTACGCGAATTTCTATTTGGTTATTTATTTCGTTATTTCGAAACAATGGAGCCAGCCCAGCCGCGGCGCGCTGTAATTAAATTTATTTATATGATTGATTAACGGTAATTACTCATTATAATGTTACAACTAATTGCCGGCTTGAAATATCGCTCCGCCGAAACGTCACACGGTGCGATACAGAATGGAATCAGTGTTGGTGTGCGCGTTGTGTGTGCATGTGCAATAATTATTCTGCGCTGCATAATGACAACGCATAAATTTGCACCGAATTCAGGCTCGTATTCTAACAAAACACTTTGTATTGCAAATTAAAGTTATTGTTATTAATGTTTTTGTCTCTTTCGGAGAGAAATTGTATTTTACATAGCAAAAGTGAACAACAGGAAATTATAGGCATCAGAAATGGTAATAATGCTCTTTAGCGCCCTCTAGTTTGGAATTATATAACTAATATTATGATACAATGTTCATATCAATTTTAATCCCGTATTTTACACTCTTCTCGATATTTTCTTGCGGCAAAAAGTAGTCTATATCATTTTCCTTGGTCAAAACTATCTTCACACCTAAATTTTTCAAAATTGATTGAATCGTTTTGGCGTGAAAACAACACAAACATACAAAAAACTTGAATTCCCATTGAAATTTTTACCGAAAATCATTTAATATGCTTTATTTTACTGAGCCTGTTATATATTCACCACTCTACGACTGAGAAATTGATTTTCCTTTCAAGGTTTATGAATATATATACGTGAATTTTAAGTTGAATTTTAGTGCCGCGAATCTGAAATTACAGAAAACAAACAAAATGCATAACAACGAAAAGAATATACTGCTGCAACAAGCGCGCTCTCGCACAAAAGCCATATACACACGCTTTATAAGTACTCTGTGCGCTTTTAAAACAACTTTTCGCATTAAACTTTAGTTACTTTAAGTTTAGAGACGAGACCTGCAGCCACTCTTGCATTCAGCGCGACGAGGAAGAAAAGATACGCGCGCGCTCGCGAAACGATTTTATAATAACCGAACAAAGCAAACTCAAATAAAGTTGCTTTACTTTAATAATTGAAAATGCTGCGTTTAAAGAAAGTATCGGGCCGAAATTTGAAACAGAATTTCGATTCCTGCCTTTTTTTATCCCTGCGCGTTTGAAATGTGCCCTTTTCATAGCCCTTTGGCTTATGACTTTATTTTAACGACGATCACCACGACATTAACATTGCACGCTGGCGTTCGGTATCTTGTCCAGTCATGCGTTAACCATAAATCTCGGCGATAATTGGATTTCTTTAATGATATGGAAATTTTAATTGCGTTTCCGAATACGACGCGAAAAGAAAAGGGATTTACGGAATTCCGAAAATGGTAGCACGGATAAAATCGCCTGCTTAATAAACAACTATTATTTTCTTATTATTATTATTAATAATATTAATAATATTGTTGTTTTTGTTGCGTGTGTTTACCAGTAATGCTATTTGATGAAGTGAATTGAGGATAATACGAGGTATAACGAAATCGGTTTGAAGATGATCCAACGTTTTGTAATCTAATTAAAATTTAACGATTCCCCGAGGAGTGAAGCCTCTCAAGCGAGTGGGAGGAATTGGGGATGGCGCGAAAGGGGCGATTGATATTGATTCCCTACGTCGTGCGGCGCAGTTGCGTATTAGGTCATCGTACACTTCCGTTACGTTTTCCTCCACTTAATGCTAAATCAATAAAGTTCATAAGTTCATTGCATACGCCACTGAGACTTCATTTTTCACGTTTTGATTAAATTTCTATTTGGTACATTTTAAGCATTTTTATTGTCAAAAAAAAAAGAAATAGGAACATGCTTCATAATAATGTTTTAATTGCTCGTAAACTATTGTAATTAAGGGTATTTTTTAAAATATGTTTTGTTGGCTATGTAAGGGTCTTTCTGTAGGTAGAAAACTGGTTTGTTATCTCAATTAGTTTCGGAGTTATTTCGAGTTGTGACGGAAAAGGCAAAGTTATAAAATTTTTCGCGGATTTTTTGTTTCGTCTTGAAATAATAAATTATCTATATCCTTATAAGTGTTTTGTTATGGTACATTTACTAGTTCATTTGCTGGTCTTTCCAAAAAAACCAACAGCATTTCTTTATATGTTTTACTTACCCAGTTATTGCGCTTTTAATTATCTGAGTTAAGTGGCGCAACAATGCTATTCCCAGTTTAGTTATAGTTTTTGTTATTTATTAATAACTCGGAAAGTAAAAGGTGGAAAATTATGATTTTTTAAATATAAACTCACAATTAAATTGTACGTCAAATACAATAAAGATTTTTTTATTATAATTTTTATATAAAACGTTATAAACAATTAAACTTTAACTTTAAAATTTTTATTAACTTGACACAAATTTGCTTCTAAATAACAACAAAAAAATTATTTTAAATAAAATTTTATATATTTATATCAAGAATTTAATACTAAACAAATTTCTGAAAGAATTATTTTAAAAAGTTGATTAGTTTTTGAATAATTAATTAAAAACTATCAAACTATTTGCCTCGTCCATTTACTACACCCATTAAAATAATTATCTGTACATAAACATGTAAACCCCACTCATGCAGCCCGCATAAATACCTACTTAATACTTAAATTAACAAGTAAATGCTAATTAAATTAATTTTTAAACTTTTAATTAGAAATTAAAGTTTGTTCGCTTTTAATTTAATTTCAAAATAAATTCCAAACCGATGTAGGTATATATTTTTTTGCGTACACATTAAATGTATACAGCTAGTCTTAAAATACACGAATGACTATGTAAATTACACAATCGTGTAATGCAGTATACCGGGTGTGGCGCGAAACACATTTAAATGCACATAATAAATAAGTAATAGCAGAGAGGAGGAAAACAAGCACGAGGTATTTGATGGATTAATGGCTTTTTCTAAATTAGGTTGGCAAACTCATTATACCCAACTACCGTTTGAATTGTACTCGTACTCGGCATTCTTCGCCGTCTTATTGCCGCGCTATCCTTTTCGGTCCGGCTGATTTACTGATTCCGGCGTCGGCCATTCCTACCAACGAGTTGTATGTGGATTGTGGAGGTTTTCATACAATTCGCTTCCCGCATTACCACTGCTACAGATCTATCTAATATACACAAATATGTTAGCGCATATTTCTCTTTCTTTTTCGCGTCTATCTGGCGTGTATCGCGCCGAGAATGGAGGCACAATTTGACGGCGCTCGAAAATGCCTCGCCGGAGCATTTAATAGTTACTTTCTACTGTATTTATTTACTCAATTATTTATTTATATTTAAAACGTCGCCGGCGAACGCTAAACGAATGCTAAATTGATCCACTTTCACTTTTTACTTCTTTTTCGTCGCAGGCTTGTGGGAGAATTTATGCTCTTGCATCGTTGTTTATTATTTTTGTGAATCAAAAAACAAAACAAACGAAAGTTGTTTGCGCGCGCGCGAATTTCTAGCGCTATCTCAAATGCATCTTGACAAGTAGGACATTAATTAATTAACTGTGTACGTGGATGTAAATTGCATGTAAAATTATGACAACGATTATAATTAAAACCAGTCGTTTGTTACTTTCAGTAGACTCGGACATAAATATGGACATTGTATAATCACGACGAGAATTATAGTTATTTCCAAGAAATTGTTTAATAATTAATAAATAATTAAAAATTAATACACTATGAAATATTTTAATAATTTTTTCTATTTATAAACACTTTTTTGCAATTTGTGTAATTGATTCTTTAATTGTTTATAACTTTATGTACATTCATCAGATTGTTGAAATTTGTACATAGCTGATATAGAATTAAATTTAAAATCAATTCATGGAAGAATTATCATTCCAGCTTAATTAGTTTATGAATAATCGCTCATTAAATGTTAAATCAGCTGTACTTTCGCTGTCCGAACGCTAATATAATTGAAGAATGACAATTCAGTGTTGCAGTTATTTATTAATTACTCGCAAACTAATCAATATACATCATAAATTTTATTAAAAATTTTGTTCATAATAAATTCCGAATCTACAAATACAAATTTATACAATTTTTTAATTTTTTTAAATTGTATTTATTGTTTTTTCCATAAAAAATTTATAACTTTCTATTCAATTATCAGATCAATACAATTTATACATATCTTTTGCAAAATTTAATTCTTAATCAACTCCTGAAAGAATTGTCATTCTACCTCAATTAGTTTATCAATTATCACTCTATAATTAAAACAAACGAACTTGGTTTACAAAGCCCCCTACTGACTACAAAAATAGAAATAACTGTAACAGTTACTCATCAATTACGCAAAAACCAATAAACATGCATAAATAATTGTTGTTATAAATTATTTCTGCATCTATCTATGCAAATATTTATTTTTAACTGTTTTTGTTAATAATTTATTGCAATATTTGTGTACATTTCACAAATTTTTCAAATTATATCTTTAATTGTTTATAATTTTCTCTACAATCATCATATCGAGAAAATATACGCCTCGTTTAACTAGAATTTAATTCCAAATCGATTCCAGGAAGACCCATCATTCTATTTCGATTGGTTTATGAATAATCAATTAATAATTATTACAAATCAACTGTGGTTTCATAGCCCGTACTGTTACTTGAGAATTACAATGTAATACTACAGTTATTCATCAATTACTCGAAAACCAATAAACCGGTTTTAATGATTTCTGCAGAAATCTGTATAGCATTAAATTCTGATTCGTAATTTCTAGATATTATACTGATAACAGTTTTGTGAATAAATTTACAATCCAATTTGTATCAATTTAACGATTTTTCCAAAATTCCAACTTTAATTATCAATAATTCTTTATTAAATTATTTTAACAACAAAAATCTTTCACTGGAACATACACAATTTAATTAACTATTAATTCATGCAGGAGTAAACATTTTTGTTGAGTTAATTACGAAATAAATTACGAAAAGTATAATTAACGAATTATAATGATCTTTGCCTAATAATGTTAGCGTGACTATATTCAAATGAGCATAAATACATTGCAAGCCATTTATTCGCCTTATTTGTCAAAGCAAACTGGTTGCACGCTCGTTAAACTTGGCGTTCAATGCGTTTTTCGCGCGCTAATTTATGAATCGACACCGAGCGCCTCCGAGCACTTGACTTTAATTGTAAATTAGCACTCATTGATTTTTCAGCACGTTTCGTAACATGTATTAACGACGATTTGTTTATTAGCTAGCGCGAATCTGTGAATCTCAATTTAGTTACATGTCGTTGCGAGTAATTTCATTTCGCTTAATTCGCTGACAATTACAACACAAATTGCATCGTTCTGGCAACAAATTTCAAGGTGTTCGTATATTACCTGCACTGATAGTTAGTATGCATTATTATTGCTTTGGATACAGGGCGCGCAGCGAAAACAAATTTACCACTGGCCATTATCTGGCGCAGATGGATTTTCGTTCTCTTTGAAGTGTCTCAATTTTCTTTCCATTTTACATCGCGTTTCATCTTTTTGATGCATGCGGGCGCAATTCCTCTTGACATTTTTCTCTTGATATCGTTTCAAATAAAATTTTCGAGCGAGGGAGAATAATACGCAGAGTAAAAGGTCGCACAGAATCTAATCGCGGAAACATCACACACACACACACAAGCGCATACATGCGGACATTTTACACACATAGAAGTACAATCTCCGGGAATAAAACCAGAAAAGAGTATCGAAAACCGAAAGCAAGCTTCGTGCTCTCTTTCCGCGCGTAAGTCAGCAGGAAACAAAGAAATGAGAAAATCTTTAATGCATGACGCATCCTCGAGTTTATACATCTTTTATGGATGGGAGTAAAATAAAGCCGATTACAAATGCGATAAATATATATGTATCGAATAAATAATATAGCCATCTGATGAAAATGTAAAGTTATAGAATGTAAATGGAAAGGGATGCAGATTATTGTTTTGGATATTTAATTACATATGATAGGAGATATGCCAAAAAAAATCACAAATGAAATGAATCAGCGTATTTCATATTATCTCATCAATAAATGTTTCATTCAGGCTCCATCCCGTGACTAAAGCCTGTGACTAAAATACTTTAGTCACGGTTTTGGCTGTCCGTGTGAAAAGTGTACCACTTGGGAAGTAGAAAAAAGTTATTTTTTTAGCGTTCAGCAACAGTCAACATCAAAAACTAGTGAAGAAAATCATGAAATCTTTCTTAATCCCTACTAATATTATAAATGCGAAAGTCCTGATGTTTGTTACAATTTCACGTAAATACTACTTAACCGATCATCATGAAAATTTGTACACATATTCTTAGTGGTCCCCGAATAGTTATAGGCTACTTTTTATTTAATAAAAAAATTATTTTTTAAATAAAATTAAGAAATTGTTTAGCCAATAATACCTCTGCATCTGGCTATTTGAGTACTTTAACGCCATCTAGCATTCCAGCAATGAAGCTCAAACCTATGTACCTACTATAGTACCATCACACTGTATTACCGACAGCTACGTCAACATCAAATCCAATTGACTACACTATGGAGACTGTACACTATACTTCCATAGACTATACTTTCAGCCATTTTAAACTTCCCGCCATTCTACTTCATTGTTACTTCTTCTGTGACTACAGATGCGTACGGAAGCAACTTCATTATTTTAGATATTCGCGAGCGAAGCCTCGGGTTAAAGCTAGTTGGTAATAAAACATGGAAAAAATAAAGAAAAAAGAGTGGAAATGCAAAATTCAACCGTTTTATTTGCTTTTTTTAAATTTTTTTCTTATTTCTTTTCTTTATTTTTTTATGCAAAAAGGCAACAAGTCGTGATATTGTATAACAATTAAATACATTATGCATTCGTCTGACACGCGTACTAACCTCAAAACTATAACTCGCCGCTCGGTTACTAGTATTTCGACCCTTCTTCTTTTTTTCTTCTTTGAAACCTGTTCCTCTGAAGAACCACATGTTCCACGACAAGGCCACACAGTCATATCGGCTGTTCACAAACTGGTAAACGTTCTTTTGACTTGTAAACCTTTTGCTGTACATTATATACCTTATAAACCTTTGAAGTTTCAAGTTCTTCTAAAAGTTGTGTGTGATACAAATTTAAAATCAGAATAGGTACGGCACATGGCATGTGAACTGTTGTTTTTTTTGGACTTGTGTTAGGAGTGACCTAACATACTACCAAATCGAAATTTAGACCGAAATGCAGTTTGAAGCGTCGCCATATTGAATAATAAAGCCCCAACTGGTGGACGCGAATGAAACAAAACGAAATCGACTAAATGGGAAATAAACTAAAGCGAAATAAAAGGCGCGCATCAGCGCCGAGATAAGATCGACGACAGCACAATGGAAGTTGCCTCTCAGGAGAATGAATTCGAAATTCGCATTGTTCCGAATAAAAATGGATTCTTTTCATGTTGCCAGCCCATCCTTTTTCCTCCTTTCTTCGAATGCACTTTTGCCTCCTTTTTGCCTTGCTTTGCTTCCCTTTCATTGCGCGCTGCATTCATTATTACTAACATTATTGTGTTTTCAGTGTTTTATTTTATATTTTTTTTCTTCAAAACTTTTTTCTTCTCCAACTCGGTTTTGTTTCGTAGTTTTGAAACCCTTTGTCTTGCTGTCTTATTATCCGTTTGGGAGATAATAACGAGAGTATAATAAAAGTCATCACGGCAATGACTGTAGCGTTTCAACTCTATCTCTGTATATGCGCGCATAGATACATAGTGCTCACAAATGTTTCCGTCTTGTTTACAGGTATGTTGCATTCCTGCGTCGAATTCAATTTAGAAAACCTATCTATAGTTGTGGACGTGACTGCGGTCAGGTAAGTGAGCAACAATTTATTGTGGTGACACTCGAACGGAGAAAAATTTGCATTTTTAACGCGTTTTGTGCCTGATATAGGTTGTTAATTAAATAATTCATCTTTTGGCTGGCATTTACAAGGCTCATAAAAATTGATTTATGGTAATTGACACGAATTTTAGATTATATTATAAATGTGAATGTTTGTGTCGCTTTCACGTAAAAATCACTCAACGAATTTTGATATTTGGTATAGAAATATTTATAATCAAGCAAAATAAAATAGGCTACTTTTTGTTGCAAAATATTAACTTTAAGGGTGTAAAATAAGGGATGAAAGTTTATCTGTAGTTTTTATCACATTATAGTTATATAATTCAAACATAGATGGCGTTAAAATGTATTATTAGCATTTTTCATGCCTTTAAATTAAAATTTGATATTTTTATTTATTATAATACTACAATTTAAATTTCTAAACATCAACATCAATCTCAAAACGTAATTTAGTTAATAATATGTGTGTGTTTTGGTCGAGAACTTCCAACTTATAGACATTATGTATTTCCGTTTCGTGTTTTCAAGGAAAATGAACTCATAACTCATCGCCAGAAACGACAGTGCACGAACGTCGCCGTCGTGAAATACGCATTTAACGTTCCAATTTATATTCAAATTTTAATACTCGTTGTGTGTGCCATGCGTGGTTTACGGCCATTTTATTGCGTAATTTGTGTACATAAAAGATTTTCTTGTTGCTGTTGCGTTTGCTTTATTTTTACAACCGCCGCCGCCAACAACACAACTATAACGACTGAATTTTAGCATTTGCAGTACGTGCGGCGCACAAATGAAGTGTGGGGCGGTGATTATATTGAAAAGCACTTGTACTTGAAATATCGAAGTGATCGCCTGCTTGCAATGCAAACATTGTGTGTTGTGTGTATTATAATGGAAAACGTCCGCAGAACAACAAAAAAGCAGCACACATGCGTGTAAAACAAACACGCGTCCTGTCCTCGAAATTCACATTTCTCCCATCTCTCTTCTTGTGTGTGTGTTTGGTGAATATTGTTGAATGTTGTACGATGAATATTACAAGCATTACAATATGCGCCATTGTGTCGTGCGCACTCACACACGTATTACACGGCCACTCATCGTCGGAGAGTGCATAATAAATGCCGGATAATCAAAAGCAAAGAATGAGAAAATGCAAAGTGGTGCACATGTCGCTCCCGGGCGTATGGTATACATCATGTACGAGGGGGATTCCCCCGAAATTTGTTGGCGGATGGCAATCGATGCGATTGGCGTGTCGATTGTTCTCGTTTGATTAATGTTTGCATGACGGAAAGGTTGATTTATAACGAGACGTGATTAATTCTTTTGGTAATTGTGCTTTTAAGTGTATAGAATTGATTAATTTTTGTGTGAGCGCATTTTTTAATATATAAAATATAATCAATTTATGATAACAATATTTTTTTCTGCGGTTTTGAAGCACAAAAAGTGGTTCTTGACATACGGAGGGCAAAGGGCGTAACTAAAGTACTTTAGCCACGGGCTTTAGTCACGGGGTGGAGCTTGCGCTTGCGCATTGGCCTCCAAACAAAGATTTAAGACAAACGAGTTTCCAATTCGCATTTTTTAGATAAACAAGCAAAAACTTGAAAATTTGAAATTTTTAGTGGAAAATCACTTCAATCTTGAGTTTCTCTGTTATTTTATAAACAAAATACATTCATTTATTTTAAATAAACTGTGATATCAACAAAAATATTAAATTGGCAAATATTCTGTAAACATGAGAAAATAATTCCAAATATCATGTAAACATGGACTTTAAGACTTAACATGTTTTCACAAAGCAAGGAAAAACAATTCTTCGTGTTTCAACTAATATTGTTGAGAAACCCGTTGTGAAATTAAAATTCCAGAACATATTCATTGGAAAAAATACTTCAAGAAACAGCAAAACTAATAAAAATGGGTTTTTACTCACAATAAATCTAGGAAAAACAAGAAAATGCGAATGAAAAGCATGTGACACATGAATCAAGTTGACGTCGCCGGCCGACGTTTGCACATAAATATCCAACATTTGTAACTCCCGACGTCGGCCATGTTCCGATGTTCGACGCAGCGCTAGAAAGATTCGGAGCGACATGAAATTATTCAATTTCGTTAATGGAATGTCTAAATAAGGAACGACATGATAATAACTCGTGTCGTGTGCCTCGCGAGCACCAACAACATCCAACTTTATATTTTAACGCTGCCTGCTTTTATTTATTTACTCTCTGCTTTTCTACTTGCGCTGAAAATTACATTATACTATTATTACAGTTTCAGTTCCAACTTTTGTTGATTTGCGCGCGCGCAAGGTCACGAACATATTTAATATCATTTCTATGATTACAACCTTGCTGTGTTGCGCACCTTTTGTCCGTCACCTTTCGCGTTCGATTCAATTCAAATCAAATGCAAATGACAAACAAACACAATACACACACAGCACAACGCTTTCATCTCTAATGGTATTTAAACAAAAAACCGATAAGCTAATATAATAAGCTAAGTACATACGAAAACAAACGCCGAACAGTTATTTAACAAACATTCGTGGCGTGCGCATTCTTTCGGAAACATTTGAATAATTTACAGTTTACTTTTTCCCAACTTGAATTATGTATGCCAACAATTAATTTTAATTTATGCGGTTGGTAGTTGGGTAATATTGCTTCTTCCTGCGATGCATTAAATTCTGTTTTATAATCTGATGTTACTTTTTGTATTTTTAAACAAAGTTTACTTAAAAATACAATCATTTTAGGCGTATTTAACATACAAAAATGATAAATGTGAAAGTATGTATGTTTGAACTCGTTTTCCGCCTAAACTACTCAACAAATTTTTATGAATTTTTGTATAAATATAGATTATACTTTGGAAAAAGACATAGGATACTTTTTATCGCAAAAATTTATCATTAAAGGGGTTAAAATGGGGTTGAAAGTTTATACATGTCATAAATCATAGTTATAATTACGTAATATGAACCTAGATGGCGTTGTATTGAAGATTAATGAAATCCTTTTCTGTATTATAAAATTTATTGTATATTAGCTGATAGTATATCACGAATTGAATTATTTATCACACATGGAAATGTCGTACATAAACGAAGTCATAAATTCAGCCACGGCGCGCCGCACAGATGATGAAAAATGAAATATGAAACAAAAGTTAATTACGTTATTATAAATGACTTTAATAACCTACTTTTCCGAGCGTCCATTAAGTGCGCGCGCGCCGTCTCTGTCGGCCGCGACGTGCTCGAAGCGAATTAGCCGGCTCTGATATTGTGATATTATATATTTTCGAAAAGCAAACCGAATCAAACCGGCTACTACGAATCACTAATGCAACTTGTATAAAAGTTGCCCGAATAGAGTGAATCAACTTTGGCCGAGCAATAAATAACGAAAGTATGAGAACGAAATGAAAGAAGTTACCAGTGGTTCGGGGGGCGAAAAACAAATTTATTTTATAAATCATATCTTTATGGGCCTCGTTTTGTATTGTTTCCATTCATTTCGGCTCGTTTCTTGCGCCGAAACAAAGTTTTATCTTCCGTTTTATTGTCGTCACAATTTGAATAACACTTTATTTATGGCAATGTTTTGTCCGCGCGCGCGCGCGTTATTGCCGCGTAAATCTCTGCGCTCCACATCTGCATAATTCGCGAATTTTCAGCCGCCACCCCCGCCCGCGCGCGCAAGTTTCACCAAAAAGAGTTAAAGTTAATATTTTAATCCAATTTCTTTTGCGCGGTGGAAATTTGTATTTTTAGTCGGTTTACGACCGGCGAAGTTTACGCGTAGCACAGCAGCAGTGTTGCCGCGCGCTGCTTTTTATTTCATTCCATTTGCCGTGGAGAGCTCCGTAGCAGCAATCCGAAAAAGCCTTGACCCAAATACCGCCAAACATATTTTAAATTATTATTAGAAATTTCTCGTTTAGCATTCGGAATGAAATAAATTCTGTAGAAATATATACACGACGTAATAGCGTAAACGCTGTGTGTGATACTTAGTTAATTTATGCTCGTTTACGGAAGTCGCCTAGATTGCTAGCTGCCGCTGGTCGACGACTTCCGGAAAGCGTTTTTCTTGTGTTCATTTCGGGAAGCAATTGAATTCAAATTTCTTATTTTCTTGGGCGTGTGGATAGTTTTTCGTGTGTGTGTTGGTTTTGTTTTCTTGATTCGAATCTTCCTGCCGCCGCCTTCGTCTTTGTGTGTAATTTCCTCGGGGAATTTTCATTAAATTCTTACGTTTCGCAATTCCCGCTTGGCGAATCTCAATTTGTATCGCGCGCTTTTTTCATTCCATGGTGGATTGATTTCGTTTTTACAATTTTTAACTTTATAACAACAACGCCATCTATTTATCATAGCGGAAAATATTGTACTAAACATGGCAATAACGCTATTTGTTCTTTTTGTTGGTTATCAGTTGTTTAGTTGTGTTAAATTGAGTAAAATTAAAACATAAGTAGAAAAATTGATAATAAACTATCAAATGAGTTGTGTTTAGTTGCTGTGGAATGCAAACAGAACTATAAATTGTGAGTTATTATTCAGGAACTGAACCTAACCTCAAAATAGACGCACCTAAAGATTCCGTTAAATAAACAAAGTAAAATGTGATATTCTCGTGCGTTGATGAAAATGAAGTTAATATTAAATCTCTGTGTTATGAAACAAACAAATACAGTTAACCCAATTCCTGTAAACTTTCTTCATCGTGAACGCAATATAATTTAATACATTTTCTTGCCACTAGATGGCTGATATTGTATAATATACGAATTATTTTCTGCAATTTCTGCCTCCAATCGATAATATCGAGAATTGCGGAAGCAAACAATTAAGCGAGGTCAATAATTTCGGCAGTAACGTAAACCCGGGGGCAAAACGAAATTGCATGTAATTAAATGTCTGGGATGCCTTCGCTCAACTCCACTTCTGACATTTATCGCGCAAAATTCGGTTTCGTAACTCAATTTGCGTTTCGCTATCTGTGCCACAGTTTTGATTAGCGTCCATTCTATGCGCGCGCGCAAACAATGCGCATAAATAACGAATCAAGAACATATTAATTAACGGCCATTATTATAAAGTAGTGCTTTGTGGATGGTG
The DNA here is from genome assembly GCF_025399875.1 of Dalotia coriaria. NCBI lineage: Eukaryota > Metazoa > Arthropoda > Insecta > Coleoptera > Staphylinidae > Dalotia > Dalotia coriaria. Next base: position 9,256,178 of record NW_027045445.1, read on the forward strand.
ATGGCAAAGGTTTGTTAGTTATTAGTAGTCGCGAGTGCGTTGCGTCATGATCGCGTCTCTCGTGCGCACGCGCATTGAAACGCACCATGTTTCGACTCCCCCACGTCACGACGTCTTGCTGCGTTGCCTGCCTGGCTTGCTAATGAATGGGAAACAAAAATTTAATTTATAATCGTTTTAATGATGATTGAGTGGCGTTGTTGGTAAAGTTGCTGCATGTGTATAGTATGTGAATAGTATGTGAGTTGGAATAGAGGAGACAATTATGAAGAATTATGGAGCATTATGAGGAATTATTAAGAGTATTAAGAATTTATATTGACACGTAATTACAGGTTGTTTCGGTTGGGTCGGTGCACGATGTAGTGGTGTGGTTTTTATTTTTAGTTTTCGTATTGCGTGTGTGTGTTGTGTTTTGTTTTAGTTTTAATTTAATGTTACACAAGGTAACAAGCGCTTCGGACGAGAAAACTAACTGTTTTGAGATCGATAAGAGCGGGTATTTCTCACATTTCTCACGTGCACGCATTAAAAAACCAGTTGTAAAATGAAAAGTGCTAATTTACTCACTCGCCATCTACAGGTTCATAAAAATAACATTAAAATACATACAAAGTTTATTTTTAACACTCAGTATAGTTTATTATAAGCGTTTTAAGTCTTTAATTTTTTTTTCAAAGGAATGTTATGCTTTAATGTGGATAGATTTACATTTTAAGCTTAGTTTTTCACACAAATGACAAAAGATGCTTTTGTATAAAATAATTTATATGCAGCAGAAGATTTATCTCCGAGATTAATTCGCTTTTGAAGTTAACTTCAACCGGGTAAATGTTAATTAAGCGAAGTTTTGTGATAATTACTGTGAATTTAGCCATGTCTAATGACACATGCAAAAGGGTTATAATGCAATTTTTAACATTCCACATTCCACACATGGCCTTGAAGATCTTTTTTGTGTGGTTTTACACAGAACTATCTGCTGTGAAGCTGTTTCAGCAGTTTTAGTTCTCTGCACCCCCTGCGCACAACCCGCAAACAACTTCATTCTTAATGAGATTTTCCCGGATCCATAAATTTCGCAGGCCTATTATGGGCGCGCGTAACCTCAGCTTCACCCGAACATGCCTCATTCCGAAACATTAATTTCATTGCTAAACACTCGGCCGTAAATTATAAAATAATGAAGCAGCCCTCAGCTTCAGCCCTCCGAAATGTGTGCAAATGTTCAAAATACTGACTAAAACTGATATTATAAACTAATTGTGTTGTATACTCGCAGGCGCATTAGGTGATTACAATGATTATTCGATATTTACAGTTAATCATAAATTACTCAAAGTGTAATCAACTTAGGGCAATGATTTATGGATAAATCTATTGAGGATTAAGTTCTGGATCTAATTATTGAAAAATTATGATTATAATCGTTTATAATCATGAATTATTGAACAATTTTGCATTTATTTGATTTGAAAAGTTTAATTGTTAATAACTTTCTGTGTAATAATGTTATTCATAAATTTTTTGAAGAATTTGACCTTTAATTAAGTGGAAAATTGATTTTTTAATTAATATTTATTTAATTACTAATGGTTTCCAAGATATTAGATATTAATTAGCTTTAAGTATTAATTAATAACTGAAATTAAGCTTCTTACCTAGCTTATATTTTGCATGAAACTGTTCAATGTTAAAATCTGAATTAATCAACATGCGCATCAAATTAAAATCAGTATTATAATAAAAGTTACAGTCAAATTTACGATTGTGCCAATTGAATTTTGAATTATTACTAATTTCAACTTTAATTGCCCATAACTTTTGACACAATAAACTAATCTATAAAATCTTTTCAAAATTGGATGTAGAATTTAATCAGGAATATAGTTATGTTTAAATAATTATTATATCGCATATAGTTTTTGAGTTATCCATTGAAAACTATAATTATTCTGGTATTTATTGTGTTGCCAAATATCGCAACATAGGATTACCTTAGACACGTAATATTAATAATAATAATAATAATAAACTCATTCCTTTATTTGTACTTACTATTATTATTATTATATTTTGCACAAACTTTTTAATCATTAAAAGTCCATTACAAAAGTGATTAAATTCCTATTAGGCGCGCTCGACATCGCCGTGTGCGCGAACGAGAGAAGACAAAATGACGACGTCCATTATTTCCTTGAATATTTAATTATCTCGCCTCTCCTCCACCTCTCCGCTCGGCTTTAATCTACATCCCATCACTGTGTGCCTGCATTAAAACACAATGTAATGCAATAAGCAATAATACTCGGGCGAATACATTAAACTTTAGAGCATTACCAGCGAATTTACGGCGTTATCGCACTTTGGAACTTATTTGGCAAACAAAACAACTGCCACAACAACAACACGAAGAGAAAAAACGCGCGGCGCGCGCGCAGTTTGGTTGATTGGAGTGCGCGCGGACACGCTGTATGTTGGAAATAATTAATTCTCATTGTTCCACTTGTTCCAAATGCACAATCGCATTAGAATTTCGAATTAAATCGGAATGATTGAAATTCCACGCTTGAGAGAACCGAACTGAGTGTTCGGCATACGAGCGGAGCGGCAACGTTGCAAACTTTCAACTTGTCAGTTCTAGGAAATGTCATAATTACTTTTGTTTATCAAATGTTATGTCTGAGCAGATATTCAAAATGTTTTTGTAATCATATTTGCTATTTAACTAGGTTTTAACGTTTAAAAGTAATTTATTTTAGATTCTTTTATATTTTAATAATTTACGAAAGTCATTTCCGTTGTTTTTTTATTTATTTCTGTTACAGCGACAATTTTAAGCGTTTTATTTCATTTTTATTAGTTGGTTATTAACAACAGAAAGGCGCACGAACAAACCACGGCAATTAAAAGCGACGAAACGTTGTAGACAGGAAAGAATGAAAGAAAATTAAGCAACTTTTCCCATTTCTCTTCGCCCGTTCTTTTCGTCTCAAGTAGTTTAAGTTTAACTTTGTCCATCAAACTTTTCTTCTTCGTTTTTTCGTGGAGATCAAGAAAAAGCAACTCAAAACTTATCGAAAATAAAACAGGTCCAGAGTGAATTGAATTTGTATTGATTTTTGCTTTTATTTATGTTTTGTTTCATAAGTAGAAATTTATTATTAGTATATTACATTGAATAAAATTGTTATGGAGATTCAATTAGAGTTATTGTTATTTAACTCGAAGCTAGATGGCGCTAAAGGTACATGTCTGTAAGTTAAAATTTTATATTTTTTCTATTTCCACTTTTAAAGCGTCGCTTTTTCCGCGGTTTTGAGACACAAAAAGTGGTACTTGAAACACGGACAACTAGGGCCGTGACTAAAGTACTTTAGTCAGAGGCTTTAGTCACGAGGTGGAGCGTCTGGCACTCGTTCTTAATCAATCTCTTGACTAAAATTCCCGTTTAGCTTAATTAAAATACTAATATTTTACTGATTGATTTCACTGCAATAATTAAAAATAATATAAAATTTTATTTTCTCCAAAACGAAGACTATTTTTTGCTTATTTTTAGATATTATCTAAGAAAATAAGTCGAAATAAATGGTAAAATCTTGAATATAAATATTATGCATGATTAAAGAGAGGTAATAGGATTATTTTAAACTGGTACCAGATGTGGCTTTCAAAGAAATTCTCAGAAAACTTAAACTTGAGTCTAAAATCTACCTGTAGGTACCTACCTACCTAAATTTTAAAATTTATGTCACTGTTGACATACTTTGCTATCGAGTTTCAAATTGCTTGCCAAGGCTGCATTTATATTTTTTTGTTGAATTTAAACAGCTCAATCATGTTATTAGAGAACATAATTATGTTTGATGACACATTCAAATGGAATTTAAGCAATTTAATGCCAACGAAATATTATGTAAAAGTGCATTTCCGCTTTTATTCACTGCACACGCAATAAGGCAATACACGTACTTTTTTTCCTGTTGTATTATAAATTGCGCAAATTATACAATTCCGGTACGTGGAGAGCAATTGGCCGCCAGTTGGGATAAAATTTGAATTCTCATCGAATGTAAATTTTCGCGTTTAGCTGCGGTCTTTTATGATAGCGCAATGAAAATTTAATCGGCGCGATCGCTTGCATTTGCAAACGTTTGCAACGTGATCGCCGCGTTCATAAAACAACACACGAATCTGCAATTACGATGGTGTCAATTAATTTGCGTTTGTGTCATAATTTATGTTCGGCCGTAAATTTGTTATCAACCTCTGCTGTTGTTAGCTTGTGAAATAAAATGTTTGGCGAATTGCACACATGCGCACGCAAACGGTTGCTAACATAACTTCAGTAATGATTTTTGTTGTTGTGTTATAACTCAACTATTAGAAATCGTAGGGTATTGATTAAATTATTAGTGAAAAGGTTATTTATTATAGGATATTATATTTTAATGAAATTATTTTAGTAAAATGGTAGGCATTAAAGGAAAAGGTTGTAATTTTACTTCAATGCTATTAAACTTTGTTATGACCCGGAAACTACAAGATTAACAAACATTCATTTCCTACTTTTTTTCATACATTTTTTAAATTTCTGGAATTTTGTTATTTTTAGGGACAATATTACATAAAAATAGTGTTGATTAATAGTTTTATGACTTATCAAAAGTTTTTGGTATGTTTGTGACGCTTTCACGCATGAACCACTCATCCAATTTTGATAAATTTGGGGTTAAATATAAATTAGACTTAGGAAAAAGACATAGACTACTTTTTGTTGCAAAAATAGAACTTAAAGGGTGTAAAATAAGGGATGAAAGTTGTTATAAAGATTTAATCAGAGTTATTATTATACAATTCGAATCTAGATGGCGTTACAGTGCATTATTACTTTTTTTTTCAAATTTATAAACCAAAATTGAGCATCTCATAGACGAATTTCGCACAAAATAAGTCCAAGAAACAAAAATACGATTACATAAGCTACTTTTTATCAAAGTTTTCAAGTTTTTAATTTAAAAAACTCATTTTTTTAGAGTCTATAAAACCTATTACTATCGATGCGTAATTCAAAGAAAAACATGAACATCCTTTATCAGCGAATTAAAATTGATGAAACTTCAAGGAACATGATCGTAACAAACTTAATGCAACTCAAACACAATAAAATGAGATAAAACGTAATGCGGGGTGGAGGCGAACACGAGACGAAGAAAGAGGAAGCAAATCCCTTTGAATTGAAACACTAAAACACACACACCCACACTCTGCCACGCACATACACACACATATATCGAATACGCGCAGAGGGCAATGAGCGCGTCCCCATGGGGATGTGTACTTGAGGGAGGCCTTTTATGTCCTCCCCTTAAATCCACTATCTGCACACGCATGAGTGCCGCCCGTGTGTGTGTCTCTATGTGTGCGAGCATTAGTGTCCTTTGGGAAATTTATCGAACTTTGCGTTGCGTTCGACATCAACGCAGCGGCCCCGAATTAAAGTTAAATCAACGCTAAATATTTGTATTCGTATAATCAAGCGCCCACCCCTGCGCGATAAGGGCGATAAAATATAAATAAAAAACGTGCACAATGAAATTGAAACATGACTTTATTGATTCCTCCAATGCCGTCGACCTTTCGCGCACTCACACACACGCGCGCATTTTTAGTTCGTTAGAAAAACAAGGCAAACATTTTGAAATATTGTTTGTTTGTCGTACGAAATAACAAGAAGTGCAATTATTTCTGGTTCCCTTTTGGTTTCTGCTTCTGCTTTCTGCATTGTATATATGGGGGTGCGGAACGCGCCGCCGCCAGACGCCGAATGTGAGAATGAGAGAGCGGGCGCGAGGAGCAACGAGCGAAATTTAATTAAAAAGTTGAAATTAGTTTTTGTTGTAATTTTACATTTTTAGATTTCTTTGCCGCGCAGCGCTCTCGTTCTCATTTATGATCTAACTTTGTGCTTAATTAAATAAATTCGACATTTGCATTTCAATATAATGCTTAAACTTACACATACATGACTGCGTTTTTAAAAATTAAAAAGTTTAAAGAATAACAAAATCTGAAGATAGTTTTTTTGTTATTTTAGATTTACCTAAGTTTTAATCGTTTGAAAAATCATTTAAAAATTAGTTCAGTAGTTATTGAGTTATAAATAACACATAAATATGTACTGATTAAGTGTTTAAAATAGTTTTAGACACATGAAGGTCAAATTTGGCAAAAACGAGTGTTAAGGTTAGTTGAATGTCAAGAATTGTCATAAAATTATACAAGTAACATGAAAAATTATACTTTTTTTAACTTGTGCGTAAAAATATTACTTTAGCCATGGAAAAGTTGAAAAACAAACCTTTTTCTACTTTCACGTTTGAAACGCCAGTTTTTTTTTCACGGTTTTTAGGCACAAAAAGCGGTATTTTATACACGGGCGGCCATGGTCGTGACTAAAGTACCTTATTCACGGGTTTTAGTTACCTAAAAGTCAAGAGTTGTTATAAAATGACAGAGATAATAAGAATAATATACATTTACGACCTAGTTCATTAAAATATTACTTTAAATTTAAAATTACACTTAAAATAAACATAGGTAAAACATTTTTCAGGTTAGTATTCCAAAAAAAAAAGAGTGAAGAAAATTAAATCCGCTTACTAATCGGATTTTCTGACAATTCCCCTCTCTTTCCGCTGCCCCTTCTCATGGCTTTCAACTTTCAGCCTTCCAACTTTGCATTCAACTTTTCGCTAATTTCGTATAATTTCTATATGTACACGAGGAACAAACTTTTAAATGGAACTTTCCGCTCGCTTCCCGCACCACGCGTATGACGGAAGCGCGAGTTTAAAATGTTTATTTACCGAAAATTAACAGCACACACACCGAATCATCAAACTAAGTGCAATCAATCAAAACAAATAGAAACTTTTAATTGACTTACGTTTAATGTTTCATGCGCGCGCACTGTGGCGCAAACTTTTATCAAATTAGTTTATTTCTTGCGCCGGCGCCGCGAACTTCCCTCCTTCTCTCCGTCCCGTTCGGGGTCGAAATGATAATTTATTAGTTTTCACAAGTGCGAGTATTTGTTTTTGATTAAAAATCCCGTTGAGAGATATAAACGTAATCAATGTCAAAAGATTACCACACATTATCGCGGAATTAACGCAACACTCGTTATGAAACATGCGAGAGGTCATGAGAATAACATGACATGGAAGATAATATAGTGTTATGACTATCATTTTAGTTAACTGTATGTTTTGCGGGCGCGCACTATATTTAAGCGACGCTCGAAAAATCGTAATAATAGTTTATGGATTGCAAACGATAATTAATCTCGGCGGAAGATTGTGCAAATCATGCTGTTAAAGCAGCGCCGGTGTGGAAATGTGAGGTTAGAATGGTTTGAATTTAACCTGAGTTATGCGTAAGTTTTTAATCGGCTTAAAGACAACAAAACTTGGTCGTTTTTTTTACGGCGCAAGGTTTATCTATGCATGGATCTTTAAAAAGATCAAACGGATCGTGGTCTTAAATATAATTTAGGTACAAAGTGGAAGAGACAGCTAAATTGGCACAAATAAACCGGAATTAATGCAAAACATGTGTGTGCCGGCTAAATTTAAATCGACGATATTTTAATGTTTATCTGTAATGTTTAAAAGCAATATAAATATAGCAGAAGTTAAATTAGATTTTCAACTTTCATACCAAGTTTACAATTACTTGCAAACTGTATGAAGTTATTTTATAATTACTCAGAAACCACTGAAGCTATAATCATCATTCTTGAAGCAAATAATACAGAATTAAATTTTACATCTAACCATAAATTATTACACAATATTAATTTATAATTTCATAGCGTAAAATTGATTTTTGTTTCAAAATATTAAATTAATTTTTTTAGTTTTTTATTTTTGTTAATAACTATTTAAATAAAAATGAATTACAAATAAACCGCATAAAATTGGATGTGGTATTTAACACAGAATCGATTATTGAAAGAATTAATATTGTGCCACTAGTCGTTTTTATGATATTAATTAAAATCCATCATAAAACGTGTTTCGCAATCGGTCCGCACCTAACAAATGTCTGTTTTGTTCCAGTTATTAATAAATAACTCGAAAACTACTTGAATTATTGTAATGATTATTGCTGTAGTTAATTTATTATTATATTTTTCATGTACACATTACACTCAATTTGTTCTAAATAATTAAATAAGTGCTTAAATCATAAAAATTGATTTCACGATTTCAAGGTTTGTAAATTGATACGTTTTCCTCAATAACTTTTTTAATGAGGCTTGATTATACTTAAACTGCACATAGTTGAATGGAGAATTTAATAAAGTATCGTTTTATGAAAGAATCATTATCGTTGTGCTTTGCGTTTTTATGATAATAATTAAAAACATAGTTCTCATTCGCTTATGATCCGATTATATAATATAACGGTCTGAACTGGATAAAATCATGATTTATTTGAGTTTTATATAAATAACTCGAAAACCACTAATGCTAGCGATATAATTCCTTCTCCAGTGGAATTCGTATTAAATTCTGAATCAAAGCACATTTTATTACGGGCGATTAAATTTATATCACACGTCTAAAATAGGTTTTTGTTTAAATTAATAAACTTTATGTGTTTTTCTCTGTAACTATTTCTGTTACATTGTTTTCTTAATGAATTATACATGAATCAACGCGGAAATTAATATGGAATTGATTTCTGAAGGATTGATTGTTGTATCATTAAGCGTTTATGAGTTATTAATAATAATGACAATAAAATCTAAGGTCGCGCGTTTCGGACCTCTATTCTTAACTTATACGAGGGCCTTGAACACGCTCGGCAACCAGACGTACGGCTGTGGGATATTCGCGGCGCGCTCGGCTACACTCGCTACATCTACAATCGGCTGGTGCACCTTGCGCTTCACTCGTCAGTCGTCTGCCAGCCGTCGTTGTGTGCGCATCGTCGCTTGTATCACGCGCGCGCCGAGAGTTTGTGTGTTCGACACGTCGTTTACTCCACACCGTGCGTCGTTCCACGCCGACCACGTTACAAACACTCACCGTGCGCGCATTGATTTGATAGTGTTTTCGACGTGTCTGCAGCGCACATGCTTCCACCAAGCAGCCGGCATTTTGTCGCCGCGAGTATAACCTAAACGCGAACGTGTGCGATTCAAATCAATGTGGAATATAATGATAATTGTGTGAGGATATCCATGCGGGATTATTTATCTAAACTACTAGTGGCAAAAGACAAAAGTGCAGACGCGCGCCGAGAGTCAGTGGTGTTGTTCCGTTTATAGATAGGATTTTGTGTTTATTTATTCACGGCGCAGCGAAGAAATAATAAATCTCTGCCAGCTGAAACACGCAGCGTAAGTAAACATTACTTAATAATAAATGAATTGTTTATCGCCTCGCGTGTTTGCGCAGCGTATTTACACAGCAAGTACGAGAAATATACGCGAGCAGCAGCAAATCGGTAACTTTGTTTTAAGTCATTTTGAATTGCGCGGGCGGCCATTTTAAACTATGTAATCATATTTAACGTTCAAAATGGCCGTCGAAGGGACTATAACTTGGCTTTTATTATCGTTGTTTTTCAATGCCATATTCGTATTTCGTTCGGAAATCGTTTTATGCAAATCGAAACAAATGTTTTAGTTTGTGTTTTATTTTATTTTTGCAATTTTGTTTGGAGCTGATTTAAAGTGGCTTCAAGAACGGAAAGTTTCCAATAGGATCGCGGATCCGTGCGCACAACAGTTTCGAATTTCAATTAAATTGCTCAATCATACATGAAATTCAATTTGAATTGCAATAAATATAAGCCCTCCCGCGAACGCAATTATAATTTGTTGCTAGCTCTCTTTCTCTGTTCTTAAACCATCGAATTGAGTGTGTGTTTTGTATGAGAGGTTAATGTGATTATGTTCTTTGGCATTTTTCGCTCTAGAATTCCAATTTAGCGCGTTATTTATGTGATAACTTGTTTTTCATGCTCTGATTTCGCCATGTAAATGATAAATTACGACACACGCGCGCTCGAAAACAATAAACAATAAGGCGAATTATTTCTAAATTTATTTTGTTTGTTGCGAAGACGAATGAGTCAAGCGTCGTGTGTTACTTAACGGCGTCCAGTAAGGTTTAAGCGAAACAATTGTGCAATTAGGTAACAACCATAAATCATAATCAATCGCGCTGGCAGATATTTGTTTATCGTCCGCTTTTATTGTTTATTATAGAAATTGCAGCGTCAGCTTTTTGATACTTTTATTATGTAATATATTTTGGTTGTGTTTTACAGTTTACGCAGTTTAGGTCTGAGGGTCTGAGGGTATTTTTCTGACATGTGTTCGGCCCTCGCTCAGGTAGTAATTCTTTTCGACAACCGGTCGAATGAATGTTTGGAGAGGCCTTGATTTCCCGATTACAGCTGGTAATAATAACCATCGGGAGATCTCGTTTCTCGCCACAAGTTGCCACAATGGCCGCGCCGTCTCGGGGAGTGGGGACACTTAAATCATAGTGCCTGCATGCCGGAGCTCTCTAAGTTATTACGAAATTAAACTTAAGTGGTAGGAGGATTTAAAGTTAAATTACTCTTTTCGTTAAATCTACACTGCTCCGCGCTATCTCTATTTGTTTATGTGCTGTGCTGCACAGTTAGTGTTCTTGCAGCGGTATCAAGTCAAATCAAATCGACTTTTGACGTGTACACTGCTAACTATATGATCGCATGCAAATAATTACTAAACTGCTCGTTCTGTAGGCCGTCCATGGGCAAATTGCTTCCTATTCGATGTATTGCTCTTCAAGTGTGTTCAATTGCTTGGAACGCGGACCAACAATCGACAATCATTGCTGCAATCGTTGAATTAATGTTTTTAATGTGGAGCTTTTAACGTTAATTGGGTATTTTTATTTAAAGTGAAATGCCGGCCGTATTTGTCGAAATGGGACGGCATTCAATTTCACAGAACATCAATTTAATCATCGTCGCGAAATATTACACAAAGGTAGTGGTGTTACGTTGTTAAATAAACGAATGGTAGAGTAATAATGTAAAAATAAAAATGTGTTAGTTACAGCGTTTATAAATCAAGAACGGTTATATAGATTTTGATGATCTGTGATTTGTTAGATTAGTTTTTGCTTCGAATAGGAGAATTATTATTAAAATATCGGAAATTGTAATTTTAAAGGATGTTAAATGAGGGATGAAAATTGGTATTGAGATTTAATCATAGTTATAGCTAAATAATTGAATCACAGATGGCGCTAAAGTTATTTAAAAAGGGATTTTTTGGTTCCAAGAAACAAGAAAATAAAAATTAATTAAACTTTGAGCAATAAAAATGCTCATCCACATCAAAAATTAAAAACAAATTCAAAAAGTGGAGCAGAACCACCCATACAAGAGTTTCACCGAATTAAATTCAGTTAATAAATAATTTATATGCCATTACATTTCGTTTTATATTAATTTGAACATTATTTATTTTTTCGAATACATTGCTGTCACATATAAATTATAATTCTAAATTTACAGCTTCTGAAAATTAATGTTTGCGTAATTAAATAATAACTGATACGGCAATGCAACAAAACAATTTTGTTCTGCACATTAAATTATATGCATTAAAATATCAGCAAGATTGTTGACGTTGACCTTTTTTTTTATTTTTACTCCGTTATGCAATCAAGTTAAACAGCTATCTAATAATTACGTTTGAAATAAAGAATTTATATTATTTTTAAACCAGCGTTATCAACGAAACTATGCAATGTTGAACGAAATAAAACAATTCCTTTGTTACAACCTCTTGCACAATTTAGTGGCATGATGTGCTCATACACATACCACTTCATTATTTTTTCCTTTGCTCGGATGTTAAGTTCTTTATTGCTTTTTAATGCATGAGGAAAATAAATGGAATCTTGAAATTATTAGTTGATATGCTGCATGAGTATAAGCATAGGTTGAAAATGAAATAAATAAACAATACGTGGGAATAAGGGCCGTGCGAACGTTTTTGGATAAGAATAAATAGAAAACAAAGGAGGAAAAAGCAATTTAAAAAATTAATTAACTCAGCTGGCGTAAGCTGCTTGGACTTTAATGAACATTTACAACGACGTAATAAAAAAAACTCTTAACGTAGTCAAAAGGGGACAAGAGGGAAGTATTTTCTTTCGTATGTGCGTGTATTTATCAATACATTTTCGGGAATATTCGCCGAAATGCAGCTTTGGGCTTTCGAGGATTTCAATCAGCATAATAGGATTTTGCTTCATACATACATCCGCAAGCGGCGATTGATTTTCGAGTCCCGGATTAGTAATTAATTACCACGCGCGCAAAAACTCGGAAGCAACTTGCAAAACAAACTTCTGATTTCAGTGTTCAGCGTTCCCACATGAATTAATCATCGCGGATTGATGTTGACTGCGCCGCACAAGTGCACACAACATCGCTTCATTATTATTAACATTTTGCGGTCGTTTCGAAAAGTCGAAAATTCAACGCCTTCGGGCTATACTCAACTTTCACGATGCGAGAGGAGAGTCTTTCGACACAATATCTCTTTTTCTCTGTGTGTGTGTTTATAATTATTTGATCATTTCAACATTTGTTGCCTTCTTCTCCGCGCAGAGATTAAACGACCATCGCTGGCGATATTAAAATGAAATTGCCATTTAATATAAAAAGCCGTTTATTCATCGTGAATGATATATAATCTCCTGATGTTGGTTTATAGTCAGACATGATACATGAGGTAATCCTGATTATCATAATTTGTATACACGTCGTAAATTATTATTTATGTTTTCCGCTTATTAAACGAAATTAAAGTCTCAGCTAATTTCATTAGTAGCCGTAAATATAAAATACGTTTTGAAACAATTTAATTAAAATTTAATCTATGTGAAACATCGTCGTTCAGGTTTATATTGAAATCGTCCAAATACGGAAGTATTCGTCCGATTGTGTTGGTATGAGAGAATGTTGGTAATAAGCCGATAATTACGTTTACTGTTAGTTCAACTTTATTGCTGTGCCAGCCTGCCAGCGTCGAGTGGCTGGTGAGTGCTCGGGAATGACGAGGTCAAAATCAAAATTGTTTCAACGCAAGTTCAAATATTTTTTTTCTTGTTCCAGCGTGCTCTACGATGATGATAACAAGTTAATTTAGCGTTTTGTAACGCTCTGTATAATGTAGACGGAGTGTAATAGCATGGCATTATTTTACGAGCATGCTAATTGCATCATTATTCTCTTCACAAAGCAGCGTTTTCAATTTTTCTATTAACATATTTTATTTCTAGTTGTATTAATCATCATGAGAGATGGCTTATTAACTCTCTGGCATTACAATTAAGCAAACAAGCTGGACAAATAAAACGATTACGTGAAGGCTAACTTGAAATTGTTTACCACATCAAATGTTTATTATGTCGATTACAATATCCGCTTGTTAAATCTCATTAGTTTTGCCAAGAGGAGAAGATATTAACCCGGTTTGTGTGTTTTTCTGTGCGCTCGGTGATATTTGATTTGGAGCAACGTACACACGCAGTAAAGAGCAAGCACTACGGAGACATTATAAATGCTTCCATTATTGAAAAGGTCATTGCAAAGTGCACCAACTTCACAGTCGCGAGCACACCAACTATAAATAATAATCTAATCTAGTTTATAGGACGTCGTGGTTCTTTTTGTATTTCGTCAAATGATGAACCAGCTGAACTCTTTTGTGATTGCTGGGAACACACAGTTATTGATCTTTTTAATTATGAAAGCGATAAGAACATGTTTACGATATGGCCGTTTCCTGTTTTGGCTCTGCGCTCGCATAATATAATGTGAACAGATTGAGAGTTTATCTATCAGAGCCGAAATGAACCGAAATTGACGTTCGTTATTCACGCTCGAGTGGCGCTTTATTATTTATTATTAGCTGTTATTGCTGTCTATGCAGTCGAGCATAAATCATACTGATAATCATTTATTATCCTGTTCAAACGAAATAAATGCACAAATATATGGAATTATGTCGTTTTGATAATGATTATGTGTGTTGCTGGCATCAATTATGCGCTATTGACATTCTTTTCGGCGCAAGTCATGCGAAATTGCTTTGGCATTGTGCGCACTTAGTCACTTAGTCACTCCGGGTTCAGTTTCAGCTTGAGCCATTTGTCGAAAATAAACAGTTCAATGAAACATTCATTAGCCTCAACTGGGCTTTTATTTGCACTGAGGATGATTATTTGCTCGTTTGCTTTTTATTTGCTCACTTTAAGTTGCTTGCTTTGCGCTTTTTGTTCGTGTGTTCACTTCAATTGCTGGCGCGAGAACGAATGGAATATTAAATTAATTCTGTTTGGAGTTGATTGCTTGTTACGGACGAGGAATGTGCGAGCGAGATGCACGGCTCCGACATGAATATTTACAGCTATGACATAACATTGTTTAAATATGCGTTATTACGACATCGGTGAATGAGAGATGAAATATGACATGGTTTTGTTTGAGGCGCATTTAATATTTAAGGAAAAATATTAAATTTATTATATCAAGGGTGGAAGATAATAAAAAAAAATTATTTCGGGGTTTATGTATTTTTCACAACAACATTATGCATTTCTAAATATTTAAAGCGTGTTGTGTTTCTATTTCTAGAGTTCTACTCTCTTGACGAAGAGAAAAGACCTGACAAAAACTGGTTTTTCAGTTACGACTTACTGTAAACATTCGGCCGATAACGATGTTTACAATTTACATACGCGTCGATGATAAACTCCCGATGGAAAAATGAACGTTTGCTTCACAAACACTGAAAACGAAACAGGTCAAAAGAAACAAATTATACACACATATCACTGTGTACACACACGAAACGTCTCCTCTAAGCAGCTATTATTGAAACATGTGCATTTAACTGTTAAGTCGAAACGAAAAACACAATTTCAAAAATACATATTTGAATAGTTGCTTTATCTCTTGTCTTCCGAGACCGAGAGGCAAAACAGTCGAAAAGAACAGAGAGAAGAAAACGAAAAAAAAATGCAACGACGAAAAGTCATAAAACTTTTTAATGATTCTCTTTCTCGGGACGGGCCTTGGATATCGTTCTAGCCTCGTTCCTTGTTCCTCCACGTCCGTGTGTTACAAAATAGAATTGAAACTTGACTTTTATTATGTGCATTATGTGTGCAGCAGTGCTCACAATGAAAATGAATCGAATCGCTTGAAAAGTTCGCGAGCGCGCAGTCAATATCGTAAAATCGTAAAACGAAATTTATTATTATAATAATACTAAAAAGAATGCACACAGAGAGAGAGAGATAAAAAGCCGATGTAATGTAACAATGTGTGTTGGAATATTTAATTTATATTCCATAATGGATTATATTGTGTTGGGCGGACCATGCGAGTGAATTCAATTTTGTGTTAACAATATTGAAAAGAGACTACTCGTAGCCGATCGATTCACATTCTCAGCGCTCTGGCAGATGCTAAGGGTAAATCCAGTGCACCTGCTTCGATTGTTTTATAATTAGCAAATTGATGCATGCATGCGTATTTATTTCCACTTAGGACGGTTTATTCACTTAAGTTTTATGTTCGTTGAATACAACATTTATTCATTAATAGTGCAAGTTTATTGTCGTGTACGTAAAGTAGGCTATTAACTACTATTTTTTACGTGCATCGCGCATTAATAACGTGTTTGGGAAATTTAATTGCATGCATTATAATGAAATTGTTTCAGGGTAATAATTCAGCATGATAATTACACTCGATGACGAAATTTTCATATAAGGAGTAAAGGAATAAACTAATATTTGATTTTGTGAATGTATGCAACCCAATATACACACTATTTGTATTTAAATGCTAAACGAATTATAGGGTTTGTAATATTTTAGATCTATTTACGTACGTAATCCATACTGAGTGAAAATGTCGTCCTCGATACGTGTTGGAGTATTGTATTAAATTCGTGTACGTGTGAGCAGTGTGGGCCTTTGTTTTGAGTGGGGCATTAATCGAATCGGGGCGCTGGCGTAGTCGCATTTGGTCTAGTCTCTTGGCCGAAAGCCTGATGGAGAACTGCAGCTAATTTGCTTGTGTGTGCTTTGGGCTCTTCTGCTCAAATACGAGCGCGAATCGTGTTTGTGGAATGCTTTTATGCATTTAGCAGTAGCGCAGGGGCCCGCATTGAGATGCCCTACGCGTGCTCCGCCCGCCGTATCTAGTAACTAACCACCTCGCTTGTCTGTGTTTACTTTTAATCTCTCATTATTCAAATTCGAATTGAAGCTTCGATGCGTTTTGCTCCGCTCTCTGGGCCCTGTTTGTTTTCGCGTCTTGTTAAAATTCACGAATACCCACACCCTGCTATGGCACAATTGTTTTCATGTGTCCGGGGGCGCCAAGCTTTAATTTTATATTTTGCAATTTCGGGGTCGCGCCGAAAATTGCTAATCACGAAAATAATTTGTAAAACCTCATCAACTCTTGTTTGGTTTGGCGCGGATAAAAATAACACAACAAGCGGAATATTAATTAAAATTATAATTGTAATTTCGGGCCGGCGCGGCGGGCGTGAGCGGCGAAATGAAAAAGTGCGCCCTCGTGATTTTTTCCCCGGGTCAGCATATACAGCCGCATGAAAAGGGAAGGTCGAAGAATAGAGGAATGAAAAATGAAAAATTAACGAGAATGGCGCAAAGACAATAATAGTGTTTGGAATTAAAATTCGAGTAAACATCACGAAATGTTGTGAAATACGCCACCGACAGATGATCTCATCACGCATGACTAAATCGAAATTAATTCTACTAAAATAATAATATTTTAATAAATGTGGATACATTGTAATTAGACAGTTCTGGGTAATGTAACGTTTCGTAAGCTACACAGCACTTGCGCAATACTTTTAAATGTGAATCTGGAACGTATACAGAGCAATTACGCGCAGTAAATTTAAAAAAAAAACGCATGTATGCACAAATGATTCGTTGATTGCATGCAATACACAGCACTGACAGAAGGACGAGAAAAGCCGTAATTAACGACTGAAGAAAACTGACAAAAGACGTCTGATTGTATCTGATGTCTCTTTGAGTGTGCGTAAGCAAAACACGAACGCGTGTGTTTTGTCTTTGTTTCGTGTATGTCGAGTCAATAATTTTAATGATGTGATTTTTTTCTCTCTTGTTGCAGCGGAGCGAAAACGTTGACCTCTCGCTGAGCATTCCGAATTCGAATTTCCCGCACAACGGATACAACATGGGCGATCAGGTAAATGATCATCATCTAGTAATAATTAAATAAACGGAAGGAGTGCAAGTGCACACATCGCGCGTCCTTGGACCTTTGCCCCATGAAATGAGAAACCATAAATTTTAATTAAACCAAATCCCTTCCAACAATGACTCTAATTGAGCCGCGCGGGCAGCAAATATCATGATTTACGATCCGCGCGCACGTGATTTAATATTTATTTTTATTATTCTATAATACCCTCTCGACGCGGACTTTTACGAATGCACAAAAGAAGAGACAAACGGGCATTATATCGTCTCGTGTGTCTGAACATGATTGGATGAAATGCGCGTTCTACAACGAACAAGACTCCATAATGAACGTTACTTATTATTGTTGTGTTCGTTCGTTTGCTTATCGCACGAAATGATCGACATCATTCAAAGCTTTATTTCTCGATCGGGGAACGTGCGACGTGCGACCATTATTCAATTAATTAAATCGAAACTACATGCATTTAAAATAGCCCCGACATTAAAATAATTACCAGCCTGAGATGTAGAAAAAACGAAATTAAATGATTTTGTTTTACGTTTCACACACAATTGAAGGAAAAGCAATCTTTTAAGATCTAAACGTGTACTATAGAAGTTGATTGGTTGTTGGTACAGCCAACTTAATTACACTTTTCGTTTTTTAATTGCTCGAGATTCCTCGTCACCGTTTAATTCCAACTAATTGACAACGTGTTTCACTTTACTTAACTTGTTTGCCTTATATTTTGATTGGTCATCATGTCATTAATTTTTTTTTCTCCTCTCTTCTAATCGGAAATGTATTACGGACATAAATAACTGTGTTGAAACATTTTAAATTCATTCGCGTTCATTTTGATAAGAATTATCATAATGGAAAGCCATTAAAAGTTGATATTTTTTCCTCTCTGCGTTGGTAAAAGTCGCTCGATTTGTAACGAGTTTCGACATAACTGGAACACTCTAAAGTTTAAAAGGAAATGTCCAAATAAATTCATAAATGGAATTAATGTTTACTGGTTACCGTTTCTATTTTTATTCCGCTTTCGACGGATTCGTAAGGTGTAATTAAGTTTTTCTAGTGTAATAGTTAAAAGTACACTCATTGCTGTTGTATAAATGTTAATACACACGGGCCGTGTGTAATTTATCCTTGATTAGACTGAAAATTATTACCTTCGGGGCGGAGGAGAATTATAAACTAATTGTTATTATGCGTTGACCTTGCCAGCTGTGAGTGAAGCACACACGGGTGTTGTACACATAGACAGAGAAACTCTCTTGGAGCTTGTGAAGCAGCAGACTGTCTGGCTCGACCTTCAGCATGGCCGTTGACCTCTTTGCATCCTGCCATCCGCGCGCCATCCATCCAACATCCAACTCCATATATCAATCATCTCTCTTGCAGGCTGCTCGAAAGGCAGCCGAACAAAAAGCCGTGAGTGGAAAGACACATGTCATTTTTTAATTGGAAACGCGTCGAGTGAGGAGTAGCTGGAAGAGTTGGCAGGACCACACGAAATTAAATGTCCTTTAATCATGTTGTTTTTTTTTTCTTTTCGTGTGTATGTGTCGATCAAAGATCTCCGCAGCCCAAATCTGCTCGCCGGTGTTTTTCCGGCGCGTGTTTACTTGTTGTTTTCGCGATTTTATTGACGGAACTGCCGCCAGGGGATGAACGCGTGCGTCCTGTTCGCTGTGGCGGCTGCCGCCGAATGACAGCCAGCGACATCGTTTAGCGGCGGCGGTGACCCGCGCAACTAACTTTAATAGAGTTGGCTCCGCTCGCGCCCGCCTCCCTTCCCCCCTCCTCTCTCTCTCTTTCCACTCTGCGTCTCCGTTGTGGATGTAATTTATTTGGCAGGCAAGAAATATGGCCCATAACTTTGTATGAAAATAAAGAAGAATTATATGAACATTATAAATCAGCTTTTACTCATTTTTATTATTCCGGGGCGGCGCGCACCCTCCGCGCGATTCCAATTTATTATTTCCACTCGTTGGACTAATTAAAAAAGTTTGTGTTTTAAATCCTGCGTGTTTTTTTTTATTCTGCTCCATAGACGTTTCACACGCCTAGTTTTGGCGATGAAGAGTTTGATATACCAGCGATCAACCCTCAGCAGCAACAGCAACAACACGGCATGTATCAACCGCCGATGAGTATGTCACTCAGCCATCAACAGCAGGATGCGTTGGGTATGCATGATCCCACCGGGGGATACCAGCAGCCGTTGTACCTTTCGGGGCCTGATCATGGCATGGTCAATGCGTCGTACCACAGTCCCCAGGCTAACTACAGTCACAGCCTCAGTCCCAGCCAGCAACAACAGCAGCAGCAGCAGCAGCAGCAACAACAGCAACAGCAACAACATCAACAACAGCATAATACTCAGCTGTTGATGATCCAACAACAGCAGCAGGCGGCGGCAGCGCACCAGCAGCAACAACACCATCAACAGATGATGATGGGACATCCACAACAACCACCCGGTGGACATGCGTATGGTACATCACCGCAGCATCCGCAGGGACGCGGCACCACCAGCCCGCCGGCCGGCCCCGGTCAGGAGCCCACCACCAGCGAGGATAGCGATGACAGCACGCCGCATCCGGCAATGGTGAGTGCGAAAGCCAATTACTAAAACGCGAATTTACATTTGAATTTTAATCGGCAATTAAATTAAAATGAATATTTGATGATGCCGCGTTGGCTGGAATCGATTTAACTGCATTTTCACATTGCGCTTATTGCTATCTGCAATTCAGCGCGCGGCTTTACGGCTTCGGAGTCATTTAGAGCACAATTTTCGGTATAAAATCGGCGCATTTTGCGCGCACATGTTTCGGCTCACCCGAACGCGATATGACATTTCCGATGCGAATTTATCCACCAAATCGAAACATTTGATTACACCGTTTTGTTTATTATCAATTTGCGATTTACATTCCGATGTACCATCAACGAAATTGTTTAAATTCGCAATTAATTTCCCCACAGTTGACCGGCGGCATGAAGCGACCGTCGCCCGAACCCGCCGAATCGATAGCCAAAGTCCAGAAGAAACCCAAAGTGCAAAAGAAGAAGAAGAAGCGGGATCCGAACGAGCCACAAAAGTAAGTTGCACACAACACTACTAAATCATCGTGTTATTCGACTGTTTTCACAGAAAAATGTATGTCGATTAAATTTGCGACAATGTTTTTCATACAATAACTATAACTTTTAGTGCAGGCCGCGCGGGCCGTAATTTTTATCGAGTCGCGCTACAAATTTAATCTAAAAACGCCATAAAAAGCGCCAGCGTCGTAAAAGTTCATCTCTTTTGCCTCGCGTCCTGTACGACACGTAGTATCGACTCTCTGCGATGTGGGATTGCTACAAGCATGCGCGTGTTATATTTTAATTTGCGTTCTTCGTAAATTATTTACTGATAGTGTTATGATCTGCTTAACAAATTAGATTTTTGAGTTCATGTGTAGGGTGTGTGGGAGCCGCGCGGTATTTTTATCTCTATTTATGGGGGGTCGTAAAATGCGCGGGCACGCTCGCGAAATAAAATGTTGATTTAAAATACCTTCAAAGTTTCTTTACTTGCTTTCGGGGCTACGTTTACTATCGGCGACCCGCCTCGCGAGATGAATACGCAAAATGAACACAAATGTAAACGAGAATCCGCGAAATAGGGCAAAATAAATAAAAACCACCCCAAAATGTGACCTGTGAGTTGAACGCAGAGAGGGAAGAAATTTGAGATGAAAAAGTTGGAAGCACCTAATTCATTTTGTACATTTATCTTTTTTATTTTTATTTTTATTACGTTTTGCTGTATTATACAATTTCGAGATGAAATTGAATTTATTCTTTCTCGTTTTGTAATTCGATGTAAATATGAATTTTAATGGAGGATAAGTTTTATAACTTTTATTGATTGCTCGCGATAGGTTTGCGTGGAAAATATGTATATTCACAGATGAAAGAAGTTTGTGCTTGTGCCATCGCTCGCGTACTTTCATACTTCTCTCTTAACTCACTTTGAAATGCTGATGTTGATGCTGATGCAATGCAACATCCTCCCGCCGTGCTCCTAATGGAAGCTGTATTATTGATTAGGCGCTTTAATGCACTTCAGAAACCTTTTATACAAATATCCTTTTTATTCTTCGCGTCGTCTTCTCTTCCGTTTCGCAATTCGCGTGCGTTTTTTCTTTTCTTCTCTTCTTCTCCTTGTTTTTAAACTAAACTAGAAATCTTTTGTTTACTCTGCAAAGGGAAGCAAAGGAATGCGCATAAATCCTTATTAAATTTAAAAGATCCTGGATACTCAGATATTTTTGGCGTATGCGCATTCAATTTCATACGCAACTTTTCTATTTCTTGTTATGTTGTGTTGTGTTTTTTTTTCTTCTTATTTTTTCTTCGTTCTTTATTTTCATCCTTTCATCCACGTAAATGGCCGATCTTTTTTATACTTTTAGATTCGCTTTATATTTATTTCGCGATACCAATTCCACTTTGCCACTTTTATCTCATACTTCGTTCTTTACTTTGGCTTATTACATTTTATGCGCGCGTCAAGACGAAGAGCGCGCGCGCCCCTCTCGCACAGTGCGTTGTGTTGGCAAATGAAGATGAACAGACGCGGGCGGGTGGGGGCGACAGAGAAAGACATAGAAAATGGTTTTATGCAGCCGGCGTACATGTTGTAATATAAAGTGATATAAAGTAATGTAATATGAAATCTCATTTCGTATGCCACGATTCATTTGTGCGCCCGGCGCGCGTTTAATAGTTAATTTCGAACGGATCGATTTGTACAAGCCCCAGCAAGCTCTCGGATGATGGATTGAGGGTTGTTTTAGATCTATAAAGAATTAAACGTTTCGAATATGTTGTTGCTTGTTGTTGTATTGCGCGGGCTGAGCGTTTCGGGTGTTCGGATTCGATTTGGTCGCTTGTGAAGTAAATTAATTACTCCCCCAAGTTCACTTTTCGAACGGCAATCGGTCTTAATATGCATTCATTCGTTGAATAGCTCGTTACCAAGGCTCCGCGTTCTCTAGCCCCTTATTTACTCGGCGAGCGCGCAGAGACGCCAGATAACTCATTGAAACATGGAACGTATAGAAAATATAGATTGCTTCCATTGCTCCGCGCATAAGCTGAAAACGGAAAGTTCCGTCCTTAGACGAGTCCTATTGAGGGGCGGCGACTCTCTTATTCGCATATATTGCACATTACATAATGGTATTGATTTTTCGCGAAAACTATTAAATGGTATTAAAATGTGCTCATATTCTTAGTTCTTAGCGCGGCGCTGTGTGTTTCTCCCCCAAATGAGGGGCGGCGGGCGCAAAGCAGGCGTTTATATAGCCCATAAACTTAACGTTTCGCCATTCCGCCATGCGGCTCTCGCGAGCAGTAAGTTGTAAGCAGCAGATTTATTGTTGCAATTTTCTTTTACATACTAGGTACGATTGTACCGAGCGCCGTGTATTTATAACAGCCTCGATGGTTGTATGCGTGTGTGTACGTGTGCCATTTCCTTACGCTTTGAAATATTGATGGCCTTAATTTTCCTGCATGCTTTATCTTTCGGTATAAAATGGAAATCCGACGTTTTGCATTGTATATCTTGCGTAACTCGCTGTGCAATGAGCGAAAATATCAGCCGATGCTTGAGCGAATGTTTCTCTCTTACATGTTTATTGTGGTTTCTTATGTAGTTCTGGCTAGGTTTTTCAAAACACTTAGATCGTTAACAATGTCATTATTTACATAACTTGCTGTTTTATTGCGTACAATTAACGTGCTCGATTTTATAGCGCACTCGTAAATTTTTATTGTTGAACTTGGGTTCACACGCTCACCGAAAACGGTACTTCATCGAGGCGAGGCGTGTTGTATAATTTTCATTTCAAAGCAAATTTATTTCTTGCATTGTGTTCCACGGCGCGCATTATTCGTGTGAAAATGTGTTGTAGATTTTATCCGGCCGTTTGTTGGGCAAAACGCGATCAAATGAACTTGATGGTTGTGTTTCTCTCCGCAGTTTCGAATAACTTACGTCTTCCGTTACGAGAGGTCGCGTCGGTCGGGAAGTTTTCGTGCTTACCGCACTAGTTTGAAACATTTCGCGGATCTCTGCTGCGCGCTCGAGGTTTTCACTTTGTAGGTTAGAAGCAGTTGTGATTGTTTATTTTTTGTTCTAAGTTATTTTTTTGAAACATGTGCGAAGAACTCCTTGGCGTGCCAAGCCAGTATGTTGAATCAATAAGTGTGTTTCGTCAGAAGCCATTACTAATCAATTTCTTTTTGTTTGCAGGCCGGTGTCCGCGTACGCGCTGTTTTTCCGTGATACTCAAGCCGCCATAAAAGGACAGAATCCGAATGCTAGTTTCGGCGAGGTGTCCAAGATTGTCGCATCCATGTGGGATGCGCTCGACTCCGAGCATAAGAACGTATACAAGAAGAAGACAGAGGCGGCAAAGAAGGAGTATCTGAAGGCACTGGCAGCATACAGAGCCAGTCTGGTGTCAAAGGGAGCTGGTGAGGGTGCCGAAGGTGGCATGTACACCGGCTACACCAACTACGGCAACCAGCCGGCGCCACAGTATGGAGGATATTCACCACAGAACGCGCTACCGTCACCACCGACGCCTCCAAGCCAACCGTCGCCAATGTCAAAGAAGCCGCCACCGATGATGCCCAGCCAGCCGCACGCGCCTATGTTGCAGCCGATGCCCGGACACATGAGCATGCCGCCGCACATGCAACCGCCGCCACATAGTAATAATTACATGCAACAGGTGAGTGCAGTTTTGTTGCCGGAACGAGATGCAATTACCAGATCACCGATGATGGGATCTGATGATGCTGCCGCGTTGCTGGCAATTGCATCTCGTGCGACCCAGCTGCGTTTCGGGGTTTGAGCGCGTTGCATATTGACCTAAACTAGCAGTATTTCGTGTTAGGCTCCCCAGCAACAAGCAGTCCAGCACCAGCTTATGCAGCCACGACGTGTCAGTCCCCAGCCAATGGCTTCAAGCAGCCCGCCGGTCTCGGCACCTGCACCTACAGTGCCCACATCCGTGCCACAGCAGTCGCAGATGCGACCTGCTAACTCGTGCATTCGCCATGGCTGCCCCAACCTTGCTATTTCCAATCAGGAATGGGAGGATGAATACTGCAGTAATGAATGCGTAGTTAGCCATTGCAGGTAAAGTCCCACCGCCGCCAAACATCACCGCACACGTGGTCCTAACTCGTTTGTTTTTGCTTTCAGGGACGTATTCTCTACGTGGGTGGCATCCAATCCAAACCAATCGCAAAACTTTTCGACGGTGAAATAGCTATCGATCGGATCGCGGACCGTCGCGGCGCCATGGCTGGAGGGAGGGAGGACTTTTGTATATTCTCTATCACAGAAGAATGAACTGTAGCAATATTGATAATAGTTTTAATACACACCTAGGGTAACACACAATGGACGCGATAATCGGATGCGATAGACGGCACACAATGTTTATATGTCGGCGAAGGAGGCGGTATGAGGGCGAGAGAGAGTGTCTGACGATGATATTGTACATACTTTAGCCGGGGTGGGCGAGGCGGAAGCGCGCCGCATTGTGTGCGCGGCGCGCTTTCACAACTAGACATACAAACTGACACAACTGTACCCAACCTTTGATTAGGCGTATAACGATGTATTATATACAGACATACTTTGTTAAGCATGCTATTGTACAAGCGTGCGTCCTCGAAATGTAAGTGACGATGAAGGTAATCTAAGTTAGGTAGAATATATCCAAAATTAAACTGAGCATAGGATTACGGATACCTAGAGTTATACACAACCAGCGCGTTGTGGACGATGCATCAAAATATTTGTAAATGATAAAATGTTGTTAATCAGAATGGGCAAGTCCTGTAAAATATAAGTAACTAGTACGGCATCGCGGACAACAGGGAGGGGACTCGCTTGAGGAATGATTTGCAGTACAATTTTTGATCTTATTTAAAAGTCTCGTTTCTAGTTTCGTTCGTGACGGTCGCGTCGTGTTCTCTGTGATGTCGTAGGTCGGATAGTGATTAGGGTGTACAATTATTTTTATATCATTGACCAATGACGTTACGCTTGTTTGTCGATGTATATAAAGACCTCTTTGCAGTTGTTAATTTTATTGTTATCGATGTCGAGCATTCGGCTCGCGTGCTAGCGCGCGCGCGCGCGCATCCCCTAGTATTAAAAATACCCAGCGGTGAAGGATGTATATTTGTGAATATGTTGATTTGTTGGTAGCCAAATTGTTTAAAACAGTGCATATTCGTTGTTTGCATGCAATCGGCGAGCAGCGGGCCGGACGCTAGACGCATTGATTTTCTTTCTACTGTCTTGAACAGTTTGGTAAATGTGAGATAATAAATACAATGTACATTTCATGAAGAAATACAAAATCTTGAGCGCTGGTCTACTGAGCGCCAGCGCATACACTAGATAAGATATATTAATTATCATAACTATAAAATATCATAATTTGTTTTTATTTGTAATTTTATTTCGTGTCCAATTGGATTTGCGGCCGCAGGCCGCTCGATTCCGTCGTCGATCGTTGATTATCTCGATGGAATGACGATCATTATCTTCGATGAGCTTTAAAATTGTTGAGTACAATTTTCGTTTCATTACATTGTAAATATCATATATTTTATCTTGACATGATGCACACTACCTATACTATGTAACCAATTAATATTTAAAAATAAATAAAAATAGATTCTAATTGAAAGAAACCAAATTGTTTCATTATTTCTAACCTTTGCAGCTGCCGTACCAAAGACATGATTGTCTTTATTTTTGTTGGTGGTAAATTATTTTGTGTCGAAAAACTTGCTTCTCTGTGGAAGCTTGGGAAAACGTATTTTCAGCACACATTATGCGATTAATAAAAATTGTACAACACTACTTTAATAGTAATGTAAAATCGCGCAATTTTTCTTTAATTATAATAATCTTAATTCTGGGACTCCAACCTGTGTCATTCAGAGATGGCACTAGCATGAACTAAACATCATAAAATAGAATTGTATTCTTTATTTCTATATTTATCGGCAAACGTTGCATTCGGCCCGAGTTGTGTTTGTTTTGAACACAATTCACTTTCTTATCGCTTGCGTCGCGTTGAATGCAACGCATGAGATTCCCAAGTGTCGGCGCTGAAATCCCCTCACGCCGCATGCAGCATATTCTAGTTTAGCTTAGATCGCGGGTATCGTGTCTATTGCAATTCGTGCGCAAGGTCGCGTGGCATCGACGCGCCGGCTTTGCGCATATCTTGCTTTCTTATCATAAACTGTCGCGTCGTTGCTTGCTCGGTTACGGCATGAACTATCCGCGGGTTGTGACCAGTTTTGTGCCGGTCTCTGGATGGTTCTGACGTATTTCTCGCGTCGCGTATCGTTTGTTCGGACCTCTGTTTTCTAAATTTACATTATATTCAATTAGCAAACCACCAATATTTGCGTGTTTTTGTCCATAATTACCGGTTAAGTGTATATTGCAACTCACAAGGTGTCGAGTTGCTAAGTGAATCGGATATTTGCAGTGCCTTGCAATCCGGTGAGCCTCTGCATTGGTAAGTTTACAATTAAATTATAGTTTCCTCTCAATATATGCGTCGAATATTAGTTTGCATGTATGTAGTTTTGTTATCGCGTTTTGTCGCGTATTGCAAAAACATAAGATAGTCGCGTGCCTTGCTGATACAGCACAGAATGAACTGTTCGTCTTTCCTTTGCTAACAAAAGCGCAAGAGTTATATTCTTTTCGAATTTCAATTTTCAAAAATATAAATATAATCAATAATCATATTTCTTTGTTAATATTGTTGAATTTTATATAATGAGGATTTGAAAACCATGTCACATGTAAACGTTTAAGTCATTTGATTTCACTTAACTTTTAGCATTCTAGATTTAAAGCGAATGATTTATGTGAAACTATTTAATAAAATTAATAAATGAGATAAATTAAGATAACAAAACATATTGCAGAAGTAGTGAAAGAAGATAATTGCGACAAGTTTTGAGTTATTTATTTAATGTTTACGTTTTTATTGATTTTATGGAATTTGGTCAATGCATAGATTCACTTTGAATTTGCTGTATGCATTGACTAGTCAATGTATACATAATTTCAAGACTTGTTTTCGTTTTTGTAGTGCGTGTTATCAGTGTTTGGGTTTGTGTGTGTTGCGGCGCGCAATGTTACCTGAGGCAATGTTACTCTGCACGCTGCTGACATCAACGGCGACATTTGGCAAATAGTTTTATTCTAGCCGTCGGACGGTGTGCTCGGCTTTACTTGTGTTCTTAATTAATTCATTAAATTTTTAGAGTGAATTGACCATTGAATCAATTCGAAGATGAATTTGTTTATTATAAAATGTGAATTTAATGTTTTGTGTACTGTTTCCGTCGGTGCATGTGCTAACTCCAATATGGAATATACATAAATATATTCAACTAGATATTCAGTTACACATAGTACGGTGCAAGTGGCTTGCCAAGTAAGTTTTCATATTGTCGAGAACATGTGGGTTGTCATGTATTGTCTTTCTGCGACGAATTAAACATTATGAACTGTCATTTACTGCGATATTGTAAAATAAAAGCTAAGTAAAGTAAACACTTACTGTACGCTATACCCACAATATCGTTATGAAAACGATATCGTTATGAAAACGATATATTATTAAAACCATTGCAAGTCGGCCGACTGCACCATGCGAGTAGTCGGCCGACTAAACAATTAGTCAAACCTGATGTGGATAGCTATTTCGACCATTAGAGGTCTCGTTAGCACACCTACTGGTTTGACAAACACTGCACCGACTTGCCATGGCTTTATATCCAACTGTTCTTATAAAAAGACACGAGAAGGATTGACCGTACAAGGGCAGCGGTAGAGGTGACTCGTGTTCAGGGCACCGTATGAGGGTAGCGATAGAAGTGAGTCGTGTAGGGCACCGTATGAGGGTAGCTAGAAGTGACTCGTGTTCAGGGTACCGTACAAGGGCAGCGATAGAAGTGACTCGTGTTCAGGACACCGTATGAGGGTAGCGGTAGAAGTGACTCGTGTTTAGGGCACCGCACAAGAGCTGAGGTAGAAGTGACTCGTGTTCAGGGCACCGTACATTGATGATTGTATAACTGACTTCTATTTGCCCATTTTTCTTATGAATTAAAATTTCATCTTTTATATATGCATTTTATTTAACTCATCTTATAGAAAATTTTCCGCAGATTAAGACTTTGAAATCTGTTCCCTTCTATCTCTTTTAGTTTACGAGATATTCGCAATTAAAATAAATCGTCAAAAATTGAAAAATTGCAATTTTAAGGACTTTCAGTCGCGTTACCCCATTAAATTAAATTATTTTAAATTTCCGTCTGATAGAGAATTTTCCAATTTTTCATAATCTACAATTTTCTGCCTGCTATCTCTTTTAGTTTGGAAGATATTCGCTGTCGAAAATCGTCGATAAGAACAATCAATTTATAATAATATTATAATAATTATAACAATATTATAATTAGATTAATTTATTTTGAATAAGTATATCCTATTGACTTCTATATTTGAAGTTTGAGTTATGTGTAAAAATTGCTATTTGTTTAGATAGGGTGGTGCATGCGTACTCTCGTGTACGTGTGATACACGGACACGGCCACTTAGGTGCGCGACCACTCACTGATCATAGGCAATCGCTCACTGCCTCATATGTATGCTACACTTTTTGAAACGCTATTTTCTGGAGGTACAATAAAGTATCCTCAATTTGTCTGAATTTGTGTATCTAATGTTTTGTTTCTTCTTTATTTCAGTACAAGTATCTACTCACATTTGATTTGCGGTGTTCGATACACCGGTAAGTAACATTTTTACTGTTTTCCTGCAATTAGAAAATTGATATCTTAAACTTATTTTTGCGGAAATTTCTTCCAAGTACTTCGCAGAAAATTTAAAAATGGAAATTCAAACTTTTTATTGCGGATACCTTCATAAAATGTGGTTCTGAACATTTTATGATAGTAAAATTTTACTCAAGGACCCAAAGTGTAGCCCTGATTTGACCAAATGTGAATATACTTTTCAGCAGAAAACGTATAGATGAAAATTTATAGGTTTTTCTACTGAAGTGCAATAAAATTTTGTGGAAAATTGCAATAAATAGTTGGAATTGTTCATTGCTTAAACATAAACTGAAATAGAGTAGAAACAATACATGTTTGAATTAAATTTCACTTAAATATTAGATGTAACATAGGCCAATATTTGAGCATAAGAAGTCATTATTTCATGATTTTAAATTAAAAGTTTTATTAATTTTAATAATATAAATTCCGGTACTACTATCTGTATCAGTCATACTAGTAAGAAAACAAAAATGATAAAATAGAATTGCATTGTTTATTTCTTGATTTATCTTCACTTTCTTATTGCATTCGCCGCGTGGAATGCAAAGCATGAGATTCTCATAGTCTAGTTTAATTTAAATCGCAGGTATTGCGCCTATTGCAATTCGTGCACAAGGTCGCGTCCCGTCGACGCGCAGCCGACTTTGCGCATCTATTGCAATTCGTGCACAAGATCGCGGGCCGTCTATTGCTTTTACCTGCCGGGTTCATGCAGCAGGGGCAGTCTTATTGTGAATTGTCGCATTGTAACTTCTATTCAAAGATGGGACTAGCATGAACTAAAAATCATAAAATAGAATTGTATTCGTTCTGAATCATATCAGCGTTTGTGTATAAACCACTTTCTTATCGCATCCGCCGTACGAGATGCTACGCGTAAGATTCTCGTCGCGCTGTCGCATGCAGCACATTTTAGTTTAGTTCTTATTACAGGTACCGTGTCTATTGCAATTCGTGCACAAGTTCGCGTGCCGTTGACGCGCAGCCGGTTTTGCGCATCTATTGCAATTCGCGCACAAGGTCGCGTGGTATCGACGCGCTGGCTTTGCGCATCTATTGCTTTTGCCTGCCGGGTTTATGCAGCAGGCACAGAGTCTTATAGTGAACTGTCGCATCCGTGCGTGCGCAGTTTCGGCAAGCGCTATCGATGGATTGCAGTCAGTTGCGGGCTGGTCGCTGGAGTATCTACACGTATTTTCCGCGTCGCGTATCGTTTGATCGAACTTCTATTTTCTAAATTTGTATTTCGAGTATGTTCGGTCATCAATCGACTTAGTTGTAACATGCATCTCCAGTGTTATCTTAGTGATTAATTGTGCGTTTATGTTCATACAAGTTTTTTTTTGCTCGGTTTTGAAGTTCAATTTTCAAATTACAAGATTGCTGCGGTTTTATTGTCGGTTACTGTGTGACTTTGTCGGTCAATCGGATACATATTCCTGCCATGTTTTTTTCCGTCATTAGGAGGTCCTTTCGTGCTTGAGTAAGTACTCGTAACTTATATCTGACCATTTCGAATGTTTGTTTTTCTCCGATGTGTGAATATATTATTATTTTATTGTGTCATAGAGTATAAATTAAAGCAATATTTGCGATTTCATAGGCATTATTAAATTGCTTATGACTGACATTTTCATGCAATATCAAGTTTGTTGCATATATGTAGGTTAGATGGCACTACGATGCACGTTTTCGCGTTAAATATTGCTTGTCGGTGGTAGTGAGTGCACACCGTGTCCGTGTGCGATCACGCAATTTCGCACAAGAGATAAGTTTGTTTACTTGCAGATATTACATCTTGCAGTTCATATTGGCATCGTCTAAGCAAGTATTCTTCAATTCTCAAGTCATGAATATAACTAACAATTTTACATTAGGTGTAATAGTTTATTATAAAAATCTAAACTATCCTCATTATCTCTTTTAGCTTACGAGATATTCGCGATTGAATAAAATGGGCAAAAATGGAAAAATGTCACTTTTTAGCACTTTTAGTTGCATTTTTCGACCTTTTACTGTAGGTAATATAATTATTTTATATTTTTATCTGATAGAGAATTTTCCAGTCTTTCATAATCAGCAATTCTTTGGTTGCTATCGCGTTTAGTTTAAGAGATATTAATTATCAAAAATCGTCGATAAAAAGAATCAAGCACCCCCCTTGGCGATTTTTTCTTAAGACTTAAAATTTCATCTCTCAGATTTCCCTTTTAACTATCTGATAGAGATTGGTCCGTAGATTAAGACGCTGCGATCAGATCTTATTTATCTCTTTTAGTTTACGAGATATTCGCGATTGAATAAAATGGGCAAAAATTGCAAAATGTCACTTTTTAGCACTTTTAGTCGCGTTTTTCGACCTTTTACTATTAGAAATATAATTATTTTATATTTTTGTCTGATAGAGAATTTTCCAATCTTTCATAATCAACAATTCGTTGGTAGCTATCTCTTTTAGTTTAAGAGATATGAATTTTTGAAAATCGTCGAAAAAAGTATCAAGCACCCCCTTGGCAATTTTTCTTAAGACTTAAAATTTCATCTCTCAGATTTCCCTTTTAACTATCTGATAGAGATTGGTCCGTAGATTAAGACGCTGCGATCAGATCTTATTTATCTCTTTTAGTTTACGAGATATTCGCGATTGAATAAAATGGGCAAAAATTGCAAAATGTCACTTTTTAGCACTTTTAGTCGCGTTTTTCGACCTTTTACTATTAGAAATATAATTATTTTATATTTTTATCTGATAGAGAATTTTCCAATCTTTCATAATCAACAATTCGTTGGTAGCTATCTCTTTTAGTTTAAGAGATATGAATTTTTGAAAATCGTCGAAAAAAAGTATCAAGCACCCCCCCTTGGCAATTTTTTCTTAAGACTTAAAATTTCATCTCTCAGATTTCCCTTTTAACTATCCTATCTGATAGAGATTGGTCCGTAGATTAAGACGCTGCGATCAGATCTTATTTATCTCTTTTAGTTTACGAGATATTCGCGATTGAATAAAATGGGCAAAAATTGCAAAATGTCACTTTTTAGCACTTTTAGTCGCGTTTTTCGACCTTTTACTGTAGGAAATATAATTATTTTATATTTTTATCTGATAGAGAATTTTCCAATCTTTCATAATCAACAATTCGTTGGTAGCTATCTCTTTTAGTTTAAGAGATATGAATTTTTGAAAATCGTCGAAAAAAGTATCAAGCACCCCTTGGCAATTTTTCTTAAGACTTAAAATTTCATCTCTCAGATTTCCCTTTTAACTATCCTATCTGATAGAGATTGGTCCGTAGATTAAGACGCTGCGATCAGATCTTATTTATCTCTTTTAGTTTACGAGATATTCGCGATTGAATAAAATGGGCAAAAATTGCAAAATGTCACTTTTTAGCACTTTTAGTCGCGTTTTTCGACCTTTTACTGTAGAAATATAATTATTTTATATTTTTATCTGATAGAGAATTTTCCAATCTTTCATAATCAACAATTCGTTGGTAGCTATCTCTTTTAGTTTAAGAGATATGAATTTTTGAAAATCGTCGAAAAAAAGTATCAAGCACCCCCCCTTGGCAATTTTTTCTTAAGACTTAAAATTTCATCTCTCAGATTTCCCTTTTAACTATCCTATCTGATAGAGATTGGTCCGTAGATTAAGACGCTGCGATCAGATCTTATTTATCTCTTTTAGTTTACGAGATATTCGCGATTGAATAAAATGGGCAAAAATTGCAAAATGTCACTTTTTAGCACTTTTAGTCGCGTTTTTCGACCTTTTACTGTTAGAAATATAATTATTTTATATTTTTATCTGATAGAGAATTTTCCAATCTTTCATAATCAACAATTCGTTGGTAGCTATCTCTTTTAGTTTAAGAGATATGAATTTTTGAAAATCGTCGAAAAAAGTATCAAGCACCCCCTTGGCAATTTTTCTTAAGACTTAAAATTTCATCTCTCAGATTTCCTTTTAACTATCCTATCTGATAGAGATAGGTCCGTAGATTAAGACGCTGCGATCAGATCTTATTTATCTCTTTTAGTTTACGAGATATTCGCGATTGAATAAAATGGGCAAAAATTGCAAAATGTCACTTTTTAGCACTTTTAGTCGCGTTTTTCGACCTTTTACTATTAGAAATATAATTATTTTATATTTTTATCTGATAGAGAATTTTCCAATCTTTCATAATCAACAATTCGTTGGTAGCTATCTCTTTTAGTTTAAGAGATATGAATTTTTGAAAATCGTCGAAAAAAAGTATCAAGCACCCCCCCTTGGCGATTTTTTCTTAAGACTTAAAATTTCATCTCTCAGATTTCCTTTTAACTATCCTATCTGATAGAGATTGGTCCGTAGATTAAGACGCTGCGATCAGATCTTATTTATCTCTTTTAGTTTACGAGATATTCGCGATTGAATAAAATGGGCAAAAATTGCAAAATGTCACTTTTAGCACTTTTAGTCGCGTTTTTCGACCTTTACTATTAGAAATATAATTATTTTATATTTTTATCTGATAGAGAATTTTCCAATCTTTCATAATCAACAATTCGTTGGTAGCTATCTCTTTTAGTTTAAGAGATATGAATTTTTGAAAATCGTCGAAAAAAAGTATCAAGCACCCCCCCTTGGCGATTTTTTCTTAAGACTTAAAATAGAGATTGATCCGTAGATTAAGACGCTGCGATCAGATCTTATTTATCTCTTTTAGTTTACGAGATATTCGCAATTGAAAGAAAATCGTCAAAAATTGAAAAATTCCCGAGTGTCGTTGTTGGAATCTTTGCACGCCGCATGCAGTATATTCTAGTTTAGTTTAGATCGCAAGTATCGTGTCTATTTCATTTCATGCACAAGGTCGCGTGGTATCGACGCACCGGCTTTGCGCATCTATTGCTTTTACCTTCGGGGTTTGCGCAGCAGGTACAGATTCTTATTGTAAACTGTTGCATCGTTGCTTGTGCAGTTTTGATAAGCGCTATCGATAGATTGCAACCAGTTTCGTGCCGGTCTCTAGCGTATCCAGACGTATTTCGCGCAACGCGTGTCGTTTTATCAGATTTCTATTTTATAAGTTGCATTATATTCGGTCATCAATCGACTTAGTTGTAATATGCATCTGCAGCGTTTTATTAATGATTAATTGTGCATTTGATATTTATACTTCATATTACAATGCGGTTTTATTGTCAGTTATTGTGTGGTCGGTCGCTAGATCAACTGGAAACATAATCGAGCTTGAGTAAGTAACTTTTATCTGACCATTGCGATACTCAGCACAGAAAGTTTGTTTTCCATTGTATGAAATGTTTTTATTTTAACTTATGTATTGAATTGTTGAGGCAGTTACATGATGAAACTCTATAATTATCGTAAAATAAATGGATTTATCTTTTATGTTTTCTTTTAATTGCAGTACTTGCCCTACCCTTGCAATCCGATGAGCGCTGCATTGATAAGTTTATAATTAAGTTATATTATTCAGTTAAATGGTTTAAGGCCTGCGTGTTGTACATTTCACTTATTGGTAATATAGAAAACGGATCATATTGCGGGAAACCTTTGTGAAATGTTCAAATTTTTCATCGGATTCTGATAGCGCAAGAGAGGTTTTGTTGATTTTTTTTATTGATTTAGTTGAGTCTCATTCGGTGTACTGTAGCAGGGTACTAGTACTCGTTGCGCTAGGAATTGTAGTTTTTTGATATAACACGCGAACGCGGTGTCACAATAAGTTTGGAATAATTTGTTCAGATGCAGAATTTAATTCTGTATCTCTCTGTTTTGAAATTTATAGCAAGAAAATTCCGTAACTCGAGTTATATTGAAAGTTGTGTGTATACGCACTAGTACTCGTTGCGCTAGGAATTGTAGTTTTATTGATATAACACGCGAACGCGGTGTGATAATAAGTTCGGAATAATTTTCCCACATGCAGAATTTAATTCTGTATCTCCCAGTATTGAAATTTATTGCAAGAAAATTCCGTAACGCGAGTTAAATTGAAAGTTGTGTGTATACGCAATAGTACTCGTTGCGCTAGGAATTGTAGTTTTATTGATATAACACGCAAACGCGGTGTCTCAATACGTTCGGCATAATTTTCCCACATGCACAATTTAATTCTGTATCTCTCTGTATTGAAATTTATTGCAAGAAAATTCCGTAACGCGAGTTGTAATGATAGTTGTGTGTCTACGCGCTTGTATTCGAACTCGTTGCGCTAGGAATTGTAGTTTTTTTATTAGAACTCGCAAACGCGGTCTTAAACTTAGTTCGGAATAATTTTCCCAAGTGCGGAATTTAATTCTTTATTTCCCTGTATCGAAATTTATTGCGAGAAAGTTCCGTAACGCGAGTTATAATGAAAGTTGTTTGTATACGCACTAGTACTCGTATCGCTTATGATTGTAGTTTTTTTTAATTTATAACACGCGAACTCGGTGTCACAAAAATTCGGAATAATTTTCCCAGATGCAGAATTTAATTCCGTATCTCCCTGTATTGAAATTTATTGCGAAAAAAATCCGATACGCAAGTTATATTGAAAGTTGTATGTTTGGCCGTAGAACTCGGTATTTAGTGGAGTTTCATTTGGAGTACTGTAGCAGTGTGGCGATAGAAGTGATTCGTGTTTAGGGCACCGTACGAATGTGGCGGTAGAAGTAACTCGTGTTTAGGGCACCGTACGAAGGTAGCGGTAGAAGTGAGTCGTGTTCATAAAATATAAATTATTTTTTGGACGTTTTAGCGCAGGAAATTTAATTATTTTATACTTTTATCTGATAGAGAATTTTCCAAAATTTCATAATATTTTATCCGTTGGTCGCTAACGTTTTTAGTTTAAATGATATTCCTTACCAAAAATACTCAAAAAACATGACGCAGCACTCCCCTTTGCCCATTTAAGTGAATACTTAAATTAGGCCCGATATTGTGAACACCAATTACTTAATTATCTAAGATACACAGTAAACTTTTACGAAGACAATAAATTATTTATTTGTAATGGTAAATTAAATTGCGGTTTTTTGTCAATCTTATTACATCCCAGAGTCAATATATTCTTTTCTTAAGCCGATAAATATTGAAAGTAACAGTAGATTCCGTGTATATGTGCTATTTCAATATTGTAAATTTTAGTTTAGTATTCTCAACTACGTGTTTATCAGTACGTTTGTGTATAAACAACTTTTTTTGTTCGAGTGACGCGTGTTATCGCTGCGTACCCGCCTTGTACCTGGCTACGCGCGGCGTACACGGCAGTCGTTTCACCGCGTGGTCCGCAAACGTTCCTCTCTGGTCGCCATGCGTTTTAAGATTTTAATTGGATTAATCGTCGTGTATTCTTTCGGCCATTGTCAAAATATTTGAAATGAGCATGTGTGCCTGTTTTGTTTAATGATTTATGGCGGTTAGAGTCTTCTTAGGTGAAATAAGTGTCCGTTAATCCCTGCGCGAGTTTTCAGTTGATAGAATATATTTCAGGATAGAAAATCTCCTCATCAATGCACAGGTAGGTGGATAATTTAAATTTATCGCGGAAAGTTAAGGGGGTTTAACTTAAATTAATTATTCCATCTGAGGGATATTAATTTTGTAGATTACAAACACGTGGTGGAATGTTTATCCAAATTCTTCTTAGTCGCGTTTCCAAAAATAACATGCTTGATTTAATTATTACAAGCACGGTTTTAAAAATTATCTGAGGATTATTAAAATGACAATATTCGTGTTGTCGACCGCGCTCACTTTGCCGTCGGCAGTCGGTTCGGTCATGTTTTCGATGATCATGAAACATTTTAATCGAATTGCATCATTAAATGAATAATTTATTGTTGAAATAAAATCTGAACGGTGAATAGTTTTTAGTTTTCGCAGCCTTAGTAAATCTTAATATTTACAAAGAAATAGTTATTTTTATCGTCTTTAACCACTGTGTTGTTACGCGCCGTCGCTTGCCGGGTATTGATTTAGATGTTTTCCGCCGGATATTCTATCAATTTATGATGATGCTTTACTCGTCGCTTACCTGATACAGTTGATGCTACCATCAATTAATAAATATATATTCATAATATATTAAAATGTAAGTGTTTTATTTTTGTAGCACCTTTTTGTTTTCCGATGATTTTCGGGTAAAATCTCTGATTTTATATTAAAATATTGTTGTTAATTTGCAAATTTCCCTCTTCGTATTGTGAATATTGACTCCCTTTGTAGTTTCTAAAATTTTCTTTTTGTAACACCATGTATATTAGTTCTCCTAACACTACGTAGAAAATCGCCTGTATTTGTTGTTTTTAGGGTTTTCCTGATTTTCCTTTGAATTTTCTTTTTGTGACACCCTGTATGTTAGTTTCCCGGAGCCTCGGGTGAAAAATGAATGATATTTGAAGTGTTGAGAGTTTTTTGTTACACTTAAAATTTTTCTTTTGTAACACCCTGTATATTCATTTCCATTTTCAATCGCCTAGAAAATTGACTATTTACTAATTTCATTATCCCAGTAGAACATTATGAAGTAATACTTGCTGGCATGTGTGCGGCTAAGAAGGTCGTAAGTCCTGTTTCAATATGGCGACATGTATTTTGTTGACTTATAAAATCTAAACTTGTATTCTATTGTTAATAAAGAAATAGTAAGATATATTTACTTCTTTGATTTGTGCGTACCCCTTCTATCATTACAGACACAGGTGTCTGAGAGAGTTCCCTCTCTCAGGGGATGATCCCCACTATAAAAATTGTTAAGGTATCCTGTATGATTCGTGTACTCCTTCTCTCATTTCAGGTACAGGTCAGAACTGGTAAGAATATTTTTAAGTGTCACCTCTCTTGCGGTGACTTAAAACTTAGAAATATTTTTCAAGACCTTATAAGGATTGTCCTTATAAGGAGTTCCTCTCTCTGGGGTGATCCCCACCATAAAAATTGTTGATATGCCTGATAATTTCGGGGATGAAGCGCAGAGACATCGTAGCTGTAGGATGGGCCGGGAGCAATGGACGCATCGAAGCAGTGGGCGATCTCCTAGAGCGCCTCCGGCGTAGACTGTCTTATAACGACACGTGCCAAAAAATTTAAAAATCTCATCCTCTCCTGTTCTCTTTCTTCTCTATCTCCTCCTCTTCTCTACTCTACTCTCTGTTCTCTTCCTTCTATTTTCTCCTATTCTCTACTACTCATTTTTCTATTTCTCTGTTCTCCCGTTCTCCTTTTACTTTCTTATTTCTCATGTTGCCTTCACTTATATTTCAATTTCTCTTATATTTCGTTGCAATTCATATATGCAACCCAAATTACACCAGATATTTTTATATTTGAGAAAAATGCCTCTTGTACCTGAGATTCGATCCGTGTCTGCTAGCATGCCAGCAGGTGCACGTCTCCACTCGACCACCGAGTGTTTTTATCATTATTATTTGATTCTTCTATATATGTTTCTGTTTTTATCATGTTTTTAAAAACAACAACACAATTCAAGCAACAGCAATGCATTGTACACGCTTCACGCACATAAGATTTATATACTATATGATTTAAGACACCGATACTGAAAACAACAAAGGGGATGCCACAAAGAACTAAGAATTAGTTTATAACATTACAATGTGTTTTATTGACAACATTTAAAATACATTTATCTTTCAAATAAAAAAAAAACATTGACGAATCTCAAATCTCGTAGCAATAAAGACTTACCTTAAAATGTGCGCACCTCCAATACTTCTTTCATGTATATCGCAGTTTCCATGACTCCCAAATTCAAAAACTGAGCACCAACGTTGTCTATCAGCAAGAATTAATAATAAAACCAAGTTTTGCCAATATGCGAGAAGATAAACGACTGCCGATGAACACGCACGATGCGCACATAAGACCAACACCGTTGCAGATAATTCCATAACCGAATAATACTTAGCGACGGCCGACGGAACATCCCAAGCGCACAGACGTACAGGTTGCTCCACATTAGCCTGTTACGAAAGACCGATGAAGGCAATTACAGAATTAAAGTAAGAAATGCGAAAAGTCGCACGAAGATCGACTGATGAACAAAACACGTGTTAACTGTAGAACAGCGCGCGATCGACTAAACTGTCGAGAGAATTGATATCAGGCGTAAACAAAGCAGATAGCAAAAAACGCTCTCAGTGAAAATACATTTATAAGTTAAAAATGTACAAGTTTCGACTTGTAGTAAGCAAATATAAGTGCCGATTCTGAACCGGATGCCATAAAAAGTGTCATATTGTAGTTAATGATAAACGCTATTTGCGACACGTGACAACACGTCCATAGCAGTGAATTGACTATTTACAGTGCTGCGCTTTAACGCTGCACTTAACAAAGCAAAGAGTAAATGCAAACTAACAATTTGCACTTGATAAACAAATTTATCAGGTAGTAATGCATTCATAGGAACATTGCTTTCATGTGCAGCAAATTACATTTAACACTAACTGCAACATGGCGGTATCGAATCAAAACATAACACACATTAATTCGACAATACAAATTTGTGCAATATATCTACAGACTAAAACAAGTTTAAAATTATTGTAGCATTTTGTGCACAGAATCAAAATCAGCCGAATTCTGCTCATTTTAGTCCAAACTAAATTTATAACTAAAGTTTGACGTTGCTTATCTCAGTCAAACTAAAGAATAACTAAAGCTTAAAATATAGAATAAAATGTAAATATAAACTAAAGATTTCGTCGGGCGTGGAATTGAATATGACTATAGTAAAAATAATGCAATGTAACTTATATCACAAGGCAATACAATATGACATGTTACGCAATAGCAATACAATCTAACATTTATTGCAACAACAATTTGTAATGAAATCTTGGGCTGCATTTTGAAATAAAGTGTGTCGTAAAACTAAATTTGCCGCTGTTTTCCAGCAGCATTAAATTTTCAATCAAGTTGTTTTCATATTATATAAACAAATACATATTCTTAAAATCGCAGGTAACAATTCTTCAGCTCTTGTTCAGTCTCGTCGAGTCTTATCCTGCGCAACTGGTTGGATTTTGAAGCTGGTTTCACATCTCCGACATTTCAAGTCTTTCTTTTTTCGCACTCTTCTTCTTAGGTTCATCCTCGGTGCTACCTTTCATAAACGACGCCGCGTTAAACCTAAAATATACATATTATTAGAATGCAACGTATGTATATTTTTAGTCTTTCGTGATATGAAATGCCCCAAAGTATATGAAAAATGATATCAAAAATAAAATATTACATAAGATTACTTACATTTTGGGAAAAATTAAGCGGTGTCCTGAGAACACGTTGTAAAGAAACCTAAAGATGCTTTCTTGTTAGGCTTGTTCTATTTTCAACAAAACTCTCTCCAATACAGGGCGAGAAATCATTTTGTCCGGCACCATAATCTGCGTAAAAAATTTAGGAAAACATTAAATTCTATCACTTACAATTTGGAACAAATCCGAAAATCCTAACACGTTCTGAGAAAACCAAAAGACGCGATAAGCCCGTGCAAATTAATAGGTCGGTTCCACATCCACCTGGGGTGAAAACAAAACTGCATTAGCATAACAACGAACAAGGAGTAATTCAAACAATTAACATCCAATTTACTCACCTTGGTACTGATTCTCACGGCAAACTAGACTAGAATCCAAAAATCAAATAAACAGCCCATCTTTAAAAACGGGTCTGTTGTTCTTAAGACGGTGCTCCCGAGAACTATAAAAAAAGAGAATTAAATATAGTAGTTTATAGTTTATAGTAGTACTTTTTATGTACAATTTTTAAGGCTCATATAGAACACAAACATTTTTGTAAAGGTTACTTCACCCTTTATATATGTGTGGGACAGCAAAATATTCTTTATTTCTATTTCAGTGCTAAAGTGATAGAATTATAACACTTCACATTGTAAAATTGAAATAAATAATTATATAAGTTATTATATTAACTTAATAAAAACAATAGTAAAATTTTATATATTTATGTTATATATATTATATTTTATGTATAATTGTGACAACATATCGGGGCTAAGCTAACACACACGTGGATTGTAAGCGTACTTTACACTTTATAAAACACGTTTAAATGTCAATAAATTTATATTTATTTCCTTCCCTGTGTTACTGAGTTATAATTGTAACTCAACTTCATATAAATTTAACCTAACAATTAAATAAAATTTTAAATATTTATGTTTTATGTATTATATTTTATGTTGGCATTCGTGGTTGGTATAATTGAGACAATCTACCGAGGCTAAGTTAACACGCACGTGGTGTGTAAAGCGTACTTTACACTTAATATAACACGTTTATATGCCAATAAACTTATATTCACTTGTTAGTGTTTGTATTATAATTGTAACTCCACTTTTTAAAATTGAAATAAATAATTATATAACTGATTATGTTAACTTAATAACAACAAAAGTAATTTTTTTATATTATATTATTTATTTTATAACTTAGGTAGAGCCACATTTCCACCGAGTGTTTTGAAAATTCACACAAATCGTAAAAGTTTAAGAAGTTTAAAGTTTAAAGTTTAAGCATTTCTAGCGTGATTTCGAGAGGCGGCGATGTCGCATCGTATAAAATGCCTGTCGCTTTATCTAAATTTGAAAATATCATTAAAATCGCACAAACGGTTCCCGAGATACAGCCAAATTTCCACCGAGTGTTTTGAAAATTCACACAAATCGTAAAAGTTTCCGAGCAATTTAAAGGCATTTCTAGCGTGCTTTCGGGGGGCGGCAATGTCGCATCGTATAAAATGCCTATCGCTTTAACTAAATTGGAAAATATCGTTAAAATCGCACAAATGGTTCCCGAGATAAAGCCAAATTTCCACCGAGTGTTGCGAAAATTCATACAAATCGTAAAAGTTTCAGAGCAATTTTAATGCATTTCTAGCGTGATTTCGGGGGGCGGTAATGTCGCATCGTATAAAATGCCTATCGCTTTATCTAAATTTGAAAATATCATTAAAATCGCACAAACGGTTCCCGAGATACAGCCAAATTTCCACCGAGTGTTTTGAAAATTCACACAAATCGTAAAAGTTTCAGAGCAATTTTAAGGCATTTCTAGCGTGATTTCGGGGGCGGCAATGTCGCATCGTATAAAATGCCTATCGCTTTATCTAAATTTGAAAACAGTGTTAAAATCGCACAAACGGTTCCCGAGATACAGCCAAATTTCCACCGAGTGTTTTGAAAATTCACAGCAATCGTAAAAGTTTAAGAACGATTTTATAGCATTTGTAGCGTGATTTCGGGGGGCGGCGATGTCGCATCGTATAAAATGTCTATCGCTTTATACAAATTTGAAAATATCATTAAAATCGCACAAACGGTTCCCGAGATACAGCCAAATTTCCACCGAGTGTTTTGAAAATTCACACAAATCGTAAAAGTTTCAGAGCAATTTTAAGGCATTTCTAGCGTGATTTCGGGGGGCGGCAATGTCGCATCGTATAAAATGCCTATCGCTTTATCTAAATTTGAAAATTTCATTAAAATCGGGCAAACGGTTCCCGAGATACAGCCAAATTTCCACCGAGTGTTTTGAAAATTCACACAAATCGTAAAAGTTTCAGAGCAATTTTAATGCATTTCTAGCGTGATTTCGGGGGGCGGTAATGTCGCATCGTATAAAATGCCTATCGCTTTATCTAAATTTGAAAATATCATTAAAATCGCACAAACGGTTCCCGAGATACAGCCAAATTTCCACCGAGTGTTTTGAAAATTCACACAAATCGTAAAAGTTTCAGAGCAATTTTAATGGCATTTCTAGCGTGATTTCGGGGGCGGCAATGTCGCATCGTATAAAATGCCTATCGCTTTATCTAAATTTGAAAATATCATTAAAATCGCACAAACGGTTCCCGAGATACAGCCAAATTTCCACCGAGTGTTTTGAAAATTCACACAAATCGTAAAAGTTTAAGAACGATTTTATAGCATTTCTAGCGTGATTTCGGGGGGCGGCGATGTCGCATCGTATAAAATGTCTATCGCTTTATACAAATTTGAAAATATCATTAAAATCGCACAAACGGTTCCCGAGATACAGCCAAATTTCCACCGAGTGTTTTGAAAATTCACACAAATCGTAAAAGTTTCCGAGCAATTTAAAGGCATTTCTAGCGTGATTTCAGGGGGCGGCAATGTCGCATCGTATAAAATGCCTATCGCTTTATCTAAATTTGAAAATATCATTAAAATCGCACAAACGGTTCCCGAGATACAGCCAAATTTCCACCGAGTGTTTTGAAAATTCACACAAATCGTAAAAGTTTCCGAGAGATTTAAAGGCATTTCTAGCGTGATTTCGGGGGCGGCAATGTCGCATCGTATAAAATGCCTATCGCTTTATACTAAATTTGAAAATATCATTAAAATCGCACAAACGGTTCCCGAGATACAGCCAAATTTCCACCGAGTGTTTTGAAAA
Organism: Dalotia coriaria; assembly: GCF_025399875.1. NCBI lineage: Eukaryota > Metazoa > Arthropoda > Insecta > Coleoptera > Staphylinidae > Dalotia > Dalotia coriaria. The sequence goes on from NW_027045445.1 coordinate 9,299,987, forward strand.
TTCACACAAATCGTAAAAGTTTAAGAGCAATTTTAATGCATTTCTAGCGTGATTTCGGGGGCGGCGATGTCGCATCGTATAAAATGCCTATCGCTTTATCTAAATTTGAAAATATCATTAAAATCGCACAAACGGTTCCCGAGATACAGCCAAATTTCCACCGAGTGTTTTGAAAATTCACACAAATCGTAAAAGTTTAAGAACGAATTTTAAAGGCATTTCTAGCGTGATTTCGGGGGCGGCAATGTCGCATCGTATAAAATGCCTATCGCTTTATCTAAATTTGAAAATATCATTAAAATCGCACAAACGGTTCCCGAGATACAGCCAAATTTCCACCGAGTGTTTTGAAAATTCACGCAAATAGTAAAAGTTTAAGAGCGATTTTAAGGCATTTCTAGCGTGATTTCAGGGGTCGGCAATGTCGCATCGTATAAAATGCCTATCGCTTTATCTAAATTTGAAAATATCATTAAAATCGCACAAACGGTTCCCGAGATACAGCCAAATTTCCACCGAGTGTTTTGAAAATTCACACAAATCGTAAAAGTTTAAGAACAATTTTAGGCATTTCTAGCGTGATTTCATGGGGCGGCGATGTCGCATCGTATAAAATGCCTATCGCTTCATCTAAATTTGAAACTATCATTAAAATCGCACAAACGGTTCCCGAGATACAGCCAAATTTCCACCGAGTGTTTTGAAAATTCACACAAATCGTAAAAGTTTAAGAACGATTTTATGGCATTTCTAGCGTGATTTCGGGGAGCGGCGATGTCGCATCGTATAAAATGCCTATCGCTTTATACAAATTTGAAAATATCATTAAAATCGCACAAACGGTTCCCGAGATACAGCCAAATTTCCACCGAGTGTTTTGAAAATTCACACAAATCGTAAAAGTTTAAGAGCAATTTTAAGGCATTTCTAGCGTGATTTCGGGGGCGGCAATGTCGCATCGTATAAAATGCCTATCGCTTTATACAAATTTGAAAATATCATTAAAATCGCACAAACGGTTCCCGAGATACAGCCAAATTTCCACCGAGTGTTTTGAAAATTCACACAAATCGTAAAAGTTTAAGAACAATTTTAAAGGCATTTCTAGCGTGATTTCAGGGGCGGCAATGTCGCATCGTATAAAATGCCTATCGCTTTATCTAAATTTGAAAATATCATTAAAATCGCACAAACGGTTCCCGAGATACAGCCAAATTTCCACCGAGTGTTTTGAAAATTCACACAAATCGTAAAAGTTTAAGAGCAATTTTAAGGCATTTCTAGCTTGATTTTAAAGGGCGGCAATGTCGCATCGTATAAAATGTCTATCGCTTTATACAAATTTGAAAATATCATTAAAATCGGGCAAACGGTTCCCGAGATACAGCCAAATTTCCACCGAGTGTTTTGAAAATTCACACAAATCGTAAAAGTTTCAGAGCAATTTTAATGCATTTCTAGCGTGATTTCGGGGGGCGGTAATGTCGCATCGTATAAAATGCCTATCGCTTTATCAAAATTTGAAAATTTCATTAAAATCGGGCAAACGGTTCCCGAGATACAGCAAAATTTCCACCGAGTGTTTTGAAAATTCACAGCAATCGTAAAAGTTTAAGAACGATTTTATAGCATTTGTAGCGTGATTTCGGGGGGCGGCGATGTCGCATCGTATAAAATGTCTATCGCTTTATACAAATTTGAAAATATCATTAAAATCGCACAAACGGTTCCCGAGATACAGCCAAATTTCCACCGAGTGTTTTGAAAATTCACACAAATCGTAAAAGTTTGAGAGCGATTTTATGGCATTTCTAGCGTGATTTCGGGGGGCGGCAATGTCGCCTCGTATAAAATGCCTATCGCATTGCAAGTTTTTAAAGTTTTTAAATTTCGATAAAAAGCAAACTGTCGAGGCGCCCAATTTCGCCGATTTTCGATTGCAAATACCATCCAAACTAAAAGAGATTGCAACCACAAAATAGGATATTATGGAAGATTTGAAAATTCTCTGTCAGATGGATATTTAAAATAATTTAATTTCATGAGTCGATTTGCAAACGATACTCGTGTGTATATTCCGATGCGGTATGTATACGTGCACAATAACAAATCTTATCACTTATCGTTCTAAACCGGTGTGCTTGCGTATGAATAAGACTTCTAGAACGATGCATGCGCGACCAGATGAGTTCAACAAAGACAACAATTTCAGCAAAGGAAAATGTGGAAAACCTGTACTTACCACTATTTCTCGACACGTAATTCCTTGAAATAAGAACATGACGGCGGTGGATTATCACAAAATACAGTTTATCGAAAGAAAACCTCAACGCGAATTAACAAATAACAAACTCACAACGAAAACGATTGTAGCGAAAAACGTGTCTGACTCCACGAACGCCCGGTGCTGAACTAAGCGCGCGTGTAAGTCGAGCACGCTCAACATATACATACAAGCATTTAAATGAAGCGTGTACTTCCACCAACACTTAAGAACCGTTTATCTCATAAACTAATAGAGGTACACAAAAACGGATATCGACATAATGTTCAGCACACAATTCTAGATATGATAAAGCTTTAAAATTTGTACTTTTGAATAAGTAAAAATAAAATTGATTTTGAAAATGACAGCGCCATCTATTATCTTAATTCATTATTAGAGCAGCGCCACCAGTAGCAGTTGCAAGCAGGTTGTTGCTGGTTGTCAACGGGATTGAAGTAAACGTCAAAACAAATTGACGTGGATGTCTCGCCCGCGATGATGGTATTATAATCCTCATAATCGAAGGAAAATACCGAAAATGGATGACTGATAACGTGAAAGGGTCGCCCCGCACGCATTGTATACAACAACGACCGCCCGCCGCATAAGTTTACGTACACGACGCCAAAGACGCCGCATCGCCAATCCATCAACTGGCATAATTCGGTAAGCATGAGCTGGGGCACCAACCCGGAGACAATTTCACAATTGTCGGTCGATGCTCATTAATATTAATTTAAACGGCATATAATTGGACCATTTATTGACCTAATTACTTGTGTTTTAGGCTTGCATTTGTACAAATATTAGAATATAATCATGGATGAGGATTTATTATCACCAGGGAGTAGCAAAAAAAGTGTAGTGTCACAGGCATGGACTCGAATTTCACAGGTAATTTACCTTATTCACATTATTTAAATGCCTCACATTAATATAAAAGTTAGAAAATATTAATATGCTTAATACTATATGAAATGACTAGAAAATTAACAAAATATCAATGCAAAACAATTAGATATATCAAAGTCAGCTGGATAGTTGGACGCCGTATCCAAAAGGTCGTTGGGGTGGCGCTCTAGCGCTGCTCGTGCTTTTCTCCTTCCGCATCATCAGCAAGCAGGTACGCCGCCGGCACGGCACCCTTAGTATAATTTGCTTTCTCTGTTTGTAGTGGTACCAGGGCGTGGTGGACAGTACAGTGCCATTTAAGGCAGGCAGATGGATCTTTGCCGTGCTCTTCGTGGCCGGATTCCTGGCTCGAGTCCTGATCGCGCAGGTATCCTCCCTAATTATTTACATATCTCATCTATCACCTCATATTCTTACTCATTCAGATCTTGTCGAAACGAACAGTTGAGTGTTTTTGTCCACCACCGCCTCTGGGTGCCTGTTAAATCTAAGCAAATTATACTTGGGGTCGGCTCATTCTATACCTAAATGTTAGACAGACTTAGAAAGTAACACAATTTCGTTGCAGGGATGGTACATAGTCACCTACGCCCTCGGCATTTACCATTTAAATCTATTTATTGCATTTTTAACGCCAAAAATCGATCCAGCGATGGACTTTGATGGTAAGACACGTATAAATTTATTAGGCGAATGATATAATATAAATACACTTCTCACCAGCTGAAGAAAATGGTCCGGAGCTGCCTACGAGAGCAAACGAAGAATTCCGGCCGTTCATCCGCCGCCTGCCCGAATTCAAGTTCTGGTATTCCGTCACGAAAAGCACGCTATTTGCGCTGTTCTGCACGCTGTTCGACTGCTTCAATGTGCCGGTGTTCTGGCCAATTCTCGTCATGTACTTCTTCACGCTGCTGTGCATCACGATGAAGCGCCAGATCCGACACATGATCAAGTATCGTTATCTGCCGTTCACGCACGGCAAACCCAAGTACCAGGGACACGAAGACACGGGGAAGGTGGTCGGCGGCGCCAATTGACCCCGCGGATGTTTATAAAATATAAGTTTTCAATCTAGCATAACAGACGGGCGTAAACGTACACGCGTGCACGTGTACAATGAACGATTCACGCTAGCGATTACTTTCACTTAAAACATTGATGAATAAATTTCAACATTAGATACGTGTTTCTACAGATGCATACGCAGTCGGATTGCGGGCATAGTCATGGAGCAAATGGGGAACTTTAACTTGTAACTAGCAAACATAAAATGTATTATTTCGACATAAGTTGTTTATACCGCGAGTTGTTTTCTTGGTGTTTTTCGTTATTCCTACCTTTGTTGGAAGAGTGTGTATTAGTATCATTTGTATTTGTACACCTAATTTTCAATTTACGTGTAAATAAACTTCAAACACTTACACAATTTATATGAAGTGATTTGTATTATGGATAATATTATTAAAATTTTAAAATATGCAGAAAAAATGACAGTAACGCGAAATATCCACTGTGCAATGCATAAAAAACCAAATTGCAATGTTTATGTTGTTTTCATTTCCTACAATTTTGATATTTTGATAAAGAACTCAGGAAAAAATAAATTGCTCGTCATTTTGACATGACTTTCATAAATATGCGATGACGAAGCAAAAATTTGAACGAGTAAACGATATAAGTGAGTATAAAATCAAAAAATTGCGCTAAATAGTTCAATTATTGCTATTTTACGCGTTTTGTTTTAAAAACTAAAAAGAGGTAAGTGAATTAAGTATTTTGCACTCGAATATGCTGTGAAAAGTTTATCTTTTTTCATTTAAATGAAATTTTCTTAAGATGTATGCAGCAATTTTCAACGTTTTAATCTGGTTAAATTCCAAAGTGCAAAATCATGCGATTTGCACTCGTATGTACAAAAATAATATTTTAACAGTTGTTCTCTAAATGAACCAACATGTTAAGATAAATAAATATCATAATCAATTGTTTTTATGATTAAAATATATATAAAAATATGGCACTCTTACGCGAATTGTCCTCGTTCTAATAGTTTGACGATCCGTTTCAATTCCGTAATCCGCAACCGATTTGTTTCCAGACGTTTCTCCAAATCTTCGCATATTGGTCGCGTTATTTTGGACACGATGTGCACATGATTCAAAGTTTTTAATGCCTCATTGTGCATACTAATTAGAAAATCATCGCACTCGTCATCCGGTGCATCTTTATGATTATCTTTCTCTTCCTGCACTAGATTTTTAGGCAATGTAGACAAAGCTTCCAAGTTATGTGTGGCTAGTTTTGAATCAGCAATTTCCAGCTTAATTTCCAACCGACGATCGCTATCACTTAATGATTGGAAGGCTATTACCTGTACTTGATTGTCTACAGAACCAGCATTCTTTGGGAATACTGAGAATATCAAACCAACAAAAAAACGTTCCATCATTTGGTACAAAGCTTGAGTTTTAATATCTAAAAATAAAAAAAATGTTTAAATATTATTTACAGAATTATTAACTTTTCAAATAACTCACCAACATGACTTGGCCAAACTGTAATATGTGGATGCGAGTGATACCAGCCAATTACTCTGAGTTCTTTCTTGAGTCGATTAGAAAGTTTCTCAGCTAAGTTAAAAGATTGCAGAAGTTGTTCAGATGATATTTCAACTCTATCTGGTTGTTTATCAATGCGCCGCAGAATAGTACAAGCTGATATATGTGAGGTAGAAGTAGTTTCATCCACCTAACAGTAAAAACCATCAATTTATAACAAAATCAAACTTAGTAACCTTAAAAATCAAAGCTTACGTTTCCGATTAGAAGACCCATGACTTCCTCCTTTTCGGTGGACAGCGCGTGTTGCAGACATACCGCATATACATCAGCGTTTAAAATTACTTTGTTTAAGTATTTAGGTTCCATCTTGTCCGGTTTTTAAGACATTAAGAAAAAGTTCACGAAGTTTACAATTAGTTAAACTGTTCTTTAGTAAACATCAATGTTAGGCAACCAAGTTAGCAGCAATGCAACGCATAAAATACATCTGCGCAATAAATTATTAAATCATAGTTTTCCGCAGCAGAAATACTACAAAAAATCAATTATTCTAACATTGATCTTATAAATAACTTACTTTGCGTTCAAAATAAAGTTATTTTCATAATTACAAAACATATGCAACCTTATAAACATACAATATATTTATTCCTGTAAAAAGAACAAATTACAATTTAAAATATTTAAAAAATGACTATAAAACTTCTCTGACAGTTATTATTGTTAAAAATTAATTTAAATAAAAAAAACAAGAATGTTAAGGTGAAGTCTGCAATGCGACGGCGTGAAACCATCGTTGGCGGCAGCGGCGGGGGCGGCGTCCGGTGTTGGCGGCGCCTCGACCGTCCACGCGCTCCTTAGTGGTGCGCCCGCTCCGTGCTGGCGAGACGGTATGCGTCAACGTAATGACACCCTAATTGCAAGCGCTTGCAAAACTCGTGTGCGTAGAATCGCATTCATTTCGGTTGTCTTAAATTAACTCCAACAACAATCATGATAAACCTTCGTAAAATTTGCTATAACATCTAATAATATACTAAATACTAAACACAGTGTGCAGTGGTCAAACAATCAATCAAACCGAAGGAAATTCCCAGAGATTTGTAGCAATTGTACAATATAGTAAGTATAAAACAAATCATAATAAATCAGATAACAAAAAAACGTGTTGTAAACATTAGTAAAGGAAATCGAATAATGGTAGGACATCGAAAACAATGAAAACCGGACATTTCAGGCTTGAAGCTATCTGTTGGTGGTAAATATAGAGTAGCATCGCGTACGAGCGCGCGGAGAGAATCCGGAGGGATGAAACCACCGCCGGCCGCCGCCGCTCTGGTGTGCGTCCCCCCCGCCGACGAAAATCGATACATTTTTCGGTCGGATACGTGAAACGGGCCAGCAAAAGCGCAAGCCAAGCGAGGGAACGCGCGCGCGACGAATTCACTTGCACATAACCCGGTTGTATAACCTGTTCTTAGATTTATTAAAAGCTGCAAACACACATAACTCACATCACTTACATCACAAACGACTTAAAAACTAAATTACAAAGTACTACATATCGATTATAATGAAAAAAAACCGCACAAAACTAGTAATTTCAACGTGCAATTTGTAAATTTATTATTTTCATTAATATTTATGCCCAATTAATCAGTTTTTCCTGCTTAATTAGTTGTAGTTGTAGTTTAGCAGGAGTAAATTGCGATGGTGAAGGCGCCGGGTCAGCACGCGTGGTAGTGACATTGACATTTCGCACGCGATGCTCAAACAGTTTATAAAATCGCAGTTTTTCGCAATTTACGTTCATGCTGCAAGGTTGCATACGCTGTTAGATTGAATTTTCAAGGCGAGTGAAATGTAAAAATACCAATATGCCGAGTTTATAATGAAACTGCTGATGAAGGAAAGCGGTAACCTCGATTAATTTCACGTTTTATCGCCGCGTAGCAATCCGGCTGCGGGACGGCGGCTATCAATTAATGATTAGACCCGGTAAACATTATCAATCGCCTCGATCTTTGACCTTATCCGGTATCAAAGCTTTTTGCGATGGAAAGGTTATAAGGGTTTAGTTTTTGTACACGAAATTAACTTTTAATTTAAAACGCTTTTTAAGTAGCTTAAATTGAAGGTTATGTCACTTTTATGTTAAATCTAACCTATAAAAATGTTTTTGAACAAAATTATCAAAACTATTCGTCGTAAAAGTTGATTTTATGCCTTGTTTTGATTTAATTATTAATTAATTACATCAATATGCAGTAAAAAACTCAAATGTGTACTTTGCGCATTGGAAAATTTGATAAAAGTCACGCCATGTAACATTTCCGATGTTGCTACAAAATATACACTTAACGACCTCGCCTGAAAATAACAACAATAACAATCTCGAATGTTGATTTGACCTTTTGCGACATTTATCATAACGCATGACCGCAAACCGCAAGCGGCACGGGAATGTTATATGGAAAGTATAACGTGGAGTGATGTGCGCGTGAAGGCCCTGGATGTCGGCTTAATTCCTTGCCCCTGGCACGGTTCCAACTGGAATCGGAGCCGGGAAGCATAGCAGGAAAAATCGAGGAGAAATTGGGCACGCGGGAGAACATGACACACAAACAACGAAGAAGATGGCCGATGCGACAGAATGAGGCTAGGTTATTCGATTTGGATTACTAGGAAATTTCTCCACATTCACATCGTACTTTCTTTTGCTCGCAATTTTGTCCCGCTTTGGAGTTTTTAGTAAAAATTAATTTTTACTTTCTTCTCAAAATTATTCGCAATTTTATTTTAAAGCAACGCAAAATGCTAATAATGCACTTAAACGCCATCTAGGATTCAATTATTTAATTATAAATATGATTGTACCTCTATATAAACTTTCATCCCTTATTTAACACTCTTTAAATGATAATTTTTAATATTTTAATAGTTATTCTGCTATTTGGAGTAAAGACAAATCCAAAAAATCATAAATCATCAACATCTGTCCAGCCGTTAATGAGTTATCAACGTTTTAACTAACCCTACTTTCTTTATATGCATATAGATAGATATATAGAGTGTTTTACAAATGATACTCTCCAATATACACGTCCTAGTACTAAATTCATCGCTTCGAAAGTTTGTTGTCAAACTTGTAGGGCTCTAGGCAAATTGCTTTAATCAAACTTGTTTGGTTGCTTCTATTCTTCCTTGATAGAGTCTTTGGCTGTTGTGGTCGGCCGCGCGCTGAACTGCAGAATAGTTTCCGCATGGCAGTTAACAACGTAGGCACTTATCCGGATGGAAAACACTTCAAGCCGTCTCGAGTTACTCCAGTTGCTGCTTACGAAAACTACACCAACTAAAACTACATCGTTGAACAGTGTAGCCTCACGGAAAAACAATATATCAAACAAATAGGGATCATATAATAGAAGCTAATAATTATAATGATGGGTTTGGTGTATAATTAAGCCACACATAAATTTGTGAGGATAATTTGCATCGCAATCATGATCTAATTGCATAGAATTATTATGGTTTATAATAGAGCCAGGAATTCATAAATTGCAGTCGGGAAATAATTAATGTATGATCCTTTGTCGTTGCAGTAGTAAAAGGAGGACATTCGGCGACTTTGCTTAGAAAAATTTGCATTTAATAAGGTTATATCAGTATTTTGTTGTTCATAACCTTAAAATTTAGCTATTCAAGTTTACTATCAGTTTTCTTTTGTGTAGAAACTTATTTTAGGTTAAAAATACTTAGAAAACAGCCTCAGACACTAAAATAAAGCATATTTGGTATAATATAGATGGTAATATGCTTGATATATGAAACTAACCTCAAAATTCACTTACTTTCCGGCATATCTGCGCAGTATATTAAAATATCTGCGTCACTCTCTGCTTTTCTCTCTGCGTCACATTATACACCCATTCACAATGTGCTGTTAATTGATAATTAAAATTTCATCAATTTTAAAGTGTTTGCTGCGCAGTTCAAAGCGCTGACCTTCACGTCATGCGGGCTTTTATCCCCGTCACGTTGTTTACGCAAAGTAAAGCATAACACGTGACTTATTCCACATCAATGCCTTTTAATAACACGCTTTGTTGTCCCACATCAATCTCTAACGACTTCCAACGCTTTTCAAACGCGCTCGATATTCATAGCATCCGCAGATGAGTGACGTGCCTGTCTTCAACTCATGACGCCATGACGAAGATAAGCAAGCATGCTGCTGCGTCATATTGTCAGTAAGATGGAGTTATAATGCCGCTGGAATTTACGTGTCCTTGAGGCATCACAAGGAGAATATATGAGACAAACAAAGACGACAGTCAGACATTGTTAAGAGATACGAAACTAAAACTTGCCTGAAAAAAAAAACGAAGAAAATGTTAGACACGGCAAAAATCAACAAAAACTACATACGCACACAAAGTTTGTTTTGAAGATAGTTCTGTAGTACAAGCACGCTGGGGGTGTGCACAGGGGCAAGAGGAGAAGTTGGCGGCGCCAGCGGCTCTGCCAAAACGCGGTGCGGCGTGATCGGCGGCGACGTCGCGGCGCCTGCATCCGTCACGAATAGCGGGGACGGTATTGGCATTCTCGAACATAAAATAAACCCAACGTCCAGCCAACCACAGCCACCCTATGAATAAAACAACGCGGTGAATCTTAAGTTATGCTTATCATATTAATTTAAAATGTAAAATACGTTCCTGCGGTTTTTAAATTTTCTTAATTTATGACAGCCTAGCAATGGCCGCCGGGGACTTACAGATCATTGTTAGGTAGCGCACGTACGCGATAAATGAAGCTTACGATGCGTTTACAGAGAGCACAAGATTTTCGGCGTTCGTTTGGACGCGCGCCAATAAATTGTAGCAAAAGTCGTAAAACGACGCCGAAATAAATTACATCAACCAAACAAATCTTTTCTGTTGGGCTTTTCCAGCCTGCCATGCTCTGTAATTGCGATGAGGAGGCAATAAACGCACCGCATGCATCACAAAAGGACATACGTCACTCATGACTACTGTAAGTTAACTTTTTTGTTTTTAAAAATGGTGAAGGCGCCGGGTTATAATATAAATTTAAATACGAAATAAAATTCCAGTTGGGAAAGTACTGTGATGGCGGCCATACGTGCAGCCCGCCGAAGGACTGCTGCAAGCAGGGTTGCTGCTACCCAGCGGATTCAGTATTCCGCGCCGGTGGCTACACCGTGGGCACCGCCAACGCCGGCGGTGGCGGTAGCAGCATCCACCTGCCCGCCAACAACATGGTGTCGCTGGTCATCGGCCACTGGTACTTCTGGGCGGCGACCACCGCCACCCTGTTGGGAATCCTCTGCGCGTGTTCATTGTGGCGCCGGCAGAGCACCGCCTCCTTCACGGGCGCATCATTATGCTGCGGAGATGTGGGCGGAAGTGGGCGTGTCGGCGATGAGCATCATTCGGAACCAGATTCGAATGGGTCATGCTACGCGCCGCCGCAGTACAGTCGATGCGGTAGTTTTCATCAGGCGCCGCCCCCGTATTCGGAGGTCACCTCCAAACCGGATCTCTACCCGCTTGTCATCAGCTACAATGGTGACGCTGTCGTGAAGTCCAACGGTACCTCAACCGGGTATCTGATGGTGCAGTATTTTAGAAATTTTATTGTTAGACCCGTAGGTGAGTGATGAGTGATTACATCCAAACTAAAACAGAAAAAATAAATTAATTTATGTTTTTCCTTTTTTGAAGGAACGTTATCTGCAACTAGCACAATCGACTCGTTAAGCTCTAGTTTCATATGCAACGCCGCCAATGAGGTACGTGTGTCCTTGAAACACTTCCAACTTTCGTGCAAAAACTCCGCTTGGTGGTCTGCCAAAGAACAATAAAAATAAAATCAATCTACAGAGTGTCACACAACGCTTACAACAAATTTTTTCATTATCCTTGAAGATTTTAAACATTTCAACACTCTGTAGCGCAGAAATCGATACAAAACTTACTTGTTAACCCATAATTTCGCAAAAGTTCAATGTTGGAGTAAGTAGGTAATAAATTCATGCATTTTCCGCAGGCGAACAACATCATACCGCCGCCCTACTCGTGCACAGGCAGCCTGGAAGAAGTCTCGGTAGTCGTCGGCGGTCCGCCGCCCCAGCAACAGCAACCCCAGTCCAATACGCATCAAGCGCGTAATTCAACATCTTCTCCGGTGCCAGCACCCACCCCACCACCGCCCCCAATCGGCGCCATTCTTGGTGTAAGTCCCTCCGCGTCACTGCAGCAGTTTTTAAACTCGCCGCGGCAAGAAGTCGTCGATCTCACCGATTTTGTAAATCGGGCGTCATCCACCGACGATCCACCTGCGTCCAATCTTAGCACCAACAAAGAGGAACCTCCTGAGAGTGTTGAACCCGCAGTAAAACTGAAGAAACGCGAGGTACGTCTGCGTGATAAATTCAAACCCAGGCATCAAGCTTCAGTTGAGTCTGAAAGCGATCCGGAGCACAACTTTTCCGATTTGTTGAATTTATCGGTGTGTGCACCCTCGAGCCTCGTCGCGTCTAGTGTGGTGATAAACGCACAGAGCAATCCACAAATGGATATGATTTACAACAGCGTTACGAATAGTATGACAAGTTCAGATATAAGCAGTCTGGCAAATCTGGGCACGCCGGATTCCCCGCCACGTGCGACCAGTCCCACGCTGGAGATGCGTGAGTTACTGGATAAAATTCAACAATTGCCCGCGCAGCATAAAAGCCCGGTGAGTGCGGAGGCGCCTGCACCAAAGTTAAAACACTACTTTAATCGCTCCAAGGCGAAAACGTTGTACATGCCGTTAACGTCCAGCTCGGCGGTAGGCGGTGCCGGAAAAGAGGAAAAACGCCGTAGTTGGTTCCCGCGTTCCGCGCCGACCACGCCTTGCGGATGTTTCACGCCCAATTTCCCAACTGCACACCACGAAGGCAACGGGGGCGTTACCTCAAAACGCAGCGGAAGTCAAAAGGGCAGTCGTAGTAAACTCTACGATGGTAGTCCATTATTACGTGAGCATGATGAAAGCGATGAAGAGAATGATCGTTCGTGATTTTTCATAACAATTATTAACAATTCGTACAATAACAGAGCGCACGCGGCTAAAACTACAATGATGATGATGAAGAACTAAGAGCGAACCTGATGTTGTTTAAAAAAGTGTACTTATTATACCGCTACAAATACCGCGTAAAACTAAACTTAATCGTAAAAACGTTGACAAGCCGACAGAGATGTACACGACAAGAATGTAAAACACTCGCGACCTATTTTTGAATACTTCTACAAAATCAATTACACTGTTACACTTTCAAAACACTTGGTATAGGAAGACAAGAGAACCCAGAAAATATTGTGCTAGGTTTAAAAAGCAGGAACCCCGTGCTTTCGATGTCAAAATGATTGATTTGGCGTTTTTAAACCTAGCATCCTCGTACGATACGTATTATACACGATACAACAACAAAAAAATAACAAGCGCTTTGCTAGAGTTTAAATGTAAATGGTCAAATGTACGATTAAACAATCCGTCGCGTCTAGTTTAAGCCAACTTACGCCATTAATTCTTAAGTGATTCTCTAAGGATAGATCCCGCGCCGGCCCTATATATATATTCTTACATAACTAATATATTGAATATATATATATATATTATATTATATATTGAATGCTAAAGAGATTGTTTATATAGTTCGCAAAGATATACCAAGTAAACCGCAAATTCCAAACAAATCCAACGCATTGAAATATTATTTAAAAATCGGAGTGCCAACTCCTAACCGGAGAGTTTTATGTGAAAGTTGATGTACAAGAAATCAGGGATGACAAGATAAGACAATTGTTTCAAATTGATTGCATTGTGACTTTGCGATTCGGATCAGTCGATCCCAATTTCCACTTAATTGACTTTAGCGCTGTAATTGTAATTTTTTCATACGGATTCAAAATAAATTGTTCGGATTATGTGAATTATCTCGGAAGCTTTACATCGCATTCACTGGTTTCATCATCACGCACACAAATATAGATTTATATACATTAAGAAAATAAATAGATTTTGAACGTGTCGCACGTGGGCAGTTCGCATCACGTCTGATTGTTGAACTTGTTCGAACGCAGCCGCTCCAATCCGGTGCGTTCCTCTTCTTCGTCACTGGTATAAGAACTCATGCCCAGGACAGCTCCACGTGTACATGTCGCCTGCATCAGTTCCTGATCCGGTCCATTTCTTGTCTCATAAAGTAAAATATTCAAAGTTTCTTCGTAGATTCGCGACTCTGGACATTCAACTTTATTGTGTTTTTTGTCTGTTGCGTAGACGATTGACGAGCAACACACTTCGGATACCTTTTACCGTGTCCGTAGAATGTCCAACAGCAGATCTCACTGGTACTGATCACATCCTTGATAAAAAGCACGCGATTTTTGAACCAGAGTGATAATTTGTCAAACAATTCAATGTTTTTCAGTAGATTATCATCGGATGTAGTGGTATAGGAATATTTATTGTTGTGTCTGTTTATTAGTAGTTTTATAGCTGGTTTTGTTGTGGAGCTGATGAGGCGTTCTTCTTCTGCTTGCGATGTGATCAATGGGACTTGACAGAGTGGTTCAACTTCAGCATGTTTTCTTGCCAGGGCTTGTGCACAGGATTCAGCTAGATCTGTGATGCAATAATATTTTGCTTCTGCTTGCAGCTCAGCTAAATCTTTTGTGCTTTCAGGAAGTGGCACTGATCCATCTCTGAGAAAATTTAAGACAGTTGTGAAGTGTTTACCACATCTATCAATTAAAATCCAGCCTGAAATAATATAATTTTAATGTTTTAGTTTGTTATTCTTGTTCTAAATATAATTTTATTGAATATTACCTTCACAATCAGAGCGTACTTCCATTCGACCACTGAACATTGCCCTCAACATTGTGTCATGCTTTGTAAGTGTTCCAATTGTGGTGTAATGCAATGCACCACCAACGTTTAGCTTCACATACTGCGAGGGGTTGTCCTTGATTACCGTCTTGCCGGACATGTTGAGAATTGCGCTGAAATGATTTGTTTTTAGAATAAATTCATGGTAATTTCAATGACAACTTACGAGTTCATAGAAGAAAAGCGACGAGGAAGCTGTGACCGCAAAGTTTTTAATTATTTCTAAGCATTTTATCAATAAACACACATTAAATGTTAGCTATTGTTAGTTGATAACAGTGGGCTGATAACGTGTTATCGAGACGGTTTTACGCTAACTGTGAATTAGTCATTCACGAAACAGGCGATGGAATCGCACCAATGTCATAAAAGTCATAGCTGTCATTTACCAGCCATGAAAAGTTAGTTACTTTGGTGAAATATTGGCAGCGCTGAAAGATATTCAACAGGATTGGATCAAAAGTTAATTTTGTTTTCTTGTTACTATGGAAACAGTTAATAACAACAAAATGTCTGCAAAGTCATTTTAGACTTATTTGCAACACAATTACAACTAATAGCGTAAAAAATGGTTGAAATGTTAAATAAACTCGGCATTTACTTCGATGAAGTCGACAAAGTGCGCATCCTCGATCCAGAAGTCGCTTCACAAACAAACGTCCTGAAGGATGAGTGCAAAATCTACATTGATAGTAATATAACAAATATCCAATCACTAATACATAGAATAAATATCAATTAATTATATTTTTGCAGAATTAGATGAATTTCAAAAGATCATCGACAGTTTCATCACGTTGGTGGATAAATTGGGTAAAGAAGTAGACAAACAGAAACTAAAAGCAATCAGCGCAAGAAATACTCTGCAAACAATGGAAAAACATCGCGAAGTCGATCAACAACAGCTGCAGGCGTTGGTTTCGGAGAAAAGCATGGAATTAGAACGTCTGAAAAACCAGCTCAACTCTTTACAGAAGACTGAAATGGAACAGAATGAAATTTTAAATTCACTTATTAGTTATTAATGTAAGAGGAGTGATTTATTGCACTTTTGTTTGCTAAACAAGTTTTACACACTGATTTTACGCAAATTCTGACTATTGTGTGTTTATAGAAGTTTTTGTGACGTCAGAGAACGTGAAACATTAAACTAACCTCAAAATAGTTACAAACATTCAAGAAAAGAGATGTAAATTGTTATTATATTTCGTGGAAACACGATTAACAATTGTTAGGAGCAGGTTATTACTTTTCTGCGGTTATAAAGCAGTTAATTTACAAGCGGAATTGAATTAAATTGGAAAACTTATTGTTTTTAGATAAATATTGCGTCTTAACCTCTAAACTGTTGAGAAGGTTAAGTTATTAGTAATTTTTATCAAAATAAGATTAAAATAATCTTATGTGTCATAATAACAACATTATTTAGTAATTTTCCGGGTTTTAAACAAGTTTGCATCAAATTTTAAGTTGAAATCAACTTTTTATTAAAAAATAACCTAAGTTAATCAAATTAAATTAAAAATGTAATTGTTTCAGCGCTATTAGATTTTCGTGCAAAATATGTTTGCTCACGTTCATGACTAGATCGTTTTTGTGCATATTAATGCAAAGAAAAACAAGTTATAAAAACGAGTCATGGAATTTTTTCCACTCTGCGCTCTTTTGCGGTTTTATTACCGATGCACTTAACATCACTGCAACACGGTGTAGTCTCTAGATCCTTCTCAGAAACACAATATTCGTTCACAAATAGCCCACGGGCCGCACTCTGCGCATCGCCGAAATTCAAGCTCGCAAAAAATTCGCACTGATTCATTCGCGTGCACAGGTCGAGAAAGAAAGTTCTACACATATTTGTAAAATTCATATCAATATCAACGAAAAGTGCGACTTGTATAAGTCACCCATTGCGAAGCAATGTTCTCCTGCTTCAAATCACTTTTCGGTAAGTTATTCAAACCTCACCGCCGAAGTTTTCCATTATTCTTCGCATTAAAGCAATAAAAAATGCATAAATCAAAACGCGTCGTGTGTTTACCGCTGGCCCGTGGCCCATTGAGGTGTACACCGCATTGTGACGACGATCAACTCTGACATAATTCAATTGAACGGCTTTTGAATGGCACACAAGACTCGCTGCCTCTCAGCGTTTTGTTTGCCAATCTCATAAATAATCATCAATATAATATAGCGACGTGTAAAACACCACGCCACTTCTTTGCGAAACGCACACACGTGTGCAACCTGATTAAAACACGATTAAAGTTAATCGAGTTAGTTAATTAGCACCCCGATCGACTTGTGTGCTTTGGTATAAATCGACGACGGCGAATGCCAAGTGGGAGCGAAAATACTCGGCGCGGCGTGTGCCAATAGAATTTCGTGTGTGTTGGCCCCTTTTTCTGTGGACAGCGTCGCGACGCAAATTACCAACGTGATTTTAGTGCTACAATTACGCCGAAACGATTTGCACACTTTTTTCAGCACTAAATGTGATCAACGCGTGTTTTACGTTTGTTTTTATTTATTTTACGTGAATCTGAATGTTTTGAGTTTTGTGCGTGTGAAAAGTAAAATTTATCCGATGCGTGAATATTTACGAGCGAAAACAAATCGTAAACTGCGTGAAAGTTCACTGCACTTGTAAATACAGTGGATTTTTATTGTTATTATAATAAAAATAATTATTTAAAGCGTAGTTTTGTAGATGACAATGAAATCCGCGTACGATTGTCGGACACATTATTAAAATTTAAATTAAAATAGTTAATTGTGTTTATAATTAGAAGTGAGTTGTGTGTCCAGAGAGATTTATTACAATTACCAACTATATTTATATCTAGAAATATTTTGTAAGTATTTTTTATTTTTATGTTTTATTTTTGTTTTTTGTAATGTGAAACAAATTGAAAGTGTTTATTGACGCGCGAAATTTCGTTTATATAATTTGTTTGGCTGGTGGTTGATGCGTCAATCAATTTCACAGCACAGCGCAGCGCGTTAATGAAAAAAAAGCTAAATTAAGAGCTGCCAATGTGACCTCATTACACCGCACTCAAAATATAATATAATACATTTAACATGTCTTAAGTTGGCTTTTGTGTTGTGCTTTTTAAAAAGATAAGAATTTCCGCTTGGTGAAGCAGAAATTTGTGTGTAAATACAAAAAATATTGTGGCTGAAAGCTTTTTGAGATTAATGTGGTTATAAAGTGATGTTTTATAAGAATATAGAAATGGATTGAATTTTATTCGGTGGAATATTAGTGGTGGATGAGTTTAGGTTGGATGTATGCTCATAGGTATATTTGCAATAGTGGCTTTCGCTTACGAAAATATAGATCTGTTTCCAATTATAGCTGGTCAGAATAAGTTTGTGTGGAATTTGCGAGTTTCACGGTTAATTTTATTTGCGAGCGTCAGCGTGAGTGCTTTGGTAAATCGTACTTCGTTAATCATTGCTCAATATTGCGCGTGACAATTATTTTCGGTGAGTTTCGAGATGTTTTGGATGTAAAGTAGATTTTGTTTTTCATTTTATAGTTTTCGCCTTTTTACTAAATGATGAGATTATAAAACAGATAAAAAATAAGAGTATTATGGCAGTTTTAATATAAATATGTAGTATAAACAAGGAAATAAATATTTATCGACTTTCACTTATAAAGCACCAGTTTTTTCACGGTTTTAGACAAAAAAGTGGTACTTTATATACGAACGGCCATAGCAGTGAAAAAGGACTTTACTCACGGGCATTATCAACGGGGCGGAGCTTGCGCCTGCGCATTTGCCTTCGGTGTAGCACAAGTTGCGGCAAAACATTTATAACCTTACATTTTCCAGTAGTAGTAGTATGCGAGCGAATTTCGAGAATTTATAATACTAAAGTTTAAATTCAAAAACCTCAACTTATATTTTCTAATTATTTATGTAAATTGCCAATTGCATATTTAACTTTTATTGTTACCTTTACCGTGGTCGTAATAAAATTCTGTGATAAAATTATAAACTTGCGTCAAACCATAGATAAACCGATATTACCGAATAAATTAGACATTAATAATATGAACAAATCGGTTTTACTATGTTTAGTCAACTAGACTAGACACTGCTTACAAAATAAATGTATTTCAGCAAGTTTCATGTTTTAATCCTACGCCATCTACTTATAAAAAGAAAAACTATAACAAACCTAACTTAATAGCCCAAAAATACGTATTTTTAGGTTAATTTCTATAATAAAACCATAAAACGCATATAAAACTATTTCTTGCAAAGAAAGTTTTAAAGTATGACAAACTAGACTTTGATTGAGTGAGAATAAATTGTTAATCAATAATAAAAGCATACTATGCCTTTCCTTAGAGAAATTATAGTTAAAATAAACTAATTGCATCGCATTGCTTTCTGTATAATAGGTATAATCTAATGACATAAAAGCGCACGTTGTTTGTGATTTGGGTCAAACTGAAAATATCGCAGTAATAATTATTTCTGTGAGCGACTGTGATGCGTAGCGAACTTTCCTGCGCCTACGGCGTTCCCACCGAGAGACGTAGTGACCTACCTCAATGCGAAAAGCTTTACGCATGTTTGCCACCTATAGCAACCCCTGCACACTCGCCCTCATTGCGGTAAAGTACTCTTGAGTAATTAAAACCGATAAAAATCAAAAGCATCTCTGAATGTAGATACGAGTATCTACATCAGTGAATTACTGCAATTGCAATTGCAATTAGTAAAGTGCATACATTTTTAATGCGATTCTTAGAAAATTACCAAAGAAGATGTTATCAAATGAAATGAAATGAAATGAATTGAAAAAATGTGTCCTTGTAGCTGTAAATTGCCCAAATTAATAATAATCAACGAGACAAGCAAACAAATTAATCCGCATCTCGAAAAATATGATTCGCACTTTTTTAACGCCGCTGGTTAATGAATTGTTTAATTAAGCAGCGGCGGCGCTGTCAATTTTCATAAAATAAATTCGTATTGCCGATTTGTGTGCGCGTATTGCACATCGCAAATAGTTTGGCGCGGTCAAAGCAAAGCATGTGCAGTGAGCACAGCGAGGAGGCAAGAGGCGGCAGAGGCGCATTTTGGCCGCCGTCGGCGCGCGAAAATCGATACCGGCGCGTCTGGAGCACGACACCACCGCTGCTGGTGCGCCATCGGCTCCTCCAGTCGCCGTTTTCAACTGCTCCCGTTCGGTGGTCACCTTCCGCGCATCCAGCTATCTCTCAGCCACGCTTCCTGCTGTTACCAAGCGCTGACGCACATACACACACACACAGAATACAAACAGACCCACGGAAAAATATCGTCGAAAAAAGCGACAACACTTTACATAATTGATCAACAATTGTAAAACAATTCCATAAATTACCATCGACACGAGAGCGCGTTATTAAATAGTCGTGGCGCAGCGCTCGTTAGAAATTCATTGGGATCTTTGCACCTTCGGCGTGGAAACACTCGGTATCGATTTGCGGAAAGCCGCCGGCTGCCGTTTAGCCAATTAATTATCTCTTCCTAATACCCACGAGCTACCCTCGCAGTCGTCGCCGTCGCTCGGCAGTCGAGTATAAAACAACTCCTACAACGGGGACCCATACGCCAGACGTCCGCCACTTTTACCATCATCACGTGCTATGGAAAATCCATCACGATTTTCTGGTAATGGTAAATACCACAAAGCACAAAACCGGAAACTTAAAACAAAAATTAATTTTTATAAATAAAATTTAAAAAATTTTTAAATTATTTTTATTTTCAGAGTACCTGTTTGCCAAAATGCCCGAAGACAATAACACCGTCAAGATCGAGTTCACCGAACGCTCCGACAAGAAGGAGATGACGGGCGTACGCAAGTGGTTGTCGGAGAACCTCTTGCTGCTCGGCACGCTCTGTGGTGTTGCTGTCGGTGCCATCATCGGTAAGTCTGCAACAAAAAAAAACTTCTCCCGATAAAAGTGAAAATTAATGCGTAGAAAGCAAACTGAGTCAAGTGTCACTTCTCCCTGCTCGGGTCTCAAGCAGTTAATTAGCAATTCATTGCGGATCTGCTCCACTTGCTCGCGCTTTAGATGCAAATCCCGTAAATTGAAATTTTAATAAAATAGACTTATAGGATTTGGCGTCATGTGTCACGCTAGGAAGGAAAACTTAAAAGTTTTCAGCCGTCCTTGAACTTGACCTTTCATCAACTCGCAATATTGTATTGACATAGTCATCAAACAATATCAATAAGAATCGTCATTAGGAAATGGAAAAAACTACGAAAAAAAAAGACAATGTAGTAATGAGTTTTGTCATGAAACTCATGAATAACTCACCCTGGATGTTATTACTCAACCCTTTCGAGCGATAACAATAAATTATCAATATTGCCGTATTGGAAAAATGTTTGCTGAATGTTTCCAATGGATTGTATAAACGATGAATAACGACCCCACACGCAAATAAATGCTATTAATAGTACGACACTTAAATGCCATTCAAAAAGGGTGAAATGCGTCCATGTTGGCGTGGATTTGCCAAAAATTAACATTAGTTCGTAAGGGTCAAGGGCACTGCTGACGTCAGTACCAGTAGGCGCTCGGAAAAATGTATCATCAACCTGTCAAACAGAAAATTCAACAAAAGAAGCAAAATTAGATTTTGACATAACCTAACAAACATTATATCGTCATTATAATATACTTACAATGTTTTTTTTTTTTCTTTAAAAGGATTTGGTTTAAGACCGTGTAAACTTTCGGATGACTCAATCACACTGATATCATACCCCGGTGAACTGTTCATGCGCCTCTTGAAGTTGATCATCCTGCCGTTGATCATCTCCAGCCTGGTGGCAGGTAGCGCAAGCCTCAACGCCAAACTCAACGGCCGTATTGCAGTACGCACGCTTGTCTACTTCCTCTGCACATCCGTGGCGAACGCAATTCTTGGCGTAACACTGGTCACCATCATCCATCCGGGTCATCCTGGTCTCAAGGAAGCATTGGGCGATGGCAATGAAAATCGTGGAGCGACCAGCATGCTCGACAGTCTGCTGGATCTTGGAAGGTAGGTTAACTTTGAACTTTCGTTTCAGGCAACCCACATCACACGCAGTAAGTAATGAAAAACTTGTAACGTAACTAAAAAAAACTTGTGTATCGTTGAAAGATTCAGAAAGGTGAAGGAAACGCTAAACTCGCTAACCGTGTGGCACGCGGCCAGGAATAAATATTCCTGGCGATGTGACGATGGATTTAAATACTTGTATATGTGACTGAATGTGTGAGTGTGTGTGGTTATGTGTGTCGTCAACGCGGAAGTCTTTTTCAATTCGCTCTGAATCGCGCTTTGAAGCATGCTGAAGATGTGTAATTAGGTCAGACCGCTTGTCGCTCTTTCTACATACATTGTTGTTTTCTATTTATTTTTAGAAACATCGTTGCTGATAATATATTTCAAGCGACTTTCCAGCAGGTAGGCATCAACGTACAACATACCATCAGTACATTTATTGAACAAAGAGCAAATTAAACCAAATCAGCAGAATGCAAATGCAAACAAACTTATTTCGAAACATTTATAACCACAAAAAAACTGCGAATGTATGTTGTGTAACCCTGAACAAGAAAATAAAGATTTTGTTTCTTGCAGGCACACACCGCCTACGTGAACACATCAAATGTGGTCTACAATGTCGAAAATGGTACGCATGAAGTTACCGAAACACTTGTACGTCAAATCAACTACAGGTAATATTCTTTTGTTATTCAAACTTAACCCAAAGTGTAATTTTATTGCTTTATTGTAGATCGGGCACTAATACTTTAGGAATCGTGTTCTTTTGCCTTATCTTCGGCACGATTCTCGGTACTCTGGGCGAAAAATCCAAAGTGGTGATTGAGTTCTTCACGGTGACCTTCGAGGTGGTGATGAAATTTGTAACGGGCGTCATGTGGCTCACCCCGTTCGGGATTAGCAGCGTAATTGCGGGGAAAATCCTCGCTGTGAATGACCTCGCGCTGGTAATCTCGAATCTGGCGTGTTTTATTGCCACCGTCGTGCTGGGCGTCCTCATCTATCAGCTAATCTTCATGCAGCTGATCTATTTAGTATTTGTCCGCAAGAATCCGTTCAAATTTTACGTCGGATTGGTGCAGAGCACGTGTACGGCTTTCGCAACGGCCAGCACGGCCGCCGCGCTGCCGATCACATTCAGACTGATGACGGAGAATCTGAAAATCGATACGCGGATTACCAGATTCGTCCTGCCTATCGGATGCAATATTAATATGGATGGTACGGCGCTATTTGTGGCGATTGCGTCCTGTTTCATCGCGCAGATGAATGGAATCACGCTGGGATTCGGCGAACTCGTCACCGTTTGGTGAGTAGGCAACAAGAATGATGAATTCGGATTTATTGCAAGCGAACAGAAGGGTGCCAAAAAATCTAGACAATAATTTGTTAAATGTCGGCTTGGCACTGGCGGCACACGCGCGCGTCCTTTCGACAGGAAGGTGACGCAGGCGGGGCACGTGCGCACAGCTGCTAACAATTAAAATTTTAACGCATTTTTTGCAGTTTTACGTCAACGGCGGCGAGTTTTTCGTCAGCCAGCGTGCCAAGTGCAGCGTTGGTACTTCTTCTCATGGTGCTATCGTCCATTGACACACCTACACAGGATGTGTCTTTATTATTTGCTGTAGACTGGATTGTGTAAGTAAAAACAAAATTTTTCAACATAACCTCACTTTTTAACTATTTTTGTGTATAAAATTATTACAGGGATCGTTTTCGAACCACAAACAATATGCTTGGAGACTGTTACGCCGCGGCTGTGGTAGAAGTGCTGTCGAAGAAGGAGCTGATGGCGGCCGACGCCATTATGCAGGAATCCTCCGAGTACGACGAGCGCAACTCGCTGCCGAACAGCATCAGCAAGGAGCTGGCGCCCGGCGACATTGTGATACGCGACGAGAAGCGCAACGGAACCAGTAAACTCTAGACTTTTTACACCCCACACCCACACACACACACCGAAATGTTTTAATCATTTATTAACATGCGGGTATTTCGTTGGTCAAAAGCCAAACTGAAACACCCTATGCGCAGCTAGGCGTAGATAGCGTGTGTCCTTAGAATGTCGATTGGGTCGCGAATAATAAAAGACACATAATTAACTTTAACGATAAATTATAACCCACAATAAAAATGAAGCCTACATTGTACCAAAACAAAAAAAAAATAACAAAATGTATTCATGTGTACACGTTTACATACATAAATTAATCAATGTGTAATTTGCTCAGTGTAAAACACGCATAGTCAACACGAGGGTGGACTGGCAAAACAATTTGTGAGAGTGTGATATTTGTAACAATGTAAAACGCACGTTGGGAACAAAATTTTTCAAATTTGCGTGTCAATCGCGGGCACATTTTAAGGGTGGAGGCAGCCGAAAGAACTGAATCGTGATCGTATATCAATCTAGTGTAGGCGTAGTATTACCTATACCTTGAAAACAATATCATTGTTACGATAGATGCTCATATTTTATTATAAATGTACTTTTTATCAACATTGGTATCAATTGGAAGCTGATTTGGTTTCGAGATGATGATGGCGTGATGCGATTGATATTGTACACACCCGTATATATTCCAAGGTGAACAATAAACATTGATAACATACTTACCACGAGAATTCAATCAAGCACTTGTGATTTTTAAGTATTTTCAGATAAATTTCGAGCGTTTTTGCGAACTTATTGCAAAATGGCGTTGCCAACTAAATCTAGGGACTTTTTGGGATTAAACTAAGTCAAAACTGACAAATTCCGAGAATACATCATTAAATATATTATGAGGTACTAAGAATTTCGTGGGATTTAAATATTTAAAGCCTTATATGGTGTTAGTATCAAGTTTTACTTCGTATTTTGTGAGTTTCGGTGTAATTTCGAATGGTTGGGGATTTCTAGTGAAAGGGGCTGGTTCAAAACCGAAACCACCCGAAGAATGCCGACTTCCGCGGGAGCGCACAGATTGCAACACATAACCTCGCCGAAGTGTGTTCTTGCCAGTGCATGGCAGCGCTTCAACCAGCAGCGGTCGGCTAACAATTTTGCTCTTCGCGTCAAACGCGCAACGTAAACTCAGCGAATTCCAGCGGTGCGGGCAGTGGCAGTGCACCGGACGACCGCAGGCGTGTGTGGCCGAAATATGCGTCGGGCGTCAACGGACAACCGTGCACCATCAATCGCGCTCGCAGCATAGACATTGCCATCGTAGGCGATTCGCATCGCATCGATGCGTCTGGCGGTCGCTAGACGATAGACACACGCGATTACTCTCGACGGCGCGAGGCGTTCTTTATTTGTTTTTGTGCACGCGCGCAGGATGGCCGGGGTGTTTGACATCGAGCTGCACGACGTCGTGCCCGCCGACGTCGACGACTCCGACGACGACGTGATCGACGGCTACGAGGGCTACGACCAGAATCCGAACGTGAACGAGATTCTCGAGTGAGTGACCTGCAGGTTTGCACAACATTGCAAAAATCAAATATATAAAAAAATGCACAACATTTGATAAGATAACTAAGCAGCATATTAAGTAAGCTTAGCGAAGCAAGGTCATGACGTGTTTTTTCTTGTTGAATTTCTTAGGTCCGATGAGAACCTTGAAACCACAGAGCTCACAGAGCAGATTGTGAATCCTGGCCAGGAGAAAACCAGCCCCATGGACTTTGAATTGCGCAAAGTGCTTGGAAAAGGCGGTTATGGTAAAGTTTTCCAAGTTAGGAAGGTCACTGGCAAGGACAAGGGGACTATCTTTGCCATGAAGGTGCTTAGGAAGGCGTCGATTGTCCGAAATCAGAAGGACACTGCACACACTAAGGCTGAACGAAATATTTTAGAAGAAGTTAAGGTATTGCACCATTCACACAAATATTATGAATGAATTAAACTTATACAATAATATTTACAGCATCCATTTATAG
The DNA here is from genome assembly GCF_025399875.1 of Dalotia coriaria. NCBI lineage: Eukaryota > Metazoa > Arthropoda > Insecta > Coleoptera > Staphylinidae > Dalotia > Dalotia coriaria. The sequence continues at coordinate 9,325,708 of NW_027045445.1, forward strand.
TGGATTTAATTTATGCTTTCCAAACTGGTGGCAAATTGTATTTGATACTTGAGTATCTCAGTGGGGGTGAGCTGTTTATGCATTTGGAAAGAGAAGGCATCTTTTTAGAAGATACGGCATGGTACGTTTTAAAATCTTTTTTAAAAACATCAAGAAATTTATGTTATTTTGTTGTTTAGCTTTTACTTATCAGAAATCATCCTCGCCCTGGAGCATTTACACCTGCAGGGCATCATCTACAGAGACTTGAAGCCTGAGAATATCCTGCTCGACGCGCAGGGCCACGTGAAACTCACCGATTTCGGTCTGTGCAAGGAGCACATTCAGGAAGGCATCGTCACGCACACGTTTTGCGGCACCATTGAGTACATGGCGCCCGAGATACTCACGCGCAGCGGCCATGGCAAAGAGGTGGACTGGTGGTCGCTGGGTGCACTCACTTATGACATGCTCACTGGTGCAGTAAGTATTAAAAACATTTTACGTTAATTTCTTTGAATGTTGTTGTATTTATTTCTGTTTTTTAGCCACCATTCACCGCCGAAAATCGTAAGAAGACTATCGAGAAGATCCTTAAAGGTAAATTAATCCTACCGCCATATTTAACTTCGGACGCACGCGACTTGGTGCGCAAACTGCTCAAACGACAAGTCGGCGCGCGTCTGGGTGCGCAACCACACGACTCTCTGGAAGTGAAGCAACATCAGTTCTTCAAGCATATCAATTGGGATGACGTGCTCAAACGTAAACTTGAACCGCCATTTAAGCCTTGTTTGGTAAGTTTAAATACATAAATCATTCATAACCTAAAAATAATTTTTATTTTAAATAATTTTTCAGACGAGTGAAGATGATGTCTCGCAGTTTGACACGAAATTCACCCGCCAAACACCCGTCGATTCCCCCGATGAGTCGACGCTTAGCGAAAGCGCCAACATGATATTTCAGGGCTTCACCTACATAGCTCCGTCGGTGTTGGAGGACATGTACAAGTCGCAGATTGTCAAATCGCGCTCGCCGCGCAAGAACCACCCGACGCCGCTGCGCCACCATTTTGGTTTGGGGATGGGCGGCGTGATGGGCTCCAGCTTGCAGTATCGCACACATCCGCAGCACCAGCAGGCGCCCACACACCACTACCACCATCCGTCCTACCAGCAGCAGCAGCAGCAGCAACAGCAGCCGGGCGTGGCGCCCTTCCTACCCAATCACCACCTGCATCCGCACGCGCAGGCGCCGCAGCAGGCTGACGAGATGATGGAAGTAAGCTCAGGTCTACCTCACACTTAAAGTTAGTTCAATTTCATTTTGCTACCACAGACACGACTAAACGAAACTAAAACCAAAACAAAAAATCGGACTACGTGTAAATCGTAACAACAGTAAGTTTAGCGGAGAGAAATTTAAATTTCTATATGAATATTATATTATATAAATGAGAAAAGTAACAAAACAAAAAGTAATAATACTAAAGCGCGCATCGCATATAGATATTTATATATTCGACTCTTTTTTCGTCATTCTTTTCTTCTTGGTTAATGATTAGAGGTTAGGTTTGTAGGTGTTTTTTTTTCTTTCTTGTATCACTAACACGGGATTTTCAATAATTTGTGTCACGACGCTGAAACGAAAACAAATCATATGATGGGTTATGACTATAGTAGAGCTGCAGGACGGAATACCAATATATAAAATATAGTAGTTAATATTTTTGTTACCAAATAACGCATACCATATTTGCATGCCGAAGTCGCCATAATTCTACTGTTATCTAATTGTTTAATGATTAACGATTTTGTTTTAATGTTATATACGAAACTATAGCTGAATTTTAGTACACACACACAGACACCGCATGGCTATAAATCCGCAACGGACGCTAACAAAACAAAAAAAAGAAATGAATTTTTCGTGCCTGAATCAATCTCGGGCGCACTTTGACTAGCCTAATTTGATTTTGAAGAGATGAATGGATTTCTACTCAAGGTGCTAATTACGAATCCAACCCTCCAACTCTGTCTATAGGGTGTAGACGAAAACGCCGCCTCGCAAAAACGTTTTTGATTCGGTTTCAATATGCTAGGAGTTTTTTTGGTATGAGTTACCAGTAGCTTAAAATGAAAGTGAAACTACAGTGCAAAAGCAATATTTAATCGAAATGTACAACAACCAATAATTAATTGATCAGTTGGTGTGTGTGAATGCGTGTGGTGTGGCAGGGAGTGATGAGATTTATGATGATGGTTTCTATTTTTTATTTTCTAATTACTAATGTAGATAGTTTTGAGATTTATGTTATAGATAGTTCAATTTTATGTTTATTCGATTGCAAACGATTGCATTCACTGGCAGGCTTGCAGTGCTGTTTATCATAGTTAATAGAACAAATAGATAATTTTTTTTCTCTTCTCGATCGTGTTCTGATCCGCAGGGATGATGACACGGAGAATACGGAGATCACAGAGTTGCTCTGGCTGGTTTTTCTTTTTGTTTTCTTTTTTATGATTTCCATTCGTGTTTTGGACTTTTGATAAAGATTTGATGTTTTTTATTTTGTTGACACTAATTCGAGTGCAATTCGTTTCGTTTTCAAAGACATCTAATCGCTTTTCAACGAAGAATCAGAACACATTATAACTACTAACGCGTAAATGAGTACGTTCTTTTGTAAAATATAAAAGAAATTGTAAGTAACAAGGCAACAAAACGACATTTATATGACCGATATTTTGTAATTATTTAAAAATAATAAAAATGAACTTATGATACTATCGTACACGTGTGAGTGTGTTATTATTGCTTCGGCCTTGCGTCGCCGAACGAGTTTGATATGTACGGCGAATATATATTTGCATACATATGCTAATGTTCATGCAGCAGGACTGCAACACGTCGGAAGGACCTTGAAATAAGTGATAATAACTAATACGTTTGTTATGTCATTATCGATGGCGTAATATTCAAATTTCTGCAGGATTTGATTCATATGTTTTGTTAGTGTATTCCTGCTGACTCAGTGCTGCCAACCTATTTTCAAATGTTTGGTTTGAAATGAATTTACGTATTTTATTTCTATTAATGTACAAATATCGTGTTGTATTCCTTATTTTATTATTTGTGACATGTTATGCTTAATTTGCACATTTGAATCACAACATTTATTTATAAAAATAGAAATAAACTGATTGACTTTTCACACATTCACATCTCACATGCATATTACCATAACCTAAAAGTTACGAAATTAAACACTTGAAACTTTTATTCAAAGAAAATAAATATTAAACGCCAAAAATGATACGATAGATACCTGAAGAATTAACAATGAGCGCTTTGCTAACGCTGCTGCAACCTCGTCATTTATGCTGTCTGTCATATCGTGGTACAAATTTAATATTTAAGGTAATAACTTCTACAAATATCTAACATTTTAATTAAATAACAAATATTTTACCTAATTTTCAGAAACATGTTAAGATTAGTGTCCCTCTGGCAAGCTATGTTAATCAGCCAAAATCACAAGCAACCACCTTAGGTGCTATTGATGAAGAAATCACCAAAGTTAAACCAAAAGTAGTACCTCAATGGAAACCGACACCTTCAACAGACAGACACAGTCTATTCAATGACTACTTAAAGTTGTCTAAAATCAGATTAACAAGTAAATTTTCTTCTAATTTCAACTATTTTTGTGTTTATTGTAATTTTATATTATAGCTTTGGTAGTTGTTACTTCAATGGCTGGTTATGCAGTTGCACCAGCCCCTTTTGAATGGACAACGTTTTTACTTTGTTCAGTAGGCACAGGATTAACATCCTGTGCAGCTAATGCAGTTAATCAGTTCCATGAGGTTCCATTTGATGCACAAATGTCTAGAACAAAGTCAAGAGTTGTAGTTTGTGGTAAACTAACGTAAGATACATAACATAAAATTAACATAAAATGTATATTACAACTAAAAATTTAATTTTTTAAACTTCAGACCTTTACATTCAATGTTATTTGCATTGGGTGCAAGCACAACTGGTCTTGGCTTGCTCTACTTTGGTGTAAATGGCCTCACTGCATCACTGGGTTTAGCCAACTTAATTTTGTACACATGTATCTACACTCCTATGAAGCGGATGAGTATATTGAACACATGGGTTGGTTCTATAGGTAATAATTAATTAATTTCTACTTAAAATTTTGTTTTTTCAACTAAATTTCAATTTTTAGTCGGTGCTATACCTCCTTTAATGGGTTGGGCAGCATGTGCGGACAGTTTAGGTCCTGGCGCGTGGTTAATGGCTGCGTTGTTGTACTCTTGGCAGTTTCCTCATTTCAACGCGTTAAGTTGGAACCTACGGCCTGATTATTCCCGTGCTGGATACCGAATGATGGCGGTAACTGATCCTGCGTTGTGTAGACGTGTTGCTTTGAGGCATACCATCGCATTATTAGGTTTTTCTACTGCTGCGCCTATTATAGGCACAACTAATTGGTGGTTCATGTTGGAAACATTACCATTAAATCTATATTTTATATATTTAGGTAAGTAATCCCAACCAAATTATCTTGATAAACACTTATTTAAAAGAAGTGTATACTTGGTTGCCTATCTAAACACTTCATTTTTGTATTTTTATGTTTAGCGTACAAATTCTACCAGGATTCAACCAGTGCGACATCACGCAAACTATTTCGCTTCTCATTGATTCACCTACCAGCAATAATGATACTCTTCCTGATTAATAAGAAAAAGTGGTACATGTTTGACGACACCGCCGAGAAAGAAACGCAAACTGACGCTGATCAGGAAGCATTAGCCGAATAAGTGTAAAATAATAAATTATATTCTATCTTTATGTCCTCTGTGTGATGATACACCTCTCTAGGGGGTTGCGGAATGTGTGTGCTGGGAGCGGCGCGCGCCGAAAGGATGTTATTGGTCCGTAGGCGGGGTAATCGCGTAATGCGTCCTGCGTCGCGTCGCTCTAATCCCTATAATCTTGCATAATTTCCCCGTTTCGCTCGCAATTCGATTGCGTCGGTTCGATTCGTTTACGGCCGCTCCTTCACCATCCAATCACATTCTTCGCCCGCTAACGAATCAACATGACATTTACTAATTAGAAAAATAAATCTCTGTGTTTTTTTTGTTTTCTGTTTAGAACTTGTGATTATTCCAAAAGCGCCGTGCGCGCCACTCGAAGGGGGTGAATACAACACAATCGCGTGTATTCTGGTGTTGTCACATCCCCTATTGTGCATTTAATGCGAACAATGCGCGCATTGTTGGAAGGTTGAAAAGTCGATTAAAAGCACATCACTTCGTCACACTCGAGACGCGCTGTGCGCGAGTGGGTGGCGGCGGCGAGATCGCAGATAATAAGCGGCGCGGCTGCGTCGCTGTCAGCGGCAACCCTCTTAACGCCGCATATCAGATTTCCCATCGAGATTGACACAACACATTAAACGCTTCTCGCTTACCTACAGGCCTATACAACGGCCACAGCCTTTCAGAGTGGGACGCGAAAAACCCTCGGTGGAAGGGATGCCGGGCGCACACAGAGGGTGCAAACAGCCCGGCGCATATGATTGGTGCGTGCGCTTCGGCGAGAGGGATGCCCGCCATGGGATTACCAATCGAAGAGCAGCAATGCGCAGCTATGCCACTGCCTTTAAAAAGGGCTGACGGGGTGACTGTGGTGAATGAAGAAGGATTGTTCGATGTGTCTGTGTATGTGTGGTATGTTGGTGGAGATGCGTAAAGGTAAAGCTGTTTGGGAATTGGGGAATCATCTCCACAGCCTCACTTCTTTCCCGTGCACCGGAAGACCAAGTACTAGTACTGCACCAGTAACCATACACTAGAAATCAACACGTGTGTTTTGATTTAGAATTAAATTTAAATTTAAAACTTTGAATAATATACGGTGTGATATTACCATTTGTTTGTGATTTGTGTCTCATCGGCAAGCTGGCAAACGTAAAGGTAAAACGCGACGCGGATTTGGAGTGGTGCGTTGGTGTGGAGGACGGCGCCAGCACGGAGCTGCCGGACGACGAGTGCTGCGAGGAGGAAGCCTACGCCAAGATGGTGGCGACTTCCGGAGGTGGTGGCGGTAGCAGTGGTGGCGGCGCCGGGATGCAAGCGGGGCATCATCACCACGTCTTCAATCCGCAGCTCTTCGGGAACATGTTCCTCGGCGACGGCGGGTTTAAGCCGGTTTTCAAATCTAATCGCCAACCGTCGACCACGGCTAATACGGCGACGTCTTTGTTTACGATTGATAGTATTTTGGCTCCGACGCGGCCGAAACTCGCGGTTAATCAACATCATCAGCAGCAGCAACAACAACAACAGCATCAGCGGGTGATGCATCCGCCGACTTTGCATTTGGGACATATTGCTGCGGCGGCGAGTGGGTTCGGAGCGGCTAGTGCTGACTTCTTAGGTAAATATTTGATTGTTTTACTGGTAATTTGCAGAAAAAACCTTAAAAACGACAAATTATTCATTTTAACTTTTAATTGTTGAGTTACCATTATTTTATCCAATTAGAGGAGAAATTTTGCGTTTTTGTTTATTTAATGAAGTAGTTGGTTAAAAACAATGCAGAAGATATTTTTGATAGAAAATTTAAGAATTTCTATGGTTTTTAGTTTTTTTTGGTTAAATTTAACTCAAATCACCATATTCTGAGATTAGGTTATGTTCTTGGTTGTCAATTTCTAGCTATTTATAGAAAACAACACAAAATTTCTAGATTTATTTGTTTTTGAGGTTATAACGACTTTTATTGTCATTGTTTCGCTAATATTCCACTTAAAAATCATAAAAATGACTTTAAAAACTATTATAAATTGATTTTTAACTAACAATAGAAAAGTATTTAAAGAAAAATCTAATGTTGAATTAATCTTAGAATTTATAACCTCAAAAATTAACATTCTAGCGTTTATACTTCCCGAATAAATTAAATCTTCTGTCGGAGCTGTTCAAAGTAAACGGAAACCACCCGAAACACTCAATTTCATTTGCAATTTCACGCCATTTCCCAAAGGTCTTCACCATGCCCCTTATGCTCAATTGAGCGCCACACAACGTTTAACCTAAAAATTACAAAATTTGCCGACATTCACCCGACGCAATTGACCGTAAAACACATTCCCACACCGCTCCTTATTACTTCCTTCAAACTAATACATTACCTACTTACTTACCCACAAATACAACACACCACAAATGCAACCAGATATTTGCATTATTATTTTTTCGCGCGCTGCAATCCGGATTTATTTTTCCGCGCCGAGAGAAGTTAAGAAGCGTGAATATTCACACTTCATCACACATATCGTCTGCCGCAAGCTTCTTTGCATGCATTTCCTCTGCGATGCGTCGGTGTGCGACTTACAGCAATGCCTTCTGTAATCTCTCACCTCTAATAATGCGTCGGGTGGAGCTAAGCTTTCCTCAGAGTGTTCTGTCATCCGAACGCATTCTTACACATCTCGCTTGATTGATTGTGTCGGTCGGCAACGTGCACTTAACCTCACTCGCGACTGAATAATAAATAATCGCTAAATCGATAAGTAAAACTCGCGCACTCAAGAATAACACTTTTTCAAACTCACGGCGCGCAGAAAAAAGTTCGGATCATTTTTTTGTTTCGCCGGTCGGATTTGCCGCCGGCGGGCATCGACAGCGCGAGGGTCGAACGTTGTGGAGTTGCATAAAATAATAATATTATTCTTTAATACCCCGCAGGGAGCCGCAAAAACTGCTGTGCAGTGAATGTTTGCTTTTTGTTTTAAATTATTACTGTGCTTAGGTGCTTAAACATTAAAAACGCCTAAATCCACACCAAAAACCACATTTTTGAGGTTAACTTTTTCTGTTTGATTAATTCCAGCGATGGCTTACCCAGGTTTATACCCAGGTTATGTTCACGCACTGGCAGCAGCATCGCAAGCAGCATCAATGTCGCTAGGTGGCGCTGGCGGCGGTCTGGGAGGTGTGCATCCACAACATCAGCCGCCGAAGCGAAAGCGTCGTCATCGCACGATCTTTAGCGAAGAGCAACTCGAACAACTCGAAGCCACCTTTGAACAAACACACTATCCTGATGTAGTGCTGCGTGAACAGCTCGCGCTCAAGGTGGATCTCAAAGAGGAACGCGTCGAGGTGAGTTTCAATTGCATTCAATATACCTACGATGGCTTCTTATACCTAAATGGTTGATAGATGGCTTCCCACTCAGTCTAATAATGCGACGGTTTACAAATTGATATCTGTGTGATGAATTTAAAGCCGCAAATAGGGAGACGCCGCGAAAATCGATTAAAACGCTCGTTTTTCGCAATTGAATTTCTGTTTATGCAACTGTCGAAGCCTCTCACGCGCGCAGCGCAATTACCCACCGCCGCCGCTCGGAGTTTTATCATTAAATTTTCTCATTTAAAGCGTGTAATCATTAATGAGACGTTCATTATGCGCGCCGCGTTTGTTATGAAACTCGGCTCGGCGCCGCTTGGCAAGATCCGAAATTGTAATTAACTAACGATTCGGAAAATATAATCAAAGTTAAGACGTTCGAGGGCGGCGATGGCGGAAAAGCTTAATGAGCTGCAAAGTGGTCGGCGGGCGTAACTTTATTCTCTTTATTTTGCGCGCCGCGTGTTTTGCTTGCCGATGCGCGCGTTAATAACGCCGCCGCCCTGCCGCCGCCGCCGCCGACGCGAAAAGAAAGGCTTCTTTCTCATAACCGCCCTGCTCAACACCCGGCCAACTTTGCGAATTAATACGAAACAGTCGAGGAACATGCAAATCGACAAGTTTATTAATATTCTGGCGCTGCGAGCGAGAGGCGGCGTGATTACAACGTGCGTTTAAATTAAATTCGTATACTTTTAAGACTTGTGAGTGTAACTAAGGCAGAAATACGGGAGAAATAGATCTGGATTGTTATTATTTTAGGTTTTATATGTTCAAAGAGGTTTTTTTACTTAATTTTTCTTCTTTTTTTAAAGTTTTATGTGTGATATTGTAGAAAATTGATATTATTTAGAAGTTTATTTGATAGAAATGATTATTATCTAAGTTTAGGAGCAAAAATCAGTGCTTTATCATAATTAGTTTTCGAGTTATAACTGATTTAGTTTATTTAATTCGTATTTGTATAAATTTGTGATTTATTTTCACATTTTGCTACTCTGTGACTAAAACTCGTGACTAAAACCCGTGACTAAAATACTTTAGTCACGGCCTTGGCCATTATGTTTAAAATACCACTTTTGTGCCTCAAAACCTTGGAAAAACTTGTAGAAGTAGAAAAATGTTTTTTACATTTTATCAAATTGTGGGTTATTGGTGAGAATTTCAAAATTAATTTAACATGTATTTTATAGTCCTTAACCTCAACTGTAGAACTATACAATAATTTTATCATTATCTTTAATAGTTTCTGAGTTATTGCAATTTTTATAAAAACATTTACTCAAGTCACAATTTTAACAAATTAAGCGTACTTTAAATGTTAATAAAATCTTCTACAATTGTTTTAAAAACTACTTTAACTCATTTTTGATATTATAAACATCTAAACAATAAAACTCTTAAATTTAACGTCTTTAACCCCAAAACTTTAAGCGTTAAACACATGAAAAATAAATTAATTTACGATTTTCCTTCCGCGATTGTAACTGTGTGTTATTCAAGAGTCCGCAATCCACGTCTGCGTCTCCAACTGCCGACTGGCAGTTAATTAGACTGAATTTTTGATCCATTTGAAACAATGGCGTGTTGTGAGACTAAACAAAATTAGCCCTCCCCATTGTTGATACGCGGTAATAGAATAATCTGGGCGCGCGCACGCTGCCACTGCCGGGGTTCCGGACGCGACCGTAATGTATACATTACTATTCGTTCACCACCACCACACCGCAGCCGCCGCCGCCGCCGCCGCCGCCGCCGCCGCCGAATCGAACCTCCCTTAATACAAATTCGGAACAATCGGGCGCGGGCGGTGCGCGCATGCTGTGTCAACAACTCGGCGATGTTTTGTTAAAATGTGTGCTCATTGTGGTGCGTGTGTAGCCCTATATCAGCTCGCATAAAACAAGAGCGAACTGAAAACGCACCCCCTAACCTCACTTTCAACATTCATACATTTTTAATCATCCGAAAACGGAAACTGCGTGCGATTCACATTCAGATTTACAGTTTGTTTTTAAGTTTAAACGAAAAAGACATGAATTCAACATTCCGACTCATTAATAACGCAAGTTAATCAAATAATAGAATAATAGGATACACGAAGTGTATTTGCACGATGTGTGTAAACACTGAAGACATTCCGCCGACGTCTTGCTTTGTTATCCCGGCGCATCGCGCACTTTTCCCGCGAAGTTTGTTTAGCTTTCCGAATAAAACGACGGCAATCGAATGAATGAATAAACGAGCGTGAATCTGGGTTCTCACGCGCGCCACGGCCGGAAAAGCGAGCGAATCGAGTCGCCCGCAATATAAATAGAGGCAAAGCAGGCAAAGCAGTTTAGTTAGTTTAGCAAATGGAGCGTGTGTTTTGACAGTCCGTCTTTCTCCGCGGAGTGAGCTCCGCTCCGCAACGTAGGCAACCATTCATACAGTCATGCATACTGGGAAAGGGAAAGATTGAAGATATTTTTACAATTGACAGCCAATTTACATAATATTCGTATTGCTGCTTTGGCTGATGGTGGAAATATCGTTTGGATTGGTTGTGTAATACACCGTTTGATCGTTGATTTGCGCACGCACAGGTGGATGGAGATAATTGTGCGATTTCGATCCGGCGCACTGCACCCGCGTCGGCTTTCGTTCGGCTTTTCGGGGGGAGGCGCGCTCGTTATTATTGCTTTATTGTCTTGTCGCGTTTATTGCGCGCACAAAGCGCACGCCGGCGAACATCAAAACGCATCAAACGCGAGGCGAAGGCAGCGCCGTGCGTTTGACGTCCAACGATGCGACTAATTGGTATTATTTATTAACTGCGTAACAATCGGACTGAAAAGTAAGTTACCTTTGCCGCCTACGCTGAATATTATGTGTAATAATTTTATACTAGTCTCAAAATAGACGGAAAATAGTTTTATAATGTGGAAAATAATATTTTTACGCATTTAGGTTAAGTTGTTTTTTGTTTCGGGTGTTTAAAAGTGTTATTTTACACTTTTAAGTTTATTTTATTGAAATATTGTAAATTCTGGTGTGTAAAGTAATTATTTTACACAGCACTGCTTAAAAATGAAATTATTTGAAAACGGAATAGATTCGTCATCTCAACTCCTCAACGCATTGTCGCATAAAAGTATTTCGGTGTAATTTGCGGCCGTCGAGTGTTGTCGTAATAGATTTTCGTGGGTTTAGCCGCGGCGATAGTTTCTAATGCACGGCGACAATGTTTTCTTTAGGCATCGTTGCCTCTCATCCCTTATTATATCAACCCCTCGCGCTAGGGCTTCGCGCGCGCCTGTATACACTGTGTTCCGGCGCGAGAAAGCGCTAGAAAAACAATCCGTACTTAGGATAATAACATAATTGAACTCAAGCCGCGCCGCCGGGGCCAGTCGCACCCCTAACTATATGCATATTAGATAAATACGCCTTTGCCTGCCTACAAAAAAAATCCTCACGAAAAACGCAATAAAAAGCGAAAAGAAACGCGTCTCACATGTGTGTCATATTATGTGAAGCTGGGCTTGATATGAATTCGAGGCGGATTCGTGAAAGTACAATGTGGAATTTTTGAGCTGAATCTAAATGTAATATGCGAGATTTATCCGAGCGCACTCGCACACATGAGAGATGTCCCGGCGAAATTCCAGGATAAGTGGCGTGCGCTTCAATTTCAGCAGCGAGCGATGAGAAAAATATGAAAATTCTGAAACAAAATTGCTTTCACTCGGATTGAATCATGTTATTCAATAATACAGACCAAGTCTGCATGTTTTTTTTGTGTCTCCATCAAAAACAAAATGGCGGCTAGTGAAATAAAAAAAAAACATTTTTAGGTTTTGTATAGGGCTTCACACGAGACGAGACTGGACGATACTATCAAAGGTATCGTCTCGGTCTCGGTATCGTCTCGCAAAAGCGATACGAGACCGAGACGATACGAGAAAAGTCTCGGTATCGTGTGAAGCTTTAAGCAGAACTCAGTTAGATCTTTGCAGTTCAAAAGTTTAGTCATTTAATTGCTAATTGCATGTATTGTAAAGTAAATCCAAAATACATACATAGTTTAAAATATTAATTTTTAATTGCATCACTTTTAATTGAAAATATATTTTTTAATGTTTCAAATTTTTAAACGTTAATGTATACTAGGGTACAATAATCGAGTTGATTTGTGTTGAAAGTAAGCGGCGCACGTCTACAATTCCTAACTTACCCAGATGTATACAATATCTTTGCTTCAAGAAGTACAGAAAAACACAAAAATATGTCTCCGGATGTGTAAACAAAGACAAAATTTTCATAAAACTTCCAAAAAGTCAAAAAGGTAATGATATTCGGTTAGTGACTTGTTATTTTAAATATACAAAAGAAATATTTCACAGATGGTCATATATTGGATTTCATGTATTGGACCTTTTCCCATTTTTCTAATAACAACTTCATAAAAAAAAGTAACGAGACCAATATCGAGACCAAAAACGAGACTCGGACTGTGGTATCGGTATCGCCGAGAAATTGATAAAACACGTCTCGTCTCGGTATCGTCTCGCTTTTCCGAGACGAGACCGAGACGATACGAGAAAAGTCTCGGTATCGCGTGAAGCCCTAGTTTTGTATTTAAAAGGTGATTTAGTTGAGTTTAAGTTAAAGTTTTTCATCGTCTTTGGCGGTAGTATTAATAATGCAATAGATCCGATTGGATTTTGGCTTTGGCGGTCTATCGATTTGTATAGGTTAGGTTTTAAGTGCTATTTGACTTGGGCGCTCACACATGAAATTGAAACTTTTTGTCGGCGACTTTTCTTCTTTTCTTCTTTTGCGCGCCGTGGACTGTAGGAATTAAAAATCTAACTTTTGAGTTTTTAGTAGATTAACTAGTGGTTTATCTATGAGCGGTGTTGCTTTGAATGGTACCTATTTAGTTAAGCTATACTTAGGTTAACTTAAGTGTGATTGCATTATTCGCCCGAGTGGACTGCAAATTACTTACACGGGATTAGGAGGCGGCTGTTATCGCAGTCAAAGGCTTCCGAAAGGCAAAAATTTCAATAGAAGTGAAAAATTATTATAAAATATTAATTTTTTTAAATTTTTGAATGAATAATAATATGTAGGAAGTTTATCTGTAGCTATTTTAATAGTTTCTGTTGTTATCTGCCAGTAAACACAAAAAATATTCGAATATTTTTGATAATTTTGGAGTTAAGATCAATTTTATTACCTTTTATGCAATTTTATGCAACTTTATGTACGCTAAATGTAAAAAACGGGAGTTTTTATAATAATTTTGGAAAATTTTATTTTTGTTACAACTTTAATGAATTTTTTCTACTTTCATCTTTAAAATATAAGTTTTTCCACGGTTTTGAGACACAAAAAATGGTATTTTGAACACGGACGCCCAAAGCCGTGGCTAAAGTACTTTAGTCACGGGCTTTAGTCACGCTTGCTACATTTAATCTAAAAAAATCTAAAATTTAAAACAAAAGAAGAATTTCTACCCATTTTTGTAATAACTTTATGAAATTTTATTTTTATTAATACTTTAATCAAATGAATTTTAAACTAATTCATTTTTTAACACTTGCAACAAAATTTTTCAATGTTTTTGATTATAAAACTGCATTATTTCTTTAAATATGTCGGCGTATGGAATGCGAATTGTTCACTTTATGCACATTGGCATTTTCCATGCGCTTTGGACATGAGGGGCGCTTGTGCACGCACACGCAAGGGTGAAAACACCCGCAGGCCGCTAATTAACAATTAATTAAAAGCGCTGCGCCGTGTTTAATGCGTACATTCGTTAGCCGGTCGTCGTCGTCGACGGCGGCGGCAGTGGCGGTGGAGGCGGCTGCGGAGGCGGCGCGCAGGGGTGGCGCGCTCGTTGTGTTCGCCTTTTCACCCCTTTCGCGCACGCATTCAATTCGGCACACAACGCGCAACAAAACACACAATAAATTCTCGGCCGCCCGCAAACGTGTAACGCGCTTTTGTTTCAATCGCCAAAGCGAATCACCGCCGGAGAAGAAAACGAGGAGTTTTCACATTGGAAAAAAAGCCTTTTCAATCGCCATTCAAAGAAAAATTACGTTTTTTGCGAATTTTATTTTGTTCGAAACAAAGAAGACGGTTTAAAAATTAAATACGCAAAGTGGAACATGGAAAAAAAGTATGAAAAAAACCTTTAGGGCTGGAAAAGTAAAAAAAAGTTATTAACTGTTACAGTAATAATTAATTTTCAAAAATATAAAGTTATTAAGCCATTATTAAAGTAAAGAAAAAGGCAAATTTAAGAAAATTAAAATAATTTTGAGGTTAAGTTTACTGAAATTTTCAGTCTGAAAACGCAAAAAATTAAATATTTTGTATCTAGTGCTTAAAATTTCACTTTGGAGGCTTTTAATTGATTTCAAATTTTTTTAAAAATTAGGAATAGGCTTTCTTTTGTCTTATTTTGCAATTTTTAAAGTTTTGGCGCTAAAAAGTATAAAATTAAACATTAAAACGACGAAATTAAGTTATACAACTTGTAGTATAGCCACTTTTCACACTAGTGCGCAAAATTTGTACTTTACACACAGTAAAACTTCATAAAATTACAGAAAAACTAAATTTTTTGGATTAAAACTTGAAATATTTCAATATTAATATTATTTCATTACCATCAAACAAAAACTTTACGTTGAGTTATAGTCACGTGAAAAAGTAACCTCAAAGTTCACATAGTCAACATCCAGATAAAAATACCGTTTTAGGTGTAAACATTAGTTTTAAAAGCGGCGATTAATCAAAATAATGATTTTAATGACATTAGCAGTTAAAATTTGCTTTTAGTTTTTATAAAAATCGAAAACTATTAAAGAATCTTTGTATTTTGTTTACAGGTGTGGTTTAAAAATAGAAGAGCAAAGTGGCGTAAACAGAAACGTGAGGAACAAGAGCGCATGCGCAAGATGGCCGACGAAGACGTATGCCGCGCTGGTGGCGCCACTGGCGATCATCAACTTAATCTTAGTGTTGGCAGCGGTGGACACTCACTACAACCACCGCCAACGTCGAGTTTCAGCGAGGATGATTCCTCTGACCTTGAAGTAGCCTAAATACTATTGTCAAACAAATTCTGATTTCTAGTCATCTGTGAATATCATACTTATCACAACTTACCACAAATCAACCACCAACAATCCAAACAAAAAAAAGTATAAAATAGTGTTTGTGAAATAACTATAGATACTTAGGTACCAACA
The DNA here is from genome assembly GCF_025399875.1 of Dalotia coriaria. NCBI lineage: Eukaryota > Metazoa > Arthropoda > Insecta > Coleoptera > Staphylinidae > Dalotia > Dalotia coriaria. The sequence goes on from NW_027045445.1 coordinate 9,341,162, forward strand.
CAACACACAACGTTATTTACTCGTTTATGTACTGTATAAAAGTGTAAATATTAGTAGATATGATAGATATAATAGTGATATGGAAATATGTAATGTAATTAACAGCGTAGTGGATGTTATGTTATATATAAGTTATGAAATGTTGTTCTTCTCACACCTTGTACATATTAGTAATGCGGGACGAATTCAATGTGACTATGTGACATATTTAGATTGTAAGTAGGACGTTTTTCGATGATTATGTGTTATTCGGTAGACAGTGGCACGAAGGCAATTTTAGACTAAATGTAAAGGAAAAGTCATGAAAATACAATAAAAAACGTTTAAACATATATTTACATCTGATTTTTATTCAACATTGTTGTTTATTTTGATTTTGCAGGAATAAGAGGAAGTAGAATGTGATAGAAGTTGCCTATATGTAATTTTCAGTAAGCAAAGTGGTCAAGAAGTCAACGTTGCAAGAGCTGGTTGTATTTTTGGTTAAAAAAGTAGTATTAAACGTGGAAAGTGCGTGGTAATCATCCAACAATCATAGAAACACAGAAATCTTTCATATTTTGTCTTCAGATGGTGTTAATAAGTGAATTTCAATTGTTTGTACGTCATGATAACCTGAAAATACAATAACTGTTGATTCACCAAGCAGGTGAGTGAAAAATTGCAGTTTTCTACTATTTTACTAAAGATTTCATCAGTTTTCAAGACCAAATATGATTAATAAGCTTAATAATCGATCAAATCAAGTGTTTAACAATGAGATTACGCTATTTTAATGCATTTCAAGACGATAAAACAAAAAATTACGTAGCTCAATTTATAATTTCTCGTGAATCATATGATTGTACAATATATTGTTCAGCATATTGTACCGTCACTTAATCTTCACCTAACATAACCTAACTTTTTGTAAATCAAAACCAAATTTAGAAAATTAAACGTTTTTATATTCCCTGCGCACTTTTATCATGTTTATTATACCTGGAATATTCAACCGGAGTACAAAAGAGTTAAATGTATCAAATAGTCGGTAGCACATTAAAATTAATTAATCAAATCGATTCAGTGATTTGGAATATTTCGCTTGTTTCCACCCGACTGATTGAAACTCGACGCCGCGCGCTGATTTGCACTTTTTAATTATTCGCACTTTTCCACACGGCGCTCGCAAATTAATTTTTAAGCACAAATCAACAATAAATACACAAATGATATCGCATTCATTAAGAGATTAAAAAATATCATTTAACAAGCGTGTGATTAAAAAGAAATTACGAAATAATTTCTCTCAATAATAATTTGTTGCATAGATGCATAAATTTACCGAAAAAAATCAGCAACAATAATAATGTTTGTTTGTCCTGGAAATATTTCCAAACAAACCCGCACATATCGAAACAGTTTTCGATACGGCGGCGACGATTTGGATATTTTCGATGCGTTTATTGTCGTATTGTGTGGGTGTTTTTACTGTTTGCACTATTTGCGCAACGCGCAATGTTTAGTTTAGTAGTTTCCGCTTTATTTTGTGTATTTTCCGTATTGCGCAGCTGCTTTTGTTTATTCGTTGCGCGTTTCGTCCGCAAATTGCAACCAACAATAAAATGTTTTATTTGGTAATTGCGATTGGTAAATACATCGATACTGAATAATGCCCGCACATTAAAAAATAACATCATCGGCGTCGTTCTTTTCCGAATCGCGCCCCTGAGGGGTGTTTGCGATGCTTGTTTGGGGGTTGCCAAGCGTTTTATGCGAGCTAATAGAGTCACCGGCGTCAATCACGCTGATGAAACGCTGCGCGCAGGGCAGTGGCGGAGGGTGCGAAATGTCTAAAGAGGTCGGTGCGCGCCGCCGTGGGGGGTGCAGCACGACATAATTGAGTTGATATCAATGTCACTCGCACCCATTTTCAACATCACCACGTCGATAATCATCTTTGACTGCGGAGTGCATTAAAAACACATCATTGTTGAGCGGCTAGGGCGGATTGGGCCAAGGGCACGCCGTATTAGGTAAATTATTTGCCACACGTCGTATTTATTACGTGCTTAAGATTTATCACACTTCAGAAACACTCTTTATGAATTAATTAACTTTTCATAACATATTCGTATAATATAGGCAACTTTATTTACAGTAAATTGAGAAACATGTGATGTACACAATGTTGTCGTGTTGTAAGTGTAGTGACAGCGTTACCTGAGACAGCAGAATTAAAGTCGAAGTGTCGCTGATGTCAAATTCAACATAACCTTCGCAGAAAAATGTTTTTCTTGTTAAAATTTTATGTTCTTGAGTATTTTTGTTGTTTAAAGGTTGAATAAATACTCGGTGGCGAAACAAATTCAGCAAATAATACATTTCTATAATCGGTAAGTCGTTTTTGTATTAATATAACATAATACTAGAAATTTTATTTTATTTGCATAACTAGGCAATTTTATATACAGCTTACAAACAAATATTCAAACCAACGTAGTTATCTTTCTGACAGAAACAAATGTCATTCTAATATGACATTAGTGAGAGTGCAAGTCACAACTTTTCATTCCAACGTGATTCCAACCCTAAAACAGTGAATAATAATACAATGAGCGTGAGTGTATCATGTTCGAGTGCATCCGGAAGCGAATCGGTGAGATAATTAAAGCAAAATTTAAAAATCACATTACAATATTAGCTTACAAAGTGGCGTGACACAGATGGACACACACGAGAGGCTCCCTTGTGTACACTTCGTATGCATACAGCATGTCCATTAATATAACGGAAACGAAACGTTCCTGTAACACGATCTCCACATCCCCGGCCGCAGAAAAAAACCCAACCGAACAAATAGTTGGAAATTTGTTACGAATTGACCAAACGTATGTGCAGCACTTTTTTCTCAATTGTGATCACGTTGATTATCCCACGGTCAGCGTATTTACCTATTAAATAATAAGATCACGTACGCCCGCAAAGGGTGCACCCTCCTGCAGCGCGTTTGTCTAATTACCTTCCTGTTTGCGTTTCTCATGCGGGAGTAATTATTTCACATTAGATCAACATCAACAACAGCAGCCAGTAGTAGGTTTGCAGCCAGTACACTTAACTTGAATCAACGCCAAAGTTAATTCCGCGATGGAAACATTATTACGGCATTACGAAATGTGCCAGCGATATAATTAATTTTGCATCGGTGTGTGGATGTTTTAGCTAATCATAAATCAACATAATTAGCAGAACAACATACAAAATGGGTAATGACTAAAGCATATTTCATCATAACGTGATTACCTAGCCGGCAGCGCAGTGGATGCAAACGCTGCACACGCTTTGTTTGCATTGAGGTGCAATTGTCCAAAAAAAGGATTATCGCTCAAAACGTACCGACAGCGGCCACACACGCTGAAAACTCGTTTTAAGATGATTTCAAACGAAATAAAAAATTGATCATTCAAGTAGGCCCTTAACAGAGCACGAGGACGACAACAATCCAAAACGTAAAAGAGCAAATAATCTTTTACTTTACAACTCCAGAAATTGAAAAGAACACAACGATGACAATTCGTTTCTTTTCTGTCTCTGTGTGTCACCAGTGTTTGTTTTTAACCTTTTTATATCTCGCTTAGAAGCTTAACTATTATATAAAAGTAGGTATAACTAGCAAAGATGTATCGTATCGACTTGATGATGACAATGTTTTGTCGTTTTTTTATTCTGTTCTGCTGTAGAATGTGGTCGCGGCGCAAACATTTTTCGTCAGCTGCTGCTGTGCTGTGCGCCGAGGGGTTACTCGATTGTTTGCAGAAGCCACGAATGAGCAAACTCGATGTCATGCGTCCGTGAAAATTCAAGTGTACTTCATCTCGCGCGCCCTCCGCACGAGCAAACGACAAAAACGACGAAATACAACCAAATACAAGCATGCTATGACAATGGGTCTTTTGGTTTGCTTGTAGGGATGACAATTGACAGTAAATGATAAAAAATATTAGCAGGTAATTTTCGAGCGTATTTATTTGCGCTTCGTCCGCAATTAGTCGTCAAGACGGCGTGAAATGCTCGTCGTCTGCGCAAACACTATCCACGTTGTGCAAATAGGCACAGGGTTGGTAAAAACGTATCTGGTAGCCTAAAAATTTGCCATTCAAGGGGCAGCTATGCTAATATTTATTGAGAAATGACAAATTAATGTTTTTTCCTTGTAAAAATTTCGTAAAATGGTATTTTGGTACCAAATTTAGGAAGGAAGGTAATTTTTGCATATTTTTAAAGTAAAAAATAGGACAAGATAGAATTTTATTATTGAAATTTTGTTGAAAAGTCACTTCTAAGAAAATGGCATCAAAAACATAATTTTTACTGATTATATCATAAAAATTACAAAAGATGGCTAAGATTACAATTTTGGCAATAGAATTTTGTTGTTAATTTGTCATTTTAAAGAAAAATTAACATAAAATATTTATTTTTGAAGCAAAAACAGAAGAAATATGAACTGACATTTTCAACAAATCTTATTACTTATGATTTAGTAATAAACTTTATATTTTACAGTCAATTTGTTTAGTAATCTTGTTTGTAGTTAAAGAATCGGGATGTAAAACTAAGAAAAAATAATTTATTACGTAAATTTGATGAATTTTAACATAATTCTAACAAATAACAGTTTTTCAACAAGTTTTTCTTCATTAAAAAATCATTAAATCATGTTTTACTAATAATTTAATCTATTTTACACACGATTTCAAAAAGATTTCAAATTTTCTAAACGATTTAATTCCAATTGCAGCGCATTTTCGTGTGAGGTCCGATAAAATAAGAAAAGCCCCGTTCTGCACACCCCTGTTAAACCTCACACAGGTAGATATAGGTATACACGTTGTTAGCGTGCCAGCGCATTTGTTGTGCTGTCAACAAACAGCGGATTAGCAATTGTGCAGTTAAACTGTTTGTAATTGATAGGATATGGATACGCGTTTGTCCTGGTCGTTGTGCGCCAAAGGGCGAACGTTCCCGCATTGTGCGCGTCTTAATATTCCTCCATTGAAATATCGAGCATTTCTCGAAAATTATTAAACCCATAGCTTACCAGCTTATGAAATATGTCTTAAATACGCCTCTGGTGTCCATTGCACAGCGCTAAAGTTTATGAAAATAAATATACGTTGTGTTGTACTGGATGGTGGATGTAGGATGTGCATTTTGTTCAATTGTTCAGCGCCATTGTGAGCGGGAGAATAATGCGGCCGATAATTGGAAAACTCCCGAGTTGCAACGCGTACAATATGCATGTCCATTTTCACTATTTCGCCACACATCACACTATTTGTCGATTTGTCGTAGGTTGCCGGGGACAAAGCGCTCGCAAAATGTGCACACGGTCAAAATATCAAAATATTTTTATTTGCGCGCACGTCAAACTCAAACCCTTCCATCACCAACAATATAAATACAATTTCCTTCAATATTCAACAGGAAATAAATTTACTCTCGCATATGTAGATAAAAAGAAATGCGTGTAATCAAGAGCAGATGAGGAGGGTTTATTAGATCGACTCGAAGCGCTTAGCAACTGATATGGAAAGCCTTCAAGCTCTTTAACCGAATGCGCTCCTATACGTTTTCGATCGGTGCACAATCACCCAGTGAAACCCATCAGTTGAATTACTCATCAGAGTTTTCTCTCGCGTTGGAAGCTTAGCGGGTTAATGAAAATGTTGCAGTCGCGCTGCGCGTTGCTTGTGTCCTACTTAGCATATAGAGCTTTGTTGGTGTGTGTGTGTGTGTGTGTGGAAGCGCGCGAAGGCGTCGTCGCGAAGGGTGCGCTAATAAAAATAATGTGTTGCCGGCGGGCGTTGCTTTTGCTTATGCCGGTTACACCTTGGCGGGGCGTATCATTATCGTGAGTACAGCGTAAGCCAAAGCCGACTCGAATTATAACATGTACATTAAATTAGATGCAAAATGCACACTTTTTGGTTACATAAGACTACATATGTGCTGATGAAAGGAAAATAGTTAGTTTTATGTTTTGATAGTAAATAATATTATTTTTTTAGAATTTGTTATATTTTTTGTTTGAATATGACAAGATATGAGTTATATTATAAATTTCGCGTTTATTGAGGGTATTTTTTTGTGTTTTTTGTAGTTCAAGAATTTCAAGAATTTGGCAAAAATTCACCTAAAATGTGAGGCAAAATTTTATTTTCAAGTCTAGGTAGTAAATTTTGCAAAAACTGACATTTCTAAGTCATTATTTTGTATTTAAAGTTAATTTAGCAGAAAATTACGTAGGGGAAGGTAGCCTAAGTTGGACCAGCGCCTAAGTTGGACCACCACGATATCCGCGGACTATTGAAGTTTTTGCAAAAATAGACAGGCCCCTTGTTTTACTCGTATTTATAAACAATTGATTCAACTATTTGAGTTAAAACTTGCCGCGTGCTTTCGTCGTGACATCAACTTTGTGTATTCTTGATTATCAAATCTATTATAACGGCGTAAGTGCATAAGCTGTCAAGCTGTTTAAACGTTAGATTTCACAATTATTATTATATCATCAGAAAGCATATTTATTTATCTATAATTTATAATATTAATTTGGAGAGGGTTTGTTATATTAAGATTGTTGTTGATCATTATATATAAATTCTTCAAGTTGCCCAAGTTGGACCAAAGACAGGCACCGGGGATTTAACAGGGAAAACGTATATCATTTTTTCGGCCTCCTAGAAAAGCTTGTGGACGAGCACAACTCTTCGAAATGATCCAATGTATGAAATGCCGCACTTTGGTTTAAACAAAATGTGCTTGTGTTAGTGCTAAAACTAAAATTTACTATTGTGTCAATTGCCGTTAAAAAAGCATGGTCCAATTTAGGAAACCGCGCGGTCCAATTTAAGAAACCGGTTTCTTAATTTGGACCAAAAACACAATTTTTTAAAATTAAAATTTGAGGGGTGTAAATATAATTTTTACTTAAATCAAAAATATCATTTTGTAGGTAAGCCTTGTGAGTTACTTTTCCGCTACTTAATTTTTATTGACAGTTTATATGTGGCTCTATAAATCAAAAAATATAAAAATGGTCCAAATATGGCTACTTTCCCCTATCTAGAGAAACTATAAATGTCGTTAGAAATTACCTAAATATTAATTGAATTTACAATTAATATTCTAAATTCAGTGTTTTTAATAATAATTTAATTCATGTTATTCACGTGGCAGCAAAGCATTTGCTTTATTTGAGGAATTGTAGCCAATTTTAGGACTTTTCTAATTTCTTTCTTAGAAATTTTTGAGTTTTAATTGTTATTTCGCCATTTAGAACGCGTACAATTGAAACAAATGTAAAATCATAAAAAAATCAGTGGTATAATGCTTATTTTACACCGATTTATTAAAATTTGGGTCAATTTACGAATTTTTCATCATAAAATTTAAAATTTCACAAAAATTTGAACTGAAATTACTAAAAATTGAAAGTATAATATTATTTTAATACGTAAACAATGAAGTTTTCCATATCTACATTGAAAACAATAAAAATCTTAATATTTTTCCTCTAAAAGATATAAAATAAGTATAACTCTGAATTGTGACGTTAGTAGGAGTTTGGCAGAAGATTGGAGTGCATTAGCCGCGTCTCTAGCTGATGGCTAAAACCCGGCTAGGCCGGGTATTATGCAAGCGAAAAGCCGAAAGTGGCAACTCTCGCGCCATGGCGACAAACACCTCTTAATGCTACGATATTATCTCCGGCGGCGACAAGAAACGCATGAAGTGATTAAAATCGCATAAAAACTTAGCACCCGAAAGCCGCGGCCACAATCCCAACCCTTTCCCATTCACTTTATTCACACTCACAAAATTAATATATTCATTTAGAAAAATTATGTCATATATTACATATTATTGTTAATAATGCGTTAATAATGTTGTCGCAGCAGCTTAATATACACAATTCGGGTCGCCATCGTAAATTCGCACCCTATGGTACGTAACAAAGCGTTTTCTCGCTAAATTATGCACTCTCGATGTGCCCGGATATGTCGAAACCGGTAGGCCGGATAATCTACCCTCGTCTGTCACCGTGTCGCGCTCGTTTTAGCGCACATTAGTCGGAATGTTAAACGATTCCCCATATCGCCCCAGTTGGCAGTCGGTACATGTACCTAGTCGTCGGGGTTCCGGATTGACCGATTTAGAGCCAAAGATGGCCGCCATTTTGGCCCCGAATAATAATACCGCATGTAGAGCGGCACAAATGCATGATGCATATGGCGCTCTGGGTACAGACCTAAATTCTTAATCCAAATCCAAATCTACATCCAAATCCGAATTTGAATCCTTAGGTATTGCTGGATATTTTATATTCGGGCCATCGGGCGCGTTTGTTAATCCACGTCAGCTGTCATCGGCTTAAAATAGTTCCAACAACATATTTAAAAAATTGCATATTAAGATATTATGATTAACATTTGGATCATAATCGTGTAATTTTGTAATAAATTTATTTTTCACTTTAAAATTTTAAATTGTGGAGAATTTCTTCTTTTACTTTTAAGAGTTATGAAAAAAATTGCATATTTTGCTAATGCAAATGTATTTTTTATCCGCTTGTAAGAAGAAAGTGCAAATCGTAGTAAAGCACAAATCTCCCAGGACCTGCTATAAAAAATACTAATGCTTACCTAACCACCAGCACACCAGCAGGGTTAGAAGAAGTAAAAAAAAACCCGGCTGGAAATAAGATTTGCGCGTTACGCTTGCATTGCGCCAGAAGTAAAACATTATGCAAACATGCAACTCGACGTTGATGCATCATGCATCGACGCATCGATGATGAAGAGAAAAAATAAAATAATAACAGAATTAAAACCGGGAGCGCGTTTTCCACACGCAGCACTCGCTCTCTCCGGGCGCAATCGCCGCCGGGCGCGCCCCGCAATCAGGGTGGTCGTGGATGAAATGCGATGCGACGGTGCGTAAATGCGTAACGCGTCCGGGGGATTATCTGCGCTCTTCTCTTGCGGCAAACACGCCGATTGTCCGAGCACAACTCGGCACTCTCAGCACACCTCACAGAGGCATTATGCACGCATTTATAATTTCTGGATGTTTGCGAGCAGAGCGAGCGGGCTCGATTTCTCGTCTTATGGTTTTATTTGCGCAGCGCACACACAGTCAACAAGCGACTGAATACTTCGTATAGAATTGAGTCGCATCGGAAAACTCATCCGATCGTGATTTAAAGCGATCAGCGCGTAAACACGTTTAATATTTGCGATTCGTAACGCAATCGTTTGCTGAGTTTTTCTTCTTCTCGGGAGAAAGGAGCCGACAAACGAGTGCCGATTCGTTATGAATGATTTAGAATAAAGATTATACGCAAATAGACATAGTTTATAAAATATTTTCTTTATAAATGTTGCTGAAAACGTTTAGGTATTATGTTTTTACCTTTTACTAGGCTACAAACGATAGGAAAACGTTGAAAAATATTCAAATTTCCACTTTGATCAATTTATTTCCCACAAATGGTTGTTAACTATAGGCAACCCAACATACACATTTTACTTTCCTGCGCTCACGTAACCTCTTTGTTGTCATCGAAAAGTTTCAAGGAAATCAATATTTTCACGCCGCGCACCTGGAGCACCTGTTTACGTTTTCGCGTTTGCTCACACATTCCACGCGAACACGCTGTGATACGCATCAATGGCCTAGAACAAAATAAAATGCCGACAGGAACAGCGCAAATGTAAATATATCCACGTTAATTATTAAATTCAACTAAAATCACACAAAATACTCTCTTCCAGATGTCCCCAAATTATTCCCAAAGCCTGGACATCTACCATGAGAAACAGGTGCGCGAATTGTGCGCCTTGCATGCCCTGAACAATTTGTTTCAAGGCATTAATTTATTCACTAAAGCTGAACTGGATGTGATTTGCCAGACACTCTCACCAGATGTGTGGATAAATCCACATCGATCAGTGCTTGGACTTGGCAATTATGACATTAATGTGATAATGAAAGCATTGCAGGATAGGGATTATTGTGCCATTTGGTTTGATAAGAGAAAGTAAGTGAAAAACATAAATTTAATCAAGAAAAAATGTATTTTTATTAAAATTACAGGGATCCTAACTGTGTCAATCTTAAAAACATTCTTGGTTTTATTTTGAATGTGCCCAGTGATTATAAAATTAGTTTTGTTACTTTACCTTTAAAGAGAAGGCATTGGATTGCCATCAGAAAAATCAATGGGTTTTATTATAACTTGGATTCAAAACTGAATTCTCCTCAAGTTATTGGCAAGGTAAAAACTTTTTAAACTAAATTTTTCTAGGTATTTATTAATTATTAATTAATTTACAGGATAAAGAAGTTTTGGATTATCTGAAGGAAGAAACTGAGTCAAAAGATAAGCAGCTGTTTGTAGTGGTGACTTCAGAGGTGGACAAAAACGAGTCTTGGTTGTTAAACAAAAGTTCATACAGCAATCATGTGCATTTACAAGAGCGGGAAGCCGAGGTATTGGAATTGCGCGATATAATTGCTGAGGACACAAATGTCACCATCAATCCCTTGTGCAATACATGATGAAGTAAATTAAAATTAATTTATTAACATATATAAGCTAACTAACATTGTTAGTAGTGTATATTGTCCTAGTCCTATGTGGTCGCCATGTCATCCGTGCAGTTTTTGTTTGTTAATGTGAAGCGATCGACGTCAATATTGCGCGTTTTCAGGATTTCATAAACTTGCATGCGGGAATGTGCGTCGAGATCCAATTGCCGGCCAAATATCCATATTAAATCTAAAAGTTTATGTTTTTTAGTTAACTAATATTAACAATTATTGTTTTATTATTACCATGATATCCTACACCGAGTAGTGTACTTGTACATGTCCAGATGATGGCGTAGTTGTCATAATCAGTATTGAGTACTTGATAGTAACCGAAACCTGGTAACCATTTGGCGACTGCGTTGGGCCATAAAGATGTCCGCCGATGCAGGAAGAGTGAAGATGCACGCCGTGACACTGTCGCCACACCTTCAACGTTGTTGGTGGCGCCGGTCCTGCATTAATTCAGTGTCGAAAAATAAAAACAAAGCAATCAAAAACGCATCGCATACAATAGGTCATGAATTAACAATTTTTTGCCATGTTGACACCAACAAAAATATTAATCTATTTTACCCAATTTAGATAGACTTACCAGCGATTGAGTATTGTAACCGATACGTTTGTTTGCTTGCGGTTTAATTGTTGCAAGTCGATTGTGGTGCACGTGGAAAGCAACTCCATGAGGTGAAAACTTCGTTCGACTTCATACCAATGTCCGAAGAACTAAAACATTTAAATTAATTTTTATTCACAGGTTTTTATGTTTTTTTGCTAATCTCACTCTTGACATGTTAAAGTCCCTGATGAACGGTTGACGTGGGCAATTTCCTAATCCGATGCTGTTCACTACGCTTAGCATTAAAGGCACTAGAATTATAACAGTCGCGTATTTGTAGTAGAAAGCAGCCATTTTCTTTCGCTTACTGCTAGTTTAATCACAATAATAATTAAAATTTTATTTTATAGTTAAAAAAAGTGTTTTAAAGAGTTTTCAGTGCGTTTTTCTCGTGATGTCGTGTGTCGCACACACAATTGTTGTGCTTATGAATACAAGTACAATGTATTACTGGACTATCACCAACGGACATGATGGTGACATCCATAAATTCATTAAGTTTCCGATTTAAATCGTGGTGTTCGATCGCGCAATTCGATCGCGAGTCGTCACACAAACATTGCCGCGTGCGCCGGCGAACAATAAAGGTGAAATTGGTCACGTTTGTTACGATGTTACGGACGCCTTTCAAATCGTATCTGTTGTTTTTGTTTCGGTTGCATCGGGTATCAGAAGAGACGAAAAAACCGATGCGTACTTGCCGCCGCACGACCGAAATATCAACATTCAGATAGATATAAATAAATTAATAACGAATTAATGTTTAGTAATTGCTTGTTATCGCGCTGCGCGAGTTGCAACATTTACGCGATTAGTGAGAATGCATAATCTATAAGCAAGCCTGCACATCGTCAGCGATTACGGCAATTTGTATATGTTATTGACGTCATTTCTACATGTTAGAGAAAAGCAGTTGCAGATTTATGTTTGAGATAATTCTAAGTGTAAATGAGAACAACACATGCATTTAAATGCTTTGAAACTGCACATTTTAACGGAATAACTATTATTTTTTTTATTTTCTTTTTATAGTTAAGTAAAATTGTGCGTTTTCTTTGGAGTAAGGACTAAATAACATTATGTAACTGAAGATGTTTAAAAATACAAAGAAATAAAGTGGGAGTTCACTTATTTGCCTCAACGGCAAGGAATTTGTCAAATTAACTCACGTTAAACATCTGGTTCTCAACATGTTTATGGGCAGATTGTGTAGGTTCTGTTGAAGTATTGTTTTCTTCATCAGAACGAAAATAGACTCTTGTGGGTTTAATATCCAACTACAATAATAATATTATATAATATATTAATTGCCCCAGCAAACTTTGCATCACTTTAATTATAAATGTTGTCTTAAATTAATTTTAAACTTGGTTTTATTAAATTTTGTTATTAAAATCAAATAAAAAGACTAGTTGATGACTTAAAAACATAATTTGGCGCACTAGTGTCTAAATATGAAATATTATACATCAAAAAGTTAAAGTTTAATTTAAAAGTAGCAAATTTTTCAACTTTTTTGATTAAACTTAAGAAAATTACACGAATAATACTGTGGTTTTACATTCCCACAACCGAATAATGTAAATAATAACTGAAAAAGATAGCTGAGTATATAATTAAGTAATGAAACCTTTACTGTAGGTTTGTTTTAAAAATATAAAGGTGAAATTTAACTGCGTAAATATGAAAATAATGAAAGCGCACATCAGATTAATAAATCATACACTACACAACGAATCGAGCGTTGTGCGTGTGGTGCGTAATCGCAGTGTAATGATCGACTGCTTCCTTTCGTCTCATGAAGAAAAAAAAAACAACGATGAAATCTAGGTCTACCGCCAAACTATGACCAAACTTTTGTTAAATTATTTCCGTACTTTCTTTTTTAATATCAGACTTGACTTAAATCTAGCAGCCAAAATATTGAATGCAAAACAATTCAACATTTTACGCACAAAGTGGAAGTAACATAAGAAAAGAAACTTTTACGGTTAGTTTATAATGACGTGAAATAAGCTAATTGTTCACCGCCACGCATGTTTTGCGCTTCACGCGGCACTTGCTATGCTGAAAATGCTGCCGAGTTCTAAATCAAATTAATTAAGATCAGCGCGGCGCATTCCCATGGCATGGCACTCGGAAGAACAGATGCCGCATTGCAATTTGCGGCGAAAAGCACGCATTGTGAGACGATTATGATGAGATCGCGCTCGGCGCTCACAAGCGACCAATTTGAGCGGAACGCAAACTCAACACAATTCAACTCAACGCGCAATGGTACAGGGTACTGAAAAGATGCTGCGCTCCAGGTGCGCGCGCGAGTTTCTTGTCCCTCGTGTGTGAGAAACGCGCCGAGATTGGCCTTGAGCGTGGGCATTGTGCGTCTCCGGCCACAAACAACAACCAGCTCGGATATCGGATGGCTTAAGTCGGACACAGGACGCGCGACTCACTCAAGTGTCGCGCGCTCGCCGAAGTTTCCTGTTTCTCCATCATTGCGTGTAGTTATCGTCGCGTGAAATATCGATTTCATTGAGTGTGTGGTGCGCGCACACGAATCTCGCCTCCTCGGGAGCACCACGGGTAGTGGAAGAAGAAGTCACGGCCCGCGGATCGCGTACCGCGCGACCGAACGTGAACCATTCGCCGCGGAGCGTCCCACAACGCGCGCTCGCGACCCAGCCGTGATTTTTATTCCTATTCCGTGTGCTTACCGAAGCCGCAAGCCGCCAGGCTCTCACTGTCTTCAACTTGTTCAGTTTATGTTCAGTTCCTCGGCGTTGTTCCAGCGAGATGCTTGCACGTAGCAATGCGCACGACGCTCCAATACCGACGACAATGTGATTTTTTGCAATTGTCGCAATCCAAGACGCGCTAAAGGACATTCGACAAGAAAATGTAGTTGTTACCACTAACAACTCACTCCATTCATCGGTGAGTGCTAGTTTATCGTCAAAACTTACATCTGCGAATAAGTACCAAATAGGTAACGGTCAACTTTTGCATTGTTCGATAACAACGTTTGAAACATTGATTATTGAACAATTCCAACGATTTACGAGCGTAAACTGCGATTGCGCGAATAGAAAACTTCAACCGTATGGCAATCTAAACCAATATACCTACAAAATAACAACAATAATAAGTTTAAATTGTTGATGTTTCAGGATAAAATGGATAAATATTGCATATTCCTATTGATTCTATTTGTTTGCGATGCTGCGCCGGAGGAAGAAACCTCCACAACGCTGGAATCCTTCCATCTCAACTCCGACACGACGCCGTCGTGTGAATTAAAGGAAACCTTCCTCGGCAGTAAGAAAATCTACACGTGCACGAATGTGTCCGGCAGTTACCTGGAGTCCCACTCGCACCACACCAATCGGTCCGAATGGTTCCACTGCTCGCAGTGCACCCTCGCGACGCTCACCGAGCGCACCCTGCACCGCTTCGAACCAAAGAACCGCATCCTGTACCTGAACGTATCCGCGTGTCGCGTCGACGCTATCGCCGACTTTGCTTTCCGTGAAATACCCAATCTCAAACTACTCCTGCTGCGTGACAATAATCTCACGAATCTTACATCTGCGACGTTTCATTCACTGCGCAGATTGTTACAACTTGATTTGTCTCGGAATCAACTTGAAGAGCTTGTGGATGACGCCTTCGTCCACTTGGGAGTGTTGGATATTCTGAATTTGAACTTTAACCAGTTGCGAATGCTGCAGCCGCGCGCGTTCGCCGGCATGAAGGAGTTGAAGTACCTGTACTTGAGTTACAATCGCATTGGGAACGTCCATCCGTACCTGTTCAAGGACCTCATCAACTTGAGGATTCTCTACGTGGAGTACAACCAAATCAAGGAGATAAGTCCGTTGGCGTTCACGAATCTCCAGCGGCTGCAATACTTGTATCTCAATCATAATACGATTGAGTTTTTATCCGAGTACAATTTTAAGGAGTTGGGCGAGTTGGTGGATCTGCAGATGCGTGGTAATGCATTGAACGAGATCTGCACGAGTGCATTCAATGGTCTGCGCAAACTAAAGTTCCTATATCTTGGCGATAATAATATTTCCACGCTGGCGCAGCATTCATTCACCGGTCTTGACTCGTTGACCATTCTAGATCTCACCAACAACTCGCTGAGTAGTTTTTCGTTAGAGTTTCTGGTTGACATGCCGGAACTGCGGGGCTTGTGGTTGGAGAATAATCGGATTGAAGCGTTACCAATCGCGCGCAGCAATAAAACTCACCGCAACTTGGCTAGCTTTGACCTGAAACAAAATCGGTTAGATTATTTCAATTACAAGATGCTGCTGAAGCAGCTCGAGTGTTTGGAGGAGATCTACGTGGGAGAGAATCGCTTTAAGTGTGAGTTTTTCATGCCGATGTATGATTATTTCGAAGAGTCGAATGTCACGCTGTGTTTGGACGCGCGGTGTGATAAGAACAACACCGTTTGGTATACGGAAAAGCTGTGCAGGTTAAGCTATAATGCCCAACCGGATGATAACGCAAATGTTGATGAAGTTTTGAATGGCGGAGATACAACGGGGAGAAGTTTTTACATGCACCTGACGCACCTGATTTATTGTTTAGTTTTTGTACGAGTATTTGTAGGGAAATAAAGCACTTTTCTACCTCCTGAATTCAAACAATTTTAAACATCATTGTACCATCTACCGTGGATTTATTTACAAATAGCCTTAGTAGAAGATCTGTAATATTAATAGTAGATTTTTTACCGACTTGTAGTATAGTTTTACTATGTGTCGATAGATGTCGCAGTGCGCATCCAAACTTTGTTGTTTCTTATGCGCAGCACCCCCGGCTGGCTGCAGAACGCGCACCGCGCACATCAGTCAGCGAACGGCCGCCGCTGCGCTTGTAGCGTCGTGCGTCCTAGCGGGTTGGTGCACTGCAGTGTGTGGAGTGTTGTTGTGTGTGCGTTTTCTATCAAGCATCGCGCGTTTCCGCTGAGATAGCGAGCCAGAAGGACTGCATGCTGCATGTTGTGCGCGGCGTGAGAATATGGCCGTCGGTGGTCGCCAGCAGCAGCGGCCGACGCTCGTCGCCGCATGCCTGGCGTTGTGGTGGTGCTTGGCGATAATACGCACGGATATCGTCGCTGGTGCGTCCGACTCGCGACAAGGTATGTGTACTACTAATAAACACACAACACTATCAAAACAAAATGAACGAGTGTGTTGTGTGGTTAGAGGTGTAACATTTAAAGGCGATTAAAGACTATTAGCTTAGCTTGGCGACAAACCACAAGCGCACAAATCTATCCGTTAACTTAATGTGGAGCACACATACGCATCTACGCCAGCATACAGTTGCTCAGTCGGTGACTCCGGGGAGATTTGCGGCTGAAACGACGACGAGCGCAGACCCGGCGTTTCGTAATTCAGGCACGTAGTTTTTCGGCTTTTTATGCGTTTTTAAATCCGCTCCTCGCTTTAGCTTCGGGGTGCTTTCAATTTAAATTTTAACGAAACGAATTGAAAATCAATCAGCTTTTTCTCGCTCCCAACTTATCAATCTTTTTGATGTTTAATTCGATCAGAATTTATCTTAATCTATAATCCAGCATAAACCGGCATTGAGAGTCGTGAATAAGGGTAAGAGTTGGCCTGACAGGCGACACTTGTGATTAATTAGTTTTATCAATTTAGTTCAACGTACGCCTTAAAACTTTCATCAACTAGTTTATTGATGATAAAAATTGATTTCGTCTCATCAAATATTTGTTATTAGTGTAAATATTTCAAGTGTCGAGCAGGTTTAATTTTTTCTTTTTCATGAAATTGAATTGTTGTGCAATTTTTGTGATAACTCAATCATATCTTGATAAGTTGGGTAAACAAGCGATGATTATATTTTGTTGTTTGCAGTGCAATTTTATTTTCCATCAAGTATAATAACGTGTATTGTTCTTTTGTAATTTATGTGAATTTCGATTGTTTTCGCTAATCAAAGTTGTCAGCGTTAATTTGAATAGATGGCGCTATTTTGTAAATTGTGACGTCAGTATCTGCGCCAGCAGATAGAGGAACCGCCGAACCGATAATATAATTGTTGATAATTGTGCGTTGATTCGAAGCGGAATCGCTCCGCGTCGCTGACATGCCGACAGAGCGGCACAAAGCCGCAACAGCACACTTTTGTCTCTGACGTGTGTCTCTCCTCGATGCCCTGATGCTGTGTGTATGTGTGTGGATATAACTGTAGTCGGCATGGAAGTGCGATTACGTCGAACAATGCACGCAATAACGCATTTGAATATATTTAAATGCGCCGAAGAACAACTCTCTGTGTCGCTATGGACAGAAAAAGCATTTCCGGTCGTACAGTGTCATACTAACATCAAACAATACATAGTGATTTATGTATATGTATGAATTTATAATGAAAAATCATAAAATGCGTGGGTTTATTTTTAATAATTGAAAAAGACATTAAAATTGTACAAGTTAATGTTTTTTTTGTTTATGCACGCATTGTTAATATTTTAATTTATTGCTTTTAGTGTTTTTATTTTTATATTGAAATACAATGGTAGGTATTAGGTTTTATATGTAGTGCAACACTGACAGATGATTTAAGTGCGTATTGAAAACGAACTGCATGCAGATGGCATTCCTCCGCCTTCAGAAAAATAGAAAAAGGGCTCTGGCTAACGTAAGCAAAGTAAGAAAAAAGTCTCGAATGACGCACGCCCTCAGCATCGGATAACATTTTGTCGGTTCCTCTTAAATATAACTCTCTTGAGGCATTATATAAAAA
This sequence comes from Dalotia coriaria, assembly GCF_025399875.1. NCBI lineage: Eukaryota > Metazoa > Arthropoda > Insecta > Coleoptera > Staphylinidae > Dalotia > Dalotia coriaria. Next base: position 9,359,208 of record NW_027045445.1, read on the forward strand.
AGGGTATCGTACTATATACTAGGCTATACTATATGTTTATTAAAGGTAGATTCTTTCTTGAATTTCGAAATTTGACAGGCTTTGCAATTGCCTATAGGTATACTCTACGTGTATGATTTATTTCTATTTCCTTCAACTTTGTGAGTTGTGTGTGTGTTTATATTTGCCGAGCCTGCTGCTGTTGTGGCAGCTGGCGATTTTATTTTTAGCCCGGTTGTTTTCGATTCAAAATTCAAATTTACTCTTAGAGGGAGACTTGTACTTGCATTGCGTATAGTTATTGTGGTAAACCTAAAATATGCACGATAATCGAAACAAGTGCAGCGATGCAATAAAGACGTCATAATCATTGTTTTGATGATCTCGCTGGTTCTTTGAAGGTCGTCTTGGGTATTCGCAGAAGGTTGCAGTACTCGAGGCTGCAGAAATTGCATATTTGATGTTCTTGCAGACTTTGTAACTTAACTGCGTGTCGTGACTTCTGAAGTCGTGATCGCCAAGTTGAATCTTGAATATCGCTATCGATGTAGCCGCAGTCGGAGCCTTGAACTTGAAATTTACCAAATTGTAATAAATAATTTAATAGTCTATAATTATATTTTGATATAGATGTACTCAGTATCAGTGGTAGAATGCAGTGATTTTTTTTAAATATAAAAATGTTTAATAAAGAGTAAAATCACGTTCGGCGATTAAAGAGATATTTGCTCGTAAAATCTCGTAAAATAACGAAGCTGCAAATTATCGCTGCATTTTAGTACTACGCTAGAGATGGCCTGCTAAGCTCGGCGTTATTTGTCCATTGGGAACGTGCGGTTTTGTGGCGACCGTTATTTAAACCCAATTTCGATTCAAACCATCAGCAATAATCCTGCTATGAGCGTATACACTAACACAACGCGTAACATGTTGTTCTTTGTTCACTTCTCTTGTTTATAAATTGAGAAATCTAATTAATGGGGCATAAACAAAACGCAAACGGCGTCCAAATCGCCAGTGAGGCGTTAACATCTCTTAACAGCTGCTCAACCAGCGATAATAATTCTATAATTTCTCTTCACTCACGCGCACGTCTCGTGCAGTTGTTGCAATCTTTCACAGTAATTGAACTAATTGTCAGATTGATTAAGGTTTATAATGTTATAACAACGCACTGCGAATGCATACGAGCAATATAAATCGAGCTCTCTCGGCCACAACTTTCCTGCAAGCGGTGCTTGCAGTGCGTTTGTTGTGTTTGTATGTAGTTTATTACCGGTAGAAGTAAGTGATGTGTGAGTCATCGTTGCTTCAGGTCACGGCATGGACATAATTCGAGGAGAAAACACGCAGCCACGCGAAGGAAATCAATGAAGAAAATAAAACTGTTGTATTGTGGAAATGGTTTTAATTAAATGTACAAGGAAATAAGTGTGCACACATCATTAACATTAATTTTTGTGACAAATTGTACATGTGAGACACATGTGTGTAATAATTTATGACTAACCATCTTTTTTTCTGTTTGGTTTCAAAGGATTTCGGGCGTCGTCATTAAAGTTTTGTTCATTGTAAGATGTTGGATTTTTAAAATGAAGTTCTCGGAATTGAAGTGCAAGTCAGAGTAAAAAATTGTTTACGAGTTTTAGATGCTGGAAAGGAAAAAAAAACGGAAATCGTTTATAGTGTTATTCTGTTTCGCTGGCTCAGCGTAATTTCCTGGCGCGAAAATAATCGATAAAACGTTGCAAATTGTTTACTGAAATGTTAACTGCACTCGCCGATATATAATATTAAGCAGATGCTTTCGCATTTATTAATAACCGAATGTAAGCCGCGTTGATAGGTAAATATACTCGTGGTTATAATTAGCGAATGTTTTAGACTGCGATGTGAACGTGCTCGTTGTCTGAATTTTCACTAAATCAAAATTTAATTAGACATTTACTGGGTTTTTACGCCGAAAACTTTAGTGGATCTCTGGATTGCCGGTAGAGATTGGTACAAGATTTCCAAGGAAGTTTTTTTTTCTTTCTTCGTGAATGCGTATCGTGTATTTTATTCCCTGGAAATGATAGAAAAGTGGAAACAAAGTAAAAACTTTTACTGCTTCTTTTGTCGTCTCGAAAGCATTGTAATGTCCAGCGATTCTGGAAGAAGCCGGCGTGCGCGTTTCTTTCGCTTCGGTGTAGTGTTTTTTGATGTTGCACTTCTTTCGCGTTTACACGTCTCCGGTTTTTTTTTCGTCGCTTCGTTTTCCCGAGGTGAATTGCGTGTCGCTGTGTTTGCCCAGCGCTCGTTTGACGCGACTTTCTTTTCGCGCGCGCAAAGCGTTGAAACGCTTTTATTGGCGTTAATTTACATTCGGACGAAATTCTTTCGGGCGCAAATTTCACTACGCTCGGCTTCATTTCGTCGCTAGATTCAAATGATTGTAGATTTATTCAAGTCAACTCAAGATTCAAGAGGAAGTAAAATGTTACACGGTGTGTGTGTGTGTCGCGTAGCTTTGGGAACGTTCACCTGGACGCCTTAAAACAGCCCTCTGTTCATTTCTTTAGTTCAGGTCTGAGTCGAGTTGAATCGCCCGCTGCTATATTTCTTGGCCGTCTCGCGTTCATTACGGCCGGGAGAGCCCGGGCTGGCACGCATCGTTTATAAAGTCAGGTCCGTAAAGCATTTTCTTGGTCGACAGGCAACCTGCGCGGCCGAAAATGTTTGTTTGGAGCGTGCTTGGCTTTACGTGTGTGTGTGTGAAGTTAATAGTAGAGGGCGAAGCCTTCAAGGCTTACAAAAAGGTGAAAACAAGCGCGAAAGGCAATGGCGCGTGGCCACGACGCGCGACAACAGGGGGTCCCATTCTTTTTCAAAAGAAAAAAAGAAAGAAACCACCAGGGCAAGAAAAAAGTCACAACTTGAATTTTGTAAACTTTATTTTGTTATTAATTTTTTATTTGCGTTTGGAGTTTGCACCAGACCAAGCAAAACATAACAATAGGGTGAAACAATGCTTGTTGGGTTTGTATATAGGGTTGGGCCGGATACAACCGGACGTTCCGGTCTTTAAACACACGGGTCTCTCCTCGATTTTTTACTCAATTATTTTAAACGCCGTGTTCGTGCTTTCATGCAAAGCATTGAGATGTAAACAAAATCGCCTAACACGGCGATTAAACAATTACGAGAGTGCTTAAAAATTACCCGGCAAAAAAACAAGGCACACAAAGAATTTTCCGGTTAAAAATTTGTGCAATTTAAACATTATACGCGGCGCGGTGACGAAAATGAGGGGGCGAACAATTTCGAGTATGCGTGTGCGGGCGGGCGCGCGCTCATTGTGGTCATACGCTCAATTTGCATTGCATTTGACGGACGTCAGGGTCGTTACGAGTCGAGCCAGGGCTCTGACACGACTCGCTGATTACACATTATCACATGATTAATTAGTTGCGATGCATTGTGTTGTGTGTTGTATTTTTCTTTGTAACTTGAGTGATAAACCAAACCACTAACGAGTTTTTGCGCGTAACTGCGCGATTAGTAATGTTGTTATGAACTTTGAAAGGAAAAATATTCAACAAACGTGTGTTTTCATTCCGGCGATAGATAGCGTAAGCATTTGGTGGCATCTTTAAATATTTTGCGAAGTGATTCACGCGCTAATTGTAGATAATTTTGTGAATCATGTGTGTAATTAATTTAATCATTGGGTATTAATTTTAATTTTGAAAAACAAAATTATTAGTAAAATTAATTAATACATCATAACTTCAATTTAGGTCATTTTGATTGATTATTAAATAATTATTTGTTTAGTTGTTTAATTTGGTAAATTTTATTTATTTTATGTCAGTTTCTTCATCATCATCAAGTTACTGACCTGCAATTAGTCAAATTAACGATATTAAATTTATTAAATTGTTTATAACTATTAAAATATTCATCGAATAAAGGATATATTTATTTTTATATTGATTTGAATATTTTTAAATATTTTCTTCGTTGTAAAGGACGGGGTTTAAAGGAAAGTTGATAAAAACTCTTTTTAACAAATTTTCACATGTATAATCCACCTCGAACCCGCAAAAGTGGTGGGGTACGCTTCTTGCTCGTACGAAGTAGCAAGGTTCCTAAGACCTATGATATAGGTAAACTTGTGTCTAACTACTAAAAAATGTTACTGTTTGCTGTTGTGTTTCATTTATAAGCTACCGCACAATAAGTGCCAAATTATTGATTATTATATAACCAAACGTCCGTTAATCGAATCAATCAATTATTTATTATAAAAGAATAATGATTTTTACGATAATGTGTTTCGACTAATGTAGGTATTTATTTTAACGAACAATTTAACGATTGAATTTTGTTTTCTTTGTGAATAAATAACGTTCATTGCACTTGCAACTTGAAATCGTAAAAAGTGAACCTTCATTTTCATTGTATTGTTATATGAGAACAATGAAGAACAAAAATCACAGCTTATTATACTCATATTCCTTCCTCTGGTGCATTTATGCATATTTTTTCATATCGACAACGAAGACTTTCGTTACCGCTGCGAAGAGGAAATAATACCTACGTTTTTCCCACGCAGGTATTATCTCACGTTACCTAAGAGCACACCTTGTTAATTATACGCGCGCAATTGCACTATTTTAATTGCTCACTTACAATCACTGGCAATCAGCGAGTGTATATAATAATAATCTGCGGCGTTTAAAGTTAATATTTTAGGCCGTCGTTAACTGCCATTAGATATTAAATATTCGAGTAGGGACTTGGAAACTCGGCAACGAGGATTATTATAATGTAATAAAACAGCAACTTGGCGACCACTAACCGCCGCCGCCGTCGGGGACCACGACGACGCAAAGCGCGATAGCACACAGCGCGCCGTAATGAAAATCATACGTCGTGTTATTAAAATTGTTATCGCGTTGGAAGATCATGCGGTTTCGCCTGACTAACGCAAACCAGTCGGGGTTTCGCCACCGCCATACAGACGGCATTCGTACATATTGATTTTCCGTTCGGGGGAAACATAGTTGACCCGGAAAGGCGATGAGAAACCTCAAGAAAAACAAGAAAAACCTGCAAAACTAGTACTTGGCTTGCGGTTTAAATTATGAGCTCTTTTTTCCCTGCTTTGCAAAAGGTTTTAAAATAGTCCGTACTCTTGAAAGGGAAAATTATAGATTAGTTCCATTAAACTGTGCAGCAACTAGTGTTGTTAGTGGAACACGAAGTGTAGTGTGTTACCACATTTATGCACAAGTGCCACAGTCATTATGCACTGGCATATTAATTCAATGTTAACACTTTTAACGCCACAGCATAACCGAGGAGAGCAAGCAACACTTGAAATTAATTTCGCCGGCGAGTGGCGACAAACAGCTGTTTGCTTTTGCCGCTGCGGCATTAAGCACGTTTCTTCTCGTGCTTCGGTTAAGCCCTCTGCGAAATTATAAATTCAATTTGCTTCTTTTGCAATTGAAAGCAATTATGTACTTTCTTTATAAACCTACGTAACTAAATATAAACTTTGCTTTTGTTTTAGTTTATTTTGTTTTAGTCTCTGCGTTGAGTTCTTTTGCAATTTATTTATAGTGGTCGCCGAAGGACTTGTCCCCGGCCATTAAAGTAACGCAGTGCGACTACTTGCAAGCAAGTATACCATAGACGAGTCCAAGTTTAAACAGCAATTTAAGTTAAGGCGAGCTTTCAGCTACTGGTTTTGCTTTAATAGGCGCTCGTTTTATTGCCGTATCGAGATTGAAAAATATTGCGCGCTGCTGCGCGCTTTTTCAGTATTCACTTAAAAGCTTTTTTGTTTTCATAATTTAAGCCGGCGAATATTTTATAGCGCGTGGGAGGAAACGAACGATGAAAAATTGCGCGCTATATTTTTCGATTAATTAACTCGCCGGGTGTGGTTTGCACGCGAAAGTTTCAATGCGCGGCGGTGGCGGCGGCGGCTTTGCTCGGAATTAATTAACCGGATAGCACTGGCGCAGCGCGCTACTCGAACTAGGCAAAAAATTAAAAGGATAGCGAAACGCACGTGAGTTACATTTAAAAAATATTTTCGTGAGAAAAACCCATTCGGTGAGTTTTAAGCGTATTATTCACCGAGGGTTCTAATATTAGAAAAAGTTGCAAATTTTTTTGTCGTGCGTCGAGGAAATTAATTTCCTCTTTAACGTTTTCCGTGCAATATTCAATGCGATGCGTCAACAGATGATATTCAGTCATTCAGTTGTGATGATGTGCTGTTAATAAATTAATTCAGCGCGTATCATGGCCACATCACGTCGATATACCGGGAATTTGAACACGCGCAGGCATTAAAAGTGTTATTAATGAATGCCGGTGCGCCACGCTTTCATTTGCGTAATTAATTATTCGATTAGTAATCGATTTGCGCGCGCGAAGCGTACCTGTCTCGCGCAGAAGGAACAAATGGTGAAATAATTTAATTTCACGCTCGTAATTTACGCCGAACTCTATTTGAATTGATCAAAAATAAATATTTATCACGTTATTTATTACATTGTGTCTTTGGGAACGGTGACTCGAAAAAAATTGGCACGATTTTCAAGGCCAATGCGTTGAGATTTGTAGCTAACACAAATTTGGCGCTTTTGTTTCTTGGTTGCGTAATGCTAAAAAGTAAAAGTTTAAATATTTCGGTTTTTTTTTGTGGGTTTAAATAACCGCAGACTGCAAATATCTGTAGCAGTAAATTAAAATTACTAATATAGAAAGTTTTTTTTAAATTTATATGCAGACGTTGATACTAAAAAAAGATTTATGTTTTATTTTATTTTTTCCATCAACTGTGGAATAAATAAAAGTTATAAAAAATAGTTTCTGGTTTAAGACGCTGACGCATGCGCATTGGGTATTTTTTGTCTAGACAAAAACATGCATCAAAATCAAATATTTACAATTTCGTTAATTTTGTGAGTCATAAATTAAATTAGCGTATATTGCGAAGAAAATCCACTCAAGGATAATTGGCTGTGAAACAATGAGACATAAATAATCACAATTATTTCGATTTTATTATCGGTCGACATTGAGTTGTAATCATCAAGACATTGCGATCATTTCCATCCGCAAACACATAAATTATTTATGGATTCTCAAGTGTTACACACGATAATTTGATGATTCACATCACATTGCTAAATATTGTATGAATCAAGAACTACGCCAGGTGTTGTCATCGGATATAAGTTTCGACGAAATATGTATACTTGTAAGACTTCCGTAACTTGGTGTAGAAATCCGCCGGATGCGCAGACTTATATTTCGAAATTAATTTAATTTCAGCAATGCTTGAAATGATTTCAGTTAAACATGTGTGTGTGTGCACACTATGATGTTGAACACGTTTCCACTTCACTGTGCCACTGTGAAGTTTCGAGCAGTTACATGTTACATTAACAGAACAAACCGGAAATGAACAACGAATGCGTTTCTATGATGAGTCTACTCTCGGGATATTTATACACGTTTTACACTTGACTGAAATGAATGAAACATGCGTTGTGTAGGAGATTTTACTACTTGAAATTATTTTGTGCGCTGTTGACCGCAAGATGTCGTTAGTTGAATGCGGTGTGGATGATACGCTGAGGAAATTTATTCAAAGCCGACATTGAATTTTTCCGAGCGTGCTTTGCACGGCTATAGATATGGAATATAGATAGTCGGCTTGAGCGAGTCCTTGCTCGCTCGCTGGCAGTTTTGTTGGGGATTTTGCGACGCTATGCGGCAAAACGACAGAGCTCAGCGTCGACTTATCCGAACTTGCGAGCCGCGCGTATCTCTCGACTAAACGAGAACGACTCTTCGGTCGAGCATAAAGTAGAAAATGGCCGAAACGTGTACGTACTTGAAGACATATGTTACTTACACGTCGGATAATGTCGAAAGGCGCAATAAAACTATGCGCCGCACTTTGAGAAACGAGCGCAGTGCTATGTAAATGTTGACTCTGGAATCAGGTCGAGATTAGATTAAGATTCCCGAATGTAACAATAGATTATTGAGAAATAAGCATGTAATATCTTGTGTGCATTGGGTAGAAAATTGAAAATGCGTAGCGCAGGAAGTTTCTTAACTCTCATTGCTAGCTGCTGGCTGCACTTTGGTCGACGAGTTGTGTGTGTGCGAGGTCGACGCAAGTCTAAATTTACCCTTTGCGGATTTTTCGCGCCGCAGCATTGCGTCGTCGATGCACTGGTGGATGCACTTTCGCATCTCGACCCGCCAGAAAAACGCAAATCCAGGCGAATTGAATTTGGAGCCTCGCCAATCGCACCACGCCGCGCTAAATGAATATTTTCTATCAAGTTGACACATTTTTTGTTGTGTGCTCGTTAATCTATTATTAAATAATTGCCAATAAGTGCGCTATACTCGAGAATGTATTTTTAGCGTTGTCAAAAGTGGAGACGCATTTTGAAAAGCTTCGAATCGTACGATAATGACACCCACATGCAATCTCGTTGATGTCGTGCGGCCAACTCGGGTGTAAAATACGTAAAGCAATAAGAGCAGTGCATCATCCAGAGGGCGTCAATGGAGTTAATGATACTCGGAGTGTGCGCTTGCTTATACGGAGTACGGAGAATCAAGCACCGAGGACACGAAGAACAAAATGGAACCGAGAATGATCTCGTTTACATGAGGAGATTTTTGTTCGCTTCTTTGCTTGCACTCTGCACGAGCGTGTCGCGTGGGAGTGCAATAATTGCGCTCATTGTTCTTACACGCATTAGTGGTAATTTTCTCTTTGTGCAATGACTAAGGAAACAAACAAAACAAAGAAAGAAAGTGAAAACATTGTCATTGACTTTGCATTTGCAAAGTTACAGATTATGATTTTAAAAACGCAGAATATTGACTATGGTATCATTAGAAAGTTAATTTAAGGGAGAATAAATTGTTTTTAATTGTTGTTTATTGTTTTTCTAGCCGAAACACAACCTGCCACCGAGTTTAGCAAACACGCCCAACTCAAGCCTAGAATTTATCACGGGAGAGAGAAAAGACAGATTGCGACTACACGCGAAGAGGTAAGGCGCGTGATAAATCACATCGTAATCAAACTAGACGAAGCAGTGGGAGTTCAATGGTCGCGTTCTATTTATTTATAAACGTTGTGTGTGCAATCGCACTCGGATGCATGTCGCGTGTGTTTGTACACATACTAGCCGCGTCAATGGGCGCGTTGTATAGCGATTAGATCCCAGCGTCGTCGTACTTGTTCCGGTCCAACACGCATCTCTTCCGTTCTGGGATGCACCACCCAAATACACACAATGCGTTTTATCGCCTGGTGTGCGTGGGTGTGAGATGCTGATGATGAATCCTATTGAGTATTATATGTGTGCATGTGTGTTGTGTGCTTCCAGACTGGTGAGCATGTGCACCACATAACGGTGGACTACGACCTCGACGACGAGAACTACATTCTCGACCTGCGGCTCAACGAGGCGCTGCTGCCGAAGGGCTACTTCCTGCGCACGCAGGCGAATGGCGGACACGTGATAAACCGCCCGAATCGGGCGGACGTTGAGATGTGTCATTATCACGGCAATGTGCGTAATCGGCCCAACTCCTGGGCGGCGTTGTCAACCTGCAATGACACACTGCGAGGGGTGGTCTTCGACGGCGCAGAAATGCATTATGTTGAGCATCATGATGGGGAACAGCGCGCGTACAAGCATGCAGATTATGCACCGCTGCACAACCGTACCTGTGGTTATTCAGGTGGTAATCATGAGCATGAACATGATCACTCCGTGCTGGATAATGAACATTTCAATAGGATGTTACGGGTATGTGGGTTTTGTTCTCCTCCGAAATTTAATTTAATTAAATTTCATGTTTGTTTTGGATTAGTATAAGAGAAGCACGTCGGAAACGCTGGTACGGGGACCATACAACGCCAATAAACAATCGCGGTACGTGGAGTTGGTGCTGGTCGTCGACAACAGACAGTTCAAGGAGCTGGATGAGAACGTGAAGGTCGTCGAACAACATTGCAAGGATATTGCCAACACTATCAATGCTGTATGTGATTGTTATGCATTCGCGTAGGTCTTTATCATTAAGATATGTATAAAAATTTTCTGCTTGCAGTTATATTCGCCGCTCAATATTTACATAGCGCTTGTGGGTGTTGTTGTCTGGACGGATTTCGACGAGATCGTCTTCTCCTCCAACGGCGACATTACCCTGACGAACTTTCTCCATTATCGACGCGAGAAACTCATCAAGGAACACCCCAACGATAATGCTCAATTACTCACCAAATTTACGTTCGAAAACGGTGTCGTCGGTAAAGCACTCAAGGGCCCAATTTGCACCTATGAATACTCTGGGGTGTGAATACGGAACATTCGAATGTTCTCGGCTTGGTTGCCACTACGGTGGCGCACGAGATGGGGCATAATTTCGGTATGGAGCATGATACCAATGAGTGTTCTTGTGCGGATGAGCGCTGCATCATGGCGCCGAGTAGCTCAACAGTGCCGCCGACGCATTGGTCTACTTGTAGTTTGGATTATTTAGCGCTGGCATTTGAACACGGCATGGATTACTGCCTGCGAAACAAGCCGGCGAGGCTTTTCGATTCACCTGTGTGCGGAAATGGTTTCGTCGAACCGGGAGAGCAGTGTGACTGCGGTCTGCCGGAACACTGTGATAACACCTGCTGCAACGCCACCGCGTGCATGTTGTACGCGAATGCCAGCTGCGCCACTGGCGAGTGCTGTGATCTATCTGTAAGTATAACATATGCAATTGAAAAATATATGTGTGAAATTATTTGTTGATTATTTTATACAGACTTGCATGCCGAAGAATGCTGGGACAATGTGCAGATCGGCCGATTATGAATGTGACCTGCCTGAGTATTGCACCGGGCAAAGCGAATACTGCCCTGATGACATTTACAAAATGGACACCGAATCCTGCGACGGCGGCAAAGCGTATTGCTATCACGGCTTCTGTCGCACGCGCTCCGATCAATGCAAACTGCTCTGGGGCAACACGGGCAAGTCCTCGGACGAGCAGTGCTACAAAATGAACACAAAGGGCACCCGCCATGGAAATTGCGGCTACAATAAACTCAATCAATCATACTCACGATGTAACGACGAGAACGTTTTGTGCGGAATGCTGCACTGCAAACATTTGAATGAGCGGCTCGAATTCGGCATGGAGTCGGTCGCCATATTGTCGCACAGTTTCATCAACCTCAAAGGTTCCATTATCCCGTGTCGAACGGCGATTGTGGATCTCGGATTGAATCAAGTTGATCCCGGTCTGGCACCTGACGGCGCCATATGCGGGGAGGGAAAGATGTGCGTCAATCAAAAGTGTATGGCGGTGGATTCTCTGCGGACTTCGATTGGAGGCTGTCCGAATGATTGCAATGGCAATGGCGTGTGCAACAGTATGGGACATTGTCATTGTAAAAATGGTTTTGCTCCGCCTGATTGTGATTATCCCGGTCCGGGAGGATCGTCTGATAGTGGACCAGCTGAAGATCCTAATAGTAAGTTGATTTTATTACAAATTTTTATAGTTTTATTAAAAATTGTTTTTGTTAGGTCACCGCGGTTTTGTGACGGCGATGTTTATCTTCTTCCTTGGCGTCGTGCCGACGATAGCGCTCTTCAGTTTCGTCGTCTACTACATGAAGCACAATGTGGGCGGGACGCTCACCTGGAAGAAATCGCCCGCAACGTACGTAAAACATGTTCTGTTAAAGTGTGCGCTCGCACGCGGTGTGGGTAAGACGACGGTGCGCGCTAGCGTACCGACCGTCTCGCAGCATGTGCAGCAGGCGAACCACGTCGCGCCACGTCCTAAACGCGACCCTAACCATAACTCTGCTCCGCCGGCGTCGCGGGGGCGTAACCTGCGCGAGCTTGAGATACGACCGCAGGGCCTGATCTCGACCACGAATCAAAATATCGCCGTGCCGATGACGGCGCACAGGCAAGCGCCTCCACCGCCGCCGCCTGTCGCCACCACCGGCAACGTGCGATTGAAAATAGCCAAATTTAACAATGACGATAGTACAAGCGATTTGCCTTCGGTCAGTTTTAGCAAGTAGCAGACAAAAAATACGTATACAAGATATTCGCAAAAGTGCCACTTATTGATGACCTTCTTGTTGTTAATCGAATACTACGAGGATATTCTCAAGTTCTAGGCGATAATTTTTAAAGAGAATGAAGGAGAAATGTGTTGCGAATTAGGCTAGATTTATATAGTTGCACGTGAAATGACAGGAAATCAAATAATGTGATAATGTTAACGAGAATCTAACATGTTCTTCCGTTTAATTAATTATTTTCACTAATACTGATAAACGAATGATGATAATAATAAGCACGAAAATGAAAACCACCTTCTCCAAGTTCTATTTATACCTATGTGTGTACGTGCGTGTGTGATATACCCAGCTAGTTTTGTTTTCGTTGCACAATTTTTGTTGCTTTTCGATTGCTTTTCGCTTGGTTTTTGTGTTGTTTAACAAATAATTCCTAACCGAGTTTTATGTTGGTTTTGTTTTGCCTGACGTGCTTAATATTATTAACCGATTAATCAAGTCGACGCTTTATAAAACTAGCTTTTTTGCTTCTTTTTTCAATAGGCAAAAGTCGCCGCCGAAGACGCGCAGCCCGCCGTTTTCGCCCGAAAGTCCGAAGAAGTCGGCCGAGGATAATCACTCGCTGCTTTCGTCCGAAAATCCACAGGACGAGTTTTTCGGTCAGTTCAAAGGCTACACACTCACACCCATTAAGAAAGTCCCAGCGAAGACGGAGGATAAGCCTTTGGGTGTCGTGCGTCCGGCACCACAAGTTCCCAAAGTAGCGCCGGTTAAGCCTAATGTTAAAAAAGTTCACACTGTAAAAACTCCGCCGCCTCCAGTTGGAAACATGGCAGCAGCGAATGTGTCTGCAACTACTTCGGAACCGCCTGCCTTACCACCACTTAATCCGGGTGCTCATCCTAGACCTATTATATCTTCTCCAACGCTGCAAAATTCAACTTGTACTGCCAAGGAACTGATTAGTCCTTTGCGAAATGCACCGAAGGTGCCACCTTCGGTGGCTACCATTGATGCTGCGGTTCCTCACAGGCAAGCTCCGGCTCCCCCACCGCAGGTATCGCCGAAAGTTGAACATCACCCTACGCCACATGTTACTTTTGCGCCGTCTCCTACACAACAACATTCACCGCCACCAGCCAAAGAGAAGAAAACTACAACTTTGAACAGAATCGCGTCGTTTTTGAAACCTGAGAAGAAACCTCCGAAGACACCCAAATCATTCATTGAAAAAGATCTGCGCAGTGTTGATATTTCCGGACCGATTCCCCAAAATGAACGTCACACCCCCGAAAAGCCTGTTACAAGAGCTCAGAGCATGAAAGCCACTGAACCATTGACTAAACCAAAATTACAAAGTTTTGGATCGATGCGTGATCCTTCGAAACGACCTGTAAGTATGGTTGGATCTAGACCCAAGAGTCCGCCACCACCGGCCCCAAGTGTACCTATTCCAACCAAACAAGACAGGCCACGAAGCCCACCAGCTAAAAATAAAATTCAATCACAGTACCAGAATCAGTACGACGATTGTTTGACTGCTCCGCTTGCACGTAGCGAAAGCACGTCGCCATCAAACGATAATATTTACGCTGTCATTGAGGATTCTCCCACATCTCCGGCTTCTTTAAAGTCTCCTCAGTCACCACCATCAAAAACTACAAGCCATTCGACGAGCAATGAAAGTTTCGGTTTACTGGGCGAAATTGTCAATGAAATACAAAACAGAAACTTTGATTCTATTTATTCTACGTCTACTTTGGCACGCAAAAAGAAAGAAAAGGAGAGGGCGCTTGCTGAAGCTAACAAAGAGAGTGGTCCGGTGTATGAGAACACACAGAGTGTTAGTGATGAAACTGAAAGCGTGGGTACAGCTGAGGGTGAATACAGCAATATGAATCGTGGGTATGAGAATTCTGCAAGTAGCACTTCAAGTGGATACATCCACCCGTCAGCAGTAAATAGACCCAAATATGAAAACCCAATAGTCACACCAAAAGCTCCGACGGCTACTGTAGAAGCTAAACCTTTGTCGACATTCAAGAAACCCTCAACAACTACTATAACTCCGGTTAGAGATGCACCCAAAACATCGACTGCACAAGCTACTCCTACTCCCATTGTTAAGACAACACCTACTCAAGTCACCCGACAGATTACGCCTACGAATCTAAAAACTCGCAAGGCGTCACCCACACGACCCAAAAACACGCCCACAGCGACATCTACACCCTCAACAGTTGCATCCAAACCACAAACAAGTGTTAAGCCAAATGTGGCCGTGACAAAACCAGCGACTTCAACGAAACCGGTGATTTCCGGTCCAAAGGGTTTAAAAACCACGTCGAACAGCCCCGATTTGGTCAGTTGTTCAACGCCTCCAAAGAGCGCCACTCAAAAGGCACCACCCGATGTGCTCAACAACAGCAACGCCGCTAAGAAGCCTTTACAAACAAAGAAAGCCAACGCTAAAAACACGCCTTTGGTAGCTACCACGAATGGAGGCGCGACGAACGTCGCCAACGGTACGGTAAGCTCCGCTTCCGCAGCGAAAGGTAAAGTCTTTCCCATTAAGAATTCGAACGTCGCGTCGTTACAACAGAAATTCGAGAACAAGACGTAGCAGCACACTGCGCGACTAGAGTTACTTGAACGTAATACATGTGATATATGATTAATTATCGATTAATTTAATTGCAATTAGTATTATTTACGTTTTGCGTTTGTTATTATCGGCAGGCAGCTTTGTGTTCATTTTCATTTCTATATCATTCATATCATCATCAAAGTCATACGCAATTTTCACGCGGTCGCTCGAGTTATATACCAAAGATGCTTGTTATACAAAATATAAAATACAAACACTTTTCTTTCAGTACGTACGAACGAACGAAAAAAGATTCTTTGACAGTTGACGTAAAATTGTAAATGACGACTTTCTTTGATTGTGTACATACATTTTTTTAAGATATTTTATGACTACATAAAAGTTCTGTATAATATATATTTAAATCGATTTGTATCCTGAGTTAGTTATGAACAACATGGCGGATGCAAGAGGAGAAAGCGACGTTTTCCGGCACGGAGCTCAAGCCACTGCTCCTGATTCGGTACGTACATTTCAGCAGGCATTAATTCTTTGGTGTCTGCTTTAGGTGAAACATTTTTATCTACAGAAGTAAAAAATTAGAAGTTTTTAGTATGAAATTTATACGTTACCTTTTTGTTTGTCAGTCATTTTGATTTTTTCACCGGGATTTCGCAGTAGTAATCGTCCAACGCCTTCGCATCTTCTCAACACTTCGTTTTTCATCATTTGGAGACGAATATGATCATTGATATCTTTGTTTTGTGTGAGCCATTCACCTACACCAGCGAAATCATTGAGTAGCTGTAATGCGCCATTGTGGGAAAAGTGTACTTTGTGTTTGTAGATGTGATCCAACCAGGCTTCACACATCAAGCGAAGAATCATATTACAGATAACCACGTCTTCAGTTGCGCGTAGAACCGGTGTGAGAATTTGTTCTAAATATTTGTAGACGTAAGTGGTGTGACCGCTTGGAATGTCCCCGCCTCCACGCGAGTAATAACCTGGTTTAGGAAATATCATTTGTAAATGTGCCAGACTTGTAGTTGTGCATACTGCAGCCAAACATTCAACGCATTCCGCAGCTGTTTCTTTGAGTTTTTGAATATTCGTTTGCACTTCCGATACAAGTTTATGTCTCATTTTGGAGCACACCTCGACGTGTACGCCCAATCCACCCTTCTCAATAGCGATTGTATGGTCGACCAATCGCACATTGGACAACTGACTCAAGCAATTTATGATATCACAGTGCGTTATCTTGAAAAACGATGATACATTCCATGCGTTTGCTAGTTTTTCGTTTCAGATGCAGCCCAGAGGCGTGTTGTATGCACAGAATGATCTACAATCAACATATAATCAATATTTTAATAAAAAATTATTTTACCTTTTACCCAATCGATGTAAAACAGGAATCTGTTCAACTAATGGTAATTCATCAAGAGGGGCTCCCACAACCCACTCATTCGTAACCTCGCATTGATTACACAGATTTACCAAGTCTTGCAACATTTCACTGAATAATTGTCCTGTCAATGGATCATTCCGGACTTTCGAATGGACTAAAGCTAGTCGAAAATGGCGGTCCCAGGATGTGGAAGTGACGTGCACACCTAACCCGTCTGCTAGGCTGGTTAATGTTGATATTATAAAGGGTGGGATTTGTGCGGTTGGTGTAAACTGTGTGATCCACTCCCTGAGATGTTGGGACGAATGAGGGACGCGGGATGCTAATGGGGACGGTCCCCACCATAGTATTATATGTTCTAGGTAGTTTCCTACTTCTCCCCAGAGGATTTCTTGATAGTAATCGAGGACTTTTTGAAGTGCTTTAGGATTAATACGTTTTTCACCTGTAAAATATTCCCTGTTATATTTTATGTGTATTTTTGGTTGTCTGCTTTTAGTACCTCCATTTTTGGGTTTTTTAATTCCGTCATGCCCCAACATATTAGGGGCTGCTTCAATTGCGACTTGTAGAAGATCCAATACATTCTGCTCTTCATATTCAATTAGTTTCTCTAAATGTGTAAAGTTGTCATTTTGATATCCACTCAAAATTTCCCTCGCAATTTCTTCTTCTACGTTCAATTCGTAGTTTTTATCGTTTTTCTTTAACTCTTGCAGTTCTTCATCGTTCATATGATGAGTTAATGCCCTAGTAATATTGAAATATGTAAAAATTACATCATAATTATCAATAATTTTAACAAACTTGTAAATTTCTACACTGGAATTATCCGATTCGTCCCCATTTGCATCGTTGTGGGCTTCGTATGATTTGTACGTTTCAAGCAGACAATCGATCAATTTATGCGCACACAATTCTGCTCGATTCAAGGCCAACAGTTGCAGCAATCTTGTAATCGATATTTTTCGCTGCGGATGTTGTAGGTAAGTGCAGGTGTTGCTGGTTATCAGTACTGGATCGGTGAGATCGTACTTTGTGTCAAAATTTAATAACGCGTTGAAAACATTTGAAATTCTTCAAATAATCATTTAGTTTATAAAATTTTATTTTATTAATGGCAACTTACTTAAATGTTTGTGTTAATATGGAAGCACCGTAATAAATATACAGATGAGCGATTTTTCCGATTAAATCTTGAATGTAATAAGTGACTTTTTGTTTCTCAAACGTTAAAGTATCCTTCCACATTTTTATCTTTACATCTAAAAGTGAACTAAGAATTTTATTCTTGTTCAAAGTCTCGTAGCACTTTTCATATCTAAATCTTAAATTTTCCAATTCATTTAAAACTTCTTCTAGTTTCTAAAAAATTAATTTTTATTTAAAAAAATTAAATCTTCTGTTTCTTACTGTTATTAATTGTTCACAATCCAAAGTATTCCTTCTTAAATAACTATTTACGAACGCATTTTCATTCAAGAACAACGCCAAACTCTCCGCGAAGATGGCCGACGCATGACGCACTTTCGAACAATCCGCGAAACACTTGACGATTTCATCGTTTTCCACCGGCAGCCACTTCTTGAGCGTGAGCGCACTACACGTGCTCCCGCTTCGAGACATCTTCAACTACTAATAAGACATCTGCATGAAGTGGGTCTACTTTAACAATTCCGCACGCGAATATTCTAAATCAGTTTAGTAGGACACAAAGGGCTGTGAGGTGTTTTGGTCATGAAGCCATTTGGGTCATTATCATGCGGATGTTCACACAATCGATACGTCTATCTGCGACTGGCACCGGTCGGCACCCAGGGTAACTGCATAGAGCCACGTTCCCCGATCGAATTGAAAGTTAATGGGGTGATAATGTGTGTGGACGAATGAGCACACGTGCATTGGGAAAGTATTTTGTATTGTGTGCTTTCAATGTCATTGCTAAAATCGATTTTTAATAGAATTAATGACATATAATATTATATCAAGGGCAAGGAGCGGAAACAGGGTAGATTACTTAAGTAACATAAAGTATTGCTACAAAATGTGTGTTTGGTTGCCTATATTAAAGTGATTATGTAAGTTTTGGAATAAAAATCAGTAAAATCAAACAAAACGCTTAAATTTTATATTAAAACTTAATAATAATGCCAAAGGATTTAACTATAACTTATTATATTATAATTAATTAGTAATTAATTCATAAGTAATTATTTTATCAGTAAATAAATAAGAATATAACTCAAAAACATTCCAATTGCGTCGTTCTAAATATACCCAAAAATAAACCCGATTAATCGTTATTTTTCACCACATATTGATCTAATTAAAAGCGCGCTAGCAAATCGATATCGATCGTAGATGTTGACGCCGTCCGACTGCCCCAACGCAATCCGCGAGTTACGTCCGCAGTGTTTACTTATTTCACCCGGCACGCGGATGTGATGTCTGGCGCGTCTGCTGGTTATTGCGTATCGCGCTGAACATGAACTTCCACTTCGGCTGCATGTGCGCGCTCGTCACGCAAGTGATAGATTTCTGGCGCGGAGGATTCGCCGTCGCCGCGAGACGGATTTCTATCGATTCTTATCACCGGCGAGGAACGCGTCTGACCCCTGGACTTTGACACGTTCATCTCTGCTGGCGCAAACGAACGCGCGCACGCACATGTAGCGCGCCCACCGAAAAACAGAAAACATTCACGCGGGCATGTGACATCAAGCAGCCATCAATTATTGCGACTGAAATTATACACATTTAAAGAAGAAGTGTTAAAATGGTGGCCATCAACAACACATCGATACTCTTCCAGAGCATCTTTACGATTCTTAACATTACAGTTGAGAATCCCGAAGAAACAGTTTCGTATAATAATTATTACAGAAGCATTGGTAAAGGTAACATTAGTTTAATTTAACATGTTATTTCTATGCATATTTTGTAAACTTAATTAAAATATATTTCTTTTATTTGTAGAAACAACACAGACAAAGTGTTATGGAATGTATGGTTGTTTCAATTTGCAATCGCCATGGACGAGCGAAAACCGACCGGTTGCGTTACTTCCGGAAAGTATACGAAAGGTAAATAAACAACCGACTTATATATAACACGTACCAACATGTTTTGGTTTTAGGTTGAACCGAAATTGCGATATTTTACACGTGAGAAGCCAATAAACGGTACGAAATTTGATCTTGATGATTTTGATCTCATTGTACAATCGGGAATCAATCCGAAACTACCGGTTTTTGTTATAATTCATGGTTACACCGAGAGTGGGCAACATCCATGGGTAAGAAAAAATGGCGTCATTGTCATTGTAATATTTAATTTTTTTTTAATTTTTGTTTTAGATCAAACAAATGACAAAAGAATTATTACTTCATGTGAATGCAAATGTTATTGTTGTTGATTGGCAAGGTGGTTCCTCTCCGCCATACACACAAGCAGTTGCTAATATTCGTCTTGTCGCTGCCATTACCGCTCATTTATTAGCGGATCTTGCGCAGTTTACGAATAAAAATCTGGATCATGTGCATTTGATTGGACATTCTTTGGGTGCTCACATGTCTGGTTATATTGGATACACACTACAAGATGTAATAAAGTGTTTTTATTTGAAAATACCAATTAATTATAATTTGGTTTTAGGATTTTGAAGGATTAACCCTAGGTAGAATAACTGGTTTGGACCCTGCGGAGCCACACTTTGCAAAATCTTCCCGTCCGGTGCGTTTGGACAAGTCCGCGGCGAAATACGTGGATATTATCCATACGGACGCGAGCCAATTCATCCGTGGTGGACTCGGTATGACGGAAGCGATCGGTCATGTTGATTTCTACCCGAATGGCGGTACTGACCAACCCGGATGCGATAAAAGCGTGACAGAATTCGCGATTGAAAACGGTGGTAGTTTATTTAACGGAATTAAAAAGTTCTTGGGTTGTAATCACATCCGGAGTTATCAGTACTTCACGGAGAGTATCAACAGTAACTGTTCGTTTTATGGAATTACTTGTGCTAGTTACGAAGTGAGTACAATAATCAAAACTTTAAAATATTTATTTAATAATAATGTAATGCATGTGATTTGGCCTACTTTTTTTAAATTAGGATTTTGTCGCTGGGAAATGTTTCGAATGTAAAACCAAGGGCCAATTTTGCATGCCAATGGGTTTCAACAGCAAGAAACGCTACGATGAACTACTATCAAAGAAAATAATCAGTAAAAGGCGTACTTATGTATTGTATCTTCGTACTGCAGATGCGCAGCCATTTTGCAGTAAGTATAAACACGTAATTTGGGTTGCCTATGCTTTAAAACATGCTTTTTTTTGTTTATATAGAAGAACATTACAAATTATCCGTGCAAGTATCTGATTCATCTGAAAGTAAAAACACGGTGGTGAAATCGGTCAACTCTGGTTCGTGTTGCATGATTCAACAGACATGCGCGGATTAAAAACAAATCGAGTTGCGTTGAACAAAGGCGGATATCACGAACCAGGCAAATTATACACGGAAATTGTGTCAATGGATAAAACTCTACACTTGAAAGGATTAGAAGTTGAGTGGGATTACCACAGTAATGTGTTTAACCCACTAACATGGCGTTTATTGGCTTCGCCGAGGGTACACCTTGCAAAAATCAAAGTGGAAAGTTTAAACCCAAAAGAAAGGTAAATACAAATAATAACAAGTTATTTAGATGTTCATAGGTTATGTTTATAGGTTATCTGTGTGTCCAAAAGATAAAAATCAACCACTCATCACCGGAATACCACAACTCATGCTGCCATCTTACTGCTCGCAGTGAAACCAAATTCCAAGTGTACATATTGTTAACGAGTATTTATTCTCATAGTATTTATATACAAGTTAAGCTGTTTTGAGACGTTGAGTGTGACATATGTGTTTGGATTTTAAAACGTGCGTGCTTACTACTCGCCGGTGGTGATCGTCAACTGTTTTGTCTTGCTGTTATCGAATTTATCCATCGTTTTGATGCTGTTCAACGCGCCTAGACCAATCGCCAGCGCCACCAACAACAACGACACGATGAACAACCCGGACCATATTGGAACAGTGGTGAAATCAACACAATCGTAAGCATCATTAAATCTAACTTTGAGAGAATCAGGCTGAGCTTGAATGTCGAACAACATCAACTCAATCTCGTTCTCTTCATCTCGAAATACGGAATTACCGCTGCAGTGATACGAAAATGACTTTGCTGCGGAGATTTCTTCTTTATCGACTGTCAAAGTGTAAGTTTTCGTTGACATGAGCAACAGATTAATGGTATTAAGATACCAATACCCAGAATTCCATAGGAATTTAAATCTGAGCGTGACTTTATCACCGGATTCCGTCGGAATAGTAACGCTAAGTTGTCGATATTTATCACCACGATCATCTACGGTTGCCACGGCGGCTTTACCAAGATTATAACTAGTGGCGTTTATTTTCAAGACCGGTGTCCTTGAAGAATAAATCATGGCGACTTCGGAAGTGGTCGTTGAGGCTTGATAGAGCACTGGGCCAGTGACAGGCTCGTAGTTTTCCATGGTCGTAAAAGTTTCCGGTAATTCAGTGGTGAACTCATCGGAAGCTTCGCGTTTTGGTCGATTGGCAGCAGGAGGCGCACTTGGAGCTGCTTCATGATTGGTAAGAATCAATGCCAAGATATTATCGTATTCACGACTGCAGTTATCCAGAGTATCCTGGATTTGTTTAAAATTTGATGTGGCATCACCTTTTAATTCTGTAAATTAAAAATGGCGGATGTAATCATCAATATACATAAGATAAATTGATTATGGTTACCAATGACGTTGTCGATGTTTAAATTACTGCTTGGGACGTACGCAGTGTATTTATTTCGGAGAAGATTTTGAAGTTCATTGGAGATTTGCATTGGATCACCCTTGAAGACGACTACTTTGGGGCGGCGCATGTAACTCTTCAGCAAATCAAAGTCTTCATTGTTGAATTGCTTCAGTGATGGTAATTGAATACTTTCTGAACCCCATATTAATACTCCTCCGTGGGAATAATCAAAAATATTCAAGAGAAAACCGATGAAAACCACAATTTTGTACATTTTGCCTTGTGGTAGGACTACGACTGATACTACAGCAAGGAAAATTCACCCTTAGGATCGATAACAGTGGTTGGCGCATGCGCAGTGCAGAAACCAAACACAGGAGCATAAAAAACAATGCAATGTATTTTTAAACAATCTTTGGAAATGTTAGGAGACAACAATATTTATGGGAGAAATGATTTCCAATCTGTTTCGAAAGTATTCTTGAAACTTATTGTTTCGATGATAGATGGCGCTGCCGGTATCAACCTGTGCGAAAATCGACACCTAAAAATACATACAACTTGTTTTTGGGTCACTCGTGTCATCTCATCGTGACAGAATTAGCTTTAGCCAAAACTCATTCTAATCGCGCTGATAATTACGTCGCGTGCAATCAACACACAGTATAACAGGTGATTGCCATACAAAATGTTTGTACTCCACTGAAATATACAAAATGACCAGTAACACCGAAGACTTAGATTCGATCGCCGTAAATAACTTCAGGGAATATTTACAGATACCCAGCGTCCACCCGGACATCGATTATGGTAATTATTTGCTTAATTTATAACAAATTTTATTAAATAATTTAAAATAACCTAAAATTATCATAGGAATATTTAGATATAAATTTAAATTTAACTTATACAGGGTGTTTATTTCTATATTTCTATTTTAGGACCATGCGTTGAGTTTTAGCAACGTTTGGCCAATGAGATAAAACTTCCTGTACAAGTGATTGAACCTGTTGCAAGTAAACCAGTTGTAATCATATCATGGCTTGGCCAAAGCCCAAATTTGCCTTCCGTATTGCTGAATTCGCACATGGACGTTGTTCCGGTAATGCCGGAGGAATGGAAACATCCCCCGTTCGGTGCTGAAGTGCACGACGGGAAGATTTACGCCCGTGGTGCACAAGATATGAAATGTATAGGTATACAATATTTGGAAGCCATCCGTCGCCTCAAAGAGAATAACGTCCAGTTACAACGCACAATACACTGTAGTTTTGTACCTGATGAAGAGATAGGTGGCGCTGTTGGCATGAAACAATTTGTCAAAAGCAAAACTTTTAAGGAATTAAACATCGGCATGGCTCTCGACGAAGGATTACCTAGCGTTGACGATAGATTTTTGGTTTACTACGGAGAACGATGCATGTGGCGTGAGTAAACATGTGATTCATATAATTATTTATTTACTTATTGTGTGTTTATATTTGCAGATGTGACCTTTCATTGTCCGGGTCAACCGGGTCATGGATCACTCTTATTGAAAGACACTGCTGCTGAAAAACTGCACAATCTCATGTCGAAGATAATGCAACATCGTGCCGAACAAGTTAGGCTACTCGACTCGGATCCAGATTTAACCATCGGTGATGTAATGACTGTAAACGTAACAATTTTAAATGGCGGTCAGCAGGCGAATGTGCTTCCATCTGAACTAACTATGACAATGGACTGTCGAATACCGGTAACGTCAGACATTGACGAATGGAGTAAAACACTTGATACTTGGTGTGCAGAATCAGGCGAAGGTATCTATATGGTTCAATCTCGTTTTGAAAATGCGAAACCGACTGATATATCTGATGAGAATCCATACTGGATGCGTTTCAAGGAAAGCGTGGATGACATGTAAGTATGGTTGCCTATGTTGTATTTAGAATTCATCCAAGCGTTGGCAATTGGTTAATTTTTCTCGTTTGTTTGAATTGTTTCCTGCTAGGGGACTGCAAATTGAAACGCGAATATTTCCCGGTGGCACTGACAGCCGCTTCCTGCGCGAAATGGGCATACCAGCACTCGGCTTCTCGCCCATCATCAACCATCCCGTACTGCTGCACGATACTGATGAATACCTCGCTGAATCAATGTTCCTGCGCGGCATCGAAATCTACATGAAGTTGATTTCCTCACTTGGTGATATTGCCAACGACGAAAATTAACAAAACAGAACTAAACCAAAAACACACGCACCAAATAATGTAACATAACACACAAATCATGGCTTATTGAAACGAATATCACGGTAAAACACGATAAAACGCAAAACCACTGAAAAACATCACGAATGATTACTTATCCAATGATGTTTGTTTCATGTTAATTCTTGTTTTTCACCAAACAATACGTGCAAACCGCATGCTTGGGCTTAGCTATGATTCGTAATATGTACAATTTTGCGTACATTTTACCTACATTGTTTGAGATTGTTTATACCCCACCAGAAAAGACAGGCGGGCTTTAAATCGTGGGTGATTAGTCAGTCGCAGATAACGCGCACGGCGCGCGAACTATTTAAGCACGATCGCAATCGTGCGCTATGATTAGTGCTTGTTTATTGCGTTCGCCGTGAACAACAAGGCATCGGTTTAATTTTAATTTTTTTTTAAATTGTGACCATTGCGACAATGACGACCTCGCCAACAGCCAATCGCACTGAGGCGCTCAGCGATCTTGCCGTTGACAACTTCAGAGAATATCTACGCATTCCAAGTGTTCACCCTGATGTTGATTACGGTAAAATTTCAAATTTAACAAATGAAACATGTTGAACTTTTTAATTATGTCAAGATAATTTTGAAATGGTCGATTTTTGCGTCACCAGACACAAATTATTCCACTTTCGAGTCAAGTGATTAAACCTACGTAAATATTTAATAATACCAACACTCTGATTGCACAGTTTACGCATTTAAACGACAAATTTTGCTTTATAAATAGCCGCGTACTTAAATTGTATAATTATCAAATTATTTGCTGTTTCAAAGTTCAACGTCGCCAACATTACATTTAAATCTGTTGTTTGTTGAATATTGGGTTGCCTATAGTAACAAGATATTAATTTGAATTTCCAGTGCCTTGTGTAACATTTTTGCAAAAACAAGCAACTTCGCTTGGTTTACCCTTGAAGACGTATTACCCAGCCAAACCTAACAAGCCAGTTGTTGTTATAACATGGCAGGGCACCGATCCATCCCTCACTTCGGTGTTGCTGAATTCCCACATGGATGTGGTGCCCGTTTTCGAAGAAGAATGGACACATAAACCGTTTGCTGCCGATATGGACGCCGATGGCAAGATTTTCGCTCGTGGTGCACAGGATATGAAATGTGTGGGTATTCAATACCTCGAGGCTATTCGTATCCTGAAAACAAACGCGTGGAAACCCAAGCGCACTTTGCATCTTTGTTTCGTGCCCGATGAGGAAATCGGTGGCGAAGATGGCATGAAAACGTTTGTTACCACTGCTGATTTTAAAAACTTGAATATTGGGTTTTCTTTGGATGAAGGAATTGCCAGTCCTGATGAGACCTTCAGTTTGTATTATGGCGAGAGAGCTATTTGGCGTGAGTAAAAAACAAAATGGCGACCATGAAAAGTACATTACATTAATTTTTTATTATTTTATTAAAAGATTTGGAGTTTCATTGCAACGGGCAAGCTGGTCATGGTTCTTTGCTGCACGAAAATACTGCCGGTGAGAAAATGCGCGTGATTTTGGATAAATTGTTTGACATGCGCGAGGAACAAAAGAAAATTTTGGAAAACAACCCAGAAATGACGATTGGTGACGTCCTCACTTTGAATTTATGCATTCTTCAGGTATAAAACATCAAAATTTGTTATTATTTCTTTAAATTTATTTGTTTATTACTTTCCACAGGGAGGAAAGCAAAGCAATGTTGTCCCACCAGAATTCTGGTGCTCAATGGATTGCCGCATTCCAGTCACCATGAACACCAAGGACTTGTATAAAACTTTCGAGTCGTGGTGCGCAGCCGCCGGCAAAGATGTAACAATTGTAAAGGAACAATTTGAAGAAATTATCAAACCCACTGAGCTGAATGATAAAAATGCTTATTGGGTTGCCATGAAGCAAGCCACAGACGCTTTGTAAGTGTTTGAATAACAAAAAAGTCAAATTTAATGAAAATAATATTTGCAGAGGATTAAAAATCAAGCCGATGATTTTCCTGGAGGTACAGACAGTCGCTACCTGCGAGAACTCAACATTCCTGCGCTCGGTTTTCGCCGATGAACAACACGCCGGTGTTGCTGCACGACAACGACGAGTACTTGGAAAACACGTTTTCCTACGCGGCATTGATATCTACTGCAGAATTATTCCTGCCCTGGCTAATGTTTAAGGATTTAATCATTTAAAACACAAAATATGTCTCAAATCATTTGTTTTTTACTCAATTTTCATGTTTTGGTTCAGGTGGTTCTGATTAAAAATAAGTAACTTTTAAATCTTGTATATTGGGTTGCCTAATATGTAACACCGCACTTGAAGTTTCAATTTCGCAGCGCACGCGGTTGTCAGCTGACCGGGCGGAAAGAAAGCGCGCACCGCCGCCTGAACAGATGACGAGCGACGCCGAATGCCCCAAGTGGAAGCGACGAAGCGAAGCTGAAGCGTCAACGCGACCAAGCCAAGCCATACAGCTGGTTGCGCGACCGACCGACCGACTTGTCATGGAACTACGCGTGCAAACCGCAAGAAAATGTCGAGAAAATCATCAAGATCATCATCCAACACGAAGAAAAGCATCGGCAAGCGGTGGATGAAAGCTTGGTGAGTACTTTGAACAATTTTCGTGCGTTTCGGGGCGGATTGCGGACATTATCGACTTTCGTAAAGGCGGATGATTTTTGGTACGCGTGGAACACTTGCAACGCAAAGTATTGATGCCAATACTCTAGATTTTCTTAATTAATACGTGTTTATAGTCAATTTTCGTTTAAGTGCACATTATTTTCTACATTCTTGTCAAAGTGGGTGTGAACTTGTGAACCTCGGGAGTATTCAACATTTTTAAATTTATAATTAAGTTTTAAGCTAATTAATAAATTGGTTTACATTTTTTCTAGTTAAAAAAAACATTAAATATTCAGTTTAGGGCCTTTTGTTCACATTTTGTCATGAGATATACCCGGATATATGTTTGGAACGGTGTCAAAATAATTGTTTAATTATATTTAATTTTTTAGGAATGACTCATCAAGTTGGAAACAAAAATACAATGGATAATCAATGTGTCAGACAGCAGTATCACGATGATTCTGGATTAACTTGAAATTCTCCAAAACAGGTACTGGTATTTCTCTTTTAGCTTTGATTTTTATGGACATCAAATATGAATATACGCAATAAAAGATTAAACGAAAAAGTGACATTAAAATTCCTATTACAACAAAATGGCCGCCGCCATCATTAGTTCACATGGTTCACATTAAAAACAGCTTTGAATGGAACACGCGGAACGCAGCCAGCGCCTCCGCTACGCCGTGTGTGAGCAACGTAACCACGTGAGCGAGAGCAAGTCGCACGCAGCGCGGCAAGTGCATTGCTCCCTCGTTCGCTCAGGGTTTTCTCAATGTTCGTGATGAGCGTGGTGTTCGCTCGTTGCCTTTGCAACGACCGCTGTCGCGCGGTCGACTCGCAGCGGCTCCCCTCGACGGCGCTCGGCATGGACTCGTCCGGTTTACAAACATCGCCACGACCAGCCCAACATAAAATCGATATTTTAATACTTAACAACGACTTCTTCGTCGAAGCTCAACCAAATGCGAATCACACGTGAAATTCGTGTCTGATTTTAAATTTTATGCTGGAAATGCACTGATTTTAATGAATTTTGATTCGATTTTAGCGTTGTTGAGTTGAGTGCGATCGGCTGGTTGCCTCGCTTTGCTGTCGAGCCAGCGGCGCGCAAGCCATGTTGGATTTTGTTTTCCCGGCAAAACAAATCAACAAATGTCGATCTAATGCTCGCTGGCGTGTGGAGGATTGGGGTGGAAAGCGGTACTAATCAATGCAGAATTTTACGGGCGAAATATTGCGATTCATGTGAGTTTGCTGCATGCGGCGGTTTTTTTGCGCCGAGTGATTATTTGAAAAGTTTCATACATCTCCATGTGCACGTCGCGGTGACCGTGCGCGATCGAGCGGCCGGCGCACCGACCGGCGGCCAATCGGTGCCTGGCGGGAAAAGCCACGTGACGCGCGCGCACCAATCGCCGCGTGCGGATTTGAATCCCTCTCTTGCGACGAGCGCGCCGCGCGCCGAGCAACACAACCTTCAACGTTTGTGTACATTCGGTCGGGTCCGCCGTTCTGCTGTGTGTGCTGCCTGTCATCTCTGCCATCGTGTGTTGCGGGAATAATTTTCGAAAATTCGATGCCAACTTGAGGAGACATTGGGAAGAATCGCACCGGAACGCTAAACGTAAGTACCACCGTGCGTGTGGCGGCGATTGTCGGCCGATTTTCATTTAGGAATTGCGCGAAAAGCGGCGGGTTTTTCGCCGCCAGTCGAAGTTGTGCCAGTTGGACTCTTCCGTCGGCGAGCCGAGTGTGTTTGATTGTGCATGTGTGTGCGTGTAGTATTGAAGCGCGGGATCGCGTTGTTTAGCGTTATCCGAGCCTTCATTTGCAATAACATCGCGCGACGAATACGCGATAACGGCCGGCGCGCGCGATTTTAGGTTACACGCGAAATTGTGTAAACAGTGAGCCGGCAACACGAAATACCGCGTAAATTCCCAACGTGTGTGTGTCTCATGTATTCACGTACACGTCGCGTTTCAGTCGTACTCGTATATTGTGGACGGCGATCAAAACCCACGGTTCACATTACCGAGTGCCGTTTTGATTTCATTCGAAACAAAACATTAAAATTATTGCGCATTGTCTAAAATAAACATATTACTTGTCTCTGTAAATCAACTAAATAAATATTCATGTACGGAGAGATTTTTCATCGACTTGTTAAATATTTCGGTTGTATACACATGTAATAATCTTGGCGGGAAGTAAGAGCCGCAGTTCGTTGGTTTTCGGTCGTTTTCTCGAGACTTCAAGGTTGCGGAAAGAAGTTTTGATATCGCGCGCGCAGTAGTTTCGAGCGGAGCACGTTGAGCCGCGCGCTCATATTTTATGCCCGCGCACGAACACCACGGTGGGAAAAAAGCTCGCGCGCTCATCACGTCGCCTCCGTCCGTTCAAAAATTCAAATCGAGCATGTCAGCCACCGCGAGCGCCATTGTCATGCGTTGAAATCTGTTGATATTCATCGCCATGGCAACGTCAACAAACCGCCATTTTGTGGCATTCTTTCAATGAAAGTCAATAACTTTTTAACATGTACGAATTGTAAAGATTTGCCGGACAATAGCCTCGTTACAGGTACCAAATCGAACAATTCGTGTTAAACTGGTGGCGTCAATTAAGCGCAGACAGGATTACCCTAAAATAGGCTAAATATTTCACGAAACTTGACTGCTATTGTCCGGTTTGGGATATTCTTGACAAGATTAGGGTTTATGACTTGCTTTTTATTGTGAGAAAATTTCCGTAAGTGTCTGTTTCGGGTTTTTCTCGGGCCCCTCGGTATACCTGGGGCATACTGGGTAATTTTAATTGTTCGCTTTCGATCATTTCGTGCGCTAGACAAAGCCGTAAAGGGACGGACAGGCTCGGCTGCGGGCTCCCTCTTTCACACCACCCTCTCTCTGTCGTTACGTCGAGCGCGCGGTAGATGAGGCATCAGAAATGTAAACATGAGAACGCGGCATGAAGCGAGGAGCGTGCCACTCCCCTTTTTAGTCGGAATGGAATCACGCGTCTCTTTCTATGTTTTATTGCGGCACTGCTCCAACGCATTGGTTGCTATGTAATCGTCGTCTTTGTTTTCTCGGTTGCTAGGCTTGTGTGTGGTGTGGTTTCTGCTGCGTTGTCTCTTCTTTCTCACTCTAATGTATTTTATGCTATGAATACGAGAGAGATAAGCAAAAGGGGTGCCTGTAGTGTTGAGGCCATCTGTCTCTTCGTGCTAGCAAAGTACAGCGCTGGCCATAGGTTTCAAACCGGAGGGAAACGCATGAAATTCAAATCTGAATGTTTTCTAAAATTGTTTTGTTTATGCAAAAATTTGTTTGATTTTGCAGGTTTTTGAGATGTCCACTTTCATGGATATGTACTTCGGCAACTCGGATCCACTCGCTGCAGGAGATGCTCGATATCGACATCAAATCCGAGATCGACACGCTGATCGGCGGCAACAATGACCTCTCCGGGTTCAATTTCACCGACCTGCCGCCGCTGGAGATGGACGACGTCAGCGACATCCGCTGGTTCTCGCACAACTCCAACATGTCCAACTCCAGCTTCACGCTGGACTTCTCCGGCGATGACTACACCACGATGGTGGATCCCAATGCGGTGATGCCAATCATCAGCAGTATTTCAGCGAATACGCGATCACCGTCGCCATCGCTGAAAGAAAGTCATTTAACGTTTTCTCCGGCTAGTATTAAACCAAACGGCATTAGCGTGAAAACCGAGGTAGCGGCTGTAAAAAAAGATCTGATTAAGAAGCTGGACGACGGTAACATCACGACATTTAAATTAGGCGAACGTCCTTCGATTAAAATCGACAAACCACAAACTATTAATGTTGTCAATGCAGTCATAAATAGAAACGTAGGTACGCAACATTTTATCAAAAAGAGCGCGACAGGACCGATTATCAACACCATCAAGAAAGTTACTCCGATCATCTCGAAGGGGATTGTTAAAGTCACAAAAACACCTTTACTTTCGTTTCGAAATACAGTCGGTGGTAGGCAGATAGCGAGTCCGGTGACAGTTGCGCAGTTGGCGAATTTAGGCCAGGTGCGCACAATCAGCACAGCGCCCGTAAACCACACGCGGAAACAACAGTTTAACAACAATCGCATTTTCGCTGAAGATGTCAAACCCTTCCCGAAGCCGGCGTATAGTTATAGCTGTCTGATTGCAATGGCGTTGAAGAATTCCAAAACAGGCAGTCTGCCTGTGTCTGAGATTTACAACTTCATGTGTCGCCATTTTCCTTTCTTCAAAACAGCGCCAAATGGCTGGAAGAATTCGGTGCGGCACAATTTAAGCCTGAATAAATGTTTCGAAAAGATTGAGAAACCCGCGGTGAACGGTGCGCAGAGAAAGGGCTGCCTGTGGGCGATGAACGAGTCGAAGATCACCAAAATGGACGAAGAGGTGCAGAAGTGGAGTAAGAAGGACCCGTCAGCGATACGGCGCGCTATGTCAAACCCGAGCAATCTGGAGGCGCTGGAGCGAGGCGAATTGAAATTCTCCTGCAGTTACGAGAGCTATGAAGATAACTTTGGGGATTCGTGTGGGAGTGCCGAGAGTGACGGGTCGGAGTATGAGTCTGAGATGGATACGACTCCGACCACGAAGATTATTCACGCGCAGCCGCAGTACATTAATATTGCGAATATTAAGACGGAGCTTAAACAAGAGGTGGACGATGAAGAGGATGAGGAGGAAGAGGAGGAGACTGATGAGTTTGATGTGGAGGTTAGTTTTCTTTATTTAAAAAAAATTAAATTCGAATGTTTAATTTTTTTTTGTTTGTTTAGGTTGCCGATTCATTATACGATGATGAAATCGTAGATGATGAAGACTCGGAGATCCTCCACATGGAAATGGCGCTTGCGCAGAAAGAGTTACTCGAGTATGATCCGTCGGTGCGGCGCCGGAAAAACATCTACATCATACAGAACTAACGTTTGCCCTCCACGCCGTAAAGACTTCTTAATTCTATAAGAAAATGCGCTAAGCAAGCAAACTAGTAGGATTTGTTAATTTGTAAGTTAAATTATTCGATTGTCATGCCAGCGGTGCGCCGCCACTGCTGCAGCCATGTTGTTTTAAACATGGCAGAGCGTGAAAGGGCGCGCCGGTGGCGTCGCATTTTTTTCTTTAAAAAAAAAAACGAATATAAATAAGCGCCGCCCGCGATCGCTTTGTGCAGGCGCCGCTTATTTGCTGAAATGCTGTGTAAACGATGGTGATATAACAATTTTGGTTTCTGTACATATATTTCTAGCGCGTAAGGTTAGTTTGCCGAGCGGCCGCTATTGCGGCGATGACACTGCCATCTTATCGGCGCAATGGCGGCTCGAACCTTTTCTCTCGGTGTCGAAGCAATGTGAAAAACACTACTTTAATTTAACTATTCAGTTACTATTTTTGATTATATTTTACATTTTACATTTGTTTGCGTTTTGACGATGCATGGAACACTGAAACAATCCACATTCGGGACCAGATTTGCGGAAGTCAGAAAAGTATGATATTAAGTTTTAACCCGTTGACACTTGATGACGACCACTGAAGTGGCAACGGGTTGACACACCAAATTCGGTGCTGTGCCGATGCCAAACACATTTTGTCACAGAAGAAAAACACCTAATTAGTTTTAAGGCATTGTATTTTCTATTTTCACCGTGGACTGATTATAATTAGTTAATTAAGTTTGCTGTCGTCTTGAAGATGAGAGATGCAAACATTTTAAACTAGCAGAATGCGAGGTATCTACAGGAAAATAAAAATTAGTGACTATAAAATAGAAGAGCGTCACTTGTAAAATATTATAAATGTATCTAATTTGTGCGTACATTGCTGAACTACTTACTAAAAAAAAAAGAGCAAATGTGCAGAGTGTGAATGGTGAAAAAATGTTTTGTATTGTTTAGTTTTATATATAGACGATAAGTAGAGAGTATATAAGCATAAGATTTTGTAATTTTACATAACAATTGTGAACACTGAGCGAAGGGGTAACACCGGTGCGTGATGAAAGGGACGCGTAGGAAATGTGAAACAATATTAGCTGTAACATAATGTGTACAAAATTAAGTTACTTAAGAATCTTTCCATCTATATTTGGATTGGGTGATCCATATGTGACGTTGTGAATATGAGAATAGCGGAAAACTCAAAATGAATAAAAATTTAAAGTTGTGATTTTTTGATACTGAATAATTATTGTGTTTTATTTCACAATTCACAATTAGTTTACGCACTGAAATAACAAAACCGCTGAAATGTAAGCACAATTCTAGAAAATTAATGTTTTAATAGGAAAATCAATATGCCGATGTATTTATTAGTCATTCAAACGTCTGAAAGTTCAAAGGTTGCCCAACTTGATTATGGACAATCGTATTCGCAACTTTTTTAAACCCTGATAATTTTAGCTTCTGCGTAGTATGTGGAATGACTAATATTGCTTCGGAATCCATTAAACCTTAATCTGATTATTCTATTTTTAGAATTTATGTCTTATAAAACTTGATTTACAATTTATACAAAAGTTTTTAAACAAATATATTAGATGGCGCTGCATTCACACTTCCATTACGCCACTCTCAGACGTTCAATATTATTGTTCAATCATTTTCTTGTGTTTTATGAAGTAAATCGTATGATTGTGCAAAATATTGATGAAATATAATGTTGGCCTGAGTTAGGCTTGTATTAAGGCGGGTACGATTGAAGGACGAACAGCGGTTTGCGAATTGTTCTTGGCCGACCTCTTCCTGAAGTGGTGGAAGTAGCGGACTGCTGTTTTGCCCCAGTGCCCCCCCTGCAGTGTCGCTGTAGCGAGCGCGTAGTAGTAGAAGTTTCGCGGTGCGCAAGGTGCAGGTTGGTCCGTTCCGTGCGCGTTGTTGGTGTTTTTGGGTCTCGCCCGCGATCGCCAAGTTGAACATTGGAAGTTGGAATCTGTCCGGGCGTTGCGTGCACCGTTCAACACGCGCGCAGCTCTATTCCACCGACCATTGCGAGCGCGGATTAGCGATAGCGAGACGTTGCGGACGAGCTAGAAAAACGCGCTAACGGCGAAACCGAACAGTTGTGCACGATCATTGTCGTAGTTCGCGTGTGACGGCTCGCCTACTTTCTCCTAGCGACAACGAAACATCCCAAGTGCTAACAAGATGAACGCAATACGGATCGCCCTCTGCGTTGTCCTGCTCACAGGTAATACGCTCTAGAATATCGCACGAATACCGTTTACCGTTCGCAAACAGGAAGTGCAAAAAAGGGGTGCCGATTGTCGATTGTTTGTATGCTCGCGCGGAGAACAAACAAGTGCGGTGTGTGTGTGGGGTTTTCGCACAGGTTGAGTCATTGCAAACCGTCGTTTGTTTTCCCTTTGGCGTGCTGCGCGCAAAGATGGATTCAAATGCGATTTGCGATTCGCGATGCATTTCATCGATTTTCTCGCGAGCGCCCAGTCCAAGGCCTTGTTTGTACACACCGCGCCAGATTCGGTGCCCGAATCTGTGCCACCGCTGGCATTTGCGAACGTGTGAAACGCTAATTTCCTTCGTGGCAAATTGTTGCCATTGCCAACCGCGGGCAGAAATAATTGTCGTAACTCGTTATCGTGCGTGTGCAAGGGTTCGGACGGCGAGCGCGCGGATTCATTGCGCCGCGCTGATTTATCTTCCTCTGCTTTGTCGCTGATCGGTGTCGTCGTCATTTAATCATCCTCGCATTGTGTGTGCTCGCTTGACTCAACTTCGTTTGCTCAAATAATCCCGTATGCCACATTTGGTCACATCGAACAACCACGCTCGTGTTTCATTTGTTTATTTTTCCATGTACATCTCGAACGTTTGAAGGTCGAACTAGGTTTTGCGTGTGCAAATGTGATTTGCACGTCTAATTTGTGTAAACAAGTTATCTGATATCAAAATTACCCAGAAATTGTTATTCACGTTGTTACACTGCTCTACATTTATCAGACAATTCACGCGGCAGACGTTAAACCGCATGAATAATTGAATTTAAAGAAGCTTTTAACGTCACTGCCGTAAATTTATGAACAATGTACGAGTAATGAGATTAATAACTGTTTGCCACGCAAATTAGGAGAGAGCATTTAATGTTTCAGATGTGATTGCGATGTGGAAATGCATTCGGAGTGCAATCATTTTGAACAACTTTGAATGTTGAATAATTAACACATGTGACGTGCTTCAACATGCTATCAAACCGGTTGCACACAAATCAACATTATTTACCTTTCGATAATAACTCTGAATCAATATTTCATAATATTTGCGAATAACTGCTACTCTAATCGTTATCTTAAGTGTGTATCATCATATTTAGTAAATACCTGCATAACTACCACGTAAAGCAAAGTTACAGCAAAGCTGAGGTTGTTGTATTATTGTAAAGTGTTTACTTGCATGTTGATTCACATCCTCTTTCAACAAACAGTAATGAATCATAATTATCAACGATAATCAACCATATTTATTATCGAATTATAGGTTGTGCACTCGCCCAAAGCGACAATAACCTCAACCTGGATTCTGTGAAGCAACAAATTCCCGGATTGAATATTGACGAAGCCAGCTTGCCGAACAAGGAGGAAGTCGAGAAAGTCCTCAAGGAAAAATGCGAGAAAAATGGCGGAGCAGGCACTTATGAAGATATTCTCGTAAGTTAACACTTAAAATAAACAGGTTTTAATAGTTTTTACTAACATAAAACATGTTTAATGTCCAGGCTTCCAAAGATAAAGTTCAGGAATGTCTCACCAGTCACCTGAACCAAACGCAAATCATGGAGGAATTGGAGGAGGCGAAGAAAGACGGCTCCATGGATGATATCTTCGGCAAATACTGCAAGAAACGTGAGGAGATTCTCAGCTGCGTGACCGATGTCACCAATAAGGTGGAAAAATGCCTCGAACCAGTTGAAAAAGACAACATGAAACTCGTCCTCAACATAACGCAAAACCTCATCGACTTCGTCTGCTTCAAGGACGGCGATCGATTGGCGAGTAAGTGGATTATATTCACTTTAATTCTAATTTCCTGTATTACTCCGCGGTGTGCTTACGGCTAATTAATGGCTCTTTAATCGATTATTTTAGTGTTTGTCGCCGAGGGAGGTTTCGAGTGTCTGCAGTCTCATAAAGAGGCGCTGCAGGACTGCGCCAATAACACAATCGCGCAACGTATCCCCAAGGACTTGTCCATTACCAACCTTCCGTTGTTAACCTTCAAGGGCGAAACCCAATGCGCGTAAGTCTCGTATACAGTGTTGCCGTGTTTAATCATAACTTTGAGGTTATGTTTCATCTATAGCGACATGGCCGAGCTGCAGGAATGCGCCGTGGTGGTGCTCGAGAAGTGCGAGAACAACACGCCGGCGAACATAGTCGAGGCGTTGTTCAAGTTCATCAAGAAGGTCAGCCCGTGCAAGGACTGGAAGCGCGGGGAGCCGATGCCGCAGCGTAAGTTGGAATCAAGCAATTCCTCTCCGACAATCTATGCAAGCTTCTACGCATTAGTTTTCACTCTCGTCGTGAGCCTGCGTTTGATGTAGGAGTTTATTTACATTTAGCATAACACATTCACACCTAAGTAGGGAAAGGTATACAAGGCATGACAATAGATACATTATCTCTAAACACACACACACTCCACATACACTTCAAATTAATTTATATCCGCCATTTTGCATCCACTGTGCGTAGCGAGAATTTTGTACGCGGGCATTGCATACGATTGTGAAGGCGAGTGAAAGAAGAAATCAAGACAATGTAATTTGTGATACAACTGGTTCCCATTTTTCCATATCTCTATATATATCTAGTTGAAATGATTTTGTTTGTGTTGTCTTCATTTTAATATTGTTTTAGAAAACAGTGTTACGTAAATATTTTCTTATGATACTTTGTTTTTAATTTTTATATCTATATTAATATCGAACCAAAAACGAGACAGAAACCAATGAATGCAATAAACATGAACAAAATGCAACCATATATATTCTGCCTTTTGAACTTCGTTCTACGTGCATGGCTATAGTGACGTGTTTAATGATACTTATTCGCGTTTTCTGTGTGGACACACTGTGTGTTGAACTTTGGCATGCACCACTACCAGCACACGTGCACAATGTAATCCTGTTTATCTAATCTTTTCTTCCCTTTGTGTGGATCTCTAATCAGCATAATCGAATTTAATCAATTAGTTGTGCTTACGATGTGTGTATTGACAATTGACGATCGCGTAATTTCATCATTTCATCAGCGACAATATGTTGACCTTTGTACCCTTGTATTTATTCACCGTCTTACCGAATGCGATGCAAATGAACAGAAAAATATTAATAACACGTTGTTGTGGTTGCATGCGGTTATGACGAGCAATATTTAATCAATGCACGCACGCATGTATTACTTTTTCTCGGCGGCCATTTTGGTTTCTTATTTATAACTGTCATTGCGCACATGCAATACTATGATGTATGATTCATGTTTATCAATGTTTTTTTGTGTTGTGTGCGTTACTTCTATAGCTTTGTGAGTTGATTATTGTTAATCAAAACTTCCATTGTTGCTTACGTCTTATCGTTGTGTGCGTTCCGTAGGCAAGTCGCGCACGTCCGAAACGGCGATCAGTGCTGCCAACTTCAACGTTCTCGACTCGCAGCAGATTATCGGAAATAAGGTGAAGCGCAGTCAGTCCGTGGACTTCACGTCGGTGGACAACTTCCGCGACAAGTGCAACAAGTATGCCGGACCTAGTGCTTTCAACGACTTATCTGTAAGTTTACTAGTTGTGTTGTGTTATGTTGTGTTGTGTGACGGCCATTTTGTTTATAATGGTTGGTATTGCTCACTTTTGACATGTTGATTTTTGTTTAGCAATCTGTGAACGAAACAAAACTTTGTATCCAAACTTTACTGCGGCAACAAAATGCTTGCGAATTGCTGGTCAGCGATGGCAAGAAGTGCGTTAGTCGCACGGCGAACAAATTACGCGTTTGCCTGCCGCCGCAAGAGAGTTACCTGCCCGCGTTTGCGATCGCGAGCGTTGACAACGGACTGGATTACTTATGCAAGAACAACGGATACAACTACAATCGTGAGTGCTGCACTATTTTAAATCTCATTAGGGTTATCCTGCTGATAATCTATTTTTTTGTGATATACTGATATTTGATGTCATTAATGTATGTTGGGTTGCAGGCTTCCTCAGTGGTCTTCCGTGCATGATTTCCAGCCAATATGGCCACGAACTGAGTGCTTGCATGGCCAACACCAAAACACGTAGAACTTCAAATAATCCCATCGTTTCTAAAACGGAGTTATGCGAGTAAGTAAACTTTACATGAATGGCTATCATTGTGCAAATGATGTCATTTAATATTTAACTTACGATTTTATAGGGATATGGATAAAGTAAAGATTTGCCTTTCGACATACATCTCAAACCGCTGTTCACATATGAGAGATTTGAAGGAGGTGACGATGGGCCTGCTGGAAGCTGTGAAAGATCCGTGCGCCGGATGCTCGATATACTCCAATGGCATTCTGCTACTCAGCGCGCTTGCGCTGTACTTGTACACGCGCAATAACGCCTACATTTCCGAGTAGACGCCGCTCTTTTTGCCCCGTCATAGTTTGTTTCCGTGTTTCAACTGATTACACTTTTCATCCGAGCGATTATTCACACACTGCCACTTGGTTAAAGGTTTAAGCGATTGCCGAAGAACAAACATAATAGCGAACTGTGTTAACAACTGTAGCGCGAGCGGAACAGTTACCAAAAATGTCCAAAGAAAGATGGCGGACGGCAGGCGGAACACACAAAACGGAACAAAAATTTAACGTTTAACGACAATGTAAATATGTTACACATTAGCGCGTCCCTCGCTCGCCCGCTGTACATATGATTCATTTACGCATTGAATTTTCGTGTCGAATACGCATTCTTAGAGGCTGACACAGTGGTAGGCAACCGTAGATGAGCAGTTAAACAAGTGTAACAAGTGGTAATCACATTAGATCTGCATATTAGGCAACATTAATCAAAATGTTCATGAGTGAGACACACACACACAGAAAGGGGAAATTGTTCATATACATTGTTTAAACTTCTTTTTATCATGTTACATCTTTTCATTCCGGAGTGCGCGTTGACGTTAGGCAACTTTCAATACACCGATGGACAATACCAGAGCAGCACGTGTCAAACACATAAAACAAAAGTTGTCTAACGTTTTACAAGCACACAACATGCTCGATAGCCTTTTCTCATCAACATTCGCGCATCGTTTCGTCGCGTTTCGCGTAGATAGCAAATTTAACCGTACAATGTTCGTGAAGTAAGTAACCGTAAACAGTTGTATTTAAATTAAGTATTGACAATTTCAATCGTTACCAATACGTACACCACACACAGCAAGACACAACACACAGAACATACATAAAATCACAGAAACAAACAAAACAAAATGGCTACCTGAACTTGTAATAAAAACTAGGGAATTATTTGCGTCGCGCCCAGACTTTTCCATTCTGTACGCCGTGCCAACATGTTTCGGAACAATTTATGCTCGTTTTTCGATGCGCATTTTATTCGCCACGCCAAATTGAATCCAGCTCAGACTTAACTTTTCGCCGCGGCGCGCATAATTCCCGTTTGTGAAATGCTTGAGAAACACACGAAGTATTTACGATTTAAGGTGAACTAATGGATCAAACTATGTTAAAATAATAACTATCGATAAGTAAATGAAATTTAACGAAGCTCTAGCAAGGTCGTCGTAGAAAACCACAAAAAAATGAAGCAAATAATCGAATTGAATTGAAAAGTTGAAAATTTTAAATTCTATCAAAATGTTTTGTTACCTTCGGACGCTCCACGTCTGCATTGAATTTTATGAATTAGAGTTTTAAATTATTGAGAAAAATGAAATGCATTGAATAACTATTAGACTGTTCTATATACAGGATGTTCGGCGAAAATTGCACATTTATAAAATGCACGATTTTCGTCGAAGATTCGAATTTATATATTTAAATATTTAAGAATTGATGAAAAATTACCGTATATTATAAATATATATTTAAACACTTCACTATAGTGAATGCGAATGCGTACGCGAGAAAGAGAGGACAGAGTAGGAATTATTTTTGAACATTTTAAGCAGAGCGACACAACGTAGCAGTGTATCGATAAAACGATAAATAATGTTAGCAGTTTAACTAAGATTTAACTATTTAGATGAGAAGAACTAATAATTGTGGTCTACCAAAATACATTTACACATTAAACTCCCAAAAGAAGCTTAGGTAAAGCAAGAAATCTATTTAATTATAAGTTACATTTACAGTTAGTTGCAGTTTTCATACGATTGAATAAGCCTATGTATAATTATAATTGTAATCAAGCACACACGTTAATTATGATGGAACTGTGTGGATAAAGTTGTGAGCTACTTTAGTCAGAGAACTTCTGGTTGTGTTAGGTTAGGTGTTTAAAACTTTTATTGTCTAGTTGAGTCTACTTATTTTAATTTGCTCAAATTTTATTTTTTGTTCTTTTTTGTAATGTTAATTGTTATGTGCACAGGTTCAGTATTACTGCTTGATTTCTATTAAATCTATTGAATACAATTAACTATGCAACCATAAACACACTTTACACATGAAAGACCAGTATTGTAAATACACACACGCAGACTAACGACTAACGAAAACAGTAACATGGTACAAACGACTACAGATATTACATGAAATCCGATGATGTTGTGATGATATTGTAATGTGACGTTTTGTTTCGAAGGCGTAAGAGACCGTAAACTAATATAATCAAAGATAATCGACCTATCAATTTTTATTGGGTGCTTATACTCCTTTAAGATAGGCAACTTATTTTGCTCTTATATCCTGTGTTTTTATATCAACTTGCACTGAAAAACAAATTTTCCATAGAAATACGCTATTTGAGTTTATTTTTATGCTTGAACTCTGTCTGTTAAGTGATTTATTTGCTTAAGAGCATGAATTTTACAACTTTTTCAAGTATTTTTCATAGAAATATACTTGATTTTAACACTATAGGCAACCTACATTACATATAATACAATTACGCATGTTTTTTTCTTTCTTTTACGTAAAACCTGAATGAACAGTAAAAATTTATAGTGAAAAATATTAAAAACGTATCTACAACAATAAAAACCGTGAAGTTAAAATAGAATTCTGTGAATTTAGTTCAGAAATATTCTATGAATCACTTCTTTGACAATGCTGCCACAACTCGCGGTGGCGCCATCCGGAACCACGGATCTTCTGAATGTGAAATTGTAGACAATCGCAAGCGAGTTAAACCGTAAACGCAAGAGTACGCAGGAGTACGCGAGCAGGTGTCCGCTCCCCTCGTACCCGTCGCGCAGCACGCGAGCGTCGCGACTCGCCGACAAAGCACACAAGTCCTCCCGACACACATGAGCGCAAAGGACGCCGCACGTAAACAGTAAGATGGCGGCGTGAGTGCATCCATGCGTCGTGTGCGGCAGTGTGTTTATCAGTGAAAATCCGCCTGAACAACGTGGAAATTCATCTCGCAACAACGCATAACCCACGAGGTGAGTGTATATCTTTCAATCGCATACAATTATCGCGTGGTTTAATTCATCGCATGCCTATAACGTGCGAAAAACCGTCGCGCCGACCGCGTGTGTTTTATCCTGTAGCGAGTCTACTATCGCGTCCGTGCGCAGCGCGCAAGGAGCCGAGCTCACTTCGGCTCCAGCCTCGGCCGCGTCCACACCGTGCGCTGTTGTGTCTCGCGCGTTGTTGCTTGTGTGCTGCGTTTTTAAATACCTGTCTTGAGTCATTGCACCTTCCCCGCTCGAGAGCGCACTCCGGGCAACTGGGCGCAAGAAGTGAACGCCAACCGAACGCGCAGCCGAGAAGTTTGCGCTACACGCGATACCTGTTAATCTTTCGTGCGACGGGACGTAATCTTGCGGAAAAGTTGTTGATCCTGTTTGATTTACACGCGAGGACTTGCCGGAGTGATAAATCACGAGGAAAACAAGCCAAAGTGTGTTTCCAATTGGATTTCTAACATTTTACATAACCATTGTGCTTGATTTGTTTTATTTTTGTGTTTGGAAGTTTTCAAAATCACCCCTAGTGAGAGGTTTTGCACCGGTGCGTTAATTAAATCACCTTTATTTGGGCAGAGTATAGACCAGCTGAACAGCACTTGTCGGTGAGTCATCGCCAACCACGTTTTACTTCCCTCTAGAAGTTCAGAAAGTGTACGCGGTGTAAACAGATCTCCTTAAGGGTTGATTGTTTGCCAACAGACGGTACTTGATCTGCTGTTAACCATATGGCTTCGGCGCTTTTAATTAATTTCGTTTTTAAGGTTTTACATGACAAATTCATCCATTCAGCTGTTTTTTTCTTTTTATTTTCATCCTGACACATTGTTATTCCACCCCATGAGTTGGCGAGTATGTGAGGATTACACTTGTGTGATCACACGTGATATATCCTCAATATTCGAACAATGCTCTTTTGTTTTAACGCGCAACCCCCGTGTTTCTATTGTTTTTATCTCGTCTCAGCAAGAATAGCGCTTGTCACGCGTTGTCAACCCTTTTGTAAGGGTTTTAGGGATTGCTTCGGGATTTCAATTATTCCAGTAGTAGTTTTTTGTATTACTCAAAGGAGTAATATTTCATAGTTATGGATGATACTAATGGTTTTTCGAAATGCAGAAAACTATAATGCATATATCTCGATAAATGTGAAAAGTTTGGGATAGGGCCCGACTATCCCAATGAAGCGTGTCCTGGCGGTGGTTTTTTCTGAGGGTGGTGTAACGCAATATCGAATATTGTGCAGTTGTGCACACACTGTGTATGAATGTTTCAATGTAGATACACGAGACGGGATTTTCACCCCACGGGCCGAAAGTTGTTGGGGGAGTTTTTGACCTCAGCAACCCCTCATTCCGCAAATTCACGTCAGGCACGCTCCCCGAGCCTTTGGACGTGTTTTTTTCGAGACAAATGATCAGGGGATGAGTTTACTCATAGAGTACAAGTTGATATTACTGATTGTATTACTGATTTTTCTTGAACAGAATGAAAAGTTATAACATAACAAAGTTACAAATTTAAATTTTCAGTAAAAATCTTTTTGATTAATTTAAATTACAAAAAATCGCGTGGGTCACTCCACAATCCTCTGTCTAGACGCGTCCGATTCAAAGAGCAAAAAATGTTTGTCCGAGCCATTCATTAACGTTACTCTGTGCGTTCTGCTCGCTGATGTGGTTTTAACATTTTAATAGGGTTTGATTAACCCGTGAGACGGGTTCATGCGTTTTCCTCGCCGGGTTCACCTTACAATCTCACATTGTTTACTTTTCTACGCTTGAATAATGTGACTGTGTGTAGGCACTTCCTCGTGCTGCGCGAAGACCGTGAACATGAA
Source organism: Dalotia coriaria (assembly GCF_025399875.1). Classification (NCBI taxonomy): domain Eukaryota; kingdom Metazoa; phylum Arthropoda; class Insecta; order Coleoptera; family Staphylinidae; genus Dalotia; species Dalotia coriaria. The sequence continues at coordinate 9,402,561 of NW_027045445.1, forward strand.
GAGTCCCACGCTCTTGTTCGTACTTTACATTATAATATTACGTGTTATTACATAGATAAATATAAAAAAAGAAAAAGAAACGCATTCTTACAACCAGTAAAATTATAGTATACTATTAATTTTAATTTTTTATATTTTCGAGAATTTTGTGTTAAATTAATCTTTTGTTGTTTCTTTGGTAAGTAATCGAGTAGTAGGCTATTTGAAATTGTATATGGTATGAAACACCGTTTGAGAAATTTGTCTCAACGGGGAATTTCTCTTGTTTTGCTTGTTGTTTCACGCCGGCGTCGCCGGCGATCAGTAAGTTCAACAAACTCGGACGTTGTCGTAAATTACTTAATTAGCGATCTGGCGTACGCGTATATCTCGTATATCTCGCGATTGCATGTGATTAAGGCGGAGGAGATGTATGCAAATATCGCTACCGCTTGTATATCTCCAACACAACTCGATAGCGCATCGAATTCCGATCGTAGAATTCGATCTGCAAGGCAAATATTCAATTAAAAGTGAAATAACATTCCAGCGAGAAATTCACACATTTATTACAAAATAATTGAGTTATCACCATGGAAAAAACTCAAGCAATCTCTCACCCTAATGACATTTATGGAAACATGAAAGTCGCCGCTAAGCTACTGATTCTATTAAAGCAGTGTAACTGCTTGTTGGATGTAATAATTCGATTACTCTGCCATAGTCGCCCTCGGATGCAGTTCATGTTCCGTCGATATGGGCGATAACTTAGAATAATATAAGCTAAGTGATGTATTTATTGGACGTGTTTTCGAGAATTTGGAATATCCGTTTATTGCCCGGCGGTTCCACATCCTAATTTCCTGCATTCAGACTCACCGAATTATTGATGACACTTTATTACCTCCATTAGCTTTTCCTTCACCAGCGAGAATTGTAATATTCCTAAAAGCGTAACGCTGCATCCGCACAAAGTAATTAATTGCATGTACACGTAATTGTAGGGTGTTACTCAAATTAATTATTCAAGTGGTGGAAATGTGCGAATGTGCAAACCACCTGTGACACTTTTTTAAACTGTAGGTACGCTGCATGTTGAAATTAGTTTTACATTTGCACTGCGCGCACAAAAGCGAAATGCAATTTCCTGCACTTTGTGTGTTACGCCGCCTTTGACGGCTTTTGTCACTGGTGCCGGGTAATATATCCATGTGAACATTTTATTGTGGAAAAAATCGTGCACAAGTGTTTAATACTTGGACTTTATTTTATTTTGGATGAAACGTCTTTGTCTGTGCTGTATTAGAGTAACAACAATTCCGGGTTTATTGTTATTATTATCTCGTCTTGCGAGTGTTTTCCGCGTTCGGGCTTTTATAAGTTTTATGGCAAAACCCTTTTTGCGCAGCATTGGGGCTTTTATCACCATATTTTTTTCCGCTGCCGGTGAACAAAGCGATGTGCGCGTCATTCGGTCAAGTGTCGCGGTGGTATCCTGCGAATCCGGCTGCTTCTGCGGCCGGTACCGATATAATAAAGCGGGCGCGTTCAGCAGGACACAGGGCAATGGCGCGGGCGATAAAAATACGAAATGAAAAGGAATAAAAGCAGCGACAGAAACGTCAGGCTTTTGTGTGCGATGGTTTCGAGGAAAGACATTTCCTGCTGGAAATGCTTTGCCAACGGACAACCATTTTGGATTTAGGATTATACAAGGTGAAAAAATTTATGAAAAATGTTATATTATATTTCCGGTTGAGTTATAAATTTTATTAAAAAAATGATGAACGGTACGAGTGATGTGATAGCTTCCTGTTTATTTATTGTTACATTAGTGATGTTATTGTAGAAGAAAAATATTCTATAATTCTGAAGCATTCCTATGTAATAGATGTAAAACATGAAAAATTGATTTTCCTCCCGCAAAGAACTTGAACTAAATCGCCTTAACAGGAGAACTAGAAATTCACATTCATTGTAAACCTTAAGCGTACGCCGAATCACAATGGTGGCTGATAAAAAAAGGGCTTCGCAGATGATTCCGAACATTTTCTAGCATAACGATTTTACGCTCCAACTGCGCGCTCCGAATCCGCCTCGCTCTCTGTGGCAAATTGAATGACGCCAACTCTTTTGCTCTTCCTGGCCGTCTCCGCGACTGATTCTTAAATAGACAGGTGATTGGTATTTTTGTTGCTTCTCTCCGAAGACTTTTAACTCTGCTAGATATGCGACCTGCTTCATTGCTTCGGCTCGCTTCACTTATTTAAGTTATTTCTCATCGCGCGCGCGAGTTCCACTTCGTATGCCTGAATACACTCAGCGTATAACTCGTAAATTCACTCCATGCGGCTGTCGCTTTTCCTCGAAGTAACGTCGCGCACAAATTGCCGCAAATTGAGGAATCTAGAGAAACATCGAAGACGTGTGATTACTGTTTTCATCCGCGTTGAAGACTTAAGATATGACTTAAGTAAAATATCAAACGATTCCTAAGCTACTTGTAAGTGCGGTTTCATGTTCATCAGGTAATTGCTATCTACCGTTTGCAGATGATTACAAAAATTTCAGTCATAAAATTATTTGTCTCTTAACATTTACACGTTTTCTTGAAATTGAAACAGAATTACTTTAATGGCACGTAAAATAATTGTACATGAAGTAACAATTAAAAAAGCGTGTGATTAATTGCTGTGAATAATGAATTTATGAGTTTACAGCGGCGCACGCTTGATTAAACTGATCAATCAATGCGATTCCGAACTAATGAGCATTGCGGACGTTTGCAAGTTGGAAAACGTGCGGAATTTCCACCCGGAATCGTGCGCTAAGCTTCGGTTTATCTCTAATTTTCTGCGCTAAACTTCTGGTTTCCAGCCGGGGTCGGACGCGATTTTACAGTTGATTAATAAATTAACCACGAATCAATTTAAACCGGCACAACGTTAATCGAGTGAACGAATGAGTTTCGGTTGGACAATTCTGCTAAGCAGCTCAGCGAACGAACAAAACGTTTCATTAACTTCTCTTCGCTTAGTTTATTTTGACATTTTTGCGAAGCTGGTGTGTAAAATTTATATAGTTTATAAATGATTAGATACTCGCGGCTAAGAGTTGAGATTTTCCACAGCACGATTTCCCGCCGCACGCTCACCGGTACACCTGCATGCAATTTGTGTAATTTTCACGCGTTTCCTGGAAATTTATTAACTTAATGACGCCGATGGCGTGGCGCGTCCATTACTGCACTCTGCACTATATATACCTTTCGACACTCGACGCCTCGACTCTTTCTCTTTAATCTGCTTTAATTTGGATGTAATTTCATCAGCGGTAACAACAGCAAAACAACGCTGGAAATGTGCTCGGCGTGCCCACATAGCAAACTAGTGCGAAAGGTTTTTAATGCTTGATCTTGCGCGATTCTTAACTTTAAATACGCTTCAAAGTACGTGTTGCTATGCTTTAATTACGTTTTGTTAAATACTAAAAGAGCTACAGGCTCACCGTTCGCGTTTGTGTAATTATTATTTTCTTTCTTCGCGTTAAGCGCACGTAATGTGAACCACTTTACAAGAAACGTAATTTTTATGAGTCACGAATATTTGTGGAAATTGTTGGAAAGTTGGCATTTTTCAGCAGTATTTTTATCTTTTATCAGAAATTTTTGCTGAAATTTTCATGACTCTTGAAAATAATCATTTCTACAATTGTTTAAATGTTCATAACGGGCAAGGACATAAAGATAACGTTTCATAAGGAAATATTTCTTGTTTCTTTAATAACTATGTTTAAAGTAATTTTTTTACTTCTCTAATTACAATCACGTCTTAAATTTCCTCATTTGTAAACGCGATACAAACGTCTTGTTGCACAATGCGCCAAACTGCGTGTCTAAACGTCTAATTTTACGCTGTTTTACACTGTTTTTTATCGATGCACTTTTTCGACGGTACTTTCATCATGTAAATCTTTGTATCTTTGCATGTTGTACAAGATATTAATCAGTAAAGAAAATTTCGTTTAAAAGTGGACACACAATATTATTTATTAAGTATTGTTTTACGATTGTTTAATAGAAATACATAATTGAAAACGAAGTGAAATTACAACTTTCCAATCTACGCTTTATTGCAAATCGTTAATTTATGTTATTCCTAATACCTACTTGGAAAAACATTGTAAAAGAAAAACACAAACATTTTTACGTGTGTCAAAAACTTTCGAAACGAATGCACCGGCAATAATTCCAAATCACTTGTTTTCTTTACTAGAAAATCGCCCAAGACCCAAGTGAATGTATCGCCAATATCTACTTCTGGAGTGACTTTTAAAGTGATTGAGTAAATCTCCTATTGAGTGCGTACACACTCTAAAAGGTAATTACACAAACATGTAAATTGGTTAATTGCACATTTATTCCACTCGGCTATCCGCGCTTGTACTAAATTCAATTTAAACCGTGCAATTACCAACCGCATATCTCATATTATCCGCATATATCATAAATTAATAAATTATTAAATGAGTATCGGTTTTTGATTAGTTATAAATTGCTTTGGATTTGAGAACACATCGGCGTCGAAACTCATTAACGTTTTTGTTACAAGCGGTACGCTTCTTGTATTTATTGAGTTTTCGATAAATCCACGTTTTATTGCTGTTTGCATTAGCGGTGTGTGTGCACTGGCGCAAGAAGTTTCCCGTTTCAACGCAACAACGGCCGCGATTGAAAGTAGGCAATTAGCATTTGGTTCTTAATCATAAGCAATAATTCCAGGATTTTAAATTTGATTTAAAAACTTTTAGTGCAAATGTTTTTTTCTTTTGGGCAAAAATAATTTAACTGTACAGATAATAATAACTGTGTTGAATACTATTCTTTATTCACGCTTTTATTCAACACAGCAGTGCAGACGTATTACTTTCGTAATTAATTTTAAATTAAAATTATTATTATATAGCATAAATGAATTATGGCCCTTGAAATTGTTAATACCTGCATTCCACTTAGTTCATGCTAGATCTCATGGTAATTGCATGCTTGCGATTACGATATATTCACATCAAATGCAATTTTCGTAAAATCTCAGCCTCTGTGCTTTTGCGTAATAAGTTGCGCTGCATTCAAGTTAATAAGTCGTAACTAATCCATAAAGACACTACCGAGTGTAGTAACCAATGCAATAAACTATATTTCATGCTGGCATTCTAAGCAAACACGAGTGACATTTAAAATGTTTCAATATTGTTCTATCTTGCTGCGAATTAGAAATAAATTCGTTGTGTGTATGTGAAGGAAAGTTTATTCAAATATATTGCACCATTAGCAATTATTTGCATTTAACCGCAATACACGTAATGAACATTTGAATCGAATGTTTATTAGCATAACATTTTGGTACTCGCAACGCGTTTTAATCGATTCTAGAGTGCGTGCGGCTTTTAAGACATAACGCGCACTCAAGCAACACGAATTAGGGTGACTTTCGGTAATAATTTACCTGTTATCTATGATAATATTGGCAATAACTACACATTAAAGGCTTTACGTCGCTGTCGTTTCCGGGTTGCTTGGAGTATTATTTACGGAGAATATAGCCGGCCTGCGTACCGGAAATATCTCATAATGGCGCCTCCACCATTACCGCTTCCAACCCCAGTCGCATATTCTCGTTATTGGAAATTTCGAATACCTGACGTACCATTTGCCCATCTTATGAAATACTCCTATACATTTTCTGCTGGAGAATTTATTTATATGTAAATAATTTATTTTTCTACCGAAACTCATTAAGACCGGTTGCTAAAAGCTGCACATTTGGTGGAGTTGTGCATGTGCGCGGCGCTCTGGTCGGCAGAGATAAAGTTAATTTTAATTAAATCGTTCCGCGATAGCGTTAATTCAAAGCCCGTGCATTTTAACGAAGCAGAAGGAATCTTTGGCGCTCGTCGCTTGCTACTTACGTATTCACCATTGAGGTGGGATTCAGGCGAGCATTCACGAACCGATTCGGTATTCATCAGTATGCGCTGCTTCTTTGCCGCTGGCTGCTATCTTGAATTGAAATTTACATTCCGATGGAATTCGGTACATTTTCTAGATATAGAGTTGTAGTAGTTTCATACGCTTTTATAGACGTCCACTGCTGTGGAGTTTATTAATTAACATGAATCCGTGACGCGGAGGACGATTAATTTAAAGTTTAAAAACCAAAGAGGAAATTGAATTCAATCAAATAATTACTGATTAAATAAAGAAGACTTAAAATAAATAAATTTTTAAATGTTTGGATACAACTTGTAGTTGTTGCAAATTCAGCTGTTGCAATGCGTTGAATATTAAACATTTAAACAAGCAGCAAGTAACTCGTTGTCGTCGCCGTCGTGAAGAGATAATCACGCAACATGCGCCCGTACGTCTTTCTTCTTTCATGATCAGCTTCATGAGATGCCATAGAAATGCAAGCAGAACATGTCGGTCTATTCATAGTAAGTAGCGTTAAGCAAGTGTATAAAGCAAACGAAGCGCATGCAGCAAACACAACAAAACTGAAAGAACTTTGCTGTGGTGGCTTAAGAAACGTAGAAACAAACAGAATTAGGAATGCTCTGTTACCGCGTTTGCTTCCTTTCGCTGCTGTTGTGTATTCTGTGTTTGGAGCGCGTGTATTATGTTATAAATATGGAGTGGAGGTGAAACTCGAACTCGATGACGAGATGACGACGTTGAACTTGTATAAACTTCTTTCTTCTCTCGAGCCATGCTTCCAGTTTAGCAAAACAGCAAACTCTTGATATTTCATACAATTGCAGCGCGAGTCTGCCGAAGTGCGACTTCTTGGTATTCTATTTTTCTATCATAAACTCTGATACGATACGCGTTTATTATGTTGCGACGTGTTTCTTCACTTCTCGGCGTCTCGAGAACTGGTTCAACTTTATATTTCAACTTTTCCGTGCGCTGCAACTCGGCGGTTGGAGTTTTTTTTTTCCGTTGCATCAACATGTCATCATCAAATTTTTGTCTTTGTGTGTATTTTTTCTTCCGCTGAAGTTCAATTTCCTCTTAATAACCTAGGATGCCTTACAGTTTACATCGTGAGCTTACAGCTTACGTTGCAGTAACATAATCCCAGGATACGGTAAATCCTGCCAAAGCTCATTCGTGCGTTAGCTGCGAATTTTACCTCAAGCACACAAATAGTACAAAAAATATATAAATTTAGCTGAAAAAATCTCAGGAAGCCCCAAGCGGAATGTGCATAGAAGCGAACGCGAAAGCTCTTATGAACTTAAAATAAAAAGAGTTGAAATACTCTCTCGAAGAAATATCAAGGCATAAAAGCGCAAAAATAGGTTGCGTGCACACTGCGCGGCAAGCGCACACTCTTCTGGTTGGTCTAATAGAAACTTGAAGAGTCTCGCGAGAATCAACCGAGTTCCCAAAGGTCTTCGTCTACCTTTACCTGTGTTCTGGCGCTGGCGTTTTACCTTTTACCTCTTCTTGCTCAGCCGCGAGCAAGTGAGGCGAGCGAGAGTCGACGGCAATTGCATAGTAATTTGATTTTTTTCTCAGGACTTCCCTCAAGGCTGTATGCATACAGTAAAAAAATGCAGGTGCATGCGTGTAGGCAATAGCGAATGTAATTTGCCGACGAGTCGTGCCGAAGAGCCACAAGTAGCTGCAAAAAATGTCAAAAAACAAGAAAAAAATAAAATGAAAAAAAATTATTTTTTATCGTTAATTTTATTAGAATCCTCGAGTAATCAAAACAGGTAACGATTTGTTTTTGAAAGGTCTGCATCCCTTTCAAAAAAAGGTCGGCGAGTAATTACTCGCGCCGGTGATTTAGATTCGTTCCACTTGACCTGCTTTTTTATTTCTTCTGCTACCTTTCCAGCATCCATTCCATCTTACATTCGAAGGTAAGGTGCGTTTAGATTTATACATCGTTACGCCGCGCAAAGTCGTTGCGTTTTGGGCGATTTGGGTAACAAACGTCTCGAAAAACACCCCTCACGGGACGTGAGTTCCGCTCACTGCGATTTAATGCGCTCGCAGCGTGCACGACCGTACCGCCATCAAACACCATTATTACCACACGACGGTGGGTAATTAAAACGGACTTGATTGACACTTCGAACGCGCCGACCCAGACTCGCCGTGTTTTGTTCTTCTGAAGATTCAGCAATTCGCGCAAAGTGAGTGTTATTAGACGTGCGCGCGCGCTAGAAAGTTTTCGCTTCATTTCATTCACCGTAGCGGACGGACGCGAGAGTTTCCGTTATAATACCGCGGTTGTTAGCAAACAACCTGATGTAGCTATAAGTTTAAATTATTTATAGCCACGTTGAAATTTTCTCGTACCAAGAATTTCCTCTTAACTGTTTATTTCAATTACGGTGTGGTATGTACTGTGTGATTGTGAATGTTTTGGTTGTTGTTTCAGATCGAATTATGCCGCCCAGTTAACGATGCGGCTGCGCAATGACCGCCCACGCACCATTTCGACCAATGCGAACGCAAACACATCGAAGTAGGCGTAGCCTGCTGGGACTCACGGGGGCGGCGCTGGTATTACTCGCGTCGTTGCAATCATGCGCGTGCTACCTCCTGCTCGTCACCGAGGACCAACTACCCGGCGACCTCATCTTCGACGCGTCGGTGTACAAGCTGGGCTCCGAGCGCGATTACAAAATCAATTTGGAGCGCTCGGCGTCATTCGTGTCGCGCCTCCTCCGGGTCGACCCGCACAACGGTCGCGTCTCGCTCAAACAACGACTGGAGTGCAACTCACTCTACTATCCGAATCTATTCACCGTGCATATAGACTCCACTTCGAATAGGCTGCGAGACATTGACTACTACAGTCTGCCGTTGAGAATATTCATCGTCGGCAAGGAATGTTCCAAAGATGCGGAGGAGGAGGATTTGGAGGCGGAGTTTGGCTTAGAAGGCGGTTCCAGAAGCAGGAGGAGCATTACATACAATCCATTTCTGCATCGGGCGCATCCAAATGTAAGAACACGAATTACCGATGCGAAACAATGGATTTCGGAGACTTATGCGTCTTTTGCTATTCCGACTGCTGATAAATGGAGGAAGATCTGTTTGAGACAGTCGCAGTTTGTCAACTCTGTGTCTGCATTTCTTCCCAAAACTATAGCAAAAGCATGTGATGTTGATTTCATTGATGTGAGCGATCGACGCTTTAAAATCGAACAGTCCCAAGGTGACCTCGTCGCTGCTGAAGACGTCTGCATCAGGGAACCACTCTGGAAAGTTGTCATCTTTTTCACTACTCGGTGTAAAGATTCCAGAGTATTAGACTCTGACCACCGACTTAAGATTGTCTACCATCATCAAGTTTTTAATGATACTGATATCGCAAAGCGGGTTAGACGGGAACTACGTAATCAAAGCCCATTCTTTGAACAACATTTATACGTTGTAAGTGTACTGGAAGAATGTGAACCTGGAGTGGTTGTCACTACTCTGAAAGCCAGAGATCCAGAAAACTCACCTGTCACATACTCGATGACTTCCTTGCTGGATTCAAGGACACAGTCTATGTTTGACATCGATTCGAAGACGGGAATCGTCACTACCAAAGTGCAACTTGATCGCGAGTTGGTAGATGTGCACTATTTCCGAGTAACAGCGACTGATGACAGTTTTCCGCCGAGAAGTGGCACTAGCATGTTGCAGATAAACGTGTTGGATGCGAACGATCACACGCCTGCTTTCGAAATGAATGAATATGATGCTACGGTTAGAGAAGGTGTTAGTTTTGGAAGCACTGTGTTGACTCTGAAAGCGACTGATCAGGATATTGGGAAAAATGCTGAGGTGGAGTATGCTGTGCAGAGTGTCAATGGAGGTGGGATTAGTACTGCCGAAGAAGATAATAACGCGTTTAAAATCGATGCCAAGACTGGAGTGATTACGACTCGGACCAATTTGGATAGGGAGACAACTGAGGTTTACACGTTGATTGTTACTGCGACTGATCAAGCCACACCAGCTAGCGCAAGAAGAAGTGCAAGGTAAATAAAAACAAAAATGCATTAAAATTGGTTGTTTATGTTTATGCTTGGTATTTTGCAGTGCGAGTGTTGTCATTCGAGTCCTTGATGACAATGATAACTACCCGCAGTTTTCGGAACGTGCCTACACAGCTACCGTCAACGAAGACATCAATTGGAATGAAAATCCTGTTGTTGCACATATCAAGTAAGTTATTATTTTGATTTTATTTTTAGGATTTATATAATTGCGGTTTTATTAAAATTAAAAGGGCAACTGATGCTGACCAAGGGAACAACGCAGCGATTCGTTTTGCAATCATCGGGGGTAACACCCAAAGCCAGTTTACAATCGACAGTCTCACTGGAGATGTAACACTTGTGAAACCTTTGGATTACGAAACTATTCGTTCGTATAGATTGGTCATACGCGCACAAGATGGCGGAAGCCCAGCCAGAAGTAACACAACACAACTGTTAATAAATGTAAAAGATGTCAATGACAATGCGCCTCGATTTTACACATCACTTTTTCAAGAATCCGTGTCGGAAAGTGTGTCTACCGGCTATAGCATTGTCAAAGTTCAAGCGTACGACGCTGACGAAGGTCCCAACGCTGACATAAAATACACTATCGCTTCCCAGGACGCACAGGGTATGTCTACTGAAGATATTCCGTTGTCTGTTGACTCGCATACTGGCTGGATCTACACCACCAAAGAATTGGATAGGGAAGAACATCCCAAGTACAGTTTCCAGGTCATTGCAAGTGACCAAGGAAATCCACCACAATCTGCCAGTGCTAGTATAATTATTACCGTGCAGGATGTCAACGATAACAATCCGATTTTTGACCCGAAAGTGTACGATTGTGTTGTGGCTGAAGATGACTCTCCGGGAACACCTGTAACATCAGTCACTGCAACTGATATAGATGAAGATACAAGGATTCATTATGAGATTAGCAGTGGTAACACCAGAGGGAGGTTTTCTATAACTTCACAAAATGGTCGAGGATTAATCACGGTTGCGCAACCTTTAGACTACAAACAAGAGAAACGTTACGTTCTAACAGTAACAGCATCGGATTCAGGTGGTAGGACTGACACTGCTACAGTGTATGTGAATGTATCAGATGCAAATAATTTTGCACCTGTGTTTGACTCTGCGCCCTATTCCGTCAGTGTTAATGAAGATGTACAAATTGGGTACACAGTGCTGTTGGTGACAGCAAGTGATAATGATGTAGGTATTAACGCGAAGATAACTTACACGTTAGGTGAAGATTCCGTTGAGGTGCAACCTTTTACCATCAACCCACAAACTGGAGCTATCATAACCACAAAGTTATTGGATAGAGAATCTGTTTCGGGTTATTTGTTGACTGTAACAGCTCGAGATGGTGGTCATCCGCCATTATCAGATACTACGGATGTAGAAATCACTGTGACTGATATCAATGATAATTATCCGATATTTAAACAACTACAATATAGCGGTAGTGTATTGGAGGATGCATTGTTAGGTACTAGTGTTGTGCAGGTATCAGCTACCGATGCAGATATTGGATTGAATGGACGAATTCGTTATATTCTCAGTGAAAAAGACATGGAAGATGGTTCCTTTGTGATTGATCCAACTAGTGGAGTCATTAGAACACATAAAGGTTTAGACAGGGAATCAGTTGCTGTGTACAATCTTGAAGCATCTGCTATTGATAGAGGTAGTCCAGCGTTGAGCACAACAGTTCCTGTAGTCATTCGCATTGAAGACGTGAATGATTCCCCACCTACATTTGAATCAGATAAAATCACTTTGTATATATCGGAAAACTCTCCAATTGGATCAACAGTAGGAGAAATCTACGCAAAAGATCCCGACGATGGTGTTAATGCAATTGTACAATATTCAATCATTGGAGGAGAAGATTCAGAAAGTTTCAGTTTGATAACACGCCCAGGGTCCGAAAAAGCTGAATTGATTACAATGACTGAATTGGATTATGAAAGCTCGAGGAAAAAGTTTGATCTCATTGTAAGGGCTGCGAGTCCGCCATTACGAAACGATGTGCATGTAGAAGTGGTTATCATCGATGTCAATGACAACGCTCCGGTTCTAAAGGACTTCCATGTTTTATTCAATAACTATAAGGACTGTTTCCCAACTGGTCCGATAGGTAAAATTCCGGCGTACGATGCGGATGTGTCAGATAAACTGCATTTTAGGATATTATCCGGAAACAACGCGAATTTAGTTGCTTTAAATGAAAGCACGGGACAACTTCAACTAAGTCCTCAATTGAATACAAACGTTCCAAAGATTGCCACCATGGAGGTTTCGGTTACTGATGGTATTAATGATATAAAAGCCATTATGCAATTGACCGTTAAACTCATCACTGAAGAGATGCTCTTTAGTTCAATCACAGTCAGGTTGAATGATATGACGAAAGAAGCTTTCCTTTCACCATTGCTAAGTTTCTTTGTTGATGGCCTTGCAGCAATTATTCCATGTCCCAAGGAAAATATTTTCATCTTTAGTATACAGGATGATATCGACGTGCAGAATAAAATTCTCAATGTGAGTTTTTCTGTCAAAAGGCCTGATGTGCCACGAGAAGATTACTACTCCCAGCAGTTTTTGAAAGAAAGAGTTTATCTCAACCGAGCTATACTTGCCAGATTATCAACCGTACAGATTTTACCTTTTGACGATAATCTCTGTGTTAGTGAGCCATGTCTTAATTACGAAGAGTGTTTAACTGTTTTGAAGTTTGGCAACGCCTCTGGATTTATTTCTAGTAATACAGTACTATTTCGGCCGATTTATCCGGTGACTACGTTTACTTGTCAATGCCCTGAGGGCTTCACTGGATCGAGGGAGCATTACCTTTGTGACACCGAAGTGAATTTATGTTACAGCGCACCGTGTCAGAACAACGGCACGTGCCGAATCAAAGAAGGTGGATATACTTGCGTTTGCCAACCGGGATACTCCGGCAATAACTGCGAAATTAAATTAAATACAGACCCGTGCAAACCGAATGTTTGTCGCAGTGGAGCAACTTGCACACCTAGGCATAAAGGCGGTTTTGTTTGCGAAGATTGTTCACCGATAACAGGACAAGAACATTACACGCCATTATGTGAGCTGAAAAGTCGTAGTTTTAGTAAAAACTCTTTTCTGACGTTTCCAAGTTTGAAGCAGCGACATCGATTGCATTTGCAAATGAAATTTGCGACTTTGAGCCCGAATGGTTTGTTGCTTTATAATGGACGATATAATGAATTACATGACTTTATTGCACTGGAGATTATTAATGGTGGTGTACAGTTTTCATTTTCATTGGGTAGTGAAGTTAGTCATGTTGAGGCTAATATTCCTGGTGGTGTCGCTGATGGAAAATGGCACACTGTTACTGTGGCTTACTTTAACAAGAAGGTAACTCTTTCTTTAGATGAATGTGATACTGCCCTAGCGCTGAAGTTTGGAGATGAACTGGGTGGACAATGGGCTTGCGCAGGATTTGTCGAACACACTTTAGAAAGTAGATGCGCGTCGTTGACGGAAACTTGCCATAGATTTTTGGATTTGACCGGACCACTGCAACTTGGTGGATTGCCTACATTGCCAGCACAATTCCAAGCGCATAATCATCATTATGAAGGTTGCATTAGTGATTTCCACGTTGATTATAGATTCGTAGATTTGAACTCATACGTTGCTGACAATGGTACTGTACCTGGTTGTCCGGAAAGAAGGAACTTTTGCTCTTCAAGACCTTGTAGAAACGACGGTGTGTGCAAAGAGGGTTGGAGTATGTACCAGTGTGATTGTCCTGAAGGATTCAGTGGACGGGATTGTAGTGAAAGCATAGGAAAACCATGGAGGTTTGAAGGCGATGGTATGTTGTCTTTTAATCCGTTGTTGAGACCAATTCAACTACCATGGTTAAACTCGTTGTCAGTAAGAACCCGCCAGCCTGACACATTCCTTATGTCTGTGCAAGTTGGCCAAAATAGTTCAGCAGTACTATCATTAAAATCAGGACTTGTTTTGTACTCCTACAATGGTGAGTCATTCAATTTAACATCGAAACCTCTAGCGGATGGTCAATGGCATCATATAGAAGTTACTTGGTTAGGTAACGAGATAAAACTTTCATTAGACTACGGCGAGAAGAACAATTTAGTTCCATTCAATGCTAAGATCCAAGGATTATACGTTGGTAAAATATTAATTGGAAGTCCAGATATTTCCTACAACAACGTTGGATATAATTATCTCGAAGGATGCGTGCAGGATGTCCGAATTGGAACATCTCAAACGATATTATCTCGGCCAACTGTGCGCGAAAATGTTTTAGACGGATGTGGGTCTTTGGATGAGTGTCAGACTGAATGTCCACTTAATGCACAATGCATCACTTCCTGGGGACATTCACACTGCGAATGCAATCCTGGATATGTCGGACCTCTGTGCATTCCAGTCTGTTCGAAAAACCCTTGTGAAAATAATGCTGTTTGTGAAGAAGAACATAACGTAAGAGGGTATCAATGTAATTGCAATTCCTCAACGTATAGTGGTGAATACTGTGAGACGAAACAAGCCCAGCCTTGCCCTGCGTCATGGTGGGGTTTCCCTGTTTGTGGACCGTGTCACTGTGATACAGAGGCAGGATACAATCCGGATTGTGATAAGAAAAATGGGCAATGTCGCTGTAAAGAAAATCACTATCAACCAAAAGGATCAACAAAATGCATTCCATGTGATTGTTATTTGACAGGATCTTTCAGTCCTCAATGTGATCATGAAACTGGTCAATGCCGATGCAGGGAAGGTGTTATCGGACAAAAATGCGATGCGTGTCCGAATCCGTATGCTGAGATTACATTGAGAGGATGTGAGGTGGTTTATGATGGTTGTCCAAGAAGTGCAGCGAATGAGATTTGGTGGCCTCGCACTTCGTTTGGAATTGAAGCAATTGAAGTATGCCCGAAAGGAAGTCATGGAAAGGCAGCTCGGGCTTGCGATAATCAACTCGGCGGATGGCAGGCTCCTGATTTGTTCAATTGCACTTCCGATCGATTTGTCGAATTGAGAAATCAGTTATCGATGATTGAAAAAGGCGAGTTGAATTTAAACACTTTTGTTGCTATTCAATTAGCTTCGGATTTACACAAAGCTACTAATGTAACACCAACACTTTATGGAGCTGATGTCTTGATCACTTATGATTTGATTCAGGAGTTGCTTAAACACGAAAATCGCATGCACGGACTTAATTTAACTCACAGTCAAGATAAAGATTATATCAACAACATTGTGCATTCAGCAAGCGCCATATTGGACCAGAAGTACGATTCGCATTGGAAACGCATCACTGACTTAAGTGATGGTAGTGCTGAGCTACTCGTTTCTTCACTTGCAATGTACATCAATATCTTGTCAGATAGTCAACATGATACATATACCAGTCCATTTGAGTTGGTGTCACCTAATTTAGCGATTGGTTTGGATGTAGTCACTCCAGAATCATTATTTGGATACGAACAGGAAATTATTTTACCTTCTGATAGCAGTTTTACAACGGAAAAAGTCATACTTCCAGATACATCACAATTTTTGGATGTTACAAATCAAAATACACCTAGTGGACCAGGACCTCTGGTAGCATTCCCTAAATACAACAATTACTTACAAGATAGGAGTAAATTCGACATGTTATCCAAAATATTAGTACCCTTAAAACTTCTTGGTATTAAACCAATAGAATCAGGGGAGTTGATTACTAAACACAGCCTCCCTGAAAATGGGGCTGTTATCAGTTACGCGCAATATAAACAAGCTGGTGAACTCTTCCCTGCGCTGTATGATGATTCCGTGCTTAGACGTTGGGGTGTGGACATTACAATCGGATCTCCACTAATGTCAGTTAGCATACTTGTGCCTGAATATGTGAACGCCGTTTCCCCATCGACTAAAAACCAACCCAAGGTGTTTTTCGAAGAAGGCTTACTACCATCAGGAATGAATTTTAAAGAATTTGATAAGAAATCATTCGCTGATGACAAACATGAAAACGATGCATACCTGAGATCTGAACGTTTTAAACGCTCCAATCAGAAACTGCTGTATAAAAGTTTAAGCAATGTAGTTTTGGATCTTCCAATTAGATTGCAAATCTGGCTGGATCAAGAGAAGATGATTTTCAATGAAAGATCAAATCCTCAATGCGTGCACTGGTCAACCGCACGAGGTTTTGGTGAATGGTCTCGAGTAGGATGTCACACTGAACTTGACAGCGATTGGTTTGATCTGGATTCTGATGATCCGCTGTTGGTAAACTGTACTTGCAATCATCTATCAACTTTCGCTGTTCTCGTTGATGTAGTGGATTTGGAATACATTCCCGAGCCGTCTTTAATGGAGAATATCTCGACGTACAGTTGCTTCTCGATTGCTTTGCCGCTTTTATTCGCTACATATTTATGTTTGGCGTTTTTGCGTGGAGCGCAAACTAACTCAAACACAATCAGAAAGAATCTGGTGCTTTGCGTATTCTTGGCAGAGTTATTGTATTTCATAGCGTTGAAGGCAAGAAGGCCAATGGTTTCCAATGAAATTGCTTGTAAATTGTTTGCGATGAGTTTGCATTATCTGTGGCTGGGTGGATTCGCGTGGATGTTAGTGGACGCAATACATCTATACAGAATGCTGACAGAAATGAGGGATATTAATCATGGGCCTATGAGGTTCTACTATTGCATTGGATATGTCTTGCCTGCGGTGATTGTCAGTTTGGCTGTTGGTGTACGAGCTCATCAATATGGCAACTATTACTTGTAAGTTTATTCCATCACACTATTAAGTATTTTTTTTTAAATGTATATGATTTCAGCTGCTGGGTATCGTTGTATGAAAGCGTTATATGGTCAGTGGTGGGTCCAATCTCCATTTTGGTTTTCTTCAACTTGTGCGTGCTGTTGTTTGCCGTTCGTGCTGCTTTTACACTCCAAGACCACGTAATGGGTTTCGGTAACCTAAGGTCCCTACTATGGGTCTCTGTTGTTGCCTTACCTTTATTGGGAGGTGCCTGGGTACTGGCACTATTGGCAGCTTCAGAAAAACATCCACTCCTGACTCCGTTTTTGTCAGTAGCAGTTTTGATACACGCAATATTCTCATTGTTGGGTTATTGCATTGCAAACAACAGGGTGCGACAACATCTAGTGCACATGATTCTACGTTGCATGGGGAAGAAGGTGCCTCTCTTGGAGAACAACTCAGTGGCGGGTGTGGGCAGCACAAGCAGTCAAAACATCAATGCGCAATCGGTAAACAGTGGTCCGTATATTTCCGGCTAAAATATTGATTTAATATTTGTTGTTTTAGCGTTCTGCATTGGCTTACCATTCAAGTGCAATTGAGGCAGTCCGCAGGAACGTTGGCATCTCCACCTCGAGTACCACCTCGCGTTCAACAACTAAAACTAGCTCAAGTCCCTATCGAAGCGATACTCACTTAAGACACACTTCAACGAGTACTTCAAACTACAACTCTACAAGCGATGTTCCTTCGTACCTTCGCGGTTTTGATCATGAGTCTGCTCTACACCGCCATAGGGAGATTCCAGAAGAAGATCGCAGAGAAAGACGACACACACGTGAACATTCAGGACATGGACATGGTCATGGTCATGGTGGTGGAGAGAGTGATTCAGATTCGGATGGTTCCGAGGGTCGTAGTCTGGATTTAGCGTCTAGTCACTCTTCCGACGACGACGAATCTAGTACAAGAAGACATCGTACTAAAAGTAATGGCCAATCACGTCAGGGTTACCTTCCCAACATCACAGAGCATGTGGTAACCAGATGTGGAACTCCACCTGCATTGAACGTTGTGACCAAATCGCAACTGTTCCCTGCTGTGCAACCTTACGGTCCTCGATGGTCCAGTCAACTGCCGGAGTCATATCTCCATGGTTCAGGTAATAATTTAATTATTAATTTCGTTTGTGATTTTAATTCTAACTTTATGATAGTGCCTGAAGTTGGTCGTTGGTCAGCAGAGACTGGTTCCGATAACGAATTCTGCCATAAAACAGGCTCACCCAATCCTCTACCAAACCCTGAAATGCCAGGTGAAACGTACGTACCACCAACGCAGTCGGAACAGTACATGATGCGAGCACATTACGATCAACAATACGTCACTAATATGGGTCACATGGGCAATCTGGGCAATTTGGGCACACTGAGTAATTTAGGCAAAAGCAACTACAAATTGGGTGCGCCACATGACAACATGAACTACCATGAGTACCCTGATAGATGCTCCGATGTGGAAGAGAAACACCACGTCGACGACAAGTATTTATTTCCTTACACAGCGGAAGAGGACCATCTAACCACTAATAATTACATGCATCCGCCGTCGAGTAGGATGATGTCGCCAATTGGAGGGCATACAAACGACATTAACAATCCAGGTATAAATTAAATCAAATATCTGTAATCACACGACACCATATTGTTTAATGCAATGAATTTATTAGGCATGGATTATCACGGTCCGAGAATGGGTTCCCGGATGGGTTCAGTACTAGGTTCCGTTCACGGATCGCTTTGTGGTAGTGCCAGGGGATCGCCATCTCCAATGATGCCTCACATGCCGACTATGATGCATTCTACTCATCATTCAACGCCAGATCCATCACAGTAAGTTGTTACTTTATTTTACTCTATGTAACCTTGCAAGAAAACTAATTTATGGTGTTGGCTGTTATTATAACCCTTTCTTTGTTCATGCCTACGTAAAGATGGTGTTGGGAATATGGTCTTAACAATTAAGGTGAGGTGTCGACCCTCTATCTTAATGCAATAAATTAAACAAAAAGGTTTTTGTTCACAGGAAAGAAATAGATGAGGAGACATCTGTATAGCACCAAGCGTGTAAGCTCTCTTTGAGCGTCGTCAACACGCGACATTGTAATTCTAGTGCGAATATGTACAAATTAAGTTTTAGTTCACAATCTAATTTAAGTATTTATGATTTGCCAAGCATTGTAAAACAAAGCATCTACATGACATTCCATCAGAGTGATAGGTTTGAGGCGTTCACGAGGAATTGACTTTGATTAAGACTGTTTTAGCGATGAAGGAAGACGAACGACAATCCCGCCAATCTGCAAACAAATTTGCCACGCGATCAAAGCGAAGAAAAGACATATTTATTGCTTGCTTTTTTTCAGCGAATATACCATGACACTTGTGGGAAGATATTTATATTTATATACTTGTACACAGATTTTATTAGCGTGTAAAAAAATTGTATTTTTGCCATAGAGTTCGTGGTTGTCGATGCGTCAACGCGAGCACCGTAAGGTTTTGTACGTACTTAATCGACGCAATATTCGTATTTGTGATATTCGTCGACGTCTAGTTGGTTAGTTTAAATAATTTCGACCGAAGTATGCTATTATTTGCCAGGATTTAACAGTGCCTAAAGTAGCTTTTTGTACTCTTGAGTGAACTGTGTATTTTCCTAGGAAGGGTGAGGACGTGTAAACAAACATTGAGATCTCATCGGACTGATTTTTCCACACGATTTTTTGTACGTTTTGTGCAATTCTATTGTTCCATAGTGTAATTTATATAAGATATTATATTAATGCATTCCTTTTTATGTATTTACACTATTAAAGTCTTATTATACATGATTAAATGACGAAAGGACTAGAATTCTTATTTTTTCTTGAAGAAAAGGTAGAATATTTAATTTTAGAATATCAAGTTTCATATTTTATTTAAATTAAATGACCTTGGAACCTCTATTATGCCGCGCGCGCTGAATTTTGTTTTCACATGGCTAGTCTCATAATATTGCCGTCAGATAGCGTTACGAATACCGTTTGTTCACGTTCTAGACTTAAGTGCTCACCATAAGTAGATAAAACTAGTCGCAGCTGATTTGCGCAGCTGAGTTGTCTACTTATTTACACGTTTGTGATATTCGTGAAGTGTTAATGAAGTGTTTTGTGGTAAGCGGAATGGCGTTGCAGTGAAGATCCGTCGGCCGTCGTCCGTCGTCCGTCGGCTTTCCTCCCAATGAGCAATCAAGTAAGCATATGAATTTATGATATAAAGCAATGCATTATTTGTTGCGTATGACACTGGTTAACTACCAGTCATTTCTACGACGAATTAAAACTTATTCTAGTTTGTATTTTCTACGTTTCAGGACTTGCCTTTTATTTGCGGTGTTGATGTTCATTTTCAAATTACAAGATTGCTGCGGTTTTATTGCCGGTTACTGTGTGACTTTGTCGGTCAATCGAATACATATTCCTGCCATGTTTTTTCCGTCATTAGGAGTTCTTTTCGTGCTTGAGTAAGTAACTTTTATCTGACCATTTCGAATGTTTGTTTTCTCCGATGTGTGAATATATTATTATTTTATTGTATCATAGAGTATAAATTAAAGCAATATTTGAGATTTGATAGGCATTATTAAATTGCTTATGACTGACATTTTCATGCAATATCAAGTTTGTTGCATATATGATAAAATGTGTTTAAAATTTAAACCTGCTATTAGTAGATAGTCGGTTAGATGGCACTACGACGCACGTTTTCGCGTTAAATATTGCTTGTTGGTGGTAGTGAGTGCACACCGTGTCCGTGTGCGATCACGCGATTTCGCACAAGAGATAAGTTTGTTTACCTGCTGATATCACATCTTACAGTTCATATTGGCATCGTCTAAGCAAGTATTCTTCAATTCTCAAGTCATGAATATAACTAACAATTTTACATTAGGTGTAATAGTTTATTATAAAAATCTAAACATTAAATTTATTGCGAGAAATATCCGTAACGCGAGTTATTGAAAGTTGTGTGTGTGTGTCGTAGTACTTGTATATTAAGAATTAGGGGTAGAAGTAACTCGTGTTCAGGGTACCGTACGGAGATAGCGGTAGAAGTGACTCGTGTTCACGGCACCGTACGAAGGTAGCGGTAGAAGTGACTCGTGTTCAGGGCACCGTTCGAAGGTAGCGGTTAGAGGTCACTCGTGTTCAGGGCACCGTACGAAGGTAGCGGTAGAAGTGACTCGTGTTCAGGGCACCACACGAAGGTAGCGGTAGAAGTGACTCGTGTTCAGGGCACCGTACGAGGCTAGCGGTAAAAGTGACTCGTGTTTACGGCACCCTACGAAGGTAGCGGTTGAAGTGACTCGTGTTCAGGGCACCCTACGAAGATATACTTATTTTGCCTATTTTAATACTTTATTTTATAGATATATTAATAGTCGCGGTGTTGTAAACATCAATTATTTAATTAACTAAGATATACAGTAATCTTATTCGAAGACAATTAGAAAATAATAAATTATTTATTTATTTGTATTGGTACATTACAAATTCCTGTTTATCTTTATTCTTATTGCGTCCAAAACCAATATATTCTTTTCTTATGCCGAGAAATATTGAAAGTAAAAGCATATTTCGTATATTGTGAATTTTTACTTTCGTCTTCTCAACTACGTGTTTACCACTTCGTTTGTGTATAAACAACTTTTTGTTCGACTGACGCTACGTACGCTATCGCTTATCGCTACGTACCTGCCTTGTACCTGGTTTCGCGCAGCGCACACGGGAGTCGTTTCACCGCGTAGTCCGCGAACGCGTGTCTCTAATCGCCACGCGTTTTCAGACTTAAATTATTCAATTAATCATCGTGTATTCTTTTCGTCATCAACAAAATATTCGAAACGAGCATGTGTGCCTGTTTTGTTTGATGAGTTGTGGCGGTTAGACTGTTCTTAAGTGAGATATAAGTGTCCGTTAATCTCTGCGCGAGTTTTCAGTTGATCAGATTTATTTCTGGGTCAAAAATTTCTTCATCAATGCACTGGTACGTGTTTAATCACTTTTTTTCGCGGATAGTTAAGACGGTTTAACTTAAATTGATTATTCCATTTGAGGGATATTAATTTTGCAGATTACAAACACGTGGTAGCATTTTTATCAAAATTCTCAGTCCTGTTACCGAAAATAACATGCATAATTTAATTATTACAAACACTGTCTTAAAAAGTATCTGAGGATTATTAAAATGACAATATTCATGTGGTCGACCACGCTCACTTTGCCGTCGACCGTCGGCTCGTTCCTCTTTTCGCTGAACGAAATCTAATTACACTCCTTATCATCATTAAATTAAAAAGTTTCTTGTTGATCTAATATAATCTTATACGTTGAAAAGTTTTTCGCTATAATAGTTTCCATATATCTTAATATTTACAAGTAAATAGTTATTTTTATCGTATTTACATACGCTTGCCGTCTGCTGATTTGGATGTTTTCCGCCTGATGTTCTATCAATTTATGATGATGCTTCACCCGTCGGTTACCTTATGCAGTTGATGATATCAACTGATAAATATATACACAATATATCAAAATGTAAGTGTTTTATTCTTATAGCAACTTTTTTACTTAACTTTTCCGATGATTTTTGGGTAAAATCTTTGAATTTATGTTAAAATATAGTTGTTTCGGTATAAATTTCTTTCGTCATGATGTGAATGTTGATCATATTTGTAATTTTTAAAATTTTCCTTTTGTATCACCCTGTATATATGTTTTCCTAACAGTACTTTAGTAAATAGCCTTTATTTGTGAGTTTTGAGTGTTCTTTGTTTTAAACTTGGGATTTTTAAGTTTTTTGTAACACCCTGTTTAATAATTTCCCGGAGCATCGGGTGGAAACGAGCAATATTTGTAGTGTTTTCCTTTTTTGGTTGAATTTTCTATATGTGACACCGTGAAAAAACAGCGATATTTGAGTGTTTAGATGATTTCCTGTCTGCACCTAATTTTCTTTTGTAACACCCTGTATATTTATTTCCGTTTTCAATCACGATGATAATTGACTTTGCTAATTGCTTTATCCCGCTAGAACTTCACTAAGTGGTACGCGGTTGCTTGCGCTGTTTAGCAGGTCGTAAGTCCTGTTTCAATATGCCAGCATGAATTTTGTTGACTTGTAAAATCTATACTTGTATTATTTTACATTGTATTTATTAATAAAGAAATGTTAAGAAATATTATGCCTTAGGCTTTGAATGTACCCCTTCTATTATTTCAGGTACAGGTCTCTAAGAGAGTTCCCTCTCTCAGGGCATGATCCCCACTATAAAAATTGTTAAGGTATCCTGTATGATTTGTGTACTCCATCTTTCATTTCAGCTACAGGTCAGAATTTGTAAGAATATTTTTAAGTGTCACCTCTCTTGAGGCGACTTAAAACTTAGAAATACCTAATAAGGATTGTCCTTATAAGGAGTTCCCTCTCTCTGGGGATGATCCCCCACCATAAAAATTGTTGATATGCCTGATAATTTCGGGGATGAAGCGCAGAGACATCGTAGCTGTAGGATGGGCCGGGAGCAATGGACACATTGATTCGAAGCAGTGGACTGTCTAACGACACGGACCAAAAAATTTAAAAATCTGATCCACTCCTGTTGCTCTTTCTTCTAACTCCTCCTTCTTCTCTACTCTCTGTTCTCTTCCTTCTGTCTTCTACTTTTCTCTGCTGTTCCTTCTTCTACTTCTCCTATTTCTTCTCTGTTCTCCGTTTCTCAACTTACTTTCTTACTTCTCTTATTGCCTTCACTTGTATTTCAATTTCTCTTTCGTTGCAATTCATATATGCAACCCAAATTACACCAGATATTTTTATATTTGAGAAAAATGCCTCTTATACCTGAGATTCGATCCGTGTCTGCTAGTATGCCAGCAGGTACACGTCTCCACTCGACCACCGAGTGTTTTTATCATTGTTATTTGATTCTTCTATATATGTTTCTGGTTTTATGATGTTTTTAAAAACAACAACATAATTCAAGCAACAGCAATACATTGTACACGCTTCACGCACATAAGATTTATATACTAATATATGATTTCAGACACAGATACTGAAAACAACAAAGGGGACGCAAGAAAGAAATAAGAATTAGTTTATAACATTGCAATGTATTTTATTGTCAACATTCAAAATACATATATCTTTCAAATAATAGAAAACATTGACGAATCTCAAATCTCGTAGCAGTAAAGACTTACTTTAAAATGTGCGCACCTCCAATACTTCTTTCATGGATATCGCAGTTTCCATGACTCCCAAATTCAAAAACTGAGCACCAACGTTGTCTATCCGCAGGAATTAATAATAAATCCAAGTTTGGTCAATATGCGAGAAGATAAACGACTGCCGATGAACACGCACGTGGCGCATATAAGACCTACACCGTGGCAGATAATTCCACAACCGAATAATACTTAGCGACGGCCGACGGAACATCCCAAGTGCACAAGCGAACCGATGATTAGTTGGGGTTGCGCCACATTAGCCTGTTACGAAAGGCCGATGAAGGCAATT
Source organism: Dalotia coriaria (assembly GCF_025399875.1). NCBI lineage: Eukaryota > Metazoa > Arthropoda > Insecta > Coleoptera > Staphylinidae > Dalotia > Dalotia coriaria. The sequence continues at coordinate 9,427,019 of NW_027045445.1, forward strand.
ACAGAATTAAAGTAAGAAATGCGAAAAGTCGCACGAAGATCGACTGACGAACAAAACACGTGTTAACCGTAGCACAGCGCGCGATCGACTAAACTGTCGAGAGAATTGATATCAGGCGTAAACAAAGCAGATAGCCCCTACCAATACTTTCAAAAGAAGCAAGAAAACTGACGCGCTGCGCCGACACAAGCAGCATAGCAGACACCAAACAAAATTAAAAGCATCAGGGTAGTATTTATTACTTTTGATTCATTCAATTTGATTTGAGTACCGCTCTGTTTGTGTACCAATAATCCTAAATTATTAAGTACATCATTTCACAACTTGCTTATTTGTCATACATTTTAAAATTAAATTAAAAATCCTATCTTACCAGTGGTGGAGTCGCAAAAGAGGTTTAAATAGGTATTACAAAATAAATATTATTCCATCCAAGTACGCGTCTCCGTCGACTTAAGCCTAGTAATATTATTTAAGCAATGTCTTTGATAGTCCTGACGATGTCCTCACCGGTGAAACAATTGTAGATCCTTCAATTAAACCAGTGCAAATAACGCTCAGAGAAAATACATTTATAAGTTAAAAATTTACAAGTTTCGACTTGTAATAAGCAAATTTAAGTGTCGATTCTGTACCACCATAGTGCATTTAATGTTAAACGCTATTTGCGACACATGACAACACATCCATAGCAGTAAATGGCTACCTAATGAACTTGTTGATGAAATGTAAAATGTTATTTTGAATTGACTATTTAAAGTGTTGTGCTTTAACGCTGCACTTAACAAAGCAAAGAGTAAAAGCAAACTAACAATTTACACTTGATAAACAATTATTGTCCAGTTTTGGGCCTCTTTCGCATACCTCCGTGTACTGTATCTTTTTGCTTTATTATCATTTGTAATCTACTGCTTTCAAACAATATTTCAAACAATTTAAAATTATTGTAGCATTTTGTGCACAGAATCAAATTAAACCGAATTTTGCTCATTTTAGTCTAAATTAAATTTATAACAAAAGTTTTACGTTGCTTATCTCAGTCAAATTAAAAAAAATAACAAAAGTATAAAATATGGAATAAAATAACAATTCAATTTTATACCCGGCGTGGAATTGAATATGTCTATAGTAAAAACAATGCCTTTCATCAATCGACGACGCCGCGTTAAACCTAAAACGCACACATTATTAGAATGAAACGTATGCATATTTTTAGTCTTTCGTGATAAGAAATGCCCCAAAATATATGGAAAATCATAGCAAAAATAAAATATTATATAAGATTACTTACATTTTGGGAAAAATTAGGCAGTGTCCTGAGAACACGTTGTAAAGAAACCTAAAGATGTTTTCTTGTTAGGCTTGTTCTATTTTCAACAAAACTCTCTCCAATACAGGGCGAGAAATCATTTTGTCCGCCACCATAATCTGCGTAAAAAAATTAGGAAAACATTAAATTCTATCTCTTACAATTTGAAACAAGTCCGAAAATCCTAAGCGTTCTGAGGAAACCAAAAGACGCTTATCGTCATGAACGCGATAGCCCCGTGCAGATTAATAGGTCGCTTCCACATCCACCTGAGGTGAAAACAAAACTGCGTTAGCATAACAACGAACAAGGAGTAATTCAAACAATTTACATCCAATTTACTCACCTTGGTACTGCTTCTCACGGCAAAGTAGACTAGAATCCGAAAATCAATTTAACAGCCCATCTTCTTAAAAACGGTTCTGTTGTTCTTAAGACGGCGCTCCCGAGAACTATGAGAAAAGAGAAATGAATATAGTAGGTTATAGCAGTATTTTTTATTTACAACTTCTAAGGCTCACATAGAACACAAACATTTTTGCAAATGGTTACTTCACCCTTTATGTGTGTAGGACAGTAAAATATTCCTTATTTCTATTTCACTGCTACAGTGATGGAATTATAACACTCCACATTGTAAAATTGAATTAAATAATTGTATAAGTTGTTATATTAACTTAATAAAAACAATTGTAAAATTTTATATATTTATGTTATATGTATTATATTGTATGTATAATTGTGACAATTTACCGAGGCTAAGTTAACACACACGTGGTTTGTAAAGCGTACTTTACACTTTATAAAACACGTTTAAATGTGAATAAACTTATTTTTATTTCCTTTTCTGTGTTACAGTGTTATAATTGTAACTCAACACCATATAAAATTAACCTAATAATTACATAAGTTATTACATTAACTTAACAAAAATAAAATTTTAAATATTTATGTTTTATGTATTATATTTTATGTTGGCATTCGTGGTTGGTATAACTGTAACAATCAACCGAGGCTAAGTTAACACACACGTGGTTTGTAAAACGTACTTTACACTTAATATAACACGTTTATATGTCAATAAACTTATATTTACTTCCTTTTCAGTGTTAGTGTTATAATCGTAACTACACTTTTTAAAATTGAAATAAATAATTATATAACTGATTACGTTAACTTGAAACAACAAAAGATTTTTTTATTATATTATTTATTTTATAACTTAGATACAGCCAAATTTCCACCGTGTGTTTTAAAAATTCACACAAATCGTAAAAGTTTCCGAGCAATTTTAAGGCATTTCTAGCGTGATTTCAGGGGCGGCAATGTTGCATCGTATAAAATGCCTATCGCTTTATCTAAATTTGAAAATATCATTAAAATCGCACAAACGGTTCCCGAGATACAGCCAAATTTCCACCGAGTGTTTTGAAAATTCACACAAATCGTAAAAGTTTCAGAGCAATTTTAAGGCATTTCTAGCGTGATTTTGGGGGCGGCAATGTCGCATCGTATAAAATGCCTATCGCTTTATCTAAATTTGAAAATATCATTAAAATCGCACAAACGGTTCCCGAGATACAGCCAAATTTCCACCGAGTGTTTTGAAAATTCACACAAATCGTAAAAGTTTCAGAGCAATTTTAAGGCATTTCTAGCGTGATTTCAGGGGCGGCAATGTCGCATCGTATAAAATGCCTATCGCTTTATCTAAATTTGAAAATATCATTAAAATCGCACAAACGGTTCCCGAGATACAGCCAAATTTCCACCGAGTGTTTTGAAAATTCACACAAATCGTAAAAGTTTCAGAGCAATTTTAAGGCATTTCTAGCGTGATTTCGGGGGGCGGCAATGTCGCATCGTATAAAATGCCTATCGCTTTATCTAAATTTGAAAATATCATTAAAATCGCACAAACGGTTCCCGAGATACAGCCAAATTTCCACCGAGTGTTTTGAAAATTCACACAAATCGTAAAAGTTTCAGAGCAATTTTAAGGCATTTCTAGCGTGATTTCAGGGGCGGCAATGTCGCATCGTATAAAATGCCTATCGTTTTATCTAAATTTGAAAATATCATTAAAATCGCACAAACGGTTCTCGAGATACAGCCAAATTTCCACCGAGTGTTTTAAAAATACACACAAATAGTAAAAGTTTAAGAGCGATTTTAAGGCATTTCTAGCGTGATTTCGGGGGGCGGCAATGTCGCATCGTATAAAATGCCTATCGTTTTATCTAAATTTGAAAATATCATTAAAATCGCACAATCGGTTCTCGAGATGCAGCCAAATTTCCACCGAGTGTTTTAAAAATACACACAAATAGTAAAAGTTTCAGAGCAATTTTAAGGCATTTCTAGCGTGATTTCAGGGGCCGGCAATGTCGCATCGTATAAAATGCCTATCGCTTTATCTAAATTTGAAAATATCATTAAAATCGCACAAACGGTTCCCGAGATACAGCCAAATTTCCACCGAGTGTTTTGAAAATTCACACAAATCGTAAAAGTTTCAGAGCAATTTTAAGGCATTTCTAGCGTGATTTCAGGGGCGGCAATGTCGCATCGTATAAAATGCCTATCGCTTTATCTAAATTTGAAAATATCATTAAAATCGCACAAACGGTTCCCGAGATACAGCCAAATTTCCACCGAGTGTTTTGAAAATTCACACAAATCGTAAAAGTTTCAGAGCAATTTTAAGGCATTTCTAGCGTGATTTCAGGGGCGGCAATGTCGCATCGTATAAAATGCCTATCGCTTTATCTAAATTTGAAAATATCATTAAAATCGCACAAACGGTTCCCGAGATACAGCCAAATTTCCACCGAGTGTTTTGAAAATTCACACAAATCGTAAAAGTTTCAGAGCAATTTTAAGGCATTTCTAGCGTGATTTCGGGGGCGGCAATGTCGCATCGTATAAAATGCCTATCGCTTTATCTAAATTTGAAAATATCATTAAAATCGCACAAACGGTTCCCGAGATACAGCCAAATTTCCACCGAGTGTTTTGAAATTTCACACAAATCGTAAAAGTTTCAGAGCAATTTTAAGGCATTTTAGCGAGATTTCGGGGGCAACAATGTCGCATCGTATAAAATGGTTATCGCTTTATGTAAATTTGAAGATATCGTTAAAATCGCACGAACGGTTCCCAAGATACAGCAAAATTTCCACCGAGTGTTTTGAAAATTCACACAAATCGTAAAAGTTTGAGAGCGCTTCTACGTCATTTCTAGCGTGATTTGGGGGGGCGGCAATGTCGCATCGTATAAAATGCCTATCGCTTTATGTAAATTTGAAAATATCATTAAAATCGCACAAACGGTTCCCGAGATACAGCCAAATTTCCACCGAGTGTTTTGAAAATTCCCACAAATCGTAAAAGTTTGAGAGCGCTTCTACGTCATTTCTAGCGTGATTTGGGGGGGCGGCAATGTCGCATCTTATAAAATGCCTATCGCTTTATCTAAATTCGAAAATATCATTAAAATCGCACAAACGGTTCCCGAGATACAGCCAAATTTCCACCGCATGTTTTAAAAAGTTGCAAAATTTAATTGTTGTTATGTTCACATATCTGATAAGATAAACCAAAGTAGCAACACAATCCCTAGTGCATATAACAATGTCTAGATATAGCTAACAACTTACCCAGCGCAGTGAGTCCTCCTAATGCAGACCATCAATCAACATGGTTGCTACAAATGTCCAATTCACTCAGCGACCGCGTGCGCGACGCACAAACATGAAATATAAACTATGCCAAACTTGAGAACCAAATTGATAGTCAATGCGATAGTGATGATTGCAACTAAAAAGTTCAGCGCATGTGTGGCGCCCTCTAGTTACTATAGTTTTAACTAACAAGCGCAGATCGTGCATTGCGCCATCTATTTATTGAAGATTCAACTATAAAGCTAAGAAAGTACTAGCACCACCTAGTTGTGGGACATCCAACTGACGTACATTACAGTTTAAAGCATAGTAGAATGTGATATAAAATTCCGCGAAGATATTGATAATAATTGTTTTAAGTTGCTTAATTTAAATGCAAACTTTGCAAATCATCGAAGTCCAGTTGATCATATAAAATCATAGTAAAACAAGAATTAATTACTCTCTAATTAACAAGAAAGCAAATTTTTGACGACAATTATACTTTTCCTAATACTTGGCGAGACTGAACTTTACTTCTACGGGACTAAACAACACTAAGCCTAACTAAGCTAAGACGCAAGATACAGGGTTTTTTCTCTTACATTTTATTAAAATGTATCAAAAACACCACAACTTGATGTCAATGTCAACGTTTTGCATCTAACATATCTGTTCCAGAAATAAAAGATTTTTTAATTCTTTTATTCTATAAATATCGGTTATCAAAATAATAAAAAAAAGTATTACTTACAATGGATAGAAGAACAGCTACCTCGCAAAGTCGGATTCAGTTGCTACACCTTTGAAATAACAAACAAAATTCAATCCCTCAATATTGAAAATAAGTTTGTATGTTAAATATAAAACTTACTTATAAAAAAGCTAAAGGATTTACTTATTTACTTCTTCAATTGAGTACGGGAATCTGGTAAGAACAAATTCACTGGCTAAAATCACAAAGAACAAGACGCGTACCGAACCTCGTGCGATACAAACGTACACTACCCATACGATTAAGATGAACCTACAATAGGACATAAACAACAATTATGTTGACCCCTACAGGTGTACTCCGGAACTATACCTGGACAGCATAACGCTGGTTGAACACAATACAAATAAAGCTACGTTTATACTTACACCAGTAAATATAAAAACAAAGATTTCAGATTTCAACAAATGGATTTATGAGAGAAACCCCAAAAATAATAGTCGGGCCTCTAAAATATTTTAATGGATATCCTCTTCATAAATTAAGCCATACATGTAATTACCAAAAATGTTTTATGCAGTTTTCGCGTTAAAACGCAGATTTAAGCTTAAAACGTGATGTTTCACTTTAATTATATTTTTTAGAGATTGATACAACTTTTATTTGAGGTGTATTCTATTATAATGCAAATTACAAGTATAATTTAAGTACAGGTACGCAAGAAAATCAAAAAAATGTATTTTTGTAATGCTTAGTTGGTTTAAAACGGCGAATTAGGTATAAAAATCGCTGTTTTGGCTCAAAGTTTAATTACTTGTCGTTTTTGTGCAATTTTTTTGCGTTCAAACGCAAATTTAAACTTAAAACGTAATGTTTATATGACTGAATCAATTTATATTGTTAAATAAATATCAAATATTATGTTATCAATAATTTTTCTGCTGCTAGTTGTAATCAGATCAACAAATCCAGCGCCGACGGCATTTTTGAAGATTTCTTTGAAGTATTTTAATTTTAATAATAAAATTTGTAGGAATAATATTCCTGTGAAGTCCAAATTGAATATTATTGAAAGTAAATTACAGCATTCATAGGATTTAGTCACAAAATTATTTTTTATCGCAAATTAATACAACCACAACTTATCACATCCTGCCTCTCTTTATATGAATAAGAGCAAATATTAGTATTTTCGTTTGTTGTGGAATTTGTTTCACTCAAACGAACAGTTCACAATGTTGCGCCGCACCCACTGGGTGTTTGTCCTTTACGGGACCATTTTTGTGCTTATAACACCTAATTTATGTCAGAATGACACAAAACCACCTCACTCTGATTATGGGGCTCGACAGGCAAGTCGAAAAAGATTTGGTGAATGGTTACTGGGTAAACATTTTCTTCGCAAAGTTGAATATCCGGGATATGACGGATGGTACAACAATCTCGCTCGTCCAGACTCCGGAGCTATTGACAGGCCTCTTTTAAGAAGAAGTCCAGCTGCATATGCCGATGGAACCTACGCCCCTGCAGGTGGCAATCGTCCAAATCCTTTCGACCTCAGTGACCAGTTACTGAATGGCACTATTGGCTCCAGATCAAACACAGGTAAAACTGCGTTCCTAGTGTTCTTTGGTCAACAAATTGTCGAAGAGATACTTGATGCACAACGCCCAGCATGCCCACCTGAATATTTCAACATACCAATACCGAAGGAGCACCCTTATAGGAAACAGCATTCACATACAGAAATGCCACTACTGCGAACTAGATTTGATCACCGTACTGGGCATTCCCCAAATAATCCAAGGCAACAGGTAAGGGTTAATTTAAAAGTTCATAAAGTATTGATTGTGTGTGATTCAAAATGTCTAGTTGAATGAAATCACTCCATACTTGGATGGCGGGTTGGTATATGGTATCACAAAACAATGGGCTGATCAATTGAGGACCTATGCTAATGGAACAATAGACCCCAATGGTAAATTAGCGACAACACCTGGCGGGCTCTTTCCGGAGTATAATACCCATCGCCTTCCCATGGCCAACCCGCCACCCCATTCCATCATGCTAAGTTTATCAAGAATCACGAAATCTTACCAGTTACAAGATTTTTCAGTAAGTTATTATAGAGTAAGATTTAAAAACGTTATAATTACATCAAATGTAGAATTAGGAAACCCACGCGGCAATGAAAACACATTCCTGCTTACTTTTGGCGTATTATGGTTCCGCTGGCATAACTTCCTTGCTGAACAAATCAAACTCAGACAACCACACTTATCCAGCGAAGCAGTTTTCAACGAAGCACGTAAATGGGTCATAGCCACACAACAACACATCGTCATCGACGAATGGCTGCCTGCATGGCTAAGTAAACCACTTGAAAAATACAAAACCTATGATGCCAGCATTGATCCCCAGATAGATCAGTACTTTCAAACCGCTGCATTCCGTTTTGGACACACCCTAGTCACGCCCGGGGTGTATGTACGCGATTACAATCGGAATGAATGCGGATTTAATGCAATAAGAATCCTGGGTACAAAGGCAGTGCGCACGTGCAATGCCTTCTGGAGACCACAAACCGCCTTAACTGCTAAAGTGAATAGTACAACTGGAGAGATAGTCGACATTGACCGTCTCCTGATGGGTATGGCTAGCCAACTGTGCGAGAAAGAAGACCACGAAATAGTTGAGGACCTTCGCGGTAATGTTTTTGGTCCTCTGGAGTTTCCACGCAGAGACTTAATGGCAATTAATGTACAACGAGGTCGTGATCATGGTTTACCAGATTTCAACACGGCACGTCGGGCTTATGGTCTAAAACCCTACGCATCGTTTGATGACTTTAAAACAATAACACCAGAAGTATTTCTTTCTTCAAATATCAGTAAACTTTTGAGTTTAATTAATATTTTGTAGGTAAAAGAAAGACTGAGGTTACTTTACCGCAATAATATTAATAACGTCGATACCTGGATTGGAGGGATCCTGGAAACCACATCCACTGGCCCAGGGGAATTGTTTGAAACAATTATTTTGGACCAATTTCGACGGATTAGAAACGCTGACCGTTTCTGGTACGAGAATCTGGAAAACAGGTACCATTACTTGTTTCTATTAAAATTCTACTATTACTCATAATATCAATTGTAGACTTTTACAGCAGCAGAAGTAAAACGCATCAAACAAATCTCTGTGTACGATATTGTAATGCTGGTAACCAAAATGGACGCACTTGACATTCAAGAAAATGTTTTTCGGGTCCCTTCAGATGGTAAACATTAAATTTCCTCTCAATACTACAAATTCTTCATCTGTTATTTTCAGATTCTAAAATCGGGGAAAAGTGCAAAAAGGTGTTTGTAAAATCAAGCAGCTCAGGCTGCCAGAACTGCTCCCACCTTCCTATTTTAAATGCTGCGCAACTTAACGAGCCATGTGTCCAAGGCACTACTTTCGATTACTTTTCCGGAAGTGAAACTTCCTTCATTTTAACCTTCACCGGTGTGGCCACGTTTATTGTCTCTGCCCTTACTCTAGCTTATGTTTTAATGCAATGGCGAGTTCGTACCGTTAGAATGGCTAGTCCCACTCCTACCAATGGACAAATCTACGACGCAAAAGAAATTACCGGTCCACGTTCACCCTCACGAATTGTTTTCGTCACATTTGACGAGAGTAAAAAACAAATTCTTGTAATGGACCCCAAAGAAACTCTTCTACGTGCAGTAGATTGCAGCAATGGAATCACTTATATGTGCACCATTGATAAACCAGCGTTAGTAATCAAAGTTCTCCATGGTTACGACCTTGTGTTAATGTTTAAGTACGCTCCGCTGCGTGCAAACTTCGTACAAAGCTTAACATTATTCGCGGCAAAAATTCAAAGTGCTGTCCATGAACACGAAGCAAAACTGTTGTATAAAATAGCTGCTAAAAAGGTCATCACAAAGCAGCAGCGACAAGCAGAAGTAGAACGGTTTTTCCGGGTTGTTTTTGGGCAAGCATTTGTTAAGTCCTATGAAAGTCAAGAGAAAAATATGGTGGATGATACATCACTCAGTCTAGTGGAGACTGAGCTCACCAGATTTGAATTCGCCGAGGCATTAAGCATGGATCCAAAGAGTGCCATAGCCATGAGCATGTTCGATCTGGTCGACAAGGATAAAAACAATTTTGTTTCGTTCCGAGAGTTTATCGACTTTATTGCTACTTTTGCTGAGGGGACCGCTAAAGACAAAGCAAAACTATTATTTAAAATGTATAACATCAACGACGAGGGAAAGCTACCGATTGAGACCTTCAAACAATTAACAGGGTAAACTATTGATTAATTATTTTAAAACAAATATAACTTTGTCTCTAGATCATTTTTAGGTCGGTCTTTATCCGAGGTAAACGAAGTTACACTTAATAACTCTATCGATGAACTGTTACGCAGCAAAAACCTCCATGGAAAAACAGCGCTGACATTTGACGACTTTCTATCTATCATTAACGAAGATTACGATACTTTGAACAATGTTAAAGTCAATTTGACCATTGGCAAAAAGAAATACAATACTGCCCAACAAATGGTGGATGAAGTATATGCGTGAGTACATTATACCAATTCAACATTACTTATTTTATAAAATTTACCTTTTTTCTGCAGAGATGTAAGGCGATTTGGGGCAAAACGTCAAGAAGAAACAAAGTTACTCAACGATGCGGTGATCAATGAAGAAACCATGTCATCTCGATGGAATTTTCTTCGATACGTGGAACGCAAATCAAAAGAAATATTTTGGGTGACATTGTATACTTTGGTCATGATTGCCATTTTTGCAGAAAGGGCATATTGTGCGTAAATTAATATTATCAATCATGTTAAATTAATTCTGATGATGATAAAATAATTCTGATTAATCCTTTATGTGATAGATTATTCGGTTGAGAGAGAAGTAGGCGGTTTGAGACAAATTGCTGGCTATGGAGTCTCAATTACACGTGGTGCGGCATCCGCCATGATGTTTACCTATGCATCACTGTTGGTGACAATGTGTCGTAATATCATTACCATCTTGAGAGACACCTCAGCAAGTACATACTTTCCCTTTGACTTCTGCGTGGATTTCCACAAATATATTGCGTTCTGGGCACTTGGATTCACTCGTAAGAATTAATTCCCAAATTTAAAACATTTGTTTATATGATTGGATATATTTTAGTCCTGCATATTATTGGCCATTCGCTGAACTTCTATCACATCTCAACGCAAACCGCCGATGATCTGACGTGTTTGTTCCGAAACTTTTCCATGCGACGCACGAGTTTCCAAAGTTTCATTACTGGTGCTGGGGAACCATTACAGGCGTAACTGGGATATTACTGACGTTGATCTTGGCTATCATGATGATTTTTGCTCAAACATGGTTGCGTCGTCGACTGTATAACTATTTCTGGTACACGCACTCATTGTATCCGATATATTACATTTTGATGGTTTTGCATGGCACTGGACAACTGGTACAACCACCAATTTTCTACTATTTCTTTCTGGGACCTGTGATTCTTTTTTCCATTGATCAATGCATCAGTATCAGCCGGAAGAAGACTGAAATCATTGTCGAAGATGTTAAAATATTACCTTCTAGTATGTTTACTAAATATTCAGTAACAGAAAATGTTACTAAATTATTTTTATATATTTCCAGACGTAACGATGCTAAAAATTGCAAAACCACATGGATTTACCTACAAAGCAGGTCAATGGATTCGCGTCGCGTGCCTAGGAATCAACGCCCATGAATACCATCCGTTTACACTATCATCCAGCCCCAATCAAAACTATATTTCTATCCATGTACGCGCGGTAGGTCCTTGGACAAATGCGCTACGTCAGATATACTCCGATGCGCAACTATACGACAGACCATTTTCAAAATTATACATCGATGGACCATTTGGCGAGGGTCATCAAGATTGGAACAAATACGACGTGTCTGTTCTAATCGCATCTGGCATCGGCGTTACTCCCTTCGCAAGTATTCTCAAAGATATCGTCTATAAGTCTAATTCAGAACAGTTTATCGGCAAGAAAGTCTACTTTCTATGGGTATCCCGTTCGCAAAAACAATTTGAATGGTTAGTAGACCTCCTGCGAGAAATAGAAGAACAAGACAAGCACGATGTGATCAATCCGCACATTTACATCACCGAATTCTATGAAAAATACGACTTACGTACTACTCTCCTGTATATCTTCGAGAAACACTATCAGAAACTGAACAACAAGTCGATGTTTACCAATTTACAAGCGGTCACACACTTTGGACGTCCGAATGTACCACAATTTTTAAACACTGTTCTCACTCTTCATTCACAAGTAAACAAAATCAATAATTTACATATAATACATACTAACAAAAATTGTTACAGGTCGAGAAAGTCGGTGTGTTCAGTTGTGGCAATCCAAAGATCAACATGGAGGTCGCCGCCAGCTGTAACAAGATAAACAAAGCCAGCACCGCCGGCATTTTGGAGCATTTCTCCGAAACTTTTAATCATTTTCAAACTCGTCTCAAACTTGTAATCCTAGGTGATGTAAAATAATATCATTAACCCTGATACAAACAACAGAATATTAGCATAGGTCTTGCTTGATTCACCACATATATCTATTAAAGCCTCCTGCAAAACAAAAACAAAAACAAAATAAATATTTTTATATCTTTTCACTAATAATAATAAATTGACTTACGTCAGGATGAGAATTAAAGCACTCTGTTAACCCTCGTCGTGGTAAAGTAGTTAAATCAATCTTCTGACATGGATGTTCCACTCCAACCGGGTACTCCACAAACGACGGATCAGTGGTATAGTTTATATCACGTTGCGAATGACTTACATTCACCGCGACAATAATCAGATTACTGTTACGGATGTGCTTGATATAAAATGGCCGAGAGTAAGTTCGAGGTACTTCACCACTGTATCCACGCTTTACTTTTGTGTGATTCATAATAAAGAGACTACGCTGTAAATCGCATGGGTAATACGTGCGTATCTTCTCTTCTTCTTTCGGTTGTACAATTTCAATTTCATCATCGGTTTCTGATGAGACAGTAGCCTCATCATCATCGTCTTCATCTATTCTAGGATATGGAGTAGTAAACATGTCTTCCGCAGCGATAAAATTCGGGTCCCACATGTGGTACAATTGGGTACGCATAAAAAACCATAACATGTTTGCAAAGAGACCGTTGATTATACTTAGAATTAAATTACCAGGCTTAAATTTAAATTAAATTAAATTTAAACAATGATAGTTAATTTATATCGCAATTGTGGTTATGTTTACCGTTACAAGACGTCCAACATCACTGGATTTTGCAGATTCATTAAAGCATAAACCTTGGAAATCGTAGACTTTGATTTCTTCAAATAGATTTTCCACCAGCATTGAATGCATGACCGCACCTTCAACTTCACCGAAAAATTTTCCGGTGTTATCCAGTGTGGGAGATATTAAAATGTATCCACTGTTATCAATCACGTAACAATCCAGTAAATCACCACAAGGAGTAGCATTGGCGTCCTGTTTAAGAAAGTTTAATAAAAATCAATTTAAAATGTTTTAGATGACTAAACGTACGACTTGTGTTGTAATCTCAAAAATCTCTTGTAGAAATGTTTATGTGAGAATTGGAAGCCAACAACAGACGCGGGTATTTTATGAACGCCATCTTGATAAAATATAGCAGAGCTAGACGTTACTAACACATCAGGTTGATCTCCGATTTCAAACGGCACAGAAAACACTGATGAGTTATCATCGTGTTGATTTTGAAGCACGGCACTTTTATACCACGTTTCATCAATTGCACGTGAATGCCAATCACCAAATTCGCTAAAATCAATAAATAATTAATAAAAAATTTCGCTGGTTAACAAGTGAAATAATTACGTTTTGTATTGTTTTCATCCTCCCCGAAAATATACTCCCATCGAGTAAGTCCACTCATAGTCGCTACGAATCTCAAAGTGGCATTGTAGCGCAAAAGAGAGTTTCATCACGTTTGGTCACAAAATTCCACTTATCATCGTAATCATTCATTGTTATCTTCGCATCAAAGATTAAACGTCGCATGAGGTCTTCATCGCAGTAGTAATCGTCCTCACCAAGTGTAATACGGCCACATTCAACTAGACGCCATTTTGATTAATTTAAAACAAAATGATAATATTTACATTACCTTCATCATTATCCTCGACGTATATTTGATTATAAGAATCCCAGTGTTGATTTTTCGCTATGTGTTGCCGGTGTTTCAGGAAAGAGCTACCATTAATTCGTTCAATAAAATGAAGAAGCTCTTTTTCAGGAGAATCAAATTCATGTCCTTCTAGATAGTGATATTTACAATACACCCTAATATATAAATATTAATATTAATTTTATTATTATCATTATATATTTTAATACTATAATTACCATTTAGGGTGTACCCTCCAATTGCTACCATTAAAAATTTCCTTTAGGAACACGGTGACATTTTTCCCAATATGCGCCGCTCTCTTCACCTCATCCTTAACAACAATAGACAAATTCCCATATTTATCAGGCATTGCAAGACCCAAAGAAAACGGTGTACCCTCAATCGGAGAATAATAATAATCATAACTTTGTCTGGTAATCCTTCGGATATTATCGTAGTGATACTTTAAAGTAGCATCATGAAAAGAACCACTTTGCCCATCGACCAAAGCCTGCCGTAAACGATAAACAGTCGAATTGGGATCTATTTTCCTTGGTGGTAAGTTAACATCATGTTGTTCCACCTCCATAAAGTCCACACTGTTGTAATTCTCTTTTAAGACTGTTTTATTAAAAACCGGCCGGAAACTAGGATGCATTATGATATATCCATTGTTGCTCACGAGGAAAGCATAACCCATCACACCAATTTTATACGGCATCGTTAATTTTCGTATTTCATCAATGGGTACATCAGTTGCAGCCACTCCGAGAAGTTCAGCAGTCATAGTGTCGTTTTCATTGTTTATTTTCTTATCGAATGCAGGTACGGCAACAGATGTAAGAAGACGATATGGTTCATTAAACACCTTATCATTTTCATCGTCATATGTGGTGTCTGCATAGGCGTGCGTCCATGAAACCGGATGTACATCACGTTGTAATACTAAAGGTCGTGCTATTACAGGAATATACTTGTATACAGATCCTGTGACTTCTTCCAAAGACTCCACATGTGAATAATATCCTAAGATATTTCAAAAATATAAAATATTCTTCTTTTTCTTTTATTTTACTCCTTACCTCTATTCGTACAAGCTGCCCACATGATTTCATTCACATTCAACACCTCAACACCTATAAGATATGTAAAACCCGCACCGGTATACTAACCCCATCAGTATTATTAATTCTATTATACATATCAAACACAGTGCTTAAATTCCCCGCAATACCATCGGTGACCAACATAATCATCTGGTTACACTCCATGTTCGCACCACATCGTTCTACGGTTCGATATTTCTCCAACAAAGCAAAGGCATGTTCCAGAGCAATGGATGAGTTCGATTTGTTATCAGGGTCTAAATTCTGCACGGCTTTCTTAAAGGTATTTATATTCTCGTTGGTGGCCTGTACAAGCATGTCTTCGAAACATGGTACGGTATAATTGGTACCCATGGAGTAGTTCATCACATTAATGTAGTCATTATTTGAAAAGGTATCCAATATACTGGATATGGTCAAAGATGCGATGTGTTTACGCATGCCTTGCATGGATCCAGAAGAATCAACCAAGATAATCACATCTTTTGTGCACGTGGCTGCTTCGATGAACCACGTACGGGTACGGCAATCAAAAGATCTATTTCGGAATCATCTTGCATCCATCTCATGGCTATTATCATGAATTTACGAATCAAAAACTTAAACTTAAAGTTTTTAATTTTTAAGTATTACAGGTCTTACCAGGATAATGGCGCATCACACCAGTGGTACTACCAAAATACTGCCAGGATAATGATGGATCCGATTTGTAATTTTGCACAAACACCTCATCCAATGCCTCAGACCATTCAATATACTGTTGGGGACTTCTATCTACAGTTAAATATTAACTGTAATATTACTATTGAAGGTACCACTTATTTCTTTAGAAACTTACGTCTATCGTAGATATTTAAAGGTACATGCACAGAACTATGAGTGGTGTTGACAGGGATGTTGTAAAATGTGTGTCGTTGTTAAGGACCATAGGTATATACATCCACCGGTTTGGGGCGATAGGGTCAGGAATTTCTAAAGCATCGGGAGGTTCACCCTCAACCGAAGAGTATTTCGAGTTGTAGTAGTAATACTCTGTGTTATTCGAGGTGTAATCGAATAATTCTGCTTCGGATTCGGCAACTTGTTGAATACACTAAAATATTATCATTTTTTTTTGGTGATTTTAGTGTTTGTGTAGTAACACTATATAAAATTCTTACTCGAACTGCGTCTATTTTACGATCGACCATGCGCTCGATGTTTTCCTTGATCTCAACTAATAAAGCATTTGGATTTCGCACGTCTACACGAGCATTATGTGTTTTATATCTCTGTAAACTCCAGAAAGTTACATTTTACCCGTTACTGCTTATAGGTATATTACCTTGGCCATAGCTGTGCGATTGGTGATGGCATTCCCCAAATCGTACAGCTCTCTGCTTAATTTCTCGGCCCATTTTGCAATACTACGCATAAAAATTAACTTTTAAAGTTTAAGGGTTAATTAAACGGTCGATGTGAATTGGAGCTTACGCTAATCCTTGTTCGGATGACTCCGTTTGATGGGAATGCAAGCCTAGGACGAAGAGACACGCAAAGATCCACTTGCACGAGATGTGCATGGCCGCGTGTCCATGAGCGTCGCGACGCTCGCCGCGCGTGCTTAGCCCGTCCGGTATGCCGACCACTGACCGACTGGATTATAAATAAATCGAGAGCGGGCCTGCGCCGCTATAAAATCTCGTATTTTATTTATAAAAGCGTCGACGTGCGCAATTGGGAAACATTTGCGAGGAAACAAATTCGCTGTCGATACTCTTTGATTTTTACAAATTTATTACATATCTGACAAATGTATAATTCGTAGATACAATTGAAAAGAAATAGAGCTGATAGTTGTTTATTTAATAAATATTTATTTAGTTTATTTATTCGGACATTTATATATAGCACATCCAAAGTGAGTGTTTTCATTTTCTATGATTGGAGACGGTAAAGAGACGAGTTTTCTGAAAGGGTTGGTTGATACGGGGTTTGGGATTCTCGATGTTTTGCTTTGATTGTTTCAAAAGGCAGAGAGCAGCGGAGTGAATTTATAAGTTTAAAAGTTTTAACTACTAATATTTAATTTATAATGTAATGTGGGTTGCCTACGTTAAAACAAATTCTCCAATTATGTCGTACTATAGAAACTTTTGAAATCAAAATGTAACTATAGTAACGCTACTGTAAACAAAACCTGACGATACAAACAACATAACGTAATTTTATCCCCAAAAGTATTAAATTTACTTTACCAAAAATGGACCCTTTATACGTCGCATTGAGTCTGTACCGACGAAGACATTTCGACAAATGTGTAGACTTGTGCACCCTCATATTAGAAAAACAACCCTTGGACCAAGCAGCATGGTGTTTAAAAATGCGTGCCATGACACAGCGTGTCTACGTTGACGACATCGATACAGAGGATATAAACGAAACAGATTTTCTAAACGAAAACGTTGTGGCAACAGCACCACGACCAGGCACCAGCATGCGACCAGCCACTAATTCAAACACCAATAATAAAGGAATCGGGTAAGTAGATAATAATTAAATATAAAACACAAAATATAAATATTAACAAAAACATAAACAATCCAGGTCAAGACCTCGTACTTCTACCGGCCGTCCCATCAGTGGAGTATCACGTCCTGGAACACAATCTCGTCCTGGCTCCTCAGTCCTCGACCGCCTTAAAACCGCACGTCCATTGACAGGACATTCAGCTCGCGCCATTCGCTTGGGCACAGCCGCCATGTTCTCTCAACGTGACGGCCCCTTTATACAAATATCCCGGCTGAATATTTCAAAATACGCTAAAGACAAATGCCTAAGCAAACCACTCTTTGAATATATGTACTATCACGAAGGTGACGTACGTAATGCAATGGAACTAGCAGTCCAAGCCACCCAAGCTTCAGAATTCAAAGACTGGTGGTGGAAAGTTCAACTAGCAAAATGTTACGTCGCATTAAATTTACTCCGAGACGCCGAACAACAATTACGCAGTGCTTTAAAACAACAACAACATTTGGAAATATTTCTACGTTTAATACGTATTTATTTACGAATGGATCAACCACTCAGCGCTACAGAAATCTGTCGTGCAGCGCTCACAGTCTACCCGGAAGATGTCTCCATTTTGACAGAAATGGCGCGCTTGAATGAAGCTACCGGTGAAATGCAGGCGTCGATTAAATTCTACCGCAGTGTGGTGATTGAAGACGCGATGAACACAGAAGCGATTGCATGTATCGCAGTGTATCATTTCTATAACTATCAACCGGAATTAGCGCTGAGGTATTACCGACGCGTATTGGCGATGGGCGCGCACAGCGCCGAACTGTACAATAATTTAGGGTTATGTTGTCTGTATGCGCAGCAGTTAGACTTGGTTTATGTATGTTTTCAACGCGCGTTAGATTTGGCAACAGATCCGTTGATCAAAGCTGATGTTTGGTACAATTTATCACATTTAGCACTGGTAAATAATTAATAACCTATAAAAATTAATTTACGTAAAATTAATTTATAATATTTTACAGGGATCTGGAGATATTGAACTGGCACTAATGTGTTTGAATCTGTGCATTTCTTGTGATCCAAACCACGCGGCTGGTTACAACAACTTAGGGTATTACAACATAAACTTGGACGCAGTAATTTAGCAAAAGCTTATCTCACCACAGCGATGAAACACGAATCGGATTTACAGGAAGCAAAAACTAATTTGGATCTATTGACACAGACTTAATAAGGTTATATCAATATGACACAGCAGCGCCATCTGTTAACCAAGTATTAAACTTATATTAATCTATTATGAAAACCGCGTGAAGTAGGCACTTACATTATGTAGTAGTTTATAGATAATAAAAAAACGTTTTTGTTTCGAATTGGTGCATCTCGTGATAAGGGCTCCGCAAATGAACCGCGAAGCGTGGCGAGGCGCGCGGCATGCGAGAACGCGTCGCATAATGGCCGGAATGAAACGTACGTACCCTGCTTACTTACGAACGTGATTTCTCCGCGCGGAATGTAGCTGTGGAATGTAGCCTCTGGTCAGGTATCCAACACACCTGAGCCGCGTACACTCCGCGCGCTTCTTCTGGCGGCGAGCGCGCGCGCGCCTCAAGAATGCCGCTGCCGTCGCCGGCTGCAGTTCCAGCCTACCGATGCATACAAATACGGCGCGCGCGCGCACGTTGAGTCTTGGGCCGTGATCGCGCCGTGTGATGCCTCTCTCGATATCCTGCTCCGCGCGCCATCCAGCCAGCGGGCTGGTAGGGGAGCACGCAGCGTGCAGGTAACAACGTGCATACCAATGCTCGTTCCATCCACGTCGCTCCGACTGCGCTGTCCTACTCGCACGCACGTGCACGCGAGCCGCGCAGGTCTGAGTCAAACCGGAGTGTACTACCAGTTCGCCGTGCGGACCAGCTAAGTCATATACGCTGTTAACATATACGAGTTGTGCGCATGTTTGTTTGAGCGAGCGCATTCCAATCGTGCTTTGCGCGCTGAGTGTACCTGACCGCAGTAAAACTACTAAGGGATTTTAGTTGAAAAATATCCATCGTTGCGTTGCGCCGAGCGTTACTCCGTCCAAATCGGGTGCTCTCTTTCAATGCGCGCTGGGCTGCGGCGGCTGCGACGAGGTACGAAAACGCGGAGCGTGTGCACACACGGGCGGACCGGGGACCGGTTGTGTGGAAAAGTGCCGAGGAATCGCGGAAAACTTTGAAAATTCGCGCGCAAGTCAATCGGCACGCTCGTGTTTCGGGGCGGCGTATGTTGTGTGAGTTTTTCGGCGAATGCGCATCGGACTTAAGTAGTGCAGTGTGCGTGCGGACGATTCCACCGCCGGGATTCAACGTGTGCATCATTGGATTATCTTTTAATTAGTGCATTGGGATTTAACAGTGGACATGCGGGAACTTTACTAAGGATTTCGGATTATATTTAAAACACATGGTAAGGACCTAGACTACTTTCAGAAACATCAATAAACTACTTGTAGTGTAATATGTTACTTATGCGCATGTTACTTACGCTTAAGTGTAGAATAACGGTCTAAACTACGTAAAAGTCAAATTATCTTAAAATCATTAGAAATTTATGTTTTTTTATGTTGTACTTTTAATTTGGCATGTATTAATTGCAGAATTATGTCGAAAAACTTATTATTTTGATAGTTCTACCTAATTTTTTTATGTTTTTTCGTACAAAATTCGAGTTTTTCGCCCTATAACTTTGAATGCTGTGAAAAATTCTTCAAAATATTATCGTGAATGAATGTAGAATGATATTGAGAATGAATTAAGTGAAAATTCCTGATTTTCTTCGCAACATTGGGCAATTAATTGAAATTTACGCGAAACAAATCTGACATTGAACAATTATCTGAGTTATTTTTCAGTTACTCGAAATATAAACAAGATATATTTATGGTTTTAATCAAAAATTGTTCGAAATTTACCTGGATACTCAAATTTATACAGATTTTTGAAAATTTTGTTTATATTAAAATTTTAACCAAATTTTAAATTTATTTATCTCGTAACTTTTTTAAATTTTCATGCTTTCTCTTACATAATTCCACAGTAAAATGCTAAATTTAATGCAGAATTTAGTTTTCCAAGCATCACTGTTGTACCTCTTTACATTTCCGTGCAATTAAGCAATAACTGGGACAAAACCCATCTGTCACTTGCTTATCATGAGTTAATTAATTAATTCTTAATGCACAAATGCAGTTACACTCACAATTCTCGCATTAATTTTCTACCATTTTCTAGGAATAACTTTTATTTCACAAAATATGAATTTTATTTCTATATTTATTCTGTAATTACTTTTGCTTGTAACTTTATACACAAACCTCCATTCACTTAAATGTTTAGTTAATTAGTTATAGAATTAAACACAGAATGTGAACATTTGCAGCAATATTATAGTGCTTTCAAGTAATTTATTAATAACCACGACAAGACCCAGTGTCTGTCACCGGATAGAAACGAAATATCTATGAAATTATTAATTGCACATTAAAATAAAACATTTAAACAGATTGTATGATCAATGAAATAATAAATTTCAGTAAACAATTACACAGTTAAATGTAAATGTAAGCGTTGAATTTGAATGAAAGGAAATTGAAAAATCTCAACGCATAATTTTATGCCAGCCAGCATGCGAATGATGTGTGATGGCAGGTGTAAAAACGCGTGGCGATATTCAAGGTTAACAATAAAACACTCAGCACTCGCGCGCGCGGCAATGATGTTGTGTTTATTCTATTCACTTTCATTGCATCAATTTTCTTAATATCGCAATCGATGCAAAAGCATTGCTATGTGTGTGCATAATATGTGTCACCCGTATTCATTCGGATTTAGGTTATGTTAGGCCAGATATCAGGTTATGTGGGTATAATAATGTTTAATATTTGATTTCTTGCGTTTGTATTTACTAATGATGGAATTTCCAGTGGGTAGTTTCAACTTACATAATTCAAATAATTATATTTATTGTAATTTCAAGGATTTTTATTGAACTAGTGCAAAAAATGATGATTTTACGCACTCTTTCAAATTGAAAAACTGTTTTTTAGGTTAATTTAGTTAAAAAATTGAATTTTTTCCATAAAAACGAATAAATTTGTGGTTTTTTATCGAAAACATTAAAATTTCACATTTTTTTGAAGAAAATTTGATTAAAATTTTGAAATTTCAATTCCCATGAACTTTGTTTGGAAGCGCTCCTCGCTATCCTTGAATTTCTTCGCGAATTCGCAGTCCGGTCGCGGCGGATGCATTAAGATCAATTAATATCTAGCATTAGCGGCGCTGCAATGCATGCCCGAACCTCATAAATACAATGTCGGCATGAATACGGCACGAGTTTCGAGATCTACAGAAGTAGTGCATACCCGCCGTATGTACTCTATACGCATACGCATTTGCGAGTCACGAACCGTCATAGCGCCGTGAGCACAGGAATGCGCATAACAATCCGCGCTCATAAACACCTTCGATTTAACACGGCGCGCGGACGCAAACGCGCGCGCACGCTTTATTTCAATGCGCCTATTTATTTAATATACACTCGGCTTTATTTCTGACCCGAGTGTGAATCATTTCGAATCAATTTCATGCGCTTCGAATCAATTTGAGCGTCGTTGTTCTAGCCACACATGCGCATTATTCTCACATACGAGTGTATGAACACACATCAAGTGGAACTAGTTGGTTAGTCTTGGGCGGTGTTAATATTAATCTATTTAATTAATTACCTTCTATTGGCTTTAATTGCGTCTTTCCTGTTCGTGCTAATGGCATTCCGGTTAGGGCAGACACTAATGAACACCGCCTGTGTTTTCCAGCCTTTATCTCCGCGTGGAATTTGATATTTTCGACGTGTCCGTTTCCGCAAATGATTTAACACGTTTTTTTTGTTCTTCTGATTGTAATATACGGCATTTACACTTAAATTTAGGTTAGGTTAATGTAGAGTGTAATGGTACAACAGTACACAACGCCACAACGGGAGAATCTATAACTAAAATACGCGCATGCGTATTGCTAATGTCGGTAAATCTTCTAATATTTGGTTGTTTTCTCAGGTGGTGCACGGCGAGAAGCCTCGGTTAGAGATGGTGGGGTCATGCGTGCCGGGCTGTGCACGGTGAGCGCCCCTCTGGCCGCGTGCAGCCCCGCAGGCGCGCTACCCCCGGCCGCCCGCTTCCTAGCACTCCATCTGCTGCATCAGCAGACAATCTACTTCATCGTCCAGGCCAAATCGCGCGTGCGCGAGCTCTACCAGCAGACATGCCTGCACTTCGCCCAGCAGGGCATGCTGGACACCGACTTGTTCGGCTTAGCACTCATATGCGGTAATTATAATTTGTGTCAAATTGGGAATCTACGCTTCATGCGCGTGAGTGTACCAAACCGGGCGCATTCCCGCGGTATACAAATGACCCGCTCTCTTCTTGCGCATGCGCGTGTGTGTGTGTGTGTTGGTCGTGCGCGCGAGCGATTGCTATAAGAGGCGAACCGATTGCTACCTGTCTTTAGCCGCGCATTGTTTTGTTGTGTGTGCGCGTGCGCGCGCGCGCCACAAGCCGGTTCATTTTTCGCCGGGCGCGTTATTTATTTCGATGAATGTGTGTTTGTGAGTCGGGCATGCCCGCCGGGGGCCGTCCGTAATTTTTACGGGCCTCGGATGACCTGATGATGCTACTAAATTCCACATCCACGCCACGGAATCATAATCATCGCGGCGAGTAGTTTCTTCTCTCGCATCTTCTCTTTATTATTATTTTCGTTCGAGGAATTGTTTTAAATCAGGATCGTAATGGAATGTCGGATCGGCATGCCGCGCAGGCATCGAGAATGCACGAATTCCCGGTTTCCGTCCACCTTTCGACGGCTCGTGTCACGCAGGGAAAGGATATTCGGTCGCAAGCGAGTTATCCCCTTATATGCGATGTGGATTTGATCTTTTTCACCGTGGAGAGAAGAAGGTGAGGCGCGACAGGCGCGAGACAAAGATCGAGCGAGGTCGCGCGCGCGCCGCGCTAGGCACTCGGCGTGGAATGTTGCAGCGCCAGGACAGCATTCCTCGCCGACGGGTACACTCCGGTTTATTACTGCTGGCGCGTTTCGACTTCGGCCAATCGTTTGATATAACTATTCGAGACTTTTAAACTCTTTCGCGCGCGCGCACACACCTAAATAAATAACCATTCACTCCATTTCCGCTATTTACTTACAGATGGCGAATATTTGTTTGCCGAACCCGATAGCAAGCTATCGAAATATGCGCCGAAATCCTGGCGTTCGTCGCATAGCCATGGCCTGGACGCGAACGGGCGGCCGGCGTTGGCGTTCTACTTCCGTGTGCAATTCTACGTCGACAGCCCTCTCCTGCTGCGCGACGAGACGACGCGCCAACATTACTACCTGCAGCTGCGGCTTAATGCCGCCTCTACTGCGGCCGCCGGCGAACATTCAATCCGACTCGGCAGTTTGGCGTTGCAAGCTGACTTCGGTGACCATGGCGCCGACGCTGCAGCCTTCCGCCCTGAGGACTACGTGCCTAGCGGTATGCGAGAGCCCGCTGTGCTGCGCGCCCTCGAAAACGCGCATCGCGGCTTGCGAAACGTATGCAAGATGGAGGCGCGTGCGCGTTTTATCGCCGAAGCATGCAAGTTGGAAGCGGCTGTGAATGCGCATGTCTTCCAGCTGCGCGCTTCAAAGCATGAGCCTGCACCCGGCGGGCTCTTGCTTGCGGTGTGCCCACGCGGCCTACGCGTCTGCCCCGACAACAACCCACCCTCATTGTTCCTATGGAGCTCCATCGGGAAGCTCAGCTTCGAGCGTAAAAAATTCGAGATTCGCACCGGGCATGAAAAACTT
Source organism: Dalotia coriaria (assembly GCF_025399875.1). NCBI lineage: Eukaryota > Metazoa > Arthropoda > Insecta > Coleoptera > Staphylinidae > Dalotia > Dalotia coriaria. The sequence continues at coordinate 9,451,461 of NW_027045445.1, forward strand.
ACATTGTACACAAGCAGCGATGAGAAGAGCCGACTCTTGTTGTCGTTGTGTAAAGCAGCGCATCAATTCAGCATGGCGGTTGCGCCGAGACTCACCGAAGCGAAAAAAGAAGAGGAGGAGATGCAGCGATGGGATTGCGATCAGCGAATTTCGGTGATATCAAGCACATCATCCAACACCACGTCTGGAATAGTCAGCGATCGAGTACACAGTGAGGATGAATTGGAAATTATGATCACAAGTCCACCAGCGCCATCTACCGAAAGTCTAGCGATAGCGCATCTATTGGATAGCGGGCCTGCAAGCTCACGTACATCGAATGCATCTGCTGTTGGCGCGTTGGCGACCTTGAGCTTGAAGGATGAAGAAGTTCCCAGCGAAAGCAGTGCGGGTAAACCTGGAAAATTCACTGGATCACAATGTAGTAGTTCGTGTAGCACTGTTGTTGTGTCAACGTCTGTTATTCTTCCAAGTAAGCTAAACAATAACATTTTTATAATATTAACCTACCCCCATTGTTATTTTTCACAGAAAGTAAACGGAGACCCTCTACTAGCAGCAGTCTAGAACTAGGGTACTCACACACGGCGCAAAACTCAGTTGTAAGCGATTCAACCTGCACCGATCAGGATCTACGCGAACCTGTCTACACCTCAGGCCCTGCACCGAGTAGTCACACCAGCGGCGTGTACACACTCAGCTCCAGCGAGCAGTACACAACACCCAGCGAAGAATATAGTACTTTAGGTGCCATACCACTGGAAGAAGATCAAGTTGACGGCTATCGCAATCGTTCTAATTCGAATGTGAGCAATTCGGGTTCATTCCGTGGCGATGGCAGCGATCCTACCGACAATCAACATACACTACTCTCCGCTGAGGAACTGTCAGATTTGATCGTCGGCAGGTATCCTTCCTGTAAATCCGTGAGCAATACTCTAGATTCAGATTCTGATTATGTTACCTTACCATCAACTTATCAGGGTTACATTCCTATACCACCCAAGCGTATTGATTCGATTGAACCGCGTGCCAGACCCCCACCACCTCCATATCCTGCTGCTTTCGATGAGGGTATGCTGCGGGATCCACCGCCATACCCCGAGAACCTCCTACCTCCACCGCCTCCGGTTTACCCTTCGGAAGAGGTCACTGCCAGATTCATCACCACCCGCCCGCCGAATATCCTCACCGCACATACAAGTCTTGTTAGTTCCTCACCTAGTTACTCCAGCGCGCCTAGCGTACCACCTATTCCTCCGAAACACCCACGTTCTTCACTGGGTTCCATCATCTCTCCTAATAATTATCTAGATGTTGCTGCTTCCAAGGCGGCGTCTGTTTTGGTCCCGTGTACATTCCTCGCTCCACCACCACCTCCACAACCTCGTCAACCACCTCCACCTCCTCCGCTTGCTACTGTTTACACCAGTCAGCTATCACGCTCGCAGATTGAACAATACCAACAACAGATGTACAGCGATGTTGACTTTGTTGTATTCCCTCTGAAAGAACCTGCGATTAGTAAGCAGGAGTATCTTGAAGCTAAGCAAGGTTCGATTCTTGCTGCGCTTGCGCAACAACCCATGTTTTATCGTTCCAATCCATACCTGCATCGGTATGCCTCCAGTCAGAACCTCTCCGACACCTATGTTCAACTCCCGGTTTATGGTAGTCCTAGTATTGCCAGTACAACAGGAAGTCTTGAACCCGTACCGCCACCGTTACCGCCGAACCGACCTCGTAGCAACTTCATGCGCACCCGATCGGACGACAATATCCTCAACACGCTGGAAATGCCCGGCGCGAAGCACATCTCACAACCTACTAAACTACGCCGTGTTCCACCACCACCGCCGCCACCTGTCGACCGGCTCGACAAGCTGCAAGCGGCCGAGAAGGCGCTTGATAAAATACCCGAAAAACCCTCCTCTGCCAATGCGTCCAACAAACCGCTTGATATTCGCACACTGCGTGAAAAGTCCAAGAAAATGGACCTGCCACTCATCTCTGCGTTGTGCAATGACCGCTCGTTGATTAAACAAACCAAGGCGTTTGTTATGCCGAAACATCCGATGTCCATCTCGACACTGGAGTCGAAAATGTCGTCGACACGCAGTAAATATCCAGTCTCTGGTTTGAGTAACAACAAGATGGCGAACCGCAAAGCGCCGAGCATCAGTCATCGACATCCGGCTGATAAATTGCCTGAAATACCACAACAAGCGACTGCGCAGACTGCCGCTGATGGCGTTATTCCACGCGCAACGCCCAATAACTACGTTCTTACCGATCCGCGCGCGAAACACAAAACGATGCAGTCGTTGTCATGATGATGATGTGCAGCGTTTGGGAAACAGTAGCAAACTCAGGGTGCCATTAATTCCATATTTACACATACTTTTAACGGTTTTTAAATCATCCTTATGTAAAGCCTGATGGGTTCAAATTTTATCATTTTCATTTATATTACACACACACATATACATCACCTTCAAATTATTCCGATTTCCGGATGATTTTGATAAAGGTGCGAACTAAAAATCCAAAGTTGACTTGCGAAACACTTGGTTTTGGGTTTTTGCTTTGCTTGCTCTTCATATTCCATCGCGAAAACCAAGATTTAAATCCATCAGCCCGTGGTGTTTATTATCGCTAGAGTATTCTATATTTTAAAATCATAGCTCGATCGATTGTAAATACGCATACGATATCTACTAAATTATCATGATACATGGCCATTTTCGTTTTATTTTATTTTAATGAATAGAGGTTATGTCCGGAGTGCACACACGACAAGAACACACGAATGGAATTGAGTTTGTTGTCGACGAATTGAGTAAATTTACGTTCCGCAATCTTTGTTTACTACGAATATTCAATAACCGACGCATCCTGCACACGGAAATAATGTAATTGGTTTATATATTGACGATGATGATAAATATTTTGTATACATACGTATTACCTAATACAATTATATTATTATTAAATAATTTTTATTCTTGCTCAATCATTTAAAATACTACTTATGATCTAAGATGATATTAAACGATACAAATTGAAATAAAATATACATTTTATGCATGTGATTGCTTATTTTATCATTTTGTAGTGAAATAATGAGAAAAGTCGAATATTTTTGCTTTTGCGCGCGAATTCGTCCCGGTAGTGTTTAATAAAAATGTAATTCGTTTTTATTCTCTTGTTCCAGACATAGTATGTGTCAATTCTATCAATAAGATTCGCAATTTTATTTTAAGAAATTAATTATATAAAGAACTAACTTTAACCCGCGGCTTTGCTCGCGAATATCTAAAATAATGAAGTTGCTTCCGTACGCGTCTGTAGTCACAGAAGAAGTAACAATGAAGTAGAATGGCGGGAAGTTTAAAATGGCTGAAAGTATAATCTATGGAAGTATAGTGTACAGTCTCCATAGTGTAGTCAATTGGATTTGATGTTGACGTAGCTGTCCGTAATACAGTGTGATAATACAGTGTGATGGTACTATAGTACTTAGGTTTGAGCTTCATTGCTGGAATGCTAGATGGCGTTAAAGTAGTCAATTAGCCAGATGCAGAGGTATTAGGCTAAACAATTTCTTTATTTTATTTTAAAAATAATTTTTTTATTAAATAAAAAGTAGCCTATAACCATTCGGGGACCACTAAGAATATGTGTACAAAATTTCATGATGATCTGTTAAGTAGTTTTTGCGTGAAAGCATGATAAACATCAGGACTTTCGCATTTATAATATTAGTAGGGATTGCTAATAATGCACTTCAGCGCGCCATCTCGGATTCAACTATTTAACTATAACTATGATTGAATCTCAATGCCAACTTTTATCCTATAGAAAAAGGCTGTCTTTAGGGTTTTCCCGGCAATTATTCCAATTTTTCACGCTGTAAAAACCATCCTTGGACTTTAACAAACATTTAAAAAAAGAATTGGGCAAATTCGTGAAGGCGTTGTTGAGTTATGCGCTTACCAACAGATTTTCGATTCATTTTTATACACTTTATTACATTCCAACAAAGTTTCAATAAGTTATACTTTAAATACCTTCGATTTTCTTGTGGAAGTTGAATTTTGAGTTTAATCCAATACAATAACAACAGATTCCCCGGCCAGAGTGAAATATCCTTGAAACTGATTGATTCCGACTTGGAATCCGCCTGTGGCCCAACCAAAACATCCCCACTGTACAACAACTTCGACAAATCAGCTTGCTCTGGCCTCTCGCCGAGATTACTAACGATTACAAACGCCCTCCTCCTCGGATAATATCTCTGAATCACCAATAGATTACCTCGTGAGTACTTAACCTCACTGTTCGCTTTGTTTTCGCCATCTTTCATCACGGAATTCACATAGATCGACGGTGATTCCTTCCTTAACTTAATCATTTTACCAATCAACTCCACTTGTTTGAGAGAACTGTGTGATTGTCTGCCTTGTATCCATGGTAGAATTCCACGCTCGGTGAATGATTTACTTCCAGTGTTATCAGACCAAATCATGGCGCCTAGGTGATGCAAATGGCGGACGTCCGGTGCGTCGTTGTAATGATCACGTATTTGCCTCATGCCAATCTCATCACCGTAGAAAATACTCGGAGTGCCAGGGAGCATTAGTTGTAATAATGTTGCACCTAAAGTAGCATTACTAAAATGCAGACGATTTGCAAGCCGGACTGAGTATAAGTCACCAATAGACCAATGTATCCATGGCATTGAAGGTTTTGAGAAAAGTGTTGAGTTTTGTATAGCGTTGAGTTGGTCACGAATCGTTTCGACGCCATCTTCTACTTTGAATTTCACATCGATGAGATCCACGTTGAGCAAAAGTGTGTTCATCCATAAGGTAGGCATTTGTTTGTACACCTTGTCAGAAACAATCAAACATCTATCCGGACCAATCAGCTTCTTCCAACGACGCAGTGAATATGGAAAGTTAGGATCATCAACAAAATGCTCCAAGCCTTTTAGATAAAACCATCAACATCGTATTGCAACCAAAACAAAATGGCCTCTGTCACTTCATCAGTATTAGGATTCTCGGGTCTTGGCACGTCGAAAACCAAATTATCAAGATTAGCATCTGAATCGTTAAACTCCTGCACTTTATGTGAGTTTAACTTCTTCACAAACGGATACAGAGGTAAATCCAACACCAATGAAATATTCCTAAGGTGTAACCCATCAACCAGAATCTTAAAATTATTCAATGTCCCCAACTTTGGATCAATCTCCAATAAAGTCGTCAGATTCTCATAATCTTCCGGATAATGATGTGAATGGAAAATAGAATTAAGTCGCACGGCCCCAACGCCCATATCCTGTAAATATTTAGCGTAATAGGTTATACCAGTCAAGTCCCCAACGCCATCTTTGTCAGTATCATGAAAACTCGCCGGGAATATCTCATAGAAGACTTGTCCTTGATACCATTGCGTTTGTGGATTGCAGGTTTTCGGTAAAGTGGAGATCATCGTAATAACCAACGCAGTCATCGCCACCAACCCGGCTAGAAAGGACCAAGTGGAAATCTTTCTAATCAAAGGCCAGTTCCATTTCATGAAGTGGTAATCATCCGGCGGGTTACGAAACGTCAACTGCATCGGTTGTACCTTTCCATTGGTGTCCTGCGCGGTGGATTCTTCATTCTTAGTGATATGTTGGTAATGTCGATGGTTCAGGAGTTGAGTACACACAGGTTCCGCCGCGATGGATGAACTAGAAGAGCCGGAATCAGCTGTTTTATGATCATCATCTAAAAATATCAAATTTAATAAATTTTTATAAAATAATTTGATTTATAAAAAAATACCTTTGACAGATTGTAATTTACTAGCCAATTCCGCACCGATGATAAACGCTGGAGGTTCGGGTGGTTCAGGTAAAGGGTTGATGAGGTCATTGGTGGGTGGTGAGGGTGTTATCAGTGGGCACGTGGATGCCACCTCATCAGCCAAGAACAGATTGGTCGGTGACGGTGGTAGGTTACCACTGGTCGACGAGTTAACCCGCAGAAAGCCGTCCATGCTGGGCGTCGCGATGGTTAACACCAACTGAAATGTTTGTAATTGTGTTCGATTAAGTCAACGGCATGTGTAGCACTTAATTGGAATCAATTGTATTGTATTACAGCGATAAGTGTCTGGTGTCGTCGCTGATTTCGAGGCGTAGACACATTGTGATCAGCTGACGACTTTTATTTTTAGCACTGCGAAGAAGTACGACGACGTGCAGCGTCGCGACGTTTAAATATAAGATCAATATTTTAAGAGTTTTAGGTTATACACACAGATGGCGCGTGTTATATCGTTTATTATTGTTTATTATTGGTTTTATTCTTGATAAATGTTTTGATTTTCAATAAACATGGAATAATTTCATACATTTATTGATCACATGCAAATTATTCCACTAAAAAGTAGTAAAACGTAAAAGTTTGATAATGAAATCTATAAAATATGTAACATAAAATATTCCACTTGTGATTGATGATGGCTTATTCATCTAATGTAGAACTTGTCGTTAATTTAACTGCTTGTGTGTTCATTCATCGCGATTGTGTGCAACTAGACAGAAAAAGTGTTAAATCTTGGCGCAAAAAATTCGCTCAAGTTCAGCGTCATGCACGCATGTGATGATTGCACGGATAAAACTCCGAAAAGTCGTAAAATGATTTTTTATTACCACCCGGGTCATCGATTCAAATTACTATCTCTACTACTACTATAAGATGAAAACGCATCTTGGATTTTGATTTATTTCGTGTCTCTAACTTTACTCGAGAGTGCTAAATACATTTTTTTCATTTTTTTCATTTTTTGTGTTTTTTATTATTAGTTAATGGAGATTAGTGATTGTCAGACATTACTCTGGACTGCTTCATTCTGCCGATTGTTATTATATAAAAGTTCGTGGCACTTTTTAAGATAACGTTGATTTTGGTGCAAAATTTGTGAATTTAAAAGAATGGCACTGGAATTTTTCGCTGGGAGTCTTGGAGGTAAGTAAATTAGGTTATGAAAACTAACCCCAATTGACACTTATTCAAATAAGGCTCATAGTTAGGTTAATCAATGTCTTCATCGTAATTAGCATCGCGTGACGAAAGATACTTTCATTGCGTAAACAGCTTAAGGTATTAGCTTATTACCCGAATGAAAAACTTCATTAATTAGTCATTTTGCAGTAATTGTCAGTCATGAATCATAATTTAGTGTATTTTACTTAGCCTTGAATTGATAATGTAATTCTTTTTCCAAGGATGCGCTGGTGTGCTAATTGGACATCCATTCGACACGATAAAAGTACAAATACAGAATTCTACTTCGAAATATTCAAATTCACGTGATTGTATACGCAAGTTATACACACGCGAAGGCATCCATGTTTTTCCGTGGAATGACAAGTCCATTAGCTGCAGTTGCTGGAATCAACGCAATCGTTTTCAGTATCTACGGACAAACACAGAAATGTTTCAATGATCCAAACGCATATAAAACACATTTTTATCCGGTGCTTGTGCTGGTTTCTTTCAAAGTGTGATTGCGTCACCGATGGAATTGGCAAAGGTGCGAGTACAAGTTCACAACACAGTTGGTCCTTTGGAATGTATACGTCATATTTATCACTCAGAAGGAGTGAATGGTGTTTTCCGTGGGTTGACAATGACAGTACTTCGAGATGTGCCAAGTTTTGCTTTGTATTTCCTAACCTATGAATACCTAGCGCGTGAACAAGATGGCCGCCATGCTGGTACGTCGCAGTTGTTAATGGCGGGTGGATTAGCGGGTGTTGTCAGCTGGACGTTAACCTATCCATTGGATATGATCAAAACACGCATGCAGTGTGATGGAATCAATGGAGTTAGTCGATATGTGAATGCGTGGGATTGTTACAAGAAGAGTATTGCACAAAATGGACATCGAGTATTGTTTCGTGGTTTAACACCTACTTTAGTCAGAGCTTTTCCGGTGAATGCAGTGGTTTTCACTGTAGTCACGTGGACTTTACGAGTTTTAGAGAATGGGTTTAAGTTTGATTTTATTGTTATGCCACAACTGGCTGTAGCGTAAAATAAAAATAAATTTATGCATGAAAGTGCAAGATCTGCAAGTGTAATTTATGTAAATTGTTTAGTTATTTAATAAATTATGTTTATTTGTCATTATTTTGATTTTTGTGTAATGTTTTCTTTAAAATTTGACCTCACATACATGAAATATCATGTTTTTCTTTTTAATTATTCGAAATATCATTTTGAAGAAATGAGAAATGCAAATTAAAGACTGTAGCACCCTCTAGGATTCAATTATTTAACTATAACTATGATTTTATCTTTATATCAACTTTCATCCCTTATTTAACTCCCTTTAAATTATAATTTTTAATATTTCAATAGTTATTCTGCTATTTGGGGCCAAGACGAATCCAAAAAATCATAAATCATCAAAATCTGCCCAGCCGTTCTTGAGTTATAAGTGTTGTAACTAACTCAACCTAATTTTTTATTATAATAATTACAAAAAAGGTAAAAAAATAAAAAAAATTAAAATATATTAATATTTTAAGAATACAATTACTAAATAACTTCATAATAAAATCAATTATTATTAGGTATTATTATTATTGATTAAATGAAAGCTTGCTATGATCGCACATCTTAAGATTGCAGCATGGAAACGAAGATGTGCTCGCGCATAAAATGTGCCACGCGTTGCGTCACGGCACACTCTCGCACACTCCATTTTGTTGCACACTTATTGTTTGCGTCGGTTTGCTTGTTCAAACTACTTTGGACGAGTAAAAAGCAGCGCACAACCGCCGCAAGTGCACGATATCAGCGGCGTCGCATTAGTTGGCGATTTGTGTTCGCGTTCACGTGCTGCTGAAAATAAAAAAACATGGCGATTGTAACCGCAAAGTAGACGGAATATGGTTTCCGCAAAGGTCACACGGTACATTAATTTTTTACTACTGTCGATAAGCTCATATTAATAAAATAAATAAATAAATAAATATTAAATAAATTTACAGATACTTTTTTGAAATGATAGTTTCACGTTAATTTATGAGCGGATTAGTTTTATGGCTGTAATTTGGCTGCATAGAGTGCAGTGGAGTAGCAGTGGCGCCGCCAAGCGGGAATATTTTAAACTAAAACGTGTTTTGAGGGTTAAACTTGTGAAAAATATCAAAAAATGATAAATTGACACAATTTTCAACAGAATATTTAATGTACTATTAAATCTAAGCTCAATCTAACCTCAAATCTGATTTTTCTTGTGTCCTGCAAGTTCTATAACCTAAATTGTAAATATTTTGAGGTTAAAACCTTCAAAGGGAGGTTATAATAACCATTTAAACCTTGTATTTACTTAAAATATTACTGATCACCCTGATGAATCACTTTTATTGCGCTAATGAACTCATAATATCGTTTTACGACTTTGATAAACCGAAATCTCGCATATTCATTCAATGTTTTGATGATTAATACATGTTATTATACAGTGCAATATCATATACGAGTAGGAAGCATAATGTAACACATAAATAAACACCTACAACATATCCAATCTAACAATGCAAAAGAAAAAAGAAACTGTTGAAGAATGTCGCTAATCTCCGCAAGAGAGTGACACATTACCAAAATGTATCTTAAAGTGCTAGCCGAAAATAAACACAACACTTGTCTGCACGTTTCTCGTCAAGGCATTCGTATATTTGCAAGGCACGATTAATAAAAGTGATCGCAAGCCATAAACGAAATAGTAAAGCATTTGTAAAACAAGAAATATTTAAAAATATATAATAGCATGTCAATGTTATATCCCCATAATATATTTTTAAAATTGCAGTATGTATGGACCAATGTTTCTGTTCAAACTATTCGTTTAAAATTTAGACTCTTGTTTTTATACAGATTTTATACCAAAATAAAAAAGTTAAGTGAGCATCTCTTATTTTTTGTTGTTTTGATTTTTTTTTCTTCTGTTGTTGTAAAATTCATCACGCCCGATTTAAGATTATCACTTAATCATATTGAATTTTGGTCGTCCTTTCCTCCAGCACCTAATTATTGGCCTCCTCAATATCCTCTTCAACTTCGACAACTTGCGGCGGTTCCACATCTTCATTCGCATTCAGAACATTGAGGTTATTCACGTTGGCCAATTGATGCAACACATTCAACTGTTGTAGGTTATGTGCATTCTGCGCTTGCGCCTGCTGTGCTTGTATATCATTGTTTTGATTATTATTATTGGCTGCTTCACGTTGTGCTTCCAACGCGATCATTTTCTGCCGTTTCTCTTCCATTAACTTCTCACGATGTTTATGAATAAAATCCCTTACATTCGGTAAGCCTTGAATGACGCACGCCGACAACGCCGATCTGTAAATATTCATATCAGTCGCTTCGTACCATTCATTCGTACGCTCATCATAACACTCCACGTGGTAAATGGTGGTCACACCATTGAAGCCACCAATAACAAAAATCATATCATCGATCACTTCGATTGCAAAGTTACTCCTTGGATTGTACATGTCCGGGATTTGGGTCCAGGTGTTCGTCGCTGGGTTATACTTCTCCCCGCTGCACATCCGGCTGATACCGTTGAATCCACCAACGACATAAACATGCCCATGGTAAGATATACAGGACACTCCGGATCTTCGTGAACGCATCGGGTTGATCAAAGTCCATTGATTCGTCTCAATATCATAAACCTCAGCGGAATGCATGCATTCCTGCCCATTGAAACCACCGGTGATGTAGATTTTACCATTGAGGGTACATGCGCTTGCGTCTGATCTTTGCATATTCATAGGACTAATCAAAGTCCATTGATTGGTCTTCGGGTTGAATTTCTCAGCGGTATTCTGACGATGGTGACCATCATAACCTCCCATGGCATAGATGGTATTATTGTACACTGCGGTACTGACATAACAACGACGTGCGTGCATCGGGGCAGCTTCCCGCCATGTTTTTGTCACAGCGTCAAAACATCGACAACTGTTGAAGTAGTCCATTCCATCAAAACCTCCTATAACATAAATCTCATATCCCACCACTGCTGTACCATGATAAGCACGTGGTCCACTTGGGTCTGTTTCTTCAACCTTCACCCAGCGATCTGCTCTGGTATCATAGGTTTCCATGTAATTCGTTGGGGAACCCCCACTCCAACCTCCCAGAGCAAACAACACCTCATGTGGGACCCGTGGGCGAGCTATCTCTGGAGTTGGTACTTCTCCATCACGATGTGAGATGGTTTCCAGGTCATATAAAATTTTAAGGTTTCGATGATCATTGGACGGGAGTCATCACTGCTGGTAACATATGGATGGTCTTTAACGTGTTCTAAAAAGAATTGTGTGTCTAAAAGTCCTAGTCGGATGCATTTCATGAGTGTAACAATGTGTTTCTTGCGTTCGTCGGGTTTGAGGTTAATCCATCTCAGAATAGCCTCCCAAACCATTTCTTCACTTTTTACATTGAGCTCATCAGCGTTGATGATCGTCTGCAGGTCATCAACTGGTAGATTGACTAATTCAGAGCTTTCAACTGCTATCTGAGGAAAATATCGCATGATATACTTCCAGCAAGCGTCGTGCAGTTTTTGTAAAAATTGATTTTTCGCGAATTGCATTATACCGATGCAATTGCTCGGAGTTATGGTTTGTTCCAGATAATCACAGCACATGTCCAAGATACCCAAAATGCTTAAATAATCTGCGGTTGCAATTATTTTATAGACATTCTCTTGGGTAATGTCCAGTTTTCGCAGATAGGCGTAGTTTATCAACAGGATCATCATTTCAGGGGAGACGCCTGGTAAAAGGATGTTTGTCTTGTTCTTACCATGGAGCGATGTTGTAAATACAGCTCTAAAGATTCAAAAATCACATTTAAACATTAAAACTTAAAAATTTAATTTTTAGGTTATTAAATATTACTTAAAATAAGCACTGCATGAGCATAGAATGGCTCTGTGAATAGGATACACAGAACCATCGTCCAGCAAGATGGTCGCATCGCAAAGTTGATTAGACTGTTGAAGTTCATAGAGTGCTTGCATTGCTGGAATGCTCAAGCGACGGCCCTCGCCAAACTTGATGGTTTCATGCGGGCCGTCGGTGTTACTGCTGGTAGCCGGCTGCATTTGCGTCATCGCCGCCATTTTGCTAACTAACAAGAACTAGCACAAGCTATTACACAAGCTCATCTGATTCTAACACCTGTTTAGTGTATGTTTTTAATGAGAATGTGTGTGTGGTGTATGAGCGTGTGTTCCCGAAGCGATTGATTGAAGAAAATACGCGAGAAAGTTTGTGGTAAAATCGAAGAACACGACGCCAGTGGAGGATTTCTTGTGCTTGTGGTTTTGAAAGGATACTGTTACGAATCAATCTGGAATAAAATGGGCAAAATGTTTAAGAGGGGTTTGTAGGAATCAAGAGAAAACAAAGTCTTACTTTGATATTTTCGGCCGTTTTTTTGCCTTCCCACAACCAGATTTCAATATTTGTAAATTATTCGCTAGACAATTGATTTCACTGTACGTTGTTGCAGGAGGCGGCGAGTCTGTTATTGAAAATTGTGAGTTGGTAAAAAGTTTGTATGTTGAGGTAGAAATATCGAATATTTGTGTAGAATTGTAAATATAATATTGGGGAACACTGATAATTTGGGCGGATTACTTGAATGATGTATAAAATATCAGAAACGTCAAAATTCAATAATCTGTTCGATTCAAATCTGTCTAGGCACGTTATTTTTCCATGATACTGTTATCGTATCTAGGCAAAGTCATTGTAATAACATTCATTCAGACTTCATTCTTGAATTTCAAAAGGAAAATTAATTTTGTTTTCATATTTCAGATTTTTTTGAGGTTTTTAGATTCTGGTGTAAGTATAAAGTGATGGTATTATGTTGGATATATTAAAATTGCATTCAGGTGGTCTGAAAAATTGTTTTGCTAGCGTGGGATGAAAAAACTTTGTTTATTTTTAACGAGAAATTAAATATAATTAGAAATTAGGGTTATTGATGAAGCTCCGAATCCAAATGCATCAATTTAGACGTGCAAGAAGTTGCATATCTTACTAAACACACTAAAAAATAAATCTTATAAGAAAATAATAAAAATTGCCGTTTATTTTACAAATTTAATTAATTTTAACGAAAATATATGTTTTGATTACTTAAATCACGACTTAAATGATGAATAAAATGTCAGAAACGTCAAAATTAAATAATAATATTCAATTACATTGTTGTAGTATATTAATTTTTGTTTTAAATTTCAAAACTTTTGAATTTTCAACATTTGGATGGAATATAGAATATCAGTATAGTTTTTCAAATATAACATTGCACCTAGTTGACCCAAAAAACAGTTTTCCCCGCGTGGGAGGTAAAAACTTTGTTACTTTTTAACAAAAAGTTATTCATAATGTAACCTTAGTATTTGTGAGGTTATTGATGAAGCTCAGGTTCCATTTGCGTCATTTTACGCGCACAAAAAGTTGCATACCTTACAAAACACCCACAAGAAGAAATATTATTGAAAAATTAGGATAATTTGTGTTTATTATACTTATTTATTATGTTTACTTAAATATATTGTTCAGATTATTCACATAAAAACATTTTTATTGAAATCTGAAACAAATCCCATTCTTCTCTCGTCAATATCTCATTAGAAATCAATGTTAATCCATAACTCCATAACTCCATAACAAAACAACCAATTCCTAATCTGCAGAACGCCGCAATGTAATCGGTAACTCACCGTGGAAAAGTGGCCAACCCGTCAGCGGAAAATCGACGGTAAATCGCCGCGTAAATCGGGGAAAACCGGCGCTTCGATCGCACGCCCTGCATTCAGGTGGTGTCGACCGAGGAGCGCACAAAACACGCGAAAACACCACAGCAGTACGCTCGCGAGCGCCTCACACGCATTTAACAAATTGTCTTTAACTTTAAACTCACAACAATCAAAACAACCCTTTAAAAAATTTTAACAAAAAAAACTAAACTAAAAATCAAACCAGTGTTTTAATCATTAAAAAATACTTCAAAGCGTTTCACGATGAAACTCGGATTGTTTGTCGCGTTGTTACTCTTAGTCGGCAACGTGGAGCGCATCAAGGCGCAAAACACTCTCATCGAAGCCATCCCGGAACCAATCAACAAGGAAATGAAGGATCCACTGGACTGTCACCGAAGTACTTACACCTATCGTGTGACTCAAAGCGATGCAGTTGGGAAACAATGCTGGGATACTGTCACTGTTATGGCTTGTTGGGGAAGATGCGACTCAAACGAGGTAAAAATAAAAAATATTTTTAAAAATTTTTAAAATTCAATTAATTATTATTTATTATTATTATTATTATAATTATTAGATTTCCGATTGGCGTTTCCCATACAAAAGTCCTCACACCCTGTCTGTGTCCACTACGGTCGTAGCCAAGCCGTAGTCCAACTGCGACATTGCGAAGAAGGCGCCTCTGAAGATGCTCGTCGCTACGAGTACCTGGAGGCGGCCGGCTGCCGCTGTCAGTTGTGCTCATCGTCGGATACATCCTGCGAAGGATTGCGATATCGTCCGCATCGTTCGCATCCCGATCAACTTGGATTCCGCGCTTAATTTCAGAGAGATATAAACTTGATTTAAAACCCAAGCGAAAAATTCTGTACTTGTATAAACATGTCTCGAACGGTTTATTACTCCTGCACATCTAATTAGCGCTTTTTATTATATCGATATAAAGGCGGAGTGGGCGGTTAAAGCTCGTCATAGGCTGGGTGATGAGCTTTCACTTGTGTACACAATCGTATAATATTTATTATGTTTTTCTATGTTGGTTAATACCTGTGTATTGGGATTATTTGATGGTGAAATGTATGTATTCTGTAATATAAAGTATTTTTTGTAGAAAGTAAATAAATTTATTAAATTAACTTGATTTGGTGTTTATTTATTGAAAGTTTTATGGATTTGTGGTTTAAAGGTGTTTATTTTATTGGACTTTTGACTAAAGTTGGTTAGTAAACATGATCTGTCAATAACCTAACCTAAAAATCGTAAAAACGCAAAATTTGGAGTAAATTTAATTAATAAAGGCGTTTTTTTCTCCTTTACGTGCTTAAAAGTACTTTGTTTTACTGCTTTAATGATTATATTGGTTAACAAGCACCAGCTGACATTAATTTAACCTCAAAATCCTAAAAATAACATATACCTATTTAATACTTATATAAAATTAACAAACCAGAAGTTTTAGACTTTTTAATGAAAAAAAGTTTTACTAAAAGCTTCTGTTTATAAATTTAAGCTTAAAAATGTTTTGTAGCATTGCAATAATGTAAAAAATGGTTAAAACCTAAAAAACTGCATGATTTTAACCTCAAAATCACCCAAATACTAAATTTTAATGCAAATTAAAATTAAAAACATGTTTTTCACGTTCTAAGTGTTTCAAAATATCAATTCACTAACTTATATATTATTATCTTTTGTTTTCTTGTTTAATTAAACCCCGAAAAAGTATTTTATGCATTAATAATTGAATCCTAAAACTTTGAATACTTTTCCAACCAAAATTTTGATTTGGGATAATCGAATTTAAAACCCACGTCGCAATAATTTTGAGGTCTGGCGCATTATTTGTTCAATTAAACAAATAATCGGATATTTTCGTGGCCTGCACGGCGCGCATTAATCGGGCGCGACACGATGCGCGACCATTTTCCACCCGCACGCCAAGAACGCGCCCTTAAGTGATTGGAAAATGCTGTTTAAACAAGTTACATCCACGCATTTTAAACGAGCCCACAGACCTAATGTACTCACACGATCATGCGATCTCACAAGATAAGATGTTGAATCTGCGTCGGATGCATCACGTCGATTTACATTTGTTGATTTGGGGATTAATATGATCTATATGTAAGAAGAAAATATTACTAAAAATAGAATTTTGGTTTCAAATCATAAAAATATTTTAATATTTTTAAAATCAGAATAATTTATTTTCTGTATTTCCACAAAAAATAAACTAATAAAGAATAAAAGTGTATTAAAGTACTTTAGTCACTGGTTTTAGTCACGGGGTGAGGTTTAGCATCTATAACCTCAAATTTTCCAGTAGTATGCAAGCGAATTTCAAAGATTTAATAAACAAAAGTTTAAATACAAAAATTTCAACGTAAAAATAAATTAGAAATAAAAAAATAGCTTAAGCATAACGTGGCTAAACGTTGTTATACACTCGATTGATTAAACGCTTGCTACGTTTACTCTAAATCACTCTCGTGACAAAAATCCTTTTTTATCCACTTGATACTTAATATATCATTATGTATTTACATTAATGTCATGTTTGAGTTGCGGTACGACTATCGAACATATAAATATTGACGTTATTTATATTGCGCAATGTTACAAAATTCCAAAAATAATATTCCACTTCCAAGAAAACATAAAAACAAGATAATACCCCTAAGTGTTCTGGAAAGTAGGTGTTGCATTTGCAATTGTGCAATTTTCCCACCTTCTTTCCGCTCGATCAAACAATAGTGAATATTCTTCTGGAAATGTAGACAATGAATATGTAAGTAAGCGCAAATGGAGAGTGTGAATGTAAAATACGCAAATGAATTCATTTCCACTTCGCATTGCACTGTTTGATGCCGTTTATAGAAGATAAAATAGAAACCTGTAAAAATTTGGTTCTCAAAAATGCTTAAAAGTACTCATAACCAATCTGCTTACAAGCGTCAGGAAGAAGCATATTTAGTTGCATATATTGTAGAAGTTTATTCTTTATTCTTTAGACTTTTGACTTCATTCTTTAGACTTTTAGACAAGATGAACCTTCAGGAGATTCAAAAGATTGAAATCTTGTACTGTGCATTATTTATTAATCTGTTACCTTTACGTTTTCCTCTTGAGAAAATATCCAAACTCTTTTGTGCTAAAAATAGCCGGTGCGATTTAAAATTTATTACGAAACTAAAATGATAGATTAGTTTTTTTTCAGTGCGGTGAGAAAATATAATAGCTTCCTACCTGGAATATTTCACGTGTTTTATTAGACAGATTAAATAACTTCATTCACAATTTTTTTTCCTTTTTTCTTTAGAAGCATGTGGAATGTTATCTCATTTAATTCATTATTTAAAACGTATTTTTGGTTGAATTCAATTAAAAATGTATGTTTTACATGGGTACATGCGTAAAAATACGTTTATAGTAATAAAATGTTTCTGCAGCGCGTTTAGAGTGATCAGACGTGAAGCGTTTCATTGTTTCATGTGAAAACTTCCCTTGTGCAACTTGAGCGCTCACGAGTGGGTGTGCGTAATTCGAGGGAACAAAAAAGCGCTCGACACCCGCAATTTTGTCGTTTGAATTTTTTAGCACTCGTTCGTTAATTAAAAAATTGATTCGCGTCACTTGGATGTTAAAGGTTTGGCGATGTGTTAATTCCAATCAAAATGTGAATGTGATTTTGTTTTCTCTTTTTTATAATCGCTAATGTGTTTATTTGTATATATTTTAAATTATAAAATGTATAATTGGTTGCATATATAGAGTTATGCATCCATATATACACATCTGTCATAGTTTTAATAACATAACAAGGTTATAAACACATGAAATCAAATTTTTCATACTTTTAATTTGTTTTTTGTTAATAACAAGCTTAAAATTCAATATTTTTATTTATTTTTACTGGATTGCAGGTCTATAAAAACAATAAAATATTTAATTAATCTATTTTAAGAATATCGACATTTCAGTTGAATAAAACAAAAAATTCCAGCATTGAGTGAAATACTCGTAAGGAAGGTGTAGATAATGCTATGACATGACGGGAAATCGTTGACATATTCGCGGTAAAGAAATCTAATTAATGCCGCGTTTCATTGGCGCCTATTAAATCGTTCACGATCGACATGGTGGAGGCGCGCAAGATGTGATTTATGAATGCAATGCTCGGTAATATCGGTTAAAAATTCGAAAAAAATTACAATGAAAATTTAAAATTAATTTGACGGGTTTTATTTTTAAACGTAGTTTAATACACTTTTCGCTCATCCTACGTGTTCGTGTCGATATAATTGAACAATAACATAATCAACGGGTATTCTCCAGCGAGAAGACAAGACGCAACAAGAGACTTGGTTTTTATCGCACGGCAACACGGCGAAAAGTTTTGCGGGTGACATAATTCGATTAGCATTTTAATTGTTGAACGATAATTTAATTATTGATGAAAAGAACACAATTTTAAGGCGGGTGTTAACAAAAAAACAAGTTAACAGCGTATAAAATTACGCGTTTTATTAATTCTTAATCGTGTTATACTATTTTAACTATGAGAGAAGTGTATAATTGGTTGCCTAACTAAAAAAATACAAGTAGTTGTGTATTTTGTAAGTAAAAACGTAATTATTCATATAATATTATTCATATTTAATTTTTGAGCTCTTGGGATGAAAATATAACAAGATGTTTATAATTATAATACATTTAAATATAAACAATATCAAAAAATTCACATTTTGCAAGTTATTCACCATATTATGTTATTTTCACTATGACATAAGTGTATAGTTGGTTGCCTAACTCAATATATGCAACCAGTCATATCTTATATGTTTTATAAGTAAAAACGTGATTATTTACATGATATTATTAATAATATTTTGTTTTATGATGAGAATATAATGTCATGTTTATAATTATAATGCACGTAATGCAAACATGAAGTGAATGTACAAGATAAATGCCTAAATAATTGTCTAACAGTTGTAATACAACGCAAGCAACAAGTTAATTAGTTCCTTGATAAACATTTCATGCGCCATACTTACTCATCTCGGTAATAACCCAGACACAACGGGGTGCGTTTAAATTCATTCATTCATTTCCACCCAACTCGTTTGTATTCCACCTAAAAAGCTTAC
Source organism: Dalotia coriaria (assembly GCF_025399875.1). Taxonomy (NCBI): domain Eukaryota; kingdom Metazoa; phylum Arthropoda; class Insecta; order Coleoptera; family Staphylinidae; genus Dalotia; species Dalotia coriaria. The sequence goes on from NW_027045445.1 coordinate 9,470,480, forward strand.
AGATTAAAATTTGCGCTTGAAACATAAAAAGCTTTCGGAATTAAATAAACCCCAAAACAAACTTAAATAAATTTATTTAGGTATTTTTATAATTATTAATAATAATATAATAAAATTACTTCATTTACTGTTTTAATTTACTGTTTCTTATCTTTTTTTAAATTTTTTGCTTTTTTGTGTTTGATGGTTGTTTTTGACATTTGTGAAAATGCACAGTAATTATACGCGCAAAAGTCAAGCAGATTACGATGATAATACGCAGATTTCCATCAGAATGGAGTATTTTGCACTCATAATGAAATATGAGATTCGCCGGCAGTCTTAGCGCGACTCACAATAAAATTTGCATTTCGGCGGAGCGGCCCCGTTAATGCCTTGTAAACAACTGTTGTCTAAGCATGACAATTTAATGAGGAGAACTCTTAATTCTTACTAATACCGCTTAGGATTAAATGAAAAAAGAAGTTAAGCTTGCCTGGGACGTCATCAACCTCAACTGCTTATAATATATTATATTAATTAATAATAAATCTAACACCCACGCTCCAACTGCCAAAATTCTAGTCTAATATTTTCTTTGATTGACAATATAAGCTATGAATTAATTAATATTTATGTTTACGTTTTTTTTTGTGCTTAAATATTACTTATTTATAGTTCGTATAAAACTTAATGGCGTGTTATAGGTGTAGCATTCATTTAGTTTTTTGCCACTTCAACTTTTTTCTCGTACTTCGTCGTAATACGCGTATTTGTTGTTTGTCGTCTGTTGGGTGTTTGCAAATTTTATCTTGTTTAGTCGTAAACTAAGTTTTATTGCTTTGCGTACCACTCGCATATTGTTTGGAATTAGTGTCATGGTGAAAGAATTTTATAATATAAATATTTTTTATTTGGGATGAAAATTTCGGGTATTCCGTTATTATTTTGGTCAGTTGATGACGGTATAATTGTTCATGACATATTTTTATTCCAAAGTATGTTTTTATTTATTATTTATGTTCTTTTTAATAAAATTTAAGAATTTCTTTGCTTTGGCGCAATAAAAAGTAAAAACTGTCAATATAATAAAAGAACACTATTAAATGTGTATTTTGGGTTGCAGTCTAGCATTTGTAAACGTAGCTATAACTGTCAACTGTCAAAATCGAACAAAACCAATAAAACTAGTTCAAATGTCAACAGAATAAAAGTACACAAGTAAATTTGTATTTTGGGTTGCAGCCCACTATTTGCAAACGTAGTTATAACTGTCAACTGTCAAACTGCAGCCTAATCAATTAAACACACCGAAAATAATTTTAACTTTAAGTAAAAAAATCAAATAAAACTGAAAGAAATAAAAATGTCAGACAAATAATTTTACTAAAATTCAAATATTCTAATTGTAAACATCAATTATTTATCAAATATTTCCCAATCATATAAATTGAATATAAGCGGATATTAATACCAAACAAAACAATTATTTACCTGTATTCACCACTAATTTCCGTTCAGTTCGAGCCTAATTACAGTTTTTGTGTATTTAATTAGTTAATTAACGCGTCACCTACCTTTTTCCAAAGCAGTCACGCTGCTTCTCCGCAATGTATCGCTCCACTCGTAATTTCCACGACCCGCAACACTAGTTGTTCATGTTTCTGGTAAAATTATTCAAAAAGAAGAAAGAAACAAGACATAATTGCACTCACTTCATACGGACTTTATTATTTTAATACACAGTTACATTATCATTTATAATTATTTATTTAAATGAAGTGTACTACATGAACAGTAAGAATATAGCATTTTTCTTCACAATGTGCAGATATAGAATAGACTCTGAATCTGGAGTAGTACTCCTAATATTTCGTAAAGAGACGTAGATATTTGTGTTTTCTCATAGACGTGTTTGTTTCTTCAGTCAGCATCAGTCAGTATAATTATATTTACATACTTAATTACACATCACTTAATCGATAATTATATTATATACATTTTTTCATTTAATTTTTTCATTTTTCTTGCAACTGACAATCATATAGCTAATTTTTTCTAAAGAATATTTTAGATTAGGTTTTGAATGTTTTTTTTTTTTTTGTGTTAAAATAAATATGTGATATGGTTTTCTTTGTTAGTTTTGTCCTGGGGAATTTCCTGCAACAATACTAATATTTAGAGGTTAAGTTATTTAATTTGAAGTTAAAATAAAGTTTGGTTATGTTAAACTTTAAATAAAACTAATTTGACACCGGATTATTTCTGTGTGTTTCTAAACCCAAATCGCATTACGATGATTCAATAAACGCAAATAAAACTTTCGATAAAATTCCACTTTAGAGATTACCGCCTGGCCCAATTTGAAAATCACGCATTCCGCGAATATTAAAGGTTAAAGTTTTACTTGTTTGCGACAGACTGAAAGCTTATAATGCGGAAAGTGTAATTAAAAGTTCCCAGCGGCGTTCAAAATTAAATGAAATTAAATTTTGTCGTATTTTTTGGAAAACAGAAAAGGGTACGATAGCCAATTGATACCTGTTGATAAAGTTAAGTACCTCGAGTGTCAATTGATGGCATGCGTAGTTTAATCCTTCTTGCAGTGATAGCAGGAGCAGCTGGTGGCGCTCTTGAACGTCAGAGTTCGGACGCCATCCACGCAGAGCACGCGTGCCTCCACCGGCTCCGTATCCATAATGTTGCAGCATTGTCCCACGGAAGTCACCGGCTGCGTGGGGCTTGCCTTCGGCCCTGATGGCACCGCCCAGCTTTCGCAATAACCGCGGCATGCGTTCGTCGTCATGTGGAACTCGACACAATCCGGGATGCTAATTTTTCTTGTGTGGCCTAGAGAAATAGTAAATAAATGTTTCCTAAGTGTATTATGTGTTGAATTTGTTAATAAAATTCGGAATTTTAATTGAAAAACAAGAAAAACATCGAATATCACATTTTAGCGCCATCTGTGTTCAAAATATTTAACTATATTTATGATTAAATGTCAATATTAACTTTAAACCTTAATTTTAGACTTAAAAGTTAAAATTCTGCATAAAAGTTGCCTATATACTTCTCCACAGTCAATAATATCTCTACACCAAATATTATTAAAATATTTTCAGTGGTTTTTGAGTAAAAGCGTCACAAACAAACACATAAACTAAAATTTGCGTTAAAAACCTAAATTATATTAAAATTATGACTAATTTCAATATTATTAACTAAATAACGCTTTTTCCTGCCTAAAAAGTTTTAAAACTAAGTTATCCAATCAAACAGTATCTATCAATGTGTTTTGACACAATGACATCCACGGATATTGATTCTGCATGCTACTAACATGTCGAATGTTAGAATGAGTGAAAAGTAATTTCCTCAAAGTCCGTCTAACAGATAATCGTCACCAACTATGCGCGGATAAATCCGGAATGTGCGAATCCATGCAAATGTCCCGCTCGTAACTTATTCGCTCGTTAAATTATTATCGCAATGTAGTTAAATGTAATAAAATTTGACACATTAACCACACATTGATTGACGCACATTAATGGAGTTTGGAATTTCGCACACGTGATACTAACCAAACATAATAATTAAGTGAATGCTGATTAATTTGATCACTCACCGACTTTATGACATCCTGGCTTCTGCCATGTGTCGCGGGCGTTTACGGACGTAGACAGAAAGGCGTTGGAGAGCGAGATGGCTGCGATGAGAAACCACCAAGTCAGCATTCTGAAAATATTAAATTTATTGAGAGTTATTGAGATTTTTATCAAGTTTTTCTGAGTGTTTGTGGGTTTTTAGAAGTTTTCGCACCTGAGAATATCAGAACGCGCCGTTTTGCGCTCGCCGATCACCTGCCGTCGTCCTTCGCTGCGATTGCACTATGTGCGTGCGTGCGGCGCTCGCTGCTCTTTGAATCTCCGCGGGGCGTCTTCGGCGACCGCCGCCGGCGTTCGCCAATGGCGCGCGAACCACCCCCGCAGCGTGAGCGTCATTCGCCGCCCGCCGAAAAATCTGCGCACCACGACTGCCATCGTAATCGCATTGCGAATCTATCACCGACGTCAGCGGGCCGTGACACGCGCGGTTGGTATTCGCATCGGAAGAATTACATATCGCTTACTTTGTTTCAGCGGCGGGCTGTTTATGCATTTACACGCTTCAAGAGACTCTCAGCTTCATAATCTCTTAAGTCTGTTTGGCGTCAGACGCGTTATGCATTTCCAGTGAATTTTCAATGCGCGGAAGTGATGCCGTTTTACATTTTGCTATTTTGTGGCGCGTGTTTTGTAGCGGCTTCAATGCGCGCTTTTTGCGGTCATTAATAGATTATGCACTCGAATATTAATAGAGCACGCCTACACTGTATTAAATGTAAGTTCAGGGAATTTACGCTTTTATGAAAATACCTGCGTGATGTAAACACAACTTACCTAATTAAATTATTATTAAATTTAATTCGCAAACATGTTTCAGTACTAATTTATCAAAAACTATTTTAAGTATTCAATTCTAGTCTTTGATACTTGTTTAAGTTATTAGTGTGGCGGTTATAAAGAAATTTAATCATTTAATTATGTTTTATCATTGATAATTTGCAAATTCAGCGAATCTTTAAGAAAAAAATAAAGAAACCAAAGTAAAATGATAAAAATCACTTAAGAACTATTGAATAATAAATAAAAAATACTTTATTTATAAAATATGCTACTAATAATAGTTATTTATTGCAAATTTAACAAAAAGTAAAATTTAATTTTATAAATTTGTTAGTTTAAGATATGCAACCCAACATACAATCCACGGAGCAACTGGTGGCATAATAAGACTGAAATAATTAACACAGCCACCACAGGTACACAATGTACTTGTTTCACCGATAATTTCTACGAAATAAATGTTGACTTGATGCAGGTAGGTTTATCAAACCGATAATTGCATACTGTATTCATATAGGACACAATTTATTTCAGGTGACAGTTTCCACACTGTGACAAAATCAAAGTCAACCTGTAGCTTTCCCACAAGCACTTCAAATTATCAACTTCACTAAAACATCATTTTTTATTTGTCAACTAAATTAACACACAAACAAAATGATGGATGAACTAGAAGATGACATTCCGGATGAATTCAAAGGCACGCTGCAAATCACACGTGATGTGTCCAAGAGTGAGGATTTAGGGAAAACATCTCCAAGTAATGGCAGTGAGACTTCTTCAGTTGATGATAAAATTCTAGGCAGCAATGTGAATGATGATTCAACAGTGGAATCACCACCAAAAACCTTACTTACTAATATTACTGAAAAGAGTAATACATCAACAAGCACTGCAGAAGTTGTATCAGTTTATTATTTTGTATTTTTTAGTCACTCCTTTGGTTAGGAGAATATCAACAGGTACCAAAAACTCTCTCAATGGCATCAAAACTGTGAACCATTCAGCAATTGCCCTGCAAGCTGAGACTGCAACAAATTATTTTACTTATCGTGATGGGATTATTGACAAGGCTGTTGGAGATTGCATCTCAGACATCATCTCAGAAGTGGATGGTGCTTTAGTTGGCAAATATTTATTAACAGAGTAAAGAAAAATTACAAAAAATTATTTATGACTTATAATTTATGTATTTATTAACTTATAGGATTAACCTATGGGATTCAGACAAGGAAAGATTGATTCTACTGATGACAAACTGTGTAATCAGTGTGAAGTATGATTTTATTGCGTTGAAAATACTTGAATATCGTCGAATTTTCCTTAAAAACTTGGATAATGTTGTGATTGGAGATTTGGTTTATCCACCTGGCTCATTAGTGCCGTAAGTATTAAGATTTATTTGATTTTTGAGGGAAAAAATGTAAAATTTGAATGATTTTGTGATTTGTGCACGCAAAAAGTCGCTTAAGTGGCTTTGCTGATGGATTGACCAACATGGTTCATAGTTGTTGGACGCAAACGCATATTAATCCTTATGAAGCTTTCAAGCCAAGGTTTGACACTACCAAAACATAAAACAATTTTGTTTTTTTTATATTTAAGTTTTTACATTTGATTTTCGTGTTTTTTTTTTCTGTTTCTTTTCCTTTTGATATCACGAATAATATTTTATTTAAAATTTAGGGATCGGAATGCAAGAGGTGTACGCCTAATGTGGAACCGCGGTGAACCATTGAAATTCGCTGTAAAATGGAACCCGTTCAACGACGACGCGCCGATTTTCACTCTCACTTCTCATCCTTTGTACTATCACACCGAATGCAACGATGACGACCGCCTGATGTTCAGTTTCGACGAATTCCTGGATAAATTACGTTTGATCATAGGACGAGAGAACTACGACAATGTTACCATTCATCATAAATCAATCGTGTTGCAGAATTACGTCGGGTTAAGTTCGCTCATACATAATCGCAACACGCTTGGTTTCTTTAAAGTTAGGGGTAAATTTAGTTTCTGAATATTCTTGCCTGGAGCGCATTTAATTTATATATCTATCTGGCAACTTATCTAAGTCTTGTTGTGATTTTAAGTATTTAATATTCATAGTCGATTTTGTTGTGACTATAACTATACATTTCTTTAGGGATAGAGTATATGAAATATAAATCTTGCAACTATTAAAGTATTGGATATAATATACTAAATATCTGGTGTAGAATAGACCTCCAAACCTGTTATTTCGTGAAGACAAAAGGAATCATCAATAATAAAAGCACGTTTGCTTCTTTTCTTTATTTTGTTCCGCCAACTTCACAGATATGCACAACTTGCCCTCTTTCGCGCAATTATGCACGTAGCCACTTAACCCCACCACTTTTTGCGGGTTGTCCACTCAAAGGGCAACCCTTGGCAATCACAGTCCTCAAACGTGCCAAAGTCGTTCAATAGTCCATTCGCACATATCTAAGTCCTCTTCTCTTTCCTCTGTTTACATTGATCAGAAAGTTAAAGAAGTTAGCTGTGATAATAACTCCCAAAAATTGTTTTTAATTCAAATTGCTTTCGTGTCTACCTTAGAAATTAGTTCATGTAGATGTCGCTACAATAGAGCAATGTGTATTTGAGTTGTCAGCGGCACGTTGTGCAGCTGATGTAATTCTACCGATTTATTTCAGTAATTACGCGATAAGTTGAAATAACTCGGAGTATTTGAATCGTTCAGGTGAAATATTTCATCATTCACGATGGAAAACCAAAGAGTGCAGGACATTCCTCGCGTGCCTGAGTCAATCGACTTTCCTCAAGAGGAAGAGAAGATCCTAACCTTATGGAAGGAATTAGACGTGTTTAGAACTTGCTTAAAACAGTCGAAAAATAAACCCAGGTACGTTAAAATATAATCTATCTATAAAAGTAAGCATATTTAATTAGATTTAACACTAAAATATTTAAAATCAATATTCAGATATTCATTTTACGATGGTCCTCCATTCGCGACCGGCCTTCCGCATTATGGTCACATCCTAGCAGGAACAATCAAAGACGTTGTAACTCGTTATGCACATCAACAAGGATTCCACGTAGAACGTCGTTTTGGTTGGGATACTCATGGTCTACCAGTTGAATTTGAAATTGACAATGCCCTGGGAATCAAAGGCCCTGAAGATGTTGCCAAGATGGGCATTGGCAATTACAATGCAGAATGCAGAAAGATTGTCACAAGATATGTCAATGAATGGGAGAGCATCATGACCAGAATTGGCAGATGGATTGATTTCAAAAATGACTACAAAACCCTATACCCATGGTTCATGGAGACCATCTGGTGGGTATTCACTCAGATGTACAACAAAGGACTTGTCTATCAAGGCAATAAAGTGATGCCTTACTCCACTGCTTGCAATACACCACTGTCAAACTTTGAATCTGGCCAAAATTACAAAGATGTAATTGATCCAGCTGTAACAGTCAAGTTACCCATCATTGGAGATAAAGATAAAGCTTCTCTGCTTGTTTGGACTACAACACCATGGACACTACCATCAAATTTAGCAGCATGTGTACATCCAGCACATAAATATGTCAGGGTAAAGCAGACATCCACAGGAGAATTTTACATCGTTATGGAAGCACGTCTTGAAGCTGTGTTCCAAGAAGGCGATTATGAAGTAAAAGAAACCTTCCCAGGTGCTAAACTGAAAGGTTTGGAGTACGTGCCGATTTTTAATTACTTTGCTGATCAAATGAAGAAACAAGGTGCGTATAAAGTCTTATTGGATGATTATGTCACCCAGGAGAGTGGTACTGGTGTGGTACATCAAGCACCATATTTCGGTGAAGACGATTACCGCGTTTGTCTTGCAAATGGTGTTATCACTCGTGATCAGGACCCGATCTGCCCTGTTGATGCGAGTGGGAGATTCACATCTGCCGTTACTGATTACCAAGGGCAGTATATCAAGGATGCTGATAAGCACATCATCGCGTATTTAAAAGCAAATGGAAGATTGTTTCATCACAGTCAAGTGAAACATAGTTATCCCTTCTGTTGGCGTTCAGATACTCCATTGATCTACAGAGCAGTGCCTTCCTGGTTTGTACGCGTTGAACACATGTCTGAGGAACTTCTAAAGTCAAACTCATCAACATATTGGGTACCTGACTTTGTAAAAGATAAACGTTTCGGTAACTGGTTGAAAGAGGCGCGTGATTGGGCTGTTTCACGTAATCGTTACTGGGGTACACCTATTCCTATCTGGATGTCTCCTTCCGGGGATGAAATGCGTTGTATTGGAAGCATTGCTGAGCTGGAAGAGCTCACCGGATTGAAAATCACGGATATTCATCGCGAGAGCGTTGATCACATAGAAATTCCATCTCGTATCCCGGGTAATCCTCCATTAAGACGTGTCCCTGAGGTGTTTGACTGTTGGTTTGAGTCTGGTTCGATGCCATATGCACAAATGCATTACCCATTCGAGAATGTGAAGGAGTTTGAGGAGGCTTTCCCAGCGAATTTCATTGCTGAAGGTATTGATCAGACCAGAGGATGGTTCTATACTTTGTTAGTGGTTTCCCAATGCTTGTTTGGTAAGGCACCGTTTAAGAATTTGATTGTAAATGGCTTGGTTTTGGCTAGTGATGGACAAAAGATGTCCAAACGTAAGAAAAACTATCCGGATCCGCTGGAAGTTGTTAGGAAATACGGTGCTGATGCGCTCAGATTGTATTTGATAAATTCACCGGTTGTACGCGCGGAAAATCTAAGATTTAAAGAGGAAGGTGTTCGTGATATCGTGAAAGATGTCTTCCTTCCTTGGTACAATGCATTCAGATTCCTTTTGCAGAATGTAGAGTCTTATGTGGTGGATAATAAGGTTCCATTCAAGTATTCGGAAGTTGACATGAAGAGTACTAATATAATGGATAGATGGATCTTGTCATTCACGCAATCATTGCTTGATTATGTCAGGAAGGAAATGGCGCTGTATCATTTATACACTGTTGTGCCCCGACTTACGAAATACATCGATTATTTGACTAATTGGTACGTACGCATGAATCGCAAGCGTCTAAAGGGTGAAGGTGGCCTTGAAGACTGTCGCCAGGCTTTGTTCACTCTCTTCAATGTATTGTTGAATATTGTTAAGATGATGGCGCCGTTTGCGCCTTTCTTGGCTGACAATATGTTCCAATACTTGAAGAAATTGACCGATGAGGAAGCCGACAGTGTTCATTACCTTATGCTACCAACTCCCAATGAAACATTGATCAATCTTGATATTGAACGAGCTGTAAGTAGGATGCAGAGCGTCATTGAATTGGGCAGAGTAATCCGCGATAGGAAAACTATCCCTATTAAGTACCCGCTACCGGATGTGGTTGTTATTCATCAAGATTCTAAGTATATCGATGATGTTGTATCTTTGGAGCCTTATATACTTGGTGAGTTGAATGTTAGGTCAATGACAACCACAACAGACAAGAGTAAGTACGGTGTTACTTTAAGAGCTGAACCAGATCATAAAACGCTTGGATTGAGGCTAAAGAATGACTTTAAAGCAGTTACCGCTGCTATTAAAGCTTTGGGTGATGGTGAGATTAATCAGATGGTGCAGGATGGTCACAAAATGATCTGTGGACATAAGATTGGCATCGAGGAAGTCCGATTGATCTTTAAATCTGACGATGTGACTTCATCGAAGTATGAGGTGCATAGTGACAATGATGTTTTGGTGTTGCTGAACGTGACACCGGATCAGTCTATGCAGGATGAGGGTACTGCCAGGGAGATAATTAATCGTGTGCAGAAACTTAGGAAGAAGGCGCAACTTGTACCCACTGATGAAATTACGGTGTTTTATAGCACGAATGGTGACTTGGCACGGGTTGCTAAGGAGTTTTCAACGTATATTGAAGAAGCTATCAGAGCGCCTTTCAAATTACAAAAGGATAGAACATCTCAAGACTCGTTAATCATGGAGGAAACGCAGAAATTGAAGGACAGCACCTTGACGGTGCAACTAACAAAGATTTCTAATTGTGTTGTGCCTAGCTGTCCATGGGTTAATGTTGAGTTGGTTGGAATTGAGCCGAGATTTGGTAGGAGAGGTACCAAAGGGCTGGTTTTGTTGCAAAATTCGAGAAAACAGAAGTTGAGTTTTGATGATTTTGCACATGAAGTTGGATGCTTGTTTGGTATACCTTGCAATTTTAATTTATTTGACAACAAAGGTAAAGTCGTCACTAAGGATGCGTTTGCTAATGCAAGTGGAAGCACTATTTATGTAACGAGAAATGAGAGTTTAGAGACCAGATCTACTAGCTCAGAGCCTTTCTGTAAAGTTAAAAATGTAAATGGTAGAGTTTTGGTTTTGGAGAACCCGGCGGGATGCCCAACGAATGTTAAAGCGTGAAATTGTCATTTTGTTTCAGTTATTTAGGATAAGTTGTTTTCTTGATGAGTATTATGATGAATACATTTTCAATTGAAGTAAATATATTTATTACTTTCTTTGGCGAATATGTAATCCATTTTTATATTTGAAATATTTATTTATTTATAATTTTTCGTGAATATTGGATTTACAATTTATATTTGGAGTTGACATGTTTCGCCCAGAGGGCATCTTCATAAACTCTTCATAAACTCTTCATAAATGTTTATGAAGATGCCCTCTGGGCGAAACATGTCAACTCCAAATATAAATTGTAAATCAATATTCACGAAAAATTATAAATAAATAAATATTTCAAATATGAAGTAAATATATAATTAAAACTTATTCGTAAGCTACATTATGAAGATGTGAAACTTAAAACAATTCACGAGATACAGAGCGTTTTCCACTTAATAATTGCAAATTTTTCGAAAAATTCTGATATTAATGGACATTTTAAGTCATTCTTTGGGTGTTTAGGACATTAAAATATATACATAGTATAAAGAGTCTGTTAAACTACAGTATAACTGGGAGAAACTCAAAAGAAGTACATTAGTTCAAGGGATACGGGGCGTTCTCTACAAAATGTTTTCAATTGCTAAAGATTCGTTTGCTTTGTTGCGGCCAATCGACGCGCAGCGTATTCACCAACCTGTCCTGTATGTCAGTTGTCTCACGTTGTTTTTAAACATAACCCTACAAATCAAGCATGCCTGTCATGCATGTTTCTTAAAGTTTGTAAGTTGTGAATTTCTCATGAGTTAAGTTCTGTGTTGTTTAAATAAAGTGATAATGGTTAAAGTTAAGAATAAGAAGCGCAGTGGCGCAGACAAAATCTCCTCCAAGAAAGAAACCGCTCGCAAAAAGTATTAAATCCGTTTGAGGTTCACATTAATAATGAGAAAATCAAAGTGCTTGGAAGAAAACTTAAAAATGATCGCGGTTTACCAGGAGTTGCTCGTGCTAAAGCTCTGGCAAAACGCAAACATACATTGCTACCAGAGTACAAAATGCTAAATAAAAGCAATACATTTCATGACAAGAGAATAGGTGAAAGAGATTCAGGTTTATCTGCTGAAGATAAAAGCATGGCAAGGTATACAGCTATGAGAGTTAAGCAGCACAATAAAAGAACATCTTTAATCTTGCTGATGATGAGGTGCTCACACACAAAGGGCAAACACTGAGTGAAATTGAAAAGTTTGATGATCCAAAGTCTGAGGATGAGGATGAGGAAGACAGTGGAAAGTTAGACTCCAAGTTTGTGAGAGATGTGCATTTTGGTGGTGGCATGTTGAAGAAAGCTGATGGTGCCAAGTCTCATAAGGATTTAATTGAACAGTTGATTATTGAGAGTAAGAAGAGGAAAGCAGAAATGCAGAAGCAAAAGAAGCAACAGTTGAGTTGACTGAAAAGTTGGACTCAGAGTGGAAGGATTTGCTTCCATTGGTTAACAAGAATAAGAAGTCAAGTGAAGTTGACAGCAAGGCAGAAGTGGATGATTATGACAAAGTGATGAGAGAGCTGAAGTTTGAAGCAAGAGGTACTCCATCAGACAAGTTGAAAACTGAGGATGAAATAGCCAGAGAAGATAAAGAAAAATTAGAGAAGTATGTTTATAATTAAAAGAGTTTTTAAAACAAATTTTAAATAATATTTTTTATAGATTAGAGCGTGAAAGGTTGGAAAGAATGCATGGAGTTTTCGACAAACCGAAAACTTCCAAACATAGAAGCGCGGACGATTTAGACGATAATTTTGCGTATGATGACGAAGAAATTGAAGAGGTTACACTGTCTTATAATCAGGAAGGCAAATCGAATGTTTTGTTAAATATTAAAATCAACAATAAAGACGAAGATGCTATTGATGGTGAAAGTAATGCTTTTGATCCTGATAATGACAATGCAGATGATGATAATGAAGATGATGATGAAGAAGACGAATCAGAAGCTGAAACTGATGATGATTTATCTGATTTAAAAGCATCAGACTCTGAAAGTGAGGATGAGTTGGAACAATTAAAAGAAAAGCAAGTAAAAGTGGTGGAGGAGGAAGAAGAAGTAAAAGAAGATGATGAATTGGAGCAATCACAAGAGGAAGAAAAAGAGAAGAAGATGATGAACAGGAACCGACAGAAAACGATTGCGATTTTGAATTGCAGGAAACTGAAGAGAAAGAAGAAGAAAGTGATGGTGAACAAGAGCAGGCAGAAGAGGGGACTTGAAGATAATGCATTAGAGCAAGAGGATGATCTTGAGAAGTCTGAAGAAGACCAAGAAGATGACAATGAACCAAAACCAACATCAATACAATTAACTAAAAAGGTAAAACCTAACAATTCAGATGAAACTTCAACGATTCCTTCTACTAAAATAAAAAGTGGAATATTAAAAAACACAAATAAAGAACCAATTGAAGATAAACCAATACCTCCGAAAACTACCGAAGAAATAAAAGAAGATCTCATTAGAAGAAAAGAAATAATGGAAATAGCTCGCAATGAATTACCCTACACTTTTAAATTACCAGAAAATTACGATAAACTCTACGGTAAACTACACGGTAAATCTCCGGAACATCATGCCGTTATCATTGAAAGAATGATCAAATGCAATCATCCCAGTCTTAAAGAAGGCAACAAAGATGCCCTTGGAATGTTATTCGTTTATTTATTGCAGTATTTTAACGATTTATGCACTGAAATTGAGAGTGAAGTCGAGTTGAAAAATATGTTCCAAATATTCTTCAATTTGACGCCATTTTTATATGATTTAGCAGATTTAAATCTTGAAAATGCCGCGACAAGTCTAGTTGAAGTCATTAAAGAGAAACAGGGTGAGTTTAGGGGAAAGAAGAGTTATCCAGGCGTTGAGGTGTTGGTGTACTTGAAATTGGTGGGTTGTATTTTTCTACGTCTGATTTTCAACATCATGTTGTCACACCGTGTGTGATGTTTATGGAACAAATGTTGTTCAGGTCACGTGTTAAGACCAAGCGTGATATTGCGTATGGATTGTTCCTTCTTTGCATACATTTAGAGGTGAGTTTTTGTACATTTTGCAATAACTACAAAGAAAATTGGTTTTGATTTGATGTTTTTTGTTGTTTTAGTATACTAAATTATCTAAACGTTTTCTACCAGTAACAATTTGTTTTCTGAATGGGATTATCCACATGGCGATACCAAAAAGCACTGTAAAAATCCTAAAAGTTTTACCACCGTTCAAATCGCAATCATCGCTTTTAGTTATGACTGATCATTCAACTTTAAATGTTCAATCACCGAAAATGAACGTGATTGATTTGTTAAAAACTGATGAAAACTCTGAAATCACCGAAGATTTCAAACACAACACACTGCACGTGGCAGTTTCCCTCTTAAAAGACTTCTATACACAATTACTAGACCTACCATCTTGTTATGAAATATTTGAACAGAGCTACAAATATTTACAACAAATTCCATTAACATACTATAATGATATTTTATCTAATGAAATACGAAATTTTATTACCACTATTGAAGAGTACAAAGGCAACAGAAAGTTGGAGTTTTTGCAGTTGGATAAAGTGAAACCAAAGGCTTTGCGTCTCTATGATCCTAGTATTGAGAAGGTTTATGATGCCAAGAAGCATAAAGTACAAAGTAAAGAAAAGGCAGAACGCGATAAACTCATATACAAACTGAAAAAGGAGAAGAAAGGCGCAATGCGTGAAATACGCAGAGATAAAGCTTATTTGGGGCGTGTTAAGTTGGATAGAAAGTTACAAAGGTACGATTTGATAATAATAACAATAGTGGATGAATGTATTTCAATTATTTCTTGTTTATTTATAGCGATGCTGAACGAAGGGACAAAGTTAAACGCATCTTCTCCGAAGCGGCTATGCAACAGTCCGAGCTTAATGCCATGGACAGAGGCAATAAACGCAAGAAGAAATAAGGTAATATTTGTTTATTATTTAATAAATATTTTGTAAATTAAATTAAATTCCTATGTAACCATATATTAACTGATTGTTCAATCAGTCCGATGACAATACAGATGTTGATGGTGCATACATAACATAACCCCAAAATGATACTACCTGTTTAAAGAACTTTTATTTTATAAATAATTTAATAACAATAACATGGATATAATAGCTCAATATGTTTTGCAATACAAGTAAATTAGTCTTGTGGTTACTACGAATATAATTTCGAGTGATTGATAATATTACCTAACGTCATATACCGCCCTGCGCCGACTAACCTCAATTCGTATCTCTTCATGCTGCTGGTAATGACGTCCATTAGGTAAAATCATTTTTATAATGTATTTAAAAGTTAGAAACATTTAAAAATGCTATGCATATCATTTTAAATCGTGTATTACGAGAATGTACTAATAATTTTTGATTACCACATAGTTTTGCCGCTTCCGTCACAAACTTACTAAAATAATAGATCACTAGCATTTAAATGTAATACTGCCACTTTAATAATTGGTTCTCAAACAATAGCGAAGACGAGTTTTTATCGTTACAATGACAGGCTACATTCGTACTGTTTAAGTGTGTCGATTATAATTTGACTAGGCTGGTTCTGAGATTCGGAAACAAAAATATTAAAATATTCAAGTAAAAAAGTTTGACTAGCCGTACTGCTGGATTAAGAAATACATACCCGATAAATGCACAAACACGCAGAGAGACATCCAAAAACGAAAGAGCGTTTACGTCTAACAGGAATTATAAAAATCTCAACGGTGCAATTTGTTTTTTCCTTTTTGATAAAACATTGTTAAAGCATTTGTATACTGCCACGCTAGAGCTCTCGCATCATCGTCAGGCACGCACGCGCAATTTGAAATGTGTAACAATCACACGATATACTCGCTGGAAAGCAACAGAAATTTATCTCACTGGGGTTCATCACTCGCGCGCGTAGAAATAATTGATGGCTCTGCAGAGGTCGTAATCCGCGGCGAGGACAACTTGCACCAAGATGTCGTGTGATGCAGTGTCGCCAAGGATGTCGCGCATCTGCAGGATGCATTGCTGCAAGCGCGCGGTGTCCTGACTAGGGAGATCTTCGACTGAACAGATACGGGAGTGTAGCTGTAAGCAGAAAATTCTAATCTTTAAGTTGAATTTCTATGTATTCACGGTAATATCTTAACATACCTTTTTGGAATTATCCGCGATCGCTTCGTCTGGAGTGTCCGTATATGTTTTTCGATTATTCGGAGGATGTGACCATACAGAGTCGAAGATTTCAGCTTGGAGAGCTATTGGTAACTCGTAGAATAGTTCGCTTTCGGTTAGTTCTTGATTTTGGGCGATGAATGCGATACAAGCATTCTGAAATCACAAAAAAATGGTTGTTTGTAAAGTAGGTTTACGATCGAGATGTTTACGTGATAACGTCTTATTGGTGATGAAGTTTTGTTTGTTGCAATTGTTGTAACACTTCACTTGCACTTCACATTTTGTTTTACTGTTAAACATTCAACGAAAACTTAACCGCACGAGAAAATCTCCATTCGTTTGTATGCCGCTAGAGTGAGAGAGACGGAAGATCGGTCCACTCACTCGAACGCTATGCCTGCCTCCGCTCGTGTGGATTCCGCGTCACAAGTGTCACGGAATGACTGGCAGCGCTCGAGATGAGATGGGAGATCGGTCGTCTCTCTCTCGTTATAACGAGAGGGGGGTATACCTGCGATCGGCCTCGAGAGGCCTCGTGACACAGTTTCTGAACATGTCACCCGTAAAACGATTTTAAAGACGTTATCACGTCAAAATAATTATTTATACAAAAAAATTGAAGTTTAAAAGCACTCACGCGTAATATTCGTGCATTAAACTGATCAGCCATGCTTAAGTAATACAACGCTGACTCCATGTCGATGCTAGCTTGCAATATGCCTTCGCAAACTTGTTTTAACGAATCAACTTCGTAACGGTCGCTCAGTAATAACAAATCAGACCATTGTTCAGTTGACAAACCGAGCGACTCCTCTATTCGCCCTCCGTATAAGTATTCAAGGAATACTCTAAAGAGGAATGGTGAAGTATCATGAATGATAATCTTTCGATCGATGGATTCTCGCATTCCGGACTGTAATGCGCGCCGGAACCAGTCGCATCTCGCTGCGACGATAACACGATGCGCTTTGATGCAAGTCGATTCTTCGCTGCCGCCATCTTGCGTAGTTTCATCTTCTTGATTGTTGGGTGAAAGGACTTCGAAAACCATATCAGTGCCTGTGCCGGTTTTGAAGAGATCCAGAGATCTCTTCGCTAAATTGCTATGTTTCGCGGTCGGAGGCACATATAAGGTGTTTACCAAGTTAAACTATAAAATATTTGATGAGTTTAAAGATTTTCGAGAACATTTTAAAGCCTAACCTTGTATGATTGTTGCTGTTGTTGATGTTTAGGCGTTGAAATTCGTTTCCTTTCTTCTTTAGCTTCGTCGACGACTGTGGACGAACTTGGTACCTCTAATAAGTCGAGTTTTTGGAGTGCTTGCATGAAAGTATCACGTTGGACTAATTCGCACACGTGCATTAATAATGCTTGTAAGACTTTGCGATGTTTTACCAAAGTCTCCAGAATACCAGCCTAAATATTCAAATCAAATCTTTATTTGTTTTCGAAGCTAGTTTAATGTTTTACTTACCACTTTACTCGTACCAACTTTGAAACAAAATTTAAACTCGGACAGTTCTAGTTTATCGTCCAACGCTGAGGGTAATTCTTCCAGTTGAATCAGGAAGAACGTCAACTCCTCGATGAGTTGATCAAAGTTTCGTGTCACGGTGCGAATTTTCTGTGTTTCGGTCATTTCGTTAAATATTTCCCTATAAATAAAATTAGTTTAATTAATTTATACTCAAAATATCATCAATGTAATAATTACTTTTTGCTCATTAGTGCTTCAAGTGTTCCACTGACGATTTCTTGCAGAGTACGACATTTTAGAATCTCTCTACTATGCAACAGATTGCACAGTGTCCTGGACAAGAGTTCACTTGCGTCGCTATTCTGCTTGATTTGGTGCGGTGCCAGTAATTCAAGGACTTTCACCATCGCTTTGTTTGTATCGCGAACTAGAGCTGTTAGTGTATCAAAGATTGATTCGATCTACAAAAATTATATTTTAATTTGAAGTTGATATTATTTAATTTAAAATGTTTTTTACCTCTGGGACTAGAAACATGGCGATTTCTTGACGTTGCGCCGGTGTCATGCCGCTGAATGTGCGTTTAATCGCTTGGAAAAATTTGAGGACCTGTGTTACCAATATCGGCACCCGCGAATTCGCGTACAAAATGATTTCATTGCGTTCCTCGCGCGTTAGCTCGCTTTTTCGTTTGCAAAACAAGTCGCAGAGTAACAACATCTTGGCACAAACTAAAATTAAGTCATAAAATTGACTAAAAGAATAAATATTTAATATTAACACTTACCAACAGCTGTATCACGCAGAGCTTGTTTAATAATGTAACACAAATGACCAGGACTTTCTTCCGCCCATCCGTTAGGCCCTTTTCCGAGGTCTTCACTCGACGCCGAATTGAAATTCACAAAGTGCTCTATCACTCTATTAATAGACGCGTGCATCTCATTGACGAGCTCGATGACTTCTGCAATACAAATGGCTTATTTAAATAAATTATTGCGTGCAATAATAAACGTGCACGTACGTTTTTTAAGCGCATTGTTCTTAAGAAAATTTCGACATGAATCGCTAAGCTTATTAAGACACTCGTAGGTTGAGATAGCTTGGATGACTTGTTCGGCAGTAGTGTCGTCCATCGAGCTCGGCAGACACTCGGAGTACAAAAAATGTAATATCGTGCCGAGCACGTTCTCAGGTAGGCATTGCAGCGGCGATTGCGGCGCGCACCAATCGATACTATCGCCCAGCAATTGCAGTATAATCGAATGTGTCTCGAATTGTTTCTTATTCGCCGATGTAATAGTCACATCTTTAAAATATCCCTCCTCAAGCGCCGGCAACAATGAGAAAGGAATATCTGCGGCGTCGTTATGTTTTACTTCCGCAATTCGATTGCAGTGCATTTGACACCAGCCATTACAGAATAGCACTATCTGATCCATCTTGTCACTGAGTCCCCTATGCTGCATACACTAAAATATCATATTTTTAGCAACAAAATAAGCTAAAATGTTGAAATATTTACTGAGAATTCAATGACATGGCCTGCAAACGCTCCAAAACGCAGCCGTAAATAAATGCCAACACAAGTCCGAGTGGTGCATACTTCATAGGTATCACAAGCAAACAATGGTACATTGCTGAGTTCGGCACCAACCACCCAGTCAACATTTCCAAGCTCATCCAGTGTGAATCGAACACTGCAACATGATTCTGACAGTTAGAGATTGTAATTTATGTTTGTCAATACGACCCACCCTTCCAGGCCTTTGGTGTCACTCTCGTTTTCGTATTGGAACTTCGTGACCTAAAACGCAATGCAACGCTTGAGATAACATATTTGTTTATTTACATTTGGCTGCTTGCTGCTGATTAAATGATTGCAACATAAATTTACTACAAAACTATGATGGGTGATGGATGGATAATGATAAATTGGATTTATTTACCTCCCAGGTTCCTAGAAAAGTACGCACTGCCATTGTTTAACAATTTACAATTAATGAACAACACGCATTTTACACAATCAACCCCCCACGAATGTTTGTCAGCTGCGGACACTGCATGCAAACAGTGTACGTGAATATGTGTCACATGTAGATGGCACTCGCACCTGGTTTTCAATTGTTTTACTTGGTAAATATTGCGAATAGATGTCGCTAGGTGTATCAATTCATGGCGGAAAATTAGTAATAAATCACATTGTTGGTTGGAAGTAGAAATTGTTTAATATACACGTATTAAAGTATTATACCTCTCGTAAATTCATTGCAACTATAACAAAATGGTAACACACATTGACAAATGAGCGAAATTATTAATCAAATAATCATCCACAAAATTAGTACAGTTTTCAAAGTATTGCGTAATAGTAACCATGACGTTCCGTTTCGTTTACATCGTTTTGCATATACAAAATTTACAATCGTATCGTCAAAGAATAGAGAATAATACAAATAAAACGAGAACCCATTTTTTCAAAACACCTGAATTCGATGGTTCTCACGATCGCAGACGAGAATGTTGCCGTTCGATGCGATCGCGACGCCTTCTAATCCCTTGAATTCGCCGTCGCGCGTTCCCCAGCAACCGAACTCCTTCAGGAACGTGCCGTCCGGGTGGAATATCTGTATGCGGTTGTTCCCGGAATCAGCTACGCATATGTAACCTTGATCGTCAACTGCAACGCCTCTGTAACAGCCACATGGGATTTATTATCAGTATATTAATAACAACTCGCGTGTGGGCGTTTGATGATGAATATGTCCGCCAGTGTCTATTACACGATTGGCACGTGCGGACGATGCGCATGAAAATGTTACACGTGATGTTGATGTAGATTAGAAACTCATCGATTTCGGTATTTTTATCGCTCGACCTTTAGGGGATTGATTTAATGTGTGGACACAATACCTGGGGAATTTAAATTGTCCTTCGGCTGATCCCTCGCTGCCAAACGCAGACAGCACACGTCCGTTTACGTCGAAGATCTGCACGCGATGATTATTGCAATCTGATACAACCACACGATTCGTATTCGATACGGCGATGTACTGGGGATGTTCGAGCTGTCCTTGCTTGTTGCCCATTGTGCCGAATTTACCGACAAATGTTCCATCCGATTGGAAAACCTACAAAGGAAAAATTACAGGTTTGGAGTTAAAATTATTGCATTGTCAGCGCCCTCAAGCGGTGAATAGTCAAAACTTATTATATTCACTACTAAATATGTCAAAAAACATTTTACTTACTTGAACTCGATGGTTCTCCTTATCACAAACATAAATAAAACCTAGCGCGTCCGTAGTAATACCCCAGGGATAATTAAATCGCCCGTCCGACGAACCCTGACTACCAAACGATCTCAAAAACCTCCCAGAAGGATCGAATACCTGAAAATACATGCATATTGATGATATGTAAATGCGATGATGTGTTACACTCACTTGTATCCTATGATTGTATCGATCGGCGATGATGAACTGACCGATGCGATTGACGGCGACGCCGGCGAGGCAGTCGAACTCACCCTCGCCGTTGCCGTACGTCCCAAACTCCTTGAGGAACTTGCCGCTGGCGTCAAACACCTGCACGCGATGATTCGACGAGTCTGCGATGACGATGGTGTTGTCCGGGCCGACGGCGACGCCGCGCGGCCACGTGAAGCATCCGGCTTCGCTCCCCCGACTCCCTATCTCAAACAGCTTGCGGCCTTTCTGCAGGTACTGGCTTCTAGGGGAAGTACCTGCTGTTGCCACCGCGATACCTAAAACGGCATCAAGCACACACACACAAGAGGATATCAGTTAAGTGCAAGGTTTTAAGGTTAACTAAACTATAAATATGTATCGTCCGCCATTTAAATAATATTGAGGTTATGACCTGTAAACTATTCAAACAACGGTCGAAGAGTTTAATTTAGCACCGGAGGAATGCGACTGCAGAATTGGTATGTCTTCTACAGTCGTCCAGTGATGGTGCAATGCTTAAAATCAGAATTTACGAAGAAAACAAAAACGAAGCAATGTTTGACATGGAAAACAACGTGAGGAAAAGCAGAGCGAAGAGTAAATCAGATGAGAAGTAGCACTCACCGGCTGCTGCCGCTACTGTAGCTGCTGTAGGGGTAGTGGGGAGCCTTGCATGTTTTTTGAATCGTCATCGGAGCTTCCCATTTCCGTCGACGACCGCAGAGGCAAGCCGAGTGATAGCCGCCTTGCGGCAGCGGAACTGCTCGCAGACGAAGGCGTTGCACTTCCGCCATCCTTGTCCTTACCAGTGGCGCGATTACCGTATTTGTTCTTCAAGTATCGCGCCCAGGAGCTGAGCGCCGCGCCATCCTTCTCGGTACCGGGCGATGGGCGTTCGGGCGAGCTCTCTCTGGATTTAAGCGCGTGCGAGGATCGGCTGCGCGCCAGATCGTTCATTGCCGATGACGACGCCGATCCGTATCCCCTCGAGGCGAGATAAGCGCTCGGATTTGTCGACGTCGGCGACAATTGCTCCTCGGTATCATCATCGTCGAAATTATGACTGGACTTGCTCCGCGCCAACCTCTGCCGGCGTTCTTTCATCGCCATATAACGACTGCGACTCGTTGGATACTTGCTGTCATCATCGAAAGAAGAATGATACTTGGAGTCGTCTTCTTCGGGGGCCACCGCGGCGGTGCTCTTGCTCTTGTTGAGGAAGCGACTGGTGTAGCCGTACTTAGGAGTGTCATCTTCGTATGTGGGACGTGTGCGTGTGCTGTGTGTCGAATATTTGTTAATTGGTGGGTCTTCCTTAGTACTATATCTTGACCGTCCATACCCGGTGGTGTCATCCCTGGTGGTTGTTGTTGTCGTGGGCTTGCGCGACGAGTCAGTGCTGTTGTCACGCGCTAGTTGACTCCGCGCTAACAACGGCGCAATATCACTCTTTGGTGGTTCTTTGGGCTCGACTTTCGGTGTGGACTCTTCGGATTCACTCTCGGAAGAAGTCTCCTCCTCACTGCTGGTCTCGGTCTCCTCCTCTTTGGTGCTGGCTGGTGGTGGCGTCGGGGTGGTTTTGTTCTGCAAGAAGCGACTCTGGAAGGGTTTGTCCTTACCGCTGTTGGACCCCGTCGAGGACTGGCGGGTGCGCGAGGGAGCGTCGCCACTATGGTCAACGCTACCGCGCGCCAAATACTTCTGCTTTACCTCTTCAGCGGTGTACGCCGCGCCGGTATTACGCACTGCCGAACCACTAGAC
This sequence comes from Dalotia coriaria, assembly GCF_025399875.1. NCBI lineage: Eukaryota > Metazoa > Arthropoda > Insecta > Coleoptera > Staphylinidae > Dalotia > Dalotia coriaria. The sequence goes on from NW_027045445.1 coordinate 9,493,264, forward strand.
TCGCTCGATGTGGAAGAATCCGAACTGGTTGAACGTGTGGCTTTTTTAGGTTCCGCGGATGTGCGACGTGTGGTCGCGGTTTGCGCGGACGCCCCCGACGGTTTCACCGGCGTCTTGCGCTGCTGGGGCGCGGATGTTGATTCGTCCGACTCGTCTTCGGCACTCGTGGTCGCCTACAGGAAAATAAACAAGCGGAAAGTGATTAAGGGACACGGACACTTAACACTGTCACGAAACAACAATAGGTGCGTCTGATGGCATGCTCCACAAACAAAAATTCACACCGATACAACGACAAAAATCGGTTTTACATCGTCCATTTTTATCTGATTAGTTTTGATATTAGTAAAGAAATGAAAATGAATTGTTAAAGGATTAGTAGATCTAGTTTTATCGTCGCATGTAAAATTGAGATGCACAAAAATGATGAACCCAAAAAAACTGTATCCCTTAAGTTTTCCGCTGGTTTACTTTCAGGCAAATATGTGACAAAGGTAACAATAGTCCATGACATTGGTCATCATGCTGGACCGACATTGATAGTTACAGAGAGCATTCACAATTACAGGTGCACACCAACACACACGTTATAACACAAACGGAAGGAGTCGTTTCAACTTGTTGTTGTATCGTTGTTCTGGTATTTGTTTCGGAACATGCCACAGACAGTGTGTAATTATTAAGTAATTTTTTTGGTGTTTTTGTTTTTATATGGTTTTTAAAGCTACGTCACTAGATATATTTTTGTGTTTTTTTTTTGTCGATGTAAGAGTTTTTTTAGAAAAAGATCTGATAACTCTAAATCAGGTACTGTATGTGTAGAAGTAGATTTATTCATCGGGACTCACCTCGGCGGGTGCCGGTGTCTTTCTGCTCGCGGCATGCGTTGGTCTTTCCTCCTCTTCACGCCTAGAGGTTTGTCTAGTGACAGTTGCAGGCGGTTCGGTTTCAGTGGAGGTGGTTGCGCCTTTATTCTGTTTTTTGATTTTAGCGATTTCATCCTCCTCGCTTTGCTGGCGATTAGCTGGTGGTGGTGGTCGTTTGGGTACCACTTTAGGTTGAGGTGGTTGTACTGATGGTACCTCTTTTCCTTTTTCTTACCCCCACCACTTTCAGATTCAATTAATTTCTTCATGACTCTCGGTGAGTCCGCCAGACGTGTAATACCACTAAGTGGTCCTTTAGCAACGTCTTCTGTGTCAAGGACACGTTCCCGTTCTTTATGTTGTTGCTCATTGAATCGTACCCTACTGGTCTGTTCAGTGTCAGAATCATTATCTCCATGGCGGTTGTACCTGCTGCGATATCTGGACCTTGGTGGCCTTGAAGATTCTTCATAATCTTCTCCGTATTCAGTACCACCACGACCATAACGATCTGTATACCTATCTCCACCAGTTGTGGTCTTGGTATGACGTTCTCCAAACTTCCTTCCTGCTAATGGAGGTTCCTCTCCATCGTAATACCCTTGACGTTCCTCTTGTTGCCTAAATTGCGACGCTAAACGATGATCACTCTTGGATCTCATCAAACCAGGACCTCCAGGCACCTGCAGAGCGGTACCCTGTCCAAAGGGATTACTCGGATTGGTAATATTTAAATCCCCATAACCTGCCACGTGTAAAACCAGCTGATTGGGATCATGCGCCAGGACTAACCTAACTTTCCGGCTGTAATCCGAATTTTCATACTCAAAGTTCCTAATGAAATCAACAGTCTTCAAGAAGATCTCCTTGGCGTCCATCAGCTCGCAGTCATCCCAAGGCACGTTCTCGTTAAAGTGCTTGTCGGCAAGATCGCAATTGCTGATGATGTTGGAGATTTCCTGCTCCAAGTTGTCCTTCAGAGTCGTCAGCGTGCGCACTTCGGTGGACATGTAACGATCCAACTCGCCGCGCAAGTGCTCGGTGCGATCCTTGACCGCTTTGGAGAGACGTCTGTAGATCTCCTCCACTTCCTCGGAAACAGACAAGCTGTTTGTCTGAATGCTCTGCGCGTTCTTCTCAACCATCGAGAGTGCATCCTGCAAGCGATGAATACCACGTCGGATCTGATTGTTGATCCTTACAATTTCCCTGCGTAGGATATCCATATGTGCACCTTTACATTCTTCACAGATCTTCTTCTCGCAGTGGGAGCATGGGCTGCAATAGGATTTCTCCGAGCAGACATTGCATCGTTCCATAATCTGCCCGCTGGTGGGATCCGGTAATTCGCCGGTGATCTCGATGTGTAGCTCCAGGAATCGCTGAAGGGTGACATTGGTTGGAAACGCCTGAATCCCCTGGTATGGGATGCGATGCTCTGCACGGCATTCGGGACATTTGACCTGCGGGAGATGCGTAAAGGACGTCCAAAAATATATTTTATTACTCTCGGCACACGCGATTTGGCAATAAGGCAAACTACAAGCGATAAATCGTATTCATTAATATATTTGTATAAAGCGAGCGTTATTTGTTCAGATGTGAGCGGGTTCAGTAGCATTTTTGATATAAAAATATTTGCGTAGGCCGGCCGGCCGGCCGATCGGAAAGTTCGGCCCCGCGTGAATATTTTTGGTCGATGATGCTCTAAGATTACCTGACGTCGCACGTAGTCCGCGAGCCCGTCCATGCACGGCTCCATGCAGAAGCTGTGCTGACATGGCAGCAATTTTGGATTTCTGTATCTGTCCAGACATATGGCGCAGGTTAACAGTTGTTCAAACTGCTCCATCTTGACTTCGGCGTGTTTTCACTGAAAGAATAATACACTTTTATTTTATCAACGGATACTTTTGAAGATAAAACGGTGTTTGGTTACATTCGATTATAAGCGAAACAAAACCGGCATTTCGAAATGTGCCATTCTCAACGCGACTAAAATTAACGCCTCTTGCTGAGCGTGCTCTGCGTCACCGAAAACTAAATTAAGACCTTCCATGCGTGTTGTGTGCGCGTGTGTTTTTTTTTTCTCCACGAACGGCACGCGCGGAATACGCGCATCTAGGCGTAAAGGTGAATTAAAAATACGACTTACACTTTTTCTTCAGTCCTGTCACTTGACTTGCACTCGGTGACTTATCGCAGTAGAAAATAATACTTGAATGGTGTCTGGCTGGAGAATAGTCAGGATGCGATTTGAGATTCGGTGTTGATTTTGAGATGGGCGCGCATATCAATGCCGGTACCGTGTGTGCGCGACTAACGCACGCTCGAGATGCGTTTTCGGTACACGCTCGCCGCGGCTCGTCGCGACGCTAACGACGCCGACGCTTATATCGCGGTTGCTATTTTAAAATACGCGCACTGTACTGAATTTCACGCACACAAGCATCACGTGAGTGTATACCTGCTTGTATCACGGATATCGACACATCCGCCATCTTGAATTTTACATTCAACGAATGAAACGCACGCTTTATCACACATTTTACACCTACGGAATGATGAATAATAAATTTGGCAAGTTTTACGTTTTCTAGAAAATGAAACTGTTTTTTGCAACCTACGCTAAAACTGAAATATTGAAAAGCGTATTGGTTTTGTAGAAATTCTGAAATCCGAATGCATTTCGGGGCGCATTGTGTGAATGTGTTTGTTTTTAGAATACGCGGTTCATCACTTCGTTGGTTCGTTGGACAAACAATTTGTTTGTTCGTCGGGTTAATTTTTTCCTGCGTGCGAATTGAACGCAAAGCATTGTGGTGTATTTTTTTTCGCCTGCGCGTGGATATTTTTTCCGTGTTTTTTTTCTGCGTTAAGTCTGTCTGCGGTTTTGCTAAATCGAGAAATGCGTCCGAAATACGCGCGGAAAAGCGCTATTCACGGTCACGTTTTATTTTTACACTTTGTTAAGACAAGTGCGTGGCATAAATTCGCCAAAGTGTATTTTAATCGAAGGATGAACTTTTGCGCAATGTGGATTATATCAAATCCTTTCATTTTATTCCAAAGGACGTGTTTCTTTTATTTGTTCTTGGACTAGTTTTATTTTTATAGAGGTTTGTTGAATTTTATAGGTTAGTGAGATTAAAATGTTGTTTAGTGTTGCCCTCTCATTGCCAAAAGTGAAAGCTTTAGTTAAAGGCGTTTTACAAGTAAATTTTGAGGTTAATTTTTAAAAATTAAAAAATTATATTGGTTTTTATTGCTAAATAGCTTTTTAGTGTCGCCCTCTTACGGCAAAAAGTGAAAGTTTTAGTAAAATATGGTTTAACAAGTAACTTTTGAGGTTACTTTTGAAAAAAATGTGAAAAATTCTAATAAAATCATGAAATATTGATATTTATGTAGAAAAATGCATTAAAATTGCAAAATTTATAGGTTATTAATGTTAAATAGCTTTTTAGTGTCGCCCTCTTGGTAAAAAGTGAAAGTTTGAGGAAAATATATTTCTACAAGTAAATTTTGAGGTTAATTCAATACAATCGTGAAAAAACACGAATAAAACCATGAAATATTGTTGTTTATGTAGAAAAATGCATGTTTCGTCGATAAAACGCTTTGATTTTGTTGCGCAAAGTTGGAATTGCATCGGAAACATTAACTAGTATGTTCGAACATTACTGTAAATTCTTGTTCGCACAAAAGACGTGAACGGAAAAACAGCGAGCGCACAAAGGACGCAAATTGCTACCGCATTTAGAAATCTCTACAGAAGCACAAAAATGCTGCACGCTGTTAGCCCCGCTCCTTCCAGTTCCAATTTAATTAACGCCGCCACGGCGTAAATTAATTACAAACAATTTTAAAACAGCAAACAACCGCCGATTCCGCCCGTCGTGGGCATTGAATCGAAGCGAATTCGAAGCGAAATCGATGTTATCGCTGCGAGTTTTATACAATTTTATTATTTCTGTATTTTTTAACGGCGGCCATTGATCAAGCAGCAAACACTGATTGCTCGTTTGTTCGCAAAAATTACATATCAGGGGAAAACGACTAATAACATAGAAACGCAGGTTAATATAACCTCAAAATACAAAAATAACCTATAAAAATGTTTAGAGGTTATGTTAGTAATATAGGTAAATAAATTGACTATATTTACAGGATTATTTCCTTAAGTGTATTCTGATTGAGTGACAAGGTGCATGCGATACGTTGTGGCCCGCACGTAGGAAGCATTAATGACACGACATTTTCGTGTAAGTTGGTATTTTTAGCCACTTGTGGAGAGAATGATATTCATTATACGTGCTTATTCAAGCGCAATAACTTAGAGCTGCATAAATCACGCTATTTTTATATTAAATAACTTTCACGACTTTCGATACTAGTCGGAAAATATTTCATTTACATTTACATTTACGCCCAAGAGAGAAAAAAAGTTATAACAGGTTATATACATTATAGGCGTCGTGAGAGCACCGTGAGGAAAACAGGAGTTTGCAGTTTGCATGGGAACAACACTATTTATAAAACTACAGAATTCCGCATCCACTCAAATTGCCGGTTGGGAGTCGCGACCCAATTACCAAAATAAATAAAACGCTTTGAAACTAATGGCGGGCGGTATTGGAAAAGTTTTGTGAGGAAAAAATAAACAAAGGTTTATGTAGTCTTAATAAGCAATTTGGATTTATTCTAACTAGTGGTTAGTGGTTATAAAACCTAATTGATGTTTAATTGTTTGTTTGTGACGCTTTCAAGTAGAAACTACTTAGGCAATTTTGATAAATTTTAGTATAAATATAGTTTAGATCATGGAAAAGGTAATAGGCTACTTTTTATTGCAAAAAATTTACTGGAAAGACGTTAAATAAGGGTTGAAAGTTGATATGAACATTTATCAATAGTTTTAGTAACATAATTTGAACCTAGATGGCGCTAAATGCGCTTATAAGTTTTAAATTTCTTCTGTTTTCAATATTAAGCTAATTTTTATTAAATTGCGAACGAAACTTAATTATTAACAATGATTAATTCCAATATTGGAAAATTAAATTTTTAAACGATAATAAAATTGATGAAAATAGCATGCGAAGCACGAATGCGCATCAAAGAAGTTGTGTCCCCGAAGTAGACTTTCATTTTGTTGCGTCAAAGTGATAATTATAACCTGAGGGTCTCCGAGGACCGGACGCGCACCGGACGTCTTCACGCCGAAAACTTTTCGCAACACTCGCGCACATTCGCAATCCCGTCACGCTTCATCCGTGGTCATCCGGCCGTTTTTCTTTTTCGTCCTTTTCGACAAGCCCCTTGACCATTCGTGCATTCATCAGCAGCCGGTTTTCAATTTTTCTGATCTTTTCAGTAAACTGCCCTTCCTATCGATCATATTACACAAATGTTCAATATGCACTCGAATATTTCTTATATTTTTCTAATATAAATTTATTTTTATCACGTTTTTTGAAAAAATCAAAGAATATAAAAATTAGTTTTGAAAAAATCTTTTTTTGTGATTTTTAACTTTTGGCTTCTGTTTTTCACGTTTTAAAGAATTTTTTTTAAATAAAAAGTAGTCTATGTCATTCTCCATGGTCTAATCTATCTCTATACCAAAATTCATCAAAAAATATTCAGTGGTTTTAGCGTGAAAGAGTAGCAAACATCCATTTTGTCCGTTATACTAAATAATACTATGCTTTGCGTTTGGTGCGTGCCCTGGCACTGTACACAGTACAGTGTGAGGTAATTAAAGAATATGTACGTTTTTGTCTCGTCTCGGTATCTAATGGCGTTAACAGAGTAGACAATGCGCTTTTTATCGAGGCGCGCACAAAGCGTTTGAGACTTGCGGGCACGTTCAATGGACTTTCAAGTTCGCGACGAGATGCGCGCACAGGATTAAAAAGAAGAGTCGCGTGCAAAACACGCCGAGAAAGCCATTAAGCAGAGACGCTTTACAATGCGCCAGCGCGGAGAGAATTCGAGCGCACGATAGCCGCTGCCGTTATCATATACTTTTTGAAACTAACATTTATGGAGCATATTAAAAATCTTTTTATTGCGAAAAACGCTAGTTTCTTTAGAAATGTTTTAGAGTTTGTTGCAAAATATAAATAGAGGATTATTAATGAATTTTGTTTCAAGGAGAATACTCATTTTTGTTTAATTAATCATTGTTTGAGTTTTGATATTATTATCGAGCATAATAATTTACATTGTGGTGTTTTTTTAGGGATGCAACCATGTATACAACTATTACAATAGAGAAAAAAGTGTGTATATGTGGTTGCCTATTAGCAATATTGTAAATTACAAATTGTTGTGTGTTTGATTTGTTATAACTTTTAATCCACTCAACCAATTTTGGTAAACTTTTGTATAGAGATAGATTTGACATTGAAAAAGAACATAAACAACTTTTTGTAGTAAAATATTAAGTTTTTAAATAGTATAACAGCATATTTAAGTATAGTATAGTAATATTTATATAATTTAAACCGAGATGGCGCTATGAAGCACGTTTTCGATGCGTACGCTTTAAGAACGTCTAAAATTTATTATTTTATGGGCATTTCTATTAATGTCCATTCCTGCAGTACTTCTAATTTCAACCCTGCCTTGTTGCATGTAGTAAACCATTACTACTTCAATTAGTTTTGTTTATTTCAAAATTCATAACATTACATTAAATTTTCTGCGACCTGGTTTCGCAAAGTGCGAATGACAAATGATGAAGTTGTTTGCAGATAGCAAGTACGAGGCGTAATATATTCCGACGTCCTTTGAACGTGCATTTTGAATGTTGCAAAGAACGCGGAAACAAAATCGTGCACTACCTACATAATAGTTATTTTCGGATTTTAGTCAGAACAGATACACTTCCCAAAAACCATCATCATTTTCAGTCAAGTAAAATAATTATTTTATACTTACATATAAAAAGAAAAATTCACTTCTATGAAGAAAAAAAATTTTAAAGGAAAAAAAAAACAGAAAAAAAAAACGTTTATCCGAGGCCCTTGGAAAGGGCTCCTTCTGCTTCACCTCTTGATTGCGGTTGAATGTAAACCTGCAAACAAAACACGAGTTAATTTCAGCAAACAATACTAAATTAAATAATTTACTAATAAAATATCAATATCAGATGAAGCGCAAACGACGCAAACACAGCGCATGATTAATTCGTTTGTACTCGCATATATTTGGCGTGAATAAATATAATTTACGTTTTAATCATCAATTTATATTCCATTTGTTACACTAAACATTCTCTACACCATAATGCTGATGCAATTATTGCAATACATTTGTTTGTTGGTTTAGAAAATTTCGCTTATTAAAGTTTTCTCCTAACGTAAAACTGTTTACGCGAGTTTTCACTATGTTAATGCAATGTTTTGCATGAAAAGCCGGTGAGATTAGAAAATTGGCAGTGAATACATTAAACGCCACACTTGAGAAAAGCGCCAAACGACTCGACGCAATTTTCACTACTTACTGCTGAAAAGGTAGACGTCCCAATATACTCGTATAATTTAACTCATGAATGCGAATAAGAAATACAGTGAAAATGTTCAAATTAACTTTGAAATAAAAAATTTACATTTTCATTTCTTAATTTTTAAAATTAAAGGTAATATTCATTAAGCGTTAAACTCGATGATGTCAGTTTTTAATGTGTTTAATACTCTTTTAGCTACTGGTTGCTAGAGGTCTTTGTGCAATGGATAGTCACGCTTTTCATTTCCTTTCGCAACTGCACACACTGTAAAGCACCTAAGCTGAGCGAGCTTTCGGCTATTAAAATTGTGAAAACGTTGGAAAATTATCGCCGTAGCAAAGCGCACTTTTTGCGCACGACTTAATTAACGCATTAATAATGAAACCATTAATTATAAAGCAATAATCTAGGACATGCTTCGGAAAGTGGAGCTAGTATGACATGGGGAAATTGCGCTGCTTCAATAATAATTATAATTATACGCGCAAATCTTATAAAATCGCTGCGGAAACGCTTGACTGCGTTAAAACTACCCGTCGCAAGGGGGATGAAAATTGTGTCGATGAGTTTTAACCTCGTCGTTAAACTGGAAGATTGCACTAATTTTTTTTATGAAAATTTAAAAATTTCATTAGTATTCAAATTATACTTTCGGTTTTATTACGTACTTTAAACTAGGATTTTTAGTTTGATAATCGATCTTATTAAAATGTGTTTTTATTATAATTGTTCATATTTTAAATGTTAAAATGTTGTAAAACAGTAGGAAAACAATAGATGGCGGGTGTTTATGATGTTTTAGTGTATATAAAGTTGCCTAGCTCATGCTGTGCATCATAACAACATAAAAAATATATTTTAGAAAGAAAATATCTTTAAACATAAATAAAATATAATATACAAAGTAATTTAAAGCTATTTTGTTAATAATTTATTGAAAAATAACGATTTAAACCCTAAAAAATAAAATAAAAACATTTTTAGCTTTTTCTTAATTCAGTACAGTTTTTAGTTTATTCTGCTGCTTATAGGGGCCACCAGTGTATATACACAAGTCAAATTGAAAGCATACATAACCCAAATCTCATTTTTCGTGCGGGAATGTCGCGCTTTTATCTATTTTAATCCGTTTTTGTTCTTTTCTGCGCGCATTTTGTACAGTATTACACTATGCACTAAATTTTCACTTCAAGCGTTAGAATTCCCTCGCCTACCGACCTAAAGTTCAGTTTGTAATGAAAATCTGTGCATCCGTGCATGTTTAGCATATGCGGCGAATAAAATTTAATTTAAACTAACGGAATGCAATTTTCCAAGCGATGTCTGCATACATGCGTTACATGCAACACTGATTCAGTGTCACAGAACGCCACATTTCTGTTTTTCTTATTTATTTATTTATTCAGTTACACATTACTACTAAATGAATAAAAATATTAGTTTCCATATTGTGTCGGCCATGTTAATAGCGATTAGTTGAGGTTAATTTTTTTGTTGAGTCAATTACCATTCAACTTTGCTTTTGCTTTGATCATAGCACAGGCATAACAATTTGTGCTACAGATGTAAACTGGCGAAACTTGTAATTTGGTTAATTTTCTATTTTCAGATCGCAAATGTTCGTGGTCATTGAATTCACATCGTATGCATCGTATAAGTGTGAGTATTTGCAAATAGTAATTGGGAATCCACTTTGTAGAGAGTGCAATTTCATCCAACGCGTAAATTACATAATAATAATAATAATAATAATAACTGTAGATATATTAATTTATATCTGCATGGCAGTGATTAAATTCAGCGTCGTTTGGCTAACAATATCAGCATTTACATAAAAACCGCATAAAAGTGTCTCATTCGAATATGTTTTTTGTGCGTGGCGCTCTGCATTTGCACACCCTTCCCACACGTTTTTTTATGGCGGACATTTATAAGCGACTCTAACAATTTTCCATTCGTATCCATTTACGTTACGCAATAATTCACATTCAAATTCGTTTTATGGCCGGGGTGAAGTCTTCGAGTTCCTTTCTACTGCTTTTATACATCGTCGACGGTTTTTTCGTCTTGTTGCCTCGGTCGTAATGTATAATAACACACGCATAAAATTTCGCGCATAACGAACATCTTACGAGTAATATAAAGTATGTTTTATAGTTTTTGTTGCAAAGCACACAAATTGAAATTGTTGTAATTTTCCTTCAAGTCACATTATTTTTATAGTATATTAAGTATCAAGTGGATAAACGTGAATTTTAGTCACGAGTTTGATTAAGTGCAAGCGTTTAATCAATCGAGTGTATAACAACGTTTAGTCACGTTTTCACGTTGAGTGTTTTTTAATTTCAATTTTTGTATTACAAATCATAAAAATTCGCTTGCATAATACTAGGAAATGTAAGGTTATAAATTGGTACTTTAGTCACGGCCGTGCCTAAAGTACTACTTTACATTTCAAATATTTAAGTAGAAAAAATATTTTACCTACGCAGTGTAATTCGTCATAAATCAAGCTTTTTCTGCATATAAATTCGATTCGACGTTTTTATGAGCGTTTTTTTCTTATTCCTTACAAAGTAATCTCTTCAGTCGAGCACTTTTATCTGTTCTGACTTGAGTGGAGGAAATGTTATCGAGCGCATTAAAAGAAATTCGAGAGTGCACGAGTGGGCATATCATTAAAATTTTAATAGTCCGTAAAAATACGCGAAATGAATAATATGTTATGGACGTCGTTTTCATATTCATTTATTCATCGGGTTGAATGCGAACTACGAACGTTGTGTTTTAACTTGTTTGGCGAACGCTGCGTGGGTGAAAAGTAATAAAACTTGAAGGGATTCGTGTAATACTCTAATGCGATCAAAGTTAAATTACAATTTATCGTTAATTTGACGGTTTTAAATCTGTAAATATAAACATAACCAAAATTTTATTTTTATATTTGATAGAAGTGTATATTACGATTATGCAACCAAATTTACATCTTCAATATACTTGGTAGTATATATTAAACATAGTGTGTTAGTTACAACATTCATAACTCAACTACGGTTTGATGGATTTTGATGATCTATGATTTTTTGGATTCGTCTCCATCGAGAATAGCAGAATATTAATTAAAATATCGAAAATTTTTGCTTAAAGGGTGTTAAATAAAGGATGAAAGTTAATGTAGCAATTCAATCATAATTATAGGTAAATAATTGAATCCGAGATTCACGCTAAAATGCATTATTACCATTTCTTATTTCTTTAAAAGGTCCAAGAAACAAGAAAGTAAAAATTATTTTTTTTTAAGTTAAAGGTGATTAAAACAATTAAAAGTAGTAAAACTTGAAGAAATTGGTGGAATACTCTAATGCTAATAAAAATGAAACTTTAAATTTCTTATTTCTTTGCTCTAAATGTAAACATAACCAAACTTTTATTTTCCTAGTTGACATAATTCTATATAATGCTTATGCAACCAGGTTTACATCTACTGCTACTGCATGACATCCCCAAATTATTAATATTTACTTCGATATTTATGTAAGCGATGATTAAAATGTTATCCGCTGGCAAAATTGAATTAGAATGTTTTCGGCCATTGTGCGTGCACAAACAAGTCGATTACTAACGCCATTATACCACGGCCGCCTCTCGTTTTGCATGCGGTTGAATGGTGTGCGTGCTGAAGCAAACTTGCCATCGCCGCCGCCTAATCCGATATTCAGCCAATTCAGCAAAGTCGGCAGGCGCGAGTTTTCGAGCTAAACTAACCGAGACGCCACCCAACACCCAACACACACACACTCACACAGATGAACCTCGTGTGCGCCCTCTGGTATCAACTGATAATGGTACAGAATATTGCAAAGCATGTGCTTGCACACATCGCGTAGGTGGCGGCATCACATCAAGCTGCACAATGCGCGTCTATTTTAATTGAGGTTTAATTAAACCCGCCATTGAACCCCGCCCACGATTTCAACTGCGCTGGGCAAATTGCGAAGATGAGCAACAAGAAACAACAGTGTTCACAGCTAATAGAGGTTACTTGTTAGGTTATTTTAGTAGTAGTAAAAGCTGTTTTAGTTTTTTTTATGTTTTTATGTTTTTATGCGGTGTTTACGAAAAATTTGAATGCGAAGCACAAATTAGCAACAATTATTATTGCTGAGATGAACCTGTTCACGAGTTTAAAGCGTTTGTGTTTCTTGCACCGGGATAAAACTGCATTTTATATGCACACAACGGTGTAACGCCATTACCGCCGGCGGTGGTGTATAGTCCTTGGATTTACATGCGGATTAGCATTCTTGGGTTGCAGCCATGCTCCTGTTAGCGGAAGTCACGTGGCGTAAACTAACGATCTTATGCTGGCTTAATCTAATAGGCATGACTGCGCATGCTTCAGATATGCAACCAGTTATGCATCAGAATATGCAACCAACATAACTTTTAAATTAAACGCATTTTTTGATGTCTACGTCGATTAACAAGCAAATTATAGTTGAGCCTAGAAGGGACGAGGAGAGACCAAAGACCTGAAAGCTCAAAGTATGCAAATCCGATGCGAATAAATGAATCGGTAATTGTGTTCGCCTTTGCCGGGGCCGAACTCCTTCGCACTTTGTGCGAAAACTAATATCGTTGCAGCCGAGGGTTCGCAGCTTCTTCAAGGCGCGTTTTGAAAGATAAAAAAAAAAGAAAATTTGCATGCTTATGGACGGTGTAACCGCGTGTAAGATTTTTGTCTTCATCTTAACTTTATTAACCACTGTATAAAACCAAAAATTTAAAATTTAACTTTAAAGATGAATAAATGATTAGAATCTAAAAAGTTTTTTGGTATTTTAGTTTGGTCACGATTGTCATTTGCACGTTCTGCAACCAAATGTACAGCACATTTGTTATTTGAGTTGAAATGGCGCTGGCGCTTTTTAAACGCTAGTTTTTAGCAACGCTTTACGAGTGGCAGGCAGTGCGACACAGTCAAATTATATATGTAGACACACAGTAAATCCGCAGTCGGTACGCTAACGTTCGCCAAAGTACAGTTTGAACATGCTAGAACTAGACCGTAGTACTAGACGACCGTTAGTACGTTTAACGAGCTTAACCGCAACCCGCAGCATACAACGCGTCCACCATCATTACACATCTTTGCAATGATCGTAAAGTTGCCTATTAAATGCGCATTTATTTCATCTCTATACACAACTTAATTTGCTATATAAAATTTTATTGCAAATTATTTTTTATTTACATTAAAATTTAATATCAAATTAAAAAGAAAAAAAAAGATCAAAACATATGAAGCACTTGTAGCGCCCTCTGGTGGTGAAGTTTCAAAGCTTTTATAGACTATCTAAATTTAAGTTGATTTTTTAAATTTGAGTGGTTTCCTGAAGTTCCTCTGAACAGAATGTAGATTTTTGCGATATCAAACAATTCAACTAATGCTCGTTGGCGCGTACATTCGCAAGCACCCGATGGTCTCGTGCTCGACGGCGAGCATCCCGCATAATGTGCGTTCCGAAATTTTTCGCCGGTACGTGCGCCGCTCCTGCAATTTTGAAACGATGTCGTTGGCTTGAACTCTTTTTTCTTATTTGCGCAGACAATGCCGGGGAGTGCGGTCGGCATGCGCCCGAATTGCGACGTTATGCGCGGTCTCAGCGGGCGCTTCTTTTATTTGCGCGCTATACGAGTATGTTGAAGAGAATTCGTTTACTGCACGCGCGTACGGTAAGTACACGTTCAAAAAAGTCTGTGTTTTAATGTTAGTCAAAATGTCACCCAATGGGGTAACACTTGTGGGTTCAACAGATTTATTTATATGAATATTTGTTACTTGCGGTTGGATTTGAAAAGGGGAACTTATTTTTATGTAGATAAAATTGTTATTGAGTTGTTTGAGGTTATACAATAATTTTCTAGCAAACATCATAGTATAAAGTAGGAGAAACGTCCGTCAGATGGCGCGATTTCACAGTCAAAACTGTAATATTTATATTTCTTTAAAAACATGATAAAAGTACTAGTAGATACCGTTTATTTACCAAATATTTGTTATTTTAACATAAACTAATGATTTTTAAGGAATTTACCTAGTTTTAAACTTGAATAAATTCAAATTAATTCAAATACTTTCAGTTTCAGCCATCTAGTGGCAACTTTTACTACTTCTGGCACTATGATACACTAACCTCAGAAATATGTTTGTCATCGTGCACGCAGTTTGGTTATAAAGTGCTAAATTTAGTTCTTATTGTCGTCATTTACTTGATTTTGCAACTTTATACTCGTTACACGAAGGTATGTATATAAATTACTTACTTATTCATAAATTTTCCTGCCTAAACAAATTTTAATCGATTTTCTATGACTTTTTACACCAAAATTCAAAAACTAAATTCAGAAAACTTGTGATTACAGTTTTCTTCTAACAGTTTTCATAGCCATTGACATATATCTACTGCATTCAGTAATATATGATACACATTGAAAAAAAAACGCGTCGACAAAGCAGAGGCGTGAGGCGGCGTCGACGGCGCGACACATTGTCGAGAATATAATGATCCTTTGCGCCGACAGGCCTCGCGCGCCATTTTCTCATTTCGCCATACGTGTGATAAGTGCGTATTTTTTCCGCGCGCGCGCTATTCGCACCCAGCATAAAACAAGAAACGATGCGTTTCCATTGTTCAGGCGAAACATCTCTCGCGCGCCAGCTAAAAGCCTATAGATTTTTTTCGGACTTTTTCTCTAGTTAGCACCATTAGATCTCCCGCTAAGCAGTTAACAAGCCAGCGAATGTTGGAATCAATCACGCAATCCATTCGGTTAATTGCTTAAATAAAACTGCTTTACGGAGTTAAGCGGCAGCATTAAGAAGGGAATCATTAAATGAAAAATTAGTGGAAAATGCAAAAACAGAGTTAATGCGATTTTTATTGATCATTCAAACGTACATTAAAGTAATTCTGATCAATTTTTTGATTGAATTCTTGTTATTGCAAAACAATGCACTCATTTTTTTTCACTCACTGGACGTGTATGCAAAAGTACTGGAATCACTAAACGCCGCTATTTTGGCGGCGGCAGGGGCGGCACGCGCGTATGCGAATATAGCGTAGCACTAGAGGATGCACTGCGGCGGCGGATTTTCATTAACCGGCGCCGAGCGCGCGATATCACCGACTGCAGGTGTGATGTAAGGCCGGGCCGGGTCGGCGTCGCGCTCTTCGCTGGCACAGTTTTCGGCGACGCTCGGCCGCCGGCCAGCTGAGACTTCTAAATAGAAACTGCCGGGATGACAACCGGCCGCCGCCGTCGTTGTCGAGCTGGTGGCGATGCGCGCCGCAGACAGGGTCACGCGATTATCGGCAAGCGAGTGGAAAACTCGAAGCAAATATTTGCCGACCACCAACGTGGTGCAGCCCGTAAATCATGTTTTGTTTAACGAGAGGAATTAATATCTATTCGCTTTTTTTATTTATGAAGCTTTTTTTAATTTATGATAATTACATTATCATAAAGATTAAATTTCGCAGACACAATTCAATATTTGCCAAGTTTAATGGAGAAACACATTTGTATTAAATTTCAGGAGATAATTTTTTAAAATTATTACATGAATTTTTTGCAAAATTAAAATTTTTTTAGAAAAAAATTAAATATTTACGTTAAGTAGTAGTTTTTAATAATCAATTGAAATGTTTTTGGAGTATTTTATTGATGTTCTGTGATAAAAGTTGAAAAGTTGTGGATTTTTAGGTAAAATAAAAAATGTTTGTATGTTTGTTACGCTTTTACTCAAAATCCACTGAACCAATTTTGATAAATTTTGGTATAAAGATATTTAGAATCAAGGAGAAGCAAATAAACTATTTTTTGTTACAAAAATATAACTAGAAGGATGTAAAATTAGGGTTGAAAATTGAAAATTAAAAAAAATTGAAAACATTTAATAAATTTGTTATTTTTGTCATAATTAGCAACAGTATTAACTCCAGAGTTTGACAACTGATTCAGAAATAGTTAAAAAATACTAAAAAACTTTTAATTTCAAGAAATTTTTTTTAATTTTGCAGAAAAACCTTTTTAAATTAAATAAAATATTGTAATTTAATTGTTTCACAAATAAATTTTCCTTGACCTCGTCTACCTATACAATCATTAAAGCAAATTTTCCTTTCCCACATGTCATGCTCTCACCCACAACCCATTTTTTTTCTTTTTCTCCACCACGTTATCTTTCCCTCATTAGTTTAGTTTATTCTCCAGTTAACGGAGTGCAACGAGCACCACCTCGCGATGCGCTCCCATTATGCAAATAAACATGTTTTGTTTATGATAATGAGCTGTCACCTCATAATTTGTACACGCATTAATATCGCGTGAATTTTATTTCACAAATTCGCTCTGCGTGCGTGAAACGCGCTGAAAACTCTAGTTCAGTGCCGGGCGACTATTTTAAATCGGAATTTTCAAACTCTATTTTCGAGTTCGAACCGAATCATTCACATTCACAGACTCCTAGTCTCTCACAGACTCGCTTTTTTTTTTGTTTCAATGATAACACCGCGCAACGCACTGGAAAATTGTTTTCTTTTGTGTGCGGATGACGTGGATGTGGGGGAGGTAAAAAACGTGATGATGTTTCAAACGCTGCGTGCTGATCAAATATTTAAAACCTTTCGTTTATTATGCACTGTGTGCGGCACGCGCAGCGAAAAAAAGATTTTTTTATCTGTGCGAGAAAGATGTGAACTTTCAGCGTGTATATTCACTAGTTTCACCCACCTACCAACATTCCTGTATGTTTTTAAACGCGAGTGAATTTTCAAAAATAACTTGGCTGCTCTTTCACACCAAATACTTAAATAATTTATTTGGTATTTGCGAAAGGCACGCAATGCCTATGCCTGGATGAGTAATGACAAAAACATAATTACATAATTTGAACTTGTATTCGAAACGAAAATAAATCAAACACATATTTTGTAGATGAGTGAAAAAAAGAGTGTGGGTTGTTTAATACTGGTATGAATAGAATTTTGATTGGTAAATTTCACGCTTTTTGTGTTGTGCATGAATTTAATTGTAATTGGATTAGCAACATTTGTGTTACTTTTGCTTTTAAATAATTCGCGCATTTGTAGTCGATTCCAGCCGGATTCAGTGACTGAATAGACAATAGTCCTAGAGGAAATTAAATCTAACACAATTAGTCAGATCGACTTTGCGAAAGTTGCGCTGTTTGACTTTTGTGTTTGTGTTCGGCGACGTCTCGCGAATGTGGACTGAGCAAGTTCGGCTTGCTGTCGACTGTCAAGGGTATAAGAAATTCTTGTTGCTAAACTTCGCAGTGCTCTACTTTCTATTACATAAGTTAAAAGTTCTGGATGTTTTAAAATATAAAGTCAATTAATCAATTGAAATGCGTTATTTAGAGTATTTTTTTATAAAAGTGAGGAAATTATAGATTTTCAGGTTAAATAAAAATTTTAAAAGTAAAAAAATGCATATTTGGGTTTATTTGTTTGTTTGTGCCGCTTTCAAGCAAAAACTACTAAATCAATTTTGATAAATTTTGGTATAAAGATAAACTAGACTTTGGAAAAAGACATAGACTACTTTTTGTTGCAAAAAAATAATTAAAAAGGGTAAAAGTTAAGGTTTAAAGTTGATGCAGAGTATCAATCATCGCAATAGTAATATCATGCAATTCTAGATGGCGCTGCAACTGTATTGTTTGCATTTTTTATATATTAAACTCAAAATTGAAAATTCCAATGACAAATACGGCTCATAATTAACTCAAAAATCAAGAAACCAATTAATTTATCAATTTTTAATAAAAAACCTATGCAGATAAAAGTATAATTAAACTAAAACATGTTCTTCATATCGTAAACTCGACATTTATATGCATTTTTGCCACATTTCCACATTTCCACCTCATAAAACTAAATTTAGTCCTCCAACCATAAATTAAATACTCACTATAAAATTCATATTGCTTTTAAATTACAAACATATTGCATTTTGAAAATACCAGTTACATTTTAATTTATTATTCTGTATTAACGATTGAATATCTCCCAACGCAGTCTAGCCATGCCTATGAATTCGGATGGCATGTGATGATAATTTATTTATAATCGGAATGCAGCATTTGACTAAAAACACCGATGCCAAATAATATTTTTAGCCGTCGCTGATGATGAGCAATCAGGTAGGTACTTGCGCACGTCAAAAGCTCGTCATCATCGCAATGCGTATCGCAAACTCACCGGATTCTATAAATATTTATTCTTTGCGTAATTGAATACTGATTTACAGCGATGACATCTCTGTAACATTGAAAATGTAAATTCCCACATTTTCTGTGGAAATTTATGCTGTAACGTCGGTTTTATTACTTTTATTTTGGTATTTAGCGTGTTATAAGTGACAAGGTTGTCGGTCCGTTATGTGAATAATATTAATACATATATTATGTGTGCGACACTGCGACGGGCTGCTAATTAGGGCAGATAGGGTCGCAGACTTGAGATGGCGGCGCGTCGCGCGAAATGGCATGCTAATTTGCGCGCGTTAAATCTCCGGAGACGCATCTCGGGTTATTACAAAGCGTGCATTACCTATGAAAATTAGTTATACATGGAAATTGCGCCTCCGGTTCGTCTTCGCACGCGCTGGCGCAAAACTTTCCGGCGGGAATTACGCGCATTACGGCGTGGGACATGAGACTGCCATGCGCGCGTTTTGTTTCAATAACTACGACTGTTAATGAATGAAGAAATGTTAAACGTCTTGAGCACAAGTTGGAAAATTGGGTATAATTTAAAGTTAGGTATTAATATTACATAAATATGGCTTAAAATTGAGGTTATGTTGGTTTTTTTTGTCCGAAATAATCGAATTTGACAGAATTACGGGTTCATAAGTTGTCAAAAATCACAAATCTAACCTATTAGCTCATATATGTAACAGTAAACAAGTAAAAATGAGGTTAAGTTGTATTTTTTTGACAATACTGAGAGAATTACGTGTTAATATGTAGGTAAAAACACAAATTTAAGCTTCTAGCTCGTATTTCTTACACGAAATTAATAAAAATAAAGTTTAGGTGTATTTTGTGACAGTACTGACTGAATTACGTGTTAATATGTCGTCAAAATCACAAATTTAACCTCTTAGCTCATATTTCTTACGGTAAATTAATAAAAATAAGGTTAAGTTGTATTTTTTGACAGAACTAACAGAATTACAAGTTGATTTCTTGTCAAAAACACAAATTTAACCTCCAAAACCATCACCCGTCAAAGTAAATGATAAAAATAAGGTTATGTTCTCTATTTGCCTCCAAAAACAAAAAAAATGACGTTTATTTGATTAAAACTTGATTAAATACATTTTCTGTATTTAAAACATAGATGGTGTTATTGTAGTATCCTCAATTTACGATATTGAAAATCTAGGTTACGAGGATTATAAAGATGACAATACCAGCGACGTGTAAGCGTACCAACCTCGTAAAAGTGCGGTCACGACATTCGTACATATGTTGTTAAAAAGTTTACTACGCGTTCTGTGACTGGCAAGTGGCCCTTTTTTTTATTCCTTACATTTCGACTCCTTTCCACACATGCAGCCGTATTATACATACAGTCGAGCACATCTGCGGACTTAACTCTCAGTCGTCCATTTCGTGCGATGGTACGATGCCATGCTACATTGCGTCCGAACGAAATCACTCGGTCGATGTCCGAACGGAGTTCATAACAAACGTTGGGCATGAAGAAAGAGGAGGCAAGAAGGATCGCAAGCGTGCAAGGACAAGCACCACCCGCATCTCACAGCCAGCCGGAAAACGGATGGCATTGTTGTCGTTTTCGCGAACACAACATCAGTCAATGTTGGCTTATTTAAATGTGCGCCATTGGATTGGCTTTTAGCGCTGCTTCATTGACTTTTCTTCTTCAGGCAAATAATTGCAAATTTATTACAGCGATTTTTCTTGTAAGAGGGTGGAAAAATGATGCGTGTATGATTTGTAAGGAAGGAAAATCGAAATAGCATGTTGTAAGTATACTTCAAAACAAAAGTAGTTTCTAAAAGTGAGGTTATGTGTGTTTTAACTTTATTTTATATTTTTTGTGAGGACAATTCATTTAATTGCCGTTTTTTATTAGAAATTTTAATAAATTGCTTTGTTACAGGCTGTTATTGGTTAAAATAGCATTTTATACCACCCCGTGACTAAAACCCGTGACTAAAGTACTTTACTCACGGTCTTGGCCATCCATGTAAGTGAAAGTAGGAAAATTATAATATTTTCAATGATATTTAATACAATTTCTTTTTCAGATATGAAAATTCTCGAAAATATGACTAAAATATTAACCAAACCATAAAATTATTATTCTTACAATTAACAGAAATATTTCCATTTTCTATGGCTAAAAAAGTTTGAAATGACATTTGAGGTTAGTTTACATCATGTACAGAGTAAAATATTACCAGTTGCTTGTTTCAGACTTGCTTCAATTAGCTGTAAGCTTAACTAAAATGAATAAAGCTGCAGAAGTTGGAATAAGATAAATATAGTCCAGTTTTATATAATCTTAGATCATTGTGTTAGCGAGACGAATGAAATGATCACGAGAAGAATTCTTACGGGAGATGCTAAGCCGCTTTGCTGTTTATTGCTGTCAACGTCATTTTTCAGTCGCGTGTCAAGCCGTAAGCTGCAAAATGAATTCCGCCGCAAGAATGCAACCTTCGTAAAAAGTGCGCTTCCTATTATCCGCATTCATGTGCCAGCGAATACTGTCGCTTTGCATAACAATGCGTTTGCGCTTTAAAGCATTGCATCCATGCATCCACGAAAAAAAAATTTACTTCACTTTTTGTTACTCTTGAACTCACATTCAACTCGAATAAGATATATTTTATTAAAACATCAAAATATCTCGTATGTCGAGATATGGTTTTAGGTTTTACTCGTAGTGATGCTATTGAATCAAATCAGAAATTGTGTGTGTGTGTTGGTCAAATCACAAACTTTGTCAACCTCCGCTGTCATACTACCTTTTTATATCGTCGTATTCTTTTTATGTGTATATTTTTATCGCCGACAAATTGTTTCTTAATATCTTTCAAACCCAATTTCGGCAGATTGTAAACAGTGAAAAGCAAACGCCGAACACGATCACTGTCGCAAGTGGCAGGCGCAAAAACGCGAGCGAGTGCCGTAGCCACACATTGGGCGAATATAAATAAAAGAGGAAATCCACAATTTTTCCGGACCCTCGTTCGGAACCTTAATTTTCAGCTTAACGCATCTGGACAAAGTCGGCGGAGCGCTTTTTGTCCTCCGGGGGCATGCGTTACCGTCGTTTTTCTCGCGTGTGGAACTTGGAGAGTATTTTATTGCATCCTACGAGGAAAAAATCTTCACGCGTGGTGATCTTTCTCCCCTTGTTGTGTATGTGGGTGTGTGACCTTTTTTCGCACGTTTTGCGTGTTTAGAGTACGTTATTGCCGAAACGAATCTCAGATCACGACAAGATAAAATAAAATAGGAGAAAATCAAGTCTAATGCAATAAATTTTAGTAATGTAATATTAAACTAATAATTATTACGTTTTGCAGTTTATTTTTATTTTTTTTGATTTAGTTAGATTCTTGTTTTTGCGTAAGTATTTTATATTGTGGCAATTAAATGAAGCGTGTTGGAATTTATTTTTTTGTTAGATTAATGTCGGCAGTTTTTCGTGCGCGGCGACATTTAATGTCTCGTCTCTTGGCGGCATATTTGGCGCAAGTTCGTATGTAAAAATGACGACAACCAACGAAACAAAACAAAACAAACAGCCCGTCATTTATCACATCTGCTAATACCATTTAACATCAGCTGCAGTATGCTTTATAATTAAATTAACATAATATTTTTTAAAATTTTACAATGACAAGCGCATGTGCAGGCGCCATATTGATGCGCATGCGCAATATAAATGAAGTTTTACTGCAGCGCTCTTGAAGGTTGGTATTGATAGAACCGTAGCGTCTATTTTGTTTATATTATTGTGTTTTGCTTGTTGGAATGTTACTGATAACGCAGCACTATGCGAATCGAACGAAGATTTACAAGTTTCAACAAGTTTAGTTTTGAGTTCGTGGTCAACACCATGCGCATGCGCGAGATAAGTTGTCGTTTTATTCTTGAAGGTTGGCATCACTTGAATCTAGCGTCTGTTTTGTTCATATTGCAGTGTTTTCGTTATTGGAATGTTACTGATAACGCGATTCGATATAAAACGGATAAAGATTTACAAGTCTAGACAAGTTTAGTCTTAAATCCGCGGTCAAGTGCATCGGCACCTCGTGTAAACTCTAGTAACTTGAACAATATTCAACATGCAGATTATTCCCAGAATATTAACTTGTACAGTGCGTGTTTGTGTTCGTGTTCGTGAATATTCAATAAAACATTCCCTTCTTTCCGAATCAACGTGCATCTCCAGAGATAACCGCAGACCGCAAGGCAACAGTGAGTAATAAGAAGTAAATTTTGAGCGTAACATATTTGTGTACTGTTGTGTGTTGTTGAATTCAAAAATACACGGCTTTTCCACAAGGATTTCGCTTTTGTGCGCAGCCGAGCGTTATCAAGCGTTGTATGCTAACTAAACACATACGCATATTGCTACTTACGCAGGTACTTGCTACGCAGTACATCGGGCGCAAGTTTGCTGTGCCGAAACAGATTCAGCGCATTTTCGTCTCGGCTCGTCACGCACACGCGCGATCGGGCGTCTACTGCGTAATATTTACATTTATATAGGTAGAGCTGCAAGTATCTGCCGTTTGAATATATTGTGTGGTAAAAATGAAGCGTTGATATACGAACGATAAAAAAAATCGAGCATTTTCAAAGTTTTCTACGGCTTCATGCATAATTGATAAGTGGATGAAATCTTTCAGTACTTGGAACGTTTTAAGTGTTCTTGTAGTGTGTGAGAATTGGTGTATTTTGGGTTGCATACTTCTTACTGCATACTTGCTGCAAACTAGAACTATGACGCAAATGATGTATTTGGGGTTGCATATGTTAAATTCTCTTTGTATGATGCAGTTTTTAGTTTTTAACTCGAGAAATTTTCAGTTTATAATAGATTTCCTGGCTTATTCTTCTTAGTTTTTCATTGTAGTCTTAATTTCTACACTATATAACTCCTCATCTTTTATCTAAAAATACAATAGGTATTATCACGTCAAATTATAAGCCGTATAAAGGTCAGATAAAAGAGGATGTGATGTTAACGTGTCTAAAATTATTTAAGAAATACACAAAAGTTTTTTGTTTGTCTGGAAAATGACTTAGACGACTTCGGTAGCCTCTCAAAGATCGTATCAACAAATTGTCTACAGCTTCGCTTCGTCAACTCTAGAAATAAATTCTAAATATATAAATAACAATAAAATATTCATACATTTTGTCGAAATTAATGCTAAAAAGTTATGTTAAGTACTAAAAATCGTATAAAATGCAAAATAAATCATAAAATATAAAAAATAACGCACTACGTGTGTGTTTCTTCTTACTTTTTTTTATTTTTTATCTGTAATCTTAAACTTCATGCGCTGGTCGCGCTCGCAGAGAGAAAAACCTCAGCGAAAAGTTTCCGTTTCTTGCAAGCCAGGCACAAGGCACACACTCCCACGTACATCGAAATAAAACACTCCCCGAGCAGCGTTTGCGAGGAGAGCTCGCCGCTATTATGGAATTTGGTTTTGGGATTTCATGTGTATTATGATATTCGTAAAGTTGGCGGAACGCACGCACACGCGAAAATATAAACCAGACTACGACGCATAATAAACTCATCCGAAGTCTCTTCGCCATCTTTATGCACATTGTACTCTCCAGTACAACGCTATGCTGCTGGCGTTCTTTTTTTTTGCGTTGCTTCTTTTTTCTTCATTTTGATGCGTTGTTTCATTTTCGCTTGTTTTAGCTGTGCTCACAACGGAAGAACTTAGCTCGAACGACTGTCTGCTCTCGTACTTTTTTATGTTATAATAATACTGCAGAAAACACACGAATACGTTTGTTTTTCTTTTTCGGATAGATGTACGAGTACATTTGGTGGAATGTGTGTTTTGCGTGTGAGGAAAGTAATATGACAAAAGGAAAAATTACTGCAGAGTTTTATATTTAGAACATTTATTGTTAATGGCAATAATAATCCTAATATTCTGAGTGGAAATGTGAAATTGTATGTTTGTGACGCTTTCACGCATTAACCACTGAAGGAATTTTTATAAAATTTGGTATAGAGATAGTTTTAATATTGGAAAATTAAATAGGATACTTTTTGTTTCAAAAATTTAACTGGAAAGGTGTTAAATAAGGGATGAAAGTTGGTATGGTGATTAAATTTTAGTTATAGTTATTTAATTTTAATCTAGATGGCGCTATAGTAAATTATAAGCTTTTTTCTTTTTTAAATAAATTGAGATTTTTATTAACAGAATCGGCACATAATGTGTCAATAAAACAAAAAATAAATTAGTTAGGTTATTTGATATCAAAATATTTATTCATTATGACATAAATATTATTTATAGGCAACTTTTATGGTATACAACCAGGAGCGCCATCTAGTTTAAGCTTCTAGAGTTAAAAACGCGTGTTTCTTTATTTTTAATATCCTCCGGATTGTAGCGTACGTATATATTGTTCTTTGATACACACCAATTTAAACGTGATTTATGACTAACCATTTCAAACCGGAGAAGGAAACGAGCAACATTTTTAGTGTTGACCTCGCTGCGGTTCGGCCAACCCGCGAGCAAACTTCTTTGAAGTTGTTCAAAACTTCAGCCCTAAACAGAGCCTAAACTCTTATATTGCCCAACATCAGGTCCTTTGAAGTCCGCTGTGCCTTAATTAGAAATTTCGAAATAAATAAATTAATTAACTAAAAATTCACTTTCACCTTAAATTTTTGTAAAAGAAAAAAGTTTACACTTTTTGGAAACTACGAGTAGACTGAATGTGAATATATTGCATGAGTGCCTCTTGCTCGGAAGCCTACCGCATTCGAACGGCACTAAAATGAAAGCGGCTTTTGCTGGCAATTCCACGTATCGCGATGGTGCGATATCAACGACGCGCACGTAAATCTGTGCGCTTTCGATGATGACAGCCGCGCGTCCGCCATCGGTGGATGGTTTTGTGTGTGGGCTGCGTGCTGCTTTTATTGCCGGCCATTTTGAGCACCGGCGGAGTGGTGCATTTAGTCGCTGCTCTATTGAGTTATGGTCCATAACCAGATTAGCGCCGGACGCGTCCTGATGGGCCGCGCGAGCTGATAGTAAACAAATTCATGCCGATAAATTCTCGAAAACCTCGCGGCCCGCATTGATTAGCAATCAAAAATGTTTCAATTTTGGATTACCTATTTATTTCGCACGTACGCCATCAGTTTAATTACACTTGCTAACTGATTTATCAAAAATTGTGACGTCATCATCTTAAAAAAACTATTTTTGTGGATTTTTGTTTTTTTAATTTTTTTATTTCCTACAATTTAATTCATTTTTACTCTCATGTTCTAGACATAGTATGTGTTAATTCTATCAATAAGATTCGCAATTTTATTTTAAAGAAATTAATTATAATATAATAGGATTGAACTTTTTAACTATATCTATGATTGAATCTCAATGCCAACTTTTATCCTATAGAAAAGAGCTGTTTTTAGTGTTTTCCCAGCAATAATTCGAATTTTTCTGGCCGTAAAAACCATCCTTGGACTTTAACGAACATTAAAAAAAAAGAATTGGCCAAATTGGTCTAGGCGTTGTTGAGTTATGCGCTTATCAACAGATTTCCGATTCATTTTTATATTATTAATGGTGACGTCATGATTTTTAAAAATCCGCTGTTTTGTTCTTTTTTTAAACTTTTTTTATTCCCTATTGACTTTATACTGCTGGGAAGTGTAGTCAAATGTCGGATATATGTAGCTTTGTATTTCGGCTTTAAAAAAAGCGACGATTTGAATAATTCAATAATTCCGTCATCCGGCGCGCGCGCGTGATTGATTTAGATGCGTGAGGTGTTTTTCGGGCAACACACATTGTGTCTCGTCAGATTGAATGTTCTCTCGTGCTGGTTGTGATGTTCGGCGTTTTTTCACGCCGCGCGTCTGTCGATGCGGGATTAATATTCAAATTCGAGGTGTGCGTGCGTTGACTGACACTGAAACAGCCAGCGCGCGCGGGCGCTTTTTTCGCCGTCGCCAACTTTTAATTAATTAATTAAAGCCGTATACAGAGTATGCATAATTAAGGATAGTATATTAGTAGGCGTACGGGTGCCTAGGGTGCTATTAATTATGAATTTGATGAATTATGAATGAAGACTTGAAGATGTCTTAGAAATATACACAAATATTAAATTACGTAAAAAATATAAGTATACGGGTAGGCAGGGGGATAATTGTATATTGGTGGGCATACAAAGTAGGTGTTTATTTGTACCTGTGAAGGTTAAGAGCAAGAAATTTTAAGAAATATTTATTTTGAAGATATTTCAAGTGAAAATTCAAGTTGTTTTTATAAAAATAAAGTATTTTTTTGATTAGCATTGCATGAGGATAATTTACTGATGAAAAATAAAGCAAATTTTGCTAAAATTATTATTGACGCCATCTGTGTTTGAATTATGTAAGGTATAGTATAATTTATTCTTTATACACACTTTTATTTTCGATTTTTTTCCTTTTTTTAATTTTATTTTTATGATAAAAAGTAGTCGATGTCTTCTTCCAAGGTCCAATCTATCTCTATACTAAAATTTATCAAAATTGATTGAGTGGCTTATGTGTAAAAACAATACAAACCTACAAAATAGCAAAAAAAAATAATTTCGTAGAACTTTAAGTCTAAAATTTTATTTAAATATATTTTACTCATTTTTATCATAATTTAATTTCTAAAATTAGAAATATCTTCATTTTACATTAATTCTACATCTCAATATTTTCCTGAACATCCCTAATTAATAATTACATACTCTGACATTTAGTTATACGTTCCCCGTTACACACCATAATGAACTTGATTGAATATTGTATCCTCGCATAACCTTTAATTTTCCATCCGACTGACCATTTGATTTACACGGCTGCCTATTAAATTCAACAAAGATAACTTGCCACGATAATGATTTGGAAGAGTTGATTTAAGCACAATAGCGCACTGCTGATTAAAGCCAAACAATGCAATGCGCGTGTGTATACACATGCACGGCTTTGGTTTGTTGTTAGAACGTTCATCTCGCATTAGTTTTGCAAATGTTTAGCTTACAATTGTCCACGATAAATGCACAAATGCAGTCAGTGTGCCGCTGGCGCTTGATGTAAAAACATTTAATATATTGCAAGCATCGGTGAACAAAAACACGAGAGATAAGAGAGTGAGTGGAAACGTGCTTCCTGTGAAATTATCTACGATAATAAACTAAATGTAAAACCACTCTGAAGCAATTTAATTTTTATTTTTAATTTAAAAGTGATTTTTTTGGTCGGAATTTTAGTAAAAAAGTTATTAATTTTTATTTGCTTGTTCAACACCCTGTATATTTTGATTCCATCAATTAAATTATTAATTTTATTTTAAAACAAATTAAAAATGCCCATAATGCACTTTAGCACCATCTAGATTTGAATTATATAAGTATAACTATGATTAAATCTTTATTTACATTTCCATTGCTTATTTAACACCCTTCAACTAACAATTTTCAATATTTTAATACTTATTCTACTATTTAGGGCCTTGATGAATCTAAAAAATCATCGATGATCAAAATCTGTCCACTGGTTCTGGAGTTATAAACGTTGTAACTAACCCGACTTTGTTTTATATCAAGTCATGATTTCCTCGTCATCTCAATTTCTCACTTTTGTGAGTTGAAGTGTCTGTTGAACACTTTCGTCATCGCCGGAGCACTTGAGTTACATTTGACATCTCGGCCCGAATGGCATATACAATTGCGTCACTTACAATCCGCCGCCGCTGCCGCCGCAAATCGTCGTCGCCGTTACATTGTTGACGATGGGTGACGATGTGGCAAGGCAAAAGCGAGCGCAAGGACCGGCGTGATTTCATTAAAATCTCAATTATTGCCAGAACTAAGGGCTGATTTAATCTGTCAGCCTGCCAGCCGCGCGCGCGCGTGTTTCTTGTGTCTGTGCATCGCCCTCGAAATCGCCGGGGCGCAGATCTTGACTGTTTGCGGCTGGAGGTAGTAACACGAACTCCGCACCAAGCACAAGCCATCAAGGAAGTCAGGGTGAAACTTTGATCATGTAATTTATTTTGTGGTAAAAGTTTATATTTTCACTTAAATGCAAATAATACACGCTATTATTTGCAAAATGGAAATTATCAAGATATTTTACAGACACGCGATAAATTTCGAGCATTATATGTAATAATCATTCAAAGTCATCTGATATGGTGACATTTCTTGAGTTTATCCACACATTGTAAAGCTGTAAATAACTTAAATATACACCACTTATGGAAATGAAGTGCGTAGTTCCATGTCGTGACAAACGCCAGTTATTTCAGCAACATTCACGATATATCTACACATGGAAATGTATTTGAGCTAATTTATGCATTTGTTTAATAATAAACTGCGCAGAAAAAATACAAAAGAATGTAAAATTCAGTATTATAAATTTTACGCCCATTTATCCGCGATTATCATGATTTATCACGCGCAACAAAGCAAAACTTTAAACACGTCGCATGTTTTGAAAAAAAATGACCCCAACCTATGAAAAGTGGGCGGCACCCGTGTCGATCCGATCGGATTTTTTGTGTGTAAATGATTTACAACGCAGATAACCGACCGGCTTAGGTATACTTATATAAAATTCGAAAATTGCTTCATAAATCTACTCTCTGCGCTGTCGGTGAAGTTGTGGATATATGGTGGAGGCGCCACTTTTCAAATTTTAATTAGAATTTTATTTTAATCGAATTTCTAGGTTATGTGTGCGTTATAAAATAAATATTATTGTTTCGTAATCATCTGTTGGCATTGAAAAAGCGGCGAATTAATTTAAAATTAATTAGATTGAAACATTCGCGTTTTGCAGCGGGAAACGCTTTCATCAAGGCAGCGCGCGGCGCCTAATTGCAAGGATATTAAACGCACAAAGAAACGAATTACGTCAATATTTTATACAGATGTTGTGCTTTGTTGTCGCCGTGTTTACTTACTCTTAGCATTTAATTAATTAATAAATAATATATGAAATGTATAAATATTTAGAGTTGCAAAACGACAAGTTGAATGTCTTTACTATAAAAATGAATCGCAAAATCTGTTGGTAAGCGCATAACTCCACAACGCTTTGACTTATTTAGCCAATTCTTTTTTTAAAATGTTTGTTAAAGTTTAAAGATGGTTTTTACGGCGAGAAAAATTCTAATAATTGCCGGGAAACCCTAAAGACGCCCTTTTCTATAGGATAAAAGTTGGCATTGAGATTCAATCATAGTTATAGTTAAATAGTTGAATCGGAGATGCGCTAAAGTGCATTATTAACAATTCTTTATATAATTAATTTCTTTAAAATAAAATCACGAATCTTATTGATAGAATTGACACATACTAGGTCTAGAACAAGAGAGTAAAAACGAATTACATTTTTATTAAACACTACCGGGACGAAGTCGCGGGCAAAAGCTAGTTTGTGAATATTTGTGACATCTTTATAAGTACGAGTAGACATTGAAGATGTGCTGTATGTAAGCTCTTAACACACATGCGAGAGGGCAAGGGTGCCGTCTCTCTATAGATTATTGCCGAGAGGCTGCAAAGACCGTTGGAGATGTTGCCCGCGTCAATCCATATTGCATGCTGATGAGAGGGCCGCGATGTCAAACTGCACGCGTTCGCCCCCTCGAAACCTATATAAGCCGGATAAGCAAACAACGATAGCGCCATCCGCACTCTCTTGTGTCGAATAAGTCGATTGGGTTGTGTGCGTGTGCACAAAAAGATTATATGCGGGAACGTTACAAAAAAGCGCATATTAAACACCAGAGGTCATCACAATCACAATTTAGGATGAGCAGATTTAATTCTAGATTTTATCGACGTAGATTTTAATAAAAAGAAACTTAAGTTAGTAATTTTTTGGTTTTTGGTAATATTTTATGCCAAATTTGACAATAATATTTGCAATTTTAGTTTAAAAAGTTGGAAATGCATATAATGTAGTTTAGCGCCATCTAAAGTTGAGTTATTTAACTATAATTATGATTAAATCTGCATATAAACATTCATCCCTTGTTTTACACCCTTGCAGTTATATTTTTGCAACAACAACTAGTCTATGTCTTATTCCAAAGTTTAATCTACTTTCATACCAAAATTTATCAAAATTGGCTGGATAGTTTTTGCGTAAAAGCGTCACAAACATACTTTTCCTCTTCACACAGCCTATTCCTTACAGCATCTGTTTCATTATTGCCGGTAAGGAATAAACTACCCTCACAATTCGCAATTACAATCACAATCCTTAGTTGTCGTTTTATTTAAGCCTACGAGTATCGTCCTGTGCTCATCGTTTACCGCACCAACCATCATCGATTTGCCGTGCGCAGTTGGCACTCGCGCGCGACATGGCATAGTAGTAGACTTGATGGGGTTGTAAAACGCACGAATTATATGTGTACACAACCTTAAAATAGAATCGTTAGCAGCAGTGGCGACAGCCTCCTCATAAATAATAATGGCGGTCGCACGCAATGCATTTAAACGCTAGATTAATTAAAATTCTTCTAGTTATTTGCATTGCTGCATTCGGTTTCTCCGTGGGATGTCTTAGGATCTGTAGACTTCTTAGAAGATCAGAGATAGACGCAAACGAATTAAGTTGTGTGAACGTGACTGGAATCATAGTAGAGTATTGTTTTTGTGGGCAATTTATACATAGTGTTTTTTGGTATTAAGGAATGTTCTTTACAAGGAGAATATTCAAGTAGACGTGGTGTCAAAGTACGAAAAGTAATTGATTGGAATCATTTTTTGCTGTTTTTTTGTAGTTTTAGCGACGTTCTGAGAAATTTTAATTAAATAAGTGGGAAATTTCAAAAATGGTTGAAATTACACTGCTAACTTAAGAAAAATTGACGTTGATATGTATCTGTATAGGGAAATATGCGTTTTTGTATGTATGTTACTCAATAACTCCAAAACGGCTGAACCGATTTTGATGAAAACTTTAGGTTATCTTTATATTAACATAGCAAGAAATTTTGTCAAGGTTGGGTGCCAAAATATTACTAGAAGGGTGTAAATTAAGGGTTGAAAGTTGTTATGGAGATTTCTTTATAGTTATACTTATATAATTCAAACCTAGATGACGCTTGATGCATTTATTTGTGAAAAATTCACGAATGGCATTTTTCCGGATATATTTGTTTATTTGTAGTTAGAAATATACGAAAAACGCAAATTGACAACATGATACACATCGGTACTCAAAAATTCAGGTTTTTGCTTAAATCCTTCTACCAATACAAAGTTTACATTCCACATAGCGGAAATCAATAATTTACATGCAGTGCGCCGAAAACAACAGTAAAAATAAATTTTATATAACCAAATATTGATGCAACAAAGATATCTGATACAGCCGAGTCAATGTCAATGGCAACAAATATAGATTTACGAGTTATCCGTGTCTACGGAGTCTTCAATATTCATAAATCATTCAATAACGCGCGCGCTGCCATGCATCACGCGTCGCGCGCGCACACGCTTGCTGCTCCCAATTGACAAGATTGTTTTGCCACACTTGTTTTCGATAGTTTGTTTACAATACTCGCGGTCGCACTTACCGCCCGCATGTTTTCGCGTTCGAGTTTTCCGACAGCGCAAGAGGTATTTGTTTCCAAAAAGTTTTCCGCCGGCTCTCATCGCCTCATCCAGATGGCACTATTTTAGGGCCACACGCGTTCATCCATCTCGCCAACTCGAACAGGCTTTATCATTCTACAATCAATCATCAAAATTGAAACGGAAAAAATAAATTGCTAAACCAGAAAACAACAAATGGACTCGTGTAGATCTACAGGGCTAATGTGTTGTGAATGTACAGCAAAACAAATAAAATTGTTGTTTTTTTTATTTTCTGTTTGTTTTGTTTTTTGAGATGTAGACGTATTTTTGGTATTTCTAAGGGCTGTTAATGAATAAATCCATTTGAAATAATACCTTAGCGTCTAATGAATCGGCGACACATCAAGTGCGCAGTGAAGAGATCGTAAGCGGACTATCAAACATCATCAATTATATTGGTACGCGTGGAAAAAAGCAATGCGTTGATTAATGAACTAAGCTGACGAGACTTTTACGATTTATGCGTCATATTTTCGCTTTCTTTTCGGAGAGAATGCGCCTAGCGGGTGGTGTGAACAGAAAAAAAGTCAATTCGAGTAAATGTTAATGGAAGAAATAAATATATTTCTAAAAATTCGCTAAATCTGACAATTTTCTTACGTCACCAATATTTTAATATATTATTTTTGGTATTTTTAAGATTCGGTTAAGCAAACGTCGATAATTTTCTTATTTTTGCGCAAAACTTTGCGAAAAGTAGACTGATTAGACTGATAAAGTACTTTAGTCACGGGCTTTAGTCACGGGGTAGAGTATGCGCCTGTGCATTTGCCTACGATGCAGCACAAGACACACAATGTTGCATTTTGATCAAATTAACTACATTTTAGTACAAAATTTAAATTTTCAAAAAGTAAGTTGGATATTTTTGACAACTTTAGCCACAACTACCCCGATAATGAATAATGATGACCAATTTCATCATTTTTTTACTTTTCAAATTGCCCTTTATATGATTTACTATACTATTCGCATCTAGATAAATAGTAACTTAAACTTAACAGCTGAATTTTGCTAGTGCGTTTATTAAATTGTGAAAAATGTTTGTCTAGCAACAAAAAAACAATTCAAGCGCACGTGAAAAAAAAGGTCCGTAGTGCATGGCCGCTGACAGCGATGGAAAATATGACCGCTGCAACGCAAAGAATACACACACACCATGCGCACACGACTTGGCCACACTAAGTAATAGCGCAATAATAAATAAAGTTTTGAAAGATTAATGCGTTCGTTTTTTGCGCGTCTGTTGCAGATTTTTAGCGGTGGCGGCGTGTGCATGCGGATTAAAGTTCGGCGAAGCGTTCAGAAGTTTCGCCACTCGGAATGCGTGTACAAACCGACCGCGTACCGCACCGCAGTCACTCCAACATCGCCGTTTAGCGTTTCTTGCAGTCGGCCACAAGCCGAGAGTCGTTTTTGTTTGCCCGTTTAGCAAACTGAGGAGCAAGTTAGCGAATTTCACAAGTGACAGTTTTTTTCTTGGTAGCAGAAAGTAACTAGATACAAGTATAAGTAGATTATTAGAATTAAAGCCAATCAAGGGTAAAAAAATGTTTTTTTGGGTTTGTTACGGAATAACTCGAAAATGGCTTTAGTGATTTTAATTATTTTTTCATGACTAGAAAGATGAATAAATAACGAGTAACATAGTTTTCTAAAAAATTAGATATTCCTGTGAAAATTACAATTAAATATTTAAAAAATGAAATTTTTAAGAATTTTTAAGAAATTGTTTTTCTCTGATAGTTACCGTATAACTCAAAAATGGCTCTACCGATTTTAAAATTTCTTTCGTTTATAGAAAGATGCATAATCAGCGAGTAACATAGGCGTTTTTATGTTTTCGAAAAAAATTGATATCTTTACGAAAATTACAGTTAAAAAACTAAAAAGTAAAATTTTTTGAAAAAAATGTCTGAAATTTTCGTTCTATTTCACATAAATTCTGCAAAATTACAGTTTTAAGGGAATAATAGTTTCAATTTCGAATAATAAGTACATAATTTAATAAACTTTATAATTCAGTTTGAACGGAAAATCATTATTACTAAAATGACTTCTAAAATTAATGAACGTATTAAATATTAAATAGTTTTATGCTATGCAGATTCGCGATTTAATAGCGGCGGTAAATTTCGGTGCGCTTGCTTCCATCACTGCTGTATAGAACAAAGAAATACGCGTTTATAATAATTCCGTGCAACTTGAACTGCGCGCCCAAGGACGGCGTGCAGGTTTTATTGGAAAATATGACAATGTGATCGGCTGCGGTCGTAAATCGACCGCGCGCTTGGATTTTATAGTTTATAAAAATGCGTGTAATTTTCGTTATTAATGATTACCGATTTTAGTATGAAAGCGGACTAAATGAAATTCCGCACGAAACACGCCCGCTATCGGCCGAGTTTAGTGTGCGCGCTGAGAACGGCATAAATATTTTATACGCTATTGTTATATGCATCATGGACTCGTAAAAATTTGTTGGTTTTTTTGTACGTGCAAAATATAGGTACAGTAAAACATATTTTTATAACACAGTTTCTTTTAGCGCATTTTAAAGGCGCAATATTTTGATATTTATGTTAAATTTTTAGTAGGTCGGTACTTTTTTAAATATTCGAATGTGTTTTTGGTTTTATTATACTTATTTACGTGCGGAATATTGAATTTTGGGTGGGAGAATTTAATAAAATGTATATTAATACAATTTTTATATATAAATATGATTTTTGTTAAAATTTTAGAAAAATGGCATAATTCATGAAGAAAAACAACTTTTTTATTTTTGTCTTAACAGCGCCCGTTTTTCACGGTTTTGTGACACAAAAGTCATACTTTAAACACGGAGAGCAAAGGTCGTGACTAAAATACTTTAGTCACGGGTTTTAGTCACGGGGTGTAAAATTAGTATTTTTGCATTAACTTAATACGAAAATATCTTCCAAAAATTATGTTTTAATGCACCTGTATAAAAAATAGTAATTTAGGAAGCTACACAAGCTAAAATTACTATTTTATGCACAATTTATGCAATAAACCACAGTTTACTATAAATTTTAATATATAAAATGTATGCAATATCAAAAGTATTATTATAATTTGTTGTCCTCCCAATATGATTTATTTGGCATATTTATGAATATATACTTGATCATTTCATGGTTAAATAAAGAGTTAAAACTTTTTAATAATGCATAAAATAGCAATGTACTCGTAAAACTGCAACAAATTTTTAACATTTTTACTCAGTGACAGCTGAAACAACACTAAAACCCTCCGCATATAAATTTATCTGAATGTAAAATTATAATTAGATAAATTTTAGCAATTTTATGCTTTTGTCTAGTAATTATTCAGCTGAACAAGCTTAAACTACGCATTCATAATGCATATATTCTGATTATAATATGTACGAGTAGCTGCAAGGTGTCGCGTTACTAATCAATTTTTATTACGCCATTCAAAAAATGTAAAAAGCTCGCGCATGAATTGCGAGACAAAACGTGCGGAAAAAGGTATGTGCAGACATCCCTGCACACATATTCTGTACGGCTGCCGAATCCATTACTTATGAATCTTTTATAACTTTTCATAAAAACGTGTTGAATGCCATGCGCTGGTTTTATGGCTTCCGCGAGCACACGCCGCTTGGATAACGCATTTCTTCGCGCCTTTCCTCATCCTTCGGTGGCTGTGTAGCGGCCAAATGTTGTTTTGTATTCTCAATGTTGCATGGCGTCCTGAATTAGATGAAAACATGCTTGCCATGTGGTATTAACAGGGAGAATTATGTGACGGAGAGGAAATGCAAAGACGCTCGCGAATGGGGCGCACCGCAAAGTGGGCTAGTGTGTTCCGTTCGCAGTCGTATATCACTTTTTATTTCTATTACAGTATTACAGAATTACTGCCACTACACGAGCGCTGAGAGTGTGTGTGTGTTGGCATGCGTGTGGAAATTGTTGCGCTACGCAAAGCTGCGTAATTAAATTATTTATTTAATTTATGCCGAAAGGAAGTTATTTATGAATAAGCAGACTAAGATTATAAATGTTTGGTTAAAATTAGAATTTTATTATTTATTGATGATTATAATTAGCATGAGGAATGATTTGAGAACAACAAATTGATGAGAAAGAAAAAATTGATTTTTGCTTCAAAAAATAGGACAAAAACGTCAAATTTGTAGATTTATTATTTTAAATGAGTTTGAAATAGTAATAATGCACTATAGCGCCCCTAGGTATGAATTATACAAGTATAACTATGATTAAATCACTATATTAACTTTCATCCCTTATTTTACACCCTTCAAGTTGTATTTTTGCGATAAAAAGTAGTCTATGTCCTTTTCCATAGTCTTATTTTTGTTTATACCAAATTTTATTAAAATTTGATCAGTGGTTTTGAGTTAAAGCCCAACCAACTTACAAAAAATTATATTTTTATTTTCAACTACTAGAAAAAATTGATATATAAATACATTGGTGTATAAATTTCATTCTTTTTATAAAGCTTTTAATTTTGAGTACTTTTTCATCTTAATAGCTAAGAAAAGAAAAGTGAAAAATAAAAATTTTACTTATTTCATTATTATTTAACCCAAACTTAATAGAAACGTAGACACTTTTATTTTATATTTTATTCCTGGTCATTCAGCGAATTATTTACTATGAAATGGACGAAATAAACCAAAAGTACCACTTTTAAGACTCAACCTGTAAGCGAATGCGTGGGACAGGACAACAATAAAAAGTACTAGCCTCCTATGCCGGTCGAAAACGCCGTTTTATGATCAAGCTGTTGCATGCCAACATCGCCGACATTGCCAACAGTCGGCGGGCGATATCAATCGCTGATTGAGATAACGTGCTCTTGCGACCCGGGCGCTCAAGGACCAATAATTCGATCCTTACTAATTTGATTGGTAGTATTAACCTCTAGAGTTTCAGACTAATCCTCAAAATCAATCATTTTAGTATTATACAAGACACAACAAGTAATTATTTAATTAAATTAAAAATAATAATGAAATTTAATCAAAGTAAAATATTAATTAATTTATATATATGAAGATATTTATTGTTTTTATTTTTTGCACCTTGACTTAAATACAAAAAGCAGCGTTTTATTGAAGTGCCGAAGGAGACGCATGCTCTCCCCCGGATGAGCGAAGGATGAAGGCGCGCGCGTTCTCGCGGCGAAGGCCGCTCCTCGCCGCCCCCGTGCGGCCGCCACCAGTCTCGTCGTGCTGGTCGTGCCATCGGCGCCGGTCCTCCGCTCGCGCAGCGAAGTGAGCACACGCACGCAGTGTGTTCCCGAACGGCGCGCCGCTAATCACGACACCCGGAGAAGAGCGAATCTCTCGCGTAAATAAACCGCTACGGGGCTGGTCACCCTATTATCATCCCCCCGACACAAATAATATCGGCGCCTCCACCAACAATAAACAAAGCTGGCTAATGAGTGCACACTGACATTCGGACAGTGTTTGTTTGATGATGTTATCAGCGCGCCACATGTGAAAGTTGACAAATTGAGAGCTGCCCGCAAGTGTGATGCGTGTGAATAATTCGAAGCGCTGGAATGAGCCGCGTAGAGCATCGAGAGTAAGTTAAATGTTAATGTGAGCCACACACATGTCAACACGCAGCACAAACACAGCGAGAGGTGGATGTTTTATGCGCGCCGCGTGTGGCTGGCTGCCGCTTTTTATATATCGAATAAAATTGAAAAAAGCTTTTTCCGCCCCGCCGTCATAAGCTCGGGCTTTCAGCGTGTGCGCCTTTCGTGTTTGCACTTTAACTTTTCTTTGCACTCTCCAAGTCAGCACTTTCAATCTCTCGCGAGCAGCGCGCACGCCTTTTTATTTCTTTTCAATTTTTCGCTTTTTGTATCCAGCGGGCGTGTAAAAAATACACATTTGAGGGTTTTCCCACTTGCTTGGCTTGTTGTTATGCCAGATTTGTTGATATGTCATAAAACGCATATAAATATCGCTCGTTATTTAAAAATATATTGTGTTGTGTTTAAAATTTTCTTCTGCGATGAATTTTTTTTTTTTTTAAAGAAAAAACGAGTTTTTTAATGTAGGCGTTATAGTAGCGTACTTAAACGGGATGTTTTCGTTTGCGCGCGTTTATTTGCCTCCGCCCGGCGGCGGGCATTCTTTAGAATTAGGGTTTTTAACATATTACACCCTTGACGTTACGGCATAATCCGCCGTCCGGCGCGCCCGCTTTTAATATCTTGCGCAAAAGCACTTAATTACCTAATTCGCTTCGCTACACTTTGCAGAAATAAAAGTGTATGGAATGAATAATGCACGCGCGGGTGCTTGCTTTATATTTCTTTCGGCGTAAATATTTTCCTACTTGATTATGTCAAATGTGCGTCGTTCAAAAATTAATTAACAAGATTCGTAGAAAATTGTGGCGACAGTTATTTCGGGGAGGAGGTAAACGTTGAACTAAAAAGTAATTTCCGGTTGGAAACACAGGCATTATTTGCTAAAAATGTGTGTTTGCAGAACAAATAACAGTCATTTATTGTGTGCGGTTGATTGTATTGCAAGACAACAAGTTGTGACCAGAATCGGTGAAAGAAAAATAGCATGGAACGAAATAAAAGTGGAAAACAATGGATTACATATAGGAGAAAGCGTGAAATTTATTTCGAAGTAATATTATGCATAGGAATGTGAGTTTGTTTGTTTGTGACGCTTTTACACGAAAACCACTGAACCAATTTTGATAAAATTTAGTATGGAAATAGTTTTTATGAAGGAAAAGCAAATAGACTACTTTTTGCCGTGAAAAAATAACTGGAAGGATGTAAAATAAGGGATGAAAGTAAAAATTAACGTTTTTTTTTATTTTTAAATTAAAATTGACTGAAAAACAAGTTAAAAATAAATTACACTCATTTTTACAATTTTTTTTAATATTTATACCCTTACTACATAATTTTCTATTTTTTCTGTTTTATTTCACTTTAAATCCGATTTTCATATGTTATTCAACAAAATGTTTGATTATATTTAGTCACAGAATAATTAAGCGTTTATTTACCGCTGAAAAGTCCAAAGCTAATATTTTACTTCACTCTAAAGTCCGCTTAATAAATTAAAAGGCTTTGAGAATACCCGGAGGCGCCTTCACCAATCCAGGCGGGAAAGTGTCAATTGCGCACGAGAAAACTAAACGGACCGGACACATGTCGCGGTTTTCGTCTCTCGCTAAATCTAAACGTTACAGACGTGGAATTGAAATGGAAGATGACACATCACAAGAGACTAACCACACACACCACACACACGTACAATGCGTTTTATTCCCAACTTACAACTCACAACACGTCTCTATATATTATTATATTAAAGGCTTGCATGGTCAAGTTACACAAAGGACTATTATTGCCCGCGGACATTTCGGTCGGCGCTCACACGAGTTTTAAACGCGTTACAAGCGCAACATTTTAACTTCACTTTGAAAGTGCCATTCTGCGCTTAGTGTGATAATCATGGAGTGTGTAATAGTTGTCTGCGTCCGAAATTAACCGAATATTATTAATTATTATACCGCAGGCGCGGCGGGTTTGTGCGATGATAATTCTATTAGAGTTGGATTTCCGCGCACGTTTCGTTTCGTATTACAAACGCGACGCGACGCTTATTTAGAGCCTGGAAAAGGTTTATTTAGGGAAAACTATTCGGACCATTTATCAAATTCTCCGGGCGCGCGCGCAAATCCCGGGTTGGAGACCTTTTACCGCAGTCCCTCTGTGTGCTATTTGTTATATTTCATCATCTTTTTCGTTCTCCGGCTGTCGTATAATCTTGCGCTGTGCGTGGAACTGTCACCGAAAATGTGCGCTGGTAGCGAACCCGATAAAATTTAATAAAAAACCAAAACGAAATGTAAATTGCATTTTATTGGAAATTTATAGCGAAAAATTGACCTCGCTCGCTTCAGAGGGAAATTGTGAAAAATAAATAACTTTGTTTTGCAAATTACATTCCCCTTGTTTAATTAGCGTTGTTTATTTATACAACATACACACACATGCACACATGCTATTTTAGTTTATTTAGTCTGTTATTGTTTTGTGTATGGCTGTGAAACAAATTTGCAAATTGCAGCTTCCCAACACTCAAATTAGAATATTATCGGGTTTTGAACGGCCGTAATAATCCCCTAGCGAACAATTAAAGCTAATAATTTATAGCCAGGCGTCGAAGCGTATCGCTTTTCCAAGAATTCGCAATCACTGCGTATTCTTGTTACGGCGCACCGTTATTAACTGTTGTCGCAGTGCGTATCTATAAACATGCATCGAGATGGCGATACGCGCCGATTGCGGCAAAAACAACTCGATGAGAACAAGTCGAATCGCAAGGGGCTCGTTTATTTCGTGAATATTAAGAAGACAGCTTGCTTTATGAGGGTTTAACTGGTTGTATGGTGGCTTTATGATATAAATATATTGGGTTAACATTCAATGCATAATATTTATTGTTAACTTTAATATAAACGTTGATTTATTGGGAGAGTTTATGTGTTTTAAGAGGAATTAATGTGAATTAGTTTAGTTATGATTCTTTTATGAAGTATTATTGAGTTTATGATAATTGTTTTATGAATTTATTACTAGTAAAATTTAATTTATCTTTAAAAGCTTTTATTCTCGATGAATTGATACTTTTTTGATTTATATTAGTAAAAAATGCATTTTTAAGAAAATAAAGCAAAAATATTATATTTTTCATGCTTTTCCAATTGAATTCTATTACAAATTTAAATATTATAGTTGTTATTTGCAATATACTTGTTATTATACAGCTTAATGACTTATGAAATGCATTAATTTTTCAATTACTTAAACTACAAATGTACTAAAAGACAAAGTTAAACTTTGCTGAAGACACGCACGCTCTTCATAGTCACACACTTAAACAGCCTCTAGGGGAATTTTCCTCCTGGTGGAGGCGCCTGGCTCGCCCTCTTGCCGCTGGCTTTTAATTAAAGATAACAATTCAATTAACATTAAACGCATTTATCTTATCGTTGCGTGTTTTCCACAGTAAATAAACACGCCGACATACAATCAACAACGATAAAAATTAAACATGTGTACTGGAATATCGGACGTATTATACTAATATTGACAAGATTTACCAAATTTGGCTTCATTATCACAGATTTTATCAAGTGTTTATATAAATAGATCATAGATTGTACAATTACAATACAAATAATTGTAGTTGACACATTCTACGTATTTAT
Source organism: Dalotia coriaria (assembly GCF_025399875.1). Classification (NCBI taxonomy): domain Eukaryota; kingdom Metazoa; phylum Arthropoda; class Insecta; order Coleoptera; family Staphylinidae; genus Dalotia; species Dalotia coriaria. The sequence goes on from NW_027045445.1 coordinate 9,534,934, forward strand.
ACCCCTTCATCATGTCTATAATATAAAAATGAATCGAAAAATTTGTTGGTAAGCGCATAACACCACTACGCCTAGACCAATTTGGCCAATTATTTTTAAAATGTTTATTAAAGTCCACGGAAGGTTTTACGGCGAGAAAAGTTCGAATAATTGCCGGGAAAACCTAAATAAGCCCTTTTCTATTGGATAAAAGTTGGCATTGAGATTCAATCATAGTTATAGTTAAATAGTTGAATCCGAGATGGTGCGCTGAAGTGCAATATTAACAATTCTTTATATAATTAATTTCTTTAAAATAAAATTTCGAATCTTATTGATTGAATTGACACATACTATGTCTAGAACAAGAGAGTAAAACGAATTACATTTTTATTAAACGCTACTGGGACGAAGTCGCGGGCAAAAGCTAGTTTTTCTTAAATATTAATTATTTTTCTATTTACTATACCAACAAAAGTATTTTGAGCTGATTATTACAATACCAAGGCACTGAATTTTTCTGAATTAATATGAAGCAAACAGTTTTTTACCTAAATTAATTAACGTATAATTAACATTATTATGTGGCGCAAAGTAAAACAGCGAGTTTAGCGGATATTCGTCGAGTTTCCGCTTTATCAATATTATATTATAATCAAAAACGTCGAGGTAAACGGAGCGGGGCTGATGCGAGTGGTGAAATCGGGCGAGCGGAGGCGCTTCGCGCTCACCTGTGCCGACAAAAAGTTCCGGTATATTTAAGCGCAAATAGACTGTAAAATATTTAACCTTTACGCGCGCCCCGTGCCGGAAAGTTCTTCAATATTTCCGCGCCGATGTAGGTACCACGCATTATTCATGAGTTCTATTGTGTCGCTCTTATTTATGTATCGCTGGAATTTATTTACATTTCGTTTGCAAACTTACATTCATTAGTTTTTATCGGATATTATTAATAATCATTAAATCGGATAAGCAATAACTTTAATTATTAATTGAGGAGATAAATTTTAATTTGAATTTCAATAACTTTGAAGGGATCTTTCTATAAACTTTCATCCCTTATTTTCAACCCTTTTAAATAAATTTTTGCGACAAAAAATCGTCTATGTCTTTTGTTAAAGTATAATCTATCTTTCTACAAAAATTTATAAAAATTTGTCGAGTGGTTTTTGCGTAAACGCGTCACAAACAAACAATTACACGTAAATTTGCATTTATTCATCATTTTTTAATAGAAAAACCAACACAAAATTCATCTACACCTCAAAAATTTTAATATTTCTTCAAATTTCTTTCTAATCATGTAAAACAAGAGAAATTTTGCAGTAATTGCATCAAAAACTGTGTTTTCTAATGCAGAAGTAGATAAAATTACATTTTTTTTTAGAAATGTGTATTGATATAACCTGCAGGTGTGTAAAAAACTTGCGGTTATTTCCATCAGCAAACGAAGTCAACATCCGCCGAAGCATATTCCATGCATTTAGATTGTAGTGTAGTCAATTTTCAATCGCCAACTGTTTAGTTTAGCCTGATGCATGTGGGTTTTCGCTCAACTTTCATGCAGCGCGCTCGCATTTCAAACGCATGCAGATGAAGCACAAACTTCGATATCGGACGGGCGCGCACGCTGTTTATTCTCTCACGATGGTGTGTCGTCCATAGATCCATCCCGGATCCATCCACGTCCAGCAGCAGTAGCATATGTGCGGCGTGTGTGTTTATTCGGTCTCTTGCATCGCACAAACGCACACCACTCATCCGGACAGTCGGTCGGCAAAGGGGCATCAATCGTCGCGCGGCTTTCAATTCGCGCGACCAATCCAGCTGAAACGGCGAGGATTGATAATGCAAGCCTGACGGCTGGACGGCCGCACGACTATCTTTGCTTGGCCTCTTTCATCGCGTCTGTAATGGCATGCTAGCAGGCCAGCAACCCATTTGGTGATCGGCGGGTTCAAAGAGGCTTATGGCATAACCGATACTAAACAGATACTCTTTTTTTATATAGAGAGGAGAAATGTTTTTCGTTTTTTATTCGGTTATTATGCTCGGGAGTTCGATCTAGGTGATTTGGCAACAAGTTTTATTTTATTTTGTCAATAGAGGGCGCTAGGCGCTGGAAAAAGTGAACAGAAATGAGAAATACTAATAATGCTCTTTAACGCCATCTACGATTCAATTATTTAACTATAACTATGATTGATTTACTATACAAATTTTCATCCCTTATTTCACACCCTTTAAGTGATAATTTTTAATATTTTAATAGTTATTCTCTTATTCTGGGTCAAGACAAATCTAAAAAATCCTAAATCATCAAAATCTGTCCAGCAGTTCTTGAGTTATAAACGATGTAACTAACAAAACTTTGTTTTATGCAAATAGATGAATTTCCAAGAAAAATCCATCTCATATTATTGAATTTTTACACTAATTTTATCCAATTTTCAAGTTTAATCTTCCAAGAATTCATTTTCTGAACACACTTGTTTACGATTCCAAGAAACGAAACGTTCTCATATGAAATCTATAAACACGAAAATCAATAAACAAGTTCCGTCTTTTCGGAGCAATAAAACCATTTGCCTGCTCAATCTTCACTTAAGTTAATTTCGTGCGTATTTAATAAACATAAAACTTCTCAGACTTCTGCGAACATCATCGCAGCACTTTTATATCTCAACGATAGTTGTACTTTATGCGATATATTTTATGAGTATAGTATTAATATTCGCTGCTGCCATTAGAAATAAACCTGTGGGATCGGTGAGTGAGTGCAAATGTTATAATTGATGAGTGAGTAAAGGACACGATGTTTATTATCACGAACAATGTTTATTAAGAAGTCTTGAAGAAGTATAGTTAAGAAGTATTGTAGAGAAGAATAGTTAAGAACTGTAGTGTTTGAAGTCATGTGAAGAACTGTCCTTCCTAAACCCTTGTCACCCACCAGCAACCCTTCAGGTTGATGGGTGGTGACAAGAAATTTGGAAGTAGGAAGAAAGTAATAGATTGGATTGGTAGAAGAAAGTGTATGACATTGAAGAGAGGGAAAGCTGACCATTGATTCTGGGAATCCGAGTCGTGCCAAACCGTCCGACTCGGGGATTAGGTTTTCAAGGTAATAAAAGATATTAGGAAATTTGGGAATTTTGGATGAAGAATTACGGTATACAATAAAGATGAAGAAAGTTATAAAGTTTTGAAATACAGAAATAAGCTTTGGGTAAAGATCCCCACAAACCGAAGAAGCAAGTTACTTGTCGGTCACGGGCCGCCCTTCGAAAACAAGTGGCATTTAATAACCCGCTGCGAATTATTCCGCACATAAATTATGTTCCACGCGCAAAACCCACACACTGCGCGAAATAATCGTCCATTTTGTGTGTATGAATAAATCATACCTCTCGCAAAAGGCGTGCGATTCGCGTTGGCATAGTCGGTGGAGTAGTTGTTCTTTTTGTGCTTATCTCTAAATGAAATTCAAGACTTGAGGATATCCGAGAAGGAGGAGAGTAGTCGTTAGGGGTTTTTTGGGGGGTAGGGGTGCAATATATGTGGGAGTATATTGAGAATATGTAGTTTTTCATAGCTTAAGTTTCCAAAAGTAAACCGCAATTTTTTTTTTCATAATTTTAGTCAAAATAATATTATAAAGACAATTTTTAGTTTATTTGTTTGTTTGTTACGCTTTTATTCAAAAATTATTGAACCAATTTTGATAAATTTTGGTATAGAAATTTTTTTGACTTAGAAAAAGCAAACAGGCTACTTTTTGTTGCAAAAATATAATTGGAAGGGTGTTAAAGAAGGGATGAAAGTTAGTAATGAGATTTAGACGTAGTTATAGTTATGTATCTTGAATCTAGATGGCGCTAAAGTGTATTCTGACATTCTCATGTCTTTCAATTGAAATTGCAAATTTGATTTTCGCATATTAAGCGCCTAATACGTTTAAAAATCCAGAAAATAGTCTGTAAATTAATAGTAATAACAAAATACTTGAACTTAAACATAAAAACAAATTAAATCAAGTAAAATTTCTTACAAACACGAAATAATTCAACTAATAGAATTAATATAAGACGATATTTAATAATTCTAATATACTTTTCATAATTCCCTAGTGAATAACACAAGCACTTGTTGCTAGCAGTATACAACACGACTATAATCACATATTAATTTAATACCGTTGCGGGCGTCAGGTTTATTTGACGTTTAATTTAATTTTATAACTTGTTAGTAGCCGCAGCCGCGCCCGCCCGCCTGGAATTCGAAATGCGCGACGCGTAATAAGCGAATAAAACAGCGGCGCACAATGTAATGAGCTTCTATTGCTTCATTGCCCCGTAATAGGCAAAAAGGACTTATTGTCATCTTAAATCCGTTCGGTACTTATACCCAGCCTGTGGCCCCGTTTCCGCTCCTTAGATTACTACACGCGCCATAGCAACCATATCTCTTCCTCACTCTCACTCACTCTCACCCAGGAATCAAAAGAGCGTCTTCACTCGTTCATCTTACTCGCGAATCTTTTATCATTTCGAACGAGCGAACTTTTTTCCAGATTATATGCAGTCACTGCATGCACTCTTCGGTCTTCAATTGCTTCATTCTATGCTTCGACATTTCGCAGACTCTGGCCGGTGGAGCCGAGAGAATAGCGATAAGACTTTGAATATTCCAACATTTTAGATTTTGCGTTTTCGCAGAATCTTCCCTGGGATTCACAGTGGAAGCCATACCGAGACTGTATTTATTAATGCAATTAAATTTCCATTTGCTCGACTCTTAATTTTATTAGTTTTTGCGCCGGGGTGGAGAGACTTTAGTTCGAACTTGTAGAATTCGAGTTAAGCCCGGCCGCGCTTTTATCTTTAAACATTCCGTTTTATGCGCGGCCCTGCTTCGATCATAATTAAAACTTTAATCTTTTCTCATTGCGCGCTGCGGCCCGATGACGTGACTTTTTCTTGTGAACCTGAACCACCACGCAGTCGGAGCGAACGAAGATTGAGGTGTTTAGGACGATCGCGTGCGATGACTTAATTGCGACGTCGATGGCTGTAAATTGAACAGAAGAACGAGGCCGCACGCGAAAACTATTAAATAAAGCGTCGTAAAGCGTAAGATCTACGACGGGATAACAACGCCGCAAAAATTTAATCAGTTTTCCACTGTCGGGATGTTTTTAATAAAAAAATGATAGAAAAACATTGATTTTTTTATTTATTATTCAGTTTTTCAATCTCTGAGAGTGGTTTTGTTACAATTAGAGTAATTTTGTTAATTATGCTAATGAAACTTCATTATTTAATTAATTTTCATCGAAAATATTTATTTTTTTGTGTTTTTGGTTGCATAATCACTATATGCAACCCAAAATACACAAAATAACCAATTGAAAATGAATTAAATCGTATTTTTCGCAGGAAATATTTTTGCTGCGAATATAAACACATCTTAATCCCCCTCGTGTTTTATCCCCGCTCATTAAATGTTTTTGTGGTGCTTGAACATGCGAGCGACGTTAAAAATTTACACGCCGATTCGAATGCGCGCGCGGAGACAACATTTCATAGGTTAGGTTATGTGCGCGGATTACGTGCATGTGCCCCTACGCTAATTGCGATTTACGAGACGACAAGTTGTTAGTTTTAACTCGCAGGTCGTGCGTTACCTCTGCGCCGTGCACTCGCAAATTTTCAGCTACTGCGATAACATTTTTTATGACGCCATTAAAGATTTACTCGGCGTTAATTAAAATGTTTAAAGCGGTGCACAGCGCACGGCACGAATTGGTTAATATTTGTGCAAGTTGTATCGCAATTGAAAGTTGGTATTTTATACTCGAGTTAAACTGCGTGCGTTATGTTTTCACGCGAGTCGTAAAATTCCTACATGAGTAGTGTATGTTGGGTTGCATACTTTTTATTTTAATTTTAAACTGTAAACTGATAACCTTTAAAAAATGTAGTATTATTTTGTGTTTAATGGATTATAATGGATTATTTCGTGAGTTGTATACCAAACTAATTAAATTATTACGGTTCTCTGCGTGTTCTTTAAAACAAAAACAAAAAAAAATGTTTCTTTGGAAAAAGTGCTAAATACACGAATTTAATACGAAATTGCATTCTCGCAGCGGTGAAATTAGTTTTCTGGAAACATTTTTTAATTTTGTTACACTTGAATTTTTTTATATACAAAGTGTTTCGCTAAAATAAAAATTAAAAAAATACTATTCTCCAATGAGAGTTTAATAAACATACGATTTATTTTTTGACTTACTTGGGAAAAAGCAATCAACATTCGGATGGATTCATCGATCAATATCCGATGATTGCTGGCTTATGCCGACCGAAGAGCGCCAAACGAATAATTCGCACTCGTGCGTTTTTTTTCGTCTCTGTGCTTCTCGCTTAATTTCCTGCGCATTGCAATCTACTTTTTGCGCGCTGTGTGAAAGGAAATGATTAATGAATAAAATAAAGCGTATTGTAGAAAAGGGTGCGCGGCATTCTGAATAATATCGCTCGGCGATCTTTCTTGCTCGGGTTATTTGCCGCATCAAGAAGTTACACTCGCAGAAGGCAAAAAGCGCACTAGCAGCGAATAAAAGTTTTAAGGGTGCCGCTCGAAAATGCAACTATATCACTTAACTGACTCCCGCGGGCGGTGAAAAACGAAATAAACTACGAAATCACCAAGCGACGAAAAGTGCGCATGCGTGCAAAGTTTGTGAAAGAAGTTGGTTGGAAACTTTGGCTTGGCGGGCGAGTAAATTACTTAAAACTGCACAATTGCAAGCTGAATTTAGTAGAATAGACTAGCAAACAATGAACGCAATCATAATTTATAATTTTATTTAATCTAGACTGTATTGAAACAGTGTATATAACCTCAAAACTCATTTTTATTCATTTTTGTCCATTTTTGTCTATTTTTGAATTTTTTTAAAACGAAATTTGTGTTGATATTATTTGGGGTACATGAACTGCTCAGAACGTAAAGCAGTTTTACGCACACATATTTATTTAGCACTCATCTCGCGCCGGAGGCGGCACGTTTGACTCTTGCAGCGTGCCGGGCGATATTTACAAAAGTGTGCTCCACTCTTGTCAACTAATGTTACAGCAGAGGGTAAAGAGTGTATCCTGCACGTTCCGCACGTTACATTTTGACACTCATTCGCTGCCGTTTTGTTGATATGAACTACCTCGGAGTCCTCCCGACAAACATCCAGCAGCCGCTTGCTGGTGGAACACCTTGAGACTCGCTTGAGTTTGATGTTATTTATTTTTCTGCTGCTGCAAAAAAAAATCAACTTTGACATTTCAAATGTATTGCATGTCCAGAGAGTCGTGGAAACATGTAGAGAAATGTCTGTAATGTTTGATAAATGTTAAGTTTTATGATTAACCTTCAAAGTGTTTTTATTTGTCTTTGGATTAAAGTTATTTTATTTTTAATTTTTAGGTTGTATCAGAGGAGAATTCGACTTCAAACTGATTAGGTGAGTACTTTTTGGATATTTAACTTTACTTTGAGATTAAGCCTTTAAAGCATTTCCTGTTAGTGTCTCGTTAATAAATTAATGTTGCAACTACTTTTATACTCGGGCTGCTGACAATAATCTAATAAAAAGCGTCTTTTGGTAGAGGATTTTCGTGGGTGGAAAATTCTTGGTTTAAAGTGCATTGCAGATTAAATAAAATTATTCTTTTACTTTCACTTTTGAAGCGCAAGGTTTTTCCACGGTTTTGTACAAAAAGTAGTACTTTAGACACGGGCGTGACTAAAGTACTTAAGTCACGCGCTTTAGTCACGGGGTAGTACTTGCGTCAAAAACCTCAACGTGGAAATAGATTAGAAGTAGAAAAAGTAGCATAAGCAGTACGTGACTAAACCTTATTAAACACTCGATTGATTAAACGCTCGCTCTAAATAAATCTCGTGACAAAAACTTAATATACAATTTTTGTTTTGTGTTTTCTGATCAAAGTGAAATTAAAATTAACGTGCGTCAGTTATTAGCGTTTAATTCGTTTATCGATTCGTATATTTATTTTATTTGCTCCCTGGATTAATTCTGAATCGATAAATAATTTCACTAGCAACTTGTGGATTTCCCACATTTCAAGAATATATTGCGTTTGCTTTAATTATCCGCCAGCAAATCAAATTCGTCCTTTACTGCATTCGACGAATATTCAACTGGGATTAGTTTTCTGTGAATGCAGCGCATGTCCATATCGCGCGCACCAACATTTGAAAGGTTATTATTGATGAATTGACGTGTTTTCCACGTAGGCGAATCGAAGTCGAAACTTTTCGGTGTCGGTATCGGTCCGACGCAAATTAAATTCTGCCGTCCTTGATGGGCTTTTTGGTTAATTTACAAAATGACAAATGCCCACAGCACAATCATCTAACCAGAGGGGAAATCTTTGTTTTTGTGTCGTTATTGCGCTGTTTTTCAAATAAAACGCAAACTTTTTGTGCGCCGCTTTTGAAAAGCTTTTTTTTTCGGCGGTATAGTCGCGTTATTCATCGCCGCGGGCGGTCCCTGGCGGGGCACCAGTGGCATTAAATGCGAAACACGGAAACTCGGAGTGATTTCGCGTGCGGCGCGCGGAGCGGCGGGAAGAGGAAGTCCTGAGGGATCGCTTCGCTAATTATCATCGATCCTGGTACACCGAAGGATTGAATTACCATTCGAGCAGGTTTGCGGCACTTTTTACTCTTGCAACCAAAGAAGTCTACAACACAACAATTTTGTCTCGATTTTTTCTCTCATTACTTAACAGCGTACAGATGATGTGGTGATAAATGCTCTCGGCGAACGTTAACGACCAAGCATTCGCTTGTAATAATGGAAAAATCATCACACACAACAAAATTACATTTATATTAAATTCTCTTGATTGTGATATAATTCAATAATCCTTTTCCATGCGAGAGAATTCGCGTTGGCATATTTCATTTCGTTTAATAATCAGAATTAAATTCTGATTTTATTTTTGCGTTTCGGGTGCGTTGTTGCAAATTGTTCGCAAAATGCATCCGAGCTTGATTACGTCTGACGTCTGTATTGTTTTAGTCTGTGCCGTTCTGCATATTGCACAATGCCAGACGCCCGCAGGACTATCTGGCCGCAGGCAACAGGACTTTACTTTGGTAGGAATTGGACTCGACCTCGACGAGCGTGTAATACAATCAAGTCGCTCGTGGTTTGCAATTTGCACCCGGATAGATAATTGTATCAAAGGCAATTAATGAATAAGTCTGATCTAATCTACTTTTCCTGGTGGCAGACATCATTATTCTCTAATTTAAAAAAGTTAGGTTAAATTAGATGATTTTACATTTAATTCCACAAAATTACCACAGATGGCGTTAGTGTAACAATAAAACTGGTGGTTTTACACTTAATTTAACTAAAATATAACAGATGGCGCTAGTGTACTAATAATTTTTTGTTTTACAGTTAATTTCACTTGAAACCAGCAGATGGCGTGACTGAAACATCAAAATTTTTGTTTTTGATTGGTTTAGGTTATGTTGATGATTATAATGATGATAGTATTGAAACAACACTAAGTGGTTTGTTTGTAAGCCATCTGTTGGGCTTAATAGTTTGGGCGGTGATCCTTTAATCCCTCGCGATGAAAAACAAGCCGCCATATCGTCAACTCAACGTGTAGTTGCTGGTATCTTTAACCTAGCGATCTCAATCTCCTTGACACGGTGTAAATTATGTACGATGCGAAACAATCAAACAAATTATTATCATTACTTCCACTGGCAGATAAACGTAATGGCGGCATTCCGTAAATATATATCTATATATACCGTTATTTCTGTGACCGCTTTGCGCGCGTATATATCACGCAATTTCAGCTGTGTTATTACGGTTGTTTCGAGCTGGTCGCGCGCGCCATTGTTATCCGACTGGCGTTATTTGTAACTTTTCGTTGTTATTATTAGTTGTTTGTCCTAATGCTCGCGTGAGACGCATATGGCGAAAGCGGACAGCTCGGACAAATTATGTTTTTTTCATTTTATTTTTTGCGCATATCTGTAATATAAAAATGAATGGAAAAATCTGTTGGTTAGCGCATAACTCAACAACACATTGACCGATTTGGTCAATTCTTTTTTTTAAATATTTGTTAAAGTCCAAGGATGGTTCTTACGGCGAGAAAAAATTGAATAATTGCCGAGAAAACCTCAAAAACAGCCCTTTTCTATAGGATAAAAGTTGGCATTGCGATTCAATCATAGTTTTAGTTAAATAGTTGAATCCGAGATGGAGCGATGAAGTGCATTATTAGCTATTCTTTATATAATTAATTTCTTTAAAATAAAATTACGAATCTTATTGATTGAATTAACACTTTTACTACCGGGACGAAGTAAATACATAAAATCATCAAAAACAATTTTTATTCCGAGTGAATTTTGAGGTTAGATTACGCAGTGAAATTAAACATGTCTTATTGTGACTCTGACTGTGACTGTCAATAACGAGACGTTAAGGATGCAATAACAATGAGGAGGCGGCAATTGAACCCCATTTGTGATACAAAACAACGAAGGCATAAACAAGTCGCAGGCGGGAAGGTTCGTTCATCCGTTCATTTGTTTGCGCGCATTGTGCGCGAAACATTCCAATTAAATTGCCATTTTGTGAATAACGCTCCTGCGAAACGATCGCGATAATAAAATAAATTGCTCAAAGATGTGTGAATTAAAGGCATCGTTTCACCCCGACTGCGCATTCTTATTTTTTTCTTCTCGTAATATCAATAAACGTCTAAAAATACACTTTTAAGAAAATGCTGCGTGTAATAATTCATCTTGATTGAGGTTACACCGAAGGTTAATACTTTATTAGATCCCCGGGTTATATTTAGACTTTATGTTTTAAGAATGTGATGCGCGTCACACATTTTTGAACCCCCGCACATCTCTCATCCCCCCGTCATCAATTAATCACACGCACAGCGATCGATGCATGGAATTATAGTTGACACCGCGCGCGCCACCCTCGTCAACGTTTTGTCGTGCCAATACACCATGTGTTTCTTGTTGCTAAATATAAGGTGTGCATACAAATTTGTTTCGAGTTGTTTGCATGTTTCACTTTTGTGCGCGGCTGACATGTGTTTGCCTTGTTGATTCTAGTTGCCGGTGGTGTGTTGCACGGTGCGAACGACAACGAAATGCAAAACTATTGTTTTGCGCGCGTGGGTGTATTTGCGCACGTAGGTCCGACAGTGTGTCCAGGGTTGAGCGCCTCCGGCTCGACCGCGACGGGGTTGACGTGCGCGCGAGGGTGGTGGGTGTGATGGTTGTGTTGTGGATCTCTCCGGCGTCCACCTCCCGCTAGCTCTGTCCTTTTGCATTGTGTATGCATTACGCGTGAAGTTTAAGCACGTCCGAACTTCGGATAATAAGCTGGCACACGCTTTAATAAGATAGCGGATTAGAGTCAACAATTTGTTGCCAACCACACTCGTACGTCATACGCTACCTGCATTCGGAATAAATTTATGTTTTTATAGATTATTAAATTACTGAGGATTTAAAATTATAGTGGATTTTGCAAAAATTGAGTTAATTAATTATTTTTTTGTTTAATGGATCAAATATGAGCTGAATTCGTCAAAAAATTCCCAGTTTTAATTTCAAAGAGCGAAAAATGTGATTAATTCACTTTTGTGCCATCTATGTTTGATTTATAGAACTATAACGATGATAAAACATATTTTCTAACTTTCGTCCCTTATTTTACACCCTTTTAGTTATATTCTTGAATCAAAAAGTAGCCTATTTTGCTTTCCTTAGTCACAAATAGTTGTATACCACAATTTATCAAAATTGGTTGAGTGGTTTTTGCCTGAAAACGTCACAAACAACCAAAAAAAACGTAAAATTGCATTTATAATATCAATTATTGTTCATGTTATAATTATTACAAGTTATTTTGAAAAAGCATGTAGGTATTTTATAAATATATTGCTTTTTTTACTTTTTTTCGACAAAAAATCAAAAAAAAAATAAGTTTTTCTAAAAAAAAGTATGTTCTTAGATTCTTAGGTTTTTAATACAAAAACAGGCATTCAATTACTAATAAAAATCATTTGTTTCTTAATAAATTCCCACACAAAACATCATTATAATTTTTGACGTGTGGCAATTTGTTAAATCAGCAAAAGTCAATTGTTTGCTAAGTAATTAAGACGATATCTTACATGATGTAAAGCAACATGATGATGATGATGACAAGACAGAATAATGTTTGCAAAATAATGGAACGGCAGCGATTATTGTCGCTAACATCTTAACATGTCGAGCAACATCAATCATGTGCGAAAAGTTCGTCACCAGCGTCAATAATATAATATCAGGAGTGGAGCTCTCATGCCCCAGCAACAACGTACCGAGTTTTCGGCATTGTGTACGTCGGTTTATACCCCGGAGCGGCATTCTGCCGCGCCAGCAAATCGGCGCTAACTAAGCGGCAATTAAAACGCACAATCAATCATCCTCGCTAATCACTTAATTAAGAGGAAATGTGAACATTGACGCCACAAATGATTGCGACCCATTGGCAATTATAATAATTACATTTACTCATTCCTATTATCTAAAAACTTTTACAAAGATTTCCACTGATTAAAATCTGTATGCCCGGCGCATCCACCTTTGAATAGTTGATCCGAAATTCAATCAATTCAAACTGCTGCGCATAAATCAAGCGATGCAGTTTACCGACTGTGAAATGACGACGTAAAACACGCCAATAAAAAAAAACTAAAGAAAATGTATTTTTATTTTAAGTTGGCGAGAGCGAAATTTGTTGATTTGAATGTGAGTTATGTCGAAGAGTTAAAAAGCAGCCATGAATATTTAGCAGGGTCGAGTTGAGGCGAGGCGCTAGCTGGTACTACAAATATTATTCCCTTGCGAAGCGTGAGAGTGAAAGACGAATGATTTTTCGCCCGCCGGCCATCCCGGTCGGCGAGCAAACAAAAAACACACCAAAGTGTCACGAAGAAAACCCAAAACCGCAGTGGAAAACCAACCGCAGGTATAAAATTAGTAAAAGTTAGACTCGGTATAAATATAAATGTGTATGTGTATTCACTATGAATGTGAATATGAATAAATTGTAAGTTGAGTAGAAACTTTTATTTTTGAATTTCTGTAAAGAAATTTTTAGTTTACGATTGATAGCACATCGAGTGGAAAATTTTTGCACGCCGTAATAAACTCAACAACCTTGTAATTATTCACAGGATGCAGTGGTGAATGCAGATGCATAAAATCAATAATGCTCGCATTCGCATTCGAACATAAACAATATAAACTGCAGCCGAAGCGTTCGTATACACAAACTTTGTATCCCTTTAAAATGTCAATTGTTTTCGTTTACAACCCGGCTACATTTCTGACGTTCGTCATTGATTGTGTGTCTTTAAAAGCACTGGGATTTTTTCCACGGCTTTGTTTCGTGTTTTCTGTTTATGACCGTCGCTTGGACGATTTTATTACGTTTTTGTTTCGTCTGCCCGCAGCGCTGCAAAAAACTTAATAAAATAGTTACGGCAATAATCGGCGTTTGTTTGAGTGTTTTACTGTTTGCAGTACGAGTAAGTAAACTTGAGTTTTATGCGCGCGTTTTAGAATAAATTGTTGCGTATTGAATAACATTCTCTCACTTTACTCGCGTGGGTAATATTCAGATCACGATATTCATGATAGACGTGAAAGTTTCGTGAATGCTGCACACACGACTCGCGCGTTGCTTCTTATCTTATATCCGAGAAGTCATCACATCTGCCGGCATTGTCGTACGATGGAGCACAATAAGTGGGCATGTAATTTAATAGCGAACTATTCGGGGCCAGCCGAAACATCACCGCACAGTTTGAGCGCGCACATTGTTTCAGCGCGCGTTGCAGACGCTGAGTTTCACAACTGCGCGCCCGGTTTGTGTATGAGTATAGTTGGGAAACTCGCGAGCCCTCGAGCAGGACCATGCCTGGCTCGAGCAGGACTCCTTCGGCGAGTTCCGGATGCGGGACGGGATGGCGAGGGGCATGTTGTGCGAGTTTATGTTCTCATAATGTAATGCAAACAAATCGATGCATAGGTAAGGATAAATATTTAATGTCGTACGTACGACGTTGTAGTTTATTGATGTTTGCATTAATGTTAATTATTTAATGTGGGAAAGGATGGTTATTGTTTTGTGTGGTTAAAGGAGAGTGAAAACTGTGAGTTTTAATCGCTTTAACGTAAAAATTTATTAATTTTTAATATTTACGGTAAATTGGGCTATAAATGTTTATTATTGATTATTATTTTAGTTTTTAATATTTTATTTTGTTTATTTTTGTAATTATTTTACAAGAAATAACGTTTTTACGCTGTTTCAATTTTTAAATGCTTATAACTTTGCGAAAACTTGTCTTATTAGATATTTTAGTGAATAAAAGTTTGTTTGTTACGCTTTCACGCCTATACCATTGAAGCAATTTTGATAAATTTTGCTATTCAGGTATTTTAGGTTTAGGAAAATCAAATAGGCTACTTTTTGTCCCAAAAAATAACTAAAAAGGTGTAAAATAAGGGATGAAAGTTGGTTTGAAGGTTCAATCATAGTTTTTCATGCATTTTTTTTGAAATTTGACTTAATAAACTATTACTAATTCACATCTTTCTAAACCTGGTGAAATATTAAGGTAATGATTCAATCTATTTTTTTTAATTTTTATAATTTTTTAATTTCTTAGTTTTTTAATGCGTCTAAACTGATTCCTTCAATAATTATACCTTACCCTGCTTTTTTACGTATTTTAATATAATAAAAGATGACAATTAAGCGATTTTTGCTTCCTCTGCGCTTGTTCGCACAATTACTTTGATATTAAGCCGATGTGCAAAAAGCATTGAAAGCAATAAGACGATAGCCGCACGTGGCGTTCGCGAGAATGCGGCGAAACTAACAATGGGAAATAAAAGAAACGTCTTCGGGCGCCGTAGTTTGCACAAAATGGCTCAACCACCGCGCGGGCACGATATCGAAAGCTCGTTATAAGCAAATCGAATCCGAGAAAAACTGCTCCGCCGCTCAGCATCCGTCTTCGCCTTCAAAGCGCGCCACCCGGGCTCTAAAACCAACAACTCGACTCAATCGAACACGCGGAACTTTTAAATAACTTCACGGTTCACGCCTCGCGACCACAGAACTTTTTCGCACCCCTTCTGTTTTATACGAGTTTATGCAGGTTGTTAGGCTTAGGTTTGAGGTTAAGTTACGACATTTCTATATATTTCCAAAGAAGAAAAAAATTCAAAATTTTTTTTTACTTTTTTGATGAAAATCATTCGTATAAACATATCGAAAGCTTACATAATTGATTACGCATGATTTGCGTTACGAGAGGGACGGTATGTGGTCGTAAAGTATTATTCGACATCATGCGCATTACACGCCGAAAATTTCCATAAATTGACGGCGCGGACGAGGCGTGGAAAGGCATTAACGTCCTTTGGAGGTTTTTTTTTGTCGGCCGTTCATTTTTATTAGGCGCGCGCAACAATAATGATTACGCGAATTTTATTTGCACGTGCTGCGCGGCACAAATAAGCTCGCAGTGCTTACCATTAATCGTCCCTGTTGGCTCATTGTCGTTGTTGATAGATGGCGAATTAAAAAGAAGTGCCAACAGCGGATAAATTTCATTATTGTTATGCAAATTTTTATGCGTGCGTTAATTTTAATTTGAATTCAATAAAATTATTGAGATTTTTATATTAATTATAGGTACAAAAATTGGATTTTATAAATTTTAATTATTAAACTGGAATTTAAATTGTATTCTTTTTTTACAATTTTTACAAAAACTACAGCAAAAAACAAAGATTACTATCTTATTGACAATTTTCCAATCTTCCATAATTTACAATTTTGTGGTTGCTATCTATTTTAGTTTATGAGATATTAATTATCGAAAATCGTTGATAAAAATTATCAAGCAAAATTATCTTGGCAATTTTTTCTTAAGAATTAAAATTTCCTCTCTCTGATTTACGTTTTAAGTATCTTATCTTCTAGAGAATAGTTCGTAGATTAAGATGCTGCGATCAGATCCTAATTATCTCTTTTAGTTTACGAGATACTCGCGATTGAATAAAATGGGAATAAATTGAAAAATGTCACTTTTTAGCACTTTCAGTCGCGTTTTTCGACCTTTTACTGTAGGAAATATAATTATTTTATATTTTTATCTGATAGAGAATTTTCCAGTCTTTCATAATCAGCGATTCGTTGGTTATCGAATATCCTCGATAAAAATTATCTGCCCATTTGTTTATGCCCATTTTTTTATGAATTAAAATTTCATCTCTTAGATTTCCTATTTAACTGCCATACTTTATAGCTAATTGTCCTTAGATTATGATTCGGCGATTCGTTCCTTTCTATCGCTATCACATTGAGGTTTTTAATCATTAGACTCTTGACAATGTGTTAATTTTGTGTAAAAGTTGACCATGGAAAGAAATATCACTTTGTCCGGAAAACACACCATATGTCTTGTACCAAAGGAGAAAATCGCAACATCTTGTGTTCATATGATACTTAAGAGTTCCTTAATAACTTACGCATCTTCCCGACCCTCTCAACTTTCTACAAGTGTTCTAATAATGGCTTGCAAATCGTCATTATTTTCTCATTTCAAAAAGTTGGCTTAGATTATACACATTTTGTTAGTTTCTAAAGTCCATGTTATAGTTTAAGAGACGCTCTTCATGTGAATTGACAATATGTACTACTGCATACAAAAGTGGAAACACGTGGAAACTTTAATTATTGATTATAATAATCTAAATTGTCGCAATCATAGATGGAACTAGGATGCACTAAAAATCATAAAATCGAGTTATACGGTTTATTTTTATATCTATCGACAAACGTGGGCACGAGAATGGTTTTGTATACAATGCTGTTATCTGCGATTCGGTGTAAACAAGATTTTTAACGCATGTGTCCCGCGCGCTGTCTCCTAGCGCCGCATCAACTTGCTGCAATGTGCCTATTGCAAATTCGCGCACAAAGTCGCGTGCCTTCGACGCGTCGTCTTTGCGCACCTCTTGCTTTCTTATCATATACTGTCTCGTAGTTGTTTACGCAGTTTCGGCATGCACTATCGGGGGATTGCAGCCAGTTTCGTGCCGGTCGCTGATTAATCCAGTCGTGTTTTGAGTGACTTATATCGTTTATTCGGACTTCAATATTCTAAATTTGTGTTATACTCGAAGATCAATCGACTATTCATTTGTTTTTTTGCGATTATAGTAATTTGTTTAATGTTCGGAAATGCCAGTTTTTGATCGCGTTTGTTATGTATATTACAAGTCACGTGATAGTGGATTTGATAACATTCTTCACTCGGCGTTGTGTTTGGTGTCGGTTACTAAATTAATCGAATATATATCGCCCCCATGTGGATTCTTATCATTTAAAAAAATCCTTCAGGCTCGTGTGAGTATTTTTAACTAAACAGCACACATTGTTTATTTTGTGTTGATTGTTAATTCAATTGTATGAAATATTTTAATTTTAATTTATGTTTTCGTTTAGTTACAGCACTCGTTGTGCCTGGCAGTCCGAAAAGCTGTACCCTGGTAAGTTTATAATTCAATTATATTTTTCGATCAAATTTACATTTGCTGTTTATAAACAAGTTTTCTATTTATCACGTACTACCTACCTGCCGGGCCGAAAAGAGGGGGGTCAACTGGGATAAATTCTTTGGGGCCCGCTGATCACTCTTAAATCGCAAACACAAAAAAATAACTATTACCGCGCTGGCTCTCGACGGCACTGTCTTTTCCTATGACGTCACAGAAATAAAGAAATAACGTATGAAATAAATCAAAATGAGCACGCGGAATATATGAATTTATCAGTTTGCGAAAATATAGTGAATAGCGCGCCCACATCACCTTGAAACATATTTCAACCCAAGTCCGAACTTTGCCTCGCCTGCAACATCTGTATCAGCGGCACTTCCGCTAAACACATGCACGAACGCGACTTCGTATAAATTACGGGCACGCTTCGAGCGCACGCGCTCGAATTTATCAATTCGAAACATTAAACTATTCCATGCATGCAGATAGCAGCTTTCCACTTGATGCGCGCTCCACAGAGAGCACAACTTTAGATGACAGATAGAAACGTGAATTTCAACGTTGAACGGCTGCACCCAAGTTCTGACATTGCAACTGCGACGTGCGGTATTTTATTGATAAACTGGTTGCGGAAAAGTACCCTTGACCAATACCACCAAACACCACCAGAGGGCGCTATTGTTTTACGTCAACGTCTTTGAAAGCAAAATTTCGAAGTAAATGTGATTGATATACAATAATGAAGTTAATGTGTGTACTGCGCATGCGCACAGAATGTAAATGCAAATTCATGAATAATATAATGAGCGCAGGGTGTCGGAATTTACATATTACATATTACAATAGTTGTCAGCTCATTGCGATCACACCGAGCGATTTATTCCAACTCAAATAATTTGTGGTTGATTAAAAATGTATGCGCGCAAATTACGCAGATAAAATTATCTAAATAAACATTAAATTTGCACATTTTATTTCATAGTGTTACATTATGATTAAATTATTGGTGCAATAAATGCGCGATTATGGCTTTAATAAAGTCAACAGATATATTGGTTTTGCCAATTTTAGGTTAGGCATTATGCGGCTTGCTCAATTTGTAGGGTGCGGAAAAAAGTTTGCGAGTTGTGAGCCAAGTTTAATTTCCGGTACATAGTGCTGTGTGAGAGTTGAGCGTACATTGCACAAGCTGGAAATTTAAAACCGGAAACGCTGTAAACTTCAATTCGATATTTCTCTATATTTCAATCAATGTAGCTTTTAGTGGTGGAACAAGGTTTTCATTCTTGTCTTTAGAAAAGTGTGCTAGCAGAAAGTGATATATTACTTTTAGTTTGAGTTTTTTTGTCGGGTTGATTTCAGGGTGGAAATATGAGGCGAGTAATTTAGTCAAGTAGTTTAGTAGAAGTTTTAAATATAAAAATAATGAAATTTTAGGGAAATTTTGATTTTATATTATAAGTAAGTGATTTAGTTTAGTAGTTTAGTCAAGTAGTTTAGTAAAACATTTTAGTAGGAAGTTTCTATGCAAAAATAATAAAATTTTTAGGAAATTTTTGTTTTATAATTTGGGCAATTGATTTAGTAGAGTACTTTAGTCGAGTTTATTAGTAAAATGATTTAGTAGAAAGTATCAATGCAAAAGCAATGAAATTTTATAAAAATTTTTGTTTTTATATTTTGAACAAGTGATTTAGTAAAGTAATTTAGTCAAGTTTTAGTTGAGTAAAGCATTTTAGAAGGAAATTTAGACACAAAATCACCGAAATTTTTACAAAATTTTTGTTTTTATAATATGTCAAGTGATTTAGTATAGTAATTTAGTCAAAACTTTTAAATTGCTTTAATTTTTGCGCTTTGAAAATCGCTTTCTACAGCAGTAAATAAAACTAGTTGTAATTCATGAAGGCAATCCTGCCGTGTAATTGCAGCTCAACCGAAATCCTTAATTAATAATAAAACAGCTTAATAGCTGAACGTAATTAGAATTTTTGGCCATTGCGACCGCCATTACGAATGCAACTGAGTTCTGCGTGCGAAACCAGCCGGAATGGGTTTTAATTAAGCAACAACTAAACCGGTCGACGACCAGCGCACGCGAAAAGCCAACCAAAGTCAACCTGCGAGCGCGCGTTTTCATTTTCATAATCACACGGATGAGTACTTCTCTCGACCTGTGGAGAGATGGCCGGCTGCACTTTACACCGCACTTGCCTAAAACATACACGGATACGCTGATGCCATTTTGCGCGGTGTTGCCGCCGCGTAAGCTGCTCATTAAAGCGGCGCCGACTGCCATCAAATGATAGCAAAGTGCTTAAATTTTAAATTCACATTGCATATTTCTATATTAAGACTTCTACAGAGCGTTAGGAAAATATTTTAGTAGAGTGGTTTAGTGATTAGTTTAGTTGTTTAGTAGTTAGTCAGGTAGTCAAGTAACATCACTGAAATTGTGATTTTTGACGGAGAAAACCCGGAAAAACGCGCCAATTGCCATAAAATGATAGAAAAGTGTTCAAATTCTAAATTAATATTGCATATTTCTATATTTAGTCTTCTACAGTGCGTTGATAAAATATTTTAGTAGAGTGACTTAGTGATTAGTTTAGTAGTTAGTCAAGTAGTCAAGTAACTTGACTAAAATCGTGATTTTTGACAGACAAAACCCGCAAAAGGCCACAAAATGATGAAAAATGCAAACATTTAAAATTAACATTGCATATTTTTATATTCACCCTTCTACAGCCCGTAAATAATTTTTTAGTACAGTTACTTAGTGATTAGTTTAGTTGTAAGTCAAGTAGTCAAGTACCTTCCTAAAACCGACAAAACCTTTTGACTGACAAAACCCGGAAAATGTATTTACTCTTGTGATAATGTGCAAAAACACTCGCACTGATGTGGTCACGGAAATTGGCGGCAGCGGCGGCGGCGAACAAGAATTGCACGGATAAGATTATCCCGTTTCGCCAGTCATCAGCGTTCGTTTACGACGTCGTCGCGGATGACTGCCGCATGCTAATGACGCTGATGACGGCCATGATAAAACAAACAAAACGCGTTTTGTCGCCGGTTGCCGCCGACGAGCAACAAAACTTGCGGCGCGCGGCGCAATGGTCGTCCGCATTGTGGTATCAGCTATGCGGTGGGTGTATTTCGAGTGAGTGGAATTTGGACATCAAAGGTATTTGCAACTGAGTCAGTCGTCGACTTCGGTCTCGGAGCACGTATGAAAATATAATTTTCCAAGGCATAATAATGTCAAGTAGCTACCTTTAGCTCTATCTCGAACATTTGCTATTTGAACCTTCAATTTGGATTAAAGTTTGGATAAATATGACCTCGAATAGTTCACAAGGTTATATTTGACGTGATGGGGAGGTGAAAATGTGTTGAAAGTTGTTATTTTTGGGAATGCGATTAATTTTTAAATTTTTGAATAGATAATGTTTTTGTAATATATGCAACCCAAACCACATAACCTAAAAATGTAAATTTTTCAAAATATGAGAAGTTTTTCACGCCTCGTAATAGTATATTAAGTATAAAGTGGCTAAACTGGTGTTTTTGTCACCATGTGACTAAAGCTCGTGACTAAAGTATTTTAGTCAGTTAATTTTGAGCTTTTGAGACGAAAATTATCATTTTAGGTTAGTCTAACCTAGAGTATAACCGAAAATAATTCAGTTTAGTCATTTTTTATCAAAAATATTTTGTTCTAAGTTAGGCAACCCAAACAACAAGACAAAACCGTGTTTTTTACACTTTTGCCTTTTAAAACTAAAAAACTAATTAAATAATCTAATCTAACCTATAATATAACCTAAAATTCTTCACATAATGAAGTTTTAGTTGATGGATAATAAAAATAATTAGTTTTCCACATGAAAACTTGTTTTCTAAGTTTTTTTCTTGTTTTTTTTATCAAGTAAGTTTTATTTCTGTGATTTTTTTCTTGTTCTAACCTCCTTGCAATTTTCTCTATGGCCGGATGTTCACAGCATTCGCATGACGAATGGCCAACCTGCAACAATTTTAATTTGCCAACCTCGGACCTGTCCCGACAATGAAACACCGGTCGCGGAATGCGACCGAGAGCAACAACGCGCATAAAAACATCAAATTTTATCACTAATTGCATCCCGGCAAATGGAGCACTTTTATGACTTCCTCCCTTTCGGACAATCTTTTCAAACATCCTCGCGACGCTTTTCACCGCCATTCCGGCGACCCTTGGGCGACTTTTATTTTCCACGCAAATAGAAACCCACCAAACAAATCTCCTTCTTTCTCCTGCTGCTTATATTCGCAAAAATATAAATCCCAATATTATTTCCGCTGCATTGTACTCGTACCAATCTTTGGAATTATTTATTTAACTTCTATTTTCTTCGGATTTTACTTTCTTGTTTTCGAGATCGACAAACAGGTATTTTGCTCGTATTTTGTACCTGTGACTGGTTATGCAATACCAAGTTCAGAGGGAGTTTACTTATTCAGTGCTTTGTTTATTGTTTATTTATTTAGACGCGGAAATGACGCGGCGGTGAAGTCTCGGCTTGATTCCGGAAGAAATTTCGGTCTTTGGCGGGCTGTGCCTAACTTTGAAGCGAGTGGCAGCCGCGTGTATTTAAAGTAAATGTTGATATTCACCGAGTTTGCCATATAAATCTGCGACGCATATAAAATTCATGCGGAATATTGAAAGCTTTCGCGAAGGAGATATATAAACGCAACGCATACAAATTCGTTTTTCTGTTACATCCAGAAATGACTAAATATAAATTAAATATTTGCTTTTGATTGATTGGAAATGAATATGAATATAGACGCAATCCGCTTAACAATAGCTGCAGAATATTAGCCAGATTTGAGGTTATGATAGTAGCCTGTGACCGACTGAATTGGGATTTCAAAAACATCAAAATTATACAAATTTATTATTTTTTCTACTTTTTCACGGTTTTGAGACACACAAAGTGGTACTTTAATCACGGATGGCCAAAGCCGTGACTAAAGTACTTTAGCCACGGGCTTTAGTAACGAGGTGGAGTTTGCGCCTGAGCATATTTTCAAAATTGAAAAAAGTCAAGAGAAAATATTAAAAAAGAAAAAAAAGAAAATTTATTAAGAAAATATTTTAAAAACAAAACAAAATCAATAAATAATATAAAAATATAAAAATAAATAATATAAAAATTGGTTTTTGGTTTACCTTTGCAAAATTCAATTGTTTTTCTTCTTTTCCCTTTTCCTCTTTGTACCTTCCCGAATTGTATAATGGGTCCACATCCAATCTATTAAATACTTGCAAATCGTTTATATATTTAACGCGTGACCGTCCTGTGCGGCCGGCCATTAGTTAAACAGAACAATGCCCGCTTCTCCTACGTTTCCGTGGCGACGCTTTTTCGGTTCTGGGAAAACTAAACTAAATTACTATCAATTTATCCCCCTTTGCGCACGGTTGCCCTGTGTCCACAATCAACTTGTATTACTTTCCACCTCTGCACACAACCGGTTACCGTTTTAAAGATATAGGTATAGGTATATAGCTATAAGCTATAAGTATCAATATAAGCTGGAGATACAATTCAAAATTATTGCATTGTATTGCGTTCTTTGCGAAAATTGTTACAACAAAATATTGCAGGGACATAAAGCGGAAATTGGCGGAAATTGTATAACTTGCTGATTAGTTTTAAACCTCACGTCTCACATGCATTCGAAAGCTCGGAACAAATGAGCGCACATATTGGCTACTAATTTCTTGGCTCAAGCGGAAATTGCACGGAGAGAGGCATCGATTTCGTGCATGCAGCAGATGGCTACACGTGTACAAACATGAAGTACGAGATATGAAATAGCTACATATATGCGCTCATTCAGAGAACGCGGAGGAAATTTACAAGCGTTTCTATCAATTTTGTACAAGTGGGTATTACGCATCACATATGCATAGTTTTAATGAATGTGGATTCATTAGTAATATAGGAAAAAAAAACAGAAAAACGCAATTTACTGTTAATTAATCTTCATTTAACTTTTAACCCTTATTTTCCCATTTTAAAGTTTTTATTTTTTGACTAAATGAAGTTTATGTTATTCTCAAAGGTATAATCTATCTGTACGATAAAATTTATCAAAATTGGTTGAGTGGTTTTCGCGTGAAAGCGTAACAAACATACAATTAAACTTGAATTCATCAATATCTTTTTATTAATGCATTTATTTTAAAAATTCAAAACAAAAATAATTTTATCTTTTCATAGAACTCATCAACATTTATAAAACTCTAAACATTTCATAATAATAACCATAATAACAATATTTACCTATTCAAACCCTCATAACCCCAACATTTTTACTCTCTGTAAATAAAAATTTCACTTTCATGCAATTTTATTTAATGCATACCCACTGCTTATAAGTGTATGACGGGCGAGCAGTTAGTGTATTTGCCTTACTTTATCCGCGTAATTTGCACCGGTTTCCTCGGCGCTCGGATGGTAATAGCCCTTGGGTTTCCCACGATAGTGTGGCAGCGAGCGCATAATGGTAACGCACTAACTGCGGAGAGCGGTAACAAATTACCATCTGAGGATGATGCGCTCACGTGCGTGCTCTATCTGGGCGGCGGCGGCGGCAGCGAAAAGCGTGCAGATGAAGATCGGGGATAGCGTCGCAGGCTCTACATCGTGTATCATGCGGATGCGCAGATACCCTTTTCGCCAAAAACGCAAACCTCTTTAACGCATTCGTGGATATCTTTTTGAGGGGCGGTGCAGGGGTGGCAAGGGGTCTAGGCGATTAACTGAGAGAAGCAACATCTGGCAGTGAACGCAGATAGTTCTATCTTATCATATTCTAGGAGTTGGAAAGGTTTTTTAACAGAGTTTTTAGAAAAAATGATTTTTTTTTTGGAAAAAAGTGAAAATGGTTTGTTTGTGTCGCTTTTACCCAAAAACTATTCAACTAATTTTGATACATTTTTGTATGTAGATAGTTTAGACCACGGAAAATGATATAGGCTACGTTTTGTTGCAAAAATATAACTGGAAGGGTGTAAAATAAGGGTTGAAAATTAAATTGGGAATTTTTGTTAATATTTGGTTATTTTTGGTTATAAAATTCAACACGAAATGGCGTTAAAACGTATTATTTTAGTTTTTGCAAATAATAGCTTCATTATTTGCAATTATAGAAGATTTACACTCGCATACTTCTTCAACTAAGTATTTGCTTTGTTGATGACAAAAAAGAAAACACAACGAAAACTCTTCGCAAGTCTGCGCGGCGCGGCAGCCGCGCTTGTTCCCGCACATTATTTTCTATCACCGCCACCAGTGCCGCCGCCGATGCGAAACGAGCCCGCAAAGTTTACAAAATGTAATTATACAATCCAACCGCCTTTATATACGCGTGTTGGCAATGGCGGCGCAGCCATGCGCCTGCAAGTCAAATTATATCGCGCAATTTCGATACACTGCTTGCTGTTTTAAGAGAATCTTAAAGAGGTTGAGGAAACTTTATGGGGCTATTTCGCAGGCAACACACAGCGCAGTTGAGTGTATTAAGTTGCGGAAGATTTATTGTTTGGTAACTGCGATCAAGTTTAACGATATTTGCCGAGTTTCGAGTGTGTTGCGAGAATTAATATTGACTCACATATAATCTTCCTGTGGCGTGTTCAATTATTCGGAGATAATAGTTTTGATTGTGTTTGCTGAACTTGTAATTAATTTATTCCGACAACTTCAGGTAACTAAACATAGTTAAATTCATTATTTCATTGTTTTGATTTTAAAAATTTTATTTTTTGCGTTTTTTCTTGGGTAAATTGATAAAAATAATTTTTGTTTGCGAAATATGTTTATTATATAAATTGGCAATTTATTCGCAACGTCAAACACATAATCTATGAATATTTTTACTCGTGTATATAATTTTAAAAGATTTCATAAACAAGTTGCGCCCCGAGGTGAAATATTAGCCCGCCTGCATTCGAGACGGAAAAAAGAAACGATAATGGAACATTAATCGAAATTGCTCAAAGAGAAAATTATTAAATTCGCCTCTCGAACAAATTCAGTGGAAAAATTGTAATTTCATATATCGATTTTCGGCGTTTGGCGCGCGCGTGCGAATTAATCTAAACCGTGTCAGTGAAAGCAATATCAGAAACCTGGCGAGAGCAAAAATTAGATTTCCCGAGTAATCCACGTATAATTGAGTAATACTCACTCAACCTCGCGCCTCAAATTTCGCATTTGATGTGCGAACTTATCGTCTTTTTCGTCCCCGAAGCCACCTGACGTCCTCCCACACTTTCTCCCTCAGCGGCTTTATGTCTTAATGACTTATGGTCTCAAACTGTCGCAATAAATTGCTCACAGTTGTGTTAACATTTCAAATGAGAATTATATAGGCGCGATGCTTTACTCGTAACTTTGGGATGTGTATGAATATTCATTTGTGATAATTATTTATAAATATCTCCAAAACTAATAAAGTTAAATTAATGTATTTGACAAAAGTTTATTTCGTATTAAATTCTTGATAAGATTTCGTAAACATTTTATTCATAGTATTTTTTTGTTAGAAGTTACCGACGTTTTTCTAAATTTTTGGCAATTTTTTTTTGAAAATTTTAATTTTGTTGATTATAACTTCTTTAAAAATAAATTTTTTAATTCTGAATGTACTGATGAAAAAATTATCATTGTAGCTAAAATACTTTACGAGTAATTTACTTTTTAATTTTTTGATTTTTTGCCTAACTAAAAGTTATGTTTTTGTAGGTTACGAAACGACAGGCAGCAAAATTCACCAAGGAATACTAAGAGCGCAGAAAACTGGCTAAGTGAGTAATTAAAGTTTTGTTTTCCGCAGTCTTCTCTATTTTCTTCTTATTTATACCTCAAGTTTAAACTTCACAACTTTCAAGTATTTAAAAATTCAAAACACCACAAAAAATTCATGTTAGACATCAACAAAAATATTAAAACTGAATATTTCCTTGAAAAAATATTTAAAATTGAAGCAGACATGATGTTTGCCTGAAGATATTTACGCTCAAAAATGTTTAACCTATGTAAGATTGATTGTCAGACACGTTTGAGACCGAATGCGATTTGTTTTCTTGTGTGTCATGCGCGCACAGAACAAAGATCGTAAGTGAAACCTGGCGAGGATTTCAATAAGTATATTGCGACAGGAAATTGCGAGTAGGTAACAATCATGTGAGCGCACGCAATGGTTACATATCGTTGGCTTGAGGCCGCCGCCACTGCCACCGCCTCGCGCTTTGACGTTCCATTTATAAGCGTTAATCAAGTCTTGCCAAGACAATTAAAGTTCAACAATGGAACAAGCGGGCGTGCCAGAATTATTTGGAGGTAATGCTGGTGAAATAGGTTTGGATAGGATTGGTTTGAGGTTAGTTTTCAGGGTTTTTCATTGTTGGCTTTATGAAAAGTGAAAAAAAAACAAATTTTTGCAAAAATTCGAGTTTTAAAAATTATTTTTTAGTTTTTATTTAATTACTCAAAAACTATTAGTGATAAAATGCTAACTCCTACATAAATTAGTAGAGTATAATATTCTACAAAAAATATATGATATTCATGTTATTTGCATTAATATACAGGGAGTTATAAACAATTAAAACTGAGTTTTCAAAAAAACAAAAAAAAATCGTAAATTTACTTATAACTTTCAATTAAAACTGATTATAAATTAATTTTTCACAAAATAAGATGTGAAATATACCGCTAAGTATTTTAGTGAAAAAAATATTAATATTCATCCATGCATTTCTGAATAATTAAACATTTTTCTCCCGTGCGCAGCGCCTCCACCATTCTTTTCCACGCGTGAAAAAACCTTTCTCTCCGCACGTTCATTAAAACCAGGACATTGTATATATATGAGAATTGCCTGCGACAAACGTCGCTTTCGTTTCTGTCGCTTTTCACCCTGCAACTTGCGGTCGTTATCATATTGAAGGGCGAACCTTTTTGCGTTCGGCCGAATGACGCCAATTGCAAAAGACTTTGGGGCACTCGTTGGCCTTTTTAATGTAGCCGACATGACGCTGATGCACAGCGCGCACGTTGATTGTGCGCTATAGACTTTTATTATTTCTCTTTTCCACACACACACACACGCACACAATAAACACACACAAAGGTAGCAGCGCGAAACGACACAGCATCACGCGCAAGATGAAAAAACGTGATGGCACGTGCAAACAAAAAAAACTTCGTTTGAAGGTTAAATTCGTGCTTGCGCGGGCGGAAAATGCTATTATCAAAGGCATTGTCATTGTTAACACGCGGACGTTTGAAAAATTTTATTTTATAAACGCAACAATTTGTGTTTTCTTTACACAGAGGAAATAGATTACGTATGCGTAATGATGTGAAAAGACATTTACATTGAGAATTCACATTGCACCCAAGCGGAAAATTTGACAATTTGTTAGATGAAGTAAATTGATCACGGGTCGTCATAACTAATCCCAGCTCAAAGTTTTGGCCTGCAAGGCGTCGCATTAATTAACTACCACTGCGATTGGATGACCCAAGCGCCTTGCAAATGGAAGAAGCTACTAATCGCAGTGGTCAGTCAATATTCACCAAAATCCGCAAGCGAAAATTGATGCTTTTCTGATGCCAGCTCAAACCCGGAAGCTAAAATGGTCCAAGCTGACTTAATGCCAGCGTCACCACTAAGGGACTCAAGGCCCTCATCAGATTCACGTATCTGTGGGGTAGTCCTGGAAGCAATCAGCACAAAGGGAACCAATTTTAACCAAACCACAATTCCAAAGACTTACAACCTGCAAGAAGCAAGGAACATTCGATTAGCAATAAAGATATTAGATATCCATTGAGTTCTAAAATGGGCCATGGGGCCTTGGATATTCTTTGTAGTAGTTGAAAGATAAATTGTGTTGTTGATGCGCTGTTGGACTGAAATTAAATTATAATAGCATATCGCAATCTCTTGTAGTCTTATCACGGATGCACTCATAATGACGACGATGCGAGCGGGTCCTGTGCCTCCGAGTGCACTCTATACAATTGCTCAACACAAACGTAGGCGAAGACCGTGGAGGAGCGTAGAATGGCTGGGCGAGTGTCTGCTGATGAAAGCTTCTTTATGCGCTTGCCAGCTTCAAATATCTGCTTCAATATTCTCCTTGGGGGCGCACTCGCTTTCGGCTTAAACTATGTGTTTCTCTAATAAGGTGAAGTGGGATGAGGGGCAAATGGGACAAGTGTATGGCCGGTATTTATTCTCAGAGAAATCTAAATTGTGCTTATGTAACCTAAAGAGGAATATATGATTTTTTGGTTTTTTGTTTATTACTCCAAAACTAATTAGCATAATGGGATGATTTTTTTAAAAATTGGTTTAGTGTTAATTAGTCTATCTAAATTATGCAATATTTCACCTATTATACTTTTTCTTCAACAATTATTAGGTATTTTGTGATAGTTTTTGGTGTAAATTTTAAGAAATGTCAGATTAATTTGTTTATAACTTTTTGTGTAATAGCGTTATTAACCACATCTTTACAGAATAACATTCCAATTTAACTAGTAACAGATTTGTGAAAAGAGTACTAGTCTATCATAAATAGTTTTTGAGTAATTTGTTAATAACTCCAACTTTTTAAAAATTTAATTTTGAAAATGTTGGGAATGAATTTTTATAGTTTTTAGTTAATTACTCGAAAACCAATTGACTTATTTTAAGTATTTTTACAAAAATAGGTTTAGTATGAATTTGTTAATCTGAATGATTTTATATTTGACAAATAATTAATCTTTATCAACAGTTATTAGACATTTAATGTAAATTTTGAGTGAATATTTTAAGAAATGTCACTTTAATTCGTTTATAACTTTTTATGTAGTAGCGTTATTAACAATACATTTGCGGAATTATATGCCAAATTTAGTACCTAACCAATTTCTGAAAAGATTATGACTTTATCACTAATATATTTTGAGTTATTTGATAATTAACTCAGCAACCTCAATTTCGAAATAAACATAATTGTGAATACCAATAAACAATGATGAATAACTCGAGTATCAATTAATATTTTGTAATTATTTATTCAAAAATCAAATCAGCAGTAAATTCTGATTCCAACTATAAACTTTTATAATGATAGCCATTTTTTATCAAAATTTACAAGCAAAATAGTGTACCCATCAATTTTTGTTCTAAACCGTATTTTAATTGCTTATAACTTTTTAGTCAATTATTAGATTGGTGAATTTTAAACTCAGATTAATACAGAATTCAATTAAGAATCCAGTATAAAATAATTAGTACGATTATAATTAATAGTTTAGAAGTTATTAATAAATTAAAGAAAAAAAGCATTCTTTTTTTGCTACTGCAGAACCCTGTGACAAAAAGCTGTTGTAAATTTGAAAAACATTAAATATAATGTCGAAATGATTATTTACACTGGAAAGATCAAAATAATAATTTCCCAGAACTAGATTTTAAATTCCTCTCTAAATAATAAATATTTAAAGCAAATTTTCTGCGCCCCTGTCAGAATGACTAAGATTGCAATAAATTCCGAGTGCGGCACAGTAAACGCCATACATTCCCAGCACGCAAGCGAACGGAAGCGAACAAGAAGCAGAGAGACCGTCCACGAGCATCATGAGCTCATTGCGCAAACATTTATGAAAATTGCAGCCCGCTCGCGCGCAGGGCCCCCGCACACTATGCATATCTATCACTTATGACGATGCGAGTGTGTTTTCAACAAACAGCGCCGAGAATAGAAAAGCGCGGTGCCAGCGCGCTGCCTTGGAACGAGATGATAAAGACAAATGCACGAATTAAGCGACGAGCAAAAGACTCGCAGCCCGTCTGCGACTAGTTATGTTGGCGAATATTAGAGTAAAACGTAGTATTAATGGCGGCGCTGGGGATGAGTGGTGGAGCGAATGTGGCGCACGAAATGTGTGGAGTGAATTTGACAATGTTATTGATGGCGGCTGAGTGCGCCTCGCGAAAAACGCTTCTTGTGTGTGGTGTGTGTACGCGCGCGCTGCTTCAAACGAGGATGAATTGAAATTGTTTATTTAAAGTGTTGCGTTGTTTTATCAAGGAGATTCAAGCAATGAGGGTGGAAGTTGAGTGCAGATTTTTTTAACCTCAAAAAATTTTAGTTTTGATTAAATTTGCCGTGGAGAAAATGAGAAAAATAGAGTTTTTAAAGTTTTTTGCTAATTACTCGAAAACTAATTGACTTATTTTAATGATTTTTGTAAATATTTGTTTGGAATTTATTTTTTTATCTAAATTATTTTATGTTTATTACTTTCTTTGGTGAATACGTAATCCATGTTGTATATTTATAAAAAATATTTATTTATTAAACATTATACGTGATTTTGGATTTACAATTGTAATTTACAATTGTAAATTGTAAATTGTACAAGGTATTTACTATTGTAAATTGTACAATTTACAATTGTAAATTACAATTGTAAATCCAAAATCACGTATAATGTTTAATAAATAAATATTTTTTATAAATATTTTATGTTTGGTGAATAAAAGTTTTTTACCAACAATTATTGGACATTTAGTTAACATTTTGGTATAAATTTTTAGAAATGCCACCTTTATTTGTTTATAACTTTTTGTGTAATGTTGTTATTAACAATATCTTTACGGAATTATATTCCAAATTTAACTAGTTACAAATTTGTAAAAAGAGTATCAGGTTATCGCAAATAGTTTTTGAGTAATTTGTTAATAACTGCAACTTTTGAAAAATTTAGTTTTGAAAATGTTGGAAACGAATTTTTATAGTTTTTAGTTAATTACTCGAAAACTAATTGACTTATTTCAAGTATTTTTGCATAAATATGCTTATTATTAATTTGTTAATCTAAATGATTTCATATTTGACAAATAATTGATCTTTATCAGCAGTTATCAGACATTTATTGTGAATTTTCTGTGTATATTTTATGAAATGTCACTTTAATTTGTTTATAACTTCTTGTAGAATAATGCTATCCACAACATCTTTTCAGAATTATATTCCGGATTTAATCGGCAATAAATTGGTGAAAAGAATTTAACTCTATCACCAATACTTCTTAAGTAATTTGATAAAAACCCCAACAATTTTTATCATAATTTTCAAACCAAAGCGTTTCTTACTTTAAAAATGTAGGAAATGCACTTGAATGCTGGTTTTGTTTGCATGTTTACCTTGTAACCGGAAGCTCCCAACAAAAACCCAATGCACACATAAGCAAACAAGAAAACACTCAATAAACTCCATCGGTGGTTGCACTACCACTCGCTGTTTTAACTTACCAACTGCATAATCATTAATTCAATGTGCAGTGAAGCTGATTCAGTTTTCGGCAATCTTCTATTATAAACTTAACCAATTTAAATCTTCGGCAAGTTTGACAACGTTTGGTATATTGCTCCAGCGTCATATTTCGTATTTAACCCGAAACCGTTGGCGTTAATACTCGGCGCGCAACTCAAGATGTCTCTGATTTCATGCGGGTTTTCCTCCTTCGCCGCCGCCGCCGTTAAAATCTGATACTTCCACTCGGCGCACAATTTTCCCCGATTTCGTCCTGTGTCTATACTCGGGCGCGCAAAGTACATTCATCATTAATGACGAATTAACATCGAAAATGGGTTTCTAATGATATGGGTTGTCGCAATAATATTCAAATGCGCGTGTAGACATGGACCACCACCACTACGCTGATATTATTGTGTTTTCTTGTGTATACCGGTATCGTTATCGCGCGCCGCGATGCGAGCGTCGTATTTCCATAAATTACCATCCAGATTGTTCCCACCTTTATTGGGTTGCTGCCGCCGTTGTTGCTGCGCGGAGCAACGCTCCTAATGACGGCAATACTGAATCTTGCGAGCAGTTGCTCCGCGTGCAGAGTTTAATATTAATAGATCTCTTATGGCGCCGACACGAGCCGACGAACACTTAGTTGTGCATACGGAAGTTTTAATTAGTGCGCCACTCTCTTAATCCGAAGGGTTCGAATTTTGATACTGAACTCGTTTACTGATTTAATAACATTTGAATTATGTTTATTTATAGGACGAAAGGTTAGTTGTTTGCATCGGTGCAGTGAATATTCAAAAGTTTTGACATTTCATAATTATAGGCAACCCAATATACGTGCGCGAGCAGGTGGTTTGGATGCAAGTGTAACCTTGACATCATTCGACTGCAAAAAGTTGTGAATTATGAAAAAAGTAAATTAAATTATTATTTATTACGTTACAAAACAAAATATTTAGTACTTTTAGTTAATATTATTGGAATCATGTTTATATAAATGGCATAAAGTTAGTTGTTTGCTTCAGCGCAGTGAATATGCAGAAGTTTTGATACTTTATAACTATAGGCAACTAAATATACAGCGCAAGCAGGTGGTTTGGATGCAAGTGTAACCTTGGCGTCATTCGACCGCAGCGCGTCAAATGAGACGGTTGTGAATTTTGTAATTGCAAGTTAAATTTTTGTTTACAACGGTTTTACTATGAAGAAGTGTTGTGAGAAGTATCGTAATTGTGTCCTGATGAATTTATTAAGGCTGTGGTGTAGAATGTAAGTACAATTTACTAATCGTAGAAATAATAAAAGCAAACCGATTCCTGTTGTGGTAGTGACGCTGCGCACAGTGCGCATGCGCCCCAACATCTTTTTTATTAAATCACAAAACAAAATATTTACAACTTCATTCTTATTTTTATTACATAAAATGATTCATTTATACTACTTCAACCAACATTTCAGCTGCCAGACACGTTTACATACCTACCCTTCTACTTTACAACACATCCTCGCGTTGTCTTTAATTCAAATTCAATCCGCATACGTTTTTTGCTGTTTATTTTACTGTATCTACACCCGCGTACCCCGAGGCTGTTTGCAGTTTAGATATATACTTTATACGCACCCCAAAACACCAAAAACTCATATTTCGGTATTGTTTTCCCAGTTGAAGTTGGAGTTGGAGTTGGAGTTTTATTTCAATTCATATTTTAGGCAATATGTTGTTCTTTTACGTGCCTATTGTGGTTCGATTGATAATACCACTATTGACCGCAATCCATCGCGTACGAGCATAAAATTTGTTCATGCGAAGCTCATGCCATCATAAAAAATTCATCGCACACTTCTCTGGCCGCAAGCAAACTTCCTGCCTGCGTGGCTGACCTTGCTAAACAACCGAAAATTCTATTTCGAATTCCACCGCACTAACCTACGAAATATTTGCTATTCTACCAGGTTAATTCAGTAATTATTATTCGTGTAGATTTTAATTTAAAGAAAATGAGTTGAAAGAGGTGGAAAATGCTATTTCTCTGATTGCATTCAAAAAAAACTTTAATCGCTTAATTTTCACTTTTAAAATTTTGTTTTTGCAACAAAAAGTTGTTGATTTACTTTTCCATAGCCAAAAATATCGTCATACCAAAATTTGTCAAAATGGGTTCAGTAGTTTTTGTGTTAAAGCGGCACAAACAAACAAAAAAACTCACATTTGCCTTTATAATATTACATTACATACAAAATATTGATTTTTACATGAAATAGGTTTTAATTTTTTTTTTCTGCGATGTTTTGCGGCGTTTTGCGTGTGTTGTTTTTTGTGATTATCACATCTCCGTTGTTTTATTTATTTTTTGTTTATCGTACGCACAACTAACTTCCGGAATGTGCCCGCGCTCTTCGTGCGAGAGAATGAAGACGCCCGCAGCCCGGCGGCGGCTTTCGGCTTCCCGATTCGCAAACTATTGGGGGCGAAATTGGATTGCGTGGTTTTCGGTCGTTTTCAATTGAATCCGGGGCGCATGCCGGGACCAAGCCACTCCACCCCCGCGTGCGCCCGCACCAGGTTAGTGAAACGGATTCTTTTGGGAATTGACTGCGCACTAATGAAATTATAACGAAACACACTGGCGCGTCATTAAATCAACAGCGCTCGGGCACTGACGAAGATGAGGCGCTGCGATAATCGCCGCCGGCGTTGTTGATTTTAGTTTTCGCGCCAGCGCGCCACATAAAAATATCCCGCACTAGCCAAACCAACACGGGTGGAACTTCTAGATGGAGTATTAAAACACTCTGTCTTCGAAAGTGAAGTAAAGTAAAGCAAGAAAAAAGAGTTGTAATAGGAAGCAATAGAACTTCCTTGAAGCGTCGGAGCATGTTGGTCTAACGCCACGATTGAAGACGATGAAATTCTTATTCTTACCTCGATTGAGTAAGTTTTTACTCCCGCGCCGCCGAACTCAAATTGAACCGAATTGACTTTTCAACCTCCGCTCGCCGTGTTTGCGCAGAATCTCCAAGCAGTCATTAAAATGTACGGCGCATTAAGTCAATTAGTCGATTGTTTGATGAAGTTGCAGTTTGTGCAGCGCGCGAGACAACTATAACAAGATTGAACTCGCGTTGGAAACTTTAGCGCGTAGGCAACACGAAAGCAAATTACGAAAGTATCGCATTCTCTGATATGCGGTGTTGGCAGAGTGCGTGTGGTGGTGGACGCGTATCTAATGAAAGCTGACGTTAATTAATGCGCGTTTGTCGGCGCAAAAAGCTAATTAATTTCGATTCGGCGCCGAACAATCCAAACAAAGACGGGCGTCCATCTACCTACCCACCCCTTAATTAAGCGATAGACTGCAGGGTGGTAGTTTTCGGACGCATCGCTCGAACGCGAATTTTTTATTTTAATATTTGCGTTTAATTAATTTCGTAACAAG
This sequence comes from Dalotia coriaria, assembly GCF_025399875.1. Taxonomy (NCBI): domain Eukaryota; kingdom Metazoa; phylum Arthropoda; class Insecta; order Coleoptera; family Staphylinidae; genus Dalotia; species Dalotia coriaria. Next base: position 9,570,460 of record NW_027045445.1, read on the forward strand.
CCGGCCAGATGGAGCGCGAAATATTTCACGCTTCATTTAACCACGCTTCTCGCTTTAATCATTAATTTCGTGCGTTTGAGGATTTTTTTTCCCTTCGAAAATGAAATCTGTAAAATTCGAATTTAGCATATGGATACTTCAAAGATAACTCGCAACTGGCAACTTGTTAGAACTCAACTTTCTTCACTTCTCCACTTCCACTCTCCGTTGGGCAAAAATGCGTAAACGAAGTCTCGGTTTCGGCGTTTCGTGAGCCACACACGAGTAGATTTTCATTATGCAAATGAAAATGGAAAGTCGAAACTTTTTCTTTTCACCGCTGTGCTTTCGTGCTTTCGCCGCCGCCGTAAACAAAACACAACGCGTAAAAAACATATTTTATTCGGGGCGTTGTATTTATATAGAAAACGCCTGCTGGGGGGTGTCGACTTGAAGAATGGAGTTAAACAAGGTGCTCTATAAAAATAAATAAACGTAATCGAATCGCGTTGGCAACCGGGCGTGTTCGAAATTGGATGGTGGATATTTTTTTCTTTAGACGCTCTCGTTTTCAATAATTTTCCGAAACGAAATTGAAAAGAAAAATGATTGTAGGTCGTCTGAGGCCCGGAGGGCCTGCGATGTAAACAAATTATCAAAAGATGTTTGTTTGTGCTACATATTTGGAAATGAATCGATTTGCAAAAAATAATAAGAAAATAACAACGGAAAAAATTAAAATTTATAAATGGTGGAGGTGCCACGGTGTTTCTTGAATGCAGAATGCGTTAGATGGTAAATCATCCGGAGTGAAACTATAACCGTAGCGGAGATAAGACTTCCTAATTCTGATTAATAGTTTCTTGCGCGCTGCAAGCAAAATATAAATTCAGATTAGGCTCTCTGTTTAGATATATAAAAGTAATGCAATAATAATAAATTATAAAACAACAGAAATACAAACATTTTATTACTTGTTACATATTTTTGTTTTCATGTTGTTATATATCAAGTAAAGATAAATATTTTTTAGGTAAAATGTATTTTTTTGCATTTCCATTTTTAAATTGCTTGTTTTTCGATGGTTTTGTGACGTGACTAAAGTACTTTAGTCACGGGGTGGGGCTTGCGTTAGTTCTGCAAACGCTCTTTACTTTCGCTTTTAATCAATCTCGTGACTAAAACTTTAATTTATCCACTTGATACTTAATATACTTTTAACGTAAAACATATTTTTACTAAAAATAAAGAATTTATTCCATTTTGTTCAATATTTATTTTTAATTTAACAATAGAGAAACACATTTCATATCTCATAAACTCCGAATGTAATAATATCTGCACATTGCTCGTTAATGCACTAATAAAATGCGCACACATTTATTACAAGAATGTGTCGCTAATGTCCACCGCCGCTGTTCGAAGGCCAGCATCCTTCGCGAGCGCATTGTGCGCGTCCCTTATCTGCTTACAAACGCGCGGGGCGAGCACGTATAAAATTACACGGAAACGTAATATATTTCATAACATCTATTACCTACCCGTGCGCGTATTATTAACATGAGCGTAATAAACTATAAATTTTAGATGCGCAAATGCCGAAATAAGCGACGACGACAACAACAAGTACCGGCGCGCGGTGTTCAAGTTGTTTACTCACCTCGTCGTTGTCGTTTTTTCCCGGCGCAATATTTGCGAATGCTTTTGCAAGTTAATTATGTTTTATGTGTGCTTTAAATAAATAAATCACGACGTGTTAATTTATGCATAAGTTACGCTAAGACTAACTATGTCAAATCACCCCGGATGACAAACTTAGTTTATGGCGAAACTCGGCATGCGACTAAGTTGGTGGTTGGTTCGTAAAAGCATAGTTGTTGTTTGGAAAACTTTCCAACTTTTTCATAACAATATGTTTCAATTTTAACTTTTAAACTTTGCGAAACTACACATAACTACACAATATAGATTTCAGCGCTGTAGTTTTATGTTATAAATATGAAATGAAATCTACCTACGCATATGTTATTTTTATCTTGTGTGGGATGTAATACTTGTTATATTTTTATATAGATGTAGTTTTGTAATGTGATTATATCATAAAATTTATTTATGTTGTTAAGCCGCTTGCGATTTATTATAATATAAGGACGTGTCGCGTCGTGGGCTGAAACCCGGCCTCGGTGTCAATAAGAAAGCAAAGAGATTGATTCGGCTCGGCGTAGGATGCGTTCGATGTTTCCAATTTGCATAGCTTTTGTGGCCCGGTTGCTAAGATACAAACAGTAACCCTAGGTGGCATCTAGGTCTGTGAACTTGAGGAATATCAGTAACACAATTTTTCACGTTTTTTTTGTCATGTGTAATTTGATTTTTGTGGATAAATGACAAGAGGTTGGTAAGATGCTAGGGACAAAAATATATTTTTTAGATTTCCACCTTTATAAGCCGTTTTCCACGGTTTTGAGACACAAAAAGTTGTATTTTATACACGGATGGTCACGGTCGTGACTAAAGTACTTTAGTCATGGGTTTTAGTCATAGTGGAAGTAGAAAAAATACCGAAAGCAAAAGTTTTTAAACACTCGATTGATAAATCACTCCTTCTTAATCAATCTCGTGGTTATAGTGGCATTTAGCGCACTTGATACTTAATGTACTATTAAACACGAATAATGATTTTTCATTTATTTTTAGAATTAACATAAATTGCGTTTCTAAAATTTCTATTCCTAATTACAATGTGCATCCACATTTCACATTAAATTAAAATTCACACAGCTAACTAATATTATCTATTTCGCTCCCTGAACATTGCCAACATGCCGCGTGATCGCATTCGATCTAAACCCCCCTAACTGATAGTCCGTGAGCATGCAACGTAATTCATAATTGTTTATTGTAATTGCGAATAGCTGCCAGCAGGCACGCTGGACGTGTGTGCATCGAATGTGCGGCCGTAAACGTTTGCGCAAGCGGCCGGACATAATGGCCTTAAAGGACACAGATAAACGACCTGCGGTCACATAAACTGCATGCGCCGGTCAACTCATATATATTATGATTATTTGTTATTGCAAATTATGCCAATTAACCAGGGGATATAATTTTTCAATTGCTTAGATTAACAATATATATTTAATCACTAACTTTTGCTCGCGACTTCGTCCCGGTAGTGTTTAATAAAAACATAATTCGTTTTTACTCCTTTGTTCTAGACATAGTATGTGTCAATTCTGTCAATAAGATTCGCAATTTTATTTTAAAGAAATTAATTATATAAACAATTGCTAATAATGCACTTCAGCGCGCCATCTCGTATTCAACTATTTAACTATAACTATGATTGAATCTCAATGCCAACTTTTATCCTATAGAAAAGGGCTGTCATTAGGGTTTTCCCGGCAATTATTTGATTTTTCGTGCCGTAAAAACCATCCTTGGACTTTAACAAACATTAAAAAAAAAGAATTGACCAAATTAGTTGAGGCGTTGTTGACTTATGCGCTTACCAACAAATTTTGCGATTAATTTTTATATTATAGATAATCAAAATTAATAATTTCAACACTTGTTGCAAAAATATTCAACATTCAACAAACAAGCCATCTATTTAATTATGCGTGATTCAGTTTGTTGTACTCGTATTCGTATGCAATGGTTGTGGGTGAGTTGCCGCTTCGTGCCCACAATTCTGTTCGGCTGATTAATGAGCGCATGTAGAAGCATTGCCGGGATAATTGTGACAATATAGATACAATATTGTATTCAGCATGTTGCATCCCTGCCGAGGAGCAGAGAGAGGAGTAGATGTAGCGCATGATGTAGTGATATAATTGATCAAACGTGAGCGCACGGTTTTATTTATCATCGATAATAATTAATCAGCGCATTGTGAGCGTGGCGCTAAATTCATCGGAACCAGAGTGAATTAAATTTTGCAAATTAATCGTGCGAGCGCGCGTAGTTGGTGCACAATGGCTTTTTCATTAAGCGGCCGTTTCGCATAATTTATGTTAAACAGAATGACGTAATCAAAAGCGTAGTTAGATTTTCATGCGTGGTTAAAGTGATTGCAATTGCGTAATTTTGGAATTATTTTTGGGTTGGGTTTTAATTTACATTTACCATGTATTGTACATTGGAATGGTTTATTGGCAAGAATTAAAATAAATTTTGAGGTTAGGTGGGTTTTAGGATTTGAGTTTTTAAAGTTTTTGAAGAATTTGATGAGTTTTTGACTTAAGCACTAATTTAATAATATTTATTCTAAAATAAATGTACAGAAGTACATAAAAATGAGTATATGTATGTATGTTACTCATATACTCTTAAACGGCTCATTCGATTTTGATGAAATTTTTAGACGATATACAGATTGGTTTTGTGGGTAATATTACAAAGTTTGGTAGGGTGTAAAATAAGGGATGAAAGTTATTATGGAGATTTTATCATAATTATAGTTATATAATTCAGACACAGAAGGCGCAACAAGACACTTATTTGTTTTAACTTAAGGGGGTATTCTACTCTAGAGGCATGAATTTCATGTGATTTTTGAAAGGCCGTAAAAAAATCTATGAAGAGTTTCACCATCCATTTTTTTAACACTTATTTATTAATGTTTTGAGAATACAAAAAATAAATAAAAATTGAAAAAAGTTCAAAATTTTAAATTCCAGCAGGTGATAAAGTGGGGGGTCCCAAAAAATTGGCACGTGACCGTACCCATGATTTTAGCCCTCCAAGTGATATGAAATGAAAAAAAAAAGATTGTTAATCTAGAATAATGTCGCAATCGAATGAACTACGGACAAGTGAAAAAAATTTTTTTTTACAAAATGGCGACTGTTGAAAAGTGATTTTTTCACCCTTGTTTTTTGATATACTAGATTTTTTTTGGAATATTTAAAATCGGAATTTAGGGATAAGCGTAGTTCATTCTAAAGAAAAGTCTATAAAGAAGACCCTATAAAAATTTCAAGTAAATCGGTTCAGTAGAAGTTGAGAAATCGTGGGTACCGTCTCGAAAAATACAGTTTCGAGAAAAACACGTTTAAAGTTTCGCGTCAATGCGAACCAGTTTGGATGCCGCGTCACCAAAACGGCTATATCTCGGAAAATAATTTAAATTTTGAAAAATCCTCTTGTACACGTATTCTTGAATAGTTAAACTTTGAAAATATCAAAAAAAAATCGATTTTTTGAAATCTCTAGAGTAGAATACCCCCGTAAAAATGTATGTATTAGTAAATTATTTACAAGCCTATTCGGTCAATTTGCTCCAAATGAATAAACTAGAATCATTTTAAAATTAAATTAAATTATAATATTATAAAATCGCAAAATATTTGCTTTAATTGCACTGAACCGAAAATATTCGAATTTTTAATGAAATTTAAACAATGAAATTAAAACAACGGTCCGGTCCGTTTGAACATATTTGTTGATTGCAGCGCACGTTATTATTGCAGCGCGCGCGTTTCAAAGTGCATTCTAATCAGCGAATGTCACAGATTCCAAACTAGGTAAACCTGTTGCTGATTTACTGATGTTTGTCGCTCGATAATCAATGCATGCAAATTTTATACTGTGTGAACAGAGATTTAATTAATTTTAAATTTCATTCCTATTATTGCATCGCACATACTCATAGTACAGATATAATCTATATCACATCGGATAGTTTTTAATTAAATATAAATACGATTAAATAATATTTTGTTGCGTTTAAACAAAAACAAGTTGAAAATTTTGTGAAAAAATTAAAAAAATAAAAAATTTCAGAAGGTCTACACCTTCCCTTCTGTCGATTGTGCTATGTAATATTCGACGTCGTTGAAATTCATATGCATTCATGCGACGCACGAATTGTGTCTTCAGACACGTCCGTTTTCTCGACATCCCCATCTCCACACACCCGCACGCATTGCCAAAGCGTCCGCGACGTAATTCCTGTGCAATTCAGCCGATCTCGAATTCGGCGCACGACTGAATGTGAACATGCGCAAACACCTCGGCATTGCCACGTCAACACACTAGACTGAGGTTTATGCTGGGCGCGAGTGATGCATCGACGTTGAATTGACCTAAGAAAGCTTAACTCTACCGTTTTGGGCCGCCGGCAGCAATGGCCTGGTTGTAATGTTTATGATTATGACATTGGTGTAGTCGTAGTCGCTTGCTGTTGTCTCCTCTGCTATTCAGCTTTGACTAACAATATAGGGTCGTTTGTGAATCCATATACAATGGATATGGTGCACTCCTTTGACTGCAATTCCCGGAAAGTAATAGGTTGACATTATTGTTATTATCGTCTTTGTTGTTCAATGAATTACATTTCAATGGATTGTTGAGGTGTGTGCTATGTTTGATCGCAAGTTTCAATCATTGGCAATGAACTGTCATTGTGATTAGATAGGCAACCAAACATACACAATAATTTTCTGTTTGAATTCTCGTTTATTTTAAATTTTGAAAAAATGTTTTGCAAAAATTTCCGGAAACAAGTTTAATTAATGTTCAATGAATTGCTGCATTGTGTGCTATGTAGACAACCAAATATACACAATAGTTTTCTATTAGAAAATGCACTGCATATTTGGTTTTGATGAGTTAATGTGCAAAATTCACGCGAAAAACGTTTAACTTGTTAATTTATTACTCAATGAATTAAATTTTATAGAAATGTTGATTTTATTAAATGTTTGATCACAAAGGTCCAACCTCATATTATGACTACATAGGCAACCAAATATACACAATAATTCTCTATTAAAACACACCGCTGTATTTTCGTTTTTGATGAATTGATGCGCAAAAATGCACCCGAAACGTGTTCGAAATTTCAGCAAACATTCAACGAGGCCGCGCACGACTTGCAAATGAGCGGTAATAACGGGTAATAGGTATTTTGCCGCGTGGCGTGTTTGTGCAACGAATTGCGTTCGGGACACATCCGCGCGCACCCGTTTCCCGCTAATCCGCAGCAAAAACAATTCGGATGCACGCACATCCGATCCGCGCGTCGATATTCTCCTCGTCGCGCTTCCCGATTCCATCAATCCCAATCCGAACGTGGTTTGTCCCACCAACCCGCGCCCTTCGCCGATAGGCAATCAGCGTTAATGTGACGGCGCCAATGTTTATGTACCATTTGCTGTTTACAATAAACGCAGGCGCATGCATGACGGGCGCGAGGAGCGCTGCTAATTGAATATTGTTTAACTTTTAATTGAATCGGGGCTTTCTCATCAACATCGATATCCATCTGCTTCATAAATGTCACGGCCTCATCTGATTAATCAGATGTAGATTTGGATTTATAACTAACTATTCATGTCGGATTGAAAATAGACTCGGAACTCTGATTGTATAACGTGATGCCCGGCGCCTTCACATGTCAATTCAATTTAATTTTGTATTTTGTATTCATTATCAGCTTATATTTGGCTGAAAATCAAATTCAATAATTTTTCTTATTAATTCATAAAATTTTTGATTTATTAATAATCAAAATTAACTTTCAGTTTTAATGAATATTTGTGTTTTATTATTAATATTTTGACTGAAAACACTTTCAGCGTTAAATTTAATTCGAGTTTAATTTAATTCCCTCTGCCCACGCATAAATATTGTATTATTTATTTATATTTGTTGTTTTTAACTTTTTGGGCAGTGATTGAATGAAATTATTATTACTCATCTGCGTCAGCTGCGTTAACTGAATGTGTCCGAATAAACCGGACGCGTTGAACGCTAAATATTTTATTTGTAAAACTTTTTAACGTAAATGCCGCACTTAAACCTGCCGCCGCCAGCTGATGCGCGAAATTTAGCAGCCGGAAAGTGAAATCATATCACGCGCATGCGAGTATACTTTTTAATTGCGCCGTAAATAAGTTTTACTGATTTTAATTTGTTTCTGTTTTGTGTTGCAGAGATGGGCTAACAACAGAATTTAATAAATCGTCTCCAAAATGTAAGTTTTTAAATTCTTCGATTGAATTTATTTGCATTCTGAACAAGATTCCGTAAATATACACGAATTCTACGCGTTTTCAATAAATAAGTAAATCGTTTACAGGCGGCGTCTATCAATAAACTAAAAATTCCATTCATTCCAACCAATCTGACTGACTTGCTTACATCCGCGCATTTCTATATTTTAATAAGAATGCGTCCTGAATTCCGGTCACGGCGTATAGAGTGTTATTATCGTTTCGGCATTATTGCGCTCGAACAACGAAATGAAAGCAATATTACACCCTTTAATATCATCGCTCACAAATCGAATTTCGGCAAGTTAATAACCAAAGGTGTTGTTACCATTTTACCATTTTACTTATCGAATTATGTGTGTATCCATGAGTGAAGTAGCTTTCTGATGCAATTAATTATTAATTGCGACATGCGAGCGTGGCGAATGTTCGAAATTCCGACCTTGTGTGTTACAAAGCGGGCTAATTTCGAAATTCGTTGAATATCCCAGCTCGCCTTACGCCTTCGTTCGCAGATTGTAATTTATTGCTGATTAGCTAAATAATAAAACAGACGTTGAAAGAGTTGCGCTCTTTCAAGATTGGCTACACTCCCCCATCTGCCGGATTAAAAATTCCACGCTGATAGACATTCTCGCAATCTTGTGCTCTAATTTATATCACGTTAATTAAGCGGCTCACGCCGTTGCGATTACAATTAACGGGCGGTCTTCATTAGGCTAAAGATTGGCGTGCGATCCCGCTTTACTTTTGTTCGGTTTAATCAGGTAAAAAATAAAACACAGGCGCGGTATGAGAGAAAAGGTGTCTTTTTATGCTTTTTAATTATATATTTTTTCCCTCTGCGATATCTTTCCGTTTATCACGGTTCATTTATCAGTAAAATTGTGAGTTTAATCAAGTTGAAGTAGTATCATTTTCAAAATTGCTTCTTTCTTTAATTCTGTAGAACTTCTGATGATTTTTTTAGCAAAAAAATTGATATAAAATCTTCTTCCATGTATAATTTTATTTGAGGTTAAGATCGTTTTGATGGTTCTCCCAAGAGGCAATTTCGTGTAATCGTGCGCATTGTTAACACGACTCTGTTCGCATGGCGCAAAGTTTTCCAGTCGTTTCGCCTACTTTAACAACTATAAGAAAGTAATTGGTGCGGCCACTCGCCGACTCCTAAGTATTCTTTGAGCGCTTAGCTCCGAATATATATTTAGGGGATGAGACTTTTAAGCACTTTTAGGATTCTTTAACGCATCGACGTTGAGGCGAAGAGCTTTTCGCCAAGCTCGACACGTAGCAGCCAAGCGATTTGTATTTTGCAACCAGCGCTTAAGTTTACGTTTGCTTTTAATTGTCAATTAACGAGGAAATGTTCAGGGCAATAAAACCACTACAAAATGTATAGTGCGTGAGTGTGTGTAGGTTTTGCCCTCGTAAAAAACATGATAAAAGGTAAATCTTTGGAATTATTTATGTTTAAAGATAGAAAATTGCATAAATCCATGCTTTGACTCGCAGTATATATTCCGAACATACTAATTTTATAGTTTATTTCAATTTTTGTTAATATTAATTGAAAAACATTGGCAAAAGCGTTGTATTTGCCCAGGACAATGCTTTGAGTTGCAGTATATGTGCCGAACATGCGTTTTCTAATGTTAATTTGAATTTTTTTTACCAACTACTAAATATTGAAATATTGCTATATGTGTTCAGGCCAATGCTTTGACTAGTAGTATAATTATCGAACATACAATTTTTCTTGTTATTCTCAATTTTCACTCATCAAAATACCAAAATAATGTAAAATATCTACTCTATCGAATATCAAACATTGACAAACACGTTGTGTGTGTGTCCAGCATGAACGAGCGCTGCGTTTTATTGTTCCGCGTTACTGGCAGCTTGCGAGCGGCACTGGTACACTGGTGCTGACAGCCGAGTGACTTTGAATGTGGGCACGCAGTCGCGTTTTGTTTGCGCTAATATTCGCGATGGAGTTGACAGACGTGCGCGCGTAAAAAACAGCAACACATTGCGTCCAATCTGCATCAGATCAAAGCCGTGACACGAATTGTGAATGGTGGAAAATTACTAGTTTCGCTAATCCAATGAAAACCGAAATACAATACCGCCAACATCCGACGAATAATTGGAAAAATATAATGTCAACCCGTTTTAAACACGAGTACTTCTTATCGACACATTATAAATCACACTGTGCTGTGTAGCGTCTATTTTTAGCGCGGCGAATCGTCGAAATATTCGCGCACTGAATTGTAACTAAGCGCTCCGACTGTGATTGTGTGCGGCAGGTTTATACTGGGTTGCTACTCCACCGCCACCCACGATCCGCCGCCCGCCGCGCGCACGTTTATTATGTAATAACATTTAGGGACACGTTCGGGCGACGGAGATACATCTGCGAACAAAACCAGGGCGGGTGCGCTGTGCCCGAAGCAGTCAATTTTAACAACAATGGGGCGGACGGGCGGAAAAACAGCGAAACGGAAGTCACAGGGAAAACGATTTTTTCGCAAACCTTCTACCAGAGAATCATTCTCATCCCTAGACAATTATTTCATATATTACAAAAGCTGCTTAAATGTAACATCGCGTTTGTTGCATTAAAAATCTATTTTTTTTTATTTTTTTTTTTTTAACTTTTTGAGTTAGTAGTAGATTCTTTTATAAAGGGGTTGTTTTTGCTTGCGTTATTAATTTATGCTTGTGCACTTCGGCCCCAGCGTAATTTCTCCAGCGCTCTCCGAATTATTATTAAATTTAAGTGTAACGCGCAATTTCGCCACAGAATTTTTAATATTCCAGAGGAGGACTCAAAGGTTTCGACCAGACGGCGCTCACCAACCCTTTTATATTATTTATGACTTGCTGTGTGCAGTGTGTACACTGGTCGTGGACGCTTTTGTTTTGCACCCGTCGGAGTTTAAAATTAAAATCGAAATTACTGCATAAATAAACCATGTTGAAGTTATACGCCGTGTTGATATGCAACCATCGTCAATATTTGAGCGTCTTCGTCTTCATTATGATATCTGTTTCTTTGCGTTTAATTAGTGCCGGCGGCGCGTGTTAGCATCGTCGTAAATCATCGCTAAGATGTGGTCGGCGGTTCGACGAACGCGCGGCGCACATGTGCGGCGCGGTCGCGACGCTTGCATGATCTCTTTAAGATGGCGTCGTTTGTGTCTTAACGAGACCCTCATGGCGACGTTGCGTTGATTAGACGCTTTAATGACGCAAACATTCAACGGCGGCTACCCACATCACCTGGGTACAATATTAAACTGAGAATGTAAATAATACAATAAATTAATCTAGAAAATTAGGGAATATTGGTTTTTGAGGATTAAAATTATTGATTTTTTCGGAAAATTATCTTGGAATAATAGAAAAATTATTATTAACAACAGAAATTGAGTAATTTGTTTGTAAAACGGGCAAAAAATTACATTTTTGTTTGAAATTTGCTGAAAAAGTGTTTGTGACGTCAATGTTGAGTTAACAAAGAGGAAAACTCGCTCTACAGTAGACTAAATACGTGAAAATAAAATTTATTCTAAAGAAATTACGCCAAATTATTGATTATATTACATTACACGACATTATCACTGATTATTTTGCTTTTTTATTTAATTTTCTGTTTTTTTGATGTTTTTTAATCGTTTTTTAATCGTTTTTCTACAATTTTAAACAAAAAGTGAAAAATTAAAGTACCCAATAGTGTATTTCATTAAACAATTGCATTTTTTACATTTTTATTAGTTATTTGATTAAATAAAACTCCAAAATAATTAAACCTAGAGAAAATAGTATTCCTCCCAGTTGGATTTGGTTCATTAGCAGTTGGCAATCTCATTATCCAAAAGTTTACAATCGGATTACTATATATAAAATGTGAGTTTAGAAATTTCCCCGCCAGCGATCTTTTTGTTTCCCAGCGCTGGAACTATTCGTTTTACGATGGCCGGGCGATTAGCAAGGACCTGTGCCCTTGGTTCGCGTGACTGCAACCTGCAATTGTGACATTCGCTGCAAAGCTCCCTCAGCGCGCCACCGGCAACTTTGGGTGTCATGTTTGATCCAATTAGCAATTTAAACTACACTCGCGAGTTTCATGTCGGGTGTCATTGTGTCGCTTTGAACATTTCTATTCATTATTTAAGAGCCTCTTAATTAGGATTAATTCGACGCCGTTCGAAATTTTGAGCGGACATTACAATTCACACGGTGCTTATTGTACAATAGCACATATTATGATTACAGAAGTGTATTTTACTCACAGTCAACGTAATACAATTTATTATTCGAGTAGAGTCATTGTGAACAAAAAATAAAACGCTCAATATGTGAAAATTGAAATTGAGTTTTAAATTGAAGTGCAAAAAACTTTTCATTCGTTTTTTTGTTATGCGTTTGAACAATTTCATTTCGACACGATTCAGTGATGAAATAAAACGCATTTCTGTTCACATCCAACTAAAAAACTCGTGTAACCAATCAAAATATTGTAATAAAGTTAAAATTAATTCACTATCAAGCCGCATTAAATCAAATCCAGCGCTGTCTGCGCCTGTCAGAACTGTTTTATTCGACGCTTAGAATAAAAGTTTCCGTCAAGATCTCCAAACGTCTACAGGTCTACACGTTTAATACTTTCGAGTTCTTCGAGTAGAGAATTTGCATAGACAGGAATTATATATTGCCAAACTTCTGGTTTCCGCTTTGCTATCGCTTTTGTTCGACGCGCATTATTACTTTATTACATTCAAAGGATCAAAGCCGGCGCACGAAAGAAGCGACAATTCGCGAGTATAAACAATTGCGAGTTGATAAGAAGAAGCATTAATAAAACGTCAAATAAAGCGCATACTTCTTTGAGGAATTACTCGGATATGAATATGAAAGGCTGCCTGTTCGGCGCGTCGATGAAAGACAAAGTTTCCGCCGTCATCACCGGCAAGTAAGAAGTCGTTTCGGAAGTTGGGACTTTAGGCGAGTATTAATTACATATTTCGCGAACTCGCGCTGTTGAAACTTTCCATTTCACGCATGCGCCCGACACGTGATTTGCCAGATTACCACACCGTTTTGGAATTAGGTCAATGTTGGCAGAGTTAAAAAGAATTTAATTAATAAATGTGTTCACTTGTTGCGTTCGCGTGGAAAATATTTCAAGTTTTCGCCGCAAGGTAATTTCTACGGGTTGAAATAAATTAGTCGGGCGCATTAATTACGCTCACTTTTATGTGTATAATATACCTGTATTTACGCCGGGCACTTTCGTGCTGCGCGCTATGGGGAAAAAAGCGGATCCGCTTAGCTTCCGATTAATTTCGGGGCCGGTTCTCAAGCGCGCCTAACACCATTGGTACGCACGTAATAACGGCAATAATAATAAAAGTCAAGGTAGTTGTGCGTAATGACGTTATATACACATTTAATCAGCGTTTAATTGCGGATTAACGGCGGCGCCCCGTCGTTAATTTACCACTTCAGGGCGGAAATGTGCGCGATTTGAGTGTGTTGGCGCAATTAGAATGAGTTTTGGAAAAATAGCGAGTTTGTATTACTTTTTGGATAAATGACAATTTTACAAGGATTAGGAATATGTTTTATATATTGTAGGGAATATTGTAATATCGCGTAATTACAAAAAATTACAAAAATTTGTTTTTCTACTCAAATATGTTTTTTTTTCACCCCGTGACTAAAGTACTTTAATCACGGATGTGACTAAAGTACTTTAGTCACACCCGTGATTAAAATATCACTTTTTGTATCTAAAATTCATAAATTATAACTTAGGGAGTTTTGATTGAGGGATGAAAATTGTTTTATAGACTTAATCATTATTATACGAGTAATTAAAAAATTATTATCGAATTGGTGCTTAAGTGAATCATTTGCATTTTCATATCTTCAAAATAAAAGATATGAATAATATAATATTTTATCTCTACCTAAGGACACATAAATAGAAAATGAGTAATTTTAAAATATTTGTGTTTGAGTTGCGGTTTATGTGTCGAACATAAAAAATTTATGATGAATGTTTACCGCTGGCACTTAAAAGATATCCCATTTTATAAAATGATTAAATTACCATTAGAAAGTAGTTCCTCTCGGTGGCAAATCATGATGACACACAGTGTCCGATTTCTCATCGGCGTGTGAAATGAGAATTCCAAAGTAAGATAAATCACAATCATCAAAATCCTCCCAAAGAGAGCGCGCCCTCCGAAGCGGTTGAGCGACCGGCGAACAAATGGCGAAAAACGAAACGACGTTCCGGCGACTTATGTTGCCTTCAACTGCCGGCCGGGGATATATTTGATGATGAAAAAATGCGCAACACGCAAGGGCATTTGTAGCAACAGGAAAACCTCGGGCCGAGATCAACAAACAACAACGGCGGCGCGCGTTCGTCCCGAGACCGACTTTCTATTTGTGTTCGTTCCGGGTTTGATTTATGAATCTCGTCGTAATTAAAGAATACGAAGGCAGCGCGCGCATACAAAAAATATATAAATAAATAAACGCACGCGTTGTGACGCGGAAGAATTTCGCTTTTTTACGCGGATGCTTCCGCGGATAGAAATGCGAATGCGTAATGCGTAATACGAACGGAAATGTAACGGTTTCGGTCATTTGTCTCTTTTCCTTTTCTATCCGGGACAATGTCAGACATTTTTCGACTCGTTTCCCTCGACTAATACGAAAATAATTGTAACAAATCTTAATTTGATAACAATTAATTCATCAAACAAAAGCAAAAAGTTAAAGCCGCGTGCTCGATTTAGTGCGCAAACAAGTAAATTCACTTTATTTTTCCATTAAACACTCACAGCAGCACTCAATTTCATCCCGGAGCCAAATCTCGCGGATTCTTCCTCGACGTCGATGTTGTCATTAGTGACCTCAGCGTGCGCGCAAAAGTGTTCCGCATCGTTTCTCGGTGTCACCCAACGACAAGTATTGTGTTCTGCTTGAAAGCCATCACACACGCTCGGGGGCGGTGCGGTTTTGCTTTCTCAGCCGCTCGCAGCGCGTCTAATTACATCAAGCGACGTGTATTTGTCAAGTGTCGCGGCGAAAGTTTATTTACCGTTACTTCGGCGCGCCCGTTTTTCACGAGCAACACACACGTCGCCAACAACGACGACGACGGTGGTGATGTTACAGCGCGCATTTTCATTTAGTTTGGCTTCATCAGCCCGGCGCATCCGCGCATTGTTTACGGTTTTAAAACGTCACCGGCCGGAAGCAAACAAATGGTTGGCGCTTGTTTGATAGTGTGTCTCGCGGGAATGTCATCTCGGTCGTGGTGTATCTCATTCGGGGCCGTTTAATTAATTATTTGTTTTGTTTCTCGACAAATGGAGAAATTTATTTATTTGTAATTTAATACTAATAGGAAGTTTAAAAACCCCGTCTCACAAATAACTTTAATGTCGCGATGCGCATTTCGAAGGCTAAGCCTTCCTCTTCAGGCGAAGGAATTATAAAACTGACTGTAATTTAATTGTGAAATTGGATAAAACGTATAGTTTAGATAAAATTAATTGAACTAAAACTAATTATGTTATATGATTGTTTTCTTTACATTTAAATTAGAAATTTGTTAGTAATTAAAATATTTATTTATTGCATTTCTTACATTTTTTAATTAATAATATAAAAATGAATTGAAAAATATGTTGGTAAGTGCATAACTCAATAACGCCTAGACTAATTTGGTCAATTCTTTTTTTAAATGTTCGTTAAAGTCCAAGGATGGTTTTTACAGCCAGAAAAAATCGAATAATTGCCGGGAAAACCCTGAAAACAGCCCTTTTCTAGAGGATAAAAGTTGGCATTGAGATTCAATCATAGTTATAGTTAAATAGTTGAATCCGAAATAGCGCGCTGAAGTGCATTATTAGCAATTCTTTATATAATTAATTTCTTTAAAATAAAATTGCGAATCTTATTGATAGAATTAACCAATACTATGTCTAGAACAAGCGAGTAAAAACGAATTACATTTTTATTAAACACTACAGAGACGAAGTCGTGGGCAAAAACTAGTGTCCTATAAAATACTACTTACTATATTTGATTAAAAGATTATCTGCTGATGAGGTCTTTGGAAGTGAATGTTTTGTTTTGTTTATTTGCCGTTCCGACAAAAACAGTACTTTGCTGGTGATGTTGTTGTTGTTGTAGTTTCCTACCATTCCATTTAACTTAAGAATCCTTTAACTAATTGACCGTATAAGCCAATTACACAGCCAGTTCCCATTGTGCGCGTCTCGCGTCCACTTCTTATTTCTCGGCGGCGCGCCCTCGGCGCCGGTGTGACAGCGCTAATCTACGTTTAGTGGATGGCCTTGCTTGGTGTTCTTGCGGCAAGCGGAGCGCGGTTCAGCGGGAAAAAGACTCAGTCAATACATTTCGAGGCGGAGGCTTGTCAGTCAGGTTGTGCTTATTTCATTAAGTGAGTTGTTAAGTAGTTAACGAGGATAGAAAGGTCACGGGGTGGCTTAGAAATTAGGAAAGTGAAGTAGAGTGTCATATTTATAAGTAGTAACAATATAAATCATTGTAAAAATAGTAAATTGTGGATTAAGTGTAAAAAAGGAGACATTTAGTGATTTGGTTAGGATTTGGTGGCAATTTTTAACCGTTAAAATTTGTATGTTGCATGTTTTTATTAAAATTGCTCTTAAAACATGTAAAAAATATGTTTTTGCACACTTGAGCTTAAATATTTTCCTTTT
The DNA here is from genome assembly GCF_025399875.1 of Dalotia coriaria. NCBI lineage: Eukaryota > Metazoa > Arthropoda > Insecta > Coleoptera > Staphylinidae > Dalotia > Dalotia coriaria. The sequence continues at coordinate 9,587,219 of NW_027045445.1, forward strand.
TACCATTAAAATTAAAAATTATTCGCAATTTTTCCCTTTTTTTACATTGAAAATGATTTTTTTAAATTTAATTTTTCTATTTTTCTTTTTTTATTTCACCAAAAACAATAATTTTATGCACTTAATCTCATTTTAATCTTAATCTAACCCCTCTTAAAAGTTTAACAAACCGTGAAAAATTAACTTTAATCACTGCGAAGCTGTCGAAAAACAAATCAAATATTCGTTTTATTTTTCTGCGTTTGTCACAATACTTCCGCACCGATCATCATTCCACCCCGACTCTATCAATTCCATCGTATTAATTGATTGCATATTAAACGCGACGCCGAACGGCCATCGATATCATGTTTATGATCAGACGTCAGCGCAGACGAGTAGCGCACAAATCGAGTTTGCAATTGGAGCGCGCGCTCGCGTGTATCCTCGAATCGTATTTTTACAATCGCGCCATGATTGCAATCGGTGCGCCGCGGCGCATCCACCAAATGCAAATGCGTTGGCAACATTTATTACCTGGTGAATATTTCACACTCTTGCAGATGACGCTGACGCCGCCGATATTCGAATCATCCGCCATGGTGACACTGGCGACCGCCATCCGGGTGCTTCCGACGTGTGGTGAGTGAAAGCTTATTGTTTTCTTTGTGTTTATTGTTGACGCTCGGAATTGTTATTTTTCCGCAAGCCGTAACAACTCCCTGGGCGCTTTTTTTTATGAAACGCAAGTCACGCTGATATTTTATTTACGAAACATTTTCGGGGTTGAAAAACGTATTATGTATTGTGTCAGTCCCTAGAGCATTGATTTGTTTATCAATTAATTATTTACGTGCATTGTTTGGCCCCAATTTTAACAAATTCAAGGTCAAATCGATAATAATTATTTCGTATTAAAATTAAAACATGAAATATTCAGATTTGCGATTTTTGTTCGCTGAAATATTTCGCACAAATGACATATCAATGATAAATATCGGTTGGCGTGTCGAATTGGATGTGAGAAAATAATCCAAACGGAAATTGACTGGGTTTTATCATCACAGCTTTCAGAGTCTGATGCGGGAGAAAAAGGCACCGGTGGTGCGGCGTGGTGTGGCCGAAAGACAATTTTTAATATAAAAAAGATTTTCGCATCGGCGTTTAGTGGCGCGAGCTCGTTCCGCTTTGGCGAAATTACGGCTGGATGGATGCTTTGTGTGCGTCGCGCTGCGAGGGTTCGATATTTGCGAATGCGCGCACGTCGAGTGGATGCGACGCAGTTTTCCGGCGCGAAAGAAAGACATGTTGCAAACACAGCTCGGTGGGGATGACACGCACCGAATGCTCGACATTCGACATCTTCGACATTATCGATAAATATGACAAGAGCTATATATTTCAATATTGTATCAAGGACGGGAGAATATTCGTGTTTTTTGCGTATAGTACACGCATGTTTTTACTTCTGTTGCAAAAAAGAGGTATTACATGCAATATGAATAATTTTTTATAATTTTTATGGTTTTGGATTTATTATGTCATTAAACAACTCATTTGCTGATTTTAAGACCAAAAAGCATCGGAAATTCAAATTTTTAAATTTTCTTTATTTTATTCTCGGCATAAAATAGAAATATTTCAAGTAAAAGTGAGCATACAAATTGTTTTCGGTAGTTTTACGGAAAATATTTGAAAGTCGTCGTGCAATTTAACTATTTGACATTGGTGCCGGCACTATCGAAGTGAAAATGTGACTCGGAAATTGCGAACACCCGGAAAACGTGGTAGAGAATGGAAAATTGCAAATATTCCTTTCTTTTGCACGTTCCAATCGAAAGTTTCAGAGATCGGTGTGCACTTTGCCATCACAATCGCCATCACCGGCATCGTCGTCGTCGGTTCTGCTACGAATAACTGTAGAATAAGAAATTTTACATTCCCCATCACTTTGATTGCCCGTTTTTAGAATATTTTTCATATTGTATAGAAAAATTTACAAAATTTTCTAAAATTTTTAAAATTAATATATTTTATGTATTAAAATTTAACTTTGTTTGGGAGTTTGTATCGTTAATATTCAAATCGATGTAACGATGTTACGACCTGTGTTTAAATCTTTTAGAAAGACACAAAACCCGACGTTATAAACAAACGTTTTATTGCTGGCGCTCTCTCCAATTGGTTTTTATTGCTCCGCGGAGATGGTGACGCCCGACGGCAAGTTTTCCAATTCGTTTCCTTCGTTGTTCGGGCGCCTAGTGGACCGCGGATGCATAAATTTCATTTACGACAACTGTATCGTAAAAAATAAAAACGCCAATTATAATTTGAACAACGCTAACATCCTATTAAACTAAAAAGTAATCAAACATGTTTTTAATATTTTTATTTCTTAATTTTACGAATTATTAAACGTATAAAAATTATTTAATTCTATGATTCATGATGATGGTGATTCTGTGGTGGCGGCGCCGGTCTTTGTTACATTTGCTCCCCGCTGAGAATAAATCGTTGCTTTCACTTAGCATAGCCGTCACGTTTCGGTGAATTGCGACCGTGGTGCGGTGCACAATTTGCCTTTATATTAAATAACTAGTCAAGACTGAAGTACTTGCTTCCCTAGCTGAATAACTTCATTTCTTTACCGCTGAATATTGACATACATTTAGTTTTTAACTAGCGGCGCACGGCACGGCACAGAAATAAATTGGATCGGTTTTTGTATTGATCCCTTTGGAAATTAGCAAGAACAAAGAGGCGAGATGTCGGTAAGAAAGCGGAAAATCGAACCGACATCCGATATATTATTATCTATCCGCCGCTACGCTTTTTACGCACGCTTTGGGTGGGCTTCCTCTCGCTCTGGTCGCTTGCTTCGCTCGACCTCGGCGGCTTTCCGACATTAAAACTTCCAACTTTTTTAATTAAGAAGAGATTTCCGCGGCCAAGTATTTCGCACGGCGCGGCGATCGTTGAATTCGTCGCGCTATAGGTATTGCTGCCCTGCAGCAAAGTTTTTTCTTAGTTGGGAGCTTAACGTTTAACTGATACGGTTACAGTTTTAACCCATGCATATATTAATTGTATTTTAATAATTTATTCTCGTTAAAATTTAGTTGTTTTTTTTTCAAAGGATTGGGTAAAATAGGATTATTTAGGGTAAAAATTGAAGTTTTATGCATGCAAAACACGCCAAGTAGTGTTAAAACCAGTAAAAAACGTGAATTTTAGTTTTTTTGTTTGTTTGTGACGCTTTCACGCATAAACCACTAAAATAATTTTGATAAATTTTGGTGTAAAGATAGATTTATCTAAGGAAAAGAAGATAAGCATATTTTTGTTGTTAAAATATAACTCAAAGGGAGTTAAATAAGGGTTGAAGGTAAATAAGCATTTAATCATTGTTAAAATAATATAATTCATCCGAAATTATGCTAAAATGCTTTATTGACAATGTTTTAAGTTTTTTAGAAGAAAATTGATAATTTTATTGACGAATTCGGCACATAATAGACCTAAGAATCAAAAATCGTAATTATTAGAGGCACTTTTTACTAAAATTTTAAATTTTCACTTTTAAAAAATTTCTAAAAAGTAGTTGCTTGATGTCTGCAGCAATATTAAACTACCTTTTTGCTCTAATATCTTCAAAACCTCTTTTTTCTTCTTCTCTTATCTTAATACGCAATATTCTCTGCGATATCATGCTTCTTGAGATGCATTTTGAAAGCGATCCATTTCGTTTCAGCGAAACAATTTATCATTATCTTCCGAAACGTAATAAAGTTAGGAAAATATGAACGAGTTGGCATTTTTGCGCTGGTTGTCCTAGAAAATGGCAATTTTTTAGTTGGTTGCCTTCGGCTTTCCTCGGCGCGATTATACATACACACTCGACTCCTATCAGAGGTCTCGTATAACACACGCGCTGTGGGCAAACTGCAAAACATAAACGTACATGAAAGGAGTTTTCTTATCTCATCCGCTTATCGTTTATCGGTTGGAAACTCGCTTTGTGTATGCGCTGCCGAGCGCCGGCGGCTAGCATAGTAAAGAGTAGATTTAAAGTGTCTGGGTTTTACATCATCACGTCGAAAGTTTGAATCAAACAAATTGCGTTTAGTGGCTACTGAAACTATAACTTCATCCAAGGAGATTATAAGCATTAAAGTCAATCATTTTCCATTTCTAGTTCTTAGAAGATGATTGAGTATTGAACACAAATGCAATTTCTGTATGAAATGCAAAATGCAACAATTCACTTCGGATTTATCTGCGCTTATCCCCGCACTCGTACGCTAAATATTCGCGTAAAGTCTGTTTTAATGTCGGAATATCAAATCCATGCTGACGCGATTTCTACAGTCAGCGAAATGGACGGCAATCGCAAGAAAAAAATGAAAAATGCGAGCGTGCGATATCTTCGAACATGCGTGTCATTTCGTATGGATCACAGTTTGCGATAACACCGTGTGATAGCCAGCGTGTTATTTTTTTGCGGGCATCCGACGGATGCCATTTGCGTTGGAAAAAAATTGCCAAACACGTAACGGCCGAATTAGTTCGCACGAAAATGTGGCGCAGGGAATCGAAAATCCAGATACGCATCGGACATCGATGCGATAAATGGAAACGAGCGATGCTTGACGTTGCAGAAATTGAAAGTTGATTGGTATTAACTTACAAATAAAAAAAATTTAAAGAAAATTTTAGATTATGTTACAAGTTACTTCTGGTGCTTGTCACCCATCTGACCTAATTAATTAATGTTGGTAATTACACGCACTAAGTACACCTTAGTCGGCCATTGCCCGTCAAGGAGTTTATCCTGATCCCTTGATGGCAAGCCGCCATCTTGTTCAGCCAGCGTGGTGTAGTACTTAAGCTCCGACCACATATGGTGCCATTAGGCGAGCAAACTTTAAGATTACATAATGACACCGATAGATACGAGATAACGACATCAGGAGAGCAACGAAAATTATTTTCTACTTCAGGGTGTCATAAATACTGAGTTACGTATCTATTTTTGGATAACAACGTGTAAATTGTAAGGTTAGAAGGGTTGTTACACGCGATACATTTTCTAACTCGTAAATTATTTTTATTTATCGCACACTGCTGAATTGCTGATTTTAAAAATAATTTCAAAAAATTCTTTGAAAAGATAAATTTATTTTTATTCTGTTAGGCATTGGCAGCCGGTAAATTATTGTCGTTTATTTATTGCGCCTGAAATAAGATAAAAAAAGAACACAAGCGACTGTATTATCGAATTTCTTTGTTTGCGTTATTGCGTCGGGAGCGCAAATAATGCCGATGTAATACGAAATGCGGCCTGCGGGCAACATTGATAATGTCGATAAAAGCCCTCGACCACCACATCATCGGCGCGCGTGCGATTAAAAAAGATTCCCGAAGCCATTAATCGCCAAAACGTGGCCGGCGGGCCGAAAACAAAAATAAACGAACCACCATTATCGCCCCGGTTTAATCTAACCGCGGACGCGCGCTCGCGCCTCCGGATGCCGGGCGTTGTCTCTTCGCAAATAATTTTAACGCTTGCACACACATCCACTCACGCGTATCGAATGCTTGCATAGTGCACCAGAACACCACCCGGCTTCCATTTCCGCCATCAGTTGATTAGTTAATTAATGCGCTGACTTTGATATTAACACAACAAAATCAACTGCAACACACATCGAAAATTTTGCGTTGAATCATTGTGAAACCTGTTGGATTTAATCTGGAAAGTTTTTTCAGCACGATTGTGAGTTTTACAAAGTTCTTTTCCAACATTAATTGTCTTCCCTTGTCGCCGTTTCGGCAGGAAACAAAAGAAAAATGCGTCATGTCGTTCAAATAAACGTCTTCGTAAAGTGCGCGTCGGCGACGTGACGACGCAAACTTTAATAAGTTATTAAATTAGTAATTTATTTGACAGCTGTTTTCAAGGACGCGCCCACGTGTCGAAAATAGTAATCGGCGCACTAAAAGAGTGGCGGCGCGTGCAAAATTTAATTTCGCGCGATCCCACCGTGATTCCGCCCGGGTGATAGTGCCCGGGAGCCGATACGTGTGTAAACCTTCCTGGGGGCTTAATGCCTCACTTTAATAACGCTCCCGGAGGCGTAGTATTAGCACCTTTTTATCTCTTTTTTGTTTAATTGCTGTAATATTTAAGTTAATAACAAAACTTGTAATTTATTGCGACTCACTGACCCGTGGGAGTGTTTTATTCTTGAAATTATTATTAAAATTACTTTTCTGTTGGTTTTTTTAAAGGTTATGTTAGTTATGATTAAGGTTATGTATTTCTTTGATGAATTATCGCGTTTCGGGGAAAAAATGTAACAAAAACTGAACGGTTTGATGGCTTGACGTTCAAGAGTAAAGCCGGAAACGATGCGGTAATAATGGCGATCAGTCAAGTTGGTTATTAAAAGCCAACCGCGGCGGTCACTCGCAGTCGATGTGAAATATATGATGATGGCGCTGCACGCGGGAGTAAAAGACATAGATAAAGTCGGCGGTAAACAGGGCGGTTATTATAGATGGGCGGCGCTCGCGGCGACATTAACGGATCGAAGAGTCAGCGCTCCGATTTGTTCCAAAGGCCAAAACATCTCAGCCCTCATACATCATCTTGATCATCATTATCATTAGCTATACATTATATATTATCTAGTTTTGGAAATAATTTCGTAGCTATAAAATCGATAAATACAAAAGTTTTATTTTTTCATTTGCTGAAAGAAAACGAAAGATTGAGAGATAAATTTATTTGCAGCGTTCCCATTAATTATCCCGAGAGTAATAAAGTGTATCGCTAATGAGCGCGATTAATTTGAAAACTTCGTTTCTTTTATTTCTGATTGAGGCGGCCGCCGGTGCGCGCTGGATTCGTTTAATTAAAGCCATTTCAGATCAGAGATTTCTTCACGTGCCGTTAGTTCCTTTGTCGGCGGCAGCGGCGGCGGCTTTTTTTGCTTTCCACCGCGCGCTTTGTGCATTGTCGCTTTGTATATTCAGCTGGCGCGGCGTGGACTGGAGAGTCGGCCTGAATGTTTCCAAGCCCCGGCTGTTTGCTATAGACATAAGACGTTCTTCCTGCCACACCGCTTCAACCTGGTTGAAATTAGGCCACTTTCATCTCATCCGCTTGATCTATGAAGTATCTCTGCCACAATGCCAACAAAAAACACTTACTCACATAACGAAACTTTTAATCCTGCTAGAAGCATATAAAAGCATAGAAAATGTAACAAGTTACATTTTTACTTTTAAAAATTCATCATTCGCATTTGGTTATGTCTTGTTTTCCCAGAGTGACCTCTGGACCTTCAGAACAAGTTTTCTCCATAGACCCGACCCGTCCGCTTTATGACGTTGAGGTTTCCCTGCCCTTCTAAACTCGCCCTAACATCTAACAAACATTAGGACATGCAAAAAATTACTTGTACCACTTCTTGTCCATGCTTATGTAGCCCAACAACCTACTTGTTCAAATTTCACACTCGAAATCCTTGCAATGTTGTACATACAATTACCCTCCGGAAGGGTAACCACCACAAGCGTTGTGTAATCGCACGAAATGCAGAAAATAAGTTGGACGCGAATTTTATTATAAACATAACCTGATTTATGAGCACTCTTAGTTTACTTAATTATAAAGTTTCGAGAGAAATGTTCAATTTACGAGTGTGTGCTAGCAAAGTTTATACTCTTCTTACTCGCGCATGAAAACGGGGAAATTGTGGTCTGGCTGCTTTTGATATTAAACTTTGTAACGCAACCATCGACGTATTTAATTTATGTACTTACCACGGCTGCGGTGGCACGATGCATTCACCTTGCGCTTCTTCATTGTTCATCTTGCAGTCGCATTCGCCGGATAATTGCATAAAAAAAGCAAGTGGCGGGAAATTTACGAGTTAATTGCATTATAACTTAGTCGGTTAAGTTTCATTACAAACACCGGAACTATAATGAAACGTTTAATGTATCTACGTCAAGTTTAACTTAAATATCTCATAAAATGTTTGTTTTACATACGAGTTTATTTAAACGCGTGCCAAGTTTCGAATTTTATTTAAGAGCTGGATGAAAAGTCCTCTCCTGGGTGGTGAGCACAAATGAAAACTGCCACATTTTCACAATGCCAATATATTCGCACGTGCCCAGCGAGACAATTGCATCACGAGCGCAAATACGACGAATGCAATTGAGAACCAACTTCGTCGCGGCGCGTGTTTGCCCAACGTTAACCGCAATTGCTACTCGTTCTCCAGCCATTCTCTAAGAATGAAAAGTATCCACTACGCAGTTGGAAAAAGATGATGCATCTGACGTCAATTGAAGATACTCGTTTTTCAAGCCTTTCAACATCGTTCAGGAGCTTGTAATGGAAACCGCAGTTACCTCAAGTTACCACACAAGTGTAGTGGGAATTCAAATCATGCCCAGCACGTTCGGACATGTTAACATATATTGCATTCTAGGGGCGTTTAGTCATTGGGGACACTGCGGTTGGAACCCTGCAGTGATACGTCTGCAACCAAACACGCATTCAATTGTGGTTAGAAGCAAAACGGTCTTAGTGCACACTAATAAATATCATCATACTTGTTATCTCAACCAAACAGTAAAGTTTACTGCAGTTTACTGATATAATGACATATCAGTCGTTTAATGTTTGCAAAGTCAAGCAGAACGTCCATTGATAACGCCCAATCAAACATTTCATGAGTTGGGAATGTTTCGCAAAGTTTTCGAAAGTTTGTTGACATGCGGGGACAAAATAATAGCGCTTTCCAACTGTGCGACTTGATTTCTTCTCCCCAACAAGCGAGAATTGTAGGCGAAGAACAATTTAAGAAGATTCACACCCCGGTCGTTACATTTGATATCTTCAAAGTGGCTCTAAATTGATACTTTAAAGCGCGTCTGTATAAGTTTTCCCATTTCTCACAAAAATACATAGCAGCCGCGATATAAATGATTAATAAATGAAATGATTAATAACGCTTATAAACGATTCGGGAAACTTTCATCGTTTTGGCATTTATCAACGTCGGCGTTTCAAAAGTCGACAAATAAATCAAGGATTGAACTGCGCACAAAGCAGGTCCTGCACCCTGGTATATAAGCGTGAATGTGGATCTGCTTACGACCCATTGTCCTCTGTCTGTCATCTTTACGGCCTACTCGCATTTCTTCCCGGGAAGGACTTCAAATGGAAGCAACAGCCTTGGCGTGAAGTTTCCGAAGAGGGCAGGACTGCTTTGGGTCACTCGAGGATTCGTTTTTATTGCATTATTCCAAGCCTTTTGTCCTCGAGATTGTGCTGTATTGTGGGCCTGGGAAGTGTATTTAGACTAAATTTAATAAATATTTTATGTGGTTGTTGGTAATGTATTACTGGCAACGCGAAAGTAATTAAAGTTTTTTATGTGAAACCAAGATAAACTACCCGCGCAAACAAGTTGCTTTGGGATCGATTTTTCAATTAGTAATACTAGCTACTGACCAGCAATTCATCAAGGGAGTTAAAAGTTCATTAGGATGTGAAATTTTATAATAGAAATTTAGTAAATCTGTGCTTTGAGTTGAGGTATAAGTGGTGAACATGTTTTAATAACATTGTTTTTCATTATTTCAAGGAATTTACAAAAAAAGTGATTTTATAATAGAAATTTGGTAAACCAATGCTTTGAGTTGCAGTACAAGTGGCGAACATACTTCAATAACTTAAAAAATTTTTGTTAAATTATTTAGACATAAATAAATATCTTCAAATTGACTTTTTTCCAAATCAAACATTTTTCGACTACATGAATTTGGAAAAATTAAAAAAGTTGATATACTTGCGCTGAGTACGAAGATCTGAAACGAACCTTCGTCATGTTCGACACGCTGAGTGTGCAGTTTTCGAAATCTGAAATCGCAGTTTTCTTTCACACGTGAAAATCTCGTCGATTTCCAAATGTTTGCGCTTGAATTTGATTTCCGCGCCAAAAGTATCAAATTTCAACATATCATATTCACTTGTGTGAAATATCAACATTAAAATTTTACACCTATATTTGAAGCGTGTGAAGTGTTTTAAACATTTTCCGGCGCTTTGTTTCCGTATCTTCTCATCCCCAATAGAGCGCCAATGTTTGATCATTCGTCTTGAGTGAACTTTGCACTTTATTCTTGGCCGTTCATCCACTTCCACTCACTGCGTCTGAAGCTTCGGGCTTCAAGGCTTTTTTGGGTCCTCTCGCATTTCGGCGTGTCCCCAGCTCGTTTTTTCAGTGTCGGCGTCACTATAGTATATCAAGAGGATATATGTCTCGCAAAGGAAACGCCGATTTGGCAGAGAGTATATTGTTTTCGCTGCTTTATTTCCTTGTTTTTTTTTCGTATCCAGAGGCAACAAGTTATCTATATTCTGTAATTCATTCATCGAGTCAAAAACATGTGTATGCTTTGAAGTGTGTGAAAAACTGTAATTGCAAAAGGGTCAAAATCCTTTTGAAATTTTTGGCAATTGAAATAATTGTTTTTCCTTTTTTAATTTCAGAATTAATCTCTTCAAATCGAAGAGAACTCCCTTGAAAAAAAAACGCTCACGTACACACAACGAAATGCCAACGCTGAGCAGTCTGAAGAGTGCGCTGGGACATGCGGCGGCAGCGGCGGCGACCGCCTCCACGTCCGTCACGCTTCATATCAACGACGTCGTCCAGGTGGAAGTGGCCCAAGGTAAGCCCAATAACACCAGCAGTTGCACATAAAGTAATTTCAATTCAATTAATTTGTACCTACTCTACAGTTTAACTCCCGGAACAACAATCTGCCACACATTTCACTTGCGTTATTATTGTTGATTGTTTGCGGCAATTTCAATTTCAATTATATCGCGCGCCTTCTCTTTCCCTCTCCGCGAACATTTCGGGCCAAAAATTAAAGCGGATAATGTTTGTTGTTTCAACAACTGGAGGTGCCATCATGCGGAATTTATAATTTGTTTACGAGGCGGGCGCGCGCAGCGGGAGCCGCAAAAAATTATTTTAATTCGCGCCGCAGCGGAGGTCCGCACGTGCGGAAAAAGTAATTAGGGATTACGATTTGCGTGGAATATGAATGTGTGTTTAGAAATAAAATTATGCGATTTGGCGCATCACGTAAAGTGAAACTTTTTACAACTGTGATTATTACACATGCAGAGTTACGGTAATTTTAATAAAAATACGTTTAAGAGAATAATTTATGTATCAAAACATTGAAAATAGGTACATTAAGTATCAAGTGAGTAAACCTGAGTTTTAGTCACGAGATTTATTAAGAGCGAGGGTAGCTAGTGTTTAATCAATCTTGTGTTTAACAACGTTTAGCCACGTGAAGCTTACGCTATTTTTTTCACGTGTAGGTTTTTATTGTTGTGGCTAAAGGCCGTGTCTAAAGCCCGTGACTAAAGTACAAAACCGTAGAAAAACTGTCGTTTTAAAGCTGGGAGCAAAAAAATTCAATTCATAATAAAATTCTACAAGAATTGAATTTGAATCAAAGCAATATTTGATTATTTGCAATAAAATTTCAAGAAAATATTATTCAATAACGATTATATTGGCGATGTATTATTTTTACGTTTCCGCCTGTGTTCCATATTGAAGGCGGTGGACGAGCATGAAAAAGTACCTTGGGAAAATTTAATAAAATATGAGCGTTTGATGGACTCCGCTGATACACTCTGCTCGACCGAAAACCGCTGCGGAAACAGCTTTTTTCTCTTCCACATAACTTTTCCTACTCCACATCGCCTCCTAGGTATCATTTATAATATATATGAACCGCATAACCGAAAATACGCCGCGCACATCGGCTACAAATTCATATCGATGTATATCGAAGTTTGAGTGTACGGGGCAGCAAACAGGAAACTAAGAAACGATCGTTTCTGTTTCGTACATCTTTTTATATTTTGTATCCTACACAAGAGAAATGCATTGTTTATGATGCAACATGGATGCTTTTAAAATTTTGTTTTATTAATTTTTTAAATATTAAAATTTTTGGAGTAAAAATTTAAAATTATCATTTTGTAGCTGACCCCATTCTGAAAGTGAATATAAAAGATGCATTGTTATCTCTCACACAAAAGATGCTACAAAATGTAATGTAACACCTTTTCACATTTTTCTCACGAAACATATATTATGCGCAATGACGCGCATTTGTAACTGCGACACATCGCAGTTTTGCTATCGTCTGGAAAATTTTAATTAAACGCTACTTGCACTCGCTTCCGTACAGGCCGTAAAAACATAGTGTTGAGAGTGTAAAGAAATATAAATCTCGCGCGTAAAAGTGCAAATAATGATGACGTCTCCTCATTTTTCAGATGACTTGCAGGAATTCCCGCCGTCGTCCTCGTGGGGTGACGCGGGTGTTGTGGACCTGGGCAATTCCTTGCGCATCTCGTCGCCGGACGACTTTCTCGGCTTGAATCTCTCGCTATTAAACTACACGCTCAACGGGACCGGCTACAACGAGACGGCGCAGGCCGACGACGGCGAGGCACTCGCGGACCTGATTCTCATGGGCGTCATCTCGGTGCTTCTCGGTCTCATGATACTCGTCACCGTAATCGGTAAGCATTAAATTGTTCAATTTTCAGGTGTCCTCTTTTACGCCAACACATGAAACTTGATATTAGGCTATTTTTTTTTTCTTAAATAAAATTATTTTATACATATGCAACTCAAAATACATTTTTTATGTATTATGTGTTGCCTACTGGTATAAAAATAGCTTAGTCATTTAATTGAAGCATTAAGAGACTGCTTGCGAATGTTGAGAAATTATCACTGCTGTTTTTTACGATTGCGAAAATCCCTAAAAGCCCAAAAACTTTCCGTCCCTACGGGGCACACTTGGAAACGTAATACCAAACAAGCGACCGTAATTAATGAGATTTAATATCAAAGCGTTTTTTGTCCGTATTTTATTTTCGTAAAAGAGTTACACAATCAACCCCAATTAAATTCCGTTTTTGTATCGACGGCGGCCGGCTTTCAATCTCAGACGGTTTGTGTGTCAGAAAGTTAGATTAGTACCGTATTAATTATTTAAAATACACGGAGCTAAGTTGCAAGACCGAAGTGCGGGCGAAACTCATCTCGGAGTTTAGCATTGAGCCGACGCCTTAATACCCCAACATATTTGGGGATGTTCCAGTGTTCGAATGGCACGGATTAGTCCTCGGTATTCGTTTGGTACCATGTTCTGGTAATTGCATACGACGCGCTAACATGCAAATTGAAATTTCCCGAATTGATTCTCGTCGTTTTGGCGAATCAATGCGCCATTGTTGAGATACACGATATAAAAAGCGTGCAATAGCAAGGAAATACTCGTAAAACTGCGTCGATACGATGGCAAAAAGAGAGCGTTAAATTACGACAAATTGCAGAGGGAACTTTCAACTGCGCGCTTAATTAATTAATCCGCAAAGTATTTTCGCCAATGTATTTTTATTCCGCTTCGAGCGCACGGATTAGTACCGGCGATAAATTAAAGTACCATGCTGAAATTATAAAGTAAATTGTGGTTGGTACGATTCGTATGTTAAAATCTACTTTAGCTTTACGTCTTTAAATACTAATTTTTCAAATTTATTCTTAATAATAAAAATGTAATGCAATTTTTATTTTTATTGGCAACTAAAACTACAGAAAGCAGATTTTTGACTGGGGATTATTTTAAATCTTGAAACAAAGTAGTGCTTCCGTGAAATTCGTACCTATAAAATATAATCTCATTACCGGTGAAATCAAGCCGCTGCGTATACACTGAAATATTCACGAGAAAAGGAGCGTGCCGTAAATCTTGGACCGTCCTTTCTGAATGTCTAATATAGAGGAGTACTGCTGCTCGCGAGAGTTGCGCTGTGCAATGATTCAGTAGCCGCAATCATATTCGCGATTTTACGCCCGTCTGCATTTTATACTTTTGTCCCCATTTAGCAGCGTTTACGTTTAGAGTTTAGAAGCAGGTTGGGAGTTGATGCGGTGTGCATTTATCGCACATGAGTATATTTAAAATTAGACTCATTCAGATGGAAAGCATGAGAAAATCTTAGAATTTATATACCTACATACTGTAATAATTGGTAGGAATAATTAATATAGAGAAGGTTAATGTAAAGTATTAGGTTTTATCCTGCGAATTAACAATCAATAAGGGTTAAACCTGCAATTTGCACCGAATACACTTTTAAGACAGTTTTTCCCAAGTTTTTAGACACAAAAAGCGGAATTTTAAATACGCACAACCAAGGCCGGGACTAAAGTACTTTAATCACAGGTTTTAGTCACGAGCTTGCGCCTACCCGTTTGTATACGGTGCAGCATTAAGTAATTATTACTTTTCCATTTGTTTGTTTAAAAATCAAGAAAAACAGATTTTTCAAGCAATTTTTCTCTAAATAAACATCCAAAAAACGATTTTTCTTTAATAGTGTTTATGCAGTATGTTATCCCCCGGGAAGAATCTATTTCATCCAAATATGATTACCATTTTTATGATGTCCATTTTATATAAATTACACTAACGCTACCACTGACGCGTCCCTTGATAAGAACATCAATTTTACTGCACTATCCACCCGCCGGCGCGCAAATCACAATATCGGCTAAAGTGCATATTGCCAAGTTACGTAGGCGCTTTTCGCATCGACATCGCCTCATCCTGCTTACATCCGCAAATGTGAAGGCATCCCCAACGTCGACATATTCTTACACTAAGAAAATCTGCAACATGCAACATACAAAACATGCAAAACGCAGAGAAATCGTTTTCCCGTTTGCAGAAATGAAATTCACAGAAAACGATACCACGCTGCGAGATTGTAAGACGCGGCGCACAAACACGATTTTAAAAGAACAGCAGATTTTCAAAGAATCCTCCCAAACACGGCTTACAAATCAACCCAAAATGCGTTTGCAAGAGCCGAGAAGAGCGTATCGCGTATTCTTATCGCATGCTACAATAGTTTCTCGAAATCGAAGCGGAGTGAAAACTGAGAATGGGATGAGAGTGGGTGGCGTGCGCGTGGTGTTCAAAGCGTTTTGTCGTTGGTACAAGTTGGGATGTTGGACGTCGTACGGGTGGTTAACATCGATTGGATCGAAACCAATTCGCCGTGAAAACAGTATCAATGGTCCGAGCGAGGTATAAATCCATTTGCATCGGTTCGATTTGCTTGGAACGTTTCATTCTTCGGATTGAATCGAAACACACCACAAACACACGAATTTTATTTATTCTTTGCTGATATGTATCTAAAACAAAGACTGTTGCTCTTGACTGTGACCTAAATATAATGACAGGTAAAATATCATCGGAGCGTGTACACATGACACGCGCATTAGTCACATGACCAGAGATTAGTGATCAGTTCATTGAACAAAATGTTTTTGGTGTATGTTTACAGGAAACGTGTTTGTGATAGCCGCCATTTTGCTGGAGAGGAATCTCCAGAATGTCGCCAACTATCTGATCGTCTCGCTGGCCGTCGCCGATCTGATGGTCGCCTGCCTCGTGATGCCCCTGGGCGCCGTCTACGTGGTGAGTGCTGCCTCCTCGTGCATGCTGCGCAAACATCAATATTTATTTTCACTCGGTGCGTGCAAACAGGCGCGGATTTGAATCGCGGCTCGCGACGCCCGCGGGCTGCATTACAATGCAAACATGAACTCTTCACACATTCTAATGCGGTGAGCGCGCGCAAAACCCAAAAGCTGAAAGTCAAGTCGGGACGGAATCGAACATTTCCTTCATCCGATATGATAATTGAATATGCATTGCATACTCATTTTGATTTGAGCTTTTAGAGCAGCGAGATTAGATGCTTGCGATGAAAATTCAAGTCAAAACGTTTGTTGACTCTGTCTGTCTGTCGATATAGCGCCTGTTCGTTGTGATGGATTGCCGTTGGTAATTGACTTATTATGTAAATAACTGCGCGAACGAGTCCCGCGTCAATCCAACCCTTCGGAGTCAGTCTCCCAGCCCCCGCCATCGAAATCTTAGGGCGCGCAAGTTTCACGCGAACGCCCGCATCACCTCTTCGAGTTGATCTCGCGCTCACCAAATTACTTGTAATTTAGTTGGGCGTTGAGAGTGTGTAGTGTGCATGAGCGCAGCTTTTCCATCATCGGCGGCATGCGTCACTGTTTTCGATAACGTTAATCGCCGATTCACGCGCCACCAGCACGAAATTGTAACAAGCAGGTGTATTTTGGTGTTTGGCATGATGTAAATTGAATTTAGATAAATTCAATTTTGGAAAATAATAACATTTGACGTCATCGCACTGCTATTATAGATGATTTTGTTTTCTAACGCAAATATTTAAACAAAATAACAATACAAATTGTTTTTGTCTGGGGCGGAAAAGAAAAAGACGCGTGTATGGTGCGACAATGTAAATAAAACGTTTTTGTATAGATTTCTCAGCCGGTTGGGAACTTTGGGCTGCGCGAACTTTTCCCGTCCGTTTGCTGTTTGCGAACAACAACTATTTATCTTAGCATCTCGCTTTCTGCGCGTCCACTTTCCGATGCGTTCGTCCTGCCGCGCCTCGCCTGTCACCTAGATTCAGCAGCGCCGGCATTTATTGCTTTCCGTCCTGTTGCTGCCCCGCCATTCTTCCAATAAGTTAAATAACAAATCCGGAACGCATCGAGACCCCGAGACCTACGACCATCAGTTGCGTCGGATAACGACAGCTCACAGTTTTCCACGTTTTCGCCCTTTATGTGCGAGTGTATATGCGTGTGAATGTGTGCAATTGTCGTCCTGTCGTTTCTCGCCACCGCACACATTCGCCAAACAATCCAAACATCTGAACGTAAACGGTTTAGGGCTGAAAGTATCTCTGTCGTTGTTGATTTTTTCCCCGTCGGGCTCGAGTTACGCAAGCGTTACACACGCGAGTGATCGTGAATTGTTCGGGAAGTTTTGCGCAGCGCTACGAAGACGGAAGAGATCGTCCAAGGCTGTGCGCGATTTTAAAAGTCCATCGAGCTAATGGAATTTACGAAAAGCGTGCGGGCACAGCACCGAGGTCGGAATGAAACACTCTATTCGTTGGCGGGGAGCGAGCGGAACCGACTAACGGAAAGGGTCAAAACGACGCAACTTATTCGATGCGCCCCAGCGTCGATATCTATTATTTTCCTTCACCTACTGAATTAAACAAGGCCCTTTTATGCCGCTCTCTGATCGCCGGCCTGGTAGTCTAAGAAAACTGCGACGAATATAAACGCAGAGTCATTATTCTTTTATTTTATTTTTTCGTCAAGAGGATACTAAACAACACTATAACTGGTGTATTGTGCAAGATTTGAGAGAGATTTGATGCGTGAATGAGGAATTTTTTATACTTGGTCTCAAGAAAAAACGTAATAATTTTATTTTTGGGATGAAATAGATTTTTAAAGCAAAAATTACATATTGTTACTTTTTTCAACTACAAATGAAAATCATGAATAAGATTTTAGATTTAAATGTTTTCTTTTGTTTGCGGTTGGCCTTTGTAACGCGAAATTTGTAAATTAAACAAGATTTGGGCGCACAGCGGAAGAAAACTTTTAAATTGAATGAATGAAAAGCGGGATGCAAAACGAGAAAAGCTTTGTTGTCAACGACACCGCGCACGCCAAGACACAATTTAAATGCGCGAATAAATTGCATTTCTTCGATTGTTTCTTATTATTGTTTTATTAATTTAAACCAAGTGCAAAAAACATCTTCTAAGGAAAGTAAACTAATGAAATTTTTATGCATCAAATTGGCGTATCATGTCTTAATCCTTTCAGGTTAATAAATATTAATGTCGAGCACGCCGGCGCTCATTTAATATGTAAAAAAACGCGGAACGTGGAACTTAAACTTTGCCAAACTTAATTCTCTCGGCGCGCCGGAATTCGGCAGATGAAAATTTAAAAAAGAGGTCACTTTGAATATGATGAATTTATTACCTAATACTACATAAGCAGCGAATGATTAATTTGGTCTCGGGCGAGCAGAGCGCCGCAGAGCTTAATATTCATAATTAAAAATTTTTGGAAATTAATCAGTGAAATGTCGTAGGTATGGATATTTTTTCTCGTGTTTCACTTTGTGAAACTTTACAAGATTACACAGAAACTTTACGGAATAATCCGAAAACTTTAAGTAATTTTTCAAACTTCAGGCTTTCGGAATTAATTTACTTCGTTTTGAAACAATAATACGCGTCGGTAAATTTCGCATCTTGTTGTAAGATATTCACTCAAGTGATGGGGACAAGCGTGACAATGAGGGGAATTACGAAAGGCTTAAGTGTCTAATTATTTTTTTTGCGCTGCACATTATCGCTGTCCTTTGCGCTCCAATTTGCAGCCAAAAATTACTTAAAAAACAGGCGTAATTATTTCAGCATTAAAAGCTTTAAGTGCTCTTCGGGTGATAGCCTTAAAGCAATTAAAGCGTTTTCTCTTTCGGGTCGCCTAACTCGTTCGGAAACGAGGTGCTGTCGGTGTTTTCTTTTGTCGCTTGTAATTGGCGTTTAATGAACCGCTCCAACGTTGATAATTGCGGTATATTGCGGCTGGAAAAATTAATATTTTAGCAACAAATGAATTATGAAAAGTGAAAATGAAAAATGTGCATATTTAGTTGCATACATTAAATATTAACAAGAAAAATCTTTTATTTGTATTTTATAAAATATTAGTTTTTATTCTGAACTTTTTCAGTCTAAATTTTTATAAAACAAAAGCCTAATTAATTAATTTCTTGTTTCATAGAACAATTATATACCGAATACGCTAGTAAGATTCCGAATTATATTTTAGAAACCCGAGAAATACTAAAATTGCGTCATACAAACTTTCATCTTTTATTTTACGCCCTTTAACATAATTTTTTACAACAAAAAGTTGTCTATTTGAATTTCCTCGACTAAAACAATCTCTATACCAAAATTTATCAACATTGGTTCAGTGGTTTTCACGGGAAAGCGAAACAGACAAACAAATTTTCTTTTATAATATTAGCTGTATAATATATATTAATATATGAATCACAATTAGTTTGATTAAAAATATACATTAAATTTCTGGCATATAATGAACATTAAGCTGCATATTTCAACTTATGCATGTCTGGGAGTGTTTTGTTCAGCAAGTAATTCATTGTAAGTGACGTTTCGACAAAAACGCCACTGAATATTCATCACCCAGCGTTCGTCGCATTTGAGTGCATTTGTAATTACATAATTGCCTAGCATGACAATTCTACAATACGACAAATGTGGCTTTATCGTAACAAGTTGACATTTATTTATGTTTGCAAAAACGTGGGCGTCTTTTTTTATTTAACCGAATTTACACCAACGCACAGCAAAATATATTACATAATTTAATTTGATATTTATATGTAAGTATATGTAGAAGCTTGGAACCACTTTGCTTAAAACACCCACTCAAAATTTCAGGTGTAAAATGTATTTTTGGTGGCGTGGCGCTCTTTCATGTCGGAATAGAAGTTTATTAACTCATCGCGCAGAAACTTCATTACGAAGTTATTCACAACTAGAGTTATAAATTATGCGACGTTGTCTACAATTAAAGTTTATTACTTTATTATTATGTTGAATTGTGAAGCAAAATAAGTTTTAATTAAGTTTTATGTTTATGCGTGTGTTTTCCTAAAAAGAAAACGTTTTCCTTTGAGACAAATTGAAAGCAAAAAAAAAGCAGCGCTCTCACTTGAATGCTTTTAATTGAATACACTTTAGCTTGTAGTAACAACACTGAGTGTATTCATAGCGTTTTTATGCATACAAATGTTGTTAAAAAATTCAACAAAAAATACAAACACCTACGAGTATTATCAAAGAGATATGCAAATGTATGTGACTGGGTCGTGGTGGAGGTGCCGGGCGTTATTTTCATGCGTTGTCCGGCATCTTAGTCTTGGGCATCCGGTCGTTTTTTTTCCAGGCGTGTATTGCTCGAGTTCAAGTACATTTTTTGTTATGTCCGCATTACATTACATTCTTTTTGTGCTACACGTCCGGATTTACATTTTAATT
Organism: Dalotia coriaria; assembly: GCF_025399875.1. Taxonomy (NCBI): domain Eukaryota; kingdom Metazoa; phylum Arthropoda; class Insecta; order Coleoptera; family Staphylinidae; genus Dalotia; species Dalotia coriaria. Next base: position 9,607,338 of record NW_027045445.1, read on the forward strand.
TAATTTTTCCATTCGCTGAGCCTCTCGCAGCCACCGGAATAATTTCAGCATGCCTCTCAAAGCATCATTCTGCCTCGAAGAGCGGTGTTTACGCGTATGTTTCGTGAAACGTAATTATGACAGTAATGAGATGCCAACTCAAGATTTCTTTGTTTCGAAATTATTTCATTATCGCATTTGCATTGGAAATTCTATTTTAAGAAATTTAAACGTATTTATTCTTATTATTTCGTTTAGAAAATAAGACAGTGTTTAAATATAAAATATAACTTTCTAGGAATTTAAATTTCCTAACTTTTCAAAACAAATTCATTTATTTGACGATAGCATTATGTTGCAAAACCCGTCTTAGATTTGTAATATAAAAATTAATCGCAAAATCTGTTGGTACGCGCATAATTCAACAACGCCTAGAGCAATTTAGCCAATTCTTTTTTTAAATATATGTTAAAGTCTAAGGATGGTTTTTACGGCGAGGAAAATTCGAATAATTGCCGAGAAAACCCTAAAGACAACCCTTTTCTATCGGATTAAAGTTGGCATTGAGATTCATCATAGTTATAGTTACATAGTTGAATCCGAGAGGGCGCGCTGAAGTGCATTATTGGCAATTCTATATATAATTAATTTCTTTAAAATAAAATTGCAATTCTTATTGACAGAATTGTGAGATACAATGTCTAGAACAAGAGAGTAAAACGAATTACATTTTTATTAAACACTACCGGGACGAAGTCGCAGGCAGAAGCTAATTTTATTATAAAAATTTGTAAAATGTGAAAATTTCACCACGTAAACGTCGCTACTATTTAAATTTTAAGAGATAGATCAGTTTATGGTTATAAAGAAGAAATACGATAGTGTACAGTCAAGGTCAAACAATTTCCGAAAATAACCTCGTCGAACATTGTGCCGTCAGGCGAAAGGAGACCGTATAGATAACCAATTAGGTGTCGGTGTCTATCGCGTTCATCCCGGTTAAGCCGAGCATAAACAGTACACCCAGAGCGCGTCTTAAAGTGGGCTAATGCGTTGCCTCGAACTGGGTCGGCGCTGGGTGCTGTGTTTATCCGCGTCGGCCATTCAGCTATAAGACAAACACCACATCGAGAGGAAACTCCGCGCCGGTTAAATTTGATGTTGATTTTGGCAGGAAAACGTATGCACTACAACTACACCTAGACTAGAAACTACATAACTTTTAATATGAAAACTAAAAACAACTGCAAATAGGAAAAGTTCTAACTTATAACATGCTTGCCGTGCTTTCGTTTTCTTTGTTGGCAGATATATAACTACGCAGTTTTTTTCCTTTCTCAATTAGAATGTAGAATGGAAGCACGTCGCGTTGTACTGGAGTGGAAAAGTTGACATTAGAAATATGCAAATTTAGTTTTTACTGCAATTTTGCTGGCGTGGCGACACTCTCTCGTGTTGTTTGAATTATCAAGAAATGCAAATGATGTCAATGCGGAACGGGGACTAGAGATAAGTAAAGCAAAAAGTTGGGCAGTAGCATCCGGGTTTCTACAGGTTTTGGGTTTTATTTGGGTTAAAATATATTCTTTTTAAATCACTTTTGTTTGTTGTAGGTAAGAAAAAATAATAAAATAATAAAACTTGATCATTGTTAGAGCGTCCGCATTGTGTATTGTAACTAATTTTGTTTGTTTGCGTTTGTTTGTTCAGCTTTCAAGCAAAAACCATTGAACGAATTTTGATAAATTTTGGTACTAAGATATTTCTGATCCAGGAAAAGCAAATAGGATAGTTTTTATTGTAAAAATACAACTAAAAGGGTGTAAAATAAGGGAGGAAAGTTTTAGTTGTTAAAATTTGCTTTTTTAATTTTTTTTAGATAATTTTACCGAGTAAATAAGTCGATAATTAGTTATTTTTATTAACATTCACGCGGAAAAACATTTTTTTAATACCATTTGACCACGACTCTTCTTTCGCTGTTGCCCCAGGTGAAATATTACCACAGTTAGGTAGGTTTTACGTGCCGGGAATAATTTGGTGGTTGTTTGAATCATGCTGTTGCCACATTCGCCGGTCGTAACTTTTTCCAACCCTATTCGAAAAGGCAACACTACAATTTTCACCAAATCCGGATGTTATTTGCTCTCCATAAACCCAACTCTGAATAGTTACTTAGTTACGCACCTCCCCTAACAGATTTTTTATTTACGAATGTGGTTAAGAAAATATGTTAAATATTTAAAAATAATATTGAAACCACCAAAAATGTTTCCATCCATCTTTAAAGCAAATAGTCCAGGAGATATTTGTGTTATTACAGTTGTGGGCTACTACAATTGATCCCAGTTTTTCCGAAATTCTCCAGTTTGCTGGTTCCAACTGTAATCGCACGTAAATACTGGACTAAAAGCGCAAGCCTGCCAGCGCGCCCAAAATTCGACTATTTATTGTTTCAATAAATCACGCGGCACCCTTTTACGCTCACTTTCCCATTTCCGGCCATTGCAAATAACGCAAAACCACCCGGCCCCCATAAGCGAATATCTTCTTTGTGGCGGCACTATAGTCATCGTCGTCATGTCACGAAATGGCTAATCAAGGATATGAGGCAATTAACAGCAACGAGTTTAACAATTACGGTTGAAATTCACTCCCAGCTCACAACGTTTGATGTGTATAATTAACCGCCGGCGAAGTTGCTAAGTTTAACGATCCGACTCGTTTCCAGATAAGCAATAATTGGATAATGGGCCCCGAAGTCTGCGACATGTGGACTACCATCGATGTGATGTGCTGCACGGCGTCCATCTTGCATCTGGTCGCCATTGCAATGGACAGGTAAGTGGTGCATAAGAGATGCACTCATAATAGATTCTATTATGTGTTGTGTTGTGTGGTGAAAGCCTGTAAAATATGCACGAGATAAATTTGAATTATTTTATTTTTTACGTTTTGAAACCTACGCTGAGGGCGTGCGGGAATTCAGTGTTGCGCTTCGGTAATGGTTTCCTCGATGTTTGCGGCCGCACTAATGCACGCATTATAACCGCACTCTTTATTATAACGAAGCATCATCGCTTATGGCATCACCTCTCTGACGCAGTGTGTCGGAGCATAATCAATACACATTCTTGTTGTATACCCAGGAACGCCACAGGCGTCACCGATGCTACCACCTGAATTCATATCTATCTCCACCATAAATCTTTCGGATGCATTTTTTTCCCAGTGTCATCATGATCATCGATTTTTAGGTTATGCGCTGTTGTCATATACCGCACATTACATAACCTATTTTTTGTTGGAGTTTATATCGGAACACTATGTATTATTTGACGCTGGGCTTTATGAAGCCGATCTATAATATACATTGATTTAATGGGAGTTCCGGGTCTGATGTACACGTTTCGCCGCCATGCACTGTTTGTCAAGAGAGTGCACTCGGCGCGCTCGAGTTTCGGCTTCAAGCGCACTTAACTACAGCGCTGTGACGATACTCTAACCACCAGGACAAACACCATCGTGGTGGTCTTACAAACGTTCGCAAGTCAGTGGAGAGAATTTTACCCGTCGTCTCTCGGATTGTTTACGCAAGAAGTTTAATCATTTTCATTCTAAATTATTAACTCAAGCCGAAGTTCTTTTCCTTCGTGGTCACGGCCCACACCGCCGGGTCGAGATGGAAATATTAAAGCAGCGTACAATTGCATCCATTAAAATTTTATTTCGAGTGCGGTTTGTGCGAGCGCACGTACATTTGTTGCACGGCTCCCCGCTTCCAATTTGTTATCTGCGTGCATCCGCTGCACTAAAAGCATTTAAATTGCTTCTGGGTTTTTTTTTGCAACTTTTGGACGCGCTACGAAAACATTGGGTTTTGCTGGATGTTTGGCTTTGCTGTTTCTATCAAACTGGAGGATTTAGTCTGAAATATTGATGTTTTTTTGTGTTTGTACAGATATTGGGCTGTCACAAACGTGGTATATTCAAGAGACTCGAACCGGATCATCATCATGATTGTGATGATCTGGAGCGTGGCGCTGGTCGTCTCCCTGGCGCCACAGATTCCTCAGTTTGGTTGGAAGGACCCCGATTACCTGAACCGCATCAACGTCAAGAAACAGTGTCTGGTTAGTCAGGACGTAGGATATCAGATATTTGCAACTTCTTCAACGTTTTATGTCCCTTTATTGGTCATATTTATTCTCTACTGGAAGATTTTCCAAACAGCGCGTAAACGTATCCGGAAACGACGTGAAATGCGAAATCACAATATGGAGAAACCAAGTGATGCAGGTAGAAGCAACAATAATGCTCGTAACTTCCTTACGAAACGCCGTTTCCTACGAATGAAGAAATCAGCGAAAAAGTCGACGGCCGCTGAAGCCTTAGTATCGTCACTTGTGATGATGGAAGGCCAGTCGACGACAACGATGGACGTTGTGATGGAGGAAGCCGAGCAACAACAACCGCAACAGGCGAATGGCAACCACGCCGAGGAAACAACAGCGTTTACTATTACAAAACCCGGAAAAGTGGATAACATGGTTGTGTCGAACAATGTAAGTCCGGAAAAGACGTCCACGGGGACGACGAACAACGGCTCAGCGAGTCATCAGAGTCACATCAGTGACATTAGTCGTGTAGAAGCTGCTTGCCCAGCGGAGAAACTGCTACCACCAGTGAAAAAAGACAAAAAGGAAACACTCGAAGCAAAACGCGAGCGCAAAGCGGCGAAAACACTGGCGATCATCACCGGCGCATTCGTCATGTGCTGGTTGCCCTTCTTCATACTCGCACTGTTGATGCCACTGTGCGGCGAGCAGTGCTCGATATCACCCTACGTGATATCCTTTTCACTATGGCTGGGCTACTTCAACTCGACGCTCAATCCAGTCATCTACACCATATTCAATCCGGAATTCCGGCAGGCTTTCAAACGAATACTGTGCGGTCAGCACGTCGGGCGGCGAGGCCGCGGCGGTGGCGGAGGCGGTCGCGGTCAAAATTTCAGATCGGCTAAAGTCGGCTAGGCGAAAGTGCGTCTCTACCCAACTCACTCCATGATGAACGCTCAATATGCGCTTGTGCGAGACATTCCAGTCTAACCAATTTCGTCCTCAATTACAAATATAATTCGCTCGTGTAAATAGTTAGTGACTGTTCAAACTAACATAGACATAAGTACGTGTAACAGAATAATGCATATACATATATATTTTCGTTATTGTAAGAAAATGGTGTCCAAAACATGGGTATAGATATATTAGGTTTGGTTGATATTTTACACGTTCCTGATGAAACGCTACAAATGTCTTTCGGATAGTGTAAATATATATTAAATAAGATAGGTTATAGTAGTTGATAAGTTAGGTTATAAACTTGCAAAAGAACCGCAATGAGGTAGAAAACAAACAAAAAGCAAAAACTTAACTAGTGCGTTAATTTTCCTAACGCTCGCCACATTAACAGTTAATTTTGCAGCATGCAGCGATTTTGCTAGTAGCAACAAACCGTGCATCTCTTTTATCATGGTGATGATGATAATAAAGCTGTATAAAACCGACGCCGCGGACGTAATTTATCAACGCAGTCAGCAACAAAAAGTATTGCACAATACAGGACTCTCTAGTCTCTCTAGTACATTCCGTAAAATTTCATTTTTAGCTTGAGACGCGATGACATATGACGTTATCCTCGCTCAACGCGCTCAACACTTCTCCAAGAGTCCGCGTCTCGGTCGGCTCATATATTCGCGCGCACGTCTCGCGGAACATAAATAAAACGCTAAAAAAGGCGCGCGCAAAAAGAAACGCGCGTTGATGAGACAACAGTGGCGGACTTTAAGTAGACATTGATTGATAAAGTACACCATCAAAATTTAGATTATCGAGTGATATTTTGTGTTTTATTATTTATTATGCTCATCATGTACATGCGTTGCAAAAACGTTGTTTTTTTACTGCTGCTCGTTTTAAAATTCATCAAAAAATATAATAACAAAGAGTAATAACTTGAAGTTGAACTCAGGAAAAAGTTAACCTTTTAAATTTCAACGGTAGAGACATAAAACAAGCTGTAAAAGTATTGAAAAGTGTTAGATAAGTTTTTAGTTAGTGGAAATTTAATATTTTTTATTGCTTTTTAATATTTGAGTATTGAAGATATTGGTAAACACCACAATATTTGTTCAGTAAATGTGTACAGTATGAGGCATTAACACTACATATTTTAAGTCATGAATAGCATAGATTTTGGAATAATTATTATTTTTAGTTTATTGACGTTTTAGATATGAATATTTTATTTAATGTTTACACGCAATCTTCTTTGTCATTTTTTGTCCACCAGCGTTTAAAACTAATGTTATTAATCTTACGTTAAATATGAATATTCAAATGAAATGCAACGAGTTGATGCGATTACAACCAGCTTGTTCAATGACCTGAAACACCAACGTTTTTGTTACCAATTTATGCTGGTGGACAAAAAATAACTCAAAAATGTTTTGTTCGGTACACATTGAAAAACAAATAATCTAGATAGCAATCAATGAAAAAAAATTAATTTCGTTCTTGAATGTGATAATATACGTAAATCTTAAGCATCCATTAATCGAACGTGAAATCAACGTAAATATACCTAAATCAAAAGAGATAGTAAATATTATAAATTCAAAACTCTTCAAAAATCTCCCAAGTTTTACTAAACTAAACGTATCGCCGTCTATTCGTACGCTTTCCACATTCAAACATTTATATTATAAGAAACTTCGCGAAATGTATAGCTTAATATTACTGCTTGAATTCTGCCTGTATGTTCACTAACAAATCGTTATTTAAAATATTGTGATAATAATAAATGTTAGGCGGGGAAAGTGAACTGTTTTTATATTAAAAACAACTATGATTAAGCATAAAACAAGAGTGCAACTGCGTTGTCATGAAAAGTCATAGTCATCGTAAACACATTTCATCAATTCTCATCAAATTGATGACGATGACTATTCATCTCACAATTTGGCTGTTAATCTTGAAACATATGCACGATAATCATACCCAATATTAATTGAGCCTAGATATTGGTGTATGGTGTTCGAGCATTGCCACCATGTAACATATAACCTAAAAGACACACCTAACCTAATTTATATAACCAAACACTCAACACAATATACAATACACAATGAATTTTAGCGAGATAAGCAAAGCGAATCGCAAGGTGCGAACCAAATGTAAATAACATTGATTAAATATTAATCAAGTCTATAATAATAATTAAACCGATGATTCTATTGTACAATATAATATGCATAGTAAATTGATGTGTGTTATAATTAATTAATTCGGTTGGTTTGCGTTTGTAAAAATGTACACAATGAACAGAACTCTGTAAATACTAGCTGAGTATTATATATGAATTTGTTTGTGAATTTGAATAACGTATATTTGTACATAATGTTATTGAACATTGCCCAAAATATTTGTTAAGTATACTTGAAATAAAATCTATCAAGTCAAAAATACTATATGTACGTGAGGGGCAAACAAAATATAGATATCGAAAGCCGATCAAATATTTGAACGAGCAAATGTTATCAGGCTGGTTATTCGATGTGTGTACAGATGTAAATAAAAATGACCGAGCGTAATGTTACCACAGATATATCAAAGTATCTCTAATAATAATTAATAATATGATAATATAGTCGGTGTGTTTGTTCCAACACGAGCCACAGGATGACTAAATGGATTCATAGCTTTAATAAAACTGAATAAATGTTTAAGCCAGCTTTGACATTACAACTTAACCTTTAAAAATGTTTTGAGTTTATAATTGAGGTTATGACATGAAAAGTTTTATTGTTATTATCAAACATATGAAATCTAGACTATAAAGAAAGATCCTCTCGTTTTGTTGTTAACAATAATGATAAATTTAAATTAATATTGAACTCGTATTGTGATATACAAGATGTATAAAGATTATACATGCAAACCCACAACCAAAATTCAAACAAACAGGAAGAGAAAACATGATATTCGCCCCTCAGATTTTCACCTAAATGTTACTTAACGCTACAACTCTAGAGATGATAAAATTGTGAACTAATAAACCTAGCGATTCTCATTGTGTGTTTAGATGCATAATTATGATGTATGTGCTGTATCTCTCTATTAATCGGATCCTGAATCGAGCGGACGAGTTACGAATCGAATCAAATCGAAAGTAATCAATGTGAATTATGTAAAATATATAAACTAAACAGCGGTGTATTGAAAATGCAGATATATAAAATAAGAGTTTGGAAACACACACACACACAAATCTTATGCTAATTGTGAAAGATACTTGCATTTGATTAACAAATACTATTTACTATTTATTATTACAATAAATGATAATATGTTATGAACAGATTGTGTAATTTACTCATTGGCACAAGTGACGTGCCCTTGAATTACACTCAATTTCGTAGATTAGATCACATGTGTGTTGAGCGTTTGGAATTTTGTAGCCACTTGTTTAGTTTGCGTTTATCTGCTGGCAACCTTGAAAACTAATAACGGTGCATCGATCGCCCACTTGGACTTGACCGTCGCCCGTCGATGATGAATGACCGCATTCGAAAACATGCCGTGTCACTGCCGTTTTTTGATGCCGTTCGCGTGCGACACGTGCGATGGAGAGCCCAGGAGTGATTTGCACGCGTACAAGATGGCCGCGCAGGTTGCAAGCGTGACAACAGCGAGCAGAAGGGCCACGTCGATCATTTCGTACTCGTACCATTTAAGATCCATGGCCTTGGAGCGAAAGTGATGAGCGCCCTTGTGTTTGATTACGTGCTCTACCCAGTAGATGGCTTCTTTCAGCGGATGTACGAGTCGATCGTGCATCATTGCCGACCGCCATTTTACTGTTTCCGTATAGCTGAAATTATTTATACTTGATCTATACAGTTAGGAAACTACTAAACCAGTAATACCTTGAGTTATTGATGAGTTGGTCTAGAGCTTGGAAGAGATTCTCTTCGTTGAGTTGTTTGTATGGCACAGTCAAAGCATAGCCTCTGCTCACAGCTAAATTTATGTTCATTTTTTGATCGGCGTAGATCGGAATACCTAGAATGGGTTTCCCCAAACTAACAGCTTCAATGGTGCTTAACAGTCCGCCGTGTGAGATGAAAGCTTTTGTATTGGGATGTGCTAGAATAGCTTGCTGCGGAAACCACTTTCCTAGGATTACATTGTCTGGTTTGCCCTCGATGGTGTCCTCCTCCCACTTCCAGAAGACAGTCTGATTGATTCTTCCCAACGCACGTAGGATTGCTTTCTTTTTCTCCTCAGGCAGTAATGACACTTTCAGATTAGATCCCATGCCGAAGAACACAACACCATTCTTAGCTTCATCTATAATTTTCTTCATGTCTTTAGGTAATTCCCCAGCTTTGACATGGAAACCACCAATCTCAACCATGTTAGGCACATGAGGTACAGGATCATTAATGCTTACATGAGAATTCACCAGATGAAACCATCACGTTTATAGAGCAAATCATAAACATGAGGTGCATCCGGAAATGCTTTGTGTAATAGTTCATTATGGTAGGGGAAGGAAATAAAATGGCGATAGGCCTCCTCGGCGACCATGAGAAACCAATTATGGAGTCGATCAGTGAAATCCATGCGGCCACTGTAGTCAAAGAAGATATTGGGGACGTGGGATACGGGTGCTGGGTTGGCTACTAAATGGTTAACCCAGATTGAAGAGACTAACGTGCTGAAATATATCAAAGGCGCGTCCAACTTGTAAGCAATCCCAGTAAGACTCTCGTCGTAGAATTGGTCCATTATAACCACATCAAAGTGGCCTTTTTTAGTTTTTACTAAATCCAGAATTGGTTGGTACGTTAGTACATATTCTGAAATAACGTATCCCAATTGGTAACACAGATGGATTTGTTGAATGGGCCACATTGATTCCATATCAAAGAAAACAGTTTTCTTCTCTAAAAATAAAAAAAAAACAAATTTTTATGCATCAGTGCATATAATGTTAATACACTCAAGGTTACCTTGGACAATTTTAGCTAGATTCTCTATATACAATTGTTTATAATTCTCAGCAGTTTTCTCCTGTTTATAAGGCGCGATCATGGTAACTTGATGCCCTTTTTCCGCGAGTCCTTCTGCCAACCGATGCGCCAACGTATAGTGACTATACGAAGGCATCGGAAAGAAAACTAATATGTTTGACGCGTTTGTTGTGTGGATTGTACATAGCGCTAAAGCAATAATGCTGATACACGCGGACACGACTGGACTAGACGACATTTCACCGAATAATCACAATAAAATTGACCATCGCAGTATTTATATGTGACGGATGCTGTACTAGTACATATATTGCATTGCGCGGTTGTTCATAAAACGATCCACACATTTTATAATAAAAACAAAAATTGTTTTTTTATACACTGGTTTAATGGCAGGCAATTAATGGTCATCTGATTAGTACTTGCGTGATGTAATTTTCGTCGAAAATTGTTCATGTGTCATTTAGTAGGAGACGTTTATCAATATGTTAATAACATGATTTTACGCCGAAAAATATATTATTATGTATTGAGATTTTGTACTTACCTAATTTTTCAAGGAGTCCTTTAATAACAATGTGATTAAATTTATTTGTTTCTATGGTATAAGGCGAAATAAAAGTCACATTATGTCCTTTAATTGAAAGTCCTTCCGCGAGGCGAAGTGCAAGAATTGTATGACTGTATGAATCGACGGGAAATAACATTAATATGTTTGATGCGTTTGAAACATGAAGCGTCAATAGGAGAACAAATATTACATGTGCAGCCATTTTCCGATAGTTTTCAACTATGTCAAGTATTTATACGTTTTTATCATGTATTTGTTGTAAACATAAATACAAACAATGAAATATTTTAGGCGTAAAATTACAGTTACATATTTTATAACAAGTTTGAAAACAGGTAGGAAAGTAGGGTAAAATTACAAAAAAATGAATGATGTAACATTTAAATTGCTAAGTTGTTATTTATTAACATTTTCTACTACATAATGTTGATGTTTTTTATGTTTCTATTCATATTTGTTTATATTTTTTATTATTACTTTACTTATGGTTGTTTACTATTAATGAAGTTATTGAAGAATGAATTCTACATTCAGATTTATACTAGAATGCGTTATTAACGTTTTAAAATGTAATAATATTTATATTTCTGAAAGATTTTAATATGTTTCTTGCGAAGTTATTGTAGGCAACTCTGTATTCACCGAAGGTTTGGTAAGCTCTGTCATTGCCAGTGGCCATAAAAATGACCACAACGAGCTCGAAGGTAGCGCGCATAAACAACGCGATCTCACTATTTAGCAATTGTTTAAACGTTATTCCGATCGTGTTTACCTACGCGAGTGCGACATGTAAACATGGAGTTTATAACTTAGCGGGCGTTTTATAATTTATAAATAGATTTAGCTTCGTATCGACAAAACAAGCAAAATAACCTCAAATGTGCTTCACTATTAGTTTTCGAAAGAACATTCATCCAAATGAGAACGAAGAATTTTTTAATTGGCTTGCTAAGTTTAGTGGCGGTTAGCGTAGTGTTAATTATATTTGGTCAGCAGAAGCCGAAAGCAATACAGAACATCGTCTCGACGACGCATGAACAATTCAGGCATTTTAAGGTAAGAAATTCACAAATTACCAAAAAAACATGTTTAACATTTGTTTTGTTTTATTTATAGGTAACTTTGACAGAATCTGGCAGTAAGACATTGGCAGTAGATGAGAAGTACCTAAAGCTGTTGGGGTTGGCAGAGAAGAATACACCCATTTATCCACAAAATGTGTGGCATAACACTTCATTACCAGTTATAGTCACCTATGTGACTGAGGACAGGGAGAGTCAAGCCATTGGATTGATAAACAATGTTGCAAGGATTTTGCCAAATAACACAATATTAATTTACAATATAGGATTAGGAAATCATGGACTCAGAACAGTAAGTTACAATCATTTTTAATAAATAAATAATATTAAATTTTAAACAATTAAAATTTTAGTTGTTAAACTATTGCAACAGTAGCCACTGTCAAGTGATAACATTTGCCCTGAGTGATTATCCATCGCACGTCCAAGACGTGAATTTACACGCCTACAGACCGATAATAATTCAGGTAACTAGTTTTTTTTTGTTTACAAAAAGTGAAAGTTTATTATGGTTTTTGTTTTCGGTTTAGGATGCTTTACAACATACAGGAAGCGTGCTGTTTATGGAAGCTTCAAAGCGATTTCATCGACACGTGACCGCTGAGGCGTTGATGGAGCTGCGCGACACTGTCACGAAAGGCACGGCGATCATCGCCTGGCCGATGGAATCGAAGAACGCCGTCTCGACGTTGACGCACAAGAAGATGTTCGACTACTTCCACACCGACACGGACAACTTCTTGTTCCTTCCGATGGTATCGGCGGACGTGCTGCTCGTGGTGAACACGGGCGGTGTCCACGCCGATATCATGCTACCGTGGGTACAGTGCGCGCTGACACCCGACTGTATCGCCCCCATTGGCGCGCAGTCCGCCGGCTGCCGTTTTGACAAGAAGCCGCAGTATCGCTACTCTGGCTGCCACAGCTACGACACCTCGGCGCTGAACATCGTTCTCGGTATCAAGTTCAAGCTGGAGTACAGCAGGTATACTTATCAGTCGGAGGGTGTGTCGTTCGTGAGCGTGCCTCTGGAAATGGCGCAGCATGCGCTTATGGGGCTCGAGCTGAACACCACAACTGAAGGCGAGACGAAGCGGAGTTATTAATGATTTCAATTCCCAGTGCATCTAGGACCAAAAAAAGTTGTGATATCTCTTTTACGTTCAACCTGCGTTGCTCGTCTAACTTATTTATTTTTACTATACGCGCGTTTCTGTTCTTGTTTCTTTCGTAATGCATACGTTATTTTTACATTCATACGCATGATAAGGAAAAGACAATTTGTCATACAATATGTGCTCTGTGATCTATGTCGTATTGATATCCCGGATTCAATAAATTGCACAATGATTAAATAACATAAATACGATGATTGGTATTGCTCTACGAGATTCGTGTTCACTACAACTAACATTTCTGGTGTTGCGTGCAGACAGCTTTATAAGGCGTGTTCTAATGTACTTTGTAAATGTTTGCTAGATGGCGCTAGGATGCACATTTTAACTAAAAGTTTTGGTGCACGAAGTGGCGTGATCTCGCGCGACCCCGCGTTTTATCTCTTATCTCAGTGCACAACGTGCAGATATAAACAAACAACTTGCACGCTGTGTTTACCTGTGTTGACTTTTGTGTATGTCCCAATCTTACTATCAATTTGCAATCGCGTGCCGGTCAGTTTTCGTAGCAGTTTGTAGCCGGACTCTTATTGCTCGCGCACGTTTATTGCAACTTATATTCAACGTGCTACATTTGATTAAATTTGGCAAAGTATAGTCTGCACGCATCGTACGTCGCGATTTACTGTGATCGTATTCCTGTGTTATGTTTGTAAAACTGAAGTGCTTTCTGTGCCGGAAAGAAGTGTTGTGGTGCATCAGCCGTCGGATGAATTTCGGCATCTAATCACAGTTATTTTGCACTCTATTTTGGAACTAGTAAGTAACATAAATCATTTATATAAGTATTTAATGGCATTACAAATATATTTAATGTTAATGCAAAGAACAAAAAACATGCGGCGCCTGATTAAGTGAATCGATTTCACACAAATTTCTTTTCTATTCACATCGTCCTCTGTGTGTATTGTACCGAAGATGCAATACGTGTATCTTCGGTACAATTTAGAATATTGAATTATTTAAGCGACGCGGGTAATCATTTCTAAAATTTTATATATTATAAACTATTATTTAACAATTTTACGACTTTTTATTATTTATAAGTTTATAGAGATATTTATACATACTCAAAAATTAATTTGATTATTTGAGTTAAAATTTGATTATACGATACTCTCTTTCAAGGAATGTCGTCAAGATTGTTTTATGCAGTTTTTAATACACCCTGTGAAACTGGAATTTTAGCGCTTATCTCTGTTTGCATCCGTAGCTACATGCGTGCGCGCTCCGGACGCATGCCGCAGGCGCACGTTTCTTTCACTCGAGTCTAGTTGATCGCTATTTCTACGTAGTTGAACAGACGCGGACTGTACGCATCAAACGCGTATCGCCATTTTAATTCGGCAACAATCCTTTTCGTTTGCTAGTTATATACGGGTGTTATATTGTGCTGGGTTAATTATGGTTCTTCGGTACAGGACCGATGAGACTGGGGTAAATTCTCCGGAGCCCGGCTGATCGCTCTTAAATCGCAAACACAAAAAAATCAGCATAAAATTAACGATTGCCGGGATCCGCGGTGGTTCTCGACGGCCCTGCCTACTTGTGACCAAAATTAGACGACCGGCACGGTTGGACACAATTAGGAGATATTCGCAATTCAAAAAAAAAGCAAAAATTGCACTTTTGGTCTTTTTATCCCACGAAATTAAATTATTTTAAATTCTTATCCAATGCAGAATTTTCCAATTTTTCATAGCTTTCAATCCGTTGGTCGCTATCGCGTTTAGTTTGAAATATATGCACTATTATCGTTTATTGACTCGAATATGCCAAGAACGCCTCGTCTTCTGGGCACCGTATGAGGGTAGCGGTAGAAGTGACTCGTATTCAAGGCACCGTACATGGGCAGCGGTAGACGTGACTTGTGTTCCTGACACCGTATGAGGGTAGCGCTAGAAGTGACTCGTGTTCAGGGCACCGCACCAGGGCAGAGGTAGAAGTGACTCGTGTTCAGGGCACCGTACGTGGATGATTGTATAGCTGACTTCCATTTGCCCATTTTTTCTTATGAATTAAAATTTCATCTTTTATATATGGATTTTAATTAACTCATCTTATCGAAAATTTTCCGCAGATTAAGAATTTTAACTCTGTTCTTTTCTATCTCTTTTAGTTTACGAGATATTCGCAAATAAAATAAATCGTCAAAAATTGAAAAATTGCAATTTTCAGTCATGTTTTTAAACTTTTTACCCCATTAAATTAAATAATTTTCGTCTGATAGAGAATTTTCCAATCTTCAATAATCTACAATTTTCTGGCTGCTATCTCTTTTAGGTTGGAAGATATTCGCTGTCGAAAATCGTCGATAAAAACTATCAATTAATAATAATATCATAATAATTATAATAATATTATAATTAGATTCATTTATTTTGAATAAGTATATCCTATTGACTTATATATTTGAAGTTTTGAGGAGTTATTTGTAAAAATTGCTATTTGTTTAGATAGGGTGGTGCATGCGCACTCTCGTGTACGTGTGATACACGGACACGGCCACTTAGGTGCGTGACCACTCACTGATACATAGGCAATCGCTCACTGCCTCATATGTACGCCACACTTTTTGAAACGCTGGAGGTACAATAAAGTATCTCCAGACGGCGCAGCGATGCATATTTTAACTAAAAATATTCCTGCGAGTGAAAGTCAGCGTGCACAGTTGTGATACCGGCACTCATCTGTTCGCGCGACGAGTAATAAAACTGCGAATACTCGTGTTTCTCGTAGTATTCGATATATCGCGTTATATTTTTATTGAATTTAGTATTAATTATCGTATTTGGTAATTCGTTAAATATTTATCGCGCGTGTAATCTCCGGAATTCAGTATTTTGTGTGTTTATTATCTTACCGCGTGTGTTCGTGATCGGTTGCCGTCGGACGCCGGCTGGCCATGTGTGATTGTAAATAAAATTGTAGTTAATTTCGGACTTGTGTGAATCATTATTGTCTTCAGCAGAACTTGTCGAGGCAATGTGCTACCTGGTAAGAATACTCATTTAAAAAACTTTGGGTTCCGCTGGAATTTAATTCTACATTGTCTGAAATTGTGTATCTAATGTCTTGTTTCTTCTTTATTTCAGTATCTACTCACATTTGATTTGCGGTGTTCGATACACAGGTAAGTAACATTTTACTGTTTTCCTACAATTAGAAAATTGATATCTTAAACTTATTTTTGCGGAAATTTCTTTCAAGTACTCCGCAGAAAATTTGAAAATGGAAATTCAAACTTTTATTGCGGATACCTCCATAAAATGTCGTTCTGAACATTTTATGATAGTAAAATTTTACTCTAGGACCCAAAGAGTTTCCCTAATTTGACCAAATGTGAATATACTTTTCAGCAGAAAACTTATAGATGAAATTTATAGGTTTTTCTACTGAAGTGCAATAAAATTTTGTGGAAAATCGCAATAAATAGTTGGAATTGTTTATTGTTTAAACATAAACCAAAATAGACTAGAAACAATACATGTTCGAATTAAATTTCACTTAAATGTTAAATATAAAATAGGCCAATCTTTGAGCATAAGAAGTCATAATTTCATGATTTTAATTTTAAAGTTTTATTAATTTTAATAATATAAATTTCGGTACTACTACTCGTATCTGTATCAGTCATACTAGCATGAAAACAAAAATTATAAAATAGAATTGCATTGTTTATTTTTTGATTTATCGGCAAACGTGGGCATTCGGCACGAGAATTGCGTTTGTTTTGAACACAACTTTCACTTTCTTATCGCATTCGCCGCGTGGAATGCAACGCATGAGATTATCACAGTCTAGTTTAATTTAAATTGCGCCTATTGCAATTCGTGCACAAGGTCGCGTCCCGTCGACGCGCAGCCGACTTTGCGCATCTATTGCAATTCGCGCACAAGGTCGCGTGGCATCGACGCGCTGGCTTTGCGCATCTATTGTTTTTGCCTGCCGGGTTTATGCAGCAGGCACAGAGTCTTAGTGAACTATCGCATCCTTGCGTGCGCAGTTTCGGCAAGCGCTATCGATGGATTCAAGTCAGTTGCGGGCCGGTCGCTGGAGTATCTAGACGAGTTTCCCGCGACGCGTATCGTTTGATCGGACTTCTATTTTCTAAATTTGCATTTCGAATATGTTCGGTCATCAATCGACTTAGTTGTAACATGCATCTGCAGTGTTATGTTAGTGATTAATGGTGCGTTTATGTTCATAAAAGTTTTTTTTTGCTCGGTTTTGATGTTCATTTTTCAAATTACAAGATTGCTGCGGTTTTATTGTCGGTTACTGTGTGACTTTGTCGGTCAATCGGATACATATTCCTGCCATGTTTTTTCCGTCATTAGGAGATCCTTTCTTGCTTAAGTAAGTAACTTTTATCTGACCATTTCGAATGTTTGTTTTTCTCCGATGTGTGAATATAATATTATTTTATTGTATCATAAAGTATAAATTAAAGCAATATTTGCGATTTGATAGGCATTATTAAATGGCATGTAATTAAACAAACTTTATTTTTTCGATTTTTAACTTGTCAATTCATGAAATGCACTTATAATTAATGTTTGCACTTAAAAATACAGAACTGAACTTAAAAATAAATATTTGCACTTTGAAAAATGAATTCCACTTGAATAAAATGCTTTGCACTATGAAATTAATACTTTGCACTTATAAAACTTGCAGTATTAAGTACGTGCCGTACTCTTAGCCGGCCCCTTCTATCACCGACCACCCCTACCCCCCGACCGCCCCATAAATAATACCAAACAAGGTACCCTACCTAACCACCACAAATTATAAAGTTTCAATTTAAAAAGTTGATTCAAAGCAAATTTAAGGTTAAACCTGAATATATAAGTGCATTGTATTAAAATATAAGTTATACAATCTATAGTGCATAATATGAATTTCTTAGTGCAAAGTATGAAAACTTAAGTGCGGCTGTTCAAGTGGATTGTATTTTAACTAAAGTGCATTTAATATATCCCCTTATTAAATTGCTTGTGACTGGCATATTCATGCAATATCAATTTTGTTGCATATTTGGTAAAATGTATTTTAAATTTAAACCTGCCATTAGTAGATAGTCGGTTAGATGGCACTACGATGCACGTTTTTGCGTTAAATATTGCTTGTCGGTGGTAGTGAGTGCACACCGTGTCCGTGTGCGATCACGCGATTTCGCACAAGAGATAAGTTTGTTTACCTGCAGATATCACATCCTGCAGTTTATATTGGCATCGTTTAATCGTAATCACTATAGTAATATTATTTACTATTTGCGCGTTTATCGTCCGGCCGGTTTGTGATCGCGCTGAAAGTGTATATTACAACTCACAATAGTTGCTAGGTAAATCAAATAAATATCGCCCCCATATTGATTCATACATCTTTAGGATGACCCATCGTGCTGGTGTAAATTTTAACAAAACTACACATATGGTTTTTTTTCTCCGCTGTGTGAATATAATATTACAAAATAATATTGACGTGATAACGTCTTTAAAATCGTTTTTTTCAGTCGGGTGACATGTTCAAAAGAAACATTGTGTCACGAGGACCTCGAACTGAGATGGCCGATCGCTTATAACGAGAGAGAATTTTTGGCCGAAACGGACCGATCTCCATTTGATGACAAAGTCTCATCTCGAGCGCTGCCAGTCATTCCGTGAAACTTGTCACGCGGAATCCACCGATCGAGCGTAGGCAGTCATTCCGTGAAACTTGTCATAGCGTTCGAGTGAGTGGACCGATCTTCCGTCTCTCTCACTCTAGCGGCATACAAACGAATGGAGATTTTCTCGTGCGGTTAAGTTTTCGTTGAATGTTTAACAGTGAAAGAAAATGTGAAGTGCAAGTGAAGTGTTACAACAATTGCAACAAAAAAAACTTATATCACCAATAAGACGTTATCACGTAAACATCTCGATCGTAAACCTACTTTACAAACAACCATTTTGTTTTTGTTTTAACTTATATTTTCTTTCTTATTTACAGTACTTGCTGTGACTAGGAGTCCGATGAGTTCTGCATTGGTAAGTTTATAATTCAATTATATTTTTCGTTTTAATTTCTGCGTCGTACATTAGTAGTTTTTAAGTAGTTCCTTTTCACGTTCCACCGCGTGTTGCAAAGATACAAGAGAGTCGCGTTTCAATCTGCTTCTCTGAATCTCTTTTGTTTACGAGATATTCGCGATTGAATAAAATGGGCAAAAATAGAAAACTGTCACTTTTTAGCACTTTTAGTCGCATTTTTCGACCTTTTACTGAAGGAAATATAATTATTTTATTTTTATCCGATAGAGAATTTTCCAATCTTTCATAATTAGTAATTCGTGGGTTGCTATCTCTTTTAGTTTAAGAGATATTAATTATCAAAAATCGTCGAAAAAAAGTATCAAGCACCCCCCCTTGGCAATTTTTTCTTAAGAATTAAAATTTCATCTCTCAGATTTCCGCTTTATCTAGCCTATCTTATAGAGATATACGCATATATACGCAATAGTACTCGTTGCGCTCGGAATTGTACTTTCTTAATATTATAACACGCGAACGCGGTCTTAAACTAAGTTCGGATTGATTTTCCCAGATGCGGAATTTAATTCTTTATTTCCCGAATGTTCCGTATCGAATTTTATTGCGAGAAAATTCCGTAACGCGAGTTATAATGATAGTTGTGTGTATACGCATATACGCAATAGTACTCGTTGCGCTAGGAATTGTACTTTCTTAATATTATAACACGCGAACGCGGTCTTAAACTAAGTTCGGATTTATTTTCCCAGATGCGGAATTTAATTCTTTATTTCCCTGTATCGAATTTTATTGCGAGAAAATTCCGTAACGCGAGTTATAATGATAGTTGTGTGTATACGCATATACGCAATAGTACTCGTTGCGCTAGGAATTGTACTTTCTTAATATTATAACACGCGAACGCGGTCTTAAACTAAGTTCGGATTAATTTTCCCAGATGCGGAATTTAATTCTTTATTTCCCTGTATCGAATTTTATTGCGAGAAAATTCCGTAACGCGAGTTATAATGATAGTTGTGTGTATACGCATATACGCAATAGTACTCGTTGCGCTAGGAATTGTACTTTCTTAATATTATAACACGCGAACGCGGTCTTAAACTAAGTTCGGATTTATTTTCCCAGATGCGGAATTTAATTCTTTATTTCCTGTATCGAATTTTATTGCGAGAAAATTCCGTAACGCGAGTTATAATGATAGTTGTGTGTATACGCATATACGCAATAGTACTCGTTGCGCTAGGAATTGTACTTTCTTAATATTATAACACGCGAACGCGGTCTTAAACTAAGTTCGGATTTATTTTCCCAGATGCGGAATTTAATTCTTTATTTCCCTGTATCGAATTTTATTGCGAGAAAATTCCGTAACGCGAGTTATAATGATAGTTGTGTGTATACGCATATACGCAATAGTACTCGTTGCGCTAGGAATTGTACTTTCTTAATATTATAACACGCGAACGCGGTCTTAAACTAAGTTCGGATTTATTTTCCCAGATGCGGAATTTAATTCTTTATTTCCCTGTATCGAATTTTATTGCGAGAAAATTCCGTAACGCGAGTTATAATGATAGTTGTGTGTATACGCATATACGCAATAGTACTCGTTGCGCTAGGAATTGTACTTTCTTAATATTATAACACGCGAACGCGGTCTTAAACTAAGTTCGGATTTATTTTCCCAGATGCGGAATTTAATTCTTTATTTCCCTGTATCGAATTTTATTGCGAGAAAATTCCGTAACGCGAGTTATAATGATAGTTGTGTTACGCATATACGCAATAGTACCGCTAGGAATTGTACTTTCTTAATATTATAACACGCGAACGCGGTCTTAAACTAAGTTCGGATTTTTTTCCCAGATGCGAGAAAATTCCGTAACGCGAGTTATAATGATAGTTGTGTGTATACGCATATACGCAATAGTACTCGTTGCGCTAGGAATTGTACTTTCTTAATATTATAACACGCGAACGCGGTCTTAAACTAAGTTCGGATTTATTTTCCCAGATGCGGAATTTAATTCTTTATTTCCTGTATCGAATTTTATTGCGAGAAAATTCCGTAACGCGAGTTATAATGATAGTTGTGTGTATACGCATATACGCAATAGTACTCGTTGCGCTAGGAATTGTACTTTCTTAATATTATAACACGCGAACGCGGTCTTAAACTAAGTTCGGATTAATTTTCCCAGATGCGGAATTTAATTCTTTATTTCCCTGTATCGAATTTTATTGCGAGAAAATTCCGTAACGCGAGTTATAATGATAGTTGTGTGTATACGCATATACGCAATAGTACTCGTTGCGCTAGGAATTGTACTTTCTTAATATTATAACACGCGAACGCGGTCTTAAACTAAGTTCGGATTTATTTTCCCAGATGCGGAATTTAATTCTTTATTTCCCTGTATCGAATTTTATTGCGAGAAAATTCCGTAACGCGAGTTATAATGATAGTTGTGTGTATACGCATATACGCAATAGTACTCGTTGCGCTAGGAATTGTACTTTCTTAATATTATAACACGCGAACGCGGTCTTAAACTAAGTTCGGATTTATTTTCCCAGATGCGGAATTTAATTCTTTATTTCCCTGTATCGAATTTTATTGCGAGAAAATTCCGTAACGCGAGTTATAATGATAGTTGTGTGTATACGCATATACGCAATAGTACTCGTTGCGCTAGGAATTGTACTTTCTTAATATTATAACACGCGAACGCGGTCTTAAACTAAGTTCGGATTTTTTTCCCAGATGCGGAATTTAATTCTTTATTTCCCTGTATCGAATTTTATTGCGAGAAAATTCCGTAACGCGAGTTATAATGATAGTTGTGTGTATACGCATATACGCAATAGTACTCGTTGCGCTAGGAATTGTACTTTCTTAATATTATAACACGCGAACGCGGTCTTAAACTAAGTTCGGATTTATTTTCCCAGATGCGGAATTTAATTCTTTATTTCCTGTATCGAATTTTATTGCGAGAAAATTCCGTAACGCGAGTTATAATGATAGTTGTGTGTATACGCATATACGCAATAGTACTCGTTGCGCTAGGAATTGTACTTTCTTAATATTATAACACGCGAACGCGGTCTTAAACTAAGTTCGGATTAATTTTCCCAGATGCGGAATTTAATTCTTTATTTCCCTGTATCGAATTTTATTGCGAGAAAATTCCGTAACGCGAGTTATAATGATAGTTGTGTGTATACGCATATACGCAATAGTACTCGTTGCGCTAGGAATTGTACTTTCTTAATATTATAACACGCGAACGCGGTCTTAAACTAAGTTCGGATTTATTTTCCCAGATGCGGAATTTAATTCTTTATTTCCCTGTATCGAATTTTATTGCGAGAAAATTCCGTAACGCGAGTTATAATGATAGTTGTGTGTATACGCATATACGCAATAGTACTCGTTGCGCTAGGAATTGTACTTTCTTAATATTATAACACGCGAACGCGGTCTTAAACTAAGTTCGGATTTATTTTCCCAGATGCGGAATTTAATTCTTTATTTCCCTGTATCGAATTTTATTGCGAGAAAATTCCGTAACGCGAGTTATAATGATAGTTGTGTGTATACGCATATACGCAATAGTACTCGTTGCGCTAGGAATTGTACTTTCTTAATATTATAACACGCGAACGCGGTCTTAAACTAAGTTCGGATTTATTTTCCCAGATGCGGAATTTAATTCTTTATTTCCCTGTATCGAATTTTATTGCGAGAAAATTCCGTAACGCGAGTTATAATGATAGTTGTGTGTATACGCATATACGCAATAGTACTCGTTGCGCTAGGAATTGTACTTTCTTAATATTATAACACGCGAACGCGGTCTTAAACTAAGTTCGGATTTATTTTCCCAGATGCGGAATTTAATTCTTTATTTCCCTGTATCGAATTTTATTGCGAGAAAATTCCGTAACGCGAGTTATAATGATAGTTGTGTGTATACGCATATACGCAATAGTACTCGTTGCGCTAGGAATTGTACTTTCTTAATATTATAACACGCGAACGCGGTCTTAAACTAAGTTCGGATTAATTTTCCCAGATGCGGAATTTAATTCTTTATTTCCTGTATCGAATTTTATTGCGAGAAAATTCCGTAACGCGAGTTATAATGATAGTTGTGTGTATACGCATATACGCAATAGTACTCGTTGCGCTAGGAATTGTACTTTCTTAATATTATAACACGCGAACGCGGTCTTAAACTAAGTTCGGATTTATTTTCCCAGATGCGGAATTTAATTCTTTATTTCCCTGTATCGAATTTTATTGCGAGAAAATTCCGTAACGCGAGTTATAATGATAGTTGTGTGTATACGCATATACGCAATAGTACTCGTAGTTTCGTTAGGATAACTCGCGAACCGAATGCTGAAATTAACAACTGATGTAATGAATTAGGTATTATATTTTATTTTATTTTAGTGCACTTCAGAAATGTGCTATTTCAATTCTACACGCATATCGGGGTTTGTGTATAAACACGTTTTTATATCGCTATAAACGTGTGCAATGCTGCATCTCATGCTACGAACGTTCGACCGCTTCAGTCTGTTCTTACCTGCACGCGGCTCGGCATCATTCTTTCATTCATTCCGATTACATTACATTTTATTATTGATTAAAAATGAACATTTCTAACGGCACCTAATGACAACAGACATGTAGATTGTTTTGCTAAGGATGATTTACGCGTAAAATGATTATAAAACTGGTGTTTCCATGTGCGTGTCGGCTATTGGATTATTTCGATGTTGAGAATTGGAATTAGAAATATGTATCCTATTCGTAATTTTAAGTTAGTGTAATTAACGACTGTCCTTGGCAGGATATTCCGGGAAAATTGTGTTAAAATAGTACAGGTTCATTATCCCTCAAAACGAATATAAATAAGTGTGCACCATAGTGCGAGTTCTCACACACGTGTTGTTTTTTTGTTTCAGTACTTTCTATGATTACCTGATGCACTGGTGAGTTTGTAAACGTTATTACATAAGACTTTCATATTTATCTAAAATTTGCATGTAACGTCAATACCGTAAGAACACAAAATTGATGCGTGCCGCAAGATGCGACTTGGATCTACCCGCAGAGTATGGTCATGTCAATCATCGGTTTAATAACGTGAAATTTTCCTTGCTCGCATTTTTATTTTTATTTCATAAATCTGCCGGCTCTTTAACGTATTTTCGTAGTTTGGCAATTAATTATTGAGAGTAATATATTTGTAAAATATTTGTAATATATTTGTACAATGTAGCAATTTTCTTCTTGTATCACCCTATGTTCTACTTTACCTTGCGTTCTAGTGTAAAACTGACTAAATTTGTCGTTTCTGGGTCGTTTTCTACTTAAACTATGTATTTTATTTTTAAATTTAGGAATTTCCTGTTTGTATCACCCTGTATGTTTGTTTTTCTTGATTTCCTATTATAAGTTTTCTAAATTTGTATTCCCGACTATTTTCTTTTTTCTGTTATTGATTTTCTTTTTGTGGTGTAGTAATTTCCTTTTTGTAGCATCCTGTATATTTGTTTTCCTTGTTGTCCGTGAAAATTTAGCTTTAGCTGTTGTTCTTAGGTTTTTCTTTTTTGCAATTTGAATTTTCTATTTGTAACACCCTGTATATTTGTTTTCCTGCTTGTCGAGGAAAACGAGCGTTCGTAGTGTTTTGAGTTTTTTGTTTGCACTTAAAATTTTCTTTTTGTAACTCCCTGTATATTTGTTCCCATTTTCACTCACGTAGAAAGTGGTCTCTTTCCTAATTTCCTTATCTCTGTAGTACTTTGCGAAGTGCAAGCAAGTTGCAAGTTCTGTTTCAATATGACGACATGTATTCTGTTGACTTGTAAAATATGAATTTGTATTCTATTGTTAATAAATGAATAGTATGATATATTGACTTCTTTGATTTGTGTACCTCTTCTATCATTTCAGGAACAGGTCTCTGAGAGAATTCCCTCTCTCAGGGGATGATCCCCACTATAAAAATTGTTAAGGTATCCTGTGTGATTTGTGTCCTCCTTCTTTCATTTCAGCTACAGGTCAGAACTGGTAAGAATATTTTTAAGTGTCACCTCTCTTGAGTCGGCTTAAAACTTAGAAATATTTTTACAAGACCTTATAAGGATTGTCCTTATAAGGAGTTCCCTCTCTCTGGGGATGATCCCCCACCATAAAAATTGTTGATATGCCTGATAATTCCGGGGATGAAGCGCAGAGACATCGTAGCTGTAGGATGGGCCGGGAGCAATGGACGAACCGAAATAGTGGGCCTCCGGCGCTCTGGGAGATCGACCGTAGACTGTCTTATAACGACACGTGCCAAAAAATTTAAAAATCTGATCCTCCCCTGTTCTCTTTCTTCTATCTCCTCCTCTTCTCTACTCTACTCTCTGTTCTCTTCCTTCTATCTTCTCCTATTCTCTACTACTCATTCTTCTATTTCTCTGTTCCCCCGATCTCCTTTTACTTTCTTACTTCTCATGTTGCCTTCACTTATATTTCAATTTCTCTTATATTTCGTTGCAATTCATATATGCAACCCAAATTACACCAGATATTTTTATATTTGAGAAAAATGCCTTCTATACCTGAGATTCGATCCGTGTCTGCTAGCATGCCAGCAGGTGCACGTACCCACTCGACCACCGAGTGTTTTTATTATTTATATTTGATTCTTCTATTTATGTTTCTACTTTATTCAACTTTTTAAAAACAACAACACAAGCCTTAGCTATGCTGCACTCACATAAGCTTCATATGATATATGATTTAAGAAGAATATCCTGAAAACGACAATGAGGATATTACAAAAAAATATGAATGAGATTTTAATTGTAAATTGAGTTTTATTAACTATATTTAACAATACATTCTTCTTTCTTTTTTAATAAAGCGAACGTACGTACGATCCAAGGCATATCCTACATACCATCGAGCCACAACGCTCTCTTATGAAATGTTACACATAAAGCAGAATTGTTAGTTGAATTGATGTTACTACTCACTGTATAACTTTTGCACTAACAACTATGACACACGGAGAAAACGCGTGATTTATCCCTTCTAATTAACAATACCATAAATCCAAATGGAATCTGTAGCCCAACACAAGAGATCCGAAGGCCGGCGACTGATGGCTTACACACGCGCACCTTGTGTCTTAAGTCTCGAGTCGAGATAAATCTCTTGTTCAGTACTTGATAGCAATCGATGACTAAACAATTATAAAGCTCGCACCGTATTAAAATCGCCCGAAATACTAACAGTCGCGACGAACAGTGGCGGAGAAGAAAGAAAACACGTGCACACAGCACAACTGCGTACCACCGACTGACTAAACAGGAAAAAAACAACAGCCAATACGCCAGCGCAACATGTACTGACCAGTATAGCGAATTGTCACTTGAACCCGACGACACACGGCGACCGGTGCGGTACTGTTCAAATTTCAAATGGCAGTGCACAGCGTGCTGCGCAAGCCAAGATCGAACTGAAAGTAAAAACAAAGTTTGGAAAATTCTGCAGATCATATAAAGAACATGGATTGAACACAAAACTTAGAGTATTGCTCTCATATTCTAACTCACCTGTTGTTAATTCATCCTGGTATTTCTATCTCACTCACTTGAACAAAAAGTAATAAAACACAATCCATGTTATATATAACCCAAAAACTATTCGAAATGACTAAATGTAAACAAACAGTTTCAAGTTATCGATATAACAACGTACGAAACGTACAATTTATCTCACAATACACGTTCTACTGGTACGTTCTACTCCTACGACATTAGAATATAACGCCATGAAGAATTAAATTTTACTTCTTTAGGGACCTCGCTTTTATTACGCGGATGACGCGTTCATGTGTTAAACCCCAAAAACCAGCAAAATCAGTGTTTCAAAACACAAAAAGTAAATTTTTCTCGCTAAGTTATTCATAAAAGTTATGTATGAAAATGATAAAGAATTTAATTATTTACAATCTGATGCAAGAATGGTTCTGTTTAGATGTCGATTTCCGATGCAAAACACCTAAAACAAGCGAAAAGTAGTCCTTTGCAACACAAAAATGCAATTTTCGTCACTAATTCATGAGCTAATCACAAAACTCAGTTATGAAAACGATAAAGAAATTAAATACTTACAATCTGATGTAAGAATGGTCCTTCTACGGTGTCAGACTC
Source organism: Dalotia coriaria (assembly GCF_025399875.1). Lineage (NCBI taxonomy): Eukaryota > Metazoa > Arthropoda > Insecta > Coleoptera > Staphylinidae > Dalotia > Dalotia coriaria. Next base: position 9,634,508 of record NW_027045445.1, read on the forward strand.
AAGTGCAAAATCCCTAAAACCGGCAAAAATTAGTCCTTCGAACATAAAAATGCAATTTTGGGGGTCAATTTGTGAGATAATCACAAAAGTTATTTAGGAATATGATAAAGGAATTAATTACTTACAATCTGATCCAAGAATGGTCCTCCTACGATGTCAGACTCAGGTGCAAAATCCCTAAAACCATCAAAAATTAGTGTTTTAAACTTAAAAATGCAATTTTGGGGGTCAATTTGTGAGATAATCACAAAAGTTTCTTAGGAAAATGATAAAGAAATATAATACTTACAATCTGATGCAAGAATGGTCCTTCTACGATGTCAGACTCAGGTGCAAAATCCCAAAAACCATCAAAAATTAGTCTTTTAAACATAAAAATGCAATTTTGGGGGTCAATTTGTGAGATAATCGCAACAGTTATTTAGGAATATGATAAAGGAATATAATACTTACAATCTGATCTAAGAATGGTCCTCCTACGATGTCAGACTCAGGTGCAAAATCCCTAAAACCATCAAAAATTAGTCTTTTAAACATAAAAATGCAATTTTGGGGGTCAATTTGTGAGATAATCGCAACAGTTATTTAGGAATATGATAAAGGAATTAACTACTTACAATCTGATGCAAGAATGGTCCTTCTACGATATCAGACTCAGGTGCAAAATCCCTAAAACAAGCAAAAATTAACCCTTCAAACATAAAAATGCAATTTTGGCGGTCAATTTGTGAGATAATCACAAAAGTTATTTAGGAAAATGATAAAGAAATTTAATACCTACAATCTGATGCAAGAATGGTCCCTCTACGATGTCAGATTCAGGTGCAAAATCCCTAAAACAAGCAAAAATTAGTCCTTCGAACATAAAAATGCAATTTTGGGGTCAATTTGTGAGATAATCACAAAAGTTATTTAGGAATATGATAAAGGAATTAATTACTTACAATCTGATCCAAGAATGGTCCTCCTACGATGTCATACTCAGGTGCAAAATCCCTAAAACAAGCAAAAATTAGTCCTTCGAACATAAAAATGCAATTTTGGGGGTCAATTTGTGAGATAATCACAAAAGTTATTTAGGAATATGATAAAGGAATTAATTACTTACAATCTGATCCAAGAATGGTCCTCCTACGATGTCAGACTCAGGTGCAAAATCCCTAAAACCATCAAAAATTAGTGTTTTAAACATAAAAATGCAATTTTGGGGGTCAATTTGTGAGATAATCACAAAAGTTACTTAGGAAAATGATAAAGAAATATAATACTTACAATCTGATGCAAGAATGGTCCTTCTACGATGTCAGACTCAGGTGCAAAATCCCAAAAACAATCAAAAATTAGTCTTTTAAACATAAAAATGCAATTTTGGGGGTCAATTTGTGAGATAATCGCAACAGTTATTTAGGAATATGATAAAGGAATTAACCACTTACAATCTGATGCAAGAATGGTCCTTCTACCATGTCAGACTCAGGTGCAAAATCCCTAAAACCATCAAAAATTAGTGTTTTAAACATAAAAATGCAATTTTGGGGTCAATTTGTGAGATAATCACAAAAGTTACTTAGGAAAATGATAAAGAAATATAATACTTACAATCTGATGCAAGAATGGTCCTTCTACGATGTCAGACTCAGGTGCAAAATCCCTAAAACCATCAAAAATTAGTGTTTTAAACATAAAAATGCAATTTTGGGGGTCAATTTGTGAGATAATCACAAAAGTTACTTAGGAAAATGATAAAGAAATATAATACTTACAATCTGATGCAAGAATGGTCCTTCTACGATGTCAGACTCAGGTGCAAAATCCCTAAAACCATCAAAAATTAGTGTTTTAAACATAAAAATGCAATTTTGGGGGTCAATTTGTGAGATAATCACAAAAGTTACTTAGGAAAATGATAAAGAAATATAATACTTACAATCTGATGCAAGAATGGTCCTTCTACGATGTCAGACTCAGGTGCAAAATCCCTAAAACCATCAAAAATTAGTGTTTTAAACATAAAATGCAATTTTGGGGTCAATTTGTGAGATAATCACAAAAGTTACTTAGGAAAATGATAAAGAAATATAATACTTACAATCTGATGCAAGAATGGTCCTTCTACGATGTCAGACTCAGGTGCAAAATCCCTAAAACCATCAAAAATTAGTGTTTTAAACATAAAAATGCAATTTTGGGGGTCAATTTGTGAGATAATCACAAAAGTTACTTAGGAAAATGATAAAAAATATAATACTTACAATCTGATGCAAGAATGGTCCGTCTACGATGTCAGACTCAGGTGCAAAATCCCTAAAACCATCAAAAATTAGTCTTTTAAACATAAAAATGCAATTTTGGGGGTCAATTTGTGAGGGAATCACAAAAGTTACTTAGGAAAATGATAAAGAAATATAATACTTACAATCTGATCCAAGAATGGTCCTTCTACGATATCAGACTCAGGTGCAAAATTCCTAAAACCATCAAAAATTAGTGTTTTAAACATAAAAATGCAATTTTGGGGGTCAATTTGTGAGATAATCACAAAAGTTATTTAGGAATATGATAAAGGAATTAATTACTTACAATCTGATGCAAGAATGGTCCTTCTACGATATCAGACTCAGGTGCAAAATTCCTAAAACCATCAAAAATTAGTGTTTTAAACATAAAAATGCAATTTTGGGGGTCAATTTGTGAGATAATCACAAAAGTTATTTAGGAATATGATAAAGGAATTAATTACTTGCAATCTGATGCAAGAATGGTCCTTCTACGATGTCAGACTCAAGTGCAAAATCCAAAAAACCAGCAAAAATTAGTTCTTCAAACATAAAAATGCAATTTTGGGGGTCAATTTGTGAGATAATCACAAAAGTTATTTAGGAAAATAATAAAGAAATTAAATATTTACATTCTGATGCCAGAATGGTCCTTCTACAATGTCAGACGCAGGTGCAAAATCCTTAAAACTAGCAAAAATTTGTCCTCTGAACATAAAATTGCAATTTTGGGGGTCAATTTGTGAGACAATCACAAATGTTATTTAGGAACATGATAAAGAAATTAAATACTTACAATCTGATGCAAGTATGGTCCTTCTACGGTATCTGAGTCAAGTGTAAAATCCCTAAAACCAGCAAAAATTAGTCCTTCGAACATAAAACTGCAATTTTGGGCAGCGGCGTAGCGTGCCTTGTCGGGGCCCCGTATAAAATTTTTTTTGGAGGCCCTTATATGGAGGTAAAGGTTTTTCCTTATACACTTTGGGGCCCCCTGGCCCGGGGGCCCCGTATAATTGATACGGCAAATACGGCGGTAGCTACGCCCCTGATTTTGGGGGTCAATTTGTGAGATAATCACAGAGGACGATATGAATAGTAAAGAGATTTGTGTGAAGTCGGTTCACTTAGTCAGGCGCTGCATATTTCTTGATATTTGCATTAAAATTAAATATATTTGCAATGCCATTCAATACTTAAATAAATGATTTATGTTACTTACTAGTTCCAAAATAGAGTGCAAAATAACTGTGAATAGTCAAAAATGTCGAAATTTATCCGGCGGCTGACGCACCACAGCACTTCTTTCCGGCACAGAAAGCACTTCTGTTTTACAAACATACCACAGGTATACAATCACTGTAAATCGCGACGTACGGTGCGTGCAGACTATACTTTGTCAATTATTAATTAAATAAAATGTAGCACGTTGAATAAAAGTTGCAATAAACGTGCACGAGCAATAAGAGTCAGGCGACAAACTGGTACGAAAACTGGCCGGCTCGCAGATTGCAAATTGATAGTGAGATTGAGACATACACAAATGCCAACACAGGTAAACACAGCGTGCATGTTGTTTGTTTATGTCTGCACGTTGCGCACTGAGCTAAGAGATAAAGAGCAGGGTCGCGCGAGATCACGCCACTTTGTGCACAGAAACTTTTAGTTAAAATGTGCATCCTAGCGTCATCTAATAATCATTTAGAAAGTACAATAGTGTTCGCATGCGTTCGCACTCAAAATGAATAAATAAACAAATAGTGGATAAATCAGAATATACCTACTATATTTTCAAAAATATAGGCTTTTAACAACAATTTTTTTGTAAATTATCTTTCAATGATTAAATATATATCACACAGGATTAAAATAGCAGTTTTTAAATGACAAGTTTTCATAGGAAGTCAATTGCCGTTTGGAACCTAATTTTTCCTTAACGCTTTCTCCCACTTTCTTAAGCATATCTTCTAAATGAGTATCACACGCATGGTTCATAAAAACGTTGCAAATCTCTCTAATGAAGTATGAACCCAACTCGACATTTCGGTAAGATACGAAACCTAAAACACAAACCAAGATCAAAATATGTCTTAAATATTTTGAGATATTTTTTACTTGCCTGGCATAGTTGCATAAGCCAACAGCATGTCACCACAATTAAGGGGTCTCATTGGCTGGGCATCGTGCTCAACCAACTGGTCTTCACCCCGGCAACATTGAAATATAAATATTTTTGGTTTCCCGTATAAACTGGGGCAGTTGTCTTTCGAAAAATATGAAATTATATCGAAAATCGTAACTGTTTCGTTGTCAATACCGGTAATTTCCGTCTGTGTGTCCATGGTTCCCGTCCCATGACTCATGATTGCAATAACACACATATCAACTTTATCCAGTCCGGGACTCTTTGCAAAACCTTCTAGACAACTTTTCATTTCACTAGCTTTCAAATTGTCCTTTGTCTTTGGATCAAGATTTAAAGCTTTGAAAAGATTCAACAAATTTTTGCCATCGTAATCGGCACCACTTCGAGGTTGTGATTTGAATTTGATGTTGTTGATGATCAAAGACTTACCCCGTCTAGGCCCGATTGTATTATACATAGGAATGCCGCCTTTAATTTCTTTAATTAATTGTGGCTTTTTCTTTATTCTAATGTCAATAATTGATGGCTCATTTAGGTCGTATTGCATTCGGGGCGTTGCCCGGCTGGTTTCCAATGTTGGAGTTGACAAGGTCCTCAATCTTGATACCGGTGATGAATATTGTCCTAAAGGACCTCTAACAGCGGGGGTATATGATGGTATAGCTGGCCTTGAAGGTTGTGAATTAGTCGGGAAACCCGAAACCGTGCCTGAATGTCCAGCCCGCCATGTTGGATTGTCAAATTGAAACACTGAACCAATATTGCTTGCTGGTGAAATGGTATTACTAGCAAATCGTGGAGAAACTGATTGAACAGATCTTTGAACATCGCCTTGTAGTTGGGTCGATGCGAGAGAGCTAGAATAGCTACCAAATAATCATATTTACTAAATGAGTCACTCTATGTTTGCCAGACAAATGCTACGTTGTGCAATGTATTTACCTATGCTGCGTAGTTATCGTGCGCTGGAAACTAGTGGCAGTATTATTTTGAGAAAATCCATGTTTAGTGTTGGTCACTTGGGTGCTCGTTTTCTTGCTTTGTTTGTTTTGTGCCTTCTTTTCCTCTTTGCTTTGCGAGGAGCCCATGACGACAAACTGCTAAGGCAAATTTGCCAGCCTCTAAATTATTTATGAGCCTCCAGTTATCATGTCATAGATAAGTCATATCAATATTTTTATCTTTGAAGCTTTATCAAAAGATAGCAGCAACACTCCGTTAATTCCAGAACCGTTAATTCTGGTTTGAATTTCCAAATCATTACAATGGATAGAATCTTTATTCATATTTAACTATACAAAAATATCAAAAAATTGTATATAATAGGTATCAGTCACCGGAAAAGGAAAAAAATCCTAAATTTATCAATAGTAAATTTAAATTGATTTAGTCAGTTGTTTCCATAGAAATATAATAAATTCAATTACTTTGGATTTAAATAACAATTCTGAAACGATTTGTTCTCATACGATGTGTGCTGCTGAATAGTTCTATTTTTAAGATTATTTTCTATTATTTTAAACATATCTTCTAGATGCAAGTCGCAAGCATGCCTCATAAAAACATTACATATCTCCCGAATGTAATATGAACCCAACTCCAAATTTCTACCAGACGGAAATCCTACAAAAGTAAGCAGTGTTAGTTTTTATTCTTAATTTCTAGATGCATTGTATCACCAGGCATAGTTGAATATGCAATTAGCATATCTCCGAGGTGCGGCGGGGGCGTTGGTGGTCGGGCATCAAATTCGATTCCTTTGTTGTCCGCAGAATCTCGAGAGCATTGAAAGATGAAAACTTTTGGTTTTCCCGCCAACTTTTTACAACGATTTGAAGCAAAATGCGAGATAATGTCATGGACTTTGATGAGCCCCTCATCAACCCCGTAAATCTCAGTCATGTCGTTAACACTCCCTTTTCCGTAACTCATTATCACAATAAAGCATATATCTACTTTGTCCAATTCTGAATTATTTGAAAAATGCTGCAAAGTTTTAGATATTTGGCCCGCTGTTAAATTGTTCTTTTCTTTAGGATTAAGATCTAAGGCTTTTAACAAATTGAACATGTTCGTACTATCGTTATGTGCCCCATCTCTAGTATGTTTGTGTTTAAACTTGATGTTGTTTATGATTAGAGACTTGCCTCTTATTTTACCATTCGTTCGGTACATGGGAATATGACTCTCCTCTGGTATAAAAAGTTTGGTGCCCTTCTTAATTAAAATTGGAATATGAGGTGTGTCAGCAGTAGTTGGAACACGATCCGTATTATCGGCCTGAAGCATCAATCCAAGTGGTCCCCGAATACTTTGAGTTTTGTATTGCCTAAATGTTTGTATCGGTGGTGTCGGTGGTACCGATGGTAACATCTGTTGGGTATCATCATCAGACTCGAACTTGTATCATTGTTATGAACTGCAATTGTATTTGTTGTAATTTCCCTGAATGTCTCTGCCGGGAAACTAGGTGCATTAACCTGTGTAGATGGCTGAAAGCTAAGCCCACTTAAAACTATTATGTTGATTTATTTATTAATTTAGACATACTTAGAAGATGGAGAATTTATTTCCTGGTATGCTTGGTTCTTTGCTTTTTGGCACGTTTTTGTTTTTCCGAATATTCCGCCCATTGTGTCAAAGGTAACACACATACATGAGTTTACAAAATTGTCAAATCGTTATCTAGCTGATATCAAAAGATAACGCACTTACGCTTGTTGCTAAGAGCGTAATGCATCAAATATAATAAAACATATATTAACAAACTAGGCTACTCAAGTAGCTTGAAAATAACATTTCTTAAAATACAAATTGTCGTAATGAGTGTGCTGGGTACTTCGGTCATGATTATAGACTACTTGTTCCACATTCTGAATCATACTTTCTAAGTCTTTTTCGTACACTTCGTCCATAAAAACTTTGCACATCGCCTGGATATAATATGAAGACATTGTTTGTTTCTGCATCTTTCCTGTAAACAAATTCTCATTATGTTAAGATGATGTTCTAATTATTTTAGCGTAAATTCATACCTGTTAATACAGCATTTGCAATAAACATATCCCTCAATGACAATTTCATTGTGTAATCAGTCTGGACTTGTGACTCATCATAGTAATGTCCGTGAAACAAAAAAACTTTTGGTTTGCCCTTGAGCTGGGGGCATTGCTCATCACTGAGACGTTCGATAATATCAACGATTGGCAAAAATTTACTATCGGTTCCGGAAATCTCAGCCAATTTGTTATGATCAGCTGTGCATTTTACATCCCCAATTATCACAATAACGCACATGTCAACATCTTTAGCTTTGCAATTTTTCGCAAATGAATCAATACTTTGGACAATTTCGTTTGCCTTTAAATTGTTTACAATCTTCGTTTTAAACTTGATTGCTTTGAGTAATTGTGATACATTTTTAACGTCTACAGTTGCCCCCTTCCTAGACTCGGCGTTCGAGTTGTTCAAAATCAGGGCCGTGCCCTTTGTGCGTCCAGCACAGGGGTAATTCGTTGGAGTACCATCGGTTGGCCTTCGTTCACTGCTGATTTTAATTTTAATGCTTTGTTAGTGTCTTCTAGGAAATGCCTTGGAAGGTAAGGGGTTGAATCTATCACAATTTGCCCTTCTGGACTTTTAGGTGCTCCACTAGCAAAGAAAATCAATATTAGTACACACTACAATAAAATATTACAATTACTCACGTGCAAAGAGCGGATTTACTTGCAGAAGTGCCCATTTCTCTCTACTGAATGTATTCACGTGCATGCGTGCTGTTTCATTTGGTTGTCGAGGAGAACTTATTCATTGATTATAAGTCCCATGTCACAATGTGAGTGTATGCGTTGATAAATTGATAGAACATCAAATTCGTTGACACATTTTTAAACAAAGCTGATATTCAATTAAAAAACGTTGTTTGATTAGACAGTTTTTGTACATTGGACCCGCACGACGTGTATAGAAGTACTGTGTAATCGGCGACGGTCGGTCGGTTACCCTTGCCAACTTCTCCCCCAGAACAGTGCGCGGAAGCGCGCGCGAAATTGTCAGGCCCCTTGCAGTTCACACAATGAAGCCAGTTGTAGTATGCGGACTACCTGGCCTTATCGAAATTCATACCTCACAAAATTGTAACATTGTAACACATAGTTACACTAGAAAATAAGCAACTTTCGCCTGCCATGTTTAAACTTAATTTATTCATGGATTATTGCGCAGGTAATAATGGTCTAGAAATTAGAAATTTTGTGCAAGATGATACCAGTCATTAAAAGCAAGCAAGTTAGACATGTTTATAAAATATTTTTTTTGTAAACACTAATTAAGCTCATATCAATTATATTTATTAATCTGTTTAGGTTTCTGGGCAGATTTTATCACTACCGATTTTAGAGCATTGTTTCATTGCGTATAAAAAATTTATCAAATATATCGATAATAAAATATTTATCTATAAATAATGAATATATAGGTTTAAATATTAAATCAAAAATGTTTAAGTTGATTGCCTTCCCAATAAATACCAGGATTCAAGAAGCACCGCCTGAAAGTTCTAATAATAAGTTCACCTGTCTGCATTTCGCCGGCACTGGTGCGCTCAACCTTCAAAGACTCGTATACAAGTTTGAGCATCTCCTCAACATCCGTGTTGTGAGCATGAGTCATAAAAACTTTGCAGATCAAGTAGATAAACCATGTACCTACGTACGTGTCACGATGCGAAGCGGTTCCTATAGTTAAATATCATTAAAACAAACACTGATATTGAATCATTTTACATTACCAACGCAAGTTGAATGAGCCAAAAGGAAGTCCGATCGAGTCGGCATGTAGTCAATTTCGACCTGGTTTGTAGTTGCGTTCTGATGTACGTGACTGTCAGTCTCTACTTTTCTACGGGTTCCGTAATCAGGAAATTTGCCTCTGGATCAACACAAACAAAAAACATGTTATTAATGTGATTGATACATTACTCTGCATTACTTTACCTGCAAGCTTGTACAAACATCATTTTCGGTTTGTTTTGCATGTAAACACATATGTCATTGTGGAAGAAGTGCTCGATGTCTCTTAAGTAGACTGGCACCGCATCACAGTCAAATATGTAATCTTTACCTTTATCATGGGTACCATGACTCATAAGAAACAACATGGCGACGTCGGCAGTCTTTAAATACGGATTAGTAACAAATTCTTGGACAGCTTTTTTAATGTTCTGCAACACAAAACTTATATGAATTAAATGAATAGGAGATATATAACTTTAATTTACCGCTTCCGTTGGTGGTTTTAAATGATTATCATGCACTTCAACTTTCAATCCCATTTGAGTGAATAAACTGGTCAAATTGTCAACATCAGTTAGTGATCCTTCTCTGTATTTCATGCCTGTGACTGTATCAATATTAATAATCTTCACCAAGCCTCTGTTTCTGGATGTAGTGTTATATAATAGCATTCCTTTCTGGCGTGCCTCATTTACATGGTTGAAGTTGTTAGATAGCTTAACAACAATGTCAAGCCTGTTTTCCTGTGCAGCCATATTAACCATATTGACTGGTTCTTCATAAAAGTTCTGGGGCTCAATAAATACTTTATTAGACCTCTGTTGAGCTCTTTGTTGAAGTGCTATATGGTTGTCATTACATGCACCTGGTTTCAAGCAATTCAATACTGTGTACTGTTCTGTTGCAGATAATGAATTTATAAAGGCATCATATGCAGTTGGACCCCGATTCATTAGGAATGTGAGCACTTCTCTGTTTTGTCTTTTCTTGTCTGTCATACCCTTATATATAACAGAAACATACATAAATATAGTCTACTGTGAGATATGAAGAGGTTAAAATGTACTTACATCTAATTCATCATGCTCATCTTGAGACATTGGAATCACATGTCTTAAGTGTGATAACAAAAGATCACACTTGCAAAGGTTCACTAAGAACTCAAAATTGTTGATAATTAAATCTTTGTGTTCCTTTTCCATGGCAGTCGATGTTTGTTTACGTATAACTTTTATGAGATCTTCGGACAAGAACTGATCTATGGCGATACTAATTTTCTTTGTTGGAAGACATTAGCACTTGCTAAAGTAATGTTTACAAAACTGAGTCACGCCTGATGGCGATCGTGTGGCGACCACTTCTCAACCGCAGGTGTAATATAGGCAACCTCACAAACACAAATTTGCGTATGTTCTGTATGTCCGAATACATTTGTACAGGATATGAACTTCAACACACACAGAACAACAGAACACACAGAAAGCAAAAGCTAAGACAGCTAAGACAGAACTAATTGTTTTACTTGATTATAAAATGCAATCCACAGCTGAAGTCATGATTAGAAGGACTACTTATTGCATAGTTGATAACGACAAGTCTGACAAAGTGGGTGATATATGATCAATTTATTCATAAGTATGATTGAAGTGTTTGATTAATTTTTATTCAGTTAATGTAATCCAATAATTTTAAATGAAGTAGTAAATATAACTGACAAACTTATCAAAGAAAGGTCGTATTGCATTGCAACAGATAAAAATCTCAAGTTAATACCATTAATGTTAACTGGAATTCCGCATTCTATATTATTATAATTACCTAGCTAATAGAGATATTAACTATAGCCAACTATAGACATTTTATCACAAGGATTTAAAATTCGCAATCAACAATCTCCTTACCAGGTTTAGAGCTCATGACGTCACTGGTAGAAGAATTTTCCCAAATTTGTGACTTTTTCACTTCTTTAGGGAATATCATTGTACCCTTGGCAGGACGGAAAGGAAAACAGAGGTTTGGTGATTTAAATATTATATTTCATAGTGCTAGAAACTACAATTTTACACAATAAATAAAAAAGACAAACAAGAAATACTATAAAAATTGTTCAGCAATGAAAACATATAAAAATAACTTTCAAGTAACAAAAATGTATCAAACTTATGATCGTCCACCACGTCCACCTGGCGCGCATTTTATCGTTACAAATGATCCTCCAAGAAGTAGAATGCTGGGATACAAGCGGCTAATTGTAAATATGTGAAAAATAGTATATTGCAGAAGTGCCAATCGCTTTTCTGTCTCGCACATCATCGTCGTGTGAATAATTTCGCCTCGTAACTTATTTAAAATTTAAGTAGATAAAAATTCTGCATTAAGTAACATATCATTTATCAATATTAATATTCATTTTAAAACTTTGAACTTATATACAGAGTGCATAGCAATCACAATTATTCAGCACACCTAAGCGATAATAATAAAAAATAGTCGTTAAGCCATTAACTTATAATCCATGTTTAAAACTTTATTTATGATAAAATAAAACTCGTACGATACGGGGGGGGGGCGCAGGCGCGCGCACCCTTTGCAATCTATCCTTGTAATCAGTACATGAACGCATTCTGCCCAGCTACCCACATTTCATCTGTCTCTACCTCTCTGCCTACCTACGACACACCCAATACTAGTAACGTAGTGTTTTGTGTTAAAAAGAGCATAGAGTATTACGTCATATATAAAAAAGTTGCGGATATTATAAGAGTAATATTGGCGTGTTGCATACGTTTATTGATCCGTCACAAACATTCAGTCCGCCGTGGCTTCCGCGAGTTGTGAATTGTCTAGTATCAAGTTGTTTACCGGCGAGAGGTCTTTCAGCAGGTGATCTGCCTCGTTGATAGACGACACTTCCTTCTCCTTCTCCTCGGACACTCCGTTTGGCACGATTTTTCTTTTTCTTCTTTCGATTTGTTCACTACGGAGCTGTTTGTGTTCTTCGCCAGTGGCTTTTGGTGATTGGCGCTTTGTTCAATGTACTTGATTTCGTCGCAGATGTCTAAGAGAAAGATAAAAACATTTTATTGCTATTCCAAGTAACATCAGTTGTATAATCTTGGATTATATCATCGTCCTTACCGATTTAGTAGCATCCGACTTGCGTGTAGCTGCCGTCCTCGTGGCAGCAGCTGTGCGACTTGCCGTCAGTTTATTAACGTTCTCTTTATTTTGCTTCTCGGCATCCGGCGCTCTTGTAGTGGTGGTGGTGGTTCTGGCGGAAAGTGGTACTCTAGGTTTGCTCACAGGAGCGGAAGCTGGTTTCGGTCTCGGTGCCGTTGTGGTGGTCGTTGTCTTCTGTGTGATGGTTCTGGTTGTAGTTGACGTAGCAGAACTGCTCAGAGGCTGTAAAAACAAATAAAAAAATTAATTGATTTGCAAAATCAACACGACAAATCTGCATACTCTGGATGTGGTTGTTTTTGATGTAGTGGTAATTCTTGCAGACGATAGTGAAGTCGGTTTCGGCCTGGGTGCAGCGGTTGTGGTGGTCGACGGTTTCGTGGCGGGTTTCAGCGTGGAGGTGGCAGACTTTGTGGTGGCCGCCGCCGGCTTTGCGGCTGTGGTCACGCCTGCCGGTTTCGGTGCGGTTGTGGTTCTGGCCGTCGAAGGCACCTGTGGTCTCTTGATTGGTGGAACTTTCGGCGCTGGGGCAGCCGCCTTGGCGTCGCCATTTGTTAATGGTTTCTTGTCGGCAGCGGGCCTTGATGCGGCTGCTAAAGGCACGCGCGGTTTAGCAGCCGGCGATTTGGCTGCTGTTGTGGTGCTGGTCACCGATCGCGTTGTGGTCGTCCTCGGCGGCACTGGTTTGGAAGCAGGCGCTGTCTTAGCGGGTGCCGGTCGGGCAGTCGTCGATTTCGTGGAAGCCAATGGTTTGGTCGTGGTTTTCGTCGCGGTCGTCGACTTCTTAATTGGTGCGGATGTGCCGGTTTTGGTTTTTGCCGCCGGTTTCTTCGTATCAGCAGCTTCGGCTATGACACCAGCGCCGACCGTCACTGTTGTCACCGCAGCCGCCGCAACAATGGCGGCCACCTCAGGTGCGGAAGCAGTTTCTTTTGGAAGCTCGCAGACCTCTTCCTTTTCTTGTACGACCTCTGGTGATGACTCGATTGTGATAACTTCTGTTTCACGAATGGGTGATTCCACAATTTCAATCGGGGATTCCAAATTTGTGATAAGTTCATGTTTGATTTCCTTGGCCTCTTCTACCGGGGAATCATCTTTGATCGATGAAGTAACATCGTCCACTGGTGACATCACATCCGCAACTTCAGATGGGACGATATCTTCTACTGGAGTAAGGATGTCTTCAGTCATCTTTAACACCGGCTCTACAATTTTGGGTGTTTCAGACTCCATTAGTTCTTCAACGTGTTTCTCAAAAGAGTCATTGACTGGATCTTGTTCAGAGACTGGTGATATCAATTGTGTTTCTACAACAGGCTCAACAATCGGGATGAATTCTGGTGTAAGAACTTCTTGAGTCAACACAGGTTCCGGATGAGGACGAATTTCTAGCTCTTCAGGTGCTGGAAGTCGGCAAATAGGTTCGGGTTCTGGCATTCTATCAACAGCATACGTATGAATGCCCTGGGGAGACATTGGTGGAAGTGATTCCTGGTCTGGCGTAAAGTCCAAAACCACTGGTTCTGGTGATTGGGCAATTTCCAAAGATGTTTCCGGAATGAATTCTTGCTGTTGATTGTCCGAAGATTCAGAAATTTCTTCGGCGGCTTCCTGATGATGTAATTCGGCTTCCCTAGACGCGTAGCAAACAACCGGTTCAGGATGCGCAACTGGTTCCATCAGATCAGCACCGAAGTGATCATCGACGCTAGGAGCAAAGTCCTCAACTTCGGGTTCTTCGGCGATAACATCAGCAACGGGCGATTTTGGCCCAACTTCCATCAATGGCTCCTGTGGCCGTTCAATGATTTCATCGTCAGTGTCAAACCTTCGCTCCACATCATCAAGCACATCTGGTTGTGTACTCTCATCGAGTTCCAAAAGAGGGCTGGAAGTATTCTCAACGACAGGCTCAACATGTGCCGGCTCTTCTGGTGACAAATCACAGAGGTTCTCAACAGGAGCCGGAGCAGCCGGTAATGGTGATGTGGGTAACTTACAAACACCAAAATCTTCATCTTCCTTGTGATCTAAATCGGTAGTTATTGGTTCCGCATTCTCAAGCGGATTATGCTCGGGCAACGAAGAGATAGAATCATCAAATGTCTTCGCGAGAGGTTCTTCTTGTTCCTTCTCATCGGTATACTTCTCTTCCTTGTCGACATCAAACGGCGTTTCACCATCATCCTTATCCTGATAGAAAGACATAGACATTGGATCCTTCTCCTTGTTTAGGCGATCGAGTAAATCCGCTTCCGATTCGTCAATCGCCGAATCATCGCCGTAGTTGGCTTTCGTAGACGAGCGCGATTGGTCCATGAATTTGTTTGGTGTCGAGAACGCGGCAGAGTTTGGCCCGAAGATGAATTGCTCAGCGGCGCCAACTGTCACCTTCGACGGAGAGCCGGTTGGCTGGAACTCAATCTCATCGATGTTCTTGCCATTCAGGAGATTTTCCAACATTTCCTGGGAAGATTGTTTGTGGCCCTACATAAGTAAATATTAAAAATTATTATAAATACAATAATAACGTTTTTCACGACATGCGTACATTTTCATGTCCATTGCTGTAGGCGCCACTAGGTCGATTATTCGCCTCTTCGACGAAGTCGTTTTCCTCGGGCACGTTGAAGTCGCAATTCGCGGCCACCCGGCGCGGCGACTGCGCCAGGATCGGTTCGTCTTTCAGCGCCGTCCAATCTGTGCCACGCTGCTCCATGCGCGTAGGTGACACCGGCACAAATTCCTCGGCGTTCGGATTCAGTTGTGACATGTTATCGATTTCTTCGCTTTCGTCAACTGTCGGAGCACTCTGCAAAACGGAATTATTAGTGCACCGGCGCATAAAACAAACACATACAAAAATAAAAAATAAATAAATAAAGCCATAGTCATCAACTTACTTCGGTTTGTGTTTCGACCGGTGGCTCGCTGTGTTCTTCGCTGGCTGGTGGTAGGTTTTCTTTGTCGTCCTCCCTAGCCGTTTTAATGTAGTTCCATTCGTCGTCCTCCGAGTCGCTATCTAAACCGGCATCGTGCACTGCAAACGAAATTAATCACCAATTAATCTTCGCGACGCGTGCCGCCACACCCTCAACATCATCCACCCTATCGCAACAAGTACATCTCGGCCGGCGCGCGTCAACGAACGCAAACTAAACCGGCGATAGAGACGACCCGAATGAATAAATAAAAAACCAGACAATATCTATGCAAATTAGAGAACAATTGCAATTACAACTTAATTAACAATTGTTCGTGTTGTAGGCTACGCTCGAATGCAATTAACGCGCGCGGCGTGTCGATTGCCATTAAATTCGCAATGTACAACCATCGCAAATTTAGCAAGTCGCGACAATTCAACGAAAATCTACACTTTTCGATTCTGTCTTCGATTAGGTGACCACACCTATAGTGTAATACACCTATGATCGAGTGATTTAAGAGATGCTAATTAACAATTAGCATCGGCGCGAGTAATTTTCCAAGTCTGCGAGGCGATGCAACAAACATAATTGACATGATGTAATTATCCATCACAATCGCTCGATTTAATTATTCATTTAAACTAGTTAGCCAGGCACATCTCGTCAATCGCAGGGTTTATCTCCACATGGGGGGCATGAAATATGCGGCGGTATTAATTCGCGCAAAGTGCGCTTGAACCATATTTCATGCGCGCCGATGTCTCGTCGTCCGCAGACGCTACGAGTGCATGTCGGATTCGCGTGGGTTATTTTCTTCCTGAAGAAGAAGTGTACCATGTACCAACACCAGCCAGCCGCAGCCAGGCAACGAGCAACCATGCATAAAACATTTAACTCATTAATTTCGTGTCGCCTGTGCCGCGCGCGGTGCTTCGTTCGCATAGGTCGTAGGCCGACGAGAATGCAGATCTCGCCTACAAATGCTTCAAACGACAAAAATGTGCGCGACATAATTCTTGCTGGCGGTCGAGAGACGCACACGCGCGATTAAATATCATCGAAATGCCGGCCGAGGCAGCAAGGATTATAAAACAAAAAAAAAACTAACGTCAATGATTCATACGCTGCTATTGGATTTCGCTTTTTAATGCTTCGGCTGTTCATAAAAAAAAAAAGAACGTTTGAATTAGTTAGCAGAGAGTAAGGTTGAATAAATAATTGCTATGACTCAGGCAGGTTGTAATTTGTTACGACACCACCGGCAAACGAAAGCAAGAGTTCATAAAAACGCGCTGTTTTTTGTTGCTAAAATGCGATTTTGATATGTAACCTTGAAGATTCCAAGACTCTTCAAATAATTCATGTAATTGACAGACACGGCCGCCATGACACCATGATAAACGTTATAAGTAAAAGAGTTATAATGAAATGCAATATGGGATAGGCAAGTCATAAATATATTGCTGTTATCAAGGGATATTCTTATCTCAACACAACCCCACCCATTTCGATTGTTTGTGCACACACAAGGTCAAACGCAATGAATTGTTAAGAACTTCTCACAATAATTTCCGACGCAAATCCATATATGAATCGAATTCGTTGTTCATTTGTTATTTTTTGTTATTCGACGCGCGCCATGTTTGCACCATGCTTCGGATTTCGGTGTCTGGGGTCTTGACCATGCACAGGTTATTCAAGAATTCGGCGCGCGAATTAAACCAATTCACGATTAGCGAGTGCATCAGGACACCTCGAGTCGCTTCTTATAAATAGATTCGCAAACATAACGCGCGCCGGCGATACATACACACAAAAGTACTTACACTACAGTAAGTACAGTCGCTTCTATCAGCGTATTAATAGTTGCGAGTAAATATAGGCGTACATTCGTGTGCAGCGGCAATATACCAGCACCTCACGTAGGGAAGCCGTACGAATGTGTAGCGTGTAACATGCAGGCAGGCAGCAAGTGCGTAGTAAGTGCACGGGGCCACTCTTCGGCGCACGTATAGATTACTCTACCTTCAAAGCGACGATGGATGGATCGAAATGCAATTCCGCTCGTACAAGAAGAGTTCACGGTTCACGTATGCACACACTGATTTATGTAGCTGCCCAAAACGCCGGGTCGCGGGTGCGTGTGTGTGTGTGTAGGTAGGTATAAAATCAGTCTTCTGTTTCTTGTAGCGCTTCGACAGGAAGGGCACACGAGGGGCACGAGATTCGTATACAAATAGTGTAGATAGTTATAAAAGTCGGCGTCGCGCCGATGCAAAACGTTGCTTGTAAATGTGTGTAAAAAAACGTCCGCTCCGAAATGGACGACGAGCAAGAAGTAAGCAGAGACGGACGTGAAACCGCACGCGTTCGGCGCAGTTGACGGGCGAACGTTTCGAGAACACCGGCACCGGCTGCAGACTGACTGGGAGCAAACGAGATGCACGCAAGCGACACACGACGGGGAAGGGTGGCAGCCGGCCGGCCGGCCGGCGAGCGCTCGGGTACCGGCGTGCGCATGCGCGCCGCAGCTGGAATCGCGCCCGGCCGCCGCGAACGCTACCCTGTTCTAATTTGTCACATGCGTCTGCTAAATCCGCTCACATTTGGCAAGCGCAACACTTAGATAACGCTAATAAATATTAAGCAACTCACAGTTGGGCGAAAACAAAAAACAAAATCAACCAGACACCAGACGTTTGTTTTTTGTTTTGTTTTCCTTTACGAAGGTAGTGGTAAGTTTCTAACAAAACCCCGCGGCCATCTTGAGTGAACAAAATCATTTCACGTCATCGCTTGCGAATATTATGCAACGCGCATCCGGAACATCGTCCGACTTCGCGGTGCATAGCTGATTAACCACACCTGGACGTGCAAAGCCACGCAAGATGCACTTTTTTCATCGCGGGTCCCAAATAAGGCGTCCGCGTAAATAAACCGGAAGCCCCCGCACAGCCGCCGTTTCAAACTGGAGCAAATGCGAGACGCTTATTTAATCCAAACAGCTTATGAATAATTTAAATTGTCGCTGAATGAATTCAGGATAGCCTACGCAAAGCGCGAATATAGTGTATTAGGCACGAGGTTATCGCATAAATGCAGAGAAAAAACCACACACAAACAAAATGGCTGAGCATGAAATGAACACAACGTGTCAACCTGCCTCAACACGAGAAGCTCGAGAATCCGATCGTCGAGAGCGGCGGCATCTTCACGTTCAAGGGGACATTTGCATCGGATATAAAACAACTATTTCGGGACGCGCATCCAGTCTCTCTCCGCCATCGGAGGGTTCATTAACATCACGCAACGTCAGACGCCTGCATCGCTTTCGATTTAGTCACCGCGCCGCCGATTCCCGAAATAAATGTCCCCGGGATGACCGTGCACTTTGAGCAACCACAGCGCGGTAAGTTTCAAGAGAGAGTTGACTTATTAAAACTACATGCATTCTGGAAAACTTACCATCATCTGCGGGTGGCGTGGGAGTTTCCTCCTTCCGCTCAACGCCCGCCAGTTCATCATGTTCATCATCTTCATCGTGCTCCAGATTGGAATCAGTACAGTTTTCAACGACGCTTTTCAATAGATTAGCGTCGATTTCCTTCGTAACCTTCTCCTCTAGTTCCTCGCTCATTCCTGCAATGAGTTTTACAGGCGACTGTACTTCATCAACAGCATCTACATCTGTTTCAGGACCCAGATCGTCCAGGTCTTCGTCAAAGTCGTTTTTGCCGTTAGATGGAGCAAAGAAACCTTCGTTAGAAGGCG
This sequence comes from Dalotia coriaria, assembly GCF_025399875.1. Lineage (NCBI taxonomy): Eukaryota > Metazoa > Arthropoda > Insecta > Coleoptera > Staphylinidae > Dalotia > Dalotia coriaria. The sequence goes on from NW_027045445.1 coordinate 9,653,604, forward strand.
CATGCGCGGCATTATGCGGCCGAAAACCGTCCAGATCCAAGAGGAATGCGTCTTTTTGATGCGTCGCTAAAATATCAGCACCGTTCGTGCTCGCGAACGGATTCGACGACGCGTTCGTGCTATCGAAGCCGGCCTCCATCCTCTCGTCGACGAGCCGAATCTCCCAACGCGGTTCCGCTGCAATCTTCGCCGGTTCCTTGAGGAACACCACAATCACCGATATGTTATCGGTGGAGCCCTTCTCCTTGGACTCCTGGACCAAGCGGCGTGCGATCGTATCCGCTACAATATCTAAAACAAATTTAAAGAAAAAATGAAATAAAATCATCAACTTGCATTCACATTGTTAAAGATAAAGAGTTTCGTTAAAGTTTGCGAAAGGTGTTGTACGCAGCGTCCCGTGCGGTTCGTCGACCTTATTCTTTATTATTACTACACGTACTGTCGACGTCTTCGACTTCGGCGAGCGTGCGCCGTCGGCCAGCAGGTGGCACAACCTTCTGCTTCTTCAGCGCGCTGCTAATGGCACGCGAGTGGCAGTGCGGCGGCGCTCTACTTGACTAATGAAAGCAACGCGGCGTTCATTACGCTACCTCCTTTCTTTCAACTCGTATTTATTTTTTTGCTTTGCAAGACTCAAATTAATTTAAAACACACATAACCACGCAAACTGACCATCAAGGCGCAGAAAGCACACACACCGGGGGCCCAACCCGCCTCACTTCTCACCTTCGTCACGCTCCACTTGAATGACGTGCGATATGATTCTCACAACAAGCAGCAGAGACACACAAAACCGCACGCGCAACACGATTGCAGGAATTTACACACAGCGAAAAAGAAAATGTTTCTATTACCAAACCGACGCAAAACCAAACTTTTGATCGCTTGCAGTGTTTGTACAAAGTCGTAACTCAAATAAATGAACATCGTCATCGGGTTCGCGGCCGTTCGCCACTCTTGCCATTTTGACTACTCGTACCACAACGTCGTGTAAGGCCAAGTGAGATGGATCTCGCGTCTCGGCGCATTGTTCCATCGTGCAATTAAGACGATTACTCTTCCCATGAATGCTATGGCAAGCATTTCACACGGGAACTAAACTTTTAAAGACTTGCCACACACACACAAATTTAAACGAAAAATTTAAATTACAAAATATCTTAATTAACCATTTGAACATTTCCAACCCCCAAAATAATTTACTTCATCATAGCAATTATAATCAAAACTACCCTCCATGAAATTACACAGCGGAATGCAGAATCGATGGTCGGATGCTGATTTCGACTAATCTAATTACCCCAAACGAGTAAAACAATGCGCGCGTAATGAGAATCGCCCGCCGGCGGCGAGAAACAAGCAAGCGCTGACGATGCGCAATTTTCCGGACGGCGCGTAATCGCGATAACGATTACGTCGACGCGGGGCGCGTTCGATCAATTCCCCGACGCGGCGTGCTTTCTAACATATTGGAAAGGAAATTGGAAATTCCACGCCTTCAATGATGCCTGCCCAGCGGTGATAGTAATCGGGATAGGTCAAAACACCGGACGTACAGCGACTAATTTTGATATACGGATACAAAAATTACGCAAGAAATTCGCCGAAAAAAGTCGTCTTTTTGCATTTTAAGTGTTATTTTATGTAGAAAGTTACAGAAACATGTAATTTTCAGGAAATTAGCAACAAACTCAGACGTACTCGTAGAAAGTTGTGTAAAGAGTGAAATGACGCCGCCACCTGCGTAGTGGTTACAAGCAGTAGAGGTACATTTATAATTGCAAATTGCACAATTGCACTACTTGAGCTGGATTTTCCTTTTTCGTGCAATGATGTTAATCCAGTCCTAATCAGAGTTGACACCACATGTGACCAGACGTGTCAAGAATTTTAAGTGACAAGTGTTCGCAGATTCTCGAACAAACATAAACTGTTTATGTTGAAGATGAGATCATTTTAACAAGCAAGGTTTATTTTGCTATAATTATCTAAATATGTAGTTTGATAACAAGGCGAACATTAACTAACTATGTGAATGGTGCGTAAAGGTTACCAACGGTTTTTCGCTATCACAAAAACACAAAATTCAAGTTAAGTATTCATAAATTCCGCGTGTTCGTTGGTTATTTTCGGAATCGTAACTGATCGTATAAACAAAAAAAAACCTACACGCACATGAAAATAAAAAAAATCTCTGTGCTTTGACTTTTCCAAATAAAATCACAAACGCCAGCCGAGTGAAACGAAAATGAGTCAAACATGTGAAAGGTCACATGCGAAAGCGCGCCAGCGAGCGTCAAGTGCATAAACTGCATAGTAAACATTTTTTTTTCTCGTGACAAAGTGACAGGAAAACATTAAAACATTTAAAAAGCTTACGTAATGCGCGCGTTTGCTGCAATTGCATTGCGAGCAATAAGGGGTGACTCATTGGCGTTTCGGACGAATGATTAACGTGGTAATAAAACGCGAGACATAAACTTGGAAAATCGTAATACGGATAAATAAAAACAAATGTACACCGCAAAGGACAACATACACAAATATAAATAAACAGAAACACCGAGCAAATGAAATAATTATGGTTCGTATAATTAAAACATGAAAATAAAAAAAAAAAAAAAATAGAATTGTGACTGATTGGGGTTAATTATTATTTGTGCTATACCAAGAATCAATTAATCAAATTCAAAGCATGATCCAAAAGAGTAAATTTCACGAGAAAAATAATATAAATACATAATGAAAACCATTAGAAGATTACTGTTGTGTGACTGTGAAAATATGCGTAATGTAATGAATATTCATCAAGCTTCGTGTCCGGAGTGAGTTTTCTTTCCAAAACGGGACGAAATAAAAAGAACTCAACACAACACCAGCGCGAAACGTGCCGCGAAAAAAAGATTACACCTCGCGTCACGTGAATGTTAACGACATTACGCTGGGCCGAAAATAATTTTTTCGCCATACGTATGCTAATGAGGTAAATATCCAACCACCGCACGTGAGTGAGCATGCAATGACGTCAAATTAGCTAATTAAATACAATTAAATATTAAACTTAATTAAATACGCAACCTAAATACCTGATTTATTTCTGTTTTTTTTTTAGTTGTATAGTGAAAACTTGTAAAAATTAATTGTACATTAATTTATTATTCACTATTAGCACCAAATTAATTTCAATGTAATGAAATAAAAGATTATCACTTGTGCGCACTGGTTGTGTAAGTTGTGCAAAACTTTCTCGCCGATTGGCAAACACGCGCTACAATTCCACCACCAGCCGTTTCAGCGGGCGAAGCACTGACTCAATGCCCGTCTGTCGGGTGCGTCGCGGCCGGCCGGTGTCTGGACATCACCGCCGCGCGGATGGGAGGAGGTGGTGGCCCCAAACACACACACACTACATACACCAGTACGTTCGCTATGACTCATTGGAGGATTGGTGATGTTGAGCGAAAGTACTTGCTGGGTGAAGTAAAGCAAAAATCGCCGCAGGATAAAAAACAGTCAAGTTACAAATCCATCCAAAACAAATTACGTTTAAGGTCATTTGTTTTAAACTATTAAACCGTAAAAAAATCAACTATCATAATGTCCTTGCGATTTTTTTAATAGTCATACGTATTTTGTGGTTTATTTGACATGGAAATTACCAGTGTACAGAAACAATTTATATTATTACCCAAAATTGACACTAATTCACTTTGCAAAGTTTAATTTTAATTCTACAGTTGAAATAAAACAAATTTAACTTCATGTACACACAAGTTTTTAGCTAATGAAATTATGCAAATTAACATTTATTCCCACCGCATTTCATCCCCATTTCGACGAAATAATAAACCAAACTAATAGTTTCCACGCCAAATAGAAACAGGTGTGCAGAAAAAAAGCATGCGTGCGAAAATTCAACCACACCCTGGAACAACACACACAATATATATACCTATGGAGGTGTACTTAGCGAATGCACCACGCATGCAAAACAAAACGCAAACCGACTGTTAACTGGCACACAACTAAAGTTATGTCTGCACAAACACACACAGGTAAACTAATCATCTGTATGTTGCTTCACGAATGTTCGCCGGACATGCAGAAAGCTCTCCTTTACGACGTGTAATATTTTTATATTTCGTGTGGGGCGAGAGTTCATTATTATCAGCGCACGCCACCAGACACCGGTTAACCACACCACGTCGTTTATTTACTGCCTGAGTGCAGTTTAGATTGAATTGGATGTTGTGGGATGCAATGTGAAGATGGCCCATAAAAGATACAAAGCTCCATGAGCTTACCGATCGACCAACCCTAAAGTATAAATTCTGCCGGCGATGAAAAACTAATGCGGCTATTCATTACTTTACAAAATAGAAAATTGAAAAAAAAATAACATGAATGTAACTTGTAATATTACATACGAGTGAAGTGAGTTCAATGCAACCAGCAGTAGTAGTAGCAGTAGCTACAAGACAACACACCGAAAATAACTGTTCTTCGACGGGTAATCAACGTCGATGGAGTGAGTGAGTCACCGGTGCGGTATGTAATACGTGAATTAAATTGGAATTAGGGTCGTGAAGTAAGTATCAAACTGCAATGCGCGCGCCGAACTTGTGGCGCAGATTGCCAACTGGCAAATTGAATACACAGGAAAATAGTGAATGCGCATGGAATTCTATTACGTTGCCGTCGAGTTTCCAAGTACCCCAATCTATTCAACAATTTACTCTACAACTAGACAACTCACACAACACAAAGAAAATATTCTCTGTACAAAGTTTCAATTCACAACAGACCAGAAGTATCAAGGTTCAAATTGCCACGCTTAATTTACCACCCTTTAATGTCCTTTGATCGCATTAAAGCTGAAATGTTATTTTACCCCCACTCTACTTCGGGGGTACTTGTGGTAGAGGTATGATACATGAGCGTGTTGACTTGATGACAACATTTATGGACGCTATTTCTCAAGTATACATAAGAGTACGTATAGTGAACAATTGCGGTCGGCTACTGAATAATGCATAATGAATTAGTTTTTCTTGCTTGTGCGAAGCGCATCGCCAAGGAGACAAAATTGAGTGCAGCACTCACATTGCGGTGTGTGTATGTGCGTGTGGTGCTTGACTCTTCACACAGCACGATGATGGTACTTAAGATCTCGTAATAAAACCGGCACGTATGCTCGCTTTAACGGTAATTAAATTGCATTTAGCAATCATTCGTAAAAACGCTCTCTTTAGTTAATTAAATTTTATCTGAACATTAATCTACATCATATGGAGTATAGAGTAATAAATTGAAATTTTCTATGTTGAGGGAAAGGGTTTTAGAGTTTTAATTTTTTTATAATTATTTATTTCTATTTTTGGTGTTTTGAACTGTCGACAGTTGAAGGAAATACATAATTTTTCTACTTTCACCTTTAAAGCCCTAGTTTTTCCACGGTTTTGAAACACACAAAGCAGTATTTTAAACATAGACAGCCAAAACCGTGACTAAAGTACTTTTCACACGGGCTTTAGTCACCTAGTAGAATTTAATATAGGGGAAGGTGGGGCAAAGTGGGCCCCAAAAGCGAAAAAAGGGAATTTGTTTTCCTTTTTTCACTCGTTACACTATTTTTTACATCCTTGTTCAGTATTCAATATTAATAAGACGTGTCTATCAAAATAAAAAAAATCAGAATATGGGGCAAAGTGGGCCCCCACTCATAAAAATTAGGCTCTTACCTTTGTATCAATTTTTTGCTTATATTATTTTCTTTTTTTATTTCTTACTTCGAATTTGTTGTGGATAAGTTGTTCTTGCAACTTCATCTTATAAGCCTCCTGAATTTCAGGGGGCCCACTTTGCCCCCAGGGGCCCATTTTGCCCCCCCTTCCCCTACTAGTTTATATTAATAGGTAAAAGTCAAGAAATAACCATTTTTATCTTTAACTAACCTGAAAATAAAACTAAAAATAAAATAATTCCCAAAAGACTATTTTCCACACACTTAATACACAATATACTACTGGGAAATTGTCGCAAAATAAGAAAAATACCCCGTGTACGTGTAAAGATTCATGAGTGAATACAATTGACTCCCGCGAGAATATTTCCCTCCCGCAAACGTGGCTTGACTGCCAAAAAATAAATATTTCCGATTGGCAGACGAGACAAGACAAAATGATCCATCTCCCCGAGTGGTCATACCAACTGAATAATACAAATACAACCCGACTTTATTACTGTCAGAAAAATCGCTCACGCCATAAACCGGTATGATTTAAGACTCATCTTCGGATATGACCACAAGTGAATCTAAAATAAGCGCGCCGTTGAGCGTCGAGTGTAACGAACTTGGCGAATTTTAATTCCGCGCGAATAAGTTGCGCCATAATTTTATGTGCCATAAACTGCGGCTGGCGCGTCCTCATTTTGTCTCCAGCTCCTCCGGCGAACAGGAAAACTCGCATTAAATAATGTGTGTTTTAGTCGTGGTGCATAACTGAAACTTTTCAGTTTTCCACTTGCCATTGCGAGTCATTCTCACACAAGTTCTAATCTGGAGCCCAGCGAACGTAAAAATATCACATACATACAGACACACAGAGAGTGTCTTCACTTCATCCATGTAGTTTTTAGGTTGTTTTGTCTAATGCCAGTGCGCTCGCGTAATGACTAAGTTAAGCAACTTGGATGTTCAGTTCCAGCACAGCGGGGTTTTGTTACGTGGTGCACAATGCACTCGAGACTTCACTCATCATCTTCTCACACGTTCGAATAAATCTCGTACAAATGCAATGCACGCGCATCAAGAATAGAAACCCATGGCGCTGTTGTTTCCAGTTATGGCGGCGTAGAGGTGCCTCCATTATGGAAAATACGCGTTATTCGGTCAATTATAAACGTATTAACAGTCTGCAGTCAAATATCTCCTACCGAATGAAATATTCAACTTTAACTCAAAGAAGGCTTTGTTGCAGTCGTAATAACCAGAAACAGTATACTCGGGAGGAAGCCACTTGTGTTCGCGGTGCTTCCTCAACTCTCTATGCACACTCACTTTATTCTTATCTCTGTACTCAAACATGTGATGCGCTAAATTTAATACCGGAAGTGGTTTTGGGTCTTCCACATAATATCTTTTTTATTTTTATTTTTAAACTTATAATAATCGTAAATCACCAGCTGCAATTAAGAATAACAACTCAAAGACAATTTAAAAGTGCATAGTGCATTTAAATTCAATATCGTAGGCGTTTAATATCAGAATAATACGAATGATTCATCCGAGAGACAGGATCCGCTACATTTTTCCATTTTTACATTCTCTTTCACTTCGCCGCAACGCAACGATTGTTAATCTTGTTGCAATTTCCCTTCGGAATAATTACTACAACAACGTTGAAAGTAATATGTCCATAGCAGGCTGATCATTTGCATTTTCCCGTAGGAATGAAGCAAATTCGGCGCATAATTCATCGCCAACGCAGATGCACAATGCACTCTCTTCGCCCGCACACAAACAACAAATGACTAAGTCCACTTAAACTCAATTAAAGCCGCAAACCCGAAAACAAGTCCTAAGCTTATAACGTACACCGCCATATATGTCGACGTAATATGACGACTCTTACAATGCGCAAATAAAATATTAAATTGTCTGCGCGTATAAATCGTGAGCTTAAAAGCACGGAACGTGTGAAGTGAACGCAAACGCATCTTGCTGCACTTCTCGGTCGACGGCAATAAATATTAATAACGAAAAATAAAACTTACACAACTCACGAGACGAGGATTAAACTCGAAACGAGTCTAAACGATGCGCAATCAAAAAGGGCAAATTATACAATTACCTTCATGCAATGGGAAGCAATTCGTTGCGCTGTTAAATGCCCTCCGTGCTGTGTGTTGTGTTTTATCAGGTTGCATATTGCGTTGCGCTGCAAACTGATTAATAAATCACAGTGTGAGGCACCATGGCACGATCGTGTTGGTGCTCAGTGTCAAGTTGCAAACTTGTAGGTATGGAACAACACGTCGAGGAGGAGATGTGCGCATTGGTAAATTGCGCGCCGAGTAATTTCGCAAATAAAATATTACGGGTATCAATTCGTAGGCTGCGCGCGGATTTGATTTGATTTGTTGCGATATTACGTGCGCATAGGTCGAGTTAAAGTTAACGGCGGAATTAAATCACGTACGCAAATGCTGCAATCGCAATAAAATCGTAATTCAACAATAAAATAAAATCTCAACGTGTTAGGAAGAGAAAACGATAATCGTGCTAGTTCTAGTGGTTATTGGTAGGTAATGTTCAATCAGCTGTGGTATTTTCTACTAGAAAACAAAACAAAGCACGAAAAAAAAGTTAATTCTTGTCTGGCGTTCCGCACGAATCGTCTAAGACGATTAAAAATTCAATGAAGGTTATAACACAAGCGCAAACAAAAGAAACTTAAGCTTAAGTTCAATTTTATAAAAGAAAAAAATCGTAAAATGTTTTCTACTGAATATTTTCCAGCAATTTCAATAATAATCTCGTTTGTCACAATTCTCATCTTATTATAATGACATGAAGAAATCCGTAAAGTGGAATGTAATGTAATGGAATGAAAATGAGGTAACAAACAAAAAATCTCCGTGGAAGAAAGGCATAAAGACATTGTGGCATAGTCAAAATCCAGACAGAAAGCTTTCAAAACACAACGAAAAAAAATCCCCAGCCGGGAAATTCAATATCTCGTTTTGAGCATAGCATAAAAGTAAAGAAACTCAGTTTGTTTGCCAATTTCCCGATGACGATGACGAAAAGGAAACCCTAGACAGGAATTCAAACACGCACAGAAAAAATAAAGAACAAAAGAATCTGAATCGTAGCAGGAAGAAAATAAAATCCATCACAATGTTTAACAAAAAAAAAATTCACCGATGACAGATTTACTCGTATTTCCAGCACGCGTCACTTTAACACGTATAAATTATCCTCGACGATAAATTTAAATTTGAAGCCGGTTTATAAACAGTCTATAAGTAAACCACGATGGTTCATCCGATGATGTGCAGCCAAACTAGCGCGCGAGTCAACTAATGCGCGTTGATTTATGTATAATGTATTAACAAGCGGGCGGCTGCTATGAATCACCCCCTTAATGCCTTCAAAGCTTAATCGTAACGCGCATAATCATCCCAATAGTCGCCTGGAGGCGAATGAATCTATATGCCATGCATGTATAGGAGTATTGTATGTGTGGTATTATGTGGAAGAGGATGAAGCAGTTGTGCGTGTAACGAGGACGTGTTAATCCAACACCCGACACACACACCCCATCATGCATAATTGTAAAACGCTTGCGGCAAGTGCGCAGTACACACAACTACCCCTTTCAGATAATCGTGAAATGTCAGCCACAATTGCAATGAATACGCAAATAGTCGACAGACAGATTTTCAGATTTAAGATATTGTCATCATATCATCTGCTACCATTAAAAAAATCATCACCAGGGGGGCGGTTCATCCAAGCGTGTCAACACCGTCTGAAGTGGTGCAGTGCACAGCGCGTGGTGGATGTGTAATTCTTCAGCACGTGCCGGCGTAGGCAATATTTATTTCACGACTCATTTTACACAACGACATAATTTCACAAACTTGTTACCGCACGCAGCCGAGTGTGCGATTTTCCGCGCTCGCGCCTATAGATCGAGAGATGCTTATCTTAATTTATGCGATGTTTCTGCAGCGCACTTCAATTGCAATCGCAATTACATTCGGCCTACGTACGGTAATGCAACAAAGAAAATTAAACGCATGCTGTAGTGAACAGTTTTTTCTCCGAATATAGTCGCAATAATAATATCTACAAATCTTATTTTAATTTTTGTTTCGGTTAAAATTGGCAGTAAACTTCGATAAAAATCATCATAAAAGGTAAAACATCAATAATAATACTGCGTTTTAATGTCTAGGGAAAAAAGTACAGGATTTACCAATATTTACAGATGATTTAACCTCAAAATTACATATTTGACACAAAAGTTTAATTTCACACAAAACTAAACAAATAAATTAAAATGTATAAAATTATTATCAACTGTAATTCGCCATTCTCCAAGTTATTATCCATCCAAAATTACGTTTAATTGCTTCTGCAATCTTGAATTCATAACCTCAAACCAGCAAAACTTTATAAAAACATATTTTCTAGAGTTCCACGTTGAATTCATGCAATGTCACGCTAGACCCATATACATACAAGTCATGTAAGTTTTAAGTAATAAAATTATTAATTTCGTCATTTCGTGCCGCAGTGCCGCGCGACACATTCAGCAGACACAGACGACAGAGAATGTGCTTCCGCACGAAACATGGCGGCGGTGGCGACGCGCGCGCACGCGCGACTTGTCCGTATCGATGTAAAAGCAATATAGGTATGTCGGCTGGCAGAGCGCGTGTTGCGGAATCTATTCTTCCAAGACGTGTTTTATGATCTGTGAAAGACATGCATCGGCGGTCTGATGTGCTCATTATGGTTTTCGTATTGTACATGTGAGTGTGTTGTGTTAGTCGACCAAAGAGTAGCCAACCAACAACCGACAACCAACTCGGATGTTTATTTCACGTGATATTCGATTCAATCCCGTCATTTGATGTTATAATACAATAATTTGCCACTGACATATCAAAATAACACACTTACACTTACACGTATGCATGGTAAATTATACCTTTACATAGAAACTACTTTTATTTACTTTCAAACAAGACGTTTTTGATGTTTTTATAGAAAAATTATTTAAAAAACATAAAAACTAATCAAAAATGATAGAAAATAATAGTGTTGGAATGAAACTCGCTGCGTTATTGTAACAAAGTGGACTATTAGTTATAACAGTTTTTTGTAAATGGAATAGTTGTGAACTAGAGCGCAAATCGACGCAAACTACGAGTACATTAGTCGCATTTTTATTAAATTTATTTTTAGAGGTCAAGATGGAAACAGACCAATCAATTCTTAACTTGAAAGTACAACGACTGCAATAATAAAATTTCTTTTGACGTAATTTTATCATATTAATAATAATTCACCAAATTTAAACTTTGCTCCCCTTTATACCCTTCCCACGTCACTCCTGCATCATTATTATAATTAGTACAATGCGTAAACTTTGGAAACTTGTTAATTTAATTTTAGAGCCTTCATCACCAATTATTTTAAGCGTGCCAACTCATGAAACTATTAAATTCTGTGCAGATGATATCATATAATGATTCAACGCAACACAACGCACCGAAAACGCAGATGTTCTAAACTCAAACAAACCCCTCCCGAATATGAGTAAAATATCGCTATAAGCTATAATACATCTGTTTTAATAATGTATAAAGTTAATTACAAGTTGCGAAATAACTTTTGCTATAATTTGATGAGTTTCTTAATTAAAATGTCTTGTATTATGTTAATTTGGAGATTATATGTGCGAAACTTATGATTATTATGCAAAAATGGTTAAAAATAAATTTTAAAAACAAAAAAGAGGTTTGGAGGCGCCGGGTATCGATCCCGGTACCTCTCGCATGCTAAGCGAGCGCTCTACCATCTGAGCTACGCCCCCTGTATGTCTATATCCTACCGCAAACAAACTCGAGCACCTTTCAAATTAGAAATTACTTAAAACTGCTCTACTTTTTTTTCATACTCGTCGATAAATCACACATAACATTAACTACACTCACTACACGGAAAGAAGACATCAATATAATATTACAAAGCACTTCTGTGTGAATACAATCCACAAAAAACATAATCAACGCATAATTTTGATTCGTTGTCTTTGTTTGAACACAAAGTCATCTAGCCGCGAGCGCGATGCGCAAAGATAATTTTTTGTTTCGTTATTGTCGTCGGCGTTTTTTGTTTGTTCCAGCGTCGGCCGGCGTATACAGAGTATAGTATAGCTTTTTTTATGGAATGTGAATTTACATGCTTCGCTTCCGGTGCATTGGCATCGCGGCTTTTTATGGTAATAAACATAAACCGGCGCAGCGAGCGCGCAACACTCGCGAGGTTTTAATCTCATTCCCGCTGCTGGAATCGCATTTGTTCATTTTGTCTTTGACTAACTGGCATTTGCGGATGATGCCCAACTCACACACACTCAAAACGCAGAGTGCATGAAGAGTTAGAGTAGCGAGTAAATTTAGAATTACTCCCATGCGTCCACAAAAATAAATAAAACAGAAATTCAACTTGGATTTAATTAAAATATAAAATTAATTTGGGATTTTTTTCTTTCTTCTTTGAATATGCAAAAAATTAAAAATTACTCACCAATAAATTAATTAAGCACTAGAGTTACGATTTGAGACAAGATCTCAAGGCACTAAATTTGTTAAATTTATCGTCGCTTGGCACTAAATAACACACAATAATTTAATAATTCAAATGCGTCCGTAGAAAATACAATTATAAATTAAATATTTATTAATTTAAGTAAAAAAAAATTATTTTGCAGCACCAATTTAATTTTTTTCACGCTCGCTCGATGCGCATGCAAATTCAAGTTTTACAGAAAAACTAGGATAACGGCAGGCGGGCGCTTGTGTGACTCAGGACGTGCGGTCCATGTATGTGCGGCGAGAGTCGTGGTGTGCTGGTGGTGCCACGGAAGTGTCGAACTTGAATGAGCTACCTAGCGCGTACGTGCGGACGAGAAACACAACCACGCCGCCGCTCACTTCTTCTTCACCACGGCGCGGCGCGAACGGGAAACGCCGAAATGACTCGGCTACAAAAAGCGCACGCGATGCACCCATCAGCCGGCGCGGGGGTGGGAGATGCATTTTGATATTACATTTATTACGATGACTACAACGACACTACAAGCATTATATGCACACACAGTTTACACACGTTTTATGTATGCTTACAGCGTACATGCTTTTTTAGGGCATGCTGCATGAAATGAAACATACAGGAACTATTTTTAATTCAGCGTTCATTGATTTTGACGAAATTGTTGACTCATACTTTTTGTTTGCATTGGGCACAAGAACGACAATAGAATTATGGTTGAATTAATAGTTAATTTTAATGAGAATGTTTTTTTTCTGTCTTTTTTGTAAGTTGTGTGAAGGTTACTTTAGGGTTAAACGAATATAAACGAAGATGAATTTCTGTCAAAAACTTTTGACATTTAACTAACCTCAAAATATGTCACAAGTTTACACACTTACAGCAACTTTAGGAAATATTTTAAGCAAAATACATTTGTTTTAAGAAAAAACAGGTAAAATATTGTCAAAATTTCTAATAAAACCAAAAATTGCTATTATCTTGAACAAATCCTCAGCAAAATACCAAAAAATTCCATAGATGTCAACGTCTAACGATAATAAATGTGAAATTGACTACAATTGAGATGCGTACGAGATACAAGCCCCTTACGCATCCAACCCTCACCACGTGGACCCATCAATGCGACCCTCATCTTATTTATTGCCTCTTCAAATCACCCACCAAAAAAAATTCCTCAAAAAATTTAATTTTTCACCATTTCTAATCAAAATTTCATCAAAAAATACAAAATAAACAAGAAAAAGTGCAAATATATTACGTTGTTGTGTGTGCATAGTGCACATAAACGTAACAAAACAGGAAACGCATATTTCTTCACCACCCCCGCCTCCCCAACAATCAATATTGGTGCGGCACACGTCTCGTCTCGTGAACAGGAGGGGTGGGTCCTGCTGGGTAGGCGTCTGGAGCACCAAGCGCACCCCCAGAGCAGAACAAACGCGTACTCTACTCTACCCTGCACACACACACACCCAAACATTTACCATTTGGACTCGTTTGTTATATTTTACGTATGCACCCCAGGTTTTAGGTCAGTTACCCGCCTGGCGTCGCCGCCAACTTGGCAGGCAAGTCTCTCAATCGCCCCCTGCGACGCTGCTATATATCCCTACTCGGCGAAAATATCCTCTAGTAATAATCAAGGGAAAAACACGGGGTAGTGTGTAGTACTGTAGTGTATAGTGCAAAGCGACATTCTCGTGGTCCTCGACGCGTGAAGCAAATATTTAATGTTTGTCCACAAACATCTTCATGAGCAATTCATTGAATACGAAATTTAAACGATACGCAAGAATGTTTTATATTAGACTAACTTTTGCCCGCGACTTTGTCCCGGTAGTGTTTAATAAAAATGTAATTTTTTCTACTCTCTTTTTCTAGACATGGTATGTGTCAATTCTATCAATAAGATTCGCAATTTTATTTTAAAGAAATTAATTATATAAAGAATAGCTAATAATGCACTTTAGCGCGCCATCTCGGATTCAACTATTTAACTATAACTATGATTGAATCTCAATGCCAACTTTTATCCTATAGAAAAGGGCTGTCTTTAGGGTTTTCCCGGCAATTATTCGAATTTTTCTCGCTGTAAAAACCAACCTTGGACTTTAACAAACATTAAAAAAAAAGAATTGGTCAAATTGGTCGAAGCGATGTTGAGTTATGCGTTTACAAACATATTTTGCAATTCATTTTAATATTATAAATATTATAGAAAGTCAAAAACGCCATGTATGAATGAAACCACATACACAGCGTCGATGGTAATAAATTTAATTTACAACCATCCGTGTAATTAACTCGCGTGTAATTAAACTAAATAACAAAATAATGCCCCGCCCCATATGGATACCGACCGCCATCAATGAACTGTTGTTGTCGGTCGCGGCCAACACTGAATATTATGCAGATTTGGCGCGCCGTGCAAGACATAATCCATCATTATCGCTATTGTAGGTTAATGTAAACGCCAACGGTCGGAGCAGTTGTATGTTGTGGATTAAGTTGTGTGTGTGTGTGTGTGCATCGCCCTCGTTGCGCGCGCGTATAAATTCGATATAAAAAGCAGCGGTGAGCAATTAAAAAAAAGCACGCCCGCTCGTACGCGCTCAATCATTCACGTGTGCGTTTAAGCATGCATGAATGACGTGTTTAAACGCTGCGAAATATTATTGCGAGCTTTTCAGTCCGTACGTCGTCGATTTCGCGAATGCGAGTATGCGGCATGCAAATTGTGAAAGCACGCAACCGCCGCCAGTGATAATTAATTAATTATATCAAACGCAAACCCACAACGTTGTTATTAATTTATATTATCATCACCCTCAAAAGTAAATATTTAAATTTCGACCTGTTTTTGCCAAAAATTTGCACATTCGACTGCACATTCATATTTTATTTTATAGCGAAAAATGTTATTTTTCGGCGAAAAATAAGTAATATTAATATTAATCATTTTTGTTTGTTGTGATGGTGATGCATGTTGTTTGATAAATGTTTGAATTCAGTGTCAGCGCAATGATGAGCGATAACCATAAAGAAATTCGAAATCGGAACACGGTATACGGCATTGTTCGGCGTGGAATGCTGAGGCGCATAAATCATAGTTACGACTTAAATGCGGCGATATTCGTTTCCATTACCTACCAGCATAGCTATTATCTAATAAAACCATGTTGTTGTTTGTGCTGTTCTCCGAGAATTAGCTGTAGTTACATTTTGATTATAAAAACGGCGATGAAAAGTGTAACAGTGCAAAATATCTCAATTTATTTGTATTAGGCAACAAAATTTAGAAATTTTAAAGGAATAAATAGTTAATTGTCAGTTTAGAAGCTTGTTTGCTCGCCTAATTCAAATAAAAATAAAAATTGTTTGGAAGAAACAAGAAAATTTTGTTTTAGAAAAATTTGAAGTTTTTTTTCTGAAATAGGTTAAGTAAACGTCAAATTTTGACTTTTGTCAACTCAATAATGACGTCACAAGCATTGTACCAAGCGTAAAGGCGCGAATTTCAAAAATAACTAACTAAAATGTCATTTTTCTCAACTTAATCAACAATTTTTACAAAAATGTCTTTTTCTTTGTGAATAATATCGATTTCCGATCATTAAAGAACAGTTTTTCAAAAGCCGTGTGTTAAAAGTTAATATTTATGTATTTCTGTTGGCTTGTTGAAGTTTAAACCGATTAATAATTCACTTTACACAACAAAACCACTACAAACGTTGATAATATATGCGTTCAAAGCAAAGTTATTCCTCCAACATCAAGTCTTCCTCCAGTTTAAACAATTCTCGCGTTTTAATTGAATTATCGCCGAGCTTTAATTAACTTGTTAAGTTATCCGTTGCCGTCAATTATAAAGTAATATTTCTCAGACAAAACGTTATAAACGCTCCCAGGAATAAATAAATCCACCGGCTTCAAATTGTTATTTATTTTGCACTTGAATTGTGCGGATCTATTGAAAGCTGATTGCAGCCAGCATTTAATAAACTAACAACACACCAGCGAGCCTGGTGAACGTCCATCGACGTCGAACGTAGTGCGCGCGTGGCAGGCAGCGAAGAAAAAGAAAACAAACAAATCAGTTTCGAGCGTCTGCACGTAGACAACACGCCGCTTGTGCTCGACCGTTGCAAAGTCTGTTGAACTATATTTAGAGCAGATAGTCGTTATAATTGCAACAATAGGCAAACGTTATTAGCGAACGCATTTCACCTGGGTGTGCGCGCCGCCTTTCGTCGGCCGTCAGACGCGCTGCGAACAAGGCGCAAGTCGAAACCACGCCAGACGAGACGAGAATTGAAAAAACAAACGCAACAAGAAAATTATTTCGAACCGGAACAGCCAGACACGATGTAATGTAATGTCATTGCGACATGTTTTGGGAGGAGACGCGCAACAATTTCGCATTCAATCACAAGCAGATCAAGCCAATTACAAAACAAGTTATAAGGGTGAAGAAGAGTATTATCACACCCACCCTGCGTGATATAACTACCTTGAACATCTTCAATGCATATTTTTAATTGCACACTTGAAAGCGTGCAGCCACTTTGAAGTGATCAGAGATCAGGGGGAGTGTGCTGCGCGCTGGGGAAAACTGTGCAAGAATAGCTCCGAAAGCCGCCGCGCAGCATGCCCACACGAATCGAGCGGTCGTTAACTCGTCGGAGAGCAATTATTATTATTATAGAATCGTCGAGATGGGGAAGGGAGGCGCCGTCAGAGAGAGAGAGAAGCTTTGAACGCGCGCACAGCCGAGCGCGTTTCTCTCATTATTCAGCGCAAATCACCATTATTAATTAACTGTAACCGACGGCCCGCTAGGAAAATTAATCTCGAGTCATGAGCGATGACCCTAGGCAACCAGATATACACGAAATGTGATATACGTTATTAATTCACTCACCTGGATTTTCATAGATGGCATTGTACACGATGAGGGCGGCATCATCATCCCTCAAAACGTCCCATAATCCGTCACAGGCCAAAACAAGGAAGTCTTCGGTGCCATCCAGAGCGTATTCACGCACGTCCGGTATCGCATTAATAAAGGGTTTGTATTCTGAATCGCCTGCAGTCGCATAATAATAAATATTAATAAAACTCGTATGGGGAATAATTCGAATATAAATTACCGATTGCTCGTGAAACGGCCAATTGTCCATTGACACGCCATGTACCCCAGTAAATGACACTGCCGCCTTCGGCTTCGATCCGCTTGCGCTCGTCCTCGCGATCTGGCTTGTGAGGGCGCACACATTGTTCGACCAGCCCTTGTCTTGCCAAGATCGCTTGCGAGTCCCCAACCCATGCGACAAACAAACTTTTCTCTTTCGGACGCAGTAGCGCACATAACGCCGTCGAGCCACCGGAAAAGTTCTGCAGGGGGAAATAAATTGCGAGCATTAATCTCAACCAGCAGAAAAGTTTTAAGTGTGCAACTTACTTCGACTTTACATTTCTCGATGAACAAAAGGTCCGTCCGGCAAAAGGCTTCTGTTAAGGCATCGTCCGGCTGACCGGCGAAGGATTTGCTTTCGGCGAGGTATTGATGAAGGTGAGCGGCGCTGTAGGCGGCGGCATCTTGTCCGCCATGACCGTCAAAGATTGCATAGTAACTGGACGGACTAACCTCCTATAATATCGAAAGAAACACTCAGTAAATACAAAAGTTTGTAATTTATATTCGTAAAACTTACACTTTTGTTAAAAATAGTGTTCAAATCATGCACAATGACGTGCCTATCTTCCATGCGGCGACGGCTGTTCCGCACCGCATGGTAACTGACCAAATTGTAGGGAGGACCCGGGGACGGCAGCGAGCACAGCATACTGTTGTCCAAATACCTGAGACATATTTCGTTGACTTGTAGTATCACCGATTGCATAAGCTTTAGCGGTTCGTAGGCTAAAAAAAAAAAAACAGCAAAACAGTAACAAATCGTCGGCCATTTTGAATTTCAAGTATTCACCATTTTCTGATGTGTTGAATCCGCACGCGATTGGATCCTTTTTGCAGTTGGTGCGAACTTCTTCGATAATAATCTTGATTAAAGGACTGAGCAAACTTTTTGGGCATTTTCTGCAAATAGAAAACATTTATTATTAATTTCTATTAAAAATACAACCAAAACATGTAATTAAAGTTGCCTATGTTAAAAAGGTGTAATAAAGCAAATAATTTTACAATTTACTATCATTTTTTGGTTGATTTTGTATACACAGTCTTGATATAATACAGTAAATAATACTAAAGTTACAATCAAATTGTAAGACAAGAAATAACTCTTCGCATAGTAAAATTCACATTAAATCCCAAACAGATACACACATTATTCATTTAAAATCATCGATAATTCTTTGATATCACATTGAAATTGTTTTCATTTACAAGTACAAGGACTCTGCTTTTGCTTAAAACCTATTAGACATTCTAGCAAATCTCAATTGCGTCCCAAATTTGGTTATTTCTCAATTAGTTCCCATTACTGCAGGCCACATCAAGTTTTACTTAGCATGACAGCGCTCAGTAAGAAAATAGAATACTGATACATGCAAATACAACATCATCGTCAAAATTCTCCAGTTGTTTTCGTCACACAAATAAAAATTTCCATTAGAAAAAATAAACATTGATTCTAACAATCGTCGCGTCCTGCTTCAATCCAATTGATACTTCAATACAATCGATCTAATCACCAAAGTCAGAAATACTGATCCATTTCTTTGTTCCGGGTGCTCAAACACCGTACAACGCAGCAAGTCGACCTTTGAGTAATGGCGGAAAAGTGCCATAGACTTCCTCCCAGTTGTTACCCATGTGCTGCTTGTATTCCATTATCATGTAAGCAATTTTTTTACGTAACTCAGTCTCGACATCGCTCCAGGACGCGGCCGCATCGCAGAAATAAATGAAATCATCAGCGAATACGTCGGGATTACGCATTATTAATTCGCACAAACCGCGGAATGCATTTTCTTTATCCTCACAATCCGCTACATTCCGAATATTTCGACAGACAGGCCGCATTAGTGTGCGTAAATAAGGAGACACCTCTGTAGGACAAACCAACCCCAGAATACAGAATGTAATCGCAACAGTCTTGTGCATATTCTGCAAACCATCCGTACTCTGCAGAATCTCCGCCACATGTTCAATAATCTTGCCTGCATATGGCGCCATTGCGGATTCCATGGCAATACACAATTTGTTAATCACCCACGCAGCGTTATTACAAGCGCCATTGAATCGCTTATCGAGATTCTCAATAATCAACGGCATAAAGACATGCACATGCTGTGCGACGTACGGAAAACATAGATTCACCATCTCGCCGAGCAGCGCTAGACCCGGCTGACGTACATTGATAGATTTATCTTGTATGGCTCCATATAGTTGATCAATAAAATTCAAATTAACAAAAAAGCTGGCAAACTGTCCTTTCAAAGTACTGCAGAGTGCAACCAAGAGATCCATGGCACCACAGACAAGATTCTTATCATATTCTTCATCGGAATTATCGCCGAGATTATTTTCTGTGAGTATACTCGTACATTTGACATAAACAAGCTCAGCATAGGGAGCGAATTCATCACCGACTGAAATCACCACGTTGGATAAACACTCGCAGATTGCAAGAAACTCCTCTGGATTGTTATAATCATCCAACGTGGTAAATCTATCAAGTAACCTTGGCATAAGTACACCCAAAACACTCGTAAAATGAGAACCAACGCCTTGCGCCAAAACTCCAATGGCGTCGTAAAGCAAAAACAACGAGCGTGTTTTGTAAATATCAAAACCACGCACAAACGCTTGTGTAATAACATCTATATAAGCCACCAGTTTAATCTTGGCCTCCTCTTGAAAGAAACAAAACGAAGAAATAGCCGCACGTTGCACACGCTTGTTATCATCTAGAGAATGCTCCAATAGCGACTTCAGCGTTGCCAAAAACAGCTGATCATCATAAACGATATACCGTGTATATCTACTGAGGGTCCAACAGGTAATGCTACGCACCAGCGCCGAGGGATGATCCATACACTCCAAGAACAGCGGAAGTAAGTCAGCCAAGTGTTTCGCAAGCGAATGGAAGCAGCCATCGGCAATGGCGCCGAAAGCAAGTATACCGCACTCTTTGAGTAGTGCATCTTCAGAGTCAAGATTGGCTAGGATTAATGGTAGGGCGATATCGACGAGTTCACTGCCGAAACGTATCGCGAGTGAGTCCAGTGAAGCTGCGCTGCATTTTCGCAGCGTGCATGCAATATCCGGATCGTCATCGTCGTCCGATGCTTTGGCAAAAGGTTTCACATCCTGGGCGCTGTCCTGAGTATCCAGGTCTTTTCCTAGGGTATCTTTAAGAACTATCAGTTCATAATCAGAATATCTAAAATAAAATTCATTAATTTTTACATAAAAATGGGTAAAGAGTATAATAACCTCATATTTTTAAGGAGAATAGGAATCAACATTTTGAGATGCGCACGTAACATTCCAACACACAACTGGAGTTTGGAAAGCGCCAGCCAAAATTCCCCAGCTTGCTGGGCAATATCCGAATTGTCATCCACAGATTTCGTAATCATGTAACAGATAACATCGTTCATCGCCGGCAGAATAGTATCATCTTGATTATTTACAAATGTGACAAACCCTTGGACAACAGCAAGAATAATTTGTGGATGTTCATCAATCGCGTGCGATATTAACTTCTCCAGATAACCTCTCCGATCAAAATCAGCATTTATCAAGTAATAGTGTTTCTGTAGGGTTTCATTGAGGATTCGGAATGCCCATTTCCTGACTTCCACACTTCTATGTCCAGTCAACTCAACAAAAGTCCCCAGTAGACCTTTTATTGTTCCATCAATTTGAGTGGAGTAATTCAAACTATTCAAGTAATCCTCAGTCACTAAGACTAGAGTCTTCATTGCAGCCTCACACACATCATCATTGCCTGCTGATATCAGATTGAGTATAACTGAGACTATGTTGCTCATGCTTGCAAAGCCTTCCTTCTGCACCATGACATTAATGAGTACTGAGGCACTCAATCGTACTTCTCTGCTGGTGTCACTCAGCATCGCAAGACATTTGTGCTGCATTTGGTGTTTCACATAGACTGGAATGTTTGAGTAGAGGTAAACAATGTTGTTCTTGAGTATGAGTCCAGCCAGTGCTCGTGTCCTGTCATCAAATGTCTGATTGCTCTCACAGACCAAGAGTAGATAACTGCAGAATTCTGGATTTTGCTGTAGTAGGCGTAGATTTTCTTGCACATTGCGTTGGACGACACTATCGGGTATAAACGAGTCCTCGAGCACGGCGAGTACTTGCTTGAGAACGTCTTCTTGCGGCGTCCAATCCATGATTTGCAGGTTAGGTGCTCCGTTCGGATGAGTAACCGATACAAGCGATGCTTGTCACATCAATATTCAGCCATCAAACACGCACGTAACGAAAGAAAACATTTGATCTCGGATTGCGTTAAACACTGAATGCGCACTGGCGATGGACGGGTGCCTAACGCATATCTGATTGATTACGTTTTGTTGGGAGCGCAGCGCCTTTGCAGAGCCGTGTGCGCGAACGGGCGCTGCGTAGCAGCCAGCTCAGAGTCGAATTGACAAACAAGGCAGGCGGCAGGACGTCAGGGCAGGACGCAGGATACACTCGCAGGGCTGGAGGGGAGTAGTGCATATGGCACACAGCGGAGCGTCACACGTCATTCACGAGCAATGATGGTGGCGGATCAGCGCATGATGTTGCGCAATTTGCGTGTTTTCCATAAAATAAAACTGAATTATGTCAATTTCTATAAATTTTCAGGAAAATTACGTCGCATTACTAATCAATAGAGTAATGAAATCAATATAAATTGTATTCAATATTATATCGACAAAGAATTAGAGTTTTTGTGTTCATTTTGATAGAAAATTGATGTTTTAGGTTAATTTTCCGAGCGGAAACCGCCATATTGAATCATAAAACTGTTTTATAGCCGCAGAGAAGTAAAGTTTTGGTTATTTTAAGCCATAAACTTGTTTTTTATCCACATGCACACAATATTTAATTTAATTTAATAGTTTTATATTAAATTATGGCAATTTGTGCGCGTTGCGTGTATTTTCTAAAGGAAAATAACAAATTAAATATGTTAAAAGTGTAAAACACAATATTTTACTACACAAAGAGAAAGAATGATAACACTTTTAGTGTTTACCTACGTGTAAGTATTAAAAAACAACTTTTCGCTCGAGTGCGCAAAATTGAAGCCTATTACCGCAGAAAACAATTTTTGCTACAATCGTTGGCGTTAAATGTATTCATTTAAGATTGTTTCATACGAAAAACAAACAATCGTCGTTTGTTATGAAACAAAAGTGACGAACGCACAAACTTTCCATTTACCAAACAACGCCTATTATTTTCACTCATTAGAATAATAAATTTACAAGCCGCGCAAACCGCTAATTCGCAACATAATAATAAACACAAAACAATTAAATTCATGAATGCATAAAACAAACCACATAAAAATAATACGATTAACATTTAAAAACTATAAAGTACACCATTTGTGGTCGCAATCACATCCTATGATACACGCACAACACACCACCATTTCTAATAATTTATTTATTTATAGAGATCAAACAATCACACCTTCCCGCACAGTCGGCGCGCTATTAATTTAGCAATGAGTCACGAATGTCACATTTGACTCACTTTTCCACGACATTTATCGACACGAATTTAATTTATATATTGCAAAACACGCCCGGATCAAATAGTACACAACTTATCAACAGAAAACAAACTGATGATAGCAACAGCAAACGGATTGCAGACATTTTACACATTGTAAACACACAAACAACTCACACACACACACATCGAATACATTAGATATTAGATTGGGTAGATTTAGATTGATGTAATTACGCTCTTGTGATTATAAAACGAGGAAAAAAGTGCTAACGACACGAGTGAGTGCCGAGCGCCAAGCGCAAAACACCCGGTGCGTGGTATTAGTTTATTAATTATGCACGAGAAATTCTTAACTATACAGGTTACTACATGAAAAACAACTAAATAATAATAAAATCCGCCATTGAAATAAAAATTTGTTTTAAAAATACAAAATTTACGTTGAATAATTTTCGTAATTTTCAATTTTCGTAATGTTAATTAGTCTAATTAAACCCAAACGAGACGAGAATAGATGAGCAGCATTAAGAATACGCTTGTAATGCAATAAAATACAAACAATTTTTTCGTGCCATTATTATTAATGCATGTAATATTCCATCCACCGACCGGTTATTTATATTTTTATGCATAGAAATTAATAAATAAATAAATTGTGCTGTGGGGTGTCTTTGTATTGTTGTGTTACTATGACAACACAATAGTTGTAATCACCTTCGGGGGTAATTTACCACGAAGCAACAAAAAGAATATAAAGAGTCGTTGCATGACTGCTGGTCGCGCAACACGTTATTACAAAAAGCAAAAAAAGAAACAAAAGACGAACGGCGATTGCGCTGCGCTTACTTTTCGGTGAGATATTGCGTGGTCCAATCGATGATCCCGCCGACGACTTCGACGTTGATCAGCTTGTAACTCGCCAGCTTCACAGGTAACTGCTCGTTGGGGTTGACGGTCTTTGCGAAATGTTCGAAAAACTGCCGATAGTCCGTTAGATAATCGTCGCGGTTAGCCATTATTGCAAAGTGAGGAAAACAAAACACTGCGAGTGCAAAGATTACTATACACACTGCCCGCTGCTCGTGGTGCGCGAGTTTCTTGTTAGTTGTGTGTTTTTTCTACGATGTATCACAGGCAACAACACTTGTTTGTCGAGTTTATTTGCACTGAACAATTAGCGGCGCGGTTTCGCGTGATGCTCGTGATCGGGCGGCAGCGTCTGCGTGAGATTCGTTTGCTTTTGGGTGACACTCCGGTGCGAGCGGAAGAGTGGTCGACGGAAATTGCGGGATTGCGGGGCTGGGAATGTGTCATGCAGCAGAGATCTAACCAAACACTCACTCCGACACTCCTCGGCGAGCGCGGCCCTTCTCGCTTCTCGCACGGTACGGCACCGCGGGCGCACACGCACCGCTAGCGTTTTTCCACGCTTCTTCTCTTCGTTGTGCTTACTGCTAATCGGCACGCGTTTTGTCTTGCTCGCACACGTTACGCACCGCTATCTCCGCTACTACTACCACCGCCGCGATTCGTGCACCGTTGCACATCAACGCACATCGTTGGCACGCGCTTGTGTTAGTGCGTTTTTTTGAGCATTTTCCGGATCTTCCGGATAGCGCATCTGTCAAGACTGACAGTGCTGCCAACTATCACGAGTTTTAATTTTGACGAGTGAATAACAAGCAAGAGCAAACGTAAATTTTTAACTGAAAGTATTTTGTTGCTCTATTAGGCTTTATATCCTTTCAGAGGTTTTGTTATTGTACGAAATATGTCCTTATTTGTCAAATCTACTTTCCATTCGTTTCTATTCGGCAAACTTCGCGAATCACATGCTAACTCGTGACACATTCAAAATGGCGGCATTTTCAAGTTCGCTGATGATTTCTAAGTAAACTAATTTAATAAATGCTACCTAATTACATGATCGTACAACTTGTGTCAAAAGTAGGCTCAATTTCACCTTTGATTTCTTTACTTTTAATATTCAAGTAGGTGGCTTCATATTCCTTCTGCATATACTCTGGCAGTGGTTTACTCCAATCTTCTGGAGGGTTCTTCCTCTTTTCCCACACATCATTGTCATAATGTGCTTTCATGCGTTCGAAACGTCTGATTTTCTCACTAGCAATTATTTCTTTCTAAAAATATGTATAAAATTTAAATACCTAACCTTAAAATTGATAATTTGTGCACAATTTTAGTCTTACACCAGCTTTAATGTCTCTGTTGGCTTCCCATTTGTATGAATTATCCAAGTCGCGTTTCCATTGTGTGCAGTCAGTGCTATGGCCATCAACAAAGTATTGTTGAAAGCGACTTTTATTGACCGACAATCGGAATATTCATCATCATAAACTACGCTTGGTCGAATCTACGATTCATTGCCATATAATAATGTAGGTCATATATTAGAACATTAAATATTACCATCCATTCGTCTGGTAGACTGTCTTCTTTAGGTTGAGTATTCTTTGATTCATTTTCAGGCATTTTTAAATATTATTGCAACTAATAAAATGATATAACCTCGACGGAAACAAGTACTACTAACATAGGCAATCAATATTACAAGAACTAAATAGTTTAGTGTCGGAAATTATGGATATTTTTTAAAGATAAAAGTTGATTATTAATTTCACTGTTTTCAATTATCTTTACTAATTATGTGCAATTTGTCTTGTTTTTCAAATAATTTTAAACATATTTTATGATTTGGTATAGGCAACTCAACATACACCTGAACAGCAGTACACTTCCGCATAATGGATTTGGTGGGTCATTTTAAATGCGAAAAGAACGAAAATCTCAATAAGTTCTTGAAAGCAGCTGGTTTATCATTCATAACACGATTGTTTGTAAGATGGTCTAAACCTACCATGGCAGTTTTGAAGTTAGAAGATTTATGGTCGATAACAGTCAGATCCACGTTCTCATCACGTGAAAAATCGTTTCGAATTGGTCAAGAAACTACAGAATTCTTACCAGGAAAAGTTATAAGGGTATTCACACAACTCTCCTAAACTAAACTACCTGAACGTAAACCTATTTCAGAGCGTATCTTCTATGGAAGACGGCAAACTGGTAACAAAAATGTTATTGATGACAAAATTAACACAACAACCTATTACGAATTTGGTCCGAACTCCCTCACAATCAGAATTGTTGAGGAGAAAACAGGTATTGAAGCACGACGCATCTTCAAAAACTTCCGACTAAATTATAAATGTTCCTAGCTATACACGCACAATAGTATTTCTTGAGTTTTATGAATTTTGATCACTTGTGACAATTAACATTGCACTCAGAATTTTTATAACCATTATAATCATGAACAATAAAAGTTAGTAACATATTCGTACGAAAATAGACGAATTTAAAGAATTTATAACACATTTCAAAATAAATTAATACATAATTAATCTGCGGTATTATATTACTATGTAATTTATATTAGCTGTTATGTAGAAATCAAAATTTTATGTGACTTGCTTGAGTAGTACCTGTAGTGCAACCAAAATTTGTTTTTGTTTAAAACACAAATAATAATTATCATCTCTTCCTGCAACTATTTGTCGCAGTAGGTCATAGACGTAGCAAACAAGATCTTTTGTTTGTTCTTCTTCTTCTTTTCTGTCCGCACTTTACGTTGTTATCGCCCACTGCGTCGACATCGTGCGACAGAGAGGCTTTCTCTAAAGCCATCGCGATTGCATCGCTAAAACTGCTGTTGTAAGCCGGCGCCGGGACGTAATCTTCATCTTCGTTATCGCTGTCTACCCTCACCTGCCTTGGCGTGGCTGTGAGCTTTGAGCCGGTGACGTTAATCAAACGGAAAGATTCCACCTGCGAGATTTGTGGAGATGATTTAAGTTGCGGCCAAGATGGTTGTTGGCGCTTTGCAGTTAACATCTTTAAAGAAATAATTACTTTAGAAGGTAATTAGGACATTTAAAGAGAGATTGTTGAATAGGGGACTGACACAAATTAATATAAATTAATAATTTGTGTTAATTATCCTATCATTTGTTCTAGCATTTTGTTAATATTCATTGAAATTAAAAAAAAATCCATGAATTTAACAACAAAATGCAAATATTTTAAAAATTAGTAAATTTACCGTAGCAAAAGATGGTCCTGATACTTCTCCATCACCCTGACTCCGTAAGGAAACAGGTGAAACACTTCTCGACGTAGATAAGGAATCTTCACGCATTCTTTCTTTACCCATCGACCCGGGGCTACTCCCAAACTCTGGAAACTGCACCTGCGACTCTAACTCAATATTCGCCGAAGGAATTTTCCCCATTTGTCGATTTTCCTCTTCATTAATCTTTTTCTCCCTGCGTTTTTCTTCTCTAGCACGTTTCTGACGCCGTTTCTTTCTCAACCCTAGCTGTTCTGAAAACTCATCAGCAGTTTCCTTGTTGATGCATGAAGATTGCAGCTGAATTTCAGCAACTTCAAACTGGCAAGTCACCGGTAAATGCTGCAAATACCGAAAACGATTGCGTAACTCTTCAGTCATCGACCCGCCTTCCTTCTCAACAATGCGTCCGGAGATTGTCTTTGGTGAAAACTCCAGTGAACCGTAAGTATGCTCCAACATCCTTACATTGACTGAATGTAGATATATATGCTGACCATCAGCGGCCTGATAAAAGTAGAAATACTTCATAGGAGGATCGCTAGTTGTTGATGCGAATGATGCCAGCTCACTGGATGGTTGTTCCTCGCCGCTGAGCATATCGCTGCTTGAGCTTTCGAACCGTTCGCGCGGTTTTACTTCGTTGGATAAATTCGCCAAAAGAATATTTTCACGCTCTTGAAGTTTGGCGATAGACTGCTCGATGAAGCAATTCTCTGATAAGTCGATTTGCTCACTGAGCTGAGCCTTCAACTCCAACTTTTCGCGTTCGATGATCGCCATGATATCGCAATTGTTGGCGATCAACAATTTGCAGTTGACATTCGGTGATTGCGCGTCCGAAACAAAGAATGGTTGATCTTCGCTTGTATTGATTGCCGTGTCGATCGGATATGCAATTAGAGAACCGCGAGCGCGCTTCATCAACTTGAACGTGATCGCTTCGTTCACGTTGAATGACGGATGTGAGACCGCCACAACACTGAAATTACATCAAAAACGTTTCTGAATATTGCGCATAGAAAATAATAAAATAAATATGTCGTAAGGGGACTGACACAGTAGAGTATGAGTACACCACCGTGCTAATTATCCATACAGTTGATCTAGCACTAGACAATTTCATCAAGACACAAGAGTACTTGATAAATAACAATCTTGTGCAAATAAACGCTAAGAAATTGAATTAAACACCAACCTTTTGAGGTCTTGCTGATGTACTGCCTCATGGCAGATAGGGCATTTACTCCAGGACTTCTCAGACAATGCCAGGTAGTGTAGAATACAGGACCAACAATAGATATGACCGCAACGGGTCATTTTGGCTGCCGAAGGTGGATACAGGCAGATCGGACATGATGGGTTTTCATTAACTTGCAGATTCTGTAAATTTACATTACCAAAATAAACATTTTGCGAATATTCTTTTTAATAGTGTCTAAAAGCAAATGTATAGCACAAATTATGTTTAATTTATGCTGTTATAATATTTGCATTTAAATTGATTTTCCAAAGGTAAAATTTCACAAAAACTATGAAAGTTAATATGTACTCAACACTTTGGTAAAGATTTAAAAGAAAAAACTTGCAAAATGCTTACAATTTGTTCAATTAAACTCCAGTCAACAAGAGCATCAGGATTGTTCATGTACTGCTTGTAGTCCCCTGAAGATTGCACAATAAATTGACAACTGAAAGCAAAAACATCAAAATATAAATATTTGTAAAAGAATTGCAAAAGTTTTAGCAAAATGTTTAAGCGTTTAAATCAGTCCTACTATCAATGCTCACACAAAATATTCAAGCAAACCCTAAATATGTCATCATTTAATAATATTTTTCTTTTAAATAAATAAAAATAAATATAATTACTTTGCTTGAATGAAATGCTCCTTGTTGTACTTGTGCTTTCCAGTAGTCACCCATTTGTGACCGACATTGGGACTCCTCGCAGTATGTCCACCGCCAGTGTGATTCTCACGTGGCGTGTAATGAAAGTTGAGCAGATGATTCAAACTCTGCTTCTTGCTGCCTTGCACAAAAACGGATCCAACTTCCGGTTCCAGTTCATCCTGTTCTAGCCGGGTTGTATCTCGACTGCCTGCACCGCCAGCATTATTGCCAGGGATGTAGACACCACGTGTGCGCGGGCGTTTGTCGAAACCGCGCGCCCGTTGCGGCTGCGGTTTGCGAGATGGTTCAGATTTGTTGGTCGGAAAACTGCCGCCAGCCGGTTCACGGCGACGGCCGCCGCGCGGCAATTGCTTGCCACCCAGCGCATCTGCAACCAATAGCATCGCACATGTTAGCGAGTATATACGATGATGCACGAACAATAGTCACGACGCCATTTTGTAACGTATTCCGTAATAGGGTATGAGGTTGACTATTTTAGTGACATGCGCTCACCTTGGTTGTTCTTTTCGAATCAGATGGCTGGCCCTTCGCCGATGCCTGATTCGGGCGATTGCCTTTAACTTTTCCATTTCCTCCAGACTTA
Organism: Dalotia coriaria; assembly: GCF_025399875.1. NCBI lineage: Eukaryota > Metazoa > Arthropoda > Insecta > Coleoptera > Staphylinidae > Dalotia > Dalotia coriaria. The sequence goes on from NW_027045445.1 coordinate 9,683,341, forward strand.
CTTACTAAGGGCGCGCCGGATGATGGGCGTCCACCGCGTGGAGCGTTAGCGACACGAGATGATTTCGTAGGACACATTTTACAAAGCCATGTTTATACCAGTCTAGCCGAAAAAATGTGCACGAACGCTATCGTATTCAATGCGCGTGCAATATACTTGCTGGGTGGAGGAGTGCTTCCGGAGACGGGTTGACCTTCAGGTCGGGGAGCTGAGGACCCCCAGGCGGCTGCCGGACGCGATGGATATCCCTATCAGGGCGAACGAAACTGTCTCGTTCACGCCGCTGCAATGGCGACGGGAATGCACTACGCACGGACAAGTCACCCGGCCAACAAAACACACGAAACAAGCGCATGCGCCATAAAAATCACTTCCGTTCTCATCCCGCACACATTAGATTTTAAAATGTAGCAAACAAATTCTACGTTTTTTATTTAAATATCAACAACAAGTAGCTATATTTAATGTTTTATTTATGCATGTAAATTATATTTACAAATACGCTTTTAGTTTGGGTGATTAATTCACGAGCAACAACGCAAATGAAGATTTAAAGCAACATCACCACTAGTGACGTCTGGCGGTGAATTTGATCACTAATCATAAAATGTCATCACCCTGACCTGTCAGGTGATATCAAAATAAGTAGGAGTCTTGGGGATCAGGACAAGTACGACGTATTTATTTACTTTATTGTGATAGTGAGTATGCATTTCACGCCACGAATGATTGATTAGTGGAAAATCGTCATCGTCGCCGCCGGAGCGGAGCATCAATAATTCAGCGCTAAGAGTGAGTGAATGAACCACACGTCAGCCCAATCAATTCCCGAGCGAACTCGGTCATGTTTCCCATGCCAGTCGAACGCGAACTCTCGTCGAAAGTCGCGACGCTGGTGACCCAATGCAATCGCAACTTTTTACACGATTATTGCGCGCCTAATTGCTCAACATATTGCGCCATAGCTACATGATTACTTTTGTGCTCGCCAGACCAACTCTACCAGCCGCAAAATGGTGCTGACCACTGCAGAGGAGCCGCAGGTGAAGGAGACTACAAGTACAAGTACTGAAGGTGGTGCCACCGAAGGGGAGGAAACCCGTGATGAGCGGACATTTGAGTGTAATATTTGTTTGGATACTGCAAGAGATGCTGTTGTCAGTTTGTGTGGGCATTTATTCTGGTAAGCATTCAAAACTTTTCAATTATTTAAGAAAAAAGAGAGAATTTTGATTACTAGAAACTTGTTTATGAAAAAATCAGGTTTATATGCGTAATTGTGTCAAAATAGGGCTGAAATTTACAAGCAAAATAAAGAATTATCGTATTTTACCGGCACAAAACAACTACACTCATCAAACTCAGCAATTTGCATGTTTTTTGCTGATATGCTGCATATTTTTACATTATTCCACTTTTTTTCCACTGTCTAGTGAATAAAATGATGTTTTGCAGTAAATTTTACTCAATATTGTGACTAATTCATCATAAAAACTTTACTTTTAACTAAAACTTACGTTTTTTTACTCTAAAATCATCAATATTCTAAGTTTCTTTGTATTTTTCTTTCAGTTGGCCTTGTTTACATCAGTGGCTTGACACAAGACCAAACAATCAAGTCTGCCCGGTATGTAAAGCGGCAATAAACAAAGAAAAAGTCATCCCGCTCTACGGCCGTGGCAGTACAAACCAACAGGACCCCAGAGAGAAGTTCCCACCCCGACCACAAGGCCAGCGAACAGAACCTGAAGCTGGCACCCACTTTTCAAGTAAATAACTGGCATTAATTATTTAATTCAGGCATGAATTGAGTTTTCTAAATGATAATTGGCTTGCGTCACGAAACATTTCGGTTTTGTTTACATGGCGTGAAACAATTGCGCAATTACATCTACAAACTCGTGACTTAGCACAAAATAACCATAAATAATTACTATGCATATGTATATAGATAAAAAGAGCTGGATATACAGTGTGTTGATGCTATATTTCAATTTCAGACTTTGGATTCGGCGATAGTGGATTCCACCTTTCGTTTGGCATTGGCGCATTTCCATTCGGTTTCTTCACATCGACGTTCAACATGGGTGATACACGGCCCAGTGCCGCCGCTCGTGGTACCTCGCAGCATCTGGAAGAACAGTTTTTGTCGAAAGTATTCCTATGGCTGGCGGTGATTTGTGTCATTTGGCTGCTGTTGGCGTAATCGACACCGATGATATCATGAAATTTAATGTGGAGACAGCAACGCAGCCCCCTCAGCACGACACCAATCTAACATATGTACTGATGCAGTCCATTCCGCGACATTCGGTGGATGTTTAAATTAAAGGCTTAAATTCTAAGATGGGATTCATTTCTGTGTGTAGGGAAACATACTGTTGACTTTATAATATTGTTCAATCTGATGTAATATTTTAGAAGTTAAGATATTTTAGGCATTTCATTGTTTTGTTTTCCTATTATTTTTCTTCTGTGCTTTTACTTAGTAATCTAGAGCTCTATTTCCTGTTTCGCAGTTATTTTCTTTAGGTATTAGTGATTATGTTTGTAAATATGAATTACTGGCTGGACATTGTAATTATATAACAGAATAAGTGAATATAAACGTAGTGCAATCGAGTTTTAAGACAAATTAATAACAATAGGTAACAATAATTGATTTTTTTCAATCATTTGTCATTAATTGTCATTAAATGTAACAAAATTTTCAGTAATCTCACCAAAAATCATTGAATCAGCTCCATTTTCATCATGGATGTCATATCAGTTAACCAGAAGTTCATTTATCGTAAAGATCCGAGGATTTCGTACGAAGCAGCTGGGAAACAAACATGGCCGGGGTTTATCGGTAGATTGGAGTGTGACACTGATGTAATGTCGGTGTTTCCTTTGGAAATGGTGTATGAGGCACGTTTTCCTGATCCGTTTACACTTTGCGGAGGTGGCGATCGCAGCAAACATCCGCAGAGTGCTGTGCCGGGACCAGGGTCTTCACATGGTGGAGTTATCATGATTGATGAATACTTATACACTACTAGTTTTGATATGCTCTGATATCTGATACAAACCTATTGAATTTATCATTAAAGCATTCTTTCTTTGATTAATTTACTTTTAGTGTAAATTGATTTATGTTTACTGAATCATGTCATACATTCACACATTATTTTCATACAGATTTTATGATTGGCTATTGATTGTTTTAGTATGAATTGTATGTTGTAATTTACAATTCAATTTTATTGTTTTCTTTCACTTGGAATCCTTTTGATGCTAATAATTGATTGCATTCTTTTCTGGTGAGTTGTTCCAGCTTAATTCTGCTTACTTCTGTGTCAGTATTGTCATATAAGACTAATTCTGGTTTGGCACCATGAATCTTCTTGAATTCAACATTGTTGTATTTTGGGACATCTTCATAAATGAATTTTCTTATTTCCGGGAGACGATTTAGTGAGCAACCGGGACAGCTCTATAACAATAGATAATTAACATTATTTATTAAATTTATAGTTAATAATATAATATTTACTCACTTCAATTACTGCTCTGCTGTATAATTCTTCATCTTTTGCTTGTTCAGCAAATGTACAAGCAAACAAAGCAAGAATGGTAATAATCAATAAGTTCTTCATATTTTTTGCTTTAATATTTGCTTAAAACGGGAAGAATATGGTGTTTAGAAGTATTTTTAGGATAAGGAATGCTTTCGTGTAATGTTACGTTTGCGACTTTTTATCAGTGAGCATTAGAATACATTAGATGTATGTACACTTCATATTAGTATGAACTTGGAACCGGAATTATACTCGGATAAACTTGCAAAACAAGTGAAGGTTACCGGATTAGACTCCGGTACTATAGGCAACTTGTTAACGTGTTAACGTGTACAGAATATGGATTTACTTTGTATTCAACGAATAAAGTTACTGCTAGAACACGACAGAGGACAGAAGCTACACTGTTCCAAGCATTATTTGTATCAATTTGTATCGTGCGGTTTAACACGTTGACGCCGGCGTGACCCACCGGTGGGTCACACGTGTCTGCTGCATCGGGCGGCGTGACCCACCGGTGGGTCACGGCATTATTTGAAACGAGATGGAATTCATTTTTGACTACACCGCTGGTTGGGTTATATCTTTTTCTCGTCTCACCTATACAATGAGTGTCTTGCATCTTTGTCACCAAATGTGTCACTCAGATTACATATTATAATAAATAGTGACCGACCGAAATTTCAGTTTCGGCTTCAATTTCGATTTCGGCCAAAAATTGGATGAAACTTGTGGCAGAACCAAAACTCAATGTTGGTAAAATATCGTGTGTCGTGGGCTAACTCGCGGCTAAGTCGTGGTCGTCACTTGTCATCTCAGTTTGCACATAGTTTCGGTCGGACTCTAAAGATAAAGGCATTCATTACAAAGAAAATAAATAAATGGCGACGCATTTGCAAAAACAATCGCTTTTTGCTTTAGCAAGTCATAACAACCAGTGGCGCACAGCTGAATTAATTAGACGGAGTTGAAAATGCTCAAACGCCGCCCGATGCGGCGGACACTCAAAAACCGCGCCGGCGTCAACGTGTTAAGCCGATGCATAGAAAATAGTAGACTGAGGGTGGACATTTGTAATGTGCAACTTGCGCTTAATGAAAAAAGAGGAAGTGACTTAGAGAACTGCGACTAGACTCCTTGGCACCTCAGGCACGACTGAGCAATGTGTTGATTGTAAACGAAAAAAACACCAAATAGTGACGTTAGTATGAGCAATGTGTTCCCTGCGTGCTGGCCTTTTATACCTGCGGCGACCCGCAAAAAGTGGTGGGGGTTAGGTCCACCAATAGCAGGTTACCTGTGAGTACCTGCCAATACCAGGGAAGGGGTATCTACCTGTGACTTCTTCTTAATTCAACAGGTAAATTATATAATTTTTTTTATCAAAAACGCATTTAAAACGTTTTTCTTTCAATTTTTATTAATTTAACGGAAAAGATAATAAGCTTTTTACTGATTAATATATTTCCCCCATTTTTATATGAAAAATACATTTATTATTATAATTTATTAATATAATGAATGCGATTTACATTGTTCGGTAAGTACATCAGGTATTAAACATACATTTCTTTGAAATTTACAAACATCATAAATATTTATAATCTACTACCTACGGGAGTGTATTCACATGTATATTACACAGAAACTGATGCGTGTGAGATTTATTTTACAACGGGAACATTACCTACTCCACCACTACCACTCGTATAATGCGCTTCATAATTTACACGATGAGTCTTTCGTTAAGGCGACATGAAAACAGTAAAATGCACTACGGGCTCAAGCAGTACATTTTCCTCTTTCATATTCGAGATACACACCTACTCCTGATTATATACACTGTGGTTATGTGACATTTATACATTTTCAAGATTGGAACATTTCTTATGCACAAAAATAAAAATAAAAATTATGAAATATTCAATCACAAACACCCTGTTCATCCATTGCCAATTAACCAATAGAATAATTAAGATGCGATACAAAAATATTCTTATGAATCGATTCGATCACAGCATTTTATAATTCGCATTTTTTGCTTATACGTTACCATAACAATTGAAAGTGCATTCCGAAATGAACAAACAAATAAACAAATAAAATACACATTAGATACTAACATAATCACTTAATTTAACATCACATTTTGTGTAGATCTGCAGATGCAACAATTATTTAAGTCAGATAATGATTGTAGATCACATCCAAGACGTTTGTTTGCGGTATTTATAGACTTGTAGGATTAAACCACATTTAGATTTCTTTATTCCATTAACATTTGTTTAAAAATTGATTTAATTATTTTATTTACGCAACATTATTTTAAAATCTTGTTTTTTTTGATGGTGGATTAAGTTTTTAAGTCATTTCTTGAATTTTAAGGGGCGGAACACCCTGTATACACATATGTAATATGTACAAATATTAATATCACACGTGGTAATTTGGAGTATGAATATTCAAATTATTTTTCATTAGTTTTGGTCAGTTTGCATATTAAGGTTATTTACAATACGATGTAATATGTAATGTGTGTTGCCTACATTTCAACTGAATATTCTACAAATGGTATGATATTATATACACACTTGTATCCACATCAATTATTGCTATAACCTATAACCTAACCTAAAATCATTTAAGGTTAAATGTTGTATTGATTGTTCTGCGTTTTTTTTTTTGAATTTTCACATTACACATCAATTTTTATCACGTAAATTCTTTCATCTCGAAAGTAACTCGTTTGTTCTGCGCATGCGTGGGAACCATCACTTCCGTAATCTCTGTATCCATGCAGCTGCTGGTTGGATCGCAGTCAATGTTGCTGGGCACGACCAGGTAGCGTGACCTCTTGTCCTCGGATCAGTCGCACTTGAAGGTGACATTACGCGGCCCCGACACGACAGCCGTCACGGCGACGTTGACGGCGAGCCGCGCCGACAGCGGCGGCTCCGGCGACAAGACGTCACTCTGCCGACATCATTGGAAGTGCTTGATATTAAACTGTTTCTGCCTCCTACGTGCGTAATTCCTTCCGAAAAGAATCTTTTTAAACGCATGGCGAAACTCCGGACTAAATATCGTGTAAATAATCGGATTCAGCGTGGAGTTAAAGTATCCCAGCCATAAAAACAGTGAGATAACATACTCCTCAAAGAGATCTTTATAAATTGGTAGGAGTACAGCCATTACAAAGAATGGTAACCAGCAAATGACGAATGCACCTGTGATAATCGCCAGGGTTTTCGCCGCTTTGCGCTCACGCTTTGAATCCGCTGAATATTTATTACTTTTTCTTTTGACTACGTGTTGCGGCCCACCTGGGTAAGGATTATCCCCGTCTGTAGTTGTAGGTGGATCGTCTAAACCATTAGCGCAGGAAGCTTTTTCTGGACTTGTATTATTCGAAGAAACATTTGTGAACGCAGTGGTTGTTGTTTCGGAAATAGTCGGCAATGGTCGGCCGATAATTGTCACCACAGCTGCAGCTATGCCACCAGACGCGCTCGCCCCAGCTAGGCCACCCGCAATACCGCACATCGCGGGATTATCCTTAGTCTCAGCCGCTTGCGTCAGAATCTGTCGACGGCGGATGCGTTTGCGTGCTGTTTGGAATATACGCCAGTAGAGTATAAGTATAACCATCAGTGGAAGATAGAAGGAGCTCGCAGTTGCGAATATTTGATAGCTGATGTCCTGGCTAACGATGCACTTGTTATCTTCGATGCGTTGACTCCAGCCTGGGTCTTTCCAGCCGAGTAGTGGTGCAATACACACAAGGAAGGCAACACACCATACAATCAGGATCATTATACCAATGCGTTTTGCTGTGCGGTGATGAATATAGTCTATGTTTGTTACTGCCCAGTATCTAAAAAGAAAAATCATGTTTTAGTATTTGTATTAATATTCCGAGTTTACATTTCAGCAGTGTGTCTTCATTAATAATTATTGAGGATTATTGAGTTGCCTCGTTAAAAAACACAACGGAAATGAAAATCGCCAGGAAATTACGGTATAAATCATAATGGCGGATGAAATTGATACTCGTACAGTGATTAACTTGTCATAAAAAGACGTCGTTAATTTATTTTTTGCTCAGGATTGGCAGTTTAATTTTGCTTTGAAAATATTCGTTGAATATGTAAATGAATGCGAGTCTCACCTGTCGAGCGCGATGGCAACGAGATGCAATATCGATGCGGTGCAGCAGAGCACATCGCTGGACGTCCACATGTCGCAGAGTTCGGGGCCGAGCGTCCACTCGTGGCTCACCTCGTAGACCGCCCCCAAGGGCATCACCAGGCATGCAACAAGCAGGTCAGCCACCGCCAGTGATAGAATCAAATAGTTGGCGACGTTTTGCAGATTCCTTTCCAACAAAATCGCCGCAATCACAAAAACATTCCCTGAAACAAAGCAGGTAATTTATTTTATAACATAGGCAACCAATACATCACTACACTGTGTTTAAGGTTAGGGGAGAGTAGGGTAATGGGAGTCAGCGGGTAATGGGAGTCACCCATATATCCACGAAACAATAGTTACGAGTACCGCGTAAACGGCGTTCCTACCTCCGTTCTGGCCCCCCAGTGCCACCCCCGACAAATCATGCAAATCGGTGGGTGTATCATTGAGATACGCCAATATTTTATTTTTGAGCTCCGCTGATCTAATTTTACGTCCACGCAAATTAGAAGATAAGTGTCGAATATCTTGCAATATTCGAATGAAACTTTATATAGTCTTAGTTAAACATTCAAAATCGTGATGTGCAGTTCAGATTACATTAATGTTTTGAAGAAATATTTTTTGTTTTTTCACAATAGTGCAATTGTGGGCAATGGGAGTCATGCGACTCCCAATGGACGTTTTGTCTTTAGTCCGCTCTAAATGGCCTATAAAAGCAATGTGACTTATTTTTCAATAGCCTTCTTGCAGAAACGATACTGCAGGAAAGGAACAAAACTTATGATTCCAATATTGGCACTGATGACTTATGCCAGGGCGATGAGGATGAAGATTTGGAAAACTGATGTCTAATGTGCAACGATTTAAAAAAAAAACAATTAAATGTGGTTCAGATGCACTTCATGTGGGCTATGGGCTCATGTGAAATGCACTGGGTGGGACTTAGCGGAATATAATGTCTGCGATATCTGCTAGATTTCGTTTGATTCCGATTGTCTCCAGGGTGACCACCATTACCCGCATGTCGGTGTAATGGGAGTCAAATCTGTTTTTTTTTTAAACTTTAATAATATCCTAAATTGATTGTCAAAGTGACTGAAAATTATTTCAAATAATAGGTATTTAAGTAAACAATGCTTATAAGCGATTGCAATAAGTATTTTGTTTATAATTTAAATTATATTTGAGTTCTCCCTTAAGTGACCCCCATTACCCTCTTTTACCCTACCTACATTACAGTTATTTATATTATATGCGCGTAAAATGCTTTTCGTGTTTCATGTGTTTTGCTATTTGGAATGCATTGCGATTGCCTTTTTTTCTGTTCGTTTCATGTGACGCTCGAGACGTTGCAAAGCCGCGCTCAGCGAAAACGATTTTCATCCGGCCGCGCATTACAATGTGAATTGATTCGCGCCGAGGTTTTCTTTTCTCTTTCCCTGCACTACACACACATACACCACCTTCGGCAAACCCCTGGAGCGAAATCCGATTTGTTCCAGCCTTCCACTTTTCCCGTTTCGATGTATAAATAATGAATTACTGAACAGTGAACACGCTCGGTTAGGTGTGTTTTTAGGAGCGGATTCTCCTGCTGCTCAAAGAGATTTGGACAAATCACTGAGGTAAATTACACCCGAATCACATTTTATTGAATCGAAGTCAATTTAAACATTATTATTCGTCGAAAAACACAAAAAGTAGTTTTAGTTATAAACTCACGCAATTTTCCACCAGATGGCGCTTGGATACAACGCACAATTCAAGTGTTTTGATATGAAAACAGTTTATAACCTTAAAATAGTGTTTTATCGTGTGAAAATATAGTGGTATTTTATGTGCAGGCAAACAATAAGTAAAAGAATCAAATTGACCCGCTCTAATGCACTTCCAAACACAATAAACGCGACAATAAATCGTGAAATAAATCTCGATGATGTCTTTTATGATATTAAGCTCCGTCATTAAATTTGCATTAAAATTGCAACAGAGTCAATAATACCATAATAGCGGCGCATTATAAAGCGAACTGCGTACGCCGTTCATAAATGGACATCAAAGGCGTGGACGGTCATCTGATATGTGATACTGTTAAATGTATAATGAAACACAAACGTTCGCAATCCGTGCACAATGCGCCCAATTACAAATAATTCATATAATAAATTTCCCAGAATGCAGCGGACGTGAGTATTTCTAACCTATATTCATCACCAATTGCATGTAAAGCAATTATGATGGATATCTAGATGTGCGAGTATAGTGTGTATCTAATATTGTGACAATGACATCAACTAATAACGCACTGTTGACTCGGGTCAACACCGTCCATTAGTCATCAAATGTGCGAGCGGTGTTTGGTCATAATCAACACCACCAACACCCTTAACATTCAGCCACGATGACATTACGCAATGGCGACACGTCAATCCATCCGCAATCATGCGCGTTGAGTAATGGTGATGTCGAATGTTAAATGTCAAATGATGCGATGTAGTGCAGTGCGGTGGTTATTTCGGTTCATGCATGATGCTTATGCTTATGCAACACGCATAACGTAGTGGATGTAACGCGTTAGTTCAGTTTATCTCAATGTGTCACGTACATAACTTTTAGAAAGTAGTAGTTAACATCATTGTAGGGGAGATATTCTGCTACATTTTAACCTAGAGAATTACCTAGTTGCGTATGTGACCACTAGATGGCTACAGAAAATGTTTTAATAATTTTAGTTTTTTATTAATTACTCGTAAACTAATTGTGTTACTTAATTTTTTTTTGCAGCAAATTATTTATTAGTAAATTCTGTATCATTTTCAGTTATAATATGTATAATATCACGTTTTAATCAAAAGTTAAAAGCAGTTTTGTAAAATTTAACTTTAATTGTTTATAACTCATTGAAAAATTATTAAATTTTCAAAAAAATATTTCAAATAGATGTTGAATTTAATTCTTAATAGATTATTAAAAAAAATATTAATTTCGCATGAATAGTTTTTGAGTTATTCAATAAAAACTTTAATTTTTTCTGAACTTTCGCTGACAGATTTAATTATTGGTAGAAAAAGAAACCCTGCACAAACTTGAAGCCGCTAAAGTAATTGAAAGTCGGCGACGATGGTGATGAGGGTGTCGTCGCCTTGCGAAGGTAAACAGAGCGATCTATTAATGTCGAAATACCAATTAAATAAGTTTGGAGGCTTGTTAAAAAGTCACATTAAAGTGGTAAATTGCTTTCCGCGGGCGCTCAAACTTTACGCATCCAGCGCCCAAAACAAATAAAACGCATAATAAGAAATTGAAATCAGACCAGAATTACGCCTGCAAAACTAAGGTTATTTCAATAAGTATACAAAACTTGTAAATTTTAATATGATGACAAAGTTTGTTTGGTTGGTGTAAACTCGAGGGAGAAGTTATTTATGGAACATTATTCTGATGAGCTGGCTCACCTGAGAATTGAGTGTGAAATTTCTTCAGCGCACAGTTTATCACGCTTGTTACACGAGCACGAGAACGATGGATAATAATCTGTCAAGTGAAATTCACACCTCGAAAAAACCATCTGACAAGTGAAAATCAACAAGTATTCTTTTGATATTTTCAGGTTAATCATGAGTTATTGTAGGCAACCAACAATACACTAAATTATGTCTGTTTGGACATGTTGACGGTGCAAATTAAATAATAAAAATGCATATTTCGTGCATTTTTATTCATCACCCGTGTGCATCCGTGAGCTTTTCTCTCTGATAATAAAATTTCCCGTTGCTTGTTTGGAAATTGTGCGCTTTGTTTGTTTGCAACTAGCCACAGCCGGCGGTGAAAATAAACGTGAGTGAAATAAAATTCCGCGCACAAAAATGCAAAATGTAGCAGAACACGTTTATTTAATAATTTATAGTGACGCACATCATATTGTGTATTTTTCCACGTTTTTTTCACGTATTGTCATTTATTCCGCATTGTAATTCAATCAAAGCGATGCGAAATTGTTTGTTATAAAAGTATCGAACTACCAAGGGGTAAATTTATCGCAATTTATCACGTTGATAACGTCTTATTGTTTCCTTTTATTGCGTTTCCGTCATTCATTGGTAATCGTAGACTAGTCGTATGCTCGCATTAATTAAATGATGCCTTTCAAGTATTTAATTAAATAATTAATTAGGTAAGTTCGCCGCGGACGGCGTACAAAGAATAGAATAGGGATAGAATATGAAATTGAAAGCAGGATCAAAATTATCAGGGCGTGGAAAATTAAATTTTCTTGGGGTTTATTTCTATAAGAATACATAAAAGATATTTATTTCAAGGTTATGTCATTTATTTTGGTTTGATTTTTGTTTGTTCTTGAATAATATGTAAGAGGGCGCTGGCAGTGCAAGTGTAAAACTCTAACCAGTGAGAAACTGTCAAAATGCAATGTCATTGTCATTTTGACATTTATTTTGGTTAGATTTTTGATAGTTATTGAATATTACGTAAGAGGGCGCTGGCAGCACAACTGTAAAACTGTAACATGAGATTTACTGCCAAAATGAAGTGTCATTGTTATTTTGACAATCAGTTATCGTGTTTTGAGTGTGCAGGTTGAATATAATTGTAATGTTTGAGATTATAATAAAGAAAATATGATAATAATCATTTAATTAGGGTAAACAAAAGATAATTCAGTGCTCTACACGGGGATCAAATGTTTGTTATGGTGAAGAACAATAAATTCAAGAAAACAATACTTGTGGATGATCCTAACCTCAAAATGTAAGTAGAATATTGTTTTATGTTGCTACGGGAATATTTTTAGCAACAAACATGGAAAAACGCAATTTTCAAGCAGAAAAAAGTTGTTTAGTCCGAAAACTAATTTCACACTGTTGGTGAAAACTCAATATTGAACCAACATGAATTTTTGATAACTATAAAGTGCATCGTCATCATTTTCCAGCGCACATTTTTGGCAACACACATTTCCACTAACACGAAGAGAAAATTCACTCAACGACGTATAAAATTTTTACGATCCTCTTCCATCACTAAAGACAAAATAACCCACAAAAATTCCTATATAAACTAAGTCATATATTGTTATCCATCGGATAAAATAAATACTAGTTAAATAAATAAAGGTTTTAAACAATTATCTAGCCAGTGAGTCCACTGGGCCCGCCTCAAGTTTAAGTTGGCAGCCATTGTGGTACACGCCATCGTATAATAGTGCTAATAATACGGTCGTTAATTGAATTTCGGAAGTTCGCCGACGCCCAACTTACGCAGGGCGGGCGGCCGCGCGATAGAAAACGAGGTTTTAATTTATATAACATCAAGCGCGGCGCATAATGGGGGCGCACAAAGTGGAGGCGAAACGGAAGCGTAAACACATCAAGAGGCGGACGCGCGCGCTGCTGTAAGATGCGACGACACGGGGTTACGCGGCATGTGCGCCTCGATGGAAACTTTATTTCCAGCGCGATGTAAAGTCATTAAATTTGCAATAAGTCACGAACCGGCGGCGCTACGATTGAATATTTAGCAGAGTTGGCCAAAGTTGAGTCAACTTTAGTTTTGTGCGTCAATGGGACTAGGAATGGGAATAATTCGTGTGTGCATTGAATTAGTTTATTGTTATTGTTATTACAAGTTTTTAACAATAGATTCGCTTATTTATGAATTGTTTACTTGAAATTGTGTTTGGCGGGTTGTAGATTGGGGTCCGGCGTTGTTATAATCTCAAAAATATAAGAAAGTAGCTTTTGTTTCCGAGTTTTTAGGAAAAAAGTAATTATTTTGTATTTTTATATTTTTGTACTTCAAGGCCCAGTATGATTTGATTTCATCAATAAAATTCGCCATTTTATTTTATAAATATGAAAAACGCTAAAATTGCTACTTCAACGCCATCTAGGATTCAATTATTCAACTATAATTATGATTGAATCTCTATATAAATTTTCCTCCCTTATTTAACACTCTTTAAGACACAATTTTCAACATTTTAATATTTATTCTGCTCTTCTAGGCAAAAACGAATCCAAAAAATCATAGTTCAACAAAATCTGTCCACTCGTTCTTGAGTTATAAATGTTGTAACTAACGCATTATATAGATATGAAATTTTTGCCCTTATATTGCTCACTTCCGACATCTACTCTTGATCCAGCTCAGGATCCACTTGTTACTTTGAAGTAGCATTCGTTGAAGCCCCTTGAAAGCGTGCTTCTTTCGAAAGTTATCGAAAGAGTAAGAAATTCCAAGGCTAGATAAGTTCGCATAAGTTGCGCTAACATCTCGACATTTTTTTATTTATTTTATTTTTTTGCTCCGTTATTCACTTCCGGATTATATCAACCGAGTCTTTTATCCGTAATTTTATACAAACTAGACGCTTTGATGGATAGTCGCTTGAGTTCGTGGAAAATTCAAAGTCGGAAGTTTAGTTTTACATATCGAATGACCGCTTTGAAATGTCGCCATCGCATGAGCTCGAATTATGCAAATTTAAACTTTAAACCAGTCAAGCAAGTAGTCTGTTATTAAGGTTTATAACAAATTGATGAGAATGTGGTATTGGTCAGCATTGGTTCTGTAGGTTTTAGCAGGCAGTAGTAATATGTACTGGGTGTTGTGTAAAATTTTTGAAATTAGTTTTTTTGTGACATTTGATGAAATAAATTAGCAGAAAACGGAACGTATAGTAAATTTTTATTAATATTAAAAGCACCATTAGATTTTTGTATGTAAAATATTTTTGTTGCAAAATTTCAAACATATGGCCGAAAGCATTTACTCAGTCGACATTTATAATACATATCGGGAAAAGCGAGCATTTCTCCCAATTGTTTCATTTGCATTCTCATATTACCATACCGAATACATCCATGAACAGTCAAAAAATATCCCAAAAATTCTGTATGTTGCCTATCTCTAAATCCAATAGTTATAATTCCATAACCTACTATTTCTACTATTTTTATTCCACAATGAAAATATAAAAATACCTGCACTTTTTTTTGGTACATTTGAAGAGTGTTTGCGTTGATTAAAATTTAAAACGGTGAAAACAAGTCAATTTGTTATTATTATTGCGTTGCGCAAGAGTTGTAATTTCAGTTGTGTTCATTTGCACTTGAAATTTTGCGCCTCCGTGTTCTCTATTGGGTCATTATTTGATAAACACAAAATTGGACTGGCAGCAACAACGAAAACGAAAACGCTGACTGCGAGCGCACTTAGAACGGCGCTATATTAAAATGTCGCAAACAACGTAATAAGCGCCTGTGCTCCTAATATTAAACAGCAAGCAACAACGCTTTAAATTCATACATTCAAATGCTTACGTAACATAAAATCATATTTTCTTTAATTGCAGATTAGAATTTATATTAAAAACATTTACTGTCCTAGAACAGGTAATTATAGTAAGCATTAAGTATCTAGTGGTTAAACGGAAGTTATTGACAGAAGATTAATTAAGAGTCACCCCGTGACTAAAGTATTTTAGTCACGACCTTGGCTGTACCACTTTTCAAAATTGTGAAAAAACTGACGCGTTAAAGGTAGATGAAAAAAAACCTAATTTTATTTAATGTTTAATTAAAGTACTTTAGTCATGGCTTTGGCTGTCCGTGTTTAAAGTACCGCTTACAAAGTGGAAGTAAAAAAAGAAATTTTGTATTTTTTTTTCACCGTTGAGTAAAAAATAAAACAAAAATCCATTATCCTATAACTTAAATCACAATTCTTACGATCATAGGTTATGAAGCATCGCCCCATAAACGCTAGATGGCGTTAATTAATAAGTTGTGACACCATAAATAATTTTTGATGTCCTGAAGCGGTGACAGATGCGAGAGTCATAACCGCGTAAAAACTCTCGATTCATAACTTCATAATTTTAACCCTCCGAGGAATAAAACATAAAAGTTGCAAAATTTTACAACCCTTGGCGTAGGCAATAAAAACTAGACGGATTCAGCACACTGCCTGCTTCGAGCCCCAAAGAGATAAAACCTATATTTATTGGCTCAAGAGAACCGAACAAGACGATATCCGATGATGGCACGACTTACCGAACGGTGAAAACACAACATTAGCAAAAAAGTAACAAAATTTAATTAATTATAGAATTTAACCTTGACAACACTACAGAGTGGTACATTAGATTGATTGGATGTATAGTGGTATCTTATATATTAAACGGATTGATGTGCATGTCATGCCACCGGCAGGATTGCGCTTGTCGACGCGTTTACCACTCCCACGTGGCAAGCGATTGATACTCTAGTCGAGGATACGAACAGCTTCCGGCTAAATACCACACACTACAGGGAGATGCTCGAGACGTTCGAGCTGGATTTGATTAAAGCTTGTAAATTAACTTAATAAGCGCATTCAATTACAGCCGAATATGCGGGCGGAAATATAGGCAACCACTCACACGCATCAATTCATAAATCTTTAGTTTAATCCCGAATGTATGCAACCAAACTAACGCGAAACTAACTTCGACTGCAACATTCGAACATTTCTAATCGGGACTTTGATTAAAATGTGCTTTCGATGCATGCAATATGCATCCTTGATCAGTTATCGTCGAATTTCGCATTGGGGCATCGGAATACCGCGCTGAACTTTTGCAATTTTGCATATATAAATATAAGAATATCGGCGTCCATTCGGGCATCCCTCTCTCTCGGGGACTCGCCGGGTCAGTTTGGGTTTACGATTACGCTGCCGCAATCCGGAGCGGATGTCGGGATGATGATAAAATCAATAAGCGCACTGTGTGTTATCTGTGTTGAGAATAGAGCCCACTAGATCCAGCTTTACCTGCCTCTTCAATCCGTGGGTTCTGCAGTTGCCGAGTTTTGCAGTATTATATTATCATCAAGTGCAAACGTGTAGGTGTTTTTTTTCGCGCGTTCACGCTCCGGGTGAGTGCAGCGTTATAATCCTCTTCAGTGTGTGCGGGTGTCTCTGTTCATCACCTTCGGAGTTTATGAGTTTAGAGCGGTGGGAAGAGAGTGGGATGCCGACACATCCATATGACAGACATTTTTGCGCCCTGCCTATCTCTCGATAATCTACAAGTATGAAGCGGAAGGTATTTATAGGACTCGGGATCGCGCTATCGGTATCGGCGTGCTCTCGGATTCGTGTAGCACATTTATGTATTGAGCACGTCAATAGATATGTTACAAGTCTAAAAACGTACAATGTCAGGGTGGATTAAATTTAGTTACAGCGGTTTAATTGGAGATTATTATTTTAATTGAAAGTTTGATGGATCAATAATTGTATTACGAGTTTTTGGATTAGTTTTTTTAATGGATAGGGAATAATTTTAAAATGTTAATAATGCGCCATCTCTGATTCGATTCTTTAAGTATAAAAGTGATTAAATTTCTATATCCTGTTTAATAACGATTAAAGTACTTTAGTCACGATCTTGATCGTCCGTGTTTAAAGTTCATGTAATGTTATTTGTGTCTAAAAACCGTGGAAAAACTGGCGCTTTAAAAGTGGTTGTAGAAAAATGGCATTACCAAGCTATATATGACAACTTTCATTCAGATCTCTTTTTTTCTAATATCCATCTATCTAAAATATAAAAATGAATCGCAAAATCTGTTGGAAAGCGCATAACTCAACAACGCCTTGACCAATTTGACTAATTCTTTTTTTAAAATGTTCGTTAATGTCCAAGGATGGTTTTTGAGGCGAGAAAAATTCGAATAATTGCCGGGAAAACCCTAAAGACAGCTCTTTTCTATAGGATCAGAGTGGGCATTGTGATTCAATCATAGTTATAGTTAAATAGTTGAATCCGAGATGGCGCACTGAAGTGCATTATTAGCAATTCTTTATATAATTAATTTCTTTAAAATAAAATTGCAAATCTTATTGATAGAATTGACACATACTATGTCTAGAACAAGAGAGTAAAACAAATCAGGTTTTATTAAACACTACCGGGACAAAGTCGCAGGCTAAAGCTAGTCTTTTGATAAAAACAAGCAAATTATGTATTTATGTGCTTCTTAAACCCAAAACATAATTTCTCACATGCTAATAACCCTAAAAAATACCTACTAATTGATGGAAACTTAAGCACTAACGCATAAAAGCCCATCTTCTTACACACATTACCTCCTCATGCATATTTCACATCCCATCTCATCTTCTACGCCTCAATTTAATGCAGTAACCACAAAAGCAAAAGCAAAAGCAAAACAAACCAAGTTCACTTTGCGAGTTTTGTTTCATCATCACACAACTTGGAATAATGCCTCTGTGTGCCCTGTGTGTCTGCACAAAACAGTTGATGGCCGGCGTTCTTCTACGCGGAGTTTGCGATAAAGTAAAGTAATTAAGTATTCCATCAGGTGTCGACATCGCGCGCGCGATGCGAGGTTTTGCGGTGTGTACACGCCCCTGTGCGGCGCTGGTAATAATCATCCCCATTCTCGACCCGCACAAGGCGCCCTGGAGCTGTTTGCCGACAGCACCTTGTGTTGATTAATTGTTGCCAACATCGCGCGCGCTGCGCACATCAACAATAACAAATTGATATATGAATTTACGTTGCGCGTATACAATGCGTAACCATAACATATAAAACCAACAATGGATAAATATTCAGAGTGAAATATTGCTCAATATGAATACTATTATAATATTAAATACAAAAGGAACACAATTTTGTATGTTTGTTTACGTATAGCTCATGAACTATAGGAGTAATTTTTATGAATTTTGGTAGGAAGATAAAATGGACCATGGTGAAGGACATAAGATATATTTTTTGAATAAATAAATTTTTTAAGGGATGAAAAATGGCGCCAAAAAGTATTTTTTACTTCCACTTTTAAAGCGCGTATTTTCCCACGGTTTTGAGACACAAAAAGTAATATTTTGAACACAAATAGCCAAAACCGAAAAAAGTACTTTAGTCACGGGTTTTAGCCACGGGGTGATTAAATGCTCCCTACGCTCGTTCTCAATCAAATTAATGACAAAAACTGCCGTTAAATTCAGTTGATAAATAATATTTAATTTTTGACTTTATTTAATTAGGTAAATGATTATAGATGGCGCTGTTGTCAGTGGCTTGACAAGCAACAGATCACACTAACTGCAACTTTGCCTAAACTCTGCATTGTTTCATTTCGCTGCGCTTAATTAAATTAGTTTCGAGTAAATTTACTTACAGGCTTATCCAAAACAAACTTTATTATGCAAAATAAAACTAAAGCCAACAATTAAATTAACTGCACGCGGCGGCAAAGTTCAAAAGCAGCTGGCAATCAATAGTTGGATACATTGTTAACGATCGGCAGTGTTCAGCCGATGACTGTCGGCTTATCTCGTAATGACGCGTCATTTAATTGCCATCGTGATTGGCCAATGAGACAAGACGGCCCAAAGCGACTTACTTATCAAGTTACTGCTTAACAGTCTGTGTGTCTCTGGGAGTTTGAAGTAGGGCGCCATTAATAATTAACTCAACCCAATTTAACTTTTTAAGTTTATCGGATTTTTGAGTCTTCTTTGAGTTTGTATTAACGTTAAAGTTTATTTGAAGCAATTTACGGCTTAATTATTGGAGATAATTGAGATAATTTTGATATCATCATAATCATGGAATGTCATAATATTATTGTAACTAATTGAGTTGACATTGAATTAGAGTGGTGCGCAGTTTAGAAATTTGTTTACGCTTGAGTGGAGGTATGTTGAATGTTATTTAGGGTGTAATTACCATAATTAATAAATTATTTGTTTATTTACAATTACGTGCGTGTTTGTTTACAATAATAGGTATAGGATCATTAATCAAATTCCTGTTTGATCGTTATTCAATTATTAAGTGGTGTTTTTATTGTTGCTACTTCAATATAATAAAATAGTTAACAAACAATAATAATTTTTAAGAATCTTTGGGGCGGAAAACTTTTATTTTATTTTGTTTTTATATAAAACTTGCTAAAGTTTTAGTAAAAATGTATTTAATTTTTACTTTTTTGATTCAAGACCTATTATATGTCGATTCCATCAATATAATTCCCTATTTTGCTTTAATAAAATGAGAAGAGCTAATAATGCACTTTAGCGCCATCTGGGATGCAGTTATTTAGCTATAATTATGATTAAATATCTATTCAAATTTACATCTTCTATTTAGCACCCTTTAGGTTATAAATATCGACATTTTAATAGTTATTCTGCTATTCGGGGCGGAAAGGAATTAAGTGAATTATTGATCATTAAAATCTGTTCAGTCGTTCTTGAGTTATAAGTGTTGTAACTAACAGAACTTTATTTTACTTATTACGTAAATTACCTATGTTTGAGGTTTTGCATTTTTTTTAAATCGCAATATAACTATTAAAACATAAATAAATGAGTTTTCATGAGTTTAAACTGCAATAAAAAATAATATTTCTTTTTATTTAAAAAAAATAGCCTTGTTATTGTTTAATTTTTAAATTTCATGTGGCTGCGGTATTATTTTATTTGTACAAAATGATTGATTTGTGTCAAGAGAGAACAATGCATTACTTTCTGTACACATTGGCAGACAATAATTCGAATGTAGTATTTAGTATATCGGAAATATCTAGTAATTTTTAAATGAATCGAGTTTAAACAAATTTGAATGGATGTGCATCGCATGATGGCCGGCAGCAATCGTTTGACGAGTTTATTTATTCAGCATATATTTTATTCAGCAGTTCAGCACGTGTTTGTCATTCACCTCTCGAATAAACTATTGTGTCGTTATCCAGGCGGCGGGGGTTGATAAATGTTTAGTGCCGAACCAAATTTGTACATGCGCCTATATTTGAAACTAAATTTAATTCGTGAAAACATTTTGCAATACAATTGCAATCTGCAATATTTATTTATTCGGATTAAAATATTTGTATTGTGCATTTTGCATTATAGAGGGATGTAAATCTTTTAAATTGTTTTAGATTGAATGATAAAAAAGAAAAATTGAAATCTAGGGCATCCTGAGCGGAAAATGTGTTTTGTTGTCTAGAAAATGTTAAATTTGAGGTTAGAAACGTGTCAAAATAGTTTTTTTTAATGGAAAATTGCAGAAAAATTGAAAAAATAGATTTATTTTGGTTTTGCTAGTCGTAACACGATACAAAAAGGGTTTTTGCATATGACATTATTTTTTACAACATGGAGAAATGTTAAAACTCAAATACGCTGATCAAAAGCACAAATTTTAGGTTATAAATGTGAATTTTAAGAATTTTATTCAATTCCATAGAAAATTATACTGCGCAAGTTAAATATTCCAATTTCTATGGCTTGAATTTCCAGAAATTTTCCTATTATTTAAAATTTCAATCAATAAACCACGATTTAATTACTAGAGTATAAACCAACCGACCCGTATTTGCCCATTTATGCTTTCCCAGAATGTAGGCAACCAAACATAATCCGTGCAATTTTTTGCTACAAATCAAAGCCGAAGTAATGAAACGAATCGTAAGAATGAATATTTAATAGAGTTCACAGTTCACACAATGCGCAGAAATAACACAGGCGCTCATAAACCTTTATCACGCTGGCAACAAAGCGGAAGGGGCGAGTGACGCGGGCGGAAAGCAGGAAAAGGTTTTCACATGTGAGCGGAGACGCAAACGTTGATCATGAGCTATAGCCGGGCGTCATCCGCCGGCACCTGCGCTCGTAAAACACGCCGAGAGCGATGTTGGCAACCACCCAGCCTAATTCCGCCGCCATTGCGGCCTTCATTAGCGGTCTATAGTTCGGACGGATTAACGAGCTGACGTTTATTGATGCTATGGTAATACCATCGTCACAAAAACCACCACGGTTGAATATTCTGACACATCCTGTATTATTCCCGCTTTTATAATTGTCAAACGTGTAGTTTTGGAACTAGTGCTGATAAAATAACCAAACACGTGAATTGTGGTTATTTTTGCTCCGGAGGGTGAAATATTGATATCAGGCAGTCGTGTGACCACACGGACCTAATCCTGCATGAATTATATCGCTTAGAAATACAATGTGGGCGACTGCTGATTGCGAAGCCGTCCAAAAACGCCGCCGGACAACAAACACGTTGCGCCCAATTTCCAATCGCGTAATTGAATTCGCCTATTGATCACTTTTGTCCGAAAAGACGCGCAAACAATGCAGTAACATGCGATTTGACTAATTGATCAAACGGCGCAGTTACCAATTAGCAGCGAGGTGTATTCACAGTGTGGTTAATTAGCTTTGTGAGCCTGAATAACCATTCAGTTGCATTTCCTTCAAAGTTATTTTTGTGTAAAGTTGGTTGCGTGCGTATTACTTTTTTGTTGTATTGTGTTATGTTATGCAAAAGCGTATTGGGTGTTACGTTCAGGTATGAAAATTCAATCACGAAAATAGAACACGCCAAAGTGACACATGGCACATGCTAAAAGCTCCCTTATCAAATTCGAGCCGTCGACGCAGCGAAAAATTCTATTTCGACGCGTGCACGTCGCATTAAACGCCATTCCGCTTGACGCGTTTTACGCGCCGCCATTTTCAAGGCTGTGTCGGTGTTGTATCGTGCGCAATTTGCATTTTCATGTTTGCTGTGGAGTCTGCCGGCCTACTACTTACGATTGTCTTCCAGTCTTCGCCGAAACAATGCATACATGAATAAAATTTGGAAATCACAGCGTCTTTTACTTACTTACGCGTTGAGTGTTTCTAGATTACTGATTATAGGCAACCAACAGTGTTGTATATGCACGTTGTGTTGCCTATACTTAACCACTTTACGTGTAAAGCTTTAAATTGTTTCTATTCATGTCTAAAGTGAATTATATCATTATGCAAATGTAATCCGTAAATTATTTAATACTTTACACTCCTTAGTCTGTTTTAATCTGGAAATAACCTTACATAACCTTACAAAACCCGTCAGGTAATCTTTGCTAATTCATGTCATCCGGCTGCGTGAACGACTATGGAATGGCGTTCCGCAATTAGTAAAATTAAAATGAAAGAGAGGAAAGTGTATGACGGTTTGACGCGTTGTAGAAAGTAGCGGAAATGCACATCAGCAGCATCAGCGGCGGTGGAGTTAAGTGTAGGAAGGTACTGCTACTGCCACCGCCGCCGCCTACCAGATGTTTAATTTTGCATGGAGGCGGTCGGCCGGCCGAATGACGAGTCCATAATGTAATTGAAGTCATCAAGCTGTTTTTAATTGACATTCGTTCGTCGCGTCGCGCGCGCGAGAGGACGTCGCCTAATGGCGCTTTTCAGCGCCGACGGCAGCCGGAAAGACGCGCGTAATTGAATTTTTCAATTAATTATGTACTCGCCGCTGCATTCTAATATTCTTTCGGATCGCCGGCAGTGAATTACAGTAGGAGTGGTGCTGGCGATCATAAACGGCCAGTAGGGATTTTTCACACGGTGAATGGACAGGAAAATCGTGACATTCGTGTTTTAAAAATGCAACAATGTAGTAATATGAAAGATTTTGTATGTAAAATGTAACTTTATATATGCAGCATAAATTTTGAGGTTAGAAATGTATCATTTTGACATTTTTTTCGTAAATTTTGATCTTCAAAGGAGTAATTTTTTACATATAAATATAATTATAATAATATTTTGCACATTTATCATAAAAAAATGAATCGCAAAATCTGTTGGTAAGCGCATAACTCAACAACGCCTAAACCAATTCGGTCAATTATTTTTTATAATATTTGTTAAAGTCCAAGGATGGTTTTTACGGCGAGAAAAATGCGAATAATTGCCAGGAAAACTCTAAACTCTTTTTTCTATAGGATGAAAGTTGGCATTGAGATTCAATAATAGTTATAGTTAAATAGTTGAATCCAAGATGGCGCGCTGAAGTGCATTGTTAGAAATTCTTTATATAATTAATTTCTTTAAAATAAAATTGCAAATCTTATTGATAGAATTGACACATACTATGTCTTGAACAAGAGAGTAAAAACGAATATCATTTTTATTAAACACTACCGGGATGAAGTCGCGGGCCAAAGCTAGTGAAGTAATTTGAAACATTGTGTGGGTTATTTTTGCTTAATTTTTTAAAAATATTGAAGATTTTGTGCGAAAAATGCAATTTTGGATTTGTAGTATAAATTTTAATGTTAAAATAATTACAAAAACAAGATTTTTGCTGTTTTAAAATTCGAATAATTTTTACATATAAATTTAATAATAAAAATATTTGATACGCTAAATAATAAAAACATAATGTTTCAGTAATTTTAGCAACGTTTTTCCACGTTTTCCCCACAAACGAATCGATATCACATCATTACATACGTATATCTATCTACCAAATAAGTACCTAGTACTGCGCTTCGTATCGATTGGCCCGATTGGCCGGCGAGCAAAGAGGCAGCCGAGAGCCTGCTGCTTTGAGTATTATTTATGTATTTCGTCTGATACTCGATTGGGATCTAATTGAATTTAACTACGTTTGTGAAGTAATACCGAGTGGACCAAAACATGACCAACAAACTTAATAATCAATAGGAATATAGGCAACCAAAATTACATTAAAAATTTTCCAATCGTAATGCTGGTTGCCTATAATAATAATTTACGGAAATGATCAGAAATTAATAGATCACAAAATGTTGAATAGTTGAATATGAATAGAATTGTTTTACAATGAAACCTGTGAGAAATTGATTTTCTCCGGCGATGCTTCTGAATGGCTGCAGGGGATCTTATTTGCGTGATGCGCTTAATCAGGACCAGGTCCAGTAATTAAACACGCTCGCTCTCTGCAGCGCCCAGCTGCTTTACTCCTGCATAGTTAGTTTTGTATGTGTATTGTTCCATTAGTAGTGTAATTGCGAATTAATTGTTTTTAAATTTATTTCTCAACTGATAGACTCGGACTTAACTTGGACCACTCGTAAATCCCTTTCATATTCCTCGTCCAATTTGGTCGTGATAAAAGTAAGCACTGGGTTTTCGCATTTCGTAACTTTATTTCCGTTCCTTTCTTTTTCTTTCCGCTCCCTGAGCGGATAACATTCTTCCACTCATCGCACACGAAGAAATGCAGTAAGTACGTCCGTCAGGATGTAATCCGTACGAAACAGGAACAAATTCGGGATTTACCCAACTCTCAATTCCTTCTTTCTTTCATTGTCTCTGTGTGTAATGTATAGGCAACCAATATTACTTTTTCACATCGGTTTAACTTTTGATATCCGTGGTAAACACTAAATGATAATTTAGAGCATTTACCATTTGGAAAATCGCGGCGTGTTCATTGGAATTACGATTATTTATCACGACGCTACAGCCGAAGACATGCCGTTCATTTATTTCGATAAAAGGAGCGCCCCGAGGACGTAATCTTTTGATCAGAAGTTATGTCACGTATGTGCGCGCCCCGCACATCAACACATTTACAGTAATAACCCGCGGGGTCGTTGGAAAGTATTTGCAGTGGTTTGCGCGGCAGGCGCCGTCTTCACTTCTGATTGCAGACGGCGACCGAGCGCATGAAATAGATTTTCTAAAGCACAACGAGTAAAAAGTGTGAAAATGTTAAAAATAGAAAATGTTCAATTTCCAGAGAAATTCGTTTGGTAATTTACAAATTACTAAATTGTTTTGTGTTGTTTTTGATTTATACAAAGCGTTTCATTTTATTTACTTTGATTTTATTTTTTATTTTGTAAATATCGGTTTTTGTCATGTTATGATATGAAATATGAACTCTCTGAATATTGTGCGCTGCTGCGTTTGGTAATTGGGGTTTTATTGAAACACTTTATTGCCATTTTATTGCCGTTCAATTCTTTCCGGCGCGCTTCGCTTATATTGTTTATCAATATTGAAATATCAAACGCACAAGCCGACACTTTCGATGCGTACATTTACGTAAGAATTGCCGCGAGACAATAAATTTACTTTTATGTCTTCCAGGTATATTTTGGAATATTGTACGATAAAAAAATTAATTGTTTTTGGATGATGATGGAGTAATTATTAAATAACGGTGTGTTTTGAAATAAGTTTATAAATGAATTAAAATTATAAAAAAAATGTTTTGAAGTTAGTTAAATATAAAAACTAGTTTATTTTGTTTAAATAATGTTCTATATGCTGTTTTTGGTAAAAACTGGACAACATAATCTATATTTAAATATAAAACAAAATTATGATTGTTACAACACTTTTAACTTAAGAACGGCTGGGCAGATATTGATAATTTATGATTTTTTGGATTCGTCTCGGCTTAGAATTGCAGAATATCAAAAATTATTATTTATAGGGTGTTAAATAAGGGATGAAAATTGATATAGAGATACCATGATAGTTATACCTAAATAATTGAATCAGAGATGGCGCTGAAGTCCAATATCAGAATTTCTCATTTCCTCATAATAAAATAGTGAATTTTATTTCTCGAATCGACAAATTCTAAGTTGATGAAACAAGAAAGTAAGTACTAATTAAATTTTTAGTTATAAAATAATAAATATTCATTTAATAATTTTCCCATGAATAATAAAACCCCAAGATAGTATCTAATGTTGATTTTTGGTAGACATTTTTTATCAAAACTTTTTCATGCCTAAAATAATTAATAAATAATTTTGTCTTTGTTATTTCACTGAATCTCTTATTATTCTGTGCGGTACCTGAGACTCATATGCAAATCTAACGATAATATTATTTAAATTTTGCTTGGAAATGCTTTTCACTGCCTGCAAAGAAAATTTCCGACGGTTATAAACTCAAACGTCCGATTATACGATGCCATATGAAACAATACGCAATGCGCAATGTTTGTGATGCACTTCCTGTGCTAAATATACATACACTACATTTTGGCAAGAGAACAACAGATAAATAATATCTAAAGTTGTATTTTTTTACTTAGAAACATGAAATGTAAGAATGAAATAATATGGTTTTGTACTTTTGCTATTTGCAACCACACATACATATTTAAAACATTGTTGGTTGCCTACATGTCTAAAAATGTGTAGGAAAGCTGCAGTCGTAAATAATGCTCGTAAAGCACTCCGACATTCCGAAAGTGAACTTAAACTCGGCGCATAAGTTTTCCACGAGTGCATTCGCAAATGTTTTCGCAATACTTTCGGCGCGCAATGAAGCATGAAGCACCTACCACTGGCGTTGGCTGTTTATGTCCGCGGAAATTCACTAAACAAACTAAATAATATATTTAACATGCTTGGCGCCGCCGAGTTGAGTTAATGCCGCACGCGCGCGCGCCTCTATTGTAGCGAAAGGCACTTTATTATTTGTTCGCGCTTCATTTGAGTTGCTGCACGGCGAAATGCTTCGGCGTGCAATCGGATTTAACCGCGCGTGAACAGCGCAAACTTGTAGTAATTATAAAAGTTGAATTCGAATCGTAAATGCTTTTTGCGCTTATTCAGCGGGTGAAATTATTTCCAAATAAGATTTGTGATGAAATAAGTTTGTTGGTGTGTGTTAGGCAACCCAAAACACACATTGGTTTGTGTTAAATCCGCTAGGTGCAAGAGTAACTTGTCATGGTCAAATGTAGCCTGCGCGGTCTGCGTGATTGTGATTGTTGTACGCGGTCCAAATCAGATTAGTTGATTTAAAATGTTTAGTTTTCCAAACGTGCCGAATTAAATTATGTAAACAAGCGCGTGAAGACAATCGACAGGTTTGGGCGTTTGGAGTGAAACATTGTGCGCGAGTTGCAGTCGTGCGTGTTGATGTAAACAGAATTAAGGTAAGTGAATTTTGAGGTTAGTTGTATTCTGCCGATGCAACGATGAAAATCGTGACCTTATAAATAAGTTTATAATCCGTGTGCGATGTGAAACGAAAGGGACTAGTGTAACTCAGTCCGACATTAATGGATGAGGCATTTCGGCAATCGAAAACAAGAAAGCAAACCATGCAAACCGAGCAAACTTAACTTCATGCCGTGGACTTTGGCTACTTTGAGCCGGCGGAGTTTTCGGTTCGTTTGGCGCTCAAGTTAAATATATACGCGTTGCGAAAGTTTGCAACACACGAAACAAAATACGCCCGCGGGACAACTTCTTGCCCGCGCCATAATTACCAACTACTTGCAATGGCGATGAATTTTTCCGCTTGCAAAAGTTTTCCTTCAAAGATATACAACACAAACATTGCTTTCGGATTTAATTCGCATGTAAATTAATAATTAAGCTAAGTTTCTAGTTTTATGCAAGTGTATGCAACTTGTTCTACAGAATATTTTATTTTTTTAATTTTTTTTAAGGTAAAAAATTATAATTACATTCGGTAAATTGAAATTCCTTGAAATAACTGAATTTTGAGTCTGTTTGCTTGTTTTATAAAAATACTAGTGGATTTTCAGTATTGCACTCTTACTCGTAGATATGAAATACAATTAAACAATAAAGTTCATTTCCAGTTGGATTACATACGCATCAACTCACAACTAAGCGTACACGTGTATTTGCACTTATGCTCGGCCAAGTACCACTTGTGTGCGTCCAAGTTAGTGCAATTGCACGAGCGAAAAGTTTCACCATTTGCACTTGCACACAGCTCTCCCGAGGGGTGTGCAAACATTACGTTTTAATTTACTCGCAACGATAAAGTTTTAATCATTTTTCAGTAAAAAAAATTAAGTATTAGATTCGCCTGGATTACAATTAAGGTTTGAGGTTAAACAATAACAAAATCCATGAAATTTACAAAATTAAACTGAATGGTATGGGTATAAAAGCAAATATGAGTTTATTTGTGTGTTTGTGACGGTTTTACATGAAAACTAGAAAAGGAATATTGATAAATTTTGGTATGGAGATAGTTTTGATAATGGAAAAGGATATAAGCTACTTTTTGTTGCAAAAATTAAATTTATATGATGTAAAATGAGGGATGTAAGTTGATGTGGAGATGCAATCATAATTATAGTTACTTATTTTAAATTTCGATGGCGCTAAAGTGCATTATTTGCATTTTTTTGGTTTTAAATTAAAATTGAGAATTTTATTAAAGAAATCGGCATTATTTGTCAAGAAACAAAAAATTACACGACTCCACTATTTTTTATAAAAATATTCATCTAAAACATAGCGGTGAAGCACAAGTTAATTATGAATTATTAATTTCGGTGCGCTTTGAGCTATTGTGAATCTCAGAATTGCATTCCCAGTTATGAGCAATATCAAATATTAACCCCGGCGCCATTTATAAATTTTTTCTTCTCATATATTCTATTCTTAGAAGTACGTGTAAAGCGTTGAAAGAAATAGCGTAGTTTGCTCACCCCGAAAGTAAACGTATGCAAAAGCCGGCGAAAATTGCGTTTATGCACATCGTCCCGATGCAGAGCAGAAATGCTTGGCATGCAGGTATGCGCGACAGAAATGCACATTATGCCCGCACACCGACGGCACGTGCGCGCGCCCCCAGGTCGTTTTGCGCGTTTTGCGAATCTCATTGCGAATTTACGAAATTTCATGCGCTCGCACATACGCCGCGCGCTGCTGCTGCTGTAGTTGCTACTTCTACTGCCGCCGCCCAACATGCAAAACAGCAACTGACGTCGCGCGCTATCTCACATATGCGATATGTTAAGCGCAACGGATGGAAATTGCGTTAAGTTACCAACTCGGCCATCGGCAAGCAAGTAAGCGTGACGTTTAATTTACCGCTGATGAAATTGACACAAGCGTATTATTAAATTAATTATTATGCACCTACCTAGCAGCAGGTAAATTGAGATTTTATCGAGATATTGTGTGAAAATTTAAATAAACAAACAATTTTGGTTGCATATTGCGAATAAGTATTAGGTTTTGTTTATGCAACCAATATTACGTTGTTGAGAGTATAGTGTTGGAAATAAATTGAAAATTGATCTAAGCGTAGGAGTTACATTAGACGGCGAGGCATTTTTATTTGCTTTGTGCCACTGAGTGGCTATTAAAGGTTTATCTTTGAGAGTCTATTAAATCGTGTTCGTGCTTCAGGTGTACCTAAATAATTGAATAGGTAATGCTGGTGACAAAAACAATGCGATCGTAAGATATGAGCGTACTTTTGTAGTAGTTTAATTGGGTACTCGGCAAACTTTTGAGACACTTGCATGATAAAAGTGATAAAATATGCAAAATGTGTAATTTGCAGGTTTTATCTTTAAACAACAGAATAACAGTAAAAGAGTAGTTAGTTTTTGATTTTCTCATTGTTTCCAACATTTTTGATTATATTTTTGTTATAATAACTTCTAAGTAACATTTTAAAGGCTAATTTGTGTTTCTTTGTATGTTTGTCACGCTTTCACAATAAAACCAATCAAGAAATTTTGTTAAATTTTGGTATGGAGATATTTTGGACCCAGGAAAACGGAATAGGATACTTTTTGTCGCAAAAATTTAACTCAAAGGGTGTAAAATTAGGGTTGAAAGTTGTTATGGTGATTTACTTATAGTTATAGTTATAAAATTCAAACATAGATGGCACTGAAGTGAATCATTAGCAGTTTCTAATTATTTTCAATAAAATTTGTAATTTCATTAGCGGATTTAGCATATATTAGGTGCTAGAAACAAGAAGAAGGCAAAAATAAAAAGATAAAATCGCTAAGATTGGTTGCCTATCATTAGACATTTGTACTGCAACTCAAAATATTGAATTTTACGTTTTCAGACCACTAAAATACGAAACAAAATGCAATTTATAACATTTCCATCTTGAATGAGTCGCTGAATATAAGTTTGTGAATTGTTCTTCATTAGCATTGCGATATGATGACTACGCAGGGCAAAAACAAAGCCGAAAAGATCATTAACCCGCACGAACGTCGCCCACGTGCGCTTTTTCGCCGCTGTGCCAACCGCGAGCGCCTCCGGCAATTCCTGCGACGCTAGTTAGAGATCCTTTGGAGAGTGCTCCCCGGCATTATCTGGAGGTATTTTTGTTTCGATGCGGGACACATGCGACGCTGGCATACGTTCGTTCACCGCGCTCAACTTAATGCACTTATCGCGTATGAAGTTTCATCATTTTAACGTTTTTTTATATTTTACAGTTTTTATCCAAACAATAGAGATGAACGAAATAAAAAAGCACAGATAATGAATATACCACAAATTAATATTTTCACAAGCGCAGGGAAAAGATAACAATTGCTAGAAATTAATTTACAGCTCGGAAATTAAACATGAACGCAGCGAAATTGAATAAACTTTGCAATTAGTTTAAATAAATTACATTGATTATTTTATAGTTTTTGCTAACGAAGTTCGAAGTTAATTAAATGTGAACGAAACCTTTTATTCAGCGTTTCTATGTTTTAATGGAAATTTGGTGAAAGCTTTTTCATGTACTTTATTAACTTCGAATGTAATTATTACGCACATGAATAATAATTGTGTAAAATGTAATGCAAAGTGTTAAAGCGCGATAATTTATAAATGTAAATCTTACGCAGCCCAATTTAAATTCAACTAAAACCGTTTTAAAGCAATAGGCAACTTAATGTACGAGTGCTTTGACACTTTTATCTCACATCTTGCAATATCCGTTTCGGCTAGACAAGTCTCACATCTACTGCTACTGCTTTACATTTGCATGTGCATTGCGCTGCGAATAAAGAACACACAACAAATTTATGTATGTGGTTCGTTCAACCGTGTAAGCTGGTTTTAGGTTTAGTTGTGGCACAGCGTCTGATGAAATCGAAAATTTCGCCCTGGCGTTTGTTTTGTCTGTTTGGTGCGATTTGCAGTTGATCATTTTGCGTGTGTGGATAAACCGACTTCGGGGGTTGTTATTAGCCGTATTCGTCGCCGGCGGAATTCGATAAAATCGGCTTTCGGATGGTGGCGGCGGCGGCGGCGGTGTACACACGCGCCGCATTATTAGGACCGGAGAAAGTGCGAAAACATAGATAATTGGAGTAATCCATTTCATTCTAGTGTGTTTAAGTACCGCACATTCGGGAACACCGAATGCGAATTACGCAGTTAATATAATGGCGGGTGAGATTATAAAAATTAAAATATTTATACACAAAAGTTTGCCTGTGTTATAACTCAAATTAAATTCAATTAAAAGACGTAAAATCCGCACTCCAGATTTTGTTTCCATAACCTTGGGTTATAATTTTATTTTTAGCAAAAAATAAATTTTTATAAATATGATTATATAGGCAACCAAATATGCACAATTCCCTGGTAAATATACCTATATCGTACAACAAAAGGCGAATTACACGTTTTAATATTTTTTCGTTCGCTTTGAGTTTTAAACTGTTACAATCAAATGTGAATCCACTTGTGTTGCGTGGTTAGGAATTGTGAATTCGAAATTTTCTCGTTTTCCATTCTTTCGTTATGCTTTGCGCGCCTGCTAAACTTCGAAATTCGAAATGTCGAATGCAATTTATTCGCAACCGGGCGACGACAACCATCTTTGTGGCGTAGAAATTAAATTTGGAAACTTTTTCGGTTTTTAATTTCCAAAGCGTATTCAAGCGTTTGACGCGGTAAAGGATCCAGTTGTACAAAAGAAAAATTAACATGAATGTAAAATGTAGGAATATTATTTTTAGCATGTTTTTAGCTAAATGTTTATTTTGTTTGTTAGACTTAGCAGGTATAATATACGAGTATGTAGGTAATTTAGTAAATGAGCAAAGCAACTATTACTCGCAACATTTTTATATTTTGCTCTTCGTAAAACTCTGGTAATCCTAATTAAATTACGTAATTTTCTAGTACAAAAAGAAGTTGGTCGCAGGTGGTATCTTCTTCTATTTTATTTACTTTATATATTAATTTTGTCCTTGTAAAGAATTTCATTTAAACTTTAAATTTATTTGAAATAAGATTTTATTCTACTTTATTTTATTTTTGTTGGATGTGGATAAAAGTGGTTGAAAGCGTAGGAAAGACATAAATGAAACGATGTTGAATTTTTATTTTCGTAATGCTTGTCTTTAGTGCGTTTTATCTCCATACGTAATTTGCATTTTATTTGAACGTTTCTTAGCGGAATGCTCCTGCAATGCTGCGGACGTAATAATCTGATTGAGCGCACTTTTCTCGGAAGCAAATCTAATAGAAATATTTATTAAAAAAGAAAATTCAACGTTTAATATAAACTAAACGAGTAGTCGTTGAGTTTTATTTAGAAAATTGTTGTTTTTGTTGTGTTTCTCCGGAGAATTTCAATATTGTTGGTTGTATTATATTTATTAAGGTCACTTGTTTTAGCAAATAACATCTCATGCAATAAGGTTTGGAGGTTAGGAAATTCTAAGAAAGACAATTTTCTACTTTAAATAGTGCTATTTTGAAATTGTAACTTTAGTTATAGTTGAATATGTTTTTCTGTAAATTTGTGAAGCAAAATATCTCAGTAATTTGCATTTATTCTTCATTTCTCCAAAATTAAAATATGCTGCATATGACACTATTTAAAATATCGTCAAAATTCGTATTCACAACTTTGAAAAACGTCATGTTGCGTATTCTAGGCAACACACAATACAATTAATATTGTAGTATTGTATTGTTGGTTGCATAAGAAAAAAATTGCAGTGATTATTTGCGTTTGCTGAACTAAATCAGTGGATAATTACCGCATGTTGTGATACGTTGAGCAACAAACAAACACGACGTAAAGTTTAAGACATTTTACATTAAAATTTTCGAATTTTATTTAGAAAATTGTTTTTCGTTGTTTTCTTCTTGAAAATTTCAATATTGTTGATTGTATTTATTATGGCCCTTTTTAGAAAATAACATCTGATGCAATAGAAAGAAATTGCAATAGGTCAGAAAATTCTAGGAAAACCAATTTTCTAAAAGGTGGTAGTAAAATGAGATTTTCTACAACTTTGCAAAGCAAAATATCATTTATTTGCATTTTTTCTGCAGCAAAATCATAAAATAATTATTCTTCAACTCTCCGAAATTAAAATATGCTGCACTGCACATGACACTACGTAAAAATATCGTCAAAAGTTTTTGCAAGCAAAAGCTTATTGCGCGCTCTGATACGAGGAGTAACCAAACGCGTGTGTTTTTTCGAAAGCGCTTTATTACCTTAAAATATGACGCGGTCGGAATTGTGCAAAATCGCCGCAATAAATCTGTAGACAAGTCGGGGGGCGCCCAATGCACAGTCGTAGCCCGCCGTTGCCGCAATAAGCTTTTTTTTCGCGGCGTGCTTTTGGCAACTTGTGGCTCGCACTGTCGCACTAAAATGAAACATTCTCGTGCAAAGTGCGGCCGTAAACTGCGCGTACGAAGCGTAAACTACGACGCGTTATTTTTCGGTTGCACTTTTTTATACTCGTAGTTATCTCGTCGCATTGTGCTTTTTAATTTATTGCTGTGATCGTGAACTCGGCGACAACGCGCATTGACTTCTTAAATTTCCGATGTTGCCATTGCCCGCCAAACACGTTAATTCTTACGGCGAGCATGAATTATTCAACGAGTTTTCAACTGTTTTGCGTCTGGCGGTGGCTTGATGGCAAATTGGGAAATTAACGGATTAGTTAAGGGTGTGGTGGAATATATTTAACTGGAAATACATATACATGGATTTAGGTTAGTTTTTGTTATAGGCAACACAGAATACATCAAAGGTTAAACTACAAAGTGTATTTTATCTTGTTTTTTTAATTATAACTCGAAAACTTCTTATTTAATTTTTTTTAAATTTTGATTAATGTTTTCCATTGAATTTAGACATTAACTAAATTTTAAATCAAGTGAAAATAATTATTTTCACCAAAGTTATAACGAATTTAATGACCAAAACTTTATTTAGGTACAAATATTGAAATTGCGCATTTATATCCTTAATTACTTGTAAGCTATTAATTCTATATAATTAAAATTTTGCAAATAAATTGCCACTTTAACAAAATATCGATTTAAACTGAAATGTTGTTAAAATAATAATAATTCTAAAAGTTATGGTAAATTCATTAACAAAAACACGATATATCTATGAAAATACGCATTTCAGCCATCAATCTACCAATGACATTGTTAATTTAAACATAAATAGATTGTACAATAACCCAATTACATGTAACATGCATAGGTTAATTTTCCAATAAATTTCCTCCCGGAATGATACCCCATTTAATGTTTTCCGACTTAAAATAGCTGACTATAACGCTCTAAAAGCCCGCGCGCTCTTACCATCAGCATTGATAAAACGCGCCGGGTGAAAAATGTCCTTTCTCTTTTGAAAAGCGGTCTTCCATGCTCCTTGGTGTACTTTCTTATGCTCACATTTCGGCGTTCCTTACCCGCCCTCCACCAGCATCCACTTAGACGTCTCGTTTGCTTATTTATTATCCGCGTACCGCAATAAATAAACCGGTGTGATATTTCATTCGCTCGTTTTGCTTTCAAACCGCCATCGCTGTCTCTCACTGTTAGCTCTCGGCTGGCTTGTTGCTTTTCAGCGTGGAATATTCTCTACCGCCGCTCATATTTGATGCCTGCCACACACTCGACACACTCGAATGCTCTTGAGGGTGTAACGCTATACGTGAATGTATTCAATGTGAACCGGACTCTTCTCTTTTTTATGTGCGATATATGTGTGTGTGTATGTAGGTGTGTGTTTGTTTTGCGTTTTT
Organism: Dalotia coriaria; assembly: GCF_025399875.1. Taxonomy (NCBI): domain Eukaryota; kingdom Metazoa; phylum Arthropoda; class Insecta; order Coleoptera; family Staphylinidae; genus Dalotia; species Dalotia coriaria. The sequence goes on from NW_027045445.1 coordinate 9,718,762, forward strand.
TTCAACTTTCATTATGCGCTTATTTTGTTTCAGTGCGGCTTTCAGCACATATCGCAACGCACCGTTGTCTGGGTGTATTTTTAGTCTGACTGTTTTAAATTGAATTCGATATCTGCCACCTGTATGTGTTTTTTCAATTCGCGCGCTGCTTTATTTCCGGTGGAAAAGTGCATTATCGGCTTTCGCGTAGAATAGATTAAAGTTTTATCGGCGAACGTAGGCTGTACAACGTACAACAAACAGAAATGAAATCCGTATTCATAACTTTGAAAAACGTCATGTCGCGTATTCTAGGCAACACACAATACTATTAATATTGTAGTGTTGGGTGTTGTTGGTTGCATAAGACAAATAAATTGCAGTGATTATTGTCGACTGCTGAATGATATGATTTAGTTTTTTTTATTAAAGATGAAAATTCAATGTTTAATATAAACTAGATGAGAAATCTTAGAATTTTATTTAGAAAATTGTTGTTTTTCGTTGGTTTCTCATGAGAATTTCAATATTGTTTGTTGTATTTATTAAGGTCACTTGTTTCTGCAAATAACATCTAATGCAATAAAGTTTGGAGGTTAGAAAATTCTAAGAAAGACAATTTTCTACTTTAAATATTGTTATTTTTAAATTGTAACTTTAATTATAGCTGGATATATTTTTCTACAAATTTTTGAAGCGAAATATCTGAATAATTTCTATTTTTTTTTCTATATAAAATCGTAAAACAATTATTCTTCAACCATGCAAAATTAAAATATGTTTCTTATGACACTACATTAAAATATCGTCAAAATCCATATCCATAACTATTAAAAACCCCATGTTGCGTATTCTAGGCAACACGCAATACAATAAATATGGTAGTATTGTATTCTTGGATGCATAAGAAAAATAAATTGCCGTGATTATTTGCGCTTGCTGAATGATATGATTTAGTTTGTGGACAATTACCGCACTTTGTGAAACGTTGGCGCAACAAACAAACACGACGTAAAGTTTGAAACATTCACCCCGCTATAATTCAAAATGCACCCGCAGCGAATCATCGAAACGGGACCATTTGTTACACTTTAAAGTTTCACGACTCTTGTAAGTATATAACTTTGCGAAAGCACGATATATCTTCTTCTCCTCTCCAAGCCAGCCAGCTCCAGCTTGTGTTCCGTTGCAGAAATTTCCCCAAACGCGCCGCGTAAATTATAATAAATCGTGTCGTAAAGAAAGTATGAATGCAGTTTGCAACTTTTACTTGTGTAAATCTTTCGAATGTGAAATTTCGCGCAAAAATTTATCACGTATACATCCAGTTATACAAAGAAAAAATTAATACAACATAACCGCACAAATATTCCATGCATAAACATGGCAGGTAATTGCAGTGGGTGGAGGGTAACCTTGACACGCTAATGGCACAATGAATAATTTTGCTTTCAAGATGCCCGGCGCGCGTTTAAGGATATGCGTTTGTGGCACAATTGATCGATATGAAAATCTCATACAATATGTGTGTAGCTATTTTTCAAGGCGAGTATAGATATATAGTATGCAACTAGATTTTGCCCGCGGTAGTGTTTAATAAAAATGTAATTCGTTTTTACTCTCTTGTTCTAGACATATTATGTGTCAATTCTATCAATATTTTAAAGAAATTATTTATATAAAGAATTGCTAATAATGCACTTCCGCGCGCCATCTCAGATTCAACAATTTAACTGTAACTATGATTGAATCTCAATGCAAACTTTTATCCTATAGAAAAGTGCTGTCTTTAGGGTTTTCCCGGCAATAATTCGAATTTTTCTCGCCGTAAAAACCATCCTTGGACTTTAACAAACATTTAAAAAAAGAATTGACCAAATTGCTCTAGGCGTTGTTGAGTTATGCGCTTACCAACATATTTTGAAATTTATTTTTCTATCATAAATATTGCTACATATCGTGGTTTATGCATTGTAAATTTTCAACGCGTTGTGGTTTAATACAATCGCCAATCGGAAATTGACTCTAACTAATTGCACTAAATGTATTTGGATAGGACACAATTGATATACAGTGTAAATAATATAAGTCAACATGATGTTATTTGGGTTGCATACATACACGCCGCGAATTAATTACAGTTATGCACTATTCTAACTTGAAAAAATTGAAATAAATTATTCACGTTAATGTGAGACACGAACTGATTTATCTTGTATGACCGGTAATTAAATCTTGCATGCATAATTAATTCGCTCGCCAAGATCATGCTGCAAATAATCGTTTCGGGAATTTAATTATCCTCGCAGACGTATATTCCGAATTGATTTTGCTAGTTTGCCGGCTGGTGCTGTGTGGAACTCCTTTACATACATCCTTAAATTCAATGTTGATTATAATTATGTATCTTCGACCTCGTTGTATAGTTGCCGGGTCGATCAATAAATGAATTATACATTAATTTAATAGGCGGCCAATTAGAACCACGCAGGGCGTGCGTCGTCGCGGATGGGTAAAAACAACGCCGCGCACAATTTCGATTTTGCATATTTCATTATAAAGCACCGAGCGCGCATTGCGATTGAGATAGTGCAGGATTTCAATTTTCGGCCGATAATTTATTCATGAACGCTATCTTTGGCCTCTCTAGCTTGTAAAATTGATTGATTACAAAGTAAACCGATTGAGTTGAATTTACATTTCAATACACGGCGGTAAACTGATTGCGGCGACTCACGCTTTATGAATTTGTGCTGTGCTGTTGATTCAGAATCAGACGTTTGGCGCGCTAGATGAGTGAGCGGGCTCTTTTTGTGTGATGGTGTTTGTTTTAGAGACGTGAAACAGTGTCGATATGGTGAGTGAGGTGTTTTTGTCGATGGTAAATAATTTAGGCTATAATTTCATTTGTGGGAATCAATATTATATTAGACAAATTAAAAATAACAGAGAATAGACTTAATAATGTCTAGAAATTTTATGATTACATTAAAACTATTTATATTATGGTTTTCAAAATTTGCACTTTGATTTCTATGTTATTTAGAAATAGATTGAAATTTAAATGAAGTAAAATTAATGATTTTTATAAAAGTTACAGGTAATTTAGTGACTAAAACTTTATTTAAGTACAAATATTTGAATTGCGCATTTTTTCTTCAATTACTTTAAGGCTATACATGCGATGTAATTAAAATTGTGTAAATAAATTGCCACTTTAACTAAATATCGATTTAAACTGAAATGATGTTAAAATAATAATTGTTATGAAAGTTATGGTTAATTCAATAACAAAAACACGATATATCTATGAAAATACGCATTTCAACCATCAATCTACCATTGATGACATTGTTAAATTAAACATAAATAGATTGTACAATAATCCAATTACATGTAACATGCATAGGTTAATTTTCCAATAAATTTCCTCCCGGAATTATAGCCCATTTAATGTTTTGCGACTTAAAATAGCTGACTATAACGCTCTAAAAGCCCGCGCGGTTTTACCATCAGCATTGATAAAACGTGCAGAGTGAAAAATGTCCTTTTCCCTTTTGAAAAGCGGTCTTCCATGTTACTTGGTGTGTTTTCTCATGCTAACATTTTGACGTTTTTTACTCGTTGTTTACATCAAATCTATTTATTTTCTGGTTTTAAAATTTTGTACAATTTCTATTATATTTAAACATAGATTAAACTTTAAATCAAGTGAAATTAATCATTTTCTATTAAAGTTTAGACAAATTTAGTGTCAAAAACTGTAAATACCATCATATTATTGAATTTCTTAGTTATTTTCTTTATAAGTGAAAATCTACAGGTTCGATTTAATTGAAACTTTCAAATAATTCGTCTATTTTACTAAAGGTTCATTCAAATCGAAATATTTATAAATAATTTACGTTTTAATTTGATTTGTGCGATGAAATTCAATATTATATTAGATTAATTTCTTTGCAAACTATTTTTATTCCGCAAATAGAAAAAAAACTTTTAATTTATTAAATTTTCCTAAAATATTATTTAAACACCTAAAAATAACGTTTTTTTTATATAAATTTCTTTGAATTATTTTATCAACAAAAAATCTAACCAAATAGTTGTATATTATCTTGCATACTTGATGGCGTGATTAATAAACGCTAATAAAATTTTCATACATAAAAGAATGCAAACAATGTGCACATCTCACGTGTATACCCACATGTAACATGTGTGTGCGTTGAAGTTATGCGCGCATAAACCCCGTACGCATTGTTTTATCATATCACAAGCGAACGCTTAACCGAAAACTAACAGCCGCGGCGCGTACGACGTTCGCTTTATCTACCGACTTTATTTCCACGTCGTCTTCGTCGGGTCGCGCACGTGCAGCCACACACACTGCGCCGAGAAAGATCAACTTGACGAGGGTCCAGGTCCTCCCGTCGCGCTCGTAAAACGGACGCTTATCCCGCCGTCGTCCCTATCGCGCTGCCCTCCGGGCCGAGCCAGGACCTCGGCGGACAATCTAATTCGCATCTCGACAACCGATATAGTCTTGTCATCGAAACAAGATAACGCAACCATATTAATATCGGGACGGGATTTTGAACGAATTACGATTTTGTCAGACAACTGTCATTCATACCGTACGAGTATAAGTCTATGATTGCTAACATAACGCATGTGGCGATTGTTATCAAGGTTTTAGTGTGACACATGTCAAAAACTTATTGCTGGGGTGTTGAATGAGGTTAAGTCGTGCTGGCTTAGTGGATTTTAATATAAAGCATGGAAATTGTATGAAATTATATGAAAAAAATTGATTGGGATTCATGTTTATTCATTAGAAGTATCTGCATCTTGTTGGGATCATTAAAATATGTGCTTGGAATTATTTCTTAAAGGATGTCTTGTATGATCGCGCAATACATATGGGAATCAACAGGGCGAGTTTTAAACTTTATCGATTTTTTACGTCCTATTCTCGCATTTAGTCGACACTAGAAGTTGGCATGGCAACGAATAGAATTGTAGTCTTGTGTGTCCTGCGTTTTTATCGTTTATTCCAAAGTGGCTCTCCGGGAAACATCAATGAATGTCGTTCAAATTAATCTATATTATAAAAATAAATCGCAAATTCTGTTGGTAAGCGCATAACTCAACAACCCTTAGACGAATTGAGCCAATTTTTTTTTTAAATGTTCGTTAAAGTCCATGGATGGTTCCTACGGCGAGAAAAAATCAAATATTTTCCGGGAAAACCTTAAAGATAGCCCTTTTTATAAGATAAAAGTGGCATTGAGATTCAATCCTAGGTATAGTTAAATAGTTGAATTCGAGATGGCGCGCTGAAGTGCATTATTAGCTTTTCTTTATATAATTAATTTCTTTAAAATAAAATTGCAAATCTTAGTGACAGAATTGACACATAGGTACTATGTCTTGAACAAGAGAGTATAAACGAATTACATTTTTATTAAACACTACAGGGACGAAGTCGCTTATTTTATTCAAAAAAATCAAAATAATTGTTTGGCTATGAATCAGCTGTCAAACATAACCAAATCTATAGAAAATGATATTTTTGTGTAATTTTTATGCTAAAATATATTTTATCCAATAAAATTGCGATTCTGAACAATTTTCAAAGTCACATAAACACTCCCAAAAATTTTCCACAAAAATGGTGCAGTCGTTTAAAAAAAGTTCAGTAACATACATACAACTAGATGAATTTTATATTTAAAGTAAAAAATAAATATGACAGAAATAGGCAACCAATTCAAACAAAAAAATTCAATCTGAATGAGTAATAGCTTCCAGTGTCATTGATCTTTCAACCTCTTTCAACGCTAACGCTGACACCATAAATAAATACGTCTACGCCACGATGGCATAAATTAAATCTGTTAAATTTTAACTACTTCACTGGCATGCTGACTATTCGCATCTCTAACCATTCCAAACCCAGTACCCAAAACCCAAACATCATCACATGCCCCGCCGAAACTCAAACAATTTATCATAATTATTTTTTAATTCGCCATATTTCATGTTTAGGGCGCTGAATTCTCATTTTATGCTTAGCGTAATTTTTTGTGTGTGCTTGGTTTACCAGCTTTGTGCGAACGCAAACCTCTAGTACTCTGTACCTCGACAAGGGCTGCAGAAAAAAAGAGTACACGCACCTGTGGTGTGTGCTTGGAACTGGTTTATACTTTAGTACTTACTTTCAAAAGTAAATATACATTTTAAATGAAAGTGAAATGGGGCGAACGTGTAAAGTTTTAAACAGCTTACGCTCAAATTGCCCGAGGCGTAGATATTTTTTTCTGTATTCAAACATATTCCCCTATTTTTGAATATAAAGTGGAATAATTTACGTTTGTTGATTTTAAATTGTAAATGTTTTTTTTTATATAAGAGGAAGAAAAAAAAGATAAAATTGCTGAAAATGTCAATAGGATTAATAAGACCTGATCGGTGGAAACGATTGGGCATCCCCTTGAGAATGTGCTTAGCCAACTGTTATCCCAATCAGCATTTTCGATTGCTCGACCGGTTCGAAGCGCATTAGGGCAAATTAAGCCGAACACGCCAATCTGTTCGGAAATTTTCATCTTGTTGCACCTTTTCCGCGCCGATGCACACGCAAACCTTTGTCGAAACATTTTCAGACATTCTCTGTCCGTCGTCTAAGTCTAATGCAATTTATCTCAACTGTTTTTCACAATTCACGTCTTTTGCGAATTTAATATTTTCGGAATTTTCTACTCACCAATAACCGTCGCCAAAATTAATAATCCCAACACGACCGCAGTTCCAATCATCGGCACCATCTCCCAGGGGAACTCTTCGGTGAAGAGCGACCCGTTGCCCGACCCATTGCGGCTGTTATTCAGGCTGTCATAGTAACCGAAATACGATAGCTCACTGGCGCTCTCCGCGCGCGCAAATTGCTGCGATTCGTTGTGGTCGAGCAACATGTTGTTGCTCTCCATCGAGTAGAGAATCTTCTGCCATAGCTCATCGTCCAGCTCACCTAGCATCCCACTCGCCGCTGTGGTCGTGCTGGCGAGAAAACTCGACGCCGCACCGGAAGTTGTCGCATCGGTGGTGCGCGTCGTCAGCGTGCTGGCGAAACGCACCTCATTGGCATCGTTATTGTGCAGGTCGAGATCGTTGCGGTGGTGGCTGGATCCGACGATTAACGATCGATGCGGTTGGTCGTAGCCGCCCATCTTGTCGGTGGTGATCGCCGCCAGCGGCCGCCACAGATGATGCAGCTTGATGTAGTCCATTTTAATTACGCCATTACTCGTCCTCCGCCACCCAAGCGTGCCACCGACCTGCAACACAACATCATCATTACGCTAAGAAATACAGCCGATTGTGCGCTCGAAACGAGGTGGAAATTAAAGCGCAGTTGTTTTTTTTAACTTTTTAAGCGAGGTGTAAAGTGTGCGCGTGATAAATTGTCGAACGGAATTAAACGCGTCGCGGCAAAAAGGAAAGTGACGTTTTTGAGGGTGGCGATGAATAAAAATGAGAAATTGAATCATTTATTACGTTGATGCGGATCATTTATTATAGAAAAAATCAGTGAAATGCTTTAAACTTTAATTTTAAACCTTTTTAGAAAAGTTGTGTTCAATTGGTTGCCTATAATATAAATTTGCCTTAGGTTTGGTTAGGTTAGCTTTTTAGAAAAATTGTGTTCAATTGGTTGCCTATAGTATAAATTTTTCTTATGTAAATTTAGGTTAGGTTTTTTAGAAAAGTTGTGTTTATTTAATTGCCTATAGTATAAATTTTCCTTATATAAGGTTAGGTTGAATTCGACAACAATAAAAAAATATTGTTGTTGTTGTTCTTGCAGAACGTAATTATACAAATGTCTAGCACAGTAAACCAATTTTGCCGATTTAGCTACAAGCAAACTTTTTATGTGTTGGAAACACGAAAAACCCAGCGAAAAAAACTAATATTCATAAATGTTTACACTCTTGTGTTTTGTTATTCAAACAGACACTTAACCTAAAAAAATCACGACAAAAACAGCCGTTTAAAACTTTGGTTATTGCCAGTCTTTTCGCTTCTTTGTGGTTTTTCGCCCAACCACTTCATATCAAACAAACGAAGAATCCGCTTGCTATTCAACGCGCAATCGTTTTAATCGAGTTGGTCGATGCTTTTTTTCCCCGGCTTCGTTTTGTTTATCCATCTCTATTCTGTAACTTTGAAATCTCTAAATTTGTTCAATACACCTCAAACGCACGCTGAGGGGCAAAAAAGCGCATCGATTTGAATCGACTGACTCCATCCGAAGCGCGAGTGAATGCCCGGCGGGCACAAACAAATCGTTTTAATTTCTGGTCGAAGCGCAATTTAGATTAAATTGCATTCAGCGCGCGCGCACAACTTAAATTAAACGAAAACAATTCAAATTAAAACACTGCTCGCGGGCGAACGGATCGAGTGGAAGCAATAGCGTTCACGAGAATGATCATCATCGAATTCACGTCGCCTGATCGCGGCGGATTTGTGTGCGGATGGGATAAATCTGTTTTTTGGGGTGCTTTGATCTTTCAAGTGGTAAAAATTTAGCCACAAGGGTTGCAAAAAATGGGATATTGATGGTAATAGTATTATTTACTAGTGATAGGTTTCATATTTTGCCTGGAAAAAATTTGGAAATGAAAAAAATGAAAATATGAAAAAATATTAACAATTATAGGCATTCGTGCGCCATCTGTAGCCATATTAGTTAACTATAACTATAATTTTATCTTTATTCCTTATTTTTCACCCTTTTAAAACTTTTTTATGCAACAAAAAGTTGTCTATGATATTCAAAATTTATAAAAATTCATTTAGTGGTTTACCCGTGAAAAGAAGTCAAACATACAAAATTAATCAGAATTAAATTATGTTGATATTGTTTTTGATTTGTTTTGTACTTGTTTAAGGAAACACTGTAAACCATCCACTTGAATCGTAAACTTTGAAAGTTATTACATCCATGTGACTAGACTTAGTACTACTCTCATTCCTAATACAATGAAACAACATTTAGAGTTGTTGTGCGGAAATTGCGCTCGTATATTTCAACTATGCAATATTTGTACATGTATAAGCTGAAAGCATAAACTTAATTGTACTTTGGCTTAATATTAATGTGACTTTTGAATTTGGCTACAGATTAAACCCATCAAAATGATGACATTGCAATTTATACCAGGCTGTCATCTGTTTACATAAAATATGCATTTTAAAAGCGCGATTTTCATGATTTTATCTGATTTTATTTAATATTGTCAGATAAATCCGCCGGCCTAAATATAAGCACAACATTCATCCACCCGGCTGGATTATTCGGATTATTCAGCGCCTCGCGTGCATTTGGGTTTTGCGGAATTTGAATGTGATGGGTACATAACATTCAAATGCGGTATTAATTTATACATATTCCGATAACGTGGCAATGAATTGTGCCTGATTGCAATGCGCACGCGATTGCCATTCAAAATCGGAGTTAAATATTAATTCGAAACATATGGTTTTGGTGGTGCATATTTGGGCGCGCGATTGCAAGTCGGAAGCGCCGGCGGCAATAGTTTCCGGCAATAGTTGCACGCTTACGGCGGTGAGGAGCGCATCACGCGTGATTAGATACGTAAACATTCGGAATTTTGTTTGACGTGCGCATAATTGCGCGATACGTTGGCGTTAATTGGATTAATTTGATCAAGGACAGCGTTCAAAGGGGTTTTGTGAATGAATACTTCAGCAAATAGTTAGTTTTAGTGTTCATTTTGGTAAATTGCATGAGTAGTAACAAAATTAGAAAGTTATGGTTTATATTTTTTGAATAATTTTTGTTTTTAAAATAATTTTAAGATTAGTAAATGAAAATTTTAATTATTTTGATTTTTTTTTCTATTATTTTCCAAATTGAAATAAAACAAAGCTAAAAATAACTAATTTTTAAGTTAATAGTTATATTTTTGGATTATTAAATGGTTGATAACAAAACCAGAAAGTGTTGATAAATATTTTAGAATTATTCATTAAAGATTTCAATTTGTTTGCTTTATTTTTCTGCAAATTTTATTTCATTTAATTTGCAAAAATAACGTGTTTTTCAAAAATTAAAACACAGTTTAATTGTTTTACTGATAAATTATTTTTAAATTTGTCATTTGTAATTTTCAAGTATTGTTCAACGATGTTTTATATTTCATGATTAAATAATGAGTTTAAATTTACGAATTCACTAGATTGTATTACTTGTTGTATAGTGGATGCGCCGGGCAATGCATTTAATTACTGATACGTAACTAAAATTACAGGTTTTACATTTTACATTTATTATTAAAATGATCACTGATGCACGTATTCATATGCGGCATATTTTAATAACACATCAATTGTTTTATTTTCATTCGTAATTTTGGCTCATTGTTTATTAATATAATAAACTAAAAACATAAATATTTATATAATTGAACTTTGATTATGATAATAATTACATCTATCTTCTATAATATAAAAATGAATCGTAAATTCTGTTGGTAAGCGCATAACTCAAGAACGCCTAGACCAATTTGGCCAATTCTTTTTATAAAATGTTCGTTAATGTCCAAGCATGGTTTTTACGAGAAAAGTTTGAATAATTGCCAGAAAAACCCTAAAGACAGTCCTTTTCTATTGGATAAAAGTTAGCAATGAAATTCAATCATAGTTATAATTAAATAGCTGAATCCGAGATGGCGTGCTGAAGTGCATTATTAGCAATTCTTTATATAATTTGTTTAAAATAAAATTGCGAATCTTTTCGATTGAACTGACACATACTATGTCTAAAACAAGGGGTAAAACTCAATTACTTATATCAATTTTCTATTTCTGTAGCTAGAATTTTTATTTTCTCCTACAAGTACGAAATTTGAACCAAACAGAGTGCTAGTTTTCAGTTTTGATAAATGTCAACTTGTTTAAAAATGCACGAGTATGCTCGTTTGTTCTTTGAGTCGTTTGCGTACATTTTAATAATCTCCCGAGCGAGTAGACGCTCAACGATGCAGCGAAATATGAGTAAGTTTAAAATTGAATTTGTGCTCTTCGGCGACTGCGCCGCTCGTGCATGCGCACGGGCTTAAACAATATTTAATATCCACATTTATAACATCGGCTTTATTGCCTTTAGTGCCCACACACTGTTTTATGAAAGCCGACTGGTAACGAAATCTACTGTGGGCTCAAGCATGAGGTCAGCTTAGGTTAATATCACCTTGGATGATAATTAAATCAGAAATGTATGAATTTTAATCATGAAGCGGTCTTATATAATATTTAATTTTAATCTCGATGATTTATGCCTCGCACTAGGTATATATTAATTTTATTGAATTATGAAAAGCGTATCGTTACTGTAATTTGAAATTTTAATTTAGTTTTAATCTTGTGAGGGGGAAACCTGTTTGATGTTTGATTTCGGTTTTAAGGTCAGAGATCATGTGAAATGCAGGAATAAACTTTTAACCTTTGCGTTAGTAATTGTTTTGTAAAATGACAAGTAAAACAGCATTTTATTGTACAGGCAGCAAAGGAAAACCGACAAGACGTGCACGTGTATACATTAATTTAAAATTTTGTACTTCCGGAAGAGTGCAGAAAGGGTCGCATTATTATCAAATTGTCTTTTAGAGCTTTTTACACGTCAATGTAATTTTTGCGGCAACAAATATTTATTTCTTGCTTCTTCCTTGCTTTTCAATAAAATTCGTAATTTTTACAAAACAAATAAGAAATTCTAATAATGCATCTAGCGCCATCTAGAATTCAATTATTTAACTATAAAGATGATTGAATCTCTATACGGATTTTTATACTTTATTTAACAACTTTTAAGTAATAATTTTTGACATTTTAATACTTATTCTGCTATTCGGGGTGGAGATGAATCTAAAAAATCATGAATCATCAAAATCCGTCCTGCCGTTCTTGAGTTATAAAAGTTGTAACTAACTTGACCTTTTATAAAGCAAGTGCACTCTTGAGTTCAAATTTTAGTTTTAAAATTTTTGTATTCTCCAAATGTTTGACACTTTAGTGTAAACAAACACACACAACTGTCCTTATCAACCATTTTAGCTACAGCTATCAACTGATTATTAGAGATTAACCTTTGATAAAGTAATTACATTTAAATTTAATGATATTATTTCCAATTTCACTACAAGATAATTACATCGCGAGGATAATGCTATTTTAACCTTTCACATATAACAACATACAATATTTATATTTATTTATAAGCTCATTTACTTGCATACATTGACAAAAATAGATCCTGATTCTGATTACGGTTTTAACATTTCCATTTATATTTTTACACTCATATCAATACGAGGCGACACATCCGATCCGGAAAACTATACAACTTGTCACTCGGTGTCAAGTGTAACATGAAATAGTGTAGTGGTGCACACTGGCTTCCCTCGGCTGTATAAATATTTATTACAACTTTCCGGCCGCGGCGCCCAGCTTTGCCGCGAATGATCAATGCGGTAAGTTTCGGCCCGGAGAATAAAGCCGCCGCCGGCATGCGCCGATACCACAAAGCTTTGAGATCAGGTGATATTAACGAAGAATCCGCCGCTGCCGCCCGCGTAATAGAAACCTTGGGGAAAAGTTAATGCTCGGCGCATAATTGGAGTGAAATAAAAATAATACAAAGCATCAGACTGAAGAAATAAAAAAAACATAATAAAAATAAAAACACAAATGTCTGCGAATATTTGCTGGCTAAGAGTTGATATGATAATGCATATGTGGATAAGAGAATCATATACGAGATAACGTATTTCGGCGATTTATTGTGCTCCCTAGCGCTTGAAATAGGTTATGGCAGACTGCCCAGAATACGCAAGTTGATTGATGCTCGTAAATGATGTTTTGAAACGCTAGGACGATTAAAATGAAAGGGGTTGTATTAGCTACAGTAAGAACTACATATAATCTACATTTAATTATTTATTATTTATACTTAGAAAAAAATGTTGTTCAGTTGCTTGCGTATGAGAAAACTTTGACCACCTTGACCGCATGTTACTAATTCATCTATCATAAACCAAACCCCTCTAAGAAATAATAATAACTTCAAGATGTCCTTGCACGTCAAGAACACATCCAGAGGCCTAAAGCCCTCGGTCATACTCGAAAACTTTCGGGAGCAATTCTCGGCCAGTGGGCAAACTTTACACCCTTTTGCGGAAGTTGAAATGTCAAAAGCGGATTTGTGGCAGAAACTCGTGGTTTGCGGACGAACTTCTTCAACATTTTTCAAATTTATACTATAAAGTACCAAAAGAAGAAGAAGAAAAAGAAAAATTCCAAAGTATGTGAATTTCATGAATTTATGTTTTGAGATAGATTGTATTGCGACTTTAGTGTAAAGTGCCTTCGCCCCTCGTTGGACATTGGACGAGTGAACATAAAGACGGAACATTTGTTGCTTTATGTTGATGCGCGCGTAAAACCGGCGATAAAAAGGGGCGCGATGGTTCATTTAGGCGATGACGTATGTATTTTTTGAACCAATTTAAAAATACGAATGGAATAAAATTTATTTATACGAATAAATACGAAACATTTTTTGGGGAATACGCTCAAAAACATGAATAATGCATGTGCGGATTTTTTCCTACTTACATTAACTTAATTACATTTTAAGCGATTTTTAAGTGGCCATATACCGCAACGGTCCATGTATCATCCAGTTTGCACACGTTGTATAATTTCAATTAAAGTACTTCTCGATCTCGTCGCCACAATCACTTTGCTCTCAATCCGAACACTCGAAAGTTAGTTTTGCAAACAAACTCAACTCGAAGTCGTCCTTCAGGTTCTTCTTCAGTGAGTGTCACTCACTCAAACTTTTAGTTTAAAAAAATAAATCACGCCACTTTCAATAATTAATTAGTAATTTTTAGTAAATGTCAGCTTTTCGAAATAATATTAATATTATTTTTGATGATAAGATGTGTTTTGGGGTTGGTCGCGCAGCGATTTGTTTGTAAACGTGCGAATGCCGAAACGCGTCTGATTCGGTCGGCGGGCGACCGCCGTCGTGTACGTGCGCCGACTGAATACGCGTTACAATGCCGCCACCGCCGCCGTTGACGCTGGCCCATGTCTCACGGATGTGTTCGGGTGGCGGGCGCGTGCGAAAACTCGTGCGCGCCGCCGCTTCACAATCCGTTCCCCTCATCTGTGGCATAAAAATAATAAAAATACAAAACGGACAACAGTAGAGGTATAAAAGATAAGAAACAAAATGTATTCTGTTGTATTGTATTTTATTGTATTTATTAAGGGTTGAATGAGTTTGTGGAGATTTAAACTTAAGCTTAAATTTGGTAAAAAGTTTAAATTTACATTTTTAATTATAAACTTGAGTATAAAGTGAAAAAAAAAGCACATCGGCGGAATTTATAAACGTGAGAGTTTGTAATCCTGAAAATTAATATGCCGACATGGATGTGGTGAGCGGGGTGCAGGTTTCCGCTGGCGATGGCTAAACTTCTACTTGTTGCGGTATTGTTTTTACTAGATAATTGTTTGCGAATTTTCTATCTTATAAGCTAATGGAATACATACATAATTTAAAAATATGTATGCTTGGTTGCCTAACTAATAACTAAATATTTTATTTATGTTAATATGGTTTGCTTAAAACTAGTTTTTGTTTGAATTTTACGGTAATACGGTAACATATTGACTGTTCAGTTATTTTTGGTTAAAATATTAACTTTTTATGATAAAATTGATGTTTTTTGCTTGTATTTGTATAAAAATTGTTTTTTTTACAAGTGGCGTAGCAGTTTTTGTTGGTTAGTAGTGTTGGTTGCCTATAGTAAATCGCTTTTGTTGTATTTTTGTGATCAAAACAAGTTTTAGCCTGATTTTTGCTTAAGTTTGGTTTGGCAGAATAATAATTATTTAAATAATAGTCTATGAAATAACAATTCACTAAACAAATATTTTTAACGTGAGGTTAGAAAAACATTTCCACTTCTTTTTTCACTTTTTGCGCCGTATCTCCGAATTCGCATGCTGGAATAGAATTTATTCACTGACGTCACTCCTCTATCGCACTTTCCACTCGCCTGTGCGGCGGCGCACACCCTGTGACGTCATTTCGCTGAAAGTTCGGACGTCCCTCGAGGCGAGCCGTCTCCGACACCACCAGCGCACGGCAATCGTTCGCGCACTCACCGCCCCACATTCAAGCGCTCAAGCCGCTTTTGCTCTTTGCGCGCCCTATGCCACCCACATTCACACCCCGAGTTGCCATCGCGACCAAAAGCAATTCTATTACATCTGGACGGCGTGACATAGGTGAGAGAAGAGCATCCGGCGGCATCCGACTAATGGCCGAATTTATAAAAGCATCTTCGTTACATGCAGGTAACAATTTATCGGGTTAATCGTTAATGGCGTTAATAATAGCAGCGTTCAATTATTAACCACACAAAAACATTCATTTTCTTGTATTTATTATGCGCGTAATGTGTCTGCGCTGTAATGAGACAACTTTGGCGAGCGTCCTAATGGACCATGATTATATTAACGGCGACATTATGAAATCTGATGATTTATTTTTATTAACTAAATAAATACTTAATCTTAGTTAATCATAATACCAGACGAGTTGGTAATATCAGATTTAATGTATGCAACCAAATATACACCGAGTAGTTTTATGTTGTGGTTGGTATCATTAAACTATCAACGCTACACCTGAAGTTGAGTGGGTTGCGCCCGGGTCCCAGGTGTGATTTCGGCGCGATTTATTCCCCCGGGGCCAGGATCCCGCATAAACTGCAACCCGACACACTCGACAAATTACGAATTGCGAGAAGTGCAAACTAAAGTCGCCGAGTGTCTGGCGTTGAGAAGCTGTTGTTGGGTTAAAATATTTACGCCCCGACACGTGGCGCACGCCGTGCACCATTGACACTATTAGCAACTTTGCCCCGCGGGAAATCCTCGCCAGATTAAAATTAACGAACGCGTCTCCGGCACGTCTTTACGTCTTCTCATTCTGATAACAGATAACTGTTTCTATTTGCACTCCACTCATCTAACTTTGCACTTAATCGCAGTCTTCGCACTTCCGCAATTTCGTCATTTCAACTTTCTGTCTGTTTGTCTGTGGTTTTGCTTTGGAGTGTGATGTGATCTATTTTTGATATAAAAATGAATCGCAAAATTTGTTGGAAAGCGCATAACTCGACAACGCTTAGACCAATTTGCCCAATTTTCTCTTTAAAATGTTTGTTAAAGTCCAAGGATTGTTTTTACGGCGAGAAAAATTCGAATAATTGCCGGGAAAACCCTAAAGGCAGCCTTTTTCTATAAGATAAAAGTTGGCATTGAGATTCAATCATAGTTATAGTTAAATTATTGAATCCGAGATGGCGCGCTGAAGTGCATTATTAGCAATTCTTTAAATAATTAATTTCTTTAAAATAAAATTGCGAATCTTATTGACAGAATTGACACATACTATGTCTACAACAAGAGAGTAAAAACGTATTACATTTTTATGCGACACTACCGGGACAAAGTCGCTGGCAAAAGTTAGTTTTTATTAAAATTGAAAAGTTTACTTCAATCCAATTATAATAAGTAATAGCTCCGAGTAGTGCGTTTATACTCGACTGCATTTTCTCAATGTCAGTGTCGATGTCGATGTCACCAGCGTCGTTATTGTTCGTGATAGTTGACATTCGGGACATTCGTCTTGAGCCCATCTTTGCAGTTTGATTAGCATCGCTCGATGGCGAGTAGTGCGTCGGCTGTTTGTTAGAGAAGTCATTTGCGAGTCAAATTTAACGACACTTGAAACTATCGATCTCTTGTGGTCGACGATGCCAGCATCACAACATCAAATGTACATGCAATGCACCGGCACTAATTACGAACAGAACATATAAGTTCTGCCTCGGAAGCAATCAAATCACTAGATAGGGAATCATTCAATTTAATTATAAGCAACTTGTGCTCATCGAATATATTTAATTATATATGGATGAAATTCGATTTCGCAAACATATTTATTTCTGTATTTTGTTGTCATCGCGTTGCGAGTTCGGCGGAAAGGTTAAATGTCATTTTGCTCGCGCCCCAAACCGCCAAAACCTCAAACTTTCCACCTCGAATGATGCATCTGAAATTTCACTCCGGCGTAATTTAATTTCCACTCCGGAGCACGCTGGTTGCGACTGCGAAATTGGTAATGTTATATGTCGTCCCAATTGATGTACGAGACTCTTGTACCGTCAGCCAACTGACTCCTTCGCATCCGCACGCGCAGCAATATGCATCAAGACAATTTGCCGATTTCCTTTACCAACACTCACTTATGTCATATTAGGAGGCAGATTAAATGCATGATATATTTATGTAAGAGTACTTACATAATAAAAGTGGATGTATCAATGTCTTAAAGCAGATTATTTTATTTTATTTTTTGTTTATTGTGTTTTGAGAGGGGAGGCGAAAAAAAGTCAAAAACAAGTGAATAGGTGTACTCTTTTTACACAGACAGACTAGACCATTAACAAGCAAAGCGTTTGAGATCCTATAGGATCCAGTTGACACGAGAACAATGCACCGGCCCCGATTGAGTTCCTGCGCTCCAGGGTGAAAGTTCAAAGAGCGCGCAGTGCTCCCGAGCTCAAATAATACAAAATCAATCAGGATGTCTCCGATGGCGTCAATGCTGATGCCAGGGATCCTTTACGTAAATATTTAGCAGACTATGCTTATAGTGTGTGGAGCGCGCAGTGTCACACAGTTTAATTAATCAAAGACTTTGATTGAATATTCTCAAGTTGGAATGGGTAATATTTTTGATATTTATGCTACTTATAGAGTTTTAAAGAATTTTATTTCGGAATTTGAAGAATACCAAAGTAGTTTTGTTGTTATAATGCAATTTGAAGAATTTAGTTCAATATTTCTGAATAATCTTATAATTTTGGCGATAATTCAATCTTTATAATATAAAAACAAATCGCAAAATCTGTTGGTATGCGCAAAACTCAACAACGCCTTGACGAATTTGGCCAATTCTTTTTTTTTAATGCTTGTTTAAGTCCAAGGATAGTTTTTACGGCGAGAAAAATTCGAATAATTGCCGGGAAAACCCTAAAGACAGGCCTTTTCTATAGGATAAAAGTTAGCATTGAGATTCAATCATAGTTATAGTTTAATAGTTGAATCCGAGATGGCACGCTGAAGTGCAGTATTAGAAATTCTTTATATAATTAATTTCTTTAAAATAAAATTGCAAATCTTATTGATAGAGATAGATTGATATAGAATTGACACATACAATGTCTAGAGCAAGAGAATAAAAACGAATTACATTTTTATTAAACACTACCTGGACAAAGTCGCCGGCAAAAGCTACTTTTTATATAAAAATTGCTTTGTGTTTTGAAAAATATTTGGTCAGGTTAATAGCTTTTAGCGTTTATCAAAATTTTCGATTGAAATCTGAAACAAAATTACATTAAAATATTTCTATTTTCTATTTTCAGAGAATATGTTGGTAATTTCATAGTTTTAATTTCAATTCAAAATTTCAAAACTCGGCAATTTAAATCAACATAAACCAACATTCAAACCTTTGATTACATTGAAAACTTTAATTTTAATTGTGGAAATTTAGCAATTTTGCAATTATTTTCCTCTGGAAGCCAAAAACTGTTGAGAGCGTATTTGATTTTTTTTCTGCCAACAAAACATGACCTGGCACAGGTTTCTCTTCATCTAAATAAATTACTTTAATGTAGAAACATTCGATGCCCAATCGAGTTGAAATTGCAATGAATCATACAATTTGCTTTCGCCAGTAGGCGCTTTCCAATCTCCTACTATAATAAATCACCTTTACATTACGAAGATTAAAAATCTGCATTTTTTGCGCAGCGATCCTTCTTCTCGTTCACTTAATGATACTTCCAATAGAATACCAATCCAATACAACCCTTTATAACTTTGTTTTTCCACCTGGAAAAGAAAATTAAATTTATTTATTTAATAAAAAATATATTCTTAATACTTAAGTGTATTTATTATGTCTAAGATTGTAGAATGTGTTGTTTTGACTAGTTCGTTAAAAAGTCAATCATTCTATAAATACTCGCACAACTCGACTGAAAACAAAATCGAACGCTTCGGAAAATCTCGAACGTGTATTTAATTGCTTCTGTCCGTTTCGTAGATGTATGCGCTGCCGCAACTTACGAGTCGATCAAATCAGTCGGTTAGTATCATTGTCAAAACGATCTCGTAGCAGTGCATTTAAGCTTCTTTCATGTCGGACCGCGGCGCTGGCACATGTGTATCCGTCGTTCAATTGAAACTTAATTGAATTTTTGCCTCCATCGATCCCCGCAATCGGCGGCGTGCGCTCTTTCAAAACCGCCCGAAATGTGTTTGCCTAACCCTCAATCCGAGGCGTTAACATTCTTTGCGCTTTTAACTCAATTTCGGGAAATAGCTTAAATTTTCAATTATAGAATTTATATTTATAGAGTGAATATGTATTTAGTTTTCCTTTCGCAACACCCAGTATGTGTTGATACCATCAAGTAGGTTTATAATTTTATTTAAAAAGAACTTATAATATTATAATTGCTAATAAACACTTTAGCGCCATCTAGGATTCAATTATTTGACTATAACTACGAAAGAATCCCTATACCAACTTTCATCCCTTATTTAACACCCTGTAAGTAATAATTTTTAATATTTCATTAATTATTCTTCTATTCTGGACGATACTGAAACCAAAAAATCATTGATCATTAAAATCTGTCCAGCCGTTCTTGAGTTATAAACGCTGTAACTAACCAGATTTTGTTTTATACATAGATTGTTTGCTTTATGTCAAAGTAAAGCCGTAAAAGTAATTTTCTGTAACCGCAAATTTAATTGTAAAACATTAGTGTTTTTTCCACCGCTGTAAAAATCAGTTCAATATAATCAGCGCCGACGTGCTTCACTTAAATTGTCAGAACGGATAATAAAGATAAAAAATAATAACGACGCGAAAACACAAGGACGCCATAAACCACCGGCGTCGCCACATCTCGTCGCCCTCTCTCTGCGTTTCTCATGTTTCTCCCCCGCCATTATTCACACGTTTGCCTTTGTTGTACCTTTTTTTTTGCACCACGTAAAATATTTCGTTCGTCCATCACCATTTGCCGCTCTTATCCGTCTCGCCAAGAGCAAACGCCTTCGATTAATACGCTCTTTATCAACCGAAAGTCAATTGTCTATGCTTTTAACTATGAGTATGTGTTTTGATGTCGTTTCGATTCAATTGGAGACGCAAGCCAAGATGGCGGCGGCGTGAAGTGTCGCGCGAGAAACTTTTCAATCTGTGCGCGACTCGTGGATGTTTTTTTAGCGCGCGACGTGTTAGCCGGGCTTAAGAAGACAGAAGAAAAGTAATTTCCTATACGCACGTAACTTGAGCAACTCCGTCAATGGCATTAACTCGGCTCGGCTCTCGGTGCGAGCGCTAACCACGAAGGCGAAGCGAACGAAAACTTAGGCACAGTGTCTCTTTGTGCTCTTCGCTGTCGTTTTGTCGACTTGTTGAAGTTTGCATTTAATACGCTGCGGTACGCTGTGTTGCGTTTAACTAGCTGAAATTACAATTTGAATTTGCCAGGTGGAATTTGAAGTTTCATTGTGAATTAGAAATTGCTTCGGCTTCATTGTGTGTGCTTTGTAACGCGTTTCTCTGGCTTTGACAATTTCTCCTAGGAGAATATAGTAGGAGAAGCAGTTAGCGATTACATACGAGTTGCGAGGACAATTTCGATTCCAAAATTAATGAAGCAATACGAGAAGAACGATGATTAGACGGCTCGGCGGTGTTGCACAATGGGTTTCCGGCTTCCATTGCGACCGCAGCAATTGCATTTTAATGAAAACGATTTTTTTTCGTTTTGGGGAAAATAATAAATGTCACGAAGGAAAATAAATGATGATGAGTTTAAAACAATAAAAAAATGAAAGATGTAAAAGTAAACACGTCCTAATGAGCATTCTTTGAGGCGCAGTTTTTATATAACAAGCTTCCAGGATGCACGATTGGCACGCGAACAAAGCTGAACTGTCTGGAAAATGCGCGGCGAAGAGAAAATGCAGCCGGGAAGACAGAGAAAATGGGCGGGGCAACAGCGTCGCATGTCTACTGAGGCATAAAGCAGAGATAAATCTATACATAGAACACCCTTTAGATCAATAAAGATTCTCTTTGCCAAAGTAATTCCTGTGAGGTAAAGTTGGTTACAACTAAGACTAAAATTCACTTTAATACAACACATTTTGGAATCACAAAAAAAATGACAAAGAAGTTGAACCGATTTGATAAATTTTTGTTTTGAAATATTTGCGGAAGTCTAAGAAAAGTACAAAAGATGAGAAAACATGGAAAAATTAGAAGGAAAATCATAAAAATAAGATTTTTTCTCACACAAACTTATCTTGGCTGTCGGTTACGTTCAGAAATTGATTTTGCGACAAAATTTATTACGAGAAATTTAAAATTCATTTTTTTTTTGCTCTCAGGCTACTTTTTAATGCAAAATATGAGTTTTTCTACTTTCACCTTAAAAATGTCAGTTTTTTCACTAAATGTACTTTAGTCACGGGCTTTAATCACGGGGTGAAGCATGCCCCCCACAATATGTTTAAATTAAAATTGACAATCTTCCGGGAGCTGTGGCACATAATATTTCCTAGATCCAAGAAAGTAATTAGTTTTGCATATAATTTAAGAATCTGTTTGAAATTAAATTATAATCTAGCCGGAAAATTGCATGTCTACCATTACTTTTGCCACGCGCAAAAATAACCTGACATTGAAATGCATTTTCCTGATTTGTCTGAGCTCTTGCACCGCTGCCATTTGTGGCTGAATGAAGCCGTCCCACAACTCGGCGGCCGCAGCCGCTACCACCGCCGGCGGCGCGCACACGTGGCTGACATTATACAATCGGATGCACTTTCAAGGAAAATTAATAGAGCGCACTAATATTCGAAGCAGGCACGCTACGTTGACTCACTTGGCGGTTATGGTCGGTCGTAAACTCTCATAAACACCACGCAGACACGCGATGCAGACGTATGATAATAAAGGATCTTGTTATGCCGTTATGTTTACTACATATGAAATGTCCTTTACCTTTAACGCCAGTATAATTTATCGCAACGAGTGAAAAATCACCACTAAATTGTTTGCGCGTATTTTAAGGTTTGTGTCGATTTAGTTAAGCGAGCGAAAATCGTCGCCTTTGTAAGAATTACGAATGCCCATGGGAGGACTTAAAGGAAGCATTCAATGGCGTGAAATGTTGCGTCAATAAGAGACTGATTTCGGGGGACAATGGTTTACACTTCATTAAACTTTTCCGAACCTTTATTTGGTCACTTTTCGGCCAAATTTAGTAAAATCAATTTTCATGCGATATTTTTCTGTTTGGATGCATTAAAAGAGGAAAAATATAAAGTTTGTAGTTTCTGGACGCAGGGGAGCAGATGTGTTGTGTATCTGGAAGAGCTACAAGTTACAAGTCACGCAGCGCACCTTATTTATTATTATTATTTGCCGAGAGGTCGACCCTAGTTGATTTCGCCCGAGTCCCTACGGACACTGAAGTCCATACGCACGACCGAACAGCGCAAAATTCAGCCTCGAAACTAAAACCGATCCAACGCGAAATATCACATCTCTCTCAACGCACTGGGCTAGTTATCACAAGAGACAAATTCATGGAACTACGGATCGGGGAACATTGCGCCGCAGGCACGTTTCGTTTTTTTACAAGCCAGCAACAGTTTCTTTGGATTGAAAATCTGTACATCCAACATCTCGCCGTCCCAAAAGTCTTAGTACAAATCATGACTGCGTTTTTTTCGGCTCTATTTCAGCCAGGGTTAGGAAATGCGAACGACAATAATAAGAAACAGAAATTTCCTCTCCTAAACAAAACGCGCGCGCGAGATGAAAAGCAAGACGCGCCGGCGACGCCGAGCGCAAAATGGAAATCTAGATGAAATGAAGACGAAGGGTATATATTGTTGTACAAGGCCGTTTGCATCGTTTTTCATTCTTCAGACACGGACCATTGTGCTCGAGCTACGGCGCTACGGCGCGGTTACAATGCGCCGGAATGAAACAAGTTGTTTGGGGACCGATCCCAGCAGCACAACATCAGCAATATCTGCAATAGCAGAGCAGTCGGCCGGCGCGCGTGGTGAGCATGTTTCAGATAAATATGTTGCAAATTCTTCCGAGGGTACAATGTCACTGTTCAGTGGGTTATTGTAATGGCGTCAGTTGATATGACAGACAGAAAGATAACCTCAAATGTGATAAATAACCTCAAAAACTTAAAAAATATCAAAAATGTTTTTTTGTTATAAAACAGCCTATATTAATTATGTCTGGAAGTCTGGAAGGAATAATAACTAAGGTTAGGATTAAAATTCGTGTGCATCAAGAGCAAATTCAATTAACCAGCTATTTTCTTCCACGGCTTTGTATTCTACGCTTAATTATAATTGCAGTCATTATTATTTCATCAGTAAATTATTATTTGTGGTTAATATGACGAAAATGACGCAGCACCTTCCAGAGTACTTGCTAATCCCTCGTCGAAAGATAAATTATTCCCTTGGATGCTAATGTTTATCGTAACATTTTCGATTGCTGATTGCTGAACCCATGTCAAAATTCCTCTCGAACGCAAACAAACAGGAAATGGTGAATTAACACCCTTCTCCCAACGTCCGCACTCATTTGATCTTCCACTATTGATTATAGTGAGGAATTGATTGTTTGTTTGCATGGGTCTCAAATTAAACACTAACTATTGCAATTATAATCTCTAAAATGTGCTTTCTTTGTTTTAGGCGTTATTGAGTTGAGTTCTCTGGAGTAGTGACAATTCCGATGCAGGAGTATTGTTCAGAATGTCGGTGAGTAGAGTTGGCAGTTGAATAGTTGCGCATATGTGTAACGTATGTAAGTACCTGGCACGAAAATGAAGTGCAGGACAATAATCTTAACAGCACTTCAGTGAAACCAGCGACACACTAAAAGCGCAAGAGAGTGTGAACTGAAGGGCGCTGGCTTACAACCAACATATCATCTCTTGTATTTCTCTTTGCGCTGCTACGGCCGTCATGAGAACATTTCTGCAGCTAACTAGCACACTAGTCTCCACGGTTCTTTGTGTTTAATGACGCCTTTGTTCTCAAAAGTTGAGTTTTTGTTCTCAAAATGATTGGGCAAAAATATGCTGGTAATTATTTTGCTTGTATTTTTAGTTTATTATTGAAAACGTTTTTTGCGTTAATAGACGATGACAAATATGCAATTTTTTGTGATTGTCTATTACTGGCAAGTGATGTTGAAGCTGCGAAAATGTCCCACATGATGTATTAATACATTACTATAATACTATTATAGTACCTTTCAAAGGGCTTTAAACTAAAAATTATATTTCAATGTTAGATGATATGCAACCAAGTTTACACATAGGCCAAGTGTATTTGGTGATAAAAACATTTTTATTATTACTTTTGCGTGAATGAATTCTTTGTTAATAAATGATAAATAACAGAAATGCAATTAATCCACAAAACAAGTTTATCACATAAACAATTATGTACCACATCAATGTTTTGAAAAGGTGATGATTTTATTGCTCGACTCACAATTTTCAACGTTTTGATTTCGTTCCAAATTTCATGCACACCATTATTCATATTTTTATATAATTTTCAATATCGGATAACAATTATTATTTAATAGTATTAACACATACATATAATGTGACTGTAGATACTTTACATCATAACAATATAATTATTTAATCATTTCAATTTTTGTAACTGCTTCGTTTAGTGGTGTGAATTATCCTAGAGTGGGCTTAATTAACGCAACGCGGCATCGCGTCCGAAAGTGCTTATTGTCATAAATATTATTACAACAATTCAATTACACAGTTACACTTCTTACATCATATATGCATTATCTCTAAACGTTACAACTAAGAAGTGAATGCGTCCGATAATGTTTCACACGTCATTCAAATCGATTAAATTCATAAATAAAAACACGCAACATTTATAGTGTTGTCCACATATAAACAAATTTCAATACGGAACACAGATCTTATTTGTAACGTTTCCAACCGAATAAAATACATAATTTAAATTATCTTACATATTGACTGAATTTTCATAGTTTGTTTAGATTCAATACTTGACACTTACTATACTCATTTCAATTTCATGTCTGGTTACTTTTACGTTCAACCCACATCTCAAGTTGCTTACATTAACATAATTTGGAATAAACTTATGCAATAACGGCTTCGCAGCTAGAAAGCGATCTGGGTTTCGGACAAGTGTGCACTTAGGGACATTTCCAAATTGAACATTGATAGTTTAATTTGTCAGCGGGCTAGAGGGACGCGATCCCACGGTGAAATCTTTATATTGTGAAAATACACAAATCTGCAACAACATTGGAACAAAGATAAAGTAAATAAAGAGTGTTGCATTGTGTAAATTTACTTACTTTATCCTTTATCTGTTGGCAAAGTTGTAATCCAACAGTGAACAGCATTAACACCTCATTCAACCAAGGCACTGAACATTCCGCGTGCGTCATGTCAAATTTCATCTGGCCGTGATTGTTGCTCAGTTGATAAACAGCAAAGATGAGTTTGTGACTTTGCAGATAGAAGCTTATTGCCAAGTCTTCTGGTAGATTTGGTGACAATGATTTCTAACAAAAAATACATAAAAAAATTGAACATAAAGATAATATTTTTATTATGAAACTATTAAAATTACCATATTTCTGCTTTTCATTAAATCATCAATGGCTTTCTTTCTTGGCACTATTAAACTAGTCCTGCCCCTCTGTAAACTACCTAATATGTTGCCTAAAATATGTAACACTTCATCAGATGACCTGAAAACCAAGCAGAAAATAAATATCATGATTTTAAGAGCATCTCTTGATTGAAACTTACTTAAATTTGTAATGTTTGGGCACATCATCAATGTGATGAATGGCCTGCTGCAGATGATTGGCGGCATCCTGCACCTGCTGCAGTTTCCACGGATTATCCGTTTGAATCGCCGTTCGAAACGAGGTGTTCTGTTGGCGTTGCACGCGAAATGTGATGTCAGCATGTGTAATGCTATCGCCGGTTAGGGTGACTGCACATTTAAGCTGCTCAGCTGGCACTGACAATACAAACTTGTCTTGGTTTTGAGAATTATCATGTCCATATAAATACACGGGAAATCTTCTGGCACATTCCTGCAAATAATATTTATTGGTAATTTATGGTAGTATAAATTTGTATGTAAAAATGCATACCACAAGTATTTGGTGAATTTGATGAAGAGCTGTGTGTACTTCCTGATGTAGGACCCACTCAAACTCGCGTTGCTACACAGAATAATTGCAAACAATGTATTGAATAAATTGAATCAATAAACACAAACATAAATTGATTATTAGGCTACATAACCTGCTGAGGCGTTTGGTGGAACTTACAAGATTCAGCGCTTCTTCCTTCTCGCACTCGGACATTTTGCTGTGGGCGTCGATTACACGCGGATTATTGTCGTTTAACGATAATGTTTCGTTGCTTTTCGTTGATGAACAAATGCGCCCACAAATGGAAACAACTCAGCACCAGTCACGAGCCATAACAAATGAAAGACTGACTGAGACCAGCTGACTTTCAGTTGTTTCACACGTTGTGCGCTTGTGTAAGTGAAAATGTCGAATATGTACGGTTTCTTCACGCATTTAATTAAAATGTGATTTCCTATAATAAAGATAGATGTGTGCATCAATTTCATTCGGTATATAAGAGCATAACAATAATTATAGCTGCAAAACTTAGCGTATAACTTTTTTAAGTTAATTTATTTTACTATAGGCAACCCAACGTATTTTGGAAATATATGTTTGGTTCCATCAGCTGTTATTTATCAAAATTTGTAAATAGTAAACATTTAAATAAACAAAACTACTTAAAATAATGTATAGTTCAATTAATTTAAATAATATTAAGTATTTAAGCAGGGTATATTCTTCATTTATACCTAAACACAAACCAGTTGAAGATAAAGATGTACAATTGTTAAAAGATTTTATTTTTTCTTCTGTGAACTTAGTTGCTTTAACAGGAGCAGGCATTTCTACAGAATCAGGTATCTATTTTAAATCCAAATAATTTGAAGTACTCTAATTATTTAAATTTTCCAGGAATACCAGACTATAGATCAGAAGGTGTTGGTCTCTATGCTCGGACAAACCACAAACCAATTCAATACCAAGAATTTATAAAACATCCACACACTAGGCAAAGATATTGGGCTAGAAATTTTGTTGGGTGGGAACGTTTCTCTAGTGTGCAACCAAATGACACTCATAAGATTCTCCAACATCTTGAGGAGGAAGGCCCATTGAGTTGTGTAATCACTCAGAATGTTGATAATCTGCACCAGAAGGCAGGCAGTCAGAATGTAATCACTCTGCATGGGAGTGCATTTACTGTGATATGTACAAATTGCAACACTAAAGTAGATAGGTATAAAGTGCAAGAAGAATTGAAGATTGATAATCCTATGGCATTTGAGAATATTGCAACTATGATTAGACCAGATGGAGATGTTGAGATACCTTTGGTAAATATAAAATGAATAAAATAGTTTAATGCTTTGATTTAGAAACCTATAATATGGTATACTTTATGTACATTTCAATGCTATCTTTGATTTCTTGTAAATGGAACATTAATTTGATATTATTTTAGGAGTTTGTTGAAAAGTTTAAAACTCCGAAATGCAAAACATGTCATTATGATTTAAAACCAGACATTGTGTTCTTTGGTGACAATGTACCTAAAGCAATTGTGCACCAAGTTGAGCAGACAGTACATAATTGTGATTCGTTACTCGTGCTTGGGTCGAGTTTACAGGTATTTTCTAGTTATAGGATAATTTTGCAGGCCTTGGATGAATGTAAAAATATTTGTATAGTAAATATCGGTCCAACCCGGGCTGATAAATTGATAGATTTTAAAATTGCTGCCAAGTGCAGCGAAATTTTAGCAAAAGTACTACTTTAAAATGTTTGCCGAGTATATTGACTTATGTAATACGATTTTTCAGGGTTTATTTTATTAAAGTTTTTGTTGATGGGTGATAATAAAATATTAATAAAAATTCCTATTCATATTGAAACAGTAATTAATCAACAATGATTACGAACTCGCTTTCTTTAACAAACATTTTACCTGTTGTGCACAGACAGCTTTATGAAGCATCTCTTGTTGTACTTTTAAAATGATCACTAGATGTCGGTAGGATGCGCATTTTTACTAAAAGTTTTGGTGTTCGATGTGGCGTGATTTCGCACGAGTCCGCGCTATATCTCTTATCTCTGCGCACATTCTAGCAATGTAAACAAACAACATCTACGCTGTATTTACCTGTGTGCATTTGTGTATGTGTCACCTTTTTTCATCACAAACCGCATTGCATAGCACACGAACTGCAATCTTCAGTTGAGTTCGATCTGTCCTTCTCGCAAGTTGGCCTCGGCCACGTTCGGTGATTGCATTTTATTCTGTTAACAATTGAAAATATTTAATCTGTAAGAATCGTGCGTCGTGATTTATTAAGATTGTGTGTCTGTGCATGTTCGGAAATCAAAAGGAATTCTATCTGTGCGGAGTGATGAACTGTTGTTCTTCGGCTGCCGGAACCAATTCAACATCAGTTTTGCATTATTTTGCACTCAATTTTAGAACAAGTACGTAACTTCATTTATTTATGTTGATAATTGCATTACAAATGTTTTTATGGCAATGCAAGACTTATACGACGTCTAACTGGGCAAATCGACTTTACACAGTGTTGATGCAAAATGATCTTACTCTCTTTTTTTGTTTCAGCACTGGCATTTGATGTGCGGTATGCAATATGCTGGTAAGTTAATAATTTATATTTGCATGTCACTAAAATACGCACGTAGAACATCCAAATTAGAGTAGTATTCGTTTCTTTCTCTGCTGGTTATCAGTACTTGTATATAAACAACTTTTTTTGCTGCGTTCAACTCTCGCTCTTGGCGCGCGCGCTTGCAGAATTCACGACATGCATTCGAGTCGTGTTTTTAAATTAAATTCATTTCGAACTTCACGATATTTTATGTTTGTAATCAATTAATACCCAAAAATTCAAAGGTATCTTAAAAACCCTCCTTAAACTTTGTCAATATTTACGTTCGTCAGAACGTATCATGGAAATTTGCCACTATATCGTAAATTATTTAATATATTAGCGTGTTTTCTTAAATTTTATATAGCGCAAAATAGTCTTAAAAATTCTTTCAATTTTAAATAGCACTCTATTTACATTGCGACGTAAAGTAAATGCCTTAAAACTGCCCTCAAACTTATACGAGTTTTGTGAATTTTCGAAACACGCGGTGAAAATTCGGCTGTATCTCGTGAAACGTTCATGCGATTTTAGTGATTCTTTCAAATTTATATAGCGCGTGAGGTATTCTATACAGGGCCGATGAGAGGGTGAGTCAACTGGGGTAAATTCCCGGGACCCGGCTGATCGCTGTTAAATCGCAAACACAAAAGAATGAACAAAATGCACAATTAGGAGATATTCGCAATTCAAAAGGGCAAAAACAAAAATTGCTTTTAGTCACGTACTTGGTCCTTTTATCCCATGAAATTAAATTATTTAAATTCTTATCTAATGCAGAATTTTCCAATCTTTCATAACTTTCAATCCGTTGGTCGAATTCACCTTTAGTTTAAAAGATATGCACTCTTATCGTTCATTGACTCGAATATGTCAAGAACGGTGATTTTTTCTTGTTTATTTAGTTATATTGCAATTAATCGCAATTGTATAGTTGAGTACTGTATGAGGGTAGCGGTAGAAGTGACTCGTGTTTAGAGCATCGTACAAGGGCAGAAGTGACTCGTGTTCAGGGCACCGTACAAGGGCAGCGGTCGAAGGAAAATCGAACGAAAGTTGAAAATGTCTACTTTTTAGTACTTTTGAATACGATTTCAGAACCTTTACACTTCGAATTTTAATTATATTCTGGTCTTATCTTAGAGGGAATTTTCCAAAATTTTATAATCTTTGATTGGTTGGTCGCTAGCGCTTTTAATTTAAAAAATATTCGCTACCGAAAATCCTCTATATTTAAGGTCGCGTGCCATCGACTCACCGCATTGCGTATCTATTGCCTTTACCTGCCGGGTTAATGCAGCAGGTGCAGTCTTATTTTGAATTGTCGCATTGTAAATTCTATTCAAAGATGGCACTAGCATGAACTAAAAATCATAAAATAGAATTGCACTCGTTTTGAATCATATCAGCGTTTGTGTATAAACCACTTTCTTAGCGCATCCGCCGTGCGAGATGCTACGCGTAAGATTCTCGTTGCGCTGTCGCATGCAGCACATTTTAGTTTAGTTCTTATCACAGGTACCTACTGTGTCTATTGCAATTCGTGCACAAGTTCGCGTGCCGTCGACGCGCATCCGGCTTTGCGCATCTATTGCAATTCGCGCACAAGGTCGCGTGGCATCGACGCACTGGCTTTGCGCATCTATTACTTTTACCTGCCGGGTTTATGCAGCAGGCACAGAGTCTTATTGTGAACGTTGTGAACTGTCGCATCCTTGTGTGCGCAGTTTCAGCAAGCACCGAAGCGTTCCAGCGACGCGTGTCGTTCGATCGGACTTCTATTTTCTAAATTTGCATTTCGAATATGTTCGGTCATCAATCGACTTAGTTGTAACATGCATCTGCAGTGTTATGTTAGTGATTAATTCTGCGTTTATGTTCATAAAAGTTTTTTTTTGCTTGGTTTTGATGTTCATTTTTCACATTAAAAGATTGCTGCGGTTTCATTGTCGGTTACTGTGTGACTTTATCGGTCAATCGGATCCTGCCAAATTGTTTTCCGTTATTAGGAAGTTCTTTCGTGTTTGCGTAAGTAACTTTTATCTGGCTATTTCGAATGTTTGTTTTTCTCCGATGTGTGAATATAATATTATTGACGTGATAACGTCTTTAAAATCGTTTTACGGGTGACCGGTTCAGAAACATTGTGTCACGAGCGAGGTCGATCGCAGGTATACCCCCCTCTCGTTATAACGAGAGAGAGACGGACCGATCTCCCGTCTCATCTCGAGCGCTGCCAGTCATTCCGACCCCCCTCTCGTTATAACCAGAGAGAGACGGACCGATCTCCCGTCTCATCTCGAGCGCTGCCAGTAATTCCGTGCCAGTCATAGCGTTCGAGTGAGTTGACCGATCTTCCGTCTCTCTCACTCTAGCGGCATACAAACGAATGGAGATTTTCTCGTGCGGTTAAGTTTTCGTTGAATGTTTTATCGGCCGATAAAAAGTTTGTAGTGTGCGGGGAGCCTAACAGTAAAACAAAATGTGAAGTGCAAGTGAAGTGTTACAACAATTGCAACAAACAAAACTTATATCACGAATAAGACGTTATCACGTAAACATCTCGATCGTAAACCTACTTTACAAACAACTTAAATTTTTTTTATTGTATCATAGAGTATAAATTAAAGCAATATTTGCGATTTGATAAGTATTATTAAATTGCTTATGACTGGTATTTTCATGCAACATCAACTTTGTTGCATATTTGATAAAATGTGTTTTAAATTTAAACCTACCATTAGTAGATAGTCGGTTTGATGTCATGTTTTCGCGTTAAATATTGCTTGTCGGTGGTAGTGAGTGCATACCGTGTCCGTGTGCGATCACGCGATTTCGCACAAGAGATAAGATTGTTTACCTGCAGATATCACATCTTGCAGTTTATACAGTAGAATCTTGATAACTCGAATGTCAAGGGAAACCAAAAAAAATTCGAGATAGCAAGTTTTCGACTTAACAAGAATTTCGAGATATGAAGATTTAACTCATCAAATTTCGACATAAAAAGGCACAATTTCATAGAACATTTATTGCGACAAATTACATTAGGTAACATAAAATGAGAGTCAAGTACATAAATATAATGAATGAACTTACACTCTATGTTTTAAATAATTGATAAAAAAATCTGTTATCTTCGTTTGATTCAAGCCATTTACAGATTTTTTATCAATTATTTTTTCTAGTTCATATAGTGAACCGAATATACGATACTCGATATCATTACATCTTTCAATGTAAGTTCGTAGTGTATCAATTGCTGTATTGTACTCATGTTGTTGCTTGTTAACAGCCAAACAAATATGTACTGACTGAGCCAAGTAACCAAAAGTGACCAAAAATGAAGAAACATAACATCTGTGTTTCTTAGAAATTAGAAAGTTTATTGAATGAATTCATTCCTTGCACGTGTGCAAAACAAAAACAATAGATAAGAGGCCCCGAGCCCCGAACATTCCTTTTTGATTTTATTGCCACGAGTTTTAAGCTACGGGAATCCCGAGTTTTGAGCTCCGGGAATCTCGAGTAAGAAATCATAAAATTTTATGAACTTCAACTTACTGAGGTAGTATTTGCAGTTCGAGTTACTGAGTATTAAAATGTACGAGTAATGCCTCACAGGGAAATAACTTATTGTTCGAGTTACTGAGTCTAAAAAATTCGAGTTACTGCGTCGTTCGGGGTTCAGCGGAAGCGAATAGCATATCTTTTCGAGTTACTGAGGATTACGACTTAACAAGGTTCGAGTTCAAGGTTCTACTGTAGTTTATTATAAAATCCTCAAGAATGCAAAACATTTTTATTATCAGCAGATCACTTAAGCAGATATCACTTAAATATTTAATGTAAAATCTGGCACTCTGTCCGCAGAAGAAATCAGAATTACACAAATCGAATTTTAATTTTTCATTACTTTTTATTAATCTAAATTTTGAAACTACTGTATCATTCATAGATTTGTATTGTTTATTTTTATATTTTTCGGCAAGCGTGAGCATTCGACACGAGAATTGTGTTTGTTTTGAACACAATTTACACTTTTTTATCGCATTGTTGCATCATATTTTAGTTTTGATTGCAGCTAATAAGTAACTTTCACGTAAACAGCATAGATGTTTATTTTTCTCTGCTGTTTGAATATAATATTACATGAATATAATGTTTTCTTTTCTTATTTATAGTATTTGCCGTGCCTTAGAGTCCGATGTGATCTGCATTGGTAAGTTTATGATTCAATTATATTATTATATTGCATATACGCAATAGTACTCGATGCGCTGGGAATTGTAATGTGTTAATATTATAACACGCGAACGCGGTCTTAAACTAAGTTCGGATTAATTTTCCCAGATGCGGAATTAAATTTAATTCTTTATTTCCCTGTATCGAAATTTATTGCGAGAAAATTCCGTAACGCGAGTTATAAAAATAGTTGTGTGTATACGCATATACGCAATAGTACTCGTTGCGCTAGGAATTGTAATGTGTTAATATTATAACACGCGAACGCGGTCTCAAACTAAGTTCGGATTAATTTTCCCAGATGCGGAATTTAATTCTTTATTTCCCTGTATTGAAATTTATTGCGAGAAAATTCCGTAACGCGAGTTATAATGATAGTTGTGTGTATACGCATATACGCAATAGTACTCGTTGCGCTAGGAATTGTAATGTGTTAATATTATAACACGCGAACGCGGTCTCAAACTAAGTTCGGATTAATTTTCCCAGATGCGGAATTTAATTCTTTATTTCCCTGTATTGAAATTTATTGCGAGAAAATTCCGTAACGCGAGTTATAAAAATAGTTGTGTGTATACGCATATACGCAATAGTACTCGTTGCGCTAGGAATTGTAATGTGTTAATATTATAACACGCGAACGCGGTCTTAAACTAAGTTCGGATTAAGTTTCCCAGATGCGGAATTTAATTCTTTATTTCCCTGTATTGAAATTTATTGCGAGAAAATTCCGTAACGCGAGTTATAATGATAGTTGTGTGTATACGCATATACGCAATAGTACTTGTAGTTTCGTTAGTATAACGCGCGAACCGAATGCTGAAATTAACAACTGATGTAATGAATTATTATATTTTATTTTATTTTAGTGCACTTCAGAAATGTGCTATTTCAATTCTACACGCATATCGGGGTTTGTGTATAAACAAGTTTTTATATCGCTATAAACGTGCGCAATGCTGCCTCTCATGCTACGAACGTTCGACCGCTTCAATCTGTTCTTACCTGCACGCGGCTCGGCATCATTCTTTCATTCATTCCGATTACATTACATTTTATTATTGATTGAAAATGAGCATTACTAACGGCACCTAATGACAACAGACATGTAGATTGTTTTGTGTAATTAACTACTGTCCTTGGCAGGATATGCCGGGAATATTGTGTGTTAAAATAGTACAGGTTCATTATCCCTCAAAACAAATTTAAATAAGTGTGCATCATAGTGCGAGTTCTCACACACGTGTTGTTTTTTTGTTTCAGTACTTTCTATGATTACCTGATGCACTGGTAAGTTTGTAAACGTTATTACATTATACTTTCATATTTATCTAAAATTGCATGTAACGTGAATACCGTAACAACACAAAATTGATGCGTGCCGTCGGATGCGACTTGGATCTACCCGCAGAGTATGGTCATGTCAATCATCGGTTTAATAACGTGAAATTTTCCTTGCTTGCATTTTTATTTTTATTTCATAAATCTGCCGGCTCTTTAACGTATTTTCGTAGTTTGGCAATTAATTATTGAGAGTAATAATATATTTCTAAAATATTTGTAATATATTTGTAAAATGTAGCAATTTTCTTTCTTGTATCACCCTATGTTCTACTTTACCTTGCGTTCTAGTGTAAAACTGACCTAATTTGTCGTTTCTGGGTCGTTTTCTACTTAAACTTTGTATTTTATTTTTAAATTTAGGAATTTCCTGTTTGTATCACCCTGTATGTTTGTTTTTCTTGATTTCCTATTATAAGTTTTCTAAATTTGTATTCCCGACTATTTTCTTTTTTGTACACTTGATTTTCTTTTTGTGATGTAGTAATTTCCTATTTGTAGCACCCTGTATATTTGTTTTTCTTGTTGTCCGTGAAAATTTA
The DNA here is from genome assembly GCF_025399875.1 of Dalotia coriaria. Taxonomy (NCBI): domain Eukaryota; kingdom Metazoa; phylum Arthropoda; class Insecta; order Coleoptera; family Staphylinidae; genus Dalotia; species Dalotia coriaria. The sequence goes on from NW_027045445.1 coordinate 9,753,999, forward strand.
ACTTTAGTTGTTGTTTTAGGTTTTTCTTCTTTGCACTTTGAATTTTCTATTTGTAACACCCTGTATATTTGTTCCCATTTTCACTCACGCAGAAAATGGTCTATTTCTTCATTTCTTTATCCCGGTAGTACTTTGCGAAGTGTAACTTGCTTGCTTGTGCACGGCTATGCAGGTCGTAAGACCTGTTTCAATATGGCGACATGTACGAGTATTTTGTTGACTTGTAAAATATAAACTTGTATTCTATTGTTAATAAAGAAATAGTAAAATATATTGACTTCTTTGATTTGTGTACCTCTTCTATCATTTCAGGAACAGGTCTCTAAGAGAGTTCCCTCTCTCAGGGAATGATCCCCACTATAAAAATTGTTAAGGTATCCTGTGTGATTTGTGTGCTCCTTCTTTCATTTCAGCTACAGGTCAGAACTGGTAAGAATATTTTTAAGTGTCACCTCTCTTGAGGCGACTTAAAACTTAGAAATATTTTTACAAGACCTTATAAGGATTGTCCTTATAAGGAGTTCCCTCTCTCTGGGGTGATCCCCACCATAAAAATTGTTGATATGCCTGATAATTTCGGGGATGAAGCGCAGAGACATCGTAGCTGTAGGATGGGCCGGGAGCAATGGGCGACCTGTGACTGTCTTATAACGACACGTGCCAAAAAATTTAAAAATCTCATCCACTCCTGTTCTCTTTCTTCTATCTCCTCCTCCTCTTCTCTACTCTACTCTCTGTTCTCTTCCTTCCATCTTCTCCTTATTCTCTACTACTCATTCTTCTATTTCTCTGTTCCCCCGTTCTTCTTTTACTTTCTTACTTCTCATGTTGCTTTCACTTATATTTCAATTTCTCTTATATTTCGTTGCAATTCACATATGCAACCCAAATTACACAAGATATTTTTATATTTGAGAAAAATGCCTTCTATAACTGAGATTCGATCCGTGTCTGCTGGCATGCCAGCAGGTGCACGTCTCCACTCGACCACCGAGTGTTTTTATCATTGTTAGTTGATTCTTCTATATATGTTTCTGTTTTTATCATGTTTTTAAAAACAACAACACAATTCAAGCAACAGCAATGCATTGTACACGCTTCACGCACATAAGATTTATATACTATATGATTTAAGACACCGATACTGAAAACAACAAAGGGGATGCCACAGAGAACTAAGAATTAGTTTATAACATTACAATGTGTTTTATTGACAACATTTAAAATACATTTATCTTTCAAATAAAAAAAACATTGACGAATCTCAAATCTCGTAGCAGTAAAGACTTACCTTAAAATGTGCGCACCTCCAATACTTCTTTCATGTATATCGCACATTTCATGACTCCCAAATTCAAAAACTGAGCACCAACGTTGTCTATCAGCAGGAATTAATAATAAATCCAAGTTTTGCCAATATGCGAGAAGATAAACGACTGCCGATGAACAGGCACGATGCGCACATAAGACCAACACCGTTGCAGATAATTCCATAACCGAATAATACTTAGCGACGGGCGACGGAACATCCCAAGCGCACAGGTTGCACCACATTAGCCTGTTACGAAAGACCGATGAAGGCAATTACAGAATTAAAGTAAGAAATGCGAAAAGTCGCACGAAGATCGACTGTCGAACAAAACACGTGTTAACTGTAGAACAGCGCGCGATCGACTAAACTGTAAAGAGAATAAACAAAGCAGATAGCAAAAAACGCTCTCAGTGAAAATACATTTATAAGTTAAAAATGTACAAGTTTCGACTTGTAGTAAGCAAATATAAGTGCCGATATTGAACCGGATGCCATAAAAACTGTCATATTGTAGTTAATGATAAACGCTATTTGCGACACAAGACAACACGTTCATAGCAGTAAATGGCTACCTAATATACTTGTTGATGAGATGTAAAAGGTTATTTTGAATTGACTATTTACAGTGCTGTGCTTTAACGCTGCACTTAACAAAGCAAAGAGTAAATGCAAACTAACAATTTGCACTTGATAATCAAATTTATCAGGTAGTCATGCATTCATAGGAACACTGCTCTCATGTGCAGTAAATACCTAACATTTAACACTAACTGCAACATGACGGTATCGAAGCAAAACATAACACACATTAATTTGACAATACAAATTTGTGCAATATATCTACAGACTAAAACAAGTTTAAAATTATTGTAGCATTTTGTGCACAGAATCAAAATCAGCCGAATTCTGTTCATTTTAGTCCAAATTAAATTTATAACTAAAGTTTTACGTTGCTTATCTCAGTCAAATTAAAAAATAACTAAAGTATAAAATAGAGAATAAAATAACAATTCAATTTTATACCCGGCGTGGAATTGAATATGTCTATAGTAAAAACAATACCTTTCATCAATCGACGACGCCGCGTTAAACCTAAAACGCACACATTATCATAGCAAAAATAAATTATTATAAAAGATTACTTACATTTTGGGAAAAACTAGGCAGTGTCCTGAGAACACCTAAAGTAAAGAAACCTAAAGATGCTTTCTTGTTAGGCTTGTTATATTTTCAACAAAACTCTTTCCAATACAGGGCGAGAAATCATTTTCTCCGCCACCATAATCTGCGTAAAAAATTTAGGAAAACATTAAATTCTATCACTTACAATTTGAAACAAGTCCGAAAATCCTAGTACGTTCTGAGGAAACCAAAAAACGCCAACGTCATGAACGCGATAGCCCCGTGCAGATCAATAGGTCGCTTCCACATCCACCTGAGGTGAAAACAAAACTGCATTAGCATAGCAACGAACAAGGAGTAATTCAAACCATTTACATCCAATTTACTCACCTTGGTACTGCTTCTCACGGCACAGTAGACTAGAATCCGAAAATCTATTTAACAACCCATCTTTAAAAACGGTTCTGTTGTTCTTAAGACGGCGCTCCCGAGAACTACGAGTATGAGAAAAGAGAATTAAATATAGTAGTTTATAGTAGTATTTTTGGGCTAAGCACATTTCTCAGACTTGCTTGGCACATTTCTCAGACTTGCGGAATGCGCAGGCGCACGTTCAAATCTCGGAGCGTGATCGTGCTTCTCCGCGCGCACACGACTAAACGTTTATGTACAACTTCTAAGGCTCACATAGAACACAAATATTTTTGTAAAGGTTACTTCACCCTTTATATGTGTGTAGGACAGTAAAATATTCCTGATTTCTATTTCACTGCTACAGTGATTAAATTAGAACACTTTACATTGTAAAATTGAAATAAATAATTATATAAGTTATTATATTAACTTAATAAAAACAATAGTAAAATTTTATATATTTATGTTATATGTATTATATTTTATGTTGGCATTCGTGGTTGGTATAATTGTGACAATCTACCGAGGCTAAGTTAACACATATCAAACCAAGTGTAAAGCGTACTTTACACTAAATATAACACGTTTATATGCCAATAACTTATATTTACTTCCTTTTCAGTGTTAGTGTTATAATCGTAACTACATTTTCTAAAATTGAAATAAATAATTATATAAATGATTATGTTAACTTAAAACAACAAAAGATTTTTTTTTATATTATTTATTTTATAACTTAGATACAGCCAAATTTCCACCGAGTGTTTTGAAAATTCACACAAATTGTAAGAGTTTCAGAGCAATTTGAAGGCATTTCTAGCGTGATTTCAGGGGGCGGCAATGTCGCATCGTATAAAATGTCTATCGCTTTATCTAAATTTGAAAATATCATTAACATCGCACAAACGGTTCCCGAGATACAGCCAAATTTCCACCGAGTGTTTTGAAAATTCACACAAATTGTAAAAGTTTCAGAGCAATTTTAAGGCATTTCTAGCGAGATTTTGGGGGCGGCAATGTCGCATCGTATAAAATGTCTATCGCTTTATCTAAATTTGAAAATATCATTAACATCGCACAAACGGTTCCCGAGATACAGCCAAATTTCCACCGAGTGCTCTAAAAAAATTACACAAATCGTAAAAGTTTCAGAGCAATTTGAAGGCATTTCTAGCGTGATTTCAGGGGGCGGCAATGTCGCATCGTATAAAATGCCTGTCGCTTTATCTAAATTTGAAAATATCATTAAAATCGCACAAACGGTTCCTGAGATACAGCCAAATTTCCACAGAGTGTTTTGAAAATTCACACAAATCGTATAAGTTTCAGAGCAATTTTAAGGCATTTCTACCGTAATTTTTGGGGGCGGCAATGTCGCATCGTATAAAATGCTTATCGCTTTATCTAAATTTGAAAATATCATTAAAATCGCACAAACGGTTCCCGAGATTCAGCCAAATTTCCACAGAGTGTTTTAAAAATTCACACAAATCGTAAAAGTTTCAGAGCAATTTTAAGGCATTTCTACCGTGATTTCAGGGGGCGGCAATGTCGCATCGTATAAAATGCTTATCGCTTTATCTAAATTAGAAAATATCATTAATATCGTACAAACGGTTCCCGAGATACAGCCAAATTTCCACCGAGTGTTTTGAAAATTCACACAAATCGTATAAGTTTCAGAGCAATTTAAAGGCATTTCTAGCGTGATTTCAGGGGCCGGCAATGTTGCATCGTATAAAATGCCTATCGCTTTATCCAAATTCGAAAATATCATTGAAATCGCACAAATGGTTCCCGAGATACAGCCAAATTTCCACCGAGTGTTTTGAAAATTCACACAAATCGTAAAAGTTTCAGAGCAATTTTTAGGCATTTCTACAGTGATTTCAGGGGGCGGCAATGCCGCATCGTATAAAATGCCTATCGCTTTATCCAAATTCGAAAATATCATTGAAATCGTACAAATGGTTCCCGAGATACAGCCAAATTTCTAGGGCTTCACGCGATACCGAGACTTTTCTCGTATCGTCTCGGTCTCGTCTCGGAAAAGCGAGACGATACCGAGACGAGACGTGTTTTATCAATTTCTCGGCGATAGCGAGACCACAGTCCGAGTCTCGTTTTTGGTCTCGTTATTGGTCTCGTGAAATTTTTTTTATGAAGTGGATATTAGTAAAATGAGAAAAGGGCCAATATATGAAATCCAATAGGCACTATATGCACTTTAGTTAAAATACAATCCACTTGAACAGCCGCACTTAAGTTTTCAAACTTTGCACTAAGAAATTCATATTATGCATCTTGAAATTTTCTGTATTTTTAAGAGCAAACACTAATTATTTGACCATTTGTGAAATATTTCTTTTGTATATTCAAAAGAACAAGTCAGTAACCGAATATCATGACCTTTTTGAAAATTTTGTCTTTGTTTATACATCCGGGGACATATTTTTGTGTTTTTCTGTACTTCTTGAAGCAAATATATGAACAGCAAAAGTATTGTATTCACTGAGCAAGGGTATATAATAAATCTTGTCAAATAAAATTTATGCTATAGTCCGGGACGAAAAAGTGTTCATGTTGACAATATTTTTGACTATTATGTTTTGACTTTTTGAAAGTTTTATGAAATCTTTGTCTTATTTATACATCCGGAGACATATTTTTGTGTTCTTCTGTACTTCTTGAACAAAGATATGAACAGCAAAGATATTGTATACATTTGGGAAGTGTAGATCTATGTAATAGATCTGGTCAAATAAAATTTATGCTATAGTGCATAACGAAAAAGTGTTTAAGTTGACAGCATTTTGTAGATCAGAGAAATTCTCTAAAGAGTTGTTCGTCAGTTTAACGAAAACTTTTGAACTATGAAGATCTACAAATTTTTGACTTCAAATACACTAAAATGTCGGCGAGTGTGATTTTTTGTGAGGATAACCCAAAAAAGAGGGAAAGGTCAAGCGAAAGTGATGAAATAGGTGTAACTTTAAGTGATGTTGATCAACCACCTAAAAAGAAAAATTCAAAATTTGCAAATTTCTTTACACTTAAAACAATTAATGGTGAAAAAAGCAATATGTTTAGTGTGTGAAAAATCCAGAGTGACAAAAATTATTAGCAGAAAAGATAACAATACTTCCGGTATGAAGAAGCATTTGCAGTCGGCTCATTCAAAGGCGTACGAAGAAATTTTTGGAAACCTAACTACGCTTCAAAACCAGTGCCAGCAGGTCAAAAAAAATTGACGGATATGTTTCTGATCAGGTAATTTAATTTTTATTTCAATCTCAATCTCAAATGTAGTTTTTGAAACAAACTTGTCTTTGACTTCAACATAAAACCCTTTAGTATGTATTTGTCATCAAAAATTAAAGGAATATAATATTTTAGAATAAATTATCACCGAAAAATTATGAAGCAATAATTGTGGTGTGGATGGCGAAGAAAAAATTGCCTTTGAATTATTTCGATGACGACGACTCTCAACATTTTTTTCATATTTTAAATCCCAACAACACAGTACCATGACGTAATTGTGCTCGGCGAATGGTGATGGAGCATTTTCACATGCAACGATTGAGAGTGAAGGAAATTTTGAGCAAAAACTGTTCTAAATTTTCATTCACTGTTGAGGGTTGGACTTCAATGAACTTTAGGTCATATTACGGTATAACAATTCACTTCATCGATGATAATTGGCAGCTGCATTCTTTAGCTTTAGATTTTATTCCTTCTTGTGGTCGACACAGTGGAAAAGATATCGCGGAAGTTTTTTTTAAATGCATTACAGAATACGGGTTACAAAATAAAATTCAAGGAATAACCGTCGATAATGCAGCGGCCAACACTACATTTATGAGTGAATTGCATATTTTGATGGCAAAAAATGATCTATTGTTTGATCATGTAAATCAACATTTTCGTTGTTTTGCTCACATTTTGAACCTTGGAGTTCAAGATATTTTAAAAATGTTGAAAGTGGATTTTGAATCCGAAAGTATTATTCCGGACATCGAAGTAGACGATACAGATGATGACGATTTAAGTGAAAATGAATGGACTGAAATCAATGATTTTAGTCCATCATCTGCACTTTGTAAATTGCGTCGTACATTTATTAAAATAAGAAAATCTGAGCAGTTACAAAATAAATTAATCGACTTTTGTAAAATAACGACAACAAGATATATTAAACCTATTTTAGATATTAAGACTAGATGGAACAGTACCCATGATATGATTGAAGTCGGTATTAATTTAAAAAATAGTTTAAATATATTTTGGCTCAGTGAGGAAAATAATAAAAGTATAGCAATGTTAAAACTAAGTGAGAATGAATGGGTATTGCTTGAACAGATATACATATTTTAAAAAATTTTAAAATAGTGTCAAACGCAATTTGTGGGGAAAAATATGTGACGCTACCAATTGTTGTAGTTGCTTTTAACATGCTTATCTCGGATATTGAATCGACAATTTCGGAGTTAGACAATAAGGCAAATCGCACTATTGTCGACGAAACTCTTTTAATTGCTTTTCAAGCATCAAGAGATAAGATGTTAAAGCACTACAAAAACCAATTGGGTTTATTGTTCGAGTTTAATTTTAGATCCTCGACACAAAATTGAATTGTTTGATAAAACTAATTGGGGAAAAGAATTAAAACATGCAGCTATCCAATGTTTCGAACTATTTTATAAGGAATATGCGAAAAACACCCTCGAGCAACCTATTGACACGATAATTGAAAGAAATACCAATTCAATTAAAAAATGTATTGACATTAATAGCCTATATAGGACATCCAATAGATCTTCGAAACATTGGAAAGCTCAGTTTGAAGAGTATTTGCTGTTAGACACAGCGGATAGAACCAAAAATATTTTGGAATGGTGGAAGGAACATGAGAAAGTGTTTCCTACACTTTCAATGATGGCCAAGGATTTATTCAGCACAATGGCTACATCAGTACCTGTAGAAAGGTTATTTTCTACAGCAGGTATGATTATGACAAGTAAACGTTCATCATTAAAAGATGATGTAATGCAAGCGTTACTCTGCTTAAATTCTTGGTCATCATGCAGTTTAAAAGATAAAATTAGAAGTAGGTAAAATAGGTAGGTAGAATAGGTAAATTTATGTTAATTAGGCTTTTTTCAGTGAGGAAGTGTATATAAGTATATATAAGTATATATAAGCATAAGTGTATATAGATCTTGTCAAATAAAATTTATGCTATAATCAACTCGATTATTGTACCCTAGCGTACATTGTATCCTAGTTTATTCTATATTTTCAATTAAAAGTGATACTTATTATTTTAATTTTTAATTGTGATAATTAATATTTTATTATGATAATATATATTTTATTTACCTATGTATGTATTTTTGGAGTAATTAAATGATTTAAACTTTTGAACTGCAAAGATCTTCAATGTTTTCTTTACACTTAAAACCATTAAATGTGAAAAAAAAATTATAAGAACAAAGGCTTCACGGGTATCGCGAGACTTTTCTCGTATCGTCTCGGTCTCGTATCGCTTTTACGAGACGATACCGAGACCGAGACGATACTGTTGATAGTCTCGTCCAGTCTCGTCTCGTGTGAAGCCCTACAGAGTGTTTTAAAATTCACACAAATCGTAAAAGTTTCAGAGCAATTTTAAGGCATTTCTAGCGTGATTTCAAGGGTCGCCAATGTCGCATCATATAAAATGCCTATCGTTTTATCTAAATTTGAAAATATCATTAAAATCGCACAAACGGTTCCCGAGATACAGCCAAATTTCCACAGAGTGTTTTGAAAATTCACACAAATTGTAAAAGTTTCAGAGCAATTTTAAGGCATTTCTAGCGTGATTTCTGGAGGCGGCAATGCCGCATCGTATAAAATGCCTATCGCTTTATCTAAATTTGAAAATATCATTAAAATCGCACAAACGGTTCCCGAGATACAGCCATATTTCCACCGACTGTTTTGAAAATTTACACAAATCGCATAAGTTTCAGAGCAATTTTAAGACATTTCTAGCGTGAATTCAGGGAGCGGCAATGTTGCATCATATAAAATGCCTATCGTTTTATCTAAATTTGAAAATATCATTAAAATCGCACAAATGGTTCCCGAGATACAGCCAAATTTCCACCGAGTGTTTTGAAAATTCACACAAATCGTCTAAGTTTCAGAGCAATTTTAAGGCATTTCTACCGTGATTTCAGGGAGCGGCAATGTCGCATCGTATAAAATGCTTATCGCTTTATCTAAATTAGAAAATATCATTAAAATCGTACAAACGGTTCCCGAGATACAGCCAAATTTCCACCGAGTGTTTTGAAAATTCACACAAATCGTATAAGTTTCAGAGCAATTTTAAGGCATTTCTAGCTTCATTTCAGGGGGCGGCAATGTCGCATCGTATAAAATGCCTATCGTCTTATCTAAATTTGAAAATATCATTAAAATCGCACAAACGGTTCCCGAGATACAGCCAACTTTCCACCAAGTGTTTTGAAAATTCACACAAATCGTTAAAGTTTAAGAGCGATTTTATAACATTTCTAGCGTGATTTCTGGGGGTGGCAATGTCGTATCGCATAAAATGCCTATCGCTTTATATAAATTTGAAAATATCATTAAAATCGCACAAACGGTTCCCGAGATACAGCCTAATTTCCACCAAGTGTTTTAAAAATACAGACAAATAGTAAAAGTTTAAGAGCGATTTTAGGGCATTTCTAGCGTGATTTCAGGAAGCGGCAATTCGATTTGAAATAGAGAATCTCTGTGCGCGATAGTTTTGAAGTGTTAATCATATTTAGGAAAAGGAGTTGCAGAACTTATACTAGTACCTACATCGATTATAAACATAGCATTTTAGTCAAATACTTCAAAGCACGTTGTAACGGCACGCGAAAGTCGAGTTCGATAAAGAAAAAAGTTGTTTATACACAAACACTGATAAGCGATTATAGAAAGAAACGAATACAATTCTAATATGCATGTACTACGCGCATATTTATGTATAACATGGATAATTAAATTATTAACTTACCAGCATATTGCATGTCGCACATCAAAAGCTAGTGCTGAAACAAAAAAAAAAGAATTAGATCATTTCGCACGACGTCAACAACTTGGTTCCACAAGAGATGAAAATTCGATTTGTTCTTAATTGCGATCCTTACCCCATAGCGTTTTGAGATCATTTCACGTGGGAATCACTTTTACTAAGCCACATATGTTTGTAACTACATATAAACTATAAGCAAAGGATGGTTGTCCATTAGATCGACAACAACAAATTGACTAGAATGAAGGCACGCGCGCCCGCAGCATACGTGACGAGACAAGCATTGAAATTTCAACCTGGTGCATTAAACTTTGCACCGATAATCAACTGCAAGGGCGTTTTTAAAAGAAAGCATCAAATCCAAGTAATCAGATACTTGACGATATTAAATTTTGCATATATACATACATGTATAAAAATTTATATAAAACATGAAAAAGCCAACCCGAATTGTTAGTAATGTAAGTAATGTAATTGTATACAACGTGCAATAGTCAGTTTTCCTAGTCAGGCGTCGCATAACTCCTGCTCTTTGCGTTAAGATTAAAAATATTTGTAATGTCATTAAGAACTTAAATAAATTATTTATGTTACTTACTTGATCCAAAATAGAGTACGAAGTGACTATAAATACACATCTCTCCGGCACCGGATTTCCAACGTTCCACAGACACTTATTAAATCAAGACGCACGGTTCAAATTACGTATTTTCAACTTTTATATAATAAAATTCGATTCGTCGAATTAAAGTTTTAATAAACTTGCGCGAGCAGAGTTAATCGTGTACCACCCTGCATCAATAACAGACCGAACTTAACTGCAGAGTACAGTTTGTGCACAGGTAAACACAACGTGCAAGTTTTTTTATCGGTACGTTGTGCACTAAGATAAGAGATAAAGTGCACAATCGCGCTAGATCACGCCACTTCGGGCACCAAAACTTTTAGTTAAAATGTGCATCGAAGCGCCATCTCGTAATCATATCGAGAGTACAATATTAATTGCCTCATAAAGCTGTCTGCCCACAATATGTAAAAGGTTTGTTGATGGTAGTAAGGCGTTCGTGAAACGCGTCCACTTCACATGGACAGGAATAAAATCACGCGATGCGCATCCCCCTGTATTAATAAATAGACAAACAAACTTTTGAATATATATAAATAAATGTTAACTCTTATATGTTCATCATGACTCTATTTGATTTTACTACACAATTATTTATAATCTAAATATTTCCGTTTCGCTTATTCATTCCCTAGTCTCGATTTACAAACTACATAAAAATAAAATACTTGGTCTCGCTTAAGAGTATAAAATAGAGATTAAAATATAATTATCATTTATGACTAGTATATAATTCTCAAGTGAATTTGATTACATCTTTCCTGCGTTAAATCTCAGTGCTCTCCGCCGCGCGCCCAATCAATTATAAGAGTACAGTGACAAAATAGCACCACGAACTCATGGAAAATATCCTCGCATATAAAAATAATTAAATATATTATCATTAATTCACATCAATAGATTGAGATAATCATTGTAAATATTGTAAACGTTGTAAATAGTATATTCTTGAGTGGATGCGGTATTGTTTCGTTGACGTGTTTTCATGTATAATCTCATCAAAGTAATCGGAACCTATGAATACACACTTACCAAACTTGTTTTTGGCACATTCGCGGAGATTTGATTCTTTAGTTTTTTTGGTTTGAGTTAGTTTTGTTTTTAGTCCCTCGCTTGTGTTAGAAATAATGTTGTACCAACTAAGATAGCCTATGACTAAGCCCTATCTATATGATTAGATTTAGATTAAATATGTTTGCTTACAAATGGAAATGATTAGCATGGAATGAAATTTAGAATTACATTTGTAGACGCGCTTCGCCTTAGCCCTATCAAAGACATTGCGATTAAAACGAACTTATGACACGAATGATTATGTAAATCAGCACCAAATAAAACGATGAATGAATTTTATGCGTTGTGTTCCTCGCTCTTGTTCTCGTTCTTTAGCTTAGGTATGGCATAGTTCTCTGCGTTGACGACAACATCGCCAACGGACGCAATGGAATCTGCCCGTTTTCGCTCTAAACTCCCACTGAACTCCGTACTCGAGCCCAAACTAGAAGTGCCGAATTTAGGCGGAATCGGTGGTGGATTCTCCATTTTAGGTGACTTATCACCACCGCTTGGAGTAATATTTAGTTCCTGTTGATGTGTGCGCAGATCAAAGTCTTCGTAACAAGTGTTGTTGAAGTTGTTCAGGTTGGCATGATCAGTGACGCTTATCCCCGAATCTCGCAGATCGTGATCTTCTGCTTCGAGTTGATTGAGGCAGTTGGTCGAGTTGCTCATTTCGGAGGACTCCTCAAGCGCGATGTCAACGATAGATTCGATGCTGAACACTGAAGGAGTTGATTTTTTATGTCCGCGTTTCGGAATATTCGGAGGCGGATCAGTGGGTAACGCTGGCGGGCGTTTGTCAGGAGTGTGCGAACGTGGCGGAAGAGGTGGTGCTTCTTCAAAAACACCATCGGGCCACGAGTTTCGGTTGGGTGTGGTCGCTTCCGTAGGGGTGGCGATTGAGTGCCGTAAAAGGCGTGGAGATGGCGGTTTTGTCAGGGACCGCTCACGAGTATGAGTTGGTTTTGGTGGTAAAGGTATATCATTACCTTCGGAATCCCTACAAATTAAACAAATAAAGATCACACAAGTTTTGAAATAGTCAAAAGTAATTACCTTGATTTGATAGGTGGTAAACTTGAGTAGTCAGCACTACCCCTCGTTGGAGTACGCGCTATCTCCATGTAGCTGTTGCTAAAGCCCTGCGAACGAGGCCGCGCGTCGCGTTGCGGTATCGGTGGCGCGTTAATTGCGCTCGACATCATCGGCAGTGTTAGATTCTCGCGACTGAATGTCCCCTTGTCAACTTCCTACATACATATAACATCACACGTTATACGCCAATGCATTAGCAACATTAAGCTTTCAAACCTCCATGCATGTGCTTGTTAACAACATTTGTTAGTAGTGGTATCATTCGCAATCAACTATCAACTAGAAACTCAACTAAAACTAAATTTTGCACAATCATAATTATAAAATTAGTTTTGTTAAAATAAATAAAATAAAATAAAGCTTTAACGTGCGTGCAAAAAGCGTGCAGATCTAATTATAATCTAACTAATGGTCTAACCATCGGCTTGGTGTAATGGTCGTCGTTGTCGGTGTAGGATTGCTCGACCAAGTGCCCGTAGTTGCCGCTTGAATTCGACGACCGATTGCTTTGATTGTCTGCTAAGCGCTTGTCAGTCGGAAGGGGCGGCAAAGGTGTACTACATCGAGAGAAACAAAACGGATTGAGTAAACAGCCAGCAATGCGCACAGCCAGCAACAGCAACACTTACTTGACAATACTTTCAGATTGTTGACGCTTGAGAGGCTTGCCAATAATGCCCAAACTTTGTCGCAATTGTGCAAAACGTTCCACCAAACGTTGATGCAACGGTTGTACGCCGGATGGCGCCAATGCTCCATGGAGTGATAAACCATCTTCTATCACCTGCATCGTTTCATGAATCATCGTCTTCAAGGTATACACGTAATTAAGATGTTCCGGATTCAACTTTGCAAACTCCTGGGTGAAGAATGCTTGTTGATACTTGCTAATGCCGCCTTGAACATTAGCGTCGATGATGCCTTGTAAACGCATCGTGAAAGGATTGAGATTTCTTCGATGATCTGCGTTGTATATTGTAATGAGTAGTCTTAATTCTTTTTCCACAGCCTGCATAGTCTCACAAGCATATTTTACAGGAGGAATCTCTTCGGTTTTTCTATCTACCACTTCAAACCAACGTAAAATGCCCGGCAAAGGACATTCTATTTCAAGAATTGTTCTTTCAATCCACAATGTCTGCAAATAACAAAACAATTAAAAAAAGTCGTTAAAGTCGTTTAAGAAGATTAAATCTTTACCTTAATCTCGTTTTCTTTGTCAACAATGCCTTTGTGTACGGGACGATCACATTGAAATCTTCTGACATCGTTGTAATGATAGAACTTTGCAATCTCTTGAGGTATATCGTTTGCAAGCGTAATCGGATTCGCTTCTGGGATTGGTTTTACATTGCTAATTTGTATAACTAAATACAAAATCAATAAATCAATATCGGTGTGCAAGTCAGGTAATAACATATTTTGTATTTAACTTACATTGTCCATCTGAGTTAATAACTGAATCATCTGGAGGAGAATTCTTCGTTAATAGTTGAGCCGACGGAAATTCTGTTTGTAATCTCTGCGTAAACGCAATAATTCGTTCGTATTCTAATCCTCGATAAACAAATTGTTTATTCTGAAAATATCAGGTAACAAAAATTACAATATTCAAAGTATAAACATGTAAACATGACTTACTCGGACAAATAGTGGAAATCCAAGCCCATAAAAGCCGACCCGAAAGTATTCCGGCTCTGGACGGAGTTGTTGTAAAATGTTATCAAAAAACTTCGCCTCCAACTTGAGAATGTCACTGAGCGCTCGATAATTAAACATTTGATTTTCGTACAGTTGTGCGAGCTCCTTCAATAGAGGTATTCCCTTTTCCCAACACTATATAATAATTAAACAAATAATTAAATAATATTTAATGTTGATTTAGTGCACTACAAACCTTCCCACGATCAAAATGGTTGATAATCTGGCGATACAATTGTTCCTTGACTTTGCACTCAGTGTACCCGCTATATTGAGGATCGGACATGATTAATTGGTTTGTCCAGCTTAATTGATCCGCATAAAGCTTCATTGTGAAACCCGCTTCTGTATAATTCTCCGCGGATAAATGTAGGTCGTGTAGTTTGTAAATATAACGCAGATACATCTCCTTGCGATTGAATTCATTTTTATAGAAGTTCAGTAGATTAAACGTGCAAGACATGCGTTTATCACGATTCTCATCGCCCTGAATAACACTGCGGTAATCAAGGAGACGCTCAAGAAGTCGTGTCACCGAACTGATGAAAGCTGCACCACTGTCCTTCCATGTGGGATCTTCAGCTTGCACACGATCTAACAACCTATAATCGAGGATAACATCAATAACATACATTTAAAACATAAAACAGGATTATCAAAAGGGGAAAACGTGTGCTTTAAATGAAATGCATTGCTAGAGAGACAGTTACAACTTGTTAATGATTGTTCAAGTGTTTTACTTACACGGCGCTCAGATGTTCCCTAATCATGAGAGCATGAAAGTGATGTGTAGAAAGAAGTTTGTTAGTTTAATAGAACCGATTTGAGAGCCTTCAAAACACTTACATAGTATTAAACAGTTGGCGGTACTCATCGTCGCCCTTGTTTTCGGATATCAAAATATCCAACTTGTCGATGAGCTCGCTCTCGACCTGCCTAAAGTTACCGCGTGACTTCTGCTCGCATTCCATCATATCGAAGAAGATGTGCAGCGTCGCTTTGCGTAACTCGATTTCAGGCACGAGTGTCACCTCGAGGAACGGACCTACCATCGACGGAATGAAATGGAGTTTGTGCTCGCCTAGCTGTGACCACATGGACAAAATCTGGAAGCCCATCAATACCCGCATGTCTCCGTACTTTTCAATAATCTTTTCCCGCTTTACTTCGGAAAACTGCTCTAGTTGCAACGAGGATTGTGTGAGATAATCCACGGCAAGATTAAAATAACTCGTCCACAGTTCTTTGTCAAAGTAACCGCCGCGCGTGTCGAGGAATTTGAAAGCGAGCGGCTGTGCGAGTTCCTGCAGCGACTTTAATATGACATTGTTGGTCACCATGCGGATAATCAGCCAGTCGGGCGGGAAGACTTGCTGCTTGACTAGATTGCGAAAGACGAGGAAGACACGCATGAGGAAGTCTTTGAGAGGCTTGCGGTCGTGTGTTGGTCCCATTATGGTCTCCCACAACCGCTTGTAATGGAATTCGTCCAGCAGCTGCAGCAACCCGACTAGACCCGCTACAATTCCGCCCTGGATACATAATAAAATAAACAAATATATAACACATGTAAAAGAACGTTATTTAGGTTGCAACTTACAATTACTGCTGTTTCTTTGTCAATTATCACCAGCACGGTGTTAATGATCACGTCAAATGTACTAATGCAAAGAGTATCAACATCGTGGTGTATGCAGTTGTTGATCTTGCCCAGCTCCTCGGCCTGTTTGCGTTGTTTGAACAGGAAGCCGAGTATCTCCGCTAAGATGTCGGAACATAGTCGCAGTTCTTCTCGGCGGATTAAATGATTCCGCAAATGTTTACACACATGCGTCAGGAGCACATTACGTGATTCTGTCGGGAGAAAAAAGTTAATAAACCTAAATCAATTGATCTACTTATTCAACGTACCATCATCATGAAATAGTTTTCCCTGCATCAAAGTTTTCATGAAAAACAACTTCGCTTTCGTAAGTTGAGCTTCGCCATCCCTGGGAGCGTCTAACATGGTATTCGCCAATTTGGTTACCTCCAAAATAGGCAAAATGTCCACCAGTTGCTCAAACACAACTCCAATATTCATCAGCAACTCAATCTGTGAATTGATTATAGCTGTCTGTGTCAGTCCCAGCATAGTATTCAGTGAAATAAACACCAAATTCAAATCCCGACGAAAACTGTCTTCGAGTTGACCACAACTAGCGCGCGAAAACAACAACCGACTTTGTATGATCAGTTTGAAGATAGACTCCAAGCTCTTGAAACACTTCAAAATCGGTTGTTGTTTCTCAAATGACAACACCCAGTCAGCACAATGCTGAACGCTCGTCAAAAGTCCCCTGGAAAATAAACAATGAAGCATTTCAAGCTTTAAAAAATGGCTACCACTTACTTGTAAACTAACGCGGCGGCAAAATGGTCCTTAATATAAGCATCCAATACTGGTTTAAAATACTGAAACTTTGACTCATCAAGCAGACTGAATATGGAGACCAACACGTGGAAGACAAGCCCGCTGTGGTTGGTAGAATTGCCTTCCTCAGTAGAGAACAATGCAAACAGTGCATCCAATACATCCTGCAAGAACTTGACCAGTTCCTCGTCACCTAAACGCAAAACTTTCTGCAGAGAGTCCTGGATCTTCTCCGGGTGCGATTTCCAGCGTAAAAGTGAAAGCAAATCGGTGTTTTGTGTGAGTTTGGTAGAACATAGAAGAGTTTTAACAATAACCACTTCTTTATGGCTACGGCTGAACGCTCCTGACTCTTGATTGCCCTCCAGATCTTTCCCGTGACCTTGCAACATAAGATATCCACAGTTTTCCAGTTTGGCGGCATCCTCGCACTTGTAAATAAAGAGTTCGTGATTGGCGTCATGCACGGCGGCACCGTCCTTGTCCATTAACCGCACGAACGAAAATCCAAAGAGTTTCTTGTCATTCTTTTCACGCGTGGAGCAATGTCGGTATTCAAGGCGTACGTGCGCGCCTGCGAACTTGTCAATCGGCAGCGTGAGTCGCACATTCTCGGCCCAGGCGGGTGAATTGTGGTGATAGATGATCATAGACACATATTCCGATTGACCCTCACATCCGGAAGCACCCCAGAGACAATGTTTGATTACATTCTTCTCGCTATCCAACACAATAATCGTCACCTCGATGTTTTTACCGGTTGATTTCCCTCCGCGTTCAAACTCGCCTTTTTCAAGGATCAAATACAGATCGTTTCTAACATCACCAGGCATAATAACATCAGCAAAACCCAATTTATTAGTTAGTGAGATATTTTTGAATAACAAAGGACTGTCCTCCTTGATTTGAGATAGTTGTCCGTGAAGCATCTTCAGAGAGATGATAATCCCGTAATTTGGTTGACAGGATAACGGGCTGTATTTACCAAGCTGCTTGATGAGATTCTCATGTAGCTGATGAAAGTCCTTCTCCTCACACTGGAATACTTTCAGGGTAAACTCCCTTTCATCAGACTCACCCTCCTTGTGCATCAGCAAATCACTAAGATTCTGGACGGCGACACCATGCGGCCGCTTGAAGACCTGCATGGTGGCGGTCGGGTTCTTCTCGGCTTTACGCGAACTCTCCGAATAGAGCATCTTACCGATTCGCATCACGTGCGCAACAATGTAGATATCCTTGTTGAGGTCAGCGTTGCCCAGGTCGGTGAAGATGGTACAGTTGCTGTGCAGTTTCTCGATATAGTTCGAGAAGCCCTCTTTGGATATCTTGACTAGGAACCTTTCGGAGATGTAGCGATGCTTCTTATCATCGAAGAGCGAGAAGTATATCTCGGTGTCTTCACCGATGTGGTGACCGAAATCACGCATGCAGAAGTACAAATGATGAGTTAGAATCTTCTTTGCTTCTTTGCGTTTTATCGTGCCACGTGCCTAATTCAAATTTATTCAATAAAAGGTTTAGTGAGATAATATATAAAGTACGTACAGATGCGCCTTTGGAGTTTTCAGCGCTAAGGACGTGCACCTGGTGGAGTTCCACGACTGACATCGTATCAGGATCGACCATTTGCGCTCCTTGGCGAGGAACCAGGTCCAAGCCAAGTTTTCTATAACATTAAAAATGTGTGGCATGCTTTACTTTTGTAACTTTTATTAAATATACAAAATATTAATGTGTTTGGGGTGATAAGAGATTAGATTGATTGAGGTAACATAAAAAAAGCAAAAAAAGAGAGAAAATATAAAGAAAAACTTAATACTGTCCAGTATAAACCAATAATGTAACTGGCATGTCTTAAAATGGGCTTGTCACTGACCACAAGACAAAATTTTAAGCAATAAAAATTTACCGGAAATAACTTCAACTGTGTCAGATTACTCATAGGAATTTCCATTTTATTTTATAATTTCTACCATAAAATTAATACGAGTACATTCATCTGGCAAACATAAAACTTAGTAAAGATAAAGCATAAGTCAGCCGAGATTTGCAATCATCAGCGCAGTCATAAACTACACTCGACAGCCTTGCGTTGTTCTTAGGCCAGGTAATAACTAAGGTGCATTTCCAACTCGTGGAATCTAATTAAACTCAAAAGCGGCCAGCGCCGTAGCAAACGTCTTTCAATAAGCGCGACGCGCCTCGCGCCAAGAGAAAAAATATTCACACGCAGCAGTAGTGCATTACGTAGGAGCAAATAGCGCATTCTGAAGTCGTACGGTTGGTTTCTTCAGCCAACGCGCGCAGCGCCCGCGAGAGAGGTCACGGGCCCATCCTAATAAAATATGCAGTTGACACGGTGTAAAACGTAATGAATACGTTAGCCTTCTGCGAGTTCAACGAACCGCCATCATGCCTCGGCGACGAATTGCCGCAAAAATTCAAGCAAATCGACGCAGACGCCGCCGAACATTCGAACCATATGATCGCCATCGGTAATCCAATAATGACCACCGCGTGCCACCGCACGCCGCGCCATATGTGTATATTCATCCTTTTAATTGCTGCGCGCCGCGAGATTTTTCTCACGCGCGCTCGTTTTGGATTTATTTCTTGCGTCTCGGCCGGCACACTACCTGCGACTCCCCCTCTTACACGCGTTCGCACTCCCCAGCTTACGCGAGCTTGACTCATATAAGAGGAATCCACTTCTTCGCGAGAACATCAATCATAGACCTTCTGTGTAACCGGTAGTCGCAGCCGGACGGATACATCGAATGATAGTAATAATGATAGCACTCTGTTCTACTTGTTCGGCGCATGTGAAAGGCGCATTTTCCTTGAGCGTGATTTTTCTTCTCCAAGCGCTTACAAATGCAATGGAGCCGCGAGGCTTTAATTGCATCGGCATTACCGTAAAAATCCACGCTCGGGATTTCAACTCGCCGAAGGTAACAAAGAGCAGTTATTGACATTTAAACTCGCATGCGTTTCGATTCTCCATCACAGGTAGCCGAGTGCGGCTGGTGTGGGACCTGGGAAAAACGCATTCTCCGTCCGCTGAGCGAGCGCTGACAAGACAAGAAAGGCCCCGCGATGCCCGCGATGGTAAGACCGGTCCTGTTGTGTCGCGGCGCGCTTGTTTCTCATGTCGGCCCATGAGCCGCTGCACGAGCTCTTCTCGAGGCTTATGAAATCGACTGTACTTCTTTAGGTATGCAGACCGGTTGTTACCATACGCTTTACAGGTGAGTGGCGCATCCGCGAGGAGCAGAACCTGGACCCACTTGCGAACATTCCACGATTATACTACTACTTGTCTTTAGCAGCCAGCCGGCAGCCCCGGCAATCCGGGGGAACTCCGTTCAATTCGAATAGCAATTATAGCAAAATAAACTCAGTTCAAAACATATTTATCACAAAGGGTGCGTTCGTAGTAATTTTCGATCTTTTTGGGGTTGAAATTACTACCTGAAAAACCAGTAGCGCTGATTTGCGCCTGCGTCTAATTCAAAAATCATGAAACTTATTTCTGAGTGATTTGAACGCCCGGGACGCCGTGATCGGAAGAAAGTTTGACGATTGCGTCGCCCAATTTGGTCATAGCCACATGCTAATATGGGGTACCTCGGGGTACCTCTTCTCCATCATATTCTTGGCACCGTCTGGCTTTATTCCTATTCACAAGAACAAGATTTACAACATGGTGGTCGGTATGGCCGACGAGGCGCGAGGTTGCCGCTCCGCGCGTGTTAAACAAAGAAGCAGCCAGCTTGGGCCCCCACTAAATAGACTCCCAGCAGTGTGGAGTGTGGAGAATGTGTGCTATCCGCTCCGCTAGTGTGTCGGCGACAGCGACGTCGGTCGTATGACAAAAATGTTTTAAACGCCATCGGAGCGCTCCGGAGAGTACAAATCATTTCTACCATCATCTCATATCTATTCGTGACACGAGTGTGTTGCGCGTGCGTGCAATATCTGTGATAATTCATCAAGCGACGACCACTTTGGGATTATTCTAAAGTTTGAAACATTCGTTAGGACAAAGGGACAAAGGTAAATATACTCGTTTTCTACTGGCAAGCCGCTTACTTAGAACTCGACTGTGTGGCTTCGGTTAAGTACACTCAACTTAACTTAAGCACGCTCACCGAACGCACACAGAACAGATACAGTTAAGCTACACAGTAGAAGCTAACAATGAGATCGATCAACATGGAAGAAAGTTGTGTGTCGTTGACACAAATTCCTCGATTTGTCTAACAAGCGAAAAACAAAAACGCGTGTAATTAATGCGTTTCGAATGGTCGCGACGATGTGACCCTGCTGCTGGCCTGCTGTTTAGGTTCAATTTAAAGCAATTGTAGCAATCACACAGTGCGCATTGCTTGCTCTAATCACCACTGGTGACCTCAGAACTGGAGCAAGTTTTAATTTTAATACGATCTCGTGCTGTTTTTCAAGTTATCACACTTTGGGTGATAATAATTACGACTTGGCATATAAATCAAGACGCAAACATTGAGAGTCACATTAAATACATTAAACTAACAAACTTTAATTAGTAACATGTGTGTGTCAAGTCCACACATGAGAATGTGAGAGTTTTTTGGTTTATTTACTCAGCTTGAGAGTGGCAGCGCTCAGTAAATTAATCCTCACGATAAGATCTCATTCAGGTAAAGCTTCTTGGAGCGAAACACAAAAATGCATATAAGTTGCAGTAAAATGCAAAGTTTTAAAGCAAAACAAACAAAAAAGAGTTATAACTTAATCGTAGGCTACCTGCCAGTCAGGCACTCCTGCGCAAGCGTGTTTGCATGTTTCACCACCGTGGAATTTCATTGTCCGTGAGTCTACTTTACTTTACTTGAGAATCCAAGTGACTCATGATCACAGCGAAAAAAAACATTCCCAAATCTGTATTAGACGCACGCTCAATGTTATTCTTTGCAAATCATTAATTATATCGGAATTTTTATGTCAGTTTACGCTAAACGCTATTACGTGCGTTATGAAGGTCATAGAATGCAATAATATTCAGTATAAAATAAATGCGCATAACAATCTCTCTGTAAAGCACGAAGAATTTGACTTTGCTAAAAATTCATTGGATGCATACACACCGGACGTGCCCAACTATCATTGTTGCATAACATAGCGACACAATCCAAAGTGTTCTTGCCCGCAATATGCGTATTCATCGCGCGTTCGCAATGCTAGAAATGCGAGATTGCAAGAAAAGCGGCGACATGGCGTAAACTCGCGAACGTATGCGCCGCGCGCGCAAACTGCATAAAGTACTTAAAGTAAATGCACCATTGTGAAAACAGGTTTCAATTTTATTTGCAGATTAACACGTCGGAGACACCGGCGTGAAATTCAAAACGAAAACCACAGCAATGCTTAGTTTTACAATTCGAAAACTTTCAAAGTTCTAAAGTTTTAAATATAGTCATGATTTACGATATAATAAAAACAATTGAATCTAGCACACCTACCAGTTTAATAGCGCTGATTATGCATATCAGTAAATATATAAACGGCGAGATTGCGCTAACAATGTACGTTTTTTAACGAATATTTCCTTTTGTTTCAGCATTAATCAATCACAATGTCCGTCTTTGGAATGGTCTCAGCGGTGGCGGGCTTCGTCAAAGTCCGCTACCTAGTCGACAAAGCCGTGATAGACAATATGGTGTTCAGGGCCCATTACCGAATCACGTCGGCCATCTTGTTCAGCTGCTGCATCATCGTGACCGCCAACAATTTAATCGGTAAATAAACGCGCCCCAGCGCAAAACCGCACAATACCTATATATATATGTGTGTGTATGTGTGTTTGGTGTGGTTTTGTTAATTTGTAAATTTGTTGCTCGTTGCAGGCGAGCCGATTCAATGCATTAATGACGGCGGCGTACCGATACACGTGATAAACACGTACTGTTGGATAACGTACACGTTTACGCTACCGAACGAGCTGCACAAGCCGGTGGGGACGCACGTGGCGTTTCCGGGTCTCGGGAATGAGCATCAGGAGAAGAGTTATCACAGTTATTATCAGTGGGTGCCATTCGTATTATTCGCACAGGTAAATACTTTAATATTATAATAATTAAAGTGAAAATAATGATTTTCTGTTTTTATTTTACAGGGAATTCTATTTTATCTGCCACATTGGATCTGGAAAACTTGGGAAGAAGGCAAAATCCGTATGATTTCCGATGGTATGCGTGGAGCACTCGTTGGCAATAAAGATGATCGCGCTCATCGTGTTAGTCGTTTAGTACAATATGTCATTGAGAGTTTGCACTTACACAACACATATGCATTCGGATACTTCCTCTGCGAAGGCTTGAACTTCATCAATGTGGTAAGTGTTTAAAATTCAACTCTGAATGAACTGAAGAAATTAAACTGAATTTAATCCATTCCAGATGGTTAACATATTCATGACAGACAAATTCCTCGGCGGCACATTCTTAACCTACGGCTCTGAAGTGATCAACTTCTCGAATATGAATCAAGAAAACCGTACGGATCCCATGATTAAAGTCTTCCCTCGTATCACCAAGTGCTCCTTCCACAAATACGGAGCTTCCGGTTCCATTCAGGAACACGACGCTATGTGTGTCCTAGCGTTGAACATCCTCAACGAGAAGATCTACATCTTCCTCTGGTTCTGGTTCATCATCTTGGCAGTTCTCTCTGGATTAGCACTGGTTTATTCCACTGCGGTTGTGTTACTGCCAACTACACGTGAGACTATCTTACGAAGGCGCTTCCGTTTCGGCACGCCGCAGGGCGTGGACGCTATCATTCGCAAAACACAAGTCGGTGACTTCCTACTGCTGCATCTACTCGGTCAGAATATGAATCTCATGGTGTTTGGTGAGATCCTCGACGAGCTGGTTAGACGCCTCAACTACGGCAGCAACAGCAATCTCCCATCGGCGCCGAGCACGCTCGAAATGAGTCCCATTTATCCGGAGATCGAAAAGTTCGGCAAGGAGACCGAGACGTAAGAACTACACCATTGAGAACTGCGCGATTTGACATCCGAACAGAAGACACGAGGACAAGAGACATTCTGAGCGCCATAGTATTATTAGATCTCTCGCCTTTCACTATTTAAATCGAAATTAGGTTTTTTTAACGAGTTTTACGTAGGTCAAGATGAAGCAAAACACGTACGCGTAGTAGGTAAGAATTATTGTGATTATTATAGCGTTTAGGTTTAGGCGGAAACACACATACACACACCGGAAGCTGGCAACACGTGCATACGGCTGCTATGCATACTGATATTTCGTCAGCGTTTTACAATCTATTATTTTTTTAGTAATTGAGAGATGTTTTGCTTGTAATTTTAATGTTTTTTTTTTCGTTCATCTACTAACTTAAGACTGTACGACTATTTTTATGAATATTTAAGCGTTTTAGTGCCTTAAATGCCGACAATAAATTAAAAATCATAAAAGTATCAGGTTTTAAATTATTTACCACCAGATAATGGAAAATATCAACAAAGTAAAGGAAAATTCAGCTGAGGAAGGAAGTATTATTGTGGTGTAGAATATTCATACAATAATTAATATCATACGAAACACCACAATGGTTTTTTGAAAATATTACGCGATTAAATAATATGTTAGACCATTTTTAGATCCAATGAATAATTTCTGAGCGAAAAAAATTCCGTATTACGAATACAGAGTGAAAATCCGTTGTGAGAGGAAGACATAGCGACAGACAATGCGTACTCACCGATTTCCCCAATCGATTTTGGCAATAATCTTCAACTTGAGCTCTTTGGTTTGGTCCTGGGTCAACGTGCCGGAGACAAGCTGCCGCCGCCACTCCAACAAGTCGCGCATGACTTTGCCAACCGTATCGAATTTGTACGTCTCTCGCTCCTAAAAAGAAACACAAAAAATAAACTATTGTCATCTCCGCAAAGCATAGTAAATCAAAAAATTCAATAAATAATCCCTAGACGATAATAAATCACACTTACCACAAAGAGCCTCTTCCAGATCTCGTTCCATTCCCGCAACACAAGCGTAACTTCCCTGACAACCGGATCTTCGAGCGGAACAACGCTCTCAAAGAGTCCTTCGTTATCTACCTTGCACGGCTTGAGGTGAATATACGCCTGCGGGAAGATACCCTTCATGGAGCGATTCTTCGTGGTGAACCCGCGATACCACCCGGTGCATTCCTCGAGGATCTGCACCGTCTCGCCGATCTCCAGCGGGAGGCCGCATCGTGAATCCCCGCGCCAATTATAAATAGCTGTAAGTGACAAACACTTAATTAATGAATCATTCGACATCATTTCCAAAGTAAATACAAAAAATATCACACAATGTAAAACGGGAAATCTAATTAAAACTATCTTTAAAATATATTGTTAATATGTGCTTTAGTCATATCCTCCGATAGTAAAAATAGCCGCTCACGATTTCATGTCCACGTTTCAATAAAGTGCGCATAAATAAAATCTGTACCAAACGCTCTGTGTGTGCTTTCCGAAGGGGAATTTTCACAGCATATAATAATGATAATGCTTTTCGTTTTAATTGCATTTAATTTTAATCGTTCTTTGTTGAACACGTCGACGCTGATTAACAATGCGCACTGGAATCGTATAAAATGTGCTCTTGAAAAGTACGTTAATCAGTACGCTTCAACCTTTTGTAACCGAGGCATACCTGTGGTCAGACAAAAGAAACATGTGCAATCGTAATCGACTTGTATTCTTCCTTGTTTCGGCATTGTTTGTCACCGCATGGGCCGCATCAGCAAAAGGTACGCATTATCAAACAATGTCTTTAAAAGAATTTTTTTATAAACATAACAGTTTTTTATATTTAGAATGTAGAGATCCTCTGCAAGAATACAGAAAATGCCAATCATCGAGCTGTGTAAAAACATGCGCGAATCCAAATCCAACTATTTGTACATTCGACTGCCAACAGGGATGTTATTGCAAAGAGCCATACGTATTGGATCAGAGTACTAATCAATGCGTTGAAATCGCAAAATGCACCAGTAAAATTTTATACATGCGTAATTTAGTTGAAAATGTTCATTATTATCAGAATTACTTGTTATAGAATTGTGTCGAGAGAATGAAGTATACAAACAATGTGGGTACTGCGATGGCTCATGTCAACAGGAGCTAGTGAAATGTACAAGAAACTGTCGACCAGGGTGTTATTGCGAGGATGGTTTCGTTCGAGATCAAGGGAGGTGTATCAATCGCCTGCAATGTCCCATTCCATGAATTTATTTGATAAAGATTAGTAATATGCATAAAAATGGTTTTTGCTATTTTTTAGTCATGTTCAAATCGTAAACTAGCCAAAATAATATTAAAACGTAAATGTGAGATTTTTGTTTGTTTGTGACGCTTTCACTGGAGAACAATTCAATCAATTTTGATAAATTTTGGTATACAGACATTTTGGACCTAGGAATAACAAATAGACTACTTTTTGTTGCAAAAATATAACTAAAAGGGTGTAAAATAAGGGATAAAAGATGGTATGAAGCATCAATCACAATTATAGTTAAATAAATCCAAGCTAGATGGCGCTAAAGTGCATTATTACGATTTGATCTAAATTTTTGTAAAACACACCGAATTTTATGCTTCTATTTGCGTTTTAAAGCAATTTAATACTACAAAAATACAATATCTTTCATTTCTAACGTAAATAATCTAATACTTCACCTGCATAATGCCATTTCTTTATAATAAAATTCAACAAACAATCAAATAACTAATTAAACTACTTTTAATTAAAATCAATATTTTATTGATTAATATTTACTTAAAATAAACTATAACTAAATTCATGAAAATATTAATTTACTCACTCATCGTGCCTACGGATTAAATTATTTCATGATTTGAAATTTAATTATAAAATTCCGCTCGATACTTGCGAGTATGCATTTCGATTTGAATGCGGCGATAATTTCGCTCCGGGCGAATGCAATTTTCCGGCCGTAAACACATTACGTGTCGAGTTGAATTCCGCGCGTTGCATGCACGAGCGAAAGGCGAATTTGTCATAAATCCGAAGAACATGAAACTTGATGCGAACGATTATATCGCACTGTACTTTTACTTCCTTTCAAGTAATTTAAACCCTGGCACATTCGTACAACTTCGTTTATGCCCCTGTTTACAGCAATGCTGCGACTGGTGAAATTATAGTCGGAAGAGTTTAATAATAGATTCAAAACGTGTGCGAATTTATGAATATGAACTTAACCTTGGGAAGCATCACCAAAATAACATGTTTTATAGCTTTATTAAATAAATCTCTACATTTCACACGCCTTACAAAGCGAAACATTTGATATTCGAAAAATGTACAGTTACAAAATCATCTCTCAACAGTTACAAATCTTAAGACAGATGATGAATCTACCAGGAAAATTGTTTACGTTTATATTTTAAGAAACCAATTCCCATGTGTTCTTAACTACAAAAACCTGCTCGTATATCTGCAAACCTACGACCTTCCCGACGCGCACAATAAAATATCTAATAATAAATTCCGGACGAATACAAGACAGGAAATAATGTTTTCGAAAAAGCTACCTACGGTTATGTAAATGTGAATGCACACACATTGCGAAGGGGTTCACGAATATTCATGAATGAGAGCCCGAAGAAGACGAGCGCAAAGGATTCGTCGGGCTCTCTGAACCGGAAGTTGTGCGTCTGCGACAATCATCAGTTGTGCACGGCGGCGGCGCAAAGCGAGGAAATCAAGAGCGGTTATCAAGTAATCAGAACGAATTAACGCCATAATTGCCTTGAAAACATTCCGGTTCGCGAGTAAAACAAAACCGAAAGTGATTTCATCGCATTAATCGCCGAAAAACACGCCAATAAACATAAATATATTAAATGCACGTTACCCTTATCGAGGGGAGGTCAACAGATGTAATTACAGTAAATGCAGAAAACAAAAATGCAATTCACTAACAAGATAAGCTTTTCTAATCGATTTCTAGGCGGCAATTGATTCACACACTAGATTATTTTATTTATTTCGCACTTGCTCATTATGTTTAATTAATAATCAAATGAAACATGGCACTTAATCACTCGGAATCCTAGTCGCGTTGCATTGCGCTTAGAAAATTAGCACTTTACATAACTAAACCGCCGCCAGCTGATTCGTTCGTCTCACCGCAATTAGAATTAATTACATTTGTTTTAACGATCATAAACAAACGCCAAGCGATTTACACATATGCATTGGGATTTTGTTTAACTATGACGATATCTTTAAGTTGCAGTAAATAAATAAATATAGAGTAAGATATAGATAATAGTTACGAGTACGTACCAACGCCGTATTTGCGCGTTTTCGTTGGAATCCACATTTTGATTTATTTAAACAAACTCTCACATTTTTCCGACACGGCACTACACACTGACTGATCAATAGAACTCATCTGTTGTGTTCACCATTGCGTTCACTACGCGAACTGTCAGAGGAATCGTCGGTTTGCAACGCGAGTGCTGGTTGGAAATTTACTTCAATTACCACCAACAGATGGCGCACGTAGTACTATACAGAAATCTGTAATGCTTATATACAAAGAATGTGTACGAACAAGTTTATAATTATAAGTATTTGGTATAACGTCTAAAGAAAACGTTAATCTATTATTGATACAGGATGATAACAATATTATACGCAAAAAATGATGATTTACTTGTTTTATTTATTTAAATGTTCGCTAACAATGCTAAAATATATGTAGAATCGAAAAATACACAGACCTGTAATAAACATGTTAAAATGTGTAACTTTCTCTTCCGAAATTATTTTCTATTCCATTAGTTCGGTTTTGTTTGTACGTAGTTAAGTAGAATAAAATAATCATCTTATTAAAAACTCTAGACCTTCACGGCAATAAACACACTTAAAACAAGGTGAATTTAAAATTAAAATGTAGGTATAATCGATAGGTTTAGTTGCGAGCTCGCGCCTTCTTCATTGGAATTGAATCAGATGTGTTCAGTTCGTCTTCGGATCTAAGTCTGCGCTTAGAATATCGTGGTTCTGGGGTCAGTGTCATAGTTTTACTATCAGCAGCAAACCCTACCTTCTTGCTCACCTTAACAGTGGTAGTTTTGACACCCTTCACTTGTCTGGTTTTAATTTGTACAACTTCTTCCTCTCCTGAAGTTGGTGTTGATTCAACTTTGCCTCGTTTACTACGTTTCACAGGTGTTGCTGCTTTTGTTTCCGCGGGAGATGTTCGTTTTGTTGATGACTTCTTAGTGGGTTCTTCTTCAACTTGTGGTGATGTTTCTTCAGTGGTTTCTGCTTTGGCTCCACGACGACGTTTGACCGGTGTGGCTGCTTCTATTACTACGTCTGGGATTTTCTGTTTTCCACGTCGAGGTGCTTTTGTTTTCTTTGCAGATTCTTCAGGGACAACTGATGACTCGTCATCTTCTTTTGTTTCGGTTGCTTTGCGAGTCCGGCTGCCCCGCACAGGTTTCTCTTGTACTTCTGCTGAAGTATCAGCTTCTGCTTCCTTATTTTTCTTCTGACTTTTCGTTGTTTTCTTAACAACCTTTGCAGGCGTGGATTCTTCTTCATCTACATCTTTTTTAGCAGTAACTTTACGGCCACGTCGACTGGTTGTTTTAACCTCGACCTCTGGTTCATTTTCTGACACTGCTTCCACTTCTTCTGTAGATTCTTCTTTTTTGTTGGCTGCTTTTCCCCGACGACTTCTGCTAGTTGCTTTGACCTCCTCAACTGATTCCTCTGCGGATGTTGGAGTTTTCTGACCCCTTCTAGTTCTGGTTGTCGCTTTCACTGCTTTCACAGGCTCCGGCTCATCTGCATCAGATTGGTTTTTGGTTTCTTCAATGGATGGTGATGTTTTCTGTCCCCTTTTACTTCTAGCAGTAGTTTTCACTTTTTTAGCAGGCTCCGGCCCATCGTCATCAGATTCGTTTTTGGTTTCCTCAATGGATGGTGATGTTTTCTGACCTCTTTTACTTCTTGTAGTTTTCACTTCTTTAACAGGCTCCGGTTCATCAACAGATTCATCTTTAGTTTCGTCATCTTTCGATGCTTTTCCTTTACCCTTACGACCCTTTGCACTAACAGGAACTGCTTTAACAGGTTCAGATTCCTCTACAGTTTCAGATTCATTTTCACTTTCCACAACTTCCATTTCAACTGCCTTACCTCTACGACTTCTGGTAGTCGCTTTTACTTTCTTAGCAGGTTCCGGTTCAGTGTCCGTCTCGGCAACTTCCTTCTGAGCAGCCTTACCCCGACGACCACGAGTAGTAGACTTGCTTTCTGTCACTACTTCCTGTTCAGGCTCAGGGTCTGCAACAGATTCAGTTTCAGAGGTAGATTCCGCCCGACGTTTTCGAGTGCTAGTTGTTTCCTTGGCTTCAGAAGTATTTTTAGCTCCCCTTCTCGTTCGTGTGCTCTGTTTTGGAGTTTCTTCCACTTCTTCTACTGGTGCAACATCTTCAGATTTAGCATTTCTGCGACTACGCTTGCTCTTTTTCGCGGAAACTTCTTCATCTGCTGTTGCAGTAGCAGGTGTATCAACTTCAGCAGCCTTCTTTCTGGTTGTTCGTGTAGATCTACCCTTCTTTGACGATTGAACTTGTTCTTCAATATCCTCATCATTTTCTACATCACGTTTTGATTTGCGTGTAGGCTTGGTTTCTTCAGGAGATGCCATTAATTCAGCAACTCCCTCCACATCAGAGAGATCATTTTTAGGACCCTTGGTAATTTTAGGCGTTGCCCACAACTGTTTCAATCCTTGGGGATTAGACAAATCGTTTTTAGGCTGCTTCTGTGGTTTTGGTGTCTTAAGCAATTTTTTCAAACCTTTTGGACTGGTCAAATCATTCTTAGGTTCTTTTGTTACCTTAGGCGTAGCTAGCAGTTGTTTAACACCCTTCGGATCGCTCAAATCGTTCTTAGGACCTTTCATTACTTTGGGTGTGGCAAGCAACCGTTTCAAACCCTTGGGGCTTGTTAAATCATTCTTAGGTTCCTTTTGATTTCGTTTCGACTTTTTAACTACTACTTCAGATTCAGCTTCATTTGTATCAGATTCGTTCGATTCCATTTCCACCATGCTAGCCTTTTTCTCAGACTTTTTAACTGATCTGGCTGGTGTTTTCGGTAACAGCTGCGGCGTCTTAAATACATTATCTTCCATGTTTGGCGTTGCATTCACCTTCTTCGTTAATTTCGGTGTAATATCTTCAGCTATGCTTGCCTTCGATTTCCTCTTTGAAGCAGATGCGCCATCGTTAGCATCAACAACCATTTTGGGGTTTTAATTTCAGGTACATCGGATTTTCTTGATTTTAAAGATTTCCTTGATGACGAAACTGTTTTGTCAGTAGACTGATCATCATCGGCATCAGGTGTTGCTGTGTCTTCATCTTCATTATCAAATATCTCAATGCTCAAATCTTGATCAATCTCTGCTGATTTTATTGCGCTCCTACGTGTAACATATTCTTGAGTTGATTTCCTACTGCTCTTTCTAGATAGTACTTCACCAGTCTTTTCAGATTCACCATTTGTAAGTGTTTTCCTTGCAGAGCTCTTCCTTGAAGGTGGATCTTGAAGAGAATCGTCAGATTCACTGATTTCAGGTTGTAGGTCATTGGATTCATCAGCTGGTAGTGAATTTGTTTTGGCCAAAGATTTACGGATGCTTTTTCTTGATAGAACTTCCTGTGGAGTGTCTTCTTGTTCTGAAGATTCAGGTTTGCTAATTGTTTTCCTCACACTCTTCCTAGATGAAGCAGTTGTGACTACTGAACTATCACCATCTTCATTCTCAATAGTTACTCCTTTACCCATGGACTTTCGGATACTTTTTCTTGGTTCGGCTTCATTTTCTTCAGTTGAGTCAACTTTGTTGAATGTTTTCCTCACACTTTTCCTTGAAACGACAATTTCTTTAGGAATATCTTCTTCATTTGAAGTTTCCTCCTCCTCCTGGTCATTGGAATCTTCCTTAGCCAATGACTTCCTAGAACTTTTCCTTGAAGCAGTTGATTCTTCCACAATCTCATCATGTAAAGATTCATCATGTTGAGTTGCTTCATCTTCAGATGATTCAATAACTTCATTCAAAGACGTATCTTGTTGAGATGTTACTGATTTATTGAGAGTTTTCCTCTTATTTTCAGCAGAAGACACAACCGAGTCATCAATCAAATCGTCATCAGAAATATCATCATTTGTATCGTTGAGAGTGACCACAGCAACAGATGTATCAGGCTTGCTTAGTGCTTTCCTCACACTTTTCCTTGAAGAAACAACTGGTTCTTCGGATGTTGATGGTTCTTCCTCAGCAACATCATCTACATCAATAGATTCAACGTTAGCAACAGATTTTCTAACACTTTTCCTTGAAACAACTTCATTCGTTGATTCATCATGTTCAGATGGTAAATCTTTTTCACTCTCTTCAGAAGAATCAATTGGTGCCTCTTCAATCACTTCTTCACTGTTAATATCATCATTTACCTCAGTGTCAGCGGAGGCGATCTTAGCCATTGACTTTCTAACACTTTTTCTTGATACACCTTCATCAATTGATTTACTTTGTTTAGGTGTTTCAATTTTGTTAAGAGTTTTCCTCACACTCTTCCTTGAAGAAACTACTGGTTCTTCGGATGTTGATGATTCTTCATCAACAACATCATCTACATTAATAGATTCAGCATTTGCAACAGATTTTCTAACACTTTTCCTTGAAACAACTTCATTCATAGATTCATCATGTTCAGAGGGTAAATCCTTTTCACTCTTTTCAGAAGATTCAACTGGTGCTTCTTCAATCACGTCTTCATTGTTAATATCATTTACCTCAGTCTCAGCCTCAGTGGAGACGACCTTAGCCATTGACTTTCTAAAACTTTTTCTTGTTACAGCTTCATCATTTGATTTACTTTGTTTGGGTGTTTCAAGCTTGTTAAGTGTTTTCCTCATACTCTTCCTTGAAACGACAACTTCTTCTACTTCTGGCACATCTTCTACTGTTTGCTCTTCATCGGATTCGATAACAATTGAAGAATCATTGTTAGCAGCATCAATAGCCTTGACAGATTTTCTTGAACTTGAACTCTTTCTAGACGATACAGCGGGTTCAACGTCTTCAACCTCGAAAATATCATCATCTGCATCATTCAATTCTTCATTAGCCAGGGACTTTTTAGTACTCTTCCTTGAAACCACTTCATTCACGGAGATTTCAGATTTATTCAGAGTTTTCCGCACACTTTTTCTTGCAGAAACTGCTAGTTCTTCAGGAGTAGATTCATTCTCTGAATTCTCCTCTTGTTCTTCAGCATCATTTGTGGTCATATCTTCAATAGCTTCTGGAGCGAGTATTGATTTCTTTGAACTCTTGGTAGATGTCACAATAGGTTCCTCAACTTCTTCATAAATAATATCATCTTCTACTTCATTGGAATCAATCTTTGCCATAGACTTTCTGGAACTCTTCCTTGACACCACATCATTTGCAGAATTATCAATTTCGGATTTTCTGGATTTGCTTGGGGTTTTCCTTGTACTCTTTCTTCCAGAAACAGTTGGTTCTTCAATCATATCAACATCATTTGAATGTTCCTCTTTGTCCTCAGATTGAACAGCAGCTAAAGATTTCCTTGAGCTCTTCCTGGAAACAGCCACAGGTACTTCCACAACTACTTCTTCTACAGATGTATCATGTTCAAGCACTTCACTGTTATTAAGAGCATTTTCAATGTTGCTTTCAGAAGTAACATCGGGATCTTCTGGCATGTCTTCATCACTTCCACCTTCCTCCTTTTCTCGGATGGAACCACTGACTTTCTACTACTTTTCCTTGCTACTATCTTCGGTTCTTCATCAACAGCATCTTCAACCGCTGATTCTTCAACATTTTCTTCTTCAATAGATGCTTCAGGTTCATCTTCTTCATTTGTTTCACCGACTTTCTTCCATTGAACGGTGATGGTGTCGGCATGTAGCACACCCTCGGTTTTACGTGCCTTTCTGTAAGCTTTAGGCGCGGTCTTCGCTGGTAAAGAACGTCCGCCCTTCCTTTTAACAGTCGCTGTAGAGTCAATTGTTTCCACGTCTTCATTTTCTGCTGGGATGTTCATTGTCACACGTTTAGACTTTCGTGTAGACTTAACAGCAACTTCAGCTTCAGGCTCTTCCACTAAATCCTCTACATCCTTATCGATATTTTCATTGGATAAATGTTCAACCGAATGCTCCACCCATTTCTCAACTTCAGGATCAACATCTACCAAATATCCCTCAGTTTTCCTACTGGCGATCTTTGAATTCGCCTTGGATTTTGCCGGAAGAGATCGTCCATATGTACGTGTTACTTTCATAATCGGGAAGATGTCATCCTCATCGTGATCCAGCGCACTCACGCCAGACATATTAAACACACTGGTAACACTACTCTCAGCATTCTCTTCTTCAACTACTATACTCTTCGCTACCGGAGTTTTCATCAATGATTTAACACCCGACATGCTCACATCATCCGTATCTTTCTGTACCTTGGGTGTCTTCATTAAACGCTTGACACCAGTAAGACTTGCGCCTTCGTTGACAGCATCTTTAGATACTCGTGGCGTTTGCATCAATTTTTTCACACCGCCAACATCAGTTAAATCATTGAGTGGTTCCTTCGGCAATTTCTTTGCAGCCTCGACCACTGGTGAACCAAAATCAGCGTTTTCAAAAGTAACGTTGTTCTTGACATAGAGAAATGATGACGTATCCACTGTCTCACACGTGGTATTATTCGACTCGGGCTCGTTTTCTTGATTAGAAATTCTGTCCGATAACGAACGCCTTGTGATAGTACGCTTTGTTTGTTTGGGTTCTGTCATTGCTTTTCTTGCCAACAAATTAACAGCTGGACTTGCAAGCATTTCGGAATCTTCTCCTGCTAAAGCTTCTAAATCGTTATCGCTTGATAAGTCTTGTGAAGTGAATGAATTCATTTCAGGCAGAGTAGTTTCCTAAATTTAAAAAAAATTAAATTAAATAAAACTACACATAAAATGTTATTAATAACTTACTGTAACGACTTTCAATCGCTTTCTAGAAGCCTCCTCAGTTGAAGTATTTGAATGTCGCTTGCGTTTCCCGCCAATTACCAAATCAGACCCACTAGTTGTGGTCGTATCCAACACAGAACTGGATTCTTCATCAACATCCTCTGTGCTAGTCTGTTTGAAAGACTCTTCTAAGTTCTTCGTAGATTTATTACCTGCCGGAGTAGAAGAGATTGGACTCCCGGCGCTTGAATTAGGCTCCTCAATAAAGACCTATTTGACTTTTGCTTGGTTGCAACTCATTGCTTTCAGAATCAGTTTCTGGCGCTGAGCATTCATCTGCTGATGAATCTATGACACTTGCAACGTTACTTTCAATAGCGGAATATCCAACAAGCAAATTAGTTTTATGAACGCTCATTGGCGTCTTCAGTGCAGTTTTAGGCGTTTTCGACTCAGGCGTGTCCAGAACAACAACACTCTCATCATTCTGAGTGAGACGTTGGATAGATATATCCTTTGCTTTGGATTTGCGACTACGCAGCGGTGTCACATCTTCCTCAATTGGTGAATCAACAGTTATCACTGAAGTGTTGTTTAACGGCGTAGTTAAAAGATCTTCATCATCCTTGGTAATCATTTCCGTCACAGGCGTTTTGAGTGCCTCTTCTCGATCAACGGTAGACGAGGAACTTTCACAACCTTCTGGTTCGACGTAGGACATCTGAGAGAGATTCTTGAAGATTGCAGAGTGGCGCAGACTCGGTCGGATTGCACTTCTCGGCGTGCTAACCGTAAATCTAAACACGACGAGAAATTACGCATTAAAATCACATTTTTAAGCTTCGAACAAAAAGACTAAACATAATACGGTCTACAAGCGACGTAAAACAAGTCGACCACGATCGGAACAATACATTTTACACAAATACATGATGAAAACGACAATAGAATCCTAATAGTACTTCTAGCCTTACTAATTTCGCAACTAGATACTCAAATATCAAATAAATACGACAGAAACAAAGTAAAATAATAAATATACCCGTCGACACAACGCAACCTAGTAGTTTTCGTCGGATGCGGAGTTTGTGGTGTCGAAGTTTTTAACCATTGGATATTACAACCATCATCCGCTAATCTAGAAGTTGTATAACACACCAAATGCTAGCCCATTCTACACCACACACGATTTACTTACGCTTTCCGGGCTTTATCCTCCGGCGATTGGGTCCTCTTGGCATCCAGACTTGCTGATCGACGAGCCTTCAAAGTTTTCGGTTTTTCTGGTCTAATGTATAATAACATTTATGTAAATAGGAAAATTGCAGAATATGTAAACAAAATGTACTTACTGGGGTGTTAATAAGTTACGTTCCAGCACTGTAATTCGTTTTAATCTCTTTAAACGCTCGATATTCTTCAGCTTTGCTTCTCTGATAATCTGAATAAATATATATAATAATGTGTCATAAAATGTTACTATAGGAATGTATTAAAAATTGAAATGTGTGTTTGAAACATAACATCATGTATTTTATGTCTAAGTTTTAAAACTTGTGTTCGGTGGAAAATTGTGGATTCGCATTTGGAAAAAAAAAAACTGTTTTATCATCAAACTTTGTTGATATTTTTTGAATAAAATTCTAGTTTTAAATATTTTTTCACTTATGATGGCAATTACATATATAAAATTCTTGAAATTGATCAATTGAAGAATTCGCATAAAAGTGGCTAAACAGAATAAGAACTGTGTTGGCACTTGAGGAAAACTATGTGATAAAAAGATTAGCAATAAAGATACTATTGCAAAGTCAATATGTGAATTAGTTGATATCCGTAGTAAAGACAAATAAATATAGACAAACATCTATGTTTTCTAGTGAATAATAAAAACTAAAGAAATAACAACTAATGCAATTATGAAATGGCCCAAGCAGAATAAACATTGTAAATTTTAAATGATTTAAATATAAATCGTCGTGAACTTAGATCAAGCATAATATGTGAATCATCATTTTTATTACGACTGTGTTTTAGAGACACGGCTCAAAACAACCACGCAAAATATTAAAAAAAAAAACATATTTGGATGCTAATAGACATAAAATTGATGATATGCATAATTACATATTAAAATTAAATCAATCAAATTCAACATTTAGACACAGGAATAACAAAAATGTTACTTCTTACCTCTGGCTCAAGAGATGAATTTTCATACCTAAACCTCTTCCCCATTACAGAAAATGTATCATTGGGCAATAGAAACATCTCAGGTGCTACAGATTCATTATTAATGGGTACAGGATTCTCCTTGCTTTTGTTAACAAGAGTAGCCTGGAAAACATAAGTACAAATAGGTTACAATCTACCATGGTGCATATAAACAATAAAATGCATATTATGCTATAGGTTCTGTTGTGTTAACTTACAAGCCCATTGTTTTGTATCCGCACGATGCAATGAATGGGATCGACATCATCGCGGCACACTTTAATAATCGCCTTCGGATCAGAGCCGATCGTAAAATTAGAGCAACTCAACGGAATCTTTGTGTATTTGTCGCCGACACGGGCGAACACCTTCAAGACCCCCCATTTGCTGCTCGAATTAGTCGTCATCCTGGATTGTATTGTTTCTAGCCAATCACTATAATAAAACCGCAAATTTATATATTGTGCAATATGTGTAGTCCAGCTTCACTTGGCTTGGTTTGACTTCAACGGATTGGACAAGCGCTGGAGTTGTGTCTTGGGTTAAACGACGCATCACACCAAAAGTTCGTTAGGTGCGATGTTGGAATATGAATAAGTAATAAATGTTTTACGTACCAGAACAAAAGACATCTTTACACTTGAATTTATTTAACGATGGAACACTACGGCACAGATGAACAAAGGGTTATGACCGAGCACATTCACAGCGTATAGGTACACAACTTGTTGCCGCCAAAAGCTTAACGGAAAATAAACCGGTAGCGCGACGCGACCGATGCTTATGCTCTCCACGACGTATTAACCGACGCAGTTGCAAAGCTTAGAGC
The DNA here is from genome assembly GCF_025399875.1 of Dalotia coriaria. NCBI lineage: Eukaryota > Metazoa > Arthropoda > Insecta > Coleoptera > Staphylinidae > Dalotia > Dalotia coriaria. Next base: position 9,791,985 of record NW_027045445.1, read on the forward strand.
ACGCAGGGTTGCAACCGTCAGTTGCTTTTGAATATTTTTACTGCGCATGCGCAATAACATGTAGCTAGGGAATTTCTTGAATAGAGTGAATGCTTTTGCAGTTTTATTAACAAGTAATAAAATAATAATGACTTATAATTAATTAAACCATTATTTGTATTTTTGACACAATAAATAAGTTTTCTGAACAAATATCTAATTTATTCAATACAATACATGAACTAAATTTTAAAAATGTTCACTAGCGGCTTGTTATTAAACTAAAACCAATATTAGCAAAGTTCACAATCTAAACTGTATTGTTACGGATGTCAGTGAAATGTCAATCACTTTGCGACGATTGTTGTATTTGTTTAGAATTTTTGTTTAACTTGCCAAATAAATAAAATAAAACAAAAGCGAAGCGTAAACCAAACGGTGGGTATTACAGCCAATCATTAAGTGCACTTATTGCCAACAAATGGATATCACTTTCACTTATAATATGCAATGTTATCACTATTTTATCTTTAGCATTTGCAGCCATGGCTCACTCAAGTGTGGTCCCCAGCGGCAAACGCAAAGAAATCTACAAGTACAATGCGCCATGGCCTTTGTACAGCATGAACTGGTCAGTGCGACCCGACAAACGCTTCCGGCTTGCGCTTGGCAGTTTTGTAGAGGAATACAACAACAAAGTACAGATTGTTTCACTTGATGAAGAGAACAGTGAATTCACACCAAAGAGTACTTTTGAGCATCCATATCCCACAACAAAAATCATGTGGATACCAGACAGCAAAGGAGTATTTCCAGATTTACTAGCAACTAGGTAATGGAATAAATTTTATCTTTAAAAATCACAATCAGTTAATAATAATTGCTTTCTTATTGAAATTTAAAGTGGTGATTACCTAAGAGTATGGAGAGCAGGTGAACCAGACACACGCCTTGAATGCGTCCTTAACAACAACAAAAACTCCGACTTCTGCGCGCCGCTCACAAGCTTCGATTGGAATGAAGTGGACCCAAACTTAGTAGGCACCTCATCCATTGATACAACCTGCACAATATGGGGATTAGAAACCGGGCAAATGATCGGAAGAGTAAATCTAGTCTCTGGTCATGTAAAAACACAACTTATCGCACACGATAAAGAAGTGTACGACATTGCATTTTCACGCGCTGGTGGCGGTAGAGATATGTTTGCCTCTGTGGGCGCAGACGGTTCAGTCCGTATGTTCGATTTAAGGCATTTAGAACACTCGACCATTATCTATGAAGACCCTGCGCATACACCTCTACTACGTCTTGCGTGGAACAAACAAGATCCAAATTACCTCGCTACAATCGCAATGGACGCCTTGGAAGTAATAATTCTGGACGTGCGAGTTCCATGCACGCCTGTCGCAAGACTGAACAATCATCGTGCGTGTGTGAATGGCATAGCGTGGGCGCCACATTCAAGTTGTCATATTTGCACCGCCGGTGATGATCACCAAGCGTTAATCTGGGATATTCAGCAAATGCCCAGAGCTATCGAAGATCCGATACTTGCTTACACTGCAGCCGAAGGAGAAGTCAACATGATTCAATGGGGCGCTACGCAACCCGACTGGATTGCGATATGTTACAATAAATCACTGGAAATCTTAAGGGTGTAATGTGTAAATATTTTCTGCTGGCTTTTAATTTATGAATTAATTTAAATGATAAGTTTTACTTATTTGTAAATCCAATTAATAATGCAATTTGACGATTTTGTATCAGAGTTTGTGTGAATATGATTTACATTTGTTGTAGAAGTTTAGAAATCTCAGAACTACAGACTGATGAAATAATAATCAATGCGATACAGCCATCGATGAATACACTGTGTCGCTCTTCATTTATTTTATCAGTGTCACAATATATCACAGTAATACAATATTTTACATTGTAATATGTAGCATTATATTACAAGAATATCGCAGTTTTGTATATACCGTAAAATGTAAATCAAGGAATGAAGCGAGAACGCGTCATTGATGTATTTATAAAACAAATGTATTTGTATCTTGAATAGAACGAGTAAAGGTAAAAATAATGTAATATCTGCTAATATTAATTGTATTATCGCGGCATAAGTGGTTAAAAATGCGTGAAAGTCAATCAAAAATTATGATTTTATATAAATTGCATTGAAAATTAAGTTCAGTGATTAAATTTATGAAGATTTCATTGAAAATAGTTTTTTTAGTCAAATTTGTTAGATTTTATGATGTCAAACATTATGTACAATCAAATCTTTACAAAACTAAAGGCAGAACTTAATTCTGAACCAAATAGAATACAATTAGTTCACAGGAAACTAATTTATATCAATTACTATTGATATATCAGTCATAATCTAATTATTTTACTTTATTCTGTAAAATTAAGCAATTTTTTGCAAATTTATTTACAATAATCATAGTCAAGTCTTAGAAAACGTAACACTAAGCTTATAAAACTTTTCTTGTGACTGAAACTAATAGCGCCTTGAAAAATGTGAATTCATATCACTCTTACCCCTCTGAATGTTATTCAAATTGGCCTTAATTCGACTCTCGACTGTACTGGAACTCGTCGATTTGATATACTGCTTCCTTGCAAAGTCCTCATCGAATTTCCTCTCCTTCGCTTCTTTCTCATCTTCATCCCGATACCGTTTGATATTTTTCGACCGTTCAACGTCTTGTTCCTGTGCATTTTTTGCATCTCCCGTAACATTTCTTCTTTTTCCGCTGATGTCAATCGCTTAGATCTGTGTTGCTTCTTTTGCGCGACTAATTCCTCTTTCTTCGCTGCTAGAGCTTTGGCTTTTCTTCGTTCAGCGCGTTCTCGTGATGTTGAGCGAGATCTTCTTGCAAGCTCTATCTGCGTGCCGTCTGATTTGACTAAACCCCAGTTTTGTATTTTTGGTCGTCCGCCATTATCATCGGAATCGTCCGAATTATGCCGATGTCGATGAGAGTAATCTGGTGGTGGACGTTGCGGACCAATTCTATTAGTTTCTCTAGAATTTGATTGGGATCGAGTTCGGGATCTACCTCTGGATATTGAGCGGTTTTTATTTCTAGAGCGGGACTCATTTTCTTTATCCCTACGATGTTTTTCTTTTCTGTCATCGTCTTTTCTTGATTTTGAACGGTTTTGTTCTTCACGTTTCCTGTGAGCATGTTTATTGTCATTATCTGAGTCGTAGTTCTTTTTATTTTTATCTTTTGACTTCTTCTTGGAGATCTTGAACGTTGTCTACTGTTATTTTTAGCATCATGTCTTTTACTTGTTGATTTCTTCTTTCTTTTATCATCTTCTGAACTGCTATCAGAATCTGAATCTGATTCAGAATGATTTCTTCTATGTTTCATCTTTTTCTTTTCACTTTTCTTTTTGTTTTTATATTTATTCTTTCTTTTATCATCTGAATCAGAAGAAGAATCGGAATCACTACTATCTGATTCTGAATCAGATTCCTTTTTCCTTTTCTTTTTATTCTTCTTCTTCTTTTTGTGTTTCTTATCCTCTTCAGAACTGCTGCTACTTGAAGAATCAGAAGAAGATTCTTTCTTTGTTTTCTTCTTCTTTTTCTTGACTTTCTTCTCATTTCTGATTTTATTTTCTTTAATTTTCTTTTTGTTTCTAACATGTTCATCAGAATCATCTTCATCACTTGATTCATCACTATCAGAATCAGTCAATTTACCATCCATAATATCCCTTAAATCTTCTTCAGTTAACTTACTCTTCAAAGCATTAAACTTATGCATCAATATAATGTCTAAATCTTTTTCCTTTTTAGCCTTTTTATCAATTACATTGTCATCCAAATCATCATTATTCTGTTGTAATAATTTCAACTTCTGAATGAGAATCTCATCCAGATATTCCTTCTTCTTCTTTTTGGACTTTTTCTCCTGTTTACTCAATGCTTTCTGTAATTTTTTCAACTGCACAGGATTCTGCAAAAACTGCCTTCTAGTTTCCTCTTCTTTTTTCTTGATTGTCAGAAGTGGATCTTCCTGTAACTTAGCTTGTAGATCAACCTGTTCAGCCAATTGTTGTTGTAGTTTATAATCACGAATCGACGGCGGAATACACTCATGTTCCACATGATTTTTTGGAGGAGCAGCTGTACCCAACTGCTTTTGTTTCTCTTCAGCATTCAATTGTTCCAATGACTTATCAACTGTACGCCCTAGTAAATATTCCTCGCGATCCACCAGACTATTAGCACCTTTATACATCCAATCCAACTTCTTTTCGGCGTCATTTTGATTAAACATCTTCAAAGTTCTTCTAATCAAACACTCCGCATAGGTTTACAACGTTAATAATCACAATATTTGCAGGTTAAACTTCTCTGACAGTTTAAAAACAGTGACCGCCTAACCTCCACCACTTCTATTTCCAATAGTTTTAGTGAATAAAACATAAAATAAAATGAAACTCCACTGGATACAATCCGCCAAGTCAAATTTGAAGCATTTAAAACAAGTTACTATGTTACAACACCCATTTACTACGTAAATTCATGTAAGTGCTTGCATAAATATTTTCTAGTGCGAGATTCGATGTGTTACGATTGCAGCGCCACACATTGGCCACTTATATAGTTCCGTCATCGCTGACACCGCATGCAGATGGCAGCAGCTGTACGGAAAGCATGAAAATTACAAACTCGCCACCGGCACCGACGAACACGGCACAAAAATTCAACAAGCCGCCGCACAACACAACACACCGCTGGAAACTTACTGCGCGAATATCTCCGATAAATATCGCGAACTCGCAAAGGTATTCAGCGTAAATTGCACGGATTTTATTCGTACGACTGATGCTGCACATGAACAGGCTGTACAACACTTCTGGGTGAGTAATACATATTTAATTTGATGAAACATTTGATGATGTAATTAAACCGGCTTGAATGCCGGAAAAGATTAACTAAGGATTGAAGTGCGCGCCATCCGTTCGGCGAATTATTCCGTTTGTGGTCTCTTCGAGAGGGCGCACACATTGCACTCTCATGATCATGCTATTAAATTAAGTGGATCGTTTAAATTTAACCGGAATCACTTGCGATGCCTATCGCCTGAGGGTGGAATGTGTGGTGTGTAGGCTTACGAAAATTGCCTAAATAAACAATTGGGGGGCAAATTGTTCACAATGGACAAAAATTCTATTCAGAGTGATGATGTATTCTTACTGTTATTCGAAGTGGTGTTGATGAAAGTAATCAACTTTTAACAAATAGTTTGCGTGCTTTTTCCTTTGTACTCGTGTGTATTTTCAAAACTAATTTACGTTTAGTGAGAATGGCGCAGTGCGGTCGAAGCAAACAATTCCCCGGAGTCGTGCAAGGATGGAGCATGTGTGGTTTGCAATATTTGTATTGGGAAATGAGGTGGAGAAAAATCATTGAGGCATAAATTTTTAAATTGCTCTTGTGGGGATTTGAATGTTGGGTTTTCACGAGGTATGTCAATTTTGGAAAAACTATTTCGTGTAAATTTACCCAGGGGTGCAATAAAATTCATTAAGGAGAAAAAACTTTCACCAAACAAATAAAAACCCTTAAAATTAAGAACTTAGCCCATGTTTGTGTTTTTATAACACCTTTCGATGTTTCAATCGCACTTTTAGGTGTTACGGGCCTGCAGCTTGCGTTTTTACGTTTCTTACCCCCACCACTTTTTGCTGGTTAAACATCGCTTTAAAATGCAAGCGCTCTGTGCGCACAGAGCTCAGTTGTGCCTGAAATTTCCCGAAATCAACTGTAAATCAATTTTTTCTTTCTCTCGCTTTTGTTCATCAGTTACTCATTTATAGCGTCAAATTATGCCCTTTTATTCATTTGGCAATTAAGTTTCATTTAATTAGATAATTTTTCCTATTACTAATAAATATCATGATCGTGTTTTTGAGCAAATTACTAAGTATATTCACAGATTTAAAAAAAACTTTTCAAATAAATGTTTCCTCTTTACCAAAAGTAGAAACTCATATTAACATGCAACAGATGCCAACTTTTAACTACATAATATTTTAACTCGACTAAGATTGTAAAAGGACTACTCCTCGAAAACTAGAAACAACTCTGATAAAGTGCCACGAAAGTAGATTGAAGTACGTGCAATGTGGCCTGTGGTATCTCCAAGGCATACGACGCAGAAGGACCAAACCGATGCACATAAACTTTGAACACTTCTTATTTCGACAACTTTACTCCACCACGAGTACCATTATTCTCGCCTCTCTCTACTTAAAATTTAATTCTAATCTCTTACATCACCCGGAGACAATAAATTGAACATTGAACATGACGTCATTATATTTTCTCTCCGCCAAAAAATAAAACTAAGCAAATTTGTTCTCGAAGCGGGCGATCCGAGATAATGGTCACGTCTACTCGTCGAAATACGCCGGCTGGTACTGCGTCTCGGACGAAACTTTCCTGACAGACTCGCAGCTCAAAGAAGCACCCGCCGCTCGCACCGGCGAAATGATAAAAGTTTCGGCCGAGAGCGGACATCCAGTCGAATGGACCGAGGAGCAGAATTACATGTTCGGATTAAGCAAATTAGCCGATCAAGTCAAACAGTGGATTCTGAAAGGTACGTGCGCCTTCTTTCGCGTTCATTTGCAGCGTCTTGCGCGCTGTCGAAGAAAATGGCAAAGTGGTGGCTAACTTTTTTGCAACTTTCAACGTTTCAACTTGGCACACCTCGGGCAATACGCTGCTGTTATATTATCTTTGACATTTTGTTATTAGTTTCGAGTGTTTCGGATTAAATAAGTTTTATTCCGGGCTTCACAATGATAAAAAATCAATAATGAACGTCAAGTCAAGTTATTTTTAATTTCAGGCAAATATTTAAAAATTTTAACTTTTATTAAGAAGTATTTTTGGATTTGTAATGTTTTTGGGGATTTTTTGATGCAATATTAGTATTTTTTCTACTTGCGTCTTTAAAATGCCATTTATCACGGTTTTGAGGCACAAAAATGATACTTTAAGCACGGCTGTTACTAAAGTAGTTAATATAGTATTTTGAATTCACAATACATTAAAAAAGGTTAAAATTAAACGTCAATCTAATATAGTTATTTACTTAAGCGTTTTTATCATGAAAATAAAGAGTTTCTGCCACATTTTGACGTTTGTAGCCCTCTGGTGGTCAAATTGAAAAGTTTTGCAATGTATTTTTAGTTGCCTAATTTATTCCCTTCATGAAAAGCTCTATAACTTAGTAAATATGCTTTATACATATACAGAAACTCAAACAATACAAACTTCAAAATTAAAATTTTGTTTTTTAATGTTAAATGCAAGGAAAAAACTACTCCACCTAATTTTAAATAATTTATCTCCTAACAGATGACACAATCAGACCGAAAAAATTCCAAAAAATCTTGCTGGACATGATGGACGAAGGAGTGCCGGACGTGTCGATCTCGCGGCCGACGGCGCGCGTCCACTGGGGCGTGAAAGTGCCCGAAGACGATACGCAGACCGTTTACGTCTGGCTGGATGCACTGGTGAATTATTTAACCGCCACCGGCTATCCGCACCCCGAGTACACACGCCACTGGCCCGCCGACCTGCACGTCATCGGCAAGGATATTTTAAAGTACGTACACGAATTCTCTTTTCACAAAAGAAAAACGCAAACGGAGAAGAAAAAATTATAGAGATTATGATTTATTGAGGTGGGTGGTGAAGGGATGGCACTAAATTTCCACAAGCGTCAAGAGCAGCCGCTTAAAACACGAATTATTCATGTTTTCAATCTGTTTTAGTATTTTATGTTTACTTTAACAAATTATTATTTAATTTAAATCAAGAGACATTGGTTAATAATAGGCTTCGAAGGAGTATATTATTTTACTCGTATCTTATGTATGCGCGAGTTATAAATTGTTTAGTTTGCGTTTAATGTTTAATTACATACGAAGTCGAAGTTCAAGTTGTGCGTTGTGGTCGCATAAGTTAATTTTGCTTGTGTTTTCACATCGGAATACCACGAGGAGAGGACTTTCGAGGACTTTTGGGTCTTACACAAAACTTACTTTAGAATTTCTCCGCCAAAACTAACGCCATATTCCTAACAGGCTTCATAGCACGCTACTAAATAACAGATTTGTTTATTTGTTTGTTTTATCATTGTGATAAGCACTGTTTCGCAATGTGTGGACTTTTTAACTTTGCTGGTAGTGTTATTCCAGTATACCAAAGTGGTATATATGCGTATAATAACAGAGTAGCAGCAGTGCTAACTCAATAATTACGAGTTTGCTGTTGGGTCGGCGCGTCTAACGAGGATACTGCTTAATTAAACGGCAGCGCGGCTCGTAAATCTCGCGACGTTTTATGGTCTCTTCGTTATTGCTGCTGGGTCGTTTAGGAGTCAATTATTGAGAAAATATAATAGGCAGGAAGTATTTTTGTTTTGTAATTGTTTTAATGTGATTAAGGTTTAAAAGATTAATTTTATGATTGCATGAGAAATTCAATTTAATTCTAGTTTAATCAAAAAGTTAATATTTTGCCAAGTTAATTTTTATATAATTTTTATGTTTTATATATTTTCGTACTAGCTTTTGCCCGCGACTTCGTTCCGGTAGTGTTTAATTAAAATGTAATTCGTTTTTACTCCCTTGTTCTAGACATAGTATGTGTCAATTCTATCAATAAGAATCGCAATTTTATTTTAGCGAAATTAATTATATAAAGAATTGCTAATAATGCACTTCAGCGCGCCATCTCGGATTCAACTATTTAACTATAACTATGATTGAATCTCAATAACAACTTTTTTCTTATTGAAAAGGGCTGTCTTTAGGGTTTTCCTGCTAATTATTCGAATTTTTCTCGCCGTAAAAACCATCCTTGGACTTTAAAGAACATTTAAAAAAAAAGAATTGACCAAATTGATCAAGGCGTTGTGGAGTTATGCGCGTACCAACAAATTTTGCGATTTATTTTCAAATTATAGATTCTTAGTGTTAAGATATTACCAAAAATCATCCAAGACATCAATAATCATAAATTTACTCGATTTAATGATATTTAATGATGGATTTTCTAGAATTATTATTGGATCATGATCAACTGTATCAACTTTCATCCCTTATTTTACGCCCTTCAACTAATATTTATGCAACAAAAATTAGTCTATTTGCCTTTCCTTAGTCAAAAATATTTCTAAATCAAAATTTATGAAAATTAGTTCAGTGGTTTTCGCGTGAAAGTGACACAAACAAAAAAAAATTTTCTTGTATAAAATTCAATTGAAAATTTTGTAATAATAATTAAAAATCCTAAGAAATTCCAAAATTTTCAACCAATTAATTTTAATGGACGAAAAACTTATGTCGGTCAAATATTATAGCTCTGACCCTGTGAAAGATGACCCATCTCCTAATATTTCGACTATTTGATTTGTTAAACGCGCATTGTTTAGTTTGAATTCCCGATATTATTATTCGAGTCTCCAGATTGATGCTAGATGTGAGATTGCTACGCAAATATTTGTCGAATATCATGCGAATTGAATATCCGCGATTTAACATTCAACGATATTCAACAATTCGAAGGCGCATTGTGTGCTGTATGCTTCCTTTATTCCCTTGCCTTTGGCCTCCTCAACGCTGTTAGAGTCGGTGTTTGTCGACGGTACAGTTATAGTTAATGCAATGCTGGCGGAGGCCTGGAAGTTTAATTGAAAACGCGCACCCAGTTTGGTGACCGGAAAATAAACTCCCTTCGCGCACCCGGAAGCCGCATCAACAGCCTGTATATTATTAAATTTACAATTTTATTGCATGTATTGTAGTAAGCGCGCTCAAGTTTCGGCTTTGGCCTGCATCGCAAATTGATATCATTTACATTTATATGAAATTTAGTTTCAATTTTTTTCTTGGTTTTATTTTCTGGACGAGCTGGGAGAGAAAAAGATCGGCTTTGGAAGTGTATATTTTATATTTTTATTTCGCGCAGATTTCACGGGATTTACTGGCCTGCGTTTCTAATGGCAGCGGATGTGGAGCCGCCGCGTTCGATACTCTGCCATTCGCATTGGACCGTCGACGGTGAGAAGATGTCCAAGTCGAAGGGCAACGTCGTCTGCCCAATCGACCGGAGCACGACTTACACGCCGGATGGATTTCGGTACTTTCTGCTACGTGAAGGTGTAGCTCACAGTGACGGAAGTATGATTTTTATATTTTATTTAAAAGTAGTTTTTGGTTAAAAAAAAGTTTTATCTGTCGATTTCATCAATAAGATGCATGATTTTCTTTTAAAGAAATGAAAAATGGTAAAATCCACTTTAACGTCATCTGGGATTCAATTATTCAACTATAACTATGATAAAATCTCTATTCAAATTTTAATCTCGTATTTAACACTTTTTACTAACAATTTTAATATTTTAATAGTTATTCTCTTATTCGGGATGCAGACGAGTCCAAAAAATCTTAAATCATCAAAATCTATCCAGCCGTTCATGAGTTATAAGTGTAGTAACTAACACTTAACCTTTATTTATAGGTTATTTACGTGTTACCAGCGCCACCTATACTAATATCTTATACGTATTTAATTGTAATCCAATTTATGTTAATTGAATGCTGTTTGTTCAGATTACAGTGAAACGAAGGCGCTGCGAATATTAAATTCCGAATTGGCGGACACGCTCGGCAACCTATTGAGTCGGTGCTGCGGCGTGGCGCTCAATCCGGAGCAAGTGTTTCCGGCCCTCGAGCCTGAAGCCCTCAGGATAATTTCCGCCTTGGACGTGACGCAGCGACTCATGGCGTCTGTCGCTCAGCTGCCAGGTACGCAATCGATTTCAAATTTATCTCTCCGAATCTAGTTTTCTTATGTAAAGTGTCAAGTGTCACGCTACACTACATTACAAATCAAATAATTTTAAAAGTAAAAATTTTATTTTTTTTATTTTGTATTTTGGTGTTGATGTTTAGAATTGGCTGAGAAGCATTACACCGAACACAATTTCTATAAAGTTGTGGACGCGACAATAGCGACTCTTCATTGCGCCAATCTGTTCTTCGAGACGCTGAAGCCGTGGGAATTGAAAAAGTCAACGGAGCGACGCCGCGAGCTCAACGCCGTGCTGCACGTAGCACTCGAGACGCTGCGCGTGTGCGGCATCGTCCTGCAACCCATCGTGCCGAACATCGCAGCGAATTTATTAAATCGAATTAATATCGAGAGCGGCGCGCGGCGCTGGGCGCACGTAACGAAATTGTCCTGGCGCGATGCCAGCGTTCAATCGCGACAACTTGCGTCTGATTCCGGCGTGCTCTTCAAGCGCATCGTCGTCGACGCCGAAATCCCGCCGGCGAAACGCACGAAAGTCAAGGGTAACAAGGAAAAAAAGCCGAAGGTGACGACGGAAATCAACGAGGCGAAGCTGGTGAAGGAGATGTAACTGCGTGTAACTGTGCAGGGGGTGAGGAGAGCGAAAATTACGACTTTGAAGAATTTAGCGGCGAGATGAGGCGCGATAGGCGAGAAATCGTTTAAATCGCTTTTCTTGTCGGCGCATTTTAAGATGTTATCAAGAGCGTGAATGAGATATTAGCGATGTAGAATGGAAAATAAATCCATTTTATTGTGTTTCCATTAAATAAAATAAAAAGATACAAAGGAAAAACTCACCTTTTTTACCAACTCACGCATCGGTTGTATGAAACATTGAGGTTATGTTAGAGAAACGTATTTTTCAACTAAAATCAATCAAATTATTAAATTACAGCGATAAATTATATAGAACATTAAACTTACCACTATTATTAAACGTTGTATACAACTTTACACTATTTTTATGTTGTTTTTATTGTATTTTACGCTAAAAAAGATAAAACATGACCCGGAGTGACAACTTCTAGAAAATACAACACGATTTGTATAGGCAACCAAATATACACCAAATAACCTCCCACTCTTGTGTATACCAAACACACAAATAACTAAAAAACGAATAAAATTTACATGTTTTTCTTTATTGCATCATCATTGTATCATATTTACATCTACGCTTTGACATTCAATAGTTTTCTGTCTTATAATATTATATCATAATTTGTTTTTGTTTGTCTTTGCTTTGGAGGGTATAAAACATTCATAATTTTATAATTTTAGTACATTTTCTATCCATCGCACCTCAACACACGTACCTTTAAGTTGTTATTTCTTTTAAGTAATTTCATGTTAATATACACATTGGTTAGTTATCACACATATTTATAAAGAATAGACTCTAATCTGAAGTATATGTACACAATAAATACGAAATGATGTTAAAACTTAGAAACTTAACGCTCAACAAGTGAAAAAACATGTCAAATATTTTGCTATATCTCTTAAACAATGAACATTTATATACAAATACAAATAGTGGCTGCATTCACGCTCACACACGGTCAATAAGTTAAAAAAATTAACATTTACATTAGTTTAAACATTGTTCATCTTCATCTAGGTCTGCGTTGAACTTAAAGTACGGGTTTCATTGGATTATAGACTTTTCAGATATGTAACATTTGATTGTTCTTAATTGCTAGTAAGTATGCCAATCAATACATCGTTTGCAGCTATTTGATTAGTGTTTTATGATTTAGTTTATATTTACATTGACATCATCGTTATTTGGTTTCATATTAATTTATGTTTTCGTAAGTAAACCCTGTGATTCTTTTTCTTAGTCGTTCCATCAAATAGAGCTAACATTTTTTATGTATATGAGTAAATATTTACAATGGTCGTTATTTACATTTGCGATTATTTTATACAAATTAATAAAATATGAAGTAAAATTTTGAGGTTAGTGACTGTGGTGTGTTGATATGTTATGATATGCTGTATTAGGCATAAAATTTTATAAAATAAAGTCTAAATTTGATTTATCTTTGCTTAAAATAACAAAAAATTGAAAAAGTTTAAGAAAAAAAATTAAAAAGATTAATAATCAGGTTATGTCATTTGACATGTTCAAATTCTGTCAAATTTTTTGACAGTTCAGTTAGTAGGTAAATGACACAAATTTCGAGCATGTGCACATGTTTTTTTAATATTTTGTAACAAAACTTAATAAAATCAAGTGATTAATTAACCCGGACAGCTAGTTATTAAAGTTCCTGTTAATAACAGTGATATAACATTTCCTTTTGTTATGATAGTGTGAAATTATTCCCATTTGTATAATGAAGCGAATGACTATGACAAAAACGATGTAACAGCGCAATAACGCCGTGCACAAACGGAAATTTAATTTCGATAAACAATTTGCATTCGTTCCATGATCGAGTGATTTATACCCCGACATCCCCGTCCGATAATGACTGCATCTACTGTATATAGGTATAATTCGCTGTATAATTAATGAATGAATATTGTTGCAGAGTTAACGGGCAATTGAAGCGCGTCGAGCGCTCTCACTGCGAATGTGAACACAAAATAATAATTTAAATTGCTGTTTGTTTAAGCTTCGCAATTGTCATTTTGTCATTAGATGATTGCGTGAAATTGATTTCGTTTTTAATTGAAAACAGTGTAAAATTAAATAAAATGTGGAATATTCTACAAAAAATACAAAAGTAATTAACTCTTTTGTGTAAATTTAAAGAGAAAATTAAATTAAAATGTTCAAAAACAAAATTTTCAAAAAAAAATAAAAATTAATTTAAATTTTCTCTTTTCAACATTATTTTAAATATTCTAACCATGTTTATGTCAAAAGATAAAATTTCTAAACAAATTATCTTTGAATAAAACATCAAACTTAACATTCGCAATAAAAGTAGTAACATGATAAAGAGAATAAAATATAACATATCATATCGTCAATGAACAAGCTATAAACGTATATATCAAGTCGCAATAAATTGTCCTTACTGCGCACTTCTACAGCTTGCGCACGATGAATTTATGAGAGAGCTTAAAGTTGAGCAATAAGTCATGCACACCATTCAAAAAACCACGCGACACAATAAACTCTATAGTTTAAAACGCAGTTCCAGCTGCAGATGGAGATTAAAAACTTATGTTAACGTGTTTAACGCACAGCCCGTTTAAAATTTGTTTGTTTCTAAATACCTCACGCCAAAGTTTTGCAGTTTTCTATTTAAACCATGGTGTCGTTAAAGTCGCCGCCATCCTGTCAAATAGCGCTGACGTCCTCGTTGAGGTCCTTTTCCGCTGAATTCACGCGCGTCTGCCGTACGGATTCAGCACTCAGATGTTCACTGGAGAATTCGCCAAAGGAGCCATTGCGACGCGTATTGACAATGACGGTTTTCGTGCCGTAGTCGGTGATGAACTTGTCGTTGGTCTTCAGTGACACAGACTGATACCCGCAGCGACACCAGTCGGGATAATGCGTAGTTAAAATGCGTTTGAACGCCTCACGAAATTCAGTGTTGAAGATGGAGTAGATGATTGGATTGAATGCTGAGTTTGAATAGCCGAGCCACGTGAGTATCTTGAAGGTTATGTCTGGGATGCATGTTTTGCAGAAAGCAGCGACAATGTTAATGCAAAAGAACGGCACCCAGCAAATAAGAAACACGCCCATGATTATACCGACAGTAATGGCCGCCTTGTGATCGCTCACGTGATACGGCGAGCTGTGATGACTGTGCAGATGAATATGCAGCGCTTTATTCGCTTTCTTTAATTTCATCGTTTTCCTTCGGCTGGTTCCGGGTGGGATTTCAATAGGGCGCGTGATTGCACGAATATTCTTCACGTGCTTCTGTGCGTAGCAGTACAACCGGCAGTAGATTCCTAAACACACATAACCTTAACGATAGGCAACCCAATACACACCAAAATTGAATATACAGTTTAGTATAACCTAAGAGTGATTCGACATTATTTGTGAAACTCGAGCAAATATTGTGTGCTGACAATTAAAACTTATTAATTAAGTAAGTATAGTTTTAGTTGAGTGTTTGTGTATGTGTGCTTACCTAACATGACGATGCAAGGTACATAGAAGGAGATGCAACTGGAGACGACAGCGTAGGTCGGCGTCAAGTCCAGGGCGCAAGTGGGATAGTTCTGCCCGCCGGCGTGGTAAACGGTCGGTTGTGGCGGTCGATGCAAGCCGAGCGAAATCGGCACGAACGAAATCAGCGCCGATGCCAGCCAGATCGTCGCAATGGAGCCAACGGCGACGCGTCTCGTCACCCATCTACCGTACCTGTTCAACAATAGAAGCAAACTTTACAATGAGAGCGGATTACGCCTGCAGGACGAACACACGAATGCTTGGATTGTGTGTGATTTTGATTAGCTTCAAGCGAGGAATTCATATACTAACGAATTCATCATTTGTAAATTGAATTGTCGAAAGTAATTAGAAGTTTGCCGGCTAATTGGTGTCAATTTCGCAAAACGCAGCACCGCACGCTGAATTCGTGGGGATTAATGTGAAGCGCGTCATTGTGCGCTCGCGCGGTTCGACGCTTCAACAAGTCCACACCGCAAAGTTATCACGGCCAAGTTTAATCCACAATTGGAATGAAATTATATTCTGCATTCGGCGCGTTCATCATATTTGAGGTAAACACATCCGATGGGCGGTTATTATTCATAGTCAATTCGTTGTCAAGTGGCGAGTTGCGGAATTTACACATTCATCATTTTACAATTTTGGAATTAACAAGAAAGGTAAATATATAGGGTGCTAAAGTAATAGTTAATAAATATTTTATTTGTTTTTCAGATATATTTTCTGCCAAGTCATCCAAAAAGATTGGAAATTTTATTTTTAAAAATAGGAAATGCAAGTATTGCATATCAGCGCCCTCTGGGGTTGATTTAGGTAACGAAAATACTAGTAATATGTCAAAAATAACCTTTTTTCCTAATTTTAGAGCTTTCAAGTAACATTTTTATAACAAAAAGTTTTCTATTAGCTTGTCCTTGATCAAAACTACCTTCATATCAAAATTTATCAAAATTACTTAAATAGTTTTTGAGTAAAAGCGTCATAAACAAACAAAAAACTAGAAATTTACATTTCTATCACCAGAATAACTATCATAACCTTAAAAATCATAAAAATACAAGTCATAACATCTAAAAATCATCCTCCATTGATACTATATCAACAAAATGCAATTTTTCCCATGAATTCAATGCAGAAATCAAATAATATTATCTTTCCTATTCATACATAACCTACATTTCAGCATGCATGTACTTATACTGGGCGAATTCAAAAACAGAATAATATTTACCTTAAAGGATCCTTAATGTGAATATATCGATCCAATGAGATCGCACACAAGTTGAGTATTGATGCTGTCGAGCACATCACATCGAAGGCGACCCACGTGTCGCAAAACTCAGCGCCGAATATCCAGTATCCTAGCAGATCGTTAACGCCGGCGAACGTCATCACCAGCGACGCGACGAACAGGTCGGCGATCGCCAGCGAGGCTAAGAATAAATTGCCGATGCGGCGCAGGCCTCGGTCTGTGTAAATGGCGACACATACGAGGATGTTACCGGCCACCGACAGGAAGATTAACACGGATAGAAATATTCCTGCAAAATTGAAACAAAATTGTTGGTAAGATTGGTTGAAACGAAAAAAAGTTTGTATTTGTTTCGTATTTAATTTAATTTAATGAAAAATTTAATTAAATATGTATGAGAAAATGCGGCGGATCAAAGCGAAGGAATTTTTATATTAAGCTTTAAATGTTATACGAGTTTGAAATGTTTTTTATTTTTATTTCGCTCGTATTGCAGTTGAGGGTAATACATTCTTTATTTGGTCTGGCGTCCAGAGCACGTGAGTCGTAAATTTTCAATCGAGATGTGAACAAACGTCGCCTGTGTACACGGCGCAGACTGGGTGTGTATTCAAAATGTATGCCGGCAATGGCGGCGGAAATCGTGGAATCGTGTAACAAGTGTGTTTGCTCTATGATCCGAGATGAGAAGCGTTTTACGATGTTGTAAATCGCGAAAATGTGTGTTTATTTTCGGAAGGACGTGCTCGAGACACACGCGGCGAAGATGGCGAAGAATTGCTGCCCGAGAGTGGAGAGTGTATCGGTTGGTTTTGTGGGAAATCGGATGTTTTGAATAAATCACTTCGAGCAGAGTACGAGTAAAACGCATCGAGGATTCCATGCGATAGTCGACAAGTTTCTACAGTTCAGTTTAGAATATGTTAAGAAAAGGAAAAAGAAAGAAATCTAGAATAAAACGAAGAGAAATGTGAGTGGAATGTGAATATTTGAATAGAGCGTTTTTTTGCGAAAATTTTATTTCTGAAGGTTTTTTTTTAGAAATATTTATTCATAGAATAGTTAGAATTTGAAATGAAAAATATTTGATTCAAAATCACGATAATATCAAAAAAATGTAATTATTCTCGTCTATTTCTATTGTTCAGCGTGTAGTGTTATATTTTAACATTTAAATATAACATGATTGGTCTAGTTTCACTTTCATAGATGAAAAACGTTGCATAATGAAAAATATGACAAAATTTCAGAAATTTTGTTAGAAAATTAGATTTTTTGCACATTTTTATGATAAAATCTATACATATTCCCCTAATTTGACTAAAATGTAAAACATGATTTGAGAATTATAAATTTACTAGCTAACACGCGGCTTCGCTCGCGAATATCTAAAATAATGAAGTTGCTTCCGTACGCGTCTGTAGTCACAGAAGAAGTAACAATGAAGTAGAATGGCGGGAGGTTTAAAATGGCTGAAAGTATATGGAAGTATATAGTGTACAGTCTCCATAGTGTAGTCAATTGAATTTGATGTTGACGTAGCTGTCGGTAATACAGTGTGATAATACAGTGTGATGGTACTATAGTACTTAGGTTTGAGCTTCATTGTTGGAATGCTAGATGGCGTTAAAGTAGTCAAATAGCCAGATGCAGAGGTATTATTGGTTAAACAATTTCTTTATTTTATAATAAAGATAATATAACCATTCCGGAACCACTAAGAATATGTGTAGAATATGTGTACAAATTTCCATGATGATCGGTTAAGTAGTTTTGCGTGAAAGTGTAACAAACATCAGGACTTTTGCATTTATAATATTAGTAGGGATAAAAACCTGTTGCATTGTTTTGTGCAAAATTTATGAATAAAAAACTAAAAAATGCTAAAATTTCATACCGCAGATTGTTTACTAATTGTAACCAATATGTCAATCAAATTATTGGATTTCCAAAAACGCAAAACACAAACATGAACATTTTCAACCGGAAAATGACAAAAATGTTTCAATTTTAGTCTTTTTATGAAAAACTACTCAAAAAATAACGGAATATTCTTTTATTATCAAGTTTATTTCACAGTTTTTTAAAGATATAAACTTTTTTCTTGTATTTGGTTTTTCCAATCAACATTGACATTTAGACTTTGCTTCCAGCGTTATAAATACGGCGAAATAAAGGACCAGCATCTAACATCCAACATCGTTAATCCTGCTACCCGAGCTTAAAAGCCGCAAACCGGCCTTCTGGCACGTCGCGACGCACGATACGGCCGGCTTACAACCCAAAAAGACCATGATAATTAAATAACAGATGTTTGTCGGCCTAAAAATGGGAATACGCTGCGTTTAACGCAACAATTTACTCTTATACCCTAAAAATATTCTATTTTATACTCATTCATTTAGCAAAAAATTAATCATCACAATTATGTATTTGCATGGATTTTATACTTATTAATTTTTGTTATTCTTAGATTTTTAAATTTTTTTTTAAACTTTTGTAAAAAATTATTTTTTCCTTGGTATATATTTAAATTATTAATTTTTGAAGAAGAAGCTATTTTTAAAGATAATTCTTAGCTTCACCTTGTAATTTTTGACGTAATTTTTGCTCACTTTTATTCCTTTAATGAAAACATGTCTGCTAAAATTAATTATTAATTTGTTTCTCAAGTTTTTCCATATTAATTAATTATTTAATTCCATTTACAAATATATTTTCTATAATTTAATACTAAAAGGTGTAAAATAAACTTACCGACTAATAATATTGACATCATGGTGACATGGCTAGGATCCCCCAGCGTGTTCGGCTCGAACCCATCCTCCTCCGGTGGGAATACGGTGGAGCTGTTCACCAGCAGCTGAAAAAAAGAGAAAACCGAATAAAAAAAATGAGATTATTATGTCACTCTTCATTGTTTCGACGTTTTTGCATTGCGAAATTGCGATATGGTGGCAACAGGCGCCGATGACATCCAAGAAATTGTAATTATAAATGTCAATTGGATTCGGTTTACATAAATATCTGTTTGTGGCAGGTGCGGTTACACCTGCGAAATTACGATTTGTGCATGTAATCAAATGTTACAGAACAGCATATTGCAAATGCATTTTCAACAATAACTTCAATATAGATGATAATATTCATTATTGAAATTATTAATCTTCTATAATATAAAAATGAATTGCAAAATCTGTTGGTAAGCGCATAACTCAACAACGCCTAAACCAATTTGGCCAATTCTTTTTTTAAAATGTTTGTTAAAGTCCAAGGATGGTTTTTACGGCGAGAAAAATTCGAATAATTGCCGGGAAAACCCAAAAACAGCCTTTTTCTATAGGATAAAAGTTGGAATTGAAATTGAATCATAGTTTTAGTGGCGCGCTGAAGTGCATTAATAGCAATTCTTTATATAATTAACTAGCGACCTGCCCCGGCTTCGCACGGAAGTTAAAAACCGCATCAAAATCCGTTGCGTAGTTTCAATGATTTAAGCATACAAAGAGACAGACAGAGAAAGCGACTTTCCTTCTCCAAACAAAAACATCAACCGGTCAACTTCAACCCACACATACACACATACACACGTCTATGCTTGGAGGGGGAAGCTACGAAGCATCGCACAAAGAGCAGACGGGAATAATCGAAAACTTTGTATTTACGACATCACATTAGAAACCTCAAAAATAACAGTACTTCTCCACTATTTAATGGATGTTATTATACATACAAACCTTCCTCTTGAATCACTCTATCTATTAAAAAAAACGGCATCAAAATCCGTTGCGTAGTTTCAAATATTTAAGCGAACAAAGGGACCGGAAAAAAAAGCGACTTTACTTTATACTATGTAGTGATTTAATTAAAAGAAAATTGCGAATCTTATTGATAGAATTGACACATACTATGTCTAAAACAAAAGAGTAAAAACGAATTACATTTTAATTGATACCTATATCAAAACCGTAATAATATTAGTCGATTGTAATTCCCTAATTAGTTTTCATTGCTTGTTGCACAAGCGTCCATCTTGAATCTTGAATCCCACACAACCCCAAACACCAAACACCATCATACAAGTATCATACCAATGAACATACTGTAAACCTACTCGGCTCTTAGTACACCGTATGATTAACCGTCCTCAAACAATAATACAATACATTGTCTAAATGTTTGTTGTATCAAGCCCCGCCATCTGCAATCCCGTAATATAGTACACATCCACTCGCAGCGTAAGCCCGGCAAGCGCTGGCAATTAATTTCGCGTTGCGCAGTACCGTCGTAATCGCGCAATTAGGTTTCCGCTTAACGTGATATCGAAAATCAATGCGTTGATTATGTTATCAATTAAAGCCTAACCTAGTTGGGCGTCCGTCGAAATGGCAGCGGCAATAATTGAGATTGATTGGAATCGAAGCGCGAGCTGCCGATGTACACTGTACCATCACACGAGAGAGGAGGAATATTCTATACACATAATCATACAAATTACATTTACACCAATATTCTTCAATCCTGTATAGCTGTCTAGTATACTCTTAATGTGTATATTTGGTTGCCTATATTAATAGTAATATCATATTTCTTCATGTTCATCTTCTGCTTTGTTTTATATGATCAATGAAATGTAAAATCACTTATTTCACTGGTCGTCATAGTTTCCCATTCGGGGAATCATTAAATTCGAGCGGGACGTTAGGCACGCTTTTTATTCGCTCGCGTCGAGTTCATTTTACGACAAGTTTCAAATTATGCTCAATTTATGAATGCGAATAGCAATTTTCTCAATATTGCCGCAATACGAGGCGCGCGGTGCCTATATTATTAAATCAATTTAAATTGAATCATTTGCGTTTACCATTTAGCATTTTATTATACGCATGCGCAGTCACACAAACGCATCACGAGTAAAACAATAAAATACATTTAATTGACTTTGGTAAGTATTTTAGCACTTTAGCATATAGAGAATTTAGTGTACTGAAAGTACAATAGGAATGACTGACGGAAACGACAACTGGATATTTGCACATTCACATCCTCCACATGTTGAACACACTCGAGGTGCTTCCGTTTGGTTCATGGATGCGTTTAAACAAGACCGAAAAGGAGGTCTTGTTTAAGTGAAACTGGCATCCAGGAAGTTTTCCGGTACATAAAACCGGCTTGTTTTACCTTTTAAACTAAACTAACCTCACTTTTGTGCTTTGATCTTGTGTAATGATATCCTAACCTAAAAATATGAATTTTTAACGTTTTAGTATCAATTAGAATAATAATAATTACCTTGAGTGCTTTTTGTTGTAAAATTTCATCTTGAAAAATTAAACCCTCTTGAATGAGTTCGTTTTTAATTACACTCGGACATTATTGTCGAAATGCAAACGTAATTGGCCATTTCCCAGCGCAAATTGCAACGCACCGCTAAGATATTTACATTTCATCCCGCATAGACCACCACCACAACAAGAAACGCAAATGCTCGCCCTCGAGGAAACACAAGCAGAAAAAATCTCGTTAACGAGACGTCGTTAAACAGCGTGTGTATCGCTGTGGAGACGAGCGGCGAACGTTAATGAACACTTGTTTTATTTACACGCTGCCATACACTCTCAAACGTAGAGAATACCATACTATAGGCAACCAACAATACGTATACATGTGTATAGTGTAATTCATTGTATTAGGTATGTATATAAGGTTGCCTATAGTTTTCGAATCAAAGTCATGGCGAAAACATGTCAGTGTCGATTCTCGTTAAAATCCCAAATCAACACATCACTATCACGCTGTTGCATTTTATGCTGGGGCAGATTATTTGCATATTAATAAATATCCGCACGCTGAACGAGCGTGCACTTTGTTTAATCCCGAGAGGTTTGGCCGTTTTGCCGGCGTGGCGCTGTGGGAGTGAAATGAAAAAAAAAACGCCAGCTCGGCTTTTCGCATATTTAATAAACACAGTACACAACAACTTCAACTGGGGATGGATTCGGGTTGGTGTGGTGTAATTGACTAACGAGCGGCAAACATGAAATATTTCTGTTTGGGATAATAACAAGTACCTACCTATTCAAAGCAATATTTTGGAATTATAATTAAGATACAAAGTGTTTCACATTAATGAATAACTATATTATTCAATTTAATATAATTTTGAGTGGATTCTAAGTTTTAATTACTTGTAGTAATTAAATTATGCATTAAACTTTCAATTGCTTGCTGGTGATGTTGGCGCAGTGCAACAATAAAAATTGCACGTATGCTTAGTTTGATGCTTTCTCTCTGTTGGAGCACATAGGAACATAATTAAAACTCACTTGTAATCGCAATGTACTCACTATGTGCAAGGGAGCAAAATTCATTCGGATGTTGGAGAATCTTTTTAATTGTGTTTTAATTGCATGCACATTATGTATTTGTCCTTGAAAACTTTCATGTGTATTCAATTAGTGGAAATTTGGTAGTCTTTTTGTTAAATTGTTAATTTTCACCCTAAAAAATCAGGATTAAAATTGAATAATATGAACTTGTGACTAACCGTGACTCAAACCCGTGACTAATGTACTTTAGCC
The DNA here is from genome assembly GCF_025399875.1 of Dalotia coriaria. Classification (NCBI taxonomy): domain Eukaryota; kingdom Metazoa; phylum Arthropoda; class Insecta; order Coleoptera; family Staphylinidae; genus Dalotia; species Dalotia coriaria. The sequence goes on from NW_027045445.1 coordinate 9,814,862, forward strand.
ACGATCCCAAGATTAATCGCCAACGTCCGTGATTAAAATAACATTTTTTTTTGTCTCAAAGCCAAGAAAACAATACTTTCAAGGTGAAAATAGAAAATAATATGTATTTATGTTATAGATATGCCATTTTATGGTAAAGAAATAAAAAATGTAAATAATACACTTTAGCGCCATCTCGGATTCAATTATTTAAGTATGACTATAATTAACTCTTTATTCCATTTTTTTAACGCGTCTTCTTTTTAACCCGTATGCCGGGTTCTGTTCTATCAAATTTCATCCAAGTAGATTTAATGGATTACGCGTAAACAGAAAAAATTATATTGTTACTTTTGGTTTGACTTTAGTTACTTTTACTTATTCACTTCTAATTTTTTTCATAATTTATTTTGTTTTGCTAGTATTATACGCAAATTACAAAAATCGCATTGTTTGACTTGCCGTACAAATGCCGAACATAGTTATTTTCACCATTAGTAGGTACAAGAAATACACGTTCATCATTAATACCAATTTTAATATAACAAATTGATTACTAATATGAAAATGTAAATTACGCCAAAACATGCCCAGAACTTGTTATAAATTACTAAAGATAAAACAATATACGATCGTGGGAAATCATATGTATAAACCGATTTGTGATTTTATGGCAGATGAATTAATTATTGCGAATACGAGTAATTTGCGAGCGCGGGTGGCATAATCATAATAATCTAAGCGTTTGATTTTGATTATACCAAGATGAGATTTGTGAGTCGAGTCAACCTGAAATTAATGAAATTCTACACAGCGCAGCATCGCCAGCATCGCCACATCGGTGCGTTACGGAATATTAATGCTTTGTTGTTGTCTTTTGTTGATAAGGCAGGTGCCGCGGAGGGTTACAGCAAATTAATATGCTACGACCAACAGACAATCATTCTATTGTGTTTTGATATTTTATCAAATATTTGCATTAAACTGAAAAATATTTTATAATTTTATGGGCTATAATAATATTGACTACAACAATAAATTTTATTACTTGTATTAAATACTTAGATAGATATCCATATCAAAATATGATTATTTATATATTGATAATGATTATTATCATATTCAAATTTTAAATTTAAAAATTAAAATATTTAAAATTTATTTAGATTTTTTTTTTTTTTTTTTTTTTTGATTTTTGTGGTTTATATAAAATGAATTGTTTTTTTTTTCTTTTTTAAAAATTTCATTGCAGGCCACAATAGGTTTGAATAGCCATTAAATTGGCGGAAAACCGAATTTTATTGCTTTTATCTGTCTATTAAAGCCGGATTTGCAAATATAGCAAAAACTGCATTTTTAAAGTTAAAATAGTTTCAGAGCTCTTTTGTGGTTTCATTGAGAGAAAATAAATACTAAACAAAAAATAAGCTTGTTATTCTAAAATTGTAAAATTTGCGGCAAAATTGTAAGCAAAATAAAGAATTCAATGCGTTTTTTCAAAAAATTTAAAAAAACAAAAAGCTTTCTCGTAAGGTATCTGTGAATTATATTTGTTACTAGCTTTTGCCCGCGACTTTGTCCCGGTAGTGTTTAATAAAAATGTAATTTGCTTTTACTCTCTTGTTTTAGACATAGTATGTGTCAATTTTATAAATAAGATTCGCAATTTCATTTCAAAGAAATCGATTATATAAAGAATAGCTAATAATGCACTTCAGCGCGCCATCTCGGATTCACCTATTTAACTATAACTATGATTGAATCTCAATACCAACTTTGATCCTATAGAAAAGGTCTGTTTTTAGAGTTTTCCCGGCAATTATTCAAATTTTTCTCGCCGTAAAAACCATCCTTGGGATTTAACGAACATTTTAAAAATAGAATTGGCCCAATTGATATATGCGTTGTTGAGTTATGCGCTTACCAACAGATTTTGCAATTCATTTTTATATTATAGATAGATCCAGTCATAAAAATCAAAAATAGTTAAATTTTCAAATTAATTTAATTGTAGAGTACTAATAATCAACCATTATCGGAAAATGATGTCTACCGAATAATATTAATTTTCTCCATAATTACAGCCTATACCCATAGCTGAAAGCTTATTTAATTAAACTCTAATCCACATAACACACAAATAATAACCCAAGTTTACGAATAGTGCACGATGCACACACATTACTCTATTGTATGTCCGAACATACAACATCATAGAAGGTATTCAACTTTACTCATAAGTTCTGCTGACCCACCACAAAAGTTAAATTGGGGTTTCCCCGGTTCACCATCAACTAAACCTCAATCATTTCTATCCCAATAACTAGGCTATAATTCCATGAATTTCATGAATTTATGCATATAAACAACAAGTAGGTATTTCATATTCAAGTCTTCATATTGAACTTTGACAATAAAACTTTAATACATAAAGAAGTTTCGGTCCACTCTCGTCTGGTTTGAGACGTTATTAAGGGTAGCAGATAGCACGGGTAATAAAAATATTTATTTAACTGCATAATCTGATATTTTTATGACTTATTAAATTTTATAGCATTATGTTTTTTTCTTTGAGTATTTTTTGATTTTTATGTCACTTTTTCAGAGATTTTTTCTTTGTGTCAAATGTGTGTGTATGGAGAGAATCCGATTAAAAGTGTATTCGAAACGATTTCCCCCGCTTCATTGCAATAAAGCAATCGCGGATGGGCCGCGGGCGTAAAAACGCCATTAAATTAAAATCGATGGCTATACGAGCGTGAGGCATTAAATTTTACGGAAAAAACTTGCGCTTCTACATTTTGCATTATTTTACGCCGAGAAACGAGCGGAGCATAGAAAGGTCGTAATGTGACCACGACCACACAAACCACATGCATGATGGGTGCATACAAAGTGTTTACAAAAGTTGCAAATGTAGATATTTACCAATAGAATCAATAGAATTTTTGTGTTAATTTACGTGTGTAAATGACTTTTTATTCTATAAAAAGAGCTTAAAATAGGCGGATATGTAAGTTTTTTGTCTTCAAAGTGTAAAAATATGTTATAATTGCTTCAAAATGGCTTCTAAAAAGCTGATATTGTAATTATATACAATAATTTTATTTATTATGCAATTTTTGGTCAATTTATTCCATTAAAATCTGAATTTTCGGCTCATAAAACTTTAATCCCGTATTTTACACGGTTTTAATTTTATTTATGCAATAAAAAGTAATCTATGTTCTTTTCCAAGTTCATATCTGTGTTTATACTGAAATTCATCAAAATTTGTTCATTGGTTATTGCATGAAAGTGGAACAAACATTGTCAAAAATCTACTACGCACTTTTAATGAACTCGCGCATTAATAATCCCCGCAAAACATTTCATATGGTCCTGTGCTGCACCGTAGACAAACACTCAAACGCATGCTCCGTCCCGTGACTAAAACTCGTGACTAAAGTACTTTAATCACGGCTTTGGGCGTCCGTACTTAAAGTATCACTTTTTGTGTTTGGACACCATGAAAATACTAACATTTTACGAATGGAAATGGAAAAAATTCTACAAAATATTTAAAATAAAACTTTTGAATGTTGTTAACACTGCTTCCAAAAAGCTACGACTATAGCATTTTATAACCTTAATACCCGAATATCCTACTATCACCAGTTATTGTATTACTTTTTGTTGAATACTGCAACACATATTGCAAATTCATCGGTGACGATATGGAGAATAGCCAAATAGGAATTTAATTTTCAGCCGGATGAATGCCAAATTGAAAATGTCGTCGTCGGCCGAAAATCCATTAACAAACCAATCGGTTTTATGCTAAACTTTTCAGCAAACAAATTGTGCATCACACCGCCTGCAATTTATATGCAACTCAGCGAACATATAGTCGAATAATCACAAAAACTCATAAAATCATCAAAATCATAATATTATGAATAAATTAAATAATTTAATTATATGCTCCACAAATAATTTCATTCAGCCATTCTTTATCACGTAGAACGTATGCAACCAAATTTATAAATTTCCATTATTTCATTCATAAATTATACATTATGACTAAGTTAAATGATTTAATTAATATTATATTTAATATTATTTTCGTACTCATGTGGTGCATAAGTTAATTATCAAATATTAATAGTTTATAACTCTTTTGGTTTCGGCCAGGTTAATTTTTATCTGTTGAACTTGTTTTGTCAAAAAATTGCCTTTTTTAATTTGTGTGAATGAGAAATGCTACAAATGCAGATCAGCGCCATCTAGAGTCAAATTATATAACTATTACTGTGATTTAATCACCATTTCAACTTTCAACCCTTAATTTGACACTCTTCTAATTATATTTTTGCAACAAAAATTAGTCTATATTCTTTTACCTAATCAAAAATATCTCTATACCAAAATTCATCAAATTTGCTTTTGTGGTTTGTGTGTTAACCCGACACAAACATACAAACATCCTCATATTTGCATTTAAACTATTATTTAGTAATACAAATATAATATATGCAACCAAATATACTCAAAAATGCTAATAGCATATTATTCCTGATACACTTTAAGCACTTTTCAATATTTCATGTGAAACTTGAGTGCTTGTAATGTAATGATCATCGAATCTTGCATGAGCGCGATATCAGATTCCCACTAGATGTGGGATGTCTAGAAAGAAAATTTATCTGCGGCTATCAAGCGCGATGTGCTAGGCGAGTTCAAGCACATAAAACGAAGCATAAAGCGAACATTGGCGAATGTGAGTTCTCATCTCATCGCAAGATACGTGGGCGTTTGCCGTTTAGGTCTTTGCCGCCTTCGGCAGCAACAACGTGACATTAATAATAAACCGCCATCACTGATTGGTCATCGCGCCCCGTCATAAATTACATTTATTTATTTTTCTTCGTTTTTTTTTGTATTTTTCTGGTTCAATTTATATCCGTTTAGTAAAATTAGGTTATGTTTCACATATGCAACGTTGTCACATCATCAACTAAATTAACTTCACGCATAACCTTTAAATATACAATAATATATTCCTAAACGTGTCAAGTGTAGAGTTGAAATTAAATCAGTGTAGTTTTAGTAATACTCTAGCCTACCTTGTACATAACGCAGCGTTGAAACAAAGATCCTCCGAATGTGCAAGACGCTCGTGGCAGGCGACGCAGGAGACGCGCCGCGCGATTCCGCGACGAAATCTCGGCTGACATAATCTCGTATGCGTCGCACACGCATGCACTTCGACAAGATGGCGGGCGCATACCTTGTCGTCGCGTGGACGACGCGTTCGCTAATGGCATCGGAGCAGCGCGCACGTCTGACATAAACGGATTGCGCGTAATGGCGAATAAGCCGAGGTGATTTATGGCAACAACGGGGCCGACAGTCACAGGACTCGAACGTCACCACCAGGCAACCGACAACCCGTGCCGTAATCAACATTAACCATTCATGCAACTACACACGGCAAGCGGGTGTTTTATTTCTGTTGTGTGGAACAGAAGTGAAAGGAATGTGTGGTTAGGGTTGCCTATAGTGCTGCTAACGTGCAAAACGTAAGTTGAAATTTTGAAATATACGAAAATAAAGATTATTTAGTGTTTTAAGTTGTTTATAACTAAAGATTTTAATGATTTATTTTGTTTTTAGCTCAAAATAACTTTTAAATCGTTAAAAACTTACAAAAAACTAATAAAATTAAGAATTGGTGAGTATGAATGTGCTTTTTAAGGTTATGTCGGTTGACAGCTGATGATTTCAAATCATCTTCGGTATTTTCTTGGTTTAAATACATTAATAGATGGCGTAAGAGTGCAAAGTTTGTTTGTATTTAACATTTTACCGTAAACTCTGTTTAATTCTTGAATGTTTTTAGGATAAAACACTTCCCTGGACGTAAACATAAACACTGATCTTGTATCTTCTGTGTTGAATGCAAAATTCCTGTTTCTACTCAGAGCTGCGCCGTGTGGCAACATAATTATACACAAAGCTCCATTTGGCTGATGTAGCGCGCATTGACGGCTCCAGGTCGAAAGGGTGGAAGGCGACCTGGAACTTCTGCGTGGCGGCGCCGCTCTTCCGGTTACTGTCATACATCAAGCCGCTTATTAAGTGCCACTGCGTGTGAGCCCAATTAATCTAAGCGACCCGCATGCCTAATTGCTGTCATAATAACAACCAACAAGCAAAGATTATGCAAAATGTATTATTCTGATTGAGTTTAATATTCTTAGTATTTGTATACTTAATACACTTAGTATATAAATGGTATTCTATTCCTTTGGTGAGTGAGTATAAAACGTTCTCTATTTTTGAAGTAGAATTAGTTTTGTACGTTTATGGAGTAGTAAACTAAGCAATGCACTTATCCAACCTACGTGACATTGACGTGTCAACGCTGCGTCAAAGCCATCAAAGTCAAGGTATATTTGAGGAAAAAATCGTAAAGTCATCAATGTAAAGTTTGCGTTTGGTGCACGGAGGAATGAAGTGGGTTGTAAAAGCAGAAGGAAATTAGAAATTGTAAAGAATGTGCTAAAAATAAAATGCTTGTCCTAGGTTCGAGACGAGTTGTTAATTCGCTTTCTTTGTGGGCGTTTTAATTTGCTTCAGGGTGATAAAAGTTTATGATTTGCTAAATTTTAGATAAGAATCTTGAACTATAAAAATATATTCTTGCTGTTTTCTTGCATTTTGCAACCAGAAATTAGATTTTTTGTTAAGAAAACCAAAAATTTGAGTTTATTGAAGAAGTGGCGTCATTGTTGAATTGTTTGCTCTGAATAATTGTTTAAATTGTCCTAAAATGGCGATTTGTCCAGTTTTTTTGGTTTTTCACGTATTAAAATTATAATCAATTTAAAAATGAATAATTTTTGCTTAAAATTAGGTTATAACGTTACATAACCTACAAAAATACATATAATTAGTTAAAAATAATTGAGCATTGAATTTATGTAACTTCAATATGCAAAACTGAAGTATTGCAACTGCAGTAGTGCTTTATAAGTTGTAAAACTTTATATTATTTAAATCTCTTTTAGTTTTTTCAGTGACTAAGTAAGTTATCAAGAAAAATTATACGAATAACTAAACCGATGCTGTTGATGCAGCAAATTGCTAAGCGGCACTTTGCCTCAAAGGCTTTACCTCAAAGGGACAACATTTAAATGAGCGTTAATTCACGCCGTGCTATTTGATAAACAAGTTGGTCGGCAGCGAAATGCAGCAGCGGTTACCACTCATTCGGAATTCTCTTCAGCAACAGTCGCGTCTGAGTTTTTAGCGCTCTTTTAGCAACACTGGACACAAACCAAGTGGGATTTGGAAAAAAGCTTCAAAAAGTACAACATCAAAGAGTGTGTAATGTATATTTTTTAATTATTTAATCAACGCAGCAGTCAACATAAAAGTAAATAAATTATTAGTATTTATGTATAATATAAAAATGAATTGCAAAATCTGTTGGTAAGCGCATAACTCAACAACGTCTGGACCAATTTGGCCAATTCTTTTTTTAAATTGTTTGTTAAAGTCCAAGGATGGTTTTTACGGCGTGAATAATTCAAATAATTGCTGGGAAAACCCTAATGACAGCCGCTTTCTATAAAATAAAAGTTGGCATTGAGATTCAATCATAGTTATAGTTAAATAGTTGAATCCAAGATGGCGTGCTGAAGTGCATTATTACCAATTTTCTATATAATTAATTTGTTTAAAATAAAATTGCGAATCTTATTGATAGAATTGACACATACTATGTCTAGAACAAGAGAGTAAAAACAAATTACATTTTTATTAAACACTACCGGAACAAAATCGCGGACAAAAGCTATTTTTATATTTTCATATAGTAATTAAATATGTGTTTTTGATTTTTTGAGATTTTGAATACATTTGATTATTCGAATCGGCAAGGAAACGAATGGAGCAGCCATGTTGAGTTGTAAGAATATAAGAATAGAATGATTCAAGTCTGGTTCATTGTTTGTACGTTTTTCATTTGTTTTCGCTCGTGACGTTGATCAGCTTCTTATTCCCTTGTTTTCTCGTCCTTTGTTTCATCTACTGCGCGGATTGCGACTTCTGTGACTTCTTTTGCATTGCATTGAGAATTGAGTTGGATTTCGAAACGAATGGCATTGCTTGGTTTACTTGTTCTTTTTGTGTTTTTATCCCTTTGAAAACAAAGGATTTTTGAATCGTATGGATATAATTAGAGCACATTTCAATTAGAAAAAATGTCGTTTATGGAAAATAATATTAAATAATTATGAGCATTATAAAAACATCTAATTTAAGCAAAATCAATAGAGAAAATGTTGAAAAAATTGCTTTTTTGTGATAAATGCAAAATCATTGATAATTTTTAAGAAAAAACTGCAACATTTGCTAAAAACAACATGATAGATGCAATCCAATTAGCAAAAGCAACTCAACAATGACGTCACTTTACCGATTACAATCTAACCTCAATTAAAACAATAATTTATGCAATAACATATTATTTATTGCAGATAATACATTTTTAAGCACAAAAAACACAAATTTACACAATCAGTGTTAAACTGATGCAAAATAACGCAACTTTACAGCATAAACAATAAATTGCGATATAAATACCTATTTTAAAACTCGATACAAATTAAATAACTAAATAACTCATTTAGGTCATGTTAATTTGTTTAAAATATGAGAAAAATAATTAATTTTTTGAATTATTTATTAATAGCACAACATAACCTAAATTCCATACAATCCACAATTAAAATATTGTAATTAATTTACATTTTGAAAGTAATAATAGTTTACTATATTCAATTTCCCCTATGGTTTTGCTGGTTTTGCCCCTAGGAAATCTGACTTTGACTGTCTGGCACAACGCCGCGTGCGAACAATAAACAACAAGTACGAATTTAATTTATTTCACAGCTGCATGTATTATTGATGAGCTCGGGCGTCGGATAATAAATAATTCATTAACGACTCCAACACCAGAAGCAAAGTTTACGTGCCGGGGATGCGAGTAACGAGTGTGTGAATACATTGGAGCAGATGGGTAGGTAGGTACGAGTACATACTGCTAACCTGAGCATAGTGAGCGATGTGAGATGTGAGAAGAATAGGTAGGAGATGAGAGAAGGTTGGAAGCTGTTAGGTAGAAGCAGCGTGGAGTTCAGTATCGGCATCGGCGTCGTCTTGGTGTTAATTCCAAATTAAATTCGACAGTCAACGGAAGTATTCACGCGGCAAATTTATGCGTATTGCAATTTTAGGTGAAGGTGCCGGTGAACCATATGGTTTTATACGTGTAAATGTAAAAATAAAAAAGTTTATGTTTGCACATGTTTCACTGCTAAACTTCTTAAGTAATTTTAATAATTTTCGGTGGAAAGGTAGATTAGACTCTGGGAAATAACATAGGCTACTTCTTATTGCATAAATAATGCCTGAAAATTTTTAAATTGAGAGTTAAAGTGTGAAAAATGATTAAACACAGAAATAGTTCTGAAATATTAACGCAGATGGCGCTCAAAAGCAAATATTCGCACTACATTTAACATTTTTGACAAAAATAAGATAAAATTATTTAAATCCCGACCCAAAACACCATTTTACAAATATTTCTGTAAAAACACAACAAAATCAATGTCAAAACAGTTATGTTTGTATTTAATTATTTTTTCTTTTCCATTCCCATTATTTTTGTATCATCGGTTGCCTATAACACAAATATCTTTCGCGTTTACTCTATCCGCGTTGGTTTTCTCTATAAATTTGCACGGATAAATTTATGCGTGTTTTCGATGCGACGATGTCGTTGTTCGGCGATCCCGACGCCATTAAGCTCCGATGCTTGGCTCTCGGTTCACTCTAAGCGGGTTATGTAAATGTTAAAATTACGAGCGGAACAATGCGGAACGTTACTGTACGTTACGGCCCTTTGCTTTGTCGTTTGCAGTGCATGGAATTGTTTCACAATTTCACTCAATATGTTCCAGGCCAACTCATGTTGCATATTCTACTCGTGTACATACGATACGTATACTCACAAGACTCGAATATAATTTATTATAATGTAATAACAATAACTATATTATACGCCTAGGAATATGCAACACAATATACACATTTACACTATACATAAACAAACATGTTACTTGAGTTGCAAACCTATACCACAAAAATATTAAAGAATTTTGTAGAAAATAGTTGCATTGGATAATTATGCGCCTAGGAATATGCAACACAACATACACATTTGTACATTACACAAACAAACAAGTTACGTGGGTTGCATATACTTTAAAATAAGAATTTAGCAAAAAATAGTTGCATTGGATAATTATGCGCCTAGGAATATGCAACACAACATACACATTTTTACCATACATTAAAAACAAGGTAATTTGGTTGCATACAAGTTAAAATATTGCCTTTCCTCTAAAAAATAAGATACTTTAAACATTCTGCTTGAGATTATAATTTATTCCACGGTGAATAACTCCTGAGTGTTCCGAGGAAGTTTTTAAAAAGTCGCTCATAATTCACTTGTAAATTACATTAAATTACAAGGATAATTCACTTGAATTTTCTACCTTAAAACTTCATCATAGCGGATGAAAAAATAATAGGCGACTAATTGCTAACAAAGTCTTGTATAAATATAAAACTCATTTGTTAAAATGGTTAAATAAAAACTGTATAAATAACTGGTTATTAGCTGTTTTTGCAAGGTTATGTTACACACATTTTGATTTAATTTTTTGTTGGCCTTGTCGGCCATGCGGGCCGTTATTGCCACCGATGCGCGAACGTAACATTCGTTGGATTCGTTGATGCTCGCTCAGACGCGTCGTCCTTTTTTGCGTTTTTGTCGCACGTCCATTGTGAGACGCGCAGATGCGATGCCGCGCTCGACTGCTCGTTGAATTCGCGCGATGCTTGTTCGAGCCGAAAAACAGCCCACTGCTGCCGTTTTTTTTACAATCGCATCGGGGCCCATCCATTTCGCAATGAAACACTCAAAAACGTGTTTACCAAACAGATGTTAAGTGTACATTTTTTGTGAGGGTTGTAGGTGGTTTGTTGTATTGTGTTATTTTCTGTTTTTTACGTTGGAAATGTATTGATGGGTTAGTGTGGTTTGCATCGATTTATCGCGGCTCGTATAAATCACGGAACGGCACATTATCGCTGGTAAATATTTAACAAGGGTCTATTGACTTGTTTTTGTTGTGCGGATAAAGTTAAATCTTGATTTGAGAAGCAATAAAGTCAAATTACGGTGATAAATTGATAGTAAAAGCATTGTTTTTTGGTTTTATTTCATCAGTGTAGTGATTTTTTCGTTGAAACTAAAATTCAAATCTTCACACTATGTTACTGGTAATATTGACCTTGAATCACGTCGTACACACACGAACTCACCCGAAGCAACAACAAACATGACAGAGCGTAATGTTGTGCAGTGTTGGTGCAGTTAGTCGAAAAAAGTGATTTTCATCAAGAAAACAACATAAAACCAAGCAGCGGGCGTTCAAATTGTAAGTACGCATCTTATACAACTCTATTTATGCGTTATGTATACTAATAACTATTTAAACCAAAGTTTAATCAAAGTGTGTTTGCGTTTGAACACTGTAACGAATCTAACGTAACCTGCAGATTACTCTGCTGTATGTTTGGTTGCATAACGCGCGGAGAAATGCACAACTTCTCCAATGTAATCGATCAATTATCGTGCAATTGAAAACGGGAAACGATGCAATTGCCAATTGATGATGGCAAAGCAAGTGAAGCAGGTGCGAATAAATGAGAATTTGCGCGGCGTTGCGTTGCGTCGCGTCGTCATTTGATATGCGACCAGATTGCGCCAGATTGCCCGCCATGAATAAAAGATGTAAAGGGCACAGACAATTGTTCACAAGTGCAAAGAAGTCAAAGTGCCACCATCACTTTCAGAAAATTTCTTTTATATAAATTCAAAGAAGATTACCATAATCAATATTTACATAATTATATAAAATCTTTTTTTTAAATTTCTGTTTGTTGTTGTTTGGTGATGAAACCATAATTAATTGCGTATTTGTATTTAGCACTAGCGCCAAACGTCGTCTGTCATCGTGGTAATAACTTGCGTGCATGCTGGCGAGTTGCCGGACCACAAGTGCTGTGGCTTGATTGAATGCGGTTTCATTTACCATAGAAATCAAATGCCAAAGTGTCCTACAACACAGACGCAGGCTAATAAAACTCATCTAACCTAACCTTAGCTAACCTACAAAGTAATAATTTAAATTTAACCTTAAAAAATGAACATTTGAGTAAAACTCGACCCAATTACAGACGAATCCACCATATCGTGACTAAAACCCGTGATTAAAGTACATTAGTCACGGCTTTGTCCGTTTGTGTATAAAATACCACTTTTTGTGTTTCTAAACTGTGAAAATGGCTTTAAAAATGAAGATAGAAAATTTTTGCAACACCTTGTATAAATTATAAATAGTTTACTATGCTCTAATTAGGGTATATCTCAAGGCCATGGACTTAGAGTAAAAGTTGACACAATTGTAGACGAATCTACCACCTCGTGACTAAAACCCGTGACTACTTTAGTCACGTCCTTGACCGTTCGTGTTTAAAATACCACTTTTTATATCTCAAAACCGTGGAAAAACTGATTTGAAAGTTGAAAAATTCCAACACTCTGTATAAATTATAAATAGTTTACTATTACCCTATTTAGGGTATATCTCAAGGCGATAGGCCTTATCTAGTGCAACAGTTTGCTCCAGAGAAAGTGTAAAATGATGATGAAAAGTAGCGCTCACCCCATCGCCCAGCACACCCTTGAATATCAAGGATAATAAAGACGCACGCCGACCGTGTTTCCATGCCTCGCTACTTCCTTCTGGATGCTCTGGCAGAGTGTGTCCAGAGTGAGTAGAGTGAGTAGAGACCCAGTAGAAAATCTTTTAAAAAAATCTCCCCGGAGAGCAGATGGAACGACACCTCGGGGAAATATCCGTCTTATCCACTCTCCGACAATCACGTCCGTTCGCCAAGCCGCATATTCCTTAATTCGCCGGCGCGCCAATGAATACATTAAATTTCTATTCGATATGCCCGACATTATGAGAAATGGAGATGGAGCTGGTGCATGCACATAGGGTTTAGTCAGAGGTTGAGGTAAACTTGTGTTTGAGTTTCTCGACTACTCATAGTTTATGTGTGTTTTAGTCGTACTAAGATTTTCATCTTGTTTAATGCCATATAACCTATGATATTATTTTATTTTGAGGAAAATATTTACATTTTGTTGTTTTGCTTGTATGAAAAGGTTTTATTTGGATTATAATTGCAAAGATGAGATAATCTTGTGTTTGAGTAGTTCTCAAGTAAGTGCACTATGCAGATCATATCTTTAAAGCTCTTGCATAGTCATGAACTTCATTAGAAGTGCTAAAGTAGCTTGCAACTTGCAAAATATTTAAATTTAGCCACTAAATTGATTTTTATAACTAATTACGTGAATATATGCAACTAAAAATACATTCTAACGCATATAAATGTGATTTTGTGTTTTTTTGTTTGTTTGTGACGATTTCAAACAAAAACCACTTAACCGATTATGATAAATTTTGGCACAGAGATTGTTTGGGCTAAGGAAAAGACAATAAACTACTTTTTGTTGCAAAATTATAACATACAGGGTGATTAATAAGGGATGAAAGTTTATATGGTGATTTATATATAGTTATAGTTATATAATTCAAACATAGGTGGCAGTTTTCTGCTTTATTAGCTTCTTTTTTCTTATTTTTAAAATTAAAATATAGAAAATAATTAATATGGCTTCATTTTATTAAAATTTTTACGAGTTCAAAGTCATAAATATATATTGATCATAGATGTAATAATACTCGTATATCATTTTTTTAACCGTCGTATTTCAGTGCGTTATCGCCCGCTGCACTCGTAGCAGCCATTTTTATTTCGTTATTTTAACATTACATTTTTATGTTTATCGCTTTCTTGTCACATAAAAATTATAAGCTCACACCGAATTTATTTGTATATACGTGCGGACGTATACGATGGTGTCAATAAAGTTAATAATAATTTCTCAAGTTTTTAAATCGTCGCTTTGAAGACGAAAAAGTGATGGATGTTGGCATGTGGATATATCGTATAAAATACTAGCGTTAGCTTTGACAGCTTCGTAGCGTCGTATTTCTTCGAGTGCGAGCACACGCGCTGATATACACAGCCAATAACGATATTTAAAGGACAACTTATGTGCGTATAATACAAATCGATCACATCCACAAATGGGTTTTTCACTGGATTTGTGGAGCGTGTGGCAGCGACGAGACTCGCTGCCTGGCGGTTTACTGTGAATAACTTTCAGACGATTTCACTGCTGTTTGCTGAGTGTTGCAGACGAGTGGAGAAATGAAGGTAATAATGTTATGTATGTAGATGTGTGTGAAAGAAAATTTTATTCAATCGTGATTTATTTTTATTTTTATTTATTTACGTGTTTTGCGTCAAAAACTGTTTGAAATCGTGTTTGGTGCGTTCGAAGACGAAGAAAAAATGATAGAAAAAAATGTATGCAACCAATATGACATATGTATAATTTACTTGTCACATTTGTTGCATATATTAAAGGTTTTATATTTATAGGTTAATAAATTAACTGTGCATTTAACTAATGCAATCTATGCTAGTATATTGTTTATTGTTTATTGGAAAATGCGTTATTAATGCTTAGCATATTCTCGGTTCGCTCGGGTCGGTGTTGTTACACAATAGATGCGACAAGTGAATAAATAGTTTAATAGCAGTATCATGGGGTTTCTAGCGGTAAATCCAATAATTATGTTTCAATTATAGGTTATATTTTTTAAGCTGGTTGTAAAATTAATTTTTATTGATTTTTGCCCGCGACTTCATCCCGGTAGTGTTTAATAAAAATGTAATTCGCAATTTTATTTTAAAGAAATTAATTATATAAAGAATTGCTTATAATGCACTTCAGCGCGCCATCTCGGATTCAATTATTTAACTATAACTATGATTGAATCTCAATGCCAACTTTTATCTTATAGAAAAAGGCTGTCTTTAAAATTTTCTCGGATAATTATTCAAATTTTTCTCGCCGTAAAAACCATCATTGGACTTTAACGAACATTTAAAAAAAGAAATGTCCAAATTGGTCGAGGCGTTGTTCAGTTATGCGCTTACTAACAGATTTTACGATTCATTTTCATATTATAGATTCATCAAAATTGGTTTAGTGGTTTTACCTTGAAACGAGTACAAACATACTTTTTGTTGCATTTTTGATGCAAATATAAGCCATACTGTAATATTCTTTAATATTTATTATTAAAACTTAAATTTGAAATTTTAAAACTTTGTAACTTTATATAAAGTATAAGATATGTAGTTGTCCTCTAGAAAATGACAAGAAATTAGTTTCGAAGTGTCCGACCAAGTTCATACCAAGAGACTAGTTTAAACTTTCTCCACTTTCAATGCTTCAATGAACTCTATTAGGGATTATCCTCCGCGAGGAGTAAATTAACCACGAAGCTCATCATTTCTAATTAGTCTAATTAAACCACCAAATTGCGTAATTGTGCATTTAAATTACGAGAATTATGCTCCGCATTTCGTTTTCTCATCAAACTCAACTTCAGCTTCTTCATTTTAAGTACTTTGCGGAACAATATACGAGTAGGCAACTAACATAACTTTTCTGCTAAAATACTCAAAAGAAAAATGTGTTGCATAATTCATTCCTTTTCTGGCTACTTTTATACGTTTGGTTATTATGTGAAATTGAATTTTGTGCGAGTATATTTACTGCCTGGGCCTGGACTTGCTTTTGGGTCTTTATTTTCCGTTCTTATTGAACTTCGGTGAGCGGCGTTTTGGAAATTGAAATAGTAAAAGTTCAAAGTGCCCGTATCGGCGCGCAATGAGAGCCACGCACACATAACCTTTTCTTTTGTTTTCCTTTGTCAACGTGCAATCGGTGGCGTCGGTTGGATTTTCGACCGGCATCCAAATGAACAAAGCGTCTTATGTTCCTGTTCCACATCGGCCGCTTTTTGTGCTTTCCAATATTTGCTTTATTAAAAATCGCTTTGTACTCAACTAAAACTCAACATCAAAAGACGTCATCAGGTTCATTCAGATTACGAACGAAATAGTATGCAACCAATATTACTGACCAGCTTTTTTCAACGACTTCATCCCGGTAGTGTTTAATAAATATGTAATTTGTTTTTATTCTCTTGTTCTATGATTGAATCTCAATACCAACTTTTATTTTATAGAAAGCGGCTGTTATTAGGGTTTTCCCGGCAATTATTCGAATTTTTCTCGCTTTAAGAACCATCATTGGGCTTTAACGAACATTTAAAAAAAGAATTGGGCAAATTGTTCTAGGCGTTGTTGAGTTATACGCTTACCAACAGATTTTGCGATTCATTTTTATATTATAGAAGATAGGTAATATTTCTGTGATGTGTTAGCGAAATGCGTAACGTAGGCAACCAACAACACAACATACATTACATTATTTTTCCCGCGCAAGACCGGCGCACTGCGTGCGCCCGGTGCAGTAGCTAAGTACAAGCAGAGCGCAGCAGACGCAGATTAAGAGACGCCTTATTCAATAAACGCTATTCAACATTCTTTTTACAATTACAAGTGCTCATTGTTTCATGCTTATCTTTTATCACCTGCCCTCACAAGTGCCACACCTAACATCTCAGAAGTGGGATGAACAGGTAAGACGTGAGACTTGAGCATTATTGAGAGCATCCTGCGCGAGGCAGCCTAGTTTTTTCCGCGCCAACGGAAATCTTGAGGTTAGAACACGTGCCGAAGGGGCACAACGGAACGCACGAGTAACGGCCAACGTCCCGGCCAACGACGATTCGCGCGAGTATCCCCGAGAAGCCGAAAGACGTTCTACATCCACGATGGGCGATGATGGAAACGAAGCTGGTGCGTCGCAACAACCGATGCCACCACAACCTGGCACGGACGCCGCCACCCTGGCCGGCGTGATGCAAATGTTCAATACGTTAATGCAGTCGATGGCAATGGCGCAGCGCCCATCGCCACCGGCCACCACCTACCATAGTGCACCGGGTGCACAGTCCGGACTTACGACGTTCGACGCGAAGAAGAGTGCCTCAGAGTGGTTGGCATCGCTACGCCGCCAATGCCAACTACATCAGTGGAACGACGCGTACGCGCTAGAGGTTGTGCGAACGCATCTCGCTGGAGGACCCGCCGTATGGTTCCAGGATCTGCAGGGCGTGCACACGTTAGTCGATTTTGAAGCCGCCTTCACCAACACCTTCATCCAACAAGACAGTTTTGCTACTCGTTGGAAGCGGATGGAAAGTTATGTACAATCCAAAGACCTTGATATTACTGATTACTTTTACAACAAACTTCATTTATGTGCAGGGTTGGAATTGAGCCTGGAGGAGAAGAAGGAACAACTGCTTATTGGGTTGTATGATAAGCAGCTGTGCACAGCCATGATGGCACAACGTCACGCCGACACCAACAGCCTGTACCATGACTTGCTGAATTATTTGCGTGTGCACAAGGCTCGTGAGGAGCGCTTGTTTCCTTCTCCCAGGAGTCAATCAACCCATGCACCACGTGTGATGGATTCCTATGGTGCGCCCATGAAGAAACCATCAGAAGTAGGGCGGTCCGCAACCCCAGCACCGCCACAGCCGACTACAAGTCGAGTCATGAAATGCTTCAACTGCAACAAGGAGGGACACCTCGCCAGAGATTGCCCTATCCCACCAAAACCACGCGGACTATCCAAGCCCGAAACCCGTCCAGCGGAGACAGCCGCAAAGAGTAATGGACAAGTAAAGATCATTACTTCGCAAGACAATGATGGTGTGCTCAAATACTTGAAGCCAATCACATGCAACGGAATGGCGTTCCAGAGCTTGATTGATCCAGGAAGTTCGGAGTGCACCCTGAAGGCGTCGCAAGCCATCGCCGCAGGCTTTACCATTCAGCGCAAGGAGACCTTGCTGAAGGCATTTGGTCCCGCAAACCATGTTGTCAAATCTCCCGGATTTGTCACGGCGGATGTTGCCATCGATGGTGTGGTTCTCTCAGAAATAGTCTTTAGCATCGTTCCGGACGACGTTCAGAGCGTGGACGCCATCATCGGTCGACCATTCACCGAGAACCCGTCTATCGTCTACATGCGCATTGATGACGACCTGATATTTACGTACCGTAGTGATGATCCGTTCTCTGCTTTGGAAGTCGAGGCGAAGAAGCGCGCGTCAAATCGAGTGACGACGGAAGCGAACATTCCACCACGTTCCGTAAACCTGGTAGAGGTTGTCTCAGGTACGGAAACGCATGCTTTTCCACTGATCAATTGGGCTGTTGAGCCCACTCATGTATCTCAGAACACGAGTCTGTTTCGGGGTGAGGTACTGAATTTGGAGCAAGCTGAGCCCCGCCAGCAACCCATTCCACTCGAGGTCATCAACGTGGACGACAATTTGGATACGGACACAGTGAACGAGCTGCATGGCCTCCTCAACGAGTTCCGCGATACCATTGCGATCGATTCCTCCGAGTTAGGATGCACAACGGTCCTACAAATGGACATCACCGAGGTGCCGGGCAGTCAACCCGTGCGCCAGAAGCCTTACAGATGTAGTGCCGATGAGCGCGAGGCGCTCAACACCATCATCAACGAATACCTGTACTGTTGGTGAAGAAGAAGACTGGGGAGTACCGAATGGTTGTCGACTATCGACGGTTGAACAACCAGACCGAACCATTGCCATTTCCGCTGCCCGACATGGATGAACATCTGACACAGATTCGCGATGCAAGGTACTTCACGACACTTGATTTGGCTCATGGTTACCTCCAGGTACCATTGTCGGAAGAAGCACGCAGAAAGACAGCTTTTATTACTCCGGACCAAACGGGTGAGTTTACCAGAATGGTATTTGGCTTGACCAATGCCCCTCGTACTTCTCAAAACTAATGCAAAGGTTTTGGGACCTCTCCGTAATGACACGGTGATGTACTACCTTGACGACATCCTCATACCTGCGCGTGATTGGAAGGACATGCGAGTCAGGTTAACCAAGACCCTGATGGCGTTGAGAGGTGCCGGATTAACGCTGAGGATCGAAAAATGCTACTTCATGCAGGAGCGTGTGGAGTATTTGGGGTTCATTCTGAGTGCCGATGGCATAGAGCCTGGCCCCGCAAAACTACGAGCGATCTCGGAGTATCCTGCGCCTACAGATATCCACCAGCTACGGCGTTTCCTGGGAATGGCTAGTTTCTTTCGCCGTTTTATAGCCAATTTTGGTTCCAGGGCCGCCATTTTGAACAAATTACGACGTTGCAGGAGAAGAAGTTCCGGCAAGTGGAAGCGCCACTGCCGAGGTGAAAACGTAAGGAAGAGCTCACGAGTCACAAAGGTTCCAGCCCGCTTCGCAGCATACACACTCGAGGACGAGTGAGAGTCAGGACGGTCGAGTGTTAGCGAAATGCGTAACGTAGGCAACCAACAACACAACATACATTACATTATTTTTCCCGCGCAAGACCGGCGCACTGCGTGCGCCCGGTGCAGTAGCTAAGTACAAGCAGAGCGCAGCAGACGCAGATTAAGAGACGCCTTATTCAATAAACGCTATTCAACATTCTTTTTACAATTACAAGTGCTCATTGTTTCATGCTTATCTTTTATCACCTGCCCTCACAAGTGCCACACCTAACAGATGCGTGATTTGAAATGATTACGCGTGTGGAAGATGCAAACGAATTAGGTCAATTACTTGACGGTGAATCTGTTTATCATTCTAATCTGCGTCGAGTCGATGGCGGATTTCAAACAATTAATTAGTGAAATATAATCGAATGACATCGGCAAATCCTTGTAGGCTGCGTGAGAGGCCGTAAAGCTATTGAATTTGCACGCGTATGCAGATTTGCGTGGAATTTGCACAATATGATGCAAATTCGCGTCAATTCGGACGTGTTCTACGGAGAATCATAGACTGCATCAGGACGTAATTCACGAGCACGGGATATGATGAATTTATTGGGCGTATTAATTTTGAAATTGTTATTTGTTGCGTTGTCAGTGGATAACACAATATATACAACCAATATTACATTAGATTAGATTACAATGCTAATATTGTAAATGGTAATGAGAGTATGTTTGTTTGTTGCACTTTCATGCAAAAACCGCTGAAGCAATTTTGTTAAAATTTGGTATGGAAATATTTTAGACTGAGGAGAAGCAAATAGGCTACTTTTTGTTGCAAAAATATAACATACCGAGTGTAAAATAAGGGATGAAAATTGATATGAAGATTTATTTATAGTTTTAGTTGAATAATTTATATCTATATGGCGTTACAGGGCAATATTAGAATTTCTCATATTTTTAAAATTAAAATTTAGAATCTTTTTTACAAATTTGGCTCATAATTACAAATTACAATTATTTGGATATTATTAGAAGAATAAAAAAAACATAAAAGTCATTTATTTTATGTTAATATTAGCAAAACTGACGTTTATGCTTCAGAGGACAATAAAAACAAATATTTTATGCCAAAAAACTCATTTTTCCTTTTAAAATATTAAATTATTTTGTGGCAATGCATAAAATTGCATTTCCTAAGCCGATGCCCCAAAAATATATTTAATATTATAAGAATTATGGCATTTAAAAGCATTACTTATACTTTGTTTTCCCTAAATCCCACAATATTCTAAATCCTGCCAAGCCACAAATAAAATATTCTCTCAATTTTGCTAAAATTTAAAGACCTAATCTAAGCTCTGGTTGTTTCTTTCTCTCTCTGTGTGTATGTGTGTTTTAAACGTCTGTAGGTACTTTTCTTACTCTTGGTCCTAATGCAAATTTGGCATAAAAGTGATGCGGGCCTTTGATATTTTCGTTTTTGGCTCTTTTTTCCATTTGGAGCGCGCGCAAAAAATATTGATTAAAGAATTTTTATAAAGCGCGCGCGTATTTACCTTCCACTCATGTCGAATGCGGGGCGCGAGCGCGCGCGCTCGAAGCGGAAAAGAATTTCCCGTCAGATGTGTGCGAATAGGTACGGCTCTTGTGTGATGCTGTGGGGGGAAAATGTTCCCTCCGTCGCGCGCTCGAGGAAACCGCGATAATACTCCGGACTCATTGAATTATACAACGTGAGCGGACGCATATCGCTCGGAAAATTCGACGTAGACGATGAATCTGCGGCGCGTTTTTGAGAGTCGAGTATTTGCCGGATCATTGGATCGCCGCGGAAAATGTACACAGGCTTTTATTGTTAGGGGGCTGACAGACTGAGTGGCAAATTATCATCAAGAGGAATAAGAATAGTAGTTTATTGTCGAGGAAGTAAAATGGAAAAAAATATGATGTTATTATTTATTAAAAAGAAATTTAAACAGGAAAAAAGTAGTAAAATTTTGTTTTTCCAATTTCTGTTCGTTTGAAATGCATTTTTATGAATTTTTTTTAACAATATAAACATTTATAAACGTTTTACTGTATTTAAAAAAAATGAACCAAAAGACACTATTTATATATATAGCAGAATTTTGTTAGTTACAACATTTATAACTCAACAACAGCTGGACAGATTTAGATGATTTAATATTTTTTGGATTTGTCTTCACCCTGAAGAACGGAGTAACTTTTAAAATGCTAAAAATTCAAAGAGAATTAAATATAAATGACAATAACCTTGCTTTGAGTTACGGTACAAGAAGCGAACATACCTACCCCTACATATTTCATGTTTCCCAACACAACAATTTCAAAATTTAATAATCTCGTAAATTGTACCTCAACATTATAAATATAATTATAAGTGCTCGGTACTTAAATGTTCATCAGCGACCGACAGATGCTGAAACTCGATCAGCTTCAGCTTTCCCTGTAACTTCGATAATCGCAGCATCATCCCAGAGTATATCCATCGATAGTTTGATGACTATCGACCAGTCTACCCTTTCGGCTCCTCGCTAAAAAGGAGTGCTTATCGGTTAGTTACCTCGACGACCCCTTAATATAACGCTGACCTAATTGCGATCGCAGCGCGTCAAACCGATACACCGCGCCGCGACTAGGTGGTGTGCGGGTGTTCGTTTTCGTCGGCACTAACAACCGATCCCGCCGGAGACACGTCCACGGGAGGGTATAATTTACGCTGGCCCGCAAACACGCTCTAATTTTATATCATCCATTGACGAACGAATTGAGAAACGAATGGCTGGAAAAGGGATCTTGTGGTTGATGGATTTGCATAGATCTTTAGATTCAATTCTAACTGCTAATCATTAATAGGAATTGACAGATTGACAGGTGGGGATGGTTTAGAAATAGTAATGTTGGTGTTTAGAATAATGAATCTTTTTTAATGAAAATTTGTTGGGAAATATATGAAATGTTAGTTTAGTTGGTAAAATGTTACTGTTTCGTTGAATATTTTTAAATTTGCGGTTAAAATTTTGGTTAAATTTAACGCTAAATAAACTTAATTCCTAAAAACAAAATTCAATTTAAACAAAATACAAAGTAAAATATTAAATCTGATGTCAGAGTTGAGTTTTTCATTGATTTTTTTGTTTTAATTTATTAAAATAACTTTTGTTTCATCAAATAAATATATATAATTTTAGTTTATAGTATAAACTAACATTTATATTACATAGTGTTCATTACTTGTACCGTAACTCAAACATGAATATGATTTGCGAACAAATTTGCAACATTTGTAGCAATTTAAGATACAACATATTAAATAGAAATTCACAGAGCATAGCGCAGAAGCACAAGCGTAATTCTATTAAAACGTACATATATGGTTTAATGAGTACTACTTCATGTGAATATTTTGTTGGTATCATAACTGCAAATTGCACTAATTAATTAAATAAACTACAATTTAACAGTAAAAACCATATTTGACCGAAGTTTCAAATAAAAACTTTGTTTTTCTACACATTAACTTCACAACTTCATAAATCTCCAAAAAAATACAAAATTATTTTGTTATTTATTTATATAAACAGGAAATGTTTTATTTAAATGTGGAAAAATGTAATTATGCGGTACTTGAACTTGATATGTGTACATTCAATTTAAGCCGCGCGTAATAAAACACAACACTCTTAAACCTCATATTTAAACATAATTAATTAAATCTTATTTGCTTGGATGAGAACGAAATGCGCGCGGAATGTGCGCTTTCATGCATGAGCGAGCCACATGAAATGCGATTTGCTTTGCATCTGTATTCACATTCGTATATTTGCATTTTAATTACTTCAAATACCGGAAAGACGAAAGCAGAAGCAAAAAAACGTTTTTTTAATTATATTTACTCATCATTTTTAGTAAAACGTCTTTTTCTTTCATTTAAAAATTAAAAAAAGTATAAAAGTTAATTTTAACAAATTAATAATTTTTATGTTTTTGCCCGCGACTTTGTTCCAGTAGTGTTTAATAAAAACGTAATTCGTTTTTACTCTCTTGTTCTAGACTAAAGAAATTAATTATATAAAGAATTGTTAATAATGCACTTCAGCGCGCCATCTCGGATTTAACCATTTAACTATAACTATGATTGAATCTCAATGTCAACTTTTCCTACAGAAAAGAGTTGTTTTTAGTGTTTTCCCGGCAATTATTTGAATTTTTCTTGCCGTAAAAACCATCCTTGGACTTTAACAAACATTAAAAAAAAGAATTGGCCAAATTAGTCCAGGCGTTGTTGAGTTATGCGCTTACCAACAGATTTTGCAATTCATTTAAATACTATAGATATGCAACAAACATTACAAAGTTTCATATTTGACTAGAGCTAAAATATTGAAATATTGGATTCGATAGAGTTCACCGAAGAATAAACTCCAGGTGTTTAATGATTAAGTGGCACAATGTAGCGTCGGTTGCGGTTGTCGCTGGCAAACTTTAGTTTTAGTTTTCGCCGAATCAGGATCAGAAGCCGGCAGTAAAAAACGCGCGATTGATAAAGAAGCGCTCCGGTCGCCCCGCGGGGGGAATGTCTCAGTGTAAAACCGAAAGCTTCACGAGCACGTTATTAATCCCCAAAGGGCGGGCAATTATTTGCTCAGTGGCGTAGAAACCAGGATGGGTGTGTGTCCTGAAATAGATTAGTCAATACACTGTTACACTGTTTATTGATTAACGGCGCGCGTCCGACACGTCGCTTATTAAACTATTTACTTAAGTGTACCGGAAAGGTATCCACATTCCCGCTCAAACAAATAGGATTTGGATTGCATTTAATTGCTTTGTTATACGAGTAGGCAACCAAAACATCATCTAATATTATATGTAACATTGAAAGCAAGTATGTTTGGTTGCCTATAATAAAAACATTTATTAAAGAATTTATTATTATTTAATTGAAATCTAATCATTTTAGTTGCTTATATACCTACACATAGAATTCTTTTTCCCTTGGGAAATTGTTGCCACTTCCAAGGTCACACCACACCACACCGTGTTATTACTTATTACTTTAGCGCTTCCGTTTTGTCGTGTCTTTGTCGCGTCGCTGCCGCAACGACATCAAAAGTTAATTTATTATTAATAACTCAAAACGAGCACTCTTTTGATTAAATTCCCGCACTTAATTATTTTTTCCACCCGGTAAAATTCGCTACCGTCAGAATAAATAACCTCCAAATTGCGGCTGCGTAAACTACTCTCCGGCGTGCAATCAACATGGCTCAAATTCAAACTCGTAAGTTTGTTCAGTTAATTTAAGCCGGGAGTGACTCTCGTGTGGTTGAGAATTTTGCACACAGACATAAACATAGTGAGAAGGCAAAATCAGGCCGAAATAAAGGCATTGTGCTGTTTATTTGCGCTCATCTCGTTTTGATAGCTCACACCAAAACCCCTTGGACCTAACAAGGGTTTGCATGGATGATGCGCAAGTTGTGACGGGACGACACACAAACAGCGGGTGAGAACCGTGAAAACATTATGCGCGTCATATTAGATTACTCCTAATTGGGCGCCTTCGAGCTACTCAAACACATTCAAACACACAAAATTGAACATTCAAGCTTTGAACTACACATGTAAGTTTTTATTACTGCATTTATCGCTGAGTGTCAAGTTTTATTACATTATTAGCATGATTTTATGTTAATGTCTGCACTTTGCTATGATGTGATGTATAGTTGGTTGTCTATATTTATTTTTAAGTTTTTTTAGGAGTAAATATTCAAAGTTAGATTTGTTTTCATAAAAAATGTCTCTTTAAGAAGAAAACAACGTAAAAAAATCTCATTAAACTTTACCTCCAAGATGGCTGATAAATTTCTGGTGCAAAAACCACTCAAGACTAGACTTACCATGCCTCTGAGTGGTCATTTTATAAATTTTAAATGATCGTGCATGCATGGGGGATATTTGCCAAAAGTGTAGCAACATGTCGGCAGGTCGGTTTTGCCCAAATCCAAAATCAATATTCATTCGCTTTCTTGGTGGTGCGCGCTCGGTGGCTAACTTGTTACAGCGGAGAGCAACAGTGCGCAAAGCAACGGGATCGAACGTGTTCGTTTAGTCAAAGTCACCACCGATGCGCGTGCATGCGATGTGAGTGCATTGGCTACATAACCTTGCATGTTGGTGAATAGTCGACATGCACTTGTGTGTAGCGTGTGTTGCTCTTTGACCAAACGATACCAACGCCATCTTGTTGAACTTGTTGTTTTGTGTTTATATAGTAGGATATAGTGGATGGTATGGTGTCATCTTTGTATTGCTCACGAAGTTTGGGTGTGGAGAGTGTCCTGCCCAAAACAGTAATGGGAAGTTTGGTGGGATGTCAGGTGGTTGTAGGAAAGTTTAATATGACAAAAGTTATGCACATGTTGGACGCTTCTTTTTTTTTCTGTTGTTCTTTTCATGGGCGAGAAGGAGTCACGTGTTGCACGGAAAATGGAATTTGTAAAAGTTATGACACTTATTTCATGTAACAGCTGCAGTTTTTAATTTTTTGTTACAAATATAAATAGTGGAATATAGGCAAAGAACAAAAAAGTGCTTTTTGGGTTGTAAAATAGAAAAAATATTGTTTTTTAAATTAAAAAGGTCAAATTTTAGAGAGACTTGTTTTTTTGTTACTAAAACAATAAAAGAAATAACAGCTTTATAGGCAACCAACAATGTTTTCCATCTGTTAAATATTAAAAACATTGTTTTTTAACAGAATAGGTTAATTTTAAGAAGCTTTATGGATTTTTCTTTTCATAAATAACAAAAAAAGTTTGTTTTTCTTCTGTTTTTTATATTTTGGGTAAAAATATGAAATATAAAAAATTATTTAATAAAGTATTGCAGAAAAGTTGTTCTGGTATTGTATTTAATGCATTTATTGTTGCATTAGTGTTAAATTACAGTTTTCAACTTTTCACGAGTCACATGTTGCATAACGGAAATATTAAAAGTTGTGAAACGTAATTCATGTAGCAGCTGTAATTGTTGGTTATAAGTAAAAATAGAAATAATATAGGCAACCAACAATTCAATTTTAAAACCCCAAAAAGCCTATAATAAAATTATTTGGATATAACATTATTCCTTTTTATTAATATTGATATAAGACCTGAAATATTAATATTTTATTTTGAAAGTCATAAAACGGTCTTAAATTAGGATTACGATTGAGTTGTCATAAAAGCGTAATGTATTCTTGTCCTCCGGCAGCGTCTACCGAGATGAAGAAACAAAGAAAAGCCGAAACTACTGCTATATAGATTTCGGCGAACGCGAGTTCTTAAATAAGCGCAGTAATATTTTACGAAGGGAGTTTTACAGCAAAATCCACTCTCATTTATATTTGAGATAAGAACGGAGTGAACCAATGTCGTTTCAAATCAATTTTCCATCAGTCATTCAATATCTCGCTTTTACATTTTTGTTAAATATTAAATAATTACTTTTTTCTACTTCCACCTTTTAAACCGTTTGATTTTTTATGGTTTTGAGACATAAAAAGTTGTACTTTAAACACGGAAAGCTAAAGCCGTCACTAAAGTACTTTAGTCACAGTTTTTAGATACGGGCTGAAACTTGCGCCTTTCAAATACAAAAATCTTGACATGAAAATAGAGTAGAAATAGAAAAAAGGTTAAAACACGCATGGCTAAACTTCATTAAACACTCGATTGATTAAACACTCGCTACGGTTGTACTGAATCAATGACAAAAACTTCCGTTTAGCCACTTGATACTTAATATACTATAAAGTATAATTTACAAAATTGTTTTAATGATTTTAACAGTTTAATATACTTTGTGACATTGTATAAATTTAAAAAATGTTTACTCTGCACCATTATTTACCGTGCGTATTATATACCCACATCAATCTAATTTAATTAAACATTTTTTGTTACTTTTGTAAAGTGTCTGAATAATTCTCAAACATTTTCATTTAATTTTTTACCGCTTCACCTATAATCGACCCATAAAAACCGGTGTAATGCTAATATTTGCACCGAAATGAAAAATATTACTTTATAAAAAAGACGTGCGGGCGCACACAAAAAATCTCGTCTCCCACGATGAGCACAATGAGTTTTGTGTGGGAATTTCAATATTCGACTGTGTTGGCGACGTCGTGCGTGAAGTGCGGAGCGACATTTGCCCTTTTCGTATTGCGGCGTTCGTAAAAAAGCATATTTATCACTCGGGTTAGAGTGGAATTTACGTGCAGGGCAGGCGGGCGGGGTGTAATTCATAAGCGCAACCGGCAGCCCTAATGCTAACGCAAACTTGTAAATCAACTGCATTGCCCGGCGCCTTCACTATTAACTATTAGTTGCGGCGGAGCTCTAGGAGCAAAGTGCAGGTTAATTTTTAAATATAAAATATAACCAAAGGAAGTGGAATAGAATTTATGCAAATTATTTGTTTTAAAAATTGAAAATTTTAAAATTTTGAAAAAAAGTTGATTTTCTATGTTCGATTGCAATGTTCTAACATAGGTAATTTATGTTTCTATAGGCAACTAACATTACTTTTATACAAATTTATGTTTATATTTCATTTTAGTGATTTCTTGTAGTAAACATTGCGAATTGTACATTGGAAGTGAATTTTATCAAAGATTCAAATTTCGAATTTCGTACTCTGTGTTCCTGGCTACGCTCCATTCCTCTATTTACCTAAACAATGCCTTTAGTTGGTTCAAAGGGAGTGAATCGATGCAATAGGATGCAGCGCATTCTTCTCTTATTCAAATTCTTTGCTTACGTTTGCATTTATAAAAATTTCAAGCGCTCCAACACTTAGTTTTAATTTGCTTTGTGAAAAATCGGAATATATTTGTGCAAAACGTGTTTTTGTGCTGTAAAGTTTAAAAAACATTGTTATTTTAATCAGAAAAGGTCAACTTTAAGTAGGTACTTAGTTTTTTGTTCCTAAAATAACAAAAGAAGTTTGTTCTACTTATAGGCTTAGGTTTTTTCAACTTTTTTATATTTTGAAACGAAAATATAAATGAAAAAAGCATTTAATTTAGTTTTAGTTCAAAATGACTTTATTTTTGATTATTTTAATAAATATTACTGAAAATATTCAATTCTTCTTGTTAAATTTATTTTAATTTGCAATCATTTACAAAATAAAACATAAATTGACTAAATAATTTGATGTTGAACTCGGAACTTAATATTTTTAAACAAAACAGTTTTATTAAATCACCTAAATTCCCTAAAACTGAAGCAATTTCTGTTGCCGTTTGTGCCGTCGTGCGAGTTGAGCGCACGATTTGTATTTCTATTCGGTTGTCCTCTACGGAGCATTTTTATCAAGATGGGACCTGTTGAGTTAATGTGCCCAGCGGATGCGAGCCGCCTGATTTAGTAAGCTCGCGCGTGGAAGTAGCAGTCGGGTTGTTTGGCACAAATCCCACTCACAATCCGAAATCCGACCGAGTTTTCCATGCGCGAATAATGCAGCCAACGCTTGTATTGCTGTAAAGCGTGATAAGGGGTCAACGTGGTCTAAAAATCATAACGCGGATAGAAAACGTATAGAAAATGACATTTATTTATTTTATCAAAATTATAAAATGCCAAAAATGAAAATTTATATCAAAAACCAATTTTTGGTCGCATTTAATTTAAAAACCAATGTATTTTGTGGGTAAAATTTATATTTTAATTTAAAAATAAATCTAAAAGTATAAAAATATGTTTCGTTTAAAATAAAAATTCTATAAATATTTAATGATGACAATAAATTTGTTCTGGGAATATTTTATTGTAAGAACATTGTTTGCCAACAATGTGAGCTTAAAATATGTTCCATGTTCACGTAAAATGTAAAAGGTAATAACGTCTGGAGCCGAAAAATTATTTACACACCTAGTACAAAAGGGTTATGCTTAAGGGCTGAGCCATAAACTGCCATAATCTTAAAGTAGAGAAGTAGAAGTAGCAGTTTTATGCCTTTTCAGTCTTGCACCATGAATATTTTAATATTTTAAGGTAAACATTGTCTTAATAATAAGCTTCCTAAGTAAAATGCTAATTAAAACGCTTTGCTGTTCCAAAGAAATATCTTTTTGGATTAAAAAAGAATGTAAAGTATGTTGTACATGTTCAGTTCCCTAAATTAAGAAGTATTGCTAGTATTTAACATATCTTTTCTACTTACAACTTTAAAACGCCAGTTTTCCACGGTTTTGAGACCCGAAAAGTGGTACTTAAACCCTGGAATGCCAGTACTGTGACTAAAGCAATTTTGTCACGGGTCTTAGCCACGGGGTGGGGCTTGCACCTGCGCATTTACCTATACAATAGTTCAAATACATAAACCTCAACGGTGAAATAAAGCAGAAGTAGAAAAATATTGTAAGCATCACGTGACTAAACGTTGTTAAACAAAAACTTCCGTTTAACCACTTGATCCTTAATATTCTATTTAAAAATTAAAAGTTTGGTTTTAAATTTTCCACACATTTAATTTTTATTTTTTTTTCCTGCATAAAAATAGCAAGCAACTAAAAATACACATTTTCTATTATCTATTATCTTTACATTCTGCTCGCATATTCTGTTGTCTTCTCTATTCTTGCTCATAAAACAAACACACCACAAAATGTCCGCAATTTTTTGTTCTTCCTCTCGCAGATAATACTTAATCCGGATTTATCTGTGTACATATTTTCTTGCATTATTTATTCACATAATGTGTGCATTTATTTTCGCAGAAAGTCTGCATGTGAAGTTTAAATGACGCGCTTGAATTTATGTTAACATTATGCAAATGCCGCGGATCCTTCGTAATGCTCGATGGACGTGTTTTCACGTGCAATGTGCTGTGTGCAGTATGTGCAGACATACAGTCTATCCAAATATTCCGAACGTAAATGCAAACTTACGCTCGACACTTTAAGTGCTTTCGCTTACTACTGGACGCTGCTAGGGAAACATTCATGCATAAATAAATAATGTGTGCGTTTTTGAATAGTAGATAATATTTTGCATTTTGGTCACGTGGAATAGTTTTTCCAGGACAAGATAGAGTTATTCAAGAAATACTCGGTTATTATATCTAAATTGTTACTATTTAGACGTGGGAGAATCAATAATTTAATCTTTTTGTCACTAGGTGGCAGCACTTTCTTTCAAATTTAGTTATTTTAGTTTTATACCAATGTAAGTTAGTTACAACATTCATAACTCAAGAACGGCTGCATAGATTTTGATGATTTATGATTTTTTAGTTTTGTCTTTCTTCCAGATAGGAGAATCATTATTAAAATGTAAAAAATTATGATTTGAAGGGTGCTAAATAAGACAAAAATTGATATAGAGATTTAATCATAGATATAGTCAAATAATTGAATTCTAGATGGCGTTAAAGTGCATTATTAGCATTTCTCATTTGATTAAAATAAAAATGCAAATTTTATTGCTAAAATCGACACATTCTTGGTCCTAGAAACAAGAAAATATAAATTAATTGCATTTTTACTAAAAGAAATACTCGAATAAAGCAAATTTATACTAAAACAAAAAATAAACTTTTTATAATCATTTGACATGTATTAAAAGTAAGTAATCTCTGTGAGTGAGGTTAGGTTAGGTATTTGTTTACCATGGCGAAAATCCCCGCGACAAATTGTGCGATTGTGCGAATTTCCTGCGGATATGAGCGCGCATTTACGTCGCGATCGGTAAAAGCAATGCTGGCGCCCAAAACGTGCGTTTTACACAACACATCTACTCCAACACACACCCACACATTTTCCTCAATGCAAAGCGTACATTTGCATGTCGACACCTCCGGTTTTGAAACATTGCAACCATTACTTCACGTTCTATACAAATACCTACATACCTACCAACATTCCAACATGGTGGTTGTTGTGCTACTCGGCGCACGACAAATTTAATGCGGAAATAGCTAATATGTCACATCATGCGCGAGCGCGCCGGAATACACTCGTAAAAATCTGATAACCGACGAGCTATGAACTCGTCGCGAATGTGGAAATATAGTAGAAGCATTCATTCATTGTCTACTCGACACGTGAGAATTATATAAATACAAGTTATAGATATATAGATATATAGGCAACCAAAGTTACATGTTATATTATAATTAAAAAGTAAATGACATTGTTGGTTGCCTATATTACTCGTAATACTGATGTTAATTTTCATTTCTTATCTTTTGTGAGCCATTCGCAAAAGTTATAATTAGAACACCGCAATCGCTTATCGATTTAATCATAATCAGACTCTTCGGTTATAAATTTAACCCAAACGACTCTTGGCCATTATCCATTGTAAGCAAATTCGCCAATATTCGGAGGTTGTAGACTTCCAACAATGACTCAACCATCTTATTATCCAGCATACTTGTAAATGTCGGCGCATTCTTTGTGGCTTCTCCTTGTTACACTTGTTCTATGAATACGCGTATATCCCCGCCATCTTCATACTAAAACTCTTGAAATCCACGTTAAGATCGCGCAAATTCGTAATTTGTCTTAATTTATCCGCGCGCTGTTATTCAAGCGATTCTAAAGATTAAATTAACTTTTCATCGCCGTGTGCCGTCTGCGCACGTGGAGAGCCTGATTTTCTAATTATTCAAGGTGACATCTCCGAATGTGAGTTTAGGCAAATGGAGGCCGTAATGAAATTGTGTTTGTGTACATCTTACAAATTTCATTTCATTCAAATCCACGTTGTATTTGTAAATGAAAATCTGGAATTCTAACTTAATATTAAACATGCGCCTTAAATTATACAACTTTGTATACAGAGGTGTAATGTTGGTTGCGTCTAAAGAAATAAATTTTAATGTTGACTAAAACTTAATTAAACGCCACGTCGAGTGGATGCTTAATCAATCAAAGCTGCTTGTCACAATGCGGACAAAGTGATGAATCGAATAATAGTTTCAAGTTTTTTTTTTATACTATTCCCATTACAGGCGGTGAAATTGTCCACTCGACTCTCAACTACACACGCGCCGCACACTATTGCATTATAGAAGACATTTCCGACATTGTTCTGTTAATACGCCGGCTGTGTGGTGTGTTTTTGTCGTCTGCGGTTTGTATTTTCTTCGATTGCGCGCGCGCTTTGTGTTTGATTTATGATCGTCCATGCGTGCTGCCGGCCGCAATTCATACAATACACTCTTCTTACTACTCGTGGTTGGTCGTCGTAAATGTGTTGGTGTTGGTTGTCCGCGTGCAGAAGATGTGTGGTCGCTGTAGTCATTGAAACATGACAATTTGTTAAGACTCAAGCAGCAAACTAGTGAATAAAAGACGCACAGAAATAGAAAACAAAACGTGGCTGGCTATTTCTATTTCTTGGTTTTGCTCTTTGCTTGTTTTCTTTTCGTGCTTGCTTTTGATTTAATGACAAACACATAAATCCCTCATTACTCACCAGAGGAGGAGTGGGTTATGACGGAGGATGAAATATTATCTCATATAATGATACAAATATAATGTAAATAATGTTTTTGTGTATAAATGAATTAGAATAATATTTTTATTTGGGTCAGGGTTGATTATAGCAGTTATTTTATTTTTTGTTTTGGTTGTTGTTTGAAATGACAGAGATGATAAAGTACTGAGATAATTTCACGTTCAACTTGCAAGCGCATGTACTTTTGCGTATAATCCGATCTTAATTTCGCGGATGAGAAGTTCCTCAGCACTTAAACGCTTAAGATAATCATAGCGGGCTTTTTGTACAAGTACTACAAGTTGCGTAGGGATTTTAAACTTCTAAAAGCCTAGGTGTATGCAACTTGCATTACATTTTATTAAAATGGTTGTCTATTGTTGATATTTAAGTTTTAAATCAGATAAAACTCAAATACATATTAAAAGTGTTGAGTTTTGCGCTCTTTCTCTAGTGGCGTTGCGAATCCCACCCAAGTGGCTGAGTGGCTTTCCAGCCACCATGTGCTTTAGTCAGTAGTTAGTTAAGTTTGTTACTTCGTCGAGGGTAGTTCTTTTATGTAAAACTAAGCAACACTGGATTGTTATTGGCGTTTAAATAATAAACTCTCACTTCTTGTTAAAATTTCAACTTTACGCAACAAAAGTAAGGTTATAAGGTTTTTAAATAAATTATTATATTTTAAGCTTTTCCCAAAATTTCCGCGTAGATTTTATTAAAATGCGTCTAAAATACTAATATGGCACTCTAACGCCATCTCGAATTGAAATATATAACTATAAATATGATTAAATCTCCATATCAATTTTCTATCCTTATTTTAAGCCCTTTAAGTTAGATTTTTGCAACAAAAAGTAGCCTATTTGCTTCTCCTAAGTCAAAAATATCTCGATACCAAAATTTATCAAAATTAATTCATTGAATTTTGCATGAAAGCGACACTAACAAACAAAGCTCATATTTGTGATAATATTATTCAAGGTGTATTTATAACATGAATTTGTAGCATTATTTCCTAAATTGAATCAAAAATCTTGAGATTTAATAAATGCGAGATCAGAAAGAAGAAAAATGACAGACAAATAAAATATTCAGCTACAAAGTTAGCACTTGACAATGTCATTTAATAATATTTTGTATTATCTTTAATTGAAATTTAATGATGAACTTTTTTTTGTCTTTTCATTCACTATTCAATGCAATAAGTATTTGCATGTCAAAGCAGTTTCAAGCAAATCTATACCTATAATACATTCCATGATTAAACTTGCCAAAATCAGCTTTGATCATCAACCTGCCAAGCCGCAAATTACAAATATTACATACATGACATACCCACAACTAAAATAGACGAGAAATTCAATTTAAATCCAAATTGGGATTTAAATTACTAAATTTTAATTTCAAATTATTATACCTACGAGTTTACATATAGTCTGTGTGTACTTGTATCTAGTTATTTGAATACTGAATGCAACCTGTCGACATGCCGCGGTGACTGTGGCGACGGCGGTGGAAACATGAAATGCACATGAATCGTTCAGATTCTCTAACCTGTGACAATCGCGTCGGCAGTTTCGGTGGATCATGTGGTAAAGTGTCGCAGGGAGGCGTGCTCAAATGCCACGGTAGATTTAATATTTAGGTCACAATTCACAGCAAACATTACCAAAACGTTAGCGAAAATGCATTAGGTACTTGAATATTAAGAGAAGTTTATGTTGAATTTGCATAGGAGGTTTCTATTCACAGTAATTTTATGAATTTAAAGTGTAAAAAAATTATAGAAACAAAAGTAGTAGTAATTTAATTAAATGCAATAAGCATGTTTATAATTAAGTTTTAGTCAACATTAAAATGTGTTTCTGTAAAGATTTTTTTATAGGGACCCCACAACACATGTGTGTATACAAAGTTGTATAACTCCAAGGCATATATTTAATACTAGCTTTAACCCGCGGCTTCGCTCGCGTTGAATCCATCAAATAAATATTTGAAATCATTATACATAGTTGAAACGGATTGATAGAAAGAATGTATATTTCACTGCTTGGCTAGGATTATCTATGTGAAAAAAATACTACATGCAATAAAGTTTTAAATTTTAGATGGAATGCTAGATGGCGTTAAAGTAGTCAATTAGCCAGATGCAGAGGTATTATTGGCTAAACAATTTCTTTATTTTATTTAAAAATTTTTTTTTATTAAATAAAAAAGTAGCCTATAACCTATCGGGGACCACTAAGAATATGTGTACAAATTTTCATGATGATCTGTTAAGTAGTTGAAAGCACGATAAACTTCAGGACATACGCATTTATAATATTAGTAAGGATATATTTAATCTATGTTAGAATTTTGCATTTTAATTTTCATGTAGGATCTAGTTGTTAATAAAAAATGTTTCATGCTTGGTTGATATACCGCATCTCAACAATGTGAAAATTTTCCTAATATAAGTTTTATTGCTCATTTTCACGCAATTAAATAAATACCTGTACATTCACTTCAACATCGATTGAATAAATCAATTCTTTATGAGCTTCCGACAGCTTTGAAAGTTCAATGTCACGCTCATTGTCCTCGCACGCCGAGTGAAACATTGAGCCGCTTAGTTTCAGCATTTCAAGGTGTTTTTCATATTAAGTTCTGCGGTCGGCATCGTTAACGGTGTTGTTATCGCAAATGGCCGATAAAATGCCGAGGAGCGTCTGCCGACTGCGACAGCCGAATACACGGGAATTGCAAACGGCGAACAAAAAGCGAAAGCAACTAAAAGGAACAATGACGCGTTGCTTGGCGGCGCGTTTGTGAAATTATTCGCAGTGGAGGTTTTTCGCCCGCGGCGCGTCGACGAACAATGCTATTACATTAGTCTAAATGCGTTCAAGCACAGCTTCAATCTTACACTTACAATCTTTGTCAACTGCGTAAGAAGAAAGAAACAATTCTCATTAACGTTTATGTTATAGAACATGTATGCAATTTAATGCATTTAATTAAATTACAACTACTTTTACCTGTTTCATTTTTTGTTGACAGTAAATTCATAAAATTATTAAGAAACTAGCTTTAACCCGCGGCTTCGCTCGCGAATATCTAAAATAATGAAGTTGCTTCCGTACGCGTCTGTAGTCACAGAAGAAGTAACAATGAAGTAGAATGGCGGGAAGTTTAAAATGGCTGAAAGTATAGTCTATGGAAGTATAGTGTACAGTCTCCATAGTGTAGTCAATTGGATTTGATGTTGACGTAGCTGTCGGTAATACAGTGTGATAATACAGTGTGATGGTACTATAGTACTTAGGTTTGAGCTTCATTGCTGGAATGCTAGATGGCGTTAAAGTAGTCAAATAGCCAGATGCAGAGGTATTATTGGCTAAACAATTTCTTTATTTTATTTCAAAAATAATTTTTTTTATTAAATAAAAAGTAGCCTATAACCATTCGGGGACCACTAAGAATACGTGTACAAATTTTCATGATGATCGGTTAAGTAGTTTTTGCGTGAAAGTGTAACAAACATCAGGACTTTCGCATTTATAATATTAGTAGGGATTAGGTTCCCCTGCGACTTCGTCCCGGTAGTGTTTAATAAAAATGTAATTCGTTTTTACTCTTTTGTTCTAGACATTGTACGAGTATGTGTCAAGTCTATCAATAAGATTCGCAATTTTATTTTAAAGAAATTAATTATATAAAGAATTGCTAATAATGCACTTCAGCCTGCCATCTCGGATTCAACTATTTAACTATAACTATGATTGAATCACAATGCCAACTTGTATCTTATAGAAACAGGCTGTCTTTAGGGTTTTTTCCGGCAATTATTCGAATTTTTCTTGCCGTAAAAACCATTTTTGGATTTTAACAAACATTTTAAAAGGAGAATGGACCAAATTGGTCTTGGCGATGTTGAGTTATGCGCTTTCCAACAAATTTTTGCGCTTAATTTTAATATTACAGATGTTTTACTATGTTCCACAAAATAGAGCTTGCAAAGGGTCTAAAACTTAGGTTCTTTATAAAATAATTATAATTAAACAATAAAAAGTCCTTTTTGCAAACAATATTTCAATTATTTGTTAAATTTTGTTTACTTTGATAGATTACACACACCTATGTGTTTATACTCTGTGCACAATCGAAACATGATGAGAACTGGTGAATAAAAACGCTTTTTGCGGCTGGCAGGACTTGATTAATGTGTAATCTTGTTCATGACTCGCATCGCCGATGCACGGTACACCCAGCTCACGGTACGTTTCGCTAATCCGGCGCACGGATTAAAGTGCATTGCATAGCTTGCTCACCTCTTTCGCCTCAGCTCTCAACGTATCAAGCTACTTTGTAAAGCTTTTAGAGTAAATCTTTTAAACAAACAGGATTTTTTCTTCGCAAATCCAACGGTGCCAACAGATAAACAAAACAAAAAAATAACACCGTTGTGTTGAGGTTGATATTCAACGAAATTACGTTTTAATTGGATCTAATGTTCATCCTGTATATTATCATGTCGTTTGCGTATTATCAGATCATGCTCTATGGGTAGGGGCGTGAGGATGCTGATGGTGGCAGGTGACAACTGGTTGGTTATGTTTTTATTTGTGTCACGTTGTATTTTGTATTGTAATTAGATTCACGTTCAGTGTCAATGTCAATGTCGGAAGATATTCATAAGTTTTTTGCTCTAGGAAAGAAATTGTATATTTTTTGCTTAGAAAACACGCATAGAGGGAATAAATAAAACTCAAAAAATAGTTTTTGAGGCATAATTTCGTTTTTACTGTAAAAATATCAAAATTTTGTATTAAATGTGTAAAGTAATAATTTTAATCACGTTAAATTAGATTTCGAGTAAGTTAATGCATAAAACAACTTTTTAAGTGTCTAAAAATTGTTTTATAATTTTATTTTGGTATTTAAAACTTACTTTTTACAAACGAGTGTTTATAAAATAACGTTTTTAACGTTTTTAATAATATTTACCTCGGTTTTTGTGGTTTTCTTCTTTATTTTATCACCAAATTATAAAAACATTCGCAATTTGTAGATTTACTGCTTTTACCAACGTCAAAAACAATTTTGTACTCATTGCAAAGCAAAAATATGAATTTTTATTAACAAAATACGATAAAAAAAATCACCAAATTTAATAATTTTTCTAAAAATAGAATTTTGTATAATCACTAATTCTGTTGCTTAAAAATAAAACCAAAAATAAATTTAATAGAAATACGCAGATTATTATTTTGCATAAACAAGTTGTATTGTTATATTGTTCAGTGCTCTTTTGACGTCGTCAAATCCCGACCAACTCACCAACATTTCGAAATAAATTGAAATATCGATTTGTGCCACTGCTCATCATTGCAAAAGTTGGCGGCTTGTTTCGGCGTTTTTCGCCAACTTTTATATTAGTATCTTGTTATGTAGAAATGCGCCGCGGCTTTTTCGGGCATTTTTGCCACGCTGTTTGCCGAACTTTTCTCCTCCACGCAAACAATTAAATTTAAATGTGTTGAAGCGTGTTCAATTGAGTTGTTTTGTGTGAAGAGGCTTAACTTTTTGTTTCGCTTTTTGACAAGCGGATGAGCATTCTTGTGCTCTATATATAACACGTAATAAATTAAAACTTTTAAATGTCACAGCCGGCAAACAACATATTTTTTAGTTTTAGTTTTTAATATCCAGTGAGTGAGATTTTTATTTTTGTTTTTATTAAATCGTTGGGAATTTTATTAAAAACTACAGCGTGCACTGGCGCTTCCTATTTCGCAGTGCATTAATCAACACATTTTTGTTGGACACAAACTGCAATTAAAATAATTTACAACTCTTTCGTGTAGCGTAAATGTAAAATATTATTTGGGAAGTTACTAAATTGATATAAATTGGGAAAGGTATCATGTTGGTAGTAAACTGTTTTAATGTAGGCAACTAATGTAACGTATAACATAATGTGTGTAAGCAACTGCGCATGTCAAACAAGCAAAAGTGCAGGCCGCTTGCGCCTTGAGCGCGAGTGACAGTGAGTAGTCAAATATAAAGACAAAATCTATGTGTCTGAATGTTCTTTTACATTTAATAAAAGTACCACTTTGTTAAAAATAAGTAATTAGTGTTAAATATAGTCGTTGTATTAATAATAGTGAGTTAATATGGTTTCAACGTTAACTGAATGACCGGTACTTTATTTTGAGGTTAGTTTTTCAAATGAAAAAACGTGTTGCTGCTTGAAATCTGTGATGTTAAAAACTGAATTGTGTTCTACGTGTAGAAACAGTACGTGCAGACGTAGGTGAGTCATTTTATATGTATTTTCTTTACTTGTTGCACATAAGATTGCAATAATATTGATCACAGTTAAGAAAATATTGTTGCAATCATTTTATTCACTTTATTTTGTAAATCGGAATGATTGTGTATTATTACACAATGGCTACAAGTTAAAATAGTTTTCCTTTGCGCATACATCGTTATTTTTCTCCATCATTCTACGAATTTGTCAGTACATTTAACGTTTTACTTTATTCCACCACAACACACTCATACACTGCTGCCCTCTCATGACTTTTACTTTACGCTCACTCCAAACATCTCTCCAGCAGAAGAATTTAATTTAACGTAATTATGCATTAAGCTAGATAAAGCATATAGTGCGCACTGCGCAGCGCGGCGTAAATGCGCCATAACAACGCGACGGGGCGGCAAACTACGCGAGCGAGAAGAATACAAATGTGTGCGACACGCGTCGTTTCGCCGTTTAACTGCGCGACGTGTGCTAACTATCAAGTGCGTGCGCAAGTTTTATTCGCAGCAAATGTAAACTTTTGAGATAATACACTCACTAAAACATAATAGAGATCTGATTCAATAGCCAACCAAATGTGCGCAGAACAAACTTATTTATGAGTCATGACTCCCACGGAATTGCTGATAAGCAAATTCGTTATCCTGAAAGTTTATTTTTGATGGTGGCATGACACAGCACTATAAATGTTTACCGGGCGGTTTATTACCTTCATTAGTGCGGAATTTATTCGAGAAGGACAACTTGTTACATGGAATAATATTATACAGAAATTCTTAAATTAATTAAGTGTTTTTTGTGGGAAATAATTACAAGTAATGAAGTTATTATTTGAAAAAGTTAAAAATTTATATAAAAAAATTGCTTGTTCTGGTGTTGTTCGCCAACTCAAAGCATAGTACAGAAATTCTTAAATTTATTAAGTGTTTGAAGGGAAATAATTGCAATAATGAAGATATTATTTGAAAAAGTTAAAAATGTATATAAAAAATGATTTGTTCGGAAGTTGTACCATAACTCAAAGTATTGTACAGAAATACTTACATAAATTAAGTGTTTTTGTGGGAAGTACTACAAATAATGAAGTTATTATTTGAAAAAGTTAAAAATTTATATCAAAATGACTTGTTCTGTTGGTGTACGCCAACTCAAAGCATAGTACTGAAATTTTAATAATTTATAAAGTGAAAGCTTGTTAAATAACTTGTAAATATTTACTTTTCAACACTTCCGATGGGTTTATACCTATATATTTAAATGTATTACAAAGTTGTAACTTCATCTTTTGCTAAAACTTCCCAAAACACATTTGTACTTGCAGGTAATCTAATAGTGTGGTAGGTTTATGTAATAAAATATTTTACACACGGCTCACAACTCTCAACTTACATCCATTACATGCAACACGAGGGATTGCAAGTTTTCCAATTTTCAGCCCGGAGTATGGCTACAAAATAAACAAAATTTACGTATGCACTCCAACAATTTTCGGTTAGTCTTAGTCCTAACATGACGTGAATGACAGCTCAAATTTACGCCAAAAATTTCCTCCACAAAAAAAGAAAACAAGACAAAAATTTTGATTTTTGTTTTCTTTCCGGTTTAATGATTAAAAAATCTAAATTTTATTATAATCCGCGCAGCTAATTAATATCTCTCCATGCTTGCAGATAGAAAACGTCTGTCGCTGTACAAATGAAATTAATTTTCGTCGAAAGTAATTAAGACGCCTCGAGTTGGCATAACTGCGTTAAAACTGCGCGAAAACAGTTCAATTGCTGCGGGACAGCGCCCAAGGCCGTTGAAATTGCCTTCTGTTCGCTGCCTTTGTTTTTGTTTGTTTGCGTAGTTCGGAATTTTTCCGGAATGTTTTATAGTCGTCGCTCTACGCGAGTTTACAGCTTTCGCGCCTTTCTTTCACTGGCCTGTGCTTGAGTTTAATTATGTCAAGCACATGATCAATGTTTTTCACTTTTGAGCTTTCAAATAATGCTCACGATTAAACAATTTATATCTGCACAAAGAAAATAATTTAATTTAAAAATCGCGAAGGGTATGCAACCAATATTACATTTTTTGTATTTTTGGTTGTCTAGAGTAACATATTTATTATTTACTAACTTAAAAACTACATTTTGAACTTAAAAGGAGGTTATGTTGTTTTTATTTGTTACATTTTCATGAAAACACATTTTTCTAGTCAAAAACCATTTTAAACACTTATTTGTAATAAAAAATAATGATTCTACTTCCAAAAAACGACTGAACGCTTGATTTTCCACATGGATACTGGATACAAATTTTATAACGCGTTATTGGTTGCCTACACTAAAACCAGCATAACCTAACTGCAGTTCTATTCCTATCTTTGTGCTTGATGCACCTCATGCGCCTTATCAGTTTTCTGCTTGCATGCTGCATTTATTTTTGTTTGGTTTACACGTTGACGGATACAGATTGGTCCCCAGCAGATATCCTGCCTCGCTCCGGGCTCCACCACTCCGGCCATTAGACGCAGAACGGTATAGAAAACCGAAGTTTGCTTCCCTGCTACGGAACGAACCTCTTTTGCTCCTGTTGCAGTTGATGCTGATCCGGCCGCTGATATGCTCATAGTCATGCCAACGCTGGCTCTGACGCTGATGGAAAACACGCGAGTCTAGCGCGGAAAATCTGAGCGCCGCGTGCGCAGAATTTTAACAAATGGTCGCTCGTACTTTCGGCCATTAGGATGTCACAACTGATGACGTGCGCTAAATCACTTGCTTGCTCATTCGTAGAGTCGACGCGCGCCGATTTCACTTCTTAACTAATCCATCAGTTCATTTTTCTTCACATTCTACTGAATTATTTAGTCATTCAATGGAAATTTTTGTATAAAATTCAATTTGATCAAAATTTCTTTTTGAATGCCGTTCTGCTTTTATTTGATCTTCAAACATTCTAAGCATCAAGCATGATTGAGTATATTGTGACAATTTTCGCGCGTCAAACATCGCTTTCTTTAACTTGTGTATTTCCATTTCAAGTATTTTTCATTTTCTTTCTTTTGATTTCGCTCGGTTGCACCTCAGCAGCGGTAAAATTCACGTGAAAAAATATACGCGTAAAAGGTGGCGTCTTTGCGAGGGCCGTCTTGTGTTATTTTATGATTGATTGCGTTGACTCGATGGCGGAAAGCAAACTTTTAATGGCGCGACAAGACGGAAGTCGGTTGAAAAAATAACGCCGAGCAATAGGGACGTCGCGACGCTAATATACACTTACACGCACGTTGGTGGCGGGCGTATTCTCGTGTAACATTATTTTTTGCGCTGCTTCCGCTCGGCGGACGTGGAGACCTCGTCGGTTTTATATTGTTTTGCTGCGACTGTCAACGATGGTGTTTTCCGGTTTGCATCAGACGATGGAAATAGCCAGATACAAAAAGAAGGATTAGGAAAAGACCTAATTAAATATTCATTGCGTTTTTTATTTTTATTTTTGTGGAAATTTAAAAATTTCATTTTTTTGTTAAAAAATAGTTTTATTTTATGAAATATGAATTGTGACGTTACCACTGAAATTATTCAAGTATATAAATTGAATAAGTGTTGAATGTGTTGATGGTGATGACAGACGACGTCTGCATTTCAAGTCTTGCGGTGAAAAAAGTGCATGAGACTCGTCCGTTTTCAGTTAAAGAAGTTTGTGCCGCCCGAATACGCTGCGCACTGCATAATGGCAACATTGCGCATATATATTCTCACTCATCTGTCGCATCCGGTGTGCGAGTGCACACGCTGAATAGGAAGATTTTTAAATGCAATCGTAGCAAACTAGCGCCGCCATTGCGACGGCGGCGACGACTTCGGCAACGAGTTGGCGGACAAAAGGCATTAGTGGGCTTCGTATTTTTCATCTTGAATATACTTTTGCGCCAGTGCATTGATACGCCCAGTGCTGGTGGCGAAATGCGGAATATTATTTTGTGGTGGGTGGCAAGTTGAATGCAGGAAGAAGAAAATTTGATAAATAGCTTCATTAGTATGTGAAATGCGGGGGTATTCTTATAAAATGGGAATAAATTGTGAATTGCAGTTTTTAACAGCGTTAAAAATATGAAAATATATTGTTGTGATTTTTATAATCACTTTTAAATAGTATTTTGATACCAGTTAAAAATTGCGCTTGATATTTTTTATGCTAATTTTAGAGGAATTAAATTGGAATTTAATTTTCAATTTATATCATAATTTGATCGCTTATTTTTATTATTATTATTATTACCCTAGATGGCGCCAGAGAAGTGACGTCGGAGAAAAGTTGTTTGATTTCATTTCATTCTCTGCATATCTTTACACTTTAGCCATTTTGCAATAAAAGTTTTTAATAGAATTAACCTCTCATTTAATAAATAAATAAATTAATATGCGTTGTGTATTTCGTTTGTGTAAGTCAAAAAAAGTTATGCATGGTAAAATGATAATAACTCATCTCAAACAACAGTTTTTTAATACCTACTTTGGTAACTTAATTTAAATTTTTAAATATTTGAGAAAATGTGAAAATAAGTTTAATTTCCAGCAGGAAATGATAAGTTTTTCGCTGTGGGACGCCTTAGTTTAAACTTTGCGCTTTAAGCCCGCAGCGCCAACTTGAGTTTGAGTTTTACTTTTGAATCGATAATGGCCTTACTCAGATAGTTTTTCCCGCGGCAACTTTCTTGCAAACACAGATCTAAGCGCATTTCCGAATGTTGAAAAGATTAAATGTGTTTTATGCAATTAAGTGTACATTCACGTATTTTCAAAGTTTATTGTAAGAAGCACATAAATGTAGAAATCTTTTTGACGTAATAAATACATTAAAAGTTAGAACATTTTATCAAGAAGTGGTTAGTAATATTTATAAATTGCAACATTTTAATATTATTTGATTTCAATTCGGAATATTATCTGTAATATAAAAATGAATTGCAAAATCTGTTGGAAGCGCATAACTCAACAACGCCTAGAATAATTTGGCCAATTATTTTTTTTAAATGTTCGTTAAAGTCCAAGGATGGTTTTTAGTGCGAGAAAAAATCGAATAATTGCCGCTAAAACCCAAATACAGCCCTTTTCTATTGGAATAAAGTTGGCATTGAGATTCAATCATAGTTATAGTTAAATAGTTGAATCCGAGAGGGCGCGCTGAAGTGCATTATTGGCAATTCCTTATATAATTAATTTCTTTAAAATAAAATTGCGAATTTTATTAATAGAAGTGACACATACTATGTCTAGAACAAAAGAGTAAAAATAAATTACATTTTTATTAAACATTATCGGGACGAAGTCGCGGGCAATATTTTAATATTATTTGATATTAAATCGGAATATCATTTGATAATAAATATAGTATTTTCACTTTTAGGTATAAAATATATTTTTAATTGCAATTAGTTTAATTTGAATAACTAAATTTTATGAT
This sequence comes from Dalotia coriaria, assembly GCF_025399875.1. Lineage (NCBI taxonomy): Eukaryota > Metazoa > Arthropoda > Insecta > Coleoptera > Staphylinidae > Dalotia > Dalotia coriaria. Next base: position 9,859,680 of record NW_027045445.1, read on the forward strand.
ATCACTAAAAACTCTGCAATTATAGTTATCGTTAATCATTACTCATAAAATGTCAATTAAATAACAAGCACATAATCATAACAACCTGTCCATTGAATAAAACATAAATTTATATATCCGTATAAACATGATAGGTTGTTATAATGGCCCCGGCGCTCAATTATTACTTCCCCGAAAATAAAACATAAAATGTATACGTTGCTACAAAGCAAAATACAAGTATGCGATGCTTCCGCGTTTTTCCAAAAATTTCCTCGGCCGAAAAAAAAACAAGCAACCACTCTGCATATGAAAAGCACAGATATAGTTCAATACCTCTCAACGCTGCTCTTTGTTAGCTCGCATTATCATGTTTGCAACTTTTTTCCTCTCTTTACGGACGCAGCACATACTCAGCAGTCAAAAGCAAGCTCTCATACACAGAAACATACACACACACAGTATAAAGATAACCAACCTACTTGCAAATGCTCGCGATATGGAAATAGACGTATAAAGTAAAATCGCACTTGGCTTATTCCAGCAAGCCGGAATAGCTTGGCCATTTCATTATTACGTTTTAGCTTTTGGGCATTTCGACCTTTTGAAATTGATGTATGTACACGTAATATGTGAGCCTTCATCATCAAAAGGCATATTTGGAGCCAATCGTATAACACTCGGATGTGCAAATATTTATTAGGAGTTGTGCTCATTTTAGAGGAATTAGATCGGAATTTAATTGGCAATTTATTTCATAATCAACTTAAATGTTTTATTTTTCTGGCCATAGATGGCGCTAATGACATTGAGGTTTGTTTTCCACAATTTTGATTTAAGTAGCGCCATCTAGTGGCTGTAAACTTTGTAGTTACGATTAAGTCATTTATGTTTCCACTTTATATGCACATATGCAAATCAAATATGTGCAGAATTAATATTTACCTAGAGTAATACCTTTTAAAACAATTTTCAATGTTTTACTGGAAAAAAACGTGAATAAAGTCTAGTATTCATAAATATTCACCGTAAAGATTTGTTGCACATTTCAAGACAACAAATTATTACAACTTTTGCTTTTTTTGCTTTAAAACAAGTTATTTGCCTACATTTGCCGAAAATCTTATTTTTATGTTCCTAAATAGATACATTTGAGGTTAATTTTTCACAATTTTTATCCCGCGCCATCTAGCGGATTTAAATGTTATCCCTACGATTTAGTTATTAATGTTCTCACTTTATATGCACACTCGCAAATCTAATATGTACAAAATTAATATTTGCAGTGCGTAATATTTATACGCGCCATTTAATAACCGAATGAACACTAATCACTTTACCTCCCGTGTGCTGTGCAAGCACAAAAACTCCACAAGCGATTGCAAGCGCAATAGCGCCACGTGAATGTGCAATTAATAAATGAATTGCAATTACACCGCGATCGCCGTTTCCATCTGACGTTTGCCTGATATTAATGCGTGCCAGTCATGAGTATGGCGAATATGGCGTAATGGCCAGAAGTGGGCATGAGTGGAGGCCGAAGTGGCTAATCGAATTAAAAAAGCCGCGCGCGCGAACTACACGCACCCTAAAAACCAGTCGGCCACACACAGCTGGCGCGCAAATTCAATTCGTTTCATTCCGTCGAATTATATCCGTTATAATTCATCTCCTTGCATTTCATTTTGATTTCCTCGGTGAACCATGGAGTTCTCTTAGCAAAAGGATTCGGTTTCTTGATGATCTTCCTGCCTAGCGCTTCTTCGGCAGCCTGTTGTATGTTGCTTTTCAGCCTTTCCCATGCCGTATCAACGTTATCTCCTTCTTGTATGTTGTTGTTTGTAACTTTCTCCTTCAGTCTGTTAGCATATAGTTCTCTGGTTGTTTGGTCAGCTAGTCCTTCTGTTTTTATTTTTGTGCGCTCTTCGCATGTTTTTGCTTGTTTCTTTTGGAGGGATATTAGTCTCAGCTTCCCAATCACGAGGGCATGATCGCTTCCTATGTCTGCCGAGGTTAAGCTTCTTACATCTAATATGCTGGTTGGTGGAATTACTCGGTTTGTCACAATGAAGTCGATTGTTGATGTGTGTCCCCTTGAGTTACAATACGTGTGTTTGTGTTGTTGTTTGTGTTCGTAATATGTGTTATTTATTCGTAGTTCGTTGATTGTGCATAGGTTAGTCATCAGCGTTCCATTTTCGTTTTCTGTTTCCTCGTTGAATCTCTGCTTAACTCCGGGTATGATTCTGTTGCCAATCCTTGAGTTAAAGTCTCCTAGGATGATAGTCGCTTCGTTCTTATGGCTGTCTAAAACATGTTGCAGTGAGTTAAAGAATTCTTCTCTTACGTCTTGGGGTCTGCAGTTTTCTGGAGCGTAAATACTTATAATGTTGGTAATGTTGGTGCGTTTCCTGTCTAGCAGCAGTTTTGCGTGTATTATTCTGGCTGAAACGTACGTGATGTCTATAATGTGATCTACTAACTTTTTGTGAAACATGATTGCGACTCCTTTTTGCTCGCTCGTTCCTCTCTACACCGCTGTATGCTAGTAGATAATCTCCAACTACTGCCTGACCTTTTCCCTTTTTCTTAGTTTCTTGAAGTGCGCAGATATCAATGTGGTGGTTTCTTAATTCTTGCTCCATTTCTTGGTCTCTTCTGTTGAGCGATTTTATGTTCCATGTGGCGATTTTAAGGTTATGTTTTTGTAATCTTCTCTTTGTCCGTGTACTTTGCTTGGGTTGTCGTCGTTGATCTGTCCGTAACCGAGGCCCTTGTCTGGTTCTATGAGCACTGATGTTTTTTACGTAGGGTAGGTCGCTGGCCTCACCCTACAACCCTCCTTCTTTGTCCGGGCTTGGGACCGGCGTCGGTGTGTGATGCAGCGACGGCGAAGAACGCAAGAATCATACGAAAGTTACAAACAAATCCGCAGAGAAACGCACGAGTTAGTACGGAAGACGAAATCCGAACACTGGAGGATCTTCTCAAAACAACTAGAACATGACTTCTATGGAACCCAAAAGACAGTATGGAAGACCATAAGAAACCAGAGAAAAGAGCTCACAGAACTGGTACAAGCAAAGGGAATAGACAAAGAGACCTGGATAAACTACATCAAACATCTATACCGGGACACAAACCAGGAGAAACCTAATATCTCAGTCAACATACAACCTGATGAACCAACCATAGTAAGCATATCTGAGGTGGAAACAGAACTCGCTAAACTCAGAAACAGAAAAGCCAGTGGCCCGGACGGAATACCCAATGACCTCCTGAAATACGGCGAAGAAGTGCTCGCGGCCGAAATTACGAAACTTATCAACATCATCCTGAAGCATCAGAGAGTACCAACTGAATGGAAATTGAGCACACTAATAATGATGTTTAAGAAAGGAGATAAGCAAGAACCATCCAACTATCGAGGAATAGCTCTGCTAAACACCACCCTGAAACTAACAACTCGATTACTAGCGAACAAGATATTAGCACACACCACACTATCAGACGAACAACAGGGCTTCAGGAAAGGAAGGTCCTGTAACGACGCAATATTCATAATAAGACAGGTGAAGGAAAAAGCCGTGGAGTGGAACAAACCGGCTTTTCTTTCCTTCGTGGACCTAAGGAAAGCGTTTGACAGAGTGCAGCTCCAAGACATAACCAGCATACTCCGAAAAGAAACATCGCATCTGATATCATCAATACTATAAGGGACATCTACAACAACAACGAACTGCAACTAGCAATAGCCGAACAACGCACAGACCCCATAAAAGTAGGAACAGGGGTAAGACAAGGCGATTCCCTAAGCCCCCTGCTATTCAACTTCATCATGGAAGAGATAATTGCAAGAGTCCGACGCTGTAAAGGATACCAGATGGGGGGGAAAGAGCTGAAAGTTGTGTGCTACGCGGACGATGCCGTGCTAATTTCCGATAGCGAAGACAACCTACAACGCATGATTCACCAGTTTAACATTGCCAGCAAAGCCCTCAACATGGAGATAGCAACAGAAAAAACCAAATGCATGGTCATCGCACCACATCCAATAAGATGCAAACTTGAAGTCGATGGACAAATCGTACAACAAGTGAGCGAGTTCCGATATCTTGGTATAAACATATCCAGCAGTGGAGGAGTGGAAAAAGAAGTAGCAGAGCAAGTTGAAAAGGGCCTGAGAATAGCAGGATGCCTAAGGAACACGATTTGGGACAACAAACATCTAAGAACAGAGACGAAAGTTTCCATCTACAAGGCAGTAGTCAGGCCCATATTTACATACTCGGCAGAAACGCGTGCAGAGACGACAACCACACAGAGATTGCTCACCACCGCGGAAATGAGGACACTAAGAAACATAGATGGCAAAACACTGCTCGACCGGATAAAGAACGAAGACATCAGAAGAGCGTGCAACAACATAGAAGACATAACACAATGGTGCAAAAGACGCAAAATCGAGTGGAACGAACACATAGAACGGATGGACGAAACCAGAATAGTCCGAATAGCCAGGGACAAATCGCCAAGGGAAAGCGATCCCTGGGAAGACCCCGAAAGAGATGGAGCGACCACCTAAACCCTGTCTGAAGTAGGAACAGGCAATATGCCTACATAAGAAGAAGAAGAAGAAGAAGAAGATAATTCATCTCCGAGTTCGTAACATTCACGCCGGGAAACATTGATACTTAACAATTTACAACACTTCACTCTTAATTTTATTTGCGTCTAAATATTTGATGCGTTGTCTCGTAATTAAATTAAATAATTAAATAGGAAAGAGGAATTTATTTTTGCCTTCAGCGCGTTGGTTGGTGTTATATTCTGTGTTCCGGTTTAGATGTTTGTATTTGTTTTCTTTACCGAGTGCAATCGAATAAATCACAATTTATTTCATGTTTACATAACAAATTGCTTTCTATTGCGTTTGACACTCGTTGAAAAACCACTGATAAAAAACATCATTAAAAAAATACTATTGTACTATAGGCAACACAGAATGCATTGCATTGATACAATTATGAATAATAAGTTGCCTATATATAAAAAATAATTATTTTTTTGTGTTCTTTTTCATACTCGGTATTAAATCCGTCTAAACGTAGAAGATTAAGATTGAGATTAACGCTTGGGTTTATTTTCTTGTCGATTAAAGGTGTGTATGTGTGTTTGTGTACATTTAATTGGAATTTTAATCGCATTTCGCGTCGCATTTCAATTATGTAACCGAGATGAGTTTTCGAAATACTTTCCGCGCACGCTCCCCTCGACCCCCTGTGACAACTCGAATTACATCCCTCACAAATGACACCCTTAAAAAAATTAAAGAAAAACGAGTTGCTGCACGGATTTCTGCCCACCCGCGTCTGACGTCTTCAAATTGTCCTTGACAGATTTCACACTTTACGCCACGATCAGCACAATCTAAGAAATGTCTTTTTGTGTTTCAAATGTTTTAAGCTATCGCAGCACATTTGCGAAAGCAGCGTCACCGCAAATATGAAAATTTATGTGCATAAATTAATGCGCGTTATTAAAAACAGCGGTCGCGGTCTGGTTTCCCTACTTTTATTTCGTAGCAGTTTCCATCGCTTGCGGGTGGAAAGGAAGGCGTTGCGCGCACGCTCCAATAAAGAAAAACAAATTGGAAAATGCGGGCCGACGCGACGAATTAAATTGAAAGCACTCCTTGCTGCTGGGAGCGTACTTAGGAAGCACTTTCCACAATATACAGCTTGAATCACTTATTAAAAATCATTTTCCACTCAAATGTGTGTAATCCAAATTGGACTTACCAGTTGACTTGTTAAGTCTTGCGCGTGGCGCGCGGTGTTTTTTTCTGCTTCATCTTGTTTTAAGCATAATGAATGCATTATTCCTGCCGCATTAATATTCGACATGTGTTGTTTTAAGAAAGTCCGCAAAATACACGAGTTTTATTAAGTCGCCATGGGGGTAATTTAAATAAATTTCGAAGTTGAACTGTTTTGACTTTACAATTTATTAATTTGTAGGCGACCGACATTGTGTTTCCTGCGGACATTAATTTTTGGGTTGAAGGAAATCTGGTTGCCTACAATAAAATATGCTTAAGTCACAAATTACCATTAAGTTGATTATTACTTTAAAAAAATTTGTTAAAAAGAGGAAAATAATCAAATGTTTTTATGTTTTTAGCCGTTGAGTGGTCAACTTTATGTTATTTTTGGTACATATGCTTAATGTGTGCAGATAAAATATTTCTGGAACAATAATCTATCTATAAAATAAAAATCAATCGCAAAATCTGTTGGTAAGCGCATAACTCGACAACGCCTAGTCTAATTTGGCCAATTCCTTTTTTAAAATGTTCCTTGAATTCCAAAGATGGTTTTTACGAAGAGAAAAGTTTGAATAATTGCCGGGAAAACACTAAAGACAGCCCTATTCTATAGAATAAAAGTTGGCATTGAGATTCAATTATAGTTATAGTTAAATAGTTGAATCCGAGATGGCGCGCTGAAGTGCATTGTTATCAATTTTTTATATAATTAATTTCTTTTTAATGAAATTGCGAGTCATATTCATATAATTGACACAAGCTATGCCTGGAACAAGAGAGTAAAATCGAATATTTGTTTATAAAATCAACAAATAATAGTTTTTCTTAACAAATATCATTGTTCCACACAAATTAACGTGAATAAAGTTCAGTATTCATCAGTATTTACATTAAAAATCTGCAGCACCAGTCATTTAACAAAATTTTTTCTATTGACATAAAAAATAGCAAATACTTATAAATTTAACGTTTTTTTTTTTTTTCTTTTACCAATTAATTATTACTTAAAAGCAACTATCTATTCATCCTTGTAAATTTTTAACTATTTTAAATGTTTGACACTCCCGAGAGCAGAGTTTACGAGTACTACCCCTGCAATATAAAGTTGTTCACTTACATTCGTAGAAAATCGTGGCACGCGAGTGCCGCAAGCGTTAATTCCTGATATCCATTATAACTTTTCCTAATCGCGAAATACACCCGCTTGCTCTTCCTCTTCTCGAACTTTCAAAACACATATGTGTGACTACTCTGAGTGCAACTTGCGGTGTACAACTAAATTAAACAAATATGAGGGTACGAATACACTAGATATCAAATACAAGGTAAACACCAATACTAACTCAAGCGTCAACTATCACCGGGCGTATGCAATCGAAGTTGATAACTTTCTATCAGGAAGCTAATAGCTAATTAGTAATTTATGCAACGTACAGTTGTCATGAGTGTACTTAATAATTTATAGACATGTAGACATCATTATGGGACATTAATTGGTTTTCAGTTAGTTGTATATTTGTTGCTTAGTTGGGAAATAAATATATTAACAAGTTAATAGAAAGAGTTTTCAGAGAAAAAATAGGAAATGTTGTATTTTATATTTATTATTTATATTCTATAAAATTTATTTATAACTTTATTTTTACTTTCACGAAAAATGGTACTTTACACACGGATGGGTAAGGCCATGACTAAAGTACTTTAGTCACGCGTGGGTTTTAGTCATAGGTTCTCGAAACTGTGAAAAAACTGGCGCTTTAAAGGTGGAAGTACAAAAATATTATTATTTAGCACTAAACTATAAAAGTAACTTTTTAAGTTTTCTAATAATAAACGTTTAATAATAATGATAAGGGATGTCATTTTGGTGGTTCTAATTTTTTAATTCCTGCAGTAAACATGGTTAATGGATGTTAAATTGGATTTTCAACTGTAATTCAATCCTGTGACATTAAATTTACTACAAAATGCGAATATTTGAAATAATCCTGATCATATTTGGGTTTATAAACTGAATTAAAGTGAAATAATGTTTTATCTCGTATTTAAATGTTTTATATTCAACAAAGTTCTAACTTTAATAATGTGCCATCTATAAATTACTTTTATGTATGCAACCAAAAATACATTTCCAAAAGACATCAACATATTTGGTTGCATATTATAAACCTATGTAACTTGAAGCTTTTGTTAACCAGAAAAAAAATTGAACGAAATTTCACGTTTGCGACTTTTCATCAGTATTCTATCACGATTGCCAAACTAATATTTTCCGGTAGATATATACGCCGCCTTGCCTCTTTCTTGCCTCGCCGATGTTGGCGTGTCGGCTTTATTCTCAGGCGTCATCATCTCTTGGCGTCGTTGGCGGCGGCGTGCGCACTTTTGTACCTTTATTTTCCGCTTTTCCGCAATCTGCACGCGCGCGTGCACGAAAGTCGCCACAGCGGCAGGAAGAGCGCGCGACGTTAAGTTCAATCAAAGTGGGATTCGAACGTTCAACACCAATATGCGATTCATTCATATATTCTTCATTCTTATAATACCCGTTTGGCAGCCCGTGGGGCTTTTCACACGCGCGCGCGCGTTTTTTTCCTGATTTTGTGCGCTTTTCCTCGCCCCCATTCTTAGGTGCTTATTGTGTCTTGATCAAGATATAGACGCACGGATTGAATGGGGCGAAAATTATGAGTAGGTACATAATGTAATTTCTGAATGAATTGCCTAATTTGTACAAATAAAATCCACATTGCACAAATTTACAAATTTCCCCCGAGCGCACGCTTCCGTAGTTATAAATTACCGCCGCCCAAATTGGTAGCGTAGCATTTTCCGGCACGAAATATGTCCACCCCTCGTTTGCATCCCGTTTTAACACAAATTAAGCCACTGTTTATCAAATGTAGCCGCGCCATATTGATTTTTTTAATTCGCATCATTCACCGGCCGCCATAACCCCCCACCACCACCACCCCGCCAACCCTTCATTCATTCACCCTTCTGCACGCTTCTTCCTAAAACGGGATTCTTTTCATGTGAAATATTTTCCACTTTGCTGCATATATTGACTTTTCCGAGGGTTATAACCACGTACGACATCCCCACCCGTTTGACCGTTTTCATTATACACACTACATGCATAAATGAACTTTAATCCTCGCTTCGAGCACAACACACACACATACACATACGAATATAGAACCATTAGGTATTAAGAAACGAACGAACAACCTGTTTGCCAACCGCACAACAAGTTTGTTAACCTCTCCAGCGCCTTTGTTGCACCTTCTCCGGGAGTTCTTGTAAAGTCAGCCAATCGAGACGCGGCTTTTGCTATGGCCCGGTGCTCTGTTGTAATTACACGTTGGTGTGCGTGATATTTAAATAAATTAAACACACCGGCGCACGGAGGAGGCCGTTCATTACAATAAAACAGCACGAACGCCCGCGCGCGGCGAGCGAAACGTGGTCAATTGCAGTCAGAAGCAACAGTTTTGTGGTCTCGTGCTGTTGTTCAAACGTAATGAACCCTCTCGACGCGAAAAAGCCGAATTAGCAGGGTATATTTTGTCTAATAGCGCAGCGCATTGTGTATAATGTAATTTACGCCTTTTAATTTTCCGACAATTTAGTGCAATTATCTTGTTATTTAACTGCAACCAACTATACATACAACTACACCTAATACATGTAGTGGTAATGTTGAGTTGGTTGCATAACAATGTGAGTAGATTATATTGGCTTACGGAATAATCGGTGGATACTTCGTAATCTTCAATTTCCATTTCGATGAGTCGCTGCTTTTATTTTTTTTCGGTGCGGCGTGTATGTGTGTATCACGCTAATCCATGGCACGCAGGGAAGCCTGCAATCAAAGAAAACGCATGAACAACAAACAAGCGAAAACAAACAAACGTGTACTCATATTGATCACATATTAATTACAACAAACCGTTGAATACAAAATAAAATAAAATGAGTATGCTTGATTTTGTTTTACGTCGATGTGCACGTTTTGTGGGCAATATATGCATGTGGAGGTAAAATCAACATTATTATAGGCAACCAATGTTACACAACTATTTTGTATTCATAGTTGCATAATGTTTCGTTTTTATTTGACCTATTTTTAAAATTTAAGAAAAATTGTGGCGGCGCATCATCAATAAATGTCGTCTAAAATTAATTATTATTTGAATTTAATTCCGTTTTTGCTATTAAGATAAAATGAATACTTGAAATTTTACTTGGTTTTGAAGTCAGTGATAAAACGTGTCAATTCCAAAATAAAAAAAAAATGAATTCATTATAGTCCCATTATTGGATTAAGCTTAAGATTTGTGGATAAATGACAGGTTTTTAGATAAAAATTGACACCAATCAAAATGTTTTTCTGGACTTAAAATTCAATTTCATCAATTTGAATATTTTATGAAAATAAAATTTAGATTTTAATTTTTTGGTTTTAATAAGTTTTATTAGAAAGTACGTTTTAAAAGGGAAATACACGTGAAAGAAATATTCAAATCGACTCATTTTTTGCAAAGTCAAAGTGATTTTAAAATTGAAACACATTAAAAACTTTAATTGTTAAAAAGTACAATAAAGATTTTATTGTTTTTCTATTTTAGATACAAAACAAAATATTTTCATACATAAAAATTAATTTATTTCGAGGCTTCAAAACATGTTCGATTTAACCGTGGAATAGAAATAATTAATTGTTCAATTAAATTAATTAATACCTACGTGGTTTTGTATTAATGCTTTCACTGCTTTTCATGTTCCAGCAGCAAACGTGTACAGATTATTGGAATCTAATGATATATAATTAATTAATTACAGTAGGTAATTGAAACATTGAAACCACGAAACTCCTTTCAGCAATAATTAATTTGTTTTCGTGCTGGTTTTTCTGGCTCATTTTTTCCGCCGGCACCTACAGCTTGTGCTGTAATCAATTTATACGTGCACTGGAAATGACTTTCTTCTTTTAAAGAGCTTAGGCTATAGCTATATATACATTTTGCTAACAAGAAAATGCAGCCTAAAGGAGGAAATTTCATTTTCTTCCCGCTTGCAGCTGTTTTTTGTTGTTGTTTTTGCGGTTGTTTTACCTACTTGGTATCGTAAGCCAGCGTTTCTGACGTTTAATGCTAAGAAGCGAATTTATCCGTCATAATGTTTACGGTCGTAGACAAATAACGCGACGCGAATAAACTCCGCATTTGCATATTACCGCACAGCGAAACAAAACAACGCAAAACAAAGCACGGAAAGTTCTGGTGCGATTATTCTCCCACTTGAAATTGACTTACTTACCTCTTTTTAGTGTAGTTTGGTGTAGAACCAATTGACAACCGAATGCAACACTAACATTTTCACACACACTTTACATCAAACACTCTAGAGTAATATTAATATTAATAAATACTAGATATTACACACTAATTATTTTTAAATTTAATTTTTATTAAAATCATTGTTCACACTTTTTTTCTCTAAGGATAAAATTGAAGTTTAATTTTAATTGTGAATTGTTTATGCTTCAAAGTGTTTTCTTCATATTAGGCAATCACTGTTTGAATGAATGTTTGAAGATGCGCGACGAAGCGCGAATTTACGCGGAGGCGGCAAAGTGGCGGCGATGGCCTGTGCTCGGCTCGAAGGTGATGCGAACACTGGCGCGGCCGCAACACAACTACCATCCGCCGTCGCCGCCGCCGATGCCGCCACTGGGGGTGAAGCGACGAAACGGCGAAACCGCGTTCGGCGTGTTAATTAAACAAAATTCACACACTTTATATGCAAAATTATATTGCTAGTAAACGGATAGATGGAATTATATGCGGAGCGAGGGCGTAGAGTGTTAACGGAAGTAAACACAATGAAATATAGACATGCTTTGTTTTTGTTTTGAGTTGAGCAGCTATTTAGTTGTGTGGAGGCGCCGGGCAGCATGTATTATAAAGGGCAAGAGTAACTCATATCGCATATCTCATATATATAAATAGCATATATACCTACATTAAATAAGGTAATAAGGTATGTAATAGAAAATATTTTGTTGCATTTTTACGGGTCAGAAAAAAATGTGTTGGGAATTTTTGTAATTAAGTGCAAAATGCAAGAGGGAAAAGTGTTTAATTGAGATTTGTTAAAATATTACTACAGCTTTATTTCTGACGTTAATAATTAAAATTTAGTGCTGCATTTGTAAATGTGTTTTTGTCTTCGTTATTTATTGCTTTGATATTACATAAATATCATATTCAAGTTATAATTTGTCTTAATTTTACATAAAATAACTTTACTAATTGCAAACATTTCACTAACGTAATATAATTGTTTCTAAAAATAAATTAATTATTTTATTGTTTGTTTTACATTAAAATAAACGACAAAAACAACTAAAATAATTTATTTCGTTGTTTGTACATTATAAATCATATTTTTGTCATACAAACAAAAGTAAATTAGATAGTTGGGCTTGAAATAATGCAATCAACAGCAAATGGAATTCACTTAACTATATGTAAGCCGCACCTAAACGATAACAATTGTGAAGTTAGACCGCATTGTGTTTTGGTCCGTATTTTGGTAACTAAATTTATTCAATTGGGCGCTGTAAAAAGTCGTCTGGCTGGTCGGAATAATGGGATTAGTACCTACGTATGAAATAAGCATCCTTTCAGCATACCGGGGGAACATTTGTTGATGTTATGATTTACTACTCTCTCAATTCTTTGAAATATTTTTTCATATTATAAGAATATCTGAGGAAAGTATGTGGATGATTTTATTTGCACAGTATGAAAGCTTTGAAGAAATGCTTAGAGGTAATTTGCAATTTTTTCAATTTTTATTCTTTTTAGGTGCCACTAAAATTTAAAGTTTCTTAAATATTTATTTAAGTAGAAATTCAGTAATTAGTATTTTACAAAAAAATATATTTAAAGATAAACTATTGTAGTATAAAAGTTTTTTTTGTTCGAAAAGTTTTCTACTTACTATAAAAATGAAAAAAAAAGCATTTTGCTCCGCTTTTAAGATATTTCCGGAATTTTAAGGCACTTCATTAATACTACTATCAGCTTTGGAAATTACCTACACAATGTTCCCCAAAATCAAAAAATTCTAACCTAAAATGTCCTTTGAATTGTAATGCATTTGAAGCATTTCTCCACGTTTTCTCAACCCGTTCTCATCGAACTTTGCCCATCGAATGCTGACTTGCCGGAAGAGTAGTTCATTTTAAAAGCACGCACGCACGCCCCCGGAACGCACCGGCATCGGCATCCTTTGGAACACTACCGTACCACCATTGCCTTCACCGCCGTTGCCGCCGTCGAACAGAACCCGTAATAATGCGCGCGCCAATATCCCGAAGCTCTCTAATGGATTACCGCTCGAGTATTAAGCCATATTAAAAATACCTAAAATCATGAGTTGCAGTTAAATGATTAATGAAATTCTCGCGCGTCGCCGAACTTCGTCACATTATTAAAGCGCATTAACGCCTTACCGCATAATGTCATCATTCTTTTTTTTTTATCTGGTTGCGGCTGATGTTCCGTGTCGTTAATTACGATTACGAACAGGTGAGAGAATTAAGTGACAAAGAATTGGCACAATTTGTTTTAAACGGTGGGAAAATATGCGTCACAATTTTATCGTTTGATAAATTATGATTTATTTATTTTTATATAAAGTTTTTCTGCTTTAAATATATTATTAAAAGTAATTTAATGAAATAAAAACTGGCAAAATTTAATTTCACTCCGCAAACATGCAAAAAACAAGTCATAAATTTCTAATTTGATTAAAAAGAAGAAGTAACGTCTTCGTTTACGACTTACCTTTTTTATATAGCAATCGTCTGAGATGCTGTGGGTGTCGAGAGAGTGTTGAGATGCAAACGCACGCCCTTAAAAACTTGCGAAGAGATTACGCACCTGTTTTTACGCCTAGCACACGGCGTAAATTATTACTCGGCGTCTATTTTTAGGCGTTTGCTTAATAACGGTAAGTAAGTAAGATAAATGCCAAAACGTACATGTTGCTAGTGATGGCAATAAGTCACTTTCAGCGGTAGTACCAGTAAGAAAACGAACAAAAAACCAAAATCAAAAAGTTAATTTGATATCTTTTATGAAATAATATTTAAACTGAATTAACTGAAGAAATTGACTTCAAAATTTGTTTTTAATTTTGTTATTCAACACTAAACTTGCCATTTTCCACATTTACTATAAAATATACTAAATAATAAACATTGTAGACATTATATTGCGCGATAATACAAAAAAGTACCCACTGCGTCGTAAAACCGCATAGAAAAAATGAAAATTTATGAACTCGGTGAAAACGGGGCCAGTTGATTTTTCATGATGTCATGTTTTCTTATTGTATTCCCCGGCGTGTTTCATCTGGCGAGATGGCGCAATAAATCAAATGACCAAAGAGGAAAAAAAGCGACGCGCTTCAGGGAAAAGGAAAACTTTATTCAGCGTGTAAATGCGGTAAATGCTTACGGGCGGGTAGGCTCAGGTGTGCGCGTACATATTGTCAATGAAAAGCGTACGTCGACCGTACGAAACCGACCGGTACACATTGTGCGCGCGTATTTTGGTGTGTACACAGCATTTTGTTGGATTTTATTTCACGAACTCCTTATTGTGGATCGCTTTGAGTGAATTGCGACGAACAAGTCACTTGCAATACGGACGAGTATGTTTTGTGTGCGTAGCTATATTATTAACAAAAAATAAAGGCTTAATTTGCTAAGTGCTATGGCGGCTATGGCAATGTGCCGGGTGGCACCCCAGGTGGTTTTATGGGGTTATATGTTTATATATCTTGCGAAAAATTTAATTTCGTCAGCGTTTTCAAGATGAATCTCATGGGAATAGGTAAAATATTCATTTTTTGTTGGTTTTCCATCTTTAATAAGATAATTCTTATCAAATAACTTAATAGGGCTTAAATAATATAAGTAAAATGATTAACCACAAGTGTTTAATTGGGTTATTTGTTGTTTCAGGAGAAAAGCTGATCAAAAATTAAAATAAATTGGCTGTGGCGGAAAAGGTAAGAGTTTAAATAAATGTATTTATTTAGTTGACTAAGATGTTATTTTCTGAAAAAATTATATTGGTAGGCAACCCAATATACAATAGTGCAGCTATTGTAGTACATACGTATACTTTGTCCCGGTTATTTTGTTACTGTCAATAGCAAACTTCCGATTTCTTTAGGTGATGGTAAACATCAGGTATATTGCATCCGTTTGTGCAATCACTACAGTAGATTGAGTTCTGCAATAGATCAAAGGGTCACTCAAACAGTAAGAAACATTGAAACAAGTTGAAAAGCCAGAAATTTTACATTTGTAAATGAAAAAACATTGAAATCAAATGTTTGACATTGAATTTAATTTAAATTAATTTTTTTTGTTTATCGATATTTTTTATTTCAAATATTCTCTTTTTAATTACATAGCAAAAGCTTTAATCTGAAATCTATTGTATGTAAAATGCAATTTGCAAATCTGCTGACTAAGAAAATCAGCCAATGTAGATTATGCGCTACACTCTGCTCTAATCGTTTTTGGATGAGACGGCTGAAAAAAAACCCTCTGCAAAGCGTTTAAACCCAAAATCACTTACATAACGTTTTCAACGTCATTTGCAAGATCACAATAAAACGATTCGCACGCTTTGAATCTTCAAGATGCGCGCATGGAGTGCAAATATTTAATAAACAATTTCCGTAAAAACGTGGAACTTGCGGTGCTGAGCGACACCGCATGCTATATACAGTAGGAGTTTTCATATCGCCGGAGGGTGAAAGCTCAAAAACAACCCTAGCATTATTTTATTATTTCACGTATATTTATATATCCTACATTTATTTCTTACATATGAATTTGTTTTAGTTTTATTTTACACTAGCTTTTGCCCGCGACTTCGTTCCGGTACTGTTTAATAAAAATGTAATTCGTTTATACATTCTTATTGTAGACATAGTATGTGTCAATTCTATCAATAAGATTCGCAATTTTATTTTAAAGTACATAATTAATTATATAATGAATTTTATTGGAATAACTATAACTATAGAAAAGATAATCTAACTATAGATAATCTCAATATTATCATTTATCCTATAGAAAAGGGCTATCTTTAAGGTTTTCTCGGCAAATATTCGAATTATTCTCGCCGTAAAAATCATCTTTGGGCATTAACGAACATTTAAAAAAAGTATTAGCCAAATTAGTTTTGACATTTTTGAGTTATGCGATTACCAACAGATTTTGCGATTTATTTTTATATTATACATTTACTTCCTACATATCAATTTGTTTTATTTTTATTTTCCATTTTGTATGCATATTATTTTAAAACCACCAAATAGTTGTTTTTTTTTTCTTTCTGTTTTGTTTTATCGCAATCGTGGTGGCAGCGCCAGGTTCATGACTCGACGTCGCGAAAATAATCACGCAAGCTCGCAGAGTCGACACGCCGACACACCGACATACTGACTCCGAGCAATAAATAGAAACAAATAAAGCGGCGCCGCGCCCGCCATCGCAGTCGCAGGCAGATAAATGGAGCCTTGAATTGAAATAACTGATAGGTAGGTGAGCGCTGTATTTCGCTTTCCGCATCGAATCCGTATTGTTTGCGCGCACGAACAACTCCGGCAAATATTCGGTTTGGAAATGGTCGGGACAATGCGGATTCTATTTGTGCACTCACACCGCGGCCGCGTAGTTTTCTATCTTTGGTGTGAATGTGAACTTGGAATTAATGGCGATGTCAGGTAAAGGTCACGCGTTCAAAACGTTCGAATGAAAATGCGGTGTAATTAACCTCGGGTTAAGGAAGTTATCAAGTTGACACGAAGAATAAAAGTTTTATTGCATATTATATGAATTATACATTTTACAAATCAAAAATTTATGGTTGCATAATATTTATTTTCAAAGAAAAATGATAAATATGAATTTATACTAGTTTTGAAGGGAAATATGTGTGTTTTGCGTGTGGCTGTCAAAAGTTAAAAGGGAATATGTCTAAAATTGCAACTCAAGTAAATGTTTGTTTGGAAAATACAGGATATGAAACTATAATATCTTGACAACGATCAAATACAAGCAATCATAAACAATTCACTAGCTATACATTTTTATTAAATTGTAGTTAATAGCAAGTAACAAATTTCCAAGTTTAAGAAAGGTTTTTTGTTTATTCGTTTTAAAACGCCTAAAAAAAATATTCCTTTCTTTTTGGAATAAAAATTATTTAGTGCCCACTTCATTAAATCAACAATATCTTAAGTATATTGCTGATTGGTTTGTTAATTTCCGCACAAAACACGCCATAAATCTTTCCTAAACGTTCAATAATAAACGCTTTCGTGCAGCAGAAAAAAAGAAACTCTTTTTGAAATGTCAAAATCAATTTCCAAGTACAAATAGTACCCACCACATAACCGCAAATAAGAAAATACATTTCATACTTCTTGCACAATTTTGAACGTGACATTTTTATCAAGTTCAAGTTGACATTGCGGTCGGCGCCCGTTTTTCCCCGGCTGAACGGCAAACTGGAAACAGTAAATATTTTAAAATCAGCGCAGACGTCGTCGAAATTGCTATTTCACCATCTGCATCCGCACAATTCGATTCGAATCGAATTACTTCCAAGCCGCGATTTCTTGCTCGCCGGTTTTCGCTCCGAAAAAAGTGTGCGCCCTTAGAACGCCAGCCATCCGCACGAGCCGCACGCGCAGAAAGCAGCGATTGCATGTGCAATTTACTCTTTAACATTTCGGCGAGTCGGGGCGTAATTCCGACGAGTGCACTTTACAATCAAATCGGTAGATATCGAGTGATACTCGTACTCTGAATGAAGGCAACCATGGGAAACTCGGATGTGGAATTAGAAATGTTTATTTAAAGTTTAGGTATTCTATTTTAGGTCTTAGAATTTAATTTATTTCAAGACATTTTCATGTAAAGAAGAAGATTTTAATCACAAATATTAAAATTTTAGTTTATTTACTTTTGCCTGTCACTTCTTATACGTGTTTTTTTATGCAAAAATAGTGTTTGTCGCAGTCGGTAGGATTCGAACCTAAGCTCCCAGAGGGAATCTGATTTCTAGTCAGACGCCATAACCGCTCGGCCACGACTGCTGATAACAACGCAGTAATTGCATTAATTATGCATTTTTATATATTAAAAATGCACTGAGATATGTTGTTAAATATTTGCTTATTAAACAAAAATGTACAAATCGTAATCAGCAAAGTCAGAAACAATTAAGTGCATTAATTGCTCTTGATTAATACAACGATAAGCAGTCGTGGCCGAGCGGTTAAGGCGTCTGACTAGAAATCAGATTCCCTCTGGGAGCGTAGGTTCGAATCCTACCGACTGCGAAAATTCATCTTTTTGAACAACCT
Organism: Dalotia coriaria; assembly: GCF_025399875.1. Classification (NCBI taxonomy): domain Eukaryota; kingdom Metazoa; phylum Arthropoda; class Insecta; order Coleoptera; family Staphylinidae; genus Dalotia; species Dalotia coriaria. The sequence continues at coordinate 9,877,957 of NW_027045445.1, forward strand.
GGTATTTTCCTTAACAAATGTCAAGTGCTCTATGTACATATTAAAATATTTCATTCTTCGTTGACTTGTCTACTTTTAAACAAATATGCAATTATATGTAAAAACAGTGATCAATGCGTATAAGTTAAACACAGTCACGAATGATACTGCTTACAATTGCAATAATAATGAAAAGCAGTTCCTAATTGCAATGTATGCACAATTTTTCTTTTAATTGAGAATTAATTAATATATTTGTTCAACTTGAACGTGAATTATTGTGAAGCGGTACAAGAGTACACTTTCTGCGCTTTTTCCTTGAATTATTATTTTTTTGTTGTGATCTACAGTTGATTCAATTAACAGAAAACTCTACAAACAGAAAATTCTGAAGATACTTTTTTATGAAAAATATATTTTAATTATTTTAATAGTTATTCTTCTATTTTTTGAAGTAAATGAATCCCACGAATTATATATTATCCAAATCTGTGCAGTCATTCTTGAGTTATAACTGCTGTAACTAACACGACTTTGATTTAAAGGTATAGATGAATATTTATTGATCTTTTGAGATTTGTTTTCATTCGGACATTCAAAAATTTTGAATTCATATGGAATTTAAATAATTAGCTACAATAATACAGGACGAGATCATAAAACCGAAAAATTTCGCGGAAGAACAATCGATGGAAATTTAAAAACAACAAGCCTTCGGCAATTCGCCTCCCTCAATTCGAAAAAACAAATCCCAATCCTGGCCGTACCTAAATCATCAATGGACACACTTCCTTTTATTCAAAAATTTATTTTGACTGATTAATAATCAAGCAAATCGCCGAACTGTTTTCGTAAATATTTACTTGACCATTTTCTGCGAGTGCGAAATGTGCCTCGTCCCGAATAGTAATTTTCAAGTTGTTTACATACTCAATGTATTTGCTTAACATAGTGCGACTGGAAGCAACACACCGAACACAACTCGAACCCTACCGACGCCGCCGCCTTTCGCAAAGCTACTTCGCACACGTGCGAAAGATAAAACATATTCTCCTCCTTCGTGGCGCAATCTCTTCCACTTTTCACGCACGAGCGAAATTTGTCTCACGCCGGCGGACATCAGTGTCACGCCACTTTCCGGTTCGCCTTTCTGCGAGCGTGCACCCGAACGCAAATATGGAAATAAAACTCGCTCAAAAGAAATGCGAATGATATTGATGTCGACTGAGAGAGTTTGTGCACTCGGTGAAGACTCAGTTGAAGATGACGCGTATGTATTTCCGCTATGATGTTTACCAGTTACCGCCATTTGTGTTTCACAGAGAGGGAGAGTTGGAGATTTTGCAGTCTGTCCGTGGGGAATATGGGTGGAGCTGCCGCCGCGAACGTAAATGTTTTATAAAACGCGTCGCGTGACAAATGCGCCACGGTGTGTATACATTCACGCACATACACGATTTGTCTTCCTTTTTTGGACTTTGAGCGCTCTCTGTGAGGGTGAGTTCCTTTTAGCGAGCACGTACCGGTGTCCTACGACGTTGTTACAAATTAGGTTACCACTTCGCAATTTGTGCGAAGTATTAAAACCCGCAAAAGTCTTCATATCCTTTTCATTCTTTGTGCTGTAAGTAAAAACATTTGGAATTAAATTTAACCTATATTATTTTAGATTTTAGTGTATAATTGGTTGCCTATATTTTACACGTTGTGTTTTTAGTTGGAACATCGATTGGATCACTCGAGTTGAAATTACTAATGGTCTGGGACACCATTCAGCGGAGTATCTCAAGTTTGATGATTACCTTTGAATCAATTCGAACTTCTATCGAAAGGAGAATTCGATTCGTGGCAGCGCTCCCAGTGGCGAGGCCCCTGGGACGCCGAGTCAGATCTCGTCCGACGTTTGTTGATCCAGACGCGGTGCTTTCATAATTAGATATGATTTCTAAAGCTGCGCTTTCTTCGCCTCGCAGCGAGTAGTGGGTAATGGGGTAAGTAAATGACGTGCCACTTGTTTAATTCTCGTTTCGATGCGGGTGGGGCAAAGCCGGAAATTTATGTAATTCCGATTGCCGTTTGCGCTATGTTGCGAAGTATTTTCGTTGAATTTGCATTACGCCGGGGTGGAAGTAATGCTTTGATAGTATGCATTCGGGTATTCGAGCAAATGTTTCATAGTAATATTACTAGTGATCAAATACATCGTGTTTCCACATAATTAGTTTCAATATTTTCTGTTTGTTGAGTTCACTTTTAATTGAATCAATTTTAGATCAGAACAAAGAATTAATTGAGAGGGAAAGCACAGAAAGTGTAGTTTTTTAACACTTCACGATTATTTACGTTTATGTTCAAGAGATTATTAATTAATTAATTCACAATTGAAAAGAAATTTGCGCATAATTTGCAGTTTGGAACAGTTTTTCATTTTTATTGCAACTGTACTGCGTTATAAGCAATGTCATTCAATGCTGTGTTTAATTTTTGCACACAGATCAGTGTTTTTACACATAATTGCATATTTTTCTGATAATATGCCAGGATAAGCAAGTTTAACATGACTTTTCCCGTCATTAATTTCATTGCTTTTTCTTATCGTAAGCAGTCGTGGCCGAGCGGTTAAGGCGTCTGACTAGAAATCAGATTCCCTCTGGGAGCGTAGGTTCGAATCCTACCGACTGCGTCAAGCGTTATTTTTACATCAAAGAAATTTATTCCGTTTTTTTTTGTTTTTATGAGGATGTTCACAAATTATTGTTTGGTGAACATTTTGAAGCGCATACTCTTTGTCCTAGAACTCGTTATCGCGCTTTTATCCTTGCATCCCTTGCCCTAGATTCCTTCCCAGTGCAAATATGCACACACAAAGAAAAAGCGCCTCGCCCGAACTCGGCCAGTTAATTCGCATAGTTTGCGAAACGATTATATTGAGTCCTCGCGTGCCCTTTTCCATTCGGACGCACGTCCCTCCGCTATTTAGAGCCGCATAATCCGCTCCGGCTATTCCACGCATCTCTTTTATATTATACACATATTTGTGTAGTGCTTTTTACGAATGTGTGCGGACCCACAATCCGCTCACACTCTCTCCCTGCTTTTCATATTCTTGATAATCCGATTGAAATATTATATAAATCCGTATTGCAGCATTTGCGTATCGAAACGATATGATGTAATGATTATTATCATTACTTAATTAATAAATTTAATTAGATGCTTTTTATTGGCGCTTCTAATTAAAACTTTCACACCCTACCGACTTTACTACCTACTTAATTCTTTGAAATTATGTTTTGTGCTTGTCTCGCGCGAGGAGATTAATTACCAATTAGCATTTCGACATTTAATTAGTGCACAAACTTGCTAGTAAACTCCATCAGCCTTAATTCACATATATGATATTGGTAATAAGTTCTTTTAGGTGTTTTTTGCTTCTTTGAGTTTAATTTTTGTTGCGATGCAAGGATAATTGATTAATGGCCAGGGAGCTATTCTAGTTCTCGACTTTGCTGACTGGTTGGGTGTTGAGATAAATTTAGACATGGACATTTATTTTTAACTTTCGATATTTTCAGTTTTAATTAGAATTACGGAATAAAACCATTAAAAATATATGAATTCATAAATTTGAAGATAAATTTAATCATTCATATAAACTAATAAACTAAAATAATGTTTGTTAGTATATATCAATGCACATTTATGAACCTGATAATAATTTTATAAATCAAGAAAAGATGGCGTTAGAATGCATATATTTGCATTAAATTCTAAGCGTACAATCGCTGCCAGTTGTTGGTAGGTAGTAGTGAGTGTCCGTGTGAGATTGTGCGAATTGGTGCAGCAGGTTTTGTTTTTATCTGTTATATTTATTTGTTTACGTCCTTGAAATGGTGTATCGGAACTCGCACGCTGCATGAAACTTAGGTGTCTTGCATTCGCGCAGTCGCGAATAACCTATCGTCGTCGCTGAACCATTCCTGAGTCGTGTAGAAATTACGAGCATGAGCTGTGGTCGGTTTCGCTATGTATTTCTTTCGCGTGTTGCCATGTAGCGATTAATTCGGTAAATCGAGTTACATTCGATCACGAAGCAACGACATGTTATAATAACAAATGTGTTGTGTTACTGATGATTTATAGTATGTGCAATCTTATAAAACGTGAAATTATTCCCTTTCGGCAGTTGGATGTTATGGATTACAAAGGCTATGTCGCAAGAACATGTTACCTTGTAAGTAATACACATAGCTGATCTCTCATAAATCGCAAAATCAAAAAAATCAGTAAAAATGCACAATTAGGAGATATTCGCAATTCAAAAAAGGGCAAAAAGAAAAGTTTAACTTTTAGTCACGTTTAGGTCCTATTGTACCAAGAAATTAAATTATTTTAAATTCTTATCTAATGCAGAATTTTCCAATATTTCATAACTTTCAATCCGTTGGCCGCTATCGCTTTTAGTTTAAAAGATATGCACTATTATCGTTTATTGATTTGAATATGTCAAGAACGTTGATATTTTCTTGTTTATTTAGTTATATTGAAATTAATCGCAATTGTATAGTTGAGTCTCATTCGGTTTACCATAACAGGGTGTCGATTGAAGTGACTCGCGTTCTGGGTACTCGTATCATATGAGGGTAGCGGTAGAAGTGACTCGTGTTCAGGGCACCGTACGAAGGTATACTTATTTTGCCTATTTTAATACTTTATTTTATAGAGATATTATTGGACGCGGTGTTGTAAACATCAATTATTTAATTAACTTAGGTATACAGTAAATTTATACGAAGACAATTAGAAAACAATAAATTATTTATTTGTATTGGTAAATTACAAATTTCTGTTTATCTTCATCCTTATTGCATCACAAAACCAATATATTCTTTCCTTATGCGGAGAAATATTGAAAGTAAAAGTAGATTTCGTGTATGTGTGTTATTTCAATATTGTGAATTTTTACTTTCGTCTTCTCAACTACGTGTTTACCACTACGTTTGTGTATAAACAACTTTTTTGTTCGGCTGACGCTACGTACGCTATCGCTTATCGCTACGTACCTGCCTTGTGCCTACCTGGTTTCGCGTAGCGCACACGGCAGTTGTTTCACCGCGTGATCCGCGAGCGCGGCGCACTACTAACCACGCGTTTTCAGACTTCAATTATTCAATTAATCGTCGTGTATTCTTTTCGTCATCAGCAAAATATTCGTAACGAACATGTGTGCCTGTCTTGTTTGAAGAGTTGTGGCGGTTAGAGTGTTCTTAAGTGAGGAATAAATGTCCGTTAATCTAATCGAGTTTTCAGTTGATAAGATATATTTCTGGATCTAAAATTTCTTCACCAATGCACTGGTAAGTGTTTGATCACTTTTTTTCGCCGAAAATTTAAGACGGTTTAACTTAAATTGATTATTCCATTTGAGGGATATTAATTTTGCAGATTACAAACACATGGTAGCATTTTTATCAGAATTCTTAGTCCTGTTTTCGAAAATAACATGCCTAATTTAATTGTTACAAACACTGTGTTAAAAAGTATCTGAGGATTATTAAAATGACAATATTTATGTGGTCGACCACGCTCACTTTGCCGTCGACCGTCGGCTCGTTCCTCTTTTCGCTGAACGAAATCGAATTACACTCCTTATAATTATTAAATTAAAAAGTTTCTTGTTGATCTAATAAAATCTTATACGTTGAATAGTTTTTCACTATCATAGTTTCCATATATCTTAATATTTACAAGTAAATAGTTATTTTTATCGTATTTACCTACGCTTGCCGTCTGCTGATTTGGATGTTTTCCGCCTGATGTTCTATCAATTTTTTGATGATGCTTCTCCGTCGGGTACCTTATGCAGTTGATGCTATCATCAAATGATAAATATATACACAATATATTAAAATTTTAGTGTTTTATTCTTGTAGCATCTTTTTACTTAACTTTTCCAATGATTTTCGGGTAAAATCTTTGAATTTATGTTAAAATATATTTGTTTCGATATAAATTTATCTCGTCATGATGTGAATGTTGATCATATTTGTAGTTTTTAAAATTTTCCCTTTGTAACACCCTGTATTATTGTTTTCCTAACAGTACTTTAGTAAATCGCCTTTATTTGTGAGTTTTGAGTGTTCTTTGTTTTAAACTTGGGATTTTCCTTTTGGAACACCCTGTATATTTGCTTTTCTTTGTGTCCGTGAAAACTAACTTTCCTTCAGTTGTGGTTTTAGAGATTTTTTGCACTTTAATTTTTCGTAACACCCTGTTTATTAGTTTCCCGGAGCATCGGGTGAAAACGAGCAATATTTGTAGTATTTAGATGTTTTCCTCTTTGATGGTTGAATTTTCTATTTGTGACACCTTGTATAATCGTTTTCCTTCATATCCCTGAAAATTTTGCTTTGATTGTTATTTGAATTTAACTTCTTGCATTTTGAACTTTCTTTTTGTAACGCCCTGTACATTTGTTTCCCAGAGTAACCGTGAAAAACCAGCGATATTTGAGTGTTTAGATGTTTTCCTGCCTGCACTTAATTTTCTTTCGTAACACCCTGTGTATTTGTTTCTATTTTCAATCACGAAGAAAATTGACTTTACTAATTGCTTCATCCCGCTAGAACTTCACTAAGTGGTACGCGCTTACTTGCGCGGCTGAGCAGGTCGTAAGTCCTGTTTCAATATGGCGGCATGAATTTTGTTGACTTGTAAAATCTATACTTGTATTATTTTACATTGTATTTATTAATAAAGAAATGTTAAGAAATATTATGTCTTATGCTTTGAATGTACCCCTTCTATCATTTCAGGTACAGGTCTCTAAGAGAGTTCCCTCTCTCAGGGGATGATCCCCACTATAAAAATTGTTAAGGTATCCTGTACGATTTGTGTACTCCATCTTTTATTTCAGCTACAGGTCAGAACTTGTAAGAATATTTTTAAGTGTCCCCTCTCTTGAGGCGACTCAAAAATTAGAAATACTTTTACAAGTCCTTAAAAGGATGTCCTTATAAGGAGTTCCCTCTCTCTGGGGGTGATCCCCCACCATAAAAATTGTTGATATGCCTGATAATTCCGGGGATGAAGCGCAGAGACATCGTAGCTGTAGGATGGGCCGGGAGCGATGGACGCATCGAAGCAGTGGGCGATAGACCAGAGCGCCGGAGGCGCTCTGGGAGATCGACCTATGACTGTCTTATAACGACACGTGCCAAAAAATTTAAAAATCTGATCCTCTCCTGTTCTCTTTCTTCTATCTCCTCCTCCTCTTCTCTACTCTACTCTCCTCTCTGTTCTCTTCCTTCTATCTTCTCCTATTCTCTGCTACTCATTCTTCCTATTTCTCTGTTCTCCCGTTCCCCTTTTACTTTCTTTACTTCTCATGTTGCCTTCACTTATATTTCAATTTCTCTTATATTTCGTTGCGATTCTTATATGCAACCCAAATTACACCAGATATTTTTATATTTGAGAAAAATGCTTTATATAACTGAGATTCGATCCGTGTCTGCTAGCATGCCAGCAGGTGCACGTCTCCACTCGACCACCGAGTGTCTTCAACATTGTTATTTGATTCTTCTATTTATGTTTCTACTTTATTCAACTTTTTAAAAACACACAAGCCTTAGCAATGTTGCGCTCACATAAGCTTCATATGAAATATGATTTAACACGCATATCCTGAAAACGACAAAGAGGACATCACAAAAACAATATGAATGTGATTTTAATTTTAAATTGAATTTTATTAATTATATTTAACAATACATTCCTCTTTCTTTTTTAATTAAACGAACGTATGTACGATCTATGGCATATTCTACATACCATCGAGCCACAACGCTCTCTTATCAAACGTTACATATAAAGTAGAATTGTTAGTAGAATTGATGCTACTACTCACTGTATAACTTTTGCACTAATTATCAATACCATTTTGGCCTATAAATCCAATTGGAATCCGTACCCCAACGTAAGAGATCCGACGGCCGGCGGCTGATGGCTTACACACGCGCACGTGGTGTCTTAAGTCTCGAGTCGATTCGAGATAAATCACTTGTTCAGTAGTTGATAGCAATTGACGACTAAACAATTATAAGGCTAGCACCGTATTAAAATCGCCCGAAATACTAACAGTCGCGACGAACAGTGGCGGAGAAGAAAGAGAACACGTACACACAGCACAACTGCGTACCACCGACACACTAAACAGGAAAAAACAGCAGCGAATACGCCAGCGCAAGATGTACTGAGCAGTATAGAGAATTGTCACTTGAACCCGACGACACACGGCGACCGGTGCGGTACGGTTCAAATTTCAAATGGCAGCGCACAGCGTGCTGCGCAAGACAAGGCCGAACTGAAAGCATAGACAAAGTGTGGAAAGTTCTGCAGATCATATAAAGAACATGGATTGAACATGAAACTTAGAGTATTGCTCTCTTATTCTAACTCACCTGCTATCACCTCACCCTGGTATTTCTATCTCACTCACTCCAACGAAAATTAATAAAACACAATCCATGTTATATATAATCCAAAAACTATTCAAAATGACTAAATATAAACAAACAGTTACAAGTTATCGACATAACAACGTACGAAATGTACAATTTATCCAACAATACACGTTCTACAGGTACATCTCCTACGTCATTAGAATATAACGCCATGAAGAATTAAATTTTACATCTTTAGGGACCTCGCTGATATTACGCGGATGACGCGTTCATGTGCTAAACCCCGAAAACCAGCCAAATCATAAAAGCAATGTATGAAAATGATAAAGAAATTAAATACTTACAATCTGAGGCAAGAATGGTTCTGCTACGATGTCGACTTCGGGTGCAAAATCCCTAAAACCAGCAAAAATTAGTCCTTCGAACATAAAAATTGAATTTTTGGGGGTCAATTTGTGAAATAATCACAAAAGTTATTTAGGAAAATGATAAAGAAATTAAATACTTACAATCTGATGCAAGAATGGTCCGTCGACAGTGTCAGACTCAAGTGCAAAAGTCCTAAAACCAGCAAAAATAATGTCGCGAAACACAAAAATGCAGTTTTTATGGCTTTCCCGTGAGAAAATTGCAAAACTAAGACATAAAGATGATACAGAATGGCAGTATTTACAGTTTGATGCAATAATGACCCTCCTGCAAGTTCCCGTTCAATTTCTAAAGCCCAAAAACAAACAAAAATCAGTGCCTCGAAACACAAAATGCAGTTTTTATGGCTTTCCCGTGAAAAAATTGCAAAACTAAGTCATAGAGATGATACAGAATTACAATACTTACAGTTTGTTGCAATAATGACCCTCCTGCAAGTTCCCGTTCAATTTCTACAGCCCTGAAACAAACAGAAATCAGTGCCTCGAAACACATAAATGCAATTTTTATGACTTTCCCGTGAGAAAATTGCAAAACTAGGCCAGAGAGATGATACAGAATTACAACACTTACAATTTGATGCAAAAATGACCCACCTGCGAGTTCCCGTTCAACTTCTACAGCCCTAAAACAAACAGAAATCAGTGCCTCCAAACACGAAAATGCAATTTTTATGGCTTTCCCGTGAGAAAATCGCAAAACTTGGTCATTGAGATAATACAGAATGGCAATACTTCCAATTTGATGCAAAAATGACCCACCTGCAAGTTCCCGTTCAACTGCTACAGCCCTAAAACAAACAGAAATCAGTGCCTCGAAACACGAAAATGCAATTTTTATGGCTTTCCCGTGAGAAAATCGCAAAACTTGGTCATAGAGATAATACAGAATGGCAATACTTACAGTTTGATGCAATAATGACACTCCGCAAGTTCCCGTTCAACTGCTACAGCCCTAAAACAAACAGAAATCAGTGCCTCGAAACACGAAAATGCAATTTTTATGGCTTTCCCGTGAGATAATTGCAAAACTAGGTCAGAGATATGATACAGAATTACAATACTTACAATTTGATGCAAAAATGACCCACCTGCAAGTTCCCGTTCAACTTCTACAGCCCTAAAACAAACAGAAATCAGTGCCTCGAAACACAAAAATGCAATTTTTATGGCTTTCCCATGAGAAAATGGCAAAACTAGGTCATAGAGATAATACAGAATGGCAATACTTACAGTGTGATGCAATAATGAGCCTCCTGCAAGTTCCCGTTCAATTTCTACAGCCCTAAAACAAACAGAAATCAGTGCTTCGAAACACAAAAATGTAATTTTTATGGCTTTCCCGTGAGAAACTTGCATAACTAGGTCATAGAGATGATACAGAATTACAATACTTACAATTTGGTGAGAAAATGACCCTCCTGCGAGTTCCCGTTCAATTTCTACCGCCCTAAAACAAGAAAAATTGTGTCTCGAAACACAAAAATGCAATTTTTATAGCTTTCCCGTGAGATAATTGCAAAACTAGGTCAGAGAGATGATACAGAATTACAATACTTACAATTTGGTGAGAAAATGACCCTCCTGCGAGTTCCCGTTCAATTTCTACCGCCCTAATACAAACAGAAATCAGTGCCTCAAAACATAAAAATGCCTTTTTTATGGCTTTCCCGTGAGAAAATCGCAAAACTTGGTCATAGAGATAATACAGAATGGCAATACTTCCAATTTGATGCAAAAATGACCCACCTGCAAGTTCCCGTTCAACTGCTACAGCCCTAAAACAAACAGAAATCAGTGCCTCGAAACACGAAAATGCAATTTTTATGGCTTTCCCGTGAGAAAATCGCAAAACTTGGTCATAGAGATAATACAGAATGGTAATTCTTACAGTTTGATGAGAAAATGACCCTCCTGCGAGTTCCCGTTCAATTTCTACCGCCTTAAAACAAACAGAAATCAGTGCCTCGAAACATAAAAATGCCTTTTTTATGGCTTTCCCGTGAGAAAATTGCAAAACTAAGTCAGAGAGATGATACAGAATTACAATACTTCCAATTTGATGTAAAAATGACCCACCTGCAAGTTCCCGTTCAACTGCTACAGCCCTAAAACAAACAGAAATCAGTACCTCGAAACACGAAAATGCAATTTTTATGGCTTTCCCGTGAGAAAATCGCAAAACTTGGTCATAGAGATAATACAGAATGGCAATACTTACAGTTTGATGCAATAATGACACTCCGCAAGTACCCGTTCAACTGCTACAGCCCTAAAACAAACAGAAATCAGTGCCTCGAAACACGAAAATGCAATTTTTATGGCTTTCCCGTGAGATAATTGCAAAACTAGATCAGAGATATGATACAGAATTACAATACTTACAATTTGATGCAAAAATGACCCACCTGCAAGTTCCCGTTCAACTTCTACAGCCCTAAAACAAACAGAAATCAGTGCCTCGAAACACAAAAATGCAATTTTTATGTCTTTCCCATGAGAAAATGGCAAAACTAGGTCATAGAGATAATACAGAATGGCAATACTTACAGTGTGATGCAATAATGAGCCTCCTGCAAATTCCCGTTCAATTTCTACAGCCCTAAAACAAACAGAAATCAGTGCTTCGAAACACAAAAATGTAATTTTTATGGCTTTCCCGTGAGAAAATTGCAAAACTAGGTCATAGAGATGATACAGAATTACAATACTTACAATTTGATGCAAAAATGACCCTCCTGCGAGTTCCCGTTCAATTTCTACGGCCCTAAAACAAACAGAAATCAGTGCCTCGAAACGCAAAATGAAATTTTTATGACTTTCCCGTGAGAAAATTGCAAAACTAGGTCATAGAGATGATACAGAATTACAATACTTACAATTTGATGCGAATATGACCCTCCTGCGAGTTCCCGTTCAATTTCTACGGCCCTAAAACAAACAGAAATCAGTGCATCGAAACATAAAAATGCAATTTTTATGGCTTTTCCATGTGATAATTTCAAAACTAAATAATGAATAGAAAAGCGAATTACAATACTTACAGATTGATGCGGGAATGGGTCTCCTGCAAGGTCCCGTTCAATTCCTAGAGCCCTAAAACCCCCAGAAATTAAAACACAAAAATGCAATTTTTTGAAAACTTTCACATATCAAAATCATAAAACTCATTCATGAATATGATAAAGAATTAGAATACTAACAATTTTATGCAAGAATGACTCTCCTACGATTTATACTATCTATACTTTGTGTATAATAGAAAATTATTTACTCTTATGTATTAATATAACCAGATACATAATATAAAACAAAGAAACAATAAATAAAATTAAAGTGTTTACTGACGATGCCCTCGAGGTGAAAACTGTTGTGTTACTTGTGTTGCCTATAGTTAAGTAAAAGTGAAAAGGGGAAAAAGAGTATAACTGTGTAATCCTACTAAAATAAAATAGATAACATTGTAATAAACTTATTTTTAATTATAGAAATTTTTTATTTAATAATTCCAAGCTATTAATGTAATCCGATGGTTTAGTTTCTTAATGAGAATCCAGTTGTATATATGATCTTCAGCAAGAAAATATCGACATCTGATCTGTCACCGAAGTAAACAGTGCGTACGTTCTGTGGTGTGTTTATTACAGCAATCCTGCACGCCTTGATATCCGGTGATTCTATGATTACAATCAATCTAATTGCAATGCAAGTGTGAAAATCTAATACACGGCTTGTGATTTGTCCATAATGGCAACGCAAGAGAAGCTGTTAAAATCGTTGGAGTCCCTGAAACACCTGATAAACGCGAACCAATCATCAGGTGGTGATGTTTTGCAAAAGTAAGTTTACCTATTTTTAATTGTATTGTGATTTACAACAATTGATAACAACTACATCGTTTATTTGAATCTCTTGCAGGAAAAAAGAAAAGGTTCAACATTGCAATGTTATTGTTGAAGCAATTCAAAATCCTTCATTAAAAGTCTCCAAGAACTTCAGCAATCTTTTAAATTGTACTATTGATACACTTCTGCAACTATGTGATGATCAAGAGTCGGATATACGGATGATAGCTGATGAATGTTTAAACAAAATTATCAGGGTAAGAGATGAGGTTAATGTATTGAATGGAAAATAAGTAATAGAGCTGATTAACTTTGCTGAGCATGCCTAAAATCAAGATTTGACTATTAAAAAACAACGTTTTGTAGTTTTTTAATGTTTTATGCACCAATACCAGCTTGACAAATTAATTTCTTGTTCAGAAATGCCGAAAGCTTTAAATAAAATGTATTGAGTGATTTGTTATGTTTTCTTGTGAATATTGATTTAAAAACTCTTGTCTTAATTAGATTTATGTTTTATTTTCCAAAGGGAATGAACAATGGCAGTATTTCCAAGATCCAAATTGAATTGCACAAAGGAATCAAACAAAATGGTTCAGCCAGGTCTCTTAGAGCTGCCCTGTGGAGATTTGCACTCTTAGCACATCATATACGACCGCAAAAGGGAAAGGTCTACGTCACGAATATCATTCCAGCATTAATTAAAGTCATTGAAAGAAATGAGGAGTCAGTGCATGAAACATTGTCAACTAGTCTGCCACAAATTATGAGCTCACTGGGGCCGTTCACAATGGATTATGATATTAAAGGTCTACTGAAAGCTTGTTTGAATAATGTGCAGAGTCCATCAGTTGTTATTCGAAGGATGACGGCCAGTTGCATACTGACAGTATGCCTCAATAATCGTGCACCGTTTGTTTTTCTTTGTTATGTTTTTAACCATTTGTTTGGTAAGTATTATACTTATATTTTATATTTGCAGCATTTTAAATTATGTATTTGTAGATTTATTAATACCAGTTTATGATACGCACTCTAATCAATTGATTCTCGGTGCGCTAAGTTGTCTAAAACTAATAATACCGCATTTCCACGAAGCGGAAGCCAAGCACAAGATGAACAGCCACTTCAGGGGAAGGAATGTAGCCGAAAGTTGCATATCTACGGACAGATTACTACAAATCTACGAATTATGTCTATATTATACAATGCATAAAGACCACAATATTGTCAACTCATCTCTGGAGACACTCAACATTCTCTTGAGCAATTTAAGCGTTGATATGAAAATAATTCTATTGCAGAAGACGGGCGTCGGTAAAAGTCGCATCTTTCATGCTGATCCTTCGAGAATGCGATTAAGATCACCTAGTCAACTGAGTGTGGCGACTACTTTGAAGTCTGAAGAGAATTTGTTGCTGGACTCGGATTTGACTGATTTTACCACGACTGATATTGAGAAATGGATCGGTGAGTCGAAACTGTCGGTGATTAATGTGAATTATATCAAGGGAGATGAGGAGAAATTGAATTTCAATGCGGTGGATCACAATGCGAAGAATGCGGAGGGTACTGAGCCAATTCTGGAGACGCAATATGGAAATATTCACATGGGCACTATCAATGATCAATACGCGGATAGTTTCAGGAGTGAGAGTATTGCAGATAACATGGATAAGTTGATTTTGAGTGAGAATTCGTCGGAAAAGAGTTTTTCTCATCGAATGGAGGAGAAGTCTTTTGTTGGTGACGTTGAGTTTGTTGGATTGGTAAGTTTTATTTATTTATTAACCAAACTAATTGAATTTGGAATGGATACAAGTTTTGATAATATTTTTGTAATTTTATAGAATGTTGATGTTGGAGATTTTCTGGACCATGAAGTATCATTACTATTTTGTTCCCGTCTGATTATCAAACAATTTCTGTTGAATGGCGTGCAAAACACAACTATACCAGAGGCAACTGTCCGCGTTTCCATTAAAACCTGGCGCTTACGTGCATTTCGACGATTCTTCAGGTTTACCCACACGCACTAGTCAAATACTTGGATAGAAATTGCACCAAAGCTAACGCGCCAACAATCGATGGAGATTGCACTTCTTCTCAGAAAATATCAGACATTTTGTTGTATGAATGTCATGATGATCCGCAGATACGCGGTGTGATACGCGTTTTAGTTGCGAATTTTATTCGTACTGTTTTATTGCAAAGTTTTGGAGACTTTGACGCGTGGATTGCAACTTTTGCGGATTACGATGATGATTTACTGAACACCAAATATTTGATACATCTTTTATTAAAGGTATGTTCAATAACTTAAATTTAATATAACAGGAACGGGATTGAATGTATGTATAACGTATATGTTTGTATAGGGATTGCAGGATGAATCTTCAACTTGTACTCGTCAATGTTTGACTTCATTGACGTGTTGCTTGAGTCCTCTATTAGAGTCTGAATACAGTGCGGAAGTAGTGCCAATTTTAAATTATTTGCCTCTAATGGCACAGGATCCATACTGGTTAGTAAGAGTGAAATTAATTGAGCTAATCGCGACGTTCTCGTACGTAACAGTGGAGCATGTGACAAAAAGTAAAGAGTTTCAAAATAAAGTGATGCATAATATTCTGTTGGAGTTACTGAAGGACGAGGACCAACGTGTGAGGAATGCTACATCTGCAGCTATTATCAAGTAAGTGAAACATACTTTTTCTCTTTTTTTTTGCGCTTGCAAGGTTTTAAACGTCTGTGCGTAAACTGTGCGCTCAAAAATTAATATTTAAACAAATCTGTAATGGTAAAATAATTTTTAGAATCATTCCATTATTATATTTTGAACAAAATCTGACCGAAGAAACCAAAATAACTTACAAATCAATTTTACATCGTGATCAATACTCTGCGTTAACAATAGAGAACAGTCTGGAAACAAATATAAAAATGCGGCAACAAGTTGAAAATCTTCCATTTCCATATAAATCTGGGCCACTAAAAGCGGACTTATTAATGGAAAAGTCTCTTTCGAGAATTATCTCCAAACTATATCGAAAACTACTCACACAGAGTACTAAATATTATACGGTAATTGCATTAACTTCATTTTAAAATTTATTATTAATAAGATGAATATAATTCTAGTTGGGTTGTATTGAAACTTTATGCAATCTAAGTTATGCTTATCCGATAACAGTCTATAAAAACGCGTGGAATTGTTTTAAAAACTCTACAATTCGTTTGGAGAAACCAGCGTTTTCCCGAAGCAACTCCACCCCGCTTCAAATCTCCGAAGAGATTCTCACCAGTTCCAAGGATTTACTGAGTTTAACCGTCAACTTATTAACAACCACAACTGTAGTATACGATACGAATTGTCATCTTCATTTGATAAAATTAGTCGGTAATCTCTTTGCTGGTAAATGGTTAGAGAATCTCAAACCTTCCGCAGAGTTAAATCAAGACACACCTGGAGATTTATGGGATTTGTTTACCGATAAACAATTAGGTGCTATATCCGAAGAATACTTGGTACATCTAGTGAAAATATTAAACATCTATGCGCATGTTATCGATGAGAATACGACCTTACAACCGAAGCCAGTCTTACCAAATATACCGATAGCTAGTAATATTTCGCCTTTAAAAAGAAGAAAGAGTGATCTTGGCGTTGGAGTTTTATCCCCAGGCAAAGCAATTGATAAAGACAACGAGAAAAAAGTGGATGCTAAAGCGACCGGAATGGGATTCTTTTCAAACAGTCCACATTACATGAAAATCTATGAAATTTTAAAAGTGGCGTATAATAATTACAAAATAACATTGAATACTGAGGCTTCCGAGAATTTTTTGAAATTTCTCAAGGCAGTTTTATACTCGATGTGCCAAATATTAGAAATTGCTACTTTAACAGAAACCGGACGCATTGCAGAGGAATTATTACAGTATTTTAAGTCGACGTTTAATCTGGAACCGACTAAAACAGTACAATGCGTACGTCAACTACTTAAAAGTTTATTCGGCACGAATATCTGTTCAGATGCGGATGCTTTTGTGAAATATTTAAACAAAAACACTTCTGAACAACTTGAAGCATCCGGATTTTTCTATCACATTGCTCAGGTGCCAGTCATGAATATGTCTGACTGCGTCGGCAAGTTTAATCATATTTCAAAGAATGAAATGGATGGAGATAGCATTGTAATGGGGTATGTGCATAGAAAGGACTATAAAAAGATCATCAATAAGAATATGGATAAAATACTGGGTAATTACATCAGAATATTTGAACCGATGGTGATTAAATCCTTGAAACATTATACTGTTACGAGTGATACGAAGTTGCAGGCGCATGTCTTACAGCTGTTAAGTCAACTTGTTTTGTTTAGAGTGAATTATTGTTTGTTGGATTCTGAACAAGTATTTATCGATTATGTTTTGAAGCAGTTTCAATACATGGAGGAAGGGCAAATTGGGTAAGTCAAGTTACAACTATCAAGATGGTGTATGCAATTTAAATGTATGTTTTGTATTTATAGTCTTGCTAGTGAATTAATACCGAAAATATTCCAATTTCTGGTCCATTTATCTTATGGTAAACAACACACGAAAAGCATTATTGTTATCCCGAGAATAATACAACTTTGTGATGGTTTAATGGCGAGTGGTCAATCACCGAAGACTCATTGCATACCAGCACTTAAACCTATCGTTGAAGATGTTTTTCTCTTGAGAAACAAATCAAATACATCTGATTTTAAAGAACTGGAAACCACCCGTGAAGTTTTAGTCTCCATGATGTTAAAATTAATTGAATATACAGACATAATCAACTTGTTAGTGCTAATTCTCAAGGAGAGCAAATATTGTGAGAATACAGAAAGATGGATGAGATGGTCCAAGCAAATATTCGACACCTTCATGACTCAGTTACGAAACAATCGAATTGAGTTAGAATGTGCAGGTTGCATGAACGCTGCGAAGCTTTTATTATTCACACTACATCCGAGTGTCTACAAACCCATCAGTCATATATTCATCGCACTGTTTGAGGAAGCGATTGATATTAGCATGGTTGCTGGTGATCGTTATCTGGGGAAAGTTAATCTGTTGTTTTTGATTACATCGCAGCTAAATGAAAACAAGTTATTATTGAAGATAGAAGAAGTTCAGTCGGAGATACCACCGCATTGTATTTTTGAAAAGTTTAAAGTGCTGCATGATCCGCTAAATGTGTCGAAAACAACGGGGATATTCGACGGAATTACACCGGAAGTTATCTTGTTGAAGTATATTTTCAGGACGATTGGAGTTGCAGCTAAGTATTGCGTGCAGAATGTGATACACGATGAAGGCACGAATATTGTTCAACAATTGCATTGGTTCTTGAATTATTGTTTATTTTTATTTCAGTCTGGTAAGATTTAATTTGAATATTTTTAGTTTTTTTTACTTATAATAATTATTGTAGGAACACATAACAAAATAACAACGATTGGTATAAGTTTGTTGAATGGTGATATGGAAGATTGTGTTGAGGGTGTTTTTCTCGACGACACGAATAAGTCATTTTTGCAGTTACGACCAACGTGTCCATTATTAACATTTCAATGGTGTTATATTTTGACTTTGTTGAATTACAACGATCGGAGATTCTGGGCTGATATCATTCAGATTACTGATAATTATGGGATTGATCTTCAATTGTAAGTTATCAAACATAAATTAATGTATTTACATTTAAAACATTGTTTATGTTATAGAGTTTCAAATGTTGAACCTAAAGTAAACTGCATTAATATGGAAATAGTTCGTGTTGGTGGTTCAATTGTTTTTGCCGATTATTTGGTAAGATATTCATAGAAAACATCTTCCAATTTAAAAAATTGAAATGTTTGCAGAGTGAGCACATTTTATCAGATGGTGAGCAAATGTCCTGGATGCTAGTGAACAATATACAATTAATTGTGGAGAATCATGAAGAACCACCGATATTTGAATTGCTTGGTTCAATCCACAGAAATGTCTCTGCGAGTGGTTTACTCATCCAAGCAATTGACTCCAAATGCTTAGACATTGCGACAATTTCAACAAAAGCGAAGATTTTAAAGTGTTTGGAAAATGTGCACGAAGATCACACCGGCACTCTGTTGAAGTTTCTCCTGCCGAAAGTGTTAGATTCCAAAATTTTAGCTATCAGTAGGCAAGCTTCTAGTTTAGCGAGTCGAAAAGTTGAATTTCTTTTAACACTTAGCGCCGAAGAAGTACAAAAGCAGCTACCCAAAGAAGAAATGAGTTTGATTTTAGAACGACTTGTTTCTTTAAAACTAGTAAAAAGGTAGGAATACTTTAAAAGAAATATACAACATGCTAAAATATTAATTTTTAGGCATGAAACATTAATTGGTCTTTTAAACAAGCTATCCTCCCAGTTCTACGACTTTAGTCCGCTGGAGTTTGACCAAAGACGCTCGATAAAAGCAGAATATATTAAAAATCTAAACATTGATAAAACTTGGTATCTCACACAAGTTAAACAATGGTGTTTGGGCACGAATGTAACCACTGGTTATGCGGAAATTTTAAACAAATTGTCTTATGATGAACTATGGACAATCATGAATCACAAAGACTTCAATAAGAAGATTATTTACGATTGTTTTTCGTGGTGCGTGAATCACCTGGACCACGATGCGGATATTCCTGAGATATTGCAAGCATCTTCGGCGTTTATCACCAAGACTGTGAATAGCTTACGAACTGTTGTGCCAAAATCACATCATGTAAGTCTTGTGGAACATAACCAATTCTGATTAATAATAATAATCTCATGAATTATGTAGGTGTATAGACCTTATGGAAGAGAAACAACGCACGCTGAAGGAAAATATTCCAATCGACTAACGGAAATTCTAGAAGAAGAATCAATCTTCCAATTTCTCATTGATTTAATTCCGTGTGTCAGTGAATACATTGCGTGCACCTCTCGTTTTTCGAAATTATCTATTCCCGAATCAAATTTGGAGGATTTTACGCGTTTCGCGGTGATTTGTTTAGAAATTGTTTCTTTTAATATTGACGCCTCGGTTGGTAATTGTTTTAATGTTAACTTTACAAGTATGTGCATGCGATGTGCCGATTTAATTTTTAAAGATAATCAACTCTGTAATAACTTAGCACCTGACACGCAAGTTACGTGGTTGTGTTCGGCGATCAATAGTTTATTTAAAATTGTTAGTTTTTTGCTTACTGATTTGGAACCACTCCCCTCGCTGCCGATAGGCACATTGAGGGAGGCGCTTAATAACGTTGACACCTTGCCTGCTGGTCAGGCGGTGCACCAACTTTGTGTTTTGGTATGTTGGCTGGAGAAATTAGATTTTAACGCGGTGGAAATTCCAAATTATTTAATGCAGAGTATTATGAGTATTGTGATATCATTAGCGCGATTGCCGTTAGTCAATTCGTATATTATAACTCCGCCCACGGCGTGGAAATCCGGCTGGTTTGTCCAACTTTCGGGGGCGTTCCGCACTCAAGTTCCAAATTTACCGTTAGAGTATCTGCAAGAAGTGGATATTTTAGAAGAGTTTATTTACAGGTAATTTAAGCATAATTGGAATGTTTACATAATAATAATTAATATTTTTTGTTTAGAATATTATTATTAGGCTGGACTTCAAGAACACAGTTTGAGGAGACGTGGGTTTCATTACTGACGGCTTTAAATGCGAATCCATCTCTTGGTGAGATGGAAGACATCAACGCGATCACACATTCCAACAGTTTGGTTGTGCAAGCAATCACAGCCTTTCTATTGCAAACCTTGTACACTCCACAACCGGGAAACAAATGCGTTTCTTCGTACATCCATGTGCCTCGGGATACGCCTGTGAAAGAAAACACTCCAACTTTTAGGAAACTGAAAACCCTGCATAAAAGATTTTCACAAAAATTACTTGAGTATCCGGATTGCTTAAAGGCCTGTCATAGACATTTGAATGTCTTTGAGAAACTGAATATTGAAAAGATCGACAGTTCCTACTCGTTTAGTCAGATGTCTTTGGAATATTTGAGGATATCTGCGGGTGTTATACAATCCGACGCTGAGAACAGAAGTTACGCCGGCGAAATTTGTGCACTGCGCGTGGAGAAATTGAAAGAATCTGGATTGGATTTGCGTTCGTGTTTGCAATTCCAACTTGATTTGTATTCACAATGGCTGTCTTCTGATGAACCAGTGCCGTTACGGCTGTTGCAAGAAATTGTCAAATCTATTGTGCAATCATCGGATATTTTCAACGATCGCACGCAGTTTACCTGGATGTTGGCGACTTGTTTGGAATTGTCCAAAACGCACGCCATTGAGGATGAAATTGTTCATCTTTATTTAGTGATTGCTGTTTGCAAAGCATCTGCTGTTTTAAATCCTGTAAGTTTTTAATATTTGATATTATTTGACGGTTTTGATATTAAAACTTGAAATTATATTATAGGATAAAGATGTTTTGGAATATGTGAAGAAGTTAATCTCCCAAAGTTTAAAAAACACATTCTTATCGGGTCGTATCGCCGGTTTGCATGGATTATTATTCATGCTGCAAATGTGTGTACTGGATAACACGGTGATTTGTGGAATCTCCGACGATATGCAATTGTTTCTACCTATAGCAGTGGATTATATCGATTATAATATCTCATCTAATAATGCTGTCCTGCAACAATCCGAAGAGCATACTCTATTAGTCTGGGCATTGGTGTTTTATGTAATTGAGAATGTCGACGTGCCGCATATCGAGGAACATTTTGTAAATACGGTGTTTACGACCTTATTAACTACCTTATGTGCACCGGATATAAATACTTCTATTTTATTACCATTGATAAAGGTACTCAACATTGGTTATTTTTATTAAGTAAATAATTGTATACGTAATGATTGATTTCAGGGTGTGGAAAGTTTATTACTAAAGAAAAGAATCCCGGCACAATTTCGTGATAAAGTTATAAAGTATGCGACGTCACAATTTAAACGAAACTCTCCAAATATTTCACTTCCGGCGGCGCAGTTATTGTTTACATGTTTATATATGGGTAAGTTACTTTGTGTGACACTGCATTATTTTATATTTAATTAGCTTATCTATTTATCTAACTTTTGTTTATACAATTGTGAAATACTTGTTCTGTTATTACGTGGTTTGCAAATTTCGAAAAGTCACTTAACCAATCTGGAAAATTCCTGTTTCATGTATTATGCAATTTAATTTTTCAGAATATTCTGAGCACATAGATAATTCCGAAGATGGCGCAATTGTCCCAAGTAATCCCGATCACTTGGTGCAATCGATCGAGAACATCTCAGCGATATTCGATAAGATCAAAAAGGGTTATCCATTTGAAGTGGACCTCTTATCGGTATCGCTTTCCAATCTTCTCACCGATATCTTCTCTCCTTCTGATATACTCACGAAAGTAATCAGTGAATTCTTATCGCCACATCAACGGCATCCAATGCAATTGTGTAAAGTCGTTTTTAATGTGAGTGCACACTTCAAATCAATGCACAGCAAATGAAAAGCTTTTTAATCTCTGGTTCTGTTTATTTTTATATAGATTTTTGAATCGGCTATACAACAATCTCAGTTATCTCTACTGCAGGATTGGGTCGTGTTCAGTTTGACGAACTTTACACAGTCATTTTCGATTGGAATGGCGACATGGTGTTTAACTTGTTTTTTCATCTCCGCCAGTAATAACACCTACTTGCGTCATCTTTTTCCGTATGTACAGCGACGCATGGGTCGTTATGAGTATGAAGATAGAAAGTTTCTTTGCATTGCCGGCAGCGATTTTTACAACAATTTAACGGACGCATCGCAGAAGAGCAGATTTATTAGTACGTTGGTGAGTGTCAAAGACCAGGCGGATATGCCTTTTAACGAGCTACTGTTGTGTTTGTAAATTCTATTCGAAAGAAAATCTATATTCATAACTTTGTTTGTTGTCTTCGAGGGCAATTATTGAAAGTATATACATTATTACGACGATTATTATGAATACGAAATGGCGTTAGATATATTTATATTTGTTTACGATTTGTTGTTGCGCCATGTATCCAGTAAATGATGAAGTATGAATAAAATTCTATTCCGTACATTTGGTTTAATTTGTTTTATCTTTAACTAACAACAATTCATATTTTAATTATGATTTTGTTGTTTACTAATTAACAGCCACTAATTGTATAGGAATAAATATTAACAAGCACTAATATAAGCATAGCATATTATTTTCCTTTTGCTAAAATCTCTTGAATTTGTTGTAAGCTTTTGCCGCTTGTTTCCGGTAAATATTTGTAAATTTGGAAAACAGCGAAAGCACAAAATCCGGCGAAGATCCAAAATGAACCGCCGATACCAATGATCGCTGAGACATTACCAAAGAATTTCGTGAGTAAAAAGGCCATTAACCAACAACTGGATGCAATGGCAGTCGCAGCTGCTGATTTGACTTCTGTGGGAAATAACTCTCCCATCACAGCCCATGGCAAAGGACCCATTCCAATACTGTAGAAAACAATATACACCACTAAACAAGTAATAGGCAGCCATGAAATGGACTCCAAATTGTTTCCAATCTCTTTCAAATAGAAATAAAATCCAAGCGTTACTTCACCAATGCACATCATTAGTGCTGATACAATCAACAAGAATCGTTTTCCGTATTTATCCACAATCATTGGTGTAACTCCACTAGCCATAATCTGCACAACGCCGATGATAATGGTAGATACATCTGGAGGGATGGAACTTCCTGTAGCCGCAAAGATGGTCGCCGTGTAGAATAACACTACGTTAATTCCACAAAACTGTTGATAAACCATCAACAACAGAGTGAGGCCTAAAGCTTTCTTAATTACTTGCGATGCAAATATATCCGAAAATCCACCTTGCTTTCCACCTGCTCCTTGAACACTCTCTTTAATAAGTGTCAACTCGCTCATTATTTCATCTCGACTCTTTGACCGTAATTTCATCAGCGAATCCTCAGCTTGTTTAAGTTCATTCTTTGCAATATGATAATGTGGTGTTTCCGGAATGTACAAAAAGAAGGCAAAGGAAGAAATAATAAGAATTAAACATGCTATGAGATTGTAGTTGCCCATTGGTATATAAGGACCTGTGGCATAGGAAAAGGTAAGACCAACAACGATGAATAACTGCATGAAGGAGCCAAGAGAACTGCGCACTTCATCCTCGGCAATTTCAGCGATGTAAACAGGAAGCACCGTGAATATTCCACCGACTGTTAGACCACAGAAAAAGCGTCCCACGTAATAATATCCTACGGTGTTAGCGTACGCGAAGGTGAAAAAAGCGATGAGCATTGGCACAACAGACATTAGGATGGTTTTCTTGCGGCCAAATCGATCAGAGCAGAATCCTGCAGCGAACGGACCAATGGCGGCACCCAAAGGTAACAGAGAACCAATCCATGATTCATCTTCAGGTGTGATTGAATGTGGGAGGGAAGATTCGATGTTTTCTCGAAGTTTTGGAAGTATTGGTGATGACCAGCCAAAGGCAATTCCACAGCAGAAAGCGAATAAATTAGCTGTAAATAATGTTTTATATTATTAAATATCATCAATATCATAAAATCTGTAGCAAAATTAATTGAATGTTAATGAAAAATATTCTCTAAAACAAGAGTTAAAAAGTAATGATTCCCAATAATTTATAAAAACATTTAATGAACTGATCACGAATTGAATACATTCACAATTATAATTGACCTCGAATGGAATCGATAAGATAAATAACGAATTAGCTAATACTTTTACACTGATTTATGTTTATGGTGCGAGTAATATAATATATTTATTGATTATTAGTTATTAGCTATAATTACTGAATAAAATTCTTTTTAAATTAATTTTTGTATTTACCTGTACAAGCAGCAATATATAAAAATGTCCGGTTGGATTTACGTCCCACAGTATCCTCAACTTCAAAGTCGTTTTTGACTTTATTGGCGTCCAACAGTTGATTGCTGGCCATTTTCAGGCGGGTGGACGCGTGTGCTGCTGCAGATTCGTAATTCGGAAATCACGCACAATGCACTAACGATTTGAACAATCCCGTTGCGAATTGAACGCGTAATCTAGACAACTACCTCTAATGGAAGTTTTAAACGCTTGAATCTTATCAATTAATACATGTTGATGAATTATGACATTCTGTGCTGAAACCTTATTTACAATATACCCACTTAACAAATATGTGATAGCGCGTTGTAAATTTATTACGCTTCTTACATATTATTATGTAATTATATCTAATGACGTACTAATTTGATATTATGAATCAGTCTAAACCAAATCAGATTTTGGAATTCAGGGCTGAAATAAGCGTGTGTACATGCAATTATATTGTTGCATCAACCGGAAATAATGCATTTTTGATGCTGGTATAAAATTGTCACTGATTAGGTAATCTGCATCATGAAATTTTATAGAAAAGTGTTAATTTTGCAAACTATAAACTTTAGAGATGAGAATTTGCAAGTTCAAGGTTTATTAGTTTAACGAAAAGGGTAACGAATTTGTTATGTTAAAATAAATTAAAATGGTAGTTATACTCGTATATTCAAACCCTTAAAGATAATGTCATTTTAAATCCTTTATCTCAGTTATATTTTGTTCTAATTTGAACCGTTTGAATCATAATAAGAATTTAATTTCATATTATTAAACACACAGTCCTTGACTATAAATGTGATTTTTAATCTTAACAATTAATCTTTTAATCCAAGAATACTAAGATAAATTTTTTAAAATCACGTTTTCTCTTAACTTCTGCAATAAAAAATACAAATTTTCAATTTTTATTTTTTACCATAGAAATGATGGAGCTAATGATTAAAGCAGTTTCTTGCAATTTCCATGCAAATTATTAAAGCTAAAGAAAAACGGTTTTCAGATTTGGATTCAGCACATCATTTTATATTATGTAGAACCTATAAATTCCAATCTTTCAATATTTATGAAATAATTGTAAATTGTCCGTAACTCAAAAAGTAATAAAGATATCGGAGCAAAAATCAGTATAATGAATTTTTGGTATCATTCTACATCAGATTGGAAAATTTGAAGAAAATCTGAGTTGTGGTTCAATTTGCCCCATTAAGATTTTCACCAGTTATTTTAGAAATATTGATGTTATCATAAAACTGACTAGATATCTTTCATCCACTTGGAAAACTCTATCGATTGGCGTTTTCCATTTTCTCCTAGCTCAATATTAATTTTTTATACCAAAAAATAGTTAAGTGTAACCTCTTGACTCTTTTCGGGTGGATTTTGTCAATTTCTTAGAATCAAAAATCTAAATCTGCCATTTTACAGATCTTAATCGTGGCATGATAAAAGTGGAAAAAGTTTTACTGTATCTTTTATATTTTCCGAGGAAATCGCGTCGGAAAATCATTTTTCCATATATTTCAAATATAAATTTTAAAATCTTATCTAATGTAAAATTTTATTTTGAATTCAACACTCTTTTCGGTTTTTCTTTATCTTTATTAGATTCTGAGATAATGGGAAATTAAGTATTGCTGGAAGGTGGCATTTCTTTTAATTGCATCTACCCAAAACTAAGTCGAGAATTAATTCGAAAGTTTTGTATATGAAATAATTAAAAGGCCCACAACGGTGTTATTGATTTTTAATATTTATTAGAATCTCCAATTAAAATGTCCGGCGCCTCCGCCAAAATCATATATAGGTTTAAAAAATATAGATTTTATACTATAAGTAATTCAACCCAATGGAAGGACAAAACATAGAATGATTGACAACAAACAGATTTAAAAATGCCAACTTTTAATTTGGAACAAAAAGAAAGGGAAAAAAGATTACTTTTTGTGACAAAATCTTTTGTTCGGTGTTTTGACCCACAGTAATTTTCCATAAAAGTTCGACCCTGTCTTTCAACATAAAATCGTTCGACAAAATATGAAAAATGTCGCCACAAGTAGCAATAAGTTTCAGATGAAGAGACCATATTTGGTGAACATTTTAGGGCATTTCCTGGGTGTTTAGGGAATGAAAACCATGTGGATTTTATAAAGAGACTTTTTATCTGTTATTTTAGAAAGAATGATTTCAAATTATTTTAATCTTGCAGTTGATACTGAGTGTTTTACAGACCAAGTTTTCAAAATTTACCATGGATAGAGGTCAATAAAAATAAAGCACATCCACAGTCATCGGTGATTTAATATTTAATATTCGTTTAGCCATTTTTAATACTTTTGTAGAACATTTTTACCATAGTAAATCGTGAATATTCAAATAAAATAGCATTGAAATGATTAATCTAGAATTAACATATACATGCACATCGTTCAAGTGTAATTCTCATATAAATCGTGATGAATGCAAATCTCTGCTCTGCGCAGCAGGTTATTGCATTGGATAGTTGATTGCGTTGATTGCGCTAAAACACCTGCATAGAGCAGACAAGTACAGCTACTTATGCTAATCGCACTGCGCTACGATGATTGGCAGTGGCAATAAAAAAAACTAAAGCGTTATCGTGCATTGTCTATTTACTCGTTTGTTGCATACGCATTTCAGTTTTATCCTTTTGCTGCGCAATGAAGCTGATATATTTCTAGTGTTGGTTCAAATAAAAATCAAAAACCACTCAAGTTTGCACTATTGGAAATCATCTTGACCAAAAAGTAAAAAAACACCAACAAACATAAACAAAGTATTTTCAAGATAATTGTAGGAGTATAGAAGGTATGTAACCCTTTATACACATAAACTTGCAGCCGTTGATGGCTGCTACTGGTTGTTGCCTGCTTAAGTAGTATGTTAAGTAGCCTGCGCAAACGTCGATCGTGACCTGCGTATGTTTCTGTTTTCTCATATGCACATATCATATTCATTTACACGCTTGCGCACCCAACACAACAGACAACCATTCACATCACGCCGAACGTACGCACACATATGTGCGTCGTGCACGTACGTGCGCACACAATAGCATCTACAAGAAGTTTTGTTATTAATTAACGACCCGTTTCCTGTGTTTTTTGTTCATTTCGCTCGGAAGATCGGGCTCATTTACGATCGCAACAATACAATAACAAATCAAGTTCACACCGAGTCTCTTCGCTGTGCGGTCCGTACTCTGCACTGATGTGTAAAACTTATTCAGTCGGTGAAATGTTTGTCGTGTGCTCGTATTATTGACCTAACCCGCATTCGGATTGCAAAAAATCGCTAACAACGACGTATTATTCAATTCGGAGCGTCGCGAGTGATATGAATTACATCGGCTGTTACTGTTACCAATTCGTGGGTACGCAAAACATGAAATAATTGCGGCACGTAGTCATCGAATTCTTCGACGATAACGCTTGTTGAATGTTTGTTTGCAGCATGTTTGTCGTCTGCGAGCGTCGCCGACGATACCTGTTGCTGTATGAATACCCGACTGTTGCGTTGTGCTGAACAATGAATCGATTTAAGGACGCCGAAACAAACAGAAGTAACAACATGGTGATGTCAATCAAGAGCAAGTTTGAGCAAAAGGAGAACACTGAGAATAGTGTGCAAGAACCGCCGGAGCAACGCACCAAGACATTACCGAGCTTATCAAGACAACTCAGTGATCCTGTGAAGGTGAAACGAACGCCAGCATTTCGGTCGGATCAGAAACCCTTTCAGCGTGGAAACGCAAACGCCACCAGCTACAGAGAGAAGAAAACCGTTTTAAAAGTCAGTGATAAACCCAGCAATGTGAATTTGTTAAGAAAACACTTTGATTCTAAAGATGATCTGCCCAAACGACGAATTATTCCGAAAGCATTGAACGAACGAAGCAATTCTAGTGCTGAAATTATTTTAAACAGGTGTGCAAATCATCGCGATTATGTTAATATTACAGCTTTATATACGGAACCAATACCAAAAAACCAACGGCCTAATGCTATACACAACATGACAACTTTGAAAATATCTGACAAGAGTAACAAGACTGAAGTGCTAAATGTACAAAACGCGCACAATTCGACCGCAATTAGTGATGACATCAATTACAAATTGGAAGCTTTAAGTGACACATTGAAATCAGCACTGAAAAAACCATTACCATCAGGCCCAGCACCACAAAAACCACCACGAACCTTCATGCATCAATCTTCAACTACATCACCTGTTACATCACAAACCAATTCACCAGTAATGGTAAACAACGCCCGAAAAGATTTTGCTGCCAAGTTGAATGTCAATTTACAGAAGAGTTTGACACTGAAAGCAAACAACAATCATTCCAGAAGCAATAATACCAGTATTACCAAACCAGACCCAAAATACATGCTTGACAAGCTAGAAAACGCTCTCAAAACGAACCGAATAAAGAAAAACGCGCGTCCGGTGAATTCAGATGACAGACGATTGCAGGACTTGAATGCGCAGACGTCGCGCTCGAAACTTAATTTAAATTGTTTACATTCGTTGAATTGCACGAATAACACATACGAACGATTGCCAGACTTAAATAATGGCAATAGTAGTAATAAAAGAGGCGATGAGCCTGTCTATGCTGAACCATTTGCTTTCCTAAGGGCAACGCATGCAGAAAAACCAAATCAATGTGATATAAACAACGGCAATACCAGTAAAACCAACAGGAACAGTCTGTACTATATGGTAATCAATATTATATAATTTATTTTCACTTTTATGCGCGCAAGCATTGTTTGTTTATCATCTTGTATCCTTGTTGTGCTGCTTTCTCTCATTTCTGATTGTTGGTTGTTTATCTAGAGTACACCCATTGGCTCCGAATCGACGCCGCTGCTGAACAAAGCCGCCGACACCCAGTTCCTGGACGCAGCGCGCAAAACCGACGTAAGATATCAACCAAAAACATACAACGTTTGATTTGGGATATGGTTTGCCGAATGCTTCAGCGCGCCGTAGACTAATTTGTTAGTTGCATGCTTTATTCTGTACACTTTTTATGATATAACAATATAAACAGTAGTGGTCTGCATGCACCTTGCACTTGTAGAGGAGTAGAATATTGGGTTTAAATGAAAAGTTGTTTATGCCGAATGCCTAAAATTAGAACCATGTGTATAATAAAACCGCGTAGGCTTTGCCGGCGATTACTTGATCGTGTTATACTTGGAAACGCAACGCAAAATACCACAGCGCGTTTACCAACCGCACGATTAATTGCTCGTAATTGCATCTGTGAATCACGCAGCGGGCCAGCATTAATTGGACGTGTTCTGTTTTATTTGGTAACGCAAAGGATGAGATCGCGATGTGCGACACGCCGTCCTCCTCGTCGCGCTCCTCATTGGATGAGCCGCCATTGAAAATCAAGGATCTCATCAAATCCTTTGAAGATAGCAACTCTTCATCACCGCCGGTGCATCCGCCTGCCGATCGTGTTGAAAAACTGGAAAAACAGTTGAGACACACACTGGAGCAGAGCTTTAATGATTCGGGTGGTGTTGGTGCGCCGCTGATTACAAACAACAACGATACGGAAGATAAACGGCAAGATGAAGCGATGCTGGGGAAATTCGAAACCTACGTGCGAACGATCAAAATGATCACGCAGTCGCGCCAGAAACACCAACAGAGACAGATGTATCATTGCTGTATGCTGGTCACTTTGTGCGATAAGGTGCCGTATATCAAGTTTAAGTATCCGCCAAATGTAAGTAAACATGTGTTATGTTGGCCATTTTGATTTTTATACGGTTTTATTTATTTCTGCAGGCCAAATTACCTAATAGTATAGCGAATCTCGTCTTCCCGGACTCAACATGCTTTGACAGTGGCCCCAAAGCGCAGTGCTACTCGATTGTGATCACCAACGATGATGGCGAGCGAATTTACGGATATTGCAGACGCGTTCTCCCTGAAGATTCACAAAACTGCCTGCCTTTAGCTTACTGCATTCTGAGTCGCAATCGTGCGCCGCGGTTTTACAATCGCATTTTGGAGGAAATTGAATCTCGACATGGTATACCAGATAAAGACCGTGATATTCTCCTGCAAGAGTTCTACCTGAAATGTTTTCCCAGTCCGGGAGACGCGGTTTCCTTCCAGATAAAGTTCTCGGAAGAGAATCCTCTGCATCATTATGCGTTAGTCAATGGCGGTGTACGAAATGGCGTCACAGAGAAAAATGGTGGAGTAGAACATGTGGATATTGTTTTGCATCAAGATGCTAGACATAAAGAAAATGATCTGGAGGAGTTGTGTCAGTGTTTGGAAGATACCAATTTGTTATTAAAAGTGTTCGCGTCGTTATTATTAGAGCGTAAGGTTATTTTGCTGAGTGGTCAATTGGGCAGATTATCGACATGCATGGAAGCACTGCAGAATATTCTTTACCCATTCTCATGGCCACACACGTTGATACCAGTAGTTCCCAGGGATTTATGGGAAATAGTCGAGGCACCAACGCCATTAATTTGTGGTGTTCTCTCAGTTAATGTTGTTAAGGAGCATGAAATCAACGACGTAAGTAAAATAATAAACTTATTATCATGTTGAATGTTAATTTTATAATATTTTATAGGCGATTGTAATCGATCTCGATCACGGGCGACTCTTACAAGATGTCGGCGATGAAATGAGTATCCTACCCAGATGCCTCATCAAAGAATTCAAAGATGGACTTGCTTTGGCCAAGGTCCACCGTAGTTCGCCTAATAAAGAAAAGCGTAGCATTTATAACGTTCTATTGAGCGATGCATTCCTGCGTATTTTCGTCCATAGCTGCGGCCATTACAAAGACTACCTGAGCGATGAAGGCTTTGACTTGGAAGGATACATTCAGCGTCCTAAAAAGACGATACAACGCTTCCTGAAATGGTTCACACAAACGTCCATGTTCTCCACGTTCGTGGAAAACATCATCGCCGATAAAAACTATTATAAAATCTTCGAGAGTCGCACGAGGATTTACCGAGCGCAAGATGCTACCACCATTTTGGAAAAGATGAAAGAATGGCGACGAGACTAGCATAGATTAATGCAGGAATGTGTTATTATGACCAGATTATTATCATGGGCTACCGTTAACGCCTGCGTTTGTTATATTTTATTATTTAATAAAAAAGAGAGTATAAATTATGCCGCTGAGGTAATTCAACTTGCCACGCCACGTGAGAACTGTTTTTATGAATCGCAATTAACATTAATCACCGGAGGCTTCCAAGTAAACGTTTTAAACACTAACAAATTTAGCTGCTAGGAATTTATGGGATTTTGTGTTGGCAACACTGTGAGGCAATAAACAAGTCTCGCCTGCTTATGCTTACGCGTTTAATCAAGAGTTAAAAACATAAATCGAGACGCACTCCCTGCGATGCACATACTCTTTCAAACGCCTCGAGTTTCTTCCTAGGTTTAAATTATTTACAATGTCATACAGCATGATACACCGTCCACGCACTTTCAATCATGTACATCGTTCATAATACGTGATGCGCAAATCAAAAATTACACTTATCTTAATTTTCTTTTAATCGAATCAGAGCAACTTCTACGAACTAAGAAAGCTAAAGATTAATAAAAATTACAGTACAACAGGAGAAATAAAATGTGTGTCGCCTATCCTAAAGTATGCTTAATGCGTTACTCGTCTTATACTAGTATATTCATCATTCATGTTCATCGTTAGATAGATAATTGGGCTGTTTAGATTAATCCGTATGCATCTAATCATCAATTTAGCATTTGCAACCTAATGTTTCAGTAATTATGTGAGCGATTATTCAGGGAACTTACTACTTTAACATAAAGTAATACTTTTCGAACTAAATCTTATCTTGGTTAGTGTTGGTATTCTCTGTAATATTCCGCTGAGTGCACCTGAATGATTGCCACATACTCACTCACCTTATATACAAATGTCAGCCCTACAAGTGGGCTTCACCTGTTCGTTACAAAGCGATTATGATCATATGTGAATCGGTACGTGCATTAAAAGCTGCGCCCGGTCCGGAAACACTTCGCTGCACATCTCGCATTTGAACGCGCTCTGTGCGTGATGCATCGACGCCTCCGCCAGCTCATTCAGCGGATTCTCGATGATCTCCTGCTTGACAGAGATGAACTCAGACGCCAAGGGATCTTGTTCTTCGGTTTCGATCTCTTCCACGGGATCGGGGCGCTCGATTTTCACCTTTTCTTGACAATCATCCCGCTGCCGACGAATTTCACCACCTGGCCACCGCCGATGATGTGCCTGCCTGGTGCCAGACTATTCCCTGAAGATACCATGGATAAGTTACCTTCACTGCTGCTGGTACTGCGGCGTCTATCCTTGGTCGGTGACCGTAGTGGATCTTCTATAATGTCTGCTCCGTTGATGATTTCTTCATGATCTGTACCTTGGTTTAATCCGAGCAGGCTGTTTACCGCTTGTTCGGTAGGATCCTCGAATGTAGCCAGTGGTAGTTTATCTGGTGTCAATATGTGGTAGCTTACATTTTTCGTACGCGGCCGAATGCGATCTCCACTCGCTGATTTCAATTCAGACATGTGTTGAGTTCGCGTGATGAGCGTCTTCGTCTTGTGCTTCAGCTTACTGGGATCACCCTCGATGGTCACCTTGGTCTTTTGGGTGTGGATCATCTTCGGGCGACCGCCGCTCGTCTGCGCTTCTTTTCCGGTCTTCTTTCGAGGCTTCGCTGATTTTGTGTTGACAATAGTGTTGATGTTCTCGATGGCAGATGAGAAGCTGTTGTACATATCAGAGTACGACGTCTCCGGTGACTTGGACGCGGAGGTAGAGTTTTTGCGTTTTTTCTTCGGTGATGGCGTCTTTATGCTGGCAGCGGCCGTTGCAGCATCATCCTCAGAGTCGAAAAATTCATTCTTAATGGTTTCGGTGACATCTTCCACGCCGTACGTGTTGTTGGTGTTCACGGTGTCCATGAGATGGATCTCATGCGGTTTCAACTTGCGTCTGCGTTTGTATTTCCTCGGCCCGATCTGCGGCTGGCGTCGCATCGCCGTGTTCAAATCACAATGATGAATCAAGTGCAGGATGAGATCCTGTGAGGTTGAGAACATGTCCGAGCAGACCGCACAACTGTACGGCGTCATGCTGTGGCTGAAGTTGGGATCGGGGCCAGAGTGATGCGAGCGAATGTGTTCTCGCAGCACCACGCGCTGGTTAAATGCACGTGGGCACACCGCGCACGCGTAGGGCTTCTCGCCGGTATGAATGCGTTCGTGTTTACGCAGAGTACCACCGTCGGCAAATGCTTTCCAGCAGAAACGACAACCGTACGGTCGCTCACCAGTGTGAATTCGAATATGAATCTGTTGGGAGCTGCGCGAGCCGAAGGTCTTACCGCATTCGCGGCATGGAAACTGCCTTCCAGACACGCTGCTATGGCTATGACGATGGTTCATCAACGAGCGCCCATCGGGGAAGTCCTCACCGCAGACGTCGCACTGCACCGCTTTGTTTCGGTGCGACAACATGTGGCGCTTCAAGCGCGCCTTGTTGTGGAACGTCTTCGGGCACTTCGGGCACGGGAATGTCTTCTCTTTGGAGTGCTCCAAGCAATGCGTCAACAACGCACGGCGATCCTTGCAGATCCTACCGCAGTGCAGGCAAGTATTCTCCGGCAAGTTTTCACCGTGCTTGGCCTGTACGTGCGCCGCCAGCGCTTGCTCATCAGTGGCGGTATCGCCACAGAGATTACAACGGAACTCCGGTGTTCGCGCGTGAACTTCAGCATGCGCGAGCAAATCCAACGCCTCGGGGAAATTCTCCCCGCACACGTTGCAAATGTGCAGGTATTCGTTATCGTTGGTGTACTCGGTCTTGATGTGCACGCGTTGATGGCGTTTGAGCTGCTCTTGACGCTGGAACGTCATGCCGCAAGTCTGACAGAAGAACTCGCCATATTTGTTATCATCTTCGGAGAACTCTTCGTCCTCATCGAGGAAATCGTCTTCGATGCCATCGTGTTTGTTCTTGATGTGCTCACGCATTGTATTCGCATCCCAAAACATTTCACCACATCGCCGGCATTCGAATGGGCTGTCGCCTTGGTGCATGCGTGCGTGTGATGCGAGTGCCTTCTCTCTAGCAAAACCCACTCCGCAGTATTGGCACACGAATGGTTTGCGTGAGTCCGTTATCGGGTATCTAAACAAAAATAACGATTGAAAATATTTATTATAACATATGTATTAAAAACTGTCATCTAATTTGACTTACCGTGTTTCCCCGCTTAATAAATTCTCTGAACCGTCAGCGCTATCCTCTATTAATCGCCCATCTGCATCATAATTATAAACCCGTGAACTAGGACCTTGCTCGTCCTTGATTTTCCTGCCAAACTTTTTGTTCTTGTTCTTCATAAACGCCGGTTTCGCCCGTTTGCGCATCTTTTCATAGTCGTCGTCGAGTTCCTCTTCGAGATTATCCGTCTCTGGCACATACGCGTGAATTTTCAAGTGATTCATCAGATCGAATTTGCGCACGTAGCGCACGCCACAGAGATTACACCCGTGCGGCTTGTCGGTTTGATGTGCGACCATATGGTTCATTAGATTCGCCTTCTTTCTAAACCTACGACTGCAAAAATCACACGGATAAGGCCTCATCGCCGAATATTGATCCTGGTCGGTCGGCAGCGGTATCATCACATCTTCCTCCTGATCATCTTCAATGCCTATATTCTCCTCTGATCCAACCACCAGTTCATTGCAGGCCTCCCAATTGTCAGCCACAACTTCCTCTGTGACACAGTCCATGTATGCCGGATCGGGCGCAAACTCTTGCGGGTCCTCCATGACAATAACGTCTTCGGTGAGGTATACCACACCATCATCGGGCACCACCTCCTCCGAGTTGACGATGACTTCTTCACATACATCCTCATAGTCAACAGTTTCAGCAATCATGTCATCATTATCCATGCCACATATCACCTGCTCGGTCTCGACGATCTCGCCGGCCTGTTCCCAGGTCAGCGTGTACGATTCTTCCATGGTGTCCGTTTATTTTCACACCATTATCGCAACTGCAAGGCGAAACAACCATCGTAAGGTTAGCAAAAGTGGGCAAAACATTTTTTGACATGTGAGGTTATCCAGAATAAGGTTACTTTTTTGAAAAATGTAAACAAACACAAAGCTTTCGGAAGATTTTTGTTAACAGATGAAAGTAAAAAGCGAATAGAAAAAGTGAACGAACGTGTTTCGTGCGTTGCGTCGCACATACGCGTCCGCTTGCATATGTAGCATGCACTATTGCGAGTCAATGCTGGGGAAGGAAAATTACATCATCCACGAAATGGCATTTAAGGATAGAATTGTAGGAAAATTTATGGCCACCCCGTCGCGGAATGCGTTACTGGTTGTTATTTACTTACATTGAGTGTTTATTGATGGTTTTGTTGAATTCCTAACCAAGCATCGGTGTCGACCTTCAACGCGACGTCGTTCGTTCACTCAAAATGGCGTACGTGTGTTTGTTGAGCGCCTGATCGAGTCGGCCGCGCGCCTAGCTACCGCAGGCCGGGGGAAGCGACGCCGCGTGAGATAATTACGCGTCGCAAAGCCCACGGCGGGCACTTTACGCTTTGGCGGTGTTCGCGAATTCAACACGAAGGAAAATCACTGAATTAGGTTAACCGACAAACAGATAAATAACCTATAATCTTGCGCCAAATTTGCTGGGAGTTGAAAAGCTTGCCCAACGCGCACGGCGGCAACATGCGACTTCGGGCGTGATCGATGACGCTCGGATCGCACTTCGGGTTCCGCTTCCTGTCTATGCATATCCGGTAAGTGCATGCTGGGAGATTACGAATTTCAAATCATAAAATGGCTACCGTTGCAATTTCAATATAAAGCGATTTGTTTTTATGAATATTCTTCTTTTTTTCAGTCGTAATCAAGCTCTGTTGTAACCATGAGTACGTTTAAAGGGAAAATCGATGAATTTCCAGGAATAAGCATCGACGATTTTGAAGGAAACAACTTAAAATCAAGCATTTATTTTCTATCACATGTCCATACAGATCATATGAGAGGCTTGTACCAATGTGAGTTTCTCAAACGTCTTGCAAACGAAAAGTTAACATTGTACTCCCATGAAGTTTCGACAATTTTCTTACGTAGTCGATATCCAGACTACGCTAACTGTTTCCAATACTTACCGATAAATCTACCAACAACATTGAAAACCGCTGACAAATTTGAATTCAACGTTACATTACTACCAGCTGGACATTGTCCAGGGTCGGTAATGTTCCTTTTCGAAAGCGACAAACACACGGTGCTCTACACTGGTGACTTCAGACTTAAGTTAGCTGAATTTAAAAAGTTCAAAGGGTTGTATACTCCACAAGGTACTTTAAAACGAATTCAGAAAGTTCATCTGGATACGACTTTTATGTTCAAACGCTATGAACAGTTTCCATCACGAGAAGAAAGCCTGGGCGCCATTTGCAATTTAATCGAAGAATGGTTGGAACAAGATCCGAAAAATATCGTTAATCTGGACACACGTTATCGTTACGGTGCTGAATTTATTCTTAGTAAAATCTATGAAAGATTTAAAATGCCAGTGCATGTAGATCAAAGATCCTATGATGAGTTTTATAAATATCTACCGAACATGGATAAATGTGTTACACTATCAAAAAATACTCGCATACACTCTTACTGTAATGGCTATAAGTCTTTTTGTTCCTCAGGAGAAACAACAATACGTAAAATTGTCATAACCGCTATGTTTTGGAAAGACTGGTCCAAAGAAAAACAGATCAATATTTCCACAAGTAACAGCAACTTTTGTCGTGCCTGTTATTCAACACACGCATCTCTACAGGAAATTCGCGACATTCTCAAGTTTATAAAACCAGAACAAGTGGAAGCAAACGTCGTGCCTGAAGATGATATATGTGACACGAATGAAATGTTGGATTTGATTGATGAGTGCATTGAAGGCAATACACCGATTAAACGTTCACCGATGAAGAGTCGATTGAGTGAAGAAAGCCATTCAAAATATTATGACTGTCAGAAGAAGACTGATAAGGTTGATACAAAAGGTAATAATAATGTAAATGTAGAAGTTAGTGATGATGATGATGTTTACGATGAAGAATTTCACAAATTGAGATCAGTTAAGGATAAAAATTTGATTAAAAATGGCGGAGAAAAACGCTGTCTTGATTTTGATCTCAGCATGTTTGACTAGAGAAAGAAAATAGTTTCTAGATAATTTTGACAGATAAATAAATAGATTTAGGAAAATATTAAAGTGATTTATATAAGTTTAATGTAGAATCTTTAGCTTACAATGTTTTTGTGGATGCAGATTTAATGAATAGTCGACTAAGACGATTGTATAACCAATAATTTCTTATTTTGGGCCTAAAAATCGTTGTAATAGCAGACTAATAATTAAATTTCATTGAAAACTGCTAAAGATTTAAGAGTGAACTTACAAATCAGTTTAATATTCTCCTAAATTTATTTATTTACGCGTCAAAATCATCTAGAAACTTGAAATATTAAAAATACGTTAGTTAAGAGACGTAAATATGATAAAAATTAATTAGACTTGATTAGAATAGCTTTTTTTATATAGTAGATTACGTGATATCCACTTTTTATATGTTTTTATATTAATAATTTTAAATGATTGCGAAGTTGTGGCTTAAAAAATTGCAAAAATACTGATTATTCCAGTCAATTTTAAATTGGTATTAAATGAACAAACAAGAACAAACATATTTCTATATTTATATACAAATAATTTATTTTATCTTTCGCTTTATCCATTCTGTCATAACCGTTCGAATTCAATGAATGATACATGACAATGACAATCATAATTGATCAATAATTCAATTCGTTAATTGCTTACGTTTATAGATATAACAATGTGGTGCGTTTGTATTAGTATAACTCAAAGCAGTCAAACCAAATACATTCCAACATTCTCTGTATTTCATTAACGCAAATAAACATTTTTATGTATTTACTTGAGATTGGAAGTGTCAACTTGGATTATTCAGAAATTAAACCTCATTCATCATATCATATACAATAGATATTTTGTCCGTATGTATATGTAATAATCTACATACTTGAATATAATAATTTCAATCCGCTTCAAAGTTCGTTCACTCATACACTTACGTATGTATGTAATATTCAGTAGAAACTACGAACATAAACTACTGTATCGTATTTCACGTCCTTTTGCTTAAATCTCCTCCGCTTCATATTCATATTTGACAATTTTGCTTAATTGTTTACTTTTCTTACAGCTAGCGTACGAATTAAACATATTATATATTCAATCAGTAAATTTTATATAGTACATCTTATAGTTTATATATAATTTGTTATCTTTATCTGGTAATGGTACTGCAATGTGATATAATTTTTATAGTTTAATGTCAAAGAGTGTTCGTGGACTCGGGTAACAAAACAAGTCAAAGTTCAAACACGTCGTCAGCACAAATCAAGTCAATTCATTGGATGCGTCATTGAGGTATGTATAAATGTTTGACATATAGTCGCGGCCATCTTGCAAAGCACGAGAACAATCAGTTTAGTTATTAATTAATTACAAGAAAACCAATTGAATTAAATTAATTATTTCTATGGAAATATAATCGGTATTAAATTCTTAACCTTTCCAAATAAAAATTTGACTGATAAGACAAGTTTATCTAAAGTTATAGTGAAATATGAGTCATTTATACAAATGCAACTTAAATTGTTTATAACTTTATGTGGAACAATCCGATTAACAAAATTTTCGCATAATTGGGCGAAGAATTTAATTGAGAACATGTTTCTAAAATAATATTTAACTTATTTTGCGTGGTTTTCATGTAATTCATTAATAACTAAACAAAAACATTTTTCGCTTCGCGTTCTGTCACCGCAACTATATCTAGTGCACATCTAATACTATCAACTGTTAAACGTGTTATAGGATATATACAAGTGCAATAAATTAAATAAGCGTTAATTCACCTAAAGAGGTTGGCCATAAAGCAACTTTTGATTAATTCGAAGCAGTTCATCGCGATGAACTGAATGTGTGTGCAAATGATTATACAAACTACAACAGGTATATCATCGTGTAATACAAACTCGGTTAAATGGAGAAACGCTATCTGTCTGTCCGGCTATGCGACATCTCAATGCTAGATTACACCTAATTAATTAATATTAGTATTCAAGTAGGTGTGGAACAATGGAATTCTGGCAGTTATCGTACAAATGTATATCATCTTCGGCATCTCTGTGTGTGTGTCTGTAAGTAATTTACAAGCAGCGCTCGCATTATCATAAATTTGGCTTGGTTTCTTTCATCGTGTGCGGAGACAATTGAATTACTTGTTTGGTCCGATAATATTTACTCTAACTAAACGGTTTTGAGTGTTTGAATCGCCAACGTGTCTAATATATCTCTATTTTAAATGGAATCAAATTCAACAAAGACGGATTGTATGTGTTTGCTTAAGTTTTTGTTTCGATATGTCTCACATTGTTAAGTTTGGTTATGTTTTGCTTAGTATAATCGACGTACAAAAAGTAATAAATTAATTAATGCCCTCACTCAATAGACATCAACAGACATGTGTCGGGAAAAATCGGTCAAAGCAGACGAAACTTCAGTGTTCGGCTGATTTGCTCCTACAACTACTTACGTTGGTTTTGTTTGCATTTGTTTTTGTCTTCACATCGTCTCGACTTAAACAGCCGCCCTGCGCGCTCGCGTACTAGAATTATTTAATTAATGCTATCAATTTGCGTAGTGTTTCTTCTTTTGTTTGTTTTCTTAGTGAATTAGTAATAAGTCTTGTGAACACACAGCTAGCCTGCCCGGGTTGTCTCTCAGTCTCGCGATCATGCACTCACTCACAAATATTTATCACCAGTTTGTTCTTCCTATCTTTTGTCATAATTTGTTTTAGATTTTTTTTCGTCTCAACTAAACGCAACGTGTCACAATGTGTGTGTGTAACCAACTGAAAGACAACTCAATTGATATAATGATAAACGTATTGAATGTAAGAAAACAAAAACACGAAACAAAACACGAATGTCAAACGAAATTAAATAATCATCATCACAGCCTCACAAACAGGCATTCATACAACACACACACGCATTTTACATTTGATCACCGCATACACGCACATGCATACATTGTTCGCATTCATATCACTCACAACACGAGAGAGAAGCGCGTTCTTCTTGCGTCTTGTATACATCGTCGTCACGTCTGATTGAAACGCGAGACGCGTTGTGGAAACGCGTCCTTACGATCAGAGAACAACGTCGGGCAGACTATGTGGCCACTAGGCTCTCGAGTCGTTCTCATGATGAACGATCTTTCTTTCCTTGTAGTAAATCTCCTCGGATTCTTTATCGCACATGAGGAGAACGATGCCGCCGAAGAGGAAAATGGCGGCGCCCCAGCCGACGCCGTACGCCCAGCCGAATTCCCATATCGTGCGATTGCCGAGGTTTAATTCCGCAGCGAAACAGACTGGGTAGATTACCAGAGCCATTATAATCGCAACCACTAAAAATACAATTTAAAAACCAGTTAAATATTAAATGTTTTAATAAAAACAAGCAGAAAACTTACGTGCAATTGCCATTGCAACAACAGCAAGCCGATAATACTTGTATTTAGTGTGATGTTCCTTTGTACGTAACCCGAGTCCTGTTAGAACTGTAGCTACCAAGTCCGCGAGGAGTGTGATGATGCAAAGACCTGCAGCTGCACGGATATACCCAGCATCTCGTGATGGGTAACATCCAACAGGTTCCTGCATATTGAAGGGTAGCGGTTGTGGTGCGCCTTCTTCGATGCAGTGCAGAAAGAGGCCTTGTCTCCATCCAGCCGCCATTAACCAATCGGTGGATGCCAGACCCATGATCATCAGGATGATCACGATCAGGCCGCATATAAATGCAATCACCTAAAACCACAACAAATTAAATCAATGTTTTAAAATTTCATATTAAAGTTAAGAAGAAAAATGTATAAAAACTTTACATTTCTATAGCGCGTTTTTTCACTGCTAACCGAGCTTTGATTTCAGACATTTTCAAACTCCAAATGAACTATTCTTAGCTGTAGTATACTAGTACACTGTTTGTTCGTTATCTAATGTATTGGATACCTGAACATGAACACTAAACGATATATAAATATAGATAACGCGGCTCTGAGACTCATTCAGTCTCGGCCGAAGTACAAACGATAACTGCCTGCATATCAGACGCACTATGCGCCTACAGGTGCGGAAAAATGTGTACTTTTTAAATATAAACACGATTAAATCAAGTTTCTTATCGGTCGACTTAAGTGTAGCAGAAAATGCATTCTTTCAATAGTAATGGTATTGAATGCAACATTTACACTCGTATAATAATATGATGTCATTAGTCGTGTAGTGCGCGCGTCACTTTGAAATGAATGGACTATTGGTTGACTAATACAAGTGAAACAAGTGATTTTTCAAGGAAAAAAAGCATGATTGAATGTTAATTGGGAAGCTTGTTTGGTTAGTCATCGAGTAACTCAAACCGGAATGTTGGTTTTGTCTGATATTTACTTGTTTTTGATATTGAATTGACTTTTGCTTGTTTTTCTTTTCTTTTTACTTTGCCATTACATCTATTTTATTTACTCAGTAAACATCAAGTAGAGTAAAATCGAAATTGGAAGTGGAAGCAATATATTTTTACAATTCTGTTGAATTTTTCAGTAAATTATGGAAAAAGTGGCATAATTTGTAATTTTTAAATTTTATTAAGGTATTTAATAGTGTAAAATC
Source organism: Dalotia coriaria (assembly GCF_025399875.1). Lineage (NCBI taxonomy): Eukaryota > Metazoa > Arthropoda > Insecta > Coleoptera > Staphylinidae > Dalotia > Dalotia coriaria. Next base: position 9,920,572 of record NW_027045445.1, read on the forward strand.
AAACTTCTAGCATTTTTATGTGTAAATATTGCTTGTATTTAGTTTTAAATATTTATATAGTAAATTAGTAGTGTTATTGATATTAAACATCACTTAAAATTCACTCAATTATGCCAAAATTATGATTATATTAAAAGAATATTAGAAGAGGCATATTTAGCATATTAAAAATGAAATTTTCGATTTTTTTTCCCGAAAAATTATAATCAGGCAAGTATTATAAATGATAATAAGTATTCTATGAAATAGTTTAAACATTTAGACTTTTATGGAGTCATTTAAGGGTGCAAAGTCAAATTTATATCGATTTAAGTGTATTTTATGATTTTATTGATTATATAAAGAAAAAAATACTTCATTGAAATTAAACTGCTCTCCGAATTCGCAAAGATATGTCAACATCATTATAATATTACAAAATATTGAATATATTAAGTGTAAACATGATGTTTTGACATTTAGACTCTTCAGCATGTCTAAAAAAATTCTATAAAATTTTCATTGTGTCTGTTGAAAAAATAAATCTACAGATATTTTTCGTGAATACACTCAAAATATCCGAAAAATACAATTCTTCAATTTAAATGATTTCGAATAATAGAGTTGTAACTCTGCAAACCCGCGCAAATAACACACACGCACACAAAATAAAATAAACATAAAAGAAACCAATGAAATCCATCCTGCCAAACCGAACGAGCCTATTGTTATGTCTACTTTCTACATGGATGGTTCATCTGAATGTCAAGGATGCTCAACCGTACGAAAAGAATTCGGAACTTTTTCTGTTACCTGTGCAATCTGATTCTCCGCCATTAAATCTAATTTTATGGGCAATTCAACTCGGCCTCAACACTTATCTGCGCGCATTCAGTGGAAGCGGGGGCGGCAAACGGACGACCCAGCGGCGGCAGTTACGCACTCCGCGTGAAATCGAAAAGGTAGCTGCTGGCTGCCATCAGCAGCCGATGATGCATCGTCCAAATGTTCCACTCGATTGCTCAATCCACAATGAAAGGAACAAACTCAGACACTACACTTCTCAACAATCATGTTTGGACAAACAAATGCAAGCGCACTGATTCAATGCAATGCGAAATTCTATTCCGCCAGGTGCACGACGCACAAAACACCAAACACAAAACCGAACCAAAAATATATATATAGAATAATGAAAAGCTGGTCGACGACTAAATCCGAATCAGGGTCCGGAGCGCACACACAATGACTTCACTTTACTTTACTTTGCGAAACGTTTGTTGACTGTGCAGGCGCAGGGATTGGATTGAATTGTAATCGCGAACAGTTTGTCCAGGCCGCGACAGCTGCGCGATGCGCTCGCAGAAGGGACCCACAAGGCGAGGGTGGCGGATATTTAGTCGGGGACGTCGGGACCGCTACCCACTAATATGCACACAGCGAACGTGGTGCGTGCGGACGGCGGGCGAACAGGAAGCAGACCCTACCCTCGCGCGCGGCGCAACACACCGACGCGATTAAAATCGATCGGCGAAAATAGCAGCAGCCGACCCCACACGGGGTGTGCGAGAACTCACAATACGCGAATAATTGTATCCGATTCATGTCAAAGAAACATTAAAACTAGAAAAAACATTAAATTAAAGTTTTCAAATTGAAAAACTTTTGTAATAACTCTATCAAACTCATATTATAAAGTAATTTACGTAGTAAAAGCGTAGATTAGTAGGTTATGAAACAAAATGGCGATGTGTGTATTGTGGGTTGTATAAGTATAAAATATTTTTCACTTTCTAGAAAACGCCATCTTTTTTTCTTGTATATTCAAAGAATTTATTTTTAATGATACTGTATAAATTGCAATGCGCAGCCGCGACCCTCCAGCATGCGTACAACAACCCTCAATGTAAATTCCGTTAACACTGTATAAAATAATTATCTCTAAGTGTGTTTTACGTTTTGTTTACCTTGAGTGGCCTTGTGATAGTCACAGTCTCGATAGTTGTTTGCGGTGTAGCCATGGTGATGCTATCAACAAATCAACCTGCAACAAGAAAATCACTGTCAACCTGCCAATAACCTAACCTAGGTCGGCACAAAACAAAAGTTGTTTACTTATTAATCTCCCAACTGTTTGCACACACAGCACTAATATAACTGAATCTATGAATTAAACTTGCATTCAAACGTGTAACACTCTAATGGTGTTATTCTGAGCAGCACCCGAAGTGCCGTACTGTCGAACGAACGCAGATTGCAATTCTGAGTGCCCAACGGAGGTCTTTTGGAGGGTTCGGGTCGCCTCAATTTTTCGAGCAGCTTGAGGGTGCCGATAGCCTTCGTAACATGTTGTACGCATGCGCTGCTCTCTTGGCGCGGGTGAAACTGCCTTACCGCAGCTCTTCGTTCTCACTCACAACCGCACTCGGTCGTCTGCTGTCTCAGTCTGCCTATTCATCGAAATTGGTAAGTGGAATATTTTGCCGAGCCGTGTGCTCAGCAGATGTGAAAAAAGATGAAGATGACAAAGAATTGCACGCATCGAGTGTATCTGTATTTTTCAAATGAAAAATTCCACGTTTTCAAGCAAAAATTTCAAATTAAAAAAACTCCTAAAACAATAAATTTGAGATAAATATTTTGTCAATTTTTCACAAGTATTTGCTGATAATGAGCCAAATACGTAGCATATAAAAGATTATTTATATTTTTTGATTGTGTTTCTTCAAAGGTAATTTAAAAATCAAAACAATGAACAATAACAACTTTTGATTGCGACTTTTCAAACGTCAGTATTGAACCGAAATAGAAATAATAAGTATTAACACATATTTGTTGCATATTTGAATAATTGAAGAACCCATACATTTGAAACTCGCGCGCTTTCTGTCAAATTTTAGGGTGCAGCGGGGTTGACTTTAGGTAAAGATACAGATGAGCGCACAGAATACCACTTAAGGCCGATCCATAACTTCGCCGTACGAAGCGTCTTGGAGCTTTCGTACGTTCGTTTGTAAAGTGGTGAACACAGAATCGCACCATAAGATGAAATGCGAAGTGGAACACTTTCGTTTCACAACCAGCCAGCGACGATTATTAGCATGAGAGTTGAAAGAAACGTCGTGAATATGAATAGTAATGAACACGAATGAATACAAATGAGAATGTGTGTGAATAATGGGAAAAAACGAAACAAATGAAACGCGATATGCGTAACCGAATGTATTGTTGGGTTCTAATCTTAGGACGAAAATTAACTTACGTGCCGAATGCAGAACGGACGCCGACCGTTTGCGACGACGATTTCGTGCTGGTGTTGATTATTTCACGTGCATGCACATTCGCTCCGCTTGCTAATGTGGCTAATGCATTTCTCCATTTATAGGTAATTGTGTCAACATTGAAGACAAGTCGTCATCGTTAAATGCGACTTGCGCTAGTTTTGCACACTATGCACTATCACGCACGGAAGTTTATTTTGCTGAACGCACTAAATGAGGATTAAAGATGTATGAATGATTCAACATGTAACCGCTTGAATTCACTTGAGTATTATTACGAATTACGAGGAGCTGAGTAACCGTCAATCCAGCGTAAATTTGCGTTTTGTTTTAATTTCGCGTCGCGCTTCTTCTTTTTTTAAGTTTGTTATTTTGGTTCACTTTCTGTTGTGTTGTGAGCTGCGAGCGGATGACGCACGCTGTGCGCTCATTCAGGCAGAGAAAGCGATGCAAGCGGACGACTATTCGCTGACTGCTCTCGTGAAACAACTCAACCAGGGAGTATACAGAGGAGTAAGGGAGCAAAGAGCGGTTTGGGAGCTATGGCAGCACGTGAAGAAACTGAAGAAATGTGAAATGTTTCGGTTCTCTCCTTCTCTCGCACCAATTTCAAATGCGTCGTTTAGTGTAGTTTGGAGCGCTGGCAACAGAGTAAATTTTGATGATCATCTAAATATGATGATGATGTAATGTATTCAAATGTGTTGGTTTATATTTTTAAATTGGTAATTGGAATTGATATTTTATTTTAGCAAATTAACAGTTTTTAACTTGAGAATTAAAACTAATTTTCTGATGTTATTTGGCTTGTGTTGCGCATGCTGTATATTTGGTTGCAGCCAATTTACAATTGGTTAAACTTGATATTTTCCTTTTAACTGAAGTTTTGTTATTTTTGATTATTCCCAACACGACTTTAAATATTTTATTATATTGCAGTGTTTCCTATCATAAAATTCACATAAATGTTCCAAAGTGACAATTTCAATTTTATTTTATTTTAGTTTTAGATTAAAAATTTTGGACGTGTTGTATTACTACAAGTTCAGAAAATTTGTTTCTGCTAATCCCAAAATAAAAATCGATCAGTGAACCTAAAAATTAAATTTAATTCAACGGTATTAAAACAAACATTTTTTCTGTTCAACTGACTGTCCAACGGTTTCTTTGTTAATGTGATGAATGATGATTTATTAGCGGTCATAATGTGCAATTTTTGTGAATTATACTTGTTAAAGGCACCGCTTGGATACAAAGCACATGATCAATCAAAGACAGAATTAATAAAAATACTAAATGAAAAAATAGGTGTTAAATGGGCGATCATTTCTTGATCACGCACTTTTGCCGCAACACATAAAAATTAAATAACATCATCTGTAAAATTAGTTTAAAAACAAAATTTGTTTCAGGTTATGTTAATTATTTCTTTTAAAATAATATTGCATGCATAAAACACTATATTTTTACATAATAAACGGTTTGAAATAGTTATAACTAATTTGTAAGCTTGTGTAATATGTATACATATGCAACCAAACATACACATTCTCAGCAAACATCAAAGCATTGTACATGATTTCAAATTTCCTTCATTCCGATTGGTCAGTTGTGTTTTGTCACTTGGCAGTTCGGCAGGAACGTGACGTGTCGGTGTTTTGTGGCAAACGAAGGAGTTCACTGCAGTGCTGGAAAAGCAACGAAACAACCTTTATTTTCTGTGAAACTACCACTCCCGCAGGACAGTGCGCTTTGCTACACCGGCTCTCCCAATATGGGGTCCTTCAAGAAAGAGAAAAAGGAGGAGGAAGATGGTAAAACATTAGTTTGGTTATATCTACAATGTTTTTCACTCAATCTCTTCTTTAAACCCCAGGAGCAATGTTTGCAATGCTGGAGAAGACTGCCGTACTGCAAGAATGCCGCACATTCAACGAAACACCCGTCAATCCCAAAAAATGCACTAGGATCATGACAATGATTCTATACATATTAAATCAGGTATAAAAATCATCATAATCTTCATAAATAACATTCTAAAACATAAAAATTCTTAGGGTGAACAACTGAGCACAACAGAAGCAACAGAATGCTTCTTTGCAATGACAAAGTTATTCCAATCCCAGGATGTTGTATTGCGCCGAATGGTATACCTAGGCATCAAGGAGCTTAGTGCATTAGCAGATGATGTCATTATTGTTACCTCATCTTTGACTAAGGACATGACTGGCAAGGAGGATTTATACAGGGCAGCAGCCATCAGGGCGCTGTGCAGCATCACTGATGCCACCATGTTGCAAGCTATTGAAAGGTACATGAAGCAAGCAATTGTTGATAGAAATTCAGCTGTGAGCAGTGCAGCACTTGTCAGCTCACTGCACATGATGAAAAAAGCAAATGATGTTGTCAAGCGTTATGTGAATGAAGCCCAGGAAGCAGTTAACAGTGACAAGTAAGTAAAAAAACACGTACTTTAATTAATGTAATAATAATTTAATATTATTTAGCGTAATGGTTCAGTATCACGCCTTGGGAGTCCTCTACCACATTCGTAAAACCGATCGTTTGGCCGTGAACAAACTCGTGGCGAAATTAACAAAATCATCGCTTAAATCCCCATACGCCGTGTGTATGTTAATCCGAATGACAGCCAAACTTTTAGAAGAAGAAGAAGGCAATAATAACTATCCATTCTTCGAGTTTATCGAGAGTTGCATTCGCCACAAGTCCGAAATGGTCATCTACGAAGCAGCGCATGCAATTGTCAACCTCAAACGCACAACACCGCGTGAATTATCCGCTGCTATAACTGTCCTTCAGTTATTCTGCGGTTCACCCAAAGCCACGCTAAGATTCGCAGCCGTGCGCACTTTGAATCAAGTCGCCATCAGTCACTTATCCGCCGTTACAGCATGCAATATGGATCTAGAGAATCTAATCACTGATTCCAACAGATCTATTGCAACTCTTGCGATTACCACACTACTTAAAACCGGCGCTGAGTCTTCCGTTGAGAGATTAATGAAACAAATCTCAACATTTGTCTCTGAAATCAGCGATGAGTTCAAAGTTGTCGTTGTGCAAGCAATCCGCGCGTTGTCTTTGAAATTCCCGCGGAAACACAGCGTGTTGATGAGTTTCCTTTCGGCGATGTTACGCGATGAAGGCGGGTTGGAATACAAAGCATCTATTGCTGATACAATCATTACTATAATTGAAGATAATCCAGAAGCGAAGGAAACAGGTTTGGCGCATTTGTGTGAATTCATTGAGGATTGTGAGCATACTTCACTAGCCGTGAGGATTCTGCATCTGCTTGGAAAGGAAGGACCCAGGACTAAACAACCATCGAGATATATCAGGTTTATTTATAATCGCGTGATTCTTGAGAATCCAACATTCCGAGCTGCGGCTGTTTCCGCCATGGCGCAGTTCGGCGCTACTTGTCCGGATCTCCTGGATAATATTCTTGTTTTACTTGCGAGGTGTCAAATGGATACTGATGATGAAGTCCGTGATCGTGCGACTTACTACAGTAACATTTTGTCGTATTCTGATCCGGGATTGTATGAAAATTATATTATTCAGAGTCCGCAAGTTTCCATCGCTTCTCTGGAGCGTTCTCTAAGGGAATATATACAGGGTGATGGTTTGACAGCGTTTGATTTGAAGAGTGTGCCTCTGCAAGCTGTTCCTACACCGAGTGACATTGCTAATCAGAAAGCACAGGAAGGTATGCTCGTTACAAATACAGCCGCGCAGAAAAAGCCACAAGTTTCACGTGAAGAGAACTTCGCTGCGAAACTCTCGGCGATTCCTGGCATTCAACAAGCTGGAAGTTTATTCCGTAGCTCTGATGTTGTTGAGCTCACCGAGTCGGAAACTGAATATGTCGTGCGTTGTATTAAGCACTGCTATGCGAATTTCTTGGTCTTGCAGTTTGATTGTTTAAATACCTTGGCTGATCAACTTTTGGAAAATGTCCGTGTACAATTGGACCCGAGTGAGGGTTATAAGATCATTTCGGAGATACCGTGTCTGAAGTTGTGTTACAACGAGACTGGATCGACTTTTATTGTGTTACAATTCCCGGAAGATCTCTCGGCGTCTGTTGCTACCTTTGGGGCAGTATTAAAGTTTGATGTGAAGGATTGTGATCCCAGCACAGGTCTGCCAGATTCTGAGGATAGTTATCATGATGAGTATATGCTGGAGGATTTGGAGATTACACTTGGTGATCAGATTCAGAGGGTTAATAAGGCCAACTGGGGTTTGGCGTGGGAGGATGCTGCGAGTAATATGGTTGAGATGGATGATACTTATTCGTTGAGTACGATGGGCTCGCTGGAGGAAGCGATTAAGAATATTATTCAGTTTTTGGGGCTGCAGCCATCCGAGCAGACGGATCGTGTGCAGGAGGGTAAAACTACACATACTTTATTATTAGCAGGTATGAAATTATTTGTTTTGTAAGTTGATAACTTAATAATTACATTGTTTGCAAATTTTTAGGGGTTTTCCGTGGTGGCTTTGATATTTTAGTTCGTGCGAAATTAGCGTTGGCGGAAGGTGTAACAATGCAGTTGACTGTTCGATCACCGAATTCAGATGTAGTCGAATTGGTCACCTCCGCCGTTGGATAAGAAATGTATTGATTTTAAAGTGAAACATTGATTATTACATTAATATCTTTATTTTTAATTAATCATGTAAATTATAGCTAAATAATTACCCATATAATTCTTACCATGCAAAGTTCGATTGTTTTTAACAACTATTCAAAAAAGTTTAGATAAAATTAATTTTGGAATGATTTTACATTAGAGGAGACAGTTTGGTTGCATACATTTTATGTTTGGCCATGCAATTCTTTTAAGGTTACCTTTAAGTGTTTGCAAAACTTTTATAAAACAAAAATAATGTGTTATAAGCTCGAATATTAGTCAAAATGAATCTATTATTGTTTAACGTTTACCGAAGAAGTGTAAACACAAATTTTTCTCACATAAAATGTGTATGCTTGAGCACTGTTCCAAAAATTGTGAGCAAAGATGAAGTACTCACCAAAGAAGAAAAACTCTTTAAAAAACACCAAGAAGATATATACTACAGTGACTATCTGGAGAGGAATCGTCTTAGACTTGGATACAAAAGGAATGTCATTGCTAGGGATGTGATGGAAAAGGCGACGCAGTTTAATCAGCAACTAAGGCAACATGAACCTCTACCATTAATGTTAAAGTTTATGGAATCTGCAAAAAATTCAATGTGAGTAGCTTAAATAATATAAAGATTTCTACTTATTTGTTTAATTTAATCTTAAGTATTGTATATTTTGCTTAAGTTTCTTCTTATGTGTTAGTTCTTCGGCTAATGCGCAGTTTTGCTTTGCCGGTATTTTGGCGTGGACAATTTTGTTCTTGTAATATGATTTTTGGTTTTTTTTTTGTAGTCTACGATTTTTTTACAGATTTTGTTGTTATTATAGTGCTCAACTTGAAAACTTGTAGTTTTCACATTAGATTATAGGCATGTGAATGAATTTTAAACTTTTTCGGCGTTAATCTTATCAAAAATTCATAAGAAAATCTCTTGCTTATTTAATTTTTACAAATAAGAACTACTTATTAACATACTTTTCCTATTAAATTCTAGACAAGAAGAGAAAACTGCAGATCCTCCTGAACCTGAAACCGACCCAGAAAATCCTGTTCACTTTCCATTCAAAGAAACAAACGCATCCGTAGAATTCACAAGTATTTCCGACAGTAAACCACAATCATCTCCTGCAGATGAAACGAACATGGAAATCCGCACTCGACTGGAACTCCTCAACAAACCCAATAATCATTTAAAATGGATGTACGATTATGAAAACTTCCCACTTGCTCAAGATGCAACTCAAGCTGACGAAGACATTGAAGAAACAAGCACGCGAATAAACTACGGAACACCCGCACCAGATATCCCAACCAGTAATGTACCCTGTGGAGGATGCGGAGCACTTCTACACTGCAGAGACACATCAATCCCCGGATACATCCCATCCGAAATATTCACACAATATAATAAACTCGGCGGAATCAAATTAGAAGGTATACATTGTCAAAGATGTCATTTTCTCGAACACTATAACATGGCACTACAAGTAAGAGTATCTCCTGATGACTATCCTAAAGTCTTACAAAAAATTGCTGAAAAAGACCGGGCGCTTGTTATTCTCATGGTGGATTTATTAGATTTTCCTTGTTCAATATGGCCGGGGATTTCGGATCTCATTGGCAAAGGAAGACCAATAATCGTTGTTGGAAACAAAGTTGATTTATTACCAGACGATGGAAAAGGATATTTACACAGAGTAAAAGAGAATCTGGTGAATTCCATGAAGGAAAACGGTTTTGGAATGACAAACATTAAACACGTAGGATTAATCTCGGCCAAAACTGGTTTTGGTATTGAAGAATTAATCACACGTCTGCATTCTCTATGGCAATACAAGGGTGATGTCTACATTGTCGGTTGTACGAATGTAGGAAAGTCAAGTTTATTCAACGCGTTATTACAATCTGATTATTGTAAACATGCAGCTGAGGATTTACTTCAACGTGCCACAACAAGTCCCTGGCCAGGAACGACGTTAAACTTGTTAAAGTTTCCTATTTTACGCCCGTCAGGCTGGAGATTATACGCGAGACATAAAAGATTAGGGAATGCTAGACATCTTGAGAAGCAAGAAAACGAATTGAGGCAGAGGATGTATAAAAAGACCAAAAATCCAAAATATGCGTCGGTGATTGGTAAAATCGAGCGGACATTCACGGATATTGATCCTGTTGATGAAACGAAAGATAATTTCGCGATGCAAATGCGTTCGCATGGTGGCGCGTTGAAACCTGTTGGTTTGGATATGAAAGATAAGCGTTATGCACTCGCTAAGTGGTGTTATGATACACCCGGAGTTGTCCAGCCGGAACAAATTATTCATCATTTTACTACTGATGAATTAATGAAGGTTTTCCCGAATATTTTGATTAGATCGAGGACTTTTAGTTTATCACCCGGTACGAGTTTGTATATAGCCGGAATTGCAAGGATTGATTATTGTGAAGGACTGAGGAAGTGTAGGTTTACTGTTTTTGCTTCCTATGCACTTCCGATTACGATTTGTAAAACAGAAAGTGCGGATAGTTTATATGATGAATTATTAAGATCGGATGCGTTTGCTGTGCCGGTTAATAATGAAGATAGGTTGAAATTGTGGCCTGGGTTGCAATCTTCTAAACAGTTTACTGTGACGGGATTAGATAGGGATACTTCTTGTGCTGATTTAGTTTTATCTAGTGCTGGATGGGTTGCTATTACACCTGATACTGCGAATAAGTGTGTTGTTCAAGGATGGACGCCAGAAGGTAGAGGAATTTATTTGAGGGATAGTTTATTGCCAAATATTGTTCGATTTAGAGGGAAGAAAGTTCGTGGGAGTTGTGCTTATAAAACAAAGAAATAAAGTTACATTTGTAGTTTCATTCAAAATGGCTACGTGTAGGCAACCCAGCATACAAAGTAACTTTTGATAGAAAAAATGTGATTTTTTGAGAATTTTAGTATAAAATTGATATAAACATTTAAAATTAATAATTTTATTGTACTTTTATTTGAATTTACGTAAAATTTTAAATATTGTTCGGTTTAATTTAAATTTTTGCGTTGTTTTCACTTGTTTCATTGTCAAACGTTGAATGTAAATGGCAACAATGCACGTCAACAAGCGAAACTGTAATGGTGGATCCTAACAAATTTCCGATCCGATTTGATTTTCATTTGTTAAATAAACCTAGCAATTTCTCGAAGGTAAGAGAAATAAAACCGCAATTACTCCAGTTCTGAATTAAATAATTTAATTTGGCGTGTTTGTACAGTTTGGTATGGATAGATTGACAAAATGATGCAAAGCATTAAGGGGGCTCTGCAGCCCTGCACCGATGGCCCCCTCGACTGGCCAAACAACGATTCGGTGCTCTGCATCGCCGTCGAATACGTCAAGAACGACTACAAATTACCCACGACCGACATGCAGCCGCCACCTGAACAACACTCACAGGTGTACACTCACCACCAATTTGACCAGAACTTGGACATGTTAGACCCTCATATGGATGCAATCACACCTTACAGTCCCATGTACACTGAGACAACAAACCAAAGTGGCATTGTTAAACAGATAATAACAAACACCAGCCAACAACCTGAACCCAATGAATTATCACCAAATGATTTCCTACAAATGGTTGATAATTCACATCCAGTGGTACAAAACATTCAAATGGTGCCTGATCAGGATCAAGATGTTGATATTCTGATCACAGACCAGGCTACTGGGATATCCTATTTAGTTGAGAGATGTTTGAATGATTCTCAACTTATGGACACAGATGTTTTGTTGGATAGTGATTTATTATCACTGGATGAGAATGTTTTGAAATCTCAACTTGCTGAGAATATAACAGAAGAAACTTTAGGGCAGGAAATTTTGAAAACAAAAGAGAATAATGAGTTTATTGAACATGAAGAGGATTTAGTTCTGGCTGTGCAGCAAATATGCGATCGACCGATTCAGACACGCGCGAGAGCATCGTTGCCTGTTTCACATTTGGTTATAAACAAAAATCAACGCGGTGGTAAGTAATTGTTTACATTCAATAAAATCAAAATTTGTCATAAAAGTCAAATTTTTAAAATGACTGCCAAGTTCACAAATGCAGAAAAGCTTTTTGCTACATTACTTACATTAAATCTCATTATATTTACATTACTGCTTGGTGGATTACTTTATTTTATAAAAGACAGACCGACTTGTCCAAGACCTGGTTCATAATTAAATTTAATTTAATTAATTAGGGAATAATGGATGAAAAGTGTAAATGGACTGTGGTTACGTTATTTAATATGATGGTGTTAATATCGTTAATACTTGCATTGCTGGTGTTATATTATAGATGAAAGTGTATTTGCAAAGAAGTTCATTCCATGCCGAACCAAGTTCGGACCGATCGAAGGTGTCTTATCCATGGATCAAATCAAATACGAGCAGGATCAAGTACATCTTTCCGTTGATGTTAATGGAGTTTTGCAGCGGTTGTATGTTACAAATGATAGTAAGATATGCATTTTTTCAATCAATTTTATTGTTTTTTAATGTAAAAATTGTTTTTATGTAGATTTATCTAATTGGATGTGCTTTGTTCAACTCGCCACGAAACACTCCGAGCAAAACCTGGTTCTCTTTCAACAAGACAACCATTTATACTTTCTTACAACTAAGAATATTCACGCTAAGCAAGAATTGCTTGTCGGCTATAGTTCTAGTTACGCCTTGCGCAGAAACCTCCCCGTCTTGGAAGCGGAAGTAGACGAAGACGATCTGTGGCCTTGTTACGAGTGCCCCATGAAATTTCTTACCTCCGAAGAGTTTCAGAAACATTTGGAGAAACACGACGACAAATTCGCGTCGAATAACCGCCGAAATACTCAGACGCAGACACAATCAAAGCAATCAAAACCAGAAGTACCTAAAGCGAATAAAGGTAAATTACCAGAAGTGAAGAAAAAAGAGGAATACAAATGTCCGAAGTGTTACAAAGGTTTCGCGACTAGTGATCGCATTCAGCGTCATATGATGGTTCACGGCGATGAGGCAACCAAACCATTGCAATGCGATAAATGTCACAAGCGTTTCCTCAATAGTTCCGCGCTGTCTTGTCATTTGAAAACACACTTATTCGGTGTTAAAGTTTACGAATGCCCGATTTGCAAAGAGAGTTTCCAGCATATTCTACAACTGAAAAGTCACGTGACGAAACATTCCGTTGACGGAAAATTTACGTGTCCTTCATGCAAGAAAGTTTTCGTTAAGTACAGCATTATCCGTAAACACATCAGGGCTTTCCATTGCGATAAAGTGCATGAATGTCCTGATTGTGATAAAGCCTTCCCGACTCTCGATAAACTCCGTATGCATACTTTGAAACACTCGGATCATCGCGAGTTTTTATGCGCGGACTGCGGCAAACAGTTCAAACGCAAAGATAAACTCCGTGAACATTGCAAGAAGGTACACAACGAAGACGGCGAAGAAAAAAACGAACGCAAAGTTAAAACTGAACCGACGGATTATCATCGATTTATCTATAAGTGTCACGCTTGTTTATTGGGTTTCAAACGTCGTGGAATGTTGGTGAATCACCTCGCAAAGCGGCATCCGGATGTGAGTCCTGAAACAGTTCCGGAGCTGAACTTGCCTATTTATAGGATCACCAAGGATTATTATTGTAACTATTGCGAGAAGATTTACAAGTCGAGTTCGAAGCGTAAAGCGCATATTTTGAAAAATCACCCGGGACTGGCGCTGCCGTTGGGACACCGTGCTGCTGATACAAGCAGTAAAGTTATGGATTTGCCGAATCCGACTTTTTCGCAGACTGTTGGTAGTTTTACGACGCGTCCGCAGGCCTGCTGTTGGTGCCATCGGCAATACGCTAGTAAAGCGAAATTATTGCAACATCAGCGTAAGAAGCACTCGGAGATGATGGAAATGGAAAAGCAGAACTTTGCGGAGAAGGATGTTAATCTCCTGGCGGAGGTTTGTGATGTGGCTGGGACGGAGGAAGGGTATTATCAGTTGATTTCACTTGCGAATGGCAATCATCATCCTGAAGACATATCAACCGACGAGAGGCTTTACGGGCTTGTTAACATTGAAAATGGTAAATTATAAATCAATTTGTGTTTTGTTTTGATATAATTTATTATTTTTAAAAAATTATTTCGTTTTTGCAAATATCGACAGTTGAAAATGTCGATTAGGCAACACACATCACAAATAATAAAAGAAGTGAAACAAAACCACATTTTGTATTAATGAATTAAAAATTAAATGAATATTTTTTTTGTTTAGGTCTTGTTCCTCCACGTTGAAGAATCGCAATCGATCTGAAATTGTTGGCAACTTTTTGGATTCCTCGTTGAATGCATTGTGAAGACAATGCGAATTGGTAACCCGAGGAAGAATTAATTGTTTCACTTCACCGGACTTGCTACTAGAAGCGTCCGTTGCGAAGTGGGGTGAATTATTGAATTGCACTGCTTTTGTGCCGTGGGCTGAACACCCACGTACCATTAGATGATTCAACCGTTGTTTAATTTATTGTTTTGTTACTTGTACTTGCCGCTGACGCAAAAATTCGATATGACATTGTTCTTGTTTAGTGAAAAATGTTTGCCGATTGTTGCGCATTTTCACTTTTGCGAAGATATTTACTTGTGGACATTTAAAATTGGGTCTCTTTGATAAAAATTTAGTGCTATTTGCCCGCAGATGGCAGAAGTGATGAAATTGTAATGCTCTGCTTTTTGCTGATTGATTCTAGTCAAGATGAATTGATGTGTACTTTGGAAATATTTGAATTTTACTAATTGTACAACTTTATCTTGAAGCTTATTAATTAATATATTGCTGCTTGCTTAAAGATTTCCATGTTTTGAGCTCATAGTACGTTTAGTGAAGCAGTTTAATTAATTTTTCACTTGGGAGAAGTTTAGAAGACCCTGTATGTTTACTTGTACGTAGCACATAACCTAAGAAGTTGAAACGAAAAATCGCTGTCATCACACATACTAAATAGTTAATTAATCAATTAAAACGCTCTTCTGCGATGTCGACAAAGAATAAATCTGAGAAATACGTGCAGCCGGTAGCGTACAGCGAAGCAGCAATCCGTAACAATGCCACAGTTGTCGAATATTGTCGTACATCCATGGCTGCATTATCAGGATGTACAGCAGGTATAATAACTCACTTCCTAATCAATTAAAATAATTGAAATCTACTATTATTACAATGATTTTAGGTTTACTTGGATTAACTGGCTTGTATGGAGCTGCATTCTACATCTTTACAGTATTCCTCCTCTGGTTCATGATCATCTCAAAGGCAGGCTCACAATTCAACAAATATTTTGTTTCCAGGAGACAAGTATTCACAAATGGTTTCTTTGGTCAGTTATTCACTTATATTCTATGCTGGACATTCCTCTATGGCATGGTTCATGTATATTAAATGTAAATCACAAGTCATAATCTAAATTTGATTGAATTTTTTAAGTTATAACAAGACCTAAATTATAATAATTATGATAATCAATTATTAGAGTTATTATTGGCATTGACATTCTTTGGACTGCCGTGTTTTTGCCACATTTCAATGGATTTCACTGCAATTAGGTCGGCTGTCTCTTCTGATATCTGTAAAACAATGCAAATATTGTTATGGAACAGCAAATATTTAGATTTATAGTATTAATTACATTTTTTAGGCAGTCTAGGAAAGCCTGTAATGTTGTGCATTTAAGTAGCTCGTGTCTTTGTATCGTTAATAACGCAATTGTCACAAAGATGAGAATTTTTACTGATCCACCACAAATTTTATCCCAAATCCTAAAAATTTAAAACAAAATTACACATAAATTACTTCTTAATATTATATAATATTTACTTTGCTAGTGGATTCTCATTAAGTATTCCAGCAAAACAACTATCAAACCATTTTCCAATTGGAATGGCTTTCTGCAAACCAGTGTGTTGTAAATGCAGAAACAATTCCTTATCTTCTTTCTCCAGCAAGCTCCACAGTCTATCAATCAACTTTGGATAGTCATTCTTGTATTTGATGATATATTCATATAAATATTTGGTCAGCCAGTAAATATCCACCTCATTATCAAAGTGTTGTAGGAAAACATGTGCTAACATTATAAACTGATCATCCTGCTGTGGTTGTGTCCATTCGTAACTGTATCTGCCACTTTGCAGCAGCCAGGCAGCATAAAATACATGTGTTTTAGGTGTGCAGGCATCAATTATTCTCATAGTTTGTAATGCTCTCACAAGTTCCTTGTACTCCAGATTTCTCTGCTCCATGACAAACTCATGGGAGTCAGTATAAACAGGTATTACTTCTGTAATTGTGCTTTATTTTAATGAGGTTTGAATTAAATAGGTTTTAAATTAGTTCAAACCTAAAAGGAGCTTCCACACTAAATTTCGGTAGATGGCTGGCACAGTAAAACCAACACAAAACTTTTGCAGTTTTATCTTGTCTAATGGTTTATCCTTGAGGATTATTTCAAGTGACTTCTTTTCTTCGCCTCGAAATCCACATTTTTCATAGTACGGCAGTCTGAAGTTGCCCTTTTCGTTTGCCATTTTAATATCGGATTATAAAGTTTGTTTATTATAGAGACATACAATGTTCATACATTTAACTTTAGGTTATTCTTTCAATATTAACAAACGCCCTCTATGAGTTGAAAAGAAGCGTGAAGATATTGTTTAAATTTAAAATATATCAAATTGTTAATAAACATTGATATCTGAAAATAATAAATAAATAATTGCAAAACTACGGATCATATTCGATCCGAGATGATACATCCATCAACCCAACTGGCTTAAAACAACCCGAAGAACGAGATGAGAAGAACCTAAAAACTGCCTGGACAAATCAGACAAAGCACTTTGGTTCCTGCGTGCTGCCCTTTTATACCTGCGTCAGACCCGCAAAATGTAGTGGGGGAAGGTGTGCCCGCAACAGTTGCGTGGTTGCTCAGATGCAAAGGTATGTGCAGTCCTTCCCCACTCACTTACTATGACTTTTACCTTACTTTGGGTCGCCTCAAATCAATGCAACCTGTTTTTAATTGTCTAATACTCAAACGTAAATATTTGGTGTAGAATATAATAATTTAAATAATGGCACTACTATCACATTCATTCATAGATGGGACTATGATGCACTTTTAATCATAAAATAGACTTGTATTTCTTATTTTTATATTCATCGACAAACGTGAGCATTTGTGCTTGCTTTTATCTGAGTTTGTCTATAAACAACTTTTTTATTGCATTCATCGCCGTCACCTTACGCCTCACCATGCTGGCAGCACTATCTGCAATATCCCGTGTGCAGCACTTTCTTCTATGGTTTAGATCCGGATTTTGTGCCTATTGCAAATTCGCGCTCAAGGTTGCGTGGCATCGACGCGCTGGCTTTGTGCATCTATTGCTTTTACCTGTCGGGTTTATGCAGCAGGCACAGAGTCTTATTGTGAACTGTCGCATTCTTGCGCGTGCAGTTTCGGCAAGCGCTATCGATGGATTGCAGTCAGTTGCAGGCCGGTCGCTGGAGTATCTAGACGTATTTCCCGCGACGCGTATCATGTGATCGGTCTTCTATTTTCTAAATTTCCATTTCGAGTATGTTCGGTCATCAATCGACTTAGTTGTAACATGCATCTGCAGTGTTATGTTAGTGATTAATTGTGCGTTCATGTTCATAAAAGTTTTTTTTGCTCGGTTTTGATGTTCATTTTTCAAATTACAAGATTGCTGGTTTTATGGTCGGTTACCGTGTGACTTTGTCGGTCAATCGGATACATTCCTGCCATGTTGTTTTTCGTCATTAGGCGGTCCTTTCGTGCTTGAGTAAGTAACTTTTATTTGACCATTTCGAATGTTTGTTTTTCTCCGATGTGTGAATGTAATATTATTATATTGTATCATGGAGTATAAATTAAAGCAATATTTGAGATTTTATAGGCATTATTAAATTGCTTATGACTGGCATTTTCATGCAATATCAACTTTGTTGCATATTTGATAAAATTTGTTTTAAATTTAAACCTGCCATTACTAGATAGTCGGTTAGATGGCACTACGATGCACGTTTTCGCGTTAAATATTGCTTGTCGGTGGTGGTGAGTGCACACTGTGTCCGTGTGCGATCACGCGATTTCGCACAAGAGATAAGTTTGTTTACCTGCAAATATCACATCTTGCAGTTTATATTGGTATCGTTTAAGCAAGTATTCATCAATTCTCAAATCATGAATATAACTAACAATTTTACATTAGGTGTAATAGTTTATTATAAAAATCTAAATCTATTCTATCTTGTAGAGAATAGTCCGAGGATTAAGACGTTGCGATGCGATCCTAATTGTCTCTTTTTGTTTACGAGATATTCGCGATTGACTAAAATTGGCAATAATTGAAAAATGTCACTTTTTAGCACTTTTAGTCGCGTTTTTTGACCTTTTGCTGTTTGAAATATAATTATTTTATATTTTTATCTGATAGAGAATTTTCCAATCTTTCACAATCAACAATTTTCTGCTTGCCATCTCTTTTAGTTTAAGAGAGATTAATTATGAAAATCGTTGATAAAAATTATCAAGCACCTTTTTGGCAATTTTTTCTTAAGAAATAAAATTTCATCTCTCAGATTTCCGCTTTAACTAGCCTATCTTATAGAGAATAATCCGTAGATTAAGACGCTGCGATGCAATCTTAATTATCTCTTTTAGTTTATGAGATAATCGCGATTGAATAAAATTGACAAAAATTGAAAAATGTCACTTTTTAGCAGTTTTAGTCGCGTTTTTTTACCTTTTGCTGTTGGAAATATAATTATATTATATTTTAATCTGATAGCGAATTTTTCAATCTTTCATAATCGGCTATTCGTTGGTAGCTATAGCTTTTAGTTTGAGAGATATTAATTATCGAAAATCGTCGATAAAAATTATCAAATTTTGTATGTAATGTATTGTATTGTGCCTATTGATTCGTGCAACAAAATCGCGTGCCGTCGACACACCGCCTTGCGCATTTCATTTTCATTCTTATCAGTAACTGTCGTGCGCCGTAGCTGCATACTCGGCTTGCTGTTTCGGTTGGGTGGGACTAGTTCCGTGCCGGTTACTCGTGATTTAAGACGTGTTCCTCGCGGCTTAAAATATTTCTGCATATTTGACAAGTCACGTTATATTCGTTTAACATTGGTTACTCGAGCGCTGAAAGTCCCTTAGCACAAGTTATTTTCTTCTTGCGATTTTTGTGAATATTTATTGCAATTCATAAATGGCCGCGTATTTAACTACGAGTAAAAACATTGTCCGTTATCGTGTGTCGTTGCTGCTTGCTAGGCTCGGATTGTTCAGTGTTCGTCGCTGGACGAGTTGCAACATATTCCTCGCAGCTCCTATCGTCAAGTGAGATGGATTGAATTTAATTTTGTATTAGTTCTTGTGTAAGTAACATAAGTTGTAATATTGTACACATAGGTTGTGGAACAAGTTCTATTTTTTATTTGTGACCATAATATCAAATGTTCTAACTTATGTTTTTATTTAATTACAGTACTTTCTGAGCATTGGGGTCCTTTGAACAATGTATTGGTGAGTATATAATTTTCTACCATATTTTGTGAAAGTACATGTTTAATGCATCCTTGTAAATAAATATTTTTTATCGCGTTCTTCGTGCAAGTTGCAATAGCGCAGGATAGTTGCGTGCCAGCTCTGCAAGATCTCCGGGTAATCGGGAACTTCTTCGGGACTCGTTTTTATATTTTTTATTATCTCTACGTGTATTATAATAATAATACGCCTCCGCCAAAATGAACATTACGCGCAGTATGTTGTTTTCTCATTCAGACAAGGGAAGGCTGTTACTGATAACGCACTTACGTCTTCCTGTAAAATTATGCACAATATGTCCCAAAATGGCCTGCAAAGTTCGACAATTTTTCACAATTTTCAAAATACACGGTAGAAATTGGGTTATATCTCGAGTGTCCTTTTTGATATTCGAGTGTTATTGTCACATTTAGATAGCGCGAAGGGTATTTTATACGATGCGACAAAATTACCCTAGAAATTCTTTAAAATGGCTCACAAACTTTTATATTTTTTGTGAAACACGTGGTGGAAATTGAGCTGTATCTATGGAATTGTTTGTGAGATTTAAATGAGTCTTTCAAATTAATATAGGTCGAGAGATAGTTTATAAGATGCGAGAATACCGTCCTCGAAATTATCCTAGAACTGCCTTTAAATAGCTCTCAAACTTTGACTACTTTTGTGAATTTGCGATACACGCGGTGGAAATTCAGCTGCATTTCGTGAACCGTTTGTTCGATTTAAATGATTCTATCAAATTAATTTAATGCGAGAGCCATTTTATTCGATGCAACATTGCCGCCCCCGAAGTTACGCCAGAAGTGTTTTAAAATTGCTCTCAAACATTTACTACTTTTGTGAATTTGCGAGACACGCGGTGGAAATTCGGCTGTAACGCGTGAACAGTTTGTTCGATTTAAATGATTCTTTTAAATTAATATTGTGCGAGAGCCATTTTATACGATGCAACATTGCAGCTCCCCGAAGTCACGCCAGAAGTGCTTTAAAATTGCTCTCAAACCTTTACAACTTTTGTGAATTTGCTAAACACGCGGTGGAAATTCGGCTGTATCACGTGAACCGTTTGTTCGATTTAAATGATTCTTTCAAATTAATATAGTGCGAGAGCCATTTTATACGATGCAACATTGCAGCTCCCCGAAATCACGCCAGAAGTGCTTTAAAATTGTTCTCAAACTTTTACAACTTTTGTGAATTTGCGAAACACGCGGTGGAAATTCGGCTGTATCTCGTTAACCGTTTGTTCGATTTAAGTGATTCTTTCAAAATAATATAAAGCGATAGGCAATTTATGCGATACGACATTGCCGTCCCCAGACATCACGCTATAAATGCCTTAAAATTGCTCTTAAACTTTTACGATTTGTGTGAATTTTCAAAACACTCCGTAGAAATTTGGCTGTATCTCGGGAACCGTTTGTGGGATTTTAATGGTATTTTCAAATTTAGATAAAGCGATAGGTATTTTATACGATACGACATTGCCGCCCCCCGAAATCATGCTAGAAATGTCTTAAAATCGCTCTCAAACTTTAACGATTTGTGTGAATTTTCAAAACACTTGGTGGAAATTTGGCTGTATCTCGGGAACCGTTTGTGCGATTTTAATGATATTTTCAAATTTATATAAAGCGATAGGCAGTTTATGCGACACGACATTGCCCTCCCCCGAAATCACGCTAGAAATGCTTTAAAATCGCTCTCAAACTTTTACGATTGGTGTGAATTTTCAAAACACTCCGTAGAAATTTGGCTGTATCTCGGGAACCGTTTGTGGGATTTTAATGGTATTTTCAAATTTAGATAAAGCGATAGGTATTTTATACGATACGACATTGCCGCCCCCCGAAATCATGCTAGAAATGTCTTAAAATCGCTCTCAAACTTTAACGATTTGTGTGAATTTTCAATCAACTTGGTGGAAATTTGGCTGTATCTCGGGAACCGTTTGTGCGATTTTAATGATATTTTCAAATTTATATAAAGCGATAGGCAGTTTATGCGACACGACATTGCCCTCCCCCGAAATCACGCTAGAAATGCTTTAAAATCGCTCTCAAACTTTTACGATTGGTGTGAATTTTCAAAACAGTCCGTAGAAATTTGGCTGTATCTCGGGAACCGTTTGTGGGATTTTAATGGTATTTTCAAATTTAGATAAAGCGATAGGTATTTTATACGATACGACATTGCCGCCCCCCGAAATCATGCTAGAAATGTCTTAAAATCGCTCTCAAACTTTAACGATTTGTGTGAATTTTCAATCAACTTGGTGGAAATTTGGCTGTATCTCGGGAACCGTTTGTGCGATTTTAATGATATTTTCAAATTTATATAAAGCGATAGGCAGTTTATGCGACACGACATTGCCCTCCCCCGAAATCACGCTAGAAATGCTTTAAAATCGCTCTCAAACTTTTACGATTGGTGTGAATTTTCAAAACACTCCGTAGAAATTTGGCTGTATCTCGGGAACCGTTTGTGGGATTTTAATGGTATTTTCAAATTTAGATAAAGCGATAGGTATTTTATACGATACGACATTGCCGCCCCCCGAAATCATGCTAGAAATGTCTTAAAATCGCTCTCAAACTTTAACGATTTGTGTGAATTTTCAAAACACTTGGTGGAAATTTGGCTGTATCTCGAGAACCGTTTGTGCGATTTTAATGATATTTTCAAATTTATATAAAGCGATAGCCATTTTATGCGATACGACATTGCCGTCTCCCGACATCACGCTATAAATGCCTTAAAATCGCTCTGTAACTTTTACGATTTGTGTGAATTTTCAAAACACTTGGTGGAAATTTGACTGTATCTAAGTTATAAAATAAATAATATAATTAAAAAAATACATTTGTTGATATTAAGTTAACAAAATAACTTATATAACTATTTATTTTAATTTTAAAAAGTTTTGTTACAATTATAACCCTAACACTGAAAAGGAAGTAGGTAAATATTAGACCAAGAGCCAGTGACGGCCAGACTTTCGTCATTTTAGGAAAGATGAAATTTTGTCCATGTGTTTCTCCAACACAGGTAAGAACGATCCCCAATTATGAAACCTGGATCGTGGTTCCTTTGGCAGTTAACAGCCAACAAAGATGTACAAATGATGACCTCAAATTCGTTATTTTAGCAAACTCCATTTTTACATATTTTGTTCGTCACATTATTATAACATGCGCTGCTCATTGCCAGTCACCTGGTATGGTTCCAACCCTAGCCAGACACCCCTAAAGTATATTTTTTTAAACTTTTTTACTTTCGTTATATTAGGAAAGCTGAATTTGATACACATTATACAGAGAGCTATAAAACTGTGTTTTCCAGCACGCCAGACAGTTTGGTCGGTTCTATCATCCTGCCAGACGCATTGAAAGTGTTAAAAGTTGCAAAAGTTAAATGGTTTAAACATGAAATTTTCAGAAAACAGTTATCGACGACAGTGATGATTATTATTAAATATTTGTTCAAATAAAATAACTCTGAAAATTTCATGTTTAAACAATTTAACTTTTGCAACTTTTAACACTTTCAATGCGTCTGGCAGGATGATAGAACCGACCAAACTGTCTGGTGTGCTGGAAAACACAGTTTTATAGCTCTCTGTATAATGTGTATCAAATTCAGCTTTCCTAATATAACGAAAGTAAAAAAGTTAAAAAAAATATACTTTAGGGGTGTCTGGCTAGGGTTGGAACCATACCAGGTGACTGGCAATGAGCAGCGCATGTTATAATAATGTGACGAACAAAATATGTAAAAATGGAGTTTGCTAAAATAACGAATTTGAGGTCATCATTTGTACATCTTTGTTGGCTGTTAACTGCCAAAGGAACCACGATCCAGGTTTCATAATTGGGGATCGTTCTTACCTGTGTTGGAGAAACACATGGACAAAATTTCATCTTTCCTAAAATGACGAAAGTCTGGCCGTCACTGGCTCTCGCTCTATATAATTTTATTGACTCGTGGGCATATAAACGTGTTATATTATGTGTAAAGAACGCTTTACAAACCACGTGTGTGTTAACTTAGCCTCGGTAGATTGTCTCAATTATACCAACCACGAATGCCAACATAAAATATAATACATAAAACATAAATATTTAAATTTTATTTTTGTTTTTGTTAAGTAATTAAATTAATTTATATAATTATTAGGTTAATTTTATATGGCGCTAGGTTACAATTATAACACTGTTTCACAGAAAAGGAAATAAATATAAGTTTATTGATATTTAAAGGTGTTTTATAAAGTGTAAAGAACACTTTACAAACCACGTGTGTGTTAACTTAGCCTTGGTAGATTGTCACAATTACACCAACCACGAATGCCAACATAAAATATAATACATAAAACATAAATATTTAAAGTTTTATTTTTGTTTGTGTTAAGTTAATGTAATTACTTATATAATTATTAGGTTAATTTTATATGGTGTTGAGTTACAATTATAACACTGTAACACATAAAAGGAAATAAATATAAGTATATTGACATATAAACGTGTTTTATGAAGTGTAAAGTACGCTTACAATCCACGTGTGTGTTAGCTTAGCCCCGGTGTGTTGTCACAATTATACATAAAATATAATACATATAACATATATATATATATAAAATTTACATTTCTATTTTACAATGTGAAGTGTTATAATTCTATCACTGTAGCAGTGAAATAGAAATAAGGAATATTTTACTGTCCTACACACATATAAAGGGTGAAGTAATCTTTACAAAAATGTTTGTGTTCTTTGTGAGCCTTAGAAGTTGTACATAAAATATACTACTATAAACTACTATATTTAATTCTCTTTTCTCATAGTTCTCGGGAGCGCCGTCTTAAGAACAGCAGAACTGTTTTTAAAGATGGGCTGTTAAATTGATTTTCTAATTCTTGTCTACTTTGCCGTGAGAAGCAGTACCAAGGTGAGTAAATTGGATGTAAATTGTTTGAATTCCTCCTTGTTCGTTGTTATGCTAATTTGGTTTTGTTTTCACCTCAGGTATATGTGGAAGCGACCTATTAATCTGCACAGGCCTATCGCGTTCATGACGATAAACGTCTTTTGGTTTCCTCAGAACGCACTAGGATTTTCGGACTTGTTTCAAATTGTAAGTGATAGAATTTAATGTTTTCCTAATTTTTTTACACAGATTATGGTGCCGGACAAAATGATTTCTTGCCCTGTATTGGAGAGAGTTTTGTTGAAAATATAACAAGTCTAACAAAAAAGCATCTCTAAGTTTCCTTACAACGTGTTCTCGGGACACTTAAGTAATGTCGTCTTCTAGTATTATTCATGTGGAACTTAGAAGTTTATTTTAATGGCTAAATCGTCTGTGTTGATAAATGTAACTTGTGTTATCCGCGTTGCACTTGGGAACTAGTTTTAATCTGTAGATATATTGTATTTGTGTTTTGTTTATAAATGTAGCTTGTGTTATTTGTGTAAAACGTAGACACTATGTTTTATTGCTGTTGTAATGCAAATGTTGTTGTTTTTAATGCAAAGACACATGTTTCGAGTGGAATACTTTAATGTAGAAATTACCAACTTGTTTTAGTCTGTAGATATATTGCACAAATTTGTATTGTCGAATTAATGTGTGTGGTGTTTTGATTCTGTACAGCCATGTTGCAGTTAGTGTTAAATGTTATTTGCTGCACATGAAAGCAGGTTCATAGCTGTGCATGACAACCTGATAATTTTGTTTACCAAGTGTAATTGCGAAACTACTACTGGTAGCATAGGGTTTTTAATTTATTTTAAAATGTATAACAATAATAACCATGAAAGAAGTATTGGAGATGCGCATTTTAAGGTAAGTCTTTACTGCTGCGAAATTTGAGATTCGTCAATGTTTTTTTATTTGAAAGATATATGTATTTTAAATGTTGTCAATAAAACACATTGTAATATTATAAACTAATTCTTATTTTTTGTGGCTTCCCTTTTGTTGTTTTCAGTATCGGTGTCTTAAATCATATAGTATATAAATCTTATGTGCGTGAAGCGTGTACAATGCATTGCTGTTGCTTGAATTGTGTTGTTGTTTTTAAAAACATAATAAAAACAGAAACATATATAGAAGAATCAAATAACAATGATAAAAACACTCGGTGGTCGAGTGGAGACGTGCACCTGCTGGCATGCTAGCAGACACGGATCGAATCTCAGTTATAGTAGGCATTTTTCTAAAATATAAAAATATCTGGTGTAATTTGGGTTGCATATATGAATTGCAACGAAATATAAGAGAAATTGAAATATAAGTGAAGGCAACATGAGAACTAAGAAAGTAAAAGGAGAACGGGAGAACAGAGAAATAGAAGAATGAGTAGTAGAGAAGAAGAAGGTAGATGGAAGAGAACAGAGAGTAGTAGAGTAGAGTCGAGGAGGAGATAGAAGAAAGAGAACAGGAGTGGATGAAATTTTAAAATTTTTTGGCACGTGTCGTTATAAGACAGTCTACGGTCCCACTACTTCGATGCGTCCATTGCTCCCGGCCCATCCTACAGCTACGATGTCTCTGCGCTTCATCCCCGAAATTATCAGGCATATCAACAATTTTTATGGTGGGGGATCATCCCCAGAGAGAGGGAACTCCTTATAAGGACATCCTTTTAAGAACTTGTAAAAATATTTCTAATTTTTAAGTCGCCTCAAGAGAGGGGACACTTAAAAATATTCTTACAAGTTCTGACCTGTAGCTGAAATGAAAGATGGAGTACACAAATCATACAGGATACCTTAACAATTTTTATAGTGGGGATCATCCCCTGAGAGAGGGAATTCTCTTAGAGGCCTGTACCAGAAATGATAGAAGGGGTACATTCCAAGCATAAGACATAATATTTCTTAACATTTCTTTATTAATAAATACAATGTAAAATAATACAAGTATAGATTTTACAAGTCAACAAAATTCATGCCGCCATATTGAAACAAGACTTACGCAAGCAAGCGCGTACCTACCACTTAGTGAAGTTCTAGCGGGATAAAGCAATTAGGAAAGTCAATTTTCTTCGTGGTTGCAAATGGAAACAAATATACAGGGTGTTACAAACGAAAATTAAGTGCAGACAGGAAAACATCTAAACACTCAAATATCGCTGGTTTTCACGGTTACTCTGGGAAACAAACATACAGGGCGTTACAAAAAGAAAATTCAAAATGCTAGAAGTTAAATTCTAATAACAGTCAAAACAAAATTTTCATAGATGTGAAGGAAAACTATTATACAAGGTGTCACAAATAGAAAATTCAACCATCAAAAAGGAAAACATCTAAACACTACAAATATTGCTCGTTTCCACCCGATGCTCCGGGAAACTATTAAACAGGGTGTTACCAAAAATCTTAAAGTGCAAAAAAAAATCTCTAAAACCACAACCGAAGGAAAGTTTTCACGGATACAAAGAAAAGCAAATATACAGAGTTTCCAGAAGGAAAATCCCAAGTTTAAAACAAAGAACACTAAAAACTCACAAATAAAGGCTATTTACTAAAGTACTGTTAGGAAAACATATATACAAGGTGATACAAAAGGAAAATTTTAAAAACTACAAATATGATCAACATTCACATCATGACGAGAGAAATTTATACCGGAACAACTATATTTTAACATAAATTCAAAGATTTTACCCGAAAATCATCGGAAAAGTTAAGTAAAAATGTTACTACAAGAATAAAACACTAACATTTTAATATATTGTGTATATATTTATCAGTTGATAGCATCAACTGCATAAGGTAACCGACGGGTCATCATAAATTGATAGAACATCAGGCGGAAAACATCCAAATCAGCAGACGGCATGCTTATGTAAATACGATAAAAATAACTATTTACTTGTAAATATTAAGATACAATATGGAAACTATTATAGCGAAAAACTATTCAACGTATAAGATTTTATTAGATCAACAAGAAACTTTTTAATTTAATGATGATAAGGAGTGTAATTCGATTTCGTTCAGCGAAAAGAGGAACGAGCCGTCGGTCGACGGCAAAGTGAGCGTGGTCAACCACATGAATATTATCATTTTAATAATCCTCAGATACTTTTTAAGACAGTGTTTGTAATAATTAAATTATGCATGTTATTTTCGGAACCAGGACTAAGAATTTTGATAAAAATGCTACCATGTTTTTGTAATCTGCAAAATTAATATCTCTCATAAAATGTATTTATTAAACGCGTTTCTGACGAGTTTCTGATGATGCCCACAGGGCGAAACATGTAAAACTCGCATACAAAATTGTAAAATCCAAGAAAATCACAAAATTATTTTAATAAATACATTTTATAAACCATGGATTACGTATTCAACTTAGAAAATAATAATATCCCTCAAATGGAATAATCAATTTAAGTTAAACCGTCTTAACTTTCCGCGAAAAAAAGTGATTAAACACGTACCAGTGCATTGATGCAGAAATTTTAGACCCAGAAATAAATCTGATTCTGATCAACTGAAAACTCGCGCAGAGATTAACGGACACTTATTTCTCACTTAGGAACAGTCTAACCGCCACAACTCATCAAACAAAGCAGGCACACATGCTCGTTTCGAATATTTTGCTGATGACGAAAAGAACACACGATGATTAATTGAATAATTTAAGTCTGAAAACGCGTGACGATTAGAGACACGCGTTCGCGGACCACGCGGTGAAACGACTGCCGTGTGCGCTGCGCGAAACCAGGTACAAGGCAGATACGTAGCGATAAGCGATAGCGTACGTAGCGTCAGTCGAACAAAAAAGTTGTTTATACACAAACGTAGTGGTAAACACGTAGTTGAGAAGACCAAAGTAAAAATTCACAATATACGAAATCTACTTTTACTTTCAATATTTCTCGACATAAGAAAAGAATATATTGGTTTTGTGACGCAATAAGAATATAGATAAACAGGAATTTGTAATGTACCAATACAAATAAATAATTTATTATTTTCTACTCGTAATTGTCTTCGAATAAGATTACTGTATATCTTAGTTAATTAAATAATTGATGTTTACAACACCGCGACTAATAATATATCTATAAAATAAAGTATTAAAATAGGCAAAATAAGTATATCTTCGTAGGGTGCCCTGATCACGAGTCACTTCAACCGCTACCTTCGTAAAAGAACACGAGTCACTTCTACCGCTATCTCCGTACGGTACCCTGAACACGAGTTACGTCTACCCCTAATTCTTAATCTACATAACAAGTACTACGACACACACACACAACTTTCAATAACTCGCGTTACGGATATTTCTCGCAATAAATTTCAATACAGAGAGATACAGAATTAAATTCTGCATCTGGGCAAATTATACCGAACTTATTATGACACCGCGTTCACGTGTTATGCTAAAAAAAACTACAATTCCAAGCGCAACGAGTACTTGTGCGTATACACACAACTTTCAATATAACTCGCGTTTCGGAATTTTCTTGAAATAAATTTCAATACAGGGAGATACAGAATTAAATTCGGCATCGGGGGAAATTATTCCCACCTTATTATGACACCGCGTTCGCGTGTTAAATAAAAAAAACTACAATTCCTAGCGCAACAAGTACTAGTGCGTATACACACAACTTTCAATATAACTCGCGTTACGGAATTTTCTTGCAAAAAATTTCAATACAGAGAGAGACAGAACTAAACTCTTCATCTGGGAAAATTATTCCGACCTTATTATGACACCGCGTTCGTGTGTTATGCTAAAAAACTACAATTCCTAGCGCAACGAGTATTAGAGCGTATACACACATCTTTCAATATAACTCGCGTTACGGAATTTTCTTGCAATACATTTGCATACACGGAGATACAGATTTAATTTCTGCATCTGGGAAAATTATTCCGAACTTATTATGAAACCGCGTTCACGTGTTATGCTAAAAAAACTACAATTCCTAGCGCAACGAGTATTTGTGCGTATACACACAACTTTCAATATAACTCGCGTTACGGAATTTTCTTGCAAAAAATTTCAATACAGAGAGAGACAGAACTAAACTCTTCATCTGGGAAAATTATTCCGACCTTATTATGACACCGCGTTCGTGTGTTATGCTAAAAAACTACAATTCCTAGCGCAACGAGTATTAGAGCGTATACACACATCTTTCAATATAACTCGCGTTACGGAATTTTCTTGCAATACATTTGCATACACGGAGATACAGATTTAATTTCTGCATCTGGGAAAATTATTCCGAACTTATTATGAAACCGCGTTCACGTGTTATGCTAAAAAAACTACAATTCCTAGCGCAACAAGTACTAGTGCGTATACACACAACTTTCAATATAACTCGCGTTACGGAATTTTCTTGCAAAAAATTTCAATACAGAGAGAGACAGAACTAAACTCTTCATCTGGGAAAATTATTCCGACCTTATTATGACACCGCGTTCGTGTGTTATGCTAAAAAACTACAATTCCTAGCGCAACGAGTATTAGAGCGTATACACACATCTTTCAATATAACTCGCGTTACGGAATTTTCTTGCAATACATTTGCATACACGGAGATACAGATTTAATTTCTGCATCTGGGAAAATTATTCCGAACTTATTATGAAACCGCGTTCACGTGTTATGCTAAAAAAACTACAATTCCTAGCGCAACAAGTACTAGTGCGTATACACACAACTTTCAATATAACTCGCGTTACGGAATTTTCTTGCAAAAAATTTCAATACAGAGAGAGACAGAACTAAACTCTTCATCTGGGAAAATTATTCCGACCTTATTATGACACCGCGTTCGTGTGTTATGCTAAAAAACTACAATTCCTAGCGCAACGAGTATTAGAGCGTATACACACATCTTTCAATATAACTCGCGTTACGGAATTTTCTTGCAATACATTTGCATACACGGAGATACAGATTTAATTTCTGCATCTGGGAAAATTATTCCGAACTTATTATGAAACCGCGTTCACGTGTTATGCTAAAAAAACTACAATTCCTAGCGCAACGAGTATTTGTGCGTATACACACAACTTTCAATATAACTCGCGTTACGGAATATATTTCATACTTTTGAATTATGTTATAATTAACAATCAACACAAAATAAACAATCTGTGCTGTTAGAACAATACTTAAAAGAGCCTGAAGGATCTTTCTGAATGGGGGCGCTATATATCCGATTAATTTAGTAACCGACTCCAAACACAACGCCGAGTGAAGAATGTTATTAAATCTACTATCACGTGACTTGTAATATACATAACAAACGCGATCAAAAACCAGCATGTCCGAACATTTAACAAATTACTATAGTCGCAAAGTACGAATAAAATAATCGATTGATCTTCGAGTCTAACACAAATGTAGAATATTGAATTGCCAATGGGGGGTGCTTGATAATTTTTATCGACGATTTTCGATAATTAATATCCCGTAAACTAAAAGAGATAACAACTAGCAAATTGCTGATTATGAAAGATTGGAAAATTCTTTATCAGATAAAAATATAAAATAATTATATTTCCTACAGTAAAAGATCGATAAACGCGACAAAAAGTGCTAAAAAGTGACATTTCCATTTTTGTCCATTTTATTCAATCGCGAATATCTCGTGAACTAAAAGAGATAATTAGGATCGCAGCGTCTTAATCTACGGACTATTCTCTATAAAATAGGATAGATTTAGATTTTTATAATAAACTATTACACCTAATGTAAAATTGTTTGTTATATTCATGACTTGAAAATTGAAGAATACTTGCTTAGATGATGCCAATATGAACTGCAAGATGTGATATCTGCAGGTAAACAAACTTATCTCTTGTGCGAAATCGCGTGATCGCACACGGACACGGTGTGCACTCACTACCACCGACAAGCAATATTTAACGCGAAAACATGACATCAAACCGACTATCTAGTAATGGCAGGTTTAAATTTAAAACACATTTTACCAAATATGCAACAAAGTTGATATTGCATGAAAATGCCAGTTATAAGCAATTTAATAATGCCTATCAAATCGCAAATATTGCTTTAATTTATACTCTATGATACAATAAAATAATATTATATTCACACATCGGAGAAAAACAAACATTCGAAAAGGTCAGATAAAAGTTACTTACTCAAGCACGAAAGGACCTCCTAATGACGGAAAAAAACATGGCAGGAATATGTATCCGATTGACCGACAAAGTCACACAGTAACCGACAATAAAACCGCAGCTTGTAATTTGATAAATGAACATCAAAACCGAGCAAAAAAAAACTTTTATGAACATAAACGCACAATTAATCACTAACATAACACTGGAGATGCATGTTACAACTAAGTCGATTGATGACCGAACATATTCGAAATGCAAATTTAGAAAATAGAAGACCGATCAAACGATACGCGTCGCGGGAAATACGTCTACACACTCCAGCGACCGGCAACTGACTGCAATCCATCGATAGCGCTTGCCGAAACTGCGCACGCAAGGATGCGACAGTTCACTATAAGACTCTGTGCCTGCTGCATAAACCCGGCAGGCAAAAACAATAGATGCGCAAAGCCAGCGCGTCGATACCACGCAACCTTGAGCGCGAATTGCAATAGATGCGCAAAGTCGGCTGCGCGTCGACGGGACGCGACCTTGTGCACGAATTGCAATAGGCGCAATACCTGCGATTTAAATTAAACTAGACTGTGAGAATCTCATGCGTTGCATTCCAAGCGGCGAATGCGATAAGAAAGTGAAAGTTGTGTTCAAAACAAACGCAATTCACGTGCCGAATGCCCACGTTTGTCGATAAATCAAGAAATAAACAATACAATTCTATTTTTGTTTTCATGCTAGTATGACTGATACAGATACGAGTAGTAGTACCGGAATTTATATTATTAAAATTATTAAAACTTTAAAATTAAAATCATGAAATTATGACTTCTTATGCTCAAAGAATGGCCTATTTTACATCGAATATTTAAGTAAAATTTAATTCAAACATGTATTGTTTCTAGTCTATTTCGGTTTATGTTTAAGTAATGAACAATTCCAATTATTTATTGCGATTTTCCACAACATTTTATGGCACTTCAGTAAAAAAACTTATAAATTTTCATCTATAAGTTTTCTGCTGAAAAGTATATTCACATTTGGTCACTAGGACACTAGGACCCACTTTACTATCATAAAATGTTCAGAACCACATACCCGCATATGGAGGTATGCGCAATAAAAAGTTTAAATTTCCATTTTCAAATTTTCTGCGGAGTACTTGAAAGAAATTTCCGCAAAAATAAGTTTAAGATATCAATTTTCTAATTGCAGGAAAACAGTAAAAATATTACTTACCAGTGTATTGAACAACGCAAATCAAATGTGAGTAGATACTGAAATAAAGAAGAAACAAAACATTAGATACACAATTTCAGACAATGTAGAATTAAATTCCAGCGGAACCCCAAAGTTTTTTGAAATGAGTATTCTTACCAGGTAGCACATTGCCTCGACAAGTTCTGCTGAAGACAAAAATGGTTCACACAAGTCCGAATTTAACTAGAATATTATTTACAATCACACATGGCCGGCCGGCGTCCGACGGCAACCGATCACAAATTCACGCGGAAATATAATTAACACTAAATTCAATAAAATATAACGCGATATATCGAATACTACGGGAAACACGAGTATTTGCAGTATTATTATTCGACGCGCGAACTGATGAGTGCCAACTGCACAACTGTGCACGCTGACTTTCACTCGCAGGAATATTTTTAGTTAAAATATGCATCGTTGCGCCGCCTGAGGATTCTTTATTGTACCTCCAGAAAATACAAAGCGTTTCAAAAAGTGTGGCGTACATATGAGGCAGTGAGCGATTGCCTATGTATCAGTGAGTGTCACCCACCTAAGTGGCCGTGTCCGTGTATCACACGTACACGAGAGTACGCATGCACCACCCTATCTAAACAAATAGCAATTTTTACACATAACTCAAAATTTCAAATATAGAAGTCAATAGAATATACTTATTCAAAATAAATGAATCTAATTATAATATTATTAAAATCATTATTATATTATTATTAATTGATACATTGTAGTTTTTATCGACGATTTTCGACAGCGAATATCTTGTAAACTAAAAGGGATAGCAGCCAGAAAATAGTAGATTATGGAAGATTGGAAAATTCTCTACCAGACGGAAATTTAAAATAATTTCATTTAATGGGGTAAAAAGTTTAAAAACACGACTGAAAGTGCTTAAAATTGCAATTTTTCATTTTTTGACGATTTATTTCAATTGCAAATATCTCGTAAACTAAAAGATATATATACGAACAGATATAAAATTCTAAATCTACGGAAAATTTTCTATAAGATAAGCTGATTGTTCTGAACACGAGTCACTTCTACCGCTGCTCTGAATACAAGTCACTTCTACCGCTGCCCTTGTACGGTGCCCTGAATACGAGTCACTTCTACCGCTGCCCTTGTACGGTGCTCTGAACACGAGTCACTTCTACCGCTACCCTCATACGGTACTCAACTATACAATTGCGATTGCAATATAACTGAATAAACAAGAAAAAATTACCGTCCTTGACATATTCGAGTCAATGAACGATAATAGTGCGTATCTTTTAAACTAAAAGTGAATTCCACCAACGGATTGAAAGTAATGAAAGATTGAAAAATTCTGCATTAGATAAGAACTTAAAATAATTTAATTTCGTGGGATAATAGGACCAAGAACGTGACTAAAAGTGCAATTTTTCTTTTTTTGCCCTTTTTGAATGGCGATATTTTGAATTAGGAGATAAATTGTGCATTTTTGCTAATTTTTTTGTGTTTGCGATTTAAGAGCGATTAGCCGGGCCCCGGGGAATTTACCCCAGTTGACCCACCCTCTCATTGGCCCTGTATAGAATACCTCTCGCGCTATCTAAATTTGAAAGAATCATTAAAATCGCAAGAACGGTTCACGAGATACAGCCGAATTTTCACCGCGTGTTTCGAAAATTCCCAAAACTCGTATAAGTTTGAGGGCAGTTTTAAGGCACTTCCTTTACGTCGCAACGTAAAAAGGGCGCTATTTAAAATTGAAGGAATTTTAAAGACTATTTTGCGCTATATAAATTTTAAGAAAACTCTAATATTTTAAATAATTTACGATATAGTGCCAAATTTCCATGATACGTTCTGACGAACGGAAATATTGACAAAGTTTAAGGGGGTTTTTTAAGATACCTTTGAATTTTTTGGTTATAATTCATTACAAACAAAATATCAGTCAGTTCGAACTGAATTTAATTATTAAACACGACTGGAAGGCATGTCGTGAATTCTGCAACAGCGCGCGCCAAGAGCGAGAGTTGAACGCAGGATAAAAAAGTTGTTTATATACAAATACTGATAACAAGTAGAGAAAGAAACGAATACTACTCTAATATGCATGTTCTACCCTCGTATTTTAGTGACATGCAAATATAAATTATTAACTTTCCAGCATATTGCATACCGCACATCAAATGCAAGTGCAGAAACAAAAAAAGAGAAGAGTAAGACCATTTTGTGTCAACACTTGATCCACTTGATCGAATCATAAAGAATAATAAAGAATAATAAAGAAATTTGTGTAAAGTCGGTTTACCCAGTCAGACGTCGCATAAGTCTTGCACTTCGCATTACCATAAAAATATTTGTAAAGCAATTAGAAACGTAAATAAAAGATTTATGTTACTTACTTGTTCCAAATTTGAGTGGAAAATAATTGTAGAAATAAAAAGTAGATGTCGAAGTCGGACAGCAGCACATCTTTCCGACACAGAAAGCACACTTTTTTTTTTGATTTACGAACATGCCACTGCACACAATCTTATTAAATCCGACGCACTGCGTTAACAAACAAAATAAGATAAATTGTTAATAGTGTAAAATACTATTGGACGTAATAAAGTCTTAATAAACGTGCCCGTGCATTGAGAATGAAGCAACTAACAAAATACGACGAAAACTGACCGTACAGCACTGTGGAGTGCGATAAGAAGGTTGATACGATACGTTCTCACTTGTAAATACAGGTAAACGCTGCGCGCAGGTTGCTTGTTTACATCTGCACGTTGTGCACTGAGATAAGAGATAAAGCGCATAGTCGCGCAAGATCACGCCACATTCTTCACCAAAACTTTTAGTTAAAATGTGCATCCTAGCGCCATCTAAGAATGATATAAAAACAAGTAGACTTTCCATTAAAGAAAAATCATGTAATTGTAACTAATGTCTTGTTTATTTGGAAGACATCTTCGTGTTATTACACCAGTATAAATTGTTTGAGTAATAATATTGAATACATCCTCACCCTCTCACTGAACCGTCCCCGTATTCGTCGCAACCCTCGCCACAAATTTACTATATTACACACAGCAGTTTGGTCTAGTCTGCAAAAGCTGAAATAGCTGAAAAATCTACTTACAAATACAAAATGTTCACTCTTATATGTGAAACGGCTTCATCGACGTGACGCTATTGAATGAATCGCCTCGAATCATGTAAAATTGTAACTTTAATGGTCAAAGGTATAACTAAGTAATACATTCAACATTTTAATTAATGTTAATAATTTAATCAACGCTTCCATTTTGTTCTCTCGGTGTGTGGGTTCTGTTTTGGTGTGGTAGATGTGTGTGTGTGAACATCGGCGGTTCTCTCAACCCAGAACAACGTGTTGGGTTGGTTAATATTATGCAGGAAAATACAATGAATGAATCGATACGTTTAAAAACTTACAAGTAGACGTGTTACAGTTGCGTCTTGCAAATAAAAAATGTTCTAACTTAATACTGTAGCTGTATAGTAAATGTTTCATTTCGCAAGAATAAAACGCAATAAATTTACGCTAACAAAGAACAAGTAGAAGAAAAAACGTATTGCCGCACGTCGCTAGCAAGCGCGTGATTGAATTTGTTGATAGATTGTCTTGTAAATTCGAATAAATTAAGCCAAGGACAAACATTAAAAATAGTACGGCAATGTTAAAATTGCATCTTTAGCAAGTGTGAGCCGCAAAACAAAATGGCGCACAAAGTAACGAATCATAGTAAATATCAAAACAGAAAGACAAAAAGTAAAACTCGTTTTTGTTCGTATCATATCAACGATCAGATATTGCGGGTGGTATTCTCTAAATACACGTTCTAACTGCGGGCGTCTTCTTCGTGTAGACTGTAGTATTTTGATTTTCATCACTTCCAGTTTTGTCTTATTTAAAATGAACGAGAACCTAAGTAATTTATGCTACATATGTACAAATTTGATCATCAAGTGCTTCAAACTCGCGTTCCCATCGCTCTGCAATTGCTTGCAAACTATATACAGGGCGTTCAGTACGTTATAACGCCGAGTAGGCATGATTACCACTCGGTAAAACGATCCGTAAATGGATGTTTCTCCTGTTCCTGTATGCGCTTCCAATCGGTTTGGAATGAATTTCTCTCTTCTCAATCTCAAATTTCTTTCGTTTCACACTGTGCCATCCATATCATCTTATTTGTAAAGATTATTTGAATTATTTACGCTTTACACATCTATAAATGTTATAACCATTTGCTGCAAATCCGCCATTCTTTTGTTCTATCTAAAATTCATTGTTTCTCGTTCCTCAAGTTATCGCTTATCAAGTTAGCCATTTCTTACTCTTACATTAATATGTCTAATTAAATCTTGTTATATGTAGTAATAGAAAATCACATTTTGTATGTACAAAAAAACAGCTTGTTAGGTTTCTTCTCGTTCGTCACTTACTCAATTATTACAAGTATTTATGCGCTTTTTAGGTAGTAGATCTTCACAACGTTCGGGTCAACATTTCAACCTCTTATCGTCTTCTAATTTAATGTAACCGTCGAGGTAAAAAGCTAATGAAGTCAAATAATATCTCGCAATTGAATATTTTCCATGTGTCTTCTCGGAATTTGAATATTTCTTATAGATTCGTATATATATAATATATATGCATGTGTTTTTATTAATCATTTGTTTCTTCCCCATTACTACGTTTGCCCAATAGTCCTGTGTTGTGAGTTTAGTGTATTACAATTGTTCTATTCGGTATTGTAACCATTTGCGTTTTGTTTCTCTTACTTTCGCTCTGGTATACTTATCAGAAGTTTAATAAACGAACAAGCAGTTATGGGAAAATTGAGTTCTACTAATGACAACTATGCCCATCACAGAATTTAGTTTTCTTAGTATTTCTTCTATTAGCGCGCCTTGCAATTGTCAAGGCCTATGATATCTGCAAACAAATAAACATATATTTAGAACCATACAGAATTTTGCATATAAATTTGTTTTGTATACCTTGTTAAATGACGACTCTCGTCGTGCACAGCCATTTCCGAGCTCTTGAATTCA
Source organism: Dalotia coriaria (assembly GCF_025399875.1). Lineage (NCBI taxonomy): Eukaryota > Metazoa > Arthropoda > Insecta > Coleoptera > Staphylinidae > Dalotia > Dalotia coriaria. The sequence continues at coordinate 9,958,571 of NW_027045445.1, forward strand.
TTGAGTTCCTTCCTTATGGCAGCTTTGTCTTTCGGCGTCAGCCTGGTCCACGGTTTGTCCGCGCGTCGATCATAGTCGTGCGCCTGCGTCACCTCGATGTAGTCGTTGAAGCGTATGATCTTCTTGTCCTTGAGCTCCTCGACCGTCGGCCGGAAGCTGAGCTTTCGCAGCAGGAATCGTTTCTTCTCCTCTTTCTGCTTCTTCTCCTCGGCGGGCGTAGTTCCTAACAAAAGCACAATGCGATCATTTTAAACTCCTCGTCCCCGGCCACCATCTTGATATCGCTAAATAGAAACATGTCAAAAACATACTTTTGAGAATGTTACGTTCCTGCAGCTCCTCCTGTGTTGGCCGCATACTCAATCGGCGAATTAGACGCGCTCCGATTGCCTCCTTGCTCTCCTGCCGCTCGTTCTCGGACTGCATTTGTAGGATGTTGCGATTAATGAGCTCCTGCCTGTCAGGCCGTAACGACAGCTTCAACGATAGACTCTCTTTACGGGCGATCTTCACCGCTAGCCGGTTATCATCGTGACTATGGTCATCATCGCGATAGAGAATCGGACCGTCCTGACCATCATCGTCGTTGCTCTCGCGTATCACATACGGTCGGGTGTTTTCCTTGTTCTCCATCGTACACGGCAGACCAAACTTCCCGGGTTTGCCACTAAAAAAACAAACAATTATATAAAATATCATCCAATAAAACAATCAAGAACCAAATTAAATTACGGTATAATATAATCACCAAGCTCTGATACCGTTAATAAGATGGGGCAACATCAAAATATAAAAGATAAAGAGTACATTCAAAGGCATAGTTACCAGATGCGCATCCTAGGCCGAATTTGAGCACGTCTAGGATTAATTGGTTTTGTTTTAATGTCGGGGGTGTGCGTAAAGACAAAGTTCATGATTAGACAACATTCAATGTTAAGTGCGCGAATCTTTTTAGTGTGCGATAATGTTGTCATTCTTTAGAAAGCGCTCAGATCATTTGTGTGAATCTACTCACTTGAATGTGACATGTTCCTGATTCCTCATGGTCACATGCCGGGTTTCCTGTGTGGGCGTGCCGGGTCCACTCCCACTGCCCTTTTTCTTCAGCGCGGATTTCAACGGCATTGCGTTGAACTTTGGCTCCTTCGCCGGAATCTCGTCCACTCGATTGGTATCTATGGTGGGGTCTGGTTGGGGCATGCGGTACAAATAATCGTCGTCCTCGGGATCTATCCCGTCGTCATCGTCGTCCTGATCTATTAATATAAACATACATTGTGTTTATAATCAATTGAAAGTGGGATTAACCTTAAGTCGTACCATCATAATCATAATCGCCCATCTGCTGCGGCGGCAGAGGACTGGGCTGCCGATGGACGGGCACCGGACTCGGCGAGCTGAACATCGGCGGCGGCGGGATGGGGCCAATCTCGGAGACGGGGATCGGCGGCTCCGGCAGCTCGGAGAGCATAAACGACGGCGCCACCGGCGGCAGCACCGGATGCGGGTGGCGCTCATGCGGCGGCGGCGTGCTCCCGGGCGGGCCCTGTGGTCCATCTGAAACTGGCGGCGAGTCCTTGGTAAATTACGTGATCAATCATGCGCGACCTCGGGCGACAACAAAACCCGCGCGATGGAATATTAATGATGCGAGCAAAGCGCGCGCCACGCGGCGGGGCGCCGGCGGCATGGACTTACAGTGTTCGCTGTGATAGCAGAGGAGGCGGCGCGTCAGCTTGCCGGGGCCTAGCGAATTCGGGCGCTCCGGCTTGCCGGGCGTTTCACCGTACGCAGGTGGCTGCATCGTCGGCGAGGGCATCTCGCCGTTCGGCGACAGTGCGCCGTTATTGTGTGCTGATCCATCAGTCTTGTCTTTTTTCGGTTCTGCAACAAGCAAGCAATAAACACAATCAATAAACACAACATATATTTAAATTTCAATTTAAAAAAAAAAAACAACTTGAAGCATAAAAAAATAAATTCCCGTGCGTCGTTTAATGAGTTTCAAGTTTTTGCGCGAGTCACATTTTCATTCAGTTTCATTCCGAGTTCAAAGAAAACGGATGTTTACATGAAAAAAAAATAGTAAATTCCTCATATTCGCGCATTAAAATGCCAATCTGATGAATGTGAATGTGTTTCACGCATTCCAAAGTCCGTCCCATTTGCGTATTTATCTATAGACCGAACATTCCACGATATATTTTTATCCTCACCTCATACGTATGCAAAAAAATCAATTGTAAAACATTGTATATAAAAAAACAACAACTAAATCAATAATCAATAAACAATTACCGATGCAAAGCACCTTGAAAAAGGTGAAATATGACTAGCAGATTATGTAAAATCGTACATAACGATAAAACCTATTTAAATCGCATTGTTTTCTCGTTACAAAGTCAAAATATTACACATTTTTATAGCATTGTTTATTAGCAGCCAAGTCAAAAAGTTTGCTGTTTGCCAACACGCGGGACGACACCGCAAATAAGTTTCGCCTTGCCTGCCTTTTGAAGCGACGCGCAGTAACCTAACTGTACGAGAAAAACTAGGTGAGAAATATTTCCACCACGCACAAAAATTGGATGCAACGAAAAACATGTGCGCGCCAGCGTGAGCTTGAGTCACCAAAGATGCTTTTTCGGAATTCTGAATCGCATCCAAATGTTGTTCGCTATTTTCCTACAAGTCCTACGTTTGCCAGCCGCACACCTATCAACAGTCGCTTGCCAATCGCCATCAGGCATGAATGAAATCAGCGCTGAAACGTGTTAATTGACCGGAATTATATTTATATTTCTGACCTAAAACTCTGGAATTCCATGCAATCCTTGCGCAAACTCATCCCGAATACTTCAATTACAATGGAATGCAAACAGAGCATTCTTTGGCCGGGCGCCAAAATAGTGGATAGGTAGTACGTGCTTCTTCGCGTCGGGATTTCGTCGAGAATGTGAAAAATTCGTGTGTGTTTTTTCGCTCACCGAATCTACCAGAACCGAAACGAATGAACTCTTGCGACATGAACGCCGCCGGCGGCGTAATGGGCTCCCAACTGCAGGGCACCACGTCCGGCTGCGAGGCAATCGCCATTGCGGCGGCATGATAACAGCAACCATTGTTGGCTGGAGCGCGTGGTGGTGGCGGCGGCAGCGGTTGTTGCTTGTCGCACTTCTTTCGACGGCGACCGCTTTGCGTGAACGTCTTCATCAGAAAACCAACACCACTCATTTTTCTTCAACGCTTCCCGAATAACAAACACTTAATGCGATAAAACTCAACAATCAACAACAACAACTTTTGTTTCGATCAATAATAACAACAGTCAACAATCAACAACAACGCTGTGCGTGGAGTTATCGGCACTGCAAGGCCATATTGTATATATTAAATTGAATTCAAATGCGCGAGGCTGGAGCCGGAGCGGCGGCCGACCGACTGAATCGGTTTCGTTTTCGACGGGCACACACGCCGCCGCGTGAACCCGCGAAACGCAAAAGAAGCGGCAGAGCCAGCGGCGGCGTCGCGGCGCACCGCGTTACCGACCAACCGAAAAGCTCGGCCGGGCGCGCGACCAGCCGCCATCTTGCTTCTCTCTCGCGCTGCGGACACAGCTGTGCGCGTTTGCTCTCGTCCCGGCCGCCCACGCGCGCCGCACCAAAACACACACGCCACCACTGCCACTGCCGCCGCCGCCGCCGATCGTTACCGTCACTTCGACTGGCCCGCCTGGTTGGCGGAGATCGCGCCCCGCACCCTTTACCGTTTACACCCATCACCTCTCCAGCACGCTCGACACCCCGGCATGGTAATGTGGCACGCCGGCCGCAAAACTGTGTACGGCAGGCATGTAAGGGAAATCCCAGCGCGGTGGAAATGGAAAGGAAGCTGCTGCACTGCGCTCGCCTCTGCAGCATTTCGTGACGTCACTCACTAATACACACAGACATAGAATATGAGGAAAGGGTGGCTGTGGCGGTGGCTGAAAACCTTGACTTCCATTCGGGGCGATTCCCAGATTTCGGGCCATAACATGCCCAAGGCGAAAGACAAACTTTTGCTCGTCGATCCCCCTCAATGTCGCCACAACAAAGACGCCCATGGCAGAAAAAGATTAACACATCAAGGACATACAAAGACTTGCAAACTCAAGAAAAAATTCATCACCCAAATAAATTCGCTATTAATTAATTCATAGTAACCTTGTTGCCGTTCATCCGTTCCGTTAATTAAACCATCCTTCGAAACCCCGAAACGCGTCGACCTTTCCACCCCTTCACACAACTTCAACCTTGCACCCCACAGGTACAGAAAAAAAGCACCACTAAGTTTTTGGCCATTATCCGCTCGTTATACACCTCGAATGAAACATTCATCAAGTGTTGAATAATTACTGGTGCGGGTCTAGGATTTCCGCCATCCTTTCCTGCCTCGCAGAGCCAAAATCCGGTATAAGCCCAATATCGATATCAAGCATAGAGAGGAATCCAGGATATCTGGATTAAGACCCCAATTGCGAACTCACAAATACCCGGGTGTGTTGTGTGTTGTATAATCAACATTTTTGGCGAGCAGTAAATACTTAACGACACTTGAGGATAGGACCGGCGGTCATTGGCCGTATGATATTATCTGTTAAAGGGACATTCCGCCCTATAAGGGTATCAACAAGTTGGATGCATTAAAGATGAGCTAATCCGTTAAATGGAAAACGGTTACTATCTCACCAGCACGGAAACGATTCTAACCTCAAATGGAAAGCAATCAACGAAATTGTGATATATAAATGATTCCATCTTTTCCCAGTGTTTATTTTGAAACATGTCCGCTAAGTAATTTTCCATTCGCAGGTTATGATCGTTTTGTTAGCACAACACTTCGTGTTATGAAGAAATAACTTTCGCAAAGAAAACCATGACTCACACATTCTGACAGCTTTCTGTCTCGCGCACATTCATGCTGCTTTTTTTTTTATTTCGTTTTATGCGCGTTTCACACGCCGCGCCATTTCGTAACATTTGTTGCGCCTGGCGCGTCCGTTTTTCCATTTCCCGCTAACTTGTTAGCTTGTATCTCAAAGGTTCAAGGATACGCAGGCGAGGATGCAACAAGGACACGTTTTCCAAAGGCAGGAAATTCAGGAAGAATACACTTAATTAAGTTTCGTGTTTTCTTTGCCAAAAAAGGATTTTGTGTCCTTTCTACTCATTTCCCAACACTCCACAAAGGCGCGTAAAATTTACACCATAATGAAATTATTTAATTAACTACGGTAAATTATTATTTTTAGCGCACGGAATAATTTTAGAATTGAAATGATATATTATTATTCGTAATTATTTTAATTCCGATGCAAAGAATGTATTTCTTGCGTGCGTTTTTGTCGTTTCAAAGTTTCGCTCGTGTTTCGAAGTAAACAAGTAAACGTGCAATGTGTGCAGGTAGGTGTGCGCGGCGAAGTTCAATAGCAAAAGCATGACGACCTTCGTTGTTGAACTTTTAAATGCAAACAAACCAGGCCATTTATATTATTAATATTGCTATTAATATACATTTTACATAGTTGGAAGATGACTATCATCGGCGATTATTCGTGGACACGTTTTTTCTGTAATGTCAGCTACAGGAGCAATTATGATTTCACACGCAAATAATTACCATTGACTTTACTGGAGTCATAATTTTTCTCATAAAAAGGTCATAATTGAAAATTTAATTTGGCTGCTACTAAATTCACAAGGTATAAAAATTTATGTGAATTAGGTTTTAAAAAACTCGCTTTTATTATTTTGCCAAGAGAATGCAAAATAAAAATTATATACTTTCTTTTTTCTTTTTGTAAACAAAAGCATGAGCTTTATGTTAAAAATTGGCTGTCCACCCTATTGGCTTTGTTCCACAGCTTTTTCTCCTCTGTTTAAACTTTACACAAAAACATACGACAAACTTCAAAACATGACTATTCTTTCATTATAAATTAATTTCTGCAACCAACATTACACCTAACACAACGCCATCTTAAGGCGTGGCAACTATATAACACGTTTCCAACCAAATAAAACAACATTTCGATCTCTAAAAAACGTAAAATTGAATTTAATCGCTGGTCTCAGTCGACATCGCGTAAGAAAAACTTATCCGCAAGGATTCGCCTATTCCTCAGTTGGCACCGCGCGCAGCGCAAAAACAAACGACGTGGCTGACTCGCCCAAAAGAAAAGCATAAAACTTTTAGGAATTGAAATTAATGCGGTCGGCCCGTCGTCTTCGCCGAACCTGAGAGAATGTCGCCGGCGAAGAAATACGGCAAGAAACTAGTGGCCGAAAAGCTCGCCACGGACATATTTCACCATTTTCACAACGCACACACATACATATACCACCCAACATACACACTAGCGCACGCCTGAAAGCAAGTTCGAGTAAGCTTGCGCTCTACTCCCGCGAAAAAAGCTTTATTTTCCGAGAAAGCACAGAATAATAAAACGCGCCACGCTGAGGCAGGAACCAAACACGTTTCATCCAGCGCCGGGGAGAATAATACAAAATTCTTTGCCGGCAAATAAATTTAATTCAGCCAAAACAAAAATCGCGGGTGAAAAATCGTGCTGCCATGGAAGAGGTTATTAAATGTTTAGACGAACAGCAGATAACCGCCGGTAAAGAGTAGGAACGTGACACGAAACGTAACAATTTCGTGGATTATCGCACAATGTAAATTACAGCCAAGTCGTAAAACGATCACAAAATCACGTAAATAAAACAAGTTTAGTATAAAACCGTAGGCAACCAACAAAACATCTGCGTATATAAAAGTATAAAGTACAAATTTACATCTTTGCAATTGCAATTATGTAATGTCAAGAAATGTACATCACAGAAGCGGAAAAATCCTAATGTAGACTTGTAAATGTTTGAAGGATACATTTGCAGTAGAAATGCAGAGAATCATCAACATCAGTCGCAAAGCGTAACTAAATGACTGTAAGTCGCGAGAAACGTGTGCGCTGAGGCGCGCAACGCGCAGGATGGATTTCCACGGTGATCACTTCCACCTGGACGACTTTCCGCGCACGGCAGCCCCAACACGTACTTTCTTAACTTCGCCGTGTTTGCAAGAAGTTCAAAACTCAAATGTTGATTCACTGCAATGCAGTGCAGAAATCATCACATGAAAAGATACGCTTCCTAATTTCAAATCTGCATCACAAAATTTTCCCAATAAAGTAATAAAACGTGTCTGAGATAAGTTACAAGTTGTAAAACACGATATTAATAATGTTTGGGGTCATAAAAAAATTGTTACGTTGTTGTAAGTCGCCGGATGATGAAGGTTCATCATGTGGCTCACAATAGCATGGTATTATCCTTGATAGTTGATAGCAATCCTTGCTGCTTTCATACCAGCAACTCACACATATGCATAGAAAAATAATAAATACAGCGACGCGTGACGCTGATATGACGATGGTGTATTAAGTTCTTTTGTTCGCGTATTTTTTCCGTGCAAGTGGACGTCGCGCGGCGCGACACTCGAGCGCACAGCATTTAGGACTTTTCTTGCAGCAGTAGCAGCCGCGAACGTTTCCTAACGAGAACGTGAACGCGCTGTGAAATAAATCGATAGAAAAGTATGCATGTGTGTGCATCGCTCATGTTATGTTATACGCTGCTCTTACATTCCGCACGGGGGTGAGTGTGTTTGCCGTGTGGTAACACGAGTACCAACTTACACAAACGACACGAAAGCGACATTAGCGGAATGGCGCGCGCGGCTACGGTTACCGTATGTGGGAGTCGAAAAAACAAACAAGGCACTAATGCATTAAACTGCCGTTCAGGTATTCTACGACGAGTCATCAATAAATCAATTTAAATGAATGAGCGCGCAATTTAAATTGCAAATTGCCGCGCGCATCGCACCCTCGGCGATGTCGCAAATTGAATACAAAATGCAAGTTTATCCATGCATAATTATCGCTCCCTGGAGAGGAGATCCTCATCGAGACCTTTACTCTGCTCAGCGCATAGAAAACTATGTCCTTGGGCGGTGCACGCAAATGAAAACAATAATTGTTTCGCACGACAATCATGGTGGATGCGCCTGGCACTCGAGCGGAAAACGGTTCAATGTTAAACGCGTCAAACAACAAACGAGTGCGCCATGCACAGAGAGAATCTCTCAACGAAGAGGCAGGCATAAACTGGCACGTGGTAGCTAGAAATGGTGTAAATTGTATGTAATGTGTCTCCCTCGGCTTGTCCTCGACATTGACATTGACGTCGAGATAGCGGCGCTTGAGTACAAATACAGAATGCATAAACACACAGCGCAAACGAGCGAAACAAGGGCTTTCAATCTTCCGAATGAACGAACGTTTGTCGCTCGTTATTGGAAATCATGTCCAATGCTACAAAGCTACAAATATGCACATACATATGAATTTAGACTTAAATATAGCATTAGTGCGGTATAAAGGTATTTTTAGATTTTGCGCTTTGTGCGCTGCAGTTGAGTTGCAATTTTATGCTTTTCTATTGTAATCATTATCTGAAAACAATCAATCTCACTTTTATAAATTTTCTACGTTTTCATCGGCGTCCTGCTTGTTTGTTTGTTTGTTGGGAATATTAAAAATGTCAAATGAACAGCTTGCATGTAGAGATACACTGCGGATCGCTGTGTTTTTCCTCGTTTTACACGAGCATAAAACACGCTCATTGGAAGAAAAATGAGGGGTATTCGGGTTGCCAGCCACTATTACAGCATAGCACGGAGGATATATAGTCACGGCACCCTTCTTTGGCAGCAAAATCATGTCACGGTGCCAAGGGTTATCATAGTGAGAACAAACATTGCAGAAAATATAAAGGTTGATATGCAGGAAAAATTTCAAAAGCAAAGAAAATGAATAAATACGTTGATTGATAACTGCGTATGCGCAATAGCACAAAAATCAAGTCAAAATATTATTTGTTTAATATTTATACTTAAAATTCCAAAAATTGAAAAATATATTAAATGTATGCAACCCAAAAAACATACAATCCCCTAACCTCATCTTTCTACCTAATAAAACTACAGTAACTATATAAAGCTCCTACTCCGGTGCTAGTTGGCAAAGTAGATGTACGCGAATCAACCCCCCATCTAGTCGATCAATCAAAAAACGTGCTACCGAACGAAAGCTCCCACATGAAAACCCAGACACTGTCTCACAGTCAGTCCACTCCACACACACCCACACACTACACACGAAAAAAACTAAAACCCATATTCGCAACCCTCACAACCTTCGAACCACTATCCACTCGAATGTTTCAATGTTCCATTAGGCTCATTGGAAGCGACGTCGAAAAAATTGATCCATTATTCAATCCCGACACACATCGCCCGCAATAAAACCGAGAAACGAAAAACGTGTCAACATTTAAAATTCTTATCCTTGATAAATTTTAATCAAATACAAAGAATTAAATTTACGTATGTATAATTTCGTGTGCACAATCCAATCAAGTCAAACCAAATCAAATCAGCTTGTGTGATTGAATAATAATACGCTTATACGCTTGTTCGGCTTTATTTATTCACGCGCATCAATAGAAGTGAATAGAGGTATGTGGCGTGCGTGCCATGGCGGTTCATGTGAACTTTTTCGCTCCTCTCCTCTCTCCTCTCCACCTTTTCGTCCAAATGAGAGTATAATGTACCAGCATTCGAAGGGAAAGTTTTCCCGTAGGTCGGCGTCCTGACGTCCGGAGGATATTGATGTGGTGTTCGAGCGCGAGGCGCACGCGGCCAATGTGCAATGTTTATGTATTTAACCCCCCAGCCGGCGGCGGTGGCAATACTTTAGTGATCCGAGAGAGTAAACGGAAAGTTTTCCACTTTATAATCGCCTTGTTTTCGAATCGTCCCGAAGTTTTCAATTTTCAATTGCCTCAAATTAAATTAACTTATGGAAGAGAAATATTTGATTTAATTTGAAAGTTTTTTTTAGACTTTTTTGAAATGTGCATCATATACGAATAAAATCTTGAGTGTCGTTATAATTTCGGTGTAGGAGTGATTAATTTGATGACTTTTCAAGGCGCACTCAGCCTCGGAATCAGGCATTAAAGCGATGCTCGCAGCTCTCCCATCAGTGAATATTATTCACGAATGAGTGTGTAAATTATATGCGCATGCAGTTATATAAAAAAATACAGCACACGTGTGCGATTAAAATTTCAAAAATTGGCTCAACATCAATAAGTACCTATTCACAATTTTAATTAAATCTAAAAATAGCACTTTCTTAATGTGCATGGTGAATTTTAAGCTATAAAAATACATTAATTTAAACTTATTAAAATTTCGAGTGTTGATTCAATCATTCAATTTTTACTTTTCGGACAATTAACGACAGTTAAAGTTATCCAAAAACTGTTAAATTGTAAAAAATATTACAAAACATATTTTTGCTACTTCCTTCCTTACAGCGCCACTTTTTCCACGGTTTTAAGACACGAAAAATGGTTCTTTAATCACGGATGGCCAAGACCGTGACTATAGGTACTATAGGTTCGTTAAAATACCGTTTAGCGCACTTGATACTTTATTAATACCAGAATTGTTACGATGATATCGTTATCAAGTCAAAAATGTTAAAATTTTGAATAGTTGAAGCTTATACTTGATGAATTTCTATATTTAATTTATAATATAAAGCAAATAAATAAATATTTAGTAAATTAATCTGCGAAAAGTTAATAAAACTTTCTATTGTTGCATAAAATAATTTCCGAACAACGATTAAAATAGAATTAACAAACTCATCATAACACTACTCCTAACTTTATATTCAAAGTGGGTTTAATAAAAAAAGAAATGCATTACCTATTGCACATACAATAACTAAATTAGGCCCCGACATAAACCTACTACGTCGATCATTGACGCCCCAACATTATTCACATTCATTCACGTCTATGTTTCTCCTAATATTATAATATTATTCCAACGGTGAACACAAGTGATACCAATAGAAATATAATATGAATAAAAAGCTAGTCGCGATGCGCATTCGCAATTACCGACGATTTAACCGTTCGCCCAGCCGCAGAGCGCAGAACAATGTTGGCTGGTGCCTACTTTACTTTTGCGCGGTCGCTAATGCTCATCATGCCCACTCGAACCGCAACCGGCCTACCGCCCGACCGCAAATAGCGAAACGTAAAAATGAAATATCAAACATATCTATATAAGCACAACACTCCTTGGTGAATCTTAATTACAATCGCAATTATACGAGTATACCTCTATAAATTTATAGCAAATTATAATGCCGTTTAGATCTATTTAATTTTTTAATTAGTGAAATTGTGAAAAAAATATTAAATCAAGTTTTCAGAAATGAGTGGTATTAAATACCAGAATGTTGAATTTATTTAGTGTTGATGTAAAAATGTTGGGTGAACAAATTAACTGTATTGCATAGTTAAATTAATACAGTAAGTGAGCACAATTAGTGCATGAAAAATAAAGCAACTGCATTTTATTTTTACATGTGCAAAAATGTCACTTTAAACTTTTTTCTGAATAAAAACGGGGAATATTATGCGTAAAAACACATATTTTTATTTTACTAAATTAGAATTTCAAGAAAAACGATAAGTATGCAATTTTCAGAAGTCGATAATATCATAACTGGGAAACTTTATAGAAATAAGGTTTGCATATTTTCCATTACTTTTGTCAATAAATATGCATAAAAAAGTATTTTGAAGAAGAAAAAACGTCCTGATATGTGATTTTTACCCAGTTATAAACATTTGAAAAATTAAAGCAGAGTAAAAACATTGATTATCAAAAACTTATTTATATTTCGGAATTCACTACACTACCCTCAACAAGCAAAATTTGATCAGATGTAATGCTGAATGTCCCATATAACAAGATAATACAAGATAACGATGGATAAGAACATAAATACCTATACTTTAATAATATATTCATGATAATAATTTTCCCCATACCATAAACTCTTCCAAGGATAATCTATGAAACCCACGTCTTTATTTTTTCTATTTTATAATACCACTGAAGAAATACGAGTAATCAAATAAAGTAAGCAATAAAATTAGTCAATTATCTTTAGTGTAGATGTAAAAATAAAATGTTAACACGACAAACCACTAGATAATCACTAACTGTATTGCATAGTTTACTTACAGCAGCAACAGCAAGCATTTTATATGCACTACTTCATAAAAAACTCAATCACCGCAGTTAATTTCCTCATTTTCTCAATTTAATCCAACGTGCAAAAAAAAGACTCAAACTCAAACTAAATCAAAATTAGCGTGCAAGGCGCACTTATTATACAAACACGAACACATGTACATATTTAAACATGGAATTAGTATAATTATAAACTTTTAGTCGTCTCGATGCGAACAAATGCCGAACACGAAATAGCGAGGTAAACAATCGCACAAAGCAGCATCCGGTGATTTCAATGCATTGAATAAATAATTGATGTCCACCTCAATGAATGACAGACAGACACAATTCCAAAACTCGCTACCAAAAAAATTAAAAATAAAAGCAATTACCTGTAACAAAGAAACAACTACAAAAACTCAAATAATCCGCAACGCATCCAGCCACGGTGGAAATCCTCTCCAGACACTTATCGTACCGCTGACAATTATGACAATCACTCAGAAATTGCATTTCTACGCACAAAACACTACACAAAAACGCAAAACTAAACTAAGAGTTTGCAGGTGGTGAAGGGATACCTTTGAAGCAAGTACAACCCATGATGTAGCCCATCATTGATGACGGACGGGAGCGCGCCCGCCACTGCCAGCGCTCTCAACGTCCCGAAGAATTCTCCCGGCTATTGCATAACGCACGCACATAGATCACACACGCGGATGATTCGCATATTGTCCACCAGCCGCTCACAACGAGCAGCGAGAGTCAACTGAACGCCCACCCGACGACGCCGGGCATCAAGTAGTGACCCAAACACAATGTCACTCTGCTACGTTTTTTTTATAATGCGACTGCGAGACTAGAAAATTAAATAACAGTAGATCGCGGTGCTCGCCGATGAATAAAATTGAATTGCGCGGAATGGAAGCGTGACGCTGACCGCCACCTCCACCGAAATGTGCAGCGCGAGGAGGAGCAGGTCGCGGCGTTATTCCTATTACTTCCTACACGCATACATGTCTCGCTCGTCCGGCGACGGACACAGATTGTATATAAAGACGAATTGCAATCCGTGTAGTTGTTGTCATTGCCGGGTGAAAAATCCGAGGCACTACAAGTTCACAGCGAGTCGTTTTTGCTTTATGGCTTCAAAACACGAAACCAAATGCGATCGGGGATGACAGAATACACCGAAGCGAATTGATTTGATTGACAACACACAACAACACGCAACTCAAAGGCACATTCCAATTTTGCAACCCTCAAATAAATAAATTTAAAAAATGTTTTTTAGTTTTTCTCTTCGTGTAAAGCTTGTTTTTGATCAATCGATATTCGCCTATTAGTGCGGCCGCAAGCACAACGAGCTGATTTTCCAGCACGGAGAACAACGCCGGCCGACGGAGGTAACGAACCGCCGACTGCCGCCCACCGATTGTCGGCGGTGTGGTGTATTTGTTTGGTGGGTTCGGGCAACCGCCGCGAACGACGCGGATAATTCGGATCGACGATGCCGTCGTCGTTGAGCCGCACGAAGGACTAACACAACGACAGCACGCCGGGCGAACGCGCGCCGGGGGCGGCGCGCAGAGACGCAGCGATATTGCGATGCGACGCGCCCTAGCGACACCTAACGGACAACCCTCGGAAGGTATACTGTGTGCATATGCACCCTCAAAGCAGAAAAACATTTCAACTCAACTAGAGTAACATTGGTTGCCTATAGAAATGTTTTTCTAGTGTAACTTGAATCAATGTAGAATTTAGATGTAGTATTGGTTGCCTATGTTAAACTAACATTAACGCAATATTTCTTTGAAAAATTAGTGAAAAATAGATTTGTACTCACCATTGGAATTTGCCATATTGTTAGCACCAGCCTGGGCGTTAAACTGGGCATTCTGCATCAACTGCTGCTGGAGCATCGAATGTTGGAAGTGTGAATAGGGCGGCAGCGAAGGATACGCCGGTGGCGGTCCCTGCGGACTTTGCTGTTGCTGCTGCTGCTGTCCCTGTGGTTGTTGCAGATAATGTGACTGCTGCTGCTGATGCCCAGCTTGCTGCTGCTGCTGAGGCTGGTACTTTGCTTGGCTCATCGTCGTCGTAGTCGTTGAGCTCGAATTCAACGACGATAGATTTGGATACATTGGAGACGGAATTGGTTCTCCTAAAAAAGCCACAATTAAAATAACAAAACAAAGAAGAGTATAAGTAGATAATTCTCACCTGGTTCGGAGATGGGCGCGAATTGACTCTCCGGTAATAAAATACCTTTCTGGACGAGTTCGTCACGATTGGCTCGGACCGAGATTTTACGTTCTAACGCTAAAAAAAAACAAAAACAAACGTTATTGATAATATTTACCGACATCAATAATAAGGCAAACACTTTTGTTTGAGTTCGTGATACGTGTATGGAGTACTCACTTCGCGATACGGCTTCCAGCTTGTCCGACTTTTTTTTCCTCTTCCATTTCCACGGCTTGAAGAACTTGCCCAGCGCCGACAGTTTACTCTTGCGCTCCAGGGGCGGCGTCCTCGTGCCGCTCCCGAGGCTATTCGTTCGGAACGCGTTCCCATTTTGTTTTTTGGCTGCAAACAAACAAACAAACGACAAATGTACAAACAGCCAACATTTATAGCAAAATAAAATAAAAATAAAATAATAAATTATTAAATATAAAGAGAGGATTGGGTAGGAGTTAAACAAAAATTGAAATTAAAAAATTAAATATTCAGCGTATTTATTTTTAGTGTCACGGCACACGGCGCATGAATGTCTAATCGATATAAATGCAAATTGTTCATGAATTCAATTTTTGTTCAAGGCGTGCGTTGTTTCCAACACGTTTCGGGGAATATCACGATATCCATACACTCATATTGTGTTAAGTAATATTTTCCTGTGTGTTTATTAATTGCACGCCGCCAACAAAGTCGAACGTTATTGTTATTACATATATAACCGCCCGCGCGCGCGCAGTTGTTAAATGTCGTGTCGTGGCTTCGTGTTTCAAATTCGTTCTTGTATTATTATTACAGCTATGCTGCGTGTTTATGCATGCAATGCGCCGAGTGACCTTGAGGTGGCTAGTTACGCTCTCAATCAAATCTAATGCCAAGCAAACAATAATAATTTCATTTCATAGTCGTACTCGTGAGTAACTATGTTACAAAGTGCGCCAGCGCCACATATGTATTAAATGTTTATGCACTTTCAGCGTGAAGAACAAACACGGGAAATCATTTAACGCCATCAACATTACTCATTAATCATTGGAAAATTATTATCAGTCATCGACGTGTTGTGTTCACTTGTGTATCGAGAACATCGTGAATGTGTTTTACGATAATAACTGGGACAGGAATAAGAGAAATCTGTAGAAAACTAATTCATTCGATGGTACATTATTAATTATTAGTAATTAGCGAGATTAGCTTTCTTAATTAACAAAATACCACAAAAAATATTCAGATATTTAAAGCGCAAAGGGGACATAAACTAGGATTAATTTAAAACTTACTTGGCAGCGATTTCGTCTGTGTTAATTGTAATAAAAATTACTTTTTTCTCTTGAATTTCATTTTATTTTTAAGAAATGAGAAATGCTAAATGTGCATTTTAACGTTATCTCGATTGGATATTATAACCACAACTATGATTAAATCTCTTTAGCAACTTTTATCACTTATTTTGCATCCATCAAGCTATATTTTCCCAATAACAAGTTGCCTGCTTGCCCAATGAAAGTCAAAAATTTCTCTATTTTCCAAAATGATTGAGCAGTTTAAGTGTAAACGCGTCGAACAACCAAACACACTCAGATTCGCATTTACAACAACCGTTAACATGCACAGATAATTTCGGTATCAGTCGTGGTAAAACCATAAACAATCAACTTACTGCGTGAATCTTCTAATATTTCACTACCTGAAGTAATTTTAAGCTTCATTATCATTAGTATACCAAAAACACACATATTTCAACGCAAATAACGCGTATAATTATCGAAGGTTAGGATGTTTCTGGCCCTCTACCGGTAAATTTACAACTAAAGTAATGTATTTTTGGTTGCATAAGCAATTCGTTCCGAAAACAACAGTTTAACGCCAATATTCTAATAGGTAATTGTCGAAGCTTATGTTTCTGGTCCCCTACCGGTAAATTTACAACTAAAGTACTGTATTATTGGTTGCATATGTAATTCGTTGGAAAAACTACAGTAAACGAAACAAAATTTCATTTTTGGGTTGTAAAATTTGGTATAAAATAGTAATTAGGTATGTTTGTTGTCTCCTGCCGACTTTAATCAAACCAAATCAAATCAAATACTTCTCCATTTTATGAGTTTTCAACTTTTTTCCACCGTTAAGATAGCGAACAAAGATGATTGCTTGCTCATTAGCCATCGAGTTTAATACAGTAAACGCGGTGCGTAATTACGCGCACGGCGGCAATTATGTGGAGCACCGAACGCAACAGGACTCGCCTAAATCATGCAATTAAACAACTACAACGAGGAAGTACCTGTGTTTTCCACTTTGTCCACTAACCCAACTAGCGCACAACAAAACAATTTCATTCTTAACAAAAACAAAAAAAAAAATAAAAACAATTTCCATGTCTTTTTCAACCTATCCATTCAAATCAAAAGTTTTTCCTTGAGCTTCTTATCCATTCAACTTTTTGCGTGACACCTTCATGACGGAAACGCACGACCACGAGAGACGCGGCTCTCCGCATCGCCGTAAGTAGCATAATCGTGCGCAGTGACATAGATTAATTCACCTCATTAGCGGCTACATTAGCGATGGGATATTCTATATATCCCATTCGAAATATATCACGCTCTTTTTGCTCACACAACGCGCGAGTACGCGCCATGTCGACTAGATTCTTTATCTTGTACAATTTTACAAGCCACCGACTCACTCGTCCCGACTATTAACTCTCACAACAGTAGCTAATAGGAAACAAGTCATGAGAACATCATCATAAATTCATACTACATACAAAACGCTCACGAATACACATAAAAATAAAAAAAAAATAAAAAATACAAGAAGCACTCAGCCTAATAATAATAAAACAAACAATTTATTTCAAAGAATAAAACGAAGAGAGCAAAAAACGAAATTTTTCAATTTAATACTCAGTTAGAAATTAGTTTGGAATGTATTCTCGCGTAGAAATATTCTCCTTGTACGGCTGGAATCTGGCAGGCATTAATCATACTTATTTTTGCAATCAATACGTAATTTATTTATTATTCAAAAAAGCAGCAAACGAATCGTTAAATGCTTTTCGCCGCTCGGCGCGTTTGTGTATTCAAGAGCGCGCAAAAATAATTAAAACACCTCGGCGCTATTAGAAATCCGTTGGAAACGTTGTTGCATGTTCGCGTGTTCGCGCCGTTTACGCTGCACGCCTGCAATGGAAATATGCGCGCAGATCGAGCATGGTTATTTACATCCGTTAGATTCCGGCTGGTACGAGAGATAAAAAAAAAATTATTTCGCGTTCCACCACTTACGACTTACATGTGTAAACCTGGTCTAAATTCAGAAATTATACACAACGCAGAGCGGGCATTATACGCCCTTATAACGTTGAGGTATTTTTTTTTGTACATAAAGCTTTTTTCACTAGAGAACATTTTTTAATATGATCAAGAGAAAATTCTTGGCGTTTTTATGGATTCTTGTTACTTTTAGAAAGCTGCAATATCAGCGAGTAATATAAGTTGAATTTTACTTATTTATTATTACCTATATTATAATTTTATTTTAAAAAATTGGATAATTTTGATTGCGTATTAAAGAGTATTCCAGTGATATTTTTGGGGGCGGTAAGCATGCATCGTAAAGAGCAACTCTAGGGCTATCTAAATATGAAGAAAGCATACAAAAATCTAAAATGATTCGGAAGATAAAGCCTAATTTCTTCGACCTGAATCGAAAAACTAAAATTCGAAAAATGTGACAAATTTGACTGAGTTATTAGGAATATTCCCGTCATATTCTTTCGGGCGGTAAACATGCATCGTTTAGAACAATTCTTATACTATCTAAATATGAAGAGATTATACAAATAACTAAAACGATTCCCGAGATATAACCTAATTTCCAATGCGTGTTTTTGATTTTTGTTATCTAAATTGACTTTTAACTTTTATTTTTAATATTACACCTGGCCTAATGTAACACGAAAACAAATAAATAACAAATTAACAAAAGTTAAAATAACGCGTAATTGTACACCCTTATCACGTTACACAAGCGTTATAAGAATTCAATTAAAATGAGATAAACAAAACGCAGCCGTTTCATTACACCAGAATAAAAATGATTGCATTCCTCGCGAGATCAAAGAGAACAAAACGAAAACAAAGGTGATATCACATTCTCGCACGAGTCGCCTTGCCTCCCACTTTCGTCTCGCCGGCGGCCGTTGATGGCAGCAATTGCGCCGCGATCAAGAATCAACCGAGATCAGCACACACAGCACCACGCTGGCGCACATCTTCGCGCCAGCATACTATCACGAATCGCATCGCGTTCGCATCGACAAACAAATAAACAACATCTTACTACATAAGCGCATAACAACATTCCTCGCAGAGGCGCGGATCCTCACAGAACAGACACAAGAAGAAGATACGCAGCACACAGAAAAACCAAAGAATATTATTTAAAAAATGACTCCATATAAATTTCTTTTAATAAATGGAAAAGCAATAAATTTCACGAGATTTTTTTAATTTTTTCCATGTTTGCTATTAAGCTAGTGGTTAATAATAACTTGCAGAATGTGAATATGATTAATGTGGATAGTGGATGCACTGCTCTTGCTCGTTTCATTGAATTTCAATTGCATCGCAATAAGTATAACAAGTGTAACAAAATTCCACACCGCAACAAATTCCGTCCGAGACACAGATAAATCATAGTAATCTATGTGCGGACGCGTAAAATCCCGCACGCATCATTAATCATTCAAAATGAAATTCGTATATAAAGCATAAACACAAAAAAAAAGTTAAAAATAACGCCTAAATCACAAATAATTACGTTATTAACTCCGGAAAGTAAATTACTCCGGGTGGAGGCCGATTTATTCGTTGAAATTCAATTTACCGGGCAGTTAATTGAAGACACCTGCACCTGCTTCTGCTCGAATTTGTTGCCATATGGGGTAAAAGCGGCAAGATGTGCGCGCACACCTTATAAATTCATAGGGATCGCCGTAAAAAAATAAAAGAGGTGATTGCGTCAATGAAAAAGACAAGTTTCACTCGGCGCGTTCGAGGTGTAATCATTCTTTATTGGCAATTTAAATTCCTTCATGTCGCACGGTGCGGATAGACGCACAATGAGCCACTACTACTGCCAAATGGAGTGAAACAAGCTGTGGTGAAGCTAGGAAATGGACGCGACCACAGAATCTAACAACTAGGTAGAAAATCTCATTTCTTGGGCAATAAAAGTAAAAGTTTCGAAAAATTTCTGCGTCGAAATTATGTGGTGCATGTTTTGTTTGCATAAAATATTAAAATTTGTAAGAAAAAGTTAGTTTTTTAAACAGTTTGGACTGAAAGAGTATTTTGGAGTAGTTGGATACGTGTGGAAAGTTGTTCTTTTGTGCTCTAGTGTGTAAAAGTACTTTATTAAAGCTATAATTAGAAGAAAATACAAAAAATTGATTTTTTCAACTTAAAGTCGATTTTTACGAGCAAAATTAACAATAATGATGCCAAATCCTCAAATTCTTTGATAACAAAACTTTTTTATTAATATTATAGCTGGAAATTCTCAGCAATAATTTTAAACGCGAAATAATGAAAAAAAGTAATTTTAAAATTGAAAAAATAAAAAAAATTGCATTTTTAACCAAAAAAAAATTAATTTTTGTGTGGATACGATTATAATATGCATTTTTCCGCTCTAGTGCACATAAATACAACTTTACACACCCAATTGTCACCACAAAACCTACATTCACGCACCAACCTACATACAATGTGTTTTTATTCACCGTAACACATGAATTTTTACCATTTTAGTATAGCGTATGTATGTATCGTATTCGTCTGGTCGAATAGATCGGATTATGTGAGGCAAAATTACGAAAGCATCGCCGAGCAGAAAACGCTGGGAGCGTACGAATACTCTCGTGACGCGTACGCGCGCCGCGAAAGAGCAAAGTCAATGAACCCTTCATCTAGCGCCGGTCACACACAGTCAAACATAACGTGCACATAGCACATGATTGCTATGAAAACTATAATCACACATATGCACCACAACTAAATTGGATGCTATCAACATGCAACAATGTAGAAAATATAAAAGCAGACCAACGAATGAAAAAAAAGTTTAAAAAATTCATTAAACAAAAGAATTGTATGAAATAAATGCATTTTTTAAAATTTGCAAAACACTCAGTGGTAATGTGCAGTACATCCGTATTAAAATGTGTCGCCGTTTTCGCCCTTCGACGTCCACATTGTGCGAAAAACGTTCTCGAATATCAGCGCGCGTCGACGGCGTCACCATCAGGATGCCAGAAAGTGGAAACAAAACGAAGAGAAACACAACATGACATGTGACAAGCTGCCTCGATATAAGCATCAAGGAAGATTAAAGTAATCCACAAATGTTCTAGAATCGTAACACATTTATTCCAGCTACGTAATACGTAAATGCGTTGGTAGGTAAATTTGCGTGTGTAAAGTGAGATGTTTACGCACGCATTTAATAATAGTAATTGTATCTACACCTACATACATTGATAAACTGATTTATTGTAGTTTAAATTAATTTGTCAACCATTGAAGTATGGAATGATATTTAAGGCAATCATAAAAATCATTTACCGATGAGCGTCAGAAATGCATAAATATTGCGATATCACGTTACGGAAATATTTATGACACAAAAAGTCGTTAAAAAGTTATTACTGCGCAGGGTTGTAAAGCGAGCGTTTCAACATGTACGTGAGCGAGCGCAAATCATACCTTTTGAATGTTAATATATTATTATTATTATTATCATCACAGATTAACAAAACAAATGGAGTTTTTTTTATTTAGTTCCTTATATTCATGATATTTAGAAAGGAAACTATTAAATTTGTTACCTCATAATAAATTTTCGTTGTAATTGTCATTAAATATGCGATAAAAATTTAAAGAAAGAAAAACAGAAGAAAAAAAATCGAATTTTGAGTGTTTGTTTCCTTTCACGGCTAAACCAGTGGTACAATTTTGATGAATTTTGTCGTAGAGGTAGATTTGAGGTTATAAAAGGACATAGTCACAAAATAAAACTTTAAAGGGGTAAAATATAGGATGAAAGCTGAAAGTCAATTAATCTATCTATAATATAAAAATGAATCGCAAAATCTGTTGGTAAGCGCATAACTCAACAACTCCTAGACCAATTTGGTTAATTCTTTTTATTACTTGTTCGTTAAAGTCCAAAGATGGTTTTTACGGCGAGAAAATTCGAATAATTACCAGGAAAACCCTAAAGACAGCCCTTTTCTATAGGATAAAAGTTGGCATTGAGATTCAATCATAGTTATAGTTAAATAGTTGAATCCGAGATGGCGCGCTGAAATGCATTATTGGCAATTCTTTATATAATTAATTTCTTTAAAGTTAAATTTGCAAATCTTATTGATAAAATTGATGCATAGCAAGTCTAGAACAAAAGAGTAAAAACAAATTACACTTTTATTAAACACTGCCAGGGTGAAGTCGCGGGCAAAAAGTTATACATAAATTTATAAAATCGAACAAATTTCTGAAATTATAATAAAAATTCTTTTCCTATAAAACAGGCGTAAACCACTTTCAAGAAAATATTTTTAAAAAATATTTAGAAATATTTCTAAACATACAAATTCCTCAAACTTTCTAATCTCTAAACAATACTCGGTAAAAGTATTTCGCATGCATTTTATCCCAATTATTAAAACCCGTCTGTCACTGCACTCTCATTGCTTGCCATTGAGCAAATATGTAAAAAGTGCGCTGACAAAACATTCGCGCCGCCTAAAAATCGAGCACGCAGTCTAGTCTAAACCCGCCGCCATTGTTTCGTGCTTCACTTTCAAATGGACTTTAAAGTGCGTGTGAGACTGACAGATTGAAATAACAATTGACTATTTACGGCGTGAACAATTCGGCAGCATTGTGTTCGACTTGCCCACAGAGTGCATTATAGTCGGCGCGCACAAAATACGAGTACAGTTGAGTCGGGTCGAGTTTTCAGTTGAGTCATTCGACAATATTGGGCAGATAAATATTTACGTAGATGTATGCGTAATGAGATGTTAAATGCCGATGCATACAATGCAACAATGAATTAGGTGAAATAATACACGCAGTTTTGAGGCTAATGCAATACACAACAAGATATTAGTCACAATAACATAGAATCAGATTGGAATAAATTGGTGTCATTTTGGTGTGGAATAGAAAATTACATGAACTGAATTCAAAGTGTGTGAAATTATAGTTTTTGGGAAATTTGATGTTATTTTCGGGAGTTAATGAAAATTAAATAGGAAATTATCAAAAAATAACTTAATAATAATTAAACACAAATTTGTGTGCCTGAGCGCCATCTAGATTCAAAAGATATAACTATAATTATGATAGAGACTCCATAAAAACTTTCATCGCCTATTTTACGCCCTTAAAATTAAAATTTTGCATAAAAAATTATTCTATTAGCTTTTCCTAGCCAATAAATATCTCTATACTAAAATGTATCAAAATTGATTCAATGGTTTTTGCGTAAAAGCGGCACAAACAAACAATTATTACAAAAATCAATGATTTTTAGCTATCCTAGTGAAATTATCAACAATATTCATCAATTTTTAACCTTTCTACCAAGCTAACCTTCTTCCTTATTATCAAGGAAGTAAAATATAACTTACACAAGATCTTAAAACCATTTAATAACAAATTCTTCAAAAAATCCCCTACTCTTCTCAATTACAAATAAATTTTCAGCAAAACACAAAAAACAATCGCGATTCATTGCATTTTAATTGCACTTTCAAGATAATAAACCTCTCTTAATTACCTCACTTGAATTGTACAACACCTCAGTGGAAATCATGTGATTCGCTCTCGTACAACTAATTACACTACATGACGCATTCATCATCAATCCACAATTGTTCCTGTTTACTCAATTTACTTTATTCCACCAATTTCTATTGTTTTTTCCTCATTCTTCTGCTATTTTTAGTAATCACCAATTTGCACTGTGTTTAATTAAAATCGTCATGAACTTTTGACACTATATCAACCGGGATTAATTGCTCTAGAAGTAATTCAGC
Organism: Dalotia coriaria; assembly: GCF_025399875.1. NCBI lineage: Eukaryota > Metazoa > Arthropoda > Insecta > Coleoptera > Staphylinidae > Dalotia > Dalotia coriaria. Next base: position 9,982,137 of record NW_027045445.1, read on the forward strand.
GATCACGTGAGTTTTCCGCCGCACTAATTAATACCATTTGATGTTATTTACGCAATTACGCAACGCCCCGACGTCTTCGAGTGTTGCACGCGCACGAGACACTCGCGCGAAAATATGAGCCGCACGAAGCGGCCAAAATGAGCAATAATTATGCCGCGCCGGCGAGTCAATTGAAAGCGGCGCGACGAGAGTATCAATGAATCATATTTAATTGCGTTAATTTATGTATCCACTTTTTTCGTTCTCAGAGTGTTCGTAGCCTAGGTACGAATTGCCACGCACAACACATATACTCGTAATACCACCAACGAACGAACGAGAATTCTAGAGGTGTGTAGATCGTGATTACCAGAGAGGTGATTATTTTCGTTATGCAATTGCCATCGATAATCATAAATTTAGCTGATAGTCTCGTGTGTAAAGCTGTGATTATGAAATATTCTGCATTCATGACTGCTTAATTCGAGCTAATTATCAAAGTTGTGTCAGTACACGCGTAAATAATCACTGTTTCTTTTGATCTTTCACTGGAATGTCGAGAAATAAATATTTTACAGGCAATAAAAATGTTTAAAACACAAAAATTATTAAATTTATCGTAATTTTTTAAGAAATAAATATTTTCATACTGAGTGTTTATTTATTCTTCTAATTTCTAATTTTGATTTCTATTTTTTCTGTGACACTGTGGGATCGGTGAGTGAGTGCAAATGTTATAATTGATGTGTGTTAAAAGACACGATGTTTATTATCACGAACAATGTTTATTAAGAAGTCTTGAAGAAGTATAGTTAAGAAGTATTGTAGAGAAGAATAGTTAAGAACTGTAGTGTTTGAAGTAATGTGAAGAACTGTCCTTCCTAAACCCTTGTCACCCACCAGCAACCCTTCAGGTTGATGGGTGGTGACAAGAAATTTGGAAGTAGGAAGAAAGTAATAGATTGGATTGGTAGAAGAAAGTGTATGACATTGAAGAGAGGGAAAGCTGACCATTGGATTCTGGGAATCCGAGTCGTGCCAAACCGTCCGACTCGGGGATTAGGTTTTTCAAGGTAATAAAAGATATTAGGAAATTTGGGAATTTTGGATGAAGAATTACGGTATACAATAAAGATGAAGAAAGTTATAAAGTTTTGAAATACAGAAATAAGCTTTGGGTAAAGATCCCCACAACACTATACGTGATAATAAACACCCGCATAATTAGCGTACTGTACCACGGCAGCGCGCAATACGAGTGCGCAATTGCCGGCATAAATTAAACAGCAAACATTGCGGCGCGATATTAGTCGCACGATTAAAGCAAACAATCTTATGGCGCCGCGTTTATGCATCAAACATTAGAAATTATGTGTGCGTAATCTAAACAGTGCGCGTTTCGCAAAGAACACAATTCGATACGCATACCTATCGTTATCAACGCGTTGGATTACCACAAACCAATTGCATGCGAAACGCGCATAATTGCAATGAAACCTTTATTATTCATAATAAAAATGGAAAATTTTCCTCAAACAATTTATGGAATTATAATTAATGCATAAAATCATTTTTTACATATAAATTATTAATAATTAACCAAGTTTTGTCTTATAAAATTGGTTAATCCCAACTTTTCCATTATAATTTTCATTCCTATCCAGAAAAAGTAAAATTTAACAATTTTATTAAGCATTGCTGCCGAAAATGTCATCAAAAAAGGTGAATACACATACAAAATTCACCAAAACGAAAGAATAAACCATTTATCCAACGATAATTAAACCCTAGAGATGATTAAATATTTTCTAAAAATACCAACTATTGGATTACATATTTCTTGATGAATTCTATATTTAAAAATGAATGAAAAAGTCTAAAAACAGAACAGATCGAAGAAAAAGACGCGCAAAAAAAGCGGATACATTTCCTGTATTTGCTTACTTTCCTCCCTTTCGTTTTCTCTATTCACGCTTTAATGAGTCCGCACATACGGCCGCGTCGCGCGACGCGTATTTTTAGCCACGGCGTCGCGACGCCGCGCATACTAATCAATGCGCTGTATTTTAAGCGCTCGGATGTCGTTCAACAGCACCCAACTCCGCATAACAAGCGCCTTGAGGCGACAATTTCAAGATGAGTGCCCTATAAAGCCCTCAACACGCCAGTGCCATGCATACTGCAAGGCCTCGCGATGCCTACCATCTCGATTTTCGATACACTATACAACTACTCCTACAAACGAGAGAACAAGAACGTTATCGTCTATCAAGTGTAGTCGTACTCAATGCACCCGAGCCTGGAAGTACACCACTCAACTCAAACTCTTTTACTCCAGCTACTTTATGATACTGTGAACTTAACTCGAAAATATTTACACTTTTACAGCACTCTTGTAGGCGCAAAAAGCACGAAAATTTGTTTGATCTTTGGGTATTTTTAACACGCGGCGACAAGATCTGCTGCAAACTGACTTTGACAGCGTGCGAGCAGCGGGGAAAATAATAATAAAGCTAACATACTTGAAAACAAACACGGTTGTGCTCATTGGATGATCATAAATAAAACGTATACATAACACATCATAAAGTTGGTTACCTTTGGAAAAAAAATGCCAGTGAGATGACAGCCAACAAGTATTATATAGAATACTAATGATGTGCGCATAGTTTTAAATATTTAAATATTTTAAAGTCGTCTCGGATGGCCTTGACTTGAATTCGTCAATCAACATTCAAAGCTAATATAATTGAAAACGCAAATTACGTAAGTAATTCAAATAATGCATATTTTTTGCTTTAAGTGAAATAAAACTAATCGAAAAATAATAATATTCGAATGCTTTTATAGTCGGTGAATTGGACAAAAAACATCGAATATTCGGTCTATTATTTCATTTATATAAATTAATTGGCATTGAAAATATTACGATGAAAAATATTAGAATAACAATACAAAATATGAAATGAAACATAAAAATACGGAATATTTTAATTAACGTAATGACAGTTTTATGAAGATGCCCTCTGGGCGAAACATGTCAACTCAAATACAAATTGTAAAATCCAAAAATCACGTAAAATTATAATAAATAAATATTTCAAATAACGTAATGACTGATTTTCATTTTTTTAGTATATTAAGTATCAAGTGGCTAAAGAGAAGTTTTTGTTACGAGACTAATTAAAAACGAGCGTATCGAGTGTTGTTTGACTGAGAGCGCATGCGCAAGCTCCACCCCGTGACTAAAGCCCGTGACTAAAGTATTTTAGTGCCGCAAAACCGAGGAAAAACTTTTAATATTGTGTTTTATCGTATTGTAATGCAATTTTAAGTTTATTTTAAGTACTGCATAACGTACAGATGACGTAGATAGGAAAAACATACTCACAAATTTCCAAAAATAAATATTAACGAATTGCATCTCTAAAACATCGCCAAAAACGGTAATCGACATGGTCAAAATATTGTACCGGATATTCACTCTCTTCCCAACCGAATATCCTTCTCCTCTATACGTGCCAAAATAAGAAAATACATGATTCATCCAAAAAACACATGTTAAATTTAAATCCCCGAAATTCTAAACACATCAACACGCATTTAAATTCTAAAATATTTCGCATGCCATCCCAAGGCCGCCAACATTCCTCTCCAATATTTTCCACGCAATAAAACCTCAACTTGTCATTTGTAAGCAATACCAAACATAATACACCTAACAGCTACCGCAGGCATCACTTGCACTGCAAATATTTACAAGTTTCACTTGTTCTAATTACTCACACACTTCACATCAACAATCCACATAGATAACAGGTTTATTATTGCAAGTTATTCAACTTACCACTATTAACATACACTGCAGCAACGCCATTTGTTTCCTTTTGATTATTATTCACCGTATTCCCATTGGCGCCATTGCAAGCAGCCGATTGCAAAAAATCAGATAGTGATAAAGACGATGCGATTAACTGCCGCCTTTCTTCGAAATTCAAATAATCCAGACTGTTGCTCCGTTGCGGTGCAACAATCGCCACAGATTTCGTTTTAGTTCTTCCATTAGACGTTGGTAAAGTATCATTATGCACAGAAGAAGAACTCGTCGTATTATTCGAGTGTCCGGCATTGCGATGACCATTACCCATATTAACCATCATGGTAACCGTGGTGGTCAACGTCGGACTGACTGCACCCGATCTGTAATCGCCGCCGGTGGACGCGTGGGTGGCGACCGCTGGTTCATCGTTTATCATACCAACGGTGAGCAACGACGTGGGTAACATTCTGGTGATATAGTTGCCTGGTAACGCTTGCGCACGTTTCTCGTGTTTGTTTGTAAACACCTGTTAGCGTCGCAGTGGTATGCAGCAGCGTTCACGCAGCGTTGCCGATTTTCATTTTTTCTTCATCTCCATCCTTCCACTTCTTCGTGTATTTATAAAAACATCACACAAATACAAAATTTAAAAAATAAATAAAAATAAAAGTGCTTCGATTGTCGCCTGGTTAATTCCCGTTCCCGCTTGCTTGCATCATCCACACACACACACACAACACAGCACAACAAATAACAAACAAGTCTATTATTTATTCAGCCGATGAGTTTCCGAGATGTGTATGCATTGTGTTGTGTCATGATCCTCATCTTGATCGTAATTTAACATCGTTGCGTGCGCACGCAGAGAGGAAAATGATGAAACAATTAAATTGTCTCCGCGCACAGAACAGAAAACACACATACAGTCACCTTGGCACACCTTGGAAGTGTTTACATGACGATTAAATTAATTTTACTCAATTTAACTTCCAGCACATTTGTTTCACTTTCAGTTTGTTATAAATAAATTTAGCGAATAGAATGCGCAGAAATATGAAATATGAAAGCGCGACGGTTGGTTTGTAGTGGATTTGAATTGTTGGTGTTCGCGGAGTTTGAGTTTGTGTCTGCACACCAACGCGCGCGGCGGTTAACTGAACGTCGTGCAACGTGCGCGGTGGAGAGGCCCGACGTCGGCGAGTTGTGGGCACGCACGACAACGCGGAACGGCCCGACGACGAGACGACCGGTTGTCGTTGCCGCCGGTTGGCAGGGTTGTGTTTGTCTCGTAAGACTCGTAGTCGTAGAGTAGAGCTCTAAGCTATGCTAGCTTGAGTTGGAAAAGTTGTGCGTCGTACGCGTGGTACGCACGCACTGCGATGCGTTCAGCGTTCAGAATGTGCGTTTTGTTGTGCTGCGCAAGTCATGGCTGCGCAACTTAATATTCATATCAGTTTTATATTTATACAGTTTCTAATAAATATTTCCAATCGAATAATAGTATTAAAACTCTGAGAAAATAAAAAAACTTGTTTTTTCGTTAAAATTTGGTAAGAATTTACGATAAAAATTAGAAAATTCAGCTTTTATTTATATTTATATTAATTTCTACAATAGATTAACTTCAAAAATGAAAATACAAATACTAAAAGAAGCAAAACAAGTTTTTAAACTTTAATAATCATATCGCAGGTATTTATGTTGCTATGGTAACAGTAAACACACGTTTAACTCTATTGCGCTTTGTTCCCAAACCAAAATATTGATTTGTTACCTTTGTTTCCTTCGTACGTACAGTCAAAAAATGAAACAAAGAAAAAAGGTAATAAATTTCAGTTGTATGCTTATGATAGTTACACGTTTACATTTTTTTCTTTTCTTTTTTCCAAAAACCTTTAAAATTCTCTACTAATTCTAAAAGTCTTGTATATCGTGAGTATGTGTACATGCACGAAATAATAATGCCCTTTACACGTGCCTACAAAGAGTCAGGTATAAAACCCAACCGACCTGCCTAAACCCGTAACAACCTGCAGTGCACAAACATGGTGCACAAAATCGACGAGGAAATCCCCAAAACGCGCCGCAACGAAATGGCCCTACCCAAGATAAGGCGCAGTGAGGTAGTGGTAGTGGCAGTAATAGTAAACCGTCAACACCCTCATCACTTCAAAAAGAGTTTAAACCCATATAAAATCGATTTAAACTCCAGAAAATAAAAATTTTAAATTTAAAAGCTAAAAAAGCTAAAAAAAATCCTCAATTTTCAATTCTCCTGTGATAAGTAATTAAAAATCCGTCCAACATAAATCATATTTATGATACTGAAACTGAATGCTGTGTAGATTCCGTACGATTTATTTAATTTTATGGCCCGTTAAACGCCATGAATATTCGCTAGATTCTGATTCGGGTTCTTATTATTTTTTTATTCCGCGTAGAAATCTTACAAGCAATTTTTTCCGGGCATAACACAACGTAACGTCTGATTCGGGGTCGGTTACCCACGCGCGTTTTCTTTCCCCTTGTAATTTGCTCGTCTAGGTAAACGCCGTGTTCTTATTTCTCTGTTTAATTCCGCGCGGGCAGACACAGGCCTTGCAAGTCATAGTCCTATTACTAGAAAGAGTATATCCTGCGTTCCTGAGAAATAACTGAGCGAACTGAGTGAGGGTGCAGACGGTGTAGAGTTGTAGACAGGAGAAAATTGGTAGTATTCCGTACGTATGTGTAACAGGAATCCACCCTATACGAATATATCAGGACCGGATTTATATTTAACTAAATATTTTTAATTTTTAAGATTTAATTATTTATGTTCATTTTATATTGTTTTGGGTTACTAATTTTAAATTTTGTTCATTTTCGGTTGAAATAATGAAATAAATAATTATATGCTGAGTAAATTAAAAAAGAAATATTAAATACTAGCTTTTGCCCGTAACTTCGTCCCGGTAGTGTTTAATAAAAATGTAATTCGTTTTTACTCTCTTGTTCTAGACATAGTATGTGTCAATTCTATCAATAAGATACGCAAATTTTATTTTAAAGAAATTAATTATATAAAGAATTGCTAATAATGCACATCAGCGCGCCATCTCGGATTCAACTATTTAACTATAACTATGATTGAATCTCAATGCCAACTTTTATCCTATAGAAAAGGGCTGTCTTTTGGGTTATCCCGGCAATTATTCGAATTTTTCCCGCCGTAAAAACCATCCTTAAACTTTAACAAAAATTTTACAAAAGAATTGGCCAAATTGATTAAGGCGTTGTTGAGTTATGCGCTTACCAACAGATTTTGCGATTCATTTTTATATTATAGATTTATGAAATAAATTAGTAATGTTAACTAGATAATACCAAATATTTTTTGTTGTTATATAAATAACTAGAAAAACATAATAAATACGTGCTGGGTTTTTGTACAGTTCCTGCCCCAAAAATATTCCACTCTGAGCATATCAGCTCCCGAATAGTTTAAGGGTAGGCCCCGCGTTGCCATGGAAATCTCGCACGGCAGGCTCGCCTTGATGGCCTCCACGGTGGCAACATGCCTTTTCTAAAGCGGATATTACACACGATCAGGCCAGCCACCCGACCAGATAGCAGGATAAATGCTAATAGACACGCGGCGCCGAGAAAAAGGAAAAACGTGTCGACGCTGCAGTTGACTCGTTTTGGGAAACACACGCAAAAAGCAAACAAGAAAAAAAACACACAGACTCGGAGAGACATAAAAATTCCACAAGCAAAAAACAAAACCGTGGTCGTGTCTCAAGTGACGTAAACGAATTGAGATACCCGTACACACATAGAAGCAGACAGAAAAAAAAACACAACGGAACGTTGTCAACAATTATGACATTAGCATAATCACTTCCGGGATGCTATGCGGCCATTATGCGTTGGTCCAAACAAGAAGCGGGCTGAATAATGTGTAATGTGGCTACAAATTGTCGGCGGATTGTTAAGTAATAGACTAATTGATGACATAATAACCGAAAATATTATTAAATCAACATACAACTGTTGTTTATCCTCGGTTGGAAATATTTATTGTGTGTGCCAAGGGCGGAATATAAAATTTAATGTCATTTGTGTCTATTCAGTTTCCGCCCACCAGACATTTTATAAAGCAATACATTTTTTAAAATTAATTATTTATTAATGTTTTTGCGTTTAAAATAAAATAAATGCGCATGAAAATTGTGAATTATATTTATAACTACCACTGTTTTAACACGCAAGATATTTTATGCTAATATGTTGATCTTAGCGCCATCTATATTCAAATAAAATAACTATAAACATGATTTAATCTCAATATTACCTTTCCTCCCGTATTTAACACCCTTCAAGTTAAATTTTTGTAATAAAAAGTAGCCTATTTGATTTCCTTTGAGTAAAACTAGCTCTATGCCAAAGTTTATCAAAATTAGTCGAGTAGTTTCCGAGTAATCGCGTCACAAAAAAAATCAACTTAAAAACTAATCTTTTTGTTATTTTTGCCAATATTTCCAAGTTTTATTGTGGAATTCCAAAAAAATATCAAATAAACCAAAAATCTCAAATTTTCTACTCTTCCAAAGACATAAACAAATTTTATCATTACAAAACCATAAACCTTAAGCAAATTATCTTCAATTCATGCATAAATTGACTCTGATTCCTTTTCTTGCAGACATATCATGCACCCACTCTTGAATGCCTTGAATGCATCTCTCACACAGCTCAAACTCTCACACAAAGAATAAAATAGATAAATTGTTAAATGAACGACTCATTGAATGCGGCGTCGCGTCGCGTTGTCGTTGTCGTCGTCGTGGCGTTAGAGGCTTACGACTTGCGGGCGAGACGACGGCGCGTTCTGAATCATTGAACCGCCCGCCCGACGACTTCACGTACACTTACTTACATACACACAGTTACAACTCGCAACCTCCCACGCCAATGTGACGTGTGCGTAATTCAATTGTCGACGCACGCTTGATTCAATCAACGAATCGTTGGAATACTTTTACTTTTGCAGCCAAACGACGTCATCAACGGGACCACGATTGTTATGAATAAATAATTTAATCATTCGCGACTTTGTCCTCGTAATTTTTTTAGTTATAATGTAATTAATTTTTTATATTTTTGCGAATTTCATCAATAAAATGAGTAACTTTATTAAAAACTAGCTTTGGCCCGAGACTTCGTCCCGGTAGTATTTAATAAAAATGTAATTCGTTTTTACTTGTTCTAGACATAGTATGTGTCAATTCTATCAATAAGATTCGCAATTTTATTTTAAAGAAATTAATTATATAAAGAATTTCTAATAATGGACTTCAACGCGCCATCTCGGATTCAACTATTTAACTATAACTATGATTGAATTTTAATGCCAACTTTTATCCTATAGAAAAGGGCTGCCTTTAGGGTTTTCCCGGAAATTATTCGAATTTTTCTCGCCGTAAAAACCATCCTTGGACTTTAACGAACATTTAAAAAAAAAGAATTGGCCAATTTGGTCTAGGCGTTGTTGAGTTATGCGCTTACCAACAGATTTTGCGATTAATTTTTATATTATAGATAAATGAAAACGGCAAATAATGCACTTTAGCGCCATCTAAATTTAAATTATATAACTAAAACTAGCATTTGCTTTTTATATTAACTTTCATCCCCTATTTAACACCCTTTAAAACATATTTTTTGATATTTTAATAGTTATTCTATTATTACAAATCCAGACGAATCCAAAAAATCATAATTAAACAAAATCTGTCCAGCGGTTCTTGAGTAATAAATGCTGTAACTAACAAGATTCTCCTTTGTGTATGTATATAGAAATAGATTACTCGTATCGCAAAAATCCGACAAGTCTTTACAAATATTTTGATTGTTCCATTGATTACAAACATTATGCTTTGCATAGCGAGTCTATTTGTTCACATGTCTGCCTGCATGAATCAGTAAATTTCCAAGTAACGATTCTATGCCGGTAAATATCTAATAATGTATGCGCAAATGAAAGCGTTACATGACAGCGCCAACGTGTGAAACATCCTCGGCGTAATTTTATTCCCAGATTGATAATGAAAACGAAAATATATGCAAAAGTTGCTTTTGTGGAGGCGCATCAATCTCGCTTGTGAAATAACGTACTAGTTTTAGTGAAAGTTTTCCGAACTGAACATAATAACAATCAAACAATCAAATAAAAGCCAAATAGTAGTATCTAGGTGATGTATATGCTCTGAAAATATTTTACAATTACCTAAATTAACATGAAAATACGATTTGTTTGTATTCGAGTTGAATTCTCAAGAATAAAATGAATTTAATTTGTGTAATTGTTCAATTTGAGTGGTATTTAATGTAACTCCTATTATTTTAATGATTAATTTCTTATTTTGACGTGATACACAAAAGATATCAGCTATTGAATGTAATAAAGAATAAAAAAATACGTTTTTTGAAACGAAAATATGACATACATCGGAATTTGCATACAAAAGTATCTTCAAATTTATTAATATTAACGTAACAATAATTTCTTGTGTGAAAATATTGCAGCAATAGCCTAAAGTGTAATATTCCATAAATTTAAGAGTAAATTAGTGCAAAAATGGCGATAAATTCAATTGTCAGTTTCTACAATTTGATTTTTACGTTCACGTTCATTTTATCCAACATTGTTTAATGGTCTTGTCTTTAATTTTTGAATTGTATTTCGATTTTCTATTCTTAGTCATTTTTAGCGTCGTTGAAATTAATGATTGCGTTAAGCACCCAAAAATTTAATTATTCAAATAATACTCAAATACAACAAAAAAGTACTGGTAAAAAAATCTATTTCCTCCCACTAATTGCGCAAATTGCGGAAACACGTGCATCATGTGAATTTAATTGTATTGTTATCATCTCCTATTGTTTCTATTTCTCACAATATCTTCCTCCATCAACAATTCCAAAACTTAAGAAGTAATTTAACAGTAATTTAACCAAACACTCACATTAACCACCTCAATTATTTTATTTTATTTAACTTATTTCGTAAACTTTTAATTTTAAAACTAAACCGAGTTACCATAAATCGTAATCTATATTACTAAAACCTTTCAGACAAATAAAAAAAAGTGACTCCAATAAACTACAATAAAATATATAACATACACGCGATTATTAAAAAAATCTCCCATATGTTATGAGTTGGTCTAATACTCCACATTATCAAGATTATGTCAATAGATCTCGCCATAATACGCGCAGAAAACAGCGCGTTATACTCGTAAATCACTTTCACTTTCGTTTTTACCGTTGATCACACACGAACACTTGTTATCCATATTTTTCGACATTCATACGAAATACGATTATAGGATTATGTAAAAATTCGTTCAAACATATGAGTTATTGATTATTATGCGCATTGCGCATATTAACAAAATTTATAGACTTTAACCATGTTGTAATAAAATATCGTTACATTTAATTAATAAAAGCAAAAGGTAAATTTGGTTGGGACTAAAAAGACGGTAAAAAGTAAACAGTGTTGAGTTTGTGTTGACTTACCACTTTCAGATGTGTCTTGTGAGTTTTGTGACATTTCTTGGTCATTGCACATACCTGAAACAAACGAGAAAATTAATTTCAACTCAATTTCAACTCCTTGAAAACAATTGCAGTTTACATCCAATGATCGTAGTATTGAATGCGCACGCAATGCCCGCAACGACCATCAATTAATTACTTAAGGCAAAGCAGGCAATTAATTAGAAAACGCACGGTTAATTAACCGCCCATAACATCAACGAAGCAATAAACTAAACAATCAAATTCGTAGGTACAATTTAATTCCTTACTTCTCCACTAGTGTTTCTTCATCGTATTCGTAAACCACAAACACAAATTATTCACATAACAATCACAAAAACATTCAATGAAATCAATTTTTAAATATTTAATAAAACAAGCAAGAGAAGAAAACAGTTAATGTCAACGCCGGCCGTTAACTAACTTCGGCGGAAAGCACAGAGCAGCATATTATTATTAGATTATTAAAGCTCGTTACGAATTTATGCGAGTTCGAGGCGTCGTCGTCGCGTTGCGCTATTTGTGAACGACGCCGAGTATTTGCACTGCTTACGAATTACCATCACACACACACATAATCTGTATGTGTACAAACACCACCAGTAATGAATATTTGAACCGAATCCAAGGCGCAAATCGGGAATCGAAAAAAACAGCGGCAGAAATTAAGTCCAGGCGAAATCGGCAAACTGAAACGCGCAAATAATTTGGCAGCGGCGCGCTGAATGAGATGTCGGCTGCATTGAAACATTGAAAGCGAGAAAAATGTAGGACAGTGTGACACTGTGACACAAAATCGCACACAGATAAATATTATTTTTTAAGTTAAAGAGGTAAAAATAGAAAAATCACTACTTTTATTAATGTTTAATAAAAATGTAATTCGTTTTTACTCTCTTGTTCTAGACATAGTATGTGTCAATTCTAGCAATAAGACTCGCAATTTTATTTTAAAGAAATGAATTATATAAAGAATTGCAATAATGCACTTCAGCGCGACATCTCGGATTCAACTATTTAACTATAACTATGATTGAATCTCAATTTTTATCCTATAGAAAATGACTGTCTTTAGGGTTTTCCCGGCAATTATTCAAATTTTTCTCGCCGTAAAAACCATCCTTGGACTTTAACAAACACTTTAAAAAAAGAATTGGCCAAATTGGTTTAGGCGTTGTTGAGTTATGCGCTTACCAACATACTTTGCGATTCATTTTTACATTCTTTAAACCATAAAAGAAATTAGTTTTAATTTTGATTTAAATTTACCAATGTTAATATTTTCATCAGTTGACGTTGGATTATCAACAAAATCATCCATATTTGTCTCTAAATACGGCAAAACTTCGTTAATACTTTTATCTTCTTCAGAAATATTAATTTCTTCTTCTTTATTAATATTCCCATTGGCTTCTTCATTAAAACCATCGACATTATCACTAGTTACTTTATTTTCATCAATTTCAAATTGACTATTCAACATCTCAGTACTCCTCGATAAATATTCCGAAAGTTTCCTAATTTTGGTCTCCAAATCGTCTTCATCGTCACTACTGTCACTGCCATCCTCATTTTTATCCTCTACTTCTTTTCTATCAACACTTTTTGCGTGCAAAATTGCCTCATGTGCTGTTTTTTCTTCTTCTACATTTTCCACTTCTGCTTTTTTCAATATTTCCAACATTTCCAACACATTCCTGCAATTTCTCCTCGTGCTCCGCACGCATCACCTTCACCTCAGGCGTTTCCACCTCCGATGTGGCTGTCGAAGTCGTCTTTATCAGTTTCCGATGCCGGCGCGATAAGAGCGGCGTCGCCTTGCGCGAGTCGAGCCGATTTATAACGTTCACCGCGTTCACAACATCCTCTTTAACTTGATTTGCACATATCGATTGGGCGTCGTCGGCCACGTCCACATCCATATCCACCGCGATATTCGACTTGTCTGCCATCCGCGCACGCACATCATCACCATCTTCGTTGTGCGATAGTTTTTTCACCAACTTACGCACTTGTCGAATCATTATTTCCCTAAGCACACATTATTCACCTGTAAATGACTGATCGCAACTGAATGCAATCGAATTCACGGAGTTGCAAGCACAAAGTTTGACTCAGCGAAGCACTCGAAACAAGCACAAACATTCAACACATGATTAGATAACAGGTGGATAGCAAATAATAAATATCACTATAAAATAATTACCAAAATTCATTTCATATTCCAATTCTAAGTCGTTGATATTATACTCAACCAAACTACCATCACTGTATTCGGATTGTGTATCCGAATGTAAATATTCCGATCCACTACTGATAACAATCCCATGATTTAATTTATACTCATCGTAGACTGTCTTGGCGTTTACATTCAACCGGTCGAGTAATAATTGCATTTCACTTTGAAACTCGCGATTTATTTCGATGCGTTCGGCGATGGTCATGTAGTCATCATCTTCATAGATCGCGCGATAGTTGTAATCGCCATTGAGCGAAATGGATCGCACGAGTTTGCGACGCGCGCGTGATACTCGCGAAGAATTGGTGCTTGTCGATTGACCACTATCGCTCTGCGAGTCGGTGTTATCGATGGATGACGAGGCGTTGCTGCGGATGGAGGTTTTGCGCCAGCTTGCGCGATCTTCACGGTGTGATAAAGATCGGACTAGTTTACTAAGGCGATCACGGCCGTTTTTGAAACTCTCGCTTCGACGCATTTTGATGGAATGGATGGAATGGTATACTCAATTGTTTGGTGTGAATTAAATTGAGTATTATTTAGTATCTAATCTTACAATTTATGTGTATATTTAGATAAAGGTTGTCAAACAGGAAATTGTGAGTGTTGGTTTTATGAATTTGAAATCATAATAAAATTAATATTTAAAAAAGTGAAGGTTTGAAGAAAATTGTATGTTTGTTACTCTTTCACGCAATAACCAATCAATAAATTTTTATGAATTTTGGTATAGACATAGATTAAACCATGGAAAAAAACATAGAGTACTTTTTGTAGTAAAAATAAAGCGTTAAGGGTGAAAAATAAGGGTTGAATGTTAATATTTAAATTATCTCGTTGTAAAAATTAGATAATTGACGCCTAGATGGCGTTTAAATTCACTTTTTCAAAAGAAAATTCTCATGCAATTTTTCTGTATTTTATTATCATTTTAAGAACTTTGTATTAAAAAACAAACTGTTTTTTTTAATGGAAAAGTGTAATTTAATTTCTTTGAATTTTGCTGATTATGATTGTGAGCAATCAAATCAAATAGCTAGTTAAAAACCAATCAGATGTTTGCCAATCACTCGTTAACCCCGCTGCTGCAAGCAGTAGGCCGATTGAAAATTTCGGAACTAAATCAAAACGTCATTGCGCGGAAATGCGTCCAGACGGGTGAATACGCCCGCCAAATTAGACTACTACCCGACTGGCAAGCGGAAATCCGAAACAAAAATCAAATTGACTTCCTTCCTGCCACCAAAATTCCAAAACTCTATTTCACTACAAAAAAATATCAAAAAATAGAAGAAAACTTACACAGTAATGAAGAAATAAAATCCTTGTCAGTGGACTAAATTGTGGCTTTTAGTAGGCTTCTGAAAGTTAACTTTGAAGAAATGAAACCACAGAGCTTTCCGGCGACCACAAAGCAAAAGTTTCGAGTGCAGAAAATAGAAAACAATCGCGGAAACTTCTGATAAACTTCAGAAAAGTCATATGTGGGACTTCTATCTCTTCGTAGATAAATACTTGTGTTGCGGGCTATTGTGACTGTTGTGTGGCACTTACTGCCCCGACAAGACAGCGATATATATTTTTATAGCAAACATTTCCAGTACACAAGTCGCATTAGCAAATATTTATACGACTTCTTTGCGCTCGTAATACATACGCCTACAAACTGCAACATATTCAAAATAGAACGCGGTACAAATTGAATTATACACAAACACAAAACGCATAAAACAACAACAACAACAGAAGAGTGGTCGGGTTTACGGCCTGCTTCAGGAATTGTTTAGTCTAAAAGTCTAAAGGAATAATGAAATTGGCTTTGTTTTAGCCATCGTGAATTGGGCGTTATTCACGAATCGGACGGAAGCGCATGGCGTAGCAGGTATCGTTAACCTAAATTTCGCGCAGTTTTCAATTCAATTCCGGCGTTCGAACGATTTCAATCGCATTCGCAAAAGTAAATTTCCCAGCGACGGCGACGGCGCGAAATTTATGCGCACACAGTTCATCTAAGAAGCTTAATTCACATCGGAAGGGTCTTTCAATACCCAACTACCTATCTTATAAAGCGTAGATATCAAAAGTTTGTAAACCAAAAGGAAAAAGAAAACTTAAACCTTTTTATATTCGAAAAGATTGAAAAGATGTAAATTTTGTTTGGCGCTGATTTTTAAATTCAGAAAGGAGAAATTCACATGTGTGGTGAAAAGGTGTGAAAAAGTGCTTGGCGATATCCTCACCGAAAAAACTTCCGGTTAATTACATTTCCAATTCCGACCCAGGAGCGCCACTTTCACGAAAATGCAATTCTGAATCATTTATTACTTCCGCAAATTCTATTTTTGTCTAACCCAATTTCTATTTTAATTAATTCACTTATATCTTTAAAAACAACCTTTTTATCATTTTTTTCCCTTTTAAGCTACAAATTTCACAAAAATGCAAGTTTAAACCATTTACTACTTCCGCAAATTCTATTTTTGTATGAATCAACTTCTATTTCAATTAATTGACTTATAACCTCTTGAATAACAACTTTTTATCGTTTATTTTCCTTTTTAAAACTTCAAATTTCAGTAAAATGCAATTGTGAACCATTTTATACTTTCGCAAATTCTATTTTAGCTTCCCAAATTTCTATTTTACAAATCACTCATATCTCTTAAATAATTCATATTTTTATCAAATTTTTCCCTTTTTATACTCCAAATTTGCTAAAAATGCAACCATTAAATACTCTCGTAAAATCTATTTTAATCTAACCAAATAGAAATATTTTAATTATTTAACTCAGATCTCTTCTCAAACAACTTTTTTCTTCATTTTTTCCCTTTTTGAAACTTCAAAGTGTTTTATCTACACATTGTGAGATTGTATGGGTCGTAACAATGAATCCCCCAGATGTAACGTGCAATACGACACATACTGCTGGAAGCCAGGTATCATCATCAGCTAGGGGAATGCTCAAAAGCACGCAATCCCGAAACACAACACACGTTCATCCCTAGGCTTAGATTATTGATGACTTCCTCCGTTCCCAGCATTCCCAAGCATCTCAAACGCCTCAAAGTACAGATATAACCTTGAATGACTCACAGGATGACAACAGGATTCTATTTATGCTGACTTTACCTTGACTATAAACTGGAAACTCGCCATCGCTATGACTGTGCGTGAGCATCAGATGACCGTTCCAGTAGGAACGCTCCTGACTGCCGTCCGCTGTCGATTGCGTCTGCGGCTGAAACTGGGGCGGTTGGGAATATTGTTGATACTGTTGTGGCTGCTGCTGCTGCTGGTGGTGATTCTGCTGTTGTTGCAATTGTTGATTGTGAATGCGCTGCAGCTGTTGCACAACAGCCGCTGTTTGTGGCAGCTTGGCGAAGCGTTCCGCAGGCTCCAGCGTGTACAGTTGTGAATCACTTCGCACACGGGTAGACAATAGAGACGCTCCAGAAATTTGGAACTTCACACACACTCACCAAACAACACAAAAAAAAACGCGCTCAAAATGTAAATGCAATGGAAGCGATCGGAGATTAATCCTATAGTATAATTATTGCTTATTGACCACTCGAAATGCACGAGATAACAAAGCGGATAATGCACTCTCCCGAGATGACTGCGTCTCACAACCCCAAAATTCCCTGCCCTCGACGGAGCGCGCACCGTGCACCCTGCGCGCTACGCGTGGTACAGTCGAACCGAAAAACGATTTCGATCCCGAAAACGATCCCGACTCCCGTACAATAGAAACGCGGCGCCCACACGCATACACGTATTACGTCAAGGGAGAGCGAAGGGAACGCGCCGTCGCAACGTGGCGAGGGATGCTGTCGGGGGATGCAAAGGCATCTCTCCCTGCCGCCGCCAGAGAAGAGGGCGCGCGACTACGTCACACCAGTTACCATAGCAACGCAATAAAAAACATGTGGACGTACAAAAATTCCCCAAAACTTCAAATCTAACCACAATTTTAAAAAAATATAAAAAACTTACTATCACCGTTGACATGAGGTTCATCTCCTCGTCCATCATCATTGTGATGATCTTCATGTTTTCCATTAACTGCAAAATAAAAATAAAATAAATTAAAACAAATAAAAATAAACAATATTTAAACATAAAATAAATAAATAAATAAACACCACAATTATTCATTAATTTTATTGCTTACATAAATACTACAATTAATTCACAAATCGTTAAAGAACTCGACTTTAACCAACTTCTCCAATTCAATCTTCAACTCCGGCGGTAAATCCTGCAACCGCGGTGTTGGCACATCATTCACCTGCAGAACGTCCCATTTTGCAGGATTCGCGATGGAATTCTTAAAATTAGTCGCAAAATGTTTAATGTGTTGAAATCTTTTGCGCAGTGAGATTCTCGAGTCAATCACATACTGCGATGGATCAATCAACATCGAGTAGTTGCCATTTTGCACGCCTTGCACACTGCAGTTAACCAATAAATCGTCCATACAAATAGTGCATAGTAATCTACACTGTTGTCGACGAAAACAACCCAACACGAATGTAAGTTCATACAAACTATTTGATTTCTTCCATGTGTCAGGAAGACGTTTACAGAGGTTATGTACGCGTTGCTTGTCGAATTCAAAATGGCCGACTGATGAAAACTCTTCAGCGCAATGCAGCGGTATGAAACCTTGCTCTAGCATTATAACAAAGATGAAACACACGATGATATCGTATTTATTGAGTGCGCTGGGTGTTTTATTCAATGTTTCCAGACGTTCCAGCACGAGCGCATAGGAAATAGGCTCGTTGTCACCCTCGATCTCTTCGATCAACAGAGGGCTCTGTACAGATGTCACTAAAAATATCAAAAAATCAACGATTCAGTTCGTATTGTTTAAATTATATTTACCATAATTAACGAGAGGTTTAACTGTACTGCAACGATACACACACACAGAGAGAGAAACACACAGAAAACAAATGAACACACAATGTGATGAAGTGTGGAATTTTGAATTTCGCGCGCTATGCTTCAATGGTCGCCGGCCGAATCACGGATTTTGATTGGTTGGGAAGCAAACAGTTGAATAACCTGTTGATTTATTTTTACTTCTTCGTTAGAATGTGATTTCAACCCCCGAAATTATCATTTCACCGTTTGTATAGTAATAAAATATTACTATATAAATATAATATGAATTTTTCGTTTGTAAACATAACCCAAACAGGTTTTAAAATTGGGCGAACGTAACACTTTTGTTTTACCGCGTTAGCACATTGGCAATGCTGACGACAGGTGGATGTAAAAATCCAGCCGTCGTTACAAACAGAAATGGCACAAATGATGTTTACAGATGTTTGAAGATGGGCACAGATAATCACCTTTGAGCGTATGCTCACTCTCGTCCTTGTCGTCCTCTTCGGCCGTGGTGGTGCCGTCCACTTTTTGCACTAACTTTGCGCTGGTGGACGCGCTGCGACCGTCGTCGGTCGTCGGCGTCTTCTCCTGGCTGCTGCACTCAGCCATTTTCGTGGGTAGCACGCGCCCGACGCGCGCGATCTTTCGCCGACGCTGGTGATGTTGATGGCCAACCGCACACGCCACCGAAAAGTTAGAGATTCACGTCGAACGCGCCGATTGTTGTTGTTTTGTCAGTGTGCGTTCATGCTGCGTTCGTAGCTCGCGCGAGCGTCGTATGTGTGCGACTAGTTTCTGCATGTGTTTGAAACGCGTTGTGTCACTTTTAGTTTATATGTCTGCCGTAAAACAGCTTTTTGTGGCGCTGCGGTCAAGTTATTACACTGAGTGCTACAAGATTGCTACATATTTATAAAGTTATTTAAATTAAATAAGTCATAAAAATTTAATAATTGAGGACTAAATTTTTAACACACTAAATAATACCTTATATACTTGGATTTAATAGTACTTAAAGTACGTTTAAAGCTGATTTTGGGTCTAAAATTTGAAATTTAGTTGTTACCCAACCACTTTGTATACAAGCGCTACAACTGTTGTGCTTGCTGTAAAAACAAAAATTTAGAAACCGGACCGCGTCGGGTCTGTGCACGTCGGTTACTTTCTTCTCCGAGAATTCATGAGAAATCCACTATAAAAACTGACTAAACTCTGCAAAGTGTATTAATTACCCGCAGAAATGTATGACACTGAAGAAGGTAATGCACATTTTCATGATTAAACAATATTGCGTTACTCCTGATCCTAACCTAAAACAAAACCGCTAAATTTCAACACTTTCTACGCAGATCAATTCGAAGATGAAGAAGGTGAGGATATCAGCTCTGAACTATGGCAGGAAGCCTGCTGGATTGTCATCAACGCATATTTCGACGAAAAAGGTCTCGTCCGACAACAACTGGACAGTTTTGATGAATTCATTCAGATGTCTGTCCAGAGAATTGTTGAAGATTCACCACAAATTGATTTACAAGCAGAAGCACAGCATACCAGTGGAGAAATTGAAAATCCTGTAAGAAAATACGTAATTTAATCTATAAACAATTAAATAATTTTATTTATTTCTTCATAGCCAAGATATTTGTTTAAATTTCAACAAATTTACTTATCAAAACCAACCCATTGGGAAAAAGATGGTGCACCATCACCCATGATGCCTAATGAAGCCAGATTAAGAAATTTAACTTATTCCGCCCCGTTGTACGTGGATATCCGTAAAACCATCGTCAAAGAAAACGAAGAACCAATCATAACTGAACACGAAAAAACATTCATTGGCAAAATTCCAATTATGTTGAGATCCACTTATTGCTTACTCTCTGGATTAACAGATCGTGATTTAACTGAGTTGAACGAATGCCCGCTTGATCCAGGCGGTTATTTTATCATCAACGGCTCTGAAAAAGTTCTAATCGCCCAAGAAAAAATGGCGACGAATACAGTTTATGTATTCGCAATGAAAGACGGAAAATACGCATTCAAAGCAGAAATCCGCTCATGTTTAGAACACAGTTCCAGACCTACAAGCACCCTCTGGGTAAACATGATGGCTCGTGGTGGTCAAGCTATCAAAAAGCAGCAATCGGTCAAAGAATCATCGCTATCTTACCGTACATCAAACAGGAAATCCCAATCATGATTGTTTTCCGTGCTTTGGGTTTCGTCGCCGATCGAGATATCCTCGAACACATCATCTACGACTTCGACGATCCAGAAATGATGGAAATGGTCAAACCATCCCTTGATGAAGCTTTTGTTATCCAAGAACAAAACGTTGGGTTAAACTTTATTGGAGCCAGAGGTGCACGACCGGGTGTAACTCGTGAAAAACGTATTAAATACGCAAGAGAAATCTTACAGAAAGAAATGTTACCGCATGTCGGCGTGTCCGATTTCTGCGAAACGAAAAAAGCTTACTTTTTGGGTTACATGGTTCATAGATTATTACTAGCAGCGTTAGGTCGTCGTGAGTTAGATGATCGTGATCACTACGGTAACAAACGCCTGGATCTCGCTGGTCCGCTACTCGCGTTCCTTTTTAGAGGATTATTCAAGAATTTAATCAAAGAGGTGCGAATGTTTGCGCAGAAATTCATCGATCGCGGAAAAGATTTCAATTTTAGTTTAGCCATTAAAACCAAATTAATCACTGATGGGTTGAGGTATTCTCTTGCTACTGGTAACTGGGGTGATCAAAAGAAAGCGCATCAGGCACGTGCTGGTGTATCCCAGGTATTGAATAGACTTACATTCGCTTCGACATTGTCACATTTACGTCGCGTTAACTCACCGATTGGTCGTGATGGTAAACTGGCTAAACCACGTCAGTTACACAACACTTTATGGGGTATGATTTGCCCAGCGGAGACACCCGAAGGCGCTGCTGTAGGTTTAGTAAAAAATCTCGCGTTGATGGCTTATATTTCCGTCGGTTCGCAACCATCACCTATTCTTGAGTTCTTGGAAGAATGGTCGATGGAGAATCTTGAAGAAATTGCACCTTCAGCCATTGCAGACGCGACGAAAATCTTCGTCAATGGATGCTGGGTAGGTATCCATAGAGATCCCGAACAGTTAATGGCTACTTTACGTAAACTACGTCGACAGATGGACATCATCGTGTCTGAAGTATCCATGATTCGTGATATTCGTGACAGAGAGATACGAATCTACACTGATGCGGGTCGTATTTGTCGTCCGTTGTTAATCGTAGAAAATGGTACTCTGCTACTAAAGAAAAGACATATTGACATGTTAAAAGACAGAGAATACAATTACGGATGGCAAGTATTAGTTGCATCAGGTGTGGTTGAATATATTGATACTCTAGAAGAAGAAACAGTGATGATTGCAATGTCTCCAGAAGATCTCCGCCAGGAAAAAGATTGTGCTTATTGTACAACATACACACATTGTGAGATTCACCCGGCGATGATTCTCGGCGTGTGTGCGTCGATTATTCCCTTCCCTGATCACAACCAGAGTCCCAGGAATACTTATCAAAGTGCTATGGGTAAGCAAGCCATGGGTGTGTATATTACCAACTTCCATGTGCGGATGGACACACTCGCGCATGTTTTATACTATCCACACAAACCGCTGGTAACAACCCGGTCGATGGAATATCTAAGATTCAGAGAATTGCCAGCTGGTATTAATAGTATCGTCGCCATCTTGTGTTACACTGGTTATAATCAAGAAGATTCTGTTATTCTGAACGCCTCAGCTGTTGAGCGCGGGTTCTTTAGATCGGTGTTTTACCGGTCGTATAAAGATGCTGAATCTAAACGTATTGGTGATCAGGATGAACAGTTTGAGAAACCTACGAGGCAGACATGTCAGGGTATGCGTAATGCGCTGTATGATAAACTGGATGATGATGGGATTATCTCGCCGGGGATTCGTGTGTCTGGTGATGATGTAGTCATTGGTAAGACGATTAATTTACCAGAGAATGATGATGAATTGGATGGTACCACGAAGAGGTTTACTAAACGTGACGCTTCTACTTTCTTGAGGAATTCTGAGACAGGAGTTGTGGATCAGGTCATGTTGACGTTGAATTCTGAGGGTTACAAGTTTTGTAAAATCAGGGTGCGATCTGTGCGGATTCCACAGATTGGCGATAAGTTTGCGTCAAGACATGGACAGAAAGGTACTTGTGGGATTCAATATCGCCAAGAGGTAATAATTTTTTTTTTCGTTTGCTACTGAGTGAATAGTATATAATTATTGATTTCTATTTTATATTGTGTTGTGTTACTTATTTTATCTTAGGAGAAACATGTTTAAATTAAAAATAAGTAACACAATACGTGATAAAATAGAAATAAATAATTAAATAATTATTATTAAATCATTTTTAACATAATCTTTAATTTTCAGGATATGCCATTTACTTGCGAAGGTCTTACACCGGATATCATCATCAATCCTCACGCTATCCCTCACGTATGACAATTGGTCATTTGATTGAATGTATCCAGGGTAAAGTTTCCTCAAACAAAGGAGAAATCGGTGATGCTACTCCATTTAACGATGCTGTCAACGTACAGAAAATCTCCACGCTTTTACAAGAGTACGGTTATCACTTGCGTGGTAATGAGGTGATGTACAATGGTCATACAGGAAGGAAAATCAACGCGCAGGTCTTCCTTGGACCTACTTACTATCAGCGCTTGAAACATATGGTGGATGATAAAATTCACTCAAGAGCGCGTGGTCCTGTGCAGATTTTGGTTCGTCAACCTATGGAAGGTAGGGCGCGTGATGGCGGCTTGCGTTTCGGTGAGATGGAGCGTGATTGTCAAATCAGTCACGGCGCAGCGCAGTTTTTGAAAGAGCGTCTCTTTGAGGTGTCAGATCCGTATCGTATACACATTTGTAACTTCTGCGGGTTAATTGCGATTGCCAACATGAGGAATAATACGTTTGAGTGTAAGGGTTGTAAGAATAAGACGCAGATTTCACAGGTGAAATTACCGTATGCGGCGAAGTTGCTTTTCCAGGAATTGATGTCGATGAATATTGCACCGCGATTGATGGTTATTTAAACATTAAGTTAATTTTAGTATGTATAAGATAAATAATAGTTTTATATGAATGATTTCAAGATGGATACATATAAGTTGTAGTAGTTTTTCTTTATCTGTGGATAATATTTACTATGATTACGTTGTCCTATTAATAAAGGATGAATCTGATTTTTTGTGTCTGCGATAATAACGTTGATTGTGAGTTATGATATATGGCATATTTCTATTCGAAAATGTCATGCGAATGATGCTAATCGTGTGCATGACCGTGATAAGCGCACGAGGTGAACAACTATCAAGTAATCTAACTAATCTCGTCAGAGGAGCAGACAGGTTGTATTAAACCGCATTAACTGATTATAATCATTGGGATTATGATTATAATTACCTACTGGGAGAGAATCAACGCTGATTTATATAGTAGTGTATATGTACAATGTAATTGTGCGGAACACAATTGTTCTGTTATCATTAGTAATAAAAATAAAACAGCGTATAATGCGAAATAACGAATCATATGACAACAAAACCATAAATGTGGTAACATTCATGATCTGATAAGACATATTTCGCATAATGTGCTTCACATAGCGCGTTTTTATTTTAGTTTGTTCACTAAAGTGTGACCAAGTGATATTGAACTACATAATGAAATCATTAATTTGTATTCTGTTTTGATTTTTTACTTCAATAGCAAGGTAAATACTATAAACAAGTGATGACAATAGGTAGTGCATACAAATTGATTGCAATCTTAGTAAATACAATGAAAAACACCTTATCACGAGAACAATAAGTGTAAATTAACACTATAAACGCATAAACTGTGTCTATATCTTCATGCGACGGGATATTATATGAATTCATAACCTTAAAACTTAAAGTGATCTAGATTTAAGAAGATTGTTATTGTTTTACCTTGATATACATAGTGTAATTTGTGTCTGAGACAATTAGTGTGTTTATAAACAAAATGTGATAAACATTTGTGAAGAATATTTAATATTTAAGTTCTTGGAAGTTTTGGGTGAGTAAAGTTTCCAATAAAAGTCATTCAAATATTCCATTATTATTCACTACTGAGAGGAGTTGTTAATAAATATAAGTATAAATTATTGAGTCATGTTGAAATTTTGATAACGATAATCACGAAAGTAGTGAAAAAGAACAATTGTATGGGTTGTATAGAGCACTGTATATACAAAAGCCGATTAAACATGAATGCACACGAATGCATTGGTGCATTGATGATTCACAAAGTAAATTTAATTGTTGCAGTAACTTTTTTATGAGTTTTACGTGACAATAGTCTAGCACGTTTTTAATAGATTTATTATAGCTATTGAAGTAATGTGTTTTTGTAAGTGCACAATTTTTGGATTATTTAAGTGTCGTGTCGGTGTTATTTAAACATTTATTGTTATTAAAGTTAAAACGGAGGTAAGTGACATGATGACATTGTTGTTTTTGCATGGGCAGGGAAAACTAAGAGCAATGACCATGATATTAACTATTTAATAAATACCTAAGTAGATTTTTAGTCGTTTTATTTAGTTGGCATGATAATTGTTTTTGAAAAAATATATAATCCACAGAAATATATTTTATTTACAATGAATCGGATGTTATTATAAAATATGTTGATTTATTTGGTTAATAATTAGATTTAAATTTATAGTTTTTAAATTTGTGCCAAAATTAATGATTTTAGTTGTAACGTCAAAGTTTAGTTGACAAAATGGAAAATTGGACGCATATTGGAGTAGATTCATAGAAATTTTATTAACTAAAAATAAACAAAGTTGAATTCTTTAAAATCTAAATTCAAAATACTATCGAGTGCCTGTCATCTACCTTAATATCTGATTGAACCTGAATAGGGGAAATGACGTCAATGTTGAGTTATTTTTCCTGATTGCCGGTTTTTCCAATTTCACAATTTCTTGATGTTGAAATAATCAACTACTTCACATTTGATAAAATACAATAAATACCAGCATTTTGGGTATTGCATGACTTGACTTTCTTCAAATAAACACAAACTACTAAATAAAGTTTAGTAATTTTCTGTTAAGTCATCATAATTTATTAGCCCAAAACTAAAACTTCTAGACGCTCCATTTAATATCTTGCATGACTCTGCAATTAAACAATTAAACATCGCAAGATTTAATACGCGAGTTGTGCAATTGCCTCAATGTGTTTCTATTTATCTGTGGTCAAGATGAGTCAAGTAACATCCACTCTCATCACACAAACATCGATAATAAACCGAATAGAGTGACAGAATACTCGAATAAAAATTAGTAGGTCGAAGACGCGAAGAGCAACCAGTAACCCACTCTTGCGATGCGTTAATTAACATTAAGGTAACATACGAAACTCGAACAGAAGCCCAGAAAGCCCAGCAACATCAAAAACCATTCTTACAACAAACTTACTTACATTTATCCACATACACCATGTTCCGACAATATAATTAAACATAAATTATTTGCTTATATAATTAGCTTCATATGAATAATATAACAAGCAATGATTTAACTCACGTCCTTGACTCTAGTTTTTATTTTATTTAAAATCCGCTAAAATACGCTCCAATTATAATTTCCAACGGAAGTACTCGTATACAATCAGTAAATACATGCCATATCATCCAGCCACTCAAAACGTCACAAAATCACGAAACTCACAAAATTAACAATCGGAAAATAATGTGTCGGACACGCTCCACATTTACGATTTTAAAAAAATCATGTCTACTACACTGTACCAATTTCAAAATTAATCGCACACTAGTTTCTGTTCACAGTAATAATCTTATCAGCACGAAAAATGAATTTATCTAGACTATTCGATTTATAATTTGTTATTGTTGTTAGATTATCAGCCGCTTTGGACAGATTGTATTACGCGTGATACTTCTTTTCTTCGCAAATACCCGACGCGAGTGCGAGTACGTTTAAATTTCTCTGTTTTAGCGTGGCGCGAGGAGCAGAGACGAGTTGAAGGCAGGCAATTCCATGTAATTCGAAACGGTTGCTCGCCGGGCGTTTGGGCAGCGCGAGAACTCGTAAAAGTTCATTAAAACAACGCAGTTCGCGGCCGGTTTCGTTGGCGATTCGACGATCGACAGCAGAACGAATCATAACACCGCTGAATGCGGTGCGGAGATCACGGGCAGCACGGTTTTGAGTTCATGTCGAAGACGATGTTTTCGACGAGAACTTTTTATTCTATTTTATCTTAATAATTAATGAAGGTTAGTGGTTTATATAATTTTTATAAATTCATATAAATTTAAATTGGATAAAATTATAATGAATATAAATTTGTTTTTAGTTGTGAGGTTTTCAAGATGAATTTACTTTTTAAACTAGTGACATTAAGTGCAATCTGTAAGTATTAAACATCAATATATAAATAATTAATTAAATTAATTATATTCTGATGAATATATTTAATTTATTGTGTTTTTTCTTTTAGTTTCGTATATTAATGGTGCCATTTTCGAAGCGTCAGTGACAGATCTGCAGTTATTGGTTGACGAGAAGGAAAATATTACAATTATTGTTAAGTAAGTGAATTAAATTAATTATTACTACTTCTAAAGTATGTACTTTTAATTAAGTGGGGTATGGGTGTATTTCATAGGAAAATATAATAATGTGCATTACCATAAATATTTTATGGTGTAATAAGTGATATTGCTCTGTGTCAGCAGTAAATATGCATTAATGTGTCTTTTGCGATCAATATCACTTTATATTTTTGTTTTCACTGAGTATTTTACTTGTTGCTTGGTTGGGTAACAAGTTATAAGTAGAAAAATAGCTATTTTAAGCCCTCACGTTTAATATATAGTAAATGTCCCGGTAATTAATCAATTACTATTTTTAGTTAATATTATAAATGCGAATATGACTTTGTTTTCATATTTTTGACGTTTTCTTGCAAAATCCAATGCAATTTAGATACATTTTGGTATACAGATAGTTTTGAGCTAGGAAATGCAAGTAATCTAGGTTTTGTCAGAAAAACATAACATACAGGGTGTAAAATTAGAGATGAAATTATATAATATAACTAGAACTTGCCCGCGACTTCGTCCCGGAAGTGTTTAATAAAAATGTCATTCGTTTTTACTCTCTTGTTCTAGACATAGTATGTCTCAATTCAATCAATAAGATTCCCAATTTTATTTTCAAGAAATTAATTATATAAAGAATTGCTAAAAATGCACTTCTGTACGCCATCTTCGATTCAACTATTTAACTATAACTATGATTGAATCTCAATACCAACTTTTTCCTATAGAAAAGGCCTGTCTTTAGGGTTTTCCCGGGAATTATTCGAATTTTTCTCGCCGTAAAAACCATCCTTGGACTTTAACAAACATTTAAAAAAAGAATTGGCCAAAGTGATCTAGGCGTTGATGAGTTATGCGCTTACCAACACATTTTGCGATTCATTTTTATATTATAGATAGATTATTCAAATAATATTTATATTTTAATATTTTACCTTTTTCCAGAAATGTAGCAACCAGCGGTACATTAAATCTCACACGTTCAGCCAAAAACATCGTCGAATTAACACCAAATCAAATCCCTATACCAAAATCATCCAACGGTAGTTATCCTGTCCTCGTGGAAGCAGTCGGAGCTGGCCATGTCATCATCAACGGACAATTCGATGGGTAAATACATTCATTCTCCTAAAACACCATAATTATAAATCAAACTGACTGATTGTGACTGATTATTGTTTATTTCAGTGACGACAAGGTACTACTACGTGTCACCGTCCTCAAAAACATTGGTCTCGACGTTTTTTCTGTTGTTATCGGATGGATCTACTTCATCGCATGGTCTGTGTCCTTCTACCCACAGATTTACACAAATTATAAACGAAAAAGGTTTAAAAATCAATCAAAAACCTAAGAAAATATTAAATTAAACTAAAAACTATCAAATTTTTAGCGTTATCGGATTAAATTTCGACTTTCTGTACTTAAACATCGTTGGATTCACTCTCTATGGCGTGTTCAACTTGGGTTTGTACTTTTCTGAAGATATTAAAGAAGAGTACTTCGACCGCCATCCGGGTGGTTTGAATCCGGTGCAAGTGAACGATATTGTCTTCGCTGTACACGCTGCCATTGTATGTGCATTCACAATTACACAGACTTTTATCTACGAGCGTGCAGAGCAAAGAGTTTCGACGACAGCACGGTTAATTCTTGGTTTCTTTGCTGCCGTGATCATAATCAGTGTGATATTGTCAGCATGCAAAGTTTTAGAATGGTTGGACTTTCTATATATTTGCAGTTATGTCAAACTGACGATAACTTTGATAAAATACGTCCCACAAGTATGATTTATCACAATTTTGTTATAAAATTTATTATTTTGTGTGTAAATTGTAGGCGTATATGAATTATCAACGGAAAAGTACAGTTGGATGGAGTATTGGTAATATTCTACTAGATTTTACCGGAGGAATGTTATCCATGTTACAAATGATTGTAAACGCGTATAATTACGGTATGATTGGTTGATTTTGTTGAATTTTTACCATGATATACTTGGTTTTGATTTTTTAGATGATTGGGTGTCGATATTCAGTGACCTGACGAAATTTGGCCTGGGATTGTTTTCGGTGGCGTTCGACATACTTTTTATTGTGCAACACTAC
This sequence comes from Dalotia coriaria, assembly GCF_025399875.1. Lineage (NCBI taxonomy): Eukaryota > Metazoa > Arthropoda > Insecta > Coleoptera > Staphylinidae > Dalotia > Dalotia coriaria. The sequence goes on from NW_027045445.1 coordinate 10,011,460, forward strand.
GTTCTTTACACACACTCGAGGTACGAATCGAAATGACATCAAATAAATTATACTACACACCCTGCGAATCCTCGAATCCTGTTTGAATTTTATTTAATAAATGCATGTGTGTTTTTAAACAGGACGAAAGCGTAGAACCATTGATGTTGTCCAATAAAACCAGTAATAAGGCCATTTGATTTTGTTTTAAATTTTGTTTTGGGATTTTTGTGCAATAATCATAATAAACTATAGGTTTAATGCATAATTAAACTCAAACGTACCTTATTTTTTAAATTATTCGAGATTTATCATGATGATTCTTCATTTGAGGCACGTTTTCAAAATGGCTTCAGTTTTTGTCAGCTAACAAACTTTTTAACAAATGACAATCGAAATCGGAAACACGTTTAATTTATGAATATATATCCAAATATACTTGTTTTAAACTATATTCACCCTTCCTAGTAACTTTATTGCATGTAGAGTTGGTAGAATTAATTATTAATTTAATAATTTGTTTAATTTTTCGCAGATTTATTGCCATCGAAGGTTCGGACATTCCCGACCCATGATTCGTTTTTCATCGTTTTGGATTCGTCATTGCTGTCAATGTCACTTCACACATACACGAAAAAAGCGAGGTTATAAATACAAGTTATCCACACCACAATTTCCTGAAATGTTGATTTTTGTTCGCGATTGAAACATTAAATTACCAAAATGTCACAAGTGCCGACTTGCGATGAAATAATCGACGACCTCACCAAAGATTTAGAAAACCACTGTGTCGCTAACGATGTTCAACCTGCCACAACCCAGAATATTCTAGAAACATCAAAACACAAAGTGATGAATCAGCTGTAGAAGAACTAGTTAACAAAGCCCTAAACGATAAAACCGAAGATGACAACGAAGAAGAAACTAGCGAATCACCCAACGGTAATAAACCCGCAATACCAGAAGATTACATTGATGAAGAAGCCCTCAAAGAAGAAGAATCCACCCTGACAGAAGCAGAATTAACAGAAAGACACCAAAAATCAATTGAGATCAAAAACAAAGGCAATCAAGAATTTCGTGATGAATTATACCTGGAATCAATTCAAACATACACAGATGGTTTGCATATATGTCCACTAAAACATAAAAATGACAGAGCTATTCTCTATTGCAATAGATCTGCATCAAAAATCAAACTGAAACGAATTGAAGCAGCTATTGATGATTGCACAAAAGCAATCGAATTGAATCCGGGTTATCAACGCGCATATCTTCGACGGGCTGCCGCTTTCGAAGAAAAAGATAAACTAGATGAAGCTCTGGAAGACTATAAAAATTATTAGAGTTAGATCCAGGTCAGAAAGACGCACGGGAAGCCATACATCGCCTTCCGCCTTTAATACAAGCAAGAAACGAGAAGTTAAAAGATGAAATGTTGGGTAAACTAAAAGATTTAGGAAACATGTTCTTAAAACCCTTTGGTTTATCAACCAACAACTTTAAAATGCAGCAAGATCCGAACACGGGCGGTTATTCAGTGAATTTTCAACAATAAATCAATTTGACTATATAAATGAATTTATTTTTCGCTTGTATGGCAATGATGTTGCACGATAAATCGATATTGCAATTTTTTCAGACGAATGTGAACGATTAGATGAGGTTTTTCCTGTTTGGACGCGTATTTTTTTTTAGATTATAGTTTAGTCTAGGCCGTCATCTTGCGGTGGGAAGTTGCCCATACCTGGCATGCCACCCATTCCGGGCATGCCGCCCATACCTGGGAATCCACCACCGCCGATCTTTGATGTCAGCTTGGAGAGCAACGCCTGCACCTTTGGATTCGACTGGTACTTGGCGATATTCGCTGGGTTTGAGGAAATGTCTTGGAAGGCGGCTGCTACTTCCGGATCCTACAAAAATTTCATCGTAAAATTGTTATTATTAGGAAAATTTTAAATTATTACCTGGAAAGCTTCCATAATTTCAGGATCTTGCATCAACTTCATGAAATCATCCATTCCTCGAGGCATACCACCTTCTGGTGCGCGTCCCCCAGCTCCTGACTCTTCTCCCTTTTGTTTTTGCTCCGCTGCCTTGGCGTGAGCCTCCTTCGCCCGCCTCAGTCTTTCCTTTCTCTCCTTCTCCTCCTTATCCAACTTCTTCCTTTCTTGTTTGACGCGATGATTTTCAATTTTCAACGCGAATGGCTGCGCTTCCTTCAACCATTCATCTGACTGTTCATCAAAGTCAATCTTGCAAGCTTGGCGTAAATCCTTCGCTGCTTCCTCCCATTTACCAATCAATCTGTACGCCCTGCCTCTGAATTTATACCCGGCTGCTGAATCCGGGTTCAATTCAAGTGCATGTGTGCAATCCTTAATGCATGCATTTGGTTTGTTTTGCTTGAGGAAAGCCTGGCCGCGCTTGGTGTACAAAATGGCGAGTTTCGGATTTGTTTCAATGGCCTTTGTGAATAATTCGATCGCCTTTTCGATGTTACCATTGCCCAGCTCCGAGAGAGCTTCGCGTTTTATCTCATCAGCCTGGTCCTGCTCCTCCTCAGTGGGCTCCTTGTCCGGGTCGCCCATTTTTTGCGATTCGTCGAACTTGTCCGGCTCGATGCATCCTTCCATGTCCAATTCCAGATCGGACTCTGGATCACTCTGTTCCTCGAGATCCGGGAGATCTTCATCGCTTAAAGTTGGCGATTCTGGTTTGGTGTCATCCATTTTTTGAGGTTTTGCTTTTGGTTCCGGAATGCGACCGCCAAAAGATTCGATAAACTCTTTGAAGAAGAGTAAGTCTGGTGTGTGGAGTAACTCGGGGCGAGTTTGGCAAAATGACGTGAAGGCTTTGAGTTGAGCCAAGCTCTCTGCGTTAAATGGGCACGACATTTTCTACGACGGTTGCGATGCAACTGGAAATAAATAATCGGAATACTTGCGCAGTTAGTAGCGTGCAGTATTGTTGGATACTGTTATTTATAGAACAATCAATTATTCATACATACCGATTGAAAACAAATTGAATGCCGGCTTTTGAGTGAAGTTTGTTGTTTTACGTCGTAGTTGTAACAGTATAGTGAGAGAGTAAGGTCGTGAAAATGCAGTGGTGGTGCAGTATGCAATGCGTTGTTCCAACATGAACTCAGCACAAAAACATTGCAGTGCCGGTACGAAGCGCTGCAAAAGGGAACGGAAATGATATTGAAGCGCGATATTTAAACACCGCTGTGATAAATGCTTATATTGAGCAGAAAATTAAAAGAAAAAATATTATAATTGTCTTAGATTAACAATATTTCTTTTGTTAATTGTAAAATTAATTGAAAAACTTAATTTTTCGTGTTTAACTAGTAGCAAACAACAAAACGTGCAAAATATTAAGTAGGTAGGCAACCCAATATACATATTTCCACGGAATGTTACACTTTTATCTTTTTAATCAAACAAAATTCACCATTGCTCAAAACTTGCATGTATTTGAATAACAACACATCAACAAAACGAATATTCAACTTCATTCACTACAACTTGTGCTACAAGCAGTTAAATAAGTAAGAACTGCAGCTATTTTTTGTATTCAAAATGGCCGCACTATAAAATTCACTTTCAGATAAGTTTAACCAATTTTACTTTTGTTTTGAACAATTTATTAGTTATTAAAGCTTGACAAAAAGAAAAACATCGACAATTTAGATCTTGTTGAAGGCAGCAATATCAACAGACTGTACATAATCCTCGAAACCTTCGATTTTCTCAGTAATAAGATCCACCGAAACGGTATCTTCAATGACGCACATAATCTGAAGTTTGTTGATGCCGTAACCGACTGGAACCAGTTTGGAGACGCCCCATAAGAGACCTTCCTCCACAATGCTCCGTACGCATTCCTCCATTTTCTTCATGTCGGTTTCGTCGTCCCATGGTTTGACGTCAAGGAGCACGCTGCTCTTTGCGATGAGGGCGGGTTTCTTGCTCTTCTTGTCAGCGTAGGCCTTGAGGCGTTCCTCGCGGATACGCGCGGCTTCCGCATCTTCCTCTTCGTCGTCGGATCCGAATAGGTCTACATCGTCATCGTCGTCTTTAGCAGCTGGAGCAGCTGTGGTGGTTTTGGCTGTTTTCATTGGGCAAGCACCACCAGCGGCGAACTTCTTGCGTTCGTCAGCGGAAAATGACTTGATGTGATTGTACCAACGCAAGACGTTGACGAGGGATGCAGCTGGAGCTTTTGCAAATGCTGTGAAAGTCTCCACATCAGCCTGGGATGGAGTATATCTGCAAATTTTAACAGAAATAAGTTTCAATTTATTTTAGTTTGTTGTAAAGTATATATGAATAATTTTTACTAAAGTCAATATGAAAATCTGGATAAAAGCCAGAAAAATCTTTCCAAATTCTTTGAAAGAAATGAATATTTGTAGAAATATACTCAACATACCCATTGACATAGCTCTTGTCTTCGAGATGAGCGTTGAATTCCTTAAGACCTTTGTCTGATTTAACGTCGAAACCCATTTTTGCTGATGATTCTATTGAATTTTATTGGACACGAATTGGAACGGTGCCTGCGTGGTGTCTGCCAAGATTGCGGAGAGGAAAAGGCCGGAAACAGAGCGTGCGCCGCGATTGTCGCGTGTTGGCTTGTCGAAATACTGCACATGCGCATTACATTCGTGTATTTTCTTCTCATTTAAAAGATTAAAAAGTATAGGAATTATACTTACTATATTTAAATTACAACTGTACATAACACAAAGAAATTCTTGCCTTTTATTCACTGCTTTTATCTATTTATTTAGTTTTACTTGTATGCTTTAATATTGTTATGCAACCAAATATTCACCACTTAGGTATCTGTCAGCTGTGTCTAGTTAACCTGAAGTAACATAAATCACAACAAATAATTTCTTGCGATTGTATATTTTATTAAATAAACTTAACTTTTGATCAACCAACATGTCCCAAAGACCTGACGACCATCGCCGAAAATGGGACCGCGCAGAATACGAAAAACTAGCCGAAGACCGCAAACGCGACGAGCGCGAATCCAAAGAAGAAGAAGAAAGTGGCAAAAAAGGCCCTCCAGTAAAACGTGAACTCTTAAAACAACGCGAATATAAAATCGACTTGGATTCCAAACTCGGCAAGAGTATAGTCATTAACAAAAGCACCCCAACATCCCAATCAGGCGGATATTACTGCAATGTGTGTGATTGTGTTGTCAAAGATTCAATAAACTTCCTGGATCACATCAATGGCAAGAAACATCAGCGTAATTTAGGCATGTCAATGCGCATCGAGCGCAGTTCATTGGATTCAGTCAAACAACGATTTGATTTCAATAAGAAAAAAATGGAAGAAAAGAAGAAAGAATATGACATGGCAGCAAGAATGCAAGAACTCGCAGAGGAAGAAGAGAAACTAAAAGAATACAGAAGAGAAAAAAGAAAAGAAAGCAAAAGAAAAATTGATGAAGTTGATGATTCTGGTGAAGTAAATGATGAAATGGCCGCAATTATGGGTTTCAGTGGCTTTGGAACCTCAAAAAAGAAATAAACAAATAATTAAATATCATTAAAATTAATAAATAATCATATTTTATAGGTATAATAATTGTAAAAAGGAATTGCATTTGTTAGTGATTGTATAGATGACTAGTACAATGACCAATATCTGAAACAATAAACATCAAGAAAAAGTTATTAAGGTAATGTATCATACCTTGTTTGCTTTTAAGGAGGTTTGTGATCCTTTATCTGGTGCCACACTATCCACACAGGGTTCCAGCACAATGGTTGCACAATGCACTGGTATAATAACATTTATAATACTCATGACAACTTTTTTCATGACATGCGCAGAGTGTTTTCCGCATACTTCGGCTGCTTTCGTGTAGTAACAGTCGGAAATTTGTTTATATGCACTAAAAAGTTTTTAGAAATTAAAAGTTTATGTATTGAGGAGGTAGATATTTGATTTACCAACAAATGTCACGCTTTTTTATGTCTTCAGTCCAATCTGATGGGCCGTAGCAGTTTTCAAAGTCGGAGTGGAGACTTTTCAAACATGGCGAACATTCAGTGAATGCTAAAGTGATAATTTGCATTAATTACATCTTTTAAAGGTTATATCTTGCTTCAAAATAACATTTAACTGGACTTTTATTTAGTTTTTGTGGAATAATGTTTAAATCATAACCAAAAAACATAAAATATCATGTTTACTGTTATTATTTAACCTCACTTTAAAGAAATTTACAAAAACTGATGCAAAATGTAGCAGAATACAACTAAAATTACTTTTTACGTTAACAAACAAATACCTTTCTTTATTTCCGTGTCTTTTTCACACATAACATCCACAAACTGAGCGATTCCTTTGATTAACTGCACATATAAATCTTTCCCACTAGGCAAAGTACAAGTTTTCAGATAATTTTCCATTCCCGCCAAAGAATCACTCACGCGCCTATAAAAACAAACAAAATTAACAAAATTACAATAAAAACACGAAAATCATAAACAATACTTTAGAAATGTGCGTGTCTATATAATAATAAATACTTGCAAATAACTGGCAGTTCCTCCTGCGTGGACAAGTTAATAATACTCTCGGATTGGTGACTTGCAATTCAGCGAGGAAAACCATCAGTTCCTCGTCGTCGCACACATTCATCGCTTCGCGTTTCATCAAGCAAGTCATTCGTTTGTTAATTGTCTGCTGAATTATATTAACATGATCCTGTGTATTTTCTCGTTTGAAAGAAGGTTCGACTTTTTCCTGACTGTCGTCACTTGTTGAGTGAGTAAAGAACTGTTTGATTGTATCCAAGATGGTTGCTTCGACTAGAATAAATTATTTGTAAGTACAAAGTGTGTTTAGCATGTTTTACATACCCGGGTCGTGTATAAAGGCTTTAAAAATGATTATATAAATTAATAAATGGGCTACATGCATTTGACTATGTCACAAACATGTTATAAGTGACATTTTGACATTTTGTGAAGAAACAAATTGTAATTATTATTGTTTTTTATTGTACAAATCGTTTCTGGAGCGTTTCATGCGAACTAATTGTATTAAACTATACTTAGAAAGTGTATTAATTGTTATAAACAATTAAAAACACTAAAACTAACAAGAAATATGAATTTTGACATAAAATTTTAAAAAGAATTGGTGGCTGAACAATATTTAGGTACTACATTAATAATATATAATAAAACAAATTAATACATAGTTTAAATACAAATTTCTCTCTTTTAAACTTCTGAAAACTTTAAAACTTTTCAAATTTGACATAACATGTTTCAAATTTTGACATTTGACATTCTTTCCGCAGCACATTTGAAGGTCGACACATAATGGAAAGTACCCGAGCGCTGCAGACTCCTTCCCCGTGAGCGTCGCATTGCAATTTGCGATTTGTGTGCCGCACGTTCATTCAATTACATCACGCGCCGCGTAATATCGCAATAACACACAAAAAAAGTCAAGAGTGAAGGTTGCACTTGCGCAGCTCGCGTCCAGGTCCAGCGAGAGAATCGAGAGTGATGTCGACACTGGTTGTCGCAATCCGCACTTAAACTCCATTAATTGCGCGCTGCAGGCAGCAACACAAATACACGATGGTAGTGATGGAACCTGCACTAGTCTGCTGCTCGCAATCGTCGACGATAGTATAATGAATGTTTCACCTAAGTCTCTTCATTTTTACCGCCTTTGTCATTGTTTTGATGGCAAAGTTGTACAAATTCGCCATGGGCAACACCGATGAGCATGCCACCGAAAACGAACCGTATGTGTTTAAAGTCTTCAAGTACATCAAAGTGGAATCCAACACGATACAACAACAGCAACCGTTGGCGAGATCCGGACATCGCATCGTCGCAGACAGCAAGTATTTGTACTCGTTTGGTGGCTACAATCCACAAATACCCGCTGATTATCAGCGTCGTCGCGAGGATGAAGATTTTCCATTGTTTCAAGAGTTGTGGAAGTTTAATTTCGCCTCCAGGGAGTGGAGTTTGTTTAGTATTTGTGGAACTTTACCTTTGGAGTTAGCTTCCAATGCGGTTGTTAGATTGGGGAGTTATTTAATGGTAAATATTGCAAATATTAATTTATTTATTTATCCTTAATTTATTTATTATTAAATATTTTATTATATTGTAGGTTTATGGAGGAACAGGATCTCCGTTTGGGACACGATGCAGCAATTCGTTGTATTTGTGTTCGTTAAAAGACGACACCAGTAAAATGATGGAGATCAATACCACTGGACAGTTACCAATACCTCAGTATGGACAGGCTTTAGTTTATCACAATAATTATTTATACACGATTGGTGGGACGACAGGATATGCGTACTCTTGTGATATTCATAGGTAAGATATTGAAAAGTTTCTCAATATTATCTTTAAAAATGTGTTAATTGTGAGATTTTGTTAGGAAAATTGTGTCCAACATTAAATTTTAGCTTACAATTTACTAGTAGACGCAAAAATTATGTTTTTATTGCGTTCGTTTCCGGGTTATAGCGATTTCTATATTTTTTCCGCATCCACCGCTTTATTTGATGTTTATTCATGTAAATACGCTTGTTTTTGCTTGTTTTTCAATGTTTTTATGAAAAATATTTAAGAATTACAATATTATCTTAGTAAATTCAATAGTTCAGCTTATAATCTCACTTTTAAAGCAAAAATTACGTTTTTATCGAATTTAGTTTTCGAGTTACAGTGATTTTTACGTTTATTTTTTATTTTTCGAGCATTATTTACTCTTAATTCACTTAAAAACATGCGTTTTTCTTTGTTTTTCAACGTTTTCAAAAATATTTAAGAATTATGTACAATATTTTCTTAGTAAATTCAATAGTTTAGCTTATAATCTCCCTTTTGAAGCAAAAATGACGTTTTTATCGAATTTAGTTTTCGAGTTACAGTGATTTTTACGTTTATTTTTTATTTTTCGAGCATTATTTACTCTTAATTCACTTAAATACATGTGTTTTTCTTTGTTGTTCAACGTTTTCATGGAAAATACTTATGAATCATAATATTTTGTTAGTTTGTTTAAAGTTCGGCTTGAATCTATCTTTAGAAACAATAATTATACTTCTACTACATTTAGTTCCGAAATTATAACGGTATTTATTTTTATTTGCGTGTTTATAGCGTCATTCGGTCTTTATTTATGCGTAAATAAGTTTTTTAAATACTTTCATATTGTTTTCGATGAATTTATATCTATTTGATAAGCTTTTCATGATTTTATTGCTTTCAAAAGCTAAATCATAAATATTTACATTGATCCACTCTAACACTAACACTACCCATAAATTGATAACAATAATATTAATCTTTTTCCTTTTTTTGTTAAAGATTAAACTTAACAACCCGTGTCTGGGAGCAAGTCTACATATGTCAGGGAAACAAAGAGCACGAACCACCTGGACGCTACCGACACGAAGTGGCCTTCACCGGTACTGATGTGTACATCCTAGGCGGCGGCACCGCCGAAGTCGCCTACGATTTTAAAGAGTTACCAGTCTTCAACCTCGAAAAACGCGAATGGCGCTCAGTCAGAACCCACCCGGACGCAAATACGCCACATTATGGTCTCCCAAAAGGCCGTCGGTGTCATGGCGCTGTGCAAAATGACCAAGAAGTGTTCATTTGCGGCGGCAGTGACGGCACTGAAATCTTCACCGATTTATGGCGACTGGATCTCAGGACAAGCGTATGGACACGAATAGACACGTGTATATTACCGAATCCGACATATTTTCATTCGACTGCGGTTACCCCCGAGGGTAAATTAGTCATTTTTGGTGGAATCATCTCGCAAATGGGGCAGATCAAACGCAATAATTGGGTGTACACGACATGGCTGCGGATACCCAAGCTGAGCGAGATGTGCTTCGAGGCGTTGTTGCATTATCGACCAGTATTGACCAAGTATAACAACGATGAGTTGATCAGCATTGGCATGCCACGGCATTTCATCCATCGTTTACAGCAGTGACATATCTTACAATTTCGAATTTGACTGTAGACTGCACTTGAATTATATGATTATGATAATTTGAAGGAAATAATATAATATAACAAGTTGCAATGTCACAATTGATACAAGGCGTTTCTTGTAATGCGTAAATTGTTTGTGTTTTAAAAGCATTGTGTACAGTTTTATCATTCTGCATTCATTAAAACAGTAAACAATGTTAAATATTGAAATGTGCAACATGCTCAGTTTATTCCTACCTTTGTGTAATCAGACCATGCTTCTTGTTGTTAAACAAATGAGATATGCGAGTAAAGCCGTGTTTTTGTTGAGATAATGTGCTGTTTAATTAAAATTATCAAACAAGAGTCGAAAACATTCGTTTCTTGCGAAATATAGGAAAAGCGCATGCGCGGGAGGACGTTTTATAACCTATATTTGTATCCACAAGCTTTTTATTTACGTTTTTAACAGAAAAACATTAAAAATTTAGAAAAACTTTATTTCTGTTAGAGAAAATGTTAAAATGGCGATGCTATTCGCTGATTGGTTGTCTGTCACATGTCAAAACTTTTTCAAACATGGCTGACACTTCCGAACCTGAAAAATTAGTCTAAAGTTGTTTAAATTGCTGTTTTTATAAACTGTTGCAGTATAAATGATAATATTTGGCATGCTTGTGTAATTGTAGTTGTTATGTGGATAATGATAACAGGTAATTGTTTATAACAATACTCCGATTGTTATACTTAATAATTTTGTTTTCAGCATGCGCCATTTTTAACCGATAGTTTAATTGTGGAAATTTTTCTTGCAGTTAAATTAGGATATTCGCCTTGAAAACCGCCGCGGATACTGCGCAATGCGCGTGTGCAATCGGAGGCGGCAACAACGACGCCGCCGCACGCACGCTGGCTTTGTTCCCGCTTCGCGCCGATGGCCATAAATATCCGAATCGTCCCGTCCCGCGCAGCGCCGACGGGCGCTCGCTTCCCAAATCTCGTGAATTGTCCCTTTCTCGAGCCGCACGTCGCCCAAGGCGGCAGCCAGGCAGCGCAGCCGATAAATTAAAAAAAATTGTCACCCGTCACCGTTTCGTCGGTGTCGCCGCAGTCGCGCACGTCGTCCACACGTCTCGCCGCGCATTCGGCCGCACGTCGTCGAGTCCGTCGAGTCGAGCAGCGCTCGTTCGCTCGTCAGCAACAACCAACCCCCTTCGTGGGACTGCAACGCAACAACAACAACTCGACCAGTGTCATTCAAATCACAATGACGACAACGACCAGTGAGTGTTGAAGAGGCCCCACACATCGCCCGACAAGACCAACATGGGCAAAATCCAGTAGCGCACCAACATCGTCAGCACTACTACACCACACACAACGTCCATCTAATTTTCACCTGTGAAGGGTGAAATAAATTTTCAACGTTATTTTATTCCACATCGACTTGATAATTCGCAATCATGGATAAAGAAGAGAAGCGAGTGTATAAACTTGTGTTAACAGGCGGTAAGTTAAAATAATTTAAAACTCAGCCATGCACTTATTCATCATGCGGCTTTAACCTAAAATCGTATTACATCAGGTTGTTGAAATTGCGTTGTACTGAAGGTCACGCTGATTGTTTGTGCTTGCCATAAACTATTAACACCGCAATGTTAATTGCGGTTGAAATCACTCGTCAAATCCAGTGCGAATCTGGCGAAATCGACGGGAATAGACCACGTTTTTGGACGCGGGCACATTTCCACTGTTATGCAACCCAATATACATCTAATACACATGCATCACACTAATTTGTGCTATAATATAATAAACTATTTGTTTAAATTTAGGTCCTTGCGGTGGTAAAACAACAGGACAGTCCAGGCTGTGTACATTCTTTGAGAACTTGGGATGGAAGGTGAGCATGACCTCTATTTTAAATGACATACAATCAAATTAACGACTTTTTAAAAGAACAAGTATTTAGAAGCCATTTAAAGATTGCAAGTTAAAAACATTCAAACACAGAAAGACGAATGCTACACGAACAGAAACACAGGTATATTCTGTTCACATGACTCGTCTTTCTTTCTTTCTTTAAATATTTTTTGGGTCTTTTTGTTGAGAAATTGAATTTTTTCACAACCTGAATGTGAATATTTGGGGGGTGTAGCAACAACAATGTTGGCATTTCGTACTTGTTTGCAGGTATTCCGCGTACCTGAGACGGCAAGCGTGCTACTCAGGTAGGTATTTCCTCATCCATCATTATTTTCACGACTTCAAGTCTTAAAAATCAAACAAAAGCATTAAAAATTATCTCAAAGTAAACTCCAAGGCGTGAATTCAGATAAATAATTGATCGTTTTGTTATTTTTATGCTCATATTACATCCTTCGGTTTCATATTCCGCAAGTTTGTAATAGTAAATTAATATCTAAGCAAAAAAAAAACCGAAGGAACGACATGTCACAATGCGAAACTAATTGCGCTCTGTTTTGTTTGTTTCATTTTCCAGTGGCGGAATCAAATTCAGCGATCTCAGCGAAACGGAAGGTGAGAGACACCCACTTTTATCTTATTATTATTATTACTAGTAGTTGATTACAATTGTGCGCAATTATCCCCCCACACCACAACATCGATTACAAAACAAAACAAAATAACACCAAACAATCGTGTAATTAGGCCAGAGTTGACACACAATACGAATTGAAAATATCGCCGAGTGTTGATTATTAAATGCCGCGTTGCATGTTGGTTGCAACCTGCTGACAATTGATTAATTGGCGATTAATTTACGTCGCAGTGTGGGTTTGTTGTTATTTTTAGTATTGTTTACTTAATTCGATTGGGTCTCGAAGGTGAATTATGCTCGAACACGATATTCGCGTGCGCGTCGTATGTAGATTTTCGTGCGGCGCGGATCAACGAAAAAATTTATTAACGAATATTAATGTTTGTACAATAATCGGACGGCACACGTGAGCGGCGGAGATAATAGGGTTTAACGACTTTTCGAGGCGCAGTCAAGGTTGGGCTTCTTTATGAATCGATGACAGTTTTTTTACGAATAGGAATTTATTGCGTTTCCAATTATTGTGTGTAGGTAAAAATAACTCGGGGACAACTAATAGGAAAATTAATCTTTGTATTAGTTAGATTTGGTATTTATTCTCGGAATTTTTGGTAATTTGATTATTTTTATTAATATTCACAGGTTTTATTAAAGATTAGCTTTAGCCCGCGTCTTCGTCCCGGTAGTGTGTTATAAAAATTTGTGTAATTATCCCATAGAAAAGGGCTGTCTTTAGGGTTTTCCCGGCAATTATTTGAATTTTTCTCGACGTAAAAACCATTCTTGGACTTTAACGAACATTTAAAAAAAATAATTGTCCAAATTGGTCTAGGCGTTGTTGAGTTATGCGTTTACCAACAGATTTTCCGATTCATTTTTATATTTTAGATTATAGTTTTTGATTTAATTTGATATTGAATTTGAGTTAAAGTCTAGACTTTTAATATTTTCGATACTTTTATGGTTGAAGATAGTTTTCATGCAGAGTTTAAGGCTATCCTTATCAATTGTCATGGATATTTTGATTTAATACAATTTTGGCAGGTTCCATTTTAGGTCAAAACAGTTTTATTTAATCTGTGAGTACAATACTTCCTGCAAATTTTAAATTTTCTATTGTATGATTTAATCTGGTGCAGTATTTCACGAATGAAAACGTTTTATTTATTTATTGGCATCGAAAGAAACTGTGTCAGTATGTCTAGAATATGTACCAGACGATAACATTAATATAATTCTGCTGACAGCTTAAATTTTGATATCAAATGGGTCAGAAGTGAATTAAACCCGGAATTTGCGATTAAAAAATGAATAATTTGATTCTTAGCAGCCTTAACGCCGTGTTTATATTAAGATTAAAAAAATATCATGAAAGTAATAATATCCTACGGTAATATTATATTATAAGATACCGATTAATATTACGTACATAGTTGCAATTCGATTGAACAAAGTTTTCAACAAAACAAAAAACCCGATTGACGTTCACTTTTCTCTTTAAAATGTAATACGATGTTGAATTGAACTTCTTGCGATTAATATTAATACCAAGTAAGTCATGATGTCAACGCGGTGTTATTTTTGCTGTTATCGATTCCAGTTATGAATCAGCTGGGAAATAATATGACTTCGACACTTGTAAAATCCCTTTTTTAAACATTAACATCAATAACTGTTATGTCTGAGTTTAATGTTTAAACACACATTTTTACTGCTTCAGTAGCTGCAGAGTTTATTGAACTTCACAAAAAATAATCCAACTTTATTTCAGTCATTATCAGTTTTAAAATCTCTCATATTGTTTACCCAATACAAATAATTCTATAGATTTGTACAAACTGATTTTTTAAATATTTATTTTAAGCCTTCATAAAATTTTTGAGTCTAGTTTAGAGGTGTTCATATTAATCCATTGTGATTTATTGCACCAACGTCAAGAGATAAGCAATTTTTGGCTTCTCTCACATGTAATTTGTGCTAAATTTATTCTACTGTACTTAAACCTTTGAGAAAACTGCCTGTATGAGTCGGTATTGTGAATGTAAATTCTCTTCTTTAAGCAAAAAGTAGTTGCGTATTTACGTAGGTCAGAAATAGTGCCAAAATTCCTAATGGATCGTATAAATATTATGAATGAAAATGAAAATGTGTGCCGCGTACAGATGTGAATTAGCGCAGCGGCACGCACGTCAGTGTTGTTGCTGGTTGTGCGCTGAAACTTTTGCTAGCGTGGCAAATCACGTGCGGAGTTTACCACGTGCGTGATTAGTAAATTGCGCTTCTCATGCTGGCTGATGCAAAATTGTGCAATATGCACAATAACAGTAAACGGGAAATGCTGCGAATGTACGAGATATACGTCATTGTGAATTGTGAATGAGTTATCGTTATGATTGCTGCTATTTTAATTGAATTGAATCATTTGTGTGATTGTTGAAGGGGAAAAAGTTTGAGAAAAGTAAATTTAGAAATAATCTCGTTGAGAATAACAGGAAAGTAACATAAAGATATGTTCGAGAAACTTCAAAGTGATTCAAAGCGATTTTTTGAAACATGTTCAAATTTGTCTTGTCCATTTAACTTTTACATTTTCAATTCTATACTTCTGATCTAAAAATTCTTCAGCTTTTTTAAATGATAGATTTTTTAAAATCATTTTTTCACTGAATTTATTCTTCAAATGCCTATAACTTAGCTTAGCTTCAATAAATAAGGTTGAAAATAGTCAAAAATCGTAATATTTTAAGGAGATTTTTAACATTTCGTGCTTTGTGAAAATAATATTTTTGTTTTGTTTTTGCAAATAATAGAACAGAAAATTTATTGATTTTGAAATTTATTCTGACAAAATTTAACTGAACTATTGCTTTTTAAAAGTTAATTATTAAGTCTTTGAAAATTTACACTTTTTCAATATTTTTATTATTAAAATGTCTAACTTTCCGAAAATGAGTTGATTTGGACTTTTTGTGTATATTTTTCGTTTAAACACAGTTTTTCATGAAGTAAGATTGAAAAATAGTCTAAAAAGTACATATTTTCATTAAAGTTTCAAAATGTTTACATTTTTCAAACAATAATTACATTTTTTCAATTAAAAGTCCCACAAGTATTGATTTTGAAATATACTTTGACTAAAGTTTAACCAAACTATTTCACAATCAGGAAAAAAAACTCTTACTAATTTGTTTAGTTAAAAAAGAGGCAGTTGTCACGTATTTTAGTCCAAGGTTATTATAATATAAATCACATTATAATGATTAAATGATCATGAAAAGAGTTATGCATTACGCAAACATGATGTTCATATTCGTATTTTATTTTGACTGCAATTTATCTACTTTCAACTCTAGACAGCCAAAATACCATTTAGTTTATTTTCCGCTTTAGTGACATTCTAACAGTCTAATATTTTATAAACCTTTTTGGTTTTTGGTTTTATTTCAAATTTAAGTAATCTCATTAACATAAATAGTTTACATGGAATTTCGTCTACTTTAAATAAATTACAGCTATAATCAAACATGTCACATTACAAACATATTTACTCTATAATACCCGAAGGCATACAAAGCATTTTTCAAATAATACAATAATATACTGTACGATTGATAGATTTATATCTGTACATATTTGAAATCATTAGCGGTACTTTCAAAAGAGTTGTGTAATGAGTGTTTTTTTTTTTACTTGGGTCAAGTGTAAAAGTTCGACAACTTTGTATCGACACATACATTTTTAGTTTTAAAATCGTCTGTTTCTTTGTTACTTAATACAAACTCTAAAATAAAAGTGTCACTCCAAAAGTACAAAAAATGTAAATTACTCGAACTTCAACAATTTGATAAGAAAAGTGTTTAAGTTTCGAGTAGTCACGAAACATGTAACGCATTAAACGTCGATATCGCGCTTTTTAAACTTTGCATTTGCATGCAAATCGCTGTTACCTATTGCAAAACTTATCATTATATTATGTCGGCTGCAATTTTAACATTTACAAAACAATTGCATAAATTTCTATATCGATATTATATTTTATTTGAAGTTGGTGACACGCGTCTGTTACGATGTGTCACATGACATTTTTCGCACTCTGGTTACAAATAATTAAAAACGCGTATTGTTTATGTTGTTGACGCGATAAAACACTAACTCGGCCGAAATGTTTCCACATTGTTTACAAATAATTCTTCGATTAAATCGATGAGTAGTACTCGCGTGAATGCCAGTGGATATAAACAAATGTCTGGAGCGACGCCAGTTTAATTACGCGGTAATGAATCAGTAAAATCATCATATTTTGTCGATCGACAATTTAATTTTTACAACTGATTTTGTTTATTTTATGACCTCAAATTTGCACTCAAACAATATTGAATTTCCTGCGCAAAATACGCATAAATATTTGTTTTATGAATTAATCTTCAAGTACATCAGCAAATATTGAAATAGATGAGAGATACATCGATATCGATAAATATTGAATCAACAAATTGATAATTTCTGATTTTTTTCTGAGTGAAAATAGCAAATCACCTGAGTTGGACAAGATGGCGGCCGTACGCGCACGCGGACAGACCTATTTAGAAACGTCTGCGCTAAAAATACGCTAAAGTCCTGATTGAGCATCGTCTTGAACGCCGGCCAAAATATTTCCGCCACCAGAGTGTTGAGCTTTTATAATATAGACGCTAATCCTCATCATGATGCTGCGCTCTGGTCGACTGAGAGCAGCGGAGAAATCTTTTCGCACGCGTCGCGTTATGTTTTATTCTATTCCTATCTTTGCGCTAATGTTAAAGTTAAAATAATACATTGGCGGCGCGCGTTATGGGGTCGAATTGTTGGCGATGGCCGCCCGCATTGGTGCGGCGCGTATTTTTGGGCGAGAAAATATTTTCGGGAAACGCACGAAAAAGTTTACAAAGTTTAAAAACTTGCGGTGACAACTGCGAGTTGGAGTTTATGATTACTATTATTATCAGCGTGATTAATTGAGTTAGGGAAGCAGTCTAAGGCTTCTAGATGTTATTTTTACTTATATTATGGCTTCAGATTGTATTGATTTTATAAAAATCACTGTAATACACACGTGCCAAGTGTGTGTTTAATTATTTATGACTTGCAATATCATTGCATGTAATTGCGACAGATTTTGTAATTTAAAATCGATTAGATTGCAAAAATTCAAGTGTTTAAGTTGCCAACGTCAATGTAATTACTGTAGAAACACGTGTTTTGCGTCGGTGCATTAGCACTCTGTCATAACCTAAAAAAACAATTTTATGGAAATTATTATTGAAATAAGACACAGATTTACACAATACAACATTACCTTGACTTGATTTTTTGTTTTTCTTTTCTTTTGTATCACTTCATGCATTTATTTTAACAATGATTTTCTTTTTGATTTTAATCGGTAACAAACAATATGCAATCAGTCGAAAAAGAGCGCCGTTTGTCTCTCTTTGGCGAGCTGCACAATACGGACGACTGCGAAGAATGCTGCCGGGTGGCGTTTACGGGTAGCGAGGGTGAGAGACAAACGTAAATCAGAGATCAATGCATCCATATTGTATTGCTAACCGAATACATTACATTACGATTGTCCTCTTCTCATTTTGTACCTGATTCGCGTTGTTGTAGCTAACTGGTACGCTAATTAATTTAGCACCGTCTATCCGCCATGTTTACACCTAAAAATCATAATTTTGTGTTAATTTGTGTTGTGTTTTGTGTTTGCAGCATTGAAATTTCAAGAGAATTTATTACGGACTATGATCCAGATTGAAAACACTTTCTTCGAACTTGGAAAAACCTGCAAGCGCAACTGTATGATTATTTGTGATCGTGGTGCTATGGATGCCTCGGCGTTTATCTCCAAGGATAAATGGGAGAAACTTCTCCGGGATAATTCTTGGAATGATGTTGAGCTCAGAGATAATCGATACAATCAGATTATTCATATGGTTTCGGCTGCTAATGGTGCTGAAGAGTTTTACACAACTGAGGTTAGTTTTGTATGACATATAAAAGCGGCCATTTTGAAATTGATTTATTTCTTACTTTAGGATCATTCATGTCGTTCCGAAGGTGTTGAATTGGCAAAAGAACTTGATTACAACGCTGCTGCCGCCTGGATCGGTCATCCATACTTTGATGTCATCGATAACTCGACCGATTTTGACGGTAAAATGCGTCGTATGATCGGTTCGGTTTGTAACAAGATCGGATTGGACACCGGCGATCGCTTGTTGAATACATCTCGCAAGCTGAAGTTTCTTATCAAAGGCCCTCTACCGGAGAACAAGGTGTTTCCACGCTTCCAGGACTTTGAAGTGGTGCATACCTATCTGCAGAGCAACTCGCCCAATCAGGTGCGCTTGCGCAAGCGCGGACAGAAAGGTGAGAATCGAAAAGTATACGCCATCAGATACATCTAAATTGTATGTTTTAAATTAAAACAAGTTGCGATTGTTTGCTCTACATGAGAAAAACAAAATTGAACGATTAACATTCTCTGTTAGTTTCCTACTAATTGCTCTGCAAATTTTATACAGACCTGAAACGCGGTCTCACCTCTTGTCCTCTTCTCGTGCTTGCAGGCTATTTCAGTTACATTCACACTGTGCGCCGGCAGCGCGAACCTGGTGGTCAGATTGTCGAAGTAAAAACGCAGATCACGCATCGTGACTACATCAACCATCTTGCGCAGAAGGATAAGTCACATTTCACCATCTACAAGAAGCGTCGTTGTTTCCTGGTGAACAATCAGTACTTCCAGTTGGATATCTATGAAGAACCAGGGCATCCGAGATGTAAAGGTTTGATTCTTCTTGAGACTTATTCTGCGCTTGATTATGCCGTGGATAAATGGCTGCCGGAGTTTTTGAATATCGAGAAGGAAGTCACTGGAAATCCGGATTATTCCATGTATAATCTGTCACTGCGGGAGGATTGGAAGACGTCGAAAAAATTTTGGAGATCCATACCAGGTATAATCATAATATTATGTTATTTTAATGGATATTATTTAATTTTGTGTTTTTGTTCTCTAGATTCGGAGAGTCCACCAATCTCTGAGCCGCACTTACCTGCCGAGCAGAAAACCAACGGACATCTGTACACCGGCAGCCAGTTGAATTTTAAACTAATTCAACCGACGAATGGTCTGCCGGACATGAAGCAGATGAAGCCGGAAATCTATTAACGTGTAAATCACGCTATGTATTCGACGATTTACTTAATTTTCTTTTGCGGTCGTTTTTATTTTTTAATCGTATTTTATTTTCCTTATTTGATTCTTGAGTAGAGTATGGATTCTTTTGATCTTTACTTGATTACGGTTTATTTTGCTCAAATAATTGTTCGGTTTTTGTTTCTACCGTATGTAAGTACAAGCAAAAAAAAACGTGTATGTGTAAATGTCGTTAGTTTTAATTAAGTTAGTGATAATCTTGATAGTCACGTGGGATGCTAAGTTTGGTTGGAAATTTTGATACACTTTTGGTGCCAATGCAATCCGATTCTAGAATTTTTTCATTGTTGATTCTCTCAGTGCCTGTCGAAACACTTTTGTTGCGCAATCAGGCCAAAAACGCTAAGACCAATCTATTATTAATATGACCGGGATGAAGTGGATGGGTTTTGAAAGGCAGTATTTCTTAAAATGAGTGTATACATATTAGCACCGATACATAGCCACACACACCACATGGTGGTTCTAGTTGAATAGTTAGTCGAAAACTATTTATCAGTCAGAAATTTTAGTGGAAATATACTTGTTAATTGTTAATGAAAGAAGAAAAAAAAACACGCAGATGCAACCTAGTTAGCGTGGCAATATCAAAGACATTAGATTTAGAGAATCGTAGGCAGTAATAATTTGGAATTTTTGAAGTAACGCAAAGAAGCACTCGGTGTTTGTCTCGAATGATTACAATGTGCATCAATGTACATAAATATTGATGCGCATTGTAAAACCAGTGGTTTCGAGTGCTTCACATGAATCGTACCTGGATATATCAGAACACTTGCACAGATATATTGGTGACTTAAGTGGTATTAATAAATTTTTAATGACAAATATGAAAATAAATTTCTATTTTCGTATGATACGCTTATAATAAATTGTACGCGTGCGCGCGCGCGGTGTCTCGATTTTAAACACACTAATCCTTCGAGAACATTTACCTACTAATGAATGTGATTGTCGATGAATAATCGGCATATTGTTTGATATGTTATAACATGATGATTGTGGATTATGTAACCAGCTGGGTTCTCTCGACTTATTGATGAAACAACCAACAACAATTGTATTACTGTAATACTACTACAACTAAAAAAGAAGCAAAAACACTTGTATCGCCTTTTTCTATGGGTATTTTTTGATGACGGAATTCAATTTGAGAGCGTTGAAGATGTATGATATATACGCTGATGTAACATATAAATATTTAAGCATTCGAAACTTGTAAACAGAAAATCATCTCAACTATTTTTGTATAAACTGCAGGCACGAAATTTATTTGTCAGACCTGCGAACGAAGTGTAATCCAGTCAGAAGCAGCAGTCGAACAGTCATAAAATAAAGTATTCTCTATCACTAAACATACAAATGTAATGAAATATGTTATGTTTAGTTATTTAGAGTAAATAGTGATATGATTTTTGTAGTGCGAATTGTTTTATCTCATAAAACATTTAATTTCATGCAAATAACTGCTAAGAATTCGTAAAACATTCAAAAAGCGACAGTTAACCTAACATTTTAGGTATGCAACCCTCTAGAAAGCTTTATTTTCTGTTGGATTCCTTTGAAAAAGATGAAATGCGATCCACAACGATAAAATTTTAATTTTAACTTTTTTAGTCATAGAACTTAAGTTTTTATGTTTAAACACTCATTCTTGATCAACACAAAATGGCGTCAATATAATAGCCACCATTAAACAAAAATATCTGGGTTTTTAAACAAAACACACAAAACTCAACATTAATCGAATTTAATGTGTCTACAAACATTTTAAGTTAAACGTTTCAAAATCTTAGGTACATAATATTTAAGTCTCCTCATTTGCATTGATATTACACCCTAAATCTAAATTACCACTAATTACTGATGATGATTATGATTATTCTTAAGTTTCTGATATTGTTTGATTACTTTCTTTCCAGGCTGCAGTCTCTGTGATAATCCCGGCCGTTTTCTCTTGTTGTTCCCCATAGTTGTACTCAATTCTTCATCTGATATGTTTCCATTCGTTTCTTGTAATCTTGCGTTGTGTTTTCGTTTCGGCCCTGTATTGTCACTCTGACACACCACAGTCTCCTGAATCTGATTCTCTGCAGCCAGTTGTGCTGTGCTCTTTTGCAGATCTGAATCATGTGCATATTTGCAGTTGTGGCCAAACCGACAGCGTCCTTTTCGATAATTCCAGCAGACTTTTTTCCCGTTGATAGTAATGGCCGCTCCGTTATCCACCATCTTTACATGCTTCTCCAGAGCCAATTTCTTGGCTTTTTCAGCCTCAACAAACGGATTTGAGAAGACTGATGTGGTTGGAAGGTAGCCATTGTTGTCTTTTGCTAGGAAGCCTGGTATGGGCAGTTTATCAGCTGATGGTAATGGTGTATCTTGGTTTGGTAAACTGAAATGTTATGCAGCTGAAGGATTTTTAAACACTCTTTAACTAACACTACGCATTCCGAATTTGGGAGATGGTTTAGGCGGACTTAGTTTCAATACATTTTAGTGCTGTATACATTACCTAGTTAAGTTATTGCCTTTCGTTTCTTCTTCATCTTCACTTGAACGCCCTGAACTCTCTGGCGAATCTTTATTTCCATTGAAATTATCAGAATTATTCGAGTTTTCAGAATCTGAATCACCATACGCAGCGACCAACGACATGATTATTAATTGATTGAGGTTAGGAATTGATTTTTAATTTAAAAAATTCATTTGCTTACTGCTTGGCTTATAAATTATAAAACGATAGTACAATGTTGATTGGCATCACCCAAGTTATTTTTAACAATATTAATTTGAAAATGATTCTCTTTAGCTTCCAAAACTAATCTAACATTAGGCAAAGTCTGCCAATACTTCCCACCATAAACTTTATCACCCTCAACAGTCAGTAAACTAGTGATAACAAAACAAATATGATACTCTACAGCCATTAATCTCATAACATTGATTAAACAGTTCAACAACATGTTATGCTTCTCAATTCTTATGCTAGAATATAAAATGGCTGTTAATGAATCAATCACAACTACTCTCACTTTTGTTTTCTTCCTTTCAAGTTTTTGCTTGAGTTCATACATGCCATCAATTAATTGAACAATGTCCTTAACTTGCCCAACGAATAAATTAGCAAATATTTCGTCTTCTTTACCAATACCAAATTGTTTATCACAGATATACTTTAAATATAAAGGATTGAATGTGAATTTTGTGTCATAATACATGAGAGTTTGCTGATTTTTGTGTTTCTCTAAGAAATCAAGCATGAATTTATAAATAAACATTGGTAATTGTTGTGCGGATCGTGTGCAGACTTCATAAATGCTTCCAGTGTAAAAACCTCCACCCAAAATGGCATCTAAACTGTCAAATAAAATTGTTGTTACTTTTATTGTTATTTTATTCATGCTATGATTCATACTTGGAATGATTTGTGGAAATAATTGCTGTTTTTTGAAGCATTTCATAGTAGTAGTCCAATCCGTTACGTGTGACTGCCGCGTTTTTGTTTAAAATGTGTTTTCTGATGACAAGAATCGATTTGAATGGTAGTTTTGTGATTTTGCTCAAAACCTGTGCGTCTTGCTCCAGAAATTGGTAAATCGTGGACACACACTTATCTCTTAAAAGTTTAATCAACTCTTGTGTTAATAACGGATGTACTTCCGTTGTTAACTCAACCATTGTTTAAATTCTTAAATTCTTTAAGGTTATACCGAATACAAACAACTTTTTATTTTTGTTTTCACCGCGCGTAAACGTTAACGTTTCAGTTTTAAATCCGCCGCTTTTTGATTCGTGTGAGATCGAGCACGTTCGAAGCGGAAGGCAAGCGCTTGCATGTACTGCGCAGATGCGGATATGGCTGCGCGCGCAAGCTACTAGGCGGTACGGTGCGGCGCGCGGCACTGGCCATTCGTGTAGAAGCGCCAGTCGCCATGTTTGGATAGGATGAAGCGTCCTTCTCTGCGAACGTGTAAGATGCAACGAACACGAATGTGATTCATTTCGTGCGTCAAGCGTTGCATTCGACGACTGGCCGTCAGTCGACACGATCCGTGGCAGTGTTTTCAAATGTGGATGGGCCACCAGTGCGCCGATATTCGCGGATTTCATGATGGTAAGTTTCCGTTTTTGTTCGCTTTCGATTAGAAAATGGCGTCACCTCATCGGTATGCGCTTCGCTTTGTGCGCCGGGGCGATTTGATTGCGTACGTTGTTTTTCGGTAAATAACCGGCGAATCGACGCCCGGCGTCGAAAAATTAGATTATCACTATTAAATATAATGGCTTCCTGTTATTTTAACGTTTCTTTGCGCTTTTATCTTAGCTACATTGGATAGCGTGCTACCAAATACAGGCGGCGGCGCTGGCGATAGTCAAGCGCCGATAGCCGCATAGCTTTGCGACAACCGATGCGTGGTGCAATATTTAGAAATTATTGTACAATTTCATTTTAGAATAAATAAAGCGCGGCTTTATTTTAGAATTTCTGATATGAGATTGTAGTGATATTTGAAAATTTTAATTTGGCGCCTTTTTATTTTCAAACGTGGAGTAGAAAAAGTTTTGAAGGTGATCTTGAATTTTCCCTCCATTTCGAGCTTGTTTGATTTCAGATGCCTATTATTCGTTTTAAATGGGAAACGATTGACCTTCGACAAATACTTGCAAAGTAGGCGATGAGTGATGAAACACCGGGGGCTGGACAGAGTGCCCTGCCCCGGGAGGGCTTGGCATCCAAGCCGGCGGTGGTTCGTAACGTTCAGATGGCAGGTGGGCAGTACGTCGTCACATCGCAAAGTTCAAACCCTGCGTATATACCTCAGGTAAGTCGTTAAACAGCGCTAAACATCGAAATTAAATTTAACGTTGTATTTTCTTTCATCATTAGTCAGTTGCTGGTTCACAACAAGGCATTCAACGTATTATTAACATAAGTCCAACAAAAGTTAACCAAACAACGCCATTGCGACCCAGTTTGACCAATCAAAGTATTGTTCAAGCCCTTACCAAGACCAGGTCACCAGCCAGCAATGTGCGACTACTGCTTCAAAATGCCAACGACACGACATCAACCCCAGCCCCTCGTACGGCACCCAAGCGATTTCTACCAACTCCGCAAGACAAGAAGGAAACCTACGCCACGAAACTGCAGCGCGTCCTCAATCATCGCAATGTGCGCTCGAAGTACGTTCGTGAGAAGTATAACGAGCACTTGTTGGAGATGTACCACCTGGAGTTGGGAGGCAGCTTGCTGGACTTGTACCAGTTTGCCAAACGACCGAAAACCGCGCAATTTCTCTTGTATATGAAAGAGAATAGTATCGATCCCAAAGATGTCGAAGAGGCCACCACTCCGCCGATTCCGACGGCTACGGCGGCCAGCTCCCTGCCTGGTATGTCAAGCAACACCAGCACGAACACGGCGACTACTTCTGCGATTATGAACTCCTCCACGCCGGTGTCGAGTCCTGTCCCCAGTGCGTCAAAACCGCCACTGGATACAAAGACTCCGACCGTGAAGGTACCCAAACAACCCACGGCACCGACAACGCCCACCAATCCAGAGCAGATTGTTGAAAAGGCAAAGCACGAAGCTTATATCGTGCAGCGCATTACCGATCTGCAGAAGGAGGGTCTCTGGACGGAGAAGCGTTTGCCTAAAGTGCAGGAAATGCCGCGGGTGAAAGCGCATTGGGACTACCTGCTGGAGGAGATGGTATGGCTGGCCGCTGACTTTGCGCAGGAACGCAAGTGGAAGAAGGCGGCGGCGAAGAAATGCGCGCGAATGGTACAGAAGTACTTTCAGGACAAGGCGCAGGCGGCGCAAAAGGCCGAGAAGGCGCACGAGCAGCACATGCGACGCGTTGCCGCCTTCGTCGCTAAAGAGATTAAGAACTTCTGGGGAACGTCGAGAAGTTGGTTGAGTACAAGCAAAACACACGGCTGGAGGAGAAACGCAAACAAGCGCTCGATCAACATCTCAGTTTCATCGTGGACCAGACCGAGAAGTACTCGCAATTACTTGCGGAGGGCATGAATAAGCCGATTGCCGAACAAAATAGCACCTCGAATCCGGCATCGAATGCTAATTCTGATGGTAAGATATTTTCACAGAATTGAATTTTAATGCTCTATATTAATATGATGATTCGATTTAATGAAGGAATAAACATCCATTCAGGTTTTTCCTAGTAATGATTACATCGAGGCATTTGTCTGAAATTTCAACTTAAAGATTACAATAATATTTATTTTGAAATGATATCATTTTAATATCGTTGTTACTTATTTCAGATGAATTTCGTCCAGATATTGACAGTACTGATGATGAGGAGACGATTGCACAAGAGGAGGCTCAAGACGAAGGCGAGAAGAGTGAGGAGATTGCTGCGTTGCAGCGGGAATCGCAAATGGATTTCGATGACTTCTTAAGTGAATTGCCAAAGGACTACCTGATACACAGAGACAAGATTCGACTCAGTGAGTCATCGGAATCTGTAAGTAAACACTTGATTTTTTCTTTCTTTATTTACGTTCGCTTATTTTTAACATGATGACTTAACAATTATGAGGGTATTGTATCCATTCATAACAATACCTATCAGTGAAGACAATGAGGCATTTGTCTGATTATTTCCCTCTTAAATTACACTTAAATCAAAAATTACACGTAAACAGATGATTGATTAATTTTTTTTATTCAGAGCGATTCCAATGAAGCGTCTACGACTGCTTCCACAACTAGTAAAACGAAAAAAGTCATTGACGAGGATTTCACAATGGACTCTAGTGGAGAAGATGACGAGAACACTATACAAGAACAGGAGCAAGCCGAAGGCGAGCAAGATCATCAGGCCGAAATTGACGACTTGAATGATGAGGCAGAGATGGACATTGAGGAATTGCGGCGGAAGTATGCGAACATGCAGTCACCACCACCCGACGAGAGTTCCAATATGACGCCGACCAGTGGCGATGAGGCGGCAACGTCAGATCAAGAGCGCGACGATGATGATGTTTCGGGTGAGAGTGAAAGCGAGGATGAAGTCGATGAGGACAAGATGTCCACGACGTCCGAGAAGGAATCGCGTACGGAAATCGGCCTGAAATCACTCTTGGACGATTCCAAGGAAGGAGAGGAGATCAAGACTGATAACAACGATCTGATTAACGATGCCGCCGCCATCGCCGAGAGTATACAGCCGAAGGGTAATACTCTGTCATCTACAAGTGTAAGTATTTAATCTTTTCTTGATACTTAAATTTTGGTTTAATGATGAGTTCACGGTCTGACGATGTAGATAATCCATTCATAATCTCATCGGT
Organism: Dalotia coriaria; assembly: GCF_025399875.1. NCBI lineage: Eukaryota > Metazoa > Arthropoda > Insecta > Coleoptera > Staphylinidae > Dalotia > Dalotia coriaria. Next base: position 10,038,607 of record NW_027045445.1, read on the forward strand.
ATATGATTAGCTTGAGGCATTTGTCTGATGTATTAAATTTTGCACAATTTTATTTATTATCTTATTTAATTGTTTTCTAATTTAAGTAAATTTTTGTTTAGGTCGTTACACCGATTCCGTTCCTGTTGAAATTCACACTGCGAGAATATCAACACATTGGTCTTGATTGGCTGGTGACGATGTTCGAACGCAAGCTGAATGGCATATTGGCTGATGAGATGGGTTTGGGTAAAACCATCCAGACGATTGCGTTGCTCGCGCACCTTGCTTGCGAGAAAAGCAACTGGGGCCCGCATCTTATAGTCGTACCCACATCGGTAATGCTCAATTGGGAAATGGAGTGCAAGAAGTGGTGTCCTGGCTTCAAGATCCTCACGTACTATGGCTCGCAGAAGGAGCGTAAGCTGAAGCGTACCGGTTGGACGAAGCCTAACGCATTTCACATTTGCATCACCTCGTACAAACTGGTGATTCAAGACCATCAGAGTTTCCGCCGGAAAAGTGGAAATATCTCATCTTGGACGAGGCGCAAAACATTAAGAACTTCAAGTCGCAACGATGGCAACTGTTGTTGAACTTTCAAACACAGCAGAGGTTGTTATTGACTGGTACACCGCTGCAAAATAATCTGATGGAGCTGTGGTCGTTGATGCACTTTCTGATGCCGAATGTGTTTCAATCACATCGGGAGTTCAAGGAGTGGTTTTCGAACCCGGTGACTGGCATGATTGAAGGCAATTCGGAGTATAACGAGAATATCATCAAGCGATTACACAAGGTAAAAATAATTACCAAATATATTGCGTGTTAGTTACAAAATGATGATTCGATTGACTGATGGAATAAACATCCATTCAGGTTTTTCCTAATAGTGATTACATCGAGGCATTTGTCTGACGTATTTTGCTTTCACATTCAGTGTAACACAAAATATCACAAATATTTAACTGTTGCCTATTATTTCAGGTGCTAAGACCGTTTTTACTACGACGGTTAAAATGTGAAGTGGAGAAGCAGATGCCCCAGAAGTTTGAGCACGTCGTCATGTGTCGCTTGTCTAAGCGACAAAGATTTCTCTACGATGACTACATGTCTCGATCGAAGTAAGTTATTTTCTTTAATGTTTTGAAATTTACTTCCTCATCCACTGTGATTGATTGTTTCCGGTCTTTCACAATTTCACGGGAAGAATATTAAAGTTATACTTTTACCAACCGATTTTGTCTGATCAGTGACAAAAATCGGGTGACTTGTATAAAACATTCTTTAAAATTCTTTTAAAAATAGCTAGTTATTAAATATTAATTATCTCTTGTTTCTAGGACGAAGGAAACCCTCTCGACCGGAAACTTGCTCAGCGTTATCAATGTGCTCATGCAACTACGAAAAGTGTGCAACCATCCTAATCTGTTCGAGGCACGCCCGACGATCTCGCCGTTTCACTGCGAGGGAATCGTGCAGCACGTACCGGCTATAGTCTACTCGGCGTTAGATTACGACGTGTGGAAGGTAAGCATGATTGTGTTGTAAATGTCACGCCTTCCGGATCATCCAACTGAGTCTTTATATTCTGTTGGATTTATTTTAAATTTGAAGGCAGAGTAAAAACGTGTTAAAGGTGTGGATGTTGTTTGAATCTAAATAACGCCCTCAATCATAACTCGAACAATATTTCTTTGGTGATGTCATTTTTGTATTAAAAATTAATTTCGTATTTCTTTAATTTTAGAACGTAGACCTCAAAACTATAGGTTTGAATCTACTGCACTTGGAGTTTCACTTTGGTGCTTATCAGTGTTATCGTCAGCGGCAGTTAAAAACTACTAGAAAACTTATCGAAGTAATTTCCACTCGTACTAAGCCACCTTCATGCCCACCGTCGAGATTATGCCTGAAAGTGCATCGAAATCCAGTTAATAAAGCCTCGTCGATAAAAGATGAAGTTAAATCAGCACCGAAAGTGAAACTGATTCAACATCCAGGTGGAATTAAAGGTATTCACTTGAATTTAAATCTTTACTTTTTTACCTTCTGAATATTTCGACTTAATTTACTCATAATTGTTGGAATATTTTATCCATTGAGGGTTAGATTAATGATGAATTACAGGTGTGGAAGTTATTGCTTCATAAATAACATCCTCAATCATAATTCATACAATTTTATTAATTTATGTTTTGTTGGAATGTTGATTTTCTAATATTTCGTATTTTCTTGTTTAGCTGTGCAAATAGCAACTGGATCAACAACCCCAACAACAGGTACCATTAATTTATCCAGTGTTCTAACACCATCCGTACCAAGTTATGCTCAACTCGTGGAAACTCTCACAGGCAAACACATCCTGTTCACGCCCACCTGCAACATCAATACAAACAGCATGGGTATTACGGGCACAACGACTGTAATGACATCAAGCGGACAAAAACTTACTCTGTTGCCCAAACAGTCGATAGCATCCACCACACCGAACAATCAATCATCAGCTATTGCAAAGGCAGTTGTAAAGGTGCAGCTCACATCATTGCCTAACAATGCGGGCTCGCCAATCGCCAAAGACAACATTAATGTTGACGTTACGCCAGCGCGTAAATCGATTGACTCGAAGTTTATTGAACGGCTGTACATGCAGGCGCCGAATAGCAATAAAAGTATTGATGTACGGTATGCGTCAACGTTCAGTCAGAGCGAAGACGAGAAGGATGAGGAAGATGCAGAGACGTGGCAGAGCTATAAGCTGGATCAACTGGCGCGGTTCAATGAGACGCGTTGCTCGGGCGAACCAATTTACGGGATGGATTTGTTAGAGAGTTTGAGGAAATTTGGATCCGCTGTAAGTGCGAATAATTCATGGAGCAATGGCAGGCGAGTGTGTCATGAAGTGCAGTATGGTCTGAATGAACGACAAACGTCGGATACGTTGAAGGAAATCATCTACACACCGACAAAACTTATAGAACAACTTAACTATATATTTGACAGGTATGTGTAACTTTGTTATTTTTTTTTATTCTTCATTCCTTTCTCATCCAATGTAGTTGATGACTTCCAAGTCTTCTACAATTTCAAAGAAAGGAGATCGAAAGGATACTTTTACCAACCGATTTTGACTAGTCAGTGCCAAAATTGGGTGACTTGTATCAAACATTTTATTTAATCTTTTATCATTTTATTTTGCTGTTGCACATTGAGCAATTCTTAAGATAATTTTTCATTTGCAGATTTATTGTTTACGTGCCTTCTGCCTACGCGCCTGAACCCGAGCTGCAAGTGTGGAATCCTAACCCAAGCACGTACTGGGGCCGAATACAGGAGCGCAAGCAGTTTGCGCTGCAGCTGAGCGAACCTACCGAGCCGCTGCATCACATTGCGTCCAGCATGATAACACAGTTTCCGCATCCGCGTCTCATACAGTATGACTGTGGCAAATTGCAGACGCTCGACCGGCTGCTGCGACGACTCAAGTACGGTTCGCATCGCGTGCTCATTTTCACGCAGATGACAAAGATGCTGGACGTGCTGGAAGCGTTCTTGAATTTCCACGGACATATCTACTTGCGACTTGATGGATCGACACGAATCGATCAACGACAGGTTAGTTGTCAAAGCAAAATAAATACGAACCATTTCTATTCACGCATTGACGATCAGTAAGCTGTAGACTTCGGTTATTACTCTTACTTTTGCATCAATGCAAGATTATTTGTAACTGGGATGTCAGCAGGCTTTTATGTTCTACTATTAAAAGTCCTCTAGAACTCCGCAGACATTTCTTTTATTTTAAATCATTAGTTTAAATTTGGATGTTTGAAACTTTTTAAAATAATAAATCATGGCTTTGTTTATAGATACTCATGGAGCGTTTCAATGGAGATCCGAAAATCTTCGCGTTTATCCTTTCGACACGCTCTGGTGGCGTTGGTGTGAATTTGACGGGCGCAGACACTGTGATATTTTACGATTCCGACTGGAATCCGACCATGGACGCGCAGGCACAAGATAGGTGTCATCGAATCGGGCAGACACGAGATGTGCACATCTATCGCCTGGTCAGCGAGATGACCATCGAGGAAAACATCCTCAAGAAAGCCAATCAGAAGCGATTATTGGGTGATCTTGCTATTGAGGGTGGCAACTTTACTACTGCATACTTCAAGAGCGTGAGTGTTAATTATTATTTTATTCACTGCCAAGTCCCTAATGAATTGTTTATAACTCAACTTGCATGTTGTTTTGTTTATTCTAAGGGAAATAATAAATTGAGTTACGGGTGTGGTCAAAGTGTCTAAAATCTTATGGTCCTCAATGTTAATTCAAACATTACTTTGAATGAAGATGATTTAGTGTTGGGATTGTTTATTATTGTTATATTAATGTTTGTAATTTATTTTGCAGACAACAATTCAAGATCTATTCAGTATTGATCAGAGCGAACAATCAGCGGCGACACGTATGTCTGATGTCATTGCAAGTAGTCGCGAGCGTGAAAAACACGCTGAGGAGACGTCTGTATCAGCATCGGACGAGAAGTCTGCGATGGGTGCATTGGAGAGTGCTCTAGCCGCTGCCGAGGATGACCAAGACGTCATTGCTGCCTGTACAGCAAAGGCGGAAGCTGTAGCTGAACTAGCAGAGTTTGACGAAAACATCCCTCTTGAAGATAAGGAAGACAAAGAAAAAGAGCCAGAAATCAGCAAGGCAGAGCAAGAAGTTGTCAATCTCATCAAACAAGTAAGTTTTTTTTTTGCATTTTTATTGAAGAATTATTTCTATTAATATTTTTGTTTTGCCAGTTAACGCCTATCGAGAGGTACGCAATGCGATTCATCGAAGAGACCGAATCCGCTTGGTCAGTCGAACAACTTGCAGCCGCCGAACGCGAAATTGAAGAGAAGAAGCGTGAGTGGGAAGAGAACCGCATAGCGACAATGCGCGAGGAGGAGGAGCGTCGGGCGCGCGAGCTAGAGGAAGAGAGCGAGCTTCTCACGTTTAGCCGCGAGGACGCAACGAATCAGGTCAGCAAAAACCAAAAACTAAATAATAAACCGCCTCGCGAACGCAAAGCTTCTAAAGCAACGGTACCGACGCTGGATACGTCGAATAATAAGCCAACTCGTGGCAGTAACGCAACAAATCGTGTAGTAAATAACGCTGATCGACGTTTAACGCGTTCACACCCGCGCATCTCTCATACAAGTCCCGAGCCTCCCGAGGAGGAGGCGGTGAACGGTAGTAAATCACCGCACACTGCCAAATCCGAGTCGGAGGACGACTCTTCTGACTTGGAAGACTCACAGCCTCTTATCCAAATTCAGAAAGCAGTTAGTCCTAAGATCAATAAGTTAGATCATAATTCTCCTCGTACGCGATCGCGTGGTACGGTCGCAATCGATCTGTGGACGCTGGACGTGAGTCCAATTCTACCCGGTGTCAAGCCGACGAAGCGCTCCACTCCGCACATTCGGCGCACAAACTCAAACGAAACACTCAACGCGAACGACAAGCAGGAAAAGGAAAACATGCAGGTCGGTCGCGGTAAAAGTGGCAAACCGTCTGTCCATGGCGGCAGGCGTTTGCGCAAGCGTCGCCGTTTTAATCGCGCACGTGCTAAAATTAATAAAGACAGTCTTGCGCCCAACGATAGCAAGAGCAATTGCACCGACGAGGATTGCAAAATGTCGGTGGATAGCTCGATGTGTTCGGACGATGATAGGAATCAAATTAAGTCTAGCGACGAAGAGAAGACTGATAGTATCCATGAAAACATTGTGAATAGTACCAAATTAAATAATGTGACGGAGCTCGCGTCTGTTACCAGTGAGGACGCGAACTGCACGCCCGAGTGCGACACATCCGTAGATCTAGCAAATGAGACGAATCACAATGAGAACGATGTAGGCCATTCAAATAATCACGACGAATCGGCAAATGACGAAAACAGTCGCGATCTCACTAATAATACAGCTTTAGACGACGACGATGACGAGAATTCGCTGTTGTCGCCGGATAGGAGTCGAAAGAAGCGACGCGTTGCGCCCAAGTTTAACAAATTCAATAATTGTGTGAATACGTTAGACGGCTGGCTGAAAAAGACTGTCAATGATGAGGAACTTGCTGATAGTGTATGTGATCAAGCGATCAAATCGGAGTAGTAGTAAACGAGTCGTCACAAGAACCGCCCAAATGATGCTTGTGATTCGTTGATTTTAATCTTTCTACGCTTAGTAAACGACGAGTTTCGAAGGAACTCTGTGTCTCGTTCCTCATACACACTTGTACATAGTAAAAGTAACAAAATAGAGTTAATTTTTTTATCGATTCATCTAATTTTATGTACAGAATGTAAATTATTCCAGCATGAATGTGAGTTTTTGCGTATACTATTTTTACTAGTTTCAATGATGCGTCTCGCTACATCATATTTTTTTCACAATTACGAGAATATCTCACATATATACATACAAGAATGCCGAATCACATTCCAAAAATGAAGCTATATTATGTGTCTGCGCTCGAATGTTCAGCCGACCACCGAATTGATTTTTACCGATGGTGTAAAATATTTAAACAAACACGTTGTCTCGTAAACGAATTCTCTCTCTCTCTTTAACACTACCAGTGATTATTTCTGTTCTGTTGTATGTTTAAGCCATGTACATAGTTATTTTAATGGATAATTATTATATTTAGCAGATAAATAAAGAAGTTCTCTTGCAAACTGTGTGCTGGTCGTCGTTTTATTTATGTGAAACTGGCAGATGGTACGGAACGCGTGCGCGGGGTGGGCGGAGGTTTTGGTGCCAACTTGCTCCGGCGTGCCGCAGCGGGCACCAAAACTCGCCCCGCTGGACACGAACCGGACACAGAGCAAGGGGGCTTCTTTAAGCGTCTGAGCGGCACTCGCAAAACCCTCGACCTACCCCGCGACCGGCAGAAACGCGTTCCATGATCAATTTGCGATTATCCTTTCCCATTCGGCACATCCTTTTTTCCCCGGCGCCAATTCACACCTTTCATCCGCAGTGCGGCTCGCTTTCAGCAAAGTTAACTGACTTGTTTTTACAATGACTCTCGCGTTGGTTACAGATTTGGGTATCGCAAAACTCGAGCGAACAGATGCCGGTAAGTGTAGAAATAATACTGAATTCGCACATCTCTCTTCTCTGGTTGGCCGTATGGTGCTGAATGTTATGAACTTTGTTTAGATGTGGTGTCCGCCGACTCCACCACAGCAGGATGATGACGTGTACATTGATCATACGGTGGCGTTTCTCTACGATACCAGCAATGTCATGCTGGAAACGCAGTTGCCCAATGTCTACATTCGAAAGGAGACGAAACGCACTCGTGTGGATGCTGGTTTGGTGGATAGTCGACGGCCGACGAAGGTGCATAAGCGCGAGGATATTATGCAACCACCCAAGTCTATATTCAACACATCGCTTGCGGTGAAGATGCGTAGGGATGCACGCATTCAGAAATTCCGTGGACTTATGCGACCGCAAATGGCGCCCATGGGTCCGGGGGTGAAATACCCCGGGATTAAACCGCATGTGGAGCCACCCGGACACAATTGGACGATTCATGAAGATGCCGCCATCTTGAAAGTTATACAATCGTATCAGGGACTTAGTCTTAGCTTGGCTATTACTCACGCTGGGCACACACCGAATTGGGACTTTGTTGCTGATTTTGTAAACACTGTCTCGAACACTTATAGATCTCCGAAACAATGCCGTAATCGTTATGAGAGTATATTAGTTCCGCGTGAGGAAGGCAAGCAAATTATCGATACATCTCCTAAGAAGAAAAAGCAGAAGAGCGCTATGAACAGTGGCATGATGTTCAAGTTCCAGGTGCAACCGAAAGCAAACAGACCCACTTCGCAGTTGTATATTCAAGACAATAATAGCACGTTTACCACGCTAATGACGCAGAGATACGATGCGCTTAAGCTGATCACACCAACTAAAAAAGTACCACCAAAAGCAACGCCTACCGTTGCTTCCATTGCTTTGAAAAATCCGAAACATGAGGGTATTTTAATTGAGCATGGAATTGATTTGGATCATCCGATGAGCGCGGTGGATATTGCCAGCAAACGTGCTGAGCGTAATCGTGACAAGAAGCCGCCTGATCAATTGCTTATGCAGAAGCAGTTGCAGTTGATACGCCAACAGGTGCAAGCGCAAGCTGCATCAGCGGCTCAGGCTGGTAACTCGCCCAATTCAACACCCAGTACATCGCAAGTGGTCATCCAGCAGCAACAACAACAGCAGCAGGTTCAAACTGTTTCACAGACAATACAGGTTACTACAGTGCCGACGATTGTCAGCGCGGTTCAGACCTCTACTCCGAATACGCCTCCACCTAATGCAGCTAGGATGCAGAGAATTGTCGCAGCATCCACTCTGCAAAACCAATCAGTTGTTTCATTGCCAGGTATTAGTGCAGGTCAACTGCAAGCGCAGCGATTGATTGTTTCCAGTACTGCTGGACAGTCGAAAGCAACGTTGGTTGGTACCGGTACGATGACTGCTAAGGCTTTGAGTCCGGCCCAGCTTATGATGTTGCGCAATGCGACGCTCAAGCAACAAACGCAGCATATGCGTCTGCAGACGGCTGGGATAACTCAACAAGCGTTAAAAACCACCACTGTGGTGAACTTGCCGGGTCAAACAGCCGTTGTGCAATTCACACAGGCGCAACCACGTGCACATATTATCAAGAGCGGAACAGTGGCGGTGGCCAACAATAAAGTGACGCGTACACTGACTGAAAGTGAAGTTGCCCACTTTTTGAAACTGAAGAGTCAGAATCAGAAACTCGCTGGGCAGGCGACAACGCTTGCGAATCAACAGGTATTTACGCAAACCTTACAGGCGGGACCTTCTGGGACTCAGGTGGCCACGATTGTTAAAAGTGTTTCTACTTCTGGAGGTAATTTTAACATTTTTATGAATTAAAAGCAGTTTTTTTTATATTTGTTTTGTTTTAATGTTCAGTGACACCAGCAATGATTGGAACTCAGGTGAAGACGCTGCCTACGGGCCTGAAAACGCAGGCGACACAGGCGCAAATTCGACAAATGCAAATCCAGCAATTGATGCAAAAGAAACTGTTGCATCAGCAGAAAGTTGCTGGTGTGACTCAAGTTACGGGTAAAGGTGGCGTCGCCACTCAGCTCATCGTCGGCAACAAGCCGCTTGCCACGGCGATGACGATGCAACAATTTCAGCAGGTGATACGTTCACCGCTCGCGGTTCCTCCGGTGGTGTTGGCGGCGTCGAAAACTACTTCACGCATGATTCCTGTCAATGCCGGCCAGGGCACTAAACCTACTATTCAAGTAAGTTACATGAAATTAAAACAAAATATTTTTATTAAATAAATGCACTTCTAGGTTGTTACATCTCCGTCACCTGGCTTAACTACGACAATACGCCCGCAAACGTCATCGACCTTAACAGCGGCGACGTTGGCGGGTATCAAGGTGGCGAATGCCGCCGGCGCTAGCCACTCGCAGCAGCAGGCGATACTCTCGCATGTATCCGCTGTGCTGGGGCAGAACGTGCGCCAAAGCTCCCCGGTGCGCCTCCAGACTGCCGGTACCGTCACCGTGCAGCAATCCACTAGTCCGAGCCTGCAGCCTGGGGCGGGCGACAAGCCCAACGATAACGTGAGTAGATTCGTTAAGAAACCGTGAAGTGAATGAACTTTTGTTTTCGATCCTGCTTGAATTGTCGATGTATTTTTCAAGTTATTTCCGTTCAGTATTACCAGATAAGCAAAGCTCTTCCAAACCGATAAACGAAAAAAAAAACACTAAATGAAATTAGAGGAAAAAAAATAATGTTTTCATTTATCATCATCCACCGGCTGACCCGCAATTGTTTGGTGTGCGTTTATGTTTGTTGTTCACAAGCTGTACGTGTCTACATGCCCAACATTTCATTATTGTTTAATTTTATAATCTTAACGTTTAAGTTCTGCTGTGATAAAATTTCGTTCGTAGAGTTATTTAGATGATCATGGCTTCACTCTCTTTTTAGTTCACTGTATATAGTCGATATTTTTATACGGATTGTATATACATAGAGTACCTCCTAGCCTAGTAGTGTACAGAGGCGGTTGTCGCGGATCAAAAACATTTTCGTTTGCTTTCAGGCGGTTTGAATGCCAGAGGATGTGCACTGTGTGCGTGATTCGGCATGCGAATTTCATTCACGCACTCGTCATTAAACAAAAAAAGTATAAATGCGCTAGAATAATTTAATTACAAAGTTAACTCTAATAAAATATTGTGATGTAAATTTTTTTTGTAATAAATAATTTAAAAACTGCATTCTTTGGGATTTGTTTTTCTGAAAACAATATCAAAATTGTCTTGTTTTAGATGCGTCTAATTCAGGTGTATGTTTGGTTGCGTGTAATGTGCGACATGTGTTTAGTTTTAGAATTTAGATAATAGATGTCGCGTGTGTAAGAACACAGGTAATAAATCCTTGACAGCTGGTCGGCCCATCATTGTGCGATTCGGACGCAAAGAAGTCAGTTTTCGCGTCGCAGCGCTAGCGGCAGGTTGTTTCGCGCGTGCTATCGCCACTTGCCCACATGTAGGACGTACAATCCGGTCGTGTTCGCCGATCCTCAACTGTGCGCGCCGCAATAAATGAAACAATCAGCGGAGGTGCGTTCTGCAATCGACGCTGCTGCCGTACGCCGAAGACACGTCGGTCCTCTGCCAAGGTAAGTGCACGCATCTTACTATCACTATCTCGCGAGTCTGTCATCACATGCACGTCGGCGTCTTATGTAAACATTTGTTGATTTCTTTCCTGTGCGCAACTGAACAAACGTTGTTTGCTGAATGTCGTGTGTCGATGTGATGCCGTTAGCGCGCGCCGGCGGGCAAGGGCACCAAACGCAGGAAAAGGTCATTGCTCATGTAAATGAAGAACGATCGACGCAGGTATAGAAGAGTCCTAACGCGTTTGTTAATTAGTTGGTTCGAAATTTAATTCTATTAGTCTACTACCGTTACCACTGGGCCGACGCGCCGGCCGAAAATTGACGCGTCGTTAGCAACGATATTAGCGCACAATTTCGGCGAGGTTATCTGCGCGCGTTTGACTAACTAATAACTTGAATGTTGAAGTTGTGTGTGTGTGTGGATATGTATGCATGTCGTCGATGTGGTTCTCTTCGCATGCGAGGATTCGATTTACACGTATGTGCACTTCAATTATCCTAATCGAATAATCAGCTCACTCGGATTCGGCCAGTCATCGCCGCCGCCGCGCGCGTGGCCTTATTTAATTCAACTATCCTAAGCAATCTGACATCTACAGAGACTAAGCGGTCGGCTGGATGCTGGAAGCTGGAATTCCATTAGTGGCGTTTCGACAAGTTGCACACACACATGCAAAAGGATTAATCTCCGCGATGTTGCGATTGCGACACTTCGTTTGTATTCAGCGTTCGCACAATTCACAACAGAATTGCATTAAAAATAAAATTTTCAGTTGAAAATTTTTGTTTTTTTTATGAATTTTGAAGTGAAATATCAAAACGATTAATCTCTGCGCGCGCCTCGCGTTGCAATTCATTCAAATAAGTCGCATTGTAATCCCATGCCGCTTGATTAATTGCTTAATCCATTGTAACATTTGTCACCTCGCGCCGGCGTAGGTACCGAAAACGAAATTGAAAGGTAATTGACATTTGGGAGCTTGACGCCGCGTTCCTGCTCTCGCGCGGATGGCAGCAAATCCCGCCATCGGGATTTCGCGCACGTCGCTGCGCAGTTTTAAGTTTTAATCTGATTTTAACAATTTAACGTCTGACGATTTCAAGCGTGAATTAATTAGTTTGTTGATTTGTTTTAGCCGTCATAACTCTGCGCGCGCGCGCAGCTGCGCTGCGAATTATATTGCGATTTAATTGTTCGTTAATTGCCAAAGATGTTGGTACACAACTTTGGATTAAAATGATTTAGATTGGAGTTTGGGGAATGTTTAGCCGTCTTAAACTTGATATTATGTATAAAGTTTATTTGTTTGCGCCGAGAATATTGAATATTCTCACAAATTTGTTTCGTTTCGTTAATAAAGAGATAAAATGGCGATGATGTATTTTCTTACATCTTTAATGAACTTTTTTCTCTTGCGCATAATAAAAATGATAAAAAAATCTGCCGACAGAGATAAATACAAACGATGTACGTGCGTGTGTTGTTCATCCAGAGCGCTAGTTAATCTCTGCGGGAGGCGAGTTGTTTGTACTCATCGGCGCGCACACAATGCTCCGCAAAGTGCGTATTCTTCTTCGGCGGCGGCGGCGGAGGCGGGAGTTGTAGCTTGCGAAGAAAGGGAAATGGAAAAAGGGTCTTAATGAATTTTTTATGACACATAACGACCGACGGACTAATAAAAGATTCATTCTTCTTTTATTTCTTGTGCGCGGCCATTTAATTGCGTTTTTTTCTATTTATATTACAAAAAATAAAAAATAAAGCGCGCTGAGCACAACAAGTTATTGATTGATGGCGTTGGTGCGAAGTTGGCGCGGAATTTGGCGTTTGTGGGCATTATGGCATTAGTTGCGAGATTGCGAGGAAAGAATTTAAGGATGTCGATGTTCGTCGAAATCGCGTTACTTATTCATGAGGAATTTATCATTCGCGCCAAGTGGAAAATAAGTAATGCGAGCGCACACTGCAATGCACGGGGCCGTTTGGGAATTCAGCTGGCGCGCGCGGGCAGGCGCCATGTATTATACATAAATTGCGGTTTTATAAACGCAATAGTAATGTGCGACTGCGCCGATGTGTAAATAAGACGTCCAGAGAGGTGTGGCGGGCGGCACCAACGGCATCGACTGCCACTTGATTTATATTTGCTTGTAAAATGCATCAGGGCGCCAACAATGCGGCGACAACTTTGCTTAAGTTGTGCGAAACTTTTTTTCGTGTTCAATGAATTGGGAAATATTTACATATAAAAACAAATTGGGTTTGGCAGAAGTGATTTAGAAGAGTTTACGAGCATAGAAGTGGGTGGTGGTATGCTTTATATGAAAACCAAAAGAGTAGAGGAAGAAGAATATGACTAAAATTGTTCTGTTAGACAACTTGGGCACGACGGAGCCTTTAGTATGTATGTGCGACCCGCTAAAAGTGGTAGGGGTAAACGTACTGTCACTTAATGAGCCTGCCCTTTTTCATTTCGTTTCATGTCCTCAAAAGGTGCTTATATTAATTATAAAAATAAAAATTTAACATTGGTGACATTTTCCATGTAAGCTGATAAAGCTAATTTACGATATTGTTGATCTTTTCCTTTCTAAACTTTTGCAAGGCCTAAACACACTTTTTTTTACACCAACTTAACCCTACGATAATATTCATCGAAGGTTCCCCTATAATCAAATGAAAGCGTTTTAATAATTTAATCGTTAATTTGGAAAGTTTCCTATGATATAACCAATTATAACCAGTAAATAATTTGTTCCGTTTACTTTTTTTCCTTCCCCTTTCGGATTGTGTAGCGCGCGTGTAAATTTGTGTGAAATTCCGGAAATTATACTCGCAAGTCGCAAGCTCATGGCTAATATACGAAATAATGAATGAGCCGTAGAATATGTAAATGCGTATCGCTGCTGAGAAGAGATCCGTGCGCGGGCGTGTGTTGGTGTCTTGCTGTGCGCGAGAAAGAAGCGTGCGAAAAATTCGCTTTACTTTCACTTTTTTCGCTCCAACTGCGCGCACGGCGTACCGAGCCGCTCGTTTTGCTTTCCGCGCGTTTGTAGGAGGTTTGTGTGTGAGGCTAAACTCACCTTCGAAGCGACTGCTGTGATATTGATTGAAACTGGAGCGTGTTTCAGGTGGTGCAATCGAGCGCGCGCGTTGCCTTTTATGCCTCTCCAATTTTAAAGATTATGTCATTAAATCGCCTCGAATTTATGGATCGCTTATAGCTCGGAACTTTTTTTACTTCTCCGTCTCTTCGTTTGCGCGGGACTCGTAAATTCCGAGCCCAGAGCGATGTAAACGCGTAAAACACGAATACGCAGTGGAAGAAATTTAAACTTTTCGATTATCGTTTCTTTTATTGCAAGAGTTGTGCGAAAGTATTTTTATTACTGCATTATTTTGATTGTTAAACACCGAAATACGAAAATAATTGTTGTTTAAATTTTGTAAATTCACTGCTATTGCAGTGGGCACAGGCAATAAAACTCTTTTTATTATGTATTGATTGATATTAACTGTCAAAATACTCGGCGGGTTATAACCAGCACTAAATTATTCATTGTTCATAATTGGAATGCAAATTTGTAATACCGGTGAGGAATTAAATTTTGCAATTGGAATGCAATTTCAAACTATTCCAGAGTGATTAAATCTTGTTCCATATTAATAAATTTTAATCTAGTTAATGTAGAAAATGTTTACCGCGCCGAAAAATAAATAAAGCATCTCTATTTATAGCGGCTGCAGATTTTGTACCGCTGCGTCAGCATATTATTATGATTATTGTAGTAATATGTGTGCGCGCAACGCGGCGCGCGATATTGTATCGAGTATATCGAATGGCGGCGCTCATTAATTCCGGCTGGCACGCCGCCGACGGCCCATTCAACGCATTAACAATAGATCCCGGCGGCCAGATTGACATTCAATTAAACATTGCGCGCGCGCGCGCGTACGCATGCTGGTCAACATTAGCTGGATCTGTTGCTCTGCGTGTGTAATGAGGCGCATTAAACAATATGCTTTTAGCAACGTTGTGAAATGTGAACAAAGCTGCTTTAATGAAGATTTAATTAAGCTGTCAGCACGGGAGCTCCGCCTATGTGTTTGACCACGCATGCGTGCCACTATAGGCAGCCGATAGTGCATTAAAAGTGGAGTTTAAGCAAAACAGAAGCTGTTTTTTTTTTTAAATTTATGCATGGATATTGATTGTGTACACACGCACCACATGCGGCGTTGTTTTAGTTTGTTTTTGTCGGCGTGGTTATTGAAGCACTAAACATGAAATATAAGCGCGTCATTTTGCCGGATGTCCGTAAAAATACGCTGATGACAACCCGGAGTATTTTATCTTGAGAGCTCGGCGGCCCCGTTTTCTTGGGCTGTGTGCCCGCTGCCGTAATATAAATTTATCAACTTCCCAAAAAGTACATCAGCGTATATTTATAGTGCAAAGTTAGAAGTGTTGACATTGCATTACACTTTCTTGTCGGCGGCATATTATGCCATCAAAAAACTTTTATATAGCAAAATTGCTATTCGTATTCAGGAAAAATTCGAATAATAGTTTTTTTTTGCAATCAATTAGTAAACACACCAAATCGACATGTGCAATTATTAATTTATTGAGTTCGGATGCAATTTATATTTTATTGTATTTGAATTTTATTTTCACATGCCAAAAATTTTATCTGAATTTTTTATATAAAAATAGTTTAAATGAATGGCCCCGTTTAATAAATGAATTCACAAAACAAAGACAAGCAGTCATGCATAATTCCACTCGCTGAGTCGAGCAGAGTTGTGTTGACTGTCGTACTGCAAATATGTTTTGTTGCTCATAATCAGCGTCATCTCAACATCTGCACAATGACATGCGGACATTACTCACGTGCACATACAACGCAATATATTCCACACGCGCGCGCGCTTCATAATGTCGCATCATTTGATGTGGCCCGCAACGAAACGAATTTAAAACACGTAACGACTGCCAAATTGTTTTAACAATCATAAAATCGTTACATTTGCCACATGCTAATCGTGAGAGTGCTGCTTTTTGCTGAAATAACCGAAAGATATGGAAGTGATAAGAGTGTGTGGTTTTTTGATGGCTATTGTGGTTGCGTTTAGATTAATTTTGATTACATTTCAGTGGCGTTTTGGTTGCGCATTGTTTGTTTTAATTCCACCATTAAGTAAATGCCATGCTGTTATTTTTTGTTGCGCGTTGGATTTTTTCTTCTTTTTTCTGTTCTTGTTTGTAATGTGGTCTAACGGGAAAAACTCTTGCAAGCTGTTTGTTTGGCATATGCCGAACGAAGCGGAGTGGACATATATGCGTGGGATCCGCTTCGGGGATTGCGGGGCCTTTTTATGTCAATGGATGGCCTCCCGTCGGCGGCGACGGCGGCGGTGGTATCACGACGCGCGCGCGCCAATAATCTAAACGAGCAAGGGTAGTAATGTGCGCATCCTGGCAAGCAAGCAGTGGACGAGTAGCTCTGTAGGTTCTTTTGCGCGCCGCGCGTCCACTGTCCAGCCGTTTAGCGAAGTTTACTATTACGGGCGGTGCACGATGCTCGAAATCATTACGAGATGCTTTCCGAAGATGCGAGCGAGCGCGACCG
Organism: Dalotia coriaria; assembly: GCF_025399875.1. Classification (NCBI taxonomy): domain Eukaryota; kingdom Metazoa; phylum Arthropoda; class Insecta; order Coleoptera; family Staphylinidae; genus Dalotia; species Dalotia coriaria. Next base: position 10,054,993 of record NW_027045445.1, read on the forward strand.
GGGTAAATCTAGCGAAACGACGGCAGCGACGCGACGCGATGAAAAGCGGAAAACGAAATGACAAAAAAAAGACGGCGACGTAGACGAGTTATTAGATACACGAGTTTTGGGAAACTTCAGACGCTCAAAATCCAATTATTATGTTTGCATGCAAGTAAAATCCATCCGAGTGGAAATATTTAAACTTCTCGGGCGAATTTTCCACATTTCGGCGGATTTTATTTGTTTTTATGCAACACCCTGTATAAATATATAAATGTTAATACTCTGGAGAGCAGCGGTCCACTTTAAACCATTTCTCGTGTACGGCACCTCCTTGGATATTTTCGAGGATTCGTTTCCCCTTTCGGCGGCGATTACCCTCCCATCGGCAACAACTGGCAGAGCTATCTATTCGGGTATATTTTCCCGAGCGAGGAAGAGGTTCTATACTTTTTGTTAAACAATTTGGGATGAACTAGCCGCCCGCCGTCGTTGGCGTGTGTGTTTACACAGCCTTGGACTTATCGTTTGCCTTTATGGCGCCGATATAACCCCGCAATAATCATGAAGTACTGGAACGTGTCTCGTCTCGACGCTCGCCCCGAAAACGGAAAATAGCAATAGCTGCAAATACGTATAGCGGCATTCACACGGTGGGAAAATTGAAAGTAAATACCAAAAATAACAATGAAACTGTGGGCGATCATGGGGCGGACGTCGAGCGATCTCCTGATGAATAGGAGCGGCGTCTAACTTTCCCACCATTCAGGAAGTTTGCGATAAAAGAGTAGTGTACATAATGTAAGGGAAGAAAGGAAGAGGAAATGAAGTTGCTTTACGGAATTAGTGCGAATTTGTTTCGCAAAATTGCTAAATTTAATTCGGGCGTTTTTAAATGTCTCTCCTGTAAGAAATTAATTTCATATTAGTTTACATTAGGAAATGGCAGCAGGGGGCGGAAATGACCGGAACGGGTATAAAATTTAATTTAAATATCGTGTCGTTACTATCTCTCGCAGCAGTTTCGAACAAGGGGTGGTCGGTCTCGGCGGAATTCCAACCTTCATTACGTACCCGCGCGTGCGCCAGCACCAATTAACCGGTTAGCTGGCGAAATCATAAAACTGGCAATTAATTATCTCACCCATTCTTCGAATCTGGTTAGATACGGTCTAATTGCATAAAACACATTTTCTGCGCGCATAAATCTGAAAGTAATATTTTTTTTTGCTCATATTAACGGACGGTAACGAGAATGAAATGAAACTAAGTTGGTTTCGCTGATAACTTTGGTGGAAATTGTGTTGCATGCAATTGGAAACATTATGGTATTGTACAGTTAAATTTATAATTACTTTTATCTTTTGATGCGCGTTAAATTGCAGCGTGAATTCAATGAATTTTATATTTTACTAGTTAACCGGGCAAACGTTGTTTTGCCATATAAATTATTTCTAGTTTCTAGATAAATTTTAGTGTAGACAAAAAGTAACTTACTTATTATAAAAAATAGGGGTTGGTGATAAGAAACCAAAAATTTAGGGTTGTATGTATATTTTAATGCCACATTAAAAGAATAAAAACAAAAAATTTCGACCAAAATTTAAAAAAAATTAAGGGTGAACAACCCTTATCACTTAGAGATATGAAGTTACCGATTCTCAGACCTACTGAATACGCATATAAAAATTTTCTTTGAGCGGGATGAAAAATGATTAAATTACTAAAATGGCTATAAAGAAATAGGGGTTGGTGATAAAAAACTAAAATTTAGGGTTGTATGTATTTTTAATTCCACATTATAAAAAAAATAAAAACAAAAGAATTTGTCCAAAAATTTAAAAAAGTTAAGGGTGAACAACCCTTATCACTTAGGGGTATGAAAAATAGATGTTAGCCGATTCTCAGACCTACTGAATACGCATATAAAATTTGGTAAAAATCGGTAAAGCCGTTTCGGAGGAGTATGAAAACAAACACTGTGACACGCAAATTTTATATATATAGATTATATTTTACCACCATGTGCATGATTTATTTATTTTTTTAACGTGCACATTTTATATTTATCTAATTGTGATAAATAAGCAGAATTTTAAAAAGAGAAATGTGTTGAGTTTGATAAAATGAAAAAAGCATGGCACAGACTGCGCCGGCAAATGTAAATAATGCATTACGCTGAAGATCAACAACAGCCCGGTGGAGTCGTACGAGTACGAGTGTACTAGTATAGTACCGTTCCGGATGTTTGAGTTTGATGTTTGAAAAAGTTTCTATTCATCATTCTTGCACGTTTCATGTTGGCGCACACCGATTGATAACCAACGAACAGCACACACACGCGTGCTCTTTGATATTGTTACAATAATAATAATAATAGAACATATTGTTAATGGGAAATTTCTATTGAGGAACGCGCTCTCGTGCTAAACTGCAATTTATTACATATTTGCAAAGCGCACGGCTGCACGTAAATGAAAACGAATTGGAACAATTGCTGCGAGCGCCGCACTGCGTATTTGCAACAATGTCGAGAGTTGTGTTCGGGATCGGCGCAAGATTGATAGTTTTCATTTGGGAATCGGCGGGTAGGAATTTGAGCAAAGAGGTTGAACGTCTGCGCACGATTGGTATTTGAATCGCTGGAGTGCAGGGAGTGCAGAAAAGTGGTAAACAATCGAAATTGAATTGAAAACGGAAATTTAAGTTATTAATCGCGTATTTGCGCGCGTGAATAAAAACGTGATTAATACAAGGCGATAAGAATTTCACCAATGTTTCCACAATCAGAAAGCGAGGAGATTTATCGGCAAGTGCAATTTTGGTAAAGTGAGGTTTTGACATATATGCCAATTATTGTTGTTTTTTTTTTCGCTTCATTGAATTCTCTGTGTTTGCATTGTTCTACGTGGGCGTATCACAATGTCTCACGCGTAATTTAAATATTTACCGAAAACACACGGTTTTTAAGATTACGACCGACTGATTACGTACAACATAGATAAAAATATATTTGAGGTGATTTTTTTTTGATAAAGTTCAACGCGTTGTGAATATGTTTAGGTTGTATAGTACCGTTATCCCGCATTCACATCGTCAAATGTCAAGTTGTGATATTTGTGAAATTTGACGTGCGAGACGCGAGGAAATCAAGTAGCGCGAGCAAAAGAGTTCAATCAGTTCATACCTATATTTGACTTGACATCGGTGTATGTACAGTTGGATTAAGTGGTTTAACATAACGTGTTCTTGTTTATTTCTGGTTAAAATTTGATGTTTTTGAGATTTTTGAGGTTTACATCGGCAATCTTGTAATGTTTCACGCATTACTTGCATTAATGAATGTTGTTTTAAGCTGCTTTTGTTATTTGGTTAATTATCGCGAATGTTTTACAAATTTGTGTCCTCTGTGTTTGTTCACACCTTTGTTTATTTGCAATCATTTTTTTTTGCTTCTGCGTTGTTTGGTTTGGTATCTTTTTTGTGTTCAAGTGATTATTTATCTTTACTGATTGCTGCGGAATAAAACGCGTGGCGATTTTGTTCTATAGGGACCAGTTGGCTCGCGATTAATCGATTTTTCACAATTGTGTGTCGTACTCGTAGTTTAAATCCTGCGTCATGGGCTTTAATTGCGTTTGGTGGAGTAATTTACGATGTCACGTGCAATTGCATTCAATCTTTTTTGTTACTATGCTTGAAATGTCAATCATATTTATTTTTTTGACGTAATAATGAAATAATTTCCGAAATATTACCTAGTCGTAGTTATTTCTATGTCAAAACATTTCTTTTCATTGCTATTATTATCAGAATTATTGAAGTGCATATAATTTATTCGTACTGAATACGTAGGGAGAAAAATGTAACGAAAGAAGTTATGAATTTTATCGTAAAGTTCATGATTATGCCCAAGTTTACGCTTACTTGTGACTTTGTTGAATTTTTATTTATTTGTAACTGAATTTATTTATTGAGCAGTAAATTGCCCCTTATTTTAATTTCATGCTATTTTTATCAATATTTCACTGCAGCAATTCCAAAATTAGTTACGCATTTTTATCAACAAAATAAAATATTTATTTGTTTTCACTGATTCAATTTCATCGAGTATTACTTGAATACCCGATTTATCTGAACTTTACTGCTGCAATTCGTTCAAGTGTATTTATTTCGAGTTTCCCCAATTCTTTTTCAGTTGATTGTGTAGAAGAAGAGTGTTTATTCCCCTTTTTTCGAAGTAATTATTCAAGTTTTTGTGTTCATTTGCGCGCACGTTGCACTCGCAAAGAACACTTGGTGATTTTCGCGTACGTTGTGTATTTTCCTTCTTTAGAATTTGAACTCACGGCACGAATGTGAGGCTCTGGAATGAGAGTTGAAAGTTCTTTGTGTCGGCACTTTTTTTGCGTGACTTTTGGGTGCTCTCCCGCACTTGGTACCTACTTCAAAAAGATGCTTAATCGACTTTGTGCGCCACGGCGCAGTAATTAAATTTCACTTAAAGCTACCTTGCGTCGACGCTCGCCCCGTCGACCCGGTTGAAATCTAAATGTTGCTCCGGAAACGTGACGTCGTCTATTGTTTGCGGAATTTGCGAAAAACCCGATTAATGAAAACGCGCCGCGCTGTTTTTATCGCCGAAAATTCTATTCCGCACATTCTTCACTGTAATGTAAATAGTACACACACGTGGAAATTTGTGTGGGCATAGGGTTTATTTGTCTATGCTTCGGCGCGTTTTTGATTACACTCGGCGATTTATTTTATATAGCGATTAGCGGCCAGGTTGTTAAAAATATAAATAAACTTATTTACTACTTCACAGAGTACCAAATCGTAAACACAGTTAATATTATTGTCAAGCCAGATATTTAAATTTCAATAAAATTAATCTCATCATGCGCAAAATTAAGAATAACCTAATTTATATATTTCCCATTGTTTTGATACAATCTGTCGAGGAATTGTAAATATTGTGAGTATCGGTTTTATGCTTTTTTCGAACATTTTAAATACGCTATAAAATTTTTGTTTGCCAGCTTTGGTTTTAATTTAATAGACCGCGAATTTTTATGCTTTATTGTACGCCCAGAGTTTTTTGTTTATAAGCAATTGCAAGCAAATTTATAGAGTCGAATTGTGGACTGATTAATATGTCACGCAACGGATTTCCGGTGAAATTAATTAATGGTTTAAAAATTTAAACCTGTATTTACGCAGCATGTTAACAGCGGATAATGAAGAGGATAGACAAAAGAATTAAAGCATTAAAATTAAATAAACGATGTTTAAAAATATCTTTTATCAATTATTTATCGTTAAATTTTGTTATTATGTTAATAAACTTCACAATAAATCATTTTAAATATCCTATTCTTAAATGTTTATATCTTTGTACTGCATATTATTATTTCTACGCACTATTAAAAATAATTCCTTGTCCAATGCGTTGATGTATAAATAACTATTTATTTCATCGCTGGCTTCCGTGTTTTCCAACTTGTTTTGTTTTTGTGGGCTTGTTTGTGCGCGGTTTTTTCATCTTTGCAATGCTCGGCGTTTTCGTGTGGTTGCACTAATTGCGCCATCTGTTAATTTCACATGCGGCATATCGAATAGAGAGATGGTGGCCCCTAAGCTGGGCGAAGAGTGACGTGCGAGTTTTTTGTAATCATTGTTTGTGAGCGAAGGTGATGGCGCCGGCGACGTTGTGGAGCGGAAGCAAGGCGTAATATATCAAGCGAGGAGTGATGATGCTCCGCTGTGTGTTTTTTTTTTGATTTCGTGATTCGACGGTGGCTTTTTTATTTGGTTCATTGTCTTCGTAGTAGATATAGATACAGGAACATGGCGTATTGTTAAAAATAGCTTGTTTTGAATCACGTACGCATAATTTACACGTTATTTATGCGATTTATGTGAATAATTGCAATTTGTACATAGTTTTTGCTGTTTCGATGCATTATTTCTATTCTTAGCTGGCTAATTGCATAAAATACCGGCAGTTTGCGTCAGTTTGTGTCCGTGTTTAATCAAGTTAAACGTTTGCCATTTAATTTAATGTCCACACATTTCAGCTTTTTATTTATCGCATAATTGCCTGTCGCGGAGCGCAGACGAGCGGCATAATTGAAAAAGCGCCCGCCGCTCGGGGGTCGCATTCGCTCGGCCATTAACTACCGCGCAAACATCTTACAATTTTCTAGCGCCATTTTACGTCAAATGCAACAAATGTCGCCGAGCTCGAAATGTTCAATTTCCGCGCGCAAACGAGCCAGCAGCACGCATCAACATAAAAACAAATCGATTTCCGAATGCGCACATAAAATACACGTGATGATTTTTTCTTTTGTGATGAGAAAGTTAATAATTCATTTTAATGCGGGTTAATGATGAGCGCTTTTTGCGTTTGTTTGCTTGCCGGGAGGAAATTGGAAACGCAGCCATCTTGAAAAATATGTGCGCGGGTGGAAGAATTTAGCGATGGGCGAATACAGGAGTAGATTTTATCGAGAGGATTAGTGATTAATGACGTCGTCCTCGAGGAGCTCGAGTGGTTTGCAGCAGCGAGAGAGGCGGAAAACAGGAAAAAGGTTTTATGTGCGCGGATAATGGTGGATGTTGACAGTCGTGAACGTGAACTTAAACTGATACCAGGCGGACGTCGGCGGCGGCGACAACTGCGCCTGTCTGGTGCCCGTTTTGCGCGGAGGAGTAATCGCTGCGTCGGTTGCGAGAGACGTGGGGCTTTCCACGTTCGACAAACTAATGAACGTTTATTTCCCGCGATCAACAACGGTCTTGGTCAATGAGGGCTGCTGCGGTGAATTGTCAAGTCGTGTACGATGATGACAGTGAAAAAAATGACTCAACTAAATGGAAATTAACGTGGCAACTGCGACGAAAAAAAATTGAGAGCTTTTTTTTAATGTGCCGATTAATTGCGCGCTTACTTATTTTAGTACTCGCTATAAAATGTAATTATCCTTTATCATTTGTTATTGTTCTTGTGGATAATTTATATCACCCACGTTTTTATGTCCTGATTGTGCCCCCCGAATTTTATGTTTTGTTGAAAACATTACCAATAAATTTGAACGTGTTTAGTGCGCATTAATATTAATTTACCGTTGCATTGCTCGGGTGGGTTTATTTCGCCACGGTATAATTAATCCAATTTGTAATGCACTTGTTAAAAGTTGTGGGTGGTGTGATCATAACCGCTTTCGGTGCGATAAGCGAATGCATGGCATGCGGGGATAATGATTAGGTACATACGTGATGATATGAATTTTTGCATTTACTGGACAATGGTAACGGCTAATGGTCCGTCACCGCATTGAGGATCATATGGCAGATTGCATTCCACCGCGTATGGGATCGAAATATAAACATAATCAATAAAAGGATTGCCCAATTTATTTAGTTCATCGTTTGTAAAATTGTGTTGCCTTCTTGGGGATATAAGGCAAATTAAATTCTGTTTATACTTGTTTGTGGTTTGTGCTGTGCTTCGGTCAAGTTGGTTTTTATGTATTTTTGCGATTATTTATATAAAAAATAATATTGCCATATTTTGTTTTATGGTGCGTAAAATGTTGCTCATTGTTTTGTTCGGGAAAATTAATTTTTTTTTATATTTCTGTAATTTTGCGAGTTTTTTGGTTTCGATTGATTAACATGTGTGTTTTGTTGCAGATAATACGATGTCAATCAATCACGATCGGGGCTAATAAATGTAGTGCCCTCCTACAATTCATCATTCTCGACGACCACCGGACTAATACTGTGAGTGCTTGCAATATATATCCCGTTTTGATTTTGGCATATTGCGGGTAATTATTTTTTCAAATTGACTTTTTGGCGTGCATATTTCACAATCGAGTTTACATTTTTTTCCATTCAAGTTAAATGAACTAATATTTAAAGGAATGTGACATTTTGAATATTTTAGCGGCAATCAGTTTCATATTTTTACGCTTTTTATTTATTACATGCATTATTTAAATTTATGCGCATCCAATCGGGAAATGTCCAATTTAAAGCGATTTTTTTTGCCGCGTTTGAACCGCATCACCACAATAAACCTGTTATCGTGACGAGATTCGCACGCATAATATTTTATTCACAATTTTCAATCTGAATAATAGCATTTTCCCAACAAGCCAATCTAGTTGTGTCTTTCAATCTGGTTGAAATCAATGTTTCAACAATTTAATTACGCGAAGGGTCCAACGGAAATTCTAACACCTTGTAGGACTTTATTATCATTCCAATTCATTCATTGTATGCTCGCGCAGCGTGCGGGCTTCTGTAATAATTCAAATTAATATGCGGGCGGCGTGGCGGTCGGGGGCGGTTGCCGGCCGCTTAATAAAGAAGAGCAGAAAGGCAGCAGTGGCGGCGTGGTGCGACCGCATAAATAAGTACAAGATGGAAAAACACTCGGCTCCGCCTTATAATAAACTTTGATATCCGTTCGGCGGGCCAGCGGGGTAGATTGGAGCCCCTAGCTGGAGGGGAGCTGGGTGGCGGCGTGTGCCGGCAGCGTAACTCCTCGCTTCGTTATCATTCATTGCGTAATATTCAAGTTTAAATTGAATTTTCCAAACGCCGCCACGGTCACCGAGAGCGCCGTCGGCGGAATAAAGGAATAAACCGAACGAATAAGTCGACGGCGGCGTGTGCCGCCGCGGCAAGGCGCGCAAATTGTAGCGGCAAGTCGAGGCTAAAGTTGGCGAGACGTAAAAGTTTCGAGCGGACGTGCGTAAGGAACGGCGGGCGTGCGATGTTCAGGATGAAAAAATCTCGCGATATTACATTAAAATCAATCAACCTCAATGACACGCCGAGAAGACTCATTTTGCGGATTGTGCGGGGAATTTAATTTTTGCCCTTAAATCACCAAGTTGTTCTTTTTTCTTCTTCTCCACACTTCAAACAAAATGTAACAAGGTGCATAAAAGGAAAACGAAAAAAGAAAACTTGGACGTGTACTGTACATTTTTCTGACAGTCGAAGTGGAATTTATTAAGCTTTGTTTTGCGCGCGAAGCCATTGCGAGTTTAGGAGTTCCAGAGTTTCAGGGGTCGGCGATTTATGCTTTGTATTTTTCCCGCCCGTATAATATTTCCTGCGCGCACACCTAAGCGGTCCGCCGGGACCGATTTATGTAATACAAGAAATAGTTTTATTTATGGCATTGTTTTGCTGCTGCGAATGACCCACCTATGCCGCTCAAACTCCGGCACGGCCAGTTTCAGTTTGTTGCGTAACAATGTCCGCGATAGTGTGCGCGAGACTACAAAGGCCTTTCATCGCGCCAGTGATATTTCCGCTTCTGGGAATATCTTTGCATTGCCAGAATTTCGCACACTGCTATAACTGTCATTATAAATCGTGACGGATAACAGACAATTTGTTTCACATCTAAATTCTTAGATTGTATGATATGTAGATAGAAATTTTTAGAAAATATTTTACTTTCCAAGTTTTGTTAATTTTTTCGCTGGAAAATTGAATGACCTATGTGATTTTATCAAGTTTATCACACTTTTGCCAGGTACTTGTAAGTCTCAACGATCGTGGGGTCAACTGTGCGCTTAAACAAACTTTGGCATCCAAAAATTTGTTGCGCACTCACGTAAATTCCACCTGCTTTTCCACACGCCCGATACCCTGCGCGCCGGCCGCAGGCTATGTGCAAATATATTTCGCCCGATAAGCACTCGCTCGCGCCCTAATACACTAAGCTGCGGTTGTTGCCCGTCGATTAGAATCTAGTTACACGAGTTACACGATACGGCCCGCTGCGCTCGCGTCGGCCGAGGAACCCTAAATTTAATGCCCGCGGGATTACGGGCTTCAAGTTGGCCGTGGGCGCTCGTTTTTGCGCCTCGGACGTCGTTGTTCTTGCGCGTGTTCTTTTAATGCTGGCAGTAAGCCCCTCGAGCGCGCGACAGGTAAACTCATTTGCGATTATATCGATTTGTTCATAACTCAGCCATGACAAACATTTGATGGCCTTTTCAATTCGTATCGTAAGTGAGTTTTAATTGATATAGCATGCAATTATCTTTGGTCACTAACGGAACAAAACGTGTATTGTTAAAAAAATCAATATTATTATTTTAATCAGGAAATAAATCTTTGTGTTCAAAAAATATACAGCAAAAGGTTATTAAATTCAATTGTTTTATCTGTTCATGCGTTTAAAGCGTATCACTTCCTGCAATCGTGTTATTGCAGTAAATTGAAGGGAATATATTGATTGTTTTGATTTGACATTCAATTGCGGTCCATTTATTGCTTCAAATTTCTTTTGTTGTGCGCAATGCGCTACTTTAAAAAAATTATTGTTTCTGATATTATATGGACGTTATTGTTGACATTTTATTTGCGATATGTTTACGTAGTTTCTTACATTTTTTTTGCTTTATAACAATACATTGTAAGTCGTCGCAAACATATTTTTTATTGCATGCGTGGGCAATACATTCATGTTTTCAATACAAGTTAATTAGCGGGTGAAATATTGGACTGTTGTTGTGGTACATTTTACTTTGGTGTTTTGGATGTTTTCTTTTATCGCTATGTTTACACCTCACGCGAAAACTTTTGTTTTCTTACGTTAGGACCCAGAAAAAATGCGCGAAAGCTACAATTTGGAGTCGGTACATAACTGCTCATCCGGAGGGCACGCCAGGGCCGCATGCCAACGTTAGCGTTATTTATTCGCCGAGTTGCTGACATTTATTCGCTGTAATAACGAATAAAACGTCCTCTTTGCGGAAATTACGAACATAGAATTCAGTGCGCATTTTCCTAATGGACTCGAGAAATGGTCACTTTGTTGAAGACGACAAATTCCGTAATTTAATTTGCTAGTTTGCCATGCTTAATGCATCAATTTAATTATCGAACGAGAAATGATTGCACGTATTAAACTTAGTTGTACAAAGAGTTCTTAGTTGAGACATGTCGCTACATTGCTTGCAACTATTTTGTGATGAGGTCTGTCCTAAAGTTGCACTGGAATATCATGAGTATTACGACGCCCTAAATACTTTATTTGGTTCAAAAGTGCAGGACGTTTTGATTGAAATGGCATAGCGTAAACACGACGTAAAATGATCAAACGTAATAAAGTATACATTTTATGTTTGCAAGTTTCTGCTTCTTTCGTTTTTGATAATAATGAAATTTCAACGAAGAACTAATAAACTCGCAGTTGCCTGGCGGTGTTTTTAATGAAAGATCGCAAAAGATGCAGAGGAAATTATTACTTTGACAGCGCTAGACACAGAGAGTGTATCGCAGTGGGGTTGTTGCGAGTTGGCGGCAAAGAAAAGACGGGTGGGAGCAACAAAGGGGCGGCGGAAAATAGCGCGGCCTGTATTAAGCGGATGGGAGGAACGCCGATGATGATATTTCCGACGTTTCTATTATTTTCCTACCTGCCATCCATCACTTTTATATCCCCGCTGGCGCGCTACGCAACACTATTTTCGCTGCACACAATCTTGGTTTTTCTTTGATGCCCCACGCGCGGAGATGTCTGACAAACGCGCCAACAAAGCAATGACGGTACAAATGAAAAATTGAATTTTTTATCAAATGAAAAATATTGAATAGAATCGATTTAGGTGTACGTATTTTTTTCAATCTTTCTGTGAAGTAAGCTTATGGCTATAAATAATTTATAATTTTTTAATTTTCTTTTCCAAATTTAACTGCATAGTCAATAATATTCTTTTTTTCTAAATAAGATACTAAAATTAACTTCAATCGTTTTTATGATAGCGAATATGTTTTAAATCTTACTATAAAACATTTCGAATACAACCATATTTGTTATTAATTTTTAATTTTTATAGGTTTTTTTACACTTGTTTTAATTGGCTATGAATATAATGTCGGGTATTCTCATGAAATGCATTTCAAAATTCATGGAACAGTTAATTTACCTAAATTGTAACGAAAACCTCTAAATTTGGTGCAGTTCATTTTGCACCACAGAAAAAAAAATCAGGTTGCTCTTTTCGCTGGCCTTTTTTCCCATCTTCGTGTGTCCTTTTTGGTAGAAGGTATTTTTCCATAGTGGCGTTGAAATACTTTAATAATTTAGAAATTTAAGGCAAAATAAAATTTATAAATTGCGCTGAACCAAATATTTGTATTGTAAGCTTCGGAAAATATTAGGAAATTATTAATTTCGCATCAAAGTTGTTTTAATTACACACAACTTAAATGCTTTGATACATAAATATCCATTTTAATGTAAGTTTTATATGTCAAACTATGTTGGGCATTGTGTGCTATGCTCCAGCGTAATAATGTCCGGCTACAGCGCAAAGTTTCTGCATTTGCGCAATTACGAAATGTAGTGCAAGCGAGGAATTTCTCCTCGATCCTTGCGTAGTCCCTCGGCGGGAGGATCAATGTGAAGGCTGCCGCGACAATGTTGTTGTTTCGAGCGAGCGTTTGAGTTTTCTTCTTCTCTTCGCTACCGACTGACGCGTTTGAAGACGCCCGAAGGGGAGAAGAAAGTTTCGAGTTGTTAAATCATCCCAGTGGAAACAAAGTCTGAATAAAGCGCAAAGAAGTGCGAGCAAAAGAAAATGCGTTTTTCCTCTTTACTCTTTGCTCGCTCACGGATTCCCAAAGTTGGAGGACGCAAGTTTGTTTCATTTCCTAGCGCTGATGTTTTTTTGCGTTTTTACATTTGCGCACTGACAATGTTGCGAATTGAAATCATTTCGCTGCGAATCTTGGATGAAAACTTGGCAAATTTTATAACATCTTTGTTTCAGCTCAAATCTGGCGTCACAAAAATAAAACATCTAGTTTGGCAATATTTTGGATCAAAGTTTTTTTTTTATTGTTGTTTCAGATCCTCTGCATGTGATTTCCGGCGAGTGTATGTTCTTGCACACGCACAGCACGCGCGATAATGTGTATGTGCAATCGGCGTGCAGCCAGCTACGCGTAAGCGAGATGACGATGCGCCTCAAGAGGATGATGGGCAGCCGGCGCTTCATGTTCTACGGCATTGCGCTCCTAGCTGCCACCGGACTACTCCTACGCTTCACACTGCTCTACTACAATGAGAACGATTTTCCGGCTATGATCACCGCCGACAAGTACGTCGTTGGCGCTGATCGCAAGGTGTACGAATACAATCGAGACATGCCGCTCATCTTCATTGGCGGCGTGCCACGATCTGGCACCACGCTCATGCGAGCCATGTTGGATGCTCATCCTGATATCAGGTTTGTTTTAGATGCTACAGGAAATACTTGAAATCTATTATTGTCGGGGAAACATGAGCGCATTCGTATCATTATTTACATTTACTTTTAAGATAGAAGTACCCGGGGTTTCCACATAATATTTGCTTGAGTTATCTTATCATTAAAAATTCATAACTTCTGTTTTCTTAGTATTAAGCCATATATTTCGGTGTGTTCTGCGCCATTACCGTAATATTTTTTGTATCCTATAAGCCACTTTTTTTTTTTGAAAAACCTTCGTGTTTCCAGATGCGGTCAGGAAACGCGCGTAATCCCTCGCCTCCTGCAAATCAGCCGCCACTGGCTAAAATCCGAGAAGGAGTCGATGCGTCTGGAGCAGGCGGGCGTGAGCAAAGCCGTGCTCGACTCGGCGATCGCCGCCTTTAGCTTGGAAATCATAGCCAAACATGGAGAGCCTGCGGCGCGGCTTTGCAACAAGGACCCGCTCACCATCAAGATGGGCACGTATGTGGTGGAGCTCTTTCCGAATGCCAAGTTTATCTTTATGACTCGTGATGGCCGCGCCACTGTGCACTCAATCATCTCGCGCAAAGTGACCATCACCGGATTTGACCTGACCAATTATCGGCAGTGCTTGAAGAAGTGGAATAGTGCTGTCGAGTCGATGCATATGCAGTGCAAGGAGTTGGGTCCTGGAAAATGCCTGAGGGTTCCCTACGAGCAATTGGTGCTGCATCCGAAGCAGTGGATGGAAAAAGTGTTGAAGTTTTTGGACATTCCGTGGAATGAGTCTGTATTGCATCATGAGGATTTTATTAACAATGGGATAAAATTGAGCAAGTAAGTTGTTTACTAGTGGTTTCGTTTTATTTCATTTTTATTTATTCTTTTTATTGTTTTTGACTTAGAGTGGAGCGATCATCGGATCAGGTAATAAAACCGGTTAACTTGGAAGCACTCACCAAGTGGGTGGGTAACATTCCCGACGACGTGATCAAAGACATGGCGGATATCGCTCCAATGTTATCCGTGCTCGGCTACGATCCGTACGCGAATCCACCGAACTACGGTACACCGGACTCGAATGTCGCTGACAATACTCGCGACATTCAGCGCAATAGTAAGCGCTGGGAGGAGAAGGCGCGCGAGATGTTCAAGTTGAACGCTGCCAACAATAAACTCCTTGCTGATGCTGCCGGTGGCGGCAACAACGACGGCGACGCTTTTAACGACGCCACCGACAACAACAATGACACGTGATACATGTTAACTGCTTAAGTAATTTATTCATTTCTCACCTTTTCTCACCCAAATCGGCAACTAGTGGACGTTGGCATCATTCGCATCGGGAACAAAAGTGTGGAGAGTGCAAGGACGATTGTTTTTATACATTAACAACACTTTATATGTGACACACACAAAAAGACGCAAACGATTTTTGTTTTGAAATGACGGATTTTTATTTGGACACTTGAATATAGTTAATTATTACTTGCTATGAAATTTAAAACGTTTAATGATCTATTTATTGTTAAGTTTGTTTGAGGATACGAGCGTTTTTATCGAACGAATGTACAAACTCTCTAGGCTATTGATAACATATCGAATTTACTTGAGGCTTGAGCATTCACTCTAATCAGGTTGTTGGATGCGCTAACGAACAATTACTGTCTAGCTAGAATTGTCCTGGCTATAGTTAATAGGTCTTATGTTGTCAGATTTTTTAATGTGTGAATACTTTTTTGATAATGAGTCATTTTGTAACTACATATACATTGCTGCCACATTTGTATATTCTTTCTATCTGTTATTTGAATTTATTAGTGTGTTTGAAAGCAATGCAAAGTTGTTATTAGTCGCATCGGTTTTTTTCGATTTTCTTACACGAACTTTGGGCCAGTAAGAGTCTGCATATGGCAGAATTCGAATGAATTTATGCGAGCATTTAATAAATTTAGAGTGAAGAATTGTGCTGAGATGAAACAGATTTCACAAAGGAATTGTGAACCAACTATATGTACATAATATTAATAAAGAATATAAATTATAACATTTATCACAGAATTCCAAGTATGTTTTATTTATTTGATCTGCACCTATTTCAAGCAAATGTTTTTGTAATTTCACAGCTTAGGAAATATAATAGGTAAGTAAGCACTTAGTCTTATACAATAGAAGTAAGTTTTTCCTAGTTATATCGTAGTTTTTGAAACCCTCACAACATGTATTTCTTTTTCAAGCAGTATAACAGGGTTGAATTTGTTCCTTTAAAATTTTCTCGGTCGAATTTTTTTGTTAAAATTTTTTCGTCGAAAAACAGGGTCGAACTTTTTTACTTAACATTTTTTCGGTCGAAGAACAGGCTCAAATTTTTTGACGATTTTGTCAAGAACATAAAGATCTGCGAAAAACAAATACATTTTTTTCTAAAATTGTAAATGGGGTCTTAACGGTTATTGTTAGTAACTGAAATAAACGATGTAGAGTTAAATTATCTCTCAGAATTCGATTATGAATTTAATAAAAATTAATAGTTCTATGTATAGTACGTGTACAATATTTTTCATGTTATGCACTACCACACTTAAAGTATCAGTGTTTACAAACAAACAAGTTTCTTATCTTCTGCAGTTTTGTGCGGTCGCCACGCGGTTGGTGAGCGTACCACGTTAGTCTCATTTTTGTCATCAGGTGATCTGGACACACATTTTTTTACAATATTTTGAGTTCTTTAATTTTTGTCGCGTTATTACATACTGCTTCTAAATGCTCCTTCGATTGTGCGCGAGTGATGTGCGGCGTTCGTTAAGCGCGGATTGAACCCACGCAGGGTAAAGCGTGAGTGATGTTCCGTCGGCCGTCGGATACGTTTTTTGTATCATACGCGTATTTCATATTTATTTCGTATTTTCTTTGGATATGCCAATCGCGCAAAAATTAATTTTGCATCAAGGTATGTTCTCGCATTTCTTAAGCCATGTGAAAATCAAATCCATTATTGACTTAACTTGTTTTTACTTCAACCGCGTGGTCTTTAACAACACAAATAATTTTTGCCGTTTTTTTCGTTTTCGTTTAATGTACATATTACAAAGATTAAGATTGTCGTGTGCCGTCGGTTTCGTTTTTAATTCTTTGGCGGCTTTTTCCGGCAAAACCCACTACCCACCACTACTATTACATACAATTTTTAATTCCGAAAATAAGAAAGAGAAATCTTTTGCCTTTTTTATGATGAAATCTTCTTTTCAGCTAGTGTAGCTTTAGAAATAATTGGAATTTTTAAATTTTGTTTTCAGATTTTGAAAGATAATTTTATTCTTAATTGATTATTTAAGTTATTATTTCACCATCATTGCCGGTTTAGGCCCTATTTGCAATTTTAATTATAAAAAAAATGAATTTTACATGCCAAAATGGCTTTAATGTGCAATTGTGTTACATGTTTCCGATTTAGAATTTAATATACACTCAAAAACCAAAAGCAGAATTCAAAAATTCTTATTATTAAAAAGGCAAAAGATTTCTCTTTTTTTATGTCGAATGCAGTTTTCACTAAAATTTGCAAATAGGGCCAAAACGGTTAATCTTAGGAAAAAAGTTACCAAAATAATCGATGTAGAATTAAAAGAACTGTTTAAGAATTTATTATCTTAACATTGAACGTTGATGGCCTATTTGCAATTTTAATTTAAAAAAAGGTGATACATCTTTAACCTATAATTTTGTTACAGTTCTACGATTCATAATTTAATCGAAATTAATGCATTGTACGAGTACAATTCTTTTCATGTTCTGCATTACCACACTGAATGTATCAGTGTTTCCAAAAATACAAGTTTTCTTATCTCGTGCAATTTTTAAGCGGTCGCCACGTGGTTTGCCTCGTGGTTGACTTGCCTACCACGTCAGTCTCATATTTGTCGTCGAGTGATCTGCACGCACATTTTCTTCACAATAATTTGAGTTCCTTAATTTCTTTGCGTCATTACGAAATATTTCTAAAGGCTCCTTCGATTGTGCGCGAGTGATGGGCGGCGTTCGTTAAATGCGAATTGTTTATACGCAGAGGTAAAACGTGAGTGATGTTCCGTCGGCCGTCGGATATTCTTTTTGTATGATACGCGTATTTCATAATTTCTACATTGTGCATAATTGAAGCCCTTACAATTTATTGGATAGGCCAAAAGCGCAAAAATTAATTTTGCATCAAGGTATGTTCTCGCATTTCTTAAGCCATTGGAAAATCAAATCCATTATTGCCTTTACTTGTTTCTACCTTAACTGCGTGGTCTTTAAGCCTACAAATAATTTTTGTCTCTGTTTTAATACCGTTGATTTGCATTACGTATTTGATACCTTGTTTTGTTTTTGTTTAATGTACAAATTAAAAAGATTAAGATAGTCGCATGCCGTCGGCTGCGTTCTTGGTCCTCTGGCACCTTTCCGGGCTGGTCGGTGGTTGTTTTATATGATTTATGGCGGTATTCTACTCTAGAGGCATGAATTTCATGTGATTTTTGAAAGGCCGTAAAAAAAATCAATTAATATTTTTACTATCCATTTTTTTAACACTTATTTATTAATGTTTTGAGAATACAAAAAAAAAATAAAAACTGAAAAAAGTTCAAAATTTTAAATTCCAGCAGGTGATGAAGTGGGAGGTCCCAAAAAATTGGCACGTGACCGTACTCATGATTTTAGCCCTCCAAGTGATCTGAATTAATCTAGAATAATTAATTATTAATCTAGAATAATGTCACAATCATATGAACTATGGGCAAGTGAAAAAAAAAGTTTTTCACAAAATGGCGATTGTTTGAAAAAATAGTGATTTTTTTACCCTTATTTTTTGATATTCTAGATTATTTTTGGAATATTTAAAATCGGAATTTGGGGATAAGCGTAGTTCATTTTAAAGAAAAGTCTATAAAGAAGACCCGGTAAAAATTTCAAATCGGTTCAGTAGAAGTTGAGAAATCGTGGGTACCGTCTCGAAAAATACAGTTTCGAGAAAAACACGTTTAAAGTTTCGCGTCAATGCGAACCAGTACGGATGCCGCGTCACCAAAACGGCTATATCTCGGAAAATAATATAAATTTTGAAAAATCCTCTTGTACACGTATTCTTGAATAGTTAAACTTTGAAAATATCAACAAAAAAAATCGATTTTTTGAAACCTCTAGAGTAGAATACCCCCTTAAAATAAAATTCTGCTTTGTGCTTTTTTTTTTGTAATATCCAACCCATCACATTTTCTTCATATCCAAAGAAAATAAAATTTTTAAAATTTTTAAAATTATGTTATTTTTATGTTTTCTTACTTTCTTACTTAAATGTCTAAACATTTTGATTTTTTAAAATTCTAGATGGCTTTCTTTTTATATTATCTTGTTGTTGTTGCCTTGTTAATTGTTTCCATAGGTTTTCCTACTTAAATCTTAATTGTTCTTTGTCTATTGCTCAGTAGATATATTTTTCTTATCATTTAATATACCATATTTCTTAGTGTTTGGGCGTTTTATTTTTAAAACCAAGTGTTTTCTTTTTGTAACACCCTGTAAATTAATTTGCCGTGGTGTCAAAAGGGGAAAGATGTATGTTATCCCATTTAAACTTAGGATTTTTCTTTAAAATATTGTAGGTAGTTTCCTATTTGTATCACCCTGTATTAAGGTTTTCCGTAATGGGTTTGTCAAAAGGGGAAAGATATATGTTATCCTATCTAAAGTTAGGATTTTCTTTTAAAATATTGTTGTTTTCTTTTTGTATTGCCTTGTATTATAATTTTCCGTAGTAATTTTTTGTAACTCTCTGTACACTAATTTCCCGTGGTGATTTTGTCAAAAGGGAAAAGATATAAAAGATATGTCATGCTACTTAAACTTAGGATTTTTCTTTAAGTTTTTGTCGTTTTCTCTTTACATCACCCTGTATATTAATTTCCTTTGATTTTAATTTGACTTGTTTTAGATATATAATTCCCTACTTGAATTTTGAATTTTCTCTTTAAATGTTAGAACTTCACTAAGTGGTACGCGCTTGCTTGCGCGGCTAAGCAGGTCGTAAGTCCTGTTTCAATATGGCGGCATGAATTTTGTTGACTTGTAAAATCTAAACTTGTATTATTTTACATTGTATTTATTAATAAAGAAATGTTAAGAAATCTTATGTCTTATGCTTTGAATGTACCCCTTCTATCATTTCAGGTACAGGTCTCAAAGAGAGTTCCCTCTCTCAGGGGATGATCCCCACTATAAAAATTGTTAAGGTATC
Source organism: Dalotia coriaria (assembly GCF_025399875.1). Classification (NCBI taxonomy): domain Eukaryota; kingdom Metazoa; phylum Arthropoda; class Insecta; order Coleoptera; family Staphylinidae; genus Dalotia; species Dalotia coriaria. The sequence goes on from NW_027045445.1 coordinate 10,074,508, forward strand.
CTGTATGATTTGTGTACTCCATCTTTCATTTCAGCTACAGGTCAGAACTTGTAAGAATATTTTAAGTGTCCCCTCTCTTGAGGCGACTCAAAAATTCGAAATATTTTTACAAGTCCTTAAAAGGATGTCCTTATAAGGAGTTCCCTCTCTCTGGGGGTGATCCCCCACCATAAAAATTGTTGATATGCCTGATAATTTCGGGGATGAAGCGCAGAGACATCGTAGCTGTAGGATGGGCCGGCAGCAATGGACGCACCGAAGCAGTGGGCGATCGCCGGAGGCGCTCTGGGAGATCGACCTTAGACTGTCTAACGACACGGGCCAAAAAATTTAAAAATCTGATCCACTCTTGTTCTCTTTCTTCTATCTCCTCCTCTTCTCTACTCTATTCTCTGTTCTCTTCCTTCTATCCTCCTATTCTCTACTACTCATTCTTCTATTTCTCTGTTCTCCCGTTCTCCTTTTACTTTCTTACTTCTCATGTTGCCTTCACTTATATTTCAATTTCTCTTATATTTCGTTGCAATTCATATATGCAACCCAAATTACACCTGTTATTTTTATATTTGAGAAAAATGCCTTCTACACCTGAGATTCGATCCGTGTCTACTAGCATGCTAGCAGGTGCACGTGCCCACTCGACTAACGAGTGTTTTTATTATTTATATTTGATTCTTCTATTTATGTTTCTATTTTATTCAACTTTTTAAAAACAACAACACAAGCCTTTGCTGTGCTGCACTCACATAAGCTTCATATGATATATGATTTAACACGCATATCCTGAAAACGACAAAGAGGATATCACAAAAAATATGAATGAGATTTTAAATTTAAATTGAGTTTTATTAATTATATTTAACAATACATTCTTCTTTTCTTTTTAATAAAACAAACGTACATACGATCCAAGGCAAATCCTACATACCATCGAGTCACAACACTCTCTTATCAAACGTTACACACAAAGTAGAATTGTTATTAGAATTGATGGACTAGTCACTGTATAACTTTTGCACTAACAACTATGCCACACGGAGAAAACGCGTGATTTATCCCTTCTAATTATCAATACCATTTTGGCCTATAAATCCAATTGGAATCCGTAGCCCAACGTAAGAGATTCGACGGCTGGCGGCTGATGGTTTACACCATGGCTGGCCAATCCCAGGCCCGCGGGCCACGAGGTGGCCCGCCAGGACATTTGAATTTGCCCGCCGCACAAACCAAAGTTGGAACTTTTGTATATGTATAATATTTTATGTATGAATGGCCATAGTCTGTGGCCCGGTGCTGCCGCATTCTAAAAAAATTGGCCCTCCAGGAAAATCCATTGGCCAGCCTTGGTTTACACACACGCACGTGGTGTCTTAAATCTCGAGTTTATTCCATGACTAAACAATTATAAGGCTCGCACCGTATTAAAAGCGCCCGAAATACTAACAGTCGCAACGAACAGTGGCAGAGAAGAAAGAGAACACACGCACACAGCACAATTGCGTATCACCGTCTGACTAAACAGGAAAAAACAATAGCCAATACGCCAGCGCAAGATGTACGCATTAGTATAGCGAACTGTCACTTGAACCCGAGGACACACGGCGAGCTATGCGGTACTGTTCAAATTTCAAATGGCAGCGCACAGCGTGCTGCGTAAGACAAGGTCGAACTGAAAGCATAAACAAAGTTGGGAAAATTCTGCAGATCATATAGAGAACATGGATTAAACATGAAACACTCTCTATTACTCTCTTATTCTAACCCACCTGCTATCACCTCATCCTGGTATTTCTATCTCACTCACTTGAACGAAAATTAATAAAACACAATCCATGTTATATGTAATCCAAAAACTATTCGAAATGACTAAATGTAAACAAACAGTTACAAGTTATCGATGGAACAACGTACGAAACGTACAATTTATCCAACAATACACGTTCTACAGGTACATCTCCTACAACATTAGAATATAACGCCATGAAGAATTAAATTTTACATCTTTAGGGACCTCGCTGATATTACGCGGATGACGCGTTCATGTGCTAAACCCCAGCAAAATCAGTGCATCGAAACACAAAATGTAAATTTTTCTTGCTAATTCATAAGTTATTCATAAAAGTTATGTATGAAAATAATAAAGAAATTAATTACTTACAATGTGATGCAAGAATGGTTCTGCTACGATGTCAACTTCTGGTGCAGAACACCTAAAACAAGCAAAAAGTAGTCCTTTGCAACACAAAAATGCAATTTACGTCACTAATTCATGAGCTAATCACAAAAATTAGTTATGAAAACGATAAAGAAATTAAATACTTACAATCTGATGCAAGAATGGTCCTTCTACGATGGCTGACTCAGGTGCAAAATCCCTAAAACCATCAAAAATTAGTACTTGAAACATAAAAATGCAATTTTGGGGGTCAATTTGTGAGATAATCACAGAAGTTATGTAGGAAAATGATAATGAAATTAAATACTTATAATCTGATGCAAGAATGGTCCTTCTAAGACGTCAGACTCAGGTGAAAAATCCCTAAAACCAGCAAAAATTAGTACTTCAAACATAAAAATGCAATTTTGGGGGTCAATTTGTGAGATAATCACAAAAGTTATTTAGGAAAATGATAAAGAAATTAAATACTTACCATCTGATGTAAGAATGGTCCTGCTACGATGTCAGACTCAGGTGAAAAATCTCTAAAACCCGCAAAAATTAGTCCTTCAAACATAAAAATGCAATTTTGGTGATCAATTTGTGAGATAATTACAAAAGTTATTTAGGAAAATGATAAAGAAATGAAATACTTGCAATCTGATGTAAGCATGGTCCTTCTACGATGACAGATTCAGGTATAAAATCCTCAAAACCAGCAAAAATTAGTCCTTCGAACATAAAAATGCAATTTTGGGGGTCAATTTGTAAGATAATCACAAAAGTTATTTGAGAAAATGATAAAGAAATTAAATACTTACCATCTGATGTAAGAGTGGTCCTGCTACGATGTCAGACTCAGGTGAAAAATCTCTAAAACCCGCAAAAATTAGTCCTTCGAACATAAGAATGCAATTTTGATTGTCAATTTGGGAGATAATCACAAAAGTTATTTAGGAAAATGATAAAGAAATTAAATACTTACAATCTGATGTAAGCATGGTCCTTCTACGATGTCAGACTCAGGTAAAAAATCTTTAAAACCATCAAAAATTAGTCATTCGAACATAAAAATGCAATTTTGGGGGTCAATTTGTGAGATAATCACAAAAGTTATTTGAGAAAATGATAAAGAAATTAAATACTTACAACCTGATGTAGGAGTGGTCCTGCTACGATGTCAGACTCAGGTGAAAAATCTCTAAAACCCGCAAAAATTAGTCCTTCGAACATAAGAATGCAATTTTGATGGTCAATTTGGGAGATAATCACAAAAGTTATTTAGGAAAATGATAAAGAAATTAAATACTTACAACCTGATGTAAGCATGATCCTTCTACGATGTCAGACTCAGGTAAAAAATCTTTAAAACCAGCAAAAATTAGTCATTCGAACATAAAAATTCAATTTTGGGGGTCAATTTGTGAGATAATCATAGAAGTTATTTAAGAAAATGATGATGAAATTGAATACTTACATTCTGATGCTAGAATGGTCCTTCTACAATGTCAGACTCTGGTGCAAAATCCCTAAAACCAGCTAAAATTAGTCCTATATGTTTAAATTATTTTTTTTATAATAAATACAGAAAACAATTTTTTACAATTGGTAGAAAGGAATACATGATTTATAAAAAATTGGCAGATGCGGCGGACATTTTTAATTGGTTATCGTAAAAATTAATAATAACTGTTTAGAGGGTTGTTTCATTACCATATACCCAACCTTCTACTTAATTGAAATAAGGATTTATCGTATATAAGCAATTAAAAGATCTTTCTTTCTTCTTCCAGCGATATTTAATTTCCCATTATCTCAGAATCTAATAATGATAAACAAAAACCGAAACCAGTGCTGAGTTTAAAATAAAATACTGCATCAGATAATATTTTAAAATTAAAATTTGTAAGGTTTTTTCGACGCAATTTTCTCGGAAACTATAAACGTTATAGCAAAACTTTTTGCATTGTTTAAATGCCAAGATTAAGATCTGTAAAATGGCAGATTTAGATTTTTGATTCTAAGAAATTGATAAAAACCACCCGAAAAGAATCAACTTAACTATTTTTTGGCCTCAAAAATTAATGTTGAGCTAGGAGAAAATGGAAAACGCCAATCGATAGAGTTTTCCAAGGGGATAAAAGATATCTAGTTTGTTTTCCGATAGCATCAATATTTCGGAAAATGCTTGGTAAATTCCAAACAGATCAAATAAAACCACTACTCCGATTTTCCCCAAACTCTCCATACCAATGAAAAACAATGCCAGGAATCGAAGAATCCAGGTTTGGTTGCGCTATCATAATTAGTTTTTAAGTTATTGTCCATTTTTAATTATTACATAAATGTCGATAAGTGAAAATTTTAACCTGTTATATAATGTAAAATTTAATTCTACATACGAATATGAAAACCGTTTTTCTTTATCTCAAATGGTTTTCAATATATGTTCGAAAAACATTGTATAGTTTAAAAATATATATTTATTAAAGTTTTACGTGATTTTTACTGGATTTACATTTTATATAAAACTAGTTAACCGGGCAAACGTTGTTTTGCCATATACATTATTTCTAGTTTCTAGTTTCTAGATAAATTTTAGTGTAGACAAAAAGTAACCTACTTATTATACAAAATAGGGGTTGGTGATAAGAAACCAAAAATTTAGGGTTGTATGTATATTTTAATGCCACATTAAAAAATTAAAAACAAAAAATTTCGACCAAAATTTAAAAAAAATTAAGGGTGAACAACCCTTATCACTTAGAGATATGACGTTACCGATTCTCAGACCTACTGAATACGCATATAAAAATTTTCTTTGAGCGGGATGAAAAATGATTAAATTACTAAAATGGCTATAAAGAAATAGGGGTTGGTGATAAAAACTAAAATTTAGGGTTGTATGTATTTTTAATTCCACATTATAAAAAAATAAAACAAAAGAATTTGTCCAAAAATTTAAAAAAGTTAAGGGTGAACAACCCTTATCACTTAGGGTATGAAAAATAGATGTTAGCCGATTCTCAGACCTACTGAATACGCATATAAAATTTGGTAAAAATCGGTAAAGCCGTTTCGGAGGAGTATGGAAACAAACACTGTGACACGCAAATTTTATATATATAGATGATTAATTGAATTGAAAAAATTGTTAATTTGAAAACATATCGTTATTTTGAAAAAAGAACAATTTTTAATGAGCTTTTTAAGATACTACTTAGGGATTAAAATAGTCGGACAGAAACGCATCATACAAAGAAACACTTTAGCTATAAGGGCATTTTAAGGCAGTCCTTCAAGGTTTGCAATGCCAAAGGGTTCTCTTAATTGTTATAAAACGTTGAAAAACTCTAAATTAATTTAATACTAAAGGTATGGAGAAGGTAGGCAAGATGCTCTATTAATGCGTTTCTTGCGTAATTTTGAAATATACTCATTACTAGGTACGAAGAAATACCGAAGAGATCAATATGTCAAATGTCAATGAATCCTAATGAACTTTCATCATAAACTTTCCTACTTAATACCCGCATGAAACTAGTTTACGAAAGCTCCCTTAACGGCCCAACAATGCGTTTGCAGTCACTGCACGTCACCCTTTCACGTGCATCGGACCTTGCGCAAACTGCATTATACAACATTATGCAGGTTATCATGTTGGCAAACTTTCTAGCACGCCGTGCCATATTATCTACAGCAACACGCCCGACAATGCAATCCTGCTCGTCTCCTCGTCTTCAACAACTTATCGCGTGATTACAACGACGTTAAACAAAGGACAAACAAACGAGGTACGCCGTTCCGCATGCGTTTCTATTTCGACATTTCCTCATCAATTATGCATGCGCAAATGCAGCTCCAATCAAATTACAAGTTTAATATTGCCTTTTCCCGATAGTGCAGTCCAATGCGTCCCGAATCCTGTATAGGTATATCTCTTCCAATTTCATTTTCAGGCGCTTCATAATATCATCTGCAGATTGCTTTCGGTGCAGCATACCTGTGAGCGGACGGATACAAATGCGCCAGCTGGTTCGTGGATCGTGCATATGCTAAGTTTTGTGCGCAAATCTATTTTAAATTCAGGCCATTAATTCGGCTTCATATGGAATTGGAATCGTTTGCGTGTTGGTTGCGCCGCGGCTGTTTTTTTCATTTCTGTCGAATCGTGGATTCTCGCCGGTCTCGACCTTTCGCCAACAAATCATTCCGGGTTTGATATATTCAGATTATCCTGGAAAATCATAGAAGCATGCCGGGATTTATGGAAAATAGATGAGTGGGAGAATTTAATAAGGTAGATTTTACCTTAAATTCTTCAAATATTGCAAAAATAATATAATATAATATGCAGTATATATTAAATTTAAATTAATTTATACTTTAAACATCAACTTAAAACTCATACGACAAAAACAGTTAAAATTCTATGCTTTAATAAACCTTTTAAAAGTTTAAAATGTATGCGGCTGAAACAAAAACTATTCACACAGCATATTTTACGGCTGGTTATGAATAGTGCCGTCGGCGTCGACAGGGAGAACACAAACTAATGATATCATATCGATCATATGCTAGTTGCAGGTGTGGTATGAAAATATGTCATGACGTTATAAGTTTTTCCCCACACAGCCACGTACACACACACAGTGCCGCCGCCAGGTATAGTGGTAGTTGAGTGGCTGAGTGAGCTGGTGAATGGTTGAACGAGTAACGGAGCCGCACCACTCAAGGAGGCGGCTCGCAAATCGATGACATTATGAATGAACGCGAACGCGAGCGCGGCGAAAATAGATTACGGTCTAATCGTGTAAGCGCTCGTGTTCGCACCGCCGCCGCAGCCGGAGGCAGCGCTTGTGAGATTGCTCAATGGCGAGATGAATAAACGTGCCGCCGGGGTGGCGCGCAGGGAGGCGCGACATCGAGGTGCATATATCTGGACGATCGATTTTCGAATGCCAGTGCACCAACACACACCCACTGCTTGCGCTGCAGTATCTTACCATCAACAAATCATCGATTTCGGACAGTTTAATGAATGGCAAACAATAATTCGGCTCGGTATGACGACGATCGCGCGTAATAAGATGCAGAGATGTGGAAATTTTGCATTATCTCCAACTCGCATGATTACTAAACTTGATTACGGGAGTTTATGGACTGTATTATTGAACATAACAGTAAATGCATTTGCTCGTGTCTGAAAACTTTAACCATTCTCTTATTTCTTTAGAACCATTAACTTTAGTGCAATAGAAATTAGCATTAGTAAAATTTCTAAAGTATTTTCTGTTTCTGTCAACAAATTCGGTTTTCAAATTTTCAATATTCCCAAAGTTCTGGGGAATGTTAACTATGAAATATTCTATCATACTTTCACTTATTTTTTCTGGCCACAAAGCAATATCACTTGGAAATTTTGTGGTGTGATGTTCCTTTCTGTCGTCCACTTTATCACCCACGTCTAGGTTGTCTACCTGATTTTTAATTTCAACATGATTTGCCGTGTTAATCTGCTCTGATGTGCTTTGGGGAGGATTATCCTGATTTAATGATGGTCGTATTAAATATGATGACAAGGAATTTTTTTGAAGATCATTTCTTTTTTCCTTTTGTACTTTCAGTTTTCGCTTTTCCGAGCCGGATAAATATGTTCGTTGCATTTTAAATTGCAAAATAATTACACAAATATTGCACAAATATGTTTTGTAAAAATTATAAGAAATAACAAATAATAATAAATAATAAATATAATAAGAAATATTAACGATGTACCTTTATAGAAGCTCTTGTTGATTATTGACTGCAGTTTTGAAAATCACCCACGCCAAATCATCTATGCACAAAACTTCGAGAAAAAACTTTTGTAGAACTAGTGTTTTCGGGGTTGTGATTCAAGACTCACTGACCACTCTCTGTTTTTTTTAATCCAACTACCACCCCAAAAATGTAGATAAAAATTGTAGGAGGATACACGTTGGTACAACGTGTTCCGCAGATGTGAAAAATGATAGAAAGACGAAATAATTAATATTCCAAAAAGAGAGTTACCCGCTTTTTACAACCTCAATGGAATATTCCTCAACTCATCTCCTCCACGATCATATGCTAGTTGCAGGTGTGGTATGAAAATATGTCATGACGTTATAAGTTTTTCCCCACACAGCCACGTACACACACACAGTGCCGCCGCCAGGTATAGTGGTAGTTGAGTGGCTGAGTGAGCTGGTGAATGGTTGAACGAGTAACGGAGCCGCACCACTCAAGGCGGCTCGCAAATCGATGACATTATGAATGAACGCGAACGCGAGCGCGGCGAAAATAGATTACGGTCTAATCGTAAAGCGCTCGTGTTCGCACCGCCGCCGCAGCCGGAGGCAGCGCTTGTGAGATTGCTCAATGGCGAGATGAATAAACGTGCCGCCGGGGTGGCGCGCAGGCAGCGCGACATCGAGGTGCATATATCTGGACGATCGATTTTCGAATGCCAGTGCACCAACACACACCCACTGCTTGCGCTGCAGTATCTTACCATCAACAAATCATCGATTTCGGACAGTTTAATGAATGGCAAACAATAATTCGGCTCGGTATGACGACGATCGCGCGTAATAAGATGCAGAGATGTGGAAATTTTGCATTATCTCCAACTCGCATGATTACTAAACTTGATTACGGGAGTTTATGGACTGTATTATTGAGAGTAGGAAAATATCTATAATATAAAAATGAATAGTAAAATCTGTTGGAAAGCGCATAACTCAACATCGCCTAGACCAATTTGCCGAATTCTTTTTTTTACATGTTCGTAAAAGTCCAAGGATGGTTTTTACAGCGAGAAAAATTCGAATAATCGCCAGGAAAGACTAAAGACTGTTGGCATTGAGATTCAATCATAGTTATAGTTAAATAGTAGAATCCGAAATGGCGCGCTGAAGTGTATTAGCAATACTTTATATAATTACCTTCTTTAAAATAAAATTGCGAATCTTATTGATAGAATTGACACATACTATGTCTGGAACAAGAGACTAAAATCGAATTACATTTTTATTAAACAATACCGGGACGAAGTCGAGGGCAAAAGCTAGTTTGGAATAATAAAATTGAATGAAATCAGGTTGCAGTTGTACATATTTACGTTAAACTAACTTAATGAACAGCAACTTTAGATAAATATTATTCTACCAACAATCTTGCAAGTTACATGAACGTTGTATTATGTTTAACTTCTTTATCATAACACGCAGGTGAATTCTAAAATCATAATACTTAGCCATGTAACTTTAATACGTTTCCATGGTAACGTTGTTACATACACACCATAATTTAACAATTGAGTTCATCAAACTGGCAGGAATCATGTACAACATTTATTTGACAAATTAAGTTATACAAGTGTAATATGCAATGTTGTAAATATAAATTTCGCATAAGTTTGCGTCTAGGTTGGCAGTATTACATCAGAAAATAAAGTTTTCATTTATCACGGCTTTGTTGGCAAATAGCGTAAATATTTAAAGCTCCCAGGTGGCTTTCAGATTGTTTTGCTTCATTTGTCGGCGACGCCCGGGCGTCTGCTGTGACGAAAATGATTATAAAACAATGAGTAAGCAAATACCTGCGTTATCCCTCCAGCCGGCGGGTTAGTCGAGTACCTCCTCGTACTCCACGTGGAATTCAATCGTGAGTGAATAAATCATTCGTAAGTAAACGCGAAGTTAGAAAACTGCTGCCGCGACATTATGTGCTCGTATATCCTATTCTTATGTTCCGGCCGCCGCGCCGAACTACCGGCAACTAGAGAGATGATATTTTACACAAATAGAGTGCCTGCTGGGTATAATTTATAGGTATATCTGCCAGCGGAAGGAAAATCAAGCGCAATCGTCTCCTGAGTGAAAAACAAGCGCTATTAAAATGATTAAGATGATATGTTGCTGTTCGGGAGTTAGAAACAACTTTAGCATCATAAAAACGACAGAGAAAAATATAAAATATTCATTGATAAGAAAATTAAGTCGTTTTTATGTTGCTGTGCATTTAATCAAGCTCGCCGTTAATAATTTAAAAATTTTAATATTTAAGCACACCCAAACATGTTGTAAACGTGATCTCTTTCTTCCCTTGCGCATCGTAAAACCGCACAACTTTAGGCTCAAAAACTCTGAAAGAAGTATAATCTTGCTTGGAAAAAATAAATATGCGTTCGTGCGGGTATCCCAGGCGGCGCGTAAAAAAATTACACACGCCACCTAATAATACCGGCCCGTAACATAAAAGCACTGCCACCCCCCGCTGCCGCATTCAAATTCAAATATCAAGGTAGAAAAAGCGCTGCGTTTTATTGCTATTGTTGAACTCACGTACGCGTTTTTATTTAGGTTCACGTGAACTTTTCATAAAAACTTTTCATAAAAACACAAAGATTTTTGCGCGCCGCACGCGTCAATTTTAATTAACGCACAGCCGATGCGAGAATTAATAACAACCATCATCACCATTAACCCATACCGAGGTTTGGAGGCATTATGATTTAATAATATTTTAAACGACGTCTTGGCATGTTATTACATCAACCAGCCAAAAGGGTGCCGGCATTATAAAGTGCGGCGTGAGGTGGGAAGGCGCGCGTAATGAAATCATGTCAAGAAAATAGTTAATGGAAGGCAATAAAAAAGTGCGAAGGAAATGTTGAGAATGTGAAAGAATAACGATGGCTGCGCGCAGTCATTTCGGTTGAATTGATGAGGGCGTTTGTGGAGGCGGCGGAGGCGGCATCGGCGTTGGCGGAAAGAGTCGAAACGAAAATAATTCGCTTCATTTGTTTTGGTTGGCCTAAAGGTTCTCGGGGCTTATGCTGCGAGTTTATTTGGACGTCGGGTGCGCTGGGCGAGCGGCGACGGAGCAGAGAATGGAATGTCGAAAATTGGGTAATTTATAAGGTTTCGCTTCCGATACTAAGAGGGTGCCAATAAACAAATGGTTGGATGTTGCAGTAAAGTTTGCGATTCACCCAAGCGCACGCGGCGAAGACGAGGCGAGGGAAAAGAAACAAAGTTGCGGGCTCTTCGGGGTCGGCGCGAGCAAAGTGAAGGGTCAGTAAAAAATGTGTGCACTTATCCGAAACATAATTATAAAGTGCTAACGCTTAGCAGCTGACTGAAGAAAGTGTTATTGATTGTTTACTATAGCGATAAATTTAATTTCCTATTTTATATTTTAACTTAGTATGCCTTTTTCTTGTTTATAATTAGTTTTTATGTTGATACAAGTTTATTAAAAGTGGAAAAATTAATTTTTAAAATTTTTTTCAAAATTCACTTTTATTTACTTCAATTTTGACATGTTGCTAATTATAATTTGCCTTTTGTCGTTCAGTAATTGTATTGGAAAATGGATTGTTGTTGTGAATTCAACTGGACACAACATACATTACCCTTGATTAGATTTGGTTGCCTTGGAAATGCTCTGTGACAATGTCGGAATTGTTTGTCCTGTAGTAAAAAAGGGTGAGTATCACAATTCACATACTCGTACAGTTGCTACATCACATTAAAGCTAATGAATAAAAAAAACAGACAAATAATATTTTCAAATATCTGATTTTTTTTTTAAATATTTTATGATTTTTTTTATATTTTTAAATAAATTTTAGAGGGTCTGATGCAATTAAATGTTTCGTTCGACGGCCGTAAACTTGGTTGACCGCCCGAGAGCATTAAATTCAACAGCACGATCCTCGCGCTAAATTATTCACAGATATGCATAACTGGATTTTAATACAATAGAAATGGAAGCATTTGCCCACTGGCAAACAAGACCATTTTCAGCACGTCTGGCTGGCATGCCAAAGAGGAATTGAGTTCCGGCCGGTTTTATGTAGCCACTGGAAAGTTGTCAAATTTATCGAAATTTAGTTCGTTAAACTTTCGCCGCCCGGTCAGACTGAACGCTACTTGAAGTATAAATGACGCGAGTGCATCTGGCATTCGTATTAATATTTCATCGCGACGAATCACTGCACACACCGGCGAAAAACATAAAACCTCCATCGCTGGCAGGGGGAACATAAAAACTGTTTCTGTTTCGGGGTCAAAGTATAAAACTTCATAAAATGTCCGAAATTTATTTCGGGACAAAATCAATCGTATTTTAATTTAAAAATTATTCAAATGACATTTTCCCCGAGGGCGGCCGGCAAAAGCTCGCGCGCGGTGATAGCGAGTGTTTTTTTCGGACAGCGCTAATGAATGTTCATAATTCATCGTCGGCGCGGCGCAGAGCGGCGCTTATCCTAAGCGGTTATCCTGCCACGGCCATCCTGCTATGCTGCAGCGGCGTTTATTTCATCAAGTGTACTCGGGAACACTTTAAATTTCAGCATCCATTTCACATTCGATCGTATCCCGCTCTGTAAATGCGCATAAATTTATCTTTGCGAATTTTTGCTGCGTTTTAGTATTCACAAACGTCCGCGACATTCAGCAACAAAATTGGGGTTAAACATTAGTCGTCTACCCCGTGGGCACATTTTAATATTAAGGGGAAAAGCAATTTTCCTTTTTTCGTTATTCTCATTAAAATTATTCGCATTTGTATAAATGAGAAATTCACCATTTCTAAAAATATATTTAAAAGTGTATTTATATTTATATTTCAGTAAGAAGATACAAATACCTAGCAAAGATTATTGCTTTCCGTTTGGTTGTAAAACGTAGGATCATAAATGTAATAGAGTAATGCAGTGGGAGTGCACGCAGCCTCGCTGGCATCTAATACAAGGAAGTAAATTGTAATATCAAGAAAATTGAAGCTGCCTATTTTACGCATTCGTGCATCTTTGCCTTCGGGCCAAAAGTCATAGCGAGGAAACATACCGATATTGCGTATTGTGAAAATCATACCGGAGGTTTTCCAAACAATATTTACTACATATTATTATCTATATCCAAACTAATATCAAAAATTCGAGTAAAAATGTAGGTTTGTGTGTTTGTTACACTTTCACGCAAAAACCACTCAACCAAATTTGGTAAATTTTGGTGTAAAAATATTTTTAACTACGAGAAAAACAAATAAACTACTTTTTGTTGCAAAAATAAAACTGGAACGGCGTTAAATAAAGTATAAGAGTTAAAATTAAGATTTAATCATAGATTTAGTTATATAATTCAAGTCTAGATGGCGTAAAAGTAAATTATTAACATTTCTTGTGTATTTAAATTAAAATTTATAATAAAATTTTAGTTGGGAGGCTTCTAATCAAAATCAATTCTAACAAAGTCGCAGGTACTGTATATTAGTATATTTGCATGATTTGAAGGAGTGACGTCATTAAAGTTACTCCACCTAACAAAGAATGGTACGAAACAAACACAAAGGTGATGTAGATATAATATTTGTGTTCCATCCGACGTAACAACTGTATTCACCCCCGGCATCCCTAGACACTCGTCTAGTGTTATTTTAGTAAACACAAGTGTCAGTCATTCACTCCCCCGCACTTCAACTTCCTGCACACACAGTTTGTAAATGAAATAGGTGTGCGCACGTCATAAACACCTTTCGTTTTACCCGAAATGCAAATGAACGTAAATTACGAGTGTTATTCCGCGCATTGACCCAAATATCCCCACTAATGCGCCGTGTTTTACAGTAGCTACGATAAATAACATTAGGACTATATTACAAAGTATAAAGTATCGCATTCCTTGTTTTATTATTAAAATTGTAACTTATGTATGATAGCACTGCAGTACGGGAAAGGCAAGATGTTTGCAGCTGAAGTTTTTGGAAGAGTCGGTTATAAATTTACATAAATTGCATAAAGTCATCTCATATTCAGCGGCTCCGCGCTACCCTAAAAGAAGAGTTTCGTGTTACTCGGTAAAGAATGTAGAAATATAAGTCTGCAACTATATTTTTCATCGCATCCAGAATCGATCAGAACATCAAACCAGATGTTACATTTTAATGTATTATTATTATTATACAGTCTGTTTCACAATCAAAAGAAATAAATGGATAAACTTGTTTTTTGTCAGTGGTATGAAACCAAACGCACAATATGAAAGCGGGAGCATTTTGAGTTGCCTAACCAACAGCCCTTTGATCTGTTCAGTATCTTTTTTATGACACACGCGATTCAATGATTCAGTAATCGTGTTATTCGGCAATATTTTGGCACCGGTCGCGCGCGGCTCATGATATTATTTCCGAAGGGGTCGTCCCCCGAGGGCGCCTGCAAACGACTGAGACGCAGCAGCTTCTCTAGCTCAATCCAAAACCGGAGAACGTAAACATTCCAAGATTTATTCCCCAAGCACTTTATGGAAATTGCGATGCATATAATGCATACGAAGCGTTACGGTAAACAAATTCAACATGGCATCATCTAAATTAGATAGTGTTACATATAGGTTATGTTGATATCATGTATAAACACTCAGTGTGCAAAGAGTTAAGGAGTGTGAGTATGTGTGCAGATGCTTAGAACAAGTTCGCAAATAAATTGCGATTCATGTGTGTAGCACACAACAAATACAAGAAACGAATATGTAAATAAACATGACGCATGCAGCACGTGCAGAATAAGTAAGACATGTCTAGGCAACCAAACATACAAAACATACAAACTAGAATAGTTCCTGTTTGCATACACGAAGCACATCTGAATTCTAAGTGGAAAATCATAAAACAAGAAATAAGTACGATAAATGAGCGTGGCGTATTCACCTACGTGAATATTACGAAATAAAAATCATGTTGTTTAACATTTTGATGAAAATCTAAACGTAAAAAGCGCATCGCCGAGGTTTAAAATTATGTAAAACAATGTGTTTCATGTTCACAAACGCAAAGCCGCCAGCGTAAGAAAATTCGTTTTATCGCAGCGGATCGCTGCTAAAATTCCCGAACACGCTTTTTTCCTGCAGGCCGTTAGAGAATACGAGCCCTTGAGGAAACTAACGCTATCATTTTGCATGCGTGCAACCTTTTTCGCCGCATTTTCCGCATATCCGGCGGTTCTTTGTCATCGAAAAGCCCACGCAGATCCGACATAAGAAAGACACGTTGAGCAAATTTGTTCGATGTGTACGTGGCGACATCTATCCGCAATCCGAGTAAATCTCTAGCATATCTCACCCGCAGTCGAAATTTGAGGTTACGTATATTTTTATTTAGAATTAACATATTTTGAGCGCAAAAACTTTGCGAAAAGTTTCTGGTGGAGTACGCATTCATGAATTCCACGATTATATTTCTGCTTAAAGCCTTATAGACTTAGGACGGCAAACCGAAATTGGAATTTGCCGACTTTTCGCAGCCGCGGAGAGAAACGGTCTCTTCGTATGCATGGAAATTGTGCGCTACCACATTTCGCATTCAACACCTTTATTATCCCCACATTCGTACGCTTAAAGCATCTTAATCTAATTTTAATGTCCTTTAAAGTCGTTTAAAACCGGCACGTGTAGATCTAAAGTTTAATGGTACCTTTGAAGAGTGACACGAGTTAACTTTCCTCTTAAAGCGCCGGCAGATATCGGAAGTAGTAGTCATAAAAAAGAGATATGCGATGCTTAAATCTGCGAAGATGATTAAATTGCGACGGGGTTGTGTAACAAAATTTCAATCGTGCGTCATTTTTCCGATAGATACTAAAATATATAGCGTGTGTGTATCTTGTGGGGGTTCTCATTTGAGGTTACGTCCGTTATTTGGATGTGGGCGTTGTGGCGAAATGAAACTTGGAAATTGGGAATGTTGCTTGCTCTGGCGCGTGGGCGTATTTACATACGTATGCCACATGTTGACCGAATGGAGTGTAAATACCTTCCGTCGTCGCGCGGCGTCCATTATTGCGAGCGAATAGTTCGCGCCCGTCCGCCACGTCTCCTCGCATGGCAACCGACGACATGCGCACCCGACCAAAAGTACCACACCACACTAGACCATATCGCAAACAAACCCCACGGCTTCGTGTTCCGTTTCGTTGGAGCTTGTCGCCGAAATCAACCAACAGCAAAAGCAGTATGTACAGTCAAGATTATATACATCGCCCGAGGTCGTGGAGCATCGATGGTTTGTTGCAATTTGCGCGTAAACGGTGCCACATCCTCGAAATTGAAAAATGCCAATATTATTACCAGTATTGAAGTTTGGTCACAAACATATGTCGCGTATACTGCAACCAACATGACAATAATCATTTTTTAAACTACATAACCTCACTTGACAACCTCTCTAACCAATTTAGCTATAAAACATAATGAAATGTACAAATAGGCATTTGGCGTATGTGACGATATTCAATCCGAGTTAATTGGCTCAGGTTTCATTGCGCGCGGACGAGACCAAATGTAATCAAGCTGCTGGCGGCGATTAGGTTAGCCAGGAACAAACGGCCATTCCAATTACAATTTGCCGATTGCGAGTACTTGTACTTATAATTGCACAAAGTACATCCTACCTACATCATACAATTAAATTTAATGTTCTGACACAATCACAAAGCACAAAAAATCGCAATTAAATTTATCGAATCGCATGTAAGGGCGGTGTTATTAATAAATTAATTAATTTGCGTCATGCCATTACGGGTGAATTTCAGGATAGCGACCCGACGGCTGTTGGCAACCAAAGTTATTTGGTTTAATTTAATTCGGTGTAATTAGAATGTTGTGCAACACATTTGGGGAAAGCATTGCGCTGATAGCTAAGATGCGGAGAGTCCGTGCTCATGTCCATGATTAATTACAATCCTAATGATATCTGTACATGATCGCACTTTGCGATGCTTGTTTAATCAATTTAAAATCATAATCCGGTTTAAAATATTATATTTTACAGAAATTTAACCTAAAAATCAATTTTTCTATGAATTTTTCTTTTAACATCTAAACTTCTGGACCGATTTTGATAAAATTTGTTATAGAAGTATGTTAGACCTTTGCAAAGAACATAAACTACTTTATATTGGTAAAATAAAACTGTAAGAGAGTAAAATAAGAGAGAAAAGTTGGTTAAATGAATATAACTTATAATTCACATCAAGATATCGTAAAATTTTCAATAAATTTATAAACACAAATTGTTTTTAAGAATTGAATCTCCTATAAATCAATTGTCGTAATTAACAGGATGTAATTATGATCAGAACGCGATGCAGAGGCGGAAACTGGCGCATTAGAAATAAATCTATTGAGTGAAAAGTTTTAATTGCATCCGGCATAATTATATTGTCCCCGGAAGCTTCGCCCTTGGAAATAACCCGGCAGAGAAGTTTCCGCAGGATTTTGTATAAACTTTCATATTAAATCACACACATATTAAACTTTATTTTGATGAATGCTCCAAATATTATTTTTATATACTTCCAATTTAATAGCCGCGACTTCGGCCGTAAAATTAATTCACCTCTGCTAGATAATAAATTCCCGGTTAGTTTCGATATAGATATATAAATTTGATCGTATCACAAATCGAATAGTGCGGTTGGCAATTGTTTGTTTTGCATCGAAAATAAAATTCCGAAATTACGGCGATGGGAAAATGAAATAATCTCGAATCGAAGAGCGTAAATTGCTTTCCTCCGCGTTAGTTTACTCTCGCGCATCGTGGAAAATTAAATTACCCTCGCTGCGGGAACATATAATTTGCTAATGCTATTATTTCATATTACATTTCACATTTCATATCGCATCAAATCAATTATTTCGAACAAAAATTAAAATTAACGCCTGAATGTTGTCAACCAAATATACACTTCCATCTTCTGTCAATTTTGTACATTGTATGACACTATATTTCACCAAAGTCATAAAAAACGTATACTTTATGCAAAAGAGTATTGATTGATGACTGGAAATGTTAAACAAACGCAATTTTGTGTCTTTTGTACACAATACACCATATTGTTTCAGAAAAATGCAAAAGTAGAATGTATTTGACAGTCGCCTAGTGACAACAGGGACAGGAAGTGACAACGAGACCCAGCTTCGCAATAAGACTCAGAAAATTGCAGCGCGGTGTGCGGATTTAAGTAAATCCGCCCGGCTAACGCACACCGAACGAATTGTGGACAGACAGCCCCAACTGGAGAAGATTCTTTTCGCCCGCGGGCTTCGCAATAGCTCCAGAACAAAAAACGCACCAACGAAGGGTGCTGGAAGAAATATTACAGCTGCGCCAACCGGAAATAACATGCTATTAATTAATACGCTTGGATTTTAATTTAAAACTTTTCCGCAAGACTTTCCAGCGTCAAGAATAGCGCACAAGACATTCATTTACATATAAAATAAAAAAAAAAAAAAACGAGGAAATGTTTGTTTTTTTGGTATAAAACTTTATACGCATTTAGACAGATGGCGCACGGTTATATAAACTATGGCGTCACGTTTTACACTCAGATGATTTCAACTCTGTCAAATTTTATTCGAATTTCATGTTTCCGCCGTGTTTAACTCCATTTTTCTTCGGCGACATAAAATATTCAAGTAAGTTGTGATGTCCCGGAACACACGCGAAATGTTTTCCACGTTTTTTCGCGCAGCAATATGCAGATCGACGACGGCAAGGAGGACAAGGACGTAAATATTTGCGAGGTGAGTCTCGGCATGCGTGTCAATTTATGAGGCGTAAGAAATATCGCCGCACAAAAGGGTTCGCCAAATAAAATCACAAATCTGCCACACATGAGTTATACTTCCGCCGGCGACACGGTATACTCGCACTTGTCCTCGGTCGTCCTGGCGTCCTGCGCAATCAATAACAAGAAGGACTGCGTCCGTAGACTCCTCCTGTATATATCCACCGGCGTAGCTATTGTAAAGTGCACGTTTTGCGAAACAAATTGTTTGAAAATTGCGCTGACGATGCTTGTTACCAGCTAAAATTTGATTGGACTGTTTAGTCAGCCATTTTGTCTAATAATCACCAATATTAAATAATAACTAGAACTTTTGGAATGAGTTTCAGTTGTGAAACATTCGGTATTTGATGTTCGCGAGCGAGTTTTACATGCAAACTTTTCGGCAAATATGCGTTGCGCACCGCGCCAACGATTGAATTAATATCCATTCAAACGTTGTGATGAACGAGTTTTTTAACTCGCGCCAACTTCCGTCGACATCGAGTGTACTTTGTTCGAAGTGCGCTATAAAGCTCGGCGAAAACACGCGTTTATAATACACTTTATTACTCATACTGCATGGATTTGTGAATTTGCGGCCGGACCAAAAACTGAAGCGTGGTTTTTATGGCTTGTAATGCGTACCGCATTGGAGGAGGTTTTGTTAATATTAATTTTGAGAGCATCTGCGGCATGCGGGTTGTTAAATTTGCGAAATAAGGACGTGATTTATTAAAACTGTTTTTATTGGAATATATTAATTTAGAGGGTATGTATTTTTCTATAAAAAGCATATTAATATGTAGTCGTAAAACTGGCTGTGTTTACGGTTTATTGGTAAAGTGAATTCTGTAAATTTTATAGCATTTCGAGTTATTTTTGTGTTATATTGAGTTTAAAGCTAAACTGCACATGTAATCACTTGAGGATAATGAATGGCCGGATGCGGTGTCTAATATTAACAACAAGGGACCCCCTTGGGGGTCGTATGTTTGAAATGGCGAGAGTACTCCTTGGTACCCCTTGTCAAAGACGTCTGACCTTACGTGGACGACATCGGGTTGCGCAAACGGTGACACATGTCCCCCCACCACTACCACTGGTTCGTGCCGTGAAACAGTGTTTCTTCCCCCACTTATTTCTGCGGGTTTGCCGCGAGTATAAAAGGGGAGCGCGCAGTGCGCAGTGTGTTTTTTTTCGTATTTTGTGTTTTTTTTTTCGTTTACTACCTACGCCATGCGCTCAGCCGTGTCCGAGTGGTTCAGTAGTGCAGTCTCAGCTCTCTGCGTCTTTGGTTTTACTTAAATCGCGCATGGAAAACGTTCATTCCATCCGTACAAGTCAGTTTCAAGTGATACAAGTGGCAATTAATTTTTATTAATAGAATTAAACCCGTTGAAATATTTTCAATGGTTTTGCTCCTTATTTAAGTACTAAATAGTGCATAAAATATTATACAAACTAAAGAAGTACTAATACTAAATGGATTATATAATAACCTCTCATCTATTGAAGTGATTTATTGCAGGCATTTATTTCTTGTTGCAATTACTTATAAATTAAATTCACATAATGTTTAAAGTACAAAATCTATAAAAAGAATTAGCCTATCGTCGCTTAAACCCGTACTTTTTGCGTTCATAGAACAAATCTGTTTTGGAGCTTCCTAAGTTTACGATTTTGGGACAACCATCTCTGTCTTTCTCTTGTATGGTGCACTCTTTGCAATAGTACGCATCAGATACACCTGGGCCGCCACAAATTACGCAACGTCCTTGATAAGAGCCGTAATTGCATTCGTCGCAAATACGTACTAATGTGCAGGGACGCACGTATGAGTCACAAATCACGCATTTGCCGTCGCATTTCTCGCATAATCGACCAATAGCTACTCCGGGTTGCTTCCTGCAGAAGATCAAATCTGGATGATGCTTTGCCATTATTCAAACTTGAAGTGAATCTGAAAAAAATATTTTAATTATAATGTTTTGTTAAATTTGTTTAAAATACTACCTTTTTAAATAAATTTAAGTGATGAAACGTTGTTTTGTCGTGCTTCGGCTTGTAGTAAACATAACCGCAATAAAAACGTTTTGTATCCGTGTGTGAATGTAACCATCGACAGAATCTACACACTTTAAATTTTAAGTGAAACAAAGTAAATCTTTAAAACTTACTTTTATAACACAATAATTTCATTTAATGTGAATACGTTTTAATGTTCTTTAAGTTTTTCAGTAAAAGTTTTAGTGTTTTACTATTATTTAATCATATTTTACTTACGTGAATTTGGTTGCCTAACAGAAAGCGTATGCTACCTTAACATCAGTTCACACAAAACAGACAAAGGTTATGCCTGCTTTACTGTTGTGAAAACTTTTAAGTTTTAACAATTAAATACTTAATTTTAAAAGTTTCCACTGGAATGAATTAAACATAAACACTAAAAATGAGTGTCCAGCCATCAATGACGGTGAAAAGCACCACCCACGGCGCATTAATCGACGATCTTCGACTGTTCATCACAGCAACCACAACAAAAACAAAAATAACAACTGTTGAACTCACAAAATCATGTTTATTCCTCTTAAAACACCTACCAGCAAGTCGATCAGCCTCTTTACACTGCTTAAAATCAGTGTTTGACTCTGTTGCATTAAATCACATCATCCACCTTGAGGTAACACCGTTAAAACAAAAACAAATAAAAACCTATTTAAAACTATTTAAATCTCATTTCAGAAGGAAATGAGTACAGGAAAGTCTTCTCCTCCAAATGAGTATGACGAACTAATGATAAATGACATCTACAGTCTACTCATCAGTTTTGTATCATCAAATGGAGAAGCATGGGCTCCAATAATCAGCACATGGTCTCTTGAATTATTAGGTGAAATATCCACCCATTATGCAGGCAGAGCATGTGTTAATGGACTGAATGAGTCGCTTCAATTATGGATGAACTGCAGAGCCACCAAAACATTGATTGATATCACCACACAATGTCTTGCATGTTTAATGCACACGAATACCGAGGCGTGCATTAGTGCATTGCTTGATACGTCCGTAAAACACTCACCGCATTTCGATTGGGTGGTGGCTCATGTTGGCAGCTGTTTCCCACAGACAGTAATTGAACGTGTACTGTTTTGTGGGCTGAAGGATTACTGTGAGAATAAATCATATCGACAAGGAATTGAGTCGCCGAAGTTAAAATCGGTTGTTGGTATTGTCGGGCATCTTGCAACAAGTCATCCGGGGAATATACAAAATGCTTTGCTGGATTTATTTAAGGTATTAGGTTAAAATTATCATTTTGAGTTGATTTTTAAAAGGTTATTTTGTTTTTTAGTCTTGTCTTAATGAAGACAAACAAGATTCATCTCCACAGAATGAAATTTATCGGAAAGCAACTGTTCCCTTCCTCATACAACTTTTTGTATTGTCAGATACAATGTTAAACGCGATTAGTGACCAAATAAAAGAAAACCGTAAGTTTTTTTTCTTTTTTGTTTTGTTTTTTTATGTTTTCAAATATTAATTAATTGAATTAATTGAATTAATTATTTGTTCTAGTGACTGTGCACACTATAACGAAACTATACAACATGACAAACGACTGGTTCAAGTTCTTCGGTTCGATTGACGCACTCCAAGAAACAATGGTGGCTCTCATTATGAAGTGCTCAAAGGGCGGCGAGCACATCATCGAGTTACTGCTCAAGTGCATCGCGCTGAACAAGAAGGGCAAGGGGAGGAAGTACGAAGACATTAGCAATTGGACGCGCGAATTGTTAGAGTGCGTATTGGAGGAAGTCGACTATAAAGTGCGCTTCCACAGCTCGAATCACATGATGCCTGCGGCTTTCCTCAACTCATTGATCTACGACATTGATTACATTTACCTGCTTCTTCTACATGATGATGCCCTTACTGCTCAAACCGCTGCGCGATTAATTATCTACATCGGTGTTGTTAATCCGCCGCTTTTGATTCAGGCGCTGTCGTTTTTATTGCAAAATGCTAAACAACCATCGCATTTGGCGTATTTTGTGAGGATATTGAACAATGAGTTGATTTGTAAGAATCAATCACCGTATGCTGAGAAAGGAGGACCTTTCTCGATTGTATTACAACATATTCTTGATAAGGATTTTGTGAGGATGAAAGGATGCACTACTGATTCAGAGTATGAGAAGTTTGAGCAGATGTGGAGTAATATTTTACTACTTTTAAAGTAAGTTGTTTAGAATAACTTTTAAAAGATAATTTAAAGCTTTAAATCGTGTTTTATAGGTGGGAGAAAACTAACAACATATTTATGTTAAAATCAAAATGCATCTCAAAAGGAATTGAATTCAATTTAACTGAACTGACTGGTATATTTAGAAACAAAGTATTAAGCGCTAAATGCACTGATATGTTGTGTGAGGTTTTGGATTTGTTGGACATACCCAATGCAAATAGTTCTCAAATGTCTGTACAAGTCACTCTTAACTATGTACATGGAGCTGTTAATTATTTCTTTCAATGTTGCAATGAAACCGGTAAGTCTTCAATAAGAAAATGGCCGCTTTGTGAAACGGTATGCCTACATAATTAATTTTACATTAATTTTATTTCAGATTTAATGAAAAGAATAAGCGGTTTTAAACAATCAAGGAGTATCTTGAAGAAACTCTGTATATCTTCCAAAGTGGCAAGAAACTTAGCACTACGTCAATTATTAGAACGCGCGCTGTTTTCAAAAGATGCTGTGTTATTCGGCGCTAAACCAAAACAAGAAGAAGAACCAGCAGAAAGCAACAAAGATCTAATCACGGAAAACAAGAAAATCGTGAGTAATAAATTCTATTCAAAGTTATCTAAACTGTAACAAGCTGTAATATCCACAGAGCAAAACTATTCCACTCTCAAAACATTCTTCCGTATACAATGGCGGTGTAATCGGGCACGGGAAACGGAAATCAATCAGTTTGTATCGTCTGCCCGTGGATCTGGTCGCTGGCAACTCGGAAGAATTAATTACAGCCATTAAAGAGTCGTGCGTTCGCCCTTCCGACTCGGACGCAAGTTTGACGCTGATATCGTTAACGCTTGTACAACTCGTCAGTCCGGACGTGATGTACAACGGGTTGCCGTGGTTAGAGGAGGAGTTTAGTAAAGTAACAATAGAACGTGACCTCCTCATCCGGCGACTGTTTAACAGTGTACCGTTGTTGTGGGATTTGCTCAATCTAGTCGCACAGCACCGCCCATCACTATGCTATTGCTCAGTTCTCTTACGGGCGTTGACAGCTACGCTTATTCACCAATGGACGAGTATGGGCGATCAGCGCAAGTCAACTGATACAGAAAATTACAAAGATCTAATGGGTACAACAATTGCTGTGTTGGACGTAATGGCACTTGGACAGTTACTGCCAGCTCCTCTCTGTAACGTCCGTGATGTCATCACACAGTTAAATTCCCATGAGGTAAATTATTTAATATATTAAACATAAATTGATAATAATCTTAATATTTCTCCCAAGATTGTTTCAATTCTCCGAGAATGTATTTGGTGCTACATGCGAGATAATGTTCCTTCACCAGCGTTGTTCGAGAAAGATCCAAATGGTTTAAGCTGGCGAGACCCGAAACGAACTCGCCCTGACGATGTGTATACGAAAACACTGCGAACGATTATGCAGCGCAACATCAAAACAGTCGGCCATTTATATTCGCGAATGTTTATTACAGCTAATAATTAATTCTTTGAAAAATATACAAACTTACAGTTAAACAACAATTACACCCATGGATCCCAGCCGTAGAACATACGTCCTAATAAGTTTGCATCAGTCGCGTGAGTAATTAAACATTTGACTTGTCCATGTACACTCAGGCCGCCATTTTGATCATCATCATCTGTATCATCAACGAATGAATCCAACAAGTTCTCCAAACATTCAATGTAAGTGTTATTATCATCTAGTGAACCAATTTGTCTTGCTTTGACTTCTTCTATCATAATACTGATTGAATTCTTTCCTTGAAATTTACTCTTGGCTAGTTGCATGATGATAGATGGGTTCCAAGTTGCTTCATTGAACGTTAACCAATTTAAAGTGGGTTCCACAATGAATATATCCATTGTAGATAGTAATATATCACAATTTTCGCGTAGTACTCTTAGGGAATGTACCATTGCTTGATGTAGGAGTCCATTTTCTTTTAATGGCATCATAACATTTAATATCTGTGGCGTCAAACGGAATGGTACTAGTTCGGGGATAAGTTGTTGTTGTGTAGCTGATCCAAACGCGCGTCCGAAATCTATACCAATCACATTACCAGTGTCCATGTTGAGTAGGATATTATCCAAGTGGCGATCACCAATTCCAAGCAACCAGTTTGTTATACACATCACTGCATAACTCCTGATAAAAGTCATGCGCAATGCGAAAAATGCTTCTGGATCTGGTGCCATTTTCCAAAGTGATTTTCTATCAAAAAGAATTAAAATTAAACAAATATTTTAATTTAATCAAAAAAAATTACCGTAAAGCGTCCCATGGTATACCATCAACAAGTTGTTTATAATAATCACGTATTTCATCACTAGTTAATCTTAAATTCATTCTCGAACGATGAGTTTCTTTTAATTTTCGTATATTCGGTTCAACGCTGGGATACCCTGATCGATTAGTGATAACATTCCTTAAAATATCCGTCTCATCAACCCACTGTATAAAACCCAACTCTGCAGTCAACGGAATGACTTCAAATGTCGACACCGTCAACTTCCTCTCGCGACATTTCACATCCGCGGATAACACAACATTCATCAGTTTAAACAACTGCTGGATACGTTGATCCTGTCGCAGATCTTCACCGTATTTAACCAAGAATCGATATTCTTTTATATCATTCGCGTAGATTGATATGCGAATTGGTCTTTGCAACGATTGAAACACTTTGACATCCGTGGAAAACTTGGATATCTTTGGATGGTAATGTGGTAATGGTCGACAATTACCAGTATAACATCCGGGGACTTCTATCTCCTGTTCGTAATCAGAAGCATGAAAATCTTTCAACCAGAGAGAATAATGCCCCAAGTCATTTGAACGGTGACTTGGCAATGTGAAATCACACAATTTTTTGAAAATTGTTTCTTCATCAAATGGAGAATCTGAAATAATTTCTTTAAAATATTCTATTTATTATGAATTTTAAATAACTTACAATTTATAATAGACAGCAATTCATCTTTACACTCGATGACGCGTTGATAACATTCTCCTCTCAACATGGAATCATCTTCATTATTAAACAAAGCAACAACTTCTTGAGCAGTTTGTGTAAAAGCCTCCTGTGACTCCTTGCAAGCCTTCTTTAATTTATCCAGCGCTGTTTTCATGATTGTAGAAGGCACAGCAACATATTTCAACGCCGCTAACATTTTATCCACCAATTCATTATTCAGTAAATCGTCTAATTCAATTGTCAAATCACGAGTCTCTTCAAAATCATAGGTAAACTTAGCCCTGCTGAGTTTATAAGCGTAGATAATGGAATTCGGGTACTCTTTAGCCAGGTTTATCACAATATGTTTAATCACTGATACTTTATCCGTGTCGCAATAAGCCAACAATTGTGGTATCCATGAAATAAACATATAAATCGGTACAGATGAAGACTAAAACAAAATTAATTAATAAAATTACAAAAAGGTAAAAACATAAAATACCTGTTGAATAAACTGTGTTTTATGAATAGCTCGTAATCCATCAACAGCCAATAACTTCGGAAAGACTAATCTAGCCTTTTCCGATCCGTATTTCATACTTTTCAGTGAACACTCAATAAATCTATTCTCATATCCGCCGCCTCTAGCAGCATATTCATTTGCCAAGTTCAAAAACGCATCGGCTAACTGTTCGCCATTAACTTTTTCATGGCGATCAACATCATACAAAGTATCACGCAGGTTTTCAAAACTATAACTCAACAAATCAGTGAATCTAGTTATTGTGCAAGTGGTAACAAAAGGTCGGTACAATCCCAAGTCAATTTCATACTTTTCCGATGCATCTACAAGACTTTTACATAAATCAGTCAGGTGTAACGCTGCATCGATAGCAATAGAAGGCTCGTCAATCAAACTCAATTGTGTAATGCACTTGTGATGTCCTTTGAATGCCTTTGGAAAATCCGTTCGCATTAGTACAACTTTACTGTACAATAACCAAGATATACATTGATCTAATCCATTCGTATCAGTTCTATTACAATTCTTGCGGGCGTAATATTTCGCCAGGTGTAAATTTTTCTGTTGTAAAGCTTTCTGTATAATATTAACTTCAGCACCGAAAGATAACGCTGATAATTTATGAGACATTCGTTCAACTACATCTTCATCCAACAATAAAGTTTGTAACTTTAATTTTGTTAGATTTACAAAAGATTCTCTCAAAGTAATTCGGGTGATTAAATGTTGTGTAGGAATAACGCTATCTTTTACATTTGATTTCGTCCATAGTGTTTCAAGATGTCCAATTATTGGTTCATAAGTTTCCCCGTCGATGTTGTCATATAATTCAAGCAGTACAGAAATCTCAGCGGTGTTTTTCATCGCCAAAATCATTTTGTTTTGCATAGAAGTATAAGAAGGTTGTGTAAATTTCCACAACTTCAGAAACCGCTTTGCGTGATTCTCAGCCGAACTCCCAGCGAGTTTAATTCGTAATTTATCAAGATATAAAAGTGCCAACTCATCACTGAATTCATTGCGTAGATGTAATTTCTTGCCGCCATCTTTCATCGCTTCAAATAACGTAGTCGTAAACTCAGGTTTGTTACTCGTTGGATTATCTCCCATACGCACTTGTGATTTGATATAATACGGCAGAAGAATCTCTTTGTTCCATTCCGTAACCCATAATGAATCAAAAAGTAGCAATGGATTACTTCTTGTAGTTTGTGCGCAGCGTTTTTCAATCTCTTGCCAATCAGACAACTCCTCCGAGCATTTAAAGTACGATTCATAATAGAAATCTTTACGATTAACATCACTATCTTTTTGTATTAGCTGTAAATAATGTTTTCGTGCGGTGTCCCAGTAATTCTCCGATTCACATTTGATCGCCATCTTGATTTCTTTTAACAAATTACCAGTACATGTCATTTTGTTAGCGAAAATACCTTGAACGACATCCCATTCCTCCATTTTCTTATACAAATCAGCAAGTCTTATCCAATGTAATGTACTGCCTTCTATTTCACTACCTTCACGATTAATCAAATATTCTTCAAGGAGTAAACAGCCATAGGAAAGATTACCACTTTTAGTAGCTACAGTTTTGATTAAATCTGGTGTGAAACGCATCTTGTGTTTGTGTTCCAGAGCAATTTGAAGAAAAGCACCCATACACACAGGATCATACATTGCACTTGTAGCTAAAATATTACGGATTGCTGTATTGCCTTGTTCCAGAAAGTTTTCATTAATCGCAGTGTCAATAATCGCATCAAATAGACTTTTGTAGAGTAATTGTGCAATATGTCCATCGTTTTTACTCAATTCTTTCAGCGGATCCGTCACAGCTTTGATTCCAATCTGAATATCAGGAAAATCACCAGATCTATACTTTCTGTAGATTTTCACTTGTACTTCTTTCATTTTTTTCGCATCATGTTTTTGCTTTTCAATATTCTGTCCTTTGTGGATTTCTCTAATAGCATGTTGCCTGCTCACATCGGCTTTGTTCTTGAAAAACCTCCATTTCTTTACTTTTGGTATAGAAATATTCAAATCATTAGGATTTTTAAATTGATTATTATCAGGACGTGTTGACTCAGGCATATTACCAAAAGTCATCGCAGATGCAGATTGTGTATAAGATTGTCTTTGTGTGGCCAATTGTTGTGTCTGTTCAAACTCATAACTTTGCGTTGCACGCAGATAAAATCCTTGTGTGCCTTGAGACTGTGATGAAGCAGTATACAAAGGCATCATGGCGGAATTCCTGGATCTCCAATGAGAGCTCACTTCATATTCATGGAAATCACATTTATACAAAGCATCCGGAAAGATTGGTTGATCATAATTTTTAAGGTCATGTAACATTAAAAAGTTACAGAACGTCAAAAATAGTTCTTCATTTGCTTTGTCATACAAATTCTCCAAGAGATACAACAATTTCTCTTCCAAACTTGATGGTAACATATCCTCTCCAGTCCAAAATGCATAAACTTTGTTGCGTATCTCCTGTTCAACCTCAACAAAAGCATTTATCAAAGGTTCCTTAACCATATTCATAATAATCGCACTTCTATTATCCTGCCCTTGGTAAAACCTCTTATAAAATGCATTTAGGATATCGATTCTTATACTACGACAGACTGTGTTGTTATTAGGCAGGTTAACAACCTTTTCTACAAGTGCTTCGGCCTTAACACCATCGAAATAATCAACTCCTTGTAGAATTATCTCAAGAGTCAAGATAACTGTGTCTAAAGAAGACGATGACACCCAATCAGTCAGGGATAATCTATTTATCAATCCAGTTTCACAAACTCTATCAATACACTTTAAATAAATCCTCAAATACGCTGTTTTGCTTATTTCTGTGCAAGTTCTATAAGCAATCAGTCTTTCAATCGACGTTAAAAGTGTCGCAGATATATCCGGATAGTTTTTGACAACACTTTCTAAGATATAAACAAACGTCTTCCCTTTTGCATTATCTTTACTGCTGCAAATAGCCTGCAACTCATCAGTTACCATTTTTTTAAATGGCGTCAAACTGCTGTGTCCATTTTCGTCCAAAAACTTCAAAGCTAAACCCAATGTCTCCGCTGTTGCAGTATAAATCAACCGATCAGTACAAGTCAATAATTTACACATTTTAGTACAGAATGTCTTCAATTTGCTTGGAAATGGTGAAATGTTATTCACAAGCAATATATTGATGATATGAATGACAGACTTGTTCGATTTACACTCCACATTATCAGCAAACAGTGTAGTTAAGAATCCATCGGGTAATTCAAACGTTTTATAAGTCTCAATCGTGGTTTTCAACAGATTAACGTTATATTTAAAGACATCCGTGCGATAATTCCATAAGTTAATCATCAAATATTGAATTAATGTTTGCACATCATGCCGGCATGGTGAATGTTCACTCCAAGTTGTTAACAACATAACAACACAATCACTCGCAAGACTATTCAAACCTTTGCAAGTTTCGCAAATTGTACGAATCACACCGGGGATTAAAATGTGCGCATATTGTTTCAGATACTCCTGAGAGTTTTCTATAACTTTGCAGAGGTATTGCCGGATGTTTACCGCTGTGTTGCCCTTGAATAACATACTTGTAAAATCATAAACCCATTTGGGTGGTACATCAGCTTGTAACAAGTCGTGTTCGTACATGTGTTTGATCACAGCGCAAATTTGCAGCATACATTCGTGTTTGTTGATGTCTTCATCGTAAATTTCCAATGCCATTGCATCGTTTCTATATGTATCAAGTCTATTGCCTTCTTCATACCGTACGCAGACATTGGTAAAGTCATAATTAGTAATATCTTCAGCTAGAGTACTCAGAAACAAATTTTGACTTTCAATATATTCAGTTGGTTTAATATCAGTTGTAATCTGTGTCCTTATATCTGACAAAGTCTTCTTTTTCTTCGGAATGTCATCAGCTACTATTTCGAAATCATAAGATTTCTGCAGTGGTACAAGTTTAGTCCATAAAATGTCTTCTCCATCACTGCCTAAACGAATAAATAATTTACTGTAGAATTCTTTATTCATTCGTGCATTGCACACAAAAGTTGCAAATGCATTGTAGGCATAGCACTGATACAAACGAAACTCTTCCGGATCATCACCAGGATTGAAATGATCCTTGACAATGCTGATTAGAATAGTAGCAACGCGTGAAATCAGCTCCCTTCCGGTGTTTACAGTCGCACAAGCAGCTTTGGTGATCTTGCACGTTAAATTGGCAAAGTTATCGACGTTTATGTTACCAAACAATCTATTCAACATAATACAAGACACTGTTTTGCTCATAACTGAATCCATACTAAATCCTTCCAAGATAATACTGATATTTCTGACATAAAAGTCCTCAAACACTTCATATTCACAATATGCCATTATATTACACAAGCATAACGCCAATACAATCCGTTGTTTGAATGTGTACTCATTGTCAATGCCAAAAATTTCATTTATCAACGGTGCTTGTAAATCTTTTGGAAGTTTACTCATGAATTCCTTGCAAAACGCTGTGTCTACTTCAAAATCATTCTCTAGGATGATATAAAAGTCCAACGCAGTGATAAAGAAGTTTAAACAGTAAGAATAATGTGTAGCGTCAAACAAAGTCTTGATAAACAATGTGGTAGTGACACGTTTAGTCTGTGCTTGAAAATAAACCAAATTATCTGCTTTCATTTCATACAAAACTCTTGCAATGTCTAAGGATATCCCTCGTGGTGCAACCATTCCCAACACACGCACGACTTGTGTGAGATGATGAACTTGCTGCGTGTCTGAGACTTGCTTGCGTTTCAAAATGGCCGCTACTGTGTCTAACATTGTCAAACACGACAATTCATCCACAATCAATCGCAGATCATAGATTAACTCCATGCAATCCGCGTCTGATAACATTTCTATATCAGCTTGCTTCCTAGGCCAAATATATTCTATACTTTTTACTAGTTCTTCTTT
This sequence comes from Dalotia coriaria, assembly GCF_025399875.1. Lineage (NCBI taxonomy): Eukaryota > Metazoa > Arthropoda > Insecta > Coleoptera > Staphylinidae > Dalotia > Dalotia coriaria. The sequence goes on from NW_027045445.1 coordinate 10,106,050, forward strand.
AATTTGATGATTATTTTTTAGTACTGGTGTGTTATAAATATATTTTAAATATTCTTTGAAATATTTCACACGGAGTTCAATACTGGATTCATTTGCAATTGTTCCTAGTGTAGTAAAAAGTCGATTTTCTTGTACAGTGTGTTTGAGAATTGTTTTCTTAAACAATAAAAATATAACAACACCTTGTGGGAGTGTAGTATTCGACTCGGTACTGTAAACCAATTGTTCACAACATAAAGATTTCAATAACAAATCAAAATCTTGATTGTAATCGGGATTATGGGCTTCGTCCAACATCATTTCAAGTTTCAACGTGAAATATTCCCGTTGGGAGTCTTTTAATTTTGTGATTGTTGATATTTCATCGTCTTCCATCTTATCTAACCTTAATACATTGAGAATGGTGGCCAAAGGTGATGAATTAATAACTTGTGGTAGTTCTAGTTCGTTATGTTTATCAATACGTTGTAAAACAATCAATCCTTTCAATATTTGTCGATTAGACCATTCCACTTCAGAATCTGGACTTAGATGATTCTCCATTTCGACTATTTTTGAAATGGCGCATTTACAAGTCAAAGCAAACACTTGTACAGTGATGGAATTAAATTTTGTCGTATCCATAAACAATTTTATCAGTTTAGTAGCTCTATCTTCCCAGTTTTTGTGGGTTAAATCAATCAATCCCAACTTGTGATAGTCAAAAATGAAATCCGCCAGGAAATTCCAGACGTTTTCATTAATCACCTCGCTATTTGCAACTTCATAAAGTGAAAGTATCTTTTCAACTAGTTTCGCACGGTAGTAAACAAACTCATCTTTGATCCTTCGCACCAAAACATCATTTTTTACATCGAGTGACTTCTGAATATCCTTTAAACTCGTCTTTTTAAAATCATCTTCTATTAATTTATCTAGTATAGACCATATTATATTCTCAGAGTGGTCAAAACTCGGTGATAATTCCGTAATAAAAATATATCCATCAATAAAACAAGTTAAACTTGCAAAATATCTCAAAACATCCTCTATACTTGTCACATAGTGAAAAAATGGCGTCGTGTGCAAGTCATGCATGTAACAATTCATATCATAATGCCCCAGTGCTTTCACCAAAGTCTCCGATGGTAACTTCTTGAATATTTCCATACATTTCGTGCGGCAATGTGTGTTGATTTGCCAGGTGTGTTGCAGAAGAAACAAAGCTGCATCATCGAATGTATTACCGTTAAATTTCGGTGGTGTTCTACGCTCTGTTGTCACCCTGGTGAATAATGTGTGTTTCTGAAGAAGGCAACGGGTTACACGGTCCAAACACAAATTGATTTCATTCAGTAGATTATTATCATTTGTCGCTGGTGTTACTAGTGATAAATTCATCACAAACGCGTACAAAATCTCCAACCAGAAGAAATCTACAAAAGTATCTTCTTCGCGGAGTTCACGGTAGATATTATTGAAGATTACAGTTGCACCAAAACGTTTAGCTTCGTCTGGATGCAGACAAAATTGTATTAGATACGCAATGATTAGTTTCACGTTGTTTATGTTAATCTTGAGTGACATTTTCGAGTTTTGTTTGCGTGTCCAAGCTATGAATTCTCGCAGAATGTTCCCGGATATGTCGCGGACTGCACCGTCATTTTCATTTGAAACGCCATCCTTTTTAATATAAATTTATGTAATTCTATTAAATTATTAAGTTTAAAATAAACTTACCATTAGAGTTTTAATAAAAATTTCCGCGTGTGTTGAATTTGTATGTAGAGGATGTGCATACCAATGCGCCATCTGTAGTAAAAGAGGGTTGAAAAGGGAAACAACTGTAGTGTCTTGATCGCTCGCTAGTCGCAAAATGGCGGATAATATCCGCTCCAATTGTGGATCCGATTCATTTGCACTATTCTGTATGGCTAAATAAATATAAAAATCCACATAACCAAAGCTAACCTATAAAAATATTCAGTATATACTTACATGCAAGTTTACTTGTGCCCAGAAACACGATGACAATCGAATGTAGCAGCTCACAAGCGGTGATCCTAACCTTTCTATCGGTACATTCAATGCTCAAAATCAAAACTCTATCCAAGAATGGATCCAAATACAAACTCAAACACCTCTCCGCAAATGGTAAGTTAACTTTCAACAATTTCGTATCACTTTTCGTCAATTTCAAACCACCACTAATCGAATTCAACTCCAAACAGATTTCATTTGGTACAATCGCCAAGAACTTCAACACTTTATGCTGTAATTGTACTAATTCCGGCTCTACTTCAACATCCAGCTTTCTCTGGCTATACTTCTTCAATTTACGCCCTTCAACATGAAAACTATCACCAACAACAAACTGATTTCGTAAGTACGCATCCAAACACGGTACAACTTTCTTTAATAAATCAAAAGACACATCTTCAGGCAACTGATGATACCACTTTGATAATGTATCCAATGCTTCATTAGCCAATGAAAAGTTATGTTGGCCGAGTTTAAACGCCGCTATGAAAAATCCACTGTAATCATAATGGATTGATTTGACTATTGACATCGGCATATGCAATATTAACAACACACAAGACATTTGAAGATCGTTCTTGAAGCGGTGGACTTGTTTCAAGGTATGTTGAAAGTAATTCTTTACATTTTCATAAGTTACACGCACGTGTTCCTTTTGATCGACGCGTTTTTGATGGAAATGGTCTACTTTATCGAATAACTTCATTACGGTCGCCATTATTTTATAAAATCCACTGATTAAAGGCAATTGCATTGATTTTCTTATCATGTGGTCACATAGAGTGTCCAACCAAGGTTTCATACACTCTGCATTCGCAAAATTCAATAAATCGCAGTAAAAATCTGATAAATTCGCAAAAATAACCAAATCATTACATTTTTGCGGTTGCATTTGGTCAGAATTATCACTAACATCAATTAATATCCTCAAATCTAACTTATCACTCATATATAAAAGATTTTTTATCAATTGATTCCATAATTCTTTCTGTGTATCTTCCAAAACGGGTTTATTTGAATTGTGAAGTATACCTTGCCAAAGTGGTAAGTATTTTTTATAAGTAACTTCATCCAGGTTTAAAATTTCGACTTCTTCCGCTAAATGATGTGAACACGTCCAAATTACACCTTGTTTCACGACGTCTTTAACAAAATCATGGAATACAGCATTGCTTGAAATACTTTTAAACATACTACGTAGAGTTTTGACAACAATATCGTGTTTTTTAACTAAAATATTAGGAAACATTTTGATTAGAATGATTGTAACACGTTTGAATTGATTAATGTGTAGTTGAATGTCGGTTTTAAGTGTTTCTAGAAACGGAGAAATTGCCTCAACGTAATCGCATGAATTCGCTGTGAGGACATTCGCATTACTGTCTGTTTTAACAAAAATCAAATATTCAATTCTTTGCAGAAGAAACAAGAATAAATCACGAAAGTTTTTCATTGTCATGAATTTCGCTGCTGTTGGTGCAAGAAAACCTATCGTATAAATTGCCAGTTTAGTTTCATTGTCATTGTTATTCTTTTCTAATATTTCTTTTGCGTTGTCAAGCATTGTTGGGAAATATTGAGGGTAATCTTCGGTTTGTGACCAAGCATTACCAACAGCTCTGTAGACTGATATCAATGCTTCATATCCAGATTTAGAATCATCGTTTGATTGTGAATTGAACCACGAATATAACATATCTGTCCATATTTGTACGTCGTTTTGGATGCAAGTCCCGAAACTTTCTGAATTTGCGGCTGTGAAATCAACAACAGCTCGTGAACCTTGCCTACGTCCAAGATCTTCATTGAATAAAACATCTCTTTTCATATATTGGTATAATAATAGAATTTGTTCACTTGTGAATTCTGTGTGGGCCATGAGTTCATGTGCTGCATTATATCCACCCTGCAGTAAACTTTGCACGCCTGTTTTGTGCCCCGGGATGTTTTTAATAAAATTCAAGATGATATTTGCTATTTCTTCGATTTTTAGTTTCATGTATTTATTACCAGTGAAAGCGCCCATTATTTGAATGTAAATAGCTAACGCATATGTAGATTTATCATTGCTTAATCTAGTCTTTATCTTTCCGTAAATAAACACGGTGAATTTCTCATCTACTTCGATTTCTTTGGATGAAATAATTAAATATAAAATTTCGGCATTTCTTTGCTTAAATTTGGAATATCTCGGTTCAGATATCATAACACAACTCATTGTGATGATGGAAGAAATGTGATCAGACATTTGTGCAGGGAAGTTTTTTAATAGCATGTAAATGAGGCTCAAACATGATGTGATCGATTGGTATTCATTGAAATTGTTGGAAGTGTTGGCATCAAATACTTTCTGTAGGTATGTCATGACACTGGCACCTTTAGTAAAGAATAGACTGATGTATGCATCTGAAAGTGGTGGATATAGAAGGTATTATTGTTTCTGCTTGAAATTTAAGCACTCACCTATTGATGATGAGCTGAGGTCCTCAGATAACGTGCTGCAGAATAGGCACATATCATTGTTGGCTTTATCCAAGTCATTCTCTTGTAGAGCACTAAATATTTTACGTTGTAAGTCCTCCATCTTACACTTAAGCACTTTATTTTAATGTTTATCGCGTGTAATAGATGATAGAAGTCGGTTATTTACACAACCGGTGATGAATTTGTAGGTTACAATTTCAAGAAACGATGATTAGATGTATATTAGGTTGCAAACTTAATATTTATTTTGATATCAAATATATTTAATGGAAACTGAATCAAATTAAAATTCATTAGAATAAATTTGCAATTTAAATGTTTTAAAATATAATTTTATTTCAAGTAAAAAAATATAAACTTTATATGATGTTTTGGTTGCCTATATTTAAAACTTATTATGAAATTGTACTGTTCTAAATGTTATCAGTTTAACAATAAATTGCTGTGACATTAAAGAAGGGAGCAAAGATCAGAACATAACATTTTATTGCATATGCGCCTATATACTACCGTTATAGTACATACGTAATGCTTTTTTTAGTCGCCCGGTTCGAGTATGCAAATGTAGAATGTGTTGTCCTTGCTGTGGTGTTGGTGCGCAGTTTATCGCAATTTAAATAAATTGAAACAAGTTATTATATCATACTTACTGCGAGCTTTGAAGAAAACATACATTCGAATCATTTCTGCTGTTAATCGGTTACTAAGTTTTTGCTAAAACACTTTAATTGCGTAAATAAGTAGAAAAATAGGTTAGAAACGAATTAGTTGATAAAAATGTTAATCAAACAGATTTTAAACAAAAGACCGAACGTACGGTTGTTGGGAGCTCTTTATAAGGTAAAAAACTATTGATTTACAAACAATTAAGAAACAATCAATCTTTAATTTATTTATTTATTGTTGAAATATTAAACTTGTAGATCAGTTCATGTAACTATGCAACTAAAACCTCGAAGAAAGTTTATGCCAGTGCTGAGGAAGCAGTCTGTGATATCAAGAGTGATACAACCATTCTTGTTGGAGGTAAATGTCTTTTATTTTGATGACAATGCAATAAAATCATAAAATAATTTCTAGGATTTGGTTTGTGTGGAATCCCTGAAAACCTAATTGCTGCTCTATTAAAACATGAAGCTGGTAATTACACAATGGTATCAAATAATGCTGGGGTAGATAAATTTGGTTTGGGTTTGTTATTAAACCAGAAAAAGATAAAGCGGATGATTTCGTCATACGTCGGTGAAAACGCTGAATTCGAGCGACAATATTTGTGCGGAGAATTAGAAGTTGAACTAACGCCACAAGTAAGCAGCATAAAACATAGGTTAGATTAATATATTAAAGGTTATGTTGTGCTATGATATCTAGGGTACGTTAGCGGAAAGAATACGAGCTGGTGGTGCAGGCATCCCAGCCTTTTTCACTCCGACTGCCTATGGTACACTGGTACATGAAGGTGGTGCACCAATCAAATACGACACCAAGGGAAACGTTGTTATGTCGAGCGAACAAAAGGAAGCGCGTCTCTTCGGCGGTAAAAATTACATCATGGAGACTGCAATCACAGGAGATTATGCGTTGATCAAAGGTCTCAAGGCCGACAAAGCCGGCAATGTTGTGTTCAAGTAAGTTACATTTACATATCAAGTTTTTTTTTTAATAATTTATAATTAACTGGATTTGTAAATTTATTTATTATTAGTAAATCAGCTAGAAATTTCAATCCGGCAATGGCGCGTGCAGCAAACATCACAATCGCAGAAGTTGAAGAAATCGTCGAAGTGGGAGATTTGAAACCTGACGAGATTCACTTGCCAGGTATTTTCGTTCATAGGATTATTAAGGGGCCATGTTACGAAAAGAGAATTGAGGTTAGAAACTATAACATAACCTAATTTATAATTAATATTCATATAAAAATGCTCTAATTATATAGAAAGTGACAGTAACGAAAGAAGGCGGTCCGAAATCTCTTGCCAAGAGTTCTCCAGCTGCATTAATGCGTGAAAGAATAGCACGTCGTGCCGCCATGGAATTCAAAGATGGAATGTATGCAAATTTAGGTATTGGTATGCCAATGCTAGCATCCAATTACATTCCGCCTAATGTAGAAGTCTTCCTGCAATCTGAGAATGGTATTCTTGGATTGGGACCATTCCCTACGCAAGATAAAGTCGATCCTGATTTGATTAACGCTGGAAAGGAAACTGTTACTGTTCTGCCAGGTGCTTCCTATTTCGGCAGTGATGATAGTTTTGCTATGATTCGTGGGTATGTCTTAAAATTACAAATTTTAAAATTTTTATACTGAAAAATGTTATTTTTTAAAGCGGCCATATTGATTTGACCATTTTGGGCGCTATGGAAGTGTCGCAATATGGCGACCTAGCCAATTGGATGATTCCGGTAAGAAATTATCAATTAATAGACATTTGATTGTTAAAACATAATTTCTATGATTTTAAGGGTAAAATGGTGAAAGGCATGGGTGGTGCGATGGATTTAGTCGCTGCACCCGGAACGAAAGTCGTTGTATGCATGGAACACAACGCCAAGGATGGAAGTCCGAAAATTATCGAGAATTGCACGCTGCCAATCACTGGAAAAGGATGCGTTGACATGATTATCACAGAAAAGGTAAACATAATAATATTTTAATCAAAAATAGATTCTTATTAAGAAAAATATCTTCTTACAGTGCGTGTTTAATGTTCATCCTGAAGATGGATTAACATTAATCGAACTTGCCGAAGGCGTAAACGTCGAAGACGTTCTCTCTTCAACCGGATGTAATTTCCAAGTGGCTCCGGAACTCAAAAAGATGTCCCAGATGCAATGAACATGTTTATAACAAGATAATATAAATTTTTATAATTATTTACAGTCGCCATTTTGTGCCTGGGAAACCACTTCGGTAATTTTAAGTTTTTTAACGACTGATTCTTCTGGTGATGCATCACACGGACGTTTCTTGTCATTCGCAGTCGAAAGCACCAGTTCAACATCTTTTTCTATCACATTTATTGGTTTTGCCGATTTGAGGAGATTCTTTTGTTTCAATCTTTCAATGGTTGCTTTATCAAGTTTTTTCAGTATCATTACTTTCGGTGCAACTTGAGGAGCAGGAGTTATAATAGGTTTATCATCAGGTATTAATTTACTACCGTCGAATGTAAACGCCAAACCTTGTTGAAGTTTATTGTTAGCGTTGTTATTCAATTGTTTTGAAGTTGTTGGTTTATCTTCATGTTTAACAACTTTTGTTCGTGTTTTAGGTGATTTTATTTGTTTCACAGGAGATTTTCTTGTTTTCCTAGGGGATTTTATTGTTTTTTTAGGAGATTTCGGTTTCCTTTTTGGACTTTTCGCCTTTACTTGCACATCTTTCGGTGATTTTCTAACTCCTTTTGCTTTTTCTGCTTTTCTAGCTTTAGCTTCAAGCATTCGATGAATCCTCGTCAAGTCCTTCTTTGGTCTACCACGTGTGCGCTTCGGCGGTGCTTCCTTTGGCTTCGTATATGCTTTGGCAGCGGATATCCACTCTCTGATAGCATCGGGCGGCTCTACAATCGACATCAACGAAGGTATCTTGAAGAATGCTTTAAATCTATCCTTAAACTTTTGCATTTCTGGTGTGATTTCACCAATTTCCGATTGTATTTCACTACCACCACAAAAACTCTGCATCAGGAAATATCTCAATGCTTGAGTTGAGCTGACATTCGGTGGTATTACTATATTATCTGATTGTTGAAAAGTTTCATTTCTTAATTCATCCAATATTTCCATATCAACTTTATCCAATTCAGGAAATTCAGTTAAATCCTCTGGAATATTTAAAGTTGCCTGGAAAATATTCAATATTATGCGCACACTGTCTGCGCAATGATCCAATCTATCTTCGTCGATAGTTTTCACTTGTTTCACTTTCTTCAATTGCGCAGTAGGTGAAAAAAACTGCACGATTAAATTATCAATATCCGAATGCATGCGAACTTTTCGAACTGGCATCATCGCTAGTGCATCAATCTCTGATTCGTCCAAGCTATTCGCGTGCATGATTTTTATCTGTAGGCGTTTAGCTCGTTCGCCATAACCAATTCGCCGTGGAATTGATTGTAAATCAACTCTGCCATTTTCGTCCATGTACTTCCGGAGTCTTTTATATCTATGCCTCACTTGCCCCGGGTTCCGATGCAATTTCTCCGCTAAAATCATCCAATTTGCTTCACCGTGTTTTTTAACATGTTCTAAGATAGTTTCGTCGTCATGGAGCTTGTAATTGCCGAAACGGTGGTCAAAAAGTTGGAGATTATTCTTATACCGTTGAGAAATCTGCGCTTTTGATCTGTGAGGCATGCATTCACTTATTTTATGAAAATCAACGCCGTATTTCTTTATCAATGATAGGATTTTGTAGTCTTCTTGCATAGAAAAAGCGCCTGCTTTGCAATCTACTATATCTTTTAGATATCGCTCACGACGAAGAGCACGATTGAATGCAAACCAAGATGGCTTCCACCCGATCCGTTGACATTGATTTAAATCAACTTCATCATCGGGTACAACAGTATTTGTATGATCCACATTGGTGAAATAATGATAATGTGAACAAACCTGATGTTCACTACGATTTGTTTGTAACATATTCGCAACATCCATCCAATATGCCCCTGGATTATCTTTGATGTATGCTATCATTTTATCAGTTTCCTCTTGTGTGAATTTCGAAGTATTCAAACTCGGATGGACGTAGTTATTCCACAATCCCCTCAAACAATCAGCTAATTCCGGATCTAAACGTAATATAATACAATTATTATGGTTAGAAGAGGTTAAGTTAGTATGCAACCAAATGTACATCATGCAAATACTCACCACCGAAATCATTTTCAGCAATCGTATGCCAATTTATGTGAGTATCATCATATAATGCCGGTGGTTTAACTTTACTAATATTAACCATGGCATTTTCATCGGAAATATCGCCCAACACATCGCGGTTTTCGTGTTGCATCACATAATGAAAAAGCACGCATGTTCTTAGACGTGTGGTTTTTCTCACTGAAGCCTTCTGCCGTCGAACTACGTAGTTCAAGTTGACAATATTCGCCTGTTTCTTTCGGAAATAATCCGGGTTGTTTGGTGGCCGAAATTGATTGTAGTTAAAATACGGGAAACCACATCGGTTCAGTCTGAGGTTTCCTCTGATGAGCGGTTCAATTTTTTGTATATTGTGCTCATGAAAACGTAAACTGTCTTCACAGTCAGCAAGCATTTCAGTGTATTTTGTGATGAGCGCTTTTATCTGCACATGTTTAGCGCGATTGAGCACCATGAGTTCTTTTAACTCAGGGTCTTTACAGTCTGTTATCAGGTCAAATTCTTCAAATGATATATGTTGGAATAGGTTTGATAATGTAGCGATGTGAGAAATATCCACACGTGCGATTTGCGATGGTTGAATTGGCAAAACTGAGAATGCTGCTTTGGATGTACTTGAATCTCCATCATTTGACTGTATCTAAGAAGAAATACATTAATATCACTTTTTAATTGTCACATTATTAATTAATAACTATTATTTGATGAAATGTGTTAGAATAAAGATAAATCTCTTGTTGTTTATATGGTTTTAAAAGAAAATATTGAAAATACTCACATCTGAATCAGAATCACTTGAATCATCATCAGAATCATCGTCGTCATCACTGTTTTGACTCGCTAGGACATCAAGTAATTTATCAAGACGACGATTTTCTTCAAGTTCAGCACTTTGATCAAACATTTTACTCTTTAATATGCTGTTTTTGAGTTTAGTGCCTTGTCAACTTGATTTTAACGCTTTTATTGCGTATTTTTAAGGTTATGAACTCAAACTACACAGAAATTGTGTGCAACAATAGTGAACAGCTGATAAAAACTAAATACGAGGCTGTTGGTCTCTTTAAAACTCTTCAAAACTTGCAAAATGTGCGTACTTGCAAGTCGTCAAGTGCTATCGCTTTATAAAAGTCTCCTTCGCTACAGTCAGCAAGTCCAGTACACAGATAAAGCATACTTTTATAAAAAAATCAAATCAGAGTTTAAACTTAACAAAAACCTGGATAATCCAGGAGATATCAATCATTATTATAATGTAAGTTGTTGCAACACTACAATGTTCAATTCTATCATGATTATTTACTATTTTGTCTTATTTTTAGAAAGGTTTAGCTCTTCTTGAAAGACATTCAGTTCTGTAACTTAAACAATACAAAATGTTGAACACAACTGTAATTAGAAACCATCAAATTGTAAAACACATTAATATTTTCATCAACAACACCTACATATGTTATAAACACACCAATATAGACTACTCCAAAGTACCCATATTAAGAGAATCAGAACTAGATGAGCAACATGTAAGAGGAGCTGGCCCAGGAGGACAAGCCACAAACAAAACATCAAATTGTGTTGTCCTCAAACATCTACCCACTGGAATTGTTGTCAAAAGCCACCAGAGTCGTTCATTGGATCAAAATAGGAAACTCGCAAGGAATATTTTGATTACAAAATTAGATAACCTAATAAATAAAGAAGACAGTGTCCAAGCACAAATGGACAAAATTAATGGTAAGAAGAGTAATGAAATGGATAGACGTCGTCGAAAACTTGGCGAATTAAAGGAGAAGTGGAAGGAACGTGAAAAAGAAAACGTAGATGTAGTTAAATAAATAATAAATGCATAATAAATGGATTTGTTGGGTATAAAGTTATGTACATTATGAAGTAGTAAAAATTATGTAGTTGACTTAATTATTTTATGATTCATTTTGACTTACACGTGAGAAAAAAGAAAGATAGTATCTCTGAATGACGATATTAATGATTTTTTATTAGTTTGTTCAGAAAATAGTAAATAATGTAAGTGGTTTTGATAATATGAGTTATCTTAGTAAAAACCCACGAAACTTTTGCTCTACCTGCGCGCAATCAATTTGTTTACATTTAAACTCAGGAGGTGGGGATTATTTATAGGATTATTTGCTTTTGCGCATTAAAATATATAATAACAATGAAACTATCAGATAATAATTTATTCGCGCGTGTCGCCATCTTGTTTTGCTCCAGATTCGTCGCAACTCCGAAATCTCACTCGAAAAGGAAGTAAAAATCAATACAACTTGGAAACTAAAGCTCCTAAAGAAGTTATTTTGCTTCTTATTTAGTTTCTCAATATAGACGACCCAATAAACATCGCAATAAGTCGTACAATATTACACAAACTATAAAAAAACTGCGAATTCTTGTAATTAAAACATAATAAAATCAATTTGAATATAATAAAAACAAATTGCAATCACATAGACACATAAATATGATTATAAATGTTGACTTGACGACGCAATTCGAATTCTCAATCCATTGTGTCTGAAAACACATCAATTTACACCTGCCATTTGATAATATAATTGAGAACCGTGTGCAGTGCGCACGTGCACATCCCAAGTTTTAAATAATAAAGCAAGTGATAAAGCTGCGCACGTAATCTATTACGATTCCAAGTCTACGGTTTTCACAGTTTACGACGTTTCGTCACACGAAAACACACAAACCGGAGATACGAAGTGTACAAAGACTGCGCACACGACGAGTCTAACGACCGCGATATCGCGAATAGACGCGAATACCACCGCCGCAGCGCACATCGAGATTCGACGCACATTGATATCGGAATCGGAATTGTGAATTCATGCGGCTGTGAATTGGAAACAGTTTGGCCTGGTCCGTCGTGTGGCACGTACGTATCGCGTGCTATGGTTGGGTTCGGTTGGGTTAGACATTCGGAATTACGCATTGAAACGCACTGAAACCCTCGAACTTTGCATTGATTCAAAGGTATGCACGGGTCGCCCTCATGTCGACCATTTAAACAATTAATTAACACACTTATTAATGCGAAGCGGTGTGCGTGAAGGCTGCAGTCCAGGCTCAAACTCGTGAAACATTCAGAATTACAGCTGACTGTGATATTACATTACAATTTAATTACAATTCTTAACCCTCAAGTAAGTAGACATTAATTAATACATGAGGTCATATGACACAACTTAAACTTATACTAATTTGAATGTTTTTAGAATGGAAACTATTGAGTACTTAAAGAGCCCTGAGTTGGTGTATAAAGTACAAACATTTTTTGGCATCAAGCGAGTGGATTCAACAAAACAAGCCAGCATAGAGAAGACAGACAAAGAGAGTTTTACGATAGCCTCAAAGTTCTTACATTATTTCTTCCTGTTTGGGACTGAGTTGGGCGATGAATTGTTTTATTCCATGTTTATTCCATTCTGGTTTTGGAATATTGATGGATATGTTGGGAGGAGGGTTGTTCTTGCTTGGGCAATTGTTATGTACACAGGTTAGTATCAAATTAATAATATATTAATCATTTATTTCTATTTTATAACTTAAACTTAACCAAAATGGTTTTATTTGATAGATTTTGAATAAATTTCATAATTGTTTTCAATTAACCTGAAATATCTAAGAATATACAAAATGCACAGCATTGATATGCATATTAAATTAAAGAGAAATTAATTCTTCATCAAATGCACATAATCTATAATATAAAAATGAATTGCAAAATCTGTTAGTAAGCGCATAGCTCAACAACGCCTAGATCAATTTGGCCAATTCTGTTTTTAAAATGTTCGTTAAAGTGCAAAGATGGTTTTTACGGCGAGAAAAATCTGAATCATTGCCGGGAAAACCCTAAAAACAGCTCTTTTCTATAGGATATAATTTGGCATTGAGTTTCAATTATAGTTATAGTTAAATAGTTGAATCCGAGATGGCGCGCTGATGCGCATTAATAGCAATTCTTTATATAATTAATTTCTTTAAAATAAAATAGCGAATCTTATTGATAGAGTTAACACATACTATGTCGAGAACAAGAGAGTAAAAACAAATTACATTTTTATTAAACACTACCGGGACGAAGTCGCGGGCAAAAGCTAGTGAATTATAAATAATTGCATTGCTTTCGAAATGCAAAACCAAAAAGCAATATTTTTGAGTGGCGTTGCTGTGCCTCGTAACCCGATCTTAAACAGTGATACTCATAAATGTCTCATAATATTATTTTGTTGATAAAAATTACATTTATTGTATGAATGAAGTAGTACTACACAAATATTTCCATTCAAAGATAATCAAACAATTACCCTACTCAACATTGATGTTATCTACTCTAGACTAAGATTATTGTCTTATATAAATTATGTTTTAAGGTCAAGGAATCAAAGACATAGTAAGATGGCCCAGGCCCGGATATCCGGCGGTTCGAGTCCAGCAGAAATGGGCGCTCGAATATGGCATGCCCTCAACTCATGCGATGGTCGGCGTGTCAATTCCCTTCTCCGTCTTGTTGTTCACATTGAACAGGTACAAATACACCACGGAGATCGGGCTCACATTCGCGGTGCTATGGTGTTTATTGATTTGTGTTAGTCGAGTTTATTTGGGGATGCACACTGTGCTGGTAAGAATAAAAATTAATCACATTATTAGAAAAATTCTTAAAATTTTGATTGGTTTACAGGATATTCTGGCAGGACTTGCACTAGCCATTATACTTATGTTCCCATTGGTGCCATGCGTTAATTACTTAGACAATTACTTCCTTACAAATCCGATGTCGCCGATTTTGATACTGATGTCGTCGATTCTTATGATAGTTTACTATCCCAATAGTGAAAAATGGACGCCTACTAGGTACATACATACATAACCTGAAAATATTTTGAATTCAACCTAACTTTCATTATTTGTCATTTTAGGGGTGATACAACAATGATTATCTCCGTTACAGTGGGTTTACACATCGGCGCATGGTTGAATTATCAAACCGGTAACATGTCCGTCGCTGAATTATCTCCACCTTACGAAATCTACTGGCCATCACAATACATGTGTCTGTGTATAATAATGCGAATGATCTTGGGTCTGGCGATCATCGCACTGGTTCTAACAACATGCAAACGCGTCTCATACAACTGGCTATGCGCATTACTGGGTCAAAATCCGGATAATATTAAAAACAGCGAGAATTCCCTGGATAACAAGCATAAAACCTTCGTGGAATTGAGCTGCAAATTTATTTCCTGCGCCATTGTCGGGCTACACATCGTTTACTTCATTCCATTGTTATTCCGCTCCTTGGGCATTGAACGGCCCACATTCTACACGGAGATTTGATAAATTTATGCTATTGCTATACGCTTTACGCCGCAGCATCACACATCTAGTAACTATATTGATGAATCATGAATAATCACGATGCTTCCAAATCGATGAACCGATTTAGATAAGAGAGTAGATGCTGTACGCTTCAAAGCATGCATATGTACTCATTGTTTTATGAGTACGACAATCAACATGTTTATAATGCACCAAATTCACAATCTAGAAGTATGTAATCAAGTGATAATTCGTTCGTAATTTCTACGACGCGTTCGTACGCATATGTAAGTTATTGATAAGCAATGTTGCCACTGATCGCCGGGATAGCAATCTAATCGTCAATACTAGTACTAGTCAATTGAGCAATCAGCAATGCAATTTCATGTTCAAAGAACGAATTTTATATTGAGCAATATAATTCCAAACTTAATAATTGCACGCAATTTAGATACTTATATAACTGTTATATTAAAATTCTTGAATTCAACAATTTGTGACCTTACATAACCTTACATTTTTCGGCAGCTATCAATTTCAATTTATTTCGGTTTAAAAATGCACTTTAAGCTGTAATGCGTTTGACTTTATTGATTTTTGAAGAGGCGGGCTACTGTTCGCTGCTTGTGACCCTTGAGGTTCTTGTAAACTAGCTGCATACGGATAATTGTAGTGGGGCAATGAATCATCAATTTATTTCGGCGCCCCCTAATCTCGCGTCGCCACCCTCTACAAACACACGCATACAAAAAAAAAACGTAGTTTACAGAGTGACACTACAATTTTCTTTATTTACTGCCTATGCCTGCTATTGAGCTTGTACTTATTGCATAAATTAGCATTTTTGGGGTCATTTGGATACGTAAACGAATTTTATTATCGTTGCAAATAGTACAATCATTAAATAATAGTGTTTTGTTATTTAGTGCTTTAAATTTAGTAAACATAGTTAAAGAAAAGAAAGTAATATAGTTAAAGAAAGTTGATTTGTTGTATAAAAATAGCAAAAAGAGACTTTGTGCACTAATGCGCAGAAGCAGAGGCCATTTTGTTTAAATTTGGTTACCGGTGATATTGAACTAACCTCAAAATTATCGCACGTTGTTCCTCTCAGGATAAAAACAAAAATACCGAGTTATAACATTTATTTTATTATTTATCGTTTGTCAAAGAGAAAAATAAGCCTAAAAGTTTTATTTTGCGTACGTGAGTTGTAATGAAATACTGTTTTTGCCTAAAACGACAATACGTATGCAACTCACATCGCGATTAGTCCTTACTCAACAACGTGGCCGATCACCGCTAGCAGGATTCAACCACCCCCTGGATTTTCGCAGTTACCGTGGGTGAATCCGGTGAATCAGCCGCAACCACGTGACACCACACCCTGTTGGTGCCCTGTGGCCCGGGCGGCGCGCCGCTGGTGCATTTTCCAAGCCACTGTTGGCACCACTGCAGCGTCGCCGGTTTGAACGCACCAATCGCTCGCGTGCATCTGGTGGGGACTCGGCCGCCATCTTTCAAACTTGCGTGCGCGTTTATATGCGCGCACAGCACTCCGACGCAGCCGAGCGTTCCTCCTAGTGCGGTGCGACCGGCTTTGTGTGTTCCTAGCCCGATTTCTGTGTAAGTGCCGTTCGTTTTTAAGCAGAGCCAACTTTTTACCCGGATTACGTTCGCCAAAGGTGAGTGCCGTACGCATTTTCATGAATTAAACCGGGCGCCGAAAACAAATCTCCATCCGCCGCAAACGCAGCGGCATGCGATTAGCGAGCGCCGTGAAAGATATCTGCGATTTAAAACAAAAAAAAAAAAACGACAAATGAAAGACGGTTGGTGCACGGAGCGCAGCAATCCAATCGGTTTCGCCCTTGTTTTGTACTTTTCCATTGGAAAGACTAAATCGTATTAGATACAATTGAATTTAAGAGTTTTCTGGTTTTTAAGTTATCATGTTCGTGTGAATGTTGAACGTAGAAGTTGATAAGTTCTTCGCGACAAAAGTCCGTCTTGCATGGATGAGCAGTGCCCTACGGTGCGAAAGTCGCAATATCGGGGCGGGCGGCGATTCGCATCGTGCATGCACGCAATGTGCCCCGTCGCTAGCCGCTGTCGGGTGGTTGTGGCTCCCCGGGTGCCCTTCATGCGCACACGGACATGTCTCGCCTTGGTCGCGCATCGCACGCCGCGCGTGTGTGCACCCAGCTGTCACACGGAAGGGTGTTGGTTGTTGGCTGGGCATTAAGTGCCTCTGATACCCACATGATACAACACCGACACTCTTTAAAAGCCCAACGCAACCAAACACGCAGATGTCATTGTTTTCACGCTTGCAAATTTCCAACGTAAACGCGAAAACCGAAAATAACAAATGGCCGCCACTCTCGTTTGTTTTTCGTTGTTTTTCTCAAGAAAAACAGGTTATCGCTAATTAATTAAGTCATAATTCGAAAAAATAGACGAAGCCCCAGCGGTTTCTACCTGCGTTCGCCGATGTTTACAAAGTGTAAGACCGCATGGTAACCCTATCCATGTTTTTTCTTGCATGCGCGAATTGAATCAAGCATCAACCTTCGATACATGATAAATTAGATCAATCAGACCAAAGATGATGCTTGTTTCGCCTTGCTGCCTGCATGTTTAAGTCAATACGAGTTGATTTGACTTAAACACTGCTGCATTTGGTGTTGGCGTTGTGTCTGCAGCTTGCAATGCAGGGCTGGCAAGTGTCATATCTACAATGTCGACCTTGTAACCCCAATTGGCTGCGAGCGCAACATCTTCGCTACTGCGCTTACGCACACATGTCAACGCCAACCAATCAAATCAAAGCAAATTCTTACATGCTACAATATTTACAACAGCAAACGAAAAACAAACGCGCAAAATGTTATTTATATTTATTCATTCCGTGAAGTTTGTAGTTTTACTGATACGAAGACTTTAATTACGCACTTATGGCTATCAAGTGTATATATCACTGGAATTACATGTCGTGCAATTCGAGCAACTGTTTACACGCTCGATTATGTTATGCCAAGTATTTAAATAATCACATTTCATCCAGAACGTTGACATTTGGTGATACAATTGCAGCGATGTAATTATAACTGATAGATAAACGACGCGAAACAATTGAATGTGACCGCACTTACTTAAGTCGTCCGTTCGAGCGTCCACAACGACAAAATGTCGATTTTATTTTATTATTAAAACTTCCAAAATGTTTATATTCTTTTATTGTATTGTTCATGTACTAGTTGCGTATTCCGTGTAAATGCATGACTCAATTGTTTCGCTACACGTGTTTGTTGAATTTCGAACGCTTCACGCTTCATTATCAACAATTACGAGTAGCTTGATTAATGCACACGTCTGCGTTAATGAAATAATTGTAACGCAAGTTATAATTCACTGGTAATTACATCAGTAATTCGTTTCACTCACATTTCATAAACACTCGATTATATTCCTACTGTAATTTATCGTTTGGTGTTGTTATTAAACGAATTAATTCATTTGTTTATTTGTTTTACTTGTCATACAGTGTGTTTGAGATTCGCGTGAGAAAACCGCGCGCAGAGCAGATGGTGTTTGTACAATGCCATTTGCAATTCGCAAGATAAGAGTGCGACGATTGGCTCTCTTTCATCATTTTATGACTGTGCACTTTTCTAGCTGCCCGCGTTCGACAATTGTGCAAATGCAAACATAAGCCTATGACTTATATGTGTGTGTATGACTATGCGCTGCACATAGCACATAAATTAAAACACGCATTAAGGAAAAAAAGACGAACGTACGCATTAACATATGTTATTATGTCGGCGGCGTGTAGTGGTACTCGACCGTTTAGAATCGAGAATTATGATTCCCTCGTTTTTTCTTCTTCTTCTTCTTTGACAATTTGTATGTTGATATAAACGTAAGAATGTGCTGCACCAACTTGAAGCTTGCGCGCGTGTTTAAAATTAACTTTTATTTGCATTCTTTGCGTTTCTTTTCGGTTGCAATTCTGCTTTTGAGGTCGTACGTGTTTGAGAACAAAGTTTAGATTACAGTTAAGTGGGTTTTGAGTAGCTCCTCATGTTAAGGTGGGGCATTTTCATACATTTTCATACATCTTCATAGTTTCGGGTCTTTGGTGCTAGATAATTCCGCTTCTGGTATGTTATGAACAATTACATCCGCGGTGATTTGTTTCGGTGAGCATGAATTTGATGTTAAACTCAACGAATTGTTAATCTCTCGCAAAGCTTCAAGAAAATTTTCTTTATACTCAATATTTCCAGCACTTTTACTTTTGATGGCTCTGGATTTTTCAAAAATAATAGGATTATTATATATTGCACTTTGTGAACGTTGTTTTATCTCTTCTATCTTGTTTTCTTCAAAGTTATCCTTCATTTTACAACCTGTGGTCGTCAAATCTTCTAGTTCTTCAATGTCCGTTAATGAATCGTGCCTGGTTTGCTTGGAATGCCTTCCATCTCTTTCTCTTGTACGTAAAATCGACTCTTTATGTTCAGGCTCTTCGTTTTTTAAAGCAATACAGTTGTTATCGACCACATTATCGTCCGCATCATCAGCACTTGTGGCAGTCTTTTGACTTTTACTCTTCGAATCGACTATCGATGGTCGCGTCCGCATTCCTTCCTCGTATCCCTCGTAGATATCCCCGCCACATCGCACATCCGCCTGATAATTCCGCTGCGTATTATCACCACCGCGGTATTCTCGCTCGGAGTAATCACCGGGCGCGACGAAGGGCGGAAGCGGGAACTCGGGCAGATTATTCAGAAGGTGTCTCATATCGCGTCGGTTGATATACCAACGCATGACTAATCCTAAGAATGTCATTAGTAATGCCACCAGCGTTATTGAAAGGTATGCATTTTTTCGTATTGGAACATTTTCATCACTATTATCCCCACAGTCATCTATACCATTTCGCAGAAGTAAAAGTTTGACGCATTTACCGTTTTTACATCGGAAAAAATCATCCTGAATGAAATAATTATTGCAAGTCCTGCGTGCGCATTGGATTTCATCGCTGGCGTCGATGCAATGCGCGTAGTGATCGCAGATCTCGTGCTTTTGATAACATCCGCTCATGTCAGCGCATTGATATTGATGGCTCTTGCAGAGCATGGACGTGGTGAAGGCAATGCGCACCGCGTACGGGTAGATGTCACTGCAGGTATACTTGAACTCGAAGACGCTGCCACGCATGGTTATGCCCGCAGTGGAGGTGGTGGTGGTGATATTGTGGGCGCAGGATATATGCTGGGTTTCTTCGCTGCGTACCACCAGCTGCAGGTGATGGCAGCAGTCGGCTGCGTTTGTGCATGCTGTGTGGTTGACCAGCAGTGTGCGCTCGACGTTTGCGACGTGGAATTGCAGATAGCTGCTGTATGAGAGCAGTTTGTAGACGCAGCTGCCATCCGTGCGGGCTTCCAGCAAATGGGGGTCGTAGTTTACCGAGGTGATGATGCCACCGGATGAGGTGCGCAGTTTTTCGTGGCATTGGGGCAGATCTTGAGCGTGGAACATGGTAGTTAAACTCAGAACGATAAGAATAATCATTTTAACTGTCATTATTGTAATTAATGTTAATTGATTTGACAATGTGTCAATAACATATTGTTCAAGGGTAGAATCTTCACTGGAGATCTCTGGGTTGGACATGCCCATTAGCGTGTCAAATATTAATTAAGCAGCGTGTTAATTAAATGGGAGATTGCGATCGTTGTCATTAAGAGAAGCAGCTGGGGAATGTGTCATCAACTGTTTTGTACTCGAAATATTTTTCAATTCTCAGAAAAAAATATTTCACGAAAAACTTTCTATTTTGTTGTTATTATATCATATTTTAATCTTATCCGTGTCAAAAAAATGTCAGCCGTGCAGGTAAAATATGTTGAAAATAACAAAGAAACGTAGTTTGCTGGCATATTTCATGGCTAGCCAGACAATGCATAAAAGTTTTTCAATGTTTGAAACATCCGCAGGCATGGTAGGGATATAATGTGATTTCATTGCGTCCATATAAATAAGAATGGGCCAACAAAGACCGGCTAAATGTAGCAAACAGCGAACGGAAGTGACAGAGGCGACGCTGAAATTCCAAATGACTCAATTGCTTGATATTCGTGAAATACCAGTGAGGTACGCGCAATGAGTAAACGCTAAACACAGAAACACGCGGTATTTCGCCTAGAATTAATCATTAAGAGCTTGAAAAAGCGCAAATAAATGATAATCAATTTCAAGAAATCAAATTGTATCACCGCGCGGCGTGTTTTATGTTTACTTTTTATGTTTTGCAATAATTTCGCTACAATAAATTCGTGGACGATTCGTGGCGCTTTTTCACCCACGATTAAATCCGCCCATGTTAATTTTTCTCATCAACGACTCGCGCACAATGCGCGCATTATCGCTGTCCAACATTATGGGGACATTTAATAATGCGCTTTAAAAATAGCTCGCGTTTCCTTCGCGATAAGCGCACTTTGCATCGTCAGCAAGATGTGTACACTCTTATCGGGTGTATTCACGTGAATCATTGCATTACCAGCCGTTATATATAATATTTGTAATATTTTTTTAATACTCCTCTCTCGGTGATTTGTTGACTTATGTTTGTTTGTTGGTTGGTGATTTCAGCGATTTTATCACACACGTTTCTCACGTTTTGGACCGTCTGCATCGCGCGAATTGGATAATTTTACTACTCGCTAATTGTTTTACACAAGACTGAAAAGAAGAGTATAAGCATGGGCGCAAAGCAGTCAAAGCGGTCGGTGGATATTACGACGACGCCGAAGAAGGGCGAGGCTGAGTCGCCGGTCGAGGGCGAGGGCAAGGTGGAGAAGATTGCCGATTTGGACGCCAAGCTGGAAGCCAAGGTCACCACCAACGGGTCTGTCAATCATGCGGAAATCGAATACGCTGTAAGTATTCAGCTTCAAATATTTATTATCTATCTATATAAGTAAATATAGATAGATGGGTGGAAAACTAAATATTTGTCATTGTTATGCGCTAGATATTTTCTCAGATTGGTATTTCTAACAGACTTTTATGACTTTATCAGGCGTCGTGTTTTGTAGCTTAATTCGTGAGTAATTCTTCTGGGAAAAATTCCGCCCGTATTTCACTGCGATTGATTCTTGTTAACTTCATTGATCAATTTAAGTAACAATGCGCATTAGTAACGCCTGCGTCTTTATACTCGATTTAAATGTTTGATTGTTCAACACACACACAGTCAAGTTGTGTGGCGATGAAGATATATGTTGACTGAATGTTGATGTCGTGTTGTTTTAGGACAAAGAGGAGACCGACAAGGAGGCCGACGGCGACGACAAGGAGAAGGAGAAAGGCGACGCGATGAAGGTCAACGGTGACGCGTCCGACAACGAGGGCAAGCAGCCCGAAACGCCGGAAGCCGAGCGCGTGACGAACGAAACTTCCGAGCTGAACGAGAAGAACATCGAGAAGAGCACCGAGAAGTCCGAGGAGGCGATCGAGGAGAAGACGGACGAGAAAATCGAGGAGTCGCTCGAGAAGGAAAAGAAAAAGAAGGAGAAGAAGAAGAAGTGGTCCTTCCGCTCCATCTCGTTCTCGAAAAAGGATAAGTCCAAGCCGAACAAGGACGGCGACAAGAACGGACACGTCAAGGAGGAGGAGGAGGTGAGTGTGTGGAGGACGCGTTTTTTTTTTTTTTTTGGTTCTGCTGCTTCTTCAATATGATGATTGAAATCGCATTGAATTTTTCAATGTATCGCAAACGCACGCGCGCTGCATGTTAATATCTCGCGTAACGCACTGCTGCTTCCGGTCGTTCGGACACCGGGTGCATCCATATCACCACATCGTACAAATATAATACAAATTCAACGGACGTGACGCCCAGGTTTATTTTAGCTACTCGTTAACATTGTGTGTTAACTGCTTGTACTTTTATATCTATCGGGCGATATTTGTTTGTTTGTATGCGCTGAAAATCTCAACCCTCGTCAGCCCCAAGTTTTTAGCATTATCCAGGGGCGGTCGGCGAATAATTTGCGATCGATAAAGCCGGTTGTCATGGCGATTCAGCAATTTTCCCAACAAACCACACTTGTATATCTTTCGAAATTTCAATTTACTGCTTCTAAGTGTTATTAGAATTGCCTATATTTGCGTTTGCTGCATTCTGCGTGGGTTTTGCGCAAGACATTTTTCTGAAGCTGTCGGGACTGACAACAGACACAGCGTGGGCGGACGATTTCTTCTCGTCTGCCAGACATCTTATGAGTCACGCGATCGGAAAGCGACTCATCGTAGTAAAATGCTCTTCAAAACTATTTTTTTGTTTGTTTGTGATAATATCGGTTTTGACTGCTTGTACAAGTAGGTAATAATCTTGTGAAGTAGATTGCGATTAGTGCGCACATGTGCGCCACACGGTGTCAAATACTGGTTTCTAGTATGTATGCATACAGGTTTTGCGTATAATAGTTCTGCACTCGCGTTTACCGAGGGCGGCACCGTGCCGTCGCTGAATTTATGCCGCGACGTGGGTAGGCGAGGAGCGCTGCTTCAGCACCACACCCGTGCGCGCGCGGTCATCCGCCCCGACCTACCGCAATTATCTCGCAGTTGGCTTGCGCGCTGTTAGACGCACTCCGCGGGCGAATGTTTATAAATAGCCCGGCGCAGGCCCGCGAGACTTTCGAGCGCGCTATCACACATACTCCGGCGCGCGCGATACCACGCGCAAGCGAATTCTAATTAGAACTTCTTGTTGCGCCGCGCGCGCGCGCGCGCGCCATTCGTCGATGAGCGACGAATGGAACTCGTTTTCGGCACGTGGGACGACGCCGCGCGACCTGCACGACTCGCGTTTTTAATATTCGCTGAAGGGAAAAATGGATTGATTTAATAGGTGCATGTTGGACAAGGCGATATTAGGTGCATGCGCGCCACCTTAATATTCATTAATAAATCTTTATCGCCAGGTCGCGGCGCGTAGGTTTCGCAGGTTGGTTATATTTACATGTGCGTAAGGCAAAGGTTTATTGAACTTTGACGGGCTCATGTTCTAATCGTCAAAGTGCAACGACTGGATTATCAATACTTTAGCCGTTTAGCATTTGTAGTTGTTAGTCACCGGCGTCTACGGAATTAGCAGGGATTGTTATTTGACTTTGAGAATTCGCGTGTTTTTTGGGCCATTGTCCAATGTAAACAGAAGTGCATTCTCGGCGACAAATTATTTGACCGTCGATGTAATTACATGCATAATTTTATTCTTAGAACGGAAACGTTACCCACTCGCACATTGGGTATGTGTGACTCTTGCGCGCTGAAATTGATTGCGATCGTTGTGAAGTTGGATGAAGTCGTTCGCGATGCACATTCTTGAACCAGTCCGGCGAGTTGGTACCGATATTTTTGTACTCATTGCATGCGATCGCGATTAAATGCACACATCCTCCAGAGACAGATTTGTTAGATTTAATTTAATTTTGTGTTTATTTTTAATATGAGATTTCATGCCAATTAATTGCGTCGTTGATCGACCTTGATGAAAACACGGATTTTCAGCGTTTCCCGACGATTTCGATAAATGCGTAGAATTTGTCCTGAACATGTGTGATCAAGTGTTTGCGCTGTCTGATTTATCTCCAACGAGTGTTCCGAAAACATGACTTTTATTTGCTATTCGCCAGAAAATTTTTGCTACATTTTCGTAGAAAAAGTATTTAACTTGTAGTGGGTTTTTAAGGTCAGTATCAAACCTAAAATTAAATGGGTTTGATTCGCACCTGTTTTTTGATATAAATATTTGCTCCTTCGGCGTAGGTACTTTGCTTCGCATCCTTGAAGTCGCACGCTCAATAACAATTTACGTTTTCCCACGTTGATATTTGACACTGTTGTGTTGTACAATTCGATATCTATCGAATATTATCTTTCGTTTACACGTGCGCGGTGGAGCTGTTGATGGATGCGGATTTTGGTCGTGAATCCATGCTAAAAATATATGCAAGAAAAACATTTCTAAGGCCAGAGCACAGAAATATGTAGTCATTGAAAACTCGTAATAAAAATAACGCGCATTTGCGTAAATAAAATCGTGTAGTGTGTGCATTCACACGTTTCCGGCTCGCCAGCCCGCCAACGCTTAGATTATTGCGTTTTATTGCAAAATTTGTGCTAAATTGGGATATAGTTTTGGGAACAAATTGCGTTCTAATATCTGTAAACTCGTTCTGAAGGCGTTTCACGTTTCTACAGAGTTTGTTTATGCTGAAATATTTGCAAAAATTGTTTATCTGCACATGGCGTATGAATGAGTGCGCGTAGACATAGCAATGCATACATATTCCGGCGGTGGCGATGGAATTCGCGGTCCGCAAAGTCGTGTAGGGTGTAAGCGCGGCGCGCCGGCCGGTGTGTGCCAACTCAAGAGCGGCGGCTATAAATACGCGAGGAATCTCGGTGCGGCTCCCAGTCGCTCTGCGAAGACGCCGGCTTGCAGTTGAGACATCCGAGCTCACAAGTGCCTTTAGCGAAGTTTTTGCCCTCCCGTGTTGTTCGTTGATTAGTCCGCGCGCACTTTGGCGGCTCGCTCTCGATCGTAATGGACAGCCAGGTAACTCAAACGACCGAATGGCTCGGTGTCACTTCATCCATCATCATTTTTCTGTGTTCCTCTGTGTTGATCGCGAGCGGCGTCAAATTTATCGTGTGTTACTTAATCGGGAAGCGGCCGCAACAGAGGGTACTTGATTTGTTGATTGATTTGTTTTCTTTCCACAATTTTTATTTGTTGCTTTTATGTTTTTATCCGTTCCGTGCAGTGGTATATCCGAATGTTTGTCGACGTCTAGACTGAAGTTATGTACTAACGTTAAGGATCTTAATAGAGTTTAATTAATCATTTGCAATTGGTCATGCAGTTCCAGCAGTGGTTATCGTGGGTTTGAAATGGAATGTTTGTCGGTTACAGAATGCTGCATCACCCACTGCTGAAAGCCCGAAAGCTGAGGATAAGCCTGTCGATGTGAAGGAAGAGGCGAAAATCGAGGAGAAGCCTGCTGAGGAAGCCGCCACTGCTGTGACAAATGGCGAGGCAGTTCCCGAGGAGGTCACAAAGACCGAAGCGCCTGCACCTGTCGCTGCCGAGGCGCCTAAAGAAGAACCCCAACCAACTCCTGTCGTTGAGGAAACCCCCACTGTAGTAGCGGATCCCCCTGCTGCTCCCAGCAACAACGAGGTATCCGAACCTGTTAAGCCCGTGGTCGAGGAACCGACCAAAGAGGTGCGTAGTGAGGAAGTCCCTCCGCCTTTGCCGTCCTCGAACCCTCCAAACCCTATTACGGTATTCGCCGAGTCCACAAAAGCCGACGCCGTCCCCGTTCCTGAAGCGGCGGAGATTGCTCCCGAACCAGTCAAAGAGCCAGAACAGCCTAAAGTACCCGAACCAGAAGCAGTGAAAGAACCAGAAGCACCTAAAGAACCCGAACCACAGCCGGAGGTTGTGCCTGAGCCGGTTGTGGAGGCGGTCAAAGAACCGGAAGTAGTTCCTGAAACAGTTCCTGAACCTCCTAAACAAGAAGAAACTCCAAAGGAGCCGGAAGCACCGGCGCCCGAACCCACACCCGAGCCAGTAAAGGAACCCGAATGTCCAGCGCCGGAGACGCCCAAAGAACCCGAACAACCGGCGGCAACGCCACCTACCGAAGTTCCTGCTCCCGCAGCGCCTGAAACTAAAGAATCGCTTCCAGAGCCGCCCGCGGACGAACCCACGTCGCTTCCTGATCCCATCTCCGAACCAGTTGCTAATGCCGATTCCATTCCCGACATTTCCACCGAGTCATTGCCCTCGCTGCCGGAACCCGTTTCCGAGACGTTGCCCGAAACCATGTCACTGCCACCTCTTGAATCTGTACCGGTGCCACTCGCGGAAGCGCTTCCCGAACCGCCGTCCGAGCTTCCGCAAGACTCTGCGCCGAAATCTCCCGAAAAAGAACCCGCCATGACCAACGGCAAAACAAACGGACATATTTCGCCCGTCGAGGAGTACGTCAACGGCGACGCCACGACGCAGCCTGCGGTTGACGAACCTCTGAAACAGGTGAATACTCGTGTGCACCAGAATAGAATCCGGAAAGAGAGTACTTGCGTTAACAGAGAATGGCGTTGTTTATGGTTTTAATATGATTTCAGTTTACACGTTTTTTGGTTGATTGCAAATCGGCAATGTGCTAACACGCTCTGGACACTCCTTGTTCGTTTTGTTTGTTTGTTTGTTTCAGAGTCTTGATTTCTAACATGTATATGAATCCCTACTAACTCGAGACTTGTTTGTTACTAATAAGCGAATGCACTCGATTGAATTGAATTGACTTGCCTACCACTTAACGCCACATTAATTTGATTGTCGTCTCGCGACTTAAATGAAACTTGACATTTGCAGGTCAAGAAACCAGCCGATGTGATCTCGGAAGAGCAGCAACAGACTGAGGAGAGGATAGAAGCCGCCGCCGAAGTAAAGAAGGCGGAGACACCAGTGGTATGCACATAATATGAAATTTCGTACCCGGTTTTGTTAAACAGCCGCCATCTTATTTACAGGAGGCGACACCAGTGGCGGCCGAGGAATAAGCGGACGATCGAGCGAATTCTACAAAGATCAATTAAAACGTTTTTATAACTGCTTACATTGCGGAAGAAAATCAACATTCATTTCGAATACACAACATGTGGTCGTCGTAAACGTGCAAACAAAAGAACAAAAAAGAATGAAAAGACAACAAACAGTGGCAGTGCAAACTAGCGTCAAGCTGCAGCCGCACTTGGGGCCCGACCAAATCATAGATATTCGCCAATTATCTACGGACACGCGAAGCGATCTACTTGTCATCATGCGCACAAAATAATCGACACTGCGATGGTCCACGCGAGAACAACAACCCGATAGTTTTTATCTAGGATTTTACAAGAAACGCAAAAATACTCGTCTTTTACTAAAATAAGGCATTTTATATGCATTATACTGTATGTCTTTTTAATAATACTAATTATTAATATTACTAATTAAAACTATACACATTAGAAATGAGAAATCGTCATCGTAACAATATACACGACAACCAACAACCTAAGGAATAACGAATTGCTCGCGCGTCCACCCGTTGGATATTTGCAACGGTGGCCGCGAGTTTTGGATACATTTTCGAACTTTTGTACGATGAAACTTAAACAAATGAAAACAAACTAAAAACTATTGAACGAAACGCAGTTTTGATGAAGCGGAAATTTTGTAAAAATGTAATATTACTGATATAATGATAACGACAAGTATGCATATTGTTTCAATTCTGTATTGTCGATCGTACGCGCTTTGCGTCTTTTATGGTTTGCGCAGTCTGCACAAGTGTAATCAAACTGATAATGATCTTAATTATACACGAACACGCTTTTTTACTTGGATCGTTTGTCTCGGATTTTATATATTTTTGTATTAAGTTTAGAAATTTCACATCATCGTGGTGCGCTAGAGAATGATAATAAAGGGAAAATTGGACGAACAAAAAAAAATGATACACGAAAAATTCCGATACGGGAGCAAGCGACAGGTGGACGGAGACTCGACGAATCTAAAATATATAAATAGTAGATTAGTTCTTACATATCTATCTATCTGTAGTTTGTATATCTAAAAGTGTATTATAAAAGTTATAATCGTTTCTTGAACACTTGAAAAGTGCATTTTATTGGTTGTACTTTTAAAATACGTTTTACATAATATTATAATAAAGAGTATATGAAGAACACAGAAAGAAAGCTGCGAGTTGGAAGCGAGGGATGTGAGATGTAAGCGTACGTCAGTAATTTTATCCATTTGTCATAATCTAATCAGCGATAAGTCATGTCAAAGAATTTTTAACTTAACAAACACATACACACACGCGCCGACCAGCCAGCAAACAAACCGATGAATAGCATTCTATGCCGAATGGTGATGAAAAGGAAAAATGTATACGTTCGTTCGTTTTTTTGACTGTAATTTTAAATTCTAGTATAATTTTGATAATAACGGCAGTGCAGCTTGAATGCTTCCGGCGGCGGCGGCGCGACTGGTCGGGCGGGCGCCGCTGGATCTCATTCCAAAGCCTTTTTACACTAAACACTAATAATGATAATGTATAGTTGGCAAATTCTATATTAAACACGTTCTCTGCATGTACATTATAATTGAAACAACGAATGTTAGACGATGGTATATTAGAATGGCTTTAGCGGGGTAGTTCGAGAATGGGGAAGGAACGCGAATGAGTTTTTGAACATGTTAGTCTAGTTGTATGTAAGAAACAAGCAAGCAAACAAATTGATGCAGCAAGATCAAGTTGAGGGACATCTCTGCCAATGGAATTTAGTTTTGAATTTAATCGATTTGTAGGACGATACGGTGAATTATCTCGAAACTATGTTCTGCTGTTGACAACTGCTACACACACAGCTCTTTGATATTTCGCAATTGAACCGATTGAAACATGCTAAATTGAGAGAAGATGAAAGCAAGCAAAATGCATATTCGAAAGATTGCACTCGCCAAATCACTTAGAGTATCGACTTATCAAAACGGCTGTGTATAGAACGATTTAAATACTACTAATATGTACGTGTGAATGTGTTTATATAAATATACATGATATATAAAGATATTTTCTGTATTATTATTTATTCCTAGATGTTTGCCCATTTTTCCTACATTTCTGTTGCAGTAAAATAGATATATTTGTGCAGTATACAATGAAGTGCAATTGAATGCTTGGAATATTTAAAATTACATGCCTACCATACAGCATTATACATATTGAAAATGGACGTCGTCGTAAAATAAGCCATTAAAGTATACTTGATATGCATTCCTACCGTACAACATCCAATAATACATTTTCAGATAAATAATTATGGTAATGGATTTTGAAATTGTATCATTGTAGTTTGGCTACAGTTTAACAACTATATATGAGCTAATTACATAATGTATTTATTATCCTAACATTGAACGTATATGACCTATTTGCAATTTTAATTTAAAAAAAATAGGTGTTTACACACCTATATATAATAATGTTACTGGTTACTGGTTACTAATTTTGTTACTGGTCTCCAATTCATAATTTAATCGAAATTAATGCATTGAACGAGTACAATTCTTTTCATGTTCTGCATTACCACACTGAATGTGTCAGTGTTTACAAACAAACCAGTTTTCTTATCTCGTGCAATTTTTGAGCGGTTGCCACGCGGTTCGCCTCGTGGTTGGCTTGCCTACCACGTCAGTCTCTTATTTGTCGTCGGGTGATTTGCACGCACATTTTCTTCACAATAATTTGAGTTCCTTAATTTCTTCGCGTCATTACGTAATACTTCTAAATGCTCCTTCCATTGTGCGCGAGTGATGTGCGGCGTTCGTTAAATGCGAATTGTTTATACGCAGAGGTAAAACGGGAGTGATGTTCCGTCGGCCGTCGGATACTCTATTTGTATCCATTATTACCTTCTCGTGTTCCGAATAATTTCCCCAGATGCAGCATTCAATTCTGTATCTCCTTGTATCGAAATTTATTGCGAGAAAATTCTGTGATGCGAGTGATATTCAAAGGAATGGTAGTTTTTTTAGCATAGCATGTTTACGAAGGTGAGTCCCACACTTTTAACCAGCAAGTACAAGACCCGTCGCAACATAGAATAGCATGGTGCCGTGGAGTTGTGGTTCGCGTTTTAAAAGTGAATTGTAATTATTGTTTTATTTAAATATTCAATGATTTGAATTGTTGAGGCTTTTACTTAATGAAATTCTATTATTAATTTTTTAATAAAATAGAGATCTTTGGGTATTTATATGTATGCCGAAACATGTCGCAGTTTTAATAAAAAAGTGGTGAAATTCTTTACTTTTTGCGTTTATTAGATTATGAGTGTATCAGTGCAACACTTTTGTCCGTGCGATTCTCGCGGTGCATCATTCATAGCGAAGCATAAGTTGAAATAAGTTTAGGTGATCAGAGATGTCGCATGCATGCTCATATTAATTTTATACGCGTTTATCGCAACTCGTTGCTTGTTGAGGTAGTGCACATTGCCATTTTATAGCAAACGCGTGCCGTGTGCAATTTTTATCAGGTACTTGTTTGTTTACATCTCCGCGCAGCGTTAAACTAGACTCTGTTGCATTCAAGACGTCGTGTTTCGTGATTCCTCGGTGTCTATATATTTGATTGTGTTTTATTTATTGTGCATGAGAATTACGAGAATTAATTTTCGATCGGCTGTCGGATATACGAGTATGTATATGGATTACCAAAACCGCCCCGAATGTTTTCTCGGAAGTAGGTACGTACTCGAAACATGTAGGTCAGATGGAGATATTGAGGACAATCATAAAAATTATTAAATATTTGAAAATAAAATTACTTTTCGGTAAAATTTTTGAACAATTTAACTTTTGCAACTATTACACACTTTCAATGCGTCTGGCAGGATGATAGAATCCACCAAACTGTCTGGCGACTAAGTTTAATAGCTCTCTGAATAATATTTATATATAAAATTCTGCTTTCCTAATATGACGTAACTATAATTAAAAAATATTATAGTTTTGGGGTGTCTGGCTGGAATTGAAACCATACCAAGTGTCTGGCAATGAGCAGCGCATGTTATAATAATGTTACGAATAAAATATGCAAAAATATAGTTTACTAAAATAACGTATTTGACATTATAATTGGTTCATCTTTGTTGGCTGTTAACTGCCAAAGGAACCACAATCCAGGTTTCATAATTGGGGATCGTGCTTACCCGTGTTGGGGGCACACATAGCCGTCACGGGCTCTTGTGCCATTTATTTTTCTCCGCTGTTTGAATATAATATTACATGAATATAATGTTTTCTTTTCTTATTTACAGTATTTGCCATGCCTTGGAGTCCGATGTGTCTCTGCATTGGTAAGTTTATAATTCAATTATATTTTTCGTTTTAATTTCTGCGTCGTACATTAGTAGTTTTTAAGTAGTTTTTTTTCACGTTCCACCGCGTGTTGCAAAGACACAAGACAGTCGGGTTACAATCCGCTGTATCTCTTTTAGTTTTCGAGATATTCACAATCGGAGAAAACTCTCAAAAAATTAAAAAGTTCACTTTTTTGTACTTTTAGACACGATTTCAAAACCTTTACACCCCGTATTTTAATTATTTCCGTATTTAATTATATTATCTTCGATCGGCTGGTCGCTAGCATTTTTAGTTTAAAAAATATTTCCTAAATTCTCAAAAAACAGGATACCGCACACCCTTGGCCCATTATTTCGCAATGGGAGTAACTTCTACTGCTGCCCTCGTACGGTGCCCTGAACACGAGTCACTTACCACTAGCCTCGTACGGTGAACTGAATGGGAGTCACTTCTTCCGCTACCCATTTCAATTTATTAATAACCCACGAAAATTTGTATAAATATTGTGTGTGTGCGCCGTTGTACTCATTGTTAATTCTGTATCTCCCTGTATTGAAATTTACTGCGAGAAAATTCCGCGAACGCGATGTCATAATAAGTTCGAAATAATTTTCCCAGATGCGGAATTTAACTCTGTATCTCCCTGAATAGAAATTTATTGCAAGAAAATTCCGTAACGCGAGGTATATTGCAAGTTGTGAGTATACGCACTAGTACTCGTTGCGCTAGGAAGTGTAGTTTCTTTGATATCACACGCGAACGCGGTGTCACAATAAGTTCGGAATGATTTTTCCTGATGCAGAATTTAATTCTGTCTCTCCCTGTGTCTAAATCTATTGCGGGAAAATTCCGTAACGCGAGTTATATTGAAAGTTGTGTGTGTGTGCCGTAGTACTCGTTGCACTAGAAATTGTAGTTTTTTTAATATAACACGCGAACGCGGTGTCGCAATAAGTTCGGAATAATTTTTATAGATGTGGAATTAAATTCTGTATCCGCCGGTATGGAAATTTGTTTCAGGAAAATTCTGAAACGCGAGTTATATTGAAAGTTGTGTGTATACGCACTACTGCTCGTTGCGCTAGGAATTGTAGGTTTTTTGATATCACACGCGAACGCGGTGTCACAATAAGTTCGGAATGATTTTTCCTGATGCAGAATTTAATTCTGTCTCTCCCTGTGTCGAAATTTATTGCGAGAAAGTTCCGTAACGCGAGTTATATTGAAAGTTGTGTGTGTGCGTCGTAGTACTCGTTGCACTAGGAATTGTAGTTTTTAATATTACACGCGAACGCAGTGCCACAATAAGTTCGTAATGGTATTTCCAGATGCAGAATATTATTTTGTCTCTCCCTGTATTGAAATTTATTGCGAGAAAATTCCGTAACGCGAGTTATATTGAAAGTTGTGTGTTTGCGCTGTAGTACTCGTGGCGCTTGGAATAATTTATAATTTTCAAGTTGCTAAGAAACTTTATTTAGATAAAGTTTTATAAGATATTCACTATCAAAAATCGTGGAAATAAATTATCAAACGGGGAAGGGGGGTTAAGTTAACGAAGTGATTTATATAATTGTTTATTTCTATTTTATATGGTGTAGTATTAAACTTATAACATTGTAACACGGAGATGGAAATACTCGTATAAACTCGTTTTATATAGTGCAAAGTACGTTTTACACACCAAGGGTGTGTTAACTAAGTTTTGGTAGACTGACACAATTATACGTATGTGCGGTGTTACAAATATAGCACTGTAACAGTGAAATAGAAAAAGTAATATTTTACGATACTACACACATATTAAGTGTGAAATATCCTTTACAAAAATGTTTGTGTTAAGGCAGCCTTTGAAGTTGTACATAAAAAATATAATAAATAAAATTTTACTTTAGTTTTTTTAGTTTTATTGAGCTAAAGAAGTCACTTATGTAGTTATTTATTTTTATTTTACAAGGTGCAGTGTTTCAATAAAATATATACCACTGTTAATTTCGAGTACATATAATTAACTTCTGTCCTTGGTGAGATTCTACTTAAGCAAGTTTACAAGTACTTGCTCGTAATGATCAGATCATTGTGAGTCAAAATACCACATGCAATACAAGTGTATTATCCGACGGAACGAACATAATATTTAATTATACAGCATAGTGCGAGTTCTAACTCAAGTGTTTTTTTTTTCTGTTTCAGTTATTTCTGAATTATTACCTGTTCTGTTCTGATTACCTGTTAAATAGGTAAGTTTGTGTGTGTGTTATTACATCATTATTATATTCATGATGTAGCGTGAACTTTTTCTACTACTCCTGTCAGCACACCCTTTTTTTATTGTATTCTTAATTCTGTAATCGGGTTAACGCGTTTAATAGTTTGATAATTAATTATATAAAAGACGTTTTCCATGTTCCAAATTCGTTTTGATGGTAGAGTACCGGGAACTCTCGTTGCAAAAAAAAAGATTTAAATTCTTATTGGTGTTTTATATATCTATCACCTTATTTTAATTTTTGTTTGACTTCCATGGAGAAACAGGTATCATTGTTCTTGTTTTTCTTCTATCGCTTTAGTACTTTATACAAAATGTAGTTGTATTTTTCTTGGGTCATCCTCTATCGGAAGTCCTCCAATGATAATATAATAATATATGTAGTAATATTTTTTTATAATACCTTGTGTATTTATTTTCTTTCCTTTTGATTGAAAAACTGATTATTATTGGCGTTTTTCTTTTTGAACTTTTGATTTTGTTTTTAAATTAGTAATTTTCTTTTTGTATCTCCCTGTATATTAATTTTCCTTGAATTTACAAACATTAATAAAATTTCAAGTTTCCAGATTTTTTCTTCTTTAATTTTCTAAATACTTTTTGTAACACCCAGTATATCACATTTCCCTTAAATCCAGCTATAAATGAGAAAAGTTTATTGTTTTAATGTGAGTTTCTTTTTGCAGCATTGTTTTTTAAAATAACACCCTGTATATTTGTTTTCATTTTCAAAGAAAATGAACTATTTGCTAATTTCTTTATTCCGACAGAACTGTACGAAGTGCTACCTGCTCATATGTGCGCGGCTTAGCAGGTCGTAAGTCCTGTTTCAATATGGCGACATATATTCTGTTGACTTGAAAAGTCTAAACTAGTATTCTATTGTTAATAAAGAAATAGTATGATATGCTGACTTCTTTGATTTGTATGAACGCCTTCTATCATTTCAGGAACAGGTCTCTAAGAGAGTTCCCTCTCTCAGGGGATGATCCCCTCTATAGAAATTGTTAAAGTAACCTGTATGATTTGTGTACTCCTTCTTTCATTTCAGCTACAGGTCAAAACTTGTAAGAATATTTTTAAGTGTCGCCTCTCTTAAGCCGACTTAAAACTTAGAAATATTTAAACAAGACCTTATAAGGATTGTTTTTATAAGGAGTTCCCTCTCTCTGGGGGTGATCCCCCACCATAAAAATTGTCGATATGCCTGATAATTTCGGGGATGAAGCGCAGAGGCAT
The DNA here is from genome assembly GCF_025399875.1 of Dalotia coriaria. Taxonomy (NCBI): domain Eukaryota; kingdom Metazoa; phylum Arthropoda; class Insecta; order Coleoptera; family Staphylinidae; genus Dalotia; species Dalotia coriaria. Next base: position 10,141,320 of record NW_027045445.1, read on the forward strand.
CGTAGCTGTAGGATGGGCCGGGAGCAATGGACGCATCGAAGCAGTGGGCTTAGACTGTCTAACGACACGGGCCAAAAAATTTAAAAATCCGATCCTCTCCTGTTCTCTTTCTTATATCTCCTCCTCCTCCTCTTCTCTACTCTATTCTCCCATCTGTCTTCTTCTCTTCTCTGCTATTCCTTCTTCTACTTCTCCTATTTCTCTGTATTGTAATTTCTCTTATATTTCGTTGCAATTCATATATGCAACCCAAATTACATCTGTTATTTTTATATTTGAGAAAAATGCCTTCCATACCTGAGATTCGATCCGTGACTGCTAGCATGCCAGCAGGTGCACGTCTCCACTCGACCACCGAGTGTTCTTATTGTTGTTATTTGATTCTTCTATATATGTTTCAGTTTTTATCATGTTTTAAAAACATCAACACAATTTAGACAACAGCAATGCATTGTACACGCTTCACGCACATAAGATTTATATACTATATGATTTAAGACATCGATACAGAAAACAACAAAAGGGAAGCCACGAAAATAAATAAGAATTAGTTTATAACATTACAATATGCTTTATTGTCAACATTTAAAATACATATATCTTTCAAATAAAAAACATTGATGAATCCCAAATATCGTAGCAGTAAAGACTTACCTTAAAATGTGCGCACCTCCTATACTTCTTTCATGTATATCGCAGATTCCATGCCTCCCAAACTCAAAAACTGAGCACCAACGTTGTTTATCAGCAGGAATTTATAGTAAATCCTAGTTTTGCCAATATGCGAAAAGATAAACGACTGCCGATGAACCATTGAAACCATTGCAGATAATTCCATTACGACGGCCGACGGAACATCCCAAGCGCACAGGCTGCGCCACATTAGCCTGTTAAGATAGGCCGATAAAGACAATTACAGAATTAAATTAAGAAACGCGAAAAGTCGCTCGACTAACGATCGACTAACAAAACACGTGTTAACCGTAGCACAGCGCGCGATCGACTAAACTGTAAAGAGAATTGACATCAAACGTAAACAAAGCAGATAGCCCCTACTAGTACTATCTAAATATGTAAGCAAGAAAACTTACGCGCTGCGCCGACACAAGCAGCATAGCAGAGACAAAACAAAATTAAAAGCATCAGGGTAGTATTTATTACTTTTGATTCATTCATTTTTATTTGATTACCGCTCCGCTTGTGTTCCAATAATCCTAAATAATTAATATTTGAAATATTTATTTATTTATAATTTTTCGTGAATATTGGATTTACAATTTATATTTGGAGTTGACATGTTTCGCCCAGAGGGCATCTTCATAAACTCATAAACTTCATAAACATGTCAACTCCAAATATAAATTGTAAATCCAATATTCACGAAAAATTATAAATAAATAAATATTTCAAATATAAAAATGGATTACATATTCGCCAAAGAAAGTAATAAACCTAAATAATTAAGTACATCATTTTACAACTTGCTTATTTGTCATACATTTTAAAAATAAATTAAAAATCCTACCTGTGGTAGAGTCGCAAAGTTTAAATAGGTATCACAAAATAAATATTATTCCATCCAAGTACGCGTCTCCGCCGACTTAAGTCTAGAAATATTATTTAAGCAATGTCTTTGAAGTGCCGTGTTGATAGTCCTGACGATGTCCTCACCGGCGAAACAATTGCAGATCCTTCAATTAAACCAGTGCAAATAGACAAAAAAACGCTCTCAGTGAAAATACATTTATAAGTTAAAAATTTACATGTTTCGACTTGTAATAAGCAAATATAAGTGCCGATTCTGTACCGCCATAGTGCAGTTAATGTTAAACGCAATTTGCAACACATGACAACACATCCATAGCAGTAAATGGCTACCTAATATACTTGTTGATGAAATGTAAAATTTTATTTTGAATCGACTATTTACAGTGCTGTGCTTTAACGCTGTACTTAACAAAGCAAAGAGTAAATGAAAACTAACAATTTACACTTGATAAACAATTATTGTCCTGTTTTAGGCCTCTTTCGCATACCTCTGCGTTCCGTATCTTTTTGTTATGTTATCACTTGTATTCCACTGTTTTCAAAGCAATATTTCAAACAATTTAAAATTATTGTAGCATTTTGTGCACAGAATCAAAATCAGCCGAATTTTGCTCATCTTAGGAGTAGTCTAAATTAAATTTATAACTAAAGTTTTACGTTACTTATCTCAGTCAAATTAAAGAATAACGAAAATATAAAATATAGAACAATACAATTTTATTCCCGGCGTGGAATTGAATATGTCTATAGTAAAAACAATACAATCTAACATATATTGCAACAACAATTTGGGATTAAATCTTGGGCTGCATTTTGAAATAAAGTGCGTCGTAAAACTAAATTTGGCGCTATTTTCCAGCAGCATTAAATTTTCAATCAAGTTGTTTTCATATTATATAAACAAATATTCTTAAAAGCGCAGGTAACAATTCATCAGTTCTTGTTGAGTCTTGTTGAGTCTTATCCTGCACAATTGGTTGGATTTGGGAGCTGGTTTCACTTCTCAAACAGGTCAGGTCAAGAAGTGCTTGGTCTTTCTTTTTTCGCATTCAAATTCAAAGGCAGCATTCGGTAGTTTCATCCTCGGTGCTGCTTTTCATCAACCGACGGCGCCGCGTTAAACCTAAAACGCACCCATTATTAGAATGAAACGTATGCATATTTTTAGTCTTTCGTCATAAGAAATGCCCGAAAATATATGGAAAATTATAGCAAAAATAAAATATTATATAAAATTACTTACATTTTGGGAAAAATTAGGCAGTGTCCTGAGAACACGTTGTAAAGAAACCTAAAGATGCTTTCTTGTTAGGCTTGTTATATTTTCAACAAAACTCTCTCCAATACAGGGCAAGAAATCATTTTGTCCGGCACCATAATCTGCGTAAAAAATTAGGAAAACAGTAAATTCTATCACTTACATTTTGAAACAAGTCCGAAAATCCTAGTGCGTTCTGAGGAAACCAAAAGACGCTTATCGTCATGAACACGATAGCCCCGTGCAGATTAATAGGTCGCTTCCACATCCACCTGAGGTGAAAACAAAACTGCATTAGCATAACAACGAACAAGGAGTAATTCAAACAATTTACATCCAATTTACTCACCGCAAAGTAGACTAGAATCCGAATATCAATTTAACAGCCCATCTTTAAAAACTGTTCTGTTGTTCTTAAGACGGCGCTCCCGAGAACTATGAGAAAAGAGAATTAAATATAGTAGTTTATAGTAGTATTTTTTATGTACAACTTCTAAGGCTCATATAGAACACAAACATTTTTGTAAAGGTTACTTCACTCTTTTATGTGTGTGTAGGACAGTAAAATATTCCTTATTTTTAATTCACTGCAACAGTGATAGAATTATAACACTTCACATTGTAAAATAGAAATAAATAATTATATAAGTTATTATATAATTTTAATAAAAACAATAGTAAAATTTTATATATTTATGTTATATGTATTACTAGCGACCCACCCCGGCTTCGCACGGTTGCAATACTGATACTAAATACACTACAGAAAAACTGTGAACGTTGTATATAAAAACATAGCGGCCCGCTACGGCTTCGCACGGGTTTAAAATATATAGCCTATGTGATTAAAATCGATCCAGTAGTTTTGATTTATTCATTACTGCCCGTGGCCCGCACGCGTTAAATTTGGAGTAAAACTATCCACCTTTCCCTATACCATGAAGATTTCCTGCTGTCTTTGGAATATCTTCGCTGCTAAATTCAAAGTGCTACAGGGAAAACCGCGGCCTCAGACGCGCTATTTATAGGCACGCTCTTGCCGCACCGGGCGGCCGGCCGGCACCGCCGAAAACGCTACGTCCGCAATTTTAAAAAAATCCGTTGCGCAGTTTCAAAGATTTAAGCATACAAAGGGACAGACAGAGAAAGCGACTTTCCTTCTCCAAACAAAAACATCTACCGGTCAACTTCAACCCACACGTACACACATACACACGTCTATGCTTGGAGGGGGAAGCTACGAAGCATCGCACAAAGAGCAGACGGGAATAATCGAAAACTTTGTATTTACGATATCACATTAGAAACCTCAAAAATAACAGTACTTCTCCACTATTTAATGGATGTTATTATACATACAAACCTTCCTCTTGAATTACTCTATCTATTAAAAAAAAACCGCATCAAAATCCGTTGCGTAGTTTCAAAGATTTAAGCTCACAAAGGGACCGGAAAAAAAGCGACTTTACTTTATACTATGTAGTGATATTTTATGTATAATTGTGACAAAATACCGAGGCTAAGCTAACACACACGTGGATTGTAAGCGTACTTTACACTTTATAAAACACGTTTGAATGTCACTAAACTTATATTTATTTCCTTTTCTGTGTTATAGTGTTATAATTGTAACTCAACACCATATAAAATTAACCTAACAATTACAAAAGTCATTACATTAACTTAACAAAAACAAAAATAAAATTTTAAATATTTATGTTTTATGAATTATATTTTATTTGAAATATTTATTTATAAACTTTGCGTGAATATTGGAATTTCAATTTACATAACATGTTTTGCCCTGAGGGCATCTTTATAAAGTGTATATTTACTTCCTTTTCAGTGTCAGTGTTAGTGTATTGTAACTACACTTTTTAAAATTGAAATAAATAATTATATAATTTATTATGTTAACTTAATAACAACAAAAGTAATTTTTTAATATATTATTTATTTTATAACTTAGTACAGCCAAATTTCCACCGAGTGTTTTGAAAATTCAGACAAATCGTAAAAGTTTGATAGTGATTTTAAGGCATTTCTAGTGCGATTTCGGGGGGCGGCATTGTCGCATCATTTAAAATGCTTCTCGCTTTATATAAATTTGAAAATATCATTAAAATCGCACTAACTGTTCTCGAGCTACAGCCAAATTTCCACCGAGTGTTTTAAAAATTCACACAAATTGTAAAAGTTTGAGACCGATTTTAAGGCATTTCTAGCGTGATTTCGGTGCGCGGCAATGTCGCGTCGATAAAATACCTATCGCTTTATGTTTATAAATTTGAAAGTATCATTAAAATTGCACAAACGAGATACAGCCAAATTTCCACCAAATGTTTTAAAAATTCACACAAATCGTAAAAGTTTGAGAACGATTTTAAGGTATTTCTATCGTGATTTTGGGGGCCAGTAATGTCGTATCGCATAAAATGCATATCGCTTTATTTAAATTTGAAAATACTATTAAAAGCACACTAACGGTTCCCGCTACACAACCAAATTTCTACGGAGTGTTTTGAAAATTCACACAAATTGTAACAGTTTGAGAACGATTTTAAGGTATTTCTATCGTGATTTCGGGGGGCAGCAATGTCGTTTCGCATAAAATCCCTATCGCTTTATCTACATTTGAAAGTATCATTAAAATCGCACAAACGGTTCTCGAGATACCGCCAAATTTCCATCGAGTGTTTTAAAAATGCACACAGATAGTAAAAGTTTAAGAGCGATTTTACGACATTTCTAGCGTGATTTCGGGGGGCGGCAGTGTCGCATCTTATAAAAGGCCTATCGCTTTATCCAAATTTGAAAATATCATTAAAATCGCACAAACGGTTCTCGAGATACAGCCAAATTTCCACCGAGTGTTTTAAAAATGCACACAAATAGTAAAAGTTTAAGAGCGATTTTAGGGCATTTCTAGCGTGATTTCGGGGGGCGGCAATGTCGCATCGTATAAAATACCTATCGTTTTATCTAAATTTGAAAATATCATTAAAATCGCACAAACGGTTCTTGAGATACAGCCTAATTTCCACCAAATGTTTTGAAAATTCACACAAATCGTAAATGTTTAAGAGCGATTTTAAGGCATTTCTAACGGGATTTCGGGGGGCTGTAATGTCGTATAGCATATAATACCTATCGCTTTACCTAAATTTTCAAAGATTATTAAAATCGCACAAACCGTTCCCGAGATACAGCCAAATTTCCACCTTGTGTTTTTAAAATTCACACAAATTGTAAAAATGTCAGAGCGATTTTAGGGCATTTCTAGCGTGATTTCGGGGGGCGGCAATTCGATTTGAAATAGAGAATCTCTGTGCGCAATAGTTCTGAAGTGTTAATTATATTTAGGGAAAAGGAGTTGAAGAACTTATACTAGTACCAACATCGATTATAAACATAGCATTTTAGTCAAATACTTCAAAGCACGTTGTGGATACTGCAACGGCACGCGAAAGTCGAGTTCGATAAAGAAAAAAAGTTGTTTATACACAAACACTGATAAGCGATTATAGAAAGAAACGAATACAATTCTAAAATGCATGTAGGTACTACGCGCATATATAAGTATAACATGGATAATTAATTATTAACTTATCAGCATATTGCATGCCGCACATCAAATGCTAGTGATGAAACAAAAAAGAGATTAAGATCATTTCGCACGACTGTCAACAACTTGGTTCCACAAGAGATGAAAATTGAAAATGATTTATTCCTTATTGCGATCCTTACCCCATAGCGTTTTGAGAACATTTCACGTGGGAATCATTTTTACTAAGCCAAATATGTTTGTAACTACATAACATATAAACTATAAGCATAGGATGGTTGTCCATTAATAGATCGACAACAACAAATTGAGCCGAATGATGGCACGCGCGCACGCAGCATACGTGACGAGACAAGCATTGAAATTTCAACCTGGTGCAATAAAATTTGCACCGAAAATCAACTGCGAGGGCGTTTTTTAAACAAAGCATAAAATCCAAGTAATCAGATACTTGACGATATTAAATTTTGCAAATATACATATATGTGTAATCATTTATATAAAACTTAAATAAGCCGGCCAGAATTGTGAGTAATGTAAGTAATATTAGTTCCCAATTGTATACAACGTGCAACGGTCAGTTTGCCTAGTCAGGCGTCGCTTAACTCTTGCCCTTTGCGTTAAGAAAAATATTTGTAATGTCATTAAGACATGAAATAAATGATTTATGTTACTTACCTGATCCAAAATAGAGTGCTAATTGATTATAAATACGCATCACTTCGGCACCGGATTAGCAAACGCATCACAGACAGACTTATTAACTCAAGACGCCCGGTTCAAATAACATATTTTCAATTTTAATATAATTAAATTAGATTCGTCAAATTAAATTTTTAATAAACCTGCGCGAGCTGAGTTTGTACCACCCTGCACCAAAAACAGACCGGACGTAACTGCAGAGTGCAGTTCGTGTACAGGTAAACACAGCGTGAAGTTGTTTTCATCGGTATGTTGTGCACTAAGATAAGAGATAAATCCACAATCGCGCTTGATCACGCCACTTCGTGCTTGTTTCTATATTGTATTGCATCTTCTTATAGAGTATCTTACTTATTGTGCATTGCATCTTACTGAATTGACATATGCTACCCAGATTGCACCATTTATTTTTATACTTATCTTGTTAAGGAACTCTTTAACTATTATAGTGTTAAATTAATCTAAATTACTGATTAAACCTCAACAAACATAATAATTATGCAAGAATCCAGTATTTAAAATCCGTTTAATTTTCGTGAGATTTTAAAGTGAAAATTGGAAATGATACCAATCGAAATTAATGAAATGAATATTACTTCTCGTCAAAAGGCGTGTGGCGAAGTAACATTGAAGCATAATTTGACCCTTCATTGTTTCCCTTTAATAAATATAATGTGATTAAAATTTTGGGTTGTCACATCTATCAATCATGAATATATTTACATTGTATATTTGTTCAAGGTATGAAAAAAAAAGTATATTCGGTTGTTTAATTATTACGACATTATGAACGTAACATTGACCACCGATATGCTCACATTTGTCAGCACTACATTGCATTTATCTTATATCACAAGTTTAATGCAAGATATATTGCAACCCAACGATAGATTACTATACTATAGTGATCACAACAACGATATCATAGCTGCAATTTCATCTTTTCCTAAATATACGTACAATGTATCAGTGTTTAACAATTTAAAATCAAAATTAATATATGGCAAAATGGATGTTTATTTTTTACATTTTGATATGTATAATTTTTCTTTGACATTTGATCAACTCTCAGAAATGCATTCATGGAACTCCCGAGGTAAATTCATTATCTATTTGAACTCTTTAAACAATTTTATATGGAATAAATTATATAATGCATTATTGGATAAATATATCTATAACATGATTGTCGTAACTAAAAATCAAGTAATTACATATAATCCTTACAAATACGAAGATTTCAATAACCCAAACACGGATTACGAAGAAATTACTGATGATTTATACTTTTGACAACGACTACCACAATTATGGAGGAACTCTACAATACATCCGCAGTTTATCATTCTTGCTCCTTACTGTGCAAACACTACTAGAAAAGTTAAAAGTACTGAAGGTACAGATTATTTGTTATTAAATAGAATACTCGTAAAACAACTACATATGTCTACGCAGAATCTTGAATACCTTTATTACTGGGGCACAAAACTTCCTAATGGTAAATACAATGGCGGTTTGGATTTGGTCAAGCAAAAGAAAGCGGACTTTTTAATCGGTGGCGCTTCTAATAATTATCCTGAAATCATGATGGAATTTGGTACCACTGTAGTGTATTTTGATGATAAAGTCATTTGGCTTGTACCAATAGCCCGAGAAAAAATAGATTTCTTTCAATTTGTCTACGTATTTAACAAATTATCATGGTTAGGAATAATTGTAACTTTTGGTTCACTAACGTGTGCTTGGATATTTATTGCACAATATTCGTCTATGGAATTAAAATATTTTAAAGTGCTTTGGAATGCTAGCACGATGGTGTTAAGATATTTCTTTGCTGAATTATCGCATCATATGCCACGAACAAGACAATTGCAACTAATGTATGTTTTAACATGGATTTTTGCATTTGCCATTGGATCCGCTTTCGAAGGATCGCTGATTAGCAAACTTGCAATGAAAGAATTTGAACATCAAATATCTACGATACAAGAAGTTCTCGACAAAAAACTGTTGATTTCCATGCCTGGTTTTTTTCGAACATCTTTTCTTACTTCCGACCCAAGAGAGCAATACATTTATAACGTTACCATTCAATTGGATCATGTGAAATTGATTGAGGAAGCCATCGCAAGACTTATTCACGACAGGGACATTACCACTTTGGGAACTCAAAGGTCCTACGACTATATGATTACACTGCGGAACAAAACAACGCATGATTTTGTGTTTCCGGATGGGTCTCTTGCCGTATATTATTTGGATGACTTTTCTATGTCACTGGCAATTGTTTTGATCTTTCAAAAAGGTCATCCCATATTTCCACAGATAAATAATATGTTAAGTAGGATTTTTGAAAGTGGAATCTATCTGCATTTTCTAGAGGAAGTTATGCATAATTCACGGGTATTTGAACAAAATTTGGAAGTGAAGAAAATTGTGAGCAAAGCGATTAGTTATAAGCAGATTTCCGGGTTGCTGTATGTTTGGTTGCTTGGTTTGACACTTTCAATTCTGATATTTTTTGGAGAATTGCTTGCAGTTTACTTGCAATAATAAACTACAGTTAATAAACATAACTCACAAGTATAATTTAATTTAGAAACAATTTACTAGATAATGAGAAAATCGTAATCGTTTGCTATAAGAGATGTAGGATGTTTGCCCCTCGGCAACAAGGCTGGTATCAATTATTGAACATTTTCAATACAGTTTGAGACAAAAACTTTCAAAAAAATATGCGTACCATCCATTTATTCATATATTTATAAATTAAAACATATATAATTCATAAAATAATGGAAACCATCATAATGCATGTGTAAACCTGCCTGGTGAAAGTATTTACACAAATCATGTGTATTACTAGAAATGTATATCCATTATCCTGTCATATATATAAGAGTCATTTTACTAAATATGCACGAGTATCGTACCCATCCAAGTTAATTAACATACAAGTATACGAGTAGTCTCTTTTACATCCTAGAAGTGCATAAAGAATATTAGTTATAATTATGATTATATTACATTTAATGGCAACTTAACTTAATGAGTAGTTTAAATGTCTCAAAAAAGTAATCTCGAATGTTTTTACGGAAAAATCAAATAAAAATCAATAATAAAATTAAACTAATTTTATTGTAACTCTGAATTTACATTACTTTGTTTTCACACGTTGCATCAGTAAGTACTATAGCAAAATCTGACGAAATATAAAGTAAACTTTAGCAATATGAATATCACAATCGCCACTAATATTATGTCACTTCTGAGTGCATCATTACAATTATTGTACATTTCTGATATAATTCAAGACGTATTACATCCCAATATGAAATTGTTATATTGCAGTGATAACAATCTCAATGATATAGATGTATTTTCAAATTATTATAAAATTGTAACAGTAATAAATAACAATATCACCTATGATTTAAACTTAAAATTAATGTTTGGTAGAATGGATGCTTATTTCTTTCATTTTAAACAACCAAAATTTAGCTATACATTTGACCAATTGTCTAAAATGCGATCATGGAATTCTCGAGCCAAATCTATCATTTACTTAGAACAATTCAACGACTTTATTTGGAAAGAATTAATTACAGTTTTAATAAAACACTACATATACAACGTGATTATTGTTTCAAATAATCGTGTCTATACATATTATCCGTATAAATATGAAAATCTGAACAATCCACAAACTGATTATGAAGAAATAACTAATAATTTATATTTTCCACAAAAAATTCCATCCGTATGGAGAAACTCGACGATTTGTCCCCAGTTCATACAATTTTTACCATATTATGCAGTCTATAATAAATTAAAAGATGGGAGAAGTGGTACCGATTTCACTATGTACAATGAAATAATTATTAAACACCTCAAATTGAAGGAAAAGAGAATTAATTTTCTCTCTTATTGGGGCACCAAGCTGCCAAATGGAAATTACAATGGTGGTTTGTCTGTGGTGCAAAAAAGACAAGCAGATATTTTAATTGGATCAGTATCAAACAATCATCAAGATATATTTATTGATTTTGACGCAACGAATATGTATTATGATGACAGAGTCTTATGGATGGTGGTCACAGCACGTGAACAAACTGATTTCTTTCAATTAGTATATACATTTCATCGAATTACTTGGATATTTATATTGATTACTGGTATTGTGCTAACTGCAGCATGGATTTTCTTTGCTAAATGTTCAAGCACAGAATTGATGTATTTTAAACATCTTTGGAATTCTAGCACTACAATACTAAGATTTTTCTTCGCTGAAGTAGAGTCTTATACACCGCGAACCACAAGATTAAAATTTCTTCATTTGCTGACCTGGGTTTTTTCATTTATGATTGGAAGTGCATTTGAAGGTGCTCTCATCGGTAAGTTAACAATGAAAGAATATGAACATCAGATATCAACAGTTCAGGAAGTAATTGACAACAAATTGACGATTACGATGCCATCATTCATACGCACCTCCTTTGATTCGGATGATCCTAGAGATAGATATATTTACAATAATACAGTTGTAACAGATGACGTGAAGCAGGTTGAGGCAACTATTGTTGCATTGAAGCGCTATCGTAATGTAACATTCTGTACCACGCAAAGAAACTACAATTATTTTCTTTTGCGAAGAAATACAACCTTGCATGATTTTGTTTATGCGGATGGTACGCCTGCTGTGTACCCTCTTGAAGATTTTGCAATACTGTATTTTATAATAGTGGTTCTACAAAAGGGGCATCCGATGTTTGAACAGATTGATCGTATGATGGTGGGAGTTCTCGAAGGTGGAATATATCTGAATTTTATGGAATTGCTTTTACACCGCGCTCGTGTGCATGATCACATTGTTGACGTTAAAAGGATTACAAGTAAAGCGATTAATTATGATCAAATCGCTGGGTTGGTTTATATATTGATGTTTGGTCTTGGTGTTGCGTTTGTGGTTTTTTGTTTTGAACTTCTATTGAATAGAAAAAATTTCGGAGAAATTTTAGTAGTTCCGTAATTTTTTTAGTAACTCTAGTCATTACAAGAAGTAAATATGCCGATTCCCACTTTACTCTTATTGCAAATATAGCACAATTATAATATATTGTGATGCAAGCAAATAAACTTTATGAATTTATCTAAATATGTGGCAATCATATAATTAAATTCGCACTTACAGGACCGGCTGATAAGTTAAACATCAATTTATGGAAAAAAATTAAATATTTACCTGTATTTTGCACTCGGGTTTTAAATAGTATTGTTATTGCACTGAAGTTGCTTCTAAAATGAAAAATATGTTATACAGATTTGTTTTAAAAATAAATTTATAAAAATAACAATTAAATTAATATATTTTATTGTATTTGTTTAATTATGATATAATGTATTATATATTAATAATAATAGAATGTAGCAAAGCACTAAGTAATAACTACTAGTAACACGGTTTTGCTTTTAAATAAAATGTAAACCAAAATATTTGTTTTAATAATACAATTTGTGTGGAATCTACGTTCTACTTTTATTAACGAAATCATTGTATCATCATCAGTTAAAATCATAATGAATATCAGTACGCTAACGTTCATAGTAAACGTTTCAATCATAGACGACATTATTAAAAAGTGTAACGTTTCCCCAAACGAGAACTTACTTTATTATGGAAGCAACCACGACTATTTTTTAACTTCATTAAAAACACATAAAAAATTTGTTTATAATTATCAAGAGGAAACACCTGCATTGTCAAATATAAACTTACTGCTTCCAGTAATGGATGTTTATCTATTGAATCTTCAACAAATCGATATTCCAATAATTTTTGATAAATTACGAATTATGCGTTCATGGAATTCTCGTGCAAAGTTTATCATCTGCATAGACCCATCAACTGATGAAATTTTAAGTGAATTATTTAATACAATGTCGAAACATTATATTTATAACGTGATTGTGGTATCAAACAATAAAACATTTACATATTTTCCATACAAATATGAAAATCTACATGAACCAAATACAAACTATGAAGAAATCACAACTCAAGAATATTTTCTTAACAAATTTCCAAAACTTTGGAGGAATACTACACTTATGCCAAATTATGCCGCAGTTTACCCATATACAAGTGACAGGATGGGTTCAGATGACGCATTAATGCACACAATAATAAAACTACGTTTGGATACAAATATAAATTTCTCGTATTCGCTTTATTGGGGAACAAAGTTAAGCAACGGTCATTACGACGGCGGATTACAAGCAGTGGAAACAAAACAAGCTGATATGTTGATGGGTGGAGCGTTTATTACCCATCCTGATGTATATTTTGATTTTGACACGACTAATATGTATTTTAATGATGTTGGAGTGTTACTTGTTCCAATTGCTCGTGAAAGTACTTCATTTTATAGTCTAGTAAAGGTTTTCACTAGAGAAGCCAGTATTTTAATCTTGGTTTCAACTGCAGCTTTAACACTAGCTTGGATTTATATTCCCAGGTGGTTATCACAAAATTATCCATATTATATTATACTATGGAATGGAATCACAAAAGTACTGCGATTTCTTTGTTGTGAAATCGAACCACATCAACCACCAACGTTTCAACTGAAATGTTTACACATCACTACTTGGATTTTCGTATTTATTGTTGGGTCTGCCTTCACGGGAGAACTTTTCGGTAAATTAACAACTCCCGAATATGACCATCAGATATCTACTTTCCAAGAGATTATTGATAGCAAACTCATAATATCCATGCCGGCTTTTATAAGAAATTTCTATCGCAATTCTTCTGATACAAAGCATAAGAAAATATTTAATATATCGATTGAACAAAACGATGTTGGTGAAATTGTACAATCACTGGAGAGATTACACTTCAAACGTGACATAGCAGTATATGCAACAAAAACAGGTATGGTAAGCACCAGTTTAGTACAAGGGAATACTGTAGGTAATTTACCACTATTCCAACCACCATCGATGTTTCCGTTGGAAGAAGGACACTTTCATATGAATGTGATAATGATATTGCAAAAGGGACACCCAATGTATATGCAAATCAATAAGATTATGACGCATGTTTTTGAGTCCGGCATTTATCAGAAAATTATATTAGATTTCTTGTATGTAACATATGTACGTGACTCTCAAAATCAACCATTGAGTGACCTTCAACAATCAAAAGCATTGCGTTATATTCAGATTAAGGGAGTATTATATTTTTTGTTTCTTGGTTTATTTCTTGCGTTTGTTGTGTTTTGCTGCGAAATAATTTATAATAAAATTAAACCACGAGATATTATGAACAGGAATTAATTAGGTTGTATTTCATGAAGAATAAAATTAGCTTTTGCTTTATTCACGTGGATTTTATTCAGTAGTCTATGGGCTATTTGCGTTATCGAGTCCATTCAAACTTGTAGTACGAGTACATGTTAGTATACCAATGAGTTTGTTCCTAACTGATTGTTTAACATTAATTATTTAACAATGACTGTTTTATTTCTTTATCAAATACTCTAGTTTGTATTGATCTATCTATTATCTACAACCATGCTTTATTTATCAATTTATTATAAAAAAAAATATTATTACCACAAAGTCAGCTAAAACTATACTAATATTATTACATATTTATCTGGTTGGCGTATGTTCCACTAGAATTATGAAATAATAATCATTTATTATTATTTGAAACAAGGATTTTACAGCTTTTTCAGCAACATATTTATATATTATAGATAACAAAATGAGCTTTTGTTTGCACGCAAATTGTTACAAATACCGCACGAGCGATCGGTTTATTTGCTTTCATTAAATCATTATAATGAATATCACTTTAGTAGTGTTGATAATGAAAATGGAAATTGTTCTGAAAACAACATTATCACCCAGTGATGTAGTTTTTTACTACAGCAATATCCAAAATGATTTTTCACACATCATTCTGTCGCATTCAACATTGGTATATAACTATCAAACTAAAAATTCAAATATTTTTAATGTCAACTATATTCTCCCAAAAATACATGCTTTTGTGATGAATCTAGAACAAAAAGACATCTCAATTATTTTTGAAAAAATATCGAACATGCGATTGTGGAATTCCCGGGCAAAGTTTTTCATCAACATCGAACTATCAAGTGATGAAATCATAACTACTTTATTTGATACATTGGCAAACTATTATGTTTATAATGTGATTGTTGTTACAAACAATAAAACATTTACATATTATCCATACAATTATGAAAATGTGCATAATCCATTACTAACCTATGAAGAAATTACAACTTTGGATTATTTTCCCAACAAATTACCGAAACTTTGGAGAAACACCACAATAACTCCCTGTTACGTATTTCTGCTTCCATATTATCTGGGAACAATGCGTAACGGTTCTGACGTGATTCTGGTCGAATCTGTTTTAAAGCCTCGCTTGCAAATGTCCACGAATTTGTCGACATCCATTTTTTGGGGTACCAAATTAAAAAATGGGGCATACATTGGTGGTATGGGTGATCTTAAAAGTAAAAAAGTCGATATATTACTAGGCGGTGCAATGTACACACATGCTGATATATCCGATGATTTTGATACCACTGACGCATATTATGATGATGCAGCAATATGGGTCGTACCCATAGCTTTGGAATACACTTCATTTGTAAATCTAGTGATGGTTTTCAATAGAGATACTTTCATGTTAGTTCTTATAACAAGTGTAAGTTTAACGGTTGCTTGGGTCTTTGTTCCCAGATGGCTGCCGGTGAAATACCCATATTATTTGTCAATGTGGAATGTGACCACTAAAGTTTTACGTAATTTTTGTGGTAATGTAGAACAGCATTCATCACAATCCTTTCAACTGAAATGTCTTCACATTACAACACTGCTTTTTGTTTTTACAATCGCCGCAGCCTTCAGTGGAGCACTTTTTGGCAATTTGACAACGCCTGTATACGAGCGTCAAATTTCTACAATTCAAGATGTTATAGATAACAAACTTACAATAGCAATGTCAAGTATAGTTAAAAGTACTTTTAATGATCCCACGGACCCAAAAAACTATACGTCTACAATAACTCAGTGCAAGTTGACGATGCGTTAGAAATGAATGAAATACTGAATAGGATTCAAGTTAAACGAGATATTACCGGATTTGCAACTCGTAGAAACATGGAAAGCCAGAATATAGTAAAAGGTATCACTTCCAGTAAATTTGCCGTTACCCATCCCAATCCAACTATGTTCGCCTTGGTTGATGGTCAGTCAACGTACAATATAATAATGATACTCCAAAAAGGTCATCCAATGTTTAAACAGATTAAAAAAATTATGATTATTGTATTCGAAACTGGTATTTACGAAAAAATTTCGAATGAGTTTAGGTACTATATTTATTTGAAACGATTTAAAAGAGAGAAACCGAAGGGTGGACATAAAGTAATACGGCTTAATCAGGTTACAGGAATATTTTATTGTTGGATGGGTGCACTTTTTGTTGCATTTATTGTATTTTGCGGTGAACTTATGTATTATCAAGTAATTGTGTATAGATGTTTAATGTTTGAATTATTTGTTGTGTTATAATAATGCAGTCATTAAATCATTAGATGGTTTTGGACATATTTAATGCATATTTGAGTTGAACATGTAAATTCAATTTTTCATAAATAAATCACAAAGTAAAAATTATATTCTTAATTATAACTGTGTCCTAAAATAACTTGATAACAGTTTAAGTTTTTTTACAAACTAGTTTTTTGGATATTATTATGGCAAGTGTAGTACAATATTAATAATAATAATATTCATTCCCATTTTATTGTAATTCTGAGAACCTATTTCAAAATTAACGAATTCATTTTTATAATTATTGTCACCAATATAATGTGTATATTAGTATAATAACGACTTTGTTTCTAACTGATTGTTCAACATTAATTATTTAATAATGACAATTTTATATCTTTAACAAATACTCTAATTTGAAATGAAATGCCTGATTTGAGCCTAGGTGACACCGTGGTGACACCCATGCTTTATTTATCGATTTATTATAAAAATGATTATTATTCCAACAAATGCAGTTATAAATATACTAATGTTATTATATATTTATGTGATTGGCATATGTTGGACTAGAATTATGAAATAAAAAGTGTTTATTAGTATTTGAAAAAAGGATTTTTCTACTTTTGCAGTAATGTATTGATAAGTAGATAAGAAAATGAGCTGCTGCTGGCACCCAACTTTTAACAAATACTTCAGTGAACGGATTGTTTGTTTTCATTAAATCATTATGATGAATATAACTATAGTAGCGTTGGTATTGAAAATGGAAATTGTTCTGAAAACCGCATTATCACCCAGAGACGTAGTACTTTACTATAGTAATACCCAAAATGGTTTTTCACCCATAATTCTATCGCATTCAACATTGGTATATAATTATCAAACAAAAAATGCACATATTTTAAATGCCAACTACATTCTTCCAAAAATAGATGCTTATGTGATTAATCTAGAACAAAAAGACATCTCAATTATTTTTGAGAAAATATCAAATATGCGATTGTGGAATTCACGGGCAAAGTTTTTCATCAACATTGAAATGTCAAATGATGAAATCTTAACAACCATATTTGATACATTAGCAAAATATTATATTTATAATGTGATTGTTGTTGCAAACAATAAAACATTAACATATTATCCTTACAAGTATGAAAATATGCGCAATCCATTACTAACCTATGAAGAAATTACAACTTTGGATTATTTTCCAAACAAATTGCCGAAACTATGGAGAAACACCACAATAACAGCCTGTTACGTTTTTCTGCTTCCATATTATTTGGGAGCTATTCGTAACGGTTCTGACGTGATTCTGGTCGACTCAGTTTTAAAACCTCGCTTGCAAATGTCCACAAATTTGTCGGAAACCTTTTATTGGGGAAACAAACTGCCGAATGGGACATACATGGGAGGAATGGATGATCTTAAAAGTAAAAGAGTTGATATAGTACTAGGCGGTGCAATGTACACACATGCTGATGAATACGATGATTTTGACATCATTGACCCATATTATGATGATGCTGCAATATGGGTCGTACCCATAGCTTTGGAATGCACTGCATTAGTAAATCTAGTGATGGTTTTTAATAGAGAAACTTTTATGTTAATACTTATAACAAGTGCAATTTTAACGATTGCGTGGGTTTTTGTTCCCAGGTGGCTGCCGGTAAAATACCCATATTATTTATCAATATGGAATGTCACCACTAAAGTTTTTCGTAATTTCTGTGGTAATGTAGAACAGCATTCATCACAATCCATTCAACTTAAATGTCTTCACATTACAACACTGTTTTTTGTAATTACTATCGCAGCAGCCTTCAGTGGAGCACTTTTTGGCAATTTGACAACGCCTGTATATGAGCGTCAAATTTCCACAATTCAAGATGTTATAGATAGCAAACTTATAATAACAATGACAAGTTTGGTCAAGAAATCTTATTATGACCCCACAGATCCAATAAAACAATACATCTATAATAACTCAGTTCAAGTAGACGACGCCCTAAAACTGAATGCAATACTGCAGAGAATTCCAGCTAAACGAGATATTACCGGATTTACTACTCGTAGGAATAGTGAAAGTCAGAATGTGGTCAAGGGAATTACTTCCAGTAAATTTGCAGTTACAAATCCTAATCCAACCATGTTTGGTTTGAGTGATGGTCAGATATTATTCAATGTAATAATGATACTCCAAAAAGGTCATCCAATGTTTGAACAGATTAAAAAAATTATGGTTAATGTATTCGAAACTGGTATTTACCAAAAAATTTCGAATGAGTTTAGATACTATATTTATTTGAAACGATTTAAAAGAGATCCACCGAAGGGTGGACATAAAGTATTACGACTTGACCAGATGAAAGGGATATTTTATTGTTGGATGGGTGCACTTTTTGTTGCATTTATTGTATTTTGTGGTGAACTTATGTATTATCATGTAATTGAGTATAGATGTTTAATGTTTGAATTATTTGTTGTGCTATAATAATGCAGTCATAAAATCACAATGTCTTGATTAAATAGTTTTCATTGTTTGGGTGGTTTCGGACATATTTAATGCATATTTGAGTTAAATATAAATGCAAATTCAATTTTAACTAAATAAATGACAAAATAAATGTTATATTCTTAATTATACCTGTGTCGTAAAATAATTTAATAATAGTTTAAGTTTTTTTACAAATTAGCGTTTGCCTGTTATTATGACATGAAGACTTTAGACTAAAATTATAAAAATAATTTTATTCATTACTATTATATTAAAATTCTGAGAATCTATTTCAAAGTAAACGAACACATTTTTATAATTATTGTCACCAATATAATGTTAGTATATATTAGTATAATAACGAGTTTGTTTCCAACTAATTGTTCAACATTAATTATTTAATAATGAAGGTTTTATTTTTTTAACAAATACTCTAATTTGTATTGATATGTCTGGTTTGAGCAGTCATTATCTCACATTATCATAGATAAGCCTAGGTGACACCCATGCTATATTTATTGATTTATTATAAAAATATGTATTATTACAACAAATGCAGCTAGAAATATACTAATATTATTATATATTTATGTGATAGGCATATGTTGAACTAGAATTATGAAATAATAAGTATTTATTAGTATTTGAAACAAGGATTTTTCAACTTTTGCAGTAACATATAGAAAAGTAGATAATAAAATGAGCTTCTGCTTGCATAGAAATTGTAACAAATACTACAGTGAACGTTTTTTTTTGCTATCAATAAGTCATTATGATGAATATCAGTTTAGTGGCGTTGGTATTGAAAATGGAAATTGTTCTGAAAACAGCATTATCACCCGGTGACGTAGTACTTTACTACAGCAATACCCAAAATAAATTTTCACCCATAATTCTATCACATTCAACATTGGTATATAACTATCAAACAAAAAATTCAGATGTTTTAAAAGCCAACTATATTCTTCCAAAAATAGATGCTTATGTTATTAATCTAGAACAGAAAGACATCCCAATTATTTTTGAAAAAATATCGAACATGCGATTGTGGAATTCCCGGGCAAAGTTTTTCATCAACATTGAAATGTCAAATGATGAAATCTTAACTACCATATTTGATACATTAGCAAAATATTATATTTATAATGTGATTGTTGTTGCAAACAATAAAACATTAACATATTATCCTTACAAGTATGAAAATATGCGCAATCCATTACTAACCTATGAAGAAATTACAACTTTGGATTATTTTCCAAACAAATTGCCGAAACTTTGGAGAAACACTACAATAACAACCTGTTATGTTTTTATGCCTCCATATTATTTGGGAGATATTCGTAACGGTTCTGATGTGATTCTGGTCGAATCAATTTTAAAACCTCGCTTGCGAATGTCTACGAATATGTCGGAATCCACTTTCTGGGGCACCAAATTAAGGAATGGGGCATACATTGGAGGAATGGGTGATCTTAAAAGTAAAAAAGCTGATATAGTACTAGGCGGTGCAATGTTCACACATTCTGATACTTACGATGATTTTGATACCACTACCCCATATTATGATGATGCTGCATTGTGGCTTGTACCCATAGCTTTGGAATACACTTCATTGGTACATTTAGTGATGGTTTTTACTAGGGAAACTTTTATGTTAATACTTATAACCAGTGCATGTTTAACTATTGCGTGGATCTTTATTCCAAGATGCCTGCCAGTGAAATATCCATATTATTTGTCAATATGGAATGTCTCCACAAAAATTTTGCGTAATTTCTGTGGTAATGTAGAACAGCATTCATCACAATCCATTCAACTTAAATGTCTACACATTACAACACTGTTTTTCGTAATTACTATCGCAGCAGCCTTCAGTGGAGCACTTTTTGGCAATTTGACAACACCTGTATATGAGCGTCAAATTTCTACTGTTCAAGATGTTATAGATAGCAAACTTATAATAACAATGTCAAGCGTAATGAGAAATACTTATTATGGATTTACGGACAAAAAGAAACAATACATTTATAATGTAACAGTTCAAGTTGACGATGCGGTAGAAATGGATGCAATATTGAAGAGGATTGCAGTTAAACGAGATATTACCGGATTTGCTAGCCGTAGAAACATGGAAATTCAGAATGTGGTCAAAGGTATCAGTTCCAGTAAATTTGCAGTTGCACATCCAAATCCAACTATGTTTGCATTGGTTGATGGCCAAGAACCGTTCAGTATAATAATAATACTCCAAAAAGGTCATCCAATGTTTGAACAGATTAAAAAAATTATGGTTATTGTGTTCGAAACTGGTATTTACGAAAAAATTTCGAATGAGTTTAGGTACTATATTTATTTAAAACAATTTAAAAGAGAGCCAGCGAAGGGTGGACATAAAGCAATTCGCTTTGACCAGATTCAAGGGATATTTTATTGTTGGATAGGTGCACTTTTTATTGCATTGGTTGTATTTTGTGGTGAGATTATTTATTATCGAGTAATTGACTATAGATGTTTAATGTTGGAATTATTTGTTGTGTTATAATAATGCTATCATCAAATCAAAGTGTGTTTATGAAGTTTTTATTGTTTTAATGGATTTGGATGTATTTAATGCTTATTTGAATTTAACGTAAAAGTCAATTCAATTATACATAAATAAATAAAAAAGAAAAAGTTATATTTTCCATTACACAAATAATTTTATAACAATTTAAGTTTCGTTACAAACTGGCTTTTGCTTGTGATTTTGCCTACGTGTTTTTTAATAAAAAAGTGGCGCATGTTATTATGGCATGTTTATCACACCTTCATATAATATTAATAAGTTTTTAGTAAATAGTTAATGTATAACCGATATACATATATTAGAAGCAGACTTGTATTGCAAGTTGGGTTTTAATAAAGTAAGGAGGGTGCAATTAGTTGACTTTGTTATTAAAAGCCACCGATCAAATTTGTACGAAACTTTGCAGTAGTTTTTAATATTTTTTTTGTCTAAGAAAGCAATAATTTTTATTAATATAACTATTTTTGATTTTTATGAATACTCTAATCTCTATTGAATTGTTATAATGTAAAAGCAAAAATGGTTCCCGGTACTACCATACTTTAATAATTACCTACTTAATTAAACTTTAATCATACTTTGTTCCTCGATTTATTACAAAAATGATTATTATTACAACAAACAAATACTAGTAGAAATGTCCTAATCTTATAATATATTTATGTGAGTGGCATATCTTGTAGTACCACAATAGAATAAAAATCATTTATTATTAATTGAAACCAGGACTTTATTGCTTTTAGTGAAAAATATTTATCGGCAAATTGATAATAAAATGAGCTGTTGTTTGCACGCACATTCTAGCAATGTAATAAATACCGATGTTTATGCAGTTTGTTTGGTTTCCTGAAATCATAATGTTGAATATAAGTTTGATAGCATGTGTATTGAAAATGGAAATTGTGCTGAAAACTGTTTTATTACCAAAAGACGTTATACTTTACTATAGCAATATCCAAAATGATTTTGCATCCATCATTCTGTCGCATTCAACATTGGTATATAACTATCAAACACAAAATTCAAATATTTTAAATGCCAACTACATTCTTCCAAAAATAGATGCCTATGTGATTAATCT
Organism: Dalotia coriaria; assembly: GCF_025399875.1. Lineage (NCBI taxonomy): Eukaryota > Metazoa > Arthropoda > Insecta > Coleoptera > Staphylinidae > Dalotia > Dalotia coriaria. The sequence continues at coordinate 10,164,140 of NW_027045445.1, forward strand.
AGAATCAAAAGACATTTCTATTATATTTGAAAAAATATCTATAATGAGATTGTGGAATTCACGTGCAAAATTTATAATTCACATGGAACAGTCAAATGATGAAATCTTAACTCCCTTATTTAAAACATTGGCATACTATTACGTTTATAACGTGATTGTTGTTTCAAACAATAAAACATTAACATACTATCCATACAAGTATGAAAATGTGCGCAATCCATTACTAACCTATGAAGAATTTACAACTTCGGAGTATTTCCCGAACAAATTGCCGGAACTTTGGAGAAACACCACAATAACAGCTTGTTACGTTTTTCTGCTTCCATATTATTTGGGAGCTATTCGAAATGGTTCTGATGTGATTCTGGTCGAATCAGTATTAAAACCTCGCTTGCAAATGTCTACGAATTTATCGGAATCCACTTATTGGGGAACCAAGCTACCGAATGGAGCATACATTGGTGGTATGGGTGATCTTAAAAGTAAAAAAGCTGACATATTACTAGGCGGTGCAATGTACACACATGCTGATGAATACGACGATTTTGACATCATTGACGCATATTATGATGATGCAGCAATATGGGTTGTACCTATAGCTTTGGAATACACTTCATTAGTAAATCTAGTGATGGTTTTTAATAGAGAAACTTTCATGTTGGTACTTATAACAAGTGCAAGTTTAACGATTGCGTGGGTCTTTGTTCCCAGATTGCTGCCGGTAAAATACCCATATTATTTATCAATGTGGAATGTCACCACTAAAGTTTTTCGTAATTTCTGTGGTGAAGTAGAACAGCATTCATCACAATCTATTCAACTCAAATGTCTTCACATTACAACACTGATTTTTGTCTTTACTATTGGAGGAGCATTCAGTGGAGCACTTTTTGGCAATTTGACAACGCCTGTATATGAGCGGCAAATTTCCACAATTCAAGATGTTATAGATAGCAAACTTATAATAACAATGTCAGGTTCAGTCAAGAAATCTTATTATGACCCCACAGACCCAATAAAACAATACATCTATAATCACTCAGTTCAAGTAGACGACGCGTTAAAATTGAATGCAATACTGCAGAGAATTCCAGTTAAACGAGATATTACCGGAATTACTACTCGTAGGAATAGTGAAAGCCAGAATGTGGTCAAAGGTATCACTTCCAATAGATTTGCAGTAACAAATCCTAATCCAACTATGTTTGCGTTGATTGATGGTCAGATATTGTACAATGTAATAATGATACTCCAAAAAGGTCATCCAATGTTTGAACAGATTAAAAAAATTATGGTTAATGTATTCGAAACTGGTATTTACGAAAAAATTTCAAATGAGTTTAGATACTATATTTATTTGAAACGATATAAAAGAGAGCCACCGAAAGGTGGACATAAAGCAATTCATTTTGATCAGATTCAAGGGATATTTTATTGTTGGATGGGTGCACTTTTTATTACAATTATTATATTTTGTGGTGAGATTTTTATTACCAACTAATTGAGTATAGATGTCTAATATTTGAATTATTTGTTGTTTTATAATGATGTAGTCAACAAATTCGAATTGGACAAAACTGGGTTAATTAAAATATTTTATGCTGAAAGACAGGGTCGAAGTTTTTTTAATAAAAATATTATCTGTTGAATGACACTTTTATTATCAACAATTAAAAATTGGTATTTTTAAATTCTGATTTCGGATTCAGACAGATTCTTAAATTTTAATTGAAATATTTAAGTGTTACATTGTTCCAACACTAATAATTTAGGCTTTAATGACAGTTTTAATGTAACTTGAATAGTGACAAAACCTGACTTTGTTAAGGTGATTATTATCAAAAGAGTTCATTTTAAAACAAAATTTTATTAAGATAAAGTATGTAGAATAACATGTTCTTCGATATTCGATAATAAAAAAGTAAAATTTTCAGTTTTTATTTTTTACATAGGAAATGATGGAGACAATTAATAAACTAGTTTTTCGAACATATATTGATAACCATTAGAGATACAGAAAAACGGTTTCCATATTCGTATGTAGATTTAAATTTTACATAATATAAGTTAAAATTTTCACTTATCGACATTTATGTAATAATTAAAAATGGACAATAACTTAAAAACTAAATAAGATAGCGCAACCAAATCTGGATTGTTGGATTCCTGGCATTGTTTTATATTGGTATGGAAAGTTTGGCGAAAATCGGAGACGTGGTTTTATTTCATCAGTTTTGAATTTACCAAGCATTTTCCGAAATATTGATGCTATCGGAAAACAGACTAAATATCTTCCACCCCTTGGAATACTCTATCGATTGGGGTTTTCCATTTTCTTCTAGCTCAACATTATTTTTTTAAGCCAAAAAGTAGTCAAGTTAACCACTTGACTCTTTTCGATTGGTTTTTGTGAACTTCTTAGAATGAAAAATCTAAATCTGCCATTTTACAGATCTTAATCTTGACATGAAGAAAATGCAAAAAGTTTTGCTATAACTTTTATAGTTTCCGAGAAAATTGTGTTGGAAAATCTGTTTTCATTACCTTACAAATTCAAATTTTAACATCTTATCTGATACAGAATTTTATTTTAAACTCAACACCGTTTTCGGTTTTTGATTATCATTATTAGATTCTGAGATAATGGTTGACAAGTTGACATTTCTTTTAATTGCATCTATGCGATAAATCCTTGCTTCAATTAAGTAGAAGGTTCTAAACAATTATTATTCATTTTTACGATAACCAATTAAAATGTCCGGCGCATCCGCCAATTTTTTATAAATCATGTAATCCTTTCTACGAATAATAAAAAGTTGTTTTCTGTGTTTATTAAAAAAAAATTTAAGCGTAAAAGTTTGGCCCTGTCTTTCGACCAAAAATAATTTAAACGGAAAAGTTCGGCCCTGTCTTTCGACCAAAAATAATTTAAACGCAAAAGTGCGGCCCTCGAGAACTCTTATTGAGCGCCCTCTGTCTACCAAAATTAATTTCATCGAAATATTCAACATAGAAATGAAAAATAGTGAAAAATTTGCAATTTTTGTCGGCCATTTTAGAGCAGTTCCTAAAGATTTTTAGAGACGGAAAGTACTAATCTTGTAGAACAACTCTTTAGCTATTATATGGCAGTAAAATTGTTTAAATTATACCTTTGGTTCCCGAGATACAGCGCGTTTTCCACACTAACTTTAAAAAATTTAAAATAATAACAATTTTGAATGGGCATTTTAAGAAACTTTCTAAGGGTTTAAAGGGTTGATAAAATACGCATATTATAAAGGAACTCTTTAGCTATAAGAGGATGATGCGGTTGTCTAAATGAGTGCATTGGTACCTAAATTACGGTGTGCATTCCACACCAACTTTTAAAATATTAAAAAAATATTTGAAAAGCATTTTAAGGCATTTACTCGAAGGTTTGCGGGTCCAAAGTGTACGCATCATGTAAAGGGATTCATAAACTGTGATAGGACGTTGAAAACCACAAAATTGAATCATTAATACCTTTGATACAAGGTGTTTTCTAGGTTAACTCTCAGAAAATTGTACGTACAACAATTTTCCAAAGGCAATTTGGGGTATGTATTAAGTGTTTAAAGGGCATAAAATATGTCCATTATATTAAAGGCCTTTTAAACTATCCTACGACATTGCAATACTTCATATTGATCGATTAGTACCAGACATATAAGGTGTTTTCCACGTCTAATTTCAGAAATTTGTATAAAACAGCAAGTGTTAAAGGGCATTTTGGATCATATGCCAATGATTTGATGGATATAAAATATATTTATCTTATAAAGGGAGTCTTAAGCTATCATTTAACATTATGCAATTTAAAATTGATTTATTCATGCCGGAAATATATGGTGTTTACCAAGCCAGTTTTAGAAATTAAAAATAAACTAAAGCACTTCTTAATTTCCTGCGTGCTGAAATTACAAGTAGCTTCGTTATAAATGGGTACAGATCAAATAAATTAAAGTTGATTGACAATTCCTTTGTAAAATCTGTTCGCATAACACTAATAAATTCCTTTTTTTTTAATTAAAATTTAAATAAAATATAATTACATTTCTACTTTTCGTGCTTCGAAACCGAGAAAAGTAGAAAAAGTAAATTTAACTTTAGATAAATAAATAACAACATAAAAGTTACTCATAACATTGTTACATATTTTTTATTGTTGTACACTCTCAACTACACTTGCGTTGACAAATGTTTTATTTTTAGTTTTATTACAAATACATATATAACAATTGGCAACAACTATTTAATCCCACTCAATACAAAATAAAGATAAATGTTGCAAGCTAAAGATAAATGCCACCCGCGCTTTTTATTTAGCAAGAAATAATTCAATATGTTGCAAATTAAACAAAAGTATGAATAAACATTAGCATTTCTCCAATATATTCCACAATTAAAAGAAATACCAGGCAAATGTATTCATGTAAATTATAATTATACTAAAACATATCTTTCTAAATTGTTCCAAACAAATAAAATCATTATTTGAACTTCGAATCATGATGAAAACTGAATAATAAATTGAGGGAGGGATGACAAGTAAAGAAACGCGAAACGTGAGTCTGCTTGTGGGCTAAAGTGGGCTCTGTAACAGGCAATGCCAAGGTCGTGGTAGGTTCTGACCGATCAAAAACAAAAAAACGCACGAAACGCACAACATCATGGCAACTCACTGTTGAAACAAGCAAACTGCGACAAAAATAAATTTGTGATCGCTGGAAGTCGTCATATTTCCATCAGAAATCTGTGATTTTTATTTCGCATCACGTATATAATATTCGTTCTATACAATACAAAATGTCAGCAGATAAAGGTGAGTAAATATAATATAAACACCTACTCAATTAGTAAACAAAAATAAATATTTATCTTGTAGAGAACATCTCCGTCGAGATTGATTCCTCCAAGGCAGCGTATCGTAGGCATGTATGGCAGTTATTAGAACACAAGCATCTGGCTAACTTCCCCAGACCTATCTATGGTCGTATTCCAAACTTCAAAGGCAGCGATGAGGCAGCTGCCAAACTTGCACAGCTCGAAGAGTTTAAGCATGCCAAATACATTGAAGTGAATCCAGACAAGGCACAAGAAAATGCGCGTGTTGTAGTGCTTGAAAACCACAAGCAACTGTATGTGCCAGTGCCTAGACTCAAGAAAGGTCTATTGAAATTGATAAATGTTGATGAGAATGCCAGCAAGGGAGATATACGCGCCGCAATTAGCCGACGCGGTATTGAACACGACGGGAAAACAATATCTCTAGGTGATCCAGTTGAAATTGATATGTTTATCATGGGCAGTGTGGCTGTGTCAGTGGATGGCCATCGCATTGGAAAAGGCAAAGGCTATGCTGATCTGGAGTTTGCTATGTTGCTCGAGATGAAGGCAATTACAGAAAAGACTGTTGTAGTTACAATTGTACATGACCTACAGGTAAATATTCATTGTTTTTTGAGTTAAAATTCATAATATTAACAAAAAAATATTTTCTAGGTATTTGATTCATTGCCAAAGGACATGTTCAAGCCTTATGATGTACCTGTCGATTATATACTCACTCCAAGCAAAATTATTAAAGTACAAAAGCGTCTTCCGCGACCAGAGGGTATTATTTGGAGTATTCTGTCGAATCGGCGAGTTAACCTAATGCCGGTGCTTCAGGAATTGCGCACAGCTGATGAAACGTAAGCTAAATATAATATTTTATTACAGATTAATTTATTTTGTTTATTAATATAGTAAAGGGCGAGATGTCACCCTGAAGGCTGAAGATACTGACGTTGAATCGTACGAGCCAAAGCGATATCTTGCTTACAGGCGTTTCCAGCGCAGACGGCCACGTTCAGAAGGACGTACGTCTGACTCGCAGGCTGAAGATAAAGACGAGAAGGATGATAAGGAGCGTGCGCCACGACAACGCTTCTCAAAACGACGACCGAGGTTTAATTCACGTAAAAACGACAAGGAATCTGGGGCGGAAGTAAGTTTTTCTTTATAAAAATCAAATAAATGTTTCATTTTTGCTTGTTTAGACAAACGATGCAGACAAGGAAGCAAAAACAAACCGTGCTCGTCGACAATTTCGTCGTAATAAGTCACAGATTGACTTTTCCTTGATGGTGAGTAACATTGAAAAGAATGTACGCGTTCGTGATCTGAAGAATGCACTCACCGAGCGCGGAATTAAGCCGAATGAGATCACCTGGCGTGGGTACAAAGGTTTCTGTTATCTGCATTATGCTAAACCGCGCGTCACTACCGAGAATGATGATCCTGCTGTGTCGCCGGTGGTTGTCGACAGCGTGATTGAGATTCTGCAGAATTTGAGAATTATGCCAGAGTCTGACAACAGCCTGAGTGTTAAGGTGATGGAGCCGATTTCGCGCATTGAAACTACAGATGTCACTGCTGTTTAACACTTAAGGCACTTAACATTTCTTGTTTGATATGCCGATGACAAGTTTTACGTACAAACATTTAGCGTTAAGTTCATTTTCACTTGTATTGAAACGATGGTCGTACATTCCATAAAAATAAGTTTACAATGCGCATGCGTGTGCTTCAGAATTGTTTTTGCTTTTATAATTATTTATAAAGAGTTTTTCTTTGTTATTGGATGTGATTAACAATAAATTTATTTTTTCAAAATGCTTGATTTTGATATCGATTTAATATCACTAACATTCATCTAGGTTCTAGGTTTGATTTTTTGCCTCTGGGGATGAGATAATGTGTGTTGATATTTGCCTCGTAACAAAAATAAGTTATACATATAAATTTGGTGTAAAACAATGCCGCGCTGTGTGAAGGTTATGAACGTAGGTTATGTTTGGCCCCCCTCTGCGTGAAAATATGCTTGGACTTGATCTTTAAATTGGATTTGTGTGTGTTTTTGTTTTGTTTTGTAAATATTCATATATCGTGTGTACATTCCGTTGTAAAGATTCGCGAATGTTTCATTTGTTTAATTAATAGTTCATATTTTGTTTTGTTGACGATTTGGTTCTTTACATTTTAAAATTTCTTCAATGTCTACTCACAGTTACTTATTAGTCCGCTAGGTGTGTGTGTGTCTAGAATTGAATTTGAGATTCCTCTTAATAAATATATAAATTCTTAGGTTTTAAAGGCCAGTATAGATTTAAATTCGCCATCGTAATTGCACTTTTGTTCATTTTTTATCCGCCGTTCGATCGTTCGGTGAAGGCGTCCGGTCTATAAAGTCCAAACATTGGACCTTCTGCAGGAGATCGTCACCCTTGTTATGGATATCGCTCGATTTGATTGAGAAACTGCGGCAGCCATGTTTGATCTTTGTGCTCACTTTGATCGCCGAATCGTAGCTGGCCATCTTCTGCAGTTTACCAGAGCGTGGTGATGCGGTGACATCGCTTTCCTGCCGGGTAACCAGTTTCGGACAACTCTGGCAGGTGTGCATGGCGGCACTGTTTTCGGGCAGGACTTCTAGCGGATTCGAGGAGTTCATTGCGTTTTGCAGCTCGCGCTCCCACGCTTGTTCTTTACGTTCACGTTCACGACGCGCCAACTCGTGGTAACGATTGTAAATTTTAAATTCGGGTATGATTGTGGGGTTTTGATCTAGAGACAACTCTCTTTCCTAATATACACATTTACATGTTCGTTATTAAAAAGGTTATGTTAATTTATTTCAAAACTTACTGGTTCAACAGTTGCTTGTATTTCCCGTACTGATCTTTGCTTAGCCAGTCGTTTCTTCTTTTTGTGCAGAGGCCTCGCTTCAATGATCATTTCTTCAAGCTCGAAAGTAGGATCGCAATTTAAATGATCCCGCTGTAATCCAATCCAATTATAAAACTTTTCATAACCTTATTTAACCTAATTTTTGACTTACTGGTGGAACATACAAGGGTTTAACTTTTCTTTGTTCAATTGATTCAAAATCAACACTTGTCAAACATGGCATTTGTTTGAGTTTATCAATAGAAGAAATTCGTTCATCAGGATTGATACAGAGTAGTTTTGAGAGAAGATTTTTTGTATTCATGTTCCATTCTTTAGGCGTATCATAACCAACTTTGAACATATCTCGCACTTCTTCGACTGTTGTTTGTGAGTGAATCGGGAATGGTCTGTGACCTTCTAACATCTCAAATGCAACCACGCCTAGATAATTCGTAAATAATCAAATTAATTGTTATTTTTAAACACGGATTAGTATAAATATTACCTAAAGACCACCAATCAACAGAATACGAGTATCCAGGTGATAAATCAAGCGCACAATCAAAGATTTCCGGCGCGATGTACGGTTTTGTGCCGGACATAGATGTCGCTATTTGTGACTCATCCAAAATGGTTGCAATATTAAAATCTGTGATGTGTGCAAAACCTTACCAAAACAAAATTAATTAAAAGTAAATATTATGTTAAGTTGCATAATTCAACCGCACCTTCTTCGTCTAATAAAATATTGTCAGGTTTAATATCTCTGTGCACAATGTGCTTGGTCTGTAGATAATCTAAAGCTAGTGCCAATTCTTGCACGATCAACATAACAGCATCCTCGGTGAAATTGACTTCTTGTGCCATGTGGTAACGCAAATCTCCGCCGAGCAACAAATCTGTCACCATGAATAAATCTTCTTCATCTGTATAATAATAAAACCAAAATTTTATATCAATAAAAATTTAAATAAACAGTTTTGCATGTGTTTACCTTGAAAAGAAAACCACATATTCACCAAAAATGTATGCTCCAGTCGTGTGAGTATGTCAACTTCCCTCAAAACATTTTTCAGCGCGTCTCGTTCGATGCATTGCTGTTTGTTCATGTATTTCATTGCAAACATTTGCTTGGAGTCTTTCTTTTGAACAATACATACCTAGAATAATTATAAATATAAAATCGATTTCTTAAATATCAAAATTCAAAGTTTTAAATGTAGGCAACCAAATATACATTATATTGTTTTATTTTTTAAGTTTTTATTTATTACTACTCACTTTGCCAAAGCTTCCTTTTCCTATCGCACGTAGGATTTGGAACTGATCAAAGTTGACTGCAAATGTAAAATAAAATCAACAAAAGAAGCAAAATTACTCCGTCCTGTACAATATACACAGTGTGAAGAAAAAACAAAACAAAAACAAAACCTGTAGTAATCAATCTTCAAACCAATCTAGCGGAATGTAGTTATGTATTAATCTAGTAATGTGTGACGCGAGAGTGGAGCACGCTCCGTCGAGCAAATTTATTTCGCATTAAGCTCGAGTCACCGGCAAGAGAGCGCGGAAGAAGATCGATTTCTTGCCGGCCTGTGCCACAAACTCACCGCGCTCGCTCGAGTTTTCGTTCCGTTCGCGTGGATATTGTGAGCGTGTGCAAGCGAAATAATATAATTCGAAAGCTCTGAGGGCGCCCGAAGGGATGAGGGGACGCGCTGGTTCTATTTGCACGTTGATAATGTTTGCTTTCGTTTCGCGTTTGTTTGTGTACCTACCCTTAGTATTCAATAAAACAGATCAGAATTTGGCACGTTTCCAATTCGAAATTGAAAACAGACGCGCGCGCCGTAAACGGATTAAAAACTAATCAGCTTGCATTAAAGTTTAGATTAGATTTGAATTAAATTTTATACATAGATTAAAACAATTTATAATATTACCTTCTTCGCCGTAGGAAAACGATTTGTGCAGACGTCCGGATTGATTCGCACCCATTTCACAAGTTATTCAATTGCTTTGTCTACCTGCAAAGTTATAGAATATTTATAAACATGTTGAATATGTTTGTGTGTTGTGTGTGATCTTTGCTGTTTACGAAAGCGTGCGTCAATTGTTTATCAAACACACACGCATACCAACATACCTTTTGTCCGTCGGCGTCGATTCACCACTCGCAATCACATATTCCATTGATATCAAACTGACAATAATTGAATAACACGTTGTGATTATTTCTTCTCGATTGATCATGTGTCGTTTATCAGGCGGATTGTAATCATGGCGGTGTAGGTCGGAATTTCAGCATGCCGCGAGTGTGATGTTTATGCGTTTGTGGCGGCGGCTGCGGAGGCGGTAGCGGCGTGCGTGAACCCGTCGTGATGTTGTGCTGCGACTGTGCAATCTACGTCCCGTCCCGCCGGATATTCAACTGCGCAGCGGCGGCGGTAGTGGTTGCGGCCACGGCGGTGGCGGCGGCAACAATCAACTCACTTATTACTAATACAAAGTATCGGGTATTGGTCACACCTTTTATTAATTCTTGAAATTCATTTACACGGAAATTTCCCTTATATGATTAGTAATAATATAAACAAAAGTATTTTATAGATAATAACTAGTTAACCGGGCAAACGTTGTTTTGCCATATAAATTATTTCAAGTATCTAGATAAATTTTAGTGTAGACAAAAAGTAACTTACTTATTATAAAAAATAGGGGTTGGTGATAAGAAACCAAAAATTTAGGGTTGTATGTATATTTTAATGCCACATTAAAAGAATAAAACCAAAAAATTTCGACCAAAATTTAAAAAAAATTAAGGGTGAACAACCCTTATCACTTAGAGATATGAAGTTACCGATTCTCAGACCTACTGAATACGCATATAAAAATTTTCTTTGAGCGGGATGAAAAATGATTAAATTACTAAAATGGCTATAAAGAAATAGGGGTTGGTGATAAAAAACTAAAAATTTAGGGTTGTATGTATTTTTTAATTTCACATTATAAAAAAATAAAACAAAAGAATTTGTCCAAAAATTTAAAAAAGTTAAGGGTGAACAACCCTTATCACTTAGGGTATGAAAAATAGATGTTAGCCGATTCTCAGACCTACTGAATACGCATATAAAATTTGGTAAAAATCGGTAAAGCCGTTTCGGAGGAGTATGGAAACAAACACTGTGACACGCAAATTTTATATATATAGATAATAATAATAAATACGTGAAGAATAAATAATTTCTATTGAAAATGTTAGCACTCCGATTATGATTCCAATCAATAAAAACCAAAATGGTCCTTGTAATTGTATGATACTTAAAGTTCTCGGTTTGATTGGGGGGAGGTTATCGTCTAGAAATTTCAAGATGGTGAACATGTTGAACATTTTCATGTACATATCCCACTCCCATTTGTGATATAATCCTGCCTCCTTGCATTGTAGAATGAAGTCGTTAAGTTGAGGGATTAACGTGGCGTATGAACTTCTTCGAGCGTGAAAATGTGTATAACTTATTTGTGAGGCGCTTTTGAGGGTTTTCTCGACAATAGTCTTGGAATATCAACCAGAACTAAAATTTAACTTGTTAATATTTTGATGCGTGTTGGTGTGAAACACTTTTTACGGCCTGATTCTGTCATTAACCAGTGATGAATTGCCTTTGCACCTCCACGTGTTAATTGTTCCATTAGTTTTGTGTATCTTGCGTCTTTAACTTTTTCTCTCTGTTGATATAAAGTGAATTATGTAGGTATTTGGATTGAGATAGTTTAATGATATGGTTTTACTTGCCTCAATTGGATCGGTAATATCTTGGTGTGAATACAAATCGGCGAAACTGACTTTTAAGTATCCGTGTTCCTCAATTTCATCTTCTGTTCGAATTCCATCTTCGTATCTAATAAAAAAAGTAGTAAACTGTAATTTTTGAATTGATATAATAAAAATTAATGAATTTTTACCTTGGTACTGCCATTTGTGTAACAATTCCAGTCGCAAACAGCGAAGAAAATTTGACAACAGCTATTAATGCTAATGCAAATACCATTCGGGATGATGAACGTCGTGGAACTTGTTTAAAACTCAAAGATTGTGTTAAAAATGTTCCATAAACTGTCATTATAGGACTTTGTATAGGTGAACTGAAGAGTATGTTCCATAACATTAAAAAAGAAAAAAAAATCAGAAAACCTGAATATTCTCACCTGGTTACTAACATTTCAACCCAAAAGTAAACAATAAAAGCCATGATTGAAAGTAAAAGTGGAATCCATATTTGAAGTTGGAAAACTTGTACTAATTGCAACCAATTGATGTAGATTCTAGAAATTACGACATTGTAGGAAAGTAAAACAGAAATTTGGACTGAAGTTAGAACAGGAAGTTTGGGAATTTTGTATAGACAACCAAATGAACGTATTTGTATTCTACTTCAATAATAATACAATTTTGTTACCAAAAAACTTACTTAGGTATTGGAACAAAATAGGTTAGATGCATTTCCGTCGACGGATACGTTTGCGGCCATTCCTTTTGCCCTGAACTTGCATGATCCAGATAAAAATAATACTCTATGTTTTGCTCTTCCTCTGCATCATAAGATATTTTTGCTTTAAATTTGACACCTAAATGTTTTGCAAAATAACGCATAACATTAACATCCATTCCAATAAAATCACCAGAAACTGTTTTAAATATAAACTCAAATCTTTGACTTATTTGAAGTTTAATAAAAGCATTAGGATTTGTTCTCCATCTTGCTTTGAATAAAGAATTGATATTTATATTATCATCAATAAAATTATTCCTATTGATACTCCAGCGATTTAAAAGCACAACAGTTCGTAGATGTAAATCATCAAATCCTTTTATATCAAAATAATTCTGATTTCGTTCGATGAAAATAACATCACGACCAAAATTATCCGAATGATTTAAATGCACAGACAGATTATACAATTGCAGGATGATTAATGTTTTCATCTGAGTATTGCCATGTTGAATCATACAAGATTTGTACGGATTGTACAGTTTATGCACTAATGGATCTTCAATAATGAATTGACGGCAACCATGATTGCATTCGTTGGAATTTACAACTGTAGGTATTGTTTGCACTTCAGCACCGGAAACGGAAAGTGCACTGCGTTTCAATGAGTCATAATAATGTGCAATACAGATGTCACTTTGAAAATGCACATTAACAATAACACTCAATAATAAATTAAGAGAATATTGTACTGTTGTATTAATAAGAAACAGTTCTTGCAGCATTTTCAGTTTAACACTAAACCAGAAACAATATGTTCAATACAAACTAATTTTTATATAAATAATAGCGTCAATTAAACGTATTATTGCACAATTTATAAAATGAATGAATATTAACCAAAAAGGTCAGACACTAAATGATAATATGAATCAACGTCGAGTTCGTTTACGTATGCGTTTAATCATGTTCATATTTACTCTTCCCTGTGATATCAAATCCGATTCTGATGGCCGATCATCCTCTTCATCGTCTTTACTTTCATCTTTTAAAAATACATCACTATGGCTTTTCATTTTTTCCATAGATTGAAGCAAAACTGCAAATGTAAGATATTTTTAAATACTTGAGTACTTATATATTGCAAAATATTTAATATTGATTTTAATTATACTTTGATTCACAGATAGTTTTTGCCTCGCCATGCTTCCTGAACTTCTCCATAGTCCAGCAGGCATGCTACGTCGATTCTTCTGCCATTTGCGGAAGTTTTCATGTTTAAATAGGAAACAATCACTTGACGCAGAAGTATCCTATTAGAAACAAATTTATGACATTGAAATCTTTAGATGTATGTAAATAAAACCTACAATGCAACTGAACCGCTAGACGACTTAGGTACCATTACGAGCAACCCGCAAAATGGAGTGGGGGAAAGTCATTAGGTAAACATGTAAATCTCTCACCACTCTTTGCAGAAATTACAATAAATATGATAAATACTTACCAGGTCTGATATAATCTCTGAAAATATCATAACTTCATATGGATCCATATCCACTTTAGGCACAATGAAAACTTTCGCCTTTGAACCCAACGAATTCGGTGTGCGAGTATCGATTACAATCAAAGCCGGTGAACCCCTTCACAAATGAACAACATTTTACACCAAAATATAACAATCATTACAATAGACATTCCTATCAATACCTTGGTATAATACACGGGGCAACAAACACTTCTTGAGTAACATAATCCGCAAGTGTACCTTCAACTAAAACAATTTCTTCAATATTATCATTCGCACGAAATATTGTATACGCGTCCATTTTGGCAATAAAAGAACGCGCCATTAACGCATTCATTTGGTCCCACTTAATATCCGAATACAATGGTACTTCTCTAAGCATAAGCTTTACAAATTTGTAAACTATATGTGTCCATATTCGGGAAAATAATCTAAAAAACAAACATTTCAATAAAAAACTTAATATATTAACAAAAATATTATGTCTTACCCATTAATTGGATCAATACTCAACGCCATAGCTTCAGCAATAACATTTTTTTGTCAAAATGAAAGCCTGTGTGGGTATTTCCGCGTACACATCACAGCAATATGGCCGCCCGGTCATCACCGACAACTCCCCAATACTACTCCCAATAGAAATGTATTCTTCAGTAGGAAAATCAAACAAAGGTTGACGAATCATATCCTTAATCGGCAGTAAACCATCCATATGAAGATTATCCAACATTTCCTTGGTAGGATTGTAAACCACTTTAATCATTCCTACAATATTCATAACATAACCATACTTTTACACCCTAAATACAAAAAATATATATTTACCTGTGACAATTACATAAACACCTTCAGCAACATCTCCCTTTGAATAAATCACATCGCCTGTATCCCACACAATCAACTTAACCTTTTCATACAGAAACTTAAACACATGTTCTTCTCCATCCAACCAAACAATTTCAGCTAAAATACTCTTGGGGCTTGGATTCGGAATGGTTTTTATCTTATTAACAGCTTCCCACTTGTCGGCAATCACATCATTCAATTCCAAGTACTCATCAGCGTCCAGAAGTCCATCGACAGATAATTGTTTCGCCGCATTGTGGATGGTTGTCATCGTACACATCAACCCTTGACGTGTTTTCAACGCCATGATTAACAATGGCCGCGTCATCTCAATCAAACCCAATTCTTTAGCGATTTTATTACGATCAGTCTGGAGTCTCAGCCGGACATTTTTCGATATTTTCGGTTCATCTGTGAGTGTATTCAAAATATCGTCTACATCTTCATAGCTAGTGACAAGTCCACGTCCAATGGCGTAGACATAACGAAGTTTAGCATCGGTACGTTCATCATAACTTCTTAATATATATTGTCGTATTCTAGTGGTCCATCGGAATATTCGGAAAATGCGAGCCATACGAAGTGAACCATGTATAAACAATCTCACCCGGTAGAACACACTCTTTTCTTTCAAATATATATAGAAGTAATCGATGAGTATACAAAGAAGGAAGTCGACTATACTGTAGAGTAACAATATAAAGTCAAATTTGTTCCAAAATGGCCTAGAATGAAATAAAAAAAAAAACAATAAATATTCTTGATTTTTGTTAAAATATTTAATTACTTACTTTATATATCGATGAAATCCATCTTTTGTGTTTATAGATTGACACGCGAAAATTTTTACAGCAAATTCAACGAAGTATAAAATAAGTGCTATCGTTAGAAACGCCATGAAAAAATGTCTATGATTTAAAGCTCCGCTAGCTGATAGACAAAATTGTAACAATGTAAGGAAATCGAAGAATGCCATAAAGTAGACATTTGTCATTATTCTATAACACCGTGGGTATCGTGGGACGTAGCGTCTTTTAAACTGTTTCTTATTGTGAATGAACAGTCTTTTTCTGAGTCCTTCATAGTATTTCTATAAAATAAATCATATAAATAATTCCAATATTAAAATCAAAATTGCGTTGTGTTTTACATTGTGATGTTTCTCTTGAAGTTGTGCAAGGACGGGCTCAAACTTCATTGTATGATCTTTGGAATCTAAAGCTTCGTCGAGAATACGTAGAAGTGCTCTTAGTACAACAATATCAATAAAACCACAATCAAATTGTCGCACGAATGATACTCGAACTGCGTGTAGCACTCTCAAATTCACTTCGCTAAAATTTCATCGATAAGTAAATAAATATTAATTATTTTATGTTGTGTAAAAGATACTCTAATTTATCTTGGTATTCTCTTTTGGATGGCTCATGTTCAACCGCAATCTGACAGTTGTTACAAAACGGCTGCATTTTTTCAAAAGTCAATCCATCTTCATACGTGAGAGTATCATCGTCATTTGCTATTTTACTGCTGATTAATGAACTTCCGATTATAATTTTCCAATTGGCATCGTTGTAATACCTAAATACAATTAAACAAAACATAACCATGTTTGTAAGTTGAATATTTATATGGTAAAGTATTTCTTACCGGTTCATTCGTGTGATAGCCAACTGTTCATCCCTAATCTTCTCAATAATCTTAAAAGCATTCTTCACATTAGCCCTTGCCAAAAGAAATTCATTCCCAGCAAGTCCCAGTTTTTTCAGTATTGACCAAGATGAGAGTTCATTGAGTGCATTTATCAAAAACATATAATTCAATCCTAACACAAGTGTCTTTTTAGGTACAACTTCATGAAAACCTTCAAACACCACCACAGAAAGCAATATAAAAGGCAGTGGACCTTTCTTTACACACCACACCATTGTAACAAGAGATTTAAAATTCATCCCATATCCCCAGCGGCTCAACAATGGAGAAATACTAATGAAAAACACTAATCTGCAGGCGTTTGCACAAATGTACAACGCAAGTGAGACCGCAGTCGTCATGACAGTGAAAGAATCCAAAAACTGTGGTAGTGTGTTACACACAACTAAAAAAGTAGTCACAATCGACATGATATAATAGATCACGTCGATTAAAACAACCACTTCTTTATCAATATGTTGTGGAATCATGATTCTTTTCTGGCTTATCAAAAGCATGCCGATGAAACAACTTAATCCTCCACTACAGCTCACTCCAAACTGTGTAATATGGTACAGCATAAAATTCGTGGTCATAACCGATAGTAATGTCCACGCGAAGTTAATGCAGTACTTTGAAAATATCAACGCAGACAAAAAACCTAAACCAATGCCTAATACAATAGCTCCCAGGAATAGTCTCATGAAAACCAGTACAGGTTGGTACCAATAGATAAACAATCCTTTCAAATCACCAAATAATAGATTCAAAGAAAGTATTGACAGAATAGAAGTAATGATAGATTCACTCATCATCACTACACGAATGTGTTTCATCTGTTCCATGTTCAACAACACGCTTGGAAGTTCCAAAGGTGCAAACAGCACTCCTATTAAGCATAATTTTGTAAATGTCAGTGTGGTCAACTCTCCAGCAAAGGTAAGGAGTAGAAATCCAAAACATATTACAAATACAAGCCAGCCGAGCACGCCGATGAGTAGGATATGTGAAAGAGACTTGCGGAAAACATACGTGTCCATTGGGTAGACAAATCGTACCATCATGAAGGTGTAGTAGATGGTCAGCATGTTGTACGGACTGACCATAACACCCGAGAATTTGTCCAGTGGATACCAATAGAATATGACTGCTGTGATTACGCCCATGTACATCGCCACCAGTTGGGCGCTGAGTTCGAATGCTTTGGATTTCACGTAGTGGCACAAGAGCGGGGCTACTATCATAACACTTGATATGGCCATCACGGTTATGCTCATTTTCTGCCGGTGTTCTGGGGTGAAGAGGGCATCTTGAAGATGGTCGCTTGAGACTGAATCACCGGGTTTAATTGGTTCGTATTCAGACATTTTCAGAATTATTGTAGAAGAATTTTTGTTGTTTGTGTAACAGGAAGGTTTGTACGTTGGTTTCTACGAGATTTGTTTGTTTTTAAACAAATTTTTGTTTTTGCCACAGCCTTTGTGTCTTTTTGCTATTTTTGCTAATTTGAACGTTTTCAAGGCATTTTAGCTGCATTTGTGACAAATATTAAACATTCACGCCTAAATACCAGCTATTCAACTTGAAATTCAAACATTTTCTATCCTTTCTTAAAACTAAATCAAAAATTAACTCAATTGTGTTCTTTTGTGAGGTTAGAAAATCATCGCTTCTTGAAAACTATAAAAGTGTAATTAGCCACTAGATGCTGTAAGCATTGAATAAAATTCCAAATAAATCAACTGATATAGGATTGTACATGATACAAGGCAGTGTTATTATCAACTCTACGATGGTCTACGGAAAGCCTCGCCGGCGTATTTCGCCTTATCGCCGAGCTCCTCTTCGATGCGCAGAATCTGGTTGTACTTAGCCAAGCGCTCAGAACGGCAAGGTGCGCCGGTCTTAATCTGTCCGGTGGACAAACCTACCACCAAATCAGCAATGAATGTATCTTCAGTTTCACCAGATCTATGCGACACCATCGTGCCCCATCCGGCGGCTTTAGCAGTTTGGTGAGCCTTGATCGACTCGGTGACTGAGCCAATCTGGTTGACTTTCAGCAATAGCGTATTACACGCCTGTTTCTCAACGGCTTTCTGGATACGCACCGGGTTGGTGACGGTAAGATCATCACCGACGATTTGGATATTCGTCTTGGCAGTTAGGTCAATCCAAGAGTTCCAATCATCCTGATCGAAGGGATCTTCGATGGATACGACGGGGAACTTTTGATGTAATGAATGTAGGTGTCTCGCAGCTTAGATGGAGCGAGCCACTTTTCCTTGGGGATTTGGCGCTCTTAAAGTCCAAATCGTATTTTCCCTTTTTGTAGAATTCAGAAGCAGCGCAATCCATACCTGAATAATATTAACAACATAAAATAAACCAAATTTAAAACAAAACAAAAAATATCTTACCGATGGAAATTCTTCCTGCATAACCAGATTTCTTGATCGCCTCAGTGATTAAATTGAGCGCATTTTTGGCGTCTTTGATTTTAGGCGCAAAACCACCTTCATCGCCAACAGCAGTCGACTGCAGACCGAATTTCTTCTGGATTACTGCCTTCAAATGATGATAAACCTCACTACCCATCTTCATAGCTTCACAGAAACTCTTGGCGCCAGTCGGCAGGATCATAAACTCCTGCATTGCCAACTTGTTACCAGCATGCGATCCTCCATTAATAACGTTAAACGCCGGTACTGGCAGGATGATCTCGTCATTACCAGCCAGTGAAGCAATGTGCTTGTACAATGGCAGGCCGCGTTTAGCTGCGCCTGCTTTGCACACAGCCAAGGAGACTCCCAAAATGGCGTTTGCGCCCAGAGTTGCTTTATTCTCAGTGCCATCGAGTTTCAACATTAATTCGTCGATCTCGCATTGTTGCGTTACTTCAAGGTTCGATTTGATCAATTCGGGGGCAATGATGTCGTTCACGTTGGCAATGGCTTTCAACACGGATTTTCCGTGGTAGTGAGCTTTATCTCCATCTCGTAATTCAAGAGCTTCATAAACACCTAGACAATAATATTTATATTAATTTTTGAAGTAAATTAAACAGAAAAAAGCTAAAAAATTAATATTTTGATATTATCTTGATAAAAATCACAGAAAAATTATGTTTATTTCAATGTTTAATGTATAAACTTGCATATTAATGCAAATTTTATGATTAAATGTAAGCATAAAGTTGTATTAAAGAAAAACATGAAAAAAACACAAAAATCATGACTGACATAACATGAAATAACACGTACAACATAAATAAATGTAAAATATGAATACTACATACCTGTACTGGCACCAGAAGGAACTGCAGCTCTGAACAATCCCAAATCAGTGATGAGATCAACCTCAACAGTGGGATTGCCTCGGGAATCAAAGATCTGCCTTGCAAATATGTTTTTAATAGGCATGTTGCACTCTTCTTCAGTGGAATACTTCAAATGTGAATACAGGCACTTAACTCTGAAATCCAAGCAGTAATATAACAATAATTAACAATATCCACCAATTATATAATATATTACAACATTAGTATAAACAACAAATAATAACCTCAGATTAACCAGTGAGAGTATTCGCCTTAATGCAAACATTTTTATAAATTAATTTAATTCAATATCATTTAAAGACCAAATAATTAATAAAAATAATTAATATATAGCTCCAGTGAATTTTCTATGAATATTTGAAACTTATGAAAGGCGAAAATGCGGCATATACTTACAAAAATTTTGATGTGATTGATGAAGCTTACTCGACGTTTGATTCCAAACCGTCAGTAGACTAAATGCCAACAAATTGTCCAAAAACTTGTTTTATTGCAGGACGTACACGAATTGTTTATCAGTTGGACATCAAGTGTGAATAGATGTGACAATGTCGAATAGAGGGCAAAGGGGACAAACGGGACGAATGTTGAACTTGCACTGGAATTTGCTGAGGTGGCATCGAGGTGGGAGAGACAATCATTCGGAAGTTTAAACCGTATACTAATTGATATTTAAACTATTTACACTCTAGAAGCCATCATCATTAACAAACAAATAATATTCCGCTAGTCACGCCTAGTTTATGTCAATGCATACATTTTATTTGATGAATTTATGATTTGTTCATAGTGTAGCCATCTAAATGAGAAGTTTCTAATTAAAACTCAAATTTGGGCGCTGATAAACCAAACTTTAAAAGTTTTATATTCTTAACCATATAAAACGTTATTCAGTTGTTTTATTCGAAATAATAAAACACAAGTTTATCACATGTAGTGCGTTTCTAAGAATTGTGCAGCGCATCAATAAGAGATATCGTGAACAAATACAATCTGCATTGATGAATGTGTCGAAATCAATTTGTTTACTCTTTTTCGACACTCGACTGACGTCAACATCGTGTATGGTCCGCTTCAATTACGCCGATTATCATTTTAGACAATGCAAAACACTCTATGTGGTGTACGAACATGACGCGTTATTATTGTGAACAATTAAAATTAAAGCCGCACTCGATAAGATGATGCGTATTTCATTCATTCACAGAGCCACAGAGTTCGCTCAACAATAAAAACATTGATTGAGTATTGCGGCATAGAGAAAAAAACAACAACGAACGGTTGGAAAATGGTTGCGTGTTGTGAAT
The DNA here is from genome assembly GCF_025399875.1 of Dalotia coriaria. Classification (NCBI taxonomy): domain Eukaryota; kingdom Metazoa; phylum Arthropoda; class Insecta; order Coleoptera; family Staphylinidae; genus Dalotia; species Dalotia coriaria. The sequence continues at coordinate 10,185,083 of NW_027045445.1, forward strand.
TCGGACTTTGTGTTTGATGATGCGCGTTGTCACATGAAACGTTCCGCAATGGTTTAAAATGAATTGACCTGCCTGCATGGCACCCAGCTGTCTATCAATAAAATCGCCGATGCAGCGCCATCAATCACGATTGATTGTGTAATTAATCATTTTATGAACAATTGCGATGGAATGCACATCTGGTACATTCGCAGCGAGGCATTAATGAATTGTAACATTGTACTCAAAAGAAGTTACAAAAATCATCTAGAAAAACAATGTAAACAAACAAAAACAAAACTCAACTTAAAAATTTTAATTGGTTGTAAATTAACGCATGTTATTTATACTTGCAACCAACACCTCCGCCATTACGAGTCTTGCACGCTGAAGTGTAAATCAGTAATGAATGAGTGTGTGATTTATAATTGAGGTGCCCATTGTTGCTCGTGTTTCTTTGTGAATTTGATTAGATTAAAGTGCATGCATGCAAACACGCATATTTGTAGCGAAATGCGTCGCAAACAAACAAATCGCGCGCCGTTATAGGCCGGCTCGCGCTTGCGTGGCGCATTTGGCGGTCATCGATGACCTATATAAGTGCGCATCTTCACGCCGCGTGGGTAAAACGGGTAAAACATCGATCAAGTGTGAAAGTGCCGATCTGCAGATCAATCTCTTAACGCGGGCGCCATGAAGCCAAAACTCGCGCTCGTACTCCTTCTGGGCCTCGTTGTCGCTCATGAAGTCATTGGAAGATCTACTTCCCGGGTGGTAAGCATTCACACCATCTTATTAAATCAAATTTTTGTGCCTGAAAACGGTTAGATATAAAACAATTTTAAAGAGATCAAAATGGCCGACTTTAAATTTATGCACTTCCGGTGCAACACGTGGTTAATTAAAATTTACTTTTGTGTGAAGTATTTTCTGCATCATATTAAACATATTTTTTGTTTCTGTAAACGATTGTGAAAGAATTTAAAAGAAATCAAAATGGCCAACATGAAATTTATGTATTTCCGGTGCAACACGTGGTTAAGCAAAATTTTCTTACTTTTACTTTTGTGTATAAGCATATTCTGCATGAATTAAGAAGTTTTTGCTTCTAAAAACGGTTATAAAACATTTTAAAAGAAATCAAAATGGCCGACTTAAATTTGCTGTACTTCCGGTGCAACACGTGGTTGAGTAAAGAGTACTAAATTTTCTGGAGTTAAATAAAACAAAATATTAATTAAACATTAAAGGCTCGTTCACCCGCTGAAGTCCTGGATAAGAAGCCAGAGGTGAAACCGGAGGATGAGCCTTGCGAATTTGATTCGCCATGCGGTTGGGCCGTTTACGTCCGCGCCAGCCGCGAGGTGGATTACTACGTGTACAAGTAAGTCAACAAAATTAAATTTAAAGCAATATTTAATGTAATTCGTTTGGTTTTCTAAATAATAATTAGCTGCAAGTGCAAGTCTGATGAGTTGTGCACCAAGTATGAGGACGATATCTCCACCAAGGCATTTGTCTACAAGTGCCGCCCGGACGATACTCTCTTCAACAGCACTAGCACCACTAGTGCGCCCTCTACCGTAGTGCCCACCAGCGCTCAGTAGAACAATTCGCCTCATCATTCATCTCATCACCCGTTCACGTCCCACACAAACTCAACTACTCCCATTCTTGCACTAACTCTCATCCTTCATGTACTTTCACCCGCGGTATTAGTAGCAACTAATCGTGTTTTAATCCTAATTATTTTAAACCTACTAAAATAATTTATTTTATTGTATTTGACTTTTAAACATAACAAAATGTTTGTAAACTTGACTGTGCTGCACGCGGTTCAGTCGAGTATTAATGCAGCTTTTTGCATTTTTATTGTGTATTTTGATGAGATGAAATAAAGAATTGCAAAGATAATTCAGTCTTATAACATTGCCAGTTTTAGGTTAGATTAACCGTAACCACCAACCTTCATAAACGTAACCAATAACCTACAATTAACCGTGCCGGTCAAAAAGTCCAGAAAAAAATATTAATTTCATTCAAACGCACATAGTGCGCGTTAGTTTCATCTTATCAATGGCGATTCTTGTTTTTTAACTATTAAAAGCAATATCATGACTTTACATAATCCTGTACAAAATTTCATCATTAATCAAAAATAACTTTTTGAGCAAAAAATCCTTCAGTTTCATTAAGATTGCGAAGCAAAAACGATGATTACCATAAATTTGACCATATGTATACATAAAATATTAGGTTATGTTGCCTTGTTCACTAATGATGCAAACTTAACTCAGCGATAAATTTATATATTATTGACTTTATTGTTTCATTAAAGTACGGATTAAAAATATAAATTATTTAACGCGCTTACCATAAATTACTTACTCGTGATCATCTCTTCATCTTCTCGTTTGTCGTCATAAATGTAAATAGAAATGTAACTTTGTCATAACATGCAGAAATAATACCTATATGATTCATTCAATTTTTGAATTTCGTTGTAATCGTTCCGGATGGGTCACAGCCATTTGTGAAAAGTCACGAACCACATCTTTGAAAGTATCATCGCCCGACACTCCTTCATTTGAGTCTTTCATTTCCTCGTTCAATCGACCAAGACGTAATCTAAAACAATATAATTAATAAATTTTAAACTCCAAATCAGATATTAAACTCTTACAATGTGACAATATCAGCATTCTCGTTTGTTTCTGCAATTTCAAGCGGGACCTTCCCAGCGTTGTTGCCTAAATGCTGATCGGCATGATGCTTCAAAAGGAAACAAACTTGCGCGGTATGTCCACGTTGTGTGGCCAAATGCAGTGCTGTCCATCCATCCTCATCCTGGACGTTGAGTTTAGTGCCGTTTATCATTAAATACGCCAAAGCCATAACAGATCCCTAAATATTAAATTTAAAATTAACATATTCGCTTTTATTTTAATATAAAAACTTCATACACTAATAACTGCTTGATGTAAAGCCGTGCGATTCTTATCCTCTACATTCTCCCAGTGTTTATCCGCGCCCAATGCTAATGCCTCACACATCACAGGCAGATTATGCGCAGCGGCAGCTTTGTACAACAATAAATTCGGATGTAACTTAGAAATATCTTCAGCATTTGGATCCTCCTCTTCTTCACCACCTGTTGAATCATCTTGATCTGTACCTAAACTAAGCGAACCAATAATCGGTTCCTTTTCGAATTCACCACCAAATAACAAAACAGACGAGCCACTATCACGTCGTTGTTGTAAATTATTGTCACTTGACACGATTTCCGTTACTGGTCTCTCCGGAAACGAATCTCTTTTAGTCTTCTTTAAATTCGTGTCGACACTTCGGGGTCGACGACGAAGTTTCCTAACGCTCCACTTTCGCACGTCTGAATAACGTGATGATCGTTGACTTGATGATTCAAACGGCATTAATTGCTTGATAAATTGTTTCTCAACATATTTCGATTTAATCCAATTATCTCTAACGATTCTATTAAAATTTGTAATATAAAATTAAAAATTTAAAAACACATAAAAAGCAAGGTTATTTTTACCCAGTGCAACATGGCGTCGCCCTAATGAAGGTTTCCGGTACGAGCGCTTCGTAAACACGATTAACAACTGCATTACCCAACTCGGCCATTACTTTAACCACTTCCGGTTCCCAATCATCCAGAGTCAACGAACGCACCTTGCTGTAATGCACTCCGAGGCTACGATGCACGCCAGAACAATCAATACACAGCGTAATTCCAAGATTAATACTCGCCCATCTTGGATTCGGACTGCCGCAATCACAACACAAATTATTTCCTGGTATTTTAATCAACTGCTCCCACATTCTAATAAGTTTAATAATAGTATTATTATAAGTTTTTTTTTTAAAATAAATTTAGTAAAACTTACTTTAACTTCCGCAGTTTATCCGAGTCTTGTTTAATTGCTGATTGATCGCTATTCCGTGCCATAAAACTATTATTTGACATCATGGAAATATCGCTTGGAATTTGTTGAATGGCAGCACCGATGCCTCTCTGCAGGGCTGCTACCCAAGCGTCATACATTTCTTTCGAGTCAGTTTGCAGCATGTGTGATCTGCGATAAAGTAGAAACATTTTTATATTTTACATCAAAACTTGTCAAAATCATACCTTTTATCATTTCTTTGTAATGATAGGAAAGAAAATAGAAATAGAATAATAGAAAACGACATATAAATAAAAACCGAGCATGTACATACTTTGATGGAGACAACACTTCAAAACAAAACCGTCTTTCACCTTCTTGCACCGATTTCACCGTACACAACCGAAGATCTTCTTCCATAACGGTGTAATCTTTATCACCAGAACGTTTCCTGTAAGATATACGCTGTTAATACAAGTAAAACATTATTTTTATGATTAATATATTACCTATACTCTAATTTATTGTCATGTAATCGAAACCATCTGCGATGCCATGTTTTAAACGCGTTTGACGTGCGTTTGAATAAATATCCTTCAAGAATAGGATCATTCGAGCCAGAACCAAGTTTCGGGATTGTTTCAACGTTATTTACAATACTGTGAGAGTTGGCTACTTCTTTTTCGAGGCGTGAAGTGTCATCTCGCATATCACAAATCTAAACATATAAAATATTCAAAGAGAACTTAATGATATTTTAAATAATTATTACCTCATCAGCCAATTGTCTGTAAAATGGGTCCAAATCACTGCACAGTTCAGATCCTTGATGGTAATATGTTGTGCATGCATGCATATATGATAAAAACTATAAAAATAATTCATTTAAACAATTTATTTAAAGAAAACAAAAAATTACTTACAGAGCTTAACAATTCATGTCGTTTTTTACTTTGTAATATCCTCACAGAATTGACATAGTTTAATGATTGGTGACTGAAGCTAACTCTGGTTGCCACAAGTAAATTCTGCACTTCCTCCACTTCTATCTGTTTGCTTTTTGATGTTTGACTATTCCTCACTAATACATTGTCAAACTCAGTAGAAATTTTCTCAAAATGCTGTCTATTCTCTTTTACACCTAATATTATTAATTATTTAGTTTAATTGATTATTTATATAAGTACAATCAATTTTACCTTTAATATCATTCTTTATAAATGAAGTAATGCTCCTCAACACAGTTCTTGATGCTTGATCTAATAAAGTAGTATGAAATCTATTCATTTCCTGAAAACCATGAATAAGCCTATTCAATGATGAAAGCACTGTTGGATCCTCTTGAAAGTGATGACTTAGATCCCATAGAGAGTTGGCAAATGAACTATCAATCAATAAAGTAATTATTTACTAAGAAATTAACTAATACAATAGAAAATATGTTTTACCATTGATTTGATATGTAGGTCTTGCCACTGTCAATCATAGTTCCACATAATCTAAGAATCTTGTCGAGTTTTTGTTCCAATTGCTCAATGCTCAACTCTTGCTGCTCAAGTACTTGCCTAGAAAACATTTGTTTTAATGAAGGAATACAGTAACTTTTACTAAATCTCACCTAAATTTCGGCGAGTCGCGAATACACTCGCCGTACTCGAGCGTGTCCAACATCTTGGATGATCTAATCAAGAATAACAGCCCGAGTCACTTCTTTGTGTACTTACGCTCGCAACTGACTCATCAATTTAATTGGAAGTGTATGAACTAGATGAAAGCAATTTGTTCGTTGGCCGTTTGCGAAGAGTCGCGTTCGTGTTGCGTTCAACTGTGTGTCGTGTGTGTGACAGATGTTAACAGCCAACCGGATGATAGGTGCGCAGACGGCTTGTTGCGCAGAACGGTTTTTATCACACATATTGGTTTCCGGTAAAAAACCAAGGCCAAATAATAATTAAATTACGATCAAAAGTCGAGATTACAACACACTTCAACTAATTTGCTGGTTGTAAGTATGTTTATCTGTAAGAGCACGCGCTAAACATTACTTTTGTGTTTACAATAATAACTTACAATTTCCTCCGACAGATGTCCGAGGAATTTTGTTTTGAACTCTTGGAACAGGATGTTATGATTCATTGCACGCAAAACACATTACACATGACCAAATAATAATAATTGCTATCGTATTTTCTCCGTCATAGTTGTTTATCAGTCATAACAACTTTACTATTGACCATTACATCATCTAAATATTCTATTCTAAATATTTAAAAATGATGCGACCAAAAAGAAACCGCAACGAAAGTATGCATTACTTCATCGTCGTCCTGACAGTCTTCATGATCCTTGGAGTATTAACCCGAGTTTTTATAAGACGTAACAAACTGAACATACCCCACAATTTATTTGTCCTGGGATTCTCAATAATTGCTGGCGCGACGATTGCCTGCGTGAAGAATTTCCGCGATGCATGGTTTGACTTAAAAATGGCGCCGCAGTTTGCAGTGGGAGCATACTTACCAGTTTTCATAATGTATACCATGTATAATATGGACCACCAACTGTTCAAGAGATACATATTACAATCAGTCATCGTGACATTGAGCACTGCATTGATTACACCGATTGTAATCAGTGCAAGTTTCATTTTCGTCCTTTACCCGGAATGGTCCTACACGCATGGACTTATGATCAGTATGATAATCCTACCGCTAGAACCCCGCCATGTTGTGGAACTATTCCAAGTCCTGTCCAATCATAAATTCCTCGCCACCATGCTACAGATTGAATCGGTGTTAATTCAGGTATTTACTCCTCTTGGTAATAATTTAGTTGGGAATTACCGTTCGGGATTAGTGGATAAATGGTACCAATTCTTTGCAATCATCGCGAGGGAAATTATTGGTGGTTTTATTATTGGATTGTTAATAGCGTTAGTCCACATGCGATTAATATTATTCGTGTATCAAGAACCCTTGAACGCTGTCAGTATTTCATTAATCATGGTTTACATCACTTATTTTGTAAGCACACATCTGGCTTTTGTCAATGGCAGTTTTGCATTGATCTGTATGTGTTCCTATATTATTATGAACAAACACAAATTACCTGTGGAAGTAGATAATAGTCTACAAGTATTCTGGAATACTTTATTCAATCTGGTTGAGACCCCGATGTTGATGTTCGCCATGACTGAAGTGACGCTATACGCCGTTTTGTTGTTTGAGTATGCAACCATGTACGGCGCTATTTTCTTATACGTTGTTGGAGTCCTAGATAGATTACGGGCGTGTATTATGCTTACGCCAATATTGAATCGCATGTCTTACAATGTGAACGCCAAGTGTTTGTTTGTGTTGGGATGGAGTGGTATTAAAGGAGCGTCGAATTTGTATTATCTTTTGACTTTGGTTGGGTTTCAACATTTGACCGAAAGCATGCAGTCCTTTTTATTAGGATCTATGGGTTATGTGGTCTTGAGTAATCTTATCAACTGTAGCACAATGAGAGTATTGTTGAAGATGAGTGGATTGTATAATATTACAATGACAAGATTAGCTAATATGTATAATTACATGAGGTACCTGCGACAGAGGCAAATGTGTATGATGGAAGTCCTCAAAGCGAATCGATATTTATCCAATACCAACTGGGCTTTGGTCAGGAAGGAATCGTTTGTTTACCAGGTTTATCTGGATCGTGCATCGACTTATCATAAAGCAATGTTGTATAATGAGGAACACAACTATCAGTTTAATGATCGTCTACTGACGTGCCCGGATTGTCATAAAGAGTTTCGGAATGAACTTTCTGATAAAGAAAAAGAAGACATGTTGAAGTAAATTTACCATTCATAACAAAGTAGTATATTTATTACAGTTTTTGTTAATTTGTTTCAGGAAAACTCTTCTACAAATCTTTAAAAGTCAAAAAGTGGCTATAATCAAACAATATGAAAGTGGCGTAATGAATAAAAATGTCCTCCAGATATTGGCACATCATCTGGACACAAAAATCGAGTCAAACAATCGTCGTAAAGATGCAACCATTAATTTAGACCAATTCAATCCAAAAGGAGTAAGTATTTTACAAAAATTTAAGAAAAAGAAAGAAAAAACACAAGTTTTATTTTGTGTTTTATGTCTTAATGCTTTATTTTTTGTTTTTCAGAGGAGTTTAAATATTATCATCAAAATACTTACATTTATATCCCGTCATCAAACATACAAAGTCCCTACCAACCATTTCAGACGCCTGGTTTACTTCCTAGTGCTTCATTACATGTACGAGATTGTATTGTTCGTGATCATAATTGGTAATGCAATATTCAGTTTATGGAACGCTGATAAATGTTGCCAGAGCAATATGTATTGGTACCATTTTGCTATAACGTTCATTTTTGCTGCGGATTATGCGATGAAGGTCACCGCGGTGGGAATATACGTTACATTTAGTGAATATTGGACAATAATCGACAAAATCCTCTTGTTTCTGGACTACATTAATCTGTTCATAACACGTCAATCAAATGTATTCAATTGGTTCATTTATTACATCCCAAGTTTCCGGTTAATATCCGCATTAAGATTGATTACTGGTTTTCGTCTGCTTGGAACCTATTCTCCCCGAATTATTACATATATTGATTATGTTGTTGATAGTAATATAGCGTTGAGGTTTGATCTTGCTTCTGCTTGGTTAAGCAGTATTGAGGAAGTTTTAAGTGGTCTGCCACAAATTGCTCCTGAGAAATTCGCTAGGGTGTATTATGAAAACAATCTCAATGAGGAGAGGAAGCGTTTGCTTGATGAAATGGCCGCTGTGCAGAAGACACGACCATGGATAGCTGTAACTGTCAAAACGAAACAAGCAATTTGTACGACTTTGTTTGCAATGGATATGAATCTAAAAGAAATGCAGAGAGCAGGATACACAGATGCTATTGAAAGCGCCGCCATTTTAAAACTGCTACGCGAACCACAACAGTTTCTCATGAATATGAAATTCGTCAAACCAAACGCAATCAGATCAATATTCAAGGATGTACCTTGGATGCCAAACGATAATGCTGAAGTCATGGAATACCTCTATGAAAACACCGAGGAAGTAAGCAAAGACGCAAAAGAAACAATCATGCAAATCGATACGTTAGCCGAAGGTGTGTACGTGGTGGTTACTGGCATGTTAGTCCTAACATTTCAATCGCTAACCAGAGCATCACGTTATGAAGGATATCTACCAGTTGTAGATTACTTAGCCACTACTGATTACAACAGCGTTTATAATAAAGTAGTTGTATCAGGAAGCACTGTAGGAGAAGTAGGTGTGCTTACTGGTCGTCGATACGACTGCACAATTTACGCAGGTACACCAAGTGAAGGTTACTGGTTACCAGCACAAGTAATCCGTACTGCAATGTTCATGTGCAGTAATCCTGTGACAGGAATGGAGGCGATGATGTGGCGCCATTGTAGTGAGAACCTCGCCATTGCTGTAATCATGCAATCATCACAATATAGATCATCTACAAGAGAAGAAATCAAAAACAAGTTGAAAAACGCTTTCATGCCTATCCTGCGAGCGTACATGACATTTATACGCATAGATTACTTAATAGACAATATAATTTTGATAAATGGCTGTGTGATGGATACAGATACGGGGGAAGTGTACATCGCTCCGTATTTAATACCGAAAATAGTTGAAACAATGACACTTATGCATAATCCCGAGTTGAATATCGAGGTACATTTGATGGTGATTCCCTGTGAGGGTGTAACTGCAGTTGAGGTTATGACTGAAGAAGAGGAAGCGGCTGATTTGCTACCCCAACGCAACAGTCGTGAAGTGCTAAGGACGAAACACGAGCGCAAGAAAACAAAATTACACGCGACAGCATCCACAATATAAATTGACATCATGGAATCGCCATTTATTTACAAGCGCAATCATTACTTCCGTCATATCCAGACTCCGCGCGAATGGAAAGGAATATAATATATAAACATGTCTTATCTCTACGCACGCTTTACTTACAAATATTTAATGACTTAATCATACCTTGAAGACACTGCGACAATAAAATCAAGTGTTGTTTGTTTGTACAGCATAATATTGACTATTATATTAATTATTTAATTGTTAAAACGTAGTCTTTAGAAGAAACGCGACACACATGATTATAAAGTAAGAATTTAAACAGTTACCAACCACCAGACGTGAAAATGATCCCCCAAAAAAATTTTGTTACGATTGTTTCGTTTTGTTCACAATTTGTGTATGCTTGAATTGTTTGCGAAAGAGAAATTAATTTAAAACCAACAAACATGTTTGTGTTGTTGTGTTGTTTGCGCAGTGGTTGAGCTTATAGCTCATCCTTATCAAGGAGTGTATAGCGGTTCTTGGAGGGCGCGAGTTTCTTGAATGTGCTGTCTGGTGGATTCGTCGGGTTGTCATCCGACGAGTCTGAATCGGGCCCGTAGTGGAATTCGCGATGCAACTTACCAGAGTACAAATCTTGAATGAATTGTTTTACTTTACCGGGCACATCGATGTCCTTGAAGGATGGGAATAGATACATATGGCGGAAACTGTCGATCGCAATCAGGGGCAGGTCGCTTTCGCTTTTGCCGAGGTGGTGTAGTGGATGCGCGAATTTTTTACCATCAGCAGTTAAGAAATTGATATTTTCTGTAATTTTACACATTAAATTATTAAAATTTTATGGTTTTATGAGCAAAAACTTACGTTTTTCGGATATTAAGTCACGTTGAACAATATCGTTATACTTGCGGATGCTTTCCGTATCATCAGGATGATGGAATAAGATGAGGAAGGGCAGACCTTCTTCGGTGAGTTCCTCGGCGTTCTCAAAAGTGATCTCTCTCACCAGTGGCACGCATTTACTCGCGATCCACACGTGCATCTCATCGAAATTGTTCATATTACCCGTGTAAGTCTCATCATGTTCATTGGATCGTTCTTTATCGGGTCTAAACACAACAATTGGTTGACCTGGCGGATGCATCGACTGGGAAACAGCCCCAAACCCAACGTGGAACGAACAATCATCTTTCAAATTCGTTGCTACTCGCCTAAACATGTTATATTCTGTTTGATCTCTCCTATCAAAATAGCCTGCAAGATGATTATTAGTTTTTTATGTATTTATTTGAATTTTTAGCAAATATATACCAATAATAAGCCTTTTGTTTGACTCTAATTCAGTCAACTCATTCAGTGAATGGAATTCTTTGATGGGATCTTCCAATTGTTGTTTGATGAAGGTGGAGAAGGCTTCCACAGACCGCTGACCGCGATACTCCCGCTTCGCTGGCTGCCCATTCCTGATAACTTTCAATGTAGGATACTTAGTTATATGAAATCTGGTGGCAATTGATGTCTCCTTATCACAATCAACCTTAGCCATCACAACCCTGCCGGCGTCCGGAAACTCTTTGGTAACGTTCTCGGCCGCTTCATCAAAGATTGGCATTAATAAATTACTAAATCTACACCAGTCTGCATAGAAGTTAATGAAGACTAGCTCGTTGGACGCAAGCGTCATGTCGATCGACTGCTGCGTTAACGACACCGCACCGCTGTTCGTCGGATTGTACAATACATGAGATACCTGTAAAAATATAATTGATTATGTATTTACATTTAGTTAAATGAGCTATGACTGTTTTTATCATCGTTCGCTTAAAGTACTTGTGATAAGCTTAATTACGTGAATGCGTACAAATTACTTACTAGAAATGCGCCTAGAAATGTGAACCTCACATTGCATAGGTACTTGAAACGCTCCATCGTGGGCACCAAACGTGGATTTTGTGGTTGTGGCACTCTATTGTTGATCGACGCCGATGTCTCGTTGAACTGGCGGTTGCACGCAGGTTGTTGTTAATTATCACCGGGTGTAGCACCGCCTACGTTACTTGCTTGTTTATATTGGATAAGACCTGCGGAGAGTGGCAGTAAAATGCCGAAGCAGACCTGCTGCCGCTGCCGTTGAAGCACGACCTGACAACTTGACAAGTTTGTCGAGTTTGACACTTCACCGTCATCGCACTTCACTTTACGCCGCCAGTGTACATTGGCATGTGTGCTTTGCGCATGCGCGAATGCTAGGTTTTAATGCTGTCAATACTTTTTGAATCTGGCCTTGAGACCGGCGCGGCCGGCTAATTTCCTTTTTCTGCTTTTTAATTGATAGAATGAGGCATGTAATACGTTTATTCATATATGTATAATCGTATAAACAGAGCACCATTCAATACTAATTTGGTTCTCAAGTAGGTTTAAAAATGTTTGATATACATTCTTTTACTTTGCAATATTATTACTGAACTGTTATATTTTCATCAATTTAATTCACTTGCAACACTAATGTAAGAGAATTTTCGTGCCCCAAAGGTCAGGCTCAGGAATGTTTCTTATTTCACTATTTACCTGATAGAACCAATTTATTAAAATAGCTGGTTGAAGGCGTGCCGATGAGAATTACTGCAAACGGGGGGTGTCTACAAATATTATTGAAGAAAAGGGGATGTTTTGGTAACAGATGCGTGTTTTACTACTATTTGCATGCCCTAAACTTTCGGAAAATGTCCTGAAACGTCCCTGAGTGTCAATACCAGCTGTTTCAAAGTTTTAACACTTGTACTGGGAGATTGCTCTATAATTCCTGTACCTATAAAGAATTTAGAGATTATTGGGTGTTATTTAATAGTAAACCAGTTTATTTAATATATAGCTACTATTTCCATGACTTGGACCATTAATTAATGCCCTAAAACACACGTCAAATTCCGCTTTTTGGCCAGCGGTTTGTTAAGGTATAGAAAACACCATGTAACTTTTGTGCCAATTGAATAATTTGCAATTACTTAGTATCTTGTGATCGAGGAAAAGACGATATATATTATTACTATTTTTACCCTGGCCTAAACACTCAGAAACTATACTAAAACACTTGTCAAAACAAAAATATTTCTCTATTTTTAAAAACTTGGCATGAAAAACACTCTGTACCTGCCATTAAAATAACGTAATTAGATATTACTCTGTGTAATATGGTAGCTGAAGAGATCCTTTAAGATGTATATACTGTTTCCTAATTTTAATCCTTCGGGAAATGTCCTAAATTCTCTATCAAACAACGCAATTTTTACAATTTTTTAAAACTTGGCGTGGAAAACACTCTGTAACTTCTATAATAATAACGTCATTTGGAATTCCTCAGTGTTATATGGAAGTTGAGGAGATCTTCTAGAGCGTACGCATAATTTTCTTCCTCTAATTCTTCAGGAAATGCCTTAAATTCCTAGTAAAACCGTGCATTTTTTACCATTTTTACAAACTTGGCGTGGAAAACACCCTGTAACTTCTGTACTAATAACGGTAATTTTAATTTCTCAATGTTATATGGTAGTTGAGGAGATCTTCTAAAAGATACGCACGATTTTCTTGCTCTCATTCTTCAGAAAATGCCTTAAATTCCCGGTAAAGCAGAATAATTTATACAAATTTTACAAATTTGGTGTTGAAAACACTCTGTAATTAACGTACCGATAACGCAATTTGGTATTTTTTAGCATCATTTGATAGATAAGAAATCCCTTTACAATATGCGCACCCTTTTGATCAACCAAACCTTCTGGAAGTGGCCTAAACTGCAATTATAATGATAAATTGACTCCAAGTTTTTGTCGAAAAACATAGTCGAAAGTATTTTTATAATATTTTTGATTGAAATAAACAACAAATTTTTTTTTGTTAAAATTATTTTGTGTCGAAAGACAGGGTCGAACTTTTAAAAAAAATTATTTTGTGTCGAAAGACAGGGCCGAACTTTTTCATAAAATTATTTTGTGTTGAAAGACAGGGTCGAACTTTTTTGTAAAATTTTTTGGGCCAAAAACAAATTTTTATTAAAAATAATTTTTGATCAAAACGCCGTAGAAAAGATTTTGTCATAAAAAAGTCAAATCTTTTCAAATACTTTTGTTCAAAATTAAAAGTTAAAATTGGCGGAGGCGCCTGACATTTTAATTTAGGGCTGTAAAAATTATTTAAAACTAATTATACCATTATGTTGAAAGTCTTTTAAGTACCTAATATATACAATTTTAAACTTAATTGTAGTTACTCTGTTTGCAGCTAAAAGAAACGTCAACTTCCAGCGATCCTTAATTTCCTATTATCTCAGAATCTAATAAAGATAAACAAAAACTGAATAAAGCGTAGTATTCAAAATAAAATTCTACATAAGATAAGATTTTAAAATTTATATTTTAAAAACATGGAAAAGTGATTTTCCGACGCGATTTCCTCGGAAACTATAAACGATAAAGAAAAACTTTTTGCATTTTCTTCATGCCATAACAAGAATCTAAAAGATGGCAGATTTAGCTTTTGATTCTAAGAAGTTGACAAAAACTCCTCAAAAAGAGTCAAGTGGTTACACTTGACTACTTTTTGGCCAAAAAAATTAATGTTGAGCTAGGAGAAAATGGAAAACGCCAATCGATAGAGTTTTCCATGGGGATGAAAGATATCGAGTCAGTTTTTTAATAACTCCAATATTTCCCAAATACATGGTGAAAATCAAAACCGATCAAATTGAACCACAATTCGGATTTTCCTGAAACTTTCCATTCTGGTGTAGAATGATGCAAGGAGCCCATTAATGCAACTTTTGTTGCGATAGCGTAATTAGTTTTTGAGTTATTGACCATTTTCAATAATTACGTAATTATGAAAATCTTAATTTTTTAAAGTGAAACATAATGTGAAAATTTATCCTGAATACGTACCTGAAATCCGTTTTTCCTTATCACTGGTTGTTTAGAAGATAATTGCAATAAACTGGATTATTCAGTTTTAAAGATTTCCATATGACAAAACATTTTACTAAGATTGTAAATAGGGCCTAGACGGCCCATGTTATAAAAAAGTGCTTCTAAAATAATCGATGTAAAATTAAATTAACTATCAGAATCCAAAAACAGAATTTCAAAATTCCAACTTTTAATTTTGAACATAAAAAAGAGAAATCTTTTGCCTTTTTTATAACGAAATCTTTTTCACGGCGTTTCGATAAAAAATTATTTTAGATTAAAATTGGATTTTGTGTTTCGATACAAAAAAATTTTAACGAAAAAGTTCGGCCCTGTCTTTCAGCACAAAATAATTTTATGAAAAAGTTCGACCCTGTCTTTCGACCAAAAATAATTTTAACAAAAAAAGTTCGACCCTGTCTTTCGACACAAAAATTTTTTTAACGAAAAGTTCGGCCCTGACTTTCGACCAAAAATAATTTTAACGTAAAAGTTCGGCCCTGTGTTTCAGCACAAAATTTAAAAAAAAAATGATAAAAATCCATTTTAACCATCATTTTAAGCATTCGCAAGGGATTAAAAAATCATAAAAATGCGCACGTTGTAAAGGATACCTGAAATTACCACAAAACAATAAAAACTCACAAATTGTGCTTAGCATAAATTTATTCCATTAACAATATACAATAATAACCGCATTAAATATATACATTTACAAGCGAAAGTTATAGATATCTTGTTTTATCCGTTCTTATTTAAATATCAATAAATATACAACCATATTTCTCATTTTTTCATACATACTGAGAGACTTTTACACAAATTTCAACTATATATCTACACATCATCCAGTAGAAGTTATACACGAACAAAGATCAATCAACTACGATGCTTTCGTCAGCCCTGCATTCTATCTAAATCGGCACAAAACAATAAATACGAAATCAATAACTTCCCGTGCTCGCATCCGGTTTTGGTAGATGATGATGACACAATCATAAAACTATCGTTGGAAACCCGTAATGTAAATCATAACAAAATTGTAAAAGCTATTCTCATATAAGTAGTTAATACCGTAATTAATACATTTACACACATATTATAATACAGTGCCAGTGCATATTAAGTGTTTTCATTTGTTTTTAAATCTTATTTGTACGTGTGCTTCCAGATCTCCACCTCCTCCGCCTCCTGCTCGTCTTATTTCGACATCCTTAATTCTTATTATTCTCAATTCAGCGTTAAACTTACTTATTAGTTTAGGGACTAGAATGATACACTAAAATGGTTTGAAGCAGTGGCGTGTGTTTGTCTATATCTCATGAGATGAATGGAATAAAATGATTAGAATTTGAGCCGCGCTCGTTATGGCGTGTGTTTTCCTTCGCATGGCAAATGGCGTTCCTTGTCGCTCTACACGTACTCGTACAGTTTCTTTTTTCCTAAACGTCACAATATAAAACTCTTCGCTAAGTTCAGCAGGCGAACGGAAATCCAAGCGTGACTACAACACGTATTACATGGGTTCATTTCTGCTTCAGCTAGAAGTGATTCGTTTATTACGTACTAGTTTATTTGGTGATGATCAGAATGCGCAATATGCTGATGAGTTTCGATGAGAATTATATATTCACTTGTGTGGTTTGGGCAAGGAACATTTATCTTGTTGCGTATTTCATACATAATTAGATTGCACGATTATGTTACGTATGCTTTTTTGTTTGGTTTTCTTTATTATAATTCTGTTCGTAGTCGTTAATACTTGAGTTATAGTTTGTTTCATATTTGAATTTCACGCGAGTGGCGCAACTGTCAACTGTCAATTATTTAACGGTTTTTAACGAACTTTTGAAAATCAGTTATCATTCGAACTCATCTTGACTACCAAACATACTGAAGTCAGGTCAGTTACGCAATATTCCTTAGCTCCTATTAATAGATAATTACGAGTATCAGTCGAGTAAAGCTAGAACGCGATGATTTTTCATTTTGTTGTGTTCAGCATCAGCTTGTTGTTGGTTGACTAGATTTACGCTTTCAAGAGCTGATTAGTTATATTTGTTTCTATATTAATTCCGGTGTGTGCGACCATTGCAAACATCCACGCATTTCGCCATCATTTTCGTCAATATTCCCCTCAACCAGACCAGAGTAGTCGAAATAAGTATATATGTGAATCGAATAGAAGGTTTTTTTTCGAATAACGCCTTGTTTTGTTCTGCTGCTAAGTAGATATGTTGCTTCGTCTTACAATTTCTCATCCAATAATGTCACTACTAAATGTACGCGATATTAATTATTGTTTCCTGCATCATATACAATAATATATACTTTGAAGCGTCGATTATATAGTCTCAACTCAAGTACGGTAATCGTAACGCAAAAATATCTCGTTCAGTCTTACAATGAACAACAATATTACATAGTATAAGCTATAGTGCGCTTAGTTGTTTTTGTTTGGTTTAATACTTAGCTCGTCTGTTTTAATCTGGATTGATACAGCGCCCTCTGCGCAGCACTTAAGCGTACGACTCGCTAAAGTGTTCGAAGATGTAATCGAACTGGCGGTTCAGGTTGCCGGTGGCGACGACGTCGTCCTCCGGCAGCTGAGGCATGCTGCTGTGGAATGGCGGAATATGATGTGGCGACGCGCACCAGTCGCTGTTGCCGTTCAGCGCGTTCATGCGATACTGCTTGCTGAACGACAGCAGAATGCTGCGGATCTTTGCAATGATCTCCTCTACTCAGGCATTCGACTCCTGCAACAAGCGAAAGCGGCGGTTGGTTTACGTTCGGATGGACTCGTGCTTACGGCGGACGGCTACTTTAAGATTCTCGAAGTAGTGCATGATCTGCTCGTAGTCCATGTCGAGCTGCAGGCCGTCCAAGCCGGCTAGATCAGCGCCTGTTTCGCCCTCCTCGGTGGGCTGCTCTTCCCCGCCGGTTTCCGAACTGAACATTGGATTACCGACGATTGTAGCGCGCTTTACTTCAGCGCTATTGCGATCTAAACACACAAAATATTGTAATAATTCATATCAAAATGGCGTTGGGTGGGAAATTGCATTACTTCCGTTTCGACTCGGTGACTTCGGATACTGCACAAACTCCATACTATCATCGCTAGCAGGCGTTTTATTGCGCATTACCACCACTGGAGAAGATGGCGGACCTGCTAGAGCCGCGGGCGACGCATCATCGTCAAAAACAAACGCGGCTGGAATGTCCCCGAACTCAGCCTCCTCGATGAGATCCTCATGCGAGTTGTTCAACCTCCCGCTGATGTCACCCGGCTTGCCATGCTTGCTGTTCCGGTGGTGGTGGTGATGGTGATGCTTCCGCGGCGACGGATCCATGAGATTGCGATGAGGTGGAACGGGCGGTTTGTACTCCTCGATATCCACCGACAATTGCATGCCATGAGGAGGCAATGGTGGCGGAGGAGTTGGTTTATTCCTACATTCAACGAATTCATCATAAATCAACATAAATCATCACGACCGAATAACTAAACATACCATATGTCTTGCTCTTGTAAACCGGATATATCAATGCTTACGCTTGTTGTCCGCCCACCAGCCTTGCTCTTGCAATATGTAGAACTGTCAATTGGAGGACGTTGTTGCTGCGGGGGTGGTGGCTGCTGGGAGTCGGGTGCGAAGCTGGTCTGCACGCAGTCGTCCGGATCGCAATAGTTCATGTTGAGCGGATTGGCGGTGATGCGTATCTCGTTCGTGTTGTTATTCACCACAGCCGAATTGCGATTCGATGCCGGTTCGAGCGTGGCGCGACCTGAATGCGAACGGATTTTAATAACGGACTCGGAATTTAAATACCAGAAAAGCAAGACGAAGAAGAACGATGGCTGCAAAATGCGAAACTAACTCAAACATACTTTCTCTCATACCTAGCCAGACCCAGTCGTGTGCGTTCGTGGTAGTTTCACGAGGCTTGCGATTTATTCCACCCGCTGATGGGGCAACGGGGACGGCGTGTAGTCCTTCAGCTGCTACCTCCGGCTTGAATTTCGATGCGTACACAACGCATGAGATCACAAACACCTACACAAACATACAAATCTTAACCTCACTTCTAAACTAGTAATAATAAAATATACGTACGGCGATAGCGAAGCAAAATGCGCCCAGTAAAACATACATGCTAATCTCCAATGGTGAGATTATCATGGTGGGTTGATGACGGGACGAACCCTTCGTACCTTGGTATTGCCTCGCTTGAACATTCGGTTCAATACGATCGTCATCTACCGGAGAAGAAATATATTACACCGGGTTGTAAAATTTGCGGTTATGTTAACATACCTTTAAGGATATCCGAAAGATCAGGGAAGTCTCTGCCTTTGGAGCCGGTGAAAGTACCTCCGTCGTTTTGCAACAGATCCGGTCGGTGAGACAGGTCGTTGCTGCTAAAATCGACGACCACGGACGCAGCTGCGGTGGCGAGCGGACCGGCCTTGGATTTACTGCGCACAGCCGCTCGACATTCTTCCGGCAACAACAGTGTCACTTGCAGTAAATCACCGTTACCCTCACCGACGGCAATAACTCGTGGATGACGAGATGCCACCATGGGCGCAAATGCAACCACCTCGGGATCTAAACTTTCCACCACAAGATGGTAGTCGGAATCGGCCACATCACGCAGCGGTGTTTTGCTACCATCAGAGAATTCCAACTCGATGTCTAACAGACCTTCCTAATGGACGTACACAAAAACGAAAAAAAGATACAACTGGGATTTATTTTATTTAAGAAGATTTGCACTTACCTGGTATTGGGCAGTTAGCTTCCGAGTCACGCTCGTCTCGGCAATGTAGCCGTTCTCAATCGCGCCGTCCGGCGAGATGTTCAACTGGAGGCCGGAAACGACCTGCACGGAGAGTCGGGATAATCCCACTTTGTCGTTGCCCACGCGTACTTCCTTCGCCCCGATGACGCGATTCGTAATCGGAGACAGCACCTTTAAACACCAAACATCAAAAATTAAAAACGGCTAAAAATATCAACAAACAAAGCCATACTTGGACTTCTGTGCGTCCCACACTTCGTCCCTGTAGAACTCTGCCATGCAGACTGGCAATGTGCACATCAGAGACGCGTAGCGATTGCAGCACCAAATCGGTGACTCTGAGATACGTGCGACGATTGATGAGGAACGTAGTGCGACCCGAGTCGTGATCGTTGGCGTTGAAACGCGCGTAGACATCCACGGACGTCTGCTGATAGCGCAATCGGCAGTTGGGGCGTTCGATCACGTTGCCGAGATCGTCCAGACTGCGATACGCCGAACCATACGATCGCTTCTTTCGTCGTCGGCTCGCTTTCGCATTACTGGAGGCGAAAGACAAGGCGGTGAGTGAAAATGTACAAAGTTGAAATTGTTTGCGACATTGCGACATACCTCGGTTGATAGTCCGGAACGCGCCATGACTTCAGCTGCGAGAGTCGCGTATCCGGAACTTGCAGGTCCAGCGGGAATTCCGGCATCCAGACGGTGAACTTGGCGAGACCGGTGTATGTGCCATACTTGACAAGCACCGAACCGTTGACGGAGCCGCGCGCCTCGCTACCATCAACGTACACCGAACTACACGACGAACTCACTTTCAGCACGCTGTCGTCCTCTGAATGGCACGAAGCTTGGAATGTCACGTCCGCCTCTTTGCCCGCCTGCGAGACGATGAATACCTTCATCGCCTGCGAGACTTGCCGGCCCGTCAACACCGCCGTGTTCAACACCTCCCAATTCTGCACGCAAACAAAACAAAGAGAATTCAAATGAGGTTATGTCATAAACAGTCACAACCTTCCACAGTATACACTTACTTTACTAATAGGTACGACAGCTTGAATATCATCCTTCTGAATATCCCATTTCGTGGTGGTTTTTGTTCCGCCCTGTCGATGCTCGACATTTGCGCCATTGTGCTGACTAGCCGGCTCCTCCGAGTGCGGCTCGTAGCGGGCGGACCACACAATCCGCGCTTCTTCCTCCGGCTCCTCGCTGATCTCCACCAGCCACGTAAACAGCTCCAACACGCTGTGAAACAAAAGAATGTGAGAACGCGCGCGGAACGCAAACATAAAGAAGGCTCTCGCATGGACAGCGTAATCTCTGCACGGATCGCCTAGCATAAAGGATGCGAGAATCCCGAGCAATTCATGGATGCAGTCGAGGTTTCTGGTTAGTTTCCTATCCGGACCCCAACACTATATGTACATGTATATATAACCAGAAACAAGTTGCAGCAAGTATAAGCGCGCAAGTTGCGGCTTTAATTCCGAATGGGAAATCCATTAAAGTATAGTTTAATAACGTCTCGAGGGGGCGGCAGCGAGTCGGTTTTCAATCGATAGCGCTTCCTCCCGCAGTTATAGTTCGTCCGGGGTTGACGCGCACACAATGGACATGATTTACTTTGCGCTATAAGAGCATTAGCGAAATGAAAATGATTAAAAACTTAACTGGTTTTCCATCATCTAAATTTCATTACTCTTATAAATCTAATTTTTTTAAACCAACCCTGACATTTATACGAAAAGTTCGACGTTTATAATTCAAACGTCGTTCAATATTTAACTTGTGATTTCTTGCGAGAACGCACAAACTAAAAAAAGAATCTAATTAAATTATAATCCGACGCTTTCGCATCGTTGTCATCGCGCGGGCGAACACTTCGACAGTTGGAAACCCTCGTTCGCGTTTCTTAATTGACGTCCGAAATGCGCCGCAGCGATTGCACAATCTACGCCCGCGCAATAACCTCAAAAGCTTCACGCGCTTAAACTTTCCTGCTAACACGAAGAATCCATCGTGCATTATCACTCGCATTAGTTTACGAGTTTGCAGTTGTGTTCACACAAGCATAACCTCAATTCAACGACTACTAGCAAGAAGATGGGTGGCGTGCTAGAATGTAGATTATGGCTTAGGGAGGTTTTCGGGTGTGTGAGTGCTAAAGCTAGTTAGATTTGTTAAAGTTTTCGAGCGTGCGCCCCGAACAGCTTGAATTTGTGTGTTTCCGTTCGCGAGCAAAGGATATAAATTACGCGCGATCTTAATAACTTACTCGCCGCCTCCGCTGGTTGCCGCGCTGCCGCTGGATGCCGTTGCGTCGGAGGGCGTCTGCTGGTCGGGCGAGTCTCTACGCACTGCGGTAACCGTTGCCCCCGTGTGCCGGGGGTTCGTCTCCACCGTGATGTTCCACGCACTCGGATCCGTCGCCACTGCGCTCAATAAACGCACTCCGCTTTTTACTCGTCCTCTGAAACACATAGAAAATACATATTAACATTGGCAACCCAATATACATATCCGCATGTCATATTATAGGTTATTTTAAAGTCGGCTTTGTATCATTATGCAAATTTCGTATTTATTTGAACAGAACGGATTATTAAATACGTCGAGAGCGAAAAAGTTTTATTTTTGTTTGCGTTTGTTTTCAGTGCGCTGAACTTTCCCGTGTGCCCGCGCCGGGAAAATATTTTCCGCATGGATTATAATGCGGACTTTGAGAGCCGGAATCCTCTCTCCGGAGGCAGCGAAATATATTTTTGCAACACGCTGGCAGCAGCCGCTGTGCCTTTAACAGCGTTCAATATTAAGATTAGCCATGAATAAATAAAATCCGCTTCAACTTGCGCATATTTTGCGTTAGTTTTCCACATTCAAACATTGCATACTATTGTTAAACTTAATTCAATCCTGAGAATTTATTTGTTGTAAATTGATGGCGCGTTGTGTGCGAGCAGGCGTTGAGTAATTGGTTGCCTAACGCAAATGACAGATGAAAAATACGCGAAGACACATTCGAAGACAGTTGCGGGTTCATTCGGTCGGTTGTACTGCGATCAATCATGTGTTTGTTGTTGAACAGACCGAAGAACGTAAAACGAACACGAGCATTATCTTTCATTCAATTGTCGCGCGGCGGCAATCAATAAAACCAAGCAATCGTATCAATTACGCGCGACAACAAATCGCGCCAACGAATGATCGCATTACAAACATCTTATTGCTTATTTATTCGTTTTATAGTTAATAAACAATCATTGACAATGTGTGTTATGCGATATTCGCAAAAGCCTAGCATTGATTGACGCTTTAAACCGGCTGTCGTTGGATATTAACGGCGAAACAAAAGCTGGAATATTCGTGGCTTGATTTACAGTCGAACACATCGAGTGTGAGGTTTAAGTGCAGCGGGCGATAATTGTCCTCCCGATGCTCGAATCCGCCATAACCCACTTCTGTCACTTATTTCATGTAATGGGAGTCCCCGACGCAATGCAGTTTATTTACACCGCGCGCGCCGTCGGATCTTTATGGGCTATTAAAAATAGGCTGCTCGTTCACACAGTGAAATAAGAAACAAAAAGGCGGAATGGAAATATGCGCATACAAATATCAAAGCGTACACGCCGAAATATCAACACTTGAGTTGATTGGACGCAAAATGAATACAAATTAATAAAATGCGCGCCGTCACCAGATGTTTGCCGGCTGCAATGTGCATCGAGAGTGAGTCAACATGCGCATTAATTTTTCAATTTATATTCGCTCGCAGTGTGTAAACGCTGAGCGCGCGTAAAAATGTTTAATGCGAACTTTAATTGGCGCGCCCGCCTGTGATGTAAGATGAGGTTTAATTTTCTTTTGCGCGAGGTTATGGCACACCGAGTGTATGTGTGTATGCATGTAGTAAATTTATGAATGTCGTACGGAATGCGGTCAGCGCCGGAAATAAGTAAATTGTGCAGCTATTTCTGACGTTTCGCGTATTCTCGCAACCGCTAAGTGCATCCATCTCGCTTATGCAACCAAGTATACACCGTACCAAATTGGTTTTCTGCACGCTTGGTGGTGATATTCAGCTAAGGAAGTTGGCCGGCGCGGAGGAGGGCGGTGGTTTAATCCCGACGCCAGTCTGAATAAAACACTCGACTCCCATTCCCATCTCTCGAGAGTCTGGGACTAACAGTCAAGTCTATTTCGCATTATCGGCTCGACTGAACTAATCACTGCCTTCGCCGTTTCGGTCGTTTCCGAGTGGAGGTTATGCGGAGAGTGGATGGCGAAGCACATCGACAGTTCGGGAAATTCGTTCCCCCACCCCCCTCTTGAACGACGTTCATTTGTTACGTTTGTTACCGAGGCGTTTTCGCCTGCCATCCGGCGAAAAATGTGTATGTATGTGTGAGTGGGTAGTTTCACCGCTGGAAAACTATCGGGGTTTGTCTGCGCGAAATAAATAAACGATCCCTATACGAGTGGAAGTAATCGAGTGCCCTATTTAGAAATAAATAACCTATCGGAGACGCAGTCGCGAGGCGAAATCGGCGAATGCGAAGCAAAAAAAAAATCGAAGCAAACTTAAGCGACGACGACTCTTGGTTATTCTCGAGTTTCGCGTTGATGGCGGAGCATAACAGGAAATTGCTTTTAATCCGAGCGACGAGGATACTCATACCTACGATCTTCGTTACACCCGCTTGAAAAAAATGTGAAACATTTACTTCGACAACGGAATTCGCGAAAAAAAAAGAAAAACAACTTGCGGTATTCCAACATTGTACAACTCGAATTTAACTCAAAACAAGGCTATAAAGATATCGCGCGAAACAATTTTGAGGTTAGGTTGTTAGTCATTACCACCTATCTCAACATATACGAGTACTTTTAGAATATAAGGAAGAAAAAAACACAAGAAGAAGAAGAAAAGTTAGTGTGCCAGCTTGTGACGATATTTCGTGGGCGAAGAAAAGCGGAGGTGTAAATATAAAGTTAAAGTTTCCGTCGAATAAAAAATGTACCACCCCCTAACTTTTACGAATTGTGCGCTGTGTTAGAGTGGGGAGTAATTTCCCTAAGTCGCCGACTCAAGATGCAAAGATGGAAGATTGTTGGCGCTACAACACTACTCGAAAAAAGGGAAAAACTTGGTGTACACCGCGATGAAAATGTATAATTTGCATTTTGCGTGTGCTCGACTTAATTTTAATCGATACCAGCCTTGCATGCGGGCGAAATTTTCTTGTAAATTTATACCCCTACCTCGATCACCCACGCTCGCGCGTTTTTTTTATGTCTTCCGCGTTTTATTTTATTTCGTATTTCATGCTTTATTCCAATTGTTTTCGAGTTTTCCGTAGTGCACGACGTTATCGACGTGGAAAAATTTAATAGTCCGAGAAATTCGAAACGAGTTCCACCGTCCCGCTTTAAGCTTTATTTACCGCCACCATATATTGCGAATGGCGACCGGGAACGATGTTGAACACATGTGCTCTGCCGGTGCCATATTTCTTACTTTGTGCGCAAAATCGGCGTGTGAAAAATTCAGGCGTGTCATGTTTTCGGAACGCTTAACGACCTCAACAACACTCTGTATGTAATGTTATTCTAGTGGCCTACTAAGCACTTAGGAAAAAGTGAGGTTAGTAGAAAATTAAATTGTGAAAATAACATTACCGAACAATGACGGCCGTGACGCTCTTGGCCTTCTCCACTTCAACGAACACAGGGATGTGCATCCTCGATAGCGGAAACAGAGGCGGATGTGGAATGAGTATGCGCAGCGCGTCGACTAATTGCAGCTCCTTGTAGGCGGCCTTCGCTGGGACCAGCGGCACCAATCCCAATACCGTCGAGGGTTGTAACTGCATTTGCGGTTGACAGCCGCCTTCATCCGGCCGTGGTTCTTGAATTGAATAGGCGACCTGTACGAGTTTCGGCGGTGTCTTGACCACTTTACCAAGGCGGCCATCTTTGTCCGGTGAAGGTAATGGTGGCCACCAACTTGATGGAATGGTTATCTGCGCTAGACATACACCATCCGCCCCTTCGGGACTACACGCTGCTGAGAGGGGTGCATGTGTGCCCATTGTAGCGTGCAACACGATGCACACCTGATGGTGGCGTGCCATCAGGATATGGCGACGGTTGCTGGTGTCGGCGCCGGTATGGAACAATACTCGCAGGATGGGACTATCGCGCGGTACTTCACCACGCACAATATGCGCCGACATGTCCAAATGGTGTGTCGCCAATTCCTGCAGATCTATACTCGTTCCTGCAAGGAATGCGGGAGTAAATTAAATTTAGTTGCCTGCTGGAGCAAATAATTAATTAAACTTCCGGTTGGGAAATGTGTTTTGTGCTATAATTTCTTTGATTGAAACAAAAAATTAATGAAATTTAATCTTAAATGAACTTTCCACTATAGGCAACCCAAACATCAACATCAGTTATGAAGTGATCGTATTGTGTGGTTATGTTGTTGTGCGAGTGTGTTTTAACTGAAAACAAATATTGACAAACCTGTTGTGTTGAGCGGAATCGGATCCGGAACGACATAGCGCGCTGGTACCGTCTGCTTGGTGCTGAACGGGCCATAGGTGGCACGTACGGAGATCGGCTGCGAGCTCTGAAAGACGGTGAAGCGATCCACCGCGAGCAGTGCGCCCTGCCCCGTCCCACCGGTTGTCTCCTCGACGCCAGCATTGATGCCCGCCGGCGCCGCATAGTGCTGCCTAGGTGACTGCTTTAGGAAAAACCCACCGTCTTTGTTCTCGAAATGCACGTTCACGCATTTCACACAACCTGCAACCGAAAAACAAACAACCACATCAAATTAACTTCCTCGTTTCTTGCAAAGAAAAAGAAAATTTAATAAAACACGCACATTAAGCCTATAACGATCCAGGATCAGTCTTAATTAATTAATAATGTAGCCAGAACTCCAAACTCACAAACAAGTTGCTCGGTAGCAGCTTGGTAGCTGCTCATAATTACGTCGTATAAATAAAACCCCAATTCGCTAATCGCGGAGGAGCAGAGCCGGCTTAGAATATGACTACAAGGACGCACAAAACGCGGGTCTTATCCTGGTTACGCGTGCTTAAACTTTGGCAATACATTGTGTGAAAACGTCTGAAGGCCTACACAGCCTACACAACATGAAAGGGTTTTATACAAGGGAATTCTCCAAAGGGAATGGTGAACCGAGTCTTACATCACAAACGCACAACTGAAACGGAAGGGTGGAAGTGGGGGAGAAAGCAGTCAAAATCCAAAGGAGCTCGTATGAGGAGATAGAGAAGTCGCAAAGGTGGAAAAGGTTTTCGGGTCAAACTATTAGCACAACTTGCAGATGGCGATAACCCAGATAGCTTTTTGTCGGCGATTTATGATCGCCTGCACGCAATCCGCATGATCATTCAATTATCAAATACTGATACAGATAAGGTAAGGGGTGGGGGTAAATGAGTCAAGGCAATATCCTTGCGTGCTGCAGTGATAGCAAATAGCAAATGAAATAAAGCTATAAAACATTTAGGTTAGTTTTTTATAAATAGGAAAGGATAATTTGATTTTTGACAGTCAGCAGACTAAATATAATTGGGGAAAAGTTGTCTATTTTAGGGTTTTAGGGATAAGCTATTTTAAGGCAAGGAAAATTGATTAAAGTAAAATTATCTGGAAAATTTAGAGAGAATTATAAATTGAAATCAGTAAAAATGCTAAAAAAAATTGGAAAATTCGTTGTAACTTTAAAACTAAAAGTGATAAAATAGTGTTTTTTAATTTAGGCTTAGATCTCAAAAGGGACTACAAGATCCGCAATACAAAAAAAAAAAAATTTTGTAATATTAGACCTAAAATTTGATTAAATTGAAAAAAAAGGTAAAACATAAAAATGAAGATATCTCCAAAACTAAAAGAGATAATGAAAAACTCTGTGCATATATAACAAAATCCTTAAAAACACTAAAAATCCTGATTATAAAAAACCGAAATAATTGAATATTTAATCAAAAGTTTGAGAAATTTCCCGAAAAAAATTAAAAATCTGCGAAAAATTATCAAAATATCAGATTTAAAACAAAAATAGAAGATTCTCCATAAATGCTATAAAATTTCCATGATATAAACTTATATTCCACTTAAATTTTAACGAGCCTCCTTAAAACAACATAAAATATCGCCCTGGTTTATCATTTACAGTTCGAAAATATGTATATCGGATTATAATAGAAAGCGCATTGCGTCGTTTGGGCGCTTTGTTCGCTGATGTATGGGAGAGAGCGAGCCGCTCACTTGAAGCACACGGCCGGAGACTTAATTACCACACGCTGACAATACGGCGGGCTAATTGTGCGGAGCGCAGCGTGCGCCATATCACAGAAATAAAACGCGCGATGTGTACAGCCCATCGCTTTATCATGAGCGGAGCGCGGACTCGCCTGGCATGTCTCTGCATGTCTGCACGTCATGTACAGCAACAACAGCGCATTTAATTTAATTGCGCGCCTCCACCACCCGCGCAGCCCGGTCGGAATACTGATAATGATAAATCCGCGCGCGTTCAATCAATTGCGCGAGCGCTAGAGGGATTTACGCGAGCAAATTTATAGACATAAGCTCCTCCTGTGTGTTTGTATTTTGAGCTCGGAGCGGAAATGCAGAAAATGTGCGAATGCGCGAAAATGCAGCGAGTAATCGCTGCAGGCATCAACGCATTAATAAGCATTAGCAGCAGAGGGTGCTATTCTGTTTAGCGTTCAAAAACGACGTCAAAGTCGAAGAAGTTGTGAAGATGGCGAATGCAAATGCGATACAAAGTAGCCAGGGAGTTAAATTCGGCGTGATAATTAAATTGAGCGCCGACAAAACGCGCGACGGAGCGCACAAAACATTTCGCATTCATCGGCGCTAGGGCTTCACACGAGACGAGACTGGACGATACTATCAAAGGTATCGTCTCGGTCTCGGTATCGTCTCGCAAAAGCGATACGAGACCGAGACGATACGAGAAAAGTCTCGGTATCGTGTGAAGCTTTAAGTAGAACTCAGTTTTAGATCTTTGCAGTTCAAAAGTTTAGTCATTTAATTGCTAATTGCATGTATTGTAAAGTAAATCCAAAATACATACATAGTTTAAAATATTAATTTTTAATTGCATCACTTTTAATTGAAAATATATTTTTTAATGTTTCAAATTTTAAAACGTTAATGTATACTAGGGTACAATAATCGAGTTGATTTGTGTTGAAAGTAAGCGGCGCACGTCTACAATTCCTAACTTACCCAGATGTATACAATATCTTTGCTTCAAGAAGTACAGAAAAACACAAAAATATGTCTCCGGATGTGTAAACAAAGACAAAATTTTCATAAAACTTTCAAAAAGTCAAAAAGGTCATGATATTCGGTTACTGACTTGTTATTTTGAATATACAAAAGAAATATTTCACAGATGGTCATATATTGGATTTCATATATTGGACCTTTTCCCATTTTTCTAATAACAACTTCATAAAAAAAAGTAACGAGACCAATAACGAGACCAAAAACGAGACTCGGACTGTGGTATCGGTATCGCCGAGAAATTGATAAAACACGTCTCGTCTCGGTATCGTCTCGCTTTTCCGAGACGAGACCGAGACGATACGAGAAAAGTCTCGGTATCGCGTGAAGCCCTAATCGGCGCGTCGTCATAATACGAACGTGCAGAGCAAACAGGATGAAAATGAAGAAACAGGAGTCTGTGGAACCCTTTAAATGCGCGCCCGCCAAACAAACAAACAAACAACACGCCGAGGGAACAACTGACAAACAATGGCCCGCGAGGAGTCTTTACACTCTCGCAAGTCACATGCGTACATTAATGGCGTACCTTCACTTGTTCGTTGCTCAGTGGTTTTGTAACAAATGAATGGCGGCAGCGGCGGGGACCGTCGATAACGCGTTTCATTCAATACTAACCTCATTTATTATTGAGAGTGTAAAGAGACGCGACACGTGCACGCTCTTAGGGCTTAATCGATCGTAAAACGCTGCCGGTTTTATTTTTATCGAGAATTAATTACGTCAATGACGAATTTAACTGAGTGCACTTTTCGTAAACATTCCATTAGCGCGCGCGCGCGCATGCGTATGAAATGTCAAGTGTTTTCTTTCTTCACGACACGAACGTAAACGAAACACGTATTACATTTTGAGGTTATGTCGTGTCGCCGGCTTTTTACTATGCAAGTAAGTACTTAAAGTATCTTCTTGCTTTCTGTGTATTTTTTCGTCTTTGTGGCGTTTTTCGGAAATTCGCTTCGCTTAATAAATGCGCGGTGGTGGTAAAACGTTGTAAAATGCAAAAAGCCGCCTTGACATTCACTTCCATCTTCACCCTCGCGCTGCTGAATTTCGTTTTATTTTTTTATATTTTTGCGCCTCAAGGCGCTGGTGTTGAGTTCAATTCGACGCTGGCTTAGCGCGCCCCCCGGCTTAGAAGCGCCATATTTTGGTATTAGATATGCGCGGTGCGTGCGGCCCACATTTCGTGTTTTTTTACAAGTTTACACACAGTTCACACGCAGCATTCCCCGCAGAGGATGTTGATGTTGAGTCTCGCGCGACACAGGACGATTCTGACGATGATTGAAGACTGAATGTTGAACGCGCTTACAGGCGAAAACGTTGTGAATATTTCCCACAGATTTGCGACGACGGCTGCCTGTCTGTTCAACACTCAACCAACATAACCTCAACACTCTCTCATACATTCGTTTATCTCGGTAAAGCTCAAGAAGCTCGAAGAAGAAAGGAACGAAATCTCATAACCCGGTGTGCCGACGCAATCCGTTTATGTACGATTGTAAAAATGGAAATAAAGAAATTGTAAAATTCTGCGCATAAAACATCCACACAGTTTACTGCTGTACTCCTAGACAACACGCAACCCAATATACAGAATGGTGTATACGTGATTGCATACGATTCCACCCGAATAACCTTCAACGTATGCTCTCGCGAATTATCGATTGGGGTGAGCGTCGCGAAATTGTCTAATGACGACTGCCACGATTTAATAACTCTGCAGACCGAGCGCAAACAAACCAGACTAGACGATTAGCGGTTGGTGCGTTGCTATGACTGCACATTGCACCAGTCTACATCTAGTTGAAATTCCGTCGTCTGCCACAAACAACTGAATTAAGAATACTGCACTACGATAACCTAACCTCTAAAATGTTAATGTAAGTGAATGAATGATCCTGTAGCACATACATGAAGAGTGCACTTACTTAGTTCATACTTCATATTTCTAAGTGCCAGGCGAGATGAGCTTTATGTTTGTTTACAGTTTGTCATGTGAGATATGCTGGCATGTGATGGGATGCGTCAAAGCATCTCAAAGGCCTGACGACTTCATGATGATGAGACTTTTACACATATGTTCCACGAGAGCTTTTTAGCTGTGTGAAAATGTGTAACTACATACAACTTAATTTTAATTTAATCACCACACAAAAAATTATTTCCTTTTTTTTGGGGTTTAGGTGTGTAAAAATAGCTACTAAACGAAAATAACCTCAAAATGAGTGTTGTTTGTTTTTGTTTACAAGTATACGCATAGCATAGCATAGCGTAGCATGAAAATTAGGAATTTCTCCCCGAAGACTTTATTAAGATATTAAATTATGTAAAGCACTCGCGTCGACGACATGCTCTGTTTCCTTCGGCCCCCAGCCAAGGATGTCAGGACAATATATCCTCGAGGTGCGAGCATTTAATGAAGATATTTTCATTAGTGCGAGTGCGGGCGCCATTATAAACATAATGTTGTAACGCATCGCGCATGCAATTTTATTACGAGTTTTAAGTTCCTTTAATGGCCTTAAACACGTTGGGTGAGTGTGCTGAGTGTGGGGGATAATTCATGAATATAACTTATGGCCGATGTAGGTACGAAGTTTAAGGAAATTTATGTTATTTTATTATTGAAGTTTTTTGGTGCGGATGGTGGATGTTTCAAAGTCTTTATTATTCATTGGCCCCCTAAGTCCTGGGCTCCCGGTTTGCGTTCTTTATCGACGTGCTCCTCTTGTTCGTGCCGGCTCGTGAATTATAATTCGAGAGGGTAATATCGTAAAAATCATTTTACTTATAGCCCTCTCTACATTCTAACTCGTATAATAAATGCGAATGTGTTTGTTACGCTTTCACGCTTAAACTGCTGAATTAATTTTGATAAATTTTGGTACAGAGGTACTTTTGACTTAGAAGAAACAAATAGGCTACTTTTTGTCCCAAAGGTATAACCTAAAAGGTGTAAAATAAAAGATTAAAGTTGTTATGGAGATTTAATCATAGTTATAGTTGTATAATTCGCATCTAGATGGCGTTATTAGCATTTCTCACATTTTTAAATTTAAATTTAGAATTTTATTGCGACTTCGAGCCGGTAGTGATTATAAAAATGTAATTCGCTTCTACTCTCTTGTTCTAGACATAGTATGGGTCAATTCTATCAATAAGATTAGCAATTTTATTTAAAAGAAATAAATTATATAAAGAATTTCTAATAATGCACTTCAGCGCGCCATCTCGGATTCAACTATTTAACTATAACTACAATTGAATCTCAATGCCAACTTTTATCTTATAGAAAAACGCTGTCTGTAGGGTTTTCCCGGCAATTATTCGAATTTTTCTCGCCGTAAAAACCATCCTTGGACTTTAACAAACATTTAAAAAAAGAATTGGCCATATTGGCCTAGGCGTTGTTGTGTTATGCGCTTACCAACAGATTTTGCCAATAAAATGTCCACGAAACATGAAAATAATTGCTTAGCCTACTTTTATCAAAATCTACACGAAAAAAACTTGTATAAATTGTTTATGTGTGAAAATGTGTCGATATATTTATCGTGTTAAAATTGCCAGAGCGAAACTCGTCAATGTCATTATATAGTTTTTGTTCGCGCTTTGGTTGGCCGGCTTTCAGCTCATCTCATGGACATAATTCGTCAGGGATCGGTTTCCAACTGCCCATTCCACGGATGCGTTTTTCACCATCCCCGAGAGTTCGAGGGGCGCCAAGTCAGTCGAGAAAGATCGATATCGCGAGTCGAGTCGAGTCGCCTCGTTTTACATCCGACTGTGTGAGGCGTTTGCAGTGTGCACAAGCATACACCGATATTACTGTTCCGCTTGAGCCGCGCTTAGACGAGACCTAGACATTCCTCCCAACAGAGGGTTTGATGGTAAAGGGCCACTTACGACCGAGTACGCATCACATCGGAATTAGGATATGGATATCTGAATACTCCCGGATATTTCGTGCTTGTTTGAGCACAGAGATAAATTACCCCTTACCCGCCCGGCTCTGCTCGTTCACGTGAGGGTTATTATAACCAACCCGACGACCCGGCCACTAAGAAGAATGAGTTTCGCTGAAATCTCGCCCAAATCCGTAATATTACATTATCAAACACCACGAATGGTCCAAATGTCCATCCCTGACCACCATAATGACCCATCGCACCCTCTCCAATGGTGTGGGGAAGTGTGTGCGGAGGGGTAGTACACACTCCGCTCCTCGACCGCCGCCGGTGTCAATTTGTAAACGCGTGCCGCGATGCGGGAAACAACTAAACCGAGTATAATTAGATCATCCGCAGCGGCACGTGAAAACACTTGTTGTTTATTATGTGTGTGCGCCAGCACTGCAGTCCCCAATATACGGAGTATATTCGGTGTAAGAGAAAGAGAGGGGTAATTTGCTCCAACTTGAAGCACCTTCATTCCGAAGTGAAGCACACATTCTTTGTGTGAAAACAATTCTATTTGACTTTGCCTGGAGGAACGCGTCGCGGAACACAATGCGCTTCCTTCCGCGAGTTGCGAGCAGTGCTTACACGCGTCGGAGATGTACCACAAAGGGAATTGTGAAGGATGTGTATGTGTTATGCTTCTCTCGAGGAAAGAAACACTACCAGCTTCCGGGGACTGCAGCAATTATAATCTTTCATTTTCTATGTTTTCGAAACATTAAATTTTCATATTAGAAAAAGTTAAAAAGTTGATATTTGTATTTATTTGAAGAGAAAAATAGTTCAAAATTGAATTTTAATAATCTACTAGCTTTTGCCCGCGACTTCGTCCCGGTAGTGTTAAGTAAAAATGTAATTCGTTTTTAGTCTCTTGTTCTAGACATAGTAGGGGAAGGTAGCATAATTTGGACCAGCGCCTAAGTTGGACCACCACGATATCCGCGGACTGTTGAAGTTTATGCAAAAATTGACTGGCCCCTTGTTTTACTCGTATTTATAAACAATTAATGCAACTATTTGGGTTAAAACTTGCCGCGTGCTTTCGTCGTGACAACAACTTCGTGTATCATTGATTATCAAATCTATTATAACGACGTAAGTGCAAGAGCTGTCAAGCCGTTAAAACGTTAGTTTCACCGATTATTATTTTATCATCAGAAAGCTTCTTTATTTATCTATAATTTATAGTATTAATTTTGAGAGGTTATGTTATATTAAGATTGTCGTTGACAATTAAATAAAAATTCTTCAAGTTGCCGAAGTTGGACCGAAGACAGGCACCGGGGTTTTAACAGGGAAAACGTATATCATTTTTTCGACCTCCTAGAAAAGCTTGTGGACGAGCACAAATCTTCGAAATGATCCACTGTATGAAATGCCGCACTTTGGTTTATACAAAATGTGCTTGTGTTACTGCTAAAACTAAAATTTACTATTGTGTTAATTGCCGTTAAAAAAGCATGGTCCAATTTAGGAAACCGCGCGGTCCTATTTAGGAAACCGGTTTCTTAATTTGGACCAAAAACACAATTTTTTTAAACTGAAATTTGATGGGTATAAATATAATTTTTACTTAAACCAAAAATATCATTTTGTTGGTAAGCCTTGTGAGTTACTTTTCCGCTACTTAATTTTTATTGACAGTTTATATGTGGCTCTATAAATCAAAAAATATAAAAATGGTCCAAATATGGCTACTCTCCCCTATGTGTCAATTATATCAATAAGATTTGCAATTTTATTTTAAAGAAATTAATTATACAAGGAATAGCTAATAATGCACTTCAGCGCGCCATCTCGGATTCAACTATTTAACTATAACTATGATTGAATCTCAATGCCAACTTTTATTCTATAGAAAAAGGCTGTCATTAGGGTTTTCCCGGCAATTATTCGAATTTTTCTCGCCGTAAAAACCATCCTTGGATTTCAACGAACACTTTAAAAAAAGAATTGACCAAATTGGTCTAGGCGTTGTTGAGTTATGCGCTTACCAACAAATTTTGCGATTCATTTTTATATTATAGATATTTAGTATTTCGATATAAAATTAAGTCAGGTTAGTTAGAGCATGTATAACTCAAGAACAGCTGGACAAATTTTGATGATCAATGATTTTTTGGATTAATCTCCACCCCGACTAGCAGAATAACTAAGAAAATATCTAAAATGTTGTCTTAAAGGGTGTTAAATAAGGGATGAAAGTTGGTGTAGAGATTCAATCATATTTATAGTTACATAATTGAATTCTAGATGGCATTAAAGTGTATTATTAACAATTCACATTACTTTAAAATAAAATTGCGAATTTTATTGATAAAATCGACAAATACTAAATCCTGAACAAGAAAATAAAAACTAATTACATTTTCTCTTCTCTGTATTAATTCCAATCCAAAATTGAATGACATAAGGTTTTGATTGAGAAACCTCCCAAATACGAAACAAACAACCCTCGAAAATCACAATGCACACAATGATGTAATATGAATCACAACCAACCAATTAGAATAGTCAAAACGTAGAGATACGCGACATACGCGAGTTGGATTAGTCAGATGCTTCATCTGCACACGCGGCACTCGGAATGCGGAGACGCCATCATCTCCCAAGCGTGTGGGATTAAAACCGTATGCAGTAAGTACGCTGGCTGTGCTTTCTGAGTGTACGTGCGCGCACATCCTTACACCGCGAGCGAGCAGCGTGATTAACATTAAACTCTCCGGTTCATCTGGAGCCGAACTAACGAGTCCCACAAGTCGTATACACACTTACAAAAGGTGCGCTTTGTGGCAGAGGAAGAAACTGAGAAGATGTGTGCATATGCATGTTACATATTGTAAAATGAGCAAACAGAAACCCAGCCACGCGCGCGTAGGTTGCAGCGCGCAGAGTTGATGCACTTTTCACATTCAACGATAAATAATTGACTCTTTCACTCGAAGGGAGCAGTAGTGTAGTTCTATATAGTTCTCTTCCTGACTGAAGTGAAACCTCGCGAGGTCTTGCCTCGAATGAGCATTTCACGAGTGCTTGTTGTGCATTTAGCGGTCGTTGCGTTCGGTTATAGGTAATAAAGTGCCGGTGCTCTTCGGTGCCCGCGTTGTTTCTGGTCAAAGTGGGGCCCCGGAGTCGGAGAGCAAACAATAAAGGAAATAACGCGCCCATTTATCAGACAACTAACAACTAACAACGCTTCGACATGCGAGGATACTTGATTTATATGAGCTTTTACTTTGACATTTAGACTTCAAAGCGTACAATTTACAAAAATTTTATTAACGTCACCCCTCGGTATTTAAAGCAAAAAGTCATTATTTCAGATAATGTGTCATCTGCGCTCCCCCATGAAGAAATTCTAGGTTATGTCATGTTCCGCACCCACATGTCGCCGTCCAGTTAGCCAACCAAACAGAAAAAAAAACGAAGACGAAAGAGGAAGGAAACGAAATTGATTAAAGTAGTGAATTGATATATGGCGCACACAAAGGGTAGGAATTGTAGAGAAGAGGGTCTCGTCGCCAAACAACCCCTATTGTGTGCATGCGGTGTGAGGTCACCTCTTCTTTTTACTATCGAGTGTGACGTCGTAGTGATCGCAGCCAACACCCGAAACGCATCAATACGTATACGAATGCTAAACAAAGTATGCCGCAATTGAGCTTGAGCGTGCCGGAATAACAAACAGCGAGTCGTCAAAGCTAATAAAGTCGGATTTGAACGTATGTGTCTCTCCAAATAGGCGGTGTCGATAAAAGCTCCTTTGTTCTTTTATCTATCACTGCATAAAACCAATGTCACGATCTCCACTACTACGCGAAGACTTGAATTGAATATCAAACGCAACAATTTTATTATGGTGTGTTTATTGCATTGATTACTAATAATGAATGATGTGTTGCCTATATCACGCATGACTTGTCATGCGGCTAACTGAAGCAGAAAACGTGCTCGCTAGACGACGCGCGCGCACACAGGAAGCATCCGCCGGAAGTGCAACCATATGCGGCGCGGTGCATTGATTAAATCACGATGATGAACGCAAAAAATATATATAGTCACTCGCCGCACGTACTATAAACTACAAATTTGCATCGTTTTGACCGAAGTTAGTTAGTGCACTTGGCCGCCAGAGTAATAACCCACGGCATGAATATTCAAATTGCTTTTCACGCTCACGTGCATTCTCCACCCTCGGAACGTATTTTCCGTGTCACATGTAATTCTATATATATATAAAAAATTATATTTTAGTTTTCAGTTAACTGCAGCGTGACACGAGGATTTCACCCGTTTTAGTGTTTTTGAGGTTATGTGAACATAATTCAATTTAATTTGCTTCAGTCACAAAGCGCACTTAAAAGCGCTATGATATGTTGGCTTTGGAGGCTTTAGAAGCTTTATGCGAGCGCATGAAATTCATTCAATTTTTTTTATTGACTAAACACCCTCTGATGTATCCGTTGAGGGTGTATGGGGTGCGCGTGGTACATAAATAAATTGGATATTGATGTGTTTGAGTTTTGTAATCCGTGTGTTGCGCCGGCCGTTTGCGCATTGTCATCCTCGCAAATCCTTCGGGATTAACGTCTTTGTGCCTATCTAATGTTATCATCCCTTTAGGCCCTTGCGCACGACAAATAACGTTCGCGCACATGTTGTGCAAGAGTTTAAAATGAGCAAACGAGGGCACAAAGCGTGACGAAAATGACTCAACCCTTAAATTATCAATGTGATGGGGGGAATCGAGGCGCAAATTATAAGCGATAGCGCCTAATTAAATTGCAGTGGTGCTGCGCGGTGTGGGTAAATGACGCGAAGGGCGACCGGAGTGAAATTCGATTTCGATGATTGGACGATTTTATTCGGCCGTTAATGAGCGTTTGCGCTCCCGAAATTGCGAATAACCGCGCGCGGTGGAGAGAGTGAGTTTGATATTCCATCAAATGGTGAAGGGCCACACCCGAACGAACGCAAACAGATCGCGTTTCCGTGTGCAATTCGCACTGCGCGCCAAAAAGGACCCGACAGTAACCGAACGGAAAAGCTTTCAATTAATTTGCGCATACGAACGTCAGACCGGTATGCGTATTTTATTTTCGAACGCGTAAACAATTTTCACACCCAGGGCATTTATCTCCGACTGCCTTCTCTTATCAAATGTAGCCGCTACGCACCGCCAGCTATCTCGCAATGCCCGGCTGGACCCATTTATAACCTCCAAATGTTTATGGATTAGCAACCCAGCGAACACGGCACCGCAACAACAAAACAAAAGGTTTCGCTGCGGATGCAAATGTAGCGTTGGCGCGTACGGCGTGAAATTTCCATATGGAAAATGTTTTTCCGGCGCCGGACAGTTTTCCGGCACGTAATTTAAATTTACGTGCGGTCAGCGAGGTTTACCGGTGAAGAAATCCGGATTTAAACTAGCATAACCTCAGATAACCTAAAAACTTTCGACGTAAATCAAAGTCTCATAATGCATATTAACCTTTATGAGGCTATAAATTAATCCCGGGCATACTACTATCAGGTAGGTTACATGTTCCATATTCAGAGCAAGTTGTTACTTAGAACGGTGTCATCAGCGAATTGGGTACAATTAACTGCGAACTACGGGACGCTCATTATTAGCAAATCAAATAACGTCCTACTTTATATTAATCTTATATTTATCTAATAAACACGGTATGTTATGTTACGCTCTTTATTATTTTATCATTTATATTATAAAAATGAATCGTAAAATTTGTTGGTAAGCGCATAACTCAACAACGCCTAGACCAAGTGGACTAATTCTTTTTTTAAATGTTCGTTAACGTCCAAAGATGGTTTTTACGGCAAGAAAAATTCGAATAGGATTCGAATTCGATGGGATAAAAGTTGGCATTGAGATTCAATCATAGTTATAGTTAAATAGTTAAATTCGAGATGGCGCGCTGAAGTGCATTATTAGCAATTCTTTATATAATTAATTTCTTTAAAATAAAATTGGGAATCTTATTGATAGAATTGACACATACTATGTCTAGAATAAAGGAGTAAAAACGAATTACATTTTTATTAAACACTACAGGGACGAAGTCGCGGGTAAAAGCTAGTTTTCAATAAAAATGCACAAAACTACTTTCAAAAAACTGAAATTTTTTCGAAAATATTGATTGCACAGATTTTAAAGAAATATTGGCTTCAAATAACCTCCAAAACTTTAAAAATCCCTAGAAAAATAAAAAATACATAGGTGGCGCTGGTATAGCTTCGATGCGCGCCTCAAAAATCCCAAAATTAAATCCAGTTAATAATTAACAAAATTTCTCGACTATCAACTCAACGAAAAAATTATTACTTTGCATGTTGGAATGCACCTCTCGATGAGAACTTACTTAAACTCTGCTTAAACAGCACGCGTGTTATGTTTACATAATTTTGTCGAAAACACAAGTTGCATAATGATGATCATACATAACTGTCACAATGTCATAGACCTACAAACACCGTCTGCATCTTTTTTATTTGTTTACACCCACACCGGGTTCATTGTAAACTAAACATGTTCCGTGTACTCGCCATGATGGAATTCGTCGGACTGCATTCCAGCGGTGCCAGTAGCAAGAAAATATTGCACGAAACGCATTTATATTTTTATATAACAAACGATTCTTTATCGTCGCTCGTAAAACTCTTTACGTTTCAGTTCTATTTAGATCTGATGCACGGCCGCCAGCGCAACATGCAATAGTGTAATGGACTTTATACATCACACACCGCAACAGCCCGTCGACCCACCCCCGCGGAGACTGTAGTTTCTCATGCAATAATGCACCAGCGGCGGCGAGATTCGTGTTTCAGAAGCGACTTTTCCATGAAACAAGTTTGGGGAAAAATTCTCATGTCGGAGAGAAGAAATGACAGCCGGTGTGTGGTCTACGTGCGCGTATTTCCAATTTATATATACTTTTATATCAAACCGTTTCGCGTAAAAGTTAAAAACATGATGAAGATTGACTTGATAATTACGAAAAATAAAATGGTGGAAAATTGTATGCCAAGATGGTGTTTAGTGTCGTAATCTCATCACAAGTTTGTTGTGAAAGTACGTCGTGGGGTTGTTTTTCTTATTTTTCCATCGTGCGAGGTATGAAGTTCGGAAAGTTGCACGGTTAAGCTGTTACGCGAAACGAAACTGCGACGTGCAACCAGAGAAGAGCGCAGGAGTTGCTTCTGCTACACACGACGAATGCGAAATTGCATTAAGGAACGTTAAGGATTATTAAAAACTTTTGCGCAAAAGAACAAGCTTTTTACACGTCTTTTGTTTTCTAAGCAAACAAAATGGCCGCGTGTGCTAACCTCAAATATTTCACAAATGAATTTAGATGTTTGGCTTCAACAGTTCGTGGGCAAAACATCAACTAACCGCATTGCCCACAAACAATTGCGCTTTTTGCCTACAACACACACACATGCTTTCAGAGCTTTTGTCTTAACCCTATTCGCGGGGCCAATTTCGAACACTTTGAAGCGCTGCCAAAACATTTCTTCATCGTACCACTACATTCATAGAGGAAACAATGATTCCATCTACTGAATGATGCAGGAATTAGCATTAAAATAGATTTGGGGCTTTGATTGTTATTTTCGTACGCAGCCTGTATTATTACCACATGAGAAGGCGGTGCACTGTGTGCTTTTTGGCAAAGGCACCTTCATTAGGCTCGACCTAAAAAACGCGCCACCGGAAGTCTTGCGTTTTATGCTAATAAAATCGTGAATTCGCATTCCTGCGATGTGTTGGGCGTGTTTGAGCGAAAGGCCGCGCGAACAAAAAGCGTCATTACTCATTTCATGGGTGGGAGGCCTAGCGAAAGGGTTGAAAAAGCTTTTGGGTTGATGGCGACCGTCTGCGGTTTTGATTCCACAACAAATCAACAATCAAGTTAATTTTAAGGTTAAAATTTACTAACCTAACCTTAAATATACACTACCCATCAAAATTCTTTTCTTTTACTATACGAGTAGTGCAGTGGTGAAACATGCATTCAGACATGTGTCAAGTAGTGTAACAGTTGACAGACGTGCACTCCCGAATATTTTATTCGAGATTGCGATCCGTTTAACGTTCTCCTTCGGCTTCCACCGAATATATCCCAGTCGGATCTACGACTGCTTGATTCCACTGATTCGCATAAGTAGCAGGCAGTAGCACACAGACAGTTTTCGCGTGTACTATATATATTTTCCGGCTTCGCGACGCGGTGTATCGCGAGTAAGCTGCCTCTCCGTGCCCCGCGGGCAAAGACGAAGCTTATGCATACATAATATAAATTTTTATCGATGCGTTTCGAGTGGCACTCGCTGGTTCTTTTCGTTGCTTGCTGCTGAACCGACCAAGAGTATGTATGTATGTGTTGTACGCGTAATCTGAAATCGATAGTCGACCTGGCGGCTCGTTGAACCGCGACTTGCGTCCTCACCGAAAAAAAGCGCACACAAATATTGTCGATTGTGAATTGGAAGAAGGCGTAAAACCAAAAAGTGGTTTTTGGCGATTAGGATGAAATTCGTTTGATGGGGTCAAGAAAACCACAGCCACTGAACGTCGGAAGTCAAAGGAGGCATTAAATTCAAGACGCATTGAAGCGGATGAAGCGCGTTTGGAAAAATATGGCAGTGCGCTTTTGTTCTACGCTAATTGCCTTTCACCAAGCCGCGCACCATTCTAATTTCCTAACGAACCAAGCAAACGAGTTTTCTACTTTTTGTAGCTCTGGCGCCTTGTGTGATCGAAACGAAGAAAATGTATATTAACTGCTGAGAATGCAATGAAATCCAAAGAAAAACTAGAAAAGTTTAGTGTGATTTTCCGCTGTGGTCCGTGTGGAGGCCAGCGGTGAAATTTTACGATGACACGACGCAGATTTTAGTGCACTTGAAGCTCTTATCTGTTTAGTTATTTATTCAAAACCCTCACGTCTGCACTGCGCGAGTTGTTATCAAAGTGCAAAACGACTCAAAATGGAAATGAGCCAAGAATATTTTTTCATTAAAATTACGCTGAAAGAAAATTCACCACGACATCTCTATCTGAATCTTGACTTTAACGTCGCTGGATTTTGTACTATTTGTATTTAAATAGAAAACTCGGCTCTAAAAGCATGTCAATAGCAATGATATTACACTTTTCGTGCGGCGGGTTTTTGCGGGTGGCAATATAACTTTTAGCATTCGAGGGAGAGCAAAAAATCGCGCACAATACACACACGAAAGCCACTATATCGCTTTTCTTGATAGCGTTTGGGCCGACAACGAAGTCTTTCGTTTTCGAGTTTTTTCCTTTAGCTCAGAGAGGATATTTCTCTGACTGGTAGCGGTTTTTTTTCTCTACACGGGCTGCCAGCAGGCGCGTCTTTAATGTGAATTTATAGCGAAGGACGAATGTGTGCCCCGCCGGCTCAAAGGAAACCCTCTCAATTTACCTTATATTGCTTTGTGCCAAACGTCCGAAGACTTTTCCAGAAAGCCAAAGACTAAAGAGCCCAAATACTATAAACCAAATCATTCGCTTCGGGAAAGAAAAAAATAAGCAGACAATGTCACCGATGATGAGTCATGTGCAGTTGACTTTGTCAATTGGGGGACTAAATTATAACGTCGCAGTACTCCCCCACGCTGTGTTTGTGTCCCAAGAAATGGGAATCTGTGGCGAGGGCAAAAGGTAAATTGAGTTTACAACTTGATGGATTACTTTAAAACGTAATTTTCTTGCAAAGTCATGCTGTTCAATTTCGTGCACGCGACAACACCATGTTAAACGCATCAAAACCTTTTTTTATTTTTTTTTTATTTTGGTGTTGTTACAAACCAGCCGAGGGAAAAGAATGAAAAGTTTACATTTTACACTTTATGTAGCTTTTTGGTGATGATATGCAGAAATCTGCTCATGCTTAGTTTTGTGGATTTTAAAAGCGTTTGAAGCTTTTGTTTATTTTCGCATCGGTTTAGCACACAGTGTTTACGCTACGCGTTGTAAACTTTGTAATAGTTACATGGGAAATTTTCTATTTTCGTACGTGTACCGAAATTCTTTTGTGCGTGAGGGTTATGGGCTTTGCAGAGAGGGCTATTATTATCGAGTTTTTGGGGATTTAACGGCACAGGCGTAGATATTCCCTGTGCTTTTGTGCGGAATTGTACGGAATGGCATATGGTGCGTTTGGCGATGCAACCAAACGACCTTCAATGATGCCCTCCGACTCGTCTGGATATCCGGATGATATTGATAGTTTTTATTTGGAAATTTTTATGCGCGTCAAGCTGCTTTGTCATGCGCAGTGCGTCACCACGTGAGTGACTTGAGTGCGTTTCGCACGGGTAAAAATCTACCCAAACAAGTGCGGCATTGTTACTCGTCGTCGAGTGTAACTGTGTGCGTGTGGAGTGGAAACGAACAGATAAGAGACAAGCCACCAGGCAAGAGAGTACACTCAACGTCGAGGCAAGGTGTTTTTTCTACCTTTCGACATTCCCAACGACGACAAGTTTTCGAGCGCCCATCGGCAATTAATAGTAACACAAATTTGTTGACGCAGCACGCATCATTTGTTGTGATTGCTGCGATTATCGATTATAACACATTAAATTCTAGGTACTTACCCAAATAAAAAAATATCCAGAAAGTCAAGTGGTGAATAGTCGTCGTCCCCATCACCGAAAACGGACGACAAAGTCGGCACACGTTTTTTTTTTTTGTGATTTAAACAGTAATCTTTTGAATTCGCGCAAATGTGTTCACTCCATAGCGCCTGCCCTTCGTGGGCCTAGCTCTCTCTCGTTGTGGTCGTCGCACTGTGGTGTTGTTCACATAATTATGCGCGGCGGCGAAGAACGCGAGCTCGCGGACTGCGGACACGATCACCGCCCGAGCGTGCAGCTGCAACTGCGCTGCACAAGTCAGCGGCGAGTGCAACCTCTCTCTCCAGTCTCGGCGCTCGCCGTTGCGCGCCTCAGTGCAAAGTGGTGCATCGGCAGCGGCAGCGGGACGACATGTGGATACACACTGGTGGATAGGCGGCACGCGAGATCGTCTCTCGCGCCGAACAGTCGGCAGAGTATTGACCGGGGAAGAGGACCGAAACCGTCTTGCGCCTTGCGCTGTAGGAGCGCGCGCGCGGGCGAGATACACACAGTCGCTGTGGGTTGGTGTGTGCGTACGTGCGTACAAGTACGACGCGAGCGCGCGCTCTCCCCCGCACGACGCCAACCCCTTGAACGCGGCGCCCCGGCAGCCACTACATACACTCCAAAAACCAGCCCGACACGTTCCGGCACATCCAATCATTCAAACCATCTTGCTCATACACCGAACATTGTTTTTCTAGACCACTTTAAATTGAACATTATTGGTTATTGAATATCGAGTTAGTAGTTTTTTGAGTTTTTATTTTAAAAACGCGAAAAAATAATATTTAAGGTTAAAAGTATAATAATACCGCTTGTAATTTAAAGATGGCGTTGGTATTTGCATAGAATGTAAACATAACCAACAAACTTGAAAATTAAAAGCGTTTGTCCAAATAACACCAATAAAAG
Source organism: Dalotia coriaria (assembly GCF_025399875.1). Classification (NCBI taxonomy): domain Eukaryota; kingdom Metazoa; phylum Arthropoda; class Insecta; order Coleoptera; family Staphylinidae; genus Dalotia; species Dalotia coriaria. Next base: position 10,229,546 of record NW_027045445.1, read on the forward strand.
TCCGATTGATGTAATGTTTGGGTTATAAAAATGATTTTTGTGTTTATGTCGCCATTTTGTTGCTCTTTTTACTCCACGTTTTATCATTAAAAAAAACTCTGATCGAATAAACGCCATAAGCGCCTCAACGCGTGAAAATATAATAAAAAGGGCTTTAGCATGTTAACGGTCGTTGGAGGCCGAGCCGTATCGTTATCGTTATTATCACAGCATATACGAGCACAATTTCGCGTTTTGATCGCGGCCAACGCAACGCATCATCGCCATTCTTTCCACCGACACTCCAACCACCGACAAACTATCATCATATCATAAAAGCAACTTTCATAAAAACGTCACGTTTAATCGAAAAAAACAAGCCGCTCTTTGAAACTTATTCGTTTTAATCATACGGCGATTATTTTAGGTTATGATTTTTTAAGATTATAACCTATATTCACATATAAGAGTATTGGGGTTATGTGTGTTGATGTGTGAGTGTTGGGAATCGAGGATCATTTACCAAAAGCGAGTTGTAAGTTAAAACGAAAAACGCGGACGGCGGCGAGGGTGTCGCACATCTTAGAAAATGATTAATGACAGCGCCGCCGGCTTAGTGACAAATAGTACGCGGAGTAATAACCGGCGCGCGTTTTATACTCCGACGGTATATTATCATGGAAATGTACGCCGCTCGATGCCGCATTTAATTTCGGCTGTGGGCCCATGTCGAAAACCTGACCTAAGCCCGCGACGCCACATTAATCACAAGTATCAGTTCGAAATTGATCCAAAATCTAAATTTAATGCCAACTATATCACATGTATCCACACAAACAGTTTAGAACAACTCTAAAACCCAAAAGTTTAAAATAATGTTTTGTTTAGTTTAGAAATACAGGGTTGAATTAAATTAATAAAAGGGGATATATTAAATGCACTTTAGTTTAAATACAACCCACTTGAACGGCAGCACTTTAGTTTTCATACTTTGCACTAAGAAATTCATACTATGCACTATAGATTGTATAACTTATATTTTAATACAATGAACTTATATATTCAGGTTTAAGCTTAAATTTGCTTTGAATCAACTTTTTAAATTGAAACTTTATAATTTTGTTACACAAATCTTATGGTAATGTAATGTAAGGGGTGTTACGAGGTTACGACAAAGTTAAATTTAAAAATAGGTGTATTGTATATTGCATATAAAAAATATCGTAAAATACAATGTAAAAAATATAAAAATATAAAACTCTTGGAAATATGAAAAAACCTAAAAACAAATATTAAAAAATTCTAAATAGGAACTATTATAATTATTTCACTGAATGAGTAGAGCTTTCTTCGCCTTGGAGGGCCTTCCTCGTTTACGTTTTTGGCCGAGAGGTATATTCAGGACTTCTAGGGGCACCTTCACCTTCCGAAGTCTGATTAACATACCTAAACTATGTTTGCATGCATATTTTTTCAAATAAACTGGGCAAAGATTTTAACTTGAGAATGAGAACTTCGAAAAAACTTCGGTGGAATTTGTGGTTGTGATTCAAGACGCACTGACCACTCTCCGTTTTTTTTATTCCAACTACCACCCCAAAAGTGTAGATAAAAGTTGTAGGAGGAGGATAAACGTGCCACGAACCACGTGCATCGCAGATGTGAAAAAAATGAAGCGCAATAAACAATATCCCAAAAAAGCTATTTTACAACCTGAATGAATTGAATTATATTACTATATTATAAGTTAAGGGTGTTGGGGCTAGATCCATTTCTCAGACTTGCGGAATGCGCAAGCGCACGTTCAAAGTTTGGAGCATGATCGTGCTTCTCCGCGTGCACACGACTGAACGAAACTATATAGCATACAGGGCAAGTCGCATGATTTGTAATAAGAAAAATTTAGCAATGCAAAGTTTGGAAGCTTAGTTATTTGATTAGTGGGTTGGGGCGAGGGGGTGGTCGGGGGGTTTGGGGTGGGGGTGGTGGTTAGGTAGGCTACCTTGTCTGGTAATATTTGTGGGGCACACGTAAAACACTAGCGTAACATCCTGTATATAACCTTGAAAAAGTTATGCGCTGGTTGCATACTTTGCAAGTTTTATAAGTGCGAAGTATTGATTTCATAGTGGAAAGCACTTTATTCAAGTGGAATCCATTTTTCAAAGTGCAAATATTTATTTTTAAGTTCAGTTCTGCATTTTTAAGTGCAAACATTTATTATAAGTGCATTTAATGTATTTACAAGTTAAATATCGAAAAAATAAAGTTCGTTTAATTACATGCCTTAATAAAATATTTATATTTTGTGATAAGTGTCAAAATAATAAAAAAAAGAAGAAAATTTTGTTTTGTGTTGAAGTTTGTACAGATAACTATGTAAAGCTTTTGCAAGCTTTTGCGATTGGAAACTAGAGGGCCATACAATGCAAAAAGCTTCATTTCGGAATCAAAACTTTTACTTTGCAGACCTTTCTATTACGTTTTATACGAATGTACGTCATAGACGTATCAAAAATAAAAGTACTATCTGTTTTTTTGCATGGGCAATTCACTATATAATTAATTACATACAATAAATAGGTATACTATGAGGTAGACACAAAAGAATTGTTACACTTTTACTTGACGTTAACCTACTTGTGCTAGGCGCTCTCCTCTCTTCGCATTGCTGACCGCGTCTTGGGACGACACTGACCTTAACATCGAAAATTAATTTCACGATCATCTGCCACTCCGCAGCGCCGATAGCGGTACATTCTTTCGTTTCGGATATCACAAATTGTCTCCATTATGCCGATGATCATGCCTCCATTACTACGAGTTGTTGAACGGACACTCATCGTGGTAACCGGTATCCACGCAATAGGAACCTTTGGCGCTGAAAACAACGAATAGTTTTTAGCGTGTTATCTCTGAATGTGAGGACTGTGGAGCGACCACTGGGAGTTGGCGGGTATTGAGTGTGATAGCGTCTAATAATAAATAGTTTTGTAGATAGTAGATTAGTGCCCGGTGGAGAGCTGTGCTGTGCATACCTAATGGGCGTATCAACGCCCATGGGAATTGCCTTGCCGGGCACGATGCCCCAGCTGGAGTTGTTCTTCGGGCAGGCGGCCGAGCAAGGTCGTCCCATGTGAGTACTCTTGCCGGATACCGTCGACGCGAAGAAACACACCGCTTGGTTGTGGCTACACCGGGCGATGCCTAAACCACACAAATTCATAAAACATAACCTCACATAACCTAGATTCATTATATTGCACACGTACGGAAATTATGTCCTCTGCAACCAGGTTGAATCATCCCTCCATTGAGACAGAAATCAACAGTGCCTCTTTGGTTGACTTCTCCGAGACGTCCTGCGTTTGTGTGGATAACTTGCACTTGATATGCGTCGTCATGAGTCAACCGGGTGTCATCGTTTGCATATTGGGCTACTAATGGTCTAGCCGGGTCCAAAGCTTAATCAAAAATAATCGCAATAAAACTTTACTTCTATTTTAACTAAATTACTGTTATTATAGGTACTAACCTACGATGCGATATTGTTTAATATCCAAATGATTACTAATCATCCCACAGATGTGTGCCCCAAGGGAATGTCCAACGCAAGTGGTTTTCTTCGCCAATCCACCGTGGTCCATTATATATGCATAGAATTGTGCTGTGCATTTAGAAACTAATCGAGTGTTGGATAAAGATGAGACGTAGCATGGAAACTGCGTTAATGGCTTCCAATCCACCGTAAAGACATTGTAATCTTTTCTTGATAAATACGCTTAAAATTAATTCAATGAATTTTTTAATATTTTAATATTTAATAGTTTAGTTGTTACCATCTCGAAGAATGGTCATAGGACTTTTACTTTCCGTTCCATTGTAACCGTGGACAATGAGGACATTGTTTCGCTTCCGGTTCCAACCGGAATAGTCCAACGCGTGTTTATTACGAACATCTATCCGCATGCGTTGTTTACCACCTTCACTACAATCAATTTCTTAAAATAAAGTTTTATTATGTTTCGGAGACTTACGGTGTGTATAAATAAAATCGTATTTCATTATCGGGACACTCGGTGGTTTTCTTCAAGAAGCACTTCCAATATCTCCAATCAAACATATTCAATCCGGCGTTCACCTCACCTGCGCACAAGCATTGCTTCTTTTTAAAAGGAATTCTTGACGTTAACATTGATTGATCTTACCGATGATACAGCACAGGACAACCAACGCAACCACACAAAATATAACATGTTTCTGCTTCATTTTCAAACTTTTAAATTATGCCGATTAACTGATTGGGATTGATCGGAGTGTGGTACGAAAACTAAACGCTTGCAATCATTTTTGTTCGTTTTTGCTGCTTCGGCTTCGAGCGTTTCTTGACGACTGTTGATACATTTTGGAGATCGTACCAGCGTACGTTTTGGGCGCTGACATATAAACCGACTTTTTCTAAAGTCCCAAAGTAGAACAATATTTTCGGTGAGCGTTTCGCATCGGCAGGTGCGATCATCGTAAATTAATTTTAATTACGCACACGTGCTTGTTGATAGGAAAAATTAATATTTGTGTATGCTAATTTTATATTAAAAATATGTTAACTAATGTTATGCGTCAAATTATGATTAAATAGCGGGATTATTAAACTGGTTAATGATAATTTAGTGCTAATTTTCTGATGAGATTCTTCCGTTGAATTAAACCGTAAAGTTTTGGTGTGCGTAGCGCCATCTACTTAAAACTTGAGGTACTGCAAAAACTAGTGAAAGACAGGGTCTGCTTAAAATGTCAAATATTTACAGTATTTGATTGGATTTAAAGGTTTAACTAAATTTTATTATTGTAAGATTGTATTTAATATACATTATAATATTAAATAATGTTAAATATTAATTTTTACTTATTTTTAAATTCAAATAAATACTAAAATATTATAGTCCCGACGTTGTAAATCAATAATCAGACTTACAGCGCCTCCTAGTGGCAACTAGTCGAATCAACATTTTAAAACCCAGCTGCGATGAGCGCTCGTTAATTCTACATAAGTCTTAACGATTTACTAGTTTTTCTCGTCTTGCTCGTCGTAATTAATTTTTGTCAAATGGACACTCATTGTGTCTGGTGGTAGCAACGCCGGTGTCGACGCAAAAAGTACCCTTCGCACTGAAAACAAAGCGAAAATCTCAAAAGCCAAGTGATAATGAGCCGCATTGTGATTACCTCAAAGGCGTGTTAATTCCCATAGGAATAGCTTTCCCGGGCTTCATGCCCCAGTTCTTGCTCTGTTTGGGACAAACGGAGGAGCACGGCCGGCCCATGTGCGTGTGGGTGCCCCGCACGGTCGCAGCGTAGAAGCAGACGCTCTGAAAGTGGCTGCATCGCGAGATACCTGAAATAGTTCCCGACCGTTAGCGTTTGCTACTACCGAAAGCCTCGTCCTTTTGATAAATAATAGAACAAGACACAGGTCGCAGGACTTACGCAGCCAGTGGCCTTTACATCCCGGCTGTGAGTTACCACCGTTGACGCAGAAGTCCACGTGTCCCCGCTGGTGTGCCTCGCCGAGGAAACCAGCATTCGTGTGGATGACTTGCACCTGAAAAGCGTCCTCGGGACTGAGACGGGTCACATGCGAGGCGTACTCGTTAATCAGCGGGCGTGCGGGATCCAATCCTTGAATTTGACGGTTATTAGTTTTCGCATAAAGATTGCCCAGCGATTGCTGCGCTCCATTAGGTTTCATGCATTGAGATGCGCAATACTCATGTGAAATTCGGAAGTAATGCTCGGGCTCTTACCTACGATGCGATGCTGCTTGACGTCGAGGTGATTACTTATGATGCCGCAAATGTGCGCGCCGAGCGAGTGGCCCACGCAGGTCGTCTTCCTTGCCGCACCGCCATGGTCCATGATATACGCGTAAAACTGCGCCGTGCACTTGCCCACCAGGCGGGTATTCGACAGCGACGAGAGGTAGCACGGGAATTGCGTCAGCGGCTTCCAATCGACCGTGAAGACGTTATAATCGTCGCGCGTCAGGAAGGCTTGAAAGAGATTTAAATTTCACGCCGGAGCGCACGTATTCCCACATGAGCGATAACTCAATCAGAAAATTTTACGCAAAACCACACCGATTCAAGAAGGGAAGAACGTGGAAGCTTTTCTCAGCATCCAAATTAAACTGCTTTCCATTCTTACCGTCTCTAAGGATCGTAATGGGACTCTTGTTCTCGGTACCGTTGAAGCCGTGGATGATGATGACGTTGTTTTTCGTCCGATTCCAGCCGGCGATGTTGAGCGCCAAGGGATTCCGAACATCAATGCGTTTCCGGCGCGTTCCCGACTCGCTGATTTACATAACTGCACTTAATTACATCCCGCTTGACGTCTGTGATACTTACTGCGAATACAGATAGAAACGAATGTCGTTATCGGGACAATCAGTTGATTTCTTCAGAAAGCACTTCCAATATTTCCAATCGAACATGTTCATCCCAGCGTTCACATTGTCTGCGATCGTAACAAACAACATCAGCAAGGTCTTCATTACCCAGCCACTCACTCACCAGTAATGAAGCATATCCCGGCGAGGAGCACGCAAGCGGCGATAAGTTTGTGCATCGAGGTGAGTAATTGATAACCGCAAATAAACGAACGGCGGATAGAATGTTTCGCAGGCGGATAACTTCGATGGACTAACGTCGATTAACGCGCGGAAGATGCATTACCGCATTACGTTTACGGTTATGGCGTTCTATGTGCATCATGGTCGCTCGCTGACATGATAACCGACTTTTATCAAGTAAGTAAGTAGTACGAAGTTGGTTTTCGCAATAAAACAACATCTATCTTTAAAAACTTTCAAAGTCTTTGCATCGTGTTTTATTGATACGATAAAGAAGACAACACCTTGTTAGAAATAGGATGATTTCTTCAGCTATGCGCGTAATAATTTAACTAGCGTTGAGTCGCTGGTGCTGCTCTTCCGTTAGTTATGACTTTACTTAGAAAACTCGTAATGAATCGCATCATCTTGCGCCTCGCCCGTGCCTGGAAAACTCCGCTATTATTACTACTATATTATTGCGGTGTTTTTTTTGCTTGCTTGCTTGCTTGCCTGCACGTAGAATAAATGTCCGCCGGGCTTGCAAGCGCGATGCGCGGTGCGACGTGAAGATCCGGTTAGTTGTTCGCCCCGCAGGATGCTCGCAACGCAGCCTAACAACGATAACATTATTTTACGTAATTAAGAAACTTTCGGTCATTAACGCCCACACAGAGCACGCGGGATACACTGTGTGTATCGCAGTTTTAGGTTGGAGGCGCATCCCGACATCCCTAAAAGCCAATGCAGAGCTGAGCTAAGTAACTGGAACTAGACGCACGTACATAAACTCAATGATAAAGTATTTCGAGTGCCGGGATGAGTGGCGGAAATCTTCAGACCCATAGAGCCCTCCAGCCAAATGATCATAGAGGTTTCAACCATATTGTGAGGGTTGGAGATATACCTATTTATATAAATACAATAGTATTAGAATCTGTGACTGCCAGACTACCGTAGGTATATCGTATTTTCCTATTTTCAGTTTGAATTTTAGCCGGCGCATTTAGATATCGTGCTAAATTCTGAAAAGGTTCAATATTTTTAAAACCATGTGAAACTTGTCAACTGCTTGAAATGCCCAAGGTAAGTATTTATTTTTCCAAAATAACTTCTGTGATTATCTCACAAATATACCCCCAAAATTTCATTTTTATGTTCGATGGACTAATTTTTGCAGGTTTTTGGGATTTTGCACCTGAGTCTGACATCGTAGAAGGACCATTCTTGCATCAGATTGTAAGTATTTAATTTCTTTATCATTTATCCGAATATCTTTTGTGATTATCTCACAAATTAACCCCCAAAATTGCATTTTTATGTTCGAAGGACTAATTTTTGCAGATTTTAGGGATTTTTCACCTGAGTCTGACATCGTAAAAGGACCATTTACGCATCAGATTGTAAGTATTTAATTTCATCATCATTTTCCTAAATAACTTTTGTGATTTTCTCACAAATTGACCCCCAATATTACATTTTTATGTTCGAAGGACTATTTTTGCTGGTTTTATGGATTTTGCACCTGAGCCTGACATCGTAGAAGGACCATTGTTGCATCAGATTGTAAGTATTTAATTTCTTTATCATTTACCTGAATAACTTTTGTTATTATCTCACGAATGAACCCCGAAAATTGCATTTTTATGTTCAAAGGTCTAATTTTTGCTGGTTTTAGGGATTTTTCACCTGAGTCTGACATCGTAGAAGGACAATTTTTGCATCAGATTGTAAGTATTAAATTTCTTTATCAGTTATCTCAATAACTTTTGTGATTATCTCACAAATTAACCCCCAAAATTGCAATTTTATTTTCGAAGGACTAATTTTTGCTGGTTTTAGAGATTTTTCACCTGAGTCTGACATCGTAGAAGGACAATTTTTAAATCAGATTGTAAGTATTTAATTTCTTTATCATTTTCCTAAATAACTTTTGTGATTATCTCACAAATTAACCCGCAAAATTGAATTTTTATGTTCGAAGGACTATTTTTTGCTGGTTTTAGGGATTTTGCTCCTGAACCTCACATCATAGAAGGACCATTCTTGCATCAGATTGTAGGTATTTAATTTCTTTATCGTTCTTTATCTTTATCGTTAGTTCATCACTAATTTTTGTGATTAGCTCATGAATTAGTGACACAAATTGCATTTTTGTGTTGTAAACGACTACTTTTTGCTTGTTTTAGATGTTCTGCACCCGAAGTCGACATCGTAGCAGAACCATTCTTGCATCAGATTGTAAGTAATTAATTTCTTTATCATTTTCATACATAACTTTTATGAATAACTTATGAATTAGCAAGAAAAATTTACATTTTGTGTTTCGATGCACTGATTTTGCTGGGGTTTAGCACATGAACGCGTCATCCGCGTAATATCAGCGAGGTCCCTAAAGATGTAAAATTTAATTCATCATGGCGTTATATTCTAATGTTGTAGGAGATGTACCTGTAGAACGTGTATTGTTGGATAAATTGTACGTTTCGTACGTTGTTCCGTCGATAACTTGTAACTGTTTGTTTACATTTAGTCATTTTGAATAGTTTTTGGATTATATATAACATGGATTGTGTTTTATTAATTTTCGTTCAAGTGAGTGAGATAGAAATACCAGGATGAGGTGATAGCAGGTGGGTTAGAATAAGAGAGCAATAGAGAGAGTTTCATGTTCAATCCATGTTCTCTATATGATCTGCAGAATTTTCCCCACTTTGTTTATGCTTTCAGTTCGACCTTGTCTTACGCAGCACGCTGTGCGCTGCCATTTGAAATTTGAACAGTACCGCAGAGCTCGCCGTGTGTCCTCGGGTTCAAGTGACAGTTCGCTATACTTCTGCGTACATCTTGCGCTGGCGTATTGGCTATTGTTTTTTCCTGTTTAGTCAGACAGTGATACTCAATTGTGCTGTGTGCGCGTGTTCTTTTTCTTCTCTGCCACTGTTCGTTGCGACTGTTAGTATTTCGGGCGCTTTTAATACGGTGCGAGCCTTATAATTGTTTAGTCATCGAATAGACTCGAGATTTAAGACACCACGTGCGCGTGTGTAAACCATCAGCCGCCGGCCGTTGGATCTCTTACGTTGGGCTACGGATTCCAATTGGATTTATAGGCCAAAATGATATTGTTAATTAGTGCAAAAGTTATGCAGTGAGTAGTAGCATCAATTCTACTAACAATTCTACTTTATATGTAACGTTTGGTAACGTTTGGTTGTGGCTCGTTGTGCCATAGATCGTACATACTCGTACGTTCGTTTAATAAAAAAAGAAAGAAGAATGTATTGTTAAATGTAATTAATAAAATTCAATTTAAAATTAAAATCACATTCATATTTTTTTTGTGTGTCCTCTTTGTCGTTTTCAGGATATGCGTGTTAAATCATATTTCATATGAAGCTTATGTGAGCGCAACATTGCTAAGGCATGTGTTGTTGTTTTTAAAAAGTTGAATAAAGTAGAAACATAAATAGAAGAATCAAATAACAATGATAAAAACACTCGGTGGTCGAGTGGAGACGTGCACCTGCTGGCATGCGAGTAGACACGGATCGAATCTCAGTTATAAAAGGCATTTTTCTCAAATATAAAAATATCTGGTGTAATTTGGGTTGCATATATGAATTGCAACGAAATATAAGAGAAATAGAAATATGTATAAGTGAAGGCGGCAACATGAGAAGTAAGAAAGTAAAAGGAGAACGGGAGAACAGAGAAATAGAAGAATGAGTAGTAGAGAATAGGAGGATAGAAGGAAGAGAACAGAGAATAGAGTAGAGAAGAGGAGGAGATAGAAGAAAGAGAAGAGGAGTGGATCAGATTTTTATATTTTTTGGCCCGTGTCGTTAGACAGTCTAAGGCCCACTGCTTCGGTGCGTCCATTGCTCCCGGCCCATCCTACAGCTACGATGTCTCTGCGCTTCATCCCCGAAATTATCAGGCATATCAACAATTTTTATGGTGGGGGATCATCCCCAGAGAGAGGGAACTCCTTATAAGGACATCCTTTTAAGAACTTGTAAAAATATTTCTAATTTTTAAGTCGCCTCAAGAGAGGGGACACTTAAAAATATTCTTACAAGTTTTGACCTGCAGCTGAAATGAAAGATAGAGTACACAAATCATACGGATTCCTTAACAATTTTTATAGTGGGGATCATCCCCTGAGAGAGGGAACTCTCTTAGAGACCTGTACCTGAAATGATAGTAGGGGTACATTCAAAGCATAAGACATAATATTTCTTAACATTTCTTTATTAATAAATACAATGTAAAATAATACAAGTTTAGATTTTACAAGTCAACAAAATTCATGCCGCCATATTGAAACAGGACTTACGACCTGCTTAGCCGCGCAAGCAATCGCGTACTACTTAGTGAAGTTCTAACATTTAAAGAGAAAATTCAAAATTCAAGTAGGGAAATATATATCTGAAACAAGTAAAAGTAAAATCAAAGGAAATTAATATACAGGGCGTTGTAAAGAAAAAACGACAAAAATTTAAAGAAAAATCTTAAGTTTAAGTAGGATGACATATATCTTTTCCCTTTTGACAAAATCACCACGGGAAATTAGTGTACAGGGTGTTACAAAAAACCACTACGGAAAATTATAATACAGGGCGATACAAAAAGAAAACTACAATATTTTAAAAGAAAATCCTAACTTTAGGTAGGATAACATATATCTTTCCCCTTTTGACATACCTTAATACAGGGTGATACAAATAGGAAACTACCTACAATATTTTAAAGGAAAATCCTATGTTTAAATGGGATAACATACATCTTTCCCCTTTTGACACCACGGGAAATTAATTTACAGGGTGTTACAAAAAGAAAACACTAAGTTTTAAAAATAAAACGCCCAAACACTAAGAAATATGGTATATTAAATGATAAGAAAAATATATCTACTGAGCAATAGACAAAGAACAATTAAGATTTAAGTAGGAAAACGGATGGAAACAATTAACAAGGCAACAACAACAAGATAATATAAAAAGAAAGCCATCAGGAATTTAAAAAAATCAAAATGTTTAGACATTTAAGTAAGAAAGTAAGAAAACATAAAAATAAAATAATTTTAAAAATTTTAAAAATTTTATTTTCTTTGGATATGAAGGAAATGTGATGGGTTGGATATTACAAAAATAAAGCACAAAGCAGAATTTTATTTTAAATCATATAAAACAACCACCGACCAGCCCGGAAAGCCGCCAGAGGATCAAGAACGCAGCCGACGACATGCGACTATCTTAATCTTTTTAATTTGTACATTAAACAAAAACAAAACAAGGTATCAAATACGTAATGCAAATCAACGGTATTAAAACGGAGACAAAAATTATTTGTAGGCTTAAAGACCACGCAGTTAAGGTAGAAACAAGTAAAGGCAATAATGGATTTGATTTTCAAATGGCTTAATAAATGCGAGAACATACCTTGATGCAAAATAAATTTTTGCGCTTTTGGCATATCCAAAGAAAATACGAAATAAATATGAAATACGCGAATGATACAAAAAACGTATCCGACGGCCGACCGAACATCACTCACGTTTTACCTCTGCGAATAAACAATTCGCATTTAACGAACGCCGGCCATCACTCGCGCACAATCGAGGGAGCATTTAGAAATATTACGTAATGACGCGAAGAAATTAAGGAACTCAAATTATTGTGAAGAAAATGTGCGTGCAGATCACTCGACGACAAATATGAGACTGACGTGGTAGGCAAGCCAACCGAGGCAAACCGCGTGGCGACCGCTCAAAAATTGCACGAGATAAGAGAACTTGTTTGTTTGTAAACACTGATACATTCAGAGTGGTAATGCAGAACATGAAAAGAATTGTACTCGTACAATGCATTAATTTTGATTAAATTATGAATCGGAGACCAGTAACAAAAGTATAGATTAAAGCCCTATTGGCGTGTAAACACCTATTTTTTTAAAATTAAAATTGCAAATAGGCCATAAACGTTCAATGTTAGGATAATAAATACTTAAACAGTTCTTTTAATTCTACATCGATTATTTTCGTAACTTTTTTTCCTAAGATTAACCGTTTAGGCCCTATTTGCACATTTTAGTGAAAACTGCATTCGACATAAAAAAGAGAAATGTTTTGTCTTTTTTATGACGAAATATTTTATTTCAACAAATACAGATTTTGTAATAATTAGAATTTTTGAATTCTGTTTTTGGTTTTTGAGAGTATATTAAATTCTAACTCGGAAACATGTAACACAATTGTTGATTAAAGCCATTTTGGCATGTAAAAATTTTATTTTAATTAAAATTGCAAATAAGGTCTAAACCGTCAATAATGGAAAAATAATTACTTAAATAATCAATTAAGAATTAAATTATCCAATTATTTCTAAAGCTACACTAGCTCAAAAAAATTTCATCATAAAAAAGGCAAAAGATTTATCTTTCTTATTTTCAGAATTAAAAATTGTATCTAATAATGGTGATTAATTGGTTTTGCCGGAAAAAGCCGCCAAAGAATTAAGAACGTAACCGACAACACACGACAATCTTAATCTTTTTAATTTGTATATTAAACGTAACAAAATTATTTGTGTGGTTAAAGACCACACGGTTGAAGTAAAAAACAAGTTAAGTCAATAATGGATTTGATTTTCATATGGCTGAAGAAATATGAGAACATACCTTGATGCAAAATAAATTTTTGCGCGTTTAGTATATCCAAAGAAAATACGAAATAAACATGATACAAAAAGAGTATCCGACGGCCGACGGAACATCACTCACGCTTTACCTCTGCGCATGATTGTACGCGCTTAACGAACGCCGCAAATCACTCGCGCACAGTCGAAGGAGCATTTAGAGACAATACGTAATAACGCGACAAAAAATTAAGGAACTCATAATATTGTAAAGAAAATGTGCGTCCAGATCACCTGACGACAAAAATGAGACTAACGTGGTACGCACACCAACCGCGTGGCGACCGCACAAAAATGCAGGAGATAAAGAAACTTGTTTGTTTGTAAACACTGATACATTCAGTGTGGTAGTGCAGAACATGAAAAGAATTGTACTCGTGCTATGCATGGAACTATTAATTTTATTAAATTCTTAATCGAATTCTGATAGATAATTTAATTTAACATTGTTTCTTTTAGTAACTAACAATAACCGTTTAGATCCTATTTACAATTTTAGAGAAAAATGCATTCGTTGACATAATCGCCAAAAATTTGACCCTGTTCTTCGACCAAAAATATTTTAACACAATAGTGTGACCCTGTTCATTGAACAAAAAAATTTTAAGTAAAAAAGTTCGGTCCTGTTTTTCAACCAAAAAAATTTTAACAAAAAAATTCGACTGACAAAATTTTAAGTAAAAGAGTGCAACTCTGTTTTTCGACCAAAAAAATTTTGACAAAAAAATTCGACCGAAAAATGTAGGTAAAAAAGTTCGACCCTTTTTCGACCGAAAAAATTTTAATAAAAAAATTCGACCGAAAAAATTTTAACAAAAAAATTCGACCGAGAAAATTTTAACTATAAAAAATTTTATGAAAAAAAGTTCGATCCTGTTTTTCGACCGAAAAAAATGTAACAAAAAAATTCAACCAAAAAAATATTAAGTAAAAAAGTTCGACTCTGTTCTTCAACCAAAAAATATTTATTAAAAAAAGTTCGACCCTGTTATTCGACCAAAAAATGAAATTTATTGGACAAAAATAGCGATATTCAATTGGGATTTTAAGACACTTCCAAAGGGTTTATAGGGTTAAAAATTGTGCATTGTGGAAAGGATCTCTTGAACTTAAACATGACGTTAAGAAACTTCAAAAAAATCAATTAGTTCACGTGATACAAGGTGTTTTTCACACCATGTTTTCAAATTTTCCTAAAATTGCTTATTTTTGAAGAGCATTTTAAGGCCCTTCCGAAAGGGCTAGAAGGTATAAAGAGTATGCATCGTGTAGATAAACTCCTGACTCTCTTCTGGCGTGGAAAAACTCAAAGAAAAGCAATTAGTTTTGGAGATACAGGGTGTTTTCCATCTCATCTTTTCAAATTTTCTTAAAACTGCTGATTTTTGAAGGGCATTTTAAGGTACTTCCGGAAGGGCTGGAAAATTGGAGAGAATACATTATATAAAGGAACTCTTTAGCTCTATTCTGGCGTGGAGAAACTTTAAGAAAGTCAATTAGTTCACTAGATACAGAGTGTTTTCCACACCATGTTTTCAAATTTTCCTAAAATTGCTCATTTTTTCAGGACATTTTAGGGCACTTCCGAAAGAGTTGGAAAATTGGAGAGAATATATTGTGTAAAGGAACTCTCTAGCTCTATTCTGGCATGGAGAAACTTTAAGAAAGTCAATTAGTTCACTAGATACAGAGTGTTTTCAGTATCAGCTGATAATCGGCCCGAAATTGCTAGCAGTGCATGAAATACAGAGTTTCCCACGTCATCTTTTAGAAATTGAAATGGAAGAGGTGAATAGTTCAAGGTAACTCAGGAAGGTTTAGACGGTTGGAAAAGTACGCAAGTTGTAAAAATCTCTCCATCCAATATTTACCTATAAAAATATATCAAGCAGTCCAAGTTCTCAGTAGTTGCGAGTTATCTGTTTCGTCTCTGATTCATTATCATTTTAACAATTACTCGTAAAAAGTCGATAGTAATGAGCAGTGAACTGTGAAGTGAAATCAATACACAAATCACACACCTTGCTGCACAATTTGACTCGTGTTTGATTTGTTATTTGGTTAATGCATGAGAGTGTAAACTCTGACTACTACAACTTTCTATAATAATAGGATTCGAGCTTTGGTCAAAACAACATTACCTTGTGTTGATCTAGATGTCCTTGGGATATTTGGGCCGTGGCTTAGATCTGTATAAATTCGAATTGCAAGAGGGATCCTTACCCGCACAGATTAGAACTCTATGAACACCACATCGCAATAGGAAATACGGCGCTAGAAGATAGATCCCTTGTTCTCCTAGTTTGGTGCAGCGTATCTCCTGCAGCGAATATCACTACAGTCCCTCTCGAGAACCCATAGCAGAAAGTGCTAAGCGGCGGGAACGCTTGAAGTGGCACTGGGTCTCTATCAGCGTGGCCAAATTACAAGCAATTAGACGCACCCGTCGGCGTTGTAAAACGCGCACTCTCTCAGCATCCCCGCTGGCGTGCTTACAACCACTCCTCCTAACAAAAATGAGTTTTCTGCTTCTTTCGTCCATTTATTCGTTTCCTAATGTCGGCGATTTTTTGCTGCTTGTCTAGCAGGGGAACGTCGTCACAATTTCAATTTTATTGTTACCCGCCGCTGCATGCGGCGGCGTGTTTCAGGTTCCGCAAAACGAGCGAAATTAATTGCGTCCCATAAACGCTTTTGTTTAGTTTAAGAGCTCAAGCATCTAATTAAATTAGGTTTTAATGCCCCGAAGGTAATTCACTCACCGTCCCGCTTTAAATAAACCTCATAATGTAGCGACAGGAATTTATCTTTGAAGTCTGTGTCGGAAATGCGATGAAAGCCAGCGGCAGAGTTATTGTTTTAGCAGATGTCAACAGTATTTACACTTATAAAGAAAACAAGTACTTATACACTACTACAATTAGTATATTGGGTACCAACAGAAGAGATTACTAGGGAGGAAATTAAAATTGAAGTTTGTGTTGTGTTGGTTATAGAATAATTAGAAACACACGATAATGATACAGGGTAATTAGTAAAATTATTGTGATTTAATTAAAACATGATGATTTATTGTTAAATGACATGCACCTGTATGTATTTCCACGTGTCACAATTCAGTCACGTTCACCCACCCCAATTAATGCTACAGTATATTCGTTAAATGTTAGTAGATAAAAGTTTTGAAATTTTGATAAATAGATCACAACATTAATTATTAGTTAGCATTAAAATGGATGATTTTTACAGTGTTGTTATTCGTTAAAATCAAAAATTATCACAGAATTTGTACCTATTTGGTTGTTTCGATTCTCGTTTTTTTGTTTCGTTTCGTTCCACGTTTTTCCGATGATGTTTATTGTGCCTCCAACAATAAAAGTCCAACGCGAAATGATGGCGCCACACATGAACGCGCCCGTTATCGCGCCGGCGGCGATGATCGGGTGTAATCCACGATTGAAAATAAAAACAAACGCCGCTTGGAAATTGCCGCGCGCGCGAGCGCTAAATGGCACTGGGCAACGTTTCACTTCGTTAGCAGCTCGTGCGCGACACGTTCGTAATCGCCTCGGGCACTTTAATTTCCTCCTCGGGCTCCTCGTCGATCTGTTCGAAGACGGCGAGCGAGGGAGGCTTCGAGATGCGGCGCAGACTGCCGGTCGTCACGACTGGCGGTGGTGCTGCGCTCGCATTCTCGGCTTCGTATTCGTTGCCATTGAGCAGATAGTCGAGATCGTGCGTGATGCTGTCCATCACGGCGTCGAGATTGTCCGCCAGAGGTTGTTTCTGTGTCGACAGTTCAGATGACGCGAGGATTTTCTCCTCGCCTTCGGGTCGCAGGCGTTGCTCATCGGGCGGTTGAGTGATGGTGATGCACGGCATCGTCTTCGACGTATAGAAACAGGTCTCCGCCTCGGAGGAAGTGGAGATTGATGAGGCGACCAGGTCGAGCTCAACAAACTTTTTCGTACCGAGCAGATCAGGCGAATTCAGACATTCGAGCTGGGTGTGTTGATGATATACAGCGCTGGGATGCGCATCATCTGGAGCAAAATTCGCACTGGCAGCCGTCTTGAAGCTGGTAGCGGTCATCTCTGCGTACTTGCGGGTCTCCACCGTGGTACAAAAGTAGGGCATGGCGTCGTTCTCGACTTCCGGTTTTTCTTTGGTGAAAACTGCGCTCAAAAAAGTGCTTGTTTTGAATATTTTGATTAGGAGTGGGCAAAAAATCACCGGCGCCATGCTGCGCGACAAGAGCGACAAATTTGAATAAAAAGGGTTCGCGCAGTTAGATGATGAAGACGACCCTCATCATCATTCGGTCGTTTAATTAATTAGAAATTCGGCCGGGGTCAAAACTGAAACTCAAACTGCCCTCGTGGACATGCGGTCGTCGTCCTTGCTTGTCGTAAAATTTTTAATATCGCCCAAACCGCGACGCAACGTGTTGCAAAAAGAAACTTTTGTTGATTGCAATAAAGTCACGCCGCGCCAGATGATACTCACATTTGAGATGCTTGCCGGCATCTGGACTCTGCTTCTCGGCGTTCTCGTCCTTTAATCTTGTAATTAAAAGTTGCTTGACCGGCGTCTCCGAGCAGAGGATGTAGCAGAAAAATATCACCGCGCCCTGAAACATAAAACAGGACGGCAACGTCCGGCGCATGAGGTGAATATCGCTTTATTTAGACATGAGGGGATGTAAATTCACGTAGGATATATCTCTCACCATCGAGACAGACAGGCCGCTGAAAACGTAATGGCAGAGCTCGTTCTCCGGCGCGTTGATGTAGAGAATGCTGCTCGATACGGTCGCCGTTATCGAGCAGAATACGAAAACGGATCGCTTCAATAGTCGCAACCTGAAACAGTGTTGCTTTACATATAAATTTGCCAACGCGCCGAAACACAATAAGCGCGCTGTATGCAACCCAATGTACTATGCAACATGTGTATAGCCCACTAGCCTATTCGGTTATATGGCTATAGAGAGTAGCGTGGATTGTATTTTCTACGTGGCGGTAGAACCGGTGATATCGACTGCGGACAATTTCGCCCCGGCTGCTGATCGATGTTGTTGATTATGCGGCGTATGCTCGCGCACGCTTTTCGCATTTTTCGCATTTTCCTCTGGCTGCGCTGCCTAAAACAACATACCGCCGGCGTGCGGTGAGGAGTACAACCAAGGCAAAAATATGCCGACCGTGCTTTAGTGTGTCGTCGAAATTTTGCGCCCGAAAAACTTGCGAATAATTTAAATTCGCTGCAACTTTTCGCTTCGCTTTTTGAACTTGTTATAGAATTTTCCAGGAAACTACAAAAAAATAAGCGAGGAATATCACGCGCATAACACAGTTTGCACTGACAGGTAATTGATATTTCAACGCGAGTGCTTTTTTTTGCCACGCACAAGTTACGTACGAAATAATTTAAATTTATAAGCTATCTGTACCTGTACTGCAACGCTTCGGATCGCTTTTCACATTTGATGTTTGCACGCGCGACTTTTCTCGCCACGATGTAAAACAGAACAAAGTAGAGCAGGACGATGATCGAGCAACAAGTCACGAAGATGTTGAAGGATAATGACCCTCGCAGGAGCCACCAGGAGTCAATGCGGGTGTTCATCGTCAGATGGGCCATGTGATTACCAAAAACGGCTATCATCGGAGCTCCTAACCACAAGAAAAAAAAAACACGTCCAAGATTTTTATTCAAATAATATTGGTGAATATATTAAAATAAACTATGTACCTGTTATGATAAGAACAACGGTTTGCTTGACGCTGCGCATCCGCGGCAGTTGCACGAGCTCGGAGTAAATAATAAGCAAATTGCTCAGCTGGGACGATAGTCCTGTGAGCAGGAAACTCTCCAGGATGCTCATGACCGTCAGGAAGAGCGCCTGCAAGAGAAATTGCATTAAAGCCGAGCGGGATTTTCCCGTCGCCAAGCGTTCGACATCGGCTTTAAACCGCTCCTAACTTCACCGGACTTTGAGAAAAAGTACTCAACGAAAAAAAACCACGCAAAAACTGTCTGGTTTCCGTGGTGAATCTTTGATGATTTGCAAGATCAGGTGGATGCAGGATGCAATTTTAAAAGTGTACACACGGCACGTACCGGCGGCAGGTCGTCCCAGAGCGCATAGATGAACACCAACATGGAGGCGAGCAGCGACAGACAGCACTGTAGTTTGAGGAAGACGAGACACGATCTCCGCCGCAACCAATAGCAGACAAGGATCACCACCGCGATGGCGTTCAGCAGGCTGCAGCTGGCGCAGCCGACGAGGATCACCAGCTGGCGACTGGGCGCCTCTTCGGAGTCAATCTGTAAACATATCGTAATCATATACAAGGTTATGTGTCACCATTATAATATCTCAAATGAGGTTAGGTACTTACGAAGGACGGTTTCATCGTCAAGAGGACGGCGTACGTGCCGGAGCGAGGACAGATGCATCGTGTGCGCGTTGCTTCCAGGAGCCTGCAAACAGAGAGGAGCATTTCGGTGTTGTAATTTTGCGATTTGCATTCATATGCAACCGTACTAATCCCTCCCATGGGAGGAAGGGGTTTTGGAGGGTTAATATTGACCTTGTGATGCAGGTCTGCGTATTCCAGGCATAACCATAACTGGCATAGTCGGCGACAGCGCACTGTACGTTCCATGCGTCCTGCGAGGCGTTCTTTCCCGGATGCTGGAACTCCATTGTGTATAGAATATCCGTGAGGTTCTCGCGCAGCTCACTGCCGTTGAAGGTCAACCAGCAGCCGACAATGTTCGATATAACCTCGTAGTCCATCTCAATGCCGTCCCTACACAATCGCATGCAAACATATTCATTAGGCTTTATGTTCGGGGTATAAAAAAGTACACGCTGTTGATAAAAGCTCACAAAAGCTACAAATCCAAGGAGCACTCAGGGAAGCCACTGTGTGTATACTAAGTGGGAGTGAGTGGCGGTGGAAAGGGTTGAAATATATAAACAATGCATAAAGTACTTACTTGAGCCGGATGGCGGATCTCAGCGGGAGGAAGGCGGATAAATTTCTGTAAACCACCGCCGCTAATGTTGCAGATTTATTCGGCGACGCCGCGCCAACGCCAGCCGCCGCGGCGAAGTAATGCCGAGGGAGTGCCAGATGTAATTTATAAGAGAACCAGCCGGGGTATCTGTAACGTGCGCGAGCGGACACAACGTCAGCTTCAAGACCCAAGACAAGGCATAGTAAAAAAAAGTATATGGCGTGAAATAGAAATTTACGACTTGTAGTCAACGAGCAAAGTGGCCAAAAAATGCAATCGTAATGTGAGCCCATGTATTAATTAGAGGAGCGCACGGCGTCCGTAAGCCGGAAAAGGGTCAACCACAATCCACAATCGTTAGTTATTCCTTGTCATCTAGCGCTGGGCAATCTCGTTTTCATCAGTATGTAAAAGGATTAGGACGGCGGGTCATACCTGAGACCAGATTGCGGCACATGGAATCCGGTCTTATCCGGTCGCGTCAGGGTCACGTCGATCGTGTTGAGCGTACGGTGAAAGGTTGATTGGAACGCCAGGCTTTGTCGCTTAACAACCTCCTGCAGCAGCATCACTTGCTGCAACAATACGACACAATCATGGGGCGGAAGCTTTCAATTTAAAACTTTCAACAAAGCTGCAAGTCATTTTATGCCCAGCGTGTGTAGTTGCAGCGAATTTTAAACTAAAAGCGAAGAATAATAATACAAAAACTTCCGGTTATATAATATTTTTTTTTGTTTTTTAGGTTTTCATTTTTGTAATTAGTTGGTTCTGAAGTCATTGTAGATTTGATAAATATGTAAATCAAAAGAAATGAAAAAAGTTTA
Organism: Dalotia coriaria; assembly: GCF_025399875.1. Lineage (NCBI taxonomy): Eukaryota > Metazoa > Arthropoda > Insecta > Coleoptera > Staphylinidae > Dalotia > Dalotia coriaria. Next base: position 10,250,692 of record NW_027045445.1, read on the forward strand.
ATTTTGCTTCCGGTTTGATGAATAAAGAACGACGGAAATATAAATACTTTTAATAATGTCGCCCGGTGTCAAAAAATAAAGCCGAAAAGCAAAAATTAACTTCGTTTGTGCGGACAGAGAAACAATGAAAGAGAATTCAAATGTGACTTCTTTGCGGCGCGAGCAAAAGTTCTTAATTATCTCCTCGGACCAGGGCGGTTGAATCGCCTAAGAGGCTCGTTTACCTCCCAAACGCAAGGCAAACCTCGCTGCGCGCAACGGAATGATGAAAATGATAAAGTTTTGTTTTCCCGGGAATACTTAGCGATGAGTTTGTCTCGCGAACAATGCGCGCGGGACTCGAGAACTCGAGAGTTGAAACTCTGTGTCTCTGTGACAAGGGGTGGCCGCAAGTGTAAATTGACCCCGAGCCGATTAGAAGCGCGCATCACCGGACGCTCGTGCGACTGATCCCTTTCGTCGCTTCGTCGTTATTTAACTTTTAAACAAAATTTCCGAACGCCCGCAAACGCCGCACAGCGTTCTTACTTCATTTAAACTTTGGCGCGCATGAACCGGATATCTGCGCCGCCTCCGCACTCTGCACGATGTCGATGTGGAAACTATTTTACATAAACATTGTGTAATGAAAAATGCAGAGTTTACCCGGCGCGCAAGTTGGGCGATAAAAAAAAGTTAAACGCGCCCCGGCCCGGACGCCCTAGTCACTTGCTGATTTTCCGGTTTATCCACGGCAACAAAAGCCGTCGCCTTTGTCGAAGAAAAGAAGGACGAGGCAAACTCTCTGTGTGTCGTTATTAATGCATTGCGTTTTATGTATTTTCCCAAGCGGCGTAAACCAAAAAAAAAGGCACAACCCGGAAATTAGAAAAGTTAATGTCGCATAGTTGTTGTTAGTTCGTCGTGATGACAGTGCAGAATCGTGAATTGATTCTTTTTTGATACAAGTGACGGAACAATCACGCCCTAACCCGAGTTTTTCCTTCACTTCCGTCGCTTCCGGCTGCCTAAAAGTACCGAAGGGCTCGTAGTAATGTCATCTGAATAAATATTGTTACGCGCCGAGTTTCTGCAATTACCTTCGAGTTGCGAGTTTTGTTTTGTTCTGTTTTGCCGGCGAACAGCAGAAAAAATTCAGACGTAATCTGCAGCTTTGTCTGCGCGAGTTTAATAAAAACAAACGACTCCGACGCCGAGACGTGACGAGCGCTTAATAAAATTTCTGCTCAAAGTGACACAACGTGTTTTCAAATGAAGAAGACTCACCGTCTCGTTGATGAGCGAAAGTTTGCGCTGGAGAATCCCCTCGACAATATCGAACACCGTGTCGTAGACGTCCCCGCTGATGGAGTTATTGATGTAGTGCACGACGTCGTTGACCAGCTGGAGGACGGTGTACCCTTCGCCCGGAAGCAGCGTCCGGTTGCCGTTCAGATAGCGCCGATAGCCGCGCAGGACGTCGAGTGGCCGCGTCGCCGCGTATCCGAGACGAACTTTCTGAAACTGTTTGCCGAAGCAACAACACGAATTAAACCTTCGAGTGCTACTATATTCAAGCGGATGTTCGCAAGAGTTTCCGGCGACATGCTCGTGGACATATTAACGCATTAATGGCGGGCGCCATTTTGTTTGCAACTATTCGTAAATTGTGCAGCAACTATTTCGTATCAAGTGCAAGAGATTAAAGTGACATACTTGTAAGTTGAGCGCCTCCATGCGGTCGGAGTGACAGCCGGCAAAGTCCGGGAGATACCAGACCGGATGGCCGGTCTCGCGCAGGTTGCATGCACGCCGCGCCACACCCGCATAGCCGACGGGGCATTCTTGTAGGCTTTCGGTGCCCGGTGCTGTTTCCGGCCAGAGAAGCTTGAGGTGGCGTTCGCCGGCGCAAGTCTTGATCAGCTCGGAATCGATCACGTTCACGAGGATGCTCTGTTCGGCCCACACGGCCGAGTCTTGCACCAGGCAGGAGAACATGGTCGATTTCTAATCAAAAAAAAGAAAAAAAAAATCAAACAATCAACTAGGAATCTAGAAATTGTGCTAGACTAACACTGATTGTAGAGACTTGAAGAATGCTGCCCATGGGAAACAGAACCTCGTAGTGCTCGGTGTCTGTTTTGATTGGGAGAAGTTCCTTGTTCTTGGTCCAGCTGTACGTGTACTTGGCATCGTTTGGGTTGGTAGATGCACTGAAGCATTTTATTGTAAAATTTTCGCCCTAAGAAAAACGTCGTATTTTACAACCCAGGCGATAAAAAAGTATATTTCCCGTTTTTACCTTCCTAACAGTCAAGCTCATGGGTTCAATCCACACCCGTGGTGGAGCTCGGACTTCAACGCGTCGCGTATAGCAACGCTGATGGCCGGATTCGATCGCCTGGCAGGTAAAGGTGCCCTGGTCCAACGGCGATGCATTTTTAATGTTGAGCTGCGAAACGTATTGATCCCGCGCCGCGTCGTCCTCAATCACGTGCGCCGACTTTCCGCTAGAGTGAAAAATCGTGTACACACTTAATTAAATCCACTTACTGCCCATTCCCGCAGCGCAAATTCGCGAAGCCACCGCTTCAGCAAGGCGTAACTAAATTTGCCATTTAGTTTCGACAATTTAAATAGTGACGCAATTTAAATGCAAACACACACTCACACACACCCAAAAAACATACATACGACATTTCCGCGCAGAGTAAAGAAACAGACGTAATTATCGGGTGCCCGATGTACACGTAATAAGCGCGGGTCCTCGGGGAAATTTTCGCTCGGGCAAGAATTGTACGCGCCGGTCAACCCGCTGAAAATTACCCGAGGAAGTATTAAACGTCGACGACGACTTTTCGCATCGCTAAACACATGCAAATTGCTTTCGTCGGTTTTGTTAATTAATTAATTAAATCCACTCAAAAATCGAGTTGTACAAAGGGAAAAATTTACGCGCCGCTTTGGATAAAGTCGTTGGCTACGATTTAAAACGCGTACGGCACTCTAAATTTAGATGTTATGTTAATAAATACATCAGTTGTCCCGGGGAGTGTGCAACGAGGGTAGGAAGGAAAGTGTGGTCGGAATGTCAGAGGAAAGCGCGTGTGCCCGGGAGGGAAACCGATTTATAGGCAAATATTTAAAGGGTCCGATTTACTAGTTTTTTGCTTCTTTCCCGTTTGCTCGCTTGCTTGCGTCCCGAGGGTTGATAAAATCGCTTCGGTTGCGGCGTCGATATAAATTCGCTTCGACGAGCGCGCCCTCGATTACCGTTAATGTCGCCTATTTACACAATCAATCAGTTTCCCAATCTCAATCCCGATTGCGATCCGTGGAAGCTCGTTAATGATGTTAAGTTTTATCCCGGTGTTTTTATTCCTCCAGCAGAGCAGACTTTTTCGGGCAGTAAATTATGACACGTTTGCGGCCGCGGCTGTGCGAAAATAAATTTTAAATAGAACGAAACTGGGAGAGCAGGCTGGATCCAGGCGCGTCTGGCTGGCAAGGACGATCTTTATTACTTGCCTGGTTGGCGCTGTGACATTGATAAAGAGGTCGTCCTTGAACCACCGGAAGGACGCCGCCGAAACAGCGTCGCTGTTCGCAAAGCTTGTCGTGCAGGACAATGCGAAATCCTCGCTGGCGTGGATCTGACTCGTCGGATGCACCGTTATGCCCTGGAAAAATTTCAGTTTACGTTAGAAAAATTACTTCCACCACCAGCCATCGAGCAACGATCTCGGAAATAATTGCTGCTTTGACACACCTATTAAATAAATACCTACTGGTCGTTGAGGGAGTTATTACGTATTATGAGTTTGCTCGCAGCAAACCGCGTCGCATCGGTCAGAGGGGTTAATTACTCGCCCTCAAACGATGAACGCTAATTGCGAAACTACACACTCGTGCGACCGACGTTGATGCGCATATTGATTAATTTATAAACTAATTTGTCCGGTTTCTACAACGCGAGTGTATATTTATCAACGATGTGTGCTGAATGAGTTTGGCGCGCAGCGAGCAGCGAATATCACAACAGAGCGAAAATGTCGAAATAACTCAATTGGGAGCAATCGGCTTGTTGGAGCAACAAAAAACACAAAACACCAACAACACGCAACTGAGGACAAAAGCGAAGTAAAATTATCACTGGAATTTCATAAAGTTCTCCGCCCGCAAAAATATCAGCCGAAAAAGCACTGCGGCACGCAGGAGAGAGAAAAAAAAAGGATTTTCCAGTTTGGGGTAGGCCGATGGTATGGTGTGAGGCGGCGTGACATCTGCGAGAGACCGAAAAACTTTTATATCTTTTGATGTTTTCTATATACGAAAAGTTTTTTTACGGCGCGCGCGCCAACCGACCGCAAAACGCCTACCCAGAATGGGAAAAAATATCTATAAGCGAATCGTTAAGCCTGGATGCGTGCATGAAAATATCGAAATATCAGAGATTCGAGCATCGATCGTGAATTAGGAAGAATGGAGGCAGCGCGGCGGACATGGCGGAAACGAATCGTGTGTTAGTTATGCAACCAATATAACATGCGGAGCTCACACAATGTTTGTGGCTAATAAAAATCGAGCCAACGACCGCGCATAACAATCAATCAATATTTCATAAAACAAAATTTATTACCCTAAAACGACGACTTATTCAATAAATACCTACATTGAATTTAAAAAAAATATTCGACAGGTAAATGATATTTCCAAATGAAATATTAATGTTCTTAATTAAACCGTCCGGAGTGGCCCGGCGTGCGCGCTCTTTACGATGCAATAAAACTGTTGGCTCTCCATAAATCATTTTTATATGACGTAGCACGCGGGGTGTATGCACGTATGTAGGATATAAACAAACGTTCAGCGACCTGTCCGAATTTATTACGGAAATTTTTATTTACTTCATGCTTCCTCATCCCTATGCGGTGGTTTACTGCGCGAAATTGATATAATACAGACTAGCACTGACATAAATCCCCGAGTCTAAAGCACACGATGATTTATCGCCAGCCGACAGGAACAAATTTTACGTGTGGCACGTGCAATCACATCAAGTTGTCACCGTGTTGGCGTAAAAACTTTGAAAACTAATAACTTTTGAGGTTATCAGTGTTAAATCGTTTCGGGTGCTCACCTGATGCGAGAAAGAAGTCAGCGGCGTTAATAAGATTGCCGGCGTGGGTTGTACCAAACTGATGTTGCCAACATGGCCCCGCTCGACCCACTTGGAGGTGATGGATCTGAGCCGGCGTTCGTCCTTCCTGCCGGCCGCCACCTGCAGCGTCAATCTGACGTGATGCGTCTGCGATCTTGAACGAAACCAAAAAAACATGTTATAGTTGGTCCCAAAACGATTCGCGGAGACCTTTTGCGCCCTGGTTGCGCTGAGACCCGCTGTCATGCGTCGAAAGTCGCAAAGTGAGGTTAAAGATCGGAATAAAAGTTTTATTGTCTTTTCGGCAAAGTATTTAGGTCGAAGCTTTGCATAATAGCGTCGTTTTTTAACGCTCCGAAAGGCGCAAAGAGGAAGGAAATTTGTCACTTACTGAAAATCAATGACGTGCGCTTCTTCCAGACTCGCTGCCTCGCGAAGAACACGCGCCAGCTGTAACCAAACGAGACGTTTTCAGTGATTTTTACGGCAACAATGTGTGCGTGACATACAACATAACCTTACTTTACCTAACCAAAAAAAGTATTGCTATGCGCGCTGTGGGTGGTTTAGTTTTTGATTTCGAGGTGAAAAAAGAAAAACTGTGACAGGATATGAAACATGCAAGCGGATGAAAATTGCGCACATTTTCAATGGCACGTCGTGCGTTTCAGTGAAGTCATAAACACGCACCACGCACAAGAACGTGAAGAAAACGAAAGGAAAGTTACGATACGAGTGGGGAATCTTTGCGAGTAGCGTGAATGCCGATGATCGAAGACGGTCTCACATTGCGCCGAAAAAGGTTTGCCAGGGAGAAAAAAGGACCAAGTATTCAAAACGCGCGCATTAGCAGCGAACGAGTGGAGATGGCGCCGATTCGGAAATCGACAGCCAGCATTAATAAAACGTGATAAATCCGAGCGTGGATAAAACGCGCACAATGCTTTGATTTTTCACCAGTAGAGTGAAATTCTTTGCGCTGCTTTTTCTAGTCTGACTATTCTGAGTACATATGAGCAGACAAAGCTGAGCTTTAATTCGTTCGGACGTTTGGACAAGAACAAAGCTCGCCAATTCGGATATCAATTTGCAATCATAAGTGGTGCAAGCGAAATTATTGCGCAGCGAGGAAAACAAAGGAAACGTGCGCACACGGCGCGCAATCAATCAAAACGCGATCGCACTTGAGAAAGCACACATGTCGAAATTAAAAACTCGCTGTGCAACACAACACCGTATCGATTTCATCACGACCCGGCGGGGAGCAATCCAACCGGAAGCAAGGTAAAACATTTTGTAATTGAATAATTCTTCGCAACGAGAAAAACATTTTCAGATTGATGTTTTTTTTTTTCGAAGAATAAAATAATCAACCAACTTGAAACAAACAAAGATGATGATTAAAGTGTTATTTGTCTGTACATATGGAAAATTTCCTTCCGAAAATATCCCTTTGGCGTGTAATATGGACTGTGAGGTTATGAGTTTGCCAAACGAAGTGAGCCTGTTGTGTGTTTTGCTCGTAACAGAGGAAGTCCTGCAGGTTACAAGCGCCGGACATGTCCACTGGTGGTCGTGGTCATACGGGTGCGTTCTACTAGAAGTACTAGCGGGGTAGTAGAAGCGAAAGCATGAGTCGTGCCTCCCGCTTCTGTTTACTACTCCCCGGGCGATGCGACCTCGTTAATTACCGACGGTCCCGGCGCGGGACGCTTTACGGCGGCTACGTGCTCGGGCAAAAGCCTCCCGAGAAGCTCGCTAAACGCACGAAAGCATTTCGCAACGCGCGTGACGTTTGACACGGTGTTACATGAGATTTTTTATTGTCGCATGCGTTAAAGATTTGTATAAAAAATTATATTACGCAGAATAAAATATTTACTACTCACATGTGTTTCCAAATATGTTTTCATCTGATTGCCTTTGACGTTCGACGGCGGGATCATTTTCAATTTCATACTGTAGCCAATTATCGTTCCTGTAACCAAAATAAATTCGTCTCATGTGAATGCAGTTTATTGTTGTAGGTATTTCAAAGCGGAAAACGCTTGAAATAAAAATATTTACATTCCAATACTTCAATGAACGTTTGTCTGCCATTGAAAACCGTGAGGGTCCTTTATAAATATACAAAAAAGCTGATGGAATGCATGAAAGGAAAATCAAAGGCAGTGCGCACGTTAGGGTGCCCTCACAGTTACCGGAAACGATGAATTATTATTTATTCATGCTGACGGGGTTTGGATTTTGGAAGGCACTTTCCATCATGTTGCGTATGCAGTGAGCAATATGTCACATAATTTTCATCATGAGGTTAACTTTGTTTCCGGATTATTAGTCATTTATGAGAGCAAAATAAACAACTTATAATAAAACGTCTTTTGAAGTGACTCTCAAAACACGTTTATTTTAGCAAGAATTTTAAAAATATTCAATTTTTGAGAAAGCCAAGAAAAGTAAAATAAGTCTATTCTGAGAAGACTATGCTGCAATTTTTAAGTAAATTGCTGTTTTTAAGAAGATTTTTCTCATTATACTCCGCTTTATTGCAAACTATAAATAGTACGGGAAATTGATATTTTAATTTACAAACCTGCCCGGGAGGTAAAGTTAAAAATATTAAATATCACCGCAAAACAATACTTAATAATAAAGCTGGAAAAAAATTTCAAACTCAAAAACAAATAAAAACTAAACTTCCAACTTTATAAAATCAATGATTCAATTAAATCTTGAGTTTTCTGCTATTTCAAGTAAAGTTTACTCCAATATTTTATTTATTATAAAACTAGCTTTTGCCCGCAACTTCGAATCGGTAGTGTTTGATAAAAGTGTAATTCGTTTTTACTCTCTTGTTCCAGACATAGTATGTATCAATTCTATCAATAAGATTCGCAATTTTATTTTATAGAAATTAATTATATAAATAATTGCTAATAATGCACTTCAGCGCACCTTCTCGGATTCAACTATTTTACTATACCTATGATTGAATCTCAATGCCAACTTTTATCCTATAGAAAAGAGCAGTTTTAGGGTTTTCCCGGCAATTTTTCAAAATTTTCTTACCGTAAAACAATCCTTGGACTCTAACAAACATTTTAAAAATATAATTAGCCCAACTGGTGTAGGCGTTGTTGAGTTATGCGCTTACCAACAGTTTTTGCGATTCATTTTATATTATCGATGCATAAATGAATTTTCAATAAAACTCTAATATATATAAAAATATCAATAATTTAATACTTTATCTATTGACTAAATTTATTCATTTAAATTACTCCTAACAATGACTACACAAATTAATTGCAATAGATTCACATTCCCTCAATCATCTCCACCCTCGATGCGTTGATTAACGCACGTGCCCAGGTTTGCTGCCTGCCAGAAAGATTTGCGCACTGTAATTCTACAATTTCGAGCGGATATGCCGCTGGATTTACGCGTGGAGCGCATCTCTGCATTCTCTTTCGCCGACACTCGCTCCGTGATGAGAGCAAACAATTAATTGCGATGCGTCTATATGCATAGCTTTACAACTCGCGCGTTTCGCCGAACGCATTCAAGCCGATCATTGCCCGATGCCAAAATAAATACGAGCGGAATTAAATGCACTAACTGAAATCCCGTGCAGATTTTTGATTGTTGCGGTGGTTTGATATTTAATTAGCACATTGTTCCAAACGTCACATATTTAATCATGCATCATTTAAGTGCATTAACGTGTCAATGGTGTTAATAATAGAGTACTCATCAATAGTTCATTTAAAACCATTAACATAATTAAGTTTCGTTTCCGTTTAGATTTTAATGTGTTGGGTGTGTGTTTGACAGATGCCGTCATAAACCACCCAATCGTGCATAAATAATTTCAGCAAAGTTTCATTTGACGGTTGGAAGCTTCGGATCTAATATGCATCACAGGATGCATAGTGAGCGAGTAATTCACCTGATATGCTAATTAGCTCGCAGCGCACTAGCAGGCTCGGCGTACTTAATCATGAATGTTGCAGCAATTCATATTTCTCATTTGCATTTTGCGTCCTCCTTGGCCGGCTGCAAACGGAATAGTCTTTTCAGGCTATTAACGTAGACAACCAGGATTACGCTAAGACCTCACGCATTCACCTTGAGTTTGTATATTTGGTTGCAGACGTTGATGAATTATGTATAGATCAATTTAGTACAACGTATATCTACAGTTCATTCACCGGCCGGGCGTAGAAAGATGAGAGAAAAATGATTTTTTATTCGTGCTTTTTGAAAATGTGACGCCTTTGTACTTTATGAGTCATGTGCATATGAATATGAATTCTCATTAGAATTAAATTAACGCGCAGGCATTGAAGCATGCTGAAGTTAACACGCAATAAAAATTAATGCAAACGGTGCTCTAAGTGCCTCTGCGTATTTTTTACTTTTACAGCAGTATTCACTGCCTTTCTAAAGGTAAAAAAATTGTAAAATCTTATTATAACCTCAAAAATTTACATAACCTACCATCAATAAATTAGTTCCGATTGTGAGTAACGAGTATTCACCATAAAAAAATTTAATTCTTTTTTGCCCGCAATCGGAATTTGTGATAATTTGAATATAAAATTTCCGCACGATAAAAGTACGCGCGCACATCCGGGGAGGTTGGAATATGTAACGGAAGTGATTTGTGTGAAACGCGCGCGCGCACGCCAGATACGCGACAAATATATATATGTAATAAAAACCGAAATTTCCCAACGACGCATAAATTTCCGCGAGCGCGCGGAACATGAATGCCAGGCAGCTCTCAATCGTCGCAAACATTCAAAAATCCAAAAACGCGAACGAATCCACCGCGTGCAAAAACTCCACTACGTGAAAATCAAATTGATCTGATTGTATTGTAACGGGTTGTAACAAGCCGCGCACCGACGAACGCTAAAATAGATAAATCGTTGACGTTGACTCCTGCACACACGGTTTTCGGTTTGCCGGCCATTTTCAAACACGGCAAATTTCGCGTCATTCTATACTTCTGTGTGTTGATGCGGTGCTCGGCGCGCTTGTTTCACGAATTGCACTTGTTTTGTTTGCAGTTTACGGTTTGCTGTTTGCAGTTTGCCGCCCAGCAGGTAGTTTACACCGAAATGAACACACGACCTATACATATATATATGTGTGTGGGTGCGTGGGTGTGTGCATGTTGCGTTCGAGACGTCGAGCTTGATGTATATTGGAATTTTCCGGGCGGAGAAAATGGCAGGATGGCAGCGACAGAGTAAACAATCATTAATAATGTTCATTGTATTCGGGAACTTTCTGAAATTCTAAAAGTTTAAAAATATATAAATAAAAAAGGATTAAATTGAACTTTTTTGTGTTTTTGTTTTAAATTAAAGTTTCTGAATAAATCAATATTTTACTGGCTTTTGCACGAGACTTCGTCCCGGCAGTGTTTAATAAAAATGTAATTCGTTTTTACTCTCTTGTTCTAGACATAGTTTGTGTCAATTCTATCAATAAGATTCGCAATTTTCTTTTAAAGAAATTAATTATATAAAGAATTGCTAATATTGCACTTCTGCGCGCCATTACGGATTCAACTTTTTAACTATAACTATGATTGAATTTAAATGCCAACTTTTATTCTATAGAAAATGGCTGTCTTTGGGGTTTTCCTGGCAATTATTCGAATTTTTCTTGTCGTAAAATCATCCTTGAACTTTAACAAATATTTAAAAAAATAATTGGCTAAATTGGTAAAGACGTTGTTGAGTTATGTGCTTACCAACAGACAAAATCAGTTGTTGTTTCATTTTTATATTATAGATATTGTAAGTATTCTGAAGTCAATTAATGGTTCAATTATTTGTTTTTGACAGGTTTTTATTTCTAATTAGTTACTTGACAGTATCTACAGGCAAAAATAAATAACTTAGTTACTATAATATAAAAATATGGAAAAATAAGAAGTTATGTTTTCTCGAAATTATCACCGGCTTGTATGTATTTAAATTTATTTAAATTGTTTAACTTTAATTTCATTATGCAAATTTGTGACACAAGGAAACAAGTTTTAAGTACTTTACAAATTGGGCTGCGTATTTTCGTCTTTTTCTGCGTGCCGCCGCTGAGTTGTGTAACTTTCGGATGAAAATTCCCTTCAAGTTTCAGGTTGACTTTGTGCATAATATCATAAATATATTATGAACACGCGCAGGCTAAAAATCGGCCTACATTGACAAGCTTAGCATTCGTTAAAAATACCTTGTTTTCCCGGCCAAAAAATAGACATCAATGTCGAATAAGCGGATTATTGAGTTTCACTTGTATCACGGAAAAATGTTGTATGCAACCAATTTTATTGTAATATCGATGGGAAAATGAATACATTCCTGGCGCAAAAAACAGAACCAAAAAACAAATGTTCTGCACGTGAATATGAAATCATCACCACTCGTCGATGAAGCTACAAATCATCAAAATTGAAAACGATTTCGCACGATGGCACTTCATTCAAATCACGAGTTCCATATGTAATAATTGCTTGTGATCCTTCAGTCAAACGTGTCGTCCCCGCACTATTGAATACCTAGAGTCTACACGTGATGGAGGCGAGGCGACCAGCAATGCGCGTCCTCAATGGTCGAGGGGGTTATGGAGCGCAAAACGTTTTCGCGGTTAGAGACAATTAATTTTCGCCGAGCGCTGCGGACGTTAACGATGTGTTCGAAAACATGCCTCGTCATTGTATCACAAACGCACAATAAGCTTCACGCTCTCGGTCATAACCAGCGAATTTTTTCCTCTCGCCCAAACGCGAAATAATACCATTATTCTGTTTCATGCATGAAATCATATCTTTTATTGTGGATTCTTTTGTTTCACGGCAAATGCAGTGCGTATATTGCGCGGAATCAAAAATCACAACTCAAGAGTGATCATAAAAGGTTCAATTAAAATACTTTGCTAGCTGCACGGCGTGGTGGTGATTTTCGCCTGGATGGCTTTGATAGAAAAATGGAAACGAAATAAAACTTGTGCGTTCGAACAGCGTCTGTTTGTTTTGGCGAAGATTAATTGACGCTTCATGATCGTCCGCGGAGCGCGCTTCTTGATTTATCGAGATTACGCGTTTTTCTTCTCGGACGCCAAAACAAAAGATTAAAATTTTCGTGCGCGTTGCCGGAAAACAATTATCAGAACGTTTTTGTTCGTCATTCAATTTTTACACTCGCAGAAGAACAATGACTATATGTTTTTTTTATCCATCGTCATCTGTGAGATATTTTTGCGGGCTATTTTATGCTTTCAGAACAAAGTATATTAAATTATTTACCAAAATCTACTATTTTCAACTATTTATCAATTTTTTTGTTATTTCTAAAATTTATATTTTTACCAGCCTGCGATTTCGTCCCGGTAGTGTTTAATAAAAATATAATTCGTTTTTCTAGACATAGTAGGTATGTGTCAATTATATCAATAAGATTTGCAATTTTATTTTAAAGAAATTAATTATATAAAGAATTGCTAATAATGCACTTCAGCGCGCCATCTCGGATTCAACTATTTAACTATAACTATGATTGAATCTCAATGCCAACTTTAATAGTATAGAAAAGGGCTGTCTTTAGGGTTTTCCCGGCAATTATTCAAACTTTTCTCGCCGTAAAAACCATCCTTGGACTTAAACAAACGTTTTAAACAAAGAATTGGCCAAATTGGTCAAAGCGTTGTTGAGTTATGCGCATTCCAACAGATTTTGGGATTCATTGTTATATTATATATATTTTTTATTTATCACAAGTGAATTATACATTTACTATTATTCCGTACGATTAATTACTTTTCATATTAATAAATCTCCCACAAACAAATAATATGAAATGACACTTGCAGATTAAGCCCGAGCAGCAAATTAAATATTTACACCGTCGAAAGCGACCATTAGTCGAAATTAATTATCGTAATAAATTGTTTTTCTATCAGCGTTTCGCGTTAATTGTTTTCAATTGCCATTCATTCGCGCACGGCGACACTGTCAAATCCTAAAATAAATAACACTCACCGAAATATCGAAATTCGCTTAAATTAATATCAACGTGTATTGCAGTCGATTGTGACGCGTAAATAAACGCCCAACATTCGTAAATATTTTCCCTCGCGGTAAGCAAGCGCGTCGATGGTGTCATATAAGGGTAGTGGGTATAAGCGTAGTGGTTGGTTACGGGCCTATATGCGAAATTGATTTAATTTTGGCAAATATCGTTCGGTCGTCGCAGGGCGCGCGCGCGTATGAGTTACGACGACAATTTCGCATCGCATATATTCGCCCGCATATTTCCCGCTATGTTTCGCCGGCGCCGGCGGTGGTGGCGGTGCGCGTTAAGGTGAATTTGCGTTTGATTTATGTGACGTCTTGTGATTTCCTACGGGGTGCGAAACGCACGACGAAAGAGCGATACGCGATGTACTCGTAGGCAACCCACTCGACGCCGCACACACTATAATATATACATATATAGTAAATTAGACTTTCAACCCTCGTCCCGAGGTCCTTTTTGCTCCTTAGACGGCGGGCGCGTGTGTGTTATACGTGTTGTTATTGAAATATCGCGCCCGGGATGCGATAAATTCTTCCAGCTTCCAGGCGTGTTGAATGGGTTGCCTACTGATACACACAGGTAGCTACTTTTGAGAAATGCCCGCCACACACAACACACGCCTGCTCGGTGGGCGGTGGTTGACTCTACACGGTCGTAAATTCGCAGCATGCTCGAGTAGCGCTCAAACATTGAAAGCCACTTATAGTCTACCTTACTTACACCAACGATTGCAGCGACAAAATATATCGCGACATTTTACGCGCAAAAATGACGCACGGGACAGACGATTGAAGCTGATGAGAATTTCGGCGCCGCTACATTTAGCAATTCGTTTCACGCCGATAAAGTTCGGAAATCTCACATGAAAGTAGCGCTTAATCTTTACCGATTGCTAAACATAGGCAACACAAATGCCAAGAAACCCTAGATTTACTTTGCACTTGCCTAAAAAAAATTACAGCTTTTTTATGCGCCAATGTTTCAATGTATGTGTAACATGCCGGAGGCGGTGCGGTTATATCCAACCCTCATTCTAACATTTAACTTTCAACTTTTCCTATTGTGGCGCATAACAATTATTCGTTTTTTATTTAAAATTGCGTGTGGTCCGCCGAGCGTAGAACAAGAGTTGTCCCTCCGCCGCTCCCGAAGGCGGTCGTAAAGCAAGCGCAAAAATAAAAGCGAATAAAATTCATTGCGCGTCGTTTTCGTACAGCGGCCACAGCGTAACACACAGAATAACAGTGCGATCGTGTCGGTGCGATCTCTTCTTCTGCCAGGCAGTTTGCCGCCTCACTGATGGCACTTTGTACATTTCGGGCGTTGCTCCGCTCACGCCGTTAGCAGTTAACGTTAGCGTTCGCCGCACGACCGCAGCGCCAGGGTAAATAAAGAAAGGGAAACACCTTAGCTGGTGTGGTTTTACAAGTTTTATCCCCGATTGCAGCAAGTAACGAGGCGGGTAAAGCGCCGCACGTAGGTACAAAGCAAGCGTGCGCTCATTAAACTACAAACTAAAGCTAATGGCGTCGTCGCATTAGCACCCAGCGCATTCGCATTAATTTACACCTGCATTACATACATTTCACCAGTGGTGCCACCTGTGAGTTTAAACTTTAAACTAAAAATACATGCATATAGAAATCTGTGAAGTGCAAATTGGATGTGTGACGGTTAATTTTAGGAAATTGTGAAAATTACGCCAATCACCACCATTGCTGCTGAAATCTAGTTGTGCGGGTATTAACCCGCAGTGCATTGCCAATTTTCTCGCCGCCATCGCATCGACGCACGCCCGCATTACGATAATGAAATCCTGCGCTATGTAACTACATTTCCTAGCGCGCCATCTACCTACTAATAGCCTATACCGTATATATTTTTGTCATTTGCAGTTTTACGTTACGACATTCCGATTTGCTTAGATTAAATTTTCCACTTGAATGTTTTATACCCAAAAGCGCAAAAATTATATTTATTTTATCATCGTGTCCCTAATCGCAATCTAAGTGTAGTGTTTATAGACTGTGAAAACAACGATAATAACCGAGATCGTTATTATGCGCCGCGCAAACATATTCAATGTGTAATCAAGCGCTCTCGGCGTAATAAAATTTTCCCCTTAGTCGGCAGGAAACGAAAATGAAAATGCCTGCTAATCGCCGCTGGTCGGTAAGTTATGCCTGTTGTGTTGGTTGCCGAGCGTACACCCGAGAGAGAAATGTATGCGCGCGCGGGTTTTAAAATGTAATTGCCAATTATCAGAATAACGACGCGTAATTATTAAAGTCTAATTAAACGTGCAAGGTATTTACGATCACGTCTCTTACGTTGTACACCGGAGGAAAGTTACACATTCTTAACTGTTGCATCAAGCAACATGAGCGCTGTTGCAAACTAAGTTCCACTAAGCTATTATACAGAGTGTTTGAAAAGAGTTTTGTTTAGACACTTATAAATTTAACATATGTAACAAGGCGGCTAACTTGAATAAAACTTTCAACGCGTAGCGTATTGTGTCGAAGAAGACGGATACGAATTGGCCGGGAAAGTTTATAATTAGACAACGTCTTTAACTCACTTCAACTCGGAAGTGGGTGTTTTAAACAATGCTAAAACGCTGGAAGCTCTCCGATACTATTCACTTGTTAGCATGAGTTATTCTACTTCCTGTTCGGTATTAAGTTACAATTTCCGGCTGCAGGTAAATATCCCTTGATGTCTAATTCAAACCGGAAGCCGTATCGACTAAAAGTGTGGAATATACAATGTGTTCAGCACTTACCATCGCCAAGTGTTGCGTTTTTTCCTTCGGGACACTTGCAGGCGTTCGCCATGACACCATCAAAAGGACAAGTGACAAAACAACGCTCACATCCTGCAACAAGAAATGTGTTTGAACAAAAGCGGAAATGTTTTACATTTGCGGTGCGAGAGTGGAATGAGAAAAGTTTTAAGCATTCATTAAGACTAATATGAAACATGATAAAATGAACTATACAATGTCAGAGGATGGTGAAGAGTTTTTTAAAAGTTGAAGCATTTCGAAGGCACTTTTTCGGTTTTACGCGCGCTTGGACTTTATTACCACTATAATATTCTTGCGTCTGCTGTTGGCCGTTGTGCGCGGTTGGAGGTTTGTGGCATTTGTG
Source organism: Dalotia coriaria (assembly GCF_025399875.1). Taxonomy (NCBI): domain Eukaryota; kingdom Metazoa; phylum Arthropoda; class Insecta; order Coleoptera; family Staphylinidae; genus Dalotia; species Dalotia coriaria. The sequence continues at coordinate 10,267,071 of NW_027045445.1, forward strand.
GCCGCCGGTTGCCGGTGGTGTGCGGTTAGTTAATAACCCTTCGGCACTCTTTTGTGCTCCCTGGCGTGATGGGCTTACGCTTCGCTTTTGTGCGCATTAAGTTTCGAGCGGTTTGAGTAACAGTCAACGGGCTTAATTTGTTACGCGCTTAAAAGTTATAACTTACTTCATTACTTCATTAGATAATTAAACGCGTTCGGTGTGCTTTATATTTATACATTTCGACTCTAAAACGCATGCAAAGTGTGCGATATAACAAAACGTTCGCTGAATGTTTGCGAACACACGCGGCGGCGCTAACCAATTTCGCGCACGTTGGATGCCGCCGCCGCCGACTAATGACAGAGGTCGGCGACTGTAAAGTCGGCGGTTTTATTGCCGCTTCGACCGGAAACGTATTTCCCACTTAGCGGCGCGCTCAATTTTTACGCAGGGTGGAAACGCTCGTAAGTTTTATACCTCGCAAACTACCCGTGTAACAGGAAACCGAATTAAAACACGCTTAATATTTATAGAGAATTACAAAACGCCAGGAAGCCGGAAAACACTCGAGGTGCACTACTAGTGTAGTGATGCTCACCGCGTGTGCAAACGCGCAATGTAACCAAATTGCCTCTCGAATGTTTTCCTCGCATTTAATTTACCGTTTAGCCGAGCTCCAACCGGCTAATTTAATTTACGTTTTCCCTCCGCAGCAGCGTGATTCGAGCGTGTACAAGTTGCAGAATTGCGTGCGTCGCATGCCGTGCGGGTGGCATACGCTGAGAGCTACCCAACCCTGCTACTGCTACCCTACTTAACAAGTGTATCCAAGACGCGTGTTAGGCAACCGCACTGGCGTCTAACATCCAATTAGACAATCGCGGCGATGCGAAATTCACTTGTCTCGCACATTAATTGACTTGTCTGATTTAAATTTTGACATGTCGACGAGTAAATTACATCAATCTGCAATATCTTCACATGCGAAGTACGATTACCCAAACAATTTGATTATTCAACTGTTTTACCCAACACTAGTTTATAATCCAAGTTTCAGACATGATAATCCCTTAAAAAACAACTATAAATAATATATACACAAGAATAAGTGAGAAACTTTAAACTAATCCGATGTAAACTTGCGTCAAACGTTTGAATAATTTGTGTTTGCGAAGCGGCGCGATTTTTTAGTCACGTTTTGCTAAACTTTAGATTTAATATTATTGTTGGCTGTTCCCTTGTTAGGTTTACTGCAGTAAATTGTGTTTGAATTGTTAATAGTAATTACGCGCTCGTGCAAATATTGTACGTTTATTATTGCGTTGGAAGCTAGTTCGTTACTGCAAATTTAAACAATGTAAATTCAGCCGGGTAGCGCATATCACAAAGTATAAAATGAATTGAAATTAAAATTTACTGCATGCTAATATTTCGTGTAAAGTATTTAAATTAAGCAAAAAATTGTTTTTGTAATGCGAGCATTATTTAATTAAATATAAAACAAAATAATTTAATTTTTATAATTTGGGGTTTGGCTTTGATGGCAATTGCGTAAATTAGCTCTTTGAAATATTGCGAAAAGACTATTAAATTACACGAGGGATTTTTTAAGATTTCAGTTTCTGGCGCTGTCGTTTCGAATTGCGCAAAGTAACGCGCAGCGCAAGCTTTCCCTCCGGTAGGATTATTAAACGTATAAATTAGGTCCTTTGAAAGTCCAAAGTCCACCCGGCCGCTTATTCAAATCCACCTTCCGACGAACTTCCACCTTTCTCGTAACTGTCAGCGTTTTCGGCCAAACTACAAGAGTTCAAGAGCACGATCAAAGCGAATCGTTTAAATTAAATCCAAGACTAAGTCCGACTTTCTCATTAATTAACGTGGGTTACTAGACGAGCATTAATGCCATTCAAAATGCAAAGCATCCAATTGCAATGTTGCATTTGATGGCTTTATGATTGCAATGTGAGCGGAGATGTATTAACGCCTCAGCGCATCCAGTTTATCAGAATCTAGGCGTTGTTCCAGATTGGAAGGATTGCATTGTATGCGTTGGAAAGCTATGCGCACTCACGTGTGATGGCCTTTGACCATGACGAGTTCAATGCGGGTGCGATTGCAATGCAAATGAGAATTCAAAACCTAGTATCACAACAAGAAAACTATGGTGATATCAGCTTTCATTTCACATTGTGCACATATAGTATAATATAGAGTAATATTCATACAGCGGGTGCAATTTCACGTTTTGAGTTCGTCTACTGCACCTCACGGATTGCTGTTACTTGTTATGCACACGCTGCGGCAACAAACGGAAAATTAACAAAAATATGAACTCCTTGAGGTTGCTGCTCATCTCTCGCGCTGAATACAGAATGAGTCTTTGGCATGGCGTGGTTCGTGCTTTATATTTTACACCCACACTGTAACCTAACCTCATTCTTAGACTATTTCTTTGCGTAGGTAGCCACAGTGTAAACGGCTCGAATGTAACTTGGTATGTGTGCGAGAACAGAGGGCGAGCACACTTCGTGGGTTAGTGTATTACCTCAAACGCCCACTTCAGTTATCCCCGTAATGGTCGTAATGAAAGAAGGAAACCCCGCAAAAGACCTGAATACTAATCGCGAGCAGCGCGAACGCCCGCCGGGAGAGCGCTTTATTTATACGCTGCGAAAGTGCGCAACCCAACATGCATGTATCGCCACTTTCAAGCGTGACGTGCGCCATATTTTGGCAATTTCAGCATAATATTGTTGTGTGCGGTACAAAGAAACACCCATATAAGTATATATGGAACACTAATTAAAGCAAGATTTGAATCATTTGAATAAGGTTCATGAAATCTCAAATTAATTATGACTCTTGAGACTGACGTTTCGAAATTGCGGGCGTAAGAAATGAGTGTTTGCCGTTCGGTCGTTTTGCGCGCCGAGTAAAGTTGGTGTGGTTGGATGAATGGCGCTGGTTCTGGTGGCGTTTCGACATTATTGCCAGCCTGCGCCACACTCAGCCGTGTACTTCGAGGTGCTCAACAATCACCTGCGTCTGCTGGCGGAGCAACATCAGATCTAAACATGACTAAGGACGTCGGGGGGTAGAAAAGTAAACTTTCGCATACGCCTTGGCTGGGGTTCAGGCTCTTTTCGTGTTTTGTTGTTTCGCACCGAAATTTGGCAATTCCCTTCGCTCCCTTTTCGCCACGTAGTACACAGAATGCGCGCAGAAATGGAACTCTTGGAAGCAAATCCTAATAAGTCTGCGCCGGAAAATTATTGTTACAAAAATAGCGAATGCTTCGTTCTTCGGCTCCGACTCCAATTCCGGCGGCGCTAGTACAAACGTCGCGCAACCCTCTGCGCTTTAATATTCCGTATAAATTGCGTTGCGCGGGGTGCAACCGCAACTTCGCAAACACTCTCATACACTCGGCGGCGGCGGCGGCAGTGGCGGCGGTGCTTCCAACTTGTTTTCGTGCTGAATGCGCGCGCGCGCCGCCGTGTTTGCATGCGAATAAGCACGCGCATTATTTATGCATCGTCGAAAGAATACATTCCGCGGATTAGATTGCTCTCCCCCGCCAACAACCCACCTCAAACCCCCAAGCGTCAACTCGGCAGCGTCTCCGCCGCAGCGCAAAATATGCGTCGACGATTTTCTGCGTTTTCAGGCGCATATTAAGCACACATCTTAACTCGTAACTAATTTTCGCATGAAATTACATGCACGTATATATCCACTACACACCGCGTACGCGCATAATTCCTTAAGCATGTTACCAGCTACATGTTAGGAGTAAGCAGTTGGCGGCGGAGGCTGAGATATGCCGAAATTGGAAACAACGCGGAAGCGGGCACTTAACGCGCGAGGGCGGGATGGCGGATGGCGCAATTATCCATCGTGCGGTATGTTATTAAATCGGATTACGTCTAGCGTCAGACGAGAGCGTAATAGAAACATCAGCGTCGAAGACAATTACGCGTGTGCACATCGTGCGCCAGGCGCTATGAAAGAGTGAGCGCGATGTTCATTTTCGTGTAATTAGACATTAATCTTGAGATAAAACCTCACGCAATCAACAAATTCTTCAAACTACATAATTATATTACAATAAAAAACAAAATCTGAATTTTTTGTTCGAAAATCTGAGATACTGTAGGCAACCCACAATGTACGATTTAATTTCGTAACTACCCACCAGAGGGCTAAAATAATATTTTAACTTATCACGTAAAAGTTTAAAACAAATGCAATACTTTGCCAAAGTGTAACTAATATATATTAATATTCCTCCACGTGATGGCATAGCGCACTCTGGGAAACAAAACTTTTGCTTCAAGTTTGCGGATGATTGTCGGATCAAAATTGCACTGCACTGGTGCAGTTCTGCATTTCGCCTCTAGTACATTACGAAGTTGTGCTGAAGATTTTCACAACTTTTCCGCAAGCAACGCGGCGCATGATGACTCTAAGTATATGAAAAAAAATGAACCCCTGCAACGAAAAAAACAACAAACAATGCATTGTTGCTATTGTTCTCGAAAGTAGAGTGAGAATAAACACTTTAGTTTAAACTTAAACGAATTTACTCCGGAATGAAGGAAAACACAAATACAAAACAAACTAGCAGCTAGAGAAGAAAAGCATCGCAACAAATCGAAGAAAACAACGAATTTGTTACGGGCGGCTGCAGGCGATGCGAAAAAAGGTTGTGGGTTTTTCATTTTTCTATTCGGCTATCCAGCGCAAGAGACAGCTTGCGGTTTATGCTGGTTTTGCTACCGCTGGGGGTTCGAAAAAGGAGTAATAAAGTGCGTCACATTTGACAGTGCCCGTTTTGCGAGTGAATTGATGGTTGTTGGTTTATTTACAAGCGGTGGTGCGCCGAAAACGCTTATGCGCTTGTTTGCTGCTTTCCCCCGGAGCGCCGAGCGCCGTTATAAAGCTCTCGAAGAGTCAAGAGTCGACTTTCTCCCGGATGGCAACGCAGGCCGGCGAACAATGCGTACTTCGAACGAACCGAGGCAAAATAAACACGAGCACCCATCGTAATTTATTTCTGAAAGCCGTTCGAATTAATTATAATTAAGAAGTTATAAATCAATCCAGAGATGCGGATGCGCGACCACAGCGAAATGAGCAAAGGCATCAACGCACACGGCTGAGGAAACTTTAACTTTGCCATCAAGTCGAATTTTCTCGCCCTCATTGCATTCGTTAATTTTCTGTCTGGTGCTGGACGTTGCCAAGATGCCGAAATACCAAAATCTCAGCGGGAGAAATAAACTCTTACGCTCTAATCATCGTTAAAGTTAAATAAAACTTTTGCTGACTTTCCGAGTGGCGTGGAAGTGCTTCAAGTACAACTACGCCATGAATTATTTACCTGAATAATGAATTCGGGACTAATTAAATTACGACTAGTGGCACTGCATAGTTTCTTTATTGCGTTTGGCGTTGGCTGGACTAACTCGGCTCGCAAAGCACTCGCATTGTTTGCGCTCCGGAAAAAGGCAACTCGGCGAACGAATTAGTTCTCTTCTTTGGCACTCTTTGCGTCATTATTTGCTCTCGGATATTTTCCTCTCGGCGGCCGTAATTTTGAGTGTATTTACTTCATGTTTAAGTTTAACTTTTGCGCCGGCCGCGTCTTTTCGGTGTTATTGCCGATAACCGAATGGAAAGTTTGCGAAAAGTCTTAATGCGCGGCGCATGTTATTTTATCGTTTTCGTGTGCCGAAATGTGCGCGGGCGAAATTCCCGATTGGCTTGCGATTAATTTTAATTAAAATCCACAAAGTTTTTTCCGGCGTCTTACAAAAATCGCTATTTAATTTTATGTCAGCACTTCTAATCATATTAAAACTTATCAAAAATTATCTTTACGAAAAAATACTATAATTATATTCCAGCAGTGATTGTGCAAGTGGTGTCAAGGCGTCAAATGAATAAAAAACGTACATAAAGTGCGTAATTACGGTGGGAGTCTTCCGGGTGCCCGCAACACATTTTACAGACGTTGTTGACGCTCGCAATGCGCGCCCCCTCGGCTTGCTTTTTCGCCTTGCACCGACGCCGGCTTTGTTTTAATGTGTGGGTGTCGGGGTTTTGCACAAACGAAGCGTGTCGACCCGCATGAATTGTCGCGCACAGTCGCAATAAAAACGCCGGATGCCTAGGACAATAGTCCGAGATTATCCTTATCAAAAACGTTCGGTTTTTGCATGCAGACAATCCAGCACAATCTACACTGCACACAAAAGTTGTAAAAACTAACAAATTTTAAACTATCACGATTAATTTCTAACAAAAAATTATTTTACATTAATGTGCCCTCTGAACACATTGTATATACTAAAATTAAACCCCATGGCAAACAATTAAACCCATGATTTATACGTGAATTTACGACGGTAACTTTGATATTTACACGCGCAAAAAATAACTCGTGTTTTGTTTAAGTTTGTGTTCATGGGCGGACGTGAAACATGTGTACCAACTGGTAAATTGTAAATCTCATCGGTTTTTACCTTGCTCGTCCGTCGATTCCTCGGCTCGCTTCTCACAGCGTTCTCCGCGATAACCATTCGGGCATACACAACGCACCGACGAGTCGCCGACGTGCCTGGAACATGGAAAACGGAACAATATGTAAATCACCAGCCAAGTAAGTTTCGGTTTCATTCGACTTAGTGCCTACCAAGCAGACACACTGGGCTAAGATGATGTGAAACACCGAATAATAATCAGGTGTACAGAGTGAATTCAGCAGTGTGGTGGAGTGTATGCATGAGAAGAGATAGCTACACCCGAAATCTTTAGTCCTTAGTTTAGTCCTTATTCGCACTGGTGGAGACGTAAAGGCATTGAAACACATTCGGTTTCAGTTTTGAAGTAATTACGTGGAAACGAACTTCGGGATGAGGATGCGACAGGGATGGGAGAACTCTGCGGTGAGAGTCGACGTCACACGCTCGTCAAGATCTATTTCGAGAAGTTAAGGACTCGTGAAGTTCAAGTTCGGCCAGGATTCGGGCGAATTCTTGTCGGAAATTGGGCTTTCTATGGTCGAACTAGTATCCTGGACGAAGTTTAGTGAAAGGGTGTCATTTATAAACACATATACAATGTGTTTTTAATTAATACTTGAATTATAAATGCAAAAAATATGTTTGTGCTTCGTTCAGGCCTAAACTAATGAAGTAATTTTTATCAATTTTTGGTAAAAGGTAAATTTTGCTATGAAAAATGACATAGGATACTTTTAGTTGAAAAAATAAATCTTTAAAGAGGAGAACAAAGGATAAAAGTTTTTATAATTTTTTTGTGCACTTTTAATAATTCTTTAGATAATTATATAACTTTAAAAAACCTGCACTAGTTATGCAAATATTTCACTTGCTGAATAGCAAACTTTGCGGAAATGAAAGTGGCGAAAGTTGATTTTCCCGTGAAATTACCCGCTTCACAATTACCCGATGACAAGTGTGCGTTACGAGGTTGTAACGCTCGCGCATGAATACAATACGAATGGAAGAAGGCTTCCTCGATGGTCCTCAAAGCGCAGTTTTTCGCGTCGTGCTGTGAATCGTCATGTCCGTATTTGAATAAGGCCACTTGCCGTCCCCTCTAACGCACCGAATCAAAAGCACAGCGTAGACTTTGTTGACTTCCAGTTCAATTATAACCTTAAACGTTCGCAGCGCCGCTGGGTCGATGAGAATGGAAGATGGACGTTAAGCACAAACAGCCAAACGGCACAAAGTAAGAAGCTCCGCCGCTCCGACGGGGAAAACTATTTCGGGCGCGCGAAGAAAATGCGAAAATAGAAAGGCTCCTTTTGCATGCCCATTTACACATTCGAGGATTGAGCTTTCCGGCAGCTTTTTGAGCCGAAATGATTTTCATACAGCTTGTCAAGCTGCGCGTATGTTTGCATTGAAATATGTTCGGAATAAATGCGTTTGTGTTGAACAGAGTGTATAGCAAAGTAGTAGAGAAATGCCTTTGTGCCAAGTCGGTTAGTTCCGAATTCGAGTCTCGGAATATAAGCTAAATTATGATATTCCTCGCTTTCCGGATAATATAAAACGCCGCGGCGTTGTTTTCCTCGTTTTCTCATTTCCCAGTCAGCGCAGACACGTCGCGCAGCACATCTCGACAAATTTGCATTCTCGATTTTATTATTGACTCGAACGGCCTTGGCAGGACGACAAACGAAGCGTGGATCTTAATGCGGGTGCAGATGGTGCATCGAACGCAAATAGACACACCGGAAATAAGGAAATGCGAATTCTATGCATAGCATAATGCGGACAAAAGTCCAATGCGTTCCTCGGCAAGCATTTTTGTACGGAGATGTTCGGAGAGCGAAGAAAACCTGAACGCGACCGGCGTTCATTTGTTCGCGCCCGGTTCGCAATAAATAACCGTTTGTATTGTGTCTGCCGCGGGACTATTTGTCTACGCTCTTGCCACGTCTCGCAAACCGCTTTCAAAAATGGCGAAATCGCTTCCGAGTTGCTCCAAAGTCGCAATTACTTCCATCGTGAGAGCAGATGTAGACAACTCGACGTGCATTAGTGTTTTAAAACACACACAAATCTAACCTCAATTTATACAAAAATACTAAGCACCAAGGAGTAAATTCCAAGAAGAAAAAAGACATAAAACAAAACAATCACAAAGTACAACAATGAATAAATTTCTAGTAAAACGCAAAAACTTTCGTCCTTCGCTTTTTATCGACGAGTAATAAAACCGAAAAGAAAAATATTCTTTTCATGCAAATTTATTATTTTATGTCGAGGATATTTTTTCAACCAAATTAAACACTCCACTATCCGCACCAATTATTAAATTGTATTTTTTGTTTTGTTATCTATTATTGTTGATTTTTTGCTATTTTTAAATATTTTTTTAATAAAAAAAATTATAATGATGTCGAATATTTCCATTGTGTCATAGAATTTCTAATAAAAAAACTGCTATTCTCGCTCGGCTGTTAACAGTCACGTCCCGGAGCGCAATTTAACTACGAACATGTCACACAGTAACAATATGAAACAAAGCGCGAGGATTTCGCTCTTCGTAACGGCAGGTAAGTGCGCGAACATGTCCAAATGGTCATTCAAAACGTTTCGATTTTATGCGCGCGCAAAAACACAGAAAATACATCCGGAATGGTATCAAATAAAATTGAATATTCAATGAGATGTTTGACGTCGAGCGCACCATCAGCGCAATATCAGAGAAACAGCCTGAGATCGACGCACAATACTCATATAACATGAATAATTTAATAAAACGTTGGATATTTATATAAACTTGTGTTAATTTTTAAATTTATCTTGGAATATATGAGCGGAGAAAAGTCTTTAAGATAAAGATAGACTTAAAGTTTGTGTTCGGTATCTCAAAAGTCATGAACTTTCCCTGTGTGCGCTCACTTTGCTAGCTAAAAACTTCGTGATCCGACCGGAATTCGCGCGGCTGAGATACGAGCATCCGAGCAGGGAAAACTCCCTATCTATATTTGACACTTATTGACCATTACGATCCACTTCCGACGTTTATTTAATAGGTTAAGAAATCAGCGGGGCGCTCGCCGCATCGCGTCCGTTCCGTTTCGCCGCCTCCGGCGCTGTGGATGAGGAAAATAATCGGCAGGAAACTGCGAAACAATGTCTTCCTTTTTTCCTATCGCCGCGGCGGAGATTTGCAGGACGTGGAAGGTTTAACCGATACCCTCCATCGTTAAAATAAAACAAAAATAATTCTTACTCTTTAAATAAAATAAAATTAAATTAAACATAAACTAAAGCCGACCACGCTTTGTATGTTTAGTCTAATATATAATTACAAAACGACATATGTAAATTAAACTAAACTCAGGCGAGCTTTTCGTGTTTTCCAAACAAAAACAAACACGCGTTCAAACAAGCGCAATGGCGAAGGCGCCGGGCACGCAAACGACTCCGAGGCTCGTGCGCCCGGCGCCTCCACCGCGCGCCGTCTGTATATAAAGTTTAACGCCGCTGCGCAAACGCACGCGCGCGCCCTCATAAAATTAATTTGGTCATAACTTTATATGTTATGCAGAATAGTAGCTTCCTCCCGAGTGCTACTTTTGCAGTAAAACGTACGCGCACACAAAAGCACAATAACATTGGATTACACTGAGTAACATTGAGCGACGTTGAGCACACAGACGGATTCCTTCAACAACTGCAGATTTGCGCTGCATTCACACAATGGTTTGTGTATTGTGTACTATATGAGCATCACTGCGGAATCGAATTAATTTCAGCGCAACTATAACAAAATTTGCGCTTGCGAGTGTTTAAAACTACATTATATGCCGATGCCTGCGATGAGCATGAAAGCAACAAGCGACTGTGAATCCGCACTAAGATTGCAGCGTTAGAGTTGAAAGTTTAAACACGCTGCAAAGTTTAGCGAGTCATGCAAATTGTAAGTGCTACAAAGACACGGACACAAGCTAAGCGAAATTAATACTTAACATAGAATTGCACTATCAGGACACATAACAATTAATTATTAATGGGTAGTATAATTTTATCTATTATTGATTTTTTAATGTAAAAATTTAATCGTCTTGTCTTAAATTATATATTTAATTTTTCATTTTATTAGCAGCTAGGGGTTATTAACTATTAACTAGGTTTATTTCAGTTTTGTTATTACGATAAAACCGGAAATTAAATGAATTTTTAATAATATTAAGATTTATGTGATTCAGTCATATTTTTCTTCCTTTTTGAACAACTTATTATAGGAAAAATCTAAATTTTATAATAAAAATTTTTACTATTTTCATTAAAAAAACTAAATTTTACCCGCGACTTCGTGCCAGTAGTGTTTAATAAAAATGTAGTTCGGTTTTACTCTCTTGTTCTAGACTACGTCTATTCTATCAATAAGATTCGCAATTTTATTTTAAAGAAATTAATTATATAAAGATTTGGTAATAATTTAACAATTTAACTATATCTATGATGGAATCTCAATGCCAACTTTTATTTTATAGAAAAGGGCTGTCTTTTGGGTTTACCCGACAATTATTCGAATTTTTCTCTCCGTAAAAACCATCCTTGGACTTTAACAAACATTTAAAAAAAAGAATTGGCCAAATTGGTCTAGTCGCTGTTGAGTTATGCGCATACCAACACATTTTGCGATTCATTTTTATATTATAGATTGAAATTTTTGCTATTTTTATACAGAAATGTTAAAAAAATTGCAATAAATCATTTTTGATATAATTTATGTTCATTTAAAAAATATAAACATTGTAAAAAGTGTTAAACCATAAAAAAAGCAAATTTTTCTAAATTTAACGTATAATTCCTAAGAAATTGATTTAGCAAAATTAAAATCTATTTATCTAAAGAAACATCTCAAGCCGCTTTTCTTTGCGTCACAAATACCCGTGTGTGTGTATGTGTGTGGAAATTTTAAAATTCCGCCTGAATTCCACCCATAGATTTTTCGCGAGTATTATCTGTATAAACAGTAGCTTACACTCCGTGTCGCAAACTGCGGCAGCCGGTGGCGTGTGACATAATTTTATCGCAGTTGCATGCGGAAAAACGGCGCGTACGTGGAAATCTCGGCGTCGCTGAATATGCCACCCCGCACGCGGATATAGATCGCTTCGACGTTTATACATACAAATCGCTCGCATTAATATCCGAGAAGCTGTGCGCTTCTCACATACGTGCGAATCAAAAATTAATATAATAAAAAAATTTCGACAAATTTTATCAAACCGTGTATTTCTACATACACGTTGTGTAGGTGTAGGTGGCTTTTATTACCACTGCACTTGATAAAATTTTACGTGCGCTGCAATTTGCATATGAAGCGCACAAAAGAGTTGAAGCTATTCAACTTTGTGCACAACTTGCCTCGGTCGTTATGAACTTGGTTGTCGATCGCGTCGATTTTAATACAATGCACTGGTTTATACAATCAAAAAATAACACACACATAAAGACCGGTAGATGCAATAAACTGCAACAAAACGAAATTTAATTTCCGTACACATTGTGTGCGATTTTATCTATTTTTTTGTCTATTAGTAAAGTTTTAATAAAGTTTATTGCCTCACAACTTGTCGCAATTTGTCGTGATTTTTCCCACTTGCGCAAATTGCTGAAAATTCGCAAAAAGAGAAAAAGTTCGCCGAGACGCATTTTACATGCGGGCGCGTTTGCATGCTTTACGACGGGCCGGGATATTGAAAAATTTCACGCCGGAGAATTCTAATTCATTTTCGTCTGCAGCAGCAGCGGCGGGCTGTTATTGGATGACAGACGCTCGGGAAATCCGTCTTGCTGTTCGCGCTCACACACACTTTACGGCTTTAACCAACTACCAGCTTATCAGCCAGTAAGTACCACGAAGACGCAATATTTTTTTCTGTGCAACTTCTTGTCACTATTTTATGTTTATTTTTGGGGAATTTTTCACTATCTTCTCGGGTAGATATTTAGTAGCGTTTTGCATTTTGCAGCTCCCGCGAGAAGACGAATAGCTAAACGGCTCTAATCAAATATGCAACAATGTGCCTCGGAGCGCAGCATTTTTGCATAATTTTTCATAAAAACGACTCGCTTTAAAGCTGAAACGTCGGCTGGCAAGACGACGTTTTATGTTCGGATAGTTTTGTTGAGCTTTTAAATTTTTAATACGACAGCGAGAGCGCATTTTTGCCCAAAAACTTTGGAAGCGTATATTTAAAATTCACATAGAAAGCAAATAATATGCATAGGTATAATTTATACTTTTTAAATATTTAAAACATCCCCGCCGGATCGCGTATAAATCATTGCCCTGCAATGAAGGAAAACATTTGGCGAAGAGTTTTTTCCCAGTTGCTTAGAATCGCATTCCCGAAATGGGACGCACTCCGTCGTCGCCATTTTGATTGATTGCGATCGACGAAAGTCCCACCGCAGCATCGGCACAAAAGTGCGCCACAAACAGAAAACTATACATATCCACCTCACATACACATATACACTAGATATATATGTATATATACTGATTCTGTGATTTTGCTTCGCTTTCGACTTTTCGTCTCTTCGGCGTCGGCAAACGCTTCGGATCGCCATTAAAGCGTGCGCGTCCCATTTCTCATGCCCTCAGTCCGCACCGCGCATTCGCGAGGGTAGCGACCGCGGCGACTATAAAATGTGCAGCCGGCAACGTAAATAAGCCGAAGCAGAAAAAAAAGAAGCACCAGCGACGGTAATAACACCAAATGTTGCAATAACTATCTCCAAATCCCACGCACTACGCAGTCCCGGAGATGTTTCGACTGCGAGGCGTAGTGGTCCAGAGAGGGTCCATTAAAACGACAATATGGTGTTTGCTTTTGCGCCGCTTTTTATGTGCTGTATACATTTCCATTCATGAATTATTACGAATTCAGCGCAGAGGATTCTTTTTGGGACACGCTCGATTATTAATTATGTGTTTTTTTTTTTTGCTTTTCTTGGTCAAGAAAAGGTCTTAGACATACGTTTTACTTCTATTAAATCAACAATAACCTTATAATCACAATCATAACCTCACTTTTAAGACATTTCTCACAATTTCCATTAAATAATACAGTTTTTCTACCTCCACCTATAAAGTGCCATTTTTCCACGGTTTTTAGATACAAAAAGTGTTACTTTATATACGGACGGCCAAGCCGTACATAATATTCATTATGTACTTGCATTATGCACGGGACGGGGCATGCGCCTGCGCATTTGCCTACGGAGCAGCACAAGGCGGTATGAAATACCATGCGACGTCAATCAAACATGTCAAAGCAGGCGTTGCTGCTGCACGTATCGGAGAGGTACAATATGAACCGAAGCGTCACATGGGCCGGCGCGCGACATGGCACTTATAACCTTACAGTTTGTATAAGTGTGTGAGCAAATTTCGATGATTTAAAATACATAAGTTGAAATACAAAAACCGCAACGTGGAACTAGAGTGAAAGTAGAAAAAAATAGCGTAAACACCTCGTGGCTAAGCGTTATTAATGCCCCCCTTTAGCTACTTGTTACTTAATATACTATTTTTATATTCTTTAAACAAAAAAAAATTAATATAAAGTTTACTTACATGCACACTCCATCATTTTGACAAGTATTCTTCGTACACAACGAATTAGGCCCTTCTGAGCATGTTTTCCCTTCGTAGCCAGCAAAACACTCGCACTTGAAATGCCTGCAACACAAAATACACAAATATTAGCAATCGTAATCGTAAAACAACGATTTTTATTTTATCCGCGAATTTCCATTAAATTTTAAGCCCCAGGAAAATTGTCGCATGGCATAGACCCTTATCCGTTTATAGACCTAACGAGGAACGCATAGTTTCGCGGAAATTATTCGAAATTATTCCATTCTCCACTATTTTCCGCCGGCGCTGAGCAGCTCAGCGCTAACGACCTATAAGCGCGTCGGCAATTAAAACTTCCATACAGCATTATAGCCTCGCAGTATATTTAATTCGCACACGTTCCTCAACTATTCCAAGGGTCTAGAGGGTCTGGTCGGCGCGGAATTGAGTTTTGTTACATTTGCACGCTCCACTTATCACCTGCACATGCATGATCATTAAAGACCATGCGGGTAACAAGTAATACATAAAAAATGCACCACCAACATCGAAATAACTTCCTGTGCATACAACATACACCAAACCAAACTTTTGTTCCATAAACTTTTTATTTTCTAGTTTTAGTTTGTTGCGGAGTTTTCAATGCGTTTTCGACATATTATTCAATATTCCGTTACAAGCGAGCACTGATGAAGCAAGCATTCAGTATTTCTACAACTATAGAGCACACACCCGTTCGTATTCCACCGCAATTGTGGCGCGTTGCATTACGTACGCCTGTTGAACTGTTCATGATAATATTGCGCCATTCTTCTATTATACTCGCGCCCGGTGTGCGTACTTGTACACCGGTTCCTTTCAGGGTTTACTTTCCGGCATCAGAATTGGCCATGTACTCGAGAACTCGACATTGGGCGACTATAGTCAATGCAGAAGAATTCAATACAAGCTTTTGGTTCGCAATCATTCGATATAGTGTGTGTTTGTGTTGGTTTTCGGAGCGGCGGTGCAGGAGAGTTGTTCGAGATGGTTGTGGCGAATCGAACGAATCGAGTTTGGGAGGCGGCGAGTTTTCAAACTTTGCCTCCGCGAGTCGGGATTTTCCAATCATAAAATCTGCGCGGGACGATTTAACGATTGGGAGTTAGAGGAAAATGAAAAGAGCGGTTTGCCAAATTTCGAGAATAGTTTTCGGACGCTCGGGCAAAGTTGCACTAATCAAATAATATTTTACACAGAAATAACCAGCGTATATAAACTTGATGAGGGAATAATTTCATGTACGAAACTACGGGCGGTAACCGCTGGAATTCTCGATATTGAATAAAAGTTTACACAATAAAGTAATGTTTACTAAATTATAGCATGGAGTTATAGTATAGCTGCAATTTTATTGGATTGCTATAATTTTAGTTATATTTGAGTAGTAAAACAGCAAATTTTAAAGTGTATCTTGGCAATATTGTATAGAAGAACATTTTTGTATGTTACGCTTTACGTAAAACCACAAAACCAATTTATATGAATTTTTGAATGAAAATAAATTAAAAATAGGAAAAATTATAGAGTATAATTTATCAAAATTATAATAGTTTACGGGTGTAAAGTAGGGGATGAAATCAGTATTATACTGATACAATTCAAATCAAGAGATTCCCCTGCAGTGATTAAATGTACATTAGAACCTGTATTAAATTTAGATTTTTTTGAATCGGAAAAATTCATAATATGTATAAAAATAAATTGCAAAATGTGTTAGTAAGCGCATAACTCAACAACGCCTAGACTAATTTGGCCAATTCTTTTTTAAAAGGTTTGTTAAAGTCCAAGGATGGTTTATACGGCAAGAAAAAATCGAATAATTGCCGGGAAAACACTAAAGACAACCTTTCTCTATAAGGTAAGAGTAGGCAATGAGATTCAATCATAGTTGTAGTTAAATAGTTGAATCCGAGATGACGCGTTGAAGAGCATCATTAGCAATTCTTTATATAGTTAATTCCCTTAAAATAAAATTGCGAATGTTATTGATAGAATTGACACATACTACTCGTATGCCTAAAACAAGAGAGTATAAACGAATTACATTTTTATTAAACACTACCGGGACGAAGTCGCGGGCAAATGCTAGTAACTAATAATAATTCAAAAATCAAATTCTTTTGACACTACACTACAATATTCAATACGCATTTCACAAAACAAGAAAAATGTCTTCATTCAACCCAGAAACTTGAATTATTGATAAATCTATTCATTATTCATAATCATCCATAATGAGAAACTAAATTACCGATGACCAAATGCTTATCTTTCGGATTGCAATAGCCAATAGCCAATAGCAAATATGAATACCTAATATGCATGTTTGATTCTAACCGTACATTAACTATGCAAGACAATTCAAGATAATATAATGGACACACATATCCGCTATGTCACAGCATAGGTATAAGCATAGAATTTGAAGCCAAGTTAAGCTTCTACAATCCCAACACAAACATAACCTCGCATGTACTTGTGCCCCACTCAAAATACATCAACTAAAATGTAAACACTCGCACTTATGACATCAAAACGCTTCATATAATCATATAATATCAAATATATCTACACATGTTATAAGTTATAAGTTGCAACACAACATAGAACATAATATCATGTAACTAAATAAGTACACTTCATAACATGTCTAGTGATATGAGCTGGATAATATTGAGTGGCGCTAATGAAGAAGAAGTGATGCAGTTACCCAAAACGCCGCTAAATTCGTAAATGGAGACTTTCCTGAAGCGCTCACGCTCACGTCGCGCACGCGTCAATTCGTATTTACCGTTTGAGGGGTAATAATAATTGATGAGGGACTTGACTGGCGCGGGCCAACGCACAAAATACTACCGGCATATGCTAATATATGCTGCTTGCGGGTAACGAGCGCTGATCAATTTTCAATTATCAGTGTGAGCATCACATCATCGTATCGATGGCATCATGATAGTGACGAGAACGAGAGGTCGATGACAGGTTGTTTAACAAGTGATTAAGTCATAAAGTCTTTAGTATTGCAACGCAATAATTATTTCAAAACAGAGAATTTCATTTTGTTAATAAATTATTTATGAAATTACTGATTTAATTTTAATGTGTAATAACATCAATAACATCATTGTTTACTCTTGTTATACATTTACAATACTCTGCACGCGAGTAGATTGAATTTTCAGAAATAACTTTCAAATTAAAAACGTGAATTTGTGCATTTTAATTAAAATGCACCGTGACATTATAAATGCATACTCAAACGTTAATATTATTTTAAATTAACATTGATAATTGCAAATATCGCTCTTGGAGCATCAATAAAAGCAATAACAAATTGTCTATTAAACCCAGTGTTCACATGAAATTACATTTTAATTCAGTCTATTTCCCGATGTTATTTTGTAATATTACAAGTTATGTTTGATTCCGATATTAATATAAATATGTCAGTGTTATTATGATGGAAATTTGCATGAAAAAGTTGTTTATTAATTGAAGGAAGCGATCACATCCGAAATTCGATATTTCGACCAAAAGCGAAGGGATAACTGAACAAACATCCGGGCCCCTCGGGACGGGTTGTACCCTCTCTGCGGTCGAGGATAAATTGGAAAAGTATGGCTTCAGGTGTAATCCATCACTGCTTGATACAATATCTCGGACATCATCAGTCGCCGCGCCGCGTTCGCAAACATCCGACGCTCCCATCGGCGATTTTTGAAAAATTGATATATACCATGTGTATTTACAGTGTGGAGTATAACATATATATGCAACCAACATTACACACACACAAATATGTTGCACACATGTAAAACTGGTTGCCCCACTGATCGAACGCATTCGTTATATTTGCGGACGTTGCACCGTGCGCGCAAACGTGTGCTACAATTACAATTCGCGTTGATTTACGAGCGCATATTGCGAGCGGTGAGTAACGAGCGCCAATGAAAAACGCAACCACGGCAAGTGCGTAAGAATAAAATTGCATTAGCGGCGTGAGGCTGTGTGCAAATAATAAACCGCGATGATGGAAATTCGTGTTTTCATTTCGTTGCAAAAAAAAAAAACAACAACCAAACACACAACAGATTTTTACTAAAACGTTGTAATTAATTGATGCCCAACAAGTAGGCAACCCAATTTACACACAATTGTTGATTTTTCATAAAATAATTGCATAAAATATTTATACAAGAAAAATGTTTCAGATTTTTTGTTGATTCATTCCCGTAGCTTTTAGTAAAAATGTAATTGATTTAATTGAATTGAATTTAATTACTATAATTATATCTCAATATCAATTTTCATCTCATATTTCACACCCTGTAGATGATAATTTTAGATATTTTAATACTTATTCTCTTATTATAGGCTGAGACGAATCTAATAAATCATAAATCATCAAAATCTGTCGAGCCATTCATGAGTTATAATTGTTGTAATTAACACTACTTTGTTTTATATGGTTACTAGATTTTGCCCGCGACTTCGTTCCGGTAGTATTTAATAAAAAAGTAATCTTTTTTTACTTTCTTGTTCTATACATAGTACCTATGTGTCAATTCAATCAATAAGATTCGCAATTTTATTTTAAAGAAATTAATTATTTAAAAAATTGCTAATAACGCACTTCAGCGCGCCATCTCGGATTCAACAATTTAACTATAACTATGATTGAATCTCAATGCCAACTTTTATTCTATAGGAAAAGGCGGTCCTTAGGGATTTCCTGGCAATTACTCGAATTTTTCTCGCCGTAAAAACCATCCTTGGATTTTAACAAACATTTTAAAAAAAGAATTGACCAAATTAGTCTAGTCGTTATTGAGTTATGCGCTTACCAACAGATTTAGCGATTTATTTTTATATTATAAATATAGATTTCAGTGCTAATTTAGTAGTTGGCATAGAGATAATACGTGTACTTGTAATGTAATGTAATGTCTATTGAATTGGTAGAAAATGCCGCAGCGTGAACTTTAAGCCAAGCGCAATTTATCACCTAGCGAATGTATCTATTTCCCATTTTGCGCCATGGCACGGCATGGCATTCATTACTGCACTTTTGCGCATGAATATTTCATGTTCCGCCCGCCGACGCGCATTTCTATTAGTAATAATTGCATTTCGTCCCGCGTCCGCGTGTATGCAACCCCCGACAACCACGCTGTATTGTTGGTTGCGACCCGCACCGGAAACAAGCATGCGATAAAAACGAGCACAAGTCTTGTTTGGGTCTCAGCGCGAGATATTTATGAACTCGCAGCTACTCATCTATTATGTGGCTCGTCCTCGCGTGCACGTGCCATCCTGACATCGACGCCGCGCCTCCGGTATTATGATTAATGGCCGACAATGCTGCACACTGTGTATCTATGTGTGTGTGTGTGTAGAATGTGTGTTTGGGGGTGTTAACTGTGGCGATGTGGCGATGGACCGGAATGCGGGCGGACCTTTTCAGCGGATGCGAATTAGGAAATTTGCAAATTCGCAAGAATGCCATGCGAAGTGCGTGAGGGTGCTTGCTCGGTTGACGATGCGGAAATAAATTACGCGCGCCCCGGAGCTTTAAACTTAATTATAAGCAAGTGAGATAAATTGTGTGATTAATTAACCGCGATATTTTGAGGTTACGACGCAACAAAACTGCTCTCCCAGCCTCAAACTCATAATATATCATACACACTCGTGTATAATACGAGAAAAATCAATGTTGTATGTTTATCGATGTGTTTGTAGGTTAAGTTTATCTTGATACGTCGTCGTTTTTATTTTATTTTCTTGCGTTCGCGTCGTTCGTAACGTTTTATAACGCACGACTTATGAAGATTTATACGACACGCGTTCGTCCCAATTCCCCACTTGTTCCCCAATCGATCTCGAACAAAAACTACCCTGACACACAATCCCACAAATCCACCCACAAAAACACATCCGTAATGCCATAACCTAGTCACTAGTGTAATTTTATCACCCTAACCAACAAATAAAAAACTTAATTGACTCACGTGTAGTGATCTTGACAAATTCCCGTGAATCCACAATCCATCATCGTGCAGCGATCCTCGCGTGGCGGTCCTCTGCTCACTTCGTAGGTGATGTTGAATCCGTACACGTCCAGAAGATGATCCAACACTCGCAAATGCGTGCTTTCAATCGCGTCGAGTTTCAAGGTTATTACTAAATAGTCTCTGGTGGAACGCACGTAGCTCACCCTGGTGACGTTTCCTTCAGTTACAGAATGCACGTCCCTACCGTTAAGTTGGTACGACTGATCGTAGATTTGATATTCTTTGAATGACAGTCCTTCGAAAACGTATAATTGTGTTAAATAAACGTAAATAGACGTATTGCCATCGCCGGTAGAGTAGTGTGACACGTCTATGATCCACTCGCAATGAATTGGCACTGGGAACTTGTGCGGGAAGTTCGGCGACTGTATCACACCACGTTGATCGGTGAGTGTACCGCCGCATCGCGGCCTGGCTTGCACGTCAAGGCCGAGTAAAAGTAAAGTTACAAACCAACCGATCTTCAACTCATCTCTGCGCACGCTCATTGTATCTTCTTTTGTTTACGCGTGTTTTAAAACATTCTGGACGTTACAGTTGACATTATACTCCTGCAAAACAAGAAAAGAAATCAGTTTAGAACGTAGCGTATGAAAAATGCATGCAAATTCATCTTGTACATATGGGAAATGTTATTTTTTAATGTTTTTCTGTTTTGTTTTCCTTGTATTACGCTGCCCTTACTTTTTACTCAAGTTTTTTTAGATGTATAAGTATGTTGGGAAGTTTTTCGGGGTGTGTGTGCACTTGAAGAACGTGGGCGTGAAAAAATGTTATGCGATTTGGGCCGAGAGAAAAAGGAAACTTTCGTAATCCAATTATCCGGACAGGCGCGGAAAAAGTTGCGCGCTACATGTGCGACACTCGTTGCAGAAAAGAGGAAGGTGTGCGGGTGAGTGCGAATGAATATCAGAGCAGGAGCCGGAAAAATAACGGAAACCAAAGTGGCAAGTAGCAAAACAGGCGGAGAAAAAGTTAGCACACAGCGAAGAAAAAAACGGAATAATTTTATGTCGACTTCAATTCGAACAGCAAATTAATACGGATATTCAATGTAAGTAAATATGACACATTGTGTGTATATTGGGTTGCCTATAGTTTATTTTCCAGATTCATAACCAAGATCGAAAGCTTTCTACAAACGGTGACATTTCAATTACAATTTCAATTATGACAACAATCACAATTTCATATTACGTCGTTCATTCTGTTGGCTCGAGAGGAATTCGCTTACTATTCCCAACACGTGGAAGGAAGTAGATACGTTAAATGTAGTAGCTAGCATCTTGGCATTTACCGTCGAGCGATCGCGAGCGTTTGCTACGAAATGCACACGACGGCTTCACTCCGAACGTGCCTAATAACTTTGCGCTATTTATTGCTCAATCGTAACTTTAACGTTTAATTTAACAATTACTTTAATTCCGATGTACGGCAGTGCGCGGCGCGAACGAAAGCCGAGCGAACAAAATGCATGGCGCGTGGCGATAAGTCGCTGCGACGTGGAAGTCACTCCATTTTGTCGCCATCTTCACATTTTCGCATTCCGCTAGCGGGCAGCTTATAATAAAACTCTTAGTATTCTACGCTTAAAATATTATTTATAACAATAAATTGAAATAATACACTCTCATATAATACTAACAGAATGCTAACTAAATTAGAAATGTGATTTTGTTTGTTTGTTACGTTTTAATGCAAAAACCATGGAAGTAATTTTGATAAATTTTAGTGTGGAGTTATTTTGGACCTTGGAAAAGTACTTAGGTTACTTTTTGTTGCCAAAATATAATTTACAGAGTGTAACATAAAGAAATAGAGTTAATATGAAGTTTTATTGATAGTTATTGTTATATAATTAGAATAATGATGGCACAAAGTGCATTATTAGTAATTTTAATATTTTTCTAGGAAAATTTTGATTTTTATTTGACTAATCGGCACATAAAAGATAAAAACATGAAAGTAGTACTTTTTTTGTAAATCTACGCAAAAAAACTAACAAAATATTTATTTTTCTATATTTCACAAAATAAATTAATAAAAATTTATATAAAACTAGTTAACCGGGCAAACGTTGTTTTGCCATATAAATTATTTCTAGTTTCTAGATAAATTTTAGTGTAGACAAAAAGTAACTTACTTATTATAAAAAATAGGGGTTGGTGATAAGAAACCAAAAATTTAGGGTTGTATGTATATTTTAATGCCACATTAAAAAAATAAAAACAAAAAATTTCGCCCAAAATTTAAAAAAAATTAAGGGTGAACAACCCTTATCACTTAGAGATATGAAGTTACCGATTCTCAGACCTACTGAATACGCACATAAAAATTTTCTCTGAGCGGGATGAAAAATGATTAAATTACTAAAATGGCTATAAAGAAATAGGGGTTGGTGATAAAAAACTAAAAATTTAGGGTTGTATGTATTTTTTAATTCCACATTATAAAAAAAATAAAAACAAAAGAATTTGTCCAAAAATTTAAAAAAAAGTTAAGGGTGAACAACCCTTATCACTTAGGGGTATGAAAAATAGATGTTAGCCGATTCTCAGACCTACTGAATACGCATATAAAATTTGGTAAAAATCGGTAAAGCCGTTTCGGAGGAGTATGGAAACAAACACTGTGACACGCAAATTTTATATATATAGATATCAATAAATTTTTAATTAATCAACGACTACAACTACATTATGAGCTTAAATTCCAAAATCTCTTTATCTTTGTTAATTAAAACATAATTAAGCCGTGTAATAACACCATTAATAGTAATCTTTAGCGTAAAATAACGCAAACTAATTCTAGAACTTATAAAATACTAATTATTATTAATAAAAGCACACAGCACGCTTGATGGTTTGATGTAAAACTAGCGACGTATATTTGCGCTCGTATATTCGTAATATGCCCGGAAATATCAACAAATTTATCCGCGTATGTACATTTCGCGTAGCATATTGCAAAATGTACGAAATGGCCGATAGATGCAATGATATGAAATTTTTATCATCATCTATTTCAATTTGATTTGGTTTTATTTTTGCACTGCAGCGCTGCAATAAAACGCCGCCTTGGCTACGTGCGTTTTGTACGTGTGTATGCATTCAGGTGGAATGATAAGTAAATATTGTCACAAATTTATTTTCATCCAGATGGAAGTGAAAAAAATTAGATCATAATATTTGAACTGAATGTTTACAAAAAAAAAATTTTATTATAAAAAATATTATTTGTAATATAAAAATGAATTGCAAATTCTGTTAGTAAGCGCATAACATAATAAAGCCTAGATCAATTTGGGCAATTCTTTTTTTAAAATGTTTGTTAAAGCCCAAAGATGGTTTTTACGGCGAGAAAAATTCGAATAATTGCCGGGAAAACCCTAAAGACATAAGCAGACAGACATAAGACTAAAGCATTGAGATTCAATCATAGTTATAGTTATATAGTTGAATCCGAGATGGCGCGCTGAAGTGCCTTATTAGCAATTCTATATATAACTAGTTAACCGGGCAAACGTTGTTTTGCCATATAAATTATTTCTAGTTTCTAGATAAATTTTAGTGTAGACAAAAAGTAACTTACTTATTATAAAAAATAGGGGTTGGTGATAATAAACCAAAAATTTAGGGTTGTATGTATATTTTAATGCCACATTAAAAAAATAAAAACAAAAAATTTCGCCCAAAATTAAAAAAAAAATTAAGGGTGAACAACCCTTATCACTTAGAGATATGAAGTTACCGATTCTCAGACCCACTGAATACGCACATAAAAATTTTCTCTGAGCGGGATGAAAAATGATTAAATTACTAAAATGGCTATAAAGAAATAGGGGTTGGTGATAAAAAACTAAAAATTTAGGGTTGTATGTATTTTTTAATTCCACATTATAAAAAAAAATAAAAACAAAAGAATTTGTCCAAAAATTTAAAAAAAAAGTTAAGGGTGAACAACCCTTATCACTTAGGGGTATGAAAAATAGATGTTAGCCGATTCTCAGACCTACTGAATACGCATATAAAATTTGGTAAAAATCGGTAAAGCCGTTTCGGAGGAGTATGGAAACAAACACTGTGACACGCAAATTTTATATATATAGATTAATTTCTTGGAAATAAAATTGCGAATCTTATTGATAGAATTGACACATACTATATCTAGAACAAAAGAGTAAAAACGAATTACATTTTTATGAAGCACCAGCGGAACGAAGTTGCGGGCAAAAGCTAGTTTTTTTATAATTATTAATTTATTTGTTTAATGAATTTAACAAAACAACAATTTATTTTCAATTCAATGTTTTAGTGTTTTTGTGTGATTTTAACGATAAAATTTATTTATTTCTTGTTTGTTTATTCTCGCATTCCGCGAATAATCCAAATTCAAATCCGAATTGAAAATTGCCGAGTTAGTGTTATTCCTCGTGAGTTATTTGTGCATTCTGTAAATCTACTTCGATCCCATCGGCAGCTTGTTTGTGCGGACGAAGATCGAGCGCGCGCGGAATTAATTTAATGAATGCTTAATGCGAAGAAAATTAAACCGATTGAAGTGGGAAAAGGGCGCTCGGAACGGACGTAAGAACAAGCGCGTTGATTTCAGATGCAAATTACACATGGAAACACCCAATGAAAAAAAAAACTTTCACAGAAAATAAATTTTAATTGGAAATGTTATTAACGTAATAAACAACTTATAAAATAAAATTAGGTTAAATTGATTTATACTCTGAACATACTGTATGTTGATTGTAAATTTCCAAAAATACGCTCATCCTGTTTCTGCGAATGTATTTTTCATCAAAAAGGAAATTCGGAATACGAAAGAATTCGGTTAGTCCAAAGGGTAATTCGCATCCCGGCTGGCTCTCCAGCGTCCGCTGCGCCGCCGGTCTCATTTCCTTCCTCACGCAAAAAGCGGAAAACAAATGCGCCCGCGCGCCAGCAATGTGGGTAAATGGGGTCGTCGCCAAGTCAGCCAGACCTCTTCCCACACGCGTCTTTTTGCCCTCACAAAGAGTCAGAGAGTAAGGTATCAGGGCAGTCGCAGCCAAAGTCAGAATCTTGACCTGAGTTAACCCGCCGTTTGCGCCATCTGCGCATCGACGAAACGATAATGGCGCGCCGATAACGTCAATGCAGTTAAACTGTTTTGTGATCTTAGTAGATCAGAAGATGGGATTAACCCCAGGACACTTTGAACACTCCCCCAAAGCAACACAATCGATTATCAGGAGATTTATTCACTTAAATCTACTTCACTGGAAGATAGTTTCAAATTGAGGTTAGGTAAGGTGTGTTTTTTTTTTGTTGATGAATAAATCTATTTTATTTGTATAAATGTAAATTATTTACGCAAACAAGAATTCGGGAAGTTTTTGGAGGGTGTAAAACGAATCATGCAAGAAAATAGCGATACAAACCGAAGGGACCAAGGGATCAGCTCTCGGTATAAATAAAACCTGCTTTTCGGCATGCAGCACGTTTGTCCCTTGCATCCTGCTTTTGCTGCTTCCTTCCTTCGAGTGGTTTGAGTGCTTTTTCTTGGACCCCTTCTGGAATGTGTTTCGTTTTGCTCGTTTTACGACGCGATGTTGTTACTTATACATCGATTTGGATTCCAAGTTGTACTAAATGTATTTACATTCGTGTTTTTAAAATTAAAAAACGGAAAAAACAGAAAAAAGCAGCGATACATGGTTAAACTTACAAAAAAAGTAAATTGGGTTGCCTACTTGTTAAATGTGTCTTGGAATTATTATAATTACGTTTTATTCTTTACTTGTGTGATTTTAAACTTGTTTCTTCGTAATGAAAGTTAAGTTGCAAACTTTTTTTCTTTAAAATTTGAAAAAAAAAACATCTTGAGATACTTGGTTAAATTTTCAAAAAAAGTAAATTGGGTTGCCTATTTGTTAAATATTCTTCGGAATCATTATAATATCGCTTTGTTCTATATTTTTGTCAGTCTAATTTTATTTCCTCATGATGAAAGTAAAGTTGCATACTTTTTGTTTTCAAAATTTAAAAAAAAAAATGAAAAAGCGGTAAAACATGGTTATACATGCAGAAAAGAGTAAATTGGATTGCCTATTTGTAAAATATTCCTTGGAATTATTATAATAAGATAATGTAGCATACCTTTTGTTTTTAAAATTAAAAAAAAAACTGAAAAAGGCAGGAATACTTGGTTAAATTTACTTTAAAAGTAAATTGAGTTGCCTATTTTAAAATATTTTCCTGGAATCATTATTGTAATGTTTTCTTCTTTATATTTGTGATTTTAATCCTATTTTCACGTAATGAAAGTAAAGTTGCATACTTTCAAAGACTTAAAATAAAGCCCCGACAACTTTTTTGTTTCTTTCAAGCCAGAGCATAACTCATAACGACGATTCGCTTGCAAATCACACATTTATTCGTCGTTGTTTTTTCCTGTTTCCTGACTTAATCTGACATCATTATGTTCGGATTAATGTGTTTTGCCGTTTAGCAGCACTTCCGCCATTTCTTTGCATTTGCCAACCGCATTGTCCCACCGTCACCGTATTTATTTCTTACATATATCTGCCTTTTGTTTCATGCCTGTACAAAATACACGAAATATTCCAGCTGTTATTAATGCTGTTTTATGTTTATTCAGCTTGTTCATTCGTCCTTGTAGCGCTTCTTATTCTTGTACTTTCGTCCTCTCGATAACAAACAAAAGTTATCAAAAGCTCACAAACTCTTCAATGCGCCTCCAACTTGCTGCTAAAAATATTCCAAGACAAAATCCTATTTCTTGTTCTTTCTTCTCTGAGTAAGTATGGGGTTGGTGCGAAACCGAAAGTGTTCAGCTGGATGAATACTAATGTTAACAATACAGTAATTAAACATAAATATTCCTCTGGCTATGGTCGCGCAAGGTCAAAAGTCGCCACATTTGAATTTTGACAATTTCGCATAACCAAACTTTCTACCTCTTTCACCGTGTGTTGGGGTTTTGGTGTTGTTGGTACTTTTCGCTTTTGGTGGTTGGCACCACTTGCGCCGCTCTCGCAGTCGTCGAACCGCAAAACAACGATCGTGGTCGCGCGGGTTTTCGATAAATACAGACCGCCGTAGCCTTAATAACACCCAGACGCTTCGGCGTCCGCGTGGAAGTCACACAAAATGGCGTCCGAACACCGTTGACCAATGATATATGCGCGCGCGCGTGCGGCCACGTTCCGCCTGTTAGGCTAAAGCGGAATTAATTGCAATAGTTTTACGATTACAGGTCGCAATAGATTACTAATTGGGCGGTGTGGAATGCTACAAACAGCCAGAAGCAAATAACTTTACTCACAACTCCTCCTGTTTGGTATAAATTGTAAATAAATAATTTTAAAAATTGTAAAATTAGGTTAAATATAAAAATGAATTGGAAAATTTGTTAATAAGCGCATAACTCAACAACCCCTAGACCAATTTAGGCAATTTTTTCTTTAAAATGTTTGTTGAAGCCCAAGGATGGTTTTTACGGCGTGAAAAATTCGAATAATTGCCGGGAAAACCATAAAAACAACCTTTTTCTATAGGATAAAAGTTGGCATTGAGATTCAATCATAGTTATAGTTAAATAGTTGGATCCGAGATGGCGCGCTGAAGTGCATTATTAGCAATTCATTATATAATTAATTTCTTTAAAATAAAATTGCGAATCTTATTGATAGAATTGTCACATACTATGTCTAGAACAAGAGACTAAAAGCTAATTACATTTTTATTAAACACTACCGGGACAATAACACGAGCAAAAATATTTAAAAAGTCTTAAAATTAGGTTAGATGATGAATTTTGACAGTTGTCATTTTTCAAGGTTAAAATTGGCGCATGATCGTAAACAGTAAAGAGTCTAATGATTAACGACAGATAAATAGCTTCATCTTTCCAAATTAATCACACGCTGCGAGCGCATTCGGCCGCAGTAACACCACCACCCCCTCCTGTGCACGAAAACAGAAGAGGCGGCGCATTATACAGCTGCTTCCTCAGCGGCGAATTAATTAATTCATTAGCATCGCATCTCATCGTATCTCATCCGCGATGTTGGCTCCGCTTTCCGTTTTCCGATGCTTCTAACTTACAACCCACGCCGCCGCCGCGATGAACATGCGAAATTTTTCGTCTGCGCCACTTCCGCCCGCATTCTTATGGGGTGTATATATTTATTACGTATTTCATCCCCTAAAAGAGAAAAAGCCTTACAAATCAATTGAAATCGGCTAAACGCAGTAAAGTTCGCTGACTTGGGGCGGCTGGCTGTAGGCCAAATAAGTTTTTACCCAAAGTACGGTAATAATTTTCGGTGACACTCGGTATAAACGACGCTGCGATACAACACTATCGCCGATAGTATACGAGCACTATTATCGGGACAACTTTTACGATCAATCCACTGTCTGTCGGGCGCATGCAGTGCGGCGTGGTGGGAGGAGGGAAGCGAACGCTATTCGATTGGCAGCGATTTCAGTCAGTTTCGTCAGTTTGACATTTTGCAAAGTGCCGTTGAGGGCGGCTGGCGTGGAATGGTAGAATGAAAAGTGGTCCGGACGAGAATGAAGAACGAATGTTACATTTTGGCACAATGCATAATTTGTCTCTGGGACGCATCAAAACATCAAAAATATCATAACCTCAATTTTACACTAGTAAAACGCCAAACAAAAAAATTAAAAATTGAAAAAAATCAATAAAGACATTTTAATGCAATAATCCTAATAAGAATTATATAATTTTATTAAAAATATTATTAACTTTCATCCCTTATTTAAAACCCTTCCAGTTAAAATTTCGCGATAAAAAGTAGCCTACTTATTATTCCTCTGTCATAAATATTTGTATACCAAAATTTATCAAAATTGGTTCATTGGTTTTTGCTGGAAAGCGTCACAAACAAACATTCTAGTAATAAATAAGATATTATAATATTTGTTGAATATAGTATACTTTCTGCATTAACTACCATTCACCGTGAATGTGATATTCTTTATTTTTTATGCCTGTACACTTCTCAAGCTCCTCCGCATGCAGATGGTTGCAAAGTGGAAGCAGTACATCAATTCCGTAAATGCATAAATCGCAACGGCAGGCGTCGTCGCCCGGAAATATGCTGAAAGCTCAGCTGCAACGCGATCGCATCCATGCAGCTCCGGCGCCTCCACCAACGCGTTTTATGACTCGCAATAATAATTTCCTGGCGCGCGAACATTGAGACGAAATCATTTATTCGATATTTTTACATTTTTACAACATTTACATTTCTCATGCACTCCGGCAAACAAGTAAAACATTTTATGCATTTATCGAGTTTGGCATGTCGTGATTTTTTAGAATTTTATTTTATAAGTTTCCGGTTTATAAAAAAATCAACCAATTGGAGAAAATAAAATAAACTGTTTTTGTTGTAGTTGTTTTTCAAGTGCTCGTTTGCACCGAAATGAATCCGGATCTTTCGTGCGAGTTGTTTTTTTGATGACGTGCGAACGATCCCGGAAGCAAAACGATCGCGCTAGATATGTAGCCCCTCGGGGGATAATGTTGCGCCGGACGTCGACGACACATACCAAACTCTATCCAAATCCGACATCTATACTGAACGTTTACAGCAAAACAATTTAATTACATAGCGGATATTTCAAAAACTGCATATTTTTAATATAGGCAACCAAATATACATTCTAATGGTGTTATTTTTTAATGTCGCGTGTGGGGAAAGCGCAGAGCTCATGGTGCGTAACCTAAATATTCGCGATAACAGCTCGCGGACGTGCGGAAATACCCCCGAGGGCACAACGGACTAGATGCATAAAGGATTGCCGAAAATTGGGTTCTATTGTAATTATTATTTTAACCCCTCTCTCTCCCTCTCTGCGTGTGCACGCGCAGCTTTTGAATTAGGGACTGGGTGCAAAAGGGGCAAATTTCAACACTTAAAATTCGCAATTCGTGTATTTCCCGAATGCCCGAAACAGAGATTATCTCTAGAGCAAATCAAAAGGGGAGCGCTTTTCTTTGTTGTTCTTTGCGCAAAATCCAATTGCGTGTGTGCACGGCGCGACAATTCGTATAGCGCATTTATTGGAAACGAAAAGGATGCTCGTAAATTATTGGAAAATGGCATATTGCGCGATTCAAACAATGCGGAAATAAAGTTTTCCTCGCAAAATGGAATGCGTTCAGTTTTATGCGCACTGCAAGCGAACCAAATTGAGTAATAATTTATTATAAATTAAACTTTCACAAATAAAATGCAAACAATTCATTAAAATATTAATTTTGGAAAACAATTGCAAGTAAATATATTATTCACCGTGATGATATAACAAACTAGCTTTTGGCCGCGATGTTATCCCGGTACTGTTTAATAAAAATGTAATTCGTTTCTACTCTCTTGTTCAAGACATAGTATGTGTCAATTCTATCAATAAAATTCGCAATTTTATTTTAAAGAAATTAATTATATAAAGAATTTCTTATAATGCACTTCAGCGCGCCATCTCGGATTCAACTATTTAACTATAACTATGATTGAATCTCAATGCCAATTTTTAACCTATAGAAAAAGGCTGTCTTTAAGGTTTTTCCAGCAATTATACAAATTTTTCTTGCTGTAAAAACCATCTTTAGACTTTAACGAACATTTTAAAAAAAGAATTGGCCAAATTGTTCGAAGCGTTTTTGAGTTATGCGCTTACCAACATATTTTGCGATTCATTTTTAAATTATCGATTAAACATTCACAAATAAAACACAAACGATTCATTAAAATATTTATTTTGGTAAACAATTGCAAATAAATTTATTATTCACTATAATAATATAATAAATATAATATTTTTTGCTTTGATTGTGACATAGATGAATAAAAAGTGACGTTTTCCTAGAAATGATTCCATCATTTCTATTTATGCGAGCACAAAAAGACGGAATACAATGGCGACGCTTTTTAGGTCGAGCGCTAGCCACCAGACGTCGCCACAGTCATTCAACTTATACCGGCCAAAGGGCTCCGTTGTACGCTGTCGTTTTGTCGCTGTGTAGTCGTAAATATTTTTTCGGTCTGTTTGCGATCATAAATCTACGCCTCTGATATCTCGCGAGCGACAGTGAGCGAGTGCGTTCGCACATGCCGGCGAAGGGCGGTGGGCGAACGTCTAGCAAGAGCCACACATTCGGCGGACAAAAAATGTTTCTGATATTTCATTGTTGCTATATTATATGTGGCGGGAATTAATCATTTTCAACGCGCGCGCGAGCCTGAACTTGGCCTCTTGTAGTTGTAATGTAACGAGCATAACAAGCGAGAATGAAAAGGGAAAAAAAGAGGAAAAAAATTGCGGAAAACTTTTCTGATTATGATTGTGATTGTAGGGGTTATGTGAGGTTATTGTTTGGGCGCTTCAAATGTTCTTATTGTAATTAAAATATTGGTATATATTACAGTTTATCGGGAAATTAATTCAAGAATAAAAATTACGCTTTAAATTTCAAAAAAAAAATTTAAAAATTTCCAAAATATAAAAATTAAAAAAACCGGCTTTTTTCAAACAGTTTTACTACAGAGTGTTGTCTTGTAAACACCTTGTATAATTACGTTAGCAAAAAAACTTGATAGATAATACCACACAATCAAAATTTGCGTAAAAATTGATTTGTTATTGTTTTTTTATTGTGAAATTGTTGCCATGTTGCGATACATATCACAATTTAATAAATCTACTTAACATATTCACTTTCTACGAATTGTGATTTGAAGTATTTAATTAATAATTCACATTAAATATAGTTTTTATTAATGATTATTGATAAAACTTTAATATCTGTGGGTATATAAGTTGGAGGAATATTCACCTGGAATATAATCGATTATAATTTGTTTACCAAATTAATTGATACTGAAATTCAAGATGAAAGGTAAGCATTCATTAGTTTTACAATTAATACTTAATATAACAATTTTTCTGATTTATTTCAGCTGTTTTTCAAATCGTGGCTGTGTGCCTATTTATCCAACTGGTCTTAGCTACGAAACAGGAACCTGTTTGCGACGTAGTGTGCCCTAAAAATCCCATGTATACCGTGCAAGTACCATACACTGGCGATTGTACTAGATATTGTCTTTGCACAATTAATGGCAACTATAAGAAGGATTGTCCTGAAGGTCTACACTTTAATCCTGTGTTAGAAGTTTGTGATTGGCCATTAAGTGCAGGTTGCATTGACAGTCTTTATTAAATTTGTGTTTATTGTATATGAGTGCATAAAATAAATACTTAAAACCACATTGATTCATCTATTTTTATTTTTAGTTTTATTTAAAAATCTGTTTTGAATGATTAATACATTATGATAAATGCATATTTATTTCATAAAACCATTTTTGAATAATACCTATCTTATTATTAGGATTACAAATTTAAATTAGTTCAAAAAGAGTAAATACTTAATAGTTCAATCAATCTAATGTTTAACAACGTTTAGCCACGTGATGCTTACGCTATTTTTTCTACTTTCACTCTAGTTCCACGTTGCGGTTTTTCTATTTCAACTTTTGTATTTTAAATCATCGAAATTTGCTCACACACTTAAACTGTAAGGTTATAAGTGCCATGCCGTGCGCCGGCCCATGCGACGCTTCGGTTCATATTGTGCCGCTCCGATACGAGCAGCAGCAGCGCCTGCTTTAACGTGTTTGACTGACGTCGCATGGCATTTCTTATCGCCTTGTGCTGCTCCGTAGGCAAATGCGCAGGCGCTTGCTCCGTCCCGTGCATAATGCAAGTACATAATGAATATTATGTAGGTACGACTTTTCCGTTCGTATATAAAATACCACTTTTTGTGTCTAAAAACCATGGAAAAACTGGCGTTTTATAGGTGGAAATAGAAATATAAAGTATATAATAAATTGGTTATTATTTAAAACTTAAACTTAATTATTTTATTTCATTATGTCGATTTTTAAACGGTTTTCGTTGTCCAGGAATGAAAAAATAAATAAAAATAAAAATTTATAAATTAGACAATTATAGTCTTAACTGATATAAAACAATTAATCAAAATCAAAATTCTCAAAAGTGATTAATACACTTGATGATACAATTCAAGCCTAGTTCTAAGAAACCGAACAACGCATTTGAAATAAATATCAATTAGAGCAACATTGATTAAGCACTTCGAATCAATTTAATCTACTAAATTATTATTAATTAATAAAATTCTGTTTGAAGCAAAAACATCGTAAATAATTAATTTCAAGCATTAAATAATAATAAAAGCATAAATGGGCTTAACAAAATGATACTTTGATCAATGTCACATCCGGAAATCACCGAATCACGAATATAATAACTAATTACTCCGAGTGCACGCGCGCTCGTTGCGGTCAGACGACAATCATTACACGATTTTAATCTGGAAAGCTCGTTCGGTGTTCTATTAAAATTTGAACCATTCGAATTTATCTGGTTAATATTGTAGTAGCGCATTAAATTTGTCCGCATTATCCTGATGCGAAAAACCACAGAATTGCATCTAATTTTAATTCAATTCGTTTTGTTTATTAAAAAATAATTTCTACCAAAACATAAATATTAATTAATATTCAATGGTTCATTTATTTAGTTTCAAGAAAAGGAAATTTGAAAAAATACTAAATTATAGTGAAATTAAAAATGTGAAAAGAACGGAAATGGCGAGATTGGTCACAGTTCAACCGGAAGTTATTTGCATAATGGCTATTTGTGTTAATTTCATTTAATAAAGTGGCCGATAATTGCATTTACTTGATTATCTGCAAACTAAATGAATTTTATTCATAATTTTGTTAAAGAAATTCATTACTAGTTATTTGCTTTGATTTTACTATAGGCAACTAATAATACAAACATTTTTATTAGTTTTTTTTTTCAATTTCATCAAAATTGTTACATTAAACTTTATATTTTTATTATTTTTTTAACTTCCACCTTTAAATCGGTAGATTTTACACGGTTTTGAGACACCAAAAGTGCTACTTTAAACATGGGCGGCCTAGACCGTGACTAAAGTACTTTAGTCACGGGATGTCGTGCGTTTATCACCTTACATTTCGC
This sequence comes from Dalotia coriaria, assembly GCF_025399875.1. Taxonomy (NCBI): domain Eukaryota; kingdom Metazoa; phylum Arthropoda; class Insecta; order Coleoptera; family Staphylinidae; genus Dalotia; species Dalotia coriaria. The sequence continues at coordinate 10,301,449 of NW_027045445.1, forward strand.
AGTAGTGTGCGAGCAAATTTCGAAGATATAAAACGCAAAAATTTAATTACGAAAATATTAACGTTGTTAAACAAAAACTTAAGTTTAACCACTTAATACTTAATATACTATAATATGTGCTAATCTACATTATAGAGGTTATATCAACTTTTTACTACTACAACACAAAAAAACAAGATGATATAACTTATAAAATATTCTTTTCTGATAAACCTTTCCATTTTATGGCTTCCAACTGTTTAGTACGCTATTATTCCATGTAAATCTTTTGATTTTATGAGCTTCGAAATTTTACCGAATTCCAAACATACCGCAACCCAGATTACACAAATATATAAAAATATATAAGCCTACCACAAGAGTCGGAAACGACATACTTCAACATTATATCTCAATATTTATGTTTATTTAACTGCGCACACAAAAATGCGGCATCGCACAGCCGTCATTGTTTCTCTATTGTCGCCGTGAAAAATTCGCTGCAACTTGCGGCGACTGTATGAAAACTGTTTGCAGCGGTTGGCGGTGAGCTTTTATGTTCACTTCAGCGTCTTTCAGGCGCTCGTAAATATTTGTATTTGCATAAAGTATATAAAAAATTCGAAATTTGAATATAATACAAAGTTTGCCATTCGCGTCGTCGTTGCTACTTCTCACTGCTTGTTTTATTTTTGGTTCTAAAGCAATAGCAAGACACTCGATGCAGAAAACGGGCGGAAAAGGTCCGAATGGGTTGGTTACTTTTGTGTAGGTATAATATCGTAAAACTTTCCCTTCGCAGGTCTCCATTCTATTCCGTATGCCGCGAATGCATGGATTCTACAATCCGAAATTCTAGAAGTCTTGCAACAAGCAGCGGAATATTAAGAAACAGACTTAAAGGGTAAGGAAACCTCGCGAAATTTTACCAAACCGAAACATGAAGCACAAAAAAAAACAAAAGAACACCGAATATAAATGAAGAAAGGGAATTCGCCACGAGTCGACCCTTTTTTGTATTTTCATTTTCATTTTCATTTTGTTTATTATTACGTCTGTTTGTATGCGTACCGCATTTATATTTATATTCATTGAAAGGCTTCGTTTTAACTCGTTTTCCATTGGCGATTGCGAACATTTACATTTTGCACAAACGCGGAAATTGGAAACCGTCATTTTTTGTTGCGTTTCGTTTTATTGATAAAATTCAAAAAATTTACTTTAAGCTTTTTTAAAGTATTGCATTCATTGAGGTTGTGGACATTATTTTAAAATTGCCTTTTTACGGAGTCAGCTTATTGTTATTTTTATTTTTCGTCTGTTTTGTTATGGAAATTGAATCGATGCTATTAACATATGAATTCACGATATCCATAACATAAAGATGTGATTGTGGAGATTTGCAGTGAACTCGAGTCAAGTTTCATATCCGGGGTACTCGTTTTAGTGAGACGTGAATATTGCAGATGGGAAAATGTTGAATTTTTGCCTTTTAAAACTTTTAATAGCTAATGTAATATTTATAATATAAAAATGAATCGCAAAATCTGTTGGTAAGCGCATAACTCAAGAACGCTTACACCAATTTGGCAAATTCTTATTTTAAATGTTTGTTGAAGTTCAAGGATGGTTTTTACGGCGAGAAAAATTGGAATAATTGCCGGGAAAACCCAAAAGACAGCCCTTTTCTATAGGATAAAAGTTGGCATTGAGATTCAATCATAGTTATAGTTAAATAGTTAAATCCGAGATAGCGCGCTGAAATGCATTATTAGCAATTCTTTATATGCATAATTTCTTTAAAATAAAATAGCGAATCTTATTGATATAATTGACACATACTATGTCTAGAATAAGAGAGTAAAAACAACTTACATTTTTATTAAACACTACCGGAACGAAGTTACGGGCAAATGCAAGTTATAAATGCAATTGTCTTTTTTTAAGTTTGTTTGTGACGGTTTCACGAAAAAACTACTTCACAAATTTTGATAAATTTTGGTATAGAGATACTTTTGAGCATGGAAAAGTAATTAGGCTAAGAAAATATCTAAAAAATATTTATAATTGTATAATTCTAATAGAAATGGCGCTAATGTAGGAAAATAGCATGTTTCATATCTTAAAATAAATTTTACAATTTTATTAACGAATTCAGCACATAATAGGACCAAAACAATTAAAGTAACAAAAATAAGAAAAAATGAAACAAAAAAATGAGTGCACAAACTTCTGACATTCCGATTGGATGCGTCATTCACTTGCTTCCTCAATCTTGGAGTGTTGCCTAGGCTTTCTGTTGTCCGACACATTTTTCCACAAGGCCACAAGCAAAAGATGAAATCAAAAGACGTAAAAACCGAAGAAGAAAACCTTAACCAAGTGGAAAAGAGGCGGCAGCAAAGGGTAGAATAAAAAAGAATGCTTAAAGCAAGAGAGGCTTCTTTATTAGAAGAATCCCTCGGTCCAATCCCATTTACTCATTTCGGTTAGGGCGCTTGCAGCGGACGCGTATTCTCCACGCGCCGAATTGCGGATGATAACACTTCTGACCGAATACTCATCGGCGCAATGCCTCCCAACATTCGCCACGCGTTAATTAACACCAACAGAGGACCGAAACGATTGAAACAAAGCACAACGCACCAAACACCAAATAATGCACATCATATATTTCCTTACTTAATGCTTCTTTAATCAAAACCAGTATTAAAATAGTATTATATAGTATTTAGGTACTTTATATACGGACGACCAAGCCGTACATAATATTCATTATGTACTTGCATTATGCACGGGACGGAGCAAGCGCCTGCGCATTTGCCTATGGAGTAGCACAAGGCGCTATGAAATGCCATACGACGTCAATCAAACACGTCAAAGCAGGCGCTGCTGCTGCTCGTATCGGAGCGGCACGATATGAACCGAAGCGTCACATGGGCCGGCTCGCGGCATGGCACTTATAACCTTACAGTTTAAGTGTGTGAGCAAATTTCGATGATTTAAAATACAAAAGTTGAAATAGAAAAACCGCAACGTGGAACTAGAGTGGAAGTAGAAAAAATAGCGTAAGTACCTCGTGGCTAAACGTTGTTAAACACTAGATTCATTAAATCTCGTCTGTAATGCCCTCGTTCAGCCACTTGTTACTTAATATACTATTAACGTTTAAAAAACATTTTAGAAACTCACAACTAGTGTAATTAACTATTTTCCGGTACTACCGGAAGTTAACAAAACATCGCCATTGCTTAAAGCTGTAAATTGCACAGAAATCGAATGTAAACATTCCTGCCAACTCACGAATACAATACGTACTAAATGAAAATATCACTCAGTTGGAGTATTCAATTGGGATTACATGTAATTGCCTACATGATAACGATAACACACATGGTTGTTTTGATATCTGAATTAATTATGCCCGGGTTATATTAAACATGTATTATTTATGCTTTAACCAAACATTATCGTTTTAAGATGTATGCAACCCAAATAACTTGTTTTGGTTGAATGTACGCACGCGCGAATTTATGAATGTTGTTAGTAGCGCATTACCAATTGAGATTGAGATTTACGAGGAGCGGCCTCAGCTAATTCTGATTACCGATTCAATGTCTCATTCCGGTTGCCTCGAGTTCGACTTGTCCCTTTCGCCCGCAATTCGTGGTTCGACTCAAAAGCCACCGCGCACCGCTTATATTTATGTATCGAATAAATTTCCGCCGGCCCGTTTGTTAGATTAAATTACCCATGCGCAATAGAATTTTTAGCAATTCTTAGGCAACCCTTTGTGCGCTCCGAAATTACGTGCGCTGAAATCTTTCGCGACGGATTTATACAATGTGTAATAATAATACATGCGATAAAAGTTTACAATTTGCGAAGGAGATTGTGTGCGTGTAGTGGCAGAGAGAATTTTATTATGAATTATACGTTAGGCAAATTCGACGTGCGTTCGCTTCGTAGAAGCGGCGAGGTTTTATGAAGCTATTTAGTATGCTTTATGGGGTCCGCATCCAATTTTGTCGCGCTTTGACAAACTGCGCGTTCCTCTGTCCTGCTGCTATTCTATTTGATAATAACGTCCCGCGCGCGCGGACGAAATTTATACCCCATCAGGATCAGCGTTATCTACTCGTTTCGGCGTTCTCGCGACGTCTTTTTATTTCGCGGCGCACGTATGCCTACGACATATTCATGAGATTGATGCGTACACATTGGGTAATAATCTGGGTTTTTATTATCTGTGGCGGTCGAGGAAGTATGTATCACTGCTGGATGTATGTGGGTGTGAATGGCCATTAACATATCTATAAAATTATTTCATTTTAAAAATGATATTTCATTTTCTATTATTAAACCAGTATGGTTTTTTTCTATAAATTACGAGCTTTTGCCTGCAACTTCGTTCGGATAGTGTTTAATAAAAATGTAATTTATTTTTACTCTCTTGTTTTAGACATAGTATGTGTCAATTCTATCAATAAGATTCGCAATTTTATTTTAAAGAAATTAATTATATAAAGAATTGCTAATAATGCACTTCAGTGCGCCATCTCGGATACAACTATTTAACTATAACTATGATTGAATCTCAATTCCAACTTTTATCCTATAGAAAGGGCTGTCTTTAAGGTTTTTCCGGCAATTATTCAAAATTTTCTCGCTGTAATAACCATCCTTGGACTTTAACAAACATTTAAAAAAAAGAATTGGCCAAATTGGTCTAGGCGTTGTTGAGTTATGCGCTTACCAACAGATTTTGCGATTCATTTTTATATTATAGGTGGCACGTTTTATTTTTAGCTTAAAAATAACTTTTTTTTACTTCCACCTATAAAACGCCAGTATTTCCATGGTTTATGCACAGAAAAAGTGGTAGGTACTTTATATACGGACGGTCAAGACGTGAGTAAAATACTTTATCTACGGGCCTTTTCTACGAGGTAGAGCTTGCATCTGCGCATTTGCCCACGAAGCAGCATTTTAACGCCATCTTCATACGAATTATATAACAATACCTATGATTTAATCATTTTTCATCCCTGTTTTTATACCCTTCTGATTAAATTATCAAAAGAAAGTGTCACAAATAAACAAAAAATTATTTATAGCGTAATTCTAAAACAGGTTGACCCATTTTCATCAACTTTAGTTTCGTATTTCATACATTTTAAAATTTTAGCGACGAAAAACTAATAGAACAGAGAATTCCTGGAAGTATCTATAAGCCTGCAATGGTAGAACTGAAGATGCTCTGCTCTTATCCTTTTCATGCGCGTGGAAGCCTTTGAAATCTTCGCGCGGCGCGCGGAGCAGATGTAAGCAGCTCGCAAACTTTACAATGTTACTAGTTCGATGGCTCATAACGAATCGAATTTATCGCGAGCGCTCAGAACCTCTCGGCTCGAACCGCACATGCGGTTACACGCGAAGCCATGCTGACGATGTTAAAGCACCTCTACAACCTCCACTACCACCCCAAACCATCTTTAACCGCCATTGCACCATCTACAACAACATTGTGCTCTGCGTCTAGTCTTCTTCCTAAAGCACAAGGAGAGGATATTTACAATAATCATTGTTGGTGTGTTATTGTGATAGAAACTAAATTAAACGCATAAAATATGTGATGAATGTTTTCTTACTCGCTTACGCTTATCTATAATATAAAAATGAATTGAAAAATATGTTGGTAAGCGCATAACTCAATAACGCCTTGACCAATTTGGCCAATTCTTTTTTTAAATGTTTGTTAAAGTCCAAAGATGGTTTTTACGGCGAGAAAAATTTGAATAATTGCCGGGAAAACCCAAAAAACAGTCTTTTTCTATAGGATTAAAGTTGGCATTGTGATTCAATCATAGTTATAGTTAAATAATTGAATCCGAGATGGCGCGCTGAAGTGCATTATTAGCTATTCTTTATATAATTAATTTCTTTAAAATAAAATTGCGAATCTTATTGATAGAATTGACACATACTATGTCTAGAACAAGAGAGTAAAAACAAATTACAATTTTATTAAACACTAACAGATACGGTGCGTGAGTAATGTGCAGAAACTTGTCAATGACAAAATGGCAGAATGACAGGATGTACGCACAAGGCACAATAATACCTACGTACGAAAATGCGAAGAAATAAGGAAAATATGAAAATGGTAAAAGGGCGGCTTGAATGTAGGCGTGGAATCTGTAGAAACAGCAAAACAACGCAATGACGCAATGAAAGGGAGGAAATACAGAAACGCACAAATGTACACTGATGTCGAAGGCGGAAAATCATACGCGCCAACAAAAAGGGAGATATTCCTACAATTTGTTAGGATTTACAAAATGGCAGGCGTGTATTATTGGTTGCCTACATACGGCAACTTTCTAAAATGATTTTCTTATAAGTTGATTTAATGAAATGCAAAAATGTACCGAAAAAAAAACGTACAAGATTGCTGAATCTAGACGTAGATGCTAAAGTGAAATTCGAAAAGTTGCCAAAGACCTAAAGAGCGGACTTTGGAATGCTCGCAATCTTTTTGTACGACGTGGCGGCTGGGCGGCTGGCTTTGCAGCAAACGGACACGGGCAGCTAGACAAAGAATCGCAAAGAGCGAAAACGAAGCAAACAAAAAAGCTCGTTGTAAACGTTGCAAAGCTTGCAAAGTAGCGGCTAAAAAGTGAATACGTGAGTTGCATCCTTGGTTGCCTACACTTCTATTCAAAATGCACATTTGCAAACATTGAATTTTTTTACAGCAAATTCTAAGAAAAAGCGTATTAATAATAGATTTATCGTAATAATACTAAATGATTACCAACAGATGGCGCTGCTCATCTGTTGCACAATTCTGAAAGTAACTTTTGAAACTTCTCGAATTTCATGCCATTGTTATCACGCTATTGTTAAAAGCCCCCATGCTGACCAATAACAACTTCCAGTCCTCTATGGAATCAAACAAAGCGTTCGGGTTTCAGTTTCTTCCGACTGTGCATCCCAACTTGCAAGTTCAACTGTTTGTTTGTTTGCTTGTTTTGTTTACGAAGATTTCGCTTCGGCATCACCGGACAGGTCGTATCCGTTCTAAGTGGTTGTAACATGATTATGCAATTTACGAATCCCAGCTACTAAAACCAAGTCACTCCCTCTTTACTTGCACGTGAATGTTACGATTGTAATTTATGTATTCACGTGTGCGCCTATAAATCTTCATCTGGTGAATAAACAAAATTCAATTTAATGTCGTTCTTTTACCTGTAATGCGTGTGGGTTGGACAAACAACCGCAATTTGCAATTATATTCAATTAAACACATTTGATTTGTAGGTTAAAAGCTCTGAGTGGAAAGTCAACATATATGTAACCAATTTTACACGTTCTGCAAACGGTATGCAACACATTTAACTTCAAGAATGTTATTTTTCACATTTACCCGCACACTATTTAAATATTGGCTTGGGATTTACTTTAATACTTATTTCCGGAAACCTTTTTCCGCAACAATTTCCAATCGAGATCATAAACTCAGGTCGTGTTTGCAGTGCGTGTGTGTTTTGTATGCATAAGCAAAAATAAATCCTCTTGCAGATCGTGGAGAGATACCTACATGTGTATTGAGGGTGGTTTGAGCCACCCTCATGCAAAACGCTCTCGTCACACTTTCAGCGGCACGCGATACATTATGCCACCGCCAAATATTTGACTTTCGTTGGGATTATAGACAAATAGATGTTTCTGCTTTGCCTTTGGTTTTGCTTTCGCCATCGTACTGCGAATAGGCATGCGGGAGAGGAGTGGGTGCAGTGTGTGAGCTCTTTAAACGCACATTATCACAGATTAATGGCCGCAACAACTAACCAACTTTCTCAAATGGCAGTAAAATGATTAAATTCTAGTATAGGTTCCTCCTACGGTGCTTTCGAGTACATTTTAAAATAATGCCCAATTGTTTAAAGCAATTATAACATTCAATTACAAATAAAATTTTACTGTTGATAACTCGAATCATATCATTTTGTTTGGTCGGTTATGATTGGTGTGCTGACATGACAAGACGCCTCTTCTATGCGATAGCGCACACGCATACATATTATGACTGTATGCTGACATCCTCAAATATGATTAATAATATCCACTTTTGTAAATATTAAGCTTTGCTATGCACAAGCAGGCGATTAATTCACTTTAGTATATTGTGAGCGTTTAAGGTTGAACAGTTCTTAGTGTTTAAGTTGTGTGGTGAAAATGGCTACTTTATGGACAATTGTTCAAGTGATGTTGTTCATTATTGCTCACACAAATGGATATTGTTATAGTAAGAGAGAAATACGTAGTGAATACAATTCCAATTACTACGATTGCTATTATTGCAATGTTACCCAAAAAAATGGCGAATGGACTGTTGAAGGATTAGATATATCTCTGAACGGTCATACGAGAATAATTAGAATATCAATGCAGAATCTTAAATTTAGTGACTTTACATTGCAAACTGTCATCACAGGTGAATTTAATTATTTTAGTATCGTTGAGGTGATTATTGAGGATTCTCAAATTGACAGAATTGTAAACTTTGCTTTTCCTAAACAAAAATTATTTGGCTATGATACACGTGATGTTAATTATCGCTTCGTAAGTTTTAAAAACAATAATATATCAACAATTGAACCAAATGCCTTTAGTAATTTAGAAAGTGTTACAAAGTTTTCGTTTTCAAACAATATTATCGGAAATAAAATAGGAGCTATTACTTCGCTTAGTAAACTGGTTGGTGTGACGACTTTAGATTTATCAAATAATAACATAACCAGTATTTCCAATGAGTTGATTACTGCTAATAAAAATATTCAACATTTGAATTTATCAAACAGTCAGATATCACAAATTGCTTTAGGTCGACTTCCTTCATTGGAAATTGTCGATTTATCAAACAATTATTTAGTCAGTATTTCTAATAGAATGTTTCCGGAAATTAGTGCAATAAAACATCTAAATATATCAAACAATCAAATCAATCAAATATATCCAAATACATTTGCAAATATGCAAAGTTTAGAACATTTAGATTTGTCACACAACCAAATAAAACACATGCACATTGCATCTTTGCATGGGTTATTACATTTACAATCATTAAATCTAAGTTATAATCAAGTTACCGTTGATAAATATTTGATATTTAATACACCTCAATTATCATTCTTGGATATTAGTTACAATAATTTAAGTGACATTGATGAAACTTTATTTAAAGAATCGCATCTAACCTCAATTAATATCGATGGAATGCACGTGAGTTGCATAAGATTAGTCGAAATAGTCAAATATTTTAAAACATTAAATATTAATTATGTAGTAGGAAAGGAACAAAATCGTTTACATCTATTTGGAATGCATTGTAATCATTCCGATGTAATAGAAACCACTACAAACATTATTGAACCTACCAATATACCGAATACTGATATTCAATTGTCTAATATTAGTAATAAACTATCAGAAATGTTAAACGTATTAAAACATAACAATGATAAAAACGTAAATGTTAATTCTACTCAAGCAGACACAACTACTACTACAATTCTGTTAATATTACTTATTTTAATGCTTGGTTTTATAATTGTATTCTTTCTTTACATCTGGCGTACATATTTTGTTAATTCCAATCAATATGTACCAACTGAAAATCTAATCACTGACTTTGAATTATCTAATAAATAGTTTGCTTATAACTAAACAAAACTATCAAATCAATATTGTATTGTAAAATATCATTAAGCTTATAATTGTAATAATTAGTTGTAAGTTATTGTACAAGTATATCTATTATAATGTATAAACACTCGAGACACACTGCCCTGGGATATTTGTTCTTCTCTAACAAGGTAATTAATAGTTTTTAATTAGTGATTAATTCTTTAAATATTTTTTGTTTCTATAAAATTACTTTTACAGCCAAAAACAATACGCTCGCTACCGAGGACAACAACGAATGGTAAGAAATTTTAATTTTAATTTAAGTATTATTTTTGTAATCATTAAAGTCTTCTTCGTCAAATTTTAGGATTTGGTGACAATTCCTCAAGGCCTTCAACAACAACTTTCGCAGTTTGTCAGCGTCGAAACAATTCATGAGTATTTACATTCAAAAATATATCAAATTTAAACGTTAATTACAAAACATTTAATAGGACATTTATGACAGCTTTAAATAGCGGTTGAAGATGAATGTTTCATCGCATTCAACAACTCGCGCCCGAAGAAGATTTAAGCAGTTTAAATTGTTCCAAACTCTTTGTTTGGTTTCGCACTGCGTCAGAAGTACTTTTCCGTCATTGCGAACGGCACATCCTCTCCGAAAAGTTTCTCACCGGCTCACACACACACACACACAAAACCCGTTTACATAGAGCGACTTGCGGACTCTTCAACTTTTCGCCGCCGCGCGCATCCCTGGCATCGCTGGTCTCACTCCGCGACGTGACTTTGGATTTGTCATTATAAGCGCCGCGACCCGCAGACAAAGTGGAACAAAGTCGACTTTGTTCCGCACGACGGCGCCTCGCTCGTAAAACTTCGTACAGTATTTATCTTATAATCTCATACATAGTCATATACACATCCCGCGTACATGTGGGTTATACGCGTTAAATATTTGATTAAAGCTTTAACTACTCCCACAGAGTCAGCGTGCTTTTATTTTCTTAATTTTTATCCTGTGCGGGAAAAATGCACGCGCTCGAAATGCAAAACGTCGTAGATGCTACACAACTCTTTTGGATGGTAAAGAGACGAGTGTGGTGAAAACACGAAACCAACTTCTAGACGCACGTCGACTGGTAATGGGTCTTTCTAGGTGCATTATATATTGAGATGTAAAGACGTCGACAGGCGATTGTATCACAAAGCTCGCAGCAGCTACAAAAGCTGCGTGGGAAGTTGAAAGGGATGACTGCGGGAAGAACGTTGATTTAATCACAAAGCATTAAAACATCTTATAGTAATTAGAGAAGTAAAAAAAGAAATTTAGAAATATTTTTACAAAAATATCGTGTTGTGTTACTTATTATATTATTATTCTACTTCCATCATCAAATTGGTGGATTTTCCACTGTTTTGAGATACAAAAAATGTGTAAAGTACTTTAGTCACGGGTTTTAGTCACGAGGCGGAACTTACGCCTGCGCAGTTGTTGATTTAATAACAAAGCATTAAAATATCTTATAGTAATTAGAGAATTTAAAAAAAAGAAATTTAGAAGTATATTTACAAAAATATCGTGTTGTGTTACTTATTATATTATTATTCTACTTCCATCATCAAATTGGTGGATTTTCCACTGTTTTGAGATACAAAAAATGTGTAAAGTACTTTAGTCACGGGTTTTAGTCACGAGGCGAAACTTACGCCTGCGCAGTTGTTGATTTAATAACAAAGCATTAAAATATCTTATAGTAATTAGAGAAATAAAAAAAGAAATTTAGAAATATATTTACAAAAATATTGTGTTGTGTTACTTATTATATTATTATTCTACTTCCATCATCAAATCGGTAGATTTTCCACTGTTTTGAGATACAAAAAGCGTGTAAAGTACTTTAGTCACGGGTTTTAGTCACGGGCCTGAACTTACGCTTGCGCAGTTATTGATTTAATAATAAAGCATTAAAATATCTTATAGTAATTAGAGAAATAAAAAAAGAAATTTAGAAATATATTTACAAAAATATTGTGTTGTGTTGCTTATTATATTATTATTCTACTTCCATCATCAAATTGGTGGATTTTCCACGGTTTTGAGATACAAAAAGTGTGTAAAGTACTTTAGTCACGGGTTTTAGTCACGGGCCTGAACTTACGCTTGCGCAGTTATTGATTTAATAATAAAGCATTAAAATATCTTATAGTAATTAGAGAAATAAAAAAAGAAATTTAGAAATATATTTACAAAAATATTGTGTTGTGTTGCTTATTATATTATTATTCTACTTCCATCATCAAATTGGTGGATTTTCCACGGTTTTGAGATACAAAAAGTGTGTAAAGTACTTTAGTCACGGGTTTTAGTCACGGGCCTGAACTTACGCTTGCGCAGTTATTGATTTAATAATAAAGCATTAAAATATCTTATAGTAATTAGAGAAATAAAAAGAAATTTAGAAATATATTTACAAAAATATTGTGTTGTGTTGCTTATTATATTATTATTCTACTTCCATCATCAAATTGGTGGATTTTCCACTGTTTTGAGATACAAAAAATGTGTAAAGTACTTTAGTCACGGGTTTTAGTCACGAGGCGGAACTTACGCCTGCGCAGTTGTTGATTTAATAACAAAGCATTAAAATATCTTATAGTAATTAGAGAATTTAAAAAAAAGAAATTTAGAAGTATATTTACAAAAATATCGTGTTGTGTTACTTATTATATTATTATTCTACTTCCATCATCAAATTGGTGGATTTTCCACTGTTTTGAGATACAAAAAATGTGTAAAGTACTTTAGTCACGGGTTTTAGTCACGAGGCGAAACTTACGCCTGCGCAGTTGTTGATTTAATAACAAAGCATTAAAATATCTTATAGTAATTAGAGAAATAAAAAAAGAAATTTAGAAATATATTTACAAAAATATTGTGTTGTGTTACTTATTATATTATTATTCTACTTCCATCATCAAATCGGTAGATTTTCCACTGTTTTGAGATACAAAAGCGTGTAAAGTACTTTAGTCACGGGTTTTAGTCACGGGCCTGAACTTACGCTTGCGCAGTTATTGATTTAATAATAAAGCATTAAAATATCTTATAGTAATTAGAGAAATAAAAAAAGAAATTTAGAAATATATTTACAAAAATATTGTGTTGTGTTGCTTATTATATTATTATTCTACTTCCATCATCAAATTGGTGGATTTTCCACGGTTTTGAGATACAAAAAGTGTGTAAAGTACTTTAGTCACGGGTTTTAGTCACGGGCCTGAACTTACGCTTGCGCAGTTATTGATTTAATAATAAAGCATTAAAATATCTTATAGTAATTAGAGAAGTAAAAAAAATAATATAGAAATATTTTTACAAAACTATCGTGTTGTGTTATTTATTATATTATTATTCTACTTCCATCATCAAATTGGTGGATTTTCCACGGTTTTGAGATACAAAAAGTGTGTAAAGTACTTTAGTCACGGGTTTTAGTCACGGGCCTGAACTTACGCTTGCGCAGTTATTGATTTAATAATAAAGCATTAAAATATCTTATAGTAATTAGAGAAATAAAAAAAGAAATTTAGAAATATATTTACAAAAATATTGTGTTGTGTTGCTTATTATATTATTATTCTACTTCCATCATCAAATTGGTGGATTTTCCACGGTTTTGAGATACAAAAAGTGTGTAAAGTACTTTAGTCACGGGTTTTAGTCACGGGCCTGAACTTACGCTTGCGCAGTTATTGATTTAATAATAAAGCATTAAAATATCTTATAGTAATTAGAGAAATAAAAAAAGAAATTTAGAAATATATTTACAAAAATATTGTGTTGTGTTGCTTATTATATTATTATTCTACTTCCATCATCAAATTGGTGGATTTTCCACGGTTTTGAGATACAAAAAGTGTGTAAAGTACTTTAGTCACGGGTTTTAGTCACGGGCCTGAACTTACGCTTGCGCAGTTATTGATTTAATAATAAAGCATTAAAATATCTTATAGTAATTAGAGAAGTAAAAAAAATAATATAGAAATATTTTTACAAAACTATCGTGTTGTGTTATTTATTATATTATTATTCTACTTCCATCATCAAATTGGTGGATTTTCCACGGTTTTGAGATACAAAAAGTGTGTAAAGTACTTTAGTCACGGGTTTTAGTCACGGGGTGGAACTTACGCCTGCGCAGTTATTGATTTAATAATAAAGCATTAAAATATCTTATAGTAATTAGAGAAGTAAAAAAAATAATATAGAAATATTTTTACAAAACTATCGTGTTGTGTTATTTATTATATTATTATTCTACTTCCATCATCAAATTGGTGGATTTTCCACGGTTTTGAGATACAAAAAGTGTGTAAAGTACTTTAGTTACGAGTTTTAGTCACGGGAACTTACGCATGCGCAGTTACCTTGGGGCAATGTAGACTTTATAATTTAGCGACATCTAGTGGGATGTAAGTTTAATTTTTTTTAAACAAAAAAATGTTTTTTTATTCATTTTGGTGATAAAATAAATAAATATATCATAATCAATCATATAAAAAGAAGCATATGTGTCGACATGTTCCTTCTGTAAAACAATCACGTCTAATGAGTAACCACCCGCTTAATACACTCAACCTGAATAACAAAACCAAAAAAAACACCAGTTTGCAAAAACACGCCGGCTTCGTTCGCTTTGCATGCGAATGCAAATTTCCTCATGCCGCTTGCGCCGCCCGTTCGTAGTCCATTTGCACCGTGGCGTATTTTTGTAATTTTCAATGCCCGCATCAGCATCAACAGAGTGTACGTGCTCATCGCGCAAACGTGCGACGCTCTTTTTTTTTGCACGTTTATTACGCGACGCATAAACTTGTTATCCGTGTTTTGTCAGCGGCGCGTCGCGTTGTCACGTGTGTGGTGTCGCATGATGCGGGCGGGAACATTCAGCGCTTTTTGTTGCTCAACGCGCGTTATCGCTTGATCGTGCGCAAATTCGGCACAACTCGAGAATTTCTGTTTGATTTGGTTTAATTTAGTTTAATTTCATTTCATCGACACGGGCGCAACGAAGCGGGTTGTTGCGTTTGTGAGGAAGTGTGCTCTTTGATGACTTTGATGTGAAAGGATTAAAATTCGATACAGGGGAATATTAGATAACAAACGAGACTCTACCTAGAGACGTCTTTTAACGTTGAACAAAATATAATCATCTTTCATGTCTAGTTTTATTATCAAAGTTTATAATTAAATTTTTTGACTTCCACCAGTTTTTCCACGGTTTTTAGACACAAAATGTTGTAGTTTATATACGGACGGCTAAGCTGTACATAATATTCATTATGTACTTGCATTATGCACGGGACGGAGCAAGCGCCTGCGCATTTGCCTACGGAGTAGCACGAGGCGGTATGAAATGCCATGCAACGTCAGTCAAACACGTTAAAGTAGGCGCTACTGCTGCTCGTATCGAAGAAGCACGATATGAACCGAAGCGTCACATGGGCCGGCGCACGACATGGTACTTATAACCTTACGGTTTAAATGTGTGAGCAAATTTCGATGAATTAAAATACAAAAGTTGAAATACAAAAACCGCAACGTGGAACTAAAGTGGAAGTAGAAAAAATAGCGTAAGCATCTCGTGGCTAAACGTTGTTAATACCCTCGTTTAGCTACTTGTTACTTAATATATTATTATATGGAATCAAAATATCATGTAACAAAAATATTTTCTTCCATTTTTATTTTTATGTTCTGTTATCACATATTAGACACATATATTTTTTGCGATTTCTGTGGGAATCATTAAATCTCGCTTTGGTTTGCATTAGCGATTTTTTTAGCAACTCACGCGAGAAAACAAAGCAACTTATTAAATTAAATAAGATTACGAGTTTTCGGTGCAAAGGCAGCGGCACGAAGCGCGCATCTTTGATTAAATTCTTCAAACTTTTGCGAGATTTACGCGAATAGTTGCCCGCTCGCCTCCAACATCGCCGCCGCCCGCTGGACGAAACATTCCAGTCGAGCGCACGCCAGCACCAGCATCCCAGCGAAAGTGTAAACGAAGAAACTCAACTCGTCAACTCATCGCTGGAAATAAAAGTCGCGCAAACACGCTTGCACGACTGCTAAATGCTCGTAATATGAATTATTTAATATCGCGTTGGAAAGTACTGTAACTACAACTGAAACTACAGCTTGCTGAATATTTCAATCTAATCGAATCAATTGTAGATAAAACTAACACTTTGAAAGGTTTTTGCAATGGAATGTGAATAGACGTCGGACGCGTGCTCGTAAACTGTTTGCAATTGAAATGTTAATGGCCCATAGGAATACGAATTGTGTTTGCGTACGACAAGCACTGCGACACTTGACGACAATTGACAAGACATGGACGACATCTATTGACCATCGATTTATACTATTTTCTTATAATCTAACATGTGTTTTTTTATTTTACTAAATAAAATTGTCAATGTATTGTAAATGATTTCCTGTGTTCTATTCGGCGTCAGCAAATCAATTTCCATCGTAAAATACAAAGATAATGGATTCATTTAATTATTTTGGGTTTGTTTATGTTTATTTATTCTAAAAACTTGTTATTATGTTTCCTAAAATAGATATTTATTGTTTCGCATCGGAATATATGTAAAAAAACTTTCTACAACATACTTTGCCTGAGGTCAGGTAAATATTTAAGAAGTACTCTAAAATACAAGTCAAAGGTTAAGTTGTTCCTAAAATTACTATTTTCTACTTCCACCTATAAAACGCCAGTTTATTCATGGTATTTAGACACAAAAAGTGGTACTTTATATACGGGCGGCCAAGCCGTACGTAATATTCATTATGTACTTGTATTATACACGGGACGGAGCAAGCGCATGCGCAATTGCCTACGGAGCAGCACAAGGCGGTATGAAATGCCATGCGACGTCAGTCAAACACGTCTAAGTAGGCGCTGCTGCTGCTCGTATCGGAGGGGCACGATATGAACCGAAGTGTCACATGGGCCGGCGCGCGGCATGACACTTATAATCTATCAGTTTAAGTGTGTGAGCGAATTTCGCTGAATTAAAATACAAAAGTTGAAATACAAAAACCGCAACGTGGAACTAGAGTGGAAGTAAAAAAAATAGCGTAAGCACCTCGTGGCTAAACGTTGTTAAAAACTCGATTGATTGAATTCTCGTCTGTAATGCCCTCGTTTAGCCACTTGTTACTTAATATACTAAAAGGAGCTGTGGTAAAATAGGTTGTAACTGCTGTGAAATGACAGGTTTCTTACAATTAGTTAATAACTAACGAACGTGTGGAACCCTCCTCACTATGCGTATTTTATTAATTTTTTAAATGTATAGGAAATTAATTAATTAAGTAATTTGAAATGTTCTACAGTCATATGCTAATGGAGAAATTTTTTTACAACATGTCCCAGAAGCTTAGTAATTGTATGACAAGCGCATCTTTTTCTCTCAGCAAACAGTTATGAAGTACCCAAAAATTCCCATCAAAAATCGGTAGTCAGCTAGGCTTTTGGTTTGGTTTGCAATAATATCTAATTATTGATAACTCGGATTATATCATTTTGTTTGGTCGGTTATGATTGGTGTGCTGAATTGACAAGACGCCTCTTCTATGCGATAGCGCACACGCATACATATTATGACTGTATGCTGACATCCGCAAATATGATTAATAATCTCCAGTTTTGTAAATATAAAGCTTTGCTATGGACAAGCAGTCGATTAATTCACTTCAGAATATTGTGAGCGTTTAAGGTTGAACAGTTCTTAGTGTTTAAGTTGTGTGGTTAAAATGGCTACTTTATGGACAATTGTTCAAGTGATGTTGTTCATTATTGTTCACACAAATGGATATTGTTATAAGACATTCGAGAAACGTAGTGAATACAATTTCAATTACTACGATTGCTATTATTGCAATGTTACCCAAAAAAATGGCGAATGGACTGTTGAAGGATTTGATATATCTTGGAACGGTTATATGAGAATAATTAGAATATCAATGCAGAATCTTAAATTTAGTGACTTTACATTGCAAACTGTCATCACAGGTGACATAGTTAATTATTTTAGTATCGTTGAGCTGATTATTGAGGATTCTCAAATTGACAGAATTGTAAACTTTGCTTTTCCTAAACAAAAATCAAAACGTGGTTATAATCCCTTTGATGTTCCTTATCGCTTCGTAAGTTTTAAAAACAATAATATATCAACAATTGAAGAAAATGCTTTCAATAATTTAGAAAGTGTTACAAAGTTTTCATTTTCAAATAATGTTATTGGAAATAAAATAGGAACTATTACTTGGCTTAGTGAACTGGTTAGTGTGACGACTTTAGATTTATCAAACAATAACTTAACAAGCATTTCAAATGAGTTGTTTACTGCTAATAAAAATGTTCAACATTTGAATTTATCAAACAGTCAAATAACACATATTGTTCCCAATACATTTATAAATCTTTCGGAATTAGAAGTTCTCGATTTGTCAATGAATATGTTATTGAATGTGAACCTATACAATTTATTAAATTTAAAACATACAAGTTATATCTTTCATAATTTACCAGCACTACATACATTAATTTTATTTGGTAATAATATATCAAATTTTGATAATTCATTAGGTTTTCTGCCATCATTGAAAATACTCGATTTATCATATCAAAATTTAAGCAGTATATCAAACGAAATGTTTCCGGAACCCAGTGCTTTAAGCAATTTGAATATGTCAAATAATGCAATAAGTAAAATTACCCCAAATGCATTTAAGAATTTGGAAGATCTGATTATTCTCGATTTGTCAAATAATAAATTAAATGTGTTGAATCCAGTATTATTACATGATACACAAAATCCAAATACACCTGAGTATATTTTTGATAATCTTCCAAAATTACAAATCATAATTTTATTTGGCAATAATATTTTAAATTTTGATAATGCATTAGGTTATCTTCCATCATTGCAAAAACTCGATTTATCATATCAAAATTTAAGCATTATATCAAACGAAATGTTTCCGGAACCCAGTGCTTTAAGCAATTTGTATATGTCAAATAATGCAATAAGTAAAATTACCCCAAATGCATTTAAGAATTTGAAAGAGCTGGTGATTCTCGATTTGTCAAATAATAAATTAAATGTTTTGAATCCAGTATTATTACATGATACACAAAATCCAAATACACCTAAGTATATGTTTGATAATCTTTTAAAATTACAAACCATAATTTTATTTGGCAATAATATATCAAATTTTGATTATGTATTAAGTAAACACCCAGTATTAACCATACTGGATTTATCAAACAATAATTTAGCCAGTATTTCTAATAGAATGTTTCCGGAAATCAGTGCAATAAAACATCTAAATATGTCAAACAATCAAATAAATGAAATATATCCGAATACATTTGCAAATATGCAAAGTTTAGAACATTTGGATTTGTCTCACAACAGAATAAAAAACATGCACATAGCATCTTTGCATGGGTTACCAGTTTTACAATCTTTAAATCTAAGTTATAATCATTACACGGTTGATAAATATTTAATATTTAATACACCTAAATTATCATTTTTGGATATCAGTTACAATAATTTTAGTGACATTGATGAAACTCTATTCAAAGAATCGCATCTAACCTCAATTAATATCGATGGAATGCACGTGAGTTGCATAAGATTAGTCGAAATAGTCAAATATTTTAAAACATTAAATATTAATTATGTTGCTGGGAAAGAACAAAATCGTTTACATCTATTTGGAATGCATTGTAACCATTCCGATGTAATAGAAACCTCTACAAACATTATTGAACCAACCAATATACCGAATACTGATATTCAACTGTCGAATATTAGTAATAAACTATCGGAAATGTTGAATGTATTAAAACATAACAATGACAAAAACTTGAATGCAAATCCTACTCCAGGAGTTAATAATATTCAGTTGTCAAATAACAACATCCTATCAGAAATGTTAAATGTATTAAAACATATCAATGATAAAAACTTGAATGCAAATCCTACTCAAGCAGTTACTCAAGTTCACGATATGCAAGAAAAATCAGACAAAACTACACATATTCTGTTAATATTACTCATCTTAATGTTTGGTTTTATAATTGTATTCCTTCTTTACATCTGGCGTACATATTTTGTTAATTCCAATCAATATGTACCAACTGAAAATCTAATCACTGATTTTGAATTATCTAATAGATAGTTTGCTTATAACTAAACAAAACTATCAAATCAATATTGTATTGTAAAATATCATTAAGATTATAATTGTAATAATTAGTTGTAAGTTATTGTACAAGTATATCTATTATAATGTATAAACACTCGACACACCGCCCTGGGATATTTGTTCTTCTCTAATAAGGTAATTATTAGCTTTTGATTGGTGTTTAATATTTTAAATACTTTTTATTTTTATTCAAAATTTCTTTTATTTATAGAAGACTCTCATCGGTATTGAGAACATTAATATTAATCTCCATTAGCAAAGCTTCAGAACATATCACTACTACGAATGGTAAGACATGTTTATCAATTAAGCTAAATATAACAAAATTAAACGTGGAATTTCACTTTGATAAAACATTTATGACAGCAATTGTTGCCTTATAAAACACGTCATTTCTTTAGCAAAATTAGTTAATTTTGTGTTTAATATCGCCATTTATTTTTTTATAACACCCGCATCTAGTTCTGTCTGCAAGCAGTTAAGAAGTACTCAAAAACCATTTAAAAATAGTTACTTATATGATAAACTGGTGTTCCCCAAGGTTAAAAATAGATTAAAAAACTTATTTTTTGATATACTATTTGGATGTTTGTCATTATTTATAATTTTTAGGTTAAAAATCATAGGCACATAAATGCCTAAATTTTATATTGGTCGAATCACTGCCTCAATATCTTTTTATTAAAGTTAATTCCAGGTGAAGGACGAAGTGAAACTTATAAATTGGAAAATTATGGTTCAAAAACCGGACCGAATTATTTTCTTTGATAAAATAATTTTTAGATCTTCATCTTACGCAAGAAAAAATTGATCATGTTTTTTAATTAAAATTAATTAATTTTAAAGCCAGTTTTGCTGTAATTTTTGCTTCAAAAATGTACTAACAATGTTATATCGGTATTAGTTGTGATAAAAAGAATTACAAACAAAATGAAGTAAAAGTATTAACTTAGTAATTTTTACAACATGTTTTAGGATATATTCTGAAAGTTTAAGAGATGCCAAAAGTAAGCATTTAGTTAAAGACTTCATGATCTACCTTCTAAAAATTCGGGACACAAAATATCTCAATTGGTTCAAGAGATACAGGCTTTTTTCCACGGATTAATTTGGAAATATAGAAATCCAATCTTTTTAAGTCTGCATTTTGGAAAACTTGCTAAAAATGTAATGGTAAGTAGAGAATGTGGACAATAAAAGAGTTTTCTATAAAATATCGTCGATAAACTAAATATTGTTTTATTTTTGCAGGAGATATTGGGTGTTTTCAACGCCAGTTTTAATAAAGTAAGGAAAAATAGCAATTAATGGCGCTATTAATCAACTTCCTCAATGTTTACAGCATTTACCAGGTAGGCATACAGTAAATCAATTTTTACTATAATTTCACTATTAGCATTCCTAAATAATAACAATTTTTACAGGCAAAACGGAACGTTTTCCAGGGCAATTTTGGAAACTTAAAGAAGTATATCGTTGACTGCAACTTTCAGTTACTCCTAAGAAGATTTCCAACTTCAGAAACACCAAGAAACATGAACAAAAATGTATTTTATTAATTATTAATTAATGCTTAATAAAAATGTAATTTGGTTTTACTCTCTTGTTCTAGACATAGTATGTGTCAATGCTATCAATAAGATTCGCAATTTTATTTTAAAGAAATTAATTATATATTATAAAGAATTGCTAATAATGCACTTCAGCGTGCCATCTCGTATTCAACTATTTAACTATAACTATGATTGAATCTCAATGCCAACTTTTGTCCTTTAGAAAAAGGCTGTCTTTAGGGTTTTTCCGGTTCTTATTCGAATTTTTCTCGCCGTGAAAACCATCCTTGGACTTTAACAAATATTTAAAAAACAAATTGGCCAAATTGGTCTAGGCGTTGTTGAGTTATGCGTTTTCCAACAAACTTTCCAATTCATTTTAATATTATAGATTATCCAGAAGTATAATTGCTTCCATGAATTTCTTATGATACAACTCACTTTAATTTTTTTGCTGAGAAAATTGAATATATATTTACAAAATAAATTTAAATATGAAATAAAAGCAAGGAAAAAAAACTCCAATTATCTTCGGTTAGCTGAAGTGGTGAGTGCGTGAGGGCGCCTTGTACATTGGGTTGCGGCGCTGTTAATACGCGCGGTGTCCTTCGCGCGCAATTCCCCAAATCTAATTTGGAATATAACTCAATATGCGCGCACGTGCAGGCGATACTAAGCGGCAAATCCCCGGGCCGACCGGAATGAATGTGTTTTTACGTGGCTTACTCCGGCCTCCACCTTCTCGTCCGCGCAAAAACCAGCCCCCTCACCCGCCCGCGAAGCAAGTAAATGAAAGTCGAAATTCGGTAAGGAAGTCAATGTGCTTTCGGTTCATTGCAGTTCAACGCAGACGTCGATCGGCGGCGTGCTGAGCGCGCTATACGCGAAGAATACGGCGAAGAAAAAAAAAACCGCTGCTGAAAAACCTAATGAAAACGCTATAAATTTACCCTCCAAGAAGCCCGCCACCGAAAACGGCGTAGCGGCGAGCCTGGCGAGCGCACTCGACATGAAGTATTGCTAAAAAAGCGAAGGCATCCAAAGAATTGTTCAAAGAATGCACTCGCACAAAGTGAACTCAGCAAATCATCCTCGAAATTGAAATAGTTGAAAGAATTCAGCTAATGGTATACTTAAACAAGTGTTTTGAATTCACTTGCATGCTGGGTGAGATATTGGTTGCATATATCACAACAGCTGATGATGTGATATATAAACTCATGCTGGCGTAAATCAAAACCAATTAAACCGGATTAATCCGTCAACTCTCTCAAAAGTCTCTCAGACGAGGAATATTAGGATTGCAAGTCACGTTACGTGTCACGTTAATATATACTGTGGCGAGTTGGGTGCAATGTGCACGTGTGGTTGCCGATACTCCTGCTCCTCGAATTCCAATCCTAACGATCACGTCGGAATGCCACATTGTAGATCTTCGCCGCGCACGTTGGGTTGCATATCTATGTATTTATGCATCTTCGTGTCGGCGAGGATCTGGATGCGCATAAATCCGAATGATCTATACGATTGCAATTATGCGGCGGCAATGCACATGCTGCTCGCATGACTGGGGAATGTCTGCATGTAGGAATCCAGTGAGATGTGGGCTGTGAACCGAGCAAGACTCGAAACAGTATTGTCGATGATTTTCAACGAACGATCGAAGCATGTGGAATGAGGTGGGAGAGGCTACGAAAAGCGAGGGGATAAACTATATTGCATTTCCGCCACGTCGCGCCTCGCGTAACACTTTGATCTAGACGAGATCTGAGGATCACCGGCGGTTGGCAGCTTCCGGTCAATCTTCGCCATCTTTCGTACTTCCGGCGAGGCGCAAAATTGATGATATTGCTTAGTATTTTTTGATTTTTCAGTTATTAACTGAAATAGATATCAATAAAAAACAGAAAAAAATTTATTTTGAAAATAAAGACATTTGGTGCCGTTTTGCGTTGACACCGTCACGCCAGCATACATTATGAAGATGTATGTCAGGCTGCTCTCACACTTGAATGTTTCTTTCATTTCCTATTCGTTTCAACCAGTTTCTCACAGCGCAGTGAAACCTCTGCGTCTTGAAATGAGAATATTCCAACACAAGATAACAAAATGACACACAGGGAATAGACAACGATTGTTGGAAATGTTTGCCGAGTGCATTTCGCTATGTGCAGGTGTCAGAGGTCTAATATTAGCACAAACTCAAAGAAGCATCAAGGGAATTTTAAAATTTTCAAACTGCACTCATAAAAAAAATGATCTAATGTATTCATTGGCATAAATGTATGATGATGTGTTAATTTGTTAATGACTGCGATTTTATTGACATTCAAAATTGCGAGCCTATTAAATCATTTTTAGCGCTCATTCAAATTCCACTTTAGCCGTAATATTGTGAAGTGCATTGCAATTCACGTTGGTGTAGTGTGAACCTACAATCAAACAGCAGCGAATTTTAAAATACCATCCAGCACAAAAACCACCATTCGAGCATTTATTGATCGTCACAAAAATAAAAGCTGCTTTATGAACAATATTACGATATTTAAACAGAGAAATCACCGAAATGGTACAAAAATATTATTTCTGCTTTATTTTGGCCTGTATTGCATTAGTTTCGGTTTCGGAAAGTCATAACTTCCGATATGCGTGGCGTACCTGGATTTAACCTAACTTGACAGCCACCAGCGCCGGCGGGCAAACCGCAACGAACGGCAAAATATACCCGGGCACCAAGTTTTAATTCAATGTCACCGGAAAAGATTAGATAAGGCGTGCGCTGCTTGGAATACAAACTAGCCGAATGTGACGTCTGCGGCAAACAAACTGCAACACACGCTGGTTCTACTCTTCTACAACAAACACATGCGGAATTTAACCGAACGCAAAGCGCCTCCGGTTGGAAGTTGGAAGTGGAAAGACAATGTCGAAATTGAGCTGAAACTAAATAAAGCATCAACCCATACTTGCATTTTGTTTTTATATTTATTTTTATACTAGTTAACCGGGCAAACGTTGTTTTGCCATATAAATTATTTCTAGTTTCTAGATAAATTTTAGTGCAGACAAAAAGTAACTTACTTATTATAAAAAATAGGGGTTGGTGTTAAGAAACCAAAAATTTAGGGTTGTATGTATATTTTAATGCCACATTAAAAAAATAAAAACAAAAATTTCTACCAAAATTTAAAAAAAATTAAGGGTGAACAACCCTTATCACTTAGAGATATGAAGTTACCGATTCTCAGACCTACTGAATACGCATATAAAAATTTTCGTTGAGCGGGATGAAAAATGATTAAATTACTAAAATGTCTATAAAGAAATAGTGGTTGGTGATAAAAACTAAAAATTTAGGGTTGTATGTATTTTTAATTCCACATTATAAAAAAAAAAACAAAAGAATTTGTCCAAAAATTTAAAAAAGTTAAGGGTGAACAACCCTTATCACTTAGGGTATGAAAAATAGATGTTAGCCGATTCTCAGACCTACTGAATACGCATATAAAATTTGGTAAAAATCGGTAAAGCCGTTTCGGAGGAGTATGGAAACAAACACTGTGACACGCAAATTTTATATATATAGATTTAATTTGCTACACTTCAACATTTATTATATGCAACCATACTAACACAACTTTTTAAATTTAGAATTTCAACCTTTTAGAACGTAATTTTCTTAAATTACTTTTTGTTACTGTAAGATTGTATTTCTTGGGTTAAAACCGTGAATATTTCGACTGCAATTCTCATCTATTTTCACGTCGCTAATAATTCACACAACGCGTATGCTGTCACGATGCGTCAAATTAAATTGCCATCACGATTAAGCCGACACGCGGATGATAATGCTGTCTTACTCTTCGGCGCGCATACACATCACATAAATAATGACATTAAATACGCCACCACCTTTACGTGTAAATTTACAACTTGATTATTATTCCTGTCATTCATATATTTAGCGTGTTTCACATAAAATTTCACATTTTGCACATAAAATAAAACAAATATTTGTTGAATTTTCATGAATTTCTTCTTAGAATCTCAATTCAAAGCTAGTGCTGAAGAAAAAAACTTAAAATATTGAAGTGCTCGTTGAATACGAAGCCGCTTGAAAGCTTTTGGGCTCTCGGACAAGCTCTTAGATTTTCTTTTCGACTAGCCCCGAATTTATAGAAAATTTTCATGCATACATCACGAAAACAAGAATCCTCATTCATACATCAGCTTGATATTCTCGCATCCAGACGTTTCTTGCGTCGCGCAGAGAATAGAGAGAACTAAAGTGAATCCCATTAGAAATGGACACCGAATAATATACAGAGGGCTTCTTAATTCAGCCGACGAGAGAGCGGAGATAAAAATTTTGCGCCGGCGAAAAAATGAGACAAAAACGTGGAACCAGATAGAATCTAAAGCGAGTGGAAGAGGTTTTCGACTGTGTGTGGAAAGACGAAAACGAAAGGGAATGTCGAGCAGAAGCAGAAATATTTTTTAAGGCCACTAGAGTGCCGCGCGCGCGGCTCCTCCCAAGAAGTCTACTTTTTAGTCCTTTTCGGCTTTCATCATTCATTTCCACATGATTCTCTTTTATTTTCATGATTTCCTTGATGGTTACCATTTTTTTCCTCTCGTGAGGCTTGCGGCCTTGCACGGAAGTGAAGTAATCATAAAGTTTGATGCAGCAAATTTTTAAATTATCTGCATAAATATTCTTTTAATATACGGGGGCGAAACGCATGAATTAATTCATTTTTCTATGTTTAATTATATGTTTAATTATACATAATTACAATTAAAAACTAATAAAGTTGGTAATTACTTACTAAAATATATTTTTCCTTTTGCTTCTTATTTTCTTCTTTGTTTAATTTTTTTTTCAAAAATTTACAAACTTTTCTTGTTATTCACTCACTACACTAAGTTATAGTAAATTTTTGTAATAGTTTCATGTTATATTGTAATCGGAAAATAATTTTTATTTTATTTACATACACAACTTAATTTATTAACCACCTTTTTATTGTTGTTTTTTTCTTCTTTTTGAGATTAAAAAATGAAGTTTTGGGGGCTGCGAGATTTGCGTTCGCGGCGCGCGGAGGCGGCAGCGGCGACGGACTGCACGCGTTGCTAACCGGTCGACTACTGAGCCGGGCGACTGCCGCCTCTGGAGCCGCTGCCGCCGCCGCCGCATGGCCGAGGTCTCTGCAGCACCCAGCGCAGCGACATGCGTACACACAGTTTTAAGAATGCCAGTATTAATAAATTACTACATAATTATAATATAAACACATATTATTTGAAAAATTCTTAAATTATTGGTATAAAAACTTAATTTTTGAGTTTTTAAAGTTATAATTTTATATTATACACATGGTATTTTATATGGTTTTGTGAGCAAATTTCACCCCGTGACTTAAACGCGTGATTAATGTACTTTAGTCACGGTCTTGGTTATCCGTGATTAAAGTACCACTTTTTGTGTCTAAAAACCGTGGAAAATTCGCGATTTAAAAGTAAAATTAGAAAAATAACCACATATTATCAACAATAATACAAAAGATTACTGCAAAAGTATAAAAAATCTAATTTAATTTAATGTAAAATTTTAATTGTTAAATTAACAAAGTTTTAACAACAAATCTTAAACAGAATTCTATAATAATAATAAGTTTAAATCTTCTACGGCGGTTTAAAACCAAATCTCGCCCAGAAATTAAAAACTATAAAATCTTCTTTGAGCAAATTTCCAAGTACAAGTGCAAGAACACGAGTGTTTTGCTCTTTTGCTTTTTTTAATCGTGCCTCACAGTCGCAATGAGTTCGTGCGCGACGCCCGGCGACGCGCAACTTTAAAAGTAATGAAAAATAAATAGCGTCGTCGTCGTCTGTCGACGGCGCCGGCATCACAATGCCTCAAACACTCGAACCGCTCGAAATTATGTCCACAATTAAAAATTAAACTCATTCTTGTTTTGTGTGTTTTTACGCGCGCGTGCCAACAATAAAAATCTACAAAGAAAAAGTTTCGTCTTCAACTGTAACGCTAACTGCAATTATATGAAAATGTTTTAGTGAAAAAATCGTGCGATGCAAATTTGCGAATTAAGTATAAGATGGAATTCATCACTAATTAAAACTTTTCTTATATTTGCAATTAGCACACAAAATGTACATACCTAGAAGAAAGGTTATGTCAATGTGTGCAGAGTGCAGACAACGACTAGTCTGTGTTGACATTCGCATTGTTTGCGAATTTCGACATTTTTGCAGGTATTTAACTTGCAAATAATTCCAAACGGACGAAAGTAATACACAAATAATTCACGCTCTGCTTCCAGTCGACGTTTTAATTAATTACGCTGCGCATTCTTTGATGTCTAAATATGTCTGAAATGTGTGCATTCGTATGTACACTAAATATCAACGCAATTAATTTGATAGTTTACAAAATGTGCTGAAATATGTTCATATTTATGCTTGTGTTTCATTGTACAGTTGGTTGCATAACTTGATCCCACAGTGTTGTAGTTGTTGGAGGCGCTAGTAGTTCTAATTCGGAGTCAGCCCAGCCGGATTGTTCGGCGTCGCTGACTGCAGCCCTGCAACTGATGTCGCTAATTGTCGCCTCGCCTGAAACTGAGCAAGCGAGGAGACGCGCACACGTTGAGCAACATTTGCGATGCGCTACGTTCGTCGGAATACTCTTAGTTTTAAGTGAGAGCGAACGAAAGTCTTTTACGTCTTTACACATACCTCGTGGATAAACACCTTTTCAGAAATAATCTATAATGTAAAAATATGTTGGAAAGCGCATAACTCAACAACGCCTAGACCAATTTGGTCAATTCTTTTTTTTAATGTTTGTTAAAGTCCAAGGATGATTTTTACGGCGAGAAAAATTTGAATAATTGCCGGGAAAACCCTAAAGACAGCCCTTTTCTATAGGATTAAAGTTAGCATTGAGATTCAATCATAGTTATAGTTAAATAGTTGAATCCGAGATGGCGCGCTGAAGTGCATTATTAGCAATTCTTTATAGAATTAATTTCTTTAAAATAAAATTGCAAATCTTATTGATAGAATTGACACATACTATGTCTAGAACAAGGGAGTAAAAACGAATTACATTTTTTTAACCAATACCTGGACGAAATCGCGGGTAAAAACTAGTTTCTAAAATTTTTAATCGTTTTAGTTACCAGCGCCATCTAAAGATTTTCATCGGAACTAATTAAACACTACTTTTATTCTTTCCACAGTGTATATATTTGCTGCATACAACTTTCCACGTTCACCGCTTACGTCTAAATATCGCACATGCATAACATTAAATAGTTTTGCTGTCTTGTCGAGTAGTTTTCAATTAAGAGTTATCCCAGTCGCTCCAATTGGATTAGTCGCGGTGTGCGCTAAACGCGTCGCGACGCTCTCGCACATAAACACACACCTACTCACCCATATTCCAACCCTCGACTGGTGTACACACAATATATCATCTATTTGTCCTTTGTGTTGTGCTATCATCGTTTGCATCGACGCATGGCACAAACACGAGTAGATTCTCGGCTTCCATTACTCTAAACAGGCCAAACATTCGAAACTCAAATGTTGGCGCGTGAGCTTTCGGAGGACACTGGGCGATGTGGTGGGGATGCGTGTGTGAGTGTGTGTTACAATGGTAGATTATTAACTCAACTCTACATTGTTTCCTTAAGATTGAACTTTAGAGCATATTATACTCTGATGTATACAAGTTAAATTGCATTTTGTGCTAATAGGTGGCGCTTTACAATACATACAATTGAATGTGTAAGTGGCACAAGGTATGCAACACTGTTTTCTTTTAAAATTAGTTAAAAATCAATTGTTTTCAACCTAAAACATCAAAAATTCATTTTTGAAAAACATCGTATCGTATGCAACCAACATTACACTTCAACTTAACCAAGTCTGTTGTTTTTTGTGTTACTAATTTAATGTAAAAAATATTTTTTTTATGAAATAGTGACCTACACGTGAAACAAACCTGTAACCTGCTTGCCACGTGTCAAAATGACATTTCCCTTGGACGTATATTTGAAGGTTCATGAAATTCGCATTACGCCCGCCGCCATTATGTGCGCCAACATCCGCTAAGTGAGTTGAAACCGTCGTCGAGAAATGCGCGCTACACGTGTCGCATTGACACGCGTGCATGCCGTTGACAGCTCTGTCTGCACTTGGTAACAAGTCGTAAAGCTTATCCGATGACGCAAGCGTTTTCACACAGTTTGCAATTTTCACGTCGTAAATTTGCATTCATCCACTTAGGTATTCCGAGAATAAATAATGCAGAACTTTAATTAATTACTCTTTAAATATTTATAACTTAAAGTAGGTTGGCTATTAAAACTACTACACTTGCGCAGACACTAAATAAATTAATATTTTATAAGGATCAATGTTTGAGTTGCGATATAAATACCGAACAATACATAAATAGTTCAATTTAAAAGCGATTTAATAATTTTATTATAAAACATCATAAATATTTTTAATGTAAATTAAATATGTAAATATGGTGAATGTAATTTTTAGTAAATTATTTTAAACACGCTTGTAATTCACATAATACAAAATTGATTTTCATTCATTTTTCACAATAAAACAAAATTTTAACTTTACGATGTGTTTATAATAAACTCGCAAATATTCGTGCAATATATTTACAACGTGTGCCCGCGACAATGTGTCAATTTTATCACTAAGATATTCAATTTTCTTTTAAAGAAATTAATTATATAATGAATTGCTAATAATGCACTTCAACGCGCCATCTCAGATTCAACTATTTAACTATAACTATGATTGAATCTCAATGCCAACTTTTATTCTATAGAAAAGCTGTCTTTATTGTTTTCCCGGCAATTATTCAAATTTTTCTCGCCGTAAAAACCATCCTTGAACTTTAACGAACATTAAAAAAAGAATTGGCCAAATAGGTCTAGGCGTTGTTGAGTTATGCGCTTACCAACATACTTTAATTCATTTTTATATTATAGATTAATAAAAAATTAACCTCAAATCTACCGTAATCACACGAACACTAAACTTTCCTCCGCGTGCTTTGTACGCATTCATTTTTTTGACGCGTGTAATTAAAAACAAGTGGCGCTGCCGTTTTATGAAGCGTGCGTAATAATGTCAACAATTTAAATTTTGGATTACACACCGCCGCTGACACAACAAAAACGTTTTGTCGCGCACCAAATTGAACGCAATTTCGACAATACATCAAAGGCGTGGTGGACTGCGCTCGCGCGCGTTTTTACCCCGGCTGATTGAAGCACAGAACGGAATTCAACTGAACACAGAGCAGCCAACAACAAACTTCACTACGGCTGGATGAAATAGAGAGAAAAACCGTAACAAAGCAAAAAAACGCATTCGCAATTGGTAACATTGTGTAGCGACAGCTTTGCAAACGCTTTTTCGGTAGCTTACGTACGTTTTATCAAACAAACATGGCCGCTAAACACACACAGCATACACGTGTATACATGTTTTGGTTGATTGAGGTTAAAAACGTTCATATAAATAAGTTAGACACCGACTTTCACAACTTTCACACTCTGTCAATCCTATTTGAACACATATAATATTAAATTTGGTAATTCTCGTTGAAACTGTCACATTGTCACATTGTGAAAATGTGACTTTTGAAGTTGTTGTCGACTTATTATTACCGTACCGTCACGGCCCAACAAGACCAGAGCACAAGAGGTGTCGTGTTTTCTTGAATGGAACAAAGAGTGCTCTCCTAATTCGACTTAATAAACGTGAAGATTTTAATTTGAGTTTGCGCGCGCCCCGCGTGTCGCCGTCGCCGGCAACGATTTTTAATTACCTGTTGGCAACTTTTAATTAACATCTTCAACACGCGCGTTGTCAGCAGCGTCTCGCGTTCTGAGTGTCAACAAGTCGTAGTATTGTGTGTACTTTGTATTGAGGACAATTCATTCGGAATTACGGGATGAAAGTATTGAAATTATACCGTAAAATGTTGAATTAAATCATTAAAATTATTAATTTGCTTAATAAAATTTTATTCAAAGAATTGAAACATAAAAATAAAATGTTTTTGGATATAAAATGCGAGATTGGTGATTAATTTAATTAAAAAAATTGAAAAAATCAATTTTACCAATGACTCAACTCTGACGTCACTTACCTAACCAAATATGTGCTGATTTTAGCATTTAAATTCTCAATTTTTATTTTAAAGACATAATAAATGCAAATAATGCACTTTAACGCCATCTATATGTGAATTATGTAACTATAACTAAAGATAAATCTCTATATCAACTTTCACCCCTTATTAAACTCCCTTCCAGTTATTTTTTTAAAACAAAAAGTAGCTTATATCCTATTCTAAAGTATAAACTAAAATATAGCAAAGTTTAATCAAATTTGAATCAGTAGTTTAAGCGTGAAAGAGTAACAAACATACAAAAACACATCACTCCTTTTTTATTCAATAATTACTTATAACTACCTCAACTGTCACTTGCAAGAACATGGTACAGTTTACACTCGTTGCACTTCTAACGTCGCCTTCTAACTGCACTTTAAAACTTCCCAAAACGCAAAAGTTGCTCGACCCCGCCCTGTAAACTTTAATCCACGTCGTCATAAGCGGCATGTCTCGGGCACACTTTATTATTTCGAACATATTGTCTGCGAAATAGTTTATGCCCCCTCTTGGACGGCGCGGCGCTGGTGTGGAAAAATGCACTTTGCATATTTATACTTTCCGCTTTGTTGCGCAACTTGAAGTTATATGCAAATGTCAGTGAATAAAGCGCAATTAAAATTTGTCATCTCGCTGGCCGCGCGCATTCTCTGCGAATTAGTTCGCGGTGCCATTGCCGAAAAAAAACTCGCCAACTTCTGGCAAGGCAGGGCATGGAAGTTGAGTTCTTGGCCTGAATTATAAATGTTGGAATTGTACACAGAGGCATTTACATGTTAAACAACATCATGTTTATTTACAGCCGGGCTGCGAAAGGCAATTTAGTGTTTTCTACACCGCCCCCAACCGGCTATCACAAAGTCACTACTGAATAAAATAAAAATTTAAAAAGCAAAAATTTAACAAAAAAAATTGTATATCTATAATACAAAAATGAATCGCATAATCTGTTGGTAAGCGCATAACTCATCAACGCCTAGACCACTTTGGCCAATTCTTTTTTTAAATGATTGTTAAAGTCCAAGAATGGTTTTTACGGCGAGAAAAATTCAAATAATTGCCGGGAAAACCCTAAAAACAGCCCTTTTCTATAGGATAAAAGTTGGCATTGAGATTCAATCATAATTATAGTTAAATAGTTGAATCCGAGATGGCGCGCTCAAGTGCATTATTAGCATTTCTTTATATAATTAATTTCTGTAAAATATAATTGTGAATCTTATTAATAGAATTGACAAATATCTTGTCTAGAACAAGATAATTTGAGTTCGTAAAATTACTAGTTTCCACATTTTCTGATTGAATTTATGATTTTTTAAAGAAAAATATAAAAAAATATTGCAACGATAAATTTTTAAGGATTATAAATAATATCCCCTATAATCTTCACTTTTATGGGTCATTAGTACTGCACAAATCTTTTGTTTCATCTTTTTTTGATTTTTTATTAGCTATAAAAAAGCAACCCCCACAAAAATAATAAGTACTTGTACTTGATTCGACGAGCACGCTTAATTCTGACTCGCTTATAACTTTCCATCAACCAATAAACGTCATTGCAGGTTTTTGAAATTATTTACAGTTGACGTTTTATTATTGCCTGCGCTCGTAAAACGTAGATTTTTACCAGTTTTGTTTCAACTCTTTTTGCTGTTTGTAAACTCTGCAAACTTGCAACTCGTAGGTTTAGTTATGTGTGCCAGTGTGCCAAAATGAGATTTCTCATTTGCTGGGCATGAAAAAACGCTCATAACATTCAAAAGTTATTCGTTTATGTTATTTTTTCGCGAGCAGTATCGCGAAAACTTGGAATCAACTAAATTTTTGTAATTAAATCCGGCGCGCGGAGGGTGGTAGGATGGCAGGGAGGTAAAAGAGAGCTTCGTAAAGCGTTTATTAAAAGTTTTTTTTGCTGAGTAGCAGCATCGGGCCAAGAGCCGGCTGGTTATTGCGTTTGTTTATTCTTTTTTTCGTGATCCGGTTAATTTTTACCGAGCTGATTTTACAAAAACGGAAAAATCAAGCGTCAGAGAGGGAATTGTTTATTAATTTAAAGTGGGTTAAATTGAAGTCAAACGGAACGGGAAAGGAAAAGTTTAAAAATGGATATTAAGTGGAAAAAATCAATATTATGAATTAAATTTAGAAAAAAACATAAATTACTGTTTAATTTTTATTTTTATTTTTGATAATTTTTGATTTTTAGGGATTTAATAGTATATTTTATACGTCGAGCTTTTTGAGTTTGAAATTTTGAATTTTAAATCTTTGAAATTTGCTCGCAGACTATTAGAAAATGTAAGGTTTAGAATGCGCAAGCGTAAACTCCATCCCATGACAAAAACCCGTGGCTAAAGTATTTTAGTCACGTTTTTAGCCTTTCGTGCTTAAAGTACCACTTTTTGTGTCTCAAAACTTTGGAAAAACTGGCACTTTAAAGGTAGAAGTAGAAAAATACACAATTTTTAATTGATAAATAGAAATTTTTGTAAATTTTATTTCTGACGATGTTTCTTCAACATTTTTCTATAGGAAATTACTAAATCATAACGCTACATTAATTAAGAAATGTTTAAGTTCATTTTTAATAGTACTTATATTTTCCACTCAAAAGAAAACTAAAAATCTACCCTTTTTCGCGTAATTTTCCGCAATTTTATTTAATTTAATTAATATTTTATGTTAAAAAAAGTAAAACCCTAATAAAAATGAAAAATAAAATTGAATTTGAATATAATATTGAATGCAATTACCAAACTGCATTTTTTATCATATTTTCACACACAAAAAAAAGAACAATAAAACCAACGCAATTTTATTGTTTGCAAGAACGAAATAAAATAAAATATCATTATATTTTAAAAATTCTCATTATAAAAATGAAAACTTCAAAGCGCCTGGTAATCCATGTTTAATCAAATAACACTCCTTCTTCTTTTATATGTTTAATAACATTACTTTGATAAATATTTGCAGATTGAACTTTTGTCCAATTTCACGAATTGAATCAGTTAATCAAAAACGTTTGATATAATGGCAGACAATAAATAAGAGTGATAAGATGTACGAATGAAAGAAACGAAAAAAACGAAATGTACGCAGAAATAAAACCTTTGAAACTTTGCGCGCCGTCGGAACGTAAAGTCTCGACGCCGAAAAAAATTCGCATGACACACATTTTTCATCGCTGATAGAAAATCCAACCTGCGGGACACATTCCACATTTTCATACACATCAAATCTATAAAACAATAATCATACATTTGATTACACACACAGATATTTTTTTATTTTTAAAATAAGTTTTTTTATATTAAAACTACTAAAGTTTATCGTCATACAAGTATTGAAAGTTGTCAACTGAATTCAATTCAATCTCTTGTGCTGGTGACGTGCCGCATAAAAAATTACTCACTACTTTTATATGATTATGCAAAAGTTGCGTCGACATTTCGCTGAAATTTGCCAAACCGTTAAAAAATGTCGCTGCCGCGAGTTCGTCCAGGACATACATGTTCGTACATTGACAGATGGATGTTGTGCGAAGCAGCAAATGCACGCAGAATGTGCGATGTGTTGAATTTATTCTTATTTTATGCCGCGCAAGCGTCACGTCCGTCGGTCGTCGTTAACGCAAACGCTCCGCCACCCAACACACACACACAACAACACACACTCTGCACTCATACAATGCACTAAAGGGTAAAAGCTGGTAAACGCATAAACCAAGTGGGAAACTTGCAGCAGCGACGAGTGATGCGCAAATCAAGTTAATTTAAAAATGCACAATGTGCGAATCCAATATGAACTTATAACCTAACCTAAGGTTACGGTTAAAGCATTTTTTTTAGTTTCAGAACACAATGTGTGATAGTTTTACGTTTTGCGTTGGATGGAGGTTATGCAACCCACATTGCTGCCCGCATAGTGCACGTATAATCAACAACCGCATTTGTCGACGTCTGATGCTGTAATTTCCTACGATTGTCACAAGTGTGGATCTTTGGAGGACTAAGCACACTTGTAGACGTCTCGTAAGTATACCATGTCTCCCTAGGACACTTCAAAAACCACATCATAAGATTTAATTTACTGTTACGATGATTCGAAGATAATTGAATTGGATTCAGATTGTCATTGACGTAAGCAAAGTTTTTCTATTGATTTAGTTTATTACGATACATATAGATGTCGCTAGTTGTACAATAATTTACATAACTATACTTTTATTATTATTTTGCTTTACAGCGATGCCTGTAGATGTCGCTAGTTTACAATCATTTTAGTATTTTATGTTTTTACAGACGAAGACAATGAATAACGTACATATGCAACCCAGAAAACATTTCCTCTTCCTTGTTTTCATCGCTTTTTATCTGATTGTGAGTAAATGTACAAAATAAAGACGCGAGAGGGAAAAACGATAAGACCCTTTGAGTTGGCGCACACGCGATAAGAGCGGGGACGTGCGCGCCGCGACCCCGTTTAAAATTTAATAGCCAATTAACGAGGGCTAACCAATTTCGCTATTGTTGTTTGTCGCCGTCGTCAGCGTCCTCGACATTGTTCATCGCATTAGCATTAGCGCGTTCGATGTGCGTGATAATACGGCGGATGTGAGAGGCGCCGAGCAATGATCCTTTCCGTCTCCACGCTTGACAAACAATCAACATTCGCATCAAAACATTTATCGACACGTGTCAACACATCTTGTGTTCCAAAACAAAACATTTAAAGCTTATTAAGTCTTTTTTTACCGCTAGATGTCGCTGGTTGTTTACCTGTAATTTTCTAAATCTTTGCTTGAATAAGTGAATCAAATTCATTTCAAAGACGCGTCATTAATTCCCTCGGTTGCAGCCCCAAAGCTTACAGTGACACAGTTTATCGCGCTGTCTCTACGCTTCGTTTAATTTCGAGCGTCGTGAAG
This sequence comes from Dalotia coriaria, assembly GCF_025399875.1. Lineage (NCBI taxonomy): Eukaryota > Metazoa > Arthropoda > Insecta > Coleoptera > Staphylinidae > Dalotia > Dalotia coriaria. The sequence goes on from NW_027045445.1 coordinate 10,338,150, forward strand.
AAGGATTGTCCTACAACGCGCTTCCGAAATCGAATTAACACGTTGTCTTATTTTATTTATTTTGTAATTGGAGTTATAATATATTTATAATATAAAAATAAATCGCAAAATTTGTTGGTAAGCGTATAACTCAAAAACGCTTAGACCAATTTGGCTAATTCTTTTTTTAAAATGTTTGTTAAAGTCCAAGGATGGTTTTTACATCGAGAAAAATTCGAATAATTGCCGAAAAAACCCTAAAGACAGTCCTTTTCTATAGGATAAAAGTTGGCATTGAGATTCAATCATATTTATATTTAAACAGTTGAATCCGAGATGGCGCGCTGAAGTGCATTATTACCAATTTTTTATATAATTAATTTGTTTAAAATAAAATTGCGAATCTTATTGATCGAATTGACACATACTATGTCTAGAACAAGAGAGTAAAAACAAATAACATTTTTATTAAACACTACCGGGACGAAATCGAGGGCAAAAGCTAGTAATATTTATAATTATAAATATTAGGAATAATTGAATTTGTTTATGTGTGTGTTATGGGGCGCAAGGGCCGTGGGTGCCAACTGCCAACCTCCCCTTCACGTGGTGCGCCCTGATTTCGACAAACGAGGCTCTGGCGACCGAATATGAGGCGGTATAACCTCACTTTCACCACGTCAAGTGCGGGACATCAACAACATCGTCAAACATCCAGGTACACTGAGGCGGGTTTGGACGCTCCAGCTGGCAGCCCCAGCACCAAACTCGGGTGCAGAAGGCTAATAACCTACTCACCCTAAATCAAACCTATTACTGAAACTTCAACTAAGCAAACCCGGACGGATAATACGAGGACGACCCTGGCTAATACTAAACACAAGATACGTTTCGGCTGCTGGAACGTGCAAACGTTATACGAGAGCTCCAAATTGCAGCAGGTAACTAAGGAATTTCTCAAATATAATCTACATATTTTAGGTATATCAGAAGTACGTTGGTTGGGGAAAGGAGAACATCCCACACAAGGTGGAGAACGACTACTTTTAGTGGTAATGAATCTGGAAAACACGAAAGCGGTGTAGGATTTCTACTCAGTAAACATGCTAAAAGAGTCTAATCTCATGGACACCAATAAACGAAAGAGTAATAACAGCAAGATTCTACACCAGGTTCAGAAAAGTAACTTTTATCCAATGTTACGCCCCAACCAATAACGCTTCTAAAGAGGATAAAGATGAATTCTATGACATCCTCGAGAAAACTATAAAAGACGTAAACAGCGGTGACATAAAAATTCTCATGGGCGACCTTAATGCGAAAGTAGGCGCTCAAAACGAGAATTTGGAAGAAATTATGGGAAAAAACGGCGTTGGGCAGATTAACGAAAACGGCACATACTTCACACAGTTCTGCTCCAACGCGAACCTGGTAATAGGGGGTACGCTGTTCCCCCACAAACAGATTCACAAGACAACGTGGGTCTCGCCAGACAAAAACCCACAACCAAATCGATCATATCACAATCTCTAGGAAATGGAGATCGTCATTACTCGATGTGAGGAACAAGAGAGGTGCTGATGTAGCCAGTGACCACCACCTAATAGTTGGCACATTGAGAATAAAACTAGCAGTACCCAAGCAACCAGCCGATATGAAACGAATAAAACTAAATATAGAGAAGCTACGCATTCCACAAATAGCAAAATCCTTCAAGGAAAAATGCAAGAGACAATAAACCAAAAATCAGCACAAAAATGGGAAAATATGGCCGACAACATCATTGAAGTCGCCAAAACAACAATTGGAGTGAAAAGCAGGCAAAGGAAAGAATGGATCAGCGAAAACACGTGGTTGCTGATAGAAGACCGAAAGAGGAAAAAACACCTGCTACTCCAAAATCTTTCGCAAGAATATAGGGCAGCGGCACAGGTAGAGTACACAGGCCTTTGCCAAAAGGTCAAAAGGGAAGCCAGAAGAGACAAACGCAGGTGGATAGATGATATTTGCAGACAAGCAGAAGAAGCAATGCTCAACAACAACTCGAGAGAACTTTACAACCTCACAAAGAAACTGGCCAATAAGTACTCTACACGCACACACTTCATTAAGTCAAAAAACGGCCGCCTGTTAGTTGAGTCAGACAAGCAGCTCGAAAGATGGAGGGAACATTTCTCCGACATGCTCAGCGCAAACGAAACAATTAACTGGGAGCCAGAGAATAACCCAGGTAGACAACTGAACATTGACTCGAACCCGCCTTCAGTCGCGGAGATAACTGCAGCTATAAAGACGCTTAAGAACAACAAAGCAGCAGGAGCTGATAACGTTCCAGCGGAACTACTAAAAGTAAACGCCACATGGATGGCAAATGAACTATACCACTGTATTAAGGAAGCATGGAACAACAACAAGATTCCGACCAAGTGGAAAGAAGGGCTAATCATCAAGCTTCCCAAAAAAGGTAACTTGACCGAGTGTAACAACTGGCGTGGCATAACGCTATTAAACACAATTAATAAGATTATCGCGAAAATCGTCCAAACAAGATTAGCGGAAACTATAGAAAACACCCTGCGCCCGAACCAAGCAGGTTTTCGGCCGAATCGCTCATGCATCGATCATATCAATACCCTTCGTATAATTATCGAGCAATCAGTAGAATGGCGATCACCACTATTCATCGCCTTCATCGACTTTGAGAAAGCATTCGACAGCCTGAACCACGACGCTTTATGGAGGATCCTTAAGTCGCGAGGTGTACCAACAAAGATAATAAGCATCCTGCAAGAACTCTACACTGATGCAAACTGCAGTGTGTTACACAACGGTGAAAAAGCGAAAGTTTTACGATACACAGAGGAGTAAAACAAGGATGTGTCATATCCCCATTACTATTTAACATCGCCTTAGACTACATACTAGCAAAGGTAGACCAGAACAGGGATGGGTTGCGCTGGACACTAACCTCGCACCTCAGCGACCTGGATTACGCCGACGACATCTGCCTGATGTCACATACGTTCGAAGGCGTGAGCCGACAGCTAACAACATTAGCAAGGGAGGCAAGTAAAATTGGCCTAAGAATAAATATTGCCAAAACAAAAGAAATGCGTATAAATACAAACAACACCTTAAAACTCCAAATAGATAATACGGAAATAGAAGAGGTCAAGGAATTCCTATATCTAGGAAGTATAATTGACATAAAAGGGGGGACCGACGCAGATATAAACAACAGAATAAAGAAAGCCCAGCAATCCTTCAGAATGCTGAGCACAGTATGGAAGTCAAGCGTCTATACACTAAGAACAAAACTGCGCATATTCCGCACAAATGTAAAATCCACCCTTTTATATGGATGCGAAACATGGAGGTCAACGAGCTCAAGCACACACAAACTCCAAACCTTCATAAACAAGTGCTTGAGAATGATCTTGCGCATATTCTGGCCAATGACAATCTCCAACGATGAGTTGCACCGTCGATGTGATGAAACTCCCATTATAAATCAAATACGCAAGAGAAAATGGGGTGGATTGGGCACATCTTGAGAAGAGACGCCGGAGATATCGCCAGAAATGCGCTAGAATGGAACCCACAGGGGAAGAGAAGGGTTGGTAGACCGGCCAATACCTGGCGAAGATCCACAATAGAGGAGCTCCGAAACCAAAATATGGGCTGGAACGAAGCAAAGGCGGTTGCCCGAAACAGAGTCCGTTGGAGGGCGCTTAGTGAGGCTCTATGCTCCACATAGGAGCCAAGAACATTATATATATATATATATAAACGAAAAAATAAATTCGTGTAAAAGCTGCATTATCATGTTATTATTAAAAGTTTTTTTGCCTCTTGCGATGGGCGCTGTGCAGCTTATTGCCACACACACAGGCATCCATAACAGAAAGACGACTCCATGTGGAACGGAAAGGAATTAGCCTCGGAATGGATTGCCATGTGCAAACTTTAAGCTCATACTCATCCCTTTTATACCAAAAATCATATTGCATGGATTACTTCACAATGTTGCATTGGTATTGTCGGCGTTGTTATTTTGCATTGTGTTCACATACGGGTTGTGAGTTGCGGTGGTGAGATTTAAGTGGTTTTTAAATTTTTGTAAAGTGACAATACCAATGTTAGTGTAATGTTGGTGTGAAAGCACATTATCCGTCATGGCGTCTTGGGCATTATGAAAATGCGCCGAAAACCGCTGCGTAACTGAACCGATTTCCCTTGGTGCCTTCTATATGCAAATATGCTATGTCCAACGAGACACTGACAAAAAATTAGGTAAAATCATTTAATTATAATTATATTATATACTAGGCTTTGTCCGCGACTTTGTCCCGGTAGTGTTTAATAAAAATGTAATTTGTTTTTACTCTCTTGTTCTAGACAGAGTATGTATCAATTCTATCAATAAGATTCGCAATTTTATTTTAAACAAATTAATTATATAAAGAATAGCTACTAATGCTCTTCAGCGCGCCATCTCGGATTCAACTATTTAACTATAACAATGATTTAATCTCAATCCCAACTTTTATCCGATAGAAAAAGGCTGTTTTTAGAGTTTTCCCGGAAATTATTCGAAATTTTCTCGTCGTAAAAACCATCCTAGGACTTTAACGAACATTTTAAAAAAAGAATTGGCAAAATTGGTCAAGGCGTCGTTGAGTTATACGCTTACCAACAGATTTTCAATTAATTTTTATATTATAGATTATTTCCAAATAGTAAATAAATTTTTATAATTGTTAAGTGAGGTATTACTGCAGTAATAAATTTTAAAATATTTATTATTAATGGCAACGATCGAATTGTGATAATTAAGCAAATCAAGTACAACTGTCAATCTGCAATTGAAATCAAATGTGATTGAGTCGGACAAAGCCAAAATATAGTATCCGTGCTCAATCATCCCGGAACTATTCCCATGATGACGAGATGGACGCGTCGATGATATCCGAGGCGAGTGCAATGGATCGCAACGAAAACCATAGCGAAAGCTCGCCGGACGCCGGCCGAGCTTATTAATTAATATCACGTGCACGTCGAGATTTCATTAGTTGCGATGCTTATCGGTGTGTTCGTGCGGCTTGATATTCATACAATTCCGATGAATTCCAAATGTGAAACTGCGATTTTCATCCGAGAATTCACATTAGTAGCATTAGAAATTTTTATTTTGCATTTTCACACATTTGTGAATGTACGAATGTGAATGCAGTTCATATATCGTGGTAATATATGGGGTGCGTAGAGGTAGCTCAGAGGTACGCAACCCACTATGCATATACGCTCGTGACTCGTGACAATGCAGCAGTGGCACGTGGATTTATCCGCGGATAATGCGGCGTGTTATTCGGGGTTATAAATTCCACGGTTAGTCCCATTAATGCGGCGAGCATAGTTGGCGGTCAGGGCATAAAATCCAAAGGTTTTACTTATTACGCTGGCGTGGCGCGGCTGGAATCGGAATCGCGGATGTTCAGTACGTTTAACGTAACCTCCAAAACCTCCAAACTCGATTTTCCACACACATACATTCAGAGAAATTCACGTATGCAGGAAAAAGCGTTCTTATGGAGCATGTGGGGATAACAAGGCCTTCGGATGCAAATTTCGCAAGGGTAATTGAAGTTTCGTGTAGCGCAAGTCCTAAAAATGCACGCCGGAATACTAAATGACGTTCGTGCATGTTAAGACCCTTTTTTTGACTGTTTTCCAAGTGATTATTTGATAAACGACAGTGTGCACTGAAAAAAACCACGATAGGCAACCCAATATGCAATGTAAATGCGTGCATTCCACCAATCTACAATGTTCGGGTGTCGCCTTCCTGCGGGAAGTAATCGAATTTCGTAATCGCATCGCCGGCGTGCTCGTAATTGAATTGTAAGGCGAGCAGAGGAAGCATCTGCACTCTCCGCCACCGTCGAGTTATTGTCTTACGGCGCAATTTGCCCGGACAACAATGCGCGCCACCGCCGTCTTCCTGGATTGTTGTTTATCCCGGCTCGTTCTGTACCTACTCCAAAATAGAGTACAGAATAAGCAATGCAAGGAGTGGACAAAACCATACAAACGGTTGAATCTTGCTCGGATAACAATGGCAACACACGCCGAAAACCCCGCAACACAATTAGCAGTCCGACCCTTCATTACCGTTTCGCTTGCTGGAATCAAATTAGATTCTATTAGTCAGACGTGAGCTGGTCGCATCACATCACTATTGAACTTATCATAACCTCAAAGTACTAAACGCGCCATTATCAAACTGTTAAAACTAACCTAATTTTTTTATCTATATTATAACATAAAAATGAATTGCAAAATCTGTTGGTAAGCGCATAACTCAACAACGCCTAGACCAATTTGGCTAATTCTTTTTTTTAAATGTTCGTTAAAGTCCAAGGATGGTTTTTACTGCGAGAAAAATTCGAATAATTGCCTGGAAAACCCTAAAGACAGCCTTTTTCTATAGGATAAAAGTTGGCATTGAGATTCAATCATAGTTATAGTTAAATAGTTGAATCCGAGATGGCGCGCTGAAGTGCATTATTAGCAATTCTTTATATTAATTAATTTCTTTATAATAAAATTGTAAATCTTGTCGGTAGAATTGACACATACTGTGTCTAGAACAAGAGAGTAAAAACAAATTACATTTACAGATAAAATCTGTTTTCGAATAAAATTAAGCCCGAAAAGTACCAGAATAAACCACATTATCCCTTTTTAAATCAAATTAATCAGTTAATCAGTAAAGTTTGGCACGATTTAAGCATTTTTGAATTATTATTCCATCTGCAGTGGAATATATGCGGCGGTGGATGTTAAAATATGTAAATTACAAATATATCTTTAAAATTAGTTTAGGCACAGCGTGCAGCAGGAATTCCCGAAGGCGTAGTGGGTGCACACGTGCATTTACCCAAAGTTAGCAACGTCAAATAAAAAAAGCGTCGTCGTGGTATAAGATGGGAACCGCCGGCAGTCGAAAAGAAGCTGCATAACTTTATCTATCATCTGGAGATTCAAATACCGCGCCGGCAAATTGAACCGGGCCACATGTGAGGGCGACTGGTGATGAATTTTAAACGACATTACACCGTACCCACAACCGCACATTCACATTCACCTTTTTTCCAACACACACAGATAATACACACAAGTTACCGAAGCCGTGCCCTTGCGTTTTTTCTTTTACTCTGTTTGACCAATACGATATTTCCACTTGTACCTTTTTGGGTCCCTTGCACATGTGTAGCTTTCGGAGAAAAAAGAGGGATGTTTATACAAGTGCGACCAGAATCCATGAAATATTTACACGCGGAAAGTCCAAACGTCCGGGTTTCATTTAAATTAAATCATAAATTCGATACACACACGCGCGATGTGGATATTGAGGAGGTGGGAGGTGGATGTGTGAATAGGACCATGTGCGCCATTGGCAGATGGGAAAAAACCGCAGAAGCTGAGAAAAACGAAAACTGGTTGAAAACGGTCGTGGGCACGACGAGTAAATCAACGTTTTTCACTGCGCTGAGGTTTAAACTTATCATCGAGCAAATCTTCTAAAAACAGAAAAATCAGTTATTCTAGATTATATTTCAATACTTCGGCCCGATAGTGTTTAATAAAAATGTAATTCGTTTTTTTATTCTCTTGTTCTAGTCATAGTATGTGTCAATTCTACCAATAAGATTTGCAATTTTATTTTAAAGAAATTAATTAATTAATTTCCCGGCAATTATTCAAATTTTTCTCGCCGTAAAAACCATCCTTGGACGTTAACAAACATTTAAAAAAAAGAATTGGCCAAATTCGTCTATGCGTTGTTGAGTTATGCGCTTACCAACACATTTTGCGATTCATGTTTATATTATAGAATATATGCAATCTAATATACATCCCAATAGGGTATAGGTGTTTGTTTTGTTATGGAACACTGTGATTGTTACCAGTAAACATAATTAATATTGGTTCACACATAATTAACAGTAAATTAGTAATGTGTTGATACTTGATTGATTCCACCTATTCAGGAGCGATTAAGTAATTATATCCTATGCAACACACACAGCACGGATCTGTTAGACATGTTGCTGTTTAATTTATTAAAGAACTATGTTCGAAATTCTCTTCGAATGCTTTTCTGGTTGCAGCTTTTCAGGAAGCAAAGCCTCTAACCTCAAATGTGGAAATTAATCACTCGTAAACTGCGCTCGCAGGGCTGCGCTACTCGAACGTCTGGGCGAAGTTTTCAATTTCGTTAAAAACGTCGGAAAGTTTCCTGCTGCAAATCCGAGTGCATCCGCTGCCGAGATTACTATCAATACGTTTCGTTCTTTTTAATTTCCTTCGACTCCATCATATCCCAAACCAGGAAAACGTATCAAACATGTCATAAAAATGTTTATTGCTCATTTTATAGCTTAAACCAACAAAAATATCAAAAATTTGTTCGATAGTCCAAAAGTGAGGTTAATCTTTCACTGCACTACAAGTTGCACGCATGCAAGACTATTAGTAAGTATTTAAAATACTTGCGGAAGTTTACTACCGCTAGTTCAGTTTGAAAAGTCGTTAAAGAGGCAATGAACGGATTTTCTTATGAGCGGCATGGGAATACAACTCACGCTGCGCGCCTACCGGGGAATCCCGCAAATACATTTTTAACGCACCGAGCGTGCATTAATGAATGGCCGACATGGGCGTCAAGCGTCGAATAAATGAGCTCTATTATAGTGCGCGCTGCGCGCCGTTGGGGGCTGTTAATGTTCGTTTAATTGCATGGCGTTCACCTCGCGGCGTCCCCGTCGCGTTGACACCAGCCGGCGGGGCTGGAGGCGGCGGTAATTACATCCGAGGCGAGAGGTCACGTCGCAAAGCGACGCATGCAATATGCAACGAGGAGTTAACCGGTTAGTAGACGATTTAACCGTCAACAAGATGGCGCCTGTCAATTAATTAAACTGTGATCATTTCAAGTGATTTCGATTTTGATGTAGGCAACCAGATTAACTCAACTAATATAAGTGGCTTAGTGTTTAATATAGGCAACTTAATATACAGTGGTAGTGTATAAGTATTTTTTTAATATAGGCAACCAAATAAACACTTAATTCTTGATAGTTTTATACTCGTGGAAAACAACTGTCCGCTGGGCGAAGCGTAAAAACCGTCGTAATAAATTCGTTGCTCGTTGAGGGCGGCGAGCTATTTATCATCATAACTATGAGACACAGAAAGCTGCGCCACGCGAGGACGGTTTGTCTCTGCGTGCGGCATCATCCACCGCCGGCGCGCATGCAATGAAACCAAAAACGTTAACGGTTGTTAAACCGAAAACGTCTCGACCACACATAAATTACGCGGCGTGGATCTCGACGGCGGCGGCGGCGGCGATTCGCATGAATCGCACGAAATGCTAGCCGGAGCCGAAGCCGGTTTGTAGGTGAACTCCGCTCTGGATTTATCCGCACGTTCGGCGCGACTCGATGATGTGCTCAAATTGAAAATTATTATCTTTGCCCAGCCTCCCGATGTCCACATGTAATATATCGTTCATATTGAAAACCAAAAAGAATAAAATAAAAAACAATAACGCGCTGAGAAATCGTGTGGAAGAAATCTATTTGATTGTAATTGATTGGAAAATGTTATTTTATTCTATTGTGGTGTTTTATCAGAGTGTTCTCAGTGGTGCCCTCTACATCGTCATTTCGGAGTCTCTTGTCGCTAGTTATTCTCGTCGAAGCACTGAAAACAAACACGTTTTCCGTGTGTTTTTGTTGTAACAATGTCGTAGGTATTTGCGCGGCGGGATACACGTATGCATGCGCGCATAACACGGTTTTATCTTTATGAAAAGAGGGGTCCAGGGCGAAATTCGGCCGGGATTCACGGCCGTGCACGCGAATACATTACCGGTCGGCGTTATTCGCGTGGAGAATCGCGCGTTTAATGGCAATTCCCGGGGCTGGCGCGCTATTTGCATGTGGCTCGGCAACCCACTACGCACTTCAACATGCACATTGCGTTGCCTACAACCGCAATTCTAGACTTTTTTGTATTTTCAACTCTTGAAACTTACATTTAAGCAATGTGTATTCACATAGTGTAAAATCTAGTAATTAACAATTATTTATTGAACACATTGTATATTTTGCAGACAATGATGTGTACGCCATCCTCCAACGAATTTTCTAGTGTTAGAGGGGTGACAGGGGCGTCAATGCACACCGCCTCCTTTGCATGCGGAAACTTTTAACAATACGCAGCGATGGCGACGATTCCCGAATGGAATTTGCAAATTGAACGGACGTGTGAACCGCCGCCGCCATCGCCGTCGCTGCCGTGTTCTAGCGTCGTGCACTTACACGCTCATACATATGCATGTGCGCGAATTATTCATGACGCGACTAATTAATCTTTTCAAGTCAATACGTTTTAAATACTTTGCGCCGTAATCGCAATTTTAAACGTTTCAAAAGTTCCGTTAGGCAACGCTATCTATAGCATAGCTAGAAAAGTTATAACAGAATTTTAGTTAAATGTCAGAGTAGACAACCAAACATACATTTCCAAAATTCGTAAAAAATTAAAAACGTAAAAAAATTAATCCGGGATTTTTGGCCAATTGTTGATGTTATCCTAGCGGTATTACATAATTTAAATATAAGCTGCAACATGTCCAACATGTTATTTTTGCAGTCATTTGATAGTGCAACTGTAAAACTGAAAAATTGAAACAGTAATTAAAACGTCCCGAATATTATGTGACACGCAGTTACGCAGTGGAGCGCGCAGTAAGCGCAAAGCAAACAGATTTGAATGTGCATTGCGCAAATGTAAATTTTTTTTTTGCGAAAAAATTCACCGACCCAGCAAAAAATCAACCAACTGCACGTTTGTTTAGCGCAATTTAATACAATCACATCGGACGCACGTCGGAGAAATTTATTTAAATAATACCATTGTGGTCCATACTGTATGTGATGCGGATATTAGACAAATATAAAAATATATCTCAGCGTGACACGCTGCAAAAATCCTCAAAGTGCTCGCGAAATCCTCGAAACGCTCGACAGCGCGCAGAATAAATGTGCCAACGCACAAATGTGCTTTCATAATATTTGCATTTCGAACATTTTTAAAAAAGCTCGCATTGTCCGCGGCCAAACTTCCAACTCAAAGATGATTATCGCTTTCAGCGCAAACAAAAAGTTTTAATCAAGTCTTATTAGCAAACTAGGCAACCAAAAATGGCGTATATCAGCAATGTCAGCCTGAATGTTAATTTACACCAAAAATGTAAAACAAAACCTCGCTGGTATTATGTATGCGTCGACGTTTACGCGCAAACTACCACCACTACACTGTAATCCCATTAATTACTCGGTTATTCATTAATTAACAATGAGCGATAACATTAGCTTTTCCTACTGGGTTGATAAAACTAAAAACGAAACAGAAATCTACAAAAGTAAGAAATGTATAAACCAGTAACGCCATCTAAATGATAATTTTATAATGTATGTGAAATGTCGGTAAGTAGATTTCTGTTTATTTTATTTTCAACATAACCTATGATTTTATGATATTTTTGCATAATTTCAAACACTATGTAGTGTTGAGATGATAATGCAAGTTGTGCAAAGAGATAAAGACTCTCGCCGAGCCGGAGGCGGCTTATACGCAGAGTGCTACCCCTTCCACGCTTAATATTTCTTACGCATGCTGCGAACAAGGATATTCATGCATTGATCATTAAATATTCGATAGACAGGACCGTCTCATGCGTATATCTATAGTGTAGATGAGTAAATATAATTTGTATGCTTGGTAGACTAAATACGCCTCAGAAAGCTGATAAGCTACTCGAATGGTGTTTGCTACCACGTGCGCTCGTCCTTGTGTGACATTCGCTCATTGCTCATTGAGCTCATTGTTCATCTTTGCCCGGGCCCAACGCGCAACAAAACACACTCACACATACACCCGCCGCCCCCAATTCTACGCGCCGCTCCCATTTCGCATTTGCATAATCGGATCCGGATCGTCGTAAGAGTAGGACTCGTAGGTCGACAACGCCATCCCTGTTTGTATACGTTGTGCGCGATGTTTTTTTCTTCTTCTGCTTGTCGCTTCCGGTGCTGTGTGTTTTTTTTGCTTCGTACGCATGGGGTTGATGGTAAGCCCCGCAATCTCGCAAGAGTAACACACTCGCAGAGTACGTACACAAAATACAAACAGAAATCTCTAGACGAGCAAAGCGGCGAGGCGGCGGCGTATGTAAAGACGTCGGAGTTGCGTCTATTTTTCTTGGCGTCTTTTCCAGCAGTCGTGGCGGAGGCGGCAGCAGCCGAGCGAAGAAAAACCATCAGTGTGCATATACATAACACTTGAGACACTTCACGATGTCTAGGATAAACTAGATTCGAGAATCAAAAAACTAGTCGGATGAACGAAAAAAGGAAGCATGGAAAAACAACTTGCAGTGATTCAATCTTGCTAGAAAAGTTTTCTTTTGAATGAAGACGTCATAGTTTTTGAAAGGTTAATTTGTAGTTTTTTTTAAGCATACAAAAAATAAATCTGTATTATTCAACTAGTTCAGGAGCAGAATTCATGTATAATACATAATGCAACAACTACAATATTTTTTTAATATCATAGACATGAAACATGTATTCGAAATGAATAAGAGTTATTTTTTTATGAATAATCAGTATTCAATTGTAGGGAAATAAATGTTTCACGTTTCATGTATGAACATAAAAAACAACAGAAATAAATACGTAATTATTTGTTAATAATATTGTCTCCATCTCCCCTCCATTCAACATTAATATACGTAGTGCCTACAGCTAGTAGTCTCACGCGTAACGTATCACGTACCACTGGCGGCGCGCTTTACCCCCACTCTGTTTTCCGGATCGACCGCAGTTATAAAAAAGCAGCGCATCGTGACCACAATGCTCACTCGTGCTTGAGTCGTCCGGCAAAGCAGTCGCCTGCGTTCCACTCGCCTTTCTCTTTGGGTAGCGCGTGAGCAAATCTACGCTACAACTACTACCGAACAGCGAGCCCTCTAATGTCGTTCCAAAATACTTAAATTTTGCATGCTTCTAAAAATAATACATTTTCTATTTCACTGTAATAAAATATTTTTCAAATTCTAAAAATAAACTCGCCGCTTAAGATCAACGTAGCACGCAATAAATTATCCGGTTTTTTGTCCGTTTTTGAAGCCCCCGGGCCATTTGTTGTCCTATTTGTTACCGAGCGCCGTATTATTTCGAAGTTTCAGCTTGAAGAGCTCCGCGCGCGTTTGTTTTCTTCGCCATTCGCTCGTGATAAGTATGCTCAAGGTGTCGTCTAGCGACGGCGGCGTGTGACGGCGTTTAAAGTGAAACGTGCCGGGGGCGACGGCGACAGCAGCACTAGCAGATGTCCATCTGCTATTGCGACGTCGTATAAAACAGAAGCAACAAAGCAGAGCGCAGCGGGAAACAACAATATCAAACGAGAGTGGACAAACGCGGCGTGGCATGCGGCGCCTGCTTGAATATGGCTATTGATGGTCTTTTGAAAGGAAAATTGTCGCGGACATGTGTCAACTTATAGAAGGGTGGTCACATTAGTTACAAATTGCTTCCAAGGACACATAATAGAGTATTTTTTGTTGGAAATTCTATTGTTAAGTAACTAGTTATCTATAATATAAAAATGAATCGCAAAATGTGTTGGTATGCGCATAACTCAACAACGCCTAGACCAATTTGGCCAATTCTTATTTTTAATGTTCGGTAAGTCCAAGGATGGTTTCTACGGCGAGAAAAAAAATCAAATAATTGCCGGTAAAACACTAAAGACAGCTCTTTTCTATAGAATAAAAGTTGGCATTGAGTTTCAATCATAGTTATACAGTAGAATCCGTTTATTGTGACTCCGCTTATATTGACCAACCGGTTATTATGACGTACCTACACTACCAAGTTTGGTTTTCATATAAAATTCTTTTTAAAAAAGTCGGATATTATGACTTCGCTTACAGTGACATGTCGCTTATTATGACCCATTTTTAATAGATTATGTCCGGTTATAATGACCAACATGATTCTTTACACCTCCGGTAATGTTCGTTGATACCCGACGACGTTCGACACGTGGCGAACTTTTTATATTTACTGCACCTATTGACTATTCGAATACTAAGCCTTAATCTATTTTCATATTATCCACTATTGCTGATTTTCGAGTATCACCATAATATTGCTTATATTCTGATAAAAATTGAACAATAAACTCCTATTTGCTATTATTTGCTATATATTCTAAATAGTATCAAGTCAATAGGTGCAGTAAATATGTATGAGGTATTTTTTACATGGAGAATTATATTTACAATAAATATGTCACGGTTTGTTACTTAAAATCCATTTTCTGCCAAGTAATCTCCATAAAAACCTTATCTGAGAGTGCGGACTATCTTAAAGTAAATATTAAGAGCTCAAATTTTCAGGGAATTTTTTTTTATCGATTTGAAAGCGTTTAAGGCCCTGGGAGCAAAGAAATTCAAAAAAATGCATTTTAAGGACCACCCTATTGTCAAATTACTTTTATGTATTTACTATCGGAAGACCAAATGCTTAAATAGTAAATATAAGCATTCGGGCAGCAGCACCTTGACCACGACTTAATCCGTATTTTCCATTAATCCGAATTTGGCGTGGGTCATTCGACAATCTCAATGCTTTTTAAAAAACAAGAGCCGTATTAAGCAATCGTTCAATTCAAATGTTTTGAAACCAAAGATGCTTCGAAAATCACAAGAAAATTAATTAAATGAAAAAACAAAAGCAGACAAAAATTACAGATTACTTGCAGTAAAAAATACACTTGTATGTGTTATAATGTGCTGATTACGTGCAATTTTGATTTTGATTTAATATGTATGTATATGTATGTGTATTTACATAAAAAAGGGTTTTCATTTCACAAAACGCTTTGTATGACGTCCGCTTATTATGACGTGTTTGTCAATTCCCTTCGATGTCATTATAACCGGACTCTACTGTAGTTGAATAGTTGAATCTGAGATGGCGCGATGAAGTGCATTATTAGCAATTCTTTAAATAATTAATTTCTTTAAAATAAAATAGCGAATCTTATTGATAGAATTGACACCTGTTGTGTCTAGAACAAGAGAGTAAAAACGAATTACATTTTTATTAAACACTACCGAGGCAAAGTCGCGGGCAAAGGCTAGTTTTTATTTACTTTTGCACTAAAGGTAATACAGTTTTCTGTATTTTTAAACAAAAAAAAATACAGAATTGCTTGTTTGGTTGCCTATAAATTACGTGACCCCACGCAAAATAAAAATATAACAGTACAAAATGGAATTTAAGCCAATTTGAGCCAAAAAGCATGTTGAAAATACAATCCATTAAAACAGGTAGCTCGGCACGCAAAAATAAATTAAATCTAATTTTAAAAAAAGCAAGTGCATGCCTCTTGAATTCGGATGACCTCTTGGCCCAGGCCTGCCAGTGGCAGCTTTTTGACATTTTGATATTTATAATTTTCGTCATTATCCTGCTTTATTTATTTTTCAAAAATTACGTTCCGAGTATTATTTTATGGTTGTTTATGACGCGCAGGGAACAACAATCATCTGTATGTGTTTTTGACTTGTCTCATTTGTCCACAAATTTACCAGTTTACGAGTAAGCTACTGGTGAGTTATTGAATGAAAAATTTTGATTTGAAATTTTCTTTCTTTCGTTTGCAATCATGTTCTATTTTAATTGGATAGCATGTTGCTTTTTCAACCATGTTCTTGTCTAATGAATGACGAATAACCCAATACATTGAACTCATTAAATTATACAATTTTAGACTGAGCAGATTAAGGACTGTTATGAATTGATTGTCAAACGAGCTTTGTAAAGTCTTCAGGAAGTATTTTGCTGGGAATTAAACATGATTTTTGTAAATTTTGACAAGAAAATAAAAAAATTATTTAAAAAAATTACCAATTATCCCCTAAATCCTTAGAATGTGAAAATAACAAGAATAACAATCAGGCAATTTATGATATAGTAGAAAGAGAATCTATAATATAAAAATGAATCGCAAAATCTGTTGGTAAGCGCATAACTCAACAACGCCTAGACTAATTTGGACAATTCTTTTTTTAAATGTTTGTTAAAGTCCAAGGATGGTTTTTACATTGAGAAAAATATGAATAATTCCCGGGAAAACTGTCTTTAGCTGCCTTTACAGCTTTTTTCTATATGATAAAAATTGGCATTGGGATTCAATCATAGTTATAGTTGAATAGTTGAATCCGAGATGGCACGCTGAAGTGCATTATTAGCAATTCTCTATATAATTAATTTCTTTAAAATAAAATCACGAATTTTATTGATAGAATTGTCAAATACTATGTTTAGATCAAGAAAGTAAAAACGAATTACATTTTTAATAAACACTACCGGGACGAAGTCGCGCGCAAAAGCTAGTATAGAATAAATTACTCTTTGTTCATTCAAAACTATCTTTCGCTTTGTAAATTTATTTGAGCACAACTCAGTGGGAAATGTGCTTGTTAAAATGCTATTCTTTTTTCTCCACTCATTATTTTAAAATAATTATTATTAAATCAAATATTATTCATTAACATTAACAAACTTGTTAGCAATGCAAAATCATTAACGCACACAAACCTGCTCCAAAAATTTAAATTCCTAGTAATTCCTTTGACCTTTTTGACGTGTGTTTGATACAAATACATTGAAGCATAAATTCACTCCGATATGATTTGGTTCGGCGTAATTTTTGTATATTACCCTTTGATATCACGTGAAAACATTATTATGGGCAACCAATCGAACAAAACTTACACCAAACAAAATAACGAGTATTCCTGGTAGCCTGCAGTTGAACGAATAAACGCGTTCACTTATCAAACTATAAATTTCCAAAATCCGCCATCTGAAACTTAAATTGTATGCGTGAATGTAGAAAGTGGCGCGCTGCGGACGAAAACAAATGCAAATAGTTAGCACGAATTTGTCCCGGATGTCGAACTATTCCGAAGAACATAACTCTCCGCCTAGCGTGCGCCCCGGGAAACTCTCTCGGCGGTGGTGGCGTACAATACAACTCAATCCTCCCTCCGCCAAAACGCCGACGCGGCGATGTGGCTTAATGTTCGATACAAATCCGGTCGTTAAAACGGATTAATTATTGTATATCAATCTGACGTTGCCGTCGCAACGCGTTCGCCTTTTCTTCGCGCTCGATTGTGCTCGGCCGCTCGACGTTGATGAGACGAATAATTCGCGAGCATTCGCGTGAATGATCGCTAAATTAGCTGTGTTTACTGAATCATTTGTTTCAATTGTTCCTAAAACACAAAACAATATATTATGTACTAGCTACTAGGTAGTGTTTAATAAATATGTAATTCGCTTTTACTCTTTTGTTCTAGACATAGTATGTGTCAAGTCTATCAATAAGATTCGCAATTTTATTTTAAAGAAAATAATTATATAAAGAATGGCTAATAATGCACTTCAGCGCGCCATCTCGGATTCAACTATTCAACTATAACTATGATTGAATCTCAATGTCAACTTTTATCCTGTAGAATAGGGCTGTTTTTAGGGTTTTACCGGCAATTATTCGAATTTTTCGCGACGTAAAATCCATCCTTGGACTTTAACAAACATTAAAAAAAAAAAATAATTGACCAAATTGGTCAAGGCGTTGTTGAGTTATGCGCTTACCAACAGATTTTGCGATTCATTTTTATATTATAGAAGAAGAAGATAGATTTACGTTGCATCCTAAAGAGTATATTGGGTTGCATACTATGATTTTGATTCTAATTGAATACGTTTACAATGAAACTGAAAACTTTTTTATCTTCATCTCACGTGAATTTATTGCTTGTTCACGTCTCGAAACTTCGCTACTTAACGAATTTACCTCGACGAAATAACGAGCCGAATGGCCTCTAATTGCCTTCTTCTCATCCCTTCGATCTGGCAATTAAAACTCGAAGTCAATTAAAATTCGATTGACTTCAATACGAATCATTAAATTTCACTCATTAAACTGTGAGAAAAAAAAAACTAACACTTTGTTTAATACTATTAATATACATGCATATTTTATAATTAACAAGTTTCATAAAGTTGCTACACATTTATAGCGTCATAAAACGCACATGTAGAAGAATTATTACCCGAAACTAGCTGTTTATGAATATGAGTTCATGGAAAACCTCTCTGATTAATAATGCATCGTAAAAGTTTCCCACTTTGAAGTTGGTTTCCATTATATCACGTTTCGACCATCCGCAGCTGCGCTAAAACATGCAAAATATTATATTAAATCTGGCCTTCGAACAAAAACTTGTCATTAACAGAATGGGCAATTTTTAATTGCAGTTAATTAGTGCTCAACTGTGCACGTAATATTACTCTATTAATATTCAATGCAATCCTTTTAGTTTTGTGTTGATTCAATTGATTTGTTTAATGTTTTACTGCATGGAATTAAATAGTTAATCCTGTTTACTTATTATAATGTTAAATTCAACAATTCAACAAAATTAACGTATTAATAAAACACTAATGGAAATAATTGCTTTCAATTTAAAGGTTTTTTAAGGTTTTGACTTAAACCAGTTGAAAAATAGCAATCGAAGATCATTTATAATCAAATACGTAAGAGATAAGGTGCGCGCGTGACGGCAATCTGTCAAGGGAGGAATTTGCCCTCAGGTGTCTCTGAGCATGCGCTCATATATCAGATAAACAATCTAGCGAACTTTGCCAGCTCGGTGCTTCACCTTTCGCACCTCTCGCGAGTGTCTGGCGTCAACTTTTTCAACGTAGTATATGTAATATGCAGTGGAGTTGTGTGAGTCGTCGCCATCTGCGCCGATCTACGCTCAATCTCCAAGGAGTTCAAAATTTTGTTGAATTATTAATGTTTGCTTTGATGGTCTGATGATTTTCTTATGCTAGACGTAACTTAATGCCGATTTATTCAAATATTAATTACATGTAGAATATTTGTAGGTTATGCAAGTAGGTTATGTATTGGTAATCTTCATTTAATCAAAATTAGAGACAAAAGAATGGCGTGTCACTTAAACTTCGTAACAAAACTGATGTAAGTACAACAGTCTTCTAAAATGGCGTCAAAAGTGAATTATCCGCTTAGTTACCGAACTGAAAATCGACTCAAGGAGTTAGCAAAGTGCGAAAGTGCAGTAACGACGGACGACGGTTATCCTCGCAAGTTAAACTCCTTAAAACCCGGCGATCACGAAGCAATCTCCCACTTTCACTCTGACTTTAAAGCAATATTGACAAAGGACTAAGATGAACCGCAAACAGATTTACATAATTGTCGTCAACAAGGCGTTTAGCTTATCCTTATACCAATCGTCAATGTGAAATCGTACTTGGTTAATAATATCAGGTTTGATTTCATCTTTGCAACTCGTAATAAAATTTATGTATAAACTATGATAATAATAATAATAATAGTAATAATTAAAAACATTTGAACAAACATCATGAACATCATATAAATCAGGTAATAGTCTCTCTAACAATTAGACACAAACTTTAAGATTATTATTTTTGGTCAAGTTAATCAGTTGAGGTAATATTGTCGATGTATTGAACAAATTCTTCAACATGGATGGCGTATTTCTTGTGCATGGCGAGTAATTCTTCTAAAACTTCTTGCATTCTGGAAAAAATTTAAAAAGCTGCTTTTATTCATATTTAATGTGAGTTTGTATGTTTGTGTCGCTTTCACGCAAAAACCACTCAATCAATTTTGTTAAATTTTGGTGTAGAGATACTTTGGACCATGGAAAAGCAAATAGGCTACTTTTTATAACAAAAAGATAAATAAAAATGTTAAAACAAAGGATTAAAATCAATATAAAGTTTCAATAATAACTAAAGTTATATAATTCAATTCTAGATGGCGCTAATGTAAACATTGAGATTTTTAGTGTTCCGAGCGACATCTATATATAAATAATGAATATTTTCCAAAAATAACCATAAATTAAATCCACACCTGCATCTTTGAATTCGATTGTCCTTAACGAGATCATCAACAGTTGGTAAACCGTCTTCCTGAGAGCAGTCCGGCGTTTCCTGATGGATGTCGCCATTATTGAGCAGCGCATCGCCTTGAATATCAATCGTCCGCTCACTGCTGCCGGCCGACATGGCGTTTTCCGCACGAAGTGTCTGGCCGTCACTTCGGCTGAGTTGCTTTTGTGCGTCCAACAAGTCCACCGTAGCCACTGCCAAATGCTCAGTCAATGCACGCATCCAACGGGTGAGTTTGTTATGTTCGCGTAATACTTTAAAACACAAACTGAACACCAAACAAAACAAATACATTAAAACAACTCATGTATTTCATAAATATTAATAAATAATAAATATATAATAAATCTTACTTGAAATGATGAACAATCATTTCGTCTTGTTGAATTTCCGTGCAGGTTTTCAGGCATTTAAAGATGATGCGGGAGATTCCTGACGCGTTGATAGAGGTCTTTTGGTTGCCTATATTCATCAACTTCAATGCCTCATCATAACTGTAAACAAAGAAATAAAACAAAAACTTCATAAGTATTTATAATACGCAAAAAGTAAACACTGTACTGTACGCTGATTTTCAATATTCATAAATATTTGTTTAATATTTGTGGTGTGAACAGAATAAAATGTTTTGAACCGTTGGGTCATCGATTTGCATTTTTTGCAGAGAATGCGCATGATATAAACTTGCGTCAGGGTCGAGCGACGATATGATTGGTAGAAAGCGATATCACATCAAACGCGTTTTGTTTGGTGTTACAATGTAGCGAAATGTGTTGATTCATTCATGTTGATTTGAACTTGTGAATGTTATGAAAGTTAAAGATATAAATAGCATCCTTTGATTTAATGCAACATTGTAATCCATATTATATCATATTTCCGCTTTTATATTAAACCACAAGTCTGTCACAAAGTCAACACAGATAAAATTGACTATAATAATGTTTAATTAAATAAACATTCATTTCTAGACACAATATTACACATTTCAGCGGATTTATGTTTATTTTCTTTGCCTGTGTAATAATATCTGTATGTTCAAACTAATTATTCGTCAGATTATTATTATTATTATTATTAAGACTGAAACATATATAATCAGTTATAAAGCTCCTTTTTTAGTGTCTCGTTTGTTTTGTTACAAAGTTCTTTCTACGGCACAAAAAGACTAATCAAACCCTTGATTTTTTTGGGTGTTTCGCAGTTGTTTTTGTCTGAAGGTAATAAATTTAATATCGAATTAGGGGGTTAAGTAGTCTAAACCCTAAAGTTAAGGTCTAAGTACCCAGACGAACAAACGTATCTAATAAATATCAAAACTTCTCTAATAATGCAAGATGTCTCGCAATAATTCATTTATGAACGTGAATTTGTCATTCCGCCCAAAACAAAATTAAAGTTTTATCCGTTTTTCTCTCAACACTAGGATTACAAGTCTGTCTCGGCTTCGTACGGGAATAATTTACTAATTAATGAAAATATAAATTATTTTCGAAGAAGTATCTCATTAATTTTAAGCAAATAAGTGCATCCTAGCGCCATCTCTATTCAAATTTTATAACTATACCTTTATATTAACTTTTATCCCTTTTTACACCCTTCAAGATAAACTTTGGCTACCAAACTTCACAGAATTATCCGTTAGACGTATGTAAAGATTATCTTAAAAACCAGCTCAAAATCGATCGTTTTGAGGTCCAAAAATTGCAATTATAAAAAAAAGCAAGTAAAACAACATTACTTACATAGAATTAATATCCAGTCCATCCATCCACTGAACAACCCTATCCATAGACACCCTCAATAACCTTGTCCTCGTCCTGGACTTGTAGAACCTCACAATCGCCGAATTGACATTCTCGATCAACTCCCTCACACGCCACATCTGTTTCCGTTGATTCTTGATCGCGTTTACTTTGCTTCTATCATACCAACAATCACTGTTCATCTGACTGCAAAATTCCACCATCATCAACGCTTTCCTCCCAGCTTCCTTCATCCCGCGGACCAAACCATCCTGCCCGGATAAAATAACCCGCAAAAACTCAAACAACTCATTCACAACCATCGAAATCGTGTGCATTTTATTTGTTTCCTGTTCAATATAATGCACTGCTTGACTAGTGAGCACATTGAGACGTTCCCATGGAATCTCCTCCGACATATTAATCAAACTCTTCACCGCCGGTGGCAGAATCAACTTCCTAGGGTTTATGTACTCATTCCTCTTGAATAAAATCAAAGTACTCTGAGAAGATAATCCCAGATCAGTAATAAGTGACGCGTTTAAGTTATTAGATAAAAGACGGTTGTAAAAGTCCGCTTTTGATAGGTTCGTTGAAGAAGTGACAATGAGTTGGTCTGATGGAAGCAAACCAGTGCTTTCTTGCAGGAAATATTGTAGATGATGCAGTTTAGTGGCTGCGTTAATCTCGTAGTAGTGATGTGTGTAATTATACACAGCGAAAACATGAAGAATTTGTTTATCCAAGATGGATTTAAGTACGGTGAACACATTTGCACCGCTTTGGGTAACACCTCTTTCTGTGCTTTTGTATTGAAGCATTGAACCGAGCCAATCTTCGAGATGTGTGCGGAGACACGCTGAAATGTGATTGTGTTCGAAGATTTTATCGGTATAGATGATTTTATTGCCGGATGCTTGATAAACGCAGATGTCACGTGGTCCTTTCTTCGCTATCATCTCAAATCTGATGAAAAAATAAATAAAAAGTTTAGTTTTGTAAATAAATTTGATATTTAATAGAATTACCTTTGTACCGGTGGGACTTTTGGTAAAAATGGATGCTTCCCACAACACACTTCATACGCCATGATACCGAATGACCAGTAATCTACGCTGTGGTTGTATTTCTCGTTTTTGAATATTTCCGGTGCGGTGTACGCCAATGTCCCCACGAAACTCATCAGCAGACTCATATCTTTCGCATATCCCAAATCAATCAGTTTATAAGTGATTCTTCCGCCGGCGCCATGTTGTAGCACGACGTTTTCCGGTTTGATGTCGCGATGTGTGATCTGACATCGATGCAAATGGCTGACGGCAGCGGCAATATCATCCAGGACACGCCGCACATCCGGTTCACGAAGGCCACAAGCGTGTTTCGATTGAAGAAGCAATCGACGCAGATTACCGCCGCTGCAATACTCCATTGGCAGTAATGGCAGTCGACTTAAATTGTAACGTTCCAGTTGTGCGAGAAAATTGCTGGGTAGTTGTTTGTAACCGACGATATTCGGGTGTTGGACATTGCGCATAAAATCAACTTCCTGTGTCCAGCGTGCGCGTTGTTTATCTTCGATGCTTTGTGGTTTATCAAAGCGGCATTTTTTAATCGCAACCATGTCATTTGAAGAGCGGTGACGCCATAAGGTAACAACACCGAAGGATCCTGAGCCGAGGGTGCATACTTTCAACCAATCGCCTAAGCTTGTTACTTCCTCCATTTTTATTACCTTTTAAATTTACGGAAATGTTATTTTAATATATGCAAGCATACATACAACTAATTTTTATTATAATAAAAGTAAACATAAAATACTAAAAACACAACATAATAGGGAATAAAATTAAAAATTAAATTTAAATAAAATATATGCTAGCAAAATAAGTTTTAGTTTTATTAAATATTCGCGAAAAATAATATTTATTTCATCTTGTAGACATTGACTATATGCAACCAACCATACACATATTTTCAATAAACAACGCACTATCAAAAATAAGAAAGCGCGAATCGGAATAAATTAAAACCCATTTAAAAAAATAATCTAATCAGCTTATAAACAAATATGAAAGCTTATTATAACATACACATAACCTCAACAAAATACTACAAATTTCACTCAAAATCAAAGAAAAGGTACTATTATCACAACAATTGCACAACTATTTAAATATTTGCATTTTGTACTCACATTAAATCTTTTAGCACCTGAATTGAACTTAATCCTATTGGTAGGAGCACATTATTTAATTCACAAGTCAAGAGAATCGAAGTAAATAGACTTAAGTAGAGTTAAGTTATGTTGGAGCAAAATTGTCGCAACTAAAAATAACACATCTTGAAGCACCTTGCTACAGTCCAGACAGCGACCGCAGACTGTCGTGCAGTCCCTGCATAACAAATACAAGTACTACTTGTTCACTTTATTCTGCGGTTTAGTTGTATGTAATAATCCACACGCGATAAACGAACAATCCAGTTGCAAGCGCAACCCGAACACTACTGAGCACACATTGAACACTGAATACTGAACTTGAAAAGCTGAGAACAGTTGAAATGATAATAATAAGGATCGATGACTAATACGCGAATGTTGATAAACTAAACGTGATACGTTATACTAATAAAGTCGGGTATTATATCGTGCGGCGATATTTGTTTCTTTATGTTTATAAAGTGATGAGTTATGCAAGTTTTTGATTGGGTTTGGTTATAATTGATTTTTCTTGGAATTTAGGAATGAATCTTGATTAATTCAACGTTGGAATTATTTAATTACTTGCTGATTCGAATTTTCAACAATAATGATTTAATTTGTGGAATATTAATTTTATTATGTTGATGAAAACTAAAATTGGCTAAAATTATAACTTAAATGAATCATTTTGCAAGCAAATATATTTTTATTCACTTTACAAGTTAACACAATGCGTTTATTTCTTGTCATAATGCAAATAATCATATAATTAGTGTAATTTACAATCTACAAATATATAAATGTGTTATTTTTGCTTGTAAACGGAATCATTTATGTTTAGTTCTTTGTTTATTAGTGAATTCACTTTTATTTCCATTTTGAGGTTTAATATTTGTGGGATCTTGTGATGTAATATTTGATTTTGCAAAATCGGCATTTTCAGCTCACATCTCACAAATTAAAAGCAAAAATCAAAACATTTACACATTGTTACATTGAAATAATCACGTTATGTTTTTATTTTGTGCTGCAGACGCAAATGTTAATAAAATTAACATTCTTGTTTGATTCGTGAATAGAACTTCTTTTCTTTTATTTATTTAGGTTGAAAAATTCAAAATATTTTTTCGAATTCTCGGCTGTGACAAAAGAGATTATAGATTGTCTTTTATTTCAATTATAAATAAAGAATCAGCGTATATTTTCTTATCATAACCTAGTTTTTAAAATAAAGTATTCTATATAATATCAATTATTGCATGCATTCACTGAGCTGTTATTTGTTCATTGTTATTCTTTATTGTACCATTAATTCCATGAAAACTCTGCGATATCTGTGAAATGTGAAATACGGTCGCGTGTAAAAGTTTATAAATATTATTATTAATAAACTTTTTCGAAAAAAAACCAGGCGTGCAATTACTATCACAAGGAAGGTCATTTTATTCTAAGTATTGATTAATTCCCGTGACAATTTAATTAGTATTCTTTGAAATTTAAATATTTCCAACATTTACCAGCAAAATAAAAATCATAATCTAATCATCCAAACCCAATTCTAATCTCTAGTACAAAATAAATAAAATAATTCCACAACAAGTATGTTGTTAAATTATTTACTTCTAGAACAAATTAATTGTACTTATTTTACTAAGCAATTTATGTTCATCTACTCGACCTATCAACTTATCAAATTTGTTCGTTGATCGCATTTCCGTCTCCCAACCTCAAATGTAATAATGTTCGTGTGCGCTTACGTAATGTGTGTAATATGTATCAACAATTAGTAAACATAGCGCATCATCACCATCAATGGACTACCTGGGTGAAGGCATCGCCATCGCGATAAACGGCGTCGTCTTCACGTATGTCCTCAAGCAGTTCCTGCGCCGGCAACATGCCGTCTCAATGGTGCAAGTAATCAAAACATTTTCAACTATTTTCATTATAACCCCACATCTGTTTGATTTCTCATTTTAAACAGTTATTCGTTCTTTAATCTACCTCATGTATTTGTTGTTATTAGGGCGCTCCTCTGCTGGAAATCAACAGGGAGTTGAAAGACATTGTAGACACACATCCAGACAAGAAACTCAACTATGTCGCAGTCAAAGGTGTTATTGCTCCAATTGGCAAGCCTATCCAAAGTGTCAACAACAGAGATATCGAAGGTGTTATACAGTTGATCAAAACTCAGGAACATGTGGTGCAAAGATCATCAGCTGGTTTCTGGTCGGATCATGAAAGAGTCATTCAGGAGTCCAAAAATGTCATGCCTTTTGCACTGGAAGCGAATGGATTCCAAGTGGAAATTGTTGATCCACTCGCTGCTGATATTTTAGGTAACATTTACATTTATAATCATTTTCTTATTAACATCTGATTATTTTTTGTTTTGTAGACCTTGATGTGATATCAGATATCTTTGAACCCACATCCCCTGGTGTTCTGCAACATATTTATGGTTTTGTAATGGGTTTGAGGCAGAAAGGCATTCAGAAAACCGAACAAATGTTACGTACGGGCACAATTATGACTGGCATTGGTGAATTATCCAAATCGTATGATGGTAAATCGTTAAAATTACAGCCTGCAGCAAATACGCCATTTTATTTAACAAATTTACATGTTACTTCATTAATTAAGAAGCTAGGTGAACAGAAACGTAATTATATGTAAGTATAACTTAAGTACAATCAAAATTATCTGTTTTTGGACAAATTTTAATTTAAAACATTTAATTCAAGGTGGTTAACGATAATATCTGGTTCATTGGGCGTTGTACTTATTGGTTTGATAGCTCGAAGAGTTTACAACAATTATTCAAAGGCAATTGACAAAGATGCGAAGAAAAAACGAGTTCGAGCTCATGATGATACACTATCAGAGATACAATTGTGTATAGTGTGTAAAGAAAATCCTAGAGAAGTAAGATTATGATTTTTCAACATTACCAAACATATTAACTTGATTTCTTGTATTTTGGGTTGCAGATCATATTATTACCTTGCGGACACGTGTGTTTATGTGACGATTGTTCCGAAAATATTCAAGATAAATGTCCAGTGTGTCGAAAACCAATTCAATCCAAAGCAGAGGCTTACATTTCGTAACAAAACTTCGCACCATCAGGTAGACGGTATATTAAAGCATTAGGCACTCTAACAAACTATTTACATTAGTTATTGATTGAAAGAAGGAATTTATTTATTGTAAATTTTGTAATATAACCTTTATGTTTGCGCCTCTGGTTAGGCAGTCAAATATACACCAAAATTAAGATGTGTTGCATAAAATGGCGGCGGGTATTATACAAAACTCTTTTATATTCATATACATATAGACACTTTATTTGCTTTGTTGGAAGACATCTGATTTCAACAAATACTATTGATGCGTAGGTTGTGCTTGGTTGTTGATGATGCTCGGAAGAGGTCGATGAGTACGTGCGGCGTCGAGCGATGTTGATGGCAAAGAGGCCGAGTCGCTCAGCATCCCTTGCTGAGCACCCTCAGCGCGGTCTGGTCGGCGGTGTTCGTGGCTCGTCGGCTTGGGATGCGGCCTCTTCCGCTAGGGTCGCGGATGTTGTGGGCGTTCCGGACTTCGCCGCAAGTGGGCGCCGGAGCCAAGGGTGGCTTCATTCCCCCCTCTCGAAGTGAGGTCCGTACGCAGAACCTCTCCAATTGATATTGCGTGGGTCCTAGGGACCGAAGAACCACGTAGGGGCCACTACTCGTAGCCGTGAGCTTATGGCGCGTGGGTTGGTGCCAGGGGACACGTCGCTTCACAAACATGTACAGCCGGAAGAGGTCGAGCGGGTTCTTCGAGACCGTCGGACACATTGTGATCGGCGTGCGGCGCTCCTCCATAAAGGCGAGCAGCTTGTCTAGCCATCTTCGGCGATCCGGATTGTCGTCCATTCCATAGAACTTGTCGTGACTAACCGTTTTCTTCGAACGGTAGGTTTCTTGAGGTGGCCGATGAGTTTTAAATACTGGACATGTAGGAGTACGCGACCAGCTGGGACTGCTGATCTCGTATTCTTCGTGCATCGAGTTCATGCTCGCGACACCTGGAGAAGGCACGGTACTCTGAGGCGTCGTGGGATGGTTGTAGTGGCTCATGTCGTTCTTGCGAGACTTGGGCGTCGTGCACTGCGGATTCTCGCCGGACGCCGCTGAAGCACTGGGGAGGGTCGACTGCTGTGAGCTCTCGTCAATCGGCGTGCCATCGGAACCAGTGCTGACGACATTGAGGGGTGGTGACGTGGACCTCCTAATGGGACCCGTGGTGTCCTGGGCGCGGACGGCTTCGGCATCTGGCTGGGAGTGCCGGAAGGGTCTGCGGGCGACGGGTGCGGTACCCGGCTCGAGGCGGATGCGGTGAGCCACATCGGGGATGCGGCCGACGTCGGCATCCTCGGTAGTGATCAGCTGCGGGAAGCGACCCACACTGGTGGAGATGCTAGGCGGCAGCTGGGCAACTGCGGTGAGGCAGTGCGTTTGTTGTAGTTGGCCAGGGGTCCGTCGGTGGACCGTGAGCTGGCGAAAGTCGACATCGACAGGGTGGCTGTCGTTATCCATCATCTCATGTGGCGGCGGGCCAGCGGTGAGCGGATGATGCGGGTTGGGCGTAGAGGCAGGCGGTGGTGGGTCCATGTGCAAATTGGTCGGCGGGCCAGGGGTGAGCGGCATCGACGACGGCGGCGTGCCGCCAAAGCCCATCTTGTTGTTGTAACACGACTCGCGTGATTCTGCGAGCTCTAGGACGCGGCGTTGAGCCTGCACCAGCGGGACGGGCACTGGACGGCCAAACCGCGCGATTAACTGGTGTCGGACCTCCGCCCATGTGATGGAGCCCATTCGTGGGGCCACGTCCGCTGCGTACCAGTATAGCGCGTCGTGCGCGAGATAGCCCATGAGCATGGCTACCCTCTCGTTGTCTGTTTTGCCGCAGACAACCACTTCGAACAGGTTCAGCCATAACTCGGCTTGCATGGTTCTACGTCCCGCGTACTTTTCGAGAGCGGCCATCTTGGGGCGCGTACTTCTACCGGATCGTAGGTCAATAATGGAATTTTTGCATACCTCTTCGAATCCTACCGACTGCGCCAAAATGATGCGTAGGTTGTGCTTGGTTGTTGATGATGCTCGGAAGAGGTCGATAAGTGCGTGCGGCGTCGAGCGATGTTGATGGTAAAGAGGCCGAGTCGCTCAGCATCCCTTGCTGAGCACCCTCAGCGCGGTCTGGTCGGCGGTGTTCGTGGCTCGTCGGCTTGGGATGCGGCCTCTTCCGCTGGGGGTTGTAGGTCGCGGATGTTGTGGGCGTTCCGGACTTCGCCGCAAGTGGGCGCCGGAGCCAAGGGTGGCTTCAATATCATAAATTTTGCTGTTTGATTACTTTCAAAATGGCTTCCAGAAGCAGGAGTTTACCTGGGTCACCCATCCATGTATTGAATACTCTGTATGCTTGACGGGGTCTACAGTAAAAAAGTTATTTATGTGTATATAAAGTTGCCGGTTGACTAAAACTTACTGCATGTCATAGTTGTGGAAATATCCACCAAGTTGCATCTTCTTGCTGAAGGTGACAACATCCGGCGGTGTTTCCAGATTGAAATACTCATGACACCACATTTTACCAGTGGGCCCACCACCTGTTTGCACTTCATCTATGAGCAACGCGGCGCCATTTTGTTTGGCAATGCGTTGTAGGCCCTGGAAGAATTCGGGAGATGCTTCATTATCACCGCCCTCCGACTGGATCGGTTCAATGATGATTCCGGCAACGGGAGCGATGGATTTGTACTTTGCGATGAGTTCTTCAACCTCAGCGAGGCACTTCGAATCCTGCTCTTTGTTCTCGCGCTGATTTTCATCGAGCGGGTATTGATAGCATGGGAAATGTGCGATGGGCCAATCAAAACTTGGCACGTCAATCTTATGCACTGCTTTGGAATGTGTAGTGGCTAGGGCACCCAGTGTCCTGCCATGAAAAGCGCCGTGGAATGATAGAATAGACAACTTTGGTGCACCCGGTGGTTGGTTGACCATGCAAGATGAGCAATCTGCATCACTAAAGTCTACATCTTCGCCGCGTTCCTTGCGTCTGTATGCAATGAAGATATTCTTGAAGGCATTTTCATTCGAACAAGATCCACACATCATTGTTGTTACGTTTGGTAAACCAGGTGAAACCTACATAATAAAACTTTGTAAGTATGGTTGCCTAACTAAAATAACTTAAAAATTAGGTTATAAATTTTATACTAACGGATAATAAAACATCTCTGAGTTTTTGCGGCCAATCAGAACCAGGGAAAACACCCAACGCAGGTCGGTTCACCAAACTTTTCAGATTATGTTCATCGCAGAACACTTTGAGGGCTTCAGGGTGATTGTAACCCAAAGGCATTGAAGAGATTTGGCAATAGGCATCGAGGAGAACATTACCATCAACATCGGCGATATAGTTACCCACAGAGCGGTCATAATCAGCGAAGAATTGAACCGAGTTTGCTTGCTGGAAAATATCAAAGTATTAATTGCATCAAATGCCATTCAACCGTAAACTCAGTAAACACGCAGTTATAAAATATTCTATTCATAGATTCAGTTGGTAACTAGAGCATTGAACGCATACCAAACGATAAACTTTAAATAATTCGAATTATTTGCGTTACGAAATGCATTGAAGTCATTTAAGAATGAATATAAATCATAAAAAGAAAATAATTGAAGGACAAATGAAAATAAAAGTTGAATCCTCAATTGGTACCGCATTGAGTTAGGATATTTTTGGTTGCATAACCTTGACCAGTCAAGACCCTCAAATATTCAACTATTCTTATGAATATTAATGATGATATACACAATTGTTTTTGATTGAGGTTGATTTAGCCTCGTTACTTTCAATTTCGTGTGAGATGTGAGTATCTATTGCGTCTCACTGAGCTACCAACTAAAAACCGGTTCATGAATAGATGATAGAAGATAATACATACAATGATGAATATGTATATTGTTCACATTACGTTCAACTTTGTTATCGTGACTAAACAGCTAAGTTTATAGTTGATTTGATATGTTGAAGTTGCAAGAAATTAGTTGTTAGTGATTGAACAGGTTTATGATAACAAAAACTTTGTTTATGCTTTGCTTACTTGAATATCAGATAATTCTTTATGCAGTGCCTTCGATTTGGGTCCAGGAACAGCGGTTTTCACAGTGGGACCATTCGGTTCCCCAGGTACCAATGAACTAGCGCATCCTAAAAATTTAAATAAAAATTACATAATATTATAACATTGATATTGATAACACTGTAATAATATCAATAAAATTATGCTGCCACTGATGCACTTTTAACATGTCGTAAAATATTAATGTTATTGCTCAAAAATGCGTCAATCCTGCTCAGCAAAACTGTGTTACCAGTTGCTTAATATCGGAGATAATACAAGATAATATACGAACATAAAACAAACAGAAGATGGGTAAAGCAAATACTTTACTATCAAGTGCTGAAGGTAAATGTTATGTAACACAACTGCATGGTTATCAAAAACATAAAAACATCGAAATATCATAAAACGTGGTATTCGGAGTAATATTTTGTTTATTTGCATAAGGTTTTAGATTATTATTAAGCAGAATTTGGTAAATTAAGGTAAATACGGTGAAAAACTAAATAATTTTGCATTTTGAGTAAATTTTTTGCGAAAAAAGCAAAATGTCTGCTTTTAAAATTATATCCTTGAGTGCCATATAATTCCTCAATGGTTTATAAACATTT
The DNA here is from genome assembly GCF_025399875.1 of Dalotia coriaria. Lineage (NCBI taxonomy): Eukaryota > Metazoa > Arthropoda > Insecta > Coleoptera > Staphylinidae > Dalotia > Dalotia coriaria. The sequence goes on from NW_027045445.1 coordinate 10,370,042, forward strand.
ATTGAGATTTTCACCTGTGACGTCAATTGAAACAACCCTAGGGACTTAGAAAGTCCCAAAAATTGATTTTTGATAAAAAAATCAAACAAACTTGATTTTCTCATAAATTTTTGAATTTTCAACGAAATACTTCAACTTACACTGTAGAATATACTACTATGAAGTTAAAATTCTATAAATATTCTGTGCTATATTTAAGAAACCAACATAAATGAACTATAAATTAAAACAGTTTAACACTCACTTGTTCGCGTCACAGTCGAAGCTCTTAAAACCTTCGAAAACATCTTTAATTTCTTGTTTTTTTGTTTTCCGCTCAATCAAATGGAATGTTTGGAATAAACTATGCTTCCAAGCAGACAAAGCTACCTGCCCTGCCTGAGTTAAATCACAGAAGAACTGCCCTTGACCGATACTGCACCCCTTGCACGGGTTGCACCCAACTGCGCGCTCCCCCTGGCAATGCGCGTGGACCAAATCAACTTCCTTCGCCTTTCTGCTTGCTATCGCTCTCTGCCTGCGCTTACTTGCTCACTGCGAGAGAATTCGGATGCGACTAACCAAGCTGGAGAGCTTTTTTGAATTTATCGACCGGCTTGCCGACGCTCACGCGCGTTGCAGTACACGCCTGCTGGTGGAATATCTGGCGTAATCAGGTTGCTCGGCGTATTAATTCAAATACGAATACGATATGGACGTATGTGCGGTTTATAAACATTTATGTTTGTTGAATGCTCAGGGACATAACGTGAGTTGTGCCACAATTGAAATTTAATGCGGTATCACACCATGTTATTCATAATCTTGAACTTGAGTAATTTAAATATCTTACGAATGATTTAGTTATGTAACATGACTTTGACGATTAATTTGACACTGGAGATTAAATTCACGTTACAATAATGCCATCAAAGCAAAATTTATCAACAATTTAGTGTTTTATTAACTTTTACACATATTATTGAAGTATATATGCTCTTTTGAAGTAGTAAATTATAATTATATCTTTTTTCTTAAATAATAAACATATTAGTTGGATAAAATTATGAACTGCGCAATAAATAATAAGCAACAATCAAAATTCAGTGCGTGTTTTTGAATTTAAACGTTCTGTGATCTGTCAATGTCCAATTCACAATTATACTTGGTGTTGAGAAAATAAATTTTGCTTCTTTTTATTTAAAAGTTCTTGATAGCTCTTTAATTTTAAAACCAATAACTTCAAAAAACAGTATATTAGTTAAACATATTGTAAAAACGCAATTTTATTTTTAAAACAGTTAAAAACTGGGTTTGAAAATCATAATTTTAAACTAAAATGTTGTTGAAACATCATACATGTGTTTTTAAAATGCTCTTGGCATATAACCTCAAATATTTTGCATTTGTTTCGGCACAAGTACACAAACCGCTCAGGGTTTGTTCAGAATTGTTTAAAGTTGTTTAACACTTAATACACGCTGTGAAAATGTACCAACGACCTAAACTAAGTGAAAGTGATGAAGACCTACTAAACCTACAAGAGGAATTCTTCAAAAACAAGCAACAAAGTGACTTTAAACTTGCATCAACTCTTGTTTCTACCAAAGGTATTCTAATTTTAGCTAATTTATAAGATAAATCTAAATGATTCTTAAGAACTATACTAAATAATTATTTAGTTGATCCATCTAAACCTTCAGCATCAGTTGAACCTGTAGAATTTCAATCCCAACAAGAAGAAATCCAAGAACACCTTGATAACACCTTTGAAGATATTCCAAAAACATTAACATTGGTAATATTATTGAGAAAAACCAACTGGCACCATGTCTGCTTTCAAATTATCAAGGACAGGATTTCCTCAAGCTAAAAGAAGAGACATGAGTATTTCATCAGCAAAAGGGAGTATATTTTCACAACAGATGAAAAAATTAAAATCAAATGATACAAAAATGGTTGTAGATACTGAAACTACATCAAATCCTATGCCAGACATTAAAGTTGTTGAAAATATTCAACCAAAACCTTGTTCAAGTAAAGAAATCAAAATAATGACACCTATAACATCAGTAAAAGAAGAAATACATCTTGAAAACTTGGAAAAAATGAACAAAATGACACCCGAAGAGATATTAGAAGAAAGAGAAAAACTCATGTCTACATTAGATCCAGCAATCATCGCGTTTTTAAAGAGTAAACGACATCATACTCAACCTAAAGTAGAAACACGTCAACCAAGCATTGCGGAACAAAACCAACCGGAGAATGAAATATCAATCGAAGAGATATCACCAGCTAAAGACATTTTAAGCCAACCAAACTCAGATAAATGGATCAATTTTGATCTCTTAGAAGGTAATAAACTAGCATGGATGAAAGACATGCCTAAACCTGTACTTAAAAAGGACGAAAAGTATGAAGCAAGGTTCGATTTCGGTGGTTGGTTATTACCTTACACACAAGAATCAATCAACGATGAAAATAGAATATTATACCATCACGGTGAAGAACCCGCACGCCCTGGGTACACTCTCCAAGAATTATTTCAATTGTGCAGGTCGAATGTAATACAACAAAAGATAATTGCACTCAACACAATCGCCGCCATTTTGAATCTGCACGCGTCTGGCATATACGATCACATTATAGAGTTGCCTATCGAGCAAATATTTTTTGTCTTGCGGTTTTGTTTGGATGAAAACACGCCAGCAACTTTAAACTCAAGTATTAAAGCAATGCGGAATTTGTTTTGCAATACAATCGATGAGACTTGTTTAGATTGTATGCTGGGTTTTGGTTTAGGTAAAATACAACCTGTGTTGTCTGTTGATGAAGACGTTGATGATAATACAGTCAATGATCAACAATTGGCTGAACAGAATTTAGTCAAGTGTTTATTTCGTAGTGGAATATTAATCAGAATAAGATATATTATTAATGTGGTCAAACCAAGTGACATTGAAACGATTGTTAATTGTTTGGATATTCTGATTAGACTAGCAAGAGATTCTGATTTTATTGCACGGGAATTGTATGAGTTTGATGGATTGATTGAGAGTGTTGTTGGTAATTTCATGCCGAAAGTATTTTCAACAGGTAAAGTTAAATAAATTGCTTTTAATTTGTGTATAAATGTTTATATTTATATTTAGTGCAATCAACAACGGCTTATAACACACCAATGATTCAAGCTGTCAAATTAATGCGTGTTCTTGCAAGTAGAAACGACAAAATGGCGTCGCATTTGGTAAACAAGTAAGTAAAATTCTTTTATTTTAACTTTTTATGTTAATATTTTATTTATTTAGGTATAAAGTACTTGATTCTGTTGCAACGTACTTATCAAATGAAAATTTGTCATTGAACACTGCTGGATTAAAACTTCAAATAGAATCTCTACGTTTATGGGAAACCTTAGCGTTTTGGGGCTTTTCACTTGATTATTTCAAAGTTTTACGTCCGATTCTCTTGCAATTGATTGATTATCATGTGAAAAACACCAATGTTGATGCATCATGGACGATTCAAACTCATTTATCCGCCATTTTGAATTTATTGGCTCAATTTGCGGTTGTAAATTATCATGGTGTGTTGGAATATGTTAAAGTTTTGTTTGAGAGTGGTTTGCCTAAGTGGATGACACAATTTTTACATTTATCAACGTATTCTGTAAGTTTTAAATACAAAATACTTAAAAATGAATGTAGATTTTGATATTTTTGATTTTAGTGTGGAAAATTGCAAATTCTTTCTTGTTTAATTCATTTATTAACTGTTATTTTAAAATTTCAACCTGCAAATGTCCATTTGCCGTGGGAAAATGTTTATAAACTAGTGGAGATGTTAATTACATCCGAAACATTCAAAATGGTCACTGAAAATATCAAATCATCATCGAATTTTCTCAATAACTACGAATTGTTCAAATCAAGCGACAATTTAAAGATGTCTAAATCGATTGCATGGAATGCCGTTGATCACATTGTGCCTGTATTGCAAACTAAAAGTTGTATACCGTTTGTAAACAAAATGGCGGAGTTTATTGCAGAGAGTACTTCAACAAATGTAAGTAAATTTAAAACTTAACCTAAACCCACTATTAATGTTGTGATTTTAGTTGAAATTAATGTTTTTACAACATATAAACATAAATTTATACTTGAAACACATTCAAAGTTCTTATAACTTCTATCTGACATCAAACTGGTACACAAAAATGGAGGCGGATTTGATTAAGAGTGTTCTCAAAATGGCGGTGCACAGCCAGAAACAATTGGACACATCTTTATATTATGAAGTAGCAGTGAAATCTCTGTGTATATTCACTGCTGAAATGAAACCCAGCGTGGAATATTTATTTTCCAACATAATATTCTGTAGAACTTTCTATCCCAGTGAAGTTTTACTCAAACATTTAAATATTCAAGATGATGATACATTGAAAACTGCACTGGAGGATATTGTAAACATTCAAAAGGTTTATGTTGATGTTTTGGGACTACAACAAGTAAGTTTTATTTAAAAAATTATTTATTTGTTTGTAATTTTTTGTTTCTTTATAGAATGTGATAGATCTTCAAAAAGTACGAAGTTTAAATGTATCACAAACTAATATAATGCCGCTTGACTGGATTTACAGTCCTATAATCGCGTTATATTCAAATGAACCATCGAAAATATCAGAAGTAGCGCAGAATTTCATTATATCAAATTGTTTACGATGGGTTTACATCTATGAGACATATTTTCCTGATTTGGCGAATATGATCAACCCTACCGATAAGTTTTGTCGACTGGCATGTACATATCTTGGAAGTGACTCGTTGTTTTTACTACCAGAGATTCAAAACTTGTTAAGGACTTGTTTGAACCAAATTTTAAGTAATCACGATGATGATTTAGACTTTGATAAAGCAATTCATGGCCTGAAGAGTTTTCAAGATTTATACACGCAACTTCTTGAACAGTATCAGGGTGTAAGTTATGGGGATAAATTGTTTGGGCAGTTTATGTTGGTACCACTGGCGCAGCGCCATAATGTTAAGTTTAGAAAAGCTATGTGGTCAGAATACGCAGCGATTGTTCAAATATTTAACGTTACTGAAGATGAGGTAAGTAAAATTGTACTTTTTATAATGCATCTGATAATAAACTTATTATTTCAGTTGATGACGGATGTTCAAAAGTATCTGGACCCTGCTGAAGAAGATGTCTCGTTATTAAAGTGTTACCAGAGGACGGTTTCCGTTGGCGCTGTGCGCAAGACGTCCATTTTCTATAAAATCGCAACTCATCATGTGAACGCGTTTCGAAATCGTAAGCTAAACTAAGTTATTTTTATATATATTATAAATTCCTGCAAAACATACATAGTAAACAACGCATGAAGACATTTTTTCGACGCCGATCAGGACAATGGCAAGGATTTGGTCGACGATGACTTTGGGTACCACTACTTGAACAGTGCCCTTTTTCTTTACGGTGTTCTCTTTCTTTGTGTCGATCTTTATCTTTATGATGTCCTCTTTCTTCATGCCGATTTTTATCTTTATGATGTTCTGTTTCTTCGTGCCGACCTTTTTCGTTGTGCCGTTCTTTATCTTCCCTTCCCAACACTTCGATGTGCGGATGCGCTTGTTCTGTCTGCGTGGACACTACCGGTTTCTTTTCTTTCTCGTGCTTAGTTTGTGTTTGTTTTTTACCTTCTGTATAATAATATAGATAAAAAAGTAATAATAAACAAATTCCGTTCGTGTTTGACTTACGGTGGGTTTCGATAAATTTAGGGAGGCAGCAGTCACTGGACACAATTTTATGTTCCTTGGGATAGTAGCGCAGTGGAAGCGGACTGAACTTTTTCGGTACTTTATACTCATTATCATAACAACTGTCCAGAAAGTTATCACAAAGATCCGTACAGGATGTATTTGTGCACGCCACTGTCGACTTTGTTGGCGTTCTAACAATGACAACTCGCCGATCTTGTGATTGTGACTTTTTTGCACAACACCCAGATTTTTTCTTTTCTTTTCTCTTATCCTGGCATGTTTCGGCTTTACGCACCGTTAATAAAGCACTGGGTCTGGCGACTTCTGCACAATCAATGAAACCACAAGGTTCAGGCTTTGGTGGAGGTGGTACATAAGTGTAGAATCTATCATCGTACGTGCTGCATGTGAAAACTTCTGTCGGGAGTGTGTTATTTTTACGCTGTTGCATGTAATTAAGGTAGATACATTCATCCCACTTTGATTTTGAGTTTGCTGATGGTTGCTCAATAAGATATTCACTCCGTGATTCTTCTTTTTGCTTATTTCGTAACAGATCAAGACATTCTTGAAGAGAGATCTTTATCTGTGTGATTTCGCTATTTTGTGCTTGGATTTTTTCAGCAAGTTGCATGATTTCCTCTGAAGATGAACTCTTATTAGAACTATATAGTTCTGGTAAAACAATAGTGTTAGTATTTGTTATTTTCGGTTGTTTGTGGGGATTTGTTTCTTGTTTGCTACCTGTCTGCATGGTTTGTGACTTTTTTTCGCAAACTCTTTTCTTCTTTTTGCATTTTTTACGCTTACGATATCTTTTTACTTTTGCAACTTCCGTGCATAATTTTGGCAATGATTCCCGGCTTGAATTAAACACAACTTCTGTACTCATCTGATCCAATGTCATTTTCGAATAGTCTATATCAACTTTACTGTTGCTACTCCTTTGTAGACATGCGAAGCAACTGCTTTTCTTTTGCATCGATTGTGAGCACATGTCCTGATGGCTGCTGAGCACCCATTGTAATTCTAAGATTTTCGCACGCAAATCGTCGATTTCCTGCAGTTTCTGCGTTATAATCTGCCGTTCGTGGGTGGAGACTCGGCTGTGTTTGCGATGTTGTGAGTTGTACAGCTTTGCCGGCGTCGAATGACATCGTTTGCCGCTGGAGATCGAAGACAACGACGCATTATTACGCTTAGTGCGTGATTCTTTGCTGGTTTTGTTTCTGTTCCTTGATTCTTCATAGCGAATTTCATCATTCTGATATTTACCGAATTGCAGGTAGATGGGTTGCGAGTCTCTGTGTGAAACTGGCGGTTTATGATGTGACATGAATTTTGCATTGCTTTGCAGGCGCAAATTACTTTACTTTACAAAATTAACGAACACATATTCACACACATGTCAGTGACAAATAAAATTTTGGACTTTTGACACAGCCAAGAAGACAAATTTATTTGTTTTACAACTGACAGATGTTATTCTACGCTCACAGGTAACATTAAATACTAATTAAAAATACAGTTTGTGTACTAACAATGAAATTTAATTTCTACACAATCTATACTAGACTACAAACTCAACACACGTTATAAAATCGATTATAAATCAGTCAACGAATATGAATAACAATAAAATGCAAGTGTGTAATAAGTTCCTATATTGATAGGAATAAAACTGGCTAAACGCAACACTCATTTTCTTTTGATTCATGCAGGACATCTATCTTGATAAATTCCCTGAAAATATGAATAAACAAAAATATAAATGCTTTATCAAAAAATGTGTCAATCCGTTTTTGATACGTTTTCGATGTCTGCATATTGCACTTGTTTCCGGAGGTATTTGCAGTCGTCAATAATAAAACTGCAACAATAAAACCAATAATCACTACCTTTCTAATGATAATAAATATAAGAATTTATACCTGTATATGATATACGTAATGGGCGCGGAGGTAAAATGCCACAATGCATGGCAATCAATAAGATAAAACCATGGCGGCGTATCGACAATCTCGAGCAGTGTTGATAAGGCAAAGAGTGCAAAGAATAGGCCGGCTTTCCACACGTACGGCAACCGGAAGCGATTGTAGAGAGACCAGGCGAACCAGCCGAAGACGGTAATGGAGCCTACGATTATATTCACGGCCATGTTATAGCCGTAGTCGAATTTAGGCCCGCTCAAATAGTAAATGTGATTCAGGTAAAAGGCTGCAAATAATGCGGTTACCAATATGTTGAAAAAACGTGGCAGTGTGCCGCGCATCACCCTACAATAATATCAAATTCAAAAACTAACACAAACATAGTTTAAAAAACCAAATAATCATTGAAAACTGATAAAATATTCCAGTTTTCAAAGATTATAACCAATTCTGCCCCAGTTTTGTAATCACCTTAAAAACATGCAATAACAATTCATCAACATGATTGAAAACGCAAACGAATAGTCGAGAAACTCCGTCAACGGAAAATCCCTCGCGTGAAACACCGTTGACCAAAACCATGCATTCAAACATACCTACAATCAATTTACATTTTACTCAAATTTTTACTACTCTGCAATTACTTACTGCACAGAATCCATGCCACACCCAATACATGGGACTGTCACTTCTCACATTCTTTCTAAATTGTTTTATGCAAGAGAAATTCACATAAATGTTTAAAAGTGAGAATAAAACTGATGCTGGTTCTTGTAGGCCCAGAATTCGCACAAATGGCCACTAAAATACAAATTATTATGTGATAAACCATTTACTTTAATTTAAATCTGTTAAAATTTATACTTTTCCATAAAATTGTGGAATTGGATTATCTCGACTTTTAAAGTCATCAATTGTCTTCCACATGCAAGTATATTTACACTCATCGCGACAACCCCAATTTAATAAAACCAAATGAAAGGGTCTTTTGTCTTCATCAAGAAACGTGTCATCATCTATGATAAATATAGAGATAAAAATAGAATTTGTAGATGTGGATTGAAGTTTCTGAGTGAAAAACTCACCTAAACATTCTGTAATGTGACAATTTCGAAGACAGCTACGGAATATTCCACTGTTATCACCACGCGAGCAAGAAATCGCGTTAATTTGTAAGAAAATCAGCGAAATTAATATGAATACATTCATATTCCTGCAAAATCTAAAAATCTACATTTGAGGTTATATTGACACTGCACTTGACTTTGTTTTGTCGGTCACATAACTTAACACAAAGCGCAAATACAATGTGTGTTTGTGATTTATTTTAAAAGCGTTTGTGGCAGTCATTCAAATACGTTTTTGTTATTGTTTAAATTATATAAACAATAATTTATTATTATGATAATATTGATTCAACTTTTGAAGTTATTGCTTCATGATTGGGCAAAGTTTTATGATGTTTTGAAAAGTAGGGAACACAGTGTATAATTCACTAGTGGTTAGTTAAGTATATGAGCGGGTAGATGGCGCCACGTATTCTACGCAACAAAAGTCACTCGCCGACGCCATATTGCCATCGGCGTGCGGTGCCGCAAATGTGCGCGCCCGCTGCCGCTCAGTGTGCATTGTGTGCGTCCTGCATCGACACGCCGCAAGCGAGATGGATAGAGCCTGAGCAGCGACGAGCTGATGGCGATCGCGTTGTAAGCCGCTGAATGTTAGCTAGCAACTTAGTTGGTGTGCGTGCGCGTATCTCGTCACCGGACTGCACGACGTCCGCGCATCGTCTCGCCGCCGCTTTTGTGCCCCCACGAGTGCGGTGTGTGCGCGCCGCCGACGACGACGTCGCGATCGTGTGCGGAAAGTGCGAAAAGTCGGAAAAGTGTGTGTGCAAGTGCGGAGTATCGGACACGATGCGTTATTTCCACCGGAGCCAGCTGTAACCCCGAGACTGTAAGTACCAGACCTTCGAGTTCTTCGGCTTCGCGGAACACGCATCCTCTTGTATAGCGCGGAGACACAACAAGTCTCAAGACGACGCTTCGAGCGCGCAATGGCATGCAATGCGCAGAGGCAGACAACCACAACCAACAACCACCTTCAGTTGCTCTGCATTGCATTGCATTCGCATGGGCATTACTCAAAGCGTCGTCTTAGTAATACATAAATCTATCTATCACCCAGAATATTCCATTTTTTGTTTCTATATGTGTATAAACATCGAATACCTGGAGTAAGATTGTGTGAGCTCTCAGCAAATATTGATAAATATTGATGCATCGGGCTTGCGTAATCTACTGATAAGACTGAGGTCGTCACTGCCAGCGCCCGTAGTGAATTGGAGTTTATTCAGTTTATTGAAAACACATATTTCAATCGCGAGCGGCGTCGATTAATTTTGTGTGTCAACAAACATTCGGTATTGAATGTGACATTGGGGGACAGCGCGAGTTATTAATGCGTCTATTAGGGGCCTTTTACATGAGCACGCCGGGCGACACTTGAATTTTAAGCAGCATTTAAATGTTTTGTCGCATTTTGTCGTGTTTTACATGCTAATGTTACCGGCGCCAGAAGCATACAACATTTATCGTTTAGTCGGAAACTATTTGTGCAAAATGTTTGATTCTTTCAATAATACATTCTCAATGAAATTCTACATCTAAATATTTTGTTTGTTAGATTGTTATATAAAAGTTATAAACAATTAAAGTTGGATTTTATGAAAAAAAAAAGTATTTTGAGGTAAATTGGTGTGTAACTTTTGATAAAAATCTGTTATCAGTAAAATGTTTGTTTAAATTGAAGCAGAATTTAATTCTGAATTGATTATTGAAGAAATCATTACTTTATGTTGATTACTTTTTGAGTTATTAATGAAAAACTATACCACATCATTGAAAAACTCACTAATTTGACATATATTGTCATGTAACTTTTGATAACAGCTTACTATCAATAAAATGTTGATTTAAATAGATACAGAATTTAACTCTGAATGTATTTTTGAACAAATCATTAATTTACGTCGATTAGTTTTTGAGTTATTTGTGAATAACCATAACAAGTTCTACAACAATCACCTTCACTTACATTAATATTTTAAAACACATTATACCAACAATTTTGCATAAAACGATTGCTAGCTTCAGGCATCTTGTAATTGTGAATATTAATACCCAATACCGGGCACAATACGTTATGATGGTAATTAATGATGTTACCTCAATGCCAATTCAAGGTTTTTATCCGCAGTTGAAAATTGATACGTTTTTTCTTTTTATTTCGCGCGCGTTTATTGCCGACTGTAAGGTGAAAACAAGGTGAATCTAAACTGTTCTCAAAAGGCATGCATTATGCGCTCCACACAGTCATAATAATTTAGTGCTGGCAGCGGAATACGTGTGTTTGCCGTATTAATTATCATCACGTGAGGCTTTTTAAAACGCGTGTAAACCTAGATTACATACACCGTAGTGAAACGCAGAAAGAAAATGTGCTAGCGCCGGCGGCCGAAATTACATCATGAGATTGACTTCTACGAAGAGTATTACGGCTGTAATTCAACAGTGTTATAATGCGTAGAGTGCAAAGTGTGCAAAGTAGGATTATATTCACTACGAGTTTCTGCGATCGGTAACAACTTGATTTATATTGTTGGAAAGACTTCAATCGTTGTGAATTAGTTTCACTTTGCATGTTATTGTAGTAAATCTAAGTTTTATCGTTGGTTGGTTTTTTTCGCTCAAAATTTTTACATTGATGAGGTGTTTTCTTTCATAATTTTATGACGCGCGTCGTGTTTCCCAACGCGGTGCCCACTTTTCATTCGGTTTATTTGCCAAACAAATCGTGTTTGCTTGTCATATGCTCTACTTTGTTTACGTACACCTACGGGACGCGTTCAATTGCTGAAAATTCGTTGATTTTCTAGAGTTTTAGGAAGCTTGGCTTTTTGGTGCAAAAAAAAGTCGTTGCAGGGTGTTGTGAAAGCGTGTAGAACAGAATTAGATGCGTGTGAAAACCGTTTCATTAATCACGGCATGTTCGCTGCTGATTAACGGCCGTTTCGACGAATTTCATCAATTTAGCTGGTTGTCTCTCGAGTTGTGGTTTTTTTGCTGCTACACGCCAAGAAAACATATTAAACGATCTGTATTTTTAAATTATACACATTTCTACTTAAATTTAGTATGCTGAGAAATAAGAAATAATTTACACACTGCTGAATTGGTGTTAATTAATATTTTCCTGCTTAAATTTAGTCATAGGAAAGTGTAGAATAGTCATTTTATGATTAAACTAGCTTTTGCTCGCGACTTTGTCTCGGTAGTGTTTAATAAAAATGTTATTCGTTTTTACTCTCTTGTACTAAACATAGTATGTGTCAATTCTATCAGTAAGATTCGCAATTTTATTTTATATTAATTACTAGTTAACCGGGCAAACGTTGTTTTGCCATATAAATTATTTCAAGTTTCTAGATAAATTTTAGTGTAGACAAAAAGTAACTTACTTATTATAAAAAATTGGGGTTGGTGATAAGAAACCAAAAATTGTATATTTTAATAAAATTAATTAAAACACATTAAAAAATTAAAAACAAAAAATTTCGACCAAAATTTAAAAAAAATTAAGGGTGAACAACCATTATCACTTACAGATATGAAGTTACCGATTCTCAGACCTACTGAATACGCATATAAAAATTTTCTTTGAGCGGGATGAAAAATGATTAAATTACTAAAATGGCTATAAAGAAATAGGGGTTGGTGATAAAAACTAAAATTTAGGGTTGTATGTATTTTTAATTCCACATTATAAAAAACAAAAACAAAAGAATTTGTCCAAAAATTTAAAAAAGTTAAGGGTGAACAACCCTTATCACTTAGGGTATGAAAAATAGATGTTAGCCGATTCTCAGACCTACTGAATACGCATATAAAATTTGGTAAAATCGGTAAAGCCGTTTCGGAGGAGTATGGAAACAAACACTGTGACACGCAAATTTTATATATATAGATATAAAGAAATACTAATAATACACTTCAGCGCGCCATCTCGGATTCAACTATTTAACTATAACTATGATTGAATCTCAATGCCAACTTTTATCTTATAGAAAAGGGCTATCTTTAGGGTTTTCTGCTAATTATTCGAATTTTTCTCGCCCTAAAAACCATCCTTGAACTTCAACAAACATTTAAAAATAAAAGAATTGGCCAAATTGGCCTCGGCGTTGTTGAGTTATTTTGCAATTCATTTTTATATTATAGACGACAAATTTTATTTTGGTGAATATTTATAGTAAAACATTGAATATTTCCTATAAGATTCATCATCATTCATCACGATTTTTAATTTGAATTGTTCCGCACCGAGCAACATAAATAAGACTTGCGCGTCGTGCGCGCGTTTCGATAGGATCGTTTGATTTATTCGCGCGCGCTAAACTATGCAAACAAATATAATTCATGTGCAATCATCGGCGGCAGCGTCGCTGGCGATGATTTACAGCGCGGATTTATACGCGGAATTGTTTTCTTTAAATATCTTGTGTAATCATCGACGGCGAGCGTGAAATTCTCGCGCGCTCGCGTTTTTTTTTCTTTCATATTGTTTAAACACTGCGCGGCACGAAAGTAAGCGAGCGTGCGCACGCCGGCGAAAGCGCAATTTCGCACAAAAGGTTGCAAAATAAAATCGAATATAAAGTAAGTACCGGCGATGATGAATGCTCGTGTGCGAAATCGATTTTGCTACGACTTCCTTGACACTCGCCTGTGTAAAACTCGGTGTATTTAAGTCGTTTGGTTGTAATACGTGCGCGTTGTTCAAATAAATATCACACGACTTCCAGCACGTCGTATTAGACTAATCGACTTGTCTGTATAAATATACACACTCGCGATGTAATGAGTGTATGAATGTACTTTGCATCCAGCTGCATGTTGTGGATGGTAACTGTTCTGATCTATTTTTATAGTGTCATAGTTGTAGTTTTTTGTTAATAATTTTAAAACTATTGAAGATTTTTTTATAAATCTTTTAGTAGTTGATACTGTATTAAATTCTACGTTTAATTTTTTAAAAATTATTAAGATCGGATTATAACATCAAAAGTTATAAACAATTATAATTAATTTTGTAAAAATTTGAGTACTCCACACAAATTTGTTTCTAACTTATGAATAAAACTTGCTAGCAATAAATTTTTTACATAATTAGATGCAGAATTTAATACTTTATAGATTTTTGAAGAAATTATTAATTTAGCTTAATTAGTTTTTGGGTAATTAATTAATAACTGTAACGCGAATGGATTTTTTGCTTTATATGCACCGCACGCTCGTAATTTTCATCCCGCGCCTCAATTTAACTAAATTATACCGAATTGTGGTGGCATATATTATATTTTATTTTTTCGTTTGCTTTGAGACACCGTAGACAAAATAAACTAGCGATCTGGCAAGCTTGCGGGCAATTATCGTCGCGTGTTCCACAAAAATTTATTACGAAACGTTCGTCGAAAATCTCTTTCAACATATCGCACACCGCCAGATTTTCTCGCGAAATTGTGCGCGGACGATTGAGTCTTGGTTGTGCGCCAATTCGCAGGTAATCGTATTTTTTCATCTTTGACACGAAATTTCCATCCTTGCCGTCATTTGATTTTATTTTTTGATATTTTTGTGATTCGGCGGTTAATTAATTAGTGATAACGGAGATTTGTTGGTCGTGTGGGCAGCGGGTGCCTTGCACTTCACGCCGTTAATGATGTTAATGTTAATAAGAGTGCAATGTGCGTACGGTCCGTGCGTCGGCTCTTAACGAGTTAATCGTTAATGCATCCGGGCGTGCGCTCGCGCGCGCACTTTGACGGTGTGTCTCCTGCGTGGTTTTATTGTTGTTTTGTAGAAAACGCCAACCAAAGCGGAAGTTGAACGTACGAAATTAATGAATGTGTTTAACAAGACTTTATTTACCATCCACATTCCAGTGAAATAAATTCAAGTTTCACTCAAATTGCGCATTGTTTTACATCTGAGTAGAATCATATCTATTTATTCGCAACTTTCTATCAATTTATTGCATTCGAGATTAAATCGAAATCGCGACTCAGATGAGAATTAAATTCGACATTTCCATTTAGATTTTAGTTATTATTTTATATTTGAGATGCGAGATTAAGTTTTTCAGATTGCAAATGAAATTTCAGCAGGTTTATTATTGTTATTATTAGAGTTGGGGAATAGCAACATTGTTGGCAGTTCCTGGATCGAGGCAATCACATTAGCGGCCCAGCCATAACGACCGTTATTATCATTTGATTTTGTCTTTGAGCGAAATGCTGTCGCTGTGATGTTTGTTATTACTTGCATTTTTCGCCGTTTGCAATCGACTTTCTTTTCATAAAGGCCACCGAAGGAAATTACAATTAATCCCGGCTCGGGCAGCGCTATGAAATAGAAACTGCGGACATTTAATAAATTGCATCTGTGACGGTATTTTTTGCTTTTGATTGCTAATGTAATCAAAAGGCAATTAAAATTAATCGAATGAAAGTTGAAATTTTAATTGCGGATTCAATTTTAGCTTTGATTTTGATAGATTATTAGTTTTTGCTAAATTCAATTGCGGCAAAAAAACTATTTTCACATGCAGGTACTTGAAAAGTGTGCATTTTGCTGTAGTAGTAATAAATCGTATGATTGCATCATAAGTCATAAACAATTAAAGTATAGGCAGGTAAAAATTTATTTAATTGACATAAATTCGTCTATAACTTTTGATTTAAACGTTTTATCAATAAAATGTTTACATAATTTGATGCGGAATTTAATTCTGAATAGATTTTTGAAGAAAATATTAATTTATCTCAATTAGTTTTTGTGTAATTAATTAATTAATAACTGCAACTAGAAATTTACCGCACAATTTTTAGTTTTAATGTGATTTCGAACTAATAGCACTTGAAAAGTGAGCATTCTGCTGCAGTAGCAATAAAATCCCAAAAGGAACCAATTAAATCGATTGCGCACGCTCCGCCATTCGTTTCGGCTGTCATGGCGCTGCACCAACTTGCAGAAGCATTGTTGTTCGCAATGGTCATGTAACGTAATTGCGATCGCAAACGGTTGCAATGCGGTGGTGCGTGCGCCTTTCACTCGCAATTGCACTTCGATAAGACGACAAATGTTATTACATATTTTATCTGCGCAATAAAATAAAATAGTCACTCTATAATTTTCCATTCGGCTGCCGCTATCCACGTGCCCGTCCACGTTTCGATTTTTACGCCATCGTCTAATTCTTTCACCTTTTCGCCTTCGATAATAGTAGGTATCCTATCTGCGTGCGATTGCATAAATCACGAGCATTCAACAATTGGCATGCGTGTTTATATCCGATCTTGATTAAACTATCGCCGAACACAACGGAAAGATCGTGTTGTGCATATTACCATTAAGCACTGCTATGAGAAGAAAATAAAAACATTTGACATTAAATACCAGCTCAATTACTCAATTGGTATTCACAGTCACAAGTCGATGTGAATATGTATAAACTTCTGTTACTACCAGTTGTAGATAACTGATCTATTGCATTTATAATGTGTAGTAACTAATTGTATCTGATATTTTTTGTGGTTGTTTGTTGCTTAGCTTTAGCTTGAAGTGGATAAACTATTCGATCGTGCTCTAATTGTGTTAAACCTGTAGAGTGCAGAGCGCCTAGCTGATAGTCGAGATAGATTTATAACTTATTCAGGCGTTCGGTGAGCAGTCAACAGGTTTGTCTCGATGTCGGACGTTATTGATTGTTATTGTTTTTAATTGCGTCATTTATTAGCGTGCGTTATTTATTGAGGCGCTTTTCGATAATGTGACGAATGGATGATTAGAGGTGTTGTGACACACCTTTGCTAATTTAATTAGAAATGGATTAGGAAAGTCTAAATATATAATATTATAAATTATGGCGGCATAGTTCTAGGAATAGTAAAATTTATTTAAAAAAATAGTGTTATATCATTATCTGTATGTTCCGGTTGCTTTTTCATTTTCTTATCACGATTTCTAAGTAAATTATTGATTTTGTCTAAAATTTCTTAATTTTATTTTTAAGTCATGAAAATTGCTAATAATTTAGCGCCATCTGGATTAGAATTATATAATTATATAACTATCAGTAATTATCTTTTTCAACTTTCCTTCCTTATTTTACCATTTTCCACTTAAATTTTTGCGGTAAAAAGTTGCCTATTTGCTTTTCCATGGTAAAAACTACCTCCATGTCAAAATTGATGAAAATGACTTCCGTGGTTTCCGCGTGAAAGCGTAGCAAACAAACAAAACAACTCAAAATCACGTTTATTACATTAGTTAGCAGTTAGGATTTGACGAATAAGCATAGTAATGACATAATATTGCACTACGTATTCTTTTCCTAATGTTTTCAACGCTTGCAGTATCCGCATCCAGTTGGAATATCTCGCTTTGTGAAACATAATATCGTTAGTGATGCGCGCGTTGATACGCCG
The DNA here is from genome assembly GCF_025399875.1 of Dalotia coriaria. Classification (NCBI taxonomy): domain Eukaryota; kingdom Metazoa; phylum Arthropoda; class Insecta; order Coleoptera; family Staphylinidae; genus Dalotia; species Dalotia coriaria. The sequence goes on from NW_027045445.1 coordinate 10,387,270, forward strand.
CTCGTTTATGAGCCATTTAATGGGACAGTTGCGACCCTCCGCGTGTGCTGGTATCTCCGCATGCAGATTACGTGTGAACGTGAGAAAACCGTACGCTTTTTATTTTTAGCTACCGGGCGCGCCTGTGCATCGTATGCAAATACACACGGCGTGTTTATGAAAATACTTCCTGCGCGACTGCGACTACTGCAGTTCACTTACCCAAAGCAATACATGCAGGAACGTTTGGTGTGTTTTGTTGTTTGCTGGCGCGAAGAGAAGCGTGGCGCAGAGGTTGTAAAGAGATTATATCCATTACAAAAGCATTATCTATTATCAAATTATCATAATGCTTCTGGTCTCTAGTCCAGCAGCAGCAGCAGCTAGACAAGCTCCGCGGGCACAAGACGTAAGGCTTCTTGCCTTGTGTGTGTTTGTCGACGTGGTCTGACGCGATAATAAATGATTATTGTGTAATAATGCAACTTAATGCAACATAACACTCGAATACGTCTCGGAATATTAATAATGCTTTTAAGCTTTGTGCAAAGCGCAGAGCACGCCGGAGAAGAATGACGTGAAGCGCAGGAGTTGTCAGCGAGTCTTATCTTAATCTAATTCAAATAATATATTATAATGGTTGGGACAGTTGAAGGGACTCAAGAATACAAAACTTTACTATAATAATATTTACCAGGTAATATTTTACTAAGAATTATTTATTTTAAATTAAAATTTTGTGCATTTTTTTGTTGAAAAAGAGTGAAAAAAGTTCATTTTGAGGTTTAATAACAATAATTTTTGATTTTGTGGTTGTTTATAGTCTAAGAATTAGTATATTTATAATATTAATTATTAATATTAATAAAGTAACAAGTTTTTTTAATATAATTTTAATTTTTTCAACTAATAAGAAGAGATTTTTAAAATTTTTATTAAGTATCCAATTTAAGTTTTAAGCTAAAGAGGTATTAATTTTATTATGCATTCAATATTGCTTTCTTTGATCCCTAGTTAATAAAATCTTATCCATTTTCCACTTAACTGCGATTAGTTTAGCAAAAAGGCAATTTTCCTGAAAGTATTTCTTGCGCTACGCATTAATTAACAAAAAGAACCATAATTGACTCATACATGACTAATTAGTAACTAACCTATCGCAATAATTAATGCAAAAAGTGTGCTTTTAGTTTAACGCTCGTTTTTCCACCTAGCACTCGCACTCGCTGGCTATATATGATTGCACAAGCGCTCACACGATTAATGGCAAACGGCACATGCAATTTAATCGTGCATAAATTCAATTTCGTGTTACAAATCGATTCGCGAACGTGCGAAAAATATCAAACCGAGCCACAGCGCGCGGACGTTAATTAATGCGAACAATATATTAATATCGATTATTGTGCGCTGCACTTTACTACGTGCATGCAAGTGCAGGAGGGCAAATTAATACGTGACGGAATAAGAAATATTGAAATATATCTTGTTTTGAGTGTGGCGCGCCGATTAGAAATTATTTACTGGGTAATTGCTATCTAATAAACATTCGGTCTCAACGTGCGCTGAAAACCAGCTGTGGTGTCGTGATATGTGAGTATGGGTGTGTATGTGTGATCAAATGCAATTTATGTTTCGTTTTTATTGGCTGCGCTGCGTTTGATTATGTTGTGCATGAGTTTGTGTCATGTATCATTAATGATAAACTGAGATAGATTTTTTTAAATCATTGCATTGACAGAAATGTGATAAATCCTACAGTTTTAGACATGCGATGATTTATTAAGAATTTTAATTTGTTTTTGTTTGTTTGTGACGCTTTCCTGCAAAAACTACGCAAACAATTTTGATAAAATTTAATAAAAATATATTTTGGAGCTAGGAAAAGCATATAAGTTGCTTTTTGTCTCGAAAATATAATTGTATGGGTTGGAAATAAGGGATGAAAATTAATATGCTGATTTAATCATAGTTATAGTTGTGTAATTTGAATCCAAATGGCGCTTAAGTGCATTATTAGCATTTATCAGCTCTTTAAAATAAAATTAAAAGACAATAGGTCCTTAAAAACTTAAAAAATCCACTTTATAATAAGTGATGCAGCAAAATTTGCAACTATGATGCAATATTGTGTAATTTACATGATGATACCGATAATATCCGACCCTGAGTAGTTAATTAATCGATTTAAAATGAAGTATCTACTCTCGAAAGCATGATTGTGTCCCACAACGTAATCAAAATTGTATTATTTTTCATTCACATCAAACATCCGTTAAATTACGACTACAAAGTATGCTCAACGCAGATACGAGTACTTACTCAACTAATGCACTTAACAATATTTTTTTCTCCCGACTCGCCGTCGATTTATCTACATGCCTACAGCTTGAGTCTTGAGTAGTTTGTGGTGCATTGTTGAATTATAGCTGTTATCTATAGAAATCTCGTCTCGGTCGTCTTTGCGGTGTGTTTGCATGCGATTACGGTACCTTGTGCGTTTGTTCCGCGGCACGCAGACGTCTTTTATATTTATATTAATCGATATGGTTTATTGGGTTTACGGCTGTGCAGCAGCGCGCCCGGGTGGCGAACGGTAATTTTATATCGTGCGTTTATTAACGCGGATGGCAGCGGCAGCAGCCACCAGGTGTTTGCGCAAGAGGAAGTCGCGCGTATTTTATTTGCCTAAATTAATTTCCAAAGACCGCGACATCCCGTAATCCTCGGCTTGTTGTGTTGAGTATAAATTATATGTGCATATAAGTAAAATTTCTTTTTGGTTGATAAAATAATATAATGCGTTATGAAACGGGAAGTTGAATAATTAACAATTTTAATTTTATTAATTAATTTCACAACGGTTAAATAAATTGTTGTTTTTTTTACTTTGTTGCTGGTTTTGCACACTTTGTAGAATTTTATGGAATAAAATAGTTTGGCGTATGCATTAATTTCGTCGTGGCTGCCGAATGCATCCGACGTTAATGTTGCATTCAATCAATTCCCATAGAATTTCAGCGTGCAGCGAAATCTTTCGCACATCAATTTTATATTTTCATACGGATTGGGAACGTGCACCTTGCACTTTTATCGCTTTGCCATTTTATTGCTGAAGATACATATAGATTTCTGATTTCTAGTACTTTCAATTAGATGGGCTTTCAATTTGATGTTAAAAGAGGCGAAAAAGTTATTGCATTCACCGATGACATTGATTTATTTAGTAATTTCTTGCGGATAGAGGTACATTTGCAGTGGTAAAGCTTAATTTTTTGATGTAATTGAATAAAAACATCATTTTCTATGCCAATGCTACAAAGATATATTTTTTGCACTAGTGCGACAAAAAATGTAGTTATTATTAGGGAAAATTAATTTGTTTGACAAAAAAGATAAAAGTCACATTTTTTGCATTAGTGCAATGATATTTTAAGAAAAACATTATAAAATAATTTTTTTATGGTTTTTTAATCATTGGACAGTATAACAAAGTAATTTATCCTCAGTAGAACTATAAAATTCATATTTCTACAGTAAACCTGCCGTAAAAATGTTTTTTTTTGTTTGTTAAAGGGCTCAATAATATTACTATTACTAAGTACACATTAATACAGCCAATAGTAGTTAAATTTTAGAAAGGCGCTTGTTTTATGAACAAATAAACATCACTGATTAAATTCGCGTGATTTTGGCGAGAGCCGCTTCACATTAAAACCATTACGGTCGCCGTAAATTATCCCATCTGTGCGCTATCAGCCTCTGCAACCTGTGAACATTTTGCAATATTCCTCTTCCATCCACGCTTGTATTGGCATTTCGCGTAGCGTTCGCTGCCTTTTTTTCACGTGTTTTGTTTTATCGGCGCGTCGATTGCACGCAACGCGCGCGAATTGTAAATTACGAATTTAGCGATTTGCAGCGGCATTAATATCCGCGCCGCCGATAATAGGATTTTCATCGAGTGTTCTAATGCGTTGCTGAAATTAATAGGGGAATGGGCGCGCGAGATATGCGCGCGCGTCGCGGATAATAATTTACGCGCGGAGTCTGCACATTTCGCAGCCGGCTCGGGTGTCTCGCACTTCTGTTTTTATCTCAGAAATGTGCGCAGCCTGTGCAAATTGCAATGCAATGCGAGGCGATGCGATGCGAGTGCAACTTTGTTTCGACTTGCGCAATGAATGTGGTGAATTGAAATTAATTTGCTTGATTTTTGCAAATAGTTTAACTATCTGCATGGTAAATAAATTATGTATAGTTGCGGCTCTTTTATTTCATATCTACTTTTGCTCAGGAATCTATACATGCAGATTTTCAACTAATTACTTTCCTGTTTGTTGATGCTCAATTTTAATTTTAAGAAATAAAAGACTAAAGCACTTTGGCGCCATCTGGGTTTCTATTATGTAACTATATCAGTGGTTGAATCTTCCTACTGACTTTAATTCTTTATTTTGCACTTTTTCAGTTATATTTTTGCAACAAAAATTTGCTTATTTGCTTCTTCATGGTCATAAATATCTTTATTCCAAAATTCATCAAAATTGTTTCAATGGTTTTTGCGTGAAAGCGTCACAAACAATCTAATTCACATTGGGAGTAAGTTAAAACGCTGTTTTGTGGGTTGCATACAATAATTAGTTAATTATTTAATAAGTTGTAATCGATTTTATTTGATTTTTCTTAAATAATCATAAATTTAATCTAAATTGCTTTGTAATTTGTTATTAAAAATTCTTATCAATATAACACTTCCATAAATAGATGTAGCATTTAATACTCAATTAATTTTCGAAGAAATTTCTAAAATAAATAAATAACTTTTCGAGTTATTCAAAAATAACTAAAAATACAAATAATATTTTAATATCAAGTATCTAGTAAAGTTGCCGCAACTATAAATACAAATATAATTTGTTGTTTTTATTCGTTCTGAAACAAATAACTCTGATCGTTGAAACCCATTTAAACTCACTCACTTCACAGCGGGGCGATGCGTGATCTTGAATAGTAATTAAGTTTTTTTCTTGCGCGCTGCTCGCGTTATTATTCGCCGCTCACAATATTAATACATTTCGCAGCGCACAACAAAGTGGCATAAACAACGTCGGCATTCAGCCGAACACACAACGTTGTTGTCCTTGATGCCGAGTGTTTAAGTTTACATCAAGTGCCATTATGTAGATGTCTGATTACGATGACGATACCGAAATGCACGCCGAATGCGAATGTAAATCGCGCATTAAATTTATTCTTCGTACTTTCGGGACACGTGCGAGAGCAAACACACAACAGATTAAACATGTCATGCGTAGTCATCATCAGTCACGTGAGGAACGTCAAAACAATATGCGCACAATGGACCCGACTGCAAATTATAACATTTAAGATTTTTTTTATGTTAATATGTGTGCTGTGTAACATGTAGCACGTGGTAAACTTTCTACTAAGGGTGAATCACCTTGTGGTTACTTACCCTATAATTTTTGTATTCATGTGGTGCAATTGCGCACTTGTTACTTATAATTTTCTTACGAGTTGTGATGTGAAACTGATATATTTTATAGTTGCAAGTCACGCATAGAACTATTTCACCCTAGTTTTTAAAAATTTGTTTTTTCTTTTCTTTTTTATTTGAACAAAGAAAACGTTTTTGGAGAAACCACACGCGCCAAAAAACGACAGTAATGATGACAATAACAATAACAATGTCGCTTTCGAAATTTATTCACGACCGGCCGAGAAATGACATCAACATTGCCGGCTTTTATCGAACGACGAACTCGCGAACGCGCGCAGCAAACAATAACGAAATTAGCGATGTAAATAACCAAATAACATGTCAAGAGTTGTAATTTTTCAACCTTCGTCTTCTACTCCTTCAACAATTCAACACCAATCGACCAATTTTTATTGTCCTTGCAAGAAGTTGAAGTGTCATTAAAGTGTTTTTATTTTTATTTTCAACATTGTTGAATTTTTAAGTAGCGTAAAACAATAAAAATTTGTTTTATGTTACAAATTATTACAGTTTGCGGAGGCTTTTGTTGATAAATTACTGTGTGGATAGATTTTTTCTATTGTCATGTATTGTTAAGAGAATAAAAGTGATCTCACGCGGTGTTTTAGTACATAATGTCAATGTCAATTGTTGTTTTCTAGCAGTATTTGAACTTTAAAGATAAATTTTTTGTTTTTATTTTTTATGGAAAGTTCTTTAGCCTTTTCGCTGTTGGTTATAATGATTTTGATTTTCTTTGACGTGGATTTCTGCTGGTTTTGTATATTTGTGTGCGTTTGGAGGGTAATTGCACGTCTGTTTTCAAACCCTATCCGTGCAACATGTCTTCTGGTTTGTGTCTTCTCGACGTTCGCATCCTTTCGGGATGTTGAAGTCGTGCATTATTTAAGGCTGTACGCGTGTAATTTAAGTTTATGTCCTCGTAAAAAGCGCCGCTGGGCGGGAAAGAAAATAAGACATAAACTTTTTTGTTTTTGAAAAATAAAAAATAAAATACAAGTAGTATTTTTTTGCTTTGTGGTTGGTATGTTGGTTTAGTTTAGTGTTTTGCATATTATGTGCATGACACGCGAAATTTATGAAACACGGACGTACGAAGAACGCACCCTAATTTCCGGCGCGCGCGCGCGCGAGTGTTTTACGCGATTTCGCGACGCGTCGTAAACCCAACAACTTTGAGGTCAAAGCCTACGCAGATCACCACACCGGTAGAGTCGGTTCGTTATTTGGGACACGAAAGGGCGATCGAAATGTCTTCGCATGTTTGACCTAATTTATATCTCTTCATTGTAATACCTAATTATATTATATTTCTGCGTTTGTTTCAGGCACAAATGGCTGATGATGACGGCGAAGCGAAAAAGCAAGATGCGTTTCTTCAGAATAAGGTAAATCAATAATCTTGAGCATAAAAATCTTTGCGCTGTATTATTACCGAAAAGAAAGTTGCGCGCCAGTGGGAAAATTGAAAAATTAATCTGCAATTATGTGATAATCACACGGTGATTGAACATTCGGGTATTTATCGCCGATAACTGAAATGTATCCGACTCACCGAGTGCGGACAGTGTAATTGCATTACTTAAATCAATCGAGAAGTGAATCATTGATTCGCTGATAAAACATTTAGTGCACTTTCACCCAATTACAACGCATGATATGCTCATATCTCGTAATGTATGTAATCGACGGTTCAAAAATCATGAAAAAATTATATTGAAAACGAAAATTTCAAAATTTAATTTATACGTTTGATGGCCAATGATCATAAATCGAGAAAACTGAGCATAATTCATAATTATCTTTCTTTTTCTTTCTTTCTTCGTAAGTATCCAATGGGTAAGATTACAATGAGTCGCTTTCGGCATTGTTTAACGAAATATATCGCTACATATTGCTACAATTTCAATTTCAACGTGTGGAAGCAATAAACAGGTTGTTGATATTTTTATATGCTTACAATTTCACCTTTCTTTCGAGTGCACGTTGCACAATCGTGACAATAATTACTCCGGACTGCGATGCGTTTAAACGATGCGGCGTAATTTCTTTTATCTCCTGCGCTCGTATTTCACGTTCACGAAATTCCGAAATTACGTGCCATAAATTAACATTTATCATCGCTGCATTGCTGCCCTTTGGGAGAAAAGTGAAACTTTTCTGGTTTAGTTATGCGTCCGGAGTTCAAATGGATTTTTATTCAACACGTTTCTCGAGTTGTTGAGTGTTTTAGTGATAAGAGCGCACAGCGCGCCGGAAATTGATCGGGGTGGTCTTTATCAGCCGCGATGGAATTAATCACGCATCGAAAGTGTTTTATGTTTGTTTTGATTCAATCAAAATTAAAAAGTGAAAGTTGAACATTTCGATTTCGTCGCATTGGAGATTTTTTCCGGGTGTCGTGTTGAATATCGTATCATTTACTTGAAATGCACGATTTCGATGCGAGATGCGGTTGTGACGTTTGGTTTCGGTCCCGTCAACACGTGGATCGCGAGAGCTGTTTCCGCGGTTCGTTGCACTTGGCGCTTTTTCTCCCCTCGACTCACGACCGAATAAAATATACAAATTCACAACGAAATGGAAATCGTGTAATTTTATATCGGTATCGGCTTTTCTTTGCGCGCGCAAAGTGCACGCCGAGGAAAGGATTTACAATTTACATGTACATGCATTTGCACTTTAATTATGTCCATTAAACGCGCCGCATGTGCGTCGTTTCGTAATCGGAGATATTAAGATTTTCGTCATTTCTGGTAGCACGCTAATTATCATTAACATTAAATTCAACGTTTGTTTGGCTGAAAATCACAAGCGGAAATTAAATTATGAATTATTTACAGGATCATGTAACATAGGAGAAAATATTTTTGACTTGCTAATTGTAAAAATATTTACTTAATTGTTTGGTTGTTTTTGAAAGTTTAAAAGTGTTAAATTTCATTCACTTGTTAAATCTAGCATGAAAACGTTTCTAATTTATGACGTTTGGTCTGGTCTAGTCCTACTATTCCAATTAATAAATTGATTAATAATTTACTTAATAAATTCGGCAATCGGATTTTTTCGGTTGCGAATTTAATTGTGCTCGCTACAGTTGTAGGTGACCTTAATGTGTCAATTAAATTTATATTTGGTCCTCATTCTTCACTTCAAATCAGATAATACCTACGTAAATAAAATATCATTCCATTTTTGGGCTTCATTATAATTTTTTTCTTTGTTGCGTGGTTATTTTTTGCTTCGACTTTTAAATCGTTAGAAAGGAATAATTGGAATCTTCTGGTTGTGGAACGATTAGAAAACGCTTAATATATATAAAGGGAGCAGCAGCTACATCGTCACGAAAAGTTTAAATAAATGATAATCAAAATCATCGAAATCGAGAAGTGCGAATTAAATTTTGCATACGGTTTGTAATAACCTAAGCACTTTCGAAGTTTGATTCGGTTTATCGCGTTTTGCAACCTCACGACTATAATAACTCAGCGAGTAACAATAAATTCGGTGGGTTGTGCGGATTTGGTGAAATGGCATCTAAAAGCCATTTAGCAATGTAAAAAATATCTGCAGGCTTTTTTCTTTGGCAACTAATTACACGAGTGCGAATTTTAAACGCCTCGCGCGAAACGAAACATTGGCAAACATCAATCGAGGCGATTAACACTTTCTAGATAATTGTTTGCGAATTATTGCTCTCGCGCTTGTGCGATGATGCAAAAAATAAAACAACAGTGTTTAGGAGTTTAGCGATTGATACTTATCGCTTTGCACGTTTTTGCGTGTTGTGTTTTTTTCTTCTTCTTCTGTTACTTACGGTTTGATTGATTAAGAAAAAAGAATCATTTCTAAAGGTTTCGATTTCTAATTATTACTTTCCAATGAGATCTTGTTAATGTGAAACATCAATCATTATTTTTAACGAAAATTAACTATAACCTTTGTAAATATAAATCAAGTTATTTATTATTTCACAGAAATATTTTAATTTTAATAAGAAAATTTTCTCTCTGGATTAAATTTTTTAGTTTTTAATTAATAACTTGAAAACTATTAGCGATAAAATTATGACTCTTTCATAAATATATTCTTGTTTAAATTCTACATAAACCTACCTAAAGATTTTGTTTATAGGATTACTATTAACAAAGTTATAAACAATTAAAATTGATGTTTATTTTTTCGGAAAATCAAACTTAATTATATTTCACCAAATGTGAAAATAACATAGATAAGTACATATACATATTTGGTGGCATCATATTAGCTTCCTATTAACCGATAGATTTATGTTAAAGCACATTCTATAAGGTATACCAACGCGAGAAAAACAGTAATGCACAAACGATGCAACAGTTATCTGCAATTCTGCAACATTTCATAGACGATAACTCAGTGCCGCTGGACGCCAAACACGTTAAACAGTTAACCAGGCGTAAATGTTTAACTTTAACACCAATTAAGCGGAAACGGTTAATGGACGTCGTATTTCTCGAGAACTTATTTCGCTTTTCGCTTCGAATTTTGCCTCAAATATCTCTCTGTTTCGTAATTTATTGTTTTAATTGTTGATTACTTTGATGATGACCTATTTTGTAGTTAAAGTTCATCGACGCATGCGCAAATTAATTATTATTATCGCAATCGCATGTGTTTCTCGTGTGTGTGCGTGTGTTTTTTATCGTCGGAAGGCGAAATTGTGGCGCCCGCGTCGCTCGCAGCACATCATCGCGTCGTTAATTAAGCAATTAAATTAATTTACGTATACTGCGTTGCGGCTGTCGAATATTTCAAGCAGTCATAATTGCACTCTCTGGAAATTGAAACCGAAGCAGAAACAGAAGTTTAGAAATTGAAATTGGAATTAATGATCAAAACTTCCATATGATGCATTGCAAGATATAATTATTGTTTATTTGATAAGTATGAGAATGTTGTTTTCATTGCGTGCTAATGATTTTAGAAAGGTAGGTTAATATTTTGTTACTTATATATTGCAGAAGGTAAAAAGCCTCGAATTAAATTGAAATTAACAAAATTATGAGAAATTTATTTTTTCAAAATTGAAATTTTTTAGTTATTAATTAATTACTCGGAAAGTAATTGCGATAAAATGAAAATTGTTTCTCACGCTGTATTAGAATTAAATTCTACGTATAATTTCATTAAGAATTTGTTTATAGTGGCCTTGTACTAAAAGTTATTAATATTTAAAGATAGTTTTGTGAAGAAAAAAAACTGAAAAATCATACAAATTGAACTGTAACTTTTGATTAAAGGTTATTTTTGATAACATTTGTATATTAATAGATTTGGAATTTATTATAGATTTATTTTGTCCAGTAAAAATTAAGAATTGTTTGTTGATTTTCCAGTTATTTAGTAATACAATAGAGTCCGTTTATAATGACATCAAAGGGAACTGACAAACACGTCATAATAAGCGGACGTCATACAAAGCGTTTTGTAAAATGATAAAGAATATTATATGAAAACCAAATTTCTTGTGTAATTACGTCATAATAACCGGTTGGTCATTATAGGCGGAGTCATACTAAACGGATTCTACTGTAATTACAACATTCATATTATGATTTCATCAGAAATTATTTTGCTTATATTTTGATAATTAATGAATAATTCGTAAATTATTAACTCTAAAGTCGCAATTCCTTCAAACGTTGATTTTGAAACACATTCTACACTTATTGATATATAGTTATTTTTAATTAATTTACTCTACAAAAAGTTATAACCAATTTAAATTGCAATTTCTTCTGAAAAAAGTTTAAATTGGATTAAATTTATTTATAACTTTTGATTAAATTAGGTTGTCATGTATTTTGATACGTTTATTAATGCAGAATTTAATCCAGAATAGATTTTCGAAGAAATTATAAATAAACACTTATTGGTTTTAAAGTTATCCGTTAATAACTATAAATATTCATTTATTACTCATAAGTTCACCGTGACTATATAAAACAGAAATATCTTGGCTCTATGATCCGCTCTACACTTGGCTTTACTTGACTTGGCTGATCCTGAATCAAACCACATATTTGTCTCGTGACACTCGCGCCTGTCTAGAAAATATTTGCTCATTGGCCACATTTTAATTAAGATAAAATTATTTTGACGCGAGCTTGCATGATTCAAACCTCGCAAGTAACAGACGACTATTCAAGCATTGCACATACTTAATCTAAATTTAAATATAAAATGGTACATCTAATGATCGTGTAAACATGAAATTGTATTTGCATCCTGTTTAGGAAATGATTCATGGGGTGCGACCTGGATTGCGCGTCGTGTACAACACTGTAATCTGTGCAAACACCACTCGCGCTCGGCACAATTCACACTATATTTAGCATTGACGGCGAGAGGCATTATGTTACAAAAAGGGCCATTCAATACAAGCTAAGTGCTAACGAATCATAAAAGGGGACACACATATACCACATCAAGTTATATGGAGTGTTTTGGTTTTCTGCACTCACACGTAAATTTATAATTTAAAAATGAATCGTAAAATCTGTTGGAAAGTGCATAACTCAACAACGCCTTGACCAATTTGGCCAATTCTTTTTTTTAAATGTTCGTTAAAGTCCTAGGATGGTTTTTACAGCGAGAAAAAATAGAATAATTGCCGGGAAAACCCTAAAGACAACCCTTTTCTATAAGATAAAATTTGGCATTGAGATTCAATCATAGTTATAGTTAAATAGTTGAATTCGAGATGGCGCGCTAAAGTGCATTATTAACAATTTTTTATATCATCAATTTCTTTAAAATTAAATTGCAAATCTTATTGATAGAATTGACACATATTAGGGTAAAGTACCCAATCATTGGCACTCTAAGAGAGAACTGCATGTCAGTCTGGAATTATATTGTCATAAAATCCCATTTACATTAGTTAATAAACAAAACATGTGACAAAATCAAAGAAAATACTTTAATCTTTGTTTTTTATAACAGTTTATAAGTGATTGAATAATAATAAATAAACATATGCTCAAAATCCAAAAGACTGCAGAAAATCCTATTATTGGCATAGAAAATCTCAATATTGGCCCCTACTCGTCTAATTATTGGCATGTAGTTCAAGTAGGAGATATGTAGGTACCTATCTATCAATAAAGTTGAAAATACTTACTTAACGTATAATTAAAGCAATATTTTATTAATTAAATATCTGCATTTATTTACATAAGTAATCTATCTTATAGTAGGTATTTAAAATGTGCATAAAAATATTTTGTAATTCAATTTTTATGCCTAACATAAACACTTTTTCATATTCAAGCTACTAGTTTCACTTTATCAGTACTTAAATGGCTATCCTTGAGATCTTTTAACATTTATGCTTAACCACCAACAAAATATTAATGAGTCGGATTATGAACCTACTTAAAAACAAATACTCAACATCCCTATTTTATACCCTACCTAGTTCGCAGTGTTCTAGAACCAAAAGTAACATTAAGTTAATTTCTGTTATTGTTAACTTTTGTTAGTTCTAATATGACTATCATGATCATGATCTAAATGAATAAAAAAAAACAATATTAGCACTCAATATTCTATTATGGGCACTACTGCCAATAATTAGCTTTTAGTTATTGGCACGGGTGCCAAGAATAGGATTTTGATAAATTCTTGATCCATATGTTGGCACATGTAATAAATCAATGTGATAAAAGATATATTCAGGAAATAATCTTTGAATCTATTGCCTAAACGTGTAATTAAGCATATCAAATTAATTCAAAAGTATCTATTAGCCGAATAGCTGCGATATACAATGATTAAAAAAGGTCTCACCTTAAGAAAAAAACAAAATAACTACACCAAATCACAAACACAAAATATCCGCTGTTGTATCTAAATCGCCATATTAGTTATTGGAACAGTGTAGTCAAATTTGAACAGAAAAAATATACTATTGTACAATTTAATGCATATCAAACTTGAATTATCTATGGTTTCCTTGTTTTTTCGAATTAAAACATAAAGTGCCAATAATTGGAGGAGTGCCAACGATTGGGTGTTTTACCCTAAGTCTAGAACAAGAGAGTAAAAAACGAATTTCATTTCTATTAAACCCCAACGAGGGCGAAGTCCCGAGCCAAAGCTAGTTAATAAAATAAATCTGAAATATTTTATTCAGCATTTTCCGCATTTTCTAGATACGACTAGATATAGTCATCATCAGAGAGAGGTAATGTAATGGTAATGGTAATGCTAATGCATATTCCTGACTTGTTGCGGAACACGTAAAAATCGCGCATTTATGCTTGTTGCACGTGCACAATATGCACATGAGTTGTTGTGCACATTTAAGGCATTGAAATTCGTATGCATACAGAGTGTTCACATCATAAAATAATAAATTTCACAGGTAGAAGTTTTGACGTTGTTTGTGTGCAAAATTGGAACACTTTGTGTTTTGGATACAGAAGAGACGAGAAAACAAGCTATACAGAATATAGGTGGATGTGTTTCTTCGCGAAGCGCGGCGAAGAGCTTATTATGGGTGTGAAACCAAAATAGAATCTACGCCCACGCGCAAAGTGCTCGGGAAATTATCGCGCTTGTTGAACAGTACGAGTATTTTTATGCATGCGAATCTGCGTATAAAAATCATCTGCTGTTACTAGGATATCCTCATTGGTTCATTTCTGATAAATTTGATCGAAAACATTAACATCCTGGGATGATAGGGTTTTTACTGTGAATTTATTGAATTTGTATGCGTAAATTTTAACAAAAATTAATCTAATTAATTATTTTCTGTTTTTTGATCAATTATCTGCGAAATTCGTGAAAAAATGCTGAATTCAAGTTTTAAAACAATGAGAAATGCTTATAATCTATTCTAACGCCATCTCGGTTTGAATTTTATAAATATATTTATGATTGAATATCAGGATCAACTTCATCTTTGATTTTACACCCTTTAGGTTATATTTTAGCGATAAAAAATAGTTTATTTGCTTTTCCTTGGCCAAAACTCTCTTTATACTAAAATTTATCAAAATTGCTTGAATGGATTTTGCGTGAAAGCGACACAAACAAACATCCATTTGCATTTATAATATTTGAAGGAATTTAGGCGCCAGAAAATTTACAACCGACACACCGAATGATAAAAACTACGTGCCACTTACAAATATTAACAAAAAACACTTTGTATGCGAGTTTGTGTGTGTGTGCACACACCTGGTACGTGCGTGTGATGTGTGGCATGCATGCGGAATGATATCGACACGTTCCGAAAAGCGCAGCGCTACCTCTACTTTCGAAACGTCATCCCGGAAATCCGTTAAATAACGGCGCTTTTTTTGCTTTGTTGCGCCGTTGATGCGCTCGCTTCGTTCTTCATTAAAACGCGCGCGATGTGTCGATGTGCATACGAGATTAAATTATAATTAATTCCCGCGCGATAATGATAGCATCACACTGGCACACAACACACTGCAGTGGCAGTGAAAATGCGTTTGATGTCAATCGCATTTTTTTAAGATTTCAAATGAAACTTTAATTACACACCGCTTTGTCGGTTTCAAAGGCTACTCTACTAGTGATGATGAAGTGATGAAAGAAGAACAACAACAACGAAAAAAATCTCATGCCCGCGGTGAAATTAGAGATTTTGCTTGGATCGCACATCTCTTTGATCTCGAATCTAAATCACAAAATGTGCGAACAATGCGCGCTTAACGCAAAAAAAAAATCCGCGCGAAAGCGAAAGTTCTCATACGCTATTGTTGATG
The DNA here is from genome assembly GCF_025399875.1 of Dalotia coriaria. NCBI lineage: Eukaryota > Metazoa > Arthropoda > Insecta > Coleoptera > Staphylinidae > Dalotia > Dalotia coriaria. The sequence goes on from NW_027045445.1 coordinate 10,402,555, forward strand.
ATGGTGATGTTGTTGTTGTTTGTTGATCACTTTGTGTGCTTCTCATTTGTATCATCAAATCGAATCGGTTCTGAGTCATTTAGAAGTCTATTTTACTTTACTTTGTGTTGGTTGATGCGAATTTTCTACAATATGACGAACGGTATAATTTGCGGGCGCTATCTTTTCGGTACAATAAAACAAATGCATTGATGGCGTGCATTAAAGCCATATAAGACTGTTAATAATAGCGGCCGATAAATAATAACATTAATAATGCGCTAGGAGAAGTTAATAATCGGCAGCCGGTAATGAGTGCGAAGCGAGACGCATTGTAGGAAGTGTAGGCGCGTTCGGCGATTATTATTATCATTGCGGAGAATTGAGAAATGAGAATAAGTTAATAATCACGAAGGCTGCGGTTGCACGGCGTACAGTAGTTGGAATTAATGTTTTTCGCCTACCAGGTTAGAAATTTTAACGTTTTTTTGTATTCACGGAAAATTTTATTTTTGTTTTAATTAATTTCTCGAAAACTATTCGCGGTAAAATTATAATTCTTTCAGAAATTTATTTAGGATTAAATTGTTTATTTATATACCAAGTTTTATATTAATCTGATTATTACATAAAAAGTTATAAACATTTAAAGTTGACTTTTTAAATTTTTTTATAAAATGACTCAAATTTTTAAGTTTTAACGAATTTCTAAATTTATTATTAATAAAAAAGATTAATGTAATATTTTAATCAATAGCAGTAGAAAGTGGAGTTTTAAATTTATTAGTTTTTTTGTGTTTTACGTCAATTTTCACTTTTTTATTCGCAAAATGTAATTCCCCAGTCTTCTCGTAAATTAAACGGGTACAAAAAAATCCATAAAGCTTGGGCAATCGTGAGCCATCGTCATTGTTTATTGTATCCTGGACAGAAAAATTACCCGTGCGCATATTGGTCGTTTAATGATAACATCGTGCCACTTTTTTTCCATCTCGCCGTCGCTAAATTGTTCGCAAATGAAGCGTTTTAAACACAAAGTTTTATTGCCGGTGCAGTCTTTGTTCATGTTGCATCTCTTCTGGTTCGTATACCTCCTCTGCGAATATACGAATAAGAATGGAAAATTGCAATGACTTCTTCTGCGTCTCTGCGTGCGTGTGTGAGCGCAAAAAGCCAGAACCATTTGCGCCAACGCTTTTTCTCATCGCATGCGAATTCAGCGAACTTTGTGCGCGTCGTTTCCTTCATTCACTTCGGCTCGGATCTTCATTAACACCGGCTGGTTTCTCTACTGACCAACGCAATAACTCTGTCCACCCACCTACCCTTGATCGTCAGCGTCAAGCTTTAGATTCAGTTTAAATCACTATCAATTTTATTTTTATTTTTAATTTTTTTCATCGGATCGGATTTTTTTATAGTCTGATGAATGTAACAAAGTAATAAGCATTGTATCGACAAGATTGGAGATTGTACGCGTCCGATAAGAGGTAATTAAGCGACGTGCGACATTCGCGAAGCACGCCGAAGACACGCAAAAAATGGACGCACGAACAATGCGCTTCGATTTGTTGGGCAATAATGGTAATCTCGTCTCGGCGATCTTGTGACACTTAAAAATCCATACCATACCATAAACACCACACGACGTCGTCGACAGCGTGCAACGCATAACTCACGTTCTTTTCGACATTACTAAAATATTCATGCTGCTGCCTGCCGTTGCTGGTTGAAAATGTTAAATGTAAATATCTACAAGATGCAGCGCAAAAAAACCAGAGTTACAAACCTTTTATAAGCGACTGAAACATTTTATGCACAAGCATGCAATACAAGAGTTTACTAAAGCCTAAAGCCTATATAAAAGTGGAAAGTTATGTGTTTTATTGAATATCACGCTGGATGTGGATGCTGGCGATATATTTGAAAGTTAAAATAATGAGACTACCGTTTTTATTTATAAGCTCACGTTGCGTTGTGTTCGGCTTGCGCAGCAGACAACGCCAGTTTTAATGTCACATTGTATTCGGCATGCGCCGATTTGAATTTTGTTCGGAAAGTAGGTACGTTGTTTATGCTTGCTTATTATAGAAGTTTATTGCGATTCTATTGCGTAACGTCAGCGTTTGAATTTTAATGTTGGGTATTTCAGTGGTTCATACACATTTGAATGTGAAGTGGAGAGATAGGTAATGTATAATATTATCAGGGTATATCGTAAACGGAAATTTAATGTGTGTTTAAGGCGGTGGGTTTTTTTGGGAGCAAATAAAGGTTGGAAACAACAATTTCCAACCTTTATATTCAGTTATATTTTTCTCTGATTAATTGTAGGTAATTTTTTTCAATATAAGTATATTTTTTAATTTATAATATAAAAATGAATCGCAAAATCTGTTGATAAGCGCATAACTCAACAACGCCAAGACCAATTTGGCCAATTCATTTTTTTTTAATGTTTGTTAAAATCCAAGGATGGTTTTTACGGCGAGAAAAATTTGAATAATTGTCGGGAAAATCCTAAAGACAGCCCTTTTTTATAGAATAAAAGTTGGCATTGAGATTCATTCATAGTTATAGTTAAATAGTGTAATCCGAGATGGCGCGCTGAAGTGCAGTATTAGCAATTCTTTATATAATTAATTTTTTTTAAATAAAATTGCGAATCTTATTGATTGAATTGACACATACTCGTACTATGTCTTGCACAAGAGAGTAAAAAGGAATTACATTTTTATTAAACTCTACCGAGGCGAAGTCGCGGGCAAAAGCTAGTTTCTCATAAATTCAAATATTTTTGTTAGTATTTTAAACACATTAGACAATTTTTTATTATCATATTTGGTCAAAAAAGCTGCTAAATTACCTGTAAAATTGATTTGGAGGAAACAAAACAAAATATCAGAAAGAAACCGAAAATTTCGGTGCATTTTTGCCTTCTTCTGCTAAACTATGCTCCAAAATGCATGATTTTTGTTAATATAATTGAAAACTAGAAGAATAGTGATCATTTCACTCAACTATTTCATTGTTACCTACGTTACTTATCGAAAAATCTCCTTTCGAGATATTTATTTAATAAATTCTTCATTTTTCATGATATCAAAGGGTATTGACCTATATTCAATATAAAGATGCATTGACATGAATCACTTATGTATTAATAAAGCATTGTGTGTCATAAATCGTATCATTTCATCACATTAGTAAATAAACTCGTTGTGAAAGCAACATGCTACATAATAAGGTTACACTGTGTCGATAAAGGGGAAGGAGCACTAATTGAATGGCCCGCCGCATTGGCACATAATCGATTGGTATTTTGTCACATGTTCACTACAATTTCCACGAGTAGTATTCCTAAATACATGTGCACGTCAACTGTTACTAATAATAATTCGACAAATATTTCACACCAATTTGTAGCCAGTTGAATTCCTATTTGTACAAATTATTAAGGGAAGCTCATAAATTTCGCATTCGTAACGCGTTGGTCTGACTTGGCTTTTCACGTGCATTGTATACTCTAGAAATGGAATGTATTGTCCTCGATGGGAATTTCCATAATTTTGCACTAGTCACACACGCACGCGTCGGCTTTAATATTGGGGAGTTTTGTAGTAATGTGTTGTTGGACATTGTCGAACGGCGGCGGTGCATAATGCACGCCTCGCGGGCTGGAGTACAAAAGGGCGAGGGTTGACTGCGCCACCGAATCCCGTTAGTGTATTGCACATAGTTGGATAACGAGAGATGAAAATCGGTGTAATCATGAACATACTCAGAGCTGGAAGTGTGAGAAGGATATTTTATACTCGAAACGAATCTGGGAATTGCCCCAGGGGGTCTCAGGGCGGTGTATATTGTGTTAGGGGTGTGTGGGGTGACGGCTCAATTCTCTACATTTATATACAGAGTGTTTTCTTTTGATAAAAAAATAATTTTTGTATTTTGTTTGTTTTAGGTTAGTTTTTCTTTGGATTTTTTTGATGTGGATGACGATATGATGGGTGTAAGGGTGAGTTTTTAACACTCTGTATATATTGTCTATATTTTTGCATTCGATTGCACCCTCCTCCTTCTTCCGTCACTCTAACCCTAACAAACGTTTGCAAACGCCAGACTTTTTCTCTCTGTGCAATGTACGAGTACGTGCTCTCATTGTACTCTCGGACACTTTGCGCACTTTATGCGCCTCGGGGTTTCCTGCTTGCTTGCTCACTGCACCGCTTCAAACAGCAGTTTGAAGCTCACTGAGCTTTTCATCACCGCGAGTGTCTGTGAGGGATGGGATTTTTTTGTCTTCTCTTGCTCTGTTGGGTACAGCACAGCGCATCTCTTTACGTGGCTGGTACATATCTGTGGGAGATGAATGAAAGCTGGTTGAGTTTGCTGTCGTTGCACAAAGACTAAACTGGAGGGTTGAATGAGAAGTAAAGTATCGCTTGAGGGGTTCTTGCTTCTTGTTGGAGGTTGAATGATGTGGTCGTGTGTCTGATGGCATCACGTCGTTACAGAAGGCTAGGTTTGCATCTTTTCATATTAGAATATTTAGTATCTGATATCTAGTCTAGTCTCTAGTCACTTTTTAGGGTTTAGATTGAGTGTATGTATTAATCAGGATATAGAGTGACTCATGGGTTTATAATTTTATATTTTAATCTGACATTAGGTTCTCTTATCAATCAAAGGCAAATATAGCTATTTATGGTAATCATATCCAAATAAAGTCAATTTTAAATCCCAGGACTGATTATAAATTCAAAACACATAGTATTCTACCCTGTAGTTGCATCTGTAATTTCTCTGGGGAATTTTTCACCACTTGGGACCCTTATTTCTGTTCTTGCAATTCTTTTTGCATCTTTTGTGTTGTTCACCTTTTTGCGAAAGCTTCCGTTCCGATGACTAATACAAAGTTTCTTTTTGCATCTTGTACTCGTAAACTGCACTCGTTCTTTTTTCCATCTGCTACAGATGACGACATTTCAAACAGCTTAAGGGTATGAAGGGTGGAAACCCTTTGTGCTTACAAACAGTAAAAGGGGAATGTGCTGATATTTTACTTTCAAAAATGTTTTGCTTTGCAATTATTTTATAGTAGCAAAATATTATTTCCGAAATAAAAAGTAAAATGTGCAGTTTTACGAAATTATATTTATATCTTCTATAATATAAAAATGAATCGCAAAATTTGTTGGTAAGCGCATAACTCAACAACGCCTAGACCAATTTGGCCAATTCCTTTTTTAAAATGTTCGTTAAAGTCCAAGGATAGTTTTTACGGCGGGAAAAATTCGAATAATTACTGGGAAAACCCAAAAGACAGCCTTTTTGTATATCATAAAAGTTGGCATTGCGATTCAATCATAATTATAGTTAAATAGTAGAATCCGAGATGGCGCGCTGAAATGCATTATTTGCAATTCTTTATAATAATTAATTTCTTTAAAATAAAATAGCGAATCTTATTGATAGAATTGACACATACTACTCATATGTCTAGAACAGGAGAGTAAAAACGAATTACATTTTTATTAAATACTACCGGGACGAAGTCGCGGGCAAAAGCTAGTTTTAAAATAAAAAAGTAAAAGGTGTTGTTTTACCAAATTATATTTATATATTTAAATAGTATCGAATTATTTTTTATTCGGCTCACAGAATTATTAAACTAATCAACATGCTGAACAGCACTACTCGTATGCACAAAAAAGAAAAGGTGAAAGCATTTTTCCATATTTGTGCCGACATTCGATAATACTCGTATGCATCGAGGTGTTAAATTCCTCGCTTTTTGTTCTTGTTTTCTTGGTCTTTATCTTTCGCCGCCGCCGTCGCATGCGCCATTCGTTTACACGCCGTTACACGCTGCAGCCAATTTAAATATTTCATACACACGCCTGCAAACACATAAATAAGCGACGTGCCAAAAGTCGAAAAGCTTCAAAACTTAATACGTTTTTGGGCCTTACTTTCGATTTAGTACTTACCTACTTTATTTCACTTAAGCCTCTGACCTTTTTCGGGTGTTTTATAAGCCAATTATGAATAAAATAAAAAATAAGATTATTGTGGTGTGTATGTTTGGTTGCCTAGGTTAAATCTACGAATTGAATTTTATTCATCATTCAAAATTTTTATTCAATTCTATTATTTTTTTATTAGGATAACTTATAGTAATGCAGATTTTATAAAAATAAACTATCAGATCATCAATGAAACTTTACGAAACTCTAGTTTTGTAAATATATATTCTCACACATGGCGTAAATGGTAAACACAACGGCATACACACTCGCGCCCGGATGCGGTGGGTGTTTAATTTAATTATAATCAAATTAAATGTAATGCGCAATAAAAATAGCAATTGCAAACACTTTACAGTTTTACTATCGTATTTATTTATTTGTCCGTTTTATGATGCATATATTTATGCGGCTATACTAATAAACGCTGATGAATATCATGTTAATTATCTTCATTCGTCTTCAGCACGATGTATTCAGCTACAGAAATGTTTATTTATTACGCCATTGTTTCTTCATGTTATAATTAATTAAGTGAAAGCGCGCGCGCCGTGCTTTCCTTCTTCTTTTCCGCGCTGGATTTTTGTTAGCGGGCGCTTTATGACCACCGAGCGTGAGCAGCGCATCTTAACTTTACTGTCATCCGGTTTTATAAATGCATATATCCTTAAAATACAAATACTTAAAATGTGTATTCTATGGGAAAGAATTTGGGTATTTTCTATGTGTGTTTATTTGATGTTTTATGTTAATTAATGCAAATCTCAAACGACAAGACAAAATTATAAGTTGAACCCATGTTTGGGATTTTCTTCACGGTGAATGAATATAATTTGCAAAGTCGCTAACTCGCGAATTGTGAGGCATATGAGCCTTTCGTTTTCGTTTTTTATTTTTATTTTGTTTTTGTCGTTGCTCATAACTTCACGTGGCCAACATTAACGTGATGGGTTCAGCCACACCGAAAACAAGACTCGACGCGTTTCTTTCATTTTTCATATTCAACATTTCAATATACCAAGTGATATTAAAATAAATTCACATTTTGTTTAAGAATATTTTAAACAACATATTAAAATATTAACTCTAAATATTCTGTATGTTTTTATATAGGTTTTAATGAGTTTAAATTTTTGTTTTTACTTTTTTTTTACGCTCGGTTTAAATTTGGAAACCGTGTGAAACACTTTATATACGCGTATTTACTCTTGACAAGATATATTTCGCTTTCGTTGCACTGTGACGGATGTGATTTCGAATCGCTTAGCATTTTAACGTACCCTGTGGAAAAATAACGTGTACTCGATCTGCGAATTCGTTTATCTGCGACTGCGTGTGGCGTACTTTTTTGATAAATCGCTTTTTTATTGACTTATTATGCGGCCGGCGGGTGTTTACCTCCTGAACAACATGTAGTAAATAAATATTTTGCCAAATTTTATTTCTTGCAGTAAAGAAATAGGTTTTGTGACTTTGTCTGCGTAAATTTTAATAAAAAGTAATTAATTATGCTAAATTAATTAGTTTTTTTTGTTTCTTAGACATCTTTTGTGCTTAATTTGCTAATAAAATAGTCACTTTTAATGTAAAGCTATAAGAAATGCTATTTATGCACTGTTGCGCCATCTGGATTTGAGTTAGGTAACTAGAACTATCATTAAATCTGCAAATCTACTTTCAGGTCATATTTTTCGCTTTTAAAGTTATATTTCTGGAACAAAAAGTATCCCATGTCCTTTTCTTTGATCTTAAATATCTCTAAACAAAAATTTACCAAAATTTGTCAAGTGGTTTATACGTGAAAGCGTCACAAACAAACAAATTCGCATATAAAATCATATTACCGCCTTGGGAAACATCAAAATCATAATCTATAACCACAAACAAAATTTTACGATTTAAGACACATTTTACAGCCCTTGGGCGGTAAACCCATTATCATTCTCCACTAATTTCTCTTCAATTAGTATGCAGGTGGGCGAAAAATATGTGCACGTAATAAGCACATCGTAAACCTTAATTAATTTAGATTATTTAGATTATGTGCTTGCGTACCACCGATTACGTGCTGGTTTCGTGTGGGTTCGTCGCTGGTGTGCATGTGAGGGCACATAATTAAAACCTTCTTGTGACATTTTGACATTTATATCTACAGTTATTGCGTTCATTAGTCGCCTATACGTGCACGCTTTATTAAGTTTCGCGCTGTGCGTTCATTCATAAAATAACCGTAACTCGACGCGAACTAAGATGGCACACAAAATTAAACTTACACGCAAGTAGAAATTTATGTATCTAATTTCAAATTTACTGTGATGTCTTATTTCGCACTTTGAACACTCTCCATATTTGTGCGTCGTGCCAAAATTAATTCGCGTGTTCTGCACAACATCAAACTTTCTCATCGTGTTAGTTTTTTTTAATTCTCACTAAATTGAACCAGGTACTAATCCTGTGAGGCTGGTGTTGGTGGATTATTTATACAATTCGTCATGCTCTCAGTCTCTGGTCGCGCTCGCGTTACTCGCTGAGAGAGAGTAATTAGCGTCATTACGCTATGCGAGATCAATTAGCGACAGCGTACGGCGCACGGCGATGGCACGTGTGTCACGGGGTCAAATTACAATTTATTACCTACACATATTATGGCCGCGCGCGCTGACTGGCTGGCTGGCAGAGTAAGGTATGGTATCTTTCACAGTCAGCTATATGTGTGTTGGTTTTGTTTTGCACTTTTAGGTAAACATCGTGGGCATGCGACGATTTTAATCAATTTCCTGCTACGGGGGGCGTGCGGGTTAATTGTTATTTGCATCGGGCGCGCGAGTTCGCCGTAAATTACACGCGGAATGGATTTGGAAAGGTTGTTGCGTTTGCTAAATTGCATAGATTTTCCATTTGATGTAACTTTGGTTTGATGAATATTATTAATCGCTCTTTAATACACCGTGGTAACTTTGTTGAACATGTGTATTTTCACTCGATCGCACACACATTAACATACACGGCGACATTCTCGGAAGATTTCGCTTCGCGGGTTTATTGCGAGCATAAAATTCGACTTTAATCGTGCACACGCCGGCTATACATCATTATAGGATGCGCTGTTGTAAAGTTTGTGTTTTATCTTCTTTGATTTTGATTGATTGGGATCGTTATTCGGTGAAATTGCTTTTAACTTTTAGTTTTGTGTGTTTTTATATTTTAGAATCGTGCTGATGGTAAAGGTTGAATGTTTTAGACAACCCAATATACACATTATACATTTTAGATGGATTTAATAAAAAAAGTAGCTTAACTAATTTTTTTTTGTAATTTTCGTGAAATTTGTTCATAAAGTTCTCAAATTTAATATGAAAAAAATGAAAAATTTGAATATTGCATATTAGCGCCATCTGGATTTGATTTATATAACTATAACTAGGATAGAATCTCTATACCAATTTTCACCCCTTATTTAACACCCTTCTCGTAATATTTTTGCGACAAAACGTAGCCTATTTTCATTTCCGTGTTTTAAATTAACTGTATACGAAAATTTATTAAAATTCATTGAGTGGTTTTTGCGTGAAAGCGTCACAACCAAACAAAAACCTCTTCGCATATATAATATCACCATGGATTTGCATTTACATCGTTGTCATTGCGAATACAATTGCTACACTTTTGCGTCTTTTGTATTTACATCGCTTACACGCGTCTCTTCCAACGCTTGACTGACGTGACGTGGTGGCATGTTTAAAATTCAATCATTCAAAGCCCTCTCCCGCAAAATACTCGACCGCGCGATCGATTTCAACTCGATCGGACTCTGCCCAAGCTCCCAACAGTTTACAGGTTTACACTTTATTATACAATTGCTTATTGTTGGCTTCGCATCAGTTTAAATATATAGCTATACCGCGGACAAATCACCCCGCGCACAGATACACCGTTTACATTCGCTGTGCACATGCTGACGTTCGAGCAGTCTTTCTTCTTTTGTAATTTTACGTTCTGTATACGTTATACCAGAATATATACCTACGCGTTAAGAGGTGAGCTCTGTATTTTACGCGTTAACTTTTTTACTCGCGAGCCGATGAAAAACATGAACTTGAAGCTTTCAGTTAAAGTTCAACTCTTCTTTTTTTGTTTTTCTCAGTCGGCCACGATCGACGAATAAACGTGCGTGTTATAAATTGTTCATGAGCCGACTTCATTGAATCGTTTCAGGCTCGATATCCGCACAAAACGACTGTTTATATTCGTTTCATTACGAATTACGAATTATTCTGCTGCAGAATTGGATCGGATTTTATTTGTACAGCTGATATTATTAACTTTTATGTTGTTGAAGTAATTTTTACTTTAATCCAACCCTTTTTATTCAATAAACAGTTTTATGAAGCGCATCACTGCTGCAGCTGATGGCTTGCATTTGTATTAATAAAATATCGATTTCTATTTATAAAATCACCGCCACGTTTATGATGATTCGAAGCGCTTTTATTAATATACGATGACATAGAAATTGACGACGACTTTCAATTTGCCGCACAAGTCGTTACCCGCCACTTACGGGTCGCTTTATTTCGTGTTTGTTTGTTTGCTCGACACTCACTTTCGTATCGGAGAGGATCTTTACCGGTTCGGTTTCATCTTGCATGGACAAGCGATGATTGAATACCCATCATATAGCGCATTGTCTAGAAAATGAAATTGGTTTCTAATTGTTTAATTCAACAATAAATCAGTGCCATAGTGGATTTGTTTGCGGTAAATAATATTGTTGTATGTGGGACACAATATTTAAAATTAAATTTATTTATATTTATTTTTCATGTTGCAAATTGGTTTTTGCTAATTTCTCGTAAAGTAATAATGCTAAAATTGCGATTGTTTGAAAAATATATTGTGATTTAAAATTTGCATCTAGTATTTCCAAGATTTTATGTGTCAGATAATTTTTGAGAAAGTTATGAACAATTAAAGTTGGAAAATTCATTATTTTTAAGAATTCATACAAATTGATGCGTAACTTTTACTTTAAAATTCCAATCGATAAAATATTTACACTATTAAACTTAGAATTTAATTCTGAGTAGATTTGTGAAGAAGTTAATTACATAAATTAATTAGTTTTAGAGTAATTTCAATGAAAAGATAAAATTTCATTTTTTTTTCGAAAAAAAAAACATTAAAAACTGTTTCAGTACTGATATATATAGTAAAAAATTATTTATCGTAATGTATTGTATATTTATGTACTCAATTTAAATAAGAAAAATCTAGAAAAGCAATAACACTCACTCCGATGATAAGCAATCGGATAAAACTCCGGGATAAGACAAGGCAAATGCGAAAGGGCGGAGCTGTGACGTTCGCCCAATATAAACACGTTCTTCCATGCAACAACATACAAAACAACTCATTGTTGTATCCTGCCTCGCATCGTCGTGCACTTCATTTAATCCATTTTTATTTTTATTACTTATATTCCGTGCATCGCAATTGAATGCAGCCAACATGCATGCGAGAGCGGCCGACGTCATCGCGGCATTTGTCATAATAATCACATTTTTATTATTTTATAATTCAATTTCGATTCGTATCTTGGTAATGAGTATTACAATGCGGCGCCGCCTCTCTCACCCCGGCGCGAGATAGATGCTTTGCCGGGCATTTAAAGTGCTTCATTGCCGGCTTATTACTATTATTAATCTTGTGCGCGGCGGCTGGGTTTCCTGCTCGAATAAGGTCGATGCAAATACGCACGCTGCGGCTTTATTACGGATTGAAATCTTTATATTCTCTATACATCAAACGTAATTCATTGCTATGTTTACCATATTTTAATCCTAACTAATTTTATTTATGCCAATTTTTGTGTTTTTTGTATTTTTATATGTTTGTTATGCTTTCACGCGAAAACTTCTTAAACAATTTTGATTAATTTTGGTGTGGAGATATTTTAAACATAGGAAAATAAAATAGATATGTTTTTGTTGCAAAAATATTACCGTAAGGGTGTTAAATAAGGGATGAAAGTTGTTATGGAGATATAATCATAGTTATAGTTATACAATTCAACACAAGAGGGCGCTAAAGTGAATTTTTAGCATTTCTCATTATTTTAACATAAAATGAATAACAAATTTAGCTCATAACTCTTCAAATAAACAAGAAAATTACATGCAAAATTAAAATTAATATAAATCAGGGAGAAATATTCTTAGAATTGTTTTTTTTGTTTAAATGTTTTTTATCTTGTCCTACATCATCTGTCAGGTGAGAGGCGATGAAGTCATTCGCAATCATTTGTGTTAACAAATTTATATCTGCGAATCTGTTGGCGGATTTACCGAATAATTTCTCTTTTACCAGCAATTGTACCGTTGATTGCTTTTTGTCTGTTTGCATCATCACTCATCTTCTTTTATTTGTCACAATATCAATTCTTTATAAAATAAATAATTTTTTATTGTCTGCTGCTTCTTAGAATCTGTTGTTCTGCAACTTACTTATAAATTATAATTTGAAATGCGGCCTAATCAAACTGTAATGTTTGTACAAAGTATTTGCGGCGTGTCCTCAATGAGATTTTAATACATTTACATTTCGTTGTATATTACTGACATTCTTTGAGTTTCTTCTGGTGGCCATTTCTTGCCTCTAATAGACAAATTGACAACGAAACTGATGTGAAGAAAACGCGCACAGCTATCCAACACACCAGTGAAAATATGACAGAAGTATGTTTGCAGTTTGTCCTTAATAACCTTACTTTTATATAATAACGCCATCTGGTGTCCAATATAAAATGAAATTTTCCAACTATAGGCAACCATATTTACACCGTAAATATATATTATCCCGTTTTCTTGAAATGGCACACATTTAAAAAGGTTAATGGCGCATTCAACGCGAGAATACTCGATTTTGACACACCGAACAATAATGGCAATCAATCGTATGATTTATACTCACTCGCGAGGTGCGAGGTGTTACGAACGACTTGGCGCACAACAATTCATCTCAGCTTATATCTCCTTCGTATATCTACATTACTTAACACCTAATCCATCAATTTCCTTTGGTGCGTGTGCATTCGGACAGAACTAGTCTCAAGCCACTCACGCACGCGCACAACTGTATCTGCGATTTTTGCCTTTGACGAAAAAAAGTGTACCAGATAGCTGGACCGCCTGGCAGATAGAAAAGTAATGTAAATTGTTTCAAGGCTTCGAACGCCGGTTGCATCACTAAGATTCATCACGATTCTTCACTATTATGCATCATTATTGTTACGAAAATCCACTGTTCCGGATGCATATTTAGATAAAATAGTTTTCGATCCAGACGCGGATTTTATTATTTAACGATTGTAGTATGTTAGTTTATGAGTTGGTTGATATTTGAGTACATCTCTGTGTTTTATTGTTATTATTATTGCTATTACTTTGTATGGAAGAAAATCGTGCGTGTCAAACCGCTTCATTCTTGTTCGCGAGCGAGCACACTCGATTCGGTAACCGTTTAGCCATCATCCAAAGTGATTGCGGGTCTAATTGCCGCATCGGCAACAACCGTACGAATGAATTTTACACGCTTGAGGTGGAAACGGTGCGCTGGCAACTTATGTTTTTTTTTAACAAATTACTTTGCCTATGTGTTTCCTAGAGTGGTTAATTTTTATTATTATTGTCTTTGCATGAACTCGTAATTAGCGTTAGCAAGAGTTGATATTGATGATACTTTACTCTTGCATTGCATTGCACGATGATGATAATGATGATGACGCGTTGACCGAAATATTAAATGTGGAAACGCTCGGAATAGTTGCGTTACGCGCGCGCACTTTATCCGCACCGCACGCGAGAATTATTTTATTTAAGTCTCGTCGGCGCGCAGAAAACTATGCGGAAGAGTGTGCGCAGTGCATGTGTGAGCATTGTGTGCCATCATACAAGGTGTTCGCCTAATTGCGGGGCGCTTTCATCTCTTTTGATCAGCGCTTTTTCTATTGTGTGACAAACACGCCGACTCACACGATGACTACATTCCAATTCCATCATTACGCATTCATTCGGCATGTTTCTCATTCTTTCACACCTTGTGGTGCGTTTGTGTGCGCATATGTTTTTCTCATTTTGCGGTACATTCGCCGCGCGAGATTATGTCATCGTGCTTGAATTAATTGACGGAGTAATTTAGATTTGAAATATTTAGTTGAATATATACGATTGTTGTTTGAATGTACGATTGTTCAATTAAGCGTGTAAATACCTTGAAATTTCAATTAATAGCACGCTATTTGAGAGGATTTGCAAAATGTAAATAAATCCTGATTGGAAGATCGAATGGAATAAACTATTTGAACATCTAACATGTCTTTTAACTGTGAGCCTTGAAACACGCAAAAAACTTACGTAATTTGTTTATTTGAGAATACATGATGTACGTGTGTATGTGTGTGTCTAGCGGGGACATTGTTCCAGTTCACATTGAATTATGTTTGTTCCTACATATTTATTTCTGCTAGCAAGTAATTAGTACCATAGTTTTTGTTTTGTTTGTTTCAGGTGTGTACACGATGATTTGAATCCTTGCCCTTCAACATTTCAACATGGTAATGAAATTAATTCATTGTATGTATGTATGCTATTTGTGGGGTCTAAAACTCAACCGAATTTGATGAAATTTGCATAAAATCTTCGGATTAACCTAGCTGGTAATTCTGTGAAGTTTGACACCGAAAATATTACTCGAAGGGTGTGAAATACCCGATTGAAGTTGTTATGGGAGTTCAATTATAATTATAGATCTGTAATTCGTATCTAGATGGCGCTATAACACGGCTCTGACTTAACATTTTGCCCCCTGGTGAATTAATCACTTTTGTTTCTTAGAAAATGAATAGCTGTTTATTTAAATATCGATTTTATCCAACTTAACTGCCGATTTTTAAAAATCGTTTAAAAATGAGTTTGGTCTGTTTGCGCACGTGGCTAATTGACATGTTGGCTGTGGGCCAATGAGCGGCGGTGGTGAATAATGCCGCGCCAACCTTTCGGGACGATCGGCTTTTCCACTCGACTTCATCGCCGCCACACCGCCTCATAAGTTTCGCAGATCGTTCGTGAAATTTAAGGTTTTTCCGCGCTGTAAAACTCGCTTGTATTCCAAGGCGAAATGCGGCACATCCTAGAAGTAGACAGTCTTACTAGACACAACAAAACATGCGACAAGTACAAGTATACAAAGTGTAATGAAGTTATGTGCTTTACTAGCATATATACTAATATTCGTACAAGTATTGAAGAAATTGATGTAGGCAACCAAACTTACAATTTAGAAACTACAAATTTATTTATTGTATTTTCATATTGTATATTATATATTATTTCATATTGTAGATATGAATAAATTTGACGCAGTATACGAACTTGAGTTATTTGCGAATTTAATTTCGAAAACGTTGATTTTCCAATGAATTACAAGCTGCTAATTAAATTGGACACTTGCCATGTGTGACAGGCGATGCATTAAATCATGTGCAACTTTAAAGAATATGAATGAATGGAAGATCAAAGATATTAAATTAAAACATCATCATGTTTTTCTTCTTTCTAATTTTTTACCTTTTAAGTTACAGATTTCTATTTGAACTTGGTTTATTGCATAATACAATCAGAAATAAAATTTAATTTTGGTATCTATTACATTTTGGATACTCACATCCTATGTAATAATGTAATGGCGCATGTAAAACCATAAATAATTGCAATCGTCGGTGAACATGAAAGATACGCGTGTACGAGGTACTTACCTACTCTATCCATAGTTGTAGGTATGTATATTTAGAATTTCGATTATAGAATATTCAAAAAACCTCAGCCCAACAGATATCTGGGTCATAAGCCTCAACGTTTATTATGCGATGTGTTTACGTTTTATTTACGTCTATCGTGTTGTGTAGCATAGCACAATGAACGTTTAAATATAGGTTAAAAAATTATATTTCTCAAAAATATTTAATATTATATCCGTCTATAGAACTTAACAGGAAGGAAAAGCATAATCGGAATTTTTTTATTTAATTTGGCGGTTTTGTTTAATTTTTTTTGTTTGGCGAAGTTGTAGGCGAAAAAAAATGATGATTGTTGAGAGTAAAATTATTTTCAACCTTCAATGTCTACATTGACTATGTCGAGGACTCGCTTCGCCAAATATTCGCTCGGAATTTCGTTCATGGTTCTTCTACAAATAGACAAACCCAAAATTTTTGTCATTTTCAATAAAAAAAGAATTAGTTATTTTTTATTTGCCCCGATTTCAATTACAAAGTTGCAAGTTTATAATGCGAATTTACCGCAATAATTTACTATACAGACATTACGGTACATTTTTTTGTGTACATCATGTTTTGCGTGCATGTTGGGTCCCCATGGTCCCTCGAAAATATGGCACACACAATGTTTGTTTAGCGGCCGCCAACAATGAGCAGTGTAGTAGCCGCGGCTAATTTGCGCGCTCGCGCCCCACTGTCGATTTCCATTGTGAAGGCGCATTTATTGTGTGGTGTTCGCGGCCGCGAGTGGGGCACCAGCCGAGTGTTGGCCATCAAGTCAACGTCAGTACGCGCCGCGACTTTATGCCAGTCGTACGCGAGTCATTGCATTGCGCGAGAGACAAAACTTTCAAAAGCAAAAAAATAAACATTTTACATTTTCATATCATCCAAACATTTAAGGAAAGATGTGAATTTAAGGATTTATTCAGTGTGCATTGAGTGTTAGAAGTGTATTGTGAAAATTGTAATTTTTAAACGGATTATTTCTGTGCGTGCCGAAAAAGTGGAATAAAAGGCACTCGCAGTCGTTAGCGGCGAAACGGCCAACATTCAAGCCGGCGTAAATAAGGTAACACTATCGCTGTTTGCGTATAATTAGATTTTCGTATTACGGCCTGCCGAAATTGTAGAAACGCGCCGGCGGTTGCATGCGTGCCACCGGCACTTACCTACAAATGCATTAAGTCTATTCAAAAATAATTACCATTACACAATCATAGAATATTTTATAAAAACATAAAAATATATTCAATCATTTAATATGTTTTTCTTCAAAAAAATTATATTTCCAATTGTTTAAGATGTTTGCGTAGTTTGTGAAACATGTAGTGTAGGTGCCGGTTTATTGCTGACTATTTGCGTCAGTGTAATTTTTAAATTCCATCGCTAATATGCTTCCATCTCGCCGGGCGTACCTACGTAAGTACATGTGTAAGTACTCAAATAGATTTTCAGAGAAGTCTTCATTTCACATATTGTCCAGCTTTATCTGACACAGATTCCGCTACACCAAACTAATTTAAAACTCTTCGTACTTAGCTCGTTAAGCAAATACGCAATAAAACCAGCGTTGTTCAAACAAAATAAAAACTTTTTTAACGAGCCAAAATACTTTAATGGTATTTATTGATTTGATTGATCAACACTTTGGCACTTTATCTTACACCAATAATATATAATTTTTAATGTGTGTGCGGGCGTTTCGCAAATATTTACACGCCACGTTGAGATTTATGAGTTTTTTCTTGTTTTTTTTTCTTTTTCTGCCTGTTGATTCAACATTAACGCATATATAGTGTTGGTTATGTGTGTATGTGTGTGTTGTTGGAGTATTCTAGTCACAGTTCGCACTTGATGGACTCAATTGAATACGAATCTATTTGTGCCGCGCCGGCGACGAAATTAACAATAGCGAACAGCGAACTGTTGCGTAGCGCTGTGGGTATAGATAGATAGGTAATTTATTAATAACGGTCCCGCCGAAATCGTGACTCCTGCGAGCAATATTTGCCTTTGGTTTGCCTTTAGACTCGGTCGCGCCTCGGCTTTTTTTGGCCACGTACTGGCTATATTTATGCGCTTCCACTGGTTTCGGAGGACGCGCTAATCACATTTTGGGACGATTGATAAATTTAGTCAATGCAAATTTACTAGGTATTTAGTAGTGCCTATATTCATAAATCATGATGGAGTTATTTATTGGGCAATGAATAATTTTGTTTGTTTTGGGAATTAATTTGCTTAAGGGGATTTTATTTCGCGAATAGATAAATCAGTTAAGTAGCGGAGAAAGTTGTACATTATGGGCTGAGCATAAATTGTGGCTTAGAGAATAAGTACTTAAGTGAATTTAGCAACAAGGTTAATGATTTTTATTTTTGTATACTTTTTTGTTATTTAATGAGAAAATAACAATTATAATCATTTAATGTGCGAAATACGTTAAAAAATTTAATTTAATTTAGAGAAATGAAAATTTTTGTTATTGCACTTTAACGCCATCTCAATTTGACTTAGATAACTATTACTACGATTTAATTGCCATATCAATTTTCAGCCCTTATTTAACACCTTTTTAGTTATATTTTTGAAACAAAAATTAGCCTACATGCTTTTCCTTAGTCAAAAATATCTCCATACTAAAATTTATCAAAATTGCCTAAGTGGTTTTAGCATAAAAGCGTCGCAAACAAACATGCCAACTCTTATTAACATTTAAATTATTATAGGATAAGATAATGTGTTACAGCTAAAGGTAAAATAGTTTATTTTATTTATTTTAGTTTATTTATTGATATATTGTTAGCAAATATTATTTAATCATTTATTTAAGGATTTATACCGAACATTCAAAACTCTATTTAATTTTTTTTTTAATTCTTTAAGTATTATACTTATTAGAATTCTTTGAATGGTTGTCTTTTCTAAATTATAATACAGTATACTTATACACTACTATAATATATAACTCTTGTTGGACTTGATGTTAGTTGTGTATTGTTTGAGCAGAAATGAAACTTGTCTCGAATTCCCTCCACACTTTGTGCGCGAGATGAAGCAACGGCAACGCTTCTCTAGCAGTAGTAGTTGCTTGCGGATGGCCCTAATTACTCTGTACTCTTTGATGCTATCGATACCGGGTGTTCCCAATAGCACAAAGCCGACAATAAAAACGAATCACAAAAATGAATCAACCTAGAACCGTCAAGTGTGAATTAATAGTTTTACCGCGCACGTAATTTAACCGGCTTAAGTTAAGACGCTAAGCAAGAAAATTGTTTGGTAAATTTTACCTCACATTGTACTTTTCTTCGACGTTAACGACCGCCACACGATGATGATATTTCCGTTCTTCATCATAATTTTTTTTTCGCTGCTTCCAACTCTCGCCCGATGATGAAATAGATTCATCTGCAGATATCTCGGCGTACTCGTGTAATGTAATAACACTCGCTGACCGAAACACAAGCAGGCCACAGTCTATGACTGTGATTGTCAATAGATGTGGGTCACTGCAATAAATCGTAATTATTAAGATGTTCGCCGCGATTCCATCACAACTACGATATTACGTGTTCATTTTGTTTCAAGTAGACAAAAATAAAAACACGCAAAAAAAGAGAATTGAAACAGTTGGGGTTTGATTTATGGTGGGATCAAATTGCAATCGCGATAATCATCGCAACTTATGATAATGATGTGTTAGGTGTTTAGGCATTTTCTTCGTTTTCATCCACAGCGGCCTGATTGTGTATTCTTCGCGCACGCTCCTCGCAGAGTTTATGCAATGATCCTTGCTGGCAATCGATTGAATCGCAATTGCGTTGTGGCCAGCGCGATCCAAGATGCGTGCCTTAAACATCCACGCTTACGCCTCGCGCATAATAAATCGCAATTTGTTGGCGAACGTAGCCACAAACCATCATCCAATCGTTCTATAGATATATAGAGAGTATTCGTCTTTGAAGCGTTGGCAAACCAGCTCGCATCAAAGACCTGCGCGCAACTGCACACAACGGTGATTACGAATGACGATTTTAAATTATTGTTATTTCTTATTTAAATTATATTGATAAATACATTTATTGCCTCGTTGACGATTGCCTGATTGTTTGAAACTAAACATAATTCATTGCTTAGGCAATATTTAAAAATTGAAAATTTGTGGTTGTTTAAGTCTTCTTTGTCATCGAGTGTGTGGAGATGAACGCACGTAGTGAGGTGCCCGCGAAAAGCAGCACAATCATCATCATCATCATCATCGGCGGCTCGCAACGTGGTGTGAAGTTCAAGGCAATAATAAATTATTTAACAATTGCGTCATGTTTGCGAGTGGGAGCAGCGTGTAGCGGCGATTATTTTCGAATGGGACACATTTGTGTTTGGAAATCTTCTTTTGTCTGATTCGCAATTTGTTTTCGTCTGCTTCAGCTTCATTTAAAAGTCATTTAAACGATCAAAACAAAATACACGTGTATTAGTAGATAATGTATAGGATTTAAAATACATTCATGGTAGGTGACGTAATTTTTCTTAATTTTGAAGATGTAAATTGAAAGAAATTTGTTTCAAAATGTAATTTGAGTGAGAAAAAACTTCTTCTGCGTGTAATTTTTGCATGTAAGACAATTTAAAATCCATTAGCGATTTATATATTTTACAATTGCGCAAAATAATTTTTTTAAAATCTAAAAAATTACCGTATGCTGTGGTAACTGTTTGCCATTCCTGTTATTTCCTCATATCTGTTATTCTACTGTTCTATTATTGCACTTTTCAACGCATATTTCAACTTTCAACATGAACGATATCGACTTTTATTTGCTTTCGTTTTTACAGTATTCTATCACGCATAATTACACACATACTCTACTTTTTGTGCTGATAAATTTGCATATTTGTATTATTGTGCGCTGTTTTTCCCTCTTGTTGCTCCTTTGTGTTGTGCACAGTACGTAATTGTGCGTTTTATCCAGTTTCTGCACAAAAAGCACTCCGAAGGGGAATCGCTGGCGCGCACTGACCGTGCTTCCGGTATGTTCCGGCCTCAACAGCTGCTAATGCACGATATTATTACACATTTTAACTCGTTTTTGCTCTTCCCTACGACGCGAATACCAGAAAAGTTTCACTTTTTATGCGTTTCTCGTAATCCCGCTCAGAAATCTTTATGAATTCTTACACTTTTTACGGCTTTTTAATACCGATTTCAATGGAACGGAAAAATTTCGACTCGTAAACGAAATTTTCTAATAAGATAGTAAAATCTATTTCAAACCGGGGCATCTCAACGCGGTGTCGCATTCGAAAACACAATGAAAAGTGTTTGTGGACTTTCCTCTGCTCATGTTAACGACGCGACGTGAAACGAAATCTCGTAAAATATTATAGTTAATCTGTATTTGTGTACGGCGCGTAAAATTAACTTCACATTCTCGCGTTTCGGGCGTGTATGCTACATAAAAATTAATGCTAAATCAGACACGTGTACACACTGCGCGCCGTGCTTGAAACAATAACGCGTTAACAAAAGAAATAAAACGCAAAACAGAAATATCACAGAGAGTTATAGATGCAAAACCTGCATTCATGTGTCGACTGGTTTATATTTAGTTTTAATGTGGAATAACAAAAAATTAAATGCGCCTCAAGGTGAAGGATTAAGTTTTTATTTATTGGATGTTTAATAATTTGCGAAATTGCTGCAAATTATAGTGATTTTCACTTCAATCACGAATAAATCAGATTTTATTTTGCGTTCTACCTGCTGCAAGTCACGTAAACCAAGACTTATTCTATTTTTATATTTTATTCAATCTAATAACTTGTGGAAAGCTTTAAATCTGAATTTAGTTTACGTTAAAGTCTGTTTTAAGTTAAAAGTTGAGTGAAGTTGAGTTGTGTTATATGTTACTGAGTTACAACAAGCAGATACGTGTTTCAGTGGTGTTGCTGACTGCTGTAATGTATAGAAATGTTTAGGTATTTGATTAGTTAATGTTGGAGCTCGGATCTAATCGCAAGTGCAAGTATTAGTGGACAAGCCAAGCGGCAGCAACGCGTTACGCACGACATGCGAACATGTGACATCATTATTTGCATTACACACATTACAAACATGGCAGTTTGCGGAGCGATAAATTAAAATTTCGCGGCGGTAATGTGACGCGAACTCGGGGATATTGTATTCTGCGGCGTGCTAACTTTTCCAAGGCGATTGTTCTTATCACTCGCGGAGTCTAAACAATGTTTGAGTATTAACCATATTGTAATTGTTTATAACGCTTTCATAGAAGATTATTTTGGCATTATTTGATTAACAAATAAATAATGTGCACTGATTTTTATTTTTGTTTGTTTGTGGTGGAAGACGTTATCAATGGTTTTATTAATGGAGTCAATTAAATTTTTTATTACTATTGAGAAATTTTTTATTGGTCTTATTTTAATTTATATGGAATACTCGTATACCAAGTATGAATTGTGTTATCGGAGGAAAACGGGCGACAAGGTTCAACCGAAATCCAAAATAACGCGATATGAACAGCAGCGAATTTGCGAACGCTTATCGTGAATGTCGAGCGTGTATAAATGAACACATTTGAGTGGAACTAAAGATAACGAATTGACTCGTTAACTATGACTTAACGACATCAATTTGTATATGCTACATTTTTTGTTTACGTATCGCATATGTTAAAAATATAAATATTTATTATCGGAAGGTATTAGATTCATGTTGATGCAAATAGAAATGTTGACGTATGGAATTTATTTGATTTTTTTCAATGGTTTTCTGGTATTTAATTGATTTGCATTTAATTATGACGAGGATGCGCCGCGCTATGTTGAGTTGAGTTTGTTGATTTCGTCCTCCATACAACATTCGTCTGATTTATCGCTATTGACGACATTCCGCTCGAGGTTCGAATGTTTTTCAATCATCAGATTGCATGTCATTCATTAACCAGTAACTTTCTGACGTGGATGGATTTAGATGTGCGCGTGGTGAACATATTAACTTTTCATTAATGTATTTAATTTATTGTTTAAGTTATTTTGAAGACTATTGTGAATTTTTTTATGAATAATCATGGTGTTTAAATTTGACGAGTGTATGAAAGGTTTTTAATTATAGTTTTTAATTAATTACTCGTAAACTAATTAAGTTACAATAATAATCTTTGCAGAATTATAATTAGTATTAAATTCTGATTCTACATCCACAAAAGTTTTATTGGTTTTAGTTATGAATCAAAAGTTATAAAACAATTTGTGTACATTTTATTGGATTTTTTTAATGTCCAAATTTAATTGTTTATAACTTTTTCTACAATAATAAGATAAATACAATTTTCCACTTTTAGATGTAGAATTTAATTCCGAATCAATTTTTAAAAGAATCATATTTCTACCTCAAATAGTTTTCGAGTTATTAATTAAAAACTAAAACATTTCATCTGCATCTCCATGAAAATTTTTAAAAATTCAAATTTCATCTGATACTGACACATTTATTTTAGTATATGTATCGCTAGGTTAATTTGATTTATTTACATAAATTTCGTGTCTGGATTTATCACCTGACCAAAACGAGGTAGCCTCTGCTTCTCTCTACTTTGAATTTAATAATACGTTTCCGTGTTTATTTGATTTGTTTGTTTGTTATGAATTTTAATCGAGTACCGTTATTAAATAAAACACGCGACCAGAACTCAAAGTAAAATCTTACCAAAATATTATATTTATTATACACATATTTATCTTCTGTTACATGTGGTTGAATTATTATTATTATTATTATTAGAGGAGTTAACTCACAGAGACTATATTTGTGCATGTTGTTTATGTTGCAATATTTAATTAATGATATCCGATAGCAGTTGCGGCACACACAACTCAGCTTTTATCTCTTCTTGAGCATCGTGCACTTACGTTGACACATTTTCTTTCCTGTTCGTCGTAGATACTCTGCGAGTGATCGTATATTATGTGATTTTGCTATTAGTTCCTAATCAGCTTCGCAGTGACAGTGTGTCTTACAATGGTTAATGTTCCATACTATAGATTAAATTAATTACAAATATACTCAATTAATTTACGGTTTTTTTTTATTTGACATTAATTGATGAACACCTAATACCTAAATGAGGCTATGAATATTAATTGCCTTTAAATATAATATTTTATTCACTGTTATTAATTCGCGATACTATAAATAGATGGCGCCACTAATTATACTTTATGCCTAGTGTTGCAAAGAATAACAAAATGATTAACTATGTGTACAATTACAACTATGTGCATTCCGAGTGATTTGTTTATGCAATTTAGATACGCGCATTGCGTGACATTGAAAAAAGAAGTTTAAACTGTATTTGATTGCTTGTCAACTCGTGCTGAATCTAAGCAACATCATAATATTTACACTCGCAATCGTTACGACGATTGGAAACTGCGCATTTCCATCGCCGGCTTCAGTTTACAACAGCATCGTGTGTCATCATAGTTGCGATTTTATTAGCGATACTTTATATGCGGCCGTTTATCGCGGTGATTATATTTTTAAACAATGTTATCGGAGCCTGCCAGTTGCGGTGATTTTTTGTTTTATTTGCATGCGCGCTCGCATATTGTGCCATTTTAAAATCACTCTATTAACTATATAATTTTATGATTTGCTCTGCGATATTTTAAACTGCGCAGAATTTTTTAGGAATTTATTAATTATTTTGGGAATAATAGAGATGTTATTATAAATGTGGTTTTAGATGATTAAGAATTAAATTATTTAATATGTTATGTTGTGTAGTTTGAAATAAGTTGAAATCTATCTATAATATAAAAATGAATTGCAAAATCTGTTGGTAAGCGGATAACTCAACAACGCCTAGACCTATTTTGACAATTATTTTTTTTAAATGTTTATCCAAGTCCAAGGATGGTTTTAACGGCGAGAAAAATTCGAATAATTGCCGGGGAAACCTCAACCACAGCCCTTTTCTATAGGATAAAAGTTGGCATTAAGATTCAATCATAGTTATAGTCAAATAGTTGAATCCGAGATGGCGCGCTGAAGTGAATTATTAGCAATTCTTTATATAATTAATTCATTTAAAATAAAATTGCGAATCTTATTAATAGAATTGACACATACTATGTCTAGAACAAGAGAGTAAAAACGAATTACATTTTTATTAATTTTTGAAAAAGGAAATTGTCATAAATTGCTTTGTTTTGTAACTTTTGTATCCCCAAAGGCGATTTTCAATTTAAATTTCTATATTTATTAAGTTCCAACTAATTAAGTAATTATTTCTTAATAATTTTGTGCTGAAAATAATGTTTTTAGAAAATAATAATTAATAAATGAAACTTTTTGCCAATTTTCATAAATCTCTGCGTTTATAGGCAATAAATTAAAATTCATTACGAAGTCCGCCGTCATACAATCGCGCAAATTATGATAGTATTGATCCATAAATACGACGACTCGCGCTCATTAATTGAAATGTTCTTTATCGCATGACGATGATATTTTTATATGGCACGAAAAGAAATTCAATACGCGAAGTCCAATCAATGACGATTGCGCGTGTGTTTCGTAAGTGGATAAATGCGCTCGATTCGCGACACAAACACACACACACACATGAGCAAAAGGTAGAGATGCAGAAAAAGAAACAGAAGACGCAAAAAAACGGTTCGTGCTTTGCCAAATTTGGTGCGAAAAATGCATTTTTTAAACTGCGCCGCACACACATCGATACGCGCGTATTGAGCGCGTATATAAAACTACTCGTGTTGTTTTAGTATTATCCAATATCGGGTGTATTTATTGGGTAAACCGTATTTGTTGCGCTTGTGCTCTGCAGTCGTGTTCGCGATGTGTCTGTCGGTCGGTGGCTGGTTGTCGCGTTGTCTTTGCGCTGTCTCGGCTGTCGTGCGCACTTTGCATTTACACGCCGCGCGCTCGCCTCATTTGCATACTTGGACTCGTCGTACTTTTAAACCAATTAATACGTTTAAGGTTCGATATTTCACGTTTGCTGTGGCTATGCGTTTTTTTTTTTCTGCAGCGCGGTGAGTGAGCGACAGTTTGCGATGCTCGTACGCGTCCAGCGCGTTTATTGAGACGCATTCGGGTGACCATATTCAGGTGCACACGAGGCTAATTTATGAATTGCCAATGCGATGAATAAATAAGTGTCAAAAAGTTACGGCTACATAAAGTTTACTCATGCGAAATTACTTTTTACTTAAAATTTTTATCTTTAAAGATGAGAATTTCAGAAGAAAAAATATATTTTTGGTTATTACGTGAAAACTAATTGAAGTAGGGTTGTAATTCTTCCGGATATAGCTTCCCAATTAAATTCGACATCCAATATTGTAAAAATATTTTTTATTAGATTGTTGCACAAAAAGTTATAAACATTTAAAGTTGATTTTTTAGTAAAAAAGTGAAAATTGACTTAAAATGTTATGTAATATTTGATAAAATTATGTTATCAAGCAAATATTTAGAATTACATAATTGTACCTTAATATCAAATAGATTTTCACCAAAAATATTGGTTTAAATTAATTTGTTTTTGAGTTATTAAATAATAATTTAATTAATCTCATACTTTCACATACGAAAGTATGATTATACTCATTAATTAATTACTCGGGAACTGTTAATGATAAGCTGATTATTTTTTCACTCCTAGATTAAGAATTAAATTACACCCATAGCAGTTTCAAAATTATATAAATCAGATTATTAGTTATAAAGTTATACTCAATTAAAACTAAATTTTTAAAAACTCAATTCCGAATGGAATTGTATCGAATCTAAATAAATAAAAGTTTTCCGTGGGTTGTAATCCTTACAATCAATCTGTTTGACTTTCATAGCATCGTGCTAATTGTTATTGAGTCGAGCTGGTAGACTTACGTAAGTTTTAATTGATGCCTGTCGTTGTAGCGCACAAAACAAAATTAACGTCTAGTGTTAATATCAATGCTTTGCACGTGGGTTGTTTACCCATACCGTTATTAATTCGAATCATAATGAACTCAATGACAACTAATAAAAATAACAACGTGATTGCAAACGAAACGAGGACGAGTTTTGGTACGCTCTACGTGTATGTATGTGTACTCTTATTGAATTGTCGATTTGTTCCACATTTTTTGCGTCTGTGTCGTCGCATTTGCGCTAAATTCGGTGCAAGTCGTTGACCAAAAACGCAGAGAAACGCCGAAAAGTTACAGTTACCTTTTGTTTATAGCTGACAGCTGAATGTATGTGTGTGTTAAACTTTTTGTCCACGATGTCACACACTACAATTGCGTACTGAATATTTTGGGTGGCCTTAAAATTATGTATCGCGTTTAAAATTGAAACAAAAAGACCTTTTGAGAATTATACTCGTAATTTTTTGCGTTATGTGTATTTGTAGGTAGATAGACAACATACGCGGATTAATGCATGGCATAAATCGTTGTAATTCCAACAAATGCTTATAATTAAAACGGGCAGCGTGGAGCGTAATGAAAACTAATGAAAATTGAAGGATTAGCGCGCGCGCGCACTCCTCAAAGGCGTCATCCGCTACCGCTGGCCGGCCGATGGTAATTTATGTCGACGCGACGATTTAATCGAAGCGCGTTTAACGCCAATTAGATGATCGTTTAATTTAACCGTTCTTTTCCTGTCGTCGCAAATCACATTGCGTTTGGTTTTGTTTGCACTTGGCATATGTGTGTGTCAATATTAATTTAATAAATTTTTTTGGTGTCGGGGTCATATTTTAATTAAATTAGAAAAATAAACAAGTAAAATTGTATTTTACAAGTTTAATTTTTATATAATTAATTTTGCTTTAATCATATGGCGGTATAATTAATTCTGTAAGGAAATTTTTATTTTAATTTTCATCTCTTATTTTACACTCTTCAACGCATATTTGTGCGACAAAAAAGGCACTCATTTCTTTTTCCATGATATTAACTATTTCTATACAATATTTAATGGAAATTGGTTTTGTGGTTTTTGCGATAAAACGTAACAAACAAACATACAAATTAAAATTTGCTTTTATAATATTAATGCGTCTGCATTTTTTGAAAATTATTTGATATTTTATTATGTTTCACATTCCAGACAATTTTTCACCTATTATTAACATTAAATGTAACATTTTGTATGTTGCTAAATGAAAGTAATTTTTGCTATAATAATAAACCCGTAGGTATTAGTTTTATGATGGATAAGGTGTTGAATAAAATAATTTTACCGTTGTTTATGCATTTTGCACTTTGCTGTCCACGACTGCGGAGAAATAATTAAAATATAACCTTGTCATAGTTGCATGCGACTATAACTTCTCGCACGGTTTCCAGTTTCAAAAGCCGGGTGTGCACAATAATATTTGCCCATACAACAATTTTGAAAACACATCTAAACACTTAAAACATAAAAAATAAATTCCACAAATATTCATTGCCTGACGTGCTAAATACTAATAGAATTTTATTTTTTGTTTTTGGTCATAAAATTAAATTTTATGCGTTTATTTAGTTGAATATTACTACTTTGTATAATGTAATATAATATTCGATAAATCTTGTTTTCTTAATATTTTAATCTCGCTCTCATTTGCATACGGAATTTACGACTTTTCGCGCTTTTTATCAAATTTTATCGACGAATTATTGCGCGCCGCGTTTCTATATCAGGTGTTTCATTCATTTGGTTCATTCATACATTGCGCCCGAACGCACATTTTCAGCATGTGTGCGGAGGATTTATGCGTCGCCGCATTTCCACACTTTTCTTTCGCCGTTTCGCGCACGTTCGCGCGGATTCGAATGTGGCACGCGATGCGAACCGGTTGCGCGCTCCCGGGCCGCGTCCAGACGCGACGGACAGACACACCGATTGAAATTTATGGCGCATACCGTAGTCGATAATGTATCACCCATTTTTTCACACCACACGGTTATTTATAAACCGGGGGCATTCGGGGCCGGTGCAACATTCACCGCTCGGCGCGGCGCGATGGAAAATTATTAGGTATTAACACGCCCAAAAATGCGGTAGCCTTAATATTACAATATTTATAGGCATTTAGTCGCGGCTCACACCTCTTGGGCCACTAGAGGTCTAGTGCAATCTGGTAAATATAGAAAGAAAAGCCTACTCGATGTCCATCAACAAATTAAGTTGAATTTGAAGCAGTTTTATTGAGTTATGACTGGAAAACAACTTGAAATAAAATTTTCAACAAATCCATGACTCATCATAGTCTAAATCTAAAATATAAAAATGTATCGCAAAATCTGTTGGTAAGCGCATAACTTAAAAACGCCTAGACCAATTGGGCCAATTATTTTTTTAAAATGTTTGTTAAAGTCCAAGGATAGTTTTTACGGCGAGAAAAATTCGAATAATTGCTGGGAAAACCCTAAAGACAGCCCTTTTCTATAGGATAAAAGTTGGCATTGAGATTCAATCATAGTTATAGTTAAATAGTTGAATCCTAGCTGGCGCGCTGAAGTGAATGATTAACAATTCTTTATATAATTAATTTCTTTAAAATAAAATTACGAATCTTATTGATTGAATTGACACATACTATATCTAGAACAAGAGGAACGAAGTCGCGGGCAAAAGCTAGTTTTAAATCAATATTTAAAAAAAACGTACTGTATGTTGTTAATATACAGTTGCATATATATTTATGTCCGATAAAATAGGTTTATCTATTGTACTCGTTGGCCATGATGCAGTTTCCTCGATAGGTGTGTCCCCTGTGTGATATATCTCATCTCGAAGCTTATTCTATACTTAGTTATTTTTTATTCTTTGCTCCTAATGTCCCGATATAATGCACATTCGAGATGCAACGATTTCGAACCTACTTCCACGTATAATACGTATAATACTCATTGTAACTGATGCCAAGGATGGCCCCATGTGCGCGGAGAATATAGGTAAAGATGATAAATGAATATGGCTGGCTGGAATATCGAATTAAATCGTGAATGTTTGGTTTACGATCGCACGTACGCGTGCGCGCCGAGCTAAGTTGGTATTTGACAGTGGTTTTATCTTTTTGTGAAACGGTACATTTGCTGGATTAGCGTCTCGGGCGTTTATTCTCGGCGGGTTGGAAAACATAAACTTTAAACTAAACTAGTTTTTTTTTCTATTTAAGTTAAGTTAAGTTGAGGTCGTGACTTGATGGGTATGCAAATTGAATTCGATTGTTTTGTGATGTGCTGATGTAATGTTTAGACTGCATGGGTAATGATGAAGTGTTTTGAGATTTGTTCAAGAAATTAAAGTGAATAAATAGCTACTAGTTACAGCTAATTATAGTTTTTTTGTAAGAAAAAAATGTTTAAATTCCAGAGGATAATGATTTGAGTTGAGGTATATATGCCGAACATGATAAATTATGTATTTGTAGAATACAATTTTTTTAGTAATTTTTTGAGTGAAAAATGTTCAAACACGCAGAGCATAATGTTTTGAGTTGCGGTATATGAGGCGAACATAGTAAAATATGCATTTATAGTTGTAGTAGTTGTTGAATCTTGTAAAATTGTATGTTTTATAAGAAATGCGCAATTCTCTCGTGACATTTGTAATTCGTGCTGATTGCTATGTGGAATAGTAATGATGGATAAACAAAACATTGCAATGCGGCGCGCGACGTGTTGGTGCGCTCGTTAGAAATTGCGATTATGGCGTGTTCTGAGATTCTGACGCGATCGACGCGAACGATAAGAACTAGCTGCACGATTACAGGTAGATGTCTTCAACCATCACAATATGAGTAAAATAAGTAAGACGTATTTGCAGAATGAGAATATCTCTTGAGACACTGCGTGTTGGTATTACTTATATTATGATTTCATTGAAGCACTTTTCTTAAATTGTCGTAATCTGGGTCGTCAACACTATTGTGAAATGGCAACGTGTGATGGAGAGCAATGTAGTTTTAATGGTTTTTCTTCCGTTTTTGATGTTGTTGATGGTGGCCGGTGATGAGCTTCCTAGTGTCGTGTCGGAATTCTAGTGAGAAAATGTTGCAAAGATCTCTTTGAGAACAGAAGATGAAAAACGTTAGGTTTACCGTAGAAACGAAGATGAAAAGCAATGTGCGGCATACTATTCACCTGCGCTAGGTGGTAAGTACTTACGTACTTTCTTTGATCTCGTTCCAAGTGTGCTTGAACGCAAGTAGTCTTAATCTTGTGTCTAGTGGCAAAAAGCGCGACCAGTGTATAGTCGATGAGTACATGGTGAACATATAGGGTTGCCAGATATTTGTAAATTTTTGAAGAAAATGTTTATTTCTAAGTTTTACTAACAATAATTTTGGTTGTCTAGCTTTTAAAACTTTTCATTTTAGTTTAAAAGACATAAAAATGCCTATAATTAAACTTTAGCGCCATCTAGGTTTGAATTTTAGTACTATAATTATAATTAAGTCCCGATATTAACTTTAATATTGTATTTGACACCTTTATAGCACTATTTTTAAGATAAAAAGTTGCCTAAATGCTATTCCTTGGTCAATATTACTTCGATATCAAAATTTATCCAAATTAATTTAGTAGTTTTTGCGTGAATACGCCACAAACACACAAACTCTTATCCGCTTTTTTAATTAGAATTTTGTCAGTTATGCAATTTATGATATTTAATTTTATATTTTTAAATCTTTATTTTTTTACTTCTGGTAACCCTACATTTGCACACCTTAGCGTAGCGAGTGTTTCCATTTAAATTTGCGTGCGGGCAAAAAATGCGCGCATTGTATAACTGTTTACGTAATAACCTTAGTACCGCTGCGCGGAATATTTGAAATTGAAGTTTCAGCTAAGCCAACTTGACTTAACAAATACCTACATAAAGCATGTAGGTATCTACCTGCATAGCTAAATTAAACGCAAATAAAACTCATGTCTAGTCAATTTAAATTTGAATTTTTCATGATGGTTGAGTCTTGAAACAAACAATAAATTAATGATTATTATAAAACTGAAGGCATGCACACAATAAGTACAAAACAAAGCTTATACAGAGTGTTTTTATTATATTATATACACATACTATTAATTAGAAATTAATAATTTTCCGTTTTGCACACAACACTCGGTAGTTGAATGTGAAATAGTTGAAAATAGAAAAGTCTGGAACGAGACAGACCGCCCGTAAGTCTAAACATTGCTTCCACAAACATGTCGCGGTTTATGTGTCTGTATTTATATCTATGTACTATTATACAGACTTGTAGTTTTCTTATGTGTTATTTGCGTGCATGTGTGCATGCGTGTGTGTGTGTGTGAATGAGTTAGGAGTTAAATATGCGCGCCGATCGTAATTGAGAGCTGGCCGAACTAACGACCGACTGGATGCGAAAGACGCGCGACGCCGAAGAAGACAAACAAATATACGAGCATATTCGTTCGATCGTTAATTGGCGCAATAAATATCAAGCCGGCACTTATGCGGCTCCCAATGTTGTTTATGCACTCTATTGGCGTAGTCCACTATGGTCAAATGATGCAAATTGGACTTGTAAAAACGCTAAAATGAAAAAAAGAACTAAACTTTTTTTGTAATTAGAGTTTCCAATGATATCCACAAGTAGAAACGCAGTTATTTCTTATTTTTCTAATATTTTAGGAAATATTTTAATTTTAATCTCATTTTCGACACTTTTTTTCTATTTTTTGTAATTTTTAACGTGATTGAATTATTTTTTAGTTCAAACTTATGCCAACTACTGGCAGGACACTTTTTCCACTAAATTTTCACTTAATCACTTTAAATCCCCTTTAAATTTCCTTCTAAATGACATATTAATTTACTTTCTGCGATTTTAATTCCCTGAGTTATGATGCCGCAAAGCGCTGCCAACTTTTATCACACCATTCTAAACTTTCCTCTCATCGCCATCTGATACTTTAATATCATTTAAAGCCAATTTTTAAAATGTCACCAATTTTAACATCGTGCGCCATTTCCTCCGGCTTTCATCCAGCTGCGTTCCAAAGATCACATCTAGTAATAAACTAATCACTTTATTACTCAATTATAAGACAAGCACACCGATACTGTTTCAAGTCTGTTAACTACTGCTTTGGCACGAGTTTCACTCGTCGACGGATTTACCAAATATGACGGACAATAAACCTACCTCGCCGTCGAGATTATAATTACAATAATCATATAATATATTTATGTGTATGTGAGTACATACGCACTTCTCCACAGGCACAAGTTACACATTCGGCTCTGAACTGTTTTAAACGGTTAACTGCTGGGTGTTTTTAGTAACTTATGTCTGCTGTGAACGTGTGGATTTATCTCGGATGTCGATTTAACGCCGCGACAAGAGAAAGTTCATAAAACACGTCGTAAACATCCACACACAGCAACATCAACAACCCGCCGGGAGAGATGCTGTGTGTCGAAATTTAGAACATTTCGAAAAAATTTACATTTTTTTAAATGCAACGAAAGTGAAGAATAAATAATTTAATTATTTGTTATCGACGCGGGATAACTCGAAATAATCGATGGATAAATGTTGAAATCTTGATATCTGCTCGTAGAAAAGAGAGTGAAAGTTTTTTTTGTTTCGCATTTCTAACCGCACGAAGCGTATTCAATTAAAATTTTTCATTCGATTCATTCTTTTGGCCGAATCAAATCATGCGGCAAGAAAACCCAACACGACCATTTACGGAAAAGTGAAATTGTTTCTTTATTTATTTCCAGTTTTTTTCTACTGTCATTTATTCCTAGCTCACGATTATGATTAATGGTGCGTTAATGACTGACTGTTGGCTTTAATTGAAAGGTATAAAACAAAATAATCGCTTTCAATTTTTTGCATGATTTTGCGTGCGGATGCATCTCTTATGGTCAATTAATTAATCGCGGATTGTTTTAAGGCTGTAAGTTAGCGGAAATCGATGCGATCGTGAATGGGTCGTGGCGCGCGCGCGCGTTTCACCTTTCGATTAGCGGCGGCGATATACGAAGCGGAACAGCAATGCATAATGTTCGCACCTTTCCATTAATTAGCGTCCGAGCGCTCGAAACCGAGTTTATTGTTTTACGAAAGAGAACGCGCCAGCAGCAGTAAGAAGGGAATCGTTAAGCATGGTGGCACGTAATAAAACTTTTCTGCGATTAGTGCGAAGAGTGCATTAGGCATTAAGCACGAAGAATTTATACATTCGGCATTAGGCATTTGGGATTTAAGCGAAGCATTAAGGATTTTTCCGACTTTCTCGCGCTGCGCTCGCAGGAAACATGTCCGCGAGTCTCGTATCTAATTGAATCTTTTTCGCTGTGTTGTGTTGTGTGTGCATGTTTCAGCACAATTCGTGGCTGGGTCTTTTTAGTAAACGTGTGTGCTTAGTGGGTACTTAGTGCAGTATTGGCTGGCGCTGGTGGCTCAACGGATTGATGTGGCTGTGAAGTCCTATCGCTTCCGTTCGCAACTGTCTGCCCGCGGATGATTATGCGCAGATAGTGCGGACGATCGTTTGGATCGTTTCGAAATAGAAAGCCTAGAAATTTCTAGCTTTGCATTGTGTCGCGGTCGCTTGCGTCGAAGGGACAGGGACAGTTGAAACAACGCTGGGAAGTACAGCCGTACATGTTACATGTAACGAAAGTTGGCTGTTGCGTCTTTTTTATGCGATTATCCGATTATTCCGGCGTCTGTCAGACGGATTTTCAATTTTAAAAGACTTCCCTGTTGGTATTACCAACGGACAGAGTTATTATACATTCATTTTAGTTTTTAATTAATTACTCGTAAAGTACTTATGCTAGAGTAATGATTGTTTTAAAATTGGATTCAGGAATAAATTCGACGTCTAATTGTGAAAAGATTTTATTGATCTGATTTTTCAATAAAAAGTTATTAATATTTAAAGTAATAATTTGAAAAATGTTATAAAGCTGACTTTTATTTGGTTATAACTCATGATCAGAAGCTGTTATCAATAAAATCTTTTCATAAATAGATAAGGAATCTAATTCTGAATATATTTCAGAAAAATTATTAATATAACTAGATTAGTCACGTCGTTATTAATTAAAAACCATAAATAATGCCAACCAATATTTTATTTTGTGACATTTATGAAAATTGAAAGTGCGCGTTGTTTATTTCACTCACTTGACTCGACTACACGCATTTAAAACAATATAAAACTTATCAACACATGAATGGAACATTTAACAAACATTTGAAACTCTACGTTACGCTTTTAAGTTAACTGCCTTGCCGCTTACGAAAACGCCGAGTTCAAACAGTAGGACAAGTGCGATTGGTATGCAAATGTCGACAAGTCCGCATTGTGGCATTGTTTATGTTTTCTTAAATTTGTTGCATGTACTTAATTCTAGGCGTGCAATACGCGCGGCCGGCTATAAAGTAAGACACGCGTTCACTAAGTGGAAAGTTACTACTTTTTCGGTTAATTTTAATTCCACGCTTAATGCGAGTTCATTTCTATTAGTAAAATTGCAAATGAATGTCATTTGGGTTTTTTTCGAAAGGAAACTTCGCAGAAATAATTAGGCTCCTAGATCATAAATTATGTCGATTTAGATTTGTTTACTTTCTGATTACTTTACTAGAAAATCGAGTTTTTTGCGTTTTATTCACGCGAATGAAAACAAACATTCGTTTTAGAAAACGTTTATAATTTGCTAATTCACTTGTACGTTGTTTCGAAATTAAAGTTTTTATTATCTGTTCTTTTATTAACGTTTTTTCTTGTTGTTGTTGCAGGAAACATACAAGAGAACACAGGAAACGCAGAACGAGCAAAGATTTCCGGTAAGTGTACGACTAGCAATTCGTTGCTTCTTTTTTTGTTTAATTTTCATGTCCAATTACGTTTACATGGTATTGTGCAATAAACCAACACAGCACAAGCGACACATTAAAGATTCCACGCGGATCCCTGGCATCAAAACCGGATGAAATTAATTTTACATCGATATTAAATGTTTAACTAGACAACAAAATAGCTACATGACCTTGTGTCGAGCAATTAAACATGAAAAGATCAAAGAAATAAACAAAATTTTATTAATTGGTCGGCTGGAGAGCTTAGTTATAGTAGAGATTAAAAATTAAGTTATTAATTTTATTACTTTGTTAATGAAAATAAAATTAAAATAAGTGTACAATAAATAACACGCATGTTTAGAAAGAGGTTAAAAAATAATTTTCAAGGAAACATTTTTGTGTTGTTTATATAACGAGATATTTTTATTTTGACATATCTTTGAATGAAATCTTTGTAATTCGTCACAAAGATTACATTATGTCACTCTTTGTGTCGCTCCAGCATTTTGGGCGCACGATGATTGATTACTTTGTATTTTTTGACTTTTCTGTGCGCTATGAAATCATTGAAGTGACTTTTGTGAACTTTGAAATTGGCAATTTACGGTTAAGTGCGTAAATGTGCCGTTTTACACTTTTTGGTTGTGTAAATATAGGCAACCAAATGTACAAACAATTGTATTTTATAGAAATACACTATGCGAAGGCCAAAATAATCAAAACATTGCCACAACTTTTTTGACCTACCAAAGTTTAATATAATTATTATTTATTTTAAATAATTACATGTCATTAAATACACCAATTATACCAATATCAAGTTTATGTTGCTAACATCAGAATAATTTCAATGTAAAAGAAACCAATTCGAAAACATGTCAAACGTTAATAATTTTTTTTTATTTGCTGCTCACTTTTCTAGTGCGCTGCCGGAGTTGCAGTGGGTAATATAATAAATCTAGTAATTATGCAATAATTTCGCGGTTGTCTTACCGATTCGAACGCAGCCGCCTGCATGCGATCGGATCGTAAAACATATTTAATAACATTCATGATATTCCAATTGAAAAACACACTCGCGATCGCTGCGCGCAGTAAATAAATCTCGCCGGTAGCTCGTATTTCTCTCGCATGCAGCAAGCGCACACCGCGTTTGTTTGTCGTCCCGCGCGATGCGTTGCGAAATAAATCTCGGTGAGTTTTTCGCCTTCCTTGAGTTTTAGAATTATCTCTTCGGCGCACATGCATTTAATATCGTAGTATTTTATATCAGCTATCAGCTTGTCCGATGCCTGGACGCTTTGGTGCATTATGCACTGCGCGAGAGATTCGAGACGTCGCACCGCGAGTGATATATCGATTTACAATCGATGTAACCGATGCGGAGCGAAAATCTTTCATGACATGTAATAACAAACACACAGCGAAATGTTTTATCTTTCAGATATGAAATCATAAAATGTTTTATTTTACGTATATAAAAGGAATAAAATACTTATTGAGGGCAAAAAATTGTCTCACAGGTTTTTATTACATGTATACTACGCATTTAGATAAATAATAGTGGAGGAAATAAATATAATTGATTTGAAATATTAATTGGTGGCTCTGTGGGTACAATAATTTGAAAAAATAATGTTTCAAATCAAAAAAATCAATTTTTCATTGAAAATTTTATTAGAAAAATAAAATCATCAAACAAATCAAGTATGGATTGATATCTCGTGTAACTAATTAGGATTTTCTTATTTTTTGGGTGATTCAGTAATAAAATATTAAGATTTATTATTAAAATTTAATTATATCTTTATAAGTAATGAGATACGTTTTCATAAAATTAACATAAAAGCTTAAACGTTTAATTCTTGCGCCATGATGCCATAAATATAGATCATATTTAGCAGAGATAACATAATAACGCTGAAATACTTGTTAAGTTATGTCACGCCAGACAGCAATCGTTTCTAGCCGTTGCAGTTGTAATTCTGCGAGCGCACGATGCGTGCAACCGCCACAACAATGCCATTGTCGGTGCGGCGCAAGATCGCAACATCGAAATAAATCATGGGAATATTTAGAGCAGCGTGCTTTATGCGACATTGAATCTCGAATTATTCAGGTTGCGAGCGCCACTCGAGCACAAAATAACTAGCGCGATAAACGCGATAACTATAATCGCTTCGATCTTCTCACAAACAATTATTGTTTACGCCTAGCGGCGAGCGCAACACACGCAACACACAATTAACATTAACGCGGCTGTTAAATTTAGCAAAATGAAGCGAAAATGTGCACAAAACAAGATGGAAATCTATTTCGAGTCTGGCAAAGTCGCAGTACCTACGCGTTGCGCATTGATTTCGCCTGCATTCGTTCGACTTGTTGTTGCGCGCACAAAACGAATCCGGAATAATTGTAAATCCACCACAGCTCAACACGGAGATAAAAACAAAAGCGTAATTAAATTCGCATGCAAATAGTCGTAAATTGTAAACGCGCACACACACACACACACTGCGTGTAAACACACGGTGAGGAAGTGGCGAGTTCAATACCTTAAACGCGTGCAAATTTCGGTCGCAAAAAGTGTCCTCATTTTTTCGCGTTCACGCGCGCGCACGGCGATTCCGGTCGCCGCGTGCGCTAATGCGCTGAATTTAAACGCTCGCCCACGCGCACCACACATCATGAATGATTTATGCGTCGTTGTTCGTCTGTCTGTACTTGGTTTTGCTTGGACGCTCTTCCTCCTTTCGACATTTTTCTTTTCTTCGCGGCTGCATTGTATCGCAATACGCAAGCGACGCAATACAATCGCACGGTTTTGTCTTTTGGCTCTCGGCCGCGCTCTGCTTACCTAATACGCTGCGCACGCACGAAACTCCTTTTAACTTCAGTTGCTTACCGAAGAGACGCTGCAGACTGTATGGCGGCGTTATTATAATTTAAATTTGTGTTATGACATTTTAAGGTTGTCTGAAAGGAAGGCGGGCGTGCGTTTATTTATTGGAATGGCAATTTATTGATTTCGCCTCGATGCACATAAACTGCACTTTACATAAATTAAACACGTTTTTTTTCCATTTTGCTTTTATGTTGAGATTCGATCAAATCGTATGACATGAGATGTTAAGGGTAAACATTTGTGAAGGATATGTGTATAAAGTTTTTTTTTCTTATGCTGTATAAACATTAATTATGTTTTATAATTATTTCAGATTCGAGTGCCCGGTATAGTCGAAGTACCGGTGGGTAGTCGCGGTCCAAGGAGTTTGTACCTTCGACGAAATGGAGACACGTTCGGATTCACGCTGCGGCACTTTATCATCTATCCCCCGGAATCACTCGCAGTGAGTAAAAAACCATTTCTACACGCTCGAAATTAGAATATAGATGTACAAATGTAATGAGTCTTGGAATGTCTCTGTTAACGCATGTGGGTTTGTGTTTGGTATGAATATTGAGATGTTTTGTTTCGTCAGGAAACCGACGGTAGGCATGCGGCGGTGGGCGCTCTGCTCACTCCCATGGACACCATCTTCGTGAGGTACGTTGCGCAAGGTGGTCCCGCCGAGCAAGCAGGCCTACAGCGTGGCGATCGCATCCTGTACGTGAACGGCGAGTCGGTCAGCACGCTCACCTATTCGCAGGTTGTCCACAAGATACAGACAAGTCCACCATATCTGCATCTGCTTGTTGTCCCTAAAGAAGAAGACGTTCTTCAAAAGGTAACATGATAATAATCTAAAATAAAGTAAATATTTTATTTATAATTGTTTTGTTTTGTGTTTCAGTACTTTTCTGATACAGCGCACAACCCAGTAAGCAATCAATGTCAATCATTTGATGAAGCCGAGCATCGTCGAAAAGGTTTTCAAGTGGATTCGGTATCCTGGCGGTCGTTACAAGACTCCGGATCGAATTACGGGAAATTATCACAAAGTGCACGACGCTCGCAGATTGTGCAGCAGCAGAAAAGCGCTGATAATATTTATAGTTCTGTGAACGATTTTGCGCCGCCTTATCAACGCCCCGTGTATCAGAAGAGCGCTGATAATCTGTACAGTAGCCCAAGTGATAATTTGCGACGGGAGGTTTTGGTTGAAAGTAATTTAAATGATTTGCAACGCGCGCGCGCTCAACCGCAAGTGCCGCTCTATAGAAAGATGGGCCGCCGCTCCAGTGAGTGTGCCACCACCGAAAGCCTAAATTGCGACGAGCTTACACTTAAGGCCAACTACGGTATGGATGTGCAATTTGCAAACGCGCCTACACCGGCGAATTGTCGCATGGCGTTGGATGCGCATAGAAGGGAGTCTTCTTCGTCGCTGGGTTCTTCTGCTAATGATGGCAGTAAAGATAGTTTGCTTAGCTATGACTCGACGTCGACGTTAACTGGACACGATACGGACGATTCTGTCGCCATGGTGCGGCTGAAGAAGAGCCTGCAGAAGAAAGAGGAGTTTCTGCGACGGCCGAGTAATCCAGCGGTGGATATGCGCGTCCAGAAGGAGTTCTATTCGCGCCCGAAGAAGCTGGACAAACCGGTGTGGCCGCCGAATGACTCACCAACGCGGCTTGCGAAACCCACGCACCACATCTTTCAGCGGGTGAAGAACGACATCGAGAGCGAGCGTGAAAGTCTGCCTAATCAGGATGGCTCTACGACGACTACGAATGTCGGCAAGCCGACGAAGACGTCGAAGGACTGGCACTTTGGCCAGCTGGGGAAGATTCACGAGGCACCTACCCACGATGCACACGTCAATGGTAATTCATCGGACGGCGATGATCGGAGGTATGCAATGCGCTCGTGAACTTGAACTATTAACGCTGTGCGTGAATAAAATCGAAATAAATCTCGTTCATTTGCAGAAACTATCCGCCGCACAGTCTTCAGATTGTCTCAAAGCGAGCAAAGCAGTTTGAATCGGGGCATGTGACACCCGAGGATGATCCGCTCAGCAACGCCGATCGCACGTTGCTGTATCGCAGCGAGTTGGCCGGCATGGCGCAGAAACGCGTTGTGCCCAACGTGGCGGTCAGGACCAAAGAGTTTGAGACGCGGATTTACGAACCCCATCGTGATTTCAGCTCCAGCTCGATTGCGTCCTCCAACGCGCATCTGCGCAAGAGTTTTCGAGATAGTCGGTCCTTGGATAGCTCAGGTAATTATCATGTGAATGCTGTCTTTATCATACGGATCATTGAAATCGTCAGTACACTAAACACTAAATTGCATTTCACATTCCGACACGCAGGGAGCAACTGTAGCTTAGGTAGTAGCATCGCTGAAAACGTGAAGCAGCTTCCCGGGAATTTCAGTATTCCCATCGGAAGTAAGTTCATTCATTGTGTTCCACCCGCGGATGGTCAGGCGACGCAAGGTTAGCGCATCTCCCAATAAAATTCTTGCAGTGATTTGTTGGGTACTTCGTTGTGCAGCACGATTTTTCTCCTTTTCGTAATCATAACATTTCGTAACATATTTGTTGTTGAAGTTTTTGTAGATGTCGTTACTAATCTTATTTGATTGTTAAAACTATGTTTGGAGAGTTTATGGGTAGGAGTGTGTCTGATATTAGACAACTCAAGTTTTAAATCAGTTTTAATTATTGTATGAGTTTAAAAACTTGTGTTTAATGTTTTGTAGTAGTAAAACTTTACTTTAAACTCTTTTTAATACATTTTTATTTTTAATAGATATACCTAATGATGTACAGTTGGTCAAAACCCGAGCACGGTCCAATTCGGCTGGTTCCTGGGCGCAGGCAATGCAGGACAGCAAAACTGGTGAGTTTTATCGGCCATTGTATTTCCTAGTATTAAAGGCACCAGTGGTGTGGTGCTATTGATTTTGCAATTATTTATTATACTGACATTTGTGAAATTTCCCAAAAGATGAAAAAATGGACACGACCCCAATTAGCACGCGCGCACAAGTTGCACCGTCACCCCTCATACCGCAGCCGGTGGAGCGTTTCCGTGCGACACCTTGCGTGTCCGTCACACCCGCCTCACCTGTCCCCAATGGCGCTGTGGCCGAAACGGCACCACCCCATTCGGTCCTTCATCCCTCGCACAAACCGCATCCTGCACGCCCCACCGATCTCGATCTGGGCGCCCCGAAGCGCCCCATGCGACACTTGAGGCCGCCGCAAGCCGATGCACCACCTGTTCCAGCAGGTAGCTATTTGCTCGAAACAAGGCGTGCGACTAACCGATTTTGACTGTGTGGGGTTTCTAATAAATATATATCCTCTTGATGTAATCATACTTGCAAATGTTTGAATGTTGCAAATATTTTAATATGATTACATCAATTGGTAATATACAATTCTAAAATTCAGGGTGAAACATTCTCTTAATTTCCAAACTAATTCGACTTTGACTAATTCTGTTTTTGTTTCGTGTGTCTTCCGGTCTTTCCAATACCCAAAACCATATCCTTGATGTAATTGTGCACAAACTGCCAACTTTTAATCGTAATTCATATTAATCTGATTAATTAATTAACGTGTTATTCACTTGCAGCTGATAAACACTTGGTGGTGCGGCGGACTAAAAATACTAACTTAAGTAAGTATTACAAGTTTTAATTAAGGCCGCGCGCTGCGTCAATTAAAAACCGCGCACGCGAAAAACAAATCCGAGAATAAGAAAGAATAATAATGCGATGCAAAGTTACTTAATTAATTGTGTGCTGTTGCTTTGTTTGCGCAACGCAGCGGATGAGGAACGTGGTACAAGACGCGAATCGTACTTGAAGGCGACCGAAGGTGGAAGAATGCATTTCGAAAGCGCCGACCTGAGCGACGGCGACGTGTCCCCGC
The DNA here is from genome assembly GCF_025399875.1 of Dalotia coriaria. Classification (NCBI taxonomy): domain Eukaryota; kingdom Metazoa; phylum Arthropoda; class Insecta; order Coleoptera; family Staphylinidae; genus Dalotia; species Dalotia coriaria. The sequence goes on from NW_027045445.1 coordinate 10,445,120, forward strand.
AACTGCTACGCAGGTAAGACCGATAATCCAATACCCAAAACCCAAAATAAAGAAGAAAAAGAAGTAAAAAAAAAGCTTAATTTCTTCATGATAATTGCTATACATGTACGACGTGTACTTTGTTATCTATTAGTGGCACCGTATTTTGTATATCGTCGAGCTTAGATAGTAGAATATTTTTTTTTATCTTGTTGGTCGGGGGATGGATCGTGGAGAAGGTGGCTTTGTTGGACGAAGTTGTTTCGTAATTGTACATCTATACGTTTGTTATTGTCTAGTGCCCATAGAAGGTGGCGTCCGCCTTTATTTCCTAGCGACATTCAGCAACTTCGCAAATTTTTCGAAGACACTGCTTCCTCTCTGGGGTGAGATGCCAATGATATTTAGCATTTAGCCGAATTACTAACTGTGCATCCGCTAACAAATGCATCTTATGTAATCATCATTCATATCATCATGTTATCGCCATGTTACTAATCTACTAAATGGCATCAATTATCGAATTGTCTCGATACTTGATATTATTAACTCATCAGACACGTCTGGCCACTTTTACGTACCCTGGTCAAACATCAAACAATGAGTCATTGCATATGAAATTTGAGCTACTGAATGTCCCTATTAATAAATTATAGTTTCAATTGCTTTGAAAGTTAGCCCTAACCTTAGTTTTATATATAAAAATGGCCGATATGATATTATGCAACCAATTTTAGTTAAAGTTTTATTGAAAGAAAAAAAAAAGTTGTTTTAAAACATTCTATGTAAGTTTTCTTGAAGATTGGAGTGCAATTTCATAAAAGTCGAGCCAAATAGGTACTAATACTACCCGTACCCGCTTATCTTCTGTAAATATTTGGGGTGGCGATTGCCGAACAGTTGACGAAGCGACCGAACGCACGTCCGCATGATGCTTCGCCAACTACACGCGTTTAGTTTGATCAGTTTACCATCCCGAAGTAGTTGCTTCAGTAACGTTTTTGTTTGGTGTGTAAAATGATACTCAACGTCGTCGTGCTGCATCACTACAGGTTCGCATTCTCCGTGTGCACCCATCAATTTCTAATCCGCGGTCCGGTCGATAATTGCAATGTGCAAAAATGAGTGCTAATTACCGGACCGCCTTAGTTTGCTTCTTGAAGCATCGCATTTGAGCATTTGAAGGTGAAATCGTATAAATCCATTTGGTTTATCGTCGTTCGTGCACACCGCGCACCGCAAGGGAAAGCGAGAACAATGCATAATGATCGCGCGTGCAATTACGCCTGCATGTCATTGTGTTTTAAATCAAAGCGCACACGAACGCTAAGCGGCGATTTTCCAATCTTTTTTTTTTCGAGGTTTTATCAAGCAAATCGAAGAAAAGCAAACATCTAACGTTTATTTTCATTCATTTTCATTCATCGTATCATTTATTAAAAATTGTAAACATATTTGTAATTATTGCGGATTGTTTGGTTGGTACAGAGGCAGCATCAGTGGGGGCAGTAGTAGCAGCACCTCACTGGAACGTGACAAACATAGTCCTCTGGTGGAGAAAGAAAAGCCACAGTTTGTGCGCGAACGACTACTGCATTTGAAAATCACCGAAATCGATGGCAAGGTATTTTATTGTTAATTATAGTTTTATTTGTGTTATTAACAAATATTGTCTTGCAGCGATATCCTGATCGGTCATGGAAACAAGTGTGGGCTGTGCTCAAAGGTCCCAAACTGTTTCTCTACAAAGATAGACATCACCAGGTAGGTCATTTAATAATTAATGTGATTTTTAAAGGTGTTTTGTTGAAATATTATAAACACCTGGTATAGTGCTATTTACGCGATGAAAACAAAAAAAAAACTGTCTTTCTCATCGCGTGCCTCGGTTCGATTACAAAACCTTTGACAAAATACGAGCGTAAACTAAAACGCGCCGCGCGAATTCCATTTTTGTCTCTGGCGAGTACAAAGTGCACACACGGGCTTGCGCACACCTTTGCGCCGGCCGAATAATAAAATAAACTTCAAAAAAGCGTCAAATCAGCGGCTTTCGGCCGGCGTTATCGACGCGCTGCGCCGACGGATTTGTTTAATAAACACATATAAGGAAAATTGGCATTGACCTTTTTGCGCGGTGCGGTGCGCCGCTTTGAGCCGAAAAAGTCGAAAATAAAATAAAAACGGCAAAAATTATTAAGTTTGGCGCGCGATTTTACGACGCGCGAACGCCAAAAACGTATTCAAACGAGCGCGCGTATGTTCGACATAGAAATTATGTCAACGCGCACCAGGCGCCAAGGATGTTTGTTTACTCGCAGTTTGAAAATGTTGCAAACGCGCAATTAGCACCGCGGTGCTGCTTAATTAATACTCGCAAGATATATCGCAACGCGCGAGAATAAGAACAAGAACGTCGTTTGCTTCACCATTTTACAATTGCATTAAGAATGGACATTCTTACGAGTAGTGTGCTTAACGTGTGCGCAATTATATCGGGCGGATTTCACTTTTGTTGTCTTTTCGGAATTGTGGTTACGTGAATCGGCGGTAAGGCGGTTGTCGACTCCCGGACCGAAAACCGAGCATGCGGTTATTGCTACATTGATGCGCTAGACTTGGCATGCACACGCACCGCGAGTGCAATCGTAGTATTTACTACTGAAATAATGTGTAGCATCAAGCATAAAGTAGTTAATCCATAAGCGAATTGTGTAACGCACCCCCCTCGAACACACGCGCGCTACCAGCGCGTACACTTTCTCGCGATGCGCTTCTTTTGCTTAGTGCGCCAGCGACTCTTCACTCAGTCACACTTGAAACTCAACTTACAAATCGATATCAAAATTTCAGTCGTGTTCATTCACATCTGCGTCTTGTAACAAAGTAGAGAGCCGTGAGCGAAGTGAAAATTTCAAGTGTGGGTGCAAATCCTAGACGCGAAAAATGCGGCGATTTGCATGCGCGAGATAGCGTCGAGCGTGGGCTATAGCCGCGGACTTGAAAATCTAGTTCGACCTGTTGCCTCCGATATAATTTCATTCATCGACGCGCGCCAAGAAAGGGCTCAGACTTTCTGCGCCCGCTGAAAGAGGCACGGCCCGCGTGGCGCGTGTGTGTCCGTTTATTAATAATTTAATTAACGTGTGTGATTATTGAATTCGCGTTTGTGCTGCAACATGTTTGAACCGTCCGGTTTGACGGTGCATCATCGCGTACGTTCGGGCACCATCTCGTGCATTCCGTCCTTTCAATTTCATCTGCATTTTCCCACGCAAGGATTGTTCCCCAGGAAGTTGCGACGATGGGGATCCACTGGTTCATGGGTATTCTTTTATTTTTTGTTTCTTTCCAATTTAATTAAAGAATTGAACAAAGTTCATAGGTGAAAGTAATAAATGTGCACATCAAGTTGAAATTGTGTTTTTTCGTGCGGTTTTTAATTGCGTTGCATTAATTATTTTTGCGTTATTGCGATCTTTATCCGTTTTCGATGTTTTAAGGTCGTTCTTACTACATGCGCGCATGCACATAGATTACAAAATCGGCGGTTGTACATGGCGCGTCGCTAGCAAAACGACGAAGGAGCAAGCAGACGCGTCGTACGCATGCACGCACTACTCCTGCCTCCTTTATTTATTTTTTTGTTGTCGTTTTATATATATAAAAAAAAGTTTTGCGATGCGTGCTCGCGATTCGAACCCAAGGCCGTCGGCTCGCGCTGCTCTTGTTTGCGCGTGTGCACGCCGACGATTTAAAGTCGTTTAATACTGAACAAAAGCCTAACGACGCGCCCCGGCTCGAAGATGCGCTATTACGCGTGCGCACACGATGTTTATCTTCACATTAATGCTATTTTTACTTGTTCGAAGGTGAATTACTAAAGTTTTATTTTCACTTGAACGCGCAATAAAACTCGATTGCTCTACTGGCGAGCAATTGACATGATTGAACAAGCAAACAATGCGCGAATTGATAAGTGATGAGCAATGTTATGCTTTAGATTATATAGTGATTAGGAGGAATTTTAAAGCACACAACTTGGAATTTGTAGTTCAATATTTATCTGTTTGATAATTCTACAGAGCCCGGTCGGAACATCGGAGGTAGCGGATCAGTCTCTGGCCAACGGCGTAGACATGCGCGGAAGTTGCGTGCAAGTTGCTGATGATTACACCAAGCGCAAGAATGTGTTGCGCATTTCTTCGGTGCTGCCCTGCCGCTCCGAACTCCTTCTGCAAGCAGAGAGTACCGAAGAGCTTGCTGAATGGGTGCAAGTCCTTCACGAACAAGTTGCTACTGATGTAGATGGAAAAGTAAGTTCTACGCAGATTCATATGACGTAGATAGAAGATTTGTTGACGTGTCTGTATTTGTTGGTAATTGTTTGTGTCTGATAAGGATGTGAACTCCGGAAAACAGCAGGCCGTCCCGCAGAGTGTACCGGCCGCCACGAGTATACAAGTGCAAGGTGGTAAGAGCAAACTGCCCACGTTGCGGAATCGCTCGCCGACTGGCCAGTCCCCGGTGTCGAAGACGCGCAAACCCTCGCAAGTCAACGATCCGTCGACGAGTCCCAAGTCAAAAACATGGCGCGGCCGCGTGGCAAAACAGTTCCGCCGAATCCAACATGGTGCCAGCTCTCCGAGTTCACCTACAGCCCCGGAGGGTTCGACATTCGGGAACAATCTGGAGCATTGTTTACCATCTGAAGAACATCCTTATGTGCCTAAACTAGTGGAAATTTGCACTGATTTCGTAGAGAATCGCGGACTGGAAGTGATCGGTATCTACAGAGTTCCTGGCAATAGCGCTGCCGTCACAGCTCTCACGGATGAAGTAAACAAGTCCTACGATGAAGTGTCACAGGTAGATCCACGCTGGAACGATGTCCACGTGGTGAGCAGTTTGCTCAAGTCCTTTTTCCGCCGGTTACCCGATTCACTCTTAACCACCGGCGCGTATCCGTACTTTATTCAAGCGGATAACATAGAAGTACCAGTCACGCGACTGGAAGAAATCCGCAAACTAGTTAAGAGCCTCCCGGTTTACAATTACCACACGTTGAGACATCTCATCTTGCATCTGCGTCGAGTTGCGGATAATTCTGAAGTGAACAAGATGGATACCAAGAACTTGGCGATCGTGTTTGGTCCAACGATTGTACGCACTGGTGAGGAAAATATGCAAAAGATGGTCAACGACATGACGCATCAGTGTAAGATTGTGGAGTCTTTGCTGAAATACGCCGACTGGTTCTTTTCGGATGACAGTGTTGAGTCGTTGAATTTACCGGCGGCTCCCATTGCACAAGGGGAAATATTTCCAACCGAAATGAAAACAAATACGGCGTTGTTAAAGGAAAACATTAGTAAAATGGAGGGCTTAACGCAGAGCAAGGACCAAAAGGATAAATTGTTTTTGTCGATTTTCACCGCTGCGCACAAACGTTATCGCAAGAAGCCGAAAGACAACGACGAGCCGCAGTCGCCTACAGGGACGGGCCAGTTTAACATCGTGCAGTTTGCGAACGCAACCAATGATCTCAAAGAAGTGAGTAATCTACCATTATTACCTCACCATTGTTAACTAAATGTTCACATATTTGTAGAGTACAACTGAAGTGAAGCCAAGCACAAACGAGCCAATCAAAGAAGAAAAGGTCGCCAAACCCAGGGACTCGAACGCCGTGTTTAACTACAACAAGGACACGGAAATGTTCCGACAACGTGTTGAAAACTTTATACAGGAAACCAACTCGGTCCTTTCGCGTCCCAGAAATAATAGTAATAATAGTTTAGGTAAGTTTATCCGTGTCCCTAAGTGTTGATTGGTGTTACGAATTTATATTGTTGGTATTTTTAGATATGCCAAATCATCAAATGAGTTCCTCATCGAGCAGCAATGTCCGCCATTCGCTGACCGTAAACAATACGTGTGACCAGCGCGTGATCACGAAAACCAATAGCGCGTCTAACGTGTTCGGTCGAAGTGCGCCTAGTGCGGAAAAGTGCGCGCCGGCCAAGCCGCAATTCTTATCGTTCGGTGCTAAACCTGACAGCCTTAATAACAGCGTGAATAAACTGAAGGACAGCAGCAGTGATATCAGCTCGAATGCTAGCGACTATAAAGGATTAACGATGCGACGTGGCAGTTCAGTGGAGAACATTGGCAATCAAGACTTTGTCAATGCCAATGGCAAAAAAGTAAAATATGAAAATGAGGTATTCATGCAACCATCTATTGCAAGTATTTATGTTACTAATCTTTTTATTGTTTTAGAACGAATCTAACATGCAGAGGACGAATTCTTTGGATTCGTTGAATAAGTTGCCTGCTTTGGATGACGGTAAGTTTGGTGATAAATATGTATAAACTTTAAATATTTAAATCTTTTGATAGTCGATAAGATTTTATAAGGTGAAGGAATTTAGTGAATGAATCTGAAAATGTGTGTAGGATTCGGCCCACCCGTGGCTCCCCCACGAGGGTGGAGACCCGTTCGTCCACCTACGACAATACCCCAAAGGCCACCAAGAACACGCAACATTTATCACAAATTTTAAAACCGTGACGTCCGAGGTACAAGCGAAACGCGCGCTCCCCTCTCAGTGCAAGACACACTGTTAACACGCTTTCGCACTATGTAAACCAAAGCATTTCGGCCTCGCACAAGCTTTCTAGTGTCCGCCGATGAGACATTGTTTTCTGATAGACAGCTTTCAGAGTTAGAAACTATTTTTTCTTTAGATTTTCATAGGCATCGACATATTTGTGGCTTACGATTTGTTCCCATAACAGTTTTCTGCGTGCGTACCACGTTTCGATATTAATAATTTTCCGCGAGCATGATTAATATGAATAACATGTCATTTTCATCAGTTTTCACAGGCTTAATTTGAATGCAAAGCTCGGGCGAGAATTTCTAAATGAACTTGTGCTTGTTTCAGGTGATCTAGTCACGACAATGACGAAGATCTATGATGAACGCAAGAAGAAATTAAACCCTTCGATTTTATCCGACGAGAACATCCCGTACGTGGACGAATCACCCGAAAAGATCTGCAGGCAATCGGTCTCGTATCTGAACAAAGAAAACATTCCTAGCTCGCCGAAGCTCTATCGCAATCCAAGCCTGCACAAGAGCCAGTACACCAATTCTAAGCTCCTATCAACGTGCCCCAATAACACCTATAAAATAAAGGAGAAGTTGGAGGTTGCCGAAAAGGACGAAGATTGTACGATCGGTGTCCAAATTCCCGACAACGACAAAGTTGCTCTAACAACAAGTAAAAAGGTTAATATCATGACCTCGACAGGCAACTCCCGACTACGACGCTCCGAATCACTCAACAAACCAGAGCGAACTGTCTCTCCACTGAACAATAAACTGAAGCGTTCGGAAAGCTTAAACAAAGCCAATGACCGTCTTAAACGGTCGGACAGTCTGACGAAAAACGAAAAAACCGAGAGCAATATTAGTAAAAAACGCGAAATCAGTGGCACTCGACGTGGAAAGGATGTTTTCAAACTGAAACGCAAGAACGGAATGCCCGATCGGTCCATCAAACGACGCCACACGGTTGGTGGTTACCCTGATAAGATTATCCTTGACAATCGTTCGCGCGAAGAGGTCGCCGATAACGAGAACAAGAAAGAGAAGACGTTGCGCACCAGCTCGCCGGACCTCAGCTCCACGCGACGTGAACGTCTGTTTCTCGAAGTGAACTTTTATGATTCGGAGAATATGATTTTATCCTTGCGTCAGCATCTGGTAGGCGCACGGCCGCAGAGTTTTCCCGAGTCGGTGTATAAGGTGCCGCTCGAATCTCACGTCTAATCGTCGCGCAACTCTTTCGACCTGGATTCTAAATGCACGCCTAGTTCAAATAATGTCTGTGCCTTGAATATTATATTACGCGATGCTCTCTTGAGAACAATCAAAAACCCGGAACGACAGACTGAGAATTACAAATCAATGTGCAATTTAAAATCACGATTAAGGTAAACGAATTAAGTAATGATTTCACGCAGGTATAGGTGTCCCTTGGACGCGCGGTCGTTCACTTTTATTATACATTAATTATTTTATCGATTGCTATTACTTGTTTATGATCGACTAGAAATGAAATTTCTATATAAAACGCAAAAGAAAGCTGAGAGCGCATTTAAATAATTTTATATTATTATTTTATTATTCATATTCATATTCTCTTATTTGTTATTATTTATTTTGTAACTAAAACAATTTGCTTCATTTTAATATTATGTGATTATGATTACATATTCCAGGATTAGCAATTTGAAATTTGTGATAACTCTTCTTGTATAAAATGATAAAATATTGTACATAGTATATAGAATTATGTAACTTTGAAACGCGTTTTACCCAAGAGCGTAAATAATTTTTATATCTGCTAGATATGCACCGATCAATCAAACTATTTTTCCACAAAATTCAGTTGTACATAGTAATATGATTAAATTATTCTCGTTTTAATTTTTGCAGTCGCCGTGTTGCAGTATTATAATAAATACTGTGCCAAAATGCAAGAACATCAATAATTGTATGCAATTATGCAGAAAGTAAATAATGGAAATTTCTTATGATATATTATTGTAAATAAAGAATTTAATGCAAATATAGGATTAACTATTTCGTCGCGGTAAGGTGATTTCTATTATTTAGGCTGTTTGTGACTTGCCTGTTACTGTTTTATTTTTATAGTTTTAAGGATAAATGTGTATGTTTGTTTTACTTCTGAAAACGATTAAGTATTGAATAAAAAATTTGGAAGATACGATTGCACATTTTTGTTGTCACTTATCCGTTTATTATTATGGCTTATAAAGCCATATACATGACACCAGATAACATTTCTTTTAAGACATGAATAAAAGTGCAATATTTATACCTGAAACAAATACAGTAAGGTAAGAGAGCTTGGTGGCTCAGGTGTATATCATATACTTGAATGCTAGGGGTTCCTAAATCCTAAAAAGTTACCAAAATAATCGTTGTAGAATTAAATTATCTATCAGGCAGGTATACGATTTAAAATTTCATCGAAATTAATAGTTCCATGCATAGTACGAGTACAATTTTTCTCATGTTCTGCACCACCACATTGAAAGTATCAGTGTTTACAAACAAACATGTTTTCTTATCTCGTGCAATTTTTGTGCGATCGCCACGCGGTTGGCTTGTGTACCACGTTAGTCTCATTTTTGTCGTCAGGTGATCTGCACGCACCTTTTCTTCATTATTCTTGAGTTGCTAAATGCTTCTTCGATTGTGCGCGTTCATACCACGCGGATTGTACATACTCGGGGGTAAAACGTGAGTAATGTTCCGTCGGCCGTAGTATTCTTTTGGTATTATACGCGTATTTCATCGGTTCTACAATGTGCAATTAAGGTCCATACAACTTATTGGATATACCTAAACGCAAACATTTATTTTGCATCAAGGTATGTTCTCGCATTTCTTTAGCCATTTGAAAATCAAATCCATTATTGACTTTACTTGTTTGCGCTTTTCAATTATTTCACATGATTCAAAATAAAATTCTGATTTGTGCTTTAATTTTTTAATTTTGTTTTTGGATTCCGAAAGTAAATTAAATTCGGAATGCAGTAACACAATTATAGATTAAGGCCCTATTGACATGTAAAATCCAATTTTTGGATTAAAAATGCAAGTTGTATCAAACTAATTGACATTGATATACCAATACATAAATAATAAAAGCACACAATACTACAATTATCTACCTGGTGTTCCCAGTCGATGGTACGCGGTGGTGTCGTGAGCACGTGTTTTGTTCTTGAGTTTATCTACATAGTTATTAATCCCGTTTCTTCAGATGTTAATATGATAGTAACATGGACGACAATCAATTTCAGCCAGGGTGGCTTACAGTTATTGAATTGTTGCTCATGGAATCGGATGTTGAGTGACTTTGTTAACATTCGTGGCTACCGTCGGATACCGTCCGCGTGCTATATGTCGAATTGGTATTATTATTATTATTTATTTATTTAACGGTTCATTTATTAAAATGAGTATCAATTCATACTAAAGTAAAATTTTTGTTGTTAACGGAAAAACAATTAAGTGAGTGTCGTCAATGCAAATTAAAACTAACGTACCTATTTATTAATTTTAATATGAATTTGTTTTTATGCATAGAAAATAGTTTCACCACACGTTAAAGAAAAACAAGTACATACTTCCTTGATTGTATGAGCAACATTAAAGTTAGTATTGATAGTATTGCCATTCTGTATCAACTCTATGACTTAGTTTTGTAATTTTCTGGCGGGAAAACCATAAAAACTGCATTTTTGTGTTTCGAGACACTATTTTTTCTTGTTTTAGGGCTGTAGAAACTGAACTGGAACCCGCAGGAGCGTAATTTTTGCATGAAATTGTAAGGATTGCCATTCTGTATCATTTCTATGACTTAGTTTTACAATTTTCTCACGGGAAAACCATAAAAACTGCATTTTTGTGTTTTGAGACACTATTTTTTGCTGGTTTTAGGGCTATAGAAATTGAACGGGAACTCGCACGAGGGTCATTTTTGCATTAAATTGTCAGTATTGCCATTCTGTGTCATCTCTATGACTTATTTTTGCAATTTTCTCACGGGAAAGCCATAAAAATTGCATTTTTGTATTTCGAGGCACTGATTTCTGTTTATTTTAGGGCTGTAGAAATTGAACGGGAACTCGCAGGAGGGTCATTTTTGCATCAGATTGTAAGTATTGCCATTCTGTATCATCTCTATGACTTAATTTTGCAATTTTCTCACGGGAAAACCAGAAAAACTGCATTTTTGTGTATCAAGACACTAATTTTTCTTGTTTTAGGGCTATAGAATTTGAACGGGAACTCGCAGGAGGGCCATTTTTGCATCAAATTGTAAGTATTGTCATTCTGTATCATCTCTATGACTTATTATTGCAATTTTCTCACGGGAAAGCCATATAAATTGCATTTTTGTATTTCGAGGCACTGATTTCTGTTTGGTTTAGGGCTGTAGAAATTGAACGGGAACTCGCAGGAGGGTCATTTTTGCATAAAATTGTAAGTATTGACATTCTATATCATCTCTATGACTTAGTTTTGCAATTGTCTCACGGGAAAGCCATAAAAACTGCATTTTTGTGTTTCGAGACACTAATTTTTGCTGGTTTTAGGACTTTTGCACCTGAGTATGTCACTGTCGACGGACCATTCTTGCACCAGATTGTAAGTATTTAATTTCTTTATCATTTTCCTAAATAACTTGTGATTATCTCACAAATTGATCCCCAAAATTGCATTTTTATGTTCGAAGGACTAATTTTTGTTGGTTTTAGGGATTTCGCACCTGAGTCTGACACCGTAGAAGGACCATTCTTGCATCAGATTGTAAGTATTTAATTTCTTTATCATTTTCCTTAATAACTTTTGTGATTATCTCACAAATTGACCTTCAAAATTCCATTTTTATGTTCAAAGGACTAATTTTTGCTGGTTTTAGGGATTTTGCACCCGAAGTCGACATCGTAGCAGAACCATTCTTGCATCAGATTGTAAGTATTTAATTTCTTTATTATTTTCATATATAGCTTTTATGAATAACTTATGAATTAGCGAGAAAAATTTACTTTTTGTGTTTTGAAGATTTTGTGATTTTGCTGGTTTTCGAGGTTTAACACATGAACGCGTCATCCGCGTAATATCAGCGAGGTCCCTAAAAATGTAAAATTTAATTCTTCATGGCGTTATATTCTAATGTCGTAGGAGATGTACCTGTAGAACGTGTATTGTTAGATAAATTGTACGTTTCGTACGTTGTTATGTCGATAACTTGTAACTGTTTGTTTACATTTAGTCATTTTGAAAAGTTTTTGGATTATATATAATATGGATTGTGTTTTATTAATTTTCATTCAAGTGAGGGAGATAGAAATACGAGGATTGGGTGATAGCGGGTGAGTTAGAATAAGAGAGTAATATCCAAGTTTCATGTTCAATCCATGTTCTTTATATGATCTGCGAACTTTTCACACTTTGAAATACAATGGTAGGTAGTACGAGAGGGTGAGTATAAGCTAAGTAAAGTTAAGTAAACACTTACTGTACGCTATACCCTCACAATATCGCCAAAACGATATTTTTACTAAACCATTGCAAGTCAATGCAAGTATTTGTCAAGCCTGATGTGGATAGCTATTTCGACCATTAGAGGTCTCATCAGCACACCTATTGGCTTGACAAATACTGCACGTAGGTACGTAGGTAGTAAAAAAAAACACAATTTTTTTTGTTTTTTTTTTTTTTTTTGGAAAACATTTAATAAATTAAGTATAAACAAAAACAATTAAATAGAAAATAACTTACACAGTACATATTTCTTATTGTTTACGATTTAATAATAATTTTTATACAGTACCTTTTGACGAACAAATTACCTGCTAATTTTTAAAATTTACATATGATTGACATCATTGATGATTTTACGACGAGAGTTTTATTATTATGTCACTTGTGCCCTGATACGTAGGTAGTAAAAAAAAACACAAAGTAGAGACGTTAATAATAGGGAAGAGAGGGGGAAAAAGGGGAGTAATTAATTTAGAGGAATATTTGTGAGAGTTTTTTGGTTATTTCTATAATGATTTTTAAGGGGATGAATTAGTATGTTTTCTGTTAACTTGGACGCTAAAATGTGATGTTTATAAAAATTGGTATTTAATTTTTTAATGTAATTTGAAATTGTTTCGCAGCGCGTACGTTCATGAATAATTTTGGTGCGAATTCGAGATTGTCGCGTGATTTTGAGTATGTTCCGGAGAATCGCGTTTTGGAAAATTTGCATTTTGGATTTAGTTGTTTTCGCAGCAAGTTCAGTTACTTGTGATCCGTACGTTAAAATTGGAAGAATGTAAGATTTGTAGATTTGGGTTTTCAGATGTGTATTTAATTTTGAATGGGGTCCAAGAAGGGGGTATAATTTTGTTTTGGTAATTCTGGCTTTGCATAAGGCTGAAGAGATGTGTTTTTTGAAAGTTAATTTTTTGTCAATAATTACGCCTAAATATTTGGGGTCGGGTGTTTCTGGGATGTTTAAATTGTTTAAAGAAGGAGTAGATTGATGATTCTTGGATTTTCTTCGGTTGCCGAAGTAGGTAATTGTGGATTTTTCCGGGTTTGGGAGGAGTTTCCACTTTTGGTAATACATTTGGAGTTTGTTTAGGTGTTGTTGGGTGTATTTGTTAGCTTGAGCGGTTTGAGATGATGTAGTGATGATTGCGGTATCATCAGCAAACAAGGCAATATCGGTATTTGGATCGGTAGGAATGTCGTGGGTATAAATGTTGTAAAGTTGGGGAGAAAGTACGCCGCCTTGTGGGACCCCTGTGGTTAATTTTTGCGAGTTGGAAAAAGTGTTTTGAAGTTTTACTTGGAAAGAGCGATTGCTCAGGTAGTTGCGTATTAGCAGGATTAGATTTTTGGGATATTTTAAGAGAATAAGTTTATAAATTAACGCGTCATGCCAAATAGTGTCGAATGCTTTTGTTAAGTCTATTGTAGTTAAAGAGGTAGTTTTGTTCAGATTAGTGTTAATGGTGATTTTGTTAATAATTCTAGCTATTTGCATGTTAGTAGAATGATGTTTTCGGAAGCCAAATTGGGAGTCAGGTATAACTTTAAGTAATTGGGTGTGTTTTGTTAGTTCTACATTAATAATTTTTTCGTTAAGTTTACCGAGCATAGAAATTAAGCTAATAGGACGATAATTTTGTGGAAGTGTTGGGTTTTTATTCGGTTTTGCTATTGGGATTACTACAGAGTGTTTAAATTGTTTAGGGAAGTAATTTAGTTGGTAGCATGCATTATAGATTTTTACTAGTTGAAGGATAAAGTTGTTTGGATATTTTTTGATCATTTCGTTAGTAATTTTGTCTTTACCAGGAGATTTTTTATTGGGAAGTGATTTAATAAGTGATTGTAATGACATGAAATTTATAATTGCTATTTCGACCATTAGAGGTCTCATCAGCACACCTATTGGCTTGACAAATACTGCATTGACCTGCCATGGTATTTCAATCTTATGCTTGCTTGAGCTAACTTCAGTCTCCACCGTCAGGTGGAGCTGACAATACTTCTGCGTCTTGAATTATAAGCCAGTTGTATATAAGCCATGGCAGGTCAATGCAGTATTTGTCAAGCCAGTAGGTGTGCTGATGAGACCTCTAATGGTCGAAATAGCTATCCACATCAGGCTTGACAAATACTTGCATTGACTTGCAATGGTTTAGTAAAAATATCGTTTTGGCGATATTGTGAGGGTATAGCGTACAGTAAGTGTTTACTTAACTTTACTTAGCTTTTCACACTTTGATTATGATGTCACTTCGACCTTGGCCTGCGCAGCACGCTGTGCGCTGTTATTTGAAATTTGAACAGTACCGCACCGGTCGCCGTGCGTCGTCGGGTTCAAGTGACAATTCGCTATACTGCTCAGTACATCTTGCGCTGGCGTATTGGTTGTTGTTTTTTTACTGTTTAGCCAGTCGGTGGTACGCAATTGTGCTATGTGCACGTGTTCCATTTCTTCTCCGCCACTGTTCGTCGGGACTGTTAGTATTTCGGGCGATTTCAATACCGTGCGAGCCTTGTGATTTATCTCGACTCGAGACTTAAGACACCACGTGCGCGTGTGAAACCATTAGTCGCCGGCCTTCGGATCTCTTGCGTTGGGCTACGGATTCCAATTGGATTTATAGGCCAATATGGTATTGTAAATTAGAAGGGATAAATCACGCGTTTTCTCCGTGTGGCATAGTTGTTAGTGCAAAAGGTATACAGTGAGTAGTAACATCAATTCTACTAACAATTCTGCTTTGCGTGTAACATTTCATAAGAGAGCGTTGTGGCTCGTTGGTATGTAGGATATGCCTTGGATCGTACGTACGTTCGTTTTATTAAAAAAGAAAGAAGAATGTATTGTTAAATATAAGTAATAAAACTAAGTTTACAATTAAAATCTCATTCATATTTTTTTGTGATATCTTGTTTGTCATTTTCAGGATATGCGTCTTAAATCATATTTTATATGAAGCTTATGTGAGTGCAACATAGGTAAGGCTTGTGTTGTTGTTTTTAAAAAGTTTAATAAAGTAGAAACATAAATAGAAGAATCAAATATAAATGATAAAAACACTCGGTGGTCGAGTGGATACGTGCACCTGCTGGCATGCTGGTAGACACGGATCGAGTCTCAGGTATCGGAGGCATTTTTCTCAAATATAAAAATATCAGGTGAAATTTGGGTTGCATATATGAATGGCAACGAAATATAAGAGAAATTGAAATACAAGTGAAGACAATGGAGACATAAGAAAGCAAGTGGAGAAACAGAGAAATAGAAGGAGTAGTAGAAGATAAATGGAAGAGAATAGAGAGTAGAGTAGAGAAGAGGAGGAGATAGAAGAAAGAGAACAGGAGTGGACGAAATTTTTAAATTTTTTGGCACGTGTCGTTATAAGACAGTCTACGGTCGATCTCCCAGAGCGCCTCCGGCGCTCTGGTCGATCGCCCACTGCTTCGATGCGTCCATTGCTCCCGGCCCATCCTACAGCTACGATGTCTCTGCGCTTCATCCCCGAAATTATCAGGCATATCAACAATTTTTATGGTGGGGGATCACCCCCAGAGAGAGGGAACTCCTTATAAGGACGATCCTTATAAGGTCTTGTTCAAATATTTCTAAGTTTAAAGTCGTCTCAAGAGAGACGACACTTAAAAATACTCTTACAAGTTCTGACCTGTACCTGAAATGAAGGAAGGAGTACACAAATCATACAGGTTACCTTAACAATATTTATAGTGGGGATCATCCCCTGAGAGAGGGAACTCTTCCTGAAATGATAGAGTGGGTACACACAAATAAAAGAAGTCAATATATCTTACTATTTATTTATTAAGAATAGAATACAAGTTTTGATTTTACAAGTCAACAAAATACATGCCGCCATATTGAAACAAGACTTACGACCTGCATCGTCGCGCACATGCAAGTAAGTAGCACTTCGCAAAGTACTACCGGTGATTGAAAATGGAAACAAATATACAGGGTGTTACAGAAAGAAAATTTAAAGTGAAAAGAAAAAACTCTAAACTAGTGTTTACAGTCAAACGTCGCTCGTTTTCATCGACAATCAGGAAAATTAATATACAGGGTGTTTCTAATAGAAAATTCAAAGTGCAAAGAAGAAAAACCTAAAATCAACAGTTAAAGCTAAATTTTCACGGACAACAAAGAAAATGAATATACAGGGTGCTACAAAAAGAAAATCAAAAGTTAATGAAAGAAAACACTCGGGAATAACAAATTTAGAAAACTTGTAATGGGAAATCAAGAAAAACAAACATACAGGGTGTTACAAATAGCAAATTCCTTAATTTAAAAATAAAATACAAATTTTAAGTAGAAAACGACCCGGAAACGATAAATTTAGTCAGTTTTACATTAGAGAGCAAGGAAAAATAATACATAGGGTGATATAAGAAGAAAATAGCTACATTTAATTAGAAAATTTAACATTCTCGATGCCGAGAATTAGATTCACGAGAAGGTGACTGAACAAAACTACAACTACATTTTGAATTAAGAATTGGGAGCTAGAAGAAAAATCAATGAAAATTTAAATTTAAAAAATGTAAATTTAAAAACAGGAAAGGTAGGAAAGGTAGAGTGATAGATAAATAAAACATCAATATGAATTTTATTGCGATCCTAAAATTTTCTTTGCGACGTGTTATCCAAATACGCCACAAGCAAGGCAAAATGTGTCGGCCGACGGCAAGTCATGTACACACGCGGGAAGAAATTTAAATTGTCTATTAAAACACGTCTCCGCGATTGGAGGATTATGACATCAAAAGAAAATACGAGCAAAGGAAGTTCACGCTATTAAATCGATGATTGACATCGAAAAAGCAAAGTCTGCAGCGAAACCGATGACGCATCCGACGGCACGCGTCAATTTTGAGTTATTACGGTACTCACGTTACATGTGATTTAAAACTAAAATGTAATTAATTATGATTTAATAAAGTTTACAAACTTACCAGTGTGTCGGATAATCAAAGAAAGTACTGAAACAAAAAGTAGCACGTGTGTGAGAATTTGCACTATGATGCTCACTTATTTAAACCAGTTCCATCCCATAATGAACATGCACTATTTTAACCGACAATATTCCCGCGACATCCTGCCGAAGACAGACGTTAATTACACTTACTCAAAACTATCCATAGGATACATATTTCTAATTTCAATTCTCAGCATCAAAATAATTCAATAGCCGACGGACCACTAACGCATGGATGAAGCATAAGTTTTATTATCATTTTACCCGGAATTAATTTTTTGCAAAACACTATACAAGTTTATTGTTATTAAGTGCCAATATTTATGCCAATTTTTAATTAATAAATAATAATGTAGTTAATGTAATCGAAATGAATAAAAGGACGATGCCGAGTGGCATGTAGGTAAGAACAGACTGAAATGGTCGAACGTTCGTTGCGTAGCGTAGCGTGAACACAACATTGCGCGCGTTTATCGCGATACAAAAAGTTGTTTATACACAAACCCCGATAAGCCCGTATGAAATCGAAACATTTCTAATGTGCACTTAATCCTTTGAACTATAACTACGAGTCTCACTCGTTGTTTTTAAGTTGAGACAAATCTAAGTACCACGAGCGTGAGCCGTGTTTCGTGGTCCGAACCGTTCGCATAGTATACGAGCGTTACTCGTGGTTCGCCGCTGGAGCCAATTTCAATGTTAATTAAATAAAATATAATATAATGTTTCACATCAGTTATAAACTGGGTTATCCTAATGATGTATAAATCAATATGGGGGCGATATTTATTTGATTCATCTAGCAACTGTTGTGAGTTGCAATATACTCTGTCCCCGCGATCATAAACCGGCCGCACAATAAACGCGCAAATAGTAAATAACATTACTCTAGTGATTACAATTAAATAGTCGAGTGATGATTAAATATAATACAAACAATAAAATGTAAAATTAAATGAAAAATTAATGAAAAATTAAAATTCGATTTGCGTAATTATGCTGACAGAGTGCCAGATTTTACATCAAATATTTAAGTGATATGTGCTTAAGTGCTCTGCTGCTGATAAAAATGTTTTGCTGATGATGATTTTTATAATAAACAATTCCACCTAATGTAACATTGTTAGTTATATTCATGTTTAAAATACAAGTTTATATTTTACATGTCAACAGAATACATGATGCCATATTGAAACAGGACTTACGATCTGCATATCCGCGCACATGGAAACAAGTACCACTTAGTAAAGTTCTAGTGGGATAAAGAAATTAGCAAATAGCCTATTTCCTACGGGGAAATAGACACACCTACCAGTGCAATGATGAAGAGATTTTAGATCCAGGAATATATCTTATCAACTGAAAACACGTGCAGAAATTAACTGACACTTATTTCTTACTTAAGAACACTCTAACCGCCACAACTCATCAAACAAGTCAGCCACACATGCTCGTTACGAATATTATGCTGATGACGAAAAGAATACACGACGATTAATTGAATAATTGAAGTCTGAAAACGCGTGGCTAGTAGAGACGCGCTCGCGGACCACGACTTTGAAACGACTGCCGTGTGCGCTGCGCGTTGCCAGGTACAAGGCAGGTACGTCGCGATAATACACGTCAGTCGAACAAAAAAGTAGTTTATAAACAAACGTCGTGGTAAACACTTACTTGAGAAGACGAAAGTAAAAATTCACAATATTGAAATAACACACATACACGAAATCTACTTTTACTTTCAATATTTTTTAGCATTTTTCAATTCCGAATAGCACCATTTATATTTTATATTTTATGAATACGACTCACTATCGCTACCTTCGAACGGTGCCCTGAACACGAGTCATTTCTACCGCTACCTTCGGACGGTGCCCTGAACACGAGTCACTTCCACCGCTACCTTCGTACGGTGCCCTGAACCCGAGTCACTTCTACCGCTACATTCGTAGGGTGCTCTGCACACGACTCACTTCTACCTCTACCTTCGTAAGGTGCCCTGAACACGAGTCACTTCTACCGCTACCTTCGTAGGGTGCCCTGAACACGAGACACTTTTACCGCTACCCTCATACGGTGCACTGAACACGAGTCACTTATATCGCTACCCTGCTATGGTACACTGAATGAGACTCAACTAAATCAACAAAAAATTAACAAAACCCTCTTGCGCTATCTGAATCCGATAAAAATTTGAACATTTCACATAGGTTTTCCGCAATATAATCTGTTTTCCATATTATCATTAAGTGAAATATATACGCGCCCCCTAATTCACGGGCTATTGCGTGAAATGTGATAAAACATTTAACCGTATAATATAACTTAATTATAAACTTACCAATGCAGCGCTCATCAGATTGTAAGGGTACAGCAAGTACTGTATTTAAAAGAAAACATAAGTTAATATATAATTGTATATAATTGTATGAATTACTTGTTATAAGAAAAAAACTACAATTCCTAGCGCAACGAGTACCACGGTGCAAACACACAACTTTCAAAATAACTCGCGTTACGGAATTTTCTCGCAATTAATTTCGATACTGGGAAATACAGAATTAAATTCTGCATCAGGGAAATTTATTCCGTAATTACTCTGACATCGCGCTTGCGTGTTATAAGAAAAAAACTACAATTCCTAGCGCAACGAGTACCACCGCGCACACACACAACTTTCAATATAACTCGCGTCACGGAATTTTCTCGCAATAAATTTCGATACAGAAAAATACAGAATTAAATTCCGCATTAGGAAAATTTATTGCGTAATTACTCTGACATCGCGTTTGCGTGTTATAAGAAAAAAACTACAATTCCTAGCGCAACGAGTACCCGGCGCACACACACAACTTTCAATATAACTCGCGTTACGGAATTTTCTCGCAATTAATTTCGATACAGGGAAATACAGAATTTAATTCTGCATCAGGGAAATTTATTCCGTAATTACTCTGACATCGCGTTTGCGTGTTATAAGAAAAAAATTACAATTCCTAGCGCAACGAGTACCACGGCGCACACACACAACTTTCAATATAACTCGGGTCACAGTATGTTCTCGCAATAAATTTCGATACAGGAAAATACAGAATTAAATTCCGCATCAGGGAAATTTATTCCGTAATTACTCTGACATCGTGTTTGCGTGTTTAAAAAAAAAACTACAATTCATAGCGGAACGAGTACCACGGCGCACACACACAACTTTCAATATAACTAGCGTTACGGAATTTTCTCGCAATAAATTTGGATACAGAAAAATACAGAATTAAATTCCGCATCAGGAAAATTTATTGCGTAATTACTCTGACATCGCGTTTGCGTGTTATAACAAAAAAACTACAATTCCTAGCGCAACGAGTACACGGCGCAAACACACAACTTTCAATATAACTGGCGTTACGGAATTTTCTCGCAATTAATTTCGATACAGGGAAATACAGAATTTAATTCTGCATCAGGGAAATTTATTCCGTAATTACTCTGACATCGCGTTTGCGTGTAATAAGAAAAAAAACTACAATTCCTAGCGCAACGAGTACCACGGCGCACACACACACAACTTTCAATATAACTCGCGTCACAGAATTTTCTCGCAATAAATTTCGATACAGGAAAATACAGGATTAAATTCTGCATCAGGGAAATTTATTCCGTAATTACTCTGACATCGCGTTTGCGTGTTAAACGAAAAAAACTACAATTCCTAGCGCAATGAGTACCACGGCGCAAACACACAACTTTCAATATAACTGGCGTTACGGAATTTTCTCGCAATTAATTTCGATACAGGGAAATACAGAATTTAATTCTGCATCAGGGAAATTTATTCCGTAATTACTCTGACATCGCGTTTGCGTGTAATAAGAAAAAAAACTACAATTCCTATCGCAACGAGTACCACGGCGCACACACACACAACTTTCAATATAACTCGCGTTACGGAATTTTCTCGCAATTAATTTCGATACAGGAAAATACCGAATTAAATTTTGCATCAGGGAAATTTATTCCGTAATTACTCTGACATCGCGTTTGCGTGTTAAACGAAAAAAACTACAATTCCTAGCGCAATGAGTACCACGGCGCACATACACACAACTTTCAATATAACTCGCGTCAGGGAATTTTCTCGCAATAAATTTCGATACAGGAAAATACAGAATTAAATTCCGCATCAGGGAAATTTATTCCGTAATTACTCTGACATCGCGTTTGCGTGTTGTAAGAAAAAAACTACAATTCCTAGCGCAACGAGTACCACGGCGCACACACACAACTTTCAATATAACTCACGTTACGGAATTTTCTCGCAATTAATTTCGATACAGGGAAATACAGAATTTAATTCTGCATCAGGGAAATTTATTCCGTAATTACTCTGACATCGCGTTTACGTGTTATAAGAAAAAAAACTACAATTCCTAGCGCAACGAGTACCACGGCGCACACACACACAATTTTCAATATAACTCGCGTCACAGAATTTTCTCGCAATAAATTTCGATACAGGAAAATACAGAATTTAATTCCGCATCAGGGAAATTTATTCCGTAATTACTCTGACATCGCGTTTGCGTGTTGTAAGAAAAAAACTACAATTCGTAGCGCAACGAGTACCACGGCGCACACACACAACTTTCAATATAACTCGGGTCACGGTATTTTCTCGCAATTAATTTCGATACAGGGTCATGCAGAATAAAATTCTGCATCTGGAGAAATAATTCCGAATTTACTCTGACACCGCGTTCGCGTGTTATACTAAAAAAACTACAATTCATAGCGCAACGAGTACTACGGTGCAAACACACAACTTTCATTATGACTCGCGTTACGGAATTTTCTCGCAATTAATTTCAATACAAGGAAATATAGAATTAAATTCCGCATCAGAGAAATTTATTACGTAATTACTCTGGCACCGCGTTAGCGGTAAAAGTGACTCGTGTTCAGGGCACCGTACGAAGGTAGCGGTAGAAGTGACTCCCATTCAGGGCAGCGTACAAGGCTAGCGGTAAAAGTGATTCGTGTGCAGGGCACCGTACGAGGGTAGCGGTAAAAGTGACTCCAATTCAGGGCACCGTACAAGGCTAGCAGTAAAGTGACTCGTGTTCAGGGCACCGTACAAGGGGCGAGGTAGAAGTGATACCCATTGCGAAAAAATGGGCAAGGAAGGTGCGTGATCCTGTTTTTTGAAGATTTAAGAAATATCTTTGAAACTAAAAGCACTAGCGTCCAGCCTATCTAAGATTATGAAAGTTTGGAAAATTCTCTATAAGATAAGATAAGAAAATAATTAAAATATGAGATGGAAAGGTTCTGAAATCGTGTCTAAAAGTGGAAAAAGTGAACTTTTAAATTTTTGAGAGTTTTCCCCGATTGTGAATATCTAGAAAACTAAAAGAGATACAGAGGAGCGGATTGAAACGCGACTGTCTTAGGTCTTTGCAACACGCGGAGGAACGCAAAAAAAAACTACGAAATACAAACTTATGTACGACGAACGAATTAAAATGAAAAATATTATTGAATTATAAACTTACCAATGCAGAACACGTCGGACTCCAAGGCACGGCAAATACTGTAAATAAGAAAAGAAAACATTATATTCATGTAATATTATATTCAAACAGCGGAAAAAAATAATCATCTATGCTGTTTACGCAAAACTTCCTTACACCAGCACGATGGGTCATCCTAATGATTTGCTGCTTAAGTGATCAGCTGATGATAAAAATGTTTTGCTGAGGATGTTTTTTTTATATTAAACTATTACACCTAATGTAAAATTGTTAGTTATATTCATGATTTGAGAATTGAAGAATAGATACTTGCTTAAATTTACGATGCCAATATAAACTGCAACGATGTGATATCTGCAGGTAAACAAACTTATCTCTTGTGCGAAATCGCGTGGTCGCACACGGACACGGTGTGCACTCACTACCACCGACAAGTAATATTTAACGCGAAAACGTGCATCGTAGTGCCATCTAACCGGTTATCTAGTAATGGGTTTAAATTTAAAACACATTTTATCAAATATGCATAAGTCATGATATGTCATAAGCAATTTAATAATGCCTATCAAATCGCAATATTGCTTTAATTTGTACTCTATGATACAATAAAATAATATTATATCTACACATGGGAGAAAACAAACTTTCTGTGCTGAGTATCACAATGGTCAGATAAAAGTAACTTACTCAAGCACGGATAGGTTTCCGATTGATGTAGCGACCGACCACGTCCCACAATAACCGAAATATTTGATTTGAAATATAAACATCAAAAGCAAGCATATAAAACATTTATGCACATTAAACGCACAATTACTTATTAAGAAAACACTGCAGACGCATATTACGACTAAGTCGATTGATGATCGAATATAATGCTAACTTTGAAAATACAACTATGATAAAACGAAACGCGTTGCGCGATATACGTCTGGATACGCCCGAGACCGGCACAAAACTAGCTGCAATCCATCAATATGCCGAAACTGCGCATGCAATGATGCGACAGGTCACAAATAAGACTCTGTGCCTGCTGCATAAACCCGGCAGGTAAAAACAATAGATGCGCAAAGCCAGCGCGTCGATGTCACGCGACCTTGTGTGCGAATTGCAATAGATGCGCAAAGCCGGCGGCGCGTCGATGGCACGCGACCTTATGCGTGAATTGCAATAAGAAACAAAATTGTGCGACAGCGCGACGATAGACGAAAATATTACGCGTAGCATCTCGCACGGCAATTGCGATAAAAAAGTTGCTTATACACAAACGCTGATAATAGAACTGTCTTCAAAACTAATCTATTCTATTTTATGATTTTTAGTTCATGCTAGTGAACTAAAATTTAAATCATGAAATTATGATTTATGATTTGAGTTTGTATTGAAGCATTTATTGAAGCAAAAGTTTCCACAATGGATATCAATTTTCTAATTGCAAGAAATCGGGAAAACAGATTCTATGAATGACAAAAATTTTACTTAGCAGTGTATCGAATGCCGCAAATCAAATGTGAGTAGATACTGAAATAAAGAAGAAACAAAACATTAATTACACAATTTCGGACAAATAGTTCCGGCGGAACCCAAAGTTTACCAAAAATTTCGTCTAGTTCTCCATAATTATTTAAATTAGTATTCGTACCAGGTAACACATTGAGCCAACGAGTTGTGCAGTAGTCAAAAATGGTTCGCACAAGTCCAAATTATTATTTATAATCACACACAAAGCGGCCGACCGGCGTCCGACGGCAACCGATCAGAAATCCACGCGAAAATGTAATAAACACACACAATAGTGAATTCCGAAGATTACATACGCGATAAATATTTACCGAACGACCAAACACGGCAATTAACAGTAAATTCAATAAAATATAACGCGATATACCGAATTTACAACGAGAAACACGAATACTCTGCGGAGTATTCTTATCTGCAGCACAAAGTAAGAGTTGCGTGCCGGCATCACAACTGTGCACGTCGACTTTCACTCGCAGGAATATTTTTAGTTAAAACATGCATCGCTGCGCCACCTGAGAATACTTTATTGTACCACCCGAAAATACAAAGCGTTTCAAAAAGTGTGTGAGCGATTGCCTATGCATCAGTGAGTGGTCACGCACTTAAGTGGCCGTGTCCGTGTATCACACGTACACGAGAGTGCGCATGCACCACCCTATCTAAATTAATAGCAATTATTGCACATAACTCAAAACTTCAAATATAAAAGTCTATAGGATACACTTATTCAAAATAAATTATCAATTAATAATAATATTATATTCTAATTATATTATTAATTGATAGTTTTTATCGACGATTTTCGACAGCGAATATCTTGTAAACTAAAAGTAATAGCAACCAGAAAATTGTTGATTTTGGAAGATTGGAAAATTTTCAGATGGATAAAATTAAATAAATAAAATAATTCAATTTAATCGGGCAAGAAGTCAAAAAACGCGACGGAAAGTGCCGAAAATTGAAATTTATCAAATTTTAACGTTTTATTTCAATTGCAAATATCTCGTAAACTAAAGGAGACAGATAGAAACGAATGGCAGAGTCTTAGTCTACAGAAAATGCTCTATAAAATAAGCTAGTTAAAATGGAAACCTAAGAGATGAAATTTTAATTTTTAATTTAATTTTTAAAAAAATCAAAATATTTGCGACGGAAATCAAAGAAAAGTAAAAGAGGAACAATAGGGCATCTTTATTTTTAATCATGAAAAACAACTAGCGACCAAACCCAGAAAGCCGCCAGAAAATCAAGAACGTAGCCGACGGCAATTTTAATCTTTTTAATTTGTGCGATAAACAAAAACGAAACAATGTATTGCATTCGTAATGCAAATCAACGATGGTGCCAGTGCTAGCCACACAAATTATTTGTGTGCTTAAAGACCACGCGGTTAGAGTAAAAACAAGTAAAGCAAATATTGGATTTGATTTTCATATGTCTGAGGAAATGGAAGAACATACCTGAATGCAAAATTATTAAGACCTTAATTGCGCACATTGTAGGAACGATGAAATACGCCTATAATACGAAGACTCACTCTACGACGGCCGACGGAACATCACGCACGCTTTACCTCTGAGTATGTAGAATCCACCTTTAACGAACACCGCACATCACTCACGCACAATCGAAGGAACATTGTGAAATATTACATAATAACGCGAAGAAAAAGGTACTCAAATTACTGTAGAGAAAATGTGCGTGCAGATCACCTGACGACATAAATGAGACTAACATGGTGCGCAAGCCAACCGCGTGACGACCGTACAAAAATTGTAAGCGATAAGAAAACATGTTTGTTTGTAAACACTGACACTTTCAGTGTGGTAGTGCAGAACATGAAAAGAATTGTATTCGTACTATGGAACTATTAATTTCGATAAAATTTAATCGAAATGCCTGATAATTTAATTCTACATCGATTATTTTGGTAACTTTCGACAACATTATCCGTTTTGATCCTATTTACAATTTTAGGGAAAAATGCATTCGTTTTTCGTACACCTTTTTGTTCTTGTCATAATCGCCAAAAAGTTCGACCCTGTTCTTCGACCGAAAAACATTTTAATAAAATGGTTCGACCCTGTTCTTTGACCGAAAAAAATTTAAGTAAAAAAAGTTCGACCGTTTTTCGAACGAAAAAAATTTAACAAAAAAATTCGAACAAAAAATTTTGAGTAAAAAAGTTCGACCCTGTTTTTCGACCAAAATAATTTTGACAAGAAAAGTTCGACCCTGTTCTTCAGCCAAAAATAATTTAAACGAAATAGTGCGGCCCTGTCTTTCGACAGAAAATATTTTATGCGACAAAGTTCGGCCCTGACTTTCGACCAAAAAAGTAATTTAAAAAAACAAAATTTAGCCCTTTTTTGGAAATATATAAAATATTAAAATAGATACAAATCTCAAGTTTCGAACAACATCCGGGAAAGATGGAAAATGCAGAAAAAATGAAGTCGATCACTTGTGTATAGCTTATTATTACAAAAAATAATTTATAGATCAATATCCAAGTCAATCATACAATAAGTACAACGATATTATTTACATATAAAGCCATTCTCGTGACGGTGTTTCGAATAAAATCCTATAGAAAATAATCCCTTAGGGACCACGCTTATAAAAAGTACAAAATCGTACATCAATGTCGCAAAATTAACCATCGTTCTGATTGACACCAATTCGTTGTCATAAATAAGTTCTAACAACTAAGTAAAGTAAGTAATTGACTAGATACATAGCATTCTCATAAAAAAGTTCGTTAAGTTCATTGGTAATACTTGAGAATTAAACAATTATGATACATCTTAGAAGTTAATTGCCGATTTCGTCGATTTTCTCGGTTCATTCTTTGTTTCGTTTGCAAGTAAGCAACGCTCATGACTAGAATCTTATTAATTTTATTTATTCTAACGCAGTCTTCTACGTTTTCAATGTGACGGCGTTGAGGGTTTTCCTAATGCGATCGCTACCGCACTTACTCGATTGAAGTCCATCGATAATCTGTAAATAAAACAATATTTAATTATAAATTTCGTCAAAACGAAAGAGTTCTTGATGAAAAATTAGATTAAATATAATACTTACACTAATCAGTTGATCGAATCCGTAGAGCAATCCTTCTTCATGATTTCCCTGCTGCCACTCGTCTCTATGCGTGACAGTCATACCAGCAGGCAGTGGAAGAGTTTTCGCAAAATCGATGAGCCATGCTCCCACTTTATTGTTATCATAGATGATGAATAAACTGCTGCCGATGACTTCATGCCTTTTGAAGTACTCCGATTGTTCAATCTTTGAGCGCATTTCCTGCAGTCGATTTACCAGCCGCTGTTTGACGTCCGGTCGACCGTTCAGGAACATATCCAGGGTGTTGACCACTTGTTCCGTGGATTTAACTTTTTTAAGATCAGTCACAGGAGCGGAACCACGGCACTTCATTGCTTCGATGCGGAACCCATGATTGCAGGATGAACTCTGCTGTTCCCTAAACTGCATGTACCTCAGTTTAGTAACAGCTCCCTCAGCGTGTTCTTCGGGCGTAGGTGCAGTAGGATCAATAGCAATCATTTTCTGGTAGAGGTCTGAACGTGCTGTGGTTTTGCTCACTTCGCTTTCCAGGAAGGTTCTCGTTCCCATTTTGATGTCAATCACGTAAGGATCCTAATCAACACAAACACGTACTATTAGCACACATAAATTGCGTTTCTTTAGGAGTAGTCAACTTACCTTAAACCCATGTAAAAGGTCTTGCAATTCGATAAACTTCTCGCCTTGGTATTCCACCTCGCGGTAGTATTTCGGGATAATGTCATTAACAAAGGCGTCTTCCGAAACTGCTTCGTACACGATGCGTTCTGTGGCGTCTTGACTGCCAGACCGCTTTTCCAGACTGTTCCAGGACCTGCAGGCGCAAGACTATCTGGATGTCCCGATAATTGGAACCAGTTTGAACTGCGGCTCTTGAGAAGGACATCGCTTGCGGGAGCACTCAAGTCTAACGCATTCTATAATAACCACAAGAAAATAATTAATAAACCGTTAATATTGATGTAGTTTAAATGTAAACTTACAATTGCTAAGAATTTGAGCAGCGACATCTCGTCCTCTTTCCCCTTGCCGTTAACGTTCGGCGCGGAAACTTCTTTAATTTGATTCTGAGTCTTCAGGTTTGTCTTCCTCCAGCGTTTGAAAGCGCTGCTGCCACGGGATTTGTTCTGATGGCGCGATTTCCACGCGTCCACATCGTTCAGCTCCTTTTCGGTAGCCTGCAAGAGGAACTGAAGTTGAAGAGTTAATTATTACATACGTCTTGTATAATGTTCGTGCATGAGTGCTGTGCATGAACAAATTTCAATGACAGAGATAAAGCTAATGCTAATCTGTGGCGTGCGGTTGGTCGGCATCGTGGCGGCAACAGCACCGATTATTGAACAAAAACACGATGATAATTGTAATCGTGAGCGCACACGGCGTGCGTCAATAGCGTATATCGATGATTGAAAAATCGCAGCCCGGAAAAAACACACGCACAAATGCGTGTGCGTAAACGGCTCCTAAACATGAAGCTGAGTTAAAGTCGTCAGGACGTTAACTTTCCAAAAGGCGACACGATAAAACAAGCGCCGACGTTGATTGCTTCGACAAATATAGTCTAATTAGATTCGCAATGAGTGTCGACTGCGAAACAATCGCTAACAACTTTTGTTTTGTGTGTTTCTAACTCAAAATAATATCGGAGAGGAAAAGTACTAAATTAACGCGCTCACAAACTAATGCTAAATTAAAATTTCGCTGTGTTCTCACAACTACACACCAAATATTCTTTAGTGTTTACGTCATACACCGCATTATAAATGCACAACGTGTTTCCAACAAAAAGAAAGTTTTGGTTGGATGAAAATGGATCGCAATGTTTCTTTTTTTGTCTTGACACTTACCGATAGCGTCTTGCACTTAAGGCACATTAAATCCGATAGAAACTCGTTGTAGGATTCCTTGCCCTTGTTAGTGACGAAGTTTACAACGGCCGGTACCATTTCGAAATGGTTTACGCACATTTCACACTCGTGAGCACAAAATGAATTGCAGACCAAATCTGCGCACCTCACAAACTAGTAATCCAATGTTAATCCAAATATATCTTTGTATGTTTAGTCCGATCGTACACAATGTTGTGTTGTTGCACTGACAATGAACGATGTTTTATGATACTCAACATTTAACAGACCAAGCGTGTTTCAATTCGTGTGTCTCGTGTAATGCGAATGAATGTCGCTGAGTTGACTGAGCGCTCGTTGGGTGCGCGCTCGGTTTTACTACCGACCAAGCGGTTGGCGCATGCGCAGCACGATCTAAAAGTAAGTGCGCTTCGTCTTTTCAATTCTAGCAAGACCGCAAGTGTAAGCAAAGTTTATTCTAGTATTTTATGTGGTTCATGAATCAGTTTATCACATTAATTTTTCCACACTTTTTACCGGCATCATTTTCTAATTACTCTAGATGAGTATGATGCGTTAGGTTGGTACATTGATGAATATCGAATTTCCCGATTGAAACGCGACGCTGGGACTGATTTGTTGGCAAATTGATCGATGAAAACACGTAAATTCACATGCGTAACTGGCAATCAATTTACGTAATGGGCATCTGCGCGTTGGAAAGTTTGCAACGTGATCAAAATAGAGAAGAACCCATTTTTTGTGGCGTTTGCTTTCTTTTGACGGAAATTTATAAATATTATTACTCATGAAAAATTTTATTTGGACTCTGACTAGTAAACTAAAACACACTGTCAATGTTGTTGGTAAATTGATTTTAAAATAAATTAAAATAAATTAGCTTCTAATTTTCTGCAAAATTAGATAGTTGAAACAAAATAAAAACATTGAATAATATCTTTGAACTTGACACTGAAAATGCATTAGGGTTTTTTAGTGTTAATTTAATTTTTTTGTTCGCATTATTTAATTGTTTTGCGTTTTCCAAAATTCAATTGAAAGGTTAACATCTTTGTATTCATACAGAAAGAATTGATTGAATAATTTCGCTAAAAGCAAGTGAAAACAATTTTTCAATTTGGTTGATATAGGGGAAAGTCGCTTAAGTCGTACCGTCACGTAAGTCGTACCTCGGTCTTTTCTCTAACTTGAAGGCACTTTATGCAACTTAAAATGCTGTATTCGGACAGCATGAAATCATACTGGAAGCATATTCTTTAATCAGTTCCCGCCGAATCAGTATTGAGAAGTTATGCGCAAAAATAGTTTTGCTCCTCGTGCTCATCCAATTTCTCGTGGAGCTTGAAAGCATTGGTGGTCAGTAAAACACCACTAAATATGTGTTGCATGTTAAATATTGGTTATACATCTATCCATGTATTGTTTTCTACATGGATTTTGTTAAATAATCCTTCTGATATATTGTTTAAGGTTGTTTTAAGCGGGAAGCACATGTTTGCTAACTCGTACCCCTTTGCGTTTTTTAAGTCGTACCTATAGAACATATGGGACTCAAGGTTTCAGCTGCGCCACGAGGCGGCGCTACGGTTGCGCGCCGATGATACTTAACTAGCGTGATGAGAATAGGGAAGATAGTATGATTCAGTGCCTCAAATGCAAAATTTGGATGCATGACAAATGTGTGGGGGTGTCCAAACGCGTATAAAATACCTTGCAAATAAATACATTATTATTAAACTAATATATATTCTTATTTTGTTATTTCTTTGACATAGGTACGACTTAGGGTATCGAAGGTACGATTTAGGGTACCGGTTTGTTAAGTCGTACCGTTCACACATTTTTGTTAAATCGATGTTTTACAAAAATATAAACATTTCTAATTAATTTTTCTCATACGAATTAAATCTATATTAACTAAAGCAGGTAAATATGTCGAAAAACTGACATTATGTTGCAAAACTTTCAATCTAGGGCCAATTGTATTTTAGAGGTACGACTTGGCCAACCTTCCCCTATGTTAAATTATGTAAAGTACAATTAGCATAGGAGGTGATTTTAATAAACAATGCATTAAGAAGCATTGTTTTATTAAAATCGTGGATAATATTTAAGTGAGCTCGTGTGCACGTGCACCAAAAACATGAAAATAATTATTGTAAAAAATAAATATCTCAGAAAAACTTAATTCGGCACTAAAAAGGAAATCCGAAAGATAAATTATTTTAAGATTTGAATTTTCAATATATATTATGATCGTGTCGAAATAAGTTATTTCTATTAATATCAGTGTGGCTAATTTCATCGAAATGCAGTAAATTTTGTCCAAAATTTCAATAGCATATTCCTGTAAGTTTGCAATTTCGTATAACTTAATGACGCAGGTTGCAATTATGCAATATCGCCATTGTCATGGCGAATTTTACGTGTATGCAATCACAAATATCTACTACGTATTTCGATAGATACTAAACCATTTTACAACCACTAAGCAAGAATTCATAAATATTTAATAGCAATTTAATATGTATGAAATTCAATTCGGTCCTTCAGAAGTACGTAATATCAAAAACGACTATTTACGTACTCACTTACTGAATATCGAAGACGAAGACGGGATTTGTTTGCGTGTTTAATGTGTAATTATATTAACACGCGCATTATGTTTCATATTTGATGTTTTACGAGATTGTCGATTGTTCAGTAGTGGATTTTTCTTTTGACGCAAGTCGAAAATGTGGAAAGCAGAAACCATGAAAACACTCACGACATGACGCAGGTAAATCGAACGCATTCTTTTAATATTAATCATAATCATATTAAATTATTAAAATGTAGATATTTACTTTTATTTAATTAAATTTGTACTGATTCTATTGAGAGTTACGCCAAAACACTCAAAATATTTTACGCTGCGCAAATAGTCGGTATGATAAAACTCATTTTGATTGTATATTTATTTGGGTGAATCAAACTGAACTGAAATATATTTTCCAGATAAACTAAATGACTAAGAAAGTATACAAGTATCAATTGATTTGAAGGAACATGTTTTGATCAGAAATTTATGAAATATTCTTGAAATAAAATTTGAAATTTATCAAATATGGTAATTTTCACAAGTATTTTAGGGTGGTTAACAAGGATTTTAGGATGTTTAATGTAACAGTCCTTGTTAAAAATCAGTTTGACTCAAGACTTAAAAGAAAAACTGATATAAACCCTTCGAGACCCCAAAATCAGCAGGAAACATCTCGAAAGTTCACTATCGTCACAATGTATATGAAATCAGAATATATTTACGCACGCAAAACCACGTGACGATGACGTTGATGGTTTATTGATTCTTCCAGGGATTCCGAAAAATGGGAAACTTAACCGACACGATGTGTTATTCTACTATTCTTCGCAAATCCAAACCACAAAATGTAAACGAACACGCCAAAAAACTTACTACGCACAGTAAAACCAAAAAACTAACACATTCCTGACCGAACTGTCACAATGTTTTTGTATAATTTTAATCTCTCACTTGTTCCTTGCTAAAAAAAAACAAACGTAATTGAATTGTTTTCATCTTCTCAAGCCAACATATTAGATCATTCGCGGATGTTTTGTATTTATCTCCTGAATAGCTTCCGCATGAATCAACGAACTAAGCGTTAACAAATTTCAGTCATGATTAAATTTTCAGAAGTGTTTATTTGCATTTGTGGTGCGTATGAAATTCAGTAGTAAAATGTTAGTGATAAGTACACATTGAAAGGATTGTAATGAGAAAAATAATTGTAAGAGAGATGCGCAAACACCACAAATGCGCAATTCACGCCCGTTTAGCACCTGCTTTAACACTTCAATGTTTAATTCCTTTGTATCTGAACAACCATAAAGCTTGTGACTGAGAAAAATACTACAACAATTGAGTATACAATAAGATGGTGCACACTAAAACACAATGAGACGTAGGTGTACGAAGAAGGTGCGTCAATGGCGGCTTCACACTTAGTTTCAAGTGTTGATTTTGTCTGGCACAAAACGAAAAATTAAACCTTTTTCTAAATAAAACCCCGATTCATTCCACCCAATACGCAAATCATTTTAAAATGTCGTATACTGTAGTAAATTGCTCCTAAAGTATGTTAATTGTTTGCGCACAAACCGAATGTGTTCCGCCGGAAGTCGCTTGAGCGCTTCGTCACCGAAACGCACGTCATCAACCTCAAGCGCATGAATGCGCTAATCGGAACTCAAAAGAAATTCAAATTTAAACTAAACAATTCACATGTGCACTGTTTCCACGACTTACTCAATAGACTACTACTACACAGTCTTACTACAAGTCTTACTATAAGTAATTGATGGTTTCGAATGCGGAACTAGTCATCGCTCACACTCATGCTCGTAGTATGACAAACCGTAACAAGCAAAGTTTTTGCGATCATTTTTTTGTGAATTCAAGTGATGGACAAGCGTCAGCAATGTAATTCGCACTAATAGTGATTGAACATGAGTGAAACGCTTTGATCATTAGTCATAATATGCGAATCATCACTACCAGCATCATCAGCACCACTAGACCAATACAAGACGTTTATGACAATATAAAAACAGCAAAACTTTCGATTTTTAATAATGCAAAACACGTAAACAGGTAAACACGTAGTGTTTTGACAAAAAAACGCGTTCAATATATCAAAAAACATTAATTCGTTTAATTTACATTGAATTCAATACATTTTTGCATTAAAGTCATATTTATTCAATAAATTATTCACAGTGAATCATAAAGCAAACCGAAATATAAGCGATTGAAATTCATAAACGAACGGAAATGCATCGGAAATTCAACTACGAAGAATTTAAATATTAAAGTCAAAACGTGAATTTATTGTATTTTAACATGAGTCATATTTCAACTCTACAATGAAAAAAAAAATACTCAAGATTAGATTAGTGATGATTAACTTTCTGATAATAAAATGTAGGCAAAGAGATTAAAATTACTCGCACGATTTAAGTATCAACTAAAAAATTAATATCTATAAATTATGTTATTATGTTATGCTATACCTTATTATATTTTACCGTTTAGCTTCTTGAACAATTTTTCACCGCGAATTAATTCAATGACGCACGAGATTCTTACAAATAATTATGCAGACATAACTACAAAAATAATTCACGTCTATTCTAAGTTCTAACATAATTCAACCAGTGTTTTCGTCTTTGCTCTCTTTTGAAATAAAATAATTACGTTCTATTACAATAAATTGGGCATGAAACAAACCATGAAACACACTAGACTTTGCTTTATCGGTTTATCCATCGCAATTGATGTGTTTTGTACGCGTCGATTCCGTCGGTATTAAACGCTCTGAACCAAAACAAACTATGGCAAATGATTATTTAATTATATCATTGCATCAAGTATCTAGTAGTGGAGCGGTGTGCATCAATGCCTCGCGCATTCGATCGACGTTTGTTTATCCGCGCGGGCAAATTTGCTTACAAACGTAAATTTTTAACCACTGATTTCGTACGGTTAGTTCACGCTTCTGTGCGCGAATGGCCGTCAGCATTTACGTCCAACTGCCGATAAAACAATAACAATTATATCTGATAGACATGTATAATTTCTTCTATAAATAGTTGCAAATGTTGAAATTGACGCAAATCCCACATAAATATATAGCTAAAGTAGAAAAATCAGAGAGTTGTTTTCAATTAAGTAAGTGTATTTATATTTTTATTTTTATCACGAATTTCTACCAAGCTAATGTTGATTTTTCAACCCGCGCGTGAGATTTCTTAGAATGCCTGGTGGGAAACACTCTTGTTGATAAAGTGTACAATATAATTACAAAATTATCAACAAGTAATACAAATATTGAGTCTTGTGTATGTAAGTTGAATGTGTTGATATTATGATGCAATTCGTCTGTTTATTTTGCACGCTTATTTTCACGATTGAAAGTTTGAGTTATGGGGAATGGGGAAGTTGGATGTTGATAGTAACTTTTACACACTCCGTCTGCAACGCAAATCCGACGCTAATTATAGCTTCATTAAAATTATTAATAAATTTATACAGCAAAAATACGTAACGCACAATTTGATTTCGTGGAGAAATTATCACAAGACCGCTGATTATTCGGAATTTAATTAATAAATTACAATTTTTGCAATTAGGCATGGATGATGCAAGATTCTGATCATGTACCCATTGGATGCACACCAGAGTTCGGACAAACTTTCCAAGTTAAGACGAGATCGTGGCGTACAATAAAAATATTCGAAAGCTTTAAATAGACTTTAAAAGTAATTAAGTTCCTGAGATAAATAAAGACAATTCATCTAGTCACTAATGGATACATATTGGTTGACTTGATTGACGTCAGAATAAAATTGTGCAAGACAAATTTCTTCCGGAGTTCGCGCGAAGAGTTACCTAAAGCGGTTCAACGCACTCTCATGACGCACATGCACAAATTTCGCCAGAAACCGTTCGCCAATTATAGCGTAATCAAACGGAATTATCTAAAATATCTAAATGTGTTAATTTTGTAAAAAATTGACAATCGTTTAAAATGTCATTCTCTGGTATGTTTCTAGATAGCTAACGTTCGAAGAAGGCTCTTGGCCGTAGTTTTCTTCCAGAACTACAAACAAGCTGTCAAAAATTACGTATGCAACCCTCCTGTCATGCTTAGAATTATATAGTTTAAGTAGGTTCTCTAGTTATACTTTCAATCGCTATTACAAGCATTATAAATGTGTTTGTGGTGATTTACAGCCGGATAGCAAGTAAATATATTAAATATACATTTTAAATTTCTTGCAATACAAAGTCTCCATCGATTGTAATTGCATAGAACGCAACTATGTTGAGTGAAAGATTCGAAAGAAAAAGAGCGGCCCCGAAAAACAAGCATATCAAAGACCGAAAAGTCGTTCAAATTTGGACGTTCTGTGCGCAATGGAAAATGCCGCCGTCGACTAGTTATCAATCGCCGTCTCACGTGAAATTTCAAACAAATACAAATTATTATCGCGCGCTATCAACGGCCAAAACGCCGCAGATCATCCAACGTCAACGCCAACGTCTCACTTTCGATAAATGGCACTTTAATATCGTCGCTTTGGTGATTGCTTCGTCGAACACACAATTCGAATAGAACAACAGAGACACGAATATCTTCGTTTGGCCTTTGCCGGACTTGCATTTGGCATGTCAAATATCTTCGTGGTCACGTAGGCGCTCGCCGCTAATGACCGCCCGACCGACGGGTACAGGTGGTAGGCAGCCGGAGGTCGTGCAGGCGCATGCAGAAGAAAAACAACGGAATTTTACCGAAAACGCATCGGGTGCACGCCGTTTTCCATTAGCGTCCGCTTTGAAATATGTGTATCGCAATCGTTGTCTCTGTTCGACGTGTAAACCGGCGTAATGTTGCGTCGCCAGCGCGCCCATTACGGATTTTGGATGTGATTAGCGGCTTCAAACTACTGACGACAATTTATATTTTTTATCATTTTTGTTCTTTTTAATTTTCCGTTCGATAGCGAACTTTTTTAATGGCTTTTTAACGAAGAGGAAAATTTTCGCCAACGTAATCTTATATAATCGGTTATGGTCATTCATTAATAACCGTCAAAAGTCAAACCGAAACTGTTTATGTAGTAAAAGTGCAAGGCGCGTGCGGATTTTTTGATCTTTTGTTCGAAAGACGTCAATTTATATTTTGCTGATGCCGTTTTTGTTTGCAATTTTAGAATTCACTTTGCGCAACGTCATGTTACGTGACGAGATTACTACAAACTTACAAACATTAGTACTATTACTACTATTACTACTGGATGATGGTCGTGCGGATTTAAATTAAAACACTTCGCTGACGTTAGCTGACGTTATAAGATGCGATTAAAACGTTTTCCTTCCGCGTCTCTCGACGCATGACGCCCGCCTTTGTGGTTTGCGCAATGCTCGACCCGCATTTCGAATTTGTTGTTTGCCTGTCCGACGCGCGTGTTATTTATAAACACACATCATATTGTTATTAAATATACGCGGGGCTGAAAATAACCCGCTATTAAAACTAGTATTAAACAAAGCAAAACATGCACAAGTTGCGTATGCCTGACGTTTTCCTGATAAATTACGCGTAAAATCTTAAAATAAACGCCAGAGTAAGCGCTTATTTCACACGCTTACAATGTGGTGATTAAAAAGTCGATCAAGGACGTAATCAGTGATTACACAAATTGTTGAGTCTGTTCTCGAACGCAATCTTATCTGTTTCAGGCACACTTTATTAGTTTTATAATCATTTAAATACTAGAGTCATTTACCTTGTGCTTTTTACGAAAAAATAAATATTTCAATTAATGAATGAAAAAGAAAACGATTCAACCTTAGTCCAACGTTAGTAAAAGTAATTACAAGTAAAAACGAACCGGTGTAATCGATAATTCATTTGCCGACCTTTCTTATTAAAACCTACTTACCGATTGCACACTGGTGGCCTATAAGATATTAATTACATTTTACATTCGCGTGCGGTTAGTTTAATTACAAATTTAAATTCTTGTCGTTTTTATAAGAACTCGTTAGTTACATGTCAGTTAAATTCCAAAACGACTAAAGATAACATTCAAATTATTATAGTAATTATATGCAAATTTCCACGTGACAACTAAATTTTCAAATAAATTAAATTTCATAGAAATTTAAAAAAAATTCTAAATTGCATAACTAGATAGCAAAAAATACAATTATTAATTTATTAACAATGTATCAACATTTCGCTGCTGAAAAGCGCGCGCTCCGTATGTGCGCTTGATAATATTCCACAAATAGGTTGAATTGTTGATACACCGACATGACTACGTACACGATTGACGCACGCATTATAATTTGTTGTATTAAATAAATTATTCATTATGCTACGGTTTTTATTTTCGTCGCAGCAGCGTAACGTTAGTAATAGCAGTACTCATGGGAGTCAATGAAAACCGACGAAAATTGTATAATTACATCAATATTCCACATGTTTTATACGGAATGAAATTATAGGTCAACTGGTCAAAAGAGTCAAGTTTAAGCTTTCGGCGAAAAAAAGTGTAATTTAAATGAAAAATTCAGTTTTATTCATGCAAAACGCGAAAATTTACATACAAACAACACTTGGTACGCCCAAGTCACGTATTTAAAAATAGTATCGATATAAATTATTTGCAGGTTGTGTAAATTAAAGTAATTACGCGCACAATTACGACCGCACATTAAATTTTAACATAAAAAGAAGTTAAATTAAGTGCACTGGTATTTTATTGTACTAATTTTAACATTTACGACGCCTCGCTTTAAAAATATCACCAAGTTTTGTTGCAGTCTTAGTTTTATGAGTTTATAACGGGATTTAAGACTAGAATCCTTTGATAGAAGTTTAAAAGATTAAACGGGGCACGTGTTGACACGTGCCATTGTTGATAAACATTTATAGGCACACGTTAATGCAACATAATTAGTTCTATTTTAAAACCAGACTAGGATTTAACAAAACTTCCAATGTGCAATTTGTATGCACCCAACTTGCTAATTTTGTGCTCTACGTCAATCGTTTTTCTTTGCCTACACGTGGATTTTCTCATCCTGAGACTGAGCATAAACATTGCACAATGTACACCTACTTATTGCAAAATTATTGCAAATATGCGAATGTGGACGTGCGTGTTGCTCAGGTGGGTATAATTATTTGAACGTGTTTTATGCACTTGCAAATCCGCAAATATATTCGTGGTGAAGGCGTCTGCGCCTGGGCGGTTTTTTTCTCCAACACGAGCTAAAAATAAAAATAATGCATATACTGTGCTCTCACTAGCCTGAGCTTAATATCAATGACTCGCAGAAGTTCATGTTTATACGATGCAAGCAAATTATGACCTAAATTATTACTATTGTCTTATTTGTCGAGACAATAACAGAGATTAAGGTTTATGTGTGTGAAAGATGGCCGACTTTTGCATCGTTTTAATAACAGAGAATTAAAACGCAGAATAATTAATAAAAGACGATTTTTGAAATTTTTAATTTAATTTAATTTTCGACTTCTAAATTTCAATGATAAATTTAAAAAAAACATTGTTTTTTCTTCTTGTAAAATATGATGTAGTATACCTAGTCTTGACAAACAGTCCAAAAATACCAAATCTCATATAAAACAACTTTTTTATTGATTCACAACCTGTAATTAAATTGCAATACGCGTTATATCCGCTGGATTCCTCCCGAGGTTGTTGGCGCATAATATGCAAGCACACGACGCACACACACTGAAAACACCAGCGCGAACGATGAACGTTGTTGACATAATGGCGAAAATATTTGCGAAAACCAAACGTGCATTGAATATCCAAGCAACGGCAGCCGCGCTTAAAAAATCACCTCAAAAACAACTCAGGAGCAGTCAGGATTATCAATTAAGTGCTCATTCGCAATTCCAATCCAGTATCATCATCGTGTACGTATCGATTCGTAATGTGGTCACACAAGCCGTGCAAAATCATCGACGGAATCGTAAAATTTAAGAAAACAACAAGTTAATATCGTGTAATATAAAATTAGCACATTTATATAGTTATAGGAAAACAATTCGTGATAAGACGGAAAAGAAAACGGATTTGAATAATTTACTTGCAGCAATGCATAAAAACATGGCAATAAAATACAACGAGTTAATAAAGTGTATTGTTGTCAGAGAATTGCGGAATACCTCTCAAGTATAGATTTTTTTGTTAGCATTTTGCCATTCTGTAAATTGATGGGGTAATTGTGAAGATCCTTGTTTACGAAATACATACAATCGGAAGAATACAACTGCAATTTTCACATTTATACTTATACAACATTGTAAATTGTGTAAAAGTGATATAATCTTAAATTATTTTATGTAATATATTCATTGCAAAGTGTTAAAGTTTGCAATTTACAACGCCCTTGGAATATATTGTTATTATCGCAATTGTTCATAAAATAATACTTTTTAATCTACCAAAAACAGACTGTTAAAACTTCTAATTTTAAGAAATCGACTCAACAGCGACTTCCATCCAAGTGTAAAAGGTAAAAGTAAAAGAAATATCTGCGCGCTAGTAGCAATGACGTCAATGGTGGCATTCGCTCGATTAATCGCTATTTTATTCTCTATTTTCAGCATAAATCTGTTCGCGTCGGTCGGTCGCTACCGTTGCGTTCTGACATCATTCCAGTTACCTGTGTTTTCATTTGAATCCACTTTACTTTACTAACATCAGCCAAGAACTCAATTAATAATACAAATTTTAAACTTTCGACTAAATTTATCCGCCGAAAATGCAACACAAGCAACAAATTCTTCTCTTGTATGCAAGTGTTCTAGATATTTGACCCCGAAATATTTTTGAATGGAACCCAAATCCGTCTGAACCAAAATCTCACAAAAATGAAACAAAACTACCAAAGTGTATAATTTCACGAGTCGAAAACAATGTGATTCTTATGGTTCTTATACACAAAAGTTTAGAGAACCGTTAAACTGTTGAAAATTGTTACGTTGAGTCGGTTCGACTTGAATTGAAATGAAGCCAAATGAAACGGTACGGAATTAAAGTCAGAGTCGGCGAAGTTATGTAGGACCGTCGCCGGACGCGGACACGGAACTGCCGAACGAGTGCGCGCATCCGAAAGGAGAATGATCTCCTGAATTTCGTTATTACCTTATTACATATTTGTTTTTCAAGCATCGCCACGAAACGCGAGTCGTCGTTTTAAATTTAACGCGTGTATTCAGTATTTACACATTCATTTTGTGCACATATATACCAGGCTAGCGGATGTTAGATGTGATAGAAACTAAGAGAAACCTAAATCGTGTTGAGGTAGTCTCCAAACAACTTAAAAAATTAATTTACAAATTAAAATTCAACAAATACATCTACAACCAACTTTAAAATGTTTCTAAATAATTCTAGAATAATTTTCGCACTATCGTAGTTTTATATTTATGGTAGAAATGAAAAAAATCTATTTTCAAATTTTGCACTTGTGCAGAAATAAATTTCAATCAATATTAACGTGCGTCACAAGAGTATTATTGGAGATTTTAGTGTATTATTTTATTATCCTTGGACGAATCGTCGCGTTACGAGTTGTTCTCCGCTGGTGTTTTGAGGCCACACGACTAATAATACTATTATTTGCTATTTTTACTATTTTCAAGCTTCGCTATGATCTTTTTACGCCACTGATATGCGGCGATTGTATTGCTGAGCTCTACGTCAAGCGTAACCTTATCAAGCGATGTTTACACGACTATTTTAAATATTTCAAACATCCAACAACAGAAAACATTCGCACTTTAAATGTTTGATTGCTAAAAATACTCATATTTTGCAATCACATCTCCTTCAGCTTAA
Organism: Dalotia coriaria; assembly: GCF_025399875.1. Taxonomy (NCBI): domain Eukaryota; kingdom Metazoa; phylum Arthropoda; class Insecta; order Coleoptera; family Staphylinidae; genus Dalotia; species Dalotia coriaria. The sequence continues at coordinate 10,486,719 of NW_027045445.1, forward strand.
ACAAAATGTAATTTTATAATTTTTCGCGACCCTAAGCAGAAATTAATCTAAATAATTGGTCACATCTTATCAAAGTGATTGTAAATGGTGAAAACATATATCAACGTTTGATTTATTTTACGCTAGATAATTTATTTACTTATTTGACTAGCCATGAAAGTAAAACATGTAAACGCTAATGATCACTGTGTCATTTTTGCGCATTTTTCAACCAGTTCGCGATTTACGACACATATGAATTTATATTGTGTCGAATTGAATGTTTTATGATCTGGTGACATTTATTGATTGCTAGTTTTGTGCGTGTTTCAAACAAAACTAAAAAATATTAAGAATACAACCAAAATATGAATATTTTTATTTTATCACCAATTCCAATTTTATTGAATATTTATTCAATTAGTTAAATATCGTCCGTTTTTGGTGATATCGATGTCTTTTCCGTGTTCAGTGACTCTTTTACATTCCCACGGAAAATTTGAATAATACGCAATAATTTGTTTATGTTGATTATTTCAAATAGTAAAACTTTGAAAATGCTTCGGTTAACATTTGTCCATAGTTCACTTTGATTAAACATGTGTATTAATTCATGTTTATGATTTATTAAACATTTTTATTATTATTTCTTATTATCATATAGATATTATTGTATAAATAAATACGTATAGTATTCGCTGTTGATAAGAGAAACAAGGCGCCACTGATTATTCATAAATAATCATCGAGAGGGATGACGTAAATCGCGCATATCTTACAAACCAAGTTATTCACTTCAATTATTTTTTCATATAAAGATAATTTATAACCATCTATGAAAAAACGGTGATATAAAATCAAGTATGGTGTACTAAATGGTAAAAATTTACTTTTTACGCTCAATAAAAATTAACAAACGTGAAATTTCAGCCCAGACAATTTTAATACTTGATCAATAATTATTAGCAAACCCTTTATTAAAAAAAGCATCATTTAAACGTACAAACAACAATTATGTAACCACAAATTAATCGTTTTTGCAAACTTGTTACATCGCAAGGTGTAATGGTTTGCATTAAATAATCAATGAGCCAAATATGCATAATCACTAGGCTTCAACAGGTTTTACACAGATTTGCATGAGTAGTAATTAATAGGTACTTAAATTTTTATACTGCTCAATTTTTATCTCGTTAAAAGTATGATACCTAAAAACTTAATTATCTCAATAAAAACTTCGACGCAATACGAACCTGTTATGAAGATATAATATAAATGAAGAAGGAATAACTTCTCAGTTCATAAAAATGTCTATAAATTTAGCATAGTTAATACATTTTCTACAACCAGCAATGAAAACATCGCGTGTCCTTAATTAATATTTATCGTTTAAATAGTTAACAAAAATAATGTGAATTAATCGTAAATTATAGACATTATAATTGGGACGCGTTAATTTGCACAATTCGCACCGTTCACACACCTCCTTCATGGTAGAATTCACATTTCGGTGAACGGATTTACTAAATTCAAGTTAGCTGAGGTTAGTGTTATCTGGCATCGCATCTTTGGACTCTTGAATATAATCGTAGCAAAACAAAACGATAACTTTTTAATGAGGTAATAAAGTGTAGCTATGGATCTATCTTTATCGAATTATATAAAATTAAAATAAAAATAAAAATATCTTATGAGATGCATGACTTATTACGGTTGACCTCTTGAGTATCGGACTAAATTTAAATTATATACAAAGATAAATAATTGACAGAGAGGAAGTAAAGTCAATTATTCATTATATTTTTATACTACTTACTTATAATAGGTACACCTACAGCTAATATAAAGATGAATAGAAACATTACGCTATAAAAGAATAAACTTAATTATCTCGCCCGTGCACACGCCTCCGATTAAAGTTAATTACATTCAATGTTTAGCTCAAGTCATACGAGTATTTAGTGTAGTCATTTCATAACTAAGCAGAAAGTAAAAGTAAAAGATATACTAATGATGCTGATCTTCAAAAATATTCACAAAACAACACAAAGAAGAACAAACATTCAGAAAAAAACTTTTGCCGCCATCTTTATATAAAAATAAGATAAAGTGTGGCCAACATTGATTGGAAAATTATTTCAAATATTTTTTCTACAAATTTTAACCCGTGATAAATTTCAATACATAAACCTCAACAAAGCAGAAAATTATTTAAAAGAAATAAAATGTATTGGCCTCTTTAACACCCTGTAGAAAAGTTATTATTTGCCAAATAATTAACAGGTAGCAAAATACAGTAGCCCGAATAGCAACATTGCAGCTGAATAGCAATGTAGTGCGAATAAATATTAACACAGCGAACACAACTTCTAATCCGATTAAATATTTATTAATTATTAGTTTAGACGTGAAGCCCGTGATATTTGCACTGGCGCGCGAGCTATATAGAACGACCAAAACAATACGATGTTATTCAATAAAGAAGACAAAAAAATGCACAAAGTTACCACGATTATTTGCATATTAGGTATCTACTTTATGCCTATGATTTAGTGATGATAAATAAATAATAATTATATGACCACAAAGTACAGGGAATTTTCATACATTACATTTTCCAAGCGCATAATAAAAATGAATTAATTAGGAAAGTGGCAAACCGCAACTAAAAAAACGTCAGAGGAAAATTGTGTCACACATGGGTACCAAGTTTACTAGTTCATGATTGTGTTCTTTTTTGTATGTAGATTACGAATTTTGGCCAAACATTTGCAAATGACGCGCGTTTATACCTTGAGCTTTATGTTCCACACGAGTTGCAAAATTTCACTCTGTTCTATACGATAAACAATAAATAGAGCACGGAGTTTGGTAAAACCCAACAATACAGCTTCAAATAACTAAACTCATTTTTATACTTATATAAATTCTCTATGTAAGTAAGTAGTTTTTTTTGTGATAATTTATTATTTGTGTTGACCTAGTCCTAAATTCATATAAAGAAGAAAAAAGTTGCAAATGTAATGATGTAATAAAGTTACGTGAATGATAAAAACAACTCGCAAAAACCACTACACTACAAGTAAGTAAACACTCTCATTTTCAGATTCCTGACATTCACGAATAAACAAGCATATTTATGAATGCCAGAGTACAACTCGCGATAAATTGACATGTTGTCTATCATAGGGTTGTGCTGTATTTCGATATTTTTTTCACGATAATTAAACTAAATTTATCAATTAAACTTTGATTGTACACGCGCGTAAACATATGGATGGTAACGTGCACGAACGCACGCACCCAATGCGGCGCCGCAAAACGCATTAATTCAATAATTTAATTTAATTAAACACGACGTTTACGGTTTACGACTAATTACGTACCTTAATTATAATTATCAATGAATGCCACACAGCGGCACGTAACACTGGAAGTTTACGATGTTACATTAAAAAATATATTTATTTCCACAGGCTTGGAAATAAACTATATATACAAAGTGCGTCAATTGCGACAATGCAAAAGATTTACTACCGATGAATGGACCATAAATTTTAACTGTCAACTTCATAATTGCTTTGACACCTATATTTCTAATGCGCAAAATATAAATAGGTATCGAGTAGTAAATATTGAGTATCACGGGGCAAATAATTCTGCGTGTTATAGACATGTTATTTTTACGCATTAATTTTGAGACCATAATTTTCTAAAATTTAACTTCCTGAACTACTTTCAGGGCCAAAAATAGTGTAAGCAAAAATAATTGTATTTAACCACCGTAAGACTTTATAAGTTACTTATTAGCATTAAACGGTTATTGCAGATACATTTTTGACATTTAATCACGATTTTATTTAATTACTGAGCCAATTTCGTTAAAAAAACAAACTTTTAAACTGTTGATTTTTTTTTGTTTTGAGCACGAAAAAGTTATTAAACTTTTATCGTCAGCACAAAAACTAATTTAATCAACATAATCAATAAAAATGGGAATTATCCTTAGAAAAAATCATCAACTAGCCAAAATAAGATATTTTTCATTTTCTGACCGCCAAATAAACAGCAAATTGATCTTGCGTGCACCTAAATGAAACGATCTTGTCATTTCCAATAAATATTTAACTTCAGCTGACAGAAACCTCCTGAGTGCAATCTTGCAGAATTGTTGATACTTCAATTAAATCGAATGTTTGATCGAGATATAAATAGCTAGACGATATAATTATACCCTGCCAGCACCGTTAGTAAACAATTCGATCAGGAATCGACTGGAATTAAACGTTCGTGCGTACATGCAAATTATAACAACAAAAAAAGCAACCGAATTAAATTACCAAGCCATGATTAAAACAAAAATGCGAATGAAAAAAACAACGTTTTGTTATAAAAATAAAAACAATTTAACATAAACTGTCAAAATTTCATCGTGTAAAGTCCTGTAATTTTTCTCCACTTCAAAAAAATTAAATTCATTTAAATTTCAAGTTCCTTTAAATCCGCTTTGGCAAAATGTATCCACCGTGTAGACCATGCCCTACTCTGCCCACCATAGGCGGCATGTATTGTAATCGCCCTATTGCACCTAGGGCTGTTCAGCTCGGTTATTGTGATAGTCTGTTGGTTTATCCTGCTGCGTACGATTGCAATGGAGTGGTCACAAATCCCAACTTGCCCATGTTGCTCTCGAAACGCAGTATTTGTTGTTGTGTAAGTAAAAATATGAGTTATGAAATTAAAATTTGCATAAAATTGTGATTTTTATTATATCATAATTTCGCTTATTTTTTTTGCAGCCAAAGCAAGTCATTCTTGTAGAGCCATGATAAATTCGTAATCGAGGCACGTCACGATTGAAGCTACTGAACAAATTCAAGCATAAGAAGAATCCAAGGAAGGTCAAAAATTCATATTACACTAATTACGGAAAAAATGTGCAAAGTTGAAGAAATGTATTGTGAAACGAGTTGCGTATGGTTTTGTCAAGTGTTGTTTTATTTGTATCTGTAAAGTGTAATGTCCAAATAAACATAAACCAAAACCCATTAAGATTAGTTAATATCAGAAAAAAATTAAATTGCTTTTCCAGCAAATTTCTATCTCTAACTGAATTACTAATTGAATTTAATTCAATTTTTGATATTAAGATCTAATAATACTCAACACAATCGAAGAAACTTTTCTTCTGTATTTTGCCTTCAAATATCACGATATTTCAAAGTTTTTCAGCTTTTCTAAAAAAAAAGTTCACCACTTTTTGAACTTAATACCATCAACTACATTTTTTAAAGCATAGTAAATAAAATATATGATATCACCGATCGTTCCTTTCTTGTATTCTTGCATGACTCGCAGATTTTCAACGTGAAGAGTACGCTGATTAAAATTTTAATTGCAAAGAACAGTAATTAATCGTGTTTCGTATGTCGATGCATTGTTTTATGGCCAGGCCGCAGCGGCGAACAACGTCAAACGCGCGCGATATTACAATATCGGAGAGACGAAACGAAACGCGAAGGTGTTACTGACCGTGAATACAAATCCATCCACGATTGACGTCAATCGTGCCACCAACACGCGCGTACAAGACAAAAATACAACCAGACAAGACAAGATACAAGACAACTAAAGTACACCAGACACAAGAATAAGCCAAACAAGAAGACAATCAAAAACTAAATAAAATTATTTTTTAATGATAATGATTGTGTTTGTTCGATAGATAGAAGACATCGACTAGTCTTTGAACTAGAGCGCCTGCGCACTAGCCCACAAAAACAAATTTTCCATTTTGTTATAATTATTGTAGACATTTGGTGTAAAACAGGTTCATTTGCGCCTCCATCTACATTTACAATTCACATCTACTTCCCACTCGAAAGAAACAAAAGTACTTATTTATATATACACCATGTTACTGGCAGTACAGGACAAACATCACTGGCATGATTGGCATAATGAGCACGGACCAGAAGTACAATAAATGGCAAATGCGCCAATATGCCAATAAAATCAACAAATTGCCGCCTGTCGGTTCGCACGCCAATAAAATAATATGTCGCATGCATAATTCATAAACTAACGCGCGATGCTTGTGTTTTGTCCTGTTGTTTACCACAGACAAATCTCCACGTTGACGATTGTGATTGTTTGACATTACAACTTTTATTTTTGAATACATAAAATTAAACAAACTTTACTTTTGCGTAAAACGAAATAATCTCATAATATCTCTCATGATTAACATTAAATAAATAAAGAACAATCACACGAATGACTCGCACGGTTAAATTTAATTTGTGAGTCATTCGCGTGGTTGGAATCAGGTGAAATTATAAAATTGAAATCATTTGATCCGAGGCGCGCGCGCGCGAAAAAAAACTTCTTTAAGTTAACTTTAACCAACTGATTTCGCGGCATTGACGTCAATAGCACCTAATTAATCCACAATCCAGTGGCTAGTCACTTCGCTGCCAAATTAAACACTATAAATTATGTCACGATCGCAAATTGCAATAAATTTTGTTTTCACATTAAACAGACAACGTGTAATTCAAGTATCATAAATTTAAATACACGCTGGATTACACAAATTTTAATTATCATACTTATTACTTAAAATAAATAATCATTGCTGGAAATGCGAGTAGTTTATTGTTCGTCGCGTCCAGTCCAGTATATTCCTGTTTACGTCAATCAAATAAATTTAAATTCACAGAGCATCACTTTGTCGGAGCGTGTTCTCGGGGCAAATTCGCTCTATCTTTTTAATTAATAATCACGCAGCCAAATTTTATTTTTTGAATATTTTGTAGGAAAATTACACCAAGACATTTCGTAAACATTTTAATTAAGTTCAATTAATATTAAAATTAGCGCGTGCAGACAATTAATTACAGCGAGTTATTATTAACTATATTTAGCGATTGAATTAAAACTGTTACAGGATGTCCGGATAAATTTTTAAATTGCCCTTGCAGCAACCCTTGAATTGCAAAATGTAAACCGCATGTTAATCCTCCGCAACCTCCGTGAATTATCCTTCCAACCGACGCCTACAACTCTTGCATTCTAATCAAGTTAATTGCAAAATGTGTCCAATTCGAAACGTTGAAAAAGCCACAAGTGCACATTGCACACACACCGTCGTCAACCAGCGTAATGTGTAAAATGTAAAGCAGTATTTAGAGTTTAGAGGTTTAAGTAAAGTGGTAGAAGTAAAGTAGAAGTAAGCAAGTTACTCATGTGCGGTATGTGCCGCTGCGGGCGTGTGTGCGTGATTGACGTCAATGGTGACCTCCGCCGGTTTCGTTTTGTGCTGGATAGGCGGACGACGAAAGCGACCACGGCGACGACGCCGCTGCCTGCCGCCCCGCCGCCAGCCACAAGCCATGCACTTTTCGCGCTCTATCGGTGGCCCAAATTCGAACGCGCATCACGAAGTGCAGCGATGCCACCGCGAGGCTAAACCGCATTACATATATCAAATTGCACTCACGCACTTCGATCATCGATCATATTCCACTTAGAAAACCCGGCGATTGGTTACAACTTCAACGCAATTCATATTGATAGTAATCCAATTCATCTCTCATATTAATAAGAGTATTTAACACTTGAGACAAATTTAAATTTATAAATGTTTCCGCTCGTTAGCAATATAATCTATTCTAAAATAAACATTGTTGAGTCAAACAGGCTCACAACCACCTTGAAATTCAATTTGATACGCTTTAAAATAATGTTTTTCAACGCGGAACTTTACAGCGATATTAAACTAATTCCATACGCACGTGTTATTGTTTAATTTCGTCGATAAATATAAGAAATTTAAATTTAGAAATTTACTAACCTTGTCGTTGTTCGTTGTCGGCGAGAAATTCGATGAATTCTTCGATGTCGAGTTGGAATTTGGATTGGAATCTTTGTTGGATGTGCTTCTTGTTGACACGAACTATAAAAAAAAGAAACATAACTATCGTTCAATACCACACAACTCTTAAAATAATTTTAAGATCAAAGTAAATTTTACATCAAAAGGAAATATTTAAAAAATCTTTTATTGATTTCAAGTCGTTACATTAATGAATTATGAATGGATACAAATATTAAAATTTAAAAATCAGTCCATTACTCAGTCGTCAGTTACAAAATAAAAGACATTACACTAAAATTACACCCTGGCTTGAATCAATCTAAAATCCTCGACTTCCACGGAAGAATCGAGTACGTCATGGTGTGGGCGTCTATTTTGTGGTCTAAGCCCCAACGCCCGATGAACCAAGCCGGATTTAAACAAAACATTGCCACAAATAAAAATCAAAACAAAAATAAACAAGCAGACAATAATGGTTCTCAAGCTATGAATCGCTTCCAAAACTTTATGATTATTCGCTGCCATCGTCCTCAAAAACTCATCCTTTAATGAAGGTCCTGCATCATGTCCATGCGGAATATCCTTAGCTGGAAAAATATCAGCAGGTCCCTGTGGGTCACCATGAGTCTTATCAAACAAAGTCAAATCTTCATCAAATCTCCCAATGCAATCAATGCCATCAACATTGTAGTTTGTATAATTCATTACATTGTGAAAGAAATGGAACCTTGCAAAGTCCTCAACCATCCTTTCCAAAAACGCGCAATGAAATTTGTTACCGTGGATAAACAGAAGCGCCATATTAGGTGCCATTGCCTTCAGTTTAGGAACATCCAAGTATTCCAGGTTGTTATAACTGAGATCCAGACGAGTGAAGGATTGGTAAGTAATGTTGGGTTTAAACTTTATAAACTCGAGGCGATTGTAGGTCAAGTTCAAATTAATCAGCGTGGAAGCCAGTGACCATTGAACAAAATCGACTTCAACTAGTAGATTATTGGTTAAATTTAAAAACTGGAGTTTTGGAAAGTTGTCAAAGGCGTTCTCCTCTACAGTTTGGATCACATTCGTGGATAAGTCCAAGGTGTGCAGAACCTTCAGATAGCCAAACATGTCGGTACCCAAGCGATGAACAAAGTTCTTCGTTAAATTTAGGACTTTCAAATGGACCATTCCAGCTAAAGCACCTGGTGGAATAGTAGTAATACTATTCTCTGATAAATCCAAAGTTTCCATACAGTATAAATCATTGAAGGTTCCATTGATGACAGTCCGAATACCCAGGTTGGAGAGATCCATGCGTACAATGTAACCGGCGTCCGTGGTGTTGAATTCATTCATTCCTAGCTTAGTTTGAGGCAGGCGCTTGATGCGCACCCAGTTGGTCTCAGCATTAACGACGACATTAAAAGTCCTATTATTATTCCTATAGTCAGACAAGTTGCGAAAAACTCGCCACGTGGGATGCTCCAGTTCATTGCATTGCAGCTGGTTTGAAAACGCAATGGTGGCGAATAAAATCGTGGTGTAGAGTGCGACTGTAGGCAACCAGTTCGACATGACTGTATTGTAAGTTGCCTATGTTAAAACAATATAATTTGATAAATCTGTTCGAAAAACTGTTGATATTGCTGCTAAGGAGTAACTTACCGTTTCCTGATGATAATATTTCGCTCACTCACTGCTGTGCGCGTTAATTGTGCACGAAATCAATTCATGGGAGTGATGAGATTCAATAGAAATTAAATTCGCCAACTTACATGTGCCCGACCACGTGTTTCTAGTAGTTGTGTTTTTTCCGGTCGCGTGTTCAACTAATACGAGTTTTTAATTTTTAATTCTAGCGTTTTAACATTTCACGAATACGATGTGTACTTACGACTGATTTATACTAAACGTGATCACAATGCGTTTGACGAGTCGAAGCTCATCGCAAAGTTCAATACGTCGAGAGACAATCTCGCATCGCGTAATTACTTTTTACTTTTGTGAACAACTCGCGCGCGTGCCTTGCAATTACCTAATTTTCGCCGATTATTAATTATTAGGTGCGTGGAGGATTGATTTTTTCGGACACTGGCACGAAGTGCACGAATTTGCTGATGAATCAAATGTGATTCCAAGTATTAATTTTTTTTGCTCTATGTTTGTCCGCGCGCACCACGCCTCGTAAAATAAAATAACTTCTGCAAGGCGAGTCGAAAGTAAGCACACGCTGCGCGAGAAGAAGTGAATTATTTGCGCGTTTCGCATGCGTGTGCCAGGCGAACTCCAGATAAAACCTTATTATCTATCCACATGCACATTTGCGAAATTTCAAATAATGTAAACATAAGTAAATATCGTAATGCGAATACAAATTTACGGAATTTAACCACGGAAAACTGATTTGCATAATTCTCGTGCCAACAATATATCTAAATATTTAAGTAAATATTATAATCACTATCATGATGTGATTGACGATCGTCCGCTAATTTGATTTATTTGAACCACATTTCTGGGTATTTAGAGTGTGGATAATTACGACTAATTTAGACAAAATAAACTATAAAATCTATTGCTGCATAATTTTAAATTCGCGTTTAATTGCTTTTCATTGTACGATTTTATTGTAATTGCGGACCGCCGAGCAATTTATTGCCAGAATGCTAATTTTCTAATTTAAATTAGCTGATGGGTAATTTGCCGCATTCTTACGTTTGATCAGGCGGTCCTACTACAATGTAAATAATTGTATAATTGACGAACCAACAACAAATTTCAATTAATGATTAGCAATTTCAAAATAATAAATGAATAATACCAGTGTAAGTTTTTTGTACAACTTTTGGTTCAATTTCCTTGAAACCACGTCAATATTGTTAATTATTTTTATCGAAATCAGAAATCATAGAAAATTTTGCATCAAAGACAAATTTCTTTCATTTTCAGAAGTTTTTATTGTGTGGAAAGCGGATTGGAGTTTTAAAAAGCCATCTACTGATTACCAAACGTCTTTATACCGCGGAAATTAACGCGAATTTATTGCAAAAAAAACTTTTTGAGACTTAAATAAATAAATATAAATTTAAAACACAGATACTGATAAATTTATCACCAAGTGATCAAAATCATCTGTGGCATACTAAGTACTCTTAAAATAAAATTATAAAAACAATTCCAATTATTTAAAATAAAATAAACTTGTGGTCCTGCACCAAGAACTCATGATTGCCCCGACTTAATGCCTTCAATAATCATAATTATCAGCAATTACTACGTGTTCTATAAATAACTCGCTACAACTCGTCAATCAATCAATTTCGAATGAGTAAAGTATACACAACAACAAAAATGCATACATCAGACCTTTGGAAGTTATATTTGCTGCTCCTGATTGCATATTTCTATACGAATGCGAATCTGCATCTAAATATTAATTGTTTGCAGACGCACAGGACAACGCAAATACTCGTAATTCAACATTGCGATTCGATCCAAAAAAGCCCACTGATTGTGACTGACGGGAGCAATTGAATAAATTACAACTGTAAATTCGCATATTCGTCAGTCGGCACACGAGCTACAGCTCAAGTTGATGAATTGATGTTAAATATTTTAAACGAATGCTGAATTAATCTGCGAGACCGACCAATAAAAAATGATCTACATCAAGAAGTCACATGTTTTCCTAATTTTAAACACTTAATACTATTACGTTGATAATAATTGCTCAAATTTGAATTCAAACAATCAAATACACTTAAAAGTAAATAAAATCTACATAAATAAAAGCTTTAAAGATTTCTGCCAAACGAACAAAGACTTTTCAAAAATGTAGGTAATTTCATTAAAATCGCATATATTAAGCTTCACTTTTATTTTAGCACTTTATCGCAGTATAACAAATGACCTCCATTTGTCACCAACAACAAGCCACTCTGTTAAGGTGTCACATCTTACAAGACGCAATAAATTTCTCCTTAATAATAAAATTTTATAGAACTATAATAATTAATTGACATTTTAATTCGCAAATCATTTTAATTTTATCGACCGATAAACGAACAATGGATCGCAAATCCATATGCGTAGTGCAAAAATAAAATTTAATCCAGTCGCATAAAAAATGAACCAGATAAATTAAATTTAATCAGTTATCAACTCACTGTTTTTATGAAGCAGTCCAGCAATTGGGGGCCGTCCGCATCGTCGGCGTGATTGCCTCCTTGGTTTTTACTGCTTTTCGATTGTTTGTCCTGTTCCTCCTGTAACAACGAACAATGCATCGTTAAAATTATCTAGAATTCGATAGCCAGAGGGTAATAAGCGTGAAATTCGCAAACAATACTCATTTGAACACACAAAACATAAAAATCAACTTTTAACGCTATGTAAAAGTGTTATTTATACAACAAGGCAATAAAGTTAAATTTTTTAAGTAAAAACGTAAAATTACATTATTTTTTTAAGTCGTATTTTCTCCATTTTCGTTTTTTACCTTTAATGGTCAAAAGGTAATGATTTTAACCTTTTTGGCAAAAATATTAAATAAACAAAAAAGGCGTGTGAGATAATAAAACGACGGATAACATCTCTGGAGTTAATTCGGACTTCTCCAAAAATATTACCCAGTTTTTTTTCATTTTAACATTTCGACATTGAAAATCATAAAAACGGAGCGTTCCGCTGCAGTAACTTTTATATTTATGCATTTTATAAATATGCAAACAAAATTAACGAAAATTATGATTTTACTAGAAAGAAAGTATCAATATTTATAAATCAGTAACCATCGATGATGAAACTAAACGCTATGTAGCCGCAATGTGTGGCCAAGTATCTATCCTGAATCATTTTTAATTATTATAATTTATTTGCCGCGATGAATATTCATCCAGTGATTTACACACCAACAAAAAGTATTCCGCATCCATCATGTGCATATGCGATCCGACATTATGTATTTATGTAAGGTTTGTCGCTCGCTTGCGGTCTGCGTTTGACGTCAATGATTTAATCATTTTTTGCGGGCGCCCGCCTTTAAACAATTCCCACGTTTGCTTGTGTAGGCCTGCAGCCAGCCATTCGTCTCGTTTACATATTATATATTCGTCCGTATCAATATATATATATTGTACTTGGACGATAATTAAAAGCACATTACATGCAAATATCACAGGATTTATTTTGCATTAAACTTCTTTATGAGCATATGATTAATTACTATAATTAGGAACTGTGCGGATGTTTTTCTGCTGAGCCCGCAGAACGAACGCTAATTGAAATGTTTAAAATTAAAAGCTTGTTGAGATTTGAATGACTTTGACTATTTGCCGAAACAATTCGCACGTTTTCTACTAACATGCAATGGACATAAATAAATGTGTGTATAACTAACGTTCGAGTATCCAAATATCCAAATATTAAATATTTGCGTTAAGAATTTGTAGCGTATATGAATAAACAACAAAAAATACAACTTAATATTTAATGAATAAATACTTCCTTGCTTCAAAACATTAATTAAAATCTCCTAACACGAGCAGCAAATTTACATTTTGCAGAAGAAGAAAAAAATAAGTGCAAATGAATGGAATAACGTCAGAATAAATAATTGCGCTCAACAACAATAATTTTCTTGTTATTCTGGTAAACAATTGTGCGTGCATACGCAATACAAGCACTTATAAAAGCGTAATTTGCGCAGATACAAATGTGAATGCACTGCACACTGAAACTGAGAAACAGTAAAACAATGTGTAATGATTGTCTACGACAGTTCTACGCACGGAGAACCGCAAAGTGCATTGCATTGTGCACCAACTTGCGCGGCTATAAATAAACAACGCGCTGAATTTTATCGGATGCATATCATGCAGTAATTGTTAGAAGGCCTTCGGGACCTGCATTCGTCGATTAATATTCACTAGATTTAAATTCAAATTAAATGTTGATTGAATTGTGTTCGGATGGATGCACACGCGAATAACAACAACAACATAATATAGTGCGCTAAATAAAGGGTTAGTTATTTATATTTTATTGTTAAATTAAGTGTAAATTACTGTGGAATATTTTTACTGAAATAAATGTTTTGGCTGCCTTTCTAACCTAAAATAATCACATCTTTAGAATGTGAATTCACTAAACTTTACGAAACAAAAGAACAATGTATTGAAATATTTTCTTACTTCATTGGCGATAGAATTCAAAAAGAACGACGACGAATAAGTCGTCGGTGGAAAATGTGTCTGCATATCCGCCATTCTTTTCATTTTCACTCAACACTTCACTTTGCACAAAAACACCGCACAAATCTTATCAAAACAGTAGAAAAATCTTTTGCAGGTTATGATTTATGCTTAATGTGAACTTAAAGTATATTCTAAATATTGACATGAAAGAAAACACTACTGGCACGAATATCCTTAATCCTGAAATGCCATGTGAGGATTTTTGGCGTTCGGTTGGCGCGTGTAGATACGGAGCACACGCTGTTTACGCGATTACTGCCGATTACAAACTCCTGCTGGCGTACGCGACGCGCGAACGACACGACCGCCTCACTAGAGAATCGCGTCGCCTGCGACCTGCGTTGCCGACAGTGTAGGAACCGCAGGAATTCATGCACATGCAACACGATGCGGGAGTACTGACTCCGTACGGTTGATTCAGTTACATGCATATGATGTGTCTGTGTGTGACTTGCACTTTGTCATTTGAAAAAGTTACAAATCGTAAAACACGACATTATGAGTGTTATAAACATAGCAAACATGACTAAATTATACATTCATATAAAGCAAATACTGAAAATAGTTGTTTGTGTGCAATATTAAACATTCCTTTAGATACTTAGATGATAATGAAGCTAAAAAAAACTAGTACTGATTGTTAACGACCTAGAGATTTTTATAACTTGATTTATATACACAAATTACGTCACATTTTACAAACTACGTCAATTGTTCTCAACTGGTACTCAACACTTTGCCCAATTTGAATAGATATTTGTTTAATTTTATCGTTTAATGCTATTTTCTGTTTGCTGTTCAAATCTTTGCTCGCAAACCGTGCCCAAACCGTCAAAATAAAGTAAACAAATCGTGTCACACGTTTGTTTGTTCACTTGCACGAAAATTTTCATTTCCTTCGTTTGAAAATTTGGGTGGGGAGTGAAAATTCACTGACGTCTAGATTCCGTGCTAGCTACATTCATGAACTTACATCAATAAAGCTCTTCCTGCTACTGCCAGCAGTGAAAACCTGTTGAGAATTCAGTACACAAAATGTTACTCTTTACTTTGTTAACATTTTCACTGGCAATAAATGGAATCTACACTGAGAATGTACTCACAACAGAGGTGTTTGAGATTGAGATCAATCCAGACATGTTTAACTGGACTTTTGAAGGTATAAAAGCACACAAAGCATTCTCATTATTCTAATCTGAATATTTATAGGAATAAGAGGTCAATATGTCTATCAACCCTCATTAAAAGATGCCCGGACCTTCCAAAGTGGATAAATTACATCTATAGCCATAAACACAACTCTGGGTTTCTTTATGGTGTGCCACCAAACAAAATGGGTCATGTCAATCTTGATGTGGTGGCTCTAAATAGAAAAACCTATGAAACCAGGAAGCATATTCTACCTATTCATATAACAGAAAAGCTAAAACCAGCCAAGTATGAAGTGCAGCTGAAGATTGACAACTTAAATGTTGATGATATGTTTGATTTGGAAAGAATGGATAGACTTAAAGATGTGTTTCGAAAGAAACTATGGAAGGATAGTGATGATGATTTGTATGTGACTTTCCTAGCATCAGCTATTGAATTAGGAGCAAGATTACCAGTGAATCCCACTGAAGGCGAAGGAGTTGTTTTGAGGATTGGCAGCAGGGCTCCACTCAGTAATGAATTAATAGAATTACAAGAGGAGGTTAAACCACTGTGGAAAGTTCCAAGTTGTCCGAGGGATTTTAAAAGGACAACTGTTGAGAGATACTTTAGGGATGCAGGATTTAATTTGGATTGGTGTGCATTTAGACTTGTAAGTTTTCTATAAACTAATGTTTGTGATATTATTTTATGATTTTTTTAGATTATTTCTTTTCTAACAATTAATTTAATATCATATTATTATTTTGGTAAGTTTTTGATCAAAAATGAAAGAATATGACTTTAAAACAATTTTACTTTGTAGTTGGAAGATAATAGCTCTGCCATGCAACATTCAAGAGCAAATATTGAGAATCACTCGAATGTGAACACAGATAAACTCATTCAAGACCACTGGGAGACTTTGTACATTGATGAAGTACCAGAAAGATCCTACAAGCATGAATTCTTGTTCACTATACTAGTGCCCATGTTCATCATGACTCTACTAGCGCTTATATTATCATTGATACTGTGTTTCCACAATGAAGGAATGTAAGTATTATTTCGAAATCTCATCAAGTTTTGTTCTGTTATTTTATTTGTTCACTGTTATTATTATAGGAATGATCCAATGAGTGAAGAATATTTTGCCAACATTTTTCATTTGTGTACTGATTCTGATAGGTAATTGTTTGCTAGTTAAACGATTCACTAACAAAGTGTTTGAATGCATTGCCGAGTGCTTTTTTTTAACTTTACTATTTATAATTTAATCTTTATATCTGATTCCTATATACATACTTTTACATTTTTTAGTGTAAAAGATGAACCTCAGGAAGAGCAAAACGAAACGCTGCACAACAATTTCAACAATTTTGAAACCATCCAGAAAGCGACGAATTCTCTGCGTAATTATTCAACGCCGCGTGATTTTATCTGCATGTCCCCGGAATCTACACATATGTCGTACACGAATAGCCCAACGAATACGTTGAATAAAGGCCACCATTGCCGCCCCAGCCCACCGCCCTATGTACGCCCCAAGTACAAACCGGAGTTTTGACCTGAGGTCGAAGCCGGCGAGACCAGATATTGCTAAATAACGAATGAAATATTCTAGGAATAGTTGTAGCCGGCTTCTAACATTTTATAACACGGATTAATAATTGTAGACAGTGTAGCAGACAATATAATGGACTTATTGAGTTGTTTAACTGTTATTTTATAAAATTGAAGTCTTTAAATGTTTAATAAATCATTGTTTACTGTGTAGGGACAAGTATTGTGTGTAAACATAATAAAATATAATCTAAATATATTACCTTTCTAATTAAATTTGTAATCTTCAAGTTTGGGAGGTATTAATCAATCAACTTTTAAAATGGCGCTATTTAGAGAAAATTGAACAAATATGGTGTACCCTGTTGAAGAGCATCTTTGAATCTAGTGATTTTTTAGTGATATTTAGAGATACCTAGTAACATTGTATAAAATTTGCTGCGCATGTGCACAGTGCATCGCCCCGAATGACCGCGTACGTCAAACTCGCACGAAACCAAACACTCATCAATTGTTATTATGGTAATGAATCCACGGTGCGTGTGTAATTAATCCGGCTCACGAATTGCTCAACAACGAAACATCGTCGGTGAGACACGCGAGTTGCGAATAAAGTCGATCGCGCGTTCGTGATGATACATCGTCTGTGAAATATTACATCGCGCTGTCAGAATAAATCGGTTTGTCAGCTCCAGACATTTGAGTCATCAACAACAAAGGCATATTAAGCTGAAGAGTGTGAACGGTGGTATCATCCCGCATGATTATTCCTAACGTGGATTAACGCACGATACTGGTAAAATGCCGCCACCGCCACACAGGAGAGAGCATCATCGCCGTCAACCGTACAATTTCTCTTATGTCAGTTCCTGCTACAAGTATTTGATATTCCTGCTGAATTTTATCTTCTGGGTGAGTGAAAGTGTAAAATTACAATCAACAAGTCATAATCTATTTGTTTCCTTTCAGCTATGTGGAGGTCTGCTGATTGGTATTGGAGTTTATGCATTTATAGACAAATGGCAGCTGACTGGCTCAGTAAAACTTGAAAATGTCTATGATGTTATCCTTAACATCTCACTGGTGATGATTATCATGGGTGGTGTCATTTTCACGGTCAGTTTTGCTGGCTGTGTTGGTGCACTGAGAGAAAACACTTGCCTACTCAAACTTGTAAGACATTCCAATTTGAAAAGTAAATATTTATATTAATCATTCCTGTTATTTTTAGTACTCATTATGTCTACTTGTGTTCTTCCTGCTTGAGATGGGCATTGCCATCATTGGTTTTGTATTCCCACAATCAATGCAGTCCATGTTAGAAGAAAACTTCACTGATAAAATCATTCACACATATCGCGACGATCCCGATCTGCAGAATTTCATTGATTTTGCTCAACAGGAAGTAAGTATTATTATAGTTATAATAGAGTAAACAATTATAATTTGTTTTTATGTTTTTCCTCTGTAGTTCCGGTGTTGTGGATTAAGTTCTGAAGGCTACATTGATTGGTCGAAAAATGAGTACTTCAACTGTTCATCACCGAGCGTAGAGCGTTGCGGTGTGCCGTTCTCATGCTGCATCAACGCGACCGACATCAGTTCCGGTTTATTGAACATTATGTGCGGCTACGGTGTACAAACTCTACCGGTGAGTAACTGTAACACAATCAACACCAACTTTCACCAATCACATTCTCTATGCAAACATTGTTTTTAATTTCAGGTGGCTGAGGCAAGTAAAAAAGTGTGGACGTCCGGCTGTATTGAGATTGTACGCTCGTGGGCTGAGCGTAATCTGTACACGATAGCAATCATCGCGCTGTCAACCGCTCTAGCACAGCTCTTCGTAATCTACCTGGCAAAAACACTCGAGGGCCAGATCGATCTGCAGAAGTCGCGGTGGTCCAGTTGAAATATCGGGTACGAGGCGCTGCCGCTGTGCTACGAGCCCAGGGTGCTTTTGTAAGTGTACATATTTCACAGTCGACCCGGCGCATATGTTAAACTAGAAACCAGACACACGCGTTCGCCAATATTTCAAATTATTCTCGATGAGAATGAAAATACAACAAAAAACGCCAAATCTTATAATTATTTTAGTTAGATAGGCTACCTACTTGTGCGACTGCAGCCGCATTTTATACTTTACACTCAAGTTTTCTGATTTTGATACTTTTAAGATTTTTTCGAATAAGAATTTCAAACGAATCGTAATAAACGTAAATTGTTGTGTTCGGTATAAAAATTCAACATTCCGTGCCAAAAAATTAGTGAATCGACACAGAAACATAAGCATAAAACAAAGGAGACATATGATCAATGAAATAAGCTACCAAATAAATGATAAATAAGTATTTAAACAAATTTAAATATAAAAACTACAAAAAATCGAGATATAAATGAATTTACGATATTTTTATATCGATTAGGGGCTAGAATATTTTATTCAATTAAAATAATAATAATTTCCGAATAGACTTTTTTATGATTCCAATAAATAATTAAAGAAATTACGTAATAAAGCGTCTATAGCTGATAATCTGTAGCATTTTTCAGCAAGAAACTTTTTATACTAATTTTACGCTCTCATGTATACTCATGTGTAATCTCTAATCATCACTTAATGTGTATATATATTTTCGACTTGGACATCGCAAGCGCCATGGTATTATTATTACTACTATTATTGTCGTTATGAATTTTTGGTTGTATCCGATTGTGATTTCTGTGAGCATGCAATATCTTGTATGCTTTGTCTCATCCCCGAAATATCAAATGTCATTTCATGATAATAAATATAATCAAACGAGATTTACGAATTTTTATTTTATGCAATCACTTTCATAAATTATTAAATACCATAAAAAATGATTACCACTTACTTGTTTCGTCGGCTTCTGCGTTTGGCCCGCACACATTAAAGAATTTATTAAATAACTAATCAGCAAATAGGGTTTTCAAGTCGACTACTCGGGACTTGATCTCGGGTTGATGGTCTTTTGAAATTTCCTCCAGGAGGGAGTTGAATGAAGCCGACACTTTGGTGAAATGCTTTTTATCTTGTTGATCTAGTGAATATATGATATAAAATATCATGAAAATAAGAATTTGGTTATGTTTTTACCTTTTGTCTTTTTCCCAGAGAATTGAAGACATTCAGTGCCTCTTTTCGCAATCTTGTATGTTTTGCAATGCCTGTAAACAACAACAACAAACAGTTTTGAATGATTTTCAGTCAACCAAAATAAAATATGAGGTTAAAACCAACAACAATTTGTAAATATTTCACTCCATTTACAAATTACTCACCTAAACTATAAGTCAATGCAATGAGCAGATTATCAATAATCTTCTGTAAGTTAGAATCCTCTTCTGAAGTCAAAACTTCCTGCTCCAACAACACCAACTTATCCACATAATTACACAATGCCCCGACAATAGCTACTTGAATAGTTCTTGTCGTGAGCGGTAGAGTCGTAACACAATGTTCAACAAACATATCATTAAACTTCTCCTGGGTCACCTTCGCATCTTTGGGCCATGATTTACCCAACAAATCATAAACTGTTTCCTTTAGTTTCAATAGATTTTCGCGATTTGAGTTTATCTCTTCTTTGCTGACATCATCTTCGTCCTCCACCGACCCGGGACTGCCTGTTAACGTGGCTTCAACAATAGAGTGAACTTCTTCAAATTTGTCAATCTCCATTGCTAGCAAAACATTTCCCAAAGCCTCCAGTGCTTTAGTTTTGTACACAATCTCTTCTTTTTTGCTTTCTCTGATTATCGCGTCAATTATTATGTTTATATCAAGATCCGGATCGGTTTTAATCGATTCTCTAATAATACAAATAAAAATAATTTATAGGTTAGATCGGGTTATGTTGTATTTATGGTTAAACTTACTTGCAATTACTGCAAATACTCGCCAAAGCATTCAATAGCTTATCTTTTCCACTCCAAGTGCGTCCAGTTAAACCATTAACCAATATTGATACCAAGTTATTTCTATGTTTAGCATCCATCGTTGTTCCTAGTTTATTAGCAATAGTACTGACAGAATTTGCCGCTTGCGCCTTCATATTCCATGAAGGACTCTCCAAAGCAGTCTGTAGAATTTTACAGATATTCTCTAAATTCTGCCTGATGCCAGTTTCGCTTCCCGGACTTTGTTCAGCCCAAATCTCATTCCAAATCTCAAGCGTATTTTGTGTCTCAGGTGTTTTATCAGCGTGCATTGCGAAGAAAACCAACGGAAGTACCACATCCGAAAAGTTCTTTAAAACCTCCTGATTCTGATTTCCAATAGATTGTATTGTCAATGCGCATGCTGACCGAATCGTATCATCCTCTCTCTCAAAGTACCAATGTTGAATCTTATCGAAAAGTTTCACCAGACTTGATTCTTTGGCGGTTTTTACAATATGCCCGATTGCCAGTGCGTAGTGTTTGCGAATCGATGAATTTCTATCAGTCAAACCATTTACCAAAGCAGCTAGGAATTTACCAGTGTATGGTTGTAAATCCTGACCGAGTTGGAGTGTTAATAGTGTGACAAAATGCGCGCATGCAACACGTGTCCCCAGACCAATATTCCCCTTCATTAACTCTACTACTCTCGGTGTTAGTTCTTCCATAATGGACGCATCCGCGTATTGTATGCATTTTGATACTGTCTCGGTTGTAAAGTGACTTTTTGCCATTGAAGCACGCGCAGAATCGACCACGTCTTGAACTTGACTTTGCGCACCGTACATTGTACTCAAATATGACAATTTCGCAGATTCCAATTCGCCAGTGGCTTGTAGTAAAGCCGGAATAAGTTTGGGTAGAAAAGGTTTAAGTTGCTTACCAGCCGCGCCTACTAATTCAGAAATAGTTTGGAGAGATATTAGACGCACTTCTTGCACAGCGTTGATGATGCCGTTGTTTAGGAGAACTGGTAGAATAGAATCCATCATCTTCGTGGCGGATTTACCCTGAGATAGATCACAACCACGAATGCACAACTAAAATAATGAAAAAAAAAACAACATTTTTTTAAACGGTTTTTAGAAATTTTCTTTCTTACTTTGCTTAATGTTCTGGTAGTTTTCCCAGCGACAATTCGTGTTTGCTCATGATGATCATCCATAACTCTAAACAATTTACTCCAGAGTTCTTCCATGTAATCCACAGAATCATGAATAGAACGATTACCAGCTCCCTTGAGGAAATCTTGTAACGCAGCACAGCAACTCTGCCTAACTCTATATTGATTTGAGTTTATATTGGCGAGCAGTTCTTTAAGTATCTCATGATGATATAAATCTAACTAAAAAACATAACCCCATTTAAATAACTTGAAAATGAGGATAAATAAGGTTAGAATTACCATTTTTGTTGGTTCTTGCACTAATACATGCCAAATATTCTGCATAGACGCTTGTAGATTCGGTGATGGATCATATTGATACCTGTATAACTTGGGAATAATGTTGGGCAAATGTTGTGTTAGATGTTCCCCGCATTTTTTAGCAATGGACCCGAACCCAAAAGCAGCTCCCTTCTTCGAATTCCACATGGAATTGTGATTCGCCAAATGCATAAACTGATAAATCAAATCGGGTTTGTTTAACTCAGAAGCTAAACTACACAACTCTTTATAAGTTGATAAATTTCCTCCAGTAGGACTTTTGCCCAATTGTCCTTCATCAAACAGTTTAGTATCATTTGATACTTGAACTGCTTGCCGTCTGCCACTAGTAAGTTGATCCACAAGCGCAGTTAACAATTCTTCTGATTTAGTATAATCATAAATCAAACAAAGACCTTTCGACGCAACATCCTGAACAATATCGCTATTCACCGCAAGGAGATCCATGAACGCAGCTTGAATCGTCCTGAGTTTATCCTGAATAACCTTACGCTCCATGCATGATTTTAATAATGCCAATAACCAGATACTTGCAGCCTGTTTTGAATTAGGATGCGTTGATAAAGAGTATTTTAAGAGTTCATCCAACAGCCATGATAAATCTTCATCGTTGTTTCCAACTGTTTGAACGGACTTTGAATAATCATCGCTGCTGATTACCCAAGCATTCCGCGCTTCAGAGGACGTTGTACCCTGAATGCACATTACCAAAGATTCACCGATGGTGAAGTGCACTTCGACGTCCTTGGTATCTTTGACGGTGTTGATAAAGCCTTCGATTACCTGCCGGGTGAACGGAAAGTTTGCTTCGCCAACACAGAGTAAACCCAGTGCTCTAACAGCGCGTTCGCGACATTTTGTAGAAAGTTTCACATTGTTCATTACATCTAATACTTGCGTAATAAGAACCTGTTTGGTAAGTTTCGCCATTTTCTTTATATCGGGACTCTCTGTGTCTGATTTATCATCCAGACCATTTTCCAGTGGCAAAGATGTTGACTTAGCTATGAGGCCAAGGGAAATACAGGCAGCGCTAGAGAGGAGCACTTGTTGACTTTGCAAAAATGAAGCTGGAATAATTTTTAAGGTTAGTAAATTCATTTAATTGAGGTTATGTCAACAAAATTATTATTGTAGGTTAACTTACCAATTGTTTCAATTACATTCTTCAACATATCCCTCCTTAAACTCTTTTTGGTCATTAATCTCCTCTCTAAACAACATCCCAAAGATAAAATACCACCATTCTGAGCCTCTACACTCTTATTAGCAGTTAACTTCAAAAGATACTCCAAAACCTCATCAAATTCTTTTTCTTTATCCACTGCTTCATTGATTAAAATCCCGTAGAGAATCGCAGCGTGTTCCCTTGTCTCCTCTTTAGTCGATAATAACAAGTCTCTTACTTTAGTCAAATCCAACTCCAAATCAGTTTGCAACTCTGGCAAACAACCAACTACCTCAACTAAACAACTAAGCGGTTCCACTGCTTGATTCGTCATTACAAGTTGCCTCAATAAAACAATATACTTCACAAGTGAAGCCTTCATTTCATGATTGTTATAAAGTTGCTTTAAGTACGCACGAATTACAGGACTTTCATCAGTGGGATGTTTCAATACATCACGTGTAAGTGGCACTTCCAACGATTGAATCAAACACAATCGGGAATAAATCAACATTTCGACGAAAATGTTTGGTGGAAATGGGATTGCATTGTTACCAATTGAAGTTCTATACGGATTGTCTTTTTTGTTGCTTTCCGCGTGGATGTATTCAATAATTTGGTCAAATTGTGGCATGGTAACTTTTTGATCCTCATTGGGTGCTAGCGAATTAGTTGATTCAGTTGGTTTGGCTGATAAATCAACATCTTGTCTCCTTGATGTACCATAGAGTGATTTTAACGCGTCAGTTGAAACATCATCTTTACTATTTAAAAAATTAAATTAATTAGTAAAATTAAGCAATATTAATTTATATTTGGTCAACTTACGTGTCCCCACTCGCCAATAAAAGCAAAAACTTCGACGGTACATGATCGGGTGGAAAGAACAACGCCAAACTCCTCACGACAACAAATCGCACCATCGGTTCCTGGCTCTGCATATAAAACTTCAACATCAAGTACAAAATATTCAATCGATCATTGTGATTGCACTCAGATGGATTGTTCTCGTATTTAAAAGCTTGGATCACATTCAATGCGCCTTCTCTAATTTGCAGTTTTAAGTCGGTGTCGCCTTCTTCTAGCTTTTTGTAAAACATTTCAATAAGACTAGTGTCGTGAAAGACTACCATCGGAAATCGGCGACTTATCGCTCCCAAAACAACAAAAGCTTGGCCTTGGTGAATCAATTCACCTTCATTGGTCAATTTAATCATGCCAGACTTTAAAACATTGGATATTTTCGCTAAATTATCCGTATCCGCGCTGAAAATATCAACAAGTTATCAAAAATACAAAAAAATAAAAAATATTTTTTCTAGAAAACATTTTAACTAAACACTTACAATTGAACCATGTTGATTGTGAAATTCAACGCAAGCGTTTTTAATCTGGTGTTCGTATTGGTTCCATAAAGCGAATCAAAAATGACTTGAATCGCCGGTGGTAAAACAAATCCACCTCCGGTGACGCGACACAAATAAGTCAAAAGTTTCAGCCTGATTCGCGTACTAGCTGGTAGTTTTTTCATGTTCGGCTTGACATTCTGCGTCTGCGATCCCAGAAACAGCATATACAAACCCATACTGATACTCGGTAGCGACCAATCCAGCTGTCCGACAATTTTCTTCAGCTCATTGTCAGCCAAGTTCGCAACACTAAAACGAGTGTCACTGGCTGCGACAATCAAGTGAAGTAAAACTTCCTCGTTTGGGAAAATTTCGTACGCGAGAAATTTAACAATCCCAAGTTTAATTTGCTCGAGTTCTTCTGGTTTCAGCGCGTAGTCGGTGGTCACTCTTTTAAATGAATATTCAGACATACCAGGCGGTATTGATAGTGCAGGAGCGTCAGTTTTGTTAGCAGGGTTTGAAGTTGGGCTTATGGCACTAAAATAAGCCAATGCATGAATTTAATGAACAAAAATTAATTTTTTGTTGTAAAATTACATACCCATAAGGTAAAAGTAACATGTCCACCAATAAAACCAACAAATGTTTACTAATCTGTGGTTTCTCATTGAGTCCAAATAAAAGTGACCGTTTTGCAGGGTCTGTTGGAACTGTCACCTTTCCAAGCAGAGGAATAATCAACAAAAGCAGACTGTCTTGATGAGTCTGTGGTTTTCCTTCCAAAGAATTTAGAAGCAATGGTACTAGTGCAACCTGCTCATCAACAGTGAGACGCGGAAAACCCAACTTTAAATAGATGATTGTGAAGTTAATCACAAAAGAAGTTGTAGCTGGGTCTTGATATTGTTGCAAGAGTGCTTCAACTGGAAGTTGTACTTGAGAACGACTTTTGACGCGTTTGTTAACGTGCAACAACAACTCCATCACCTTCAAATGCATTAATTAATGCATTTTAAAATAAGAATACCAGCAACCTAATAATATTTTTATACCTTTTTACGAACGCCTTCATGTGGGGATGCAAGTTTAAGTAAAACAGGTGGTAGAAACTTAGCAAGCACATTTTGAAACTGTTCGTCAGTGTCGGCCGTTCCAACGCGTAAAAATACTCGTTCAAGCAACACTAGAAGATTTTAAATATTTTTAAATAATGATCTCTACAATGACTATTCAAAAATAATAACCTGACTTTTAAAATACGAATTTGTACTTGTTGCAAGCGGGTGCAACAATTGTACATGTTAAAATATGAAAGGACATACCTGACTCGTCGTTGGCACTTGCCATTTTAATAATTTCGTGTATAATATTCCAAATTATCACTAATTTATCACAAATTTTCACTGCGACCAAGAGCCAAAACTGGAATGGTATAACCCAACTTTTTTGTTTTCAGCTGTCAAAATCGATGATTTTAAATAACGCGCACATACAAGGTGCAAACACAAGGCAAAACATTCATTCAAAGAATAAAATAAAATATAATACAAAATTAAGAAATGTAAACTTATACATGAAATATTGTTAATAATAAATTCTTATTACATTCATCGGATTATAAATCAAAGTTATTTAATAAATTAAATTATTGATTATTATACACTTCGTAATCCTTTGTATATACCTCCAGTGTCACTTAATTTGTAAATATAAACATAACCAACAAAAGAATCGATAGGAATCGTCGGAGTTTATAAGCAAAACAACAAAATAAAAACTAGTTAACAACAAAAATATTACTTGGTAGTAAATAAAATGACATCAAATCAACCTCCAGTTAAGGTAAGAACAACAAACATTTAATTAAATAAAGATATATTTTAAACATACAATTTGTTTATTAATTTTAGCGTTATCGCAAAACGGATAAATCAGAATCCGAAGAAGACGATTATGTTCCTTATGTACCAGTAAAAGAGCGCAAAAGCAGCAATTAAAGAAACTCGGTCGATTAGGGCAATTAAAAGATGAACAAAAGAAAACAAAATCCTCGAGTGAAAATGACACAAATGATGAGGATGAGGAAGAAATCTGGGGCAGAAAGAACAATATTTCTTTGCTAGATCAACACACAGAGCTGAAAAAGCTTGCAGAAGCTAAAAAGTTAGCGCAGTCGAGCGACAACTGAAGAAAGAAGAAGAAATCCTTGAAAGTGTTGCTGAAAAGAAGGCTTTGATGGGTGTTAGTGAATTGGCCAAGGGTATTCAGTATAATAATCCTATCAAAACAAGGTATGACATAGAAATTTCTATTTTTCTTTGAATAATTAATTGTATTTATTTATATTAACAGTTGGACAGCTCCAGGTTATATCCTAGCAATGCCTGAATCACGACACGATGCAGTTCGACGTGATTTGCGAATATTAGTTGAAGGCGAGAACATTCCAGCACCACTGAAGTCGTTCAGAGAGATGAAATTGCACAAAGGCATTCTGGCAGCGTTAGAAAACCGAAAAATTCGTAAACCTACACCGATTCAAGTCCAAGGCATTCCTACCGTGTAAGTTTAATAAATATTAACCTACATTTCAAGCTATTTAACCTATAACGTCACTTCTTAACATAACCAAACTTAATCATCTATTTTCTTGTTATTTTAGATTACAAGGACGTGATTTAATCGGCATTGCATTCACTGGTAGTGGCAAAACAATGGTATTCGTCCTACCGCTAATAATGTTCTGTTTGGAACAAGAAGTTAAAATGCCCTTCATTCGAAACGAAGGCCCATACGGTCTAATCATCTGTCCATCAAGAGAATTAGCCAAACAAACCTACGATATCATTCTTGAATTTTGCGCGTCTGTCAAAAAATTCAACATGCCCGAAATCCGCACGTCTTTAGCAATCGGCGGAGTACCTGTGTCTGAATGCGTTGAAGTAATTCAGAAAGGTGTACACATTCTAGTCGCAACACCAGGCAGATTGATGGACATGTTGGAGAAGAAAACCGTGCGGCTAGGTGTTTGTCGATATTTGTGCATGGACGAAGCTGACAGGATGATTGACTTGGGTTTTGAGGAGGATGTCAGGACTATATTTTCATATTTTAATGTAAGCATACTTTGTTATGGATATCTTTATGATAATAATATTTAAAATGTTTGTTTAGGGCCAAAGACAAACATTATTGTTCTCAGCGACAATGCCGAAGAAAATTCAGAATTTCGCGCGTTCAGCTTTAGTAAAACCGATAACCATCAATGTTGGGCGGGCTGGTGCTGCATCTTTGAATGTTATGCAGGTTTGTTAACAAAAAACATTAGTTTTAAAGAAAATAATAACTATTTATCATCTTTAGGAAGTGGAATATGTTAAACAGGAAGCTAAAGTCGTGTATCTTCTTGAATGTTTGCAAAAAACTCCACCACCAGTGTTAATATTCGCGGAAAAGAAGCAAGACGTCGATGCAATTCATGAATATTTACTTTTAAAAGGCGTGGAAGCTGTAGCCATCCATGGTGGCAAAGGTAACTACTTTTAACATCCCACATGCATAAAATTACTTAATATTTTTATGTTTACAGATCAAGAAGAACGCTCCCGATCAGTTGAAGCATTCCGCAAGAAACAAAAAGATGTACTGGTTGCCACAGACGTCGCATCCAAAGGTTTAGATTTTCCTGACGTACAACATGTTATAAACTACGACATGCCTGACGATGTAGAAAACTACGTGCATCGCATTGGTCGTACGGGTCGATCTGGTAAACAAGGTGTTGCGACAACATTCATAAATAAATCTAACGATGAATCAGTTCTCCTTGACTTAAAACATCTACTAATAGAAGCGAAACAAAAAGTACCGCAATTCTTAGCGGAATT
The DNA here is from genome assembly GCF_025399875.1 of Dalotia coriaria. Classification (NCBI taxonomy): domain Eukaryota; kingdom Metazoa; phylum Arthropoda; class Insecta; order Coleoptera; family Staphylinidae; genus Dalotia; species Dalotia coriaria. The sequence continues at coordinate 10,515,336 of NW_027045445.1, forward strand.
ATGTTCTGACAATGAGAAATATCTCAATCTTGGAGGTAAGATGAAAATTATTTCAAAAAATTTAATTTTACTAATAATTACGTTACTTTATAGATGATAAAGGCTGCGCGTATTGCGGTGGTCTCGGTCACAGAATCACCGACTGTCCGAAACTGGAAGCCATTCAAAACAAACAAGCATCCAACATTGGCCGAAGAGATTATCTTGCGAACACTGCGGCTGATTATTAATACGAATTAATAATTGAATATAACAATGTAATTATCTTCAGATTGTAATTTTACAATAATAATACATTTGTTTCATGTATATGTAGGTACAATATTTTATAAAATATAGTTATTTATAATTATCATACAGAAACAAAGTGTAAATGCTTGTGTTCATCGACACACTCAAAACTAAACTACCCTTTTTTAAATAATTCTCTATTATTGGGTTTGTTTATTATTGCAAAGCATATGTAACAAAATCGTCGTAACAATTTGCACGAATAACGAGGTGACTTGTTTGCTTTTGGTTTAAATTCGACGTAAATTCGTTATGTTTTAGGTTTACATTTAAGTGGTTTGTGTGTTCATTCGTCATTGCTTCCAAACATCACATCATGGAGAGCGAGATTTACAATCGAGTGGGGTAGAAACATGTATAATTACTCGTATTGTGTCACATGTAGTAAGGATTAGCAAAGATAATATCTAAACTGTTTCAGATGGATCTCCAGTGTGATAAAAATGTAAATAAAGTTATTTTTTGTTTATTTTTATGAAAATATAACATAATTATATAAAAAAAACTTTAAAAAAATATTATTTCTAAAAATAGTATTTTACCCTAAAAACGTCACCATTTTGTAGTTTTATGAATACTTCCATTAAATTTAAAGCAAATAAAATATTCTGAAGTCCATCTTTCAACTGCAATCTCAAATTATCACCGAGACACCAAATTGTTTCTATGTTAAAGTCCCAAAACAGAATATTGTGCGGTTAAACATTTATACTGTGACATAAAACACTATCAGAAGTCGAATTCTTATAATTTAATGTAAAATTAGTTATTTAAAGATAAGAGTATACACAGATTTTGCTTTTTTTGTTTGTTTCTTAATTTCTTAGTATCATGGGTTAGTCCAATATTATGTGTGACTAGTGGGTAAGTATTTTATCAAGTAGACATCTTATAAATAGGAAATCACACAGAAAATGCTTCGTTTCTTTAGTTTTCATGCTTTTCTTCATGTCTTAAATGTTAGGTTAGTAAATTTTGTTGAAATTTTATAAATTGTAGGACGTTACAATATAAAATATAATCACAATGACGTTCATTATCATTCGAGTCATATGAAACGGGGTTTTCTCTTAGATATATTAAACATTTTACACCCAATTACTTGTTAAAAAAAATGATAAAATTCATTTTCTTTGGTTAATTTTGAGATCCATTTCGAAATTAATTACTGACCAAATTTGCTTTGATTGTTTTAATATATGTAATTAAATCACTTACCTTTAGTCTCAAATTCTTCAAATTTCTTTAGACTTTTCATTCTCTATGGTGTATTTTGGTGGAGCTGTCGGCGGTGTCGAGAACAGTACATCCTGTCGGCCATCTTGTGCCTCATTGTCATGTTTCTGTTCATCTAATTCCAGCAATGGAACCTTCGCCGGTAAAGGCTCCGCTTCCTTTTCTTTCTCTTCACCTTGATCATCCTCATCATCTCCAATCAATAAGTCATCACTGATAACCTTCTTTTCGCTCGATATACTTAAATATAACGCTACCAAGATGGCCGAAATGATGGCTGACACGAGTATCCACTTCGGAATACCGGAGTTTCTCGATGCGCAATCCAGCCAATCACCGCTCGGAGGCGGATTCATAGGTTTAGTCAACTCTTCGAAGAGAGTTTCGATCGGTAACGTACGATACATACTCTCGGGTATTTTGTAATCGCGCTGACCATCGACGTAATGCAACTCGCGCGGTGCGTAATTCTCAATGAACCAAGTCATTTCCAGCTCGTCAAGTTCCGGCTGCGGATTGTCGAGATTCTTCGTGTCTTGTTCGATGTACACGATGACAGCTTCCAACTCACTCTGCTTTTTACGCAACATATTTTTGCAGCCTTTTCGACACGCTGTGTTCAGGTCAAGTTGAGAGTATGCATCAACACAAGCTGCACAAAGAAGCAATTCATATAACACAAACTAAGAAAACATAATCCTATTTTACACTGCTTACATGAATAACATTCATCTTTGCTATTATTCAAATTGCGATCGTCTCTGAGATAAATAATATTGAATATGCGGCAACCTCGTTGACACGCTGACATTGCCAATGGATCCTAAAAATATAAATGAATTTTTAAACAACATTTAGAAGTGTTACTTTCATTTATTGATTATGTATCACATTTCATAATTAACTATGAAAGAATTTTGTTGATAATGTTATTGTATCATAAGTTATGTATGGAAAAAATCAATATTTTATTATTTTCTAGTGTTATCAACAAATTATTTGCTTAGAAAATGATCAAATTTGATGTGGAATCAATATAAATACTTACATCAGGTAATAAAAAGAAAATATCAACGCACACAGCCTGACATTGCTCCATATCATTCCCACTGGAATTTATTTCATTATTATCGAGATTCTTGTGGTCATTGTTAACGGCGTTCTGTGCTAATGTACAGCCGACGAGAGCAACAATAACAACCAGCGCAAACATTTTTTACTTATTTTTTAATACTATATCTGCGTTATCGTCTCCTGTGAGTATGATTTTGATGAAATATAACTAGACGTTCGTCTGTTTCGTATCACGCCAACACTGATTGTTTATTCGCTGCGTCGATGTTGTTCGATTACAAATGAATCTCTGGAAACGGTCGCTTGATAATACACTAGTAAATCGGTTATACACGCATTGTGTTTGCACTGTAATAGCCTGGACCGATAAAGCAGACGAGGCGAATCACCGTGATCAGAGTGCATCCAATGTCACAATCAGCCGATCGCGAGTTGTTTCGCTGGTTGTAGCGCCCGTTGTGGCCGTTTTGAGTGGTGGCGAGTTGCATTTGTTTGCGATGCGCGCGCACTGTGCGCACCATTACTCGTGTAGCAGAGCGCTTAAAAATCAATAATTAAATGATTTAAATTGATTAGGATTCGGAGTACAGATTACTGTTGCTGTAATACTAGGCGTATAGTATGCAAAAATCATGATTGCGCATTCGCGTGCGCTGTTATATTAAAATTAATGAGATTATTATACGTTTTCGGGTGATAGTGTTACACGTGTTGCAAACACCCTCAATTTACATTAATAAACAAGCAAAAACAGGAATTTTAATACTATTAATAAGCGTAAAGTATATGTATATCAAAGTGGGCAATACATAAAGCTATTATTTTAAGTTTTACGTTGTTTTTGTGTAATTTAAAGTAAATTTTGAAAGGTGCAAAGGTTTTTGAGCTTACATCTGCGTTTTAACGCGAAAAACAGCATAAAAACGTTTTGTTTTCATTAAAAATAACGTAAAGGTTAGTTTAATTTCATTTAAAATGCGCAATTCTCTCTTCTCTTCCAATGTCGGTATAGTAGGAATGAAATTATAAAGGATCTGTTTCTTAGTTTAAGATAAATGCAATCTCCATTTACGATTTAATAAAAATGTATTTCACAACTCCGCAAAACCGGAGCGTTCGGGCAATAAGTTAATAATATAAGAATAACAATAACAAATAATGTATAATTCGTTATAAATTGAACTAATCTGCATTGCTGTTAATATGTCTCGTCCTCTGTGCAGTCATCCGTCGCATGACCAAATGCTACAAGTAAAACAATAAGAATTAATCCAAATACAGAATAATATAAGTCACAATGACGAACCTTCACAGATTTCGCAATAAGGCCTCGGTGGTGGTATCTCCTTTTTCTTGCCATCAGGTGGAGGAGGTGCAGGCATATCATCATCTGCTTGCGTCGGACAATCTTCGGTTTCGTGCAGATCGAATTCTTCACAAATATCGCAATACATACGCGGTGTGACAGTTTTATCAATTAAACCAATCCTGCATTAAAAAAATACATTAAAAACTATAAAATGACGGAATTATATTTAAAATGTGATATCTTACAATTTTAATTCATCTGCAGCTGCAGGACTATATCCACTCTCAAGAATTTCAATGCGTGCCTTTTGCTCTTCGTTTTTCTTCTGCATATCCGCGATGATTGAATGCAGAAACTCAACCTGTGTCTCCGCCTCCAGTTTCTCCTCCAGCAGCTGCTTGTAATCATTCGAATTCGATTTGCCCGTGTTATTGTTGTTGATCTTGTGTTAATCCAACAAAAAGACACAACAAGCAGAAAAAAAAAACATGCAAATTAATATCGAAAACATAACCTATATTAAAGCATAACCTTCAAACTAATAAAATGAAATCTTACCGTTTCATCGGAAATCTTTACGGTGGTAACCTTTCTCTCTGCTTCCAATCTAGCCTTTAACACCTCCTGCTGCATCAATAACATCTCATTTTGATGATGTTTGATTTTATCGTTGGCAGCTTGTAGACTTTCATTACTTGTGTTGATCATTTGCTCCAACTGCTGGAGTTTATCTTTATTATCGTTGATAACTTGTACTGGCAATTTTGTAACCAAATCCACTAATATTTCCGAGCCTTTTATATCCTGACTCGCCAATAATTGCTGTTTGTGTTCATCAGTAACCTTTAATACTGTAAACAACTTCAAACAGAGATTAAACCTGTCTGTTAACTGTTTCATCTCGCCTATATTAATGGTTTCAGCGTCAACCATCTTGCCTAACTTTTCTCGCAATTCATTATTTAATACTTCGGTTTCACTCATCGACTTTTGCATAATTTGCATCTCATTTTTCAATTTATTAATCTCATCCTCTTTGGTTGCACTAATTTCCACATCATTCTGTAGTTTTTGACACTCCTGAATCTTAATCTCTAATTGATTTTGTAGCTGTAATTCATTGGTTTTGGACGTTTCTAACTGTGCGCTTATAGATTCAAGCGTTTTGTTAACTTCAATCAGTTTTGTGTCAAGTGCGGTGATTTTGTTGTTCTTTTCAAGAATAACAGTTTCTCCTTTGTGCGCTTCCTGTAGTTCGTGATCCTTCTCAGTTATCTTGGCGGTCATTTCGTGCATTCTTTCATTCAACTTGAGAATCTCTGCCTGGGCGTTTTCTAATTGTTGTTTGGTATTTTCAACGTCCAAACGTAACTCTTCCGAGTGTTTCTTAACTTCAAGATGATTCTTGAGCATAGTTTCAATCTCTAGATCTTTTTCGGTTGCATTCGCGTCCTTTTGACTGTTCTGCTTTTCAATTTCTTCAATATTTGCAAGTAGTTCTTGAATAGTTACATCTTTTTCGGTAACAGATGCATTTAATACATCAATTTGTTCTTGGAAGGAGGCTTTCATCTTGGTAACTAAATCATCGTTATCTGTAGCGCGTTGTTGTACATCTTTATGTGCCAATTGAAGCTGTTCATTTGCACTTTGCACATTTTCGTTTAAAGCGGCAATTTCTTTAAGAGCTTCTTCAAGTTTAACTTGCAATTCTTGAGTGTGTTTGGTGCTTTCTTCAAATTTAGATTCTAAATTAGATTTGATTTGAACTTCATTTCCTAATTCTTGTTTGAGTTTCTCAAGTGCTGCGTCTTTATCAGCGACATCTAGCTTAATAGCTTTTAACTCATCTCTAACCTCACTTAAAGTTTTATTCAAACTGTCTTGAGATTTACCAGAGGCATTATTCAGTTCTTCAATTGTTTGCTTCAAAGCTGCATTCATTTGCTCAAGATCCCCTTTCTCAATTTTCGATTTTTCTTCCATATTTGTAAAATTAATCTTCACTTCCTGCAGAGAATGCTCCAACTCCTTAATCTTTGCTTCGAATTGATTCTTGCTGTTTTCTAATTCTGTTTGTTTCGCCTGCAACTCTTTGTTTAATATTTCTAGTTTAGAACTTTCCTCGCCACTAGCACCCAATAATTGTTGAATCTCTGCTTCCATCTTGTTTTTATTCACAAGCGCCTCCGCCATTTTCTCCTCGAGTTGTGCAACACATCTTTGTGAATCTCCAAGCTGCAACTCCAACTGCGAGTCTTTATTCTTCAACTGTTCCAGATTTTTCAACTCAAGATTCAATCTCTCTTGAACCTGCGCAAACTCAGTCTTTTCCTTCTCTAATTTCTGGCAAGTTTTAGCTAATTCTTCTTCGGAATTTTCATATTTTGATTGCAATTCTTTAAATAGATCAATCTTTGATGTTAATTCACTCTTCAACGCGTTCATTTGCTCTGTCATTTCGTTTATTTTCACATTTGATGTCTCTAACTCTTTCCTGGAATCTTCTACTTTCTGTTCCATCTCTGTTTTCAATTGATTTATAGTTCCATTTGATTGTTCAAGCATCTCCTTTAACTTTTCCACTTCAATCATGGATTTTTCTTCTTCCATATTAACATTTTCTGTTTCACGAATCTGACTCTCTAAAGCAGCTTGTGTTTGTGCCAAAGCTTCTTCTAGTTTCTTCATATCATCCGTTTGCGTTTTACTAGTCTCATGCTGATTCTCCAATTCTAAAACCTTAGCACTCATCTCCATTTTGATTTTATCTAATTCTTTCTTCATCGTTTGCTCACCAACTCCAGCTTCATATTTGTATTTTTCATGCTCTTTCTGAACATTTTCAAGTGAATTTTTCACTTCTTCAAAGTTAATAGCTAATAATTTCAATTCATCATTTTTGGCGTTAATATCGTTGGTATATTTGGCACGCAGTTCCTCAATCTCTTGATTTTGTTTAAATGTCTCCACTTCATGTTCGGAATTTAACCGAACCAACTGTTTATTCAAATCATCCATCTGCTTAGCAGACAATTCTTGGTGTTGCTTCAACGTTGTATTCGCTTCTTCAACTTGGGATTGCAAAGTTTGAACCAATTCTGTATAAATTTAAAGTTAAGTGAATATTGGGTTGCCTATAGCCAATTTTCAAACCAAGTTTCATACCTATAGATTTTGTTTCTTCACTTTCCAAACTAGAGCGCTTCTCAATCGCATGCTCCAACTCAACTTTGGCAGCTTCATTTGCTTCTTTCAAGGTGTTGATAGTTTCATTCGCCTGGGATAATTTTCCAGCATCAACTTCAAGCTCAGACCGAAGTAGTGATAGTTGTAAATTCAACTCGGCGATTTTGGCCACATGTTCTTCATTTGTACTCTAAAAATTACCAGAAATTAATTAAAACAATCGAATTATATCAAAAATTAAACAAATAACAAATCACACATCGAAGAAAACGTTTAAAAACCGAAATTTTTACATCAAAAAGTAATAAACACAAAAAATGAAAAGAAAAACAACCAAAAAAGACACCAATGAAAAACACACAATTGAAAACTCTGTTCTTACGTTTTGTGCATTGATACGGTGCTGTAATAATAAATAATAGTGTCAAATGTATAAATAATGATGCCTGCTGAGTTTGATAACAATTATTGTTTACCTCTGCATCGGATTTAATAATCGCAGCTTCTTCAAACTTAAATTGCCAATCTTCATTCTTGCCACGCTCTTCATCCAGCTGACCCAACAATTCCTTCTTCTCATTCTCGAACTCAGTCAATTTGAATACGTATTCTTTTAGTTTACGATCGCAGTCAAGTCGATACTGAAAAATACCACACCAGAATGGTAATATAAATAATTTTGAATGTAAACATGCTGTCTTCTCACATTTTCAAATTCTTTCTGTATCGATACGTATCGCTGCTCGGCCTCGTCAGCCAAACTTGCCGCCTTTGTGATTTCCGCGCGCTCCAGATCACGCTCCTTGAGCAGCTGCTCGATGTGCTGCTGCTTTTCTTTGAGCACGTCCTATATTCAACGAGAAGGCAATTATCACAATGTAAAACACATTATAATGTATCAACACTAAATTAAAATTACAGATAATCTAGTTCTAGTTGAACTTGAAAAGTGTTGTAAAAGTTGAAACATTTGCCTGCAATTCCAAATAATTGATTTAATTGCGCGTTGATTACGTGCGCGAATGTGACATACATTTGTTTACATTATAGGTGGACACAGGTGTAAACTATGAACATGTTTGTATAGTTTAATAGGGAGATAAATGTTTATTGTCTGCCAAATTTGGACATTCAAGGTCAATAAGCGCAACAAAAGTTAATCAAGTGATAAAACTGCAAGTATTATAATTAAGAAAGTAGTAATATTCGTTTGTATTGTTTTATCTTTCATTGTTTCTCCTTGAACTTTAAAAAATTTAATTTTGTGATTTTTTAAAAATTTTATGGTTTTATTTGATCTTTGAATAGTAAAAATGTTTTTATTGATTGTATTCTATAGTTACTGATGAAATTTATTAATTATGGAAGAAATTATCTATCAGAATTGTTTAATTTCGTTGATATTATATATTTTATCTTTTGAATGTGTGAAACTTGGATTCATTTGACTCTAAATTCAAACAAAAACAACAAATGTCACGTATTTTTCACTAAGAAAGGTTTATCCTCTTTAAAATTTGCTTTTCAACCATTGTTTATTTAAAGCACTGTGATTTTAAATAGATGTGTTACATCTCCACAAAATCAGCAGACATAAAACAGAATTCCAACCGAAATGCATTTTAAAGTTGTCAGTTTTTGTGGCTGTATATCTCTATACATTAAAATAGTAAAACATTGATTAAACAATCATTAAAAAGGAAATTTAATGGAGAATAAATATAACAAAGCACAAAATACGACCGCGTTGTTGATTTGGTGTAACTATCAAAATAAAACAAGTCTACAATTGAAATTATTGATAAATGCAAAGATAAAAATCATTATAACTCAAAAACTAGGAAAGATAAAAAAATTATATTTGTTTTCAAGCGTAGATATTAATCAAAACTATCAATTTAAGTAAATGTCAACTCAAAATAAATAATTTTTAATCAATAAATTAAATAAAACCATAAAATGTTTGACCTATTTAAAGTTCAATGTAATTTTCTACTTTAAAAAAAGCAGAAGCAAATTTCATCCGATAATTTATTCCCTTCTTTTAATTACTTTGAATAAATTTATAAAAACATTTTATAACGGCGCTTCCAATTTACCTTTATTATTATAAGTAGGTATTATGTGCGCGCTGCGCTGCCTACATGAAATTTGCATAAATAAAACCGACTGGAAGCTGTCAGTGTTGGCGTGCACTCAAGGAGACCAATTTCAAGAAGCAAACAATCAAAACAACAACAACAAAAACAAAGCACTACCAAAAAAGAATAAAACAATACAAAGTAAAATAAAATAAGGAAGCAATAAAATCATAATAATAATAATAGCAACAATAGACACAACAAATAATTAAATAAATTATCAAAATAAATGTAATTCTTTTACAACAGCAGTAGTAGTGGTAATAGCAATGCAATTTACAATAAATTCCAAACTTAAAACATAAACTAAACAAAAAATAACACTAACAATCATGTGTTAATAAATTAACTTATTCTACGTTAAATATTAATGATAATTTTATGTAGATACAAATATCAAATTAGGTACAGTACTTCTTTTGTGTTTTGTTTTAATAATATTTTGACTACAATTCTGTTTGCAGCAAAGCAGGTGCAAATGTTTCAACTTAATTTCTTTTCTTTTTGTCAAAAAAAAAAAACAACTAAAATGCAATTAACGCGCAGTAGCAGTAGTCGTCGTGAGACGTCGTGTGTTCTCGAGAAATTAGTACGAATAGGTTACCTGCAGGGCGGTCCTTGACGGCAGCGGGGTGGAGTTGGCTTTAGGAGGCGTTTGCGTCTTCTATTTATTTGTTCATAAACGAAGCGTAAAACACAATTCACACATTAATTTCAATCAAAATCATATAAACACATATTAAACAAAAACAAACAAAATAAAACCCACAAATTAATCAATTAAAACATTAAAAACATTAATTTTTCAACACAACAAAAACGTAACTAATATATTAATAATTAATAATTAGTTTTTTTAAATGTTTATTTGTAGGTTTTGGTTGTTGTTGTTGTTTTTTTGTTATTTAATCAACAACCATAACCAACCTTGGGTGTTAACGACGTCACGCCCAGTCTTACCCTTCGCGCAGCCGCGACAGACGCAGAGGCAGACGCAAGCGACGATGTCATAGACATAAGCGACTCCTTCGAGTTGGAGCGGCGCATGCTCGTCGAGTGCACAACGCAGTTACTCGGCCTGCGATTGGACGGCGAGCGACTTACTTTAGTCACGGGCGCAAATAGACCAAAATTCGGCCGGCAAAGAAAATATCTACAAACAAATCACTAAATAAACATCATACGCATAAATATTTCATCATTATACCTTTCACCAGCAACTGAACCATCATTTTTACCCCTTGGTTCATCCAATTCAACACCACACCATTCTCCATTGGCAAAAGTAGTGAAACCCATATATCTCAACGTGCCCACTTTGGATCCTTGGCCAGATTTGATAATCACCCTATCACCTACTTTGAAATCCACATGCGCAGAAGCCAAACTAGTGTTTGAAATACCTACAATTATTTATTGATTAACCTAAAATATATTTTGAGGTTATCTAAACCTACTTAAAGCTGATTTTGTGCTCATTGTGGGGGAAATCTGTGTTTTACGCATGCCATTGGTAGGGGAGGGGCTAGCACAGTATGAATCTCCGCCTCCGGCAACGTCCGGCCCTAGGGGGTATCTAGTGAGGCGTGTGAGGCGACTAAACACGCCTCGTTTCGCCTCGCATTGAAAGTATCTGATGCCGCCCACAGAGCCATCGTTTTTACCGATTGGCTGGTCTAGAACTATACCAGCCCACTCGCCTGGAGCAAACTGCGTTTCGCCAATGTACGCAATCTGGCCGGGTTTCGTCCCGCCCACAAACACACGCTGACCAATGATGAAACTGTTTGTGTCTTCGGTTAACACCGTGCTGTTATCTACAATAAATTTAATATTTTTAACATTTATATATAAAAAAACATATTTTATTTCCTAGAAAACAAAAATAAAAAACACACAAACTATGATTTTTTTTATAAATAAATAGTGAAAAATGTAATTTTGATTTTTTGTGATTTTAACTATACCTGAATATCTGCTGAGACCGGCCTCGCTTAGCCGGCGCGGGTGTAAGTCCCAAAGGGCGTCCATTGAGGATGCAGTGCCCGTGCTACCCACTAAACAAAGCAAAACTAGTCACACCAGCCAAACACACACAGAAAATAAAAACAGAAAGCATACCACAATGCAGCACAAGATGCAATAAATGAAAAAAGTGAAAATTTGTTGTGAATAGTGAATAAAAAATGCCTAGTACACGATGCAGTGGTCAACGTGCAACTAATTTGTCGGGCAACTCAACGTCTTGCCTCTAGTCATTATCCGGTCGACCGGACGCTGAGATGAGCGACAAAACGTCATGCAAATATCCGCAAACTTCTCGAATGTCGCGCGCATTAGTAACACGAGAGCAATTTCACGTGGGCGGAGCATAAAGGAAAGGAAATGCGAAAATCATCTATAGGAATGATAATATACTTAAAATTATTTCATAATAATAAATATTAGAGTAATTAAAATAAAAAATCTTTTTAAAGTAAAATATTATGAAAGTTATTGTTACACCCTGTATAATAGTATGCCAGCACCATGTAAACATTGTCAACAAATCGGTGTTACTCTTCCAACACCGCATATGTTTGAATTTATTATGTCAAGGTGCGACACCAAGCATTTTCGATGTCGGATGTCGTTGCGCCATTTTTATTTACGATATACGAGTATTAGCAAGACTGGGAAATTCGTCAGTGTTCATTTTAGATATTTACAACTTATTCAAAAGTTAATCTTTACTTAACTTTACTTAACATTACTTATTTTATGTTTTTAAGTCATTTTTCGATTATTTTGACTTACGAGACGTGCGTCGTAAAGATGGAGAGCGCTCACGTGATCTCTCCCTGGAGTTGGAGCGTTCGCGTGAAAAGCCCTTGGGGGTTTGCTGTAGCTGCTGTAACTGCTACTCGTGTAATCCTTGAAAGGATCGTCCTTGAAATAATCTGGACTATCTACGCATCGGGGAACAGAGCGCAGAGAGAACAAACACAATTATTTCCTGATGTATTCAGATAGTGATTAAGCGTATTACTGAAATGGTTTTGTTTGTTTATGTTGTTGTGGCATGTATTGTATTAAAATTCTAGAAGTTGCAGCGAGTGGACAGAGTTGTATGTACAGAGTTTTATATGTCAGGGGAATAATAAAAATGTAATTCATTATTTGCAAAATTTGAAAAAATAAAATTAAATTATTTGCAAAAAAAAATTTTTTACTTCGAAAGCAATTTTTATAGGTTAAATATTTTTTTGCTATTTTTTTTATTGAAAGCCAATTTAAAGCAAATAAAATTTCCCTAAAATTTAAACTGAAAAGCTTTGAACAAATCAAGAAAATGGGATTTTAAAGCTTCCTAACCATGTTCAACGCATGATTTTTATTTTCATTTTCCACTTACGATCCCTGCGTAAACTAGAACGCCTCGGCGGATAGCTGATAATCGGATTGCCGAAAAAGTCTACATCTTCAAAGAGGTCCCGAATAAAACATGTCCGATCTAATACAATGCAATTACAAGTGTAGAAATGTAAAAAAACTAAATATCATGTAAGTGTAAACGTGTTTTCATTCTATCTTTTAATTTTATCTTTTTTTTTTGTTGAACAAGAAAACACTTACTTTCAAATGGCGATTTGTAATTCTTAAAAGTATTGTACGCATTGTCAAAGGACGAGTTGAACGTCTTCAGCGTTTTCGGCAGGGTGGACGAATAATTGTGCAGGCGATTGCCAAAGAAATCCTCTTCGAATTCGTCCATTTCGATTAGATCTATTATGATCCATACACAGACGTGCGAAAGGTGTGATTTATTCAGAGAGACACATGCAAAACAAATGTTGTGGAGACCAACAAAGCACCAATTATTTCACAAATTTCAAAAAGAAACATATATTTCGAAATTGAAAAAAAAATGAGATGCTGTACTGTACCTGAGAGTTTATATCGGTTGAGATCGTCGGATGCGCGGCGCACATAATCGTAGGAAGAGGACATTTCTGCATGCAATTTAAATAGCTCATAATATAGGCAACCAAACAAACATTTTTTAAAAATTCATAACAAATTTAACTTAAATAAGCATTTAAATAGCATTTTACTGTCTAGACGTTGAAATAAATCATTATCGATCAAATATAAGCAACCAAACAAACATTTTTTTTTAATTCCTATCAAATTTAACTACAATAATCATTTAAATAGCATTTTATTGTCCAGACTTTGAAATAATTAAGCATCAATCAAATGATTCATAAATAATATAGATATTAATGCAATGATTGAATTTATATTTGTTGTTTGCGTTTGACATTCAAACCTTGTCCGCGTCCGCTCTCCGGCCAGCATCCACATCACGTCATAATATTTCCACTCTGCGTGGGTGGACTTCACAAACACGCACACAGATATAAACAAATATCATCCTAATCCCACGTGGGCGTGCAGTATAATGCAAAACCATCACACCGAGCAAATATCACAAGCAAAATACTTGTACTCGTACACGTTTATTGAATACAAACAATAAAATATAAAATGTAAACTTTATGCTGTATGATTTTATCGAGTTAAGTCTTCAATAATAATACTCATCGGTCAAGGTTTCATTTACAGAAGATCAATATTTATTAATTAATTAACTTTTGGTTTTTTATTTCAATGCTAATGTCAAGTTAAAAGCAATTTGTGGTTTCAACTGGGCGTACGACTAATTTGCACAACTTTCTTTCGCCATATTTGCATCGGGAGAAATTTAAATTTATTCAAACTGTTTCATTTCCTACATAAAATAATACTAACCTATTTTTATTTATTTTTTTATTAAATCCCAAAAATGTAAAAATACGTAGGTGTTAATGATGTTAATGAAATTTCGCACATTTACATCTTCAATCCAATTCGCACCTGAGGACTTTCCAAAACTCCTTGAGAGCAGTATGTTTATTCATTGCACTGCGCATTCAATTAACACAAGTGAACAATATTTATTTTTGCATGCAAGTCATAATTTCGCGATGTGAATTTTAAATCTATATATATATAAATGAATCGCAAAATCTGTTGGTAAGCGCATAACTCAACAACGGCTAGACCTATTTGGCCAATTCTTTTTTTAAAATGTTTGTTAAAGTCCAAGGATGGTTTTTACGGCGAGAAAAATTCGAATAATTGCCGGGAAAACCCTAAAGACAGCCCTTTTCTATAGGATAAAAGTTGGCATTGAGATTCAATCATAATTATTAATTATAGTTAAATAGTTAAATCCGAGATGGCGCGCTGAAGTGCATTATTAGCAATTCTTTATATAATTAATTTCTTTAAAATAAAATTGCTAATCTTATTGAGCAAATAAATAAAAATTCATTTTTATTAAAAAACTACGCGAACCAAGCAACAATCAATTTATTATAGTTTATTATATTTATTATTATTGTAAACACATAACCTATAATCATCAATGTCATGAGTTCACTTCGTGTAGTCGTACGGTGCCGCCCAAGTGTGATGTCATGCGATCTATTTATTCGTTTATTAAATTAACTTTATAATAAAACCGAATGCATAAATTACGTTTCGATCTGTCTCGATAATTGTGGCTACAAATTGAGTCATTTTCATTCAGCGTCTTTTGTTTCTGTATCATATCGTTTTTCCAAACTAGTGTTTCCTTGACACGATAATCTGCATACTTCCACAATCAATCGCTGGCAGATAGAAGGTCTGAATGTCTGAAAATGGCGTCCGCAACTTTCCACACGTCCCGAGCACTCAATCAAGCATTAAGATGCCTTTTAAAGTAATCTTTCTTTAATTTTTTGTGTTTATTAATTAATTAATATGTCGTCAAGTTGTACGAGCACATGTTTTCGCTATATATGCGCATAAGTTTTGCTCAGGCTCAGACAAATACGGTACACAAAAAATACCCCCAGCTGTGTGTGTTGCCAATTGCGAAACACGTTTATCGACGAGATGTTATTAATTAATATTGTATTCAAGATGTGTGCTTCAAGAGAGGATGGTGAAAATTTGGCGACAGGTTTTTTCGCAATTGTGTCCATGACACACATCAATCAATCATAAATCGAAAATAAAAATCATCAATTAACAAATCTCAGAAATTTTAAAAAATAATATTGCGTACATTTTACTAACTTATTAACTGATTATTTTAGAAAATAAAAACTTTGGTTGAGTTCTATTAGTGTATAAAGTTGTACTTTGACGCGCTAGTGCATAAATATACTTTTAAAACGTTTTTATATAACAAAAATTCTCATAAAAGAGTTTTATATGGCAAATAATGATCGACCATGGTACCATTTGTGCTAAAACAATACACATTTGCAAAATTTGTAAATTAGCGTGTCTAAAATGGCAATTTTACGCACTAAATATACAATATAACAACGTATCTTCATATTGACTTAATTTCCACAATTGAATTATAAGAGAAGGTCAATGTCAAAGTTATTTTTGAAGAAATAAGAATTAAAAATAAGTATTTTCAGCATAAAAGCTTACGAAAACAAGAATAAAAAATAAAATTCAAACACCATATTAAATTATTTTTAGCTCTATTTCAAATAAACTAATAATTAATTCAATTTATACTCCATTCATGTTTGTATGTTTCAATTTTGGTCGTTGACAATTTGACAGCCCACACAAACACGATTTAAATTCGACAGGTGCGTGTTTGTGTTTCTTGAATGAGAAGTGTCACTCTGTGTCATTCTCAACTCAGTTCTCAATTCAGTTGAATTTTAAAATTATAATTGAAAACATTCGCGAACGTGTCTTATAAAAAATAGGTCATTATAACATTTCAAACATTATGCATTCCGAAAGGTGTAGCGCAGAGTAATTTCAATGACTTTACTTTGAACGAATCAGCAAAACCAGTCTAAACTAAATCGAAACAACTGCGTGTATTTTAAATTCAAAATTCAAACAATTCTGGGAATGTCCACGCATTATAAAAATAAAAATAAAAATATAGTCACTCATTTCGAGTTCTCATGAAGTAACATTGTGTTAACATTGAAAATTGAAACTTAACACGTTTAACATTGAAATAAAAGATTAAAATAAAATAAATTCAAGATAATTAAATAATAAATTTCTACTAAATACCTACGTAATTAATTACATTTCTTCGTGGAATTGTTATGCAAATAAATCATTTTCTAGCAAATCTACGCCGTGAAAAATGTAAAACGTGTCCGGCTAATTGTGCTATAATTTATAACATCATCGACGCTTGGAAACACAACCAATCAACTTCTCAACTTGTATTTTGTGTCATTCGAGTGTTATGCAAATCAAAGAGAGACGCAAAAAACAAGCGGTTCTAGAGGGACGGACGATCTGACATGATTTATCGGTTGAATTTCATAAACGGATAGAAAAGTATAAAAATAAGACAAAATACGTATAATGCCGATAGCAACACAACCTTCGCATGCAGAAACGAAATTTTGTAATAATAATAAATTTAGATTAATGGCTGATGGGCGGGCAGCGGTCATTTTAAATTTATCTCGGCGTTAATGAGTTGAAATTTTAAATAAATTAATAAAAAGCGTAAATAAATCAAAAATTAAGTAAAAAAATAACTTTTCAAGAAATAAATATTTTATTAGTAAAATTATATGTTCGATACTTATACTGCAACTCAAAGCATTGGCCAACCTAAAGATTTTTGTGATTTTCGATTTATTGCATTTGTTTTTATCGCGAATAACAAAATAACTACAAATATCAAAAAATACATAAACTAAAGAAAAAAATTCATTTTTAAAAGTTTTACGGTTCTTTCTCTTCATTATCCTGTATAATTGTCCTCTACAATACCTGACGTATGTATAAATGTGTTGTGTAGGTAATTACTGGAAAATCTAACACATTTAACCTTCGTTCGCTAATAATTCTTACGTAACCCAAGCGATGTGTGTGTATTTACCCGCAAACGCATTTAATTCAAATTCAAATCCACACGCCGCCTTCAACAATCAACAATACAAAAACTACATTACGGAAATTATCAGCTACCAAAGTGTGTTATTAACGCGGCGCCATATTTAACTCAATCGAAAACAATAAACTAACCATTTTAAACATTTGTTTACCTCCAGTGAATGTTCCATTCGCATAAACATTTTAACATCACAATAAATCACGTCCGCTCACACTGACTGCATCGGCGCATTTTCATAATTTCAACGCAAATATAATGCGAAACATGTGATAAACATGAAAGAATTTGCGTGCGCGCCGACCTAGGAGACATAAAACTTCAATTATATCGGCATGTTGTAAGTTCTATGTTGCACACGCAAACGCACAGTGTGTGCGTAATTGAATTTACTCGTATGTTATTAACATCGGCGCCAGGCGGTATTGCACAATTGCGAAATTGAATTAAACAAAAGGAATGCCCGCTGGAATATGTTAATGATAATATATATCTACGTAATTATCAAAACTCACTAATTTCAGATGTGTGCAATGAATAGAAAATACAAATATAATTCAATTGTTTTGTTTTGTTTCTTGGTCAATTACGAATGATTGCTTAATCTTTAATGTCCTGAAACCATTCCAGTGTGTGTGTGTGTGTATGTGTGTAATCAAACAATGAGGAGTAAAATTGAAACTAATGATTCGACACTAATTGAGGCTACATATACGTAGATAATTACGGTGAATTACTGTGAAGCCAACAATAGGCGTGTTCTAATTGTTTTAGAATCATTTTAAATCGTATATTTTATATAATCAGCTATTATTTATCAAATTTAATATTAATTTAGTATTTTTATGCTTAAAACTAATAATTTTAAATTTAATTTATTGTCTAGGCAGTAAAAATGCTATTTAAATGCAAAATGAGAAAAATTTAATCTTTAAACAGAAAAATTAATTTAAAAATATTACTCACCGTGATGGTAACTCATATTTGTTTTGTCTAAATCCGCAAACGAAACAGACGGCATAGAAACTCAAAAATAATAACTTGATGCAAAAATAATCCTTTTATTAATCCTGGTGTTGATTTTTTTTCTTCAATTTAAAAATAATTTAATTTATTTTTCTTTGAATTTTGATTCTTGCTCACATTATTATCACGTGCAAAATTAAATTGTGTTATAATAAAAATGATGAAAATATAATAAATAAATTTTGCACGATGTTGCACGTTTTGCAGCCGCGACACTTTTGAATGGCGTGCGCGCAGAGTAGTGGTTAATGTACCCGGCTACCCGCAGCCAAAGGCAAATAATCCATTAGGTGCCATTACCAATACTGAATACGACCCACCCGTCTTAAAACACACATCCAACAACATTGTTACATCTATATCTATATCCAACCCATTCAAGTGTGCTTTAAATCGCATTCAATTTAATTAATGTGACTCTAGGCATGAGTATGTGAGAGGTAACGAAGTGGAAGGGGATTTAATATAAGATTCGAGATTCAAACATTGGAATAAATCGAGAATCGAAATGAAATTAAATGAATGGTTGTGGAGTAGGTAAATATTGAGTAGGATTGCTTACGGTTTAGTTTGAATGCGATTTTTTTCGAGTTTCGGTTTAGATTTGAAATTAGCATGTCTGAATCATCGTTTTTGTTTAAATTACGGTTAAATTTCAATGTTGAGATTTGTTTGGTGTAGGTAATATTATATTGTTTGTTTAACTCTATTCAGTAAAACAAAAACAATTACTATATCTTTTGTAGCTTAAAAGATATAATGAATTTTACAACTTAAAAATTATTGCCGTTAATAATTTCAAAATTAATGTCGTTTGAACATTTATAGTTCAATCCGCAAATGACGTCATCGCAAATAATAGCTTATTTTATGTGCACGGTGCTATAAACCAGTAGATATTACCGTTATATTACCTCGTTTGTCCCACTCGTAGGAAAACCGCACGTGCAAAAATTACACGATCAATTTTAGGTTAGCGAAAGTTTTTAGAAGTTTTATAGTTCATAATGTGGGTTATTAATCACAGCGTTGTGGGTTATTTGTTTATATTGCCGCGGAAATACGGAATAAAATATCATTTAATGTATAAATCGAATACTGTACTTTATTAATCTAAGATTTTATCATCATTTTTACTGCAAATATCATTAATTAATTAAAAATTTCATTTGAAAGTCTCAAATTAAAAAGTATGATGCAATATCTCTATATCTATAAAATATATAGGTATAATCGGAGGCCTAATTAAAAAATGCATTGATTTTGAAAATTCGTTTAATATCAAAATTGAATTAAGTTTAGTAAATGGTAAGTTTAAGATGATCTTTTGGAAAAAAATTACGAAAATTCCCGGAAAACTAATAAGTGAATAACGTATAGTATTTAAGTCGAGTAAAATATGAGTATTATTTGATTTATATATAAACTAGCTTCTGCCCGCGACTTTGTCCCAATAGTATTTAATAAAAATGTAATTCGTTTTTACTCTCTTCTTCTAGACATGGTATGTGTCAATTCTATCAATAAGATTCGCAATTTTATTTTAAAGAAATTAATTATATAAGGAATTGCTAATAATTCACTTTAGCGCGCCATCTCTGATTCAACTATTTAACTATAACTATGATTGAATCTCAATGCCAACTTTTATCCTATAGAAAAGGACTGTCTTTAGGGTTTTCCCGGCAATTATTCGATTTTTTCTCGCCATAAAAACCATCCTTGGACTTTAACGAACATTAAAAAAAAGAATTGGCCAAATTGGTCTTCGCGTTGTTGAATTATGCGCTTACCAACATATTTTGCAATTCATTTTTATATTACGGATTTAAATATTTTTTCCAATCCAATTTATACAATTAAAAAATCTTTTTTTCAATTTCTTTATTTGAAATTCATTCATTCTCATTCGATTATTCATTCATAATAGCGATATAATTAATACCAATCTAATTTCGTATAATATTTATTCAAGATGTTAATCTACAACGTGATATCTTTAGACATATGTAATTAATATTCATCGCCAGTTAACCGGGCAACCAGGCGAAACGGCTATTATAGCAAACAAATAGTGCTACTTTAGCAATACCTACCAGCACATACCAATCATACCTTCATAAAAGAATACATAGTTAGTAATAAATGAACTTGAACTCGCCGCGCGACGTAATATTCGTCAAAATCACGTAACTCCACACACACACATTCACAACCAGCCTGCTTTTGTTTATGGACGAATCGTGGGTGCGTCCACAATCTCCACCCCGACTTTTCGAAATAATGCGGAATTGGAATACATTAACGAAATCTGAATCCGACATGTGCCGTTCGAGAAAAACAACAAAAACACAAATTAATGCCACAGGCAAATATAAAACATATTCGTATAATGTAGTTTTGATGCGGGCGGGAAATTATCACATTCAAATGTTACAATATACAAATTCCCAGCGAATTAAAATCCAATTAGAATATTTGTTGTGACGATGACTAATGCAATGCATTGAATTGCACGTGGAATTGCGATGTAGCATTTCATCATGACGATGGATGCAAATTAAGATTATTGCTAATAAGTAAATAAATAAACAAGCAGACAGCGTGGCAAATAAATAAAGTTTATAAATGCCGGAAATGCTACTCGTTTCGGCAATCATCCGTAATTTATTGTGGATTAAATTAATATTGCTAGTAAATAAACAAATAAATAAAATGTTTAACATATGGAGGTATAAAGATATTATGAATGTTATTATGAATGTCAAACTCGTAAATTTGATCTAATCTCGAGTTGACTGGTGTGTGATTTTGTATTTATAATTTGCATAATATTATGATAGATTTTATCTTGGAATTAAATCCGGAGTGATGTAGAATTTAAGTTGTGGGTGACAAAATTTAACATAAAAATATACTACTTGAAAAGTATTAAGAATTAATTTAAAAATTGGGCAAAATATGAAAGATAAGAATAGTAGAGTGTTTACTAATCCAGGAATTCTAAGAAAAATGATAAACAATTTAGTCATAGGGTTAAATGTGTAGAAAAGTAAAAAACGTAGAATAAAACGTGGTTTGACGTAAAAATTATCAAAATTACATATAATCTATAATAAAAAAATGAATCGCAAAATCTGTTGGTAAGCGCATAACTCATCAATGCCTAAACCAATTTGGCCAATTCTTTTTTTGAAATGTTTGTTAAAGTCGAAGAGTGGTTTTAATAACGAGAAAAAATCGAATAATTTCCGAGAAAACCCTAAAGACAGCCCTTTTCTATAGAATAAAAGTTGGCATTGAGATTCAATCATAGTTATAGTTAAATAGTTGAATCCGAGATGGCGCGCTGAAGTGCATTATTAGCAATTCTTTATATAATTAATTTCTTTCAAATAAAATTGAGAATCTTATTGATAGAATTGACACATACCTACTATGTCTTGAACAAGAGAATAAAAACGAATTACATTTTTATTCATCACTACCGGAACGAAGTCGCGGCCTAAAGCTAGTTATGAAATAAAACAGAACCAGATAAAGTTAATCAACTGTATTTCATGGCTAGGCAGTGAAATACAATTTCAAAGTCAATTTTCAAATTTTAATAAAAAGTTCTTTTTGTTTCAATGAGTTTTGGAAAAAAAAATTATTTGTTGTCTAGAAAATTCAAATCCCAACAAAAAATTTTAAATTTCCATGCTAATTTCTTCAAAAAATAAGCTGAAAATATTTTTTTCTACTGGAAATTGATGCTAAGTTAATACACCTACACATTTTCTACAAATCAACCGATAAAAACAAATTCCTCACAAATTCCTACACGCAATATATATTTTTGATGTATTTCTTTTAAATTGAATTAAATGTTGATGGCATTCGCGTGCGTCTACGAGAATTAATCGAATTAAACACGTAAATATCCTGAACGCCCACGCGTGATGTGTGGTCTCAGATCTCATCAAAAACTCATTCGCAAAACCCGTAAAACACAGTATTTTTTCTTGACATTCACACTTACGCAAAACTCTTAATTTGCGCTGCGCGTGTAGCCATTAAAACGAAAACTGCGCGCAGAAAATTAACTACAAACATTCACAGATCAGCACAGATCAATGGTTAAATCGCTGTAAAATGCAAATTTTAATTATTCCAACACCATACTACACTACTACGTAAACAATAGATACAATAGATTTTAGCGTGGAACATTAAAAACTAAACGGTTGAATAATAGGCACTCGTTGAAACAAGAAGGAAGAGTTTAGTTACGTTCGATTACGTTTGATTGCGTAATGTAAAAGATGAAGTAATTCGCACCGCCAAAACGTAAACCTCAAACTATTAATTATAAACGTATTCGTTTGATGACTAACCTGTCTAATAACAATAGAATTTGTGTAAAATATAAATTAAATTTGCGTTAAAATAGAAACAGATTTAATTCATAATATTACTTGGATTTGTAGTTAAAATTTTAGTTGTATTTCACTATAGAATATATTTTAAACTAAAATAATTTTCAAAAAGTGAAATTTATAAATGAAATGTTACCAATATTCGATGAGTGTAGATATGACTCATCATAAACAAACGAAGGCTCCCCTTCGTATATTGGGGGACCGAGAGTAACACTCGTCAAAAGTCACATTTCTGTTACTAACTTCGTGTCGATCACGACGTGTAAAAGCAAGAGAATCGCAACGTCGATCCTTTATCGATGTTACTACTGCTAACATTGGACGCAAACGTTGTATCAGTCGATAGTTGACGATCGCGTTCGGACAAAATCGCCCCCTAAGTTGTTGCTTACAATGAATGCAAACTAACTGCACACAGGTGGTGCCTAACTGGAAGTGAAGATTTTTTGCAGTTAGTGCGTAGTAATAAAACTATGCTGCGTCACTGCCGATCTTACCCGAACACGATCGGAGATCACCCTATAATTTTATATTGCTGAGTCATCCGGCAAAACTCATACTATCTATAATAGCGAGTTCGCGTTTGTGATCGTATTGCTACAGCGTTACTGACAAACACTTTTTCGCGAATGTATTAATTTCAAACAAAAAAAGAGTATAAAATTATTATTTTTTAATTATCTAAGAACTTCACTTTTAGTTCATTCTAAAACCTGTAGTCGTGCAAATCCGTATAAATATTAAATACGCATTCTAATGAATAATTTACTAAATCTAATTTATAAATTTAAATTACTGCCATTATTATTTATTGCTTATTTATTGCTCAATTAGCAAAACAAAAAGAAAACACGTGCGCGCACTCTTGTGGGAGTAATAATAATACATTTCGCAGTACGTAAGTTACGCCATTCCTTTCAACTTTTCAACTTCCAACCCAAACGAACCACAAAAGCATAAGCAATAAACAAAACATTTCAATTTAGATTTTTGCGTGTTTCTCCGTTCGCGATCGATTTCATCAATCAACGCAAAACCAAACAAAAGGCACTTTCGCACACGCATCCGCCGCTGCCGCCGACACGAGTCTTCAATTACGTATCGCGTAAATATTAATACTCGCGAACCAAAATTAAACCGACACGCGAGATGATATAGGAAGGTATACAGACATGTTTCAAGTTGACTTGTTAATGCGCTGCAAGGATACAGACAGCGTAATGCATTCGCAATGATAACACAACAAACATTAAAAGCGCAGCGCCATTAACGCCACTCACAACTCAATGTGAACCGAAACGCATTCGGAAACACGCAAAAGTCACAAGTCGTAACATTCGAGGGCTAATTTTAAGCATTGTTTAGCTTTACAACGACGACATGAAAAATGCACCGGAAATCACATTCAAAGGCCACACAGAGTGTTTATAAATACACAAAACCTTAGATTACACTTAGAAAAGTCACGTTTTAAAACATCATCAACAAAAACCTAAGTTAATCATTAAATTTCTAGAAAACGAAGAAGAAAAACTCGTACTTACTTGACGCTTGTTTTCTACTACGTATGAATTGTGTGAAGGTGACAAATGGCACGAAAATAAACGAAATGTTAACGATTCATAAAATGAACAAAAATAAGAAATGAGAAAGCAAAATATCAAAGAGAAAAAAATGCCGGTGACGAATGGATTTTCAAGGAAATAAGAATAGGAGAGAAAAATTGCTCACGCGTTAATAAATTAAATTCACAATAAAAATTAAAAAAAATATATTTTAATTTAAAATTAATGTAAAACACTTTCACTTACCTCATAAAAATAAAACAAACAAAAAATATAACTAAATCACATAATAACGTCGTATTTATGTGTTTATAATTTTTAACGCGTTGTACACACAATATTTTTTCGCCCAGCCACTTTAAATCATAATTAATGAAAGAAAAAAAAAACGCGATAATTAGAAAAATAATTAAATTTCTATCAAAAAAAACGTTTAAAAAATAAATTAAAAATAAAATATAAAAATCACTCACCAGTTTTCGGCGGTGTAACATTCGGTAAAGCTGCCTTATTCGCTTGTCCAGCACAAGGTCGTCCAATCCTTGAAACCCCGAAGTGGACGCTAGCGACGTATTAGAAGCACCATGCGCTGAAGCCATCCCCAGCGGAGCACCACTTTTCGTCGGTAACCTGGACCCGCCAAATTTGGGTATACCCGATCGCGAACTCGCCGTTGATTTTTCACTACCCGCCACCGAACGCGCATCTTCGTTATTATTATCAGGCGGTGAGTTGGGATTAACATTAGTAGGCGAAACAGGCGAAGATGGTGAAGGCGCCGGTGATGCCTCATTCGCATTCATATTGGTATTCACGTTCGCGTTCGGTTCAGTCATGATTAAAATATTTACAATATTTACACAGGTTATAAATTTAGAAGGGAAATTTTAAATAAAAATTATTGATTTGTTTCGCGTACGTTAATTGGGCATTAGTCTTTTAATCTCGCACAACTGAAACAAAAACCAAAAATTAATATTTTTATACTTTTTATGTTTTTATATAAAAATATACCGCAAATAGTAATAATAATAGGAACTCCATGTTTTTATTTTTATTTTTGCTGGTTTTGAATTTTTTATCTTTAAATTAATAAAACGACGCAAACGAATAATATCGGCGCACAATGAAAGCGAAACGAGATATTCTGCAGGAACGTATGCAGGATGCGGCGATGCGTCTTGTCGCGCTCCATTTTCGATAGCAACTGATCGCCCGCAGGCGTGTGCGGCGTCGCGACGCCTAGTCTGCGAGCATTTTTCGCATTCTCGGAATACGTGCAATGCCCGCAGCACGCAAAAGAAGCAAAAAAACTGAAAGCGTTCCTGGAAGTGATCCAGCGCACAAGAAACACTTAGACCGCACGAATTTGATAAATAGTAGAGTTACACTAACCTAAATTATTTACTTAAAATATA
This sequence comes from Dalotia coriaria, assembly GCF_025399875.1. NCBI lineage: Eukaryota > Metazoa > Arthropoda > Insecta > Coleoptera > Staphylinidae > Dalotia > Dalotia coriaria. The sequence continues at coordinate 10,540,978 of NW_027045445.1, forward strand.
TCAGGACGTGCGTTGCTGTATTAGCAGTGGAACAGTTTTCGGACGGCGTTTGATGCGTGTTGCAATTGAGGCAGCGACTTAAGTGTCGCATATTAAATATGAATAAGACGCATCTATAGAGTGTAGAGATCGCAGATAGTTTGAAATGAAATATTTTTCAGTGAAGCCAGCGCAATGTGCTTCGCTTCAGGGATGTCACGGTCTCACGGCTGAATTTCATCATACTAATGGCGAAATTGGATCATATAAACACACGCACATATTTCAAATCTGTTACATGCCCGTATAATTATCATAAGTGTGCTTATATTGGGTATAGGGCAGTGTTCATGACGTCTGGTGAATTTTCATTGAAAGATTCATCATAAAAAAATTATATTTTCTCTTTTGAAATCAAAATCAAAGCAAAATAATCGTATAATTTATTGAAATAATAAATTTTCATGAAAACGTCTCTTAAAGTGCTCGGAAATATATGTTATTTACTATGATGAAGATATTTTTATAGAAATTATTCGTTTGGTTGGTAAAAAAAATAAATTTTTGTTTATATAAAGAATTGCTAATAATGCACATCAGCGCGCCATCTCGGATTCAACTATCTAACTATAACTATGATTGAATCTCAATGCCAACTTTTATCCTATAGAAAAGGGCTGTCTGTAGGGTTTTCCCGGCAATTATTCGAATTTTTCTCGCCGTAAAAACCATCCTAGGACTTTGACGAACATTTAAAAAAAGAATTGGGCAAATTCATCTAGGCGTTGTTGAGTTATGCGCTTACCAACAGATTTTGCGATTCATTTTTATATTATAGATAGATTTATGCATAACCTGTAACGCCCTCTATTGAAATTGAATATACGACTTTGACATATACATCAAAAATGATAAAAAAAAATTTATTGTAATTGATGAATTTTTGGTAAAAATTATAAATTTCGTAATAAATTTTCTACTTTATGCTTCGCCATGAATAATTTTTGCTTTTTCTTTTATTAATCACCTCCCCAAAATATTTTATACATATTAGTTTAATACCTTTCATCGTTTTATACATACTGAAATGTTTTTAGAGAATAAAGTGAATGAAAAAGAATCTGTACCCAAACAGTCATAAACAATCCTCGTTGAGAACCAACTCTAATCGAACACTTGCTTAAAAATAGCCGCCTGACTCAACGCGAACCGACTGGACCCATCATCTCGACTTAATTAACAAATACCTACTTCATACCCAATAATATTTCATGCCTCATCATGTCTACATCTTTACGATTTACGTAATCACAGATGCAAATATATGTTTCTAACTGCGCGTTTTCTAGAGGTGTGAATAATAAAAATTGAAAATTGGAGCATGTTTCTATAATAAAGTTTTGTTTTGATGAGTAATTTGTGATTAAACAATTATAAATTAATGTTAAATCATGTTTATCATGCAAAAAAAAAAACATATTTTGTTGAGTGAAACTTGAAAAATTATTTCGAAAAATGTTGTTGGCTTGAGTTGTGCTATAGGCAACCAAATGTACAAACAAATATAAAAATAAACCAGTTTTACGAATAAAAATCATAAATATCTCATAAATATCTGATTCAACACTGATAAATAATATTATCTAGAATTTTTTACATAATGATAACGAATGTAAATAGTATCTAGTAAATATATGAATAAAAATTCGCGTCTGACATTTATGCCAACAAGAAATGACATTTATGCTTGTAAGAAACGCGGAAATGCAACATCAGCGAACCTTTAACCAACCGACAAAATAAAAAAAAATAATAAAATAGAAACAGAACAGATACCAAGGTGTGTAAAATTGAGAACACTACAATTATAAACTCATAAAACCGTAAATTATCCACGAAGTACACAGAAAACAGTAATAAATGAGTTTTCTACAACTGCTCCGCTAAATTTTCGTAGAAGATGTAATGCTACAGTGATTATATAGACTATAGTTCGTATTTAATACTTGTACACTCTGTATTTCCAGCTGGGAGTGAAAATGTTAGCATAATCAGAGCACGAATTAATCTCATCCTTTGATGACTAGACTAGATATATAACAATGGCCTCTTTTGTTGATATTTCTTCATATAAAAACAAAAGAATAACAGTGATTTAAAATTATTGGAATATTAAACTATTCGAAACATTAATGTAATGTAAGAAATTTGTGTAGGAAAATGTTGCGTGCATAATGCACGTATTTGCGGATTTTTCTGTCCTCATGCCACTACTGACATAATTCCGTTTTCTAAATATATCCCAGCGCTTATTATTAAACTCACCGGCGTCCGTATACTGGCTGGCCGTTGCGTGGCGCGCAATTTCCTTTTCCTTATTAATCCGATTCGCACTTTTGCCCGCTATCACACACACGACACAATTTTATTATCGCGCGCGCGCGCTTGTTGAAAGCGTTCACCGCACTGCGTCCGCGTGTCAAATGCGCGCGTTCGTTCCGTCACGCGAAAAACGCAGGAAAAACGGAAAAAAACAAGTGCCAAAAGGCGCACAACGCAAAAGGCAAACACGCACGGCCCCTCGGCTACATTCAGAGCGATTCGGAATGGACTTGTGTGAATCGACAGAACCTCAAAATTGAAAAACCGTTGTGCGCTGCCAAAACAGCTGTGTTGTCTGACAGCAACAATGCGCATCAACGACGTATGCGACGTGCACTAGGCAATAAAAAAAAACACGCAAATTAGCAACAATTTACTTCATTGCAATAGATAACATGGGTTACTAATTATTTCTGAATGAGTCAGTTAATATTATCATCGATTATGTGCTTTGCCATGTTGAAATCAATTCGAGTTGAATGTTTTTATAAAAAAAACCTACATTATCGGCAACAATGTCATTTTTGAAAACTTTTATTAAACTGAGTGTTTTATGATAAATTAAAAGTAATTTCTAATCCAATTCTGATTTTATTACCTGCAACTTCTATTTTATTTCGTATAAATACCAATTATCTACGTAATAACTTTAAACTACTGTAAATTAATTTAAAAAACAAGTTTTACTTTCTGCAAAGGTTTTGTTGCTCTCGGTATATTGTTGCGTGTGGTGGCGCCATCTGTAAACCGCCACGTGACCTCTGCGTATGCAATACAAGTGCGCGAGTTGTCAAAGTTGGCTCGCTTTTATCAAAATCCTTTCGCAGTATCGCACGTAATATGTTATCGCGACGCGTTGCTAAATTGATTCGCTGCCATAATCGCAAGATGCACAGAAAACCATCGAAATGAAACTCGTTTACAAGAATGTCGATCGCGAGGGCGGCGGGTAAGCATCTAAAACCTTAAAATTTAACTTTGTAGGTTAGTTCACATGCTCAGTTATACTAGTCATTAATCACAAACTGAAATTATACACTTGAAACAATATTCATTTGTTTTGTTTGAAAAACTTACACATAATATTTTTATTTACTACTTTTAATAATTTTTTAAATAAATTTTATATTTTTATGCTTTTGATAGGGACATTGGGCTTATCCCTGAAGAGCCAGAGGACATGTGGCATGCATATAATCTCATCTCAGAAGGTGATTCGGTGCGAGCGTCCACCGTCCGCAAAGTGCAGACAGAATCAACGACAGGCTCCTCATCTTCAAGTCGCGTGCGCACGATGTTGACGATTTCAGTGGAGAATATCGACTTTGACACACAGGCGTGTATGCTGCGCCTCAAAGGGCGCAACATCGAAGAGAATCAGTACGTGAAAATGGGTGCATATCACACGTTGGATCTGGAACTAAATCGGAAATTCTCCCTTCGTAAACCCGAGTGGGATTCGGTGGCGCTGGAGCGTGTTGATATGGCTTGTGATCCCACACAGAGCGCCGATGTGGCAGCTATTATCATGCAGGATGGTTTAGCACACGTTTGTTTGATCACCTCGAGTATGACGCTCGTTCGCGCCAAGATTGATGTGTCTATTCCACGAAAACGCAAAGGTTTTGTTCAACAACACGAAAAAGTAAGCTCGAATTCGGTTGTAAAAGTCATACTTGCTTACAATTGATGTTTTTAGGGTTTAGCAAAGTTTTACGACACTGTTATTCAAGCCATCCTGCGCCACATCAACTTCGACGTTGTGAAATGTGTGCTAGTCGCGTCACCTGGCTTCGTTCGTGATCAATTCTTCGACTACATGATTCAAATGGCCATCAAGACCGATAACAAAGTGCTGCTTGAAAACAGAAGTAAATTTATGCTTGTACATTCAAGTTCAGGCTTCAAACATTCACTCCAAGGTAAATTAATTTCTTTTTACCGCTTAAAACCATAATAAACCATAAAAAAATCAAATATTCTTAGAAATACTGCAAGACACCGGAGTCATATCAAAAATTGCCGATACTAAAGCAGCGGGCGAAGTGAAGGTGCTGGACGCTTTCTACACAACACTGCAATGCGAGCCAGCGAAAGCCTTCTACGGCAAGCGTCATGTCGAAAAAGCGAGCGCAGCGCAAGCGATCGAAACACTTCTCATCACCGACAGCCTCTTCCGATGCAGTAATGTCCCGCTGCGCAAAGAATACGTCCAACTGGTTGATTCAGTCCGCGAGGCTGGCGGCGATGTGAAAATCTTCTCCAGCATGCATCTATCCGGCGAGCAGCTGGAGCAACTCACCGGTGTCGCCGCTATTCTACGCTTTCCCATGCCCGAACTGGATGAGGACAGCGACGAGAGCGACACCGAGGAATAAACTAATACGGTAACAGAAATACAGCCGCGTCTAGAATTAATTCCTGATCGATTTTGATGGATTGTTGATATTTTTTAGGGTGCAATGTGTCAAGCATTCTTTGACAATATTTTAATATTTGTATATTTAATGAATAGTTTTGTATTTTATTTAAAAATACAGATTTATCATCCGAGTTACTCGCCTAGCTTGTAGATTTCGTGGCTTTTTTAGTCTTCTTCTCAGCTTTTTGCATTTCATCATGAAGTTTACGTTTCTTTTTGAGCAACCATGCTTCTTTAGCGCGGTCTTGTTTACCTCGCATCATGCTCTTGTATAGTTTGCGATGTTTACCTTTAATCATTTTCTCGCGTAACTTGAATTCATCTTTTTCTTGGAGTTTCTTTGCCCATGGAACTTCTTTGACGACTTCACCTGCCTTAACGCTTAGTTTCTTTTTGTGTGGTTTTACATCTTCCTCTTCTTGTTCTTCATCATCATCATCATCGTCTTCATTGTCGTCATCAATACCTTCATCAATTTTTTCAGTGTTTTCTTCATCTTCCGACTCATTTTCGCCCTGATCTTGTTTGTGCATTTCTTCTAGAAGAGCAGGATCATACAAAGCTTTCTCTTCCGGAGGAATGTAACTCTGATCTCTGTCTTTATCAACAAATGGTGATAAATGTGGTGGCAGCACAGCTCCAATGAAATATTTATTCACTGGTAATAATTGCCGGGCATTCACCGAATCAAACAACCATTGTGGTTGAACATAATATCTGCTTATGTATTGTTTGTCCATTGACGGTCTGTCGACAATCTGATGTGTTATCGTCTCGTCTGTTTCTTCAAATGTACTCCCGACGAATAAACTCTTATCCCATGATACTTCTCCGCCGAAACACCTTATCAAGAAGACTAATGGTTCCCTAGGCACTTCTCTATTCAAGTAAAACTTTAATCCTTTGAATAATGTTTTTAAATTTCTTATAGAATCTGCTTCTTTTCGGAGTTCTTCTAGTTTTTCCGGATCATCTTCATTTGAAAAATTGTCAATCTCAATTTCTTCTTCTGCTTCCCCAGTGCTTGTTTTACTTATTCCGCAGTTAAGAGCAGCTACTCTCTCTGCAACAAACACATCTTCATCTACTAGGGATTTTTCCGAACTTCCTTGTTCAATAGCATTGAATTTCGGCGGATAGTACAAGTTTAAAGTGTGATACAGGCGGAAATTGACAAAACCAAGAAGTACAACGTAAAACTCAACGAAAGTAGACATTACTTTAAAATCCACATCAGATTTGTGTTGGGGTTCAAAAGAGAAGTGATGTGGGACAATCCAAGTGACAGTCTGACCCTTAATCTCAGCCTGATAGTAATATCCCTTGATTGAAACAAAAACTTTCCTTAAAGCTTTCGCTTCAATCACATAATGCAAGAATTCAATTGTGAGTCTTCTACACATGTCACTCTGATCTCTTGGCACATGTGCCAATGATGGGAAAGTGCTGAATAAGAAGCACAGAGTCAAACAATCATCTAAATCTTGGATGGCATCTATAAATGTGGGATATCTTTCTTTGACAATGTGATCCAGCTTGATTGTTGGATGATTGCTCAGATATCTCTTCATTGTTTCAAAGTCCTTGATGCTTCTGGCTCTGCTGATTTTCCTGTTGAAGATTTTATAATCGCGGAATTTCCAGATGATTGGTTCGTGCATCAGAAACTGGATGTCTTTGATGTGGTATAAAGTTTGGATTGCAGTGGAGCCTTTTTGCGCACGCTTGCGGTTCCTGGGCTCGCGTGGGTAAATTCCTTTGATGATGCATAGTCGTCGGAAGTTATTCAAGGAGAGTTGAAGTTTTCTGAGGGCAGCGCGACGGCTTATGAATTGTGCGCCCTCGCCAGTCGCATACTGAATATTGGAATAAATAGATTTATAATTAATATAGTTTTAGTGATTTATAATACTATTAATGGTTAAATTTACCTTCTTTTTGCGATTTCCCATTGTTTTACTGCGTGTTTTGCACTTATTTAATTATTAAATTGATGATTATCACACAAAACAAGCACGCAGTTTAAAAACACGTGCAATGAATTGACGAACGTGTGAGGTTACGTGATGTTACTAGAAAAATTACTGTGGATGTAAATTTGTATTTAAAAAATATTTGATCGAAGTATAAAACTATTTTCATAATAGATATTTATATAAACTAAGAAGAGAATTTATGTTTCTAAAATATAAAGTATTTTTAATATTAGTTTTACGTAGTTTAAGTTTAAATTATGACATTTTCACACGCATTAAATTCCCTAGATTTTTGCATTTGAATTCGCAGGTTATGCGTAAACAAACATCTGCCGCAAAGATCAGTTAGAATTGGTTATATTTCTCTTTAAAAAAGTGTTAAAACACGTTCATCCTTACATAATGATGAATAATATTAATATGATGAGTGCTTTACCTTCATTTGAATCAGATAGTATCTTGGTATGTATATAATTATCTGTAAATTTATGCAATTTTATTAAAATAATTATTTTAGAGTCAAATGAGTAATGCATTACTCAGACCAGATACAAGATGTGCAGAATTAACTTTGCTCTTTGAAAGAGCTACCAAGCAAGACCTACAAACCATATTTCCAATCCTAGTGGATAATATTTTTGGTCCACATGGTACTTTTCATTGGAATCTAAGAAAAATCCATGCAGAAACTCACACCACAGAATATAACAGCATAATGAATTTTCTAAAACCTGAAGGAGTTTTGTTTAAACAGATTTATATTCTGCTGCATGATATTACAATCAAATATGATTTTAGTTTGGCTTATTTGCCTGTAAGTTTATCATTTTGTGTATGTTACAATTATATGAACATATTTTAATTGTTTTTTTTTTTTTTTGTAGACTAAAGTGAGACTGATGCTTGAAGGGTCAAATGTTAATCCATTCTATAATGAGATTATTCAGTATACAAATCATCAGTCTGGAAGGCAATTAGTTTCATTATTATTAAGTAAGATATATTACTTTACACAAAACTTAATTTTATTTCAATGTGTTTTTAGATCCATTTGATTATTACATATTTCACTTTGTTTACCACTTGATTAACCCATGCCATCAAAGAGTTCTTAGTGAAGAGCATTGGAATACAGTTTACTATAACTTATGTTCTGAATATCTCTTACATTTCTTCCCTACATCACTGAATGTACCAATTCTTCCAGTGATAACATTCTATCATGGAAAGAACCCAATTCAATCAACCCAACATGTTTTCAAGTAAGTTTTTTTTTAATTATTGAAACTTACAATACTTTATAATAATTGTAATTTTTAGACCTTATAAACAAAGTACTTTATTGAAACAAAATTTATTCGGTGATCCGCACATCAACGATATGAAAGTGATGCATCAACACATCGAAAAACATCCACGCAATGAAATCTGGAGGAGTGAAACCATTCTCATGGCGATTATTGACTTGTGGTTGAGTAATGATCAAGTTTGCTCACAGTACAATAATTTATCAACTGCTACTAATGTAAGTTACACAGTTTTAATGCGAAATTATTTATAATTGAATTGTTTTTTTATTAGTATCCGGAACTACCAAGTGGAGACTACATAAGAATAATCCGTGTTGTTGTAAAGCATTTACACGCATTTTCATCTACAGCAAAAGAAGATAACAGTTCACTCGGAGAACTTAAAAAGCACACTTTACCGATGATGCAATCACGTATGTATGTTTTCCTGCGAAATTTATTGCATCGTTGGCCACTGGATGAATCTTTCCGGCTTGTTTTGGAACTATGGTTGAGTTTCATACAGCCCTGGAGATACGCACATGATACATACAATGAAGGGTTAGTTATAAATCCATTTAAGGTTTAAAAAGTTTAAAAATTAATTAAAACATTTTTTAGTGGTGGAATTTATAAAATGATTCCTGCCTCATCTTCACCTCCAGATGAAACCGTGAAATATGCTGATGAAAACACTTATATTCAGTTTATCGCCGAGAATTTATTGGTTTACATCGTGATACTGCAACAGTTGTTACCCAGATTCGCAAGAATTGACTTGGCTAGTCCAAAGAACGCACAAATGTTATTTCGACTCACCAAAGTTTTCAACCAACCGAACTTGGTGTCTATGCTGAAAAAAGTTGAAAGTCTTGTAGAGAATAAGAACTACTCGCCCACACATCATTCCACGTTGAATTACTCGTCGATTTTACCACCATTGTCGCCAACATCGCGCTGGTCAACAAACAATACGACTGATATTTATAGCTCGACGCATATTATGCAGGATATCTCGTCTGATAATGTTCATCCTGCGAATTTCTTCGGATCGGGGTACGATACTTTTGCATCTAAGTATTTGAACCTTGTACGGCAAAAGATCTATGAACTAGAAGGACCGAATTTTTGTTATAAGCCAATGTTTATAACGCAAACTGCTGCTGAAGTGTATGAATTATTAAAACTCACAAAATCCAGCGAAATTAAAGCTGTGGCGTTGTTGGAAGAGTGTAAAACTGCACAAAAGAATGACAATGGTTTGTGGAGCTTTTTCTTTGGTCCGCTGCCAAGTCAGGATGAGATTTCCCTGCAGGATAGACTAAAGGCGCCTGTGTTTTTGAAAAGCAGCGCTGATTTTCTAATAGAAATGTTTCAGATTAAAGATGTATGTATAAACCATCATTTTTATGCAGTTATTTTATTTTTAATGACTTTAGTTTCATAATTTTGATGTAACACCGGAGAAAGTCCACGAATTGTCTAGAGAAGATACGATAATGCAGGATAATTCATATGCGACCATTTTAACACCGACCAAAGTGAAGGAGCGACTGAAAAACATGAAATACGAAGGCGATCCTGACTTAATTCCTATTCGCAGCTATGAAATCGCGTTTTTAGTTCGATTACTTTATGTTTTTGCTTGTAACATCAACCAACAGGTATTTTTTAACAATTTACTTATTAAATACAAACCTGCTTATGTATTTCCTAATTTCAGTATGGAAATCATTTATCACGATGGTACTACAATCATGGTTTCTGCGGCCGTTTTGTTTCGAACTTCCTGCAGGATCCAATGCAAGCGTTCAAATTCGAGAAGTCTCATGGTTCATCACGACGCGTGATGTACCACCTTCCTCCACGCGTGAGCTTCCGCAAGTTTGCAAATAAAAGCTTACTGAGTTTCCTTGCTTTGGGTACTTTGTTGTCTGTGTGGATGCAATTTGGATGGAGCTGTTTTATCATGGGATATATTACCATCAATGTGTTGGCAGCACTGATTCGCGCGGTTTTCCGCACTAGAGTGGTGCCAACGCTGGACTTGAATTTCAACGATTCTCTCGATTAATAACATTCAACTACACTCCATGTTTATTTTATTTATGTATCTAATGTATATGGAAATGATGGGAATTAGATGTAAGTTTAAGGTTTGTATTTTATTCCTGATGACTTTCCTCTGTGATGTTGCATAACTTCTTGTTGGACTTTTCGCAGATATCGTTGTCACCCTGTTGATTAATAAAGTGATGAAATTGTATAATAAGGACAAGTCTAGTTACTATTATATCGTGAGTATCATCCAAGTCGCTGCTATCTTCATCATCGGAATTACTTGCGGCTCTCTGTAAGAATAATTTCACTTTGCGCATTCCTTTAAGACTGCTTAAACTGGAAGTCCGCGTCGGTTGTTTACTATTAAAGCAAGTGAAGATGTCTTCAGGAACTGGAGGTAGGTTAACTACGTTGTTTAAGTCAATCAATGAATCCCTCGACCAATTTTCGGGGTATTTCTCATCGACATCACTCTTTACGCTTTTTACACTGCATGAATGATGTAAAGATGGCGCGTTTTCAGCTATTTTTTGCCTCGCTTCTAAATACTTAATTTTTTCATGTGTGTTTGTTGCAAAAGTTGTCTCTGAGTCTGAATCTTGTTCATCAGTCTCACACAGTTCCTTCTCAATTATCTGTAAGAGTTTTTCATATTCCAGTTTGGTGTTGATGGTGTTATACTCTGAGTTTGCGGAATGTTCAAGGACTGTGATTCCGTTTGTGACTAAACGATGTGCCATTGTAAGGAATTGGTTGCAGGTGTGCTGCAGGCTATGCAGATTTTTAGTTGCACGGAGGGTGACTGTGCGGAGATAGCATATGTATTTGTCGCCTTGTACTAGGCGCTCCTTCATGTCCATGCCCATTTCTGTCATTGTGATGGCATTGCGCAGCATCTGCTCCATTTGGACTCCGAGTGGGATGCACGAGGGACCATCGTCGAGTTGGTTTTCATTCATATTCATGATGGGAGCTGAATGAGAGAATAGAGTATATAAGTAGAAATAGAATTTGTGAGACGTCAGTTGGGTCAGTTGTAATCAAAATGAGCATTATCCTTGGCAACAGATACAATGGCAATTGTTTTAATAATAAAAAATATATATATTTAGGACTTATAGAGCGAGAGCCAGTGACGGCCAGACTTTCGTCATTTTAGGAAAGATGAAATTTTGTCCATGTGTTTCTCCAACACAGGTAAGAACGATCCCCAATTATGAAACCTGGATCGTGGTTCCTTTGGCAGTTAACAGCTAACAAAGATGTACACTTGATGACCTATGTTTCGTTATTTTAGCAAACTCCATTTTTGCATATTTTGTTCGTAACATTATTATAACATGCGCTGCTCATTGCCAGTCACCTGGTATGGTTCCAACCCTAGCCAGACACCCCTAAACTATAATATTTTTGAACTTTTTTACTTTCGTTATATTAGGAAAGCTGAATTTGATACACATTATGCAGAGAGCTATGAAACTGTGTTTTCCAGCACGCCAGACAGTTTGGTCGGTTCTATCATCCTGCCAGACGCATTGAAAGTGTATAAAAGTTGCAAAAGTTAAATTGTGTAAACCTAAAAATTTCAGAGAATAGTTATTTTATTAGAAAATTGGAGCTGATTCATACTTGTATGCGAGAACATGAATCTTTCTAGAATCATCCAATATTACGCATTTTATGGAAACCTGCTTATCAGTTTAAATTTTCAAATTCAAGAACGAGATACAGGATAATATCCTCCATGTTCTTGTAACTGCTGTGTATATTTAGTTGCCTATACTTGTTTATAAAACTACAAAATTTTATCTTTACACACACTTTCACCGATGATGAAGTCCCCGCAACTCTTTACTTTGAAACTAATTTGTGCAAAATGTAGATCGTTTGCAAAACGTGCAAATCAATGAATACACTGATAATAAGCACGATAAATAAAAGCACCGTTCGTTTGTATTATTCTTATTCTCTATGCAGCCACCGAACAAAGCGCGCTTTTTATTTCTTTCATTCTTCGATGATCTTCGTTGTTTTTTGATTTCATATTGTTTCATTCATCGAATGCTCAAATCCTTACTAATATTATAAATGCGTATGTCCTGAAGTTTATCGTGCTTTCACGCAAAAACTACTTAACAGATCATCATGAAAATTTGTACACATATTCTTAGTGGTCCCCGATAGGTTATAGGCTACTTTTTATTTAATAAAAATAATTATTTTTTAAAATAAAATAAAGAAATTGTTTAGTCACTAACACCACTGCATCTGGTTATTTGACTACTTTAACGCCATCTAGCATTCCAGCAATGAAGCTCACACCTAAGTACTATAGTACCATCACACTGTATTACCGACAGGTACGACAACATCAAATCCGTACACATATTCTTAGTGGTCCCCGAATGGTTATAGGCTACTTTTTATTTAATAAAAAATATTTTTTAAATAAAATAAAGAAATTGTTTAGCCAATAATACCTCTGCATCTGGCTAATTGACTACTTTAACGCCATCTAGCATTCTATCTAAAATTTAAAACTTTATTGCATGTAGTAATTTTTTCACATAGATAATCCTAGCCAAGCAGTAAAATATACATTCTTTCTATCAATCCGTTTCAACTATGTATAATGATTTCTAATATTTATTTGATGGATTCAACGCGAGCGAAGCCGCGGGTTAAAGCTAGTCATATATATTCCCGTTTCGGTAGAAGTTTCCTCTCTGCATCGGTAGCGGCAGCTCAAAGCGAGATAAGAAGTTACCGCGTTCGGGCTATGCCAAGCCGAGCATGAAAATATTACCGAAAAACGCGGCGCGATGCCGTGGAGAGAATGGTTGCCATTAGTGCATGACGCGCAAGAACAAGAAGCGAAGAAGTAGCGTATTTATTATTATGCACTGTGAAGAATGGGCATTTCAAACGGAAGCACAGAAGTGACCAAAAAGTCGTTGGAATTGGAATTAAACACAGTTAATAAATAATAACGGAAACTGAGAATATTCTGCACAGATCATAAAAAGTTATTAGAAGCAAAAAAAAAATGAAATCAACTTAAGAAATAGAGAAATTTATCATTAGAAAAACAGATGTTTTTACGAAGCAAAAGGAAAATAATTTATCTTTTATAGAGGTGATTTTTTAACATTTAAAAACATTTTATTAAGTTGAAAATAAAAATCAATAAAAGAGAAAATATGCAAATAAGCCGTGAAGCGTTGAGTCATGAAAGATATAAATTTGACATGTCCCCAATTTAAAGCAAACATGTGTAATCTGCAATGAACATAAAATAACCGTATAAAGATATTATTAATTAATGAGAAATATTTTAGCGAAAATTTAATTTTTATAAATATTTTTGTTAAAATTTATCACTTGAAAAACAATGGTTATAAATGTGTCTCCATGTTTTTTACCTCTTGATATACTTTTTCAACAAATTTATAAATTATTCATACCATGATCATCAAATCACCATATGTTTGTCAACTGGTTTCTTGTTTGCATGGAATTCAATGGTATGGATCCGTCTTCGACTGGGTGTCGAGATGTGTTGCCTGTAGCTTGGTGCAAAGCGTGGTAAAGTTTTTATGGTTGAGGTAGAGTTTGCCGCCGTGCCGCCGTCTTCGGGACCTCAACAGCAACCGGAGAAGTCGGTCTGCGCAGAGAGCTCAGTCTGGTTCAGTCGGCCACGGCGCAACGAAGAAACGAAGACTCAAAGAAGTCGCGCACACATTTTAAGCTCACGCTGCTTTTTACTCAAAACTTTATTCAAAAATTTAATAAAATGTGTTTTATTATCAAGTGACAGAGTGAATAAAGTGATTAAAAGTGATAAAAATTAAAAACACGGACAATATATTAATTTGTAAGTATTGAATATTATTATATTATCATGTGTAAATTTATTTAGTTATTTTTAAACGAATGGAAATTAATTTCATTAAATACACTTTTAAGGAACAATGAACTTTTGTGTTTAACACCATTACAAATTTTATATTCTACCTGATTCGACGTAAATAATTACCAAGCAAATATTAAATCATCGCGCAAGTTATAAATATTTAAACATTTGGAAACAATGTCCTCAACACTCGATTGTATTACTTAAGTCATTTTCTCAGATTCTGAGATTACCAAGAATGCCACGATGTTACGATTGTTATTTGTGTGTTTCAAATGTTATTATGTTATTAGATGTATTGTTGTTTCTTCTTTTGGCGAATTAGTATTCTACGTAATTTTCAAAAATACATTTGGCATCTTATAATGAAGATTTAACAATTAACAAATTAATAAATCTTTGAAATTTTATATTTTATGGTTTTTACCTTGAAATCAATGAATAATCACAATAAAACATTCATTTTTTTAATTTTAATTGTTGAAATATTTTTTATTCTAAGTAAGTAAATGTTTATTTTTTTTATTTCTTTTAATTAACAGTTTAATGTAAAATTAATTACATTATTAATTCATCCGAAAGCGTTTATTACAAAATGGTGATGCATCCACGCGTTGATAATGTTTAGCGTGTTCATGAAAACTTCATTCAAGTCTAACATTAATGTGTAATTAATGAGTAGTGTTTTCTTTTGCGTGCAGTGAAATTACTTTTTATTTTCTTGGTTGATGATAGGAAACAAAGTGATTTGAAAAATTACTACGCACATGACAAACGAGATTATCAATCATTAAAACCATTAGTGTTTTATAATTTCAAAGTTTTAATTTGAAAAGTTACAAAAAAACTTATTTTCAACATTTCAGACAAGAAATGATTTATTACCTAAATATCTTATTATTTTCAAAAAAATCAAAGTTAAACATCTCTTAAATTGACTCTGAAAGTCAATTTTCTTCCGTTTTAATTAAAAAAATTACAAAAGAAACATAATTTTTATTTTTCTAACAAAAGCTAGTTTATTGTCTAAATATCTTATTATTTTCAAGAAAATTAAAGATAAATTGCTCTTAAATTAACACTGAAAGTCAATTTTCTTCCCGAAAGTTGTTTCAAGAAACCTTCAATTCTTCAACTTGCGGTGGATTACGAAGTAATTTGCGGTCTTGGATTTGAAAGCAATCGTTTCCAACATGAAAGTAACCGATAACGCACGTCATCCACAATTGAATTGGCACTCGCCAATCAGCACAACTGCAGAAACTACAAATTCGCATGCAACGCATTAAAACGTGACACATTTTATTCTACGCGAATCGTGAACGAAACCGATGAATGCGCGCCAACACCATTCAAGCAATAAGAAAGTCTATTAGATAACGCACGTCAAAGCTCAGTGACAGGCGCAAGCGCATTCGAAACAATAGAATAAGATTATCAACAGATAATATAATCATTAACAGGATAATAAAACTTAAAAACTTTTAATTTTCTTTGAAAGGCAGCAATAATTTTTCTTTTTTCATTAACCAGGTTTAATTACAAGTACTTTTCTAATTAATAAGTGAAATTGTCTAATTTAGCAAGTAATAAATTACGCCGTGATAATATTTACATAATGAGCTTGTAATACGATTAAAAATAGCCGCTGGCGAATTAAAAAGAAATTTATAAAGAATATGAAGACAATGTGCATTCGCCACGATAAAAGCGATAAAGAAAGTTTAGATACAGCTGCACATAGCGGTAATCTAATGTAATGGTAATTGCAGAATGTACACAACGATTTCATGCCGTTTAATTGCATTTGAATAAAATATGCGCGTAATTGTGTGCAAAGTTGCTAATTTCATGTACATACATTATATTTGTGTGTTTTTTTTTAAAGTAAATTCAATGAGTGTTTAACATTAACGGCGCTTTTCTAACCTCAATATTTTTCACACTCGTAATTTGTTTGTTCTTCTTCATTTGACGCACCATGTGTTAATAAATGTTATTTACTCAAACACTCATGCGGTTTGGTGTTGTGAAATAGAAAAGTTTAAGAATTAGACTAGGTTGGAAGGCAGCCGAGCGATAAATCGTGCACGCACGCGCAAAACATTCATTAAACAAAAAGTAACAAGTATAAGTGACTTACACTCATCTCAAACTCAAAACAGACGTGTGGAGTAAAGTAGAATAAAGTTAAAAGTGTAACAATCACGTCTTTGTTACGAAAATCATTAAAAACGACTAAAAACACTTAAATGTCATCTGAATATATCACAAAGATAGAAACAATTGTAATTCACTGCAATTCAGATGCATTTTTATGTATTCACCACGCCTTCTGCAGCCTAACCTCACTTGAGACCTAGTTTCCCATTGTTTTGCTTTATTTTTTTGTATTGGAACCGGCATGTTGTGTGTATGTACGAGTACATCCGCTTCGGCAGACGATGCAAGCCGAGGAAGCGTCGAGCGGCGTGTGTAGGTCAGGATGGTGGAGTTAAATCGGTCAATGAGTAACGGTATTTATCTACGAGCACGAGCGCGAGTATATCTGCATGTCGATGCTTGTGGTGAACGTGGTAACGTGGTAACTCGAACACATCGCCAAACACATAGGTTTATCATTTCGAGGTGGGTTCAATCATGGCGTTGTAATTTAAAACCCGCGGCCATTTTGAGGATATTGGTTATAGTAAGTTGTAAATTCATAAAAACGCCAAAGTTATGTTTAGTACCATTAATTTTAATAAAATTAGAGAAAAAAAAATGATTTAGACCTTTATTGATGCAAAGTTTGTCAAAAATTATGTTTTTTTGGACATTTTAAAGCAATAAATGAAGAAATTAAATTTCTGACCTAATGTGGTAACTCGAAAACATCGTAAACACATAGATTTATTATTTTGAGACGGATTTAATGATTTTTATAATGGTATTGACTTGAAATTAGCGGTCATTTTGCGAAAAACGCCAAAAAGTGTTTTGTACCAATAATTTTGATGTAATTTTGAAAATTTAATTTGATTTAGACTTGTATTGACTCAAAATATGTGAAAAATGAAGGTTTATCATTTTAAGATAGATTTTATGGCTAAAATCAAGGTATTGACCTGAAATTAGAGGCCATTTTGCAAAAAACGCCAAAAAAGTGTTTTGTACCAATAATTTTGATTTAATTTTGATAATTTAATTTTATTTAGACTTGTATTGACTCAAAATATGTGAAAAATGAAGGTTTATCATTTTAAGATAGATTTTATGGCTAAAGCCAAGGTATTGACTTGAAATTAGCGGCCATTTTGCGAAAAACACCAAAAAAGTGTTTTGTACCAATAATTTTGGTAAAATTTTGCAAATTTAATTTGATTTAGACTTGTATTGACTCAAAATATGTGAAAAATGAAGGTTTATCATTTTAAGATAGATTTTATGGCTAAAATCAAGGTATTGACTTGAAATTAGCGGCCATTTTGCGAAAAACGCCAAAAAAGTGTTTTGTACCAATAGTTTTGCTAAAATTTTGCAAATTTTATTTGATTTAGACTTGTATTGACTCAAAATGAGTTAAAAATTAAGATTTTTAACTGTTTTTAAGCAATAAATGACGAAATTAACTTTCCAACACTTTCAAAACCTTTAAAATCTTCAAATTTCAAAACTTATTTATTTTCACGATGTGCCCAATTAAGGCAACACTAACGAAGCGCACACGGCGACGTGCATGAGCGCTAGAAATGCATAATTGAAAATTAGTAGGACAAAAACGGTAGTTGCGTGGTTGCACGAGTGCATCACACGTTTTTGTCGTTTGTCCTCGCACCGCGACTCAAGATGGCCACATCGTGTGTAGGAAGAAGCTCCGAGAACATCGCACACACTTTCCTAACACTTTTTCATTCAACCTCTGCGTATTACCAATAATAATCATGATAATAACAATAATGATACTGAACATTGAATGAAAAACATAATTTGCAATTTGACGTTTTGACGGAAACAGTTACACACGCAGAACATGAACGATTGCATACAGAATAAAAACGAGTGAGTGTCATGTGCAATGCATGAAACGATTTTTAAACGCTGATGTCCTTAATAAGAAAGCATTTCCACATGCAGCATCCAACATGCCGTTCGCGAATAATAAGTAATTAACATGCAAACATTAGATTAGAATTTGCAGCAGGCATGAGTCACGACCGCAGAGAAGATTTGCATTCTTTGAGAGAGGCACGAGTAAATGAATACACACATCTGCACGTTTCCTGTATGACGACAAGATGTTTGTACATTTTCAAATCTGTTACATCAAGATTATTTTAATTGTATTTAAAAACGGCAATTTAATATATACTTTTGTCTACGTGCATTGAAATTTGGTTAACACTTCATGGCTGTCATATATCCGTCTGTAATGTTTCTTAACTATTTGCAATAGATGGCGCTGTGAGATTTTAAAATTATAAAGAAATTGTCACTTAAATTAACTTTTGAAGATTAAGTAAAGTTATTATCTGTAATAATATGTTAATTGTTACCGCTTAGTGTCATTTTCAATGTGTAAATCTATAATATAAAAGTGAATCGCAAAATGTGTTGGTAAGAGCATAACTCAACAACGCCTTGACCAATTTAGCCAATTCCTTTTTTAAAATGTTTGATAAAGTCCAAGGATGGTTTTAACGGCGAGAAAAATTCGAATAATTGTCGGGAAAACCCTAAAGACAGCCCTTTTCTATAGGATAAAAGTTGGCATTGAGATTCAATCATAGTTATAGTTAAATAGTTGAATCCGAGATGGCGCGCTGAAGTGCATTATTAGCTATTCTTTATATAATTAATTTCTTTAAAATAAAATTGCAAATCTTATTGATAGAATTGACACATACTATGTCTAGAATAAGAGAGTTAAAACGAATTATATTTTTATTAAACACTACCGGGATGAAGTCGCGGGCAAAAGCTAGTTGTTTAATAAATGTGTAAAATTATGTTTAAGCAATTTCAGCCTTTGGAATTGACAACAACTGATATTTTATGTCGTTAAACATTATCTCAACTTAAATAAGTATGTGAGAATAATTGATAATGCCTGTGCGCAACTGTAGGCTATAAAATTAATGTATGTATTTGTATAGTTGGTTGCCAGTAAATAAAAATTCAAACTAACCTTAAATTTAAATTGATGTAGACAAAAACAAAACAAAACAACAAAATATAATCGAATAATTTAAATATTCATGGCATAATTTGGTGTTTTAAATTTAAATTATTAAAATTTTATGCAAGAATACGCAAAACGAATGACAAAACGTAACCTCACATAACGCTACTTCCAATCGTTCGCAAACCGTTCGCATTAACAGCGCATTACACGTATTACGAGCAGTGTGGCGATCAGTAACATCGTGATCTACATAAATAAATTAACGACGATTTACAACAATTTGGACGATTTGCACGCTCGCAGGCGTACGCAAAATAAGAGAGTATGACGAAGTGACACGGTAGCACGAGAACCGAATAACTGAATGATTTATCATCATCTAGTTATTTTCTTCAAGTGTCAACGACATTTGTACCTACTTATTTCACAATTTAAGCTATTTAATAGAAAAAGTAAAAATTTTCTTGTTCTTGACTTGACCATTAGTTATTAATTAATTATTTTGCTTTATTCTCACGATATTTTAATCGTGATGATAGCAATCGAATTTGGTTTTACTTTCGAATCTATTTGATGAATGATTTCTATACGTTTGACATTTCAAAACAATTATCATTATACAATTAAGATTTCTCAAAGAATTTCTAAACAATTTCGAAAGAAATCGATGAGAAAAACATGGTAATAAAGAAGAAAACCTATTTTTCTCATTAAACAAACCAAACTAAGAATTATTCCGAGTTAGTTTCACAATAACTTATTTATTGCTGTCAGGTGTTGGAACATTTATTTGCATTGTTGTATTTACTCGCATTTCATTTATTTTTATTTGATCGTCAATAAATGTCGAGCATTTGCTCGCGCGCAAACAAACACATTGTAATCACTGATTCTCGCCGTTCATTACATTATTTTCGCGCTTTTGCACGTGTTGCAGGTCGCCAACGAGAGAAAGTCGACGAGGCTACCAACTGCAATCGACAATCGCAGATCTCAAGATCCGAATTCGCCGAACTCTCAACTCTCGCCGCGCATTGAACAAACGCTTTTGTCGCATCGCTACTTGCGATTTCATTGTAATAATGAGGATGCCGGACGGAATGGTGAAAAGTTATTAAGCGTCATTTATTCGTGGCGTCTGCGATTGTGTTGAATAAATGCAGTGTTTGGTGAACAATTGAGTGGCGCGACAATTACTATCAACCTGAGAAAAGATTTCACCACAACTTCTTCAGACTGCATCAGAGAACATAGAAAATAAATTATTGTGTATACAGTGGATTATATTCATGTAGTGGAGTGTTGAAATCATCGCATTATGGGTGTTTCGGTTGATCGCAATAAACACAATCATGGTGGAAGGAAAACTTCATGGGATTCTAGGGTAATATATATTTTTATTAAATTTTATTTCCAAAAAAGTAATTTTTTACATTTATTTTAATACTAGCTTTTGTTTGCGACTTCGTCTCGGTAGTGTTTAATAAAAATGTAATTCGTTTTTACTCTATTGTTCTAGACATAGTATGTGTCAATTCTATCAACAAGATTCGCTATTTTATTTTAAAGAAATTTATTATATAATGAATTGCTAATGCACTTCAGCGCGCCATCTCGGATTCAACTATTTAACTATAACTATGATTGAATCTCAATGCCAACTTTTATCCTATAGAAAAAAGCTGTCTTTAGAGTTTTCCCGGCAATTATTCGATTTTTTCTTGCCGTAAAAACCATCCTTGCACTTCAACGCACATTTAAAAAAAGAATTGGCCAAATTGGTCAAGGCGTTGTTGAGTTATGCGCTTACCAACAGATTTTGCGATTTATTTTTATATTATAGAAGATTATTTAAAAAAATATTTTTTATTTCTTGTATTTTAATATTCTTTGATGAGAACTTTTTTCTTCTTTGAATGTAAAACATTTTCTTGTTGATTTTATCTATCTATGTGGTTTATTGTGTTTTATTTCACGACGCGCGTAAGAAGATTTTAATAACAGCGCAATATTTCCCAGTAACACACTGAGAAATTTTCTTTTCCTACACGTTTTTATCGCTTCAATAAACCCATTCAAATGCGATCAAATGTTCTCATCGTTTTAATTTATCGTTGATTGAGTGTGGAAAAAAGAATTAAATTAGAGCAAGACTTACGACGCTCGAGTAATAAAACTAGTTGTAAATAAAGTAAATAAAATCTAAGCAGCGAGAAGATTTGAATGTGGTTCTCTTTCAAAATATAGACCAGAGCGTAAAAATTGTAACAAAAAAATTGCCGAAGAAATTTTTATGGTTTCAAACTTCTCAGTCACGTTTTTTATTAATTAACGTGACGCTGGTTGCGGTTGCATTTGTGGCGTGTCTCATTATATAAAGACCATCTTAATTACCGACTGGGTTTGATCTCGTTTTTAATATACCTACTTAGATAAATTTAGAAAACAGAAATTATAGAAATCATTATTTGATCATGACTGGTTTGTGTAAATATGTTTAGCACAAAGGAACTTTCTAAAATTAAATAATTAGCAAATGTGTGCATTAACCTTCATCGTTTCATGTATAATAGATTTATTTATTAAGGTAAATTGTTATTATTTTGTCATAATTTACTTTGGGAGCTGAATAACTGCCGAAATAATAACTGCGCCCACTTCTCAGTATAATATTGACTTTGAAAAAGTGAAATGTAGCTATAAACAAACAACAAAACACAAATAACATCTATAATATAAAAATAAATCGCAAAATGTGTTGGTAAGCGCATAACTCAACAACGCCTAGACCAATTTGGTCAATCCTTTTTTAAAAATGTTTGTCAAAGTACAAGGATGGTTTTTACGACAAGAAATATTCGAATAATTGCCGGGAAAATCCTAAAGACAGCCTTTTTCTATTACATAAAAGTTGGCAATGAGATTCAATCATAGTTATAGTTAAATAGTTGAATCCGAGATGGCGCGCTGAAGTGCATTATTAGCAATCCTTTATATAATTAATATCTTTAAAATAAAATTGCGAATCTTATTGATAGAATTGACACATACTATGTCTAGAACAAGAGAGTAAAACCGAATTACATTTTTATTAAACACTACCGGGACGAAGCCACGGGCAAAACTAATACATTAATAGATTATTCTTACTGTTTCCTTATTAGTTTTTGTTTTTATATGTTTTTTTTTATGTTGAACTTTTACATTTGTATTGCATTGTTGGTTGCCTATAATTTCATAAACAAGAAATATATGATTATCACTATGATTGAGTTTAACATGTTGTAAAAACAAAGCCTATGTATTCATGGAAGTAAAACAGCAAATTTGTATTACCTTTGATATTCAAACACAGCAGTAAAACATTCTTGTACTTACTGCTTGCCATCCGGTGTGCCGCAATTCTATTTTCACATTCTATGACTCTGATACTGTTTTGTTTTTAACTCGTTTTTCTTTATAAGCCCATGTAACTCAAGATAATGCTCAAGAGTCATATTGCATTCTATATGGTGTTAGATATTGTGTTTCTATAATTTATTCGATATAAAGTTGCATGCTGTACAATACTTATTGCACAATTCATGCGAAATGCAAGACCACAAGCGACTTAAACTATAACATTAACTACGCTACGCTGTAATTTTTGATTTTTCTTCGACTCCACTAGTTATTTAAACTTTTGCTGCAAGTTTTAAACTTTGCGATTAAATGTCAGAGCGTGCGCGTGCGGGAGTGAATGCCAACTGCAATTTGCTCGAAAACAGAGTTCAGAAGAAAAAGCCAAAGCACAAAATCAAGTTTTAACGGAAATTGGCTAAAAACAACTAGGCAGGATTTATATAATAACTTGTCAAATATTTCTGCGTTATGCAACCATACATACCTACATTTTGGTTGAATAATTTCTGCAAGTTGTGATTATGTTCAATAAATTGATCGTAGGTAATTCAAAACTTCAAACTTTTACTTGGTATGAAATTCATGAGTGCTCAAGGCCTATGCGCACTTAAGTCACTTTTGTTTAAGAGTAACTCGTGAATTTCACCAAAATGTAATGATGATTCATCATTTCATGCAATTATTTCTACATTATCTTTCATTCGCTACGGTTTTATACTCGTAAACAATATAAAGTTAATAATAAACCAGATTAACGCCTTCTATTTCACATTCAAATGTAAGAGTACTTCACTTAACTTTAGTCTTAACTTAAGTTAGATAACAATAACATTTGAATAAAATACAAATAAATGCGCAATTACTCAATGAACCACAACGCAAATAAACAAAGAAACAATGACTATCAACAATTGTTTATAAATAATCTAAATTCTCACTACTAGTAGTAAGTAAATAAGATTCCAAAGAGAAAATCAAATGTATCTTTACGTAACTTGCACGTAACAAAGTCAAAATTTGCGTTTTGTTTCAGCGCTCGCACGTGCGCAACCACAAGAAATTAAACTTTCCAATGATCCGTAACATGTTTTAAATTGTACATCAACAGTACAGTACAGTTAGAATATCAGTTACTATTGTTTTGCTTAATGTAGTCAATTTTTTGTGGGTTGAACTTTATGATATCTTACGAAGTACATGTTCGTGGGTTGCAATCGCAAATTCAACGCAAATTTCTTCGCCAGCAACACAACGGCATCGTGATGTAAAGAATCACTTGGAATCGTGAGTGTCAGAGAAGTGGTAAACTGGTAACCTAACGGTTCCGCTCGGATTATACTAGATTACTAAATAAATCACAGGAAATATTCAAAGTTGATCGAGTTCACTAACATCGATACCGTTTAACGCAAAAGTAAAAGTTTTTTGTTCGCAGTTCTATCGCTGTTTTTTAATTGTTAACATTATTTAATGAACGAACATCTGGTCAGTAGGAAATTATTTATTTATTGCGGATGTACGTTTATATGAGTATCTAGTTGTGTTGAATGGTGAAAAGATTGATGCTATGAAATTATCCAGATGACACATTAATTTCTTCATCCATCTTGATTCCATTTCACTTCCTACGTGCAATTTCTTCACCGCTAGAATGTAGTGATTAGAAAATCTATCAGTGTTGCAGTATGAGTTATATACAACTTTTTTAATCTTACAATCTATTCTCATACACTACGAAACTATGTCAGGAACGTCAGAATCGTCAGAATACTTGAATCTATACAACAGGAGCAACAGTTGGTTGATTTGTTGATCACATACATTTTGTGATTGTAATTATCATACTAATATCATTAATTTATGAATAAGTTCATTTATATTGCAATACAATATGAATTTCTTATTATTGGCTTCAATTTCTATTATTTTAGCAACTTTTGCCCGCGATTTTGTCCTGGTAGTATTTAATAAAAATGTAATTCGTTTTTACTCTTTTGTTCTAGACATAGTATGTGTCAATTCTATCAAAAAGATTCGCAATTTTATTTTAAAGATTTTAATTATATAAAGAATTGCTAATAATGCACTTCAGCGCGCCATCTCGGATTCAACTATTTAACTATAACTATGATTGAATCTCAATGCCAACTTTTTTCCTATAGAAAAAGGCCGTCTTTAGGGTTTTCCCGGCAATTATTCAAATTTTTCTAGCCGTAAAAACCATCCTTGGACTTTAACAAACATTTAAAAAAAGAATTGACCAAATTGGTGTAGGCGTTGTTGAGTTATGCGCTTACCAACAGATTTTGCGATTTATTTTTATTAAGATATACTTTTATGAGTTTTTGAGACGGCATTTTGTTTGCAGATGTCTGTAAGCACGATGAGCACAAACGGAACAAGACAATATCGCCGTTCGGCGAGTTCAATTCTATCCTCAGATTCGGACATCCGTTTCACTCGCAGGAAATTGAGCAGACAGTACAAATGTGGCTGTTGTATTCTAGCAAGTTTCCTGATGCTGCTCTTAGCCGGTGCTGCCGCCATCTATGTCGGATGTAAGTAAATGAAGCATTCATTAATTTAATGCATGTGCTAAATACCACGCAATGTTAATTTTGATCTTTGAAACTATTGCATTAAAATTGTGAAACACCATCTGCGATCTGCAATGATTTCGCAACGTGTGCGCAAGGTGCACTATAACATAAGAAGGTGTAAAGAAGGTTGAATAGCCTTGAATACATTTTACACTAATATAAAATAAATTGTTGCAATTTGTTTGTTTTGTTTGTCAGACACGTTTTATTTTACGCAACCAGCCGAGGAGCAAGTATTCCGAGCTAGTTTTAATGTAATGGAAGGCGATGTCTTTCAAACACCAATGGCGGATCTCCAAACTGAAGAATTCCGGGTTAAAGCAAGGGATTACAAAGAAAGACTGAATCTTCTCTTTAGGAGGAGTAATTATCGGCTTGGATTTGCAGGGACTGATATTTTAGCACTCGATGGGTAATACACATAACCTAAAATAACCCAATATAACATAACCTAATTTTGTCTCTATCCATCAATAGAACTGAAGGTAAAGACTTAGTTGTCCATTTTGACATTCACATCGATCCGACTTATACGACAGCCTCCGCCAAAGATCTCCAAACTCTAATCTCTAACGAGGTGGCCTTGGAACAAGAATCTTTGTATTTCCGTAATCTGACCATTGATCCGCATAGTGTTGAAGTAATCGAGAATCATGTGATCAAAACAACAACCGCACGTCCCTCAACATATCAGATTGTCTCTGAAGCAGTCACTCAAACTCCAATTCGTAGAAAATGCTCACCACTGCAATTGGACTACTGTAAAAAGATGAATTATAACCTCACCACATATCCAAACATAATGGGCCACAATGATCTTAAAGACCTGAAAAAAGATGTCATCAGTTTTCGGGAACTAGTTGATGGAGAATGTTATAGATTAGCTTATGATTTTATTTGTAATGTGTTACAACCACGTTGTGCACGTGGTCCGGAATCGGATGAGATGTTGCTGCCATGTAGAAGTTACTGTAGAGATTTCATGACAGGATGTGGGGGACGTTTAACAAGTAAAATTAAAGAAGCATTGGATTGTAATAAGTTCCCAGAGTTTCACGGGGATGGTTCATGTATTCCAAAACCAGGATGTGTGCAAGAAATGCAAACAAGGGCGTTGTCCCCACGAATTTGTGATGGGGTAGTTGACTGTCAAGATCTTTCCGATGAGAAATCCTGTGCGTATTGTCCATCGAATTATATCCACTGTGGAATTGGTAGGGCTTGTATAAAATCATCGAAGCGTTGTGATGGTAAACGAGATTGTCCGGATGGGAGTGATGAAAGGGCATGTTGTAAGTTTTAACAAAGTATTTTCTGCAGTTTAATTAATTTACATTTTGGGTTTGGTTCTTTGTTTGTTTTGTAGTAACTCTAGCGCCTAGCATTCAACAAATGACGAAAGTCAAAGTCGTGACACCGCACCTCCCGCGTTACCATCCCGAGGGCTATGTTGTATTCAACGAGAAAGGCGAAATGGGTAAACTATGCACGGAGAACCTCAACAGTTCCATACCAGCGAATAAAACAGCGGAAATATTGCATATGGTCGCATCATCTTTGTGCAAAACATTATCATACGAGTAAGTTGATCATTTCCATATGCATAATATTAATTAATGTATATTTGGTTGCCTATATCAGGAGTGTAACATCAGTACAAGTAGAAAAAGACGCAGAAGATGATGTTGCATACGTTTCAATGGATGATCCTACAGCATCAGAGATCAGTTTTGTTCGTTCTGAATGCCCCACAAAACAAGTACTGAAAGTCTCCTGCGCGAATTTGGAATGTGGTGTGCAGGTAACCCACGAAGCAGGTGCCAATCCAGTGTTGGCCAAGATGTCCGCCCATGGTGATTGGCCCTGGCACATGGCCCTCTTCAAAGATGATGTACACATCTGTGACGGGACTTTGGTATCACCTAATTGGGTAGTCACCACGACATCTTGTTTCCAAGGACAACCGAAAGCAGAATGGTTAGTGAGGGCTGGAAGTGTTAGGTTATCGTCTTCATCTCCATGGCAACAAGAACGCCGTATTGTAGGAATGGTCAAATCTCCAGTTGAAGGATCAACTATAGCAATGGTTAAGTTAGAAGAACCTCTCATGATGACCGACTTTGTTCGTCCTGTGTGTTTGCCACAGCAGTTGCAAGCCAGTGATGCGTTGCACTGCAACACACTGGGTTGGGCACGCAATCGTGATCAGTTGCAACGTGTCGAGATTAAGGTCACAGTGATGGAGAAGTGCGAAAATATTAGCATATCCAGCGTGAATAGTCTCTGCACTGAAACTGCGTACGGACAAGAAGATTGCAGTGTAAGTAAACGCCATCTATAAACCAATAAACACATTATTATTCATTAACTAGTTTTGCCCGCGAATTCGTCCCGGTAGTATTTATTAAAAATGTAATTTGTTTTTACTCTCTTGTTCTAGACATAGTATGTGTCAATTTTATCAATTAGATTCGCAATTTTATTTTAAAGAAATTAATTATATAAAGAATTTCTAATAATGCACTTCCGCGCGCCATCTCGGATTCAACTATTTAACTATAACTCTGATTGAATCTCAATGCCAACTTTTATCCTATAGAAAATGGCTGTTTTTAGGGTTTTCCCGGCAATTATTCAAATTTTTCTCGCCGTAAAAACTATCCTTGGACTTTAACAAACATTAAAAAAAAAGAATTGGTCAAATTGGTCTAGACGTTGTTGAGTTATGCGCTTACCAACACATTTTGCCATTCATGTTTATATTATAGATGTGACATTTTGTGTGTGTAGGAAGAAGAATTTGCCGGTTCGCCGATGCATTGCCAGGTGAACGATGGCACAAGATGGTCACTGATTGGTGTGACGAATTGGCGCATTGCATGTGCGAAAAACGGCATGGAACGACCACGGCTCTACGACAAAATCGTTCCGAACATCGATTGGATACAGGAAACCATCAAAGCCGACACCATTTAAATTATAAGCACGTTCTAAATTAATTGTTGCATAGTTGTATATGTACATTTCTCCTAATTATTATATTTGTATCGAATTATATTATTGACGTTGACATGTAGGTACTTATTGTAAAATAAATTTAAAATTTTATTTTTTAATACGGTTCTCATCCTAATCAAACGAAATATCGAATATGTCAAAATTAAACATCGTACCTTTCATTAAACATTTTCGAAAATCTCTGCGGGATTTCACATCAGCAGTTTCACACGCAATGGACGACATTTCATCGAAGGAATCCAGCGAATATTACTTCTATTCTTATACGAAATTTAATAATAATGACTGCTATAATTCAAAAACTGAAGAGTGTAAGGATGAAATTACACATTTCACATCGCGGTTATGTAAAATCGACATCCCTGAAGAAAATAATGATCCGATTGATTTGTTTGCTAGCTGGTTGAAAGAAGCACAGGACCGGACTTCATTTTTACATGCACATACGATGAACTTGGCTACAATCTCAGAGTAAATAATTAAACAATCAAAATTTATTTATTTTTATAAAAATTAGTTTTGTAAATTAATTTTAATAGAAGTGGACGAATTAGTAGCCGTAATGTGGTTTTGACAGATCTATGCGATGGCGGATTTCATTTCTCTTCATCGAAGTTTTCAAGAAAAAGCAAAGATATTGTAAGAATTATTTAATTAAGTTTCGGAATTGTTTAAGACTAATTTAAATGTTATGAATTTATTCATAAGTGATTAATCAATGTCATTGTCAAGGCCAATGCAAAATTATTTAAATTTTAGTTATTAACCTATAGATGGCGTTGGTAACCAGTTAGCTACCATTATAAGAATGCCAACACACCAAACCTCGTTATCAGCAGTTGCTTCTGTAGCTATTAAGTTTGTTTAACATAAATTTAAATATATCAAAATAAATTTACCAGCTGACACATCCACAAGTAGCCCTGACATTCATATGGTTCTACACAGTCGACAATCTACGCATATCAAGACAAGTACGTATTAATAAAATAAAGTTATCTCACTCTGCATATTTACATCTAAAATTTTCCGTTTAAATTATTATCTATATTATTATATAATTTTAATGAAAACAAATTTCAGGTACGTGTTGAAGGCTGTGCGATCAAAAAAGATACCAATTACGCTCGCGAAGCAT
The DNA here is from genome assembly GCF_025399875.1 of Dalotia coriaria. Taxonomy (NCBI): domain Eukaryota; kingdom Metazoa; phylum Arthropoda; class Insecta; order Coleoptera; family Staphylinidae; genus Dalotia; species Dalotia coriaria. Next base: position 10,570,322 of record NW_027045445.1, read on the forward strand.
TCGCCAACGCGAGCATCGAGAATAGATTTCGAAGTTGCCTCTGTCGTCAAAGCTGTAAAGTAGACTGGCACGTCCTCAAGAAGCGACACGATAACTTCCTCCAAAGCGTACAAGAAAATCGAGTTCAGTTGCAAATGCCAACTCATGTGTAAGTCATAAAATCTAAGTTTACTTCGATTTTTATTGTCATTATGATTTACTACCTACTAGTGAGGCATTTCAAGTAATCCCGGAAAGTATCGAATTCTATCATAACCTCAACGACGCTACGATATCATCAGCTACCATTCCAGATCGAGTGTTGTTCACCAGAATAGATACGGATAAGTGGAACTGCGTTCATTTAGAAAGTTAAACAACTAAATTGTTACATTTTTATGCATTATTATAACATAATTAGTTTAATCATTGTGTATTGACTTGTAAAAAGTGTAGGAAGGTAAAATGGCTGCTGCTGTTTCAACTTTGTACAAAATTGAAGTGCAAGATGGCGCTAGACCTTTGGATTTGTTTCGGGAATGGTTTAATGATGCCAAAGAAGAATTTGGAGAATTCCATGCGAGTGTCATGAATATAGCAACAGTGTCTAAGTAAGTTAAATGTTTAACCTCAAAATATTAAATGCCAGCTTTTGCCCGCGACTTCGTCCCGGTAGTGTTTAATAACAATGTAATTCGTTTTACTCCCTTGTTCTAGACATAGTATGTGTCAATTCTATCAATAAGATTCGCGATTTTATTTTAAAAAATTAATTATATTAAGAATTGCTAATAATGCACTTCAGCGCGCCATCTCGGATTCAACTATTTAACTATAACTATGACTGAATCTCAATGCCAACTTTTATCCTACAGAAAAGGGCTTTCTTTAGGGTTTTCCCGGCAATTATTCGAATTTTTCTCGCTCTAAAAACCATCCTTGGGGTTTAACAAACATTTAAAAAGAAGAATTGGCCAAATTGGTGAAAGCGTTGTTGAGTTATGCGCTTACCAACAAATTTTCGATTCATATTTCTATTATATATAATTTTAATGATTGTTTAAGGGATGGGACCGTGAGTAATAGGTCGGTAGTGATGAAAAAACTCACTGATGATGGTTTTATGTTTAATACAACCCGAAATAGCCGCAAACATGAGGATATTGTATGTTTATTGAATACAATAACATATATAACCTATAAATATCATAATTTCACCTAATTTATTTCTGTTATAGCAAACACATCCACAGGTATCTTTGTGTTTCTTTTGGGTTACAACTATAAATGGACAAAAACATACCAAACAAGTAAATATTAATTAAAAACTAAAGAAATAGATGAGAAATTTAAAAATAAATTACGTGTAGGTTAGAATTGAAGGTGTGGCTAAAGAAATGCCAATGGAGTTTACCCGTGCAAGTTTTCGCACTTGGTCCATGCGTACAAAAGTTCGTTACGGTTTCAGCAAACAAGGAAATGAAATTGATTGGGATGAATTAAAGAAACGACATGACGAATACGTTAAACACCTCAGTGATGCTAAAGAAGACTCTATTGATATGCCAGCTGAAGTGTAAGTTAATCTAATTAAACATTTACTTAACATAACCTCACTTGAATGAATTTTTATGATTGCAGAGTTTATTACACTGTTATTCCTCATCGCGTGGAATATTACGGCAGTAAAATGGATCCCATAACAATCGGCGATCGTGTTTTATTTAGACTCAGCGATAACGTTTGGAATTTCGTTCATATCGAGGCGTAATATTAACAAACAAATTAAAAAACATCATGCTGAGTGTTAAATATAAATTCTACAAGTAAAACATTTGTACTTGTGAGTTTTCAAGAAAGTTTTGAGTTAAATATTGCAACAGGTACGAAATAAACGTTAAAATATTTCCAAAATCAAGTTTAAAGGGACATTTTACTAACAGGTAGATTTTATTGCGCTACCTGTAATAGATTTCTGACCGATTTCTGCCGTTTAAATTCAAATAAGTAGTTAATCTACCAAAGTGACAACCGGTTTCTCTGGTGGACGCTAGGGACGGTTCATGGCCTGAGTTGATCATCTCTTTTCGTCACAGTCATCATCAACGCCGACAGTTGAAAGCATTGCTTTGAGTATAACGCGCGCGATATTTCTTCCTATCGCGATAACGGCCTTTCTTATCGCACCTAACCGGCCGACTGCAGTCGCATCGCAATTACAAGTACTGCGAGGCACTTGCGAGCGCGGCGCTGAAACCCACCAGTGCGCGATCGATATTCGCGTGGTGCAGCCAGCGCTGTGCGGTCTTCCAACAATTTGCGCTTCTGGTTTATTTTTGTTTATACATCGACAACGCTGGAAGTAACCAACGTGTGATTATGGAGAAGGAAGTTTGTTATCTGTTGCTGGAGGATGGTACGGTGTTTCCGGGAGAGGCGTTTGGGGCACGCAATGCAAGAGACGGTGAAGTCGGTATGTCATCTATTTATTTTTCAAACTTTTTCAAATCTATATCAGCGGCGTTTGCGTTAGTATCATGTTAAAACCGTTGGTTTAGGTTAGATTCGCGAGCACGTGGATGGCCGCGGAGTGGCCTTGCGCCGAGCGTTGCGTTTGTTGTTCGTTTTGGCGGCGTGGTATTGATTTTCGCGAACGATTTGCGTTTGCGCGGCTTGAGGAATCGCGAAAGTTTTATTTTGTTGCATTGGAAAGCGCGCTGCTTTGCCTGCTTGCAGCGTCACCTATAAAGCAATATTTAAATTAATTTAATTTACTTAAATTAAGAAAATAAACATTTAATTTATGAAATAATTGCTTATAATTAAATGTTTATAGTTTAACAAGTAGTAAAATTATTGATATAACATTTATGTTGTTGTTTATGCATTTTTATTGTTTTCTAATGGTCTATGAGGCTACACATGCTTAATTTAAGTTTTATTTAAATGTTTATTCTCATAAAATCCGCAAAAATTATTTTTTACATGAATAACTCAACTTACAATGTAATATATAATGTCTCTTTGCAGTTTTCCAAACTGGTATGGTTGGATATCCTGAATCTTTAACCGATCCGAGTTATCACGCCCAAATTTTGGTCCTAACTTACCCGCTAATCGGAAATTACGGCATCCCAGAAGGCAAACATGATGAACATGGTCTACCTTAGTAAGTATTCATTTATTTTCCACACATTTTAAATTCTCCCGACAAAGAGTTATCGGCAAAACTGTAATAAAAACAGCAAATTGTATGAATTTTTTTTTCTTTTCGCAGTTTTTTTGAATCTAACAAAATTTGGGCCGCTGGTTTGGTCGTGGGTGAACACTGTGATGAACCCAGTCATTGGCGTCACCACCAGACACTCTCCGAATGGATGCGTAAAGAAAATGTCCCCGGAATTCAAGGTGTCGACACGCGCGCTCTCACGAAAAAGATACGCGAAAAAGGATCTATTCTCGGTAAAATAGTTTTTGAACTTCCTATAAACACTGAGAATGTTAAGATTGCGGATCCCAACTTGAGGAATTTGGTCGCAGAGGTTTCCACAAAGGTTTGTTTCAATTTGCATAAACAATTCTCATTTTAATTGTAATTATTTGCTGTTTTTTAAATAGGAAGTTAAAGTATTTAATCCAAATGGAAGTCCAAAAATATGTGCAATCGATTGTGGCCTAAAAAACAATCAAATCAGATGTTTCCTGCAACGTGGAGCAAGAGTTGACGTCGTTCCGTGGGATCACAAGATAACAGAAGATTACGATGGTGTTTTCCTGAGTAACGGTCCAGGTAATCCAGAAATGTGTCAAAAAACAATTGAAACAATCAAAGCGGTGATTGCGAAAAAGAACACACCTGTTTTGGGCATTTGTTTGGGTCACCAACTGTTATCATTGGCTATTGGATGCACCAGTTCCAAAATGAAGTAAGTTTTAATTCAAACCAACTTTTAGACCATATATTTTATTGTTAATCATGGTTTAGGTATGGCAATCGAGGACATAACCAACCATGTCTTCACCGTGGTACCAACCGCTGTTACATGACCTCCCAGAACCATGGTTTCGTCATCAATCCCGAATCTCTGCCAGAAAATTGGGAGGAACTTTTCTCAAACGCCAACGACCAAACCAACGAAGGCATTATTCACAAAACACTACCATACTTTAGCGTTCAATTCCATCCTGAGCACGTTGCAGGACCTGAGGACCTCGAATGTTTGTTTGATGTTTTTCTAGAAGTTATCAAAGACCCAACACAAAGGTCTGTTAAACAACGCATTCATGAAAGTTTACAATTTGACGGTTTGAAACTACTTTCGGAGGTTCCCAAAAAGGTTCTTATTATCGGTTCGGGTGGTTTGAGTATTGGTCAAGCTGGGGAGTTTGACTACTCTGGCTCACAAGCAATCAAAGCACTTCATGAGGAAGGAATACAAACTGTCCTGATCAACCCAAACATAGCTACAGTTCAAACATCAAAAGGTCTTGCAGATAAAGTATATTTTCTTCCGTTGGTACCCGAGTATGTTGAGCAGGTGATTCGAGCAGAACGCCCTGGGGGTGTTCTGTTAACTTTTGGAGGCCAAACTGGTCTAAACTGCGGTGTACAATTACAAAAAGCAAAAGTGTTCGATAAATACGGAGTAAAGGTCTTGGGAACACCAATTGAAGCCATCATTGATACAGAAGATCGAAAAATCTTCAGTGAACGTATCGCTTGCATCGGCGAGAAAGTAGCTCCCAGCATGGCGGCTTATTCGGTCCAGGAAGCTTTAGAAGCTGCAGAACAGTTGGGATATCCTGTAATGGCAAGGGCAGCGTTTTCTTTGGGTGGTTTAGGATCAGGATTTGCCAATAATAAGGACGAATTGAAATCACTCGCACAACAAGCACTTGCACATTCTACTCAACTTATAATTGATAAATCTCTAAGAGGTTGGAAAGAAGTTGAGTATGAAGTTGTTAGGGATGCTTACGACAATTGTATAACAGTATGCAACATGGAGAATGTGGATCCTTTGGGTATTCATACAGGGGAATCGATTGTAGTCGCACCAAGTCAAACTCTATCGAACCGGGAATATAACTTACTAAGAACCACAGCTATCAATGTTATTCGACACTTTGGTGTTGTTGGTGAGTGTAATATTCAATACGCTCTGAATCCCTATGCGGAAGAATACTACATCATTGAAGTAAATGCCAGATTATCAAGAAGTTCCGCGCTTGCAAGTAAAGCAACTGGTTATCCACTTGCTTATGTCGCAGCTAAGTTGTCTTTGGGTATAGCTCTACCTGATATTAAGAATTCTGTAACTGGTGTGACTACAGCATGTTTTGAACCAAGTCTGGATTACTGCGTGGTAAAGATTCCTAGATGGGATCTCAGCAAGTTTTCAAGGGTTTCTACTAAAATCGGTTCATCCATGAAGAGTGTTGGAGAAGTCATGGCAATCGGAAGGAAGTTTGAGGAAGCCTTCCAGAAAGCACTCAGAATGGTGGACGAATCTGTAAATGGATTTGATCCTTATCTCAAACAAGTTGACGATGAAGAACTTAAAGAACCAACTGATAAACGAATGTTTGTTTTGGCAGCTGCACTAAAAAGCGGATACTCTGTTGATAAGCTCTATGACCTTACCAAAATCGACAGATGGTTCTTACAGAAAATGAAACATGTAATCGACTATATTACACTGATGGAGTCTTTAGACCAGAGCACATTATCAAGGAATACATTACTTAAAGCTAAACAACTGGGTTTTAGCGATAAACAAATTGCTGTAGCGGTAAAAAGCACTGAGTTAGCAATCAGGAAACAACGTCAGGATCTTGGACTGATGCCGTTTGTCAAACAGATTGATACAGTCGCAGCTGAATGGCCAGCAACTACTAATTACTTGTACCTGACTTACAATGCAACTGCACATGATTTAGAGTTCAAAGAAGAGCATACTATGGTGATTGGTTCCGGGGTGTATCGAATTGGTAGTTCTGTCGAGTTTGATTGGTGCGCAGTTGGTTGCTTGCGCGAGCTACGCAAACTTGGGAAGAAGACAATCATGGTTAACTACAACCCCGAAACGGTCTCCACTGATTATGACATGTCGGATAGATTATACTTTGAAGAAATCTCCTTTGAGGTTGTTATGGATATCTACATCATGGAGAATCCTACTGGAATCATTCTGTGTATGGGCGGTCAACTTCCCAATAACATCGCGATGGATCTTCATAGACGCGGTGCTAGAATTCTTGGTACTTCACCAGATTCCATTGATGGTGCTGAGAATCGTTTCAAATTTTCGAGGATGTTGGATAGGATCGGTATTCTGCAACCGAGGTGGAAGGAATTAACCAATTTGAACGCCGCCATTGAATTCTGTGAACAAGTTGGTTATCCATGCTTGGTGAGACCTTCATATGTCCTGAGTGGAGCTGCCATGAATGTGGCGCACTCCAATCAAGACCTTGAAACTTACCTCAATGCAGCAAGTGATGTCAGTAAAGAACATCCGGTGGTAATTTCAAAGTTTATCTTAGAAAGCAAAGAAATTGACGTTGATGCCGTGGCTTGTGACGGTGTTATCCTCTGCATGGCCGTGTCTGAACACGTAGAAAACGCTGGGGTACACTCTGGTGATGCTACACTTGTCACACCACCGCAAGATATTAATAGAGAAACCCTGATCAAGATCAGACAAATCTGTCGTGCTATTGCAGCAAGTCTAGAAGTAACTGGCCCGTTTAATATGCAACTGATCGCGAAAGACAACGATTTAAAAGTTATCGAGTGTAATGTACGCGTGTCCCGGTCATTCCCGTTTGTATCCAAAACACTGGATCATGATTTCGTAGCAATGGCCACGCGTGTTATCATTGGGGAGAAAGTGGAACCGGTTGATGTGCTTCATGGATGTGGTAAAGTGGGGGTAAAAGTGCCGCAGTTTTCGTTTTCGCGATTAGCCGGAGCTGATTTTATGCTCGGGGTGGAGATGGCATCAACCGGGGAGGTGGCTTGTTTCGGGGATAATCGCTACGAAGCGTACATCAAGGCAATGATGAGCACTGGATTCTCCATCCCGCAGAAATCCATTTTGTTATCCATCGGAAGTTTCAAGGTAAATTAAACAAATTGTTTCTCGTGTTTATTAAACATTAATAAATTAAACAATATTTACAATTTTCAGCACAAAATGGAGTTGCTGCCGAGCATGAGAACTTTGTACAAGATGGGCTACAAGCTGTACGCCAGCCTGGGCACCGCGGACTTCTATACCGAACATGGCGTCGATGTAAGTCACTTTTTTCTATAACCTCTTAAAATTACGTAAACGTATCCTCGGGTTCATAACCTAAGCTGATCCTGTTGGCGTGGTAGCCGAAGGGATTCGTGACCTGAACAATTGTATCACGTGAGTCAATTTCGTCGTCGATGAGCTCATCCAATCCATCTAAATCTTCTTCTTCTTCTTCGCTTTCGGTAACAATGGTTGACGTGTCACTATTATCACTTGTTTCATTGGCCGAACTATTGATTACTGTCACTATTGGATTCACATGATCTAATTTATCGTTCACTTTTGGAATATTAGTGTCCTTGCCAATTACAACCTCCGTGTTGAAATTAACACTTTTCGTCTTCCTCGGCAGCATCTCAATCTTCTTTTGGTTTTCTTTCTCACTAGGGTCACTTTCATTACGTCTTCTTAACACTCGTTGTTTCTCCTCTGGTGGGTGTCGCAGAATCACCTCGTCGATATCAGAATCATCACTGGAAGCGCTTTTCAGGGTTGATTCGCTTTCTTTACGTTTGCGGAAGATTTTACCACGCACGTCACCATTTTGATGCTGGTGGAGTACCTTGCTGATATCTACCGAATTCTGGTTGACAACCCGAATTGGTGGAATGTGTACAGATGGCGATCGTTGAGGGAGGTCTGGTAGTGTAGATGGAGGTAGTGATTTTCTACGATGTTCAACATCCATCAGCGACCGCTTTTCGGGACCTTCCTCAAATGAACTCCGAAGCGCTTTTATAGTTTTCTGGTATTTGCTCGCATCATCGCCGCAACTGAGGTGAAATAAATAGGTTAAGAGTTCTGCTTGACGCAGATAACTCAACGCCTGTTTGAGGTTGCCTAGATTGTACAGACTGGCGGCCATTTTGATGTAATGGTCCAGAAAGAAGACAATAACCTCTCTACTTCGCTTGAGAGAATAATGTGGTGATTCTTCCGAGGGTTCCTGAATTATAATAAAATAGGAATGTGTAAGTAAAGTTAAAGAGTTAGATTATTCTTTTAAAATTATACTTACTAGGGAAATTCCTATGATATTGGACTCTAGGATGGAATCAACTGAAACTTTTCGTTCAGGTGTGAGATTCTTCACGACTACTGTTTCTCTTCTAGTTTTCTCGCGTATCATACCCTCCCAGTCGAGTTTAGTTCTCCGCGGTTCCATCGGTTTCTTCCGGACGGGCGCCATTGATTTCGTAAGGATCTCATGCAACTTTTTCACATCTAACTGCGGAAATGTCTCATCTCTATATTGCAAATTGCGTATAGCTGTCATAAAATGTATCAGAGGTTTATCCCTTGTTCTCGCAAACATTTCCAACGCGTTTCTAATGTGTTCCGAGGGAATATTCTCGAAATGATTTCGTTCTTGGACGAAATAATCCGGAAGAGAGCTTTTGCTCAACCGCGAACAGAACGAGTTGATCATTTGTACCAAACGCGCGCCCATTCGCGTATCGTTAATCACTACGTCTTTCTGTAGCTCCCAGAAAAGGTGGATGACTAGATGTCTGATGGTGACGCCATTGTGTTTTGTCTTGGGTTCCACGAAAGTTTTGAGTATGACCAGCATTAGCAACAGCGTTCGCACATGCGTGTGTGTGAGTTGCTGTTGGAGATATTTCTCCACCTTGGGATGCGCCAGTTCCCACTCCAGATGACAATTGGGATTTGTTTCACCTTTATATTTGGGTATGAATCCTCGCGGGATTGCAAGCCGATCCATGTGAACGATTTCATTCAACATTTCTTCATTTGGGAAGACGCGTCCTTTGTGTGTCGCCACTTGTGACTTTATGTAGTTGGATTTGATTTTGAGGAAGTATTCGTATGCGCCCTTGGGTAGTTGCACAGCTGGGATGATCTCCCATGATATATCACGACATTTTGATCGGCAGTGGATGCTGTCACAATTGAATCCAGTTTCTATTTCACTACTGTCCAATTCCAACAGTTTGGCAATGTTGGGCCAGTTGCGGTGGAATTGATCTTTCATTGCTTTGGAATTGACAAAGTACTCGTGGATCCAGAGATCCTCATCGTCCAGTGCGTCGTAGTTACGACGTTTGACTTCGCAGATTGGATACAGGGACTTTTTTATTCGGTTCGGATCCATTTTCGGCAAAGGTCTTATTCTCATTGCTTTGGTTATCCGGCCGTATGTTTCACTTCCGTCATCAAGTGAGCAGGTATCGTCGCTGGTGGTCATCGAACTGGAGTTGGAGGAGATGGAGGTTTTGAATTTCAAGTCTTCTATATACTTCAAACGTACATAACCTAAAAATATTTAAATAACTAAACAGTTTTTAAAGATTGCTAAATTCCTTACCTTGTCTGTGTTTTTCAACAACTTGGGCGGTTAGTGATGGTCTATCGATGTTTGCATAGTGGTTTTCGGCGTCCGCAACCACCTGAATGTTTTCGTGAATGACGAAAATGCGATTTGACACCAGCGGGCTGACTTTACCCTTATTGACGCCGTGACTTGCACAGAACTGCACGTGCTTGTTCACCAATGACAACGCGTCGTCCGGCTTGAGACAAGTGAGAAAGAGGTCCTCGGTGAGACTCAACTCCTTCACGCTGATGGTTTCGTTTGGCGTGGACTCGATTAATTCCCTGCAACGCAACGAATACGAGATAATCACAATTGAGTGGTTTATCGGGATTAATCGAGTATTTATGTAGAATGTCATGTTTCCTAGAAATCGTTAAGCGGGTCTCTACTCACTGGTCATAGTTTTGAAAAAACATCACCGAAAACAGCACTTGATTTAAAAGAAACATCTCGGGTTTAGTGCGGTACTCTTTACGCAGTTTTTCAATCTCTTTACGCGTGACCGTATTTTCTATTTGATTAAGACTGATGAAGTAGTCGTCCACGGGGCCGGGTCCTCGCTGGGCCCGCTCTCGCGTTTCTTGCTACCGCTGCTGCCCATGACGACGGCTGCTACACCATGGGACTTGACGGTTGCATCTCAACTGACGCGCAGGCGGTGTTCGCACGCTTATCGCGGGATCTCGGCTAATCTAATCAATACTATCGAATCAAATTCCACGCGGTTGTTACGCATTTTTACACATGCGATCCTTGAGGACCTGGTGTTGATTGTGTTTTTCTCAGGTGGAATCCGTGCAATGGACTTTTGACAACATCGATGATATTACATCTCAAGGGGAACTTAAACCTCTAGCGGAATTCCTCTCCAAGAAACAATTTGATTTGGTTATTAATCTACCCATGCGTAATGGAGGTGCCAGAAGGGTTTCCTCGTTTATGACCCATGGTTATCGCACCAGGCGTCTTGCTATAGACTATTCTATTCCTCTGGTGACAGATGTCAAATGTACCAAGTTGTTGGTCGAGGCTATTCGAAGGGTTGGAAAGACCCCACCCGCAATGAAAACCCATTGTGATTGCATGACTTCCCGAAGTCTCATCAAACTGCCAGGTTTTATTGATACGCATGTTCATGTGCGTGAACCAGGCGCAACTCACAAGGAAGATTTTGATACGTGTACAGCTGCTGCACTTGCTGGTGGTGTTACCATGATTTGTGCCATGCCCAATACGAATCCTTCTATAATCGATGAGGATTCTTTAATGTTGGTGAAAAGTTGGCGAAAGAAAAGGCCCGGTGTGATTATGCGCTGTTTTGGGAGCCACCGAAGAAAATTACTCAACTGTACCGGATTTAGCTGTGGAATCAGCTGGGTTGAAGATGTATCTGAATGAAACCTTCTCAACGCTCAAATTGAATGATTTAACTGTGTGGTCGAAACATTTAGCGAATTGGCCGAAGAAATGGCCGCTTTGCGTGCATGCCGAGAGTCAAACAACCGCCGCCATTTTGTTGTTGGCGAACCTCCATAATCGTCCGATTCATATTTGCCACGTGGCAAGAAAGTCGGAGATACAGATTATCAAAGCTGCGAAGGAGAAAGGTCTCAAGGTTACATGCGAAGTGTGCCCACATCATCTATTTATGTCTACTGATGATATCCCGAGATTGGGTTTTGGTAAATCTGAAGTGCGTCCGGTTCTAACTTCACCCGAAGATCAACAAGCCCTTTGGGATAATTTGCATATAATTGATTGTTTTGCAACTGACCATGCTCCACACACGGTGGAAGAGAAGAATTCAGAGAAACCACCACCTGGGTTCCCAGGTCTGGAGACAATCCTACCCTTATTACTCAATGCGGTCCATGAAGGCAGAATGACCATTGAGGACATCATAAACAAATTCCACAAGAACCCAAAAAGGATCTTCAGCCTGCCAGAACAACCTAATACTTATGTTGAGGTAGACCTTGATGAGGAATGGGTCATACCCGATGCAATGCCCTACAGTAAAGCAAAATGGACGCCATTTGCTGGTAAAAAGGTGCGTGGTGCTATCCATAGAGTAGTGCTGCGTGGGGAGGTAGCTTATGTTGAAGGCAAAGTCCTTACCCAACCTGGTTATGGTCAGAATGTTAGGGAATGGGACAATAAGAAGATGATGATTGAGGGTCATAATCACAGTCGACCATCGTCTGCTTTAGAAAGGACATCATCTCCTATGCCCACAATCCACCACGATCTTTATAATGATGGTCAAACCAATGAGATCTTTACCAAATTACTAGCGGAAACTCCAAAGGTACACTTTGCTAATGATGGCTACTCTGATATAAGGATGAATGCTGTGTCCCCGTTACCAGTACCATATTCAGGACGAGCTAGAACTGAAAGTTTCAACGAATCCATTGCTTCAGCCACAGCACCACATCCGCACCCACACCACCTGGGTGGGAAACATATCCTGACAGTTGATATGTTCAACAAGGAGCAACTGAATGACATCTTTAATGTTGCACAGACATTCCGGATGTATGTTTCCAAGGACCGTTCATTGGATCATATCTTACGAGGAAAAATAATGGCGTCCATTTTTTATGAGGTCAGCACCCGGACTTCCTGTAGTTTCTCCGCGGCTATGCAACGTCTTGGTGGTAGGGTGATCTACATGGATGAGACTTCGTCATCTGCTAAAAAGGGTGAGACCCTTGAAGATACCATTGAAGTCATGGCGTCGTATTCAGACGTTGTGGTACTTCGACACCCAACACCAGGGTCAGTATTAAGCGCGTCCGAACACTGTCGTAAACCTTTGATCAACGCAGGAGATGGAATTGGGGAGCATCCATCACAAGCCCTACTTGATGTCTTCACCATTCGTGAAGAAATTGGTACGGTTAACGGATTAACCATCACTTTGGTAGGGGATTTGAAGAATGGTAGGACTGTGCATTCACTAGCAAGATTACTCACTTTGTATAACGTTCAATTGAGATATGTGAGTCCTCCTAACCTAAAAATGCCAAAACACATTGTTCAATTCATCAAAGCCAAGGGGATCGCACAGGAAGAATTTACCAGCTTGGAGGATGTACTGCCGGATACTGATGTTTTGTACATGACTAGGATTCAACGTGAAAGGTTTGAATCACAAGAGGAATATGAAGCAGTAAGTATACAACATAACCTCAAACATAAAATGGTTTTATTTTTATTTGTATGCTTTTCTTTAGGCTTGCGGACATTTTATTGTAACACCACAGTTGATGACACGCGCAAAGAGGAAGATGGTTGTTATGCATCCTCTGCCACGTGTGGGTGAAATCAGCCCTGATTTTGACTCCGATCCACGTGCCGCCTACTTCCGGCAGGCCGAGTGCGGTATGTTTGTTCGCATGGCCCTCCTCGCGATGGTCATGGGCAGATGTTAAGTTTTAATAATTCAGAAATATATTGGGGAATGATTTATTGTTCAGCTATAATTCGTAAATCGTATCCACGACTAGATCTTTCAAAATTCGTTACAAATCAGTCTTGGGCTTGACATTCGACGATTTAATAAATAAACATACAGGGTTTGTAACGTGTTAATGTTACAATAACGAATGTTATGTATTTGCATGCATGCAGGCGATGCATAACCTCACAACTTACATAACCTATAAAAATAGTTGTTGCATGGTGTATTGCTTAAAATTACATCACATTATATTTAGATATAGAAGTTTATATATCTACGTTGACAGTTTCGAGAAGTTTCAGAATTGTATTTGAGTTATGGGATTAAATTTTTTTACGTATATCTTTAAAATGTGTTTTAACCTAACCACAAACATGGCGATATGTATTATTAATAAACCTAGCGTGATAAAAATATATTTTACACAGGCGGTTCGGACATTGGAGTTTGCATTTTGTACGCAAAACTTTCAGTGTCTTCTTCGATGGTTTTGCCAAGGTCGGACCTTTGAATCGCATCTTCTTGCGGCGTTGAACGTGATGCGCGTGCTTTGCTTGTTGGAGTTCTGCTAATTTTCTAGAATTGATACAAAACCAAAAAACACGTTTAACTGCGTTGTTTTTGCAGTTTCGAGAAACTATTTGCTAATCCTTGTAGCGATATAGTGATTAATCATAAATCTTTATCGTATTATTATACTGACACGTGGGATTAACATTACGCAAATAGTTAATCTTTTAATATTTTAGTTTTTTAATGAAATAACTTACTGTTGGCGACAGTCGATGAATAATGCGATGAGAAACATGATGATAATTATAGCCAAGGCACCAAAGACAATCATAACCAAACCCCAGACGGTGCCATCATCTTCCAAGTATTTATCATTCGGCATCGTCGAGGTTAACGGTGAATCCATTGATTCTGTAATTAAAATTTTAATTTAACAACAACAACGTTAATATTGCGTTTGTTTTGTTTGTGTTATATCACAATCAATTCGTGCAATGTTTTATTCATTTGCTCATTCGGATGTTTGCCAATTTAACAACGCAGTTTATGTTTGTATTGCAAATTCAAGTATTGTCGATTTGTCGATTGTTGATAAGTAATTAGAAAGTGAAGTGCAGTAATGTAGATACGATTATTTACATAGTTGTCAGCGTGAGCAAGGTCAGATACTGTCTGCAAATATATAATTACTATAAATCACGTTTAAATGCAAATTTCTCATATTGTTGGTTATGTTATGCATACGTATTATTCCCGAATTATATACGAGTGTTTGTCATTGCATCATTTATTGTGTAGTGTAGTGAAATGAAGGGCAATCGACATTGTTTACTCAGCAAACAAAAAGTTTCCAATTGCACTTGAATTCTCCGAGTTCATTCCCCATTATTTCGTTAGTGTTTACCGATGATCAATACTATCATGTTTGTTAAAGTATAGACAACCAACGTGACAGTTCTTCAATTCTTTTTATTTTGTACGCGTTTTAAGTTTTATTTCATGAATAAATGCGTCAGTTCACAATTCAACAAACTCATGTCTCATATTTTCGTGCGTCATGCCATTATCAATATGAAAACGATAAAAATATCGAATATTTAACCGCCTACTAAAAATGAATGAAAACTAACCTCAAACGCGATAGCGCAACAAGTAAATTCAAATAAATCATCATGTAGTTTTGTATCAGTTCTAATATCAATGTTCATCCGCATATTTGCCGTGATAACCACAAATATTTGATAAAATCATCGCTGATAGTTATCCGTATCAAAATTCGCACTATTTCCAGTGAAACAATGAAAAAATAAAAAATAAAAATCGTTTACAAGTAAATACCGCCGATTGAATGCGAATTATCAAGTTAACAACAGCCGTAGTTACTGCAATTGTTGGTACGTGATGTTTGTTGTTTGTTAATGCGGTGATTTCAGCGAGAGTGGAAAGTTTCGCGGCGACCCACATACAAATATGCATCGATATTGATAAATTAAATCATAATATAAATTTGCAGTTAAAGTTTATGCTGATTTTAAACTGAAAAATTGATAATTTCTGATTTTCATCAAGTAAATCTATAAATACACGAAGATCAAGTTCAAATCTTGCTGGGATTCATTTTAATACGAAGATTATCAGTGCTTTAATAACGTTAGTCATTAAATTCGGTATTATTCGGGGATAAAATGATAAAAACGAATTTATCATCCAAAATAACATGTTTATATTAAAACTGCTGATCGTGTGTTGGTTTAATAACTTTGTTTATTATTAATATTTATTTTACAATAAATAATAAATAAAAACGATGGAAATTTACACGTACGGTGTTGCTAGGGTGGTCTAACCTATGTTCTGTACTTGTACAGCAACTCCAGCATAGAATTTTGAAAATTTTGAATTTTTAGGGTTAAAAATCATTAATTTTAGGTTAAAAAAATTATAATCTCTACGATTTTAAACGTATTTTACGTTCGTGTTAATAAAAATCACAAATTCGCTTTTTTTCACAATTTTTTAAACAAATTTACAAACCGTCTAACTAAGTACTAGATTTACTTTCTCTAAATATAAAGAGATATTTCTTAGAAAATTTAAATAAATTGTCAAAATGACAGCACAATAGACTTACCATCAATCCATTGTGGACTTCCGTTCGCCAATTGATTTTCTATTCCTAGCGCTCGTTCCATTTCGCCGAGTAGCACGACTGCACCGCGGAATTAAATGCGATTAATTTGTTGCTATCACAGTCACACTTTGCCCGCACCAACTTGTCTACTTAAACTTGTATATTTAAAGTATTTAAATGTAATCAATCAATGTATTAGTACTAGCAACATTTGAATTCATGCTGTTTTAGTTAAATGACATTGAAACGCACGTGTTGCACACTTTTGACGTCCATCACAGGCAAACTACAGATGATTCAGTTCCGTATTCGTGTTTGTTATAAATTATTAGATTATTACCGCTGGTAACACTTGTTTTAATTAAATTACATTCAAGTTATATAAAGTGTAATTGCATTCACTTTTCTTTTGTGTTTTTTGTTGCTTTTGTTGCCTGTTGAATAGTTTAGTGTTCGGTCGTGGTGAATCAGTGAATGTGCAACAATACAACTTAGGTAGTTGAGCAGTGAGTGAACAGTAAGTGAAACTTTTCACTTCTCGCTTCTCGCTACCAGCGTAAATGGTTGAGAAGCGAAGCGAGGAACCACCGCACAACCGACGAACTGCTAACGACTGACAACCGAATTCTGATGGTCATAGTTAAGTTGGCGCTCAGTCGAGTTGACTGAGTACTTCTACCACAAACGATGATTCGACCGTTTTCAACTGACGTGTCGTGTCTTCTTGGTAACACTACTTTACTTTTCCTCTGCACTTTTAGTCTACTGTGATGTTTGCTACGCTTGATCTAATCTACCATGGTGAGGTCAATCGTGATTTTTGAATATTTTTACTTGAAATAAGGCTAAAATGTTGTCTTTGAGTGTTTTATGTTCTTCCGGTTGGTATAGAAACCTCGAAATTTAATATAGGGTGTTTTAATACTGAATTTTATCTTAAAATATTGTTTATAATTGGATTCTATTCGTCTTTGACATAGATTATTAGGTTTTATGCTTGTTCTTGAAGTGATTATAAGATATAATGTGTTTATTATGTTTATTATGTTTTTTAACATACGTAGACGTGTTTTGAATCTTTTTGAAGCGTTTGTAATATGTGTAATCACGTATGCGGTGCTGAAGGATGAGAAATGAGAAGCGAGAAGCGAGAAACGAGAATCTATACACTAGAACATACACAAACATCCGTACCACCCGTACCAGTCGCTACTATTCATAGAAGCGTTTTTATGCTTGCATTCAACTTCAATCAATATGAAATATATAACCGGCATAATTAAATAATTAAAGCAAAATACGATAGGAGTGTTTGTTGGGTTTTTCTATGCAAGCTGTATTATGTTCGGTTGATAATTTAGTAAAAGGCGAATGTAAAATGGCGAATTTATATTCTCTAACGCCATCTGTCAACTTAAAATGGAAATGCAAAGAACGTAAAAGAAAGTGAAAATAAAAGGGATTACAGCCTTTTCTAGTTCTGTTATCATTACTACTGTTGTGATCCATGGGTTAAATTGATTTTATTGACTGATCTATAGTAACTAATATATGGAACTCAAGGCAAAAAATGTTATTTTTCTCATAATTCAAAAAATTGCCTGCAAAACACAACGTTTCTATAATATAAAAATGAATCGCAAAATGTGTTGGTAAGCGCATAACTCAACAACGCCTCGACCAATTTGGCCAATTCTTTTTTAAACATGTTCGTTGAAGTCTAAGGATGGTTTTTACGGGGAGAAAAATTCTAATAATGGCCCGGAACACCCTAAATATAGCCCTTTTCTATAGAATAAAAGTTGGCATTGAGATTCAATCATAGTTATAGTTAAATAGTTGAATCCGAGATGGCGCGCTGAAGTGCATTATTAGCAATTCTTTATATAATTAATTTCTTTAAAATAAAATTGCGAATCTTCTTGATAGAATTGTCACATACTATGTCTAGAACAAGAGAGTAAAAATAAATTACATTTTTATTAAACACGAAGTCGTGGGCAAAAACCAGTAAGAAATAAAAATAAAGCAATTTCTGATTTTTTATTTTTATATATTAGGTAAAGACATTCACCTTTTGAATTCTTAGAAAATATCTTGAAATGCCTCTTAAAAACCGCTATTTTTATATTTCTGCAAATTTAATATCTTGACGCAGAAGTATATTAATCAATCACAGCTTATAGAAATGATATTCATCTTAATCAGGTATTTTTATAACTCCGAAACATTAATCCATTCTAATTAATCTGATAATATTCCCTGAATTATGATATATTTAATTACATTTCCATTAATTACTTAAGATTACTTGAAACTTATTAAAATTTTATTTTTAACTATAAATGTACTTTACAATCCACAATAGTATTATTCCTATAAACTTTAAAGCCTAGGATTATTAGATTATTTACAAAATTTTGTTTTACAAAGCGAATTTGGTTGTTAAATCATAAAATGCTCCAAATATTCCTAATATTACTCTTATCAAGCCTTTTACTTAAATATGTACTTGCAAACTCGTCTTATATGCGACTTAGGAAAGTACTAAATTTATATTGCACATTGTTCCATATAATTAAAGCTTTTATTTCAATTAATTCCAATCAATCTGAGTCATTTTCGAGTATCAATCAAATATTCGAAGCGAAATTCTCGTGAAATTCACTGTTTTTATTTATATAAATAATACAAATAATAAATAATCAAATAATCGCATCCGTTGAGTTAATAATTTTGTTATTTTGTAATATAAAATGAATCGCAAAATCTGTTAGTAAGCGCATAACTCAACAACGCCTAAACCAAATTGGCCGATTATTTTTTTTAAATGTTTGTTAAAGTTCAAGGATGGTTTTTACGCCAAGAAAAATTCGAATAATTGTCAGGGAAACCTCTAAAGACAGCCCTTTTCTATAGGATAAACGTTGGCATTGAGATTCAATCATAGTTATAGTTATATTGTTGAATCCGAGATGGCGCGCTGAAGTGCATTATTAGCAATTCTTTATATAATTAATTTCTTTAAAATAATATTGCGATTCTTATTGATAGAATTGACACATACAATGTCTAGAACAAGAAAGTAAAATCAAATTACATTTTTATTATACACTACCGGGACGAAATCGCAGGCAAAAGCTAGTTTTGTAATAAATTAAATATTTCATGTGTTGCACATCCGAAAAAACAAAACACAAAACTTGTTTAGTATTTTGAGCAAGAACAGTAGACTGTTGACATGTTGCGTAGTCGATTTCATGTTCTAACTTTACTATTAACATTTCTTAATGACACTGTTACTGATTACGGCGTGTAATTAGCTTATCTATAGCCTTTGTAGAATTTGTACGCTTTGTATGCGTCGTATCCATGCAGGATGCCCACTATTCCACCCAACATCTGCAAACAAACACATGATTACAATTAATTAACATTTTTTACAGTGTTTGAGTTGCGGTATAAACACCGAACACGTGTCTTAATGTCGCCAGTGACGTAACAGAATTCATATTCATTTAAAAACATTCGACGATAAAAGTTTATTCATTCAAATGACAAGTTATGAACAATATGAACAATCAATAAACTTTATTAAACTCCATTAGAGTATTCAGAAGTTCTCCGAACCGATTACCGAACCATTGATAACACTTGAAACGTATTTAAACACTTTAAATCTAAGTGTCAACGTCACAGACAACATCAGTATGGTCATTAATAAATGATTAAGATAATTGTTTAATAATTTATAGTTGAGTGTAGTTGAAACTTTTATAAATTAATAAATTATTACGTGCGATGTGATATGGCGGTTTTGTATTCATTAAATGTAAATCAGCACTTGGAGACATTATTTAATCTTGGTACAATTTTTGTTTTGTTTTTATTTGAGTAGTATTGTAACGCGAAACGCGAGAGAAGCTGTAACATTGCGATTGCATGTAGAACAAGTGATAAGTAGCTGTTTTATAGATTTTAATCATTAGAAGAATTATTATGTAGATATTTATTGTTTTATCGAGTGGATTCGAAATATTTTTGATAAAATTTTTGAATTTTTGAAAAATTCACGGTTTAATGTACTGGACTCATGATACATGTGTGTTATGAAAGTTGCCTATGATAAAAACAAAACTTTCAGTTCAATTCCTGGGTAAAATGTTAAAAGTATAAATATTAGATAATAGAAGTTATTTATTAATACTATTAGGAATTTGTTATAATACTGATAAGGTGTAGTATCTTATTTTGGTGTAATACTTACATATGCAGCTGACATTGCAGGATAAACTTGAAAATAAGGCACGATTATGTATTGAGGATACAAAAAGGTCGTCACAGCGAAAGCGAGATAAAAACTCGAGCTAAGATAACTGAAAGATGCCATTGCATTAAAGAACAGTTCCTAAAAGATTAATTAATTAATTAAATAGTTATCTATGTTTTTGTTTATTTTTATATTATTACGATACTTACAAATAATGATTGTCGAATCAAATTAAACGAATTCGTTGAGAATATATAACAGACCAAAAGTAGAAAACTCGTCATTAATCCCCAGGAAACTGTTGTTAGGAAACCATGATAAGCTGTACCCATTGTAGCTGCATAGGGAAGACCAAAATTTATTGCTAGACTTTGACAAAATGATGCTAGAATCTTTAAAGAACAAAAAATAATTATTTTTAATATAACTGCAAAATATTTATATTTTATAAGATATTTTATGTTGAATTACTTACAACTTGAACAATTTTTAATATTCCATCTTCAGATCGTACAAATCCTGTGTTTAAACACGTGAAACAACTGCAGCAGCAACAATTAATTCCTGTTGATGGTGCGTTTGTTGCTCTTGGTGAATTTGCCATTCGAATAATTGGTCCTCGATTTGGTGAAGCCAACATTTTAATCACAATTTAATTATTCTAACTTTTAAACTTTAATTTGAATTCTCTTCCCTTGAATGTGTGTTCTGCTCTGCAGACACGAGCCAAACTGTTGCAGGCTGCAGGCTGGAATAGTTTCATCTCGCTTGCAGCTTCCTTCAGCCTATATTTGGGTTGAATTCTGAAAGCTTCAGCTCTGCAGGAGGTAAATGTGTCGCTCGTGCCATTCACACGCGTGCGTTGCGTTTTTATTTCAGGGTGAATAAACACTGCAGGGTGAGACATACAAATTACAGTTATAAATAGATAGCATTTGAAAGTTTAGTCTCGCTGCAGGGTTTTGTGCATTTCATTTTGATGATGTGGTCGGTAGGGTCGTCAACGTCGTCAATGCCTGCCATCCAGCAGAAGCGGTGTGCTATTTTTGTACATTTATTGCTTGTCGCGTCATCAACGACAAACGCACATTCAGCATACGTATAATTAAATATCCTGCTGGGGAATTTTTTGCAAGTGAATGCATTGCTAAATTTATTTAATTGCTGAAGTGTATTAATGGTTGCATATATTAATGTTAAATGAATAGATGTGAAGTTAAGCGTATTAAATTTCATTTAATCTATAATATGAGAATGAATTGCAAGATCTGTTGGTAAGCGCATAACTTAACAACGCCTAGACCAATTTGGCCAATTCTTATTTTCAAATGTTCGTTAAAGTTCAAGAATGGTTTTTACGGCGAGAAAAATTCGAATAATCGCCGGGAAAACCCTAAAGACAGCCTTTTTCTATAGGATAAAAGTTGGCATTGCGATTCAATCATAGTTATAGTTAAATAGTTGAATCCGAGATGGCGCGATGAAGTGCATTATTAGCAATTATTTATATAATTAATTTCTTTAAAATAAAATAGCGAATCTTATTGATAGAATTGACACATACTATGACTAGAACAAGAGAGTAAAACCGAATTACATTTTTATTAAACACCACCGGAACAAAGTCGCGGGCAAAAGCTCGTGTTTTAATAAAAACGTTTGGTTTAAAATGTCGTTAGTGTGCTTTCCCCCACTACTTCTTGCGGGTAGACCTGAGGAATAGAGTAGTGCGTGAGTCGTTTAGCAGTTTAGTTTCAGTTTTTTTAGGTTAGATTCTTTTTCTCTTCTCGGTTCTTCAGTTTTCTTGCGGTTTCGAATGGAAAAATAACGTTTTCTTTGATTGTCGTTCATATAACGACGTAATTAATATTAATTAATATTATTAATACTACTCAATTGCTTAAAAGTGATAAATATACCGTATAAAATAAAGAATAAATTTTGAATTAAGCTGATTATTGTAATAAAACATATTTTATGGTTGGAATTTCACTAGAACCATAAAATGATTTAATAGTTAATAAATAATACGTTTTACGTTTATAAATATTGTATATTGAATGAACATTACAACCGCACATTTAAAATAAATAAATCATAAACAAGATTAGTTACAATTACTACAAATATAGATTAAAATTTACAATATTCCAATTATATACGTCTAATAATTGTTATACACATTTTTTTATATAAATTTGATAAATAATTTCGATTGTAGTTAATATTCTGCATATTTTCGAAGACATTTAATACAATTTTTCCATTAATTGACTTTTTATAACTTTTAAATCAAAAATTCATAATTTATCAACAATATAAACATAACTTATATATAATTAAATACAAAATAAATTTATTAAGCTGTTAGAACACATAGTTTTGTCAAATTATCAAAATATTGCTGTTTTATGCTCCACATTCTATTGTTTGTAGTATTTATACCCGTACGTCACTTGCAGATATAATCTCAATAAGTTTATAAAAAAATATGTCTGTAAAAATTTGTAATTTGTAATTTTTAAGCGTAAAGCAGTTTATTTATGATGAGTTTTAAGTCCTATAGATAAATATTTTCTTGCTTGCTTGTATAAAGTAAACTTGGTAAAAAATACATGGTAAAATTCAGGCACATTCAATTCTTATTAATTTTAGGGTGTAAATTTAAGTTTTTTTTGTTTGGTTTACAAACCACGGTATGATTTGCGCGCAAAATATGCGCTGAGAACGTAGAGGATGCTGATGACCAAACCAATAACCTAAAACAAATAAAAATATGCATGGTTTTGTGTTTTGTGTTGAACATATGCAACTAAACTTACACCAGCAGCCATGTACGGCTCATATTCGCTGTAGTTTTTATTCCATCGATTCACCTCGACAAGGAAGGTTACACTGGCGGCAATGTACATAATGGCAGCTGCCGTATGATAAACAACTTCCTAAAATTCATAAAATGTGTTTAAAATAAATATTTTTAAAGAAAAAATAAACTATAATACTTACAAAAATAGTTTTGGATATAATCGAAGCGGTTGAAATGGAAATTATGCACGAAACTAGAATGAGAAACGTGCCGACGAGGAAAGTCACCGCCATTAGCAGATAAAAAGTTTCTGCGGTGTGCGAAACAATCCTCGCTGTTCTATAATAGTAGGAAATCAATCCTACGACGACTATTCCCAATAGCTAAAAGTATACAAGAAAAAACCTGTAGATTTGGTTGCCTATACTAATCATACACAATAACCACGAATATACATTGCATTTAAATTTACTTTTACTTAAATTAGTCGTTGTCGTAATAATTTAGGAATCTCAATGCTGATTTCATCAATAAACAATAAACAATTTTATGGAAATTTATTTCGCTCCGGGCAAGGTGTAAGAAAATGATACGTGACTTTGAAATTCAATGAAATTGAAATTAATTACAATATCTTACGATTTATTTATTATTTCTCCGTCAATATCAATATTCATGTATAAATTTTATTGTTTTCTCTTCCTCTACGACGAGAAAGATGCTTCCAGACGGGTAAATACTCAAAAATAAAAAAATATCTGTCTCGTGATATCATTGAATAAACAACATTCTTATGAGATCACTATGTATTCCTTGTTTATTGTCGTCATCGTTTCTCGGATGAATTATCACATCATCGACTTGATCATCGTCATCTTTGATGATTTATGATGCGATTTAATAATGTTATCCTTACTAATATTATAAATGCGTATGTCCTGAAGTTTATCGTGCTTTCACGCAAAAACTACTTAACAGATCATCATGGAAATTTGTACACATATTCTTAGTGGTCCCCGAATGGTTATAGGCTACTTTTTATTTAATAAAAATAATTATTTTTTTAAATAAAATAAGGAAATTGTTTAGTCACTAATACCTCTGCATCTGGTTATTTGACTACTTTAACGCCATCTAGCATTCCAGCAATGAAGCTCACACCTAAGTACTATAGTACCATCACACTGTATTACCGACAGCTACGTCAACATCAAATCCGTACACATATTCTTAGTGGTCCCCGATGGTCCCCGAATGGTTATAGGCTACGTTTTATTTAATAAAAAAATTATTTTTCAAATAAAATAAAGAAATTGTTTAGCCAATAATACCTCTGCATCTGGCTAATTGACTACTTTAACGTCATCTAGCATTCCATCTAAAATTTAAAACTTTATTGCATGTAGTAATTTTTTCACATAGATAATCCTAGCCAAGCAGGGAAATATACATTCTTTCTATCATTCCGCTTCAACTATGTATAATGATTTCTAATATTTATTTGATGGATTCAACGCGAGCGAAGCCGCGCGTTAAAGCTAGTTTCTTAATAAATACAAAAATAACACATTTTAATGTATGCAACTTATTATTATTCCAATGATGTTTACTACGCATGCGCAGTAATGAGCCAAACAAATACCAACTAAATATATGTAGTTTCTCGAAAAAATCAAATGCATTTAATAGTTTTGTGTATAAATGGCGTCCAGCGGTGATGGCGACGGCGGGTGGGTGTTTATTTAGGTCATTCGCGGCATAAAACAAACGTGAGTGTTTACACGAAACGACATAAAAATAGCACGCGCGCTGTTTTCACCAAACCAGACACACACGCATCACAAGCATTCCCGAATTTTATTTCTTTCTCATCGCTTTTATTGGTTGCGGAAACTAATGCTATTTTCATTAGATTGATTTTTATTTGATGAAGAATTAAACTGCAAATTTCTCAATTCATCTGACTTAAAATATGCAGAACGTTGCTGGAAATTGCGCGCGCGCGTCCTTAACGCATTAAAGCTGCTTAACGACGAGTGTGGCGCAAGAAATGATATCATCGACTGATTTTTTCAAAGTTTAATGCAGTGGCATCATCAAATACATTAAAATCATACCGAATGTTTAAAATCATCAAAATTTTAACTAAAACTAAGCATTTTCTATTAATTTTCATTAATTAAATGTAAAAGTCTCAACATTTTACATTTGTAACTATTAAATTGTATAATTGATTGCCTATATACATAATATAAGTAACAGTATTATGTATTTCTATTTATGCAACAACCACTAGAGTTATTTTAGTACCGATTATGCATGTTAACTTAAACAATCGACGATTGGTAAGCAAAATAACACGTTCGATCGTGTCATGCCAAATACGACAATGTCGACGAGTTCTTCGTCGAGACTGGGTCAATGTCAACGCATAACGCAGACATTACAATTCACAACAATTACGTGTTTTATTTTGGCAGTATTTTTGTTAAACTTTAGAAACTGCATTCCACACTTTAGAAAACTTAAAATTTTGTGTATTTGTTTACCTACATTAAATTAATAGAGTTTAATTGAGGTTACTTACGGTTTGGAAGAGTTTTAATAATCCAGGCCATGTTTTCAAATACCCTGTGTTGATGATAAGAGCAGAAGTGGTTGTTGTCGTTGTTGTTCTTGTAACTGTCACTGAATGAGACATTTTGACGTCTGCAACATAAAAAATGTCAAAAATATAACATAACCACGTTTTTATAATATTTTAATGGATATTCCTAGTTTTCAGCTAGTTTTATGACGGACTAAATTTAGACGTTGAGGAAAATATTGATTTTTGCTATTTCCACACGTCTCTGACTCATATTTGATAAAATAAAAAGTAACTCGAAACCACTTTTGATTTATTTATGCATTCAACCGTTTTCTTTATTTGTATTTGATTCTCTTATCAATAAATATCAGTATAAATATTTTACAAGTCAGATTACTTACGTTATTTCAACTTTACGATGACTCACACTTGTAAACTCCTTTTCGGTGTTTCACACAATTATTCTGAATTTGCGTGGTGCGTTATCAGTACTTCCAGTCGCAACTGAATCACATACGCGAATGAATGAAGTGGAATGATTCGCTAGTCGCGACGAAATCGACTCATTTCCCGCAGGAGGAGAAGGAGGAAAACCTTCATTCGCGAATCACTCTCTCGGCTCTTTTTTATGTTGCTTGGACTCCCTCCATCGTGAAAACAAGATGGTTGCAGAGCGCGCTGGCAGTGCATGTCTGTGAGTCAGATTGGTCAAGTTGTTCAAGTGTTTCATCGATTATTACGTTATGTTTTTTGTTTTGGAAACAAACAGTATAGCCGCGCCTAGAATCCACGCACGATGAGATATTTTTAAAAGTGCACACTATAGTATTATGCTAACATGCGTATTAGGCATTCACAGTAAACCCACGACGAGGTGAATTATGTTTACACGTTTAGATTATAATTGTATTACGTGATTGCTGTATGTAGGTTGATTTTATGGATGAATTGAATAAAATTTCGAAATATTTAGACTGAAATATCGAAAAATTGAAACTAATTTGATTTATAATGACTTTTGACTTGTTTTTTTAATTAATTGGAAACCACTAGACTAATTGCGGTTACAAATTAATTGCATTTTGAGGGAATACCAATGGAAATTCCTAATTTTAAGTTTAATTTCCGTTAAAGTTAGATTTTCTTTATATTGTAAGTTTAATATAGGCAACCAAGTATACACTAAAACAATACCAAATGTTATGAATTGGAAATATTGACTTTAACATGAATATTAATGTTTGACGCAATTCTACGGTTGTAAAACTAATTTACACACTGCATCAAAGCTAAATTAGTGGAAAATGTCAAAACTGGAAATATTATCAGTAAAATATGAATTTAAGCATATTTCACTCTGTTTAGTATGTGACTACCTAAAATAACATCACATAAATGTTTATAAACTTTTATTTATTTAAAAACATAAAAATTTGCCATTATTAGTACAAATCAATTTATTTTTATTCTGATTCATTCATCGGATATTTAGATTATGCAATAACATCAAACGTATTTTTGTAACTTATTAATAACTTCGTTTTTTTGCATTTAAAGCCGTACTTCCTTTCCTAATGACTCACAAAGTACACGTCTTGCTGTTACTCTACGTTTACGTCCATGCGCCTTAACAATTTAATAAAATAATCTCTTTTTATCTTAACTCGGGTACAAGTACAAAATCTGTATATAAATTACACGCGTTTACAGTGATCTTTTAAACTGCACAACAATCGACAATGTGAATATTTTATAGAAACATGGTGTGAAAACATTAAATTAACATAGCTTTAAAACAATACAATTCAATACAGTATAATATAAAATACAACTAGAGTTTCCTTTTGTGTTTTTGCAACGTACTAAATCAACTTTATAACATATTGATATTTCGATACTTTTTGAATGACTATATTGAACAATTTCAGTCATCACGGTGATTTCTAGGTGCTTATTTTAATCTTTAAATATTTTGTATTTGTATTGTTTCACGGTTTGACACATTGCGTCGGCATTGAAATTGAGTTGCGCTCAAAATTCCAATTGATGTTTGCGGTTTTTGCGGTTGCTGGATTATTATTGCGGCGTCCGCGTGCTTTTCCATTCGATGTAGAGGAGATAGGCACCGAAACCGTACACCAACGTGTTGAACAATCCAAAACACTAAACAATACAAAAAAATATTTATATGAAGTTTAAATTAAATGTTATTATGGTTGCCTATAGTTTTTACACTATACAACCGCATGTGGTGGATTAACCTAAAATTTTTCTTCGTGTGATCATGAAACGACACAAAAATTTATATAAACTAAAATATATAAGAATATAAAAATAATCTTACGCCTGCTGCTAAGTTAACAGCCCGGTATCTTGGATAAGCTGGTGTCCACACAGCCAATTGAACGATGAACGCAATCGCGTACAAAACAGTGCAGATTCCTGTATTTACCAGTTCCTAAAAGTAAGATTACCGAAATTATACGTGTTGTTATCGTTATTTTATTTTGTTTTGTTTGTTTGCTTACCGATAGTAGCCAGTCAATGTGAAGATTTAGTGCTTCGCGAATACCCAGCAGGTAAACAAACGTCCAGATGAGCGTGCCAATGAAACTGATTGTCACGACGAAGAGGAACCAGTGTGTGCCTGACAGATACGCTGGAGAAGCCAACGACATGCAGATTATTCCAAAGACCTGTAAGTAAAAAACATTTACACTATTCTAAACGTTATGAACAAAGGAAATGAATTCAAATTATGATCAACAAACGCACAAACGAAACGGAATGAAGTAATAAAATAACTGTTTTGGTTCGCATCGGCGAGCATACTAATTTCGCTACGGTTTGCTGACGCACTTGAGCGACGAAAATAAATTGTTTTAAAGCATAACCTACTTTAATATTTAAGGTTATGTTATGTTTAGGCGTTATGTTATGTTTAGTTTTGGTACGAAGGTGTATGTGAAGTTGCATACATTCCAATGAGTTTCTAAAATCATGATCATTCCTCTTTAGGAATTATCCTCACATCTCTCAGTCGATGTGAAAAAGAAATTAAAATCGACGCTCGTTTTGGTTTGGTTCACTTTTTCGACGCTTCGATACGCCGAATACGAATAGCCATTATGCGTAAGTCGCGTTGATCGGTGCCATTCGAGTTGGTTGACCTCTTCGGCGGCCAGCTGCAGAAAACAACACCTTGGCTATACTTGGCCACTTATCGACCGGGCGATTTCCAAGTTAGTCGAGTCGACGACGCCGCCGACGGTGAAATCAATCTGGTCAAAGTCAAGCGAGCGGCCAATGCACAGGAAATGAAAGAGTTTCATCCGTGATATATGTTTAACTGCACTCAATTTGCTTTACGGAGTTAAAAATGCATTGATTGCTGAATTACAGGTGTGGTACTACTCATTACACGTCGTTACAGTTCATATAAAGTATTATACAGTACATTGCAGTAATAAATACGAAGAAAAATGAAAATATATTAAGCCGTAGGCAACTTTTATTACATTTAAGTAGTAAAATGAGTATAAATTGAGTTAAAATTTGATTTTGTTGTGACCAGTATATTTCTTAATGGCTGTTATTGTTGTTATTGTGGAACTACATTCTTTCGCGTCGTAAACATCGCGATTATCAACCGGAAGTCGATCGGCAGCAGCCGGAAGCTTCCGAAATGGGTAATCAAGCGTGACACGCAAACATTTATCCACGAGTTAATTATTAGTAATGGCTATCACTCAACGAACCTTTCAAGTAAAATATAGTCTATATTTATAATATAAAAATGAATCGCAAAATCTGTTGATAAGCGCATAATTCAACAACGCCTCGACCAATTTGGCCAATTCTTTTTTAAAATATTTGTTAAAGTCCAAGGATGGTTTTTACGGCGAGAAAAATTCGAATAATTTTCGGGAAAACACTAAAGACAGCCTTTTTCTATAGGATAAAAGTTGGCATTGAGATTCAATCATAGTTATAGTTAAATAGTTGAATCCGAGATGGCGCGCTGAAGTGCATTATTAGCTATTCTTTATATAATTAATTTCTTTAAAATTAAATTGCGAATTTTATTGATCGAATTTTTACTAAAAATAAATATGAGTAATATATGCAACCAATGACACATTTTTTTGTTTCTAATGACTACCTAAGTCAAATACCTAATAGGTAGGCAATTTATATTAACATATCTTAAAGGCAAAACCTATTTCAATGAATTTTATTTTCCACTTTCACATTTAATAACTATTTACGTTTACTAATTGAATATTGTCTATTGGGTTGCCTATACACGTATGTAATTAATGAAATGATTCTAAAAAACAGATCTAGGTTAGTGTGATACACGTTGAAATTTAACTGATCTTGAACTTGATACGTGCGGTGAATATCAATTTTGATCTAGATTTCATTCTGTCAACTCAAAAAACAGTTCCTATATTTTTTCATTTTATTTTTGTTATGTCTTCCGAAATGAATGACTCGTTTGAGCGTTGTGCGTCTCGCAATCTCAGTATTTAATTGAACAAACTCGAGAAATCGTAAAACGTAAGCTGCACTTGCTCCTTAATCCACCGTCATAACAAAAAAAAAAACGAGACTTAAAAAGTAAAAAGCGTGAGTAATGATGAGCGATTTTCGTGTCTCAACAAATGAGTATGGGCACGCATGGTCGCCACTCGTTTCACCCACGCACAATACGTATGTATGTTATACAAACTACTCACACATTTTGATATAATTTAGAATGGTTTGCCAAGAGTGCCAAGTGTGCCAAGAGATCATTTTCGCTTTCATCGTTAGTATTGGTGGCACTGCTCGTATTTAGTTTCAATTCTTCTGCTCACAATCTAGATTCCAGATTGTTCTCAGTGATGTGCTCTAAATATAGATACATATAAGCAAAATGGCGGAGAAGGCAAGATTTGTATCACCATGTTTGGTCGGCGGTCGTGAGTGTAGGATACAAATAAAATAAAACATGAATAACATCATAATATGGTTATATCTGTTTTCAAATTGAGATTTTGTGAAGGTGGGTGGAAATTAATTCATGACATAATTACTTAAGGACACATTATTACACACTATAATATAAAAATTAATCGCGAAATCTGTTGGTAAGCGCATAACTCAACAACGCCTAGACCAATTTGGCCAATTCTTTTTTTAAACGTTCCTTAAAGTCCAAGGATGGTTCTTGCGACGGGAAAAAATCGAATAATTGCCGGGAAACCCTAAAGACAGCCCTTTTCTATAGGATAAAAATTGGCATTGAGATGCAATCATAGTTCTAGTTAAATAGTTGAATCCGAGATGGCACGCTGAAGTGCATTATTAGCAATTCTTTATATAATTAATTTCTTTAAAATAAAATTGCGAATTTATTGAATTGATACATACTATGTCTAGAACAAGAGAGTAAAAACGAATTACATTTTTTTAAAACACTACCGGGACCAAGTCGCGGGCAAAAGCTAGTATATTACTAAAAATTGATTTTTTATATCTGCGGAATGAATTGTACTTTATTTTTTGAATTTTTAAATATTTTTGAGTGCAGAGGTAACATTAAAACTATTATGCAAGCTCTAAAGCTCTATAAATTTATTTTTATCGTTTTGAACATGAAATACAAAAGTTAATTTTGTTGGTTAGGTTACTTTTTAATTGCTTTTGGTTCGGATTACACACAAAAAAGCACAAAATACAATAAAAAGCTTATTTTTCTCTTGATACAAAGATAACCAATGATTTCTTAAAACTTATAATGTATGCAACCAATAATACGCATTTATTCGTTTCGGTCCATGATACATCAACAAACGTGTGAAATCTATTAGTCATTTCCCAATTGCAAACTAAAAATACTAAATGCTTTAAATTAATAGACATAAAGTTGTTTTCCACAGAATGAATGATTGCATTATTAAAAATATCACAATATTTCACCACGAAAACAAAATTGTGTAATTGGTTGCCTATATTACAATAATTAAACTTTCTCATCGGTATACTATAATATAATAAATATTTCTTATTTCTTTGTTTCGTTTCTCTGCATTGTTCAAATTCACTCGCTCCAAATGCGCTTCATTCAATGACTGATTCCAGCAAATGAATGAATGAACGAATACCGTTTGCAAGTTAAAAATGAAAACCGAATTATGATAAACACAGCAGAACAACACGAAACGTTTAACCTCAAATCAAATTTTAGAAACTTTTCACTTCACAGTTTTCTCTTTTATTTTATTTTCTATTTTTTTACTGAATAAATACAAAAAATAATAATTTAAAACAATGCCGAATCTATTTTGATGTTTTATGGCTCGTTAAATCTTTCAAACTCATCTCGACACTTTTAAATTTTATTTTTGGTGTCTTTTAAGCGACCTGCTAAAAATAACCGAATAGAAATAAAAAAATAAGAAAAGAAATTTGATATCTTGTTATTCGACTTTCAATAAAAGTACTTAAGTGACTACTACTTGGCAAACGTTGTTTGCAGAGTGCGTTTCATTTGTTCCCGTGGTCGTTTTTAGCGTTTGGTAACACGAGAGCAACGTACCGCTAGCCATGCATGCTAAAAATGTCCACATGTGAGTATTATACACGTATTGTGTATTATTCGCGTGCAACAAGTGAAAACATCAATGACCCATCTTCAGCGAAGAAATTTTACTTAAGCAAATGATATTTTTCGTGATTTATAACCTCTAAAATACGGAAGTATTATTAAAATTACATGAATACATGATTTAAGAATGCAGCGATGATGTAATCACACTCATGACATAACTGCTTGTTGCAACGTGTTTTTCCTTGATTTTTATTTTCGTCTTTACGTGTCCGCTGCGTTAAATCAAGTTAAAAATGCGTTTACTTCAACGTATTTAATTTGTCAACTAAGAATCTACCTATTGTTAGTTACCAAAACCTTGAGCAACACTTTTGTTTACGTTAATTACTTAATTCGTTAATTTCAGATAATTAAAACACGTAAAAACACTTTACTTCAAGTTTATTCAGTTGTTGCGTACTGATTGTACATTTGGTTGCCTATCTAAATAAGAATTTAATAATTATCTTGTAAACAAAACAGAAAAGACTTGTTGATGCGTAAAATGTGCTTGAATGTCAAATAGCGATTATTATGTGAATATCGTGCATGAGGTGCGGTGTGTTGTGACTCGCCGCCATTTTGTTTCCATTGCGAACACGCACAACAAGCGATTCGCCACGAACTCGCGCATGCAGCGCAATAAGTAATAAATTCATATCCTAACTCATTCGCGATTTTAAATTCAAAAAGTTTATACCAAGTGTTCCCAAATTTTAAAAATAAAAAGCCCAATAAATTAATTTTATTATTCAATGCAATAATTTTTATCACTCTGTGTTTATGTTATGCTTTTATTTGTGAAATGGTAAGTCCGTAATAAAACTTCCACGCGATTTATAAAACGCGAGTAGGCGAAAGGTAATTACTCGAATATTCGATTCACTCTCAAGCTTAAATACTTAAATTACTCGTTGTGCTTGCAGAGTCACAGATTGGCGTATGTCGCATGTGTGAGATGTGGCAACACTGGCAACGCATTCTTGCGCTCGCATTCCGCGCGTAGTTTTAACTGTTGAGTTAATTGCAAGCTAATCAATTCAATTCGAGGCGAGTTTAACGTCTAGACCTGCGAAACTTGTGCTAAAACGGTTCAAGCGTTGATCTCGTTGATCTTTTTATTGATTGAAATAAATAACTAATGAGTCATTATAATGCATGGGTGTAATTTGGGTTGTCTATCATCGAAGGAGTTATAATCATTATGGTTATTATTGTTTTATATGTTGCTACAGGTGGTTTTATGTTGAATTCAATAAAATTTATAGATTTATGAATATTGGATTAATATTATTATAGATAATAATGAGTAAAGTACTTGATCTACTTGAATAATGAGTGTATGTATATTAGGGTGTCCGTTATTTCCCAAAATGGATTTTATTTTTCAGACGCCCCCCAAACTTTTAGATTTTGACCTAAAAAAAAATATGAGACCCATTTCAGCCCTTAAAATTGATATTAAACCGTGCCTAAATCATAATCCTTTTCTCATTTAAATAACATGGGATTTCCTGACGTTTTGCATTTAATTTTTTATCTCCAAAGTAAATAAACCTACAGCTTCGACAGAGACATATTCTAATGCAAAATTTTACCCTCTACAAAAAAGATCTCTTTGGTTTTTTGCTTAAAAACATTCCGGTAAAAGTTATTTGCGATTAAAGTTATACACATAGTTTATAATCTCATTTACAGCAAATTCTAACTGCGCCACCTATAATCAATTGATCGAAAATAGAGTTTAAGTTACAATAATCGCGTATCGACAACGCGACTTAATCTTTGAATAATTTTTACAGGGTTGATTTTATCGAAAAAAGTATTCAAACCTTTTGTGTAGAGCGTAAAATTTCCAACAAAATATGTTCCAGCGGTATTTTTAGCTATATTTGTTCCGATAAAAAAAAAATAACTGTAAAAAGTGCAAAAATCCCATGTTATTTAAATGGGAAAAGGATTATGATTTAGGCACGGTTTAATATCAATTTTAAGGGCTGAAATGGGTCTCATATTTTTTTTTAGGTCAAAATCTAAAAGTTTGGGGGGCGTCTGAAAAATAAAATCCATTTTGGGAAATAACGGACACCCTAATGTATATGATGTCAGGAAACATGCGCGCCTCTTGCAGATATTTTGTAAGTTAGTAAATTGTGTTTTAACCTCTCATTCGTTTTTATCAATATCTATAATATAAAAATGTATTGCAAAATCTGTTGGTAAGCGCATAACTCCACAACGCCTAAACCAATTTGGCCAATTCTTTTTCTAAATGTTTGTTAAAACATCGTCGACAAAAATTCGAATAATTGCCGGGAAAACCCTAAAGACAGCCCTTTTCTATAGGATAAAAGTTGACAACGAGATTCAATCATAATTATAGTTAAATATTTGAATCCAAGATAGCGCGCTGAAGTGCATTATTAGCTATCCTTTATATAATTAATTTCTATAAAATAAAATTGCGAATCTTATTGTTAGAATTGACACTATCGGGACGAAGTCGTTGACAAAAGCTAGTTATCACATAAAATTAAGTTTTTACAATGTGTGTGACATCATTTTCGGCTACCGAAGTTTCTATACTTTCCACAAGTGTTGAAATATGTTTAAAACTACATACAAATTGTATAATTTTGAATTTTTGTTTGTAACCTTGAAATTTTGATGTGCAACACCGAAAAAACGGCAGGTATTTTAGTGTACATTATTTTATGCATTACATGACTACCTAATTTGTTTACTTTTATGTTATTTTTCGACGATGACCAGCGTTTGAACTTGACACAAGTTTGCAAGTATTTTTAAACATTACTAATACCAATAGGTCAATCAAGTGTGGTCACTGCTATTTTTAATTCTTACCGATAATAATTATTAAAAACACAATTTAAGTATAATATCAGTGGATTAACTCAATATTTTTGTTTCATTTCATTTTCAACTTTCAAAAAAATAATTTATTTTTTCCATGTGCTATATATTCTGTTGTGCCGGTTTAAAATTATTTGTGCAACACACGCGTCACAACGTAAAATATGTGGGCGCATAAATAAACCCACATTTTCGGAAATGTTTCGACGTTGCGTCGCGCCGTTCATATCCTGCATAAACAAAAAATGATTATTTCTTAAAATATGTGGGTTTTATTTAAATTAATGGCTAAACTTTTTTAGTGTTAGGCTGCGAGTAAAATATTTGTAAAATATTTGTAATAAACTGTCAGATGTCAAAAATTTACAAATATAAAATGGCTGATTTTATGTATTGAGTATATTTGCATAGTTTGCATACTTCTGGATCGTTTTATGTTTTTAATGCTTTTGATAGAGGATAAAACTCGTTGTGGCGTAGTGGCGGCTTGATCATTAGCACTATTAACAATATTAGCACTTGGCAATGCGTTGTATTAGGTGGACACTTAACTCCGCAGTGTTTTTATGTTTATAATTCTAATAATGTTTACGTGCAAGGTCATTCGAATGTACAATGCAGTAATAGTTGCATTCGCTACAAAACAAATAATAAACAAGAAGGCAGGTTTCATATTAGTACCTATGCATTACAATTTTTCAAAATTTAAATTATAGAGATTTTATTATATAACTTGCTTTTGCTAGCGATTTTATTTTAAAGAAATTAATTATATAAAGAATTGCTAATAATGCACTTCAGCGCGCCATCTCGGATTCAACTATTTAACTATAACTATGAATCTCAATGCCAAATTTTATCCTATAGAAAAGGGCTGTTTTTGGTGTTTTCCCGACAATTATTCGATTATTTCTCACCGTAAAAACCATCCTTGGACTTTAATAAACATTTAAAAAAAAGAATTGTCCAAATTGGTTTAGGCGTTGTTGAGTTATGCGCTTACCAACAGATTTTGCAATTCCTTTTTATATTATAGATACATAAAAGTATAAATTATGCATTATTAATTGTCTGCTCTATCTTAAAAAATTAAAATTCACCCATATCTCATATTATTTCGGAGTTTTAATTGTTTCAATACAATTTACTGCGAAATTTTATAGTTTTACTTTAAATTTTTGCCATAAAAAAATTAAAACTAAATTTTTAATCAATTTTTTCCATTGACCATTAAATTTTTTTATTACAAAAAAGCTTAATTAAACTTTAATACATTCCTAAGAAATTTACCGCATTACAATGTCAATATTAAGCTTGAAGTGATCACAAATGTCGCATCGCTTGCGTCTCATCAATATGCAGCGATGTCGATATCACTATCATCATTACTCGAATACCACGAACGGCGGAGTATGCGAAGCGTACAGAGACTCGACGAATACCGAATGGGCTAAGTAAGTGTAAATAATACATTAGCAACAGGCACACGAGTCCGCCGAACGAACGTGAGTGCGACTCGCTGAGAATTAGGTTTCCATCACGCATCTGTCTCTCTGACAACTTTAGATTCTTAGTATCGACACGCTTCGATGGCACAACACACTATTTTACATTACACAATAAGAAAATCTAATATCTTATTACGAAAAATGTTGAATAATTGTGTATTTACACAGGTGTGCGAGAAATTGTTGAGTTCACCACACAGGAAAAATTTGTTTCGGAGTAAAATTATATTAAAAGAGTAAAAATGTGTTTTTCAAAGGATTAAGTTTTTATTTGAGAAATTAAACAAACCGGTGCAATGAGAATGAGAATAAGAATGAATATGATTAGTATAGCGTTCGGTATTTATACCGCAAGTCAAACATTACGAGTTTTATGATCAAATATTGAAAATTTTTAGTTTGGAAAAATTTGAGCAAAAAATTACAAGACTTTTATTATTATAAAACAATGATAATTTTCAATATTCATTTTATTCTAAAAGTATGATTAAATTAAGATCAGTTAATAAATAAAATTAATTTGAGGCAAGCTCTGAGATAACGTAAAAAGCAAAGTATTATTGTACGATTACAAATGACAAATATTAAAAAAACGAACTACAGACAGAGAAATCATTGACTTCACATCCTGTAAACCCCATGTTTGTGGGAATAAGTGAATAGTTGTGTTAAAATTTGTTGTTTAACAAGAACACACAAAATCTACCCATTTTTGGCGGGTTTTCCACAAATTTAATACAAAAATCACGCAAAATGTACAAATAAAGATAACTAAATTAACCAATTGCATTTTAAGCAATAGCCAATATCTCTATAGGTAAATTTTAAGTGGAAAGAAATTTAGAAAGTTGTTGTTTAACCCATGGCGCTCACGCGCGCACGCTGCACAAATCTTAACTTAAGACAAACCATATACAATACAATATGTTCAAATAAAAATAAAAAAATTTACCAATTCAACCAGTTTGATTTGTCCGGGCATGGTGCGATAGTAATCCAAATTGATCTTAAGCCACGAGAGGGCGCCCGGTTGATTAGTGCCATCGGGTTTCGCCGCGTTGTTGTTGGGCCCTTGGTTGGGCTGCACAGTGACCACCGTTTCCGTCATCATTAAAACTATTAAAACCGTTAATACCCGCACTTTAGTCACTCTGTGTTGTAACCATTAAATGTTATTGTTTTGCGTCGAGTGCAAACGTGTAATTAGCAGCAGGTGAGCGCAGGTGTGTGCGAACAGGTAAAACACTGCGAAGAATATTGAGTAAAGGTATCCACGTCCGCGCAGGTCGCGAGCTCGACACGAAATTGTGTACCGCGAGTAGCAATGTCGGCGAAAGCGCGAGGAGAGGTGTCCCCGCGGCTGCCGCAAGTCGAATAAAAGTGGTGGGTTTGGTTATGCATCGCTATAAGTACACATCGTACACACTTACACGTTTACATCGAAAGAAAATGTATTTTTAATCGTTTACTAACCTACTAAACAAATTTCCACTTAAAATTTATATTTTTAAGGTTAAAATTCATTGGGATGAAATTTAAAGGTTATACTGTCCAAAAACATTTTTTTACCAAAAATTTACTTAAAATATCATAATTTTAAGGTTAAAATTCACTGGGACACAATTTTAAGGTTATTTCATTTATTTTTGTGGTTATGTTATATATAAATTGTCAAAAATAATTTTTACCAAAATTTCACTTATAAATCCAAATTTTTAAGGTGAAAATTCACAAAATCTGATTTTAAAGGTTATGTAATTTATTTTTGTGGTTATTTTCCATGTCAACTGTCAAAAAAATTCACCACAAATTACTTTTACATACTGTATAAAGTATCATACACTAAATATTAATGAATTTTCCCATTTATTTTTCTTACGGGAACAACTTCATTCTGTTGACATCGTCAGTCACGGTCTCCATCATTATTTTGTGATTTCTCGAGTCTAATTTATCGATAATACTCTTTGATGATTATTTATTCCACCAACTGACACTCTTCTGGGTAGCAGTTAAATTTTAATTATTAATCACAACCGCTTGGTTTGGTGTTCAATTAATTTATTGATTCATATATTGATGGGACGAATCGGAAGGAGGAAGGCGTGAATTGACGTGAATATTTTAAGTTGACACATTTGCCTAGTTTTTTATGGCTGGGCATGAAGAGTTGCTTGAACTTTTGATTAGTGTCACTCAAACTAATATATTTAAGATGGTAAATGTTCTAAATTTTGAAACGCGTGAAAAATATAACTTGTGTGATGTTATGCTATGCAATTATAAATGCTTGTAGGTGTATGGTTGGTTGCATAGCATTGCGCAAATGGAAAGAATGATTTATTGCGGTATTATCACTGAGTATTGTCGATAAAACCATAAAACTACGAATAAAAGTCATTATATCAAGAAATTTATAGTGCTTTTGTTTTGGTTGATAAATTTTTATGCTTTTATGCATTTTTGATAGGATTTTTGTTGGTTTTTGCGTATTTTTGATGATTATTGTCTCAATAAATGCGTTTTATTATGTGTGTAATTAAACACACCTAAGTAAAATCGCCATATTTGACTTTTCAATAAAATTTTCCTAAAAGAAACAAATATTACTCCTACTAAAACTTTAAAATACAAGTTTTCTTCCGTTTGAAATAATGTGTATTTTGTGTTGCCTACCTTAGCGGAACACATTTAATTTTAAAATCAAAACGAACAAAAAGATCATCGCGTTTTAACCTGCAACTTTTAAAACACCACTCAAAAAGCAATGTATAATCATTCCAGCGGTTAATTTCATTGTGATAATACTTGATAAACAACATAAAGTAAGTCTATTTTTCATTCTCATAAAATTTTTGTAATAAACACCTTTTACTTCTCCTTTTGTTATAATCACATAGCCACCTTCTGGCGCTGCTTCACGGTGTTCTTACCGTTTCTGCGTCTTTCGCTTCTTTGTCCGAGCCTAAGCTTAAGAAGGAGGTGAGAGAGCTCAATGTTACCTGTTACCTTCTATTACGGTTCGTGCCAGTTGCCTCTCGGTCGCAGTGTGCTACTAAGATCAGCGTCTTTCGCTCGCAACGAAACCAGCTTCATTTCGTAATCAAAACTCGTGTCCGACTACTGAGTAGTATAGATAGTATCCAATCAAGCGGGCGATTGGTTGGCATTTGAGAAGTTTCTTTGTTTCTCGGATCAAGTACGTAATTGATTGCAGCGAATGCAAGAGGCGCATGAAAAGTTCGCCATTTGCAGTGAGAAATGTGTCAATCTGTCAACACCAACGCGGAAGTTGAGTGTGAAATGTTTAGTTAAACTGGAATAGTTTAAATACACCACGATTAATAATCAAAAGGAAATTATATGTAAGTAAGTAGTAAATTATAGTAAAATTATCGTATAGCAACATGACATACTTTTTTTCTTTTATGCGATATAAGCAAGTTTTAGATAAGAAAAAAGTAATCAACAATAACTTCCAAACTCAAAAACATAAAATAACAAGTTTTGGTAGAAAATGCAGCTTTTTTAAAGAAAATTAATTGGATTAAGTGTTAATCCAATAAATATTTTATAACTTTTGTTATACTTCATTCTTTTATCTTCACTAACGGTGATAACCCGGTAACTGGCAACGAAACAAAACAATAACAGTACACCATCAACACTCGACACACAAAACATGTGCCTGTCGAATGTGAACGTAACGTAATCGGCTACGATAGAATAGAACTATAGTAATATTCGTAATAACGCTAGTAATGCTACAATTTTATTACTTAACGTTAACGTCGTTTCATCGCTTTATGTGGAGGATATACATAGTTGTGTTGCGCAAGAACGCTAGGGAATTTAAATGTCAGCGAATCAGCGATTGCACGATTACACGAGTGAAAATACCTCACCGTTTTTCATACGCTGCTCATAGATACGAAGAGACTCGTATTCTTACTCGGAAAACAATAAAATTTATATGTACGAGTGCATGTAGTGAGTATTACTGTTGTTCGTGCTATTGAGAGTTTAATTTTCAACATTTAAGGCATTTTCAACGTTGAAACGTTCTCACATTCTCAAGACATAATTATATTACAATTATAATCATACTAACTTACACTAACCCAGAAGTATAACTGACTGAGTCATGGGAGTGTCATGTAGTTATGAAACATTAATCTGGTTTTATGTTGAGGTATTTATTTTTTGCAAATTTTGAGTTATGACATTTAATTCCATGTGTGATATTAACGCAGCTGTTACAATCGATAATTTTCCTGAATTCTTAGTTGTAATGTAAGTTTTTAATTGAATCATCTTTCTTGGTAATTTTCCGATAGTTAGCATCTGTTTAAGTCTAGTTTATTTGCTGAACTCAGCTGGTTGGCGTTCATTTGTGCGCATGAGTCGAAAGGAGTTTGATTCCACATAAAATTTGCATTGTTCCACGCTTTTTCTTCGCGTCTCGACACGATTTTTTCGTGCCGGTTAGGTAATCAAGTTTCTCTTCGGATGCTACGCTTCTTCTCGCATTTTGCTTCATGCCACACTTACTGCGGACCACAATAACAAACAATCGGATTGTTTACCCATACATTACCTGTACATTCAGTGTATATTCAAATGATATCGCTCGCATTGAGATAGTTTTATTTAGAGTAGCAATAATCATTTGATATTTAAGTTATTAAAATCAGAGCATATTTATATTCACATATTTAAAGTAGGACAAACATTAACAACAATAAGCACGGAGATATATTTTATTTATATTTGTTTGATTGATAGTGCTGATGAGACCTCTAATGGTCGAAATAGCTATCCACATCAGGCTTGACAAATACTTGCATTGACTTGCAATGGTTTAGTAAAAATATCGTTTTGGCGATATTGTGAGGGTATAGCGTACAGTAAGTGTTTACTTAACTTTACTTAGCTAATTGTCTTCATCTATATTGCATGCCATAATTCTTCGTATAAAATTCCCAACATTCCTAATTACTTTTATTACCCTTGAAAAACCTAATCACCGAGTCGGACGGTTTGGCACGCTGTATCTAGCGTGCGGTCAGCAGCAGATGGTCCGGCTCGGATTCCCAAAATCCGATGGTCAACTTGCCCTCTCTTCAATGTCACACACTTTCTTCTACCAATCAAATCTATCGCTTTCTTCTGACTTCCAAATTTCTTGTCACCACCCATCAACCTGAAGGGTTGCTGGTGAGTGACAAGGGTGTAGGAAGATCAGTTATTCCACACACTTCTTAAGCAACACTTCTACAGTACTTCTTACTCTACGCTTCTTCAAGAGTTGGTAAACCTTAGCATTATAATAAACATTGTTCGTGATAATTAAACATCGTGTCTTTTAACACTCTATCAATTATAACTCACACCGAT
This sequence comes from Dalotia coriaria, assembly GCF_025399875.1. Lineage (NCBI taxonomy): Eukaryota > Metazoa > Arthropoda > Insecta > Coleoptera > Staphylinidae > Dalotia > Dalotia coriaria. The sequence continues at coordinate 10,612,135 of NW_027045445.1, forward strand.
CCCACACGGGTAACTATACTTGATCTAATTGGCAATCTTTATTCACTATTTATGCACTTTATCCTTATCTCTTGCCTTGCTTAAGTTAACTTGCAATTAGTTAAGTATTGCATTCAAATTTAATTGAATAACAAATTACGCAGCACTTTTGTTTAATTACTCGCGTTTAATTGTGTACCGTTGTCTGCTGAGTATTTAATTAATTAATAGTGCTCTGTGGCAAGAGAATTAAACGTATGTACGTATGTACTTACGTTGCATAGAGGTGCAGGTCATGTGAAGACAAATGAAAGGTAAATACAGATTACCGGAAATAAACTTTTACTTCGAGGCCGAGTTTTAATCATTTTTTCATGCCCAAGTGCGTTAATTTTTATAATTTCATTATTTGAATTGAACTAATTCTCATACAAAACATTTTTTTGGGAATCACTTATTCAATTTAGTGAAATAGCGCGGAAAAATAATGTTTAATTCTTAAATAAACAAATCAACATTAAAAAGATCTTGAAACATAAAAATGTACATAAAATAAATTGAATTAAACCAATTCTGGTAGAAAACTAGCTATTTTTGGTTAATATTAATGAAACACAGAAGATACCTACATATCTATTAGAAGTTATGGATTGGTTTTTAAATAATTAGAAAGATTTTCGCTTTTAATATTTTATTTAATTGACTGCACCGAAAAGAATACCGCTCTCTTACAAGTTCTCAATCGAACTAACTAACTTAAAACGTTGCAAAAACTTAAAAGCCAAACCTTTGACTCATGCGTACAATACTCCTATTGTATACCACACATTAAGACTTTATCTTTATACAATAATAAAAGTATTGGATAGCCCTGATTAAATTTTGTTATTTTGCCGGTGTTATAACGACGCATATTCCAACAATATCAATAAACATAGAAAACTGTATAAGAAACATTCCTAAACGTTTAATTTTAATAAATAATTAATTTTTGCTTTGCAGTTTGCAATAAAAATGGATCTCGTAGAACAACACCATAAAACACTCCTTGACTGTCTTCTTAGGTTCCAAAAAGACGGCACATTCACCGACGTCACGCTGATAATCAACGGTGACGAATACAATGCCCATCGCACAATCCTCGCCTGCCACTCACAATATTTCCACGCCATGTTCCACTCGGACATGCTCGAATCCGCATCACCAGTTGTGAAAATCTCTGGTGTACGCTCACAAGGATTCGATCTTTTACTCCATTATATGTACACTGGATGTATTGCTATCAACGAAGACAATATCATTGATGTTATCGCCACTGCCAACTACCTACAAGTAGAGCCAGTATTACGAAAATGTGTAGAGTATCTGGAATCAACAATCAACATGGATAATATATTCGAAGTCATGGATATTGCCTATAAATATCACTTGGAATCATTACGAACAAAAGTGTTCGATTTGGTTAGCAGACAATTCATATGCAGAGAAGATGTTGTGCAAAATTTGAATGTGGAGCTGATTCAGTTTGCTGTTAGCCAAGATGTGCCTATTGCAGGCAGGGAGGTTGATGTTTTAAGGGTTGTTTTGGGCTGGTTTCTCACAGGAACAAAAAATGAGTAAGTTATATTAATATGATGAAGTTAAAAGTTAAAAAAATATTTTTATTTATTTTTTAGGATTAAACAAAAAGAAATCTCTGCAAAATCAATTCTACAACACATCCACTTTGAAGAGATATCTTATAAATCATTCGAAAGTTTACTACTTGAATATTTCCCAACTCCAAGCACAAATAATGAAACTCTGAAAGATACACTCTTCGCAATGTATAAATCAGCTCAAAAACTAACATCAACCCCAATTTTATCCGAAGATTCACGTTCTAATCGTGGAATGAAACCTGCCATTATCCGAGTTGGAGGATTCACCGCCCGTGGATTAACCAATGGTGTTAGTTGTTCTTTTATTGACGAGCGACACTGGCGTCCTTTGACGACAATTCCCAGCGTGGCACAGTGTAACTATGGTACTACAGTTCTACACAATCGGTTGTATATTGTCGGCGGATGTTTCAATCAACTGATGCTTGAAGTAGTCCATCCGAGTAGTTACCGCTATGATCCATGGTCAAACACTTGGGAACGTATTGCAACCATCAACGTTGATAGATGTCGGTTTACTCTCACTGCGATGAATGATAAACTGTACGCTGTAGGTGGTGCGACTTTAGACGATTCCGTGACCAGAACGGCTGAATGTTATGATGTGAAGCGCGATAAATGGAAGTTTATCGAATCGCTACCCGAATGTCGCCAGCAACATGCTGCAGTAGCGCTAGAATATGAGGGTAATAATTTATTGTTTGTTTCCGGGGGATTGTTGAATGATACTGTGATAGCGTCCATGTTTATGTATAATGAAAAGACCGGCACGTGGACGAGTTGTGCGCCATTGCTAGCGCCAAGGACTGATCATGTTATGTTTACGTATAAAAATGAGATTTATGTTTGTGGTGGATGGTATACTGAACCGGGGGTTTCGATTTGGAGCAGATGGTTGCGCACACAAGTGCCGACGATTGATGTTTATAATATGCAGACAAATACTTGGCGGCATGTTACGACGGTGCCAAGACCAAGATATCATGAGGATGTGGTGCTACATGGATCAAAATTGTATATGATTGGTGGTTTTCATAGGTGGAATGTTTTCAACAAGCACACTGAGGTGGAATGTTATGATTTTGAGACGGATACGTGGACAAAAGATGTGAAAAATGAGCAGGACTTTTGGGAACATGCTATTGTCCTCATGTCCATTCCTAAATATAGTTAGTAATAGTTTTATTCCCTTTTAAAGTGATTTTAAAAAATTATTTTGATAATAAAACAAAACCGTTGCCAGTATTATAAATTGCCTATCTTTTGAAGAAGTTGTATAGTTGGAAAAGTCGCCACTAGATGTCGCCTTATATACAATTCCTAGCAAAATATTTGCTTATACGGTTTTATTTTGATTCAAAATTAACGACGATTATTATACTCAGCAACGTCAGCCAGTTGATAACGTTCAAATTCGTCGCGTCACATAATTAACCTGTGAATATGTGACGGATGTCGCTGATGTGCCATCAACATCGAATCAGAAGCTTTTGAATTAAAGATAAGATAACACAAGAGGCAAATATGTACAGAAATGATTAACATTATTAGAGGTAATTAATTCAACGAAAACAGTTTTCTATTTGCATGAATCTCATTAAAACTTCATTTTAGATTAATGATCCATGAAAATGGCACTAAGTTATGGTAAAGTGTTTATACAAGGTCAACATAATATTTTAAACTATTATTTGGAGTAGTAATACGGATTACAGTTGTAATTTTAGTTCGAAGATTTTGAATATCTCGAAGGTTACGAAGAATTTGATTTGTTTGATTAGTGGCGCCGCCTGGGAGGCAGTCGTTTGTTTGATACGTTTGGTTGTGCGCGAGCACACAGTGCAGTGCGCATGCGCACTCCATGCGCGCAGTTAACAACTGTCCGCCGTTCCTGTCCGATCAGTGCATGTCTGCCCGTGCGATATTTACATCATCCGCAACTCGCGTGCGGCCGTGCCGTGCATAATCCACCCCCGGAGGAAGAACAGACAATCCGCGCCGTGTGCATTCCGCGATCGCACGCGTTGCGCTTCGCACTTGTTTCGCGTCCGTTGCACGCGTCGCCAAGAATCCGCAACCGGCCCCGCGGGTCTTCTGTGTGAGTGGTGCGCGCGTTAACCCAGAGTGGTGTCTATTGGAATCCCAATTGCGTTCGACGTCGATAGTTGAACGCTCGCGATCGGCGCTTGTTTTTTCGTTTGTTGATTTGGTGCGCGGCGAGGATGAGCCCGCAACGCGCCTGTAACAGTGCATACAGTGTGTCGCCGCAAGTTGTGCACGAGTCTCGGATGTAAATGGAAACAATCGCGACTCGCAGCAGCGCACAACAATATTGTGAACAGCTACAGCAGGAGTTATAACCAAGCCTTCGAACCCCAAGTCATGTCGGGCAGCTTGATGAGCGCCGCCGAGCAGGAGCACAAGTCTCCACGCGAGAGCGGCGAGGACTCTGAGGATGAAAGCGAAATTCTCGAAGAGAGTCCATGTGGACGGTGGTTGAAACGACGTGAAGAGGTAAGTCATCCATATACCTACATTTACAAAGTTTTCCATTCAAAACCTAACCTCAAAAGTTGATTGATGTTGATTGGCTGACTGCGGGTCTCTGTCGGAAGACTGTGGCTGTCTTTCTAACCTAGAAATTCGCGTGAGCTGCGCGGGCCGACATTTTGCGAGAGCGCACGCTCCGCACACCTGACCTGACGTCACGGGATCGATGCGCCGCCGGCCACGTTCAATGTTAGGCGAGTTAGGGACGCGATCGGGCATTTGCCACCGCACATGGCCGGATCCAGCCAATCACATATCTAAACCTAAACAAATGAACAAATAAACAGTCACTCACAGCGGCGCATCCGGTCGCTCGAAATCGATCAATGCACATTCAATGTGCACTTTATTCATTCGTGCTGACTTTATATACAAAGTGTCCCGATAACACGATACACTTTTGTTTTGTGTGTGCATGTGCGTAATGTGCATTCACGCTCATCTTAACATTCCTTCATTCCTCGCGCGGATGTTATTTTTAGATCGGTTTTTAGTATCGACGGCGCTCAAGAATGCAAGAACTATGACCTTAGAAGAGTGCAGCGGCAAGGAGCGCGGCCGGACGGACCGGTTTCGGTGCAGTTTCACAATTTCGCGTTGTTGTGTGGATTTTTTTAGTCTTATTCTCTCAATTCGATGGCGAGTTTTCACTAACTTTTCACTTTTTGTCGAACTCGTTTTTGTTTTGCTTTTATTTTCTTACATGTGTGGACTCTGTTTTTTTCTCATTCGGGTTCATTATTCTTGATGTCGGTTGGTTGCTTTGCTACTAGCCGGACAACTTGGACGACTTTTATTTATAAATCCTCGGCGACGCGAGCATAATTACGTGCTTTATACGACGTTTTACGAGTTTATCTCCGTGCAGCCGTCGGAATGTCGTTTCCGAGCCGGTAAATGCTACTTGAGGTTATCTTCTACTATTATACTGAGTGTGAACAATAATTTCACATTATAAACATGTTAAAATTGACAGCAAAGTTGTTTAAACTATTTTAATGGTCAATTTCATCAATATCTCAATAAATTTGCTTCTTTTTTAAAGCTTTTGTTTAAAAAACGTGACATCTTGGTACATAAATAACTACTATCAACATAAAGACCTATTAAAGTGACGTTTATATCTTGTTGATGTGTATTTTTATTGACTTCTTATTTCTCTTGTTTTGACACACAAATTTTCGTCGGTTTACACGAGAGAAAAAAAAAACGTGTTTGGGAACTTTTCCTATATTCTTCCGAAAAGTTGAAAAGTTTTCCGCATGACGTGGATAAATGGAAAATTGCTATGTTCCATAGAAGAGTTTCGAGTATATAAAAAAGTAGGTATGACTTGGCATTCTTGGCAAAGCCTCCTCCGGTGGTAGTTACGTGATCGCTCCGGAACACGACCGGAACGTGGCGATTTTTTTCCCGTTTCGGTCGCGCTCGCCATTACCATTGCGGGTAAGAAAAGTGCTATTGATTTTCCCGCGGCGTACACGGGGCGGCCTCCTCCATAGTCGCGCACGAAAACGCGACACAACATGCACATTAAATCGGCGTGCGAGCGAGCGTGGTGCGCGAGTAATCGCCAATCTGAAAGTCTAAGCAACAAGCTTCGTTTTCAAGAGCGGGATGGAAAATTAGCGAATTACATTTGCATTTTGGCCATGAAAACAAACAGTCGGCGGGCTTGTGTAACATGCGAACGTAAAATTTGACTAGATTACATCATGCAAATAGACATAGGTAAATAAAGTCTGGAGTGATTAAGCATTTTTTTACATTTTTAATATTTTAGGGAGATTAGGGTCAATTGTTAACTATTTGTTTGTTGGTAGAGCGTCGTGAATGTGTGTGTGTGTTTTTTTTATTAATTCATTAATTATTGAGAGTAATTTGCGCTATATTATTGATTATTCTATACTTAGGTGTATTCTTACATAAATTATTTATTAAATTACTCACAAATTTTGTTATTTTGTTTCTTATCGCTGAGTTTATCAAGATTTAAAGTTTTGTTTTGGAAAATTATTAAAAATTGTGTGTAATTTCTGATCAAAAGCTGTTATCAATCAGATTTTAATGTGGTTATTTCTCAAATTTATATAAATCTAATGTTTGAATGGATTATTATCATAAGTTGATTGATTTTTGAGTGATTAATTAGTCATTTTATCAAACTGCAATTTTTGTCTGCTGCTTGGCCGTGATTATTTGATAATCTAATGATTCTGTCGAAAAATATTTGCGATATCGTAATTATTCATTTACAAATAGATTGAGAATTAAATTCTACATTTGCCACTGCAAAATTTGCTTTATCTGATTGTTGTATCAAAAGTTATAAACAATTAAAGTAGTATTTTGTACAAATTCCTATTACTCACAAAAAAATACCAGTAACTATTAATATTGCTTTGTTATCAATAAAATTTAAACGTGGTTATATTCAGAATTTAATTCATAATATAAATCCGTCGAAATTTTCAATTTATTTTTATTAGTTTTTCAGTTATAAACAAAAGTCTATTGGTATTATTCTCACGCTACGTGAGTGCCCGACAATATCTTTCAATCGTCCTTATAATTTAGTAAAGCCGTTTATTTTTAGTTTTCTCTTATTGCCATAGTTTGTATTATGAAACGCAACGTGTTGGTTCACTCAGATTGTGCTCGTGGTTGTTAGCTATCCCTATAATTTTAATATAGGCTAGGTCAAGTTTAAATTGCCCTGATTCTCGGCGCGATCAATAAAAATACAATTGCTGCAATGCCTCTATTTCTATGAAAAGCGACGCAGTATAGTACACACATGAAAACAAACTACAGACCCCGACAGAAAGATTGCATGTCGCAAATGTCCAGTAATTGCAGCTGCAACTACGCAATTACGCTTTCAATAACAATTCGGGTTTGAGCTACAAACCCGTCGAATGCTGAATTATCGATTAACAGAGATGCAGTTGTGTGTTACAAGTATTTGATATTCAAGCAGTCTATCTCAAGTTGTGACAATGTCTGCCGGTTCTAAAATAATTCGAAAATATTAGTAAATTTAGATTAAAATGATTTATCTCTGCTTTGTGCGTGCATCCATGCGTGCATTATGTTTGTATATTGTACACATAATGCTAGCTATTGTAATTTGTAATTTGTGCGGGTTTAAATATAGAAATTCACTTGAATAATGTCAGACAAATGTTATGTTGGTGCTGTGCATTTGAATGCGTGATAAATATCAGGACGAGATAAATGTCCAAGCGGTAAAGTACGAAAATACTGCAGAAAACGTAGGTAAATCACGGTGGTTTGCTTTTTCTCTTCTTGGCACACAGCTATCTGGAAATAATCATCACATTACATGTACGCGCAGTCAAAATAATTCTGCATGCGATGACTTATGAAGACGTCTCTCGTCGGCTGACACACTTTACGCACCGTAATTTATTAATGCGTGAACTAATTACTAATTTTGCGTCTTGCACATTTACAGCTCGCAAAAGTAGTATTCTTGGAAATTGTGTTCTGATCTAGTTTAGAGTTTTGCTAGATTTTACGCTTGTGAAACTTTTGACAGTTCAGTTCTGGAGTAGAAGTTGTAAATGTATTCCGATCGATCACGTTCGTGCTGCGCATGGTAATAGTGTGAGTAATAGTGCAGTTACTTAACCGCCGAATGTGACAGCAGACAGTAGAAAAGTGCTCGAAGCGGTCGTCTGGCAAACAGGAAATAGTTCTTGTGACACATCGTGCACTCGAATTTCATTTTCAAGTCTACTTAACTTAGTTTTAAATGTCACACGCAATAGATGGCAGCAAAAAATTAAATTTAAAAATGTACTGGATGTATTTTTACTTAATGTGTAACTCGGTGCAACGTACGCTCCGCTGGCGGTTGCGTAAAATAATGATTCGCTTAATTAACGCGTCTAACCCACATTTTCTCTTTGCTCTTCGCCATTATAACATTGCCACCGCATAGTCTCGTCCGCCGTCTGGCTTCCTACTTTTCTACTTTTATTCGATAAAAGTGGACGCGTACACTCAGCATTGCTATTTCCGTGCATAAAAGTAGTTATTTATGTATCGAGGCATTCAAGTTGCGGTTTTTAAAGGTGAAACATTCATACGTATGGTGAATGGTCTTCAACACTTCATTAATAATGGTAAAACTATAAACAGAATAAACGCATCTGTGCGCTTCTACATTTCTTCAATGTAGGTGCTGACATTGGAAACTACGTTTGCAGATTGTCGATTTGTTTAACTTAAGTCAAAATTCGTGATTTTACGTTTTTGCATCTTGTTATTCATTTTTTATGTGTTTCGCTTCGTGCATTTCATTCAACATTCATGATAATGTCGAGTGTTGAACGCGAAATTTCTAATTTAGGTAAGTAATAATTGAAAACCGGGAGGTTCTGACTCCGCATGCTCAATTTAGATATTTATTCTGGATACGAATCACAGTCATTTTTGAGTAAGTACCTAATACTCGGGAATTTTGTAGTAATAAATTCTCTAGATATAGATAACGTCGGTGTCGCATTAAATTTTTAAAGTCGCGCCAGCTGAATTAGTCACAGCTAATCGACGAGCAGTTTATTCATCAGGTAAAGTGTAGTTATTTTCCCGAAATGCATCACAATCGCAATAACACTGACAATCATATTGTGAGTCAATTTCATGACTATATGTGACGCAACCACTTTTGAAACTACTGTTTTGTACATAGGTATTTGCATGATTGTTAATTTTGGCAGCGGTTTCGCGCACGCCAGAGTATCAACGTCAAAACGGCCCAAAACAAAACAACATGTGTTAGGCGCCGTCTGCATCGCGATAATCAGCGCGTTTTAAATTTTATGACCCGCACGTCGTCTAAATAAATTTCACGTTATGACATTTCGCCGAAGTAGAGTTGGTTTTTTGCTGTTGTTGTGTTGTTGTTATTCTTACAACGGTTATTTTACAGTAAAATCAGTTGAATCATGCGAATGATCGGAAGCGTTTGCATAACTTGCACAACGACAAGGTTTTTACGGCCACGAATGAATTTCGGGAACTATCAATCAATAAAATACTAAATTTACGACTTGCTCAAGGATTTCCATGCGAAAAATGTTTGAAATGTAAATATAGTAGCACTTTACACCAGTGTTCCCAGTGAGTAAACATTGTTTAGGTTTTGTGTGTTTTGATGTGTAGATTTTTCCGCGCGCGCGTGAAAAATCGGCGCCGGCCTTGAATTTCGCGAAACGCTTTTTTTCTTCCTGTGTGTGTATAAGTGTTGGCAAGATTTGCGGCGCGCTTTTTCAGCGTTCAATATCCTTTTCGCAAATTACGCGAATCGCCTGCCGGACAAGGATAGCCGCAAGTTTGAGTGTCGGTGGCATTGAAAAACCAAAGTAAAAGTAAAGAAAGTCGTTAATGTTACAAAAAAACAGTATAACATAAAGAGGCGCAGCGACCAAGGCCGGTGTAGGTCATGGTCATCGAGAGCATTCAACACTCGCACCTACGCATTAAATAAGTTGTTACATAAAAATAAACTTGTTAAGACAAGATAAAAGATAAAATTGTATGTGTTTTAGCAGGCTTTTTGAAGTATTTAGTAGTCTAGGGTCGTTGGGAGTTTTCACGCAGGTCCGCAGCGATTCACCAGACTGCCAAATCAGCAAAATGCGCAAAATGTGTAGCGCCCGCTTGCGCTCTGGGTCACGGTCAAGACTGCGTCGCGAGTGTTTTATCGATAACGCTTTGCTGTGCTTCAAACGCTTTCACTTCCCCAAAGAGTAATAAAATCGAATGAAATCAAAATTCGTGTTTAATTATATTTTACTCTGGATGTATGTATGGAGTATTTTTATACATTAGAAATGCAAGTACACGTCCTACGTCCGTCATCGAAATAAACTTTGTTTTATTTGCTCGCATCGTTTGTAAGTGTTTGAATGTGTAAGGGTATTACGTCTGGTGGCGATGTAACGCCTGCCAAATGCTAATTTTGCATCGCTTCTCGTCGTTTAGCCTTTAGTCGCGTCCAATTTAGCGTTTTTTTCCTTTCAAGTGCGCATAATATCGAACGCTCGTTAGCCGCCGGCGGTGTGTGTCGGCGAAAAACGCGAATGTATATATTCACAGCCGGCGAAAACTCGAGTCAATGCCGTTTTCATTACAATCGACGAAATCGCCGCAAATAGAACACGCTGCATATGAGTTATTATGTTTGTCGAAAATTAGATATACTGTTTTGGATGTTACAATGTTGGCTGGATTTGTACCAAGTCAATATAGGGATTTATTAAGAGTTTTCGTACGCTTAAATGAGCTTAATTAGCTGATGCGCAAAATCAACGAAGATTATGTATTTTCACCCTCTTTTTTTATCGTCTAGTGCAGTTGGATTTAGTATAAAGTGCAGTACTGTTATTTTATCAGTTTATACAAAATTCTGCTGTTAATTCTGACAAAAACGATGATTTTGATACAACATCTCTGTGCTATCAATGCATCTAATCTTAACTTTTATTTTTTCTTAATTTTTGATATTTTTATTCCGCTATAATTACGAAAATATAAAAAAATATTTTCTTTTTTGATTACTTAGTGCATTATAAATTCTTTTTGGCATCTTTATTAAACAAAAATTCGTACTTCCCTCATTGACTGCTCATATTTCAGTTTAAATCTGCACTCATTCAAATATTCAGTTTCTAGAATATTTTTAAAACACATTTTTCAAACCTAAAATTAATCTGAACTTGACTTGAGTGCTCCGTTAGGTGAACGTTTCGGATGAACTTGAATACTTACACTAGACATGTGACGTAATTTGCACGTCTGCTTCAATGACTATTTGTCAAAAATAAAAACACCGCATGCAAATTTCCCACACACATGAGAAAGCGCTTTTCGCGCGCGATCAGTGGCCATGTCGGCGCAAGACGCCGGCTTGACACCTGCACAGATACATAATACGTCAAGGCTGCGCGCAATTGCGCCGAAAATTTTTCTTGTCACGCGCAAACTGCTCGTCGAAAGCCTTCATTAACACCGCGCTTGTTTTTCACGCCAAGTTTTTTCCCTCGAAAATTTCATCATTTCAAATCAAACATTTTATATAAACATAAAAAATGTATTTCTAAGAATTATTTTTTCTTATAGAAGCATTTTGAGCAATTAGTGAAATTTATAACGACCGTCGTTGAATTGGAATTAATTACACTATATAATGAGCAATTGCTTACTAAATGCCTAACCTAGAATCCAATATTGTAATGCGTTGCTAATGCGACGTGCGTTAATTAAATTCGCGGCACATTGGCGGCAACCGCAGCGGTGATTCGGCGCAACTTTCCGCCCGAACGGAAATTGTATAGCTTCCCAAGTGCCGCCAATAGCTTTATTTCTCTTTGGGGGCATTTATGTACGCTTGAATATGCATAAACATCTGAATAGAATTCCAGCAACGCAAGCTGAGTTTGGGGAACGATTAACGCAGAAAAGTCGCGTGTGGGTGCGGTATTTCGACTTAATTTTGAATTATTCAACATTCTGAAAGGTGAAAATTTGGGGTGGGGTACAAAATGACTACAGGGTAATTACGCGTGTTACATTACATGTGCCTTAATCACCATTCATAATTTTCATACGGAATGTTTTTGAAGCACCCTTAAGCATTTTATGGTTATGTTTGTACACGATGTCGAACACATTGTATATCTTACGTGTGCTTTAATTACGTAATTAGCAGTTAAGGGCGCATTTACTTCTCGTTGATGCAAATTATTACCGAAAATATCATACATTCGTTTTCGTATTCGCATTTATTCACTTCACTTCATGCGAAGCTAATTGCTTTTTATGGTTTCATTGTCAAGGCATATTTCATCCAAATGCGCAGACATTAATCAAACAGGAAATCGTATTTGCCGGCATTTTATTACTTTAATTATTTTATTACCCACTGTTTGGATATTTTTAGAATTCATAAGTTTTACTGCATTGCAATTGGGAATATTTGAAATATCGACGCGAATAAAAATAGTTCACTTTGTATTATAAAACGCAATTCAGCGTTTATTCGTTTGTTTCGCTCGTGCTGCTTGTTTATTGTGCCCGGAAAAGGTCAAAGGTGAATTAATTGTGCGGTGAGGTGAGTGTGCAAAGCTTTATTGCAAAAACTCCATTTGTTTTGCATATTATTTCATAATATTTTATTTCGTTTGGAATAAACGTATCGATTTGTTATGTTTTTTTCTGCTGTAGTAATAATAACAATAATAATCTAATGACAATGACATTTTGTATCTGTACCATCCAAAGAGTGACACAAATTTATCACCACATGCCAGTCGCAGTCGATTTTTGCGACGTAATTTGGCTCAACATTTTTTTGTTATTCATCGCCATTCAATCGCGCAATGAATGCAATGACTCACAATGTTTTCAATTAATTAACGCTATAGTTGATGTTAACTTTGAAATAAATTTAAATTCGTTCTGGAAGCACGCTGCGCACCGTTAGCCACGTTTATATTATTAAAATTTATATGCTGCAATGCCAGCGCTAGCTTTTGTCTAAAAAAGAATTTTAGTTATAATATATTAATGCCGCGTTGTGCACGGTTATCGTTTCGTATTTTATTATTGTAATAAAATAAGTTTTACGTGTACTCCTGCAATGGCACAAATATAAAATGGAGAAAGAAGAAAATGGAATGAAATCTATAGCATAGTTTTCGCACGTAAATGAAACTTACAAAACATTTTTATGCAATGCATTTAAATATTACGCGTTGGAAAACGGTGCGAAACGTGTGGTAATGGCGAAAAGCTCGCTGTAAGTTGCAAAAACCCAGCGTGAATATATTTTGTGTGTAAATGTTCGGGTATTTACATCGGCCACAACATGAGTAAGGTACCTATGTGAATAAATTATTCCTGTGGTATATACGCTGGTGCAAAATAGACTTCTGCAAAGTTTTATATGATAAAACTCATCCTGGGGCGATTTAAGTTTAAATTTGTGTTTAAATTTAAATTCACATTTGTTTATTTAATGCATGTGTTGCTGCATGGAAATTGTAAACCAGCGTAAAAATTGTTTACTACGCAGTATTTTCTTATCGGTTTCGGTTCGCCGTGCTTGGATGCACTTCCCAGTTGACGATTGATTTATGCAACAATTTGTCACTGCGTAATTGAATGTCAATAACAGTAATAATGTTTTGTTGTACATTTTTATTTTGGTATAGTATTTGTCAAAGATAAATGGTTTTTGTGAAGGAAATAACTGAAAGCTTTCACAGGAATAGTAATTAAATTAAAATTGTTAAAATTTTACGGCTGAAAAATTAAAATATTGCATAATAAAATGTAATATTCCATTTACTGGTTTACAAATGGAGTATTAGTAATTTTAGTGTTTTATATACAAATCAGTTAAAAATATCATTTACTAGTTTTTGCCCGCGACTTCGTCCCGGTAGTGTTTAATAAAAGTGTAATTCGGTGTTACTCTCTTGTTCTAGACATAGTATGTATCAATTCTATCAATAAGATTCGAAATTGTATTTTAAAGAAATTATTTATATAAAGAATAGCTAATAATGCACTTCAGCGCGTCATCTCGGATTCAACTATTTAACTATAACTATTATTGAATCTCAATGCCAACTTTTATCCTATAGTAAAGGGCTTTCTTTAAGGTTTTCCCAGCGATTATTCGAATTTTTCTCGCCGTAAAATCCATCCTTGGACTTTAACGAACATGAAAAAAAAAAAGAAATGTCCAAATTGGTCTAAGCGCTATTGAGTTATGCGCTTACCAACAGATTTTGCGATTCATTTTTTTATTATAGATGAGTTAAAGTATCATTTATAAGCCATATTATTCAAAAACTCCTTTTTGCATTGTCAAAATTTTACATTATTCCAAATAATTTGATAATAAATTAAAGCATTTCAATAAATGTCAGTGAAACTTTTAATTAGCCACCGCGAGTGGCAATTAATAATTAATTAATACCCACAGCTAATTGTAGCCTGATTAAAAGCGTAATTAATAAATGAAGTGAAGTGATTCGGATGATATCTATATCATGCAAAAAAATAAAAACAAAATTTACTTGAATACAAAAATGAGTGTAGTGTAGTATGGCGGTAATTGTAAACGCATTGTACGGTCATTACAAAACGACTGTCACATGGCGTTACGACCGTGCGACGACGACGCGCGCTCGCAGTTTGACCTTAATTATAACGGCGCCAACACGAGTGCGCTTGCCGCTGCCACGCACGCACATACATAAACGCATTGTACTTGAGTATTACATTGAATACATACGTTCACGTGAAGGTAGTGTATAGTTTCTCTTGGCTTAGTTTTCGTATCAGTATCAGTAGTCTTATTGGACTTGGCAAGATTCAAACTTTTTTTTTTGCTTGCATATATGGATATACAGTATGTTTAGTATTTTGAATTTATTTTTCTGTGCGTTAACATGTTTTATTTTATGTGTTTTGCGTTGTGATTGCGTCTTGTTTACATGTGAACTAAGTAAGTACAAAGTATGTACACGGTATTATGATCTAAGGCGCGGCTGCTCGTGCAGTTTAAGGGCTTCCCGTCTATGATGCGCTATAGAGGTAATAATGTAATGGATCTATGCGTACCACGCATATTGTGGGTGGTGTAATCATCTCACTATTCGCGAATGCAACAAACTAGGGTACTTGTATGGGAAATATAAGTAATCAAGTTATATTCATCTCGTGGCTGTGCCCTTAACAATGTGTATGGTGTGCATGTTTCAGTTGGCTTTCGTTATGTTTGTTAATTGTGTGTATATTCCTGGTTTCTAGTTTCCAACTGTAACTTATTTCGAACTAGCATCCTAGTTTGTGTGCAAATTATTGCGCATTGCGTTTAATAGGAACCTTCAACTCGACTCGTGTCAACCTCACAACTTGGATGAGTTTAATCTGTAAACTTGTGCTTTATTCTGGTTAAAGCAAACAGCTATTTCTATATTAAGGTATAGTTTATAAATTTGCGCAGCGCGTCATCTGTGTGGAGTAAATAGTTAAATATTGATTTTTTTTTAGTTTTTTTATATGAGTGTTAGACTATGTGTCTTCCGTGTTTTTGGTATGTCAGAACAAATATTTGAATTGTGTTAAATATTTCTGTCAGTTTTGTTTTGAATTTTTAAGCGGATCAAATTGAAATCACTTTAGAGTCGACCTTGTGTGGTATGAAAATAAAATCAATTGCGTTTAATTTTTACGCTTTATCTCTTTATTCAAATTCGCCGCTGTGGATGTCACAATAAGCATTTACAATTTAAATGAATCAATATTTGTACTTTACAAACTTTGCACTATGCATTTAGTAATTAGTTTAGTGCGACTTATCTTTCAGTAAGTAGTAGTTTACAGGCGAGACTTGTTTTGATCTATTGAACTTATTTTGATCATTTATTTATTTACATTGTTTTATAACAGGATTAATAAGCACCTTCGTAGATAACCAAAAATGGATTAATACATTTTGGTATTTATGACGAAAGAAAAAAGTTAAGTTTAAGAAACAAAAAAATGTAGGCGCACTTAAATAGTTGTCAGATTTTAGATTTTATCTGATAAAAATCTATATAAGAAGCATGACGTCGTGTTTTTGGTCTGTCTGGGAACTTGTATGATTTCAGAAACGTATAAAAACATTAAAAAAAATTAAAAAGTGATTGAGCTTGTAACTTGATTTGTACTTTTTATAATTTGAGGTTTAAAAGTTGATATGCAAGTATTTATTCAGTTTATTCAATTTGGATGAATTTTGATGTTGAGATTGATTAGGCCTTAGGGAAGAGCTTTTTTTCTTTTTATAAAAATTAAGCGCATAACGCAACAACGCCTAGACCAATTTGACCAATTCTTGTTTTAAAATGTTTGTCAATGTCCAAGGACAAAAAACCCAAAAGGCAGCTACAAAACTAGTTGTGTAATAATTCTTTCGTTGGTGTATATGTAACCGAACTTTTCCTAAACGATTGCAGCAATTTTTATAAAATATATTTGCGTAGATTTTAGAATGGTTTGGAATCATAATTCGGTTTGTTAGAAAATATTTTAATACAAAAAATACACTTTCTTTAAATTTCGGAAATTTAATTTTCTGAAGTTACCTTTCCAAATGTACTTTAGGTATGTACTGATTATGATAATAGTCTTATACTTAATTTTACTCTCACATGACGCCCTCCTACTCGATAAATATCCAATTTACTAAATAATGACGTATTTTTATTTAAAATAATATGCAACTTCTCTCTACTACTGTAAAAGTACCAACTACTACTTATCTACCTACACATTTTAAAGCCATAATTTCTGCACAGTGTATTAAATTGCGCATTTACTTTACTTTCGTCAATACAAGGCTGTAAAATACCTGTTTGCACGAGCTCTCACGTTTGCGTAGTACTTACTTATAACACGTATTGTACCCATGCTCTCTTCCTGCTCGTCCACTGTTTGCACACGACAAATATTTTCGTTTTTAAGTTGCCTGCCTCGCGTTTTACACTTGAAACTACTACATTCTCTGCCCGTCTACAAATTGAGCGTAAAGTGAAACAACACGAAACATGATATGATATTCCGCCATATTCAATTATAATTCAACAGTCAATTAATTGCAATCGTTTTAGTTTTCATATTTTTATTTGTTTTTTAATTAAAATGATTATAATTTACTAAGCTGCACATGTGTAATGAGAAAGGTATTTCTTCATTAGTAGTGCATTAGTCGCACTACTTTGATATTGTTTACAATTCACATTACCTGTAATTATAATTAAACCACGTTTCATGTGTTTTTCTTTCTGTTTGTTTCAGGTTAGTACATTTTTACAACTTTTTTATCGACATGGTGAAACATTGTGTTCCTACAATATTTTACGATATTAATTGGTGAGTGCAAACAATTAATCACTTTATTAATTAAATTTTGAGGCCGTAATGACCTCATTAATGAAGTATGTTTTGTGCTTTGTACTTTAATTAATTTTTTGCATCGTGGTCGTATTTCGGAGGTTTTATTTCGGGCGCTTTTAATCTTTCAGGAAGACTTTTCTTGTCTTCCTTTGGTCCACTTTCGTTTTTTTTTTTGTCATTTTGATTTCATTTCGCCTATTTTTAACTTTTCGCACCACATGAAAAACGTTTGAGTTCTGCGGTGCGAGCGAGAGAAAAAATAGAAGAAAAATATCGAGTTTATTCGTGCGCAATGCTGAAATTTTCGGTTATTTATCGCCACATTTTTGCGTTTGCGCTAACGAAGACACTTCTGGTCTAATAAATCGTATGCGGAATGATATAAACGGATGAAATCTTTGTACACATTCGTATTTTCGCATTTTTTATGCGACAAAAAGGAAGATGATTTTTTTGGCATTTCCTTTCACATTTTGCTTTGATCCAAACCAACAAAATATTAAAAAAAAAACACATAAAAGTACAATTTTATTTAAAATCCAATATTTACCTAAATTATGGCCAGTTTTTTATTTATTCATAAATTTTAGCTTGAAATAATCATCTATAATTTGTATGTTACTCATTCACATAGAAACCATTCAACTAATTTTTACAAATTTTGAGTCAGATGTATTTTAAGCCAAGAAAAGGGAAATATGCTACATTTTGTAACATAAACATAGTCGGAAGAGTGTAAAATAAGGGATAGAAGTTGATATAGAGTTTCAATTATATACTTCGAATCGAGAAGCAGCTAAAATGCATTATTATTATTATTATCTACGCGGACGATATCGCAAATAACAGCCTATATTTGACAAACCACTAAGGAATTTTTAGTGTCTAATCTTGAAAAATAATTCTGAATGTATTTGCTGTCTACAATGTACAATGTACACATTAACCGCAATATAATCAGAATATTATCATTTTCAAGAAATAAACAGCTCACATTCACTTCACATTATCTTCGAGTGAATTCAGTGCACACAAATTAGGAACATCCGAAAATATTGCTTATGGTTTAAAGTTGAACGTTAATCGATTTTATTTTACGATGTTTATTTTGCAAATCTGCTCCAAGTTTATTCTTGTTTACTTCTGACGACACTGTGTATATTTATGCGGTCGTTTAGTAAATTGCGTAACACTAATCCGACGATCCAGCGATCATTGTCGAGGGGGCCTCCTCTCGCGTAATAATGTAAATTTAATGAATTCTAATCGATTCGGCCTCATAAACTAGAATTTATCTATTGTCGAGTGTTCTCGCTTTATCATCTTCCCATTGCTCTGAATCTACATATGCCTCGTCAAGTTATACTGATTTATTAACTACACATGTTTAGTTGCCTGTTAAGTGTCACAATGAGGAATTTCAAATTGTTCGAAATTAGTTAAAAATGTGAACATCAACTTAATTTTACTTTCTTTCTTTAGCCTACTTTTTAAAAAGCAACTAATAGCCTGCAACAGGAATGTTTCTAGTTTGTAGGAATGTTGTAAGTAAGTAGGTACCGATTGTGCTTTATTCGTTGATAATGAGCACGAGGAGTAAAAGGATGTTAAATCATCCATAACTTCAAATGTAGCTCTCTAATTAGTCTATAAGTATACAAATATTTTGAGTTTTCAAAAATAACATTCGAATGTCGTGTAATTTTCTACTTTCTATACAAAAACATTAAAAACTACGCGATTTATGCGAATTTTATCAAAAATTCAACGAAGAAATTTGAGAAACTTTCGAAATTCACTGAAATTTTAAAAATAAAAATTGATATTTTCTGCTAAATTTACACGACACATGACACATTCAATGTATCACGGGTTATGCACGATCCATGATTAGATTATCCTCGCGAGAGTGATTCATGCAACTGTATTTATTGTTAATCTATTCCGTGTGCCCATTTCACTTACTCAAGAACACACACACACTGCGTATAATTACGTGTGGGTATATGTCATGTCTAGGATTTTGTTTTGGGACGGATTTCTCTATGCGATGATTTCGTTCTCGAAATGTAAGAGAGTTATGTGTAGTAATTTACGGTGAGTCATCGGGTCATTGCTCATGGACGATTTGCAAGGCAAACTTGAAGAATACAGAAAATATTTTCATGTTTTTTGGAACGTTCTAGTGCACAAGTATAGTTGTGTTGTGTTAATTGTATTAATATTTAAATTTATGACTATAAATTATAGTTATTAAGTTTTTAATCAAGCGTAGAGTATCATTATATTAAAAAAAACATTAAATTGGTTCAAATAATGTTATTAAAATTCTCTAAGGAAAAATATTTGAGGTTAATTTTTATGGTTTACAATTTTTACAATCTATTATTTGGATCATTACGCTGAAAATATAAAAGAAACATTCCTGACAAATTTAACCTGCAATAACTTTCTTTGCAAACATTTTATTGGTGAGGGCTTTTTCATTTTTATTTTATAATAGTACATTTGTACATCTCTACAAATTTTTAGCTTTATAAGACATACGTATAGTAACTATAAAAATCGATTTTTTCCTAATTTGACTAGAGGACAATGCTTTGAGATGCGGTACAAGTACTGAACATATCTATTTCCATGTTAGATTTTTTAAATTTTTTTTTAATACACTCTGTGGATATTCAAGCAAGGTTAACTATATTATTATAATTCGCACTTTACGCCTTGGCATGCAAAAATGTTTATGTTGCTGACGCTGCCGCTCATGTGTTACACATTGTGCTACTGTTTAAACATCATTGCGCGCATGTGACCACAGCACGCATTCCGCGAGGAAACATAAACATTTCTTCGCGTGCGCGCGCGATAACCAAGCAAAATATTTGATAGCGGCCACTAAGTCCACACAAAATACAATAATAAGTAATTCACACTTGAGACTTTCAACAATAAATGATGTTGTTATATCATCGCTCCACGTAATTCAATTATTACACCTTGGATACACACGTTATCAATTTTCATTTTCGGTATTTTTTATCAGGTAATCCCTGATAGGTTAAGCCTAGATGAATTATTGGTTTCACGTCGTTTAAATTAATTATTATTACATCGAGAGGTTGAACTTTCCCAGCCCTGAACTCGCGCATCAAGTTCAACGCTTCCCAGTAATCCGCATGACAATAATTGTGCTTCAATTTTGCGCGAGCGCGAACGCGATTAATGCTTAATTTCAACAAAAGAAATACGCGCGCAGTGTGGTGCAAGGCTTGCACTCGCAGAGCAGCTGGGATACGAGTGTACGAGAAACAAAGGATTCTTTTGCGTTGGCGCAAGTTTAATGGACTTGTATCGTCGCGAGTCGATGTGGCGTCGAATGCGACAAATTGCTACATCGAAATCTACTTACCCAGGAGGCGCATCTTCAGTTTCAATTTCAATTAGTACTAAAAGATTTTTATTTATCATCCGAAAATAAATTTAAAAATTTATTTAATTTTTTCTACATCTACGACCTGTTGTGTGATTGTGACGGTGTATAATATATATGTGTTTGTTTTGCACTTTCAATCACATTTTTTTTTCATTGACGCTTCGAGTGCATGAGTTGGTTCAGTTCGGTTTTCGTGAATGTCGGGTGCGCGCGCGCAGTGAAATGAAATGAAGTTCGCGTTCAACGACCTAGGTTATCCTTGACGTGTGCGGTGGTCGTCCGCATCGGCCGCATCCTCGTGTCAAACACATACACTCAGAATACAATATAATTTATTTCAACTTTAATTACTACTCACAACATAAGTGTAGTGCATTTTTTAAAAAATTTATATAAAATTATATACAAACTGAGTACGGTCCTGTTAATTGCAATTTATATGTTCCGTAGAAGTGTCATGTCGCCTTGGTGCCTTGAAGCAGTGCAAACAGGAAGTTTCGCGCCGTGTCGCGAACATTCGCTAAACGCGATAAATTCAATTAGCGTACATTAGTGTGTGTCCGAATGACTTTGACTTAAATGAGTTAAGTCACCTAGGATGCATGATTTCGCACATGCCGCATTTGTCGTTTTGTCATTGATGAGCGCTGATCATTATCACGTGTTACCATATTAGCAAACGCGAAATTTCCATGGTTAACACCGCATTAAGCTTAAATTATCATTATTTTTTTATATCGGAGAAAGAACACAATGCACGTCAGCAATATGCAATAAATTTTACGTTAATGGGACATTAATATTCAACGATAAATCAAGGCGTGTTTTCTGCGCGTTCTTCGGGCGAGTTGTGAAATACCCACACGGTGCACTAACAATTGCAGTGGTGGTTTTTTGTATGAATATATTGAATTTAACTAGACTTATGAAGTGCCTAGTTAAAGGCTTGGGTTTGCCGTGCGTGGGCATTGCCTACACAGTGCAAAATATATTTAAATGTGTCAAATGCATTACTACATATATGGCAGTTGAAAATAGTTTTATTTTTTTAATTTTCTCAGTTATTTTATTAATTGATCAATGTTTTACTTCCTATTGACTTCCTGCACAACGTTATACTTCACTTCCTATTTGCATCCAGGTGATTTATTGTTTGTGTGTGTGTCGTACAGGTATATTGGCGACTTTTGTTGAATTTGTTATTCACTTTTTGCTTTCGTTCGCGTGCTCGGACGAAGGTCGTTTTTATCGACGCCCCCGGCGCTCCCCGAGCATGAGTAATACAAACTCGCCAACCAGACGATCCTTTCATGCCGTGCTTCACTCTTCTTCCTGCAATATGTACTTACTTCCAGTTCCTCTTTTGGCCACTTCGCTCCGCTTTTTTAGCTTGTGCTTTGTCACATTGAGTTTGTCCCTTGTTCTTTCTTCTTGAGGCGTCTGGAATGACTCAATGAGGGTTGAGTGGATTTCGTTTGGTCATTGTTTTTTAATTATCTTTGTTTTTTGTTTAATTAAAATTTTATAATTGAATTTTCTCAAGATTAGTAGATTTTGTAGTAAACTTTCGCGTTGTTTTGATTTTTCCACGAAGCAATAAAAGCTCATCGTTTGTGCGTCTCTAGAGCGATGTTTGTTTTCGTTTCTTCCTTTATTGCCACTATTGTCGTTATGGCTTTTCAACAGTAGGACTTGTTGCATTTTCTAATTGAAACGCATGTGAAAGTGCAAGCAGACGTGCAAATTAGACGTTATATCAACAAGCTGGTACTAGTTTTAAATATTTAGAGAAATTATACCTTGGTTGTTATTTTTGCGTACGGTATTTAATTACCTAAACAATTCAAAACTTAGAAAGTGCACTCGAAGAGTACAAAGCTTATCATCGACTAAACGTGCGCTAACACGGTTAATTTTTTGTGGGTCATAACATGCATTTGGCATGTCATAAACTGGAATGTTTTTATGTTTGGCAAATTTGCGACACACAATTATTGTGTTTGCCTATCGCAGAATGCGAATGCTAATACGCATACCGATACAACATTTGCATTTGTGAATGCAAATGCACGCGATGTAATATTTATAAACATGTCACACGCGTCCCACGTTTTTCGATTATTCACTGTTGCAGCAAGAGTCTCGCTGGGCACTCCGTACATCAATCTCAAATCCCACACATTCGTAGAAAATTTATAGGGTACTTCAAAGTCTCCTGTCTTTGAACTTCTTTGTGTTATTTTATGAAGTTACACTGTTGCAGTAATTGTTGTTTATGTGCGAATAAAATGGTTACTTTTGTTTGAAAGCGCCGAGAAAACTCATTAAATATTTAAATTTCTTTCACTGTTGATAGTTTGGTTGGTTTTTGGAGTCATTAAAATCTTATCAATCCATTTCTGAATTAAGTTTGAAGGTTAGTTCGGTTTCATGACGCACGCAAGATATTTTCGTACACATTCAATCACTTTTTTTCGCTTCCATTTACCTGCGTCCCATTAATTTCGCCTCTCCCAATTTGCTCGCAACCCGCATGCGTTTTCTTGCCTAATCTTTTTCGTCGATTTTTTATTCACTTGACTTTTCGGTGGTCCTTTCTACATTATGGCCAAGGTCAGCCATCAACATCACCTTGTTATCGGGCTTCTGTGGTCTATGGTCTTTCGCTAAACTGTTGAAATCAGTCAGTCACTGTTTTTTAGGGTTTTTGTACGTTAGACTTGATTTTTTGCGTCGGCTGGATAAGGATAACCATATAAAGACTAAGCCTAAGGACGAGAATAAAGTTCAAACCTTATTAGACTAGAGCTTTTTTTTCATATAATGGACTAAAGGGAATGTGAGCAAAGAAAGAAGAGAAATGAAATTGTAACTTGGCCGCCGTCCAAATACGCTTGTAAAACGCATGTTATATTAGAAATGAAATGTGAGATATCAAAAAGAAACTCTTTCCAACTCTCCCGAGTCGAATAAAATCAGAATTAAGAGATGTTTTATATTCCTATTATTTATTAGGTTAAGGTTGACTTAACTGACCTAGAATATAGACTAATTTATCAAAATCACACCAATATTTTATTATTATGTAATATTTCGATAGAGTTACAACGTAATACTTTTAGCAACATGAAATCCACATTTAAGGATCGTGATTGATCATGTGTGGCGCCATGTGTAAACAAATAGCATCATTATTGCACTACTGCGACACACGTCGATCATCGTTAGCGCAGCGGGCAAAAGCAAAATGTAAACAAACTTGTAAATGCACAAAACCTTACTGCGACACATGTTTTGTAATCGTAGAAAATGTTTTTTTGTGATTTTACACTAGAGATAATTATGTATGATTACGTGCTCGTGATTGAGATTGGGATCCGTGTGATAATAACATTGAACACTTACCGGTTTCAAACCGGTTCTAATAAAAATTCACTATTTCTACGCAGCGTATAGTCGTAGTAGTTTTGGTTTCATTGAGTGTGAATGAAATTTTTTGACATTTATTAATTGTTTTTGTAAGTTTAAGGTAGCGAAACGTATAAAAATAAATCACAGAAGGAAGTTATAATAGAAATATTTTATTTCCTTATTATATTTTTACTTACATAAAATTTTAAATGCTGATTATGCAATTTTTAAAATTACTTATTTTAATTTAATATTTATTGATTTGTTTGATGAGTGATTTTATGTTCGCATTATGTGATGCTTTGTGTTTTTGTTCTCTTTGTGATTATTTAACGAAATGCGCAGTTTGAGGCACTGCGATGTAAACACGCAGTTTTGCGTACATGAAGCGCCGATAGTACGATATTATTAGCGTGCACGAGAGCGCCGCAGACAATTGGCGGCTATTAAAATTCATGGTCGGCGTCGATTTAAGTTCGCGCTTGAAATTTCGCCGAGCGTCTGTGCGCCGCCTGCAATTTTTTTCGTTTTCGTCAATTCCCACCATCGCCGCATGCACGCGCTCGTTGTTTTCCTAGATCTTTTCCGAGGTCCGAGCGTTACGCTGATTTTTATCGTTTGACACGCGTCCAAATACAATAAAATGTTAGACGGGATAAAAACCTCCTGACAACCGACAAGGTGAATATTCGCTCGAGATAGTTTATGTGAAGATTTTAAATTGTATTATTATAAATAAGTCGCTAAATAGGTGACAAGGCAATTTGTAAACATATAAAACACGTTACATTTTATTTACTATTTCTCTGCGGTTTAATCTTATTTGGTATCAAATAGTTTTGTCATTATTTATTTTATTCGTACGTTAGATATGATGGATGTTGGTTTAACACTCAACTGAAATCATGAATGAAGATTTTCTGTTTACATTGATTGATAGCTGCCATCCTGTCAAACATTTGCAAAAATTTACGCTCGACTTTAATATTAGTGCATTCCTTGATTATCTTCGATTCTACATCGAGTCATTATTTAGTTTATCTAGTTTATTTACTCTATAAGTATATATAAGTGTTTTTAGATGCATTGATGATGTTTGAGGCTAAAAATAAACTTCTGTTTGTTTAGTAATCGAAGTACACGTTCCACTTACTCTATTTATACATTTTTGGCGTTTTTAGCGAATAAAAACTCAAAAACATAATATTTTTTATAAATTTAACAGATGTACAGTTTTTTGATTAATTGTAATTTCGTTTAGAGACACTTTAAAATAAAATATGTGGCGCGCACAGAAAGTTTCCAAATGTTTGGACATTTATTAATTCTGTTTTAAACGTTATTTTTATATTCTGCACGTAAGTGATGCCAAGCATTTCAATTAGTGCGCTTATTATTTATTTGCGTAATTGGTAGCATTAAATGGTCTATTTTCGGATGCAGAGCGCAGGTGTGTGTGATACATGCATGAATTGTAAATTAAGCTCAATGCAGGCAGACGTCCTTTTTGTAACTTTCCGCTATTTATGTAATTGATAACCACACTTTAAACATAATATTTCATAAATTAAAATGGTCAGTAAGTCCCATATTCCATTTGAAAATTGTTATTATGCTCAGCATGCGCATACTTACTGGTTGCGACTGGTAGTAACCGACAAGTTTATTTATAGACGTAGTGTTTGAGCATTGATAGCGCGTATTTTAATTAGTTCAATAGTTCATAGGAGATTTCCTATGATGATGATAATGAAAGTGATAAAGCAAAATTATTTAGCAAAACGAATTTTTTTTCATTTTTTTTTTAAATATTACTGTAACGTTTTACTATTCTTTATAGTTTAGCGTGTTACTTTGTTACCTACTTAATTCTGTAAGGTGTTGTTGCACCCAGGAAGTCTTTTTGTCTAGACCAGACATCTAGAGTAGGCATCTAGGTAAAAAAGTAAAAATGCATGGCAAAACAGGCAACGTGCACAAAATGTGCATTTGTCAAAGTTAATCGTGCGTCGCCGGCGTCCTGCGCGCCATTATGTTTAGCCACCACCGCACAACACCAGCCAGCAAAATAAAACACGTTGTCAACGTCGGAATAAAATCGAGCGAAATTAGTGGCGACAAAACGAACATTTCAAACATTGCGGCCATGTCTCCACCAAGTGTGTACAGAGAGTCGTTTGGCTGGTGCTATGTGTTGGTGCACCGAGTGGGAAAAACGTCCTGGAACGAGGAAGTCTCGCAACAGCCGCTCCCGCAATTTCTTCGCACTACTCATGCAGACGGCAAATAAAACGAATAAAATTCATGTCGGAATGTTTAAATGGATAGTGGTTAGTCTACGTCTACGCCTAGTATGCGAGTGTAGGTAGTGCGCCTGTCTGTGCTAATTTTTATTCGTCACTCGCTTTTCGTCGTTTAAATATAAATAAATTAACGTCTGGGGACGCGGCGCAGCGCAACAGACGTGTACTGCACGGCCCGAAATATAATGCGAAACGAGTTGGGTACATAAATGCAGTGCGAAGGAGCAAAAACATAAAAGTGAAGTGAAGATGATGCTTGCATAATGTTTAGGTTTTCTTTTATTTTTGCGACGAAATTAGTTTTCGCTAAAATGCTGAACTAACAAAGTTTCTTGTTTTATTACTTGTTTTATTGCCAATTCTTCAAAGAATTTAACAATAACTATTACCTAGGAATAATATTTATTTCCCAATGACTAAAAAAATTATATTTTGCATAAATTTAATTTTTTTGTTTCTAGGGAACGTGAGATTACTCACAGTGGCAAATATTGTAATCTTATCAACTATATATAATAATAATAATTCACTTACTACGTGTTTCAATGATCGCACACGCGCTGTTTTCCTACCGTTTCCTACTCTCTCATTCATTAAATGAACATTTAATTCATACGTTTGCACAAATGACAAGTGATTAATTATAATAATCAATACACTTGTTGTTTTACCAATTATCGGTTTAGTTTTTTAGTGCATACGAAATGAAGTTATTACAGAAGTAAAAAAACAACCGTAACAAATTGCAAAATATAAAATACAAAGTAGGAAATAATAATAAAAGAATATATGTAGCTATTTAAGTTTTACAATATGCGATATCTATAGCTTATAGTTTACGACTTCTTGCGACATGTATCTAGGTAAAAAATGAAAAACTAAATAAACATAAAACGCAAAACACTTCAAACGAACGAGTAACCTACGAGTAGGTAGAACATCAGACAATGCTAATGGAAAATTAACAAAATGCCGAATGATTTGTTTTGTCAACGTTTGCTGCATAGAATGTCAACAATTAGTTTCTATTGCGTAAATGTTACGCAAATGGTATGAAAAAATTGTCTAATATTGTGCCTATTTTATTTGACGTAAATACCACTTGCATTTTTTAAATTTTGACGTCGTCAAATCTTGAAATATACAATATCTGAACAAATAACAATTATTTTTTAGTAATTTTACTATCATATGAAGTTTCACTATCAATATTCTTCAAAATATTCATTTTTCTTTAGTTTTGCAGACACTTTTGTAGTTTATTAACGCTGTTGATTGTTGCAAAGGTGCATTGCACTATGAAACATTTCTTACATCAATGTTTTAAATTGAATTTAAACAAAAAGGTTGAACTCGCGCATAAATACATTGAGGCGAAGTGGTAGTGCTATTAGCCTCGAAGGAGCAACAAGCAACATTGTTGCAAGTCGTCGCAAGATGTCAATGACTTTGTTACAACACTCTACACGCTTTTAATCAATGGCATTTGTTGCTATCGCGCTTTGACGTGTCGAGTGCGGCAACCGGCGAGTACTTGGGTTATTATCTTGCGTTATCACACACTTCCACATCACCCAACCACACATCGGAGGAAGTTATAATCATGAATGAATAAAATACAAAATATAGTAATTAATGCAAGATTATTTTTTTGGTTTGTAGTACTTTGCTACGTAATTGTGTTTTTCCAATTTTTATCATTGAAAATGACGTATTGATGTTATGCGCCCGAAAATAATATTGAAAATGGATTATTTGCTGTAATGGAATATTCTGAGGCATATTGGCAATGAATAGTAATCGAGCTCGTCCAAGGCCAAGGCTATGTGTCTGTCTCCATCTTGCAATTTGCATCCAATTTTCTCAGCTGCTAGAAATACGCCTAGTCTGCGATTTCTTCATATTTTTATTTCCTTTTTTCCTCTTCACTCTCTTTCTGACTCTTAACTTTTTCTATATAATTGCGTATTTTTTGCAATGCTTGACATTTTCTTCCGTGTCTCGCATTGTAAATCAATATCGCAGTGCACGAGGGTATTAATCTAATCGCGTAATAGCTCCGGATCTGTTCGTTCGTTGATCGCATTCCATTTCTGCAATTTTCGCAGTTCCAACACACACACACGCAGGCACACAGTGCACACGCTATTCGCATTGAACACATTGATCCGCGCGCCGTGAAATTGAATCTTGGCACGGAAAGACTTCTAATCGCGAAATCACATTCCCAGGAGACTAGCAGCGAGCTACCGATTAGTTAAAGCCCAGTTGTCACGATCAACTAAAGTTGTTGATCATTCTCGAAGTTTTAATATTAAAAATTTCGACGTTACAAATCATTTTGTTAAAGATACTTGACATTGAAAGTAAGTAATATTAGCAACTTTAGTTGAACGTAACCACGCGCCTTTAAAAATCTTTATTCCTTACTTTTGGCATAGATTAAAATCATTGTTGTAAATTTTTTACATTAACGTTTGCTAAAAGTATGCAAATCGAGCACAAGCACTTAAATAAGTCAAAATTATTCATATTCGTGTCATCGTGTCGTGTCGCGCCGTGAAAAACCTGTGACTCGAACAAGACGCAGCGTGGTTAAGTTGAGCTAGATATATTTTAGTATGCAACTCAAGAAGCTTTCGGCATGGTTTTTTTCTTTGCGTTTTAATTCGCTGAATTTTATTTATAGGCGCTTGTCGAGAGAGGACGTGCACGCGTCGCAGATTCGCATGCAAATCAGATGGAAATTCGCTGACGTTGTCGGCGAGATGCATTTTTATCTATTTTCCATGCCGAACACATATTTTAATTTATATGGCGCGTTTGAACATTTTAATTAGAAATTGGCGACTTGCATAAATTTACGATCGAACAGATGGGAATCCGCAACTGCGACGCATTCGACGATGTTGCGCGATGACGTTTTTGATTATGTATATGTTGAATCAACAATACAAGTCCTTGAGAGTGACTTAGGTACTTAAACTTACACTTACGAGAAAAACAATTGCAAGCGCGTGCTACGGCGAAAACAAAGTTGTAAACTTTGCAAATGCGTTACACGTTACAATTTGTGCATTTTCATTTGTTTGCGATGTCAAACGCGTGTGGCGCCAGCGTTCGGAAGTTTTCTCAATTGGGTTTTGTTTATTTGTTATATTTTTGTTTTGAGCTGGCTGAAATGACTCGTGACTTGGCGGCCAGCAAGCGCCGCGACGCCAAATTCGCTACCGAAACGGTTCGTAATAAATAATTTACCAATTAGAATGTTATTAATTGTCTGCAGACAGACACACATAAGTTTTTCGTTTGTAATCTTTTGCTTATTTAATAAATAACGTCCGGTTACATGCATAATGATAAACAGAACGTGATAGTCGGTATCAATATGATACATAAACATAAAATGCGTTGTTAAATACGTTAATAGAATAGAATAACTTAATAACAATTGCATATTGATAGGATTGAAATTCTACGCATTAAAAGTTTTCCAGAATGTTTCAGATTTGTTTAACTATTGTCTCAGTGGTGGGCGAGTGTAATTGTTTATCTGTTTATCAATAGATTTTATTTCAATGGCGTCGTTTGTGCGCTGTGATATTAAATAACAATGCGATGGAATGACGCAGAGGCGATTGTTTCTTTGTTATGTGCTGGGCTGAAATAAGAGACATTTGATAAGTGCACAACGTGTGCGTTTGTTAATTTGTCTTCTATTGCATATTTACTCACTGATTATATAATTTTATTTAGTTTAATCATTTGTTTCGGGATAAATTCAAACGCCATGTTGTTCTTAGATCTCATATTTTTCTGGTGTGTATGAGAAGCTTTTTGAGATTCCGACACGCCTTGGTAGTCGTGCTCGTTTGGACATTAGGGTGAAATTCTAATCGGGCTTTTAATCTCGAGCGGTCATAAATCAGTGCAGTGCGTATGCGCTCGCCGAGGCAGCGCATTAATCTATATCTATTGCCATCGCGGATGGCACTCTTCGCACACACATTCATACGGCGTTCGTTCGTTCGTTGGTTGGTTGGTTGGTTGGTTGGAATACGGAAGATGGGAATTTATGTGTTCGTATTGCCACTATGACACTGTGGCACTATTTTGTGCCTACGTGCGGCTAACAACGTACAACTCGATACACTCCATGCACGCATTAGAATTTCACTTTTTTCCTTCCTTCTTAGGTAGTTTTAACGAGAATTGATTTATATTTAATGGAAATTGTTGTTTGACGTCGTAAAAATTGGATTTTATTGCAAAATGATGGAAAACAATCGAATAGAAGCTCTGAAATAACACGTTTCGGCGGAAATTCTATTAAATTGATAGTTTTAATTGTATTTCACTTCATAGACAATAAAAGCTTATTCTGGTGATAACTATACTCGTAAAATTGAACAAATTATATTTTTTTTTCAATATTTAAATGGTTTTATTGATTACTAGCTTTAACCCGCGGCTTCGCTCGCGAATATCTAAAATAATGAAGTTGCTTCCGTACGCGTCTGTAGTCACAAAAGAAGTAACAATGAAGTAGAATGGCGGGAAGTTTAAAATGGCTGAAAGTATAGTCTATGGAAGTATAGTGTACACGTGTACAGCCTCCATAGTGTAGTCAATTGGATTTGATGTTGACGTAGCTGTCGGTAATACAGTGTGATAATACAGTGTGATGGTACTACAGTACTTAGGTTTGAGCTTCATTGCTGGAATGCTAGATGGCGTTAAAGTAGTCAAATAGCCAGATGCAGAAGTATTATTGGCTAAACAATTTCTTTATTTTATTTAAAAAAATAATTTTTTTTCTAAGTAAAGTTAAGTAAACACTTACTGCACGCTATACCCTCACAATATCGCTGAAACGATATTTTTACTAAACCATTGCAAGTCAATGCAAATATCGTTTCAGCGATATTGTGAGGGTATAGCGTACAGTAAGTGTTTACTTAACTTTACTTAGCTTATACTCACCCTCTCGTACTACCATTGTATTTCAATAATTTTTTATTAAAAAGGTAGCCTATAACCATTCGGGGACCACTAAGACTACGTGTACAAATTTTCATGATGATCTGTTAAGTAGTCTTTGCGTGAAAGCATGATAAACATCAGGACTTTCGCATTTATAATATTAGTAGGGATTTTATGATCGGACATTTTTATCAACTTTTATTTTGTCAATTTTTTCTATACGAGATGATTTTAACAATAGATATGAAGTAAATTTTAATACTTTATACTTTTTCCGCAATTCCCGTTTCACCACGTGTTGTATAATACATTATTATTTTAATTTTCGTTCATGTTTTTATTAGCCATAAATACGTAACAATTTACGCGCGTTTTTCCGCAAATACCATCTTTTATCCGTCACTCGTGAAAACAAGCAGTGACAACGAAAAAGAAATTGACTTTTCTCTTCCCACACGTCCCAACGTCTGCAAATTTAATTACTTTGGATGCGTTTCAAGTCCGCCCATGTTCTCTCTCGACGTTCGACGTCGTTTATTACACGAATTGTATTTTTATCGATGTATCGTATCCGGGTGACGTAAAACAGCCATCGGACGAGAAAATGGGAAACAATTTGGACATGTTTAATCTGTTGCATTAATTTATGTACATATGCTATATGACGTACCAGCTTTTTTAACAATGTGGTTTTTGTGTCATGCAGGTAGAACAGCGAGATGTGCCTGGCATCGACAGCGCCTACCTGGCGATGGACACCGAGGAGGGCGTCGAGGTGGTGTGGAATGAAGTACAGTTCTCCGAGAGGAAGAACTTCAAGGCGCAAGAGGAGAAGATCCAGCTCGTCTTTGAGAATCTCACCCAACTCGAGCATCCGAACATTGTCAAGTTCCATCGCTACTGGACGGACACACACAACGATAAACCCAGAGTATGCTTGATAATATAACATTTTGTGATGAAATTGTTTATTTGCTTATTTTATTTTTAGGTGATTTTCATAACGGAATATATGTCCTCTGGCTCACTGAAACAGTTCCTGAAGCGCACCAAACGCAACGTGAAACGACTTCCACTGCAAGCCTGGCGTCGATGGTGCACGCAAATTTTATCAGCTTTAAGGTAACCCACAAATCTCTTGTTGCGCACTTTTCCGCTCTTTGCGCCTGCTGTGTTTGTTTTCGATTAGATTTACAGCTCTCAAAATGGCCGTCGTGTGTCGTCGATGCTACCTGAATTGAATATTTTCTAGATTAAGTCGAGCCTTAAGTTAATATTAATATGTAAGCCGCACAAGTTACACTCGCATGACTGAGATACGAACGTGATTAGAAAAACTAGATTTCGTTATATTGCACACCAGACAGTCATGCGGGTGATTTCTTTTGTTTTGTCAAGTACGTCACGCACGCGTCGATGTCAGCGTAAAGGTAAGTGGCGCCGCCTGTCGGATAGTAAGCGCAAGTTACAAAGTTAAACGGAACGAACGGAGCGTTTCCAGCTGAACGAGCTCGGAGTCAGTCACTATGATCTGCAGTATGTTTTCTTTCCAGTTATTTGCATTCCTGTTCACCACCGATCATCCACGGAAATCTGACCTGTGATACCATATTTATTCAGCATAACGGGCTCGTCAAGATCGGATCAGGTAAACAAACCAACCACAGCAACCACTTTCTCTCTATATATTTATCATATCAACTTTATATTTATTTCACAAGCAAAACAAACGAATGCGTTGTGTAAATTAAAATGGAGTCGTGTTGCCGATTACATTTTCGATTTGTTTGGCTGATGACGGGGCGGATTTTCCGCGGCGATTGTTACGCGCGATGGCGGACTTCGAAAAATCAACATGGCCTCCGTTCATGCATAGCTTATTCATAAATTGCGAGTATGGAAAATGTTGAATTTTGGAATAATCCGCCATCGAGCATACAGGAATCAAAACGGAACGCGTGATGTTAATTCATTTTGTTGCATTTGATGACGGATGGGGATTGGTATGTCAACAGCCGGCATTTGTAATGCGACAGGATGGATATTCTGTAAAACATGGCGTCTTCCTGCTTGAATCTTAAC
This sequence comes from Dalotia coriaria, assembly GCF_025399875.1. NCBI lineage: Eukaryota > Metazoa > Arthropoda > Insecta > Coleoptera > Staphylinidae > Dalotia > Dalotia coriaria. Next base: position 10,645,524 of record NW_027045445.1, read on the forward strand.
AATTTTCGACTACTTTTGTAAACATTTATTGCAAAGGTGTTTTTTATGGTGTAATTTATTAGGAAGTCGAAAATTGTCGACAATCGTTGTGGTTAAAGACGCACGCCATCAGCCGCCTTGCAGCGTCCACTCTGCGATCACTCGGAAAATACTAAACCAACTCTTTCGTTTCTTCTTTCTCTAGTTGCCCCCGATTCGATACATCATCATGTAAAACGTGTCAGGAAAACATCAAAAACATGCATTTTGTGCACCTGAATATGGCAGTAAGTACTTAATTATCATTTGAGGCGTTTTACTCAATCAATTTTAGGTTATTGTAGGTTATGTTAGAATAGCTATCAGAGATATCAATTAGGTAGATTATAGTAAATAGTTTTAATCAGAATAGAAAGTTGTTTTTTTTTTGGTAAATGCCTCAAATCTAGACGATAAATGCCATATCATCGATGACCTGCCATTTTGTTTGTGTGTTACCTCTCGCGTACGTATAGCAATCATGGGTCCCGCCATCGACATCTACTCGTTTGGTATGTGCGCGCTGGAAATGGCCGCACTGGAAATCCAAGGCAATGGGGACTCCGGTAATCTCGTCACCGACGAGAACATCAATCGAACCATCGACTCGCTGGACGACACCCATCAGAAGGACTTCATCCGGCTCTGTCTCAACAAGAACCCGACGAAGCGGCCTACCGCGCGCGAGCTACTCTTTCATCCGCTACTCTTTGAGGTGCACAGTTTGAAACTCCTCGCGGCGCACGCATTAGTTAAAAGTGCTGGTAAGATAAGATACATTTTGATACATTCTGTATAATGGTGACTTCAATTGTTAATTGATGATTTTTTAGCTAACATATCTGAAACAGTGTCAGATGAGTCCTTGCAGAAATTTTATGGTTCTGAAACTGTGATAGCCGAGATCCAATACAAGAATCAGCATCATCCGCCCGTGCAGACGCGCGTTGTGGACGTGCCCGTCAGCGAAAAGCTGGAGAAATTCATCGAGGATGTCAAGTAATTACAGTAGATACAATTTTTGATTGAATTTTGTGTGTTATAATGTTTTATGGATTTTATAGAAATGGAATATATCCACTGACTGCATTTGGTGCTAAACAACCCCCTCCGGCGCGATCGAGGGCGATATCGCCGGAAATGGCAGTGTCGGAGAAATCCGTTACGCCGGAACCGATGGACGTCGAGGCGCGCAAGATCGTCACAATGATCTGCCTGAAAAAGCGCGTCGACGTCAAGACTACGAAGGAGGAGAACGAGGAGACGACGGTAAACACTTTCCACCAACGCAAAGCAAACACACTGGACTAATTAAATGTGTTGTGTGCTCTTTTCAGTTAACTATTGTACTCAGGATGGACGACAAAATGAACAGGGAGCTGACGACAACGCTGTCGACGACCGATACACCGGCGGCGCTTGCGCACGACCTAGTGCATTATGGTTTCATCAATGAAGTAAGTAAACATCTAAATTAAGTTTTATTCGTTTATTTAATATATCTCTTTTTTTTAAGTCCGATCAAGTAAAAGTGTCGACCGCAATCGAAGAGTCCATATTAAACGGCTCGGGTCACAGCAGTCCGACGCATAACTTCTCCTACCTGCCCGCCGGAGCGGCGGCGGCGGCGACGGTGGCCGCTGCTGTCGCCGCACAACAACAGCCGCCGCCGCCGCTGTGTCAATTGTCTTCGACGCCGTCGTCGCTGGTAACGGCCGTCACATCGACGCCTACGCAAGTGCCCATGCACTCCACTAGTTAGTAGATACTGCCACTTATTCCTTTTATAATTATTACTATCCCGTTTTTAAATAACGATAAGTTACGCCACAGACAGTGTCTCGAAACAAACTAATTCGAAGTAGAGGCGGCGCGCATCACGTCCGTTGTTCGCCAACATTCAGGCTCATCTAACATCTTAAAACCTAAACTAGATTTGTATCTATTGTCATCAAGTTCTTCGAATTTAGCAGTCGCATTGCAAGCTATTATGAATGAATAGACTACGAATTTATCGATTTAATCCTAGCGTTTTGTGATGACCTGAGGTTGCGCACCGCGGACATCGAAATGCGATTGCCGCACTAAAATAAGGACGACTTCGTGACGAGAAGGATATCCTCCGACACTCACACACACACTGAGAGCTGGGTACTCTATTCTCTGATAGAAGACTTTTAGGATCGAAGACTGTAATAAAAAATTATTAAAAATGCTGGACATTGATAGAATAGGTGTGCTAGTCATGTGACCATACGTTTATCTGTGATCAGAGCTCCAATGACACTGGACTGTTTTATTAAATTTATCAATAGGTATCATATTATGTATGTGATCTGTAATATCATCGTATAATTTTTTTTCTTTCGAAATCGAGTTGTGGGAATTGATAAGAGAATCTGCAAGATCGAGTCCCGGACAAACGGAGATGGACTGTAAGGAATGTAAATAATAGAGTAAGATTTGCCGCATTTGCAAATACTTATTTTCAAGCTTAAATCATAATCATCAAACATAAAATCAAGCTTTCTAAGGTCAAATGTAAACATTTTTTTTTGCAAATACTTTCTCTATATTCATCAGATTCTTGTTTCTATGCTAGTAATTTATTTGATGATGATAATGATTTAGGATTGAAAATAAATGGTCGTTTTGAGGAAAAAACAGCTTCCGTTTATACTAAGAATTAAACAAACAGAAACACATGGTAGAAAGTTGATAATTGAAAATTATAAAAAAATACTCGTGTTGCAAACGTATTATGATTTGCCCCTTTGAGACTGATGTAATTTTTAATTAATCTAAGCGTTAGATAAAATGAGAAATGAATTAGCTAAAGAAAAAAAAACGACTAAAGTCTAAACTAAAACAAAAAATTGTAATACTAGGCATACAGAACAATAGTTTCGAGTGCGAGTGGCGGCGATCAGCGCGAATTTTCTTTTGTAGTCCACGACCAAAATTGCGAATTTGCGAACTAGATTTGTGGCTTGTGTTGCTTGGTTTTATCGATGATTTTTTGCGGTGGCTTTCGGAGGAGAGTGGAATGTGGAACATCTGTTGGCTGTTGGCTGCGAGGTACCCTCTAACGTTGGCAAAACAGGGAATTTATTAATCGTCTTTATCAGTAATAATTAGTCAAAACGACAACCGAATCAGTCCTATCAATTTAAAAACAACTTAATCTTAAAATTCATGCTAGACACAATTAAAATTTGATATTGTATTTAATTAGGCCTAAGTCTATTTGTTCGGAAGTTGTTTTAAAAAATCTATTAAATTATTTGTTATATGAAAGAAATTGTGAATATGAGCGGATCACAAGCAGTTGTTGGCGATACGATGAGACGATTACAGAGTGTCGAAGATGTAGTTATTGATAAGAGAATGCGCTGGTATGCAATATTGTACATATTGATAGGAATCGTACACGTAAGACACGCAAGAGTGAAACTAATTTTTACTGAATGAATTACATCACATGCGGTCAGCGCGTAATCAAAGACACGTGCACAACGCATCAATACTTAATGAATAAAGAGCTATTATTATTTCTATTTGCTAAATGTGAATTGTAATGTTTGATTTGCGAAAGTGTTATGTATGCGAGGATTATTTTACGCTTGTGCATGTGTCTGCGAATTCATTTTGTACGAAGTCGTAGGCGGAAGCGTTGTGACATATAGACAAGGACTGTTGGAATTGGGATTGTTAGAGGACCTCCCGTGTGATATTACGCTCAAAAACAAAACAAAAACAGAATGAAAATGGCATGCAAAAAGTCGGGTCGCTTCAGTTTGTTCATGTATATTATATATAGTCAATAACATATAAGTGCGTTCATTCAGAATCGATTTACCTTCTTTTGTTTTAATTTAATCGTGTTATGTTCCATTGTAATCCCAATAATTAAAAGGCATATATTTAATGCAGCAGACGGAGCAAATGCGAGGCATTAACACTTTGCGACGATGCAACACAAAGAGGCCAGGCGCGACATCGAACTGCGTTTCGTTCAGAGTTGTTATTTAGTCTATTTTTATTACGAAAAAAACACGAAAAAACTAAACAAAAACACGTACGAATAGAATCTATCTTTATCCCCGTTTTTATTGCAGCAAGCTTTATATCTTTAATCGAACTACACTGTGCCCATTACTAAGTAAAAGTTAGAGTTACAATGTATTTATAAAACTCGAAGCGAGATTGTGAAGTCGAAGTCTTTTAACAAATGCATCTGCAAATACAAACACATGATCTTCCTCAACTTTTGGAACAACTGACAACAAATATTTGCTTTGATTTGTTATCTCGAACACGGATGTATAAGAAGCAGGAGATTAAAATGTATATTTAAGTTGTGTTTAACTTTTTCCCGAATTGTAACTATTGTTTTGCTTCTCTGGGTTTTCTTGTTTTGATTGGTTGTTCCATGTAACTAAAGAAATACAACATCAGACAACATAGACTCCCTCACATTGAGCGGTACAGTTGACGAATTTACAAACTTTCAGCAAATATTTTCGTTCCGAGAAATAATTGACACAATCAATTCTGTAATGAAATGCTATGAGACTTGCATTTATGCTTCTGCCAAAATACGAAATGTTGCTGTCGTTTTTCTTTGTGGAAATATCGGAAATTAATACACACATATTGTAACCATTTATGCAAGATGGCGAACGGAGGTGATTATTTTGTATCTTTTGGATGAACTGTAAAATTTTGTATACTCATTCTGGCGCTATGTTTTGATTGGAATCATTTAGACGAATCCATCTAGCTAACTAACTGATTGAAACAAGATAAAAGCGGTGAAATTCTATGCGAACGGCTAGTGATATTTATTTCCGATATTATCGTTTTATTTAAAGAAAGAAACATAGATAAGTTGCGTCGATATGATTGTATTATATATTATAGTATCATATAAACAACAGGCTGTTTTACTGTATACCTTTATTTAAGTAAATATGCAATATGGCCAATTTATGTTTCAAATTTTATAATTTGACGGACTAGAAATTTTTCACCGTCATTTATCGGAAGAATGTATGTATCTTCTGCCACGACGTTAATAGGTAAGTGCAATATTGTGATTTCAGTTCGTTGCGTTTATTAGATTACATGTGTGTGTGTGTCAGTTCGGCACTCGCGATGCTCCAATGTTTACTTAAATATAAGTCGATAATATGATCCGAGATGTCTCTAGCATGTATATATTGCATAAAATTCGATTCGCATTTATCGCCGCGAGTTGTGTTTTGGTGCAGTAAGTGCACACTTCTTGAAGTGGACACACGCGTTACCTTCTCAGACCACGCGCTCTTATCAGCTTTTTTGTTTGTTTACATCCGTGAATTTGCATTCCTTGTTTACTTGCGCGCACCATTAGAATTAAGTCAGTTAGGTTCGAGAAGTTGTGTGATTGTGCTTCTGTATATCGCGATATGTTTAATTAAAAATCAAATTATATTTAATAATACAAAATGTTTTAATTTATGAAGAACCTTTCCATCGGCTTTGGATATCTGTGCAACACCAAAACACCAGCAAGCCACTTCGTAAGTAAATAATATTAATATTTTTAACTTGATTTTCTTTCAATTTTATTTCCATGAGAGGAATTAAATTTGCTAAAGAGGCGTTGGTCGTGAAATGTGCATGAAACAAATGTCTTATTTTGTACGTGGTTCGGGGCTCTAAGTAGTATTGTAAAATTTCCGAACTCTAGATTATTCTAGACACAATTTTAATTTTTCATTTTTTTCATGTTATCTATATGTTAGGATCGCGCGAGCATTGTTCTGAACGATGCACATTTTCCGCCCCTTGAAATCGCGAGGAAACCTGAAAATTGCTTTCAAAATCTAGCAATTTATCGATTTTCTTAAAAAAAATGACGTGGTAACTGGGTTATATCGTGGGAACTATTACTGGTTCACATTACAGGTTACATTAGTGGTTTTAAACGATACACATTTGCTGCCCCTCAAAATCCCACGGGAACTGCCTGAAAATTGATCTTTAAAGCTGGTAATTTTTTATTTTTCTGAAAACACGTGGAAATTGGGTGATCTCTCAGCAACCGTTAGCGAGCGTAAAACGACGAAATTGTTTGGGAACTCCCTGAAAATTTCTCCCTAAATCAGGTAAATTTTCATTTGTCTAAACACGTCGTGGATTGGGTTTCATCTCAGAAACTGATTTTCACCTGATTTTTACATGATTTTCATATTACATGTTCTGATCGCGCGAGAAGCTCTTTAATCAATACATCTCTGCCGGCCCCAGAAATTCCTGGACAACTGCTTCAAAATTGCTATCTCCTTTATGTAAATTTGCGGGAAGTAATCAGAAATACTACTCGAAATTTGATTACATTTTTGAATGCGCTCACAGACATTTTTATTATGTAAAATATGTTACATTTTCAGTTTACACAAACGCTGTTTGCCGATCTTATGGCCATACCTATAATTTAGGAGTTTCTAATACGGTAACTATAATTTTCTTCTTGGTTTAATTTTATCAAAATTTGTATTTAATAATATCGTCTAATAACAATGTATTCTTACATTGATTTACTTACTTTTACTTGTAGTGCTTATCGAAATGTGTATATAAACAACTTTATTATCGCGTTTAGAAAACGTCATGTTGCGTTCTCGCTACGAACGGTTGTCCCGGATGTCTCAGTCGTGCATCAGTTTAATCGTGCGCTCGCGCGGTGCGCCACGGTTTTGCAATTATCTCACGGGAAAGCCATAAAAATTGCATTTTTGTGTTTCGCGGCACTGATTTCTGTTTGTTTTAGGGCTGTAGAAATTGAAAGGGAACTCGCAGCAGGGTCATTTTTGCATCAAGGTGTAAGTATTATAATTCTGTATCATCTCTATGACCTAGTTTTGCAATTTTCTTACGGGAAAGCCATAAAAATTGCAGTTTTGTGTTTCGAGGCACTGATATCTGTTTGTTTTAGGGCTGGTGAAATTAAACGGGAACTAAAAAGAAGGTCATTTTTGCATCAAATTGTAAGTATTGCCATTCTGTATTATCTCTATGACTTAGTTTTGCAATTTTCTCACGGGAACACCATTAAAACTGCATTTTTGTGTTTCGAGACACTAATTTTTCTTGTTTTAGGGCTATAGGCATTGACCGGGAACTCGCATCAAACTGTAAGTATTGCCATTCTGTATCATCTCTATGACTTAGTTTTGCAATTTTCTCACGGGAGAGCCATAAAAGCTGCATTTTTTTGTTTCGAGACACTAATTTTTGCTGGTTTTAGGACTTTTGAACCGAGTCTGACACTGTCGACGGACCATTCTTGCATCAGATTGTAAGTATTTAATTTCTTTATCATTTTCCTAAATAACTTTTGTGATTATCTCACAAATTGATCCCCAAAATTGCATTTTTATGTTCGAAGGACTAATTTTTGCCGGTTTTAGGGATTTTGCCCTTGAGTCTGACATCGTAGAAGGACCATTCTTGCATCGGATTGTAAGTATTTAATTTCTTTATCATTTTCATATATAGCTTTTATGAATAACCTATTAAATTGCGAGAAAATATACTTTTGTGTTTCGAAGCACTGATTTTGCTGGTTTTCGAGGTTTAGCACATGAACGTGTCATCTGCGTAATATCAGCGAGGTCCATAAAGATGTAAAATTTAATTCTTGATGATGTTACATTCTAATGTCGTAGGAGATGTACGTGTAGAACGTGTGTTGTTAGATAAATTGTACGTTTCGTACGTTGTTATGTCGATAATTTGTACCTGTTTGTTTACAACATGTTTACATTAAATGTAAACTTTTTTTAATTTTAGTCATTTTGAATAGTTTTTGGGGTATATATAATATGGATTGTGTTTTATTAATTTTCGTTCAAGTGAGTGAAATTGAAATACCAAGATGAGGTGATAGCAGGTGAGTTAGAATAAGAGAGCAATATCAAAGTTTCATGTTCAATCCATGTTCTTTGTATGATCTGCAGGATATTCCACACTTTGTTTATACGTGCGGTTCGACGTTGGCTTGCGCTGCACGCTGTGCGCTGCAATTTGAAATTTGAACAGTACCCCACCGGTCGCCGTGTGTCGGCGTGTGCTGTTTTTCCTGTTCAATCAGTCGGTGATACGCAATTGTGCTATGTGCACGTGTTCCATTTCTTCTCCGCTACTGTTCGTTGCGACTGTTAGTATTTCGGACTCGAAACTTAAGACACCACGTGTGCGTGTGTAAGCCATCAGTCGCCGGTCTTCGGATCTCTTGCGTTGGGCTACGGATTCCAATTGGATTTATAGGCCAATATGGTATTGTTAATTAGAAGGGATAAATCACGCGTTTTCTCAGCGTGGCATAGTTGTTAGTGCAAAAGTTATGCAGTGAGTAGTAACATCAATTCTACTAACAATTCTGCTTTGTGTGTAACATTTCATAAGAGAGCGTTGTGGCTCGATGGTATGTAGGATATGCCTTGGACCGTACGAACGTTCGTTTTATTAAAAAGAAAGAAGAATGTATTGTTAAATATAGTTAATAAAACTCAATTTACAATTAAAATCTCATTCATATTTTTCTGTGATATCATATTTGTCGTTTTCAGGATATGCGTCTTAAATCATATTTCATATAAAGCTTATGTGAGTGCAACAAAGGTAAGAATTGTGTTGTTGTTTTTAAAAAGTTGAATAAAGTTGAAACATTAATAGAAGAATCAAATATAAGTGATAAAAACACTCGGTGGACGAGTGGATACGTGCACCTGCTGGCATGCTGTTGTACACGGATCGAGTCTCAGGTATAGGAGGCATTTTTCTCAAATATAAAAATATCAGGTGCAATTTGGGTTGCATATATGAATGGCAACGAAATATAAGAGAAATTGAAATATAAGTGAAGGCAATAGAAATAAGAAAGCAGGTGGAGAAACAGAGAAATAGAAGAAATAGTAGAAGAGAAATAGGAGTAGGTAGATGGAAGAGAACAGAGAGTGGAGTAGAGTAGTAAAGAAGAGGAGGAGATAGAAGAAAGAGAATAGGAGTGGATCAGATTTTTATATTTTTTGGCCCGTGTCGTTAGACAGTCTAACTGCTTCGATGCGTCCATTGCTCCCGGCCCATCCTACAGCTGCGATGTCTCTGCGCTTCATCCCCGAAATACTCAGGCATATCAACAATTTTTATGGTGGGGGATCACCCCCAGAGAGAGGGAACTCCTTATAAGGACGATCCTTATAAGGTCTTGTTCAAATATTTCTAAGTTTAAAGTCGTCTCAAGAGAGACGACACTTAAAAATACTCTTACAAGTTCTGACCGGTACCTGAAATGAAGGAAGGAGTACACAAATCATACAGGTTGCCTTAACAATATTTATAGTGGGGATCATCCCCCTGAGAGAGAGAACTCTTCCTGAAATGATAGAAGGGGTACACACAAATAAAAGAAGTCAATATATCTTACTATTTATTTATTAACAATAATAGAATACAAGTCTATATTTTACATGTCAACAGAATACATGACACCATATTGAAACAGGACTTATGATCTGCATATCCGCGCTCATGGAAACAAGTACCACTTAGTAAAGTTCTACCGGGATAAATAAATTAGCAAATAACCTATTTTCTACGGGGTTGCAAATGGAAATAAATATACAGGGTATTACAAAAGAAAAATTTTAAGTGCCGACAGGAAAACATCTAAACACTCAAATATCGCTTTTTTTTCACCGTTACTCTTTGAAACAAATATACAGGGCGTTACAAAAAGAAAATTCAAAGTGCAAGAAGTTAAATTTTAAAAACAGTCGAAGCAAAATTTTCGGGGATGTGAAGGAAAACGATTATACAAGGTGTCACAAATAGAAAATTCAACCATCACAGAGGAAAACATCTAAACACTACAAATATTGCTCGTTTTCACCCGATGCACCGGGAAACTAATAAACAGGGTGTTTACGGACACAAAGAAAAGCAAATATGTGTTTCAAAAGGAAAATCCTAAGTTTAAAACAAACAACACTCAAAACTCACAAATAAAGGCGATTTACTAGGCACTGTTAGGAAAACTAATATACAGGGTGTTACAAAAGGAAAATTTTAAAAACTACAAATATGGTAAATATTCACATCATGGCGAGAGAAATTTATACGGAAACAACTATATTTTAACATAAATTCAAATATTTTACCCGGAAATCATCGGAAAAGTGAAGTATAAAATGTGCTACAAGAATAAAACACTTACATTTTAATAAATTGTGTATATATTTATCATTTGATGATAGCATCAACTGCATAAGGTAACAGACGGGTGAAGTATCATCATAAATTGATAGAACATCCGGCGGAAAACATCCAAATCAGCGACGGCGCGTGGTAAACAGTAGATTAATACGATAAAAATAACTAGTTACTTGTAAATATTAAGATACTAGCTGACCCGGCAAACTTTGTTCCGCCTCGCTTTGCTCTTGTCATTGAGAAGCACGACGACGAGTCATACTAACACGGCGTTTTTCACGTGCAATTTTTTATTCTTCTTCAGTCCTTTCAATCGCAATCCTTCGAATCCTAGTTGCATTACGGTTTTGTCGGATAAGATTTGATCGTTTTGGTCGCTGCATGTTAAGTGGCGAAGCTACGAAGCATCGCACAAAGAAGAGACGGAGAAAACTCGTTTAGTATCGTCCAAAGAAGTTTTCACTTCAAAAAGTATTAAAAAAAGTATCCTACACTTACTAAATCTTATCCAAACAAACACATCAACCGGGCAACTTTAACCAACTCGTACAAACACACACACACGTCAATGCTTAGGGGGAAGCTATGAAGCATCGCATAAAGAGGAGACGGAGATAATAGAAAACATTATATTTGTGTGCTCATTTTCTCCCGTAGGCAAAACCATATAAGCGAATATGTTTGTTTCCATTTAGTGTCGTTTAGTATTCTCTAAAGGTGTTTTCACTTCAAAAAGTATCCTAGTAACCTTCTCCAAACAAAAACAACAACCGGTCGACTTCAAGCCACACGTACACACATACACACGTCTATGCTTAGGGGGGAAGCTACGAAGCATCGCACAAAGAGGAGACGGGGATAATAGAAAACTTTGTATTTGCGTTCTCTTATTCTCCCGCAAGATAATCCATATACGCAAATATGTTTGTCTCTTTTTAGTGTCGTTTAGTGCCCTTTTAGAAAAGTTTTCATTTCAAAAAGTATCCCATTACCTTCTCCTGGCCCTAAGCTACCTCTCCACCAATTTTTAGCTAAATTGGATTAGCCGCTCTTTAGTTATAATGGAGTTAACCAACACGACTTTCTTTTATATATATATATAGATATGGAGACTATGATAGCGAGAAACTATTCAATGTATAAGATTTTATTACATCAACAAAAACTGTTTAATATAATGATAAAAAGAGTGTAATTCGATTAAAAACGTTCAGCGAAAAGAGAATACAATGGATGATTTTACTTACCAGTGTAGCGAACACCACATATCAAATGTGAGTTGATACTGCAATAAAGAAGAAACAAAACATTAGTTTACCAAAAATTTTGTTTTGTTCTCTATAATTATTTAAATTAGTATTCGTACCAGGTATCACATTGAACCAACGAGTTGTGCAGAAGTCAAAAATGGTTCGCAGTCCAAAATATTATATAATTAAATAAAATATAACGCGATATACCAAATTTACAACGATAAACACGAATACTCGAAGGAGTATTCTTATCTGCCGCACGAAATAAGAGCTGCGTGCCGGCATCACAACTGTGCAAGTGGACTTCCACTCGCAAGAATATTTTTAGTTAAAATTTGCATCGCTGCGCCGTCTGAGTATACTTTATTGTACCTCCAGAAAATACAATTGCCTATGATCAGTGAGTGGTCACGCACTTAAGTGGCCGTGCCGTGTATCACACGTACACGAGAGTGTGCATGCACCACCCTATCTAAACAAACACCAATTTTACACATAACTCAAAACTTCAAATATAGAAGTCGATGGGATATACTTATTCAAAATAAATGAATCTAAATATAATATTATTATAACTATTATTATATTATTAATAATTGATAATTTTTATCAACGATTTTCGACAGTGAATATCTTCCAAACTAAAAGAGATAACATTCAGAAAATTGTAGATTATGGGATATTTGAAAATTCTCTATCAGACGGAAATTTAAAATAACCTAATTTAATGAGGTAAAAGTTTAAAAACGCGACTGAAAGTGCTTAAAATTGTAATTTTTCAATTTTTGACGATTTATTTTATTTGCGATTATCTCGTAAACTAAAAGAGATAAAAGGAACATATTTCAAATTTTTAATCTGCGGAAAATTTTCTATAAGATGAGTTAATTAAAATGCATATATAAAAGTCACTTCTACCGCTGCCCTTGTACGGTGCCTTGAACACGAGTCACTTTTACCGCTGCTTTTGTACGGTGCCCTGAACACGAGTCGCTTTTACCGCTACCCTCATACGGTGCCCTGAACACGAGTCACTTCTACCGCTACCTTTTGCTACGCATGTTACGGAATTTTCTCGCCATAAATTTCAATACAGGAAGATACAGAATTAAATTCTGCATCTGGAAAAATTATTACGAACTTATTGTGATACCGCGATCGCGTGTTATATCAAAAAAACTACAATTCCTAACGCATCGATTACTAGTGCGTATACACACAACTTTCAATATAACTCGCGTTAAGGAATTTTCTTGCAATAAATTTTAATACCGAGAAACTACAATTCCTAGCGCAACAAACACTATGGTGCACACACACTACTTTCAATATAACTCGCGTTACGGAATTTTCTCGCTATAAATTTAGATACAGAAAGATACAAAATTATATTCTGCATCTAGAAAAATGATTCCGAACTTACTGTGACACCGCGTTCGCGTGTTATATCAAAAACTACAATTCCTAGCGTAACGAGTACTAGTGCGTATTCACAGAACTTTCAATATAACTCGCGTTAAGGAAGTTTCTTGCAATAAATTTTAATACCGAGAGATACAGAATTAAATTCTGCATCTGTGGAAATAATTACAAACTGATTGTGATTTCGCGTTCGCGTGTTATGCGAAAAAACTACAATTCCTAGCGCAACGAGTACTACGGTGCACACACACAATTTTCAATATGACTCGCGTTACGGAACTTTGCCGCAATAAATTTCGACACAGGGAGATACAGAATTAAATTTTGCATCTGGAAAAATTATTCCGAACTTATTGTGATACCGCGTTCGCGTGTTATATCAAAAAAACTACAATTTCTAGCGCAACGAGTACTAGTGCGTATACACACAACTTTCAATATAACTCGCGTTACGGAACTTTCCTGCAATAAATTTTAATACAGAGAGATACAGAATTAAATTCTACATCTGAGGAAATTACTACGAACTTGTTGTGACTCTGCGTTCGCGTGTTATGCTAAAAAAAACTACAATTCCTAGCGCAACGAATACTACGGTGCACACACACACAACCTTCAATATAACTCGCGTTACGGAATTTTTTCGCAATAAACTTTAATACAGGGAGATACAAAATTAAATTCGGTATCTGGGGAATTTATTCCGAACTTATTGTGACTTTGCGTTCGCGTGTTATGCTAAATGAACTACAATTCCGAGTGCAACGAGTACTACGGTGCACACACACAACTTTCAATATGACTCGCGTTACGGGGTTTTCTCGCTATAAATTTCAACACAAGGAGATACAGAATTAAATTCTGCATCTGAGGAAATTATCCCGAACTTATTGTGACTCTGCGTTCGCGTGTTATGCTAAAAAACTACAATTCCTAGCGCAACGAATACTACGGTGCACACACACAACCTTCAATATAACGCGCGTTTCGGAATTTTTTCGCAATAAACTTTAATACAGGGAGATACAGAATAAAATTCTGCATCTGAGGAAATTATTCCGAACTTATTGTGACTCTGCGTTCGCGTGCTATGGTAGAAAAACTACAATTCCTAGCGCAACAAGTACTACGGTGCACACACACAATTTTCAATATGACTCGCGTTACGGAACTTTGCCGCAATAAATTTCGACACAGGGAGATACAGAATTAAATTTTGCATCTGGAAAAATTATTCCGAACTTATTGTGATACCGCGTTCGCGTGTTATATCAAAAAAACTACAATTTCTAGCGCAACGAGTACTAGTGCGTATACACACAACTTTCAATATAACTCGCGTTACGGAACTTTCCTGTAATAAATTTTAATACAGAGAGATACAGAATTAAATTCTACATCTGAGGAAATTACTACGAACTTGTTGTGACTCTGCGTTCGCGTGTTATGCTAAAAAAAACTACAATTCCTAGCGCAACAAATACTACGGTGCACACACACACAACCTTCAATATAACTCGCGTTACGGAATTTTTTCGCAATAAACTTTAATACAGGGAGATACAAAATTAAATTCGGTATCTGGGGAATTTATTCCGAACTTATTGTGACTTTGCGTTCGCGTGTTATGCTAAATGAACTACAATTCCGAGTGCAACGAGTACTACGGTGCACACACACAACTTTCAATATGACTCGCGTTACGGGGTTTTCTCGCTATAAATTTCAACACAAGGAGATACAGAATTAAATTCTGCATCTGAGGAAATTATCCCGAACTTATTGTGACTCTGCGTTCGCGTGTTATGCTAAAAAACTACAATTCCTAGCGCAACGAATACTACGGTGCACACACACAACCTTCAATATAACGCGCGTTTCGGAATTTTTTCGCAATAAACTTTAATACAGGGAGATACAGAATAAAATTCTGCATCTGAGGAAATTATTCCGAACTTATTGTGACTCTGCGTTCGCGTGCTATGGTAGAAAAACTACAATTCCTAGCGCAACAAGTACTACGGTGCACACACACAACCTACAATATAACTCACGTTACGAATTTTTTTCGCAATAAATTTCAATACAGGGAGATACAGAATTGAATTCTGCTTCTGGAAAAATTATTCCGAACTTATTGTGACACCGCGTTCGTGGTTTATATCAAAAAACTACAATTCCTAGCGCAACGAGTACTAGTGCGTATACACACAATTTTCAATATAACTCGCGTTACGGAATTTTTTCGCAATAAATTTCAATACAGGGAGTTATAAAATTAAATTCTGCATCTGGGGAAATTATTCCGAACTTATTGTGATTCTGCGTTCGCGTGTTATGCTAAAAAAAACTACAATTCCTAGCGCAACGAATACTACGGTGCACAGTGCACACACACAACTTACAATATAACTCGCGTTACGGAATTTTCTCGCAATAAATTTCGATACATGGAGATACAGAATTAAACTCTGCATCTGGAAAAATTATTCGGAACTTATTGTGACATCGCGTTCGCGTGTTATACAAAAAAAACTACAGGGAGATTCAATAAGGGCCGTCGAGGGCGAGCGCGGACCCCGGGGAATATCCGTGGGCCCCGGCAATCGTTAATTCTTTGCTATTTTTTTTGTATTTGCGATTTAAGAGCAATCAGCTGACCCCCATCTCATCGACCCAGCAGGCAAGTAGTACGTGATAAATAGAAAACTTGTTTATAAACTTACCAGTGTACAGCTTATCGGACTACCAGGCACAACGAATGCTGTAACTAAACGAAAACAATAATTAAAACAAATATATTTCATACATTTGAATTACGAGGTTATAATTAACAATCAACACAAAACCGCATCAAAACCGAGCAAAAAACACTTTTAGGAACATAAACGCGCAATTAATCACTAACATAACACTGCAGATGCATGTTACAACTAAGTCGATTGATGACCGAACATGCAAATTTAGAAAACGATACGCGTTGCCGGAAATACGTCCAGATACTCCAGCGACCGGCCCGCAACTGGCTGCAATTCATCGATAGCGCTTGCCGGAACTGTGCACGCAAGGATGCGACAGTTCACTATAAGACTCTGTGCCTGCTTCATAGACCCGGCAGGTAAAAGCAGTAGATGCGTAAAGCTGGCAGTGCGTCGATGGCATGCGACCTTGTGCGCAAATTGCAATAGATGCGCAAAGCCGGCTACGCGTCGACGGCACGCGAACTTGTGCACGAATTGCAATAGACACGGTATCTGTGATATGAACTAAACTAAAATGTGCTGCATGCGACAGCGCGACGAAAATCTTACGCGTAGCATCTCGCACGGCTAATGCGATAAGAAAGTAGTTTATACACAAACGCTGATATGATTCAAAACGAATACAATTCTATTTTATGATTTTTGGATCATGCTATTGTTTATACACAAACGCTGGTAATAGAACGGTCTTCAAAATTAATACAATTCTATTTAATTTATAAAATATATTTATTAAAATAATTTGTGATTTTCTTGGATTTTACAATTATTTACGCGTATGGATTACGTATTCAACTTAGAAAATAATAAAACAATTCTATTTTATGATTTTTAGTTCATGCTAATGAACTAAAATTTAAATCATGAAATTATGATTTATGATTTGAGTTTTATTGAAGCATTTATTGAAGCAAAGATTTCCTCAATGGATATCAATTTTTTAATTGCAAGAAATCAGGAAAGCAAGTACTATGAATGATAAAAGTTTTACTTACCAGTGTATCGAATACCGCAAATCAAATGTGAGTAGATACTGAAATAAAGAAAAAACAAAACATTAGTTACACAATTTCGGACAAATTTCGGAACCCAAATTTTACCAAAAATTTCGTCTTGTTCTCCATAATTATTTAAATTAGTATTCGTACCAGGTAACGCATTGAGCCAACGAGTTGTGCAATAGTCAAAAATGGTTCGCACAAGTCCAAAATATTATTTATAATCACAAACAAAGCCGGCCGGCCGGCGTCCGACGGCAACCGATCAATCCACGCGAAAATGTAATAAACACACACAATATTGAATTCCGAAGATTACATACGCGATAAATATTTACCGAATGACCAAACACGGCAATTAACACTAAATTTAATAAAATATAACGCGATATACCGAATTTACAACGAGAAACACGAATACTCGACGGAGTACTCTTATCTGCCGCACGAACTAAGAGCTGCGTGCCGGTATCACAACTGTGCACGTCGACTTTCACTCGCAGGAATATTTTTAGTTAAAACATGCATCGTTGCGCTACCTGAGAATACTTTATTGTACCTCCAGAAAATACAAAGCGATTCAAAAAGTGTGGCATACATATGAGGTAGTGAGCGATTGCCTATGTATCAGTGAGTGGTCACGTTCTTAAGTGGCCGTGTCCGTGTATCACACGTACACGAGAGTGCGCATGTACCACCCTATCTAAATAAATAGCAATTTTTACACATAACTCAAAACTTCAAATATAGAAGTCAATAGGATATACTTATTCAAAATAAATGAATCTAATTATAATATTATTATAATTATTATGATATTATTATTAATTGATAGTTTTTATCGACGATTTTCGACAGCGCATATCTTCTAAACAAAAAGAGATAACAACCAGAAAATTATAGATTATGGAAGATTGGAAAATGGAAATCGAAGAGATGAAAATTTAATTTTGAATTTAATTTAAAAAATCAAAATGTTTGCAGCGCAAATCAAAGCAAAGTAAAAGAGTAACAAAACATAACAAAATAGCATTTTTATTTTTAATCATGTAAAACAACTGGCGACCAGCCCGGTAAGCCGCCAGAAGATCAAGAACGTGGCCGACGGCCATTTTAATCTTTTTTATTTATGCGTTAAACGAAAACGAAACAATGTATTGAATTCGTAATGCAAATCAACGATATGTGTTGCAACAGCGACATAAATTATTTGTCTGCTTAAGGCCACGCGGTTAAAGTAAAAAACAAGTGAAGTCAATTAATAAATCAATTTGATTTGCATATGCCTGATGAAATGCGAGAACATACCTTGATTCAAAATAAATTTTTGCGTTTTGTCATATCCAATAACTTGCAAGGACCATAATTATTCACATTATAAGAATGATGAATTACGCGTATAAAACAAAATAGTATCCGACGGAACATCACTCACGTTTTACCTCCACGTATGTACAATCAGCGTTTAACGAACGCTTCACATCACTCGCGTACAATCGCGAAAAAGCATAGAAAGATTACGTAACAATGCAAGGATAAATTAAGGAACTCAAGAATAATGAAGAAAATGTGCGTGCAGATCACCTGACGACAAAAATGAGACTAACGTGGTACACAAGCCAACCGCGTGGCGGTCGCACAAAAATTGCACGAGATAAGAAAACATGTTTGTTTATAAACAGTGATACTTTCAGTGTGGTAGTGCAGAACATGAGAAGAATTGTACTGGTACTATGCACGGAACTTTTAATTACGATTAATCTCTGAATCGGAAACTATTATTGCAAAAAAACTGCATTTGATGAACAATATTTCGACATAAAAATTTTGAAAACACGGCGAGAACAACCACGTGTATTTAGTGAACTAATTGACGTTCTTAGAATTTCTCTACGCCAGAATAGAACTAGAGAGTTTCTCTACATTTTGCACTGCTTCCAACCTTCCAGAAAAGACGAAAAAGTAATTGCTTAATTTTAAAGCAAACCATTCATTCAACCATATTATTTTAAATAGAAAAAATTTCAAAAGTTATAAAAACGAAAAATCACAAAAATATCAGCTCAGTCGTGCCTGAGTCGTCCAGCAGTCAATCGCAGCCCTTAAGGTTCCATTTTCTTCGGTTGTGACTCTTTTCATACCCTGTGTTGTCGTAAACTGATCATACCAAATCAAGTGAGGGTCCCTCATATAAATAAACAATAGTTGAAATCGGTCCAGTTTTTTTTTTAAATCTTAACGAAATTCATGAATAACAAATCATTTCTATATAAATATAGTTTACAAATACGCAGTTGTTAAATATTCATATAGCCATAACAACATCCCTGAAGGCAATCGATGTAATTGCTTTCTGATGACCACAGTACTCCCGTTCAATTTTACCTGTATTTACATTCCATAATCTCGCAGCGTTATCAGAAGACCCCGTAAATAGATACATTGAGTCGGCGCTAAAAGCCGCATCCCAAACCCATCTTTGGTCGTTGTGTCGAAGCTCTTGCACTAAAGAATAGTCGCTGGTCTTAAAGATTTTCGCCGAATGATCTGCCGATGTCGTGACAAACATGCTGCAAGACCAATTAAGTCAGTATGAAATAAAATAACATAAACTATTCATCATTATATTTACCTAGAATTTGGGCTGAATTTGCATTTCAGCGCATGTCGCGTGTGTGGTTCGAACACCTTCAATGGTTGCAGAATTATAGGCTCATCACCTTCACCACCCACCAGAGACCAAATGTAACATTTGCCTTTTGAGTTAACAGCAGCTAGGGTAGTACCAGTTGGATTAATGGCCACATCAAGGATCATACTATCTCCATCAGGAATCTGAAATTTGTTTCACAGTATATAAATTTATAGACAGACCTCAAGAAAAATAAAAGCTTGACAATCTAAACAAACAAACTCAGCTTACAACTTACATATTGTAATGCAGCATTAGTCCTCATATCCCATGAATGTATAGTTCCGTTTTGATCACCAATAATAAGTTCTACTTGATTAGGATGCAACTTGACACTGGTAATAGGAGCATTCACATCATACGAGTGTGAAATATTCGTTGATCGCTCGACGTCCCATATACGTACCTTTCCATCTTCACCACCAGAATACATCCATGAACCTCTATTATTAAATCCCACACAGGTTATATTCTTAGATACACCCTCATAGGTGATTATAGCAGTTGGAGTATTTGATCCCAAATCATACATTCGAATGTACTGATAACTCGCAGCAGCAAGTAAGTTGCGATTTGGTGTGATTTCTAACATATTTACTTGCTGGAAACATACATGAACATTTAACATCTAACATAAGATTTTCTACTGATAACTTACTGATTCGGAATGTTGCATTGTGCGCTGACAAATAGCACTGTGTGTCTGCCATAATTTTATTGTGTGGTCGTAACCAGCCGTCGCCAATATAATTTGTTCGTTCTCCGGAAGCTGTTGATCTCCCGTCATCGTCATGTTTTGTTTACAACCAGATAAAACAAGAAAAATTCTTAGGTTATGTTTTACACCAAGAGGTCGGCAAAGTTCGGTAAAAATGACAGACGCACAAGGTCAAAATAAACTAATACACAGGATGTACAAATAATTAGTTGATTTAAACTAAATTAAAAATAACAAATTAATTTCGTCTTGATGAAAAACCGAAGACAATATGTAGAGTAGCGTTTAAATTACTTAAACCTGTAAAATTGTGACAACCAACATTAATACCATATTAGCAATGTTCCAGTCACGCCCACAATCAAGGCGTGGCTTATGTACAAAAAGACTTCTCGTATTTGTTAAATTATTTAATAGTTGAAAAGGAATGAGAAATTATACATCTGTATTATGAATAATTATATACAAAAATGGCATCGCATTCCGAGTGACAGAACTGGCCAAACGCTAAACAAAACTAATTAATTTCTGAAGACAACAATGTTGCGAGTTAAATGTAAGAGTAAACGATAAGATAACCAACATAAAAATCACAAAAGATGATTTCCATCTAATGATATCAAAATCAGTGTTGGATGAACTTATCATGAGGTGACGTGAAAAACAGGCTCGAGCTCGATAATATATAAAACGATCGCGCGCCGTGCCGCACGCACTATGTAAAAAATTACCTACAAATTAATTTAAAAAGAAAACTCCTACACATCATAATACAGAAAATTTTATGTACAAAGACGCTGCTCATCGGGCGTGCACGAGCGTTATGTGAAAGCAGCTTGGACGCCATTTTGATTTGCCTCCCCGAGCACGCGAAGAGAAGTTTCGAAGATTGCTGCATATTTCATACCGAACAATCATTCAGCGCTGTGATAATAATTGATTTTTTGCCTGCCTTATTAACCCACTCGTGTGGTTTTCATTTGAGATCTGCATACTATGCTTTCGTAAAAACTACCGAACGACTCAGTTGTCGTATAATTTCTCCCGCAGACATTTTATCTTGTTGACGAAGTATGCCTCCAGGGATTCGGCGCATTTGAAGAACTGCGACTCCTTGGGGTTGTAATAGCGGCAGTTGTCGAAAATCTTCGTCATGTCGCCGATGAATTCGCTTAACTTGTTGTAGATTCGCTCGTTGATTTTATTTTCAATTTTTTGTAAATCTGTACAAAAATATAAAAATTAAAATTTTCTCCACGAAAGTTTAGTGCGTGATATTTACCCATTGGTTCTTTGATGACCTTGTAGTAATCCGGAGCTTCGGTCGGGTCCACAGGCTCCACAAACGGCCATGCACTTTTGTGAGCCTGAAAATATAAAAACGTTAGCAAACAATACATACAACAATCGTTTCATGTCATACCTGAATTTGCTTGATTAATCTTCGCAACTCGTCGAAATTCTTGTTACTAAGGTCCTTCATATTCGCGTAGTTCACAGAAGAATTCCGCTGACAATTTGGACAAATGTACTCGTCGATATTATCAGCCTCCGACTGCAAGATGCCAACGCAACGCCCATGGAACCAATCCTGACATCGATCGCAGCAAATATAAAACCTGTTAAACAAACAAAGTTAACACAATTTTCGAAATCATACAAAATTCAAAACTTACTGAGATTCGTCATATGGCTGGCGACACAAACAAAACAATTCTTGAGTCTCGCGCGCATGCTTACACTCTCGACAAATAAACTCAGAAATGTTTTTGCTAGCCTCCTCGGTAATTCCGACGCAGTCTCCATGGAACCAATTGTTACACAGGTCGCAACCCACGTAGAATTTGGTCTCGTCGTATGGCGTTCGACAAATGCAGTACAGTTTCTCCTTCTTATTTTTACCGGGCGATACGGCCATTTTATGGCCACCGGAACGACGATGCGATGACTTGTTCGATGGTTTCTCAATCACAGGCGTCGTTGGTTGGGGCACCGCATTTGCTTTGCGACGACTACTGCCCGTCGATGGAGTTCGCGTAGGTTCATCCGGCTTGGATATGCGATCACTATCTTGTTCAACTCGCGTGGCAGCCACTTCATCAGCAACTTCCTTCTAAAGATACAAAAGAAAATAACGAATTTTAGTATATTATTAATAATAATGATATTGTTAAGATTACTTACATGAATCTCAGCTTGGAGTTCCTTCTCGAGCAGGGCGCGCTTCCGTAGAATATCTTTCTTCAAGATTTCCTTGTGTCTAAACAAACTGACCATCGCCTTGGTCTTCATAGACGTGGCCCGCTGTTCAGGAGTAAGCTCCTTCACGATAACTCGTTTATTTCGGGATGGAATCATAGGTTTTATCACGTTTTCCACGGAACTATATCAAAAAGTTTACATTAAACATCATTGAAATCTTTAAAAATACCACTAAATTACCTTTGATGATGATCATGGTCTCGTTTGATGGTTTCCAGAGGATTGCGACTGGGGCGTGGCCGTTTTGGAGTATCCATGACCCATTCGTCGTCGTCCTCATCACCGCGTGACATACTCAATGGGCGTTTCCGTACCACATTCATGGGCGTAACATTCCGCATCGAATTATGGCCGCCGGCTGTACGTCCGCCCATTGAAGGTGTATCATCGTTTTTCATTTGTTTTTCTTGGTACCTCTGCAGCTGGAGCAACTTCTCTTCAATCTCAGGATTAAGATTCTCCTGCTTCAACGCCGTTCGAATAGCTGAAGCGTGCGAAAAGAGAAAACAATGTCAGGATCGTAGGGATGATGGCGCAAGTGTGAGCGTAAAGAGTAAATATAAAACACAAGAATAGTAAAACTCAAAAAAAGTGAAAACCCAAAGCAAAACGACAGAAAGTAATAATTTGTGAAACTTAAAATAAAAATAACAAAACAGTTGGACACAATATAAATTATCTTCGCACATGTGTTCGGTTTTCGTAAACGTTTTTATTTCATTCGTAATTTGGAAACATACAAAAAGAGAGAAATTAGAGGTTTTGGTACAAATTGTGTGCTTGTTCATCTATCCTATGTTAGTCGCATGCGCCACCGCTTTGGTGATTGCTTTGGTTTCGCTCGCAAAATATCACAGTCGAAGGAATAGAGAGAAACAAACCTCGTGTGTGTGTGAGACCAACCAATCAATCAGTCAACACCACCACTCATTCGCTTATTCGTTACGGAAACAACAACAACACATGGCTTAGATAATCTGGTCGCATTCTTAAAACGCGCGCGCGCGCGCGCGTGTGTTCAACTGATTTGTTTAGCGCACTTGTAAGTTTCATGTTTAACATTTCGCTCGCCACCCTACTCGCCTACTGATGATTAATATGATGGTAGGTATGAGTGATGTAGTCGTTTTGCAATGGGTACGCGCAATTCGGATTGTAAACAATAACGGAAGGTTGATGGTAAATTAACATACTTTGCTGAATGTAGTCCGGCGTGACGACAAACTGCTTGTTCTCCACGAGAGCGGGCGCGATCGCCGTCGTTGCCGAGGCGACAATCTGCTGCTGCGGTTGAGGTTGTTGTGGCACCGCCGTCTGGGCAGACATAGTACCCTCCAGCATGTTGGTCTTCATCGCCTGCAGCAGTGCACTGTTCGTCTGCTGCCCATTGACGAGCACCTGACGTTGCTCCACGACCTACAACGAGTATTCATGAAACGCGTTGCGGCAATATTTCAAACAGAAATGCGTTAAGGTACTTATAAAAAGAAATCAACCTTCTAAAAGCATGTCAGTCAATTTATTTCAGTAATAGCATTCCCAGTTAATAAATATAATAAAATTATTGATAAAAGCATCACAACGTGCGCGAGTTTAGTCAATGATTAGAGAAATAACAAGCAAAAAAGCGTTGAAATTATTAAGCGGTAATTTTTAAAGTTGTTTAGGTTGCATACCTGCTGCGGTTGGATCTCTTGCTGCACATTCTGCACCACCGGTGTCAAAGGAGGCGGGGCGTCGACTGTGGCAGCTCCTCCCGCATCGGTCTGATTCGGTTGAACCGCGAGGTAAATCTTCGTTGGACCCAAAACTCCCTGTTTGCCAGTTGATGCTTGGGCTGTAAAAACAAACACAATTAAAATCATACAATATAACATGTGCATCTATGTAGATGGAAAAAGAAATACTTTAATTAAATACATACCTTTAAGTAGTTGTTGTTTAACCTGCTGTTGTACAGCTGCCAATTGTTGTGGAGTAAAATCAGCACCCTGGAGTCCTTGCAAAACAATTCGCGGCCCTTGCTGAGTTTGTATCACTTGAGCAGTTACGCACTTTATCACCGTACCAGGCGGTTGCCCAGCGAGTAAATGCTCCATGGTAGCTGGGTCAATGGAATTGTCTACTTTAGCTGCAACTGACTGTTGTTGCGCTTGTTGTTCGACCTGTTTAGCTGCAGTAGTGATCACCTGCTGTTGTACAACTGGCTGTGTAATCTGCTGTACCTGCTGCTGCGGTGATACTTGCGATGTAGTCACCGCGCTTGGCGTAAGCTGCGCGACAATCTGCGCTTGATTATTACCCGTAGGGCGAATGAGTACTTGCTGACCGTTGATAGTGGCCACCTGAACTTTACCCTGCGCAATCTGCGCGGCCAGGTTTTGATTGTTCACCACAATTTGATTCGTAATTATCTGAAAGTTGCAGCAAAAAGATTAGTCAAGGCATAAAATAAAAAATAAAACGATAATCAAGATACCTGTTGTTGTTGTTGCCCAATGGCACTAGTGGTAACAACTTGCTGTTGAATCATTGGCGTGCCAGAAACAACAATGGAGGTGGCAAGCTTTTGTTGTGTTTGTGGCGTAGTAGGCGTTACCGCCGCTTGCTTGATAATGATTTGTTTAGTCGGCGTGGTGAGATTGGTTGGCAACTTGTTGCCGACCGTTTGTAATATGACCTTTCCTGTAGGAGTCTTTACAATTTTATTGGCGGCAATTGTCGTAGTCAAAGTCGGCGTCGCAGCTACCGTCGGTTTAACCGAAGAACTTGTCGCAGTTGGAGTAGCAGACGAGACGGTAGTACTTAACACCTGTAATTTTCCATCGGGCATTTGCACCAATTGCTGACCGGGCATCAAACCCTTCACAGTAAACCGACCATCAGGTGTTCTCATGATTTGTACTCTTTGCGGCGTAGTTTCTTGTTTCGGCGTTTGCGGTGCTGCAGTAACTGTTGGTGTTGCTAAAAATCAATGAGTCACATTTTGTGTATACCAATATATTGTTGATAGTTACCTGTGGCAGTTTGGGCGACTTGTTGATTGGGTTGTAACTTGATCATTTGGTTACCACCGGGGCCTTTAATGATTTGTGGACTTCCAGTGAGGACGCGTGTAGTGCCATCGGCGGCTTTGGTCATGAAAATGCGTCTTCCAGTGAACTGCTTACCGCCAGCGGTGTTATTTGCAGTGAGAAGTGAAGTTAAAGTCTTGCCAGCTTGACCAGGCATTACACTCTTCACAACTTGCAGTTTACCATCTGGAGTAACTACAGAAAAAGTAAAATGCCAACAAAACTGATATAATTTTAAATTTAAATCGAAAGTGTGTTACCTTTCGGTTGTATTGTTTTAGTTGTAGTTGCTTGTGCAGTAGAAGCAGCTTTACCAAGGGAAGTTAATGTTAAATTTAGCTTTTTCAACGAAACATGCAAAAATAAAACCAAACTTACCTTGTGTAGCAGCACCTCCAATCTTAATAATTTGTCCTTGAGCATTCTTCAACTCTAACGCACGTTTTTGTTGGTGTGCAGCTCTCTGTAGCCGAAGTTGTTGCTCCATCTTTTCTTTAAAGTCTTCAGCACCCTGTTTAGATGTGACCAATACTTTTGCCGGTGAAATCCCATCCGTAGTTTCAGAAATAACCCGTGCCGGAGGAAGATTACCAGTCCGACTACGCGTGATTACCTGTTGTTGTTGCCTCTCCAACTTTTCACCATATTGTTTAATCTCCCACAGCTCCAACTTATCCTCATCCACCCATTCTTCGGTAACCTGCGGATCTGTACTCTGCGGCGACTCGGGCCTCTTCCTCTTCCGCAATCCGCTTCTAATGGAAGTAACTTCTCTTACAGTCTTCGGCAACTCCAAAGGAATCACCACCTTTCTCCTCAAATATTGTGTGCGTTCCATGAACGGCCCAGTATGCCTATGCTTCAACAGCTCCAAGCTCAAAATCTCAGTCTCTGTTGTGATTTGATGTTTACCATCTTGATTCTGCGGTTTTACTTGCATATCATCCCAACGTAAACACGCCCAGAGGATTTTTAACTGTAAAGCGGCAGTTGCGATTGATTTGAGGTTCACGGTCCGGAAGACCCAGCAAGTTTTAAATAATGGTCGAGCGCAAGGATAAGGCCATACCAAGCTATTGCTCTTTGCCATCGCGTTGAAACCATTGATATAAATCCTACCTGCATTGCGAGCTAGTTTCTTAGACTCGTGTTTGGGTAATACAAAAAGTGAGCGGAAATTTTTCACAGTTTTGAAGGTGGAACACTGTGGATACTTCACAGCACCCTTCTTCTTCTTTTTATCAGCTCCTATAATGGTAATCCGTTTCAGGTAAACTTTACCCTGAGTTTTGGTCGAGGAGTAAACACGTTCAAAGCCATCAACGGTGGTTTCAGACTTTACTGTACTCTCTTCGCGTCTCGCGCTTTTCATTGCGCAGAATCTTCGATTCCAAGCTGCGTGGTATGTTGAATGTGATTGTGTTTGGGACTTGGCATTCAATGTCTGAATAGTCCTACCATTTGAAACGGTTGTATTAGTTTCCTCCTTGGTTTTCTTCGCAGAAACAGACTCCTTTTTCACAACACCATCAACTAGTGTTTTTGATGAAGTGGTCGTAGAAGTGACTGTAGTTGTTGTTGTGGTGGTAATAATCGATTTACTTCTAGTTGCCCTACCAGTACCATTATTACTAGTGCTACTCGTGGAACTACTATTACTACTCTTGCTATTTCCACCACCAAGAATCATCTCCTTAACATCCTCAGGGGTCATATCAATTTCCATGTCAACTTCTTGATGTTGCTCGGAATCGCTCAATAATTCTACGTCGCGCTTCTTCGGCTTCTTTACATTTTTAACATCTTCGCGCTCGGCTGCAATTTGATTGGAAGCTACCAGTTCATTCCAATCATCAGCATCGAAAGGTTCGTCTTTGATGAAAGGAGGATTCTCCATTGGGATCATACCTGCATAAACCTGATCATCACAAACAGTCGCTTGTAAAAGAGTGGTAACTAAATTGCTTCGTAAAGTAGCTTCATTGTCAGCTGCGTCCACATCCTTTTCGGAAGCACCAACTTTCGCTAATTCACCACTCGTCGCTGACGTGCTCGAAGGTTCCGTCAGCTTAGCCTCCAGAATTGAAGTCGTCTTAATATTACTACCATTATTTGCTGTATTGAGAGTCAATCCCAATTTTTGATTCGTATGTACATTCGCCTTCCGCAGCAGAAACAGCAGCTCTTTACGAACTTTATTCCTTTGAACACAAATCGGCGAGTAACAACTTGATGCGACATTGTTGGAATTGCAACCCTTCGAATAACACTGAAACTCCTTCCCAAACTTTGAAATTGCAGTATAGTGAAGTCTCAACTGTTGAATTTTCTTCGCGATGTTATTGAGCATTTCTTTACTGACTGGTGTCGCGGGCGCTTGCGACGTTGATGTATTATTCACTGGATTATCTGTTGATTCCACATCAACGTCCTCATTGGTATCAGTCGAATCGGTGGTCTGACTTTCCGACTTCGCCTGAGCGATTTTCCTCTCTTCGATTGCCCGCAGATGAATTCTCCGTGTGAGCAACTCGTCAAGACTCGACTTTTTCGCTATCTTTGGATATAAAAGTCGGCCCGACGCAGTTAATGCTTTGCTGACATCAATTTCTTCAAAATATTTCACTGGTCGTACAATTTTTAAATCTTTTAATACTGCAGGAATAACATCATCACCTTGCATGGTCGTATCTTCTTCAATGTCCATTGCATCATCTTCCAACTTAATTTCGTCTTTAATACCGCCATCATCAATCTCAAAATTTTTCTTGAGGTGATTATACATTTCTTTATCGACAGCGATGAGTTTCAAGCCGTCTTTCGTTCGCACCTGAACCATGGTCTTCAGCGGTCCTGCCGCGAGTCCACACTCTTTAGAATTAACGAAATTCACCATCCGCGCCGTCGAATACCACAACCATCCCCAACGACCATGGATGCGATACTCTTCCCCCTTCTGCTTCCACAATTGATGCTTAAAACTCATTGTATACTTAACATAACTAGAAATAATCAATCTATTTCGTTCCTCTTCCTCTTCGCGCTCTTTCTTCTCTCGTTTCTCAACCTTTTTGCGCTCTTCACGTTCGGCGGCTGTAACCCTCACAAGTTTAATATGTCCTAATTGATCATGCCACACATTTGCAAACATACACGGCTTGATACAAGCCTGCAAAACAATTAGCGCTTTCGCAAAGTCCTTCGCATGTTGGCATTGATTCACCACACCCAGCCAAGTTTTCTTCAACAGCGGCCAGTTGGGGTGCATAAATGGAGCCTGTATAGCCTGCTCCAGTTGTACAAGCGTCTGTCGTAGCGTTTGCAGTAACGCTGTTTTATTACCCGTCGTTACCCCAGCCCATTTGAAGTCCGACGCGGTCGTCAACGAGAACTTATGACTCAAATGTCGCTTCTTATCGCGCTCTTCATTTCGCTGAGGTTTATTCAACGCGATGATATTCGTTGTGAATTGATTCACGTAACCCTTAAACTGATTTTCCATACCGAGCTTATACATAAACGTACCGTTCGCGATCTGGAGAGACTTTAATCGCGTTATTCTTTCATCATTGCCGAGTGCATCTTTGTTCAGAATCGAGTTTGATCTCTTGCGGATTTCATCGATATTAAATGTGCGCGGTGTGAGTGAACCAGTCTTAGACCTTGTCACAATGTCTTTCTCTTTATCACCTGATGAATCATTGGAGTCTTCACCTCGGATTGTTGTTGTGGTTGTCGTGGTAGTTATTTCGGTAGTGGTAGTAGTGGTGGTCACAACTTCTTTGGTTTCTTCAAACTCTTTATCCTCTTCGGTTTTTTCTTCATCAGCTTCTCTCCGAGACTTAAGAATAGCTTGATTTTCCTGTTCCAGATAAGTCTTCTTGTTGCCCTTAAACTGATTGGTTAACTTTTCGGTAAGTTCCATTTGACGAATGATTTCATCCTTGAAATCGTTGAGTTCTCTGCATAAATCAGCCTCCATTTCTTCCGAATCGAGCACGTTGAGTAGTTCATCAAATTGCGTTGTGGTCGTATAATACCACACATCATTTTCTTCATTTTCACTAGAATATTGAAATAAAAATAAAGAAATTGCATAAACCAACGTTTTTACAAGTGTAACATTTACTTACATAAATATCCGTCGACATAAAAAGTAATACTTTCTTCCAAAGCGGTCAAAGCCGAGCTGCTCCTGCCGACACAATTGTCCCTGTTTCTCCACGTCCAACACGCAATCGACCACACCACTGACGCGATGTGAGCGACATATATTACACTGCCAGTCCTCGACAGGCACGTCAACCAACGGCGGGTCGACACATTCGAGATGGAATACGGCCGGGCAAGTTTCGCAGCATAGCAGGTCGCCGAGTTTATGACATACTCGACAGTGATCGTCATAATGCATCGGTACTAAAAAAATTCAAAAAACACAAAACGTCAGTTTATTGCTTTATTTGCCTCAAAATGTATTTTAATCTTACCTTCACTTATTAAATCTTCCCGCACTGGATTCGTCGTCAGAAACTGATCAGTTAGAAAGCGCATCACCGTGATTTTATTCTCCAAACTAGTGTAAGGATAGTCTGTGGTGTTCAAAATGTTCAACACTGTCACGTCAAAACTAGAGTCACTCTCAACGTACGAACGGAGCACCTCCGGCCAAGTCACATAATCCAAAAGATACAGAGATATATTCACACTGTCTTTTTGATCAAGTGGTGCAAAGTGTGTCTGCTGAGAGTCTTCCTCTCTGAAGAGAGCCTTCAATAGCATAATGTGCACCTCGGCAAAGAGATTGCTCTGATCCTCGCACATAATAGCCGCGCAAAAGTCTTCCAGCCGAAACGGAGAAAGACGCACCAGGTTTCTGAAATGCCGCAGCACTTCATAGATGCTCACCACCGGCATAATCTCGTTACGTGGCACGAGTAAATCATCGGAGCTTTTGGTAGATCTAGCGGAGGTATCGGTTTGTTTTGCAGCCACAGCGGTTCGGGTGTTGGAGGCCGTGGCCGCCGTGGTGTACCACTCACCGTGCTAAAGCTACTAAGCGAGAAATCGCTGTCCGTCGATTGATCAGCGACGGATATTTCACTATCCGACGCCGAGACCACGACCTCATCCTCCGGCTCGGATTTCTCCGAAGAATCATCACCGAAGTCTGATCCATAGTGATATTCAGACTCGTGGTACTCACTTGCTTGTGGATTATACCCACGGCGTTGATACGCACCACCTCCGGGTGTTGTGGCCGCGCGTTTTTTGCCTCTGGAACGCGTGCCTCGTGTTCGACGCGGCGCTTCCACCTGCGGTGATGATGCGCGTGAAGCTGACGGTGTGCTCAATGGTGAGTCAGAACCGCGATTGAGGTTCTGTAGATATTTCGGCTTTTTGAGCAGTTGATATTGGAACTTCTTGGTGGTGCGCTCCGGCACCTGCACCTTCGGAGGGCGGCCGCGCTTCTTGGAGCCGCGCGCCGACATTACCACCGCGTCGTCGTCGTCGCCCTGACAACGACCATCAAGTCACTCACGTGCGGCGCTCTTTATTTACAAACACACGAATGTCAAAAATGCGTGCTGATCGCGGTGCTCATTTTACCATGCAACTCGTTGCCGCCGCGTTCGATTTGGCGGCGTCACGTGACCGCTCTCTGATCGACTGAGAAAATTCGCACGAATGCACCGTTGGTTACTCTGGCGAGACGTTTTCCGCACGAGGGTCGCGTGCGGCCTTCGGCTATGAATGTGCGCCTCGTCTTAGGCGGGTTGTCTACGCCATTAACGGACGCGCTGCGCTAATCTCACACTCAACCACACTGACGCTGCACGAACGGCGATGCGGCGGACAACGCTCGCAGCGCGCACGCTCATTGGTCGCCGACAATGGACGCCATGACAATTCGTATCGGCGATTATTGCGCTCGAAAACGAAATTACCTGTACGAGATGAATCACAGGTCGCCCGGCTCGTTTTTCTCGCGGATGGATGCCGTTCAGGTGGAAATCGCAATTTAATCCCGACGTTTTCGATGAAAATTCAGCACATACGGACGGGAACGACGGCCAATCGTGGCGCACAGCACTGATAATGAACGGACGTCACTGCAGATGGCGCCGTAATCGCACGCATTGCTAGGCGATTGCTTCAATTTCTTCTTGAACACCTTCAAAACACGCTGCAATAATCATACTTGATTTATTTACGGTCTTCCTGACGATTTGCATTTCCGTGGTTATTGTTTTGCATTAATATTATGTAATTTCCGGTGCATAACGGAAGCGTGCTTTGAGTCGGCGGTTGTCAAATTTGAACAAGTTCAAAACAAGTACACAGTAGCGCACTTCGATTAGTAGCACTTTAAAAACTGCCAAATTCTTGAAATTAAAATGCTGAATCCATGTGTAACGATTATAAACACTACTATTAAATAGAATTTCACTAATTGCACTTGTTTTTAGCTGACTTCTATGCTTAAATCCAAAAATAAACTTTAAAAATGACTTGAACCGGACCATGATATCCCAGATATGGCCAGCCTGCACTCTCAAGGTCATGTAGGTCAATTTATCAACGTGTCCGCACACCATATTAGAATTTACAATCGACTCGAGCCTTTTTTTCACCGAATGAATTATATTTTCGCAAATGGCCGGCCCAATTAAGATGTACGCGATGCGGCCGATTGTGCGGCATGACATGCCCGTGACGTTACCGACATGCATGTACAGCTTGCCGATCATCCAAGGCGCGATCGACGGCGACGGCGTCGTCACTGCAGCGAAGAGCAACAATGGCACTACGTCCTCGGCCAGCGTGGAGCTCGTTGGCGAGCAGGTTAAGCAGTTTTT
Organism: Dalotia coriaria; assembly: GCF_025399875.1. Taxonomy (NCBI): domain Eukaryota; kingdom Metazoa; phylum Arthropoda; class Insecta; order Coleoptera; family Staphylinidae; genus Dalotia; species Dalotia coriaria. Next base: position 10,677,840 of record NW_027045445.1, read on the forward strand.
AAAGGTTCATTCGCATGTTCACTACACCCCCGACTAAAACAAATCGCAATTAGCGACCGCGCGCGTTCTGGAAACGGCCGAATCGTCGCCGAAGCACAAATTATTACCCGCGACGCGGCCACGCAAGAACGGGCAGGTAATTCCGGCCGCCGGCTGGTGCACAACTAACTCATTCAGCTCAGTTAAGCAACTGTCAAAAAGCTTTGCTAGATTACACACTGAATGCATATTTGTTCATTACTGCCCCAAACTTGATATGCCAAGAGAAGAGTGAAAATTAAGTGAGAATAGCTCAAAACCCATAAATATTAGCCACAATGACCAAATTCAAAAATTTCTGTGTAATTTTAACTGACTTGAATTAATTTTACAGAATAATCAAACAATGACCATGGCACTAGTCCAGCAAAGACAAGAAGTGATTCTTCAACAGTTAGAAGACCTAAAGAAGCAGATGACTGCCATTCGAGATACTTTAAGAACAAGTTCCACCACATCATGTGCAGTAAATGCTATTAAAGGAAATGTTAAAAATACCAGTTCATGTGATAGTCTAAATGTAAGTAAAACAAAGAATTTTGAACAATTTCTAAGTGAAAATTTTCATATTTCAGGTGAAATTGCTACCAACTGAAATTTCAATCAATGTAAACCCTTCAAACCCACCTTACTTCTTACTTTTACTGCAGAAAATGTGGAAGAATAAAATCACCATCAATATTCAGTCATACATTCATTCTACTGTAACTCAACTGCCTGAAAATACTCGGGCTTTTGTTCAAAGCATCCCAGAACCTGTTACAAGTTCAAATCTGACTTGTTTAACAGTAAGATTAATTTGGAAAACAAGTAAGTGTAAATAATTCCTATTTCCTATTTTAATGTTTAAAATTCTATTGAATTTATAGTTGGAGTTAATCAGTTGGAACTAACTGGTGCAAGACCTATCCAGGGGGAAGTCAATCTACTCCGTTACTTAGCCCGCCTGACATCATCCCTAAACTACAACGATAATATCGAAATGGACTCCTACCTGGACACTTGCTACAACATCTCGCGATCCAAGACGAAGTCCGAGCGTTTACCTCTTTTCCAGCGTCTGAACAAAAAGCTAGGCAAGGAAAAGTTCATCTTTGGTGATTTCTCCATCGTTGACATAGCCGCTTATTCTGCGATCAAACAAACTGCCGGAGCGGGCGAAGTCAATGTTGGCATGACTAAATGGATGAACAATTGTGAGGCTTACAATTAAGTTGTTTAAACAGTAAATAAATAACTTATAAAATAACTTAAAACTAAATATCTTCCAAATATTGACTTCGTAATGTTCATATTTTTGTTTATTTCATTTCATTTTTATATAGTTTTTTAATAGTTCCTCATTTCTCATTGTTAAGTAGATTCATTCATTAATCATTAAATCACAGTTTACTTTTTACATTTACAAAAGTTCATACTCATACGCAAACGTCGAAACTCATACTCGGAATAACTAAACACATAAATACAAGTATACAAGAATGATTAAATAAATAAGAACAGTAATGATTCGCAGCTTGTTCTGGGCAGTGTGTGTGTACGCTTAAAACTAAAACCGACGCGTATAATTCACTAAATTTAAGTTAAAATTAAGTCTTGTAGTCTTTGAACAGCTTACAGTTTAAATTTGTTGGGTTTCCATTAGAATTTCAAGAGTTTTCAACGCAACACTTCGGATCTGTATACATCCGAGTCGAAACTTTCGTTTAAACATCGTTATATTTTAATATAGTTTAATAATTGCTTCAATTTTTTTTTCTTTCATTTTGTTTAAGTTGTGTTTTTCACCTTTAGTTCGTTATTATGATAGATATCGATACATGTTACGCTTACATGTCAACAAGTTGAGTTTACCTTCGGAAATCAGTTTCAGGAGTCAGTTCAAAGGTGTGTTCGGATAGTGTACAAATAATTATAAAACACTAATAGAAGTCTAAAAATTTGCCTACGCTTTGACTTAGAAATCAACATTTTCAAAAGCTTTGTTGAGATTTTTTTCTTATTCTCGAGTGCTTTTTTAAAATATTGAGTCCTAAAGTCGTCCTAAACAATATTGTCATAGTCAATAATGATTTGGGCAGATTTTTGGGAGAAAGTCGTAAAGCTTACCAGCCTAAATGTAGAACGTACTTGCATACGAACGCCGCAAATACATCGCGTTAGTTTTTTTAGTTTCGTTTGTTTTGTATATGTACAAAGTTAAAACGCCCGTCGATTATTGTTGAACTGGGCTAGATAGTCATATCAAAGGGTTCTACGAGTACTTATCAGTGCCATACATATTACTTATGTTATGTTATGTAAACGTTCAAGTCTTGTTCAAGTGAGATAATGCAACAAATCGCAGTATTTGTCGATTCGTCGAGTTTATAATTAGACCAATTATATCTATATGAACCGCTAGTATTTTTTTGTTGATTACAATGGCAATTATAGTGATTGATTCTGGCACTACTTAGATTCGCTTCTTTCGTTTGTTAATTGCACTAAGTTTGTTTCGAGTCGATTGTCTTAAGTAATTCTTACCTAAATGCAACATCAACTTAACTTATTAATCTTTGTCACGTGTTCTTCGTCAGCCATTTCGTTTGCTTGCGAATTGTCATCCATTACATTATTACTTAAAAAACTATTAGCGCTATACGAACGATGAGAAGCCGGGCAGCGGCGCCCGCGAGCGCGCCATATTGTTGAGGATGATCTGGCCGCCATTGAGGCTCACGACGGCGCTGCCTTCCGGCTCTGAGTCCGTATAGCTAGAATAGTTCCGCACAGGCTTCTGCCTCTTCCAGGATTGCCGCAGGGAATCGTTCACGTTGGCGTAGTGATTGACGAACGAGTGCGGATCGGAGCGGACGCTCTCGTTTTCGCTCTCAGAGGCCTGCAAATAAATTCAGAACAATTTCAATCAACACAATCGAGACATACGTAACTAATAAAATAAAATGAGAATGAACATTCGGACAACATGAATAACGGATTCAAAATGGTGCTAAAACGGACGAAACAATTTTACTGAAATATATGGTATCAACTGTAAACGTAAAGCTTTCGTTGCAGCATGCAGAAATCATATTTCAGTGCACAACTTTAACTTTATCTTACTTATTCATAATCAGCCAGAATAGTAATGGTTTTATTTTATTTATCGTAATCGATGTTTTTTTAATAACTCGGTGAGTATTCTTGAATTGAAATGATAGAACAGAACAAAAGAAGCATTTCGTACTCGTAATATGATTTGTTCCAAATACCTGTCACAATTTCAATAATAATTTCTTTTTGTTTCACCTGCAAATGGAAAGAATACAAGATCTCTTTATTGGCACCAATAGAAGCAACCAAAAAAAGAAACAGATTAACACGGCTTTCTTTTACCTTCAGAGAACGTATTTTTTGGAAGGTCGAAATACATCACCGTTAAGTAATTAGTTAATTTACCTGCGAGTCAGTGGAACTCATCTCGGAGGGTTTCTCGGTGACGCTGCTATCGTCGGGCGTCTCGTCATACCCCTTTAAGCTTTCTTCATCGGAGTGATAAGCCACAGATGCAGGCGATGGTCGCGGCGGAGATTTTCCTAGCGGAGGCGGTGGCATTACTTGCTTACGATGAAGAGTGCCACGTTTGCTGATCGTCCCCAAGTTGCTGAGATTTCCGCCTCCGTGTCGCGACCGGTATAATTCCATGGTAAGTTCTTGGCGATCGTCAATTGACATCGCCATTGATTCCTCCAAAGTTTTTGTGCTTCTTCTATTTACAAAACACATAAAACAAAAATGTTATTTACCTTCCTTTTTAATTTTAATGATAATGTGAATACTTACGTTTATATTTGTAACTCTTGCTCTTCACACACAAAATGGCGATTACGGTAATAATGATAATAATCGAAATGGCCGCCAACGCAACCATAAACCACGTCTGCCTGTAGAATGGTTTATGTTGAAGATATCCGTATTCCAAGTAAAGTTTACTCGGTGTTAAGACATATTCATCCGACGTTGCCGGAAAACTCACACCATATTTGTTATACGGGATGACTCTAAAGTTGTATGATGTGCTCGGCAATAAACTCTGATAACTAACAGTGAAATCTTGTAGTGGACCATTAGTTGTCCTCGCTACAGTCTGCCAGCGGTTGTCATCCTTCCTCTTACATTCTAAATAATACCCCAGAATTGGACCTTTACCAGTTGGACCATTCAACCAGTGCAACTCAACACTAGATAGTGTCTTAATCAACACCAACTCTTTTGGAGTGCTAGGTGATCCTTCCTGAGGTCCTGTCGTCACATTGCTTGTTACAGCGGGACCAAAGTCAATGGTCTGCGCACGCACGGTAAAAGTATAAGTCACTTGTTCCTCCAACGAAATGACATTGAGGAATGTTGTTGAAACCTTTTGTTTGACTTGTTTACTGAATTCTGTTAAAAATTTAAATAAATTAGGTTATATTCGCTTATGTAATGTTTGGTTATGTACTTACTTTCATTTTGTTCTGTGGTTTCATAAGTAACAATGTAGCCAATAATATCTCCATTTCGTTTCTTTGGTGGGTTCCAAGATACCTTCAAGCTGTTCATGGTGATATCAGTAAATTTGAGATCCATTGGGGGTCCAGGTAAACCTTGCAAAGTCTTAACTGTGATTGGTTTCGAGCGTGGACCATCGCCAGCGGGATTAAAGGCGAGAATTTGTATTCGGTACTGAGTAAACTTATCAAGAAAGACAAGACTATGACCAGTTGCACTTGCAGGTACAACTTCAATTTCCTCCTCAGGTTTTTTTATCACCCAACTCTTGAGGACTACTAGTAACCAAATAGAAGATCTTGTATCCTAACAATTCGCCGTTTTGCATTGACTGCTGAGGTGGTTTCCACCGTAATCGGACCTCAGTTGAAGATACTGCTTCACCTTCAAGAGCTCGCGGTTCGCCAATTGGTACTGCCTCACCTACGTACACAGTTACCGGAGGACTGGCAGGACCTTCTCCTTGTGAGTTAAAAGGTACTACAACGATTTCATAGTTGCGGTCTTGAAGGAGTTCACTTAGGACCATCTTACGGCGCTGGATAAAAAATAAATATGTCAAAAAACATACAATAAATCAATATTTGCATAACTTACATGAATTCCCATAACATCTTCCTTTGGTGTTGCTTGTAATGCAGTAGGAAAGTCCGAAACAGGCTGGAAGATAACTCTGTATCCACCAGTACTGATATCCCCACTCCAGTGAGTCTCCTCAATAGGATCCCAGTAAACCTGCACGCTAGTAGTAGTAATAGGTACAACCTTCAAGTTATTCACTCCTTTACTAGGTGCGGCCGGATATGTTCTAACTTCAATCGACTCCAGTGAAAAACTACTTGGTCCTATATCATTTGTAGCCTGAATACGGAACTTGTAGCTCGAGAATGGCCTCAATCCACTGACAGTATAAGATGTTAATTGTGGATCAACCCTTTCAGGAATATCCGTCCATTGTGCATTATTTTCCATTTTTTGAACAATATAATACCTCAAAGGAGCAAAACCATCTCTACCCGGTGTCCAACTGAAGGTAATCTGCTTGCTTTGTATCTGACTATGGCTTATTTGCGGTCTAGATGGAGGTTGGGGTGGTTCACGATTATTCGTAGTGAAAACCAGAGCGTGGGCGGTTTTACCCCACCCCAAACGTGTTTGTGCGGTTACCGAGAAAATATAGTACCGTTCCTGTTCGAGCTTTGTAGCACGGAAAGTCCTATCACTTGGTGGGAACTCCTTGGAGTATTTGCTTGTGACATGCGTGTCATTGATTTGGTATGTTACCTTGTAAGCCAGTATTTCACCATTCGGTTCTTCCGGAACATCCCAGATGATTCTAGCTGATGTAAATGATACATCGGGGAAGGAAACATTGGAAGGTGCACCGGGTACGTCTTCAAACGTTTGTACTCTTACAGGAGGAGTGCTGGGGCGACCGTCACCAAGTCTTGTATAAGCTAAGACTTGTATATGATAAAGGACAAATTTTCTCAATTCAGTTAGGGTTGTTGTGAAGGTTGCATTATTAGGAATTAATTTATATTGTACCAAGGATCTGGTATCAGCTCCATAGTATACTTTGAAACCTTCAATTTGGCCATTTTGATGTTCCTTGGGAACATCTCCCCATTTTACCACAATAGTTGTTGAAGATGTCGCGTTTGCTTCCACATTTAATGGTCCAAATGATGGTACTGATTCTCTGGTCCTTTCCAATGCTTTGGGACTAGGTGTACTGCTCCCAACATCATTATAAGCCTGCATTGTGATCTCATATAGAGCAAATTCTTCTAATTTAGTGATGATATGGCTATTGGCAGTTGGATCTTCAATTGTTTCACTCAAAGCCCTTCCACTTCCAAGTTCGACATAACTTATGTTATAACCTCTTGGATTTCCATACCATTCCATTTGTTGTAGTGGAATCCACCTCACTCTTAATTCAGTTGCACTCATCGCTCTAACAGTTACGTTCTTTGGTGGATGGGACGGTGGTGCTTGTATAGTCTGAAACTCCTTCGTTGGTTCACTCGCCGCACTTGCCCCGACAACATTATTAGCAATCAGACGCAATCTATAGTTAGTAAAGGTGTTAAATTCGTCACAGCGATTGTTGTAGCATCAGGATCGGTCTTTTGAAAGACCGGGAACCAGGTGGTATTCCGTGCAGTTTGTGCTTCTACTGTCCACTTGGTGATAGAAGAATTACCATCAAATCCAGGTGTAAATTGTAAAACCACAGAAAAGGCTTCAATGTTACTCAGAGCCAACTTTGATGGAGGACTAGGTAAAACCGGTTCTACTCCAGATTGAATAATCGCTACCTTTGCAGGTCCAGGACCTTTAGCAGTCCATGAAGTCACCTCGAATCTATAGTGTGTTGTTGCTTGTAATTGATCAATCTTTAGACTCGTAGTTTCCGCTGTTAAATTTTTGTACTTCATTGTTTCCGGTTCATCTTTCACCTGATATTTGATTTGGTAACCAGTAAGAATACCGTTGATATTCTTTGGTGGAGACCATTGAACCTTCACGGCTCTATCGCTAACTTCATCAAACTGTAAATTGGCAATCTCATCCGGAACATCTTCCAAAGTTTTCACATTCACGTAGTCTGAGATTTCACCGTCTCCTGGGTCGGTAAAAGCCAACACTGTAATATTATACTCTTGGAACTTTTCTAGGCCATTCATAATCGCCATTTGCTTCGCCAAGGGATCTAATAAATTCGGGTGGACTGTCATAACTTTAGCTTCTTCTTCAGTTTCAGTAACCGGATCCCAAACCCAAGCTTGTATCTTGTATCCTTGATTAATTCCGTTGATTTTTTGAGGATCTGGAGGTTTCCACCAGATTTCTACTGCGGTTGAATTAATCGGATCAACTTTTTGTATGACTGGCGGTGCTTCTGGCACACCTTCCTTTGTTTTGATCTTGGCACCATCTGTGTACTTTCCTACACCTTTATTGTTATAAGCAGCAATTTGCACAACGTAATCTTTCCAAGTAATCAAATCTTGGATCAAAAAGTTACGCTGAGCTTCATTGGTAATATTGCGCATGATCCATGGTGATTTATTATAACCAAAGAGGCGATATCTGATGATATATCCAAGAATCTGACCATTGCGATGTTCTTCTAATGGAGGTTGCCATTGGGTGATGATCTCCGACGAACTGCGAGCGGATCCCACGAAGCCAACAGGTGGACCAGACGGAGCTATAATTTATGATGGAGTTTAGGAGGATACTTTCTAGGGAGGTGCTTATATTAAACTATACATATTTTATTTGGTAATAGTAATAGACATGCGAGTTCGAAAAATGTCACAAAACGCATGCGTTTGCTCCTCTCTCGAAATGTTAGTGCACATTTTCGCCAAAAATACAGTCCTTGCGCAGGAGAGAGAGTTTGCCTCGTTCAAGTACTACCACAATAGATAGAGACATACAAAAGTATCGAAAAAGTCAAACCTGTTTTGTTAAAATTCTTTAAGTATCCTGCACGTAGCAGTACAATAAAAGAGTACACATCAAATGTATACAAAATCAACGCATTTTTCGTCTTCGCATGCAAATATTTATCCTTTCCAATAAAATATAACTTTATTATTTATTGGAAAAAATAAATATTATATATTTTTATAGAATATCTAGTAAAATTAAAGATTATTTCTAAGGTAAAGATTGATAAATACCTTCTTGTGGTAACATGACTTCATTGCTCGGCTCAGAAGGGCTACCCTCCCCAACAGAGTTAACGGCAGACACGCGAAATTGATACGCCGCCGCCGCTTTTAAATTGGTGAGCAAAATCCACCGCTGAGCGGCGGAGACGTTGCTGATCTCCGTCGCCCAGTTGAGCAGCGGGTCCGGAATGGGGCCTGAAATCGGAGGCACTTATTTGAAGAGCTATAAAACACTGCCGGAACAAAATGTCGGACTGGTTGCGAATGCAACTCCACGTGTGGAGAATCAAATGAGCATGCATAACAAAATGTCATAAATAATATCAACATAAATAACTAAACGCATAAAGTTCCCATTTACAAAATAATTACAATCAATAAACCCCGTAATCAACATAAAATAATATATATATGAGTGCGCATATGTATAGTATAGTGCCCTCAGCCAGAAATGGAACTAAACTTGAAAATTTTGAGCGCATTATTTACAACATTTACATGCTCATTCATGCGTTAGATAAATTCAACGTTGTACTTACCTAGTTCAGGCACTTCACGCTTCTGTATAATGTATTGTTTGATGGGACTGTTACCATCAAAACCTGGCGTCCATGAAATATTTACCGCCCTTGCAGAGCCCGTATCCACGCGAACAGCTTGTACATTCAGCGGGGCGAATGGCAACTCGATGACGGAGAGTTTTGCAGTGCGTGTTTCGTTCCCACCTGGCGAGCGCACAGCGCATGAATATTGTCCAACATCCGAAGCACGCACCTGCTGTATCTCCAACGTGCCATCCGATTGAATGTTGATTCTTGAGCTGGTCGTCGGGTTGATAATACTGGAACAACCGCAACAAATCATAAACAAATGCAATCTATTTGAATTTAAAAATGGCGGCTTACAGCTTATTGTGATACCAGTCTAATTGGTACGGTACCGAGGGATCCGATGAAACTTTGCACTGCAGCGTTGCGGTGTGCCCCAACAGAACGCGCGTCTCCGCTGGCGGTTGAATAATCTGCGTGCGGACTGCAAACACAAATCATCGTTACCAAACTTAACCTCACTCCAAGCGCGCTGACCTATAATCATGTGGTGGTGGTGAAATGTATGTGAATGTAGAAGAAAGATGTTGGTGTATGTGATTGGTTCGATAAAAAGCAAACGTGAAAACAGTCAAATCGTTAGTGTCACACTCGGCCACATGTTGCATACGCCATTTTGGTAACCATCGGGCCACCATTTTGAGACAATACGTACCCAGGACGCTGATATAGGCCGTACCACCGGCCTGTCCTGCCTCGTTCGCTCTCAAACAGGAATAAACTCCAGCATCAGATTCACGCACGGCGGCGATGAGCAAGTCGCCATTTTCAAGCACCTGCACGCGTCCGGATACCTCCAGCTCGCTTTCTGCAATTAGGGATTAGTTCGATGCAACAAATCAAAAAAAAACGAAAGGAAACGCATGCAGCAATGCAATTATTATTGATTTTAGCTAAATTATTAGTGGCAAAGTTTGTATTCAAACAAGTCACTTACGATTGTATTGCCACGCAACGCTTGGTGTCGGTGCTCCGGCAGCTTGACAACTGATAGTTACATCCTTACCATCAAGTACTGTTTGATTATGCGGACCATTTTCCATTATCGGTATAGACGCTGCACATAAATACATAAATTAGCAACTAATCATAACAAAGAGAATCATCAGAAAAAACATGCTCAATCAAATTAATTTATAACCTCAAAAATGTTTCATGCGATTCTTGTAAGTGTTCAAAACTGAAAATATCTAAGAAACCACTAATGTCTAGGTGCACTTTGTTTTCCAAACGCTAAACTCATTTTCTTACAAGTAGGGACATTTTGTTTTCTATTTCGTCGTTCGTTCGCGTTGCGCAAGCGCAGAATGTTATTGCGCAGACTTCTCCTATTCAGCAGCCTAATGCGTTCTAATGAAACAAATGGCCGCCATTATATTATATATTTTCATTAAAATTATTAAGTTCTAATGTAAGGTTATGTATGTACTTACTTTTAACCTTGAGCCATGTGGAAATGTAGCTTTCACCAGCCGGATTACGTGCAAAACACTGATACATCCCTGCATCATCAATCGCAAGTCGTTTGATCAACAAATAATTATCCTCTTGGATTTCGTAGCGTCTGTCATTCAAATCTTCGATATTAATCGTGTTTTTGTACCATGTAACCTTCGGTTTGGGTATTCCATCGACATCGCAAGGTAATATAACTTGCGATGCGTACTCCGCCAAAGTTTCCGGTTTCGTACTGCTAGAGAATCTTGGTTTTTCTTGTACCACTACGCTTGCGTTAGCTTTGACAGTTGGGAATCCCCCGGTTTTCAGTGATACATGGCACTCGTAGACGCCGGAATGCGTTAAGTTCGCTGAGATTAACGCGACACTCCTGTGCCAGACATCGTTGTACGTATACTCAATGCCGGAGTTTTCAATCGGCATGCCATCCTTGTACCAAAGTGTTTCTAGTTCATGCAGAGGGCGTGCGTTCGCAATACAGTCCAAAGTAGTTTCGTGTGTGCCCTTGACAATTTCAACATCCTGCGGTTTAATGATGATTTCGGGTGCGATTTCGTTATACGAGTTGGTCTCGAGTACGTCTAGACGAATATAGGCACTGTTTTCCTCTTTGCCTTCCTGGGTGTTCATTGCGCGTGCGCGGTAGGCCTTCGCGTCCGAGATATCCGTCGATAGGATGATGAGTTGGTTAGATTTGGACTTGGCATACTTTTGAGAGTAGAGCAATGGGCCCTCATCAGTCTGCCAAGTGATTTGCGGCTCTGGAGAGGATTTAATGTAGGGTAAATCGAGGATTGCAGCTTGGCCACCTTCCACTGCAGCGGTGGATTCGGTAGTGTTTTCAAAACACCCATATCTAACCAAACAATATGAAAAAATCAGTATTTTGTTAATATAAATTAAAAAATTGAACTTACATGCGACTACAACTTTGATTTCTTCACTCATAATGGATCCCACTTTGTTGGCAGCAATGCATCGGTAACTACCTTCATCTTCAAGACGCGTTGAGAATATTTTATAGAATGGTTCCGTGGAGAATTCCGTCAGTGGTTCGCCGTCTTTTATCCATCGGTATTGCGGTTGTGGATAACCTACAAATTAAAAACAACATAAGTAACGCCATCTGGTTGTGTCCAGTTGAACTGTTTCATATTTTATTCACACACTGAAAGAGCTTTAAAGCTGTTGCAGCGTTCCATCTTTGGGTTAGTTAGGCGCACAGGTGCGATGCTTTTATAACTCGATCGACTTTGTTAATCTAATTAAGGTTTCGTTGGTTTATCTAGGTTTATATGCAAGGTGTGACGTCGGCGGCGTCGAAATTGAACCCTCAACAACAACAACAACACCAACAATGACGCTCCCCACAGGTGTGCCAACCGATAGAGTAGTGTGCGATGGGGGCAGAGACGAAGTAGCTGGGTTATCAACCCGAGCGGCTAATGCTCATCTGCTTTCGTTTATTATTAAGACGCGCACGGCGCACGGGCGATTCACGACTCGTAAACTCGACGGCAGCTAATTTGCAATTTCGCAATCTTATCAAGAATTAATTGAAATTTACCTTTGTTGCATCGCGCGAAGACGCGCGGGCGTTAACGCATATTGCGTCTTAAATATTTACAGCCCCAGCGAGCCGCAATTATTCACACTCAACGACAAGATGGCCGACTGGGTGTATGACCCACAAATTCCTGCAATTCGAATGCATCCAGAGAGGTGCATCCGCGTGCGAACGAAATAAATTCGTGGTTCGAGATCTAGTGAATCTTAGAATCTAGAAAATTCCAGAACGTAAGCGGTAAGAGAAACACGTTTTCGAGTAATTTCCATCAATTGCACTTACTCTTACACGTACATTCCATGCATAATAGATTGTGTTCTAGGTTTATCTACAATCGACCTAGTGCGCTAGCGCGCATGCGTACAAGAAAAATAGGCGGAGCTCCCATTACGCAAAACAACATATTTCTTGGTGTTCTTGCATGTTACATGAAATATTAGTCACCAGAGCATTCAGACGGACATCTTTCATGAGCAAATATCAGGTTCAAGTTAATTAGACGCCCTCCCCACGGAAAGAAAACTGATATTTCAGTACTTATTAGGTTTCCTAACCGCACAATTTCGTATTTTTACCTTACAAAAAACTCTTTGTTGATTTTTCAACTTAATTATGTCACCTTAATATAATTATAATTAATTCTGAGACAAGTAGAAGCACAATCTCATTAATACAAATTATTATCGCGATAACGATCATTACCCAGTGGTTTCCTGCGGTTAGGTGTGAGTGGCACTGGAGAGTAACCGAGATTACGATCGACAAAGACAAGATCAAAGCTAATCAACCAAATCCCACTTTACACCTTAAGTCATATTGTTATTAATGATCCATTCATAACCTACAATAACCCTATAGGCTTAACGATCGCTTTTGAGGTTAAAATTCGCACTGGATGAAATTAATGTAGATATTTTCGAGAATTTTGTTGCTGTTGGCATACTTTGGATACAAACAATGAACGCCATAAACAATCCTAAATTAATTACCAACCTTTATACATTGCGCCATTTTAAACATATATCGATACCGGTCATTTGGTCAAGCATCATCATAAAAGAGCTTTTGTTGCTTTAACAACGCCGAGGTAATTAATTGAAAATTCCACATTCGCAGTAAATTTTCCGATCGAATGTGGCCAGCAATTCAATTAGATAATAATTTAAACGCACTTAAAGATACTTAGTACTTATTCGGTGTTATCTCAATTTTGTTTCGTTTGTGCTTAATTTCCTGTTGGTTTTTTTCATGGTTTGCCTTAGCACATTGTTAAGAGGTAGTTTAAAGAAAAAGAAGCGCCATAAGCGAGGATAATCGCGGTTGGTGCGGCGCAGCGCCGAAGAATTTACACAATCCAGCCTCGTTTGCTACGCGCCACCAAAGTGTCCCGTTAATAATTAATAACCTGCACGATCGAAAGGCACAGGATGCTGTTTACTCTACTTTCAAACTTCCAAAGCGTTTATCTTCTCGCGAAAAAGAAAAATTTATTTCGTAACATTTTTTTCTCTTATTATGAAAGAAAATAATATTTTTTGATAGAAAAATGCTTTGGAAAGTTTTAAGACGTCCCTGTGTGAAGGGATAAAATATATAGCATGCATTTACACTAAGTGGTGATCATTACTCGTACTCAAATTGTTAATAATTAATTTCGGGAGGTTTTTCAACACTGTACTATAGTTGAAGTGCTGTAACTTGCCACAAATAAACAACGTATGTTTTTATTTAACACAATTATTCAATAAAATGGTTAATTTTTCGTCTTAAAAGTGGTTAACTGACAGTTTCATAGAAAAAAATAATTTTTTTGCTCAAAAAGTTAAATTTTTCAATGCTGGTGAGTGAAAAATGCAATTTTTAGTTGTTTTTTTACTTACCGAAAGCTTGACATTGCATAATCTTTGTTGTCCCCAGCCGGCTAATGCTGCTCGTCGCCGAGGAAGTCGTAAAACGTGGAGCTTGTAAATTTTCAGCTGAAAAAGCAAAAACAAAAATTTAGTAAACAGGTAAAACGATTGTTTTTACAAGTAATTAAGAAATAATTACATCCTCAAACTATCTGTATTTGCCAGTCGTTTTATTTGGTAATTTGTTTGTCAAAATAAAGTCGACATTAACTCAAACTTACTTCCTGTGCGGGTGTATATTTAGCTAGTTTATTTATTCAAATGTTTTGATTATTGACAGCATTAGTGCCGCGTTTGTTTAGTTTTCGGTTTGTCGTCCACCGCACCATGCAATTCGATGTTTGAACGATTTGGAGTATTGCTGGAATGTTTATGTGACTCAGCTAATGAAACAACATTACGTGGAACGTAAAATGACAGATTAACCTCCTATCACGGTCAATTTAACCTAACTTAACCTCACAAAAATAAAATCAAAGTTTCAAAATCTGAAAATGTTAATACAAACACATTTTATGATTATGAAGAAACAGATGCAGTTTGATTAACTTGACTCGTAAATAAATCTTCCTGCCCGTTAGCAATCGTTAGAAATCCGCAGACTAGATAGTCTGTTCTGAAACAGAACAGAACATGCGAGCTGCGGAATGAGTTTGAGTTATAACCCCGCATGAATCGCTCAACTTGTGCAGAAATCGAGCGTTAAAACACACATCAAGCGACCAGGCCGAGCAGTGTATGGATAGGCTCTGCTTTTATTGCTTGACTAAGAACTCAACCAAGTGAGAATGTGCAATGCGATGCAATGCAATAAAAGCAAAACGGTTGATATCGTTGCGAAATTATGTTTAGTCATGCGCTCAGGTGTATAAATACACTTTCTAAACTTTAACACCGCTTAGAACACTCATTAGAGATATTTTAGTGCACATCTAATGAAATTATGATAAACCACATAATATTCAACTAAGAAATCATTTAAAATACTATAAAATAAGTGAAATTTATAAGCTGATTGTTTTTAAACTATAGGCAACCCACAATACACCCATGTAACTAAAAAAAGAAAATAAATAATATTCCCCACACGAATGATTTTGAGACGGCCCAACAAGCATAAATTCTAATAACATCGATATCGCTTGTTCCAGCTGTGTTCGATGCGCAATTGAATGTGAAATCGAAGCTTCTGCTCGAATTGTCGCTAGCCCTGTGCATTGCGGCGAATACATCCAGATTGCAGATGCATAAACTATAGAATTATGTGTCTCGGCGCGCTTTTGTCGCGGTTTGTCGACGATCGTCGACGTTTTGCGCATTTCCCAGCTGTTCAGGCAAATCCACCCGCCAACATAGCACGCGACAATCGCCGGCGCATTATTATACCGCGTAATAAGGGTCGTCTAGGTGCAAATAACAGCGTGCGCGTCGCGGAACGAACGAGTGCGGATATTCGCAAATATTCACAGGCGAGCGTTTTGAGAGCATACGCGATTGTTCACGGACGAAACAAAAGCTGAATGCGGAATGTATGTAACTTGTGTAAGCTGTTCTATGGGAGAATCTAACTGTTCAATGAACTAAAATGCATTCGAATTCGTCGCCGCTGCATAGTCATAGTCATAGTGCATCGCGGTTTTTGTCCGAGAGCACAGCAAGAACTGAGACGTTTGCAGACTGACCTCGTTTCGCAACAAAGAACAAACTTAATCAACCACGTGATTCAAACAAACATCAGCGTATTAAATTAAATTTACTTCTAAAGTTGAATATTTTCAGGATTTTGTTAATCCAGCACTGATTAAGAATTGATCGTGGATGTAATTTTTCTAGTGTTGTGTTTCGTATTGTTTGGAAAATATTTTCGCTTTGTTTTAAGCAGTTTGCGAGCAGTTACTCGCCAGCGCAAATAAGCCTCTTAATAATACACAAAGTCGTTTAAAAGTTTTCGCCCGCGCGCGGAATTTCGTTTTTCGTATATTCGCATTAGTTTTTCATCCGCTTTTCGGCGCGGGCAGGGTTGTCGCGCGAGGGAGTCCTTAACATTCCGCGCACTTGACTCGCGCGCGTTTTGCGTGTGTACTGCTGATTTTCTCGCTCGTCAGCCGTCGACGCAAAACTTTTTCACGGAAATTCACAATGAACGCCTTTCGGAATGAAAATTGACATAGTTTACGAACATGAAAATAAAACATTTACTTTACACACTTAATTTTATATTTAAATTTACTACAAACTCTTTTTAACATAACCTAACTCCAAAAATTTAGTCTAGCCGTCAATCTACGCGAATAATATTATAATGTTGCGCATCAAAACGCCATCTAGATTCGAATTAAGTAATTAAAACTTTCAACCCTTATTTTGCACCCTTCAAGTTATTTTTCTCAATCAAACTTCACAATATTACCCGTGAGGCTAATCTGAAGATTTTCAGAAAATTTCATCAAAATCAGTCCAGCAGTTTTGATCCCAATAAGTAACATACATACAAACATGCATTTATCCATATGTAGATGATAGAATTTGTTCAATTATTATTGGGTGCTATAATAATACTAATCCGACCCTTTTCGATAATAACCACTCCAGATATGGCATCACAGCAAATACATGCGGCTATTTTCCTATTTGAAAGGGTTGAGGGTTTGCTCCTTGGTTTCGCACGCCCAGAGGTGCAAAATTGCACACCCTAACCCGACCGATTTGCCCTCCTCTCCAAGGTGCACGCTGTAATCGTAAATCACATTCCGGCGTTTTCGAAAGCACCCTCCAACGATAAATATCACATAAACACGTAATATAATTTCATATTGAACGTGTTAAACATCGAACCTCATAGAACTCTATTAATATTAATAAAACACTCAAAATTTAAATCAAACATTTTATGAATTTTAACATTTTTTCCCCTTGAAATTGATGCGTTGTAATAAATCATAAAATATCAAAAATCATTTGCATACTATCGCGGCCAGTAGCGACAGGGGGTGAAAAATTGGAGGTCGCAAATAGTCCCTGAGGGCAGTTGCGAGATACAAATACAAATTGGCCACCAACACACAAAACACTCTTTCAGGGATTTCAAGGACATTCAAATATTGTGATTTTTCTTTTTATTGTTTATAACAAACTAGCTTTTGCCGCGACTTCGTCCCGGTAGTATTTAATAAAAATATAATTCGTTTTTACTCGCTTGTTCTAGACATAGTATGCGTCAATTCTATCAATAAAATTCGCAACTTTATTTTAAAGAAATTAATTAGATAACGAATTGCTAATAATGCACTTCAGCGCGCCATCTCGGATTCAACTATTTAATTATAACTATGATAGAATCTCAATGCCAACGTTTATCCTATAGAAAAGGGCTGTTTTTAGCGTTTTCCCGGCAATTATTCGAAATTTTCTCGCTGTAAAACCCATCCTTGGACTTTAACGAACATTTAAAAAATAATTGGCCATATTGGTCTAGGCGTTGTTGAGTTATGCGCTTACCAACACATTTTGCGATTCATTTTTATATCATACATTGAAATTGATTTTCAACGTGTAAAGAATCAACATTCAATAAAACAGAAATTAATATTTATATCGTTAAATATTTCAAACTGTCAACGTTAGTCTGTGTTGTTTTGGGAGATTTTGGGTGAGGATGAATAACAATGCAAATTGAATGAGCGCATGAATGCCAAAACGGGCGGCGGCGTACCCAAACTACCCCTATAATAATGTGCGGCGAGGAAAGGAGGAAATTGAACACGAAGTGGTCTACGACAACGAAAATGTCAACCTGAGATAAAATAATAATACGATGATGTGGCAACAACATCGCCAAAAGCAAAGAAAATCAAAACCAAGAACAAAGCATAAATAAACTATAAATATTAATATACGTAATAATAATTTTCCTCAAAATAACAAATTTTACCAGCCAATTAGTCCAACTAATTACCAATTACGCGCTAAAATATGTAATTGATAATTATTCAATTGCGCAATAAATTTTGACTAATTAACTGTTATTTGCATAGCATATGAATAATAAAACACGCTAAAAATGCAAATTATTCTCGGGCCAAGCGCGTTTAAATTTTGGCAAGTTTTCGTTATCTGGAACGGTGTAACTGTGACTGTAAGAAGCTTGCAAGTTAAGTTTAAGACTCCGTAGGTAACTACTTATTGGTTTCCTTAGTTTGGAACTTTCCAATTTCCCGTGCTGTGCCAATCACACCCTTATCCATTAAATTACTAATTAGAGCCGATGACAGCCGATATATCTAATTAATATTAATATTAAAATTAATAATTTCCAACTTCATATTACATCATAATATCTATTATACACAGGAAACAATTTACAAACAAACTAGTAATTGATTCCATATAGGTATAAACTTTCATCCCCCATTTCACCCTTTTAAAGTTTTTTAATCGCAACAATAACTACCCTATGTTCTTCTCAAATTAATTATCTATCTTTACACTAAAATTTATTAAAATTATTTGAATAGTTTAGGAGTTAATCAGTAACAAACAAACAAAATTTCACATTTCTCCTATTTTGAAGGCTTTAATAATTGTTTAAACATTATTACCTATATAATTTTACCTAAAACAAAATCTCCTACAACCCTAAACATGATTTCACCATAAACACCCTTAATAGGCCTAAATATTTACCTATTACCTGTTTTTTAGGCTACATACTTTTATTATTACAGTTATTAAACCCGCCGGGTAGTAATTTTGATAATAATTTTTTATTTAATTTTTATTTAATGCAGTTTATCACAATGTGGAAGCGTTCAAGGTTCACCGCGATCACTAGGCCAGTTACTACCAACCACCCCCGGGGGCTGTAATGAAATGCCCGACAAGTCGACTTTCCTCCCGCGTTGCTATTAGTTGTGTGAATAATTGTAAGGTAAGGTATTAGCGTGCGATTGGGTCGTTGATATCACACACATATGTCGGCTGTATGTAGGTTAGTTGCGGTGCGTTCGTTTCCGTGTGAGAGCGCTAAGATTTTTTGTGCCGGGTGAAAATATGCTGGTCGATGGCGCGTACCTGCCGAGATGATAACATCATAGTTTTATAGATTCGCGTGACCACTCAATCCCCACTTTGGCTTTGGCCTAAGCAACCCCTGAGCAAAACCCTTTGCAACCCTTAACCCGAGACTTCGTAAACCTAATGTAATGCCGACGAACGGACGATGCTGGCACTGGTGGTGGCATAACTTAAGGGTGAGTTAAAGTGAAGATTTTCTTGAGGTTTAAGGTAATATACTAAATTGCGTTACTTACACTTGAATAAACGTTGAATATACAACATCTAGAGATATATTAAGCAATAGCTTTTGCCCGGTAGTGTTTAATAAAAATGTAATTTGTTTTTACTCTCTTGTTCTAGACATAGTATGTGTCAATTCTATCAATAAGATTCGCAAGTTTATTTTGAACAAAATAATTGTATAAAGAAATGCTAATAATGCACTTTAGCGCGCCATCTCAGGTTCAACTATTTAACTATAAATATGATTGAATCTCAATGCCAACTTTTATCCTATAGAAGAAGGCTGTCTTTTGGGTTTTCAGGAATTATTAGAATTTTTCTCGCCGTAAAACTATCCTTGGACTTTAACAAACATGTTAAAAAGAATTGGTCAAATTGGTCTAGGCGTTGTTGAGTTTTGCGTTTACCAACAGACTTTTCGATTCATTTTTATATTATAGATAGATATGAAGATAATTTTTAAAACTATGTAATTAAATTTTGAACACAGACAAAATCCTAAAAGCTTTTGGCAAAGTTGATGAAAAGAATAATAGATGTCGGAGGATACGTGGATGAACAATTGAAGTGCATTCAATTTTAAATTTTTGCGACCTATGTGCCCCGATGGTCCATTGTGTAGTACCAGTTTCATGTAGGTATGACAGTTCATGTATGACATATTCGCCGCCCCTGCGACGCGTTATCTATCATATCGCATATCCCATCGAAACGAATCTCATCTATTTCGAAATCGATAAATCCACGTTTCGTGTTTTGCGTTCGCTTTGTCTAGTCGGGCAAAAGGATGCGATGCGATGCAATGCAATGCAATCGAATGGAATCGTTGTTGTCTTTTATTCAAGTCGGCCAAACAACTATGCGCACCGTGCTTCCTTCACTTCACTTCACTTCACTTCACTTGCGTTCGAGTTGTGAGTTTTTTGCGCCCGCTTTTCAAATTGATATAAATGATGCTTGCATATTTTATGGAGGCGCAAAACGCTCAGAAACGACTTGGTTTGCGTGCACAACTCGGGAAAGGAAAGGAAATTAACCTGGAGTACTCCTGTGCGATACTCTTGAATATCTACATCTACATTTCAAAGTCAAGTGGTATAAATGTTGAGTTAGTTTTAATTTTATGTAAGTTGCCATTGAAATATATTTCGGCGGAAAGTATAAAAAGTTGCATAACTTACATTTTAGTTTGGCTGCTTAATTTAAATCCACAAATAGTTTAGTTTTTTATTAATTACGCTTAAACCAATCAACCTATGCGGATATTTTTTTCAGGGACTTGTTCAGTATTAAATTGAATAATTATTAATGAAAAAATATAAATTCCATATGAAATTTATATTTAGTTATACTCAAATTTGTAACACATTCAAATATTCTACGTAACTTTTTAATAACCAACTTTAATTGCTCATAACTTTTTGTAATTAAGATATTAATAAAATCTTTATGCAGTTGGATTTAGAATCTAATTAAGAATATATTCGTGAAAGAATTGTAATTTTAACTCAAAAAGTTTGCGAGTTATTCAACAAATATTGCATGAATTGCAAAAATTTTAAATTTTAATTCTTTTGATTATGATGCGCCACAAAAATACTTTTATAAATATGAATATAGATAATGAATTTTATGCCTACGTGATTTGCAATTTGACAAATTCTATTATTTCCGATATTGAATTCGTCGATTTGATGCAATAATTTCGCTTCACACCTTACATACAGTCATATTATTTCAATTTGCCCAATTTGATGAATCGATGACAAAGTAATATTCCAATTTGTATGCGCATAAAATTAATTATTTAACATTCGCACTGATAGAAATAATTGTTCTTAATATTAAAATTAAATTAACCACTAAAAAAGCACTCAATTGAAACAAAAATAATAAATTATATAGCCAAGTATTAAATTTTATAGCGAAAACCTCTAAAACACAATAAAAGCAAGTCAGAGTATATTTAAATGTAAATTCTTGAGCATGAGTGAGTGCAGTGTGCGCATGAGAAAAATTCCTTGGCGTGCCTCCCGCGAACAATGGACACTACATCCGCTCATGAAGTGGTTCTTCCTTACGATGGTCACGATAGAGAATGAGAATCATTTGCTTCGAAACCGAACGATACGATGTGATGCCAGTGCGCTCAACCGTTTGGTATTTGCTAATACACCTCTACAAATTTAAACAATTCACTAGCGCAAAGAGAATAAAATACAAATAAAAGAATAGTGCTCATGCGCAGATTGGTGCAATAGATTTGGACTCATTAGACTGTGAAAACAGTGAAACCACAACAAGAGTTAATGGAAAAGAGCAAAAAGAAGAAAAAAAGAAATTAAAAGTAAAAAATACATCGCATTGTAAAGTTGTGGATGACCACAGGTCAAACAGGAATCGCGGGATAAAAGGGATAACAGACGAAAGAATCAACTGCATGCAACAGTAGATTTTTATACAAATGAGAGGAACAGTAGTGGACACAAATACAGAGTACTCTCTATTGGTTAAATCCTCAAAGTAAACAAATTTGGGTGGATCAATCGTAGAGTAGGTAATCATGGACTAATTGAAATTACAGTAAATCGGAATAAATTAAAGTTGATTCACTGATAAAAGTCACCTAGACTAATTTGGCCAATTCTTTTTTAAATGTTCATCGAAGTCCAAGGATGGTTTTTACGCCGAGAAAAATTCGAATAATTTAAATAATTAAATAAATAATTTAATAAATAATTTTTTATAGGTTAAAAGTTGGTATTGAGATTCAATCATAGTTATAGTTAAATAGTTGAATCCAAGATGGCGCGCTAAAGTGCATTATTAGCAATCTTTATATAATTAATTTCTTTAAAATAAAATTGCGAATCTTATTGATAGAATTGACACATACTATGTCTAGAACAAGAGAGTAAAAACGAATTACATTTTTATTAAACACTACCGGGACAAAGTTGCGGGTAAAAGCTAGTCCTGAATGATTGTTTTGTAAAAAAATGTCAGGAACAATAGAGTAAAAACGAAATATATTTTGAATAAACACTACCAGAACGAAGTCGAGGGTAAAAGCTCGTAAATCATACTTTTAAAGTTCTTACAAAATGTTTGAATAAAAATATGTATTTCACAGAGATAATGTATTATTACAGCCTATTGTTAACACGTTTAGTACTTTTTTGTAATATTTATCGCTCGCATTGATGATTCCATAAATTCCTTAGCTTATAATTTAAAAAAAAACCAATGCCGCAATTGAAAATAGAGGGCAGTAAAATTAGTTTTTAAACCGATAATTAAAAAATCTTTTTTTTTCTCTTTAATTAGAGCAATAAACATAAACATGTCACATTTTAACTTTTTTTTTTAATTGAATGTAAATATTATGATTACTGATACATATAGATATAGATACCTATCCGCTTAAGATTGATAATAGTTTTATTAGTTGTCCATTGCATCCGCAGCATCCGTAGCATCTCGATGGCATCGGTCGCTCGTTCGCAGTTTGATATCGAGCGATAAAGCTACTGCAAGTACCCTTTAACGACGCATATAAAATTATTGCATGTTTTGCGCGCGCGTATGCTTACGTTCTGTTTTTATCTTTTGCTCATTTTATGCAGTTCGCTACCAGTTGAAATTCAAAAATATTTACATACACAAGTGCGCGGCACTTGTAAGCGTCGTGTGTGTGTGTGTGCGAGAAGCATTTTTGAGAAGTGGAGCGCAAGCGGAATGCCAAGTTGCGATGCATCGCTTAATTTTATTTTACGGCCCGTTATCTATCGTAATTTTTATCGCTTTATGGCTATAATAGCGGTTTTATTGTCGTGAATGCATGAAACAAATGTTATACGTTAATATAAAGTTTAGCGAGTTGGCGGCTTTGCGTACGTAGTGACTTGTTAAGTTATCAAATTGGTACAGATATAGATACTTGAACAATTGTAATTTATCTTGAAGTATGCATTCTTCTTTGTTCAGATACAGTTTGAATATAAATTTGTATATGTTTTGTAGGTTTATAGTTATTATCTCGATTTTTAGCAAAATCAGTTCAATTACTTTAGTTTTTAATTCATTTCTCGAAAACTATTAAACTTACAGTTATAATTCTTTCAATAATTTATTAAGCATTAAATTCGGAATGTAAGCGTAAATAAATTTTATGAAAAACTATTTTTTTAACCAATGTTACAAACCAATATTTCTCTGAATTTATCACAAGCATTTTTCAAATTGTAGGTAATTTTAATTGTTTATAACTTTTAATGATAGATTATGACAAACAAACATTTTGGAGGTTGGATGCAAAATTTAATTGGGAATCTAATTCTGCAAAAATAATTGCTATTGCATGAATAGAATCCGAGTTATTGTCTAATTAATAACTCTAATAATAAAATATTCCTACCAATGTGTAATTTCGTTAAATATTAATGATATTTTCCATACGAAAGCCCCAGAAACATTTTTTTTTATTCGAGTGTACTCGTATAATAGATTTCCATTAATAACCCAAATAATTCAATAAAACTTTAAATTCACGCAATTATCATAAAACCAAAAATTATGTCGCTTATTAAACTCCATGTCCAGGACTCATTTTCCACGCTTAATATACATACCACTATTTTAATTCTTAAATAGAATAAAACGTCTGCACTTAAAAATAAAAGAAAAGCACGAAGCAAGTTAGAGTTGATATGTGCAGCGGTTTTCATTAAAATCGGGCGGTAATTCCCTGTCGCCACCGCAACTCGTCCGTCGCACACGCCTTGATTAAAATTCTCTTCATTATCGTCTTTATAAACACACGAATACCAACACACGCACGCCGCCACAAACACCCTGTATGCGGTGTATGTGTGTATAAGCATGGATGCGCGTTTTGTACACGTACGAAATATGTAAATTACGGCGACGAGACGAAATCGGACGAAAACCAAATGGGAAAAGTTGCTAATATATTGCGAGAATATTAAAATATCCCAACGTTGGCGAATAAATAATGTGCGGCTATGCGAAAATCTAAAAGTTTTAATGTACCAACAGGCATTTATCATTAAATCACTATAAATTGCTATATAATAATCATAAAAATCCATATCTACTTATATTAATAGTATGAAAGGATGTGGTATGTTGCCTTTTCACGTGAAAACCACTGGCAAATTTTTAATGAATTTTGGTTTAGAGATAGACATAAACTACTTTTTGTCACAAAAAACTAAAATTAAACGTGAAAGGGGCAAAATTATTGGAAAACTCGGAACAATTTCTAATTTTTTTCAATACATTCATACGACCAAATAAAAATGCCACACAAATGTAGTAATTCTAAGGTGACGACTGAATAGAAATAATTATGTATATTCTCTAGTGTGTACATCTGTGCATCATCATTGAGAACACACTCGAAGAGCAAATGTGGCGACTAAGTTAATAAATCAGTCGATAGAAATAAAAATAAAACGCAGATCGTAAATATGAACACACATGTATGTATATAATGCAGTAAAGTGGGTTCATAATGAAGAGGGTTTGCTTGTTGGTGGTTGGCTATTTTCGGAGCATGTGTGCACATGTGTGCATACATCACCCTCAGGATGGAAAAATCTAACCAAATCTGGCGTAATCCTCGCGCGTTCGTATATTAGCCGCCCTTATGGCGTCGGGGCGTGCGGCTCCAACCCCTGATTTACTCGATACAGTTATAATTGACTTGAATACGAGTACACCACAGAATATTCAAAATCTCACATATGGCGGTAGAAAAAACATACAGGAGCAGAACACTTATGAATTTAGATTTGGGTAGTGTTTAAGTGGTTAAGAATAGTTGGTTAATGTTAAGGGTAGTTTAACTCGATAAATTAAAATCAAAGAATATTGAATCAGATATAGAATTGAAGAGAATTTAATAGAGAATATTATTCCAAAAGGAAACTTTAGAAAAAAACTGTAGAATTAGCGTAAAAAGTGGAAAATGTAAAGTATTGCACTATAACTAACGCCATCTATGAAAAAAATATGTGGCAAATAACCTGAACACCAATGAATTACTTTCAAATACAAGTTTCTACTAATTTTTCTAGAGATGGCGTAACTTCTTCAATTCATGGTGCTGCAACCAGCATAGCATACATAAATGTTTAACTTATGGCGGATGTCACATGTGTCACATCTTGACTTCTTCATTCTCATCCAACAATCCAACACAAAAACAATTATTTTTTAAATCGCGTGCATCACATTCCAGGCGTTTAATGCTTGTCGGATGCGCTTTGTAGCTTTCAACTTCCACTTTTTTCCTATCAACTTAATTGTAGCGCGACGCTGTGTCAACTGTCGACACTTTCTTCTTCGAACTCGCATTTAATTACTTTTTCATCTATTAATATGACGTCGCGCATGATGCGTTACAATACCAACATTGCACGCGCGTCACATCCGCTCAAGGAAGTATTAAAATATCATTTTACAACCAAAAAAACATTAAATGTGTTTAATGTTTTACTTTTTAAGAAAATAAAGATCTATAATATAAAAATGAATTGCAAAATTTGTTGGTAAGTGCATAACTCAACAACGCCTAGATCAATTTGGCCTATTATTTTTTTAAAATGTTTGTTAAAGTCCAAGGAAGGTTTTAACGGCGAGAAAAATTCGAGTGATTGCCGGGAAAACCCTAAAGACAGCCGTTTTCTATAGGATAAAAATTAACATTGAGATTCAATCAAAGTTATAGTTAAATAGTTGAATCCAAGATGGCGCGCTGAAGTGCATTATTAGCAATTTTAATATAATTAATTTCTTTAAAATAAAATTGCAAATCTTATTGATAGAATTGACACATACTATGTCTAGAACAAGAGAGTAATAACAAATTATATTTTTATTAAACACTACCAGGACAAAGTCGCGGGCAAAAGTTACTTGCTTCATAAATCGTAACATGTAACACGATAATCATTGTTTAGTAGGACGTTTGACTCAATTTCCCCAATTTTCCCAAATTCCACCAAAACAAATCCGACGATAATGATACATAACAATCGTATTATCGTACAAGTTTACCGAGACAGCCGGACAATTATTGTTATTACATTTCCGACATATATACGTTTCACGCTCTCCAATAACCCGAACATTTTCCACACCCTCTCATTATTTTTCCTCGATGCGTTGTATTATATTATTCTCTTTGTTTCAAGTTAACATTTTAATATTTCACCATTTGTAAAGCTTTTCGGGCATCAAGTTTTTCATCCGACTTGACCAGGTCTTTGGTGAATAATAAATAACACCGATTGATAATAGCCGCCCACGAAGTAAATTCGGACGCATTCATTACACGTTACATATTTAACAACTGGGGGCGTTCTGGGCATTCGGAAGGGTGGTTTCCACTGCCTACCCACCCATTCATTCAATTCACGTGCGTGAATCAAGTGTTGCACAAGGATTTTCTCTCAAGATTCAAAAGATAATCCCTTGCTTGCAAGAGATAAATAAGTGAGCAGGCGAATTATGTTCGAATTTGTCGGTGGAAGGCGGTTTGCGATGATGAATGCGTTCGCGCTTGCAGTCATTCATTGCAGCATCTGTTGTTTACCATTTCGCAGCGTTTCCGCGGTTGGCGAAAACTTGGAAATAAACAGCCTGCAACAAATTGCAACCGGGGATGCAATAGGAAAAATAAATCATATCTATACGTATCTAGTAAAAGATTCTTTTAGGTATAAATTCCAAGATGCGTTATTTTTTCTCATTTCATTATATCCGGTTGGTCTCGGTGTGAAATTGGAGAAAATTCAAAACGCGGAGCTCTGCTGCCTGGTGCGGCATATTGAATTGGAGAAATTATTTTATTTCCACGTGGAAATAAGCATTATCCCTGGCACGCTTCCTACAGATTGAAGTATTCGAATAAATTATCAGGATAAAGCAACGGCGACGCAGACGAGAATGTTATTTCTTTATTTCTAAAGGTTTATTTAAGTAGATTTTCGTGTTATTACAGCGATGCGACATCGTTTCAAATGTTCTTATTTTATTATATAATCATATTTAGGGGTTGGGCCAACAATGCGTATAAAACTGAAGAAATTTGTTAAAATTACAAATTTTGTTATTTTTGTAGCAAAAAGGTTTTTTTTTAATCGTGTTGATAAAAAAAATTGAGAAAAAACTCCGAATTTTACTTTAAAAAATAATAAATGCTTGAATTGTCCTGCAGCGCCATCTAGATTCACGTTATATAACTATATTTATCATTAAATACTCATATAAACTTTCAACCCTTATTTTACACCCTTAAAGTTAAATTTTAGCGACAAAAAGTAGTCTATATTCTTTTCCTTATTCAAAAATATTTCTATACAAAATTTTATCGAAATTAATTCAGTGGTTTTTGCGTCAAAGCGTCGCAAACATACAATCTAGCTATTAATGTATTGATAGAATATTTGTAAAATAAAATTTGTACTTTACATTTGTTTGCAGGAAGTAAAAATTGATTCTTTTTCCGTAATGTTGTGACCATTTCTTTCCCGTGACACAATAATGGCAATAACGTAAAGAAACAAAGGTATCAAAAGGCCGCGAAATCCTTGAAAGTCCAGGAAACGCGCTTAGGCGCACACAAAGTGACTATCGATTGTGGCGTGCTGACCATTGGCCGGCGACGGCGACAAACCCTTTCATTATTTTCTTGAAATGCGGGGACGTGTGGCGGCGCGCGACGGCTCAGCCGCCCCCCGCCGCCCGCGGATATTACGTATAAGCACGTATCGCAAACCAAGAAAGAAAAAGCAAAAAACCAGCGCTCGGCAAACACCATGAGCTTGAACATGAACATGTCACCAGCTTACATGAGCTTTAACCCCTTCGAAATGAAAGATTTTAAAATGTATTTAGAAATATTTTCGAGTGGAAAATTAGCGCAAACTAGTAATATTTCTATTGCGGATAATCGCTGCGGTGGTTGGCTGATGGTGGTTAGTAATAGGACGTACAACAAATTGAACGATAAATTACAGGGCGAGATGAAAGCGTTATTGCCCGGCGGCGGGCGAGCGCGGGCCCAAATTAAACGGAATTAAATGACAATAAATGAAAGATGGCTGCGCGACGCGAGTGGGGGGGCGGAAATCGTTCACGTTCGTCGATTGCATTTCACTCTTCCGCTTTCGTTCCTCTATGATCATGCTTTGTAGTTATCGATGGTTGGCGAACGCTCATTTCCGCAAATTATCGATAAATAATTATTATCAATTTGTGCATGTCCTCTTGAGTTGTTATCGAGTTCAATCCTATTATTTATTATATCAGTAAACAAGCTACAAAGGAAAAAGAAAGTATTTTTTACTTTTACGGTTAATAACTTTTCAATCACCCTGTATATTTTTAATTGTTTACTATCAAAATAAAGAGAATTTTATTACGCATAATTTGATACCATACTTATTTTTCTACAATAAAAATTACGAGCTACAGAGTGATTTTTAACAAAAAATAATGTTAAAATAGTCAAGATTTGAGGTTATGTGCGTTGTACAAGCGCCACCTATCAAAAACAAACCATATATAGACTTCTGCTTTAGAAAAAAATTACAACAGCCTTTTGCACCCCTAATAACACCCCTAAAACACCCAAGTTCTGATTTCTTGCAAATTTTTCAACCCAAACCCCGCTTGTAATTGTTATTTGATGGCCGATGGTCGTTTCGATGGTGGTAGCGATCGTGTACTCCTTCGTGCACGTTTACCCTCGTATTCAAGTGAGGTGTGTGAGTGCAGTTAGCGGCGTTAGCACTACACTAGTGAAACTCCAGCACCGACAGCAAGGATTGTAGTGGTGCATGTGAGAGCTTGAAGAGAATGAGGGGTTTACAACCCTTCGCGAATGCGTGCACGAGTGCCACCGATAGCGTGCCGCGCCGGAATTACGGCATTAAAATAATGAATTCCACTTCTTGTTTATGATAAATTATTTTATTGTGCGGGCCTGTTCGATTTTCCACCGCTGCCGCCACTGCCGCCAGATTTAACCCACATTTTCAGCGTCAGTCAAACGCAATTATTTCATATTTTATATTTGTACTACAGTGGAACTAACATGGTTATAGTAAAAACAAAGCAAACAATTGAAAATTATTTTAAAAATTAGCTTTTGCGCGCGACTTTGTCCAGGTAGTGTTTAACAAATATGTAATTTGTTTTTACTCTCATGTTCTAGACATAGTATGTGTTAAATCTATTAATAAAATTCGCAATTTTATTTTAAAGAAATTAATTATATAAAGAATTGCTAATAATGCACTTCAGCGCGCCATCTCGGATTCAACTATTTAACTATAACTATGATTGAATCTCAATGTCAACTTTTATCCTATTGAAAAGGGTTGTCTTTAGGGCTTTCCCGGCAATTATTCGAATTTTCTAGCCGTAAAAACCATCCTTGGGCTTTAACAAATATTTAAAAAAAGAATTGGCCAAATTGGTCTAGGCGTTGTTGAGTTATGCGCTTACCAACAGATTTTACGATTCATTTTTATATTATAGATTAAAAAAAATAATAATTTTTACTTCTCCGCTCTTTAATTGAGTCTTCTCTGAATGAAATTTATGTTATGTCTACTTATTTTCAGTCTGAAGCTGTGAGGAAGACTTCAATTTATCTTGGACGTGAAACGTTAAGTAACTGTTTGACTTAAGTCACATTTCAAGGGTGCGCTGGAAATGGCACGTGTCTTATAATAAGTCTGCTGTGAGTTTTGCCCGTGCTGCTTGAACACGGTGTAATTCTGGTTATTTTTAGTCGCGTTTATGGCGAATAGCAATAAGTAACGTTTTTGTGTCGGCTTATGCACGATTGCACGTACGGAAGAAAACGAAAGGGTGAAATAACGTCGTGACTCGAGTGTCGCAGACGTTTCGAGAATAGATTTGTTTTGGAAATGTTTTATTTTCTTCGTTTTCAACAAGTTTCAAGTTCAACAAGTTCATTTTTTTCTCGAAAACTTTGTAAAAATGCGTTTTGTGTGTTCTACCAGAAACATTTTTATCGGACGTAGCACAAAGTAAACAAACCGCGAGCCAGACACACCGAAACTCGTAAAAAAATCTCTCTTACGACTTGAAAATGAAGAAATAAAGTCACGTTGATGTGCGAGTTGATGTTTGATGCGTAAAACGTATAGTGAAAGGAACTGACAAACAGACGCTTTAAAAAAAACTAGTGCATTTTATGTATATGCACATGGCCAGCAATTAAATCTTGCCCAACTTGATTTAGAGTCATTTACAATTGAGTAAGAGAATTTCCAAATTTCAGGTCTATATAAATAAACAAGGAATTTGAACGCATTAAAATTTCCTGAAAAATGTAAAAACCTGTTTATTATAAAAATTAAAAACAAGAAGTTGATTTTTGAGGTTAGGTACGTCACATTCATTTCAATTTATATAAATACTTGCGCTTGCCCGCGACTTCCTCCTGGTAATGTTTAATAAAAATGTAATTCGTTTTTACTCTCTTGTTCTAGACATAGTAGGTATGTGTCAATTCCAACCAAAGATTCGCAATTTTATTGTAAAGAAATTAATTATAAAGAATTGCTAATAATTTATTTCAGCGCGCCCTCTCGGATTCAACTATTTAACTATAACTATGATTGAATCTCAATGCCAACTTTTATCTTATAGAAAAAGGCTGTCTTCCGGGTTTTCCCGGCAATTATTCGAATTTTTCTCGCCGTAAAAACCATCCTTAGACTTTAACGAACATTTAAAAAAAATAATTTGCCAAATAGGTCAAGGCGTTGTTGAGTTATGCGTTTTCCAACAGATTTTGCGATTTATTTTTAAGGTTTTTAAACTTTAACTTAAGAACTTGATTGTGCATTGATAAAGAAAACTCTTAATTTGTAAAGGAAACCATTCCTTTCCTTATAAATAGAAATGTTATGCAAAATAAATTACACGAACAAATCAACATAAAATCCACCGTTATGTGTTAAACCGTAAAAAGCTTTGTAAAGCCGTGTAAACCCGTTGTTAAACCATGATTTACCACTTTTAGCATTTCCAGCGTTTAGCCGCGTGGTTTGAATTTCATTTGATGTTTGTCAAACATCATTCAAATTCGACTTCACTTTATAACCTCGCAATTGATTGATGGTTTCTTTCAATTCAAATGCGTTGACTTATAAATATACCTACATAGTACACAAAACCTAACCACACTTTTCAAGCATTCCGCAGCATCAAGTAATTCTGCTCGTGCGAACAGAAATATAAGTGAACATTAGTCGCCCTTTCTTTTTGCTCCGCAGGTAAAATAGCAACGCATTAAGGTATATATAAAATTGAAATATACATTTGTGTGGCGATTTAATAAAAGACCAAGCGAGTTCACAAAGTTCACACGAACTAACGACCAACACACATACATACTCACACACATATATTTACTATACAACTGTTTGACTAACAATAAGCTAACAAACTGAGTCGAAAAGTTGGCTAACAATGAACATAGGCATAGATACACTCAAAAAAAAAGAAGATATGCGTAGCTAATTTATAACGAAAGTACAACCCTGTGATTTTTTCCACACGAAACCAACAACAAAAAATAATTTATTTTCCGGTCGGCGGTGTGCGCCTTTAGTTATTTTTAACACGTGTAAACAAATGTAAACTCATGTTGGTGGTGTACACACGCTTCAAACATTCAAATCGTGCGTTCGATTGGAATTCTCGCAGGTAGAAAAAAAACATTAAAATCGCGACGTGCCGACAATACACAATGCGTTTTCTTTGACACGTTGGAAAATTAAATGTCAGCCAGTTTTAATTCACGGCGCAAAGGTGCTTTTTAATTGTATGTTTCTTGCAATAAATACGAACTTACAATACCTGCATTGTGTAGCGAAGACAAAACCTACCTAGGAAGTCGTTTGGATGCAATCTGAGACGGACTATGACGCCATTTTGTTTTTCCTACTCGTTTTTGTGACGGCTTATGTTTAAAGATGCATGAAGCGTAATCGTAAGCCAAGCTAAGCGCAAAGTGATCGACGACGAACGACGAAGACAACATGAATGCAAGAATTTACTTTAAGAATAAAGTATTTTTTGTGTTGTTTTTGTATTTAAGGTTATGTCGAACGTTGATTGTCCCTTGTGTTCGTTGATGGTGCATTAGCAGGCAGCATTTTAGAGACATGTAAAAAGTCAAGAAGCCCCGAGGCTCGACGCTCTGCTGACCCAAGCGATATAAAATAAAGACAACGTTGAATAGACACTTTTCAGCCTCTACATATTCACATTGAGTAGTGTATAGTGTGGTTGGTGTTGTGTGACTTTGATGTTTAATGTGTTTTTTTCTTCATTCATTCGCCAAGTCGAGGCAAGGCGAGAGGCGAGTCATTCATAGATGCGCTTGCGTTGCTCCTACATGTTTCTATCTAGTGGTGAGAAAAAAGCACGACGACAAAATAGACAGCATTATGCTGGTAAATTGCATGTGGAAGAGGATGTTAGATGCATCTTTAAAAACTAGAAAATTGTGGAAAACAACAAACTGCGGTGGAAAGAACAACTGAGTAGTGTTTAAAAAGGATGTTTAAGAGATGTAATGTTTAATGTGTGGTCATTAAGGAAAGAATAAGTAACTTATTGTGTGATGAATAAATATAAAAGGCTACTTTGTAAATTTTGAGGTTATGTTGCAAAAAATGCTTTAATAGCACCGTACATTTAAGTTTTAAACATGTTTTTAGGGCAATAAATATGCTTTTATTATAAAACAAGCCACAATAACTTTTAACAGCCCGTATATAAACAATGTAATATTATTATCTGTTACCGAATTTTCAAAAATGTAAAATTTCAAGTAAAAAATGAATTTTTTATTATTTAACGAGTTTTTGCCCGCGACTTCGTCCGGGTAGTGTTTAATAAAAATGTAATTCAGTTTTACTCTCTTGTTCAAGACATGGTATGTGTCAATTCTATCAATAAGATTCGCAATTTTATTTTAAAGAAATTATGCATATAAAGAATTGCTAATAATGAACTTCAGGGCGCCATCTCGCATTTAACTATAACTATGATTGAATCTCAATGCAAACTCTTATCCTATAGAAAAGGGCTGTCTTTTGGGTTTTCCGGGCAATTATTCGATTTTTTCTCGCCGTAAAAACCATCCTTGGACTTTAGCGAACATTATAAAAGAAGAATTGGTTAAATTAGTGTAGGCGTTATTGAGTTATGCCCGTATCAACAGATTTTGCGATTCATTTTATATTATGCATTGATTAATTTGATTAATAACAGATGGGCCCAGAAAAATTTAATGCCCTTCAGGCGTTTTTCCATATTTCAAGTAAAAAAAAAAAACAACGAAAGAGCCAAAAAAAAACATGCAAATATATTTTTTCTAAATTTGTAATAAACCTGTTTACGTATTTTCTGATTGTATAAAAAGCATTTTTAATGCCACAATCAAATAATCCGATATCAGTTACATCATTGATGCTTATTATTTGTTCGTTCGTTATAAGCTAATCACACACAAAACAGAAATATTTCCCCGATACATCCCTAATATTACCTAAAACAGCGCTAACATATTGTGGTTATCCAATTTGCCTGCTTCATTAATAATGCACAAGCACTGCAACATTCACAGGTACTCGCACTCGGACTCTTTCGGCTTGCAGGCTTTTCAATACGCCACCCACACATAACGCACACATATGGGAAAGTAAAATATAACGCTGCGATGTTAACAGTTACCACAAAGCAAATGAAGCAAAGTCAACATATTTCATGACATGTCGCATGGGTCATGTCCATGTCGTCGCACACTTATAATGAGCATGTGACAATATAACAAATATA
The DNA here is from genome assembly GCF_025399875.1 of Dalotia coriaria. Lineage (NCBI taxonomy): Eukaryota > Metazoa > Arthropoda > Insecta > Coleoptera > Staphylinidae > Dalotia > Dalotia coriaria. The sequence goes on from NW_027045445.1 coordinate 10,711,861, forward strand.
CAATATAGGGTTATATATTTACTGCAAGTAGTTTTTTTTTGTTTTCTACTAAACTATGTTTTTGTTTTATTTTTAGTGAAATATTTCTATTTTCAAAAGTTAATTTTTTCAAGCAGGAGATTAGAAATTTTACATTTTGAGTAGGTCTAGAAAAAAGTGTAGTATTGGTTGCCTATAGTGATGAAATTGCCAATATTGGAATCTTGTAATCGAACATTGACAAAATCTACTACAAACTATTAAAATGATATCAATTCATTATTTTTGAGTTAAATCAAGTAAGTATTTGCCTTAGCACATATTTTTATATTCTCCTAACCTATGTTTTCATTATTTTTACGGCAAAATAATAAAATATAACACAAAAATCCACATTTCAAGTGTATATACAAAATAAATGTTTTGTTGGTTGCATATAGTGATTAAATTGCCTTTTATGAAACTTTGTAATCGAATATATACAAAATCTAATACAAAATTTAAAAATTATATAAATTTTTATTCCAATCACGTCCGCCTTTCCCATAGTAATTTTTCCTTTTCCTACTAACCTACATTTTCATTATTTTCACAATGAATTAATAATAAATAAATTTCCGTGATCATAAAATCGTCTGATAATCGCAGCACTTGTCAATTATATCCACGCCATAAAATAAAAACACTTTACCACATGTGCTCTACTGCAACATTTTTCTACAGAGCTAATATATGAATATATGCACTAATATTTCTGTTAATGGCGCGCATAAATATTTATGTCGTTGAGGGTGTGTATGGCTGGCGATAATGAATGCACCAGCAAATCGAGTGCAACACATCAACAAAACTCGGCCAATGCAATCAACGAACGCGACGGGAAATCGCTTTCCGACATACCAACAACAGGTAAACTATAAAACTAAAACTACAACATCAAGCTGGCATAGAGGGTTGGTATAGTGCTCGACGTAAAGTAAAAAAAAAAGTAATTGACGCGGATGAATATTTGATGGAAATTGAATAATTGCAGGTGATTTTCTCGCAACATAAAAATTCACTGCGCCATAATAATAAAAAATAGAAATATATTAATGTTGATTTAGTTACGCACTTCAAATAGAGATAGTAATGTGAAATTTTAATGGAGTTATATAATAGCAGTATAAATTTATTTTAGTTTACGTTTTAACCTCACATTAAGTGCCATTTTGGTCAATTTTTAAATGCACACTATTTTTATTTTATTTTCTATTTATTTTTTTCTTCTATAAACCAACTGGTGTAATTTTCGTTGTAATACCATAATGACAAATTGCGCATGCATTTTACATGATAGTAGTATACCCAGAACGACCTTGACTGACCCTGAGTAAAAGTAGTAGCAAATTGCGAGGCGCGTTGAGAGGCGCACACACTTTACTCATTAATATTGCATCGGCGTCGTAATCAGGCGCCGCGACGCTTTGAGTGTCACGCAGTAACGCATCCTCACATCCCTCACACCTGAACTCGCCAGGGATCTAGTCCGAAAACTCGTCAAAACAATTTTTTCTTTCGCACACCACGCACGTAACAATATAATAAAATAATATCTTTGTGTGTTTTGTAGTTACTTACATTTTAGGAATTATTTTATTTGATTGAAAGTGGAAGGAAGTCATCATATCAACATACCTGAAACAATCAAAATAAATTTTTATTAATATTATTAGTATTTTTACGGTTTACGGTAATCGGTTTTTAATTTTACTTTTAAAAACGTTTTCAAGCGTCTTGCGCAATTTTACGCGCGTTGGCATAACGCAATAAATCTCGAAACTCGCGTCTGAAATTGCGCATTTCTCATTAGAATGAAGAAGATGAGATTGATTGATGGCCGCAATTATACTTTTACTTCACGGTCCATCGTCGTCAATAGAATTTTAGTTTTCTTTCTTTTTGCTGGTTCTTTTGTTAAGAAAAACCATTTCGAAGACAATTGCAATTGTTACTTCAAGGTTATTTATTGGTATTAGACAAGTTTAATATCTTTTCTTTTGTTAAGATAAGTTAGCAATAGTTTTTTTTTATTGCAAAAGTTAATTATTTTCATTTACCAGCATAAAAATCAAATTTTTACAGCAATATACAAAATAAGTGTAATATTGGTTGCCTAGGGTTAAAATGGACAATGTTGGAATTATGTAATCGAACATAGACCAAACATAATACAAATTTTAAAAATTCTTTAAAATTATTTCTGCGTATTTGCCATAAAAATACAAAAATAACTGCAAATTTTCGCGAAATAAAAATCGCATGTTTATCCCCCACGCCGCACACATTATCGAATGCAACATATGGCATATGGCGATCGTAAAATTTAATTTATATATACGCGGCAAGGCACGCCCGCCCTGCGAGCGACGTCGGCACGAAAGGGCTTTACTTAACTAGAGTTAACTAGCAGGCGAACGTCAAGCGAATTGCCTCAAAGTCGATACAAGTCGCAGCGAATAAACATCGGATGCATTGCTTGTAAGTCTCGAGCAAAAGTCGTAAAAAGGGCATTAATTAAATCCAAAATTAACTTGAGCAACACAAACATTCCGACATAATTAAAAGACTTTAAATATTTCAACATTTAAATCAGATTTATAACAAAAAATCTGTCTCAAAACAAGTTTTGCATAAATTATCTGTAACATGACCTTGTCAAGGTATTTCTTTTCATTTCATTAAAAAAAAAACTTAATAACTGAATATTAAATATTTTTTAGTTATCAAGTCTTCTGGAAGCATGAAATAATCACTCAACGCACACGCACTTTACTTTCGTTTACATTTTCCTTCTTTCACGCGCTCGTCGCTAGGAAAATCGCAGTGTGAGTAAACGAAAGATGAGTTCATCTACTTTACTTTTCCTAGTATAGTAAAAGGTGTATGTCAGTACAGGTTTCCTCCTATGGTGTTGGTTATTGCGTTATCGGTACGGCATGAATCCTTCACTTCATCCTACGGCCGAAACCTCAGAAACTCGCGGCAAACTCGTTTGCTCGCTGACTCGTTTATCACGATGGAAGAAGCCCGGCGTGGATCGGGATGGATGGAAGCGGTATCGAAGCAGTACAAGTGGAATTCGTGATAGTCGACATCACGGTCGAGGTGAATACACGCACGGTAGCCACGCATGTTTTATACTCGCAAGAGTGAATTATAAAGTTTCGAAAAAAAGTGGTTTAAAAAACGTTGATTATTATGGGAGTATAATTTACATTGAAAATTATATTATACAAAATGTATGTAGACGGATATTTTTGTTAAAGTTTTATTGTCAAAAATGATGCATTCAAGTGAATTAGCGCATAAAAGATATAAGTAACAAAATAATGACCTATTATTATCCTATCAGGGCGTTTTAGGCTATTATTCGAATATTAAATAAACGTTTTAGTTTTATTTCTATATACAATGCAATTTACTGTTAACAAAAACATTTTTTTCGGTTTAATATTTTCGTTAGCAGAAAAAGCTATTATTTGCAAAACATTATTTCTTATATTTTTATTCTTTGGATAAGTTAAGAAAAATATTTTTATACTGATAAAAATATTGCAGATATTTTTAATGTAATAAATCAGCCGTAGAAAACTAAAATTGGCAAATGCTGCGTTCACATCGCAATAAAACAAAATTTTGTTTGATTTTTCAGTCGATGCAATAATAAATTTCGCTGCCCGACGCGTTCATTTAATGTAAACAATTACCTGCCGCTCGGTTTTTTTTTTTTATTTCATCGACTGCCAAATTTATAAGGCAAAACAAAATATTCAAGCATGTGCATTTTTATTTCGCCTAGGCAAATATTGATTTATTTATACCATAATAAAACTTGTCAACCTTTTCAGTTTTGCGACAGGTATATGCATTATATAATCATAAAATCAATATATAAATATTGTTATCAGGATGATGTGTGTTGAACACTTGCGCGGAGTGTGAAATCAGCGAGATAAGAATATGGAACATTCGCGTGTAGTGTATAAACTAACCTTAATTATAAATTTCGTCATTTTGTAATGTGCGGATTAAGAGATAATTCGACCTTGAATTCGTCACTTCAAATATTATGAGTTGAAATGATTCAGTTGAATCATTAAGTGGAAAATGAATGGCTCATCATGAAATAATGTTCGTATTGGCAATAAAATAACGATATATTTTAGGTTTGACTTGGAATTTAATTTGTAGTGAACTTTGTTTTAGTTTAGAAGTAAAATTGATTTAGTGAGTTGTAGAATGAGTGAAGATAGTTGTGATTTAATCAGACAAGGCGAGAAATTCGACACCCACTTTTATTAATTTATTACGCTCTTTGCCCGAGTCCCAAATTTATTTTAAGTGCGCTTAATTTTAATTGCATGACTTGCATGCAATTGAAAGTGTAAGAAGTGTCAACATGATACTGTGTTCATGACCAATTCAAGGCGGTTGTTTCCTGTCTGCGACAATTTTAATTCTTTTTTTCTTAAAATAAATTAAATTTCAAGCTCATTTGAATGCTAATTGTGCTTATTTCTAGTTTTAACGTCCTTAACCTTAAAATTAAAAGTAAATATTGCCCAAGAGCGATAAATATTTGTTTTATTTACTTTTTCAGGTATATTTATTTAGTTAATAGTTTAAAGAAATAAAATAAACCGAAAAATTATGTTTGCGCATGCGTAACTCACTTACCATTCGATAACTTAATTCTGACAATAATAACATATTTATCGTTTAAAAGATTTGTAAACTTAAATAACTAAATAAAAATTTACTACTTTCCGCTAATATAGTTTACGCAACTAAAAATTAAATTAAACATACTTTTCTGCTGAATACATACTTCCTGCACTTGTGGGACTTTGCAAACCGACTTCTTCCTGAACTCGTAAATGCCGTAAGTCACATAATGCGCAGGAAAACTAGTCAACTAGTTTCGACTGTGTTTCACTGCCAACGATAAACGTTCGACAGCAAGTGCACTTCTTACATCGGGCAGGTAGTGCACATACAAACAGAGAAACATAAACAGGAATAAATGCACCGCGAATGCATACACTCAAGTACTTGCTCGAGTGCATAGTAAAACGTACGTGCGCCGTTTGACTCCGCGACTCTTGGAACTCGCGAGTTGAGAAGTTCAACGAGCGCGAGCTCCGCGCGTGCGATCGTAAATGAAACGTGATAATATTTTGCTTAGTATTTCCGTATATGTGCATGTTCGGCGAATTAGTGCGGCTTGCACAGGTAATTTCAAGGTTTTAATCACGGCAATGATTAATTTTTTGTGTGGAATTCAGTTGCAACATTATCAGGAAAGGAATCAGTAAGCAATTTGATATTAAGTAATAAAGAACAATATTTGAGTTATGGTACAATAACCGAATGCAAAGTTAAAGATTTGTATTCGTAACATTTTAATTATGCATCTAAATACTTATTTGGACGCAAATAAAATTTAAAAATATGTTTGTAGCACTTTTACGCCAAAACCATTCAACGAATTTTGATAAATTTTGGTATAAAGATAAATTAAACTTGGGAAAATAACATAGACTACTTTTTGTTACGAAAACAAAACTTTAAAGGGGTAGAATATGCGTTAAAAGTTTTTTACTTTACTTTTACTTTTTACTATAAAGTTTAAACATAGGTGGCGCTATTCTATGTTTACTTGCATTACACCACGAAAAAAAAATTATTGTGACACACATAATTCTGCGTTAATACAACATTTACTCTAAGCAAATATTTGAATTAAATAACATAATTAATAACCAAAGATAAAATTAGTAAAATTTTGCGTCACTGTGCATTAAAACAAATATTTCCCCCCTAATCGCAAATCACACAACCATTGTTGGTAATGTTAAGAGGCGTTAATACTTGACTCGACTTCTTTCCACCAATCATTTTGTCAATACAATCCAGCCCCTTATTGTTATTATTCCCTTTGATAAATATTTATGACGGTCTTCACTCAAACTGTCATGTTCCGTTGCGATTTCATTAAAAGAAATATTTATTCTATTATTTTCGACGACTTTATCAAACAAGGTGTTACCAAACAACGAGAAAAATAAAACTAAAAATCATATCGAAAATGTGCGTGTTATATTTCACATTTTAGCACCCGAAATTCACATGGAGGTCAACCGTCAACCTAGTACTCCGACACAATTAGCTCGCGTTTTTTTTTTTGCTACCCCTTTGAGCACTTTAACCCAGAAATTCGGGAATAAAACCTTCGAGGACATTCTCGGCCGTTGAGCGTTGCCTTTGCGGTGTGTGTGGCTAAAAGCAAAGTTTGTTAGTGACGACTTAACATCGCGCACCAGGTCGTGATAAATTAGTGCCAGTGGGTTGTTTTTTTCTTAATGCAGGGCACAAATTGCAAAAATTAATAAGCGGACTAAACTAACAAATTATTTCAGCGTTTAACTTCACATTTAACGCGTATCACATACTAAACCTAATCTTTTTTATAGCCACGCAGATTTTATCTTTGATTAATCTGCGCAAATAATTTATATCATAATGAAAAAGTGTAGTAAATATTATTTATGTAATATTAATCTACAACTTGAGTCGTGATGATGTTAATGATGTTATGTTGAAGTAGGAACTGAATTAAATTACATCGCAATCCTCTGAGTTCCGACATATTCATATTCATATTCGCATTCGGATGATGCGATTACGATTTGCATACACATTTATGCAATTGCGACAACGTCAGAAAATCCGAGTGCAAGGCTAAATCTAAATCCATTAAATCATCGAATAATGAATAATGAAATTGCGCGAGTGCATATCCTGCGCAGCGCCATCTTTAATGCGTTCGGATTTTCGCTGTGATCTTGGTGGCGTCATTTTGATTTGTAGCGTATGTGGAATTCATTTCGCATTGCATAAGCATCTAATCGGATGCATATCATAAGATTTATTAATGTGAATTCGTACAATTTCTCCAAAAATGTTTTTTTCTTTTGCAATATACAATGTAAATAAACATATAACGCCATCTACATTTGAATTGTATAACTAAAATAATAATTAATTGTATGTTCAAAGTTTCAGCCCTATTATTAACCTTTTAAAGCTTTATTATCGCAATAAAAAGTAGCCTATGTTATTTTCCAATGTTTAATCTACCTTAATACCAAAATTCATCAAAATTTGTTTATAAGTTTAAGCGGGAAAGTGTATTAAACTTTTGGGTGTGTAATATTACAGCATATAATGAAGTAATTTGATGTATAATTCAAGTGTTTTTTTACAAAACAACAAAAAAATACAACAAAAAATAAAATTTTATGTAAATTGTATTTTTAGTCAGCAGAATATTATTCCATATATATGATGATGTACGACACTGCTTAGTGCTGATGATGTCCGCGACAAATCAGAAAAATCCACCTACGAAAAAATGCATTTTCCGCATTTCCCGACTTTCTCACTCATTCATAGCAAGCTTTTATTGTCAATTTTTTTTTGCCACTCTGAACATCGCACTATTTTATTGGATTAATTTGCATACATCCGTACGGAGACAAATTGTAACTAGTAATACACATATACAGCGTGTCCAGCATGCTTGAGCTGTGATGTAGATTTGTGGTACAATGACGAGGACATTACAGCTGCGCTTAATTAGTGTTTGCATGCTTGGAAAACTCACAAATTCGTTTCGGCGAAAACGTAGAGAAACCCGGGCGTTTCGCGCACGTGAATATTGCACGCGTGTCGTTTTTGTGCGCGGTTGTTATGGAGATTGTGTTTGTTCCTTATGAAAGGTCGTAACACGTGGCCGGCGTGGAAATTAACGAAAAATTCGAGGTGACACCACGCCGACAAACGATTAAATATTCATTACTAGCGCACAATTGCAAAAACAAATGTATAACATAACTATGTAGCTGAATAAACAGAAAATATCTATATAATTCTTTGAAATGTTTATTTCGTAATGTTGTAATAAAAATTTCGCTTTTGTTTCGTTTCATTTCGCTTCGTTTCGCAGCGCGAAAAGTTTAATTTTGAAAGTTTATAGTTCTAACTCGACAACAATGCGAAGAATATTTATAAAGTCGTTAGGATCGAATCTGCTTGTGTTACAATCTCAGTGAACAAGTTTTGGAGATAAAAACTTAATCATGAAAGGAAAAAAGAAAATTTAACTTGATGCAACTTTTAGTTGAAGAATTTTTGCAGTTTTTTCAAAGTTTTAATGAAAATTAAACTAAAAAAATAATTTTTAGACAAAAAATTAAATTTTTACTTAATACACCTTTTGATTGAATAAATGGTGCAGTTTTTCACAGGTTTAATAAAAATTAAATCCAAAAATTTCAATTTTTGACTTTAAAAAAAGATATTTTTGCTCAACGAGTGAGAAATAATTTTTTGCTCATCATTCCATTCCACCTCTAATGGAATTGTAATTGCTCATTTTAGTAACAACCATCTAAAAGAGAAGGTCCTCTTATTGCGTACCAAACAATCTCACAATAATCTTCTTGTTGTTGCGGCTGCTGTGAGCAGAAAAGTAGAGTAATAAGCGTGAATAACTGTAGCAAAAGCTGAATCATTATCAACGCAGTAGAAAGGTAACCAAACTTAAATTAAGCACAAAAACAGATTTGAAATTAAACGTTGTCTTCGCAAACATGCGCAAGATTTAAATTAACAGAGGAAATTTAGTGAAAAATTGGTTTGAACTCAATTTTCACGCAAAAAACGCAAAAAAAAAACTAACATAAAACGTGACATTTGCATATTCCGCTGCCATCAGATTGAATCGTTTCCAATGCCTGTTCATAAAACAAGAAAACAATATAATCCATGAAGAAAAACTTAAGTTTTCCATAGGAAATTACACCCTTTACACATTTATGATAAGTTGTTTCTACATTTTACGCTTGATTTTATTCCGCTTTGAATTTTTTTTTGCCCACAAACCGCAAATAAAACTAAATAAAATCTATTGTAGAAAAATGCTAGCAGTGTACCCCAATGGTCGTGGTTGAATGTGGTTAATGTATATTTAATGCCAGCGTCGCGCGGCGCATTTCACTGCTTCATTCTTTCTGCATAATTATAATTTTAATTCATTCCGTTGTTATTCATTCATTCGGTTTTCTACGCTGTTTGGTTATAGTAGTTTTAATTCTAGTTGTAGACGTTGTTCTTTTGTTTTGTTTTTATTCAATTTATGTTGAGGTGAATTTGAATTTGAATATTAATGACAGCAGTGACATGAAAAGAGCACCGGTTTTTTTACATTGCAGATGACATAAATTTACACAACTAAAAATTAACATCGGATGAAGTAAGTTGTAGTAAATACACAGCTACGGAGGTAAAAGGTGAACTTTTTTAAAGAATGACTTTACAGTCTTGGTTTATGCGAGGTGAAGTCAAGCGCGATGGCATCATTCGATAGCACTGCGTGCATTTTTTGATTTAATGAACTATGAAACATACTACGCCGGTAAATAAGGTAAAAAAAATGTACAAAACACACAATAAGGCACTGTTTGTAATTATTATTATTATTTTAAAGTGTATCTTGTTGTGTATTTCGTGTTTTGTACTTAGCGAAAATTAAATTGTGAGCTCGAGAGTCAAGAATGCAGACATAAGTTAAATTAACCACAATTCGTGCGAGTCGCTTTGCTGCCCCAGAGTGTTCTTGTGCGCTTTCCAGCGAGTTGCCATTATAATTGTTCCACTAAGAAGAAAATCACGTGTGTGGGCGTGTCGCAAAAAGGGGAAATATTCATATTAAACGAATTCGTATAATTATCCTTGTTCTTCATCATCGCAGCGCAAGGAAGTGTAGGTAAGAAATGCGAACAAGGAAACACGTCGAGTGGATAAAGACATAAATCATCCCTTGAGTTCATGTGTCATTATTAACTACCGAAGGGTTTATTCAGCAAAACAAAAATAACAAAACTAATTTATTCACAAAAATATTCCGGAATAATTTTTGTTTTTGTTTTGTTGCAAAAGTTCATATTTATATTTTTTATTATTTATGTATCAGAATATGATGAGAATAATAACCAAGTGTAAGTGTACTGGAGAGAACCGAAGACTAATTACTTTGTGCCGTAATCAGGTTTATCAAGTCCTGCAACTGCAACGCACAGCTCCTGCAAGTAGCATACCTACTAGCATGAAACTGAAACTTGTACTCGTGCATCGCGCAAGTTAGTGACCGGTAAGTAATCAGCACGAACTCACTTTGCATTTTCATTTTTCTTCGTTTTATGAAATTAGAAAATGAGAACAAGTAACCAACTTTTATCGACTATGACGACTTCAGTCTTTTAATATGTAATGTTCAGTCTGTGTATGATGTGTGGCGATTGCTCCAATTGTTTCAATTATTGCGATGATGTCGCTTGTGAATAATTAAAACTACTGCAAGGCAATTATATAACCTATAAAGTGTCATCGTAAACAATAAACACTTAAAAATTAATTTTTTAAATTACCTTTTATTATATTTTATTTTTGAATGGATTTTTAATAAGAAATAATATTTTTCGATGTTCGGTGTCTATACTGGAAGTCAAATCATTAGCCAAATATAAATATAAGTAAATATAAGTATTAACTGCAACAGAAAATCACTTTTTCCTTAATTTATTAAAAATTAGTTTTTGCCCGCGACTTCTTTCCGGGAGTGGTTAATAAAAATATAATTCGTTTTTACTCTCTTGTTCTAAACATAATACGTGACAATTCTATCAATAAGATTAGCAACTTTATTTTAAAGAAATTAATTATATAAAGAATTGCTAATAATGCACTTCAACCTGCCATCTCGGATTCAACTATTTAACTATAACTATGATGGAATCTCAATGCCAACTTTTATCCTATAAAAAAGGGCTATCTTTAGGGTTTTCCCGGCAATTATTCGAATTTCTCTCGCCGTAAAAACCATCTTTGGACTTTAACGAACATTTTAAAAAAAGAATTGTCCAAATTGGTTCAGGCGTTGTTGAGTTATGCGCTTACCAACAGATTTTGCGATTCGTTTTTTATATAATAAATAGATATCAGTATTAATTAATACTGACAATCAGTTTTTCTTTTATTTTTTGAATATTGTATTGATTAATGTTTGTTTTCACGAATTAAATCCTATAAACGTCAATTTTACGATTTTGTTAACTCAACATTGACGACACAAGCAAAACCAAGCATAAACTATAAACTCCCCTAGAAACTAAGAAAAACTCCTATCAAAATATAGCTAAAAAAGAAAAACTGCAACTAAAACACCGCAAATAAAAGAAATACTAGACATAAATAGCTATTCACAGTAGGTGTTAGCAGTTAAGACTATTACGACCTAAAAAAATATGTCACACTGCTTTCCCCGTACCCACACACACACACGAGCTACCACAGCGCGCGGAAAATGGGCTAAAGAAAACTAAAAAATAGTGCCTACGGCGCGCGATTTGTAATGCTTCGTGCACCGCGTTTCCCAATGGTCCCCAAAGAAAATTTACTATGTAGTTGAGATACTCTAAGAGTCTAAGACATAACTAGCGCCTTGGGAGGCCTGTACCATGAAAAGTATAACATTTATTATAAAAATATCAACGAAACACAAAAAAATCATTAAATCTTACTTTGAAAATATTAATGAATTTATGTTAACCCCGTTTGAATTACGTTAAATTAGAGATTCTTTAATTAATTTAATTAAAGTCCAATTTTATTACGCCGAAAACTTTGTTTCGCATTCCCCGAGAAAGAAAAACTCCCTCGGCGAATTAAAACGACACAAATTAATATCCCATCCTTCCGCATTCAATTTCCAGCCGGTTGTTTGCAGTTATTTTGCACTCTTCGCATTCCACACAAAAATATCCACCATCCGCCCCGAAAACAAGCAGCGCAACAAACGCGACGAAGGAATAAAGTTATGAAGTTCTAATTTACTGTCCCTGAGTGCATTTCCGCGCTGCAACTGCAACTTATATACAGAGATATATACACAGACAGAAACTTGCTTAGTAATACGCGTGTGCTCCCTATCATCCCCTATCTACAATTACATCCCCGAGCTTTGTCGTTATTTATTTCGTTTTCTGAGTTCGGCGACGATTCTTGTTGTCCCTGCTGGTCCTGTTGCTCGGTCATTTTTAACTAGTTTTATCCTGTTTTGAAACTGGGGCGGTCCATCATCATGGGGGTTGCGATGCACTTTTATGCTACATGCATAAATATACAGTGTGGTATTATATGATAATGCAGTCGTACAATTTGGCGCCGAGCCAACGCCGACGAAAAGTGTACGAAAAGTGTTTCTTGCTCCACACAGGGTGCATGAAGGTTTTTTTGTTCATAGTAAGGGTAGAATGAGAAGATATACAAGCGTGTATTCATCCAGCGTATGAATCATATGCCACTCGAGTTTTCATACGGTTATTTTGCATAAACCGACAGTGAATCGTGTGTGAAACGGTATAATTCGAAAGGACATCTTAGAAAAAGCTTTAAATATACAATGTGTTCAAAATTAAATTTTTGTAAATTTAAAATTTATTTATTTTTTGTTTTTATTTGTTTGGTTAATATTTAATTTAATATGAATATATTTAGTGACATATTGTATATGACAGTTTGGTATCTCTGGACCGGCTTGTTATAAGCGTCCGTAATGAAATATGCACATCGGGGACATAAATCTGGCGAGGGCCTCGGGGCCGTCGTTTAGTTGGCTGCGCGAAGGCGTCGCGGGACGAGACCGGAAAGTCGAAACGCGAGCATGGCCGCCGACCAGACCCGACCGGAAGTGAATATGAAAATTCTAATATCCGATCGACGTGCAGTGTGTTATTCATTTCACCACACACAAAACGCCACCATAATGGGGTGTTAACGTACAACAATGCTATCACTTTACATTCACTATACTTCTTCTTCAAAGTAAAAAATTTTTAATGACGAAACAAAATTATTTGGTACTAGCTTTTGCCTGAGACTTCGTCCCGGTAGTGTTTAATAAAAATGTAATTCGTTTTTACTCTCTTGTTCTAGACATAATATGTGTCAATTCAATCAATGAGATTCACAATTTTATTTTAAAGAAATTAATTATATAAAGAACTAGCTTTATCCCGCGGCTTCGCTCGCGTTGAATCCATCAAATAAATATTAGAAATCAATGAAGTTGCTTCCGTACGCGTCTGTAGTCACAGGAGAAGAAACAATGAAGTAGAATAGCGGGAAGTTAAAAATGACTGAAAGTATAGTCTATGGAAGTATAGTGTACAGTCTCCATAGTGTAGTCAATTGGATTTGATGTTGACGTAGCTGTCGGTAATACAGTGTGATAATACAGTGTGATGGTACTATAGTACTTAGGTTTGAGCTTCATTGCTGGAATGCTAGATGGTGTTAAAGTAGTCAAATAGCCAGATGCAGAGGTATTATTGGCTAAACTATTTCTTTATTTTATTTTAAAAATATATTTTTTTATTAAATAAAAAGTAGCCTATAACCATTCGGGGACCACTAAGAATATGAGTACAAATTTTCATGATGATCGGTTAAGCAGTTTTTACGTGAAAGTGTAACAAACATCAGGACATTCGCATTTATAATATTAGTAGGGATTGCTCATAATGCACTTCAGTGCGCCATCTCGGATTCTACTATTTAACTATAATTACGATTGAATCTCAATGCCAACTTTCATTCTATAGAAAAGGGCTGTCTTTAGGGTTTCCCCGAAAATTATTCAATTTTTTTCGCCGTAAAAACCATCATTGGACTATAACGAACATTTTAAAAAGAATTGGCAAAATTGGTCTAAGCGTTCTTAAGTTATGCGCTTACCAACAGATTTTGTGATTCATTTTTATATTACAGATAGGTAATAAGAAAATAAAATATTTGTGCGATGATTCATCCACATCAGGATGATATTTCTGTGTGGCCCGAATGGAATTCTTCGAAGGCATTAAAATCTCCGTCATTTCATCATACGAGTAGCATAGGTCATTCGAATAGTAATGAAATTCATCGATGTGAAGCTACAAAAACATTAATGCCCAAAGAAGCACAAACGAAAAAAGTTGGTACCTTCATGTCTTTCATTCTTCATGCTTCATTCGTGGACGACTCTGGAGGGCATCGGAATGCACCATGTTACGTCAAGCTGAAGCAAACCACATGAACATGTGTGTGCGGAGAACCAGAATGTTCCACCACTACACTCTGTCTTCTGCGTTCTCTTGAGATCTCGAGTTGCTGTGGTTCTTCATTCTTCTTACCTTGCAGTTGCGTGGTATAAGAGCGAGTGCAAACGAACGAGCGGGTCTTGTTCTTATCTTTTAACGTCTTTTGCAGTTCTCGAGAAGAAAGAAGGCTCGCAATGCAGTTTGCGCGTTCCACGCCTCGAGTCAATTCCAACTTTTCGTCGAACCACACACCGCAACTTTCCAGAGTGTTAAAGAGCAAAGAGTAAAGAACGTTCTTGGCAAGGTTGGCCATCCAGATGTGAACTTACAGTTAAAATGAAATTTTGTTAATCTGCTGCTAAACGAACAAAAATCCCGGATTGACTTTTTGGCATTCCGTTACATTTACTATTTGATTTAGGGATTGTTGCTTTGTAACAATAGTTTTTCGAGTATTTACGATTGGCGTTCTGATAGAAAACGGTGTTTTTTATGCGCGAGCGCGCACGGTTTGAATCCACTTTGTGGCGTTTTTATTGTGAGCCGAATTAGGCCGACGCGAAACAAACCTGTGAGTTGTGCGAGCCAGTCGCATCAAATATGTATGCGGGGCGCTTGTATTTGCACTTGAATCGAACCCAATTTTGACGCAACTACTCTCTGTCGCGAATGTGGCAACAAGTGACAACACAATCGGAGCGCAAGCATGCGGAATGTGGAATGAGATTTAATATTTAAATGAAATCAACTGCCTACGACCGGAAGAAGAAAACCCCGGAAAACACTTCAATTTTATAAAATAGAAGATTTTATCTTTTGTTTTCAAGTTAGTGCTGATATTATGGCATCAATAGTAGAATGCTTTTATTATCCTGAGATATAATATCGTAAAATCGACAATTTTCAATTTTACGACTCTCATCTTTTCATATTTCATATTTTTCATCATCAATATATCATTGTCAAGGGTTTAGTGCGTCGGTCAGACCTCGTACTTCCTGGATTCCTACGATTCTGGACGTCTCCGTCCTTACCTGATCTCAGGAATAGTTATTAACTTTTCACAATGCTGCCAATTCCACCAGCAAATGACATGTTCAATAATAAAACTTTATTATATAACAAAATCTGATGTAATTCATCTTTTTAACACTTTCATTTTATTATTATTTTTGCTTTTACTCTTTTACAAACTGACCGTATTCCATTTGTTGATTTTTAGTCAGTAACAAAAAACCAACAAACAAAAGCACTGTATTGGTACGAGTATTGGAATCGAAATGACTTTCGCAGATTATGACGCTGGGAAGAAAATTCAATTCGGCGCCGAATGGAAAGCGAATGTAAAGCAACGTCCGACATCGTAAGGCGAGCGAAAATATGTAGCCAAATATCAAATATCCAAGGGATGAAAGAATAAAGTGTATTAAGTAAGTGCGCGTCGCGTATTAAAGGTTCACCTGTCAAAAACAATTGGAAAATTTATGATTGTGCTCTCGGTAATCTTACGAGCAAGGAAAAAATAAAAATAATTGGATTATCACACACAGCAAAAAACCAAAACAATATAAATCGATGCGATGAAATAAAAATTGACGCAATTTTTCGGTGAAACGCTCGTAAAAATAAAAACACACCCGCATGTAAATCGCGTAAATCTGATGAGATGAGAGCGAAGACTGCTAGATGACGGTGAGAAAGGAATCCATCGAGAGACGCCATCGATTTCAAGCGCGTTTCGAGCACTCAGGTAGAGCGACGAGACGACGCGAACCGAATTATGGCCATTATATTGAGAAATCTATTCGCAGACACGAGAAGTTGTCGGGATGTCGACTTTCAGGTAGGAACCGAAAAGAAAATTCGAGTAAATAACCGGAATATTCAATACATTAAATACCCACTGAAAACTCGAAGATAAAAATTTAATTTTGAGTTTTACCCAGGAAAAAATAATTTTCATTATATCTTTTTAGGAAACAATAACAAACATTATTTTTGATGATATAATTGTTTTCAGTTGAATAAAATACTCATTTCTGTGTGAATTTGAAAAAAAAAAAATTATTCCTGTGTAAAGATAACATTTAATTTTTTAAGTTATCTTTTGTACATCTTGCATTGAACTCTCCCTCAGCGGGTATCTTCTCCACTGCGCCCTCGTTTGGGTTTAATTTTCTTGCACAGAATGCACCCGAGCGGAAAACGCGTTCAAAATTAAAATCACACAAAAACGAAGCCGATGCGCAAACCGTGTGCGATCACGAATACACCATACACCAGAAAAGCTAAAAATATCTTAATGTAACAATAATCGTTGTTATAATATCATATCATAAATATTAAGTGAGTTAAACGTGCGCAAAGATGAGTCGGCAAGAAAAAATTGCTTCAAAATATAAGATGTTTAATTAAATGTTTAACGATGCGAGTTCTAGGCTAGAATAATACAAGCGCATCATACGGAAAGGAAATTAACGGATTAAACCACGACGAAGAAGAAAACAGTAAGAAAACAACAAAAAACATTACTTATTAGAGCATAACGACGAAATTCTTTAGTATTCAGATGACGCTTCGCAGAAGACAAACTATTTTACTCTCTGATTGCAATTATAAATAAGTAGAATATTCCGGGAATTAAATGTGGATAATTAAACATTAAAATATCCACGTGCGGAGATTTCATGACATTCTACCCAAAGATAGCAATCCGTGTTGCAGGAATCAAGCTAATAAGCGAAGTAGAAGTTAATTTGAGAGCGTAAACTCGTAAATAGTTTCCATAATGAGCGCAATGAGCAAACACGCAGGCATGAAGATAAATATAAACCAACTTGAAAATGATTATTATAATATAAACGTTATAAACCTTAAAAGCAGAGCGTAAATATTAGTAAATCTAAACGAACAGAAGCATTTAATGTTGCGATATTCAACTTGAAGATGCTGCTTCATTTTATAAATACATATAAAGTGAATTAGCGAGTGTGTTTGTGTTGACAATGAAATACTTTTAGGTAAGTGTTGGATGTAATATGTTATTAGCGGAGCAAATCGAACATTGACCGAAGAATTGAATAACACGAAGTGGGTTCGATTCGAGGAGCAAATTAGGAGGCAAACTTGAGACTAGGAAAAGTTTTTCTAAGTTATTCATCGTTGATTGTCAGGTCGGTTTCAACTTCAACTCGGATTTCAGTTGATCATCGATCATTGTCAGTGTAATGAATGATTGTAGTTGAAGATGAATAAGTGAAAAAAAAGTTTTTGCATTATAGTAAAGCATACAGTTAGTTATTGGCTAATTGTGCAAAAAGTTATTAAGTTATTTTGTTATTTTCTATAGAGATCTATTCAGAATAAAATTTTGTATCTAATTATTTATAATTTTGAATGAAAATAGTTTTATATCGAAGATTATTTACTATTTTGTAACAAATTGAAAAAAAAATTAAATATAAGAGTTTTCAGATTTAAATTGCTTATAACAAACAAAATAAATAAGTTATAAACAATATATTTATACCACTGAACGTAGAATTTAATTGTCATTCAATTTTTGAAAGAATCATAATTTTATTGAAAATACTTTTGAAGTAATTAATAAATAACTGAAGTAGTGTCATAAAATTGTATGAAATTGAGTTAATTACAATAGTTTTTTATTAATTATTCAAAAACCAACCAACCAAAACAAATTATCTCTTCAAAAATCTATTAACCATTAAATTTAGGACCTATCTATGAAAAAAAGTTATTGATATCACTTTTCAATCAAAAGTTATAAACAAATATTTATCACAATCACAATTTTTATAAACTCCATCTTTATTTATTTATTTCCCTGTGTAAATTTAAAAATTTACCTAAAAATATTCCCTACCATAATACCCAAGAATAATTAAATTATTTTTACTGCCATACTACTATGATAATCATGATGATATTATATTTCTCATTCTCTTTCGGATTAACATTCGGTTTCGCGTCTAGATTCGCGCACTCACATTCACACATTAACACAACACAACCATACAGTATCCAGTTAGCAATCCACCGACCAGAAGAAGCGGTAGAACAAAAAAAAAACAACAAGATCTCATTATATGATGCTTAAATACCCGATATGCTTCAACGCTCTACTGCTTCCACTCCTTTACAATCCAAACCCGCACTAAACACACACTCATATTTTTTCTCTCTCGATTTAATTGTTGGTTTTCATTCGGATTTGAAATTAGGTTAACTAAGTTAAGCAAAACGCACACAGTTAAATTAATATGCATGTTGCGTAGTTTCTCTTGTAAATATGATGCGCACGGATTAATTGCACAAGATTCAAATCGCTTAAGATCGAAATTTGTTTGTGTTACGCGCGAGAAATTAGTGCAAGTGCTTAAAATTGATTGAAAGTTAGATAAACACTCATTAATTATACTCAACTATCAGTCATAACAAAATGTTACCACATTGAACGTCTCCTTTTTATATTTTAATTGATAACCTTTTAAAATAAATAATTAAATAACCCCTGTGATATCTTATCAGTGTCGTTTCGAAGTCAGAGACCCCTTCGATAATTTCAAGTTCCATCGAAATTTATGATGACTGCTTATCAATTGAATTCATTTTCTGATGGTCATTTTTATTTTATCAACTAGGAACTACTACTCCCAACTGTCAACTGACATTGTTATCGCTGCATTTGCTGATGGTTGGATCAACTGCATTAGTTGTGGCTTTCAATCGAGTTTTGTCTGATGCGTGCTGCGGTGTCTGGCTGTGTGTGTGGCGCAGTGTGATCGGCAGTCCGGGACGATTTAATTACATAATGGAGGCGGCATAAATTGCATGCGGTCCAATCGGGTTCGATTCATCGGATATAATGTTATCAGCGTGCGCTATTGTAATTACCGAATCACGGGGTTTATCTTTTCATCTTCATATATTTTCGTATATCCGGTACAATACTTATTATATAAATCAATACCAGGTGGTAAAATATTACATTTTAAAATTTTTCAAGGTAAAAATGAGAAATTTGCTTTTTCGTTCCAATTTTTAATTTTTGAACATTGTTCGTCTAATATAAAGTTCAAAATTTAAAAATTTTGCGACACAATTCGGAAAACAACGTGAAATAAAATTTTGCTCTTTTGCACATGCGCAAGTGATTTTCCCTATTAAGCCGTAAGTAACGCTAGTTTTACTTTTACTATATAGTCTACAAATTTTAAAAAATGTATCACAACACCCTAAAAATACAAATTCAAATTTTATTGTTCTTTTGCGCATGCGCAAGACTCTTCTTACGCAAGTCAAATGTGATACTAGTCCTATTACTAATCCGAAGTCAAAATTTAAAAACTGTATCTCAACCTAATAAAAATACTACATCTCTGTTGCGCATGCGTTAATGACTTAACGCTTCAGATTTACGTGGCCCTAATCTCATCATTTTTTTCCCTACTACCAGAACATCTATATATATAAAATTTGCGTGTCACAGTGTTTGTTTCCATACTCCTCCGAAACGGCTTTACCGATTTTACCAAATTTTATATGCGAATTCAGTAGGTCTGAGAATCGGCTAACATCTATTTTTCATACCCCTAAGTGATAAGGGTTGTTCACCCTTAACTTTTTTTTTAAATTTTTTGGACAAATTCTTTTGTTTTTATTTTTTTATAATGTGGAATTAAAAAATACATACAACCCTAAATTTTTAGTTTTTTATCACCAACCCCTATTTCTTTATAGCCATTTTAGTAATTTAATCATTTTTCATCCCGCTCAAAGAAAATTTTTATATGCGTATTCAGTAGGTCTGAGAATCGGTAACTTCATATCTCTAAGTGATAAGGGTTGTTCACCCTTAATTTTTTTTAAATTTTGGTCGAAATTTTTGTTTTATTTTTTAATGTGGCATTAAAATATACATACAACCCTAAATTTTTGGTTTCTTATCACCAACCCCTATTTTTTATAATAAGTAAGTTACTTTTTGTCTACACTAAAATTTATCTAGAAACTTGAAATAATTTATATGGCAAAACAACGTTTGCCCGGTTAACTAGTAATATATAAAACTACCTATGATGACTTTTGTAGGTAGCAAGTAAGTTACAGATAATTACCCGCCGCCGATATTTACTCAGCTCACCTTCACCGGCATGTCATCATTGCACCGCATGACAAGCCCGTTCAAAAGGGCAAAAACTACCGCCCATACCTTCAACTGTTCAAACTCCACTAATAGCCCCTCCCCACCTAACCCAACCATTACACGCATCCTCTTGTATACCATACAGACAGAATGAGTGAAGGTTGCGCCTGGCGTTCGAGGTATGAGCCTCTATCTAGGTAAAAACGTAAAACCGGATGCGATGCAAGAGAAATTCTAGCCCCGTCGAACAAAAACCCCAACATGTTGGCGCGTCGGCAAAAATCACCCTCAATACTGGTTCGAGGGTTGGTGCCAACAACCCGACAAAACTTGCACCTGGCAATGAATTATTCTACTACGCTTTCACACTAATACTAATACTATAAATCCCAATGCAAACGTGTCCGTATGCATGTCCACTGAAATACCACAATTTACAATTTTACACCGAAAAAACACCACTCCTACTGCAATAATTCAATCGGAATTAAGATTAAACAATGACGCGATAAGAATCAACACAGAAATGGCACGTTCGTAATATACCACAGAGAATAAAATTTAAAAAAACACATCGAGAAGTGCATGGTGTGCAACTTATGCATTGCCATTATTATTTCAAGGCTATCTTTGTTAACCTACTATTGTATATTGTATTAAATAACATTAATGGAGAAACAAACATTATGGCAGCAAAGTTGACCGACAATTCTTGCCGGTTCACCTCGTCTGGCTGATTAATAATGTGAATTTCAATTAGAAAGATGTTTGCAAGGATACAACTTAACTCCAATGACTAATCATTCATTAATGGTAAGAATTAACACAAAATTGCACAATTTTACACTTAAAACACCTTAAATCATTCTGAAACAATGGATTTTTAATGTTTGATGCTACTTTCAATTGTTTTGTTTGTATAACTCAAGAATAACTTAGTTTAAGTAAAGTCAATGGACTGAATGAAGAGAAGTGGTAATATATGACATGGTTGAAAGTAATTTGCCTTTGCCTACCTTGAGTTGTAGGTGCGACGATGCAGACTGTAACGATGAAAACTCCCAATCCAAAACCAATCCGACGCACGAATGTTTCCATCTTTCCTGCAATGCCCATAGCCACACTAACAACACTCTGTTTGTTCCTCTTGTTCTTGTTCTTCATTGTCGCCGCTGGTGCGCCGAAGGAGTCATCACGAGCACCAAGATGTCCTCCCGACCTGCCGCGATAACAATTCTCGTGTTTTCTTCACCTATGCCAACATAACTATCACCAACCAACGATTGATAAACAATCAATTCACGCCCGAAACTATCTCGACGAGGACACCTGTGGATGCACCGTAAACCGTTACATTCTCATGTTTTGGATGCGGACTCGTTCGATAGAATTCACACCGCTGAAGAACGGTACACTGTTAAACTGATTTTCAAGTCTGGTAACACTTTATTTATGTGGATCTCTGCGATGTGAGAGGTGAATGCTTACGTATTTTGGGGATAACATGCACTTGCACCCGAATTTGACGAACACACACAGGAGACGCGCAACAACACAAACACGAGACGAGATGTGCGACCGTGCAACGCGGATTCGCATGTACAAACCGGTAGAAGCGCTAGAAGTTGAGAGCCGATCGGCCGACGGTTCGTAAAGTTGCCGCGCATGCGCAGCCAGGCCGCATTCCACGCGTATATTTTATTCTTACCACAATACATATAGCGCCATCTGGTATGAATAAGCTGTACTGTGTAATATCACGTAAATAATGCAATAACGTGAATAAATATTAAAAGATTACATATTGTAATAAATAATTTAGATTAAATCTACTGGTTTAATACGCTTTAATTAATTATTAAGTTTTGTAGAACACAGAAAGCGCAAAGTTTTAAATATTTGATAAAGGTAATTTTGTAATTAGAAATTTCGAATTAAATTTTAAAGTAAGTGAAATTATAATACAATTTCTGTGTTGTAAATGCTAAATAAACTTATTATCCTTTGCAAATCAAGAGAATTAAGCGTAATTTGATGTTATTACAATGATTATTCTGCAAATTTGCACAACAAATATAAAAATCTATAAAATCACGCATTGTGCAAAGAAATCAAACATTTTCGCTCGCAAAATGAACGAAAAACAATTCTACTGCTATTTCTAGTTGCTGCAAGTATTAATGGGGAGTCTTTAATCATTTTTGAAGAAGGTGAACTTGTTTTGAGTCTTTTACGGACAAATCATTATGATTCTGTTTCAATGGTAACGTTTTACTCTTGTCGTTCGGCAGACAAAGGTAATTATTGCAATTTAACTCGTTTTAAACATATTCTAACAAATAAATTTACAGATATTACATCAATGATAAAAGACTATCATTATATGGTATATCTACATTGATTTTGAAAGATTTTGATGGATTTTACATTGAATATAAAGCAGTTGAACATGCTTTAATCATTGTCGATGTTTCGTGTATTTTTACAGACTTTTTAATTGAGAAAGCGAATGAATATCAAATGTTTGGTGTACCTTATAAATGGTTACTACTTCATGATACTAATTTAACATCATTTGACGTTGAGGAAACATTTAAACACGCTGAAATTTTCGTTGACAGCGATGTGACTTTTGCACAAAAGTTGGAAATGAAGAAAATGTTTTCGAATACAATTTGATGAAAAT
The DNA here is from genome assembly GCF_025399875.1 of Dalotia coriaria. Lineage (NCBI taxonomy): Eukaryota > Metazoa > Arthropoda > Insecta > Coleoptera > Staphylinidae > Dalotia > Dalotia coriaria. Next base: position 10,734,938 of record NW_027045445.1, read on the forward strand.
CTACAAAAGGAAATTACATTTAAATCTAATTTACGAAGAGTTTGGGTTGTTTACTAAAGGATTCTTTATTGCAAATGCTAAATTTCAAAGAATCACAGCAACTAGACGTCAAAATTTAGGAAATATCACTTTGAACAATTGTAATGTTGTCACACATAACGAAACTTATCGACATTTATTAGATAAAAGATTTAAACATATTGATACTATCACAAAAGTTAATTATGTGTTTATGCTACATTTAGCAGACATGTTAAACGTCACTATGAACTTTTCTTTCGTTGGTACCTGGGGTTATTTAAGTAATAATTCACAGTGGACTGGGATGATTGGAGAGTTGACAAGAAAACATGCGGATATTGGAGGTATAAACAATTATAAGTGTTTATAGAAATTGTTTAGTGTTATTTTTATTAAATTTAGGTACGCCGCTGTTTTTCACTAGTGATAGAGTGCCTATCATTGATTACATAGCAATGACGACGCCTACAAAGTCAAAGTTTGTCTTTCGACAGCCGAAACTTTCGTATATCACCAATGTTTACACTTTGCCGTTTAACACGGGGGTGTGGTTGGCTAGTATGGCAAGTGTGGTGATTACAGCAGCCGGGTTGTATGTGGGAGTTAAGTGGGAATGGTACAAACGCAGAAAATACGTAAGTTTACTTAAATTAAGTTTTTCTTAACAAATAATGAAAAAACTGTAAATATCCGGTGGCCATTTTGTAATATTTGTTAATATCTACCTGGAAAAACAAAAATGGCTTCTTTATGTCAAATTGTTTGAGAGTTACAGTAAATTTTAATTTTATGATGTTTAGGTTGCATATACAAATGTCTCAAACACAGATGAACTCCAAGATGATCCTGTGGACGTTGCTTTCGTAGCTTTTGCTGCAGTTTGTCAACAAGGTGCAAGTGCAATTCCCTTCAGCATAACCGGACGCATTATTACCATTTTAATGTACACGTCTTTAATGTTTCTGTATACTTCATATTCTGCTAATATTGTTGCCCTCTTACAATCGTCGTCTACATCAATTCAAACCTTAGAGGATTTGCTTAAAAGTCGTCTGCAGGTTGGAGTTGATGACACTGTATTCAACCAATTTTATTTTCCGGTAAATCATTGATTCCCTTTTTTAAAATTAATTTCATTAGTGCAGTTTTAATTGTAATCTAAATAGAATGCTTCTGAACCTGTAAGAAGAGCAATATATCGCCAGAAAGTGGTACCACCTGGTCAGAAACCAAGATTTTTCCCAATTGAAGAAGGAGTTCGCAGATTGAGAGAAGGATTGTTTGCTTTTCATATGGAAACAGGAGCCGGGTATAAAATAGTGGGCGAAACTTTTTGGAAGATGAAAAGTGTGGTTTGAAAGAGATACAGTTCCTGCAGGTGCCTGATCCTTTCTTGGCCGTTCAGAAAAACACGTCTTTTAAGGAAATTATTAAGATTGGGCAAGTATTAAATGTATTTTTAGTAATAATCCATTATTTTTTGTTTTAGTTTAAGGAAAATGCATGAAAGTGGTATTCAAAACCGTGAGGTCTCATTGCTCTACACCAAACGACCAATATGTATGTCCCGTGGTAGTTCGTTTATGGGTGTCGCCATCGTGGATTGTTATCCTGCTGCGTTGGTCTTTGTCGTTGGCATTATAATCGCCTTCGGCATTTTCATTCTGGAACTGTTTGCGCATCAATTTGCTCGCTGCGGTTATAGATTTGCTTTTCCGCGATTCAAGCAACAAATACCCACTTAAAACCGCAAATACCACGTAAACCCAACCTCAATGTGTGTGTGTGTCGTGTGTGAGGGTTATTTATTCACGAAAGCGGGAAACTAGATCGATTATATTCAATCAATTACACTCTTGTGGCTTTATCAAGTTGTTTTTGTGGGCATTTTTCGTAAATAATGCACGTTTTGATTGATCATGATCAAAAGTATTCAGTGGTAGGTATTAACCCACTAAACCAATATCAAAATGGCGGGTAATAAAAGGAATATTTGATTACACAAAGAAATGCTAAGTTTAGGATAATTTTTGATGATAACACAGAGATATTAATAAAAACCCAAAATTGAACATGACATAACCGCAGTTTACACATTTGCACAGATGGATATTATATCATTATGTAGAATGTCAAAATCAAAGATATGGGTTAGTATGAATCATGAACTCATTGAGAACAAACGTTTTTCTGTTATTAGTTTTAGTTCTGCAATATGTTTTTAGTTTAAACAATTTTAGAAGTAATTTTGAAAATGCAAAATTAAGTTTCATAGATAACCAAGATTTTGACCAAAATCTAAGCGTTGAAAACATAACCACAAGTAAAACGCAAACCAATGGCTCTTATAACTTCAAAGCAATTGGAGTATCTTTGATAGTACAAGTACCTCTCTCGGAACAAAGTACCCGACATCATCTCATCGATAAGAGGTATCTATATTAAATTTGTGCATTATTATATTATGTATAAGCTATAATTTTAGGCATAAACTAATAGATAACGAAGTGAAACTTAACTATCCACTTATGGATTGCTTTAAATTGATGTTTAATCTAAAACTTAACTACAAATATGATTATTGTCATTATACTGATGACTTTAAAATGATTACAACACAAATACTACAAATGAGGTCATAAACATTAAATATCCAAATGATAAAGCCGCCATCTTGGAAAGTTGTGTGTTAAGCAGCCTACTTACTGATTCAATTGATATTTCTTTGTTACCAGTATTAATAACACCTGAAAATATAAAAGATCTCGATTTTCCTGGTTTATCATCTGTAGTGAAAACAAAATTCATTTTTGAGAGACCAAAGTTAACGGTTATTACAAATGTTTATACATTGCCATTTACAAGAGGAGTTTGGTTGGCGGCTCTCGGACTTATTGGACTTATAATATTGTTTTTGTATGTACTTACCAAGTGGCAAGGGCATAAATATGATTCCCATGATCAATTATTCAAAAATGTTGGTAACAATGATGGCACAGAAAGAAATATGGCGGAAATTCCACATTCTATATTGGAAGTTGCTTTCCTGGCAATCAGTGCCATTAGTCAACAAGGACCCGAAAAGGAACCCATTGGTATGCATGGGAAAACAGTGACGTGGTTTCTGTTTCTTGCGTTTATGTTTCTCTATGCAGCGTATTCAGCAAGTATTTTTGCTTTATTGCAAGCAACAAGTTCCGAAATCCAGAGTATTGAAGATTTATTGAAGAGTCCTTTGCATGTTGGCTTCCATGACAGCAGTTTCATGCGACGAATTATTCCTGTAAGTATTTGTTTGTTTCCTTCTTTCTATGGTTTGCCATTTTGTCATATTTGTAGAATATAATTGGCGATGAGAGACTACAAATTCTCGAAAAATCAGGCATTAATAAGATGAACAATTTTGACTTTTCGAAATTTATCTCAAGAAATGACGGAATAAAAAGAGTACAAACAGAATTGTTTGCTTTTCATATTGAAACACACATAGGATACACCTTAATAGGTATAAAAATAAAACCTAAAAACGTAATTGAAATTTTAATCATGTTAATACTGATTTTTTATGTCTAGAAGAAACATTTGAAGAAGTTGAAAAATGTAACCTAGAAGAAATCCAATTTCTACAGTTTCCAACCGATTTGTACTTTGCAATCAAAAAGAATTCGCCATTATTTGAAATGTTTAAAATTGGTTTCCTCATATTAAGAGAACGTGGCATCCATCATCGTGAATCTACCTTGCTGCATACACCTAAGCCTAGATGCTGGACATTAGACCGCAACTTTGACAGTGTTGGAATCCTCGACTGTTATTTTGCCCTAACACTATTTGCAGGCGGTGTAATATTATCACTTATAATACTTTTAATTGAATTAGTTATGGCTAAAATTAAACTGTAAGTTTGGTTATGTTATTAAGGATGGTTGAAGGTTATGTGCTGGGATTTTCGAAAACAAAATTTATTTACCAACAAAGTTTCATATAAAGGAATAACATCTAAAAGTAGAGACACCCCTGAAATTTTGTATAAAAACATTGCTTAATATGATGTAAAGATTTTCATAGCCTAAAACAGTTTAGTTGAATGTTGATATAAATATGACTAGAGTTAATAATGATGTGACTAGTGCTAAAATTGATGGTTGGAGTTTATGTTATACCAAGCCGTTCGAGGTCCATAAGTGGTTTGAGCGGCGCGCTGCCCAGTACTTCTGACTCTTTAGAGCTAAGCTTTGATTTTGTATTTTCTCTAACTCGATAATCATCGGATACACCCTCTGCTCGACCCATTCCATGATAGTAAAGTTATCGAATATGTTCTGCATTGAATCTATTGCTGATCTTGCAACTGAAATAGCTCCATGATGCATTCGTGGCAAATCAGCGGTTAATTCTTCAACTCTCAAAGGTAAACTATAGTTGCGACGAACATTGTAATCTGTCATCCAGCCTTTATTCTTTGTCGTAGATCTGATATAATCATTGACTTCGTTCTCGGTTGAGTATAGGCGATATGTAACGCGGAAGAACGGACTGCCGGGAAACATGCACCTTCCCAGTTTGTCCCATAGATGTGGGTCGATGTCAAGGTTAATAAACGGTGTATTGCGGCCATATTGTGGACAAGATAACGCTGACATCAGTGCAGCTTTATGAGACGCATTGAAATAACCATTTGATACGGCTAATAACGATAACGCTAGACTCGGAATTGCCGCTGGTAGCAATTCGCATAAAACAGCGAAATGATCATAGCGCTGCCAGCCAGTGAGGACAACTCCTTGAAAGCCGTTTTTAAAGTATCTGCCTTGCTGGGACATTACGTCTAGCCAGCGGAGATTATTTTCAAGATGGCGACGCGCATCTGGCACATAAAGCGTCTCTCCAAAAGCGCCTTTAAACGCAGATGCAGTCCAAGCCGTAGAAAATACCGCCGAATACTTTTCCCAGATTTGCGGTTGTACAAATCGATAGATATCTTCAGCATAAACCCATATCATTGGTTCCACTAAAAGACCGAGTTGTATATCAAGCATACTCTGGGTACTAAGATGGCGCAACATATCATCCCAGATAATCAATCGAATCGAAGGATGTCGCTCGTGGACTAAATTAGCTACGTTTTGAATATGACGCAGGAATAGAGTATCGTGAAGTTCCAAACGGCAGAGTTCACACTCGCCCATCTGGTAAACTTCATCGCAGCCGATGTGTAAGTATTTTGAAGTTGGGTGCAAATCAAGTACCTGATTGACAACTTCTGATATGAAGTCCATCGAGCCATTTCTACTGGGACACAGTGACTGTGGACTATTAGCAACTTCTCTGATATTAGCAAACTCCTTATGTTTTAAGGCAAATTCAACATGGCCGAATGTCTGCACCAATGGGATAACATCCAGCTTTAATGCGGTGGTATGTTCCAGAAAATCTTTGATTTCCGCACGTGTATACGCATTTTTTGCAGCTATATGTTTGAGAGGTCCTTGGAATGGAAACATATCTTCATATTCTACAATTAAAATAATTTTATTAATAAAAATCAAATTAAAGTAAAATACTTACCTAGAAGTATTCCAGTAGCACCTAAGTTCTTAACCAAACTTAAGACCTTCTTAAGGTAACCAATTCTGGGCGGAGCACCTTTCAGATCAAAGTGAACTAGTCTTGATTTAGGAATATATGGATTGTGTGGGTCTAAGTTAACGTATGGTACACCCAACTGGCGTTCACTCTCCCGATCTCTATCCGCGTCGTGATCCTTGAACTTCCCATCCTTGACCCGCAGATTGGACCCATCTAAAGCTTCACGTTTTACTTCCCCAGAGGACCCCGAAGATTTTGTGGCTTCCAAAGCGTCACGAGTTTGTCGTTGGACTCTATACGAATATTGCAAACCCAATAGTAGTGTTATCACTAGTAGAGATGCTGCCAGGACAGATGATTTCTTCCTCCAGAGGGTGAGTAGTAGACGATGCATGTAGTTATTCATATTTCTCACTGGTTCACTTCATTTTTCCTCTCTCAATTGAACTCTTCAACTCTTATTATGCACGTCCGGCGTTTGCGAGTTGAATGAATTAAACTATTAATAGACGAGACGCGCAGTGCAGTTCGTGCCACAGACGACAGACGACGATCGGCCAACAAAACAACTCTCACACATAAAATTACGTGAGGAGCGTTCACTCTTCACGAAACCGTTCTTCTCACTTTCTATTCGGATGATTACGACGCCAATTTTACATTTGCATGTCGATGGCCGATGTCGGTTCGGTCGTCTGGGCGGCGCGAATACTACGCGCACACAAACAAAAACAACCCCAACTCACCCTTCGTAATATATCGGTTTTTAGCACCCGGCGGTGTGCAACGCATGCGCTATCCTACCCCGCACAAAAATAGACGGTTAACAGACAGGATATCAAACAATTGAGCGTTGTGGAAAGACGTCGAGACACTTTTTTGCCTCAACTTCTTATACTTACTTGAACTTATATTTATATTGTAGATATATATAGCTATGACCACAGGTGAATAATCTAGGTACTGTGGGTACGCAAGTATAAAAGTATTGATTTTGAATGTTCACCTCGGGAAATGCATTTTTAAATGCGCTCATTCGTTGTGTTCGTTGAGCCATGTGGCAGTAGATAAAATATGGCCGATCTCGTTGGGGACCAGACCCAAAGGATGGTTATCCGTGTAAATGTTCATACTGATAAAAATAAAATTTTTATCATCCGTCATTTTGTATTGATCTATTATTCTTACCTAGCAGTGATATTATTGGCTTTCAAGCGATGAAAGTAATCCATTCCTTGGAATGGCGGCACCCTGAGATCCTTCGTACCAATTTGCAGTAAAGTGGGTGCTTTAACCTTATGTGCATGCACAATTGGCGACTTGGCTCGCATAGCCAATAGAATATCGTCTCTAATTGGACCGACCTGGGAATATTCAAACCCAGCCTCCACATAACACCAATCGGGAATATCGCTAGCCCCCGACATGGTAGAAATATCCGTGACGGGATTCCGTGCGACCACAGCGCGCCACATGTCTGGATATTGTCCACTTAAGTGAGTGACCAAAAATCCACCATGAGAACCGCCCACTAAGGATATACGTTTGGAGTTTAACCATGGGAAGGTTTTCAGGGCGGTGTTTGTGGCTAGGACGCAATCAGCAACGTCAGTTTCGCCGCATTTCCCCGGGAAGAAAAGCTAGAGATTTTTGACCAGCGCCGATTGATCCACGATAGTTAACAAATACAACGGCATATCCTAAATAAGTCATAATATAAAAAATAATATGTTACGTTTGTTTCATTTGTTATCTTACCGATTGATAAAAGAAAAGCATTTTCTAAAGTTAAGGCATTGACTGACGCGCTGTGTGGACCACCATGAGGGAATATAACCAATGGAATACTAGCATCTTCAGCAGATTTTGGTCCAATATATATTGCAGTAAAGTTATCTGCAATTAAATAATTAATAATAAATAATTATTGGCCTATTGATAAAGGCAGGACAACAAAAACTAACCAACTTCGTCGTTGTTCGCATATGATAAATCCATATACTCAAATTTCTTATCCTTTAATGAGTCAGGGACGTTGGTGATTGATATTTGTTCTAAACTCATAGTTTTTTCCTGCCCAGATGATGGCAACACTCCTTTAAGTAAAACATCCTGTTGAAAGAAATTCCTGCGGTTGATGAGAACATTATCGTCAAAAACGTCCAAAACAATTTGGCTGCCATCTTCACACTCAAACTCGGACAACTTCCCAGAATCTAATTTGAATAAAGTAATATTATTCTCAATATATACATTTAAATTGCTGTTTTTATAAGTTACCTAAGTCAAGAACATAAGCAGTAATAGCGTTCTTTCTAAATGTAGAAAATAACAATCTGCCATCATTGGACCAACATCTTTCAGGTATTGAGGTGCTAAATAATCCATAAAACAATCTTCCACCACTAATCTCTTTGGCCACATCGACAGAATCAAGAATAAGTTGAGGTTCAGTCTACGAATTCACTCGATAAATACAAATTGTTGACAGTAAAAAATAAATTTTACTTCATCAGTTAATGGTAATTTTGCTTTATACAATTGCATGCAGTTGATATGTGGACCACCAGCATCACATTGCAACCAGATGATATGCTCGCCATTTGGTGTCAACCTCGGTCCCTTGACAGTTTTGTTCATCAATTTACCAAACTCCTCTGCATAATACAAATTTTTACTAAGAAATATTTACAATGAATGAAAATAATTACTGTATGTATTATTCAGGGTCAATGTAAACAAGCCACTAGGCCTATTTCCACAATAAATCAACCCCAATTTGCGTGGTTCGGTATGCAGACAAATCCCAATGATTTGTGTACCATCAGCAGTCCAAAATGGCTTCGCAACGCAAACATTATCAGGTATTCCTTCAGGAATCGTGAATTCGTCTGTTTCCACATCATAAACAACAACAATCGACGAGATTTTATCGACAAGAGCTTCACCCCAGTCTTGTCTGTAGGTTTCAATCTAAATTATAACATAAATAAAAACCGTTTGGAATGACGTGATTTTATCTCACCTCAATTACGTCCTTTTCAACATCATCTTTATCAGTGGTGTCAGAGTCTTTTTTGGGCTTCAGGCGTTTGTGTAATGGATCAATCTTTGGCACTCTTTTCTCAGCAACATATAAAATCTTACCACCAACTGGTGACCACTTAAAACTTCCAAATTCATCTAAAACATCAATGAAAATAAAATATTCTTGGTTTAGAGGTAATTATATTACCATCTGTGTAAACTTTGGCATGTAAATCCAAAGCAGTTAAGTCAACTGATCGAATCAGAGATGTTTCATTCCAGATTTCAAGATATTGAGCTGATTCTTTTTGATCTTTTTGTTCAACATCTCTCAAAACAGCTTGGAATTTTTTGCATGGAGACACAGCATGCATGGATCTAAACAAATTCTAGTAATGCATAATTGTTACAATATTTTTACAGGACTTACTGATTAGTTGTGTCTATAGGAGGTAACGAAGTCCATTTTTTTAGTGTCACCAGACACATAAGTTGTTTGAAACTTGATGCTTCTTCCTTGTTCAAGATTTCTTTCAGACCATGTGGTATTTATAATCTTCTCATTGAGATATCTAGCTTTTACTAAGGCAGGAACTTGAGCAAGACATTTGTAAGTCTTTAGAAGAACTTCACTCTGAAATTAAAGTATATGTAAATAGTTATATCTCCAAGAAGCAAACCTGACTATACCTTGTTGGGCATTGTGTAGCTCGAAACAAAGTTTAACTAGAGTTTAATGCTGTAAAGGCACTCAGATGTATTTATTCGACTGTTATCTAAAACTGACAAGGTGATAGCGGTTTAAAATAAAATATGTAAACAAATGAAAAACACCGACAGCCACAGGCGCCGAGATATTGAGCTCAAGTGAGGCTCACGAACCTCACCACAACTAAACATAATCGCGGTTCCCCGCCGCTGCGCCAGCTGATGTTTTGTTAGGACTTTATACAGAGTCGTGGGAACGTGAAATGGTTACCAAGTGCAATCAAATTTCATATACATTTTGAAACATGAGAAAATTACCTATGTAGTTCCATCTTAACGTAATCATGTTTGATATTCATGGCGTATTGACGGCGCTAGATACATTTAAGTGTTCTCAAGTACACTGTATAAAGTTATTTTAATTCCTTTCGTATTTGCGCGGGTGTAATATTTCAACTGATTATTTAATCTGTACACTCAGGAATGAATTTCTTACGCGGTTTAAATTCTTATAAACAATAAGCAAACAAATGAGTTGGAAATGAACGCCCCACATGTTTGGAATAAATATTAAATTATTAAAAAATCGGCGCGAAAAAGTTACTTGTTTACAATGTTTGTTTGCAAATGCAGGTTTTATTATAATTGGAATTTTTCAATTCTAATTTCGGATCTAAAAGGAGGAAAAGTGTAAACATGATTTTGAATACTTTATCTTAATAACATTTTGTTATTAGACTGATAGAGTAGTAATTACCCTTTATAGATAACTATTTATCATTTCTAAATATGTGTCAATAGGATTCTCGGTTAAATACAGAAGGAAAGTAATAAGAAAAATATTACTTTATTCAGGCACTTTATGGCATTTTTTGTGGGTATAAAGTGAAGAAAAAATCGGTAATTATAAGTAATTTCAATTTACTCTTAATGTCAATGTCGGTCATTATTTTTATGTATTGTCAGGAAATCAATAATATTGTCTAATTAACTAATGAAAATTTTCAACAATATCTACCTAAATTCATATCATTTCTGCATTACTCTTACTCGCATACAATGACCAATACGTTTCTGAAAATTGCCGAGGTTCTTGACATACTGCCATGTGAATTTTACAACAAGTACAGAAAATGGCACATTCTACATACAACATTTACGATTGTTTCAAGTCTATACGTCTTAATATACGTATTGTATACAACATATTTGGTTATGAATGTATATCAAAATCTAATTTTACTATTCAACACGTCTGCGACTGTGTTAATAATAATTGTTGCATTCAACACCCTGCTGCAAAACTTGTGGCTAAAATCTAAGAAACTGCAGGATATGCGGAAGCATTTTAAAGAATTTGATGCATTACTGCCAGTGCATTGTCGACAATATGTGAAGAAATACACAACATTGCAAGCAATATTATTTTATGGATCATATATGTGCAGTTCAGTTGCATTACACTGGATTCTGGGTAGATTACCTACTGTAACAAGTATTATAGAAGACATTATGTTCATGTATTTTGCATGTATGATGTCGACAATATGGAGCTTTCTTGAAACAGTAAGAAATCAAACAAAGAATCGGAACTACTTTATTAAATCTATTTTCAACAATATTTATGCAGTTAAAGTTAAAACAATACAAAATATAAATTTTGGTCAAAACATAGAAACGTGTACTAAAATGATATTGTTAAATTCTAAAGTTACATATTCCATTAATGAAATATTTGGTTTCAACATTTTCGTATTAACTATCAACTCACTGCTACAATTGTTGCTCATTTTAAAGCTATACATACAAGTTTTTAAATATCTTTATTTGATTGCTCTTTTCCATTGTCTTTACATGCTGGTAAGTTGAATTTATAATTGAAATTTAAAATGTTTCAACAACTACTCATTATTTTAGTGTCAAGTTATATATATAATCAAATTATCTCAAGAAATAGCGAATGAAAACAAAAATACAACGCAATTGGCTTACGAAGTAATGCCCAACATGTCAAACGAGGTAGAAATATCTCAGTGGCACGACTTTATAAAACAAACAGAAATTCTACGTCCAGTTTTAACAGCAGATGGATATTTCAATCTGGATTATGATCTTTTGTTTAAAATGCTACAGTTGCTCATAACTTATGTTGTAGTATTGATTCAAATGAAATAATTCTGTTTAAAATTTGTTTATTTCTGCTGATTACAAACATTTCCAAATCTAGCACACTGTCTTTGCGTTGAAGCAGTAAATATTTCAATGCTATGCAAATTATAAATTCACCACATAAATTGCTGACATGCGCCTAATATTATTTCTTACAATCTAAACAAATTTCGTCGCGTGTGTTGGCATTTGATGGCATCGTCGTTCAAATCATTATTAACACTCCCTAAATGCGTTAATTATGCATCTAAAACTGTGCATATTCCTCCTCGTCGCATATTCGCCGATGCTGATCTCATCAGAGGAGAGCCAATTTTCAATTAACAACAACAAAGCCATCCAATACGTCAATGAGAAGTTTATCAGTTTTTCCGTGGACCCAGCCGTGTTCTTCTCCCGCCTGCCACACAGGTAAGCTTAATCCGATCATATTATTCGCTTCGGACATTGTCCCCACGTGTGTGTGTACCGAGCAGGGATATCCTCTTCAAATTAATTACGCATCTGTCGCCGGCATATCTGCGCGTGGCCGGCTCGTCCACGCAGTTTTTGGAGTTCAGCGCCGACGAGCGCAAAGCGACGAAGATAATTAGCGATGACTCTACCACGCTCACGTTCAGCCCGGCGATGTGGTGGTCGCTGAATGAGTGGATGCAGAAAACTAATTTCACGCCGATTTTCGGCATCAACGATGACGCGTACAGCTCCGGCGAAAAATGGGACCCGAAGCGGGTTTTACCACTTTTGGACATGACTGCCAGGATGAACATTAATTGTTGGTGGCAGATAGGATTTGGTAATTCAATCTCAATCAACTAACGCCTGCATATTGCAAATGTTATTTTGTGAATGTTGCAGATTGTAGTCAAAAGGGATTTGAGAGATACAAAGAGGATTTAAAGACTTTCCGAAAGATTTTAGATGCTTTCCCAGCGAAAAAGGATAAGTGGCAGATAGTTGGAAGCGATTTGAGTAAGTGCACTCCATCGGATCACCCGGAGATTCTCCGGATGTACTTGGCCGACTTGGACGACGCCGATACCATCGTCTGGGAAGAGTAAGCAAAATTTTAAAATCCTTGAATATAGCACTACAGATCATTTTACCTTTTTAGAGATGAAAGTATTATATCCAACTTTCTGAGCGGAGGAGTTATGGAAACCATGTTAGGTTTTCATCAGGCTACTGTCCCAATATGTTTGTCCACTTCTAAAAGTCAACATCCCATTGGGTTCGAAGATGGCATCAACTGGGCTGTAGAAATTGGTGAAGCTGCCCGAAAAGGTTTTTCTGTTATTTTCCGAGAACCACGCCTGCAGGAGTATTATTCAGCTACACCAGTAAGTAGTCGCCATGTCATTCTCAAACACCATCTTTGTTTATAACTCGTTCTAGGCTTACTGGGTGACAGTTCTTCACAAATCCTTAATGGGTCGTAATGTTTTGGATGTTAAATCAACATCGCTGACTCAATCCACCGCTAGGATCTACGCACATTGTGCTAGAGATCAAAACAGTTTCTCTGTTCGTGGTGCACTTACCATTATGATAGTTAACAATGGAACTGAAGCTCACAAAGCTGCTTTTCGCATTCCAACGCAACTTAAAAGCGTCGAAGTGAGGTCCTATACACTAACATCATCAGAAAATACCACGTATGTTGAGTTAAGTTTTATAATGATGTGTTTTGATTATTTTAAATGTATTTAATAGGGACACTTACTTAAACAACGAAAAACTTTCCTTGGATAACTTCAAACTGCTTCCGAAACTGCGACGCGCAAAGGTTTTGACTCATTTGATACTCACCGCACCCGCCAAGTCGATTTCGTTCTTCGTGCTTCCTGGCGCAAAAATTCCAATTTGCATCGACAACGAAGACGACACCGCCATGATCCTAGAGGAAATTGATCGTATCCAAGCAGTAGATTTTACCGACAGCGGAAAATCCGCCGAAGGATTGCTAAGCAGATTGAATGCGCCGCGCGTTTCCGTTTCGCTCGCTGACTTACATCGCAAGCTGCAGGAAGAGTTTAAGACCGACGCGTCATTGGTTCCGAAATTAAAACTCAAATCACACTTACCCACAGAAGACTGGAAGCAGTTGTCGGGGAAAATCGCCCAGAAGATAGAACCAAATAGTATAACACCAATGCCAGGAATGCATGGAATTAAACATTTTAACTTCTTGCTAGATAAAACTAAATCTGATGTAAAACCTGTGAAAAATCTCGATTTCAAAAACTTGCTTAAAAAAGACAACGAAAGAAAGGATGATATTCTCGGGAGTGCTTTAAAACCAAACTCGGAATTGAAAACACATTCGAAACCGACTGATTTAGATCTAAACTTGAACAGTGCAGAAGTTTTCAAGATTCTAGGCGATAGAGCTAAAGCCAAACTAGAGAAAAAAATGGGTTTCACTGAGTTTGAGTTTGATTTAGATGGTATGCTGGAAAAGGCGTTAAAAGGCAAGTTTAGGCGTGATATCAACATGCGATTATTAGACGAAAAAGTGCACGACCAAGAACTGAAAGAACATAAATCGTTATTGCCGTCATTAATAAAGAAAAAGAAGAAACCAGATACTGCCGCAGAATCTACAGAAATTGAAGGACTTCCAGATATGACCAAAATTATACCTGGATTTGAGAAACCCAAAGCAAAATCATCATCCATTTCCGAAACATCAATTTTTGGCAATAAAGCATTACCAAAACTGGATTTGTTTGGTGGTATGGAAAAACTGGACTTGCAGTCATTGCTATCGTTGTTGGGAAGTAAAGCAACAACAGAACAATCCACAACTTCTACAAATAAAGAACGCAAAACTGAATTTATAAAGAAACCGGATCTTTATGATAAACATGATTTTGAACGGCAGTTTCATGTACTAGAAGATGATTTGAACGGTGGGTCATTTTTTGACCATTTCGGAGATTCTATTAGTGTACATCCCAAAAAATCAGAAGAGAATAAGAAGCTAAGATCCGGTTGGGATTTCGATGACACAGAGTTTGTTATTCATGATGTATGTTATTTTAATATAAACAAAAACAAAATAATAACGATAGATTATTTTTTTAGGATGATGTCTCTGGTGCAATCGAACGATTGGAAAACTACTTCAACCACAACCCAAACCTAAGAACAAATGAATACTTCGAACCAGCATTCGATTCATTCGAAAATTTCGGACGTTTCAAACGTGGAATACGAGACTTTATCCATCGAATGAGGCAGCCTAATAACGGACGTAGTTTTCTACGGAACAATCCCTCAATATCTTCAGACGTCCGAGGGAAACCAAAGATCAAATAGATGAAACCCCACACCAACCTAATAAGATTATAAAAGAATACCAACCAAAGATGACTTTGGACGACTGGCGCCCGGAAGATATGCTGAAATTACCACAGTTGCACTCTACATACCAGGTCGACGAACACGACAATCAGATCTCATTCAAGGACATCCCACGAAGTCGCTCCTCGTTTGGTTTAGAAAACGCCGAGCGAATCAATATCCGTAAAGCGCGTCGCGTTGCCGGCGAGATCGACTCCGTCGAGAACGCCATCGACGGCTTCTTCAACACCATCGAAACGGATACGAAATTCATCAAACCACTACTTGATAAGGAAGGCGAGTACACGATCGTTTTGCCAACGCGCGAGAAACTATCACTCATGCATGAGGCGAACGGCGACACTGAGCTCGTGCTGCATCGTGACGCAGCGCGAATGAGTGTACAGACGGAACAACTCGAAAACAAAGATAATCAGGTCGATGATAGCACGTGCCCGGCAACCGATCTCTACCCAGAGGAGACACTAAAGAATGCGTTCGAGCATGCCAAGCATGACGCTTCCACTAACGATGGCAATAGCAAGATTACCCCCAAGAAGACAGATGATGTGCAAGACGTTGGCGAGAAACGCGTGAATCGCAGCGAGTACGTGCAGAAGATCCCTCTCAAGTCCAAGAAATCGAAGCAGGAGCAAGAGCAGGAAACAAGTGATTATAAGTACAATTTGGGCTTCGTGACAAAGATAGTGAATAGTTTCAGTACATTCATGAAAAAACTCCACAAGAAAATGGACTCCATCTTCAGCGCTGTGGAATAATCACGTCCGGTTTATACAATTGAATCTTTTTCTATGTTTAGATATATTATTTTTACGACGTTTTATTTGCACGGTCGATATTATGCTATATTCAGGAGAATAAATATGTGACAATCCACTTAGCCTCTAAGACGCACAACAAATACCAATAAAAATGGCATAAAGCGGGTTTCACTTAGCGCGGTTCTTCATTGTTACGTGCGATGCATTACGATCCGTAACCCTAATGCTCTGATTTATTGTCGATAAAACGGTGACCAGCGCGCGGCTTAGCGAAGGATTAATGGAGGCGAGAGACGAGGATCTTTTGTATTGGAGATTAACCATCGAAAACCCTCGCACTATTAGGCTCCAAAACAACGCTTGCATAAATTCAGATAAACCTGATTGGAAAACAAACGCAGGACCACAATAAATTATTATATAATCAACAAGAAATAAATTACACGCATTTTTGAAACTGTAATCTTCTTTATTATCTCTCATGTTTCCGCATTGTGTCATAATATCATTTAGCGTTGTCTTAGGTGTCACACAACTAACAACAAGTTTTATTCGCTAAATAAACGCTAGCAAATATCGTGGTACATGTTTGTGTTCTGTATCAACTATTACCATCCTCGTAATTATTATTCTGTGTTATTTTCATATGTCATTTACCAGTATCCTTCATTTTTTGGTTTGGTTTGCTTTTGTTCGGTATCATATTCATCATCATCATGTTTGTCATTTAGCTTATACTTATTTATTATATAACAACGTGAACAGCCGTAACTATAACTAGAGGTACTCTGGCAAACTACAACATGTTTGTCTCACTGCGTCAATGAAACAAGTTTTTTTCTTTTTTTGTCATCATTTTCATTTACTGGTAATAATAAGTGTATAAATACAAAAGGCTGCCTACATTCGGTCGTCCTTCGCCTCTCTAACATTTTTACAAAAATTTCATTTCATTTGCTGCTTGTTTCCAGATAGTTTTGAGTGAGTGTTTAGTACAAATACATATTTATTTAGTTATTTCACTTGGTAGATTTTGTGTTGCTATTGAGAGCCATAGCGAAACGACGACCGAACAGAACTAAACATTTTTTTTATTCCTGAATTAACAACAATATCTACAATACAATATACCTTACGCATATATTGTATGTGTATATCATATATACTGCGATTATCAATTGTTTTAACAATACAACATTATTCATTTTCATGTTTTTTGGTTGCTTAATTTTTATAACGATGGGTAGTACTTCAATCATTTCGTTTCTTACTCTGTGGGGTACACTCACCGATCCCACAACTCTCTCGTTTTTCGCTCGTCTGGTTTTCCACGCGCTTTACGCAAATCAAAGTGGTTTTAATTTTTTCTCCTATCACAAGCTCATTCCATCGTCATCCAGTACGTCTCACAGCAGCGCATTGTGTAGATACGAAAGCAGAAGCATCCATTACTTTATTTTGTGTGTTAGTTTTTGAAATTTACGTTTCGGTTGAATTTTGCGATGATCTAAGGCCGAATTTGCATCGTTACGTACGTCATTTCTCAAAGCTCATTCGCACTCTGCGTTATACACACACATAATACAAGGAGGAATGATTTCATTACGGAATGTTCTATATAATACACGCATTGTCGCATAAGATTTCTCATGTGTGTTTTTTAATAGGATGTAGTAGACTAAATTATGTTTATATAGTGTCGTTGTCTCCGTTGCAGTTATTTGCACGATTGGAAATTCAAATTCAAATCGAAACGATTACACAAATTGATAAATATTCGAAATACATACATTCCCAAAATCAACAACAATTAGTTAACATAACATTCTCAAAGTTGCTTAAAATTTTGTTCGTTTCGATCGTTTTGTTTTGGTTTCTCATAATAATTATAATAAGTATCACACACTATAAGACTACATTGCTTATTATTTTCTCCACATTGAGGTGATAACAATAAAAATATGCCGTCCCGTGCCACCCGCCATTACTTTACAAATGACGCATTGCACGGAAACCGGCCGTTGAATAATATTATATTTGTTTTTGGTGCTTATCCTAGTAGGTAATATTCGTGTTTACATCATTGTTTGCATTGTTACTTGCACTTGCATTGCACGTTCGGCAATCGTAAATGTTTTGTATTTTTGGTTTTTGTTTGTTAATGAGAACGTGGCAAATCAAAACCGAAATTAAAATCGCGCGCGTGTCATAATCGAAACGTTTCAGCTTGTTGTGTGTTGATTTGTTTTTACAGTTGTTGATGTTCTTGTTGTTGTAGTTGTTGTTTTGTATTAAACATTTGTTTTCTCATCACCCAAATTCCATGTTAATTCCAAGTTTGCTTGTTTTGTTAATGTGAATAATTTACATCTATTTTTTCTTCAAAGAACGCATCGAGTGTGTGTTTTGAGTTTGGTTATGTTTTGCGTTTTTGCCAAAAAGACTCCTGCTGTACAATAATACGTTACGTAATAGGTTACGTGATGAGCAACGACACCGATATAAGAGATAAATAGATAATTAGTGTTTCACGTTTTAAAATACATCGACACTACTTATACTTTCCATCTAGCTACATTTTTTCTCGTTTAGATAGACAAAGACATAGATATACATACTATACATACGCTAATAGAAATAGAGAGAGAGATAATGATATATGCGTTGCATTTGTTTGCATTTTGTTTTCGTTTCGTTTTGCTTCAGTTTCAGATGTTGTTGGTTTAGAGGCAAGGTTAAGTTGAGTTGGTTTTGTTTGGTATTTAAGGTTATAAGATTTTAGCTATGGTTTCTGATAACGTGTTAAATTTACATTCGCTTTTCTTTAAATAGGTTAATCTCTTAATTTGTCTCATTATTATTCTTTTAATTGACACACATATTATAGATAGATATAAGTTTCGTAGAGATAGATGAAATCAATAAAATTTTTAAGTTTGCAAACGTAATAATCCGTAAAAGCGGAGATAGTGATTAGGTTAAGAAAACCTAACCTAAAATAATAATATCCTAGAAGGGATTCAAGAGAGAATCGAGATTAAACTTAATTTTAGTGCATGTGAAAATTGCTGTGCATTGTAAAAAGCTTTGAAACGAAAGGAAACAGTGCTTGAAAATAAAACTCATTAAATTTTTGTTTTTTAAGTTACATTTCCGCAGTAGTCCACGATCCATCCGACACGTCGCTTATTGTTATAGTTCTTTACTTTACTTTTTACTTGTTTATTATCGCGTTAGTATTTTCCCTATTAAATTACGTTGTTGGTCGATCGTCGAATTTTCGCAAGACGCACGAGAAGATAGTGTAGAGATAGAGAGAGACAGAACAGTAAAGACACATTTACACATAGTTCTGATTCTGGTATTGCAGCAAAGATGTTCGTTACGTTTAAAGAGAACGACAATGAACAACAAACAATATATATATATAACATCCGTCTGTCGTTTGTTTCCTGTGTGCAGAGATACGTAGACAAGAATTTCCATTGCACAACATCGATACAGGTTTCGGCAAAGGAGAGCACCACGTCTGGGGGCGCGGTGTCTTGGGTAGAAACTTTGAGTTACTGAGTGAGCCCAAGACGTCATGCCCGAAGACGTGTAGATTTAAGTTCAACATCGAAGGCAGTTTAGTTTAACAGTTAGTTATAGGAATTTGGATGACTATCGGGCATTTACTTCGAAACCGAGGAGAACCGAACATTCAGGAATCGAACGCGAAGCGCATGCGCGCTAGCGCATCATCGTGTGTGTCGAGTGTGAGGTTAGGTATTGTGTGAGTAAGTGTTAAACATTCCATCCGACAACAAAAACTCTCGTCCTGGCTGTTCGACAGTGTGAAGTAACATTTTCATCATCATCATCATCATCATCATCGTTATTACGTTCCGCTCATGTTCAATTTCATACTGGTCTCTTGGTATAAACAAAACCAAATAACTAAATGTTATATACAACAATCGGTTTGTCAATACGCTTAACAATTTGTTTACAAGCTACATGTGTTCGTATCCTTTCATGATTCTCTTTTTCTTTGAATATTTGTTAATTGTTTATCGCAGTCTCTTTAAATGAATGAATCAAAGGTGTGTTGAAATCAGCATTGCTGTTGATGTTGAATGCGGTTGTTGTTGTTGTTGTTTGGCAGTCTGCTGCGCGACATGGTTCACCATCAATCCATCAAGGGACAAACATTGGTTGCATTCGAAAACGAATCGACACTGCGCACGCGTTTCAGTAGTACCTTCTTAAACAGAATCGTCGACTATCCGTGTTCACATTTTTATAAAAATATTAAAATGATAACAAATCGAATCGATCACAGGTATGCTATATGTTTAGTTAGGTTTGCTTCGAAACTAGCCGCTCATCTCACCGCTAAAATCATGTCACTAGTGTCATCCTCTTCGTATGTGTCTGGTACCTTGACGCATCTTTAGCGATCTGTCGCTGATTTCTTTGGCATTTGAGTTTTTTGGTGAGTGTGTTACAATTTTATTAAATTTTTTCGTTTGTTGGTTTTGCATGCTTCTATGTGAATAAAAATGGGTATTAGCTGTTGTTAGTAAAGTTGGTTACTGGTGGTTGTTGTTGAGTAGTTGGTTGTTAGTCGAGGCCGCGCAGTTATTGCCGCATTTTACTGTGGATTGTGGATGTCCGCGAGTGCGCTCATTGCATTACGCATTTACTCTCTATCTGTGTCTTGATTTCGTTTACTTGTGTTTCTATCGTATTCTTCAGCTCTGAAACAACACCACACAAAAAACACATTTAAATATAGGAAACAAACACATCAAGAGCACACGCATACCAAAAACACAACACATACATCTTTCAAGACGGAGTAGTTGTGAAAAATTCCTCAGGTGACAAAAATCGCTATCAAAAGTTATAAGATTTCAGTCGATTGGCAAGCGATAAGATTTTTGTTATAGGTTAAGTTATTAGTAAAGTTAGGTTAAGATTCGCTACACATCTAAAGCTGAAATTTCGTTGAATGTTATTTATTGTCAAAAATTTATTCTAAAAAATACAAAACTAAAAATAATATAAACATAAATAAATACCAAACAAAAATATCCAAGTTCAATGTTCAAAGGGAGAGCACGTGTATTTATTATTCGACAAAACGTCTCAAAATTGTATTTTCCAATATTTTGTGTAAATTTAATACCAAACGTCGAATATATTCAATGTGGAGTTTTGCCGCCGTCACCGAAAATCCAAATAAAACTTCAACTTGTGAATTCAACTTGTTTGCAAAGTGAAGATATTCGAACGAAATTCCGTGTATTTGATTTTGATTTAATAAAAGACAGCCGTTCTCAAATTCTATTCATTTCGCGACGTCGCGCCGCTGACGCAAAAGAAACTTTATCTACATCTGTGAATGCTTTACATTTTCACAGCCACCGCGAGATTGCCGGCATTCTCGCATTTTCACGATGCGAGTGCAATTTAATATTGTCCCTAAAAAAGGTGTCAGCTACTCGCCGGAGAGTTATCTAGATAAATGGGCTCAAAGTGGCAACTGGCAACGCCAGGGCGGCCAAAACTAGCACGAGGGTGGGTGGCATGTGAGGAGAACATATGTGGTGGCTGGTGGTGCGGATTAGGGGTTGAAAAGTTGGCCGGCGCTGAAAACTTTCTATGTGGGACGATGAATTTAGATAAAAATACTTTTAAGGTCGTTTGGTCGCGTTTTACCACAGCTGCTTGGAAAACCAACTTTAAGGGATGCTTCCCGGTTATAAAAAAAAGTCTTTACGTTCAAGTTTGGATTTTTTGCGGTGGAAATTGAGACGTTTCACAGATTGTGTTTCCCATACCAAAAAATTGTACAAAAAAAAAAAAAAAACTAAAATAAAACTTATAAGTAATTATAACTAAACATAAACATAAAATGAAATAATTAATCTATCCAACATTTAACAACAAACATTAAAAGAACACCAAAAGAGTTTCGAAAGTTGTTCGGAAATCAGAAATATAAGTAAGAAATATAATTGTTTTTGGCAACACGATTAATTTAATGTTCTTTGTTTACTTGCTTTGCATTGTTTAAATTAATGTATCATTTAATATTGTCATCGGTGTTTGTAGGCCCAAAAAACGAAGGCACAAACTGTCAAAAACTTTTTTAAATTTAACATATTAACTCTGGTCGAGATTTCGGCTTTAGATACGTGTTGTCATTTTAATTTGGTTCATCGTGTGCGGGTGTAAAAGGGTATATAAAATTGGTCGATGTACGTTTTACTCTAGAATCACATTCAGATATCGCAAATGACATTTGCAACTACGTATAACTTTGATTTCACTGATCCAACTATCGTAGTTCAAGTTTAAACATCTATCAAAAAAGTTGTAACAATGTTACGACGTTCAAATCGTTTAACCATCAACCATCAAAATATTAAAGACTCGATGCTAACCACTAACAATAAAATATTTATGAATTGCGATTACAGCTACAAACGTGAACATTAACGTTTAACATTGTCAATGTGGTCTTAATTTATTAATAATCTACATTTAGATGTACGCTTATTGTGTATTGCCATAAGTTGATATAAGTTGATAAACACGTGTAAGATGAATCCATTTCTTTTTGCTCTTTTACTTTGTTCAGTTGCTGCTACGTGCTCGTCTCAGTGTCTACATAATTGTGCACTTCTTACGCTTAAATAGCTTATTGAAACACTCACTTGTAAAGTCGTCCGCCTCCTCGAGTTCGGCTTCCGCCGCCAGTTCTTCCGGCGTCTTCTTCTTCCGCATCAGCGGATTGGGTTCCTCTTGAACTTGTTCTTGTATTTCTTCCTTCTTCTTGATATTATACTGGAAAAAAACAAGCATTCGATTCAGTATGGAAATTTTTCAATAGAAAAAGCTTAGAATGATCTATTGTTAGCTCTCGTGGGGGTTTGTGTGCTTATGTGCTTGTTTGTAAACACATCGCATAACAACGGCATTGTAAACTTAATTACGTAGAAAACCTGCGCCACGACGGGCACTTCGGGACAATATTTGCTCAGTGCCTCACGTCAATATTTACGCAGCGCATGAATACGTGTCGAACATTACCGAGCGCGACGTTTGACCTCATAAGAAAATTCCATGTCAATTCTGATTTGTGAAAAAAATAAATGATGAAGATAAGCTTCACTCAATTGAATGGATCGGTTTGGGGTGCGTGGTGATTACACGATAGCGGCCCATCAGTCTCAAGCACGACGTTCGGTGATGAGCAGGTCCGTAGTATTCCCTCAAAGGGAGTCAACCTGACTCCGTTAGGGAGTCGCTATAAAGTAACGGACTCCCTACTAGAGTCAATTTGACCCCGATTAAGTTTCCGGCGACACGCAGCCCTGGCGACGACAACGACGTGGCAAACTTCTCTGCTCGGTCCAAACTTTCCGAGGCAATGCCGACTGCCAAGCGGATCTTCTTCTCTCGGCGATGCTCTCCGAGCGACAGCAATAAATTTTACGACTTTTGGCGCGCCGCCATCACCATCGAACCCGGAGTTTTTCTTTTTCGAAAAAAACTATAAAATACCACTTTTGGCTCTTTTCGCAAGTCCCGTGGACCAAATCCAGCCTCTCCCCATGAGATGCAAAACATTTTTCTCGTCTTTTCGTACAAATTTTATTTCATTTATTCCTTTTTTCTTTATTTTATTGCCGTTTTATGCTGCATATTTTTATTCAGAAATGCAAATTGTAATTTTCAGCAAGGGATTGCGCCGCTTTTCGTTAATTAAACTTTTAATTACAAAGCAAACTTGTAAATAATCCATCGTCTCTGTTTCCGTGCGGCAAGTTTGCGCGCGACACGGGTGCGCTCGGCTAAAATATAAATAACGCGCGCGCCGAAACTCGGCGAAATGCAGGAAGGATCCGCGCAAAAAACGCGTTGCGCTTGTTAGCCATTTTTATGTGCCTCCTTGCAGCGGCGTAAACATTTCCTGTTTTCCCTCGGGCGCTTGAACTTTTTCCACATTTTACGATGGGGCCCTCTTCTCTGTGCTTGTCTCTTAAAGTGTGTCTCAACATGTTTGCATAAAATACCGCTTTAGCAAAAATGTTGCAACCGGATCCCACTTCATATTTAATATGCGTCAACCCTTTGAAACCGTGAAATTTTATTTAAACGTTTTCGGCAATAAAATTGAATGCATCATTAATTGGAGAATTTTGGGTTCATTACCAGTGCCAAAAACGTTTGTCATCGCATTTAATGCGATTAGGGGCGATGATTATGAGAGACAGTTTTGGGCGCTCGCGTTTCCAATTTCATTAAATTTATTATATTCGCCCGGCGAGCGTTTTCAACTTAATGCGATCAAAATGTACTATTTCAAATTGAAACGTTGCTCTTTGATACGAGCCGAAGGCATGAGATGCGAAAGTTGCGATAACTGCGAACCCGCATCACTTTTCACGAAATTTCATAAATTTGAGACCTATGAAAAGCGCAAAAGAGAATATTACGAAAATATGGCAATGCAACTGGGAATTTCAAAAAAGAAAAACTTTACTTGCTGAAGTTCCGCAGAAATGTAGTAAAACAGAATTTACATGAACAAAAAAAAAATTGACAACTTATACAGAACTAGCCGTTCAGGAAAACCATAAAGACAGCTCTTTTCTATAAGATAAAAGTTGGCATTGAGATTCAATCATAGTTATAGTTAAATAGTTGAATCCGAGATGGCGCACGGTAGTGCATTATAAGCAATTCTTTATATAATTAATTTGTTTAACATAAAATTGCGAATATTATTGATAGAATTGACACATACTATGTCTAGAACAAGAGAATAAAAACGAATTACATTTTTATTAAACACTACCGGAACGAAGTCGCGGGCAAAAGCTAGTCCTGAATGATTTATTTGTAAAATAAAAGTGATTAGGTATTTATTTGATGCATATTCACAAGATCGCTTGTTTTTACAAAATTCCAAGTTTGAAGTGGAGTTGCGCGAGTTATTTGAATTCAAAATAAATTAAAATAAACATAAGCCTCGTAAGCAGCTTGGCAAAACCACATTTTCAAGTTGATATGCGCACACGCCGTCGCTTGTTTTTCAAGCCATGAATTATTCAAATTTCCGGAGTAATGTAATAAACTTTGCCGAATTTGAACACGGCGCGGGACAGCCCAGACAACAACAGATGCGCAATGAAACAAAAAGTTGGGAAAAAGTCTTAAATTATAATATTTAATAATAACATTCGCTTGTTTTTGTTTACGTTATTGGCATGGGCGGCCACACACAAAAATAGCCCACGCGGAGGAAACAAGCGCGGCCGGGTCATTTATCAAATTTTTCGGACACGAATGAAACGCGATAAATTTCGGCCGGCTACCCACTATCCGAATGCACAAGCTCGCCGGAGCACTAAAACAGGGCGGTTGCTACTTTTTCATCGGTAAATTGTACGCGATATCGTGCCACTGAGCCATACGTTACCAACGATACCAGCCGATATTTCACCCCCGCAGAACAGACGTCGTAAGTGTATGTGCGCCACAAGCGCGCATATATCGAGCAGCACACTAAACAATATTTTACGTTTTATAAATATAAAAATATTTATACCTTCGACGCGCATAAAACATTGCTGCAAAGGAATTGCATAAGCAAAACGTTCGACGTGCGATCACCTCGCGCACGCCTAAGAAGAACAACGTCGTAAATTTTATATAAGGCAATTTTATTTTACGATCCGAAAGAAAACCAGCCGCGAGTGGGTACGCACGGGCGACTTTTAAACAAATTCGAAAAGTTTCAACCTTTTATGAATAAACTACGCGAAGATGACAGTTAAAAAACTTTCAAACAGCGTCACGCATAGATTAAAAGTATAAATATTTAATTTCGTGAACCGCGAGTCCTTTTCAACTTTTACGACGTACGCAACTCAATATTCAAATAGATGCTATCTTGGCTGCCTACATTTCCAACATGTGACATGCAATACTTCGTTCGCTCACATTTTCTCAAGACCTTTTATAATAGGAAATCGAGCGAATGGAAAGTATGAAGTAATTACAGAGTGACGTGACGTTAATTAAGCTTCAGTTTACACGACACTAATAATGCCATGTTTTGTTAATTCTCGTCTTTTTAGTAATAAAGAAAACAAACATGTTTTGTTTAAAATAGTCTACACAGCATGTTGTGTTATGTTAGTTGCATATCAGCCTTTGTTTTCTTTGTCCCGTTTCAATTCGTGCTTTGTTGATTTGTTTATTACAATTAACTAACAAACTGGTAATAAAGGCTTGCCGATAATTATGATGCTTGTTTAATGAAATGGACGAAATTATAATGATTTATAGCGTAATCATTAATTGCAATTAATGGAAAACAATAGCTCCTAATTATTCACGTTGCTCTTGACGCTCCTGTTAAATTAGCCCGCTGGACGTGCGTGTTGAGGCTCTCTAAACCAAATTGAAATTAGTCGACTGCCACCAAAATCTAGGTCAAAATTCAACTATGAATTAATGAACAATGTAGGCAAAAAATCGCCACTAATAGTAATTAATTTGCTGGCAATTTCGAGTGCTATAGCGCCGCCATCTTGCCGGCGCAAACATCAAAACATGAAAACCGGAAAACGGGAATAAAAGAAACGCGTATCGCTAATTGGAGCCCTCGACACGCCGTCAAATGCTCGAAAGCTCAAAGCTCGAGTTTCACCTTCTCCCTAAAGATCTATCTCTTGAAAGAAAAAGCTCTACACATCCTCGCAATGAGAGCGTGCAAATGCACCACGAGGAAAATATAAATTTTCAAGACGGTGTCTCGCACGTCCGCGTCCTCACGTGTCCTTGTGTGCGCTACTCTTAAAAGTGAATTCACGTACCACCCCTTCAAAGATATATTCGTAATAATACATCCGTGTCACAAAAAATCGTGTTCGATGCGTTGGAACAACGCCAGACAATAGCGCACAATACTGACGTACAGTTGGTTGCCTACATTTAGTATAAAATGTAGGATCATGATTTTCAAGTTTGGAAAATTTAAGAAATTATTCGAAATTTTCGTGTATTCAGTATATTCAGAGTGAAGCACGTTTTCAATGTGCGGATAAGAGTCTTTTATGTATTTTGTGAATGAGTGACAAGCGTGAGGATGCGGATGACTTCAGCGCTCGTGCACGCCACGTAGCATGCAATCAATTCGACGTACACCTAAGTCGCTGTCATAATGTTACATAACAGGTAACAAGCTCGAACATCCATTAAACTCACTTTCGCGCTGGCTAAAAACATATTAGTAACATTTTAAGGCGCGCGCGCACACAGTGTGTTCATAGTTGGATTCTGATAAAACCAAAACAAAGGTTAAAGTTTAGTTGGCCTGTTTTTCTAGTTAGATCAATAACAAACTCAACCGGAAAGTTATGACCTTGTCCTAAAAATATCTCTATATACTCTGAGCACTCTAGTAAGTTTCTTTTTGGTTTTTATTTTCTCCCTGTTAAAATGATAAAGTAAATAAATTTTAAATGTAAAAAATCTCGGTCTAATTAAAACGAAAAGCTTGAAAGTCACGTCGTGTGGCTTTATGATGATGACAAGAGCCTTTTTTGTCCTCGCATGATTAACGTACGCGTATGAGTTGTTCGTAAATCAGGACACAGCTTCAGCCTGTCACACGTGGCAGGCACAACATGTAAAACGCGAATCGTTAAAAAACACTCCGAAAACATTGTAAAATAAAACCCTATCCGCACATGAATAAATGCGCAGTCATAAAGAAAATTCTTCACAAAACGTGAGCATGTTTTAACCAGAAAAAATATGTCGATAAGGTATATAAGATACGCAAACACGATGTTGCGGTTACGGCAATCAAGCAGAACGCGACGGTGTGCATTCAGAAAACAACGGGAAATTTTTCGGCCGGCTACGTGCGCGCAATGTTCAACACTCTCAAGAAGATGGAAAGTAAATTAGGCCCGCCGGCTGCAATTTGTGTGTGCGTTGGGAAAAATAACGAGGAGCAGCCTCCGAAGAAAAAAGCTTTCAAGGCGCGACACAATTCGAGTTAATATTACATCGCCGACGAAAAAAATAAAAATAAAAAATAAATTCAGAGTCTTACACAGGCAGCACCTATACGGTATGACAGGCTAGATTAGGTAAATAATAATGCAGGCCAAGTTCGAGTGAGCTTTTTTGCGCATGATATTATTTTTCGATTTATTTTCGTGAATAAGTTAAGAATAAATGTACATGTCACACGCAGAAAATATCGGCGCTAGCATTCATTATAAATTTTAAGCTCGCTTTGTGCGCGAGTATCATTTACATTATAAGGATGTTCGTTAAAGTGGAGTACAAGCGATAACACAAAAATAATCTGCGCCATTTTGTAGCGTGCCGCATGAGGTACGCGTTTATCCACGGAGGTAAATGGAAATTACGGCTGCTTATCGCCGCAGGGCGCTCGCAACGAACATTGTACTGCTGATAAATTCCACAAGAAGTGCTTCTATCCCAACTTCCTGTTTTTTTATTTAACTTTTTGCTTCAAACAACATTTCTGCACATTGCGTCATGTTTTGGTCAAATATAAAAATAAAAAATTTAAATTTCTTCTTTTCGTATTTTGTAGTAGTTTGTAGTTTTTATCAATAAACCAAGGACGATAAAAATCCAGCTTTGAGTTTAACTGCACTTGAATATATACTAGATGCCTGCACATTCATGTAGAGTGTGTGTGTTTTATTAATAGCGCAGGCAATAAAAACACCTCCGGCGATGCCTCGGCCACAATGGCTGGGATGCGTGGAAATCGCGTAATTGCCGCCGGCTCGCTTGTCGTCGCGATTAGGATTACGATTATTGCGCGAATAATACCGTGCCTACGTATTTGCATGCATTTATCGGACTCGTGCGCTCACAAACAGCGCATGAAAGCACACCAGCCCGGCGCCTCCACTTAATCAAACACGTTGTTAAAATTTTACTGTGTACTTTGCACAAGTTTACGCGCAACTCTACAAAAACAATAATAATTATAAATATGACTGGTTTAAATTTTCTAGAATAATTGTTAATGTATATTAAATATTTAACTACATAATGGTAACTAAATAAATTGATACGTATTTCAATATGTTTCAATTTCGCACTCTCGAATGCTGATTAATCAATGACCAGATAAGAGTTAGTTGCAGTGGTAGGCTACATTGTGAACTTTTGGTTCTACTGTTGTACGCACACTCAAACAATGTTGTTGGATCGTTGGATCGCTCGTTAGTTGTTGATGTTACACAAAACGTGAGCGCACTAGAGCATCCGTATGGGTGTTTGTTCGTGCACGGTTCGATGTTGCCGTGTCGGCAATTTCTACGGCTCGTTAAGCCCCTAATGCGGCATTAATATTCAGCAGTTAGTTTAAATTAAACAATTCGGCAAAACGAGCACGACGTTGATGTAACATTCACATCAAACCGCGCCGGGAAAAAAATTCTATGCGTCGTTCAAAAAATATTTTCTATTTTACCTTAATTTGCAGTATTTCACAGCATTAAATTCGCTTGAAACTCACCTGAAACAAAATTAAATAATTAACATTTAACTTTCGGTTGGGTATATTCATGAACTATTTTTTGCGTGACTTCCGACGTGAAAATTTTAATTAAGCGAGACTTTGCCACTTCGAACAAAAGACCAGACGCATCCGTTCATTTTGTTTTGTGAGCTCTTAATTAGGAAACAACAACGCTCGAAAAAGTCGCATCTCTAGCTCGCAAACAAAACAGAATGAATAATCTTATTAAATGATGACAACGTAATCACAGTGTCATCACGCGCTAATAAGCTTAACAAAGTCGAAATTTTCACCCGTTTAAATGCGTTTTAAAATAATTTAAAATAATAATATCATCGCGCTTTTTGTGATCTAATTTATATTTTTTCACAATGCATAAATAATTTCATTCGGTGTCATTGGCTGCGCCGCGTAACTCACCTTATCTCTTATTTCCTGCCTCATCTTTTCCCTCTCCTCCTCCATCTTCCGGTGCTTCTCTTTCCGTCGCTCTTCGGCTTCGCGGATGGCCTCCTGGCGCTCCCGCTCCGCCTCCTCCTCTTTCTCTTTGTCGTCGCCATCGTCGCCGTCTCCGCCGACCGCTCCTGCAAATTAATTAGCGTCGTCATTAGTCGCATTAATTACCGCGCTGCAGGTGCGCGCACGTCCGCCGTCAAATTATCGTACAGGTCTAATACAAGAGTCGGTTAGTCCAAGAGGATAGAGATTAATACAAGAATGTCAAATAGTAGAGCACAGGAGGTACATCCATCTAAAATACACATCAAAGTAGTACCTATGTACACAAACAGTAAAGCAGAGTAAATAAAAACTAAAACAACAAAATCCTTATTTCTTCAAATACTAGTTATCCTTAATAGTTATCCCATGTTGATTTAAGTAATTATTGTGAGAATATATTTGGATTGTTTCACTTGAGAGCTTGCGGCTGTTTTGCACCGGACCGCAAAACATCGGATTCGGTCCGGGTTCCCGAAACACTAATAAATTCGAATTCGAGGTTTTGTTGAGGTAATAGCCAGCGGCCTAATTAAACACCAACCCCGAGATAAATTTACCTCTATCTCCAACTTCAAACTACTGGATTGAAAATGATTTAAAAGATGTTGTCCATTAAATTCGTTTTTTGTGGTTATAATTAAATGCGTTTGATTAATTAACATCCTCGTGGGGAAGACAGACAGACAGAAAAAATGAGCAACGTCTTCCAGCCGCGCCCTACTAATTTGCTCCCCTGCGAGCCGCTCACGAAAAAAACACTCGTGGACTAATCACCGACCGGCTGAACCAGCATCCAATTAGTGCGGCTTAATAAAGTACTAAAGTACATATTTGTAGAATTATGCTTCTTTTCATCAACATCACAATTTACCACACCGCAAGAAGAAAAACCTCGATAATGTTCGCCTAAAGGAGTTAAATCAACGCATTACAAACGAATTTATCCGAGCGTAATGTCAGAAGTGCAAGAAGCACTTGCAAATGGAATCGAAAAGTAAATTCTAAATGGATCCCCCGACTTGATTCCATTCACCTAACATAGGCTAAAGTGTAATGTATTAGACTTTGAGTAGTGGTCGTAGAAAGAGGCGGGTAGTAGGTATGTGAGGGGGTGAGCGCGCGAGAGTTAAATTCCGAAATGAGAAAATGGGTCGCATGTGCGCCAGCGGATGGCAATAATGGAAGTTGCGCGAGGTTTGGGGGAGGAATTGGCCGGGCCCCGACATCCATCCTTACTTCATTACCGCGCGCGCCGCGCAAAGGAGGCGGCCGTGTCGCGTAATGAATTCAATTTCGTACTTTATTACAGTACAGATGGGACCTCGTGACCACACACCACCATTGTGCGCAAATAGGGTCTAGCTGCGAATAAATGATGAGCGAATTCAGTTACATACATAAAAATATTCCCGAAAAAAGTAATTTCGAGTGCATGGAAGGTCCTAAAGTATTAGTTGTGTCAGAAAATGACGGATCACTAAGAACATTCGTCATATTCTCGGATAGAAGCTAATATATTCTTTCCCTGGAGTAATCCAGCAGTATATAAAAAATAAATTGTTATTCATATGAGGACGTGTAAACACTCGGAGGAATCGTCTCCAAAAACAAATTTGTTTCGTTTTTTATTTATATAAAGATAAATGATGCTGATATAGAGAAATTGTCCAACATAAAGATAAAATTCACTTTCAACTTCCAACTTCCAACTTCTAATGTTATTAGATAAATCTTTAGCTGCCTTGCATTTTGCTCTCGGCCGTGCAAAATTTCCCAGAAGCGGCAATTAGTGTTTCCAGGGCGCGAAAATTGGCAACTATTAAAGACCTGCGTTCAATTATGCCGCAGTCGATGAATAATGCTGGGCGGTCCGAAAGTCGGGCGAAATTTAATTCGATTTTCATCAAAATTCCGATGCCACTCAACGCCAGCGCATTCTTTACGCTCTGCAGTCGTGAGAGGAGCATTAAGTGGAGGTTGAGGAACATTCCAAATGTCAAATTACGCAGCCGGTATTAGAAAATTCTCCGAAAATGCCAAACGCTCATCAATCTGTGCGCAAATTTTTATTTTATATTAATTTGATGGAATTTTTAATTAAAATCAACACTCGATTTTCTTGGAGATTTTTTTTTATAAACAACCAAAGCTTAGAAGTAGTAGGTACAATTTGAGTGGTAAAAATAATAGTGTTGGATTTAAGTTTTACAAAAGTTCACTCCACTCGACAGTAATCAGCTAACTATCACCGCAACAACTCTATCTGCAGCTTCAACGTCAGCTGCAACCCTCGGACCAACTAAGCATTGTTTTTTTTTTCTTCCTCTGGTACTTGTTCTCTAACTCAAACTTAGTTTTAGTTTTTGCCGGTGTCGAAAATGTGCGTGCGGATATTCCAATCTCCGGGTGCGGCACAAAGAGCGCAAAAGTAAGGAGGAGGGTAGGGCCAACGTCTGGCGTTGACGTCGCGGCGCGGACCGTTAAGTGCCCTTTGAAATCCGAGCGCGATCTAATTACGTTATGACAGAGTGGGAAATCACATTTCCAACTTACCCACACACATACGCTCACCAAGTGTACAAGATTCCCGATTTGTGCATTCAGAAGACAATCATCACCTCAAACTCGACCAGAAGTGGTCGCTTGATGAACGATAGGTATACACAGAATAACAGCAGCAGCACCGTGGGGGATGCTGTTTGGGGCGGGTTTCTATTACTCGCGACACGATTCTGCCATATGTAAGATAAACAACGCTTGTTTCCACCATCCACACAGAACAACAACAACAACAACAAACATATCGCGAGTCGCATACTCGAAAATACACTTAAAGACACTTCACTCAATCACGTTTCTCGCTTTGCACCCATCTAACATATATCAACACAAACAAAACAAACAAAAACCAATCCATACTTTTTAAAACTCCCACCACCTCGGATCAATTACTGTTTGTGTCTTAGGGGTTGAGGAGTTGATAATTTCGAAAATGGCACGTCTATAATGTAAACAATGCGCGCGTGAAACTTCCGAGGAAAGTCCATCAAAGAACTTTAAACACTATTTGCATTTCGCCGAGGGGTGGCGCGCCACGATATACGGAGCTCTTCTCACTCGTGTAGACACACCGGTTTTCGTCGGAGCTGTGAACCTCCCGACGCGTCGTCCTTGCGGCATCAATACGCCTGACAATCCCGATGTGCCTTTACCTCGTTGCCGCCTCGGCCTTTGGGGCCTATTCGACGGTGTGCATAAGCGGCTGGATGCGAGTGAGTATAACCGTGCCCGATTTCCATCCTTTTGTGTAATGTCAACATCAAAGGAATATCGCGGCGCATTCCTTTGCCATCCGACCGACCGCCTCACCGCCGCCTGGAAGTTTCTCTTTCGCATCGCTTTAAATATACAGCATGTTTTCGGAAACGCTGCAATAAAACGGCGCGGATAGTTTTTACAAAAGCACATTTTTATGCGGTTGGAAAAGCGGGCGAAAAATAAAGCAGCTTTTCGGGCAGTTGCGAAAAAACTCAATTGCCATTCTTTATGAGGCCGAACAATAAAGCTGTCGCAGTTAATCTTCGAATGGTTATGCGGAACCCCGGAAAGTTGCAACCCTGCACGATTTTTTCACCCCGTCAACTTTCAACCCAATTTTTTTTCGCTCAACCATCGCATGTTATACGGAATTATTTCCAACATCTACCCTTAAATGATTGACAAATTTTAAACTAGTAAAGTTTTGTGGACTTCATCAATCAATACTCGTCCGAAGACGATTCCAATAACATAAAACGAAAACGAAAGCAATAAAAAGGTTCGAAACGTTTGGAATTCCAGAACAATCGAATCAATTCGACGATGGGACGCGCCACGACCGATTGCATCGAATCGATAACTCGATAAAGTACACGAACAACAAATGACTACGAGCCCGGCGAGATTGCGACTTCGATCTAAGAATTGAAAGCCAAAAAAATTTTTAAAACGTTTTTCTTTCGTTGGAAAGTAACGACTCACAATTAGCCGAGCTTTTACTCTTTTGTCATCATCGACTGCCGCATTAACTATCAGCGCACAAAGCGACAGAAATCCGCAGCAGCACAAAGCGAACTTTAGGCAATTAGTCAGAGCGAATCGATATATTAACGGCGCGGACGAACAATGCGCGCGGAAATTGTTCGTTTCCTTCTGCGCTCGAAATGCATCCGAGTCATCCTTTGAACAGTCATCCAGCGCCATCCTCTTAGACTCCCTTACTCTTCAGAGAAGGTTAAGTGTAAGTTATAAGTGTGTGTAATTGAGTTAACTTGTAAAATTCCGCCTTGGATTAGCATAAAAGTGATCAATAAATGTATTATTAGCCCGGGGTGGATACCTTGACATTTATCAACTGGAAACTACATGGAATGTTAATTATAATTTTAAAGTAACCTATGTGGGTCAATGCATTTAATTTATGAACGAAAAATTTTAATTGACTTGATTGACTCGATTGAATATTTGATTTGCGCTCCGAATTCAATATTCAATGCGTCGATATTGATTTCAAAGAACAATGATTGTCTGTCACACACGTGCTCATGTTCTCACTGTTCCTGATCTAACTGTCCGGTGATATACCTCACAATTCGATATTTGGGCCGTACGCACGCATCCCTGTCGGAAGAGGCAGACGATCGAGTGGCGTTTATTATATCGTCGAGTGTATTAAACAATCATCGCCTGTGCATGACATCGATAGCTGTTGACAATCGACCTACTTTCATGATCGAAATATTTTCCGAAATCAAATTAAACAAACAATGCATAATTTAAAAAGTAATAAAGTCTGCTTATCGCTGGAAATATTATATCTTTTTGTGAATAAAATAGCAATTTTCATCTCAGCGCGCCAAGTATACTCAAAATTGCTAGCGCTCGAAAGTATTATCCTAATTTATTAACTTATATTCAAGTCGCGAGCTTTGCTTACGCATTAGCTACGCTCAGCTTGAGTTTTCACTTGAGTTTCCTTTGTATTGTCCGCTAGGGTCACATCTGAGCAAAGAAACCAGCCTAAATCCACAAAACACCTAACGCCACCCTTGACTCCTTGAATCCTTGAGGCTCACGGCGTGAAATAAAATTTAATTCCATTAGGAAGTTTTAGATTTTCAATTATATCATATCTAAGAATATAAGGATATAACAAGTCTGAAAATATTAAAAATAATTGAAACTTTTATAAGCGTTGTAAGATATTTTATAACTTTACGTATATAAAATAGTAGCAACTATAAAACAAACTAGCCATAATTCAAATCGCTGATTACGATTATGACCCGGTTGTTAATTTTATTTAATTCCGCGCACTGCAGCTCAGATAAATAAAACCGACATAGAAATAAAGAAATAAAACTAATTCCGTACGTGTGTGAAATGTCCTAGTTGGTTTTATTTGGTTTTAAAGTGCACGCAATTAAATAATTAATCGGTGGAAAAATAAAAGTCGCCATCAAAACTAAATCGATACCATGTTATCGAGCTTGTTTGGTCGGGCAGTAATAGTGTTCCTAATCGTTTTTCCCTGTTTCCACCCGTGCGCGCTTTTAAACTATTGATGAAACAATTTTCACTGTACAAGTTTCTACTTTTTACGAAATTGAAACACTCGAATACAAAACAAATGTTGTTAAATTATTCACGGCAGGGAAAATATTATATAGCACGTAAATTTATAATTATCGTTATTAGTTTTCATGTCATGTATAAACCAGATTTCCTGATATTGTGAAATGTGATAGATTGAAAAGTTATGCGGAATTTTGATTTTATTTTCGATATAGTTTGGTGTTGTTACAATCAAGTTATGACGCTGTGTGTATTAATTCAATTGATATCAATAATATTCAATATATGAACACGTGTGCGGCACTCATTATTCAAATAGGCATAGCGCGAATATCGAAATTAATTTGGCCATTTCGAAATATTTAACATGTCGAAATTTATGAATTATTGTTTAAAATCTATCAACTACAAATTGCAAATAACAAACTATTAATATTACATGTTTTCTTTTTTAGTGTAATTTAAATTTGTAACATTTTATCGCTTGGTTATATATAATTTTAATTAAGCTGCAGTGGAAACACTTGAAATTCCCTAAAGCTTGCAAACAACAAGGAAGCGCACTTTATATCTATCAAGGGAGCCGAAGGAGCAAAATCCGCATCGTATTAGAGATACCGGTTATCACGGGTGAAAATTCGCGCGCGTTCCCGTAGGTGTTTTAAATGAGCAGCACGCCGACGCCGCACTGCAGTGTCCAGTTAACCCAAAATGCTAAATATCACCGAAACAAACCCAGTGGACCGCAACTTCGCCCAAAACCTAAACCACTAAATTACCCACACCTAAAATATTTATAAGTTTTTACGTATTACTATTGATGTATTATGAATTATTATGTTTAGCCCAGAATAGAATAACCTTCTACAAATCGCTGTTATTATGATATCATCAAAAAAGTGTATTAAGGTCATTTTCCATTACCAATAGATTTAGATTTAATCAGTAGGCATTTTGTTTCTTTTTAATTCGGAAAAAGCTTAGCGTTTTTATTTCTACTCTCTTGAAATGATTCCGTTTTTGTTTCCACATTTGAAGGGTGATGAAATGATGGAATGTGAACGCGCAAATATCAGATTCGGCAACCGTTTTGAAAGCAAACACTGGCCCCGTCTAGTTGCAGTGAAAAAAACCACGCTCAAGAGTTAAAAATCTCGGCGCGTTTGTACAATTCGCATACAATGTGTTATTTGCGTTTTGTGTGCGTGTTATGACCAATTCAGCCCAGGAAAAAAAACCGGTCAGCAAAAATGAATTAATCCCCCGGATTAAAACTAAAATTTGCATACGTTTTTTCCGCCCTCGACGTATTTTATTGCGCGCCAGACGCTATTTGTTCTTTTGACGTTATCGCATAAGCCGATATGTACACACGCACGTACAAATATTGTTATAAAATTGATTTAAATCTATTTAAATAAAATAAAATTCTTTCCGAGCACTTTCGTAGGTAATTTCAGTTTAAAATCGTGAGGCGACGCCTTGAGCAACAAAAAAAGATCTAATTATAGAAGTTTGTCACTTGTGGGGCGTCTCGGTGGTATTATAAAACACGGCAGCAACATTACAACCCCGAACGTACGGAGGAGATGAAGATAAAAAGATTTTCTACTTTCAGACGCGCGTGTTTTCTTGTCAGGCGAAACTTTTCTGTTTATTTAACTTTACAGTGCATGAAAAATAATGCAACGCACACTAAATTATTAAAAACATACAAAATACGAGTCGAAATACAAAAAACATGATTATTACACACGATAGTAGTTTGAAAATTTACGCTATCGCATGCATTGCGCACAATAGTCCGGCGATTAATCGTCCCCGATACGGTGTTAGCAAAGTGCGAAACGAGGGCGAAACGGCGCGCGAACAGCCCCGCTGTTATTAAGCCCGCGCGATACGAGGCGGCTTTCTAGTTTTCGGGGGCTGCAATTTATTGCCTCGCCACCGAATGGAAACCGAAACTCAAATTTCGCAACGCGACCAAACCCTACTATTTTTTCCACACGCACATACACACTCACAACACGTACACATCGATAACACGTAGGTACACCCACACACATTGATCATTTTGAAGAGATTGAAGCAAATTTTGTTAATTGAAGAATTTCGTAAAGATCATGCGTTATTTGATACCAAAAACACTGAGAACATTAAAAACTAAACAAACAAAAAATGATAAAAATGATACGTTAACTTGAAAATATAAATTAAACTCGAAGAACATCGATAAGAAGAAAAAGAAACTTAAATAAATAAATAAGAGTAATAAAACTGACAAGCAAACCACATTGAATTATATTGTATATATCAAAAATCCAGTCGTACCAATCCAACAAAGCAGTGGAAGTCGTTCTAAACAGTTGACGGTTCGCCGCTTAGGGCCTTACCTAGTATGTTCATATCTCAACAGTGTCGCACTAGATGTCAGACTGGTGCACGGACCGGCCGTATTTTGTTCCGCACTGCGTGTGACGTCACCGCGCCCCACCACCGACGCTTATATCCTGCGGCGCGGCGGCAACGACGACGACGACGGCGGCGGTGGCCGTAGTAGTGGGGTTGGCGCGGTGTGGTGGGCG
This sequence comes from Dalotia coriaria, assembly GCF_025399875.1. Classification (NCBI taxonomy): domain Eukaryota; kingdom Metazoa; phylum Arthropoda; class Insecta; order Coleoptera; family Staphylinidae; genus Dalotia; species Dalotia coriaria. The sequence goes on from NW_027045445.1 coordinate 10,772,860, forward strand.
CGCCGCGCACACCGGTCAGTCGCGCCGATATCAGCGCCCGCGAGCGGCGGCGGCGTCGATGCCATGGCGGGCGTGCGACGACTACGCATGGGACGTTATACACGGCGTCCTTATATAGGGGTCGCCGGCGCGGTTTTCCCACCTCCAGCCGCCGGAAAAGCCTCTCGCTCCCTCAAGAAGAAAAGCGGGGAGCGAGGGAGTCGATGCATTGGATGGGAGGGTGTATGAAAAATTTTTCCTCTCAAGGGGTGAAATTGGTACGTGCATCTACTGAAGACTTTGGAAGCTCCCAGAGGAATCCAAAAGAACTGCAGAATACCACACCACTACCACAATTGGATGTTTCTGATTACCCTGTATAATTTTGATTTAAACTCTCTGCTGTAGCTGGTGAAGGTGGTGGCGTGACAAAGTCACCACTTTCAGTAATTACCAATGATAAACATGGCAATCAACCCTAAGGGAATTCGCCATCCATAGTAGTCTCTAAAGTCTGCCTTTCAGGCATAATTGTCGCATTTGAGTGGAATCTCGAACTCTTTCTAAAGCGCGCTATTGTCTGAAGCGTGGACGTGGAAGAGTGGAAAAGTAAATTAACGAAAATCCAACAAACTCCTTGTAAACTGCAAACAGGACACAGAGGCCGAGATTAAAGACCAGAGAGCGCTGAGGATACAATCCCGGCTGTTGGTACGTGATGCCGTTCTTTAGTTCTAACTAAATGCAATAAACACTTGTTTAAATAAGTCCCGAGGGAACGCATGAGGCGACTTCCAATTAGCTTTCAATACGAGACTAAGAACCAAGCAGAAAAAGCAAAAAAAGAGAATTAAATACAAAGCCTAGACATTATTTCAGAATCACGCAGAAAAACAGCAAAAATCTAAATTTTAGCCATCGGTTCGTTAGATGTTTAATTATTTTGCTAAAAACTTTTGTTCCCTTGCATGAAGAAAAAGAATTTGTTCCGCCTTTTGAGTTCATTCTCGCTCATTTTCATTTTACTTTCCACGGTGCGTGTAATGAGCACGACGATGGCCACCCTAAGTGGTATCATTTAACAAACGGTGATACTGAACAGAAAAAATGTATCAAAAAAGGGACGAAAAGAAAAGTTTTTTCAGCGCTGCAAGTTAACTAAAACCTAAAAACAAGAAAAACAAATAAACTCAAGCACAGAAAGTAAACGCAGGCAATGTTAATATATCAGGCCATTAAATCGAAACCATCGGGCGTTGTGTGTTGGCAAAACCCACCCACGCTTTTCGGTAATTCGAGCATTTGTAAACGAAAATCGAGGTCGAGATATCTCCACACCTCGGGCTTATATGTGTATATATATATAAAACGTAAAACGAATACATGAATACAACGAGCGTCGTTAGGTTAGTGAGTTTGCAGCACGCGTTTGCCCAGCCTGAAGCAGGTCGGATGGTGGAGGCGCCCTCTTCGATTTACCCTCCTCGGACTCGACGAAGAGTGAAGCGGCGAGAAAGTATTAGCGAAGAGTGTCCACGCCGAGGCGGCGCGCCGTGATTTAGCTGGCGGAAAGCTCTTAAAGCGAATGAAACGTTTTGAATTTCAAATCGGTGCGCGCGAAGCCATCGGAAGACCTACTTAGATGAATGGTGATTTTACGGTTTGTTGCCGACGTCGAGATTGATTTAAATACATTCGCGGAGGAGAAGAGAGAAAATTCAACCAAATCAACAATACCTTGAAAATCTGAGCTTAATATTTGCGAGATTCAAAGAAGTCTTCTATTAAACTTTTTTGTTTATGAGGTAACAAAAGATGTGGGTCAACGATGAAAGTGCATCATACGTGGCGCCTAATGTGCACATTACACTCGAGTTTCTTCGCGTTTATGAAAAATGAAAGGCAAAAGGCTTTATTTTCGCATTTTGCGCGCGTTCTACAGCTGGAAATTCAATGCGTGACCTTCCACGCGCAGCTTGTGTACGGTTTTCAGTTTTCATATTTCTGCAATTTTTTTTCATTCTTCTTTAGGAGTGAGTATTTTTTGAAGTGTTTTGCGTAATGATCTCGTCTTGTGATGAAAAAAGTGTTTTGCAGGTTTCGAAAACAACTCACAAAGCTATTGGTATGTTATGTGTGTGTTTTTTATGTTTAATTCAAATCAAGTTTAATTATCGTTTTATTTTCCTCCTCTTATTTTTCCACTTTCGGGTGTCCGTTTATCGCGCACATTAACGACGTTAGCGTGACGATAATTACGCACGACGTAAAAGAAGAGAAAGCGTTCGCATCTTTGACAGGACACGATAAATTCGCGCAACAATAAAATAAAGGGATTTGCGAGAATGGCCAGGGTCTGTAAAGTAAAGAAAATGGCTAGAAGAGCGCTATCTCGCTGGCGGGTGGAAACACATTTCGGAATGCGCGAGACGACTGTCTGCAAGTTGAGATGGAAACTTTTTTACCGCGAAATGGACAAGTGGAAAGTGCGAACGCACAAAATAAGCGCCCAGCGCACAAAAACCAGCAGAAGAAAAAAATGACTAAACATAAATCTAAAAAATCACGTCTTTGGCCCGCATGGTTACGTAAAACATTTTTTTCTCTTTCGAGGTCATTGTGAGTTTTTTATAGAAATGTGTCGACAAAAAAGCATACAATATGTTCTTTGTAAGAAAGTTTACGAAGCAGGCAGGTATATAAAGATAATATTTACATATATTTTGACTTCTTAGAGAAAACAAAAAAATATAATACTTTCATGAGTACTTCACGTGCGAGGAATAATAAAAGTTAGAAAAAGCACTAATCGGATTTCGATCCTTTGTGTGCACGGTAAGAGCACGCCGGTATAATGCACAAATAAAATGTACAAATATTTTCGCGAGCAATGAAAAGCACAGAGAGAATCGCGGCGAGGCCATAAATGTTGACATTGAACATATAAAAGCACTCACTCACCCGGAACTTGATGTTTAACTTTTTTTACTCTGACCACACTTGACTTTCTTCGGCGTTTTCTTCTAATACAAGTGATTCTTACCTGAAACAATTATAAATATACATTAAACATGTGCGGTTAAAAATTTTAAAATGATTTTTTAATTAAACGCCTTGCATAAGCGGAAATCCAACCCTCTAGTAAACGTAATTAATTACTTCATTAATCATGACATTAATCTTGTCACGTCATTGTCGACATAACTCAAAACGCCTTCAAATCTATGAAAATCACGAGATAAAAGATGAAAACTCATCGCAAGATTTAATATCATTTAATGCTCGAATTGTTTCCGCACATTCATCGCATTAAATGATTTTGCGAAATGTAAAATTTAAATTTTGCATTCGGCGTTTATGACGCGAGCGCGACGACAGAGAATGCTGCAAAATTCAAACGCGATGAATTTGTGCATTCTCATTCATGATGATTCTCCACTCTCGTGGGCGCCAAAGAGCACGAGAGCATTGCGAGTGTTTGGCTGCTGTTTAAGCCGATGAGCACAAATAAGTTGTTGGAAAATGTGCACGCGCGCGCAAACGTCGGCGGCGCGCCGTATACGAAGAAGAATAATTAATGTTCTACGTGTTCCAATTACCATTGCTTTACTCCCATATTCCAAGCGATGGATGGTAAATAGTGGTAGGCGATGAGCACCACCGAGTACAAATGTGTGTCGAGTGGGCGAGCGCGTGGTAAATTCGCAAATATTTGATGTGCGCAAGATGAGATCATTTGTTATTCATAATTTTATACAATATAACACATACAAAACGTCAGAGAAATTATCAACACACACAAAACATCAAAATCACAAACTTTACTTTATTTACAAACGTGTAGATTATCATGTAAATTACATGACGCAAGATACTTGTTGTTCACACCGGCATTATAAATTCGATTAGGCGAGTTTAATTACGACTAATACGGGTGTAATTGAAGGAGTGTGCAGATGTGATCGCGAATGGATTTCCTAACAAGATTTCCCAGTATTCATTCCGGTCATTATCAAAAAGAATAGGAAATTCAGTTGAATATACGTTGTGTATGTAATGAACCCTTGGAAATAATACGCGACTAAACAAAGAATGTTTCCCAAGTTGAGCGGACAAAATATCAAACTCGTTCGGCCCGCCGATTTCGATTGTATGGCGTGCTTTATTTACAAGATTGATTGTTATTATTCTGTTTCGCATTACCCGGCCCACAAAAGGACAAATAACTGTAATACTGGAAATGTAACGGAGCTAAATAATGTGAATTCGTAGCGTCGTAGAAATTCTCTACTTTTTTCTGCATTACTTGTTTAGTAAATACATTTCTTCATTTATTTACTGCCATACGCATATATCGTTAAAATCCAGGTACTTATATCATGTTTAAAATTCTCATATACTGCGGGTATTTTTTTATGTGTGTACTTTATGAATTTCTATTCTAAGTACGTAAAAAGTACGTTTGCTCTAGTTAGTTTGATTCATGATTTATGACTGCGAAAGTGGTAATACCGGGTTATATCCTGGCGTGTACAAGGATAAAAAATGCACTACTCGCTTATGATGAGAATCGTGCTCGACTGCATCGAGTATTTTTCGGGTAGGCGACTTTTTTTCCCCTTTTCTTATCCTCGATGATATTAAACGGAATGTAAGAAATTCATTCGCCAAACGAATATAAATCATACAAAAAATATCCACAAATAGAAATTTCTCCCTTAAAGAAATCTAGTGAATTGTTTAATAGACTTGTCGTAATGCAGTAAAACATTACTGTTTAAAATTGATTGAGTTAAATGTAGCGCTGCTGATGGTGGGTGTAATCTAAACTTTTCGTCCCTACAATTTTCAACTCAATCTCGTCGTCCTGCGACGGAACGAGAACAGTTAGCGAATTGTGACTGCGACTGCAATGCGACGTCGACGCTCGCTGCCTCGCGAAATGTGAATGTGAATTTGCGAAGCGGAAGTGTTGGGGTCATGCCTGAGCTTTTAATCCAATACGCCCGGCGCCTCCACTTTCCGCACACCGAACTTTAAACAACTTGGGAATAATTTTAAGCGCTTCAAAAATTATATTCATGCACTATTCGAAATCAACGCATCTGGTATCTTGAATGAGAATAATGCGATTGTAATTGCATGCCAAATGCTGACATTACTTTCAGAGCACTTCAGAAATATTCATGAAAACACAAAAAAAAATCCGGCACTAAAACGTTGGAAAATAAAATTTAAGAATTCCCGGATTCACGGATGAAATGAAGTGCGTAATAATAATATAAATTTTACGATTTAATGTTTTGGCCATTTGATTGATTAATAAATTCAAATAATAGTGACCAGAGGAAATCAGGTGGAATATTGTTTAATGAACAAGAGTGAAATTTAGCCCAGTCGGATTCGGGCTGAGTGAAAATCCAGGTCAGAGACATAAATTAAGCCCGCTTTTCTGAAACCACTCCATACACATACCCACACATCCACCACACGGCTGACATTCATGCAGGCCATAACGCTAATACAATTGCCTTTGTGCGGTCGAGTCAAAAACATTCAAACCTCGCCCGAACTTGGCTTATTTCAGGAATAATACTCGTGCAATTTGCATGTGCCCGATTCAACCTTCAACTGAAAATATTTGTGTGCGCATAATTAATTAATTCAACGCTTTGCGGATGCAGCGCGTGCAATTTTTATAAACGCGACTCGTTAGCGTGATTTTGATGCATTTTCAAAATTGCATTTTTGATTGTAATTCCAATTTGACGCAGTTTCGATTGTGTGCAATTGCAAACGCAATTTTCCGGCGTGATCGGTGTGGCGATAAAATTCGTGCGCGGGTATTGGCAATAGGCGGAATCATGATGAACTGCCGCCCACGCACCAATTTTCAGAGGACAATAAAAAATTGCAATCGAAGCTAATTCATTGATTTGATTAGACAAAACAGCGTTTTTATTCAGTCATGTAACTAATAATCAAACTATCATCATTATTTTCTAGCCAAATAAAACTTTATAGTTCAAAACTTTATGAAAATTTAAATTATTAATATACTACGCAATAATCATTCAAGTTATATTAATGAATTCTTCAGAAATTTATCATCAAAAGATTTATGTATATATTTTATAATATAATTCCTTTAGAAATCGTTCTTAATCTAAATTTAAAGATAAATTAAATTAAAAAAAATATTTTGCTAAAGCGCCAGTTTATCCAAGGTTTTGAGACACAAAAAGTGGTACTTTAAACATGGATGAGGCAGGCCATGACTAAAGTACATTAATCACGGGCTTTAGTCACGGGGTTAGTGAGAAATAGACTAAAAATTGAAAAAAAATATGCTAAACGTTGAAACACACTCGATTGGTTAAACGCTTAATATACTTTTTTTTCAAAATTCAGTTTTAATTGTTTATAACTTTTAACACAATAAACTTTTCACTCTAATTAATGCAAAATTTAATTCACAATAATCTTGTAAAAGAATAATAAATTTATCGCCAATAGTTTCCCAGTAATTCAATAATAATATTAATTATCATGACTATAGACAAAAGTTATTAGCAAACTGAATAAAGTTGACTTGCACACTCGTAAGAAAGATATATTATGCATGATAAAATAGTGTGAGATTGTATGTATCGACCGAGTGACTCGACTCAGTTCCATATCAAGTCGACAAAGCTGATTAACGATTCATACACATTAATATTCTAATACCGAAGGCAAACGTTACTCGACTCACGAAACGATACTCAATACTTACTTCTCATTTGTTGCCATCTACCTTCATTATTTATTCATATACTAAATTATTGTTATCAGTACTTTCACAGTTTTCGATAAGTATAATCACACGACATTCCAGCTAGAACAGCGCTGCACTTATAATATCATTACCGAAAGTGCAAACTCTACATTCCGGGCACAGTTTCGATGACATTCAATTCAAGCTCAGTGCGATTAGTGAAATTTGCCATGCGGCGTAATGACATAATCGATAGCGCATATTAACCAATCCACCTCTTGGCATAATCCATATTTTGCACTTACCGAAGCTATCAATCAACTGTCAAGCAAATCGATGCATGTACAAATTGTTACGTCAAATGCTAGCCTTGATTGAAACATAGTTTTTCTACTTCCACCTATAAAACGCCAGTTTTACACGGTTTTAGACACAAAAGTGGTACTTTATATACGCATCGGCCAATCCGTACATAATATTCATTATGTACTTGCATTATGCACGGACGGAGCAAGCGCATGCGCATTTGCCTACGGAGCAACACAAAGCAGTATGAAATACCATGTCAGTCAAATACGTCAAAGTAGGCACTGCTGCTGCTCGTATCGGAGGGGAACGATATGAACCGAAGTGTCACATAGGCCGGCGCGCGCACGGCATTTATAACCTTACAGTTTGTATAAGTGTGCGAGCAAATTTCGATGATTTAAATAGAAAAGTTGAAATACAAAACCACAACGGGAAACAAGGGTGGAAGTAGAAAAAATAACGTAAGCAACTCGTGGCTAAACGTTATTAAACACTCGATTGATTGACTTAATGTCTGTAAAGCCCTCGTTTAGCCACTTTTTACTTAATATACTATTTTTACAATTTTTCATTCGTTTATTTGTTATTTTGACAATGATTTTATTCATAGTGAAAATCTAATTAGTTCTATATATATATGAGGACCTTTATTGTGAAAATAGTAAATGCATTTAAACTTGCAATGACCCAATTGTGAACGCTCTGTTATCTTTTAATTAAAATTAATTTTGTCGTGTTAATTCGACCAAAAAACAATTAAATACTCCATTTTCATGTTGCCCATTTTAACCATTGCACTATTTATCCAGTTACGATAAATTTTATAACGTGCAAATTCAACTTTATAAACTTTACCAACTACCGGCATTATTCTCCTGCCTTATCCTGTATTTTTTCTTTATAGTTTATAATATGAAATGAGATGATAGTGAAGTGAGCGTGTGCCCTCCGGCCACGCAACCAAGATGAATTAAGATGAAACGCCAAAGATAAACCTGCTGGAAAGGACTGAAAAGACAGCGACAGTCTCGCCCGCCGCAGTACATGAATGTATGTATATCGCAGGCGCGCACAAAACCGTCCGAATCTCGAATCTAGCGCACAGAATGTTCCAGTCGAAACAATGTGATAAATGATGATAGTCAAGCTGACGGCCGATGAATGCACGCAGGATGACTGGACAACGTTGTACGCCCCCACATCCACCCCGTGTTCACTGGGCCAGATAAACAGCATGCGGAATCAATTGTGGCGCACAGCATGCTTCAAACGCAAACCTCAAGAGTCTCAATTAATTTTGCGCACGAGAAATTGCAAAATTTTGACCATTCTCAAGACGGCAATCTTAATTTAATCAGATGTGGACCAGAGAGCGGAATCTAGACCCCTATGCAGTTGGTGTACTTTATGAAGATAACCATTGTCCATACCACCATGATGATAGCGCTGGTATAATCTATGAAGACGCGCCCTCTAACATGGTAATTGTTCGTGTGATGACGGCGTAATGTGTCCTTTTTGATTTATTACTCAAAAGCTGTTCTAAACGTAGTTATCGGTTTGCAGATTTAACGATGCGTTACATTTCCGCCTCAAAGACGAAAGCTGTGCATACAATTTGAATCCTTTCTGTAGGTAACAGTAGAGATAGTTTTGTATCTTCTTTAGTGTTGTTTCTATTTTTCCAGGTAAGAAAATATCACAACCGTAAGGGTGTCATCGCAATTTCCCTTGACGTATTAGTCCGTTTCCCGTGGAGTGCGTCCCGCATAACTGCCAAAGTGGGAAGAACTAAAATAAAACTATGTGGAACTCCTTTGTTGTGCACAAGATACACACACGTATAAAGACACGAGAAAAGAGAAAACTCTCGCCGCCATATTTCTTCCCGGGAGCCGTTTTCGCTGTGCATCGCCAGCATTTTCACATTTTCAGCACGCGAAATAAATAAGACTATTTCACCGCACGGTGTCTGGCTGTGTCTAACAGCGAGTAGATACTTTAGATCATTCCTGCGAATCTAGTTGTTTTGCGTCTGACGTTGCTTGGCTTCCAGGTGTGTGGACTTTTATTTACTTTTTTACTTTATTCTTTATACTTCGAGTTTCGTCGATGTTCGATGTGCTCTGCGTGGCATGTGCAATGTTATATGTATGGCTTTACCTCAGATTATCCGCCCGTACGGTCGTTTCATGAGGTTTTCTTGCTGTTTCCCGCTCGCGTGCGTTTTATCTTATCGCAAGTTCTCATTATGCTTCGATTTTTTTTGTGTTGCCGTTTTCATGTTTATGGCTTTGTGAATAAGGAATAACGCACATGAAAGCTCAACATTAAAAACCTTCCAACCTGCTTGCAGCTTAAAAGATCGTAGTTATATTGTGAGAAATTTTCAAACACTGCGCAAACTTGGAATTGTGTTTAGTCGTCGTTGCCGACGTATTTTCGACACTTTCCAATCGCAAATGCAAACACCACGCGCGCACATAACACACAGAGCTCTCTGTCTCGGCGAATGCTTTTAGCGGCAAGCTTAAGAGTATTATTAAGCTTTTTAGACCCTTAGGTTTAGGCGGTAACGGCGGTTATAAAGTGTAATCATTGTCTGGGCGCCAACTTCGTTTTCGACCGGCTAAAACGCAACATCACTTCCTGTCGGAAAAGTTAGCAACACACAATGCGTTTTAACGCCAAAATTAACCACAAAAAAATCACCATCGTCAATAGCAAACAAAAAATGCCATCGTAATGTTGATTGCATATTGACTTTAAAATAGGTTAACTTGAAGGTTAATTTAATGCATTATCTACATTATCATTTGTCGATGTAACAGTGTACCTTCTGCGCTTCCTGTCCGCGTGCTCGTATCGCGAACATTCCACACCAAACAATATTTGCGCAAGGCGTACGTAATTATATTTACACAAAATGTTGCATTTACTGTTTGCTCGGTCATAGATGGCACTGCAATGATGTTGCGCTTTGTGTATGTGTGTGTGCCCAATGGTCACAACAATCCTCTCCGATAGCACTCTGCGGAATTATTCATTTTAGTTTGCGACTGATTAAATGTTTGCACAACATACGCGCGTGCAAACATAAGTTTGACGATTTTAATATACAGCTGGATATTTATATATGCAACCAGCATGCCATTATTGCGAAAAGTTAATGTGTTACGGGCAGCATAAATTGCACATCATGTAAATCACCATTTTAGGTATCCACGGCGCGTAGGTAAGAGTCGAAACGTTGGATTTTTCGAAGTTTATGTCGCGTAATAAAATTTCCTCCAACTCGCAGCGCATTAGGACGTGCCGGCGTAACGGCAGACGCACGACAATTTATCAAAAACTACTTGAGTGTAATTCGCTGTTATCCAATTCGATGCGAGTTGTCACGTCGCAGACGTTTCTCACCATGCAGAGAGACGAATTCGGAGGCGCAAAAAGCGACCCACTAGCCAAAGAAGATTAAGATTCGGAAAAACTTCGAGTGCAAAAAAGCAACTCGGAATTTAAGTATGAAAAATTTCATGCACTTAAAGCGCAAAAATCCAGCGCATCTTAAAGAACTCATAATATTTTAATTAAATCCAAATGTTTAAATCCGTATACATGAAATTCCGCACGAACCACGAAGACATTTAAACATCCATTAGTTCAGTTTAAGTTTGTCGTGCAACTTTTCTCTAAATGTTATTACATGATACGAATACGTCTGCGTGAGCTGGTATAAATTCAAAGCGAGAGGCATAAATCTACCAGCCAGAGACGATTCCTCCACATCGCGCTGGCTTTTACAGCGGCAGTGAGGGTCGCCGAAAGTGCAGCAGATGAAGAGATAAAAGTTTCGCAGGTAGGAGGTACGCGCGTTCAGATTATCCTCGGGGCATCCGAAAATAACGAGAGACAATTCAAACTCGAACTCGAACTTCAAACTGAAATTCACGTTTGCCCGCGCCCTCAAAACCCCACATTGTGTGAGTGGCGTCTCCCGAGACCTGACGCCTGGTTTAAATTTTTGAATTTAATTATTTGTTGTGGTGGCAATTTTAATACTTTTATTTTGTTTGAGTGTAAAAGTTTGTGACCTCGTGGTGTCCGGACTGAAAATCGATACCTTGCATTTTCACCCTAAAAATAACTTTTGCTCGCACGCGAAAAATATTCAACTGCCGTTTAGCGAAAGAAAGTGGTTAACCCGATGAAGAAGAAGGACACGCATCGTCCCAGTTTTGGGAGAAGGCAAATATTCCGGCACGAAATGCTCTTTTCGGCGTTATCGTCGTCGTCGCGGGGCTGCTTTCTCTTTCGGTCGATTTGAATGTCCTTGTGCTGGTCCTGCGGGCTCGTTCAATATATACTTTTGGCAAACCGCCAAAAACCCAAGCGAGGCAGCCGAGGCGCAAGGCGCCGAGAACGTTTATCGAACGGGCGGGTATATGCTTGCTTTGCAGCGTGCGCTCGGAACCTTCTCCTTCGCTGAGGCTGCGAAGAGATGAGGAGCGGATGTTACTGGGATAACGAAATATGTGGGACAGAAATTCCGGCGCGGCGTGGTTTAACGCACGCTTTTTATGTGCGATTCGATCCGCTCCGAAATACGAGAATTTATGATTAAGTTTGGCAAACGCGTTGAGCTTTTTCTGGTGTCTGCTGCCAAGACTAATCGCTTTCCTAAAGCTGCAGCAAAGAAAACAATCTATAATCGATAATCAACCAAAATACTACCAAAGCAGCGAGATAATGAAACTATTTCACCGGAAATAATTTTCAATTTTCAAAATATTCTCCAAAAATAACAAGAACTCAATTTTTATTTTTGCAGAAATTTCTTTAAATTTGTCGTTTAATAGCATTATTACACGCCGACTTATAATAAGCACATTTTCAAGCTGTTACAATACTTCTTAGCGGGCGCCACGTGGCGTCGGGCGCCATTGTACAGCATAGTTCACGCTATAGTGGGCCGTATTACGATATCGCTTTAATAGAATCTTCGCGCAACGACGGAAACTTTCATGAAAAGCAGTCATAACTCGGCGAAAACTTCCACGCACCGCACATATAGGCCACCTGAAGCACACATTTCATTACATTCAACGCACAGGCATTCGTTTACGCAACGTGTCACACGAATCTCCAAATTTTATCTTCATTAAGATGCGAATTCGCACTCGCTACGCACCCGAAAGCTTAGAACAGCTGCGATACACACGCCATCTTGAAATGGTGTGTGTTGTGACATTAAATCCGCACCTCTGGAGAGCTAACTACGCTAAACATTAAACATAAAACCCAAAGCGTAGTAAATTTGAATTATTATGACCTTAAAGCTCAACGCAAGCTTCCATCGTGACGTTGGTATTATTTTTTCTTTTTCATACAATGCACATGCATGCATGTGCAAGCATACGTTATCCGAGATAAAAGGTGAGAGAGCATTTCACGATCGTACTTAAGATATGCCACACGAAATGCGCGCGCGAGAAAAAGCACTTTAAGTGTAGTTTCTGGTTTTGCACTGCAGAGGCAATAAATAAGCAGATTTGCGCTTAATGTGTGCATCACCAATAGCCGAAAGGCGAGAAATATTTCTTGTGCTTTTCACACCGCTGGTTGCGGCTTGGTGGAGGGTTGGTCTGCCTGAGGGGGATGCAAACGGAATGAATGAACGAATGTAATCCGTTCTCGAATGAGTTATTTCTAATTTATGCGATGCGATAAATCCCGCGCGTCCTTCGGCGATATTTTCCGCTCGGGCAAACTCCCCGAATGTGCAGCGGGTGTAATCTTGATTTCAAACGTCAATAAAACCCAAAACACCAATGCGTATCATGTTTGTAACGACACCCACATCTATCTACGTACGTTTAACTAGTACTTATTTTTTCTCGTTTAAAAACAAAAAAAACAAACTTTTTACAAACAAAAAAGAAAATTTTAGTTGTTTAACAACGTGTTTCGTGCATTTCGTAGTTTGCTCGTGCGTGTCGGGTGAAGGAAAAGCTCGATTTGCATGCGATTTGAATAACATGCGACACGATTGTTTGCCACTCTTGACGTCGCCCCCATGACGACGCACATGGCTCGCAGAAATGGATATGGATATTCATGTCGTACGGAAAATATGCGCCGACGTCAACGCGCTGCAATAATAACACACACACGGGATTGTGAAAATGAAAACAAGAACCGGAATAATCACGCATTGTCCGAACGCCCGACACCCCAAAGCGCGTCGATACGATAAATAAACGAATGACGCACAATTACCCCAAAAACATGCGGCGCGTATTATCAAATCTGCTTGCTGTTTGCTGAAGAAGGTTTGAGCGCGTAAAATGTTTGAAATGTTGTCAAATTTTATCTCTGCCGATAGCAGATCGTATTTTTTTACTACTGTGCAACATTAAAAAGAGTTTATTTTCAAAGAGTGTTTTTTGGACGTTAATATTGTGATTTTTTTTTGTTGCCATGTCAAGTTGAGGTTAAATTTTACCGGACAAAGTTTTAATTTCGGCGAAAATTCTGTATGTGTACCGCATCTGTTCGACATGTGAAGTATGCTATTGTGTGAATGCACTCGTAACGCTGCGAAAATCCGTACGAAAATTATTTACATAACTCACATTTTTCGCCGCGCGCGCGCGTGCCAGAGGCAGCAAAAAAACCGCCGACCAGCAAACATTGTCGAAACTTTTTTTTCTCCATCGGCAATAAGCGAAGCGTGCGATTTTTGCAATTTCCATTAGGACATTATAAAAAATAGTTGGAATATTTTCGACAAAAATCAAAAAAATCAATTTCTGTAAATAGCAAATAATAGAAAAAAAATTACACATTTTTACATAGTTTTATTCCCGGTCGTTTGAAGGTCAAACAAGTCATGCGAACGAGAACAACGTTTATTGGCAGCCATCTTTCCCCGAACATTGCAAATCGTTTCAATTTCCTTGCCAGCCGCAAACTGAATTTTTATTTCGCCTGGGAATTTGCACAACTGATTCACATTTAAATTGAAATTGAAAAATAAAATCAATTGTAAACTCCATACAACTAAATTAACTCGCCCACATTCCAACATGCGAAATTACCCTCCACATAATATAAACACACACGCGCATTAAATTCGGCGACATTACATTATTAACCTCACTTTTCGGCATAATGTGCTAAACTAGTACATTGTTAGTACGCGAGAGTTGATGGGTTGCGTAATTAATGTTGAGGTGCGATTAACGGTGTCCCGTCGTTATTAATTTCGCCTCGACAAGGATTGCATCTACCTTATCGTTATTAACGACGCGGTGCGAGCGCGCACAAAGTGCGAATTAATTGTCAATTCGTAGGGTCTTATCCGGGCTCAACTATCAGCACTGCGTCGAGGTGCGCGCCAATGTTTGATGGTTTAACACACGCTAGCTCTAAACCGCAATCTAATACCTACTCTAGGTGAGAGGTTAGGTGCGTGCGCTCGCAGAGCAAAGGTTATGTGTACGAGTGGTTGCATATACTAGCGCTATTTATACGCTTCATGAATTGTGGGATATTTTTAAAGCGATTTATTGGATGTATGGATGTGTCCTTGATGACCACTTTGTGACGGTCGATTGATTTGTCCCCTCATGGGGAATAAAGGGGTGGCAAAAGCTGTTGCACAGCGATAAGGTACTCGCCAATACATTTTCTTTATCAGTCTAAACGTTGCACGTTAATTTTCAACTATACCCAAAACTTTAAGTTACGTATTTATTATAGAAAAAAATAAGCTCAATATTTTTCTATTCCATAAAGTGCCTAACACTTTGTTGTTAGTGAAAAAACGCTACATAGTGGTAGCCACCCCTTACATAAATTCCACGACCCAGTTTTCCACATTGATGAGCAAACGCGCGCGCTCGAGTGGACAGAGACGCTAGCGCGCTTAACGTCCACCGAAGCAAATGTGCTCGCATGGGCGCTGCATTTTGCTGATAGACAGTAAACATACGCTGCCGCCACCGCCGGCGGCTAACCCTTGGCACGCTCGAGGGTCGTCATCGAAAATACCTAGCGAGTGTGTGTATCGCCTCGGTTATTACATTACGAAAATGCGATTTATGCTCGGAGGAAAATCGCCTGCGAGATGTGATAAAAATTGCGGATGAGCGCGAACCAGCCGGCGGCAATTTTCCTCGCCGCGTGCGGCAATTTATTATATGCGCGGCTACCATACAGCGTAAACACACGTGTGAATAACACTTTGTATTAATATTGAATATAGAAGTTGCAAAAACGACAATCATTAAAGTAAATTGGTCAATAATATACCAAAATAGTATATTAAGTAACAAGTGGATAAACGAGGGCATTACACACGAGATTGATTGAGACCGAACGTAGCGAGCGGTCGATCGAGTGTTTAACAACGTTTAGCCACGAGGTGCCAGCGCTACTTTTTTCTACTTCCACAATAGATCCACGATGCGGTTTTTGTATTTCAACTTTCGAATTTTAAATCATCGAAATTTGCTCGCACACTTATACAAACTGTAAGGTTATAAATGCCATGCCGCGTGCAGGCCCATATGATGCTTCGGTTCATATCGTGCCCCTCCGATACGAGCAGCAGCAGCGCCTGCTTTGACGTGTTTGACTGACGTTGCATGGCATTTCATACCGCCTTGTGCTGTTTCGCAGGCAAATGCGCAGGCGCTTGCTCCGTCCCGTGCATAATGCAAGTGCATAATGAATATTATGTACGGCTTGGCCGTCCGTTTATAAAGTACTACTTTTCGTGTCTAAAAACCGTGGAAAAACTAGCGCTTTATAGGTGGAAGTAAAAAATAAAATTCCTAATCAATATATATTGTTTATATTTCATTCTGAGGTTTGTTCAAGTGGTTGTCGGTTGTCTTGTACGGCAATCGCCATACGCGCCCCCATTGTACGTTTGTCTCGCAGATAGGTTCATTATTGGCGACGACAGGCGCACGGACGCTGTGGGCGCGTAATGGAAAATACGAAATATCGCCGAGATATTTGAATGGAATGCCGCCAAAGATGAGTCACGTCGGCGGGCATATTAAGAGACCGCGCCGCATATTCTATTACCGCCTTCGCGCGCGCATCGGATACTCGAGCGATCCTCCTCGAATCCTTGTGTGCGCGTGTGCTTGTTCCACTTTCAGCCCAAACAATTCAATTCGCTTTGTATGCCCATTGCGCGTTTACCGAAATGCCAACGAAACGTATTATGAATATATATATATATTTATCGTCAACCAGCCAGCAATGAAAAGCATTCAAGAATATTTGCATTCAATTATTGAATCTACTTCAAGTTGGAAGAGAGACAAAAGTCATCACAAGAGTCATCATCACCCATCATCAATCATTGTCTAATTTAAAATTTTGGGGTGAGAAAATAGAGTATATCATGAGTTTAGTGCAATAAAAATATCTACCAGAAAGAAGCTGATTTGAAGAAACCTCCTAGAATTCTATATCATAAATAATGCAACATCCCAACACGTGATAATCCATTAGAGAAAATGAACCATTTCACGATTCCAAGCGAAATCCTCCGAAAGTCAATTTTCGATTCGATGCTAATGTCCAACACGGCGTGTGCGGCCTTTTCCGTTTTTCCACCGCTTCCTACTTTCTCCCCCCACCAACGCCCACTTCCTCTGCTTGTGGTGTTAAAATGAAGAGATGGTCGAACCGAAGAATATATACATAAACATGAAAGCCTTCTGCTCCTCGAACGTGGGTGTGCGAGGGTGGTGTGGTCGAGACGAAGGAAATCGTTATCTGCCCCGTTTTCATTCGCACACCGCAAGCAGAAGCCAGCGAACGAAATTCTTGGCCGCATTTTTTCCCTTTAATTCACACGACCGACAATGGCGTGCTTTGCGGAGGACGCGCTTCCTGCCCCGCCGGAATGCGAGACGGGCTGGCATGCGGTATGCGGACAATTGAATTCTGCATCGAGATTATTGCCGCGTTCATTTGGGAGAGCCTTAGCGGAGATATTAAGGAGCAGCACGCATGCGGCTGCGTCGTTATCATGCCAATGTGAACACGACACAATATAAGAAGAAATATCGTACCTTCAGATCAGACTTATGACAGAAACTCACCTGAAACAAGTAAATTCAATGTTAGTTTACAGTGAGGCATTAAGTTAAAGAGTCGCAAGGGACAAGATTCACACAAAATTGAAATAATAGCAGAGTAATAAATAATATACAATCGGGGAGTACATTGTGACTGCATTAGAAGCACAAAGATTTGTTGCAAAGATTTATAACACTACAATTTACCACATGTTTCTAGAGAATAAAACTCTTTTTATTCTTTTTATTATTTTACTTTAAAGAAATAAGAAATATTTATATTGCACTATAACGCCATCTGGATTCAAAAAATATAACCATAACTATGATTGAATGTCCATACCAACTTACATCCCTATTTTTTCACCTTTCAAGTTAAATTTTTACGACAAAAAGTAGTCTATATTATTTTCCTAGGTCCAAGTTATCTCTATACCAAAATTTATCAAAATTGGTTCAGTGGTTTTGTCGTGAAAGCGTCACAAACAAAGCATCACGAATTCCCATTTACAATTCAAGTTAGGATATCCACGGCCACATTGTATACATTTCATTTCAACGCTGATGCCATTTAAGTCTTCGCTAAAGCGCGGCTCCTCCGTGGCGTTATTGCGCTGGGAGTTAATGCATCCAAATGAATTACGAGCGCCCTCAAATCGCGTTGCAATTCCACTTCGGTGCATCTTAATAATAATAATCGCACATAATGCCATGCCGCGCGCGCCGGTCCGCCCACAATACGAAAATTGCATCCGTGCTTCAAATCCACCACCGCCGCCCAAGACCGGACGTTGAAGTTTTCGCTCAGTACTCGTCGCTTATTGGCAAAATCGGCGAATCGTGCGAGTTGAGAAAACTTGTCGCAAGAATTCAAAAATGTCCATGAATAAAATCAGAAATGCAACAAGGTATAATCGTGATAATAATAAAAGTGCACGCTCGACAAATCGTGATGTTCGATATTCGAATCGTTGGCGACATCGCGATACTACACAAGAATCCCGAAGAGAAGCGAAGAGAACGTTGCGGAAATGTTAAAGAAAGAAATTGTTAGTGTAAGCGAAACTAGTCGGTGCCAACGTAACAGTTATCCCTGAGCGTGAAACTTCCCGAGTTGTTATCTAAAGTAGAATTTTCTGGATTTTCTCCGGCGAAATATATTAGCGCCGTCAGCGGGATGATAGGTGTATGGGGGGTATGGTAGGTGTATTGGCATTAGCACCGTTATCGTTTACATAATATCTATTGATATGAGCGCTGCGAGGGTCACAAGCATCAATAATCCGGCAACATCAATCTGTACTACTAGGTTAATGCTTTGCTATGTGGCGAACTAGTTTAATATGCTTGGATTATTGGGATTTACGAACATAATTCGATCGACTTGAATAACGATTATATTAAACGCCGCACAGATTTCGCAAAGATTTTCTATCGCGCACGCGATGTGACATGGTGTATTGAAAGTTTTATTGTTAACCAAATAAATTCGCGCGCCTGCGAGATGAGTCGGGCGTTTCGTGCCGCTTGTAAAAATCCCGAGTTTGCATTGATAGGACTAAATGTAAAAGTATCACGTTCCGGATCCCATTTCGTCCGGCGTCGCCGCCGATTGTACCGCGCTGCCGCGGATATAAAAAGGACATCAATCCAATAGGCGTCTCAATGCAAAACCCAATTCGAACTCGTGTATATACAAACAAGTCGGGGATGGAAGAAGCGTCAGCACCCTTAGAACGCAAGTTTCTTGATCGAACTTTTTTCCTTCTTTTAAATTTTTGTGCTTAACAAAACGAGCGGGTGACAATTCCACAAAAAAAAAACAAATAATGCTTTTACTTTTTAGGATTATGTGATGGGTTAGGGTTAGATTTCGCATGTAACGCCATCTATCGTAAATTTTGGTGTTTAAATAAATCTATAATATGAAAATGCATCGCAAAATCTGTTGGTAAGCATTTAACTCAACAACGCCTCGACCAATTTGGACAATTCTTTTTTGAAAATGTTCGTTAAAGACCAAAGATGGTTTTTACGGCAAGAAAAATTCGAATAATGGCCGGGAAAACCCTAAAGACAGCCCTTTTCTATAAGATAAAAGTTGGTGTTGAGATTCAATCATAGTTATAATTAAATAGTTAAATCCGAAATGGCGCGCTGAAGTGCATTATTAGCAATTCTTTATATAATTAATTTCTGTAAAATAAAATTGCGAATCTTATTGATAGAATTGACACATACTATGTGTAGAACAAGAGAGTTAAAAAGAATTATATTTTTATTAAACACTACCGGGACGAAATTGCGGGCAAAAACTACTACAATATATAATTCCTGAGAGTTAGAAATTAGAGCACTCATGGGAGTCATTGTATTTGTTAAGACTTTAGGATATCCTGCTATCTCTAAACTGCTGCCTTATTAGGGTCGACATTTATACCCCATAACCCGTAAAATATAAATTAATCAGCGCTAAATTTATACTCACGGAATTTATGCATAAACTTGCCATGGTGTTATATGCGCATAAAAATAAATAGTTTAACCTCTAGATAACAAAGTTTAAACTCTGTGATGCATGCGCTGCTAGAACATATTGATTGAATTTATACCAAGCGTAACAAGGCGTGTGTGTCATCGCGTCCAAAGTGGATTTGTGCGCCAGCCGCCCCACGCCCGCCTATTTGTGAGTGCATCCCGCTATAAAGATGTGATTAAGAGTAGGCAGTAATCAAAGAGGCAATCAGCCCTCTATCCAACTAGTAATCTACGCGTAACGAAGTTACCGCGGCGATATAGAGTCGCGCGCTTCCTTCCCGTCTCCTATCATCACCGCCGCCGCCGAGCTCCGTTCGCAATTATCAGGGACCTGTTATCCGAACACTAGTTTATTGTATTAAATTTCTCCGGCGCGATTTTATCCAATTACACTTTCGAGATGCACACTTCTCGGCACATCCATTACAGAATCGAACAATGAGTGAGTTTAGAGTTGGAGAATTGTGTTGTAAAGTTTGATTTGTTTTGTACCGTTAAAAAAATAAATAAATTTAATTTGTATTTTGCAATTTTTATTTATTTTCGATCATCCTGTGTGGAGTAGACTTGTTACTTCAGTCTGCCACTTTGCGCAGCAAGGATAATTCACTTAGCACTGCATCAAACTTATTGGCAATGCATTTTCACCTCATTTTCTTCTCCACACCATCCTTCACTTTAACTTAACTTTGTGTTGCAACTTTTCAATTTTCGTTTCTAATCTAAATTTTCAATTATTTATTATTTTATATTAAAAACTAGCTTTTGCCGGCGACTTCGTCCCGGTACTGATTAATAAAAATGTAATTCGTTTTTACTCTCTTGTTCTAGACATAGTATGCGTCAATTCTAGCAATAAGATTCGCCATTTTATTTTAAAGAAATTAATTATATAAAGAATTGTTAATAATGCACTTCAGCGCGCCATCTCGGATTCAACTATTTAACTATAACTATAATTGAATCTCAATGCCAACTTTTATCCTGTAGAAAGGGACTGTCTTTAGGGTTTTCCTGTCAATTATTCAAAATTTTCTCGCCGTAAAAACCATCATTGGACTTTAAGGAACATTTAAAAAAAAGAATTGGTCTAATTGACCTAACCGTTGTTGAGTTATGCGATTACCAACAGATTTTGCAATTCATTTTTATATTATAGATAAGTAAATGAACAACAACGTCATGCTTGCTAATTGTCCATTGTTAATATTTATCACATTCAAACTTTAAACTTCTACAAGGTACAAGTTACAACCTTATATCAACTTGGAAGAAAATAAAAGTAAGATGCGAGCGATGCGCGATTTAATTGCGTTTCGCCAGCGAACTTTATGAATAATTCACTTGCGACTGCACACGCTAATGTTTTGCGCGCTTCGGAAAGGTTGCGCAAAACTTGTAAACTTGTAGCCCGCTTGAAAGTTGCCGAAAGTTACACCCGAAACGAGCGCTGCTAATTCGAAACCGGAGCGAATATAATCGCCATGTGCGTTGAGGGTGATGCTGAAGAAAGTTATCAGCGCTAATCAATTTAAAACTGTCGATTTGTTCACGGCCGAATTAGAGCATTCACGGATTCAAGAACGCAACTAATTGCGCCCTCGTCGCCAAGCTAATTAAATCCGGAAGTGTTTCATTAGCTGCGCGTAACAAGTATCGAGACGCTAAAGTATTTCTAGCTTTGTTGAATTGTAGGTAGGTACAACAAAACATTCAGCGCAAACAATTTTTTTTTCAGCCTCAAACCAACAAAGCAAACACCGCTAATACGCCATAATCACACCCTCAGCGTTGCAAAACACAGCGCCGGTAGAAGATATGCAAATAGACGCTGAAAATTACCATTAATACACGCTGATTAAAGGATATTCTCATTACCTGTTATGCCGAGCGACGCACAAATATTAAACGTAAATATTTTCGCCTTTGTGAAACGCACCTTCCACGACGACGCGAATCAACCGCCCTCGCTCTTTCATTCGAATGCAAATTCGAAACGCAGAACGCGAAACGCCTAAACGTCGGCAAACACAAGCGCCAACGAAACGGAACGACATTAAAATGAAAGCATGCCAACCGCGCCACCCGCCAGCAGCCAGAGCAACAACACGCGCACTGGTGAAACGAAGCATTTCCGAAAAATAATTTCCTTCATTAACATTAACGTCGCTGCCAGCGCGCCGATAGGAAAACAAACCGGCCGCAACGCAAACTTGACTTTACTCAACGTCGGAATGTGCGAGCCGGCCCGTAAATGCTAATGGCGCGCGAAAAATTGGGTAGCGCACAAACCTAACCTCAAAAAAGCATAAATCTAAATGCCTGACGTTTGGAGCGCGTTTCCTTGTTGGACGAAAAACCCCGAGTTAATCATCATAACATTTTTAACACATCCGTAAACTTTAACATAAAAAAAATACAGCCGCCCGTATGTACTCACTGACCTTAGTAAATTTAATATTCACAGCAATATAATATACAGTCAGTAGTGGTAAATCTAACTTTTTGATTTTATTTATCTTGCTCACGGCAATAAAGTACACGGCTATTCCACCATTTCGTTTCGTTACGTTTCGTTTCATTTCGTTAACCTCACTTCTACTGCACGCAGCGCCGAGTACTGATATCGAATGCTGTGTAGTGTGTGTTCTGTGTGCAAAGGGGGCGGGCAGAGAGGCATTTTAAGATAAATAAAAACAAATGGCCTAGGACGAGCCGGGCTGAGATTTTCCGAGTCGGTGCCTTTTTCCATTCGATGGCCGCCGCCTCAATAAGAAAGGCAAATACAATTTGCCCGAGTGCCGCTTCCATGCGACTGCCAGCGATACAGACGACACGACGGCGAAGACTTAGGACTCGGGTGAAAATCATTTGATTTAGTAATATGACACCCCGATACATCGGAGAGAGGCTTCTGCGTAGGTATATATACATTGCGACGGCATTAAACGCGACGTTCGATTTTATTAGCCTTTCTTAAATTGTTTATCTCCACGGAGACACACACATGAAAATTGGAAACGAAAAGATTCCGAGCGTGCACGAGTTTTAGGGGAGCTAATATATCACACGTCGTGAAAATGTACAGCGAGTGGATAAACTCGATTTGCATTCGCGCCTCGGCGTCGTCTGATCGCATCATGATGGTGATAATCTACATCTATCTGGGATTTATGATGAGAGATGTAACACGTTGTGCTTCTAACCTAATATCCAAGACATAAACCGGGAACATTTCGTGCAAAAACAGCATATAGATATGTATAAAATCAGTCACTAAAAATCAAAAAATAGAACATTTTGCAAAGTTGAATGTTTGTTACACTTTCACGCCTAAACCAATGGACCAATTTTAATAATTTTTTATATTAAAATAGATTAGGGTATAGAAGAAAACATAGGCTACTTATAAAATCTGAAATAAAACTTTAAAGGAGTAAAAATCAGTTATATTCTCACATAAAAACAAAACCGATTTTTGTCAATGTAAATTTCTCAAGTGTAGATCGTTAGGAAAATGGAATGCATTGCAATTTTTTAACTTAAATTTTTGCATGTCACGTACAATCGTACACATTAGACGTCCGACACATAACCCCACATTTCAAGCTTGCGAGGTCCTCCCTCAAGTGTGTGAAATAATAGGAATGGCTGGGAACAGTGACAAAGGGAAGTAAAGCCGTACGTGTGCAGCCCGAAAGCTTTCTGGCGCATTAAAACCACCACATAAATCAGGGAATTTACATTGCCCCGACCCACACACTATAGGGTCGGCTATAACACTTTCCACAGCACATTCAAACAAATTCCGACTCATGCACTCATGACCTAACTTCAAAGTAGCCCAAAACCCATTTAAGCAAAACTCAATCTGATAAATTAAAACTAATAAATGTGTTTTACTTTTAATAGTTTTAGAATATGGTTAACACTTTTTGGTATGTGTACCCAACTATGTAATATTTGAATTGTGAAGCGGAATGTGGCAGTGGCATTTAGTTGAGTTAGGTCAGAAGAGTTGTGTCCTTGCAGGGCCTTCTTAACGCAAAGGATCAGGCACAGTTCGCCATCAAGGGGGTGCTTAACAAGACTCATGGCAATGAATAAAAAAAAACGTGCTGAATTTGTAACTTTCGTGCGTGGACCCTTCAAATGGAGGTGACGCTCGAGTTTAACTAGCGTCATTACTTTTGCAGCCTACACCCTCACTTCAACCACGCTTCAACATATGCCAATTTAAAATGTTCAAAGGACAAAAATCATCTTATACCTTAAAATGAACCTATTAGCAACACTTTCTACAAAGAATAACTTAAAATATAACAAGCATAAAAGGTCATCATCAAACAGTTAAATTGTGTTACCGTACCTAAAAGTTCGGCGACACAAAAAAAAGTAAAGAGAGAGAGAAACCCACTCGCATATATTTAGCAACTCATTTCCGCTTCATTCTCGGCTCGCTGCTTTGCACAGCGCAAGCACTTTGCTTTTAATTTTTTGTTTCTTGCTTCCTTTTGTGCCGGCGCCTTTGAAATTAAATGCAAACTAAAAAAAAATTAAAATGCAAAAGCAAAAGGCCACACACCCCTTTGGCGGCGCCGATGGAGACTTTAAAATGGAGTTCGTAATTGGAATAAATTTCATTTCCGCGCGTGGCGAAAATGAGGCTTTAATTTACTATGAGAAGTAGGCGTACAAGACGACGCTGCAAGTCGAAGGAATTTCGAAATTAAACGCCCTGCCGGCATTCGGGAAATTCAAGACACTCAAGGTGCTAGCCTAACGCAGCACCAGGATATGTAAATGCGCGTTCTTTTGCCCGGAAAGGAAATGTACCGACGACGATGTCGAATTATGCATTATGCATGAAATTTATAGGTTATTATTGGGGATGACGCATTGTCGTCATAATCAAATTAATTCCAAATGAGAGATCAATAGAGCACAATAATACCAGTCATGTGACTCAACAATACCAATGGTGGAATTGGAAATATAGTGAAGTGCTTACCTTTAACAGCGCTCAGCTTGTTTCCGACCATCTGCTTCGCCACGAATGCTGCCATCTTGTAGTAGTTTTATGTACTTCTAAACCTGAAACAAAAAATAACCTCTAAATTTTTTCCCACCAAAAATCGACTTTAACTTGATTTATTAGCATTAAACTGGTTCGAATTAAAGTCAGCACGTCGTTCGGAATGAGGACGAAGCGTCCGTTTGAAGGAATAATATCATGCTAGTCTTATCGCGTCGGATTTAGTGAAAATAGATGTATTTCCCTCACACCGACGAGGAGAATACGCGTGGCGCTTTACTATTTGTCGTGTTTATCGTGTTTGCTCGCCGAGGGAGGAAAGAAAGGCGGAATACGTGTTTATGCGTTTGTTGGTAAAACACAGCACTCGGATGTGTTGATGTGGATGCATGCAAGGCGCGTTTCAGTCGTGTGCGTGCAAATTCATCCAGTATCCGCAACGTCACATGGCGCCCGCCTGACAGGCGCCCATTACTTTCCAGCCCAATATGGCGCCAAATTGTTGTATATCTATTCCGTTTCTAGAGCGCGCTGGCAGCGCTCATGAGAGTGCGTGGGCGCGCAACGGGGGTTGGATATGAGTTTCTTCGCCGAGCATTCTCCGGCATCTAACGTTCTATTTTATTCAATTCTACAGTTTAATACTCGTCCAACGTCAGTTATTGCATGCTTTACTTTATTCTGCGTCGCCATATTGGTTCGTAGCAGAAATAAATTTCAACTTGGCTTTCTTTTTCTCGAACTCATTGTTAATGTCCCATTTCTGATTCTGAAATAAGTGCACAATTTCGATGTGGTGGTCGTGACGTCGTCATTCCGCGCAATTTAATATAGAAATTACTTTATTGGCCCGACGCGTCTCCTGCAAATGTCGTCGCTCGTTTGACAGCGCCATCTACAACGGCATAGTGGTCTGTGTTCCATCTCTCCGCACCATCCGCTCCTTCGCCCTTAATGCCTGCACAATTGGCCGCGTTCATTTCTTAATGCATGCTCATGCTCGTGCCCGCAAAGAGCCTTTTACTCTGCCTCTCGTTTTTCCCCTCGGCGTGCAAATGGGGAAATACTAGTGCTGCGGATGTGGAAGTGAAGAGTGTCTCAAGAATCATGAGCAACGAAGAGAAAAAAAATGCAAAATAAAAAACGCCAGCTCTGATTTCGATCCATAATCACAGCATATCTGGGAAGGTAGATAGTTGATATCAAACTTTGACATTTGTGAACTTAGTGTATTCTAAACTAATGCAACTGTCAAAACAATATTCAACAATTCGAAACAATAGATTTAGTAAACGTAGTAACATTCGCAAACGCAAATTTCCAACCACAAATAATAATTTTAAATAAAATCTTTAATCGATTGATGGAACTTTGAACCCTTCACGTTTCATTGTGCGGTCGTCGATGGTGCATTGTGAACTGTTAACTTAACTCGAGTTGGAGCTTATTTGTTATTTGTTCAGAATTAATCGTGATGCGGCGATGGTGAACGCGCCGGGCAACGCAGCACTGCCAATAATAGGTAGAATCGGTTGAAGTGGTCGAGTGCAACCAAAGCAGTGCGCGCAGAGAGAACAATCGTAAAATCCACACAATCCACGGAAATTATAACAAAATATTTACACAATTCACTCCGCACTTTGCACACAGCAGCCAGATTTACGTGAATATGCTGAATATACTAATTATTTTCAGTCGTATTCATTATATCAATTAAACAATTAAAATGTTTATTTGTTTATTAAGCATTTTTCGTCATACTGACGAAATTAAATAATTTGCATATGCTGGATTTAGGTGGCGCAAGTTTGTGAATAAATTGAAATTTTGCGCAAAATTAGAAATTATAATAATGAAATAATTCATAAACTCGAAAACTTGGAATGATAATAATCGAATGGGTGGAGTTGGCTTCCCCGCTTTAATAATCTATTTGGCTGGCAGCCAAAAGTTGCAACGCGGGTCACTAATGAGTTATAAATTTTCGGCGGGCGCAAAGCGCCATAATGAACAACAGACTCGATTTATAGGTTAGGTCAAGTAATTAAAACTAAAATTTTTAAATTTACGCAAATAATATTTAAAATGATATTAATATTAAATATGTTGGGAATGTGAAACTCTGCTCGCTTGAATTTCCCACGAGGTAATCGCGTGGCGAGAGATGTGATTCAGGTATGCTTCGCGCGCATATTTTTCCAAACGACGAAGACAGCGGCGACGTTTTCGCGCTCGGATTTTCCGCACGTTTTCCCAGAAAATACCGTGCTTCGTAAAATGCAAAGTATGTGGAAAGTGCAAAATTTGTCCCAACTATTACAACCCCCACACACACAGACACAATCGCAGAAAAATCAATAGTTGAATGTAGTCACTGATTTTGGATAAAATTTTAAAGAAATTGGATTTTATCGCGACGACAAATGAATTTTAATTATCTCGCTGGTAGAGGATTAATTTCCCACTATGTATACGTGTCCGCAAAAGCAGCTCTATTTCATACGGCGGGGTAGAAAGGAGCCGATGATGAATAGGCCCGCGGAGCCTTCTTATCGGCGGAAGGCTTATGTCTCTGCGCCGACTCCGGCAATAATATTTCATCATTCAATTCTTAATTAAGGAACACGAATCCATGAATCCGCTGCGTTCGTAAATTTTCATTATTTTATTTTTCCCGCGCGCGCATTGAGAAGAGCGTTTTACGTTTTGCGTGCGCCATTCCACCGGAAATAAATCGCCTTAAAGTGGCATTTTGTGAAATTTGTTTTCTTCACAATTCACGTTCATTTATTCATCTACAAAGAAGAAAAAAACACAAATTGAATCAAAAATATTTGCTATCCAGAGCACATTAACAATTTATTTGTGATGAGATGAGTTCAGAGTTGAGAGACTGAGTAACATTTTCAAAATTGCGAAAACCTGTTCAACTTCCTGTAAGTCTTGCAACTTGCAACTTACTCTGCATGGCATTAAATTGATTGCCAGTGCAGCTGACAGCGTGTAGCACATATATAGAAAACTGGCTTCATTCTCACAACTTTTCGTGTATAATGCATTCCACACTTTGAACTTTACGACTTGCACACAAAAATCGCTGAAGGTAAAATATGACACGCAAAGAATAAACAATTTTTACATCAAATCTCCATCTACATCAAATATGTCAACTATCCAAATTCTAATCATAATATTACTTAAATATTTTTATTCGAAAATAAAAACGTAAAAGTAGTTGAGATGCTGATTAAAAACCAGCACTATACGTTTCCCAATGTTTTAAATCAGACTGATGAATAGCCCGGAATGAAATATGTATTCCCACGTCACCGGAAGCTCGAGCGCTCGCAAAAGAATGGATAATTACAAGTGTTATTGATGCGGCGGCGGCGCTGAATGGGTCGAACCATTGATCAATCACACCGCAGCCACACGGTGCGCCTTGCTTTTAATGTAAAACGCAAGCGGGCGAGAGCCGGTGAGGAGTATGGGTGTTCATTAAAGATATTGCCGCGTTCCGGAAATTTCACGGCGTCGCGCACATACTCCCGCTGGATCTTTTATCCGGAGGGCGACCAACCGCAAACCGCCGAACAGCTCAAAGACGCGCAAGAAACACAATCGGAGTGCAGAGATGCTTTTCTATTATTGAACGATGATATATGGTATTGGAATCACACAATTGAGAAAATATGACAATTTTGATTTTGTTCGCAAAGAATTTTCGTTGGAAATTTGTGCGGGTTTTCAGTTTCGTACCTCTGGCACCGTTCAAAAACACAAAAATAACGCCAACAATAAAAGTAGGTAGTTTCACATATGTTTCGTAGCACACACGATGAAATGAGCCGGGTCTTGCTCTAGCGTGTTTACTCGGTGGCGAGAGGAGGCAATTTCGAATTTAATTGCGTTTGGGGTTTCTGCCCGGCGCGCAAAGTTTCCCTTTCTCATTAGCGTCGCAAATTAGTACCCACACGCGCTCATAATAAGGTGTTTCAAACAAAAGGCAAACATCGAACGCGCACAAAAGCGAATTTCTCTTTTCTCATCCAGTTACCAAACCTCATCCCCCCGGTGAAATAAAACTATAATCTACAAACGGTATTAACGACTAAAATACAAAAACTACAAAAATCATAAAATACAAGAAAGTTACTAATATTTACGATATTTACGCGGAACGTGGAATGAAAAGCAGATCATAAAACGACAATAAATATTTGTAGTCGTTTGCTGCAAACAGCGTGCGCTCATTATTTTCGAATTTACGAACACACTTTGCGCCGCCCCCGCCCGCGAAAATAATAAGCGATAGCATGAGAATGCAATCTGACGATTTAACGGGTAGTTACATTCGAGCAAAATCAATAACTCTCAAGTCAAACATCGTTACGTAACGATTGTGTTGGATAGAAAACATGTTTTCGTAGTTTTCAGAAGGCATCATCCCTCGCACTGCAGTCGATTATGTTAATTATTTAGTCTTACAAACAAGCCCCCATAGCCATAACACAACTTTTTATATTCTTACAACACGCAAGCTAAAAATATCTTCAAACATAAATAATGCAAACTGTTACCGATAAAATTAAATATAATTTGTGTGAGTGACGGTGCGGTATATTTTGCAAGTGAATAAATAATTCACCCCCTGTCGACATGTCATGGTCAACCCCGAAAGGTGTAATTAGGTACGCCCCTCGAAAGAGGAGAGTTGTGTAATGCACGTAACGTCATTTGCATGCTCGGCAAGTTCCTGGACATTTAGAATTTCGAAGCGAAATAGGGAATAAATGAATGTGTATGGAGGGAGGATGAAAAATAGCGGGCATGTCAACGTCACCGATCAAATTAGGGAACCATCAGCTTAATTGCTATCAATGCCACCAAACACACATGTCCACCTATCCTTTATAATCAAAATATTTTCATACAAATCCGAAAATATTTTTTTCTTTAAAAATTCAAAAAATGATTTCATATCAATAATTCCGGATAGAGTTGAGTGCTTAAATGATGAGCGTAGTCTGTGGAGCGTTCTTGTTGATGTTATAACTTTATCTACTCCAGCTGGCGCTAATAAAGTCCACATCGTGCCGAAACTTTGCACAATTAGCAGCCTCCAAGTGTGTAAATATTTGTTTCAGAATTTGTGAATTTAAGCGCTTCGGTTTCGCGAATTACTACAATATATTCACATCCAACGTGCGTCTTCAGTACAAGATTGAAAATCGAATCTAAATATTGACCGAACGTAAATTTCTTTTTCTTGAACGTCCCGACATTAGTTTTTGGCAAATTCGCCAAAACCAATATTATTAATTCATCATTCAACATCCCATCGCAAGAAAAAAGAGAAAAAATCATTCGGGCCACCTGGGAAGGTCGAAAGGACGAAATAAATTCATCCCCCTGGCACACATTTTCTTAACGTCCCTTTCTTTCATTTCTATTTTTTATTCGCTCCGCTTTAAGCTCACTTTTATCCGCCGGAATTTCGAATTTCGAATGCGTCGTCATAATACGCAATCGATACGCTAGTACCACCAGCACGTGGAGGATATTAGGTAGTCGCACACACATGAAGGAATCTACTCGGGGTGCTCAATTCGCTTCGATATTGATAGTGCCCGTCCTAATACCCCAATACCCCGGCGACCCGCGTCTCGCAACGTGCATTAAATAAATATTACCGAGAATCGAGTTCGCGTCCACGAGCAGGACCAACGGCACCGGGACACCGGGGCCTGCCGAGGGAAATGGGAGACATCCCGATTCGGAGACTTTACATGAATAAAAGTCGCTGAGGAAACAAGAAAAAAGCAGCGCACGACGAAAACGAGGGGAAAATGAAGCTGCCGAACATTCTCCGGGATATTACGTTATTCGGAGTTAATATTGGGGGGTAAATCCCAGTATTGGTGTTTATGTGATGGCTAACACCATCATCAAATGTGAATGAAACTTTTAACTTACCTAAAACTAAACAAAATTTAATACTTAAAATTTATACTGTATACTTTGTAGCAACATAAATAACTATTTATTAGAAATGTTTGCCTAAAAGTTTCCGACGCTGATACTGCAACCCTTTTTACGCAATACGATAGCTTACACACTCTTCAAGCTGCGCTCGCGAAACAACCCTATTCGCTTTCAATGGCGTCGCTCCCGGAAAATTACTTTCCAACTTTCTCCATTGCAACTTTCGATTAAAAATGTCCCTACGCTCGAAGGCGGCGCATGCAAATTTACAAATTACAAACTTTTGCGCACATTTTCCTCGCGCGCCCCGACCTCATTCAATGACAGCTTGATCAATGTAATCAATGTTTCAATTTGTGCGCTACAAGCAAACTGCAAGTGAATGAATGAGTAATTAATAACCGCCAAACACAACTACAGCTATAAACTGATTAATTAATTAATTGATTAACATTGAGCAGCGCGCAGAATTAATTAATATCGTGTTGTATTTTGTGTGTGTCTTTGTGTTTTTATCGCAAATTATTATAATAGTATTAAGAAAATCGGATATGATGAGCGTGAAGGATGTTGCATGATAAGGGTGCGAGCATGCGTGAGTGTGGAAAATCCTCGGCATGTGTTTACGGTCAAATTGGATTATGATTTTAATTAACTAATCCGTCCTTTCGTTGTAAACATTCTACAACATCAAACGACGGAGAAAACTTAAATTTCATTAATGATAAATTTTATAATTTATTTCCGTTCTTAGATAAATTGAAAAACGAATGAAATGCGTCTGCGGTTAATTATTTCTAGTGCATTAGTGGTGGAGGCGCCGGGCATCCAATTTAGCGCGCATGCTAACGTTTGCGAACGATTTCGGTTTTGTGCGTAAAGTCAGTGCAATGTAAGTGCACTCCGCACGACCACATACGGCGCTAAATGAATTTGTAATGCTCGCCCGTATCTGATTAAAAGTTTTAATCTCGTAGACACGATGCCGGCCATAAAGCGCTCTGCTTTTCTTTGCCACGTTAATCGTAGAAATTCTGCAATTGCAGTCGTTAGTACATTTACCTAGTAAGTATAAAATTACGAGTAAAATATTATGCATTAAATAAAGTAATGAAATTGTATTTTGAAAAAATTACAAATTTAATGAAGGACCGGATAAATGTACAAAGATTATGAAGTCATCCGGCATGTAACACAAGACCGATTTCCTTGCCCCGCTCACTCCGCGCTCGATTTAAATGACAATGAAAATCTGCATGCGAATTTAAATTTTAATTGGTCTTTACTTTGCGAATATTCCTTGTGAATAATAATCGTCGTTTCGGCGTTTCTTTCCATCTGCATTTTTTTCTTCATCTGTTTTCCTCCCTTTTCCACTTTTTATTTAATCTCGCGCACTGTTCGTGACTTGTTCGACGCAAAGTTAGGCTGCTTCGAGTGCGTCGAGACCACTTCGTCCCGGACGCCCGCCCGCGACGTGAATATATTTCTTAAGAACGTCCTTGTTTGCACTTAGCGGTTATCCAGAAAATCATGTCGATGCGTCGAACGCGAAAAAAACATTTTCGAGCGCAAAATAAAATCAAACGACCAAAAACTTACTCTTTTTTATGGTTAAACTTGTTAAAATAGATAGCTTTTCAAGAAGAACGTCCTTTCAAGTCAATATTCAATTCGGGCGATGCGGAAAAGCTTTAAAAAGAATATACACACATTCTCGCTCATTGAAAGCGTAAACCGGAAAACGAACGGGAACGCGCGCAACATTATGAAACAAGAGCGGCAAGCCGGTGTCGAAGGAGCACAATATCCTACTCCTGTAAAAGGTGTATCGAACGGTTGCGGACAGGAAGCCGCCTCGTAAACTACACACGACCGGAAAGAACTAAAACCATTTTCTCACCATAACCCGGTGACATGTCAGTCAATGAAAATATCAGCAGAATTTTTCTTTTCGTGATAAAAATAGCAACAACAAAACGATTAACATAATTAAAAAGTATTTTTTGCCATTTTTAATATTACTAATCGTTCTTTTTGTGCTTAAAAAAATCTTTTAATACCCTGTATAACCCATTCATCATCAATGACAAAAGAAACTTATCATTGCCACGTTTCTTTAATTTTCACTTCCAAGACGGCTTTTGAAATGAACGCTCCAGAGGACTAAGACAAACAAGCACAGGCAAAAGAAGACGAAGCGGACAAAAAGGGAACTGCTATAAAGTCAGCGAGAATTATTCGGAACGTCCGTCGCGTTGCAAACACCACCGTACATTTTTGTTTTGTTGGGTCTTCTGCCCTTTTATTCCTATGTTTTTATTATCACGCGTATCTTTTCATTAAAACCCAAAAATATATCGCCAAACCTTACAGGTTCTCAAGACGACCTTGACCTTTAAAAGCATGCATAATTTCGGTAAATTTACACCACATTATGGTAAATTACTCCAAATGCTGACGTATAAAATAATCATCGCCGACAATGGTTTTTAGGTCCCCGGTTTTAGTTTTACGATCCACTTTAATATAAAATCCGATCATATTCCGCGAGTGCTGGGGATATCGTTAAGCACGGTGTGAAAATGCGGAGAGTCTGCAAAATTACACTTTTGTAAACGTAGCGAATAATAGTTTTTTCAGCACCCAGAAGAAAAAAATCGTATAAAATGAATGAAAAAATATGTTTTCACTTTAAACTTGACATTTTTCAAGGATCACGATTTTCGCATTTTCCAGGACATCGTTTGACACTCTCCACACTAGTAATACTCGCGCACAAATCCGACAGATTATGGCCATGTGCAAAGCTAGATTTTCCATCACCATCAAAAAAGATATCTTCACCCAACAAACAAAATAGTTTTCGATGTTCGTGTGCAATGTTTCCTATGCGTGTATAAATCACTTGACATTTCAGCGTCGAAAATTTCGTTTTGAAACATTAAGCTGCCGGGCATTAATCATTCCGTCAACCCGGTGGGCCACCCATGCGCCCATACTTAAACGACATGTACGAATGCAGGAAACATCCCTCAGTTTCGCGGCAGCATTGTTCAGCGTTAGTTTCCAGTCACGGCCGGCAGCGCACAGGACCAAAATCAACGCACAAACTACATCCGGTCTATTGTGGTGATAAATTATGAAAATTAGGGGATGCGTGCGTGGTGTAATAGCGGTGTACACACGGTGTCCGTGCTAATGGCTGTTTGGCGGTGCGATTTGCGATGGTCTGTTGACCAGGATCACAATCTGATTTACCTGCATACAGATAGATCGGCGTCAAACTAATTTCGTGATAGTACAATATAATCATTATTGACCTAAATTCTCGCCAGCAGGGCGAATTTTTCATCAAAATAAATGCGAGGCTCATGAAATATTTAACCCAAGGGTGCTGGCCGTATTGTTGACCGCCATTGGAATCTTCGACTGCGGATCTTTTTCGTACACCGCCGATACTCGTATATCCTCAGTTCCGATGCACACGCCACCCACTCACTACCGCCATACTGGGTAGTAGAGCACCGCGCTGTTCCGGTATCGGCGGCGCTCTCGGGTTTGCGTTTCCGGTCGGTTATCGAGCCGCTGCCAGCGTACGGCTATAACATTGTTCCCGATTTCCCTAGGGATATAGTTAGCCGGCTTTGACGTTACTCGGGCGTCTTTTCAACGTCCCGGGCGAGGAGGGCATGCACTCCTTGGAGGCGCGTTGTGTTTTAATTTTGTCAATCCTCTTTGGGAAATTCCAACCGCCGTCTCGTGAAAGACGGCTTATTTTATTAGCGAATAAATCTCGCATGTGCTTTATTTGATATCATTGACCTTGAGAATTAATTAAATCTAATTCGCCGCATGGAGCGCCATCTGTGATGAATTTTGAATTGAATCTGTGTGCAAAGTACTCTCGGAATCAATGAAATGAATTAGAACGACTTTCATTAGGAGTGCGCGAGTGATGTCGCAAAATGTAAATACGCCGAGGTCTGAGCGCCGTTTGTAATCGCGCGCTTCAATCATTGTGCGGCGTCACGTCTGCCGCCGCCGCCGCCGCCTCCCGACTCGATTATATTGAAGTAGCTGCCGGCGCCCGCCGTTGAAATACTAGAAAATCAAGTAATCTTCAATTTCGTCAACTTCACATCAGCTGAACCCACTTCGCACATCCGCCATCCACTTCACGTTCGGCACAAATGTAAATCCCTTTTTTGTATTTGCATACACCATGTCCAAAGTACGCACAGAAAAAATTTTACAGTATTTTTTGCATAGTGCTAAAAAAACCGGTGAGATTTGTGAACGCGGCCGGAAGCTTCTTTGCGTTGACACAAGCGAGGTTATTTAAGACCGACAAAGGCGGCGCAGCACTGCGTCGAAATTAGAAAAGGTTTTAATTACGCGGATTACTTCCTCGATTTTTTTTTGTATTCGGCGAGTACGACGCTATTAAGCTTTTTAATCTTCTACGCTTGACAAGTCCGTCCAGCGCAGAAGAACATTTCGAAATCCTAACGTAAGCACACGATCTTATTATTAAATCTTATCACCAGAAACAATGTATTTTATTGTAGTTTATATCAATTGTTTGCAATTTGTGATTCTTCTATCGCTCCATTACCAGGCGAGGTTGATTGCGATTGCTGTGTATTCATCATTGCGTTA
The DNA here is from genome assembly GCF_025399875.1 of Dalotia coriaria. NCBI lineage: Eukaryota > Metazoa > Arthropoda > Insecta > Coleoptera > Staphylinidae > Dalotia > Dalotia coriaria. Next base: position 10,808,228 of record NW_027045445.1, read on the forward strand.
AACGCGCGTGACGAAAACCAAATGCCATTAGTGCGACAATTAGTAATCGTGATAAATCGACACTGCGAACTAGCTATTAGCGCGCATTGCGTGCGATCACAATCAATCAATAAATGTGAGGTTCAACAATCAATGCCTAAATACATCAATTTGTTTCTTGTCAATAGAAAAAAACAAATCGTCGAGTTGTTGGAAAAAAAGGGGAAAATACCGTCGCCATGTTTGACAATTTCGTGATGGCCGCTTGACAAGAATGCAACCCAGTGTGCACGGACGTCGTAATTTGTAGGCGCTGCCTGATTGTCGTTTGTTAGTCATTTGTTTGTCGCGTTTTCCGGTTTTCGGGTTTGCGCTCGGCCACATTAAACGCCAAAGTGTAAACGTCCCGTGTTTGCGAAACGGGAGCGCCCCCAAAGAGAATAAAACGCACCCCGAGACAAATTACACGCTCGCGGGGTGAAATATGCGTCGGCAGACAAATGTATCATAAAAATGCTAATTTTACGACTGCTCCAAACAACCCGACCAAAAACTTCCGCTTCTTATCGCGCGCATTAATATATTTTAAAACAAAACATAAAATCTTACCAGTGAAGAGATGCAGACAAAGTCTTGACCGACCTCCAAACGTCGACGACTTCAATAACCGATTCTGCAACAAGCCAAACAAAACAAATGTAAACAATCATATCATAATAACTAATAGCCGGTTACAATTACGTACAGACACGCATCGTTGGGGAGTGAAGTTAATCCGAATTTTATATACGACCGCACGAATTTAATTTCAATCAACAACTAAACAAACACGGCGCGCACCTCACACAATGCACAAACACGAATAATATCGACATTAATAACGGACGCGAAACGACTAGTCACAGCAATTAACACTGAATAGACACGTATTATTACTGCTAGTTTATAGATTATGACTAGTTATCACAATAAAAGGTAATAACTCAGTGATGTGTATTTTTACCTGTGCACAGCGCAACAACTCGCGGAATACTAACACACGATGAGAATGAAAACATGCGCGTGATAATAAATTATTTGTGCAAATTCCACGCAACTTGTAAACACAGAACATCGCTTGAGAAAGATAAGGATGCGATAATAATACTGGTTTTAGATTGCGTTATGTTACTAAATCGTCAAGTAAACTAACGCTAGGCAACATAATAAACACCTTATATAAATTAAATCAAGTATTAATACCTTGGATAATGATTGAATAATTTATAATATAAAAATTAATCGCAAAATCTGTTGGTAAGCGCATAACTCAAGAACGCCTAGACCAATTTGGCCAATTCATTTTTAAATGTTCGGTAAAGTCCAAGGATGGTTTTACGGCAAGAAAAATTCAAATAATTGCCCGGAAAACCCTAAAGACAGCCTTTTCTATAGGATAAAAGTTGGCATTGAGATTCAATCATAGTTATAGTTAGATGGCGCACTGAAGTACATTATAAGCAATTCTTGAAATAATTAATTTTTTTAAAATAAAATTGCGAATCTTTTTGATAGAATTGACACGTACCTACTATGTCTAGAACAAGAGAGTAAAACAAATAATATTTTTATTAAACACTACTGGAACGAAGTCGGTGGCAAAAGCTAGTATTCTGATAAAAGATTGTTGGGTAACATAAATGTTATTGTTGAAATAAAAACCACCCAACACAAAGTGTAGTAAGGTTCTCTGCCAATTTAATTGTATTTAATGAAATAAATAGTTTTATAGACTTTTCTCGTTGCCTTTCACTCTTGATACTCCTGATTTGAGAATGAATTGATCCGGATGCCTGTGAGTGCTCCCACGGCAGATTGAACGCGTTCGCATCGAATAAAACATGCAACTTCCATTTAGCAATTTGCTGTTTGAAGATCGACGAATCATCGCTGGAAACTATCCGCGTGGCTTTTTCATCGGTTTACATTAATCAAAGAGAAAACACGCGCGCCCGCTGCAATTCCGCCATCAATCAAACAGGCAATTAATGCGGACGTTAATTGAATGGAGGGTATATATGATAGAGTAGATCCGCAACCGCCGCGAGTCAGGTCCGGGAGACCCTCCACCACGTCCAAAAACCCTCACAACCCGCACACACGACACGAGAAGCATTGCGGGTGTCGGTTCGAGGTCGAGCGACGGTGTCGACGTTAATGTCAGCGCTGGGCGAAACCAAGGAGCCTCCAACCGCAAGAGCTCGAAGAGATTACATGCCCCTTAACTTGTATGTTCTTGGTAATTAAAGTTGCCGATAGATATTAACTTGGCCGACGAGCCGCTTCCTCACTTAGGTTTCTATACTTGCAGTTGGAAGTACATACGTAGGCGTACTGGTGCACCAGCCTCGCCGTAGGCTAATCAAATTAGTCGTCGGCACGATGCTCGTTAATGACAAAAATTAGGTCATTCGATCAGAGCCGATACTACACATCGAATTAAAACACTATTTTAAATAATCGGATTTGTTTGTAATCCGAATTTAGTGATTACTCAATAACTTGGTAAGCGTCAGTGTGTCAACCCTTCAGCGTTTGCCTAATTTAATTGAATTGTTTTCCGAAATGTTGAATTTGCTTGAATTGACAGATTCATAATTAGATTATCGAAAACTCAACGCGACGCCGCGACCTTCAAAATCTACTCTCGCCCTCATTCATCATCACACCCTCGCAACATCCGCTTTTCCTGCGCTCACGTATATCGCCGCCGTCTATGAATCTATGTAATATTCAATTCGATTGATTCGTGTTCGTGTCTCTTTTGTTCGCTGGCGTGCGTTTTAAATCATGCGGCCATTGTGTTATCGTAATAATTCGAGTGCTGGCGAATTTTCTCTAATTCGATTACGGCACACAAATTCAATATGAAATTCGAACAACCGCGCCAAATCCACAATCGAAGCGCTCCAAAACGTAAAGTGGATAAATAGAATCCTACTTAGTCGCAATTATGGAATTAATTAAATTGATATCGCAAAATTAAAAATTTCTACTAATTATATAAATGGAAAATATAAAGAGTTTTTGATCATCTTGATCATGATTTTCGGTGAGCATTTTTGTTGGCGCAAGAGCGTTAGGCCGTTACACAGCAACTTCTCAGCGATTTATTAACCCACATAATTTCACTTAATTTCCTCCACTCTTTGGGGATTAATTAACGTGGCGCGCCTCCCGAGTTTTTCCATGTAACTTCATCCTCGGAAGGCAAACGCAGCGCGCTAAAAACACATTTCAAAAAAGCGAAAAGGCGAAAGTTGTGCGCGCAAGTACGATTAATTTGTGTGTCGAGGGCCCTCCTCTCGATGGCCACATCAAAAACGGAATTAAAAAAGTTGCAAAGTCAAAAAATCAAATTCACAAAAAATAAACTTTCGCTAAAAAAGTTTAAATAAACGCCAAAATACACACCATAATATTATATTTAACCCTGCAACTGATGTTAAAAGTTATAAAAATACTTCAAACAATAAAATACTATTCTTTTTGTTTTAACTGCATAAAAATATTTGAATAATATTTCTATTAATAAATTTTATATATATTGTAAAACTTGGCTGGTAAATTGTTATTACCAAATCCCGAAAAGCTCAAAGTCCAGCTATTCAAGCATGCAAAGCTTCCACTTTCGCTACCCCATGCGCAATGGGGATAAGTGCCCCATGCTAAACGCGCATAAGTGCCAATCGACTGTAAGCAAGATGCAGAATATACCAGTTTCCGCCACTAGGCTAAAGCGTTTCCCTCAATTTTCCACGCGTACACCAGGGAGCTACGAGCAGGAAAGCCGCCTATTCAGGTTTTAAGCCGCAACAACAATGCCAGCGCGAAAACTATTCGGATTAACAATATACCGCCCTCTCAAAATCAGAACTCAACGCCTTTATTGTCGTATTTATTTCTGTTCACTGCAATAGTAAGATATCACAATATCTAAGTCAACAAAGTGTCATAGAGTCACAAAAGAGACTTTAAGCTTCTAAAACGTGCAAAATTCGTACATATTCGCCTGCCAGGTAATAGCAATAAATAAGCATTGTTTGCAAAATTCATATTCCATCTATTACGGAACTTTAGCAACCCCCAATCCAGCAATAAATCTACCCTCGTCATTATCTTTGCATATAATCGATCGCAATGACTGTGCATGGTCGGGTATCACTTGAGAACAGTTCAAGTGTTAGTCCAACACGCGTGCTAACCCCTCCAGCACCAAAACCCAACATCCCCCCTCCTATTTTAGACAAAGTCCTAGAAACCTACTATCAGCCGAAAATTCAATACCAGACCGCACACACGTTGTTCCCACATCACCCACATCCACATCTACAACCATATCCTTCCGATTGCTTTACTAGACTACTCCTAGGTGTCTATCTTTACTAGCTCTCTACTCTCGTCGCTCTAAAATCACAGGTGAGAGCATATTATATAAGCACTTGACTGTGTCGACGACGACGATTCGGGTGCGCACACTTTGAATCTCCAATTTCCAATGTGATGCAAATCTAACGTTACACTCACAATCACAACGTTTCAATTTTACGACTTGAATCGAAATTACCAAGTTACTGCTTTAAGCTATAAGCTACCGAGTAGGTGAAATTACTATTACTTTATAATACGACCAAGAATTACCTAGTATAAATTTAGTAATGAACACACTGTATAAATGAGCATAGGATTTAATGTTGATCAAGCTAGCTGAACAACCAACGGGTTGTAAGTTGTAAGTTTCGTAGCGTCTAGGAAACGTGTAACTTATTTAAAGGAGTGATGGTGGTGTTCAGGCTTCGGTGATTAGCATATCTGCACGCGGCGATGTTTAACTTGTAGTGGTGGAAGGGCTTAAGGGGTTGGAAAGATTGTGCGTGCCGATACTAAACGCACAGTAAAATGAAAAGAAAAATCTTGATTTATTTCTAAAAATCTGAAAAAACTTTTGGCACTTACCCAAAAACTGGCCGAGAGTGACTGAGTGCGTCTGGCGCGCCTCTTGAAGGGTCAATACTGCTGCAACAGAAGAAGCACGTCGTTAATTACGACTTTTCTCTTGTTAGAAGCTAACGGGTAGTTTACTATCAAAAGCGGCGGGCATCAATTATGTCTGAGCGTGCTATATCAGAATGTTAATGAATTCGATGAAGGTGCTCTCGCAAAATGCACGCGAATGGCAGCTGGGAAATTGGAAATTGGGTAAAATTCGGACCACGCGCACTTCAGACGGAATCCAGGACAAAGTCAAAAGTCCTGAACGTGCCAGCGCGCGTTTTGGCAGCATTCCGCCGTGGCGCTCGTTCAATATTTCATGGCACAGCGGGATACTTTGGGAGTTCTCTCGTCCTATTGTGCAAAAAGGGACTTGATGGAGGGTGAAGATTCCCCGAGAACTTTTGTCATGTGCAATTCACCGACAACTAAATTTTCCTCCTCGCGTTGAGTATGATAAAAATACATCGTGCTGTAATTAGAGGGCACCGCACAGTATAAATGTGTACATTTGGATCGATTATGAATCGATAGCGGAACACACGTTAACACAGCAATTTACTACATTAGCACAACACGTGAATAAAACGTTCGAGGGATTTGATAAACGAGTAAAAATCGCGTGCTGATCGGCGCAGAAATTTCCCCGATGATGAAAAAGTTGCTGCAATTTAATAACGCGCGTGCGCGAGCCACGCAAGCGTACGTGCGGATCATACCCAGGCAGGGAAATGGGAAAAATGGTTGACATCCGTTCTGGTCGTGCTCGTGCGCGGCAAAAGTGTTGTAATTAAAACTTTAATGAATGACGCTGGTTGGCACAAAATCGGCCGACGTCACATAGAAAACTCATCAACTATATACAAACGTTCATGGCTTGCATGGTAAAGAAAATGGTCAGCAACCCAACATACACACTGCGCGGCGTATATGCGGCACAAGTGGTGCGCGACATTTTTCTCGACGTCGATATAAATTTCCTCTAATAGCCGGCCGGCATTGTTTTGGTTTATTGGAGCGCGATAAAAGTCTCCGGAGGCCATCCAGGCTAGCTTTTCATAGTTTGTTACGAAGTGCTCGTATAATTTAATTTAATTGCCCCCTTTTTCAGTCATGTTGGACCACAGTTTGTGCGCTGATTTTCAAATTAAAATCTTTAAACGCAAAAAATTTCAGTGCTGTAATTTTTGTTGTGTGAAAATTTGGAAATGAGATTTCTGGTTTAATTTCCACATTTTCCTGGCGGCTGCCTTCAACTTAAAATTTTGCGCCTCGCCTTACAAAAGACATTTGGAGCTTGCGTTTTGAATGTTACTTTTGTGCTTTGGGAGTTTCAGCGCTGGCGTAATGAACATCCCTCACTTGCATACCGTTCGTGATTCTTTAACTTTAATTCCATGTTCGGCGTCCTTTTTTCGCTTGGTTTTGTTTGCGTTCGCATGCTATTTATTTCGTGCTCGTTTGTATATCTTTGTTTTCTGGTCGAGCGCTAAATTAGACTTCTTATCTAATCGGAAAACTTCAAATGCAACATTCACGCAAACAAAATAAAACTGGGCTGAGCTAAATTGGACCTAAATTAAAATTTGTATTATAAGCAACCAATTATACTCTTGTACAGGGTATACGGTATATAAATTTGCCTATTTTTGTATAAAGAAAAATATTAGATGAAAAAAAACAGAAACTTTTGTAAAACTATTTTTAAAGTCGTTTCTCAGATATAAACTATCAAAAATTTACATTTTTGATATTTTTCTTTCATCTATAATATAAAAATGAATCGCAAAATGTGTTGGTAAGCGCATAACTTAACAATGCCTAGACCAATTTGGCCAATTCTTTTTTTAAATGTTCGTTTAAGTCCAAGGATGGTTTTTACGGCGAGAAAAATTCAAATAATTGCCGAGAAAACCCTAAAGACAGTCCTTTTCTATAGGATAAAAGTTGGCATTAAAATTAAATCATAGTTATAGTTAAATAGTTGAATCCGAGATGGCGCGTTGAAGTGTATTATTAGCAATCTATATATATAAAATTTGCGTGTCACAGTGTTTGTTTCCATACTCCTCCGAAACGGCTTTACCGATTTTTACCAAATTTTATATGCGTATTCAGTAGGTCTGAGAATCGGCTAACATCTATTTTTCACACCCCTAAGTGATAAGGGTTGTTCACCCTTAACTTTTTTTTTAATTTTTGGACAAATTCTTTTGTTTTTATTTTTTTATAATGTGGAATTAAAAAATACATACAACCCTAAATTTTTAGTTTTTTATCACCAACCCCTATTTCTTTATAGCCATTTTAGTAATTTAATCATTTTTCATCCCGCTCAAAGAAAATTTTTATATGCGTATTCAGTAGGTCTGAGAATCGGTAACTTCATATCTCTAAGTGATAAGGGTTGTTCACCCTTAATTTTTTTTTAATTTTGGTCGAATTTTTTGGTTTTTATTTTTTTAATGTGGCATTAAAATATACATACAACCCTAAATTTTTGGTTTCTTATCACCAACCCCTATTTTTTATAATAAGTAAGTTACTTTTTGTCTACACTAAAATTTATCTAGAAACTTGAAATAATTTACATGGCAAAACAACGTTTGCCCGGTTAACTAGTTCTTTATATAATTAATTTCTTTAAAATAAAATTGCGAATCTTATTGATAGAATTGACACATACTATGTCTAGTATAAAAGAGTAAAAACGAATTACATTTGTAGTTTATAATTTTGCAAAATTTGGCAGCAAAAACTTGATTTCTTATTAAAAAAATTCCTATCAATTTTTTATCAAAATTACAACAAAAAAAATGTAAATTTTTAATGAAAAAGTTTGAAATAACCTAGTTTATTAATAAAATAAATAAAAGCCATTACTGCTTAGGTACACATTAGGCATAACCATAATAAAGCGAAATATTTCATTTGCATGCATACACAACGTGATACTCCTTATGTATTTTATATAATTTCGCAAGCGTTAAGGAAAAAAACAACACGCGTTGTGTGGCAGTTGTCTGCCTCAGCTGCAAACGGTGAAAACATCTGCAAAAAGCTCCGCGTAAGTAACCGTTTGCGAAGTAACAAAGTGCATTTTGTAAATTAAATTCCTATGGAATGTAATTTCCATTCGCCTGCCAGATAAACAAAAAACAATGCCTTTCATCTCTTAAAATTTTCATTTCCATGCCTCTCTCGCCGTACTCCACTGCGTCCAAGTGGTATTTATTTGCATTTATTTCATTTTTGTTTATTATTTCTTTGTCTCTACTTTGTGATTTGTTTGCCATTTTTATCTCGTGCATGACACGCCAACTGGGCGCTGTGTGGGTTGTGTGTCACGTGCATAAATTAAAAGCGCAGCAAAATTCCATTTAATTTTTACACCGGCCAAGTTAGCTGCATGAATAATGTTGTTTGAAAAAAGTTTCTCCGCGCCCGCGAATGGAATCCAGCGCTTTGAACATAAATACATTTCAAATTCCGGACTGTACAACAGTTTCTTACTGTTTGTGTCAAAAAGAAAGCCGAAAACAAACGAAAATGTTTAAAACACGCTGCGCAGGGCTTAAAACAACTCGAAAACTTCTCTGCTTCGCATAAATATTTCTCAAATTATATTTTTACGGTTTATTCGAAAATAAAACGCAATTAATCGTGAATAAATCCTTTTTTCTCACATTTTTAATTTTCCTGTTAGTTTTTTTTCCTGTACAATATTCCACTCCTCTAGCCTTCACAACGTGTTGTTTTCCGATGTTTTTGTTGCTACTTTCAGACTCGAGCACAACGTCATTAATATTCGCAATATGTGCCCGATGAGTACCACCACGATATGGGCACATGTCATACGCGTACGCACGTAAAAAGGGCGTTAATAAAGGGTTCGTTTTTTATTCTCGCTTCATCGTGACAAAAATTAATGAATACTTGAAGCCGCTACCGTGTCTAGTATACGCAACCCAGTTTACACACAAACAATTGTTATGTATTCCTGGTTGCGTTCGTATATCCCATCATAACTAGATATTATTTTCAAGAAACATACAATTTTGTACATTTCTGATTCACTCGGAACTATATAGTGTGTATGTAAACCAAAACACACGCTGACATTTCAAAAGCATGTACAAACATGCGACGATCATAAATCAGTCTGATTTATTTTTCATTTTGATTTCTTTCAGCACGTCCGCCTGCAACCACCGCCGCCGCTGGCACACACAAATTGATTCGGCGCAATGTTTCATTCTCCAAATATCAACCAAAAATCAAATCATATTTCTCTTGTTTTCACTACATTCTAAACCTAAATAAATGCCTGTTAACTCAACGATCAATATCCGATACGATACGTAATGTTTGAGTCTTCGATTTGGGTAATGCGATTGTTTACACACGCGCACTCGGCTTCCGGTCGACATTTGCATTTTATTTAAACGTGTTTAAGGATTTACGGGAGTGAATTCTGTTTAACATACAGCGAAGAGACGGGCCGAGTAACGACATGCACGTGTTTCCACCCGGCGCGCGAACACAAGAAAAGGGTCCACCGGCGGGTCCGGTCCGGAAAATATGTTACGGACAGCCGCTCACTCCTTTTTTTACCTTAGTGGTAGTGACCTAAATCCCCAGTCCCGTCAAATCCCAACCTCTAAACCACCCGAATACAGTTCCTTCAGGTGTACACAAAATAGCAACACGAATCCACAGCGTGTTTTTTTTTCCTGTTTCCTAGTGTTAAACACACGTAGGACAAGCCGGAAAGCGCGTTTCGGATTGGAAAAATTGGCGCGGTGAAATAGGAAAACCGTTTGCCATTAGGTTATCCTTGCGTATCCTTGCGGGGCCCGGAAACGCCGATGCGGAAAGTTCATACGAGCCGAACACGAATCGATACAATTTAGAGCCGTCATAAAAATCACGGACAACGCGCTCTCGCCTAGTCCTTTTATTGCACACGCCATGCCCGAGACTGTGATTCTGCTTACTCATTTCTTTGTTCGGAAAACTACTCCGATTGCGTAACCGTTCGCTTTGGTTAAATCTGTTTATTAACCAATAAACCGTAAATATGTATGAATGGTTGCATGTATTAAACTAGATATGTACTTATACAATTGTCTAACTGCAGTGCATAAACGATTTTAACGACTGTATGCGCAAAATGTCACACAGTCGCTTTACTGCTGCAATAATGCAACATGTAAGCTACGAAAACTACACTGTTATGTTTATTTTACGAAAACTACCATAACGCGCCATCTTCACGTTTCGCATTAAAATAAAATATGCAAACGTAGGTTTTAAATTAAAAGGAACACATTTATGATGTGTACATGAAATTTAATGCCACAGTGTTCTAATTATGAGTAAAACAAATCAATATTCTCGCATCAGTTTTTGCAAATTTTGAGCGTTTGAGCGCATTGTGGCTTTTGAGGATTAATCCGACTAAAAATGAGGCTTAAAATGAATGACACACGTCCGGAGGTAAAACCCAGGATCTGCGTGTGATGCGCAAGACTTCTCAGGAAGACACTGCGGAATGAGGATGCGAAGAGAAGAGAAGACGCATGGATTTATTCGAGTGTGCGACGGCATTAAACGCGCACTCCATCATTTGCCCTCCTAATCAACTAGAAAGGACCTATCGATCTACCACTCTCCACTTGGGGAGATTTCGAGTTTGATGTCTTTCGATTTGCGCGAATATTTCGCGGAAACGCTCTAATGAAGATTGTAATTAGCAATCGATTCTGATCAGAGACTCAATCCAGCACACGATCAACCAAAGTCGACAACTACGAAAACTCGAAATAAATGTTTTGGTAATTTAAGAAGTTTGAGTTTCAACCGGTGAAACAATGAATGCAGGCAGCGCTGTAACTGCCAGTGCAACTTCAGGAAATTGATTTCCATTGTTATTCCCAGAACGTTAATAACATATCATACTCGTGACAAGCAACTTTCGATGCTCGACTGTTCAATTGTTCTACCACTACAAATGCGAGCACTAATTCCCGCTCGGAATGCTAGCGTTGTAAATTTCCATTATTTCAAATCACGAACAATCCGATTTTTTATGCTGCGAATAAAAAAATTAATTGAAAACTTTTGTTTCACATTTTGATCAAAAAGCAACAAAATTTATATCGCTATTAAATCAATTTGGGAAAATTGTGCGGGTCAGTGGGATTTGGGATTATGATATCAAAATACTATAATTATACTTGAACACTCCGCCCGCACGACAATTCACAGAATCACTGATTGCAATTAAGATGCTACGAAAATATCTAGAGTTTTCAGGAATTTGTTACTACAAAAAACAGCCCAGCATATAACAACAACAAAAATAAATACGTCTCTTCTCACCAAATAGCTGTTTAGCTATTTATATATCTATAATATAAAAATAAATCGCAAAATCTGTTAGTAAGCGCATAACTCAACAACACCTAAACCAATTTGGCCAATTCTTTTTTTTTAATGTTCGTTAAAGTCAAATGATGGTTTTTACGGCGTGAAAAATTCGAATAATTGCCGGGAAAACCCTAAAGACAGTGCTTTTCTATAGTATAAAAGTTGGCATTAAGATTCAATCATAGTTAGTGTTAAATAGTTGAATCCGAGATTGCGCGCTGAAGTGCATTATTAGCAATTCTTTATATAATTAATTTCTTTAAAATAAAATTGCGAATCTTATTGATAGAATTGACACATACTATGTCTAGAACAAGATAGTAAAAACGAATTACATTTTTATTAAACACTACCGGGTCGAAGTGGCGGGCAAAAGCTAGTATAAAATAAAAAAAAATTCATAAATAATATTCATAATATTATATTCATGAAGAATTCATTTTCTTTGATTTTAATAACAAAACTTAACTAAATACCATGAATAACTAATTAAAAACATCATTTCCCGATGCAAGAGAACAAAATCCATCAAATTCTAGCACTATATATTCAGAAGTATTGTTTTTCAATATGTCAATATGTGAGTGAGTAATATGCGCAACAATTGAAAGTTGCTGAAGTTGGTAAAGATGGCAAACTTGGCGATTGCATCCAAAGTTGCACATCTGTTACAAGATGTCAAAGACATGAACACGTCTCAAGTTTACGAACAAAAGACGCGTCTGGATGACGCAGAAACAAAAACAAAAACAAAATAAAAACCGTAGAAAAAGCAGGAAACTTCTAATGAGATTACAAGTTTGAAACTTCGAGTTCAATTCCGAAAACCTAATCATACATCCTCCGGCTCTTAGGTTAAATATATTGATTTGTGCATTAATATTGTGCAAAGCTTTTATTATGACAATTAAAAAGGAACGAGATTCGAGCGTAAAGCGGGTTTATTTATGACGTTCATTAAACGTTAATCTTCCAAACACTCCTCAACTCAAAAACCGCCCTCCCTCTCGCGCCTCCCCAGCCCATCAGTCGGGAGTGGGCGAGAAAGATTTTAAACTTCGGCCGCTTGCTCATCTCGGCTATGCTTCATTATTTTAATTCGTCTTACTTATTCTCGGTGTTTCCTTCGGTTATTCGCAGTTATTCACAGAGAGGCGAATTTATTGCTTCTCCTTAATCCGCCTTACTCTTACCGGAAATCAAAATAATTCCAAAATTTAAAATTTTCATAAATACGCCTCTATACATCTTCAAAATGTTTTTCAAATTGAACCAATCCACTCACATCAAATTACCTACAACCCGATATAAAATTCCCTTTTACGCTTTGACGCAGCGCACGCATTATGACGTTAAGTCGTCCCAAAGTTGGCGTGTTTATCCAAATTGACCATTTCACCAGCGTGTGTCCCCTGGATGCACGTATGCGTGCTGTGCAAGCGGGAGTAATTTCATTACTAAACTAACAATTTAACGCCGATCGTCCGACTCCACCGTCGTACGTCTATGATTGCCAGTCGCCATCACGATCGAAGCGCACAAACTCACACTCCCAAGGCTCCCCAGGCAACCGCTAGCCATCTATAGGACTGCTTCCACCATTGGGAGCAATATTCCATCTGTGTGTGTGGGTGCATCGATGAGATGTGGTGCACTTGCAAATAGAATGCGAGGACAGTGTATGCACAGCAGGGACAAACATCAAACTCCAACACACCAATATATTGAAGATATTCAATGATAATCATCACTAATATTTCCTTGTAGCTGCATTCACGGCTGAGACATTAGATAACATTCGGGGACTGTCCAATTCACAACGGACTGGTATTTGCTAACATTCCGAGCGTGTGTATGGGTATTCCCTGGTACTTGTTACTAATTACCTTAACGAGAGAGTGTGGTGGGCGTGTGGTCAGGTCGAGTTAATTTGGCAAATGCTACAATCGAGGCAAATTTTTGTTTCGTCGCTATTCCGATAGATGTCGCTACTTTTCAGTAATGTTTTATTAATATTATTTGTTGCTTGCATTGTGCTGCGCGCATCGTAAAAAGGTGTTTACAGCGTTTTAAATGACAGTAAAATATTTCGCATAAATATATTGCACAGAGAATTATAAATTACACATGCCGGCCCGCATAAACCACGTCGTAAAATTGTTTGCGCCGGCATTGACAGCACAAAGGCAGCAAATTAAGTGTCAGTGCGAATAAAGATCACCAAGATCACCGCACAAACAGAGAAAATTACGCCGCAGGCTTTTGTACATTTTCAATGGGTTTACATTTCTTAAATCGCTGTTGTTAACGTTTTCCAAATTGGCTTCTTTTGATCAACGCCAAGTGTAAACCTTGACAACAGATGGCGCCTATGCATAAATTATGACGTCGGGAAATTCTCCGGCTTCCATCATCGAGGGATTGTCTGTGTGTGTGTATGGGAGAATAAAACCGATAAATAAGATTGGCTGCTGCCTTTTTGCATTCAATTTCGCGCGGTAATTGGACCTTTAACGCTTCCGTGAGTGAGAAACGAATTACGCGCAGTGTTCGCTTTATTTTCTTTCACTCCGCGAGCGCTTTTCCCCGAGATGTTTTATCTATTGCCGGGGCCGCATCCTTATCGGCTTCGGGTCTTTGTTGTGCGTCGAATGCACAATCGGGAAACGCATTCGTGTGGAAAATGCGAAAATATGATGCGGGGAAAAGTGCAATTCGCGCAAAAAAATCATCGCAGCCGGTTTAAAATCATTAATAAAACTGCCTAGGCATTAAATATTTAACCTATAAATTATAAAATGACACACCTGGGAACATTTTTATGACATTAATAGTTTAATACACGGCGGCGGCGGCGGCGGCGGAGGCATCGTCTCGCGTTTTAATAAATGAAGCGCGGCGTCCTGCACATCGCGACTCTTTATCGATCAATAACTCTGACTTAATGTCAACCTAACCCGATCCACGATGGATACATCCGACAGCTAACTGATAACGATTATCCGACACGTTTGGAATTCAATTACCTATACATAATATAGTTGCACTAAAATCGGGCGGGTCAACACTGTAAAATCTTTGAAAAATTGAATTGTATTCAATTATGAGTTACAAATGTTCAACTAGTCAAAACTAAAATATTAGAAATGTGAAAGAAACTTTACAAATAAAGCCAAAGTCGGATAAAGTCAGTTCTCAACAGACAAGACAAATAAAAGAGTTGACTTTTTGCGCGCACAGTTTGTGGGAAGATGGCGGAATGACATGACAACGCCCGGAAGACGAGAATTCCGCGGCGAACATTCGTTATCGATATTCGCGCTTCGTTGCCTCCCCATGAGTTATTAGGTGATGTGGCGAGGGCGACCTCTGTCATTCTTTCTATCTCTAAACTGATCCGTGATCTACCACCACCACAAACACTTTCAAACTGTGACACACAACCTCAAGAATTTTATCCGTCATAATTTCGTTGGTGGCTAACGATGTACTGGCATAACGATGCAAACTATGTAAGTGCCACTCGAGCGATATGCAAATTGGGTTCAGTTCAGTGTTTTTTGTGTCTGCGTTGGTATATATAGCAAGCAAGCAGGCAGAAAAAAACGCCGGCATCGTGTTCGGCAGTTTATCATTCGCCAGTGACGCACCCTAAAACCCCATTTCGGTATTTCAGCCAAGGACTGGAGCGCAATTGCGATAAAAAATGCATCGTCTTGCCGAAAACGTACAAACATAACCCAATTTCAACCGTTTGCGCACATGTCAAAATTTCACACGAGCGGAAATAATAACGTGAAAATTGTTTTGGCACCAACATAACCTATTTATAAAATAATACATCAACAGATGGCGCCAGTAACTTCTAAAAAAAACTATTAAATTCATGTTTAAAACATTAATTACGACATCAGCGGTAATATTGTATTGAAATTTCAATTTCAGGCGGCAGTGTTTTTAGTCGTCTCGCACGAGCGCGACAGGAGGTCAATTAAATATGAATCAGACGTTAAGGTTATGAACACGTCAACGCGCTACACGTCCACCATCCACCTTCTGACCGCTCACACACACACAGCCAAACACAACCACACTTCTTCTCATCGTTCGACCACAGCACTTATATAAATATTTCTCATCTATTTTCGTACGTTATCGATTACGTAACGCGCTCGAGCGTTACGTGTGCGAGTTTAACTATAACCTGGTCACTTTAATGTGACAATAAAATAGTTAATTATAGTCTTAAAATACAACCAGTCGTCATGTTGGTAAATTAATTGTGAAACAGGTATTGCAAGGTTGGTTACGCACTCACACACACACACACATTCACATAGAGATGTTTTTGCGGAGCGTTTAGAGCATGTAAATGTTGGTTATGTTAAGGGTAAACCTTTGGAAAAACGTTTTCGGATAGCGCGAAAGGAGCCGGCTGAAAAAGACGTCGACGGGTTCGTCGCGCACACGAAAAACTGGTCGATTTCGCCATCGGCGACAAATGGTAAATATTGACGCTGCTCTTTAAATTGCAGGCAAAAATTCCGATTTTCACACATTACACCCACACACACACATTGATCTGCACATGTACGCACACTTTGGATCACTTTTTAACACAGTTTCTACCTCTAATCAGAGCGATATCTAAAACTACACGGCTAATAAAATGAGTGCAGTGTGAGTGGACGTGAATGTGAATATTTCGAGCATCTAGCAAGCCGACATTGATTTTCATACATAAATCGCTGAAAATAGCCGGAATTCCAGCGCCGAGCGACGTGGATTTTCCCGACTAATTAGGATACGAAACGACGGGTGCTGAGAGATGCAAGCTGATCTAAGTGGAATATAAACTGGGGGACGGAAAGCGAGGTGGTGCTAGAGAAACGTGTGGCGGACGCTTACCTGGTGCGCTGCGGCGGCGATTTTCGCTATTTTTCTAATAAATATGCACCCTTTGAGAAGCACGGTAGCCAACTTAATGTGTTGAAATAGTCCCGAAAACGTGCAACGCCGTACGGCGGTCGATTGCGCAGCATTCGGGGCGCCGACCGAACGTCGGCCTGATATAAATATCGGGCGTCTCCGTGTGCGGCTGCCAATCGCTCGGGCACGGCGCGCGCGGCTCCACCACGCCGCCGCCGAACCGCCGCCGCCATCATCTAACGCCCTCTGCCGCCAGCGGATTGATTTAATTACAACAGCGGCGGCGCTGGCGCCGGCCATATTGATTTTCCCGCCCTTATTTTTATCCCTTCACCAACCACCACATCTAAATGAGTCATAAATTATTTTCTGGTCGACCGTGAACAAGATTCAAACATTTTTTCTACCAGTAACAAAAAACTTTTTAATACTTTTTATATTCTTTGCTACTCAGGAGTTTTTGGTTGTTTTTATGTGATTACGTTGGCATTGTTTTAAGGAAACGTATCACGTAGGTACACAGAGTAATAGATAAGAGAACCGGAAGAACTGATGCAGCAAGAAACAAAATAAAACAATACGAATTAAATTGAAATGGAACGAAATGGAACTGAGATAAAACAAAGAATACATCTTTAGATTATTTTACGTTAACTATAAGGGTATGTAGAACGTGGTTAATATTAATCTCAAAATTAATTTCGTGCTCGTTGACATTATGCCTGCGCGTGGCCGCGGCGTTTTGATACCTTAGCATACCCAAGCGCACCTTGGTAAAGTGCATCGCCGTGTACTCTCGACCTGCGGGTAATAAATATCAACCGGAGGTGGTTTTCGTCCACTCAGCAGCGCGATTTAGTACCGGGCGGACGTTCACAATTTTCGGCAAAAGGTCCACCTACATATATTTCCTATCCTACATACACACCATTCTGATTTTCATTATTCAACATAACCTCGCTTCCCATTTTCTCTCCATCTCCGCGCCAATAAAAATTTATTATATCATAACAAAAGCAAACATTACGAAAACATTGCAACTTGAAACTCATGTGGTAATTGCCTGCGTTTTGTGTTGCGTTGTGTGTTTATTTGTGTGTAATCTGCTCGATGATTTCAATTGCGGCGTTTTCTAACTTTCGTTCGAAATTTCCTCCGCTCGCTGCTTGCGATCGAGAGTGAGTCCATTCGGGAAATTTATACAATGCACGTCTGATGTCCGATACAATGCGCGTCCGGAACACACGACGAGCATACTCACATCGCTTGAATAATACAACAGAGAAACAGCGCCCACCATCGATATCGCCCGCAATTTGTTTATACTTTATGACGCAGAAAACATCAAAGAAAACAATGTGCAGAGTAAAACACAAAGTCGATTGTGATTGCCGAGCGACTTTTATTACACATCCGCTTTTTCCATTCTTCAGAGTTTTCTTTACTTGTTTATCGAGTCGCGGTAGTAGTTTTTAATTAATAACTCTAAGGTTAGTCGGGGAATATCAATATTTTCTGTTGGATACATACAAATGCATCTTTTTGATTTGATTTGATATTTTTAATCAAAGACTTTATATTCTCGAAGTCAAATTTATTTGTGTTGAATGTATAATATAAAAATGAATCGCAAAATCTGTTAATCGCAAAATCTGTGGTAAGCGCATAACCCAACAACACCTAGACCAATTTGGCCAATTCTTTTTTTTAATGTTTGTTAAAGTCCAAGGATGGTTTTTACGGCGAGTAAAATTCGAATAATTGCCGGGAAAACCCTAGAGACAGTCCTTTTCTATTGGATAAAAGTTGGCATTGAGATTCAATCATAGTTATAATTAAATAGTTGAATCGGAGATGGTGCGCTGAAGTGCATTATTATCAATTCTTTATATAATTAATTTTGTTTAAAATAAAATTGCGAATCTCACTGATTAAAAACAAATTACATTTTTATTAAACACTGTAGGGACGAAGTTGCGGGCCAAAAGTAGTAAAACAATATTTTCGTTGAAAAATGTTGAAATTCCCAAAAATCAATGTGTAACAGAAAAAAAAACTTATATTTTCCAAGCTCCGCAACAAAATAGTTTCAAAATCATTAATTAAGTACCTAATAAACAAGAACACAAAATAATTTCTTTAAAAAATGTAGCTAAATAACTTGTTTCAAGTGACTTGCACTTTAACGCTTTGAGTCCGTAAGTCACAGTTCTTTTATAGCACGCGCTTGTTTTGTTTGCTCCTTGCGCTCCGGCTAGCAAGAAAAATTGTTTTTCCTACCAGGATATAAAATGTAGGACATCGGCTGCCCGGTTATCCGGCAGCCAGGCGCGATCAGTTTTATATTAATGATGCGACGAGAATGTGTCGCGGATGCATAATCTATCATTCTCTACCGTCCACAGCATCTACGTGACGCCGAGAGGAATTTATTAAGAACAGAAATTAATATTCATCCCTTTTTGCAGCCAGCGCAGACGAACAAAGACTGACATAGCAACGTTAATGTGATAATTATTAAAAAGTTGACTATGTTAACAAGTTCATTAGTGAAAAAGGCACAGATTAAATGCGCATGTGCGAATAAAATATTGAATTATATAAAGAAGGTACAAAAGTCAAAAGTTGGCTCATTTAATAATTGAGCTGATATTCGACACGAAGGACTGAAAATTAATTACCAATGAAAAGGAGGGTCATTCATTCGTCCTGTATAGTCCTTCATATTCTTCGTTAGCAGCCAATGCATTCTGGGCTTTCGCTTTTCGTTCTCCCTTTCGTTTCTAAATTTCGTTCATAATTGCTTTAAGTATCAGAGTATAAATACATACATACAATTAAAACTCCACCAGGCACCCTTTTATATATCTTCATTAATTCAGCAATTATTATTTTACATCTTCAAAAATATAAAATGAATCGCAAAATCAGTTGGTAAGCGCATAACTCAACAACGCATAGACCAATTTGGCAAATGCTTGATTTTTAAATGTTTGTTAAAGTCCAAGGATGGTTTTTACGGCGGGAAAAATTCGAATAATTGCCGGAAAAACCCTAAAAACATCAATTTTCTATAGGATAAAAGTTGACATTGAGATACAATCATAGTTCTAGTTAAATAGTTGAATCCGAGATGGCGCGCTGATGTGCATTATTAGCAATTCTTTATATAATTAATTTCTTTAAAACAAAATTGCGAATCTTATTGATAGAATTCACACATACTAAGTCAAAAAGCTAGTTTGAAATAATTTTTGTTTAATAGTGATTTCTTTTAAATGTTAAATATTAACTAATAATCGTGATTATTGATTCAATTGAAATTGAAACAATTAACAATGCATAATAATAAAATTTTTATCTGTTTGCAAATTAACTTCTTAAAGCAACATAAATCGTGCAAAATAAACAGTGAAACAAATGTCTTCATTACATAAAAATATGTTGTAAACAATTTGCCATCGATTGTTGCGCGCAGAAATTAAACATAACCGTACTTGACATTTATATAATTGGAATAAAATCGTGACTGCAACGAACACCTGGTTATTATAATCATAATTTATTTATATTAAACATTTTAAATGTTAAATGTACATTGGGTTGCATATATCCCGATAATTTTTAAATTAAAAATCAACAAAATCAAAATGTATTAATCTTCGTGTTTATTTATGTAATACATAAATGTGCTTTGTGGGGGGTAATTCATCGTGCGTGAACGTGTGCAATTGATTACAAGATCAAATTATTAACCATACCGAGGACGCGATCTCGGTCGCATCGCGCGAACTTCGTGCAATAATATCGCACGCGTAAATTAACGAACGGCGCGCGCAGATAAAAGTGAAATATCGCGGCGCAGTTGCGCAACGCTAATGACGCATCCACACACTTTTCTACACTTTTTCAACCATCACATTCTACATTTTATAGCTCGCCGGCTGCGTTTTTTATTTCTTTATATTCTCAGCGCAATTTATAATGTTCGCGTTTTGTGTTACATCTTCGAAAGCATTAAAACCATTAAAAAACTGCGCCCAGAAATGAAGAATCATAAGAAAACTTTTGCGTCGCGAATGCAAATGGAGCAAAATGTACGCATCGATATCAAAAGAGTATCAAGATGGTGTCGCCAGCAGAAGAACATTTGAAACTCGAAAGGTAGATAAGTTTTTTTAAAAAATGAATAAAAAAACAACAACAGAAACAAACCAAGATGTTGCAATGTCTTGAGCGTGGTGGAAGCGCTGCTGATGCTTTTTTCTGAACAACTCTCACTCACATCTTTAAGTAGGTGAACCTGCGCAGCAAACGCGCAGTAACTAGCGTCATTGTTGCGAAATCACGTTCGTCACGCCGACTTTTAATTGAGATAATAATAATTCGCGCATCCGAACCCATATCATCATCGTAACTCACAAACTATACAAACAAAACTCAACAAGGAGCTTAAAACTATCCGTTTTGTTTTTCACTAAAACATTTAACTTATTTCATTATTTTTATTCTAAAATTACTAAAATCATGTTTCCTATGTATATTTGGTTGCATATTTCTTAATTTCGTAACCCGAAATATTTTCAAACATGAACGAGCAATAAATTACTGAATAGATAAATTTAATCAATGATTTAATCACGATTCGTGTGATTAATGAGCGGAAATAAACCGCACATTCGAGTGAACTTCATAAGATCTATTCCGAGCTGGATTATTTGATCTAAAATCGTCCGAAAACACAAAAACTTAATCAAAAATCACAGTTACGCATATAAACCGCGTGGATATAAAAATATCCAGTTTCAGGCATTCATTACAAAATCCATCATTAATTATTTATTTGTTAATGGTCGTCATGCTTCATATTTGTTCGGCCATTAATTAAATTATCCGCCAGAAAACAGTGGAACAATTTAATGAATTCGCGTGCGTAATGCTGTAATTCCTCGCCGGATCGCAGAAGACGGCTAAACGCGTGCGTTTCTTTGAAGCGTTTTGCTACCAGCGCAACGAGAAACTAACCCGTACGATAAAGTTACCGAGCTACCATCTTCTCCAATTTCGATCGCAAACGCGGCCGTACCTTCCAGAGCGCTCCCGTTTGAGTTTAACGAGCAAACTATGCTAATAAATTTCATAATATTCTGTAAAGTACGGGGTACAAACAGCGAAACAGCGATGTTGCGCTCGCTTTGTGACTTTGTTTTCGCATGTTCAAACGAAATGCCACTCTGATTGCTCGGGTTTGCTCATGACATTCAAAATACGACTAAAATGGTTAAAATAATTAATGTTTGAATGAAATAAGCATTGAGATGCATGAAAATTGTTTCGGTGTATATTTGGTTGCCTGACAAATACAATAAAGTTATCAATATCAATAAAAATCAAACACAGATGCACCGATTTTTATTTTTATGTTTGACTAGCTTTTGTCGCAGACTTCGTCCCGGTAGTGTTTAATAAAAATGTAATTCGTTTTTTACTCTCTTGCTCTAGACATAGTATGTGTGAATTCTATCAATAAGATTCGCAATTTTATTGTAAACAAATTAATTATATAAAGAATTGCTAATAATGCGCTTCAGCGCGCCATCTCGGATTCAACTATTTAACTATAACTATGATTGAGTCTCAATGCCAACTTTTATCCTATAGAAAAGGGCTGTCTTTAGGGTTTTCCCGACAATTATTCAAATTTTTCTCGCTGTAAAAGCCATCCTTGGACTTTAACGAACATTTTAAAAAAGAATTGGCCAAATTGGTCCAGGCATTGTTGAGTTATGCGCTTACCAACAGATTTTGCGATTCATTTTTATATCATAGATTTGTTACCCAGAATAAAAATAACCATTAAAACGTCAGAAAATATCTGAATTTTCTTACTAAGGTTAAGTTATCAACGCAACTCGTTCAATTCTTATACACTTCAATAAATCAGAATTACATGAATTTCAATGTTATCAATAAAAAAATTAATGTATTTCACTAAAAAAATGACTCAATAATTAATTTAACATGACATTTATTGATGAGCAAGTATAAAGTTCACCTAGTCAGCAATATCTAAAATAAAGTAAGAGGTGATTTGTCTCAATTTGTACAAATTCGCCGGATTTCGGTAGGTTGAGGTTCGACGCAATTCGATTTCGTTGCGCGAACTTTCTTGTCTTTGCAACTGTTGCTTTCATCGTAACTTTCATGCCAAATCTGCTATATATGTCCGTATATATTTTCGGATGGTCGGCCAATTTGCTCGTGTCACTTTCATCACACACGCTTGTAAATTCACCCATAACACAGCCGTAACATCCGCAAAAATGATCGTTTACTTTATTACGTTCTGATCAATTTATTAATCCCGCGAAGGAGCGCGCAACATGCCGTAATTTATGTTACACGATTTTTGCATACTTAAACCATCGCTGTATAAGGATTATGGAGAGTGATATTCAAAAGTACAAAAGTCAAAAATTTATATTTGGAATATTATCGTTTTTTTTTCGGATAGCGACAACATTTGTAGCATTAGATTGGCGCTGGTTGAATATTAGAAAGTTCCGTTCGATTTTTGAGTGCATGGACATGAAAATACGGCGATTATGTAAACTGGTTCGACAAGATCATTGTCACAACTCAACGTAATTTAATATTTATCCGAATTTCTAATTTCACTAAAAATTATAACTTTTTTTAATAAAAAATGTATTATATTAATAATGGACAAATATTACATTTCAAACTTGCTAAAATGTATTATTTTTTACTTGGAAACTAAAAACTTTTAATTAAATTTTACCATCGAAACATTTTATAATTAAAATCGAGGTGATGTTCTTTTAAAGTGAAAAATGTTTTATTTAATGATTTAAATAGTTTGAAACATATTGCAGGTCTTTAGCTAAGTATTTAGTCCGTATTCACATTACTATCTCGTCGTCATTATGAAACATTTGAATAGCTCTGAGTGTGTTTAATAAACTTGGGTATTAATCAACAGTAATTACAGTACATTCATAATACCCGCTAAAGTCGCTGGCAGTAAAGCGCGCGCGTTATATTATGCAGGTACATTCGTATTCCCGCATTTCGTAGGACTCAAACTCCTAATTTCGTTTTAGAGTTTACACAAACTAATAGCGACTAAAGACCACTAACGAGTGTGCGATATAACAAGATTTCAAATAATCACATACAAAATAAAATAATGCATTATTTGTCTTTCACTTGGTCGTTGCCGTTCTTGCGGTCTCGCGAAGAATACGAAGAGAAGGGATCTCAAAGTCGCGCTCAATGCTTTACTTAGCGCTGGCGCTGGCCGCGCGCACCATATTCGACTCGGCGCATCGCCGACGAGCGCGTGCGTCCAGTGCTTAAGTCAAACATCGACGCATAACAACACCAAGTGCGACCAAGAGACGCAGAAAAACACGACACGAACGCAACTATAACTGAACTTGCTGATACCCGAGAAGAAGTCTCGCAAAGTGCGTTCGCTTACGCGGCACGACGTTGCTCGCGGTCAGTGATTGTGCGCGGTGATTGCCGACAAGATGCCGCCGCCATCAACGGTTACCAACATACTCTTTATCTGTTTCATAGGTGAGCAAAAATAATTTTAATTTTTGATTTCCAAATAATTTTTTGAAGTTTTTAAATTATTTTTTATTTTAAAAAAATTATTGAATTATTTTATTGATGTGTAAAACTTGTTTAAAAAGTTGTGTAAACTTTCATTAAAATTGGTGAAAGTGATATGCGCAAGTGACATTTCCGGATGTTGGATGTTGAATGTTGCTGAATGATGCTGTATTGATAAAATCTCAGAGGCGAGCGCGTCGCGACATTAATTAAATAAACGCGGCTATGCAAATTGTTACCGATTTCTTCCACTTCCTGGCTGAATGCATACATTTCTATAAATGCATTTGAAAATAATGAAAACTAGAGCACATCTTTATTAAATAAACAATATTTTAAACATTCGATTAAATTTAACCTTCATTGCTGTTTTGGTCTTTGGAATATGTTTGGAAATAGCAAAACTATGTTAAATCTTGAATATTGACATTTAAAGAACATGCCGGCGTGCATTTATGATATTTTTATGCAATTAATGCTAATTAAGATTAAGACTATGTGTGCAAAACGTTCGCCACGTCGCGTGTGCTTGTCCTTCTGGCATGCACCGCTGAATTAATTAGCGCGCGGTGCACAAAGCGCGAAGCAGGCACGAATCGCCAATTGCGCGACGCATAATTCGCATAATTGCCCCACATCTAAGCCACATTCATGCATATGGCTTTAATATACACATTCAATTTACGTTTGGATAATAAAAGTAATGATCAAAATAAAGCAAATTGTTTTGAAGCAAGAAAAATCTTAGAAAAATCATAAAATGCCAAAAGAAAAAAACAAAATTTTACAACTGTTGAAGAAAATTATTAAATAATTTTATCACAACAAAAATGTAATTTATAAAACTTTATAAATTAAATTTTGGAGAAATCATTATTACGAGTCTCTTAATTTTTGTGACAAATTTATTCGTCAGCAAAAAAAAAATATTTGAAAAGAAATTTAATGAATATTTTTATTAGCCGTGTTTTCCCAAGATTATTCTCCCATCGATTGCACATCTGCGCTGGCACGAGTTGAAAAATCGAGAGTAATCGAGAAGAAAATGTGCAAATTACCGCTTGTCATTCACAATACTGCGCGTGAAGACGTCTTCGCCTTCGACCTCTTGAACGCCGAAGTTTTGAGCGGCGCGCATAATAGTTTTTAATTGGATTCGGCCCCGCCGAAGAAGTTTTATCAGTCCCGGCGAACTTTTCCCGGGCGAAAAACTCCAACTCGTCCGATCCTCAAGTGTCGATGTTTTCAACATTCAATTTACACAGCAAAAATTAAATAAATTTATGATTTAAAATCAGAATAAAAAAATTAATCAGACAAAAAATTAAAAAAAAAAAAAAAAATGATGGTAGATTATTATTAGTTTATAACAAGGTTAAATATTAATAGAATTTATTATGTAGTATGAACGCTAACATCTCGATTTATCTCGATTTGAGTTAAGTGTTGAGTGAATATTTTTATTTTAATGGGAGATGTTAAGGAATCGAGCATGAAGACTGCACGTTTAACCTTGTCCGTAATTATTTTCACTTTTAAATAAAACCATAAATGAAAAAAATAAACATTCACATAAAAAAAAAACTAATTATTTCAAAATATCTCATGAAACATGAAAACAAATTTATATTTACTGTTTTTACGAACAAATAAACTAAAATAAAATAAAATATAAAAAATTCATGCAGAAAAAATGATTTCTTTCTAAATTTTAATAAACACATTGAATATATTGATTAATTACTAGTTTTCGTTAATTTTCTTTAATTTAATACTATAACGTTATGCTAAATGAATAAATGCATCAGTGGCCGATGCTAAAAATCTAAATTTTCCGTTCTAATAGCCACCAACCAGCTACAAACATTCTTCGCGCATTTACTCGCGATACTATAATCATAATAATAAATATCTAGCAATCACCGAGTCAAATACCATCCTTGCAAGAAATTAATACTTTTTACTTACATGAATCTCTTTATTTCAAGCAATATTTCTTCATTTTTAAAGTGCGTTTTATGCGTTTAATTGTTTACGCAGTAAAATCGTTTCGAGTTCATGTGACTTAAGTCGTTATAACGCTAACGGGTTCCAACGTTGTCCATTCCCTGTCTCTGCATGACCTTGTCAACTAAATTCACTCGGCAAATCTAGTTCGAAGAGTGATCGTAAATTGCAATCACAGAAGCAATTTAAATATTTTATATTTTATCATGCATTGGAAATCGAACTATAACAATATTTCGTGTTTTATTTGCGTTTTTACCATTGATTGCAAAACTAAATTTTTAACGATATTTACATATCGCATGATTGATTTAGAAATGCCGGTGTTTTGTGATTTGAAATTGTTCGAATTCGTTTTCACGGCGTGCGCGCGCGCGCTCTCGGCATCCGGCTTAATCGAATTCATGCAGATAAACAGATTAAAAAGTTAAACAGTTTTACAATATCGACAGCGCTCGGAATGAAAAAGAGATAAAATAGAAAGTAACCGTGATCGAGATGAGTGACCGCCTTGAATAACAAACAGAAAAAAATAAGATTAACAACGAAAAACTTAAAACTATATCAAACTAATGGATATAGCAACGTATCAAATTGCGATGCGATTCGATCTTAATCATACCGAGATGATCAATTCAATGGAATTCGATTTAGGTAGCAAGAAAGTTGTGCTTTAATTTCGGGGCGTGAAATTGTAACAAAACGCTGCTCATGTCATACATCTACACTAATAATAATTCTAGATCATAGATACTTATACTTTGTGAAAGTCGCAGTGATTAAATGGAGGATGTTCCAATTTATTTGATTTTAACCTGCAATTGCCACTTTCATCTTTCAACTGTCTCCAAATCAAAATATTGATAGCGCTTTTATTTCACTCCAGATAATAATTAATTTTTTGTGATTAATTGGTGTAATTAAATGATTCGGCTGACCCAGTTCGTAATAATCTAAATTCGCTAATAAAAAACGCATTAAACGCAATTAATCGCTTGTCGCTGACGAATTAATCCGGCGATCAGATTAAGCCTAGATAGATCAATCAGATGATGTTGTTGTTTTTTTTTTCTCCAAAGTCAAAATATATTTATTTATGAATGCTGAATACAAATTTGTAATTTGTTCCGCAATAATTAACACATCAACTCATTAAATAAGTTAAAACACCGCGAATTACCGCATTACCGCACGTATTAAACAATCGCGTGAAGTTGATTCAGCGTTAATAAGTTGATTAGAATAGATTTGCGATTCGTACAAAGTGTGTTTACCGGCCATGCGGTTAAAATCAGCGCGCAGCGCACACACAAATCATCGTAATAACTAAACTAATTGTAAGCTCCAGTTAATTCGGGCCGAATCTAATGCGCGCTCGTCGATTACACGGCCTTTATATCGTCTAACCCGGATTCGCATGCGCATTTTGTTTCGATTTGAGGCGCGCTCCATCGAACAATTGCTACGGATCAATATTTACACGCAAAATCAATCAATTCTTACACTTTTTCGTACTTTAGAAACAAATTTTCCAAAAGAAAAAAAAAATTCTCAAGTTCTACTTATAAACGAGATCCATACCATTTTAATTCCTTGTATTTAAATTAATTTAATTAATTACTGAGCTAATTGCAGTGAAATGTGTGAAAGTATTAATTTCTTTTTAAACGCTACATTTTCCAATTTTATTTCAAGTATTTATAATTTTTTCTAAATGCATTTGCATGTTTACTAATGGCGTCCCCGCGTAAAATGTCTAACGGCATGCGCATTCTTTCCATCTTGAATTTTAATAACCAAACGTCCGAGTCAATCTTTAGCGACTCGGTCTCGGTCCACTCTTCGACCCAGACTCGAAACGCAACCATTCGCCTGGCATTAGTTTTAATTAATTCACGCTTGTTTGGCGTAACGCCATTCCTCGCGCGTAATTAATGCGATATTAATTTCGTGTCCGAGTTGATAACCACTACCAAAACAAGCAGACGAGAAAATGGTAATTTCGTGGCGCTAGTTGAGTCAAACCCCGTTAAGTGTGGTCAACGTGGCGCCCCAAAACTGACCACGGTTACATGTATAATATAGATATGAATTGTTTAAGTCCAAGGATGGCTTTTACGACGAGAAAAATTTGGATAATTGCCGGGAAAACCCCAAAAACAGCCCTTTTCTATAGGATAAAAGGCATTAAGATTCAATCATAGTTTTCGTTAAATAGTTGAATCCGAGATGGCGCGCTGAAGTGCATTATTAGCAATTCTTTATATAATTAATTTCTTTAAAATAAAATTGCGAATCTTATTGATTGAATTGACACATACTATATCTAGAACAAGAGAGTAAAAACGAATTACATTTCATTAAACACTACCGGGACTATATCGCGGGCAAAAGCTAGTAATAATAATAATAACAGATGTATGACCTTGGAATAAGACAAATTTATTTTCTTACAGGTTTGAGCAGTATTGAAGTAAATGGCGCGCCGTATTTGGGAAAATTTTTGGGCAAACTGACCGAATTGCATCATGGAGTTTCCGGTGAGGTGTACGCCGTGGACGCGCGCACCCTTCACATCAAGGACTTTACCTACGACGGACAAGGACCAGGTAAGACTCTTTAGCAAACTATTTCCAGCTTGCTTTGAGAGTTTGCGCCGCAAGTTTCCCGAGCGTATCCCGGTGAAATTCAGCAGTTTAGGAGCGAAATCATCTTCAATGGCAAAGTGTAGAATATAGAATGTACCAAGTACGTGGTTGCAGATGAGGTAGAATTTGATAGGAAAGGGAAAACTTACTAAGCAAACAAACCTGGCAGCCAAAGGACGAGTCGCGCTGGAAGTTTGTAATTTGTGTCAGGCTAGCAAGACTGATGATGTCTTATTAAAAGAGGTTATTCAAAGAACCCAAACACATAGCAAAGGAACAAAACTGAATTATTTAAATCTTGACCTTTGTGAAATCTTTTCTCGGCGCGCTTTAAATTCAATTTTATTTTCAATTGATGCTTTGCCCCAAGGGCAGTAGCGTTTGTTTATGTTTGGTGTGTATGTAAGCTGGGTGTTTGGAACGTTTGCAGCGGCGTACTTCTTCGCCGGAAGTTCGCGCGCGCCCGGAAACACTGGATTCCGCATTCGCGACGAGAACGGCAGTCCGGACGTGCTCCGACGCTACCGAAAAGAAGGTGTCACTATCACACTACCCGAGGGCAAGAGTCTCAACAACATAAAGTGGTTCTCTGTATGGTGTGAAGAGTATGAGGTAAGAAAAACCCTTTGATATTTTATCCAAAACTAATTGAATTCGAAAAGTACCCATGGAAAGATTTATAGACACGCATTTTCACGGAATTAATGCTATCATAAATTATGAAACACTTAAACTAAAAGAAAATGCAGAAATAATGGTGGTAATAAATAATTTTATCCTACAGCTGGAAAATATTACTCACATTGTTTGTTTTGTTCGGTTTCTTTCACAAAAACAAAAATAAAAATAAAACAATGTTATCTCCGGATGAATTAAGATTTCAACGGAATATCATAATTTTCCTCATAATTACGAGGACGTGTTCTCAACGCCAGCATCACTTGAATCGTGTGTTTAATTGTCATGTCTACAAGCATACAATTTAGCCACTAATGAGCTCTCTGCTCCGTACACAGTTTTCAACAGATGTCATTTACGCATCTACTCAATTCTAGGTTAACTTCGGCGATGTGAAAATTCCAAAAAACTTCGATTACCCGCGCCCGCAAAAAATTGACGGGTTGCGGGGTGTACACAATGTCAATTCCGATAACATCGTCATCGTTGATGCGCAAACCCTGCTGGTACCGAGTCTTTCCTACGATGGTGAAGCACCAGGTGAGTATCTTCCTCAATTATCTCAAAATATTTTATGTGGTGTAAATAATTCCGAATTTATACGATACAATGACAAAGCACGCATTAGATTTACCAACAGACGAAAAAAAAAGTAGTGGTTGACTAGCGTATTTTGTTGTGTGTAACCAACCCTCTAATTCCCCGCACGCTGGCGGCGTGTAGATAAAAATGCGTGCGCGTTTGATGGATGGCAACTGGTAACAGCACACCGCCGCCGCTGATCGAAAAAGCGAAAACGAATATACGCGTTTAGTTTTTTTCCGGTGTGCGGCAGCGAAAACTCGTTACGCTTCGAGCGCGCATCGAAATATGTTGGCTACATACATAAATGCACATAACGCGCGTATAAATTACGCTCAATCGTCCGAAACGAACCGGATAAATGATGTACTTCCGTTTTCATCATCATTTGATTATATTTTCACCATTTTCAACCACAAAAATGCCTAAAATAATAAGATTAACACAAAAGTCTAGCATTGGTATGAATGTGAATGAGAAAGGTATTTATCGATTTCGATTGACTCGCTTCGCACTTCATATCTCACCCTCACTTGGCAATCTCAAAGGAGCATCCGACTGCTCAAAGTGCCAGATGCATGCATTCGACATGCCTTTGTGGGACTCATCCCAGCAATGAGTCGATAACTCAATAAAGTGGGGTTGCTCCACGGCGCGCCCGTTTTCCGGTCTTCCGGTTTTCCTATTTCGAGCATATTTCTATTTTCTAGTCGTCCACGAATGCAATATTCTCTTGTCTTGCATTCCTATATTCTTATAACCGTTCTCTTTTTTTTCTCTTCATCTTTTCCGTCGACATATCAACTTGTACGAGTATTTTTGATTTGCTGCGATGCGTCGATTCCGGGCCGCGCTTCCTTTATAATTCAAGTACGCGGAGATCGAGTGGTGCAAAAGGCAAAGCGTTGTCTTTTCTCAATTTCCTCTCGCGTGTCATAAACATCGTCAAACATTTCTATTCCGCACGTCAGCTTAATTTCCGCATGTGGGTCTCACCCAAATAGGAAAAAATCTTTACTTATTTATTTTTTTGCTTCGTATAATAGATGCAAAATTCTGGGTCGGCAGAGGACCGAAACCGTCCCCGCAAGGGGTGCGCGTGCCTGATGAAAACGGCAAAGAGATCCCCTTGCGGCGTTACGATCGTAAGACGGTCGTGTTGACGTTGCCCGGCGACCTCACCGTGTTCGACATCGGACACTTTGGCATCTGGTGCGAGGCGTTCACCGTCGACTTTGGCCAC
This sequence comes from Dalotia coriaria, assembly GCF_025399875.1. Classification (NCBI taxonomy): domain Eukaryota; kingdom Metazoa; phylum Arthropoda; class Insecta; order Coleoptera; family Staphylinidae; genus Dalotia; species Dalotia coriaria. Next base: position 10,839,401 of record NW_027045445.1, read on the forward strand.
GTGCAAATTCCGCAGGACCTCAACGTGCCGCCGTCGCTGAAAATGCTTGGCGTCAGTCCGCAGGTATGTGTCTCACACCCACATCAACACCTAATACTATCTCATAAAACATACCAAGTGTTTTAATCATTCGAAATCTTTTCAACTTTTAACTTTAAACATGTTGTATATATAATTTCTAAATATTTGTTGGATCATTTCTTTTTCTATTAATATTTATTAAAACATAGTGTATATATAAATAGATCGTGACCGTGTCGAATTTTTCGCTAAACCGTCGTCGGCATTCCGGTCGTGCGAGATGTGAGAGACCCAGCGGTGGTGCATGCCGCCACGTACTGTCCATTGTAAATTTAATAACGCCATCATCGCGTTATATGAGATCGGCAAATTGGCGCGACACGCGCGCACGACCCCCCTGCATACCGCCGGATGGCAGTTCATAATTAATTTCGTGAGTGTTTCAAAATGCATACGGATTATGCGTCATGAGCTCAAGCCAAACACAAAAAAACCAAACGCGATTTAATGTTAATGCCACTCTTTCAAGTATCTCCCCCGACTAGCAAGTAAAAGTAAAAGTTCTTTCTGTTGTTGCAGAAGCGACCTAGCGACTATCCAAGCGTCATCAACGCGCATGCGCAGTCGCAGTCGCAACCGCAGCGACAGCAAGTACAACAGCATGTCGGGGGCAGAGTGGACGCGACCACCTATCGGCCGCCGTCACACGCCGCTCTCTTCGCGCAGCGTCGTGCCGACCAGCTGAATTTTAACCCTAATCCCCCACAACAGCAGCAACAACAACAATCGCCGCAGGCGTTCGCACAAAATGGCCGACACGATGTGGTTAATCGCGACATCTACAGTCGTAATCACGCGCTCAACGCTATACCAAACGAGAATGCTATCGCGCACGCGCAATACCAACATCAACATAACCTTCAAAACATACAAAACTTACAAAATGTACAAAACAATCAGCAACAATATCATCAACAATTCAGACCCATTTTTGACGTGCAATATCAACCCCAACAACAACAACAACAACAATTTCAACAACAACAACATCAACCACAACCTAACCTCAATAATATATACCTGAATGAAAATTATTTGCGTAGGCCAGTTCCCTATACGCCTTTTAATCAAATCGCGCAACAGCAACAGCAGCAACCCTTGTCACAACCACAAATTCAAAATCGTAGTTTTCAAACAAACTACTATCAAATTGCACCAAACGCGAACAATTATCGACAATTCGGCTAAACATTTGGCTTGAGGCTCTTAAAATACGTAGCAAATTAGCTTTCTCATCACGTATTTATTTCTAAGTTTAACCTCTTTCACACTACAGGGTGTTGTTTTGAAATTTTCGGTTAACTTGTAGAAATTGTGTAAATTTTTTGTATATTTTTGTAAATACGTACCTGTACTCCTAACCAGTATGTATACTTAATTTATGGCCAGTGCATTAATTTTTTTTACCTAGAATTAATAAAAATTGCTTTATTTTCAAACAAAAACGAACATAACCCTCGTAATTTCATTAGAGATATTGCATAGACTTGTGGTTCTCGCTCCTTTCAGCAGTTCATTAGTGCGCCCCGAAAGTTGTAATTAATAGTCTCGGCGAACGGATTAACGCCGAATTAGCGCAATATTAATTAGAAATTTATAATCGCTAAACTAATCAATCCAGCCGGCAAATTGCCTCGTGTTTGTTTGCCTCTAATCATCTTCCACGTTATACAAGGTGCGACAGTAGTGTGTTGTATTAAAGAACGCGGAAATCAGCTGAGAATGTCGAGAGTTAAGCAAAGGTTAAGAGTTGAAAGATTTCGAATTTGGTTATGTAATTATGTTATGATTTATTGTTTGTTTGATTGCAGTCGAAGCTCAACTGTGAGGTGCTACACGACGACTTGGCATTTGAAGTGCGTTGGGCGGTCGCAGGCGACAGCATTGTGTTGCAACTGGTTGCAAAATTAGGTGAGTCTCTTAATGATAGGTGTGTGACATTTTTTCCGAGCGACATTAGCCGAACAAAACCAACAAGAATGAATTTGTTCTAAATCACTAATGGTATGCAACTTGTTTTGCACATTGATCATTTTAATTTCACCATAACCTCGTAAAAAAGCAATTAGGCGCGCTGTTTGTAGAAAAATATTTGGTATAATTAATGCCGACACCTACACGGCGCGAAGAAATAAACAATAAACAATGGGATATTATGACAAACGATGATGACACAATCGTTATTATGCAGACATGCAGAAATTGATTTCACATTATTGTCTGTCTATTAACCTCAAAATGGAGAGACGTCTAAACGTTCGCCAATTATAATAGCATACAAATCGCACTTATGTAAATGCCACCGTGTCGAATGGGCGAAAAATCGATAAAAAATATTAATGATGCATGCGCCAATATAGGCGAATGGATGGCGTATGGAGAAATATCTCGAAAACGAAAGTAAAAAATGCACACTTTCTCCGCCGCCCGGTTCATTGCCCTTCAAAACTGGAACCCACATGTTGCACATACAGGATGTTGAATAATATTCTATCCTAGTTCAAACCAAAAAATCAATTTCAATAGAACAGTTTTCTTATGGATATTTTTTATGTTTTATTTGTTTTTGTTGTTATTATTAGGAATAATAGCAGATGGAGTATTGGTTGCGTTATTGCTGTGATTTGTTGCGAGCGCCCCGAAAGAAAAGTGAAACTTTGCGCCATTATGTTGCGCGTTCGCAAGATGGAATGATAGATAATTGCGAGCTGACATTATTTATTACCGCACGGCCGGCATGCAAGCGATCGGCATCCAAGATGGCTGTTACGCGACCGATAGGAAACGGTTAATTTTACAATTTCTGCGATTCACTAATCGCATACGTAACTAATTCGAAAATTGCTCGGCACATGCGAAAAGGTCAAATCGAGTCATAAAATAAAAACGTCGGAATTTATATTCATGATTCTGATGCGATTAGATGGCTTTCGGTTGGTTATATGCATCATTAAATTTTATGCATTTTTTTTTCTTGTAGAAAATCGCGAATACATGTCCTTCGGTATTTCTGGGGACGAGGGCAGAAGCCAGATGGTCGGCGGCGACGTTGTGGTTGCGTGGGTCGACAAGGAAACGCTGAAAGGCTACGCTGAGGATTACTACTTAGAGGCAAAGTCGCAGTGCTCGGGTCCACGGGGATCTTGTCCCGATGCCAAATTAGCGGTAAGCACCAATTAAATTGATTGCTCCCAACCCGATCCAACGACAGCCAGCGACATTCAATCCCTATACATTCCAATTAATTTGCCTCCGCAAAGAGTCTTTAAAAAATCCGATCAGGAATTTGCGCTGCCATTATTTTTTATTTGCTGCTTTCAGGACAATTCCAATAACATTCGTTTGCTTAACGCTGCAATGGTTAACGGTTATTCAATTGTAACCTATCAACGACCTTTACGACCAGCGGATACCTACGATAAAGCAATCTTTACCAATCACTCGCAACCTGTAATTTGGGCCATTGGACCACTAAATCAACGCGATGAAGTGTCATTCCATAGCCAATACAACAAAAAGGATAAGATTATTGATTTCGGAAGAGCTGCCAAGTGGAATTGTCCCATGCCTGAAGGGGATCAACCTTCCATGAAACCAGTCACGGCTAGACCGGTACAAGCCGCGTATGTTGCTGATGAAGAAGAGAGAATACCTGCAACACCACCACCAACACCAGCTCCTACTAGGACACGAGGTCGTACTCCTGAACGTAGAGGTGGTTCAAACAGAGGTTCCCCTGCTCAGCAAATAGACAACGAAAGAAGTCAATCATCCCAAACGACAACAAGACAAAGAGGTACTCCTAATAGAGGTGCAAGCCGTGCTTCTACAAGACCACCAGCTACACCTGCGCCAGTATCAAATCGTAACGCATGGGTAATTCCACCAATTCAATGTGATGAACCTGATGATGGTGTTTTCTACGCCCAGATGGGTCCTACCGGCGGCAAACATGGATACCCAGCAATTACTGGTCATGTTGGCTGGGGTATCTGTTGGTATATCAACGGACTCCTCATTCCGGAAATCAATGTGGTTCGTGGTAAAACCTATACCTTTGTGGTAGAAGGTGGACATAACCCGGAAACACCCGCTAATTATCATCCGTTCTATATCACTGATGATCCAATTGGAGGATATGAATATAAAACTATTGAAGAACGACAGAATGTCACCATTTTTGCAGGCGCAGGTCAAGCTAAAGACGGAACTGTGCAACCTACTGGAATAGGGCGCCTCTGTCATTGGACCCATCAAGGTGAATCCGAAGCAGATGATTTTGATTCATTCGGAGCATACCAACGTACTCTAGAATTGAGATGTGATAAAGGTGAACCTGGAGTTATTCAATGGACACCTGATAAGGACACCCCTGACACAGTCTACTATCAATGTTTCACACATAGATATCTTGGATGGAAGATTAATGTTTTGGACTCTTGTGAAATCTCGAAAGCCGCTAGTGAAATTCATGAAACAGTAGTTGCTCCCGATTCTGAGGTTGATGCTGAAGGACCAAAAGATGACTTAGCCGATAGTCCTTCAATTCGAGTAGAGACCAGAGTAAAACCCAACAATTTGGAAGATGTTTTAAACAAAAACGAGCAGATTATTTATGAGAAAGACACCGTAGAAATAGTGAAACCTGTTGTGGAAGAGGAAGTAATCAGTGAGACTACTCCAAGAATTGATAAAACTATTCAAGAACTCCCAGATGTAGAAAAAAAGTTTACTTTTCGTTCAGATAGCAGAAAGAACCTTACTTTAATACCTGGATCTCTTGGTCCTCATGGACCTCCAAGAATACCTTTTGGTCTGGGTCCACAGATTATGCCAATGGGAAAAGTTGTTCTACGTCGACCATCTGTACATCACCAAACTGTAATGGCGTCAATGCCTCGTCCCACATACGTAAAACATCGCAGACCTACCATGTTCGTGAAGAAACCCATCTACAGACCTTATATGAAAGCTCCAATCAGTCGGCCTTGGATGGGACCTCCAATGAAGTATGAAAAACCTTTGATATTCTCAATGCCACCACCCGGGGCAATGATTAGTCGTCAGCCAGTACATCCTCCAATTCCCATGCATCCACCTCACAATGTAATCATCATGAAACCCCAAAATAAACCAATAGTAACATCACGCATGCCAGAACCACAAAAACTGAACGCCGAACCGAATGTGGAAGTATCCAAACCTCAACCTTCAACAGAACGATCCGAGACAATTTCGTTCAATGAGAAACCTATCAATGTGCAAGCACAACAATCAGCACCTTCAGAAAAACACTATAAAACCATACTTATTCCAATGAAACAAGCAATTAACACTGGTTTTGACCCATCTTCTGTGGTAATCGAAAGTGGATTCAAACCCATTATCTCCAAAGACATTGAATCCCGCGTGGGTCAAGTTGACGGACCAGAAATTGAGATTGAAAGTGAAGCGGGTGTTATTGATGAAACCCAAGCAAGCGTAAACTCCGAAACAAATAAAGAACCCACTGCCCAGGCTACGGAATACTTCGAACCAATGTTCATACCTTCACCAACTATCGACATGAAGAAGGCTTTGAAGAAAAAAATCTACGCTTATAATAAAATGATGAACGCTGCCAGGAGGTCAACTCACTACGGTCGCGAGTATGAATTTGACTTGGAAGAACCTGCAGGAGCTGCTAATGAACGAGTAGATGCCTACTACCTTCCTCCTGATACACGACGCTCCAAACCAATCGAACGTCCACGTCACCGAAGCAATATTGACATGGCCCCTGGAACAGTTATCACCTTTGATGGCAGAAAAGTATCAGGTGCAAGTCTCACCGCTCGTGGTGGACCAGTTGTATCCCTCACAAGCAGATCCAGTAAGGGTGCTGAACTTTTAAGACATCCACAATCAGCCCCTTTTAAGGGGGATCTGCCTCCGCTTAACCTCAAAGTTGATCTGAACGCCCCACAACTGCAAAGCAGATCGTTGAATAGGGAACTTGACCTCCCTGCTGGGTCAATCAAGCAGACCATCACCCTGAGGGAATTACACCCTTCACAGGAAGATGAACTTGTGCCGCTAGGGGTTAGCGGAGAAGAGAGGAGCAAAGCAAGAAAGAAGAGAGCCGCGCATCATACGGAAGAACACACCGCCCAACAAGAACAAGAGAGGAAAGATAAAGAGAAAAAAGAGAAGAGTGCAGCCAGCAGTGTACAAATAACAATGAGCGCAATTCTAGTATGTCTAGTATTTCAACATTTTGTTTAGATGTGAAGAATGAGTATGATAAGTAAAATATGACTAAAGTTAAGTATTTAAAAGCTTCTAAGCTGATAAATTTTTTCGAAAATTGACAGATTTTTATACATGTTGTTTATTTTTACGTGTTTTTTGTGTGTATATAAAGCGGAACCTCGAAATAAAATATTGTTAAACTAAGGACCCCCTTGCGACTTCGTCGGAAACCTTATCGTATCACCCTTGCGCCTAAACAACATCGTAACTAACACGCATGTCTTCCCCCACCACTTTTCGCAGGTTAACCGCAGGTATAAAAGGACAACGCGTAATCGTGCCTGAATACTCCGTCAGTTACTATTAATATACTATTTCTGCTGTACTATGAGCAAAGAGTGCGGCATATTGTATACTAAGTTGCCTATATTACAACTTCATCTCAGCATCTAACTTGACATTTGCAGTCTGCATTGCTTAATAACGCAAAAAAATACGGAAACGTAACGCCGTCGAATATTTAAATAATTTCTACTAAATACACACATTTTCTAGTTTAATTATTTTTTGCAAGGTCAATATTTTACTACTCGTGATTGGAATTTATTTCGGTTTCACTTCCGCCTCTGCTCAGACTAGAAACTCAGACAAAGCAGACTATGATTGACGTTTGTGCCAAAAAAAAACACACAAAACCACAAATCCAGATCACAAAATTCCATCCAGCGCAAAATATAAATAATAGCAAAACCAAATTAACTAATATTACATTAGTTAAATTATTTCAACGATTATGCCATTGTTGAATAATTATTTAAATACTTAAATTGAGCTAACTTACGGAAGGTCATGAATAAATGCATGACGTAAGTTATAATCACAAAGGTGATTTACCTTGTAGCAAAAACTAACGAAACCAAAAGCCAATGAACAATTTTCGACGGTACGTACTTATATTTCTTGGATATTCGTCAGGTTCAAGTTCAATACACACGCAAAAATAATTTTGTAATAAATATGCTGTTTTCATTCATGGCCTGATGACACCAAAAAACATATAATCTATAAATGGTGTATGTTCGCATTACTTGACATTAATTAACACACAACCAATAGGTACTTAGATCTGTGAAGGATGATTCACTTTTACTAGATAGATACATCAGAGACTAAAATTGAATAAGTTTAATTTAATTAGATCAATAGAGCAATGTTTACGCACGTTTTACGCATGTTAAATGCACATAAAATGCATCCAACAAGGTCAATCGCATTTTTTCAACTATTTCTATATTCTATTGCATTTGCAGTGCACTTGAATGATACAAGATATAAGTAATGAATTTTTATCTCGTAGTTAAGCCATTAATTAGCTTGTTTTTCACAATATACATAGCACATTGTATAAGTGGCATTAGAAATAAACTCTTTTTCATGCTATTATTCATTAACAAATGTAAATATATATGTATGTGAACACGTCGTTCGTGTACGCTTCGTTAGTAATTCGATATTTATAGAATTTCTTTAATTGTTGCTCGTTATAGAATTACTTACGAAGGACTTTTTGAAGGTTTGGTGGTAAGATCATTCTGAATGTAGGTTATTTATTTGTTTTCTTCCACAATTAATCCTTCAAAGCATAGAAATTAAATGTGACAGAAGGAAAAACAGGCAGAGTGTAATACCTTCAAATAGAATACTATGTTTTATGCAATAATGACTTAAGTAACTTTATTAGACGCATAACCAAAAAGATATGTAGCTTTTACCCGCGATTTCGTCCCGGTAGTGTTTCATAAAATGTAATTCGTTTTTACTCTCTTCTTCTACACATAGTATGTGTCAATTCTTTCAATAAGATTCGCAATTTTATTTTTAAAAAATTAATTAGGTATATGAAGAACTAGCTTTAACCCGCGACTTCGCTCGCGTTGAATCCATCAAATAAATATTAGAAATCATTATACATAGTTGAAACGGATTGATAGAAAGAATGTATATTTCACTGCTTGGCTAGGATTGTCTATGTGAAAAAATTACTACATGCAATAAAGTTTTAAATTTTAGATGGAATGCTAGATGGCGTTAAAGTAGTCAATTAGCCAGATGTAGAGGTATTGTTGGCTAAACAATTTCTTTATTTTATTTAAAAAATAATTTTTTTTATTAAATAAAAAAGTAGCCTATAACTATTCCGGGACCATGGGGGACCACTAAGAATATGTGTACGGATTTGATGTTGACGTAGCTGTCGGTAATACAGTGTGATGGTACTATAGTACTTAGGTGTGAGCTTCATTGCTGGAATGCGAGATGGCGTTAAAGTAGTCAAATAACCAGATGCAGAGGTGTTAGTGACTAAACAATTTCTTTATTTTAATTTAAAAAATAATTATTTTTATTAAATAAAAAGTAGCCTATAACCTATCGGGGACCACTAAGAATATGTGTACAAATTTTCATGATGATCTGTTAAGTAGTTTTTGCGTGAAAGCACGATAAACTTCAGGACATACGCATTTATAATATTAGTAAGGATTGCTAATAATGCACTTCAATGCGCCATCTCGGATTCAACTATTTAACTATAACTATGATTAAATCTCAATGACAATTTTTATCCTATGGAAAAGGGCTGTCTTTAGAGTTTTCTCAGCAATTATTCTAATTTTTCTCGCCGTTAAAACCATCCTTGGACTTTAACGAACATTTAAAAAAAATAATTTGCGATTCATTTTTATATTATAGATTTGATTTTCTTACAAGAAACTAAAAGAAAGTTGTACTCGTACGTACAAATAATTTAAATAAAATAAGTATACAAATTAATTAAAGCGTTTAACATTGAAAACTACCACTTATACAGATCAAAAAATTTGCAAACCTCGACAATGCAAAACAGTTTCCTGATGCAGATATAATCAAGACTCACTGCATGCATGCATGCGTTTTGATTTGGCTTGCTAATGAATGCACTTGATTTATGATTTGTTGAAGTGCTAAATTGTCACATTATACACTTAAATGCCGGAACAAGTGGTGATATTTCGATGATTTGTGGATACTTTATACGCGATAGAATTACATTTTTAATTGATTTTAACAAATTAAATTAAATATATTTTTGTTAATATTTAAAAATGCAACATTTTAATTACAACCATTTCTTTGCATAGATTAATTTAATTTATAAATGATATTAATCATCGCGCGTGTCGTAAGAGTATCGACAACTGGAAACGTAAAGCGAGCATTGCATATTGCTGTATATATTATTATAATACGTGCACAGATGCGAATTGAACGTAAGCAAACGCGTGTACGGCTGTACTTCCTCATGTCCTCATTACAGCACGCATTTCCCATGTTCCCATGCAAATGCGTGTCTTTGAACTACTTTGCCGAGAGGATAAAGTCATTATAAAAACGTTGACATAGACACTGATTCGATTTCAATTGCAATTTGCCAAGTTACACGATAATATAATTAATATATGTTCCTGAATGCGACGCGTATTTGAAGGATATAAATAGAAAATTACTTACATTTTCGCAGTTTCACAACAGGGGACTTCGATGTGGTAAACAATGACACAATCTGTGAAACAAACAGAAAAAATAATGAAATTTGCTTGTTAAGTTAACAGCGAAAAAAATTCTAACCTCAAAATTTATATTTTCGACAAGATATTAAACAAAAGAAGAGTAAAACACATAAAACTGAAAGTTATTCACTGATTAAATAGTGTTAAATAGTGTTTTGACTTTGTTACACATAATTGCTCTTAGTTATTTAACATTAAACAAACACTAAATTAAAAATATTGAACGTATTCAACGCGCACCGAAACTTTTTGACAGAACTGTCAAAAGTGGTTCAGGTTACCGCGTCATAGGTTAACCAAAAAGTAAGGTTAGAAACACCAAGAAATCATCATAAAATTTCCAAAATAAACCAGTAATTATCATTGATTATGTCTAAAATATTAATGTTAGCACATAGACTTATAACACCTTTCAATTAACGCTTAATTTATTACAAATCTGTGCATAATTTACCTCACACTCTGCAAAATCTGCACAAGTCCACCTCGTCCACCTCTTTACCTGAACTTGACTTTAACCTAACACTAACACGCTACCTAACTACTAACTCCAAACAAAAAACGCCAAGTTGAAACAAATGCGCATCGACTTAACGGACTTAACAAAAGCAACGACCGCGCAGAAACATTTCTCACTCGCATACAGAAGATAGAGCGAGCGTGGCGCACATTCGAAAACGCGCTCGTTGATCTTCCAGCAGTATCTAACGTCAACGCAAGTGTGCTACGTTCGTGTACTCACTGACAGTTGAAACGATCAAAGTGTGTGTTCAGTGTTGTGCGTTGCTCAGCTGCTAACCAGTTCGTCACAAATTTGGATTAAATATTCGATTTTCACTCAATTCCCATTCGTTGCACCCCGCAACATGCAAATATTATCCACGGTGCGCGCATTCAACCTACGCATCGATTGTCGCACGAGTACTCAGTGATAAAATGCGTCAAACGTAAAACACAAGACTAGAAAGTGCGCGTTTAGGTTAAACGATCATTTTTTGATTGGGAAAAGTGCGAAAATGTCGTCGAAGGAGCTCGCTGATGTGAGCTACAACAGCAGCAACTATAATATTATCAGGGATAGAGAATTAGGCAGGAAACGTAAGCTCGGCTATGATGACGACGTCCACAAAAAGATCTACTCTAACTTTGATGCCTATGTCAGTGATATTCCTATGAATAAAGTTAACACAAAAGGTGGCATTTTCAATCTGGAATTTAGTCTTGATGGGTAAAATTAATCCAATGTTTACAGATAAATGTATTATAATAATTTGTTGTTTTATTTGTAGAAAAATATTGGTTGCTGCCTGCGAGGATGAATCTGTGGTGTTGTATGATGCATCAAATCAAAAATGTGTGCATAAAATTGAGAAAGCACATAGCAATTGTGTAAATTGTGTCAGGTAATCATTATTTTCATTTAATCCAACAAAAAATAGTTTTGTATCCAGATTATAACCTGCAAAACATGATACACACTTTAAATCTTATTAGAATGCAAATTTGAAAGAGAATTGTCTTAAATGATAAATGTTTTATGATTATTAACATATTGCATGCTTAAAACATCAGCAAAATTCAATAATTACACATTTTTCATGCTAAAACATCTACAAACTACAATACTAACACAATTTTCATTATAATTTCTACTTCTCGATAAGAAATAAACAAAACCCAATAAATATTCACTTAATATTTGTTGTTTCTAGGTTTATAAACCACAACACTTTCTCAACATGTTCAGATGACAGCACATTGAAACTCTGGGATACACGAAGTCTGAAAAAATGCACGCGCACTTTATGCGGCCACACCAACTGGGTGAAGAACATAGAATACTGCGAGAAGGATAATGTCATCGTGACTTCCGCCTTCGACGGATCAATCTACACCTGGGATCTGGCGCAGAATAATAGCGAATACAATTGTTTCTATGACAGGGTATTCGAGATGAACGGACTGATGCGCACTAAACTTACAGCAGATGGTAGCAAATTAATAATTGCGACCACTACTGGTTTCCTCATGGTTATACATGATGTTGACTTGAAGACTATGTTTAATGACTTGAAGGCTTTTAGGGTAACAAATCCCACTTGATATTTTTAAGTTGAAATTAATTAATTTGATTTTACAGCCCAATTTATATAGACTTATGCAATTGAGTGACCAGACTTTTCCTGCAGCTACCATGTACAATTACCTCTTCGCTCCGAGTCGGAAGCGAAACAGGATTGAATTCATCGATGATTTTCCGAATGACGCTGAAGTGATTAGTTCGATACAAATCCATCCAATGGGTTGGAATGCTTTATCTAGAAATATTTGTACTGACGATAGTCGTGAAGTAAGTTTTATTCATATTAATTTTTCTGCTTTTCTTAAAAATATGTTTTTTTAGTGGACTTGTGTGCATGATATCCAGACAAGAGATCCCAGTGATTATACATACACTGTCGTTGACGAATCAGCTCTCCCTGATGAAAACCTTGACGAAGAGGAGGAACCACCTCCATCGGATGGTTACCGCATAACTGGTTTGTCGGATATCTGGGTGGGTTCAATGTCTAATGAGCGATTCAACACCGAACGCAATCGGCAGGAGATTACTGACCTTACAAATCGTGGTTCATTCTTGGGTGTTATCAACTCAGGGGTTAACTGTAGTCATATGTTTAACCCGTATTTTCGACACCGGCAGGAGGACCGCTATCGTATTATCAAGAATCTGCCACGTTTAACGCACTACGTTGAAGAGGTGACCGGTTCAGGCAAGGGGTATATTAAAGAATTGTGTTATTCGACGGATGGAAGGTTGATTTGTTCGCCGTATGGTAAAGGTGTGCGTTTGTTGGGTTTCAACGAGCAGTTGCAGGAAGTGTGCTATGCAGTGCCTGACAAGCCGCGAGAGTTGTTTACTCTTGCTACGTACAAGGACTATCACAGCAATGTTGTACTATGCTGTAAATTCAATCCACAACATTATCAGATGGTCAGTGGGTGTCTAGGAGGTGAAATTGTTTGGTATCGCCCGATTTTATAAGGTGTTTTTCGAACCAGTTGAAATGTAACTTATAATATTTAATTTATGACTGGAAAACAAGTTTAAAAGACTGGAATATGAACTATTTAAGTTGACTTTGTGCAATGTTACTGGGCATTCTGAGCGTCGTTTGTCAATCATACATAACCACACTTCGTTTTTGGAAGAGGTTATGCGCAACAGTGCAGAGCAATATTTCGTTAGTTTTTAAGCAATTTGAGCCTTTTCAATAGTCGCGTACGATTCGTCAACTCCAAGTGTCTACGGATGTCTAGCCCACGTTGGTCTACGACACTACAATCACTTCCTTTACGTAGGAGCAACTCTATGATGTCGTCTTGTACTTCCAGAATAACTGTAACAGATGCATACGAATGAAACACCAAACATAGCTGAATATTTCGTGTTTCATTTGATTACCAGCTCGTAGTAATGGCGTCCATCCTTTGTCGTCCCTTGCGTTGATTTCCGCTCTGTGTTTAAGTGCAAATTTCACAGCGTCCAGGTTATCTCCATCTATGGCGTAGTGTAACGCTGTGCGGTCATTGATATCTCTTAAATGAATATTAGCATTCTTTTCGAGTAAATATTGAGCGATGTCGATGAATGCATAAAACAAAGCTATCATTAATGCGGTCCGATGGCCAATTAATGATTGTGTGTTGGTTTTTGCGCCGAGGGTGCACAGGAATTGTACCACGTGTAGGTCTGCACGTTCAGTGGCTTGCATCAAGGGTGTTTTATCTTCCAGATTCGGTGTTTCTAACAAAAATGGCCTGAAATGTTAAAACTTACTTGAAATATTGACTTTAACACTTGGTAATTGAAGTGAAATTACTTTGCGATGATTATTTTGCGTATTGCGGCTGTTTTACCGAATTTTATTGCTCTTGTAAGATGTTGCACGTGGTGTTGATCAATGGAGGTCGCCGCTTTGAACTCCAACCAATGCGATTCAACATCATTGTGGATTAGTTTGATTTTAAACGAGTAACATCTGCACGGTTGTAAATTAGTTATAGTTGTTTGGTTTTTACGTCCCCTGGAATCAAAATAATTAAAAATTTACTTGGAATAATTTATAGAATGTACCAATAGACTATGTGCCATTCGTCAATATCATTCTTAATGCGCACATCATAGATACGCTCATGAGAGGGTTTAATTTTAGGTGGAGAAGATTTTTGAATGCCTCTATCCAGGTGAGAATTGTCTTCTATTGGAGGATAAACATCCTCCCAGTTTAAAATAATACTGCTTTCTTTGCGAGCGACAATACGCGGATTGTTGATTGCTTCGAGCGACATGGCGCACTGAATTTTACGTTAACATTTAAAGTTATCGTTAAGGAACGTGTTATTGATCAAACAATGAACTAAATACGACCTAGTATAATACAATTCAACTTGGTACAATCGGTACAAGGTATACAGTTAAATAAAATGTTAAATAAAAGCAAAATGCGCAAAATATAAAGAAATAATAGTTGTTGATAATGATAGCAAGGGGGCAGCACCTTACGGTAACATTATTAAAGTGTTTACCAGTTTAAATAATCTGTGTTAATATAACTAATTAAAAATTATGTGTAAAAAACTTTAAAATAATCTTTAGGTGATTTTATAAATATGAATATTTATATGGTGACGGTTTATGTCGGTAAAAAGTAAAAAGACATTTTGGTATGTATAACTTGTAGCAATACTGTGCAGCCCATGCAGGCACAGCAGGAAACAAGTTCTTGAAATGTGCGGCGCGAACAACCTTCTGTCTGCTAATAAAATGAGCAGTGGTGAGCAGTGGCAGTGGAAGAACCGCCAGAGTCGACGTACCGGAGTCGGCAGGCCAACAGGCTGCAATAAGTAGTAGAAAGTTATGTTGGTGCACACGTTCTACAACGAGCAGCTTTTTTTAGAAACAACTCGCGATTCCACCAACAATATTGCAATCACTAAGTGCAAACAGACAAATTAAATCAATGATCAAATAAATGATTTGGAGTACATAAAAAGAAAAATAAAAGAAAATGTGATAATAGATTTAAAATATAAAATACTCAAGTGGAAACTCAAAAAATACTAAAAGTGTTTGGTCAATAAAACTTTTTAAAATCTTAGTATGTTTAAATATTTAGTGTGTGTGATTATCACTATTAGTGCTTTCGGTAAGTCATTAAATATGTGAGTTAAGTAAAGAATGGAAAACGAAATAAAAAGCGAAGATTTATAGACCTTGAAAAGCGGAACACGCGCTTGAAACGCAGCGCACTGACCACTTTCTTTTCCTTGACATTAAAATATCAAAATTTTAGGTAATTGTCAAGATGACGATGGCCCGTACCGTGGTAAACTCATTGGCAAATTGAATTCCTATCATCATCAAGTTTCCGGTGATGTTTACGCAGTCGATGAGTTCACGTTGTTACTCATCGATTTTAGTTATGATGGCAATGGAGCCGATACCTTCTTTTGGTCCGGCGCTGCCAATCGGCCAGGTCCTCAAGGGTTCATCGTACCTGACGAGTACAATAAGTACGTTATCATCACTCCTCCAATACTAAAATAAATAAAATTATGTTAAACTATATTTATTTTTAGAACCAATGTCTTAGAACGTTATTTTAACAAAGACTTCACACTTACGTTGCCCGACAAGAAGAAAATCACCGAAATCAAATGGTTTGCCATTTATGATTTATGGAGTCAGAACACGTTCGGAGATGTTTACATTCCAGAGGAGTTTGAACCGCCGGCGGTGCAAAAGATTTCACAATTGTCCGGGAAATTAAACGGTGTGCGGTCAGAGAATGTTGAAATTGTTGATTCGAAAACAATCCGCTTGGTTGATTTCTTCTATGATGGTCAGGGAAAAGATGTGTATTTTTGGGTGGGGGTTGGTCCCCAGCCATCTTCAAAAGGGAACAAAGTGCCTAATGAATATGGATAGTAAGTTTTTCAGAACATAAAATGACCGATGTTATTCTAATAATCTGCAACTTTTAAAATTAATTGCAGTTTAGACTCATTGAGGCAATACAAAGGTGAAACAATCACCCTAACTTTACCTGGTGATATGACAATCTTCAACATTGATTGGTTCAGCGTATTCGACCTGGAAACCAGCCAGAACCTGGGCTCAATTATCATTCCAGACGGTTTGAATGTACCGCCGTCGTTGGTAAAAGTAATTGTAAGTATTGTAATTAAAAACTACTTATTGTTAATGTTCGGGCGTATGCTGAGCATTGTTTGGTTGTTTAATTGTTGTGTGACGCCATATTTGATTGTTCTTAGCCGCACAAAGCAAGCCTGCCTAATTGTCTCCAACTGCACAAAGACTTCCGAGTATCGTGGGAGATCTTTGGCCCGGCGGTAACCTTTGAAATGGCTGGGCAGGTCAAAGAAGACGAATATATTGCGTTTGGTTTGTCTGGAGCTCCTGACAAGTCGCAAATGATGGGCGCTGATGTAGCAGTTGCCTATATCGACGGTCTGCAGGGACATGTTGATGATTACAATATTACAGCACTCTCACCGGTAAAATATAAAATATATTCAATAATATATATGTGTTTAATGTTTTATATGAATTATTATTAGTGTGTGAAAGTCCTGGGACAATACAAAGGCGTATGCAAAGATGAAATGGTCGGTGGCCAGAATAACAATCAACTGCACACAGCCAGCCGCGTTAATGGCGTCAACATCATCACATTTCGACGTTCGCTGATTTCTTCCGATGCTGGCGATAAGGAAGTGCCTACTGATACCGAAGCGTACATTGTCTGGGCTATCGGACGATTGGATGATAACAAAGAGCCTGCATTCCATGATATCTACCCTAAATCTAACATCAAGGTGGCATTCAATAGTAGCGAACCGATCAATAATTGTTTTGCATTCACAAGCAATCAAGAGGTCGTCCTGGAGCCTTGGGAACGTGGCCAGATCTTCGACAGAACGATAAGAACCTTTAACGCGTATATTGGACCCTCTGCTGGCAAAAAAGGTTATCAAACAATCGCTGGTAAGTTCTAATTGGACAAAATTGAGGTTATGATAAAAATTGTCATATTTGTGGTTAGGTCAACCTGCAACCAGCTTATCCTGGTATATAAATGGGTACCTCGCACCGGAAATATGGCTACGCCGAGGATTGACTTACGCTTTCAAAGTAAAAGGTGGTAATAATCCACACAGCGCAGAATATTACCATCCACTCGTCATTACTGATGAACCACATGGCGGCTTCGATAAACTTACCGATGATGCACAATCCAATGTGCGTGTACTTGCCGGTGTAGAATACTCACGGCGTGGTCGTCCACGACCCACCGCAGGTAAAACAATTGATTACATGTTATGTGTATGTATTGCAAAATATTCGAGTTACAGCCGGGCCGCTCTGTCTAGCTAAACACCGCGAGTCTGCCGATCGTCGACTGGACGATACTTTCATCACATTCAAAAAATACAACCGCAGCCTGATATATATGTGCGAAGAGGGACAGGCAGCAACATTGGAGATCACGCCAAATACCTCTTGGCCGGACGTAGTCTACTATAATTCATTTACGCAAGCGAACATGGGCTGGCGCATTCGCATCGTCGACTCATATACACGCAGTCATGGCTATAGCGTAAACCACGCCACATCACTCTTCGTTATACTCGCGCTGTTTACGACAGCATTTACGCAACTTATGAGATAACACATTAAAATTTAAGTACTATAATGATTGATTCACAATTAACTTCCACTCAACTCAAAGTTCCAGTCAATCATATCGAGACAACTGAAAATCACATTTAAAGCAGTCTTGTTTTCGCTCCTACGCCTCGTGCAATTGAATAAAACTCTCCAGCGTTTTGGGCACTTGCCCCACGTACGGAATGCGATGCTTGTAGATGACTGTCGCACACAAGCACTTGAGCGTGATATAGTTCATCAGGCGCAGGTCCATGGTAAACGGTGATTGGTTTACTTTCTGCGCTGGATACTCGCCGGCACTGTTTGGTTGATCTAGATGCGCACCGTGTCGCAATAGTAATTTCACAAGCTGCCAAACAAAGAAAAAGACCAAACAATTGAATCACACGCTTTCGTTTGCATTTATATTTTTAGTTTATAATATTGCAACACCTACCCATTTGTTGTAATTGTACGGAACAGTCGCGACGTGCAACGGCGTTGATTTTGATTCGTTGCGTGCGTTCACACTCGCACCGCAACGAAGCAGAAACTCAATAACTGTTTGGTTGGGAAAAATAGCCTGTAACAAAGAAATCATTGTTATAATCCAACTTATGCAAGCAAATACTTCATTATTATTACTTACAATTGGTTCATCTTCACTGAAATAACCCGAACGAATTGTATTTAACTTTGACACACACAAATGCAACAGACTGTCATCGGTAGTACCACTTTTGGGATTCACACGTACCAAATCAGTCACCAATCGCTGAACTATCGTTATCTGCTCGCTTGTCGCTGAGCGAATCATTAGATAGATAAGATGCGTGATACTTTTTAATATTCGGTCGTAACTTTCGATTTGTCGACGGTACTGCGGCCGTACGTTGAGCAACTGACGCGCTTGCGCAATGTCCTTTGTGAGAATCTCAAATGTTTTTACTGAATCTTCGAAACGCTGCGCGTATGAGAACTCTTCGTCGATGGCCGGGTCGTACTTCTCGTTGTAGTCGACCATTAAACGGACAAGCGCTTGCGCAGTGAAGCATGTATCCGGGTAGAGAATTGAATCCTTCTCCACGCGGATTTCGAGCACACGAATCCACAAATCTATACAGCGTTGATAACGCATTACATCCAAATAAGACGCTCCACGGAACATTAACCTTAAAAAGAATAAAAATTATACAATTTGTTTAAAAGTCAGGTTTTTATACGTACTTAAACACTGCATCTTTATGTGATGGCCCCAAGATTCTTTCCGTGATTAAAATACTTTGTATCCGAATGAAGTCAACGTCTGTCCAATTATCAAGTTCCGCCATTGTTGAATATTCGACTTGATAACGAAAAGCTGCACGGGGAGGAACGACTGGTTGTTTTGGTAATAAACCTATAATAAACGTAAATTTTAGGTTATAATTGGTTATATGTGGGATTAATTTACCTGCGCGTTCACGGATTGTCTGCGCTGCACGCCAATGCTCAATGGCGGTGAATGTGTCATTTTGTTCATCGAGAAAAGTACTTCCGATTAATTCGTGGGCATTAGCGAGTCGCTCCTCTGAATACGGGATAGTTTTGGTTAGATATTCAAATATTGCCAGCGCACCCTTTAGGCAAGCAGTCTGTAACGCATCATCACCACATTTTGACTTCGCAAGATAATCGGCGCCATTCTCTAACAATAATTTCGTTGTTTCGATTCTGTAAGCAGGCATTACACAATAATACTTTCGTTTTTGTCGTCGCGTAATATATTACATAAAATTTAATTCTCTGCTTACCTGTGTTCTTGAATAGCATAATGTAAAGCTGTTTTGCTTTGAATGTCCTGTGCATTCACATCTGCACCATGTTTAATGAGAAACTGACACAGTTCTACACTCTGTACAGAATTAATCAAGCAGGTGCCTCCATTAAAATTGGATCTATTGATGTCCGCACCATTTTCAACCAGATACTGCACAATATCCAGATGGGACATGAAGCATGCTGATCGAACTGGAGTAGAGCCTGTGTCTGAGATGGCATTGATGCATGCACCCTGTTGCAGGAGAAACTTGACGATCGGTAGTTTACCAGACACTGCAGAGCACCACAGCGGGGTCACGACATGCGTCGACCTGAAAACACTTCAAATCAATCCACTATATCACATATTCAATGTTATTCCATTTGGAGAAGTCATGCATACCTGTCATACTCGGGCACCTCGTAGACACCCTGCTGCTCGATATCGGCGTGGCACACCTTCACCAGGTATTCGACGATTTCCAATTGCCCGGCCTTGCATGCAATGAAGAGAGGCGCGCAGTTTGACTTGGTGCGATTGACGATCTCGCGACGACATTCAACACTGAACTTTTCCAGCTTATTGCGTAGATTATAGGAGAGTCTAGAGCCGGGCTTCAGGTGTTTGCACTCCTCGATGAGGTCGTGGAAGCAGTCATCTTTCGCGGAGATAACGTCGATCTTGTTGAAGTGCCTCCACACGGACATTGCAAGTGCGTGCAGGCAAAGGTTGAATTGAACAATGCAAACAAGCACACAAGTTCGCAAGCGTATCACTCACTGTCGAACATAACCGAGAATGGGGATTGTGGATTAAGTTGATGAGTTAGATTCATTGAAGAGAACAAGATCTTTGTTTTTTTTTGCTATTAGAGAAGAGACTAAACCAACTAAACGCACTAGGCCTTTGACTGCGACTGACGTTTTATTGCCAAAATCCTAAAGTGCGCTTTCCCTGGTCATTCAAGCGCACGAAGTATAGATACACAGGAGACCGAACGTCATGTTAAACAAATGGTCTCGCCGGTAGAGCGCGCTACTATTCTATTAGTACGTACTTGTTTAAATTCTTACGTTGCTATTATGGACATCGCCGGAAAAAATTCCTAGGAACATGATACAATAAATAAATAATCACGAAGTATAGAAACACTAGCGTACATTGATACGTTCTCAAATCATGCGCAGCCAGTGGCAGAAAAGAGAACTATGATGTGTAATAAGCGAAGTAAAGTGAACACTTACTGTACGCTATACCCTCACAATATTGTTATGAAAACGATATTTTTTTAAAACCATTGCAAATCAATGCAAGTGTTTGTCAACCTGATGTGAATAGCTATTTCTACCATTAGCGGACTTATCAGCACACCCGTTTTCATATCGATATTGTGAGGGTATAGCGTTCAGTAAGTGTTTACTTTACTTCGCTTATTAATATGATTTGTGTTTATAATTGGGTACCATGACTACTATGGAAAAGCCTATACCGTTCGGCCTCCTCTGTATCTATACTTCGTGGCAACAACGATAGGATAAACTCGTGGGAATATTTTTAGTCGAAACAGACATTCTAGCGACATCTCGGAAGTATATTAAGAGTACACTTTGAAATCGTTTACTTATGTTATTGAATCGCACAATTGATTAGTAGGCGTTCAAAGAATTGAATAGCGAGGCAACCGTGTGCATGTAGGTAATACCTCGCAAGGACACAGATTTTAATAAACTACATTATTAACTTGAACACAAGACATTAAACATACATACTACATAGTAATGGATTATATATTACTTAATATCTGTTGATTTATCATAAAATAAAAAAAAAAACATTGAAAATATAGTGTCAAAAGCACCCTGTATCTCGAGAGCTATTTGATTTTTGTAGTTTCTTAGTTCTTTCTTATGTTAAAGTTTGAGAGCCTCTCAGCAGGATGCATACCTTTTCAATCTTCTAGCCCTTTCGGAAGTGTCCTAAAATGCCCCATAAAAAATGGCAATATTGAAAACATGGTGTAGAAAATACCCTGTATTTTGAGAACTATTTGACTTTTTTGTACTTTCTTATTGCCACCTTAAAGTTCGAAAGTGCCTCTACAGGATGCATTTCTCTTTAATCTCCCAGCCCTTCCGGAAGTGCCCTAAAATGCTTTTTAACCATTGACATTTTTCAAACAAATTGAAAACATGGTGTCGAAAACACCCTGTATCTCGAGAACTATTTGACTTTTTGTAGTTTTTTATCGCCATGGTAAAGTTCGTAAGTCTCTCTATGCGATACATACTTTCTCAATCTTCTAGCCCTTGCGGAAGTGTCCTAAAATGCACCAGAAAAATTGGCATTTTTGAAAAAAATTGAAAACATGGTGTAGAAAATACCCTGTATCTCAAGAACTATTCGACTTTTTTGTAGTTTCTTATTGCTATGTTAAAGTTCAAAAGTCTCTCTACAGGATGCATACCTTTTCAATTTTCCAGTCCTTCCGGAAGTGCCCTAAAATGCCCTTTAAAAATTGACATTTTTCAAAAAAATTGAAAACATGGATTGGAAAATACCCTGTATCTCAAGAACTATTTGACTTTTTTATAGTTTCTTATCGCCATGTTAAAGTTCGAAAATCTCTCTACATTATGCATGTCTTTTCAATATTGTAGCCCTTCTGGAAGTGCCCTAAAATGCCCTTTAAAAATTGACATTTTTCAAAAATATTGAAAACATGGTGTGGAAAACACCCTGTTTCTCGAGAACTATTTGACTTTTCAGAATTTTCTTACCGCTATGGTAAAGTTCGAGAGTTTTCAACCTCCTAACCCTTCCAGAAGTGCCCTAAAAAGCACTTCAAAAATAGCTATTTTTGTCACAAAAATTTCAGTTTTTGGTCGAATAACAGGGTCGAACTTTTTTGTTACATTTTTTTTCGGTCGAAGAACAGGGCCGAATTAAAAAAAAAATGTTGGTCAAAGAACAAGTTTGAATTTTTTGGTGGAATAACAGGGTTGAACTTTTTTCTTAATTTTTTTTCGTTTAAACAACAGAGTCGAACTTTTTTCTTTAAATATTCTTGTCGAAACATTAAATTAAAAACTTGGAATTTTGAATTCATGGATTGATGAAACAGTATTTATTTTTAATTTAATAAAAGTTAATAATTACGAAAAATATGGCGGAGGCGCCTGACATTTAAAAGAGTTGTTTAATTAATTATTGAGAGCTACCTCATTGTGTAGAGGGGCTCTTAATGACAAAATTTAAACAACTTTTCTTCTATTAGTAGTAAGGCCTTTTCCTGCAAATCTCATTAAGTGAAATGTGCACTTCCATCGAGACTAAAGAATCAATTATCTCAGGAACTAATAGAGATAAACAAAAACCAAAAACACCCCGATGTTCAGCATCAAATCCTAGATAAGATAACATTTTAAAAATTTGAAATATAATATGTTCCTAAAAAATTTTTCACCGCAATTTTCTCGGAAAATATAAAAGATAGAAAAGAACTTTCTTCATTTTGTTCATGCCGTGATATGGATCTATAAAATGGCAGATTTAGTTTTTCCATTTTCCAAAGTTTACAAAAACACCTCAAAAAGAGTCAAGAGGAAGAAAGAGAGAGAGAAGAAAATGGAAATCGCTAATCGATTGAGTTTTCCAAGGGGATGAAAGATATCAAGTCAGTTTTCCGATAACATTATTATTTCGGATAATTAGTGGTAAATTCAAAACTAATCAAATAAAACCACCTCTCCGATTTTCCTTAAACGTTCCCAATTGAAGTAAGACAGGATTCCATTAATCCCGGTTTGGTTTCCCTATTTTAATTAGTTTTTAAGTTATTAACGATTATTTATTATTACATAATTGTTGATAAGTGAAAATTTTAACATGTAATTTAATATGAAATTTTATTCTACATACGAATATGAAAACCGTTTTTCTCTATCTCTAATGGTTTTCAAGATGAGTGCAAAAAACTTTTATTTTGGTTTAACTTTGGTTTTATTTGATCAGTTTTGAATTTACCATTAATTATCCGAAATAATGATGTTATCGGAAAACTGACTTGATATCTTTCATCCCCTTAGAAAACTCAATCGATTAGCGTTTTCCATTTTCTTCTAGCTTAAAAAAATTTTTTTGAGTCCAAAAAGAGTCAAGTGTAACCTCTTGACTCTTTTTGAGATGTTTTTGTAAACTTTGGAAAATGGAAAAACTAAATCTGCCATTTTATAGATCCATATCACGGCATGAACAAAATGAAGAAAGTTCTTTTCTATCTTTATTATTTTCCGAGAAAATTGCGGTGGAAATTTTTTTAGACACATGTTATATTTAAAATTTTTAAAATGTTATCTTATCTAGGATTTGATGCTGTACATCGGGGTGTTTTTGGTTTTTTGTTTATCTCTATTAGTTCCTGAGATAATTGATTCTTTAGTCTCGATGGGAGTGCACATTTCACTTAATGAGATTTGCAGGAAAAAGGCCTTACTATTAATAGGAGAAAAGTTGTTTAAATTTTATCATTAAAAGCCCCCCTACACAATGAGGTAGCTCTCAATAATTAATTAAACAACTGTTTTAAATGTCCGGCGCCTCCGCCATTTTTTTCATAATTAATAACTTATATTAAATTAAAAACAAAATACTGTTTTATCATTCAGGAATTCAAAATTCCAACTTTTTAATTTAATGTTTCGACAGATAAATTTATCGAAAAAAGTTCGACTCTGTTGTTCAAGTAAAAAAATAATTTAGAACAAAGTTCAACCCTGTTATTCGACTAAAAAATTCAAACTTTTTCTTTGACCAAACAATTTTTTTTTTAAATTCGGCCCTGTTCTTCAGCCAAAAAAAATTAAACAAAAAAGTTCGACCCTGTTATTCGACCAAAAACTGAAATTTTTAGGACAAAAATAGCTATTTTTGAAGTGCTTTTTAGGACACTTCTGGAAGGGTTAGGAGGTTGAAAAGATATGAATCGGGTAGAAAAACTCTCGAACTTTACCATGGCGGTAAGAAACTTCAGAAAAGTCAAATAGTTCTTGAGATACAAGGTGTTTTCCACACCATGTTTTCAATTTTTTTGAAAAACATCAATTTTTAAAGGGCATTTTAGGGCTCTTTCAGAAGGGCTAGAAGATTGAAAAGACATGCATAATGTAGAGGACTTTCGAACTTTAACATGGCTATAAGAAACTATAAAAAAGTCAAATAGTTCTCGAGATACAGGGTATTTTCCAAACCATGTTTTCAATTTTTTTGATAAATGTCAATTTTTAAAGGGCATTTTAGGGCACTTCCGGAAGGACTAAAAGATTAAAGAGGTATGCATCCTGTAGAGAGACTTTCGAACTTTAACGTGGCGATAAGAAACTACAAAAAGTCAAATAGTTCTTGAGATACAGGGTGTTTTCCACACCATGTTTTCAATTTTCTTCAAAAATGCCAATTTTTCTGGGGCATTTTAGGACACTTCCGCAAGGGCTAAAGGATTGAAAAGGTGTGCATCCTGCAGAGAGGCTATCGAACTTTAACATGGCGATAAGAAACTATAAAAAAGTCAAATAGTTCTTGAGATACAGGGTACTTTCCAAACCATTTTTTCAATTTTTTTGAAAAATGTCAATTTTTAAAGAGCATTTTAGGGCACTTCCGGAAGGGCTAGAAGATTGAAAAGGTATACATCCAGTAGAGAAACTTTCGAACTTTAACATGGCGACTAGAAACTGCAAAAAAGTCAAATAGTTCTCGAGATACAGGGTGTTTTCGACACCATGTTTCGTTTAACATGACGTTCGGTCTCCTGTGTATCTATACTTCGTGAAGGGCATGACCACTCCGATCACTCCTTCTGTTGTATGATATACTCGTAGACAACCAAATATTCGTTTCGTGAAATCAACAACGTTTATTGTGCAAAGGAACATTTAAATAGAAAATATTAGCTATAAACCAAATTAAGATGACTCAATATTGAATACGTCCAGATGATAAAAGGATTTATTTTACCATTTAAGGGCACAAAATTCATTCTATTTACACAATTATTACTTAAAACTACTATGTACATGTATGATGTATATTATGAATATTTACATTTTTTCAACATCAAATTCACTCAAGATTTGGCAAATAATTCGAACTCTTTTGACCTGAATTATTGCTGTAGTTTCTAAACACATCTGGAACAACACTGGCAGTCTGAAATAATAATAAAAAAAACATATATTATTCCCACAATCATTCACTAAAACATTAAATTAGAACATACCCGATTTATCTCTGGGAAAATTGTACATAAATTAAAGTTGGTCAATGAACCAGGCGCTGGTGAAATCTCCGGATGTTGAATAGCTCGGCTCCTGATAGTATTATCAGTTGGTATTCCAGGAACTCCAGGTGCAACCGGAACAGGATTCTTACAGGACGAATATAATTGATTAGAATTCGGAGGCGGAGGAAGAAAATTAGGAAGGAAATCCTCCTGCAGCAATGGAGAATTAATGGACGGCATTGACAGAAAACTCAAGTCCACAAACGTCTCCTTCTTTTTGCTTTTACTTTTTGATGTTGTAGCAACATTGGCCACAACCGGTGGTAAATTAACATTACCCACATTTGGTACATTACCAATATTCGTAATGTTTGAATTGGTTATCGTGTTTTTCGCTGGACTCTTTTTATTATTATGTGTATTACCAGCCAGATTGGCATTTTTCGTGGGATTCACATGCGAGAAAATGTTCTCCATTGGATTATTCTCAAACATATCAGGCATGAAATTACTCGCGGGCAAATAAGTCGTACTAGTCGATGGCGGAATAAAACTATTATTGTAATTCGTCGGGAATGTATTATTCTGATGATAAGTTTGATTGTTCTGGCTGAAATTCTCATCAATATTATGCGGAAAATACGGTAAAATATTATCGGGCAAATATGTTGGTATTGTTTTCGGATAATTCTGTTGTTTAGCAGCAATCAAACTCTCAGCAGAATAATTCGTCACTTTTGGTGTTTTCTCTTTATCTTTGTGTCTTTTATTAGCTACACTTTTCGCAGCAGCTGAAGTTTTAGTCCTGTTATTACCGCCATTACCACTATTTCGACGATTTGTAATTCTCGCCGTCGCCACAGAATTATCTTTATTATGATGAGTGTGATCAACAAGTTGACTAACCGAAAGAATATTACCCGGCTCATATTGTGTTTGTTTTTTCGTGTGTTTAGCTTTTTGAGGTGTTTGAGTAGTTCCTGAATATGAACCAATACCCAAAGCTAAGTCTCCAACTAAAGTAGGAAGAGTACTTGGTGTTAAATATTGCGAAGTGTCTAATAACTGCGGTAATTTAGTTGGCGACCAAGCAAATTGATGTTCCTGATGTGATTGATGATCCGGAATAGATTGCACAGTATTCTGATAGTCATTCGGATATAGAGCATTCGTATTCAAGTAATTATTCTGTCCAATATCCGAATAACTTGTCACTTTGGCTGCTGATGTTGAAAAATCAGGCGCCATCCAGTTAACCATGGATTTACTAGGAACCTCTTTTGATTTCTTATTAAATTTAGCATTATTCGAACCACCGCTGGAATTTTGAGCCACCAAATTGTTATTTGTATTGTTATTAACAGTATTACTATTAGTATTGTTATAAAAATTACAATTATTCCCATCGTAATAGTTATTCTTACCAATCTGATAGTTATAATCGCTGGATTGATAACTATAGTTACAATTATTATTCACATAAGACGATTCATTATAACTTTTCACAAATGACTGCGTAGTTTTCGGCAATTCAAACGGATTGAACGTATTATACTCATTGTACCGATTTGTAGTCGAGTTAAAATTGATTCCGGATGATACAACAGCACGAGATGAATTACCCTGACTATTATCATAAAATGGCTGCGCTATTGTTGTGGCAACACTCGCCACACTGTTATAAACATTCGGAACACTACTTGAAGTCTTCACATGCTGTTTCTTAACTGAATTCCTATAATGTTTAGCATCGTTATTACTAACTGGTGGTATCATATTCGTGCATTGTGTGTTATCGTACATGACTTTATCAATTTTGCTTGTAACTATCTTTGATGATTTACTAACTGTGGTTACAATTGTATTCGCAGTAGTTGCAGTGGTGGCCATGGAGGTAATCATGTTATCAAAATTATTATACAGATTGTTATTGAAAAACTAAAGTTATCAAGGTTGATAATACTTGGTGTTAAGTTATCAGCGGGTGTTTGTAATTTTTGCGTGGCTTCCATGTTACCGATTTGTAAAAGAGTTGGTGTGCCATGTGGACTATCTGTAGTCTCCTCTTCAAGCACCTCTGTGACTTTTACACCTGTAAATGAAGACACTAAAGGAAACGCATTCAAGAATGCAGCCGTAGGTGATGTTGATTCGGGATTCTGACTGCCTTGGACTTGCAGAGAGGCAAATATATCGTTAGATAATTCTGAATGTAAATGGTGTAAGTCTTGCTGTGTGTGGTGGTTTGAGTGTAACATTTGATTTGTGTTTTGCATTGTTTGCATGTTCACATCGCCATTTTGTGGTAAACTTTGAACCACCTCCTGATTGCTTATATTGACTGAATTGTCTTTAGTGATGATTTGTTTGTGTAATTCTTTTGTAATGTCAGACTGTTCTTTTGTTTTCGTTGAAACCACAGGCGTTTGATTTGATTGTACTTGATCAATTTGTTTTAAGTCTTTATCTAGAGGATTTGCCTTCTCAACCACTTCGTTTATAACTTTTTCTATATCTTTACTGGTAGGACTCTCGTTTTCTTTGCATATGGCGTTGATTGAATAATCCGAGCTTTGTTTTTTTGAATTATCTTGATTGTCTGCATCAATATCTTCACTCAACTTCGGTTTTTTAATGCTTTTGGCATTACTGTTATCGGTATTATCGTTTTTATTCTCATTAACGGGTTTTGTAATCTTTCTTTTATTGTTCGCTTTTACTTTCGTTCGTTTCTTAACTGTGACTTGTGGGGAACTCGACCAGAGCACTAAACTATCAAACTTCGTCGATGGAAGTTGGATTTTATTCCCTAATCTACGCTTTGGACGCAATAGAGCCAACTTTTTCTGTTTACCACCTAGTTTAGTGTTAGTTTTGACACTAGTTGGAGTAGATAAAGATTGATCAGCTTTTTTAACCAGATATACTGTATTGCTTGGCGTGGGGTTTATGAATAATGATTGATTTAGTAAAGTATTAGGTTGGACAACAGGTAGGAGGAAAGTTTTGTTTGGTTGATTTGTCGTTGACAAAATGGGAGTAGTAATCACATTTTTGACTGTAAAAATATCACCAAAATGTAATATTATATTCCAGAAACGAAAACGATAATGCAAAAGTTGATTTTCTGCGCAAAATAAAGAGAAAAATAACTTACCAGTGGTTGCCTGAGTTGTAATGGTTGATGCTATATTATTCGCAATAATATAATATGGCTGTACTGGTTGAACATTTGTGATGGTTAACGTTGAACACGCACGACTAATCGGACTTATACTTGTAACACTTGTATTTGCAGTTGATATTTTTGCATTGTTAGATTTTCGTTTCACCTTTTTCTTCTTTTCTTCTAATTTAATGGATTTAACTCTTCCTGTTACATTAGGTTTCTTTTTATTGGAAACTGCAGACTTATTTTCCTCTAAAAATTGTATATTTTTGTAAATAATGTAAACATTTTAAACTTATAAAGCTTACTTTCAATTTTAGACTTGTTGATCTCATCAGCCTTTTGTGGAGTAATCTTTCCAGACCACTTCTTGGTCTTATCACTAATCTGCCCTCCACATTCACTTGGTATGCTAATATTTGCATCTTTGAGTAAATTTGCAAGTTGTTCATTTCTAGTAGTTAAATAAACAATCCTCACATTCAATTCTTTAATTTCATCATCTAGAACAAAACATACAAATTATAAAATTGTATATAGATGCTTCTTTTAGATATAAACTTACTTTTAACTTTATCACTATTATCACAAGTCTTAGCTTTTAGTTTTGAAATGTACTCAGCTGATTTGATAAGAATATCAATCTTTGAAATGTTGCTAGAAGGTTCATAGCAGGGTAGAAGTTTAGCGAGGCTGTTGAACGACTCGTTGAGGCGGTCTCGCCTCTCCTTTTCCCATTTTTTACATTGTTGATTGCGATTGCTGATGGAACAGAAATGTAAACAAACACTTTTGAGGTTAACTCTGTAAAAACCATTTTTTGAGACAAAACTTACCTTTTAGCAGCAGTCATAATGATTACATAAGTGGGAAAAACTCATTTTTAATGTCTAGCACTTAGTAATGTAGCTTATAAATAAATTATTTATATTTTGACTGTTTGGAGATGTTTTGCTTGGAGAACTGTTTTGGGTATTCCAAGGTTATCTGAGCGCCATTACAATGAAGGTGTCAAAAATTGAAAGGTTCAAATCTATCGACGAAGATTAATATTTCAGGATTAATATGCAATAAGAACGATTTTACTCATATTATAAGAAAAGATTTATTTAAACATGACTTATTATTACAAATAATGTATGCCTGAACAAATCTAGTAGTTCCTGAAATGATAAAACATAATAAATACACACAACCAAACACATTTTGAATAATCTTACTTTGACAGAATACCATCCTTCTTGGTTAGCCTTACAATACAATCATCAGATTCACCCATCCTACGGATGGCCCCACAGAGTGCATAACTCTTTGTTTTGTCAGTCATGCAACCAGTGGTAGGGTTCACCTCCACCAGACTGATCTGAATGGAAGCGTGATCCTTGGCGTGGATGATTCTGTTACTTGCCGAGCTAAAAATCACGGTTTTATTAAAAACTACACAGGCATTTTGTGGTTAAACACGTGTAAGCGTGCATCAACATACCACTTCCTCGGGCAGTACAAGTCGACGAATTCACGGTTATCGTTCTCCATTGTGAATGAATTTATATGCTGAAAGAAACAATTTATAATTAATTTCACATTTGTTTTGAGTGTTTGGATGGCGGTAAACTTACTTTTTCTCGGGTTTAACCACACGAGGAACCACGCGCAAAATGGCAGACGTGAAAAGGAAGTTACGAGAAATTCCGTTTGACGTTTGACAACTTCAGCGCTAGCAGCGCTCGTTACACAAATTTAACATATGCAATCACAAATACATGAAATATTTGAAATTTATTGTAGATTTATGGTAAGAATTGAATTTATTGAATAACAAAATTTAACTTGTTAGAATATTACATTTAATGTCCACTTATAAGCGTTTATCTGTAATTGTGTTGCATTGTACTAGTCGCCATTAACCCAGTTCTAAAATTAAACACATCATCACACTCGAATCAAATTAAATCATGTAAACGCACACCACACACAATGCGGAATCGATAAGTGTGTTAATTGCTGTTCGATGCGTTCGGTGATTCGATCAGGTCATGTTCTTTTTATAGCACAGAACATCAGCACATTGCTAAACGATACAAAAGTTGCGCTGCTAAGCATATACAAAATCTCCTAAGAAGAGATAGAATGCGTGGTTGTGATGCGCGCTCTTAGACTTCTTGCATGTTATATTGTACAGATATGATGAAGCAGCAGGAGGAGCAAGAGGAGCATGCGCACCAACAGAAAGTAGTAAACGGCAGGAAAGTGCCGCGCCGTGCGCGCTCGATAATATTTACTCCGGGCTCGCGGCGCGGCGTGTGTGCGTATCCTAGAGCGGCGGAATCCTGCTGGCCTGCCGGCCAAAAGTGTAACACGATTTCATTCGTGACTGAGATGTTGAGCTCGTTTGCTCTTCGAGATGTGAGAGATGTTAGATAATTAATTACACAACGTGCGAAAAACGTGTAGCGGTGTGTGAACACAAAGTAAACAACGCAATAGTTCTACATTGCAATAGTAAACATTGTGAATTGTGAATAATTAATATTATCGTGGAAAGTTATATGGTTATTGAGCGTAGAATATAAATAAAAATGTCTTTGAAGGTAAGATATTAATAGATTCATATTAAACAGTTAGTTAAATTTTTATTGGTACAAAACTCGTTTGGTTTGAAAAGCCGGTATTGTCGTGAAGCAAAAATATTTGTGTGGTGTTGCTGAGCACATTTAAATATTATCTGTGCATATTTAACGTGTTTATTTTGGAGTTAAAACGTTTAGCGTTGTGATTTGCGACAATTGCGCCGAAAATAAACTCGAGTCAAAACAAAAACACATTGTTTATATTTTGGACAAGTTAATTGATCAATTTTTTAAGCAAAAAATGCAAAAAATGTTAATATTGATTTTGCGCAGGTTTTTAACAAGAAATTACGCATTTGACATTCATCCACTTCCTAATTTTTCCATTTTTATTTGGTTGTTAAAAATATATGACGCAAACATTTTACTGCACATCATAAAATTTCAAATGTATGATTTTCCCATTGGTTTTTTTCATAATTGTTTTAAATGAAGTTTGGAGTACAGTTTCATGTTAACGAGTGTTACCGTGTTTGTTCACTAGCTCGCATTTGCATTAAAATGATGTAACGTCGACGGTAACATTTCGAAGGTGAAATGCAAGTGGAAAACAAAATAGAGAGAATGTTAAACTGAATGGAAAAGGTCAGACACGTTCTATTCTATGCTAGTCATTAGCTATTCGCAATATTAAAGACTAAATTCATTAAAAGATGGCGTGGTAGTACTTACACGTGAAATATTTAGGTTATGTACGTGAATATAGGTTATATATGTGAAAATATATTGAAATTTTCTTTTTCAGAAAGAATCTCCATCGGACATTCAGTTGCATTTGGCAGCAATGAAGGGCGATCTTCTCACAATTAGGAAAATAATCGACAGCGGGAAAGTCCACGTGGATTCCCGTGATAAGGTTGGTGAATAGTTCTAAAAATAACTTTTAATCAATAATACAACAAAATTAAAGCATTTTCTATCATATTGGCAATTGTAAATTACAAAATACATATAAAAAATGCAATTTTTGTTAAAAATAATTATTTATAACTACTAGTCGAGAATACATTTTGACATAAATGTATTATGAAACAATAACTAATTTTATGCAGTTATTCTTGTAATGCATTTTTAACGCAACTGAACATTGCACCAAGTACAGGAATAAACGCTCTGCAACGCACAATGAATAGATAAAAAAATAAACACGAATAGCAGTGAAATGCAATGCGTTGCAAGTGAATAAAATTGCATTCAGGGGGCCAACAACCGAAACAACAATCGGAGCGCAGAGAATTAAAAGAGTTTATCGAGATTTTTCCGTTCACTGTACATTTTAAATGTGCCATTAAAATTACTCGTGCGCCTTAAATATAAATATTTATAGGAAATTGTTGATTCTTGTGCAATTTCCTTTCAAATAAATAAATAAATAAATAATTAATAAACTGAATCAATTCTTTTAGAACATTATTTTTATATTATATCTGTGTCTATAAAACAAAGTTGTGTTAGTTACAACGTTTATAAGTCAAAAACGACTTGACAGATTTTATTTATTTATGATTTGTTGGATTTATCTCCACTTGGAATAGCAGAATAACTACCAAAATGTACAAAATTATGATTTAAAGGGGGTTAAATAAGGGGTAAAAATTTGCTATGGAAATTATTTCATAACTAGCTTTTGTCCGCGACTTCGTTTCGGTAGTGTTTAATAAAAATGTAATTCGTTTTTATTCTCTTGTTCAAGACATAGTATGTCTCAATTCTATCAATAAGATTCGCAATTTTATGTTAAACAAATTAATTATATAAAGAATTGCTAATCATGCACTTCAGCGCGCCATCTCGGATTCAACTATTTAACTATAACTATGATTCAATCTCAATGCCAACTTTTATCTTTTAGAAAAGGGCTGTCTTTAGGGTTTTCCCGGCAATCATTCGAATTTTTCTCACCGTAAAAACAATATTTGGACTTAAACCAACATTATAATAAAGAAGAAGACATTATAATAAATAAAGAACTCTGTTGCGCTTACCAACAGATTTTGCGATTTATTTTTATATTATAGATAGATTATAGGTAAATGATTAAATGCAAGATGGTGCTAAAGTGTATAATTAGCAATTCT
Source organism: Dalotia coriaria (assembly GCF_025399875.1). Lineage (NCBI taxonomy): Eukaryota > Metazoa > Arthropoda > Insecta > Coleoptera > Staphylinidae > Dalotia > Dalotia coriaria. The sequence goes on from NW_027045445.1 coordinate 10,873,011, forward strand.
TATTTTTTTAAGTTGCGGGCAAAAGTAGAAATTTTTATTTTGAAAATTATTTGCAATTATTCTAAAATTATTATTAAAATTATAAAAAGTTTGTAAAATTATTTTTCTTAAACTTCTGTGTGTAACTGCGTGTCTGTAATTTAGCGCTAACAAACGGTTGTTAACGTACGACAAGAATTATAGCAACAAATTAGCAGTAATTCTTCAACTCGCAGGCTCAATGGCGCTAATTACCCCAACCTGTAATTCATGCATTTACCTGCAGTTTTATTTATTTTATTTTTACTAGTAACCATTTCATAGTCTCTTTTTACGTGTTTGTAATCTTTCTATTTTAATTCTAGGAGAACACGACGCCGTTAATCTTGGCCGCCGCTAATGGTCATTACGAATGTGTCAAAGAGTTACTGGAACAAGGCTCCGATGCGGCCGCGCGAAGAGTGGTACGTGCAAAGCAGGCCTGCGTAAATTCAACGCGTAACAAAACGAGAAACGAACCGTTCACTTCAAAACCCAGGCAGGCGCCAAACGAAGCGCAAACTTTAACAAAACGCTTTGAATTTATAACTAACACACAAAGAGAAAACAAAACAATAAAACAAATGAATTGCCGCATGTTTCACTCAGACAAAACAAAACAAGACGCGAAGAAAGTTTATAATGATATGTACAGTATACTAAATCCTTTTGTTTCGCAGACAGGGACAACAGCATTATTCTTTTGCCGCGCAGGGCGGATTCTTGGACATCGTGCAACTGCTGCTTGAGAATGATGCACCTGTCGACTCGCTGAGCGTCGTAAGTGTGCTTGCTCCAGAAACCTGAATATTTCCTCTTAACTCAGCGCTGTTGTGTTGGTTTGCAGGACGGCGGAAGTCCGCTCTTCGTCGCGTGCCAATGCGGACACATGGACGTCGTCAAGGAGCTGGTGGACCGCGGCGCGCAAGTGAATGCCCACATGAAAGTGAGTAGGACTCATTCAAGTGCAAATCGATTAGAGATTAGAGACATTGAAACGGAACCGCGTAAGTCATAAACAATTGAATTGCGTTCACCATGTCAAACCGCAACAATAGAAAGTTTCGCGAAAATGCGAACGGAATCACATTAGACATAGAAAGGAAGTAATTACCAGTTTAGTTACACTTAAATGTGACGAATTTGAAGTCAACATATTTGAAAATTTAAATTAATTCAAATTGAAGTCATTTGAATATTGTACAGTTATCTATTCAATCAATATCATCTGATGAATACTTATAGATTCTCAATGTTTTAGGACAGAGCCACACCGTTATTTATAGCGGCACAGAATGGGCATTACAAAATTCTGCTGTTCCTGTTGGCGCGAGGAGCCGCGCCTGATTCCCGACGTACTGATGGAGCGACGCCATTATGGATAGCCGCCCAAATGGGTCACGATCATATCGTTTCGCAACTGTTGAAAGCTGGCGCACGAGTTGATTCCGCTAGACATGTAAGTCGATTAAAAATTGAAGCAATTAGATACTTGATAACACAACATTTGTTTCCCAGGATGGAGCTACGCCTCTCTTCAAGGCAGCCCACAAAGGACATTCTCAAGTGGTCGGCGCTTTGTTAAAGTATCGACCATCGCTTGGACTCCTGCCAGTAAGTCATGAATGATTAAATGTTCATTTTTTACAATTTTTTCATTTTTGTAGAATGGTGAAAGTGCTCTTCATGCTGCGGCGCTTGTGGGTTGCCTACCAGTGTGCAAACAACTCGTTGCTGCTGGAGCTGATCCTTTTCTGAAGAATCAGGAAGGTTTTCAGCCTGCAGAGTTAGCACTGAATAACAAACACGCGGCGGTTTCTGATTATTTGAAGAACTGTGTGCGACGCACACCAAAATGACACCGCCGCAAGGAACTAGGATCATTTATCCGCGTTAATTCGAATTTATTGATTGCTGGCGATGATAATCGTAAGAATTCTGATTGTATTCAAGATGGCGACGAGTGTGTCCTACATGGTGCCTCTTGTGCATCTACAAGCGGCTAGAAATCACGTTGGATTAAGAATCATATCGTGTTTGTATTTAAGATAAGAAAATTGTTTATTGTTAAAGAATATAAGTTGATTGACTGACTGAGAAGTGCCAAACACTTGCTTAAAACTTACAATTACGTGTTACTGTAAATTGAATTATATTTTGTTGTTGCGTTTCTGCATTGTAAGTATATTGTAAATAGTACTTAATTACTATTGTAAAGACTATGAAAACGACGTTTATTTATAGTTTATGACGTCACATTGTTGATTCTAATATATAATATATTACCTTATAATACTTATATGCATTTATATAATATTATTTATGAATTTAAACAAACAAATTTCTTTGATATGAAACAGATATTTATCATTAGCCAGAAATTAATAAATTATCGTTTCTTGTTTTTCTATGGTAGAAGATGACACGCTTTACATTCTAAAGTTTGACTTTATAAACCTCCTTGAATAGGTAGCTTGGAATGCCTACCAAAAGTTATTACTAATAGAGCAAGGTTTGTAAAACGATAGAAAACAGTATTTATATGTTTCTTATAGTATCAGAAACTCCGAATTGCTGTTATTTCATTACTTTCATTATTGTTATTTCATAGCAGATGCGATTTTTTAACAAATTCTATTTTAGTACTTTTAGAAATCTGCAACTTTTGATTTCTATTTTAATGAACATCTGAAAGATTTTCAGGTATGAACATTGTAGAAACTTTCTTTGTCATGTACGAGTATAGCCCAATAGGAAGTCAAAGTCGACTTTAATTCACCTTGTCTTCAGGCAGCGATGCTTATGATAACAACTCCAAAGCAACGTTGTGGCATGGGACCAGCGACGACATCGGAGGTACCGGGAATTCCAGGAATGCGACGCGTTGCGAAGCGATTTGATATAATTCTGAATGTGAATATAGATGAATTGTCTGGAAGCTGACAAACATCGAAAGTTGTTGTAGAAAATCTCCTAAAATTGCCGTCAATCCCTAAAATTTAACCAAGATGAAACTAATGCTTATAAAAATAATATTTTAATTAAGAATAAAATGTATTACCATTATATATCAGTGAAATCTTTTGAAGATTCGCTAATGATGATTGATATTGATGTCCTCGGTGGTAATGACAGTATTCTGACTGTAAAAGAAAATTATTGTAAATATTACGCATTTATTAAAAGCTAATTATTACCATATTAAAGATGACCAAATGCCCATTGGCAGTTTGTTTTGGGGTTTGTATACATAGTAATAGATATACTTATACAATAACTTATAACTAATTATTACAATTATAAACTTAATGATATTTTACATTACAATATTGATTTGATAGTTTTGTTTAGTTATAAGCAAATTATCTATTAGATAATTCAAAGTCAGTGATCAGATTTTCAGTTGGCACATATTGATTGGAATTAACAAAATATGTACGCCAGATGTAGAAAATAAACATAAATATAAGACACATAATAAGTAATATTAACAGAATATGTGTAGTTATATCTGATTTTTCCTGCATATCGTGAACTTGAGTAGAATCTAACATTTTTGATAATATATTACTAATATTAAACAATTGAATATTAACTTCTTGAGTAGGATTAGCATTTACGTTTTTATCATTGATATGTTTTAATACGTTTAACACTTCTGATAGTATATTATTATTATTAGACAACTGAATATTAACTCCTTGAGTAAGATTTGCATTTAAGTTTATATCATTGTTACGATTTAATACGTTTAACATTTCTGCTAGAATCTTATTATTAGACAATTGAATATCAGAATTTGGTATGTTGGTAGATTCGATAACGTTTTGCATTGTAGTGGATTCTATTACATCGGAATGATTACAATGCATTCCAAATAGATGTAAACGATTTTTTTCTTTTCCAGCAACACAATTAATATTTAATGTTTTAAAATATTTGACTATTTCGACTAATCTTATGCAACTTAGTGGCATTCCATCGATATTAATTGAGCTCAAATGCGATCCTTTAAATAATGTTTCATCAATGTCACTTAAATTATTGTAACTGATATCCAAGAATGATAATTTAGGTGTATTAAATATTAAATATTTATCAACCGTATAATGATTATAACTTAGATTTAAGGATTGTAAAACAAGTAACCCATGCAAAGATGCAATGTGCATGTTTTTTATTTGGTTGTGTGACAAATCTAAATGTTCTAAATTTTGCATATTTACAAATGTATTCGGATATATTTGATTGATTTGATTGTTTGATATATTTAGGTATTTTATTGCACTGATTTCCGGAAACATTTTGTTCGATATACTGCTTAAATTTTGATGTGATAAATCGAGTTTGTGCAATGATGGAAGATAACCTAATGCATTATCAAAATTTGATATATTATTAACAAATAAAATTAATGTATGTAGTGCTGATAAATTGTGAAAGATATAACTGGTATCCTTTAAATTTAGTAAATTGTTTTGGTGTACATTTAATAACATATTCATTGACAAATCGAGAACTTCTAATTTCGAAAGATATATAAATGCATTGGGAACAATGTGTTTTATCTGGCTATTAGACAAATTCAAATATTGAATATTTATATTAGCAGTAAACAACTCATTTGAAATGCTTGTTAAGTTATTGTTTGATAAATCTAAACTCATATATATATTAGGCATTCCCGCCCATTCGTGGGCATTGCCATCTTAATTTCAAGATTTATAGATCCTTATTCGGCGGATCAACCGTATTCTATATTTGCTTTATAATTTCTCTCCATTTTCTTCTGTTTCTTGCTTTCTTTTTCCACTCCGTTATTCCTAGGTGTTTTAGATCGTCTTCGACTTGCTGTAACCAGTTTTCTCGAGGTCTTCCTCTCTTCCTGTTGGATGTTGGTTGCCAATCAGTTAATTGCCTTAGTATTGTGTCTGGATCCATCCTCATGATATGGCCGGCCCATCTTAGTCTCTGTTTCTTGATTTTTCTTATGATATTTTCACCTTCCATTACATCTTCCAATTCCTGGTTGGTTTTTCTTCTAATTGTGCCATCATCCATTTTGTTCGGTCCTGTAAGTTTTCTTAATATTGCTCGTTCTGCAATTTCTATTTTGTTTCGATCTTGTTTTGTTAACGTGAGTGTTTCTGCTGCATACATCAGAATTGGTCTTATAATAGTCTTATATATCCCCAGTTTTGTTTTTCTTCTCAGCGTCTTGTTTGTTAGTGACTTTCTATTGACATAGTAGGCTCTATGTGCAGCTTGAATTTTCTCCGCTATTTCGTCGGTGTTTGTACCTTTCTTGTTGATGGTGACTCCTAGGTATTTAAATGTTTTACGCACTCGTACATATGGTTTCCTATCTTAATTGAACTTGTTTCATCGTCTCCTGTGATCATAACCTTTGTCTTTTCCGTATTTATGTATAGTCCAATTTTTCTTCCTTCTTCCATAATTTCCCTCATTGTTTCTTCAAGCAGATACTTTTGTTTGGCTATCACTGTAATGTCATCAGCATATGCAATTATTTGTAGTGGTTTGTTTCTTAATGTTCCTTTTCTTTGTATATTTCTGAGTATGTGCTCGATTACTATTGTGAACAATGTTGCTGATAGTATGTCTCCTTGCCTTATCCCTATATTTGTTTCGAATTCCCTTGTCTGTCCGCTTCTCGTAATTACTGATGTTGTTGTTTTCTCAGTGACAACGTTGATCATTGCCTTTACCTTTGTTGGTATCTCGAGCGAGTGTATAATTCCCATTAGTTGTTGTCGGTTTATTGAGTCAAAGGCTTTTTAAAATCTATGAAGATGATTATCACTTTCTGGTTATGCTCAGTTGTTTTGTAGAATCTGTTTCATCATGTGTATAGCATCTATGGTAGATTTTCCTTTCGCAAACCCATTTTGATATTCAGGTATTGTGATGTTTTCCATTAGTTTGTTGTGTATGGTTGTGGTCAGCATCTTGTATGTGGAGTTGAGCAGGGTGATGCCCTATAGTTGTCACATATCTGTTTATCTCCTTTTTGTGAATTGGATATATTGCTCCTATACCCCATTCTTCCGGTACATGTTCCATATCCCATATCTGATTTATTAACTCGTGTATTTCTTTGACCACTCGATTTCCTCCATACTTTATTAGTTCATTGTTTATTCCATCGGGTCCAGGTGTCTTCCCATTCTTCAGTTTCTTTATTATTTCTTTTATATCTTGCTCGGCTATTGATATTTGCTCATTTCTTTCACACCTTTCTTCTTCTTGTCCCACTCCCAGATTTCTTCTTTGAGTCTTGTCTTCAGTCAGGATTGTCTTGAAGTATTCTTCCCATATTTGCTTTTCTTCTTCCTCGGTTTCTGCTGTTTTCCGTGCTTGTTCTTCATCTTTGTAGTTTGCCTGGTGCTTTTTATGGTATTCATTTTCTTAATGTCTTGGTAGAATTTTCTGGTATTATTGTTCTTCATCTGATTTTCAGCGGTTTGTAACTTATGGTTCATCCATTGATTCTTCACCTCCCTTATTCCGTGGTTTGCTTCATTCCTCGCCTTCCTATAGTTCTCTTTGTCATTGTCATCTCCAGTCTTCATATATTTGTCTCTTGCTTCGGTTTTTCTTCTTACTAATTCCTTGCATTTCTCATTCCACCATTGTGTCTGCTTCTGCTTCTGTTCCGTACCCAATACGTTTTGCGCTGTTTTGTTTAGACATGCTTTAAGTTTCATCCATTTCTCCCTTACTTCCATGCCACTTTCCTGACTTTCAAGTTCTTTTTCCATTTCCTCTTCATATTTGGCTCGTACCTCCTCTTGTTTCAGTTTGTCTATACTCCATCTAGCTTTCTTACTTTGCTTCTTGTTTTGGTTTGTTTTCTTTATACGTACTTTCGCCACCACCATGAAGTGGTCTGTTTCCACATTTGCCGCCTTCTCTGTATATACATCTTCTATTAGGCTTTGTCTATCTTCTCTTATTAAAATGTGATCGATTTGAGTACTATATCTTCCTCCTGGGGCGTTCCATGTTACTTTATCTTCATGCTTATGGTTGAATTTTGTGCTGGCGATAATGAATCCATTGCTTGCTGCAAAGTTACAAAGTCTTGTTCCATTATCGTTGGTTTTCTCGTGAATTGTAAATTTTCCTGCAACCTTACTGTTGCACTCCTCTTTACCTACTTGCGCATTGTAGTCCCCTGCTATTATTATTGTGTCTCGGTTGTTGATTTGTTCATATACCTCTTCTAATTTTTCGTACCATTGCTCTTTCTCTTCGTTATTGGTGGTTTCGGGTGGGGCATAAACATTTACTAATGTTACGTTGTATGTTGCCATTTTTATTCGTATATATGATATCCTATCGCTATGTGCTTTATGTTCTATGATATGTTTTCTGAATTTGTTTGTCACGATGAAACCGACTCCATTTTTCCTTGCTTATTTCCTCCGGAGTAGAATAGTGTATAATTTTGGTTGGTAACTTCACCTTCTCCTTTCCATCTGACCTCTTGTAGAGCTGTTATGTCTATTTTGTTCTTTATTGCTTGATCTGCCACTTCGTTCATCTTTCCTACTTGTAATAGCGTTCGTATGTTCCATGTTCCAATTGTTATTATTTCCTTGCGTCGTCTCCATCCTCTACGATTTGTTGTCTTGTTTATTGTGTTCCTGCTATTTGGTTTTTTGGATTGGCCCTCTGTTGTTGCATTTCTTCCCATTTTATCATTCTTCCATTTATGGATAATCTTTTGTATCCTATTTTAACTGTCGCTCCTTTCTCTCTCTCATCTTTAGCCCTTTCATATAACTGTTTTTGAATGCTCATTTCATTTCTGGTGAGCTCACTCTCTATAAATATTTTTGTGTCCTTTAGCTTGCTCTTGGCCTTCATTATTATCTCCTTCTGCTCTGCATCCTGTATCTTAGCTTTTATTGTTCTATAATTAATCCTCTCCGCCTCGGTTATATTAGCGTCTACCCCTATGTACTCTTTAATGAATTTTCCAACTTCTTCCTTCACGTTGCCATTCTTGATCTGCATATTTTTTATAACTATGTTATTCCTTTTTTCTTTCTTCTCTAGGTATTCTATTTGGTTTTCCAGCTTGGCTACGTGTTCCATTATTTGTTCCTTTTCGTTTTTCCATTCTTCCTCTTTCATCTTGTTGATTTCCTTTATTTCTTTTATTTCCTGTTTGAGGACGTTTATTTCCTGCCTTTGTTGTTCGAAACCTTCGTACATACATTGTTTCATTTCGTCCTTGTTCTTATCAAGTCTTTGGTTCATTTTCTCATTCATATTCCTCATTTCCTCTAATATTGTCTGCATACTTATTGGTTCAGGTGCCATGTTCCTTATTTTGGTAGATTGTTTATTTTCTGGGCTGCTACTTTCGACCATACCATCTTCTACTTAATAGTAGTTAAGAATTGCTCTGTAGGTACATGTATTTAAGTGGAAAGTCAACTTCCAACGATAGTTTATTTCCCATTATCTCGAAATCTACTAAAGATGATCTAAATGCAAAAATGGAGTTGATTGCACAATAAAATAAAGAAAATTAAAATAAAATAGCAAATTTTAAAATTCGTATTTTGAAGTTACCTACTGAAAAATAATTATCCGATGCGATTTCCCCGCAAATTACAAAAGCTACAGACAAACAATTTATCGATTCTAGAAAGCTGTTTATGTGATAAAAAAAGTTTACAATTTGGGATTTCTTGATTTACCATGGAACGTTGTTAGTATTACAAAAAAAGCAAAATGCGCACTCCAATGAGGTGTTAAGGATCAGAAAAGAAGGTAGGATATAAAACATCTAATCTGAATAGAAATACATATAAATCCGAATATAATTAAATGTCATTATTCGAGAAGTCATATAAATTGTATGTTTGTTAATTAAATAATGACAATTCACCAATATTTGGCAACATAACCAATAATGTAACCTACTTTCCTTTCTCTTAATTTAATTTTTTTTATCATATTAAAAGTCCTTGACTTGTTATCGCTTTATCAGTGTTGACTGACTTACCTCAGGTGTTTGTTTAACAGTTATGGAGTGGTACCTCAGTTGCGGTTGAATGTAGGAGGTGGAACGATACCTATGTGACACACCTGGTGTGAGTGAACCACACAGAAATGCCGAAAAATCGATACGATGATCTGCAACAGGTAAAAAACATTTCTTTAATAAATGAACATTTACTTAGTCTTCACCTGATGTAAGAAATTAGCAAAAATGATAAAGTTAAATCAAAGAAGAGTAAAAACCGTGACACCAAGCTGGAAATGGAAGAACAAGAGAACACCTTTGAAAATTTCGAGGTTATCAGAAGCCGCATAGACGAACTAGAAGAAAATACAAAAAATGCGAAGCTGCCTACAGGAAATCTGCAAGTTCAAAAGGTTTTCCAACCAAAACAATTTCATTCAAAAATATACCTACATTCAGTGGCGGATTATGCTTCAGTGAGGCCCTAGGCGCAAATCAGGTTTGGGGCCCCTAAATCCTAAATTTAAAAATATATTCTAATAATACCACAATAAAATAAAAGACAATACAAATTTAAATACAAATTACAAATTTACTTTTCTTGCCTTCTCTTGGGCAAAGATTTCAATAATTTTGTCGTACTCTAGTTTTTTAAAAAACTCATTCATTTTCTATGAACATTAATGCCAGGTCATTTAAGTGCTCTTGTGAAAGACTATTGCGCAGATAGTTATTGACTCGTTTTAAAACTGATAATGTCCTTTCTCCACTTGCATTAGAAACGGGCAAGGTCAAAAAAATTTGCAGTATTGTGTGTATATTTGGAAAAGTTGATTTTAGACCATTACTTAATGTTGCATACATTTCATGTGGATCTCTAATATTTTCTTCTTGTATGTATTTTAGAAAATGAGTTAACTCATCAGTGAAATATTCTGGCTCAATATCTTTTTCATACTTAGATAATAATCGCTCTACACAATTATTAGTCTCAACACGACTTAATTTTAACTCAAAGAAAATTTTAAAATCGTTAAGAACATTGATATAGACATCGCCCCTTCGAGTAATTTCCAATATTCCACCGTCTTGTAGATGCAGCAAAGAAAGAAGGTATAGGTATATATTTTGCAAAAACATATAATACTGCAATGCTCCAGAACAAGACTCCGCTGCAGTATTCCCAGCCAAATTTAAAGAATGACTTCTACATGGTATGAATTCAGCTGATTTGGAATGTTGTTTTATGCGTGCCTGTAATCCACAGTACTTGCCAGACATGTTAGCAGCGTTATCATAAGATTGGCCCCTACAGTTTGTGATATCTAAGCCATAATCATGTAACTTTCTAAGTACAATTTCTTCTAACGTTGAAGAATCATGTCCAAGAAATTTAATAAATTCAAAAAATCTTTCTCTTACTATACCAGTTTTGTCCACATATTGCAGAACAAATGTTAGTTGGTCGACATGTGTAATATCAGGTGTGGAATCCACAATTATTGAGAAATAATGATGTGCTTTGGGGAGGATTATCCTGATTTAATGATGGTCGTATTAAATATGATGACAAGGAATTTTTTTTGAAGATCATTTCTTTTTTCCTTTTATAATTTCAGTTTTCGCTTTTTCGCGCCGGATAAATATATAATATTAAAATAGATACTGCATGAATTTAAAAAAAAGCATAAATTATTGACTATTATATCTTGCAATTGGCTTCGTTGCTCATTTTGAGAGCCAAAATAATTACTGTTGCTCAAATATGTTTTGTGAAAATTGTAATATAATAAGAAATGTTAACGATGTACCTTTATAGAAGCAGTTGTTGATTATTTAGTGACTGCAGTTTTGAAAATCACGGGTGCCAAATCGTCTACGCACAAAACTTCGAGAAAAAACTTTTGTAGAACTAGTGTTGTCGGGGTTGTGATTCAAGACTCACTGACCACTCTCTGTTTTTTTTTTTTGTAAATCTAACTACCACCCCAAAAATGTAGATAAAAATTGTAGGAGGATAAAATGTAGGCTACATTTATTAAAGTGTTTACATTTTAGGAATAAGTAAGAAATTAAAAGATGTATTTAAAGAATCCGAAACTCTTGCGCAATTAATCGCAAAATCATTAAAAGAGAATAACTTGAATTTAAAATCGTCTGGAAATAAAACTTGCGCCAAATATCGCATGAAACTTGTGTAGTACACCGGGTTAGTCGAACGATTCAAAGTCGTCGCCGGCGAGCACCAGGCGTGGGCGCAACTGATTTGGCAGAGCGAGAAAAATTTCATTTCGAAATGTCATCAAATAGTCAATCCGATTAATCAGGTATGCACATTGTAGAAACTCTCTTTGTAATGTACGAATATATCCCAATAAGAAGCCAAAGTCAACTTTGATTCACCTTGTCTTCAGGCAGCGGTGCTTATGATAACAACTCCAAAGCAACGTCGTGGCATGGGACCAGCGACGACATCGGAGATACCGAGAATTCCAGGAATGCGACGCGTTGCGAAGCGATTTGATATATTTCTGAATGTAAATATAGATGAATTGTCTGGAAGCTGACAAACAGCGAAAGTTGTTGTAGAAAATCTCCTAGAATTTCCGTCAATCCCTAAAATTTAACGAAGAGGAAACTAATGCTTATAAAAACAATATTTTAATTAATAAGAAAATGTTTTACCATTTAGTGAAATCTTTTGAAGATTCGCTAATGATGATTGATATTGATGTCCTCGGTGGTAATGGCAGTATTCTGACTGTAAAAGAAAATTATTGTAAATATTACGCATTTATTAAAAGCTAATTATTACCATATTAAAGATGACCAAATGTCCATTGGCAGTTTGTTTTGGGTATGTATACATAGTAATAGATATACTTATACAATAACTAACAACTAATTATTACAATTGTAAACTTAATGATATTTTACATTACAATATTGATTTGATAGTTTTGTTTAGTTATAAGCAAATTATCTATTAGATAATTCAAAATCAGTGATTAGATTTTCAGTTGGTACATACTGATTTGTTCTATCAAATTTGCGCCAGATATAAGGAAGAAATACAAGTATAAGACAAAGCATTAAAATAAGTAAAATAAGTAATATAAATAAAACATGAGTAGTTTTGTCAGATTTCTCTTGCACATCGTGAACTTGAGTAACTACTTGAGTAAGATTTGCATTCAAATTTTTATTATTGATATGTTTTAGTACGTTTAATACTTCTGATAGTATTTTATTATTAGACAATTGAATATCAGAATTTGGTATGTTGGTAGATTCGATAATGTTTTGCATTGTAGTGGATTCTATTACATCGGAATGATTACAATGCATTCCAAATAGATGTAAACGATTTTGTTCTTTTCCAGCAACACAATTAATATTTAATGTTTTAAAATATTTAACTATTTCGACTAATCTTGTACAACTCAGTTGCATACCATCGATATTAATTGAGCTCAAATGCGATCCTTTAAATAATGTTTCATCAATGTCACTTAAATTATTGTAACTGATATCCAAGAATGATAATTTAGGTGTATTAAATATTAAATATTTATCAACCGTATAATGATTATAACTTAGATTTAAGGATTGTAAAACAAGTAACCCATGCAAAGATGCAATGTGCATGTTTTTTATTTGGTTGTGTGACAAATCTAAATGTTCTAAATTTTGCATATTTACAAATGTATTCGGATATATTTGATTGATTTTATTGTTTGATATATTTAGGTATTTTATTGCACTGATTTCCGGAAACATTTTGTTCGATATACTGCTTAAATTTTGATATGTTAAATCGAGTTTGTGCAATGATGGAAGATAACCTAATGCATTATCAAAATTTGATATATTATTAACAAATAAAATTATGGTGTGTAATTTTTGAAGATTATCAAAAATGTACTTAGGTGTATTTGGATTTTGTGAATCTTGTAATGATATTGGATTCAATACATTTAATTTATTATTTGACAAATCTAAAATCATCAGCTCTTTCAAATTCTTAAATGCATTTGGAGTTATTTTACTTATTATATTGTTAGACATGTTCAATTTCCTTAAAGCACTGATTTCTGGAAACAATTCGTTTGATATACTGTTTAAATTTTGATGTGATAAATCGAGTTCTTCCAATGACGGAAGATAACCTAATGCATTATCAAAATTTGATATATTATTACCAAATAAAATTAATGTATGTAGTGCTGATAAATTGTGAAAGATATAACTGATATCCTTTAAATTTAGTAAATTGTTTTGGTGTACATTTAATAACATATTCATTGACAAATCGAGAACTTCTAATTTCGAAAGATATATAAATGCATTGGGAACAATGTGTTTTATCTGGCTATTAGACAAATTCAAATATTGAATATTTATATTAGCAGTAAACAACTCATTTGAAATGCTTGTTAAGTTATTGTTTGATAAATCTAAACTCGTTACACTAACCAGTTTACTAAGCGAAGTAATAGTTCCTATTTTATTTCCGACAATATTATTTGAAAATGAAAATTTTGTAACACTTTCTAAATTATTGAAGGCATTTTCTTCAATTGTTGATATATTATTGTTTTTAAAACTTACGAAGCGATAATTAACATCACGTGTACCATATCTAGATGATTTTTGTTTAGGAAAAGCAAAGTTTACAATTCTGTCAATTTGCGAATCCTCAATAATCAGCTCAACGATACCAAAATAAAAAGCTATGTCATCTGTGATGACAGTTTGCAATGTAAAGTCGCTAAATTTAAGATTCTGCATTGATATTATAATTATTCTATTATAACTGACACCGTACAAATTTGAATCTAATCCTTCAACAGTCCATTCGCCATTTTTTTTTGGGTAACATTGCAATAATAGCAATAGTAGCGATTGAAATTGTATTCACTACGTTGCTCGTATGTATCATTACAATATCCATTTGTGTGAGCAATAATGAACAATATCACTTGAACAATTGTCCATAAAGTAGCCATTTTAACCACACAACTTAAACACTAAGAACTGTTCAACCTTAAACGCTCACAATATACTGAAGTGAATTAATCGACTGCTTGTGCATAGCAAAGCTTAATATTTACTGGAGATTATTTATTATATTTGACCATGTCAGCACGCAATGATAATATGTATGCGTGTGCACTATCGCATAGAAGAGGCGTCTTGTCAACTCAGCACACCAACCATAGCCGACCATACAAAATGATATGATTCAAGTTATCAACAGTTAAACTGTATTTCACATTTACAAAATAGTGTTTAAAATATTTTACCGAAAACAAAAGGCAATGCAAAAATTTATTATTATTATACATACTATTTATTATTATTTTGTTGTTTTTTTTTTCTGTCCCCTTTATTGTATTTAGATATAATTTTAAAGGAACTAACTGATATCTATTAAATTTCCATTTTTATTCTGAAGAAAATTAGAGATATTTTATCGTTATATTGTAATCGCAGAGGCTCTACCTTTCCGGTCCTCTGAACCACCAAGAAGTGTCCTAAAGCGCTTCTCTAAAATACGTATTTTTGTCACTACTTCCGCCTTTAAAGCGCCAGTTTTTCCACGGTTTTAAGATACATAAAGTGGTACTTTGACGGACGGCAACCGTGGCTAAAATAGGTTAGTCACTCGTGTCAGCGCGGCGCGTGGCACAGCATTTATAACCTTACATTTCAAGGAATAGTGAGCGACCGAATTTCGAAGATTTAAAATACAAAAGTTCAAATACAAAACATCACGAGGCAAAACGTTGTTAAACCAAATGTCCCGCTTAGCCACGTGATACTTAATTGACTATTGTGTCAAAAGCCAGGATCCGTTTTATAGTTAAAATTAATTTCAGTCGAAACACCCAGGAAAAGATTTTGTCATACAAAGTCAAATCTTTTCTCTTTCTTTTGATTAAAACTAAAACGTATGATTATAACTAAAATTTGAATTTTTAACTGGATTCTGATATAACTATCAATTCTAATTAATTAAACACGTTATGTACACCATCTTCCACTTAATAGTAGTTGCCAATATTTGGCAACATAACCAATAATGTAACCTACTTTCCTTTCTCATAATTTAAGTTTTTTATCACATCAAAAGTCCTTGACTTGTTATCGCTTTATCAGTGTTGACTGACTTACCTCAGGTGTTTGTTTAACAGTTATGGAGTGGTACCTCAGTTGCGGTTGTATGTAGGAGGTGGAACGATATGTGACACACCTGGTGTGAGTTAAACACAAAAATGCCGAAAAATCGATACGATGAGCTGCAACAGGTAAGAAACATTTATTTAATAAATGAACATTTAACTTAGTCTTCACTTAATGTAGGAAATTAGCAAAAATGATAAAGTTAAATCAAAGAAAAATAAAAACCGTGACACCAAGCTGGAAATGGAAGAACAAGAGAACACCTTTGAAAATTTCGAGGTTATCAGAAGCCGCATAGACGAACTAGAAGAAAATACAAAAAAATGCGAAGCTGCCTACAGGAAATCTGCAAGTTCAAAAGGTTTTCCAACCAAAACAATATCATTCAAAAATATACATTTATTAAAGTGTTCACATTTTAGGAATAAGTAAGAAATTAAAAGATGTATTTAAAGAATCCGAAAGTCTTGCGCATTTAATCGCAAAATCGTTAAAAGAGAATAACTTGAATTTAAAATCGTCTGAGAATAAAACTTGCGCCGAATATCGCATGAAACTTGTGCAGTACACTGGGTTAGTCGAACGATTCAAAATCGTCGCCGGCGAGCACCAGGCGTGGGCGCAACAGATTTGCCAGAGCGAGAAAAATTTCATTGCGAAATGTCATCAAATAGTCAATCACGACGAACTCGATGATTCACAACTTAATCAGTTGATTGAAGAAAACCCGCACATTTTTACACAGGATGTAAGTTCACAATTTATTTTATATGCTTTATATAATAAATAAAATAAATTTGGTATTTTCGTTTGTTTTTGCAGTACATTCAAAATGAACTAGAAGCACGAAGTCAATTAGCAAATCTTGAAGCGCGCCATGAACAATTAGTCACTATCGAAGAGCACTTGGTGGAGATTCGTGATTTATTCGTTAATTTAGCGACTCTGGTTGAATTACAACAAGATAGTTTAAACAGAGTCGAGTTTTTCGCGGTTCAAGCAACAGACCATATTGACAAAGCAGTTGATGAGTTGCAGAAAGCAAAGAAGAATAAAAAACGCGGACTGATCGTAAGTAATAAAACAATTTAAAAATAATGTTGATTTCTAATATTAAATTTTTAGATTAAAATTTGCATCGGAATCTTTCTATTATTGCTGGTTATTGTTATCCTTGCAAGTATCTTTGGTTGACTTAAATTATTTCTCTTCAAAAGTCAGTTCCTTTATAATTTTACATAAATCTTTAGAATTTGGACGTTTTTTATAGTCCTGCTCAGTGCATAAGTAATAAATCTGAAGAATTGGTAAATAAGTGTCATCTAGGTACTCACAAGGCACCTTTGGTCTTTTTCTCACACTTAAAAGTTCTTCCTCAACCTCATCTTCCTCACTATCATCTTCATATTTACTATCATTCAATTGTGAATCATCATCAGAAGTTACATAAGGTGTTTTTAAGGCAATCATTTCCCATAAACACAACCCATATGCAAATATATCTGCCTTGACTGTGATAACCTGCCCCTCTTGCAATATTTCAGGTGCACACCATGGGTCAGTGCCTACAAATTCAGCTTCATCACCAGTTTTGGAATAATCTAGGGTGCCATCCTTCTTCAAAGGCATACTCACGCCAAAATCACATATCTTACATATTTGAAACTCATTTTTAACCAAGATGTTGTACGATTTGATGTCACAGTGGAGTACAAGTGCTTCATTGTGCAAATAATTTAAACCTTCAGCTACATCTTTGAGGACTTTCTCAATTTTGTCAGCTGGAAAAGGTGAATGAATTTCATCGTCATAGACTCTTTTTTCAATCAAATCTCCTAGAGATATAGTGCAGTCCTCCATTGCAATGCATTTTCTTCCATCACTTTCTTGAAGTAGAGCTCGAAAGCCAACTATGTTTGGATGGTTTAAGGTTTTAAGAATTGATGCTTCAATCTTGAGGCGCATGGACATTTCTTCGTGTCTGGGACCTTTTCGCGAAACCTTTTTAAGAACCCATGGTGATCCGTTTTGCTCACGATCAAGTTTATAAACAGTTACACCTGAAATTATGTTTACCATTTCAGTAGTTGCTCGAATTATTGTAAAGAATTACCTGTTCCGTATCCCAACTTTTGCATTTGCGGTGATGGTGGAATGGTGAGTGATCTTGTTTTCAGCAAGAGCTTATTGCGAACTGGTGTTTGATTCATTTTTTTTTCTTAAAACTGTTAGTAAAAATTCATAAACTTGAATCGTAACGTATTTCAAGATGGTGAACACAGACTGAACAATAATATATAAAGGGCGTTCTGATGAATGTTATGAATGAATGTTAAATTTACATTAAAAATATAAATATTTTAAATTTAATAATAACCAAACAATATAAATTAACCGCAAGACAAATTATAATATTTAGAGCAATTGCTAATGGAACGTTTGGACTTTTCAAAAAAATAACAATTTTTAAATTGTATACACCCAGTTATTTTGGTGTGTTTTTGCTTGCCTACATTTTGGGTCACCAAACTTATTACACACTTGCCATCACGTCCAAGTAGATGCTGGTGGTACTACTTTCGCGCCAAACTTATATAAATTTGAGTTGCCGACGGCGCAACCACCTAGGTCGGACTAGAATTCTCAATTTTTTGGCAAGGTCATATACAGGACAATCGCATTAATGCATTTCAAACGGGGCGGCGCACTAACTTTAGCGGGGCATCTAGAGATGTAGAATAAAATATGTACGCCACACTTTTTGAAACGCTTTGTATTTTCTGGTGGTACAATAAAGTATTCTCAGGTGGCGCAACGATGCATGTTTTAACTAAAAATATTCCTGCGAGTGAAAGTCGAGGTCCCCAGATCTGGTGTAGCCGGCACGGAACTCTTACTTCGTGCGATAAGTACTAATACTTAAATGCATATTCGTGATTCGTGTTGTAAATTCGTTATATCGCGTTATATTTGCTGGAATTTAGTGTTACTAGACGGGTTTTAGTCGCTACATATTTATCGCGTGTGTAATCTTCGGAATTCAATGTTTTGTGTGTTTATTGCAGTTTCGCGTGTATCTAGGATCGCTTACCGTCGGACGCCAGTCAGCCATGTTGTGTGATGGTAAATAATATTTTGAAGTTGTGCGAACCATTTTTGTCTTCAGCAGAACACGACGGGCGGCTGTTCTACCTGCTAAATATTATTATTTAAATAATTATGGCAAATAAGACAATTTTTAAAGCAAAATTTTGGTTGCTCCGGAATTCGGATTCATTTCAACATTGTCCGAAATTGTATAACTAATGTTTTTTTCTTGTTTATTATTTGTGAAATTTTTTATCGTTCATAATATCAATTTTTCGATTTTATCTTAAACTTCTTTTTGCGTTGGAAAATGGAAATTCAAACCTTTTTACTACGGATGTTCAGAGCGACGTTTAATGGAAAAAACGTCGCTCTGAGCATTTTATTTTAATAAAATTTCACTCTTGGACTAATAGTTTTCCCGCAATTTGATGAAATGTGAGGTCACATTTTCTACTGAAAAATTAAATTTGAAAATTTTAAGTTTTTATTTTGGATGTTGCTATAAATCATTCTCCTGATCATTTTATTTTATTAAAATTTTACTGTTGGACCTCATAGTTTACCCGTAATTTGGTCAAATGTGATAATAATTTTCAGCAGAAAACGTTCAGTTGAAGTTTATAAATTCTTCTACCGAAGTTGCAATACAACGTTTTTACGAGCCTTTAGTATAAATTTTCTTTAGAATTCAGGTGGAATTGTTCATTGCTAAAATATAAACCTAAATAGTATAGCAATACATGTTCAAATTAAAGACGTGATAACGTCTTTAAAATCGTTTTAGTCGGGTGACATGTTCAGAAACTTGTGTCACGAGGCCTCCGATCGCAGGTATAACGAGAGAGAGAGAGACGGACCGATCTCCCGTCTCATCTCGAGCGCTGCCAGTCATTCCGTGAAACTTGACACGCGGAATCCACACGAGCGGAGGCAGGCATAGTGTTCGAGTGAGTGGACCGATCTTCCGTCTCTCTCACTCTAGCGGCATACAAACGAATGGAGATTTTCTCGTGCGGTTAAGTTTTCGTTGAATATTTAACAGTGAAACAAAATGTGAAGTGCAAGTGAAGTGTTACAACAATTGCAACAAAAAAAACTTATATCACCAATAAGACGTTATCACGTAAACATCTCGATCGTAAACCTACTTTACAAACAACCATTTTTTTGTTTTATTAACTTTATTAATTTAAATTCCGGGACTACTATCTGTAGCATTCATAGATGGCACTAGGATGTACTAAAAATCATATCAAACGTGGCCACGAGAATAATTTTGTATACAGTGCTGTTATCAGCGTTTCGATATAAACAACTTTTTATCGCATGTGTCTCGCGCGCCGTCTTCTCACGCCGCATCAACTTGCTGCATGCAAGTTATATGAACAGAACCCGATGACCAAACAAGAATCATTAGTTAAGACGCAATCTCAATATTTATTTCAAGCGCAATACTTATTTATTTCAAACGTAATTATCAATTTCTAGAAATCATTGTCTCTAAGTCACCTAATTGCGCATTTCCTGTTTCGTTGCGCATCTTCCTTTCATATTTATTTGCAACGCACATTAAAGCCATATAAATAGAGCGCAGACCTAGATCTAAGTGATTATTATATCTTCCAAGTTCGTTGAATAAACAAGTGAAAGTTAATAAGTTATTCTGAATCAATCATCAAGAACCCACTTAACAAATCCCAAAAACCAACAAAAGTGAATCAAAGTCTAAAACCAATTGTAATCCGCGATTCGAACCAATAAATAAATTATATTAAATAACTCGTGAGCCGATAACGAAATCGTTAATATAAAATCGCTCGACACAAACGGGTAATATAATTTGCAGCATATTCTAGTTTAGTTTAGATTGCAGGTATCGTGTCTATTGCAAATCGCGTAGGTAGTCTTATCATGAATTGTTGCAACCTTGTTTGCTTTGCTGAAGCACATCTTGCCATATTTTAATACTTTGTCTTACAGAGAATTTATCGTAGATTAATATTTTTCAATCCATTCCTTACTACCGCTTTTAGTTTACGATATATTAGAAATTGAATGAATCGGGTGAAAAAAGAACAATAGCACATTTTAGCACTTTTAGTCACGTTTTTTTGCCCTTTTACCCCATGAAAATCTTTCACCATTAGAAATTAGAATTACACAACTCAAATTTTAATTTTTGATTAGTTTTAAGAATTTTAATTTCGGGATTACTATCTGTAGCATTCAGAGATGGCAATTGCCTGAGCTAAAAATTATAAAATATAATTGTATTTTTTATTTCTTTATTTCTCAGCTAACGTTGGCATTCGATACGAGAATTGTGTTTGTTTTGAATACAACTTACACTTTCTTATCGAATGCCCGTGGGTCAACGTTGCCATCCCCTTACGCCGCACGTTGTCACGTCTTAGTTTAGTTGTGATCGCAGGTAACATGCCTGTTGCAATTCACACACAAGGTCGCGTGTCATCGGCGGGCCGCTTTGCGCATATATTGCTTTTACCTGCGGGGTTCATGGCATTGCTTGCGCTATCGATGGATTGCAGCTAGTTTCGTGCAGGTCGCTGGCGTATCTGGACGTATTTCCCGCGACTCGTATCGTTTTATCGGATTATTTTATTTTCTAAATTTGCATTGTATTCGGTCATCAATTGACTATTTAGTTGTAACATGCTTCTGCAGTGTTTTGTTAATGGTTAATCGTGCGTTTAATATCCATAATTTTTATATGTTTGCGTTTGATGTTTATATCCCAAATGCATATTGTTGCCATGATGTTTCCCGTCATTAGGAGGTCCCCTCGTACTTGAGTAAGTAACTTATATCTGACTTGCGCAACTCAGCAGAGAATGTTTGTTTTCTCCGATGTATGAATATAATATTATATTGTATGCAGTGTTTTTATTTCAACTTATGTTTTCTTTTAATTGCAGTACTTGCTGTGCTGCCCTACCAATCCAATGAGCACTGCATTGGTAAGTTTTTATTAAGTCATATTATTCGGCCAAATGTTTTATGACCTGCGTGTTGCAATATTGTAATTCCGGGTAATATAGAAAACGAAGGAAATGATAAAGTTTGCCCGTTTTTCGTGTTTTTCAATACACACGGTGGAAAACAGGCCATATCTCGGGAAACCTTTGAGATATTTTTTCTTTTCTTTATTTTATGATAGGACTTTCTTTTATGATAGGGCAAGAGTGTATTTTTAAAATGCACTCCCGAATCCCCTTTAAATTCGGTCGTAACAGCCTCAAAATAGCAGCCAAAATTTGGCCTTTTCGTGTAATTTTCAAAACAAGCAGTGGAAAACAGGCCATATCTCGGGAACCTTTTATGATATTTTAGTTTTTTTCTTTGTTTTATAATAGGGCAAGAGTGCATTTATAAAATGCACCTCTGAACTCCAGCAAAATTCGGTTTTGCATCAATTTGTAGGAATTGTAATTCAGTATCATCTCTATGACCTAGTTTTGCAATTTTCTCACGGGAAAGTAATAAAAATTGCATTTTTGTGTTTCGAGACACTAATTTTTCTTGTTTTTAAGCTGTAGAAGTTGAACGGGAACACGCAGGAGGGCCATTTTTGCATCAAATTGTAAGTATTGTAATTCTGTATCATCTCTATGACCTAGTTTTGCAATTTTCTTACGGGAAAGTAATAAAAATTGCATTTTTATGTTTCGAGGCACTGATTTCTGTTTGTTTTAGGGCTGTAGAAATTGAACGGGAACTCGTAGGAGGGTCATTTTTGCATCAAATTATAAGTATTGTAATTCTGTATCATCTCTATGACCTAGTTTTGCAATTTTCTTACGGGAAAGCCATAAATTTTGCATTTTTGTGTTTCGAGGCACTGATTTCTGTTTGTTTTAGGGCTGTAGAAATTGAACGGGAACTCGCAGGAGGGTCATTTTTACATCAAATTGTAAGTATTGTAATTCTGTATCATCTCTATGACCTAGTTTTGCAATTTTCTCACGGGAAAGTGATAAAAATTGCATTTTTGTGTTTCGAGGCACTGATTTCTGTTGGTTTTTGGGCTGTAGAAATTGAACGGGAACTCGCAGGAGGGTCATTTTTACATCAAATTGTAAGTATTGTAATTCTGTATCATCTCAATGACCTAGTTTTGCAATTTTCTCACGGGAAAGTAATAAAAATTGCATTTTTATGTTTCGAGGCACTGATTTCTGTTTGTTTTAGGGCTGTAGAAATTGAAAGGGAACTCGCAGCAGGGTCATTATTGCATGAAAGTGTAAGTATTGTAATTCTGTATCATCCCTATGATTTAGTTTTGCAAGTTTCTCACGGGAAAGCCATAAAAATTGCAGTTTTGTGTTTCGAGGCACTGATATCTGTTTGTTTTAGGGCTGGTGAAATTAAACGGGAACTTAAAAGAAGGTCATTTTTGTATCAAATTGTAAGTATTGCCATTCTGTATTATCTCTATGACTTAGTTTTGCAATTTTCTCACGGGAACACCATTAAAACTGCATTTTTGTGTTTCGAGACACTAATTTTTCTTGTTTTAGGGCAATAGACATTGAACGGGAACTCGCAGGAGGGCCAATTTGCATCAAACTGTAAGTATTGCCATTCTGTATCATCTCTATGACTTAGTTTTGCAATTTTCTCACGGGAGAGCCATAAAAGCTGCATTTTTTTGTTTCGAGACACTAATTTTTGCTGGTTTTAGGACTTTTGAACCGAGTCTGACACTGTCGACGGACCATTCTTGCATCAGATTGTAAGTATTTAATTTCTTTATCATTTTCCTAAATAACTTTTGTGATTATCTCACAAATTGATCCCCAAAATTGCATTTTTATGTTCGAAGGACTAATTTTTGCCGGTTTTAGGGATTTTGCACTTGAGTCTGACACCGTAGAAGGACCATTCTTGCATCGGATTGTAAGTATTTAATTTCTTTATCATTTTCATATATAGCTTTTATGAATAACCTATTAAATTGCGAGAAAAATATACTTTTTGTGTTTCGAAGCACTGATTTTGCTGGTTTTCGAGGTTTAGCACATGAACGTGTCATCTGCGTAATATCAGCGAGGTCCATAAAGATGTAAAATTTAATTCTTGATGATGTTATATTCTAATGTCGTAGGAGATGTACGTGTAGAACGTGTGTTGTTAGATAAATTGTATGTTTCGTACGTTGTTATGTCGATAATTTGTACCTGTTTGTTTACAACATGTTTACATTTAGTCATTTTGAATAGTTTTTGGGGTATATATAATATGGATTGTGTTTTATTAATTTTCGTTCAAGTGAGTGAAATTGAAATACCAAGATGAGGTGATAGCGGGTGAGTTAGAATAAGAGAGCAATATCAAAGTTTCATGTTCAATCCATGTTCTTTGTATGATCTGCAGGATATTCCACAGTTTGTTTATACGTGCGGTTCGACGTTGGCTTGCGCAGCACGCTGTGCGCTGCAATTTGAAATTTGAACAGTACCCCACCGGTCGCCGTGTGTCGTCGGGTTCAAGTGTTCGCTACTGCTCAGTACATCTTGCGCTGGCGTATTGACTGCTGTTTTTCCTGTTCAATCAGTCGGTGATACGCAATTGTGCTATGTGCTCGTGTTCCATTTCTTCTCCGCTACTGTTCGTTGCGACTGTTAGTATTTCGGACTCGAAACTTAAGACACCACGTGCGCGTGTGTAGGCCATCAGTCGCCGGTCTTCGGATCTCTTGCGTTGGGCTACGGATTCCAATTGGATTTATAGGCCAATATGGTATTGTTAATTAGAAGGGATAAATCACGCGTTTTCTCCGCGTGGCATAGTTGTAAGTGCAAAAGTTATACAGTGAGTAGTAACATCAATTCTACTAACAATTCTGCTTTGTGTGTAACATTTCATAAGAGAGCGTTGTGGCTCGTTGGTATGTAGGATATGCCGTTCGTTTTATTAAAAAAGAAAGAAGAATGTATTGTTAAATATAATTAATAAAACTAAATTTACAATTGAAATCTCATTCATATTTTTTTGTGATATCTTGTTTGTCGTTTTCAGGATATGCGTCTTAAATCATATTTCATATGAAGCTTATGTGAGTGCAACATAGGTAGGTAAGGCTTGTGTTGTTGTTTTTAAAAAGTTGAATAAAGTAGAAACATAAATAGAAGAATCAAATATAAATGATAAAAACACTCGGTGGTCGAGTGGATACGTGCACCTGCTGGCATGCTAGTAGACACGGATCGAGTCAGGTATCGGAGGCATTTTTCTCAAATATAAAAATATCAGGTGTAATTTGGGTTGCATATATGAATGGCAACGAAATATACGAGAAATTGAAATACAAGTGGAGGCTAAATAAGAGAAGTGAGAAAGTAAATGGAGAACGGGAGAACAGAGAAATAGAAGAATGAGAGTAGTAGAGAATAGGAGAAGATAGAAGGAAGAGAACAGAGGAGTAGAGTAGAGAAGAGGAGGAGATAGAAGAAAGAGGGGAGGATCAGATTTTTAAATTTTTTGGCACGTGTCGTTATAAGACAGCCCACTGCTTCGATGCGTCCATTGCTCCCGGCCCATCCTACAGCTACGATGTCTCTGCGCTTCATCCCCGAAATTATCAGGCATATCAACAATTTTTATGGTGGGGGATCACCCCCAGAGAGAGGGAACTCCTTATAAGGACGATCCTTATAAGGTCTTGTTCAAATATTTCTAAGTTTAAAGTCGTCTCAAGAGAGACGACACTTAAAAATACTCTTACAAGTTCTGACCTGTACCTGAAATGAAGGAAGGAGTACACAAATCATACAGGTTGCCTTAATAATATTTATAGTGGGGATCATCCCCTGAGAGAGGGAACTCTTCCTGAAATGATAGAAGGGGTACACACAAATAAAAGAAGTCAATATATCTTACTATTTATTTATTAATAATAGAATACAAGTTTAGATTTTACAAGTCAACAAAATACATGCCGCCATATTGAAAGAAGACTTACGACCTGCATCGTCGCGCACATGCAAGTAAGTAGCACTTCGCAAAGTACTACCGGTATAAAGAAATTAGGAAATAGCCCGTTTTCGACGAAAACAAAAAATTCTAAACTAGTGTTTACAGTCAAACGTCGCTCGTTTTCATCAACAATCAGGAAAACTAATATACAGGGTGTTTCCAATAGAAAATTCAAAGTGCAAAGAAGAAAAACCTAAAATCAACAGTTAAAGCTAAATTTTCACGGACAACAAGGAAAATGAATATACAGGGTGCTACAAAAATAAAATCAAAAGTTCATGAAAGAATACACTCGGGGATAACAAATTTAGAAAACTTATAATAGGAAATAAAAAAACATACAGGGTGTTACAAATTGCAAATTCCTTAATTTAAAAATAAAATACAAATTTTAAGTAGAAAACGACCCGGAAACGATAAATTTTGTCAGTTTTACATTAGAGAGCAAGGAAAAGTAATACATAGGATGATATAAAAAGAAAATAGCTGCATTTAATTAGTAAATTCAACATTTTGAATTAGGAATAGAGAGCTAGAAGAAAAATCAAAGAAAATTTAAATTTAAAAAATGTAAAATTAGAAACAGGAAAGGTAGGAAAGGTAGAGTAATAGATAAATAAAACATCAATATGAATTTTATTGCGATCCTAAAATTTTCTTTGTGACGGGTTCTCCAGATACGCTACAAGCAAGGCAAAATGTGTCGGCCGACGTCAAGTCATGTACACACGCGGAAAGAAATTTAAATTGTCTATTAAAACACGTCTCCGTGATTGGAGCATTATGACATCAAAAGAAAATACGAGCGAAGAAAGTTCACGCTATTAAATCGATGAATGACATGGAAAAAGCAAAGTCTGCAGCGAAACCGAAGACGCATCCGACGGCATGCGTCAATTTTGAGTTATTACGGTACTCACGTTACATGTCATTTAAGACAAAAATTTAATTAATTATGATTTAATAAAGTTTACAAACTTACCAGTGTGTCGGATAATCAAAGAAAGTACTGAAACAAAAAATAGCACGTGTGTGAGAATTCGCACTATGATGCTCACTTATTTAAACCAGTTCCATCCCTTAATGAACATGCACTATTTTAACCGACAATATTCCCGCGACGTTAATTACACTTACTCAAAACTATACATAGGATACATATTTCTAATTTCAATTCTCAGCATCAAAATAATCCAATATCCGACGGACCACTAACGCATGGATGAAGCACAAGTTTTATTATCATTTTACCCGGAACAAATTTTTCGCAAAACACTATTACACGTCTATTGTTATTAAGTGCCAATATTTATGCCGATTTTTAATTAATAAATAATAATGTAGTTAATGTAATCGAAATGAATAAAAGGACGATGCCGAGCGGCTTGCAGGTAAGAACAGACTGAAATGGTCGAACGTTCGTAGTGTGAACGCAACATTGCGCGCGTTTATCGCGATACAAAAAGTTGTTTATACACATACCCCGATAGAATAGAATTGGAATCGAAACATTTCTAATGTGCACTTAATCCTTTGAACTATAACTACGAGCCTCACTAGTAGTTTTTAAGTTAATACATATCTAAATACCAGGAGCGTGAGCCGTGTTTCGTGGTCCGAACCGTTCGCATAGTATACGAGCGTTACTCGTGGTTCGCCGCTGGAGCCAATTTCAATGTTAATTAAATAAAATATAATATAATGTTTCACATCAGTTATAAACTGGGTTATCCTAATGATGTATAAATCAATATGGGGGCGATATTTATTTGATTCATCTAGCAACTGTTGTGAGTTGCAATATACACTATCCCCGCGATCACAAACCGGCCGCACAATAAACGCGCAAATAGTAAATAACACTACTCTAGTGATTACAATTAAATAGTCGAGTGATGATTAAATATAATACAAACAAGAAAATGTAAAACTAAATGAAAAATTAAAATTCGATTTGCGTAATTATGATTTCTTATGCTGACAGAGTGCCAGATTTTACATCAAATATTTAAGTGATATGTGCTTAAGTGCTTTTTATAATAAACAATTCCACCTAATGTAAAATTGTTAGTTATATTCATGTTTAGAATACAAGTAAATATTTTACATGTCAACAGAATATCCGCGCACATGGAAACAAGTACCTACCACTTACTCGTAGTAAAGTTCTAACGGGATAAAGAAATTAGCAAATAGCCTATTTTCTACGGGGTTGAAAATGGAAACAAATATACAGGGTGTTACAAAAGAAAAAAATTAAGTGCAGACAGGAAAACATCTAAACACTCAAATATCCCTCGTTTTTCATGGTAAATCTGGGAAACAAATATACAGAGGGTTACAAAAAGAAAATTCAAAGGTGAAGAAGTTAAATTTTAATAACAGTCAAAGCAAAATTTTCAGGGATGTAAATAAAAACGATTGTACAAGGTGTCACAAATAGAAAATTCAACCATCAAAAAAGAAAACATCTAAACACTACAAATATTGCTCGTTTTCACCCGATGCACTGGGAAACTAATAAACAGGGTGTTACAAAAAAATTAAGGTGCAAAAAGAAAACCCTAAAACCACAGCTGAAGGAAAATTTTCATGGACACAAAGAAAAGCAAATATACAGGGTGTTCCAAAAGGAAAATCCCAGGTTTAAAACAAAGAACACTCAAAACTCACAAATAAAGCGATTTACTACGTACTGTTAGATAAACTAATATACAGGGTGTTAGAAAAGGAAAATTTTAAAAACTTCAAATATGGTGAATATTCACATCATGGCGAGAGAAATTTATACGGGAACAACTATATTTTAACATAAATTCAAAGATTTTACCCGTAAATCATCAAGTTGGGTCAAAAATGTGCTACAAGAATAAAACACTTACATTTTAATAAATTGTGTATATATACACAATTATATATATTTACAATATATATTTATCATTAATTTAATGATAGCATCAACTGCATAAGGTAACCGACGGGGAATTATAAATTGATAGAACATCCGGCGGAAAACATCTAAATCAGCAGACGGCAAGCGACGGCGCGTGGTAATACAGTAGGTAAATACGATAAAAGTAACTAGTTACTTGTAAATATTAAGATATATGGAGACTATTCAAAGTATAAGATTTTATTAGATGAACAAGAAACTTTTTAATATAATGATGCAAAAGAGTATAATTCGATTAAAAACGTTCAAAGAAATGAGAAACGAGCCGATGGTCGATGGCAAAGTGAGCGTGGTCGACCACATGAATATTGTCATTATAATAATTCTCAGATACTTTTTTATAATAATACTGGTAATAATTAAATCATGCATGTTATTTTCGGAATCAGGGCTATAAATTCAGATGAAAATGCTACCACGTGTTTGTAAATTGCAAAATTAATATCCCTCAAATGGAATAATTAATTTAATATAAACCGTCTTAACTTTCCGCAAAAAAATTATTTACACACCTACCAGTGCAATGATGAATAAATTTTAGATCCAGGAATATATCTTATCAACTGTAAACTCGTGCAGAAATTAACAGACATTTATTTCTTACTTGAGAACACTCTAACCGCCACAACTCATCAAACAAAACAGCCACACATGCTCGTTACGAATATTTTGCTGGTACACCGTCGCGATCCATTTTGCGGACGATCAAGTGGTCCTGTCTCAAGATGCAGAGGATATGGAATACATGACACGCAAACTTATAGAGCAATACCAAGAGTGGGGACTAACAGTAAACATGGAGAAAACGCAATATATGGTCATAGGTGAAGAGGGAAAAGACCTCCAACTAAACAACGGTATGGTGATAAAAGCTTGCGAGGAGTACACATACCTCGGGTCAAAAATCCACATATCTGGTCGAATGGACAGGGAAATTCAAAACAGAATCACAAAAGGACAACAAACAATAGGCGCATTAAACGGCATACTCTGGTCAAAGGCGATTAGCAAAAAGCAAAAGAGCAGATTATACAGCTCAATATTCAAAAGCATTATTCTATACGGATCTATATATATAAAATTTGCGTGTCACAGTGTTTGTTTCCATACTCCTCCGAAACGGCTTTACCGATTTTTACCAAATTTTGTATGCGTATTCAGTAGGTCTGAGAATCGGCTAACATCTATTTTTCATACCCCTAAGTGATAAGGGTTGTTCACCCTTAACTTTTTTTAAATTTTTGGACAAATTCTTTTGTTTACATTTTTTTATTATATGGCATTAAAAAATACATACATCCCTAAATTTTTATTTTTTTTATCACCAACCCCTATTTCTTTATAGCCATTTTAGTAATTTAATCATTTTTCATGCCGCTCGAAGAAAAATTTTATATGCGTATTCAATAGGTCTGAGAATCGGATATTATCTATTCTTCATATCTCTAAGTAATAAGGGTTGTTCACTCTTAAATATTTATTAAATTTTGTTCAAAATTTTTTGTTTTTATTTTTTTATGTGGCATGAAAAAATACATACAACCCTAAATTTTTACTTTTTTATCACCAACCCCTATTTTTTAGTAACCATTTTAGTAATTTAATCATTTTTCATCTCGCTCGAAGGAAAATTTTATATGCGTAGTCAGTAGGTCTGAGAATCAACTACTATCTATTCTTCATACCCCTAAGTGATAAGGGTTGATCACCCTTCTTTCTTTTTAATTTTGAACAAAAAATTTGGTTCTATTTTTTTATAATGTGGCATTAAAAAATACATACAACTCTAAATATTTACTTTTTTATCACCAACCCCTATATTTTTATAGCCATTTTGGTAATTTAATTTTTTTCATCCCGCTCGAAGGAATGAGACTGAAGTCGGTGTCCTGTTTCACTCTCACAATAAGACTTCTTTCCTCCCTTCACAGTTTTCGGCCATTATTATGGTATATGTATCAAGTGTGGTAGTAACGTTTACAATTATCATATTGCTATCTCAGTGTAACTCCCTATTTTATAGTCGGTGCAAAAAATTCTCCCGAACAGACCAGTCACCCCGTTGACAGGGCGCTTCCACGCCACCCTTTCAAGAACAAATTATATTAGTGAGACCCACTAAAACACACCGAATTGTGTCACATGCAATACTTAGTGATCATAGATAATTAATCACTTTGCACAAAAAACGAAATGAAACAATCAAACAAAAATGAACCAACGAAAACTGCGGAATTTGTTTCGTTTGTCAGTGGACAAAAGAAAACTCAGTAGAAAACACTTTGCGCAAAACTCAATAGAAAACAATAAATCAAAAATAAGTCGTAGAAGGCTGCGGAATTTGTTTCGTTAATCGATTGAAACAAGAAAACCTCAGCTTTTCCCCATTTTCCCGGTAATTATTCCAATTTTTGTCGCCGTAAAAACCACTCTTTAACGAACATTTTAAAAGAAGAATTAGCCAAATTGGTCTAGGCATTGTTGAGTGATGCGGTTACCAACACATTTTGCAATTCATTCTAAATTTTAGATAATAAAATTATTAATTTTAAGTGTATTTGGCACGATTAGTTCAGTTGATCAAGTTTTACATACTTACACACTTATAATATGTAAGTTACTTTTTGTCTACACTAGAATTTTTCTAGAAACTAAAAATAATTTATATGGCAAAACAACGTTTGCCGGGTTAACTAGTAAATTTATATAAATGCATACCTTCGCAAGGTGCCCTGAACACGAGTCACTTCTACCGCTACCTTCGTACGGTGCCCTGATCACGAGTCACTTCTACCGCTACTTTCGTACGGTGCCCTGAACACGAGTCACTTCTACAGCTACCCTCATACGGTGCCCTAAACACGAGTCACTCCTAGAGCTACCCTCATACGGTGCCCTGAACACGAGTCACTTCTACCGTTACCCTCATACGGTGTACTGAACACGAGTCACTTGTATCGCTACCCTGCTATGGTACATCAAATGAGACTCAACTAAATCAACAAAAAAATTAACAAAACCCCTCTTGCGCTATCAGAATCCGATAAAAAAATTTGAACATTTCACATAGGTTTTCCGCAATATGATCTGTTTTCCATATTATCATTAAGTGAAATATATACGCGCCCCCAAATTCGCGGGCTATTGCATGAAATGTGATAAAACATTTAACCGAATAATATAACTTAATTATAAACTTACCAATGCAGCGTTCATCGGATTGCAAGGGTACAGCAAGTATTGTAATTAAAAGAAAACAGTAAAGTAGAGAAGAAACAAAACATTAGTTACACAATTTCGGACAATTAGTTTCGCAAATACCGCTGCCCTTGTACGGTGCCCTGAACACGAGTCACTTTTACCGCTGCTTTTGTACGGTGCCCTGAACACGAGTCACTTCTACCACTACCCTCCTACGGTGCCATGAACACGAGCCACTTTTATCGGCACCCTCGTACGGAGCCCAGAACATAAGTCACTTCTATCGATACCCTGCTACGGTAAACCGAATGAGACTCAACTATACAATTGCGATTAATTGCAATACAAATAAATAAACAAGGAAAAATAAACGTTATTATTCGATTCAATAAACGATAATAGTGCATATCTTTTAAACTAAAAGCGGTAACGACCAACGGATTGAAACTTATGAAAGATTCGAAAATTCTGCATTAGATAAGAATTTAAAACAATTTAATTTCGTGGGATAAAAGGACCAAAACGTGACTAATAGTGCAATTTTTCTTTTTTGTCCTTATTTTTAAATTGCGAATATCTCTGTGCTGAATCTCTGTGCGAATATCGCTGTGCCGGTCATCTAATTTGAGTCACAGGTAGGCAGGTCCGTCGAGAGCCAGCACGGCTTCCCGAAGAAAATCTGCGGCAATCCCGACAATCGTTGATTTTTTGCCAAATTTTTTGTGTTTCCGATTTAAGAGCGATCAACCGGGCCCCGAGGAATTTACTCCAGTTGACCCTCCCTCTCATCGGCCCTGGGCCGAGATATGACCAAATTTCCACGATGCGTTTTAGGAAATTGAAAATGGTGCAAACGGTGGCCGAGATATGACCTAATTTCCACGACGGGATATAAGAAAAATTGAAAGTCCATATAACATATATCCAACAGCGATGGAGACTTAATTATCATTCACAATAAATCAAACACAATCAAATAAGTATATAGACAATTACGAATGTTCACACACAACAATATAACTCACGTTACGGAATTTTCTCGCCATAAATTTCAATACAGGAAGATACAAAATTAAATTTTGCATCTAGAAAAATTATTACGAACTTATTGTGACACCGCGTTCGCGTATTATATCAAAAAAACTACAATTCCTAGCACAACGAGTACTAGTGCGTATACACACAACTTTCAATATAACTCGTGTTACGGAATTTTCTTGCAAAAAATTTTAATACCGAGAAACTAAAATTCCTAGCGCATCAAACACTACGGTGCACACACAACTTTTAAAATAACTCGCGATACGGAATTTTCTTGCAATAAATTTCAATACAGGAAGATACAAAATAAAATTCTGCATCTAGAAAAATGATTCTGAACTTATTGTGACACCGCGTTCGCGTGTTATATTAAAAAAACTACAATTCATAGCGTAACAAGTACTAGTGCGCATACACACAACTTTCAATATAACTCGCGATACGGAATTTTCTTGCAATAAATTTAAATACAGAGATATTCAGAATTAAATTCTGCATCTGGGGAAATGATTCCGAACTGATTGTGAATTCGCGTTCGCGTGTTATGCTAAAAAAAACTACAATTACTAGCGCAACGAGTACTACGGTGCACACACGCAATTTTCAATATGACTCGCGTTACGGAATTTTGTCGCAATAAATTTTGTCACCGGGAGATACAGAATTAAATTATGCATTTAGAAAAATTATTCCGAACTTATTGTGACACCGCGTTCGCGTGTTATATTAAAAAAACTACAATTCATAGCGTAACAAGTACTAGTGCGTATACACACAACTTTCAATATAATTCGCGTTACGGAACTTTTTCGCAATAAATTTCTATACAGGTAGATATAGAATTAAATTCTGCATCTGGGGAAATTATTCCGAACTTATTGTGATACTGTGTTCGCGTGTTATGCTAAAAAACTACAATTTCTAACGCAACGAATACTACGGTGCACACCCACAACTTTCAATAGGTATAACTCGCGTTACGGAATTTTGTCGCAATAAATTTTGACACAGAGAGATACAAAATTAAATTCTGCATATAGAAAAATTATTCCGAACTTGTTGTGACATCGCGTTCGCGTGTTATACAAAAAAACTACAGGGAGATTCAATAAGGGCCCCGGGGAATATCCGCGGGCCCCGGCAATCGTTAATTTTTTGATATTTTTTTGTATTTGCAATTTAAGAGCAATCACCTCGTGAATCAGTACGTGATAAATAGAAAACTTGTTTATAAACAGCAAATGTAAATTTGACCGAAAAATATAATGGAATTATAAACTTACCAGTGTACAGCTTATCGGACTGCCAGGCACAACAAATGCTGTAACTAAACGAAAACATTAATTAAAACAAATATATTTCATACATTTGAATTATGTTATAATTAACAATCAACACATTGATAATTGATAATTATTGACGATTTTCGATAATTAATATCTCTTAAACTAAAAGAGATAGCAACCAGCAAATTGCTGATTATGAAAGATTGGAAAATTCTCTATCAGATAAAAACATAAAATAATTATATTTTCAACAGTAAAAGGTCAAAAAACGCCACCAAAAATACTAAAAAATGACATTTTTTAATTTTTGCCCTTTTATTCAATCATGAATATCTCGTAAATTAAAAGAGATAACTAGGATCGCATCTCAGCGTCTTAATCTACGGACTATTCTCTATAAAATAAGATAGTTCAGATTTTTATAATAAACTATTACACCTAATGTAAAATTGTTAGTTGTATTCATGATTTGAGAATTAAAGAATACTTGCTTAAACGATGCCAATATAAACTGCAAGATGTGATATCTGCAGCTAAACAAACTTATCTCTTGTGCGAAATCGCGTGATCGCACACGGACACGGTGTGCAGTCACTACCACCGACAAGCAATATTTAACGCGAAAACGTGCATCGTAGTGCCATCTAACCGACTATCTACTAATGGCAGGTTTAAATTTAAAACACATTTTATCAAATATGCAACAAAGATGATATTGCATGAAAATGCCAGTCATAAACAATTTAATAATGCCTATAAAATCGCAAATATTGCTTTAATTTATAGTCTATGATACAATATAATAAAATTACATTCACACATCGGAGAAAAACAAACATTCGAAATGGTCAGATAAAAGTTACTTAATCAAGCACGAAAGGACCTCCTAATGACGGAAAACAACATGGCAGGAATATGTATGTATATATGTAAGGCGTAACTTACATATTACAATTAAGAAAAAACTAAAATATGGCAAAGGGTTCCCGAAATATGGCCTGTTTTCCACCGCGTGTTTTAAATATTGCCAAAAAAGGCCTATCTTTGGCGGCCATTTTGAGGCTATTACAACCGGGTTTAGCGGGGGTTCAGGGGAGAATTTTATAAATGCACCCTAGCTCTATCATAAAATAAATAAAAAACTAAAATATGACAAAGGATTCCCGAAATATGGCCTGTTTCCACCGCTTGTTTTGAAAATTGCACGAAAAGGCCTAATTTTGGCTGCCATTTTGAAGCTGCTACGACCTAATTTCGCGGGGCTTCAGGGGTATGCATCCCTATAAACGCACTCTTGTCCTGTCATAAAATAAATAAAAAAACTAAAATATGACAAAGGGTTCCCGAGATATGGCTTGTTTTCCACCGCGTGTTTTGCAAATTACAAGACAAGGCCAAACTTTGGCGGCTATTTTGTGGCTGATACGACCAAATTACGCGAAGGTTCAGGGATGCATTTTAAAATACACTCTTGTCCTATCATAAAATAAAGAAAAAAACTAAAATATAACAAAGGGTTCCCGAGATATAGCTTGTTTTCCACCGCGTGTTTTGAAAATTACAAGACAAGGCGTAACTTTGGCGGCCATTTTGAGGTTGTTACGACCGAATTACGCGAAGGTTCAGGGGTGCATTTTAAAATGCACTCTTGTCCTATCATAAAATAAAGAAAAAAACTAAAATATGGCAAAGGGTTCCCGAGATATGGCCTGTTTTCCACCGTGTGTTTTGAAAAAGACGAAAAACGGACAAACTTTGTTGTTTCATTCGTTTTCTATAATACCCGAAATTACAATATTGCAACACTCAGGTCATAAAATATTTGGCCGAATAATATAACTTAATAAAAACTTACCAATGCAGTACTCATTGGATTGCTAGGGCACAGCAAGTACTGCAATTAAAAGAAAACAAGTTAAAAAAAAAACACTGCATACAATATAATATTATATTCATTCATCGGAGAAAACAAACATTCTGTGCTGAGTTGCGCAAGTCAGATATAAATTACTTACTCAAGTTCGAGGGGACCTCCTAATGACGGGAAACATCATGGCAACAATATGCATTTGAGATATAAACATCAAACGCAAACATATAAAAATTATGGATATTAAACGCACAATTAACCATTAACAAAGCACTGCAGAAGCATGTTACAACTAAATAGTCAATTGATGACCGAATACAATGCAAATTTAGAAAATAAAATAATCCGATAAAACGATACTAGTCGCGCGAAATACGTCCAGATACGCCAGCGACCTGCACGAAACTAGCTGCAATCCATCGATAGCGCAAGCAATGCCAGCAGCATGAACCCCGCAGGTAAAAGCAATATATGCGCAAAGCGGCCCGCCGATGACACACGACCTTGTGTGTGAATTGCAACTGGCATGTTACCTGCGATCACAACTAAACTAAGACGTGACAAGTGTAAGTTGTGTTCAAAACAAACGCAATTCTCGTATCGAATGCAACGTTTGCTGATAAATATAGAAATAAAGAATACAATTCTATTTTATGATTTTTAGGTCAGGCAAGTGCCATCTCGGAATGCTACAGATAGAAGTCCCGCAATTAAAATTCTTAAAACTAATCAAAAATTAAAATTCGAGTTGTGTAATTCTAATTTCTCATGGTGAAAGATTTCATGGGGTAAAAGGACAAACAAACGTGACTAAAAGTGTTAAAATGTACAATTTTTCTTTTTTCACCCTATTCATTCAATTTCGAATATATCGTAAACTAAAAGCGGTAGTAAGGATGTATGGATTGAAAAATAATAATCTACGAAAAATTCTCTATAAGGCAAAGTATTAAAATATTGCAAGATGTGCTTCAGAAAAGCAAACAAGGTTGCAACAATTCATGATAAGACTACCTACGCAATTTGGAATAGACACGATACCTGCGATCTAAACTAAACTAGTTGATGTGGCGTGAGAAGACGGCGCGCGCGACACATGCGATAAAAAGTTGTTTATATCGAATCACTGATAACAGTACTGTATACAAAATTATTCTCGTGGCCACGCTGTCGATAAATATGAAAATAAGTCGTATAACTCGATTTTATGATTTTTAGTACATCCAAGTGCCATCTATGAATGCTACAGAAGAAGTCCCGGAATTTAGATTAATAAAATTAATAGAACAAAAAAATTCAAATCATGAAACAAATTGCGAGAAAACTATTAGTCCAAGAGTAAAATTTTATTAAAATAAAATTCTCAGGGAGACAGTTTGTAATAACTTCCGAAATAAAAACTTTAAATTTACAAATTTATTTTTTGTGTGGAAAATGTGTTTACATTTCATCAAATTGCGGGAAAACTATTGGTCCTAGAGTAAAATTTTATTAAAATAAAATTCTCAGGGAGACAGTTTGTAATAACTTCTGAAATAAAAACTTTAAATTTACAAATTTATTTTTTGTGTGGAAAATGTGTTTACATTTCATCAAATTGCGGGAAAACTATTGGTCCTAGAGTAAAATTTTATTGAAATAAAATTCTCAGGAAGACAGTTTGTAATAACTTCCGAAATAAAAACTTTAAATTTACAAATTTATTTTTTGTGTGGAAAATGTGTTTAAATTTCATCAATTTGCGGGAAAACTATTAGTCGTAGAGTAAAATTTTATAAAAATAAAATGCTCAGGAACACTGTCTGCAACAACTTCCGAAATAAAAACTTTAAATTTCCAAATTTAATTTTTCTGTGGAAAATGTGTTTACATTTCATCAAATTGCGGGAAAACTATTAGTCCAAGAGTAAAATTTTATAAAATTAAAATGCTCAGGAACACCGTCTGCAACAACTTCCGAAATAAAAACTTTAAATTTCCAAAATTAATTTTTCTGTGGAAAATGTGTTTACATTTCCTCAAATTGCGGGAAAACTATTAGTCCTAGAGTAAAATTTTATTAAAATAAAATTCTCAGGGAGACAGTTTGTAATAACTTCCAAAATAAAAACTTTAAATTTACAAATTTATTTTTTGTGTGGAAAATGTGTTTACATTTCATCAAATTGCGGGAAAACTATTAGTCCAAGAGTAACATTTTATTAAAATAAAATGCTCAGGAAGACCGTCTGTAACAACTTCCGAAATAAAAACTTTAAATTTCCAAATTTAATTTTTCTGTGGAAAATGTGTTTACATTTCTTCAAATTGCGGGAAAACTATTAGTTCTAGAGTAAAATTTTATTAAAATAAACTTCTCAGGGAGACAGTTTGTAACAACTTCCGAAATAAAAACTTTAAATTTCCAAATTTAATTTTTCTGTGGAAAATGTGTTTACATTTCATCAAATTGCGGGAAAACTATTAGTCCAAGAGT
Source organism: Dalotia coriaria (assembly GCF_025399875.1). Classification (NCBI taxonomy): domain Eukaryota; kingdom Metazoa; phylum Arthropoda; class Insecta; order Coleoptera; family Staphylinidae; genus Dalotia; species Dalotia coriaria. The sequence goes on from NW_027045445.1 coordinate 10,911,132, forward strand.
AAAATTTTACTATGATAAAGTGTTCAGAGCGACGTTTTTTCCATTAAACGTAATAACTAGGTAACATCCGTAATAAATAGGTTTGAATTTCCATTTTCCAATTTTCTGCGGAATGCTTGCTCGAACTTTCCGCAAAAGAAGTTTAAGATAAAATCGAAAAATAGATACTATAAACGATAAAAAATTTCACTCACCAGTGTATCGAACACCGTAAATCAAATGCGAGTTGATACTGAAATAAACAAGAAACAAAACATTAGTTCTACAATTTCGGACAATGTTGAAATGAATCCGAATTCCGGAGGAACCCAAATTTTTCTTTAAAAATTGTCTAATTTGCCATAATTATTTAAATAATAATAAGCCCGTCGTGTTCTGCTGAAGACAAATATGGTTCGCACAACTTCAAAATATTATTTACCATCACACAACATGGCTGACTGGCGTCCGACGGTAAGCGATCCTAGATACACGCGAAACTGCAATAAACCCACAAAACATTGAATTCCGAAGATTACACACGCGATAAATATGTAGCGACTAAAACCCGTCTAGTAACACTAAATTCCAGCAAATATAACGCGATATAACGAATTTACAACACGAATCACGAATATGCATTTAAGTATTAGTACTTATCGAACGAAGTAAGAGTTCCGTGCCGGCTACACCACAACTGGGGATCTCGACTTTCACTCGCAGGAATATTTTCAGCGAAAACATGTATTGGTGCGCCATCTGAGGTGACTTTTGAGTACCTCAAGAAAATACAAAGTGCATCAAAAAGTGTGGCGTGTATATGAGGCAGTGAGTGATTGGCTATGTGTCAGTGTATGGTCACGCACTTAAATGGCAGTGCCCGTGTGTCACACGTACACGCAACTGCGCATGCACCACCCTATCTAAACGAATAGCAATTTATATACATAACTCAAAGCTTCCAATGTAGATGTCGCTAGAATGTATTAATTCAAAATTAATGAACTAAATTTTGCAATTTTAATGCAAATATTCATTAATTTAGCAATAAATAAACATAATACACTACATAAATGGTCAATGAAAGTATATATTCGTCATAAAATCACATATTTACTGAGAATTGCATCAAATCTCTTCAAAAACTACAAAAAAGCATAATAACATTCAAATTTTACTTCTTTGGTAGTTTACTCTTGAAATTAAATACCTATATTATTTTAGTTAATAAAAATGGTCTAAATATATATAAATTCATATTATTTTCCGTCGGAAACTACCTCTATCCGGTTACATCCACCGTTACATTCATACGGTGCCCTAAACACGAGTCACTTCTACCGCTAACAAATACAACACGACGGAGAATTTAATTTTACATTTCTAGATGCCCCGCTAAAGTTTGTGCGCCGCCCCGTTCGAAATGCATTAATGCGAAGAGATTAAAAAGATGTACGTATTACGAACACGAGTGTATAAAAGAAGCAAGTAATGACACCTTACCAGTATTTTATGCGTTACAACATTTCAACAAGGGTGTCATTGTTTATTTTATTTAAAATCGGAAGTCGATCGACGAAGCGAATCAAATTCGCATTCCAATTTAGCTCATGACTGCGATAGGAACTCGAAAGCGATTGCTAAAACAAAAAAGAGAACGAAAATTAGTACCTGCCCCCTTCAACTCCGTGTTGCAGAAAACGACTCAATGTTGTCGCTATTTGCAGAGAGCGTATATTTACAGAGAAGTTTAGTCGCAACGGTTGCAATATAGTGGCGTAGTTTAGCCATATGATCACGTTGTTCACTTGGAAAACTGCAGCAGTTGTTAGAATAGCAGGCAGGAGTGCTGATTTTCCCTCGCAGGTGTCGCAAGTTTCCCTTAACAAAACCTGTTTTACTACTCCCACCAAAAGATGTACCCTTTTCAAGATTCTCATTCACTCACCAAATTAAACATAATAAACCCAAGAACATAACAAATGAACTTTTAACGTGTATTTATTTTTATAATATTTCTCTTTTGTATCAAAACGTTTTGCGATTAGATCGGATTTAATTTCAGGCGATGTAACTCCACACCGCACAAGCAACACACGACTTGTACCAGCGATGTAAGTCAATTACGCCACAAGGAAAGTATTACGGATAATTAGAAAATGTCGTGTTATGGGAGTTGCGTAATTACACGTTGTTGTAGCTTGTTGTGTTACGCGCCGTGGAACGAAACGATTAGCGGCGGCGAAGCCCCGACGAGGTTTTGCAAGCTTTCACCCTGAACCTTAAAACTTCACCCCGTTGTGCCGATTGTCGTCGTCGTCGGCGTCGTGGCCGTGCCCTTGGCGATCTTGACTAAAGATAAACGTAAGCAAGAATGCAATATAGACTCTATTACTTAGAAAACTGAAAATAAGCTGAAAATAAAAGTGTTTTTAAATAGGTTTTACTTCTTCCAACAATAATTGCCAATCTGTACTTAGCAAGAAAACTAAAACAAACAATTAAACTTCACACAATGGGACATTCTGTTAAATCGTATAGATATAGATAAAGTTACTGCAGCAAGAAGTTTAGTAACAGGCAAAAGAAATAATAGAATAACCAATTAAAAGTTTCTTCTTTTACCAACTATCGCATTGTTGTAAAGTAATAATAAGAAGTAAATACTTATAACAAGCAACCAGGAAGAAAACAAGTAAGTTTAGTAAGTGTTTTATGGTTATGCGGCGCTCGGAACTTATACCGCAAGTCAATAAATTGTATTTTTCGGATTTAATTGATTTATAGGAAACATTTGTTTTTTCAACGCAAGTTTCAATTCACAAATGCGATGATTTATACAACACCGTGCAAGTGACAGGTTTCCGGGCGAGTTCGGCGCATTTTGACAACCAGAATGCGCTCTTTGCGCGCGACGTACCCGTTCCCGGCGCGCAATCCCTGTACTCCCAGTCAATCCGAAAGCTCTCTCGGTGCGCTCGACCCGAAAACTGCGCACGCGGTCGATGCATCATTCTGACAAATAGCCCGTCCGCGTCGGACGGACAAATTATAAGCGCACAGTTAATAATCTACTTCTAATTATTGTTTGCTATGCGTTACGGACGCAATTTTCCGCCGCTGACATTGTTACGCGCACACATTATACATTAACAATAATTGTCGCATATTTGAGCAAATTGTAGGTACAAATGCTATGAGGTCAGCAGGCAATTCGATAAAATGACAATTATTAAACCAACAGTAACAAATTATTATTTTAATCTAGCCTGCGACTTCGTCCCGGTAGTGTTTAATAAAAATGTAATTTGTTTTGACTCTCTTGTTCTAGACATAGTATGTGTCAATTCTATAAATAAGATTCGCAATTTTATTTTACAGAACTATTTAACTATAACTATGGAATCTCAATGCCAACTTTTATCCTATAGAAAAGAGCAGTCTTTAGGGTTTTCCCGGCAATTATTCAAATTTTTCTCACCGTAAAAACCATCCTTGGACTTTAACAAACATTTTAAAAAAAGAATTGGCCAAATTGGTCTAAGCGTTGTGGAGTTATGCGCATACCAACATATTTTACAATTCATTTTTATATTATAGATTTTAAAAAAATAACAAAATAAAATTTTGTTCACAAAAAAATAATTTTTAATGATTTTAATTTTATGCAAGCGTAAAAATGTACAACACTTAATAAAATTTAAAAAGTTGAATTATTTCACGTTTGCAGTCGCATTCAGCATTTGCACAAGCCGTCATCACTTCTTTGGGCGTCGCGCTGTCAATTGCAGAGACGGTGCGCAATGCAAAAGCACAAAAGCGCCGCCCGACAAAGCCCGCCACGGCCTACTGATAGATAAAACCGCGCAAAGCCCGGCGCATCCGCCATCGCAGCACACACCGCGCTGTAATATTGATGACGCGACAGAGCCCACTCAGCATTACGCAGAGATCATCAAATAGCGCTACATGCGGTGTGTTTAATCAACGAGTTTTAATTTACGGCATATTGGATTGTATTGATTCTAGTTGCATAATATTGTTTCTCTATATGAATAAAAGCACAAAAAACGCAATTAACAATCGTTGCAATTGTTAACAGAATATGAAAAACAATGAAACTTGATGAAATGCACTGGAAAATGTTTTTTTTACAAGAATTAAAAGTAAAAATGTATAAAAATAATTTTAAATAGAAAAATATTACGTAAATATAATATTTAAATAAATAGAATAATTTATGTTTATATTTTTAGATAATGTTGGTTTCAGTAGTGCGTATTTTAGTGGAATTAGACTCTTGGAATACAACACAGGCATTGACAATGACTTTTGAGAAATACCCTGGATGGGATCCTTGAAAGAGCTCGATAGGACTTGAAAGGAACGATGTTCCCGGGCGAACGGACTATTGGTGCCATTGAAAACAAACCTGGATTCCTAGCCCAGACAAAAGCAGATACCGACCGAAACGAATGAAAAGGAATGACGGCAAATGACATCATTTTGCTTGTTTTATGTCGACACCCAATGAATCTAAAAATACGTTTTTTTATTTTATTTCATCATTTAGTAACTTCTACTACACATTTTTATTATTTTTTTCTGCCGAGTAGAAACCGGGTACAATTTATGATATCGCTTGTTGTTCCACGTGCCTGCACACTCTTCTGCACGCTCGCTTAAGCGTTGTTAGTGTAGAAAAACACTTTTTCTCTTTTTCACTAAAAAAAACCGCCACGAAAAAGAAGTAAGTGTATACAGATCAACGTAAATACGCGTGGTACACGCGTTAGCGAAACGTGAGAAGTGAAAACGAAAACAAGTAAACAGGAAAACAGGAAAACGGAAGGCAATATATTTGCGTCTTTCTCCCGCACGGTTAATTGTCCAAGTTTATGCACCAATTATTGCGGGCGAAGAACGACGGGTGAAAATTCCAACTCACGCCAAAACTTGTTTCTTTGTCTCTCGCGCGCCCGGTGAATTTATGGCAATTTAACTCGGGCGTAATTTGGTAATTTTGCGTTGTTTATGTTTCAGATTTGGGATTCGCGGAAATTTTGCTTTGCAGATTTTACGCCATGTCGCAGATGCTCTTCTGGAGCTTAGCTGATTTATTATTATTTAATAAAGTTGGATCTAGTTTAATCTAAAACTTAACACTTACTAAACAGCATTAAATAAGGATCAAATTGCGCGGCTATACAACTTGTAATACTCTCAATGCACATTTGGTTGCATATATCACCGAGCAAAACTTTTTAACTAAATGTGTTGAACATTTTTTCTTCGTCAAGTTTTCCGCTTTGCTTCATTTGGATATTTTGCAAGAATGCACAATTCCGGATGGCGATATAGCGTTTTGGGCAAAGCGGATGGCGCACCCAAATCGGATTCCGCACGCTAGACTGCCGCCCAAGAACTGAAACAAAAGACAAGCAAAGCCGGATCAAATTTCATGAATAAATTACACCCGACGTAAAGCGCAGTTTCCACCCTCATTTCATCTCCCACACCGTTTACTGATGTTACTTATTTTTTCCCCCCGAAAAAAAAAATTGATTTTGTTTTATGCTCACACACGCGTTTTTCTTATCTGAAAATAAACGCAAATCTGTATGGAATTGTGTGCTGGGCACGTGTATGAGTATGTTCTGTTGACGCATATTGATTTATGACGACGTGAGCAAAAAATTAATTTTTGCCCGGCGCCTCCACCATCGCATCGTATTATCTCTCGCATCCATAACACATTAACGTCAAACTTTCTCAAAAAGTTTCTAATTTTAAAAACACGACATTTTTGTTACGTTTTTTTTCTTTCTTTTTGTGAGAATTTTATTAAACAATAAAATAATTATTTAACGTTTAAAATAATTTGATGGTATTTTACGTGGGTATAAAATCGTTGGTTCAGAAACATGCAGAGATTGTAAAATGAGGTCAAACACGCCGCTACCTTTGCTAACATTACCGTGAAGCCCGTTTTCAACATCATTGCACGACACGATTTTCCAATTTCGCAAAATAATTTCGTCACCCTTAATACCGCCACTCGGGGATGCAAATCTGCCTTGATTAGTTTTTTGTGAAAACTGATTACCTTAACTAATCATGGAGTCATGTTCTAAAATATTTTAATTTAAAAATACTTTTTCTACTATTTTCCCTAGACTTTAATCACAAAATTAAATAACATACTTTGTAATTTAAATTTCTTTAAATAAAACGTACATTTTTTAGGTTAAATTTTATTTTAAAATATTTTTATCAGATTTTAGTGTTTGTTGCATAAACTATATTTTTTCAACGGTAAAAGATGAAAAGTCTTACTAACGATGCGAAAAGAAAAACGCGTCGCATTTGCATTCTTCGGCGACTCATTTAATTTCATGAGAACCTCGAGCGTAATTTGAATAATTAGTTCATTTTCTCTCCTCTCGGCTTGCATCTAATGTACACACTTACCTTCTCCTTGCGCGTTCGAATTTTCCACCGTTTTTCCATTATTGCGCTAAAAATCAACGCGCATCGCCTTTGGTTTCAAGACCCAGCCAAGTCTACAAGTGCCTTCGAGAGTCCTTTCTATGCGGCCATTATTCTCATCAAAGTTTTTCCAGCGGCTGAAGTGGATGAGGATGAAATTTCATTAGCGGCGCTTGGAAAATTATCAAAAACACAGCGCCATTTTTAAAATTCAGGAACATTTTTCAGGATTGCAATATTTTTGTGGTAGCAAATAAAACAAGTTTACAATTTACATGAAAACATTCATACATCAAATATATTTTATTTATTTGCCGTATATGGTTTTCATTAGACGCAATTGTTCAATTTTTCATTTAACTAATTAATTTATAACAAAAACAACAAAAAATATGTAATTTTCTGCGTCCTGATAATGTCATGTAATTTATTCATAAATTTGTTCACTTATCAAAAACAGGAAGACTACATACCAATCTATCTTCACTTCTCGTTAATTTACATAAAATCAATCAATTAATTTAATTAGTTTTTAGTTCATTTACATCGTATAAGAACTATTCATTTCCTGTGCGCTTGGTTTCCATCGAGAGCTTAATCATGTTCACAGTTTCCAACATCTAAAAATTTCTGTAATGATTCGATGTATTTCATAACCTGTATTTTATTTTGAAGGCAAACCATCCGAACGTAATACAATGCAATTTAAATTAGGTCGTAATTATTCATATTGCGGATGGTTTCCCGAGCGAATTTATTTTTATTCCATCTAAAAAACAAAACATTACACTTTACATATAGAGAATGTAAGAATGGATATTTACATTATTTACAATAAATTTTATGAAAAAAAAATTTAAAACAAAAAATTTGCATATGCATTTGAAAAACATAAAAAGTTCAAGTGTTTGAGTTGCAGTACAAGTGCAGAGAACGCAAAAATGTTTATTTTTAAACGTTTAAATTGTTTATAATTAGAATTATTTGTGTTTCATCCTAGTTTATTACGTAAGTTACTTAACCATCTAATATTATTAGTGATGATTGTATCTCGCTACTTATACATCATAAATTGATTATATTTTAACCTACTTTGCATCACGGAGCAAAACTATTTGCCTTTTACAATAAAGTCGTACATTTATGACTAAATTTTATCTTTTTTTTACTAATTGTGGTTATTTTTGGTTTTTTACTTTATTTGAGTTTTATGTTGAATTTTATTCGAATATCAAATCGAGAATATCATCCACGCACACATTGTTTATTTTAATTTCCTGTTCCCGCGTCCATTCTCGCAATCCTTGTCGATACATCCACAAACCAACGTTATCTAATTTTGATCGATCGATCGGCGCGCTTTTCCCGTCAAACTGGTACAGTTTACATTCGTTTTGTTTATTCAAGAATAAATTAATTCACTTTAGTAACATAATATATCACACAATTTTTTTGTCGGCGAATAAAAACAATTAAAAAAATAACAAAAAAATAAAATAAGCTGCATTTTTCTTTATGTATATTACAAGCTATTTACAATATTTAAATATTTAAATACTACGCAGTTGGTTTGAAATAATTTATACATTTACTTGTCGTACATTTAATCATAATCACATTTATAACACATTTAACATTCAATTTCTAAACGTTCAGAACACAAACACACTTTTTGTTTCTTTTTTGTTTATTTTTAGGTAATATATACGTAGCAGTAAAAAAAAGTAGCACCATTTTTGTTATTTATTCTCTCATCTTTGGTTTAGTTCCACGTTTAGAGCCGTATTAATATTTTGTTAATTGTTCAGTAATTCGGTAACTAGTAGCAGACAAACACACAGACTAAAAGCTGGTTGTTGTAAGTCTGCTACTAGTTAGGTCTACTCAGAGACTTGACCCGTACTCGGAGCTTCTACGTCGATCAACGTGTTTCATATAAGTCTCCGAATAGATGCTTCGGGTCCGATCGTCGTAACGTATCGAAGGTCGCCGAACATCATAAGAGTCCAGATCCGAAGGGGGACGTCGACACAGACTGCAAAATGCGCACTGCAGCGTGTTTTTGAAGGCTTCACGAAACTCGCGATTGAAGTACGCGTAGATGAGTGGATTGAGTGTGGAGTTGAAGTATCCGATCCAGAATACAATGGTCACCACAATATCAGGACAGTAGCAAGAACTGCACAGTGATGTGCTGATGTACCATAAAAAGAATGGTAACCAGCAGAGGATGAAGGTGCCCATGATGATACCCAAGGTACGTGCTGCTTTGTGTTCACGTTTCATCTTGATAATGTTCCTTTCTTTGGTCGGAGTATGATGCAGGTCTTGATTGATCTCATGCACGAGGGTTTTGGATGATCCGCCTGAATTGGACAGCATATCTCCATTGGTGTTGTTCTGATGTAGAAGACGTGCTGCTCCATGGCGATTGAACATTTCCTTCTCCTGGCGATTGGCTTCCCTGAAGATGGCAAAGTAGGTGAAGATCATAATCGTGCATGGTATCCAGAAGGAGATACTACTACTGAATACTGCGTAGAGTTTGTTGACACGAAACTCGCATACGTCGGGATTACGATGTCGGAAGTCTTGATTTTCGTCCGTTGTATACCAGCCCATGAATATGGGAACAAAACTGATTATCGCCGGGCTGATCCATGTATTCAACAACATGATGGCTACCACCCGCTTGGTCATACTGATAGGGTACTTTAAAGGTCGCACGATTGCATAGTATCGATCGACGGAGATACAACACAGATGAAGAATGGAAGCAGTTGAGAAGTAGACATCCAATGAGTTCCACACATCACACATGAAATACCCAAACAACCACCGGTCGAAGATCTGCACGCTTGCGTTGAAGGTCATTGCAAACATGGCGACTAACATGTCAGCCAACGCTAGTGACACCACGAAGTAATTCGTAATGACTCGTAGTTTTCTGTGACGCATGACTGAGACAATGACAAGCAGGTTGCCGAAGATGGCGGCGATGATGATGCAACCCATGAGTACAGCGCGGATGAACAGCAGTAGAAAATCGGACCATTCTTGCTCCACATCAGCAGCGCCATCCAGCGGTAGTGTGGAGTTGGTTGCGGTCAGAGTGTAGACGACTGCCGGCGTGCTGCTGACGTTAATGATGTCGGGATCCATTACGTCCGCCGACCCTTCCTCAAAACCGCCTTTCAGAAGTGTTTATTCTCGATAGAGTCGCAACGTTGCATGCTTTGCATTCATCTGCAAAAATAGAAGAGAAAAAAACCTGTTAATATTTCACGCAGTACGACAGCTGAATCGAGATTAAAACCTTCAAAAATCGCACGAAAAACAAACGCGCTTGGAATAATTCCAATTCAAACGCATAAATATAGCCCATTTGCGAAAGATTTTATTTATGAACCAGTGTCATCGTGTCACATTATAAATATCGCATTTATATGATGTGTAATCCGCGACAAATATGTCGAGTCTAAAGTTAACTCGCAACCTAAATATTTTTACGTTTTTTTTTTTATAATTTTACGGTGTAAATTTCATGCTAGATGATACTGTTGTACAGACAGATAAGTGATTAAGTGTTCTTCACTGTTCGCCGTCTGTGAAATGGAAGGAAATTCGAAGCGACGCTTTACCTCAAGACCTCGAGCGTTTTGCGGCGTGGTGTCGTGTGGTAGCTTCGATTACCGAGGCTTTGATAAATGCCTGGCTCGCTTCAACCTTATAGGCGCAAATTTATTATTGATTCTTCCAATTCCCAAACGTGAACAAATCCACCAAATCTCGCGCCACATAACAATTTAATGTTACATTGTTATTTTTTAGTGCCCTAAGTCAGGTTCAGGTTCAACGTGTGTAATTGGTTGCGGACGATAAAATTGCCTCAAAGTGAAAGATGGTGGAGGCGCCGGGCGCCTTGCACCTTTGCCAAGTTTTATAGTTTCAAGATTAACCGCACATAAAATTTTATTGCATGTAAATGTACAAACTGTACTTGAAATTTAATTATAGGTATTTACACTGTAACAGTGTTTGAAAAGAAAAGAGAAGAAAAAGAAAATTTCATCAGACGATGTAATAAATATTATTTGTTATTTGTTATTTGTCAAATCGACATGTTCAATGCTTCATGTTTTATGATGCAATTGGCCATCTATTGCATGAGAGCTTTTATCAACGCAGCGCCCGATCTCGTTTCGCTTGGTAAACAGAACGTACACGCGCGCGCCAGGATTCGATAACAACGCGAGAGAGTCAAGAAGCAAAGAGGTTTATTTCATTCGCTGTTATTAGTTTACAAGCGAGTAGCAAGTCGGAGAGTTCATACAGCGGCGGACCATGCCATCAAACGGGAATGATCAAAGCTTACTGGCCTCAAAGATGGATGAAAGTATAAAAATACAATAATGGTGGAGGCGTAAAGGCAAACAATGCGCAGAAAAACTGCAAATATGTTAACATAATTGATTGAGATTGTTATTTACACAAATAAAATACTATGCTCAAATTTTAGGCAACTTTTGATGCGTTATTTAAGAATTAACGTGCAGCGCACGTTTAGTTTATCGCAAATATTGTAAGAAAATACAAAATATAATTCTTGTTATATTCTCATATTTTAAAGAGCAACGCAATTTGAACAATGTAATTCTCTAGGCGGATAAAGCCGGAATGGCAGGAGGATGGCACCCGGGAGAGGAAATGAAATTTCGAAAACAAAAAACGCAGCATAATAGGGATGAAGAGGAGAGCAACAGCAATTGGCTCATAAAAGAGGATTAAGATGATTTACATTCGGCTTCCTTTCTCTATGCGCCCACACGCAAAATAACGTATCTGCATGTAACGAAAATAAAAATTGTTTAGTTAGAAAATATTGAAATTCTCTAAATAAACGTGCTTTGCCCACGCAGAATTTTATCGGTTATTCTCAGGAGAGAGAACGGATTAATTAGATATAAATCATCCGGAAGTAATAAATTTCATCAATAAATGTCTTCAGGGTGAAATAAAAATAAAAATGTTACTTTACGATAAATTTTTCTTTAAAGTTTAAATAATTACAGAATGAATTCGGTTGAAAAATATCAAATGACACAATTACTGCAGCAATTGGAAACAAAACCCTTGCAGATGCAGCAATTTATTTCTCTGAAAATGATTGGAATAATTGCTGACGTAAAATATTGCACGCAACAACAAAAACTGCAACAACAACCAACATGCATTTGCATTTTAATACATCACACAATTTTTTTAAATGTCAAACTGAATTTTGTTTTAGTTTTTTTTTTTTACTCAAACGCACATTTGTTGATAACGCTGGAAAAAAAATCATCCAATGCACTATTTTCAATTAATTTGTGACGAGCGTATATGCTCATAGTTTGTTCATACATAGTATAGTATCGTGTGAAATGTACTGAAAGTCCAAACAAGCGTGTAGTGCAATGCGCGTGCAGTGATACGACCATGTTGTGTTTTTTTTTCGCTGCGTCCCGAATGGAACAGGAAGATTAGCCCGAATTGATACGGTCGCAAAAGTGTGTCACACCAGTCGATGCGGGGCCAAAAACTCTCTAACTCGAAACCGGCAAACGTATCTGATCTGTTTCGGAGCGTTTATGAGGGCTTGCAAAGCGTGTGCAAACATATTCGATGCTTTCAGGGCTTTATTGGTGGTTATAGGCAAGCCATCGCCAAGTTATTACGGCTTACGGACATTTTTTCGTGTTTTACGCTACAAAAATGTCTTTTATGGGGGTTACTGAGGTAAAGCCTGAATATTGAAATGGTGATTTTACGGATACTAAAAGATTGAAAAATATTGATTTTTCTTTTTTAGGTATAGGTATTTAAAGTAATTGTATAATGGTAAATGTGAGGTTGTGTATGTTTGTTTATTTGTTACTCCTTCACATAATAACTACTACATCAATTTTGATAAATTTTGGTATAAAAATATTTAAAGTCAAGGAAAAGCAAATAGGGTACTTTCTGTCCCCATAAAGTAATTTGAAAGCTGAATAATAAGGCATGAAAATTGATATGGAGATTTAATAATAGTTATAGTAATAATATATAGTTATAGTAATATAATAATAATTGGGGCGCAAGGGCCGTGGGTGCCAACTGCCAACCTCCCCTTCACGTGGTGCGCCCTGATTTCGACAAACGAGGCTCTGGCGACCGAATATGAGGCGGTATAACCTCACTTTCACCACGTCAAGTGCGGGACATCAACAACATCGTCAAACATCCAGGTACACTGAGGCGGGTTTGGACGCTCCAGCTGGCAGCCCCAGCACCAAACTCGGGTGCAGAAGGCTAATAACCTACTCACCCTAAATCAAACCTATTACTGAAACTTCAACTAAGCAAACCCGGACGGATAATACGAGGACGACCCTGGCTAATACTAAACACAAGATACGTTTCGGCTGCTGGAACGTGCAAACGTTATACGAGAGCTCCAAATTGCAGCAGGTAACTAAGGAATTTCTCAAATATAATCTACATATTTTAGGTATATCAGAAGTACGTTGGTTGGGGAAAGGAGAACATCCCACACAAGGTGGAGAACGACTACTTTTTAGTGGTAATGAATCTGGAAAACACGAAAGCGGTGTAGGATTTCTACTCAGTAAACATGCTAAAAAGAGTCTAATCTCATGGACACCAATAAACGAAAGAGTAATAACAGCAAGATTCTACACCAGGTTCAGAAAAGTAACTTTTATCCAATGTTACGCCCCAACCAATAACGCTTCTAAAGAGGATAAAGATGAATTCTATGACATCCTCGAGAAAACTATAAAAGACGTAAACAGCGGTGACATAAAAATTCTCATGGGCGACCTTAATGCGAAAGTAGGCGCTCAAAACGAGAATTTGGAAGAAATTATGGGAAAAAACGGCGTTGGGCAGATTAACGAAAACGGCACATACTTCACACAGTTCTGCTCCAACGCGAACCTGGTAATAGGGTACGCTGTTCCCCACAAACAGATTCACAAGACAACGTGGGTCTCGCCAGACAAAAACCCACAACCAAATCGATCATATCACAATCTCTAGGAAATGGAGATCGTCATTACTCGATGTGAGGAACAAGAGAGGTGCTGATGTAGCCAGTGACCACCACCTAATAGTTGGCACATTGAGAATAAAACTAGCAGTACCCAAGCAACCAGCCGATATGAAACGAATAAAACTAAATATAGAGAAGCTACGCATTCCACAAATAGCAAAATCCTTCAAGGAAAAATGCAAGAGACAATAAACCAAAAATCAGCACAAAATGGGAAAATATGGCCGACAACATCATTGAAGTCGCCAAAACAACAATTGGAGTGAAAAGCAGGCAAAGGAAAGAATGGATCAGCGAAAACACGTGGTTGCTGATAGAAGACCGAAAGAGGAAAAAACACCTGCTACTCCAAAATCTTTCGCAAGAATATAGGGCAGCGGCACAGGTAGAGTACACAGGCCTTTGCCAAAAGGTCAAAAGGGAAGCCAGAAGAGACAAACGCAGGTGGATAGATGATATTTGCAGACAAGCAGAAGAAGCAATGCTCAACAACAACTCGAGAGAACTTTACAACCTCACAAAGAAACTGGCCAATAAGTACTCTACACGCACACACTTCATTAAGTCAAAAAACGGCCGCCTGTTAGTTGAGTCAGACAAGCAGCTCGAAAGATGGAGGGAACATTTCTCCGACATGCTCAGCGCAAACGAAACAATTAACTGGGAGCCAGAGAATAACCCAGGTAGACAACTGAACATTGACTCGAACCCGCCTTCAGTCGCGGAGATAACTGCAGCTATAAAGACGCTTAAGAACAACAAAGCAGCAGGAGCTGATAACGTTCCAGCGGAACTACTAAAAGTAAACGCCACATGGATGGCAAATGAACTATACCACTGTATTAAGGAAGCATGGAACAACAACAAGATTCCGACCAAGTGGAAAGAAGGGCTAATCATCAAGCTTCCCAAAAAAGGTAACTTGACCGAGTGTAACAACTGGCGTGGCATAACGCTATTAAACACAATTAATAAGATTATCGCGAAAATCGTCCAAACAAGATTAGCGGAAACTATAGAAAACACCCTGCGCCCGAACCAAGCAGGTTTTCGGCCGAATCGCTCATGCATCGATCATATCAATACCCTTCGTATAATTATCGAGCAATCAGTAGAATGGCGATCACCACTATTCATCGCCTTCATCGACTTTGAGAAAGCATTCGACAGCCTGAACCACGACGCTTTATGGAGGATCCTTAAGTCGCGAGGTGTACCAACAAAGATAATAAGCATCCTGCAAGAACTCTACACTGATGCAAACTGCAGTGTGTTACACAACGGTGAAAAAGCGAAAGTTTTACGATACACAGAGGAGTAAAACAAGGATGTGTCATATCCCCATTACTATTTAACATCGCCTTAGACTACATACTAGCAAAGGTAGACCAGAACAGGGATGGGTTGCGCTGGACACTAACCTCGCACCTCAGCGACCTGGATTACGCCGACGACATCTGCCTGATGTCACATACGTTCGAAGGCGTGAGCCGACAGCTAACAACATTAGCAAGGGAGGCAAGTAAAATTGGCCTAAGAATAAATATTGCCAAAACAAAAGAAATGCGTATAAATACAAACAACACCTTAAAACTCCAAATAGATAATACGGAAATAGAAGAGGTCAAGGAATTCCTATATCTAGGAAGTATAATTGACATAAAAGGGGGGACCGACGCAGATATAAACAACAGAATAAAGAAAGCCCAGCAATCCTTCAGAATGCTGAGCACAGTATGGAAGTCAAGCGTCTATACACTAAGAACAAAACTGCGCATATTCCGCACAAATGTAAAATCCACCCTTTATATGGATGCGAAACATGGAGGTCAACGAGCTCAAGCACACACAAACTCCAAACCTTCATAAACAAGTGCTTGAGAATGATCTTGCGCATATTCTGGCCAATGACAATCTCCAACGATGAGTTGCACCGTCGATGTGATGAAACTCCCATTATAAATCAAATACGCAAGAGAAAATGGGGGTGGATTGGGCACATCTTGAGAAGAGACGCCGGAGATATCGCCAGAAATGCGCTAGAATGGAACCCACAGGGGAAGAGAAGGGTTGGTAGACCGGCCAATACCTGGCGAAGATCCACAATAGAGGAGCTCCGAAACCAAAATATGGGCTGGAACGAAGCAAAGGCGGTTGCCCGAAACAGAGTCCGTTGGAGGGCGCTTAGTGAGGCTCTATGCTCCACATAGGAGCCAAGAACATTATATATATATATATATATAGTAATATAATTCAAATCTAGATGGCGATAAAGTGCATTAGTAGCAAATTTCATTACTTTATAATCAAATTAAAAATCTTATTGACAAATTTACACTATTTGCCCCAGAAACAAGCGAATAATTATATCGACTTGCTATTTAATAAAAAAAATTTCATAAAATTAATCGGTTTTCCCAAGAAAAAAACAAGTTTTTACCGTTTTTCAATGCGTAAACTTACAATTTTCCAAAGCTATAATATAATCGCAAAATCTGTTGGTAAGCGCATAACTCAACAACGCCTACACCAATTTGACCACTTTTTTTTATAATGTTCGTTCACGTCCAAAAATGTTTTTAGGGCGAGAAAAATTCAAATAATTGCCGGGAAAACCGTAAAGAAAATTTTTTTCTATAGGATAAAAGTTGACATTGAGATTCAATCATAGTTATAGTTAAATAGTAGAATCCGGGATGGCGTGTTGAAGTGCATTATTAGCAAATCTTTATATAATTAATTTCTTTAAAATAAAATTGCAAATCTTATTGATAGAATTGACATATACTATGTCTTGAACAAGAGAGTAAAAACTAATTACATTTTTATTAAACACTACCGGGACGAAGTCGCGGGCAAATGCTAGTTTTAAAATAAAATTAAGAATCTTATTGACAAATTTATTTATTATTTGCCCAAGCAACAAGGGAATAATTAAATTGACATGTTATTTATAAAATTTCTTTATAAAACTTATCTGTTTTTCAAAAACATCAAATTTTTTAATGCGTAAATCTACAATTTTACAAAAAAAATTGCCACGAATCAAACTAAAAAATTATTTTGACCAATTTACGTGTCTAAAAGTCATTTTGAACATTTCATTTGCAATATATTATTATTGATCATACATTTTGTTCCAAATTTAATAAATTAATAATGAACTAAATGCAGAAATGCAATTTTATAATTTCCATTTAATAATTCATAATTAAATTGATACCCAATTAAAAACGTGAATCATCCCGAAATTAACTGTCGATAGGGACATGATTGAAATTCCAAAAAATAATTAATATAATTTGCGCTGTGATTTCGATATTTCGACATTTGATTATTTACATTTTTATATATTTTTTTCAATATAAACACCGAAATGTTCGACTGCTAGTCAATTTCCACTTTAATTATGATTCGCATTTTGAAACGTTCGAGTTTGGCAATTCGCTCTACCGGCGGGATAATAAATTAACTTAACTGCCATTGACAAACATGAACGAGCGTATTAAACTCGCTTTTTATTTAAATTTTCACAAATTGTATTTTACTCCAACAATAAATACAATATTTTATACATTTATTAATATAGAACTTTTATTTTACATGCAAATATGAAATCAATATTGTTTTTAAATAAAATAATTTGATATTGTTTTATTTACTTGAGTTACAATAAAATTTTTCTATTTCCACCCATAAAGCGCCAGTTTTTAGTCACAAAAAGTGATAGCTAATATACGGACGGCCAAGCCGTACATAATATTCATTATATACTTGCATTATGCACGGGACGGAGCAAACGCCTGCGCATTTGCCTACGGAGTAGCACAAGGCGGTATGAAATGTCATGCGACGTCAGTCAAACACGTCAATACAGGCACGATATGAACCGAAGCGTCACATGGGCCGGCGCGTGGCAAGGCACTTAAAACCATACAGTTTGTATAAGTGTGTGAGCAAATTACGATGATTTAATACACAAAAGTTGAAATACAAAAACCGCAACGTGGAACTAGAGTGGAAGTAGAAAAAATACCATAAGCACCTCATGGCTAAATGTTATTAAACACTCGATTGATTGACAATCTCGTTTGTAATGCCATCGTTTAGCCACTTGTTACTTAATATACTATTATATAATTTTTTTAACTCTCTGTATATTCAACAAAAAATTTATTTACGATTCCACTGCTCGGTAAGAACCGAGCGTAAAAGATTGAAACAAAATTAGATTTGAGAGGTGTGAGCGGCGTCGAAAATTTAATATGCGAATTTCTATTTCATCCCGCAAAAAAACGCAAGAAATGCGCGCACAAAAGCTCGGTGTGATGAAATCCGTCAATTCTCCAAACTAGATTTGCACCTATTTTATCTCAAATATTTATATGTCATATTTTTATGTTTTTAATGTCGTCACGTGCAAGTATAGCCGTCGCCAACCCTCTTAATAAAATTCTGTCCAACTAATGGATTTTCCACCCGTTTGCATTCGAATTTGACGCCGGCGGAATGCGAAATGCAAAATTTGGTAGAGCGCAGATATAGGTGACATAGGTATTTTCCGCACCGGCACTCTTTCCATTTCTCATTCGCCTCTCGCACACCTAGTTGTTTGTGTCAACATAATCACGCCAAGGATTATAATTCATTATGCGAGATAAGCGCGCTCGGGAGGTAGAGAGATATAAATCGTGTCGCGCGCGGCTTTTGTCGGCCGGACCCGCCGCAAAGGGGCGGCTGTTGTTTGGGCGGCGTCCAATTAAATTTACAATTCAAATTTGCATTCGGCATTACCTGCGCCCGCTTGCTTTTTTCCACTTGCATCCTTCAACGTCACATCAGTGAACTTACAATTGTTACAATCAAGTTATTCACTACATATTTGTGTAATCTACGTTAAAATAAATTTTTATTGTTTTAGTATTAGTTGCAAAATGTCTCCATAATTTTTAAATATTTTTTTATGCACTCGTTTTTGAGATAAAAATTTTTGAAAAATTTTTTTCCAAATTTTTGTTGTTTTTATTTTTCAATTGCCAATAACTTTGTCAAAAATTTACCAATTTGAATATTTTTTTCTTCTAAATGTTTGTCTTTAAACACACTTTCACTAAGAATTTATTAAAAAATTTTCTTTTCAATTTTACAATCTTTAAAATTAAATTATTTACAAAAAAAAAACATAAACTCATCAATTTTAATAAAATTTTCATCCATCAATTGTTTCTTATTTTACTGCTTTTAACCCTATTTCAATAAATGAATAAAAATCAAATCAATTTTTCAAAATTTTTAATTTTTTCTATTTTTAGCGTCAAATTAAAAAATTAAAATACTTCCTAGTAATCTATAAGAATTATTGGTTTCATTAGCACACAGCACATAATAATCTCGTTGATTACAACGTGAGAACTGGCGAATTTATCTTGTTATCTAATGGAAATCGAGAGGGAGTATTAAACGCTCACTGCGCTCCCTTTGGAGTCTCTGCTCAGCTCGGCGCTCAAGCGATGCGAGAGCAAGATATCCAAACGCGGCAAACCCCCTTCGAAAGGTGTCAGAAGAAGCGAGCTGGAGCTTTCACCTCGTCGCTTAGGGGTATTCTACTTAACTAACTACGATCGACACTCACAAACACCCAACACACCGACATGTTTTTGGATAACGCACCTGTAACATCAATTTGGTGCGTTGCTTTGAACCTTCGACGAGCAGATATTTTCGCGGATGAATTTAAAGCATGTTCAATATTTACGTTCGTTAATTACGATTGAAATTAATACCCTTGATTACTATTACTTGCTATTTGCTTCATTTGAATATATGATGTTTAGTTGAAAGCTATTTCACGCTAGATGGCGTTGGATGACTCATATCCGTTCGGTGAGAGTTTGCTTTTGTAAGCGTTGCAGTGTAAAATGATGTGAGGTGAAAAACATGCGCGTGGAGAACGAAACAAAAATCAAGCAGTTGCCGGAGGCAACACGCGCATTCTACACCGCAGAATGCATTAGACGCGCGTGGAAGAAAAGCGAGTCTCTCGAATATCCTCGGCTATTCTCTGGTTCCGTGTGTTTGACCTATTTCGAGACGTTTCATCCGGGTCATCAAGGAGAAAAATAGCGAGTATTTCCTTGGAAATACATATTTTTTTAGGTCGGATTTATTCAGTGTGTTAATTTGGTATGTTCCGGGAAATAACAATATATATATAAATATAAATGTATTGAATTTTATTTTAATTTATTTCTTTGAATTTCTTCTGCGTTGTTTTTGTTTCAGCTTAATGGGCTGGACTTTTCTTGTTTGCTTGCGAAGGAAAGAAATTTATGGTACGCTTTTTACGCAGCATCATTAGAGCTACACGGCTTAATTAGAGCAAAACTAATTACGTACACTTAGATGACAAAATCCTACAAAATCTTGCTTGCTTTCGAAAAATACGCACGCAAATTATACAATGGATTTCGTCTTCAAATTGGTAGAGGGCGCTGGTGGCGGAGATTTGAATTTCTGCATTGTTTTCGAGGTCACGCGTTCACAATTGGCGGATATTTTTGCTGTTTGTGCGGTTAGTGCAGTAATTGCAATTGTTCAATACAAAAATAATTAATAAGTAATGTAAATGTTATTGAACATTGTGGTACGACTACAAACTGGGTTCGAATGGTTTAAGATGAAGGACAAGCAGTCACAAACGCGAATATCGTAAGAATCAAACAAATATTAAACATTTACCTCATGATAACCTCATAAGTGTACATGTGCTTTACTGGGTAAATCTATTTCATAGATTTAATAATGATTAAAGCAGTGATATGTGTAAACTGAGGTAAGCAACATGTGTTTATATATTTATTTTATAAATTGTTTGCTTTCTATATTTTTTATTATCTTTTTAGCACGTGAAAATGATGCGTTTCTTCAATGTTACCATGACAAGCACTTTTTATAAGAAGATAAAGACAATGCTGTTTTAAAATTGCATAAATAATTCATCAAGAGTCTCGAAATAAACGTTATTTTCATCACAAGGCAACACATTCACGCTGTATATATAGTTTTGGAATTAACTCTGCATGACTCTGCACTTAATTTGTGTCTAACTGCTGTCAAAATCCATTTTCTTACATAATTCACTCAAATATTTCTATACTATGAGTTTTTGTCAGAAACATCGTGCTGTTTCCATGATATTTACGAGTGCGCCGTGGATAAAAACAGAACATAACCGAGTTAACGCCGACTCAACCGAGGAAAATTTGCATTCCAAACGAAAACGTGCGCATGCATTTCCATCCGATATTCTAATGTTGTTCCCATGACCTCATGACTCGCCACCATCCACACCACTATCAACAAATCTCACAAAATATCCCAATCCAATGCAAATAACAAAAATTTCAACATTTATGTGCCTAATATCCATGAAATAATCAATTCATAGGTACAAGCAGTGTAAACAAGCCGTTTATGCGTGTAATACACTTCTATACCGCGTATAGAGGTAAACTTAAGTATGTGCATATTTAATGTATTGTATGTTATTACATTAAATTTGATGTTAAACAAACACGGCATCATCAGCCTTGGCGCAAAACGACGAAATGGATGTAGCCGCAAACGATACACATCCCCACAAAGATGTGTTTAACATTTATATTATGCAAACATGTTTAGACTGCGGCCCACACCCGCAGAGGGAAATTTGGAAAATGCGTCAAATGCGTCCTGTTCGGTAATAAATTCGCATGGCATTATAAAACGTTACCAATAACGGTAATATCAATCATATTATTGTGTATTACACCATGTGAGGGTTGATTTTTAAAAATTTGTCTTTTTGTTTTTATTGTAACATCCTGATTGAGATCTTAAAGTCTCAAGTGCAAGTAGCAGTAGGTAGCTATCGATTAAGATGTGGAAATTGTGGAAATGAAGGAAACGTAATATAACTTTTTAATTGAAGTTGGCGCCCGGCAGAGCACACCTCCAAAAAGAATTTCCCAGCGTTAGGAAAACCTCTTACCGCCTGGATGGAGTATTAACGGATTGTGTCCTCATCAAAGTTTTAATTAAGATCTATGATTAGGTTTGCAACGCGTTTCGGTGCACATTTATTTTTTAAACAAAAATTTTCAGCGCAATTTCATTCTGAATGATTTCAAGTTTAATCAATCATATTCCGCTTCCGTTTGCATCAGGTATAAGTTGAACTTTTGCGTATCGGAGTTTTATTTGAGTTGATAGTTTATTAGTAAATATCATAAGCGCCAAAAATATATTTACCCAAAACTTTGCAATAATTAAATTAAATCATGCGGGCTGAAATTATTAATCGAAAGAAAACAAATATTTAAGCGACCGAAAATTAATTAGTTAATTAAAATGTGTTCAAAGATTAATATAGACACATCCATTAATATATGGGTATAATCATTTTGTAATTTCGAATGGACATCAATATCATATCTGTTAAATTAATATTTGGCCGTTGCAAATCACTTTAATCACTTGATCTCTCTGTGCGGATTTGAGTTGGTTTCAAACATTGAAATATTAAATAACGAATTCCGTTTGTTCAACGAGTAGATAATGAAATATTATTGACAATGTCGAGAATTGTTGAACATTGCAAAAATGTCAAAATAATGAGTTGCGCTATGAAAACAGTAATTAATCAGTAACCATCACAATTATTCACGACTTGCGCATTGTTGCATTCAAGGTTGAGGCTGGAATTCTTGTGTTTTATAAACATATTTAGATATTTAACGTGTTTTCATTCTTTGAAATATTTTAAACGCGAGTTAAAGTTTATTACTTTGTTTGTTACTCTTTCATGGGAAAACTACTGAACGAATTTTTATTAAATTTAGTATTGAATTCATTTTGTTCAAAGAAAAGAAAATAGGCTACTTTTTGTCCCAAAAATTTAAATATAAAGGAGACAAATAAGGGATGAAAGTTTATATGCGGATTCAATCGTAGTTATTGTTAAATAATTCAAACTTAGATGGAGTTAAATGCATTTCTCCTTTGTTTACATTAAAATCAAGCAAGAATCAAAAAGTTAGGTTATTTTATATTAAAATCTACGCATGGAAAATAAAATGAAATGATTTAGATATAAAACTAAACGTCTTATAGTCAACAGAAATTTTACGCACCCTGCGCCTGCTGGAATTCTGTAGCATCCATTAAAGATCACAAACGTTTATGTTCATTTGTGTTCGTTCCGGCAAGACGCCTCCAGAAGCTTGTTTTTGCGCGCCGCGTGCGGCATCCAGTGTATAAAATTTAATGCGCTTCGTAATGAATTTATGTTCCTGCGGCGGCAGGTGAAGCCGACGTGCGTGTTCGCCGCTTGTGCACCGCCGGAGACACGCTTGGAATACTCAACATGATAAAAAATATATAGATAGCAAAAAAAAATCGGTCATAAACAGGATAACGGGCATAACAGGCGTAATGAGGTTAACAAGAAGTAACGTGTTATGTTTTATGTACCCGCACACGTTTAAGATGTCACTTTTAATTTTTGTTTAGTGTGGAAATATTTTCCAGAGTTGAAAATTGTTTTTTTGCTTGTTTGTAAGTACTCTGAGATGGTAATAGCTTTTGGTATTTACATTCTTGCATACTCGTGTGCTTGCACGTTGTGTAAATATTTCGGGTGCAAAGTCATTGTTGCGCTCGTTTTAAATTATGTTTGCTAATTGCAAACAATGTGAGTTGGTTTGAAAGTTTAATGAAAGTGTATCTTATGTGTGCGTTAAGATGTAAATGAGGTTTTTAATATAATATTTTTTAGGGCGGTGATAAATAAAAATTAATATTTAGCGATTTTAAAATGTTTTGACGGTCAAATCTCACGAGCAAATAAAGCGGCGCACGATATTAAAATCGCTCAAATGCGCAAAACCCCTTTTGCAGCCACATGAAATGCTGAAACGCTGAAATGTTGAAATGCTCAAACGTCGGGGTCGGAGCGATGGCCATCCCTTAAAGTACGAACGCATTATCCATAACTCTAGTCCTCGCGCAAGCTCAACCGGCCAGAAATAGACATTTTACGTATTTCTATTCTTTGATAATGGATTTTAAATCCGCTTTCTTCCGCAAGCCAAAATAAATTCGCAGAATAGAGAATAAAATTGCGCGTCGTTTTATTTTCAGGCAACCAGTCGTACAGATTCTATTCTCAACCGCGTACGTATACATTTCGAGGTTAAATTCGTTTGTGAACTTGTGTATTTCATCTTGAAAGTAGTAAACATGGAAAAGTTGTGACGATCCAAGACATCCACACACAGGAGATCGATATAGTACCGCAGTAAATTAATAACGCGACTCCTCATTCAAGATCCGGCATGAATAAGTAAAGCTGTTTCTGGCGGCGCGTGCACGCTGTGAGAGAGGTCGACATTCAACATTTGCGTAAATTCTCACACACAAACGCCGAACAAACACCGAAGCAAATACGAATTGAAATTTGTATGTTCGGTCGTGTAAACAAACAAACAAATGGACGACGTAAACTGAAATAACAAAAACAATACCTGCCAAAACGATTTAAATTCCGAGAAAAAATTTAAATTCAGCGTTCGATGCTTATACCGTAACTCAAATGTGTTGACACAGATAAAATAAATTTTTTGTTTGTTTTTTGAAATATTGTCGGCGAGTTAAAAAGTTAAAATTAGTTATCAGGTCATCGCTCAGATTTTGATTAATGATAAAACGCGCGCAAGTTCGCAAACTCGCTTACGGTGGCAAGAAATATTTTCTTTCTGGCGACTTTCGGCCGCAAGTTTTTATCAGCGCGCAGCGGCCTAATAGAAAAAACGACGACAAACTTTGCACCGAACAGAATATCAGCGATCTAGAAGAAGAAAAAAGTCCAAAAAGTCACTAGTGGTTTTCGCAACTTCAACTCCAACTCTAACCTATACCTTACACTTAAAAGGATGGGATGAGTAATACAAGTTGTTTCGTGAAGGTGGGGCTGGTTTTTGGGTTGTTCGGGGGTGAGTTGAAGGAAGATTTATTGCGTGCGGCGTGCGCATAGAATGCCCAAACAGACGAATTTCGAGCACACAATGCAAATACGTGCCGCCGCGCACATCTCAAGTGCTGCTTCTGGGTTAATCGCGAATTCATGCCAAACGTCGTGCGTAATTTATTGTAAAAATTCTAAGACACAACACAGAGCGCAGTGCAATGCCAGGCAACCTTCACAACAATTAATGAATTGAAAAAAATATATATATAAACTCATACCGGAAATTACTAGTTACATAAATTACACACATGTACAATAAAATGATTATAAACAAATTTTCACATGATTAATACCAAAGTATGAATCAGTTGTTTTTTGTGATTATGTTGTGTTGATGCGGATGCGTCGTCGGATCGAGTGTAATTGTGGTTTAAGAAATTGATATACTGATTGGTTTGTTATTGAAAGCGTTTGTTCTCGGAAGCGCAAGTGCACTTGGCGCACACTTTACGACTATAACATTTAATTGTTTCGTTTTATGCGGGCCGACGTCGTCGCGGGACTTGCGTCACGTTGGATATTGTTGTTTGTCTGAAAGTCGAATTAATTCAACTTGGGTTAATTACGCGCTTGGTTATTAATAGTATATAGTATGTTTAAGTCAGTGAGAGAAAAAAAGTGTATTACATGTTTAAATTATTTTTATTTGATGGCTTTTGCCCACTGGCTTCATTTGTGTAGACTTTAAAAAAATTTAGTTTAAAAACTTTAAAATGCTAATATTAAACTTTAGAGTTATTTGGGTTTGAATTATATAGCTATAACTATGATTGAAATTCAATACCAACTTTCATCTCTTATTTTACACCCTTATTTTTACGACAAGAAATAGTCTATTTGCTTTTCTTTAGTCATAAATATCTTTATACGAAATTTTATAAAAATTGCTTCATGGGTTTTTGTGTGAAAGCGTCACAAACACACAAATTCGCATTTATAATAATACTAGCTTTTGTCCGCGACTCTGTCCCGGTAGTGTTTAATAAAAATGTAATTCGTGTTTACTCACTTGTTCTAGACATAGTATGTGTCAATTCTATTAATAAGATTCGCAATTTTATTTTAAAGAAATTAATTACATAAAGAATTGCTAATAAAGCACTTCAGCGCGACATCTCGTATTCAACTATTTAACTACATATAACTATGATTGAATCTCAATGCCCACTTTTATACCATAGAAAAGGGCTGTTTTTAGGGTTTTCCCGGCAATTATTCGAAGTTTTCTCGGTGTAAAAACCATCATTAGACTTTAACGAACATTAAAAAAATTGGCCAAATGGGTCTAGGCGATATTGAGTTATGCGCTTACCAACAGATTTGGCGATTTTTTTTATATTATAGATTTGAATTACATAAATTTCAATGTACAACAAAATGTTTCATTTTTATTTATTTATTTATTGTGAGCCGGTTGATTTTATTTCAAGCCGAAATAATCCTTGATAAAAATAGCGGACGTGTTGTGCCATTATCTATTTTTAACCCATTTGTGTGATTAATTATTAATTGTTAATTCGCCGCGTTGGAAGATATCAACGTCAGAGTGTGACCCGCGACGACACACTCGAAATGCCGATCAATTCATCTTAATAATGTAGAATTTTCTATAATTGACATTCGGTCGTTTTTAAACTAAGTAGAATCGATGAGGTCAAGTGACTCAAGTGGTTCGTTGCTGCTTTTTTATTTATTTCGAAATTGAACCGTCGACAACAACGCCAGCATCACGCCTGTGAATTAGTACAAATAGTTTTCGATAACAAATAAGATTTGATCTGTCTGCGATTCACAATGCGAGTTATCAAGGGGACAATACGGGGCCAAATTAATTAGTTACTGAGCGTCGCACCGGAATTGGATTCCTCAGCTACGGATTGGGGTCAGAGGGCACCAAGACCGAAGACATCTCCATTAAGCTCATGCATTTCGGTTCCTGCGGTTTGGATAGTTTGCATCACCGCATCTGAATATTATATCTACCTATCTAGTAAATATCGAATTCCGTGTACTACCTCAAACCTGCTTTCAAACATGGTTAAGTAGATTTTACCACCGCAGGTTATGCGGGGGTGTATTTTGTGTTGCATTTATGTAATTCTAGAGACACGCGAGTGTGTTTCACTCTTCATGTCTTATATTTGAGTAGATGGCGCTGGCGGCGCAAAATTCTTGCAATTCTTCGTAATGCGCCTGCGCAGCGGTTATTTGTCATTTTACAATACTTATTTTATGCTTGTCATCTAAGGAAACGCTGTTGTTGACTAAATTCAGTGAAATGTAAAGTTGTCCTCCCTGTGAAGAAGATTTAGCAGATGCAAAGCAGCTTAAATAGTAACAAGGTACATGCACGTGTCTATTTTCTCTGCATTTACGGTGGCATTATGAGTTTTGACTCCCGAATCCACGTGTGCGCTCGGTGTCACACTTGCGAATTCGCGATCGCGGTTACGGTCGCGCATTGTGAAAGACGAGCCGCAGCGAGTTGACCTACAATAAATAGAAAGAGAGATGTGTGCGGCGGTGTCTAAATATAAATTCGCCATTGTAAACAAAAGCTGTGCGCGCGTAGCACGCGCCGTCGCTTATTACGAGTTGCCTCATTAAAAGCTCTGACATCGCGTCATCTATTTACGGCGTGCGCGCGATCGATTTAAATTTGAAACAATCGCAGACGAAACTCGATCAAATCAAACGTGTGGGGCCGGCGGTGATTTCGCGCGCATTAAACTGATTTATGCGATGTTGATGCCGCGCCTAATGGTCTAATCCTACATAATATGGGTAATATTTTTGTAGGTTATGTAGGTTATAAAAATGGCGGGAGCTGTGCGAAATAAATTTGAGGCTTTGTGACCAACTACAATAACGAATCGATATGCGCTGTCATTTTGGGGCCTATCCTCGATAGTCGTCGTTGATATATCCTCTTTCGTTCATTTATTTATTCACTCATTTCGACCTCGGCTATCATTATCAACCGATTTCCACGGGCGCTACGCAAAGGTCCCCTCTCACATGAATAATGTATGACAGCGAATATATTCCTCGCCGCGAAAGGATTAAATTAAGTACCTGAATTTTCCATTACGCCCACGTTTGCCCCAAACTTACCCCCGCGGTCGATGGTTGTAAGTAATGTGATTTATATATATTTCCGCCCACTTTCTCATATAATATATTATCTTCCAAGGGGATGATTTCCTCTTTTCCTGTCGTCATAACTTTGATGACCTTTACAGGTAACAGATGTTTTTCCCTCGGCGTATTAAATATTTAAAAAGTTGGATTTATTGCGTTGGTAGTGAAGTTGTGCACTTTTTTGTTTCTCTTTTTTGCCGGAAATAAAACAAATTTGTTCGTAAATGTTGTAGCGACTTTCGTGCTCGGGGATAATGCGGCGTTTTGATCGTAATCGTGCCGTGCGCAGCGATTACTGAAAAGGGTGCAGTAATAGTTGTGAATTAACGCGATATATCAATTTAATGTCTCACTTTTATTCGAGGCGTGCGCCACCCACCGCCGCTGCAGTTTGCAGCCGGCCGACTGCGCAATCTGCGCCAAACGCCAATGACCCTAATAATTTTGTAACTCAAAGCTCAAATTACGCCCACACCATCAAAAAAACAAAGTCTACACTGCGCATGACTAAACATCTACGTCGATGAATTTATTTAATTAAATTATGTTTTATTTGAATTAATTTGATATTAAATACATGAGCAACCGCATGCTTTCTTTAATTATGTGCGTTAAATAAATAAATTATCCTGACCAACCACGAATTGGGTGAGTACGCACTCGTTTAATTTTAGTGTTTTGCATGCTTAATGAATATGCCATTGTATTGTATATTTTGTTCGGTTGGTGTTGATAACACAATTTCGGCGATGATTTAGAGTCTGTTTATTTTCGCATTTCCGTACGTCTTTGGGCGTTTTTCTTCGCGTTTCGTCGCGTAATTAAGCGAAGCAATTAATTAGAGCGGCAATGGACTAGCACGCCGCACGCGCGCGGCTCCCACCATCGTCAAAAACGCAAACAAGCGCTCGCCGATCATCATCACAAAGAGACGGGTATCGTGGTGCCCGGAGATAAATGGTCGACATGGCATTACATCTGCAGCCACTCTTTAACAACCCCTAACCAAACCATCCAGTTTAATTATTGCGTGCAGTAATGTTGAGTTAATTTTTAGTAATTTTCTTAATTACAAGGAAATAGTGCTGGAAAGGGCCATTGTATAGTGAAAATTTAGTTTGTTTTATTTTTAAATCAATTAATTTTGATTTATTTTGGATTTTTCTTGTTTTGTCGCCATCTTGGTTTAATTTATGTAACTATAACTGTGATTTGATCTTCATATTAACTTTCATCCCTTATTTCACACCCGAAAGTTTTTTTTTTGTGAAAAAAGCAAGTCTATTAGGTTTTCCTTCAAAATTATCACAATCACAAAATTTAAAAAAAAATCTAGCTTTTCCCCGCGACTTCGGCCCGGTAGTGTTTAATAAAAATGTAATTCATTTTACTCTCTTGTCAATTCTATCAATAAGATTTGCAATTTTATTTTAAAGAAATTAATTATATAAAGAATTGCTAATAAAGCACTTCAGCTCGCCATCTCGGTTTCAACTATTTAACTGTAACTATGATTGAATCTCTATGCCAACTTTTATCCTTTAGAAAAGGGCTGTCTTTAAGGTTTTCCCGGCAATTATTCGAATTTTCCTCGCCGTAAAAACCATCATTGGACTTTAACGAACATTTAAAAAAAAGAATTGGCCAAATTGGTCTAGACGTTGTTGAGTTATGCGTTTACCAACATATTTTGCGATTCAATATTATATTAGATTGTTGAGTGGTTTTTACTTGAAAGTATCAGAAATAAACAATTAAACTTTGAATTTCGCATTTATCAAATTAGGATGAATTGTGTTGTTATAGTTCCTAAATTATAATGAGTTTTGAAATTTATTTACTATTTCCAAAGTTTATACTAACTAATAACTAGAGATGAGCAGAAACTATCCGTTTTAGAAGCTTAGTTAGCAGACTTGTTTGTTCAGAATACGAATGCACTCAATGGAATATCCATTCCTGAAAGCCGTGTAATATTGACACGAAGACGTTTAATCGAACTCGACCAAGCTCGACTGCGTCGTTAGCTAGCGCCGTGTTTGAAGTCAACATCAAACATGCCATTCTGCTGTCTTCTGTCAAAATACACCACATTTATAAGCACTAACCAACCCAGTGCCGAGATTGCATACATCAAATCAGCACCATAAATCCACAACTTGCAAAATACGCATTTATTCATTCATGAATTATAAACCAATGTTTAAAACAACAACAAAAAAACGACGCTATCAATTTTCAATTTCACGTTTTAATACACATACCTGTTCGGAAATGTTTCGCATAGTTGTTGTCGCGTGGTTATGTTGTCGACATGTGATGTGTGTGTGTGCGGTAACGCGTTGTTTTCGTGCGCCAAGGCCGGCAGTAGCGGATTGCCGGCGATGCTTCTTTCATTATCAGCGAATTACCATCGTCAATGAGCGTTATGCGTTCGCACGATCCGCGGCGTTCCGCCTTCCGTTTTTTATTGCACTCGAATAAATACAACAACAACAACTCACACACATACGCCACTCTTGATTGCCGGGGCGAGTCCGAGTCAGCGTGCGAGTTTTAATTATGCTCGTGCTCGACGAGCGCGCAACCGCATTGCGAAAACGTGTAATTACCGTGTAGTTTTAATTCCGCACGCTTCAATATGATTCGGGAAATAAAAACCGAAAATTAATATATGCGTCATAATGTATCAGCGTGATGGCAAAAATGCTATGCCAATGCTATTTATATTTCCGCTCGTAATTCAGGTACACATTAGTAATTTAATGAATCACTTTTAAAGCGGATTATACCCTTGTTAATAATGCGCAATTTTGATGATCTGCTGGATACTGCGCGACTATTCATTTTGTGCAAATTAATGGGCGCCGATTGATTGCTCCAAATACCAGCCGAGCAGATTTTGCAAATTTATCGATTTTCCTAATCACGATGCGGTTCAATTTGGCAACCGATAGTTCAATAATAGATTTGCGGTCGCATCAGACGGAAATTGCTCACTGATGAAATCAAATGTTAAATTTTAACTAGATAGGTACTCGATTAGTTTACCTTTTATTGAAGATTTGAGTACGTTTGCGTATTCAGTCTAGTTCTGCAACAAAAAGAAACCAAAAATTATTAACTCGGATAGTTTGAGTTTTATTTGCTATAGGCAACTCAATGTACATGAAATATAAACGTGTAATACAAGTTGCCTACACACGAAATGTTTAATAGCAGTTATTAAGTAACATGTGCTCTTTTTGCACACCATTAATTAACAAATTAATTTAATAATGCTCGTGGGCAAAGTGCAGGAGCCATGCTCACTTCACGCCGTCATTATGTTAATGTG
The DNA here is from genome assembly GCF_025399875.1 of Dalotia coriaria. NCBI lineage: Eukaryota > Metazoa > Arthropoda > Insecta > Coleoptera > Staphylinidae > Dalotia > Dalotia coriaria. The sequence goes on from NW_027045445.1 coordinate 10,942,239, forward strand.
ACATAAAGTGTCAGTAATTTGAAATGCTCCGCACCGGCGACAACGACTTAAATAAGTAAATTATAACTTGGCGTAGGCAAAACAAGTTCAATTATTCTTAACTCAAACTTTAATTGATGTTCAAGGACTCTCAAGAGTTGTTTAACATCATCGGACCACAGAAGCGTTAATTGATCAGCGCCTTTATGATTCCTGAAAAATGTATTTCTTTTTTTTCTCTGCCCTCCCACGCGATTCGTAATAAAATGTGTCGTTTATTAAATTGTCCCCGGAGGCATGCTTGGCGTGTTTTATTCTTCTTTTTTGTCTTTTTCGTCCTTTTCACTCTCTGTCGCTATAACTCGTAACTCTCATTTTTACGCCCGTCACCTTTACGCACATCACATCATGCCTTTTGCAGCATTGCTTTCGCATTCCGGTCCAGGCGCGACGGTCAAAAGCAGCCGCTGTTTATTCCTTTGTTCTTGCGCCAGGCACACGGGATATATGCGGGCGCACACCCCCCGTCGGGATCAATTAAACATCGCCGAAACCGAAATAAAACGCGTTTTTCCTTTCGTTAATGTTGATACCGCCGCAGGTCTACAGAAATTAAATTTACATCGACACTGAAAACACTCGACAAGCAGCGCAAAAAGAATATCTATATATATTGCTAACGAGGTCAGAGGAGATGAAAGCGGAATATAAAAATATACCGAAAAATAAATGGAATTATTCGCTACTAATATAAAATTTTGCACGTTATGACATTATTTATGAGATTGCTTCGGAGTGGGTAACGTGCTTGAGCGTGCAGTTGTTGGTCATTTTGCGGGCTTGTCCCATATTCATTGCATAACGAGCGCTGATGATATGTGATCTTATAACTTTATTAATAGTATAATGGCTTCCTAAAGCGCTCCCCGGTCGGCCGGCCCCGCATATTTCCACGTTCGCGACGAACTACTAGATCGTCGCCATGGTCGGCTATATTTATAACCTGTATAAACTTCTATATGTGCATAAAATACTGTTTTGTGTATTCAGTACGTAAAATATGCATTTTAGACACGTGGTGTAATAAATTTCAAAGATTTTGCATCAGGGTTAAAAGGATTTCTTTTATAAATCAAACTTTTTATAAATTTTGTTGATTAGTGCGTAAAATTATAACTTTTTGCATGCCAAATCGCAAAGTAGCAATTTCAGCTGCAGTTGCTTGTTGTTTGTGGAATTTTTTTTGAGGTAATCCGTATTTTATTATAATGCGACGCGGGATAGAATGGCTGTCATCGCGCGCGCCAAAATAAATATCCGCATTTGCGTTGAATTTACGCGCGTGCGAAATACGTTTAATTGCATTCTAAATTATTGAAACGTGACCGTGTTAAAACGCTACCAAAAACTAATCCGACCAGCGGCCATAACTCGAACGCGCCATTTTGTCCGCACAACGACAAAAGCCGCCATTTTGTGCCAGTTTAATAATTTCCAACGAATTTATCGCATTTAAACACACAACTTGGAATTAAATCCTAATTAAAATTCACATGTAGGTAAACTCCTCGCGTTCGTATTTTATTTGAAGTTGTGCGTTGCTTTGAGTTTTGACTTTTAGTTCAGAGTAAGTAATTCCATTTATTTTCTGCCTTCGTATGCGCGCTACGTTTGAGGTTAATCCTAACCAAACTCGCAAGCATGGTTATACAACTCTCGGCAAATAACGCTCTGCATATGTTATGTTTTGTGTGGATGTAAGCGCAAACAAATGAAGAACTTTTTCAACTTGTGACTGAAACTTTGTAGAAATAATTATGAATTACGTGCAATATATATATACGAGTAAATAAATATGAATATAATTATGAATGGAAGCAATTACGCAACTAAATTATACATTTGCCATATATTGATTGTTAATTTGGTTGGTTGGTTGGGAAAAATTTAAATTTGCGTTTGACATGCTCAAACAAACGCGACAATCGTTTAATCAAGCCCGTTTAATTATAAATGAGTGAGATTAATGAAAATTATTTCCGCGCGCGCGCGCGCACGTTCCGCCGGAAACTAACGGCCATTAATAATGGGAATAACTTAAAGTGCGCATGATTAATATGCAATGATTAGAAGCTGAGCTTTCGGCAACGTTGCGTTACTTTTGCCTCCCGCATCGACCAAACCACCGGTGGTGCGGTGGTTCCATCCTGTCACGCCATGTCCAAAACGAGCTTTCTCCTGAGGAAAACGCCAAGAACATTAACATTAGAGCGCGGAACCCTGTTAGATGTAACACACGTCTAGGAAGCTTCTTGAAGAAGTAGCGCTGAGTAGGTTCCTTCCTCATGTTCGAATTTACAATTCCCAGCACTCCACGCAGCATCTCACAGCCAGGATTTCCCCAAACGGACGTCGACGAAGGAAACACCATCTGGTCTGCCAGTACAAGCAGACTGAAATTGGAATTCAAGCACGCTGTGCGCGGGGCCGGGGGGGAACGGGAGGTGAGCAAATACTAAGCAGATTGCTGGCCGTTACGCGCTGCGCCTGTCACCGGCGGATGTAATACTGGTGCCTGCGACATCGTAATCAAATATAAATGATGCGTTTGCCGATGCGAGCCCGATGTGTTATGCAAATGCCGATGCTTTGAGTAATAAGCACGTCCATCCGCCGCCATTGTCCGCCGTAGATGATTCATGCACATTCGGCAGCCAGACAATCCTCCGATAAATTGTTCAAGGACAAACAGATGACCTAACAACATAACCACATTTTAACTCCATAGTTGGTTGCCTATACGACAGATAAATTATACGTTTACACACGGTGAAAAGCTTTTTGATGTGTTTCGGGCACCAAATAAAAGAACGAAGCTGGGGCAAAAATATACGGCGACAAAAAACTAGGTACCTTGATTACATGAATGTTAAACGCGAAACGAGCTCGAGAAAAACGTGACAATGTGCGTTGGGCGGCACTGAGCTTGAACCAGGAGATTAAACGCGACTGTGCACATCCTCGCTTAGATATCGCTGGTTAACTGAAGTGTATGGCGCTTTTTTCTCTTTTGTATTTTTTACGTTTTCTCTGTGTTCGTATAGAGATATAAGTTTGTTTTAATGTATGCAACCCGGTATGCAACGTGGAATTGCCGCAGTGTATACATGATTGCCTATATTATTCGTACTGCATTGTGTGTTGCTTGCTATACACAAAATTATCATACATTTTCTCGCGTTTATTTCGCATTGTATTCCGTCTAATTTCAACTGCAAGTGGAAACACTGGAAATGCTCACATGCAAGTTGACGTGTTCGGTCATAATAAACTCGACTTTACCTCACCTCACTTCCTCCGTTTGTATGCGATGTGTGAACTTGTGTGTGTGTGTGAGTGCAAGTTGAATATTTCTAATTTAAAATAAAGTGCATAATCTTATCGCGCAATGTTAACATTCGATTCGAATTTTCGAATTTTACAGTTTTGCATTGCAAATTGCCGAACGTAGCTAATCGTGGCCGCGGAGAAGTGCGCGTGTAAATGGCGAACACATACGCTGAATTATAAATAATACGTGCGACAAGCAATTGCTTTATCAACAAATCATCGCGTTTGTTTGCATGCGCGAAACTCGCCTGCATACAATTAATGAATGGCGCACCGCCGAACTGAACATGCCCGTTGGCAATTATTTATAATAATATAATGACTTAATTAAAACCTCTAATTAGTGTTTCATTAATATGTTATTACATAGCAGGTTTTGTTAATGCTAATGGGATGCTTTATTTTGTTATTGAGTTTTTGCATTTGCTTCATTTATTTTGCATCGAACAACATTTAAGTAATTTATTTAATCATTTGGATTAAATTTTCATTTTCTTTGTTTTATTTCAGAAAGCAAACAATATAACGACGGTCTGTTCACTTATTCATTTATTTTAATTCGAAATTTGCTTTAAATCACAAATTTTCCAAGTAAATGCACATTTTATTAACGACATTTTTATGATAACAATATTTTATTCCTCATTTCTTGATATATTTAAATATTAAACTAGAAACTTTTTTTTATTTTGTTCACAATGGTTACTTGAACTTTCAAACTGGTATCAAGAGTTTGATGTTAAATCTCATATATAAATATACAAACTATTCATTCGCCTTTTATTGCTATTTCTATTGATATTTTGTGACTAAAAGTAAAATTCTCCATGAGTAGAATGAGCAAAATTGGTTGCCTTGAAGTTAATATGAAGTAAAAATGTCAATTTGTATGCAAAATTCATGCAAAAAGTTAATTTTCTATCGTATTAGTCGCGAATGTTAGTGAAACATGCTCGTGCGCTTCGCCGAAATGATTCGAATTATGTGAAATTACACGGTTTGTAATGTTTTACTTGTGGAACGGCGCGCACATTTCCGTCACTTGCATGTAAACACGAGAGACTACGCCCGGAACATAAATAGTGATTTCATTATTTCAGCATTTAATTGCGTTTTGTGTTTCGTATTTCCTCTCGCTGCTATTTTGTGCTTTGTGGGCTTAACATTTTACAGTGAACGAGCTTTTTTTTGTTGCTCTTCTCATTCAGGTAAAATAAACACAGCACGTAATATTTATCTAAAAATATGATTTTTTACATTTTATATTAATGGACCACAACATCAGAAAACGATTCTAATTATCTTAAAGGATGTTGTTGTTTTGTAAAGCTTCTAAAAATATTCATGGTTTAATTTCGTCGTTTTGAGCGTTTTGTGCACGAAATGAGTTTCGTGTGTTTGGCATTTGTATTTTTATACCGCGCGCGACATTCGCCAAACTTTCTGCCAAAAAAATCACCACAAGACGCCTTTCATAAATCTTCATTAAGTAAAAAAATATACTGAACGTAAAAATTCAAATTTTATTTATTAATAACAGCTGAGTGTTTAGCCCCTTTTGCTTACTTGTCTATATTTATACTCTTCGTGTAAGATGCAAATTTATGACGAATAGACGTCGCGCGCGTTAATTCGAAACTTAAACATTCGAAAAGTTTGCGCAAAGTTTGCGAAACGTGCGTCGCTTTGTAACCAACAAGACAACCAATTAATTAATTAATTATTTCATTAATTAATTGCGCGGCACAATGGTTAGTGCCGCTTTGGCGCGTCCGAGACGTCAACAGCTCGCACAGCGCGCGCAAGTAGAATTACACCCGCACGCTTTGTTTTAATATTCATTTTGTTGCGCGCAAACTCCGCACTTAGTAGCTGTTGTTGGTATGTATATGCTTATGTATTAAATTGGCAATGTTTTGAATGCGCCGTCGAGAACAAGACACTGGAAAGGACACAAAGCGCGCTAAAAGTCTGAAAGTTTTGCGAAACTTTGAAGGGAATACCGAATGTTTAACAAGTCATTGTTTTGAGGAAATTTTGAATTTTGAGCGAATTTATTAAAACGCTTCCCACGACGTCGCCGTCGCAAGTTTGCAAGTTTTGTTAAGTAACAAACAAGTTACTTATTAGGTATTTATATCTTGTACCTGTTTTTATTTTTTTAACTTATTTCTTTTCTACTCCGTAATCGAATAAGTATCAAAGTTTTTATTGTAGTGAAAATCTATTCTAAAACCGTTACAAATAATAATTTTAAAATGTTTATTTTAAAGTAGACGTTTGTCACTGTGTTCATTAAAATTATTGAAATGTTTTTACGTAAAAAAAATTTCCGAGAATGTTTATTATTTATTATTCGCATCGAATGTGCGGCAATGAACATCGGAACACATAGTTTAATTATTTTCGCACTGTTGGCGCGCTCAGCACTAAAAATAAACATTTTATTACCGATTACCGATTATTGTTGTGCGCACACGGAACCATTCCACATTCGACGCAAGTAAAATATTGACGCAATAAAAAGTCACAAAATAAAACACACACTTGAGAAACAACTACAAATGCAATATATTTCGTCTAGAAATTTAATTTTCCACGGCTGCCATAAGTAAGAAATGCATTTAAATAACATTTTAACGTTTTTCCAGCGATGAAAGCGAGAAAACGTTGAAAGAATTGAGCATTATGGTAATGTTTACGAGGTTGGTGTGCGGCGTGAGGGAAGCCCTGAATTGTTGGATTCCAGGTCTCGGCGACTTTAGACAGTCGGAACAGACTGTCCGCGCAATATTATTCCACGATTTGCATATGCATTTTGGTGGATGTGGCAACAGCGAGCCTCGGTTGCTGCTCTGCGCCTGATGCGAAGAATTGAGGATGAGTGGATCTGATGGATAGCGAGCACAGCTGAGCAACGCAACCCTCTCGAAAGTCTTTTAAAATAACATTTTAACGTTTTGAGCATGCTAAGCGCGCGCACTGCGGGCGCTTCCTTTATATTTACTCTCGCATTTTGCAATTGTACGCATTCACATTTTGCATTCGGAATTTTTACATTTTAAATTCAACATTTTACATAAATGACAAGGACTTAGAGATATAGGTAAGCACTTGTGTATATAAACTAGACTGTTTTATTCATTACTGCCACTTCGGGAAATGTTTATTATATTTGTTCGTTTACGTTTCATTATGAATTTGTTGTACTAAGATACATTAAAAATGCATATATAAATAAATGTAGGGGAAAGTAGCCATATTTGGACCATTTTTATATTTTTTGATTTATAGAGCCACATATAAACTGTCAATAAAAATTAAGTAGCGGAAAAGTAACTCACAAGGCTTACCCACAAAATGATATTTTTGGTTTAAGTAAAATTTATATTTATACCCCTCAAATTTCAATTTAAAAAAATTGTTGTTTTGGTCCAAATTAAGAAACCGGTTTCCTAAATTGGACCGCGCGGTTTCCTAAATTGGACCATGCTTTTTTAACGGCAATTGACACAATAGTAAATTTTAGTTTTAGCAGTAACACAAGCACATTTTGTATAAATCAAAGTGCGGCATTTCATACAGTGGATCATTTCGAAGATTTGTGCTCGTCCACAAGCTTTTCTAGGAGGTCGAAAAAATGATATACGTTTTCCCTGTTAAAACCCCGGTGCCTGTCTTCGGTCCAACTTGGGCAACTTGAAGAATTTATATGTAATGATCAACAGCAATCTTAATATAACATAACCTCTCAAAATTAATACTATAAATTATAGATAAATAAAGAAGCTTTCTGATGATAAAATAATAATCGGTAAAACTAACGTTTTAACGGCTTGACAGCTCTTGCACTTACGTCGTTATAATAGATTTGATAATCAATGATACACGAAGTTGTTGTCACGACGAAAGCACGCGGCAAGTTTTAACCCAAATAGTTGCATTAATTGTTTATAAATACGAGTAAAACAAGGGGCCAGTCAATTTTTGCATAAACTTCAACAGTCCGCGGATATCGTGGTGGTCCAACTTAGGCGCTGGTCCAAATTATGCTACCTTCCCCTATGTATGTTATTCATTGAGTGCAAAACGGCTGAACCAATTGTGGTGACATTTTCTGGAAATCTTTAGAATAACCTATCGAGTATTCTGGTAAAGTTTTGTTGCTAAAATATAACTTAAAGAGTGTGAAATATGAGGTGAAAGTTGATTTTAGTGAAACTTGGACAGATTAGTAGATAATAAAGTTTAAAGTTCCTCATAAAAACATGTTTTAAAATGCATAAAAGTAAAATGTTGCGCCAGAAAGTTCCCTTTGCCAAAACAATGTTTTACGTCGCAATGAATTTTTTCACTTCTAAAAGTGCATTCTCTTTCTCGAGACAATCGAGCGCACAATGCGTGCGTCCACTCGAGCAACGTCTCACTAATTGGCTGAAACAATGATGCAGCAGCGGACGTCCACTTTTGCCCTCATTGTTTCTCATGGTTTCCCTACGGCGTACGTAAACAACGCCGAATGCAATTTATGCATGCGATACGTCACATGCACTCTCACACACAGGAGACCATCACGTATGTCAGCTGGATGTCAACACATCCGGCCCCATGTCTATTAATTATATTTGAGACAAACTTGTCAAGTTGTCAACAATATTAACACCGAGTGCGTTTCGCCGGCCGTCAAATGTAATTATACGAATAACTATCGCTCGAGATGTTCAAGACTCAATAGTTGAAAACTAGTTGATTGGATTGATCAATACCAAATCGAAACTTGCAGGCGCGCGCTTGTATTTAAATGAGTGAACACAGGCGCGCGCGCTGTGTTTTGTGCGTTGCTGGTGCAAAATGGACGGCACGAGCGGCCGATTGAATTGAATAGGTTCCACTATATTAAACGCTATTAATAGCCCGGCAATGAACACCGTGCAATGCACATCACCACATGCCCAACACCACAATATAGAAATTTTGCCTGCTTGCATCTCAAAATGCGCAAAACAATAACTTGACTTGAAAAGTATTTCTTTGCGCGCATGTAAACGTAGATGTAGACGTGTAGATAATTGTTGTGTTTTATGACTGGGTTAGCGTTACGAGTTATAGAGCCGTGCACCTCGTGTCGTGAACGGTTATATAATCCAATAATGGTAATCTGTTGGCCAATGTTGCGGTGTAGCGGCGTGGTGTGGTGATGATGTAGTGGTGTCCTTGACATAGAAAAAACTAAACGGAAGGATTCGGACGATGAAATGTTCCGAATAAATTACATCTACACCTTCGAATTAAATGAACCAGTTGTAATAATTTATTCGATTGCGATTTCTGCATTCTGGTCTTAATTGATGTTGACATGGCAATTTAATACACCACCATCTCGACTATTGTTCTTAATTTCTAGGTTATCCGAGCGTGAAATGTGTGCGTCACGCGTCTGATCCATGCGCGCGGATGTCAATCATCAATTACCTAAATTGATCAAACAATCACACAGAAACACACGGCGGTATATTTTTACCACGAAATCTGTGGAATTTTCTCATTAGACCACTGTGTGATTCGATCTAATCAGCAATAATTTCGTTTGCCGCTTTCTGGGAGCTAAGGTCTAAGAGGTTCAAATCTCTGGTCCTTAGAGGGTTCTCGAGGACCCAGATCCGGCGATTAATTAAATTGAAGAGCCAAACTCACCAAATTGAGTTTTGGACTTTGCAGGTACACACACACACACACTTTTTGGCACAAAAAAGTATCTCACACTTATACACGCACACACAGTGTGATTAATTTACGCACTGTTTTGATTATTATAAATACTCCCAGTAGAGTTGTGGGAGTGTGGCGCACTGATCGAGAGAGAAAACACACGATTGTTATTTTTATACGCGACGCCCGGATGATATCGTAGTTGTGGCTGTTATAATGCGAGAACTAATGTTGCTGATGTCAAGTGCGCGATCCGTTGACGTTGATTGCTTTAGATTACCATCCGTCGGACAGGAAGCGCCGCAGACGCCGCGTGCCGGACCCGCCGCCGCCGCCGCCGTTGAGGACGATGGCGGTGAGGACGCACTAACGGACACCGAAACCGCAAACTGCTGGTATAGTGTGTTGGGGACCAGTGGACAAGTCTCGCCCCGCCACACGCACACGGTCGATTTTATCCCTTGCCACCGGAAGCTGCGAAGGCGGCGGCACGCAGACTATTTTTATATTGGTTCTTCATCTCGGTAATCAGCTGATTGATTAAATCTGAAACAAAAAACGAAGTGCGCTTAAAAAATGTGTCATCGTGTTTTTTTAATTAATATCTGTCTATAAATGAATAGGTGTGACCTTAAAAATGCATCTACGTATTTACATCAATGCATAAATAATTAATAATTGCAATTAAAATTATGCACTTTAGTTTATTGCATTATTTTCTATTATAATTACAGCACTTTTAAGTCTGTTGTTTATTATTTTTTTTTTTGCAAAAAAAATTAATGGAAAATTCACAATGCATCCAATTAATCTGTTAAGTGCACAAGCGAGTGCGCAGATTGCGGTGATTGAAAGCACACAAACCCAACTTAATTTCCTATTGCTTTTATTAAATCAAATTAAATTAGTGGTACCTGAAGGAGAGCGAATTGTGTGTATATAGAGAAGCTGATTCTGGCGCACAGTTAAAGTGGATATATACGATGAGCTGCATTTCTCCGCATGCACGTCGACTCAATTTTGACTGTTTAGGTTTAGTTCACTTCAGTTGTTTGCTACAAAATCTTGGTCGCACGTAAATTCGCTGCGCCAGCATTTCCGACATTTCCCGAATTGCAAACGTATCCAACATTTTGCTCGCTTGTAATTTCTGCCGCCGCCAACGCTAACAATTCCCCGCATTTCCAGTATTTCCAGCAATGAATGAAAGCTGCGTGGGTGGATGTCGTGTATGGAGTTGAACGTCGCGAACAAAAACGCATACGCCCTTCGCGTCTCACCAAGATATCTCTAATTGTGCGACAATGAGATAGGATGACAGGATGAGAGCACAACAGAATTTTAATTAAATTAGTCGTGCATACGCAATAACATTACGTCTACGCAATTTGTTATAATTAATAGTAAACAAGTAAGGAATAAAAAATTTCCAGGTATCTCTATGTACCAGTTAAGGGTTGAGATTGTAAATGAGGTTTGCTCTACGCGGCATTTCCAACTATTCATGAAGTTCCCCGTAAAATTCTTGATAGTTACAGCGGTGCTGAGCTCGACGACACGCGCTTGCGGTAATAATCAACAAAGTTTGACTTTTGCACAACTTTAACTGTGTAGTTTTATTTAAACATATATGGTGTATTCACCGTATCAGAGAGTCAGTGTGTTTCAGGTTGCCGTATTCACGTTGCCGACGGTTTACTCAGCGCTATTCATTTCGGATAATGCCACCGCCATCGTAACGTCGAGCAAATTTGCTCACCGATGTGCGCGTAACAGTCACTCGTAAAAAAAAAATCATGCCTTTTCAACCCTCAGCCTATAGAGAGGATTTTTATGCTGCGCTTAAAATTTTTACTCCCGCCGTGCTATTATTCGATTATAGTTAAAAGTAAATAAATAATCATGCGAGAAGTAACACGAGGAATTCTTGGAGATTTAGAGGCATTAAAGGTGTAGATATATCATAAAAAAGGTTTTTTCCTCACATCTCGTGAAGTATATTTTGTAAATCTATATGTAATTTGAAACATGTGTGACACGTGGCGCGTGTAATTCGTGTTACGCGTGCCATAAGTGACATTTATGTCACATCAGGAAATAGCGTCGGCTTTGGCGTCGCCTGTTCGAATTCCGAGCTCAATCTTCGCATCCTGGGATTGAGCAGATTACGCAACTGAGCAGCCACGCAAACACACCTTGATGCGTTAGACATCTACATATTTGAAACGAGTATTTTATACTTGTACTATTACCCCTACAATAACGCCCGCAAATATTTGGATGCTTGACATTTTCCAGTTGCCGAGTTTATATCATAGCACCTACAGGTGCTGTTGTGCATAAATTGGAATTTCAGGCGTTGTTAAATTGACTGTAATCCCGCATGGTTTAACGCGCCGCGGACAAAACTGTACGAAAGGCTTTAAACACACATTTGTTAATCTGCACGTTCAAAGCGTGATGTATTTCCACATTTAATGCGTTGATATTTTTAAAATTAATTGAATGATATGAGGCTGACCTTTGACAATGTTAAAGACATGAACGAACCATTTACGAGCGTCGATAAAAGACTTGGTCGATTAATCGAATAATAAACCCGTGACTGCCGCTTCAATGTAAACAAATCTCAACGCAATTGTAAACTATTAGTGCTCTAGGAATATAAACACTTTGGAGAGTTGTGTTTACAACATTTAAAAACACATAAAATGTGTTTTAAAATAAATCAATTCTGGATTTATCTAATTTTACTTTTTTGCATTAAAAATAGCAGAAAAAAAATTACATAGAAAAAAAATGATATGAATTGTTAATTTAGTTGTGAACAGATTTGTCACGATGATAAATTGTTAAGTATAAACTAGTTACAACCAATTTTTAGTACCGTGCTTTATATGAATATTTATTTATATGTATTTCTATGTATGTATGTCTATATTGAACACCAATTTCCGTTTTTTCGCCGGACGCCTTAGCGCTACCACGACGCGCGCTTATCGCCGCGTGCCATTATCATAATTCGAATATAAAAAAGTATAAAACTCGAGCGCGATAAGCCGCACTGTTTTACTTTGCTTTTTCACACTTTTCAAACGCGCGCGCGCACGCACGCTTACATTACACACATGGCGTTGCGGATATTAATCAGCCGGTTTTATAAATAGATTATGAACGCTTCGCCACTTTGTAACGACAAGAACCTGTACGAATACAAGGAAACAAGTCGGTTGAATTTACACGTGACGTGTGTGTGTGTCTGTGTGATTGTGTTGAAGGCACCCAACGATTGCAGGAGATTAGCGCACAAATCGCCCGTGCACGATGTACATCAGTACATCAGTTAATGCCGAACAAGTTGGCCGGCGTAGTCATCGTGAGTCTATTCTGGTCAATGCAACGTTTGTTTGCTTAACACTCGATTTGATCCCCTCGCGGTCATCGGGACCACTCAATGTAATTACTAATCAGCGCACCAAAATTCACTTTGGAATGTCGCATCTTGAATTCACGCTCACGGCGTGCTTAGCTTAGAGTGTTACGCAGAGTTTGAATGATTTTAGTTTAATTATTAAGTTTGAATCTATTAGCGTACAAGTTTTGTGTGGCTCTTGTTTGGACGTCAACAATTAATAAGTTTTGTTTTGACATTTAAATTAATTGCTTGTTGTGTTTGATAAATTAAACTCTGGTGTGCAGGGATCAAATTTGGGCTTGTAATTGATGGATTTGTAAGTTTCAAAAGTTTGTCTCAAATTTAATCAGAGATTAATTCGGGGATTGGGTTAAACACCTCCGGCAATATAAAGTTATATTATAGGTAGTAAATATCCTGTGATATATGTAATGTAAATAATAGTTAATATTATTTTTTTTATTTGGATATTTCGGTGAACTTTTAGCGTGGATGAAAATTTAATCAATGAAATCCGCGCTTGTTCAGTTTTCAATCGCATTTGCAAACTTTTCCATTTTCTAGCGGCGCGAGAGCAAAAAAAAGCGATCAGCGATCGACGTTCGGAAAAGTGCAGAGAAAAAGCGCAAAAACCATTAAATCTGTTTTGTGAATCCACAATTAACTTCTTTTCGAATTTCTTCTCTCGTTGTTTCAATGATATGAAACGTTGAAAAAGAAAAATTTAAAAATTTAATTAAATTGTTTTGTAGGGTTTGGCGAATCGCGGAGGTTTTGGCGTTGATTCTTTTATTGATTTACGCTCGTCGAACGCAAATGCACGCCAATAAGAATGACGACCGCCGCATTGTTAAATGCTCGCGCACAAACGCACACGCATACACTTATACATACACAAGCATTATTGTTAATGATAGCGTTTTAATGACTTATTGTATATTAAAGCGCGGCGTGATTTGTTTGCGTCATTGTTGAACAGGAAAACATAACGTAATAATTTTATTTATAATTTCTTACCTTAAAATTATTTGATTTGATTTAATTTGTAGTATATCCCAGAAATAAATTAATGTCACTGTAGCACATAAATTCCGAATTGTTTGTTCTTTCTGATGAACTTTGCGCACTTTAATTTCTCGCCGTTGTAATTGCAAAGAAAAGTTTGAAACTTTTTTTTTCTGTTCAAAAGTTGTTTTATATTTCGATGTGGATGCGCGCGAGAGGAGCGTGTGCGAATTGTATGTGTTCGCAGGATGTGTGTGAGGACGCAAGGAACGCGCGAGCGGACGAACGCAGTTGCAGGACACTCCTGCCGACTGGCGTGCGGACGAGCGAGCGACTGATGAGCGCCGCCGTGCGCCGCGCGCGCTGCGTCGACCTGGCTGGCGGCACACACGCACGCGGCCACCTCCTCCAGCCGCCACCGCCGCCGGCCGGGACTACCGCGCATTGATCAAACTGCACCTGCGGGAAGAAAATCCGCACTAATTTTCACACAATTCATAAAAATCTAAGAAACGCCGAGACTTGAATTCGAAATATGCTTTTCTGCAGTGCTATTTGGGCGGAATCATGAGTTTATTGTCTTGGTTACAATAAAACTTTTTTTAAATTATTTTTTTGTGAAAATCCACCTTCAATTTTATTTGGTATTCCAAAAATTTTTCACAAATATAAGAAATTTTAATAAATTATGTGTTAAAGACACTTTTTTCTTTGATAAAAACATGAAAAATTATCTACAATCAACGAGATAAATATTTTAGTACTTTTTTGTATAAGATATTCTTGAAAATTTACTTTTTATATTTTTTTAAATTTAAAACAATTTTCTGAATAATTCTTTGCAAAATAGTAAAAAAAATACTAGTTAGGTAAAAGAAAACTATTAATTTAGAGATAAGTAAATATGACTTGTTAAATCTAATGAAGAGTGTTATGTAAAACTAGGATCGGGTTAAATGCAGTGTACACATTGCAATAGCACATCCTTCCTGCATTCCTGCACCGACTTTAGCTGGCTCCTTCGCGCCGTAACACGTTGCCGGGGCGCACACTGCTAACCCTCATCAGCAGGTTTTCTGATGCGTTACACTCGCCGTCTCGCAGATTTTACGTCTCTTGTTCGTTTTTCCACGGCGCGCGCGAAATTCACTTCATTTCCGGCCTGCTTGCAGGCTTAACCTACATCCAGCGGCCTTACATCCTTCGCCAGCTGCGTCGAGATGCAGCCCTGCTATATTTCACCGAATTAAGGAACTATTCATCGGCTTTAATTTAGTCTACTTCACAACACGCGCAGCATTTATACACATTTACATACTAACGCGGTTGTACGAATTTTAAGGATGAGCGTGCTGCTAATGTTCACACCGTGCAGCTTTCAAAGTAGGTTTTATCTCGTTCGATGGCTGTCAAAGCTGCTTTACGCTAATTGTGTACGTGAATTTAGATTAATTACAGCTTGGTGATTATTTACGTCAAAGGAACAAAGAGGTTAATCTTTTTTTCTTTTTTTTTATTAAAAAAATTCAAAAATTACAAAAAAATTTTTATTTTACAACAAAATTTTAACAAATTTTTTAATTGTGCATAAGAATGTTTTATGTATAATATAAAAATTTATCGAAAAATCTGTTGGTAAGCGCATAACTCAACAACGCCTAAAACAATTTGGCCAATTCGTTTTTTTAAATATTCGTTAAAGTCCAAGGATGGTTTTAACGGCGAGAGAAATTCGAATAATTGCCGAGAAACCCTTAAAGACAACCCTTTTCTATAGGATAAAAGTTGGCATTGAAATTCAATCATAGTTATAGTAAAATAGTTGAATCCAAGATGGCGTGCTGAAGTGCATTATTCTTTGTACAATTCATTTTTTTAAAGTAAAATAACGCATCTTATTGATAGAATAGACACATACTATGTCTAGAACAAGAAAGTAAAAACAAATTACATTTTTATTAAACACTACCAGGACGAAGTCACCGGCAAATGCTAGTTTTCTTTAAAATAATTTATTTTTTGTATATATTTTTGTTTTTTAATTTTTAAATTTTATTTTGAATGCTTTTCATTGTCCTTCCGAATGAAATTGTTTTCGTAAATAAATAAATTACCAATCATGAATAAATCAGCATAATAAGTTGGTATAAATTTACTTTTCAAGTGCATTTATTTCACCGAAACTACTTAAATCTTATAAATTTTATTTTAAAGCCCTTTCTAAGGAGCCTTCTAAGTATCACTTTGATGATACGATCTCAATACGTTCTTATGATACGATCTTCTTGGATATCATCCCATCTCTCTAAACTTTAATGGCCGCCGTGCCGGCTCGCCGAGCGTTTTGGTCTTGGATTTTACGATGATGATCGGTCTTTTAAATTGATTCGCCACACTCCCGGCCGGCTCAAATTTCATCTTCATTTTCTATTTGCCCCGGCGCTAGCCTATCTAATTCTATCCAATTGGAGCTCCTATTTCACCTTGCCGACGATCACTACTACTTCTAATGTGCATTGCAACCCTTCGAATTGCTTGCGAGGCACGTACTCGGATGGAGAAGCAGTGGAGGTAGTTGAGGTAAAGTAGAATTTTACTCGGTGCTACCGTAGCTAAACGGCACCGGGAATACACAAGTTTTCCACGCGCCGACGGTGCGTCAGCCGGCGGAGACTGCGGTCGGGTTTTGGGCATTCATCGGTGCGGTGCGGGAAAGTTTGCCGAAATTGTAACCCCCCGGCCACGGGGATCTATGCTGCCGCCGCCGCCGTCACCGCAGGAGCTGGTCAAACTCACCTGCAAACTGTTGTAGAGATGTAATTTCACGAATAATATTCATCATTGTTCTAATTTTGCCAAAATTTATTTCAATGTATTCATTTAAATACCCACAGAGAATATTATTACAAGTGCCTTAAAGTCTCGCTTTTTACACTTAATATACCGTTTACTTCGGCGCACAATACTAATGGTAAGCATCGCATATTTTTATTTCGTATTTCAATCGTTGCAGTTTTTGTTGTTGTTTTTCGCCATTCGATAAACACAATGCACAGAAAAAGCAAAACAAACGCCGGGTCGAAAACAAAGTAATAAATGAGCGACCGCCTGCGTTAAACAGACCGACATTTGTATTAACAGCGCCAACAAAACGGGAAAAAAAAACCGAATCGGTTTTTGGCTCGGCGCCGCGCCGCCTACCCTCTTTTCACTCGAATTTTTCACCCCTGCATAGCTCGAATTTCCCGCACTTTCTCACCCTGTTCTTACCTTTAAAAATAATTAAACCCTCGACTTAGGAAGACGAAAAAGGGCGAACAATTAAAAAGAAAAAAGATGTAAAAAATAAAATTGATTGAATTCGCTTGGAATAAAATCGACGCAGCTCGAACGGAGCGAAAGAAAATGTATTTGTAAAAATGAACGCAGGTAAAAACAGGAATAAATAATACCGACCAGAAAACTAGAGCGGAGAAATGGTAGAACACGGGGCGAAAACAGAAAACATATCATTCGCTGGAACTGAAACAAAGAAAAGATAATGAAATTTGAGCTTGGTTCATTAGTTAACTCGCGGGTGTTCTTTGTTATTCAAAATGAAAATTGAATTTCATTTACATTACCTGCAGCGTAACAAATATTTTTAATAAAAAATATTCCAACAAGGCAAAATAGTGTTACAACAGCATTTTTAATTAAAATAACTTGCATTCTCTGCAGTAAACGCAGTAAATGTCATTTTTTTGCTTTTATTTGAAATACTGAATAGAAAAATTGATATTCTTTACAAGCGTGCGAAATAACCTAATAAATAATCACAACTTGTAAAAGCAATAAAACTAATAAAAAGTAAAACTTCTCGAAGCAAACGTTAGGAGTTAACGTTAAATTATAACTTTCGGAGAAGTTGTACTTTTGTGTGGGCAAAAAACATTAGCATTTATTTTCGAGGTCGATTGATCATAACCTAGTCTGGATGAAGACTAGTCTTCATTATCGTCTGCTAGTCGAAAAACTCGCAATTTTGTATCTCGGAATTCCAAACTAAACACATCTTTTTATCCTACGAATGATTGTGGTCTGTTTTTGTCATGGATATTGGCCGTGAACACAAAAAATTACTCCCGATGAGTCAGATGACTCGGATGAATCCAGGGATGCGTAGGAGGTGAAGGCATGTAATCGAGAGCAGGGGAATGATAAACTTTAACCTCATCCGGCGCAGGAACTCATTGCTACAGGTCAAATCTTCAGGGGCAATTCTAGCAATCAGGACTAACAGCATAATCTAAAAACGTAAAAAACGTTTATTTATAGATAGATAGAATAGAAAAAAGCCGCCATTTCAATTCTGTGAAAGGATTACCTTTATTTTTTTCATTTTGTAAGTTGCGTCTGCTGTAGTTTAACTTTATAAACTTTCGAATGCAGCACAACGAAATAAATTCAATATCTGAAGACAATTTGATACCCTCCTTTGAATACTAAAGCTTCCTATTGACAAGAAGGATACTTTTTTGTATTCAACTTGCCACATGCTTTTTGTTCAGCCGGATACAGGCGTAAAAATGAAATACATATATAAACCCCCGTATGAAATTGCGAAAATGAATTTCTGATCCAATTTTCGTTTTCTTATTTCATCCGTGATACTTCCGACGAGCCGCGTGGGTAGGCTGCCGTTCTCACACCCTTTCCGTTCGTATTTGAATAAGGAAATCATTATAGATCGGAAGATCGGTAAGGAAGACGGCGAGCGGAACCCGCGCAAGCAAAGCAGGAGCTTCTTTCTGCGACCGGTAAAAGCCACCGAGTAAAGCAGGAATGCGAAAGGCGGGAGGAAACCGTGTTGGGAAAACTAGCTGCAGGTGAGGTGGATGCTGACGCGGAGCAATAAATTTCCACAGGACATATTACCTATACTAATATCTACGCACGGTCTATTATACCGGAAATTATTTTCTTGCATTGTTAGACTGGTCAGTCAATCATGCAAAATTTGAATTCTGCATCGGAAGGGACAAAAGTTGATGAAGCTTGAATATTATAATGGAATTGAAAGACGGACGACATTCCATCATCAAAAAAAGTAGAAATAAATCAAATCAATGTTTTGCTCCTTTTAAGCCTTTTTTGCCATCCATCACCTAAAATAATCTCAGCCGAGGCAAAGCAAAAACAATATTATCTCAAATAAAACAAAAGTAATGCGCCGGTATGTTTTTCCGGTTTTCGCATCTTTTGTGCTAAATGTGCGTGCGGCACTCGTTTTTCCTCCGGTGTGTTTTTCCGGTCGGTAATATTTTGCGGTTTGTGCGGGTGATCACGTCGAGATTAATATATTGACACAAAATGTTTGTTGCCTTCATATTTGCGCGCGCGTGGACATTACGGATGAGCGATGCGCGCCGTTTCCACACCATTTTCGGGCGGAAAAAAGAAAGCGCCTGGATGCGTGCATTATCCTCTTCTGTGTGTACATTAATAATTCAATATGCTTTCCGCTACGGGCAGAGAATACTCGGCGTTGGATATCGTGCATGATGGTACATTCAGTTTGCATACCGAGTGAAACAAAATATAGGAAATTAGGTATTTATTATCCAGGAAATTATATGTTTATTGCCTTTGGCATAAAAAGATTATTTTCTTATTTTGACTTTAAAGTAGGACTTAAAAATAACTGTTTTGACTTAATTAATATTTTTTTAATTCTAAAAATTTTCTGATGTACTTTGTATTTATTTAATTTGCATTGAATAAAAAACAGGTGTTGTTTTTCCACGATATTCGCGATTTTTCAACATATGCATGAATTTCATGTGTGTCACCAATTTGCGCGCGAGTTACGCGCATTTAAAATTAAACACCACTTCTATTTTGATGCGCCATTTAATTTTAGATTTAAGATGTTTTCGCAACGCGAGCGCAAAACTCAAAACTGAAATGTGAAGTAGGTACATTTGCGCATACATTTAAACCGCTCGTAAACCGATTAAGTCATTACAGAAAACATGAAAGCAAAACGCGAATTTAATTTTGCAATGTTAATAACTATTTTATGCGAAATTATTTATTTACTCTCCGCTCCGCCGAATAGATGTTATTTTGTCGCCGGGAGCCTGAATTTCATTTTTAAAGTAAAGAAGTACTCGTAGGTGGATATACCTATAGAAGGAATAAAGTAAGTCTAAAGTAGAAAACCCAGAAGAAAGGACCTCATCCTAAGCGATTATCCTGGTGTCGTCGTCGTCGTCGTTTTTTTCTGTTAGATTTACAGTCTTCTCATCATCCGCCTTGGTTTTTCTTCCGGCGCTTAAACCTTAGTGCTTGCCGTCGTGTGCGGGATGAAATGTGAATATCTTTAACACGCGCTTCTTGATCCTTCGCCAAACTCGGTTTTCGGCGGGATCAGACAAGCGCCCGACCTCGCATCAGCTTCTTTGTGGACTTTCCTGTGGTCCTTCTTAGTCTAGGTCAGGATGAACTATGGCCTAAACGCCTTCAACAAACATTTGCACGAATAACGCGCGGAATTTTAGATAAATTGGTGTATTTTACGTAATTTATAAAATTCTATATTCCAATAGGCAAAAAATTGTAAAATTTAAATCTTTATAATGATCTGTAGAAAAGTTTTCAAAACGGTATCCCATTCACATAACTCAGAAATTGCTTAACTAGCAAAATTCTTCGTCGAACTTTTCATCCGGTCGACTTTTAAACTTGCGGTGATTTCCCGCACAGCTTTCGATATTCGGCATTCAATGATTACGAATATAAAGTTTGGATTTGCGCCGCTAACCACCTTTCTTGCGGGATTGCATCGTGCGGTTTTCGAGCTTACAAGAAAATTCCATCAGAGCAACGAACCAATCGCAAATCGGAGGCGCTAAGCGCTCCAGTTTATCTTCATTGCAAAGTTAATCAAATAATGTAGTTTGGTGATTTTAATTCAATAATTTTTTTGCATTTTTATTTGATTTGAAACAAAAAATGAATATTTTTGTGTTATTGCTTGTTTTGTAAACAGAAAATAATTAATAGCACTCTATATAATCCTAAGGAGATAAGCCGTGGAGCAAAGATTGAGCCGTTTTGTATTCCTGCATCCTTGTGAAGCATTTCCCGCGCTGATGAGCTGGAGTGAAAAATTGCGCGAGCTTATCCTGCGAAACAGTGCGAAAATACAAACGACGCCTACTCTTCCCACACCGCCCAACAACCCACAAAACCTTACTTGCACGCCCACCTTCACAAACCCTCTGCCTGACAAACGACGTCTGCGTTGATGGCAACGTTCGGTCGCGTTCGGGGATCACTGATTACAGCGCACTGCTTCTCGAAATCCTTGCGGGGACTTCGAAGAAGAAAGATATCAGCAATCCTCGCAGACCTCGAGCGGGACATGGCAAGAAACAAAAATAAGCGCGCAAAAAAAATTGCCGAATTATACCCGGCAGCGGGGGCGCGGAGAACGCATGAAAGGAAGTAGAAGGCGGAGATGAAGGAGAAATCCGGACTAATTTGCTCGCTGAATTCGTTAATGTGACTTTTATATAATAAACCGAAATTTCGTCCCCGCTGACTTTTTAAATTCACAGTCGCAATGTGCCACCGTTTGCTGCGAGCTACTTTTTCCTTCGGTCACGTCCTGGTTGTCGGGATTGTGGGGACGGTGGCAAGATCTATGATTTGTGCTGGCGTTGACCTAGTTTTGGTGCGTTTTCCGCGAGGTACAAAGCGCTAAAACGCGCTCGGGGGCTGCGAAAAAAGTTTTAACAACTTGTGAATTATAATTTTTGAATTTTTGAATTATGAAAGATAACAAGAAATATTTCTGAAATTTTCATATTTATACGCGGGCAATATCATAATTTTAATGAAAATGTTTTCTAATTAAAGCATTTAACTTTAGTTATTACTTGATCGTTGATAGTCGATAGTCGATAGTTTGCGAGAATACCAGTTCGAGTTTGCATTATGAGAGTCTTGCATGAACAGGTTTGCTAGTGCTTTCTAATTAGAAGCTTTCTAATAAATTAAGCGCTGTAAGATCGCGCGTAATTTCATTAAAACACAACGCGCTCGCTTTAAAGGACGCGTACGCAACTTTATCCCCTACAAGCTTGCTGATTATAATCAAGCCAAGGATATCCATTCATCCTTTTACGCATTTTTATATTTTTTATCTGTTTATAACAAGCTTGGCATTAATAAAAAAAAGTTAATAAATGTTTTTGCCTGTTATGACAACTGAAGTGGAAATATTATTGTTTATGAAGTGAAAAACTAATTTGATATCAACAATTGAAGCCCTATTTTATTGTATTATGTGGGCTTTTGTTATGCATTACGTGTTAGGCATGTGTGGGCGATGTGCTTCATGATAAAAGCTAACATCTCTCGGCTGCCGCGCGAAGGTCAACAATAGACCACATTGTCCGAAGCGTTGAGCTATTCGAGTTTTCCGGCATTCGGGCATTCGACCAGCGCCATCGGGGAATCTTTCTTTTATTCGCGGGATGAAAAGTCAATATTTACGCCTGCAGCCAACGTGTGCTGCACGAGCACACAAACCACTGAAATTACCCAAATTTGTTATTTCCCCCAACAAACAACCAGACAAACAACAACATCAAACTAAATTACGAACGGGAACACTTTGTTTCAATTCAATTCTTAAAACAATAAACATGTAGGTTGACAGTGTCTCAGGTTGGAGATATTTTTGAGGTTAGAAATGATTAATATAGTTGGTAGGTGGAAAAATGTTGATTGCGTTTTGTGCGGATAGTAAAGATGACCTAAAAACAGGCCGCTGACATTTAAATGTCGTTTTGAGCACAGTTAGCAACTGAAAGTTTTGGGGGCGCGCGAGCTGAAAGTTTGGAATACATTAAAGGCGAGCGGCAAATCGAAAACATGCGCGCGAAATTGCAAATTAAGCCAAGATGTTTCCCTAATTGATTGCGAATTACACAAATTCTCAAGGCCTACATTTCAAAAACTTTCAACTGTTTATTTCTTTTATCTATATAAATCGTTTGACACAAGAAATTCTTCGGTTTTTTTTTGTCTACTTTGCGTTCACATTTTTCCTATTTTAAGTGCGTGTTGTAACGTAACGTCTCGAGTGATGTTCGACGTCAGACGCAAGGAGACCAAGGACCATTTTACGTCGGTCGGCTCTTATGGCCAGTCGGCTTAAATAAGTCCTTTGATCCGCGCGTCGCGGATAAGAGTTTTCCTTTCGAGATGAGCTCACTCAAGCTCAAAACAAGTAAAGATCAAAACCACCGAACGGAAAATTCACACTCGAATCGATTTCAAACCAAATCAGACCATTTTTTTCTTAGATTATTCAGGTTAGATTTGTTCGGTGTTATTTTTAAATCACCGAAATCCAGTGTAATATTGCACGGGCAGAATTTAATTTCCTTGGGAATATATTTGGTTGGATGTAAAGTGGCGGAGTAAGGAATGAATGAATTAATAATGCACGTTCCTCGCACGTGGTGGTGCATAAGGGTGGAAAATGAGCGCGCGTTTGCCACTTGGCGGTGTTTCGAGGAAAAGTCAATGTTGAATGTGACATTAGTATCAGGCGAGCAAATAGAGCGTTAGTCTTTGCTTCCACCTCAATTCCATTCCATGCCATTCCATTCTATCGCCTGAAATGTCTGTGGATTTTGTCCTGTGAATTGTAGCCACAAAGTTGAGATTGCAACATTTGAGCGACAGCTCTATCGCCACAATTTTCGAGCACCGAAAATGTCTTGAACTTCAGCGCAGGGCGCTGGATTCTGGATTTTGTGTTTGTCGATTTAAAAGGTTTGCGCAACTCACGTATGACACACTTGAATCAACACTGATCAGGACAAACATTTTTTTTTCTGATGACGGTGCAATATTTGCTTGAGTAAAGAGTGAATTTTTGGCACAAGGACGTTTAATAAATCACAGCCGAAAATAAATCAAAACTTGATCTGAAAAAATAAAAATAAAATAAAAATATAAATTTGTATAGCTTAATTCGAAGATGACAGTATAATTATAAAAATAAACATGGCGAAATTGATGTAAGTCGGCAATAAATAACTAGCGGCTATTTTAATTAAAGTCGGAAAAGTTGAAAACTGTTTATCTTAAGTTTTATCGTGAAATTTTAGTGTGCGCAGCTTGTGGATAAGTGCGAATAAGTGCGAATTTCCGTAAATGTCACGTTTCTCTGCCGTACTTGTTTGTTCTTTTTCCAGCACTCACGAAATGCCAAACAAACTTCACATGACTGTCTGAGAATCGCCGCGCTTGCATTTCTCAACGTCTCTAAAACGTCGATACGCCGATAACAATGGATAAGTTGAAATTTGCAGCAAATTTTCAATTTTACAGCGTTATTCACTCATAGAAATCAGAATTGAGCGCAGGAAAAATAATTTTTTTCCCTGCATGATGACACAATAAAATAAAACCGAACAAAATGCGACTCACAAGGACCGGAATGGAAAGTTTAAGATGTCGAAAACAACAGCGCGCGTGCAATTTCAGAGGATGCACAGTAAACTTTTGCAAGTTTCGGATGTCTGGAAGTTTGCGCTGGAAAGTTCGTAAAACCAAATGCGACACTACTGCGCAAACATAAAGAAGTTAGCGAAACAAATTGAATTCAATTTTACAACATAAAGATATAGCGCTTTAAGTAAGTAATAAAAACATTTTACGGAATAAAAATTGATGACAGTGTGACTGGTGTGATAAATCGATCTTAGCGATTTGGTTTGTTTGTTGTTTTGCACAATGCACAACAAAAAAACAAAACTTGAGCAAGTTTAGCGACGTCGTCTATCACCGATAGTTTCCGTTATTCAGAACACCACGCAAAAAAGAGCACGCCGCGCGTACATAAAACATTAATATCTGACAGCCGCACGAATTTATATTTAACGCCCACACTCGCACACAGTGTTCAAATGTTGTAACATTTCCAAACATTTTTAAACGTGTGTGCTGAGGTTTAAAACCGCATGTGTTTTAATCATTTTTTGAGTTAATTTTAGCAAATTCACACGTTGCCAACAAAATAAAATTTTATTTCTGTGGTTTGAAATTTTATATATAATTCTAACATATTTGCAATGAAAATGTTTTGTGTGATATGCAAACTTTTATGCAAACTAGAATTTTATTGTTTTGTGGTACATTGTGAAACATATATGAAAGTAGTGGTAGTGGAGGCGCCGGGCAACATGTTCAGCACGCGGAACTTTTCCGCAGAGCATATGTTTTTCGTGGTTGGCATGTGCAGACTGTTTTAATATCGCTCCGCCGCGATAAATATGCGCGCAAACGTCGAAACATTTATCGCCGGCGCGTTGTTTTGCTCGCGACATTTATAAAGCGCCCGCGCGCGCACAAAAACTATATTTATACGCGAAAACGAGTCGGTTTGTCGTCGCTCTGCCAAGAAAAATGCGCTCAGACTTGACTGAAATCCAAAGCGCGCCGACACGCGCACTCATGTGTGAACAAGGATAACTGCCGAGTGTGTGTCCAGGCAGGCCTCTCCAAGCGGGTCGTGATTATTCCATCATCGCATAAAAAATAACAATTATTTACGCGTTTTTTTCTGCAGGGGAAGAAAACAACTCGTTTCCTTTTGTTGGTTTGATTTTATATAGGAAAAAAACTCGTTAAGACTTGGGTGCTAAAAGTTAAAAGTTTTTTTTCTTTCTTTTGTCGTGAGTTCGAAATGTATTCTTGGTATTTTTCTTATCAGCCGAAAGTCGTTAAAACTTTTAAGAAAAAAGTTATTTTAACTTATTGGTACTGCTAATAAATAATAAGTGGTGTAATAATGGCAAAAAAGGGGTTGTGCGTTTTTTTCCTTGGTAACTTTGTTGACGGAAAATTGAATTTTAACCAGTATTATATATGTTTAGGCCTTAAATATGTCCGCAATTAGAAGAATGTGCAGCAATTATGTTCCTTGAGCTGATCAGATTGGTTGCGAATTGTGAAATTCTAAAATTTAATAAAACAACGTCGGC
Organism: Dalotia coriaria; assembly: GCF_025399875.1. Taxonomy (NCBI): domain Eukaryota; kingdom Metazoa; phylum Arthropoda; class Insecta; order Coleoptera; family Staphylinidae; genus Dalotia; species Dalotia coriaria. The sequence goes on from NW_027045445.1 coordinate 10,967,787, forward strand.
AAATAGAATTACTCGAGTAATCGAGCAGAGCGCGAAACCGGTTTCGAATCTCAATTCTCAATTTTCTCAATTTCTCAATTTTCGGATGAATTTCGTCTCCTGAAAATATTCCCTCTCGAGTCTCGTTCGCGTCCTTTTCGCTTTCAACGATAGCGCTGCTCGTTTCTCCTAATAGACGATTGCTTTCATGATTTATGTGCGCAAGAGGAACTGAAATTACAACAATCTTATTTCGATCAACAATAAAAATCGCCGAGGTTCTCTTCGACTCTCTTGTCTTGCTTGAGTGGGACTCGAATTTATTACGAGCAAAAATTTCCTTTTTTTCGTTCTCGGCTGCTCCTAGCGCAAGGTATACATATAGTGAAGTGAGACCCGCCTTTTTTATGTCGTCTTGAAATAAAGAAAATCCCACCGAAATAAAAAAGATGTGAACTTCGGGCATCCGGTGGAAATTCTAGACAATTCAATATAAAAATTTAAAAACCCCCCACACATTGTAAAAACATGATTTATGATGGATTTTTCTGTTGTGTTGTTGTTTTTTGCGTAGCACTTGAAAGTATCCGATTGTAAATAAATTCCAATCCAAACAAGAATTTATTACCGTAAAGTGCTTCGAATTAATTCACGTCTCCGGATGGAGCAAAACAGAGCCGCAGGACGTAGGACTCGAGTGGCGCGACAGTCCGTCACATGTTACCACCCCTTTTGCAAAGTCAATGACGTATCGTATGCGCGCTGTGCGCTTTTTTGCGATAATAAATGAAACGACGGATTAATAGGTTGTAATCGCCGCGGATAATTTATTGCCAATGTGGAAAGCCCGTCGGCTGCGCAAAGCGGAAAAGAGGCAAAGCACATTCAAAGCGCATGAGAAATGACATTCCGAATGGTTTTAGCGAATACGCGAATGGCATTTCAATAGGAAAATCAATATTTATCAAATCGTACATTACGCTTGCAGCGGAATTTAAATATAACTAAAATTTAAATATGCAACCAAACACACATTTATTAAAACTGGTGTTTTATTTTAAAGCAAAACAAAAGTTTCATCCGGAAGTCTGAAGATTAAACTCTGCTTGCTTTGTGTAGTTGACATTTATTAAAAGCGCAAGTTGGCCGCCACTGGTCGCCGCTGGGGACGTCAGAACCGGAGGCGGACATGACAGCCGCCATGTTTCATATCACCCGGCGTGTAACATCTTCAACTGCCTCAAGCATGTACAAAACTAATAAGAGCAAGAAAAAAGTGAACAGTATTGACATTTTTGTTTCTCGTCTTGTTTGTGTACGTTTGCTGTAAAATTTTATCGCGCAACGTTTTCAAATTGCCAATTAGAGTGCGTTTGTTAACGCTCCGATTCCGCACGTTGGCTTCATCTGAAACTGGAGCGTTTATCGTTAAAGTATTAAATTGCCTTCCCACGTCCGAATGTCTAAATATTGTCGAGGAGTTACAAGACGTAAAAATACACAATTCGCAAATTCGTAAATAAAGTATCTTAATTAAGCCTTCCAACTTCAACAACGCCAAGCGGGCGCTGGCAGTTATTAAACATATTTTAATTGCAAGTCGACTTGACAACACCGCCCACACGTATACAACTTGTTTCTCAATTAGAAAGTTAACTTCTTTTCGATCTCACGAAAGGTAAGATCAAATTTTACGTCTTCTATGTTTTTCAGTCGGTTAATGTTGAGCGATAAGCGCGATAATAGGAATTGTATTCCTGTGTTTAACTGTCAAAACCAGGCTGTGCTTGTTTGCTTGCGTGGTGAATTTGAGTGGAACTGCAATATGCTTTTAATTGAGAATTTAATTGTTATCAAACGTTTACATAGAAGTTAGAGCTGCGAAATAATAAGTTGGTATTGTACATAACCTCAAAATGTAAATTAACTAGAAATCTATTTACTTCATTAATAGTATATTAAGTATCAAATGGCTAAACTGGGACTTTACTCACAAGATTTATTAAGTTTAAGCAATCTAGTGTTTAACATCGTCTAGCCACGTGATGCTAACGCTATTTTTTTTCTACTTACACTCTATTTCCACGTTGATGTTTTTGTATTTCAATTTTTTACTCGCTCACTAGTACAAATGCGCAGGCGCAAACTCCATCTCGTAAATAATGCTTGTAAATAATGGATATTACTCACGACTTGGCTGTTCACTTCCTGTGGCTAAAAACCGTGGAAAAACTTGTGCTTTATAGGTGGAAGTAGAAAAATCATTTTAATTGTTATTTTTTAACTGCATTACTCTACCTATATGAATTATGTAATGAATCTAAAAAAAGTGTATTTTAAGAAATGTAACCACTTTCTCGTTCCGAGGCAATATAAATTTATATTTCCGCATTTTGTTTCAATGTGCACTTAAACATTACTCTTAACTCTGAGAGGTAGTGAAAGTTATTGTTTTCTTTTACGGCCGAAGCGAGTGAACGACGCGGACTGAAAACCATTGGCGCTGCCAACACGTTCAACATGCGAACAACAATAGGCGAGCAGCAGCAAACGACGAAGCCGGTAAAAATATTCCCACTGCAAAGTGCTATATTATTTAACCGCGCACCGCGGCACCAGCAACGGCAACGCTGAAATGTTGAAGAGTCCTTCGAGGACAAGCACCGCGGCGTCGCTCAGCGCTGCCCCACAGTTATACATTATACAAACGCGTTGCGTTGACTCGATCGTCTTGTTCGACAAAAAATATACACATATATTACACTTTGAACACGCTGTATGTATTCGTAATTTTTTGTCGGTTTTTCTTCCGTCTTCATTTCGATTGATTGCGAAGCAAACAATTTATTTATTCAGGCTGCCTTTAATGAAAAACCGAAGCACCTTTTACGCCAAAGGACTGCGCGCGCTTCATTTGCAAGACGACCATGTTTAATTCATTTCGCGTCACCGAAATGCAAACTTGTGCAGCGCTGCAAACAAACATCCGCTGTATTTTTATTATAAGCACAAATTGGCAACGTGCGCAAAGCATTTGAAAGTCAAACCAATTTAAAGAGTAAATTAATTATTTTGAATACTAATAATAACTTCATTAACAATTTGTGTTTAAATGCGCTGTTTGCAAGCATAATTATCGCGCGCAAATAAGATTTCATAGTGTATCTAAAATTGTGTCCTTTGTGCGACGCGAGAGGTCCCAAAAAGGACGCCGCTTTCTAGCGGGCAGAATGGAAAGAGGGCCCTTTAGACGATTATCAACGTCATTAACAAGAAAACTCTCTACCCTCAGCACAACGTACCCTGTGCGCTCATCCTCCACAAGAAGGATAAGGAGATTAAACAAACAATGCTCGGAGAGCTCAAGCTTAAAATCGCTGGCTGGGCTTTCCTATCCAATATTACACTTATTAAAATTACATATTACACGTATTAATCGTAATTTATGGGTGAAAAACCGAATTGCAAACAAACCACCTAATTAAAGTTTGCGTCAAGTATTGCAATTTAAATTTTACTAATTAATTCTAGTTTTACATGTATGTTGAAAGGGATGCACGGGATGTAAGCGAGAGATGTTTGCGTCGCCGTCGATGAATACCATCGAGGATTCGTTATCCTCCGGGAATTACAATTTCCACAATTTCCACAATTCGTGCGAGCCATAGCACGTGCGGCGACCGTGTCGTCAAGCAAATTCGCCGTGCGCACCGACTTGTATTTTAATATCACTATCAAAACTCGTATACGTGGAGTTAACATACAGGGTGTAATTTATTTTTTATTTATTTTTCTGTACGTACTTACATTTATTTCGTTTTATTTTTGCTTGTTTGGGATTGTGTATGTGTGTTTTTTTGATGCGCGTTACGACAGCATGATGAGAAAATCACGTGAGTGGCGGGCGGGAGACATTTCTTTGTGCTTTGTGTCATTCTGTCCCTCCATTATAGTCTCACGATCCTTCCTACTGTTTGGACTTTTTTATTTAACATTTCTTTGACAAGCTTAGCGCATTTTGTACAAAATTTACTAAAATTACTAAAAATTTGTCGGTGAAATTTATTTGTTTTACCTTGTTTTTTGTTTGGAATAGAATCGACATTTACATACTAACAATTTATTTATAAATTTTGATTTATATCATTTATATCAAACGTTCTCAAGTTTTTGATACATATACTACGTAGGTGTCTCTTTTATATTATTTTCGTAAGTTGCAATACCTTATCGATAGAAGATGTCGACTTCTCGGATGGTTTCGCACTCGAAGAATTCAATTTCGCCGCATGAACGACGCGAAGGCGAAGGCGTGTGTTTGCTTTATTTAGTCGCCTACCGAGGACGAAGTCTGAAAATCTATCTGTAGATATGTAGAAGTATCTTTCGAAAGGTATATCAACTACTACATGCGCATTCAATCGTCTCTTGAGAATCATTCGAATGTACGACTACGAGTACTTACTTCTCGAAGTAAAAGTTAAGCTAAAATAAAAAGGATAACCAGAAAAAATATGAGTTATAACTACGCATCCATCGCATGTTTCTCTCTATCGCTGAAAATATCAAATTGTAATAATGAACAGGCTCAAATTGCTGTAATTGCGAGTTCTCAATTTGCGTTTTACTCTTTTGGCTTTTGGCGATTTTTTCGAAATTGCGCATGTTCGCTTTATTTCTGCGGGCGGTGCGTAGAGCAATATTTCGTTGCGTATTCGAACGCAGATTGACATTTAGTTCAATGGCACCGATTCGGCAAACGCAATAGCGACGCGTTTTCCATCGAGCACCGTCAGCACATCCACCACACGCTACCATTAAATATGTTTCCACCAGATTAAATAACAGCGGCGATGTCAAATAATACGCTACACGATTTGAGGGGAAAGTAAAGCGATGATTTCAAATTGAAATGGCAAGTATTGAAAGCAAGGTAAACAAAGTCAAATCCTAAATTGACTCATTTGAATCGCAATTAAATTGTGGATTGATATAAATTATTGCGCATGCGTGTTACAATTAATGCGTTCTATGATATTCAAATTCATTTAATTCCACCTCAATATCTTCTATTCGGTTCGATTAAACTTGTAGGTGGAGGTCGCAGTCTTTATTAATTAAATTCCAATTATGAAAATAACTGTGGCAAGAAACGCCATCACGTATAATACTATTCCGCCCACCGAGCTTTATTCATCGTTAATTATAATAATACGCGAACGTTCAAATGTTAATTACGCTAATGAACAAAAGCGACAAGTTTAAATATTGTATGTAGACGAAATTCGAAAGTCACAACAGATCTGTACAAATTAAGTGGGAATGTGTATGTATATAAGCTTAATTTGCTTTTTAACTCAATTTCAGATTCGGCTTTGTTTTTCGACGAATGTTGTCTGACACCGTCTGGGCTGTCTGTTTATTGTTCATTATTCTCAATTATTTTTAAGACTGATTTTTGGCGAAGCATCGTCGCACGCGCAAGTCTTTCGATTTAGTGTAAAATTGGATTTTCTTTTGTTGGGACAAATCGAGCGTGCTGAACCTGTTTGTTATCGACTTTTGGCAGTCTAGACGACTAATGGCGTATTTTTACGTGTTCGGCGACAGAAACATAACCGATCTTTGCTTACTTTAATGAGCTTAATGATGAACACTTGTTGTGTCTTATTTTTGTCAATTTGTTGCAAATTATTTTTAAAAAAATTTTCTTCTACTGTTGCGGTTTAAATTACACGCCGTGTGCACAAAAAAAAGAGTTAACCGGTCAAAACGTTTAAAATCAACGAAGGTGGCGGCAGCGTGGGGATTGGTGGTAGCTTATATCTCCAACGTTGGGTGCTTGCTTTGCTCGCGCGTCTTCCTTTATGTCGGGCCGGTGGAGGCGGCGGAGGCGGCAGCGGTGCGTGTGCGAGTGCCGCGTGTGCGCCATGCCGGATCGATGGAGCCTTCCCTTCCCAGGCAGAGGCAGAGGAGGTACAGAGGAGGCATAGCGGAGGCAGATGAGGCCTAGCTCGGCTTCAGCAGCCGCGCCGGCGGTGGCACCACCACCATCGGCGTGCGTTTGTTTTATATCGCAATCGCTGTCGCTGCCCCCTACATCGGCCGCAATTCGAAGTGAGCAGTGAGCGTCATCCTCTCGAAAAGCCGAACACGCACCCGGTTTTAACCTGGCAGGCGAACGCGGCAGTAAATTCAAACAGGCGGCGCGTAATTTTACCAAAATGTGGTGATATTAATGGTCGGCCGCATGGTCAAGTGTTCCGACAGGCTTTTATCTAGTGCGAATCGAATTTACAGCCGCTCACACCATATTACACTATTTACAAAAAAATTTAGTATTTACCAAAACCGGTTTGAATGCCATTCACATTGAACGTAAATACACTGTAGAATTAATTAATTGACAATGATAAGCATAGGGTAAATTTTCGACTGTAAATTCGAGTGGTAAGTGGACCGATTCATTACACATTCACCGGATGCAAAGTACAAGCAACTAATCTTCCTGCCACTGCGCATTGCGCGCCCAAAGTTCATTATCGCAAGGAAACCGAAGAGACATTTGCACCAGAAACCAGATACGCATATACCGAGCGTTTAGACAAGTTTTCAACGTAAATTTAATTCAATACATATTGGAATAAATATTTCCCGTACGGGCTGTATGAATCATGAACAGGCTAAGATGACACATAATTTACAACCTTACCGAAACATTTCCCATTTCCCACGCATGCGATTCGCAAAGTATCGCGTATCAGATTAATAAATTCAAATTGAATAAGTGCTCGCTTGTATTGTGCAGATGTGCAGGTGTGGTGGGCAAAAACTTAACCTCTCTAGAGCCCTACAAACTTTCAAACCCGGAGATATTTCCAGCGGTGAATTTACCTGAAACTCGCTTACTCGTCGTATGTTGCCCGGCGCCTTCACTAAGCTGTGGCAACGGCTCTTGGAGTTGTTAGTGCGACCGCCTCGAATGCATTATTAAAACGTTTACACCTCAATGATGCAGCTTGAATATTTCACGACGCCACTTACTCATAACAGGCGTAAAAGCATTTCTTGAATATTCTTGCTTTAAAAATTTTATATTTTACACCGTTTAGATGTGTAGGATAAAATTTTGAGCAAAGAAAATACAGGCGTGTGTTTGCAGAGTGTTTAAAGTGTTTAGTGTTTAAGCCATTGCGATTTATTGCAGCCTTTAATGGAAAATCTCACGCGGTCTGCGCGCAGAATTAGCCAAATAAACGATCGTGTTCGACGCGAGTTTAAAGCCATAACCGAACCAAATTGAGCGCATTTCCCCACGCAAATAGCGTCGTTGTGGCGACACTAAAACCTGCATAAGTGACCCGAATATGTAAAATAAAATTTCATGCCTTCACACGTTTGCAGCAAATCGGGTGTGGTCTATAATCATAATCGCATCCGTAATGCTATAATCGTATTCATAAAAGAAACTATGTATCTTTAACGAAAAACAAATTGTTACTGCAGACATTTCCAGTTAATTTTATCAAACTTTAAATGATTATCTTGAAATTGTTTTGGAAGAATGTTGAAATTTGTTTTGCACTACTAGGTAGATGCGATCCGGGGTACAAAATACAAACGATCGTAATTTGCAGCTAACCGCACATTAGCAATCAATGCCGTTTAGGATCACAACGAGTGATTATTCTGAGCGAACGAACAATGCAAGTGAAGCAAACTAGAGCAAACTCTATCTAGTCCAGTGAAATTCAGTGGTAAAATGTTGTTATTTGCCATTTGGTCATTGCGTTCCCATTGACCTTGTAATCAAAAATCTATTTTCGATCACGTTTAATAAAGGCATTAATTATTCGTTATGCTATTATTCCGATTACATCACCACAAGAGATTTGTATACAGTTGAACAAGCGAACTAAACTAGAATTACGGAACTTTGACAGTCAAATAATCTACATATTCGGATAAATTCTAAACTTTAAATACAGTTGTTTGTGTTGCAGGAGTTTTCATTACGTACAAAGGAATCTCATCTCGCAATCTTTATTGTCTCCCGCACATAAGATAATTACGCGAAGGCCCGAGTGGCACTCACGCAGAAAAACAGGACGTGGTGAGAACACTAGAGCATTCTCCGTCACAACTATTCGAGGCCGTCGTCGTTATTTTCATATCACATTTTCACACACATATATTTCTTGCGTTTCATAATTTATTTCTCCGAGTTGTTCTACAATTCAGACTATTCGAATATAGACGCGCTAAATTAAATTAAAAGAAAATCCTTCCAATAATTTAAAATAGTGTTATTAATGATTTGCTTTTATAAGAGTTTTTTTTTTCTTAAAGGTTGTTTATTTTTGTTGTTTCCGTATAATTGGTAAAATATTTTCGGAAATTTATTAAGTTTTGGTAGTTCACTATAGGCAACCCAATATACACAATCTTGCTCCATCGCGCAAACTCCGCTGAAGAACAAGTGACAGTGTTGCAGAGCTGTGGAGTGACATTGTTTTGATGTCAGTTGCGTTTCAAGTCAACAATTAGCAATGTTAAGAAAATGAACCTATGATGGTGGAGTTGTGTTAAATTCGCTGCATTCTTTTCTCTGCGACAATGGGTGCGATAACCAGTCGTCAGAATGCAGGCGTGGAAGAAGTGGATATGGTTAATCATCATGCCTACAGATATCCACCTAGATCAGGTGAGTTGACCTCTTAGAGCTAAATTATTTAACTTTGGTTATAAATATCTTGTAGGAAATTACTTCGGGACGCATTTTATTATGGGCGGAGAGCGATTTGATACTCCACAACCAGAATCATACCTGTTTGGAGAGAATACTGATTTGAATTTCTTGGGATCTCGACCCACACCAGTAAGTTACAAATGTAATGTACGACAATAAATATAGCTATATATTTTATTTAGTTTCCATATCCTCCACCACAACCCAGTGAGCCTACAAAAACTCTCAAAAGTCTTGTGAATATCAGGAAAGAATCTCTAAGATTTGTCAGGGCTCCTGTTGATTATGTCAAACCAAGAATTGATAGAGGTGGAGGTGATGCAGATGTGGAACTGGGCAAGTCAATGAATTTTAACATTGAATTTACGTTCGATTGTGACGTCCGCTGCTCGATTACTATCTATTATTTGGCTATGGAGGACTATTCAACAGTTGGAGCTGTGTAAGTGTTCAAAAACGAACTTTTCATTTAAAGTAGTTTTATAATTTTCTAGTCGTTACATACCACGTGATCCGAAGACAACAAGTGAAACTTTTCGGTATAAACGCGGGGCTAATCAACAATTTTGTCAAATGTTGCACGTTTTTGATCCGACTCGTTACAATGAAGATGAATTATTGTACGATATGGATCGTGAAGTCATTCCGATTGCGATCCATTGTGTGGCTGATGAAGGCCCAGATGAGTATCGTCAATCACATGCAACTTATGCCAGCGTTGAGAAGATGTCAGATGGGACTTATTCTCTCAAGGCATTGAAACAGAAGTTGTTTGTTGATGGTTTGTGCTACCTACTGCAAGAAATTTATGGAATAGAGAATAAGAATAATGACAAAGTAAGTTAATATGAATTATATCTTAGTCCATTATTGATATCTGGTTTATTTTGTAGTGTACCGATGACGATACAGATGATAACGGTTCGGAATGTGTAATTTGCATGTGTGATGTGCGTGACACTTTAATTTTACCCTGCAGACATCTCTGCTTATGTAATTCATGCGCTGATTCATTGCGTTATCAGGCCAACAATTGTCCGATTTGCAGAGCGCCTTTCAGAGCTCTTTTGCAGATCCGTGCATTACAGAAAACTGGCAATATGGCTCTTCCACCAGTTAGTCCACCTGATGTAACTATTAATTACTTTTTATCTTTCAAGGCGATATTTAATGTTACTCTATATTGCATAGGGAAATTGTGAAAACATTCCGATCGGATACGAAGCTGTCTCTCTTATTGAGGCATTAAATGGTCCATGTATCCCACGCGCACCTGCCGCAATGCCGGATTTGGTGGAAACACCCGAAAATGAATCTGCAATCCAGGCGGCTAAAATACTCAACGGCCAACCAACAAAAGGAAAATCAGTTAAAGAAGACTCAAACGCACCAGAGTTTGGAATGGCCGTTCTGCTCTCTACTCATTCTGAGGAAACACCTAGAGATTCCAATGAACAAAAAGAAACTAAAAGTTTACTTCTCACCGATCCAGGTTCAAATCAACACAATCGCAAACATTCCAAGAATAAGGATAAAGAGATTGTTGTTAAGCATCTCAATGAAAAATTGGATAAAGAAGAAGTATGTTAATATTTCACGTGTATTTTTGATACGTTATAATTGTGATGTTTTAGATTATGGATGAGGACAGTGAGGCTGAGAAATTGTCTCCATTACTCAACAATACCTCTCCTCGGCATGTCGCTTTGAATATTGAAGATGTTGTTGAATCAATTGATGGTGCTGATACTGATGACGCTGATGATTCGCAACACGAGATGCAGAAACACTCGAAAAAAGACGGTGATGAGTCTGACTATTACACTCCGGATGAAGTCACACCGGCTGATGGAATTTATGAGCCGAGCGCGCCTGCTAGTTCAGTGGACAGCACTCCTCAGCGTCTGCCTGGAACACCCATGTCACATGCAAGCGCACGCAGCTCACAAGACAGCTACACTAGCGGCTCCAGCACCCGACATCTGCTCTCTGTTGCAAATATAAATGCAAACGCTAACGCGCAGAACAACATTACCGAAAAGATCGTGGCGAATGTTATCGAATAATTAGAATTTCTCACTTTACTTTTGTAACTTATTTTAAAATGTATTGTTTTGTATATTGGCAATTGGTGGAGGATGATGAATCTGTGTAAGATCTGTAAGTTTAGCACTGTTTTGTGTATCATTCCTTTTGAAACACCCTGTATTTTATCCGTTGTTTTTGGAAGGTTTTTATTAATGCATATAGCGATTCCTGCATATGTTTATATTATATAATTAAATACACTAGGATTTATATAAACTGTACCAATTAATTAAAGATTATTTGTTGCAGAAATATTCAAATGCGGTTGCAGGCCGTCGAGGTGAGTTGGCGTTTAAATTAAATGTCCTTGAATGATTGAACATTTCAATTATCTTGAATGTATCTCTTTTTTCCAGCTTGGGAAGAATCAATGAATGGTCATTATTGTTTCTTGATAAAACGTTGTATTGCAGCGAAATTTCCTCAGGATTTGTTTGAACTTCTTCATGTATTCCATGTTCAAGTGTCTGTTGTTCCATGTCATGCAGTTGTTTCTTCAAGATTGTGGGAAATTTTATGAAATTTAGCACGTTTAGGACGAAAATACCTATTTCCAATATGATTATAACAATTTTTGTTATGTAATTCATTTCTGAAAATTTTGCCTCACATAAATTGCGTTTACGGAGCAGGAAATTGTGAAATATATATTGACATTCAAAATTTTCCGATCGGAATTAATTATGATAAGAGGTGGCATCACTTACTATATAATTTCTAATCTTAAGTTTTGGCAAAACTATTGAAGTCAGTTTTAATTGTAGACATAGCTATAAAGGTAAAAGGAAAAGGATAAAAAATAGCAGTTTGGTGTTATGAGGCTCTGATTTCTGTTTATTTTTTGGCTTTTTGGGTCTGACAGAAAAGTCATTCTAGCATCAAATTGTAAGTATCGTAATTCTTTATTGTAATTAACACTTAGTTTTGTAATTTGTACACGGGGAAGGCATAAAAATTGCATTTTTGTGTTTCGCGGCACTTATTTCTGGTGATTATCGGGCTCTAGAAATTGAACGGAACTCCAGAGGAGAGCCATTCCTACATCAAATTGTAAGTAATATAATTCTCTATTCTATTTATGGCTTGGTTTTCTGATTTTTGTAGGTCGAAGTTATATAATTTGCATTTTTGTGTTTCGAGGCACTGATTTCTATTTGTTTTAGGGCTCTAGAAATTGAACGGGACCTTGCAGGAGAGCCATTTCTGCATCAAATTGTAGGAATTGCAATTCTGTATTTTATTCATGTCATAACTATCTGATTTTCATATGCTGGAGCCTTAAAAATTACATTTTTGTGAGTCGAGACATTGATTTATGTGAGGTATGCTATCAACAATTTTAAAATTTCGCATTTGTTTATTGGCAACAACGATGGGATAAACTTGTGGGAATAATTTTTGTTGAAACAGACAATCTAGCGACATTTCAGAAATATTTTAAGAGTACAGTTTGAAATTGTCTGCTTATGTTATTGATTCGCACAATTGATTTGTAGCCGCACAAAGAATTGAATGGTGAGGCAAACGTGTACCGGTAATCGCACACAAGGACACGAATTTCAATGAACTACATTATTAAATTGAACACAAGAAATTAAACATACATACTACATGATAAGGGATTATATATTACATAATATCTGTTGATTTATCATAAACTAAAAACTTTGAAAACATGGTGTCGAAAGCACCCTGTATCTAGAGAACTATTTGACTTTTTTGTACTTTCATATTGCCATGTTAAAGGTCGAAAGTCTCTCTACTGGATGCATACTTTTTCAATCTTCTAGCCCTTCCGGAAGTGTCTTAAAATGCCCTTTAAAAATTGGCATTTTTTTCAAAAAAAATTAAAACATGGTGTTGAAAACACCTTGTATCGTAAGAACTAGTTGACTAGTAAAGTTCGAAAGCCTCTCTATACGATGCATACGTTTTCAATTATCTAGCCCTCCCAAGAGTGTTCTAAAATGCCCTTTAAAAATTGGTATTTTACATAAAAAATTAAAATATGGTTTAGAAAACGCACTGTACCTCGAGAACTATTCGAGTTTTTGGTAGTTTCTTATCGCCATGTTAAAGTTCGTAAGTCTCTCTATAGGATCCATATCTTTTCAAACTTCTAGCCCTTCCGGAAGTGTCCTAAAATGCCCTTTAAAAATTGACATTTTTCAAAAATATTGAAAACATGGTGTGGAAAACCCCTGTTTCTCGAGAACTATTTGACTTTTTTGAAGTTTCTCACGGCTATGTTAAAGTTCGAGAGTCTTTCTATCCGATCCATATCTTTCCAACCCCCTAACTCTTCTAGAAGTGCCTTTAAAAGCACTTCAAAATAGCTATTTTTGTCCCAAAAATTTCAGTTTTTGGTCGAATAGCAGGGTCGAACTTTTTTGTTAATTTTTTTTTGGTCGAAGAATAGGGCCGCATTTAAAAAAAAAATTGTCACAGAACAAGGTCGAATTTTTTAGTCGAATAACAGGGTTAAACTTTTTTCTTAAATTTTTTTTGCTTGAACAACAGAGTCGAACTTTTTTATTTAAATTTTCCTGTCAAAATATTAAATTAAAAAGTTGGAATTTTGAATTCCTGATTGATAAAACAGTATTTTTTAAATTTAATTAAAAAGCAATTAATTATGACAAATTGGCGGAGGCGCCTGACATTAAAAGAGTTGTTTTATTAATTGTTGATAGCTACCTCATTGTGTAGAGGGGCTCGTTATAATAAAATTTAAACGACTTTTCTCTTATTAGCAGTAAGGTATTTCCTGCAAATCTCATTAAGTGAAATGTGCACTCCCATCGAGACTAAAGAATCAATTACCTCAGGAACTAATAGAGATAAACAAAAACCAAAAACACCCCAATGTTTAGCATCAAATCCTAAAGAAGATAACATTTAAAATTTGAAATATTTGAAATATGTGCCTATAAAGTTTTCCACCGCGATTTTCTCGGAAAATAATAAAGTTAGTAAAAAATTTTCATCATTTTGTTCATGCCATGATAAGGATCTATAAAATGGCAGATTTAGATTTCTCCATTTTCCAAAGTTGACCAAAGACCACTCAAAAAGATCAAGATTACACTTGACTCTTTTTGGACTCAAAAAAAAATTTTAAGCTAGAAGAAAATGGAAAACGCTAATTGATTGAGTTTTCCAAGGGGATGAAAGATATGAAGTCAGTTTACCGATAAAATCATTATTTCGGAAAATGGGTGGTAAATTCTAAACTGATCAAATAAAACCACTTCTCCGATTTACCCCAAATGTTTCCAATTGAAGTAAGACATCACCAGGATTCCATTAATCCAGGTTTAGTTGCTTTATCTTAATTAGTTTTCAAGTTAGTGATCATTTTTAATTATTACGTAAGTGTTGATAACTGAAAATTTTAACATGTTTTATAATGTAAAATGTAAATCTACATTCATAATTTTAAATATGTAAACTGTTTTTCAACCAAAAAAATTCGAACGAAAAATTTTAAGTAAAAAAGTTCGACCATGTTTTTCAACCGAAAAAATTTTTACAAAAAAATTCAACCGAAAAAATGTTTACAAAAAATTCGACCGAAAAAAATTTTAAAAAAGAGTTTACAGAAAAATTTAACCGAAAAAAGTTTTTAAAAAAATCGACCGAAAAAAAATTTAACAAAAATATTTGACCAAAAATTGTTAAGTATAAAAGTTGGACCCTGTTTTTTTTACAGAAAAAAATTTAACAAGAAAAGTTCGACTCTGTTCTTTGACCAAACAAATTTTATCAAGAAAAGTTCGACCCAGTTCTTCGGCCAAAAATGAAATTTATAGGACTAAATTCACGATATTTGAAGGTTATTTTAAGACACTTCCAAAGGTTTAGTTAAAATCATATGTATAGAATAGAGGATCTATCAACTCAACACATAACGTTAAGAAACTACAAGAAAATCAAATCATTTACGAGATACAGGGCGTTTTCCAAATAAAGTTTTCAAATTTTTATGAAATTGCCCACTTTCGATGTTCATTTTAGGGTACTTCCGGAACGACTGGAAGATTGGAGGCAATACATCTTGTAGAAAAACTCTCTAACTTTATTCTGGAGGGGAGAAACTCTAAGAAAGTCAATTAGTTTACAAGATACAGGGTGTTTTCCCCATCATATTTTAAATTTTCCTGAAATTGCTCATTTTTAAAGAGCATTTTCGAACACCTCCGGAAAGGGTGGAAGGTTGGAGGGAGTGCATCGTGTAGACTCTACACTGTAGAGGAACTTCTTAGCTTTACTCTGGCGTAGAGAAACTCTAATAAAGTCAATTAGTTCACTAAATACCGGAGGTTATTCTCACCTCACTTGTTTTCAATTTTTTTATGACGAAATATTTGTCAGCAACGGTAGCTTTTGAAATAATACTAATTTTTAAATACAGTTTTCAGACCCTTCAGGCCCTATTTAAATTTTAATGAAAATTATTGTTTTTATATGCCAATAGGGCCTTAATCTGTAATTATGTTACTAGTTTCCGATTCAGAAATTAATCGTAATTAAATTTTCCATGCATAGTACAAGTACAATTCTTCTTATGTTCTACACTACCACGCTGAAAGTATCTGTGTTTATAAACAAACATGTTTTCTTATCTCGTGTAATTTTAGTGCGATCGCCACGCGGTTGGCTTGTGTACCACGTTAGTTTCATTTTTGTCGTCAGGTGATCTGCACGCACATTTTCGTCATTATTCTTGGGTTGATAAATGCTTGTTCGATTGTGCGCGATTGATGTGGGGTGTTCATACTCGTACCACGCGGATTGTACATACTCAGAGGTAAAGCGTGAGTGATGTTCCGTTAGCCGTCGTATTCTTTTGGTATTATACGCGTGTTACATTGGTCCTACAATGTGCATAATTAAGGTCCATACAACTTATGCAACAAAACGCAAAAATTTATTTTGCATCAAGGTATGTTCTCGCATTTCTTTAGCCATTTGAAAATCAAATTTATTATTAACTTTAATTGCTTGCGCTTTTCCAATTGTTTTACATGATTCAAAATAAAATTCTGATTCTGATAAACTGCCCAAGTCCATAAGCCATTTTTCGTAACTTGCTAATGATACCGAAGTAACACAGCTATAGAAAATAGTTTCACCACAAGTTAAAAAACAAATACTTCCCTGATTGTATGAGCTCCCATAAAAGTCAATTTAATAATATACTTGAAAATTTATTTACTTTTGAATCCCCTTTGTCGTTTTCAGGAATCGTTTAATAATAAGATTTCCTTTAATTCTTGTGAATGTATGTGTGTTGAAGTGTTGTTCTTTTTAAAAACATGAATAAAAGTGCAACATTTATACCTGAAACGAATAGAGCATGATAAGAGAACAAGGTGGCTTAGATGCATGTGCCTATACTTGCAAATTAGAGATTCATGGTTCGAATCTCAGTTAGAGCAAAGGATGTTTTCATAAATATGAAAATGAACCAACACGACTATTGAGGGTTGCCTATGTATCAAAGCTGAAATCCACACGGAATTCAAATAACAGCGAACGAGTAGACGGCAATACAGGGAAGTTGGGAATAACAACAAGATTAAGGAAGGCGTAGTAGGAGAACAAAGTAAGATGACAAAGCCACCCCGAGAACAGGAGGGGCTCGGGTTTTTAATTTTTTTGGCGACGTGTCGTTCAATAAGACAGCACTTTCGCCCACGGCTTCGATGCATTGCTCCCGGCCCAACCTACAGCTACGATGTCTCTACGCTTCATCCCCAGGATTCTCAGGCATATCAACAATTTTTATGGTGGGAGACCACCCCCAGAGAGAGGGAACTCCTTATAAGGACATCCTTATAAGGTCTTATAATATTTCTAAGTTTTAAGTCGTCTCAAGAGAGGTGATACTTAAAAATATTCTTACAAGTTCTGACCTGTACCTGTAATGGTAGAAGGGGTGCACACAAATAATACAAGTCACAATCTGTTCGAACATTTCTTTATTAAAACAAATAATAAGAAAACCGCAAGGACCAATTTTCATGAGCTGTAAACTGAAATAAATTTACAGGGTGATACAAAATAATAATTGAACTTATTTATTACAGGATACACTCCTTCATTAAAAATAATAAAAATTGAATCAACTCAATACATACAGACTATTAACATTACCAGCACTGCTAATTAGAGAATGTTAAGAAATAATAATATACAGAGTGATACAAATAAAAACCAAGTGATTTTAGAAATTCAAAAATTTAAGAAGTAAGAGGACACCTAGGCACAACTAGAAGTCAATTTTTACACGATGTCATGGAAAACTAGAAAAACTACACAGGGTGTTACAAACGCCAACCAGGTAATTTCATAAATTACAAAAGTTAACGAGGAAGGGGACCCCCAAGGCAAAACTATAGGTCTATTTTCACCCAATGGCATGTTATCAGAGAAAAAATACTATACAATGTGTTACAAAAACAAAAGCTCATATTTCAAACCATTCCCTCTACATGTCAATGAAACGTGATTAAAGAGGATTAAACATCTGCATTTTACAAAGTGTCAACATTTGATTAATTGCATCCTGATAACTCGATTTGAAACCACCGATGTGTATTGTGGCAGGATTTCATGAACAGGTCTGCAAGTTTCTCTTTTAATATAAAAGTTTATAATAATTACACAAGCAAGTATCACGAGTACTAAGTAAAAACTAACTTAAACATTTAATTAAATATCTGTAAATTCCGAAATATTGTCCTAATTTCAGATAGAAACCTGGTAAAAATGTAAAATAAACATAAACTATTTTGCATGTAATAGTAAAGCATCCGTCGGTGTGAAATTCAGCACAATGTTTATGTTGTGGGGATTGTTCGAAAATAGAATGCTTACATGAAAAACAAATGTAACTCGGCAAGAATGTATGATAATTTGATAATTACAATAATTCAATTCACATTAACTTACCACGGGACAAAGTCCGGCGTATGTAATTAACGTGCTGAAACAAAAATGAGAAAATAAGTTAAAATACTTCGCACGATTAGATTAATATCTTGGCGTTAATTACTCGATGCACTTTCAAGTTAAGTAAAAAAAACTAAAATTTTCCTAATTATTTCCCAGATATGCCCCAATTTTCATCTCACAATACTAGGGCAGTTCTAGTTGACTATGGAGATTGAAGAAAACATCATTTTGCATAAGGAATAAGAAAAAAATGTAAATTTCCCAATTATTTCCGAGACATGCTTCAATTTCCATTGCAAAACGCTGAACATGCGCAAAATAGTGCAGTAGTTTGAAGGTGTTTTTCGGGCAGTTTTAGTCTACTTGAAGAATTGATAGGAACAGCATTTTAAATAGAGACCGACCGAAATTTCGGTTTCGGTTTCGGTTTCGGCCAGTTTCGGCCAAGAATTCAAGTGTCGGCCTCAGTTTGGGTTTCGGCCAAAAATGGCCGAAACTTTCGGCCGCACCGAAACTCTCTTTTCGTGAATTGTCGTGCGTCGCTCGGCTAACTTCGCGGCTAATGGCGGTCGTTACTTGCCATCTTAGTTCGCTCATATTAATACTATATTAAGTATCAAGTGACTGAACGAGGACTTTACTCCCGAAACGGATTATGTATCTAAAAAACGTGGAAAAACTGGCGATGTGTAGGTAAAAGCAGAAAAATATGTTTATGTAAATTAGTTTCGGTTTCGGTTTCGGTTTCGGCCGAAACTGATTGCAGGGCCGAAATTTCGGTTTCGGTTTCGGTTTCGGCTAAAATTCAGTTTCGGTCGGACTCTAATTTTAAATAACAACTCTTTCTCTACAACGAGGCAAAAAGCAATTATTTACGACATATGCCCCCAATTTCTATAGCACTGAAAATACGCGAAATATTAAAAAAAAAGTATAGGGGTGTTTCTCGTGGAGTTTTAGGCGACTGAAAACTTTAATAATCTAAATTACAGAACGCAATATGAGGCGGTGATACGTACATTGTTATTAAATAATAGATAAACTACCCCAAATAACAACAACACGTTCGTTTTTTATCTGTGCAAGCCTCCCTGAGATAAATTTAATAATTACCTTCTTAAATACTGTGTAAAACATTTTGCACGACACCACGTTACTGAATATCAAGTACCGTCAGGAAAAAACTTTTATAACAACTAGGTTTATATACCTACATTGAATGATATGTAGGTATTACTTACAAGTTAACATATTGACGCGACATAGTCTTTGTAATCCATGGCATCCAACAGCCGACAGAAAACAATTTCACGTTTTCTAACTTTGGACACACTATAACTCATCCGTAACACAACACATTTGTTATTATTACATGGCGTGGATGCGTAATCAAATATAACTAGATTTACCAAATTGATGGCTATCGGAACATGGCTACTCTCGAAAGAAATACACAGACTAACCGACCAGAGCACATTACAGTTCAGCACGTAATTCCGTACTTGTAGTTCCGATGGTTCCGACGGCACACCGTCTCATGGATGTAAACAATTAAATATAACTGATAAAACCAAACCTGCTGCACCAATTGGCGCGATCTCTCATGACACGCACGTTTCCTTTTAAGGCTGTGTACGAGCACACTCAATACAACCTACCAACATTTGGCAGCGATAAGTACGCTTAGTATTTAATGCAAATATGTGCATTCTAGCGCCATCTTGGCTTGTATTATAGAATTATTCATATATTCCTTGATATTTACTAACAAACATTAGTTTCGGGTACACGACATTTCGCCGCGAACAATTCGCCGCCCGAGAAGTAAACAAGCGACTCATAAAAATAATAAACAATAATAATATTAAAAATGAAAACAGATAAACAATACTTACGCTCTTCAAATTTATTTAATACATTAACGTTCCTGGTTTCCACACACACTCCGTAAAGTTGAGCAAACTTCGGAAAAGGGGTGCTCATTGAGTTGCCTATGATGAATTGACAAAACCAAATTTTATCTGCAAACAGAACCAAAATATTTTCTATTTTGTCGTGAAAGATTAACAGAACATAAGAAATGTACAAAATTAAAAAAATTGCAATTTAATATCTAAATCACATCGTAATATTAACTTATATTTTGTTGTATAATAAAAAAATTTCGAAAGAAATTCATCACATCATCGTCAATTAAAACATTTGGGCTTTTAATTAATATCAACTAGTCTCAATGCGTTGCTGTTGTGCCGAATTTACCTCTACCATTCGCTTGTTGGAATTTTATCACCTAAAAGGCATCACTCTGCGAACGAATCGTACAAACGCGAGAGCAGCATGGGCCGCATGTCGATTGGATCCCTTCGCTCGATGAGCTGTCATACCCTAACAGATATTTAGGTGTTATCAGATGGGAACCGCCGAATACAATCGGAACATATCACAATTTATCATGCACTAATCATGCCCCAACACAATCCAAAACATAATAATAACCCGTACAAATAAATACAAATATGCGACAACAAATGCCACAACGAACAAACAAATGCAGACCAGTGAATATTATTTTATTAGGTGAACTCGTTGGAATGCCGTATCAATATTAGTTAATCGCCATAGCTATTAATTGTGACCAACTATAACAGATTTTAAAAATGTAGTTAACATTTACATTTTTATATGAGTATAATAAACGACATAGATCCGTAACCAAAATATACAAACCAAAACGAATTAATGAAAATGACTTGCTTGGAAAAGGTACGCGCATCAACAACAATGACCGGCAAGCAAATAAATTCGCATTTTACAAGCCATTGATCACACAAACCCAGAACAATATAATATGTAGCGCGTCCGCTCTGGCTCCATGAAATAGAATAATAGAGGAGTCCATTATGCAGTGCATTATATCGAGGGTAACGCATTGTGTCGCTAAGTTGGCTATAATTGTTAACAACAGTCGACTTTGCACGCTCCGTCGATCAACAGCCGGCCTTCACCCTTATACAAACTCACACAAGATCATGAGCATGAGAGCGCATCAGCAAAACCCACCCTTCTTGTTCGGCCTTGCTCTTTCCGTAAGGGTGGCGAGCGCACGAGTCGGCTAATCCCCGGTGTCTTTACTGTTATCGTTGGCTGGTTACGTACGCAAGGGTGAAATGCGGAATGCCTCTTGCTACGCCAAACTTAATTTTCGGGGGAATGTGGAGCGAGGGAGAGATCACCGATCAGATCATGATGAAGGATGCGACCGCGACCGAGTCGAAACGGATGCTGCTCAATTTAACCCCTATTATCTAACAACACAAACCAATTACATTAGCCCAATAGAACAGCCACCCCTTGTGTTATAGCTACAACCCCTTTTTGTGAAAAACAACCTATTTGAATTATAATTAATTTTAGCGTTTGGAAAGTTTTTATTTTTGTCGCTGAGGTTAAACGCTTTTCATTTTAAAATGGTGATTCAGGTAACGACGAATAATAAAGACATATTTTGTGTCCACACAGCGAGACATTAGGACGGCCCGACTTGAAATATTATTTTTCCAGGTGTGGATTTCCAAGTAGTTTATTTCAGATCGGCAGATAAACCAAAACGAGCAACACCAAGAAAACAGAGGAGACTCGTGTCTTCAACAAACCATATATACCTACAAAAGTCAACAATGAAGTCTTATGTTAGAGTTTTGAGTAATTTTCGAACAATGCGCATGAAAAATGACGCTTGTTTATGTGACTTTATGTTTCTTTATGCTTTCAATGGTTTTGTAATCAAATCGAGTGGAAATATCACACTGAAATTAATTGCGCTGAAGATTGCTCCAACGAGTCCACAACGCAAAACATAAATACGTTTCTAAAGCTAATTCATGACTTTTAAGTTGTATGCCGTTGTATTACGGCGTTAAAATCTTATTCGATGATCATCTGTTTCTCTATTTGTCATCCACTTAGAAAAAATGTGCCACCTCCTACTCGTCTCTTTACAGTGTGCTCTTTGAGAGGTTATTCATGGTGTGGCTCATTGAAAATTAGCCGTCTATTGTTGGCGAAAAGGCGGTATGGTATATAAAACTAACCGCGTCGAGTTTGCATTAACACATAAAACGCTCAACGGGATTCTATTCCACCCGGAACGTTGTTAAACTACAATTATTATGTCGTTTTATATGATGAATGTCAAGTGACAGATGTGAACACTTCTTCACGTAATCATTGTGGCGGTAGCTACAAGAATGAAATAATTAAATCTAAATTTAAAATTAATTTTAATATTCAGTCCGGAGACATACTCAAGCAAACAAAAAACGCATTCAGAGTTTTATCTGAAGACAGTTGAAATCATTTGAAGACGTTTTCAACGACGGTAATAATCGTAGATGAACGATAACCAACTAAAAAGTGGTTACGTTGCGTGATAGAACGATACCATCTTAGCCCATCTTAAATTAACGAAATAAATATTTTGGTAACGAGGTATGACCAAAAAAATTTAACAAGATGGGTTAGAAAAAGTTAAAACAATAATTTGAATAATATGCAACTCATTAGACACTGTATTTGCCTTTTGGTTTGTCTATAATACTTTTTTGAGTTTTTTTTTGTTGATTTCATCTTAAATGTTTTTAGTTTTTATGATGTTTTGATTGCGTGTGGTTTATCTACGACGTTTAAATTGCATCGTCAATAATTCACGTGTGGGTACTCCTCCTAGCTTGAGAATATGTACCTCCAGCTTCCTCAGATCGTTTATTCATTCAATCATTTTAATTGTTTTCGGCTAGCTCACGCAAGTTGATATTCCATTTTTGATCGGCGTTGCGTGTTGCCGCACATTTGATTATCCTTCATCCCGAGGCTTTAAAACTCACATCAAGTAATATCACAAACTATTTCAAGCTAATTCAAGGTATATTTGATATGTTTAGCTGTAATTTCATCATAATTATAGATATGGTCTTATAATTTATATGATATTGTATTGATGGTTGCATATCATAAATTATTTTTCTGAACTTATTTCGTCTTTATTCTGTGATTATAGGTTATAAATATGGAGTCGTGAAATATTTCCCTTGGAATGTGTTTATGTGTTTAGTTTATCAGCCAGATGTGCATAATTTCGAGTGTTAAGTGCATTTCGGCGATCAGAATGCATGCATCTGCATTTACGCATTGGCGATGATGGCGTTCGGGGCGTTCATCACGTAAATAAACATTAGCGCCGGCGTTGTTAACACATAGTCACTCCGTCGACACTCCCACTGAGTGCTCTTATTTCAATTAGCGACTTACACCAACACAGGCATGCCAATCGTCAACAATGTGTATGCCACAAGAAAAAACAACTACTATATGAACTTAGTAAAACATAACCACAAATGTAAACTTCTTGTTCGTGTTTTACGCGACTGTATATCAATAAATTTGTTTCAATTTACAAATTTGAAATTCTTTGCGTTATGATAAACAAACCGACATCGACGCCATCAAAATTCCAGCGCAGACAAATAGTCATGCAGATTTATACACCACTTCGCACATCGGCGCTCATCGTACGATAATAAGCGTCGCTCGCATGCGAAATATTCGGCCGCTATAATCGTAAAACACAACGCGTCAACAGATGATGATGGCCGCCGCATTGCACAACAGTGTAAATCTGTAAATTGTAAAACATCCGCAAGCGCGCGCGCGCACGCTATGTGTGTATATAATTAAATTTTATGCAACGCGCGAAATAATGACGGATCAATTTTGTTATTCGCTGCCATTCGTGTGTTTGTTTGAATAATACGACAGTCGACGTCATTTGGTAAATCGCCATCCGCGTAAACAACCAATGAAGTTGTTTCAACAAATAGTTCTTCATCGTAAAAATATGCAACCCAATACACAACAACTATACAAACTCTATTGCCTTCAATAGCGTTAATTAGGTACATGTTTAATTTAAGAACTAAAATCGTAAAAAGTTGTTAGTTATTTATAGATTTTTTGTGTCTTGTATTTGATTTAATTTCAAGGATTTAACTGTATTTACGCAACGTGTAATCAGCGGATTGAAATCGCATGCAGGCCGGCCGTCATTGATAATTAGCTTAAATTGACGTCGAGCAAAAAAGCATTACCGTGGCCGGCGTTTTAAATGTAATGTAATGTGGAATAAAAATTAGCCAGAATTTAGCGTTTTACAGGCTATATTTACCGGCACGCAGGCGCAATTACAGCGCAAGCGGATAATATTCTCATAAAACAGAATGTTGCACGTTAATAAAAATAGTCAGCCTCAGCGAGCACCTGATTTGGACTTGAAACAGCTTCGAAATATTTAATTTCGACAATTTTATGCAATTATCCTCTCAATTCATCATCTCTTCAAGACCGTATATTATTTGTTATATAATTGAAATTTACTTAAAGTTTTTATGTTGTTGTTTGATACGAAAAATTCCTCTCTTGTCTTTGACAATGATAGAGATTTATAAAGCGTTGCGTGCGCGATGTGTCGTCGCCGCATCATCATCGCGCGGATAAATTTAGCAGGATTATTATAGAAAGCGTTTTCCACTTAACGTTAAGTGCACCAATTTCCCTTCATAAACAAGGGGTTCGACTCAGAGCGGCGCGCGCTCGCACCCACTTAATGCCGGGCGCGATAACTGTAACGAGCCGCGAGAGTTTCGCGAAAATTGTCGAGAAAGCACATAAAATCGCATCGTAAAATCACAAAACATACAGGATATCATGCAGCAATAAAAATGATTGTACATGAGTAAGGTTATGGTTAAAAACATTAAAAATACTGCAGTTTGTAAAAATTCCACTAGATGGCGATAGAAGTTCCGAAACTAAACGCTCAAAAATGTAAAATATGTGAAATTTCCTCCGTCGAGATTACCCAGCAATTAAAAACTGGTAGTAATAGCCGGGAATTGAAGAAGACGGACAACTTAAACATCGTCGGCTGGAGAAACAAGATTTAAAAGTCGAGCGAGGCGCGATGCTAATGTTCATCGTGTTCACAACGAAATGCTAGCCGTTCTGCGTTGGGACGGCTGTCGGAGCTCGCCTTGTGTAATAATTAATAAGCACCTATGCTATAAATGTCTTTATAATTATTATAAATGTTAAATTAATTTAAATATAATTACTACGCGACGGTTAAGTCCACCATCATTTTTTGTCTGCAACGTTGTTCGGAATCCACGGAATTACCCAGTGTATAATTTAGAAACAAACGTAGATATATCTAGTTTAAAATAATCTTTTATTTGTGTGGCACACACAACGGTTTGTCGCCTTTTTAGATTTTTTGCTGTCCGCAGTGGAATTTTTGATGATTTTGTTAGGTCAATTGCAATCGGGGGAATAGCACAGCAATAAACTCATTACGCGAACAAAAGACCTGTCATTGTCTGCATAAAAACCTCATTAAATCGGTGGCGGTCCGAGCCTCGACGATCATAAGTTAATAAAAGCCTGACGACTCCCTGAAGAAATCAAGCTCGACCGCAAAATGCACACACACAAACAAACACATGCAGACATTACATAATCGGATAATTGGAAGGGTTGGTCCGAACATTTGGTGACCAAATGTTCACATTTCACACTTTGAGTGTACAAAAGTCACAAAACCATCAAGCGATGATGACTGCAATTAACTTTAACACGATCCAACCACAAACCGCAAATTTAATTCCACATATTAAATGTTTAAAATTAAGTTATATTTTACGTATTATCTTATAGAAAAAGATTAATATTTATTAATAACTTATTGATTTATTAAATCGTATGTTTGTAATATTATTAATGTATGAATTATCGTTAATGATTGTAAACATGTGTCGCAACGAATTGTAAGTGCACAGCTTTCGTTAATAGCATGAATAATTATTACAAAGTACGTAAATAAAGATATCGCGGGTCAGTTACGCGTATAATGTGAGTAATTACTGATTACTGTGACGACGCATACGATATTCGATGAGGTCGCCTCATCCGGTGCTAATTAAGCGTTCAACTTTGACATTTTATCAAAAGTTGTAGACTTACACAAAGATACCACGAAATTATAATCAAATGAAAAGCAAGCCATACTTATAATTTAAATCGTGTTGTATATTCCGTGAAGTGTGGCTCAATAATGATAGTCTTGTAAAAACTGAAAAAGAAAACTCATTACTCTGCATTGTTGAAATAATATTTTCTTTGAAGTTGATTGCACACCGGAATAATGATCCCTGCAACATTTTTGCATGCGCTGCGCAATTTGTTCACGTTCGCATAATTGCCGCGATTATTTGCGTTAATGTAAAGTAAAGAGCAATTTATAAACGATGCTGTTGCGCATCTTCTGCGTAGTCTTCTTGCCTCGTCTCTGTTTAAACGCGCTCGTCTTTTTCTGCAGCGTGCGCGCGCGGAGAGGTAAGAAAAGAAAAAGTTTGCGCCAGCGAGTTTGCACACGGGAGGCTGCGGCTGTTTGGCGATGATAATAATTTGGCGCGATATCGCCGGGGCGCAGAAATTGCGCGCCGCTCCGCGCAGCGCCCTAAACAAGTGAAAATAAGTAGTTTGCCGACGAGGCGAAATGGCCGAAAAGCACTGTAATAACAACGGCGTTTACACCGGTTTATAAGCGAGTTAATAATTTTATAACAGCGTGAATCAATCGGCCCATCAATATTCCGCTCATTAGTTTTAATGGTAGCTGATTGATGGGTGCGCGCATTATTCACGTAATCGTCGCTCACGCATACAAGCAGAGCTTCTTTGCCACTACCATTGGAATCGTCACTTTACCAACTTTAAAACTCCTTATATCTTTTAAACTAATTTAATTACATCCACCAAAATAACGCAAATAATTAACTATATAACATACTAATTATTAAGCCATTTAGAATATTTTTAAAGTAATTATTTAATTTTATATTAATTTATTAAAGTTTTTATTGGCGTCAATTCGAAATGAATGCATTACTACAATATATTAAATTATAATACTTTGATACTCGGTGCTTACATACAATGCACAATGAATATTCCATGGTAAAACTATGGACATTAAAGCGGTCGAGGAAAAGAGAAGAGCGTGAATGTATTACCTATATACCCATGTGAATGTGGTGATCGCCGATGGCGAGAAGAAGTTTTTTTATTCACCGAGTTGAAGTGGAGCAGATAAGAATTACGAGCTGCCTACTCGGCTACCGACAGATTACCGACAATTAGAACATTTATGCGTAATCAATTCGCGATCCACGGCCGCGTCGATAATAACTCATCGCTAATTATCAATTTAACGACAAACGAATTTATAACAAATCACGGCCGATAATTATTACCCGTTGACTATACCGGATGCAATGCACTACAAAATGTTAATCGGTGTTAATAATTATAAATTATTTTCTGGTGTGTTATACGCTAGTAAAATACTATACTTTATTCACTGCGTTTATTTGGTAGGCAACTTTATACGCTTGAGCGTGAAATATGGCCGGCGATGCGGCAGTACGATTGTTGGCGATGGCGGCAATGATTTTATTGTCGTTCCCATGGGCGTCGTCGACGGCGGCAGTTGAGCGGCGCAAAGTACGCTTTCAGCTTTTTAAAATGGGCCCCTTAGCCCCAAATGACGATCGATCGTCGCGCTAAATCTGCAAAATTGCTATGGGATTCAGGGAGTCGACGCGACTTGCCCAAAAAGCGCAAAACAAAAACGAAGATAAACCCCAAGGAGGGAAAAGCACTGCTTGAGAAAACGCCAAGAGTGCAAAACGCTAGGTAGGGGGTGAAAAATCACCGTGGAACATGGTGATGAATACTAACTAACCTGTGATAACCTCAAAATAACATTTTAACATTTGTACGAAATGTTTACATACACAAAATTTCCGATTTAAATAGAACTTGAATGTTATTAATGTTATATTTGTGATAAAACGTTGTAAATATTGTAATAATAACGTTTAATGTTGTTAATAACTCAAATCGATTGTGGTGTCGATCGTAAAGTTGTTTGCCATCGCCACATAATCGCACGGTTTTATTGCGCGAGAGGTCACCGGTCAAACGTAATTAAAACACATTTTATTGCTGCATGCTGCTCACTAATGAACGTCTCATTACTTTATTATCATAGTTTTAATATATTGCGCAATGCAATCATAATTAAATGCTATTAATTTGTTCATTTGTTGCTGATTGCGAAGCATTTATCTAAAAATATCTATTTTATGAGTTTTGTTAAATAATGTATAAATGGTGGTCATTTATAGGCAATTTATGAGCAAAATGTATAAATGATAAGTCACAATTATTCATGAATTTCCAAAAATATTGCCTAATTTTTATTATTAAAGAAATATTGGTTTTGTTTGTCATTTTATCACTGTTAGTTTCCAAGTTATGGACCATAAAAATATCTCCTATTTCAAATAAATTCCTATCTATAATTTTCTCAGAATATTAAAATCCCTAATGGTTTTACCAGATTGCAACAAAATATCACCTCATATGTTAGTAATAACACCCCTTGTCACCTCGACTGTGATCTTGTAATCTCGTGTCCGTGGCAATCTGCGAAAGCGAAGCGTTTACAAGCAATTATAAGGCGCTGATATCGGATACTTTCGGTTTCGAAGATTTCACGCCCGAAAATCTTAAAAACCACACGCGCGACATCCCATCCACATTACACCCAACTCACACCCCTCAGGCAAGAACCAAATCTTAATTCGAAACATAACAAGGCATAACGAAACGATTTTTTATGTGCCAGGTTAGTTTTTTTGAAACGCCTAAAATCAGGCATGGGCAATTATTTAATTAGCAGTGCTTTGACATCGCTCGTGACGTTAACAAATGTAGCGTGAAATTTTTAAAGACAGGCGCTTGAAAATCTAAAACTTGAAACATCTGTGTGTGTGGAAGACTTTCCGGAGACAACTAGCGATCGTTGTTAATTTAGTGGTGTGTTTAAACACACGCAGCACACGCCCTTTGGTCACCCGAGTGTAATCTGTCATATGTGATGTGATGATAATAACCGACGGTAGTTATGTAGTTAATAAAAGCGCGCACATTGCTAATTTCACGCACGTCCATCATGCGATGCATAGTGGTTAAATGACTATATCTACAACACTCACACATGCAATCTCCTTCCCTTGGTGAATCTCCCTTGTTAGCTAAATGCGAATTTAGTAAACCGGCGGCAGATGATGGCGTTTGTCGCATGTTTAACGACCTGACTGCATTCATGCGATGCATAAACGGGAAGCACGTACGCGCACCACACAACCAATTATTTTATTTTTGAGATATTCCAACAACACGCTGTATAAATGCTTTTATTAGATTATTGTGATTGTGTGATGATGAAGTTAATCGTTTGGTGCTGTACACATTGAAACGATTCCATTACGCGTGATCGTTTCGATATGGATCATCAACGCGTAACAAAACCACCCCCTCGTTCCAACCCCCTTATGATGTAGTGTATCATGTATGACTATGCGTGTTGTATGATCATGGCTTCGGTTACACAAAGCGATACACTCTCAATTTCAGATTTCCGAACCGAGGAGGGTTGGAGACCAAAAGTGAGCCGGTTTTATGCGCCCTCGTCGATTTATAAACTTGTCAGGCGTGCGGCGCGTTTGCGACGATTCTCATGGGGACGTTTACATCATCTCGCCAAGAATGGTGGATGCTACAGGAACCAGCAGATAACAAGCGTACGAAATTGCTTAATTTAGAGCTGGAGCTAGCAGAGTGTATGCGCTTTATTGAGATCATTGAGTGATGTTTGTGCGCTTGCTTTTTATCTTAGAAGGAAAATTAGTGAGAAGCGAAAAAAGAGAAAAAAGTGTAAACGTGTGGACAAATTTATGGCCGTTGACGTGTGCCAGCCATACGGGCCACTTAGTGGTGATAAATATCGACGATGATTTTTTTAAATTTCAGGCATTTTCTTCTAAACGTCTAAAAAATCATGAACTAAAAATAAAGCTACACTTATTTTAATGAGGCAAAAAAGTATCACTAAAGTAAAAACTTAAAACATAAACAAAAATTGAAGATTTTTGATATAAAAACACAAAAATGACCAAATAAATACAAATTTATATATATTGCTCAAAATATGATTAATTCTTTGATTATAAACGACATCAAAACTACTGTTTTTTTTCTTAGGAGAAAAGCATAAAATAAAAAGAAATCTAACCATCGACAATTTTTTCGTCTTATAAATTGTTATAGCGCTCCCATTTCGATTTCCATTTCGATGCATGACATTACATGACAATAGCCTCGTCCATATATCGCGCTTGTGTGCTCGCATAGTTACGTAATATTTTAAAATATTACGAGATAGGATGACAGGCGACAAATCGTCCGTCGTCCGCTCGCCGTCGCCAACTTCCACACGCCGCCGACAAGGGAGCGCGAATTTTTCCCTCGCCGACCTTTTCCCATTTCCTCCGCTATTTACCATCCGTCATGCGAAATTGACTCCAATATAAGAATAAAACGATCGGAACTTTGAATAACAAATCGCCGCGCGCATCCCGCTCGACATATTTATTCGCAGATTTATGACCGTTTTCGGTTATAACACGTTATATGCTGCGACAAAAACATCTTTATTTTTTACTCGCTTTATTCCGCCATGTTGTTTTTACATACTTTTTTATGACACGCCACACATGACAGCACATAAACAGTTACAACATCAAAAATAAAGGCACGAGTTTTAAATTTATTTTAATAAGTTTAAATTATATCTACGACATTAACGCTGTAATTAATTTCGTTGAGATTAATGCAAAATACGGCAATTGTGCTGATTTAATTAACGTCGTTGTTTGCGCCATAGGACAAACCGGGAAAAAAACGCGCAGTATTTTCCGCGCAATTAAGTAAATATGCGCGAAGGCGTGCAGAAGTTTTCCAAGGGGGTGGCGTGCCCGTTGGCGGTTGGGGATGATGCGTAACCGAGGCAACAGGGATTAGGTTACCCAGGCGACGCGCGTTCGTAATCGATACGGCGCCGCGACGCCGCCACCGCCACCGCGCAAAATGGGCGCGCTCCACCCCTCAGCTACAGCGCATTGGCTGCACGCGTGTATTCGTTTAATGAACTACAAATTGAACGCAATCAAATGACATTTAATTAAATTGTCGGAGTATGAAACTCAGAATATTTCCTTATTACATGTGTGCGCTTTTTGCGTGCGACGATAAATTGTCCTGAGCTGCCTACAAGCTGACAATACGTGCTTGCATGCGCGTAAATGCCCCATGAGTTTATTACGGAAGTGAGATTTAAAATGGCGGCGCAAAGTGTTACATTATTTTATTTACGATTGATTTTAAATTGATTATATACGCTCGGTACACCATTACGAGCGTGGGAGGCGATAACAATGCGAGGTGTGGTTGAAGTTTTTATGGGTTTTAATAGTGATAATGTCAATTTTTAATTTCAAGCTAAATTGCCACTAAATTAGATTGTAACTTTATTTCGTTAATACTATTTTGTTTTAATTTATTATTTCGGACAAGTGGGATTTAATATTATCGAAATTTATTGCAGTGATAAGAGTAATTGCACTATATCCTTATTTCGAATGTAAAATGTTGTATATTTATTTAGTTATTTATTCTTTTATTACACACACCAAAATCACAATTTTCGCCTTTTGCTCGTTAATCATTATTTTAAATTTCCAATTGTTTGTGACTTTAAGTGCTGGAGTTATTACGCTACAAATGTGAGGCTATTTTAAGAAAAAATTTAACCTCAAACACAACACAAAACATAGATAATTCCGATACAAATTGTTATCCATTCAACAAGTACCATTAATTTGGCCATTTATAACTATTTCCAATCAATTTGGCTGTTTGGCTGCGTTCGTAAATAAAGTAATAACGATCTCGACGCGATAACTCATCGCCGTGTTTGGTTTGGCCGGGCGAAGAAATCGAACGAGTTTGTGCGCCGCTGTCCGACCGCACGGCGATGATTAATTAGATAGTGAAACGAACGAGTGAAAGGTTCCACCAAGATCGGAGCCATTCAGGCAAGAGCGGAGCTTCAATGTTTCAATGCGTGCTCAATGCCGGATCGCCGGCCGAAACAAGTGAATATTGTAAAAGCGTCGCAAGTGTTCATGAATACAAATCCGACATGATATATTGCGCCCGAATTAAATATGCTAATGATTTAAGGAAGAGTCGAACTATACAGCTCAATTAACGCCGTAAACAAGTGACATGCGGCTGACAACATAACCTCACATCAATACGCATAAAATGGCTGACTGCGCATACACTACATTTTGAGTTGTTAATTAGTTCGACTCAAATATGTATCAGATTTCGTGTGCGTGTGTTCAAAAGTGATGGAGTGTTTTACAAAATTTCCAAAAAATTCTAACCCCCTAACATCTGGCTGCGCTTAGGTGAACGTGATCAATCAATTTAAGGGTTAACAAAATCGTCATCGGAAAATCTCAAAAATGCGCTGTTTAATTAAACCATCGGAACAAAAATTTTCGATGGGTCTTGCTTCGAACACGTTTTATTAGTTTTAATTAAACGATTTAGCTGACATTTATATATGACACAATTACACGACCATAAATAACTCAAGCGTCTTTAGGCCTTTGGATTCATTTTTTATTCGTTTTAGCTTTGAGGTTATGTTTTGTTTTTGTTTTGTTGTAATTTCGTTCGAATCCGAGCCCGTTTTGTTTCGCTTGTTATGTGTGTGTTAAGTTTTCGGTGTGGAACATTAAACAAGTGAACATCTTGATAAAGAGCGACGTCCTAGGCGCAAGATGGACGGCGCACGGGGGACATAAACATTAATTTTAACCTTAACAGGCGCGCGCGCCTCGCAACCACCGCACCGAGAGATATCAGATTACGCGTGGCTCTTCCCAGAAGAAAAGATTAACACGCACACAATCACACTCACACTAACACACATATTCATACGAAACACTCGAAACGCTTTCTACTTCCAGCGAAACGAGAACTTGCTTTATGTGAATCGTCCGTTATGTGTTTAACGCGCTCATTTGTTTGTCCACACGTGCTATATTGGTTGCATACCATCGCATTCCTGCATAACATGTTCTGCAGAAACATAACCACAACTGTCGACCATTTTAAATCCAATCGCGTAAAATGTAAATATTTAATTTTATTTAACCTAAAAATCAAATCAACAAATTTAGTCTCTGTTAATATTTAAATTTGATTAAAGATTAAAAAGTGTGAGAAACTGAAAGAATTTTATAGATTAACGTTGCGCGCTCGCGTTTTAATTAATTACCAACCAGTTAATTAGCTAATGAACACGGTAATTGTGATTTAAGAAAATGTAAATTCCGAGCCGGGTCGGAAACGGGTTTGTTCGCGCGCGCGCCCGCTCTCAAGAAACGCGTTTCACACCACGTCCGAAGAGCCGTTTCGTTTGTCGGCCAGCACACTTGTATATTGACTTGTCTTCCTAATTAATTTCCAATTGTTTTATCAGTAACTCGCATCTCGCGCGACATCTGTTATTGGTACATAACTGAAATAACTGAAGAAGACGAACAAAAAAAATCAACGAAATAAAATTGAATGAAATCATTCGCTTATACTCTGTGTAAACTTTTTTTGGAGGTTATTTTATTTAAAGCAAAGAAAAAAGGTCACCGGATTTATTTTAAAGTCGACTCCAGGGTGCAGTTACAGCGCGATGGGATTCCACCGGATATAACTCGCGGAGAGCCAATCTTGCGATTGAAAATAATTGTCCTCTCGGATCAGCAACCCGGCAAACAACTTTACCGACGCGCATTGTACACTTGGTTGTCTATATTATATATATTTTTTGTTTTTGTGTGTGCACACAAGTCCGAAATGGGTCCCGCGTCGCTCGTACGCCTGATGCCATTCAATTTGTGCGGCTTCGATTTTACCACACTGCCGCCCCCCCACCACTATCCGCCAAACGTATTGTTTTGGGAGGAATAAAATAAGAAATACTGAAATGCGAATTGATCGAAGCCGCGGTAAAAACCTTGAGGGGTGGTTTTCGGTGTTGACTTTATTCCTGCTTGCCGATGGCGCAAGTGACAGTCTAATATCGCATTTTTGTTTAGCTGCGGGGGTGTTTCGCTTGTTTATGGCGCAGGCGGGGCGACATATTGCGCGTGGATATTCCGAGGGCGTTTTGCTTTATGGCATATTGGATCCGCAATGTAAACATTATATAATGCGTTATCACACTCGCACCCTTATCAAACAAAATGAAAACCGATACCGAAATTTTCAAAATGCATTCGGAAGTCATCAAAATTTCAAATTTTCCTAAATAAAAATCAACCATTATCTAGTCGTAATTTTGTTCCTGATAAGTAATCATTGTATTTGTTGATGTATTTATAACTTTGACATTAGAACCAAGATTAAAACACGTGTTTTCCTAATCATAATCAATTATTTTCAAGCATTTACAATCATGTTATCTAATTTATGTCTTAAACGCACAGAAGAAACGTTGTTTGTTGTTGTCGTTATTGATAAGCCATATAACGATAAACAGAGACAATTACAATGATTAAGATGATACTTGTCGAAAAAGAGCGGCGCTGATACATTTTTTATGTGAGTTTTTATGTACGAACGACTTTATACGAATCGAATCGACGCCATAATGGTCGTAATAAATTAATATTCGGACGCTGATACGCTGGCGCGCATTAATGAGGTAATTTACGATCAATAAAACACAATATTTAATTAGATAAATATATTAGCGGCGCGGTAATCTGCTTAAACCGCTTCATTAACGAGCCGAGTCGCGAGACCGGATTAATTTTTCTTTAATAAACTTGTTTCATCTGTGTTTATTATTATTATTATTAGTATTCGTAGGTATTTAAATTTTATTTTATACAGATTATGTGTCTGGTAACACGTTTATTTCGTATGTTCTTTTTTTTTTTCGTGAACTTTAACTTCAAGCAGAAGTAAAAATCTCGTTGACAATTTTATTAAATCGTCACGCTGGCATCTCGCCGTCAATTTCGAGAGTCGGCGAACAGATGTTCGTCTCCTTTGCATTTTCGGCGTGTTTTTATTGTCGTCCAGCTCGAGGTGGAACGACACGGTCAAATTATACCTGATACCTTGTTTATAACACAAATATGCCCGGTATTTCTTCGGGGAATTTCTCAATTTCGGTAGTATCATCAAGGAACACACATTTCATTAAATGAGAAACATGTTTGTACTTTGATGCAACTGCAATTTCAGTCATATTTACTTCCGCCAAGTATTATATTTCAATGTTTTATTATATTGGGTTTTTTATTAATCTAAGATCAAGTGCTTTTCGTCGTATTTTCGTAAATTTTAAAAATATTTAAAGCATTTTTTTTTAAATTTCGAAACTCAAGATTTTTCTATGGAATTACCAAGATTTTAACCTAATATAACCATAAATTATAAAAAACTCGCTTTTGTCCGCAACTTCATCCCGGTAGTGTTTAATAAAAATGTAATTTTTTTTACTCTCTTGTTCTAGATTTTATTTTAAATTTAAATTTTATTTTAAAGAAATTAAATATATAAAGAATTGCTACTAATGCACTTCAGCGCGCCATCTCGGATTCAACTATTTAACTATAACTATGACTGAATCTCAATGCCAACTTTTACCCTATAGCAAAATGCTGTCTTTTGTGTTTTCCCGGCATTTATTCGAATTTTTCTCATCGTAAAAACCATCCTTTGACTTTAAGAAACATTTAAAAAAAAGAATTGGTCAAATTGGTCTAGGCGTTGTAGTGTTATGCGCTTACCAACAGATTTTGCGATTCAATTTTATATTACAGATTCAACTTAATATAACCTAAATAT
This sequence comes from Dalotia coriaria, assembly GCF_025399875.1. NCBI lineage: Eukaryota > Metazoa > Arthropoda > Insecta > Coleoptera > Staphylinidae > Dalotia > Dalotia coriaria. Next base: position 11,003,515 of record NW_027045445.1, read on the forward strand.
TTTAAGATTCTGTCATATGTGTTCAATTATTGCCAATTCAAGAGATTTTTTTAGAAAAATTCAAAAATATGATTTATCTATGCAACAACAAAAAGCTTTAACCTTATATATATTAATGATATTAATAAAACCCATTTTTGTTGCTTGTTAGAAACGTTTTGATATTTTATGATTTGAATTGTGTTACGTACCCGCGTCACGTTTCTACCATTCGGTCGTCGTCGTTGTCCCGATTAGACCCCAGAAACGTGTGGCGAGCAGACCAAACGAGCATATGATGATCCCCATTAAAACTCGAATGTCTCACGAAGGATGACTTTCTTCGAAGAAAGGTGGACAACGAAAAAACCTGAAACAAAAATAAAATTATGGTGAGCGCACATATCGCCACATAATCTAGCACAATTATGACACGCTAAAGTTAAACGCACACTCATACAGGATGACGATGACATGCGCGCGAAGGGTGGACGCGCTCGTAAATTAGATAAGCATCTAGTAAACACCTGCATTTTTACTCATTCCATCTCTTTTTTTAAAGTTTTTTAGTACAAAATATTTAAGTATTAATAAAAAATGATACCGTTTAAAAATCCGATAATGAGTACTCAATTAGCGTGCGTATAATTTGTATCCGTATGTGTTTATGGGTTGGAGAGGCGTGTGACTATGGCGGGTTGGAATTTTCAGCGGTGCAGCGACGCGTTGCGTGCGATTTACACGTGTGCACAGGATGGCAAAAGGACGAATCACGAATTCCAGCGGCGGTATTTGTGATATGCGCGCACATTCGCGAGCCAGTTTGTTATTCGTGGTGGTTTTTTGCGAGCGCGCGTTTTGTATCAATCAAAAAGCGAACGTCGTTCGTCTCGCCAACAACGCATCAGCGTAGAACAAAAAACACATAAATATATACCATGTGGTTGTTATAAAAGCAACATTTTTATATATTTCTCCTTCAGTCATAAAGTTTTGTTAATATCTTTGAACGCTTTGTATATTTAAGTTTTAAATCTTCTACTGCTGAAAGCTGGATCATTCAAGACGCGATTCTGACGTTAATTAGTCATCTAATGGGCATAAGTTAGATTACAACGTGGTTTTTAACAATAGCATAACTCACAATAGCAACACTTTAAACAATAAAAACTTTCCGAAGAAAATTTATTCCCAATTCGATTTGTATTGTTGTGTTACACTAGAATAATGCAATACCGGTTGAATTCTTGTTGCTGGAATAGTTGAATTCTTGTCTTGTAGAATTCTGTGAAAACGCCACTTATTGCCCAAGATTGTATGTAATTGTGATGATGAAGTCAAGGACAATAAAAGTTAACTAGGAGCAGTTTACGGACGTTAGACGTTCCAGCTAGAAGAATTTCAGCGTCGCGAAGACGCCCGAGACGATTATGTAATGGCGGTTATGATTAGGTCATGTCCAGGTTGAACGGTTATGTTAAACATGCGACAAACAAGCGATCCTAATCGGAGTTCACGAATGCCCACAAATGCTGCAAGATACGCGCTCGGAAACGTTCCGTAAACGTTGAAATGTTGGGAATTTCTTTTGATGTCTTTGATGTTTCAAATAGCGCCATCTATAAAATTACCAAGTTAAAATGGCGCATAATTGGACCGCAAAACAATAGAATATTGCTTTTATTAGTAAAATTTAATGACTTCCTGTATTATAAGTAGGTAGGTATTATTTTAATTTATTTTTTATGTTTTTGTGTTTCCAATCTGTAACATTTAGATGAAGTGCATGTTGCAATTGAAAATCAGCTCGTAACAGAGATGTGCGCGTGCAAGTGATTGCGCGCCATGTTAGGTGTCAGATTTGTAGCGTTATAAAGATAGCCATCTACACGCCGCGGTCGATATTTCGCGCCCAGCATCAACCGCTCGGACACCAAAGACAACACATTTTGACTCGAGCCTCGGAGCTGGTGTCCAATGTGTCCAACAAATTCGCCAGCGCGACATTTCGACCCGCTCGCGGACAAAACGTACATACAGGTGTTTTGATCTCGCTCGCATGTTATGCGTCGTTTATTTATACCATTGTATTCAATTTAAAAGGCGCGCGAGACTCTAAACGACGCGAATCGCAAATGCAAAGTGTTAGGATTCCGCCAGCGTTGCTTTTTTCGTAACACAGAAAACAAGGTGTATTTTATTTGCGTGTGCGCTGTTTTATGTTGGTCAAATGTTTTAATTCATGAGTTTACTTCGGCGCTGAAAGTGACGTGATTCAGTCAAGTTTAATTGACAGTTTTAAACATGTCCACCACAACGAAAAAAAAATGTCTAAAACTTACTCCACTTGTGTCTGTTAAGCATGCGGTGCAGGAGATAAAATCAAATTTTAATTTTTTGTTCTAAAAACTTGGTAAAGTTGAAAAATATGATGATTTCGTCTTGGTTTCGCTTGGCATTCATGAATAATTTTCTCGTCCGGCGGATTCCCTAAATTTTTCTTATTCTGTGCGTTTGTTGTTTTTTTGTGTTTTTGCGCGCGGCGTTGTCCGAAATTACAGTCTGCTGGTCGCTTTTCGTGTTTTCGCCGGCAAAACCTCGCGTTGGAATGCGCTCCGCAGCGAGGAATAAATTGCTTTTTATGCGATTTGGCGATGACGCAGATTTATAGCTCGCCGCGGAGATTGACAGTCCTAAACCGAAACAACGGCTCGAAAATCTACTATCCCACATTATCCCACACTTCGCGTGTGACTCGCGATTGTTTTTTTCCAACGCAACGAAATTCCTTCAGGAGCCGCAGCAGTGGACAAGTCTCCCTCTACCAACTTACACCTGCTTCATTATTTGCACGCAAAAAAAAAAAAGTTATGCCAACATCGAACACTTTAATCGTAAATTATTATTATTTATCGATGCGAGGCCTGTAGTATTAATTGCTCGTGTCGTGTTGCGTTTTAACTGTTTGTTGGATAAAGAACACAAAGTAATAACCCGCCAATTCCAGGAACATTCGGTAGCCGCCGTAATGTAGTAATTTTCTAATTAAAGTTGTGATTCGGTTTCAAAAATAAATTGAAACGCAACGCGCGCGCACATTTACGACCGATACGTAATAATTTTCCGCACGCTGCTGACCTCTGGCGGGTGTGCAGTCTTTTGAGTTTTCAATTAGGAGTGGCAATAGGGCTTATAATGCGCTTGGCGTAACGAGTTATATGTATGTATCGATTTAAGCACTAAATTAATTCTCGCACATGTCGCGGCGGCCATTTGCTTCCAGACGCAACACACACATACACGCTTCGCCGAAGAAAAGGTAAGGTGTAGGTACATCGTTATTGCGCGACGGTGGCAGGTCCTCGGCATAATTGAGCTGTCACACCAGTCATAAATCATTAAACTTCAATTTTATACATCTTCATGGAAAATAAATTCGACCCTGTGCAGTCGCGCTTCGAATGTCGCCAATTTGTAATTTCTATTTCCGGTTATTCGCTCCGCTGCGAATTTCGTTTAAGTTTTATTCACATTCGACCTATCCGGATCGTCCTCGTTTGGGATAATCCTATTCTAGACCAACCCAACCCAAGGACAAAATAAATGGAAGCCAACCTCCGAGCTAAATTACACTAAACGGATTACCAGCGCACGGCTAATAGCCTAGAACAATTACTTAAATAATAGCGACGCGCGTCGGAAAATGGCCACCGGATCTTATTTCCTCTGGGGGAGATCTCAACCCCTCGTAAAATCCGTGACGTGATTCCACGCCGTGAATCCGGCAGCGTATCAGAGAAGGATGCTAAAGTGAAACGGTTTAGTTCATAGTTTCAGCATCATCATGAAAGTAAAAGTCGTGCGGTAGTGAAGATGGAAATTGCTTGCACAAGGGTTTGTTTAGGGGTGAGTGTATCAAGAGGGTGCGAGCGAATAACGTTTAAATTGCGACAGTGCTTATTAAGTAATAAAATGATAAAATTAACTGAGAGGGCGCTGTAATCACCTGTCACTTCAACATAACCTCAAAAAAGTCAAAATATAGGTTATGTGTGTATTCACACAGAATTTTTCGAAAAGCAGCCTCATTAGTGCCAAAACATAAAACTAAATTATGACATTTTGATGTTACGACTTATTTAATATCGAAAAAGTTTACGACGTTATTAACGTGTTTTTAAAAAGCGAATACAAATCATTTGATTATTATAAACGAGAAAACGTGAGATTAACACATCGAGCGACGCAAATTCACAGATTATCGCACGGATTACAACTCCAGGTGTCAATGACATACAGTGTGTCCATGGTGGAACCTTAAAAAAGGTCGTAAAATGAAATATTTTGTATGCGAGGCATTTGGAAGTGACTTTGAAAAGTTTCGGTAGACAAAAATCGGCGGTAATGATGTTAAATGTTAATATCATCGGTGTGCACCGGTACAAGCTGGCGAACTGGCCGAAATCAACAATTCAGGTAACAGAATATCCGTACGATTTTACGGCCTTTTTATGACGTTCTTACCGCGAGCGCAGCATATTGATGCTGGCCGAGCGTAAATATTTTTTTCCGCCGTTTTACACGTCGTTGTCGCGCTGGAATCATCGAGAAGTGGAGATTATTAGTATAGTGCACGCGTGGTGGACAATAAATAAATTATGCAAAGTGCTACAGCACGCTTTACGTGTGTTTGCTTTATAATTATCTGCGCCTTTACATGCGTCTCAAATGCCCAAATTATTGCGGTTAAGAGAAGGGTTTGTTGCTTTTCCAGCGGACGGATGACTTTTACGACTTCTTCGAACTTGGATAATAAAAAAACAAAAACGTCCATTGCAGTATTGCATAATTACGTATTACCTATTCTCTTATATAGGTAATCAATTATAATTTTTGCATAAATTATGGTTTACACACTTTCCTTCATAGATTTAATTTAGGTACAACATGACTTTTGATAAACTAGCGAAAATATAAACTAGATTAGAAATGAATAAATAACGACTTACAATAAAATGAAAGCGTAATTTATTCTGTGTGCATGCAAATATAATTGCTGCTAATTAATTACCGTGGGCGATTGTAGCGAAAAACCGGTACGAATTGCATTGGACGCGCAAAATGGCCGCCGTCGCCATAGCGGTAAGGCGCGAATTAATTGTTTGCTTGTCGTGTTATTCTCCTCTCTCCGGTGTGAAACGCGATCGCGACCATGGCCGCTGGTCATTATTATAAACACTCGTGGTCCACGCGCAGCAATTAAGACTTTAAGGCACACTCCAACATCTACATCTCTAATCTTACTTAGGTAAGTACTTCAAGCACAGCGAGCGCTAACACTAACGCTCACATCACTTAACAAACACTCATTCTCATATAATTACGGTATAATGTAATTGGATTATAAACAAAAATTAAAACATTACCAAAATTACATTTTAAGGTTATAAAACCCTAATTCACACTGTTTTACAAGCGTTTTTTTACAATGTGCGGATCGGATCATTAGCCGGAACCATTTCAGAGGGTTTATGATGTTTCAAAACCCTTGAAACACGCACTAATAAGCTTTTAATTGCTCTTGCCGTAAAATTCCGACTGGATTTTTACCCAAATCGTAATAAAACTGATTTTATGTATGGTATTTTAAATTTTACGGAATAGACTAATGTCGACATGAAAACATTTGTTTGAAAAGCTGTTAACCAATAGGTAATTACGCAACGTGTTGGCAAGTGTTGTTAATTGTCAATAATTATATGCGCTAATTACTTCCAAGATAATTTGCACGTTCGGCATTGCTTTCACGATAAAACCAAGCAGCCAAAGAAATGCTAGAACCATTGAAACTTGTTGATTTCAGCAAAAGCTTCTTAATGAGTTGTGAATAATTTCGTAATCACATCAGCACCTGCGTTTACAGCTCACTTTAGCTTCGCGAGCATGCGCGCAATGCGTGAGATGCTACTTAATAATGTTATTACTTAGAAATATTACGACCGGCCTGCCTCAGCACGCTAATGAACTTCGTTTACACGGGATTATTAAATTCATTAATATTTTAAGTTATTTCAAAAGTATTCATTCGACAAAAAACAAATTTACCGCATTTTTTAAATTTTGCTGTATGTGCAAGCATTAAAATGTAGTTTAAGTTGACTTAACTTTTGACTTAGAACATGAAAAGCCCTTTCAAATGTCGTTCGGCATTGTAATCGTTGAGCATTTGTGTATTCACACCTTTCAATACCACCGGAGTGTAAAATCAGTCCCTAGTTGCTGGAGAATGACCCAAAATACACTTTAAACGCTTCTGAATTGGGGTATCTTTTCGCGGCGTGTATTCTGTATTCATGGAATTTCGACACAATGGACGCAGCCGCACAATGCCCGAAAGCGTAGAAACTGGCCCAAAAACCAACCACTCGAGATGACGTTTTATTAACTCGAGTGCCTTTTGAATCAATATTGACCGATGCGTTTAATGTGTACCGCAGGCGCTATTCAACAAATGGTTAACTTATGAAAATTGAATTGGGAACAGAGGGCGGAATCGATTGAATACAACGTGATGCGTGATTCTTAGACCACTTGACTCTGCATTCAAGGATTTAATTTTATGCTAGGATAACTTTGGAGAATTAAGTACCAGCCAGGTGCTAGAAATCAAAAATTAATCTAATAACTACGAACACCACCCACGAGGGACGGAAGGACAAATCCGGGTTGCGAAGTGAATACATGAATAGAAATAACAATATTAGGAAAAAAAGTGAGGTTATTAAAATTCCATCAGTGTGCACACAGACGAAATCTTGATCTTTTTCGGTTATTAGCATTTCGACAAACGCTTTACGCATGATTTAAGTCGACTTAACTCTTGAACAAAATTTTATTCTCATCGTGAGAACCGTCAAGTACTAGAATAATATCAAGTACTTATTTAAATTTGCAAAATTTCTACTTACTTATTTTACTAATTATATGTTTTATATTACTTATTACATTGCTAACCTGCAATATGTACTGAAAGACCGGAAATTAAAGCATAGGTATGTAATCTCTATTATTAATAAATTATACGGCACGCATCGTTAGATATTTTTCAAGTTGATGTTGAAATTTTACAACGACGCCATCTATGTTAACCTAGTACAAGTTCTATTCAATTTAAAGGTTATGTACGGAGAAAAGCCGTGCCAATTGATATTTGCAGACATCGGCGCGTTATTATTAATGTTAACCGTAATGAATTCGCCGCCTCCAGTGCTATGATAGCGTGTGCACATTTATCTCGTGTGAATGTGTGGGTAGAAACTTCTGGAGGCACACAACAACAAACCGGCCGCAACACGCTTCGACAATCAGCGCGCAAACAAAGCCAGCCACATCGATGCGTCCTGATCTATTCGAATATGTTCTCGAATGTGGAGGAATCGTGCGCCATGATGCCGTCGGCGTTTGTTAGCCGTGTTCTTCATCACGCGCAAACAATGCCGCAAATGCGTGCGCGCGCGCACACACAACAAACAATTCAGCAATAGCGACGTCGCGAACAACATGTGCGCGACAATCCGCAATCCTGCAATCCAATTTCGGACGCGCGCGCGCCTAGTTACACAAGTATAGGTATTCTTGGTTGCCTATACAGTTGAAAGTTGGTTATGTGTGTTTGTTGTTTGTTGGACGGCGCGTGTTTGGTTTTGGGCTTGTGCAAAGCGGCGGGTTTATATTGTCAGACAGGCGACAAACTGCTAACAAATGACGCTGCTTGTTCATAGCTACAGCAAATATAAACTATAGCATATAACAACAACGCGTATAAGGAAGTTGGATGTGTCTGAGGATTTATTTCAAAGCGCCATCTTGTTCTTACTAAATCATACACAATAAATGCGACGGAAAAATATTAACGGTCTGAAATCAATTGATAACTTTTGGCATTTGTAAAGTGTGATAAATTGAAAATAAATATTTGCTTTTCGAATCACTTTCACGCCAATTATCCCTCGAAAGAGGGTTGTTTACGGCTAGTTTACCGGCGTTTACGGTCTGCTGCGCGGCAATCCGATCTTACGTGTGCCTTACACGGCTACGAATTTTTGACTCTTTGTCACCTGGCTGCACATTTCGTTTCCAATTTGTTATTTTTTGATATAGTACCTTTTATGTTATATTTTTTTTAGAACATAAATTGTTTCCTCTGCAGAAATATATTATTTTTACCACTGTGTAATATAAGCTACCTGTTTTAGTTGAAAATTTTTACCGCAGATGGCGTTTTACGTAGGTATATTTTACAAGTAAAATACACATAAATAGCAAGTTTATGCAGATTGCACTCAGCATATATATAAATATTTAAAAAATCAACACCTTTCAACCGTTCGGATTTTTTTTGTTCGCTTGGTTGCGGTGGTGTTGCACGGCGACATGAATTATAGTAATCTCAGCCGATTTATGATGTCCGACGGCACGAACTCTTAGCGTTAAATTTTTCTCGACCACGCTCCACACACCGTGTTGGCTTTTCGGCCGAAAATTAAGGCGACGAAATGCATAATTTCCATCCGCTCGGCGCTCGTTTCGAAAATTATTAAAAATTATTAGTACAGGTTTTATCGACGCGCCGAGCGAGCAATGCAAAGCCATAAATAACGCATCCTTAACACCCCAAACATTGTTACTGAATAAATAAATTAAAACCGAGGCGCTGCCCCGAACACTAAGAGAAAAAGCAGAAGAAGAAAAGATCAAGATTGACTTCGTCTTTTTCATGTGTGTCTCATGAAGAGATGATAAATAAGTGGTGGTAATCTGTGTGTTTATTGACTCCGTAAAAAGTCTAAAAAATACCAGCCGAATTGAAATGAATTGATATTGGTGTGTGAGTAGTGTGTGTGTCTTTGAAAGAGGTCGTTTTAAAGTTTATTAGTATTCATATACAATTTAGCATGATATTAACTGGTCCTGAAAACGCCCGGCTTCGAGCTCTGCCCACCGGCCGAATATATTTAAGCGGGCCAACTATTATTTAAATTTAAATTGTTTTCTTAGCGCCTCGCACGCCAACCGCTGGCCCTCGGGAGAGGAATGTCTTTCGGGCGGACAGTCGAATCCTCCTCGTTGGGCCTCGTTTGCATTTTAGTGCCTTTATTACCTTCAGTGCCTTTTGTTGTTTTTTTCAGCGAGCGCCGGATTAAGGTTATTTATGACGCTCGAAAAACTGCCACGCCGGCGCTTTTTTCCCAGCGGGATGAAAAACCCCCATTGATTTTTCACCCTCTTCATTATAAAGTCAATTACCGCGTCGATATATTACAACAAACGTCAACAAATTACCAGCAATATGGCCGCGATCGCGATCTAACCTCAAATTTAAGACCGCTCAATAGCGCCGCAATTATTTCATACATGTTTATTAATGCACGTGACTCTGTTGCGCTCGCATAATTTGCGCAATAAATAACGAGCGCGCATAAAATCGTCGATTCGTAAAACGATCGCCCCTTGGAGCAATGGCGGGCGTTTGGATAAACAGTGCATAAACAATGCGCGCGCCATACTACTCAACGAACGATATTGGTAATCGTTTTAGCGCCGCGAACACCAATAACCCATCACACACATACATAACCAAAACAAGTGAAACAAACGCCAGCAACCAGTCGAGCGTGCAAACAGCAAACACTTTGCGCGCTTGTTTATTATATAACTATGTGTGTGTGTGTGTTTGGTTGCCTACTTAATGGCACAGCTGTGCGGCTTGCGCGTGATTGTGTTTGCTTGTCGGTTGTTTGTTGTTGGGTTGTTGTCCGGGTCGGAAAAGGCAACGGGGCGATGAGTTTTCTGAGTTGATTTAATATGCGAGCGCGCAACACCTAACAGTTTGTTGGCATGTTGGCGCTCTTCGATACATTTGTACGTAACTATTACCCGCAACATCGTTTCGAGCCGCGGGCATCATCATTTATCATCGACGTTTTAAAATACACATTTCGACGTATTATTATACGTAATATAAACAACCGGAATGCATGCAACCACAATCACATCATCTGGGCTTGTGTTTGCGTTGTGAACAAGAAAGAATTGAATCAATGAATTCGTAGCGGTTTACCAGCCATGAGCTATGATTAATAATTGATAATTTGCTTTGTTTCACCTGAAGAATTTAGAATTTCAAGTATTTAAGGTGTGTTTTCATAGTGGCGCCACCTAACAAATAAACACCATAATATTTACCTCAAAAATTTAATTGCAAATAACTCAAGAACTAATTAAGATAATTTATTGAAACCAGTCTTATTTTAAAGCCAATTTAACAAACTTTCCGATAATTTTTTCCAAAATTGTATACAAACTGCGTGTATGTATTTATCGAGCAATTTTAATTGATGTAATAATGTCGTCGACGATAAACTCGGCAATTTTCCACGATTTTCAATAGTGCGTCGTTAATGTCCGAGCGCGCGCATTATAATATTTCCCGATCGTTTTATTAGCCTGTAATTATGTGCGTAATATATTGATCATTAAAGCGGCCATTAAAATTAACTTACCCGCGCGCGCGCGTTTCGAGAGGACGTTCTGAGGCATAACGTAATTATGCGCCAGTCGTAAATAATCTTCAGGATCAGATCGCCGTACACGAATGCGTTTCGATGAAGAAAATGTGTGGAAAAATTACAAAAATAAATATGTTATTTAAAAATCTCATTAACACACGATTCGGATGCGTGGCGCATGGATGCGTTCGCGTATTAATTTGTATGCATCGGCGGTGTGATCAATTTGATGGCAAAGTTCTTCCTAGAACGTTCGGACGTTTAGCAATTCGACGCGTTGTGATTCATGGCGACGTGCAGGTGCTGAATAGAAAAAAACAAGCAACTAAGGTGTCTCGACGGCGCTGGTGATTTCTGTGCGGTCCCGGTTGTCATTCCCGGCACGGGCCTAGTTAACAATGGCGCCAATAATAATAAATTAAACACCCCCACTCACCACTCGAAGACGACGAGCTTTGCAATGATAAAATTATTACATTTTATATTTTTTACTTTCCGGCCAAGGTGTAGCGCTTAATTATGGAGAAAAAATAATAAAAAATTAGAATTAAAATGCTTGATATAATCATCTGTCGAAAAGGTATAAATCATGGCCGAAAACAAGCAATACAAATATTGTTTTCGAGACATGAAAAGTTAATAACCCACAAATGTATACAAGACGGAATCCAATCGAATATTGGGCGTTAATTATTGGCTTTCAACGTTAACAAACAGCTTAAATTATCGCGCCGAAAAAAATAATCACGCTAATTATAACGTTTTAAACGCAGATTAGAATTTTATATAAGTATATGTTGGGTTTAATCAATTATTACAAGAATTTATTTCTGTTTTGGTATTTTGATAAAATAAATACCCAAAATTATGTTTTTTTTTTTTAATATTTATGAAATGTATTGAACCTAACCTAATCTAACCTAACTCACGTGACAGCAAACAACAAATGCTTTAAAAAACCCTCAACATGTGGGCAAAATTCAAAAATTAAAAATTAGGAAAAATTTGTTTCTCCATTCTTTAGTTATAAATCTATTGATTTTGTTTTCTATAAGAACACACTGTATGACTTTAGGCAACTAAGAATGCAAGATATTGAAATAAACTAAGAATGGTAATTATTTTCTCGAAATAAAAATTCAAATCACAATAAATATTTTATTAGTAAGTCTAGACTTTTAGTGAGACGATCGCAGTGATGAATCTAACCGACGTCGGCGGCGTCGCATCCTCTTCCTCTTCGTCAAGAATCGAGGATGGCCTGGCGCTCGCAACATATTAGCATATCCTCGTTAAAAAGCCATTGTTTCGCGTCGCGCGCGCGCGTTATAACACATAGGAAATACACAATAAAATTTTGATACAAATTACAGCGCGGCCGTGGATCGTCCGTGGAAAATCATGTTATTGTCGTCCGCTGGCCGGCGAGCGCATGAATAACGCATGAGTGTCGCGGAATATAACAACCAGCCAGGACGCGACCCGCATTGCTAAACGCTTTTTTCCCGAAACGCAACATGAAGATTTGTTGCGGTTACAACAAGTTATTATTAGTAAGTACAACTACAACTATAACTACAACTACAGCCAACTAAATAAAATAAAATTCAAAAAAATTTAAGTATTTTTTTTTTACTTAAAAGTAAAAGTAAAATAAAGTATAAGAAATTAAATTTAACATTACCTAATCATTATCCAGTTAGAAATCAAAATTAAATTGAAAACTAAAGTTCACATACATGGCTAATGTAGGTATCATTTTCGAAATAATAATTTGTTAACGATTGATACGTGTAACACGATTATTACACGCATCGCAGACGAAATAATGAACGCAATAATGCTATCTATTAATAACAAACGCGCTCGAGCTCAACAACCGACGCTGTGTTACATGTTGAGTTCGAAATTGAATCGAATGTCGAATCGAATCCAATCGAAACGAATGCACAGTTAGAAATATTGTAATTATCGCCACGACTACACGACTTAGAAAGTTTTTATTTTATTTTCGGCGTTCGTGTTGCATGCCACGCTTGCGATAAGTATTAATTTTCGAATAATAAAAATATTTGTTTTAAAATTCAAATTTTTTTTCTGTGTTGTTTAAATTAATGAAGTTAAGCATCACCTGCAAAGACGACGTGAGCGCACAGCTTGCTGCTTGTTCAGGTAGAAGAAATAATTTGTAAACGACACCCTAGTGTCAAAAAAATAATCACGACATAATAGAACGGTCAAGTGGCCCTTCACGAAAATATCCAAAAACATGCACAACAAAAAAAATAATGAAATAGTTGTTAAAGTTTTGTCCTCGGCCAAGTCACACTTATTTTCTATACAATAACGTTTCAATGAAAATGTATTTAAGAATGAATAGCGTCGTTTTGTTGAATTTAACTTGGTTTATTCAGTTTTATGTGTACGTCGTTGTTGTTGGTTTGAGGACTTCTTCAGTTACCGATCGCACCTTGATGCGCAGCACATCATAAATCAAACGGCACACCGACGTTTTATTGTGTTGCAATGAGCGTGAGCAAATTTGCCAAACGCACGACACGCATGCTAACACAATTGCAATATTTATTGTGAAATTGTCGTTTATCGCCGTGCAGAATGCGGAAAATAAACAAATTTACCAAGCGTGAAATTATTATGATCAACATAGGATTATTTCCAGCAGTAAAACTCAATCATATATTCTTTCATGTTTTTTGATAAATGGGTAAAGTAGGTATGACATTGTTTTAAATTCAAATGAATTGAGAATAAATTCGAAATGTGAAGGTTGAGGAATTTACATTCAGAAAGCACCTTTTTTGGTAATTACAGAAAAACTATTAACGGCACAGTAACCAAACTTTGCAGATACATACGTTTAGTAGTAAATTTAGGATCGAATAGTAAAAATTTGATGTTGTTTTGATAAACGTAAAATTAGTTATAAGCAATTAAAGATGCACATTTTTAAAAAACCTCAAATTGACACTAATTGCCTTGTATTTTTTTTAATTATCACCGCTAAAACCTAAATTTTTGTTGATTGAGTATTTAATACTGAATTAATTTTATTAAAAATCATCCGAATATATTTATTAGTTTGTGAGATATTAATTAATTACTGAAATTATTTTAGTGCAAAATTAAAATCAACAATATTTCCACCATAATTTCCTTTAAAATAATCAATAGTGATTAACAACATAACAATATTTTCATTGTATGTTTTGACACCTTCCCTTACCAACAAAAATTAATCTTTTATATCTTTTACTTTCCGAGTTGAAGGCGTTTGTTTAAAAATATTCACATTTTCTCTCCTCAAGTGCTCATCTTCCAATTTGAATAATTCATAAACGATTAAATTATTAAAGCATCGCTTGCATTAAAATATGAAAATATTAAACGATATCATACGCCATCATCTCGTAAACGTTAACAACGTTAACAACGTTATTATGAGCACATCTCCACCTTCGGAGATATCCAGTGTTCCGTGTCAGGAGAGATCAAACGTCAAAACAAGAAATACCTTAATATCTTCTTAAGTCGAGAGGAAATTCAACTCGCAACTCGCTGACTCGACGTAAAGTAATTTCTCAAAGTGCATTTACATCCCAGCGCGCACCGGTTGTGAGCGAGGTGGAACGACGCCTCGATGCTGATGAACCGATCACGACTCAGCGGGGGGTGCGCGCGCGCATTCATGAATAAATACGGGGTTCGTGTTAATTTCGATCAATTACTGACCAAACAGCTACAGTTTATTCCAGACACATCTTCATCATCAAAAAAAATACATAATGCAAATAAAAACGTGATTATTTGCACACAAAATATTTCTCACAGGCGTTTGCATCTGTCAGTCACAAAAATGTTCTTAGTAAAAATTAACCTCAGCCCTGTCGGCATTAAATTTTCCAGGTATTGTGTTTGCAGCTTATGCAAATGCTACGTTTCGCGAAAAAGTTTTTGACTTTTGTATGCGGCCGACACACAAAAAGCGACGATTTTAACGATATTACAGCATTTAATAATACACGCCGTATTATTAGCTACCTGCAGAATATGCAATGTATTGACGAGGTGTCAACTCGCATGTCGTTCACATGTTTATGCAAATTACATCCTTCTTTGAAGTCGGCATCGGCGTTTTCGGAAGTTTTTTGACTTTTCAACGCTTTTCATCTGAGCGCCCGTTATTTCGAGCGAAAAATACGCACACGTAGATAATGAGCATGCGCGTGACGTGTTATTACGCGACGTGTTTCGGCAACGTTTCGCCAAAGAAAGCGTCAAAAGCTGCGGATGGAAGCAGCTTTCGAGCGGTGGCGACAATGTCGTGTGTGTGTTTTTCGCGACAGTTGCACAATCGCACCTGTAATCTTGTCGCGCTGCGCGTTAAGCACTTTATTATCTTCGCGCTGGGCTATTATTTAAATTTTTTGCCGCACAATGACGAGGGCAAGGAAGGTGGTTGTTGTACACGAATGTTGCAAACAAAACATTTGCAATGTGGGCATTTTGACCTCAAAATAGGCTTAATTTGTAAGAAAATGGAGTAATCTTCTACATCCGGTATGTGCACCAAGTTATTTATTGTGAATATTTAAAATTTAAGCTTCCGGTTTGGTAATAATTTAGGATTATTTATTTTTTCTTGGTTTTTTGTTTGTTTTGTCCTAAATAAAAGAATTTGTTTATAGAAAAATTTTGCTAAAATTTCACAAAATGTTTAACATTTATGTAATTTCTGTGATAAATAAACAATTTTTATTTAAAATTACCAAACTATCAAATAAATTACTCAAATTTTTACTTAATATTTCTATTAATATGTAAATGTTTAAGAAAACTATCAATAATTACATTTTTTTCGATTTGTTTTGTGAAATATTTTATATTCTCAACTTCTTTTACTCTTTTGTAATTTATGATAGATATATCATCTTAAATGAAGTTTTCTTTTGTTATTTTAATTCTTGTTTTGTTCTTTAATTTCGTCCGTAGTGATTGGTGATTATTTTCACAGTTTGAAAACACCTTTAACCGTTTACACGTCGCGCAGCAAGCAGAAAATTTATTTAATGAGCCAAAAAAACAATAATTCAAAGCGATTGCTATACATTCACACCGGGCTCAAGACTACCTATGCGTCGATGAACCAATAAAACTCGCTTCGCTCTCGAGTGCATTGGTATTGGTATTGGTTAGCAATAATTTATTGCCGAACGCGAAGAAGGCCAACAAATGGACAGATGCAACGGAGACTCCGTGTTCCTCAATGTTCACGAGTATATTGCTTGCGCGGTTCGTTTTGTAAACACGAAATGAAACCAAAGCAGAACCTGAAATTCTGTACGCTTCGGATGGTGAGTGTCTGGTGTTCGGAATGCCAATGATTCATGAACGATAAATATGTATGTGGTATTTGTTTTATTTTTATTTTTTCAAGTAGATATTTTAGAATAATAAATTTTTTAATGCAGAAAATTAGATTTTTATGCATAAGGACAAGAAAACACCCCAAAAGAAAGGTAATTTTTAATGGTACAATGAAAGAAATTATCTTATCAGTAGATATAATTTGTTGTGACTAAAAGGTGCGCGTTTCGAGCGCGTTCTGCTCGTAAAATAACTCGCAACGATTTAATTTACGCGTGTTCGACCATTAGGAACCGTGCAACGTACACGAGAGGACAACGTCGATAAGATAAGCGTCTCGCACCTGTACCACCGAAAAAAATTTCAAGCATTCCCAATGGTGATTCTCCAATTTAAAGATGCAGCGAAATAAAAGACAAAAGAATGTCGAAACCAGAAAACAAGAAAGTTTAACACGAAATAAAAAATCGTTGGGTCGTCTTAATTGGACGATTAACACAATCACCAGGTGTGTTGTAGGTACACAACGCTTTCTGCAAACGCAGAAAAACTCATTATAACTTAATATATTTTCTCTATCTGTTGTTTATAGATCATTTCGTTTCATATAAAATCCAGTGTGGCGAAAGGTGCGTAATTAACATTTCGTTAATTATCGTTTTAGTGAAAAGCGTCTCAAATCTGCTTCGAAATTAGATACACCTATATTATAAAACCATTAAAACGAACTCGGATCATTTAAAAAAATAAAGAATAAAAAAACACCGGCGCTTCTCTTTCTAATATTTATGTTTCCGAAATGAAAACTTCTTGAGACTATTAAAAATAGATGTGAACACATCACGCCTCTCATAAATCCTAAACTATTGTATAATGTTGAATATAACCTTAAAACATCAGTGGCGTAACAAAATTTTAATTTAATTTCGTTAAACTTTGAGTTTTTTATTGGTTACGCTAGTGATTTCAAGGTTAAGTTTGGGTGGTTTAGGCTAAACGTTGAAAAATTATTGTAGGTGTGTCCAAAGCAGTTGAAAACCTTTAATTAGTATGATATAAGTTGTTCCAAGAATCAGCCTGCTCCAAAACGCCCTTGGAACATATGCTACGACCCCAACAGGTAGAAACACTATTTTTCTTTTCATTTTTTAAAATATTAAACACAAAAATCAACAATTTAAAACATGTATAATATCTTTGTGTAATCTAATTTGAATCTCATTTAATCCGCGTCTAGCCGCTTGATATGTCCACAGTCGAGGAAGTCGAAGAGTCATTATATCATCCACTTATTCCAGCGACCGCAGGCTCACACAATCTGCGCGCCTAATCGCTTTTGAAATATTAATAATTTAATATGCTAATATTGCTAATGTGTCATGTCGGATGTGAGGCGTGTGGTTACGGGCGCGCATTTATGCGCGTTACAGTTATCCACGACGGCGCGACTCCGGTAATTAATTACTAAGCCATTCAATATGATATCGTATTTATTGCGCTGAATACATCCAGAGATCAAGCCTCAACGTGCTCAAACATGTTTTAATTAATTAGCTGGATAATTAACTGTGTTTGTTTAGATATAAAAATATACACTTACATTTTATCACAGGAGTGGAAGTTGCTGCTGTAGTGGTGAACTCGGCACACACTCTGAACGGCGTGGACTGTGAGTGTGTAGCACACAAATGTGCATCACGTGACTTTGTTACGCGTTGTCATAGCAACGGGTAACATTGCTGATGTAGTGGTGAACTTAAAACACACTCTGAACGACTGTGAGTGTGTTGCACACGTATGTGCATCACGTGACTTTGTTATGCGTTGTCATAGCAACGGCTAACATTACTGCTGTAGCTGTAGTGGTGAATTCAAAACTCACTCTGAACAACTCTGAGTGTGTAGCACAACAGCTAACATTGCTGCTGTAGTGGTGAACTTAAACCACACTCTAAACGACTGTGCGTGTGTAGTACCCGAGTGTGCATCACGTGACTTTGTTACGCGTTGCCATAGAAACGTCTAACATAGCAACCGTTGCTAGCTAATTTCACCGCGTGCGTCTATTTTTAGCATCAACGTGAAACTGAACATTTTAAAAACATAAAACTCTGCATGAAACAGTCGAACGAAACAACATGATAAAGTTGACACAGGTCAAAGATATTATAGATACGTATTGTTGATGTAGCGAGATTGTTTCCCCGCGCACGCTGCGCGCGCCGACGGGCCGAGGCGAGAATGAAGATGTCAGGAGATTTGAAGAGTTTTTAATCAAGTTTAAAATATGATAATTGTATGTAAATACGGCGTGGATCGCCGGCGCGCCAGGCGTGCGCGCGCGCTCGGCTATTAGTATAAATAAACACGATGCACGTCAAACGCAACAATGAGAACAACGACTACGGAAAATTGCTTATTAGCGTCCGGCGTTCATGCCATGACGCGCACGATGCCAACGCCTTTGAATAATCATCGTCGCGCTCTTTTCCTTCGGCGCACATAATTTAACCTTACACGGGATTAAGATTATAATATTCTTATTATGAGATATTAATACGTTATACGATAATTCAATTAAAAATAACCAGTGCAACACATATACATCTTCAGCGTAACATAGGCAACCAAAAATACATCAAAAACATCAAGTTGTAAAATAAAAGCTAAAAACATCTAAAATAACCAGTGCATAACTTCAGCCTAATAGACGCAACCCAAAATACACTAAAAAACATCAAGTTTCAAAATAAGAACTAAATCCAAATAAAAATAACCAGTGCACATCAATTCAGTCTTCAGCGTAACATACGCAACCCAAAATACACCAAAGATCATCAAGTTGCAAAAACCAAACATAAAAATAAAAACCAAATCGCGGGTGTTTAATGAAGATGAAAAGATACACCTTTCGAATTGATATAGCACTTGATTTATAATTAAATATACAGTGTGTTGTGTAAATGCTTAAAACCAATAATAAAATGTATCTACCTGTAGGTGAGGCTTGAACATGGGTATAAAAATCAATGCAGCTCGGATGTGATCTCTGGTCATCTCGTGCAACGCGCCGAAGAGTTGTTGGTTGGGTCCTCGGCTTGCGATCGAGCGTGCAGCTTGTTAGCGCGGCACCCATCACCCGGAGATGGTTTATTACCTGCTGTTCCGTGGCTAACCAATTATACAGTGTCTCTTCTGACAGGTTTAATGTTAATATACACAAAAGTGGTTTGTTAATATGTAATAGCCCGCTTCGTTCAGCTATTTAGCCGGTTTAAACCAACTAAGGTTCAAATTTTCCAGAACCGGACTCAAAATATTAAAATTTTAAACTTAAATGTTAATATTTTAATGTTAACAATAAAAAACAAAGAAAAATTCAGTTGAAAACGTGTTAAATTAGTAAATATTTGAAAATTTATAATTTTTTATTAGTTTTTTGTTTATTATTCATTTGCTTGTTGGTTTCTTTCATTTCAGCATGAAATATTTGACGTGAATGCAGCAGGAGGCCGGTCCACTTTATTACCACGCGAAATTTGTTTGTAAATTTTTATTTTTTGCTCCTGATGCGGTTTTTTTTAAACTTAACCTCATTGTTTGGCTATATTTGCCTAGCTGTCAGTCATAATCAGTTAATTACCATCGGTGTGCGACGTGACTCGTGCACAAAATACGAAAATTATTAATTAATCCAAACTCGCGCGCTGTCAATAATGCGCATACGTAATGGCACAATGGCGAATCGCGCCACGTCACGTTATTTAAATTACGTTATTACGTTTACGTCGCGCTTAAACAGATAGCCGGCGACGCCGAGCGCACTTATCTTAATGCATCCATCTTGATATGAAGGCTGATGCGGAATAATTAAATGAATCACAGCGTAATCTTAAAATTGTTGATAAAATAAACTTCACGATCAAATTACTCGTGTTCGGCGTTTATTTTTAACGTGATGGGCGCGCGTTGTTCGAGAAATTGCGCTCGATTTGTTATTCTAAATAAAGTCATTTTGCGCCCAAACACAGCCATCGCATAATTATGCCAACAATGGTTGTCGTCAGCGCGGGTTTATTACATTGTGTTATTTTTGGTTTGCAATGCGATATTAAAATAATCGAACAATGAGCTATCAAGCACGAAACTATGTTTAATAATTTCGGCTTAAAAGTTATGACCAAAAATTGAAAATATCAATATTTTCCCATCGCTCAGATGCATATTTAGTCAGTGGGCGAAAAACTATTGTGTACAATTCGCATTTGAAATTCATTTTGGTCGCGTAAAACATTCGGATTTATGATGCAGCGAGGTCCGGAAAGCTCGATTTCACCTTGTGTGCTTATGGAAACAGATCTTTCACTCTGTTCCCGCGATACTCGCGCATTTGGCTCGAACAAATCGCACAATTCCTACCGACATCTCTCATTCCTCATTCGTCCGTGTGGTGCGCTTTATGGAAATCGTCGATGTGTGCGCGCGCGCATTGTGCGATTTCTGATTTGCATGTGCAAGGTGGTTGAATGCGTATATATTTCTATAGCCATGCGAGTATGCGATATGCGCTCCGGTGTGTTTTATTTAATTGCGCTTTATGGACGCGACAATTGAACCATCAACTCGTTTCAATCAGATATTATTTCAGCGTTCGCGCGGCGTGACATCGCGATTGTATAAATTTCTCTCCTTCGCTGCAACCACAGCCGCACCACTTGGTTATTGCTATATTATATTCTCGCCAGCGCATTCTCTGTAATTCGATATCTCGGGAAACTTTAATTAACATAACCTAAACTATACATAGGCAACTCAAAACACACCAAACGCAAGGTGGCGTTATCTATATATATAAAATTTACGTGTCACAGTGTTTGTTTCCATACTCCTCCGAAACGGCTTTACCGATTTTTACCAAATTTTATATGCGTATTCAGTAGGTCTGAGAATCGGCTAACATCTATTTTTCATACCCCTAAGTGATAAGGGTTGTTCACCCTTAACTTTTTTTTAAATTTTTGGACAAATTCTTTTGTTTTTATTTTTTTTTATAATGTGGAATTAAAAAATACATACAACCCTAAATTTTTAGTTTTTTATCACCAACCCCTATTTCTTTATAGCCACTTTAGTAATTTAATCATTTTTCATCCCGCTCAAAGAAAATTTTTATATGCGTATTCAGTAGGTCTGAGAATCGGTAACTTCATATCTCTAAGTGATAAGGGTTGTTCACCCTTAATTTTTTTTAAATTTTGGTCGAAATTTTTTGTTTTTGTTCTTTTAATGTGGCATTAAAATATACATACCACCCTAAATTTTTGGTTTCTTATCACCAACCCCTATTTTTTATAATAGGTAAGTAAGTTACTTTTTGTCTACACTAAAATTTATCTAGAAACTAGAAATAATTTATATGGCAAAACAACGTTTGCCCGGTTAACTAGTTTAATATAAAAATAAATCGCAAAATTATTTAAAAATTACAAAACATGAAATTCAACTTTATAATATCACAAATCTATAAAATATATAAAAAAAGTTAGTTACACAACTTATAACTCAAGAACAACTGCACAGATTTTGATAATCAATTATTTCTTGCATATGAATCCTTCTCCAATAGCAGAATATGTACTAAAATATTTGAAATGGAGAATTAAAAGGTATTAAATCAATAATATAAAAATAAATCGCCAAATATGTTGGTAAGCGTATAACTCAACAACGCCTAAACCAATTTGGCCAAGTATTTTTTTAAAATGTTTGTTAAAGTCCCAGGATGGTTTTTACAGCGAGAAAAATTCGAATAATTGCCGTGTAAACCCTAAAACAGTCCTTTTCTATAGGATAAAAGTTGGCATTGGGATTCAATCATAGTTATAGTTAAATAGTTGAATCCGAGATGGCGCGCTGAAGTGCATTATTAGCAATTCTTAATTTAATTAATTTCTTTAAAATAAAATTGCGCATCTTATTGATAGAATTAACACATACTATGTCTAGAACAAGAGAGTAAAAACAAATTACATTTTTATTAAACACTACCATGACAAAGTCGCAGCCAAAAGCTAGTATAAGCATAAAATTAATTTATCTATCCGTATTGTATGCATTTTTGTTATTTTGATTTTTATTTTTATTCTCTGAGAAGATTCGAATGCCCGTGGGTAGATCGTATCGCGTCTGCGCGCTCGCCGGTTCCCAATGGAGGTGTCGCCTCCCGTCGCGCGCCATTCAGCTGTTATAAACAGGCTACCAGCTCCCTCGATATATTAGATTACCTCGACAATATTTAATAATGATTAGGCTCATTCACGACCTCCACAGACCCATAGACCCAGCGCGTCTCGCTGCTATATATGAAGATATCTTATTATTATCCAGAATATATTCTCAAACATGTTTATACCTGCCTGGGCACCATCATTCATCATGACTTTTACACGTTTTACAATATTTCACGCGTTTATCTAAACACAACCGAGTAAAAGACTTGAAAGTTTCGAAATTTGTTAAGTCACGTCATAAAATTACAAGTTAATTAATTAAGTGACCATTTTAGGTTATGATTAGTATTGCCATGTATGCATAACCTCACTTATGTCAACTTATATTCTGAAATTGAATGCGTTCATTATAATGTTATTCAATTATGTGTGATGGAAATAAAAAAAAATCAGTGTCAAAACATGAATGAAGGAAAATTGATGGTAGCACTGAATAAATACGACGAACAAAGCGTTTGTTCTGATTTCGCCTTGACTTTGATGATGATGATGTTTATAGATTGCTTATAAAGTGTGTTTTGATGGCTTGAAGGTGTGATGATGTTGCACATTATTATTGATATGTAATTAAATAATCAAGTTGCATTTACATAATTTCAAATGATTTCAATAAATTAACAATTAAATCAGCAAATTATATTAAATACTTCTTTATTTTGATGTATGTAGTTTAAATAAAATTGCAAAACAAATTAAGTCATTTTTTAATTATAATTGTGTGTTGAAAGTTGTACAAGTTTAATTTGATATAACTTTGTTAATTAAAGTCACTGGGAATTGATTATGAGGCAATTAAAAAGGAAATTTATTAGTGTATAAATCACGTGAAGGAGAAATGTGTAGGTATTGTTGTTTTTAAATGGTTTGTGAAAATGCCAAAGTTGTTTTGAGCTTAAAAGTGGGAAATGCTGTTTTGTTAACTTCGTCGCATGATAGGGGAAGGTAGCCTAATTTGGACCAGCGCCTAAGTTGGACCACCACGATATCCGCGGACTGTTGAAGTTTGTGCAAAAATAGACTGGCCCCTCGTTTTACTCGTATTTATAAACAATTAATGCAACTATTTGGGTTAAAACTTGCCGCGTGCTTTCGTCGTGACAACAACTTCGTGTATCATTGATAATCAAATCTATTATAACGACGTAAGTGCAAGAGCTGTCAAGCCGTTTAAACGTTAGTTTTACTGATTATTATATTATCATCAGAAAGCTTCTTTATTTACCTATAATTTATAGTATTAATTTTGAGAGGTTATGTTATATTAAGATTGTCGTTGATCATTAAATATAAATTCTTCAAGTTGCCCAAGTTGGACCGAAGACAGGCACCGGGGTTTTAACAGGGAAAACGTATATCATTTTTTCGACCTCCTAGAAAAGCTTGTGGACGAGCACAAATCTTCGAAATGATCCACTGTATGAAATGCCGCACTTTGGTTTATACAAAATGTACTTGTGTTTCTGCTAAAACTAAAATTTACTATTGTGTCAATTGCCGTTAAAAAAGCATGGTCCAATTTAGGAAACCGCGCGGTCCAATTTAGGAAACCGGTTTCTTAATTTGGACCAAAAACACAATTTTTTTAAATTGAAATTTGAGGGGTATAAATATAATTTTTACTTAAACCAAAAATATCATTTTGTTGGTAAGCCTTGTGAGTTACTTTTCCGCTACTTAATTTTTATTGACAGTTTATATGTGGCTCTATAAATCAAAAAATATAAAAATGGTCCAAATATGGCTACTCTCCCCTAACTTAGGTATTTTTCAGCATATCAGGTGAATTGAGGTAGCATTTAAAAGGCAATTTATTAAAGATTAATCATGTTTTAAGAACAATAGCTTGTCGATTGTAATTTAAATTTTATTGTGAAAAATGTAAAATTTTAGGTATGAGATGAAAATCGCCATAACTCAGGTGCTATTTGAGAAAAATAAATTATTCTTTTTTTATTATGTAGATATTTTGTTAAAATATATATTGTATATATAAAATATTTATAATTTATGTTAATTCTAATGAAAAAAATTGTTTTTAGGTCAAAAATCAATACTTTTGTTCTGTTAGTTTTGACGCATGATAACTCAGGTATTTCTCAACATATCAGCTTGAATAAGATATCATTCTAAAGACAATTTCCTTAAGATTAATCGTATTTTAAGAACAATAGCTTATAAATTATAATTTGAATTTTATAGTAAAAAAAAAGTAAAATTTCAGATTTTACAGAAAAAAATCATCATAACTCCGATTAAATTTAAGAAAAATAAATAATTTGACTTAAGTGCATAAATAATTATCTAAAATATAATTTTTTTATTCTAAATGTTCTTAATTTAGGTAAATGCAAGCGCAAAAATGTATTTTGAGGTTAAAAATCAACACTTTTGTTTTGTTAACTTTACCGCATGATAACTCCGGTATTTCTCGTCGTATCACGTTGAATGAGCTATCATTTAAATGGCAATTTGTTAAAGATTAATCACATTTTACGAACAATAGCGTGTAGCTTGTAATTTAAGATTGATTGAGAAATAAGTAAAATTTGGTGCAACCACGATGAAAATACATACGTAAGTACTTTAAATATTTTTATAATATTATATTATATTATATTGTAGGGGAAAGTAGCCATATTTGGACCATTTTTATATTTTTTGATTTATAGAGCCACATATAAACTGTCAATAAAAATTAAGTAGCGGAAAAGTAACTCACAAGGCTTACCAACAAAATGATATTTTTGATTTAAGTAAAAATTATATTTATACCCCTCAAATTTCAATTTAAAAAAATTGTGTTTTTGGTCCAAATTAAGAAACCGGTTTCCTAAATTGGACCGCGCGGTTTCCTAAATTGGACCATGCTTTTTTAACGGCAATTGACACAATAGTAAATTTTAGTTTTAGCAGTAACACAAGCACATTTTGTATAAACCAAAGTGCGGCATTTCATTCAGTGGATCATTTCGAAGATTTGTGCTCGTCCACAAGCTTTTCTAGGAGGTCGAAAAAATGATATACGTTTTCCCTGTTAAAACCCCGGTGCCTGTCTACGGTCCAACTTCGGCAACTTGAAGAATTTATATTTAATGATCAACGACAATCTTAATATAACATAACCTCTCAAAATTAATACTATAAATTATAGATAAATAAAGAAACTTTCTGATGATAAAATAATAATCGGTAAAACTAACGTTTTAACGGCTTGACAGCTCTTGCACTTACGTCGTTATAATAGATTTGATAATCAATGATACACGAAGTTGTTATTACGACGCACACACGCGGCAAGTTTTAACCCAAATAGTTGCATCAATTGTTTATAAATACGAGTAAAACAAGGGGCCAGTCAATTTTTGCATAAACTTCAACAGTCCGCGGATATCGTGGTGGTCCAACTTAGGTGCTGGTCCAAATTATGCTACCTTCCCCTATTATATTACATTATACTTACCTGTAATAAAATATGTTATTTATATTATTAATGTTAAGAATTTATTAATATGTCTCAGTAAAATTAAAAAAATATTTGAAGCTAATGTAATTTCTTATTAAAATTACGCAATTTAAAAATTATGTAGTAGCCATGTAGACCTTACACGACCTACACGAATCAATGACAAATAGTCATGCTTAGTGCTACCGTGCATAATCCACGATAATGCACTCAATCAAATATTCAAAGCGCGTTTTGTGCGACGCACACACGCAGGAGTCGCAGGAGTCGCACAGTCGCGCACATGACCAGCCATATTCCACACACAAAGCCGGCTCTCTTCCTCGTACACTTTACGATTATTATTATTATTACTATTACTATTATTACTTAGATATGAAAGTCCGCGTTATAATGTAATAGACTTCTATAGTCAGTGTGAAAGATTGAGTGTCGCCAACGCGACTCGACTCGTTTGCTTGATTCGCCGAATGACGGATGGCAGAAAGGTGGAGAGGTTAGGTTGCGCCGGGGTTCGATAACCATCACGCGGAATTACAAATTAAGATATTTCTAGCTTCTTACGTTTCAATTTGTCAAATGGAAATATATGCAACCGCACATACACCCCGCACACACGGTACTACAGCGCCCTCACACGGCGTTAAGTTAAATTTTGTTTTGACGTTTTATTTTGTCATAGAAATATATATGCAACCACACTTACACACAGCGTCGTGACACGACACAACTTTGTTCCAAGCTAAATATTTCTATATTTTAATTTGTCGTTTAAATTAGTATATGCAACCACACATAGGTATGAGTACACATCGCGCCGTGACACAGCACAATTGTGTTTCAATTTAAATTTGAAGATTTTACAATCGTGCCTGTTCGGATGTAGTTAACCAAAACCAATAAACACCTCCGTGATTGTTCGTGCGCTGAACTTTCGTGTGCTTTCGATTCGAAAAAGGTCTTGACCTCTTCATTACGTCGCCGTGCGCGCAGTGCGCGTGCGCGTGCTGAGATGGTTAGGATTTTATTGTTTTCCTCGCGCCTCTCGACCAGCGCGCGAGTCTGTGACAATGATTTTTGATTTATGGGCGCAGCAACCAGCGCTGCGGCCAATTAAAATGTTACATTAACTATATATTGCCGGCTAAATCGTATAGGCGAAAACGATAAGCGCTGAATGCAAATTGGCGAGTAATTTTATAACTTCCAGCGAATACAAACACACAATATACGCTGTGTTCGCAGAACACACACGACAAGCCACACCAGCGCATGCGTACCCCCACTGCTCGCAATTAACAAACACCGTGTATATTTTAGGCAATTTGAAAAGAAACACGTACAAAACGATTTGTTTCGTGAGGTAATGGCGCGACTCGATTGGAGAGCGACGACGCCCGTCCATTGGATAATTGTTTTAATATCCTTTTGTTCGTTCGTGCCGTGAGCGATCGGATCGATTACACGCGCCCGCGATGCGACGCCGCATTAGGCGCGTATAAATAACCAGCGCGCGCCCGCAGAGTGCGAAAATAAACGCGAACACCTCCCGCGCGCCGCCCCCACCCGCCTAACCCCACTCGCGGGGCTCTCGGGGGCCCTGAGAAACGCGACGCGGCCATAAATTCACTTCCAATTCGTGCAATTAATTTCGATTTGCGGCGCAATGATTGTATTACCTTTTGCCTCTTGCTCGATTTGCGCGCAAATTCAAAACTTCAATTGCGGTTGACAACTTTCAAAACAAACCACCGACTTTTATATATTATACAATAAATTCCTGGAATTGTAATAGAGACCGTGTTGGTAATATTACGCCTTGGACGTACCATTAATTCGGATTGTTTAATTTACATACACTTAGATATTTCAAACTTTTATTACGATTCAAGCAAATTATACGGGGTGTTTAATTTTACCACAAAATAATTTTATTTTTTAGCTTTAAATTTTGCATCAACTATCAAATGATTAAATAGATAATATTGTTGGTTATGTCAATAAAAACATTAAATTTTACCCATAAAATTGCAAATTTTTAATTTTTAACAAAAAATTAAAAATCATTTACTATGGATTATTTGCTATCACCCTGTATAAATTTTCCTCAAAAAGATGAAAGGTGTCCATGTAATAAAAATCAAATTTTAACTCTCCGAAAATAAATACGTAAAATGTTTACATTTGGCTGGCGTGAAAATTTATGCGTTTTTTATTGATGTAAATTCCCGATTAAATCGAAATTAAATATTTTAATGCGCTATCTCGCTCGGCCGGTGAGAGGATGCTGCGCGAGTGTGGGTTTTGTTAGCTGGGGACCGCCGCCCAGCGGGCGGCATACAAAATATTGCGCTCGGGGTAGATGCAAGCGCAGAGATAAAACCCCGAAGGGACGTCATACGTGGACATACATTACGGTTTAACTTGACAATATTATTTGTTCGATGTGGCATTATGGCGTCCACGCTAAACACTTCCACTACTTTTATTAAAAAAAAAATTAATTTTTGACTTCCCAGGCGAAATAAACACAAAAAAATATTAAAACGCGATAATTTTCAAGTAGCTAAATAACACTGAAAATGTTAACGAGCAATTATCGCTAATTAAGTGCGCATAAAACGTGCGCAGCGCGCAAAAAAGCCGGCGTGATGCGTCTCGTTACGTATATGTTCACCTCTCATGGTTCTCCTCCATGAAGAAGAAGAAGTCCGAGGTGAGTCCGCGCGCGCGACCAGCAGGCGGCCAGCCTAACGAACTCCTGCTGTTTTTTAAACAGCTGTCGCTATGGAAACTCGACATCTTCATCAGACTGTGGCAGGGGAATTATAAATAAGACCCACAAGCCTCACACTCGCGCCAACCGCACGAGAATGGAAATCATGCGCGATGCGCGAGCTTGCAATGTACCAACGAGTTGATTCTTGATTCTTGATTTCGTGTTCGGTGCGCTTGTTTGCTTGTTCACTTTAACACTTCTGCAGCGCGCAGTGCTGGACCAGTGGAGCACATATTGGTGATACTGCCTTGGGTGCCTCTACGCCTTCGCGCGTAGGTATTAATCCTTGTGCGTTGTGTTATATTGCTTGTTAAATTTTTCAGAGATTCGGCGGATGCGGCGGGAATGTGTGCGCGTGGGTCGTACACCTCTATCCGTTTCCATCTGGATGTGCATTGGTACTGCACCTTTGGGTATAAACGGATTATACGTGCAGAAAACATCACTTTTAGCACTTGAAACGTAAAAATATTTTTTATTGAATTTCGATGTTTTTGTCTGAAGTAAGCTTTGAATTGAGGTTAAATTATGACATTATTCAATTTTGACATTTGGCAGTTGACATATCTGTCAATCTATATGAAATTAAATCTCAAAATCTGTTTGTAAGCGCATAACTCAACAACGCCTAAACCAATTTGGCCAATTCTTTTCTGAAAATGTTTGTCAAAGTCCAAGGATGGTTTTACGGCGAGAAAAATTGGAATAATTGCCGGAAAACCCTAAAGACAACCTTTCTCTATAGGATAAAAGTTGACATTAAGATTCAATCATAGTTATAGTTAAATAGTTGAATCCGAGATGGCGCGCTGAAGTGCATTAATAGCAATTCTTTATATAATTAATTTCTTTTAAATAAAATTGCGAATCTTATTGATAGAATTGACACATACGTCTAGAGCACGAGAGTAAAAGCAAATTACATTTTTATTAAACACTACCAGCACGAAGTTGCGGACAAAAGCTAGTTTTAAATTAATAAGCAAAAAACACAACTTTTTTTCAATTAAAATGCAAAAGCAAGTATTTTGAATGGAAAACCATATTAATTATCAAAAATTTAGATTTTTCACTTTCATTTTTACTAAAATTTTCGTTTTAAAACGTTCCTATAAATGAAAAACATTAAAAACATGTTAAAATTGATTTTTTACTTACATTTTTAGGTTTTTAGCAAAAACAAGCTTTGAATTGAGGTTAAATCATGATATACTTTAACTTTTTGACATTTGACAGTTGACTTTCCTGTTTGCCTTGACAGTAATCACGGCAAACACGCGAAAAACACAATATTTTAACACCTAATAAGGTAAATAAGGTAATTTGTCCTTTTTTGATAATGAAATGAAGAAAAGCAACGCGAAAATGTTTAGGAATTTCTTTAATTAATATTGTTGCGTCTGGGAGGTCGAACGAAGACTTTACTCTGGGCCGCAATTATTAACTTAGACCAGCAAAGCGGCGGTGATCGATAGTGCTCAAGTGTCATTTGCATTTGCAGCGTGAAATTAGCATCGGCGTGTTTTCGCATGCGCGCAGCGTAATAAAGATCCCGAACGCAATTTCACTCCCAGCATCGACGCAGATTAAATAATGATTGCGAATTATTGTTTTAATAACTCATATGGCACGTGACGAATCGCCACTGAAATAGAATTTCCAATCAAACTGTTTAGGAAATTGATCTTTTTATGCATTAGCGCATTAGTCAAAAGTGCAAAAAGTTGCCTACAAATCGAATTAAAAGAATTTAAATGGCGATTGTATTCGATACAATTAACCATAATTAACAATGGCATCATAATGCGGAATAAATATCGTTAATTTGCATTCAATTTCATCATTTTACGATTATATTGTCGTTTAATTTAAGCAAATATTTTCGCATTAGTCAAATGTCATCGTAAACAACACAGAATCATTAATAAATTAATTATCTAGTGCTTAATTAAAAATCTGGAACATATTTATTCTAAATTACGTCATAGATTAGGTTATATTACAATCTAACCTCAATTTAATCTAATTTTACAAAAATTCAATTTTCATATATTTTTAGTTCCTTTACATTTATAAAAATTAAGTTTTTCATATTGTCAATGTATTGAGTTGCTGTACATAAAGCGAACATAGCAAATATTTATTAAAACCTGCTTTTGCCTGCGACTCCAGAACGGTAGGTAGTATTTAATAAAAATGTAATTTGTTTTTACTCTCTTGTTCTAGACATAGTAGGTATGTGTGAAATCTATCAATAAGATTCGCAATTTTATTTTAAAGAAATTAATTATATAAAGAATTGCTAATAATGCACTTCCACGCGCCATCTCGGATTCAACTATTTAACTATAACTATGATTGAATCTCAATGCCAACTTTTATCTTATAGAAAAGGGCGGCCTTTAGGGTTTTCCCGACAATTATTCGAATTTTTCTTGTGTTAAAAACCACCCTTGGACTTTAAGGAACATTTTACAAAAAGAATTGGCCAAATTGGTCTAGGCGTTATTGAGTTATGCGCTTACCAACAAATTTTGCGATTCAAAATTTCAAAAAATTGAGAATAAAATCAATTTTGTTGATAAATGACAGATGTTTAACAAAATTATAATTAAAAAAATTCTTTAAATATAAACATTTATTCGTTTTTAATAACAAAAGTAAATAAAATCTACTAAATATTTAATTTAACGCGACATTTATTGATAAAAAATGTACAAAACTTACCTTGACTAGTTTCTATATCAAAATATATCAAGATACATTTACAATGTGTATCCAACAGCAATTTACAAGCAATAATTCCATCGCAGTTATATAGCTCGACGCGGGAATCCGACAGGGGTGTAAATCGGCGTGATTCGTGCACGGCAGTAAACATAAATTTCGGGCGCAGCGCTGGTGTTTTGCGCTCATTTGCGCGCGCACTCTACACATCTCATCGCGCATCTCACGCACGAATACAAAACGCGCACGTTATCTTGATGCTGATTCCCGTCAATGAGCTGCGAATTGAGTGCAGCGGTTCAATGCAGGCGCGACGGTGCTGCCACCACCACGCAAACGTGTTTATGATTTGTATGATCCACGCGCAACGCAGCATTCAATTTGAGTTTCGAGTGTGGGTTTATTTTATTTGCATTACGCGCATAAATATGAATAAATCGAGTGTACGAGTATGCCTATATGAGGTGAGTGTAAGTAAGCGCCGATACGATTTTGTAACAATTCAACGCTAATTATATAGATTTTAAAGGATTAATTTACGATTCACGATTAATTTCGCCCCGAATTGTAGCTACACGAATTGTAACTTGATATTTACATGCAAACACAAGTTTATCCCTCTTGAAATGTTTGAATGTGTAAATTATACAGGGTGATAATACCAAAAACGTGTATTTTTTGTATTTTTACGTAATTTTGATGGTTAAGTTACACTTTGTAGGTTTTGTAAGCTGTAAAAGAAAAGATTTTGACTTGATGGTTGACATGTTGTTGTCTTGTTGAAATCGTTTAGTATGGCGGTGGTGGTTTGGTTGGGTTGGTGCACCGAAATAAAATCCTGAATCGGCCATAAAACGTCTACATTATTCAAATTCGAATCGGGCAGTCGCATTTACACACAATTTGTTCGCGTATTACAAGCGCTCGTCGAGATTGCGGCGATAAGCCGCGATACGAAACGATTCTTAACGATATTACTGAAACAGAAATGCTATACCATGCCAACAATCCAGTTTATGAAAACGACACAAAACGAATAATGTGGATGTGCATCGGGTATATTTTAAGTTAATTAATTGTTTGTTTTATTTTTTCAATTTTAAGTTTAAAATAATTTTTAATGTAGGGGAAGGTAGCCTAAGTTGGACCAGTGCCTAAGTTGGACCACCACGATATCCGCGAACTGTGGAAGTTTTTGCAAAAATAGACAGGCCCCTTGTTTTACTCGTATTTATAAACAATTGATGCAACTATTTGAGTTAAAACTTGCCGCGTGCTTTGGTCGTGACAACAACTTTGTGTATTCTTGATTATCAAATCTATTATAACGACGTAAGTGCATAAGGTGTCAAGCTGTTTAAACGTTAGATTTCACAATTATTATTATATCATCAGAAAGCTTATTTATTTATCTATAATTTATAGTATTAATTTGGAGAGGTTTTGTTATATTAAGATTGTTGTTGATCATTATATATAAATTCTTCAAGTTGCCCAAGTTGGACCGAAGACAGGCACCGGGGTTTTAACTGGGAAAACGTATATCATTTTTTCGACCTCCTAGAAAAGCTTGTGGACGAGCACAAATTTTCGAAATGATGCAGTGTATGAAATGCCGCACTTTGGTTTATACAAAATGTGCTTGTGTTAGTGCTAAAACTAAAATTTACTATTGTGTCAATTGCCGTTAAAAAAGCATGGTCCAATTTAGGAAACCGCGCAGTCCAATTTAGGAAACCGGTTTCTTAATTTGGACCAAAAACACAATTTTTTTAAATTGAAATTTCAGGGGTATAAATATAATTTTTACTTAAATCATAAATATCATTTTGTAGGTAAGCCATGTGAGTTACTTTTCCGCTACTTAATTTTTATTGAGAGTTTATATGTGGCTCTATAAATCAAAAAATATAAAAATGGTCCAAATATGGCTACTTTCCCCTATTGAGTTGCGATATATTTACCGAACAGAAATTTTTTTATTGGAATATAATAAAAATGATATTAAATAGAATAATCTTGTGTTTAAATTTATAAAAATTAATTTTTGCTAATTGCCTATGTGTTGAGTTGAGGTACAAAAACTGAACATAGGAGATTTTTATAGGAATTTGCAATACAATTCAAAAAAAGAAATAAAATAATTGTTTTCTCAGATTTATATCAAAATAAAACAAGTGCCCATGTATTGAGTTGCCATTCAAGTATCGAACATACTAAAATTTATATTGGAACTAGTTTTTGCCCGCGACTTTGTCTTGGTAGTGTTTAATAAAAATGTAATTCGTTTTTACTCTCTTGTTCTAGACATAGTATGTGTCAATTCTATCAATAAGATTTGCAATTTTATTTTAAACAAATTAATTATATAAATAATTGCTAATAATGCACTTCAGCGCGCCAACTTGGATTCAAATATTTAACTATAACTATGATTGAATCTCATTGCCAATTTTTATCCTGTAGAAAAGGGCTGCCTTTAGGGTTTTCCCGGCAATTATTCGATTTTTTCTCGCCGTAAAAACCATCCTTGGACTTTACCGAGCATTTAAAAAAAATAATTGGCCAAATTGGTCTAGGCGTTGTTAAGTTATGCGCTTACCAACAGATTTTGCGATTCATTTTTAAAATATAGATTTGCAATAAAAATGTCGAAAAATACAATAAAATAAAAAATAAATTATTGTTTTGTTGCGCTTACAAAATCAACTTTTCCATAATTACCAATGTGTTGACTTGCCGTATAAGTACCGAACATAGCAGATTTCTATTAGAATCCACAATAAAAGCACAAAAAAAAATACAAAATAAAAATAAAATCACCACACTATTACGATAAACATATAATTCTTCATTGTTAACTCCTTCTATTGTTAACAAATCACCTAAGCAATAATTAAACTAGTAATAACTCATAAAATTCATACGTAAAAGGAAGTCAGAATTAAACAAACACTTCCATAGCTAATCGAATAAAACATTTTCGACTTTCATCAGAGCATGAATCAATGAATCATTAACTTTGTGTATTTTTTTCCATCGCATATACACATCTCAACAAATTCGTTTGCACCGCGCACTGTAATTAATAGATGCTTGATTCGATTGCCTAAGGTTGGCCAGGATGAGATTGCTCAACAGTGCGTACGCACGTGTTTGTGCTTTTGTGCCTGTGTGTGTATATGTGTATGCGCTAGGAAATAAAACGATTTAAAAGCCATTTGTTTTATTGGCTCGTTTCTCATCGTGGTGTGCGCGCGCGCACGCCGTGGTGTGCGCTGGTGTGTTGCGCACGTCCGTACGTTTTAAGCGATTATCAATCATTCCGATTTACACCCAGGAGATAATAAATAAATTCATTTGTGTGCGTGCCGGCGTAATCACCGGTTTCGATAAATAAATATTTTTATTTCGACCTTTAATATACGTAAGTATTTATTGATTGACAATAACGATAAACCCGGATGAAATATGAAGCATCATCATTGTTGCCAATGTGATTTTTTCGCCCATATATAAAAATTAAATTAAATTTATTTCGAAATCGATTAGAAAACAAACACAATACGCCCACGCACTAATATCAATTGAAGTAATATTGAATCAATATTGTAATATGACTAAAACTAATTAACACCGTGAATGTGTAGGATGCAAATAATAAAACCGATTGGAATGGAAAATGGATGCCATTTAATTGGTACCATTTCGAATTGTGGATCGTTACTCAAACACGATGAATATTCCAATACGAAAAAGTGCCTGAGGTGGTTTTAGTCGTTTTCTACACGCCACAGCATCCCATTCTTGTTTTACATGTGCGCTGCGAGTTTAATTGTTATGGATCAGTAATTAAACAAATAAATTACTAAACGGTGCGCGCGTCGTCCGGGCGCGCGGTTATTAATGATCGGAGCACGGGACGACGGTTGCGCGCAACGTGGTGATTATGTAATTATCAGTTAGTTTTAATCTCTGGGTTAAGCAAACCTTTCAGAGCGCTCAACAAATTACTCACAGGAACACACCCCTTTTCGGCTCTCACTCAAGACTCTCTTAATGCCACGAAACAAAAAATACTTAAAAAAAAAAACAAAAACTTTCTTTCACAGTATTTCAACTTGCTTAAATCGAGTTTAATTACGAGTAATTTTATTTTTTGTGGTTAGAATTACAAACAAAGAAATTATAAGCAAGTTAATTATTAATTTTTTTTCCTGTGTTTCTTTATCTCAACGGGTTTCTGTTACTACTTACTGAGTGTTACTAATGCGAGTTGCTAATGGAAATTAAAATATTTCCGCTTCCGTTTTTGTGTGGCGACGGGAAGTTGTGCGTAATTATTGGTTACGTGCATAATTATCAAATACTCGCCTCAATTCATTCAAAACAAAGAAATATATTTTTGACTAATGTCTTAATGATCTCTGATAGCTTAATGTTGCAGCAAACAAAAAGAAGTGATACTTACGCCGGAGAGATTGAAGAGTCGTTTACGGCGCTTATGGGTCAATTAAGTGATAAAAATCGACTAAGTGCGAAAGGCATTAAAACTCGCCCTGCCGCGAGACCAGCGAGAAAATGATGAAATTAAAAAATAAAGAAGCGATTTATACGCTCGCTGCGCCTTTATCTGGCGCGCCGTGGTAATACATGATATTTTCCGCTTCTTGGGATTCTCGCGCGCGCGGCCGCTTGATGAGCGCATCAAGAGGCGCGCCGTGTGGCTCTAATTACAATGAGCCGTCAACGCGCGCGCATCGCCTCGTCATCATCGCCGCGCGCTGGATGGAAACCGGCTAATAGCGTAATGGTGGCGCATCAAGCGGCGAACAACGCACAGCACACTTACCAACACATTGATGATCGTGAAAGCGAGCAGCGAACACGCCTTTGTTCACGATTATGATGTGATAACTACTTCCTACAATCACGAATCAAGTCATCAAAACTTAATTTTCACATCGTTGCACGCTAAATGTCATTTTCGGCGCAAACCATCTCGAAATATTCAATCAGCGCCCTCTACTGTTTACCCCGGTAAGCTTACAACTACCACAGTCTGCTACGGTACGTTTTGAGGTTAGGATACGTATTCACAAGTGTAGTGTAGTTGTGTAGAGTGTACCTACGTTTGCAGTCTTCCACTTCGTTGCCTCCGTTTTGTAACAACACACAAAGCCAGCAGAAACAATTAGCAGCGCGAAATTTATTACACCCGTGCCGCGTATTGATGGATTGCGGCCGGCGTTTATTATCCTGGTAATTGCGCATTAATCCGCTCGCTTATCTCCACTACTTTCAAAACAACCGTAAGATGTCACTACGTATGATAATAATTAGGTTTTGAATTGATATGTACCTACATAAACCAATAGTAATTTCTGATGTTTGCAGGCTGGTTCCCTCGAAGATTGATTCTAAAAATTCGGACGCATTCTTGTTGGGCCGCTCGACGGTAATAGCGACGAGCCAACAATTACCTCATGACGTCAGTCATTAATTATAACTTAACCTGTGGTTAGGACTTAACAAGCTGTCACTGGGAGATTGTTAGCGGGTTATTTATGAGAATTTAAACGCGCTCTCCTTCGCCGGCGCACACCGACACGTACAAACAACATAAATACACACTCTGCAAAGCTCGGACTCTTCCATGAGACGCTTCGAGACATGCGCTTGCTGGTAAACAAGAGAATGCCAAGCGCAAGGGGAAAATAAC
This sequence comes from Dalotia coriaria, assembly GCF_025399875.1. NCBI lineage: Eukaryota > Metazoa > Arthropoda > Insecta > Coleoptera > Staphylinidae > Dalotia > Dalotia coriaria. The sequence continues at coordinate 11,040,428 of NW_027045445.1, forward strand.
AAAGAGAAAAGAGTAGAGAATCACATGCACATTCTATGTGTTGGAGAAAGATGGTAATATATTGGGTTGTGAGTGAGTAAGCGAGTCAACATTTACACATTGGTAGGGGGAACCCACAAATCTGGGATGGTGCCAAAGCCCCACTTTCGTGTCTCACGCGGCGGCGCGCACACGACCCATCGAAGAGAAATAATTATTCTTTAATCGTTTATGTGTTTATACACTCTTTATGCAGTGTTACCCGGCGTTGCCTCTATCGTAATTAATTTCTGTCGAGAGCACTCTGCCCAGTATGCAGTATATTTTAAAATCTCACTTAACGAGAACTTATTATTGCGTTTTTTAAGGCTCAGAATTGCCTGCGCGATATTTTCTGCAATTATACGAACTTACACTGGCTTTATAAGTCATAACGATGGTGATCAGGAGGGTCATTAAATTAAATTCACATAAAATGGCGAATTTAATGAGCGCACGCTGTGCAACCCGCTGTGCATGCAATAAAACGAACAAAAATTACAGAAAACTGCAGAAATTTTTATAGGTTATTAGTAAATTTCATTCAACCCCAATAATAAATGTCTTAAATTAATTATTAGACAAATTTGCTATTTTTTTAATTAAAAAACAGACAAAATCAATAAAAATGAGTTTTTAGGTTATAAAATGAGGTTATGTAGTAGATTTAACCTGAAAATTAAGAAATGAAACCAATTTTGTTCATATTTTCATTTTTTAATATTTAATTTACAATTTTATCGCATCTTTAAGTACAGTAGTAACGCCACTCAATGGCTACTCATCTCCGCAACATCCTCATCATCTAGAAATAATAGTATTTTTTACATTCGTAGACAAACAGAAATGTACAATCATTAAACATAGTAGGATGCACCGCGGATGCAATCGACATTGAAATTTTTTCCTGCTTCGAATCAAATGAAAAATTTCACGTATGCTCAACTAACTAGTTTATTATAATACACGCACGATATATTATCAGCAATATCGTAGATTATCTGTTAGTTATAATAAATTGTTTATCCGATAATTTAATTAAGAATTGGTAATAACACTTTGTACATTTATCAAGGTTCAATCCGATTTACTGAACGCGTTTGTTAGTACTGCTCTTCGTTTGTAGGTGGCTAATAAGATCCATCTTTGTACAAAAGGAACAAATAAATTATACTTCAAATTCACAATAGATAATATCTAATAAACTTAGATCATTAAAAAAAACACAAAATAATAAATAATTTAGTTAGTTTTCTTCTATTTGTATATAGTCACATTATTTACACACCATGCGCGACGACCATTTCTATTAGGGCGGGGCTTCCGTTTCCGTTTTGAGAGAAAATTCGCGCGAAACAAATCGAAATTATCATTTTGGCACGAAGTTGTTTATTTTTATGTTTTTTGGCAATATTGATGAAACTCACCCGCGACCCGAATTTTATTTCGTTTTTTAGGTTTTTATAATATTTATATACAAAGTAAATTAATATTGCAACTAATTTGTGTTCGTTTGACATTTTAAAAATTGGGCGAGTGTTTTTGTTGTCACTATATCGTTTTGTTTGTTTGTTAATTTTTGGTTTTGGTTTGTCTAGGTTGTCTCTTCGTTGATTATTAATTACGATTCACTTTCGACGTCACTGACGCACTCGTCGTCCATGTCCATGTCGATGTACTCGCCGTACTGATCGTCACCCGTCTCCTCCTTCCATTTGTTCACGTGGTGCGCGTTTGACACCGACGACGATTTGCCACCGGAGCTCGTCTTCGCCTCTTCCTCCTGCTGCATTCGTTTGTGTTTCGTCCGCCGGTTTTGGAACCACACTTTAACCTGCAACCCAACAAGCAAAACATTTGAGGTTAGTAAGATTACAGTTTTCTGTAAAATTTTAAGGCTAGGTAGGTAGATGGCGTCGCACCCGAGGTTTAGCAGTAATCAACCGTAGTAGGTATTATTTTAGGACACTTTCGGATAGAAAGGGGGCGACGCGAGCTGTTGATATTGATAATTGGATTCGTGTAGCATCGAGTGTTCGGTGCTTATTTAAATGAAATCCAAACATAGGACTTGCGCTCGTTTTTAATCCGGCGCGCACGAAACGAATAATCAATTAATGCTCTCGCGCACGTTTTCGTTTAATTTGAAAAAAGAAACGAAAAAACAATGCGCGCAAATCGAATCCCATCTATATATAAATCAAAGTTGGAAAAAAATTCAATTTGAAAATCCCATTTCGAATGCAAATATTTTTATAATTGACGACGATTTATTTTTTTATTAATTCAGCGCGGAATTTTTGCGCCAATTTGAATATAAAGTGCATCACATATGCGCCCATACCCACATGCAGTATATTTATTTATTGATTTATTAGTTATTGACACGAGAATTATTTATGGTTGGTGAGCAGCGCGGCGCGCGCGCATGCACTTGAATTGAGTTACCAAAATTGGTAAACAACGAGCGGCGATACTCTCGTAAATAAATACGCGTCGTGTTTAACTAATTTATTAAACGTTCGTACGTAAACGATGAAATTAATGCGCGCTGAAAATTACAAATTGCTCATTGTTACACTTAATTATTATTAATATCTTATTTTCTGCGCTCAAACATTTTATTTCTGTTGTTTCGCGCATTTCACAAGCGATTAAACACTTGAAACTAGCTTGTTACGTGAATTGTGACTCCCCACTTCCGTTGCGCGCATGCAGCCACTCCTAGAATACAACATAACCTCAAAAATCATGCGAAAACGTTGAAATTGCCAACTTCCGACCTTTTCACGCATTTTAAATATATTCTAGCATCCCTGCAGTGCAGATCAGCCTGGATTATGAGTTTATGAGATCATAAGATCAATCATTCTAATTCGCACCCTTTCAAAGGATGATAGGGGAGCGTTAGGGATGAAAACGAATCTTATTGGTCGAGATGAAATTTATACTCTGCAACCCTCCCGATGGAAACGATTATGAACCGTAACGCTTTTCGTTTGTTCAACAAAAATATCAATTTAATTCAGGGTGGTTCAAGAGACAAGGTAGGACATGTTCCAGCAGATGTTTTACTTTCATTCTGAACCCTTTTTTCTTTTGTCATTCAAAAAAAAAATTAACGTTATAATGGTGTGATATTACAAGCATTATAATAAATTAAAGTGTTTAGAAACATTTTTTGCATAAATATTAACTGAAAATTATATTTTAATTTAAAAAAACAAAAAAAGTGACCGGAAACGTTCTAATTATTTGAGTTTATTTTCTTGTGGTGTGTTTCGTCTTCGACGATTAATTAACGACGGGAAGCCGCCTTTCTGGTGCGCTTGCGCTTGCAGTCATGTATATTCATAGCTCATTTGTTCGCACACAAAAATAATTGAACCGTTGCCTGCGCGCGCAGTTAAACTAATTCATCTAATTCATTGCAAATAGATCATTAGCTCTGCGATAATTAATATTATTAGTTGGTAATTATAATTTTATAGATTTGCTATATGTAAGTGACTAATTGAGGTTATGGAAAAACGTTTAGGTGGATAATTAGTGCGGGTAATCAGTACGGTGTACTTACTTGTGTTTCGGTGAGAGACAATGATTGCGCGAGTTGTTTCCTCTCGGCGCCCACGACATAGTGATTCTTCTCGAAGGCATGCTCCAGCTTGAGTAATTGCGATGGACTGAACGCCGTTCTTATTCTCTTTGGTTTTCGGAACGGCTGCAGAAGAAAGCCGGGAATATCGGGACCTGAAATGCAAGAATTACACAAATTATGTTCTGTTATATACGTAGGTTAACTGTAAAGTGTATAAAAAGTTGCCTAGCGTTGATTTTTATGTATAATATAAAAATGAATTGCAAAATCTGTTGGTAAGCGCATAACTCAACAACGCCTAAACCAATTTGGTCAATTCTTTTTTTTAAATGTTTGTTAAAGTCTAAGGATGGTTTTTACGGCGAGAAAAATTGGAATAATTGTCGAGAAAACCCAAAAGACAGCCTTTTTCTATAGGATAAGAGTTGGCATTGAGATTCAATCATAGTTATAGTTAAATAGTTGAAACCGAGATGGCGCGCAGAAGTGCATTATAAGCAATTCTTTATATACCTAATTAATTTCTTTAAAATAAAATAGCGAATCTTATTGATACAATTGACACATTCTATGTCTATAACAAGAGAGTAAAAACGAATTACATTTTTATTAAACACTACCGACCAAGATGCAGGCAAAAGTTGGTTATAACAAAATTCATGTGATTTGGTGATTTTGTGACTTTGTGACATGAATTGTTTGCGTTTGCAGTCGTTGGTTCTTTTTTATTTTATTTCGTGTTTCACGCGCCGCCGGACACGCAACAATGGCGCCCTTCGCGCCGTCGGGGCGTGAAACTAGATTAGGGGCATTGTTAGCACCCCATTATTAAATTAAACCATTCACGAGTCAATCATCGGGGCTAAACCACTTGATACGTAACGATCAAAAGTTAAAAAGCCCCTCTCCGTACAAAAAACACGCTTTTGTTCGCATAAAAAGCAAAAAATCGTGAATACACGTTTTATTAACTGCAATTGTTGCAATTGGTGACATATACTGACACATCCGAACGATTTTTGATACTTTGCTAAAGAGATTTTATTATTTAGTATATTATTGTAGGTTATGTGTAACTGTCAGATGTCTTAACCTTAAATTATAACACGGCAGTTATTTTAAAGAGATAAATGGGTGTAATGTTTGTCTAATGGTTGATTTCGGGGCGTAGACGGGTAGAATATATCGAAATCCATTAGACGTGCATAATATACCGCTAATTACGTTGACAACTCGACTTATCGGCTCTTGGCACGGAAAAATTACCGCGGCACGAACGGCGGCCATTATTCTCCGCCGCCGAAAAACTCGCGCCTTATCACGCGTAATTTATTGCTCACCAAGTCGGATACGGCATGCAAATTACGCTATAGAGCAGAGCCAAAGCGGTTTACATTCAAATTTAAACAGTAACCGAAACTAATTTTATCATGCAAAGCATAGAAATATATTTTAATATATTTATTCTTAACGATTTACACTAATATCTGAAACTTTTTGCATTTTGCATTTATGTATGAAATTTATTTATGTATTTATAAATAAGTGAATATTTTTATGTGACACATGTGGAACGTTCTTGTGAGTGTATTGCGAGCGCGTGCAATTAGCAATAATTTAATTTGAATAAACCAGATGGTGGGCGCACATACTCGTAAAAATACAACGTCGTTAAGTTAATGAGAATGCAACTAATATAGTAATCACATAATTATACGTAATAAAAAATTACGAGGACGTTAAAATTTATTTAGGTACAAAAACGCGAGCGTGCAGCGCGTATCACGCTAACCAGCATTTTGTCTACGACAAAAAATAAAGAAAAAAGGAAGGAAAATTTAGTTTTTTGTGCATTTTCTTATTTCATGGGTAATTGATATTAGTTTTATACAAAGTATTCCATATATTTTATTGTATTAATTTAGATTTATACAAAAATATTAAAAAAAAGTGTAAATCACGAAATTAACCTCATTTTTATTTCATTTTGGTGCAAATTGCAATTGTTTGGTTTTTTGTTTATTACAAGAAAACTATTATTCAGTAAATATTGATTTTTAATACGTAAAATCTCATTGAAATTATCTTTCTATTGACGTAAAGATTAATTTATTATATTTTTTTAGAACCGAGTTATAACTCGCATAATGCGCTATACTTTGATAAATATTTGCACACAATTTCTATGTTTTTATATCGTTTTTATTACTTTTTCTCTAAATTAAGCATAAATACCAACGCCACGAAATTAATTTAATAACTAATTTTTATAGTTCAAGTTTATATTTATCTGTTGAAATGAAAATCATGTTTCTATCTATCTTTGTTCCCAAGTTACAATGAATTAATCTGTTTTTTTTGTTAAAATTTGCAATTTTAAACGATTTCGTCTTTTCTTTACTACTAAAAAAATTTCTACATATACAACATTTATTTACTGGACTTAAATGCATGGTAAATTTCCTTTCCTATAATATTATAGTTAATATTCAATGATTGTATATAATTTAACAAATATCAATTCAAAACTAAACTATTCCACCATATAACTTGTCTAAATCAAATAAAAACCACACCAATTTACGCTAAACACATTAAATTAAATAAATTGATACTTTTTGATGTTAGTTTGAACTTTTTACAGTTTTTTCAACGCGAACCGTTTGCGTTTTAATTAGTTTTCGTCGTTCGACTAGCGATGATTGAAAGTCCTTGATCGTTGTTGGCTGTTATACCATTGCCCGCTGGCAATTACTTAAATGCGTGATAATTTTAAAGTGCACCGCACCAGCAATATTGTTTTCGTACTACGCAGGCAACAAAAAAAAAACACAACTTAAAGTAAAGCATCTTTGCGTTGGAATTTGCATAAAATACCAACCGCGCCGACGGCATTTCGACCTTTTTTCGCGATCGATTTCACATCGACGCGCAAAAAATGCGAAAATCGCCCGAAAACAAAACGCGCAACAAAAGAGTAGCGCGATTCTTGTAAAGACCGCAAACATAAAACAAAAAGGCGTACAAATTGTTTCGCGTGTTCGCGAGTTATGTACTCCGCTCACTCTTTCATTGAAATGATTATCCCAATTCACTTCAATTGATTTACAAAACATGTAAATCGTGTCCAACGCATTTTTACTGCTTTTCCTCTTATAAACTGATATTACGTGTTAATTAATAAGCGATTAGTAATCGAAACGCGCCGCAACCGCAATAACCTTCAACCATTCTAATTGGTAATTAATTGCTGCATTAACACAGCCTCCGAGCGATATATTTATTATTAACACACAAGTTTTGTGTAAAATATAGTTTAATCAATTATAGCGACATGGAAATAATTCAGGAAACAATAAGCATACTTCAAGCAGGGTTTCTAGGGTGCTGGGTGTTTGGTAGACACACCAGTGTGGTGATTTCACAAGTCAATTAGGCCGGTTCGCGTGCCCGCATGCCATTAACCTATCCACTCGCAGTGCGCATGCGCAACGCATGCGTTTAGGTTAGAATGTGGATATCTCGGGTTTTCTGTTTGTATTCAATTCCTATGGGCGCGTGCAGACGTGAAAAAGGTGTAGGCATAAACTATTTTAAGTGCGCGCACAGCGTGTAAATGCGCGCAACGTATTCATTACGTGAGAAACGCAGGAAACATTACGATACCATATTTATACACAAGCGCTTATAACTTTATTGTATAATAATAACTCTTGCGCACAACAAACAGCCGCGTTTGATTAAGATGCACGCGATGATCATCTTGTTACGTATTAGCCACGATCGTGTATAAAGACAACTTTATACACTGCTGCTACACATTGTAGTTGATATTGTGTAGAAAATTCATACATATAATTAAATGTAATTTACATTAATTACGTGTTATTCATTACTCATTATGCTTGTTTATTCCCGCTAATATTGAACTAAAATAAAGCGCTAAATATGCAAATTAGTTAATTGTGCCGGCGATAGTTAATAACACTTTGGTGTTATTGAGAGGGACGCGGCGCGTAATGTCTCCAAATGGTCAGCTACGTGATTTTAATTAAGGCTAATTTAAAACTTAATTATTTAATTACAATATGACTTTGTTTCAGTTTAAATAAATAAAATAATTAAATCAACTCGTTGTGAATTGATCAATTATTCAAATGAAATAACCAATTAGTGAGTAAATTGTAAATTCAAGAGAAACAAGTTTTATGTTTTATTTTACGGATTTTGATCGAAAAAAATGCAAGAAACAAAGGCGTTAATTGCTCCAATTTGTACGAATTTCATGGTTAGGAAACCTAATTCCGTTGCAAGACGTTAGATGGCTCTGGCACTTGAAACATTAGTTGTAGTTTGTGATTGTTATCTATGCAACCATCAACGCCAACTTTTTACCAACTAATTTGCACATTTCTAAGCTAATGAAAGCTCGCATCTGTATATTCTTGTAATTCTTGTTTTGTTTTTATTCGCGCTGCAAGTTTATGTAGTCGTTGTGTAGTTATTTGCTTACACGGGTTGTTTCTTCGAGAATTTACTCACGATGCGCGGCGTGTAGAAATTAAATGTAATTGCACCTGCTCTGTCGCCTAATTAACACATTAATGCATTGCGCCGGCATTATTTACGATTGCCAAACAATTTATTTTATACATCTACATATAAACAAGGCGAGCGTAGTAGTAAATAATCAAATTAAAAACGATGAAAAATTAATTTAATAAGAATATTCTCGCTGTGCGTTTTGTGCGACGATAAATCCATCGCAAACACGCCCGAACGACGTAGAAATTTAATTAACTACCGGGATTAGAGAAGTCGAGTAAATTTACGACACATATCATTGGTTTAATTGCACTTTTATACAAAAATTGTGAAAATTAAGAAATTGCTACCTGACGAGAGTTTTGAACGTGAGGTGTAGACAAACAGTATTTATCTTTGTTAATTACGCTACAAAACGGACGTGCATTGCGCGAAACAAAGAAAATATTCATCCAGTTCCATATGTTTGTGTTTAATGCGGCGAGAAGCTACTAATTGTTAAATAAATACTCATGAAAACAAACAAAAAAACAAAAAATCATGCAATCATAATATTTTCAAGTTATAATGACTCATTTTGTTTGTGTTAGGTTACAAGTCAACAGTAGTAGTGGTAACATGTATGTTTGGTTGCATATATTGAGTGGATTGCAAAACGATTTTGAAAGGTTGGCAATACTGACAAGCGCATTTCGTGCTGGTTAATAATTGAGGTTAATTAGGTAATTTTTCGGACGCACGCACCTCATAATAACGGCGTGCTTAAATTAAACTGCATTTAATATCGACGAGTGCTGTCCAATGTAATTACCTACCACATACACAAAATAAAACAAAACGTATTTTTACACAACACAACAACAGATTTTTAACATGTCGTAGAAATACTTGCATACTTGGTTAGGTTTCTGTCGGGCTTCATCGCCGCAGGGTAAACGCGTTAATTTTATTGCCTTTTATTGCGTTCGCTTGTTGTTTTTTTTTGTGTCCCAAATCGGCGGCGAATAAAACCGTATGTAGGCACTGCATCAATTATATTATTAAAGTATTAATTTCAAAGAGTTAAGTTATAATCACACGCTGCTGGCTTTGAGGGATATAATTACGCCGGCTGTGCTAATGTGTAAATAATTACTGCGTTTTCACGATCCGTATCAGGGTTTGTACCCGTCTCAAAACACAACAACATACAAACAACTTTTTGAATGTTTTTTTTTTCTTTCTTTTTTAATATTTAAGAACACTGTGTATATTTTATACTGTGAATTATCATAATTCGGGTTTTGGGCTGATTCAGGCCTCGATTAAAACGCACAACAACAATCAGCAAACAAGAAACAAATGACGATCGTGTGACTTGAATCGGATTGAATTTACACATTATTACGGGCTTAGATTGCTTTCTCGCATGATGGAAATTTTGGTAGCACAGCCAGACCGCTAGGTAGCTAAATTGCTTCATTAAGCATTATCAACGCCGTACTCCACACATTAACGCATAAATTTCGAGTGGGTGTGCATGGTGTGTGTGTGATAAGTGATAAAACCTACCTCCTGGAAACCGATGTGGAAATATCCGGCCGTGTCTCGACAATAGCCACGGATACAACGGATAACTATCCCTAGGTTGACTGTGCTGTGTGAGCGGTGAGGGTTGTGGAAATCCATGCTGACCACCACCGAAAGCCGCCGCCAATGCAGCTCCCTGAAGGTGTGCGGCAAGCGCGAATTGATGCTGGCCGGCGGCTGCGGCTGCCGCCGGATGATTATGCATCATCTCCGGTTGTAGAAATCCATTTTTCCAATCAACGCTGGATCATACGTAGGTGCGGGTCTTACAAGCGTCGGATGCCCGGCGGGTATTCCCGGCACCATTATCGGTGGTTTGGGTGATGCGTCGGGTGACCGCTGAGGTGAATAGTGTTTGGGTGAACAGTTCAAACGATTGTCCGTGTCACTGGACGGTGATAACGGCGCGGATGACTCCGAGAAGTGCATGGGAGATGTCTGTGGGCTGGGTTGTTGTGTGCCGCCGACGATCGAGTCGATGGAGAAGCCGATCTTGGGCTTCGACGGCACGGCGACGATCGGCGTCGGAGCGAGGGGCATCATGGTTAGACTCATCGGAATGATGGGTTCGAAATTACACTCCAAATGCTTCGCACACAATTTGCATTCTTGACGCGCACTCACGAACAAAACTTAATCCAATTTCAGTCCACTTAAGTCACTTGGAGGTAGGTTATCTACCCATCCGTCGGATAACACTTTTATTTTATTTTATTAGAATCAACTGTATTTATTCCGATTCACACTGATTCGAGGGTGATATGAATGGTAAATTGATGTTCGACGTGTGGAGGGTTATTAAAAGTGTTAAACTGTTGTCGGACGCTGCATAAGCGGCATGCTACCGTCACCAACACTTGCGAGATAATAACCAGTGGAACCACTCGACCGACCACTCGAACCCGGGTGGGAGACTCGAGATTAAAAAGCGGTGCACCTCCAAAGCATAGTGGGGAATCACTGGATTCCTATTGGCGTCGAGCGTCGAAGCAACTCCTCATTGTAACTCCATTGCTATTGGATGATATTACAGATGGGTTACACCCAGATCCAACCTACTAGCGTAATCTAGACTGTTGACTAGAATTACGACAAACCGAAAAAAATCAACTCAACATTCTCACTTTGTCTGCAATGTAGTTGGAGTGAAATATACGCAGAGTTTTAAGAGTTAAGTACGTTAATAAGAGCTTGAGACCGAGTTGAGATGAAAGGTCTTCGGATATGATGTTTGTGGGCTGTGGGGACATTTTTATTTTATTCTTTTGTTTCGGAGGCGGGCGCGTGAACGAAATGGTGAGGTGCGCGCGCATTAGTTGAAGGCGCGGCTGGTTTTCCGAATGAGACGTCAAAAGTGTGCAATTTCGCCGCGCCTTGCCGCCCCGGTTAATCCGAGTCAGTCGCGTCCGGCGTGTTGTTCGTGTGTAAAAAGCTTAATTGAAATTTATTATGGATTATGGAAAACTCATTTCCGTACGTTGCAACTATTTCAATCGCGTGAACTTCTAATGTATGCAACCCAACACACTATTATTGGGTAGGTAGGTAAATATAAGTGGGTGACACTTAAAAAATGTCATAAAAAAACACAATCGATTGTAATATGAACATTAAACCAGCTATTAAAACTGATTGCATCATTTAACTCGTCGTTTATTGATTCTTCTTATCGCGCAATAACAATTTGCGCTCGTAGGCACGAAACAACGCATTGCGCGAATTATTTATGCCAATTGCGAGCAAAACTCGCAATTATTTTCATGATGAAAATGCGCCAGCCGCGTTTGACATTACGACGCACACAATTAATTACGCGGATTAATAAATCACGCTCAGTAATAATAGGTAGGAGACACAATTTACACCCGAAAATAAAAAATAATTTTTTTATGAGAAATCATTTTAAAATGTTAAAATTTTCAACTTATTCCTAGTAAAGTTGATTCCATTATAAGCTTACAACGTATTATGCAAATTTACAAGAGATTTGCAATTATTCCTAACCGTTTTGACCACATACTAATCCATCAATCGGTTTCAACCACACCGCACTGCAATTCTTATGAATCTTTAGTTGTAGTATGACTTAAGACGGTCTTACAAGGTTTTTGTTAACTTACACGCCGATATCTCGTTACGTAACTGCTTTTAGAAGATGACAACCCTTTCGGTGAATATTCTCAACCGTTTTGCTACTTATTACCTCTTTGTGACATGCCGACAGAGGAGGATAAAGGCAATTAACTTTACCTTCGACTCTTCGGGTCTTAAATGATTACAAATGTAATCATTTTTGTAAATTCACGACACGCCTACGATACGCGTGTTGGATAAATCTGCCTAAAATGAATGATTAGAATTTAGCAAAGATAATCGGATAGATTTTACATGCATATTTATGAGATAACTAGTTTTTGCCCTAGACATAGTAGTGTCAATTCTATCAATAAGATTCACAATTTTATTTTAAAGAAATTAGGTAATTAAATAAAGAATTGCTAATAATGCACTTCAGCGCGCCATCTCGGATTCAACTATTTAACTATAACTATGATTGAATCTCAATGCCAACTTTTATCTTATAGAAAAAGGCAGTCTTTAGAGTTTTCCTGATAATTATTCGAATATTTCTCGCTGTAAAAACCATCCTTGGACTTTAACAAACATTTTAAAATAAAAATTAGCCAAATTAGTCAAGGCGTTGTTGAGTTATGCGCTTACCAACACATTTCTTCATTTTTATATTACAGATTGAGTTTTCAGAAGTTAAACGTATGTTTGGTTGCATATTTCACCAAAAAAAATGACTTGTACTTGTTTGAATGTGAACTGAACCTGCACAAGTTGAAATAAGTTCTCTGTTCGCCTCCAATTTCAATTATTAGCCAGGAATGTATCCGTGTACCTCGGAGCGCGCAACTCGAACAAATTGTAATCGTAATTGCACGTGTATCGCTTGGTTAAATTCGTTTAGAATCTAAATAAACGTTATAATTATCAAGTGCTTTGAACTTTAAACGCACTCGACTGCGGGCCGAGCGTGTGTGTAACAAGATAACTCACGAAGAGCGAAACGTTTAAGCCTAATTAGAGTTGTACGGACGTTGTCGAAACGTGCGTTACAGGCATTCTCGCGTGCTGTGCCCTTAAAAACCGGAGAACCGGAGGTGTACGGTTTGTATCTATCCGAAGGAGAAACAAAAGAAGACGAAAAAAAAAGCAACAGACTCAACAACACGCCATGGCACCGGAGACCGGAGGAGACCGTGGGGCGCTCCTTCGTTTCAACTGTGACAGGGTATAATTTGAGCGTATTTTTCCCCGGCCGGGAATCCACCTTCGGCTATTTAAACGTTTTAACGCTGGCATTTGTTTAAATTAAACGGCTAATTATTTATTGATTGCTTGTCCCGACACGCCTATGCAGATAAATAAACACCAACACGTTATCTTCTCGCGCGCCACGCCGAGTTCACGGAATAAAATATGTTTGGCAGCCGTCTGGCGTGCGCGCGCGCACATGTTGCATATGAATACACATCGTAGATTTTTGTCGCTGCAACCTTTCTTGCTGTTTTTTATGTATTGCGGGTTGCGGACTGTTTTAAACGCAGCGGCGCGCATAAATATCTTGCTTGTGCGGTGGAAATTTATTGTTCGCACAACGGGCGCTAGGCGCAAATTAAATATGCAACATTGAGAGCTGCAATTAGTACTCGTTTTAAACCTGCATAATAAACACACTGGTAATTTATATCATATTTATTCAGGAGGTAATATTTTGAATATTTGGTTGCCTAACATACAATAAAAAATCAAAACAAAAAAAAATTAAAAATTTGTTTGTCAAAATATTGCTATCTTTATTATATTTTGTCATCGTTCCGAGAATCTAAAACTTGTGAGTAATTAATAGCGGTTTGATTTCTCCACCCATAAATCCTTCACGTTGCGCTTCTTTTTTCTTCTCCCTGAGAGAATTCCACACATATATACGAAATACAAGTATTGTACCCGCGCGTCGTGGCTAATGATAATGATATAATAGAAATGTTGAAGTGTCACCCTCGGTTGCTGTTTGGACCGCTTGCGGTCTCATCGATGTTCCGTTATTGAGACCCAAAGCGACACAAAGTCTCCTTCTTCGAATTCGGCCCACAAAAGCAAAAAAAAATGAAGATCTTTAGCACCCCATATTAAAACTATACCTGCTGGTGAAGACTACGAAGCGCGATGATGTCACACAACGAGAATAAATTTCGACCGCAACAGCATGCTACGCTTAATTGTATTGTAGATAAGATTAGATAACGGTTTGCTGCTATGCCAGACACAAAGGCAACAGAGTGAAACCCATCCACACACGGGGGTGCGTATTCCAAATAAATATTAGATAATATCTCGTCTGAAAGATAAAAAATCAAAAATTTTACTAATAATTCATTTTAATAAGGGTTATGGTTGATATTTTAATAGTTTTGACAAGTTGTCATAACCTCAAATGATAAATTATTGTATTGATTGCATATTTGGTTGCCTATCATAAAAAAATCAGTTAGGTATATTCATAATTTCAGGAATCTCTTATGATTAATTACCAAACAATTCATAAATATTTCTACAGTGTGTAATATTGTATATGAGGAATGAAGTTTTATTAGCTTATGACATAATTAATTAATAAATATTTAATACCTAATATCTCGTCTCAAAGATAAAATATCAAATTTTTACTAATAATTCATTTTAATAAGGGTTATGTTTGATATTTTAATAGTTTTGACAAATTGTCATAACCTCAAGTGATAAATTCTTGCATTGATTGCATATTTGGTTGCCTATCATAAAAAAACAGTTTTAATCATAATTACAAGAATCTCTTATGATTAATTACCAAACAATTCATAAATGTGCCTACAATGTGTGAAATTTAATATGAGAACTGAAGTTTTATTAGGTTATGACTTAATTTCATGTTTCCACAAAGTATGAGCATGTATTAATGCCAAAAAGTAAAACAAAGTAAAAGATCATGCGCTATTTTAAAAGAGCGCATTATAATCGACGAAAATTGCTATAATTTCCTAGGACTTTTTAAGCCGTAATGGACATTTAATATCCACCTGCCTCGGGAGTTTTAACCATGTTTACCTGATGTTTGATAATTGATGTTTAGTATTTCCAAGATTGATCTGAAATAAATTCCATCAACTTACACGTAACATTTAATTCGTGCTTAGCATTTAAACTGGCGTATCAAATGTTTACGTTTAATAAGCATATGAATCAAATAAAAACACCTGAATACAAAAAGGTGTGAGAACCATATTCGGGCCGGCTGGATAATTGGCATATTGCTTCGCTTTTTAACGTCGCATCGTGTAGGAGTGACAGTGAAATGACTACTAAATAACAATTCATTGTGCGTTTATCTACAAAACATCGGCATCGGTTGATCTCCTTCCAGGTAGTCTCCATACCTCGGAAAAGAAACAGATGAAGCAGAAAGAGATGGAAATCTCTTAGGTAAACGTTTTCGAGAAGTCAACAACACAACAAAGGCACTATTTAACATTTAACTAAACAGAGGAGTGTATTGAATTGGTCATAGTGAAAAAAATTAAAGAAAATCATCCGAAGAATAGATGACGGACTGAATGCCATGCAGAGAAAAGAAGAGAAGACATTATCGATTTTTGTCGTGCGCCCGGAGGCTGCTTCTGAGTGACTTGTGAGTAGGTTTGAATAGTTTCAAGATGGCTTGACTCTGCGCACACACATTTAATACGCGTAACAAAACGTTTGGTCACTCAATTAGCTCGCTTCGAGTTCACCTGCTGCGCTACCTGACAATCGCCAATCGCTCATGCTTCTGTTCGGTCCTACTCGCGATGCGATAATCCATTGTTCCGTTGGCTTCATTTAAAAATTAGTTAATCATTGATCCTATCATATTTAATGAATAGTGATGCGTAATATATGCAACCAGTATAACATATTTACTACAGGTGTTTATCAAGTGTTTTGAATGCTTTCAAATTCCTCCAAATTTGATTATTCGACCGCATGTGGTTTTAATAGCCGCTAATAAATTACAAAAGCCTCATATCAACTTCAATACCTACACGTATTCATAGTCGGGCAACAATTACGACGAATTCGTCGAAAGTCGACGGCGTTTAGCGAACGATGAGGCAATTAACCGCCTTAATGGTTGCCTGCCATGGGGTAGCCGAGCGCATAAATCGGCCCACAAATTTGTGTTAAACGTTTAAACTCTGGCTTGCTTGTTGTTTTTTTTAGATGTTTTTCGGTTTTCGGTTAGAACGCAGGGGTTTAAAACAAAATAAAAATGAGTGACGTGTGGAAGAGCGAGAAATGTTTGGAAGCGGGAAGGAGTAATCTATTATATCATTAATTCCACCAAAAACCCTATAATAAAATCAGAAATTATAGCCTTCGGGACATGAAAATACTAACTACCATTATGTACCAAAATTAAAAGCCATTATAACTACCTTAAAACATCAACTCGCATTTTAAACCTCCAACTACGCGTTTAAATTCGAATTTCAGGCTTTCGGAGATAATTTCGGAGGTAATAGACGTCAACTTTTTATTCTTTTTACAAGTTTTAAAATTTAGAGATGCTCAAGACGTCGTTTTAGGGATTAAAATAATTTTTTAAATAAAAAAATCAATAAATATTTAAAAATTACAAAGTAAACTTTAATTTTATATTTTAAATTGATAATTTTTCTTGGCTTATCTTTATCTATAGTACCTACTATAAAAATAAATCGAAAAATCTGTTTGTAGGCGCATAACTTTACAACGCCTAGATCAATTTGACCAATTCTTATGTTAAAATGTTTGTTAAAGTCCAAGGATGGTTTTACGGCGAGAAAAATTCGAATAATTTCCAGGAAAATCCTAAGAACAGCCCTTTTCTATAGGATAAAAGTTGGCATTGAGATTCAATCATAGTTATAGTTAAATAGTTGAATCCGAGATGGCGCGCTGAAGTGCATTGTTAGCAATTTTGTATATAGTTAATTTCTTTAAAATAAAATTGCATCCAAAAGAGTAAAAACGAATTAGGTACATTTTTATAAAACACTACCGGGATGAAGTTGTGGGCAAAAGCTAGTTTTCTAATATAAAAATGTTAAAGATGCAGTTTTTGGGATTAGAAAATGTTTTAAAAAGAAGAAATGAAAAAATTATTAGAAAATTAACAAAAATCCATTTTTTTATAGATTAGATAATTTATTAATACTTTTGATACTATTAATGCAGTTTATAACGAAGTAGGTAACTATTGTTTAGTAGTCTCCAAGAACCGAGATGAATGGCGGCAAAAGCTGAAGGAAGCCAAGGCCCGAAATGGGCTGTAGAGCCACAGAAGAAGAAGAAGAAGAACTATTGTTTACAACAAAAATATGAAAAAAATTCTAAAAATTCTAATTTTTTGATTTTAAAATGACAAATTACGGTAGATTCCATTAATTTTAAAAGATTTTTTCTTCTAAAAATCATTAACCAAGTATTTAACTATAAAAATCTGTTGATAGAATTACTTAATTATAATTACGTCAACAGATATTAGAAGATATTAGTTCAGTATACCAAATATCTTAGATTATTGTATGTTAAACGTTGGTATTACACATTCCAACATTATCGAAATAAATTGGTAGCTTTGTAACACTTTGTCTTGTTTGTGTTGAACCACCGAAAATTTATTACGGCAGATACATTGTACGCGCTTGATTCGTCAGACGCATATAATTAGTAATGGGCATGTTTGTAAAACGCTGAAACATTTCATGTTTTCTCCTCTTCGCGTGTACATATATGTATGTGTGTGTGTTTTGTGGGTGGAAAGCTGGATGATTTAGGATGCTACCCGACGAGCGCGCTGTTTGCTGGCCTGGGCGAGAGAAGAGAGCTTCTCATCGATGGCATCGATGATGCACCTCCGAGAGAGGCCAGCCACCGTATTAATCAGTCGGTTTTCGTGGCCGCGCCGTTTTATCGGCCCGCGAACGCAAACAACGCAGACGATATTAGCCGGCCGATAAGGACTGTTATTTGAGCGCGCCGTGCAGCACATTAAAACGCTACCTATAACGACGCATAATGAAACCGTGAATAGCCCCGTGGATCATACACCGCGTAGTTTAACCGCAGATTACCCATCGTCCATAAGGTATACACCATGACTACAAAGTGTATAAATTACAAAACATCGATATAAGTAAATCCAAAGCAAATTAAATTGTGTTTTCTTATTTAAGCACTCTGTATATCAAGTCCCTTGAAAGTTCTCCAAAGGTTAAGAAAGGATGGATGTTCGTGTACTTGTGTACAAATCGAAACGTCTGGCATTTTTCAGTGGGCATCATTAATCCACTGGTCTTCTGATGATAACGTTGAGCGGCCTGTTATTTAAATAAACAGGACACGATTTTGTTGCGCTGTAGATATGCCCAGCACAATACTCACAACGAGAGTAATTGCACCACTTGTATGCATATCTGCCTACCATGAAGGGGTGGCGCTTGACTGCTGTGCAAATTGATGCTTCCAGCATCAGTTCACAACATCACGACGATCAACTTACAACAGGAGCAAGTTACACGTAATAAAATCATTGATATTAACCGCAAATAAAACAAAAACAATATTTTCACAGGTATAACTGAACATAACCTAACATAACCTAAAATATATGATGTTAAGACACTGGTGTGTTTATATTATGGAATTGTTACAGAGTTGCGGAGCCAATGTGGTAGCAGTCGTGTGTGTTAAGATTAAAATCACTCTGTATGCAGCATCGGTGCTCTGCGCATGGAGCAATTTCGTAAATTACCACCCCGAGGGCCGAGTTTGTTAATAAACTATGCATTAGCGGTCCGGATCGAGCGGGCCCCGGCTAATTCCTATCATTAAACGTTAAGGTTCGATTCGTGATGTTTGAATATGCTGACGTCCATTCCGCCATGATGCTCCGGCGCACAAACACGCACGAAACCACCAGCGAAACTCTTCAGCAACATAACCTTATAATCTAACCTTAAAACGTTGAAATGTTTAAGAGTTTTGCTGTTGTTGCGGATGCTAAATAAATAAAATGGCTGTGAATGCACACGGATGATTTACGACTTTTTAACAAGCTTCTTCAAGTTTAACGAACTGAATCATTAACTTTACTGATTCGTGTGCGTCACTGCTGTGCAATGCGCGTGCGCAGCCGCGCACGATTCGGACTGCTAGACAAATATAGTAATATAATAATCGCTTCGCGTATTATTATTGCCACGGGTGATAATTACCGCACACAAAAACCGAAAATAAGTAAAAAAAAAAGAACCACGCGACGAGTTGCCTCATACCAATAACACTTAACTCGTTATTGTTGATGATAATTTGTTTGAAAGCTGCACGACACGCTGCTTAAAAAGAAGTTAGCTTGGTTGCATATGTTCATTAATGGTTGCCAAACACATAACCCAGTTTTACAGCTTTGGACTTCTGATATTTTGAAAAGATATTGTTCTGGGAAATTAGAGTTTGTATTAAGTAGTTTAAGTAGTTGAGTGTCCATTAATTTTATCACAATACTAAATTTTACGGCTGCATGCAGTGTTTTTGGACATTTTGAACGATTTAAAGCCGTAAATCGAAGGCTTCTGAGTTACTTTAACTCTTAACTGCCAATCATAACATTAGAACCGATTTTATTTTAATGCTAGCAATCAATAATTACTGCTGGCTGTAATAAATTGAAATAAAGCAATAAAATGAAAATAGTAATGAATAAGTAATGAATCAGATAGGATCACTTTTTTTTCGCCGTTGTTAAGTGGCACGGATAAGAGGAAACTTTCTGTTTTCTGAATTCCGGTGAGTAAAAAACGGGCGTAATGTGGGCGACGATAATGAGCGGTAATAAAGCATCGAGAAATCAAAATTCGACACGAGCTAATGCGATTTCACGGCCGATAGAGCCGCGGCGAGTCAGTGCAATGGGCGCGCGTTTCGATGCTGATAAGTCGAGAATGTCGGCGAGCGATCGTCCGCGCGGATTATGGCCATTATCCGTAATTTTCTGCCGGCATAATTGCGGCTGGGGAAAAAAAAAGATGCGCGCGCTCTCGTGCGCGGTATAAATTATCGCCGCGGGCCGCTGAAACAAAGCGCGCAAATTAATTAAGGCACGTCCGCACAGTTTTACCTACTTATCTAAATGTACATTTGAAATCTATAGAAAATATCATATACGCCATCAAGTTTTGCGTTGATGTGAATTTGGTTGCATATATTACATTGGAACACTAACCGTAAAATGGATGATACAATGATATAGTTTTATTTATTAATAGCTCAGAGAATATTGTGTTAAATTCACCTCAAAGCGTTGAAATAACGTTACTGGGTACTTAAAGACGAATAAACTCGACATTATTACGTTTTGGTTTTGTTTCGACACTGCCCGGTAACATATATTAATGTTACTTAAACGCCACGTTAAGCCGAGTTCTTAACAACGACGCTAATCTAAATGCCCGCAAACGTTATTCAACATTATTCATTTTTACTGGCTGAAGAACACGACACGGCACGTTCTGCAACCGCGAGTTATCGCAGCGCATTAATTCCTTGTTAATAAATTAATTACAAAACTAGCAAAGTAACAAATAATTAAGAAAAGAATAAATTTACGAGTTGTGTTGTTTCGTTTCATAAGCGAAATACTATATATTTAAATGTTGGGCGTAACATAAAACTTATAAAAATGATGATAAATAATGTTTCAACACGTTTATACTGTGTTTGCAGATTAGAGTTTTTAATTAGATTAATTAATTACGCACGAAACGCCAGCAGTTATTAGCGCGGAATTTTGTAACGCGCGGTCATTAAGTTTAATTAATAAAATCATTATTTTGAAATAACGTGCTGAGTTGCGTTGGTTTGAGGTTATCTCAAGTTTTATTGCGTCAAATGAAGCAGTTAGCAACGCACTTTAACAAATATTATGATTAAATGTATGCAACCAATTCTACATTTATTAAAATTCTAGCTTTTGACCGCGACTTCGTCCCGGTAGTGTTTAATAAAAATATAAATCGTTTTTACTCTCTTGTTCTAGACATAATAGGTATGTGTCAATTCTATCAATAAGATTCGAAATTTTATTTTAAAGATATTAATTATATAAAAAATTGTTAATAATGCAGTTCAGGGCGCTATCTCGGATTTAACTATTTAACTATAACTATGATTGAACCTCAATACCAACTTTTATCCTATAGAAAAATGCGGTTTTTAGGATTTTCCCGGCAATTATTCGAATTTTTCTCGCCGTAAAAACTACCCTTGGACTTTAACGAACATTTTAAAAAAGAATTGGCTAAATTGGCCAAAGCGTTGTTGAGTTATGCGCTTACCAACAGATTTTACGCTTCATTTTTATATTATAGATTCAATTATTGTCAATCAAGTTGCCTACATCGGCTGGAATTTTATTAGTTATAGATTTATCATAGTTTTGCATGTGAATGGCGTTTTTAAATTGATTTTCGAGTTTGTTATGTTAATAATAATTGGCTTATGTCACAGAATATCTCCTTGACTAGCGACGAGTACGAATCTGACACATAAAATTTCGTCGCGATAAGATCTGCGGTAATAAATTAATATCAGTAATAAAAGTTTAATAACGCCCCGGCGAGTTAGCGACGAAAGCGTCCTGATTAATACACTGAGTGTTAATAATGCGTGTAATACGACTCCGAGGTATTTCCATCGTGTCTGCGCGTAAACTCGACGAATTTATAACGATTTCAAAAGGTCTACATTTATCAAAACGACGCACGCGGCAATAAAAATATTCTCGTCTCGCAGCGCGCGGAGTGTTTTGAAAGGTTTAATTCGCTGCGATTGATTCGATTCGAAAATAACCAAAATTAGAAAACCGGCCGAGAGATGCGGTTCAATCAAACTTCCAATATCCGACGCTCGCCGTCCCGAACAAACATCAGCGATATGTAAGCAAATAAAACTCGTTTTACGTACGCTTTTAGTCGTAAAAATCCATCATCGCGCGTCCATCCGACGAATTGAAATTTAATTATGTCGAGCGCGCTGGAAATTTCTACGATTCGAGGCGGCACGTTCCGACCCGATCCGAGATTTAATCGAATAAGACATCCAATTAACAGGAAATGAATTATATTTTAAATGCGCCAATAAATTCGCCTCTCTTTATTCAATACATACCCGAGTGCAAACAAAGTGAAATTGGTTGCCTACGGTGTTGAAAAATGTGCCTGAATAAACAAAACGATTGCATTAATGCAAAACGCGTAAATTTGTGTCTCATTTGCGCGCAAGACTGCCGCCGATTAGTTCGGCGTTAGTGATTTAGCGTCGTGCGCGCATATGCAATGTGAAATTAATTGAAATTGTCGAGTACTTAGAGAAGTAATTTATATTGGAAATAAATACATCAGCGGCTATTAGCGAGCGCGTAATTTATGCGCTCGCGTGGAAAATTATAGAGCAGGCGACTCGAATGCACCGCAAGCTGAGGAGAGCCAGGCCAACAACGTTTTAATATATCGATGATAATTTCGTATGGAAATTGCGTCCGTAATAAACGATTTTCTGTCTCGCATCGCGACTGCGAGCGACGTCCGCTGATCGGCGCGAGAGTTATAGAAAAATTATTATTTATCAGCTAAACGAAATTGTAATTCCTATTATTTTCGATTTAATGACTGCGGCCGAGTGTTTTATTAAGTATTCAAGCATCAATAGGCCTGCCACCAGGATGGTGGTTTTGTAATAATGAGTTTTAAAAATAGTGAATTCCTAAGCAGACAAAATCTATGTTTGGTAAGTTAAACTAAAAATCCAAATCAAAACATTGCAGTTGTTATTTGTTTGACAATACTTGTGTTTTATCACTTGCAAATAACACCGTGCAGCACAAAAATTGTTTTGTTGTGTTTATTTTGGTTTTTTGCTTGGATTTATCTTATAAGAAGAAAATATATATTTATTTTGAAACAAGCATGCTAGCGACACCTACCGTTGAGTTTCTGCAGTTACTACTACTACTTTAACTCGACTTGGAGATGTCTCTAGCTGTGTCAATGTTGATTTGATTCTTGACTTTTCACTTGACTCAAGATTTACTAATCAAGATTATAAAGAACAATTTACAATAGAAAACAAGAAACATAAAGCATTGTTTGGAACAAAGTAGTTGACTTGCTGACTATACTAATAACGTAATGTAATGTAAGTTGATTAGTCATGATAATTGAAGCATTCTTTGTCTTCTACAGGATTTCATGCAGTCACCATTTAGTAATAATATTGATTATTCGAATGCATTCACTAATGAGCTCACGCAATGTGATTGTAAAGATTAATTAATTTGTTTATAGTCTACTATGTATTACAAGACGCATTTATTCATGTAATAAAAGAACTTTAATAAAATTTTTAGAATTTACTTCGTATAAAATTATTGCACGTGACATTGTACAATAATAAATTAGTCATCATGTTGAATTGGAGTGTTGAATTTATGATGCGTGGAAAATTAGTCATTAATATTTAAGTTTCTCATGACTCCAGAGAAACTTTTGTGCGAGTTGCACAGATTCTAGCATGTAATATATTAATATTTCAAATGTAATAATATTATAAGTTTACGTCATTGGCAACTGATAATCATAATAAGAAGAAATGCAAAAAATGCGAAAAAGTCGATCCTGCCAGGATTCGAACCTGGAATCTTCTGATCCGTAGTCAGACGCGTTATCCGTTGCGCCACAGGACCCGTTGAAAAGACTGCCCCAGTTTTGAAAATCGGCGGCCCCTAATTTAGTACTCGTATAACCCAACAAAAGTAAAGTCATGAATCTGTAAATTATACTTAAATCACTTAAAACAACGATTCCCCCCATCAACTGATATACTTAAACCATTAATCATAAATTTTTGATGAATTATATTACTTTCAGTAATAAATTTTAAAATCTTGTAAAAATATGCTAATAAATTATTTTTTTTGCATTTACTCTATTCAATTTGCACTATTAAATAAATTATATTAAGATTTGGTTGGATTTGTTCTATGTAGGCAGAAAATTAATCATTAATAAATAATTTCTTGGTGACGTAAAGCTTTCGATGAAAACTGATTCACTTTCGAAACACAATCAATACTTAATAATAAAACAAAGTTCTAAATATAATTATAACAATTATTTTCCATTATATCTCAAAAGTTTTCGAAAGCAAAGATATAAATACAAAATTTACATTTTATTTCACTTGTATAATATTTTCAATTGTTCAACATGAATAAAGCCAAATATCAACTTTATAAACCGATAAAATTATCAATAGACTTTGTGATACATTGTAGACATGACTTAGCAAAGAAAAGTCTCCTCTTACCCAAAATAATCCTTCAAGGATTATGTGTTTGGCCTGATGATTCCAGAACGGCTCTCAAAAAATGGACAATTATTGCAGTTCTCATAAGTTTGGGTATAATGGAGGTCGGACATGTAATATACATCATACTGAATATCACAAACATATCCAAAATGGCGTCAGCCTGTACCACTGCATCTACCACTATTGAGACAATGGCAAAACTAGCAACCATGCTATTCTATCGAGATCCTCTAAATCGTATCCTGGTAATAATCTGGCACCACTTCTGGCCTGCAAATATTGCATCAAAACAACGCCAAGAAGAAATACGTTCACGCAGCAACTATGTCACAATGGTTGTATGCACATTCCTCACAATGGCGTTTGTTTCCTGCGCTCAGTTCATGGCATTTCCTTTAGTTTCAACATCGACTAAACAACTACCACTTCAATCTTGGTATCCATTTGACACTCATGTCAGTCCCATTTATGAGATGATGTACATTTGGCAATGGTTCATGAACCAAGTGGTCATTTGTGTCTTAAGCGGCTTTGATGCGTTCTTCAACTCAATTGTCATGATCTGCGCGTGTCAGTTTCAGATTTTGCAGGATGTTTTAGAAACAATGTGTGATAAAACAAAAGGTAAAAAGTGGAAAGAGTTCTTTAAGAATAAGAAAAGCATTACAAATCACATTGATGAATTTAATATTATGATTGAATGTGTTGAACATCATTTACGGCTTATTAGGTACAAAACTACCGTATTAATTTCACCCTGTGTTTAATCTGCTTATAATTTTAGGCTGTGTAAATTAATCGAGACAACTTTTCGACATATTGTGTTTCTGCAGTTTGTTTTCAGCACGTTGGCAATCTGCGTTTCATGCGTTGCGTTAGTAAGTTTATTTGCATTGTAATGTAAATATTATCTGGGACCTGGGGGCACTTTACAGATTGCAGATCCATCGTTGTTCCAACACATGTTTAGCTACTGCGTTGCTCATCTGCTGCAGTTCTTTATTTACTGCTCCGTTGGAAATGAGCTAACTTATCAGGTAAATACGCACTGCTGGCATTAACAACTATAACATCATATCTTAATCGTAAAATTTTAGAGTGGAATGGTAGCTGATGCAATCTACAATTGTGACTGGGAGACTACCGTTGATTCCAACTTTCGAATGGGAATCGTAATGATCCTTCAACGGGCTCAAAGACCTGAAGCACTCACAGTTGCTGGATTGATGCAGCTAAGTTTTGCGAATTTTGTTGCTGTAAGCTGATAATAATTGCACACATGATAGCTGTTCATGTATGAATCCATTCATTTTTAGACTGTGCAGCTCTCTTTCTCGTTTTACACACTGTTGAATTCATTCGTTTAATGACGCCGTTTGAAATTCAGGTTTTATTATGTTGGCTAGGCGTCATCTCTATATTTTTGAATTTATATTTAAAACGAAAAGCTTACGCAATTGCAGTTAATTTGTTTATGTTACATGTAAATATATAGGTGTAGGTGTCTATTATTCATACTTTCACGCTCCAATCACTTTGCAAACTTCGAAATTCAATGATTTTAAAATAAATCAGTAATTTTTTTCATGGCATAAGAAGAATCTAAAACATAACCTAATATTTAAACTTAATATTTTAAATATTTTTTGTTCTGAACTGTAGGCTTTGTGAGGAGTTGTTTTCGTGCATTGTAAAAAGCAATATTGAATATTAGCTGATGATTAATTTGGATTATGATCAACAAACACGCACTATGACTGCAGCAGAGATAATTTCAATCTATTAAGTAATTACAAATGACTTATAGCTTTTACGCATATTATGCATATGAGAATAAGTCGCTTCTCAGTACAAATATTCATTCATCGTGCGTCCGCGCGTGCGTTTACATTTAGTTATAGCAAGTTTCTCCGTCAGCTGCGAGTCGAAAACAAGCGTGTGCAAGGTTAGATATTGTTAGGTTTACCAACTGATAAAAAGCCGAAATTTAATGCGCCTCAACGTTATTATATCAACAGATGAATAAGATAATGGCCGAAGTCGACGTAAAAAGTGGTCTGCGAAGTATCCTACAACGAATAGATGCTGCATGCCAAAAAAGAAATCCAGTAAGTTAAAGATTGAACAAATTTATGCTTAAAATATATTGGTTATGATGCAATTTGCAGGAACTGAGATGTTTAACACCTCGCCTCGTCGCTGTGAGCAAAACAAAGCCTATTGAAATGATCATTGAGTGCTACGAGGAAGGTCAAAGACACTTTGGTGAAAATTACATCCAGGAGCTGGCTGAGAAGGCAAACAATAAAGACATTCTTGAGAAGTGCAAAGAAATCCAATGGCATTACATAGGAAATGTACAGAGTAACAAATTGAACAAAATCTTAGGCATACCGAATTTGTATATAATAGAGACTGTGGACAGGGAGAAGATTGCAGAAGCATTGAACAAATCCTGGCCAAAGTTTAATGAGAATGGTGAAAAGAAGTTGAATGTGTTTATTCAGGTGAATACAAGCGGAGAAGAGGCTAAGGGTGGTGTTGAGCCCACCAATGTGATTAGCTTGGCAAAGTTTGTGATTGAGCAATGCCCAAATTTAAAGTTTGATGGACTGATGACCATTGGCAGATTTGATTACAATGTTGAGGATGGCCCAAATCCAGATTTTTTGTGCTTGAAGAGATGTAGAGACGAAATTTGTCAGCATTTAGAAATTGATTGGAAAGATGTCAAACTATCTATGGGAATGTCTGATGACTTTGAACATGCTGTAAGTTAATGAAGAGATTTTTATATTTATGCAATGCTTTACTGTGTTTGTTTTCAGATTGAACTAGGAAGCACAAATGTAAGAGTTGGTAGTTCTATATTCGGTTATCGACCACGGAAAGTATAAAAGATGCTAGGATTTATTTTCTAATAATGGGTATTTGATTATTGTAAATAGCTGTCAACATCTTTGACAATAAAATTATAAAGGGAGTTCTGATGAAAGTTAATTTTAAATGTATAATAAAAATATGTCTCTATGCACTCAATAATATCTAAACATCATTAATTCTCCCCAAAACGAATCTATATTGGTCAAATTATAATGTTTAAAGTAATTGTTAATGTAATGTTTGGATTCTTTGATATAAATAAGTTTTCCAATCCTGTCAATTCCACCCTGTCATTTCTATGTATAACAGGGAGTTGAAGGGGGCAGTTGCTAATTTTCGTTCTCTTTTTTGTTTTAGCAATCGCTTCCGAGTTCCTATCGCAGTCTTGAGCTAAATTTGAATGACATCTACCGATGTAGAATTAAATTCTCCGTCGGGATGTCCTTGTCTGTTGCAGGAATTTGACCTGCAGTCCTGGAAAATTTGCATAAAAAGGTGATTTATTGCTTTGTCACCTTTTTTCGAGAAATACTTGTATTTTTACGGGTTTATACGCGATCTTGGTGGCTCAGTAACTTCAGCTCGGCCTCGAAAGAAGCGGAATTAAATTCTCTGTCGGGTTGTATTTGTTAGCGGTAGAAGTGACTCGTGTTTAGGGCACCGTATGAATGTAACGGTAGATGTGGCCTGATAGAGGTAGTTTCCGACGGAAAATAATATGAATGAATGAATATTTAGACGATTTTTATTAACTAAAATGATACAGGTATTTAATTTCAAGAGTAAATTACCAAAGAAGTAAAATTTAAATGTTATTATGCTTTTTTTGTAGTTGATGCAATTTTTAAAAAAATGTGATTTTAAGACAAAAATATACTTTTATTGACTATTTATGCAGTGTATTATGTTTATTTATTACTGAATCAATGAATATTTGCATTAAAATTGCAAAATTTATTTCATTAATTTTGAATTAATGCATATTACCGACATCTACATTCGAAGCTTTGAGTTATGTATAAAAATTGCTATTCGTTTAGATAGGGTGGTGCACGAAGTATAGATACACAGGAGACCGAACGTCATGGTAAATTAATGGTCTCAATCTAGGGAACAGAACATTCGCCAATAGAGGGCACCACTATGCGCAGTGTACTTGTTTAAATGCTTACTTTGCTATGGAAATTGCCGGAAAAAAATTTCAACATGAAACAATAATAATCACGACTAATAGAACGACTCAGGAACGTCATGTAAACGGATTGTCTCAAAGTTGCTATGGACACAAACCAACGTACATCGATTCACTAGGGTTTCAAGCGCAGCCAGTGGCAGAAAAGGGAACTATGAGCTGTGTTTATAATTGTGTACCATGACTACGACAAAAAAGCCTATACCGTTCGGACTCCTTATAGACTGGTTACATGGAAAGATTGGGAGAAGATAGATGAGTATGAACAGCAGGAAGGCAAGAAAGTTGGAAAGCCCAGGGAGAACATTGTTGATATTCAGGAGATGTTAAAAATTGCTGTATAAATATATATTTTTTATGATTAAAGTCGAATCCTAAAATATCATACTAAATCCACTTCAAAATGCGATAAATGTAATGCGTTCTAGGAAAAGTAGAGTATTTGAGTGTTTTTGAAATAAGGTATTTAATTTAATTAAGATATGCGGTTGTGCAATTACATATTGTTTCAACATTGAGCTTTG
This sequence comes from Dalotia coriaria, assembly GCF_025399875.1. NCBI lineage: Eukaryota > Metazoa > Arthropoda > Insecta > Coleoptera > Staphylinidae > Dalotia > Dalotia coriaria. The sequence continues at coordinate 11,069,247 of NW_027045445.1, forward strand.
ATCATAAGTAGATAATATTTGTTTGATAATGACTAATGACTATAAATTGACGTGGTGCGTTAGAATCGAGTGAGTTTTGCTTTTAGGTTTATTAAATTGCTTATATTGTATAGAAATTACGTATTTGTAAATGAAAGTAAGTAAGTAAAAAAGCAAATCTATCACTATATAATAAATTGTAATTGTATTGCGAAATGTTCTCTTTTCCGAATCTACAAGAATCTCAAATATCTGTTTTAGAATGAATCCATTCAAGTTGTTTAATTTTGAAATATTAAATCAATATGCTAACTCAAAATTTTATGTTATGTATGCAATTTGTACAACATGCAAGAATTGGTTGACTGGAGAGATATTTCTGTATTGGGATCGAACATATTGCGAAATATGTTCTATACACAATGACAGTCGACGTGATATTGCCTTAGAAAATGTGCTAAACCAATGCCTTTTTCCATGCCAGTATGAAGATTGCGACTACATCTTGAAGAGGAGCCAAGTTGATGAACATACAACAAATTGCAAACATAGGCAATTAGATTGCAATTTATGCAATATGGAAGGTATCAGTTTAAATGAATATGAAGACCATCTCAAAAGCAACCACAAGGATAAAATAATCGACTTGGACAAGCCAATTTTAGAACATACGCTGGACGCAGCAACTAAAAATGAAATTTTAATTGCTTGCCTGAACCAACATACTTTTCTAATTCACATTAAACGAGACAAATCTAAATTAAGTGTGAATATTGCACGTATTGAAACATATGATGACTCAAATATAAATAATAACTTTACAGTTGGTTACAAACACGATCAACTAAAACACAAGCAGTTCACAGTGCTGTCCGCTATTAGGTATAATTCAAATCCTAACGTTGATATTGACGTGCCGCAGAATGGAAATCTTTTGTTAAACATTTCTTTATGTGGGTTTGAAAATGTGATCCACTTGCCAGAGTGTCCAATTTGCAATTATGAGTTAAAGTTAAAGTCTATCAATGTCCTAATGGACATAACGTGTGCAATGGATGTGGGAAGAAATTGAACACGTGTGCTATATGTCGGGACACCTTGAGTGTTGTAAACCTGCGTTACTTATTTCCAAGTACATTATTAATGTTATGTTCAAACTATGAGAATGGCTGTTTGAAAATTGGCAACGTAGGTGATTTAGATGAACACATCAAGAATTGCCTTTATGCCCCAATAAAATGTGTTAAATGCCAGCAGGAATGTTCGAGACGTAATATTTTAACACATTTTAAAGAAAAGCACACAGTCTTCAGAAACTATGTTGTTTTAATCGTACCGTTAAAAGAAGTATCTGTTCCAAATTGTCATAAATATTATTCTTTTAAAAATCAATTATTTACAGTTAATTTTAAAACTACTGGAAGTGGTAATAAGCAGAAAATATGTTTCACGGTGCAATTATTATACAATGAAAATATTGAAGTAGCTGCAAGGTACAGATATGAAATTCATATAATTCATAGATATCATAATGAATCTAATCATGTACTAAAGGGAGTATGTCAAGTCAAAAGTGATAAAGATACATCATCATGGATTTATTGCAAACTATGTCCTATACAATTTAACGAAAATAATGATCCATGTTTTTGGATTATGTTTGGAATTGTAGATAAAAATGATAACATGTAAAATGAATTGTAATAACACTATATCTATATATGAGCCGCTTATTTTGAAAGTGGCCTAACTCCATTTATCTTCAAATCGAGATATTGAAAGTTTTGCGTTTCAATGAAAACTTTTCTAAAAAGGCACTAAACGACACTAAAAAGAGAAAAAGAAAAAAAAGAAAACTTTTTTAGAGAACACTAAGAGCCCCCGCACACTACAAACTTTTTATCGGCCGATAGTTTGGTCGGGCTTATAATCAGTATGAAGATGTATGCAAGTCCGCATACTACAACGATTTTGTATCGGCCGATAAATAAGTTTGATGGGCTACCCAACTGCGTTCAAACTAAACTATCGGCCAACCAGGCCAACTATCGGCCGACTGCGATATCAGTATGGAGCTCGTCGCAAGCGCGCACACCGACCGATTGTTTAGTCGGCCGACTCGACCAATCGTTCAGTTCGCTCCGTGTTTTGGTGCTAGTTTTTGAAGCTACTTATGGTCATCCGATAAAATACGAAAAAAATTTTCGGGTAATCTAGTACTTTTGAATGCATCGTGTAAAGTTTTCCATTTAATAATCTATCACTGTGGATGGGATGCACCCAATACTCTCGGACTCTCTTCTTGATTTTTCTCCTCCGTTGCATCAGAGCAATTATAATATTTCTGGACAATATTGTACTACTAGTAACTTTCATTATGCGACCGCTCTCTTCAACGGTAGCTGACAAAGTAAAAATAGTCGGCCGACTGTTGTGTAGTGTGCGCACTCACCACAAACCCGTGACGGCCAGACTTTCGTCATTTTAGGAAAGATGAAATTTTGTCTGTGTGTGTTTCCAATACGGGTAAGAACGATCCCCAATTATGAAACCTGGATCGTGGTTCCTTTGGCAGTGGCCGTGTGTCACACGTACACGCAACTGCGCATGCACCACCCTATCTAAACGAATAGCAATTTGTATGCATAACTCAAAGCTTCGAATGTAGATGTCGGTAGAATGTATTAATTCAAAATTAATGTTGAAATATAGCGTACAGTAAGTGTTTACTTAACTTTACTTAGTTTACTTAACTTTACTTAGCTAAAAATTAATGAAATAAATTTTGCAATTTTACTGCAAATATTCATTAATTTAGCATCAAATAAACATAATACACTGCATGAATAGTCAATGAAAGTTATAAAATCGTTATAAAATCACATATTTTCTTTAAAATTGCATCAAATCTCTTCAAAAACTACAAAAAAGCATAATAACATTCAAATTTTACTTCTTTGGTAATTTACACTTGTAATTAAATACCTATATCATTATAGCTAATAAAAATTCTCTAAATATTCATTCATATTATTTTCCGTCGGAAACTACCTCTATCAGGCCACATCCACCGTCACATTCATACGGTGCCCTAAACACGAGTCACTTCCACCGCTAACAAATACAACCTGACGGAGAATTTAATTTCGAATCTTTCGAGGCTAAGTTGAAGTTACTGAGCCGCCAAGATCGCGTACAAATCCGTAAAAATACAAATATTTCTCGAAAAAATGTGACAGAGCGATAAATCAACTTTGTATGCAAATTTTCGCAGATTGCAGGTCAAATTCCTGGAACAGACAAGTACAACTTGATGGAGAATTTAATTCATCATCTCTTGATGCTCTGCTAAAGTTTGTGCGCCGCGAACACGAGTGTATAAAAGAAGCAAGTTATGATACATTGCCAGTATTTTATGCGTTGCAACACTTTGACAAGGGCTGACGAAGATAATAATCTGCAAAATAAACTATATTGTTAAGGAGAAATGCGGGAACTAGTGTAATTATTTATTGTATTTATAATCGGAAGTCGATCGACGAAGCGAATCAAATTCGCATTCAAATTTAGCTAATGTCTGCGATAGGAACTCGAAAGTGATTGCAAAAACAAAAAAGAGAACGAAAATTAGAACCTGCCCTCTTCAGTTCCGTGTTACAGAAAACGATTCAATGTTGTCGCTATTTGCAGAGAGCGCATATTTACAGAGACGTTTAGTGGCAACGGTTGCAATATAGTTGCGTAGTTTAGCCGTGTGAACAACGTAAAATTCCTTTTAGAAGGAAACGGTAATTTTGTAGATTATGGATTTTTTTAACACTGTATAAAAGCTTGGCATATAGATGTCGACACATAAGTTGCATGCTATTAATTTCATAACTATTGCAATATTTCTATTAAAAATGTTTTAATGTACAAAAATATACTATTTACAAACAATAACAAATAATTTCATACGTTATTTTATAGAAAACTTTAGCAAAACTACTAACAGTTTATGCACTTTGCAAACTCTGTTAAAATTTAATGGATTCGAGGAATGCCCAGATTTTCCCTGGAAACAAAAACACTCCAAACACATCAAACGATCCCCAACTATTTCTCCAACAAAGTGCGCTATTCGTTTCAATATAATAAATTAATAAACTAAATTAAATTATAAATTTAATTTTGCGGAAATCTATGTCAGCTTTATTTAATTTCGCAAAAAATGTGAGGAATGTTGATATATATTTCATTATGCACAGCAAGAATTTCAACATTGTGAATACGAAAAAGATTAGCTTCTCATATTCGAAACCCCTGAGATTTTTCTGTTTTCTTCTGCTTGGACACAGCGTGTTCATCGGTCTGCCCTCATCCCACTCACATGCTCATCTTCCCAACGATATCATTAATCATCTTTCGTGCTTCAGCTTACTCTGCGCTGCTCTCCGTGCCTGCAGTGTAACGACGGCACTCAATTGATTGATCGATCTGCGCTCGATCCATCGTTTAACAGACCAACAGTGCTCGTACAATATAGAAGCAAATGCTCGTATACTATTCACCTCCACACAAAACTAACTTTAGCAAATGAATAAATGCTGCGATGGGAGCCGAGTGCAGGATGCACCTTTAAAAATTGAGGGCAGGCCGCCGCCGAGCGCATGCAGATCCATCCTGGCGGCCGACCTGGACCACGCGCAGTATATATTGATTCAGTGTGCCACTGGGTCAACAACTCGTTGCATATTGCCAGGCCCCAAACCCTCCAACAATAAAAAACAATAAATTTTTATTTTTTAAAAATTTTTTGTTTTTTTGTGATTATAACACCCTGTATAAATAAAAAATATAATAGCTGCTCTTGGGCTGCCCTCGGCTCGCCCCCCAAAAGTGATGAATGCATGCAAGGACCTTGAACACGAACCTGCGCTTAGTATTTCGCTCTTTGCTCCCCGAAGATCCTTGAGCCGCCCGCTTTCAAGTATTTTCCGCGTTGCTTTTTTTGCACTTATCATGTTTTTCCAAGCGATTTACTAGTCAGAGTTTAGAATTTATACGCTAAGCCACTTTCAAAGTGTGTATTTTTTTCCAAGTTCAAACACGGGAACAGGCAAAGGTAAATGTTATGCAATCGATGTATAAAACGCTGGAAGAGCTGAAGCAGTGAGTAGGACACGTGTTCGTTTGCAAGGAATAATAATAAATCTTCGGACAAATGAAAAGTCAACCTAGGATAACGAACGAACGCGCTGCGAAAGAGATCACGAACAAGCGTTACTACTGTGATAATATTATTACAAAGATTTATTACACCGAAAAAAATTTTTGCGTTTTTTGCAATACAAGATGTTAATATTGATGTGTAAAATGTGGCATGTGTAAAAATAAAAATAAAAATAAAAATCGAAATTTGTGTGTGTCATCACTCAAAGTAGCTGCGAAGGAAAAACGAAATATTTGTCGAAAAATTAAGATTCATGACACGTGGAATTTTCCGACAGGCGCGCGCGTATTGTCTGAGGTCTGAGGCGTCCCCGCGATCGGAGGAAATTTGCGGCGGGCGGGAAATCGCAACGCAATATAAGAACTGTCAATATTCGAGGCGGAACATTCTAATATATCATATCGAAATTGCGTTCGCGTCAGACGTGCGCTGTCGAAAGTAAACTTTCGCCATTATTTTCACGCTTCGCGGCCTCAATGAGAGTGATATACGTTTGTTCTTCGCATCTTGACGTGTTCTTCACGTGGTGTGATATTTTTGGCGTCGGATTTCATTAAAAACAAAAAAATTTAACGCCTACACCACTAAAAATCATTATTATGAATTATTTCAGTTCTTATTTTAATTATTTTTGAAGTAAATTTGAAATTTTGGAATATTAACTGTAAATTAGTATTATTAATTAATTATTTATTATTTTTATAGTATATTAAGTCTCAAAAGACGAAACAAGAGTTTTTTTACAAGTTTTATGTTGCAAACAGTATGCTTGTGCTGCACCATAGCTAAATGCGCATGCGCAAGGTTACCCCGTGACTAAAACCCGTGACTAAAATACTTTAGTCACAACTTTGGCCGTCCGTGTTTAAACTTCCACTTTTTGTACCTAAAATCCGTAGAAAAACTTTCATTTCAAAAGTGAAAGTAAAAAAATTTTTATATTACGCAGAATTTCATCCGGTCCTGCTAAATGTATTAAAATTTTTGCCTTTTATGCACTTTATTCACTATAAAATTGCATTAAAACTGCACAACAATCCAATTTCGAATGAATTTGGTCAATCTTGAAGCCTAAGGCAAAATACTTAGTTTTAAATAGATTAGGAAACTTCACAAATTCTGTGGATGTTGGGGATTTGCCACGCTTTCTTTTTGAAAAATCCTCGATGTCAAAGTTTTTCCGCTGCGTCTTTTTCGCCTTTTTTCTCCTCTCTTCATCTCGCCTGCTTTAATTTTATTTTCTCTCGGCTCCCACACGCGTCCACATTGAATGCGGCAGATTTATTCGCCGGATTGCGTCGAATCTGCGAGTTAGTTTTACTCTCGGACAACTTTGCGACTGCTTTAGTTGGCGTGGACATTCACAAGTTGCCTTTGTTATTTTCAACACTAGCCAACACACACACAAAAAACACAAAACAGAAAAAAAGTACAAATGTCGCAGAGCGAAAGAAACACAAAAATGCTTTTTGTACATAAACATAATGTACGAGTTGAAATATAAGTTTAAATTATTTTTATGTTATTCCATCATAAAGATTGAATTCGTGAATAATTCGGTGTGCGAATGCAAATTCACATTAACATTCACATTCGCAGTTATGCGGATTCATTTTATGTAAATTAACTCCAAATTGTTTAATTGAAGCGTAATATATTCCAGCAGAGTTGAGAATCTTCAAAATTAAATTACCACCGTCAAAATTACATTTTTTATTAATATTAATAATAATAAAAAGAATAAAAAGTGACTTGACCTGGTTTGGGTTCGGGGCTTCCTCGGAATAGAACAAAATTAAAATTCCTTGTCTTGCCTCGCGCATTGTCCTGGGAATTTCTTGCTTTCTTGGGACCTCCGACCACGCGTATACCTATTCTTATCTCTTGTAGCGTAATCCGCATATCAATCTCTTGTGTGCGTATGAAAATGTACAGGTTATAACGTGATTAAAATGCCACGGCGTGCGTTAAATCCATCAAGGAGTTCCACCCCTAGGGCGCGCGCGGCGCCCTCGTCAATCCGGCGGCGGCAGCGGGATAATTAAGGAATTCGAATTTAAATCCGAGATTAAGATTAAAGCAGTTGATAAGTTTCATATCGGTGTCTTGAACAGGCGATGGTAGGCGTAGGTACAGGAAGCATAATAAACGGTAATTGACAGGTAATCAATAATTAACTAATTTCGTATGTAACACAACCTATATTTTTAATGTATGCAACCAATATTACATGTTTACTTAATTATACACCAGTGACATCTTTCTGCAACTATTTAAACTAATACTATTCGTTTAATAGAATGAATAAAGTTTAGTATTTACCTAGCAACCGAATAATTAACTCTTTTCGCGCCGGTGGCAGTTTTGCTCAGCGTTAACCATTTCGCACCCAAGTCAGCTCGTTGAGCCGTAAACGTACTCAATAAACACCTTTAATGCGTGTGTGAAGCGAGGTGAGTCTCTCGTAAAACGCGCACATTATTACGCCGGCGGTCACAAACATCTCCACACATCAGCATCGAGAATGTTTTGTGATATAAATGCCGAGTTGAGTTGATGAGAACGATCGCTGGTGATTTAATCAAATTTTCATTATGCAGGTGAAACCGCAGTGAACTTTATTTACGAGCAAAGTTTTAATTGCAACGAGTGCGTGCGCCTGAAGGACATGCCGTGTTAAACATCAAATTGTCAAAAGCATTCACATATCAGTGCAGAGTTCCATTTTCTCGAAATAAGTGGAGAGAACCGGTTTAATTTTTAAGGATTAATTGCGTTTCCTTTTTGGAGTTGATTCAAGTTGAAGCTTAGTAACCGCCTTGAAAGTTTTTCGCGATTTAAGCTTTAGACAGTGTTTTCACGAGTTTCGTCTCCTGGATGCGAACGCCGTGAGGCGCACTAAAGCACTAACCCTCGCAAATAAATGGGAAAGGATTGCCGAGAACTTGATTATGTCAAGGACAATTATCTTAACCTTTAACTCCACTTCCAACAAACAGATGTTTATTGACTAAATTGTATAAGGATTTCCTGCGCTTTTATTTTTGAAAATCATTCAAACTGATTTAATGATTGTGAGGATAATAAATCTTTTCCTTTTTTTATATGCAAGGTAATTTATTACCGCCCTGAACCCTTTGATCAATGATAAAGCTTTTGCTTTTGCTGGTGCTTTCCTAGTAATTTTAGCAGTTTCTACGTGTTTCCATCTTCGATCTGTGAATGCTGTACAATTTTTTACCAGCCGCTCGCCCCCAATCAGATCGAATGACGCACCGATATTCATTATAATTTCGCATCGGAAGCATAATTTATGACGCGCGCCTCGAAATCCAATTACCATTCGTAAATGTTTTTTGCGTTAGTTTCGATTTTCAGCCGTATCGGCGCGTTTCGATTGAGTGTCCGATGCGTCCGTTCGTGTCCATTAGTTATTCTATTGGGTTTATTCGGACAACTCGCTTCGGAGCGGAAAGATCACGAGCGTGATTATAATTGGCGCTGCGTGAGCACAATACGATGATGAACAAGTCAATCAACAACAAAACTACGCGCCAATCAACTGGATAAACAATTGATTTTGCCAATCGGCCGTTTAGACGAGTATAGAAAGTCAAATAATGTATTATACATTGTTTGATGAGACAACAATGATGCGGATTATGAAATAATTTTGTTTTGTAACTGTTTTTAAAGTAGGTGAGGGAGTATACAATGCGTGTTTTTCATTTTGTGAAAAGAAGCTGATTGACAAAGAAATAATTTGATGCCGAAATCGGAAAGGCGCCGAAGCGCGAAAAGCGTAATTTGTTTTGGATGGGAAGTCGACACGAGGCGCGTTTGGGCGTTCAGGTGTTGGAATTGCTCACGCACGCAAACTCCTAAAGGAGAACATCGAACATCAAGAAATTTGCAAAGTGCGCGATCATCCGAATAAATTATAAAGAAGCTTTTGACGCCATGTAGAAAATCAACTCCGCAAAACACAAAAAATATAAGAAAAAATTACAATAAAATAAATTATATTTTTATATTATTTTAATAGTATACTAAGAAAAGGGCTAAACAGGGGCATTACAGACGAGATTGATTGAGAACGAGTGTAGCAAGCGGTCAATCAATCGAGTGTTTAATAACGTTTAGCCACGAGGTACTTACGCTATTTTTTGTACTTTCACTCTAGTTTCACGTTGCGGTTTTTGTATTTCAACTTTTGAATTTTAAATCATTGAAATTTGCTCGCACACTTATACAAACTGTAAGGTTATAAGTGCCATGCCGCACGCCGACCCATGTGACGGTTCGGTTCATATCGTGCCTCTCCGAAACGAGCAGCAACAACGCCTGCTTTGACGTGTTTGACTGACGTCGCATGGCATTTCATACCACCTTGTGCTGCTCCGTAGGCAAGTGCGCAGGCCCTAGCTCCGTCCCGTGCATAATGCAAGTACATAATGAATAATATGTACGAATTGGCCGTCCGTATATAAAGTACCACTTTTTGTGTCTAAAAACCGTGGAAAAACTGGCGTTTTATACGTGGAAATAGAAAAAATCATAAAATAAGACCTAGCATAATACGCATTCATTGTTTATAAAAATAAATCTTTAATTATAAAAATGAATCCTCACAATTCTTTGTTTAAAATGCACTGCGCAATAGTTGTTTTATCTGTGAGCAAAATTGCAATTAAAAAAATTTCATTTGTGAGATTACTACGAATCCGTGTGTTTGCAAACATTACGTGGAAATTTGTCAACCGCACGATCGGAAAACATCATATTCATATCATAACTCTATCACAAACTATCCGGAATGAAATGTGCGACAGAAGGAGAGTAATTACGCACTCAGCTCTCGCCGACCTGCTGCGTACTGATTTATGATTTACGAATATGTAGCTTATCGATTGTTCTCATATTAAATTCCAAAATAAACAAACTTATTTCATTTCTTTTTTTTTAATTTAACGAATTGTATGTTTTCCTCTTCTTCATTTTCTTCATCTATAATTAACAGTTAATTAAAACGTAAAAGCAAAACAGGAACTTATTTAATTAATAAATTGCGTTGGCGGAAAGCTAAACTTTTCGCTTAAAACCGTAAAAATTTTCGAAGAACCTAGCAATTCTTTAATAAAATTCAACCATTGTAACATTTAATCCTATATTTGTTTAGGCCAGTCTAAAAATAATATTTAAGGGCGTGGGAAGCGTGTATTTTTTTTTCGGCAGGTCTACCAAGGAAGACCAAGAAATCGTGTTTCATTCGGAAAAATCCTCGCGTGGCCCGGCGCCTCCACCACCCCGCATTTCTCCCGCCGCCGCCGCTGCCGCCGCCTTGGTCGTAGCGTTTTCGGTTGTCGGTCGGGCTGCGTCGGCTCTTCGCACGTTTAGCGCCGGGACGCCAACCAGTCTGTCTGCGGCCGACAAGGTCGCCGGTTCCGCGCGCGCCCGTGCTCCCACACAAACAAACCGAAACATCCCCCGAACGGACACACTATCGCACACATTCATACACCTCACATAACCTAACCTAATGTAAAATAACTTAACTTAAATTTACTACAAAATTTTATTGATTGATTTGTTTTATTATTTAATTCTACAATTATGTAATTGTGCGAATTTGTAATTTGTGATTGTTTAACGGATTAATTACGTAACTATTTAATGTGACTTTAAGTGCGTGGTAGTCCGCAAAGATGTAACTAGTGTGTTAAATGCTTGATGTGTACATTTTGATCGAGTGTGCAAATTACATGTGCGCGCGCGATGGTGATTAGCTGCAATTAATGCGACTAATGCGACTAATGCGACTAACGCAACTACCGCAACGAGCTGCGCAGCTTGGATATCATGTAAGCTTAAATATGTTACCAATTATCAATACAATAATAATTCAACCTATACAATTAAATCATTTTAATTCGGTTTAATTTTATATAGCTTAGCATAGAGTGGATGCGCCGGGCGCAATGTACTAGTAATCGTATAAAAAACGTATTTAATGATTTGATGAATAATAAATAAAATAATTCATTTATTGACCTCGTATTGAAGTAATTGAAACTATCCGTCGATAGACAAGGTCAATTCATGTAATTTAAAAGTCAATACATGCTACTTTACAGGACAATTCAATATTCACAACATGTTTCTTGTTGTGACTTTTTTTTTCAAGCATTGATACATTGTAGCATCTTCTATTTTAAGAAAAGGTTAATATTATGCGGGGAAAAAGTGTTTGAGGTGGGCTTGAATAATTTAGCGGCTTTTTCGTGTGCGCTTTGCAGGACACCTGGCCGAGTGCAGGATGAACGTGCCGCGAGGACTCAAGGAAAGCGGGAAAGTTCCGAGAGCCGATGGCGTTGTAAAGTCACTTTCGAGAAATAAGTACCAAAGCGTTCTACCATACGGGCACTTACGATGAGAAACATCTGCACTCTAAAATATTTTAAGTTTCAGTTTAAAATTAGGTCAAAATGTTAGAATTTAGAAAATTTGCTAAAAAATTACTAGTGTTATAAAAGAGAAATGGAAAAAAAAGGAGCTTTAAACTTGAGAAAGATTTTTAAGTAGCCCAGAAAGCTATCAATTGCGATCGTGTCCTGCGAACTGCGCAAAATGAGATTTCAATGTGGGTCTTTGGCAACCCATCAAATCTTATTTCCAAAAAATTCATTTTTTGAATTTTTACTTTTGCGTCATATTTTTTACTTTTATATACTAATCTACACTATAAAAATAAATTGCAAAATCTGTTAGTAAGCGCATAACTCAACAATGCCTAGACCAATTTGGGCAATTATTTTATTAAAATGTTTGTTAAAGTCCAAGGATGGTTTTTATGGCAAGAAAATTGCGAATAAATGCCGGAAACCAATAAAGACAGCTCTTTTCTATAGGATAAAAGTTGGTATTGAGATTCAATCATAGTTCTAGTTAAATAGTTGAATCCGAGATGGCGTGCTGAACTGTATTATTAGCAATTCTTTATATAATTAATTTCTTTAAAATAAAATTGCAAATCTTATTGATAGAATTGACACATACTATGTTTAGAACAAGAGAGTAAAAACGAATTACATTTTTATTAAACACTACCGGAACGAAGGACGAAATCATGGGCAAAAGCTTGTAATGCATGAAGATAAAATTTTTGAAATTTTAAAATAATAAAGTTTTTAATAAATTAATATAAAAAGAACCTGAAGATGATTTACTAAAATCCACTTCTTTACTTGCTTAAAAAACATCAAAGAACACGTATAGTTAATTAATTATTCGGTGTTCAAAGAAAAATAACTTATAGCAGAATAAAAACTTGTTATCTTTTAACATCGTTGAGATTTAAGAACCGTTTAATATTTCCCTCAGTAAATAGTTACGTTTGATGCTTAGAAGGTTTGATGCCTTGATGCTTTTCCCTTATCTGTCGTGGACACATTGATGCGAACATTAAGCGACACTAAAGACGATAAATTGATTTACTACCACTGCGTGGCGTTGTGTTTACGTATGATATAAATTTCTTAATTCTATATACAAACTATAAATAGCAAATGGCGTTTGGAAAAAAGAAAATAAAGAGAAACGCTCGTCACATGCAACAAAAGCTATTAACGGGCAATTACTGCGTGGAAGTGACAGCTCGATAAATGAGCCAGTAGCCAGTGTAACTTCCATAAACGGAAAACGCGGAAAACATGAATAGCAGGAAACATGTGAAACAATATTAAATCACTGACTTTTACTTTAATTCATTATAATATTATTTAATGAAATTTATATTATAATTATAATTTGTAATAGATTTGTTTCGTTTATGTGCATTTTTGTGTTTTAATAGAAACGCGGCGTGTTTTAATCGAATAAAATCCTTGCGCAAACAGAGTGAAATGTTAAAATTCGTCGGTGCACGAAATGAAATAAAGCTGTGTAACAATCGGCTTTCGCTAAGTCGTTAACGCTTTAACACAACTAAAGATTTGTGTACATTCGGAATTAAAATGTTTTCCAACTACAAACATTTACAACTTAAATGAGCAACGTAAATTTTCAACACTGAACAAAACAAGAAAAATTGCAGACGTAAAATATTTTCAAATGAATGTTCTGCTTTGCTTTATTGACTGCAAGGGCATCAATGAACAAAAGTCCTTTTTGAAGTACTTCCGCATGGAAAAGTTTCCTTTGTGCGGAGTTCCCTTAGTAGATAGTTCGATTGATGGAACGCAACACGAAATCGCTGACATTTCGAACGCGGAACCAAAGTTTTCCTCGCACAACATTTACTTTTAGGGACACTCACACGAAATACATTTATATGGCCCAATGTTTAGCCAAGAATAGAACTTGAGTAGCGCGATGGACAATAAACGGTTTCGATTTTCGGCCAGCAAATAATAAGACCAAGACTGACCCTGAGTAACCTTACAAAATAAAAACACAAAACAAAAATAAACGAATTTAATTTACTGCCTAGGCAATAATGCAATGTAATTTCAATTATTTTTCAATCAGTCATAGTCAAGGTGTTTGTACTGATCGTTATTGTTTACGAGGAAGTTATATCCTCACGGTCGTATGCATGCACAAGTACAATTGATTTTTTTCTCCAACAAACATTTGACCTTTACGGAAGGCGATTTATCATCGAGGTAATCTAAGTGCGTTTTCGCCGCTCGAGGATTTCTCGATAATTTCAAGTGTACCTATACACATAAACAAAAATGTAAAAATATCGTTGCATGTAGTGCTTAATGTTTGCACACGATAGGCGCGCGATGAAACGATTACCACACAACTTTGCAGCACATTAAGTTGCAGAAATATCAGGGGCGTCGAGCAGGTATTTTTAAACATGTAAATACAGTTTAAAAGTTAGATAATGTGAAAAATGCGTCTTTCCGGTTGTTTACCAAGCGCTCGAAGGCTATAAATACCTATAAGAATAGCGTAACATAGAAGACATTATCAAACTTGGATTTACAGTGTTTGGAATGTTGTAAAACAACGCTTCACTATGATAAATTGCACAAACTTTGCTTTAAAACGAAAAAACCGACTCGCTTAAAAATAATATCGTTGGAAATAAAAACCAACAGACACTTGACTTCTTGTTAATGACTTTACTCTATAGCTTTGGTGCTCGGTAATAATTGAAGTCCATTAATATGTCTGCCTCGACGATGAATGGACATCGAACGTGCTTACAATAGTTGGCGCGTTGTCCGGATTAAAGTATACACTCACACCAGTGATACTCTTGTGATGTGTTTGCAAGCGAAGCCAGTTTGCACTTTTGCGCCTATCAGCTTGTCTGGCCGATGCTATCTGACCGGCATACAAATGGCAGGATTTGTGCCCTGCGCTAGCAAATAACGCTAGTTTTCAAAGCCCGCACCTATGAATATGACAATTAAAGCTCAGCGAGCTTTTACTGTTGTTGCAGCAGGCGAGGGCTTTAATGTTGGCCGTTTTGCGGTCGTAATGAGTGCGACATTGATTACAATTGCACGCATGTTCAAGGATATTCAAAGGATTCAATGTTTCAAGGATTTGCTGACTAAATCTAGTTTTCAATAATTGAAAAACAACTTTCCCACACACACAGTCACTGGATTTGCATATACAGTTAAACTAAGTGTTTTAGAGTTTGCTTTTTTTTTGGATTTAAGTTGTTTATTACTGTTTCCACCGTCGTTCTTTCACCGAGAGTTCATTAAAGTACTTTAAATATTTAACATCCAACGCTCGTTGAAACATCGAGTTTACCCTTTATCCTGCGACGACGTCTTTATTCTCGCGTCGCGTTCCACCTCAGTGGAATATGAACGTTATAGTCAAGTGTATGTCAAGGACGCGTATGTTTGTCTTCTTTTCATGTTCAGATAGCTTAAGATTTTCATTTTTATTTTTCTATAAAAATTATATTTGTCTTTTATTTTGTAGAAAATAAACAATCGTAAAATTAAATTTAAGATTATACAACGCACACAAAGCAATGTTTTTATAAATTAAGTTTTCCCGCAGGAAAACAATGTGCAGCTAACCCAGGATAACACTGAAACTATTTAATCCAGTTAGGGTTTTGCGAGACCAAGCGACTTTGCTTTGAAGGATAATACGAAATCCCCTGCGCCACGGACAAAGTCATAAAATTCCAATAAAAACAAATTAATGAATTAAATATATATCGTTGATGAGTCCAACTTCAACCTTGACATAATGAAACATATCTAGGGTAAAATCGTTTATTTTAATCAAATTAATTAGTTAAAACAAAAAAAAATATTCACGGGGGTTATAAATGACTTGGGATGCAACGGCAAGGTATGATTTTATTTCATTGCGAAGGCGCCGGGATAAGATTATGCGCCCCGGGGTTGAATTTAATCGGAAGGGCGTACGCAAGAAATGAAATAAGTAAAGTGATGCAGAATTTACGATATTAAACACGTACCCTCTAGATTCTGAATGTTTGTAATTTTTTGTGTAAAAAAATCAAGAAAATTATCAAAAAGAAAAATATCTTTACTTTTATATGATTCTATTCGTCAAGTTGTATTGCGTTGCTGTCGTCACGTTGCAAATGTTGTCCTTTTTTGCGCATTTCAAGCAATTCCAACGTTTTGGGCGTCGCACGTCAAGCGTCAAGAGTCATTCCAAACCGAGCGCCATTTTCGGTCGTCAGCGTCGACAACTCGACGCAGGGGTACTCTCAAGAGAGCGACGAAATAACAATGAAGACAACGAGCGCAATGTGAAGGGCCGGAAAATAATATTGCAGAAAGCACACAACAGCACCTTCTCTGCGTTTTCATCACAATCACAATCAAAATCACAATCACAATCACAATCAACAAAAACTACGCGAGTAAAGTCCATAAAACTTTGCTTATCAGAATAGAGTACCTCCACTCGAATTATTGCAATTAATTCGCGGACAAAACCGCGACTGAAGCGACCGAGGCGGACAAAGCAAAGACTATAATTAATTCAGGCAAGTAGAGACACCGCGAGGTCCAATTAGGAATGGGCCCATTCAAATTGAATTATACCTCACCAAACAATAACCCTACGGGTATCCTTTAAGATATTAGTATTCAGTATATTCTCTATATTTAGTACATTTACCACTACCACTATTAGAGATGCATCCAATCTTCCACCCTCCTATCTCAGACTCATTTAGTAAATTTGCTTTTCCTGCGATAAGTTTGTTTCTATTTCTTATTGTCATCCAATGTCAGCGACCTCTAACGACACCCGCTGCTATTAACATATGAAATATTTACGAAAACGTCCTGCTGCGTTGGTGTAACTTCAACTTTAATGTGTTTTGTCTGGCGGACTTGTCTCATTATTTTCTGTTTTGAGTTCGGCGAGAGTGTAAACATCGTGTGTGTCGCCATGTGATGACATGCAAAGGGTTGGCCGAATTAGCAAAAGTTTGTTGGTTGGATGTATGTGCGTACGTAAAGTCATTTGCGTAATTCCGGTTTTCCTGTTTATGGCTTAATTAACTATTTTAATTGAATTCACAACGTAAACAACTCTAATCAAGTTTTCTGATAATCAATAAACAAATACAACCACAGTAATTTATTTTGTTTCAATTACTGAATTGTTCGTCATTAGAGTAATGAATTTTCAAAGTTTATTTTTAGCACAAATAAATATTTGTTTATAAAATATAATTTTTTTCATTATTTTCTTTTGCATATTTAAATTTTGATTGAAAAATGTTGATTGTTTGCAAATTTCGATTGTGTCCAACTGGTCACATCAATTATAATATTTGGCGAGTATTTGGACAACATCCAACAACCCTTGAAAGTTTGAACAAACCAGCCAGCGGTTTTCATTTTCCATTTTCATTTCGCATTTGCTAAAATCGCAAATGCTTGCGCGTCTATTGTCCGCGCGCGGATACGGCAAAACCGAGAGAGATTGCGAGCGTGGGTGGAAAATTTAGGACGAGGCGGTAATAACTGCGGTCAAGATTTTGTTTGTCCAAACCAGTCCAAACATTCCAAATAATTTTCATTCTTCCAACGTTTAGTTTCCCACCGAATTCTTAACAATGAGTTTTCGTTTTTCATTAGGCAACCAAACAACCACAACTTTTAAATTATAATGTTTAAATTTATCGGATGTAAACGAGACAATTTTTAATTAATTCTCTCGCCACTTTTAATAAAACGAGATGATGATGAATACGGAATTGTTTACGTGCGATAAATTCGTGTACGGAATTAAGAAGTTAATCCAATTAAAAAGTTTTCTTTTCGCGCAAATTTTGCGAAAATGTACCAAGATCCATTTACACATCTTTTCCTTCCAACACATTTGATTGACTTTAGATGTCTAGCAATCCACGCTTGGCAAATGCAAAATGTATTGTTCGTCGAAAGTTAATGTCGCTAATTACCTACCTGCGGAATTGTTTGCGTTTCACGAGCGCTTTGTGCGCGAATAGGATTAAGACGCTGTGCAAAGACCAAAGAACTTCTATTTTACTCCGAGAAATCAATATTTGTCTTTGGCAGGTAACAGTTTAAGCATTTAACTGTTCCTTACTTAAATTTTGCAACATTTCTAAAGGTGATGTAAGTTTCTAGATTATCTATAATATAAAAATAAATTGCAAAATTTGTTGGTAAGCGCATCACTCAACAACGCCTCTACCAATTTGGCCAATTCTTTTTTTTAAATGTTCGTTAAAATCCAAGGATGGTTTTTACGACGAGAAAATTTCAAATTGTTGCCGGGAAAACCCTAAAGGCAGCCCTTTTCTAGAGGATAAAAGTTGGCATTGAGATTCCATCATAGTTATAGTTAAATAGTTGAATCCGAGATGGCGCGCTGAAGTGCATTATTAGCAATTTTTACATAATTAGTTTCTTTAAAATAAAATTGCGAATCTTATTGATAGAATTGACACATACTATGTCTAGAACAAGAGAGTATAAACGAATTTCATTTTTATTAAACACTGCCTAGTTTAAAATAAAACTTTGATTGATATCATTTTGATGCATTTATATCTTTCCATTTCAGAAAAATGCCATTCCAAACTGATTGGACGACCGCGCTTTGATCATCTCATCGCATATACTTCGATCGCAACTTTACCGCGCGTGTCGTTTCAAGAAAAATGATAGTGAACGCGGCGATGGCATCGTTTTCGGCAACATTGACAGCGACAACCACTAGCCAGCCGCCAATTTCGACGCTTCACAACATCACAACCCTGCAGAGCACCAACGTAACCACCGTTGAGAACGCACACCCCGACTGGCCGGAACTAGTCTTTCTGATTGTGAAAGGTTTCATCTTCTCGACGATAATCCTCGCCGCTGTACTGGGCAACGCTTTGGTCATCATCAGCGTGCATCGCCATCGTAAGCTACGCGTCATCACCAACTACTACGTCGTCTCACTAGCGATGGCAGACATGTTAGTAGCGCTGTGCGCTATGACCTTCAACGCAAGCGTAGAGCTAACCGGAAAATGGATGTTCGGTTCGTTCATGTGCGATGTGTGGAACTCTTTGGATGTCTACTTCTCGACAGCGTCGATTCTGCATCTGTGCTGCATCTCAGTGGATCGATACTACGCCATTGTGAGACCGCTGGAATACCCGATTACAATGACGCACAAAACTGTCGGATTCATGCTTGCGAACGTCTGGATCCTACCGGCGATTATCAGTTTCACGCCGATATTCCTCGGGTGGTATACAACCGAAGAACACAAGGCATTCAAACTGGAGAATCCCAATGTGTGCATCTTTGTCGTCAATAATTACTACGCGATTATTTCATCAAGCATCAGTTTCTGGATTCCTGGGATTGTAATGGTCACGATGTACTGTCGCATCTATAAGGAAGCAATCAGGCAGAGGAAGGCTTTATCGAGGACATCGAGCAATATCATTTTGAATTCGATACATCAGCATAGAGCATCGCAGTATCAAAGATACGGAGATCATTATTTGCATCCATCCGACGGTGAACTGACCACTGTCGGGCACATCAACGGAAAGAGAAGCACTAGTTCTGGGTCAGCTGTATCCTATGGGACTACTTCCACTACAACAGGATATAATACTGCGTTAAATTCCAGGGATAATAGTAAAGCAGCGACGGAATTAAATATGAATGGTGAGTTATGTTTTTATTTTATAGAACAATAATACATTAAGAAACAAGTGGCTAAACTGCTCCGTCTCGTGTATAATGCAGGTACATAATTAATATTATGTACGACTTGGCCGTCCGCATATAAAGTACCACTTTTTGTGTCTAAAAACCGTGGAAACACTGGCGCTTTATAGATGGAAGTAGAAAAAATGTTTTAATGTTATTTTTGACGTTTGCTGATGATTCCTCTTATTTTGAAAGCCGAGCTATTACCGTAAGAGTTTTGCTCCCTCAAGAGAAACGGAAATATGCCTCGAGTTGCCTATATCATTTTTAAAACAAGCACTACAAGTTTTACGAGACGAAACTTCTAATGACTATTTCGTTCCTTTATGCGAAAACTTTGCGAAATCTTGATCATTATGAAAAGACGTAATAAAATGTTGCAAACGCGCGTACTTTTTTATTTTTATTTTATTTTTTGACGTTTTGTAATAAATCGTAGATATTAACGTTGATAGACTATGTGAGTCTTAATCCAGAAAACTTTTAATTGCGTTTAATTCCAATTAGAGTAAAATTTAACGATGTACTTAATTTCCAAGTATTTCACTTTAATATTTTTTCGTCTGACAAGGGAAGATCTTTAAAGAGCATTAAACTAAAAGTTTTCACTTATCTTGACGGATAAATGTCTTCAGATTCAAAATCTCATAATAAAACGATTTCAGAGCGAATTGAAATAAAACTATGTGGACTACATTTCTTCATTCTTCATCTCTGAATAAAATTTATGAATTTCATTCCATAACTTATAAAGCACTAGAAAAAAATCTTTGTCTGAGTATTCTATTCCAATTCAAGTGTCTCACTTAGTTTTCACGTGTGCATTGACACGTTTTACTTCAACTTCAACATTAAGACCTCATTCACCGCTCGAGTACTCGTACATTAACTGAAAGGACACAAAACACAGATGAGTCGAATGTTTTTGATGTTTTAATATCATTCATCTTGTGCGTGTGTCAACGCTTTAATCAAAAGCCCCCGAAGCGACGTAAAGCCTCCACTCGTGCATTTTGCGAATTCCATAAGCTTCATTCTTTTAGTGTTTTAGGCGTTTAGGTTATTCCAGACAATTTCGTTGAAGTGTGCATTGTATGCGCTTTTTTATTCATGTCAACTTTCACATTTATCATCATCCAAATTATATTCGTATTCGAAGCTGTGTCGTCGGGTGACATTAAATCTTCGCAGACAGCCCTGCGATGTCTGCGAGGTTTGTGTTCTTGTGTTATATTACAATTTGTTTCGGGGCGGCATATTGTAGAAAAGTTTCAATAAGCCGCGCTCAATGGCGCTGAAAAACTGTAAAGTGATATAAAATTACGCGCATGAACTTATTTGCATATACTTAATATTGTCACCAGCGAGCTTTGTTATTGAAACGTGATATTTACACGGTCTAGCATTAAATTTTTTCGTGTTGTTTGAGAACATGCAATAAAAGTATTGGATCATAAAACAAACAACAAACGCTATGAAATAACTGAAAAGTGTGTTTTTACAATTTTACAATTTCATAGTTTACATAGTAAAATCAAAGAAACAATTTTGCAGGGCATAAATGCGCACGGATATATCTTCATTACAGCGCGCTTTCAGGTGGAGTATGAAATAGCAATGGGACGGTAAACGCCGCACGACTATTTCCAACATTTTCATCGAGCCAGCTTGCGCGAGCTTTTCGGTGCGATTAAAAATAGCGTCGAGCGCGCACGCGACACACTAGACGAAAATACGGAAAATGCCACATTGTTTTCCACGAATAAATTACATTCCGCGCGTTTGCATTGAAACACCAACTGTTTCCAACACACATAACCTTTCAACTACACTAGAGTATTGGTATTTTGGTTGGAGTAGATGTTTTGGTTGCATAACACGCAGTAGAGTTGAGGTTAAGTTCGCGTTAAGTTATTGTAAGTTAGACTAATTGCCTTTGGGTCAAGCGTGTCTATTGACCTTGATTTTCGCGTGCGGACGTGAAAATCGTGACATTAACAATCGACTTCCAGTACACGACACGACACGACATTCAGAAAAACAATCCACCGCCGACCAAAACACAAATTGTAACCAAACAAATCGCTACACAAAAGAAAACACGCATTTTATCAATACAACCCGAATTGATATCTATATTAATCCTGGTCTAATTAGTAAGTTATTGTGTTGTCAGCAAATATACAAATACACAACAAAATTATTAATAATGGTGGAAATGTTAAAATAGTTGGAATCGTTGTTTAATTAAAAACAAATATTTGTTAAAAGTTTGTATGGGTGTTGATATGACCAGAGAATAATTTGGCAGCCGGCCGGGCCCAGCGCAATTGAAATTCGTGCATAAAATATCTATATAAAACTGTTGGCGCTTGTAATTATGTAAATTCACGGAGGCACTATTTTGCACGTAAGGTTAATGAATTCACGCCCGCGCACGCTAATTGCCGGTCGAGGAACGATGAGTTGCTGGCGCGCGCGCCCCGCTCATAACCCATTATACTTTCATTATTTTCATTAAATTCACAGGTGAATTTAGTAAAATGCATGTCTTTCGAGAATAATGCTCGGCTGCGTGAACACGTGCATTTTTCGTATTAATTTCTACACGTGTTTTTGACAGATTTACATCATTTTTGCATAGATTTAATTAGGGAAATGCATGTATTCATGAAAGCAATTTTTAAATTAACATTAAACGTTGCTTTGGTATAAAAAATTTAATTTGAATATATTTACTTAATTTAGAGAGGAATATATTTTTTGATGACATGTTTTGGTAAAATATTGAGTAATTATTAAGTTTTTTTCTATAATATAAAAATGAATCGCAAAATGTGTTGGTAAGCGCATAACTCAACAACCCCTGGGCTAATTAGGCCAATTCTTTTTTTAATGTTTGTTAAAGTCCAAGGATGGATTTTTGGCGAGAAAAATTTGAATAATTGTCGAGAAAACCCTAAAGACAGCCCATTTTTATAGGATAAAAGTTGGTATTGAGATTCAATCATAGTTATAGTTAAATAGTTGAATCAGAGATGGCGCGTGGAAGTGCATTATTAGCAATTCTTTATATAATTAATTTCTTTAAAATAAAATTGCGAATCTTATTAATAGAATTGACACATACTCTGTTTAGAACAAGAGAGTAAAAAGAATTGCATTTTAATAAAACACTACCGGGACGAAGTCGCGGGCAAAAGCTAGTTACAAAATAAAAATAAATAGTTAAGGAACTGTTAAGGAATATTTATTTTGAAGATATTAAGTGCTTTCCGTGTAATTTTAGCAAATTTTTATAAATTGCACATGTTATGCTTCAAATTCTAGTGAATTACTATTATTAGAGTATAATCTTACTTATCGAAGACGTTTATAAATATAATGACATCTTTTAAAAATAAATGCAAGGCAATGCAAGTTGTTGCAAAATTCTAAGAATTTTCCACTCTCAAGTGCAAGAAAGTGCATTCAGAGCAATTCCGGTACATTTCCAAGATTCTGATTAAATGCAGTCCATTAAGGTAATATTTAGATAGAAGACTTTTCCTAGAACGCAGAACTAAAACAATTTATTCATTAGATACAGCCCGTTAGTCCAGCAACATGTTTTTCTGATGATTATTTCCACGTTGTAGATTCCAATGTAAGCAATAGCTACAAGCAAAAGCAAAAGTCCGACCGAACGCCAAACAACGCAATACCAAGTACACAAAGAACCAAAGCAATAAGTGCGGACCAAAGCGAGTGCACTGACTGAACAAAATTGAAGAGAGTAGCGAGAAGTGAAGAACGTAAGAAGAGCGAAAACAGTGAAAAGTTGGCAGGCGTATGCAAACGATACCAAGCTTTTCAAAACTCGGGAAGCTTTCACAAGCTTACATCTCTTTTTCTTGTAGAACTTCTTATAGAGAATATGTAAACAAGTATTCATGGCTACAATAGACACAATATCAACCATAAAATGCAAAAAATTTTTGAAGTTTTAAAGTAAAAAGTTAAATATAAATGAACATTACGCTTATAAACTATTCATTTTGCTTAAAATATGATTAAAAATACAGGAGGTTTATGCTCGTATTGATTTTAGTCCATTTTTGCTTTTCCTGACCAGTTTGGTGGTCCTGCTTGCGTTGAGTGCGTCCATTATTCCCGGAAAAAAGATCCGCCATCACGACACAATAACACACTCTATCATATCCTTCAAATGTGTGCAAAACAAGCATTAATGGCTGCTAATGCACAAATTTGCGATTTTCCAGACGGAAATTACACGGAACTCATTAATAGCATATTCTAAATATAAACCATTCTATTTGCAGGTATTGTTTTATGCACTGCATGAAAAACCCAATAACTTTGAAGAGTTTTAGTGGAACAATGGGTCGAATTTAACACAAATTAAATGTAGGTCAATCAATCAATATACAACATGCAACCCACTGGCCGTTTAAATGATAATCAAATATTTGCGTTTTATTTCGAATATTCGACGCTTGTCAGCGCGGAAAATTCGATGACAAGTACAAGAAAAAAAGCGGAGATAAAAACTCGGAAACACTAAACGAAACATACACAAATGTTTGGCGGGATGAATATTCTCGACAGCAGTAGAAAATGGCTGTCGTTGGCGTTCCAAAGAAGAGCAAACGAACAGCGAAGAAGAAAAAAAGCAAATAGGTCCGCTCGGCGCGCTCGTATATATCGAACAAACAACGACGTGCATCCGTCGCAACGCGTAAACTTATCTCCGACCGAGCTTTTCCTCCTCTCACGAGCTTTCAGCCCTCGAGCTTTTACTGCGCACTATGTGTTTCATAGCCCCACTACCCACTTCACTACCTGTTTCAACCTGTAATCTTTTTACTTTTATTTTGGCGTAGTGCAACTAACCTATAAACCTAATTCTAACCTCAATGTGAGAAATAGATGCAGCGTAATTTACAATCGACACACGAAACGGCCCGATGAATAGAAAGGGAAGCTGAAGGGTGAGAGAATGGGGATAAATAAGAACGCAGGTGATGGGCTATAGAGACCGGAAACGCGCTTTGATGAAAGGTCTTTAATCTCATAAATTTCTAAACGCGTTTACGGTTTTGACTCCGGCTCGGGCTTGACTTGACGGTGGAAAACACTTCGGAGAAACAATGGAAAATTTAATATTATATTTTCAGCTTTTTTCTTGTTTATCCGGATCCGGACGTTCAGTTAATCAATTTTAACATGTTTCGTGATTAAATTTCCGATAATTGTTATTTGTGCATGGATATATTTGGAAAAAAACAATCTTTCAATAAATAATTGTATCTAGGGAGGAGAATAAAGAAATTAAAATGAAATTTTCACTTTTTTTTTCATGTTTTCCGGATCCGGGCAATGACTTAATCAATTTTAACATGCTTCATGAATAAATTTTTAAAAATTGTTATTTCTGATTGGATATCTTTAGTTCTAGACATAGTATGTGTCAATTCTATCAATAAGATTTGCAATTTTATTTTAAAGAAATTAATTATATAAAGAATTGCTAATAATGCACTTCAGCGCGTCATCTCGGATTCAACTATTTAACTATAACTATGACTGAATCTCAATGCCAACTTTTATCTTATAGAAAAGGGCTGTCTTTAGAGTTTTCTGGCAATTATTCGTATTTTTCTCGCCGTAAAAACCATCCTTGGACTTCAAAAAACATTCTAAAAAAACAATTGGCCAAATTGGTGTAGGCGTTGCTGAGTTATGCGCTTACCAACAGATTTTGCGATTATAGATAGCTTAATATAGAGTTTCAAATGATATTTTCTGCATTTTTCATGTTTATCCGGTTCCGTTCAATGACTTAATCAATTTTAACATGTCTCATGATTAAATATCCGATAATTGTTATTTCCGCTTGGATATCTTCAGAACAAAACAATCTTTCGATAAATAGTGGTATCTAGGTAGCAGTGTGGCTGTATGAGGAGATTACCGCGTCCTCGTGCAGCTCTTATTAGCATCGAATGTGTCAGCGAGATAAGGTATGCCGAGGGGTGAGCCAAGAGCTTAGTGGCGCGCTGCTGGCGTGATCCTCTGATCCGCGGATCCTCGGATCCCGGAGCCCACTAACGCCGATATTAAATTACCTTCAGGTGACTCAGGTGTTCACCCGGAAAGCAACACACCGTGCACAATGCGATATGAATGAATTCCTCTCTCATTCCCAGCTAAAAATAGCGCACATTTAAAACAATGTAATATTTATTTTATGAAATATCGATCGTGTCTAAATTTAGAATTTAGTTGAGAAGGTTAGTGGTGTTGGTGGGTTAAGTTAGGGGGCGAAAAGGGAAATAGGGAAAAGAGAAAGGATTCGATCGGCGGAAAA
Organism: Dalotia coriaria; assembly: GCF_025399875.1. Taxonomy (NCBI): domain Eukaryota; kingdom Metazoa; phylum Arthropoda; class Insecta; order Coleoptera; family Staphylinidae; genus Dalotia; species Dalotia coriaria. The sequence goes on from NW_027045445.1 coordinate 11,095,027, forward strand.
CGATGAATGAAACAGAGAAGCCGGAAGATGCCGCACGCGCTTTTTGGCTCCCCGCCGGCTGGTGCTCCCCAGCTGCGGCAGCACGCCCCCCGGGGAAAATCAATAGAATTCTACTTTGGGCAGCGCGCCGAACCCGAGGCCCACGTTCGGCAAACCGACACTTAATCTCGTTCCAAACGGTCGACACCAACAACAAACCCGCTGGCAAATCAAACACATTTTTACTCCACTGCCACAATAAAATGCATATAAAAGTATAATCATCAAAGTTTTCTTACATAATACACCTCTACCGTTTTCTTGTCTTGAGTGGCGGAGTTACTTTCCCGAGACGAGTACAATTGTCAGGTGTCAAGTGTCAGTTGGCGCTTTTGCTCAGACTGCGTGAAATAACTGTTTGCTCGTTGGAGTGCTTGACTCGTTGGTTATTAACAAGTCACTTTGCCGATCTCAAATATTTATGAAGTGTCATTGCGTTACGTTTTGCTGCGACCACATTTTCGTTCTGTCTGCACGCGTGACACTTCTACGACATTCGTTTGCTTTTCTTTGCGCATGAAATTTTGATGCGTCCATAAATACTTCTTCGCACTTTACTTTAAATGTTCACTTTCCAGCATTAAGATTGTAATCAAATTTTATAGCGAGCATTTCATTGATGTTTATTGAAGCATTGATACGTTTATAACATCATAACTTAAATAAGTAAAAATGAATACAAAATAATCGAGGATTCAAAGAGAGTTGAATCAATAGTTGATGATGCTACTTTGATGTTTTAATTAGTACATTAGTGAAGGTATAATTAAATTGGCCGTGCTTTGAAATTTGAACTAAAGTAAGTTTAGTATCTGCACTAAGTATCTCTACTGCGGGTATATTATAATTTGTAATATAATATGTTAATAAAGAGATAAAAAGTTGTATTTTTATCAATATGTAATTAGTCTATGTAATGTATCTTATGTGTGCGTAGGATAGTGTTGTAGGGTAAATTTCACGCGAGTGATGTTAGTGCTACTCGCCCAAACTCTAATTAACAAGCAAATATAATATTCATTAAGTAGTTGCTGGCACTCTGGGCACAAACTCGATGAACGTGTATTCATTGCGTCGTTGACGTTTAATTACGTATCACGCAATGTATATTGTATGCGAATGCATATTTACATATTAATTTTGATATCAAATTATTACTGAAACTAATAGAAAATACTTTGATATTGGGTTAAAAACGTTCGGACCGTTATTTGTTTGCTCATATTCTGGATTCTGGTTTCGAGAGGCAGGGTTAAACTATTTTGTTAAAATTATTTCCCTCGAATAACAATGCCGAATTTTTTTGGATCAAAATAAAATTTAATTTTCAATTGATTCTATCTCAAAAACTATAAGTGTTTCAGAAATAGAAACTTCAAAAACTATCGTGAATTAAAATAAAATCGTGAATTCTTCCATTTTCCAAGATAAAAAATTTAAGTTTTCTAGTATAATTTTTTACATAAGATGAAATATGAAGAAAGCTAATAAATAGTTATTTTGTGCTTTTCTTACAAAATATTAAAGTTAAAGAAAATAGTTTTCTTATTTAAAACCTGCCATAAATTTTATATCATGAGGCACTTATAAATTTCAAACTTTCCAAACTTATGTAATAATTGGAAATATTCAATAACTCAAAAACTAATTAAGTTAGTGGAATAAAAATAAAACTAATGAATTCTAGGTTTAATTCTACATTGATTTTTTTTTAGTAAATTTGAGGAAAATCTGATTTGTAGTTTTTGGAAAAATATTAGTGTTACCGGAAAACTGTTTTATTACCAAATTCTTTATCGATTGGCGTGCTCTATTTTACTCCAGCTTTAAATTTATTTTTGAACTGACTTTTTCGGGTGGTTTTTGATCAAGTTCTGAGAATAAAAAATACGAATCTGCCATTTTATAAATTCTTGTTATGGCTTAAAAAATGCAAAAAGTTTGGCTGCAACGTCAATAGTTTACGAGGAAATTGCGCCGGAAAATTATTTTTCACCATCAATAAATTACAAGTTTTAAAATCTTAGTTCACGTAGAATTTTATTTACTCAATTTACTCAACACCTTTTTCCGTTTTTGTTTACCTGCATTAGATTAAGAGATAATGGGAAATTAAGTATGGCTGGAAGTTTACGTTTCTTTTAATTGCATATACTGGGTAAACCCTTACTACAATTAAGTTGGAAGTTGTGTACATAAGGTAATTAAACGGTCTTCTATGCAATAGCATGATTAATTTTTGATAATTTTTATAATCACTAATTAAAATGTCAGGCACCTCCGCCAATTTTTTCTATAAACTTCATCGAAAAAAACTAAAATTCTCTGAAATAAATTAAAAAAATTTCAACTTTATTGATTAATTATTATAATATATATTTTAAATTTAACAAAAATTTTAAAAAACTTTTGACTGGTGTTTTATCCCATCTAAAATTTGTTATAAGCACAGAATATATAAAAATAAGTAAGACTAAACAAAAACCTGTTTGTTTTTAAATTTCCATGAGATTTCATAGTAATAATAGTCATAAAATATTAATCAAGTAATAATATTATGAAAAAATACAAATTTTTCACAGGCGTTTCAAGATAGTTCCTAAAAATGTAGAAGTATGCATTTGGTGGGTAAACTTTTAAAATGATTTATATCAATTAAAACATAAAATATTGCTCAATATTTATAACAAATACAGGGTGTATTCCACTAGATATTATTTATTGTGACAAGTCCAAAAATAGAATATTTCTCTAATTTTCAGTTGCCTATTTAATAATAACATTTCTCCATGCAACTGTTTCCAATATTCGTGATGTATTGACAGCTGCTTTTTGTATGAATATGTAAAAAGTGTCAACGTTTCGAAAAGCGGCGTAATGTTGTTTTTGTCACTTTATATCGGTTTATCGATTTGTGTGGGTGTGGAAAATTATCCATCATCGCTTGCATTCATCAAGCGTTGAACAATTCATGAATGAAACAAGTTCACAAATTAAACAAAGCTCCACGACATATTAAAACTGTTTCCACACCATTTAAATTTTATACGATAATAGTTTTAATAAATATTAAACAAATTATTTTATGTACAATTTTTATTTATATTTGAATAATTTAATATACTACAATTATTGACTGAGGCATTAATTATTAATAAAATATGCAAATATATACATTGCAATAATACTCTTTATCTACATCCACCTATAAAGCGCCAGTTTTTTCATGGTTTTTAGACACAAAAAGTGGTACTTCGTATACGGACGGCCAAGTCGTACATAATATTCATTATGTACTTGCATTATGCCCGGGACGGAGCAAGCGCCTGCGCACTTGCCTACGGAGCAGCACAAGACGGTATGAAATTCTATGCGACGTCAGTCAAACACGTCAAAGCAGGCGCTGCTTCTGCTCGTATCGGAGGGGCACGATATGAACCGCAACGTGGAATTAGAGAGGAAGTAGAAAAAATTCCGTAAGCACCTCGTGGCTAAACGTTGTTAAAGACTCAATTTATTGACCGCTCGCTACGTTGGCTCTCAATCAATCTCGTATGTAATGCCCTCCTTTAGCCACTAGTTACTTAATATACTATTTTGTACAAATTTTATTTTTATTTGAATAATTTAATATACTACAATTATTGGCTGCGGCTTTAATTATTAATAAAATATTCAAACATATACATTGCAATAATACTCTTCACAAAATCGATAAAATTGTGAATTGTTGCTATTTAAATCGGTCATGAATAAAATGTTTCAACACATACCTGCAAACGGGTGAAAAACGCAACACGACGGCGCACAATATAAACGCTGCATTGAGAACATCGAGAAACATCCAGCCACAAAGAATACAAACGCATGGATGCTGGCTGGCGGGCAGAATGGCGTTTTAAATAACTCGGGCGAAGAATGGCAACGCGCTGGATAATACCGCGTCGAGCGCGACGTTGCGCTATTGTTGCTCGGCGCGTTTTGCATTCGAAATGCACACGCAAACAAGCATTCACAGGCACATTCACGAAGCACGACGAGTTCCACTACGAGTTCGCATTCATGTTGTTCGGCTGGTTTATATTCAGCTTTCGGCTTTCACCGTACACACTGAAATTGTAGAATAATTTAAGCGACGCGGATATACCTGGACGTGCGCGTGATTTTTGCGTGTGGCTGCGGCATTGTGCTTTCGAGCTTTGATCCCAGGGATAGCTAGTGAAAGTACGTGACGTTATTACAATTAATTCCCATTGGAAATGGTGGCGAAGTTTTTTTTAAAGCAGAATAACAAACAAAAACATGTTTTTTTAATCATGTTATTTTAATATTGTGTAAATAAATAGAACAAAAATAGAAACATTGATATCGTATGTTTTGTTTGGTTGGTAGAGTAATACTGATCCTGATACCAAAATGGGATCCAGAATGGAATGAAATCGCACTGGATTTCATAACGTTATTGAATGCGAACACACCGGGTTTACTCTCACAAATTATATACCAAGAGGATATATTAGTATAAAGTAATAATTTACTTTAAAATATTTTATGTTAAAATTATTTATTAAATCTTAAATATTTTTATTTTTATTTATTCAATTTTTGAATTTCTAAAAATATTATACCCACACGGTATACTTTGAAATATGTGAAGCATTAAAGGATTTTTCGGATGTACTTTATTTTGAATTCGTGCGAGCGCTTGCGGTTCGTACATCGTTGGTTTTATATTTTTCGTTGGCATCCTCGAAAGTTTCATTTTCCGCGAGATATAAACCTAACCCACCTTCAGTGCACTTATGCGACCAATAGTGGCATCTGCCGCCCGTACAAGGTATAAATAAGCTCTAACCTACAAACTAACCTCACAAAACGAAGAAAAAAACTAGTAAATGAAAACGAACGGAATAGAAAACACAGAGAGAAAAAAACGATGATACTAAGTGCACTAAACGCACACATATGCCAGCATGAGTAAAATGTGTAAGAAAATATTATCAAGGAACGATAGAATGAGCCTTGACTTGCTTTCTCAAGATAGACCAAAGTACTTCCACCTCAATTTTTATTCCCGCCTAGAATCGATACATTGATCGGATGATACTCGCGGGCACTATAAAAATTAAAAATGAATCAGGTTTTTTTTCCGGATAGGTTTCCTTATTCTTTTACGGAATTGAAACAGAAACCGAAACAGTGGCAGCACACAAAAATTATGGAATGTGTTTAATGCGAGAGGAAAAAACGCGTTTTGCGGCGCGGTAGCGAGGTGGAATAATGTGGAAATGCGAAAACGTAGAAAACGTTTTTCCGTGCGGGCATCTCGCATGCAAAACACGAACGCGTGTGCTTTTAATTGCCTTAATTCGCTTTGTGTCGAGGCGAGGCCTTGGCCCTCGTCTATGCCCTTGCTCTTTCAGCAATGAGCTCGGTGGCTAAATCAAATCTTGAAAGGGTTAATATGGATGAAATTTATTTGTTTACAAATTTGATTTTTTTAATTTTTTTGTTCAAAAACGGAAAAAATGTATTTCACATTATAAAATGACAATTTATTAATTTGTTAATTGTATATTAAGTATCAAGTGGCTAAAAAAGTTTTTAGTCACGAGATTGATTAAGAAGAAGAAGAAGGGCGTAGCGAAAGTAGTTTAATCAAACGGGTGTTCAACCAAGTTTAGTCAAGAGATACATATGCCATTTTTTTACTTTCACTCTTGCACTCTTGCATCTTGTGCTCCGTGACTAAAGTACTTTATTCACGGTTTTAACGTTCCCTGTTTAAAAAACTTTATTTTGTGTCTTTAAACAGTAGAAAAACTGGCATTTTAAAGGTGGGAGTAAAAAAATGCATTTTACACAATAAAATTACAATTTACTAAAGATAAATTAAGTATGACATTCAAAGTAATCATAGTGTTTAATAAAAGTATGCAAATGACTTACAAAATGTCATAAACGATGTTTAAAGCGCCTCGCACAAAAGTTGTCCCTACAGGAATCTTTTGAATATTCATTATTTACCAGAAAGTTTCTTTGTATAAGACCAACAAAGTCCTTTTAATTTCCCGAACAAAAAAAACAAAATTTAAAAAATGTGTAATTCATACTTTTGAATAAAAATTTAATTCCTTTAAAATGCTTTAAGAATTCATCACTTTCCTTACTCTTAACACTTGGAAGATGTTAAGTTTTGCTTTGCGATGATTTCACTAGTGTGTAACGCTGAATAAACAAGACAACCACCGCACTCGAAACGTTTGCTGTTGGCGTCAGGGCGTTCATAAATTTTCAAGTCCTCCGTCTTGTCCTGACGCGTGTTTGCCGAACGCGACGAGCACTTTGTGCGCCGGAATTGAATTCGACTCGATGGATTCAATTCCACAACACACAATCCCCCGCACTCTCGACATTCACCATCAGCATACAAGAAACGCCTCCGACTCATCCTCGACTAAGCTTTTTCCATCTTCTTGAATCGTCCTGAATTATCAGCAATCAACTTGTACATTTTATCTCTTTTCAAAAATTTAAAATATTCAATCAAATAAACGACGCTAGTGAATTTTTATGTAAATCAACGAGGATTAAATAGTTGTGAATTTCCTAGTGGAAAGTGGGTCAAAGTTGTGATGAATTTAATAAATTTATGATCGTACAGTCTGTGTGCGAAAAGTCGGCGCGTGTGCAGTGCTCGACTCTTCACTGAAGTAAAGTGTAATTAAACGTGATTGACGTGAAGTTGCATTGTTTCGAGTGGCGGTAATAAAATGTCGGCTCAAGTTTAGTTAGTACTTAATCAAAATCGAAACGTACTCACATTACAATTACTATAAAATTATGGCAATAGTGAAGAATTTTTACGACGCGTACAAAAACTCAATAATTCAACATGAAGAAAAGAAAGCTTTTACGCGAGTTTATTTTTTATATTTTTTGCGTGTCGATGATAATCCTAAGAAGTTATTCTTTTCTTTTTGCTCCACTGCGTTCCAATTCTATATTTACTGAAAGATCGATACTTCAATATGCAATACAAAGATAACTTTCTATTCGAAAGTTTAAGTCACAAAGTTGGTTATGTATTACGTTTCATGTTTAAAGTTGCTTCTAACCTCAAAACAACTTTTTAAAATATAAAAACTCATATTTAACATTATTAGCCTTGTTGAAATAGTATATTCTGTAATAAGTGGCTAAATTATGCAATTAGAGACGAGATTAATTGAGAGCGAGCGTAACACGCGGTCAATCAATCGGGTGTTTAACAACGTTTAGTCACGAGGTGCTCCGATACGAGCAGCAGCAGCGCCATCTTTGACGTGTTTGACTAACGTCGCATGGTATTTCATACCGCTTTGTGCTGCTCCGTAGGCAAATGCGCTGGCGCTTGATCCATCCCGGGCATAATGCAAGTACATAATGAATATTATGTACGGCTTGACCGTCCATATATAAAGTACCACCATTTGTATCAAAAACCGGGTAAAAACTGGCGCTTTATAGGTGGAAGAACAAAAAATAAAAATAAACATATATTTAACATTTTCCCTCTTAAAAACGTTGTTTATAATCTTAAATGTTTGCTTGAAACATGCATTATATTGCATTTGAGTGAATGCTTCTAAATTCCACGCTGAAACGCTCGTGGCAGACGAAGTAGACGCAATAAATAAAATTTATGAGCATCGCACTGAAGATGCATTCCTGATTCAATGCACAGCACAGACTTAATATTCACTTCAATTTCGCCAACTCGGTATTCACAGTTCGCAGTTATTAGGTCTATGGAACAATTTAGCAAATTATATAATATTTGTGTCAAGATCATAACCTCACAAAGTTTGTGCGACTTGTATCAAATTTGCATGAATATTTCGGAATGCCCAGCAGAGTGGAAACTGTGACAGCATAGAGAGATGCATTATAAAGTTGGGTCATCTGCTCATGCTCACTCCAGGAGTTTAACTCCTGTGTGACGCCATTGGTAGACTAATGTAGAAATGTGATTTATGCGACACGTGGGAGTGCGTAATTAATTCGATTCGTGCAATTTCAACCATTTCAATCAATTTGTTCAGTTTTACAACACACAATTCTCTCTCTGCGGGTTATCCTACGCGTATTTTAACCTAACGTAGATAAATTCAATATTTATCTATATGATCTCTAAATATATTAACATTTCACACTTGACTGCTGCAGAACTATACAAATAGATTCAAAGTGTGTATCTTGCGCGATCATGTTTGTTCGCAATGCTGGCGTCTCCCACACTCGAAATAGAATTCAAGCCGATATCCATTTTTCGCGCGTTCAGCTCAATATTTGCATAACAAGATCAATTGGTTCAGGCGTTGCGTTGTGTGTTGCGTTCGTTTTTCATCCAGGCGCTCGCGTTTTGTTCGGTCCATTACGAAGGCGAGTGCGAAACACCGTGTGGAAAACTGCTGGGAATTGTAAAATTTAATGCGTTTCACCCTTACACGGTAGGCCTCCATCGTGTGTCTATATTAATACTGTGTGTATAGGACTGTACGAATATTTATTTTATATTTTTAAAGTTTTTTATTTAATTTTTATTTCACATTGTGTTTACCTATGTTCGGTACTTATACTGCAAGTCAAATTCACTGCGCTTGTATGTAATATTGATTTATATGCTTGTTTTGTCTAAACGTAACAATATTTCATTGTTCCAGGAACAACAATAAGGCAGGCGTCGAAGAGCTGGCGAGCTGAGCACAAAGCAGCAAGGACTCTCGGGATAATAATGGGCGCATTTCTTCTCTGTTGGCTGCCATTCTTCCTTTGGTAAATACTCGACTAATAAAAACAATGAAAAACACACTTAAACCGCACATCTAAAATTATCACAATTGTTTATTTTATTTTTTATTTTTTGTCTGCTTGTTTGTAATTTATTATCCTGCTTGTATTCATCATCCTACATATATCCTTCTTACAACCATCATTTGTTACATTGGTCATACTTGCGTGTGCCAAAAATATTCTTTTATTTGCGTCTGTTTATTTCTGTCGAAAAAAACGACGTAATCCTTTTTATGTTCTGCGTTCTTCTCCGATACCGAAATGATGCGGGTAACGAAATTTTTTGTGCTGGAAGCCAAACGTTCAAGGTTGAAAGATGTACTCGTATAGATAAATCGTGCATTTTCATGGTGAAATTGTTGGGATTTACGACGATTTTCAGCGTGAGCGCTGAGCACATGAGTTGTCTTAAGCCATTGTTTTCCAAACTGGGTGATATTTTTCCCACACGCTAGACCAACACTACACGAACCCTCCATTTAAGCCGGGGTGCTATCTATCTGGATTTTGTTTTTATACTGGATTACAACGTACGATTCACCACAGAGTGTGAAAAAACATTTTTCTGGTCAAAATAAATACTATTTTATTATTTATAAGTAAATAAGTAAGATGTGATAATTTTGTGATATTTTAATGTCGTTTGGATATTTTCGGCGTAGTTTAGTTTGGTTTTTAGTTTTCGTGGCCGGCCCCGACCCGCAATGGTGCGGAGGGCGCTCGTATATTTCAAGGTTTCTTGGACTGCAGCCAAATAATTCGGTCGATCCTTACATAACGCGTGGGTGTCGCTTTTACAGCCCCTCGGAGTTCTCTAAAGATAATCCATACGCTCCTGCAACCCTAAACCACCACACATTTTTACTCCGACGAAAATTGCGCCTGGTCCGAGCTGAAACTAAAATTTTAAATTACAAAAAACACTGCGAGAAAAAAAATCAATTATTTTTTACAAGTATTTCATTATGTTCTTTTCTCTTCAACATTTTCGAATTCAAAGCGTAAAATCTCAACGATGCACTTTAATTAAAATCGAATGCCATTTTCTTCCGCACGCAGCGCTGTAAGCGTTAATATAAAAAATGCAATCGGAAGTGGAGAGCGCTGTGCACACGAAGAACTTGTCGATAAATGAAAAAAACTAATGACTCCGGCCGGCGTTTACGATCCATTTGAGCTAACGTCTAACGTCAAGCGTCCCCGGGTTTAATTTAAGTGGAAAACAACAACTTAAATTAAAAATATTATTACGCCATTAATTTCGTTGAATTTATTTGTTTAAATAGCATCGCACGTATTCAATTATGCTGTTTGAATATTGTTCACGATTAATTAACGACTGTTTATAATCGGCCGAACGTAATTTATCTACGAATTGATGCACGACAAACGCGACAGCGCTAATTAATGTTTGAGGTAATTTAAAATCGCGTTACCGTTCGCGTTTAGCCGCCAGGTAAATTAATAGAATTAAAGTTAATTAATCGTTAAAAATAGATATACTACACTTGTTTTAGCTAATTGAATACTAATTATTCACACAAACTCATTCCATACATCATTTATTTCCATTCAAGTATCACGTTTAATTCGGTGGGTGATAATACCTTGAATGCATTACATTTTGGAGTAGATAATAGTTTTAAACCAAGTCAAACACTATGATTGAAAGTGTAGGAGGATAGCCGTAACGCAAGCCCAACTACTAACAATAATAATCCGTATAGAAATTATCTCCATGAATCGGAAATGATGCCAACCAGAAATAGCCACTTTGGAGAGCGTCCGCCCCCGTCAATCGCATTGATTTGATCGATTGGATACCGAGAAGGCAACACGCCATACATGAACATTGAATATGCTCTTAAAATTAGTTTCGTAGTTCCACAAACCTCAAACTTAATGTTTACGGTTAAAATTGAGCAAAACTTAGCGTCAAAGTTTATGTGTTTTAATTATAAAGTTTTTAATTATTGAATAGAGGTGAACATAACCTAAAAAATGTTGTTTTTTGTTTGAATTGTTTTTTTTTTAAGTTTTATTATTTGATTAGCTTTTGCCCGCGACTTCGTCCCGGTAGTGTTTAATAAAAATGTAATTCGTTTTACTAGACATAGTATGTGTCAATTCTCTCAATAAGATTCGCAATTTTATTTTAAACAAATTAATTATATAAAGAATTGCTAATAATGCACTTCAGCGCGCCATCTTGGATTCAACTATTTAACTATAACTATGATTGAATTTCAATGCCAACTTTTATCCTATAGAAAAGGGCTGTCTTTAGGGTTTTCCCAGCAATTATTCGAATTTTTCTCGCCGTAAAAACCATCCTTGGACTTTAACAAACATTTAAAAAAAAGAATTGGTCAAATTGGTCTAGGCGTTGTTGAGTTATGCGCTTTCCAACAGATTTTTATATTATAGATTTAACGCTTGTAAAATAACGTTAACCCGTGTAAAACACAATTGCAATTTTCGATACAAGAATATAAACGTAATTTATGGTTGAAGTTGTTATGAAAACTACTCTCGCACTTTGTAAACGTATATAATGTTAGGTTTCCTGTTCCTGTAAGACCAAATACTTCATCCTAAGAGCCTGCAGGATAAAACCTTTCGCGTGATACTCCACTTTTGCTTCTTGAGGTTACTGCGTTTACATGGCGCACAAACTTGTAGCACTAAAAACTTTAAGTTGCATATTATCATATTTCACGCGCTATTAAGACACCCGAAACAATTATTTACTAATTTTTAGCCTTGGGCCTTGACTTTCCATGCCCGCCCATGTCTCCAATATCACGGATCGATTTCCCCACTTGGCGCTACTTATTAAACTAATTACTAATTACGGCGTCGACTTAACTAGTTTTCAAGGGTCTTGAGTTTTCGCGTCTTGTGTGTCGGGCATGTCAAGGGGTGGACAGGTTTTTGCCCAGCGTGTGCTTCCAACTCGATTCATTTCGCCTGTAGACTTTAGATCGTAACTCGTATCCCTGAAGCCTCGTTGTGCGTTTCTTACAAATATTTTCCTCATCAAATTACGCGCACACACTTATCCTGATATAATCATGTAAGGTGAAAGTTATATGAACGGAAGAAGACTTATAATGCTATAAATTTTCCCGGACACTCGAATGAGATTAGACTTGATTACAAGTTATATAGTTTGGCGCGGATGGAAGTAATTTTGTTCAAGCGTAAACGTTTGACATTGACTCGCCTCGCCAAAAATAATTCTCTAGTTCTATTTTTGTAAAATCTTTGAAGTGAAGGTTTGAATCTCTTTTTGTGCCCGAGGCGCTTGCATCCCTTTGTGCAAAATTTAACTGTCTCCGGCAGGAAATGATTTTTCGATTGGTCAAGACGCAACTGACAAAAAACTTTTTAACCGAAAAGGATCAAAAATACGAATAAAAGGAACAAAGTATATTGCTGTGTATGTGTGTGTGTTACAATTGTGTAACCAATTCTTATTCTCATTGGTCCGCGAGTCACAAAAGACGAATTTCGGCCGAAGAAAGAAGAAAACTGCAAAAGCGCAGGATTCGAACTTTATTGTCATGGCAGTCCGTATAATGGCATAAAAACGAACAATAGCCACTGTGCTCAGACTTATCTATAGATAATTAATAAATGCTCTTTTAAACTTTTTAAATAAATTTTCTATTTTTTTCTATTTTAGGTACGTAATATCATCGCTCTGCGGCGAGGAAAAATGCCCGACGCCTGATGCCGTCGTTGGATTGTTGTTCTGGGTGGGCTACTTCAATTCGGCGCTGAACCCGCTCATCTACGCCTACTTCAATCGTGACTTCCGGGAGGCGTTCAAGGATACACTGCTCTGCGCCCTTCCGTGCTGTTTCGGCTGTTGGAAAAATCCGGCTAGGTTTCTCTAGCAACCGCTCGAGAAACCCATCTACGCTGATGCTGGTCTATAATTGTGTGTTGTATATCTAATAAACTTCGAAAAAACGCCGAATCATTCCACAGAACTCATTCTACGCGCATAAATAAAAAGTAATAATGTGAGCAAAGACGTAAATTAAAAGACATTTTGAAACAACATCTAGACTGATATAAATTTATATTAAATTGTTTGTAATAATTATATTGTATTTTAAGCAATATTCTGTTTGACTGTCATCAAAAATTACGTACATACAACGATTAATGCAATTTTAATCCGAATTGAATTTTTTATTCGATTATATACAAACGTTTAATTAAAAAATATTTCTCATTGTGAATTTTGGGCGTAGGCGTGTGTTTTTGTAGATTCTCTGTTTTTTCGGTGAATTTCATTAAATGTTCACGTTTACCGCTTTCGGTCGGCGCGCTGTTTGTTGACGCAAGCCGTGTAGTAAAATGCGAAATGCGAATTTACGAGAAGCAATAAAACAAAGACTTTCGTCGCGTTATATTCAGTAACAGCCGTGCGCAAACTTAAGACGAACTTAAATTTTTTGGACGAACATTGACACATATAGCGCTAAACTGGACAAAGAAATGACATCTACATAAACGACCTACATAAATAAATAAAATATATAAATGTAAAATATATACGAAAATATTTATAAACGTAAATATACATAAATAGCAAAAAAATGCATAAATATATTATACTTAAAGACATACTGAATAATATAAAAAGAGAGAAAGCTTTATGATTAAGCTCACTATATGTTTCTGTGATATTTGTATTTTTCTGATATTTTTTAGATTGCTTTTCCTTGTAAATAATTGCGATATAATTTCTAGCGCGCTAATGAAACTTAAATTATATCCTGTGTAATTTATGCAGTTGTTGTAGGCAACTCATATTACACGCTCTAATGGCCAGGAAGTTATATACAACGAAGAAAACCCACAGAATAGGAATAAGATCTCAAATGAATGACATTTGTATTATTGGTTGCCTATATTCAACTGTATGAATAACACACGATGTATAACTTAACAAATTGTCTCTAAATAAACATGATGTGAATAGAAAGTGTAAAATTAATAAAAGATTTACGTTAGAGTTAATTGTAGGCGTATTATACGGTTAGCTCGTTGTTTAGATGTCCATCATTGATACCCTAATCAATTAATTAACGCTAGCGTTAAAATAGAAACGCAAACTTTTGTATACTCGGTTAGTTATCGACAACAACAACATGAACAAACTTTGTGATTAACTGGTAATTGAATTAGCACACTTCAACACAACCAACTCAAAACAAAAAACTTTAAAATGCAAAACTGATGTACAAGTTGTTGAAATCGGGTTGAAAAAAATGTGTACGTATGCGAAAGTTTGACAGCGGTGAAACGAGCTTTGAAAGGATGTATATTTGTACAAAGGAAAAAGTATATTAAACGGTGAACAGATAAAACCTAACGCAAAATTAGTTATTTATAAGAAAGGCTGTATTTTTGGTACGTGAGGAACTATATCTTACAAAACGTAAACAAGTAAAGTAAAAAGTAAAAGATATTTACTTAAAAGAAAAATATTAATGTATAGAGTAAAGGGTGGTATTATTATTAGGTTATTAATTATTTACACAAAAGAAAATACGAAAAGTGCACAAACTGGAATGAAACGTTAGTAAAATGGTAAAAAATATATTTTTTCTACTTCCATCTATAAAGCGCCAGTTTTTTCATGGTTTTTAGACGCAAAACGTGGTACTTTATATACGAATGGCCAAGCCGTACATAATCTTCATTATGTACTTGTATTAAGCACGGGACGGAGCAAGCGCGTGCGCATTTGCCTACGGAGCAGAACAAGGCGGTATGCAATGCCATGCGACGTCAGTCAAACACTTCAAAGTAAGTAGGCGCTGCTGCTGTTCGTATCGGAGGGGCACGATATGAACCGAAGCGTCTCATGGGCCGACGCGTGGAACCGCAACGTGGAAATAGAGTGGAAGTAGAAAAAATAGCGTAAGCACCTCGTGGCTAAACGTTGTTAAACACTCGATTGATTGACGGCTCGCTACACACGCTCTCAATCAATCTCCTCTGTAATGCCCTCATTTAGCTACTTGTTACTTAATATACTATTTATACAATTGTTTTAATACCACCCTTATTTCTATGAAATAAAAAATTAAACTAAGTGCTAAATGTATTGTTTCTAATGTAAAAAGCACACAATTGTGATAATTTAAACAAATCTACTTGATTTACCTTTATCTATAACCTATACTTTACGAATTGTCTTCCTTTTATTCATTTATTTTTATATCTATAACTATAATGACATAAAACTTGCACAAAATGAATGTACATAAATAAATCTTTATATTTATTCGATAACTAAATATTTATTTACGAACTTGTTACGTGTTACATGTTGTATGTTTATTAGTTTCGCTATCTGTGATTATAAACGAGTATAATTTACACATTTATCACTGTTATCACTACCACGTAAGATGATATGTACTATAATAACGTTTATTATTTTGTAATCATGATGCATGCAGTTGATATCGACATTTATAAGACTTTTGAGTGTTATGTGTTAAAAGTAAACTTCTACCAGTAAATTGAAGTACATTTAAAAAGCAAGTTTAAACAAGATTACAATTAAATAACATGACAATCTTCTGTAGGGCCTATTTTGTATGACTTCACCCACACGCCCGCAAATATGAAATATGTAATGTTATAAGGGAAAAAATGTCAAAAGTGTCGAAAAATGTGTAAGAAATGTTTCATTTCACATGCAACACAGTAAATGAGAATGTACATCATAAATGTATCTAATTACTACACTACCAAATAAAATTATTGTTTGTTGAAGCTGAATATTATATTTTTATATTTTGGTAAAGTGATTTCCTGTAAAATTCAACAAAATAATAAAGTAGCACACTTTACACCATATTAAGAATTAGTAGCACCATCTATAGAAGAAAAACATAGGCATGTGAAAGTAGTGAAGAATCACGTATAATCTACGCAATATTTACAGAAACCTGTAAAATTACTTTTTCTTTCAGAATTATTTAGCAAAATCAATATAGATGGCTCTGAAATGTTTATTATGATTATTAAAAAGTTTTTACAAACCTAATCCCCACAATTTCTTAACCAGAATGAAGTAGACTACACAATGTTTCGATGGTAATCAACAAATTAGAAATTAGTCATTTATTGGCTTCGATTAGCAAGTGTCTGGCTTGAGCCTTCTGACATTACCGAGGTGTGTGAGCGCACGAAGATCAATCACGGTCGAATGTCGAAATTAATTATTCAATAAACACACCCTCTTCGAAGCGTTTGCGTCGCGATTAAATCGAAAACCTTCCTTTGCCCGAAGCGCTCACTTACAAAACCACAAACCTACACTACTCACCTACGCCAAATCAAAATATATACAGGGTATTGCAGAAATATCTCATAAACAAAAATAGAAGAAAAAGCATAACTTTTAGACGATTTCTGTGTCCTGTAGATTATACGGTTGGGTTTCGACTTTTGCGTGACCAACATTTCCAATTCGGCTTAGAGCGAAATCCTGTGGATCGAACATGAACATTAACGTGCCGTATAAATCCTTCGATGTGTCCGAATATAGTCCAAGGTTTGTACTTAACTACAACGTATTATTCTTTAAAAAACTCACTCACACAGGAAAAAACTTCAAAAAATCAAAACATATTTAATTCCAATTCGATATTTTTAGAGTTTTAAACAGTAGTATTAACTGTTTTTGTTTTGAAAGTTATTTAAAGTGTTGAAGTGATACTCAGCTTTTTGGCATCACATCGGCAATTATAAATCGCAATAGTTTATCGTTTTTTGTTGTTGCCGAGCAGACAACTGGCAGTACATATGCAATCGTGGCACTAATTTTATTGTGGTTTTATTTTTAACGCACAGAATCGTGAAAAACGTGCGCTGGGGCACAGGGGGCCGACCGCGACTGCAAACAATCAAATCGCATGCACTGCGCCAGTTTGTGTATGCGTTCACGCGACGAACCGGCGAATAAAACCGATGGTAATCATTGAGTAATAAAAATGCAATTCTACGGGGAGAAGGAGAGCAAAACCAACGGCGATTTCCTATTTCCAGACCACACGTGCGTTTAATTTTTATTATGTCTATAATGTATACGATTTAATTCACTTTATAACCATTTAGATATGATTTTTTTTATTAATTCGTAGAATTTCTCGTCAAATGCAGTTTGCGTGGATATCAATTATTCTAAAGACGATTGAGTGAGAGTTTTCTCGTTTTGTAGGCGCTGCACACGCCTTGCTTGATTATACCATCTGTCAATCGTGTACAATGCGCAAAGGGCGTGAAACGAAGTCTAAATAAAGCGAGCGACGGCGCGAAGACTAAAGACCGACTAAAGACCTTCCAACCCCCTTTGTTTCCACAAACACAAGTGAGCATTACTGAGAATTCCATCGGCAAGTGATGAGTTGAAAACGAAATGCCGAAATTCGAATGGCAAACAGCGCAAATTGTAAACGTTGCTTTCAGAGACGAAAAGAAACAAAGACGGCGATGAAAGCACAAATAAAATACAAAGAAACAAATATTATTTGTTAAATATTTTATTTTTGAAGAATTTTTAATTAATTTTAAATTAAAATTTTGATATTTTGTTTTTATTTTTTATATGAAATGTTAATAATTGATAAGGTGCGCGACGTGTGGTTGGATTCGCGACGCCCGCCACTGCGCCCTCTCGACGTGCGCCTCGTAAAAGCGCACCACCACGCCGAGGCGTCGCGACGCTTTTATCACGAGCTTTAGTACGTGTTCGCGCTCGCGTCCGGCCACTCACCAGCTCGTTGCGCGGTCCGAAAGCGCTTTCTACAATGCGCGCTTACAGAAAAAAACAAATCGTAGATATAGCCTAAAAGTTTAAACTTTACACCATGCATTCGGAATATGTAAAGCTTTTTGTGAAAAAATGTAAGTAAAAAACGCAAAATTTCACACATCAAACAAAAAGACTTTGCGAAAAGCTCTCAAAAGCTCAAAATTAACTTTATTTAATACGGTTGGTGTATTTTATGATGTACTAGTGGAAAATATGACCGAAACAAGACGAAACTAATACCGGATGAAAAGTTTTTGATAAATTACTCAGTCAATGTGGATTTTAAACTAACACGACGGAGATCCACCGAAATGAATGCAAAATGCAATGTGTCTAAGTTTATAATCTCTCGGCTACTTACACCGCCCGAGTGAAACGCACGAGTTTCGGAAACACGTTCGAAATCGTGCGGCTTTCGCGCTCGCGAGAGCTTTCGCAGCTTTTAACAAATGACGCGTCGGCGGGCGCAACCAGCGACGATTTATCGCTCGAAACTAATTTAATGTTTGAATATGCGTGCATATTTTCTTAATTAACTTCAAACAAACACATAAATTTAATTTGGACACAAAGCATAATATTACAATCTATACAGTCAAATTTTTCTAGTGTATCGATTAATAGAAAACATTAAAAGAGCATTAGCGCAACGTAAATGAAGTTATTTTTAGTTGCAGACGCTTTTGTAGTCGAAATATTCGCGTGGATAAAATTCAAACAAATAAAACACGAACAAATAATTTAATTTCGCTGCAAATTTGACGTGTATTTATTTTTATTTTTATATGTAGCAAAAGTTTTGAAGTTTGAAGCTCGAGAATTTAATTTAAAATAGTTAGAACGTCACGCATCACAAGTTAGGTTAGATAACCTCAAAGCAAAATGTAGAATTAGACCATTTGTCATGTTCCAAAGCAAAATAAATTACATCTGACTGTCAAGGTTTAGCCATCAGTCTGCATTTCCCGCCGCCCAAAAATAATATATTGCGTTGTCGCATTAACCAAACCGCATTAAGCTTTCATACATTTAAAAATTACGAGCAAATAAAATAAAACTCAAACGGAAATTTTCTCTTCCCCCGTGGACTGACTGAGAGGAAATCAAATACTCGAAAATTATCGCAGGTGTTTGTAAGCAAACAGAAATTTAATTGAATTTCCCCACAAATCAATAAAATAAAATTAATGTTTCAGGATAAATGATTGAATCATGATGCTTGAAGATAGTGAAACGTTTTATGCTGAAAAAATGTGATTAAATAAGTGAGGATAAAATAATGTGAAAAACAATGACACAAAGAACACCAGTGGACAACGCAAACGCGACGTCATACGAAGCCAACTCGACCTACATCAACGCCACCCTCTTCAACCATCCGACGGCGGCGAATATTTCCACATTGGAAATCTTCGACTATCGCCATCAATCATGGCCGCTCATCCTTCTTGTGGTGCTCAAGACAACCCTAATGGCGTTGATCATCATCGCCGCACTCTTCGGGAATCTCCTCGTGATTGTTTCAGTGATGCGACATCGCAAGCTGCGCATCATCACCAATTACTTTGTGGTCTCGCTGGCACTCGCCGATATGCTCGTTGCCATCTGGGCGATGTGTTTCAACTTCAGCGTGGAGATCACGGGCGGTCGATGGTTATTCGGGTACTTTATGTGTGACGTGTGGAATTCTTTAGACGTCTACTTCTCGACTGCATCAATTCTTCACTTGTGTTGTATATCAGTCGATAGATACTATGCAATTGTGCAGCCGTTAGACTACCCGTTGATCATGACCAATGCGAGGTTAGGTGTGATGTTGGCTGTGGTGTGGTGTTCGCCGGCGCTGGTGTCGTTTTTGCCTATATTCATGGAGTGGTATACAACCGCGGCGAACTTAGACTTTCGGAAACGTAATCCGCAGTTGTGCTCGTTCACCGTAAATAAACTATATTCGGTGATTTCGTCGAGTGTGAGTTTCTGGGTGCCCGGCATGGTGATGATTATCATGTACTATCGCATCTATATGGAAGCTGACCGACAGGAGCGGATGTTGTACAGGTAGAGTTGAAATATATTATTGTTTGTATTGTCCCAGTTCGTATCGATTATAAGTACAGCTAATATTGACTAAATGTTCTTCTTGAAACCTAATAATTAGGAACTGTGTTGTTCGTAGAGGAAAAAAACATATGGCACATGTAATTGTGGTTTTAACCTCAATTTATGGCTATTTATTTTACTCCGGAGACAATTCAGTTTAAACTGTACGGGGAATTTTCGTGGGTGTACTCTATACAAAACAATGTCATTAATTAATCTTTGTATGAGTGAGGGTGAACATGTAGAATACGAGTACAACTATTATTTCCTTGAGTAGCAGGTAATATCAAATGACATTAAATTTTCACGGCGCATCAGGAATATACATGTACAGGGTATTTTAAATCAAATAATTTATTGTTCAAATTAATAAAAAGGGAAAATTTTAGGTTTTTTAATTTAGAAATCTAAATTTGAATAAGAATTATTAAAAAATTGTAACTTTGCTATTCTGGCGATAGATGGCTCTATTGTCAATTTCCAGTGTAACTCTGCAACCCGTGAATCCCTACTATTAACCTCACAACGTTCAAATTAAATAAAAATATCAAAATATTTGTTTTTCCTTTCTATCTTCTTGATTTTATATTTAAAAACGAGATACCCTGTATATTCTGAATGCACAAGCAGCAAAAAAGTGAAAAACCTTGGAAAATTGCATGTAAAATTCATAGATTTACCTACATCGATTGTTTTTCTTCTTTTAAAAATATCACCTCACAAAAATACAAAAAAATCTATTCCTGCGCGTTTCACACGTTCGCACTATCAAAATGTAAATTTTAAACTTTAAAAATATTCTATAGTTAAACGTTCCTGAAAGCACCATTTCAGTTAAAGCTCTCGTGCGTGTGTGTCTGCTAAAATACAAATAGAGAAGAAAAAAGAGTAACGCCTTAAAAGCTTCGCGCATCCTGCCATCTTGCTTTCTTGCTGCGGCATCTTTCCGGCGGCGTTTTCGCACGTCCTGTTCCGGTTTGCTGTTTTCTACGCCCTCCTTAAACGTAACTTACTAAGTAATACACTCACTTGTACTCGCACTCGCAGTGCGGCGAAGAAATAAGTTTATAATTGAATTAGTCGCGGCGTTTTCGCCTTCACACATGTGCTCATTGTATTTGCGTTGTGGTTGTCAAAGCCTACGCTCTACCACAGCTTCGACAGACACTTTGTGAAAGTGCATTAGCAGGGAATATAACGCTTTCATCCATGCGCTGAGAACAAAGCCAAGGATGTAAGATTTTCTACCAGGACTAATTTTATTATGAAATTTCATACTGGAGTAATAAAGCTAAAAATTATCGATAATTTTTTGTTAGATTTTTGTCCGTTTGGCTAAACATGATTCAAAACAAACAAAAAACTCAATAAAAAGATCTTCTAATAGGTATATTATTACGAGTAAGTTGATTAAATCAAGAGGTTGCATTTTTTGGTCTTGTTTATTCGTTTTTGTTTCGTTTTTTGTTCATCGGTGGCTCATGTAATGAGGGCTTTTGTATTCTAGCAATTCTCGAATTGTCTATTTTCGTCGATGTGATTCGCTTTACGCAAACAGCAGCAACCGGCAAAAAGCGATTGAATCGGTCTAGACGAATCGTTTCAATAATAGATCTTTCGGAAGCCATAAGGCATTCAAGAATGACATCCCCATATTAAATATTAATATAATTTTTTAAATTTAAAATCGAGTTAAAATTAGATTTAACAGCGTTGAATGAATGTTATGTATATTAACTGTGTGTCATCGCTGCAATTTGCCAGGAAATTGCATGCAAATGTACATTGTTTGCGTCTATTATTATTCCCTCAGTACCCACAACAAGTGTGACGCAATCACACACAGTAAATATTCTATATTTATTGCAATAATAAAACGCAGATAAAAATTAAAATAAATTTAATTTTTTTTTCAAAGTTTGCATTTTGAAAGTGTAAAAATAAGCAAACAAAATACGCCAAGAAGAAAAACGGTTGTGTAAACAGAGCTTTTGCAAATCCGATTACAAATAGAAGAGGAAAGAACAACTCGAAACGGTCGAATCGACTTTCAGGATTTTGTTCGCCCAACTTTATCTGCGCGCAATCTAAGTTTTAAAACAAATGCGTCGAGAAGTTTCTACTATACAACCATCTTTATAAATCTTTATAAATCTTTATCCAACCACTTTAATCGCAAATCTGTGGAAACATTCCAAACACCTAGAGTGTAATTGAAATTTCAATTCAATTAAGTATTAAATCCAACAGAGCAAAAACAGAACAAAAAATAACACAATTTTGTTTTGTTTCAGCGATGAAATATAATTAACACAAGATTAATTGATGAAATTGTTGTTAATTAACGTGAATTTAACGTGATTTGACATAATCTGACGCGGTGCTCACTTAGCATCGTCTTTCGAATGACATGCAAGTTGATAAACACTTGAGACTTTATGAACATCCGTTGTTATGCCTGCCAAGAACCCGCCGCAGTCTCGCTTGGCCTCAAATGCGGTTACGTCGTTTGCCAATTAACGGTGAACTGCGCTTCCCGCCGCCCAAACAGTTTCAAGCATCCTGCTGTCCACTTCTACTCCTGTTCCTTTGCATGTATATATATAATATTGTACTCAAAGGTAACCAGGCAATATTATAGTAGTGTAGGTATATCAATATACACACGATATTAATGATTGAGCCTTCGTCCACAAACGGATGAAACATAACATAATTTCATTATAATCTAAATATAGACAACTAAATATACAAGAGTAAAAATATATTAAGCGAATTATATTAGATATGTATATTGGAATTGTTTGGATAGGTTGAAAAAAATATATTTTTGTCTTTTAATTTCTAATCTTGAACTTATACTTGAGCAATAATACGCTAGACGTGACGTCATTGTTGAGTTATATACTATATAATTGCCCGTGACTACAATTTCTCTTCCTTTCTGGTTAAGCCTGATAGAGGAAGTGACGTCAGTTTTATGTTTTATGCTTTGATTGGAATTTTGCACATCTTAGCGGATTTTTCTCCAAATTTTACTGTTAATCTTGTATTAAATAAATAAATAAACACATATTTTGTATTCCATTGTATAAATTTTATCTATAATATAAAAATGAATCGCAAAATCTGTTGGTAAGCGCATAACTCAACAACGCTGGAACCAATTTGGCCAATTCTTTTTTTAAAATGTTTGTTAAAGTCCAAAGATGGTTTTTACGATAAGAAAAATTTGAATAATTGCCGGGAAAACCCTAAACACAGCCCTTTTCTATAGGATAAAAGTTGGCATACAGATTCAATTATAGTTATAGTTAAATAGTTTAATCCGAGATGGCGCGCTGAAGTACATTATTAGCAATTCTTTATATAATTAACTTCTTTAAATAAAATTGCGAATCTTATTGATTGAATAGGCACATATTATGTCTAGCAGAAGAGAGTAAAAACTAATTACATTTTTATTAAACACTACTAGGACAAAGTCGCGGGCAAAAGCTAGTTAATTAAATAGATATTTTTGTAATTTTATATTTTTGTCATTAAAAACAAGCAATTAAACAGAAAATAATCTTACATTTTGTTTCATAAAATCTTTTTCCATTTTATTAATGCATCTTCTGGTTGATATAATTAATGTCATCGATTAAATCGTCTTTCATTGTTTCATTAAGCTTGCTTTTGTACAGGAGAGACGAGTCGACAAACAATGACCGATTAGTTTACACCCGAATGGCTTGCGGTGTTCATTATGCTGATGATTACTCTCATAATAAACAGAATATTAATGGATTTCAACCTTATACAACACAGTATTCGTAGAATATAATAAGAAATTTATATTAAAAATACAATACATAATTAAAATGAATTCTTTTATTTTATTTTTACAAATAATTCAAGAAAATAACTCATATTTTACCAGAAAACAAAAGTCTCTTATAATATATTAAACATAAAAGTTAATTAATTATCTGAATGTAAGTGATTTGTGCCTAATATGATAATATTGGTGATATCAGCCAGACCAAGGTACGCCGTTAGTTAAACTCGGTCAGTGGGTGTGCAGGGCAGGTATTTTCGTCTGCAAATCGATAGAATGCATTAATGCTAAATATTTTATTGCGGAATCGCCACCATTTGGCGTCCCGACTCTTCTCATTTAACTTCAAACTCTTCAAACAAAAACAAAAACAACTATTTACTACAACTATTTTATTTATTTCAAATGCAACTCCAACTGCATCTGTAATAGAAATAATTATATTTTAATTAATTTTATTTTTAAATTAAATTCATTATAATCTTAATTAAAACTTGTTTTTGTTAAATTTGAATTTATATTAAAGGGATTTGTGCGTGAGATCAGAAACTCTTAAAACTAATTTATTATTCGTGAGATTTTTGTCAATTTGAGCGTTTGTCTTGAGATCTCTATCAAAATCTCGCAAACTTTTCGGATTAAAATATTGAATTGAGTTTTTGGTCAATATGCGACAGCCTTGAACGTTTTACTTATCTATAATATAAAAATGAATCGTAAAATCTGTTTGTAAGCGCATAACTCAACAACGCATGGAACAATCTGGCCAATTATTTCTTTTTAAATGTTTGTTAAAGTCCAAGGATGATTTTTACGGCGAGAAAAATTTGAATAATTGCCGGGAAAACCTTAAGACAGCCTTTTTCTACAGGAAAAAAGTTGGCATTGAGATTCAATTATAGTTATAGTTAAATAGTTTAATCCGAGATGGCGCGCTGAAGTACATTATTAGCAATTCTTTATATAATTAATTTCTTTAAATAAAATTGCGAATCTTATTGATTGAATAGGCACATATTATGTCTACCAGAACAGAGTAAAAACGAATTACATTTTTATTAAACACTACCAGGACAAAGTCGCGGGCAAAAGCTAGTTAATTAAATAGATATATTTGTAATTTTCAATTTTTGTCATTAAAAACAAGCAATTAAACAGAAAATAATCTTACATTTTATTTCATAAAATCTTTTTCCATTTTATTATTGCATCTTCTGGTTGATATAATTAATGTCATCGATTAAATCGATTAAAATTAAAATATATATTATTAATTTGTATAAAATAAAATTGCGAATCTTATCGATAAAATTGACGAGACGAAGTCGTGAGCAAACGCTGATTTCTGATAAATTTAATAAAATGTAATAAATCATAATCGATGTTGACGCAAGCTTTCCAAATGAATCATACTCATAAATCACACATAATAATTAAATATTAATCAATGCGTATATTTAAAACGTTTTTAATTAAAAAATATGCATGTTTTCTATCAATTGGTGGTTTCCACCCTTCAAGTTAAGGGTGCCGCACCCTATTTTTGAATAATTCATGAGATGCATGTAATCCTTGCCGTACTTAGTGGAATCACGTTCGGGAGTAACGCAATGCTTGATTACACAAAACGTAACCTAAAAATGTTCGAAACTTTCAAAATGGAACGAAAACAAAACGGAATTATTTCGTATTGAAATTCATTCCAACCGCGACCAAACTCGATAAAACCTATGTGTGAATAAATGAAGAATGCAATGAAACGAATCAGTTACAAACAATCCACATTGATAAATATTATTGAAACATACGAAAAACAACTTGTTTTATCAATTCGAAAGGATTGACGATCAATGTAGGGAATATTATCATGAAAAAATCCTTTATTACACTTTCTAGCTGCGTGTTTTTATTTTATTTTTGTTTCGGATAGTGATAGTAGCTTTTTACGTTTCTATTTCTACGCTTGCGGTTGTTTTATCGACGCAGCGATGTATGTAGGACGAAAATAACATAAATTATCATTGTCCATCGTCTATCTTTCCGACTTCGACTTCGACCGACGCGCTAGTATCATTAACCGAGCATATTTGGATTAAATACCAGCGAAATCGACTTTTGGCATACCAACTGTTCCAAAATAACAAATTCCCCAAATTTGGGTAACTGAATAGTTTGCTTTGTTTCATGCTTCACCGATAAACCACCCCTTTCGTGAATAATTTACAAAGCAATAAAATTTGAAAGCATTACCTCTGTGTGAAAGTTGGATTGTGATGTGTTGTGACATTGATATAATTTGGGAAAAGCGTGTCTACGTCGACAAAATTCGATTTCGAGGGTGTATCGCGAGGGCGCGACGCAATAATGCAAAGCAACTCATTAATAACTCGATAACGAGGCTGAACACCCAACGATAATAAAGATAACAACTGTGTGACAATAATTGTTGTCAAGATTCATTAAAAATTTCGACTTGATATTCAATATATATTTTTGTGTATCTACCTATAGTGTGGAGGCGCCGGGCATAATCATATTAGTAACTACTAGAACGTAAAAAATTGTTATGCTTATTTATGTCGATAGGCCAAACTCTAATTTTGTACAAAAACCTTTCCGTTGCAGGCGGAAAAAATATTCTACACAATAACGGCCGAAAAATACAATGGCGAACGGAACACCATGGGAAAAACACTTTTCAGTGTTTTTTAGCAATTACCTGCGCACAACACACAACACACAAAAAAAAAACACACAACAACCGGAAAACACCGAACTGCGCTGTACTTTAGCGAACGCGAATCGAAAATTTGTTAGCGTGACTACCTGCGTTTATGTTTAACTGTGTGCGGGGGCGTAAACAGCGATTTTCTTGGAAATGGGTGATATCGACATGCGGCAATCATATGTACATATTTCAAGTGGCAACAAACACAAGAAATCAAAATTTTTAACAAAAACAAAAAAAATTTTTTGCAAAAAATGTATAAAAATGTCCCAGTAGTGTTAAATAAAAAGGTAATTCCTTTTTACTCTCTTGTTCAAGACATAGAATGTGTCAATTCTATCAATTAGATTTGCAATTTTATTTTAAACAAATTAATTATATAAAGAATTGCTAATAATGCACTTCAGCGCGCCATCTCGGATTCAACTATTTAACTATAACTATGATTGAATCTCAATGCCAATTTTTATCCTATAGAAAATGACTGTCTTTAGGGTTTTCCCAGCAATTATTCAAATTTTTCTCGCCATATAAACCATCCTTGAACTTTAATGAACATTTAAAAAAAAGAATTGGCCAAATTCGTCAAGGCGTTGTTGAGTTATGCGCTTACCAACAAATTTTACGATTCATTTTGATATTATAGCTTTTAATTCAAAATCAACTTAACTAAAAATTAAATAAAAATAGCTAAGCATTATTTTTATCAAGATTTAAGAGATTAAAATTTTATTTCATTTTTTTATAGTTTTTCAAAGTAAAATATAATAAATAAGTAGTTATAATAAACGTCATAACCTCAAAATACCTGGATCCGTGAATTACGGTTGAATTTATGAGCAAAACGCTAAATTAATTAGTGTTCTAGATGAGAAGCAGGCTGGCAAGCCACAAGATACGCCACGTTGCACCTTCTCACCCCGACTACGCTTGCCGCCCCATGCTTCCGGCGCACTTTGCAGCCCACCATCGCTGAACTGCATTACACTGCACTGGAAAGTGAACGCGCAGCGAGAAAATACTAAATATATTAAATCTACAATTGCGCCGTCGAGCGAATCAGAACGTAATTAATTCCTGCAAAAACCTCGCCGGATATTACTTATTCTGTTTATTTTATATATGGTTTTAACACTTAATTTAACGACTGAAAAAAGTTGCGCACGAAAAATATGATATTTACTTGTTTTATGTTTTCACTCGCGAAAAAAATGCAAAAATTATGCGGCTTGAGTGCTCTCGGGTTACCGCTCGGGACTCTCATGTTACGCACTTGAAACAAAAAGAAAACCGAAAAATTTGCGTGACGCAAATATTTACGCAAAGAAAAACACGTCGATATTAATATTTTAAAGACGCAACGTTTTATTTTCGTGCAGATTTTGTGTGTTTATATATTTGGGTCGAGTTGGTTTGTTGGTAATAAATTCGCTTCAACAAGTTGGCTCGCTTCGCATCCAACAAATCGCTCACTGGAACCGCCCGCATTCGCTTCGCCGTTGTGCTGCGCGCCTAGCTAATAAAATACGAATCTGCTCTTTACTTCTTTGATGTGCCTCGTTTCTCTTTCTCTGGTGGTGCTAGTGGTGCTACTGGTGGTGGTGGCAGCGGTGTTTTCCCAGAAGAACACCAAGCTGGGTGGAGTATTAGACGGATAGTGTTTTCCTATGTTCGTACTCCATTCGATCACTGAATAGCCACCCCCAAACTCGTTGGTTCTCTATTCTGCTCTATTTATTACGCGGCTTAGCAAACCGGCGGCTTCAAATTCAGTCTTTCATTTATTTTGCTATTAGACTTGTGAAAGAGTTGTGTTTATGTTTTGCATTCAATTTTTGAATATAGGAGAAAATGTAAAGAATACTAGTAATTTTAAAAACATGTTTTTGTCTTTCATTTCCAAAATATTATAAAATTTTAATTTTTTTTTATTGCATTATGTTTTTTTTATATTTAGAAACATAAATTAAAATTCAACATCTTTCTTCTTCCACCTTTAAAACACCAGTTTTTTTTAAAGTTTTGAGACATAAAAGTTAAACTTTAAACACGGACGACCAAAACCGTAACTAAAGTACTTTAGTCACGGGTTTTAGTCATGGGTGGAGCTTGTGCTTACGCATTTGCCTAAGACATTTATAACCTTACATTTCCCAGTAGTGTGCAAGCGAATTTCGGTGATTTGAAATAAAGTGGAAATAGAAAAAATAGTGTAAGCATCACGTGACTAAACGTTGTTAAACACTCGATTGATTAAGCAGTCGCTACGCTCGCTATTAATCAATCTCGTGACTAAAACTTTCAATAATTTTTAGTGTCACTAGTGCAGTTTTGCAGTTTCGAGTGTCACTAGTGTAAATCGTGTAAAAATAAAAATATTTGTTATATTTGGAACGAAACGTTGCAATTTTTGGCATTTCTGCTCAAAAATACGTAATTTTTGCATAACAACAGTACACATTTCTATATTTTATGATGAATTTGCTAAAATTAGGCAGCAAATTGAATTAAAATTCACATTTTCCTCATTTTTGTTATATTTACGCTTGAAATTCATATTTTTTTCCCTCAGATTCATTCC
Source organism: Dalotia coriaria (assembly GCF_025399875.1). Classification (NCBI taxonomy): domain Eukaryota; kingdom Metazoa; phylum Arthropoda; class Insecta; order Coleoptera; family Staphylinidae; genus Dalotia; species Dalotia coriaria. The sequence continues at coordinate 11,123,984 of NW_027045445.1, forward strand.
GATTTTTAATTTTCAACATAAACCGCTTTTTTCAACTTTGCGTGCATAGAAATATTATTTTTCATATTAAGTACACAATTTATATTATCTTATTTGCAATAAGAATTTCTTTAATTAAAATGCTGCTTGTTTAATTAATGCAGAAATTTGTCGCGCGCTATTGGAACAATTAAGACGGAAGAAAAGCGATCGGATCACCATGATGGTGATCACCGGCTGTCGATGGAAGAGACGTACGGATCAAAGCTATCCGAGGGTAAATTACACGCCGCCGTAATTTGCATTCGTCTGTTTCGAAGAAATTAAACACGAACGAACGATATTGCAATGGAAATTACTTTTTCGTCGAACTTAAATTATTCGATTTCAATCGAGTGCAAAAATGCACACAAAAAACGCAAATGTCTCTCTAGAAAATATTGAAAAGTTTTTCTGCAAACGAATGCAATATTTTGCTTCGCAGAAGTTTATATCCCAAGCGAAATAATAAAGTTCAGAGTGGAATTCCACGTTTTTGCCTATATTTAACGATACGAATAAAAAGTCGCCATGAATCTAAATAGAAAAATTGTTTTAATGTGACTCAACTGCGTTGTATTCAACTGCTTTAAAAACTGGAAATATACAAGAGTGGGTGTGAAGTGTGTTGATTCTGTTAATGCACCCGAGTAATTTGCATTTGTTTGTTTCAGGAGTAAAGTGGCGGCGGCGTTGCTCAACAAACACCTGCAGATCAACGGCATCTCGGCGGGGCTGACGTCGCTGCGGCAATCCGTGGACGCGGATTACACCGAGGTGAAGACGGATCCGGGCACGAGCAAGATGAAACGCGAACGCAAAGCCGCCCGCACACTCGGCATCATTGTTTCGGCATTTCTTGCGTGCTGGCTGCCATTTTTTCTTTGGTGAGTGTCAATTTACCTCAACATATATAATAACCCAACGTATGCTACCCAAATTACACAAATACATAGCCTATATTTTGTTTTCTTAAATCTAGTAGTGTTTCTTTTCGAGAATGTTCACAGCAATAAGTAAAATTTACGATTATTGCCACTTAGGAGTGTGCTACATACAGCTTACAACTTGCAAGCTACAACTAACCGCGATGGTGGTAAGTTGTAAGTGCAAAGCTTAAAGCTCAAAGCTCGTAAGAAACGAGCCATGAAGTGCTCGGATTTTCAGATATATCTTTGGCTTTCATGCTACGCTCAATAAAACAAAAAACAGAAAACAAAAGAATGAATAAAAGCGGTTTACCTTTCGTTAAAAACAAAAACACAAAAATATAAAGACTACTTTTAATACTTTAAGTGATGAAACTATATGCAACCCACATTACACCATAAATAAATATCCTTAACGCGTAAATCAATAGAAATTTATGGAGATATGTCACGTAATCTTCAATCTGTAACCAAAACCATTTTCCGTTGAAACTTGCGACGGTGCGTTTCTTAATCGGCACGCTTCATCATGCCGTTTCGTCCTTTCACCACGAAAATCACGCGACGAAGAAGGAAGTGAAAGCAGACTATCAGTCATTAAACCGTCGCAAGTGGGTGTTATCTGGCGTCAAGCCAGCGCCACACTTGAATGCATACGGATTTCATAATTTATAGATAATAATATTAATAATCTACATTATCTTAAGATTGTTTTTGTTTGCAGGTATGTGATATCTACGCTAACAGATTCGAAAACACCGGCGTCGATTGTCACGCTGGTGTTTTGGGTAGGCTACTTTAATTCAGCGCTGAATCCACTCATCTACGCCTACTTCAACCGAGAATTCCGCGCTGCTTTCAAGAAGACGCTGCAGTCGTGCTGTGAAGCCGCCTCCAACGCGATGCTTTGTTGCTGGCTGTGCCGTTCGCGCCGTGACCAAGTCAACTACAGTAATGCATCGAGTGACATCCACATGAACAATCACGGCCTGCGTTCGGCCGACCATCATCATCACTTTCAACAACATAGAAGTACTGGAGGCGGTGGCGGTGTTGGAGGCGGCAGTGGTGGGTGTCATTATGTAGCCGCAGCTAGCGCGAATGTCTCCGAAGGTGAAATCATCAATCTGCAGACTCAGTGCGAGGCAGTGATTTAATTTAATTTTTATTTTTTTACATCAAGAAAAGGTAAATGAATGAATTATTTATTGAGTTTATAAATAAACGAATTTACATATCAGATTACGTTGTGAGATTGGAATTAAACGGCAGCATGTGCCAAATAAATTATACTTGGTTGTGAATGAACTAAAATCGCAACAAAAAGGTCGTTAAAAATTCATCAAGAAAACTTTGCGATTGTAGGCAACCCAAACTACACTAGAACTTATATATTATTGCTTGCATCAAGTTATAACACTAGATGTGCTGGTAAATATTGGGACCATGAAAAAATTAAAAAGCGTAAAGATTTAGCAAAGAAAACCCCGTGTAGGTGATGCCTAAATATTTATTTTCGCTGATTAAAAGCGCGATTCAATCAAATCAGTTTTTAAGTTTAGAGTTTTTCCTTGCTTGCCGGTAATAATCAATGCGCGCGCGTGCAAAGAAATCGTTTCCGAGATTAGCACTCGCATCACGCTTTGTATCATCCCTTTGGGCGAATTAATTTCATCCCTCTCGTCTTGCATCCGCACATCTAGGTGCTTACGCATTCGAGCGATACTCACAACGCCCGTGTGCGCGCGTGTTTTGCTTTTTTTTTATTTTCTTTCGCTGCGCCTCGTTTCGCCTTTCATTTATTTTTTCAGCGTTTTTACACTTTTTCGCTTCCACGGCTGCTTTTATATCGCAATGGCAGCCAAAGACGCGCCGCGGGGCATGAATAAGTATAAGGACACACGGCGCTCGCCGAAAAAGATTTCCTTTATGGCAGCGCCGGACTACGCGCCTTCGGCGGATCGGAATATAAATCAATGCCAGGGTTGAGTTTAAAATCGCCCACACGTACCAAAAAAACACTTTCAGGTTAACGCAAACTATGTTTGAAGCATTCGGGGTTTAGGGTAGGCAACCCAAAATACACTCAAAAAGTGCAAGAGCTAATGAAGCGAAAACACTTGTGGATTTAGGCCTGGACCTAAACCTAACCTTAAAATATGTGTATCATTCGAGAATCAATATCAATATAATAATGTTTAGACTAAATAATTCATCGTTCACCGCTGAAGTTGGTAAATGTAATATTAGTTGCATAATCAATATTTTCCTGCGTCTCTCAGATTGACTTCGTATAATGTAAGTACACTCACCTACTTATTGAAGCAGTGAAACCTCCGTGATTGATATTGGGTACAATATTCAATATTTGTTTTCGAAGCGTACTTACAACAGTGAATACTATATTCCGTCAAGTTGTTATACAAAAGTAATTAACATTTGCAACATTCGCATTCGTATTTGCGTGGAAGATAAAAATCAAACTCACGTTGAGGTGTATTGTTGGTTGCCTACATTACTCCTAATGACATACTCGCAATCTTGCATCGTATTTTAAAACAGACTCCCTTTTATATATCTACATATTCGTGCGTCGTGAGATAAACTTTGATAACTCACTTTAAACGCCTTTCCGCCCGTTTTGATGCGTACGTATATAGATATACACTTGGAACACGATTTTCAGAACGTGAAACGTCGCTTCATGGTTATTCATAAACACTTTCAATCGCAAATAATGCGAACGCGCGAGCGCTCGCTTTTAAACAATTCAGAACGTCGCGACGCCAGCGTCGAATTTCCACCGGTGGATGTCGACCCACATTCTTTCGCACCGTCGAATTGCGACATGCATTTTTTATGCTCACACACATCGCCGAACAATAGCATACAATACCTTCAATTCTTAGATGATATACAGGGCGATGCCAAAAACACACACGCATAAAAAATACGGTGGGATATAAAAAATTGAATAATTCGCATATCAAAAACAAGCGTTGCGGATATGGATATGTGAATATGTCACTGGAGGGAAATCTATCGGGTCGTATTGCGTCGTAAAAGAAATTTTATTCCTACTCTCACGTGCGTCCTCAAGAAAAACACGTTTTTTTTATTTTATTTTTTATTCGGTTTGAAATGAAGCAATTTTTTAGATATAAAGTGATTTATTTATTTTATGGAAATAAAAAAATGTCATCCGCTGGCTTTAGTTTTTATCTCTAGATGATTTTTTTATTATTTTATTTTTAATTTATGAGCGTAAATCGCGTAAATAAGCAAATAATAAATCACGCTTACTTCCGCCCGACGCAGGTAGAAGTAATCATTCGTTATCGTGCGCACAAGCAACACTTCTCTCCTCCTTCTTCAGCCGGAATTCTGCAGGCGCGTAAATATGCAAATCCGACACGAGATGCACCTAAATTTCAGCCGGCGACAGCTATTGTTCGCACTAAATCATCATCAACCTCCTGGCGCGCGCGCTGAAAAAATAAATACACTAAGTTTTAGTTAGTCTAAGTTATTATAGATGTCACTAGTGTATTCAATCATGTGAATCCCCCGCTTGGCGCGCAACTCGATGAACCCAACTAGGCCGCGTAATTGCGCGCGCGAACGTCGCAACTTCCCGGAAATGCCGGCTACGTCCAAATTTGCATACGACACGCTCAGGTACGCGAAGGTGACTTGCAATTACGCGCCTCGAGTCAAAACCCTCTCTTCGCGTTGAATATTAATGCCGCACATTCAAAAACTACTAGAATCGAATCAAAAAAACTTTTCAAATTCCTGCTAAAATGTCGGATTTTCTTTGAAATTTTAATCGATATCAATCACTTATGTATGACTTGCTCTAGTTTTCAACTTGTTAACAAGTTAACAACTCAACTATGAACACGGTTACAATCTGAACAGAGCTGCTATTATAGGTTATGTCATATGACACTATATATGCTACCTTTTGTACACCTACGTAATAATTTAAGTTTGTGGTTTGCGCGTGGAAGTGAAACGCAATATTTATAATGCATGACCCTTTAATATCCCTTCAATTAACCGTTGAGGACCCTTCTAATAACGCCGCGCATAGATAGTCATTAATATTAAATCGTAACCTAACATAACCTAGAAATAGAGATGCGTTTATTTCCGCCATTATATTCGATATCATTTGATGTCGATGAATATACGCGCGTTCGGCTTCCTTCTTCGATGCGATTTCGCATTGTACGCCATTATTCACTATTATTCGCTATTATCATTCAGCGCTGGTCGGCTTTGTGACGCGTTTCGCTTTTGTACAAAACACATTCATATTACATGAGGCATTAAATTAGCGATATTATAAGGTTAAACGATAGAATTGCTGGGTTTTTATAACCTATTTGACAATAGATGGCGCCACCTAAATGTTTTCTTGATGTGGATTTTTAATGATTTTTTTTTATTCTACGACCAAAATCAATACGATGCAATTTCTGTAATGCGACAATGAATTGTTTTCTAGGGCGTTTTTAGACGTATTCAGTGCAATCAATGTTTGATAAAATTCTGTACATATTTCGATAGTGACATACAACACTATACATACCTATTGCTATGAGACGTTTTCGATGTTTATAAATTAATATCAGTGTATAATATTCTATTGTGGATAGAGATCAAGTATGCAAGTAATAAAATTGATAAAAATGGCATATGAGATATGCAACACTGTTTGCAATGTGTTTAATGTATGCAACCAATATTACACTGCAAACAGTGTTGTTTATCGTTCAATTAATTGAAACACTATTGTTTTGCTAATTAAAATGTGCCAATATTAACTAAACGAATAAACAAAAGTCGTTGACTTTAATTAAATAATGAAAGACATGCACATTAATTAATAAAATTGAACAAAACAGGGTGAAACATGTTCATGCAATCAAAATATAATGTTTAGACATTGCTTTTATTATCGAATTATTTTTTTTTGTTTCTAACAAGAATTACGAGCGTGTAATTTACGCTTGTAATATGCATTCAACGGCAATCAATAAAGTAGTGGTGACTAATAAACTATCTCATTAAATAATGAGGATAAAAATAAGCTCGTTTTTGTTTATTTGTCAAAATGTCAAAGGTAAACACGACGATCGCGTTATGCATAATATGTTCGTCCTTGCGCTGGATTAGGCAACTCTCAACTTTGTTGTCAACAAATAACTTTGACTCGGTCCTAAAACCGATGATGATAATACAAATAACTAGTTACAACTTGTAGTAGCTTAATGTGCACGGCCCGTAACATCTTGTGAAGTGCTTCAAGGCTAATATAGGCAACCCAAAACACGTTACACATAACCACACAGAGATAAAACGCAAAAAAAAAAAAAACACGGCAAAAATTGCTCATCAATCATATCAAAATACATTTTTTCGCCGTGAAACATTACCCACACACACGAGTAATTAATTTTTCACAGCACAAAAAGCGAGTAAAATTTAATGAATGAGCAAAAAAAGTTAATGAATGCCTAACAAAACAAAAAATCGCACGTAAAAAGAAATTACAGCGAATTAAAATATACGCATGAATACGTAAAAAGAAACAAGAGCTTATTTTTATCACTTTATCACATTGTAAAATGAAAGAATGATAAAAAAAAGAACGTAGCTGTCAGGAAACAATTGCACACAATTGTAGAAACAAATTTATTAATTAAGCACCAGCATATACCTACATTTCACTCACTTTAGTTAAAGGACAAAAGTTATATTTTTAGATAATATCAGAATTATAAAAGTGTATATTTAATGAAAAATGGCTGTTTAGTGTGTAATATCTAGTATTAGAGTGTTACATAACGATTCCTAGTCACAATTTACATTTAACTGAATGTATACATTATATAATCACTAAAAAAGCTCGAATTAAATCGGACAATATAATAATATAGAGTATTTAAGTGTGTAATATGTAATAAAGTACAGATTATTATTTTTTTAATCGTTTTGTTACTATTCTTGTACGAAACATATTATATATGTTTGATTATATCACCATTCAAACGTTTAAGTTGTTAAGCATTCTGATAATGAGCACGATCTAAGGGTACATAATATTTTAAGCAAAAGTAAATAAATCTAAATGTATAGAAAGTTCCACGACAAAACAAACAATCATTAACTGCATATTAAAGCGAATGTGTCTACACTACGATATGATGAAAATATATAAATATATAAAACGAGAGAAATAGATCTATGAAGATATATTATGTATAATAAACGTTTATAAAAATCACATGTTTGTATTGCGTTTTTATTTTTATTTTAATGTATGCAACCAACATTACAGCATTTGTTTGCTGAAGGTATATGGCGTATATAGGTTAGGTGAGTACCGACAATGCAGTCGTGATAAATCGCAAGAGTGGGTTAAGTTAAGACATGGAGAAAGAGAGTGACATCGAGTAGTGGGTATTAGCATTGTGTCTGAAAGTGTGCTAAGGGTGCTCGACTAGCGTCTCACACAACCTGCGCCGCCGACATCTCCATCAGACACGCCACGGGAGAGCAAAAAGCTGAATCAAAAGCAAACACCGCAAGCGCTACGAGCAAAAAATCTTCACGGGTCCAGGCTAGTCCTGCTGGAAATTATTCCGAAATATTCCAGAGGTAAAAAAACAATAGCTTAAATAGTGAATTTACGCACAACAAAACACAGCGTAGGTAAGTGTTTGGTTTACATATTTTATATGTGTATATTTGGTTGCCAAGCATAAATTTCTAACCTTTTGACCTCTGAAAAATATGATTTTGTTGTTTTTCACGTAGTGAAATGAAACTATATCAGTTTTGTGCGCATTTCTACTTTATACAATTGCATTGAATTCGATTCTATCCACTTGCGCGTTGTTTGTATTCCGTTTGTATTCGGTCATCGCATCAAACAAAAGCGCTTGTGCTTGGCTAGTAGGTATTCACTCCATCAAGCGCGCATCAATTGAATTGCCATCGCGCCATCGAATGCGGCATTAGTGCGATCCGGTCGAGAGATAAGACGCGGCGAGGACTTATATCGGAATTTAATATCGCGAAATCCGGCTCGGACGCGCGCGCAATCGATAAAGCCGAAACCGCCGAAGGAAAATACACGAAAGTCGAACGTGCGCCACGTGCGAACGGTGCGAAGCGAAATAAACAGGGCTATCCACACGACTTTAGGACTACATTTTCGACAGACGGCTTTGAATTCAACAGATGTAAGAGATTCACGCACGTACCAATCATTTATTATATTCTATTAGGTTTTAATCGGATAATAATATCCTTTGGGATGTGATGCGCATGCGTAGAAGGCTAAAACTTTTAATTATTGTTTTTTTAGCTGTGTATGCCATACTCTCGGTCCAATCAGCATCGAATTATGAAACACGAAATGCTTTTGATCTCTGGTAGGCGGCGTGCATTAAATTCGCATCGGTTTGCCCTCGAACCCGAAACTTTCGCATCAGTATAATGGAGGTCCGAGTCGACGGGGCACTTCATTCGTGCAAAATGGTCCGCACCATAAGTCATTAATTACAAAGTGGACGCAAGAGGTAATTTTGACGTGATAACCGCCGACACGATTCATCCAAACGAAACGAACGTGCTCGCCATTGCCAAACATTACAATTCCCAAAACAAAACGCAAAAACAGTTTCGCACTAGGCAACCAAACATACATCATCCCTCTATACCTATATATCTATTATTATATATTGATCTATTACTTATATTAAATATTAATCAATCATCGTCTGACGTTGTATCATACGAGTTTATTGGTAATATGACGCTGATCACAATTGACGTCATGTCTTCCTACACGCGGTGACGTCATATACGTAATGTTAAATGAGTAAATACTTGTAGTTGAAACGCGAAGGTGTAATTACGTGGCTGCCAACCTCGAATTGTTGTGATTAATAAATGCGGCGTGCGTGTAGCCACGCGATTAAATATTTATCTTGAAATTAGACGATAATAAATTAATTTTTTGTTAAGCTGATATGCAACCAAACGTACCGAAGCGTTCAGTTTATTTGTTGAGTGTGAAAGTGATTGCCTAACTAAATTAGAACATTTTTTTCGTGTTTGTAAAGGAATTAGGATCATACGTTTGAATAAATATTTACAAAAAATTAATTCATGAATGAATTTTATACACAGAGTGATTTTGCAAAATAATTAAAAACAAACACCGGAGATTTACATTTTAAAACGGCGCTATGAATAAATATAAATATTTTATTAAAGTTAAATGAAATTAAAGTTTTATAAAAATTTATAAATTAATAAAATATGTGGGATTTTATTGGTTTTGAGTGGGTTTATCGGTATAAATGGTTTATTTTTATTGATTTTACATTCTAGTTTGGAAAAAATAGATTGTGGGATTTGGATAGGTATAACTTTGGCAATCTTTGATTTTCCGAAAACACTCAAAACACTCCGAGCGTCTTGAAAGTGCTGAAAGTCTCTGAACGTTCCCGGTACGTTCGCCGAAGTGGTTCCCTTTCGACAATTTAAACGGATTGCCAGACACGCGAGAACGACCGCATTGCGTTTTCGTTTCCCTCAAAGTCTATTTCACGAAAAACACCTCGCAACTAAACCAGCAAAACACAAAACTACAGCTGCACCAAAGCAACGAAATAAATTACAAAAGTCCGAATGATGAAAATAATAAAAATCAAATTCGATTACGTCGATACTTTTCGTCCGCGTCCTTCGGTACGAAAATCATTTATTTTTTAAGCGCAAAGTTTCCTAGATGTGTTTGTTGCATTCGGAATAAAATACAAGTAGATAGTTGGGCATGACCTGATTTAGTGGCATGTTTCAATTGCACCTTCGAATATTTGCGCTGCGCATCACGCATTGATGCAGTTTGAACTTTTCCAAATCAATTTTCGTGGAAATTAGAATTGTTGGAAAGGAAAAATTAATGTAATAAAAATACAGGGTGTTTATATATTTTTGTCTTTAATAAAACAAAACAAAATTAATATTTTTTGTTTTTGTTTTGTGTTTCTTTATAAAAATGGCAACATATGTTTCATTTTGTTTTGGTCAGCAAAGAAATCTACATCCACACCTGCTACTGGTATATTTTTACATGTTTCTCATGTTTTAATAAACAAAAAAAAACATATACTGTTTGATACTTTGCTGTTTAAAGTTTAATAAATTTGAGTACATCGTGATTCATATAATTAATAAAAAGTTATTTAATTACCACGTAAAAATACCGCGCGGAAAAAACATATTAACGTGATAAAACTAAACTTTATAAACTTTAATGAACTCTCATTTACCACCTTTATCCCTAGGAGGTTTACACGGTTTTACACTTTTACTATGCGCTTTACAACCACTACTACACTGTTTATTTTTATTACTTTTTCTTTACTTGCTGCGGTTTCTGAGGTTGAAACCTTAAAAAAATGAATAAAAATCGAATTTTAATCTCGTGGGAAAAATAACAATGAAAGAACAATGAAAAAGTGTTCGTAAATGTTATTAAGACGTTTTTTATGTTTGTTTAATTTTTCGACTGTTTTGCTTTATCTGCGATCTTGTTTCCATCTTTAACTTTTCGCGCCGCGTCTTGTTAATTAACGCGCTGTTGCAATACACACTTTCCGGCATCTTGGGCGGCAGTGGCGGCGGAGGCGATTGCGTTCGTTTGAAATAATTAACTTTCCTCCACGCCTTCGCCATCTTCCAACACTTCCCAACATTCCAAGCGTTTCCATAATTTTAATAACAACTATTCGAGTGGAAAGCATTTAGCTTCAAAATATTTCCCCGCAATATTCCCACTCAAACATTTCATGAATATAAATAATAAATAAAGTGTATAGTAAATATACCAAGTGTTTCAAAAACATGTTCAAGTGATTTAAATATTTATAAACACTTTTTCTATTTAATAATATTTGAAAAATCACAAAATCATCCGGTATGTAATCCCACGCTCGTCCTGTTGTCGTGAATGAATACCACAGCGCTTTCCATGCGTGAAACACACTCGAAATTTAATAATCGCGATATATTCGCGAATAAAATATTCGCCGACGCAAACATACGGGTATGAGTGACGTTAATTTGCGCCGCGCACAAAACTCACGTGTATGATGCTATCGCCTCCCGAGGGTGCGTTGGGAACTTTTCGGCATTTCGGGCATTTTACAGCTTTACGCATCAGATTCACAGGATGTTCACTTTTGCGCGCAGAGATAACAACTTGACGCAAAAATATTTAAAGCATTAAAAGATTACAGTATTTCTGCAATATCTTATTTAAAAATTACAAAACATGAAATTCAACTTTATAATATCACAAATCCATAAAATATTAAAGAAAGTTAGTTCCAGGAAGTATAACTCCAGAACAACTGCACAGATTTTGATAATCAATGATTTCTTGCATTTGTATCCTTCTCCAATAGCAGAATAAGTAGGTACTAAAATATTGGAAATTGTGAATTAAAAGGTATTAAATCAATAATATAAAAATGAATCGCAAAATCTGTTGGTAAGCGTATAACTCAACAACGCCTAGACCAATTTGGCCTATTCTTTTTTTAAAATGTTTGTTAAAGTCCAAGGATGGTTCTTACGGCGAGAAAAATTCAAATAATTGCTGGGAAAACCCTAAAGACAGCCCATTTCTATTGGATAAAAGTTGCCATTGAGATTCAATCATAGTTATAGTTAAATAGTTGAATCCGAGATGGCGCGCTGAAGTTCATTATTAGCAATTCTTTATATAATTAATTTCTTTAAAATAAAATTGCAAATCTTATTGATATAATTGACACATACTATGTCTAGAACAAGAGAATAAAAACTAATTATATTTTTATTAAACACCACCGGGACGAAGTCACGGGCAAAAGATAGTAAGAGATAAAACTTTTTATAAAGATTCAATGTTAGTTATGTTAATTAATTAAATCATAGATGGCGATAATGAACATTATTATCGTTTCTTATTTCCTTAAAATAAAATTGCGAATCTTATTGATGGAATCGATACATACTAAGTCCAAGAAATAAAAAAGTAAAAATTATTTTCATTTTTATTAAACATTACAAGGACAAAATTGCGGACAAAAGTTAGTTATTAATAATTTAATTGATTTAATATTGTAATCACAGTTAAATTATAATTATACAACAGTTTGCTGTTGCTGCAGTCTTTGACATGCCAGAGAGTAGAGCGCAGCATTCGCAACCATCGGATGATATTACGGCTAGCCAGTCGACGATGTTTAATATTTAATTAGTCCGAACGATGTCGCCATTCGCACGCCACCCCCGTAACACTATCACCAGCCGCCACTGCGCTTCAATTCGATCTTGTTCCTTCCGGCGGGCTGATATAATTGATACTAACGCTGTGTTAATATAGTGTTGGTCTAGCGCTGACCAGTGTCCCAGATGTGTTTGGTTAGGACTGGATATGAGTGCTTAATAATGATAATATGACAAAGGCGTGAATAAATTGATATTGAGTGGAAATTACTTGGCAAACTTAGTTTTATGGCGGGAAGTAATGTTCATCTTTGCAATTTGAGAGTTTTTTTTGCTTCATTTTAGTCATAATTCATCATTTAAATTGATTATTTTAAGGATAAATTATATAGAAGTGTAGTGTATGCAACTTATATAACATTTGTACATACGCTATCTAGCAGTAGTCACTGAAAGTTAAAAACCAAAGCAGAAATGCAATAATTTCGATAAAAATCATTTCTGTGTAGAATTATGATGCAGTTTTCAAATTTTATTCTTTTTTGTTTAATTTTAGTCATATTTTATTAATTTAACCAGTTATTTTAAGGTTAAACTATATATCAGTGTAATGTATGCAACTTATGTTACATACACACGTACGCCACCTATCGATAGCCACTTGAAGTTAAAAATCAAAGCAGTAATACGATAATCATGAAAAAAAAAATCATATCTGTATAGAATAATGACGCTGTTTTCAATTTTTTTCTTTAATTTTAGTCATAATTTATAGATTTAAGAAGTTACTTTAAAGATAAACTCTATGTCAGTGTAATGTATGCAATTTAAGTTACATTTACACTTACGCCACCTATTAACTGTCACGTGAAGTTAAAAAACTTCAATAGTAGTGCGATAGTTAGGTATAATTCATTTTTTCATAGATTATTAATGCAGTATCCAATTTTTCCCCTTTTTTACTTCATTAATCTTAATAATTAATTAAAAATTCCAATGAAAATCCCTAGTGTGCAATCCTTCCTTGCTACGTTTCATTTAACATTATGTTCCATAATCCATGAAATTTGTAACAATCATGTAACGATCATTACACTCTCATTACACCCTCCGGACTGGTCTACAACAAGACGATTGTTCAAGCGATTCATTTCACGCTCGTTTGTCCCCTAGATTTTTCACGCGCTTTAAAACCCAATCCAATCGGCGCGCATTTTCGTTTATTTTTATTTTCATTTCATTACATTCCACACTCTAAAACTCAAACGTAAGAGAACAAACAGCACACAGCTTGATTGGTTAAGTTTTACAGCTGTAATGATCGACATTCCTCCACGGAGAATTTTCTCCACGGAAAAAAGAGGTAAGAAAATAATGACCAAACGATCACGCGAAGCAATGAAGAGCAAATAACGTATAAAACGGATATTATAAGAAAAATTGTAATCCGCCATCGACGGCGAAGGTGAAATTCTTATGCGCCGAATGCGAAATAATAAATGTGTAACCGAGTGGCAAAGGAATTCATTCGCAAAAGTATTAGTCGTGTTTGCCGTGTTCCCGGCGTTCGTTTCGTTCATTTTCAACTCCCCCGGGTCCAATTCCGCTAATACCTCGCTCAGAGGTAGGGAATCAACCGAGGCGAGAGAGACACACGTTTCGGACACACTGTATGGGGAAATTGTTGGCACGTGAAACTGAACGTTCGGCGTGTTCGAGTTTAACTTTGTTTAACTTAACTTAATCAATGATACTCGTACTTTCTTCGAGACCATTACCGAAATGTTGAGAAACGTCGAGACGCTGAGAAGTTTCTGATCAACGCGATCGCTCAAGGCCACGGAAGTGACCGTAGAGAGAAAAAAAAAACCAAAAAAAATTCACACAAAATAATGATTTATATTATACAAATAAAAAATCTAATAACCTAACATTTCAACGTGTATTTGAGGTTATGATGTTTTTTGTTTGTATATATTTCATTTTCCCTCCCCCGTGCCCCAAGTAATAACAATAATTTAATAACCTCCCTCTTTGCAATCCGGCGATCTTATTTTTCATCGCAGGGGTTCCGTAGATGTGCAGATAACCATCTTACGAAGGGGACAGAACCCAAACACACAAAAAAACCTCATAGTCTTCTGCGTCCTGTGGCATGATAGCATTATAGCATTATAACAATCCACTTGATTCCTTGATTCCCCGCAAGCTCCTTTGTTTGTGTTGCGGGGTGCAGTATGAGTAGAATGTCGATGCGCTGATCACATTACTATCGACATCGGCCCGAAGATGACTGCGTGGACTTCATGTCACTGCTCGGGGAAGAATAAGTTGATTTCCAATTATTGATTGCTACAGCAATTTTCATGACTTGCCCAGGATGAAAGTAATAGAATCTTTTTGATACCCACGCAAAAACAAACGTTTTGCAAGTTTTTTTCTAAGTAAAAATGATAGGTAATTTGATATGAAAGTCTAATGAGATACAGAAATATAATCGTGCTAGCGTTGCAATTTTTCTGCCGAGGAAATATAATAAAAAAAGCAAATTTTAAGAATGTTGCCTTGCAATATGTCCAGGCCCGCAATTATAATAATTGAATTAACCAGTATGCATGCGCCTATCATTTCTCATCTTGTGTTTCTTCTCGTTTGCCGCCCCCTGCAGGCTGAGCGTGACCGGATCCTGGTCGGGCTTCCAGAACACGAGTTTCGTAATTAGACTAATTTAATTTTCTTCGTGATGCACGTTCGTGGAGCTAAACTTGGAAATTTTTAGAAAAATGTGGAAAAAATTACCGTTGCAACAAATTAATATCACATATAAAGCTTTTCTATACACTAAAAAATCATAATTTTAAAAATACAACATTTGAATACTGAAAATTAATATAAAACAATTTTGAGGTTAATTTAATTCAGCTAAAAGTTGCGCAATACAAAACCACTAAAAAATATATAAAACGTGGTTTAATATTGATCCAGAATGCGTGTAAAAATTTAAATTAATATAAAATATTTTTGAGGTTAGTATAATTCAACTAGAAATGTTATGCAACTCAAAAAACACTAATAATTTACATACAAATAGATATAAAACGTGATTTGATCGTTCGATATTGAGAATATGTGAAAGAATTTAAATCAATATAAAATAATTTTGAAGTTAGGTTAATTCAGCTAAAAATGTTATGCATTCCAAAAAGCACTTCTAAAAAAGATATAAAAATATACATAAAACTTGGTTTAATATTGATTCAGAAGTCGTGAAAGAATTTTGATTAAAATAAAATAATTTTGAGGTTACTTTAATTCAGCTAGAAATATTATGCAGCCCAAAAGCACTTCTAAAAAAGATATAAAAATATATATAAAACTTGGTTTAATATTGATCCGGTGAATTCGTGAAAGAAAAATTTAACAATTTACGCAGTTACTTAGGAGCGCGCACCTCAGGGACGAAATGAAAATATTTCAAAATGATTAAAAGTCCAAGCGGGGATATAAAAACCACATGATGCATACGCGCGCCGGATATGAACGCGGTTACCGGCGACAGGAATGTATGTTTCACAATGCGTTACAGCGTATTACGGCGTATTACAACGTATTAGAACGTATTACAGCATCGCCTCGGACACATGCTCATCGCAACGTTTTCATCCGTATTTCGGGACGTTTTGTTAAGCCGCTTCTTTTTTCATAATCCGCGCACCTTCGGGCACATACTTTGTTTTCATATCTAACCGTACACCACACACATTCATTTCAGCAACAGAATTTGTCAAATAATATACTTTACATAAAGAAATATAGAAATAATATGTATAAAAGCGTAGAAAATACAAAACTACAACACGAAAATAAGAAATAAATCACACACAAATAAAGTCCGCTAATCAGCGGCAATAAAAATGAAGGAGAAAAAAATCCGGTCGTAAAAACACGTTTAATTACCACCATTTGTAACATAACCGCACATAATCACACCTTTTATGAGTCAAATGGCTTTAGTGGTTATAGTTTTAGCTAGCAGTGATTTAAGGTTATGTTTGACTTTTCTAACCTACTATAATCAGTGTGTCTACAACTCTCAGCAAAAGAAAAAAAGATAAAAGTACAAAACGATAAAATACTGCAATAAATTCCAGCGTATAACATAATGAGCAAAAGTCGAAACTAAATTAAGAGCAGCACACCGGCTGCAAGGTAAACAATTCGTTAGCATGTAAAAAATGGCAACAGTCAGCGGCAAACTTTTCCGAACTTTCAACGCGCTCCAGTCGAAAATAAAAAGAGTGTTTCAACGCGGGCGGAAAACCAAAACGGTTAACTTTCACATTCAAACTTAACCAACTTAAACACCTATTAATCCTTCGTCCCACTTCGCCCTTTCACAACTTCAGGTAAAATGGATGAAATGTAACCGAAAAGACTTTGCGAAGCGAGAGAGACTTTGTGGGCTAATGACACAATCATTGCACGTTTCTACACGCCGCCATTAAAAGGCCAAGCGGCGGCCATTTTACGTGCGTGTTTTTAATTAGATTTTTATAACTAAAAAGAATTTAAAAGCAGTTTAAGCATGGATTATTTTTTACAGTTTATGGTTATGAATCAAAAACTACACATACTTAAATTGCTAGCATTTCGATGTTTTTTTGTTTTTATTTGCCATTAATACGTGTTACTGATGCTCTAACTTCTAATATAATGGATGTATACGTTAACAATGTCCTTACATAGATATATGTAGCAAATAAAGCCATCGCTAGGTCTGGTGCATAGTTTCACAAATTTTCAGTTCGGTTTAAAACGCTCTACAAATGTTACGCTATTCATCACACTCATACTTCAGTCCTATATGCGTCCTCTATATATAAATGTATACGTCAAAACCAAACCAAACTGTTCACATTGAAAAATATGCAAAATTTGTACAATACGTCGGACTAATTACTTTGAACTGCAACCAATCTATGCTCATTCGTATTTTTAGTTTAATAGTTAACTAGATACACATTATAAGTTAATTAATTGACTTTGAAATGCTACTGTATGAATCTGTAATGTCTTTTCAAGTTAAGTTGAACGCATTGCATGCTAACAATAGCTATTTTTATAAAAAGCGTAACATAACCTAAACTTCTAACTGTTCAACAGGGCAAGATGGTGTACACATTTACAGAATAATGTATATAATTGCAATATTGGTGCATCAAATTCCATTGTATCATTCGCTACAAGCTTGCGTAAATATTTCCAAGCTTATTTTAAGTTGTTCATGCTGAAATATCTCATCAAAACCGAAAAATTGTAAGTTTTTAGTAAGTTGTTTGTATAATCTCAGATTCAGACTTGAAGGATGGAAATTGGCCCAACTATCCAGCAATTATTCTTTAGAAACACAAGTTATTATCATTATAGTCATCATTTGGAATGTTTAAATTAAATCACATGACTTACACCAAATAGATTTTATAAATTAGAGTAAAATCGATAAAACATTATTTCTCTTTCTTTAAACATAAATAACTTTGGAATATTGCGCATTGTATCACCTAATCACCCGAATTCAATAATACTGCAGCTTAAAGCTTCCTCTACTTGCTTTTTACTTACACGTCGCACTCAAACAGGGACTTAAAACACATAAGAATCTAAAAGCTTTATAGTGCAATCAGCTTTGTCTTGCTGTTCCTCCACTTCTCCTGCAATTTACGGTGTTCTTCATACTCGCGCTCGCTGATATGCCTCACAACTCCGGTGTTCATTTTTCTCGGATCCAAATTCGCGCCGAAACTCTGCACTCCTTTCGCGATTTTACTCAATGGTGAAATAACCAGGCCTTTCGTAGCCGAAGCAACCGGACTTGTTAAGTTCACCAATTTATTCTTCAGCGCTGACTCACTCTGACTCTGCGAAATATTCACATCGGAATGAAACACTTCGATTGTTTCCTTCACGGGTATATCGTGGCGGACTTCGCCGCTTGAGTGACTGTGCTTTTTATCCAATTTCAGTGTATTGGGTGGTTGTGCACGCATCACATCCGACGCTTCAAAACTACTCGAATTGATTTGGATCTCGGGGTTTTGAAGCGAGACGTTCTGAACGATACTGGTGATTTGTTCGTTGCACAAATGTGATAAGTTAACGGGACTCACCAGATTGTTTTTACATTCGAGTATATCTTCCGGTGGCGAGTCCTCTGGTTTAGCACCCATTACAATCCCAACGCTGGGTAGGAACGAGTCTGGTTTGTTGTCTTCCAGCGCTTCGATGGCTTGATCAATCACAAATTGTTTATCCGAGGCGGCCGAGTCAAATTGTAGTAAAGGTGAACCATCGATTGCATTCGGTTGGAAAATAGATGTTTCGTATTCTTCTTCAGAGTCGCTGGAGCTTTCGTTCTTCTTACCGATGGTGAACTTCGGCGGTTTCTTGGGTTTCAGACTGGATCCGAGACGATTCAACTTGGAAAACTGCTGCGACATATTGGACAAAGCCTTAGAACCTTTGAACATAAATATTTGAGGTTAAGATTTTAGGTTATAACCCAAAATGGATTCTTATAACATACCTGCGTTTTTTAAGGCTAATAATTGACTTTCGGACACGTTGCGGGTGAGATGTGGTAATCCCACGACGTCCAAATAAATATTACTTCCGGTTAATCCTTCAGCGACAACTTTCGACTTTTTTCTGTCCAATTTACGGCCTTGCATGAACGGTACAGAGCGTAGATTATTTATTTCCATCGCAACAATGAAACTCTCACAAATAGACTTCAAAGACTCAATTTCTTCCTCGTGGTTTTTAATAACCACCGCCATATTGTTGAAGAATCGCAGATTCGTCGAACGCAACATGTGGTAATACCCGTCAACTCCATCAACTTTATAATTAATACGTATGCAGTAGAAACTCTTGTTTGTCTTAAACAAACCGGAACTTGCTTCTGGTACGCCACTTTCAAACATAACAACATCCTCCAACATAACGCGCTGATACTTGGTGACTTTATCCACTTGATCATCATAATCGGCCACATAATACGAATCTTTGGTAAGAATCAAAATGGCGTCCATTTCCGTTTCATTCGGATCACCCATGAAAGGATCCGCGTTTATCAATCCCCAGGAACCCACAACCAATTCAGGATTATTAATCAACATCTTCTTTGAATCCTCAATGACAAGTTTCACATGTTCAGCTGTAGCTAGACTATCCTCTTCGAAGTTTGTGCGACTGTCAAACATATCCTCACCGACGTAGTTACCTAACATCAGATCGATGGTGCCTTGGCGCGTGGCGTCTTTAAAGCGACTTAAGTAATATCTAAAAAGATTGATCAGACACATTAAACTCTAAATACATAAATTTATTAAATAAAATACTGAAGATGGATGGTGAATGAGGATGATTTTAGGATCATGTAAAAAATCGATAAATCTGAACGCATCGCGCGGGTAGTGCATGTTTTCGTTTAAAGCGAGCGCCATTAAAGCCCTTGACTGACCTATACATGTAAAACAGCGCGTTCGCGAGTTCGAATTCTTGCGCTAGGTTACTGTGTGTGCTAATAGCGGGCGGAGGCGGCAGCACCACCAATTCACTGGCGATGTTACCGAATGTGTTCAGGTGCGCCCACACATCCTGCAAGTCGCCCACCGTCACCGGAATACCGTGCATTAAGTCTAGACAACATTGGACCAAATTATCCGAAAAGTGATTTCGATAATATCTGCGGAAGATAGAAATAATCAGGAAATAAGGATATTTTTGGTAAATTAGGAGTTCCTTTAGGATTATTAATTACCTGTTTGCCGAATTCATGCCATCCTTCATAATGCCAGTGAATTTTCTTTCGCCTGTTCTTGTATAATCACCCTGTACAATAAAAAATAAAATTATAGGTTAAATTGAGTGTAAGATAATTTAGAGGTTAGGTTATGACATACTTTAAGTGCGTTTGTGCCTGCATACTGCCGACTGATAGTATCTCCATTATTAGCCCAGAGTAATTGAAACTTGCTCTTAATCGAATCGGGAATCACTCCCTCCGGAGAAATTAGCCCAAGTTTACAGAATTGTATCTCCATGACGGCTTTCGCCATCGCCGTTTGTACAACATTAGTACGATCGAGACAATCAATACAATTCACGCGAAACACTCCGCTCTGGGAGCATATGTGTCCTTGTCGATCACGCCAGCAATAATTCATATCTTTGATAATATCAGCAATGCTATTAATAAGAATCGACACATTCTCAAAGTGCATGCCGCGGCAATATTCGTGAAAATCAAATGTAACGTAGGTGACAAACGGACTGTTGAATTCGAAGATGTGGTGCGAGTACGCATCCCAGATTACTTTTTCCTTGCCGGATTGATCAACCAGATTCACGACGCAAACAGGACCGTAGCGGGCGATTTCTTTTTTGAAATGGCACTCGAAGGCGTCCTTTGTTTCCACTTCGCCTTTGTCAATACGCGGTGGCGGGCGATATTTATAACCAGGTTGGGACCAGTATACTGGTACAGAACCACGCACTTGTACGAATGAGACTTCATGGTGCTGATAAGCGATTAATTGTTCGGTTTCGACGTAATTTGCGCACTCTCCTTGTTCATCTACTCCTCTTCTTTTGTATCTACAAAAAACAACCACAAAATTAGTTGAAAAAAGGGTAAAGATTGCAAAATTTTAAATTTTTGCACCTTGTCCCGGCTCTAAAGCGACTTCTTCTTGAAACAATCGAAATCTTAAAGATTTCAATCTTCGGACTAGTTTTCACACCTTTAATATCCTGATCCAACTCAACTTTGCACTCTTCTATTTGAATATATCCCTGAATAATTGGCATAATCCATGGATCCACCAAAGGACTCTAAAATAATTAATTTAATTACTTAATTCAGTATAAATTTTAATATTTTGTACCTCAGTGTCAATTAATTGCTTCAACATATGTTTATTCCAAAAAAATCGATCGTCAATCGTCTTCCACAGCGGCATCCCTTCAAATTCTTTACTCTTTTCATTATTGCATAGCCTCTGCAATGAGCTGGTAACATCGCACGTATGTGAGAAATAAAACGAATTCGTGTCATTGAAGATCTTCAAGAACTCCTCCAATATCTGCCTCTCAAACTTCTCCTTTTCTTTGGCATCGCGTTTCAAAGGAGAACCTACAGCCATCGCCGCCGCCTGCTGCGTAGTGCTTTTAATAACATTCCCAGCGCTTTTCAACGTTCCTAATGTTTTTGTAAACGCAACGTTCTTCTGCAGATCAATGAATGGATTCGACGTGTTCTTTTTCGGCGCGGATTTCACCCGATGCTTGTGACATTCATGCAGATTTAACTCGGTATTTTCAGGCCCAAGATGTAGAAACGCGATTGATTTAATTTTGTACACTTCATGATTACTGTGGATTTTCCCCACAGTAGTAAATTCTCTGATGATGAGTAATCTGGGGTCAAACACTGATGGGTGGTCTACTTTTCCAATCAGGCCATAGCAAATACCCAAACAGGTTGGGTCTTCAGCATCAGCTAAATCCCAGCCTGGAATTATTTATTATTTAGATTAATTTAAGATATTTCTTTGTTGTTTTACCTGTTTTTGGTATGAATGCACCAGTTTGCCTGTCCCACCAGAGTGAGTGCTCATCTTTGACGAATATATAGAAGTCATCGGTACGAAATAGTTCCATCATATTCAATATTCGACGGAGATCGAAACAACAAAGAGAAAACGTTAGAATTTCATTGCGAGTTTTATTTATTTCACTTTTGTTCTTGCACTTTTGTTCACTTCAGTTCTGTTTGGTGTTGTGCTGTCAACTGTCAAGTAAACGCCTGTTTTCTAACCTCTCTAACTTTCTAGAAACATCAGTCTTTTATCTTTGGTATAATTAAGAGTCAAGTTCAAAGTACCAGGAAAGTTCAATTTTTTGCCGCTGCACATATTTTACCAGTGGCAGTAAACGAAACTGAGAATTCTTAAACTATAAATCATCCTATCCCACCCTCGTAGTTTAAAAAGTAAATCGATGGGTACGAGCATGCGCAATACGATAAAACACAAATTATGTTTTTAATTATAACATTATATTGGATTAATGAGGGTATTTATAATGAAATATTCAATGATGTCTTCTCTCCTTTCTCGGCTTGTATTTCTCCCAGTAGCGATGATTGATTTTTGTGAAATCATCACTAGAATGCGCCAAATCCTTCAAATATTTTGACAGGCGGAGTAATTCTTTATCCGTATCACGATTAAAATGCGCTTGTTTAAACGGTCTGATTTTCAAACCGTTTTTGGGATTCATGATGAAATTTCGGCGAATATCATCAAACATAATTGTGTTTTTTGATGAGTATTGCTCATATTTTCCCCAAATCACACCCAATGGCTTCACCTATAATAAAAATTATACATTAAAACATAATTCTTATAAACAGCTTCATATCCCACCTCAACAATACCATATTTTGGCGTGTGCACAGTAATCATAGCTAAAATGTCCAAATAAAACATAATCTTATAGTTTGGATTGACTGTCACTCCCAATAATTTCATTTTTTCTTCTATCCACTTCATACTTGTAGCAGACCAAATTACAATATCATAGTCTTCATAAGCTGAGGTAAGAAATTCATGCAAAAACGGACGCATTAATTCAGCACCCTGCTCTGCAGATGATCTATGATCAAATAAAGTATAATCAATATCAAGCACTAACAACTTTTTCCCTCTCTGGGTTCATTGAGCATGTTAATCTTGTATTCTTTGATTCTCTTCTGTACTTTTGACAGATACACCTCTTGATTCTCAATTGCAACCTCTTCATCTTCAATGTCCAAGTCATTCACAACTGCAGGTAGATCTTTTGGAGCTTGAGCAACTTCAGCAATATCTTCTTCAAGTGATCCCATCATCATCAGCTTGAAACCTTGTTTCAGTTTGAGCAGACATAGTTTACTATCTTCATCTGGACTCTTTCCTATTGAGAAATTATTCAGACCGTTAAACAGCACTTTGAATATATTAATGTTTGTTTACCTTTCAGTTTCAGGTTAAGTAGTTTTTGGCGATCTGGACGGACTCCGGTTTCTTTGTGGATCAACGTTTTGAGGTCAGCGACGGTATCGTTTTCAGACAGGGCGACTTCGTACTCTTTGCCACTCCACTTGACGAGAATTTTTAATTCGTCTGTCTCCATCATTTCGTATAAACGCTCGAAAGTTGGAGCAAATTTTATGAGTTGACAGAAGTTGACAGAAGTCAAGTGAATGACGCGGTTCTTACATGTTTAAATAACGACATCCAGAATGGATAACGAAAGTGAACAAAATGAGTATTCAGACTACAGTGAAGATGAAGACTTGGGGTTGCTGAAGAAGGCACTTTACGTTGAGCTGCCAGAGAATTTCGATCCGAATAAAATTCCATCAAATGGTATATTTTAGTTTATAACCTCACTAAACAAGTAATGGAATGGATTTGAATGAATTTGATTTTATTTCAAGTTAAATTTGTTAATATTTAATGTATATGTTGTTTTAGGTGAAGAATATCTACAGAAAGTTATGTATGAGGCGAGAAATTGTCCTGCATTGAAAGTCGCACCAGTTGATTCTATTAAAATCAAACCACCAACAAAAGTTCAAATGGTGAGTACAGATTTATAAATATCTCAAAAATAGATTGCAATATAACTGTAATAACTATAGAACAACATTCTCAATTATATTTACCTTATAATTTTCAGAAATTATCTAAAATTTTAAATATTTCAAGACATAAAACTTAATTTTTTTCACTTTCCTATTTCCAGATAGAAAATTGCATGAAAGCACCTCCATCAATGCTCCCATCAATGTCGTGGCAACTGGAAACCATTAAAGATTTTACCAAATTTCGCAAATTTATGTCTAAAGAACTAGAAAATTACCCCAACTCAAAGAAAAAAGACAATCTTGCTGAATGTTTAACCGGACTTCCAAAATTAGCTACAGTTGCTGCCTTGACTCAAGAGGATAAGATAAAAGTATTAGAAACGATCTTATCACAACTGAATAATATTAAGAAAGGAAAACCTATGGCTACAGTGGAAGGAGTATGGATCTACAGTATACTTGCTACTCTTGAAATACCATTGTGCCCAGATACTTGTCATATATTGAGGGAAGTGGCTAGAAAGTGTTCACAAATTCGATCGAGTTTGGAAAAATCAGCTGTGGAGAAAGATTATGTGACGCTGAATCTTATAATTTGTTTGATTGCCAGGTTTTATAGACAATTGGATCTTGCTGATGAGTAGAGAAAATTAGATTTATGAATACAGGTTTTTATACATTTTTCAACATGTCATGATTTTTAATTATTTTCGTGTTGATTCTTTATATACCGCAGTTCAGGCGCAAGCTTATGTTCCTCTCTTCTCTGTTTTCGAGCTTATGGGTTAATCAAGTGTGGGTAGACATATTTGACGGATGTGTTCACTCGCCATTACAACTGCTACTCTTTAAACGTTTCTTTATGAAAAAAACTATCATTTTTAGTAATAATGTAGGTATTTTTTTATAAATCTAGGAAATGTAGCAGTCCAAGATTGATTAAAGTTATACAAGAATATGAAATTTATCCGGGTAGCTAGTTTCAAATAAGTAAGCAGTTATTTGTTTCATATTTTGCCACTAGATGGCGCAGCATGTACAAAATCAAGACAAAAATCGTGTGTTTTGCGTACAGGACTGGACGCACCTATTTTCTTAAATATTGCATCGCTGGTGGGAATACCGAAGTGCATTTCGTAAGGAACAACCGCGCGGGAATTGGAATGAGTTGAGCGGGTTGAGCGCACCGACCCGATATCGACTTTTCGTGCGGCGCCAAGTGCGAAACCGTGCGACCGTCCGGCCACACACGACTTACAAACTCGTGGCGTGCCTCTCGTGCCTCCACTCGCATTACACACGTTATCCGCTTTTGAACTTCTCTCCACACACTCCTACACTCAGCGTGCTGCACATGCTGCTCGCACGCATCGCGCACAGTGACCGAACGACCGCCGAACGCGATGGTCTAAATTTTTCACTCGACAACAACTATCAAGCCTAATTATATTAAAAACAACATTTAAAAATTTAAAATTTTAAAATTATTATTCAAATACATATTAAGCATAAAGATATATGAGTATTTTCATTTGTCATTCAAGTGTTATCGTTGTGTTAGGAGCGGTGAACTCACGGTGAGTTGGTGAGTTTGGTGCCTGTGCCCATCTGGCCCCAGATGGGCAGTTGAAGCTCACAGTGCACATGTGTGTGGATTCGTTTCATGCGCCGTGTGTTATGTGAGACTGCGGCGCGTCGTGTCGTCGTTTTGTCTCGCGAAGCGCAAGTGTCAGTCTTGTCTGCGACTTTCAACAGACGCATCGCGAGTTCAAACAGTTAAAACACGAAAGGGCGGTGTGTGCTGCGTGTGCCGAGACCTGTTGATCATCACAAGACGGCCATATAAACCAGCACGAACCAGATATTACTCTTAAACATAAAAATTTAATTGGAAAACATTTAAAAACGCATTAATTGTGACCGGTGGTAATATTTATTCGTGTATCTACCTGAGGGTTATATTTATTTGAGGTGAGAATGCAAATTACCGTTATTTTTATTTTTTTCAACTTTTCAAAATGGCGCAGCAATACATTTTGTTTCATTTGAAAACAGAACATGTTTTCCTGTATATTTTACATCTTGTGCTCGCAAATGACAATTGTTTGCTCAAAAAACAATCGCCTCGCGAAAACTGTTATCTCACGCACGTGTGGGCAGAAGAATATGCTCGCTGTCTCTGGCTGAAAACGCAAAATTGGCTCACGGTCAATTCTTGCTCAAACCACGTGAGTTTTTTTACTTCTCTCAAAATTTCAACTCTTTACATCACGCAATATCCGAAAAAAAACTACGCGAACAAAACATGTTTATTTTGTCTATAATTAATTGGATTTCGCGTGTGACAGGTAAAGAGATTATGATTTGTGCTGATACGTCAGTATCATGATTGAAGTCTGCACGTGCACGATATTAAACGCTCAGGCGCTAAGTTTTGTTATTGGATTTATGCGTCCGACGCGGAATCATTAGAAAATTGCACACACGTTTTGCGACGCGGCGACGCATCATGGCGGTGGCTTGCTGCGGAAATTATGTCAAGGTTGGTTTAGCGACGTCGGCGTCGAGACGCCTTGCCTGAAACAACACCGACGGCCACATGAGGTATATCGATATCCTCCGGGTGTTAATTTACTCTGGAATTACGTCGCTTTCATTTTATTTAACCTCAAATTTCATCTAAAGTTGATTATAATCAACGGCTTCATCATGAACACAAATTTTCGAAAAATTTTGTTAATAATTTAGTAAAAAATAGCAAAAATACAAAATTTATTTCAGCAATCATCATTAAATCAACATTTATCATATCTACGTCTAGATATCCAGACTCCAGACATTTTTTACATGTTTTGCTTTTATATTGTTTATGATAGTTATTATTTCGGGACTTTTGATGTTCCGAAATGTTTGCTATTATTACTGCACGGAATTCGAAGAAATAAAATGTTTTAAGTCATTTTATCGATCAATTTGATCTAAACACGACTGAAACTCATCAATTCGCATGGTTTTGGCTCCGAATGCTGCGTTTAGAATTGTTGCACGCATGTCAAAACAAAACACCGCTATAAATACGCGCCGAATATTTTTAATGACCCACCGGCTGTCGGGAAACGGCTAAACTTCCTTTATTTTCCCATTTTGATTTATTCCATCGTTGCGTCATAGTGTTTTTTAGAACTTTATTTACTTAATTGAAGTTTTCCAATCAGTTTTCTGATTGACGTTGTCATAGAAACGGCAAACAAAGGAAAAATTTGCTTTTGTTGGTTGAATTTCACTTTACCACATTTTTTATTTGTTTGTACAAATAAATCAACGAACTTTTAATTACTATGTTTTGGCTTCTAATTAATTTACACAAATTATACGCAAATTAAAAGTGTTGCAATTGTACACATATTGCGATAATTTTTTTGCTTAATTTTTGCTTGCTTCACTCTGTTGTTGTTTGTTTAACATTTACTTATCTTTATGCCTAGAATTACCTACGTATTACACTATTAGGTTATTATTAAAATTAAAACCCCGTAGGAATGCAAATAAATGCAAAAACTCGTAAGGAAATCGACATCGGTAAAAATATTTTGTATTTTACTGCCTAGGCAGTACACTACTGTGCTACTGGCACTATTACTCACATATTAGTGAGTATATCATCTGTTTGCAGATATAATAATAGAATTAAACATCAACAACATCTGGTTTGTTTACGTTTAATAAGCAATTATCATAAAAGTGTTAATTTGCCAGTTTCAAGACGTGTTGCATAAAAATCCAGTAATTTTTTACGTAAACAGATGGCGTTGTGTGGCCACGACACTGTTTCCAGTAAATATAGGTTATGTTGTATATGTCAGTGTTTATTTTTAGTAAAAATAAACATTGACGACATAAAAAGTTACTACTTCTACTAGAAAACCAAAAATCGTTAAATTGAATTCAAAAACTTAAACTGTTAACCCAGTCATGAAGTCCTTGTGCAACAACGCATTGTTTTATTGCTTTTAGCTATTTATTGTCATTCCAAACGCATAGTTTGCTGACATTATCTGGACAAGTACGTACAATTTGCAACGAATTTCATGTTCGTGTCCTGGTGCGCCGATGTCGTCCATCAAACTTTTGCAATTAGTGCGCATAATCATCATGGCAAGTGTAGTACACCTACATGATGTTTGCATTTCGAGTGTTTGTAGTTTGGCGCATTTGTAACGCTTGTCATTGGTAAATTAGTAAATTTATGGTTACACGTGTAGAAAAATTGGCCATGCATGGTAAATTAGGTATTACACAGTTACATCAACTGATTTAATTTAATTAGCATAATATTTGTTTGTGTTACATAATTAGGAGCAGATTTGTGTATTTTTTTGGTTAATTTCGTGTGTTTTGGTATTTTTGGTTGCATAAGCTATGAAATGACATTATTATGACATTATCTATAATTTAAAATATAAATTAATACTGATTTTTAAATTTTTTATTGCGTTTTATCATAAACTAACTTTTGCCCGCAACTTCGTCCCGGTAGTGTTTAATAAAAATGTAATTCGCTTTTACCCTCTTGTTCTAGACATAGTATGTGTCAATTCTATCAATAAAATTCGCAATTTTATTTTAAAGAAATTAATTATATAAAGAATTGCTAATAATGCACATCAGCGCGCCATCTCGGATTCAACTATTTAACTATAACCATGATTGAATCTTAATGCCAACTTATATCCTATAGAAAAGGGCTGTCTTTAGGGTTTTCCCGGCAATTATTCGATTTTTTTTCACCGTGAAAACCATCTTTGGACTTTAACGAACATTTAAAAAAAAGAATTGGCCAAATTTGTCCAGACGTTGTTGAGTTATGCGGTTACCAACATATTTTGCGATTCATTTTTATATTATCGAAGATATTTTTTTTATTTTAATTAGTTTTGGGGTTATGTACACATGAATCTGTCAATTTTTGTCATATGTAATGAATATTTCCATAGTAATAATCAACTATTGCATAAATTTTACCCGCCATATTGCATTACAACAAAATAAAACATAAATCAATATTGATATCACTTATCATAGACACAGTATTGCTTGCATATTAATAACATATCAAAAATAATCGATAAAGGTGAAAATGATGAAAACCGTAGACATTAATTAATTAATTAATCAAGTTGAGGTGACGCCGTCGTAAATCTGTGTGCGAACGACCTAAACTTGTAATTTGTTGTTAGCCGGCACGGTGAAGGTGTTAGTGCCGCGACAAACTCAGCTCTCTTACTCAAAGCGACATTTAATTTCGTAAAGCGCCGCAGGGTTGGCAGGATGATGATGAAACTTCATTTTATCCTCTGTGCTTTGCGCACACACCCCTTCGCCGCGATTTCATTTGCATATTGCATATCAGCATCAAACTGTCACATCAAACCGTGCATCACCACTTCGTCACTCTATCATGCGATCATTTTTGCAAAACCGGAAAACCGGACGTCAAAAGCCATACATGTCGATATATAATTATAAAATATAAAATAATATATAAAATATAAAATTTAATTAAAAATTCAAACCGGAAGTGAATACATCTGGTCAACCGGAAATTAAAGTGTAGTTTTAAAAATATTCAAAGAATATCGAATTATAAGCTACCGGAAAATAAAAGTAGCAACACGTACGTGGGTGATGTTATTATTCCGTTAATAACGTTACGAAATCCAACATTTCCGTTTCCGCTTAGCGCTCGCGTCTTCCAGCTAACCTCTGCACTTATCTAATAAACCTATTGTTTCTATTAATACCACGCAACACACAAAATAGACAATACAAGACGAACAATTCAAACAATAAAAACAATTTCACTCTAAATGCACAGATTAACTCCGTACAAAAACCGAAAGTGATAAGGGAGCCACGCCCACGATAATAATACGCATGCGCAAGTGTAATCCAGGCCCGGACCAACCGAAATTTATTCAAATTCTGTTACATATTTAAACACAATATGAATCACATTTAGCGAAATATTATATTCTAATAATTTTCAATGAATTGTCATCCGAAACATCAACGTAGACCCATACATTAACATACTCCTCATCGTCGTGTACGCCAGATATAAACAATTCTGCCTCCGCATTACCTCATTAATACATTGACTCTCATAAATCTTATTCACCTTACAAAACGTCGTCATTGTCATGGTGTTTTCCTCGGAAGTCAATTCAATCGTGCTGTTATAGACAACGTCTTCATTGGTTGTAAACAACCATAAAAGTATATAAGCGAATTGTGGATTATCACTCTGTGATCCAGTCGTCATCAACCAGAACGTATCAACTTCATTTTTCTCATCAAAAATATTCATAGAGTTATGAGATGTTAACTCATCGTCACTTCTAACACGTCTGGGATCATCCGGGTTGGGAAACATGCTGATTATACCCAAACAAATGCTTTTTCCGTGTTGTAAAACAGCTGGATCGAAAGGTATACACAGTTCGTTGCCTCTGATCATGTTATATTTCTTGAAATTAAAGTGTTCGTACTTGTAATGCGCTTTGAAGGAGGAAATCGCTACGATTTTGTTGCACATATCATGCGGACATCTCAGTGGTTTGCGACTCTGCAGAGCTTCAAACGACTTATCTGCGTCGGTTAGTTTTCTATTGTGATACATAGCCTTGTGCGGAAATGATAAGCTTGCCAATTTACTAGTGAGACCTTCAGTCGCTGATAGCTGCTTCAAATAGTTTAGTTTTTCCTTGGTGCAGTTCTGAAAGAGTTCTTTGATTTGATGTGTTGGCAGCTGGAAGAGTTGCTCGATTGTGACCATTGCGGTCGTTGGAACTAAAGTGAGACTTGGTTGGTCTGGTTTCAGTACGTAGCGGCACGGGCGACCTATGCCCGGTTTGATTTTGAGTTTTCTGAGGAAATCGTCGGAGACATCTTGGCGTGTGAAGTGTTCAGAGCCGCATTCACGGCAGACAGGAATTGCTGCTTTACGGAAAAATGTTAATTTAATGTTAGGTATTTTTGGAATTTATTATTTTGTTTGTTACCTTCTTGTGAGATAAGTTGTTGGAAGCAAGAGTAGCATAGAGCGTGTCCGTAGTTGCACCTGTAGATAGGGGACGCTTCCGGTGTTCGTTTGCACATTGTACAGTTCATCAGCGTGAGCCAATGCTCGGCCGGGCTAACCGACGCTGATATCTTCATTTTTTTTTTGGTCTTTAATTATCGTTTCATTGCGATTACACTAGAAATTTTGACGATGTGCTATGGTTCTGGTGGACTTTTGTTGGAATGTATGATTTGACATGTTTTATTTCGAATTTGACATTGTCACAGCTTGCTATGGAATAAACATTTATCAATTACGTAATTTTAGTTATTATTTAGTTGAAATTATAGATATTATCTTCTATAATATAAAAATAAATCGCAAAATTTGTTTGTAAGCGCATAACTCAACAACGCCTAGACCAATTTGGCCTATTCCTATTTTAAAATGTTTGTTAAAGTCCAAGGATGGTTTTAACGACGAGAACATTTTGAATAATTGCTGGGAAAAGCCTAAAAAAAGTCTTTTTCTATAGGATAAAAGTTGGCATTGAGATTCAATCATAGTTATAGTTAAATAGTTGAATCCGAGATGGCGCGTTGAAGTGCATTATTAGCAATTCTTTATATAATTAATTTCTTTAAAATAAAATTACGAATCTTATTGATAGAATTGACACATACAATGTCTAGAACAATAGAGTAAAAACAAATTACATTTTTATTAAACACTACCGGGACGAAGTCGCGGGCAAAAGCTAGTTTACTATAATGTTTAATACATATATTATTCACAGTCGTGATTAATAAAATTTCAACGCATTTTTTTGCCGTTAGAGAGCAAATTTATGAGTTGGCAACTTTTCCGACGCTTTCTTCGCATTTCGTCCTGCGAGTGAAAGTCCTTCGAACTTTGCTCGTGCAATTCGCTAGTCTGCGAGCTGAATATTGATGCGCATCGATTAGACCCGGCGACCAGTCTTGAATTGCAAATTGTCGATGAAACAATTACCGAAAAATAGAATATGTTACAAAAAGAACAAAATTTTCACTAATTTAAAGGATTAAAACAGTTTAACCTATGATTAATGATAAGATTGCCACCCTAAATAAATGACCTTTGAATGACCTTTAAATCTTAGTCACAAATTTCAACCTCCTGAAGACATTTAATTTTTTTTCTTGGATTTTATAACCTCAATTACAAGTTGAAAATATTTTGTGCAGTCGCATTCTTGCCAATTAAATCCGGCGGAATATTTTTAGCCATAATCTTTAAATGAACAATAATTCAAGGATCAATAAGCCGATGTTGTTGATGAGAAGTGATGCGTGTGCACACTCGATTTATTATTTGCTTGGATGTCGAAATGCGGCGTGATTTACTCCAAGCGGATGTTGTTTGCTGCGCCAACATGGCGGCATCTTGCCAACGAGAACGAGTGCAACTTTTCGAACTGTCGTAACAAATTTTGCAACCGCACGACTCTTAATTGATTATGCACTTTTAGCAGACAAAAATACATTTTGTGTTGAATATAAAAATAGTTAGCGATATACCCACGTAATTATTGTTGACTTGTTGTGTGTTTCATTTGTTTTGCATTTGTTTGATTGACAGAAAGGCGTAGAATAGCGGGCAGCAAAATCCGGAGCGGCGGCGTCATCGGCCTATGGGCCTCCCCGGTGATCGGCAGAAAGGCTGGGGCGGGGGCGGCGCGCACGGGGCCCCCGACCATGCGCCACACCAGCTTCAGCAAGCTCGGAGGGCTTATAAACAACGCCGTCGGCGGAAACAAACGCTCGCAAGCAGGTAAGCTAAGCACATTATCATCCTTAAGCTCATAAGCTTAAAATTATCTTTTGTTTATGCGTATTTGTGTAAATTTACTTTAAAATAATTCTAAATACGATCCTGTCCATACCTCGGCATGTGGCGCCGCCAAAGCCAGTCTGTATAACTATTATTCGCTCGTAGCGATGATACCCGATCGCCGCGTTCGGCGGTTGCAGTGACGTCAGGCGACCACTTTATGCCAAACGGTCCGCGTGAGACCGCCATTGTTGTAGATTCGCAGCGGATTTTCAAACGAAAAAGCGGCCCGCCCGCCGCCACTCGCACAAAACTCGAGCGATCGCCGGCCGCCGCTGCCGAACTCGTGCGATCCGGTGTCGCCGCTCGCGTCCGTGCGCACAGCCCGCCAGAGTGCCATCATGGCCGGTAAGTGGTCATCCATGACCCCGATGCTGTGATATGTGACTAGTTTCGTGCGCCAACTGTTTGTCCGCATTATACTATGGAAGGTAAACGTGATTCTTTCGCATTCTCTAAGTACGCACGCACGCAGACTGTTTTCGGCGACGGCATGCGTTTAATTCATTCCGTGGAAAACACTTTACTGCCCTAGCCCAACAAGAGCGCCTTCGGCGTGACCGGATTGTTTGCGGTTCGCGTTTGTTTTTTTGTATCTAAGAAACAAACGCGAAACGCGTCATAACCCTTTGTGCACTCAACAAACAAGATACCTATCACTGTATATTTGATCTTTAACAATTGCTTGCAATAACATTTTGTTACTATAGCAATAGCATTAACCAAAAATAACCTAAGTAAAATGGCTTCTAATTTGTGCTCCACTTCAATTGTTGTCGGCTATTCCAAACCCATTAAAATCCCACTCAGCAAACTCATTGACTCAAGCTCACCTTGCCTCCACAGTATTTTCACACTATCAATGCATAAATTGCAAGTGTTAATTAATTTATTGATGTTGCAGGCAATGGAGATATTCAATGGTGCTTTTCCCAGGTGAAAGGAACGCTGGATGATGATGTTACCGAAGCGGACATCATTTCTTGCGTCGAGTTCAACCACGATGGCGAGCTGCTCGCAACCGGCGACAAAGGTGGCCGTGTTGTGATTTTCCAGCGCGATCCCAGCTCCAAAGCGGCGCTGCCGCGACGCGGCGAGTACAATGTTTACTCGACGTTCCAATCACACGAGCCTGAGTTCGACTACCTCAAGAGCCTCGAGATCGAGGAGAAGATCAACAAGATCCGCTGGCTGAAGCGCAAAAACCCGGCGCACTTCCTGCTCTCCACCAACGACAAAACTATCAAATTGTGGAAGGTCTCCGAGCGCGATAAGAAGGTCGAAGGGTACAATACACGCTCCGAGAATGGAGGCCGTGTGGACCCGTCGAGCGTACATTCATTACGCGTTCCGGTGATCAAACCAATGGAACTGATGGTGGAAGCGTCGCCGCGGCGGATATTCGCCAATGCGCACACTTACCACATCAATTCGATATCGGTTAACTCCGACCAAGAGACGTACCTCTCCGCGGATGATCTGCGAATTAATCTGTGGAATCTGGAGATTACAGATCAGAGCTTCAACATTGTCGATATTAAACCGACGAACATGGAGGAGCTGACCGAGGTCATTACCGCCGCAGAGTTTCATCCAGTCGAGTGTAATCTGTTCGTTTATAGTAGCAGTAAGGGCACAATTCGTCTCTGCGATATGCGCGCGTCAGCGCTGTGCGATCGTCACGCGAAATTATTCGAAGAACCCGAAGATCCAACCAATCGTAGCTTTTTCTCCGAGATCATCTCGAGTATATCCGATGTGAAGCTGTCGAATTCGGGCAGGTATATGATTTCCCGTGATTACATGTCTGTCAAAGTGTGGGATCTGCACATGGAGACGAAGCCGATTGAGACTTACCTGGTGCACGAGTACTTGCGGTCGAAACTGTGCTCGTTGTACGAGAACGATTGCATCTTCGACAAGTTCGAGTGCTGCTGGAACGGCAACGATACTGCGATCATGACCGGCTCCTACAACAACTTCTTCCGCATGTTCGACCGCGCGACGAAGCGCGAGATCACGCTGGAGGCGTCGCGCGAAATCGCCAAGCCGAAGACGATACTCAAGCCGCGCAAGGTGTGCGGCAGCGGCAAGAGGAAAAAGGACGAGATCAGCGTCGACAGCCTCGACTTCAATAAGAAGATCCTGCACACCGCCTGGCACCCGACTGAGAACATCATCGCCGTTGCGGCGACGAACAATCTTTTCCTCTTCCAGGACAAGTTCTAGCACGGATTGCTCATCACTGGCTGAGGAGAGATTCACAAACAGAAACAATAACTAAAGTGATGGTTGGATTTTGCGCGCGCGTGTTAAGATTACCACCTAATTATCAATTTATTAATCAAGACCATCGTATAACAAACCCCTCTCGATAGGTACACATTAATTAATTAAATTATACACTTAAGTAATTTGGAGACACCATCTTAAATTTTCTTTCTGCTGTTATTTATTATGTTCAGCTTTGAATCCAAAGTTAATGTGTGTAAGCAACGTCTTCCGAATGTCAAAATGAAAGCATTAACTTTGGCCTCTCAACGCAACTGATTGCAACTCATCATCAAAACATTGACACAGGAATTGCAGACGATGAATGTGTGTTACTAGTACATATTGTTATTTTTTATATAATCAAAATGAAGACAAGCTACGAAACGGCGGCGGCGAGTAGTATTCATGCATCATGAACGTGTACAAATTGTAAATACGAATTAATAGTAAATTTTCTACACTTTTCGTTTGTTAACTAGATAGGAGAGGCGGCTTGAGATGTTATTTTAAAACTGATCACGATTTGAATGTCTTGATTCGCGTAAATAATTAAGTCTGTATGTACTAAGATGAGCCTAATAATTCCGAATCACACACACTCACTCACACGCATTACTGTAATAACATTTATATGAATATTCGATTTAATGATACGAAGAGATTTCGACATGAACGCGACAGCCTTTCAAGTGCCATGTAAACGACTTGTGAAAATGAAACCTAAACTAAGCGAAGATATGATGAGAACATGAACATTTAAATTACGTAGCGTTGTGGCGCGAAATTTTGATTAAGTGCGGTACGCAGTAAGTTTAATAATTCGTTTATGGTAGCTACCAATTGCTAAGTTACTAATTATTGATTAATTTTTTTAGTTTGTATGTCTATCGAGTGCGTAAAATTGCGGCCGAGGCAGGGGGGATTACCAGGTGAACGTTACTTATTGCCGAGTTTTGCGTTGTTTTTCGAACTGGACACCAAATAAAACATTTCTGTTGGCGGTGTGCGATGATATTGAACATAACTTGTGAATAATGTACTTTTAAGATGGATGAGTGAGAGGAGGGAATCATGCAAAAGTGTGAAAACGTTGTTCATACATTCCTCGCGCTAAATGGTTTGCTACGAAACAAAATCTTGATAAATATGCAGCGTTCGTTTATTTACTCTCTTTCCCAAATCCTAACTTTTCAGAAGTTTTAGGGAAAACCTAATTTGCAAATCATCAATGGTTAAAAGCAAGTAAAAATATCAAAAATCAGACCACGAAACGTTTGTATTTTGTTTTAAAAATTGTAATTGTCAATTTGGGATATTTTAGGTTATTTTAAATTTATTTTGAGGTTAGTTTTTCATATTCTTTTGCGAGATACATATGCATAAACAGCATTTATTTATAAAATGTTTAATTTTAGTTTTTATTGTTTCTATTTTTGTAATTTTATGAATTAATTTATATTGCGACTATAAAATATTTACACTGCAGAACATAAATATCCCCATTCAGCAGTGGATAGTTGTTTTGTTAGGTTGGCATTACTTTTTTCTTTTCTAACTATAAACAAGTATCGTTTTACTATGTTATTAGTTGTTACCAGTATAGTTTTATAAACAATTTGAAGACTCCACACAATTTCCAGCTATTCTCAGTAAGTTTTTACTACT
Organism: Dalotia coriaria; assembly: GCF_025399875.1. Classification (NCBI taxonomy): domain Eukaryota; kingdom Metazoa; phylum Arthropoda; class Insecta; order Coleoptera; family Staphylinidae; genus Dalotia; species Dalotia coriaria. The sequence continues at coordinate 11,160,801 of NW_027045445.1, forward strand.
TAATTAAACAATCCATACAATTATCATCATCAATTAACAATTTTTGAATCCGTGCGCATACTTTCTGCTCATTTCGTATTTTCGACGCATGAAAGTGACAAACCCACTGGCGGCACTGTATTGCGTCGACTGCGACTATCGCAATCGCGTTTCCTCGAACAAGTAATGTAGTAAAGTAAGTTAAATATAGACTAATCCAAAGACCAGAACGACTGAAAAAAATTCCCTCACATAATAATAAACTTAACCAAGATGACAAGCGCAAAACTAGTAAACCTTGGTGGATTATTACGGCTAACCACCACCGCGCCCCTTTGCAACACCAGCAAAGTTCTAAACAACTCGGTGCGATTCAAAACGTACAAAAAGAGATCTGGGGCGATCCTCCCTGAGCCCCCACGAACCCCATTTGGTATCGTGGGCGTAATCTGCACTGTTGTACCAGGCATACTTATTGGTGCCACTATTAGTAAGTACATGGCTTCATTCCTTGAAGAGAATGATCTATTTGTGCCATCAGATGATGACGATGATGATGACTAAGCCCTACTGAAGATGAGTAAAGAAGTAATTCATAAATTTTAAAACTCTGCTAGGCTGTTGTTATTCAATTAAATTACAACTTGAACAAATGTTTCTGTATAAGACAAAAGAGACAGACAAGGTATTTATTGTATTGTTAAATCTAAAGATGTGTCATTACCTGTTACAACTTCTTCCCTTTCAACTATTGTAAGAAATAAACAAGTTCTAGTCACACTGGTTTTCTAGATATTTATTTATATTTTCTAAAAAACAAAATGAACTAACAGATTTTCCATTTGGTATTCAAAGAAGAAAAAACAAATGCAATTGGTAATGTGCCATTTTCACTTTGTTCAGTTTAGTTATTTTTTACACAAACACAGTACCAAATTGAGTTAATGCAATGGACTGACTATTAAACTTGTCAATTACTCCCAATTCAACAAGTTCACAATTTAACATTCAATGTAATTGATGTTGGCTGGTTTACCGCGGCATTGGTGGCATCAATGAGCCGCCACCCCCAGCCATGGCAGTATTAGGACCTAAAAGTAACTGTTTCTGTTGATTGCGTTGCATCTCATCAAGCTGTGCGCGCTCCACTTCGAAAATAACAGGTGCAAACAAGATAATTGATGTGCTGAACACAATCCACATCGCGTTCCGCGAAAAGTTGTAGAAGTTCTTAATGCCGGATGTGGTGTTGGTTACCACCGTGGTGGTTGCATTGCGTACGCTTTCGGGGAACATTTCGGCGAGGCCCCATAATCGCTCCGTCACTGATTCGTCGGGCTATATAAAATACAAGTAAGTGAGGTTAGACTAAAATGTGCTTTGTGAAATTTCAACTCTTTATACGTATCTAGAGTTTGAATTAGATGTTATTTATTACCTCGTTATCTAAGTCAGTGTCGAGTTCGGATCGCTTTTCCGGTGTGGTGTCTTTCGCACTTGTTTCTTGGCTCTCCATCCCGCTGTCGAAGTCTTCACCTGGTGCCATAAGAAAATGTGTCGATTAGTTGAATATAAGGTAAATTCAGTTACGTCGTGGGCGCGGGTGATGTTAATTCAGGGCACGTTGCATGTGGGTGATATATTCACGCGATGCCCTTTTGGTCGCTTTGGTCGCTTTTGCCGATACGGAAAATTCGATAAATGTCAACAAGAAGCAGGCAGACGAGTTGAGCGCATGCGCACACTAAAACGCCGGGCACGAAGAAAGCACCGTTTGCTAGCAAATATATTTACCGTTTTTATGATTTTATACGTTTTCAAAGTAATATTTGTGTTTAAAATCTTATTTAGGTGATATCACATTATGACAATTTGTAATTTTACCTTTGTTTATATTTGTGGTGATAGATTAGTTTTTGAAGTACGCGATAACATCCATAGGGGGCGCTAGGTGAAACAAAAGAGAATAAAATCGGGATGTTGTTTTGTTTTCGACCAACTTTATTTACTACTACATACATTTTACACATATATACGGTGGCAGTCTTCTAAATGTACAAAATTATTCTTTCCACTTCAAATATCGCGGAAAGGTGAAAGAAAGAGAAGAAAGCACTTAATTATAGAAAATACAATGTAATATACAAAAATTTGCTTTTATAAATAAGTAAACACATAAATGTATCTTATTAGATAAGTGCACTCAAGAGTTAAGTGTCAAAACACTTTTGAGAACTCTTCTATTTGTCAGTAAAGTACTCTCTTATAGGCATCAAGTACGATTAAGCATAGACACCTCTTCTGTATTGATTCTTAAGCGAATTTATCAAACAGAACGCGCCAAAAATACCAAGCAATTCCCAAACGCCCGTGGCGAAAAGGACATAACCGATTGCTCGCAGGATATAGAGCATCATGCTTGTACCGCGTTTTGCGCATCCGTCAGTTGAAAGAGTATTACTCGTACGCGTGCAGACTTTTTTGGTAGATTCTTCAGGGATCTGGCAACAACTCAGAGGGATGTTGTTGAGCCAATCTTCTGGGCCATTTACACCACAACAGGTCAACTGTAAAAAAATGAATTCAATTAGTTTTGGTTTTAATTCAATTTTGATTTAATAAGTATTTTACTTACCAATTGTTGTAAGTTGTCCATTTCTTCGCGGGCGTTGGTAGTCGCGTTGTAGTTATCGAACATTTCTTGAACATTCTCTTTGACCTCCTTCTGTACGGACTTAACGTCTTTGAGGGCGATGAAATCATAAGTGCCGATGCAGATTTGTATAATCAAGAGGAGTATCAACAGCACAGCGTACTGAAAACCACATAGATTATTCTCTGTTATTAATAAAGTTGACGTAAGATTTGTTATGAATATGAAATGTCTACGTGACATCAGTATCAGTCACATGCTGTACACACATGACGTGTTACTTTCGTTTTCGTATTGCATTTGTTTACCAATTGGACAAAAACATGTCCATGTTGGTTATCAACATGAAAAGGTTATCAGCTTGGGATTTGATGCATGTAATAAAATTTGTTTTTGGTAGTTTACCGTTTTAAGCATGCAACTGTTGCCACGAATGGCGCCCACACAGCCGAAAAATGAGATGATAAACACGACTGCACCAACTGCTATCAGGTACATTGGGGCTCCTTCATCCACTCCTAGGCTGTACATGTTGAAGTGAAAGTAGACGCCGATTACTAATAGCGCTACTCCTATCAACTGCAAACAGAAAATAATCATAAATTAACACATAAAGTAAATTTTAGTTGAATAACAAACACATTAATACATTTCTTATTCTTTAAATTAATATTCGAATTGCATTGCATTGTATTTCGGTTCCGTGTATTCTTATACAATAATTTCTACATCTCTCCACTAAATTAAAATTAATTACGCGATCGATTCAAGTTATAATCACTGTATTATGATGGTAGCTACTTGTTGCCGTGTTATTACCACCATGATTCATTCATTCACTAATTGAAAAATAACAATATGTTATGATTTATTGGTTGATGGGCACAATGGAGACAGTTTAAGTCTTTAAAAAGTTATAATTATATTTTTTTACATTTTAAACATTCCTCATAAAGGCGAGGAAAGTTTATTCATGTGTTTAACTGTAACTGTTATTCATTTTTTAATTAATTTTTCTACTGGTTGATATAATATTGCATATTGTTTCATAATTTTAAACTAGTACTACCTATACAACATGCAAGTGATAGTTGTGTTGTGTGGTGACTTAACACTCTATTTTTATAACATTAAAAGTTTTTGGTATAGAAAAATCGTAAACACCGTGTGAAAAACTCTTTTCAGCAATTTGTTAACTTGTTTATCGGAATGTTCGTTCGCATGTTGGCAATACTTTCAACAACAAGCCGACACTACGATAGTAATTCCCCGGTGAAAAACTAAAATGCATTAAAATATCATGTATATACAGTTTGTATTTAAATTCAGTTGGAGCTGAAGCTATCCGTTGTTTATAGCGTCCCTGGCGCATTGCAATAATTAAACTATTTAACCTTCGCCTGATGCACATACGCTATTTTTGCGCGGTTTTGTGCAATGTGTTAGAAATAACGTGGCGTGACACACTCCTCTGGCGTTTGTTGTGCACTGTTGACATGCAGTTAATAAGGTAATATCATGTTCTGCTGGGAATATTACTCGACTGTCATTAATGCATCAGTATATCAATTTAATGTCAGCTTTTAAGGTCGCACTTATGGCAATTATGTGGTTAAATACGATTTAAGTTGTTGCGAATTGTTATGTTCGAAAATAATTTCGTTTTTTTTTTTCTTCGGCGAAATAATTAACCATCCATCTAATTATTAGTTCAACGAACTACCAGCGTGAATTTAAGTAAAGTGAAGGTTTGAGTTGAATTTGTGGCTCTGCAGGCATGCAAACAAACTGGTTCCACCTGGTTGGGCGAACCCGACGCACTCCTGTTACGTATAATTATCAACATCGGCTAAATATATTAATGTACAGGTAAATTTGCAAACGAAAGAGAAACGCGGGCAACCGACTGAGACCGATTCGCAATATAACCAATGAAAGACGCTTTTGAACCCCGATAGTTTTGATAATTGTATGTTTGCTACGCAAAGTGAAGGCAAACATTGAAAACAGGCGAGCAGATGCTTTATTGGTTCGATTGATACTTATATGCGTGTACTGTAATTGTAATTAAAAGCACTGTCTCGAGTCGGTACGGTACATATATGGACTTCTTCGCCAATTACGTACATGCCGCAGACCTCTAACGGTTTCCGATCGAATGCAACGTGTGGCGTTTCAAAGTTGCATTTGTTCTACGGGCGGAAGTTAAAACGCGCCAAGTGCTAATTTATGTGTTGGAAATGTTTGAAAAACAAACATACGTAAATCATGTTCTAAAAGGCGTAGAAAATTTGGAAATTTTACAACTGCTACAGCAGTAAAACATTGTTTTTCGGTTTTGACCGGTCAAAGTGTACCACCTTACAAGTTATTTCTTTAAAATGTAGAAATCAAAGGAAAAACTCCGCGATTAAGTTATGTTTAAGTTGTAATTGACTTGTAGTTCTAATCGATTTTGGTTGTTATTGTTTTGTATTAAGTTGTGCATTGTGTGGAACTAATCACTTTTTGTAAGTGAGAGTTTGCACATGACATAATTAGGTAAGTACTATTTCCGAACACATCCTGCCACTATTCACAACGCGTGAAAATCGTTAAAACAGTTCTCAAAAGCGACATGTGAAACAGCCGCGTAATTTTAGAACTATGTCAGGAGTCACCGTGTTGGAGATTTGCATTTGAAAATTTAAATCATCTGAATTCGATTGAAGATAATTTCGTAATGACTAAATAGATATGTTGCAAAGTGACGTGGGTGCTGGTTTACAGTTTGTATAAAATAATCGCGGTTGGATTTTGCGTATTTATAAATTTGTCTTGACTTTGGTTGGAAATTTGTGACGCCGGTGCGTAATATGCTTACGCATTTCCACAGTAAAATTCGTTCAGAATGAAAGCGTTTTACAACTTTGATGTGAATTACATTTGAGTGATTTTGTTTTATTCTCTGCGAAGGCGAGTTGCTTTTTGTCATGGTTTATTAACACGTCCAACATTGTTGCGTTACTGGATGAGCCGACATTTTCCAAAATTGTCTTAAAAACCGAACCAGATGACCTCGACTCTTGTCTCTTACATCATCACGCCAGCCGGCGACGATGGCGCCCGACCGCGTTCACATCACATCATCGTTTTTATTATATTCATATGTGCGTACTTACAATGATACAATTATGTTTCATTGTTCGTAACCAACTTTAATGTCGCAACATTTTTGAAAATATTTTGACCTCTGCGGCGCATATTTTTTCTAGAAACAACCTTTGAATCTCCTTTGCATCGTTTGCAATGTATGGATTTATTAAATATTTGCGCTGTTGCGTTTTATTGGCGTTGGCAGGGTGCCAAAAAGATGTTGTTTTTTTATTTAAAAAATACGATCGGATTGGTAACGTGGGCTCTCCTCTTTGAATCGCACTGCTGTTTATTTGCGCATTTTTCGGGCGCTTCAGAACGCAGATAAATACTCGCGTTTACGATCCCAAAATCGGATGTCCAATGTCGATATCGGACGGAATTAAACGAAATTGAATCCAAAACAAATAATTCAAATCGCTTTCACGCGCTGAAAAAATACTCCTTCGCAATCATAATTTTCAAATTTAATCGGGAAAATATTGCTTTTTCTTTGATCTCAGAATATCCACACTTGTGCACATAAAAATTTATTGATTTTTATACTTGGTGTATGATTTAGGACTGCTTTGTTCTACTTTAATGTTGATTGCAGTGGGACACAATGTCTAGTCTGATAACTTATTGTCTCTTGTCTTGAATGCGCTTTGTAACAATTCCGATTTTAGATTCTGTACTCACCGAAAATACCAGGTTAAATATAAACACCAAATACTTGACGATCTCGATGGCGCAACCCATTTTGATTGGTTTACACTGGCACAGACAACAATAAAACTGAATATATTTTATAAATAAATTTATGAGAAAATACGCTTTTAAAAACGAAAGTCAGTTTAAGACGCACTTTGTTGATTATATATGTAATAATTAGCACTTTAAATTTAACACATATAAAATTATTTAATTTTATGATATTTCGATTTGAAGCGCTCTTTGTTGCGCGAAATTTCAGTGTTGTTTTTGTGTTATAGGAACCTGGGATCGCACTCTGCCCGTCCACGACGAATCGTGCCCGCACGGTAAGTGAATGAGCGCGAGTGGCGCTGGTCGAGTCGAACGCATGAGCTGAGCTCGCTTAGCGTGCAGCTTGCTACTTGCTGATTAATGCTGCTGCGCACAGGCGTGCTCGTGAACTCGGGCGAACTTCAAAGCATTCGAACCGTTCGAATGGTTCAAACGTCACCGCGGAGTCGCACAACGCTCGGTGGATGTGCGTTTCTGTTTTGTCCCGACTCGGCTGAGCAAATTTGCTTTTCCCTGTACCTCTGAGGCGCAAAACACCGTAACATACATCTCACAGTAGTAGGAGTGCTAAGTAACCGCGCAACTACACAGTAAGTATATTACGGCTTTGTTCACTCAGGCCAAACGCAGTCACACAACGCCGAATATGTTTACGACGCGAATATTTATGATCAGTGATGAATAAATAATTGTCTTTGTTCAGTTAAGTTTAGACAGACATTTTCATCGAACGTATAAATAGTATAACAAAAATTTACATAAAGTGATGTTTGGGAATGATTGAGTGTTTACACTGTATCAAAATTGTACTCGTATGTCTGCTGCGTTTGATATGAACCGGATTTAACTTAACATTTGACATGGTGCATCAGTCGCATCAATATTCCATTGATGACTTTCAACTTTCGGTTTAAATCATGCGATACATTTTTGATTTAATTGGCTTGGTTTTTTTTTCATCTGTAAAATAACAGCTACATGACGCACGAAAACAAGTAGGTTTTGAGTGATGTTTTGGCACTAATGTTGTGCGAATATAGTTTCGTCGAGTGAGGTATGAAAAACAATAAAAATTGCGACGCAGATTGCCAAAACTTATATTTATTATGTGCAACAATCAGATAATACGTGATCTAATAATGTACTAACGCGTATATAATGCGTATATAATTTGCTATATATGTAATTCTAATTGGGATATTATTAAGTTATTGCCATGCTCCAATATGAATGGGATGTGCAATCCAAGGACCTCCCTGTTGCGGGTAATGGCTAGCTGAGGCGGCAACAGCGGCCGATGCAGCAGATAAGGTCGTGTCCTTTGCGGCGGATGCATGTTTATAAACAGTAGCTTCAGATCGTTGAAGAGCTGCCAATTTGGCAGCGGTGTTTTCTATTCAGGAAATTATAATTTTAATATTGACTTAACAAAGTGTTGATTATGATAGGTCAGTGGTTATTCGAACCTGATTTTTGTATTTCATGCGCAGCGGCATTGGCACTTCGGTGAATGATCTGCGCGGCGTGTGCTTCCTTGGAGGCTGCGATGCGTTGGTGCTCAGCGACTTCGGCTTTAGCTTGAGCTAAACGTTGCTGAGCTAAGACCACTGAGGTGGCGGCGGCGTTTGCTTCTTGGCGTTGCACAGAAGCAGCAGCTTCGGCTTTCTGGGCTGTGATGGCGGCTTGAGCTTCTTTTTGGCTTGCCAGGCGTTGTTGATTCAGAACGGCTTCTTTCGCGAATTGCACGCGTTGTTGGGCTTGTAAGACCTGGCTGGTTGCTTCCTTTGCGGCAGAGATTGCGGAAGCTATTTCAGCGGGAGACACTGGTGGATAGGAGTTGACTTTGTGGATCTAGTTTTATAAAGAGAAATTATTTGGTAATTTATTACGGGTTTAGGTTAAATTTTAACTTACGACGATAGGTTTTGCCAAAATGATAGGTCCTTGAGCGAAACTATTGGATCCTTGGCCAAATCCCTGATCAAAAGCTGATCCCAAGTCATTGCCACCAAAGCCATGGTTGTTTCCGAAACCACCGCCATAGTTCCCGCCGAAACTGTTTCCAAAATTGCCGAAATTACCATCCAGGAGTCCACGTTTACTGGGGACACCTCCATTGACACCCAAGGCCACCAACACTAAACAAATCTATAAAAATAATTAGTATTAGTGCAATTTAAGATAAACTAATTTAAGTAATTAAGTAAACTTACTAGTTTAAGGGCAATCATATTACTTAGTAGATGCTTCAACTTGTCAACAAGACAAAACAATGAATAATCCCAAGAATCCGATGCTGCTTTTATAGGTGAACAAAATTGATCCAAATCTACATCTTGCAAAGTGGGATCTCTTTAAAATTATTATCATTAAGTTAATTCAACTTCACCTAATCAAGAGAATGTGTCAGAATATGGCTGCTGCATATAACAATTATATGCCCAACTTGGTCTTCATTGTCTTCAGGTTTAACAAACTATGTTATTATATTAACAGTTGACATAATTACTTCCAGGTTTGGTAGGATAATTCACAACTCAAAAAAGTAGATTCCGAGATAAGTCACGACTGATATTTAATTAATGCATTATAATTTATTATTATTAATATTTCGTACTCTGAAATCCTGAAATGAGGAAGTGCTCAATTATATTATTTAATTTTCACCCAATAAAAATTTAAGACATCTTAAAGAAAGTGCAAGTACGAGTAAAAGTACTACATTATTTCTGTCGGGATTTAATTTCACGCTTGATCGCCACATTCATATACCACAGATTATGAAATACTCTGAAAAATAATATAATAAGATCTAAAGCAAAATACATTTATTTTGAAACAACATAAAACATAATAAAACAATTAAATTAATTTAAAGAAAATATTAATATTGTTTATATCTTCTTCATTATAAACCACTTTTCCCTGTACATGTGTTTGGTTGTGGTTGGAGCATGTTTTGATGGTCTGCCTTCTGCATCTCCATGTCTATAATGTTGTTTATATCTTTTCTGGTGATCTCTGTGTTTGATTTCCGGTCTTGATGTAGTAAATGTGTATCTTTCATAATCAAACTTCTTATCATTTGTTGGTTTATATGCGTATTTATTTTGTGGACGTTTTTCATACTTAGCGAACTTAGTATAGTTTTTGGGTACTTTTTTATTGTATTTATTGTAGTTTAAACGAGATGAATCTTCGTTGGAGTCTTCTTCTTCGTCTTCTTCGACATTTTCATGTGTTCTATATCCTCCACGATGGTCATCTTCTTCTTCTTCGTCATCTTCGCTTTCTTTGTGTTTTTGTTGATTATTGGGTTTTGTTTGTGGCGAGTGGAAATGGAAAGAGTAGTTGGTATATTTTGGACGATCTTCCTTTTCTTCATCGTCTTCTTCCTCGTCTCGGTATCGTTCAACTTCTTCCGAATCTTCATCATCTTCGTTTTCTTCGTTAAGTTCACCTTTCTCTTCGGAATCATCAGAATCTACGTTTTCTTCTTCGATATCCTCTGATTCTTTTTCGTCCTCATTTTCCGCTGCATTGGATGATGAAGATTCAGCTGGTGGTTGTGGTTTGGTGTTGATGTACTGAACTTGTGCTGGTGGTGCTGGGTTCCTAATTGGCAGGAATTGCCCTTGAGAGTGTGGATATATTTGTTGTGACGGATAGAATTTTTGTGGTTGTTGTTGATAATGCAAAGGTTTCTGTAAAGGGTGTTGTAAAGGCCCAGGGGGTTGCTGTAGTGGTTGAACATGCACATGAGGGGATTTTCCGTTTAAATAAAGTAATTTTCCAACAAATGGAGGACTTTGACTGGAGATACTAGATATATAAGGCGTATGATGAATGACAGTACTATGCTGAACTGGAGTGATAATTGTTTCCGATGGAGATTGATAAATTTTATGTGATGGTTGCGAATTGAATCGATATGAGCCATAAGAATGTGGTGGTGATACATATTGAGAATATGGTGTATCCTGACTTGGAGATGAAAGCTGTTGATACTGTAAAATTTAATTCAACATAATTATTCTTAAGATAATATATTTTGCAAACCTGTGATAATCCAGGTGAAAATTGTGAAGGTTTTATTCTTTCGGAGCTAGGAGTGTAAGTTGGATTGTAGAACTGGGTAGCAGCTGGGACATTATCACCATATCCGTAAATATTCTCGACGTATCCATGTAAATTTAGACTTTGTGCGTCAATTCTTATTATTGCCAACAATATAACACAACATACCTGAAATTAAAAAAGTAGTTAATACATTTCACATATTTCTCACAAATGTTTTAATAAGAAGTACATTTATTTGCATTTTTAAATATTTCACTGGTTCTCGACACAAAATTGAAATCCAACTGACACTAAAATAATTTGTTTCCAGTATTTATAGACAAATATGCAATGCAAGAGCGCAACAATCGCATTAGTTTTGATGTCGAAGATATAATACAAAGCTTGGTCGATGAATGATGTTTACTCAATCGAAAAGTCACACATTCTTGCGGTTTGAAAATAAAAGCGCGTCGAATAGCGATTTAGCGAATTATTTTGCAAAATTACTTTCGACATGCATAATTGGAAAAGAATAAGGACTATCTCTACCACGGCAATCACTAAGAGTCAATACTAGCACCGGAAAATTCGTGTTTAATGTGAATGTTGTACGACATTTTTTAGAGGCGTGCCTGCATTAAAGTTAAACTTGAAGTCATCAATCAAGTGCAAGGTGTTTGTAGTGACTATTTTTCTTATAACGTAAAAGTTTTAACTTGAAATCTAAAATGAAAGACTCAAAATGATATTGTGGAAATTGTTCAGAATTTTTGTTATACAATTGGTTAAAGAAAGTGAATTGGATTAGTAAAAATTGAACAAAGGAAATAATTTTAGTATTGCAGATCTGTTTTTGTGGTTTTGTTAAATTACATTGTGGTTGATTAAATGTTTGATTACGTAAGGAAAGCATAAATGCAGCTCGCCACATACAAATGTGTACTAACAATCAAAAATTTACATTGTGCTGGGAAACTTATTACTAAAATATGCAACTTTCTTGTTTTTATATTACAATCTTTTTATTGCCATTTGCTCGGAAATTTTCAGACAATAACTGATTATCAAGCATTATTTACTGGAACTAAATATATATACATTTCTGAAAATTTCCTACGGATATTAAATAACCAAATGATATGATGATGCTTTGGGTCATTGCAGAACAAAATTATGTTCTAAGAATTTAACTATGTATCTTTTATACTGTGCACTTATTCGTGTTTGTAAACAATCATGTTATAATTCGACTGATCACCGAGAGAGGCCGCCGGGGGTGTCATTCGGATTTTAATCAGTCGAGCGAGATTGTTGTTGTCGGCCTGCACGCGTCTCTTTCGTTGCTTTGTCGTTTTGTCGTTTTCGTTGTTTTGATTCGATAAATCGTGTTATATTCAATCGGTCATCGACAACGTTTCCGTTGAACGGGCGTGCGTGAAATTATCCTAACATTTTGCTCTTCTGAAATTTTTATAAAAAAATGTTTTAGTGCCTTTAAATTTAGGTGGGATATACTATATAACAATCGCCGTTGGATACTAACTCCTAATTTTTATTACAAGGTAGGTACAATTTTAAATAAAATTACTTTCTGAGAAAGCAACATTTTTTTATTGAGCGAATTTAGGTAATGAACAAAGAGGTTGCTAATATTATTCTTCTCCTGAAATTTTTTCACTCCTTTAATTACTAAGTTCACGCGTCAGAATTAGTTCATTGTTTACAATTTGTCTAAATGCAAACCGACTAGGTATATTGTATTTTGCTCTCGGCGTATTCTCCGCTTGACATTCTCGCTGCAATTGCTGCGTGCGATTCAACCGGTTTGTTGTTATCTCTTATCGTCGGTAGATCCGCGCACATTTACCGCGACTCGCCTTGTTTCTCGGCGTTTGACCATGAATTAATACCGCTTGACATCGTGAAAAATATTGTTTTATCATATTTAGAAAGCGCGTTTATTATGAATGCATAATAATGCATACAGTTTTATAAAATTAATTCCAAAATTAAATTTAATTATCTTTATCTTATTTGTAATAATTTTTCTAATGTTGCAATTTTTTTTGTGTAGTCTATTTCAAGATCTGGATGACGCTGGGATGCACGTTTTAACTAAAACTATAGCTGCATGAATTTCTTACTTTAACGCAGAACGTACTGATGCAAACTAACAAGTCACACCTCATTTTCCTGCAAAGTTTAATTTAATCAAACAAATTCACCAATTGTTTAGCATTCCGGAAGTTTGGATATTCCTTCAATTCACATTTTCGCTACAAATGCGCCCGACTGCAGTTTGCAGTATTTGTTTTCCCGTGCTCCCGCGTAACTCACGACAGCAAATTAAATTCAATTGATTGTGTTTTAATAGGTTTACGGGACATGCTGTAGTCGCATGCACTTTGGTTCTCGATGTCAACGACACATTCGAAATTTTCTGAAACAACCATCATTCTGTCAATCATCAGTAATAATAAGTATTATTCTGAAATTTCAGTGTTTGCCGTCAAGTTCTTAGTAATTTTTTTCTTTTGAATTACTTTGTATAATAATTTCCTTTGAGATTCAGAGAAAATTGCGCAAAGTCATAGTTTTTAGGAGTTTTCTTTACCACGTGTAGTTAATATTACCTATATTTTAGAATATAGTTTGAGTAACGCGATGTGTATTAGCTTTCTAAAACATCTTCTTTCTTGAATTTTGAAATTTCTTAAACGTAGTTATTTTCTTTCTGTAAAGCGTCACCTGAAAAACGGATAATATTTGTATGTTGTTTTAACGTGACACACGAAAGAGGTTTGAAACCAAAAATTTACAATCTATTCAATTTCTTCACTTTATTGCTTAAAACATTAAATTTTGAAATTTAAATTAAACATATTTTTATGTAAGTTGCAGTTTCGATTTTGGCCGAAACTGAGGCCAGGGCCGAAATTTCGGTTTCGGCTGAAAAGCCTGTTTCCGTCGGACTCTACTTATAATGTTTGTTGGGATTGCAGTTCGGTGTATTACGATTCATTTCGGCATCTTCATTTATGGATAACACGTGTTTACTGGTTAATTTACAATTAATTACAACGCTGTGGACTTTTGAAAACGTTAACAGACATGAATGTGTATTTGGGCGTGAATTTCCACTAGACGCATACATGAGTATTAAGTTGTTGGCGTAGATTGGAAACGACTCCACTCGTCTAGTAAGTATTTTAAAAGACTTTCTTAGAGTTTCTCCATGCCATAATAGAGCTAGAGAGTTCCTCTGTCTTCCTGCCCTTCCGAAGGTGCCTTAAAATGCCCTTCAAAAATCAGCATTTTTTGGAAATTTTGAAACGTTGAGGTGGAAAACACCCTGTATCTCCAAAATTAATTGACTTTCTTGGAGTTTCTCCTCGCCGCAATAAAGTCAGGGAGTTTGTCTACACGATGCATACCTTTTCAACCTCCCAGCTCTTTTGGAAGTGCTCTAAAATGCCCTTCAAAAATTAGCAATTAAAAAAATTGAAAACATAGTGTGGAAAACACCCTGTATCTCGTAAATAAATTGACAATCTTCTAGTTTCTCCACGCCAGAAGAGAGTCAAGGTATTTGACTGCACGATGCATACACTTTATACCCTCCAGCCCTTTCGAAAATGCCCTAAAATGCTCTTCAAAAATTAGCAATTTTAGGAAAATTCGAAAACATGGTGTGGAAAACACACTGTATCTAGTGAACTAATTAATTTTCTTGAAGTTTCTTAACGTCATGTTAAAGTTCGAGAGACCCTCTACTCTATGCTTACATTTTTAACCCTTTAAACACTTTGGCAGTGTCTTAAAATCCCATTCGAATATCGCTAATTTTGTCCAATAAATTTCATTTTTTGGTCGAAGAACAGGGTAGAACTTTTTTACTTAAAATTTTTCGGTCCAATTTTTTTGTAAAAAATGTTTTGGTCGAATTTTTTTGCAAACTTTTTTTCGGTCGAATTTTTTTGTAAACTTTTTTTCGGTCGAATTTTTTTGTAAACTTGTTTTCGGTCGAATTTTTTTGTAAACTTTTTTTTGGTAGAATTTTTTTGCAAACTTTTTTTCGGTCGCATTTGTTTGTAAGCTGTTTTTCAGTCGAATTTTTTTGTAAACTTTTGTTCGGTCGTATTTTTTGTTAACATTTTTTTGGTCGAATTTTTTTGTAAACTTTTTTCGGTCGAATTTTTTTTGTAAACTTTTGTTCGGTCGAATTATTTTGTTAACATTTTTTTTGGTCGAATTTTTTGTAAACTTTTTCGATCGAATTTTTATGTAAAATTTTTTTGTCCAATTTTTTTGTAAACAATTTTTCGTTCGAATTTTTTTGTCAAAATGTTTTGGGTCGAACTTTTTTACTTAAAATTTTTTCGGCCAAAGAACAGTGTCAAACTATTTTGTTAAAATGTTTTTCGGTCGAAGAACAGGGTCGAATTTTTTGGCGATTATGTCAAGAACAAAAAGGTGTACGAAAAACGAATGCATTTTTCTCTAAAATTGTAAATACGGTTAATGTTAGTTACTAAAATAAACGATGTAGAATTAAATTATCAATCAGAATCCGATTACGAATTTAATAAAAATTAATAATTCCATGCCTCGTCCATGCATTTCCATGTACAAATACAATTCTTCTCATGTTCTGCACTACCACACTGAAAGTATCAGTGTTTACAAACAAACAAGTTTCTTTATCTCCTGCAGTTTTGGGCGATCGCCACGCGGTTGCCGTGCGTATCAGGTTAGTCTAATTTTTGTCGTCAGGTGATCTGTACGCACATTTTCTTTACAATATTTTGAGTTCCCTAATTTTTGTCGCGTTATTACGTACTGTTTCTAAATGCTATTTCGATTGTGCGTTTGTTAAGCGTGGATTGTTCATACGTAGAGGTTTTTAGTATCATACGCGTATTTCATATTTATTTACTTAACTTGTTTTTACTTCAACCGCGTGGTCTTTAACCACACCAATAATTTTTGTCTCTGTTTCAAAACCTACCGTTGATTTGCATCACGTAATCGGTACATTGTTTCGTTTTCGTTTAATGTGCAAATTAAAAAGATTAAGATAGTCGCGTGCCGTCGACAGCGCTCTTGATTCTCTGGTGGCTTTCCGGGCTGGGCCTAAAATAAAATTCTGCCCCGTGCTTTATTTTTGTAATATCCAACCCATCAATTTTCCTTCATATATAAAGAAAATACATTTTTGAATTGTTCTATTTTTAGGTTTTCTTACTTTTTACTTTTCTTTGATTTCCGGTCTAAACACTTTGATTTTTTTAAATTCTTTAATTTTTCTTTGTGTATCACTCAGTAGATATATTTTCCTTATCATTTAATAGACCATATTTATTAGTGTCGTTTTACTTTTAAAACTTAGAATTTTCTTTTTATATCACCCTGTATACTAATTTCCCGTGATGAATTTGCGAAAAGGGAAAAGATATATGGCATCCCACTTAAACTTAAAATATTGTCGTTTTTTCTTTACCTCGCCCTGTATATTAATTTCCTTTGATTTTACTTTGACTGTGGTTTTAGATATATATTTCCCTACTTTTGCATTGTCTCTTTAAATGTTATTATATTGTTTTTGGAACACCCTGTGTAATAGTGTTCCTTATGTGGCCCGAAAATGATGCAAAATTTGTTAGTATTGTATTAGAGCAAGAGCCCGACATTCGTCATTTTACGAAAGATGAAATTTTGCCTATGTGTGTCTCCAATACAGGTAAGCACGATCCCCAATTATGAAACCTGGATCGTGGTTCCTTTGGCAGTTAACAGCCAACAAAGATGTACAAATGATGATCTCAAATTCGTTATTTTAGCAAACTCCATTTTTACATATTTTGTTCGTATCATTATTACAACATGCGCTGCTCATTGCCAGACATCTGGTATGGTTCCAACCTTAGCCAGACACCCCTAAACTATAATATTTTTAATTTTTTCACTTTCGTTATATTAGGAAAGCTGAATTTGATACACATTATGCCGAAACGTTTACATAAACAGATACTCATTCTTCATTTTATTTGTGTACATGTTAATTATTATAATAGGAAAATTGAGCTGGGAAAAACCTATTTGGATACAGTTGGGATTTGATTTTACCATGGGTTTAGGAAGATAGGTAGATGTTCATACGGTAACTTGTACTTGCCAGGAGATCTTTGCCTCGTGATATTTTTAACTAGTGGGTTCACGTGATTTGTCGTTCGGTGATAGAATTTATTGTTGTTTTCGTCAAGATAGTCTAAAAGAGGCAATATGTTACATTGCCGCTGAATTGTCGTAAACATTTGTTCTCGAATTGTTGTAGCTTTTTACGGTATGTTTTGGCGATGGGCACATGGGCACATACATGCTGGGGCTGCGTACTCTAGAAGTGGCTCGTAGTCTAGTGTAGTTTTGTAAAGTAACAGTTTGTTTTTTACAGTAAGTACGCTGTTTCTATGCATTAAAGAGTACAATTGCATTAGGGCCGCATTTGCTTTTATGATGGTGTTTTCCACATGTTTTCTGAAAGTAAGCTTTTTACGTCCGCTTTTTCTGGAATTTGCTGAGAGTTTAACACACTCTCGGTGTTATTAGTGCATTGTAATTTTCGTCTTCTCGTCGCTGTTAGTAGTTCTGATTTATTAGGGTTTACTTTTATTTTCCACTGTTTATAAAATTTCTCAACTGCCAACAAGTGGTTCTGTAGCTTTTTACGACCAATATTTTCATGGTCTGAGCTGCTATATAAAATGGCATCATCTGCAAATAGCGCAAGTTTCGTATTGTTTGTTTTTGGTAAGTCGTTGATAAATAAACTAAACAGCCATTGGTCCTAGTACAGATCCTTGTGGAACGCCTGCATTGATGGATTTGGCTTCTGATTTTTCATTTGATATTAGATGAATTAAATTGCTCGAGAGATTAATTTGGATCAGTTTGTAAATTAGTCCGGTAATCCACACGGTGTCAAACGCTTTTTCAATGTCTAATAGGGCCATGTGTACGATTTCATTTTTGTTCCAGGCTTTTTTGACATCTGTTACTTCTGCCAATTTCGGAAGGTTTTTGAGTACTATGTTTTGTATACCGTCAGGCCCTGGTGCCTTTGTGGCAGGTAATGTTTTTATAATGCGCTTTATGTCTGCTGGTTTGACGAAATATTTGCCGCGATTTGTATGTGTCTTCGTAGCAATAAATTTATCAACTTCTTGAGCTATTTCAATTTGTTTGTTGGTCATTCGATCGTCAATGGTACAGATCGATGCGAATTTGTCGGCAAGTACAGTTGCTGCGTTGTCAATAGCTTTAAACGCGAATCCGTCATTTGCAAAGCCGGAATAAGCAGGTAAGAGAATTGATAACCGGCCCGCAGTTGGACGGGCATTCTTCTATCTGCGCACGACAAAAAGGCTATTACAAATATATTGCAATTTATAAATTTATCAGTTTACAAACAACATTATTTGAAAGAAAGAATTTTAATTAACGTACTATGGAAAAATACCACATATGTGGGTTCCGCTTGTATTAAACACAAATGTTGTTTTATTTTCTTTTTCAAATGTTGTATATAACAATGGTATACAATTTGAATTCTTATGAAAGAATGGTTGTTCTACGACATCGAGTTCGCACGCTGCACACCTAAAACCACCGAAAATTAAAGCGCAAAAATAGAATTTTTGTTATTTTTCGTTTTGTTATACTTAAAAGTTATGCATAAAAGTGACGTGCCCACCGCAATTCTGTGCACCAAAAACTAAACCAAAATTAAGCATGATTTTAAACCAAATCGATGGCAGCGCCATCTGACCGTTGTGGCGTAACAAAACATAATAGATAGCCGCTAGTATCGCCCTCTAGTTTTAGAACGACAAACTAGAAATAAATTACCAAGAAATCTGCAACGCGTCTGCTAATATTTGAAACAACTAATTTAATTCAAAGTAAAGTTAAGTAAACACTTACTGCACGCTATACCCTCACAATATCGCTGTAAAAACGATATATTACTAAACCATTGCGTACAGTAAGTGTTTACTTAACTTTACTTAGCTTTTTATACTCACCCTCTCGTACTACCACCATTGTATTTTAATTTAATTTTCATTGTGAATGAATTTCATTTCACTTTTCATTGTATGAACCATGTAAATTATTTATGTAAATGACAAACAATTTCAATACTTACAATCTGATAGCAGAATCAATGTCCTAACACAATTTGTTCGCCTGCTAGACACCTAAAACAAACAAAAATTAGCACGTCGAAGCACAAAAATGACATTTTCACAGGTTTGCCGTGTGCTAATCACACAAATTATTTATGAAAATGATAAACAAATTCAATACTTACAATCTGATGATAGAATCATTGTCCTACGACAATTTGTTCGTCTGCTAGACACCTAAAACAAACAAAAATTAGCAGGTCGAAGCACAAAAATGACATTTTCGCAGGTTTTCCGTGTGCTAATCACACAAATTATTAATGAAAATGATAAACAATTTCATTACTTACAGTCTGATTGAATAATCGTTGTCCTACGACAATTTGTTCGCCTGCTAGACACCTAAAACAACCAAAAATTAGCATATCGAAGCACAAAAATGACATTTGCAGGTTTTCCGTGAGCTATTCGCACAAATTATTTATGAAAATGATAAACAAATTCAATACTTACAATCTGATGAATGAATCGTTGCCCTAGGACAAATAGTTCGCTTGCTAGACACCTAAAACAAACAAAAATTAGCAGGTCGAAGCACAAAAATGACATTTTCGCAGGTTTTCCGTGTGCTAATCACACAAATTATTAATGAAAATGATAAACAAATTCATTACTTACAATCTGATGAATGAATGAATCGTTGTCCTACGACAATTTGTTCGCCTGTTAGACACCTAAAACAACCAAAAATTAGCGTATCAAGGCACAAAAATAACATTTTTGCAAGTTTTCCGTGTGCTATTCGCACTAATTTTTTTATGAAAATAATAAACAAATTCAATACTTACAATCTGATGAAAGAATCGTTGTCCTAGGACAATTTGTTCGCCTGCTATACACCTAAAACAAACAAAAATTAGCATATCGAAGCACAAAAATGGCATTTTTTGCGGGTTTTCCGTGTGTTATTCGCACAAATTATTTATCAAAATGATAAACAAATTCAGTACTTATAATCTGATGAAGGAATCGTTGTCCTAGGACAATTTATTCGCCTGCTAGACACCTAAAACAACCACAAAAATTATCTCTTAGCAGGTTTCCCGTGTGCTTATCACACAAATTATAATTGTAAATAATATGTAAATTCAATACTTACAATCTGATAAAAGAATCGTTGTCCTAGGATATTTCGTTCGCCCGTTAGACACCTAAAACTACCATAAATCAGTACATCGAAGCACAAAAATTATCTTTTGTAGGACTACATTCGAATGCGTTGCAATTGGAATTGCGTTCCTTGAGACGCCTTCGAGAGCGTTAACAGTCATAAATAGTAATTCTACTTAGATAACATAAAGGACTCAAAAAGAAAGAAAATGTGAAAGATTTATACCAAAAAAATCTCAACAATTTCATCCTTCAAGTAAAAAAATGTACCACCAAATTTTCGAATTTACCCATGTTGCAGACCCAACTTCACCAACAAACTAATACAACCGCAAGGAGACTTTAATTTGACATTTCTAGAAATGCCCCCTTCTCGAGTTAAAGCTAGACAACTACCAAATACTAGAGACCGACCGAAATTTCGGTTTCAGTTTCGGGCAAAAACTGGCCGAAACTTTTGGCCCCACCGAAACTCAGTGTTTAAGAATTTTATTATAGTTTAATTTTGAAGTGACACACGAAAAAGGTTTGAGGGAATCCCCAATCAAACATATGTTCTAAAAATTGCCAAAATCAAAAATTTGCTATCTATCTTCAATTAGTTCACTTTACTGCTTAATACTGTCGTATACAATTTTATTGCACCATAGAAACTGAAATTAAATATGTTTATGTAAGTTACAGTTTCGGTTTCGGTTTCAGCTGAGAAACCAGTTTCGGTCGGACTCTAAAAATAATATAAGCTTAACGCACAAAAAATATAACGCAAAATATATCATCCCCTTTTCCCTGTGTTAATCACTAAAGTTAAGGAAACTGCTGAAAATATTCAATACTTACAATTCGGTGAAAACAAGACTGTCCTGTGAGGTCTAATTTACTTGTTAGAGTCCTAAAACAAACAAAAATCAATGTTTCGAAACGCAAAAATACAATTTTCCTGAGTCTTCCAAGTATTAATAGCAAAAGTTAATATGGCAAAAGATAAAGAATTTCAATACTTACATATTGGTAAAAGCACGACTGCCTGTGAAGTCGAATTCGCTTGCTATGAGCCTAAAACAAACAAAAATCAAAACTTCAAAACATAAATATACCACTTTCCAGTTTGTGGACCAGTCAGAAAACATTTTAGTACATGCAACAGATATCTAATAATAATAATAGCTGGGGTCGACGTGACAATGTTTTTTTATAGACAAACAAGATCTGGTTTTATTCTATTTACCAAATCACTCATATCACATTTTTTTATTTTTTTTTTTATTCAATAAATAAGAACAAGCGCAAGTGCGATCAAGAGAACAATTAATATTTTCGTATCAAGGATGATCCACGAAATATTTTATAATATAATATTAAAATACAATGGTAGTACTGTACGCTATACCCTTACAATATCGTAATATAATGTAATATAATACAAAACGTATTCAATCTCTATTTTCCCTTAAAACGTACCATAAGTTCCAAGCCTAATACTATAGTCCTTTTCAAGTACGGTGAGACCACATATTCAACCGCATATTCTTGCACACGCACACATAGCGGCATGTATTTCCACAGTTCTCGGAGCCTTCCCTAGTTGGGGCATTGCATCGCGCTTGGTCAGCCGGTGGTCATTCGACCCAGTCCAGTCCAACTTGTCTCGCCCTCTCGTTTCGGTATGCGCCAGACGCGCACAAGTTCAGGTCTGGTGAGCGAGAAAAGGCAAAACGAATGTGTACGAACGGCAAACAGTCAGTCGACGGTCTGACTGGCGGCATTGGCATACCGCGGCGGACTTGCTGCACGCTTTTCAACACCCGGTAAGCAGAACAGCGAGGAGGTGCGAGCTAAACAGCTAGCGAACGCCAACGAAAAATAAACAAGTTTTTTTACGGACAGGAGGGGAGCAAGTAAACAAGGAGAGTAAAAATACTAGCATTCACATTCAGCGCAATCGAAAGCCTGCCTTGCAAGTTAAAACAACTAGTTGAGATTCAAGTACGGACTGATGTAACGGAAAGTAGGAGAATGTTTCACATGGCAGGGAAAGAGAGAGACTTATATGAGTCCTGTAGTAACTAATTAATTACACAAGTAACGGGGAATATGCTATTGATTAAATAACTTCATTCTAAAACATGTTCCAGGCGTTAAAAGTGATTAAATTTATCTCTCGTATGAATATTTATACTGAAAAATAATTAAATTCGAAGAAATAAAAAGGAAATAAATTGTTTATCTTATGAAGCGAAATTACACAAACATTCTAATAGTTAGGAAGATACCAAACAGTTTAAAAGACTAATTTATTTATTCGTATTAAATTTGATCAGTATGATTTTGTCGCGATAACACTCGAACGAAAAAAGCGTCCTCGGTTCATGCAACGAGCGGATCGGTGCCGTGTAGGCTTACGAAATATCGGCGGCGAGCACGCCGACACGACGGAGCTTCCTCGAATTTCTGCTGCCTTGTCATTTAAGCCCTCTCAGTTATGAATTATGAGGAAATTGTAATAAAATATCAAAATGGCGACAACGCATATTCTAAACTACACAAGCAGACCGACCAACTACATCTACCACATACGTCTTTCCAGATTTTTTATTCATTAAATAAAACACATTAAACTAATTAATAATCATAGAGCAAAAAAGCTGCTTACTGCTTCAAAAAATTTAATTTCAAGTAAGTCAATGTTGATCGCTGTGTGGAAGTACGGCGGCAATCAACGCACACATCACGCCATAATTAAACCAGAACGCGCGACTGGTGGCAACGCGGCGCGGACCTGTCCGTTTTGTGCATCAAGTTATCAAATACGAGTTCGGTGTATCAGGCGCGCAGCAGTAGCGCATGGTAGACGCGCCACAACCGCGCGGCGCGTTTGTACGCAGCCAGCCGCTGTCGTTCATGTTCGCCTGGTAGCAAGACCGCCAATTTCGCGCCTAACCAGTCAACCACAGGGTCACATTGAGTTTGCGCACATTATACTAGTTTCGAAGCGCGGCGCATACGGTTCTATCGATCCACCATAATACCAAGACGTTACAATTTAAATATTTCAAATCAAAATGAAATTTAAATGTTTCTTGTAAATAATAATTAATAACAATTATTATTTATATTTTACAATTTATTCGCCTTTTTCTGTCAATCTTGACAGAAAATGATCTGTTTACGATCGAGATGTTTACGTGATAACGTCTTATTGGTGATATAAGTTTTTGGGAAGTAAGGAATTAATGAAGTTAACAATTTTTTCAAATTTTAAATTACATCTATCGTTTTATTTTGTAGACCAGGTAGGTTGTTCTTAGTGCACTGCTGCTTGATTCGATGAAGTACTGGGTTTAGCCCAGTCATATTAGGGCTTTCACCTCGGAATGAAAGATAATAAGCTGAAAATTGGTATGAACCTTTGTTTTGTCAATCTAAATGTTGTCTCAAAAGTCACAATCGTTATCGTGCCTGCGTCTCAAGATATTCAAGGTCAAAGGTAACAAAAATCGGTTTTTCGCGAATATCTGGCTTCCTATCGGTTAAATGAGATTTGCATTCATTATAAAAGTTGTAGGCTATAAAATTCCCTACAACTTTTGTTTAAACTTTTTTTTCATACGACCAACCGTTTTGAAGGTAGAGCGCGAAGAGTGCACATCGTACAGTCATATACGGCCTAATGCAAGGTCAAGCGTGAGTTATGGTTATCAGTACGTTATAAAGTCAATTATTTACTTGGAAATTATAATTATTAAACAATGCCCATTATTTATGTACTAACTATTAATTATTTATATTTAATTAAAGTAACACATATAACATATCAAATATATTTAAAAACCACAAAATAGCATACAAAACCAAACAAAAACTCATCAACAAACTACAAACACACACAACAAATAGTACAAACACATACAAAAATAGTGGAATATACAAACTCACATGCCACACTTGTCAAGAAATATACATAGGAAAAACAAATAGAAACATGCTAATAAGATATAACGAACACACCAATGCAATAAAAAATCCACACACATACCACTCACACTACGCAAAACACATCTTAAAACACAGCCACCAACACAACACAATAGAAAACATACTAACCATATTAAAAACCTCTAATGACAAATACCTAAACATAAAAGAAAATAATATTCAAATTTACAAGCACAAAATCAAACACACACTCTTAAACGAACAAATAAACTCAATACACGACACTATCTTCAAACCCCTCAAAAAACTCCACATACCTACAACCCACGATAACACTCATTAACACAACACAAAAACACTTGACACTAAGAACACCCTAAAACACCAAATTTCAAATCAGTTTCTGACGATGCCCACAGGGCGAAACATGTAAAACTCATACAAAATTGTAAAATCCATATAAATCACAAAACAATTTAATAAATACATCTTATAAACATGGACTACGTATTCAAATTAGAAAATAATATAACGTTAGTTATTCGTTAAGTT
This sequence comes from Dalotia coriaria, assembly GCF_025399875.1. NCBI lineage: Eukaryota > Metazoa > Arthropoda > Insecta > Coleoptera > Staphylinidae > Dalotia > Dalotia coriaria. The sequence continues at coordinate 11,185,218 of NW_027045445.1, forward strand.
TGAAATTGTACCGTTGCAACTACGGACGTACGGTTTTAAGAGCTATGGCTGATTTGTGTTTTATATGTGATAAGTCACTTTCAGAAGGTGTTTCTGTGAATGTCGTACGTGGTTTACAAACTTTAAAAACTGCAAGTATTGAAAGAAATGATGGACATATAGACTATTTAAATACTTTAAGTTCTGTAAATGTGCATTCCGAGTGTCGAAAAGTGTACACGAGTAAAAATGTTATTATTGCATCGAAACGACGCACAGATGAGAGTGAACCTTCAACGTCAAGTGCAAAAAACGAAATGAAGTCTTTCTAATTAGCTTCCATTTCCAATTTCATTACAATTAAAATCAACAAAGATAATTTTGATATTTGAACTCACATTTTGATAAATGTATATTATGCCGTATTTAATAATAAATAAAAATATGTGTAAAATATATACTCTTACTATCATTTTAACTTAAAATAAAACTAAAATATATGATCTTACTTTAATTAAATATAAATAATTAATAGTTAGTACATAAATAATGGGCATTGTTTAATAATTATAATTTCCAAGTAAATAATTGACTTTATAACGTACTGATAACCATAACTCACGCTTGACCTTGCATTAGGCCGTATATGACTGTACGATGTGCACTCTTCGCGCTCTACCTTCAAAACGGTTGGTCGTATGAAAAAAAAGTTTAAACAAAAGTTGTAGGGAATTTTATAGCCTACAACTTTTATAATGAATGCAAATCTCATTTAACCGATAGGAAGCCAGATATTCGCGAAAAACCGATTTTTGTGACCTTTGACCTTGAATATCTTGAGACGCAGGCACGATAACGATTGTGACTTTTGAGACAACATTTAGAATGACAAAACAAAGGTTCATACCAATTTTCAGCTTATTATCTTTCATTCCGAGGTTGACCCCTTTTTTTACCTAGTATGACTGGGCTAGTTGTGCAGCACTCCTAAGTCGTTCGGATTGACGCTGTCGAGATGCACGTTTTCGCTGAGCGCTGGTTTGTACATTTTTAGTTGTCTCCACCGTGCCGCTGGCGAGAGCTAATAAAGCAGCTCTACGTAGATGGTACGATTTGCGTCGTCTTTCAGCGGCTTTTCTTGCAAACGCCGCGGCCTGTTCTGGGGTTCTAATAGCTGCTGCACGTTTTCTGTACTCACGATTTCGCAGGGCATTCATTTCGGCTTTGGTGAGTATTGCAGACGTTGACCGCAAAGCATCCTCGGTCTCCATCGGTGTACTGGATATTGAAGGAATGTGCGCACAGGGATCCATCATGTTGAGCGTGGTGATTTCTATGGAACACATAATATTTTAATTTCAAATGAAATGAAGTCATTTGAAAGTTTTGTAAAATACACATTTCCTGTACTCACGGTTTCGCAAGGTATTAGATTCGGCGGGATTGGCTGAGTGTTGCACAGTGAGAGGTATTGCAGACGTTGAGGGCAAAACATCCTCAGTCTCCATCGGTGTACTAGACGTTGAAACAACGTGCGCTTGGGGATCCATCGTATTGAACGTGGTGATTTCTGTTAAACGAATTGAATTTAATTTTCTAAAGAAATATTATCAACTAGCTTTCGCCCGCGGTTTCCGCCCGCGTAACGTTTATTCCTTCCCTCGGGAATAGTAATATTTCCCGGGATAAAAAGTACCCTATGTCCTTTTCTACACCCCAGACAACGTGTATGCAAACTTTCATGGTGATCCGTACAGTAGCTAAAGCGTGAAGGCGTAACAAACAAACAAACAAATAAACAAACAAACTCACTTTCGCATTTATAATATTAGTTAGGATTAAAATTTGTTTAAATAATTCTAATTCAATTAATTAGAAATAAAATTTAAATTGAAATCAATACTAATTTTGAATGTTTGAATTTGTAATACGCGCCTTTACCAACTTGGCACATGAGAATGATTTCATGCATTGTGATTGGTCGCTCAAATCGTAGGTGAGAATGCAGGGTTTTGACAAGTTTTTTTAATTATCTGTTTATTTATTCCTTGAATCAGATACAGAGAATGTAACTCGCACAAGAATTATTATGACTCTTAAATCTTAAAAAAAATTTGAATTGAAATCAATACTAATTTTAAATGTTTGAATTTGTATTAGGTACGCGCCTTAACCAACTTGACACATGAGAATGGTTTCTTGCATTGTGATTGGTCGCTCGAGTCGTAGGTTAGAATGCATTGTTTTGACAGGTGAGAGATTTTAATTCGATATTCTAATCATTCACACGACGCGACGCGCTCCTTTATCTATTTTTTCCGTATTATAATTATTTAGGGTATGAGTCCAACTATGTTTTTATTTCACACTACCACAATTCATTTTTATCATAACATAACCTCTAAATTTCGTTTGTTTACACGTGTCTTTTTTCCATCTTTCATTACTTTTACAAGTTTATTCAAGAATGTTAATTGTTAGTAAGTAGGCTATTTTATTCACCTTTTTTTGTTGCAATTGTTGTAACACTTCACTTGCACTTCACATTTTGTTTCACTTTAAACATTCAACGAAAACTTAACCGCACGAGAAAATCTCCATTCGTTTGTATGCCGCTAGAGTGAGAGAGACTGAAGATCGGTCCACTTACTCGAACGCTATGCATGCCTCCGCTCGTGAGGATTCCGCGTGACAAGTTTCACGGAATGACTGGCAGCGCTCGAGATGAGACGGAAGATCGGTCCGTCTCTCTCTCGTTATACCTGCGATCGCGCTCGTGAGGTTTTGGCGTGACACAAGTTTCTGAGAACATGTCAACCGACTAAAACGATTTTAAAGACGTTATCACGTCAATTAACTGTATTTATATTTATTTATATTTACAGTATAATCCGTTTATTATGACCAACCGGTTATTATGACGTAACTACACTACCAAGTTTGGTTTTCATATATAGGTAATTCTATATAAAAAAGTCGGATATAATGACTTCGCTTACAGTGACATGTCGCTTATTATGACCCATTTTTAATAGATTATATCCGGTTATAATGACCAACATGATTCTTTACACCTCCGGTAATGTTCGTTGATACCCGACGACGTTCGACACGTGGCGAACTTTTTATATTTATTGCTACATTTCTTTTATGATTGTCAAATTACTTTTATGTATTTACTATCGGAAAGACCAAATGCTTAAATAATAAATTTAAGCATTCGGCAGCAGCACCTTGACCACGACTTAATCCGTATTTTCCATTAATCCGAATTTGGCGTGGGTCATTCGACAATCTCAATGCTTTTTAAAAAACAAGAACCGTATTAAGCAATCGTTCAATTCAAATGTTTTGAAACCGATGAGGCTTCGAAAATCACAAGAAAATTAATTAAATGAAAAATCAAAAGCAGACAAAAATTACAGATTACTTGCAGTAAAAATACACTTGTAGGTGTTATAATGTGCTGATTACGTGCAATTTTGATTTTGATTTAATATGTATGTATATGTACATATTTACATAAAAAAGGGTTTTCATTTCACAAAACGCTTTGTATGACGTCCGCTTATTATGACGTGTTTGTCAATTCCCTTCGATGTCATTATAACCGGACTCTACTGTATATTTAATTGTTATATCACTTTTTCTCTTATCTCTATATCGCGGATATCTAACTTTATTTTGGAGTTTTATTTAATAAACCGCTCCTACAATTCTTCTTCATCTTAAAAAATTTCAGTAATAATCAAAATATTTCACACTATTTCAACAATAGTATATACACAACGAACTTTTCACTAAATCCATTCAATTACACTTATACGATATACACACCACTAATGTTTTACAATGCATCAGCTGTAATGCTACAGATAACCTGCTATAAACATGTCAGTGACGCGAACTCATGAGATTTTCCCCTACCCTACCAAAGTGACCAACGCGGCTAAACTTAAAAAAGAACGAAGTCATGACCCGTCATAATAAATATTTTAACACTAACCTGATTCCGCATCATTTTGATTTATTACTGTTAAACAGTTTGAGCATGTTGTTTGTGGCCTCTCTAACCAGTGACTGCAATCTTTATGTCTCCAAGTATGCATTTCATGGTCATAGATCAAACCTAGCACTTCATTACCAGGATTCTCCTTAACCATTGCAAATCCATTGCATATGTTAATTGATGAGATTGTGGCAATAACAGACCTGACATCAGCCTCCATCTTGATGGCACTTGGCACATAAACATTGTTGATATTGTTTAAGTGCACTTCATGTTTACCCACAAAATACTTTAGTGTTAAGTTCTCTTGCAGGATGATTTGTCTTAACATGATGGGTTGATGATTGTAAATAGTCAACTGTGATAACAAGATTGTTCTTTGGTCATTTTTGATGCAATTGTATGATGCCCATCCATCCGGAAGGCTTAGGTCAGGTTTCGTGAAGATTCTTGTGAACAAACTCGGTGGGTGTTTAAACTTCGGTTTTGTTTTATCCATCATGTATTATAATTCGTTAATAAATCATTCGCGTCATTTATTAATTATTTTCTGCCGTTATCTTGCAGATATTTGAGGTTACTGCGACTGTTTGGTTTTGTGGTAATGCGCGCACTACACGCACTCATAGAAGTATGAAATATAAACTAAAATGAGGAAGGGAGCGACATCTGTGACTATTACCAGAACTAATATTTTAAACACTGATGCGTTGCTACACGAAAGCAGCACAAGAATAATTTTTATTAAAGAATAACAATTTTGTATAGGGTTTTCTAACTATAAACATTAATACATGAACAATTTAATAGTTTTACAAATAGTGTTTACTTGTTCTTGTGAGCTAGCTTCATAATTTGTTCAATAAGTTGTCTACGCTCCTCAGATTCAGCAAGTGCGTCGTCCAACTCTTTGCTTCTATCTGAGAGTTCTTTCTCGGTGCTTTTTAAGGCCTGACACGTTTGCTCCAAACGCTACAAACACAACCCCAATATAATCTATTAATCTAAAATGAAAATTACTTACTTGTTTAACATTAGATATTTCACCCTCCATAGATTTTATAATATCGTCTTTGTGCAATGAAAGTTTTTCCATCTTTTTAAGGGATTCCTGTAACTGAGGAATAACTTTCTTCATGGCATGATCTCTTTCTGCTACAATTTCTTCTTGTTTATTTATCATCATCGCAATCTGATTATCTTTCTGAGTAATTATATCGTTAAGCTTCTGAACCTCTTCTTCCAAATGTATTCGTCTTCTCTTTTCGCCTTTTAATTCGCTTATATTCTCATTCAAAGTAGCAATATTTGTCTGGGAATCCTTCTGCATTTGCTCGGCGTGCAAAAACAGTTGTTTAATCCTAGACAATTCCGACTCCAACGAGGCGACTTGATGTTGCAAATGTGTGCAGTGAGTTGAAGCTGCTTCAACTGACGCCATCGCAGATCTTTCCGCATGCCCCATAGTTGCTATTTTATACTCATACAACTCCATAACATCACATGTGGCAATGTTAATACGTTGTCCAGCACGTGCTTCATTTAGAAGCTTAATCACCTCATCCAATTCAGGAGAATGTGAGCTAACAATCGTGTAGGACATTAAGTTAGTATTTGTGGCTTGATTGGATGAGGCGGAACTCGAAGGTGTAGTCTTACACATGTCAAACATAGACTCCGCAACAGCTTTAACCGGAAAGTTAGGATTTCCAGTAATTTCCAACGCTGCAGCACGTGTGTCTTTATTCCCCGTGTAGAGGCCTTCAGCGACAACAACATGAATCTGCTTGTGCTCAATGAGTTTGGTGAAATACTCCTGCCAGTCGCTGTAGTATTTAGCTAGTACGCTAATGAGGCAGAGCGCGTTTACATATAGTGCAAACGCTTCAGGCGTAAAGTTGCTTTCATCTTTAGCACGTTCCATTTCGTTCAAGTCACCCAACTCATCATTAGCGTATATTACCAGATTGAATAGTTTATCAAACTGTTCCTTGGCAAGTTGCGCAATAACTCTCTCACGAGTCTTATCACATCTAGCTAGAATCTGTAATAAGGACATGATGATGCTCAATCGCGTGCATTCGGCAATATTCATCTTTGTGTTCGCTTCAATATGATGTAAGTTCATTAGTAAGATTGGCATTGCACCAAGGACCATTTCCAAGATGGCTTCGTTGTAACTGGATGATGGTGGGGTTGACTCCAGAGATGTTTCCACAATAGCTTTAAGAAAACTTAAAGCATCCGAAGCTACGTTGTCAGTTTGGATCCAGTTGAGAGCCACTTTGGCCATAACAACATAATGCTCATTCAATCCAGACAGGTTGCAAACGATGATGGACTGTACAAATTTGAACACCAAACTCATGCAATCCGGATGGTGAGCAATACAATCACCTGAGGGAGTTTTCTTTTCGTGAGAGATCATATAAATGATCTCTTCTATGCGCTGAGCATACTCGTTGGCATTCTCAAGTATGAGATGACGAAGATCGTGTCCTTCAGTTTTAACATTGAGATAAAATTCGATATTCTGTCTGAGGAGAATTGGATCTTTAGCAAGGAAAGATTCTTTTACACTTTTAAAAGTTACGCGTAATAAAGTGACAAAAGTTTCCTGAGGTACAACACCGTGGATATAATCCATGATAATAAAGAGTTTGCAAGCAGCAGCTTCAATTTTCACACCCTTCAGCGTCAATACAAACTTAGAAAACTCTTTGATATCCACACATTTTGATAGCATGTAGGTTCCAGGAAGGTTTTTAAAACAGATATTGACTACAATCCCCAAAGATAACAATTTAACTTGTTCGCTCTCTTGGGGATTCCGTACCCATCGAAGCAATGTGGTCATGAGATGTTCCAAATTTGGAATGATCCATGATATCTTTACACCACATGATAACTCCTAAAACATTTATTGTAATAAATAGACTTTATAAAATTCTAGTGCATTTGCATTACCTGCAGTAATGTTAATAATTTAAGTTTCTTATCGCTTTGCATGTGGTCACTAAGAACGCGTGCCAACAAGGGAATAAATTGGTACGTGTGTATGAGTTTATGACGCGCTGCTTGGTTCTTGCACGCTGTTTGTAACACTCCCACACATCCCCAGATGATAGACGATCGTGGTTCTGCAAATGTGAGGAGATCGTGCATGCTGGCAAAGAATTCACACACCACACTCGTATTGGGATCAAAGATTGTTGTGTCAATAGCTACAGCTAACATCTGAAAAAATATTTTATCAATACCTGTATGAAATGTTGATGCAAGGATTACCTGTATATGACGGTTGATGATATTTGCTGATTCTTCGGTTCGAATCTTGCGGTATTCTCTTACTGATCGAATAAATTCCACCATGTTGTTTTGCTTGGACTTGTTCGTCCATGTTGAAGAGATGTTGCTCTCAGTGAGCGATGGTGTTAAGGTGGGTGTCATATTAATAGCAAAAAATTTGTAGAATTGTAATAATAAATAATTCCTTTAAGTTGTAGGTATTCCTATAAATTCGGGAGATAATAAATATAAAATGTCACTTGAACGTTTGCGCAAAATGGCAACTAGCCGTATTTGACAATTCTAAATCTAAATTGTTTTGTTTCTAAGGGCACATGATGCACCTGAAAACGATAAGTATTGATAGGGTATTATATTGAAGAAATAAATAATCCAAAATCATTTTTAAAATGGAGAGAGCTTTACTTGTGTAACATAGCTGACATGACACATAGTATCTATACATATATGGGGGCTGAGTATTATACACCAACAGACATATGAAATATATACAGATGTTCAGTACTGAGAGCGGGACACCATTCTACGGTGTGGCGACGGGACCAGAACATAATTAGTTTGTTGGGGGATGAAAGAGGTGGTGTGCGCGTGCGGTTTGGTGGTGGCGTGGTGCTGGTGTGTTGGCTAAGGGAAACAGTAGAGGGTTTGGTTTACGGGGGTAGTGTTTAGGGGTAGGGGTACACGAGATTCAGTCAAGCATTTGTTAACAAAAGGCCGCGCCAGCGCGGGGTGGCGATGCGGGGCGCCAGCGCCTTACTGCCGCACTCGCCACCACTGCTGCACCTTTTCGGTCAGCTTCCTACAGAGGCCCACCATCCTCCGTCACATCGGAGCCTCCTCGCCCTCCTCGACCGTGACCTGGAACCGGATGCCCGGTTTTTGTTGGTCTGGACCCTCCTCCGCGGGTGGACTGGGCGGAATCATGCTCTGATACCAGTCACGATTCTCTTCCAGTGTGTCGAGGATATCCTGAGCGTCTGGATGTACCAGATCTGCCCAGGTCTCCCAGAGTGGGTGGACGATGTAGTCAATGAAGCCGACCTGCGACTTCTCGATGGTCGCCGAATGGCGGTCACACATTGGGCTGATGTCCATCTTGGCTTCGCGCTCGCGATCGCCCTGCTGGAAGAATTCCTCCATGAGAAGTTCCACCCAGCGGCGGTAAAGTGACAACGGCTTGGTCGGATTGCTGAGGTCGGCGCAGTGCACAAGATTTTCGAGCACCTGAATGCGGTCGGTGTAGTTGTCCAGCAGCAGCACCCCGGAACCGGCGACTTTCTTAGTTTCGACCATGGTTTTAAGGTCGGCGAGCAATGACATATGCTTGGACATATCAGTGCTGAGTACCATATCGATGACCATCTTACGCAGCGTCTGGCGTTGCTTCTTGCTGAGATTGGCGAAGATGTCGCAGCCTTCGTTGGAGAGTAGCTTGAAAGCAACCGCTAAGTGATGGTTCTCCAACACGCTCTCGTCATTATACATAAGCGCTAACTCAGAACTAGAGTTAATAAGGAATTGATTGGTGAGGCCTGGATGATCAACGTCGTGGATGCACGCGGCAAATAGCGCGGCGGTAATCTCCAGGGGTGTGAAGACCGACTCGAGGGCGGGCGTGTTAAGCAGCACATGTGTGCTCTGCGCCACATCGGCGGCGTGCAATGAATTGTGGAACGGGTTGTCCTTGACGTAGTGGTCCTCCAACGTCATCATGAACGTGATGAACGTCTTGGGCGGGATGAGCATGTGCTTAAGGAGGTCTCGCGACGTAAACGTGGTGTAAGCGACGCACGTCAACGGCCGCCCATTACTCATGTCGCCGATACCAAAGATGTCAACACCCCAGCGTTCAATTTCAATGAGACGTTTGCCCAACTCCTCCTCATGAGGTGTTTCCACTCCGTGCAGAGGCAAGCGTTCGCCGGTAAACGAATTAGTATGGCATAGCGGTTTACGCACGCCGGAGATCTGCGACATGGTCGAATGACCGCTGCGTGGGCGCTCTTTGCGCGGCGCCGCCTTTGACACCGCCTCCGAATCTTCATCGATGCGAAGAGACGGTATGTCTAATTCTTGTTGCTTATCTATAATATAAAAAACAAATTAATAAAAAATCTCAGAATCAACAAAGGAATAAAATCAACTTACCCAAAAATGTGGAACAGATATATTCCGATATTTGATTGCCAGATTTACTGGATTCGGAGAAGTGAGACAACTCCTTGTTCAGCATACGCTTGAACTGTAACAAAACAAACGAAATTTAGTTTCAAACTTTCACCAAAGTAAATTACAACATGTTTGCTCGCAATTATTTAAACAACTTGACTTTGCATGACAAAAAAGCGATTAATTAGTCGTTACAAACAAAACATTACGTATGTATACGACGTACGAGCCTCTTTTTGTCTCATTGCGCCCACACACACATTTATTGCGCATTAGGTACACGTTTGCGGCGACAAATCGTATGCGCGAAAACATCAACATCACAACAATCGTAAAACGCCGCTTATTATTGCCGTCCCACGCGTGCGGCGTTGTTTCGTGAATCGGATTATGGAACAATAAAAGTGTGCAAAAACAAAACGATTTGCATATGCGAAAAGAGATGTAAGTTTTGCCACTTAGATAATTACGAAAATTGTGTCATTTATGCCCCAATTATTTGTCCTCAAAGGACACACGTTGCATTGCAACAAACGATTATTGGTTTGTTTTGCTACTACCTTTAGAGCAAATACAGTAGATATTAACCTTTGATTCATTGGATTTACTCGGAATCACTTCACTATACTCGTACACATCAAATCAAAAATCAATTTCACTTATTGCCATTTCGCGTTTCACAGAAATACAAAAAAATCTTTACAATGACTTAGCATTTATACGATTTGAAGACAAAACTAAATTGAACCAGTGTGAAAACGCAAATTGCGGAAACTTCCATCGCTAAAAACACAACAAATTGATCCCTTTGTGCATTAGCAGCGCGGATTAATCCGATTGACGCGTTAGCGCTCGTTTTTTTGGTGCTAAACGAAGAAATTGGATTAGCACCATCATCCGACAATGGTTTATCGGTTATATTTATACATTGTTCACGGCGCCATCGAAATTACAACACGTTTCAAAATAAAAACGTAAATGTACACAGGTCAAAACAAGTTACACTAACCGGAAGTTAACTAACTGTATCCGCACGTGTATAACTGTAGCTTATTACAATTACATTTAATAAGTACAGTTGAGATGACATGATTCAATCTAGTCTGTAATAATAATGGGAAGTAGTCAAGTTGCATTCGCAAATTGCACCTCATTGGTTGGCTCGAGTAGGAAAACAGGAAATTGCATATTATTACAGTACTACTCGTATTCTGACATTTCCCAACTCACAACCGCCATTAAGTCTACGGGTCAATCTTAAAAGTTGTTTAAAATGTTATGCTTTGTATGCGAAATTACAGTAGTACATATTCTTACTACACGTATTGATTTTCAACATTCTTTTCATGTCAAGTTCAGCAAAAGGGTCAAGTTTACATTATACACATCGTCGTCGCCGTGAATGACTCAGAGAAATGAATATGAGCATAAATATTCGATCGGTTTCTAGGCGGAAAGGTTGAAAAAGTGAGTGTTATTAACTGGCAACTCAGTAATTAATCGCGCAAAGTATGACGCGCATGTGAATTAGTTTAATTATACTTATTTATTCATTTCTAAAAGTAGAAAGTATTTCACGCTGATTGAATTATAGAAATCTGTTTGTAAAAATGTATAACATGTGCATGATGTGCCCTCGTGTAATTATTTGTGCAAACGTTCGCGTTTATTATTTTAAAACGTCGATATCGATTGAGATGAGCCAAAAAAGCCGGGCGCTCGGACGTCTGTTGCGCGTACAAAGCACGATAAGCATGATTTATAATTGTCTGCCGTTGAGCAAAGACGTCACTTATCACTCCGATAGTATTTATCCGTGTTTACATTACACATTTGTTAAACATAGGTTACATGATTTGATAAATTTCAATAATTTTTAAAATTGATTTTTTCAAAATTTAAAATCAATACCTTTATTTCGGCTAAAGCCGCAGTGATTGCAATATCAGTCATGATATTTAACCAGGGTAAACAATCGTAGAGTTTTTCCGACGAGGGTGGAATGCGGCTGGTAACTTCGTCAGAGCCAATGTCGCAGGAGACGGCCCGCTTCAGGGCGACCGTCTTCTCATCGGTAAACATCTTACACTTGGTCACTAGCGTCACTAATTGATCGAGGGTGGTCGTAATCCAACCCCACAAACGAGTTAATCCTATGGTTTTAGACGTGTGTCCACACGTAAACGATGAAATATAATTCACAGTGTTTTTTGACTTTCGGAGGGCTCAACGAGATATGTTTGCTTGTTAAAGGCCGACACCGAACTGAACTGTATCGCGGGGCACGCGTGAGCTTTAAATAGCCGGCGCGGCCGCGTGGAAATCATGTGTGATGTGGGGGCACGACACACATTCGTCGCGTCACGTACGCTACACATACACACTGTCATTGTTACAAGTTCATACAGCACACAAGCAACCGTTAACATTAACCAGCAGCGTAGACATAAGAGGATTCTGATAACAATGTTGCACGCTTGACGTTTTTATCTCATATTTTATATTTTATTGCGCCTGGAAGCATGAAGAGCTTTATTTGCGTCTTTTCACGTGAAAAATAGGCACTGTCTCATGTGGATTGCAAGATCTTACGAATGTCGCGTTCCCGTTAAAAGCAGGTTGAGTCACACGAGTGGTTCACACGATTTTCCTCTCAATGACTAGAGGACGATTATAGTTTTCGGTTTTTTTAAGCATCTGTCGACATCAATCTGAAGATTATTACATTTTTAGAATTTTAAGAAGTTTAAAAGTAACATTTCCACCAAAATTTATTTTTAGCCTAAAAATATTATGCAAATATTCTTATCTTTAACTAAATTTTCTATTGTTTTTCTGTTAAAAAACGCGATTACATAAGGAAATTTCCCAAATATTAGTTTGATAACCAGGATAAGCAGTCAGATCATCCGGTAATAATCCAAATGACAAATAAACAATCTCATAATAATAAATACAATGTATCAGATGATCAATTGATTAGTCAACAGATAATCTCGTAGTTATTAGACTTTTTTCCTAGAAAATCAGCTGGGATAAGTGGATGTTTACATTTTTTTGATTTTTTTTTTGGGACAAACCAACAACAGATTTATAAATAACAATAGTAATCATCTGCGTAGTACCGTTGTACGCATTAGACATAAATGTGTAAATCCGAATGATGAATGGTAAATTATCCGAATATTTATAGAAAATGAAGATGGTACCAAATGATAAATGAATAAATTCGTCATTATTGTTTACAATTTACACACTTTCACATTTATTCCCAACAGATATATTTGTGTACCAGCGAGAAAGTCACTAGCATCATATTCATCATATTTATGAGGATTTTAAAATGGTAAAAAATATTTTTTCAAAAACATTCAATAAATTCTATAAAATCGTTAAATGGGTAAATAAATTTCTATTCATATCACTTTCTAGCATTTGACAAACATATAAACTCTTCATGTCGTTAAATTAGATGATTAAAACTTTCATGAACATTTTTTGCACTATAGTCGCGACGCTGTAACATGGCGCAAGAATGTTGCATAGATTTTTATGGTTATTGATTCATTATAGATGAACCAATCTATTTATATTCATTATTTCTTTATAGCTATGATCAGTATTACATTCTATGAATATTTTGGTAAAAAATATCAAAACGAGTTTTTGATAGATATTAAATTACCAACCAAAAAGTGAATTGCATCAATTTTATTGAAATACAACTTTAAATATAAATAACTGTTAGTTCAATAATCCAATCAACAAAATTTAAATTCTGTTAGATGTGGAATTTCATTTACTGCAAACTAATAAAAAACTACTATTTTATTATAAATACTTTTTGAGTAATTAATAAAAATGTATCACAATTCATATATTTTTTTGCCAAGTGAAAAACCGCAACTATACGCATATTTATGTGAATTTAATTGTGCTAATTGATATTAGTTACTTTCAGATAGTCGGTCAGACAGACAGACACATGGCCATTGTGATATACGTTGATAAATGACAATTAATCAAGTTACAATACCCTAATGGATATATATTTATAAATTCATGCGTTTTTTTCTCTTTTTCTTTGCAAAAAAGTGCTACAAATACTCGTAATTCTATATATCTGCGACACAGCGACAGTCTCGATATGAAAACGCATTAATTCAACATTTTTATTAATTCCGTATGCTCTCATGCTCGCATTATGCATCCGTGCGTGCGTCGCGCACTTCGTATGCGTCTCACATACGCGCCTAATGATTAATAAGGCGCGCATTTTAATTGCGGGCAATAAATAACGTGCATTGCGGCGCAGCACAACGAAGAAAGACTAAAGCTGAATTCATAGCAAAATAATACAAAAGTTATCATCATAATTTACTGGTTAATTTTAAGGAATTTAAAAGAAAACAAAAATACAATCAAGTAATAAATAAAATTTTATAAATTCCGTAAAAAAACAATAAGAATAAAGACAATTGCGATTATAATCTGTAATATTTTCCTATAAATTCACCTTTATACTTGTGCGCAATATCGGCGCCGACACTTTTTTCCCTTTTCTTTTCTTGTGCTTGCAATTATGCACGATTTGCGTTAAAAATGCGCGAAACAAAAACATGCCAATTGCGTCAGTAAATATCCACGATTAAAACGTTAACGCGAGAATTTCATTCTCATACTTTAAGCCATATTAAGATATAAAGTCACTTATATAAACGTATTTTTGCATTACATTTTAGAAATGACCGTTAAAGAGTTCAGTTAACGATTATTTCCATTTTATAGCAAGTCGCACATAAAATATAAAATTTGTCACGCTGTGATTCATAGTTTGTGACTTTATGTGCAACCCGAAATCACCAAAAATCGAAAATTTTGTTTTGGTCCCACCTACACGCCAAAGTGTTTGTCCAAAATCATCCAAATTACGATTCAGGTGAAGACTAAAGATAGTAAAGACAAGTTTCCATATATGGTTGTAGCCAGACTCAAAAACAAACACATCATAATGCATCAAAACAGATACTTAGCTATCAACAACTTAAAATTAAACTTGTTATTCTACAACTAAAGTCACAGGATCACCAAGCATTAATTTATTGCTTCCACCCACAAAATTTGTGAATGAAAAATTGAAATCGCACGATTTTCCAAGACATTCTACGTCAGTCTAGTCTAGTTTTGTCTTAGGCGTCGCAAAGGCGTATTACGTCTTTGCGTCTGCAATATATCGTCTCGAAATACTTTTATAACATTTACACACCTCCAAACATTCTTTCGCTTTTCACACATCGCAAATTAATCGTGTGGGCTCGTCTGCAAACCACAATCAATTTATTAAAACAAGTTTTTATTACGTTACATTTTAAACTTTTGCACTACAAGAAATACTTTTCGAATAAAATCACTAGTTCCGGTTCGTATGAGATGGAAAATTGGCCGAAAAATCCACTCTGATGCGTATTGAGTATAAATTTATTTTTGCAACTTCGAGTTCTGGCGCCGCGTTTCTATCGAACCGCTTCGAAAATAACCGATATGTTTTTATTGCAAGCAATATCTACACATATATACACTGTTTGAGTAATATATTTTCGCAGGGAAATTCAGCAACTCAAAAATTCAACAATAGATTAAATCTAAACGTAATTTAAAATTAATTTGTTTGTTTAGGAATAAAAGTGAAAGAAGCAGGCAACAACAAAAGGAAACGACTATAAAAGACAACGAGAAAAGAAAGTCACAAATTTTGCACGAAAATTAAGTTTATTGTGCGCTTTGGCAATGTTCCGTTTTGTTTGTGCCACTCGTCTAATTGCCTTTCTATTTTTTTGTTGTTGTAGAATGCGTCATGTTAAATTACATTACGTTAATAAATTAAATTTCTTTTGTCTAAGTCTATTTAACCCGACACAAATACATAGAATAATTTAATAAATGTTTATAATTATTTGGCAAAGGTCAAGAAAAGCGGACTTTGTCTTGTGACAGAATTCGCGACGTCACACTTTGTTTTGACACACATTTAATTGATATGCAATTTAATCAAATCAACTAATCATGCAATCA
Source organism: Dalotia coriaria (assembly GCF_025399875.1). Lineage (NCBI taxonomy): Eukaryota > Metazoa > Arthropoda > Insecta > Coleoptera > Staphylinidae > Dalotia > Dalotia coriaria. The sequence continues at coordinate 11,200,756 of NW_027045445.1, forward strand.
TATGAAAAGTTGTATTATATTACTCATGATTTCATTAATTACGCATCCAGTAGGAGTGAATTGTTTCCATGCGCAATAAAAATTGTTGTAAAAACGGTGCGAAGAATTTTGTTTTGTCGGTAGTAGAGAGCATAGTAACGATAACATTACAAAGCGTAGAAATATTTCGGATGTAGCCATTTCCAGTTTGATAACACATCGCTAATCGGCGGCGGTGTAATTGGCTTTTAATTACAATTGGTGCTTGAACTCCTGGCGCACAATCAGATTGGTAAAATTGCGTGCTTGACCTTAAGCACCACCACCGGGGAATATTGTTTATTACGACTTGTTTACTAATTATTAATTAAACGGAAATTGGCATTCCACCGTCTGTTACCTTACAATGTAAAGTTTACTATTCAAAATCTAATCAATTGTGAATAAAGTTTAGACAACTTTTGTTTCCATTATGAAAATTCTTAAAATTATAGTCCATAGTCCAGAGTCCATATTTAAGAATGAATGAATAAACCAAACGTGTGGGTGAATTTTCTTTTCTTGTTCAATGACCACACTTTTATTTTTTTAGCAAAAAGCTAATAGTCAGACACTCAATATTTAGATTCAATTCACATTCGTTTCATCTCAAAATAAACAATCATATTCCTTGGGGTTTCCCGACTTTCCCAGCTGATTATTCTCGTCTATGTTAGTTTTTTCTATCGCATTGTACAAAAACCATCTGCACAATGTGCAACTATTCACTTCGCGCAAAGTTCAAAACACTTTTGGAGATTGCGAAAGTTTTGAATTCATAACGTAAACTTTTCAAATTCCACTAGATTTTCGAGCAAAATTTGTTTAAAACTTTACAAATTTCCAATGATGGATATGCTTCCATCATAAGTATGCATTTAAAGTGCGCATATTTCGAAATCTTGAAAATTTCTGTTGTTTCAATTTTAAGTGGCTTCTGAAGTAGATCAACTAGACAGGTACTTTGTTATTCCACAGATATAATGAATATAGATCTGATTATTATCAATAAAATATTTTTTTTTATAAAAATAGAAAATTTTTAAAATCGATGAGAAATTGTTTTTTACAATTTAATTTTAACTGGGATAGTCCAGCCTTTGCAACTTTCTCAGAACTTACTACATTATTTCAGCCAAAACTAAACATTCTGTTCTAGTCTAAAGATGAATTGCTTTCCGGACATGTTGAAGTTTCCAGGACGAGGCCGAATGTTTCATTCTAGTCGGAATACTTTTACGCAATTCAAATTTTACTAAATTAAATTATTCTAAATTACAAAATTACACAAATGAAAAACATAACATGAGTTATCGCATTGTTTTCGATGTCATTTTGGCACAAAAAAACGCTTGGCACAATATCACACGCAGAATAAGTTCGTTTTACCAAAAGGCATGACGTTAATGACGCACTTGCATGATGCTTATACTTATCCCAAAAATGACGCAGTAAACTCATCTCCAAAAGAAGCAAACAATTCATATTCTATGAATGAGTTCAACAATACGTTGAAAATGATTTTCTAATTAAAGTACGAATTGTTTTCCCCCAAAGTTCACACTAGTGGCTTAATATAAAAGCGAGATTTAGTTTTGACAACATAAACAAATCGCGAAAATTCGGCGCATGTATGTGATTGACTCTTGAATAGTGAAAAACTGAAAATATGAAAAATCAGAGCGCTCGTGCACGGCCAAAGTGATGTTGCAACGCGATGAAGGTCTGTTTTGAATTTTGAGTTTTTCGTTGTTTACACACATGCGCGCCAAAAAATTAAACGCTTGCGTTTTTGCGCGCCGCGAGATGAAAATTTATATACATGCGAAGTAAAAGCAAACGACAAATTAATGTCATACGTGTTCTAAATGAGGAAAATATTTTCACCATTTGTCATTCACATACATACAAATTTACACATTAATAAACCTAAGTTGAATACTTCTAGAAAAATTGAGTTGGAAACTCAAACTCATACTTTAACTTTGCGGTGAATCATATTTTAACTTCCGAGTAAAATTATATGTGCAGAGTGCGGTGTTAATTGCAAATTGTCTTTCAACAAGTTAAACAAAAAACTAATGTGTCATAATAATTATATTGTTAAATACTAAAAGTGTAGTATTCAAAATTTATGTTTTTATTAAACACCAAATGTTTTTTTTTTTCGTCATTTTTGTATAAATTTCATCAAAAATATCATTTTATAACATTGTTTCCTTTTCAATTAATTTTTGTCACTTGAAAATTGTATCCATGTGCAATTTTATTAATAAATTGCGCAATATATTCTAGACAATTCAGTAGGTAAGTACCTACTACCTACAAAGCATACTCATGGTTTTGCAATTTATCGCAAAGCAATAAATGAGCCTTCATTGCGCTACTCGTAATTAATATACGTAGCGCACTACTTACTCATCGCAATAAACATAAAAATATTTAAACTCGTTTTCATTTCGCTGTTTACCCGCTTTGTTCCAACCTGCTGCTATCTTTCAAACGTCAAACACTGCGCTAGTAAATATTTAATTTTGGATTATTCATAATTTTACCTACTGAAATTCATTTTATTCCAACTTAAATTGCTCGCTTGTTTTCAAAATCCACGCAAATCAAACAATGCGGATAATTACAACTACGAATGTTTTTGTTTCGCTTTTGTAGTTAGAAAACAAACTTAATTACAACACGTGTTTGAAAACTTTTATACACATAATAAAATTAATATGTTAATATGTTAAATGAAAGATAGGCCACCAAGATAGCACATTTACATGGCAAAGCAGATTGCGTTGAAATTCGTTTGAAAATTTTCATATTTTTTCGACGTTTTCGTTGTTTTCGAACGTGTACACACATTTATTAATATTAATAATTAACATAGACGTCAGCGAAAGAGTCGATATGAATGTAAAAATAACAACAATAGTCTGTGTGCAAACCACGCACAAGGCACAAAGCATAAAACATGTAAAACATAAAAATACATCGTGGGAATAATAAATACTTAATGATAAAACTTTAATTTATTGATTGCACGGAGAGAAAAAATATTTATTGTGGTTTATGGTCATTATGCGTTATCAAATTAATGTTATCACAAGATGATTTCGCTATATTATAATCGCATAAACCGGATTTTTCCGGTATTATATCCAAGTTTAAATATCTTTTTACCAAGTTGAAACATTCCGTTAATTTTTATTTACTTTTTAGTGCTTGCAGAGATAAACAAAACTGTTTATCAGTTTATATTATAGTTTATTGAACGGCGTTGGAGGCGTGGTTAAAAGGCGGAGCAAAAATTTAAATATTAACAGCTTTCATAATAAAGTTAAGTTTTTCATGATAGAAAAAAGAAACCTGTAGGGTCCTTCATCAGTTGATATTTTTCGTGTAATATGGGGCAAGGTTAATACGCAATAAAATTTTCACACTAATTCGATAATATTCATAAATCACAAGGATTATTTTGCTTCCAAACCCAAGTTGTAATTTTCTTCAATAATATTATCGATGATAGAACGTGTAGATGTAATTTTTTGAGGTTAAAGCGTTCAAAGCAAGTAATAAATGAGAATATAGTAGGAGTAGTAAACAAAACTTGAAACTATAAAAGATCTAACGGATAATAACAGTTCTCCAGTGGTAATAAATAGAAATTGCTTTAGAATACGGCGTAATGGTAAACCACATTAAATAAATATACTATAGTCATGCCACTTTTATTTGATATCAGATTAATCTGCTTTCTTTTCAGTTTTTATTAATTTTGAGGAAAGTAATTGCGATAAACGTAAAATTGTTCCAGAAATAGATTCTTAAATAAATTCTGAATCTAACTGTGCAAATATTACGGTAATCTAATGTTTAAATAAAAAGTTATAGGCTATTAAAGTTGACATTTATAAAAATATATAAGTTTGACACAAAATAATCTGCAACTTTTAATTGATCACTGTTATCAATAATATTTGGAAACATTTAAATGTAATATTTAATATTAAATTGATGTGTAAAAAAATAATTTTAACTAATATCTCCATTAGTTTCCGAGCTATTTACTAAATAAGTTCGTCGCGACTATAGAATACTAGATGATCGCCGGAGTAACTTCCTTGACCTATTCCACCGCCACATATTTACTTCCATTACATAAGTGGTGTGTATATGAACCTATTTTCTATAATATGTGTAGCTATTTCTATTTTTGTTTGAATTGTTATTGTTTACATGAACATATTCCCAGCGAGATGTGAGAAAATCAAGGTTAGAAGAATATTTAATTCGTTTTAAACTAAAACTACGAGTAAACCAAAAACACACTGGAATAATTTATTGTGTCGCTGCAAAATTCAATATTGCACATAAATATCGAATGGAATGATTCAATTATTAATAAATGAATTATTTCCTACGCAGTAAAGTGTACATGATTCAATTTAAAATTGCCAGTACATTAGCTAAACAATCGACAGAACAAAAAAATATTAACCAATGTTATGTAAAACTATACTAAACTGATAAATTCAAATTTCAAGCATGTATTATTTTGTACTTTGGAATGTTTTCAACAAAAATTTAAAACAATGGAAACGTTTACGAAAAATAATTCGACATTTTTTCACATTTTTCACGCGACAAATACAATGATTAGCAATTAAAACAATTCGTAAATGTCTCATGGTCGAATATTAACATTCCTGGAAAACTATGTTTACAACTCCCTCGAGGGCGAAACTGAAAAACACAACAACCGATCTATCGAAGGTTGGACATAAACAAATGGTAATAATATTCTTAGTCATTGTCACGCATTACGCACCACAAGCGATCTTATCATTCGTTGGTAACAATCACAACCTTTACCTTTCGAAAACCTCCAGAAAAGCTTTTATTACGTTGCTTATCTAGCATTTACCTTCATGCCCTTCACCTTAATACCGTTAATGCACATATGTTTACTAATTTTCGCAAATGTAAGGACACATACCCTTGAAATTCGCAAAAAATGAAATTGCCATGAACCGTAACGTTTTTTACGCTAACAATTCGTAACCTTTAAGTAGGTGATAAGTGATAACACTAATATCCTGACTATTGCAAAATCAATTACATAAAACAATCAAAATCAATTTGTCTCCAGTCAAGTGTCAACAATAAATTGAGCAATATAAACGCGCTGGCACCAATTTCAAATTTTATGTCCCGAATTTCGAGTGCGAATTAATTGATATTAAAACCAGCTGTAATTGATCTTAATAGATTTAGATTACATGGATACTAATATTAAAATTGAAACTACGTACTCAAGCATGAGTGTGTTGCAATCGACTGGTAATTAAATGTTTAAACATTCAATTTAAGCATTATTCAAGCAGGTATTACCCATTACTAAGTTTATTTCTCAGAGAAATCAAAAACTATAAAACTTTCATGTGAAGTGAGGTGAAATCCTTTATACGCAACACATCCTTCAAGGAGTCAACTCTTTCAAACATTTTCGCACGCAATAAACAGTTCTAGCGCTTTTGTTATTTTTTGTTGTACTATACAAGATGTTACATAAAATAAATTGATCTGCGGTGTTAATTTATGAGGTTTTTTTTTGTATTATACTGTAGTCAAGTGATGGTAGATGGTTTTTACCAAAGTACTGAAACTAGGTGCAATTGACGTCAATGCGCGGCGAAATTTAAAGACGTGCACGAAAACACTATCAGCAAAAACAATCGCTGAACGTGTGGCGCTAAGTGATGCTAACTGACAGTAATGAAAAGTGGCGCATAATCGTCGGCATAATATTACCCACTTAAGAGTATGAGTATAGTGAAGTCATTGATTAATATTTACTTTCTTTTCAAGGATGACAAATTCGTTTTTTACGGATTTCACTAAATAAAACTATCTAGTTCACATATGGCGACATCTATCGAAAATTTTAATGATCTATAACATAAAAATGAATCGATAAATCTGTTGGAAAGCGCATAACTCAACCACGCGTAGACCAATTTGGCCAATTCTTTTTTTTAATGTTTATTAAAGTCCAAGGATGGTTTTTACGGCGAGAAATATTCAAATAATTGCCGGGAAAACCCTAAAGACTGCGCTTTTCTATAAGGTAAAACTTGGCATTGAGATTCAATCATAGTTATAGTTAAATAGTTGTGCATTATTAACAATTCTTTATATAATTAATTTCTTTAAAAAAAAATTGCAAATTTTATTGATAGAATTGTCACATACTATGTCTAGAACAAGAGAGTAAAAACGAATTACATTTTTATTAAACACTACCGAGACAAAGTCGCGTGCAAAAGTATTTTATAAAGTTTTAATTTTATTGCCGCAAAAGTTATCAAAAAATGTAATTTAAATTGTCAAACAATTTCATCAGTATTTTCAATATTTTTTATTTACATTTCGTGTACTTTAGTTGATTAATTCCGCAAATAACTCAATCGAAAGTATGCAACCGCACACGATGTTGGCGCAAGTTAATTACGGGAGTTTTAATTAATTTTCGGTGTCGTCACGGCGCGCTCGAGTTACGTCACAATAACGGCGACAAATATTTGCGAAATTCCTTAACACCCACCGATAATACTCGGAATTAATCACATCGACAGCAAATTATGCTGAATTATTCCGTATTACTCATGACTGTCACACGGTGTAAAGAATACTACATTAATCCAGTGTCAAAATTGAATAATCAATCGATTTTCAAACATTTGTGCGCAAAAAATGTTTTATCACAATTTCTAACAAAAGAAAATAATATTTATAATGCTAATTCAAAAGAAAAGTATTTTCTCATATGGAGAAAGTGGTAATAAGGTGAAAATATTGAGTTGTTCACTTTTTGCGATGTTACTCACAAATCAAGACTAACGACGAATGCTCGTGATTTAATTATAAAATTACTGCGTCCCAGATGCACGGCGAACTTGCGTAGCTCATGAATACATTAATAGGTCGATAATTCACTCGGGCACAAATGCAAATTTCATTCTAATTGATGCGAGCGCGACTCACCGCTCAATTAATATTTATGCGCAACTTGTTCGCAACGTCGCAATGCGCTTAAAAGCCTAATATTTCAATTTTCATCCGAAACACAAGCGAATTTCATTCGAAATTTAATTACCAGCGTATTTATTTTCAGTTTTATTAATTCACCGTTGTCGAAAGTATTTTCGGAATGTTTTCAATAACAAATGCGCCAAAAATAGTTGCATCGTTTAATTCAAAATTGCGGACGCCGAAATCAAATAAATATCTCGTCGCAGGTTTTGTGTGTGGTTCACGAGGAAAAACATCGTTTTCATTCATTAACGATTGAAGCGCATAAATTAACAATGTGTGCGCAAACACCACACACAAAAGTTTAGCGTGAGGAGCCGCACGGATTTACGCGCATTTAATGCAGTTAATGCTGTTTTTCATCCTTCGTGCAAGGATGCGGGTATTTTAAACAAAACAAGCGTCTGCGTACTATTTCCACACTTCCTATTATAAAATGAACTTTATCGTCGTCACAAGGATTGTTTTCGGATAACAAAACACTTCTCGGTTCACTTTAAGGACGAAAAAATTGATTTTGAACAGAATCAATCTGTGAAATGTTTTGTTTCGTACTCGAATACAATATGAACCATCAATCATGACAATTGATCGCAATTAATCTCAATTAATCACTCCATGCGCCATCGGTTTGTTTGCGAGCCTTGGGATTGAGCGCAGCCATAATTACTCTTATGTAAACATTCATTAAACAACAAATTAAGCAAATAACCGCAACCGGATACTTAAAATTTACTATTTAAACATTTTTTAATTTGTACACACGTAGTTTACTAGTTAATAAAAGTGGCATATTGACTAGTATTACCAAATAGAGTAAATTTTCGAATGTGCGTCGCACGCTGAAACGCAAATGCAAACATTGCGAAACGATTAAACACGAATTTGCGGTCGGAGGATGGAAACACACGTAATGCAACATCAAATAAACGGTGAAGTGAATCTGGTCGAATCGGACAATCCAAGCGCGAGTGCATAATCTGTTGACATGAAACAAAATGGCCGCAATTGTCCGTAGATAGATTGTCTGCGATATCCGCTTTGGTAAACTAATTTCGCTGAGTTTTGTGTGTGGACACTGTGTATATGGAAGCGAAATTAGATTGACTGTGCGGACCAATGTGTTCGGTTTGGTTTGGTTTGGGTCATCGAGTACGCCATCAACTGGATTGCCAATTGACGCGAGGGCATGAGTTTTCATTCGCTTCCCTCGAGGACTGAATGATATTCGCGTTTGATTAAAATCTAAATTAAATTTTATCAATTTATCAAACAAAACACATAAAAATGCTTTAAAATCTAAAAAAAGTTAATGATATTACTCTTCATGAGTAAACGCAAAGATTTTGTAGCAAAAAGTCTATAAAAAATTACTTGACGGTCTTTAAACTTCCTCCCAAGGGTAAGCGTTGAGCCTTTGCGGCCCAAGATGAAATTATCGATTCGTATAATATCGCTGGAAAACCGAGATGAAAGTAAAGGTATGACAAGGACAACTAAAACGTCTACGTGCTTTCCAGCTTGCCTGCCACCTTGGCAACTCTAGGTATCAGAATGGATGACGTCGTTTGAACGCACGACGATCACTCCTACACCATTACCTAGGGGTGGCCATGGCAATGCCACTGCTCTGAAGCTATTTCGGAAGGTAGATGGAATGTGTCAGGGAATTTCGAGACGCTTAGTGAGCTGCCACCACAAGCGGCTTACACACCCTTATATTAACATACAGAAAGTTCAGAAAACGTTCGCGTTTCACACGCCGGTTCAGTTTCACACAGGAGTTCACAGCACTTCGGGAGGTATTTTCTGATATCAAAAGGACTCGAGTTTGATTGAGACGTTTGAACTTGAAAAGCGTGCTGGGTTCTTTTATACTTTTAATTATAAAAGTGGACTTGACTGGACACGACAGTTTTTATTATTCAATTTAAAGATAAAAACAGATATATACAGAATAAAAACGCATAGAACGTTGAACTGAAAACAAAATGGGAATTCATTGAGCGCTGCGGGTGAAACTTGGAAATTGGATGGAAGCGACGCGCAAAAATAAATTGGAATAAATGAATCGAAAAAAGGAAACCAACCGGACCGTGAACCATTTTCGTCCGGTGTAAATATTCGCGTTTGCAAGTCTTCCTAAACGTTTCAACAAATAATGTCATTTTTTATTTTTTAGAATTTTGTTTTTCTCAGATTTTGGTAAATTTTAGGCAAAAATTCTCTAGGAATTGCTTGTATTTGATTTTCTAACAATTGGGATATAGCATCCTGCGGTCGACGTTCTTTGAACATTGTACAATGAATGTTTGGCGTGTTTGCGTTTTCCGAAACGTCGGAATCAGCAGAAACCGCTTTGAGGCTTTCGCGGCTTTTCCCGAAAACACTGGCACACGTTGACCTAAATTATGAACTCGGAAAACTATTAAAACCATTAAAACATCAGACGCGTGTAATTTACGTTTCACGTGTTTGCTAATGTCTCATTCTCCCAGTTTCCCAGCTCCTCATTTTCCGCGTATTTGCTCGTTTGCTGTTTCGATCATTTCCTCATCGACTAATGGATTTTCCTCGTCATTCTCTCTATCTATATTAATATTTGTTTAAATTGCTGCGCAGCATTTTAATAACATTCCTTTGACTTTGTCAATATTATTCACGCACTAATAAAACCCAATATTTCTTCCTGCACCATTAAAAAAATACAAATCTTACCTTTAGTGATGCCATGTCGGAGACGGAACGATGCGTCTGGATGGTTTCCAATTGGTCGAGACACCAATCCAGCTCCTCCATCGTTTCGATCGCCATTTTCATATATGATTCATCTGCAACTTTTAAACCTCCTATCAGTATTCATAATAATAATCCCTGCGAGGTTTTGATCAAAATATTTATCATATTTATGACGACACTTTGGTTGCTTACAGCTATAGTAAAATTAATCAAGCGTGTAAAAAGCACAGGTGAATCAATGGTGTCGTCAAACATAATCAACGCGAGGGGACACAAAATGCCATCAGACACACGCACTACAGGTATCATCTGACATCATGAAAACAAAACAAGATATAGGCATGTTTTTAATAAAAAAAAAAGCGCGAAGCACGTGTTATTGAATCGACAAACATAAACGAAATTGCGCGTCCATATCGAGTGATCATAAATTCAGAATGCGAGAGAGCTGTGAATAGACCAAACATGAAATTCGGTTCGTTCGGTTTGCGAAAACAAACCATCAATCTATTTTCAGCCAGTCAATTCACAGACGATTCAATGCACAGTGGTAAACACGTGTGGCGCTGCATGTTTATATTGTATAACTTTTAATTGCACTCAAACTACAGGTGTTATTTATTATTAAACATTAAAATCATTATTATGCGGTAGCAATAATTGTGGTAAATTTCTATTGACGCCGAATGCGTAATTATGAATTTCCACTGTGATTACATTTGAATGTACTTTTTGCAAACTGAAATTGCCAACTTAAATTTCACTTTTAATTAAAACTTTAATTACGAAACCAAATACAAACTACTTCTGCCTGTTTGTCATTAAAATTTCAATCTCGCGACTAATTGCGACTAAATTTAGACGCAACTTTCGAAAGTCTACAAAATTTACGGATGTTAATTGAAATATAACTCATTTAGGTAACACATCCCATCACGTGAATGGAAATCAAATATATGAATTTAATAAGTAATCAGATATTGTTTGATGCTTACCGCCAGGATTAACATTTCTCGGTTGTGGGGTGGCTGTTGAAGTGGCCCCCGACGAACGACGAGACCTGTAACAATCCGAACGCATTAATATAATCCCATATTGATTAATGCGACTGCTGTCGAATGTTAATTAGTCAATTAACGGCTTACTTATTAGTGGGCACATTGGTAAGACTTTGAAAATTGTTTCGGACGCTTCGCAGACTGGCGAGGATTTGTGCGAACGGTGTGACGATGAGATCTTCTCCATGGCTGTAAACAACAAATGTATATTTATTTATATTCAACAATTTATCAGAAAATCTTTAGTAGAAAAGAAAAAAAGATGATATTGAACGTGATTATTCTTATTTTTTGTACCTAGAGTTGTTATTGTCTAAAATTCCCATTACATAATAAAAAATAAAATAAATAGAGAATAAATATTTAGAATAACGAGTATAACTGACAGGTTGTAATAAATATGTCAGATATAATTAATGTGTCAAACATTAATTTTAAATTTTTAGTTTTTTTAATAAAATTCCGGCTCCTCCACCATTTTTTGCTTTTATCTTCAATTATACACTGTGTTTACCTCCTTGTTTACGTTAATTAATCATATCCGCTTTTGTCACCAAGCACTTCCCAATAAATAAATATTTGAGTGTTTTATATATAGCCACAAAGATAATTAACAAATTGTTTTTTAGTTGAATGCTTTTAGTGAACATTCAGCAGGTCTAAAACCAATCAATTTCTTTTAATTGGTTATTCAAAAATCAATTGACAATGTTTTATCAATAGATACAAAAAACAAATTGTCTATTGCATTGAATATAATTTAAAAGATAAAATTTAAATGATGTTTATTTCGTGATTAGTTTTAGTCCGTTATTAATATCGTAACGGATATGAACGGGGGCTGAAACCTGAAACGTAAAGCGTGTTCCATCGAAATATTTAATGTGGATGCCGGTTCAATAGTCCGCAATCGCGTGGGCTACTTTTACGTGTATTGATCCAGCAACCGAAAATAAATAATTAGGTACTGCATACGCCAAAGGACAAACCAGAGAAAAGACGCAGTTATAGTCGTAGTTTTCGAAAACTCAAAATTCCGCCTTTATTACATAAGATGCTTAAAGATCCTTGAGCTTTTCATTCGCGTATTTAAACGCAAACATAAATTCTAATTAAAACCGAATTTGTGTTTGCGTAATTAAGACTTTTACAAGTTTTCGCCCGGCCGTATTTACCTTTTTAATAAATTATTTGGCAATGGGTTAAAGCTCAGCACGCGCTCTCATTGAATTGGCGTCGAACTCATCGAGAAATAAAGATTTTAAAGCGAAAAAACCACCGCGCATTTATATAAATACGAAATCTAATTACGGGAAACCTTCGTGCACTTGTTTAATTACGCAGAGATTTGTGTGGAGATAAAAAAGAGAGCAGCCAATTAAAAATAATTAAAACCGACTTTCGAGAATTCCCGGTTTTCACACGAAAAATCTATAGATAACTATAGGCAACCCACCGACAAATCAATACTCAAACAATTTACTACTTTGCAATATTGGCTGCCTATATTATAATATATATGTACATATGCATAAAAACATTAACACATATGTACATATAGTGTTTTTCATGTTGTACTCGATTTCCCAATGTTTTCCAATTATGAAATGCTCGCGAACGCGTCGTTAACGAGCGCTGAACGCGCTCCAAATTGCTCGCATATGTTAGAAATGCACTAAACATACGCGAGTACAATAACAAAACGCGCTAGACGCCGACAATGCTGTTGATACATAATAATACTCAGCGTAATGGACGCGCATGTGACACGAAACAAATCAAGACCTACGTGACAAACAGCATGTATAGGATTTTCCTCGCAGTTATTTCCGTGATATGAGTGAAAAAAAAAACTCGGAATAATTATCCTCCGACGGCGTTTTACATTGAACAGCAAACACTGCTGTGAAATTTGAGCAAATAGCAATCGAAAACGTGTTTGTTTTTTTGCGTTGAAATATAAATCAAAATAAAATTACATTTTTTGGCATTGGAATTTGAAGATTGCTTTTTACACACTCAAATAATAACATTTTAAGCAAATATTTAAACTATACTAAAATATTTACAGGAAAAAAAATCACTGTCTCTTCACGTTGAGATGAAAAAACACAAACCAAACAAAAGATATAAAAGCAGTAGACACAAAGCCGCATGGGAAATTTTTTCTGGTTACCATTCACAACATTTCTTTTCTTTTTCTGCTTTTTTATAACAACTTACAGATCTCGTTTGCTGTGCGCCTGAAAAAACTTATCCCAAAACGAAGTGCGCCCCTTGATGCGCAGCACAGAGGTAGAAAGTGTGCGCGGTAGCGACGGGGGATGTTCAGCCGCGACAACGGGCTCCTCCGCTGACGGCGGCGAAGAGGAAGCCGCAGCCATCAGCAGCGAAGGGCTGGAGCAGTTGCCGACAGCCGCGCGTGATAATGACCCGCGATGCGAGCCGGTAGCAGCGGCGCGCGAGGTCGGCGACGGCGGCAGCGACGACCCGCCGCCACCGTCGTCGCTGTCGCGCTCCTGCTCGCCTCCACCGACGGCGGCCGTAGCCAGATTGTCACCAATCACAAATACCAAAACCGCAACTACTTATAGAAAGTTTATTCACCACCACGATTATTTTTACTCAGTTTAGATTTAAATATAAACTATTTTTATTTATATTTATATTTCTATTGGTAACTGTGGTTTATTCATGACGGTTTGTTGTCATGTACAGTCAGTGAAATGTTTGTTTTATTCTGTTTTATGGTAGAGACTATTGTTTATCAGGTTAGTTTATCGCGAGCCATCGTACTGCTCGGCTGGGCCGGGCTGGGCCGCCGCCCGAAACTCCTCGGCGGGGCTTTTCTATTAATAAATTAAGGCGAAAAATAAATTTCAAGGACGCGTTATGCGCTACGTCGTTGAACAATGATAACCGCAAGCTGCTTATTGTAATAACCATAACCATCATCAAATCATATTGTTTCTATTGCAAAATAAGCCATTAAATATACCAAACGTACCGTTAAACTCATAAAAATCTAATAAACCTCAACTAATTTTTATTCTAAACACTTTGTATATATGTAAATTGCAGTGTACTTTATTAAGACGTTTCCTCCTGTCAAAATGTTGTTCTACTTATTTTTACCTACAAAACCCCCTGTATATCTAATAGTGTGACAGTGTAATTGACTTCTGATTACATAATTACACGCATGCGAGAAAGGAAAATCTCATTAGATGGCGACTCCGGTTTCGCTAGAAACTAATTTGTGTCCAATTTCAGTTTGCTTTTTGTTTTCCTCGATTTTTCGTTGGACACCAGCGCCAAATGAGCAAATAATTCGTTGAATTTCTTATTAATCTGTTCAGTTATTGACGTTTCTCCAAATTCAATGCGCAAAACTTTCTGTAACTAATTTCCCAAAGGATTAAGCATTTTTCCGAATTATTAAAATTTCATTTCAATATTTTTCGCGACGCAAAAATCTCTGGACTCTTAAATATTTCAACGTTTCATTCATAACACGGAAAATATTTTTTTTAATAAAAACATTCCAGAGATATTATGCTTTACAGCATTCAGCAAGTCGGAATTCCTGCCATTGTCTGGTTGGGATGACAATAAAAAAATGAAACAAAAACAAAACGAAAAAACAATGTCTTTCTAATTAAGTTATCTAAAAAAGTTATCGAAGACGGAAACCAGATAAAAACGGTCTCGGAAACCGGACATAAAAGTCAATCTCTGTTGTTTCTATGATTTTCACGTTTATTTTATTTTATTTTTTGCACGTTTCTCGCGCTTATGACATTTGGGAAACATTTTCTTTTCGCACGTTGTGATAAAACCAGTAATTTCCGAAATGGGCACTCACAGAACCCCTATACTCATTTACTTTATCTAACACAAATCTTTCTAAGAATTTCGAAATCTTTTTTCTACTTTCTACATCGTAGAGTTATGAAACAATTCATTGTTCTGGCTGAATACTTGAAAATCTTCATTTCAAAGAAAACAAAACCTGAAGCATTCATTGTGACATTGTCACAAATATTCTATATGAAAGAAGGAAAAATGTTCATTGTTTTCGCGGTGGTTTCTATAGTCTAGAATAGAATCTAGAACTCTCAAGTTTTTTCTTGTTTTGCACTCTTGGGGAATAATTGAAGCACTCTCTAGCACTCTGCGTGATAATTAGAACATCATTGTAGTACTCTCCTGCTTTTTAGAAAATAAATTTTTATAAAGTTGCAAAAATTTTATAGAAAATTGAGGTAATTTGGTAATATTGATAGTTATTATGTTACACATCGAATTTCATCAGAAAGCGCACGCCTTGCGTCGAGTCAAGGCATAATAAATCCAATAAGCAAACATTATTATGTAACATTATCGTGAATGCGTCGAAACGGATTAAATATAGACGCGTAGACGGAAATACTCAGGATAATACTTATACTAAACACGATTTTGTTTCCAATTTAAAATTGCGCGATATTTTTATCGAAAATATATTTGAACAATAACCAAATAGATTTTACGTGTTTGTGATCGTAATCTAATACGTGCTCGCAAAGTTAACGAGGATATTTGATAGTTTTGCAGAATAAGTTAATTTGCAACTTGCTTCACAGCGCTCCAGGGCTCATCAATTCCAACCTCAAGTGAAACTGAAGCTCACATAAAGTTAGAGTTTAAGTCAACAAACTATATAGTTGAGAGTTGATTTACGATTCAATCCTAAGCAAACAATTTCCTTCAAAAATTAGTTTTGCGAAAAAGAAATAAAAAATAACGAAAATTTAACTCCAGCGGAAAGTTTTTCGCCGCGGATATTTTTTGAAGTTAAATATAGTTTTATTGATGTATCGGTAATTAAAGTTTGATTGACGTCATATTTTATAGATGTTTACATCTTGCGGAAAAACAATTTACGATTAAATTTTGAGTTCAACTCGTCCTTGAAATTTATTTTTCCATATTGATAGAAACCTTTGTAAATTTTAAATTCACTTCTTTTTTAGTAGAAAACACTGTGCTGATGTAATTTAGTGGTTTTACTTTGAGTAGTGTTGGAAAAAAGTTCAAAGTCCACGATTGTTATTTATATTCTCTCATTTTTCCAACACATTATCACCAGATAGTGATTTTCTCGCCGGCGGAACGCGACCAACGACCGACGCACCGTCACTGCCGGAACGGCCGGAGTGGAAAACGCGCCGCCTTTGCCGCTGCCGCCGGCACTACCCCCTCACCACCGCTCAGCGGTGCACCGGGGTGGCAGCAACGCGTAGGCAATACACCAGCGCTTCGGACGCGCAGGCATTCATCGTCATCCTCTCGAGTGTGCCGGCGGCAGGAGAGTGGGGCGGCTGGGGGGGCTCGTAGGGGATGGAAACGCAAATAGGGAAGCGCGCGCGCGGGCAAAACGAGCGCTTTCCACCTTGAGCAAATCAAACTACCCTTATGCACACACACCGTTCAGCGTTCAACGCGACACGCTCCAAGGGGCATATTACGTCATGCAAATAGATTTAGATTTATTAGAAATCTTCAAATAATAAAAATGAAGTTTTTTGCAATTCGCGTGAATTTCAAGAGTTTCAAGACAAAATATCGCACGCAACCAGAATATAAGTATAAAATTCATAATTTCCTGTGCCATTGAAAAGAGGATTCGTATTATTCAATTTTTTTGGTTTCCTTTGAATAAACTCAGTTTTAGAAGAATTGAATATATGCTCCAACGCAGAAGTAATTCGCTTTTAATAATGATAATATTGATGCGCTGTGTGCACCCTGACATTTCATCATTTTCATCATTTCTCGCTTTATCCTCGACTGCTATTTCATCCATTCGGCTTACATTTTGTATTCACGGCCGCAGAAGATGGAAATTTTTAATTTTAATCTCGCTGACATTTTGACATTTTTTTTGCTTCTTCTGCGTCTTCCTACTTTCATTCCATGAAAATCAGATTCCAAAATCGGATTAGTTAAATGATAAAACATTATTTTTGTGTTTTTATTCCTTTTGTAATACAGATTCAATTTATTGTGACAAATGGTCACCATTTGTGGTAAATTATTTTAGGAGAAAATTATTCTATGACGTAAATAATTTGTTAATATTAGAATATTACTAATGATATTAGTAACATTGTGCAATCAAAATAATAGTAATTTCAGGAAATGTGAATCATAGACTGACGTGTTTTTGGGACTTAATATTTTCCCTTTCGTAAGCTGAATATTATACATTCAGAATTTTCCACCTTCAACGTAAAGAATCAAAAGTTACACCGAAAAAGATAATCCTAAGAATTTCGAAACTCAAATTGCATTAATTATAACTTTCCGCGCAACAATTCGGTTTCTTTTCATCGTAGCTTGAGTTCGTCATCCCCAAACTTTTAATGCTGCTGTAAAGTTGTTTGCACTTGTCCAGGGAGTGATACAAAGTTGTGTGGAAATGTCTACAAACGCCTAAACTGTCAAAGTAACTTTTAAACGCATTCTGTAGAAAAAGGATAACATTTTCTGAGAAGCAAGTTTTTAAAAAAATTTCTACATTTTTGAGAAATTGTGATTCCATTCCAGTGAATTCTAGAATTATATATACTCCAGAACAAGAGCTTAACGAGTAGAGGTGGAGAATTGGACTAAAAGCCATTCGTCGATGAGCGTATTGATTTTGGAAACTTGTGTACAAGCACCGGGATGTTATTTGGAGATTGGGACTCGAGCGCGAGCATCAAAAGCTTTGCCGCAGACCTTCGGTCGGATGATAGTTGAGGTTGACTATTGTGCGTCAACCATTCGGATTGTCGATTAGTATCTCTAATTAGTTGATATCTCGTTAGGAGCGAGCATTGGAACTGCATTTTTTTCAAAGAATATCACGTTCAAATATCTCATTGTATACCTACTATAAAATATTAAAAATACAAAGTGAAAAGTTTGTGAAAAACATCAAACAAAGTGCAGGTGAAAACAGAAAAAAATACAAAAAAGCTTCAAAGCTCCAGCAGGACACAGAAAAGAATAGATTGAACACAGTAGAGTTGTGTAAGAGGAAAAAATAGTTGAAAGTTAAAAGAGAGGAAAAAGTTTCTGAAATAATTTAATGAAAAAATTCATTGTTCTTTTTTTTCCTTCTTTAACATGGTTGTTAACACAACATTCCCTTGAGCAATCCGATTATTTTCTGTTAATTCTTTGCTGAATTTCTACGTCACTAATTTCTACGTAGTTATATACTGCTATTTTGTTGTAGAAACAAAACACAAATGATTAACTCAAAAACCAAACAACAAAACCAACGTTAATCAAAACGTTAAAAAAATTATTGTTATCATAAAGTACATACGATCGTTCCAAAACGGTTTCTGACTCCTTGAATCTGTAAAAATATCCAATGATGCACAATAAGTACGAGTACGTTGGCATACGCATTTTTCATCATATCAATATCACATCATATTATTACAAATCATATCATATCAAATTACTATGCCCAGGCTGCGTGAAAATCATATCGATATCATCCCAAAATGACATGGATCCATATAGGAGGTATCACATTTATATAAATATGAAGGGCATTACAATACACACATCTACATACAATCATACTGGAACATACAGACATTACACATATATCCATGTTGTATATGTGTTTGAATTTGTTGTATGTTGTATGGAATATGCGTGTCTTGTGGTTTCAATCAGCTAATATCTAATTGCTCTAGGTTCTATGGATTATTTTTCTATATATTGTATATTTCGTGTGTGAAAAAAAAAATTTGATGAAAATAATAATAAAAAAAATGAAATATCTCAAGAACTATTAGAGATAAAGTTATGATTCTTTGAGGTATAGATTCTAATGTAAATTTCTGATGGAAATGTTTAAAAAATAACTAAATAAAATTAATTTAATAATAATGAAAGTAAAATTTTGCCAAAACTATTAAATTGGTCTCAAATATTTGATAAAAATGTGTTATCAATAAATTCCTTGAATTACTTTATTAAAAAATCAATTTTGAATCAATTATTGAAAAAATATTTAGTTTATAAATCGAAATAATTGAGTTTTTCACTGAGTAATTTACTACTAAAACCAAAAAAGTAATTTTAACATTAACTTTATTTCACACACAATTATACAATATATCCTAAAAAGCTATCTGTCTACATATCAGCTCTAATTCTAATCAGCACTTGTCCAAAGCATTTAATTTATTTCCCGCATTTTGAGGGTGACTTAGTGTGACAAAGGTTGATTATGGATGGGTGCTATTTTCTATTTTCGGTTAGTGGCTACAACAAACCGCGTCGGTTGACAATGAGGGGCGGTTAATATGTGCGCAGGTATTTTTAGCTCACGTCAAAACGCCTTCAAATTGATTCAACTGCCTAATGAGTAGCGTGTGTACGTTGATGTGCGTAGATATTCATGTTGTTGTCAGTTGAAAACAACAATAACACCAACAGAAAATAGAAGCAAACATAAAAATAACTCGCGGTTATAAATATAATGCGCCTGGCTTTGCTTCTCATGAATTCTTGTATGAATATATAGTATAAAAAGACAACTCGGGGTCGTTACGATTATGATGTTATCATCATCATCATCATGAATTTCATGATGTGGAGGAGATAAACTGCAAGAAACTGCAGTGGGCGTAATGTGACGCCGCTGCCGTCGACGAGAGAAGGTTGACGTTGAAACAGCTTTGTCATCGACCGACAGCCGCAGTCATTTGTCGCCATCCTGTCTGGCGGCGGCGGCGTGATAAAAGCACGCCGGGGTTGCTCATCGATTAAGCGTCCCGGGAAAGGAAGTATTAAAGCTTTGGATTCAACTTTTATTGCATTCAGAATATGTTTTTTCAGAATAATTTTAGATTGAATCATGAATTTAATATTAAACTATTTTATTACGAATTTAAGTTTTATACCTGTAATTAATAAATAATTTCTTATCTGATAATGTCATTAGGTAATAAACTAATAAAATTTCAACATAAACTAAACTAATCTATTCCTGTAATATGAATTTAAAGATATGAAGTGTAAATATACTAATTATTGATAAATGATAGTGATATGTACTTGGAAAACTCATAAAACTCATACAAAAAGAGCGCCGCATCTTTTTATATCCCCTGAGGTCAGATTGTCGAGTCTGGCGACCCGATGTCGCTATTGATTTTTCACATTTTCCGCGCTTCACGTGACTAACCGGGCCTACGTGCCGCTTTCCTCGTTTTCCGCCGATAAACCAAACGCTACGCATAGGTCCACCTGGCGTTGAGCGGCGAAAGCTCAAAATACGCATTTTCCGCGATAAACTCCCGAATTTTCCGCGTGCTCATACTACGTAATCGTCAGATGGCGCGATCGCGCAGTGTATGCTAAAGTATGTACAGAAAAAAAGGAAACTGTTTTCGATATTAAAAATATTTAATATTTTAATATCTTAAATTTGATTGAGTGAAGTATGAGATCGTCTGGATGTGGGTTTAATGCTGACCATGCTCGACATGCACTACTTGCAATGGAGAACAAACATGCAAAGTATACAACTAAAGTTTTAGACGAGTGATTAATCACTGATATCATCATGATTGTATATGCACACGGAATATTCATATTCACGTTTGGGAATTTTACCAAAACAAGTCAACGACTTTACACGTGGACAACTTTAAAAGCTGTTGACTTATTTTTCAAGATTGATTCAAGATAGATAGATATGAGAAATAGTTGAAAGTTTTTCGAAACTTTTCGCTTACCTTTCGCTCGCAATGGAAGAGTTGCGCGACATCGATTTCGGAGACATCTCAAAGTCGCTGTCGGACCGATAGAGGAAGCTCTCGCGTCGCTGCGGTAAATTCTGGAGCACCAGACCAGCAGACGGCGAGGCCGCCCCGTCCAGCGGGCTACGGCCGGGACTGGCGCCATTTTCCACATCAAAACTACAAAAAACACAAGAGAAATACGTTAGTATAATCAATATAAACAAGAAAGAAAAACATGAAAAATTACACGTAATATTCGTACAAATATTTATCCACCTTACATTGCTTTCAATCGAATTCGATCGACGTGTTTCCTCGGTATGAAATCAGAGTTACGTCGACCGATAACCAAATACCGAACTTGCACCGACATTTCAGTCTTCATCGAGGAATCGTGATTGTTTGCTTCTAGTACGCCAATTTTGATATTGCAATTAACTGCGGGCGCTGGAATGTTTGAATATTGCGATAGTTTGAATTGAAATGCTCGAAATTCGGCGGACTGTCGAAACTCGCCAGACTCACGCGCCGAATTCGAGACCCACGTTCGCGCTATCACAAATCGTTTATCTCTTTATTTGCTTGATAAATATTATGCACGCCGTTTGCGCACCACACACACGCCGCCGCCAGCAACGTGTCAAACACAAAACTTTGGTTTTCCTTTCGTTTTTGAATTACAAAACAATATGCGCATAAATTAAATTTAAAAAAAATTAATTTTTGAGTTTAAACCAGACTTATGATAAGAATTAATTTGTAGAGATTTACGAAACACACACAAAAAAAATTAACATGAGTGATAAAAATACAAGAGGTATAATTGCGCTGCGTTATCATTTACTGCACATGTGTTATCATCTCCTTGTATATTATATAATTTATGAACAAAATGTTTTTTGCGTTTTACACTTGAGTGGATTATGTGAATTATCGTGTCCCTTCGGTAGTAATACCTGCCAGTCGTCCGCCGGCGATCATACGTCAGCGGAAACCGCCTGGTATGCCGGCGCACTTGTGATGACCTCGCTGAAGACCTTCGCCGTCTGGCGATGATCTCCGAATGCCGACGCGAGGACTCCGACGCTGATTGAAAAGAAGTGCGTGAGTCGCTCGAGTCGACCTCGTGCTCTGGTATCGCTTCTGAGTCCCTTCTCGACATGTCCGAAGACCACAACGAGGTAACCGATGCACGTGAGTCCATCGAACGTTGTCCGATGATTTCGTAGCGGCGACTGCTCGTTGAATACGAAGAGAGTGATGTCACCGAGTGGCGACTCTCGGACGCGCCGCCATACTCCACCGAAGAGTCTCGCGAGTAGGAGTATCGTGAAGGCCCCGAATGGCCCGAGTATGAATACCTCGTGACCGATGACAGTTCGCTTGGATGCTCCGCATCGAGATCCAAGTCTGGTGAATGTGAATTGGAGTTGGTTAAACCCTCCTGTGCTTCGGGATCTACATCCGCATCGGGGTCCGGTTCTGGTGACGGTGTTAATGAGCTGAGAGTGGGTATGATTGAAATGGTGGAGGACTCGTCTTCGATGTGATGACGATGGAAAGGATCTTGATGTTGATGATGATGATGGTGGTGGTGTTTGCGGTGTAAGGATGTGGTGGTGGTTGGCTTGGGGGAAGCGGGGGTGTAACGTAGGCCGCGTATGAGGGACCATAGCCAGAACAATATCGTTATCATTGTTCGACGATGGCGGCGCGCCGACGATGATGCATTATCGGGTCACAACGCCTGGTGTGGATGTTTTCACTCGCGCCCGCCGCGACGAGCAACCAGTGCTTGTGCTATTGATCGGCGGTGGCGGCGGCGGCGGCTACCGGGGCACCTCAGCGTCTCATCCGCGATCACAATCACTCCACACTCACGGCCAGCTGATTCGTGGAAGCCGTGGCCGGACTTTACTGTCATACAATCACTGCACTTTGCACCATTGCGCACTTGAACCGTCTCCTAACCCATAAAACCATCAACATTTGATAGGTTATAGGTTATGTTATTCACATGCCCGCCGCGTAGTGCTCGTGCCTGTGGTGGAGCTGGTGTTTTCTTGCGTCTTTGGAGGCGGCGCAGGAAGAAATCGTAAACACTGGTCGCGCGCCACATGCATCACGTGATACAAATGTTTAATGTGTACCCGATGACTTGCGCACACACGGCGTGGAGGCGGGCGGGCGCCTGCAAACGGCGCGGCGCGTTTTGTTGCTTTCTCGCGATTAAATGTCAGCGTCGGCGGCGGCAGACAACGCGGGATTCTCGCCGTCGCCGCCGTGTGCGTTCGGCGTGCGTGACTCGGCTACTCGGCCGCCGCCGTCAGTTCTGGGGGCGGCGCGCGCACCTTTCACCCACATTCACCAACGGCCCAGTACCATTAAATCCGCCAAAAGTAACACTGAACTACTAAACTATTAAATAAATTACATTTTATACTCATAGAAACTTTTTGTAGAATGAATTTTAGTATAATTGATATTAAATTTTGATAATTATTGAAAGCTCAATGTAATCTGGGCCAAACTATGTTTACATATTGTGTGCACAATGTGCGCGTCAACTGTTGGTCGACCTTGGCGGCGGTGGCGGTGACGGCCCCCTATGGTGGCAGCATTTCGCGGAATCGACAATTTTCATCGTTCGTCCGGCAGACGAGCGTAACGATAGTCGATTCGAGTCGCCGCGCCACCGCCTCCATCGTTACCACCGCCAATGCGCAAGTTCCAGATACCAATTTTGCTTATTCATCAATAATCACAATCAAAATCAAACTTATTAAATTAAAATTTCCAACTTTGCACAATCCAACCAAATTTTATACGCGTAGAAGTGATTCTGCGTTAATAAAAATTCCAGCACTAATACGATAAAAGTCAATCCCTGGTCTAGAGAATTTTTTGTGCCAAGGGTAGTTTTTACGTCGTCTCGTCGACGATGCAATAAGCTTCAATTAAGCTTTCAATTCGAGTGCGCGTTTGAAGGGTCTTCTCGTTTCGTGTCACTGGAGCGAGATTAAATAGAAACATATTTTCGTCGTTTTTTGGCTGTCGTAATTACAAAATTCTTAAATTCCTCAAGCGTTTAACAAAAAGCGTGTCTCGCATGCGGCAAATTAAGGGCGTGTTTTCAATTCACGTTGCGAGACATTGCCATTTGCATAAAGCAATTATCAAGTTTAAAGATCTCTTTCACTCCCGCGGACTTTTTTCCCTATGCAACAAAGAGCAATATCACCTTACGAGTAAAAAACGAAATTTATTAGCTTATGACGTCATAGTTTTCCATTTCGTGTTTACCGCACATTTCCATGACTTGTTTTTCCTTTCAACTTTTTCCCCCTTTTTGGAATTTACTTTGTAAAACTAGCAGGAAACTAGAAGGAAACAAAAAACGCTTTGTGTTCGGCGAGGCAATAAAGATTTGCCAAACGCGACTGCAAGTCTAGCGCTTTCCGAGCTTTTCCGAGATTATACATTTTTACAACCTACACACACACACACATACATACACAATGCAAAACTAATGAAGTCGCGCGAGCTGGAAGGAAAACGAAACGATGATAAGTCGTCTTCGTATGTGCTGGCGGCGGCGGCAGTGGAGGTGGCGCGATGACGTCAAACGGCGGCGCACATCGACGTCATTCGCTCGCTCTCTCGACCTGCTTTTCCCTCTTACCCCCGCGGAGCCGCCGCTGCCATCAACTCGAAAGCACACAGAGCGTAAAAGTACTGGAAACGTTGAGATGGTCTAATTATACAGGGTGTTTGAAATTTAACAAAACAAAATCTAATTTTTTTTCAAACTTATTTAAATTTTGTTTGCATTCGAAACACAGTGTATAATTTAGGCAAAGAAAAAATTAATGATAACGAGTCCCTTTGTAGTTTTGTGAAAGTGAGTCCAAGCGTAAAACAAACTCGCTCGAGAGCTGCTTTGCGAGCTTCTGAAGCTCTCAGCGCGAAACCTTCAAAAGCATCAAAACATAAAATGGAAAATAGAAATGGATATGCAGACTGGCAGAGGGTAAGAGGTTCATTTCCCAACCCAAGCGCACAAAATTAACGAACATCCTCTACGCGCACCCAACATCTTCAAATTTCCTCTCACATACACACATGAAATGAAAATATTACCAACGCAACACAGGAAATCGTCAATAATGTGAATTTTTCACATCCGTTGGTACAAAATAATTTAAATGTATATTGTGGAGGCGCCGGTCTGCTACGAGTACTATACGAAGTCAATCAATATTATTTTATTCTCTAGCGAGAATATATTTTGATATAAATCTCACCGTGATGGATGAACTCTGAGAATGCCGGGTCCGCACGGACAGCAGGTGGCGTGTATACCGCCGCCGCCCGGCGGCCGCTTACGCTTCTTCCTCGTACAAAAATCTTGCCCCATCTGCGGCTGATCTTGCAGCTGGTGCTTGGCGTTGTTGTTATTGTTGTGCTTCGGTTTCGATTTTCGTTTCGATTTCGCAAACTTAAATTTGGCCGTGCTGGCCCACCAATCGCCGACAAAGTTCCTCGTTAGTCAGGACCTCGTCAACCAGGGCCGCGTCGCGTGCCACGGCGTGCCAACAACGCCATTGCCGCCCCCGGAGCAGACAAGCAGAAGCAGATGCATCACTTGGCAATCAAACGTGCTGCCATTTGATGCCACCTCGCGCGTTATGCACACGAGACGGAAAACGAGAAAAGTGCACTAATCAACTCAATTCGTCCTTGAACGCGGGCAATCGTCAACACGTGTCAGGTTACAATGTTATAATCGTACAATGCACAGACACTACGCACTGTTTACACCAATTGATTTAGGAAATAATTCGGTTTAGATATCTAGACGAATTTCGAATGCAATTTGCCGGAACCAAGTGAAAATCGCCACACGATCAGATGTTGTCTGGCGCGCGTTATCGCACAATAATAAAGCATCCCCGCCGCTAACGCAGCGGCCGGCGCGACAGATACGCCCTCAGCGGATATAACCCCAAATATCCCAGCAGCCGGCAGGAGCACAAGGCGGCCATCTTGGCGCGTCCGCCACGCACTCGCAATCAACAACGCCAGCGAGCGCGCAGTCACGGGACGCCCGCAGGAACGACGTCACTACTACCCTAGTTTACGCGTCCTGAATTCACCCTTCACGCTTCCACACGCTCCCGCGCACCCTGCGCTATTTCAACGTGTTTTATGTTGTGCAGTCGGTCAACGACTAAAATTCACACCAATAAAACAAGAAAAAATACGACGGTGCAACAAATAAGCAGAACACGATAAGCCGTAAATTTCACCCTGCAGCCGCCCCCGTAAAACATTTAATTTTATGTTGCGCTGAACTTTATTTGCGTCTTCGTAAATAGCACGCAAAACACGCGCCTGATTTGCTTCAAGCCTTCAACTTTTCTTCTTTAGTAATTGCTTATTAATTATGCATGCAGTATGCGTGCAGCGCGCGGTAATTATAAATAGCAACGTGTATTATCGCGCGATGTATCCCGCTGAACTTTTTACAGCAGCAATATTTTTGAACTTGATACATGCAGCGCCATCTCGAAGTGGCGTATGGTAGCAACCAATAACTAGCTACTGCTGCTACTTAGTGCATTCCATGCTACTACAGGTGGCGCGAGGTTGCTCAGTTGCTGCAAGAAACAATTTTCCATAAAATTAAATTCAAATTAATATTTCGCGTTGGCCGTGTACGGAATGCAATTATTGTAATTAAAACAAAATAAACAAACCCTCATGAAAATGGACGATGCTCAGAGAATTGAAAATACAAGTGCGATCAACGGACAAAAAAGCTCATGAATTAAATATTTTAATGGAAAGCAACTTGAAAATGCTAAAAATGTAAAAACAATCAACGGCAAACAGGAGAAAGCTTTTAAAATTGTTTTGCAACGGGCACGAGATCAAACAATAATTGAAATTATAATTCTTAGACAATTATTTGGAAAATAAACAGATAGAACATTTAAATCGAGAATAACATTTTATGTTTTTTACATTAATCGTCGTGTTGCATGACGTATTTGTGTCGATGTGGGGCGTTTTTATGATCATCTCGCTGATGTGGTAAGGACGTTTTAATACGTTTACGCGTTTTACTTTTTCCTGCGTATCTGTCGCAATTTCCTCTCTTTCTGAGGTTTGCTACACAACTCGTTGGTGCGTTTTACGTCAAAGCTGCAATCTCGACTTAAAGAGCTAATTACACAGGGGACATTGACGGTAAGATTTTTCTTACAATTTTACCATTTCTAAAGGTTTCTGCTGAGATTTTATATTACATCAAGTGAAAAGACATAAATCTCAAGAGATACTGTTAAAATGTTAATTGTTTTTTATGACATAATAAAGAAGGCCAATTTTAGACCATAATAAAATTGATGTTTGCAAATATTATGAAATAACAACTATTTAGATACCAAAAATTTAAAGGTACAAATTTTTGCAATATAAATTCCTTTATAACTCTTGGAATTAAAACCATTATAAATCGAATGAAGTGTCATTCAAATAGAAATTTATGGGAGATTAATTCAACTCAAACGGAAATTACAAATTCCTAGTAGTTTCCCTAAGGCAGGCACAAAAGTTAAACTTAGTTACAAAACCTTAATAGAGGTTAAATTACCAGAATTCAAGTTCAATAAAATAAAAACCCTAAATATAGAAAATAACCGGAAAACTAATATAAAATAGAAACAAATCTGTTCATCGTATGGCAATTCAATCGTCAAAATCGAATAAACAACAAACTCTCAATCCTCGATTGCAAACGTGCAGACCATGAGGGACATGATAAATTGCTTATATTGCAAGTGGTCTGCAGACGGCGGCTAATGACGAGCACTTGTTTCAAGCAGTGAATTGCGGAATTGATCCAGACCGATCGGAATCGACGTTAACACAATCGAACAATTCGACAATTCGAATTCCCATGACTCATCTATTCAACATTCAACCGCATCATGTAAAATCTGTCCGAAACAAGTTTATTTTACTAAATATTCTAAATGCACTAAACTATTTTCCCAAAAATAAAATAAAACTGACTGTACGCTGAGTCAATGTGTTTGATGTTCTGATATCGCTTCCATTTTAAGTTGTTTGATATACTTTTATATTTTTAATGTTATTTCGAGTCCCACGAGCGCTACCAACGGCTAACCTCAACGTAAATATATCTCCGGCGTGCACGTGAAGGCCCTGAACGACCTGCGAAAACCAGCATTGACGCGCAAAGCTAAAGTAAGAAAGAAAAAGCGGCGCTGCTCATAGTCGAGCGCGAGTTTCCTCGGTGCGCTTGTAAAAACATATATTTTCATGTTTTCCCAACTCGCCATTTCGACATACATCCATTATATTCCACATCAACTCTCGTACACATTCGAAAACTAGAAATACTTGGCTCAAAGGAATCTGGCTGTGAGTCAGCGTGACTTGGCATGCACTCCGGCCAGGCGGCGAAGCAAGGACTCCGATAAATCAACGAAACATTTTAAAATTAAAATGGCGTCACTACTTATTCAGTAGGCGCAGCAATGAAATAAAATTCTAACCTAAAATATTTCATTCTTAGGGTAACTTATATACAAACGCAGGTTCTTACGAAGGGACACTTCGCTATTAATTATTCATACACTTTCCAACATCCCAAAACGCACCGCAACGGAAAAGCACATCGTTAATTAATCATGCGTTGTATCAACATTTGCACTTAGCGTGCAGGACGGGCGCACAAAGCGTTTTGTTCCTTTTGCAAATGATCGAAACCCTCATGCAGCCGTTTGAATTTTCATACTCTCATCTCGCATGCACAACTCAAACTCAAACACTGACGACGTATATGAGTACAACCTAGAGACGATGAACTCAGGCGGGTAGTGTTAAGCAGATTAAGTTACTTGGCGAGTTAGAGGTTATGTGCAGTGCACTGAGCACGTCTAAATTTAGTTTAATAAAGATTAACAGTGTCAAATCTAATAAAATCAATGAAATGCCAAGAAATTAATTACCGCGATGTTTTTTTGAGTTCTGTTCATTAACAAGTTCATTCAGTTTGTAGTACTGGATATAATTATAAGTTTGTGCAATTAGGATTCAAAACTTTGCTTCTAATTTAGTACCACCTACACAAACACGCCAGTTTGCACTAAACAAACACATACTAACTACTAAACAACTGAACTGATAATTATTTCATGTTATTTTAGCATTGAGGAGTATATTATATGCAGTATATGTAAACAAAATACTATATTTTATTCACGATTTCTAATATCTTATATAAATGGTAAAATAGGTATAAAGTCGTTAAATTATAAAATGAATATTTATAAGGTGTATAAAACTAGCCGCCATCTTGGAAACTTTATCAAACTGCCATATTTCTCATAAGGAAATCTTAAATAACTTTTCATTATAACAGCAAAGCTTAATAAAGCCCTTCATAAACTTTTGGACTTTGCACTTTATTAGTGCGTACTTTCAGCGCGTGACCAAACTACGAGCACTTTGCTCGTTTCGCAGCGAAAACGAGCCCCTTGTACCTTGCTACAAGCACCCAAAGATGATACAATTAGTCGCATTAATTGCTAGACTTATTAGTGTCGCCATAGCGACTGATAATACCCTCGTTCTAATAAAATGTCCAGATGATTTATTTTATGATAGGCAACCAGTAATACTCCCACGTCTAACATAAAGTATAAATTACATTTACACAACCTACTTTCAATTATATCCTCTAATCAAAATTTTTAATCTATTGTGGTTAGGATATGTGGTTAAAGTAGAAATATGCATATACTCGTATCTAGCAAGAAAAAACAGAGCAATGTATGCAGGTATATAGATAGGAAGTGAAATTGCTTCCGCGCGCACAGGCGAACATGCAATGCGCTCGTTGCCGTCGTGTTCAATCATACCATCAACCCGAGCAACCCCCGACAAACGTCCCAGACCTTCAGGGTCGATCTAGGGTCTGAGTCAGAACCTATAGTCGCTAAAGATAGGTGGATGTAATGGTAGTTCAGGGCCGTGTAAATATAAGCAAAAATTTCAAATATACAAAAGTACGAAATGTGATGTTAAACACACGAAAACGAAAATGTCAAGAACACGAGAATTTTCCGCTTGATCGAATGCGTTGGAGGTGTTTCTATGGGTCATCAAACAAAATCACAAAAATCTATAATAATATAAATAAAATAAAATAAATGATGGAAGAGTGTAGTAAATTATATAGGAAAAAATAGTCAAGGATATTTTTTATATAATATTTAACCTAGTTTTATATTGACAATTCTTTGTTTCTGATTTATACTAAAAATCAAATCTTACTAAAACTTTGATGGCATGTTTATCGGTGTATGCTTGGGCTGTGCATGTTTACATAATCGATGAAAGTGGATGGGAAACCGTGTGCTTCTCATCAAATATGAACGTCAATACACTACAATGGGTTATTTAATGCGGGGACATTTTTCGACCCGTCACATTTTCACTATGAAGCAATAAAGAGAAAAAAAACTATGTACTATAGAAAATTAAGCAATCTCGATAATCAGTTTTGTATTGATTTAACAATTTATTACTAGATGGCGTCGTTTGACGTCATTAACCTAACCTAACCCTATTTATAAATATGCGCAGTTTATAAATGCATAATATTCCATTCAAAAGTACTTCGCAGTTGGTCTTTGGTCCTTGCGTCCTTCAAAGCGTGCGTCCTAGATTATAAAGCATGTGCGCGTGTTTTGTGCAGGCAAAGCACGCATAAAAATCGGAATGTGCGACGCTGTGACGCGGTGGTAGCTTGCGTATCAAAACGAGATTTGTCAGCTGCGGCGGATGGGCTTATTTTTTGATTTATTGAATATCTAACCCCAAACACGACAAGATGGAAAGAAGACTACCAAGTGGATTATGCATTCGTAAATTTATTCTGGATTTACTCAAAGAAATGGTTGCACATGGAAACGAAACGGATGGAAATCCATAATCTAATCAAAAATTTCGAAAATTTATTTCATCGTAATACGTTTTTTTTCGAATTATAAATCCAGCCAGGATTTCTTTTGCATGAATGTGAATGAAACTCAAGATGAAAGCATCTCGTGCACTTATATTCAAAGATATCCATAACTCAGACTTGTCACTGTGTATTTCTGCGAATATTTTTGTTATCAAAGAATTTCACACTTCAAACAACAACTCTGGTTGCATGACAACTCTCACATGCAGGTAAATAACATGTTATACAATACAAATATAGTTTGAGTTGAATATTTACACAGAATTTACCTTAAAATTGAAGTTTTGGTATTTTTACTAAATAAACATATTATTTTCTTTGCCTTTATCTCATTTTCTAATAAAACAAAAATTTCGAATCGTTATACGATCAAATAAACCAGCAATTCAAACGAAATAGATGTTGTAAAATGAACCCGAGCACCAGGATCCAGGTGAAAACACAAGATACACACACGCATTCATATCGATCGAGATGCGAAATTGCGAATTAAATTACACTAGGAGATAAACAATACGCAGAGAGAAATGCGAGCCCCAGCGCTGTGAAAATTCAATAAACAGAATAGAACAGAACAGAAAGCGGTAAACATACATTTGCGACGAATGTTCACGCGAATCATACGCATACAAACAGTAATAAAAACAAACCGGAATAATAACAACAATAATGGTAGAAATAATGACAGTAATAATAGTTTATGCCATAAATAAAATGATAAATAAAAATATTTAAAAAAAAGACATGATAATAAATAAACTAACGCCTCAACAATTAATATTCATATGTCTAAATTGTTTTCCATTAGTTTTATTCAATAATTTTCGACGATGAAATGTGTTACGTTGTGTGCGCGTGAAAAATCATTAATTTCATCGCATGATTTCGAACCG
Organism: Dalotia coriaria; assembly: GCF_025399875.1. Taxonomy (NCBI): domain Eukaryota; kingdom Metazoa; phylum Arthropoda; class Insecta; order Coleoptera; family Staphylinidae; genus Dalotia; species Dalotia coriaria. Next base: position 11,232,419 of record NW_027045445.1, read on the forward strand.
TTTTATTTTTCACGCTCTCTGCGTTCACCACGCCCCGATTGTGTTTCATTTAGCCTAAAATACCCGCAATTGCGTATTATAATTATAATATTTTAATGTAAGCAACCAATTATACACGCAATTAATAATAGCCGTGAATTTAACGAAATGAATTGTTTTTTCGCGTGCTTTTCCAATAAATTATACGTATTGACAAAACTAAATGCGGATATAAACTGGTACAGTTATATTTTGTTCGTATATTGGAATTGACGGTGCGAGCGTTGAGATTACAATAAAATAACCGGTAATTACACGCCAACCACCAGCCGATAACGGCACGTAATTACCGTCGTTTCGGCAGCGCTGGTGTTTTATCGGCCGCGTGCGGTTTTATCACCTCTTTAATCGGTCTTCGGTATCACCGTTGCAGTCGAACATGGCCGCCGACAGCAGTGTAATTGTTTTATTTATAGCCGGAACTAAATTATTATCAGTAAATCATTGCCTTTATTAATTTCGATTAGTAAATGCGTCAAATATCAAATATCAAAGTATGCAACCAGATACACCGCGCTGGTAATAAAAGTGCCGATTGCATTTCATGGCTTTTGTTCAATGTGTTCAATGTCATTCTGTTTGAAGAAGTGTAAATATTGGCATACAAAGATGGCGCGCCGTTCAAAGGGCCACGGCACGTCAAAGGGAAATTTCATTTAAATGCAATAGAAATGCATTTTGACAAAAGAAACGCTTGAAATTTGCATTTTACGGAAATATTAAACTAGTATTTCCTCCTCTAAAACAAGGTGAAGCGAGTAAAATCCGATCTGACGTTGTGTTCGTCCTTCGTCCTTTCGTTGAAAGCCTCCAGCTTACAGTAAGCTCCCTTAAATCACGCCGTTTTATGCAAACCTCACGCATCGTAAAAGTTGCCACGACGAAACAAGTCGAAAACGTGCTCGAGACGTACTCAGAACTAAACTCCGCCGGAGGCACATCATGCGCAACAAATCTTGCGCTAATACAATACCAAAACGAAAAATTATTTATATACCTTATTAAATTTTAATTAATTTTCTTTGTTGCAACGTTGGAACACTCATCATGTATTTATATATACGACAAAAACCTCTCGAAGAAAAAAACTTACAAGAGATTACCCTTCAGAAAACTTTCAGGTTATAATATAACAACATAACCTCTTGAGATTTAAGTGGATACTTATAAAGTTTTGCGACTTATAACATTTAACGTAAATTGTTTGTTCAACAATATGAAAAAACTTACTCAAATCCTTCACTAAAGACTTCACTGATATCCGAATCGCTCCTTGGTAAGACCAACCGCGGTAACATAACCTTCCTCCTCCTCTGTTTGATCCCCTGCATACTCATATGCATAAAATCAGGCCCTCGCAATGGCGAATGCGGTGATAAAATGGTCAACTTTCTATCTCCGGGACTCAAACTCAAATATCCAGCTGGAGGTGGTAGACTTAGATGTGAAGGGACATGTACTCTTCCAGACCACAAGCCTCGTCTTCGTTCAGCAGTTATACTATCCTCTGACCCCATTAACATCATACCTCCATCACCACTTACCGCATGTCGCTTTAAACGTGCTTCTCTTTCTAAGTAATCCAAACTCTTAGATTCTACACTTTCGGTGGACATCATCCGACGCACATCTCCAGTTGAAAGAAAACTCCTTGTAGTAGTGGTGGTCCTTAAAGATTCCATACTGCGTGCTGATTCTGTACGAATACCCACCGTGGACAAAAACTGCCCTTTATGGGGTTCATACTCTTCCTGGGAGGAACTAGAGTGTGGGGATTTGCTAAGGATGGAGTAATGCGGTGACACCCGCGTGGAGGTAGACTCTTCCGATTCCATTGAGTCACCACTCGCTTGATGCGTCACGATTTGACATTGTGGTTGGACCGAATGCACATGTGCCGATTGCTCCTCATCGTGTTGGACCACCGTTGAGGAGGAGGAAGTACGTGAGACTGAGACGTTGTGCTGAGTGAGGGTTACCGTCGAGGAGGTCTTCGACAACGAGGTAGTGGTCTCGTCATCGTCGTCTTCCATCGCAGGCAGATGGTGGCAATGATGGAGCCAATCGTCTACACAAACGCGGAAAACATCAGCACTAATCTTGGACCGAGTCCAAATCATAGACAGCGAACAATGTTGCCATAGAATCTTATCATCTCTCTCATAATCAATAAACGACCCGCACAACAATGTGCATATTCCCACGAGGGTGCGGATAAGAGAACGGGATGATTGCAAATGAATTGGTGAATGATGGCGGCGATTTACTTCCGGGACAGGCACCGGATGTGACGGAACACGAACTGTTCGAAGCCATTTAGGACGATTTGCCTCGATTACATCCGATTTGGGAAAGGGGTTAAAGATAATTCGTTTTATCCTAATCGAAGATGATTATTTTTTTGAATAGACGAATTATTTCCGTTTACTAAAATATAACTTATTGATGTAATCAAAATTCTAGATTATCCCTCATCCCTTACTCCGTTGGCTATCAGCCGCCATATTGAAGTGCAATCATAGCCGACATACTGCATTGCAATGTTCCTATAATCTAATGTATATTGAGATCCACGTCGACGCTCTGGGATTCTGGAATTGGGTACGGCTAATGGTGAAATTGGAAGATTACGCGTGTCACGCAGTTTACACGTGCGAAACGTGCACGTATCGCTAATTAATTCATGGTATCATTCGCATACGAAATAAACAGACTTCATTAGGTGCCGCCGACGCGCTTCTAGAATTAATTACGGCAACAAACATTAATTAACCAACTGAGAATAATAAAAATATAAAAATAATTAAATAAGTCTAAATTTAGCAATTCGTGGAAATTTGAATATTTACTACAACAGATAAATTGATGCAGTGTGATAACGTTGTATTCCCATCTCGATTAGCGCCGCTTTGTGGAGTGTAATTAATTTCGTATCAAGCTTGTACCCTTGTATCCTTTTATCCGTTATCAGGGTATTGATTTTCACGTGACATTTAAACTATTCTCAACGCCCACTTGTACGCTAAAAAGTTTTTCATTTTACACGTCTGGGCGGTAATAATATTTTACGGTCCTGAAACCAATTTTATCTCTACGTTATCCAATGCTAAAATATAAAATATGTATTTAATAACCGCTCACACTTCTCGTTCACTTCAATTTTCTTATCCTCTATCATCCGGGGTTATCTATACTCTTAGTTGTCTGGTCACATTCAGGCTTTTGCCTGTTATAGGTGTATACAAACTTTAATATCTTCTCGAATATTTTCCAGCGTATTTCTCGGTTGTTTCGAGCGTCAAAACGATCAACTTGAGCTGATAGCCTGCGACGTTGCACTCTCGAGCGCAAAATAGCGAGAGCGGAAGGATTTTCGACTCATATTGCGCATAATATAGGGCTGCAAACTTCGCCCACTCACAACAAGCTTTAACAGCGAGAAAAGTTCGTAAAACGTAACAGGAAAACGTGTTCCTAACGATGACCATAAAAGTATTATATTTTCAAACATAAAATATTTTAGGTTTGTTGATTTTTGCTCAACAAATCAATAAAATTTCTAATTTCTAACAATTAAAAATTAACACAACCATGATAGTGGCTCTTAATCCCCAATAATCAATGATTAATATTTGCTTTAGTGGAACTCATGCAATCTACATAATGATAATTGGTAGTTCGAAAACTATAGTAAATAATTGCCACCTCGTGTAATTAATATCGTCACACCGGCATACGCAAACAGTTTCTAAATTATTGCCCAGGAGAAACACGTCGAATATTGTTGAATTCAACAAACTCACTAAATCCACATCAGCAGAGTGTTTACGAACGCGGGGGAAAACAACGGCTCAACCGAGGTAGCAAGTACTCTCATCCAATGCAATGCCGACATTGCGGTAAGCTAGCTGTGTAGACTATCTATATAGACTATGAAGTATAAAATTAAATTTAAATAATAGCCGCAAGGAGTGCGCTCACCGAGCACGCTCATTATTAATTCCACATTGCCAGGATTCCACAATATCAACCAACATTTTACAGTTACAACGTTTCCTTGTTTCGAAACTCTAACAAGCAAAGAGGAAAAATAGAATAAGAAAAAGCACTATTGTACTAAAGTTATAAAAATAAAGGTTGATAATAGAGAATGATAGTACAAAGAGAAGATGGCAGATGATGAAAAGCGGAAATAATTAATTAAAGAACTTAATATAAAATACGATGCTTTTACATTTGAAAAAAGCGAATAAAAACATGTATCTTAATTAACTTATGATCACTTTAAAATCTAGATGGTGGATATATTTTGAATACTGTGAATAATGTGCATATTCCATGCTAAAAATATGCTTCAGCTTGAGTTTAGCGCGCCGGCTTCAATTTAGGAGTTGATTAAAATTGAAATTAATGAAAATTGAAACCCTCGAGGGCGTCTCTATGCCCGCACACGTCGCCCAGAGTGTTGAGAGTTGAACGCAGCATATCGCAAATGGTTTCCTATTTATATTTATTCTATTTTTACATTTTTTCCGTTTGTTATGCAAAGCAACTTTTTTTACACATTCGTACTAAAGTTGAAAACAAGTTGGAAAATTGAATATTGAATATTGAAATAAAAATCAAATGTGGAATCGAACACAAAACTTAATTATACTCGTACATCCTGTTATTTTTTAATAGTTGTCAAACCAGTAATTTCAATTTTAATTGTATTTAATTTAATATATAACTTCATAAAATATTTATATAAATATATTAATAAATATCTGCACATTTAAACTCATAAATGTTTAGCTGGCTGGTTATTATTATGCGTTTATGACTCGTGAATGTTTGGAACAATTTCTGGATGCTGTCCAAGCGACATATTCTCGAAGTTTTGCCGAAACACTTAACAATATTATGCGCATCAAATCGACCGCACGCAATTTGTGTTTCACGCCACAAAAATAAATTGAAACATTTGCACAATATCAATTTCACTCAATAAATATCTCATCAGAAATATCAATAAAAACGCCTTGTGCTTTAATAGGTTCCGATTTATATTGATTTAATAGTTTTTATCGTTTCATGTCCGAGAGAAATTTTCCAAACTATTCAACCGCACAAATGGATGCAGGCGCCATTCTAAACATTTCCGGCCACTGAATCAACAATGGTGTAGGTATGACCCGGCGCTGGTTGAATTTCCGAAATAGAACAATGGATTTTCACCCAATAACGCGCACCAACAATCAAATATTTATTCTAGTTTCCAACAAAGCACGTAATTCAATGTTTTGATTTTCATTTGTCATTTTTTGTTAATATTTATTACGTCACAGTTTAGTATAGTATACATATATTTTGTGTTGCGATTACTATATCATGTTGTTGGGAGATTACCGCTACCAACCGAGCATAATGGCTTCACTAACAAGTTGATCACTTGATGCACCCCACTTGAAACTATAACCTCATTCTGTTTATGTTGCTCCACACCGTCATAACAACCTGTTATCGTAGTAAGCTCACGCTCGCAAGCGCAAACACAAAGTATGTTCGTCTAAACAGTCCTTTGAAAACGCTAAGTGAAAGGCTGGCTGCCTACACTCAACCATCAGGAATGAAAACATTTTGTCAATGCCTGTATTATACGCATACTAAACCTGCATTACGATAGTAATAGAATATACTAGATATAGGCAACACAAACCGCATTTCGAAAAGTTTAATAGAATAGAATGGGGTTAAAGCGTAAAGTTATGCAGAATGTCAAGTTACTAACGAGGATAACAGGATAACAAGGTGGTGACACAACAACAAGTGTGCTCCCAGATGCAATTATAACGAGCTGCTGAAGCTTGTAAACCGGAAGTATACACAACTGGTGTTACCGCACGTGTTTCTCAAGGGATGACTTACGTTTGCGCATAATTTCAATTTAAATTCATCTATATTTAGTACATTTTTTTGTTACTTGGTTTATTTTTATACTTTGGGATGACTGATTGATCAAAATGGTATAAAGAGCAATCCATTAGGCTTAGAGAGATGCACAGATTCAATCCAGAGCAACAAAATAGAACGAGTAATGAATCATCTAGGCACAAACAGGAAAGTCACTAAAATGAAGGCTTTCAGGCTTTTGATATCAATTACTAACGGGGTAAAAAGAATTTTCAGTTTGATGAATCAAAACTAGTGCGGAATATGCACTCGAAATAATAAAATGTATTTTCATGAAAGAAAAATATGATATTTTTGCTTCCACATGAAAAATTATGGATAATATTTTCTGGAATTATGTTTTTTATACCTGGTAAAGCTGCTTATCTTATTTTTTCCGGTATTTTTCAACATTTTATAAATTTCCTAAACTTTAACTTTTTGTTTTCTAGAAAACTTTTATAAGGGCTCTTAAATCAAGTTTCTCTTCTTTTCTTTGTGATATCTTTGAAAATTTGATATCACTTTTATGTTGTTTTATTTACCTTCATTTTTCTTTTCTTCCGGGATATTTTCAGTGCTTAGTATTATCGAGTACGGCAATAATTTAACATTACTTTTGTTTTTGTTTTATTTTGGGTTTGGGTCGCAAGCCTTTCATTGTCCTCCCGGTGGTTGGCGTCCTGTTGCGTTTGCGTTTTAATCCTGTTGCTTTTTAAAGCTTTGTGTTCGCTCCATTTTCCTTCCTCTCTTTGTTTCTGCTTCCATTTTTTCTACTCCCCTCAAGTACATATATGGTTATATCAATGTGTTCGTGTACATTTACATTTTCGTATATGAAATTCAAAATTTACAAAATTAGTCCCTATTCATTATTAATTTTCCCCAGCGACTCCTGTTACTTTCTCCCATATACTTCAAAATTTACCTGTGCTCGGTGAAAAGAACGTAATTTTGCATTTTACTGTTCATAATCTACTTTATTCACTCTCTTTTGTCGTTTTTCCTCTTTTGCATCTCGTTCAGTGATTGCAACTCCCGATTGAATAAAAATGCGAGCGCACGTTCTCGACTCGAGGGCGAAAGACGAGCTAATCAACTCTCCAGGTCGAACAACACAAACTCAAAAATGGCAACAGCGCTAGCGGAAGGGATGAAAGAAATATTTAAAGCTCCGGTGCTTTCTCATACAAAACAAAAAGTATTCAAAAAAGTCTTAATTCGCCGGATTATATCTACATTAAAATGATTACCTTAATGAAAAAGACCAGGGAGCGTTACAAACGACACGAAATTAAATTAAAAACAAAAAGATTCCTTTTTTTAAATCAAAAGAAAATGCTAATTTTTAGAGTTAATTATTAGCGTAGGCGTAAAAATATTATTTATAACACTTTTTCTAGAGTCTAAAATTTTATAAAAATTTAAAAAATGTTTCCATTTATTGTTGAATATATCTTGCTTTCTTATATTTCCCCCGCGTAAATATTTGATTATATCATTTCTTCATTTCCACCTTGCGACCTTAAGCAAATACATCAAATAAACAAAAAATGCAAAAATACATCAGCAGCTGAAAGAAAATACTAAAACATTTATTCCGTGAGTAGCAAAACGACAAAAAGGCAATTTCGTGTTCATGGCGCGTCTTCTTGAACTTATCGCAACACGCACACAGAGTCATTACAAGTATGTGCTTGCTTAAGTACTTAAAGTTGTTACAAAGTTGTTTTTAATTAAATTTGTGTACAACTAAAACCAAACAATTTATAACGGAATAAATTTATATATAAAAAATGTGTTTGTACAACTTCGGTTTTGTGTATTTGTCGACGCAATAAAAACAAACTAATGCTAAAAATAAATAGATTTTAGGTCCTCTTGTAATTAACAGCTTTTTTAAATCATACTGAAATTCTTCAAAATTACAACATTTTTTCCTAGTGATTTATATACATACGAGTATTTATGAGTAGAAAATGTCTCAATAATATTAATGACACACATGCCAAGATGCCAACAATTTTTTCCGTGAATTTAATTTAGTTTAATGGCACACTTAACGCAAACAAAGTACGCGTGTGCTCAAAATTATAGTAAGCACATGTTCCATATCTTCATGAATGATTAAACGTTTTATGCGAAGCAGCGTGTGTCCTGGGCAAGTGTTACGATTTACGCAATTCGAAAAATAATGATGAAATCTTCGAAAATGCAAGTACACGTCTTTAATTATTATTTAATGCTCTTAAGGTTCAGCAATAAAGAGAAAATTAAATTTAAATTTCCTATGCGCATTTAGATGAGAATAAATTAAACTCAACACGAGTTCAAGTCGCGTTGCGTTCAGTCGTTGTTTGTGCTGGAGGAGTGAAGTGGGATCTCATTAATTATTGCGTGATTGTCATGTCTCATTACTTCTACTTGCGTATAAAGCTAACTACATAATGCAGCGTAAGCGTGGAAACAAATTTCCTCAACTCTTTGCTCAGTTGTTGATATTAAATTAATTTTCATATTATGTTTACCACATTGTTTTAAAAATGCATTTTTAGACATCAGTTATAATTAACTTCAGTGCCTGAACATGTAAATGCACAAAATATGAATTTTAAACTTTTTTTAGTGATTTTCGTCAAAATTATCTCCCAACAATGTGAAAATATGCACTGGCGCAAATATTCCAGCGAAAAATAAATTTTGATGCGCTATTGTTGGAAAATGAAAAATTATGCTCTAGTTGCGCAAGTTTAAAACCTCACATACAGCGCGCAGTTCGACGAAACGACTTATTATGTTTGCTGTCTGTTCACTGCCTCTGTTTGTCGTCGCCGATTCGCTAATGCTAATGACAGTGCAAGGGTGGCGTAGGCGGCTGCAAATGTGCATCCAGCGAGAGCGCCAATTACTTGCTTTTTTACTTCACTACATAAAAAAATCGCATATTGCGTCATACGCCACTATTATATAAAAATTGCACTATTTCTAGAATCTAGCAAATTACCCGAATAATTCAAATCAATTTTCCACTTAATAAACAATAAAACAATTAATAAATATTTATTCCACCAAATTACACTCAAACTTTATTAATTATATTTACAAATATTTAAAAACTGTCAAAACTTATTCAATAACAACGTAGGTGTTGTACAAAACCGAATCCAAAGTTAATTAATTACTCCGCCTAAATTTACTTATGCGAAATTCTAATTAACTAAGTATGTAGAACATAAAATAAGCCTAAGTATATAGCTGACTTTACGTTACAATACGCAACGTTAATCTGAATGCGAGTTTTATGCGAAAAGTAATTAAGAAAATCAATTGAAACTGGAATATGCATTTATTGCAATTGAAGAGTATTGAATGCTGATGGAATTTAATGATAGATAAATCTAATTGAAAACGCTCGGAATGTTATCAAAGGAAATGACTAATGATGAAGAGGGCAATAATTTCAATACGTTGAATTTCATCGCGCAGTTATCTTTTGTAACCTTTTCGGTCACACCTCAAATGCACTTCAAAACCTACTTTAATATTGGAAATTTCCTTTATACGTCTGCCAATAACTCACCATCAATTTATTAATGGAATTAATAGAATATTTTCAATGAGTATTGCAATGTAATAATAATGCACTTAGTTTTCTAAATCAAATTTTACAAAATTTTCATTTCTTGATATTTTAGTAATGCCTTTTTGTATTTCAACACTGATACTGATACCTGAATACAAATTAGACGATGTTATCACTTTTGGTTTTATGGTGTTTTCTTATCTTTGCGATTACTTCGTTTGAGCGCTTGAAACACTTCGTTGGCTGTTTGGAAATAATTCAACGTTTTATCGCACAAACGTGTTTCACTAACTTTTCCACACTGACACTTCGTTTATTCTATTTTCTTTCTCAAAACGTCGAAGCTAACCTGTTCAAAAATTAATGATCATAGGAGTTGTCTCCCCGGGAGGAAAATCTACAGTGGAAAATACGTCAATGGCTGTTATCTGAAGAGTGTTCCTAAAAACTTTATGTGATAATGATAAATCTAGCACTCGTCGTCAAGACAAATTTACAGACGTGATAAATTTGACTTCCATTTGTATTTGTCGCTTTAAACGAGAGATTTTATGGCAACATTGTCGTTTTAAACAATAAAATTAATATTAATAATTAGTCACCTTTCTTGTCCTTCGTTTTGTATCCTTTAGGTCGCTATCCGTGTAAAATGTACACTAAAATTATATTTTTTTCAGCGAATGTTACGTTTTATCACTACTTTTTGTATTTTTTGGTTTTAAATTTCCTATCGACTATAGATTCACACACACGTAGGCGAACACGGACGTCCGATGATAAGGTGTACACGCACGGTTGATAAAACAGACCTACCGCCGCCGCCGTCGCCGCAAAACGCAAATGACACGCACAGACGACGACGCCGCCGACTGAACGAAAAAACGCTTTGTGCACGTTATTTAAAGTCGACTTAACATTCCCCGCACTGCTCACAGACACACACAGGCAAATTTAACACGCACACAAATTCGCACTTGCAAACGCTCACTGACTGACAGTGATAATCGACTTGAACGTGTAATAATAAGCGCTGCCCCCGGAACACATCCAAAAATATGTCTTGTTACTCCTACTAAACTACTATATGTATACGTGTGTTTGTATATATTTTTGAATTCGGTGTTTGTTTTATTTTAAATGGCCGCTAAGTGTACAACTGGTTGCCTACATAATGCGCTAGACTTGTTTGGTTAGGTATTCGTTGCTTATATTTTTGTTTTGTTTAAGTTTGTTTGTTGCGTCGCGCGGCGGACTTCCGTAACGGGCGCGTGCGGCGGCCGACTGGGTAAACTTGCGCGTCGGCGGCGGCGGCGTCGCCACCGTCACCACGACTGAAGCCGCCGCCGCAGACGCTGCCAGCGCCGAACGCACGCGGAAACACACGATGATAACAATACACGAGCATACGTCAACAAGTGTGTGGTGTGGTTTAATTAATGGCGCACACATGTCACATTTTTCACCGCACATGGTTCACCAACTCTTATGATGATTAAATAAATAATTAATTCATTGTATGAACACACAACTAGTGTTTTTTGCGAGTTGGTTATTTTTATGTACTTTTGTCCTGCAGGAGAAAACTCGCGTTGTGATAATAAACGCATCCGTATATCAAACATTTGTCATCTCTACAATTCGCACCAAAATAAAAATGCAAAAACAAGCACCAGCGCAATGCATGACGTGTTGGAGTACAAACAAATTTTTTATCTGAAAATGTGCCAGCGTTTTATTATTTCACCTGCCAGGCTGATAAAACATGCCCTGAAATGTTTATTACTTTATTTTCGAAATTGTTTGTGGAAATATTCCAACGGAAATGCTAAATTAAAGAGTTAAACATTTTTAGAGCAAGTATTAATTTTTCATTAAAATTTAATTAAAATTAACAAACAAATATTAAATAATTTTCTAAGTTGTGCAGTTTAAAAACAACAATCTGAGTGTTTAAATTGAAATATAAATTTTTACTCGATCAAAATCAAATTTTGATTGACATTGTATACAACAGGTATAATTAATTATTAAATACGAATGTTATTAATGATTCATTGTGACCGAAACAATAAAAACTTGTATTTTGTTAATTTAAACAAATACAAAATTCCATCAATAACATTTGTGTATACTGAAATATTTAGTTAAAATGAATTGTAAAATGAATAATTAATAAAAACACTTCCGGGCACAACAAACGCGTCTTTTTACATTCCTGTACAATTCACTTCAAGTGCTAAAGAAATTAATCTGCATTATGATCGTTTATCATTCCTCAGCAGTCAGTTGGAGGGCGAGTGGCAGCGGTTATGAGATATGTTCATGACACTTTGGTAAATGGCAACACCACATGCTAGAACGACTTTAACAGCTTCTAGCACGAGTTAATCGGCCGGTTAACACCACAAGACGTCCGCTTTCCTTTCGCACTCGCGCTGGGAGACGCAATAAAAGCGCTGGAAATGGGTTAAACTCGCAAAACCGGAAAAGTTTTATTAATGGCACGCGGCGAATGCGAAAACAGGCAAACATAAGTTTACACTTATCGAAGTTCAAATGGCATCCAAACAACGTCCACAGAAAGTATAACAAAATATTAAAAAGTTTTATGACAAGTGTAACTATAACTAATTTTAGGAACCATTACAATACACTTTTATTCAAATTGCATCGTTAACGTCATATCAGTTCCAACTAATCGGTTTACTGCATAGTGCATAACAGGTAAATAATTAAAAGTAAATATTCCACACGCATTATTTGCATATGCACACTGAACTATATTCATGAGGTTGATAATGATGAAAATTATTAACTCTTCAGCTAACAAATTCCAATAATATCCCCGACATTTACTGCATAAACTATATTTAGGTGGCATATTTGCCACTAATTAAACTTTATAATTTATAATTATTTAATTTAATTTGTTAATTTCATGAATGTGCACGTAATCAACTCAAATCAAATATTAATTAATCTATTAATATAAACATTCATATTTTGTTTGATGAGCTATTACAAAACAGATCAAAAACAAATCATTAGTTGGAAGTCGCCAAAATTACCATAACATAGCATAACCTCAATAACACAAATTCTCGCCGCTTGTCACGAATTCACGTGAAATTTATTTATAGAGATCGAGATCAAAAGGACGAGAGGCGAGTCACGAGGACGCCTAATCACGATCCAGTGACACGTGGTAAAAGCAAGCGAGCATAAACCATGAAACCATATCTATATGTGGATTCATCACCACAATATTGATTAAGCCTCTGCCGACCTGCGAAAGCCGTCCAACCTGCGGTTACATTTCCTGGCTTACCCGAAATACCAAATGACATACAATCAGAGAGCATACCTAATGAATATGTATTAGGTAATAGTGTGTTGTTCAACGTTCAATAGCAATCAAACTTTGTTCGGAAAGAATTAAAATCGGAATAATTTATGGATTTTTCAAACATATCCTGCCATCTGGTAACCGATGTAGGAAGTGAAAAATGCGCGCATGATAGAGTAATGTGGGTAGCTTATATAGTTTATGGTTTCACCGTCAGATGGCGCGACGTGTATAAAAATCCAATATTAGAGCACAAAGCATGCACTTAATTTAAATTTATAATTTTGTGGCTACCGTGTGAATTTTTTGTATAGAATAAAACTAATTTTTAAGCTATTATACATAATAATTATGCAATACAAGTAAAAATTAGTTTTTTTTTTCTTAAATTTTTAGATAACTTGTATTTGTAAATGGTTTTTAATTATGTATATTAATAATGTGTGTCAGTAGAGTGTGGTTTGGTGTGTGCTCGGCCTTGAAAGAAAACTTGGCGTTGATATTCCAGCGCGGCGAATCGATACACCGACATTTAACAAATTGAAAAGGAAGCAAGGTGTGCGCGAGAGGCCTGCATACACGCCGCTGTTTGCACTGCCGATCCAATGCCAATGCGATGTGTTTGCATTGTCATTTCGATCAGTTTTCCCGCTTTCCCCATTTACCATTTGACTATTTCGCGCGCATCCTTGAAAACCGCGCACAGCGCCGTAAAACCAAATATTTGCTCGCGAATATTGTCATGCCTTCATTTAGAACAATGCATAAAGAATAATGAATACAATAACAAATAGACAGACAGCCCGCATATCGACATAATCATAATAATCAATCGGTGTGATGGAAATATTATTAGAGCAAACAGACGACGCGTCGAAAGGACAAAGCGGGCCGAAAACGAATTGATATGATAACCACAGCGTGACCAGCATAAAGTTGGTCGGGTTATGCGCATAATTTGTCATTTTACGAGAAGAAAAGAAAAGATTGATGAAATGTAGCACAGGATGGCCGAGAGACGGGCGGGTGGTATTAGAGTAGTGTGTGCGCAACATGTCCAAACAATATACAAACGGGCAAGCACGAAAATTCGACGGTGGTTTGCGGAGCCCACTTTGTGCGCGAGAGTCAATCAATCAATCAAATTACGTGTCCCGGTGCGGGGTCCCACGGGCGTCCTTTCGTTCGTTCTTGCGTAAGCACATCCATCTTATACGTCTCTCGCACGTAACTCTTTTATTGATATGACAAGGGTGACAAGAACAAACACACACGAACGCCCGCGCGCGCAATTCGAGTCAGAAATTGATTAAGAACGATCATAACTAGATAACGCCATAATTAAACACAAACATAAGTTACTTCGTGGGCAAATAATGAAGAAGATAGAAATTGATAAAGTTATAATTCAATTTTGATCTTGTGTCAAATAAAAAAAATTAATTTTCAAAATATCGCTATTAAATAATTAATTGTTTGCCAAAATAAAATTTATAATCGTAAGTTTTAAAGAATTACTAAATAAATTACAAGAATACTAATTATTTTCCGCGACTTCGTACCGGTAGTGATTAATAAAAATGTAATTCGTCTTTACTCTCTTGTTCTAGACATAGTATGTGTCAATTCTATCAATACGATTCGCAATTTTATTTTAAATAAATTAATTATATAAAGAATTGCTAATAATGCACTTCAGCGCGCCATCTCGGATTCAACAATTTAACTATAACTATGATTGAATCTCAATCCCAACTTTTACCCTATTGAAAAGGGCTGTCTTTAGGGTTTTTCCGGCAATTATTCCGATTTTTGCACGCCGTAAAAACCATTCAGTCCAGGCGTTGTTGAGTTATGCGCTTACCAACACATTTTGCGAATCATTTTTATATAAAATTATAAAAATAATATTTTTGCGATTGTACTGAATATATTATCGTAATATTAATAATATTTGCATAGTATATATGCACCTAAGTCAATTAATTCGATATGTTGATAACGCAAACCGATTCCTGCGCATTGTGATAATTATTGACCGATCAAATAATTACTGTACCTTTAAATCTTTCGTAGTGGATAATATTTTGTACGAACGTAAATCGAAGGTTTTTTTGCAGAAAAACTCACCTGCAAGCAAATAAAAAACATATTAATTCAATTTTATATAATAAAATATGATTATATGATTATACTCATTGATAAATCGGTTTTATTCATGTTGCCTCGATAACAAATGTCAAGAGCAACAGATTTGCATCTCAATTATTTCTACGTCAATGATGTGTTGTATAATGCAAAATGTAAGAATTGTGTTGTTCAATCGTATCGACGTAAATTATGAATGAATTATGAATAAAATAAAACGTTTCTTTATACAAAATTTAGTTATAATATTCTATCATAATACTATTTTTATTAAAAAAAAATTTTTTTCTTAAGTTTGCACACACGTTTCCATTGTATGACACTCTTTTCCGATTGATCAATCTACCATCTAGGAAACTACTCGAACGGAAATCGACAATGCAGGAAGGATTGCGATCGCGATTTCTACAAAACGAAATAAAAGACGAACCACGTCGTCGCCTGGAATTTCGTCGCGTTGAGGATTGCAATCGTTTCGTGCGCTTCAAAGACAGGACCCAAATCGAAATCACTACAATAATAGCAAAGAAATCTATACTATACTAAAAATCCTCTCATAACAAAATATTCTCGAAATAAGAATATCATAGAAAAATAGTGCGAGATTGTAATACGTAAAAAGGGGAAATTGCGAGCGCATTCGAACAGGATGGTAGGATCGCGTTCGCATTGCGGAAAATCAAATTTCCGCTTCGCTGCAAAGTACGCAGCGCAACGAAACGCTCCCCGCATACGAGTATACAACAAACGCAAAGTGCGCACCAATTCAGATTGAAATCTCAACTTTGAAGACGAAAGAAAGGCAGATAACTACGGTGTAAGCATTTAAATTGAAAATTTTACTATTTTGTTCGAGATTAAATTCAATGACGCGCAGATACACCGCCAGAGCATTTAAATATTAAACTTTTTCCTGCGTTTTACTGCAATTTTATTAGAAAATGAATCACCTTGTTTTCCTGGTCGTGAGATTAATACATCTCGAATAAAACTTGAGCGAAACTATGTCGTTTGAAGTTCGTATTCGATTTAAGTTTAAACTTTATGAAAATATGTCGTCACGGCATGTCGAATCATCGTGTTTTGCGGTTGCGGCGTGCCAAGAAACTATTTTTCGTGTGTCGTGCGCCGAAGCTTAAAAGCTCGCGTACGGATCACACACAACGCATGAAATCACACAAATATTATGCGACACACATTTTTGTAAATAACTTAATTTTCGAAATACTCAGTGCGTAGGTGGCGCTGCAAGCCAGAATAAAACAGTAGCAATAAAATATAAAATGTGAAGCAAAAAGAAAAACGATCGCTTTGAAGAGGGTTAAAGAATATTTGAATTTCTGAACATTGCAAATATTCGAAGACTACAAGAAAATCCATTTCGATACCGTTGCAATACTTTCCCCTCCAGCTAGTCAATGAAAACTTCAAGAGAAAAGCAGCAAACTGCGAAGAATTTCAATTTCGATGCGCATGCAATATTTGAGGAATTGGACGTTTCAACGTTTCAATATGCCAATATATTTACAAACCATTTTATTTTAGGCAGTCGCAACACGTTTGCAATAAAATTATTTATTTACCATATTTCTGGGCCAACCACTACAGTCCAGCCACGTTTACGTCGAATGCAGCGCTTTTCCGATGCGAGCACTTCATCAGCAAACTTTTTTCGCAACATTATTAAACACCACTAGTAATAAAATCAATAAAAGTTATAATTTTCACTGTATCACAACATCACATGTTCGGAAATTTCCAAAACCTAGATTTGCTTTTGGTTTTTGTCTCGTGGAATTCGATTTCGGCGTCGCATTCGAATCACGCGCCAGTTGCCATAACAACAAACCTCGTGCGGACTGAGCTAATCCCAACAGCACAAATTCAAAAGGCCCAACCGTGTGTATTCCGATATTCGATCAGGAATGCCCGAAATCACTCAAATTCAATCGCTGCGCGACACAATGCACTCCCAACTTCCAAGTAATTGCACTGATCCACGTAATCGAGTTTTGATTCACAATTTACATCGATTAGTTTTAATTGTTCTCGGTTAGAATTTTTTTGCGACAGAAAGAAACAACGTGTGTGTCTCCGTAGGAGAACATCGAAACAACTGGTTGTAAAATCTCGCAGGGAAAATGAAAATAGAAAATATCATGTGAGTATCTGTGTGTGGTATAAATAGTCACACGACAGGATCTCAACTCGATTTACTCAGCTATTAATATGGCAGAGAGTGAAATAGAAACAGACAATTTAGAAAAATATTTAAAACAATTATTTAAGAGGTAAAAATTAAGAAATTAATATTTTAGTGCCTCTAAAATGGTTAAAATTAGCTGCAGGTAAGAAAAATGTGTATTTTTCGTTTGGCATTGACACGAAAGCTAAGTAAACATGGCGAAAATTCGCACCCGAAAACAATCAAACTGTCATCATCGTCACGCCCGTCCATCAACAGCAACGCCGTGTGAAAGTTAACCTAGGCTAGCCAGAAACAAACAAGATGTTGAGACGCGATAAATAAGTCTCTTGACAAACTGCCACATCCGCAGCGAAATTGGAGCAAACTGATAAAATAATAAAAATACACCCAATCAACACGAAAACAAGTCGTAAATTAAAAACAAACATATTTGCTTCTAAATATAATCCTCTACAAGGTGTACACCACACCAAATAAATTAAAATATAATAAAATAAAGCAATAATTTTCTAAATTTGGTCGCGCGCGCAGCGAGAATATTTCACGCTGACGTGCGAGTCGCGACTTGTCGCTGAGTATATTTACGTCCAGCAGGTGCGATAAATTATCTCAAACCTAGTTTCGCTTCATTTCGCTTCCACCATTCACATACGTGTAATTATTCCGCCTCATAAATAATTATAAATAAATACTCGAGATGAAATCGCACACGATTCAAGTGTGAAATCTAAAAATATATCGACTGTGATGTGAGTTTTCTTAGTGCTTGTTAATTGGAGTTGGGAAATTGATTGTTAGGCTGTGCATTGCTAGGTGATAATTAGTGACTGTGAGATGATTGATAATTAAAGGCGAGAAGACGAGGTAGTCGAGGACGATAAATTCAAATCAAGCTCAGGGTTGGTGGAATTGCTGAATCGAGCGCATTTGTGCAATCAAACGCTCGCTAATCGAGGATTAATTGAACTATTATTAACTTTTCACATTTAGATATCGAGCAAATCACGAAGAGAATGTAAGTCATTTAGTTTTATAAAAAATACGTAGTAATTATTCGAAATTTACTGATGTTTTAATGAAAATTACTAAAGTTTTACTTTTGCGTATTCCAGAATATTTTAATATTAATGTAGAGGTATTTTTGCGCTTTTTGCAACAGGAGTTATTGACAGGACATCCACTTGACTGGACTTTTGTAACTTACGGCCTGCAGCTGAAAGCTTCCGCTTGCTACCGCAATAAAAAAGATTCCGTTGCTTTCAGCATTTCCGGCCGGGCCTTTTTCCGATATTTTCCTTGTATCAAAATGGTAATGTCTCACCACCGGCATGAAATAAAAAAAAAGAAGTTTTATCGTCGCGCAAAAAAATGATAAAAAAATTGATTGTTAGAATGGTGTATACGGTGGTTAGGAATATAAATAGCAAAAAAAGGTTACAAAAGGAAGAAAGAAATGTGCGTCTTGACTTTTTGTGTCCGACATCACTTGTGCTTCCTTTCGGCATCCTCTTTCATTCATGCTGTAATATTTTTTCGCACCCCTTCTTGTTTAAGCGACCACCGACGCCATTTCTAGATGAAAACATATCCGGTTTTTTTTCTGAGTAGCGAAAATTATAAAATAGACAAGAAGCACGTATAAAACCGGAAGTACTTATGCTCAAATTAAAAATATCCCTTAATGTAAACCACTGGAGTGGCTAAAGCACATAATTCTTCGAGTTAAGGGATCTCGGTTCTTAGGATAAATTAATTGCTTTGCAGTAAGAAGTGCTCCACGAACGGGGTACAATTTAGTTAAATTTACGGGTTACAAAGATGCAAGGGTGGCTTTGGTAGGATGCTTAAAAAGCGCGAAATATGTTATTCGGTCATAAATAACCTAAATAAATAATGGGGGATGAAACACCCCAAAAAAATGCCCAAACCTAATCCAACATCGCAAATACAAATATCTCAAGATGAAAAAAATATGGAAGACGAGAAAATTATTCTCGCAGTTAGTTGAATTTTAATTTTTCGAAAATTTAATTTTGATGATAAGAAGAAATTAGATTTTTATTTATCGGTTCAACCAGGCAGCGTAACGACCCGACGCTTTTCATGGCGCGATGTGAAAAAGCCCTGAAATGAGAAATAGTCCCAAAGTGCCCGGGACTCCATTATTCCGACGCCGAGCGAACGCAAAATATATCCGACGGCATACCATCGCCAGCAAATTTGTTACTTTTTGTGCAAAAAGTTCAAAACTGAACCGAAAACTGTGACAACGAACGTGGGCAACAAATGAACAAAAAATGCTGCTAAAAAGCTTATTAAGCATAAAACGGTTAATGAG
Source organism: Dalotia coriaria (assembly GCF_025399875.1). Lineage (NCBI taxonomy): Eukaryota > Metazoa > Arthropoda > Insecta > Coleoptera > Staphylinidae > Dalotia > Dalotia coriaria. Next base: position 11,252,016 of record NW_027045445.1, read on the forward strand.
AATATATATTTTAAAATGTTAAAATTAAAATTTTCACGTTTTTTTTAAGCAAATTTTATAGTAAAAAAAGCAGCTAGTAAGTATTCGCAGGATATAGTGTATAACGTATAGTTTAAATTACTTTTCTGGCATTGTTATATGCTCAAGTTGTGAATTTTCCAGTGTCAGATTCCCCAACCCTTGTTTCACTCCTCGTGTGGTAATTCTAGCATGTACGAAACAAATTTCGAAAGTCGACGGCGCGTGTCGCGCACATCCTGTCCGAGGATCCCTGGATTCCACAAAATGTCAGAACGCACAAACGCACAAAGGGAGGACAGGTTGGTGTAAAATGTACCAAGGAATGTATACAAGTCACAAAAAATATTTTACAATTTTGGGCCGCAACTTAACGTAGATTTTCATAAAAATTAACCAAACTAATTAATTTTTTTGATTCTTGAACCTATTTTGTGTCGACTTCAATAATAAAATTATCAATTTTGATTTAACTACATAAGAAATGCAAATACTACACTTTAGCGCCCTCTAAGTTTCAATTAATTAACTACTACAATGAATTAATATTATAACTAACTTTTATACTTAATATTACACCCTTGAAGTCACATTCTTACTTCCAAACTTCACAAAATCACCTGTAACCCTAATCTGAAGATTATTTAAAAATTTCATCAAAATCTATCCAGCAGTTTTAAAATCAATAAAATACATACATACATAAATCCATTTTTCTATATATAGGTAAGATAAACCATTCAAACCAAAATTATTCCTATCACATCCTTTAAAATTCACAAAAATGTGTTTTGCAAAATATTAGTATTACAGATATTGCGAATAATGCTGCGCATACTAAATACTAATATGAATATGTGTAGAGATGCATAAATGCGTGAAAGGAAAGCAAACTTTTCGGGTTCTGAGGTTTACGGATGCTTCGGATGCGTCGCATCGGAATCCTTTGCAGCGCGCTGCGTGCCACGGCTGCGATAAATATTCATGCGCGTTTAAATTATTCATGGGTATTAGCGGGCTCCACCCAAGCGCGCACGCTGAAACTTTAGTATATTCCAAAGCGAGGCTGGAGCATCTTTATCAGTACCCAGTGCAAGACGAAAACAAGACGAAAATTCAAATAGTGCTAGTGCTGGCAAAAAGAGGTGAAAGCTTTGCCGAAAAACTTAATCCATGCATAGATATAAGATAAAACCGGAAACCAAACAATGCGAAGTAAATTCAACGCACGCCTGCTTATTTCCCAATGGTATTTACGAGTAGTACAAGATTCAATTTAAACACAAAACCGTTGCAAAAAGTTGCAAAAAGTTTCAACAGATGTCGTCACATACTAAATGTTATGTATTTAAATATTTTATTTGTGCGTGAGTGGCGAAAACGCTTATTTCCCAAGACTACATCAGAGTTTCTTGAGGATGCAGACAGATATCATCACAATGATAAGTGTGCCCATTGGAGCGCGACGCCAAAACCGAAATGGTGGTGGCGCGGCATGGAAATTGCGGTGAATCGCATTTTGAAAGCGTATAATGATACAGCCAAACTTGAGCCAACTTCGCGCCACTCAGCTCTACAAACAAACACAAGTTGAAATAATTTCACATCTCGAATGCATCAAACAATTAAACTCTGTATTCGCCTGAAGATTTAAATCATTATCGTGTTTTATTTCATGGTTAGCACAGCGCGAATGTGGCGCGGAATATTTGCGTTGGATTAAAAAGATAAGTGAAAAACTTTGCAAATTGGATTTGTTATCACCAGCGGCTTAAATTTTGCCCACGCGCGTTAAAGAAAATAAGTGAAAACGGAAACGTAGAAAAATTGCGAACAAACAATAACGCACCGGACGAAATGTTTAATTCATTTCCTTTTACGTCGCTGGTGTTTTTTTTCTCTCTTGCTACGCTTCAATTTCCTTCTTTAATTTCTTTATTTTCATTTCCACAATTTCCACTTTAGGCCAACCTAAAATTTTGTGTATACGTATAATTTACAACGATATTTTTATTAAAATAACTTGTATTTAAATGGAATTCAAATGACACTTTTGAATATTTCCAGGGAAGTTAGCATCTGGAAGTGGCCACATCCAGCCACAATGAGAGCGTAACATGATAAACGTTTTAAAATGCAAATCAGGACTGCATAAGTGTGACGGCACATTCAAACCGAAAACTTGAATCCGAATCGTTTTGGTGATTGTGTGCGTTTTATTTTTGAATGCCGAAAGCATTAATATTAAATACGCCCCGAGTAAAACTCAAGTGTTAATAAAAAGGAGGAAATTAAATGTAAATTTTAAGAATATAGGCAACTCAATAGTCATCTTTGATACTTATAGAAGGAAGATGAATGATATAACAAGTTTCACTCAAGTGTGGTCATTAATCAAAATGTTTTTGAGTGAAAATTTGTAACAACACAAATTATTACGCAACCCACACGGCAATCGTGTAAGCTTGGTTGCCTATGAGTAGATTTTTAATGTGAATACATGAGTGGAATGTGTATACGCTTACCCGCATATCCAGCTGTGCCGGCGGCGCGGTTGCGACGGCGAGGGCGGCACGAGCAGCTGGGAACCGCCGCCCGGCGGGCCCAGCCGCAGTTCGGGCACCTTCAGCTCCCCGCCGCTCATCGCGACGACGTCGCGCAACAGCCAGGCGAGATGATGGTCGCTGCTGCCGCCTCCACCGCCACCACCTCCGCTCCTGCTGCCGCCGCTCCTGTTGCTGCCGTCGTCGACGGTGCATCGATCGCGCGCATCCTATTTTATTCACGCATTTATTCGCTCGGTATTCTTTAACCCTTCTTTTATCTCAGCCAAAACTTAAAACAAAAACGCAAACAACACACACACGCAAACACTCTGTATGTTTGAGAGGTATATGCTACTTTTCACGCACTTGTTTTTGTTTTTAATTTTGTTCGCGTTCAAACAAATCGCCTTTACTTTTTCATCAATCAAAGTCTACGGAGAGTTATTATTTTGTGCTGGGCGTCAAACGTGTGTCATCATAGTCATGGCTGTCATTATATATTCGGCGCTAATTTGTTACACTTCAAGCACACTACTGCGCACACTCAAAGCTTATAATTTCAACTCGGATGCGTACTGTAAACAATAATTAATTTATTAATTACTATTCAAGTAAATATTACTTGTGAGAAACTATGAATTCATTTGTTTTTATTTTTTGTAATTTTTAGTAACTATAGGCAACTTTTCCAGCGTGTAAAGCATCAACTTCTAAGTATAATCTTTTATTTTTGTGTTATTCTTACAATCGGTATGTAATACGCCACTTTGAAACCGTGTCAGGGATTTATTCCCAAGTGATTCGATAGGAATAAAATTACCAATCAGTTTGAGCCTGATTTGCGAACACAACTCACGACGAAATTAATTTTTGGAGTCCGCGAGGCGCGAAATCAACGGCAAATCAAATAAAACTGTCGACGGGTGAAACGCACGCTGATATTGAGTCACGCGCGCAAAATGTGTAACATGCTGTTACACACGCGTTCGGATGTGATCTGCGAGCGCCAATGAGCGGCAAGCGTCTCGACGCCAGCAGGAGTAAATTACGAGGGCGTCAAATATTGCGTGTATGTACACCTCTCCCACTAGCAACTATAAGTTGATTTTAAATTTACAAAATATTATTTTGCATTTAAATATATGCAACTTATTTTACCCACATCACTGATAGTTATGCAACCCAAATTACTCTATGTCACGCATTTTTAAAAACACCTTGATTCAGAAACACGTTTACATGTTCCACAAATGCAACCGTAACATATTAAAATCGAGTTGAGTGCCAAAGTAAATTTAAGGATTAATCAGCGAGTGGAACGCAAATTATTCGAATTCAACTTCAAGTGAGGTTAAAAATGTCCACGCGGCCATGTTACGTGAATGTTGTTTATTTAACACGCGTCACGCGCTAGAAATTTGCGGGACGTGTGCCAAACGGTGTATGTTTTTTTCTGAATAATATCGAAAGCAATATTGAAATATATTGAATGAATGACACTAAATGGCAAAACGACAAAAATTCCACCAGCGACACGTTTGATCTTCGTGCAATTATTTATAGTTATAGGCAATTGCTGTGAAAAATTTACTAAATTATTGACTAATAAATTTTGAGGTATTACCGTGTGGAGGAATGGAGGAATTAAAGGCACTGACTTCTTGAATCTGGAAAATTTAAAATCTAAAAATATTTCGGGCTAAATTTAGATCAAGTGCTAGCGTGCGCACATTTTTAATAATTTGCCTTGAACACCAATTGGTAGCGGTCAATTGCTCATATTTTTCCATGTGCTATTCGATATTTGATTTCAAATATTATTCTGATTGTAAATATAGATTATTATAGCTGGATCACGATTCATAAACATTTGGTAGTGTGTAGATGTTTAAACTTTGATAAACTGAAAGTTTATATTTTGCACTAAATATAATTGTGTAAATATGAAATGGACAGTATTGGAATCTATTAGTATGCAACCCAAACAACTTTTTAGTTTAATCTAATATTACTAAAATGCTTTCAGGTTTAATTTTTGTTTTTATTGCACTTTCATAAATAAAATGTTTTAAAATAGTGCCACTAAAACGTGAAACGCATAAAAGCGTTTTGCATTGCTTTCGTTTCAGGATGCTCACACGAAAAATCCTTACATCCGCATGCGCACTTCTGCAGGACGCGCCGAAATTCTCATCTTCGCTCATTTTCGCGAGAAGCCTTAAAACGAAAGCAGTAAAACTGACATTTTATTACAGATCCTTTCAGGAGTTTCCGACGAGTTCGATTCGAATGAAAAATCGTTAGAGCATTTTATATACCCGGCAATTCAAAAAACGCAAAAAAGTAAAAAATATTTGACTTAAGATGCGAATCTCAGGTCGAGGTTTCAAACTACGATCTGTTTGCCAGGTGCAGAAATAAAACCTGAATTTGACTGAATTTGGTATTACGTTGGCCTGGTTGCACCAGTAAATCGCAATGAAAAGTCGTTCCGCTTTTCCGTTTTCTCAGAGTTTAAAGTAGCCGACGAAGCTGAAGGGAAGATGAACGAGTGCAGAGTGCAATTGCTCGAAGCGTTGTGGATGTGGCACGTGATGGGTCAGGTCGGGACGTCTATTCGTTTCATCGTTTCTTCATCAAACCAGAAGACGTAGTAATAAAAAAATCTTAACGCAAAAATTCATAAAAGAGTTTTTCACAATTTTAATTACTTTAAAATTTTTAATCTCCGATGTATTTTTATATTCTTGTGGTCTTATAGAAATTTTCATTCATTAATAGTAAAAAATTAATTTTCAAAATGTGCTTCGAATAATTACGTAAAAAGGCTACATTCATAATACGACCCTTACTCCTATTATTTTTCTAAAGTCTAAACTCTAAAGAAAGCACGCTATCTGGAGACGTAGCGAGTTGAGAAGTGAAAAACTGCCAAGTTAAACAAAAGAAACCCGAAACCAAGACTCGAATGTCGAAAGCAAAGAGATGAATAAGAAAGAAAAAACGCAGAAAAAAATCTTCTGTTCTTCAGATATCTGCAAGCAGAGTAAGTAAACGCAAATTGCACATGCGGGAAAAAAATCACTCGAATATTTTAAATCGTCTAAAGTTACAAAACTTTTTCCGCTGAAAAATAGAAAAAAAAAATGCCAAAAATATATCACGAGATTGGCGAAATCTACCTATAAGCGAAAAAAGTGTAATTTGTTAAATGGCACGTGCATGAATTTCGACTCTCTCGCTACGCCATTATAACATTTCGCTTTTCAATGGTGATGACGTGCGAGCGAAATTTCCACACAGTTTTTCCGTTTAGTTTTTGAACGAAATATTACTTTTTCAAGTACCTATTACGTGTTTTATTTAAAACTTTTCTGCTTTTAAATGTATCAAAATGTACTATAAAGTAGATCATAAAATGGAGGTAACGTTTAAACATAAAAAAAAACAGTAAATTCTCAATATTTGATAAAAATTTAAATATTCTCGATTTGCATGAATTGATGCGGTTCACGCGGTTGGACGATGCGCCAACAAAATTGGTAATTTATCTGCCAATATCCCAATTTCACACAATCCATCAACCCCTTTTTTCCTCGTTTTAATTTCGGAATGACAAAATGACAAAAATCTCATGTCCATCAAACAAAATACAAAAGAATGTCACACAAATTAATACGTCGATAACTCACGCAATCATTAATCAAATTAATTAGGTATTTATTAATTAATACTAAATCATTAGATAATGTGCCAGCACTCGCATTTGGCGCTCGTATGTAATCGGAATATACGAGTATAAATAAATGTGTGTATGTGAATAATGGCGTTTTCAAATTTAATTAAAATTTCACATGATTTAATGAAATCTCTGCATGCGCCGAATTCGAAATCGGGACGACACACACATGACCAACTTGCCACCTAGCGGTGGTCCATGTTAATTAACTTTTCCCAACAACAAACACAACAAACAAGAACAAAACAACAACAATACCAAAGCGAAACCAAACAAAACCCGCATGCGAGCACGAAGCGCGTAAACAATAATCGGAATTAGCCGAAAACTTTAATGAATTCTATTTTTTATAGCTGAACATAAACTTTTAATTAGTTATTAGTAAAATTTTACTCCAACTAAGCATTAAATTACTTGCAGGTGATAAATGGAAGTGTGTAAGATGTAATGTTGGTTGCATAATTACATTTACATGTTTATACTCGTACACTTCTATTACAGCAAGAAATTAATTATTGTAAGTGTTAATACAACGTCGCCGCCGCCACCTCAAACAATAGTCCTAAAAGGGTAGTCGACTATATTTGGCACACCGTCCGCCGCGTGGGGGCGGCATGGCATTGACATTCAGTTAAGTTTATCGCGCAAATTTAATGGAAAAAAGGTCAAGGGCGCAACCACACCATCAAACAATTACTTAAATGTGTTAGATGGGTAGCGTACAAATCATTTATTAGCACTGCATTCAATCATAACCTGTTTCCGCGGCTTTTGTTAGACTTGCGATATATTTAGAAATACGTGTGTATGTGTGAAATGTGAACATGTGAAATATGCAAATTGTGGAAATTCGTCCCATTGCTGTTATCTCTCGCATCCAGGCATGCCAGCATGCCGATATTCAGCAGGGTTTGCATATAGGTTGCCTACGCTTTCAAAATTCTAGAGAATTCCTCGAAATCTACTCTTTAAAATAGAACGAAATCGTTGTAAGTGCATTTTAAATATTTGATCAACTAACAAGACATGAAAACTATTTTTGGCGGTTATACAAAGGTTTATTTTAAGCACTAGTGTGGAAAGTAAATTTTTACACACTAGAGTTTAAAATTTAAAATATTTAGAACCAATTATTTCAGATTTATTTACATTTTGTTATCTGCCTAATAGAAAACACTGAATAAGTAAAATGGGTTGTAAATTGCTCATTTATAAATCACATCGCAATTCGAATTACAAATGACGCACTAACGGCGTGCGGCCGTTAATTGAATTTCGATTTCGAATTGATTGCCGCGCGTTCTAACGCCGAGCGCCATATAAATCTATCAAAAAGCGATGTTTTGCATATCGAGAACACATTTATTAAATAATTTATATCGGCGTGTTTGGCGCTGGTGCGTTCGAAATACGAATTTCATCATTATATCACTTTGCGTTGATCGATGTTCACAAACGCTAATTGAATAATTTCATTTTCATGTTCGCGTTTAGCATTTTCGCCTCATTTTAAATGCGCGCGTATCGGCAACCGAGATGTTTATAGTTTTTAACGTAAATAAAATTATCATATACAAATCCCGAAAAGTGCGGACATGTTGTTCATCATGAAAAATGCAACAACATCGAATGTTGTTCCCACGATTCGAAATTTATTCCGTATGCTTCGCATCTGTACAGGATTACCACACATAACCTATAAGCCACTCTATTTGATTCAATACCTTTTGATTTTTTAGCTATTTTTATTTTTTGATCCAAAGTTATTTTTGAAACGTATAAATATTTAAATATTGTAATGTGTGTTACTTGTGTTTACAAATGAGTGTATTAAGTTTAGAAGTTTTGCGCTTTAAATTTAAATGTCTTGAAATGTATCGGAGTGCCTTGAAATGTCCTCTCAGGACAATGCAATTTTTATGGCGTCGTAAAAGCGCTCGTGGAGTTTCGCGGAGAGTTTATTGCAACAAACAAACGAATATTTCAATTGTAATGGTCGATATTTTAGCTCATCGCCGACCTACTGACGATTATCACAATCAACATAAATCAATTAACTGACTGTAACTATAAAATCGGATAAACTACAAGTACAACTCGATTTTCTGCTTGAGAGCAGTAAATAATACTGTTTTAAATTTACAAAGTAAAGAAAATTTAATTTATTACAATGTTATTTTCACAGATTTAATCAAAAGTAGTTTCATTTTGTGTCATCTTATCTATAATATAAAAATAAATCGCAAAATCTGTCGATAAGCGCATAACTGAACAACGCCTTTACCAATTTGGCCAATTCTTTTTTTTTAATGTTCTTTAAAGTCCAAGGATGGTTTTTACGACGAGAAAAATTCAAATAATTGCTGGGAAAACCCTAAAGATAGCCCTTTTCTAAAGGATAAAAGTTGGCATGGAGATCAATCATAGTTATAGTTAAATAGTTGAATCCGAGTCGGCGCGCTGAAGTGCATTATTAGCAATTCTTTATATAATTAATTTCTTTAAAATGAAATTGCAAATCTTATTGATAGAATTGACACATACTATGTCTAGAACAATAGAGTAAAAACAAATTACATTTTTATTGAACACTACCGGGACGAAGTCACGAGCAAAAGCTAGTATTATATAACTAAAACTATGATTGAATCAACAGACAAATTTATATCCCTTATTTAACACCGTTAATATTAAATTTTTGCAAGAAAAAATAGCCTATATATAGCCTAATAGCCTATATAATTGGTTTAACGGTTTATGCGTGAAAGCGTCACAAACAAACTCAAACACGATTTCAGAGTATTAATTAGGATTACAATATAAAAATAGCTGTCTGACAAACTCCCAAATAATAAAATCCAAACCAATTTGCATTGTTTTAATTTTCAATAGCCAATTATTAGCATACTGCAACTAATCATCACGTGTCTGAAGCATAAACAAAGCGTTCGATTGTGTTTGCTTGCACAATCTCCAACAAAGTTGCATTAACACTAAATGTCATCACATGTCCCACAATTGCCATCACGATAAATTCTAATTTACATCAAAACATGTATAATTAACGAAATGTGCACCAGAACACTGATTTATCATGGTAATAATTAGAGTTAAAATCACAATAAAATTGCGGATACAATCAGTGATCGCGTAATTCTAAAAACATCAAATTGTCATACCTACAGACATATATAATGAATACATGAAAATCTACTTAAATCTGCTTATAAATGTTTGTTTAGAATTTTCAAATAACTCGTCGCGTTTTTTTGCTTAATTTTGTGTTGTTGATTGAGATTTTTGCTATTATAGACTATAATTAATTAACACAAGACCGGAGCGGTCCAAACAAGTTATGCTTGCAACATAATAGCGCATATAATGATGATTATTATCATAATAATAATTATTGCGGGCAAGTTGCGATGCGGTAACTTGACTTGAAGTTTGAAACTGTTTTCAAGTCAAACGAGCCAGAGAGTTAGCGCGCACGGCGAATTGACAAGCCGAAGGTCGACGTAATTGTTATTAACGTATACATATATTAGCAAAATTAGAATATTTCAATGAAGTGTATCAATCATATCAATAAAATCAATAGTATCAACATTATTTTTTTGACGAGACGTAATAACACTTCGATGTTTCTTGTTATTTATTTGCTATTCAGTGAGAAATAAAGTTATATTGTTTATTTCTCAACATATCAATCAAGAATTAATAATTTTTATGATAAAATTAAAATATTTTATAAATAATAATTTTTTATTCCCATTTATAGTATAATAATTTTAATTATATTAATTAATTTTACGTTTAAACTTTAATTTAATAAAACTTTTTGTGTAATTATATCATCAACACAACGTTTTCACAGGTAGATGAAGAATTTAATTGAGATTATTTTTTATATAAAATCATTAATATTACAGATATAATACTTGAGAAATTTATTAATTAATAATTTGAAATATGTCACTTTAGTTTTAATTATCATACTATCGATTATTTAGGTGGAACTAAAATAATAAAAATAAAATTTAACATATTTACGATGGCAAAATCGGCTATTGTTTTGCACGTTATCAGTGCACACGATTGCGCGTTGGGACATTTTTCGCATTTCATTGCGATTTCGCGCTGTGGTTTTCGTCAGCTATCGGACATTCCTCGCCGGCGGCGATAAAACACAACAAAGTCGACGATTCCCACCGACTTTCAAAAATCACCTCAAACACCGCACGCGATAGTTTATTAAATATGTAAATTCCCAATAAATAAATCATAAACGAAACAATTACCATTCGCAATAATAATTGAATTGCATAAATTACCAATTAACTTAATAAGCAATTAAAACGCTTGTTATTAAACAATTAAAATCGACTTTTAAACTTTACGAAACAACGTTTTTCCAGAAATTTACTTAATGGTATGCAATGAACTTGAATGGTATCGAAAGTGATATGAAGTGAAATAAATAAATATGTAAAACGCGCTGCAAACAATGCAAATATTATTCCGCATCATCGAAACAGCGAATACCGAAAGCCACTCATGTCAAATATTTAAATAATTTTAGCACTACCAACAGAGTCAGAATGACACTTGAATATAATAGTTTTTAGCTAATTTCCTAAAAAGTATTCAAATTATAACAATAATTTCTTCACAAATATCTTCAGTAATATATTTGGCATCGAATAATATCAAGATTATGATCATACAATTTTTATATCCAGAGATATTGACTAATAAATTAATAATTTTGAATTTCTTTAATAAAACAAATTTAATTGTTTATAACTTTTTGTTTAAGAGTCAAAACAATGAAATATCTTTCAAATTCGACAGAGAATTTCACTGAGAATCTATTTATAAAAAATTCATACTTTAAACTTAAAACATACTGAAGTAATTATATAAAAACTAAAACAATTGAACTAGCGCGTCATATTATTACCATTAACAGAACTTGATAACAAAAACTCAACTGTTTGCATTTGTTAAATATTACAACCATGTGCTTGCTCTCAACATCCGTTACGTTCTAAAACGCAATAAATTCCGCGCTCGAATATAATGTTTGCGAATATAATACACGAATCAGTGACTGGAAAAAGCCACATCCGAAAAAAATGTAAACAAATGAATTCACAGCCTCACAGTTTCTCATCATTTAAATATTCAATATGTGTCAATATTGAATAATAAGTAATGCAACAATTTATGTTCGAAAAAAGACGTAAAAAATAAAACATACTTATTGCAACACACGACGAATATTTATCGAAGCACTATCAACTTGTCACACAATAGTCACAGTAGTCACAACTTGTCACATTTGTCCCACGCGTTAACTGCAATTGCGATTACAATTATTATCTAACATAACTAACTCGCACAGATATGTCGTCGTGATATTTTAGCGTTTAATAAACATTCAACTATCAAAACTACGCTTGCTTGTTGGTTATTTGTGTTCATGTAAATTTCGATACTTTTTTTTATTTTTCGCCTCGAGAACTTGTTTCAGAGGCTGCAAATATAAATATATATTGCAACTATGTTGGCTTAGATAAATATACACAACACGCAAACAACAATGTGTGGTTAATTAATATATGATTCTTTCCTACACGCACAACACGACTAGCGGTTTGATATTTAACGAAGCGCGACAAATTAATTAATATAATAGTTACACTGTTTCTGTTAAATAAAGACACAAAGTCTTAGACACTCATTTAATATTATATTTACTAATAATCACTATTTTTTCACTACTTTCGCACACGCTAATTGTTTAAGTTTTTATCGCTAAGTATTGATAACTTTTGTAAACGTTTACGAAACAAAGTCTTCCTGGAGTAAATTTTAAAGAGTACTGCACTAGAATAATATTATAAACAATCTGGTGTATGTGTGTGTTATGTGTAAATTTGGTGTATGTGTATGTGGGTGTGAGTGTGCGTTGGTTAGCGGTCCGTGGGCGCACACGTCTTGTGTGCGGATCGGTCGCGCGCGCGTGCGACTGCCGGCTCGCGAACCTCGCGAGCCTGGAGGACCTCTCCGCAAACGACGGGAGCGGAGGCGGCGGAAGGCAGTTCAGCTGATCGTGCGCCGCGCGCACCTACCGGCAACAAATCGGCGCACCGCGCAACAATGCGAACACAACTTTTATTTTTTCGTAGGTATATCTTGAATAAATACACACTAGTGACATCTGCAGTTGATTTGTCTATATTTACTGTAGTTAAGCAACGTTAAGCAACTGAATCAACAAAAATTTACAGTAAATAAATCATTCATGTGTGATCGATTGATATCGAAGATTCTTTGATCTTTTATTAAACAAATTAAAGTGGAGTGTCATCTTGTCATGAAAATTTCACACGTTTTAAATATCAAAGCGAAAAAAGCTTTTAAATATTTATTATAAAAAAGAACATCGCACAAAACAGCCGAAAATAATTTGTGGGCTTTTTTGCGCTGAAACTTTAATCGAGTTTTAATGTCCCGAACTATCCGGGAACCCTTCGACCCAAAACAGCCGACAATTCCCGAACTATTTTCAACTAACCAGGAGGAGTAGAATATTCAGATATTAAACAAAACAGCACAAAACAACTCACAACACGAGAATAATAGTTTTATACACAACTATCTTGTAACCTAAACAATTGTAAATCAAACGAAACTTTTTTGATATATTTATTTAATTTTTTACTTGAGATTGTTCGGTTTGCCTTGTGGCGTTAGTGATTCCGTGTCGCCAACACAATAATAAGTCACGCTTCATCATCGCGGAGCACAGAAAACAAATTAATTAATCGCTTGGCTTGCGGCGGTGCAAAGAGGGAGTAATCAACGTGAGCATCACATCTAACCGGATTCCTACACGGCGCCACGGCACAATTATTAATAGCTAATAAACTAGCACACAACACGCTCTAATATTAATTACCGCGTAACGACGACGTCGCGATGTATTAATGAAAATTTATTGCGCGGCGCGCATAATTCAATAGCGCACTAATTATAACCAAACCACACAAATGGTATGCAACCAGTTATACAACACTAAAAAATGAATTTTTTATTCTGATCAATTAGCATAATTTCACTGCGGAAGCTAGCAAACCAAAAGTTTGCAATCGTAACGAGTCCTGAGAGGCGCAGGAAGACGCAAGACGCAATCCAACATTGAATTACGTGCCGTGGGTAAACTAACGCTTTAAACGTACAAGCAAACTTTCGAGAAGCTAGTTTCAACTCGCAAGTATACCCTACTCGAAACTCTCCAAGGGTTTCCACGGTTTCGACTACTGCAGCACAGAGTGGTCCCTAGTTGCCTTAGGTGGATGCAACGTTTGCGAAAATTTCCTCATCCCAAACTAGCAAAGTCCAAACAAACATCAACAAAATCAACAACGATGACTCCAAACAAGATATCTTAAACACTGATGTGTTGATTTTTGAGGTTATTTGTGTTGCTATAACCTAGACAAGCTATAATATAACTTGATTCGGTTTTATTTTTGAGTTATACGTAAATTTATTGCGGGATATCGCACAAATGAGATGGAGGAAGCAACGCAGGTTGTTTTGAGCAGAGCTCTCAGTAAAAGTGCTAGAAGAACGCATTAGACGAAACGAGCGCAAATTTATAACCCCACTGCTCTCGGCGCTACACTTTCAGAATGGAAAAGATTCCGGCTGAAGCGCACGTGCCTTATAAATGACCACTTCGTTGATGTGAAAAATGAAACTTACGTATAACACAAGTTAATTTAATGTATGCAACCAAGTAGACGCGCGCTAATGGTGGTGACATTAAGCACAATAGGCAGCACATTAACCACATTCAACTCATTATATTGTTAGAAGAAATGTAGTAAAATGTCTGAAAATGCAAATGTCAACTGGAGTATTTTAAGTATTTCCACCGCAAAGGTCAAAATAGTTTTCAAATTATCGTGTAGACGAAACAACTTGGAATTTCCGGCAAAGAAACGGAAGTTTGACATTTACTCGTCTATCCCAAGCCAATATTTTATTTATTTCTCAACAACTTTTGTTTCGTATAGGTATATAAATTCGCCAACTACATTTCCTGATACCTTCCACCCTCTATTTTCCCACCCGGATATTCTTATCGTGAAGGTTGAGCCCGACTGACCTCAATGCCGAAACAGATCGCTCACGGCCATCAAGATTTCCAACTGCGATGCATCACTATCGGGCCGACCTCTCCCTAAACAACCCCAACCCCGCAAATGTAATGCCGAATGTCCAAGTGCCCTGAATAACGTAATGCGCTTTCGTGAAACAGGATGTTGCTTCAATAAGACGACGAATACGAACGGTAAGAACATTAAGAACAGAAAAAAATACGCGCGCACATTGTAGGGGATTGAGAATAGATTGATACGAGATTGGAAATTGATTGCGCCAGGATCAAGATAGAAAATGTGCAATCTAAAAGTTTCGCAACACGTTGGAGTAAATTTTAAAGTCAATTTTCTAATGTTTTGCAGGATATGCAACGTAAATTACAATTTTGTATGGTTGGTTGCATATATAACATAGAAATTCCGCTAAAATACCCAGTATTATATTGGTAGTAATTTAGCATTCCTTGAATCCGCGTGCAAAAGATAAACATCGTCGCCGGAGTCTAAAGGTCAAACGGTGTAGCTATGAAACTATGAACCACGCGAAACAAAGCAGAGCTTGGAATGCGACTGCGAACGCGAGTTTCGGATTTTCCGATAATAGGTGTGTTCACCAACAATACAACGTTCTATCATACTGAATTCGTGCTGAGTACACTCATCAGTCACCAAATATAAAATACAAACACAAACATCTTCAATAAATAAAAGTCTTATCTATGGTTGTTTAAATAAGGTAAATCCTAATTTATTACACTTGATAATACTTGAATTTATCTTATTTGAAGATTAATAAATAAATCCCAATTTTATTTCAGGGATCATAAAGTGTGTGAACTTTGCGTGCCGCACAGCAATAAAACATAACCAAACTTGGCGCCAAAGAGTTAATAAAATTTCCTAATCAATTTTCTTGGATTTAAATGGTTATCATGCGCAATTACTTACCACCTTTGGTAATTTATCACGAGTTGTAAGAATATTTATGGTAACTCACCTAAAACACAGAAAAATTACCATTAGATTATATAAGTATGGATTTTTAAACAAAAATATTATTTTAGCAAAACTCTTAAAATTTAAGTATTTGGTGATTAATCATGTCGGGATACTACTTTTGCAAATCATCTTTTAATAATTATTCATTTTCTTGTTAATCTTTCTCGTCGGTGACCTAAAAATCTTTTCATTTCCGCCTTGCCAAAAACTACTAAAATGCCGGTTTTGTTCTTGTATCATTTCAGTGATGATACTCTTCGCAAAAGTAATAATTCTATATATCTATCTTAGGAAAACAAATGCAAACTCAACAAAAACGCAAGAAAAAGGCAACAGCTGAGCATACTGCAGAACGGCGCGCCGAGGGTGCAAACGAGGTGGGTACGAAGGGTGCGCAACATTCAGAGAATGCCGGAAAGGGAAGGCAAGCGTAGAATTCGGGAATTCTGAATTTCTGAATTATTGCAAGCTTGCAACGGCTGCCATCCTAAGGCGTCTCCGCCGTCGTCAGCGCGAGACGGCTGAAGGGATGATTAATGTCCGTCTTGGATTTGCAACGACGACCGGAAACCGCAACCATAAAGAACCACCACCGACATAACCCCGCACACAAATACAACGCTACGGAAACATTTGAACACACAAATCAAATTTTTAATTTAATTTTACACCAATAGAGAGCGCTGCGGTTGTGAAAAATTTCCAAAGTCATAAAAATAATTCGTGAAATCTATCAGCAGATAAAACAAGATGGACAAAATTTAAGAGAAGAAAGTTTTTGCTTTTACTGGCGCGCCTAATGCGAAAACTTTTTCCCGTTTCCGGAATACCGGCTGCGCGCAGAAATATAGGTAAATGGTGAATGGTAATAATCACTCCCAAGCAAATTTCAATGCAATTTTGGAAATTTAAAGTTAATTATGGAAAAAACTTAGGCATGTATATAAAAGTATTCATTAGACGCTATTGTATCTTATCCGTTAACTTTTGCGCCATTCTTTTCGCTACTAACATTTAATTTTTTTTTGTTGCTTTTATTATCTCAACAAAGTCTTAATTTTGGGGCTGCGCTCGCCGCGGCAATTACGCTCCACGCCCACATAAACGCGCCTTTTATTATCTCGTCCCGGTGTCGTATTCTTCGTCCTGCGCACAACACACATCCTGATCTCATTTTACACTCTCATTCTGTGCGCATCCCACTTATATCCTTTAGATTTACATTGTGATTCTTTCCTTTGTTCTTGTACAATTTTAGCCACGCGCTAAAAAGGGTTCATTTTCACCAGTAGCGAGAAAAAGAGCGCGCAAAAAATCGTGCTGGAAAAATCTTAAAGCTTTAGCAGCTTTCGGTGTCTTGCGTGACCATCCGTGGATGAGATCCTTTGATACTTTTAGCTTTGATCCTGTTCTTCCAGTTTTCTCACAATTTTGTCTCCCGGCGCCATCGCAGTGGCCATTTGTGTTTGGCGAAGGGCGCCAGCTCATTAAAAGGACACACGCTCGGAAGTGGCACAAGTGATGCTGTGCCGGGCGCATGAAATTTCAACGCCGCATCGATCCGGTTCTAAAAGTGGGTGAAACCCAAAGATAGCTAATTGTGGCGATAAAATTTAAATTGGCACATTTGGAAATTACCAGCTATTAGCCACCAGCATAAATTACCAAAACGCTATCTTCATTTTAACCTACTTTCTAGTAAATTTAAAAAAGCGAAAATTTAATCTATATTTACGTCCATTTTCGGACATACAAAATTCAAGGATAATTCCTAGCCTGGTGCACTATCCTAATCAATCACGATCAGTATCACAAGGCAATAACTCTAGCATTTACGTCTTTCTAATGTATATACAGAGTGTTCAGATAATCTATAATATAAAAATGAATCGTAATATCTGTTGGTAAGCGCATAACTCAACAACGCCCAGACTAATTTGACCAATTCTTTTTTAAAATGTTTGTTAAAGTCCAAGGATGGTTTTTCCGGCAAGAAAAATTCAAATAATTGCCGGGAAAATCCTCAAGACAACCTTTTTCTACAGGATAAAAGTTGGCATTGAGATTCAATAATAGTTATAGTTACATAGTTTAATCCGAGATGGCGCGCAGAAGTGCATTATTAGCAATTCTTTATATAATTAATTGCTTTAAAATAAAATTACGAATATTATTGATAGAATTGACACATACAAGGTCTAGAACAAGAGAGTAAAAACGAATTACATTTTTATTAAACACTACCGAGACGTCGCGGCCAAACCCTAGTAAAAATAAAATTTTAAAAATTCTATTTCGAATCAACAGCAAAATAATATTTTAAATTTTAATAACATCATTTTTTCTTTTGTACCTACTATCCTGTATATCCTGACAACATCCTTAGAATTCCAACAAATAGTAAATTTCACAATTCTCCCCATCGGGATAAACCCAATAAATTACTCACGTGCCTACTGCAGAACCGTGAGCTGCTGCTCATTTAAATCACCTTCTTATCCTTCCTTCCCTCTACCCTTTCTTCCGCACATCCTTTTTCCATCTTGAACATCACTTGATTTTTTTATTAAGTAACACACGAGTAAAACCTAAGTCAAGTGAATTTACGTAATGAGCTCACATACATTATCTCCGGATTAACCATATTTATGAATTATCTCACAACTCAAAAACTTTTCAAACTTTTTTGATAAATTGCTTTAAAGTCTTAGCAGAAAATAAAAAAATCCTGAAAGGATAACGTGGGGAGATAAACGGCGCAGTCAGAAAAGTTAAAGGTAAGTAAACGGATAAATTAAGGATTAGAAAAGTTTGATTAAAACATCATCGTGTTGAGATCGATAAAATTCATCTCGAAAACTTTAATGATAAAGAAACAAGAATGTTGAGAATTTAATTAATCATTTGTCTTTTGTATTTCATCCTGAAAATTTTAAAAACTTAAATTACCAAAGTTTTTGGTAAAAATTTGTACAATTATTAAATTGTAAGCTGATCCAGGACATAAAGCTCTATTACACTAAATTAATTTTGGTCCTGAATGCCATCCCGAATGACCGCATGCATTCCGAATCCTGCCTTCGTGCTGTTTCCTGTTTCGCAAGTGTTATAATCGTCGTCAACGTCCGTGACCCGCTTGGCGTTTAATTAAATTGCGTAAGCACGCGATCGGCTATTATCCTCGCATCCTGCAGACTGCAAGACATTTACACTCCTACACGCGATAATAAATAGTTTTTCATTTTGTCAAATTTACGAACTCACGTTCGTACGTAAAGATTTTATTAAAAAGATATCATTTTACACCATTTTTAGTAATATTTTCTTCTTATTTATGATATCCTCTAAATCCTTATTTATATCTTTCGCGAATTAACGATTATAACACCAGATAACGTCAACATCAAGAATAAATATGTTGTTATATATCATTCTGTTTTATTTTTATATCCAAACATTTGGTTTGTCCCAAATATCAGGATTAAGAACATTCGTTAAAGAACAACTAAAGATAACTCAATTTATGATGATGGAATGTTACACCAAACAAGATATAAACATAAAATATAACAGCTCCATTTTATTCCAGCTGGTTTACGTCGTTCTGGCAATATACTAATAACTATAGACATTAAGAAGTACCGTAACTATCCTTTCAAATTGCTAGAACGCAATCTTTGGTTTCGAGTTTCTTTTTTTCTTCCGCTGGCTCTTAATGACGCACCTTTGTTTACCCTCAAGTATCCTTACATCCTCACATTCGCACAACGCTTGCAATCCTGGAAGTAAACGCTATGCTTTTGTGCGAGCTATTATCAAATAGCGTTTTGTTCGACTCTAAGGACGCAAGTTTGAGTCGGAGTCGTGCTGTGTCCTGGTTAACGTCACGCCGATTACGGTTTTTCTTTTGTTTTACTTCGTAATCTTTCGTTTTATACTGGTTTATCTCATCCAAGCTTTTTTTTTATTCTTTTTTTAATTCTTCCTCATTATTGTCATAATAATGGTTTAAAAAGAAAAGTATTTAGTAATCCATTAAAATTTTATAATATTTTACTCCGGTTTTTTAGTGGAGTAATAAAGTTATCATATTGACTGCTGTCAACAATATGTCACGGAGAAAATTGTCGACACGCTAATCACGTACGTAGAGTTATGATCAGCGACGTGACTTGTTCCTCGACGTGAATACTCAACTTTTCAGGACGTCAATTCAAACGTGCTCGGAGGAACGCTTAATCTAATCATATCTATCTCTCAGGTGTTATTTTAACATTCCAAGTTTCAAAGTCTTCGCTTATGTGATGTAGTTATCTACGAAATTGTATTAGGCGCATAAGTTTTGGAAAAGTTAATTAAAGTTAGCAGAAAACGAATAAAATCACAAATAATGTGCAATACATTGATAGTTTTTGATACCACAAAAGATTGCGTGGGCTTGGCTCAGCCAAGGTTCGGGGCTCGACGTAGTCCTTGCGGATGAAACGCGCCCCCCACGTGCGTCAATACTGAGCCGCGTCAGACCCGTGCGTTACAGGTCGATATTCTCGCCTTTACTATGACCAAAATTCAAAAGGCAGTGAAAACTCAATTTTCACACTGTTGTCATATAATATCACCAGGGGATTTCATTTTTAAAAGAAAACTAATATAAAAATCATCAAGAATAAAATTTGTTTTAAAAAATTATTTAAGACACGATGGATACGATAAAAGGAAAAAGAAAATCACTAAAAACAGCTGTGTGTGCACCATCTGTGCAAACAGCTGACGCCCGAACCTTTCTAAGTCCCTCTAGGTGGATTTAAGGGTACAAGTTGTTCTACTTCGTGTCATGCATCAACAAACTACTTGATTGAAGGAAAAGCTTACATTGATGCGTAAACAGTGCAAAGTTGACAAAATTTACAACCAATTTTCTTCATTTTTTATTTTAATTTAATTTAATGTTTGTGTAACACTATTTCTTCTTTAGGAATTGATCAACTCATCCCTTGAGGATGGATTGTAAATTTCTCAAAACTTTACGCTTGCTTCTTTTATGGCTTTCCATTGCATTTGTCGTGCAACTTTGCAACTTGCAACGGCCGACAAAATAAAAATATATTTTCATACAGTTACGGAAACTTGGCGCTAACTCGCCGGCGAAGAAAATTTGGAAACTCATTTCATGTGTTTCCCACGCGCGCGCTTGGCGCGCACAAGTTTTCCTTCGTGCCGGCGCTTTTGAGTAGAAGCAAAGCGGGTTGGAAGTTGAGGGTGAACTGTTGCGCTCCTCGACGATTCGCAGTCGTTCAATTTGCGAGCGAACGAGCGCCAAGAGAATATGTTACATAACAGCGCGCCGCGCGCGCCAGAGAAAGCAGTGTGAGGCGGGTAAAACACCCCCGGGCTGCTGCCCCAACGAATGTGGGTGCAAACACATTCTCTTCGTCCGGGGTGCGCGCCAACCAACAAGGTCAAATCAATACTGGATCGTTTTTGTTTCTTTTTTGCATTCAAATAACAAATAAGAAAAATTTAATTAAAACTAATATAAATAATAAACATGCTAATTAAAATTGAATATTTAATTATTTGCTAAATATTAGGTGAAATTCAGTTTAAATATTAGTCGGGAGCGACATCTGTGAGTCAATAATCGAGTTTAGCAAAATTGAATGTGAAAATGTAGCGACATCTTCGTGACTATACGAAAAGCAGCGAACAAATCATTTCTCAATCACTAAAAATCCTCAAAACAGGAGCATCTAATCGCAAAATGTGTAAAGTTCCCTTTAAAATCTACCAATATATAATCATCTGTCGTATCCTAAAACGTAGACTTCTACAACGCGATTGTTACTTTCAACATTCGGCACGAGGTGTCGCTAGCAGTATGATGTAAAAACAGAAATCGATTACACTTCCGACCGCGTGAGTTCAAACATGGCCGTGATCGCGGCGTGTGCGTGTGTCGGTTGGAATGTGCTCGGTTTCGTGCAGTCTATGCGGTTCGCTGAGTTTATAACTAGGTCGTTTCCACGATTTTCCGATACATGGCGGGATTTCCACACGACGTGCACGTTCCACTCGACCGTCTGCCCACGAGATTATTACCGCATGCATCAAAATGACGTACAAAAATAACGCGCGCGCACGCGGAATTTTCGACGCTATTACAACATACGCATAACCTATAACTATCGCTAGTAATAATGTTTTCGTAAGCACTTAATATTATGAAGCAATAAAAATGCGATGCAACATGAAGCGCCAAGCAATAAACACGATTCTTAATGAATGTTTAATGTGAGTAATGTCACATAAAAAAAATAAAATCATGTTTTACTAATAACGTCAAACTGTTACAGTGCCACTACAAACACGAAACTTAACCAATGTGAATTGCTGTTGTGCATTGCGCCAGCACCAAATACATCAATGTTTTATCATAAAACAAACGTTGCGTTTCAGTATTAGCTAAACAAATGTTTTGTTAACTAGAAAAAAATAATTTATAACATTATTTTTGCTTGTGTATAAGTGTGAATAGGTTGTGTTTGTTTTGCGGCGCGTATTTATTTTTGTCTTCTTTTGAGGCGAATTTGTTTTGGTTTTAACGAGAAAATGAAAATCAATGTTTGTTCGAATGTTATACCACGCACGGTGGCGGATGCTTTGTTCGGATTTGCGCTCGTTTCATGTCAGTAAAAATATAAAAAAATAATAACATTGTATGAGCAAATGGCAAATATTGGCGTTTTTGTACTAGGTACAATGAAATAATGAAAAATTCACATGACATCAACGCAATCATAAAAAAGTTGAGTATTTAATCGACGGATTTAACAAGGACACTTGAAACGAATAAATAAAGCAACTGGCGATTCCGTCCACTGATCGACCGATCAAACGGAAGGAAGTGGAAAGTATAAAGTACATTGTAGAAAACGGAACAAAATGACAGGCACGCGTCGCGACGCCACGACTGGAGGATTATCGTCATAGCAGGCGATAAATATTTAAGTACATCATCGACGCCGATACAACCCGTACCCACACACAGTTGCCAAGCATTTTATACTGCCACAATGTAGATATTGTTACTTTTAAAATTTAAAATTTCGCCAAAATGTTAAAATGTTTCAGTTGTGAGGTACAATCAGGGTGCATGCGACATTTAACCAATGCTAAAGTGCAATTAAAACGTTTAAAACAATTAATTCTGACTATTAAGTGCTTATCAACAACATTAACATTGGAAATGAACAATTTATGCTAAACAAATGTCGGATTATTCCAGTTAGTATTCGATTATCAATCAATCACACGATTTTAATTCGGTGATCGATTCGATTCGTTGACGATTTGTTAATTGGATAAATATATGGGTATATGTATTAATTATAGATATGGGCAAGGGCAAATGGGTACGTTCAACAGCACGTTTAAATGCTCACCCAAACGGCGGAATAATCGGCCCTTCCCTGAAAATATTCATATTATTGGAATTTTTTAATCTGCGAACCATATAGGCAGAAAAAACTCAACGGGCTAGGACTTCGAACTATTTGTACACTATATATGTACAATTTTTAAAAATAAACCAAAAATACTTACGCCTACAGTATTTTTTATAAAGTGCAAAAAACTACGTTTTAGTGCTTTTTTTAAACAAAAACAAAAAATGTAGTAATTCAATCGATGTGTTCATCAGGAAATTTGCACTTACCTAGAACAAAAGAAACAAAATATTAGTCGATATATTTTCAGGTTAAATTTCAGGTAGATATTACACAATGTCATTATTTATGATATACACGGCGCGCATGTTAGGCATGCATAAGACAAACGTTAATTAGCGTTTTGCTTGTGATGTGTACGCAGTGCGCAACTCAAACACAACATCTCTAATGATCTCATTGTAATGTACTAACAACATCAAGAGGCGTAGAAGCAAATCATTTAACCTAAAATGGCACGTGGCGCATTTCAAAATACTCCCGGGTTTGATAATGAAATTAGAAAATTCAACAGGTACCAGTACCAAACAAGGATGTGCCTAATATTTATATAACATCATTATACTCGCATATTTACAATGCAATTATTTTTACCTCCTGCTATGTTTATTTAATTAATTAGGATAATTATCCTGTTTATTATATTTTCTAATGAGAGTGACCTTGACGTTGCGATAAAAATCGTCATGTATACAAACTCAAGACTATTTCATGTAGTAGTTGTACACTTTACTGGTTATTTGAGTACTCGTAGGTGTAAAAGGTATTCTACGACACGTAACACGAGTGCCATCGATTTTTACACGTATTCCTACATTCACCAATGCTATCCAATATTTTCCTACATTTTTCTGCTCACATAGGTACGAATGTGATGTGTGAGAAGTACTAGGTCAAGCACGACTTTCTCTTGTTATGTTTAGGAATGTTCTATTTCCCACTACAGGTATTCGGGGGTGTTTGTAGATGGTGGTAGCTAACAGCCACCAATGACCAGGAGTGGTGATTCAGGACGGTAATAAAAATGTCCAACAACAAGGACGAGTGTTTGGGAATTTGCCATGAACTTTGACAAATAAATACGCATTCCGCCAAAAATAACAAATTTTTAATTAAAGTTATTTTTATTTTTTGCTTAAATTTATGTATTGATCTTTTATGTTTATACGCGAGTAATAAATTCCCTATAAATACCACACGTATCCACATAAAACGAAGATTTATCGCTAGTTTGACACCTTCCTGTGTGATATTCTTCGCTTCAACCCTTCCTAATCCAAGGCCAATATCATCAAATAAATCCAGACACAACACATGACTAAATAAATCGTCACGATAACTCCACCACTCAAAACCACATCGTTCATATCTAACATTCCAACAAGTTCTTTGTTGTTACTTATGCATTGGTATCTGTTGTGTTGATGTATAGTTGTTTGGTCGTTCACGTTCGGCGTAGGGATAAACGCTGTGGATGATGAATGTGCGACCGCGAAACGACCGCCATATTCGCCGCCATCGAATTCACTCCACCCTTGTACATAATATAACGTTATTTGGTTGTTATTGCGCTTTGTTTGACTGCTTCCGAGCCGGAGTGGAAGCGATCCAGACACACAGACGCGAGTCGAGACAAAGGACAAAAAAGAAATCACCCGCACAAATATACAACCACCACCGCCAAGCAGATGGTGTATCGTTTGTCGCTTTTGTTCGTGTGTCGTGTTTGTTGGTACAAGCCGTACTCGCGTCGTTTTTTTATTCCTAGCGTTTAGCTTTTATCTCTGAAGGGAAACGGTGTCGCGCACGAAGAGACTGACAAGTCTGGTGGAGTTAAACCAGTTTGTCACACAGTCAAGTCACGAATTCACAAAGTGGAATATTTTTTATATAGAAAACAGCACCATCTAGTTACTTTTACTAGCAATAGTTATAAAATACTTTCAATTTACTTATTGCGCTTCACAGAGTTGAATACACACTGATTGCAATTTTGCAAAAAATTTAAACGGAAATTTATGAAAAGAAGCTGCATATATGCATCGCGTTGGTATTTTTAAAAGTTAATTACCCGCATTGAAATGTGTATCATATTTCTTTGAATTTATGAATGTCTATACATTTGAGTCGGCTCCTTGTGCACATTAATATTAATACATTTCATCCCTGCGCTGTTACCAACCCAATATATACCTAAATTCGTAAAATATTTACAAATGTGCCCATGCTTCATTTGCCAGCGGCTTTCATGACATCGCAAAACTTTCTTTATGTTGGATATAAACACGAATACGCACGCATTAATACTAAGTGTTTACACAATTATCATATCAGTCATAAAATAAAATAAAAAATTGTTTTTTAAGCTTTTGGGGCAATTAATCGCTTATTTTTGCTTTTATAAAAAATTTAATAAAATGATTGTTTTTCTTTGATATTTTTGATATGATACGATATTTTGTTCGCGAATTTTCCACGCTGACGGCGATGTTGAGCTTTGTGGCGGTCGTGCGTGTTCCAGAAGGGGCGGTCTGGTCCTTTTCGCGTGTCACTTTTTGATATTAATTTATGTCGCCCGCGTCGACCAACCGCCCGAGTTTCCCGCGCGCAAAATTCTCGCTCGATTTTCAACGCGTTACGAATTTATGTGGCGCCATGTTACATCATACTGACGTTGTGCCATGGCATTCCAAACTTGTATATTACACCGAACTTCAAGAAACGAGCTTTTTTCGTTCGGTAGGTATAAAAAATTAATATAAATGCGAAAAGTTTCGAATTTTTAAATTAAAAAAGCCTCATATTGTTAACTACTACTTCATTTTCTATTCTGGTAATAACCAGGGTGAATCTGTTTACGTTCAAGTTGTTGTTTACATGGAATTTGATTAATTTTGCAACAAACATCTATTTTGTTTCCGTTTCCGTTGTGTTGTGCGCCAAACAATTGTAAATTGAACTCAAAAATCCATTTGTTTGCTCTCTACTTGTTTGTTTCATCCCAGTCGTCCTGTCGGTCCTGTGGGAACCCGAATTACTGGTCCGCTTTGCGCTCGAATCGAGCAAATTCCGTAAATAGACGAAAAATTGATGAAAATAGAAAAAATAAAATACAACCGTCGGAGGAAAGTAGACTCTGCAGACGAGCGTGCAGAAAGTTGAGTGAAATACGGGAAATCCAGCTGGGATTTGACTCCCAACGCCAACCGTCACAAAGAATTCCTAATGGAAACTACACAAGCGCTAGATACTGAAATATTCGTAAAGTTAAATAGGCACAAAAAGTAAAAAATATTGTCCCAGGATGAAAAAAAATCTTTGGCCATGTTTTTAGTCTAGTCTTAATATATTACACTTTTAGAGTATTCGAATTGTTGTAAAAATGTTTGACGTGCAGTATTAGAAGTGTGAAAAGCGTTAGCAGCGCAGGCAGTGATAAAAAGTTTCCGACGGCCAAAACTACACTCTAACTTTTCTTCTATCGTAACACTCAACACATAACCTAACTTGGTCTTATCCAGAGTTATATCAACTTTGACCAAGTTGAACCTACACATACCAACTTATACCACATTTGGACTTTGACCTCACAAGAACTGCAATTCCAACTAGATCTACTTTTTTATATCAATATTAACAAATTGAACGCCGTATTATTAAGATGTAACAAAAAGTTTTCATTCTTTAAAAAGATAAAAGATAAACTCAAACATTGTACGCCATTATTTCGCGAATCGTGAATTTCGCTTCGAACAATGTTTTGTGTTTACTTTGTATACTTTATTTACATTGGACCTTCTTGAAATGAATTTTGTGCGGATGCAGAATGAAACAAGGAGACGTTGTAGGTTGCTTATTGAAGACAGAATGTTACGGAAGTAAACTTTGTAACAATATAATGAAACTAAACAAAACATCAACAAGTATATAAGCTTTGTTGTAAAAATTGCAACTTAATTATTTATGGTTGGTTAACTAATGTTCAGAATTCTATTTTGTCATTTATAATTCACCTGAGTATAACTAATGGATGTGAAAACATAGAATCTCAGATGTTTCAGGCTAATATAACTGCGAGAACTACCTTAAAGACTTAAAGTGGATGTGGTCATTCATTAATCTCAAAAACTTCAAATACTCGGGTATTTTAAGTTAACGATTTGTAAATGTCAGTCAATTGCACTGGTTTAGTTTGTTTAGCATGAGAAAAATAAATTCTCAGTATCTTTGAATCCAAACGGCTGAAAACGGCACAAAATGGCTTCCAATAGTAAATATTTCCAATATGACTATGAACAAGTCAAATATTCTGCAATATTCTATGCATTTCCAATTCCTGCATTGCTTTGCAAGATGAATAGTTTCATCAGTCCAAAAATAGTAAAAAACATATTTCCATCAAGTAGCAAATAACTTGTTCCTGGAATTTGCATCACAGAGAAGAAAAAAACACGTTATAACCATGTAATATCAATGCTTGAATCAAAAAAATAGCGTAACGGATATAAACTGCAACAAAAACACGTGATATATCGATTAACGCACCTTCAACAAGAACACCCACTGGATTTCGTTCACCCAGGGGAACTACGGGATTTTCAGCAAACTGCAGATCACAATATACACAGAGTCACAAGAGAAACAACTGCACGCCATTACTGCAACACTTGCAGCGGCGCATCCATGATGCTTACGCCAAGCCAGTGGGGATGCGCGCGCAGCAGAAGCGCACGATCAAGGACGAACACGAACGAACCGTGAATTTTGACATTCATGACAGGGTGTCCGAGATTACTCGCAGAAAGTTATTTGAGTGTTAAAAGATAAATTTAAATAAGTGAACATAACAATTTAGTTTCCAACCATAGTAAATGATGTTTACCACATGTCATATTCACACATGCATTGAATTACACTCATTTAAACCTTTCAACTTTTCTTACAATACCATAAATTGTTCAACATAGAAAATGCACGTTGAATTCTTCATAGATACGAATATAAATCAATAAACATAACATATGTTACTCATTTATCCTCATTTGCAACGCGAAAGTAAGTAAGTAGTACCCAACAACATTAGCATTCACATAACATTGTGAGTAATCAGTGTATATATTACAGTAATGGTTTGTTGAGTTCGAGAGGTCGTAGGTGAAACCCCGCGGCGGCTGCGCGGGCGGTTGTGCGGGCGGTTTGGAGGTGGCGAGCCGGAGAACGCACTTCTTCCACTCGAATCCCTGCCTAAACACTGGTTGCCATAGCGGCACACTGTAGCATTACCGCGGGCACTCTCCATCTTCACTAACAGAATTGCATAGATATAAACTACAAGAAAGTTTATACTATTATCTTACGGTTGGTATATTCTAGGAAGGCCCAGACTATCAATAAGCATTAAATGCATTCAGGTGTTCACTTAATACGTGTTTTTTGTTTGGTTTATCGACAAATTATGATTCAAAACGTTATTTTAAATAATTTGTATGTGTGTTTTCTTTTCACGCCTAAACTACTGAAGCAATTTTTGTGAATTTTGGTATAGACATAGATTATGTCACAAAAAATGACATATCGTACGTTTTAATTTATAAATTAAACATTAAAAGGCTAAAATGTGCAATTATAGTGTTTAAGAGTATCAATCATAATTATAGTTGTAAAAAATACTTCTAGCTGGCGCTAGCGGCACTTAAAACTTGTTATTAATAATGTATTATGGTATTTTTCCCAATTTCCAAGTAATTATTTCATAATCCGACTGAAAATACCTGTAATACTGCTCAAATACCAAAAATACTAAATATATTCATACGAAAACATTTAGATACCACATGAATGACGTTTAGATAGGTTCACAAGTATGTTAAAATGGTGGAAAACGTCGAAATGAGCGAACACGCACTGCACAAACTCGGCAAACGATGAAAAGCAAAGTGCACTAGAGATATCAGCGTATTGAAGTACCGAGAAATATGCAGATGAAAGGCGAAAGGCGTTTAACTGTTGCAAGCTCGTCGAAAATGTGATTTTGGCACGTTCTCAACTAAACGCTTGCATACACTCATCGACATACATATAATATATGTGTTCGAATGTAGAAAATCATTTGATATTCACATTCAATTATAATGAACTTTAACTTGACGATTTAACGACTTGATTTGCAATTACTCAGCAGCAGTTGCGCAATACCACCGTGAGAGGCGCTAGTGTATATAACCAACAACAAAATGATGCATGATTGAGTAAGTGCTGTGTAAATTTTCTTATTATTAAATAATGACAATAATATTATTCTTGCAGAGTAATAATGCATGTTTTGGCTGTGGGGAAATTTCCGAAATAGAATTGAACGAGATTGGCGCAGAATGAGATGAATTCTATAGTGTACAGGTTTTCCATTCTATTTTTCACTTTCATTCAGATGCCTTTTTTTAGAAACGCGCCAAGAAGGTTTTAAAAGGTTTTATGTGCCTATGCTCATGCGATGAAAATGGATTGGAAACGTTGTGAAGTGAAAAAGAAAACATTTCGTCTTCTTTTGGCAATTTCTTTGGGAATTTTTTTTCCTAACCTCAAAAAAGATAGAGGGAAGTTGCTATAACCTATTTTTATTCAATTGCTGCGAAAGATTTACATTTATATTGTGGGTATGAAAATGTAGTAATCTATAATTCAATGTGTTTACAAATAGTTGAAAAACAACTAAATCGAGTCTATAACCAGGCGGGAAAGCGCGCGCGCGCGCTCAAAGCACACAAGCTTAATGCGCTAGTTCGACGAGATCAAAGCGATTATGCGGATTGATATCGCGAGCGGCGGCGGCCGTCTGCGTGCCAATTATGCACACACTTAGAACTTCATAGACGACCAAAACGACGATTAACATTGAATTATGATCATTCTTACGCGTTAAATCATTCATTAAACTTTCATTCATTCCCTGCAATTAAATTAAATTTCTATTGCGATTTTAAAAGCAAAACACAAAAAATCGATTTTCTTGTGAAGTAAACTCAGTGGAAAACTGTATTGCGCCGGAATAGACTTAAGAAAACAAACAGAACAGGATCAGTTGAAATACGCTCGTCTGTTAATAAATAAATACGAAGCAACGTGAAAAGTTGATGCAGAAAAAACGATCGAAATTGCGTTTAATCTTTGTCGAAATATTTATACACCCAACGAGCGCCGTGTTTTCCATCAAAGAGTATGCTATGCATGAGATAATTATAAATTGTGTTGATGAAATGTTTCAAAAACAACTTCAACTCTGTTGAAAAACATATTTATTTATTTTCCAAGGCCACAACACTCGGTATAACCACATATAGCAAACAGAAAATGCAATTCGAAATGTACACATATAATATGTGGATATATATGTGTGTGTTTAGGAAATACGTCAGCATATATACGTCTTGCATGGAAATGTCCATTTTGAATCGCTGAAACTCGAGAAATTTCTCTTTCCGCAATCTCGATATGTCGATACGCAGATTTTTATTCGACATGCGAAATGCAATTACATTCTTCGATTTCGACGTTCCAAGATTCAACAAAGCGGGTCAATATTTTAAATAATATGTGGTAGTGAATGAGCACATTCGGTCAATATTGACACATTGACAACCAATTGGAATAAAGCTATAAAAAAGAAAAAAATCCAATCTAATATAATCTTATTTCGGATCAAATTTACACTTCTTCCAATTCGCAGATGATTGAAAATTCGATTGTGCGAGTCAAACATATTTACAGTATAATAAAATATATTTATAAGAAAATCAATGTCTGCTTGGTGGAGAAAAGTTAAAGTAGATATTAAAGTGAGTTGTAGACGTATCACTTTTTCATCATTTCTTCCTCCCCGGCTATTTGGCTTTTTCGTTTTAACACGAGCTGATGAGAAAGATCTAACAAGTTTACACACATTGCCCGAAGCGTCTTCGCGGAAAATCGCAGGAAGCAGTTTCGCAAGTTTCGATACGCGCTCATTTTTTAGTTTTAACGAAGTCCAACTCAAACTCCAACTCACACTCGGAGACAAAGTTGAAAATTAACTCAAACTCGGTTGGAACTAGTTCCGTAACTTTTCCCGAGCATATTTGCTCGGTTTTGTATCATTTCAAATGTTTTCATCTAATGATATTGTCATGTGCGTGTAATTTATGACTGGATAATATTAGTATAATTGCTGAAATTTATTTTCGTAGGTTTTGCATGGATAAAATTTTTGTTTTATTGCCTCGAGGATGTTGTCCCGCGTGCAGTGCGCGTCGCGTGGGAGGTCATCCCGAAAAACGGGGGCAATCGCTAGCGCGCACGCTAAATTTAGCTATTTTATATTTCCTGCTGGCGAACAGACACAACGCACATAGGTTTTTATTATATTTGTCTCAACTGCGCCTAGGTATTTACGAAATTCGCAAATTAGAAAAAATAAATTCTTGGTTGAAGAATATTTCGTATTGTTCAAGTTGTCCTCAAGTATTTCACAAATTACTTCGAGAATAATTTGGAAATTCCGCGAAAATTGCGCACGAAATTACTCCAACTTATCGCTGGAGAGTGGAGAATCCGGATGGGAATCTGATGAGGAATGCTGAAGAAGCGAAACGAAGCGGTTCGTCGATCAACCGATAATAGATGGGCTATCGCTGCTTGGAGCGCCGCAACTCGTTTCGGTGATAATTAGATTTGCGTAATTATTTTTTTTTGTTTCATCAGCTTCCACGAAGAGAAAAAAAATCAAATTAAAACCAAAATCTAACGCTATTAATTACACGTGCAAATAATCAAGTTATTAGAGTTATGTTAACTCATTTGGCAAGTTTATGATGGCATAAAGTTAAAGGTGAAAACGTGTAACACTTTGCGTTTTCGAAACTCGACCTCAAAGCTCATCAAAAACTGAATCAACTTAGTTGGAATTAGCTTGGAAATGATGAAAGCTCAAACGTGCGAACAGTTGAAAACTAAAATGTTGAATAGCGTACCCTGTGCTCGCAAACTTCTAAAAATATGACAGCTCAATGTGTGAAACGCACTAAAGTCTAATCAACAAACGTGCCACGCGATGCGCTCCATATAAATATTGGCACGGCGATGTCCAAAACGATTTATTACTTTCAAAAGTTAAGAAAGAGACTTTTTAACTCTAAGTTTATTTATTACGTTTCGTGGTTTCATCCTTGAGTTTATATTGAAACAAATATTTTAATTATTTTTTCGGTGGCGAAAATGAAAATCTATTGCGTTGGCCAAGTGGAAACGTTTCGTTGTGAAAATGATGAAAAAAAGTATAAAGGAGTAACTTGAGAGGGTTGAGAACACATATGGTTGTGTGCAAATGTGTGTGAAAGTCACTCACTTGGTCAAATCGGCTTCGCTTGGGTTCTTGTCGCTCTTGATGTGGATTAAAAGCTTTTTCAAGCGCAGCATCTTCATCATCGTGAACCGAGTGAAATGTAAATACGCACATTAAATACGAAATCAACGAAAAGCACTAAATCACGAAATTTTTCTAAATAAACTCCGCATAAAACTATTTCTCTTCAATTTAAATAAATTCCTAAAAAAATTACACCAAAATTTTGACGTGTGTGATATGAATTTTTCTGACATTTGACAGTTTAAACTAGACTTAAAAATACTGTCTGAATAAAAGATGCTAACACATGTTCGCGTTGAGTTCCACTTTGCGTATGAATTATTGAAAAGTTTTCGCTTTCTTGGCGAGTGGGAAACAAAGAAAAACAAAAGTAACCAGCCATGACAAGTGGAACTCTAAAAAGCAACGAAATATGAAATTCTCTTTTTGAAATTCTGTATAGACACGTAAAAAATAAATATTTAAATATTTTAAAAAATTCCATGCCTAGGTAATGGAATACCGTTAAAATCTTATATTATTAATTTGGTATGAAAACCAAGACAACAAAACCTCAAGAAACCACAAATCTGGAAACACTTGAAGAAAATGCTCGAAAATAAAAAAAAGTAAACGGATACCAGCAACACGATGCAATAGACTTGAAGTGATGGTGAACGCAAAAGATGAAGAAGACAATGGAGGACGGCGAAATAAATAAACGTCGAAACGTGAGAGCCGGGCTGCTAAGCAGGGCGCGCGCTCGGCTTGCACTTAATTGTAATATCCGGCCGGGACGCGCAACGATGCTAATATCAGGAAGACGCGCGGGATAATTCATCGCCGCTCGCCATCTTCGCGTCCCCTCATTTCACAATCTTGATATTTTCGTCGTGTCGTCTCCATTACTTTCGGGATAATTTACCCCAATGTTTGGCTTGATAACAAAAGTCATCGTTCTCGTTTTCAAAGATTTTTAAATCAAAATCATAAAATGGATTTTTACACGATTAAAAAAATAAGATTTAGTTTGATTTTGAATGTTTTAGAAAGCCACCATAATGTTTTAACTTAAACATTATATTTAAAGCTATTTAAAGTATTTTAGCTCCCAAAACTTAATTTTTTATATAAAAAGTTTTTATGTTTTTCTGCAAGATTTATACAAAAAATCATTAAAATTGCTTCAATAA
This sequence comes from Dalotia coriaria, assembly GCF_025399875.1. Taxonomy (NCBI): domain Eukaryota; kingdom Metazoa; phylum Arthropoda; class Insecta; order Coleoptera; family Staphylinidae; genus Dalotia; species Dalotia coriaria. The sequence goes on from NW_027045445.1 coordinate 11,285,569, forward strand.
TTTGGGCGTGAAAAGGGAACAAACAAACAAAAATCATGAAAATTCATCAAAAAAGACGATAAAAAAATAAATATTACAAAACTTTATGTTTTGGTATTATTAACTTCATGGTGAAATCAACAAAACACAAATTTTACTACTATTTGTTCAGAAAACCCTTCAAATATTAATTTACCCCGAAAATTTATTAATATTTTATGAAATTCCTAATATAAGTCTGTTTTGATTGTCTCCTCAACTCATTTGTGATTCATACGGTGTTTGTATGTGCGATTTTCACCGAGTTTTCCGTATGCAATGTTGATGCATTGTATGCCCGAGCGCGAACAGCATCCTTTATCGGCGCGCCTCGTCCTATTTAATCTTTTCAGCAAACGCCAAAGGTTTTGTTTGTGAGCGCTGCCAACCTGCAGGCCAGCAGACCGGCTAACTTCCATTTTTGACATTCAAACGCAGCGGTCATAAAAACATCATTCTTCATTCATACATCATACTACCACGTACTCGCACATCAGTTCATACTCAGAGTTGAGCTTTGAGCTCTAAACTTTTCATCAAGTTTTAAATTAACCCAAACTTTCAGCTCGAGCTGATTTAATTTAAAATATAGATAGAATGTGACACATAATCATATAAATACTTTTAATCTGGATGAAAGCCGCTTGTATCGGAAACTGTAAAGCGCAGAAATAAATTTTACGGCGGTACCGAAATTGCAATTGCAATTTGAAATGGAATAAAGTTTATGTAGGTTTAAAGTAGCATTTCAATACGCTTCGAGTTGAATTTGCCATATGTCGTAAATTTTATTTATATTATAGTACCTACTTAATTTTATTGTAAAAATATAATTGTGCAAATAAACTGTGTGTAATTTTAGATCAATATGTGTATTTATTTTTAATATCGCAGAGGAAAATATTGTCTTGATTCGTTTCACAATTGATAAAGAATATGTTAGCTTTGATTCGCTGTGCCAAAAGCGTTTGTACGACGCGCGCCGGTAGCGAAATAATATTAGGTATAATCCAATAAATCACAATTTTGTTACAAGATCTAAAAATAACATGAAAATAGCAGAAAACACATATTTTATATGGAATGCATAAAAATATGTTTTTAGCACTAGTGCGCAAAATTATTAAACTATTATGCGTTGTTATTAAAGTAGTCTTTAAATTGACGTCTATTTTACGTTTATTTACGCCACAATATAAACTATATTGCATTTTGACGATAAGTGTGTAAAATGCTACTTTTATAGACGTACACTTTAATTTTGATTAAATACTTCTACCCAAAGTAAAATAAGAAACATTCTAAATAATGTTTTTCTGCTTCCACCTATAAAGCGCCAGTTTTTCCACGGTTTGAAGACACAAAAGTGGTACTTTATATACGGCCGGCCAAGCCGTATATAATATTCATTATGTACTTGCATTATGGACGGGATGGAGCATGCGCCTGCGCATTTGCCTACGGAGCAGCACAAGGCGGTAAGAAATACCATGCGACGTTAGACAAACACGTCAAAGCAGGCGCTGCTTCTGCTCGTATCGGAGGGGCACGATATGAACAGAAGCGTCACATGGGCCGCCACGCGGCATGGCACTTATAACCTTACAGTTTTTATAAGTGTGTGAGCAAATTTCAATGCTCGTAGCTAAATGTTGTTAAAGATTCGATTGACTGGCCGCTTACTACGCTCGCCCTCAATCAATTTCGTCTATAATACCCTAGTTTAGCCACTTGTTACTTAATATAATATTTTCTACTTCCACCTTTAAAACCCCAGTTTTTTCACGGGTTTTTGAGAGCAAAAATGAGGTACTTCAAATACGGACGGCCAAAGCCGTGAGTAAAGTACATTACGCACTGGCTTTATTCATGGGATAAAGGTTGCGCCTGCGCATTTGTTCAATAACAAAAACCTAAACGTGGAAATTGAGTAAAAGTAGAAAAAGTTAATGTAAATGCTATAAAACACAATTTTTCGAATATGTGCGTATAATTATATATTTACACACTATTCCAGCAAATATAAAGCAATTAAATTTTGCACAATCTGCTGTCCTATATTCGAATTTTTTTTAACTTGACTTTGAAAATATGTCCTATTTTCAACATAACAAATTCCCCAAACAAAAATACCCATGAAAAACCCACAATCTATAATTTATTTAAATAATTACCATAATAATATTTAAACTACTCGTACGTATACATTTCAAAACCAACATGTTTGTCTGGATTTTCTTTACTTTGAAATGCATCATATTCAAGTAATGTTTTATTTATAAAAAACAACATTACTAAACAATAGCAAAACAATCACTAAAAACGATTAACAGCAGCTATAAATAGCATATATCCCCGCCAATACGCCAATCTGATGTTTATTCACCGAACACTACACCGCGTCGAACAATATTAATATTTGCACGCTGCGCGCTTTTCAAAAAGAAATCGCTACTGCTTGGTTTACTTACTTTATACACCATTTCGCGTATAATGTAGATTAATGTTTGCGTGCTTGAATTGCCCATGTGTGCGTAAGTAGTATTAGTTAAACTGTTTTCGTCAAAACCATCGCGGCGATAGACGATAGTGATGAAAGCAAGCAATAAATCATTCTGTCTTTCGCTCCACGCATTTTTTTTTACTTGACGTTAGACTGGTTTAAATATTATACACGCGCATAATGGAGTTTTGAACGCAAAAAAAACAGTCATAAACACATAAAAATAAATATCGCTCAAAAAGTTTCTGTAAAAACAGAAAATAATTGTTGAAATTGTTGCACGCACTGAAAGCTTTAATGGCATGTCGAATATCGATTTGTCAGAAAATCAATAATTACATCTGATGGGAATGGAGTAATGGAAATAATGAAGATAGAATATTGATAATGATGATAATGATGCTAATGACAATAATAATAAAGGAAACAAAATGGTGGCGCAGCACATTTCCAATAATTACACTTATAACCATACTTAACCTAATTTCACAAAAATATTATTTACTAAGCAAGTTAAATTTATTAATTAATTGATGCTTAACTCCAAATCGGTTTAGAATCACCCAAATCAAAATTAATTGCAAAACTTCCCGAAACATATTCATCTAATACCAATTTGTTTACTTATTTACGCAGCCACTGATAGACAAGTAGTCTTAGCGGAGTCGAAGTGCCTTCCTCACTCACTATCGTGATGACAGCTTTAATAAAGTTCGTGCCTCGCAACGCTAATTACTTCTAATACTCTGATAATTAAGTTTGACTCGCAAAGTGTCGAACAGTATGCGACATCAGCACTCAGCAGTGCAAGACGTCCGAAACAAACGCCAAATGCAAAATGCGAAATGCAAAATGCAAATATTCTTGATAAACATTCCGCGCAGGTTCCTGCTTCACGCCGCACGTTTTCCCACTTTAATTAAAACCAGCATTGACTTTCAACTCTATTTTTCGTTTCTCGTGTTATATAACATTGAGAAAAGCGCGAAAACTATTGTTATGGGCGCATGCGAGCGTGAATTTATCGGCACGTAAACACCGTCGTGCAAATATCGTTAATAACGATTTTATTAACGTGCGTAAATTATTGTTTATGGTCGTGTATAGACTTGCACCGTCATTGTGACGTCATTAAAGAATCATGGCCATAGTTGTTTAGTGTAACTATGGCAACAATGACGAAATTTACTCGCAGTGTAATTTCAGTCAATTCGTATATTCAACAGGTTGTCTGTCCTTTATATGATTGGCTACGTGTATTTTTTACATTTTTGGGTTAAATAATCAAGGTTATGTTGATATGCTTACCGGACATTTGCGAGTGTATGCCTCCGATTGCGTAGATATCGATTGTGGTATTTCTGCAGGTCGCCGATGGACCCCTGCTCGGCCTGCATCTTTGTGGGGGCGCCACCACCTCCGGAGGTGCTACCCTCGGAGGAAGTGGTGCTGGTAATGGAGCGCGTGCGCTGCTGCGCAGGCGGTTGATTGCCTTGCTGTTGTAGTGACAGCTGATTAGGTGGTTGCGGAGTGTTCGTTTGTTGTTGCTGATGCTGTTGTTGTTGTTGTTGCACTTGTTGCTGCTTGCGGCCTGCTTTCACCGAGAGTGTAGGTGATGGCGACTGCACATTGCGGCGCTGCTGCTGCTTCTTGAAGATGAGACGCGCGCCACCTGCCGAGTTTACGTGGAACTTAGCAATCCGGCAGAGCACCGCGGTGTGGAGAAACAAAGTGTGTGGTGGTTGTGGTTGTGGTGGCAACAGCAAACAGCAAGATAAAGTCAACCAATCAAAACACAGCAAATTAAAATTCGACACACGTAAGTACAAACTGCTTCAAACTTTTTTTGTGAGTCTTTAGAGTTTTCTTTTGTAGAGTTTAGAGTTGTAATCCTACAGAAAACACAAATTCTGCACGTAAGAAGGAAATTATTACAGATATCTAGATGTATAGTGTACGTTTAAGGTTATGTTTTGATTTTTTGACAGTGTGTAATAATTTCTTACTTATACGACTACGAATAATACTTAGAAATTAAATAAAGATCATTCAAAACAAAAAAAAAAACGAATGAAAATTCCAAACCCAACACACCAATCAACTGAAAATCGCAATACTCTGGTGATCTTGCAAAGTGTCACGAGCAGATAGAGTAACACACGACACACAGTAACACATCAAAAACACAAAACACTCAGTCGGTATGCTGTGAATGCGGATGTGTGGTCGCACCTAGTGGCTGGAGGCGCGCCGGTTCGTCGTCGTAGCGATCGTCCACCAGCAGTTCGGTATCCTCCTCGGCGATGTCCTGCAGGTGCGCGGAGGGCGAGGGCTGACGGGCGCGCGGCGGCGATCCGCCACAGCACTCCTCCTCGTCGCTGCTCTCGCCGCCTCCGCCGCCGCCCGATCCTCCGCCCGCACCGCCGCTCGCTCGCGGCGACAACGGCGGCGACGGGGGGGCGGCCTTGCCGTCGGCCGGGCCACCGCACCAGGGCACGCAGCACTTCCACGCGCCCACCAGCGTGACGTTTCCCTTGATACGACGCCCAACCTCAAGACACCACCATCACCTGTTGATGCACTCGATTTCCTGTCTTCAGATATACAGAAGTATGTAGCACATAAAACACTAGAAAAAAACGCTGCGGTATTCCACAATCCTAACCGCTGCGTGCTGTCTGTATGTTGGGTTGCATAGATCACACGCGCACGCACGCTAGCGCGCAAGCGCACTAGTACACACGCTTCGTAAGAGTATGAGACGCGTTGCCTCGCGGAACGCTGCCGCCGGACTGCAGCCGCAGCAGGAAAAGCCGCGCCGTCAACCCATGCGCGCGCCTCGCCGCACACGTAACGCCTCGCGTGTGACGCGCGCTAGTTTTTATTATTCCTCGTTTTATTATCCGAATACAACACACACGCATACACGTTTCAAACAGACGCCGCTTGAAGAAAACAAAGTAACTCTTAGGTTATGTCAGTGTCACTACCACCAGTTGCATCAGTTGGTGACAAACAAATATCACTAGACTCTAGTTATCCACAGGAGTTGCAAGAAATCGGATGTTTTGTTTGTTTTGTTGGCGTGTAAGTAATATATACTCGACTAAGTCAGGCAAGGTCGCCGTCTACTAATCAAAGTTTAGATTATTTATATGACCACCGGGCAGTAGTCGTGTCACTCTTAATAAAGCTGCTCGGGCTTGAATCACGACTAATTTAATTTAATCTCAGCTAGACTGCGCCTCGGGTTTCTTTTGTTCTGTGTTTTTGTTGATTTTCTCGGCTCGAGTATCTTTTGTTCCTCGACTAGTTACGAACATTCATATACACAACCGTAAACATTAGATAATCAGCTTTTAAAATATTATAGTTTTGTTTATTTTGATAGTGTGATAGAAAAAGCACAGTTATAAGCGTAGTATTTCTCTGATTGTTGTCGCTATCTTAATATATTATTATCTCAACATGTTATTATCTCTGAATAGTTGCTAAGTTAGGTTATGTTTTGCCCTGTTTTCCAAGTTGTGTGTGTGACGTGATATGCGTGTGTTTCAGTAAGTGAATCAATGAGGTTAGGTTGCATTCGGTCGAAACATTCCAATTCCAAACAATTTTTGCCACGAAAATAACATTTAACATTCAGATTCTAGATTATTCCATTTATTTTACGTGTGTTTTTGTTTAACTTTTGAAACAATTTCGTTTCGCTTCTAATTAGTATTCAATAGTTTTCACATGTTATTGTTGCTATCTAGTATTCCATTTAGTTCACTATATATTATTAAGCACGTTTCGCTGCGGATTGTTAGTTGATTTCACTTGGTAATTAATTTTTGGCTACGCAAAGTCCATGGTTGTGTGTCGGAGGAGCGAACGTTCGCACGCGACGCGTCGACGTACACCGGCGGCGGGCTCTGCACCCCGAGACGGCAACGCGCACGATGTGCCGGCGAGCGGCGGCGCAAACGGTGGCGGTTGCGGCGGCGGGGGTGCCGTGCGCAGCTGGCGAGGATGATACGCGCAGCCACCAATACTGAATTATAAAATATATACAATGTGTTCACAAAAAACTTAAAATATAAAAAATAAATTTTTATACAATTTATTATATTATACAATATTTTTAATTTTTATTTAATAATTTGAACACACTGTATGTAAATAAAATAGGCACGCACGTTCGTTACGCGTCGTCGAGCCTTAATCTTTAGGTAGACGAGGCAGAATAGATAATGCAGGTTTTCGCGTTTGCCGCCTCCGGAACGTGCCGCATCACGTCTTAGCTCAATCGCGATAGATATAAAAACCATAAAACATTTTCCATACATTATATTTTATTTTATATTCACAACAAAAACGAATAATTGCACGCAACCAACCATACAATATAATATACTGTTATTGTAAATTGGGTTGCCTACATTGGGTTTTTAAAAAGTTTCAAACCACTCATGCGGTTTAATATCGCACAAAATTGGCGCTAAACTAACATAATAGATCGGGGCGCACGACGCGCGAGGGCGGCCATTAAACGTATTAATTTCAATTAGGCGCACCTTGCGCACGCTGCGCTCAACTCTAAACTCGACGGATATAAAATAACCGACGCTGGGGGTGTTACAATGTAACTTTACAAGCCAGGATTACTTGCGGAGGTCAAGGGTTGCATAACCTAACCTTGTTTAACAAGAATGCTACAAATTACAGCGTCCAACTATTGATTGCGCTTGTTTATGTGGAAAAATTCATTATCGAGTAATAATTTCTTTAATTAGCTTAGTTTTGTTGCTTTAACACAAAATCCCACATTGCAAACATCAAAACAGAAATGAAAAAAAAAAACGCGTTCGCCGTGCTCCAACCAAGCGCAAAACAGCGGCGTTAATTGAAATTTAATTAACATTGTTAGATATAACTTACACCGGCACGTAATTATTTTACCATAGCAATCTATCTATCCACAAACTAATTAACTAACTAACCAGGACAAAAAATAAAACATAACTTGTTTATGTAGTGTTTATTATCAATTAGTGATTGTCATAGCTATGATTGCGTGTTACAAGATGAATGCTTTCGTGGTCTTTTGTTTTCTGAACGTATTCTGATTTATTCGATTCGCTCTCCAGAGCACAACGTTATTGTCTGTTGTGTAACCTATCAATTTTCGCTTTTCCGTTCACGCTCGCATTGTTTCCCAAACAATGGAATATCTATTAGAGAATTGTTTTCCTGATGGTCATGATTATCATCCAATCGGTGCAAATATGTGCAAAATAAATAGAAAATTATATTTTCCGTGAGTTGAACATAACGAGATAGGTTAAGTATATCTGGTTGCCTACAGTAAAAATAATAGTGCACGCTTGTAGCTGCATTGTATCTATTTCCGGCGTTATTATTTCGCATTTTGTTCGCTTGATGGTGTGACGAACATGTTCCACATTGTCACCGTCGTCAACGTCCAGCACCATCACATTGTCGTTGTCATCGTGATCAATGATGACTGCGATGACAGCGCGACGATGGGAATAGACGTCGAGCGAGAATTGTGCTGCCGGCGTAAATAACACGCGCCAACACAAACAAAACAACAATCTACATCTACGAATTGCGAATAATGAGCGTGTAACAAATTGGCAGTGTGCCGATGCGACGGCATAGACATACACAGTGAGTGCACGCACGAGATGGAGGCGGTTGTGGCGGCGAAACCATTGTTGATGCTGTTTCGCGTGCACTTAAATATACCACCGCTGGTTAATAATGTAATTATCTGCCGTCTATTCTCTGCGCTGTGTTTTGTGATGTTGCAAAATTGATGGTTTTATTCTAGATGCTTAAATTACATGAGCATGCAATAAAATATGACACAACCTTGAATATTACAAAGTGTGAGTATTAATAATCAAACTTTTTTTCAATTTTATTTTTATCGCGATATCAACATATCAAATAAAATGCAATGCAGCGCGAACGAAATGTCACACTGAAAAAGAAGCGAATAAAAAAGAGTGTCGATTCTCGCCGGATACGAAAAAGATGACGCAGCGTGAGGGCTCCATTTTCGCAACGTTTCAATGTCGTCGTGTCAGGTTCCAGGATTTATAAGATTTCCCCGGCGCCTTCACCATCGACATTTTCGCCGTCCTGCTGCGAACGTGCATACAAACCGCCAATTTTCGATCTCGGCGTATCATGTCAAGTCGAATTTACAAATATAAAATTCATATATTTCTAGTGTGGTGCGTCTTTTTGATTGGAAACCGCACGCTTTGAATCTTAATTAAGCGTCGAATTCTATTTGCATTCCATTGGCGTCGAGGTCCGCGTGGTCGTAATAGATATTAGCACCGGGGGGATGAACCCGTGGACCCGAACCCTTCGTACTCATTAACTTCGTTCGTCGCCCGCACGCGACTAGATTAAACCCGATCGGTTGGCGATCAATTCGTGCAAATGAGCGCTAAGCATTCCCTTGTCCCGCAACAAATCTCGTCACATTGTCAGCGACGTGACCTTGAATTGAAATTGAAACTTAATAAGATGTTAATAGTAAAACAGTGAAACCCTAAATGACGTCAAAGGTTAAATTAGAATTTTGAAGAATTTATAGCAGTTAGGTTGTGAATTTTACGATTTTTTGACGTATGCAACCAAATGTGCATTTTCCGTGATTGGAAAGTAGCATAAAAACATCCAATTATTTTTTTCATGTAGTAGATGTTGTCAGAAATAAATTTTCCAGTTTTTGGTATTACTAGTTTTCAAACAACAAACATAATCATCGTTTTTTTCTTTCATCTTCACTTCCAATTTTAATTTTGTGATGCGCTGTCGAAAACAAAGTCCCTGCCAGCGGCAACATCCGTGTCGTAACTAAAATAGAAAAAAATCGTATTTCCTTAACTTTAGCAAACCAGTCCTATTCATTTCCTCACCCACTCTTCAGAAAACTATTTGAACGTTTGATAAAAATATTCTTCAAGCGCATTTAATACCAACACCCATCGATTATCACCTTCTGAATTATAAACGTCGGCATTGAAAATATCGATTCGCTTGATTAAAATTTACGCCACTTGAAGCTTCGCTTTCCGCTTATTCACTGTTTACTGTTTCCTGCTGCCACAATTGGTAATCATCCTTATAATTATCTACTATTTGTTCTATTTCCAGACCATGTCAAATGCCAATTAAGAAATTGAAAATACAAGAATCAAACATTTAGTAATTTGTTATCGTGCTTAATTTATTTTTAGGTTTTAGTCTAACATAGGACTAGAATTAAACATTAAAGAATTTGTTCGACGCAAACAAGAAGTCTGCAAGCACAGTCTGTCGAAGAGTTTTAATTAACTCAGGCGGGTAAAACAAGGTGAAGAAAGTGAAGGGAAGAAAAAAAAAACATGCGAACGTTATCTACCAGCTTGTTAACTTTATGCCTTACTTCCCACAGCTTTTCTTAAAATTTATTTTTACGTTTTATTGCATCATTCATTAAAAGAATTATGTTTGATTTTATTTGTTACTAGATTTTGCCCACGACTTCGTCCCGGTAGTTTTTAATAAAAATGTAATTCGTTTTTACTCTTTAGTTCTAGACATAGTATGTCTCAATTCAATCAATAAGATTCCCAATTTTATTTTAAAGAAATTAATTATATAAAGTACAATGCACTTCAGCGCGCCATCTCGGATTCAACTATTTAACTATAACTATGACTGAATCTCAATGCTAACTTTTATACTATAGAAAAGGGCTGTCTTTAGGGTCTTCCCAGCAATTATTCGTATATTTCTCGCCGTAAAAACAATCCTTGGACTTTAACAAACATTTTCAAAAAAGAATTGGCCAAATTGGTCGAGGCGCCGTTGAGTTATGCTCTTACCAACAGATTTTGCGATTCATTTTATATTATTTTAAATATGTGAATAAAAAATCGTATTTTAAGTTTATTGCGAATGTATTATAATTTATCTCGTGGCATTATGCTGTTTTATGCGTTTAACATAAATCCCGATTTTATCGCATATCGTAAAAGATATGATGCACTTTAATCACACCACCGTTTGAACACCTAGGTTCATCAATCACATGCGATAGAGACGTCAGCTTGTTGCAATGGCCCGTTTGATGCTATGATAAACAATGAATATCTACACAAACTAAATGTTCAAATCAGCTACATGGCAATTAGTAAATTTCCTATGTAAACTGCACTTACTCATAGAATCTTAAAACAATGCTTTAATATAAATGACAAGTTAACCAAAATTACTTAGACTTGGCAACGCTGCATTCTATAGCAATGTTGTAGCGAATAATCTGATTTCAACTATATAACTGCGTTGTGTAGCACAAACTGTCGAATCTGCATAATACCAAAATATTCATGCCGCCATACGCATAACCTCCGACTCATTAAGAAGATGCAATCAATAGGAATTAGCATTTGATTACAGAGTGTACTCCCAAATATCATACATAATAATTTATATAACCTAAGAGTTATATATAGATATATAGATATATATTATGTATTATGCAATTTGTTTCTATGCAAACATAGTTTATCAATGCATTACTATGAATAATTGATACCCAGATAGATCCATATCTGATCGTGCTCTGAATATAAAGTTTTTGGTTATAGTTTGGATGTTTGGTTTGGTTTATATATCAACGTTGTTGTTTTAGTGCGGCGTGAAGCTGGAATAGAAATGTGTCAAGTGGGCTGCGTACTATATTAGTATAGAGAGTGCATATGCAAATGTTTGGTTAGACGCATAGTGCAAGATGACAACAAGCCAGCTGTTTATATAGAACCGTCACAACAAAACCTGCATTATATTTGAATGGTGCAGATATAGAATAATAGGGTATGCATTATAATAATGTTAGCTGTTAGGTATAAATTTTGAGGTTAATTGTAAAAAAGTGTAGTTTTGACATAACCACAATCATGAACTATTTTAGAAGCATAAAGTATCAATAAAATAACAAAATAAAGCAAAATCTAATTTATTTTGCAAAATTTGTATTTAATTATTGTTTCTAGCTGTGGACGGTCATAATAGACACCATTGTATTTTTATTAACTGTTAAATGTGAATACGTAACCTCTGATTATGTCCTATTTCATTTGAAAATAATTTATTAAAATTTTGATTCATTAAACTCAAAATAAATGATAGCATAATTTATATATAGAACTGCAGTTCCATGACACATATAAATAATTAAAAGCAGTAATTAACATGAATTTACACACGTTCGAAGTGCATAATACTTGAATAAATCACGTAGCGCAGTCAAATTTTATAAAAAATAAAAATAAACTAAAAGCATTGCTAAATCAAATAATTTCGTCTATCATAGTTGAATATTACAAATATAAAAGCAAATAATAATTATTGTTCATAAAATATTAATCAACTGTAATAATAGTGCACTAACATTAATATAAATCATAATTTGATGTATATTGTTGTCATCATAATAAAACAGAAATAAATTTTTACGAGTTAAAAATGACGTTTGCACACACGTTTTGGTCGACTGGTTGTACGCTCGATAAATATTATCTACATTCAAGTACAGAATTTCGGGCGAGAGTACATATTAATGAATATCGCACTGGAACATGAATTATTACAACTATATTGATTTTCAACATTACCATATTTTACTATAATATTCCTACAGCTATAAAGGTAGACATAACTATAAACAACTAGTGCATAAATCTATAATATAAAAATGAATCGCAAAATCTGTTGGTAAGCGTACCAAAACCTAGTAACAAAATAAAAATATTTTCCGTTTAATTGATGATGGTGAAGTTTAATTTGATTTGAAAATTGTTTCAAACCATGGAATGTGCACACGCGTACACTAACAAAACAACAGTTTACCAAGTGGGATTTGTCGCGCAGAAAACAATTAAAATTAATCTCGCGCTTTTCTTATTTTCGCCGGCGTGTTTGTCGTTATTGCGCGCCGTCGTTTGTCGAGGCTTAAGGGGAACTCGCTCGCCGCCTCCCGGCTGCGCCGCCGGCACCGACGCATGCACGAATGTTTGTTTTTCGCCAGTGATCGCAACAAAATAACACACGCGCCAACACGATGGAAGATTTTCTGTTTAAACACGATAAGAGTGAAACTTTTCACATTTATTACAAACGCAGATTACACGCAGATGTTTTCGAAATTACAAGATAATCATTCGCGAGTACTCTGTATAAGTCAAAATTAATTTTCGCTCGGTCAACAGAACAAAGTCAACAAGTCTTAGGCAGTTAATACAACTACTTTTGGTTTATTTGCTAACTTTGCTTGCACATCTTCACATCATTCGTGTTTATCTTCATAAATTTTGGAGAAATTTCATCAAAATTTAGTTTTTTTATATTTTGAATGGGAATATTTGTTATAATGTTTAATTGTAAATTTGAATATAATAAAAGTCGAGCTGTAAACACAGATCGAATGAAAGGAACAGTATGCGCGATGGAAAGGTGGTGGGAAGGTGGACGCGCGGTCGCTATTTTCAGCACGTTTGGTCCTAATCGATAAGGACGAATATCCCGCGCGGCGCGTGCGCACCGCAAACAATGCGACCTTTCCGGCTTCGCAGCTGCTCGTGCTTCCCGACCACTTTCCAACAAATTTTTCAACATTTTCAAAACATTTTCAGGTTATATCTACATAACTTCAGAAATGTATATTTTTATTCTTAAATTAGGTTATGTTACACACACACACGTATATATCATATTGATGTAGTGCTGGTGAAAGCTCCCAATTTATTTATACATCTCTGCTCTGACCCGTCGCGCGCTTTGAACTTCCGAGCCGAAAGGCTTCGTCAAAGACAAAACCGACCGAAATGATGAGCGCGCGGTCGACAATAATCGACCAACGAACTGGCACTCACCTTTCCATACCGGGTGACACCCGAAAAAAATCACTACGCCCGCTATACATCTTTTAAACATATCTTTACGAAAGCACCAGCTAAATTATGTTACAATATTGACCTGGTATAAGTTTCATCCATGAATGGTTTGCGGGTTGACGATGAGAGCGGGTTTATTAATATCTCGTCCCATCCTGAATGCGATGGGTGCGATGGGTGCGATGAGCCGGAGAGTGCTGTGACGAAGATCTCGGTGTTCAGGTGGATGAATCTCGGATGGTGGAAGGGTGAAGCGGATGTAGGAAAAGAATCAAAAAGATGTCAATAGAAAGGTTTTCATTTTCACTGCGTTCAAGATAGAAATTCATCTAAAATATATTTCTGTAAATATAATTATAATTATTCCATGTGTTGATTCACAAAATGCAAACAGTGTACATCACGTATTCCACTTAACTCACACCTCTCAGATTGAAAGGCAGGGGTGGAAGGTAATCGCGTCGACGGCGTCGTTGTGCGTTGTGCGACTCCTAATCACAAATTAATAACGCGCCGCTGCCGACTGAAGCGCATTCTATTTTATCTGCTTCCATCCCGTATGCCTGCACAGCCACAGACACATTGCGCCCAGATTGAAAATCGGGATTATAAAAGATAGAATTGGATTCGCAGGCAATGTAGGTTTTACCCTACTTTGGGCCAACCTTACGGTGTTGGTACTATACAGGACAATAAATAGGGTGGTTGGGTGATGGGGGTGGTGCTGGAAAGGTTTTGTTGAAAGTAGGTTGGTGTAGATACGAGTAGCAGCTTTCGATTCTCGTTTTGCGTCGTTTCGGGTCGACGGTCGGCGAGCAGCCTGTTGCGTTCGGCCATATGGCGCGCGAATGGTAGCGGCGGCTGAATGATCGAGTTTCGCTGTGTTTCCAGCCGAGTGGAGGCGCCGGGCGAGCGTAGTTTCACTTAGACGTAATTTTATGTGCTCGCACATAGTTTTCATCATACTTATTTGCCGACATTGTTCTCCACTCTTCAACCGACAATTTGCCGCAGATTATCTTATTATGTCGGATTTAATTAAATTTTTAGCCTGTTTTATATGATTTAATTAAAACAAGTATAATTTACATTTTTAGGCAGTTCCTAAAAATTTATATTTTTAAAAATCAAATATTCATTTACATTTTTATTCACTCTTCTTTTTCTCCGCATAATTTGCGTAACTTTTCTGATGCTTTTTTTTTCGTTTCGTGTCGTTTTGAACGCTTTTGTTCGACGTTAAATGCAAAACGTCACAAACCGACTTGAAGTGAGCTTCGCGTATTTGCAAATCCATTAAATTTATTTTCCACCCGATTTTTCGCTGCCGGTTTGCACCCCTAAGAAAAATACGTAGGTATTTTCATGTTAAAGTGCGACTTGCTTAAAGATTATAAAAAATCAATGAATTTAATTAAAGAAAAGAGTTTTCCTCTGAATCTTTGTAAAATAAAAAAACTTGTTATTTAGTATTAAAATATTTAATTTATCTGATGAAGTTAATGTAAATATTACTTAATTATTCAAAAACAAAAATACACATTAATTATATTCATGAGTTTCTCTTGACACGGGTGTCAATGAATTTCCATCACTAAGAATTACTGCTAAGGAAAAAAAACAGCAGAAAAGCGCCGGAAACGTCAGGAATTTGAATTGCAAATTCAATGACTAATAAAAATTCATTAAAACACACCCTTTGAAGGACATTGCACAAATTATCATGCATTGCATTATATCCAGAAATATACTAAAATAAACTTAATTATTATTTGAATAATTTAAAATAAATGATTGATTTTTAGCAATTTGTTGTTGTTATGTTAACTTCGGAGAATTTTCATTAACACAGCTTTCGCATTTAATTGATCGTAAAATGTAAAATTACCAACCACATTTAGCAAATTGAAATTCCTGGCATTGGTATAATTTTATTTCTATTTAAAGCCCACGTATACAAAATCGATATAATTCGCATAAATTGCAAGCGTTGAATCATCAACAATTATTTACATAAACTTTAATTATGAGAGTAATTAATACGATGTTTATGCACACGCATTTCATAGTTTCGTGTTAATATAATAACATTTAGTCATAACAATCTGTTACTATTTATATATCGTGTTGTAATATTTTGTTTATGTGTTGTATAAAACCTATTATGTTAGATGATTTTGAGTTCGCTAGCGACATCTAGAAGCCAAGTCCTCTGACATGATAAAATCAATAGTGTGCAAATAACTCGGCTCTACTACAGTTTTATAGCACTGTTTATTCAAGCTTTCTGTAGCGAGAAGAGTGTGAGTCAAGTCCTGCGACACATTCCGCTCGTCTCCAGTATGTGGCGCTGGTTGACACAACAAAATAACAGATTTGAACTCTAACACTTTAATTCTCTGGGATTTACAAAGGGATGTTGTTGAACATCAATTCAACATTTTTACATTTCCACATCTGCGATCCCAACTCCCCAGAGATTATTCGTTGTCAACACTGACATTTTTCATCAATGTTTGGCGTAAAATCCTTCAACGTATTCGACAATATAGTGTTGAAAATGTATTGGAAAAGCAGGAAAACCAACACGGCGAGAAAATTGAATGAGTTGTCGGAGAACGTGCTGCGTGAGCGCGAAAATCGATGCGACACAATTTAATTTTACAAATTCGCACCACACTTAGCGTCGGCGTCGGAAACAAGTCGAACAATTTAAAGTAGAATAATACAGACTAAACTGTGACATAAACAGATCCAAACCGCTAAATAACAAGTAACATTTTAATCAATATTTGCGAATTGCTTTGTTAAAACTTACTGCCACCGGCGAGTTTATAACTGTCACATTTCTACATAAATTTCCCAACTGCAAACATCTTGGAATGAAGAAACTTACCTAAAACAAAGAAACATTGAAATTAGTTTAACAGCAAGTAAGAAAAAAAAGTTGATGAAGAATTTTTCTACTTCACGCTAAAATTAGTTTAAAGTTCAACCCTTTTCAATTTCACCCTTTTAATATTAGATTTTCGTTTGCGCTTTCTTGTCCTTCGTCATCCTCCAACACTTTTTACTTGTTTTGCGCATTTTATTCCCAATTTTCTTTTGATTCCTTCTTTCTAGTCATTATTTACTATTTCCAATTTGTTTCGTGTTACAGTATTTTTTTTCTCGCACGTGTTTTATTACCTAATTCATCATTCGAGCGGTTTCTTTAGTTTCCCTTTTCGACCTGCGTTTGAGTCCAACTGATTTTCTTAATTTATTGTCGCTATAGATCAATGTCGAGTACTCCGACGGACATTCGACTTTAATAAGCCAGACTAACCTCAACCAGCCGGCGTGGTTGTGGGTTGCGTTTGATAGGAGCATGCAAAACGCTTGCCTATATAGCTTCCATCTTTCATTAAGGAGACATTGAATTAAAAATGAGAAAAGTCAAAGTAATAAGAAACTGCAAAGGATTTAATCAAACATTTGAAATCACGATCATATTTTTAATAAAAAGTATAAAAAGCTTGGCTATATACACGAAAAAGTTATACTTTCGGTTGGGACTATGTTGGAGTTGCGATATAAGTACGGAATATACATAAATATATGTAAATTTTACATAAAATTTTCTTGAAATCATTTTCTCTCAAAATACTAATGTTTTTCACCCAAAACGTTTCGTGGTTTTGTATTTTGTTGGGAACTCAATTAATTAATTCAAGCATGCAGCCACCCGCAGCAAACCAGACAACAAACAATCAGGAATTATGAATAATTAATTAAATGCCAATGTACGAAATGCACGTTAGTACACAATTCACTTAAATTTACAAAACATAGCAGTATTTATTACATGAGCATCTCGAATGTTTGTTTGTTTCAAAGCTTTTAATTAACGATGACAGAACGTGTAATTAATGGAAAGTAAAATTAAATCACAATATGCTACAATGCAAATGCACTATCTTACCACCTCATTGATTCACTGCCTCTTCCTCATCACCTCGTTACTAGTTAGCGATTCACGTGTGATGTGAACGTATTGAGTGTGTTTAGAATGTTTGCCTGTTGGCACTGAAGTTCAGCGTTGAATATATTACACCCGCATCCTAGGCACCTCGTCCCACCTTCCGTGGGCTTCCACCTTGCCACATTTCAAGGAGCGCGTGCAGTCGATTTCGAACCCCTCAACGAAAACGAAATTAACGCTGTGCGCTGCGAGTGTACGTGGGCGATGGCGTGCGCCAAATTGGATCGGCCCACTGCCACATACCCATGCTTTTAAATGCTACCTCTCGACATCTTATAAATACTACTACAACTAAAAGGTCGTCGAACTAGTGATTACTTATTGCTAATAGTGTTATTGGAAGTTTATGTAGACAGATGCTGATGCTGGTTATTATTTTATTAGATTATTACATATAGAAAAGCAATTAATTTCGATTAGGGCTTATAGATTGGGTGTTTGGAGCACTCTGTGTTAATGGCACTCAGGGCACGTCGCTAACGATTAATGCGAAAAAGGTGGGCCTTTACAAAGTGTTCGAAGTCGAACATGTTTTGACTTTGTCTAAACTGCTAAACTGCTTTGGAGGGCTAACTTGTGTGTCAACAAAAATTATTTTATCATGGGAAATACATTTTCACTTTCACTTTGTTTCCAACACGCCAGAGGGCGATTGTTGGTAAAATTGACAATCAGTAGTACCTATCCTATATATTTATTGTTTTAGTTGTAAATATGCCACAAAAATGATTGTTTAAATGTCACACTGTAGGTTACACACTTTTCTGGTGTCATTGTCAGCAGTCACATCAACCATATCTATTACTATTATCAGCTCTCAACAATGAGGGAGTTCTATTCACTCGACCTAACTCAGTTTCCAACTCGTGTGACGCATTGGCCATTGTTTAACTACGAATTGTACTTGTGACTCACGTTGACGTTGCACTCGAATCAAATTTGTGGCTTCAGAAATTCATAATTATAATTAATATATTAAAGAGCAAATTCTGAGTATAAATCAATAAAATATTAACTTATGCATTTGTAAATGCAAATATTATAATAATAATAAATTCGAGTCAAAAATTGTAAATAAATTTATCTGAAAAGTTATTTAATTTATAATTCATTTTTATTTCATTATAATTTTATGCGTTATGATTTTATTTAATAAATCTTTATTTTATTAAATATTGAATTTAATTACAAATATTTTTAGAAATGATCATGCTGATTGTCCGATTAGCATTGGAGTTACTCATAAAAAAATTCTAACAAATGAATAATAATCCTAATTGGACCGAGATTCCCATATATAGGTTAATTAATACAAGGAAATAAGTAAAAGCGTATTGCTTTGAATACCGTGGCGTTTTGTAGTGTTACGGATGAACGCGTTTATCGATTGTTGCACGTTTGCCGCCGCCGGTGCAGAGCGCAAGGGGGCAAGGATCTGTGGTCGACGGCGCGTGGAGGCGGCTTGTTGCGATTGCGACTGCCATGCCGACAGGGCACTAATGCTATACGACCAAGTAACACTGCTTAACTTTTACTTCGTTTACTCCACTGCGCTTTTTTCCATCGCATAAAATAGGTTTATCTGCAAACACAAAACAATTTGAACCGGTTCAAATAAACCAGTGATTACAAATCGCATGAATAATGTACGTTTCTCTTAAATATGCAAATGAATCATGAATCTTTTACACTCTCAACGCTCAAACTTAAATTGATCGTGTACGCTTGATGCGGTGCGGATCTTAAACTTTTAATCAACGTAATTAATGCCATGAGGTATAATTCCCCTTTTGTGTGCACTTTGGTTGTTATGCACATAATGTGTATTCGTATTAACATCGTGTGAGAGTAATCCAATCTACGTTAAATATTCATTTCGCCATGAAATACTAAAAGAGTTGATTGCATTTATCTCACGCCTGCGCAGTTACATTAGGGGCGGAGCATGTGAGACATTATAGTTTAAATAACTCATTTGTTTCGTAATTCTAAGGTGGCAAATGAGAAGAATCAATATTTCAGCTGGTTTAGTTTAGTAAACAAACATTTAGGTCAACCGCGAGGCGCACAACGCGGGGTAAAACGCGATGCCGCAATATCGCGATCATCATCATCACATATGACACAGGTACCAGCGAGTGTCGCACAGATATCGCAATTGCAGCCAAGCACAAGTACGCCAAGTAGTTCTACAAGTACCGGTACACGTGACTAACATCAACACTACAATACACAAAAGAATGTAGAACAGCGAGTTCTTAAAGTGATGTAAAGTAAACTGCAAGTACATAATAAAAAATAACGCATGACGTAAATAACAAATAAACTTGTTTTAAAAATAATAACATAGTTTAAATAATAATTGAGTTATAGCTTGTTTGCTGTTGTTTTTTATGTTATAATCTTTGTAATCATCGCTTATCAACATTACAATTTAAACAATTCCAAAGTACATAGTGACGCTGTAACACAGCAGCATGTGACTACGTATTTATTATTGTGTAGAGAGTAGATTATTGCAGCATGGCGTACGCGTTCGTAATTGCAATGATTATGATGGCCTGATGGGCACTTTTTACCATTGCCGCCAGACTCACAATTGCCGCAATTTGCCTGCTATAGTTGTTTATTTTTTTCGCTCTCTTGTCATAAAAACGTGTGTCAGAATGCGACGTGCAGGAGCGACGGTGCAATAACAAAGCTGTACGTGTGCGGACAGCATAACAATTTCAAAAATAACAGTATTATTAAGATTAAAAACTGTTATCTTTATTTTTATTTATCTTAACGTTATTAATTTTTTTTCATTTTCTGCAATGATTTTTGAAACATGCACAAAAAATTATACGAAAAGCTTACGGCGCTGTCTACGTCTGTGCTGGTTTATTTTTCTTTTACAGGAATATACATTTTTGGGTTTCCATATTTCCATATTTTTTTATTTGTTTTTTTTTCGAGACTGGGGATTTTGGGCTCGGCGTTTTGGGACATGAGTCTTCAGGGTTTGAATTTCAGGTGAACTTAACACCACCTAGTACCCCCTATGCATTTACAATCTTTCATCCCCTCGTGTTTCATCATCCCCGTAACTCCCAAGCTCCAAAAAGTTAAAATACCCGAAAAAAACCTTTTTGCTCATAACTTCTGCGGAGTTATAGATTTATACTGGCATGGGGATGATAAGGTGTGATAAAGTCAGACGCAGCACTACTTTTGCTACTTGTTACACTATATTGCCACTCAACATCACGATCACATAACGAACATTGGCTTCCAACCCGAAAAAAAACGACCCGAAGAGCCGTGGAACAAAAAAAACAACTCAACAAACACAGGGTCGAAAATGTGCACAGTCAAGTATCGGACTTTTACAACACTCTTGAGAATATAAATAGCATGAGCATAAAAAAATTACACGCCGCAAAAAAACACAATGTCTGCAACAGAACAAAATTAAACTTTAAAATGTCAATATTTTAGATAAACGCTAGACCGTACAACTAATTGCTATTTAAAGTTTTAAATTTATTTATTATGGTGGGCAAAAGTCAATATAAAGTACATTTAATTATTGTCCAATTGATGAGAGGAAGGTTTACATTGCGTTTATATTACATTGCGTTGCGTTTACATTCTGTAGAGTGAACGAACGTAACATTCGCATTAGGACGCACAGACCGGTGTGCTCTAACAAATGTAGTGGTTTATCTTGTTTGCTCAAGTTTTATTGTTCGAGAGTGCGTTTTTGGAGTGCACATAGCAGTGATTTGCTGTTTTATTGCGTCTGTGAAGTTGAATGAGTCGTTATTCTGCCCTGCTCGTCGCTAATCGTGAAAAATTTAGGTAAAATTAGTGAAAACTTTAAACTGACTAACCACATAACTAATTCACTTAGTTACAGTAACAAGTGAGAATTGTTTGTGATTTATTTTATTTGATACTAGCTTTTGCCTGCGATTTCATCCCGGTAGAGTTTAATAAAAATATAATTCGTGTCAATTCTATCAAGAAGATTCGCAATTTTATTTTAAAGTAATTAATTATATAAAGAATTGCTAATAATGCACTTCAACACGCCATCTTGGATTCAACTATTTATCATATAGAAAAGGTCTGTCTTTAGGGTTTTCCCGGTAATTATTCGAATTTTTCTCGCCGTGAAAACCATCCTTGGACTTTAAGGAACATTTAAAAAACAAGAATTGGCCAAATTGGTCTAGGCGTTGTTGAGTTATGTGCTTACCAACAGATTTTGCCATTCATTTTAATTAATATAAATAATGTTTTCACATTTAAATTTAATTTCAATGGAATTGAAAATATTTTTGAACAGAAAGAAAAATATGCGATGTTTTGATGTAAAATGGTATTTATAGATGCTAAATATTCAAATTGAATATAAATAACCGCTTAATATTAATTAATATTCGGATATTAATTGCACCTTCGCGGATTACTATCACAATCCATTATAATTTCACAATTTCCCAATTTCACCCTCGAGTCCAACTCTTTCGGAGCGAAATTGAATCCAATCAATATTGGAGATGGTAGCATAATTAATTTATCAAATTAACACCGATTTGTGGCAAATTCTAGCCACACTTCACGACGACGAAGCGTGATCGACAATTTTCAGCTAACCATAGTTGACACTATTAGTGTTGCTGTCACCTGTACAACAATTGCATACAATTGCTTTTAACCAAAACATTGAATTGATATAATATTCTGGGTTGACTCTAATATTGTATTTTTAGTATAAACATTGTAAAATACAAACTTTTGCGATTGCCAATTGAATTTTAATGACTGAATCTATTTATCAACTTTCATCCCTTGTTTAACATCCTTTAAATTATTATTTTGCTTTCAAATTTCACATTATCATTTGCCAAGCAAATATAAACATTTTCTGAAAATTTCATTAAAATCTACAGAGCCATTTTGCATTCTATTGAATACAAACATACATTTTACTAAACAAATGGTTATAGAGATAAAGCTTTTGAATGTTTTAACTTTTAATTGCACTCTTTTTTCTTAATAAATAATTAAAATGTAAGCAGAAATTAATTAGCTTTTAAAAATGTATAATTTAATCGGTGCTCTACTTTTTCTTCCGTTTCTTTTATTCCTTCTTTCTACATCTTGTCCAATATCATTTCCAACTTGCGACTTGTCAGCTTTTTCTTTATGCTCCATCCAGCAGCGGACAATTCTCTGCGCGCCCCTGTGAAGAATAGACTTGTCGACCAGTCCCAGAATACATAAAGTAGTTAAAGTACATAGGCCGAGATAAAGTATGTACGTGGTGCGCGTGATTGCAATACGCAAACACTCGAATGCCTCGAATTTAACGCGTGCTTTGCTCCGAGAGTGCTTGTCGCCGTTTCGTTTTCGTCTCGGTCCTTCCAGTCTTCTTGCGTGGAGCGACTAATGATGGTATTAATATGTTGATGCGCGTTCGCAAATTTAGCTTTACTGACTAACGCATCGGGTGGCACTGCGCAGTGCCACTAGACGCTAAATGTACATTTTGCGTTTTATCTCTTTATTAAGGACGGAAACCGAATAACAGCGCCACGGGAAGCAACTCGGTACAAATGCTTTGTGTTTTGATTACGCGATTAAATCGAGAAATCTTCGGATGTCACGCACGAGTTGATTAATCAAAGTGTCTAGAATCTTATTATTATTATTATTACGTATTTAAAACAGGATTGTTACGCGCATGTTGCTCAAACAATTCGTAATCAATCCGAGTAATTAATTTAAAGAAAATTCGTGACAGGTCGCAACTTGAACTTTGTGTGTATTCATGTGAATGCACTCAATGTTCGTCTCTATTAAGCAAACTCAAACTAAATTCCAATTTGAAGCACAATACCTGCATTGTTTATGCGTCCAAATCCAATAAATCCCCAAATTATGCGTATTGACCTTGAGAATTGATTAGGGTTTGGATCCACTTAGTTGGACATTTTCATAAGGTCCATTTAAACCCAAATAATAATAATAATAAAAAAGACCTAATAATGTCAAAGTATCATCCTATTAGTTATATAAAATATATTTTAGCAATTGTATAATATATCTTTGTTAATATTATTGATTTATGTGGTTTATTATCATATTTTCCAGGAATAGGGATTTGATGTAAGGAGTAACATTGAACGCGCCTAACAAGGGAAAGCCCTTCCCATCCCCTAGGCCTAGGGCGCGCGGCCTAGTCTACACA
Source organism: Dalotia coriaria (assembly GCF_025399875.1). Lineage (NCBI taxonomy): Eukaryota > Metazoa > Arthropoda > Insecta > Coleoptera > Staphylinidae > Dalotia > Dalotia coriaria. Next base: position 11,309,319 of record NW_027045445.1, read on the forward strand.
AAAAAGAAAATCCATAAATAGATTTTCCTATTATATATTCCACATATTCTGCGCTCTCTGTTTATGATTATATATTCAATATTGAACATTCAACATGCAATGTACAACGCGACATGGGTAGGCACTACATTTAAGATAATAAAACATATCCTGGATTGTACTCGTATTTACGAGTAGATAGTACACTATTTTTATATATAGGAACATGGTTCTATATTTAGGTATGTAGTTTACTATTTTTATCGAGTTGTTTTATTGGTTGTTTGTTTGTTGTTTCTGGTTTCCCACAACAAAATCTGTTGGTAAGCGCATAACTCAACAACGCCTTGACCAATTTGGCCAATTTTTTAATAAAATGTTCGATAAAGTCCAAGGATGGTTTTTACGGAGAGAAAAACTTGAATAATTGCCAAGGAAACCCTAAAGACCGCCCTTTTCTATAGGATAAAAGTTGGCATTGAGATTCAATCATAGTTATAATTAAATAGTTGAATCCGAGATGGCGCGCTGAAGTGCAATATTGGCAATTCTTTATATAATTAATTTCTTTAAAATAAAATTGCGAAACTTATTGATAGAATTGACAAATACTATGTCTAGAAGAAGAAAGTAAACCGAATTACATTTTTATTAAACACTACGGGGACGAAATCGCGGGCAAAAGCTAGTATTCAATAGATATAATGAGTGCAACTAAAAAATGACTAGAATTGCATATTATACTGGTTATTGATTATTTTGATAACAAAGAAAGAACAAAAATCAGAACACAAGCAAGACAAGTAGAATGCCAATTAGAGAAAACAACTAAACAATAAGGTAATAAAAATGCCTACCGTGAAATTTTTGATCGTATTTTGTTTAAATTATCTTTGCTTTCACAGATTTGATCCAATAATCGTCAAGTTTTCCGTTTGGTTAACTCAAAATACAAAGTGTTTTCGCGCAAATTCACAAATTACAACCTAAAATGTACCTTTTTTTCAACTAAAACAACAACTTCAAATAAAAATATCTTATTTACTGACAAAAATATTAATTTCTAGCATTGTAAAACAGTTTTTCATAAGCATTTATCATATCCATTCTTTTATGTGAAAATAGCAACATCACAAACTACCTAACCTAAAAATTACTGAATTTTCACTATTTAATTAATAAACTTAAGTAATATTTTTTACAAAGAAGTAAATGAATGCAAATTAACCAAATTACGTCCTCGATCTGAATACCCGATGACACGCTCAGTGCATTGGGAATAAATTATCCATATGTCAAAAAAGACATTACAATTAATGTAAAAACTTTCAAGAATAATTACCTCCACACGCACTATGTGTTTAATCTACCGTAATGTAATTCCATAAACACACGTGCAAACATTGAATGTTTGTTGAATTTACGCGAATTAAATTTAAATTATATAAAAATGATCGCAAAATATCTCTCTTCGTTAATATAAATACAAAATTAAAATTAGATACGCACGCTTCAAGCGAGCAATCAATGTAAATCAATCGTAATGAATTTGAACTTAATGGATGTAAAACGTAAACGTAAACTTGACCTGATTTCGTCCTCACAACTTTTACAAACATTAAAAATATTAAAATATACACATTTAAAAAGTGTAATATTATTATCAGTGAAAATATCACCGTTTTGATTCTGTATTTTGATGGTGGAATGTTATTTTAGTTAGACACATATAGGTAATTGATGATTTAACAGGTGTTAAACAAGCTTCTGGTAATAGTTCTGTGTGCGAACGATAAATTGGTTTTGATTATGTTAATTTGATAGAAAACACGTGTCATATTTAACGGTCAGCTATAAATTATCACTCAATACAGTGTAATATATCATCGAAATAATTTATTTGTTGCTGGAAGCAAAAAATAACTATTTTCTTCATTTGTGTGCAAAAAAATTACATTTTAAAATACTATTAAAATGCAATACAGTATTTTATTCCAATTTTAGAACATGATTTATATTTTTTTGCTTGTTACTCAACTATATTCAAGTTTTTTTCCGATTCGCTCGAGAGTTTTCATCATTTCATGCCATAAACTGTCAGTTTTTTTGCTAGAAAATTCCAGCCTGAAAAGTGAAGTGTTTCATTCGCTCGACTTACGCGGAATTATAATATTCTCGAGACGCACTTCTGTTCATGTTCCTGCCGAGTGTAAGTTTGCTGAAGTTTCCCTAATATGCACAATACTCTCGAGTGCATACTCGTAAATTACTCACGCTGTTCAAGTTCATTGAAAATCTCCTTCTCCTACACTCATCAACAAGTTATATTTTGGATTATGCTAAGTATAAGTTATGATTCCATATCATTCATATCATGTTTTTATATCAGCATCCAAAGAAAAAGTTTATCCCATATTAAAAGTTTATAACCCGCATTGTTTTTGATTTTATTTATATTTATCTTTTTTCACTTTCCGTACTCAAGTATTTCGTTTACGCTTTGAATGATGATGAAGCAGTCGAGAATCAACGGCGATAGAGAACACAAGAAAACATAAACCAAGCGCGAAAGTTTTTCTTGTGCCAGCCTCTTGAAACCGCAGCCTGAAGAAAAACGTAAAAAGAATGTTTTAAAACTTGATTGAATGCTTTCAGCCGAGTCGAGTTTTCAACTTTTGCGCTTGGCAGATTCCTCCGACTGTTTATCGACGTAAATATGCTTCATTGGTTTTAATTAAAAAATATTACTAGCCAGATACATGAAAAGTTGCATAATAATCTCTTTAAGTACCACTTTAGTTTTAATTGAAGTTTTTTGCATGCTTGAATAAAAAATTAAACTAGAAATTTATAAATATTTAGACTGACAATAAATTTGGCTTTGTAGATGGCTGTTAAGTTGAGATTGCGTTTATCTTAGGAAAGTCTTATAGAAAAACTTTGAGTGTTTGAATTTACTTGCTTGCGCATAAAATCTAATCGTAACTTAGCTGGCAGTGGCACACAGTTCGCAAGATTGGAAATTACAGCGGAATTCAATGTACTAGTGCACTTAAACTTTGTGTAAATATACAATCGACGCACTTAAGTCAATGAATTTAAGTTTTTATATATTTATGCTAAAAATAGTTTTAAATAAAGAAACAAAAATTTCATTTCAGTACTATTCGCATACGTTTTGCCGCATGATGGGGAATTTTGATTAAAAAGAGAGTTTTTTTCGTCTCAAGTCTGTAATCGTATTGACCTTTTTGTGGTTTATAACAATCATTCTTTGTGTCTGGCCAGACATATTGATCTAGATCTTAAAGATACAAAGATACAAACAAACTTGAGTTCAAGATTCAGAAAAAATCCTTTCTGGTTTATTAAAATTAAAAAAAAAAACGCAATTTGTTGATTTATATACCTTGATGAAGCAACTGGGGCAACAGGCCATGATCTTCGTGATCGTAGAATAAGAGCTGTGCGTACGCCACTGCTGGCACCCATTTGCGGTGCAGAGGTACGCTTCCGGGATTTGCCGCCACCACGACCGCCCCACAGGTGTGAGCCGGGATGCGGCCCCTGCTCGGAACACGCACGCCTCCCTCGTCCAGCTAACAACATCTCACGATGTTTACCACTTGCCGCTGCAGCAGCTGCAACCGCCGCCTGCAGGTCCTGCTGCTCTAAGGTGGCGGCAATCTCTTGTTGCACTTCGAATATGGTCGAAGACATTTTATCACACACTTAGATATTAATATTTATATTTATATGAATACACAAATCTGTTTACTAATTTTCACACTTTTTTATAACACAATTTAATTACTTATCTACGGAAACAAAAAATTAATATCCGACTAATCTACGAACGAAACAACGTGCGTTTTATTGATTGCGGGTCAGATCATATTGAATTCCCGGCCCTTGATGGCAAAGGGTCTAAAAATAAAAGTGCGCATCGCTCTGTTATTATGTCTCGCCTCGGGTGTCACATGTGTTGTTGTAATAATAAGTTTTGAATTTCACCATCCACGATTTCAGCAATTTCATCAGCATTTAAATTTATCACAACTCAATTATCCAATACATCGCCGACGTTTACGCGTACAAATGAAACCGAATCGCAATTCACACACAATTCACTCACAGTTTATAAGAGAGTTAATTTAGAGTCCAAATCGAGTCATAACGCGAATGTTGCACATTTGTGTATTTGGTTCACTTGCGATGTACTTTCACTTTGCGCACTATAAACCAGTCACAGGCTCGATTATGTTGAAATGTCATTGATCTTCGTTGCCTTTTAAAGTTCTAATCGTGCAAACCAATTTAGTCATAAAACTTAATCTTTAAAACTAAGACTAAACTATTAAAACTTAATTAAGTTTTTTGCGCTAATTTTAAACACGCACGACGTAATTATAAGACGGTAAGATTTATAACTTAAAGCAAAGTTATAAAAGTAAATGGTAGTGTAGACGACGCGTATGTTGTTGTTGTTTTCTTCGTGGAGATGATATGGAGCGCGTTTTCGCGTTCGTTCCGAACGACGGCGCGGAGTCGTCTACTCTCCTGCTGGCGTTCCTGCTGACGGACGCGCACACGCGACTCGAGCGCTATCGCGACTTACTCCCGCACAGGTGTGCGATCGTTGCGACACGTGGATGAAAATCAACCACTAAAAACTGTACATAACTATTATATTCACTATATTATCCATATCGAGCAGTCATTTTATTAGGTTAGGGAATAAACTCGGTCGTTTATAAGCCACTGCATTAAAGCATAACTTCAAAAGTCAATCAAAAACAACGAATAAAAGTTAGGTTAATAACACCAATTTATATCTGCTTGTACAATCATATTGTACAATCATGCACTCTACATACCTTTTGTGAAGACATGCAATTATGTTAAATATTTAATACGGTATTCTCTACTTATCGTTAATTTCCTCCTTGGTGCACTATAATCGCAAGCACCAGTTCTATTGCTTCACCAACGGCCGAATCATCAATAATATTTTATTATTCAACTGCGTAATACTATACTCCCCACATATGAGATAATCATAACAACTTCATATTATCTACCTGTACAGCCATATAGAATCATTATAACTAATTAATGAAACACACAAATGCACCGCGCATGATATAAATAAATAAAGCAAGCGTATTTGTGTGCCCAGAACAATCTAGGTCAATGAACTGATGATAGTAGATTCAACATACTGACATCGATAAATTGACGGATTCGAATCAGCAAATTGGACATGAATGATCATGCACCATATTGTACCACCTTGCTGCATCGACGCACAAATCATACGCGCGTGATTATTACCTACGCTCGATTTGAGCAGTTGAAGACGATGATTTATGATGTGCGTCGTCGTCGAGGACGCACTAACGTTAATGGATGATTTAATGCGTCAAATGCACTCTATTTATTTGAATTACTTCAATTATCTGTTCTACGCAAATTCCGACATGAATATAAGTAAGTGGGTATTATTTGGTATTGTTTTATAGGAGTTTATACAAAAATATACTCGAGTTGTTATTAATGACGGTTGGTATTGGCGTCATTGTTAAATACTTTATATTTTCATATTTATTCAATATATACCTGCTATTATAATGCAACAGTTTGTTTATTACATGTATCTGCGTCAATTTCTCATGTAGAATCAATATTAATTTATTATTTATTATATTTTACAGCAATTTATTGTGTGGATAAATAAATACGTCATATTTGTTACAAAAAAATTAAAGTTTTTAGTTTTTTTTAACTTATATTAATATAATACAGTATATTAAGTATCAAGTGTATAAACGGGGACTTTCCTCACGAGAGTGATGAAAAGCGAGCGTAGCGATCGCTATCGAGTGATTAACAACGTTTAGCTACGTGATGCTTACGCTATGTTTTTTACTTCCACTTGATTTTCACGTTAAGTTTTTGTATTTGAACTTTTTATTTTAAATCTTCAAAATTTGCTCGCACACTACTACAAAATCTAAGGTTATGAAAGTCATGCCGCGCCGACACAAACAGCAGCTGCGCATGCTTTGATGTGTTCGACTGACAGCGTTTCATATGGGTTTGTGCTGCACCATAGGCAAATGCGTAGGCGCCAGCTTCATCCCGTGACTAAAATTCGTGACTAAACTAATTTAGTACTATAATTGCGTTTTTTGCCAAAAAAATTAAATCCAAAAATAGAAAATACACAAAATTAAAAAAATAATAATAAAAAATGCAAAGAATTTTTTCACTTTTTCTTTCTTTGTGATTTAAATCTGTCAGCACCGATTAGAAGATTGACCAATATCAAAGCAAAAAACCCTCGTTTGATACACGTATTTATCCCGCAGATTGCTCGTCTGAGTCGCGAAGGATTTGCGATTATCGGCATACCGCATCGAGCAGCAAACAAACAGTCGAACAGAAACACTGTGCAAACAGAGCGAGCGTGCTCCCCCGCATGCGGGATTGTTTCGTCGGCGGCGAGGTGCAGACGACAGACGCGACTCAGACGGGCATCGATAACGCCCGACCGGATTTTATGCGAAAATTGCGGATTTATTCCACGAAATTGCCCGCCGCATCCGCCAGAATATAATAGAAAACACTCTCGTGGCCCACGTTGTGCGAAAGCGTAACTAACAATACCATGCTACATCGCACATGACTCAATTCGTCTACAGGATGAAACATGTGATTGAAAAATTATTTTTATTTAATATTTGTTTAATGTGCGTAAATCTGCTGCACTCTGTATATGTGTAACGTGGTATCAACAAAGATAATTGTTTTGTCTCGAATACAAAGTCCACTCCAGTCCAGCCGACGAGCTGTCTAGTGAAGTGATGAAGTAGGAGTAGGAGTAGATTTATCCAGATGGAAAATGTCTGCTTGTCTACAAGTTTAGTTGATTGCAAGCAGATATTTCGAGATGGTTATATAGATAATAGTGGTTTGATGTGAGGAAAAGAAATTATAAACCAATAAATCAACGACGGTCTGTGTGAATACCGACATGCAGCGTAGACGTAAACTAATTTATTTTTTACGAATTATAGCCCCAAACCCTTAACCCTCGGGTCATGGCTGTGCGCTGTACCTATCTGTTGTTTATTAATTTAGACTGGACTAGAACCTGATACCCTTTGCTTTTTACTGCTTTCACCCTATTAAGTGATTAAACTACTTTGCTTCAATTTAGAATTTTGAGGTTGTAAAACTTTTGTACCTAATTTTATGTGGATATATAAAACATAATATAAATTTAACATATATTTTATGCAAGGTTTTGCTTTAAACTTTGAAACTGCCTTTGAAACAATCAATAAAAATCTAAATTTTAATTTAAATAAATTAGAAACGATAATTTCGCAAATGAAATTTTTATAACAACTTACATCCCTATTTTATACCCTTCAATGATTATTTTTGAGACAAAATATTGCCTAGGTTTAATAATGCCAAGTAAACATTATCATTGTAAAACTTTATAAAACAGTATATTATGTGACGAGTGGTTAAACGAGGGCATTACAGACGAGAATAGGTTGAGAGCGAGAGTAGCGAGCGATAAATCAGTCGAGTTTTTAACAACGTTTAACCACAAGGTGCTTATGCTATTTTTCTACTTCCACTCTAGTTCCACGTTGCGATTTTTGTATTTCAACTTTCGTATTTTAAATCATCGAAATTTGCTCGCACACTTATACAAACTGTAAAGTTATAAGTACCATGTCGTACGCCGGCCCATGTGACGCTTCGGTTTGTATCGTGCCCCTCCGATACGAACAGCAGCAGCTCCTGCTTTGACGTGTTTGACCGGCGTCGCATGGTATTTCATACCGCCTTGTGCTGCTCCGTAGATAAATGCGCAAGCGCTTGCTCCGTCCCGTGCATAATGCAAGTATATAATAAATATTATGTACGGCTTGGCCGTCCGTATATAAAGTACCACTTTTTGTGTCTAAAACCGTGGATAAAACTGGCGCTTTACAGGTGGAAGTAGAAAAAAATTATTTTAATGGTTTTTGCAATAAAGCGGAACAAACAAACAAATTCACATTCGCATTTATAAAATTAAATTATATATATTTTTGTATGTAAATTGAGTTTTGTTGACATTTCAACAAAATCCATTAAATTTATTTTTATTAATAGACATTCGTCTGTATTTGTTGTGAAATTAACACGCGGTAAACACAAAAACATTTGTTATTGCACCTACGCGTAATTCTACATGAAAAACCGCTGGCACGAGAGAGCAATGCACGTTACTTACGTTCTAACACCTTTTTCCGCAAGATAAATATCGTGTATATTTACGCCAACCGCACGATTAAACTGTGTGAATAAATTGTGGAGTAAACGCTTACAATGCGAACAAATTGTGCGGCATAATAAGTACATAATGAAGTACCGAGTAAAAATAGAATCTCATAGAATAGAAAAAGTTATATGGAGGTAAATATAGTTTTTGTTTAACAAGTGGACAGTAAACAGTAAATATTAAATATACGTCAACAAAAATAAATATACGTTTATAAATAACCAACTTTTGTAACTATAGTCATCTAGTTGTATACTCGTAAATTTCAACAATCATGTTTTTACTGAAAAATTCTTAAAATTATTGTCTTTGATTGATCTTTATTAGTATAATATGCAGTATTTATTTGTTTGTGTGGTTTAGGTTCAATTTAATCTAATTTCATGAAGTGAACCTAATTCCTTGCTTTTCCAGCTCTGACCAGATTAGACATTAGAAGGCGAGGCAAGTTTCAATCTCCTTCATTGCTGCCAGTACGATTGCTCTTTGTTTCAGAACTCTCATCCTGGCAAACCACGTGAAGTGCGACATCGCATACTAATGCAGTGTTTCGTGGAATTGCTTCAAATGCAACAATTAGAAACCATAAAAGCTTATTTCATACCTAACAATAAAGTAGTGGTTACTAACCTTTTTTATAGCAATATTATTGGAATAAAAAACCCAGATTTTATTTTATCAGGTTCATAACTACATCTCAACACTAAGGTAATAAGGTATATTAAGTAACAAGTTGCTAAATGAGGGCATTACGCACTAGTTCAATAGAACTTTTAGCCACGTGATACTTACACTATTGTTTCTACTGCCACACTATTTCCACGTTGTGGTTTCGATATGTCAACTTTTATATTTTAAATCGTCGAAATTTGCTTGCACAATTATACAAAAAGTCAGGTTATAAATTCCAATGCTGCGCGCCGGGCAATGTGACGCTTCGGGCCATATCGGACCGCTCCGACACGAGCAGCATCATCGCCTGCTTTGACATGTTTGACCGACGTCGCTTGGCATTTCATACGGTCTTGTGCTGCTGGGGACAAATGCGCATGAGCCTGCTCCATCTCGTGCATAATGCCGTAGATAATGAATATTATGTACGACTTTCCCATACCTATATACCACTTTTTGTATCTAAAAACAATGAAAAAACTGGCGCTTTATAGGTGGAAGTAAACATTTCTGTTTTATTTTATAAACGATTAGAAAATAGACTAAATGGCACTTTAAATGTTAATATTTTAGGCACATTAGCAATGCCTGTAAAAACACCCTATATCCTCTTGTACAAATAGAGCAATTTGAAATTTCTTTGCATCACATTGAAGTTAATGAGTCCTTTAATAATTTGCATACTTTTCTGACCCTCTAAACCCTCATCAAGATTGGTGCCATACACACCAAAAATTACAAATAAAATGGTTTATTTATAATAAATTCCAACTAAATTTTTAATTAGAAATAAAATACAATTTTTGCAATTATGAATTAAATATCACACATTTCCGACCTTGTTGCTTCGTTTTAAATTCTTGCAATTATCAAAAGCAGTTTTTCCCATTTAAATTAACACCTCAACATGCCGTAATTCCTACCTGAGGTTATAGGCCAAAAAAATGATTTGGGTTTAACACCTACATTTCTTTGGCCACAGATTCGTAATGATTTTGCATTGCTGGAATTTCACGTTCGTGTTGCAGATATTTTCCGCTTCACCGAGGAGTTTAGGCGACATGGTTGGCGACGACGGGTCGAGCGTAATCCGCAACACGCGCGCGTAATTAAATTCTCTACTTAAATTATATCCGTTTTTAATTTGGGCGGGACGTGCGCCTGATAGCGCGCTAGCCGGAGGGCGCACCGAGATTTCATCGCTATCTTTACCCCAAGTCTCAAATTGAAAATCTAAAATCTAACAATTTCAAAATTCGTACAAATTAAGTTTAATTTACTAACTTATTGGTTCGATTAAAATTCTTTTGACAGTTTGACAAGTGCCACCGTTTCAACGTAAAGTTTAGAACACATTTTCGGGTAAAATACGCGTAAACAATCAAATCAAAATTTAATTTTATACAGATTTTACAGTGGTTTATGTGCTAGGTGCACATTTGTGAATTTAATTTTGTTGTGCAAACAACTCTGTTTATTTTGTAACAAACTAGATAACCAAATAATTATTTCAGTAGCCTACAACAAAGAGCATCAACAAATAATTTATTTGAACTAATATTAAATGATATGTAAAATAAAGTAAACAATAACAATGGTTGTGGTAAAATTACGCAAATCTCATTTCTTTACGTAATTTTGTTTGTTTTTGTATAATAATTCTAGAACTGCTAGTTGTATATTGATGATTCCTTTAGTAATAGATTTGTATGAAAATTTTACGTTTTACAGAAATAAAATTATTGTTTATATTTTAAATAGTTATAAAAATCTGAAAATTAACGCAATGTGTGTAAATACCACATGAAATAATAAATTTAATACAATATCATGTCTACTTCTGAGCTGTTACATGCAGAACGGATACTGATCTAATAATGTTTGCCTAGTGCATGGCATTTGCGATTATCCCCCCGAGCGGCATACGTGCTTCTGTAAGAAACTTAGAGCTTACGTTATCTATCCTAGTTTGTTTATTATCACGACTTAAACCTTCACAACAAAACAAAATATAATTTTTGTACTAAAATATAACATACATAAATTTTATAAATAAATTACTACTGCATTTTATTCTGTGGAGGCGCTGGGCATTAAAAAATAAATAAATATTAACTCACTCAGTGCAATCCTAGCAGTTTTTCATTACATAGTTTTATGCGTTTGATGCATTTCTAATAATGTTTTATTAATATAAACATAAGCCTATGCATTTTAAACGTGGTTTTGAAAGGATTTGAAAGGATTTTGGGCAATTTTTTCTTAGCTTGTTTTCCTTGTTATTTTTTGTGATAAGGATATACTTGGAAACAAAGAATAAAAATAGACTGGTAGCTGGTAACCGGCGATGATCTTGATCACTGTCACAGCAACAAAATTGCTAGGGTCAGATCCCTAAGGTGGATTTATGACGAGGTATTACTTTTCCTTTCTGCACCAATCCCCGCAACCGAAACACAAAATATACGGAAACAAATTTTAACTCCAACTCAAATTATCTACTTCACTTTACTTTTTTACCATATATTTTATGTAATATTTCCGAGGTAGATACAAATGTTAATATCAAGTTCAAATATTTCTACCGAATGTTTGGCGTGATCTCGAAATAAATGATATGAATATAAATATTGTGCTTGGTATTTTGGACGCCCGGTGAGTCAATGTGGAAGTGGGCAAAGCGCACAAAATGTGCCAAGTGTAGCTTTGATCTTTCCGCGTTCAGCAGAATTTCCTGCTCGCGCGTTTTATGTTTTCGTCGCGTCCGGAAAAACGTCGAGCGCGCAACGAACACGAGAAACACCGCTGCGCGTTTGATAAAGTTAAAGCAAAGCGAGTGCCGACTTCGTTTAAGGTGCGCAATCGAATAAAACGTAACAATCTAGTATATACTGTTAAATAGAAAACTGAGGAATTTGTATTTTCTACGATCCACATGAAAATATCAAAATATATTGCCCGTAGTCGAAAAGAAAACTTCACGCATCGTTATATGCAATTCGTACGCGTCACAAACACTCAAATTAACGAGCCGAAACTTTTCTTCTTCGCATCGATGACTTTTCCTTTACTTTCAAACGTTTCTCTTTTTTTTTGGTATAAATTGTTATCATTTATATAATATCAGTGGAAAACTAGATTCGAGTTGTGCTTTCAAGAGTCCCGAGTAAAATTGAGATTGAAGTTTTTATTGAGTTTCCGGTTAGGGTTTTCCGGTGAGTGAAAATCCTAAAAATTCAAAGGGACTGAAAACGGCACGAATGCGTAATTTATGCAAATCGATTCTAGTTCCGATTTAGAATTGACTCAGAATCTGCTATCTACGTTTTAGTGAGTCTATTTTCCTTCTGTGCTAGATTTTTCCGAAATTGAGACGAAAGTATGTCAAAAAAATCGTAAAACTCTTGGTTTCTCGACTGTCTACATTCTAGATAAAATAAAAAAGTAGATAAATAAAATAAACGGGAAATAAAAAGGAAACAATGCGAGGAAAATTGCTACAAATCTTTATTTCATGTTCAACTCGAGAACAAATTGAGATAAAACGTGATCATAAAAGGGTTTAGATCAAATTTGAATGCGCAATTGTGCAAACTGACCGTGTTAATTTTAACAATTCATATCTTATCAGACAAGACACAAGATAGATGAGTGTGCGTCTCGGACTTCAAGCCGGAAAACGCGGCAGGAAATGCGGGTGAGAACTGGAAGGAAATGTGAGCAGTAAATTTTTTATGCGCGAAAGCATGAAAGTGGAAAGCGTGGAAAACTAGAAAATATGTCAGCTGGCGGTGGGTTCAATGCCTTGATAATCGCCGCCGCCAACTGCCGCCCTCCACAGCTGGTAACAAATGCTAACAAACCACAAAAAATGAAAACATTTCCTTTTTGATAAAAAGATGTAAACAAAGAGATATAAATTTAAAACAAAACATTTTCAAGTAATTACATTCCGTAAATGTACATCGTAATTCATTTATATCATATTACACTTAGTTGATATTGAAAAAGAAGAGTTTTTACGCTTCATTTCGTTGCGTTTAACGAGCGCACGAGTTTTAATAACACCATAAACTCGTATAAACGTATCAAATCTTCTAATCACTCAATTTACGAGAGGAAGCGTGACGCTCGTTTATTGTTTCGTGCGTTATGAACCTTTCGAAGTTTGATATTAAAAGCGTAAATCATCATTTTGATAAAAGGATAAAAATATTATATATAACTACACGCGCCATCTAACACTTAAAGCTTGTACTAACACTTTGCATACAGTGGCGACTACTCACCCTAAAACTGAAGTAGACCACTCCATCTCGGTGGTGGAGGCGGGAGCTGACGTGCTGCGCGTCGGCAAGCTGAGACGCGGCATGATACGCAACGTTATCGGCCGGCGGCGGCGCATCGAGTAATCTGCAACCAAACCCCCAGCATAAGTCGTTGCGTTTGATTTTTTACTCATAGATGGCGCCATTTGATTAAAAATTAAATCTATACCGCAATAATTTATATTTTAATTAAAAACTTACCACTAACAGACGATAGAGAATTTCTCGGAGCAAACGCGTGTGGAGAAAGAAAATCTCCGGTTATTATTTTTTCCGGCGTTGGCACCGGCATCGGTTGGCTTTCCTCTCGCGTGAATTTTATCTTGATGGAAGCCATTTTGTGATTTGTGATTGTTTATCACTACAAATGTATAATCTGCAAACAAAACAAACGCATTTTAATTAAATGTGTATAATTTCCATGTCGTTGCGCACGTACAAGTTATTTTAATAAGTAATACGATGTGAATTTGCGTGTTTATAGTCATAACCTTCACTTGTAGTCAACATTTACATCATCATCATCCACCTACGCGTATGTACATCACATGTTCATCTCCTAAGCCTTCCCACATCCACTCATGCTTTTATTATTCTTTAACATGATCATGTTTTCCTGGATGCCTCCACTCCTCACGACTGCTCAACTCAATGTTTAAAACATTTTCATGCGGCAGTGTTGGTGTAAAAGACAAGAACGTTGATGTGCGGTGGATGCACACTGTATGCGTTAATCAGATCATACGCCTGGTTGCGCTGAGTCTCGGCGAGTAGCAACGTCCGTGGGTCTGCTTTGGTCGATGTCATCCGTATTGCCGGATGGAAGACGTGCTCAGAAAACGGCTGAGATTTTCAGCGAATTCAACATTTTCTAAATGACAAAATTGTCCTCGCAAAAATTGAGAGATTATTGGATTATTAACGTTTGGGTGTTTATTCGAGCGTAATTTTTAATATTTTTGACATTTTTCTAATAATAACGAAAGGAATGGAAATATTTCATCGTTTGATGATGGAAATAAAATTACCTAACCGATTTGGATTTAAAGACACATGTTTAACATATTAAAATTGTAAGGATTTTTTGTAAATCTTTGTAAAAGAAGGGAAAAAACGCGCTACTGTTGGTGTGGTGTGTTTTATGCGGAGACAGCACATTGAAGTATTTAAATTGTCGTTTATGGAAAGCTAATTTCGCTCCGACGCGCATCCATTCAATTGCCGTTTAATATGCTTTCCCAGGACCTAAACTCGAACACGCCGCGCTACATTCGTCGACGTGAGCGATTCGAATTCCCATTCGTATTTGAATTTTTGTGTTATTTGTATTTACACAATACAATATGTAGCTGGATAGCCTGATGGCATTTTTTCCGCTCCCAAGAAGAGTAAAACAAAATCGTAATATAGTCCAACAAAGGACTGGAGATATATAAATAATAAGCAATTTGTCATGTTTGCTATTTTTTACTGGGTACTTTTTACTAAGAAAACCACAATAAAAAAGTTATTAACGACTACTATTTTTATATTGAGTTTAAATTGATTACGTCTCAGGTAAATTAATTCTGCATGTCCTGTTTGGTCGTTCTGAGAGTTTGGTGAAGGAAAACATGACATCGGTGAAGTTTATGCGGATGTTCACATCCTGTTCGCCGAGGCAACTTAGTAATCGGCTTATTTCATTTTAATATAAAAAATTACCCGATATTTATTGGTTATTTTTACTTATAAATATAAATAACGATCATTTAATAACAGATAAATGGAAAAATTCCAATTGTGTGTTTTAACTGTTGAAACTTTCCAATTGACTTTATGAAATAGTCTTTTCACGCTGAAAACTCTATCAGGATCATTCAATTTTCATCCCAAAAAAAAAGCTTTTCATTTTCTGTTTTCTACATTCTGCGTCTCATTTTCAATTTTTTTCCATGGCTGATGCAATATGTAGACGCTTTTTACATTCCGACATTGTCGACAAGCCGTCGTGGATGCTTGAATTGAGGACATTTCCATTTATTTTTACTTTCATGTTGCTCTTACTTGCGTCCCCTTTATCCAGTGCCTGTTTTTGACGCAAGCAGCACGAATTTGAGTCACAACTCACATATTCTACAAGCCGAATTCTATACGACACATTTCGATTCTTGTCGGTGCGCGCAAAGACGGAAAAGAAGATGGAATTCCGTTGAAATACTAGGCCACCTTTTTTTGAGAAGGAAATCGCAATCGTGGTCTCTTTGATGTGGCAAATACAAGCCGAGATAATCTACAATGCGATTAGCTACGATGCTCAAAAGAATATCCACACTATTTTGACAATTGCAAAAAATTTAAAAATTTAAACAATCGATTTTGAAGTGATTACAAGTATGTTAAGCTTAATCTGAACCTGTATAAACCCAAATTGAATCCTAATATTACCGTGGTATAGTGATAAAAGGTTTAGTAGTTTCTCCGGAGTGTTCATAATTTAATCTTGCGGTTGAAACTATACGGGGATTGATGAAGTACATTCTGTGCATTGTTTTCAGTTTCCATTTTGCCTCACAGCGTGCAGCTTTATTACGTTGTCTATTAGTTTGTGCTACAATTGGAACACACAATTCCAATTCAATACTCTATCACATTCCAAACTTTCCCCACTACCTAACCGCATTCAAACGCTATTACATATAGAAATTATGTCGATCAAATGATCAGTGTACTATTGGTTGCATATATTACAACAGCTATGGAATACCAGCTTGCATTTACTGCTCTTTTGTGAATTTCGTTGGTGAAAACTTTTCAAAGCCCAACAATTCCCCTCGCTTGCTGCTAGTAAATAGACAGAGTGAGTTTCAAACAGGTCATCACTGATTCTGCAGCATCCTCTCAAAACTTGCACAGCACCATTATCTCCGTTTCATAGCAATGTCTTTGATGAAGTTAGAAGTGTCGTGTTACCTAATAATTTTCAAAATGGAAGCACATGAAACTGAATTATAATTGAACAGTTGACCTAACAATTTCCACAAAGTTTACAGGCTTAATCCTTTGATCATTTCGCGAATAATAATTTAATTACTTAAATATTAATCGAAATTATCTTTAAGTTGCTTGTATTATTTTTGTGAGAATTTCAAACTGAAAGGATAGAATCGTCAAAAACGTTTTTCTCCTTTTTCGCACTTGTTTGTTAGTGCATTTGGCATTCGAATTTTATTTCTTCGATGATTCAATGCAGGATTTCAAGCGTGGCTTATTATTCAAACGTACGCTTCGTCTACGCTAGCAACCAATTAGCATCTGCAAAGCATCCGAAAGCTTTCGACGAATGCTCCCAACATTCCAGACGCGCACAGACCAACACTCCATTTTCAAGGGTACTTATTTGCATAAAGACAAACATGGTTCAAGTGGCAAAATACTTAGAACCATTAGCATTGTTTAGAAAACAGTAAATATAATTTGTTTTCTATGAGAGAGTAATTTAATGCCTAGACAATATAGTAAATAAATATGTGTCAATTTTTTACTACTTCTGGCTTTATTAACATGACAATAAAACGCAATTTGAATATTATAAAAGTATGTAAAAACGATACGTATAAAATGTTATATTTTATGGCCTGTTGCTCTGCTGAGCTTTATGTTCGTGACGTTTTCGACACCTTACATCATACCAAAATCGTGCTTCATTGCCCAATTTCAACTATAACATCGAGTAAACTCCGCGCGTGTTAGAAAGTCGTACGAAAAAGTTGGAAATCAAGAATGCCGAACGCTGGGAAAATCACGAAGCTGGAAAAGGTTGAAAATAAGCGCGCGCGTCAAGAATTCGGATCGATTTACTTTTGATAAAGTGCTCACGATCAAGACTCGTTATCGTCTGGCTGTGGCATATTCAAGTATAATATTATTTCGAACTTAAAATATGCAAATATTGCCAAAATTCCGAAAATTTTCGAAAATTAATTTTACTCAAACAAAAATATGGATTATAATTGATACAATATCCAACCAGTTATTAATTAATAGCTACAATATTTTGTATAAACCGATGAAGTTTTAATTTATAGTTGAAGCTTTGAATTTATTAAAAAGTTGGGCGAATGAGAGTAATTTTAATTGCAAAAATTTTCCCATGAAAGTTGGATTAAATTTATAAATTCAAACATTTAAACGTTTTAAAAATTAGTATTTATTTATTTAGACATATTCAAACCAGTAAACATTCAATCATTAATAATTTGTTTTTTACATTTTTTTACATCAAAAGTTTCATTTTAGAAGTTTTCAGATGCTAGATGTTGGATTTTTTTTCTTATTTTTTTCTTAACAAGCCACAAAGTGTTTTGGACGTATTTTAAAAGCAGTTATTTCCTCATTACTTCCATGCATAAATTGTAGGCAAGTCTTTGTAAAATGAGAAAAATTTCAATGATGTCGGTCGAAGAATGTAAAAGAATAAATAAATAATTAATTTCTCAGAATACAACAGTGTATAACTAACTCAGCAAATTATAATTTTATGAAGTTTTACATCAATTAGTGATAGTTTTCTTAAATTTACTTAAAAAGTAAATAAAACTGCCTTTTCATTGCCTAGGCATTCAATTAGTCCTAATACGGTTTGCTTCATTTGAAACAGACGTCCATACTAATCTAGTCCGTCCGTAATTTACATTAATAATTACTAAATCGACTGATTAGCACCACACGAAGCGTTTACTGATTAGTTAGCGCAGCTCAAGTTGTCAAACGAAACGCTACGAAAAGGAAAGGACAGACGGACTGAATCCCAAGCTACTAACCAAGACTAGCATTACTTCATGATGATTGTGCCAGTGGTTAGTAACACACCGATTGGCGCTTCGTTAATTGCAACGAAGTAAAACGCACACCACACGCCGGAATCAATAAATCACCGACTGCTCAGGGTTACAGGGTGCGCACATTTTTATTTCACATCGCTCTCGATTTCAACACATCAACAATCACATGATACCGAAACGAATTGCTTTTATTAACTCTTATTGACTTAATCGTGTTTGTATAACCGTTAATGAAATCAAATAGTCATCAGTAAATAGAGCCTGCATCTCCAAAAAAATTAATTAAAACAATTTTGTGGAAATGTGAATTTTTGTGTTTGATTTTTAATCGAATGCGAATCATTTTGAAACAAATTCATGCACGTGACCGCAAATTGAGAGCGCGCAATTTTCGATTTGAATGCGTTTCCGCTGTGATTCCCAGACGTAATTCCGCAATCGAATTTATTATGCATCGGTGAAACAACATAATACTTAATTAGTTATCGACGCAATTACGATTAATTTTGCGCCGTTTAAACATTTTCAATGCGATGTAATTTTTTTGTGTGTAGCAATTTATTAATTGGATTGCAATTTCAATCATATATTAAATTTTGATTAAATTTCCGTAGAAAATTAATTTTTATAATATTTCAGTAATTTTATGGTTAATTAATCAGTCATTACATCAATCAAATGTAAAATTATGTTAGAGATCGTTTGCAGAAAGGGTAGAATTTCAACATTTGATATCTGCTGTACAAACAGACATTTTATTTCATTCCGGTATAGATAATGTTGACAACTGACAAAAATATCAGATTTCCGCATTTAAAATGCACTTTTATTGAATTACCTACATAATATTTTACGTGCGGAAACAAATATTCACAAAGACATTTCTTGTATTTTGTGTTTTCTTAGTTTTATTCATTCGTATATCATTTTTTTGTGTAAATATCAAACGATATGTTATAGACAAGCACTTTCACTAAGTATATTGATTACTTCTTCATCAATTTCAGTCCGTAAGCTGACTTCAGACATTCCGAAAGGGGAGATAGCGTATTTTTACGAAATGACAAAATAAATACCAATTTATTTAATGACTACCATTATTACGCCTATTAATATCCAATTTAGCATTGTGTCAAATAAAAAATAATCCTTTTGAATGTAATTAGTAGGAATGTAGAGCTTGATGCATTGAAAAATTAAAATGTAAAATCATTCTAATTTTGCTACCTCCACTTCCGCCATGTGCCTCTTTCAATACAATTATCCTCCTCATTAATCCACGCACATCCTGGCAATCCGCAAATCCACAATCCCATCATTGATTTAGGAGTTGGAGTTGGAGTTAGAATTAGCACGCGCACTTCTCGTAAGAGTAGTCGCAAAGCCGTAAATTCAATAAGCCCCATACGTTCGGGCGTTGTAATGTTCGCATGTGACACGAAACGTGAGACATGCGGATACAGAACAGCCCAAGACTTGTATGTTGGCGGATTATTCTTCGACGTGGCTTTTCTTCACGTCTCCTTGATTCTTCTGATATGTTTTTTGTCACCGCAACAAATTACGGCACATCAAGATACACAATGTTTACGTAAGTTAATTCCTATTTGTTTTTAAATTTTATGATGTAGGTAAAATTTATAATATCAACATACCGTAGATTAATTTGGTCAATTCTGTTTTTAAAATGTTCGTTAAAGCCCAAGGATGCTTTTTACGGCAAGAAAAATTCGAATAATTGCCGGGAAAACCCTAAAGACAGCCCTTTTCTAGAGGATAAATAGTTGAATGCGAGATGGCGCGCTGAAATGCATTATAAGCAATTTTTTATATAATTAATTTCTTTAAAATAAAATTAAAAACTTATTGAAAGAAATGACACAAGCTAAGTCTAGAACGAGAGAATAAAAACAAATTACATTTTTATTAAACACTACCGGAAGTCGCAGGCCAAAGATAGTATTATATAAACATTAAATTTTGATTTTGATTTTTGCTATTTTTACAAAAAAAAAATGAAGAAAAAATTGACGTAGTTGTATATTACTTTCACATATTGTTGTTTTCAACAAAAAGAAACCAAAAGAAACTTATTCTGCTTATGTTGTGTCTTTTATTATTTATTTCGTCGGTGACCACGACCACCCGCAAACTGTCAAGAGCTTTCTACACGATGTAGGTGTCACAGTTTCCGGCCCAGTTTATAAATCAATCACGTCGTGCCCCGAGCGTACCAACAGCAAATAGAAAACAGATAAGTAACAAAATAGCACAAAATAAAAATGAAAAAATCAAGATTCACAAGACAACACAATTACCATACCACAATATTTTTATGCGTTTTTTCTTAATTTTGTTTAAATTAAAGCAGAAAATAATACAGCTCGCATTTACGATTATTATCACAATAACTCAAAAACCTGTAATATAAAACACAGCGTGAAATCAATCCGCCGTGCTGCGATGCCATGTAAACCGCTTTTCTTGCGCGAAACCCTTACGCAGGCTGGAAATTAAATGTCTCTCGGGTCTTGCAGTCTCCAAGCACGATCAAACAGCCTCGGCGAAAACGATGGCAATTGATTACAATGTCAAAACGTTTCCAAAATGTTTCGAAAGTGATTAAAGTTTGTTTCGAACTGTTTAAAATCGAGTTAAAGCTTTTCGGAACAGCAAAGCGAGCAAAGTACTCGCAAAATATAAATACAGTAGAATCCGTTTAGTATGACTCCGCTTATATTGACCAACCGGTTATTATGACGTAACTACACTACGAAGTTTGGTTTTCATATAAAATTCTTTTTAAAAAAGTCGGATATAATGACTTCGCTTACAGTGACATGTCGCTTATTATGACCCATTTTTAATAGATTATGTCCGGTTATAATGACCAACATGATTCTTTACACCTCCGGTCATGCTCGTTGATTCCCGACGACGATCGACACGTGGTGAACTTTTTATATTTATTGCTACATTTCTTTTATGATTGTCAAATTACTTTTATGTATTTATTATCGGAAAGACCAAATGCTTAAATAATAAATATAAGCATTCGGGCAGCAGTACCTTGTCCACGACTTAATCCGTATTTTCCAAATTAACCTTCTGGTCTGTTTTTCACCCTCATAAACCAATTGAGCCGCTTATTTTGAAAGTGGCCTAACTCCATTTATCTTCAAATCGAGATATTGAAAGTTTTGCGTTTCAATGAATTTAAAAATATACGTATAAGATACAAAGGAGTCATACTGCTTAAGCATATCTTAGGATGTTAAATTTAAAGTTCCTGTTAAAATAGTGGCAATTATTAAGTAAATAACGTGCGTTTCCTTATCAAGAATGGAGTTGGGCCACTTTCAAAATTAACAGCCAGATTCATTATAAAATTTGAAGATGCCCAAGTCCATTCAACATAATTTAAGATGTTTCAAATTGAAGAAAAAAAACGTCTTCGTTTCACAGACAGCTTCGTGAAGTAATACATTTTGTTTGTTAAAATCTGCCAAACCCCAAAACTTCTCTAAAATATTCTTTCTTTCTTCTTCATTATAATTTTTTGTGCACGCATTCCGACAACCACAATCTTTGTTTTCGAATTTTTTTTCATGAACAATACTTCCGGTTTAACTGCAATATCTTTTTCCTGAATTCCGTTTTATCTTTCGCACTTTTTGGATATATGGTGCATCAATCTTTTCTCCATTGTTATTTGAATCTTCATCCTCTGACGAGGAATATTGTTTTATAACTCTTTTTCTTATTCGCTTTTTTTATTAATTACTATTTCTTTTCACTATCTGAACTAAGTGGTCTTCTTCGGTTCTTCCTCATGGGTGCAATAATTTCTATAATTTAATATTAAATTTTAAGTTTTATATTAATTAAACGTACAGGTTAATTAACTAACGCAATTGTCCCAAAAATTAGGTGGACTTGTAAATACTAATTAATTGAAATTACCTTCATCGCTGCTTTCCGCCATTATCAATAGTAAATACCTTGATGATAACTATAAATGGAGTTAGGCCACTTTCAAACCACACGGGTCAGTTATTCAATTAATTCGGAAAACCTATGTGTAAAAAATGTACCGTATTTTCTCTGAATATAAGCAATCTGAAGTGCGTCACTGATAAATAACATGAAGTTGTACATGTAACCATGGTAACCGGCAAAAAATTGAAAAACGGAGTTAGGTCACTTTCAAAATAAACGGCTCAATTAAATCTTAACCAATCCTGTTCTAGCAGACCATATAACATGACCGATTTTCACAACTTTGAAATCTAAGAACAGTTCCTACTTATCTTCTCACAACTCGTCACGCTGCCGGAGGTGAATTTATTGTTTGTGTTTAACTATTTGTGTCTTGTGTTTCTTGTGTTTGTTACTATGCACAGCAATATTGCAAATGATAATTTGACCATAGCTATGTCCTCTATTCATAATAGTATTAGAGACTGTTTTTACAATAAAATAAAAAAACAAAAGCAGACAAAAATGACAGATTATTTAAAACAGTAAAAAATACTCTTGTATGTGTAATTATGTGCAATTTTGATTTTAATTTAATATATATGTATACATTTATATACATTTGTAATTACTATGTTTATATATTAAAGTACTTAGGTACATATTTACGTAAAAAAAGGTTTTTATTTCACAAAACGGTTTGTATGACGTCCGCTTATTATGACGTGTTTGTCAGTTCCCTTCGATGTCATTATAACCGGACTCTACTGTAAAATTGATTGATATATAATGAAATATACCTTCTACTCAAATATTTTACGCAAATAGTGCAAAAAATAATATTATCAACATGAAATGTTAAAAATTGCATTTTTTGAAATAAAATAAAATATATTCTATTAATAGGTTACCAATTTAATTTAAGTTAAAAATATTGCTGCAAACTTTTATATTTTTCAATTAAATAAAATACAGATCGCATGCGATTCGTGCTCGCTGGGATGTGCCGAAGCTTAAAGTTTCACACTATTTCATCGATCCATCAATCCATCAATCATTTCAATCAATCACAAAAGTGATATCTATATTTAAATTGAAACTCCATTTTGTTATTCACTTAATATTTACCACATTATAATAATGTGATTAATTATTTGATGGAAAATTTGAAATAATCACGGGATAACATGCCTAACAATAGGCAATCAAGCAAAATCAGCAAATTATTAGGGAAGTAATTTGCATTACAGATTTCTGCGAGTTTTCGATGTTTGTGAGTTTCGAGTTTACATAAATTAGAGTGTTTTTTGTATTCTTCTTAATTTACTTCTTTTTTGTTTTAACAGCATCCAACTTGGAATATTTTTAAAAGTTTGTTTTTAATGAAAACACAAATATTTTGTTAAAAAGTCAATAATTTCAAAACTTTGCATTTTTATTTATTACCTAGGCAATTAATTATTATTTCGATTACAGTTTTATTATGATTTTTTATGGTGAATTAAATTATATATATAAAATAAAAACCATTTTGATACGCTAAAATAATATACTATAAAATTTGGTGCGTTTCAATGGCAGGAATCTCGTATACTATGGATGTGTGAGCGCGTGGCCCACTCGGCGGCTAAATTACGCGACCCAAAACGCTTCTGACACTTTGAAGGCACTGGGTGTGTATAATTAGATATCTGCCAAACAACTTAATTATGCCCTTGATGAGACCGCGACGAGTTGAGCCTATGTAAACATACACACACACCAAATACTATTTTCAAATATATATATAATATAAATATTGTAGCAACTAAAATATGTATTATCGTAATTTTGAATTAACAGAAGACAACACAATAAAAATTAACCTATTGTTAATCTAGCTATAATATAATTATATATAATTTTATAAATCTCTTTACTAGCTGTACACTGGATTGCCTATAGTAAGTAAAACAAATATTTAGCTGGAATTACAACTAAAAGCAATTAAAAATAATTGTGTGCTGCACGTGCAAATATGCAACAAAATTATTTTGTTATTTTTTTTACAAAATATATAATTCTTCGATTAGATAATGCTGTATAAGAATATAAATCCACTTAGAGCACCTCCAACCATGTTTAGAAACCTATCAAATGCTACTACTATACTGCATCACACTTTTATTTAGAATATTATTTTTCTAAAAATACAATATTTATGTATGCAATATCTATTAATTTAATATATAATCCGTACAATATTTACATTATTTTCGCCTGGTCACGGCGTACACGTAACTTTATTACATTTTAGTCGCTTCGTTATCAATGTCATTCATGCACAAAAATATCAGATATGATAAAAATAGACTCGAACAAAAATTCACAAAATTACACAACTCATTGCGATTACCTAAACCAAAAAAAAAATCACTACCGCACATGTTTAATTACCTTGCAATAATCAATTTCTCATTAATAATTTTATCAGCACGTTTTTCCCATATCGTAATTGCAGTATTTTTAATTATGCCAAGAATAACGACTTACCTCACAGATAAGTCTATAAACTTCTTTCGCGGATAAAACTGTTTCACAAACCAACAAATCACAGATGCACATTCATCAAACAACACGTGTTCGTACAATAGTAAACATTTAAACAACACAATAACACGTTAATTATTACAAGTTATAAAATCTTTATAAAGATAATAAATATATATATAACAATGTGCTTTAAATTTCCGTCATTTGTATACGTTTTATTTATTTTTCGGTAAAATAATATTTCGCGGAAGTGAAATTGATAGCGCACTTTATTATAATAAATGGGTTAAGGTCGAAACGCGCTCACTGACTCACTGACTCAATTTATTCGACTTGTGTTGAGGTAAGCGCCGAATTGTGTGCTTTCGTGGGTCCACCACATTTAAATTTACATAATTTTTGTATCACTGGGTTTTATTAAACGTATATCCAGGTATATATCCAGTTGAGGGTGGTTGTGCGTTTGTAAACTTGGGGCGGCGAGTCGCGCGTGGTGCGTGTTCGCGGTGCCCCGGTCGACGCGTCGCGCGAATACCGTTCGACGAACTAAAACCGTTATCAAACCCTCTCGAAGAGCGCGCCCACGCCGATGTTATTATTTATGGCGCACGCGTTTAATGTTTTCCGCGTCGCGCACGCCGGTACAACAACTTTACCTTCTACTACTGAGTTACTGAGTTATCGTAAAGTCGTAAAAACGTCCGAATAATAAGCATACAAGCAAAAATTACATAATTAATAACTTCAAACATTTTAAATACATGAACATATTTGAATAAAGTTCAAATAAAAAAATCTTCCATTGTTGATTTAGAGATTGTATATTAACAACGGTTAAAATATGGTTTATGTTTGTTAATATTAGTGTAAAGTTGTGTAATGGTTATGCATCTAAATAATTAATAGGATGGTGGAGTTATGTCGAAAATTTAATAAAACAGAAAGCATAAATGTTATTTATACTGTGCAGCATCCGTATTGGTATTTGGTAGTTCTGAGAAGCAGATGGATAAACAGTGTTGTGATTAGTGAAGCATCAAAGCGTAATTTACTGATTGGCAGCGTTTTTTACGTTTATTAGTGAAATATTTTCCTAGCACTTTTCAATTTTCGGTTAATTTTTGACTCATGACATTACTTTTCACAATTTTCAGCAGAGTATTACAACCAGTTTGATTCTAGTTACAGTTGCAACACAAAATCTGTCCTACATATAAAATTATAATTGCCAATAGTAGACTAAGAGCCCGTGACGGCCAGACTTTCGTCATTTTAGGAAAGATGAAATTTTGTCCACGTGTTTCTCCAACACAGGTAAGAACGATCCCCAATTATGAAACCTGGATCGTGGTTCCTTTGGCAGTTAATAGCCAACAAAGATGTACAAATGATGACCTTTGTTTCGTTATTTTAGCAAACTCCATTTTTGCATATTTTGTTCGTATCATTATTATAACATTCAGCTTTCCTAATATAACGAAAGTAAAAAAGTTTAAAAATATTATAGTTTAGGGATGTCTGGCTAGGGTTGGAACCATACCAGGTGTCTGGCAATGAGCAGCGCATGTTGTAATAATGATACGAACAAAATATGTAAAAATGGAGTTTGCTATAATAACGAATTTGAGGTCATCATTTGTACGAGTACATCTTTGTTGGCTGTTAACTGTCAAAGGAACCACGATGCAGGTTTCATAATTGGGAATCGTTCTTACCTGTATTGGAGACACACATAGACAAAATTTCATCTTTCCTAAAATGACGAAAGTCTGGCCGTCACTGGCTCTTGCTCTATACTATAGGCATGATGAGTAACTGAAAATTACTAAAATTATATTTATTAAACCTTTAGTTATGCAACTCAAAATACACATTTTGTGTTTTACTGGATTCATTGTTTGCAATTATTGTAAGAAAAACAAACTGCATTATCAAGAAAACTGTCCAAATATATTGGAAACCAATCGGAGCTCAAAACTCAACACTAACGTCACTTAAACAATAATAATAGCTTCATTATTTGATATACAAGTGTATTTTCCACATAAAACTTCTCTAAACCACGTCATTCCGGATTCTTTAAACTATTACCCTTAAAAATTTCCAAATCCAGCTATTTGTTTATTCTTATAATTTACACTTACGTTGAAATTGTGATATTCAAACTCAGACGCAGCCTCCGCGTTGAACAGTCACACTAATTAGAATAACAACACCGCACAATCACCTTCACCTTGTGTTAACGTTCCACATTATGACCGCGATTATTGCCACACTAATACAACACACAAAATTAGATTCTACTCAATGAAATTATGCTCATTACTGGGAATACTAATAATGTTATTGTCACTCGCATGTATTTGCTTAACTTAAAGTTGAAAATATTATGAGTTCTGATTTTGTGGTTCACGCTTGCGTTGCTACCGTTTGTCAGTCGCACGGCATAACTAAGTTGTTTATAGTCACAAAAGCAAACTCGAACTCAACTCAACTCATACGAGTGTTATGACTCGACGCGCATCGCTTCATCTCCGAACGTGATTTGTTTAAGCGCTGCAGGCAGACTCGCATTACGCAATTACATGAAATTAAAGCAAACAGAGTGTGTAGTTAAAACATAATACAATCGGGAAGTCTAAGGTGATACACGCAATACATAATATTAAGCAATGTTCTTATCCATAATCTATTTCCGCACAAGAAATTATCATTTATGACTGAAAAGTGGTAAATAAGCACAATGTATCAATAATTCAAGTTAAAATCCAAGTATTGAAGTCGAAAACTATAACATATAGATACACATTACAAAATTAACCTAAAATAAGTAACATTACAAATGTTCATTCACTTCTTAGACGTACGCTGCTGTATGGAAAATGTTTGCCTTTAGTTGTATGCGTTTGTTAATATCTACCACTACGTCCAGCGCGATGTCTTGGTGATCTGGACCGTTTGGGTTCTCGTGATCGTGAGCGCGCCCTCTTCGGAGACCTGGACCTTGAGCGTCTTCCACCGCCTCCTCCGCCACCACCACCGCCGCCGCCTCCACCTCCTCCTCCACCACCACCACGTCCGGCTTTTCTTCTAGAGTACAAATAACGCCGTAATTCTCGCGAAATTGGCTTCAAGTGCATGAAGTTACAGAAACCCGACCGTGTGCACTCGCCCATTTCATATTGCCTGCAGCACGCTTCCCTGAAATCCGTCACGGGACTCAGTTCGGCATACACTGGGCGTCCACCAAACCAGCGATTGTTAAGATCAGTCACAGCGCGCTCGGCGTCTTCCTCACGGCGAAACTTGATATACACATTACCGACTAAGTGATCGCCCAAGTTGTCGCAGACATTCATTTCTTCAATTTCACCGTATTTGTCTTCACATTCAACAAAAACATCTTCAAAAAAGTTGTCATAATGCTCTTGCATTTCTTCATCAGAGACATTTGCAACCACTTAAAAAACGTAAAAATTAACATGTATAAATACATTCTTATTAAGTTTAAGTACTTACAATGACTTCCATCAGCAGATTTTGCAGAATTCTGTGGATTCACATATAGATTTTGCAGCAAGCATGTTTGTGAAAAGGTTGGTTTGTTGTGAATACGCGAGCAGCGATCACCATGCCGACAAGCTCCGATTTTAAAGTAGAACGAACAATTTACTCTGAAAATATAATATTGCATAAATCTCTCACACCTATATGTATCAATGAAACGATTAAAACAAGTAAATCTAAGATATTGTTTAGTTTATTTTGAGGTTATCGCAGAAGGTATCTGGCATTATTTTGTTTATATGAAAGTTGGCACTTACTTGTCTTTCTCTGTGCCAAAAATAGCCGCTAGGTACTCAGCCATGGTGGTGAGCGCCTATTTGACTGTAATTATTCGTACTTTTTGAGGAAGACGCTCTTTATTCACAGACGCATCAATGTTACCCTCACGCGCACCGCTTCGCTAACGATTCTTTACAAATGGCTGCCCTGTGAATGCTGACGTTTCATTGGTTGTCCAAAAGCTGTGGTTTTGGTTGCCTAGAGTAGAACAATATTTTTAAAAGTTGACATCGCGTTTTCTTAACTCTATTTACAATCAATAAATAAATCGGTAATATTTATATATTAATTTATGAATAAGTAATTAATAATTATTTTAGTACGTTTACGATCACAATTACATGTTATTTCTTAATGTTTGTAGATATTAGCAATGAATTTGAAGCAAAACTGCGCCATTTGAAATATTTGAATAATATACACTTTTAAAGTCAAAAATATTAATAAAACAGCATAATTATACATTGTTTATTTAATATGTGGGTGGTCGAGGGCGTAATGAGACTCAAGCACGGCACCACGCGCAGTGACTCGTCCAAACCGCCACCGCCGCCGCCACCGCCACCACACAAGCCATACTTGCGTCGTCTCCAACAATTCCAACAACTTGCAGTCACCACGCATCGCCCGCCGACGACGCAGCCGACCACTTCCACACCAACTCACCAACTTCCACCAAGAAAACAGCGTTTTATGTGTGGAAGCGCATAGTGTTGAAAAAATAATTCACCAGCGGATGTTCGCGCGCGATAAGTGCCGCAATTTATTACACCGCGCCAAAACCGAACACGGCATGAACAATACATCTACATAAAACTCGCTTATTACTTATTACTTTGTTACACTTATGGCACTTGTTATATTTTGTTGACGCTTGGGGGAATTATGTGCGATTACGAGACGTTGTTTCACGCCTGATTGATTTGATTCACAAAGTGTTCAACAACGTGAGACAATTGCCACTGGTCCACAAGCAGCGCAAGCACCCAAAGTACTTCAACGCGTGAAGTACGACTTGAAATTCAGCGCACGAAACCGCAGAACCGCGTGTGGTCGTTCACGGTGCGTCAGAAACGGACACACGGAAGTTAATAATTAATTAGACTCGGCGCTGAGAAGCGAGAAACTACAAAACAGAAGACAACTGCAACTGTTCAACAGGTGAGTTATAAGTTAATCCAAACATAACTGCATCAATATTAATATCAGTAGCACTTATTACTACATATATCAATAGTGACCTATATATTCACGTAGATAACATTGTAATAATTTCTTTCCGATAACCTTCCACTTACTTATTTAAAACATCAGTGTTGTACACATGACGCAACTGAATTTTATTGTATTTATACAACGTGTAAGATTATATAATTCGAAAAATGTCTTGTATTGGAGATTCTCTAATTGTGCGGGGAGTAAATAATTAATTCCATATCAACGTTAACGAGCACTTATGTGGTGCTTTGGGACTCGCAATAAAACGAGTTAATAATAAACGACAAGGAGGAAACGCGACAAAGCCGGAAAATACGAAAATCACAATAAAACTGATGTTATTAAGGCCACTGTATAATATTTACGGCTTTATTTATGTTTTAATAACTTAAATTGTGTTATAACGAACAATTTTTATAAAATTATTTGTGTTTTTAAAATGTTCACTGCGTAAATATTGTTATAAGCACTTCGATGATTAAAAACCGCAAAATTTATTGGATATCAATATGAATAATAATCGTCGAGTTCGTAAATCAACAAGATAAATAAACAGGTGCTGTAAATCATCCTGTTGATAAATGCTACGGTCAATATTATGATTACATCAGAGCGGAAGTGAATTTTTGAGCATCTCCTCAATTTATTATAGTTATAATAATAATTATTATTCAAGTTGATTGCCTTCGCGTTGTTCGTGGATAATTACATCTCTTATATATATTCATATTGTTTGTTATGGTTAAAATGTCACATAATATTATATTTACGAACATTCCGTCATGAAATGTTCATAAATACATTCATTAATGTAGAGACTAAAACTAGTTTGGTATGTTAGATACGAATAAAGTGGATTTTTTCTAAATTGTGAAAAACTACACTTAGTTAAGTTATGTAGACGTATGCATATGAATATTCAAATTGGTATGGAGATTATTAAGCTATATTGTTAATTTACGCGCGTGGCGAGGTGATCGCAAAGGAATTAATTAACAAAGTTGCTGAAAACTCAATTAACACCTAACGTTCAATCACTATACAAACATTTAGAAATTTAGGAGGTTTGATTTTGATAGAGGGGAGTAAATCGATTGGTAAATATTTTAAGAGTTTCTGTTTTAATTAAAAAGAAGTATGGCACAACAAAAATTTAATTTTAATTTGTGGAGAGATAAGAAACATCATCTTGCATAAAAGTTTGAATGTTTAAATTGGTTCGATATCGACAAAAATAATTGAGTCGAAGTCAAAAGTACGAAAATGCTTTTTTAGCATTTTTCAGTCAAACGGTTTGTTTTATCAGCAAAATATGTAAGGCAAACTTGTCGATCGTACATTTTCTTTAAACAATTTTAGGCTTTTTTTTTACATTTGTTATGCTGCATCAAAATAATGAGGCCAAAAACTTATAATTTCTGGATTTTACAACAGCGCCATCTATTGCTTGTTAGCCACTAATTTTCCAACTTTACAACCAAACAAAAATTCAATTTTAGATTTAATAAAACTGATGTCATACAATCCCGTATCTTTCTACACTTGTTAAAATGCGTATCGAATTGAGTCTGAATACACGCGTAATTGCAATCAATCCGCAATTCTTTACGTTTGCGAAAATAATAGGCCGAACGCAAGTTGTCGCATAGAGCTAATTACGCAGAAACCTATAATTACCGAACGAATGTCCTATAGTTGTACCAGTTGTACCTACACTTATCAAACGTGACATCGTGCCGTTGAAGCTTCGCCGTAACCATGTCACCAAATTGTCCACACTCGGTGTACAAGTCACTTGCGTTGTGTGTGAGCGAATATAATATATTTGCATCAATATTCTCGGAATTGTCGAACGCATTGGATTACCATACGTATAATCAACTGAGGACAGGGATGGAAGACTACTGGGAGAGCAGACATGCAATTTGTGAAACAAAAGAATTGACGAGTGCGAATTGTAATTGCGCTGATTTTAAGTTTAATTTCAAGTTATTCATTCACGTTGTTTTGTGTTTTTTTGTGTTTGAGTATTGCAAACGGTCGGAGCATGTTGGAACTAGTGATTATTTCGTTAAGGTACGTGTAGGATCATTCAATGTCAAGAAAACACATTACAAACAAGAATTTTAACTAATATGGATTATTTTTTTAAACACAGTGTTTAGTGGGTTAAGTTGTTTCATTAAGAAACATGAAAAACAAAAAATTTAAAGTTTTTAAAATCCGTTTAGATTGCCACATTTCCTAAATTTATTAAATAAAAATAATAATACTGAATTTTAATGGAATATTAATGTTTATTTTGGTTTTATTACATTTTTGACTGAAAAATAATAAAAAATGTTACAACTTGAGCAAAAACGCATAATGAAATATAAAACGCAATATATTTTGTGACCGTAGCTGTAAAGAATCACCTTTATGTACAAAAAGAAATCCCTAAAGAGTTTAACCAAACACGTCGGTGTACGGGCACAATCCGCCGCCGTCACCGCCTCCACTCAACTCAAGAGTTGACTTGAACACGCCGTTGGCATGCCAACCAACAAAACGTACTATACAAATACGTTTTTATGTTATTTAGATATATCTGCGTCAACAAAGAAAACGGCCTACAAGCAAAATTAAGATTTGAAGCTCTAACCACCGTAAAACGAGAATGTAAAAAGAAATTTAACATCGAAGAAGTTTTTATATTAAAAAGTGATTACTTTAAGTTAAAAGTTATTTAAAAGTAATTTTCCTGCAAAAAAAGCAAATATAATGTATGCGATTTAAAAATAACTTATTTTACTGGAAAGAGGCGTAAAAAACTTAATTAAATTCCATTGTACTTCGAAAAAATTGAACAGTCATTAAATTAAATTGCGATTAAATTCTAAGAATGAAAAATAAAACTCTTGCTCCGGAAAGCGATAAACTATAAACTTGGCAGTTGCCAACACAAAGAGAATAAAGCACCTTAAAGCTGTGATTTATTTTTAACCCTCTTCTATTAAATCACAACTTTTCACTAAAGCTTAATAAAGTAGTTTTAATTTATTTTATAGAATTATAAAACTATACTACTGATTATTTAACTCTGCATCATCATCATTTGTGATTTCAAAATCACAATGAACACTAATCCAGTTTTATTTCATTTTGAAACATTTTGGAACAACGTTCAGTTTCATTTTTGCGCTGTCGCTGGCTGCGTTTCGTGTTTGTTTTCAATTAAAATTTATTAAATAAACACTGTCCACGGCGTGTGACCATCTGACGCCGTATTATTGCTCGTTTGGGCGGCTGAGTTTCGCAAAAAAAAAAAAACTAGAAAATGTGGATGAAGGAACGCCAACAAAATGAAACAAAAAGAGTTGTACGCGACCTGCTTTCCGCCCGCGTTGCTCTTTTATTTGCTTTCCTCTCACTTTCTCATCAAGTGTATAGGGCGTAGAGTATTTGCGGGGTTGTGATGGTGACCCAAGTGTCACAAAAATCCGGTACGTGATTGATGTCATAAATTACGGGTAATAAAAAGGGATTAATTTCAGCTTCCAATAGCTTTGGAACAGCTTTAAATTACTTTGTATTGTTGGTTGCCGGCTTCCTCAACTTTTGACATTGAATATATATATAAAATAAAGTCACCAGCGTGTTTATGCTATTTATAACTCAGAAGCGGTTTTGATTTTTATTATTTTTTATTAGTTTGAATTGTTTCTGTCTCGAGAAGTAGAATCACTACTAAAACATTAAAAATTTCATGAATATAAAAGAATAAAGAGTAAAAATCTTTGGTTATGTTGTTTGACATTTTTTATTTGACAGCTGGTAATTGTTTATGCTATCTTTATTATTTAATATCAGTAAAATCTAATATGACAGCTGCTATAAGATAAAAAGAACTTCTTTGTTTTGGTCATTTTACAACATATTGCATTTTAAAAATCAATATCAATTGCATGAAACTGATAGCCCTCCAGCAATTTATCATCTTCTGCGTCTGCTTTCAGATACGCAGTCCGTGCCACCCTCCCACCAAGTCTTAGTAAATGTTGGCACCGTTGAAAAACTTCGACGAAAAAAAGTACAAAGGCCAACGGATGACAAAAATGCGCTCGAGAAAAAAGTAATCCACTGATCTAATAAGCGATCGAGCAAATTAGCAGCAATCTACGATCAAATTAATTCCACAAAGATCTTCACCGTCAAATATCAATTGAATAATGACGACAACTGAAGCCTACACTACAAATTACACACTGGTCGAGGACGCCTTCGACGACAGCCATGATTACCAAAAAGAAGAACTGAATCTCTTCTACGCCATATCAGAGATTCTAGTCGCTTCACTAGCAGTCGTTGGGAATGCACTAGTAATACTAGTTTTCCGCAAAGAGCGACGTTTAAGACGCCGGACGAATTACTACATTGTATCATTGGCAGCTGCTGACTTCTTAGTAGGGTTATTAGGTATACCCTTTGCCATCATGTCATCAGTTGGTCTACCGACAAATCTCTACGCGTGTCTCTTCACCGTCTCACTCCTGGTGGTATTATGCACAATATCAATCTTCTGTCTTGTTGCGGTCTCCGTCGACAGATACTGGGCCATTTTACATCCGATGGGATATTCGCGGAATGTACGCACTAAAACTGCACTCGGTAAGTAAGTAAATAATAGTAGATAGGTGTAAAATAGGTTTTCATTAAGCTATTATCTAAAGCAACATCTGTGCAGTGCAGCAGGGCAATTATTTTAAGTGGTCACGAGCTGTTGCTTCATTTCCTCGTTCTTTCGGGCTTCGAGGACGTAAATAACCAACGAAAGGGAAAGACCCGAATACCGTGGGCGACTAAATTAGTAGCCCGGTGGGAATCAGACGAGTGGCACGAGCGTAGTAATTTGCGCAGGTATTAGCGCGATTATATCGCCCGGCGCCGCCACCATCGCAGTCGGCGTTTTTGAAAGTCATAATAACCACTTTGATTACCATCCGCGTCCGACAAACAATTGATGGCATAATTAACTTATTTGTGGATGATTATGTTGTCTCATCGGCTGATAATTATGTCTAATGCATTTGGGAGATAATTACTTTTTTTTTCTCCTACAAAACAAGTAAATAATTTTTCGGTGTGTTGCAAAATTACATTGGGCAGAGTGTTAGAATTAATGAGAGAGTCAGTCAAGTCAAATAAAACGTCTTGTGCGTGTAATGAAATTCAATGCGTCGCAGACACTTAATCTACCGAATAAACATTACGTGCTCCCTGTGGCTCGCGAATGTTGAAGGCGATGAGACGAAACCGATTAATGTCGGATAATAGCAGTGGATTCAGAACGTTTAAAATGCGATGGTTTGATCTGAAGTGTCTAATGGAGGGGACCTTCAACCTCAACCAAAGCATTATTCGAGCTGTGATTGCATGCCGACCTCGAGACGGACAAATAAACTTTTATGTGAGTGTTCGGAAATAGAATCACGCGTAATAATCAAAAAGGTGTTGAATGCTGATGCATAATCGGAATATTATAGTATTATGTTGTTGTAATGAGAATGATAAGAGTTGCATAGTGTGGTAGTCAATTTGCTGTAATACGGTTAATGTACACGTCGATTATGTCCCATTACAATTGTTTTATTGCTCTGTATTCGTTTGCGCGCTTGTAAATAACAAGATAACGCAGCACGCAGTGACTCAACTATCTAATTTAGAAAGCTCCCAGGACAAAAGCCGCAAGTCGTACAAGTGTACGAGATAAATCGATATTGGGGCACAAAGTAACAGAACTGTTTCACGAGGCAAGTTATACCCTCACTTAACTTGGCCGAAAACCAGAAAGAAAAGCAATTTAAGCAACAAGTTGGGAAAAAATCTGCGTAAAGTGGTATTTTATTACATAGGCATTAAAGTTAAACTTTATTATTAATAAAATTAATGTTATAGTATGGAACAAACAAAATTTTACCCAAATATTGAGTTTTTGTGTTTTTCTTTAATACCTAGGCAGTAAAACGTTGTTTTAATGTCAATTAGAAATTGACATGTTACTTAAACCAAATCACAATCAAACGTGATTGTAATTCACACTGAATATTATCTTGGAATGAAAAAAAGTATTATCTGCAACAACACGTGACAAAATACAAACGAATGAAAAATCGTCTCGTCGAGAATTAATTTGTGCACGTGCACGCGATTCGAGTATTATGTAAATATAACGCGAGGGGCAAACCCTAGGTAATAGTCGCGTCATGACGTGCAACAGTTCCACATTGCATGTGACAATGACAATCGAATTTCACAATGCGCTCTAGTTTTTAATCAGAATAAACGTACTTTTGAAATTTTTATTTCCCAGACGAAACAAAAATGCAAAAAACTTTCAGCGCATTAAAAGGACGTGAAGCTATTCATCTTATTTTCAAATTTAATTGCGACGTGAAACTTAAGAAAGTTTTTTTTCGCACCTCGAATGGAGTTGAAGCGTGAAGCTGAAGAAAAAAGTCCTAATGAGCTAAATAAAGTTAAAGTTAAGACGAAATACGACGCAAATTTTAATTTATTTTTTTCCGCCGGCGAGTTTAGAAACAAAAAATATATAATGCGAAAGCGTTTTCTGTTTGGAACAATAAAGATAATAAATTTCCGTCAAGAAATGCCACTTTATTGCCTTATTATCGTAGCATTTTCCTGCAGTTATGTGCGTTATTTTTCACTCACGCTCCGCTGGATAACAAAATGCCCTTCAAGACCATCTGAAGATGGAAATAAACGTTTGACATTTGCACATGTCTCCACAGAAATTACGAACGCATCGCACGTAATGCATTTATCAATATTTCAATATTTGTGATACAAAAAAAATTACTGTTTAGTCTGCACTGAGCACGTAATTCTCCAATTTCAAGGAGAAATCCCTTTTGATGACTGAAAACACGAAAAATAAGACCATCGAAAACAGGATATTACTGAAATATACGCAATACAAAACACACAAAGTAAAAAACACGAAAAACCGAAGAAAAGTTAATTTATGCGAATGTTCCAAACAGGGACGTAAAATACACGATCGTATTATTGGAAAATTATGCACAGTTTCCTCTTCGTTGAGTTTAATGTTGCCCTAGGATGATAATCCTCAGATTCACCTTGATACCCTAAATATTAAACTGTAATTTGAAGTAAATGATGAAAAGTTTCGCCAAGCGAAAATTCGCAACACTATATAAACACTGATTTTGCTCGCGGCCCCGCCTAGGATCGATGTGCGTCACTTTACAAACCAATTTCAATCATTTACACGCCATTTCCACCGAAACGCACGCACAAATAACACTAAATAACAGCGTGACAATGAAATTCGCCGGCGAATAACTGACCCGTGCAATAATTTAACATTTGAGTGTGAATTTGATTTGATTGGAAGCGAAAGGAACGTAATTGAAATGGACCGCCATTGAGTGGAAATTACTTTTAAAGAAAAACCGAAGCGGAGCTTCGCTTGTGCGAAATGACCAAATTTATCAAATTTATTATGCCTCGCTGCTTGCACGCACATCAACCGACATCGTTGCGTCATTTTGTTCTTCATCTATCGTCATGTCCTGGGCATGTCGATACTCTGCAATCAGATCCTTCACGTACGTCGCTGCCGTCATGAATTCCAACTCCTCCATTCCTTCGTTTGTATACCAATGTAAAAAAGCTTTGCGTTTAAACATTTGATTGTAAGAGTGGACGACACGCTTGAATAATCCTTGGATGCAAGTGCTATTGGCGATAAACGTCGAGGATAACTGAAACCCACGCGGGGTGATGTCACAGATCGCGCTTTTGACATTGTTTGGAATCCACTCAGCGAAATACGAGTTGTTTCTGAGCTGCATGTTAGCTAAGAGTTGTTCTACTTCTTTTGTGGATGCCAGACCACGGAAAATGGCCGCCGCTGTGAGATATTTACCTTTGGTAGGGTTGCATGCGCACATGAGATTCTTCGCGTCGAATATTTGTGAAACAATTTCGCCAACACTCACTGGTATCTGGTGTTGATCACAACGGCCAACGAGTGGTGCTTGCGCAGGCATGAGAAAGTGTAGGTTAGGAAATGGTATCAAATTGACTGAAATCTTTCGTAGGTCAGTGTTAAGTTGACCTGGGAAGCGTAGACTTGATGTTATCCCTGACATAGCCACTGCTACAATGTGGTTCATGTCAGAGTATGCGGGTGCGCTTAGTTTTAAAGCTCTAGTACTGATGTCATATAGTGCTTCGTTGTCTATAACATAACACTCGTCAACGGAATTGATCAAATGTGGTAAGCTTAGTGTGCAGTTGTATGGTTCCACTACTACATCAGAGACTCTGGTAGAGGGCATAAGTGAAAATGTGCTGATAATTCGATCCGGGTATTCTTCTTTTAAACTATCTAGTATTAGACTACCAGTTCCCGAACCTGTCCCACCTCCTAGTGCGTGCACCAATTGAAAACCTTGAAGACAATCACATTCTTCAGCTTCCCGACGAGTGGCATCCAAGACAGGTTCCAATATTGCTGCACCTTCGGTGAAATTACCTTTTGCCCAATTGTTACCCGCACCTTGGTCTCCAAAAATGAAATTATCGGGGCGAAATAGTTGACCGAAATAAGAGGAGCGGAGACTGGACACTGTGGAGGGTTCTAAATCTACCAAAACCGCTCGTGGTATATATCGACTGCGGGATTCGTTGAAAAAGACATTGACTCGTTCCAGTTGGAGGTCACTAGTGCCATGGTAGCACCCTCTTGGGTCAATGCCATGTTCATCAGAAAGAAACTCCCAAAACTGTAAATTTCAGGTGTTTTAAGAATGTTGGTTATGTATTGATGTCTTACCCTTGCAGAGATGTTATTACCAGCAGCTCCTAGTTGAATATGGACCACTTCCCTCATTGTTACAAATGAGATATGATTTTGATAATGAGAATTTAGAAGAATTAAGGCCAAAATAGAAATGATCTTACATGTTTTATGATTTTGAATTTATGATGTTCTGATGACAAATGACATGTTTCAGTGATCATAAGCATCTGTTGGTTTGCTGGATCCATCATAGGCTTCCTCCCGCTGATGGGCTGGCATAAAGGCCCTGCTGAAAACGGACGCTGTTTCTTCCTCGGAGTGATGGATTACAACTATCTGGTGTTTCTTTACTTTGGTACTATCATCACTCCTGCACTCCTCTTGGCTGTATTCTACGCTCACATTTATCATGTGGTCTTGAAGCAGGTATTCAACTATTTCTACATCACATTTTTATGATTTTGATGATGTTTATCTTCTCGTTACAGCTGCGTCAAATTGTGACGATAAATCCATACAACGGCAACTCTCGCGGACAAAACTCGAGCCGCTCCACAGGTGGTGGCACAATGTTGCGCGTGCTGGGGGCGGCACAAAAACGCGAAGTGAAAGCCACACAAAATCTTTCCATTATCGTGCTCTTCTTTATGATCTGCTGGATTCCCCTGTACACGATTAATTGTATCCTTGCATTCTGTCGCGATTGCAAGGTGAACTCGACGTTTGTCCTTTCGTGCATCATCCTCTCACATCTCAACTCCGCTGGTAACCCGCTACTCTACGCCTATCACTTGAAGGACTTCCGCGCTGCGCTCAAGGCTTTCATCTGCAACATTTTTGGAATAAAGCTGCAACAACCACCGAATAGTAATGCGCTCAATAATAACTTTACTCACTATCGTCTGCAAAGTATACGTGAGGCACACAGTGCTATGTCTTTGAGTCAAGCATCTAGATTTGTTTGTGAGAGTCAAATGCGTTCTCAAACTCTACCACACACATTACCATCGGCGAATAAAATCTCTTCACTTGTAGGTAACTCTGTTGCCTTAGCAGCGGCTACCGCTGAAGCAAGTCGAGATATATGGCGTATTTCAGAAATATCCGATGAACAACAACGCAGGTCCATTAGTTCAATTGATGATGATTGCAATGATGAGGTGTTTCTCCCGTCGGGAACCGCGCACAGGCGTTATCACTGACGCTGAGTCTCAACCCGAGCTTGAACGTGAGCGGGACGGTGTCGCCGTCATCACCGCAATTATATCTCGTTGAGCACGGCGTCAGCGAGCATAATTTACCAGGATTTACGACCGCTCCGGCCGCGGAGATGAAACCGGAGAGTCAAGGTAGCACCGGCGGTAATCTGACCATCACTGGGGACTTTATCCACAGCCCAGCAAAAAGTGTTAAGCTTAGTCCTTTCAAGGGACTGCTTGCACGCCCACCGCCACGAAGTTGCTCTCTTAGTGAGGAAGGTGAAGGCGTGCGACACCGCAACAATGGTTACCTTACCGAAAATCATTCGTGCACTTGAACTTCAACTTGATGTTTCGAACAAAGAATTTTAATGTATTGTTAAATAATACTCAATGCCAAATATGTAAAACGTATATTTTTGCTAGTCGTTAGAATTGTAACTAAACTTGTAACGCTGTTCGCATGTTTTGCATTTCTACCTCGTTATCATCATATGACAATGAAGAGAATACTCACCCCAACTTATACTATGTATTGTCTGTACAGATTAAATAATTATTTGTGTAAAAAGCTACCTCCGCTTCTTTAAGTCCATAAATATGAAGAAAAACATTTAAAATTTAAAATTTCCTGAGCACAGTTCGTCAATACGCCACTATTCAAGCGCCATCTTCAAATAATATTTTGACAAGTAAATAAACACAAATAGCTAATATATCAACAAATTAATATTTATAAATTAAGTAATTTAATTAAAACTTTATTCGTATTTCTTTTTCGGCTATCAATACTTTTTAGTTTTAAATTTTTTTTCATTTTTGATACTTGTCCATCCAGATGGCGCAACCAGTATATTTCAGCTGTTTGACGTTTTGAAAACAATAAAAAAACAAAATCAACTACGGTTGTTTGTCATTACATTACTATAGTCATTAGTAATTATCTCGCTTTATTATCACATCTTGCTAAGTGTTTCATCATGTGGCAGGAGATAACGGCGCGCAACTGTTGCGCGCATTCAATTCCTCTCTACGCACTTTCCCCGTCGACGCCGTCCTTGCATAGCACGTGCGCTGCAATGTCAGTGACGAAGTCTGAGTTTAGCGTACGTTACTATAATCGGTACAAGGTCTCGAATTTGGCATTAGACAAATTGAAACACAAATTCGCAGTATGAGGCGTTTGAGTCAGTGTGCGCATAAACCCTGTCGCGCTACGTAACAATACAAATAAGAAAAACGAAATTGTTAGTGGATTGTTCAAAATGGCAGTATTATCACGGTTCAGGGCCTTCCTGAGAATGTACCCCGTGACTAGGGGTATGATTACATACAGCATGATCTGGCCCACATCATGTTTGATTCAACAGACAGTCATTGAAGGCAAAAACTACAAGAACTATAACTATTGGGCAGCAGCAAGATTTAGTATTTATGGTGGGCTGTTTGTTGCACCCACTTTGTATTGTTGGATTAGATTAAGTACTTTTATATGGCCTAAAACTAGTTTAAGAACAGCAGTTGCAAAGGTAAGATATATATTTACATACAGTTGGTTAATGTAAATACTTGAATCATGTTTATTTGTAGGCAATTGTGGAACAAATGTCTTATGGACCTGCAGCACTTTGCATGTTCTTCTTTGGCATGACACTTCTAGAAGGACGCGGTTTTCATCAAGCCACACATGAAGTTAGTGAAAAGTTCTGGCCATCTTATAAAGTGAGTACAATTTTATCATTATTATCATAATACTGTGCTTATCTGCAGTAGATAAATGATGGTAT
Organism: Dalotia coriaria; assembly: GCF_025399875.1. Classification (NCBI taxonomy): domain Eukaryota; kingdom Metazoa; phylum Arthropoda; class Insecta; order Coleoptera; family Staphylinidae; genus Dalotia; species Dalotia coriaria. The sequence continues at coordinate 11,350,861 of NW_027045445.1, forward strand.
TTTCCTAGTTATTATGCTAATGACATCTGAAACGGAATCAAACCGTTTATGACAAATATTTGCATGATTATGGATAAATCGGAATATTTACAAATGTTCTAATGTGATTTAACTGGTATTTCACATTTGTTTTCTTTTTATCAGGTTGCAGTATGTGTATGGCCAATCCTCCAGACAATAAATTTCGCCTATATCAAAGAGCGTAACCGAGTGCCTTTCGTCAGCATGTGCAGCTTAATGTGGACAAGTTTCCTCGCGTATATGCACCATATAAAATCTCAGGACTTGGCTAAACAGCAGCAGACACTTGCCGCTGCAGCAGCGTCGACAACTGCGATACCTACAGTACCCACAGTGCCAATCGCTAATCCAATTAAACCCCAGCGACAACCTACTCCTCAATCACAAATTCAAAGTGACCTGACCAAAAAACACTGAATAGTAAAATTGTCCCATATTTATAAATTTTTAATGTAAAAGATGTTAGTAGGTAATTTGATGTCAATATTTAGATACAAAATGTGTAATTGCTACACCAATAGCAACAAAATGGTATTAAGTACTTTATACTTATAATGTGACAGGGTGTATTTAGGTAGCTAAAATTTGGTGTGCAATTATTTGATACTATTTGATTTTTATGACGTTGATGTTGTTAAAGATGCTTTAAAATGTGGATGTGTATTTAAACGAAGCTTATTAGGTATTTATTTTTGTAATAAATGTTAAATTTGAACAAAAGTACGCAATGAAGAAAAATTAACAAAAGCCACTGAGCTAGCAAAAAGTTTTAAAAATTTTAAAGAACATTAAGTTCGTATACGATTAAGGTCCTTGTAAAAAAAATTACAAAAAAGGTTTCCTTCGAACCGGATTTGAACCAGTGACCTATGGATGTCTACCAAGTACTACTTTCTACAGTCCACCGCTCTACCAACTGAGCTATCGAAGGTTGATGGCAACACATGTGTCCACTTCGTTCATCTTGTATTCTTACGTAACTTACATTATTTTTCACCAATTCACATTAATCTACAAAAATCTCATCACTTCAGCTAGCAGGAATATTGATACCGAAGACAAATGAATTATCGTAGATTGCGACAGCATTGCGTTGCGCTTCACGTTCATAGTATCGTTGCACAGCAGCATCAAAGATGGCGCCAACAGTCCGCTTCTTCCAAATATCAATCTTTGGTTTCTTTTCCTCTTTTTCATGCCCATTAAATTCTGAATGTGGTGTTCCATTAGGCACATCAGCTTTAACTTTTGTTTCACTTGCTTTTTCCACCTTTGTTTCAATCTTTACTTCTATTTCTTGAGGGGAAACCTTTGATTTAGAGGTATCTGATCTATCCGAAGTTGAGTCGTCCGAATCAATTGAAAAATCAGAATCAGCATCCAAATTCGATGGCAAATGATCGCTTGCTCTTTTCTCTTCAGTTTCAGAATCGTCGGATATAGAATGACTTCTTTTGCGACGATACTGTCGCCTTTTTTCATGCTTAACTCGCTTAACAGGTTTTTCATTGTCACTCTCATCAGAATCTTCTTTTTTAATGTTTGTTTTAATATCCTCCATCTTTTTTTCTTTATCTTCATCATAATTCACCTTTTGTTCATACAAATGCCTGTAGAATCCGTCTAAATTGCCCTGTTTTTTGACATCGCCGATTGCCTCCAGATATTCTTCGCGTTTTTCCAACTCTTCCTGCTTACGCATCTCCTCTAGTTTCTTTTTATATGAAGCAGTAACAAATTGTTCTTTATCTTTAAATTCGTTGCCTTCGGCTTCACGTTCGCGTTGTACCTGGCGTTCAATTCTACGCTCATTTTCAATCTTGCGTTTCTCCGCGGCTTTCAGTAGATTACTGATGTATTTCGGTTTTTTGTCAAGATCTTTTCGGGATAGTTTTGAATCCTTGCGTTTTTTATCCATGTCATCATAGAGTTCATCATATTGATAAATTGTTGGATCTTCTTCAATTGCCTTGTTTTGTATTTCTTTATCCTGGGATAAATTAAATATACAAAATTTACGTTGTATTAATTATAACATTAGTTAAATAACATACCTGACGTTTTAAACCAGTTGAAATTCCTGTTGGTCTCTCTATAGATTCATCAGAATCTGAATCATTTTGAAAAATGCCAGGTTTTTGTAAAAGTGCACCTGATGTAGATGGTTTTTGTTGTTTATTTGGAAGAATAAGACCATATCTGCAACGAGAACAAAATGATTTCTAATGTAATACATTACATATACAAAATACTTTTTCTCTGGTGGTTTAGACATTTTAATTCACTTTTTGAACTTGGTATACAACAACAACACTCAAATTACAAACAGAACGTATTTACGTATTTTTAGGTTAGGTTATTGAGTTGCATAGTGGGAATAAAACTATTATAAACAACTTTTAAAACGGACATTTTTAAATTCTATTATGATATTTATTATCACATTATTTATTTTACTAGTAGATAAAACCAAATAAAATTTTTAAAATTAAATAAAAGCAGCATGTTGTGTTATACTTTATTAAATTCAAGTTAATTATTAAATCATTTTACCAAAAAGTCCCAAATAATTTTATGATTTATTTATTGCATTAAATTGATTTAAAAATAAACTATTAGTAAAAATCGTAAAATTTCAAATTTAACCAAGGAAAAAAACACCATAAAACATTATTCAATTCTCTTGATCTGCAAAAAATCTCAAACAAGAAAAATTATCCGTTGTTTCATCTTAGTAATATTTTGTTTTCAGAAGGTAAACAGGTACATAGATGATGAACAAAGACATAATTAATTAATCATAAATTGTACACATTAAACTCATGTTGTAAAAGTAATAAAAAGTACAAGTTAAAAAAAAACTAACAGATTGAGATTCAAAACACTTGGAACATTCCTCGAGGTGCGTATCCCTTAGTAAAATCTAAAATTGTTCAGCTGCTCACAAAGTGTCTTACCATATTCTAGTTGTAGAAAAAGTATTAAAAAATTAAGATTCGAAAAGAAAGCATTTCCTTTCAATAAATGCAAATAAATGCGGGCCAATATTTAACCAAAGTTAAATACTTGTATGACATTTTCAGTATCCAGCCAAGGATTGGCTCCATCGTCAAAGTGCATTGGACACTGATCACCTGCACATAAAAATCGCAATAAATAATAAAGAAAATATAATTTAAAAGGGCACTTACGTTCTCTTTCATATTCCTGCATCTCAATGGCGACTGCAGCGCCTTCGGTGAAGTTCGAAGAGAAGACATCCTGATTCATATCGCAGAATGGTCCGATCGCTTGCGACATAAGAACTTTATTCAAATCCGCACGTTGATATACCCAACAGCGATATTTCGAGAAAGGATCCAGTTCATCGTAGGTAATCAGGTACGATTTAAGATTCTCCTTCCAGAAACCAATGCATTTCATTTTATAATCAGGGTCACTGTAAATATCCACAGGTCTGCCGAGATGGTCCACGGAGAGGCAATAAGTTTCATCGATAGCAATTTCCTTCTGATCGGTATCGCAAACAGAAAAATCAGAGATATTTTGTTTACAATAAGTATTTGGACGTGGACTCAGTGTGACACCACCAAGAATACTAAAACGGACATTATACAAATTAGTAAACAATAATCACCATACAAAATATAAAATTACCGTGTCTCAAATGGAATATCTCCCTTTTGTGTAAAGTTAAACTTTCCTGCAACTGGGCATTTCACCGCAACAGGATGTTTAGCCAAATATAAATCATACTTCCATTTTTCCTTATTAGGAAATTGTACCCACGAGCATACGGTGGAGAAATCATCCTTAATTACGGCAATACCACGTCTGTATCTAATAACATTGTGATGCTGCGGTACAAAATCAAAACAGACATAATCTTTCTGACATCCATCGACTGTGAGACGAGCCATCATCACTCTAGTATCACGCTTCTCTCTACACACATAAGTATGCGTTCTGTACCTTCCTTCATCAGGGTACCATGTTTCAAGAATATGTGTTTCATTGATGTAAATATCTGCGTCAATATTAGCAGTGTTGATCCATCGACCAGTGAAATTCTGCGGGAGGCGACAACTTGGTTCTACCACTTCTCTTTTAACTAAAATAACACAGAATTTAGTTTGGTTTTATATTGTTTTTAAATGTAATGTACTTACCTGGAGTAATTCTTAATCTCTCCGGAGATTTCTCAACAGTTTTCAATGTATTACACTCAGCTGTGATAGATGCGCCAATGTAGAGATCATCATCACGATTTTTCAAGAAACATCTGTATTTCTCGTCTTTTCGAGACTCTTTTGTGTTGACCACCGCAAAATAATGATTCTTTTGTACAAACCAATCGCCCAAACAACTGTATTCCACAACACCATCAAAAGTTCCGGTCATACCCTCACACTTTTTATAAGTGATATTAAATTTTTGATTGGCAATAGGAAACTGAGATCCAGCAATCTGACATGATTTTATTTGTGCATCTGGGTGATTACATTCTCCTGTAAATTTGAACCGATTTTGATAGGTGAATTGCCAAACACCTTCAAGTGCGGAACGACAATTCACAGCTACTGGAGTTTCAGCAAAAAATGTAATCAACTGTTGGTCAGCATGTAATTCTCTGCAGACATTCTCAATTGATGGCTCTTGTCCATATGGCAAACTCAGACATGATGCTAAAATATTTATAATTTTAATTCTTAGAATAAACACAGCATTTTCAATGTAAACATGTCTGTTTACATTACAAAAGTAATAACTTACTCTCAATTTTCTCAACAACATTCACAGTCCTAATCAGGAACTTAACACATGTATAACATTTGTTATTCTTGAATACAACTGTATAGTTTACTTTGTAGTCATCTTTGATTGTCACACAGAATCCTCTGTGGCTCATACTATTTGCATCAATAACTGTGAGTGTGTTTTGTCCATTTTCCCATGAAAACCACGAGCCTCGTACGATAAAAGGTAACGTGCAGTCAGCATTTAATTGTCCAACTATCAAAATAAAACAAATTTAAACATACAAAATAAATCATGTTTTTCTTTTAAAATTCAAGTAATTACCGTAAAATAAGATGAAAATTGATATAAAACACGCGTTTCGATGCATTGTTTTTGTGGGCACGCCTATCCACACATCTCTTGCTCAACTAAACAGGTAGAAATGGTAGTCACAGGTATACGCGAGGCCGTGAACTTGTTTACCTCCGTCCGATTTCTGTTTTACTAAGCTAGCTTAGTGGTGGACACCGGTTACGCGCAAATGCTTACATAAGTAACACGGGTATCCACGAACAGAATGATCGTGTTTAATCGATATAAGTTAAGATGGATTAAGAACTGCGCATGCGCGTGATTAAACCAGTAAAACAACGCGGGCATTCTTTTAAACTTTAAGTTGTCTCAATTTTAGTGATAAAACTTTCAGGAAAGTTATATATTGACAAAACAAACAGTTGCTAACGTTTTGTTTGAGTTTGTTTGAGCCTATCCTTTACCTTATTTACATTTTTGGCATCAATTGAATTGTCACACATCAAACCGATATTTTATAAAACTTATTGTTATTTTTACAGCCATGAATTGCGAAAGACCGAAGACAAGCGTTTACAATAAACCAACAATGACTTTAACCAATTTAGTAAATGAACACGTCGTGGTAATTCCACCTCCGCCACCCAGGTATAAAATATGCTTCATGTAACTTTAATTAAATATAATTTTGTATTTCTAGGTTTTCATTGGGAGAATGGCACTTGAACAATCGATTGAAGTATAGAACTTGCCAGGACCAGCAGCAATTAGCCGATAAAATCCTTGCAGAATGTGATAGAGTAAATAATTTATTAATATTTAAAGATTTAAGTAAATAAAGAACTGTTTTTAGACTAACACGCAAGTATGTGAAATTACATCAATGAACAAGCGAGAAGTCGATCACAATCTGCAACAAAAGATCGATGAGATTGAATTCATGCGAAATGAAATCGATAAACAACGCCGTGCGGTAGTTAATGAAAAAGACAGCTTGGTAATGTACGCGGATCGTATCAGGGACTGTCTGAATCTGATGAAAGAATGTACCAATATCTGCCAGAAATGTATTATCCTTCGAGAAGGACGTCTGGGGATTGACTTGTGTCACGATATGGTCGAACAGGAACTGCTGAAGGAACGCGAGATGTTGACGGGAATTCAGTTGCTAATCTCCAAAAATTTGGAACAAACTCAGGAGCAACTTAGACGTTTGAGAAGTACTGTTTATTTCATGGACAGAGATCTTGAGGATAAAGTAAATGTGCTTAAAATAGACGGGCATAATTTGGGACTGGATGAAAAAAGTCTTCAGTTGAGCATGTATCATGGACATGCACCATTAGACCCAGCGTAAGAAATTATTAGACATATTATTTTACTTTTTGATTTAATATTTTGTAAACTTAGGACCATTACAATGGAAGAATGGCAGCTTTTCTCAAAAGAAAACATTGAACGTGGAGCGAGAGAAATAAACAGTTCTCGAATGTTAGTCGTCTATATCGATATGATTATTAATCAAGGAATGCAAGATTTAAAGAATCAATATGACGTTGTTAATGAAGCATTCCGCAGTCGCATTGAAGAAACAAAAGAGTCCAAATACAAAATGGAGATACAACATGCTGAAGTAAGTGTTTACATGTAAATAACTAATAAAAATGTTTTTTTACCATCAAATTTTCAGACTGTGCGTCAGATAAACGAAGTGGGACGCACAATAACCCAACTGGAAATCTCCCTTTCTGAGAAAGAGGGTTACATGGCCCTGGCACACACCAGAATGGGAAATCGTGCCCAACGTCCAGGCATGGAGCTGTGTCGTGATCTTGTCGAAACAAACCTGGTCAACGAAGTGTTGGAATTACGACAGAACGTTAATAAATTACAGCAAACAGTCTGCGAAGCGCAAGCGTCAATGCGTTATCTTCTAAAAACTCAAATACAAATCGAAGAAGACTTGAATATTAAAACAAATACTTTGAAAATCGATGAAGTCGACTGCATGACACTACGACAAGGCATGAATTATCATGCTTATTAAATATAAAACTAAAAACTAAAACAGCACTGATACATAAATTGATAATTGTATTAACATTGGCACAAGCACAAAACGTATCGTGAGTTGTGAATAAATTACAATTAAGAAGCTAAGACGTAAAATTAAGTGAAATTGAATTAGGTTCGAGCACTTCAAGTCCCATTCATGAATACAATCAGCGCTGCGTATGCGTTGAGTGCTTAAGTTTTGAAGTGAGCTAATTGTCAGATGTTCTATTCATCGCATTCATCGGTAGTACAACGTTTGGTATTTGTATACGATTAGTCATTTGAATAACATCTAGAATATGGTAAATTGAAAAATAATACGTAATAGGGGAATTAATAACTTGTGTATTTGTGCTATATGTGTCGTTTGTATCTTTTGTATTTTTTCGGCATAAAGAAGAAAATTATGCGGGATAACACAATTAGGAAGTTATTCCTCATCACTATTCCCACATTCCCATCATCCCATTATGTTTCAGGGCACAAGGAATCAAAAATCATAAAAATATTATACCGAGTGTTGTATTATAAAAATATATGTTGATGTTTAGACGAGGTTATGTTAACATACAGTATGTAAAAATCTATTTCAGATTTATCGCGTTAAAAATAAAAGAAATTAATGACCGACGCGAGGGGAACAATAAATATTAACAAATGCGTTTTTCATACGAGTGCGAGCAATGAGTATGTGTATGGAGAGTACCGCCGGGTGCCCCGAGATGCACCGGAAGTGGCGTTAAATAGGAAACGCCGATTAAAAAAGTTTCAATCACACGAACGCTCTCGCGTCTTCTGCGGAGCGCGCCTCTCGACGTCCATCAGCATCAACAAGCGCCTAACAATGTTAAGTAATAATAAGTAATAAAGTGTAATAATATGACTCGAGGAAGAGCCACGAGTCGGCCACAAGAAAAGAAATGAATACATATTTGTCATTACGTTAATCACCAACACGACAAATTATAAAATTAGACTAAATTGAACTCAACTAGAATAATTAGATATTTTTTCCTAGTGGCAAATATAAAGTTGACTTATTTTTCAGCCAAGGTAAAATTTTCGACTAGCAAAAACCATTCATACGAATACGAAATGAAATAATAACAAGAAGAGCAAACACATCGGCTCGCATGGTCCGTGCGCGCCCGGCTATTCATCGCGCGACAAAAGGAAATAATCTCTTAATTTATAAGCTAAATTAGCGCGCTAGGATGTGGGCACGCAGCGCATATAAAGTCGATCGGGATGCGTTAAGTGGTTAGTCGCATCGGCGAGCGCACACGTCGCGCACGCACTTAAAATCTATATAAAAACAAAAACATACAGAAGCATATCAACAACAGAGAGTTAAATAACAGTTGATAAAAAGTGCATCAAGCGACACATTCGAGAAGTGACAAGCGATAAACTTTTAAATTTATCACCGCACCGTAAGTTTTTTCTTTCGACTTTTTCGATTTATATTCATTCCAGTAATGAGCGTTCGCACGGCGTTTATCGAACAAATTTTATAACTTTTGACCTCAGCGCGACGCTTCTGACCCGCGAAGAAACGATTACTTCACTGATATGATTATAAGTTTCAAGCTTGAACACAAAAATTATATAAAAAACAAATCTTGTTACTAGAATGGTTAATATTTTGCAAATATTGGTTTTATATAGTTTTAATCTTAGTTTAACACTTGTTGATGAAAACCGATAGATCATAACAATATTATCAGTAATGTTGTAAGTAAAACGGTTTATAAATAGTTTAAGAGCGCGGTTAACTTGAGGAAAGCCAACAATCGCAAGCATTGACTAATCGCGAGAATGCGCTAATTGCGCTCGATGTAAATAATCATGCAGTATGACATTTCATTATTCATGCGTTTGATTTAAATTCAACACATGACCGACATGATGCGTTCGGAACGAAATTCCATTCGCATTAGTTCAGCCTACAATTACAAACCGTGGGTATAATATTCTCTCCCCTATGGGAAATAATTGTAAAATGTCCCCTTTTTGTATCAATTAAGCAAAGTCGACGCGCAGCATCTCGTGTCAAAGAGGGATAAACATGTGGGTATAGGTTCACTGAGGGGGAGACTAAATTAAGTCTAATAATTTGGGCCGCCATTCAAAAATGTCCGCCATGAATGATGCACGCCGTGGAAATCGTGCGTGCACACGCTAATATAGTAATTTCAATTAAAACACTGGAGCCGTGCTCGTTAATTTAGTTTGGGGTCATATTGGTTAACCTTCCAGCGACAATGCGCACATATTCAAGCCTCCCGACTCCTCGCGAACAGTAAAAGCACACAAACAGAGGCAGACATGTCTCAGTTGCTTAAGGCGTGTTGGACTCAAGTCCATTCAAATACAACGGTGACGACCACGTCGAGCGACATTGGCGACATTAAATTGATTCTAATTTACACATCGCGCTCAAGTCGGTTTCAGTTGCGCGGCGCATTGTCGTAAACTTACAAGACAGTGAATTTAATCATGGATGACATGATGTGTGAATGTAATGCTTGAATTATGAGTAATTTTTCAATTTGCTTTCAGATGCTGCGGATTTTATTGCTGAAGCAATTGTGTGGTATTACTTAAGTGATGTAAAGCTACCTGTTTCTAAGTACTAGTGCCGCAGGAGTTCATTTTCTACCTCCTGCTGCTCAAGTGCTTATCAATAGAGTAGTTTGTAACAACATAAAAAAACTAAAAAGTTTAAACATAAGGTAACATGTTTATATTTTCGTAACATTTCTTTAATTAATTTATTCTAATATATAAATATTATCACTTGGATTATAAATAAGACTTATATACAAACCTGATGAACTTTATCCACGCTCACAGATAATGTCAACGACGCTCGGTTCCATCAAAACTGGCTCCAAACAGCGATGAACAGCAGACCCAAGAATTTCATCGAGTAAAAAGTGTACCAAACTGTTAAACAAATCAAACAACATGAGAATATCTATTAAAATGCATTTTAAACAAAAACTTACTTCTCGTCAGCGACGAATCTCCACAAATAAAGCTGCAGATAATGTGTGTCCACTTGAATCTGTTGCAATCCGTATTTACTGAACGTTTTCAGCCTCACACACTCCATAAAAGTCTTCAGACTTATTTTAATAATACCAGTTAATATAGATATCTTATTCGGTTCCACTGTGCTGAATATCTCAATCCTCTCACTGAATAACTTGTGCATATTGGATACGAGAGTGGAATCTAAATGATTTGGAGTGTAGGTGGACCAATTTGATCGGAATTGATGTTTCGATACGGAAATACTGTGAGTTTTGCGACTAGAATCACTGCTGTGTTCAGTTGCGGTGCCTTGATCTTCATAAAGCAGCGCGACAGTGTTATCAATAGCGGCGATATCTTCAACAACGCGCTTCATCACCGCACGCACTGTACGAGGTTCAATTGTGTGAAGCCAATCACGAGTCTCCACACTTTTTCTTAACATCTTTAAGTGATCAAAGTTTAAAATTATAATTAAAGAAAAACATGTAATAGTGTGCAATTTACCTGTGAAACATTCAATCCTTGAATCCTAACGAAATAATTCAACAATTCCTGAGCGGATTCTTGCATTGAAGTGTTCAATTCGTTTTCAGTTGTAAGCGCAGATGATGATTTCGGATTTATGTGAAATAATTCATCAGTTTGTGACAACTAAACACAGGATCATAGTATTTTCAATTCATTGAGTGTTTAGTGATTTAAATTAACTTACCAAATAATGTACGCTACCATTCTGAAAATCAACGCAAAACTTCGACAGAAGTAACAATAATGTCGGCGGCACTTTTGGATCCGAGACATTATTCGAACAAAAACTCCTCGCTGTTGCAGTAATATGATGTAGAAAGCATACAATCAAACCTTCTCGTACATTATCCACACAAAAACTATCCCTAAACTTATTTTTCTGTCCAAAATGTACTTCAGGTTGAATAAACACAACTAAATCCTGAAGAACGCCCTTAATTTTTTCGACAGTTGTCATAATCAACGAGCTTAACAACTCGGTGAGATTCTTTGAGTTCTCTTCTTGATTGAGAATCTTCTGACTGGCTAAGCTTTGTCGTACTTTCGTAATACTCTCAGCAAAGTAAAGTTTTAATACTTGCAAGTGTCCCTTTGCTTGTTTCTTACCAGCATTGATGACAATATCAGTTCCGCTGCTTTCAAAGTCAACATTTATGCATAGCGTATTCATAGCTTGTAATCTGCGATAGAAACGATCTAAAGCTTTTACTATGACAATCGTATCGCCGACATCTTGCTCCATCTCAACTTTAGTCCGCATAAGATCAAAATATCGATTCATGTTTTGCAAAATGAACGAATTCATTTCGGTCGCAGCGAAATTTTCGAAAATCTCACTGTTTTCAATGTTATCAGTGTTCATTCTGTTTATGAACATGTCGTGAAATGAAGCTACCATCAAACAAAGATCACTCAGGAAGCCAGAGCAACCCAAATCAACGAATTCGGTAATATCTCTCTCTTCACTTTGGTCTCTTAGCATTACAAGCTGTTCACTCAGACGTTTTTCTGAACAAGATAAAAATTCCATGCACAATTCTTTAGCAGGCTCATCTAATTGCAGTAGTAAATCAACTGAGGTCGCTAGTTCTTTAGCGGATGCGTTTGGATTCGAGAATTGGCGACGCAATTCCTCTTTTAGTTCTTTTACAATCAAATCGCAATCTGTTTGAATGCCTTGAAATGAAGGCATTGCACCATACTGTTGCAATACTCTCTGTGCATGCAGATAATCTTTTACAGCATTAGTAAAATCTTTCTCTTCCATTCTGGTTTTTAATGTTGCTGGTAATTTAAAAAGAAACTGCAGTCTTTTCAGTAATGTATGAGTACCTGATAGTTTACTAATTTGTTGTCTGGTATCACTTAAAGTGGAACTTATCTGGTCTGAGAAGGATGTGATTGAATCCATGTTGGATGCCAACAGGTCCATTTCTGCCTCCATTTGTTTAAAATCATTCTTCATCTTCTTGATGGTGTCAGTTGCTGAGATGAATTTGTTGTAATTTTCATAGACCAATGTTTGCATATCGGAATGAAGAGTTTGTGTATCTTTCACGATCTCAGTTTCATGATCCATAACTTGTTTCAGGTTGTTTTCCTTTAAAAATTGATAAGTTAATAAATAAATTGTAATAGTTGGAGGTTAAAATTATGTTTTTACCTTGAATAACTTTTCAAGGTACATGTTGGCGTTGAAATTTTGCCCGTTTATGTCCAACGGACTCGTCTTCTTATCACCCATAATCAATTTATATTTAATTCACTATTTTAAAGTTTAATAATTGTATGAGACAATAACAAATGCTGACGTTTTAGATTTTACTTTAATGAACCCCGATAGCTGGCGCTCTCTGGTGGCTGCCATGATCAACGCCAATGTCAGAATAGAATTTTAAGAATTCGAAAAATTTCTTCGCGTTAGAACGCAGAATTAAGCTCAAAACATATTGTTTTGCTACATTAATAATTTTCAAGTGTTTTGTATTGTCGAAATCGTAGAAATATAAATAGTTTTATTAAAAAACTAAGAATACAATTTTTCGTCGTTTTTATGCTGTTTTTAAGCGCGTAAATACCATGTTACAGTATTCTGTATTTTCCGTACTTTTCGGGAATACAAGATAAATAATTGAAATTTAGGTTTTTAATTCATATAACATGTTCCTTCAAGTTGCTAACAAGTTTAATCATGAAACTGATATTCGTATGCACCTTGTAATAACTGCAATAGCGGCTAGTGTGGCCTGCGTTGATAGCGCGCAGCTCTGGTCCCACATGAAACGAACCCACACAAATGATAAAAGCTAAATTTTAAAATAGAGCTGCAATAACGCATATTTTGACAGTAAAAGTGTTAAACGATGTCAGATGTGTTGTCAGTTTAAAAATTCCAATTTCAATCAAAAATCATCAGTGATATTTGCCCACATCGTTTTGTTTTCTTTTGTTGTTCCTTAAATTGTTAAATTCAGCAGAGCGCCAACATGTCTTGCCCCAATCGAATACCGAGGTCTAGCGGAAATTGGAACACGAGCATGAATACAACATGTACGATTCTTTTAAACACCAGAACATATTTGTATTAAATATAAACAATTTTAGTTGATCCCAGTTCAGCATCAACTCCTAGAGGTGCCAGTCCACAAAATCCCAATGATTATCAAAGCCCAATTAAGCCACAACAATTATTTACTCCAAGATCAAGTTATTATTACAAAAATAGTATATAATGTTTAAAAAATAATTAATATTTATGTATTCCCAGACGGTCCCCATTCAACAACGCCCCATGCAGGATATTATAATGAATATGCCCCTAGTAAGTAAATATAGTTTCAAAATGTTAAACAAATTAGTAAATTTTCTATTTTAGACCAATCGGTTCCTGAATATTACCAACCCCAAACGCAAAGATCACCCACGCCTAATCGCTCAAGACCACCTCCACCAAATCCTAATACTCCTTACATAACAAGAAAGATTATCTACGAAACATCAAATATAAGCCCAGAGTCGTACACGTCTTACGCGCCAAGATCTCCCGCTAGAGCACGCATCAATCAACCGCCCACTACGCACTACTATTCCGAATTACCACCGCAAAGTCGTGCACCACCAAAACCACAACCAACGCCAGAGAGTTATGCAAGTACTTACCCCAGTTACAGTGGAAGTGATCCGCGAAGCCAATCACCTAAACGTCCTTCGTACCTCGGGTCGTACAGTTCGCCGACACGAAATGAAACAAAAGCTTGGGCTACCCCCACTCCATCCCAAATCGGCAAACAGGACAGACCCCCGTGTCCTGGCAGTTGCTCGAGTGGAAAAGGAAAGATGGACAAACTTTACAACGATTTCGTTGCCTCTTTGAGAATTATCATTATATCAACGTTGATTAGACGTAAACGTATGCGGAGTTGCATGGAACGAAGTCTCAAATGGAGCCATCAAGATATGGATTGTAAGGAGAAACGCGCTCAGGAGAAAGCTGCCAATCAAATGGAAAACAATTTCCGAGCGGAAATAGTCAGTATTTATAATGATTTAATGAACAGACGAAAACAACTATATCATGAAATGAACCATGAGAAAAACTCAAAAGGTTCCTTGGTTTCCATCAATGCTCCGATAAACAAAAGTGCAATGTTTGCAAACCCCTTAAATCAGTCTGAAATTAAAGATGACGAGAAAAACATAGCCAATGAATTTACAAAACTTATAGTTGAATTAATCAATGAATTCTGTGCGAAAGACATTGAATTAGCTGATGAATACTCTTCACTGGCAGAGTCTGATATAGACAGTGATACAATGTCTGCCTACCATCACGAATATATGAAATTAACAGATCAAATGGAAGAAGACTTTATTGCCACATGGGAGAACTACGAAAATAATAAATGCGGTTGTTCTCCAGGGGAAGACTTCAATGAACTTATTTTTGAAATGGGTTTGGCTCTGCAGGAAATTTTGGCGAAACAGTTTAAAATATGCGAGGAACTGGAGAAAAAGCTAGAGGACGAATGTACCGAGTGTCAATCGTCAAAAAGTAAATCATTCCCACACTCAGATCGCTTAGAGTTAAACAATGTTCATGTGGACATTATGAATGACTTGTGGTATGCAATGGATGCAGTTAAACAAGTGATGGAACAACGTGACACTGAAGCAACAATGGAAAACTACGAACCTATTTTTAGAGCATTGCTTGCAGTCTTCCGGAAGTGTCATGCGCAGGTTAAAATCATGCTTGATCATCACTATGAAAAACGAAGAGTTCACCAAGTTGAGAATTTGAGCTCGATTTTTGTTGATGAGTGGATTCGCCTGAGAAAAGAAACAAATACTGAAATTAAAACCATTATTGATTCGTTAAACTTCAGTTCTAACTCAAATATGACTTGTCAAGAGAGGAGGCTAAAGAAGATTCAAGATATGGAAAAAGCGGAAATACTTGATAAGTATCGTGCGGATCGAGATTCGTATCCATGTCGTTCAAAAGATATTGAAGGCGATTTGAATGAACAATTAGCAGCATTGCAAAAGAGCCACAGCTCCCAGTGGGACACTATGCTGTGGAATAAACTACAGAAAAAAGTTGAGGAAATCGAAAAAGTTTATCCTAAAGAATCCAAAGAGGCGTGTGCGCAAACTTGTACAAATAGCAAGAAAACAAGTAAAATGGAAGAAATTGAAGAAGATGATGAAATTCCTTGTGTATGTGACCCCAGTGATATGGATGATGATAAACCAACTAAAAGTGATCATAATCTTTCTTCGTCATCAAGTGATACAATAGATAAAGTTTGTTCTAATACTAGAGGCAGAAGCAGTTCACCTGATTTAGGCGAGTTGTCAGACATTGAAGTGAAAGAGATGAAAGAATTACAAAAAAACCTCAGACAATGGCAATTGGCCCGAAGAAATTTGTTAGAGTCCATAAATCGAGGACTTAAAAAATAAGATACATTGCAGTTAAATTTGTAACTCGGAGAATGAGATAAAATGTAAATAACGATACTTGATTGTTTTGATGGTTGTTATGATTCCGAAAAATTTTGTTGATTGTCAAAATTATATTTTGGTTGAGATCTTAGATTCACATAAAATTCTGCGTTGTGTGCTTTTTTGCATTATCTGATAATGGTGTAACTATTTCTTTAAAATAACGCGTCCCCACTTCAATGGCGAGCTCCAAAGGGTGTCCTGATAACGCGGGAGTTAATCCCAATTTAAGAATAAGACCAAGATCTCCTGCAAGCCCGAGACCATGTGCGGGACCTGGTGTTCAAGTAAGGCCGCGCTCACAAAATTCGCGAGGGGGTTCACCGCCAAGAGCGCTTATGACTGGTTACCGGCCACCTGCAAATAGGCCTCCGCCGGGAAACACTCAATATCGGCCACGGGCGACGCCACCTTCGTCGTTCATGGGATCACCTGATTTGGATCTAATGACCTCCGGTGAAATGCAATCCTTCGACTGTCCAGCAAGTTGTGGAGCCAGCGGGTTGTACAGCTCAGATGATGGTAGATATTCTCCTTATGGTGGCAGTACTATGCCCTCATCGTACTATAGTAACCCTAGTGGAGCATCATCACCTCCTCAACGAACCCGAACTACTACGTCAACAACAATAATAACAACTGAGGAAGAAGAAGATGATGACGAAGATGATGATGAAGACTACTCGGGCAGTCCTGCCGGTGGAAGCTATGGTGGAAGAGGTGGCGCTGGTGCTGGTATAGGCAACGCAACATATACTCGTTCACCACCACCACCTGCCGGTGGAAGAACTTTTACTTGTGCAGGAGCACAGAGTGGGAATGCAACTTATAACGTTGGATCTGGTGCCGGAAGCAGCCCTGGAACTTACACATCAGATTTTTCGGACTTCGATTACGATACTGGAAACTATTCAACAACACCGTCCCTGGGTTTATATTCAACTTATAATATCGAACCAGCTAGTTTTGAAGTAGGTCCCCCAAGACCGCCCCTACGCGGACCAATTCCAGGACCTGGTTGTGCTGGTGCACAACCTGGTGGAGCAGGAGGAGCAGGCCCGAGCGGTGTAGGAGGTCCAGCCAATCCGGGTCACAACAAAACATTTACAAAAATTATCAAAAAAGTTGTTACTGAAACACCTTCAAGTGAACGAGGTGTAGGCCCGTCAGGAAAACCCGGAGATCCAGGAAGTCCATGTACCCCGGGTGCCCCTGGAGGGCAAGGAATGCCAGGAAAATCTTATAGTGGAAACATAGGCATGAGCCCAATGAACCAAAGCGATTTTGCAAGAGGTATCCGTCAAGGCGGACAAAGTACACCTATGATGAAATGCCCAGGACAGTGCGCCGGTGCCAGTGGAGCAGGAGGTACCTGTCCAGCTCAACCTCGTGCAGGCAACTTAAACAATGATGTGCAGCGACATCTTGATGAACTGGAATGCACGGAACGTGATCAAATCAACTCAGATCTCGCGATGTTTCAGCAGGCGCGTCGACGATTAGTAGAAGTAACAACAACAATTTCGAATACACAACCACCTGTAAACTTTTCCGGATCCTCCGGATGTTCACCGGGCGGAAGATAGTGCAAAATAAAGCAGGACCCAAATTAATACATTATCAAATAACAATTCATCTACACTCAAACATTTTTGTATAATTTTATGTTTTATGTGATTTGACATAAACTTTTGGCAGTTGTAACTTTTTAATATTTGTTTGAAATTATGTGACGCGCACGTCATGTATGTCTACGTCCGCATCATGTAAAATCTCGCTCCAAATTCCAAATGCAAATCATATAGTATGAGAAGATGTCCTGCAAGAAGGGCAACAAAGACAAAGGGCAAGTCCAGAAGGTGGTCATTCCAAAAGGAATGATTAATCCGGGCGAAACAACTATCATCGAGATCCCGTCCGCACTGCAGAAGCAACCAATTGTTGTCGCTAAGCGCAAGACGTCAATGGATGAAATGAACCCCGCAGTTAAAAAGTGCTGTGGCAAGAAAAGCAAGAACAAGGAAGGACAAGGCTCTAATAAAGGACATTACGATGCAGCAAAGGTACAAAATCCAGTAAATAAATTAAAATACATTAATATTACCTCAAATATTTTGTTTTAGGGACAGGAAACAAACCCGCGTAAGTAAACCCAATATATAAACATACACCACTATTATGTATATTTTAGTGACTTGGACGCAACTGAGCGAAAAGAACGCGAGCAATTTTTACGAGACCTCGAAGAATTTCAGCGAGCACGCCGGAAACTACTTTCCAACGCATCGTTTCTAGCAGGAGAAAAAGCCGCCAACAAAACCAAATAAGCTCAAAATATATTGTGTCCATGCATATTTGATATATCATAGAATCATATTTGTTACATAAATTTCATAAAACATTATCGGCTGCTATTCTGGTCTTCAGGGATTTTTAACTTTTTCTGTGTCTTGTTGGAATTATTTTTACTTCCTTTTGCATCACTTCCATCCAACATCTTTCGGGTAATATCAAGTTGGCGGGCAGTAACAGTTGGTTTGGCGGTGGTAAAGTGCGATGGTGGCCGGAACTGTTCCCATACGTTTCTGGTCAAGTCGTGCTTTTCAGTTGTTTCCTGATCAATTGTAGAATCATGAGCGATGCACATACTGAGAGCTTCTTCTCCGGTATCATCATAATTACAACCGCAGCTAACCTTCTCGACACACTTTGAACTGGACATTTCTTACAAAAATTTTACTAGTTGTGGGAAATGTGTACGTCAAAAAATGATACTAGAAAATATTAGACTTTGCTTGACTTAAATAGTGCCTTCTTGTATTTTGATAGTGTTTCAATTTTTTCTTGAATTTTTCAATTTCGATCTCTTCAACGATGTCCAATAGATTACAAAACTCTTTATCGGTGATATCAGGGTAAATGTAGAGTAAATTTTCAATGGCACGTTTATAATTTATTTTAATGGGCTTGTCGGAATAATCTACGTCGTGGTGATTATTGCCTCCTACATTTTTAACGATAAAATGTTCATTGGCGGATAAATCCGCGTTGAAATTACAACACGAACAATAAATATTGTGGTACCGCGACATTATGCTAATAATTTAATGACTGACTAGAACAATCTGTCAAATGCCTAAATTTACTGTTTTACTCGAATCATAAAAAGGTAATCATGTCCACCGTATGTACATCCTCAAAAACATCAAAATCTCGTACTTCAACAAAAAGCACTGATAAAGATATTTATTATGCAAAACCTCGAGGTGGTGGTTATTTAAAAGTCTCACCAGATTATGTGAAGTGTCAATCTGAAGATCTGGAACGATTGCATAGTAGAAATTCATGTTCTTGCAGAGGGTAATAAATTTCACTTAACGTTGTAAATAATAAATAAATACGTTTACAAATTGACCACAGATATGAATCTGATACTGAAATTGCTTGGTCAGACGCTGACGAAGAAACATCAACATCGCTTTTAAGCAATTCCATTGGAGAAGAATTTAATGTGATTGGCAACGTTATGAGTGTTGTAATGTTGCTTGCGTCTGGTAATCAACCAACAGAATTCCAAATGAAAACCGCAACTGCTTATTTGGAATGCATTAAAGATTATGACGGGAATACGCCACCTAATATTCAGGGTCTATTGAATCATATTAATATGGTTACAGATGAGACCTACAGTGATGCACAAGAAAACCATGAAGAAGATAGTAAACATTGTGGTAAGATAGATGAAGAAGACGAAGAAGAAGAAGAGGAAGAACAAGATAAAGGCAAATAATGTCACTTAATGACAAAATGTCATCTATTGGTTCAATTATACTGACATTTATACATTTCACATTTATATTAAAATTTTATCGTGCTAAAATGAGTCGTAAACAGAAAAAATGTAGTGATCAAGAAAGTAATGCCACTAAAGATGAATCTGAGTCATTCCATACCCTTCCTTCTTATAAATCACAAAATAATTTTGACGATACAGCAATTCGGGTGCACCACTCTACTGTGAACGCCATTCCTGTCATCGAACCTAAATCTGAAAAATACAAACCAATCCCGTATATATTTCGTGTTTCTGATGACTCCAACAGTGCTACCATTAAAAAAATGGTGCGATGTCCACCGTTTCATGTTCAATTGGATCACAGCATAGCGGTGGTATGGAGTTTGTACGCTTCTGAAGAAGTGGATATACCTTTGGGTATTAATCAACTCCATTGGGCATACAGTTTTCTTAAAAATGTCAAAGATAAAGACTCGACTTATCCTCGCGATATAACACACTGTATTGAATCCATCACTGATGAGTTGATTGAGCAATATGCCGATTTAGCCGATACCATTCCATCACAAAAGTCTTCATCTTCGTCCTTTAATCCACAAGCAAATTCCATCAGAAATGATGAAAATGTAGAAGATGAAGAAAGTAAAAAAAGTAGCAACAAAAGTGAGAAACAAGATGGAAAGAAGTCCTGTACTTGTGGTGGTGGAAGTTCCTCCGTTAGATTCTCTGATGATGATGATTCCGCTTCAGGAACAAGTAGTGAAGGCGGTTGTATGAAAAAACCTAACTATCCCTTCTCAATAACATACAATGACATGAGATTGCATAATTATGTTTTAAACCAGACTCCAGAGAAGAAGAAGGAATCAGTGTGTAATGCGGATGACAGGGTCAACTCGTTTTTGAATAATATGAGAAAGGACCAATTGAAAAAGATTCTTGCAGAGTTGGATAGGTTGCACTCAATTGAAGCATACATTGGAAATACTGACAAGGAATTCCAACCTTATCTCGATGAAAGAGACCAGGAGTTGAAAGACATTATTTCACGGAAGTTTGAAAGTTGTGCCGACGATAGTTGCGATGGCAAGCCAAAGGAAGATAAGGAGAAGAAAAGTAATTCAAAATCTAGTGTTGCTTGTTCAAATAATTCAAAGGAACAAGACGACAAGGAGGATAAGAAAAACGACAAAAACAAAAAAGATGAAGAGGAAGAACATGATTCTGACGAAGAAGAAAAAGAGAATAATGAAGGCAAAGAAGGAACTAAAAAATAAATATTTACCACTATTTTTTATGCAATATCAAGCCAGATGATATAAGATTTTATACAAGTAATTATCATGTTTATTTCATTTGTTTGTTATGTTATCATCGATGTGCTATAATCAATCAACATTTGACTCACTACTAGTCTAATTGATTATTACGTACTTGTATTAATTCGTAGAGGGTAAAAGTCCAAGTAAGTCTTGAATGTACTGAAAGCTACCGCGGCTAATAGTTGCTTGTTTAAGTCTAAAAAAATAGTTGTTGGCACAATCTTCTTCGAATTCTTGCTCGAACTACACGTTAATGATATCTTATTTTTGCATTTTTGAGTTTTTTGTTCAATTTTTTTTGCGGATTAAAATCTTCGTTTCAACCTCATTTGTAAAAACGCTAAATAGTAATCAAATAATTAAATACACGCGCACAAACATACAATAGTTAATTAATAAGATTGCAAAACGAAGTTGTGTAAATATTACGACTTATTATAACATAAGAAGAACATTAGATATAAAATCATTTTAAAAAGTCGTCGCCGATATCTTCAAAGGCAACAACGCATGATTTTTTAGATTCAGTTAAGCTTACTTGATATAAACTTGGATGGCAAATTAAGATACTTACGTCCGATACAACCTACTTCAATAATTAAAACATAAAAACAATATTTACACGAAACTAGGACGAATAGTTAAACGCGTGACACACGAATTAAAAAGACGGAAAATATACACATTGATTTTTTTTTTTTCATTTTTGGTTGTCTTGCGTTTACTTCCGTCGTCCGCGGTAGTTGTCGCGGCGTTGCTTGGGAACCTGATTACCGCGCAGGACATCTGCGTAGGACTTCTCAAGTTTCTTCAACTTATGAAGTTCCTGTGAGGCGACGCTAGGTTTGAAGTCCAAACTGCTTTGACTCGGCGTAGGAGATGGAGCATTGCGTGAGAAGAACTGGACAGTGCTGCCATTCCACGCACCCTCAGAGTTTTCGTTGTTTGGTTGGTTAGCATCACGTCCACGGCGACGTCTTCCAGAGGAAGGACGACTGACATATCGGATGGTCGGACTGCCCAAAATATGAGTCACTGGCGAATCACTCCTGTCCTGGAACTGCTTGTTCTTCTTACGAGACGACGAGCGCTTGCGTACGTTGTTTCCAGTCAAGGATTCCAATGGCTGGCGGATGAGCGGACGTAATACAGGTTCCTGTGGTTTTACAACCGGTTCAGAGAGATGGATGTTCTCAATCAAAGTAATCGGCTCAGCCTGGCTTGTAGATAGTTCAGACATGGCTGAAGAAAGTACGCTCTGAGTATCATCGGTGCAATTGTCGGGGAAGTCGGGAAGAGCTTCAGTGCAAGGAGTGACAGGAGGTACCTTCGGAGCAACCTTGCACTCGTCGTCCAACAGCGGCAGCTCTTTGTTCTCGTCCGCATTCTTCGCCGCCTTCTTGAGTACGCTGAAGATTTCACCAAAGAGCTCTCGGAACTCAGGTCGTTGACGAAATCGCCCGTCAATATTTGCGGCATCGTCGTAGATGCTAATGCAATCTTCTCCATCGCCAATTTTGCACAGAAATGACCCTGGCCGCCTCTCGGTTTGCGTGCCTTTGTTACTGGTCTCATCCGAGTAACCGGAAGAACTGGTCGTTTCCGCCTCTGAGAAATCTGTTGGTGTCTGCGAAAATGTCTTCCTGACCTTTTTCTGTTGCTCAGTGCGCAAGCTGTCTCCATGTCCACTCTCCTCATCAGTATCCTTAAAATCACCCGACATAGCTAATTCTTCTTGTAAGGTCATGTTAGAAGTGTTATGCATCTTTCCAGGCCGAATATCCTTCTGAACCTTTTTGAGAGCTTCGTACTTTTCTACCAAATCTCTGTACAAGTTCACATGTTCACGTGGTGGCGTTGATGTTTTAGCATATTCCTGAAAACCCAACATTCAGACGTTAAAAATCAGTTAGTGCCCATTTTAAAAATAATGAATACATAACTACAACATATTACTACATATATACAGCGGTTAGTAAAGCAAGCAAAAAATCTCACCTACCTGGCGGCGACGGCATGCTCACAAGCGATGCAACTTTTTATCGTGCCTTATCAGATGCAGCAAGAGCATCGGATACGTGAAGGATTTGTACACGAACGGAACAAGGTATTGGTCTTTGAGGGAAAGTACAAGGTCAACAATAAGGGTGTACAACGACATGGTCGAGGGCATCATCCAATGCATCCGGTGCGAACGGCGGCGGCCATTTTTAGCTGCGCAACGCTCGCGACGGAGATGAGCTATCTCCTAATCAAATCAAAATCATCCAAACTATTTAAAAAACCATGCAAAACTAACTTATCACTAACTTATAAAAATATTAGCTCAAAATGATATCAAAAGCAAAATATGTGTATGTGTAAGTTATGTCAAAGATAACTTTAAAATTTTGGTGAATAGTTTAAAATGGTCGGCATGTAATATTATTCAATAATTTAAATCTCGAATTTTATTTAATCTTCCGTTATTTATATTATGCTGTTGCAATTGGATGCATTTATGGGAGAAGCAGGAATGGATGAAAGCAAGCGATCAGGAAGCCGACGACGATAAATGACAATAACATGACACAAACACCAAACATGCAAACCAACTATTCAAATTTGAAGACAATGCACGCATAAATACCTGCACTTCCATGTAGAACGAGGTGCGGTGTTGCGTGTCCGCCGCCATTGCGTCCATCATGCTCACATCGTCCTCGCGGTCATCGCACAAGCTCTGCGACATGTCGTCGGCTGGATCCACCATCCCACATTTGCGGCATACTTGTCCTTGTCTATAAACCCACAAAAATACATTAAAACCTTATAATCCCAAATTTAAATTTGGTTATGTTCTAACCTGACTTCCTCCAACAAGCTGAACTCCTCATGCATACTCTTCATCTCACAACCCTTCTGTTGAATACCCATAATCTGGCTTTCCAACTCTTGGTTTTGTTGTACCATCGACTGCAACTGGTCTTCCAGTTCGGTAATTCTACGTGATTCTTGCATCGCCTGCGCATGCGCATCCTGTAACCTTTGCAGGAGTTGTGCCACTTCAGAGTTTTTGTCATCCTTGTTTGGAGGAGTTTGAGTCTCCTGTGATTTGTCCGTTCTGATGTTACCCGCACACAATACCTTTAAAATGAAAAATAAATGATAATAAAATCTGAATTGATTTGATTTGGTTTGAAAACTTACAGATTTCCTATGTGGGGTAGGCGTCTGCAGAGGACTTTCTGGCCTGTCCACCTCGTCCACATCGTCGTCGTTATTCAGTCTCGTGTATTTAGCAACCACCTGCTCAGCAGTTCCATTGCTCTCCTTCTGCGCTTGTAATTCCCTATTAGCAGCATCAAGCTCCTTTCTTAGTCTATCAACAGTGGCTTGCAGTTCTTCGCATTTTTGCTCACTAGCCTCCAGGCTAGCAGTCACTGATTTTGAATTTTTCTTTTCATTGCCGCAGTCGATTAGTAGCCTGTGATTAGCTCGCTCTAGATCTTGGATGCTCACTTCCAACTGCTCATAGATCCTCAACCGGGAATCATTTACCTCTCGTAGGGCCACTGTTTGTTTGGTAAGGTATTCGATCTCCTGTGTCTGGTCATCAATAATATTCATATGATGCTTGACGGTAATCTCTAGTTCCTTATTGCGCTCGAGAAGAGTTTTGCCAAGTTCTGCAGCCAACTGCAAGTCTGCAACCAAACATACACAATGTTACCACTAGCTCAGAATAGTTTGGAATGTGGTGCACAATAAACCAATAAAAATTCACCACTACGAAGGCATTAATGATGGTGATCGTACTCGTACGGTACATTAACAATTAGAAATGTCGATGGAAAGTTGGCAGTCGCCAGTCGGCGATGGCCGGTGCACGCTCGAAAATCTAAAAAAGCGTAAAACGCGCCGCGAATAAAAATCGCAAGTGTTCTAGTTTGTGCCGCACGCGGCAAATAGAAAAATCACAGTCAACAGGACATAGACACATCGAAGGCAATCATCGCGCCAAAGGCGTCTACAAAGCATAAAGTAGAGCGTGTTCGAAAATTGTTCGCCGACTGACCACCGCGCAAAGAAAGTCGCAAAATAATTAACGCACATACGCACGCCGATCAAAAAAATCAAACCAAAAAAAAAAAAAACTGACCGGCGCCCGGAGAGTCTAATAGAGGAAAATTATAGACTTGAATATTGTCAGCGAAATGAGGCAAAAACAAATTGTGCGTAGACCGCGTGTGTGTGAAATCACTGTTTTTATTCCACAGCATAAATTACACCTTTGAAGACCAAATTTGAGGTTAGAATACAATACAACTAAAACGATGTAAAAATTGAGAGTTTCTTTTTCTCCGCTGCAGTCGAACATAATCACAAATACATTTAATTACTCGCAGCTTTACAGCTGCAATGATTAATTACCTCATTAAAAGTACCTTAAACGTGTTTTGAATTTAATTTAACTTTTCAATTACTTTTTATTTTGTAATTTTTATTACTTTTGTATAACTTTACATTATGCGATGAAAATGCATTAATTGATGAATTTACAGTGGTAACCAAGTGTAATAAAATACAGTGAATCACACAAAACTTGAATTGAGTAATCACTTTCCCATTTCATCGTGTTATAACACAATTTATGATCGAAACGTACAAACGTTCAAAAGTTCAAGCAAAGCAAGGTTTTTCTCATACTTATTACAAACAATTAATATAAAGCTGATACTGTGTAATTGCAGGTTTTGTTTTTGCATGTTTTGCATTGTTTTGTAATCATGTAACATGCACAAATTCGTTTCCAGACTGATTGATGATTAATGATAATAATTTGGCGATGCATGTGGCTTGATGCATGATGAAGCTACTTGTGTCTTATCTAACACTCTCCACTCTGTTCCTAGTTTTCTGTTAATTCAATGTGAACCAACTCGACTAACTAACTAAGCTACGAGTACGTGTGCGCTTTCAAGAGCCAGAAAGCTGCTGATTTGCTTCCTGCTTGCATTTCACTTGAACTCAAGCAGAAGCCTACAAATTCGTACATGTGTAAGAAATAAAACTTTAATTCTCAATCCTAAGTTGAACTCAGATTTAAGTCACTCGCTTGCCTTAAATAGTCTTACAGAGACTTAATCCACTTTTTATATGAGTATATATAATTTTGCTTGGGCGTTATAAGCAATAGTAAAATGAAATTATTGCGGTGTGTTGCAGCAACACTGTGTACGCACGTAGATTTTACGTAATTCGTTATTCTGACCGCAGTGTACACAGACATCGACATATTGCATTGTCTAACGTCGAATAATAAAAATAAATTAATGTAGAGTCAAGTTAAGATCATTAAAAACTAAAAAAAAATAAAATTTTATGTTTGAAGTTATGATAATCCTACCGCTTTTTAATTCAACTAGTGACGTAAACAATTAAATTAAAAATTATAAAAACCAAACAATTCCATTTATTTTAGACTAGATCTTTTATTTTTTAAATTTAATTAACTAGAATTTTTTTATTTTCAAACGAAGACTTTATATATAAATAAAAAATAAACACTCAGTATAAAACAATAAAATTATGTATGATTATCATAATCACACCGCTCATCGTCATAATACTCATAAATAATCATCACAGATTGTGATCTTTTTAATTTATTAATTGTTATGTTTCTTGTTTCTTGCTTCGTACGACTACTCCGTTGCGCGTTTCTAGTTTCTCGTGGTTTGTTGGTGTTTGTGCTTATAATGATTATTATATTGTATACTTTCAACAAAAAGATTATCTCATATCTGGACGACGTTCTACGACGCCTTACTTATGTTAATCTCGTTGGAAAATAGGCGAAATCCCACAGCTATGGATTTTTTCTTACGGCACGAAATTGAAAACAATGTTTTCAATGCTAAGGTTAATTACTAATTACACGTCGGCTGGGATTAATTAAAACAGTCGAGTGCTTCTAGTTCATTTAGTTCTTTGGTATGTTTTTATCATCTTCAGTACTTACTTATGTAGTGAAAGGTTAAACTTTGAGGTTAGGTAAACAAAAACATGGTTATAAATCAAGAAAAGCGTGTGAGAAATAAATAGTAACACTGCAGTTGAAAAAAATATCAATATTTTAAAATTTATTTGTTAAAATTTATTTGTTAATTTATAGCAAATTTGTAATTGTAAGTACTAATTGTAAGCAAAAAATATACTGCCGTGTTACTTTCATTACACCAATTGAATCTTGTTATGTCCGTAGTCATTATAATTTGTATTCGCGTTTTGTTTTGTATTTTTAGCAAGTAACTTTATGACGTATGCAAATAGCACTTAAGTTACTGTTAAAAAACAACCTGAAATAGGTATAAACAATAAAGATAATGAAAGTGACGGAAATAACTCCACTATAGCAATAATATATTTTTACCTAAACTGTACTTAACTGTAATTTCAGAATAAAATAAAATTTCAGTTTTTTACCAGAATATTTTGAGTATTTTATGTAAAGTGCAAATTAGTTCCACATGGTTAAATTATTCCATGCCAACTTAAGTTCAGTCTTAAGTTCAAATTAAGTCATAACAAGTATGCCTTAAGTGAATATGTACAGAAACTTTATACTTGTTTGTGTGATTAATATTAATATCAACTATGAATAATTCGCTTTGCTTCTTCTCGCGATGATAATTTTTCGAGGTTAACGCGCCTATAATTAACGCGTCTCCTGAAGCATTCTTATATTTTCGCTTTGCACACGGCGACGTTTCGATTTTTATTTTGATTTCGTTTCGCTCGCTTCGATTTCATTTTCGAGCCAGCCCGCAGTTTGCTGTTTATGATAATTACCACTATTACTATTTAAATCATGGAATAATTTTTCTATTTCAAAACGTGCCGCGTCACTCAGCACTGTACAATTTTGACGAATGTGCAGGTAATAATTTAAACAATTCAACGTTTTATTTTCAACAATACTGCTATTTGCATCTTTTATAAATTAATTTTAATTAATATATGTGTACATGCTTAAACACATGATGCAATTTACTTTAATTGAGTTGTTTTAAGTTTTAGTGTGGTTTTTTTGCTAACGCCGGATGAACAAAGCGATTTAGGATGAGGATGTTTTCGAGTTTTATCGTTTTTTTGCCAATTTCAATCGCAATGGTTTATATTATTATCAGAACTGGTTTGTCGGACATGAATATGTGTTTAGTTAAACTTGGATCGTATTTGATTTGTTTATGAAGGATGTGATGTTTCACTGTTTCATAAACCGCCAGTCATTTTTATTTATTGTAGTGCAATTTGTGTATCTATCTAACATTGTATAGAAGTAAGTATAGACGATGGATAATTACAGTATTTTGTCATTTCTATAATTACAAGTTGTAGTTTCAAGTTTTAGCCAAGTTACACATTGTATATCAAGTTACTAAAATAAGGAAATGAGAACATTTAAGAAATATAATAAATTTTAAGCTTAGTTCAATGTCAAACATGATAATTACTTAAATAAATCAAAAAGAAACAATTCGTTAAAGCATTTTTTAAAGTAATGTAATTTTTAACTTTTGAACCATTTTTTTTTTAACACAAAAGTGGAAATTTTACACTGAAATTTGAACTATTTGCTAACGAAAACACCCATAACGAACCCAAATATTAAAATTCCTGTGGTCTAAATAATTTATAGATTAAATAATTCCATTTTACCATTAATATACAACTTGAAAAACAAAATTTATATTTAATATTTGCGCGTTCGTGCGGTCGGTAAATTTTTCATACGGCGATAAATTCGTGCACGTCGTAGCAATAATTTCGCGATTATTGTGCGGACTCGGCGCGATTTACCTGGCCACGCATGAACACTTCTTTAATTTAATAACAATGCAGAAATAATTATGTTCATTGTTGCGAATTGCTTATCAATACTTTTCAAAAATTATATCATATCTAAATATTAGATCAAATATACTGTTTGACTGAAATTAATTAAGTTGATAGTGCGATTTGTTTGTATTTAATATCAGTGGTTCAATATGTTTCAATATGTTCAAACGAACAAAGTGCGTTGTATGTACTCAAAATAAATGCGATAAGCAATTTTTACAGCACTTGCGAGTTGATTAACAACTTTTTATCCAGAAAACTAAATTTTCAACTGCGAACAAAAAGATAATAGTACCTTCCGTTCCTTGAAGACATTCCAGCTCGATTGTGTAATCCCAACAGTCCAACGAATTCATCGGTTGCGGTGAATCACTCATCTTCTCTACCCAGATACCTCTTACATAAGTATAACACCAAGTTTCAGCTTTAGAAACGCATCATCATGTCATGATGTTTTACTTTACTTTACAACGAAAATTCGTCAAAATAAATAAATTTCATCAGATAGGAACTAAATAAATATCATCGTTGTGCGTTTCGTTACAGCATTTTTCAATGGAATTATTAGTTGTGGAAATATTTGGTTACTCAAATTGTTATTGTCTGTTCGATTGGCCAACGCACTTGTCGAAGTTACGCGCGGACGCGTGCATTGCACCGGAGTCACACACACATACGCGCATGCGCGTCACGCACACCTCTAACGTCGACAACACCTAGGCACCAACTGACTGCGGCGAGCCGTGGTCACCGATCGCGATGGTCGCGATTGACTATCGCGGCGACGGCGACGAGAGAGGTGGTCGAAACACCAGCGACGTGCACATCAAACGCACCAAAGAATGGAAAGAGTCGTCGAGCTTAAGAATAGGAGCACATACTCGATTTTGTTTGCAACACAAGCTGCAATTTCCTCTACGTACTTCTCTGGATTGTATCTGAAGATGCGTTGAAACTATGAGAAGAAGAGTATCATGGTCTCGAGTTCACTGCCAGAACATGTTTGTCTTGCTCCTGGGTGTCTTTAACTCTTTCTTACTGAGTTTACGAAGGTATTATTGTACTTTTAGTTTAAGTCAAGTTTTAAGTCGAAAAATCTGTAATTTTGCTTCATTTTTATGAAAAAAATAATTATTTACACAACAGGTGGGCTAAAAATATTGTGGGTACCACTTCTTAAACACATGACATCGCTCCAAACAGATAAATCTACTCTCAACGTGAAGAATACACTATTCTTACTTTTATCTAAAAAACAGGTTTTCATTTTCTCCATTTTCTAATTTACTGTATTCTAACTGAAAAT
Source organism: Dalotia coriaria (assembly GCF_025399875.1). Taxonomy (NCBI): domain Eukaryota; kingdom Metazoa; phylum Arthropoda; class Insecta; order Coleoptera; family Staphylinidae; genus Dalotia; species Dalotia coriaria. Next base: position 11,380,874 of record NW_027045445.1, read on the forward strand.
CCTTGTAAGGTGTTTAATTACTGCACCAGCCTTGAATTAAAGTGCGGGTTCCTAAAATAGCTACTCACCTAAACCACGCCAGCAGTTTAAGTCTCGAGTAAAAGTAAAAACTATTTGCTTTTTTTGACCGTTTTGTTCGGCGCACGTCACAACGTTCACTTCTTCACTCCTCCGACATTTTTCGCAACATTCCTGTGTGCGCCGTTTGTGCATGGTGGGTTCATGCACCTGTTTACTGCGATCAATGAATTAATATGAAATGCGGCAGAATAAAACTAACGCCGCACAACTAAAGTAATAGTAATATAATCGAACCTCGATAGCAACTAGAGTATGGCATAGCTAGTAGCTACTCATAGTGGCCGCCGACGTGCGGAATTGTTGAGTGAATAACTCACTAATAGAATACCTGCTGCAGGTATGCTTTTGCATTGAAGGAGAGAATGAGAGAATGCGTCGATGTCGATCGGCTAAGTGCCATGACGAGTCGCGCGTTTCCCGAGATTTGCATAAAAGCGCAGTTAAATATTTAGTTTGGGTATAAAATTGTTAATAAATAAAAAAAAGTAATAAAGTCGCTACAAAAATGTTAAAAATTAAAAATTTCACCCAGGTACATAAATTACAAATAGAGAATAATTGAACTTTTTCTTTAATTAAAATTTTCAATTTTTTGGGCACTATCCATTTTTTAATATAAAAAAAAATACTTAGTTTCCCTTTCCTTTGACATTTAACACCGCAAGATTGTATTAAAATTAATGCCATATATTCTAATCTAATGCAATTATTTAAAACAGTAAAAGCATGTAGACAACAATGAAATAAAAAAATTCGTTATCACCCCGAATACCAATCATTATTCGTAAACAATTCATTGATTACTTATGTCTACAAGTATATAAATGTTTTCCTCAGTCATTGTGAACTTAATGGCCAGACAGTACTTGTCGAGTTCAGTGTTTCAAAACCGCTGCGATAAACATTTAAAATGTCTCTAGATGAGTTGGCAGTTAAAAATTTCCAAAAATACATACAGATTCCTACATTATCACAAACTACTGATTATGGTAAGCAATATAAATTGATGAAAATAAATTAAAGACTTTTAAATTAAAATTTCAGTGGACTGTGTGGAATTTCTCCGTGGGCAAGCCCAATCCCTAAATTTATCTTTTGAAGTAATCCAACTAAAACCCAAGCGACCAGTAGTAATGATGAAATGGATTGGTTTACAACCTGATTTGCCTTGTATCTTCCTCAATAGTCACATGGATGTAGTGCCTGTTGAAGAAGAGCAATGGACCTACCCACCCTTTGATGCCCACATTGACGAAGAAGGGCGGATCTTCGGCAGGGGTACCCAAGACATGAAAATTGTAGGAATACAATATCTAGAAGCCATTAGGCGTTTGCAACTAGATGGAATCAGACTCGCTCGTACTTTAGTAGTAACCTTTGTACCAGATGAAGAAATTGGTGGTCAGGAAGGCATGAAACTCTTCGTGCAAACACCCGAATTCAAATCTCTTAATATTGCTTTCGGTCTGGATGAAGGTTGCGGTAGTTCCAACCCGAAACTACTGTATTTATTCTATGGCGAGAAACATAAATGGTCTCTGAGGTTTCACGTAACAGGAAGCGTTGGTCATGGTAGTCTTAATATGGAAAACACTGCCGGAGAAAAACTAGCTAGATTATTGCGAAGTTTATATGATTTTCGTACAGAGGAAATGGAAAAGTCCCAAGCTCCATATCACACTGATGTGACGTCTTTAAATGTAACCAAGATAGAAGGAGGTCAACAGGATAACGTCATACCATCAGAGTTTCAAGTGACCACTGATATCAGACTACCTCCCAATGTTAATCTGGAGGCTTGGAATGAAATTGTGCAGAATTGGTGTAGTAAGGCAGGTGATGGTGTATGGGCTGAGCAATTAGTATGTGAGATTATAGATAAACCTACTGATATCAACAAGACGCCATTTTATCAAGTATTGGTTGATACTTTGAAGCAAATGTAAGTAAAATTATTATTAAAACATTAATAACGGGTGTTATAATCAACGATTGTAGGGGTTTTGAAACTTATACTTCGATTTTGATTGGTGTTACTGATGCTCGATTTTTACGTCAAATAACCATTCCAAGCATTGGGTTTTCGCCACTAACTAGCGAGGTTCTTGCACATCAGCATGACGAGCATGTTTCTAGGGATGAACTTTTAGAGGGGATTAACATTTACTATAAATTATTAACAAATCTTGGGAATTATCAATAAACTTAACCAAACAAAACTAATTTTAAGTATTTTTTTTATATTTTAAGGGATATTACAGCAGTTCCTATTATATCAATGGCCGTTTCGGATTCAAGGTTCATCCGAAATTTAAACATACCTATTTTGGGATTTTCACCGTTAACTTGTGAAATGCTCATACATCAGCATAATGAGTATGTTGATAAAGCCGAGTTTTTAGCGGGTATCACTTTCTATATTGCGATATTCAAAGCAATAGGAAACAAAGTATAATAAATAAACATATGGTTATGTAAACCCAGCGAAACATTAGTGATAAGCGGTGAAAATGAAACAAGTTAATCCTCTTTTATCACTCTGACGTCATCACCGCGCGTTTTGCAGGCGCTCGTAGTTTTGGTATAAATAAATCACAAGACTAACATAACACCAACAGAGTGTTAGTTGGAACAAATTATATATAGTGTATTTTTACACGTGTTCCATTTCCTAAATGTCAGTTTTAACAAATAATTTTTATAATTTTTTTATTAAATAAGAAATATTGATTATGTTTTTAATTGCATCAATAAATATTTTTGTATTTAGAATTCTCTTTGAACATATTATATGTGAGAATAAACAGCAGAACATTTTTATATCCGCACGAGCGCTGTTGAATGTTGTATTATATAACCTTGTTTTCCCGAGAATTCAGCAGTAACGCACTAACCCTCGAACGCTGCACACAGCAAATTTTCGCACTGAAAGCGTTCCAGCTTTCCATCGATTTTCCGTGTTGTGCGTCGCAGAATAATTGTTTTCATGATGTCATATGATGAATCAGCCGTCGAGACGCTACGTCAATATATACAAATTGAAAGTGTATCGAACACTACCAATTATGGTAAGTAAAACATAAGACATAACCAACTTTGAGAATTATTAAAATTGAAATTTTTAGAGGAATGTGTTACTTTTCTCAAAGCACAAGCAGAATCAATAGGTTTGGAATGTAAGGTAATTCAGTTGAAACCTAACCGACCAGTGGTGATAATGAAATGGACTGGGATGAAACCTGACCTTCCTGCGATCTGCCTTAATAGTCATATGGACGTGGTGCCGGCTGAAGCAGACAAATGGTCACACCCACCCTTCTCTGCACATATCGACGAACACGGTAGAATTTTCGGGCGCGGCACGCAAGATATGAAATCCGTTGGTATTCAATATTTGGAAGCAGTAAGGCGCTTGAAACGAGAAGAAGCAGTGTTGGCTAGAACTTTAGTGTTGACCTTCGTCCCTGATGAAGAAATGGGAGGTCAAGAAGGGATGAAAATGTTTGTCAAAACAAAAGCATTTAGGAAATTAAATATTGGTTTCGCTTTGGATGAGGGTGTCGCTTCGAATCGTCCGGGACATTTTGTGCTCTTTTATGGAGAGAAACACAAGTGGTCTGTGAAGTTCCATGTGACAGGGGATGTAGGTCATGGTTGTTTGAACATACCTAATACAGCAGGAGCTAAATTAGCGAGATTGTTAAAAAGTATTTATGATTTTCGTGAGGAGCAATTTGAGTTGGCAGGGAGAAGGGTGGACAACCCTGATTTTGTTTCCATTAATGCTACTATTATACAGGTAGATGCAAAAACACATAAACCTAATTTGGTAGATTAAAAAATTAAATATTTAAGGGTGGAACCCAAGAAAATGTGATCCCATCAGAATTCGTAGTTAGCGCTGACATCAGATTGCCTCCAAAGGTCAATATTGATGAATGGAAAGCCACCATGAATTCTTGGTGTGAGGATGCAGGTGAAGGATGTTGGATTGAAGAAGTTGTCTGTGAAATTATAGATAAGCCTACTTATTTAGATGAAAGTAATCCTTACTATGAACCGTTCCAAGAAACAATTCAGAAAATGTAAAATCATTATTTTACGTTGGTAAATATTATTAAATTTATTAATTTTTAGGGGTTATCAACTCCTGCCTCAAGTGTGCTATGCAATGACGGATGCCAGATACTTACGGAATTTAGGTATCTCCGTTTTCGGATTTACCCCATTAACAGGCGAACCAAGACTTCACAAACATGATGAATTCATTGGAAGAAAAGAATTTCTATTGGGTATTACTATGTATTATCGAATTTTGCTAAATATTGGCTATGTACCAGAATATAATTAATAACAAACTAAAATATTTATTACCGTAGTAATTAGAGTTTACTGTCAAACATTCCCTGTTTTTTCCTTTCCAAAATCAAAATTTCCCGTGAATAAAAACGTCGTATCAAAATGTGTAATAATAATACCCAAGATTTCGACAAAATTGCTGTGGAGAACTTCCAGGCATACCTAAAAATCCCAACCATCACGGGAGAAACTGATTATTGTAAGGCAGTTGAGTTTTTGAAATGCCTCGCATCAAAAGTACCTCTAGATGTGTGCGTGGTCAATGTCTGCAAGAATCGACCAGTGGTAATTATGAAATGGCCAGGGACAGTCTGCTGCAGTCAATCGATAGTCCTAAACAGTCACATGGACGTGGTACCAGCAGATGAAGAAAACTGGGAATACCCACCCTTCGGAGGGTGTATAGACAAATGTGGGCGAATTCATGGTCGTGGCAGTCAAGACATGAAATTAAACGCCATTCAATATATAGAAGCTGTCAGGAGACTCAAAGCTGATGGTTGTAAATTAAAACGAACCATAATTATACTCTTCGTGCCTGACGAAGAGTCTGGCAGCTCAGGAAGGAATGAAGCGCTTTGTAGACATGTGTGAGTTTAAAGAACTCAACATTGGATTTTGGTTAGACGAATCTGCAGCATCGGAATGCAAAAAAGGTTACATATTGTACAACGGAGAGAAACACAAATGCGTCGTGAAATTTTGCCTTGAAGGTTGTGGTGGGCAGCCGTGGATGAACACGCCAAATCCACCTGCTGAGAAACTGGCGAAATTGCTAACCATTATCTACGAATTCCGAAAATGCGAAGTTGAGAAGTCTGGATGTGATCCGAACTGTCAAAATGTTATAACTCTCAATGTTACCAACATAGAGGTTAGTTCTAACCTTTAATCTCATATAAAAACATGACCTAACAATTTTTTCATTTTAGACTGAAGCAGAAGAAAATATGTTACCATGTAAATACATTGTAACAGTTGATGCAAGATTACCCCCGGATACCTGCCTGGACAACTGGAAAAGCACTTTGAAATCATGGTGTTGTCAAATAGGAGAAGGTTGCTGCATGAAAGAAGACGTCTGCGAGCTTTTAGATAAACCAACTCCCTTAGAAAACCGATTCTACGCTCCTATATTGGAAACTGTCAACGAAATGTGCTTCGAACTTCAACCGAAAATAAATCCTGGAACATCTGCCGCTCGATATGTCAGAAACCTCTGTATACCAGCATTTGGTCTCTCCTGCCTCAATGGCGTGACATGCGAGAAGCACGGCCCTAATGAATTCATCGAAAAGGAAAAATTCCTACAAGGAATTCAGGTGTATTACAACCTACTGAAAAAGATCGGCAACATGCCGTGCTAAATTCTATGACAGCAGAAAACACCTACTGAATTATAGCCCATTAAACCACATGAGAACTGTAGCAAATTTTAAGAACAATAAAGACTAACTCGGATAGGATATAACGTTAATAAATTATCACGGTTAACGTGGAGAATATAAATTTATGACAATATTAGATGCGCTTCACATTTCGCCTGCATTTCCACATAAATACAGTTTGACAGTTTGTCACTGCAATATGTGTCCCAGACACATGAATTGATAATAAAATTTTAATTCATTATTGTCTTCGCTTGCAGTTTGTAGGGGAGAGCAGGTAGGATTCGTACAGTAGGAGCATTCGTACAGTCCTTATTCCTACCACTGTAGAATACTTTGACAGGTCTGTGTTTGTGTGCGTGAGACCCACTCGCACGCATAGGTTACTCGCGGGGTGAGACGTCAGTGCAGCCGCCGGCTTCGACGCAACGAGTCGTAACGTGATTTCGCGCCAAGTAAGTATTTTTTGGTTATGTTTTTAAACATCTTTGTTTATTCACGCTTTATTCCTATTGTAAAAGTGAATGTACACAGTTTGTGAAGGAATAACTTAGTTTAGCATGTAAATATAGATTTTGGCCCAGTTTCAGCGGTTATTTTTATTTTCGATATTAATTGTTTTTTTTGGTGTTGGGGAACCTTCGTACAGGTAGGGGTGGGGTAGATTCGTACGTGTACGAATGCTCCTGATCACCCAGAGTTAGTCAGGCCATATCCTAGAGTGGACAGAGATTCAATAAAGAAAACAAGGAAAGGAAAGCTACCAGGCAAATCTAGAATTTACACTGATACTCCGGAAAAAGATAGACTGGCAGAAATAGAAAAAGGAAGACTATTGAAGAAGCAAGTGCAAGAGAAAAAACAAAAAGCTAAGGCCATCAAAGCTCTACATCTTGTCTTAGATGCAGATAACGCATCTTCAATAAAGAGGAAATCTCAATCGAAAGAGTCATTTAATTTAAAGAAGCAAAAGAAAACTACAAAGACTGATAATGAAGCAAATGCATATTATATGATACCTATGAATACCTAAATAATATATCTTGGTTCTTAATACAAAAATGCTGATTCTGTGTTAAATTGATCTCAATAAATGATTAAATTTAATCAACAATTGTTTATTTTCTTTGACTGTATGAAGGTACCCCATCATGTACGAAAGTACCCACACTATGCACGAAGGTACCCCGTGTGTGGGGTACTTTCATTACATTTTATTTTGGAAAACTGATCATAATTCTGTCTGTGTGATTTGTGACGGAGCTGTACCATACTATAATTATAGGCAGATATATAGGCTATATAGGGACATTAAACTTATTCGAATATATTATATAGTTTAGTTTTAATATGGCGTCAAGTAAAAAATGTACGAATCCTACCTGCTCTCCCCTACCGTTGGGTGGTCAACAATAAAAAGGTCTTTACTATGACACGCTATTTCCATATACATAACCTCACATGTTGATCCGTGTTAATTCGTCCATTAGGCACACAGTTTTAACAATGCAAGTACAATGAAAAACTTTACCTAATTATCCGCAAGACGGACGATAAAAACAAGCAAAACAAGAGAAAACTCCACAACATTAAACAAATGACAAGCGCTAGAAAACTTTCATGATTAAAATCGTGCGAAAGCGAAAAAGAATGGATTTTCTTTTATTTTTTAGGTTAACTTACAATTTCAGCACTTCTGCGTTTATGCTTCTCCAATCATGCAAATAATTTGAGCACGCAATCAACTACAGTTACTCCACTCTACGAGTAGACCATTTGACGATCGTGTAATAATTGTCGGTCAGAAAAGCAATAAAATAAAAATGATTAGCAAAAAAACAAAAGCCCGAATGGATATAATCGATTATATGATTGTAACCTACTCTCTAAAGACGCAAAATATACCTATGGACGAAGAAAGAATGTTATGCAAATTTGGTGTTGGTTGGGGCGATAGTAGGTCGATCATCGGATATTGCAAAAACAAAAAAATATCAGACGCGCCGAAATTGAATAAATTGGACGAGACGGAAAATGTTGGACGTAAATATAAATTATGTTTCATTGCGTGCGACTGCGAATATGTATATAACAACAAAAACAATTGCGGAGACGTTTTGCATTAAGTACAAATTATTGCACCATTGTGTATTTCCTACTGGTAAATTATTATTTTGCTGTGATTTGCGTTGTTTTGTTTCAGTTTATTATATAACAACGCGATGAGATGTAATGACTCGGCTAATCGTATATTAAAATCTATTTTTTGAATCGCCAATTATACATTGTAATAATCATTATAAAGCACAAATTGGATACTGTACTTTATTCACCGTCAGCAAAAAAAAACCTTATTATTCACTCGAAAGCAGAGAAAAACTTTCTTTTTGATCGATTTGTATTAAATAACATGACATTTTACCTTTTTATGCGTTGAAATTTGCAGGAATGTCAAATTTTATGATTTTATGTTATGAATTCCTTTGAAACTTACCTGAAACAATAAAAAAATCATTAATATAATATAAAACACTCAGTATAAATTTACAATTCATGATTGTATATTTCGAAGCTAAAGTAAAGAATAACTTAAGTCTGTTTAAAGATCGCTTCACTTCAATTGCATCTCAAAGTATTGTCTGATGTCTTCACTTAACTTTCAGCACCACTCTTCCTGCTCTTCACTTGACGCTAGAGATACGATGAGAAACTACACAAACTGCGAAAGGGAATTTTCGATTTGTGCGCAATCATGTCGAATCGTTTTTTCGGCGCGGCCGAAATCGCGAAATGTCGACCGTAATTGCAATCACGGCGATCTTCGACAATCTTCTCGCCTAACGATACGCTCGTAAAACGACGTTGAAGATGACGAAGAAAGTACATCGTCGCCACTGAGTGCAAACGATTTCGCACACTTCATTGACTTTTGAAACTTATGATACTTCGAACTCGATGAAAGGTGAGAAAAGTGTGAAGAGGAAAAAACCGCCGAAGAAATTGATAAAATTGCTTGAAAAGTGCACTTAGATTTTATCACTTTGCAAATTGTCATGGGAAATTCATATGTTTAGAAATAACCTATGCGAATTAAAAATAAAAATGTGTTCTTGAAGTAAATAACTGTCCGTTTAAGTAATGAGTGCCGTTGTTTTTTCTACGAAATAGTTCCATTGAATTAGAACACACAATGCACGTACGTCTTCCATGTTAGATGTTGCATGTTGCACGTAATGTAGGTATTCAACAATCTCAACAATCGACGTGATATGAATGTGATAGCACGAAATTGTGAGATGCAACGGAAATCAGGGAACGCGATGTGTGTTATTAGCGTATATTTACCGGTTGGAGAATTCATCGTCCAGATATTCCACTGCATCAATGCATCAATACAATAACCGTTGATAAAATAATTAAAAAATTTAAATAACAAAATGCTAAGTAGGCAAACACCTAATTTACATTCACCTTTTCAATCAGTAGATCATGAAATTCGCTACAATTTCATTGATAATACTTACATAACCCAGCATTAACCTCAACAAAGCAGTTTAAGAAAAATATACGTATTCTATTGACTTTTTCCGGTTGAAATTCTAACATCCTCTAACCTTGAGGTTTTTTGTCCCTTTATTCAAAGATGTGGCGAGTTTCATCTCGTTTTTTGTGCGTGTTTATCGTTCAACAGATCATCGGATCATCAGGTCAATGCACACCAACTTCCAGCATTCATTTCACCTTGAGAGTTTCGTGTTACAGGCCTGCACGCTAATACTAAGTCATTTACTGAGGTACTGCGTAACTGAGGAAGTGAATTTGCCGGAAACTAGGGACTGTGTTTTATATTTTAATCGTGCGTGTCTGTGCAAGAACTAACCTTGAAATGTCAGATTAGATAAATGTGTCGATTTATTTCTGAAATTAGATGTAAACTATGAAATTATATTAAATTACAATCAAAAAATGTGAAAAAGTGAAAAAATAAATTTTGTATTATTTATATTACCGTGACTAATTAATTATTTGAGTAATTTTGTAAATTTTACATCAGTCTCCAAAAAATTCATTAATCTGTGATTATTATAACAAAAGTTATAAAGACTTAAAACTTAAAATGCAAAAAAGAGAAAATTTAAGTGAAATTGTCCAAAACTGATAATAAATATTTAGCATCACTACAATATATCACTACATAGTATAAAGTAAAGTCGCTTTTTTTTCCGGTCCCTTTGTGAGCTTAAATCTTTGAAACTACGCAACGGATTTTGATGCGGTTTTTTTTAATAGATAGAGTAATTCAAGAGGAAGGTTTGTATGTATAATAACATCCATTAAATAGTGGAGGAGTACTGTTATTTTTGAGGTTTCTAATGTGATATCGTAAATACAAAGTTTTCGATTATTCCCGTCTGCTCTTTGTGCGATGCTTCGTAGTTTCCCCCTCCAAGCATAGACGTGTGTATGTGTGTACGTGTGGGTTGAAGTTGACCGGTAGATGTTTTTGTTTGGAGAAGGAAAGTCGCTTTCTCTGTCTGTCCCTTTGTATGCTTAAATCTTTGAAACTGCGCAACGGATTTTTTTAAAATTGCGGACGTAGCGTTTGCGGCCGTACAGGCCGGCCGCCCGGTGCGGCAAGAGCGTGCCTATAAATAGCGCGTCTGAGGCCGCGGTTTTCCCTGTAGCACTTTGAATTTAGCAGCGAAGATATTCCAAAGACAGCAGGAAATCTTCATGGTATAGGGAAAGGTGGATAGTTTTACTCCAAATTTAACGCGTGCGGGCCACGGGCAGTAATGAATAAATCAAAACTACTGGATCGATTTTAATCACATAGGCTATATATTTTAAACCCGTGCGAAGCCGTAGCGGGCCACTATGTTTTTATATACAACGTTCCCAGTTTTTCTGTAGTGTATTTAGTATCAGTATTGCAACCGTGCGAAGCCGGGGCGGGTCGCTAGTTATGTAACTAAAATCGCAATTTAATATTTAACTTAGGAAATCATTAAAATTTATTAATTAGTTTGCAACTAATTTAAACGATACAACTTTTAATTAGCAAAAACTTCATCTATAAAATATTTATTGATTACCTAGATACTTTTTACTACTTTAACTACTATATTACTAGTACGTTTGAAATTGCTAATTACTTCTTCTTCTCATCAATGTTTCTTCTTCGTTTCAGCTTGAATGCCAATAAAACATTGCGGTTTTTTTAATGACCACACTATACCTACACTCCCATCCAATGCAGCGTTATCTCATTATTTATGCGTTTGTGATTTTTTCCTTTTCCGAATTGTTCCTGTCTATTATACTCGCTATCAATAATACGTATGCATCCTACGATTAACGCCCGAGATGCGATACCTACTGACACAAATCTATAAACAACGTGATTGCCATGCATGCATTAATGACAATACAGCACGAGCAGCGTGAGAATCGGTGAACTCGAGAGGCGCAAACTGCTCACAACTTACGAGTACAATATTACGAATGAAGCAAGGCGCAACTAAAGAAACAATCGATAGGTTAAAAATTTCATTGAAGAAAAAATATTGATGATGTTTTATTCAATATGGGCATAGTGTAAGCGTTGGTGTAACATATAAATACAATACTAAAGATTGTTTAAGTTAAAACTTTAAAATATAGCAAAAAAATTGCAAAGCATGCAAATTTTGAAAGTAGAAATAAAATTTGCATGTGAATACGCTTGAATAATCTAATTATACCCCTCAAAAGTATGAAAATGATGAAAATAATTAATTATAATCCAAAATCAACTCAAATTATAACTTGAAATAATATTTTCGAAAACCAAAACCAATAATTAAAAATATGTGCGAATTTCTTTCATTTTAAACCTTTCACTTTTTCCATTAACACTAAACAAACATTCTAATTAAATAATTATTAATTCCTGCTTGAAAATCAATTTTTCCCCAGTCAGGTAATAAAATAATTAATTAATAATAAAAATATATATAAAGTAATTAATTTTCCGATGCGAAACTTTTGCAAGCGCGCACGTTCGACACGGCACGCTCGAAACCTTTTACTTAAAAACTTTTATACTTAAGTATATTTCTATAGTTGATCGAATAAACCATACGATTTCTCAATACACAACAATAAACTTGATAAACTTGGTGAAATATTGAAATAAGGAACGTGTTGAGGTATCGAAAAGTGCATGATGAGCTTGTGCATTGCGTGAATAGCAATGCGATGCACGGATGATAATGAATTACGCTCGATCACGATCCAAACGGCGCGCGATTTTTTATTACAACTTATTTACGCGATTCGCTGCACGAGTCTCGGATTAGTTTAATGCGAAAGCAACGATATCGACAAATCGCCCATCATATTACACCTTTTATGACTTTATGCGGCGCAAAATACGTGCTATTGTGAGAAATGTGATGTGAAATATCATAAAATGCGAAATTATTTTTTTAAGTTTTCATATCAGCAATAACTTTTCAGTGTTACTTTATGTAATAATACGTGGAATAAGTCTTTGGATTCTGAAAAAGATACTATAATTAATATGTGTTTGTTTATACTCGTATGTAACGCTTTCACGCAAAAACCATTGAATCAATTTTTCTAAATTTTAGTATAGAGAGAGTTTTAACCATAGAAAAACAAATAGGATGCTTTTTGTCGGCAAAACAAACCTCTAAGAGTGTAGAATAAAAGATGAAATTTAGTAAGAAAATTAAATCATATTTTAGTTACATTATTCGAATCTAGATGACGCTAAAATTCATTATTAGCATTTCTTATGATGCAAATAATTAAATTTTAATTTTATTATATTATTTGCATCACAAAAGAAAATGTCTTTCTTACTTTGAAGTTCCCCGGCTACATTAAGTAATTAAACTTTGCCGTTAGCGAAATAAATTGCGTTCTAATGCAGGACTTTACTTTAACTAATTTCTGGAACTGAGCCTAAATGTTATGAAGCCTGTACTGTAATTTCTAGATTACAAGTACCTACGTTGCACTTACAGCACACATACGACCGAGCAAAGAAGAGGTGTTCACAAGACGAATGTGCAACACGTTTAATGGTTATTAAATGGCAAATATGTTACTTACCGACGCGCGTGAAACAGGAAATGTGCGCTTAAAGCGATTCACTGAAATTGCTCAACGGTTTATCACTAAATGACTTAACGGCTCGTCATTAATTACAGCACAAACTCTGAAGACGATTTATACACTCTTCCATACATTACCTACTCATAAAATTAATACGTAAAATTAAACGTATGATGAATATCGTGGATACATTTTTAAATTTAAAAACATCATATTTTAAGATAAATTCACAACATAACGTAATATATGTCGAGGTTTTTAAGATATTTGTCGAATTAGGTGTTAGTTGTGAAGATGTTATGTAAACTTTGCAAATTAAATGATGTCACCACTTGTCATTGGTCATCAGCGTTCAAACAACTTTTGCTTTTATTATTTACACTATCTAATTGCAAGTATTGCAATAAAATATAAGTTGTTAGACAAATAAAACGAGAAAATTATGCATTTTTAACACGTTTACATTCGCCAAACCTGTCACTACTTATTTCTTCGAACTGAGTCACTCATTTTATGACTTTCATTCAATAAACATTCCATTCGCCATAAATTTACATAAACGTGCTAATATTATTAATATATTCGTAAGAGCAGACTGAGAATATATTAATATCTGAATGTCAGTTAAGTTGTCTTAACTTGAGTAACAAAGTTGACATTGAAAAGTCAATTGAAAAAAAAAGCAAACACAAAAATATACCAGTACGAAATATAAGTGTGGGTAATTAAATTATTAAATTAACATTTAAATTCGAATAAATTATAAGTTTATAATTATTAATTCTTCATATAAAATTTAAATTTGAAAATATTTGATTTTTATGAGTGAAATTATGATTTTAACAAAATAATATGTATGATTAATTATTTTTTCTTTTAAAAAAATTGATTTTAAGCACTTTTCACTTCAACATATAATATAACAGTAATTAAATGCAACGAAACATATCAAATACCGTATCATGACACAAAACAACCTATTACGCCAGAAAACACATGTAAACAATTGTTAATTGTCTCTTAAACTCATAATAAATTCAATCCGGTAAGACAATATTACTTTATTCTATTGTTTTCGTTTGTCTTTAACAAATATCACCTTCCATTACGCTTAAATTTAAGTAACTAAGTAATTCAATATGATTCATACCTAGATACCTACACATTTTTATTCTTATTCGTCATATATCAAGTTTCTTCGAATGTTTTAATGATTTTAATGTTTAAAGCAATTTACCCACTTAAAATACGAAAAACAAACCGTTGGTAATCTGTTTACTATGTATGTAATCATTTATTTGCAATATACAACAATTTATTTAATTTGTTCAGTGGTCAGCGATGCTGCGATACTTTTTGTGGTATTTGCGGTTTGATGCATAAAAATACGACAACTCAAACCACTAATGACTTGCAGCCTGCAACAACAATAAAATGCATTGAAAATTTTAAAACAAAATTTTTAAGCTATGAATTATAATGTAATGTTATAGACGTAACAAATCGGTAATAAACGTCATTACCTAAATAAAATGCAAATAGGTAACTGTAAATTCAAATTCGATTATATTCCATTCATAGACTTTGTGCAGTGAACTTTGAATTGAAATTTTAAATTAAAATGACTTGCCAATACAAAACTCAAACTTCAACCGACACTAGACAATATTAATTATAGATTAATATAATCTATCAAATAAAACAATAAAAATTAATTAAAAAATTATTATTATTTTTTTATTTTTACAGTTTTGATTCAGTATTGATTTTATATTCGCCTCTAACTCGGTTATTACTTAACACCCTCGCCCTCAATAACAACCCCCTTATTATGCACCCTAGTTTATCTTTAACAAGGGTCCTTGGAGTGTTCGACTCACGTCACTACACCAAACTGTTCTCCTTCGTTCCTAGTTCACGCATTCACTCACTGAACTCTGAATTGAGGTTAGGTTTATATTTATCGCAAACTAGAAACTAGAACATAAACGATTTCTTACATAACGAGTTGTACTAATGTTCCAAAGGGAAAAATAGAAAATTTAGTAGGCTACACATAGCATGTTTCATGAATGAGTCATGCCGTAATTTGCCTGTTAAACAGTTAATCTGTTTCTCTATTAGTCGTAGCACGTCGTAGACCATATGGGTAAACATATTAATATTTATATAAACTATTATTGCAGTTGAGAACAGCTGATGTTTACTATTCAAATATATAATCAATGTCATTGTTTAGTATGCCTAATGCCTATGCAATTTCTATCTTCATCTCAGCTGTGCACAAATTGTGAATCTGACTTTAATTGGATTTAATTTGGAGTATTTTCATTCGATTGATGGGTTTAAATCGATTTATTTCCAATTATCGCACCATGCGAATGGATGATTGGATTTTTAGCAAATTATCACGTCAATTAGGTTAGAAATTCGAAATAAGTTATTAAAGCAGCTGACAAACATCACTGTATACATACTAATTTTGGCGAAACTATTCAAAGTCATCGCAATCAAAACACAAAGCAGCATAGAAAGCGATTAATTCATGTTGATACAATGCTAATTTATTGGCAATATCTAATGATATTGTATGCAGCCTCAATCTGGGACGAGTTTCGATCGGAACTCATTAATTTTTCTTTTGGCTACTTAAATTTCCAAAATGTTTTTTTCAATCATTCATAAATGAGATCAGATCAAGCTTAGTCATTGTTAATTTGCTTAGGTTTTATGAGGTTTTTAATTGATTACTCGAAAACTATTTGTGCAAAATTGATGATTCTTAAAATATAGATGAAGAATTAAATTCTACATTTAATATTATAAACATTCCACTGATTATTTTATTTTAGAAGAAGTTATAAGCACTTAAAGTTAAAATTTTGCAAAATCTATATAAATTAGCTTTTAACTTTTGATTAAAGAACGTTATCAATATAATTTTGAAAAATTAGATTCATAATTACATATACCTCAGAATTTTGAAGAAATTAACAAAATATACTGGTAAGATTTGACGTAATTAATTAATAAATAACTATAACTATTTTTTTTATTTTGATGGTTTTATCACAATTTTTTTAAAATTTTTAGCTACTGAATTGTTGCTATACTAAAAATTATTCGCCGAAAATTGATAAAAGCCCATATTATCGCACATTACTGATAATACAACGTCTCAGAAACAATGTCTACACTTCAAGGACTTAAAAATTAGCAAACATACACAAAAAACCATAAAATTCAACACGATTGTTCAAAATTTCATAATAATAAACGTGAAACTGTTTGTAAACAACAAGTTTTCCTTCCATCTTTCTTTCTTTGTTCAAAATCAATAAAAACTTGCGATTCAGTGAACACAAACAAAAGATTCGCGACTGGCCAAGAATCAAAAATATGCGTTCGTGTGTGAATCACGAAAACAAAATAATCAACATAAGAGAAATCTTATAGCCGACAAAGAAACCCAAATCAATCACGCGTGACAATATTCCTTTTATTTGTTTATAGCAAATAAATACAAGACTGTGTTAATTACCGGCATGCATGCTGCGCTCGTACTCCTCCTCGCCGTCATCGATCAACCTCAAGGCGTCCATGTTTTCGCACTTCCTGTCTACTCCAGAATAAAATACTCCAGACGATTTACACACACTTTAAATTTACATCTGCGGTGTTCTGGGACCACGCGTACCGACAAAATCAATAGAACAATTGCCAGCAGCAGCTGATGTAACACAAACTGATTTATTAAAATAAAACCACTCGAAATAAAAACACTTTTCGCGTTCCAGATTGAAAAGAAATTTGTGTATGCAAATGTGGAATGTATTCAAACCGGCGTATGGTTTGAATAGATGGAAGTGACGCAGCCGGCAGGAAACGCGCACACGACGAGGTTTTTGGCGACAGGAATCGCCGACGTCGAGGGATGATGATGCCCAGTGCGGCAGGCGTATTTCGACGGTTTGGTTGGTTGGACGCGCGGCGAGCACGCGCACTCCCGCGCGCCCGATCGATATCACACGCACGCGGCGTTGATATCAGCAATGGAAAGCCAACGAGCAACGCGCGCAACGCGAAACGACTGAAAACCACGCCGGCGACATGCTAAACTCAACCCGACAAACCAAACACAACACACCAACGGCTATCATGTGTTCAAGTACGAATTGTCATTTATACACGCTGCTCCTTTTACCACACAAACAAACATATAACCTTACAATCGTTTCACAGCAGAGTTAACCTAAAATATGAAGATATATTCATCGAAAATGTAAGTTTTTAAGTGTTTTAAACATTTTAAACATTAAAAAGCTAATTTTATATTAGTTATTCATGTAATAATGTCTTTCTAACACTTTTTAGATTCAATTTTAATCAAATGACAATACAATTGAGAAAAAAGTGAGTTATTTACATAACCACATTGTATGTTTATATTGAATTGCAGTAATAATGCGACAACCTTGCGGAATAACAAACTGACCGCATGAACAGACCGATTTCATTGAGCGAGCTGAGTGCAAAATCAAAAGAGATTGAAACAATGCCAAGGATGACCAGCTCTCAACCAACACACTATTTCATTTCATGTCCCGAAACTAAAACTTAAAAATTCATTCAATACTTTACTCATACTATAAGTACTCAACGTAAATAAATGATTATAATTTAAATAATTATTATATTTTAGAATAACATCACGATTTCAATTAAGCATCAATGTCGACTCGTTTCTACAAGTTTGTGCAAAACGTTTCAAATCGTCTCCGGTCGGCATCTTTACAATCATCATCATCATAATAAATCATCGATTAGCAACTTAGCAAGAGTATCTGAGTATATTAGCGACTCATTTATTTCGCATTATCTTATTCTCAAGCTTCGCTTGATTCGTTTACATCTCAAAACTTATTTGATTTTATTTTCTGCGCACAATTAACAATAAATAATAAATAGTGAAATGGCAAACTTGAAAGACGACAATTTGTTAATATAGTATGTTTAAATATTAAATGAATGAAAGTTAATCTCCTGTTGAAAGCTGTGATTGTATACTTTTCAATTGCATTTTTAACTAAGTAAATGAAATTGTTGGTCTGCAAATATTTTCTAAAGAAATATTTAACGTTTATCACAAAACTATTTTATTTTGTCAGGTGAAATGTGGGTTATGGACCTGTGGGAGAGGATGCAGCCTAACTCGACTTTGATTAATGAACAATGAACGGCGAACAAGTGAACATTAAACTGAACGTAAATGTGTGATTGTGCAACGCGATAATAAACCATGCTATTATTAATTAAATGCGCTTTAGAATATACCTTTAACACTTCTACTTAAATAATTATCACTTTAAGTAGTTATTAGATATAAAAACCTTTGATTTGTTTCTTTTTTGTGAAGAATAATGATTTTAGATGTGTTAACCTTGGAAATTATTCAATTCTCACATCTTAGTGCTTCAAGGCATCAAAATAAACAATTTTTGTTAATTAGCAACATATTAGCGGGTTTTTAGCCAAAAGCTAACAGCAATTCGTTGTATTAATTTGAATGACTGTTCACATCAATTAATTATCAAAGAGCGGCGTAATTACTCGATAATTAATAGATATAGAGATATAAGTTCACTGTTAAAATAGATATATAAGTTTATTGATTAAAGTTCAAGGACCATTCGAAACAATTATCACTGGATAATTTATAATTTGATAATATTAAATTAAATTAAATTGTGCATAGAAGTTACAAAATTGTTCCAAATAAAAATTGTTTCAGATTCAATTAGAAGTTGAATGTATGCAACCAACAATGCTCCGTAGCACTACCCAATTTCTTTCTCATCGTTATATGAACAATATTTATATTTTATGATACTTAATAATACTTATGATATTTAATAATAAAACAGTTATTGTTAACTAATAGAAATTTAATTAAATATATCATCAAAATCTCTTCTTAAGTTAATTGTAACCCATATATGGTTAATTTAATAATTTAAATAAATAGCGTTTAAACAAAATATAAAAAAAAACTGATTAATGGAGAAGATAACATTAATTTAATTAAAAACTTAAATTTAAGTGCTATAACATGAAGCTAAGATGTGTTAAGAAGTTAAATCTGTGTAGGATTTTAAACAAATCGCGATTGTTTCCTGCATCGTTATAAAACAGAGGTGTATCCGGTTCATTAAAACATAATGAAATTAAATTGAATGTAATAAATAATGGTATTAAGTTCACAGCTTACAGAAAATAACAATAAAAAAAGCCTCCAAATAAGTTATAATTTACTATAATAAATACATAGTTGTACTATTTTTACTAAAATCTATTTTATACTCCGGTTTTCAATGACTTTTAAGTCAATTTACGTCGATATAAACTTAAATTATAGCTTAATAATTTGCTAGAATGTAATGTCACAATGTCAAGATGTGCTCAATCCGATTCAATCCTGACTAAATCTATAGTTCAGTTCAGTTGTCTGCTTTGAATAAACTCGTCGAAATTCATAAATATTTGCATAAACAGCGCCGATTGCAACCTGCACAACGTATGGTCACTCAACTTAAGTACTCACTCACAGGTTTATGCCTAGACCACAATTCCAACTCAGGTGGTCAATGCAGAACATGCTGAACACAAACGAGCAAGCATCATAAATCGTGTGGTCCGGCCGCATGAACACACGTAATAGTCATTTCTATGCTAATCGAATACATTAAGCATTTAAATTCGAACAAAGTGCACAACTGTACTGCAGGGCAGACAAACAAGCAGATGGATGAACATATGGGAGTCTGACAAACATGTTTGTAGGTTTATAAACTATAAAGTTTTGTAATAAAATGCAAATATCGAATATTTAAGTTCAAGCTTCATGCACGTTGTGTTGCCTATATTAAAAGTAAGAAAAAATGAAAGATTTTAGTATTGCGCTAGATATAATTCAATATTTTTAAGTTTTTGAAGTTTTTTCAACACTGCGTAGCAGAATAAGCATTTAAATATCAGAAAATTAAAAAAATCCCTATAAAGTTATGTTTTATCAGATAACCAACCATTTTCTCAATTTTAACGTGTAAAAATGAACTCAAATCAGTTAAAAATTAATTTTAAATAACATTTGGTAGAAAAAGCAAACATAATTTGCCTGGTCAGTTAGTATATTATATAACACTTTGACCTATTCTCATTTGTTGGTAAAATTAACTTAATTAAACTAATAACTAACACAAATCAATACGCGTTATGATTATGTCGATCATTATGTCTTATTACTCTTTCGGTATCATGT
This sequence comes from Dalotia coriaria, assembly GCF_025399875.1. Lineage (NCBI taxonomy): Eukaryota > Metazoa > Arthropoda > Insecta > Coleoptera > Staphylinidae > Dalotia > Dalotia coriaria. The sequence goes on from NW_027045445.1 coordinate 11,401,145, forward strand.
TGCAACTGGACTGACATTCCGTTTCACATAAAACAAACACGCTGCAACTCACAGACTTCACTTTCAACTAATTGAGAGAAGCATTAAAATACTAACCATAATTCTACTCTAGTAAATCCACGCAATAAAATCAACATGCATAGAAAATATCATCGTAGGTCGGTGTATGACTTAACTCGTTAAGTCGTTGATTTATTTTAAATCGTTGGAAGTCACTCCAAGGCTCGAATTGCTTCAATCGGCGGATAATTAATTTACTTGTGCCTCTCATTATTTCAACGTACTTAGACTTGAATGCATTTCAATTTTCAATGCGATTGAATGAGTTGCAAAACGCCCATTGTCAGGCTGGACATGCGCGGATTATAAAACTAACGCAAATGGAGCAAACGAGCGATAGATCAATGTGTTATGAAACTTTAAGTATAACTAACACGTTCGATACTTACGTTAATTTAATTTAATTTGTACATTTGGTTGCATAATATTACAAAAACTTTAACTTAAGTAATTTTACTATATGCAACCCATTGAACTTTACACACATGTAAAAAATAAATATTGGGTTGCATACCTTTCAATATTTTCTTGTTTTCTAATTACTTTCTCATAAAATTATTTTATTGCTTACCTTGCATTTCTTAAAATCTAATCTCCGATAATTGATTTTCTGATATCCAGTTATTTCCTCGATGGACTGAAATTACTTGCACTTTCTTATAATTTAACTTTTAACAAGACCTACACTTTGCGCTTTAAGTTGTCTTTAGCAATTTTAATGCCCGCTAATGCTCGCGATTCGCGCGCAACTCGTGCAGATTTTATAGGCGAGGTTCACGTCGAATAGTTTAATTGGATTCCCGACTCGAATTTCAAGTCGAACGTTAAAGTCAAACTTGCAATTGTTGAACGGCATTCAATCTCGTTCGGAACGTTTAAAATATATTAAATAAACAACTAATTCCATATCTTATACTCGTTACAAAGTAAAATCCAACCAGCATATTTGTTCGTTGAGAATTTCGCTCCTTAGGAAGCCTGTGAGGAACGGAAGAGCGGAACTGAGATACACGTTAATTTCGTGTCGTTCAGCGTGCAGTCGTTAATCTTTTATCGCTTGTTGCACCCGCTGTTTGGTCCAAAATTGGAGAAAGGCAGATACACGATTGTCAAGACTGCGATCTGCGCGTTTGCCTTTTGATTTCATTTTATTTCAATGCAATTACTTTGAAATTTAAAACTAAAACATTTAACTTTAGTTGTAATCTTAGATTTAATCATGTCCATATCTGTATGCAACTTTAACAACTGCACCCACCTACAGACGTCAATTTCGTCTAAACATGTTTGATAATCAACAAGAAAGCGAAGAAAGCAAGATTATTGTTCGGTAATGAATACGTAGCTATGAATGAATAGTGAATTCGTTGCAAGTTGGAATGTTTTGTCCAAAAATGGCGTTGGCATGTTAAGATATTCATGTTACACATGAATGTAACAAGCATGAATAGAATCAAACATCGTTAGACCGAAAACGTGTTTAATCTCGTTAAATTTTTTCATGTTACGATTGCAGATAGCCGAAAGTAGATTATTCTAATGAAATGTGAAAAATGTAATATCTATTTATCATTTTGTTGATTATCTATATGAAATATAAATATTTACTGAAGAAAGTTAATTTTATTAGATTATCAGCTATAGGCAACCCAAAATACAAACACTTCAACATCAGTTGCTTTACATCATTTTACAAACCACTTGGTTCAGTTTTATTATCATTGATTTAATGAAAAATTTTGAAAAAATAGATAAGATAGAAAAAATTAAAAATTTTCTCCAAATCAAAATTGAATTAAATTCAATTAATAATTCATATTGCTGGTTATTAATAAAACAAACATTTATTGGTGTCAAAATGTATGCAAATTAGTAGCTGCATAACACAACCAAAATAAATATTTACTTCACAACTTTCTAACGCCTTAAGATCAAAGCTAATATTGACAAATGCTTCTGCTTCACCTGCTCGAATACTGTACCCATCAATTGTTTAATGCACACTTAAGTTTAATTTACAACCGAAAAATAATACCTGCATACTAGTTGACACTACACTCTCTCTTTGCACGCCATTAAAATGATTACTTTTGCGTTGTTTTACATCATGATTGCCACACATCCGTGCCAGAATTCAGAGGAATGCAACTTGCAACTAGTTTTAATTTTCATTTCACTGTGTCTAGCTGTTTCCGATGCAGATGATACCGATACCACACGGTGAGCAGCAATGCGAGAACATTCGGTCGAAATTTATGCATTTCTAAGTCGGCATAGTCGACGCCTTCGTACGGCACGATACGATTTACTGCGATTGTTTTTGTAACAATTACAAGGTTACTGGCGAGTTAACCGAGCGCGTAAACTGTAATAAGACACCCGTAGGCGCCTACATGCCCATTTATAATGCAATAGCTTTAGAATTTCAGATGATTTCAAGCATGCTGTAGAGATATGAACGAAAGAAACGAGGAAGAAAGAATGATTAATGAATTTTCATTTTCTTCAACTTTATAATCTATCAACTTTAAAGCTGGAAAACCGCTTTAAAGTTATCAACAGTTTTTTTTTCTGTGCGTAGTTATTTTTTTGTTGGGTAGTAATTTAATTACGTTTAGTGTTTGATTAATTTCACACAAATTTCTATACGTACATGTACGTTTAACTCCATTAAACCCATTATTAAATGTTTTATGAGCGGTGCGCAATCGTTGAGAACTAAATGGTTTCGCGACGGTATAACGAGCTTAAGTAAAGTTTAAAACGCGATTTATTTAATGCAATGTGCACTTAATGAAGTAAGCAAATGAAGTCAAAATTGATGGCGTTCTATGCTCTGATTATGCAGAGCAAAATAACTAAATATTTCAAAGTAACACAATTAATGCACAAGCAGTAGAAATTGCTCAAGGAAAACAAAATTGCTATTATTTCTTATCAAACCTAGATTAAATTACAATGTTTTATGTTATATTGAATAATTAATGCTAAATAATAATTTTGTAATTCTAAAGGAAAATTTCATGATTTCTCTATATTTTCATAAAAATTTCAAGCTTTTGGGAAGTTAAATTATTTTTTAATTCAAAACACAAAAATGTCTTAGATTTAAATTAAATTATTAAAACAATTTAATTACACGCATCAGTAGGCTATTTATTTAAAAGAAATTTGCAACTCTTTTTATTATATCATAAAATACGTGACTAAAATGAAACTTTTAAGCATTTAAAAAAAACATGGACCCAGAAGCATATTAAAAATCGCTATTTTACGTATCATTTCAAAATCTTTTCTTTAACCCTTCACTTTTCACCAACTAATGATAAAATCAAACTAACAAATAAACAAATCATCAAAATAGTAAATAGTAAAAGTTAAATCGATAAAAACTTGCGAATTTGTCCTGATTTGTTGATTTGATGAGTTTTCATGATTTTACGCTGTCCATCAACACAGGAGAAACTTTTTTTAAACTCGTGATTCAACTTTTAATACTTTTTGGAGTGAAAGATTGAAACATCAAAACTATGCCTTAAAAGTTCTTAATCCTGACTAAACAAGATCATGAGATAGCAAAAAAAACGTCTACTTCACTGCAAATGAAAAGAAAATGATTAAAGAGTTTAAAAAACGATTGGTTCCGCCTTAAATAAATCGTTAGGCACTATTAGAAACAGTTTTAACTTGTTTATTAGCTATTATTAAGTTTATCAAAGTGAACGATCAGAGTGTAGCGTATAGTAAACACCTACAAGTTGTATAAACAATATAAACATTTTGCACGATTTTTGCAGTGAGTTGAAATGAAAAGTACCAACATAATGAAAGTTAAAATGTGCAAATAATACAAACTATTTAAAAAATATGAGTATATATGAGATTTTTAATTTAATAATGGCATTTGTACTATTTATAAAAACACTTTTACGCCTGAAGTTAGACAACCAACATTGCAACACCGCTAACATTAATAAAAAAACTTTCGGTTACAACAAAAGCCTAAATCACTGAACTTAAAAGTTCAGAAAATACCCAAGGCGGTAAGAAAAGCGTATCATTATCGAAATTGAAACATTAGTCAGAAGATAAAAGCAAAAAAACGAAATCACTGCACTCGTCTAAATGCTAAAACATGAAACGATGAAACACATTTCACTTTGTTCCGATTTAAACCTTTATATCAGATCGAAATACTGCAAAACTCTCTCGATTTTCTTCGTCTCTTCCTTTTGCTATTCTATAATGTAAATTACAAAATTGACAATCGCACATTATTCATATTTATGCACATTGCAAGACACTTATTATAATTTGATATTTAAACTCTTTCTGTCAGGACAAAATGTCTTCGGATTAATATATTAACATATTAAGTTCAGAAGAGAATGCACGAGAATTTCTTAGCGATTCAACAAATCAATTTTTCCCTGTCATATTGTCACATTGTCGTAGTTGGTTCCTCGTTTTCTATTTTGCATATCTGCATGTTTTCAAAATGATAATAAATTTTATTACATATTCATCTTTAAGATTTTTAAACATTCTCTACTTCGAATTATTAACAATCGTGATAGGTGACAATTTGTAATGCAAATATTGTTCATGTTAGACGATTTTCTCTCTGTTTTTACTTCCGATTATCTTGTATAGTGCCTATTGTCACGTTGATGGTTTCATTTCCACTTACATTTGCATATTCATAAGTTTAAACTGAACAATCAATGCATTTCGACATTTAAACGGTGATAAAATAGAAAACAGCATTGTTTGGACAAGTTAAGATATTTTCTCTTAATATGCAAAATATCCATGTCTACAATGAGATAAATGCATCACAGTTCACATTTAGACAGATTTAGTAATAAATCTATAAAATTATTAACTTATTTTTTGTATAAACCAATAAATAATGCATGAATTTCCTGTTTTCACAAATTTCACTAAATTTAAGGCTTGGTAAATTGACATTTTATTACAAAATTCACAAAAAGGTGTAGCAGTAATATATTGCTGATTTTGTGCAACTTATGCAACCAGTTTTACACTACCAAAACACATCCTCAAAACAATTGTGATATTTAATGGTTAAACACACAATTAATTCGTAATACACACATAAATCTTCGCACACCTTAATTCGGCACGATTACCGTAAATATCTTCGTGCAACTTTGTTTTACTACCGAAATAAAAAGCGGTTTAAAGTTTATAAACACGTACGTTGGGAAAATTTTGTATTGGAAACATCTACAAACAATTTAACAATACACGTATCATATCACAATGGGCGTAAAAGTAATGATAGGTGCAGACGTGCTCACATCGTAATAACCACCTCTTAGCACAATAATTAAAAGGCCACAAAAAATTATATCAGTTTACTACCGAGTGTTGCAAAATATTTATGACGATTGCAATAGTAAAATGTTGTTTTTACGTTTTAAAAACACACTTAAAGCAATAAATCTCTATGATAAAATCAAACGATGAGAAATTTTCGTGCAGCGAATAAATAATTAGACTCCTGTTGAAATTATGAGAGTTGAAATAATTTATTGTTTACGTATGCAAATTTTAAGCAAATTAAACGCGTATGAAATCATTTTCTTACTTTCTTTGCGTGTTTAAAACAGTTTGGTTTTTGTTTTATTTTGATATTACAGTTACGATCGCTATTGTTATTTAATAAGATCGGTTGCACCCTTTCATCGCGCTCAAAGGTACAGAATCACTTTCATCGATGCTTTCACAATTACAGTTTGAGTTTTTTTTTTCTGCTATTAAACGAACAATAAGCTGCACAATCATTACTCTCACATTGAAATGTAAATTTTACGCCTAAATGTATGCAATTTATGTTTGTTTATTTGCGTGGGTATGCAACCAAAGTTACGCAACCAATATATCTTTATTTTTTACCTTTGCAGCAATAAATTAAACTAATTAACTTAATTAATTATTTAACTAATTAATAATGATGTGAAGCGACTGCACGTGATTGACGTGATCGCATTATTTGTCCCACAGTGCAACGGAAACGCATTCACTTTGTTCGATACGTGCTCGTTAGTGGGTTTTAAATTTGTTGTCTGTTAAACGGTAAATGGAAACGTAAACGCGCAGTGTTAAATGAACCGTTGGTTAATTGCCGATACAACTAATACGGGCGAGAAATTACGAAGAAAATTGATCATTGAAGATTTCACACTTGATAATAGCCGAGACTGATGTTCAAACGTAACGAATTGATGTCGAACCAAAACAAAAACCACAAGAATAAGAAATAATGATGTGAAGGCAACAAAAGCGAAGATTATAATAATTTATTTAAATAAAAATGCAAATTCAAGAATAAAAGAAATGGAAAGTGTTAGAAAATTATTATAAATAACACTAGAAAACAATAAATGACAAAAAACACCATTACTTATGCAACCCAAATAACATATGACTACAATTGCATTTAATTATCAAGTACAAAAGTTAATAATTAAACATTTTCAATACACGCTTAATAAATTTAATAAACCAGTCGAATTAACAACTTAATTGAACATGAAACAAGCCAAAACTTGTGATAAACTCGTAAATTTCATACAAGTTTTCGCTTGTTATTCAAATGAACACTTTTAAAACGCCTTTTCACTACGCTATTCTAAACTTAAAAAAAAATAACAACATAGAATCACGAAGAGATAGCTTTCGACGAGTTCCGCACCCTGATTCTGGTTTCGACGCGTCGAAATTGATTCATTAAATTCGCGATACGTTTGTAGTTACTACCCAGACAAGATCAAACACAGCGATAAGGAAACGATCGAAATCATCGATCGATGACTATGAAACTATGAAAACCAAAGAGAGTGAAATGAAATTGATTCCGAGTGAGTATCGACAGCAAACGAGAAACAAACGCTCGCGGCGAGAATTTGATTTAGATCGCAAGCACTGTGATGAAATGCAAATTTTAAATTCGCCAACTATTCAAATCATTCAATATTCGCACTAAGGAGAATGAAGTGAAATGGTAACAGTCCGTCACGACTTGCCAAACAGGCTGGGCAATAAAAGAAGTGAAAAAAATGCGATAAAGATTAATTTTTAGCAGGTTCTTGACTTCCAATGCAAATATTGTTAATATATTTGTTTATGAGAGTCAATAAACTTGTTTCGTTCCAGTATTACGAATAGGAACAATGTTTTAAATTTTTTTATGGTTTTAAAAGAAAGTAAAACGTAAAAGGCACGAAATGAATGTTTTAAGTGCATATTTGGTTGCATATCTTTTGGAGAATTGATACCATTTGAATTTATTAAGTCAGTTTAAAGATTAATGGCTTTTAGGCCCACACACAATGATTACACTGCTTTGATTTACTTTTTAGTGATGTTTATAGCACGCAGTCGTCGAAAAAAGAAAAAGTTCGAAACGTATCGAATGATAAATTACTTCCAAATGTAAAACATAAAACACCTTAAACAAATTTGTGATTTATTTGAAACACATCACATCAATGGATACAATACGTGCAATTATCGTTTGAATAATGATTGTTTTTTTATTTTCTGTCCGTTTACGTTTGAGTCTGAACTAAATATGATAAATACGTCTACTTTCACCCAAAGTCATAAGATTCAATAAATTATATTCGTAATATTCACTGTAATTATTTGCATGTTTAAAGATTTTTCGATTCTTCATGCGAATATTTATGGCTTTTATAAAATTTGCTTAGATGTATAACGTATACTCGTAAGTACAAGCATAACGATGGATAATGAACGGAAATCGATAGTCTTGTACTCTATAACAATCATTATTGTAGAAATTGTAATACATTGGATACAGCAATAGATCATGTTGTGTGGTTTGAGAGTAATTGAAAATTTTCAGTATTCAAGTGATGAATAAACGATGAATAAACTATCAAATATCACAGGTTTCTCATGATTCTACGAGTTCAATAGAAGATTAAATTACAGCAAATTATTAACAGATATTAATGATGGTTTTAAATGTTTTGTATGGGATATGTGCATTTAAATAGGCAACCAAATCTACAATAGTATGATCAATTCACAGATTATATAAAATCAGAATCCTGCACGAATATTTTACATTTATTCAAGTTACATTAATCTTAAAATCTAAAGAAATTTACAAACTAAATGGATGAGTATCAATTTAATAACTTTTACTTACTGATTCAACTAAAGTAACATTTATACATATGGAAATGTTGAATTAAATGTTAAATTGTTTGTATGTTACTCTTTCTGGCAGAAACCTCTGAAACAATTTTGATAAATTTTGCTATAGAGTTATTGTTGATCAGAGAAATGCTAATAGAATACTTTTTGTTGCAAACATATAATTTAAAGAGTTTTTAATACGAGATTAAAGTTGACAAACTAGAAATTTATATTCAAAACATTAAAATATATGATTTGTCTATTTTTAAAATAATTTTAACGCCATTATTTGATTTAAAACTATAAAATTGACATTTAAAACCAAAAATAATAATTTATTCTATCCACCGAAGAAACTTTATCGATGTTCAACTTTAACGTTTACTATTTAACATTTCCCTAGAGTTATACCCAATATTATGAAGACATTCTACTATTTAACTATTAACTCTTCATGAAGTAATCAATAAATTCGGTTTCTTCGGATTTCTTAAACCAAAACAATTTATGAAAATAACATGAAATTACTTCCGGGCATTATATACGCATACATGCTGTGCACAGCATATATGCATATGGATATCAATTATTATCTTTTACTCTACCACTATAATATATTTATCGCGTCACGCGACATTCGGGACGGGAGTCGAATGTCGTTCTATCGGCCATGAATCACTTGGATTGAGGATGGAGGAACCGAACAAATTTCTAAATGTCAACCGTAGCGGACTGACTTATCGGCGAGCGATAGACGACAAACGACACACGACTCACTAGTAGTAAATGTAATGATAGAAACAAAAAAAAAACAATATAAATTAAATGTTTAAAAACTAACGCTTAACAATTAATGAAATAATTTACAGTAAAATTGATGGTGCCCATTTCCCCAATCAATTTTATTGCAAGAGTAACAGTAGTAAATGTCTAACTAATTATATCTTCGTTTAATACTAAAAGTTAACAGACGTTACTAGATGCTTAATGTATCTTTATGTTTCTTGGCATTGTTAATTACTGTAGCACATAATGTTTGGCTTAAAAGCTCTTTTTGTGTAATTTTCGCATGTGCAATATACATATAATATAAGAGATGCAATTGTACTTACAGGAAGTTATCTTTTCAATTAATAGATTAACGGGAAACTCACCTAAAACAAATAAAGTGAAAAATTTAGTTAATTGTTCGTTAATAATTAGTTACATAAGTTAATACATAAAAATGTGAGTGCTAAATACTTATATTTATATGATTATTATTATATGTACTTGAATGAACATTTTTATTGTTTTTAATTAATAGCTCAAAAACTAATCAACTTTTGTTACTCATTTCTACACGCATCTACTAATGGATATATTCTGGACATATTAATAAAAATATTTAATGGATAACTGTTTTTAAGCCGAAGTTATAACACATTTTATAAAATTTTAACTTTATGAAAATTTAACTTTAATTGTTTATAACTAATTGTACAAAAAACATATTAAATACTTCTGAACGCCATTAGATGCTCAATTTAATTGTAAATACATTTCTAAAAGATTTATTAGTTTACCACAAATAGTTTTCATGTTATACAGTAACAACCAAACTATTAAACTATAATATTTACACCCTTTAAGGTTACCCGCAACTATATACTACCAACATGTCTCCGATACTGTGATACTGATAAATGAATGAATTAATGGCGATTACTGTAAATTCCACAACGCATCGCAAATATGCGGTGTGGCTCGCAGGCACTTCGACCGTTTTACAGCAGGAAATACTCGCAATCGAATATTTCGAAGTTCGAGGTGCGAGCCGGCGAGTGGTCTCTCGAACGTGTGTGCATATTTAAAATTCAAGATGTCACACACCACACACGTTCACATGACCACCGCGCAAACGTAACGGTCCCGCAAGAACAACACGTCCGTGTTATAAAACCGTGAAACAACCTGTTTCAAAATAAGTTATTTCAGAATGGACGCCGTGTGATGGGAAAAATATTGGCCAATGGCAAATAGAATGTTGCGAATGTCAAATGTCATACTTTAATGCATAATTTTCTTTTGATAAAAGCAAATTTATAATGTATAAGAAGATGCAGGAATGGAAATGGGTATGATGCAATTTTAATCATAACCTCACTTGATTGCTGGCGGTTGGAATGCTGTCTTGTTTGCATAGGTAATTTTAGTTATTTATGCATAGTTGACATTATTGAAATTGCATGTGACAAATGACAAACGGAATAGAAAATTGATTTATTGCGGTATTTGCATAACGAAAAACTGTCTTTTTTATTAAAAAAAACTTGCAGACACTAGATGTCGCTAAATGTAAAACATATTAATATCTATACTATAAAAATGAATCGCAAAATATGTTGGCAATAACTCAACAACGCCAAAACCAATTTGGCCAATTCTTTTTTTAAAATGTTTGTTAAAGTCCATGGATGGTTTTTACGGGAAGAAAAATTTGAAAAATGGCCGGAAAAACTCTAAAGACAGTCCTTTCCGATAGGATAAAAGTTGCATTGAGATTCAATCATAGTTATAGTTAAAAAATTGAATCCGAGATGGCGCGCTGAAGTCCATTACTAGCAATTCTTTATAAAATTAATTTCTTTAAAATAAAATTACGAATCTCATTGATAGAATTGACAGATACTATGTCTAAAACAAGAGAGTTAAAACGAATTTAATTTTTATTAAACACTACCGAGACCAAGTCGCGGACAAAAGCTAGTAAATCAATATTTTTAATAAAAATTTAATTTTTACACATTGTTTTACATTGATAGAGGTCAACATAAAACTGTTATTTCTTGCACAATGCAAAAATCCATTTTACGTATCGACAATGCATCATTTCGGAAGACATTCAAATTTAAGACCCATGATGGATGTATCAGTTGATGCACTGATGCATTCATTATTTATACGTCTGGGCACGTCCGACCGAAAGTTTCCGACCCGCAAAAGAAAATCACTCAAAGAAGAAAAAAAGAAGAAAGAACTTTCTAAATATCGATCATGTTGGGCATTTTTGGCTGAGTCTGAGCATTCACTTTACCTTTAACAGATGGCCCAAAGCAAAAAATGCAATTTGTGCAATTTTAAGGCACAAGAAATAAAAATGCAACAAGAAAACAAAAATATCATAAGAACTCAATACCTACCCATAAAATTATTATTATATTATTGTTGATTATAACTTATTACTATTACATTTATGTTGAAGTCGCATTGACATAATAAAAAACCTAGCCAAGTAGAGCAAAAACAAACACCACAAAAACACTCACGTTTATACGCTTCATGCATCAGGAAATAAATGGCAGAATCCACGCAAAAATAGACAGGAAGTTAAATGTTAATGCAGTTTAAAACAATATATAATATTTAACTAAGCTCGTAAACGATTTGAATAACTGCAAATTTGTGCAAAACACAAAATCTAGGTTAAAATAGCCTATTTTTAAGTATAAGCAACCAAAACAACATAAAAAGTATGTTTTGTATACATGGTTGCCTAAAACTTACACAAAACTTTTAAAAATCACAAACATAAAATGTTATCACGCGTGTTAACGTGCTGATAGTAATTTCAGTCGTATTACAATGGTGATTTATTGCGTCACTTTCTTTTCCGCGTTAATAGCGTCGCAATATTGCGAAATTATTACTGGAAGAATAAAAGAAAGGGTTAAAAAATATTAATATAAGTATTTATGTGCGTTCATTCTCTTCCAATTTCCTTGTGTTTAGTGCTTTTTACAAAACTAAACGACATTTCCTTTGTGTACAAATTGTGTTTAAAAAATTTTCACACAATTTTACATAAAAAAGTGTTGAAAGCCGAATTAAAAGCTTATGTCAGATTAAAAAAAGAAAAGAATAGAATAGAGGTAAATTTGCATATTAAATGAAAAATAATTACGACTGAAAGATGTGATTGAATGAAATTGAAAGTGTTTAAACAGTATGAATTCCACTAATAACAAGGACTGGAGGCGTCTTGGGCGTTCGTAATGAAACACAAATGAAACGTCAATTAAACCTCATTACTCGCCATAATTGCGACAATTAAGCGGTGTATTATTTACACACACAAAATCAGCATCCTGTCTGGCGATCGTCTGGCGTTGTCTAATTTCTATCATTTCGACGAGTGGGAAAAGTCTAACTGCTTTTATTTATTTTGTTTACAATCATTTTTTGCTTCTTTTCGGCACTACTCAAATTTCGTACCGCATTGTTCTCGTAATAATTACGTCCGTACACATACTCCGCGTAAATGGTTAAGGAAAAAAAACTACACATATGAAACTTTTTTCGAGTTTTGATTGAATGAATGAATAGCAAAAAACAGGTGAGTGAAGTGAGAGGTTTTTCTTTCATTAAAAGCACTTTATTGTTCTCGCTTCCTTTCGTCCACGCACGAAATAAATTAAATTTAAAAAATAAATGCTGAATGTAGAGTAATATGAAATCTTTCTCTTGATTGCTGTTTGCTGCTTTGTTTTGTGTGATCAATGAGGCAGAATTTAATTAAAAGTAGGGTGACTGCACCAGTAATACACCATTTAAGCGTCATTTTGAAAGTAATTTTGATATTGTGACTCAATTATTACAACAATCAGTGCAAAAAAAGAGCTACATACTCTTTGTTTACCATAGAATCATGTAGCTTATTCCAATTTTCTTAATAGCTGTTAGGTTTCTTGTTATTTAACGATAAATGTTGAAAATCGCAATGTGCCTAAGGTTGACCAGACTGTACCAGCAGTAGACCAGACGTTGAGCCAATAGTGAACCACTTTTTTTTATGTAATAATCATCACAACTTTTCATCAGTCTACAAGTTTCAAGTAATACTTAAATGCTACAGGGCTTATAATGTTATTAACTAATTTAAGAACTAGATAATTATCAAAATTTCGCATCACTTACACAAGCGTCATAACTATAACACAATATTTATGAATTAACTTGAATCAAACAATATAAAATAAATCAAAATAAAAAGAAAACAATAAAAGTACTTCTGGAAAAATGATTACTTATTATTATATTTACTTTATTTTATTTGTGATCGTACTGTGGGGTATGTTGTATTTTCGACATATTTCCCTAATATTTGCACCTTTACTTATTTCGTCAATTGCTTTTAACTCATCTTCCTCCTTTTAGTTAAAAAAAAAACATTCTTTTTGGCAGCATTTTGTATACAAAAATGTGGGTGGTCAATTACAGGAATAAACTCTTGGTACAGATATTACCAGTAGTAAACCACTGGTCTACAACTGGAACATTGTGAATAATGGTATTCTTTTTGTTATAATATTTTATTGCAGCATTATGTAAACCTACATGTAAGAGAAAAAATAAAAAAATATATCAAAAAGCTAAATCACCAATTGTAGACCAAATGGTATATTACTGGAAAATCATTCAATTCGAGTTCCAGTAGTTTACCAATGGCAATTATTGATTTAAATTAGCATTTTCAGATTAAATAAAACGTAATATTAATGCTTCACAGTGCATAGTACGCAATTGATTAGAAAAGCGGTTACAGAAATTGATATAAACAAAGATTTACACTGATTTAAGAAAACTTTCCGTCGACGTGTCGCTTATTAGAATGGCCGCTCGAAACGAAGTGCACGATTGTCGTTACGAATTTTGCTTTAAAAACTAATGTGGATGGCGTATTTGTCGGTTTTTTTTACGACTATATGATTCATAGAAGTACGACAGTTCTATCAAATATTAAAAAAGTGGCGGAAAGTTCGACAGAACGTTAATATTTTAATGTAAAAGTGGAAATGGTGCACTACTGGTGCCTGGTGCGGCACTGGTGCACCCACCCTAAAAACAATTAAAAATAATTACAAACGTACACAAATTAAATGCTGAGATGTAATAAATACCAAGAGTTTCCTATGAATAGTCGTAAATGTTAAATTAGAGTTAAGCCAAACTTTAAAATGTTAAAAGTAAAAGTAAACAAAATTAACGAAACGAATTCATAATAGAGCGAGAGCCAGTGACGGCCAGACTTTCGTCATTTTAGGAAAGATGAAATTTTGTCCATGTGTTTCTCCAACACAGGTAAGAACGATCCCCAATTATGAAACCTGGATCGTGGTTCCTTTGGCAGTTAACAGCCAACAAAGATGTACACATGATGACCTATGTTTCGTTATTTTAGCAAACTCCATTTTTGCATATTTTGTTCGTCACATTATTATAACATGCGCTGCTCATTGCCAGTCACCTGGTATGGTTCCAACCCTAGCCAGACACCCCTAAAGTATGTTTTTTTTTAACTTTTTTACTTTCGTTATATTAGGAAAGCTGAATTTGATACACATTATACAGAGAGCTATAAAACGGTGTTTTCCAGCACGCCAGACAGTTTGGTCGGTTCTATCATCCTGCCAGACGCATTGAAAGTGTTAAAAGTTGCAAAAGTTAAATTGTTTAAACATGAAATTTTCAGAAAACAGTTATCGACGACAGTGATGATTATTATTAAATATTTGTTCAAATAAAATAACTGTTCTCTGAAAATTTCATGTTTAAACAATTTAACTTTTGCAACTTTTAACACTTTCAATGCGTCTGGCAGGATGATAGAACCGACCAAACTGTCTGGCGTGCTGGAAAACACAGTTTTATAGCTCTCTGTATAATGTGTATCAAATTCAGCTTTCTTAATATAACGAAAGTAAAAAAGTTAAAAAATAATATACTTCAGAGGTGTCTGGCTAGGGTTGAAACCATAATAGGTGTCTGGCAATGAGCAGCGCATGTTATAATAATGTTACGAACAAAATATGCAAAAATGGAGTTTGCTAAAATAACGAAACATAGGTCATCATGTGTACATCTTTGTTGGCTGTTAACTGCCAAAGGAACCACGATCCAGGTTTCATAATTGGGGATCGTTCTTACCTGTGTTGGAGAAACACATGGACAAAATTTCATCTTTCCTAAAATGACGAAAGTCTGGCCGTCACTGGCTCTTGGTCTATAAGCATGGCAAGCAAATAGAAATAATTTTGTTTAAACATTATAATTATTAATATTTCCTTATAAGATATGAAAATGTCTGTCTAGAGTAGAATGTGATGATTAGAAATTAAAATTTTAACGTTTTTAAACTTCTATTTAACCTAAAACACTCATTTTACATACCGACAAACATTTACCCAGGTATTTCGTAAATGTAAACCTGAAATGTAACTTTTAAGAGGTAATTATGTTGAGATGTAATGATCCGAGTGTGTGTGAGCAGAAATTAATAAAACGCAACCTCATAACGTGATCTTGATGATCTCCGATGCGCAAATCTGGCCGTAAATTATGTTTTATGATGCAAACATTTGATAAACGCGTTTAAATTAATCGTAAATAATGTTAATTGTTTTTATCTCAGCTTATCTTGAAAAAAATATATTAAACAAATTTTATAATCGAATATTTCAGATATTAAATTAAGTATAACTGGTTGCATACATATGAAGTGTTTGATACTTATATCACAACTCAAATTAAGAAAAATAGATTTATCTTTAAATCTTATCGTAATTAACAATCAAATTGCATGAATATTAATTTTTTTCTAGTGCAAAATTTAAATTTGAAAAAATGCATCAATCTCCCGCATTATATCGCAAATAATAATCGTTAGATGCAAAATAAAGATAAGCACGATATGATGATAAATGACGCTAAACGGAATTGTGAATATTGTGTTGATAGAACCAAGATTCTGTTCACAAATGCACATTTCACAACAACGTGCAATTTGAATTCAAATTTCAATTGATATTCGCATTCACAGTTTCAATCAAGATATTCATATTCCTACGCTCATCATACGAACATATCAACTATCCACATATTTCCAACTTTACGATTACTAGTGATTGTGATTGTGATGAGTGATGACAATAACATGCAGAAGATTATTGCATGTCAAATGACATATGAAGATGCACAGTGATAATTGACACAAATGATCAACGACCTGATGATAACCATAACCATCATTTTGCATTTCTTTAAAAATCTCATACCTAAGTATCTACGCAGAGAATGTAATCATTTGAAAATAGAAATTGTGATAAACTAAAAGAAATCGAAAATAATCAAACAAAAATTTTATAGAAACGCAGTGAAATCAAGAAACTCAAAGGAAATAAAATAAAGACCAGCATTGGTAGCTAATTGTAAATAGTGCTATTAAAAAGTGCGTCTTGTTTATAGAAAAAGAAAAGAAATGAAAGAAAACAATATGACACCGAATAAGAGAATAGAGCAGATGTTGATTTTCTTTTTTTCGACTCGGAAATTAGATGAGATTGTAAAAAATATAAAAATATTGAATTTATTGGATTTTAATTGAAAATTATGTGTGTGACCTTGATTATAAGAAAGTCAATAGTTATTACTAACATAAAAATTCTTAGTATATACAGGATCAATCAATTTATATTTATAGAAATTAAAAATTTCTTCCAAAATAGTAAATTTTACAAATAATTTCGGTAAAATCACATGTATAATTGTTTTTCTGCGTAATTATAAACAAAAAACAAAAATTTGACACGTGCCTATCATAGTCATCAACATTGAAATATGATTGGAATGTAAATTCACCTTCCACGTCATTTTGTTTGATTTTGCTCGTTTATTGCTCCGTTTCTTACACGTCGTTCACTTTTCAAACATCTCAAACATTCAAAAAGCCTCGTATTCACATATTCACTCATTTCGATCGGTTCACGTGTGTTTGCTCAGTGTATTCATCGCATTCCGCGCACTTTTCTCTAAACTTCCAGTCATTTTGTTTGCGATCGTTTTGTTTTATTGTTTCATTCTCACACTCGACTCGCAATCCGTTCGGTTTCGTTTTCATTTACGTTCTTCGACTTCTCCATTTCGATTTCATTACACTTTACTCTAGCTCAAGACAGACGTTTGAGTGATAGATGAGAATAATAGTTAAGATTCGTGATGAAGATGAAACACAAACGCATCGAGACGAATTGAAACGTAGAATGCGAAATAAAAACGAAACAAAAAACGTGAACAGATGAATGACAAGTCATGAAAAAGAGTCATAATATCTTTATGATATTTCTCTGTATGAATGTGTCTAATCCGAGTCTTATATTATAGACCATCAACATTTTTGACATTTAAAATTCCACACCGTCTGATGTAGAAAAATATTTACAACATGCGATTAGACTAATTTTATGTATTAATTCTTTTCTGCTTCATTAATAAAGGAAACGTCATCATCGTCACGTCCGGTAGATAATAAAAAGCTAACAATATAAAAAAACTATCAAACAAGTGCTTATCGTTGTCTTCAATCGCTATGTGTCGCTTTGCAGCATTTTTACATTCTAGTTTAATTATTGCGACGGATGCCAAAACGTTATACACTTTATAAACGCTACAAGATTAATGTAGGCGAATTCATTGAGCTTGTTATTTGCGGTTGTAGTTGTAGATGTAAACTGAGGAAATTTGCATAATTGCTAACGCGAATATAAATCTTACTCGATTTCAGCAAATAGCGGAAGAGTTACATGAGGAAGAAAATAAAATTTGCAAAACCCACAAGTTCAAGGTGAAGATTAAAACTTAGTTATTAAGTAATTAATTTTTTTTTGTTTCATATTTGTGTTGTAGTCTTGTTATAGATAAAGTTATTAATTAATATCTCGGACACTGACGAAGTTACAGTTACGATTTTTTCAAAAATAAATTAAGAATTGAATAGCTTTTTTAAAAATATTTAGGTTATGTTAATTTAATATTTTTGCAAAAATTTATTAACAAATAATTTCAGATTTTCTAAATATTCAAAAAAGATTACTAAATGTATTGTAACTGTTTATTGAAAAGAGTAATCTGCAAAATTTTTGCATGAATAGATACAGAATTTAGTTATTATTTCTCGAAAATAATATTAAATAATTAATAAGTTTATGAATTATGAATTATGAACAAAGAATTATAAAAACACGTCCCGTATGAAAATGTGAATACTTTGCTTTATTTCTCAAATACTACTTAAAATAAAATAAAAAGCTTCCCAAAAATGTATTGGGCATTAAATTCTACATATAAAATCATAAAATGGTGTTCATAGTATTAAAAAAACAAAATGTTACGAAAAATTAAAGTTATTAAAACTGAAGTGGAATAAAAAAACTTTTAGTAGAATTAAATAAAAAGTCTTATAAAGTTTAAAATGATAAATTTAAAAATAAAATCTTTTGAAATTTATATAAAGAATTTAATACTGAATAGATTTGTAAAAGAATCATAACTATAACTTAATTAGTTTAAAAGTTATAAGCAAATAACTATAACTATAAAAATAGTAAGCCAAGTAAGGACAATCCGCATTTTTTTCAGAGTTCTTAATATTATGCAAGACCTTCCAATTCCCACACACATATTTTCCTTTTTTTCTTTCTATTCTATTTATTATCACTCCAATAAAACATATTTATTAACTAGGAGGTACCTACTTAAATGCATATATAATAATTTCTGGCTTTGAATTATGTCCAGATCCAAAGCAAAAGATAACATTATTTGCTTTTAAAATCTAAATAATTTACTAGGAGTAATTAACTCGTGGGTATAGAAAAGTCTAGTTAGCACAGTGGAATGTGTGCAATATTTAAGTGCACTCTGAGAAACGTCCATGAATAAATGAATGAATGAAACGCGATGTATGAGACGAATGAAATTGATGATGAAACGTCGGAAAGGTGTCGCTGTAGTAATGACGATCTTAATGCTTATAATTACAAAACGCAAATTACAATTGCATTCAAAGCGATCGCACTCGTGAAAATACAATAGGAAGACATAACAAGGTGAGAATTTCCAGATTGGAAAAATATGACAGTTACATAAGTCACATAACCATAATTACTCGCAAGATATGTTAAATTGGTTGCCTAGATAACAAGCGGATGACTCATCATATTTTATCAACGTATAAAAACGTTATTATAAGTAAAAATAGTTCTGCTTCAAAGTATGTTCATATCTTTATATTATTACAATCATAAAATAAGTACAAGTCTATTTATATTCCGCCATTATTTTATTTTATGAAAATGTTCTTTATGTAATGCGAAATAACTGCAGAAATTTATTGTTTAATCCGAACGTGACATGCAAATTTGTTGCAACTTGCAGTTTCTAGCCGTGGAAATGAATACATCGCATTGAAATGTTTGAAATGCTTCGAATGATACACACATTTCACATTTTATTCGACAAGAGACCAAGGTGAGGCCTTTATATGGTCGCTGGAACAGTAACAGCCAGCAGGAAAGAAATAAAATTATAAACAAGCAGAGATAAAATCAGCTAACAAGACTTTTACACTGCAAAACGTGCAAAAACTTGCAAATTGACTATTTCGACCATAACAAGAAAATATATCTAATTATTAACAAACGAATCTAAAAATAAAACTAAAATATGAATTTTTTACTTCCTACACATTGTAACATTCGTATATTTTTAAGATATATCATGCATGTCTTGTGTAACATGTTATGGTTCAGTGACAGATATAATAACACAAATTTAACGACGAAACAAACAAAAACATTTAGGTATATATCTTCGTTGAACCTAGAGTTTAGAAGTCATTACCACAGGAATAGAATGAAAATGAAAGTAAAAAATCATAAAAAATGAATGAAAAGTTAGAAAAATTACTTTGAACTTCCGCTGCACTTATTTTTAGTTCTTTTCAAATTTTTTCTTTCTATTTTTAACGGCGTAGTTAAAATTTAATTAGGCAACTTTTATGTCAATAGCCAATCATTTCTATAGAAAATACATATGTGTATAATGGGTTGCATAACACTAAAAGGTTCAATATCTACTAATTCTGGTATTATTCTCAAAAGCTCTCGAAGAGGCACAATAAATCATTCGGTCATCATAAAACGCACTTAACGCGCATATAACACACCATGATACGAAAATATATTGTGTGAGGTTCAAAAGAGGATATTCGTGTAATTCGGTTAATTACTCCGAGACGACTCCACTCAAACATTATAATAAACATTATTAATCGATAAAATGTTTCGAGTACGTCTTGAATTTGATATTAATGTGTTTCTGATGTTCAATCAACATACGAACATAACCTAAAAATACTGAGAATAATATAACCTAGAATTTGAAATTAAAATGATGTGATGTGTAATTTTAATTAGTTGTCAATGTTTCTTTCGTATGTTAGGTTATCTAAGGTTAGCTTTAAAATGGCACTAATTGGCAACGTGCGAAATGTGCAAATGTGCACAAGATAATCGTGATTATCGCGATCGTGAGCGTCGAATTCCGCGCGAATTCGATCTGTGGAGTCTCGCCACTTTTCGCTTGTCTGTCGTTTCGAGAATGTTTGAATTTTTTTTGGTGAAGCGAACAGCGCACACCGCCGCGCCGAGTCGTGTGACCCACGGACCTATTTCTCTATTTCTCTACATACCCACTGGACCTTTTACCGACGCACAGCATACGAATAAACCTTCACTTTAGCCCAATCAACGAAATTAATAAAATAAACAAAACAATTAAACACTACAAGTACATTCCAACCATTCTAAGCGAATTAAAATGGCCGCTGTGACCCAACTTAAAATTTTACTGCTTGTATCTAGGTATCTTAGCTGGAAGGAATGTCAGGAATGCATTTTTTACGTCTACTTCGTCGACAATGTGATTTTTTATTCGTTCGGCTCGTGGACATGCAAAACAATTTGTTACACGTCGCGCACCCGCTGTAAATCTGTTGTAGTTGAAGTGTGCCGCGCGTTTCAGCGAAACGAGTGAAATATCGATACGGACTTTTAGGTCAGCGGTGTCATAACGTCCTTATTTAATTGTTACCTGTTCATATTTCATATTGCATATATTTTACAATTTGGCACACTAGGATAATTCAATTATTCATCTTACAATAATTGTTTTCACGTCGTTGAGTTCAGATAAATAGCAATTTGTTTATGATGTGTTGATGTCGATTTACAATTAATTTATTATCTTGTTAGCTTGTTTAATAATCGAAGAAAATTTCATATTTTGAATTGTTATTATTAATTTAATCATTATAATTAGTAATTTCTCGTAAAATTAAATTTATATTGCTTTGACATTTTGACCTTTGATTTTATGGTTATGACACTTCAATTTGCACTTTGTGCGCAACGCTTTTGTTTATTTTTGTTCATTTTCGAAGATGATGTTAGGCAGCTTGAAAAAAATTACTAAAAACCAGTTGGATTCGTGTTTTACTTGTACATAAAATAAAATTAAGTAAACCTGTTAGGAGTGTAAGTATTTTTAGGCACATTTCGTTTACTTTCAATGTTTTTTTTTTCGTATTTCGCAGCCAAAAAACATGAAAACATTTTGCGTTTTCACTTTTCATGCAATTTTTAAGTATTTTTAGCAGATTGACACATACAAAATGACAAATCATGCAATTTAATAAGCGAAAAATACGAATGTGAGTTTGTTTGTTTATGTGTGACGCTTTCACGCAATAATCCTAAAACCAATTTTGATAAATTTTAGTAAAGAGATATTTTTGACCAAGGAAAAGCAAATAAACTACTTTTTATCGGAAAAATATAACCAAAAAGATGTAAAATAATATTTTAAAAAACGGTTTAGAGATTTAATGATAGCTATAGTTATCTAGATGGCGCTAATGTACATTATAAATATTTTTCTGCAATAAAAAGAACAATTTTAATATTTACACTCTTTAAATGCAATTATAAGATATTTTTAGAACTAATTATTGATAATTTTCTACATTTTCCGACCTATAATTATAATTACAACAATATACTTATCTTGTTACGATAGTTATGTTATTATAGAATTAAGAGCAAATACCTTGATAGATGTCGATAAAGTAAAAAAGGAAGCGGATATTTCTCGTCAAAGTAAACGCTTAGATTAATATAATGACTGCAATCAATAATTATATTTATCGAAGAAGAAATGTACATTCAATTTAATTACACTGCAATCTTAAGCAACTTAAATAGATTTAATTCGATAATCTATGCTCTAGACTTAATGATTATGTAAATATCGGTAGTAATATTGTTAAACGAGTAATTTTACTGGTTGAATAACTTTTTTCATCTTTAAATTCACACGTTAACAAAATAAAATTTCTACTACCAGATAATAATAATATTAATTAATTTCTTTTACTTTGATGCAAATCGCAATAAAATTAATATCTGATAATAAAATAATATTTAAATGAATAAATAAATTATTTGTGAAAATTATTATTTTTATCTATTACTTTATTTTAATTTGTGTTCAATGTGATAAAGTAATGATTTATTAATAAAGGCGCGATGAGTGAATAGCGAACGAGTGAAATAAAAGGCGTCTCGGTCGTTAAATATTGAAATAATTGAAATATATTTCTATCAGAGCACAACGACTCCGATAGAGATTATATTACCCAAGGAATTAATCCTAGAGCCGACTATAGAATTACTTACGTCTTGGAATTGTTTAGTTTACTTCGAGTGCCACTGTTGTAATGATTTGTTTAATTCTTTAATTGCTATTATCGTGTTTGATTAAATGCATGTTTTTATGTTATAAAATATATCACGGTTGGATGATTAAACCATTACGAGAAACAAATAAAAACAAAGTGCGTACATATTATTATAGTTATCATAAAATTATTATTAGAAAATTAGGTCTAGACTAAATATATTGGCGGTAAGAATAAAATTTTCATGTTTTTTTTAGTTATTTGCCAATAACTAGAAAACTATTTACGTTAGAATAATGATTTCTTCAAGAACATATTTAGAATTAAATTCTTTATCATAATATATAAACGTTAGTTTAATCAGATAATTCAATTAAAAGTTATAAACAATTTAGATGGAATGTTTTTTTAAATGTTAAAATCGGTAAGATTTATTATCTTTTAATTTAATATTTGTTTTATTAAATTAGCATTATCAGTTTTCGCGTGTATAAATAATAACAATAATAACTATCAGGCAGTTATCATACTAGATAAAGTCATTACTCACTAACTAATTGTTAATTGATAAAAACGTGACTCTTTCAAAAATGTAAACATACGTTCAATTTTAATAAACATAAAATTGTGCAATATTTAAACAATTTTAATTACAAACAAATATCAAAAATTATTTAAGAAAAATTTTAAGTTTTCTTCCTGATAAACTATTCGCAACTTTTCTTCATCACTAAAAAACCTTTAAATACCTAGTTGATTAATTGAAAGAATTTTGGCTAGTGCAGTTTGTTTTCACAACTTTTTAACTAAGCGCCTCATTAAATATGCGGCTATAAATAATTTCAGTCTGCGCTTTGTTTCACCCGCCACACGCCGAGCAATTTCCAAATTTTCAAGGTTTTCCAGCTAAATATAGCAACGATTTAATTTAAGAATAACTAATGTAACGACATCTTCAATAGCCAACAATTATCTACATTTAGTAAATATTTGTTATTAAAGCGTTAAAATTAAAAATCAAGGAAAAGAAAAGAAATAAAAAATAGATAATCACCGAGTACAAAATGTGTACGTAATGTTTAATCATCTGTTTACGTTTTTATAACAATCTGAAACACGATTGCAGCACGAATGAACTCTGTTCGCCGTGAATTACAGTCGTACAATTTGCACAAAAACAAAACACATAACAAACATTTTAATACCGAATGAAACAAAATAAAAATTTAAAAATAAAATTTTTATATTTATTTTTTTTATATTTAGTGGATAATTAAATATTTATTAGTGTATTCTTTAAGTTTAAATTGTTAATATAAAATTATTGCAACACCCTGTATAAAGTTTTTTGGCGCTTTGAAGATTCGCAAACCTGTGTATCCCATGAAGATGCGATTTCCGTATCGAATTGCAATATATATCAAATTGCGTCTTCCTCCATCCAGCGCTTCTTCGCGCACACACCTTGGCGCACAAAACAGAAGCCTGAAAGAAGCATCAGCGGCGTCGCGCGTCGCAATATATTTTTTGTTACATTATAGAAAAGTGGAGCCAATCGAGCGCCGCGACAACCACCTGCGGCTCGATTCTGTTGTTCATTACTTAAGTCCAAGTTTAATTGACGTGACGCTTCGCGGCTCGAAATGAATCGCGGCTTAAATAAAGCGGAAAGTCAACCGCCGCCAACGTGTGCATCAAAACACAACTAATAATTTCGATCGCTTCTTACATCATATTAAAACATGCGTTTTGTTGCGTCTTGCATGATTGAAGTTCATCAAACGGAAGAAGAAGCACACGATTAGGTTATTAGAGATTATATATTGCGCCATTCCAGCGTCTATCAACGTCCATCAAAAATCGATTCATATTAAGAAGCCTTCATCAATATGTTACCGGCTTATTAGCGGATTATAATGTCTGTCGGCGAGTGCAAAAGACTTTTGAGGCTTTGAGCGGTACATAATTGAATTAAATTGAAACATTTTAAGCAAAAGTAAAATTAAAGTGTTCAATCATCAAAGAGATATTGTGTGATTGTGTGAATGACAAAAGTTTGTATAGAAATTGAAAACATGGAGAATTTGTACGCATCGTGAAGACTTGCACTTTTGCAACATGTTATAAAAACGCATTGAACTATTATATAACAATTTGATTCAACTCAACCTGCTTTGAACTCTTCTTCTTTGAGCAATGCGCATCAATCTGATTGATGTAAGAGTTCGATCACATTTAAAATCGAACATAACCTCAATTTGATTTAAAATCGCGCACCAAATGTTCGTTGAGATAAGATTGTATATTATCGATAACTGGTTGAAATGTTGATAATGAAATTTTGAATGTCAAGTTCCAATTGGATTTACACACATTAAATAAATTAAGTTGTTTGCATAAGAAAAAAAATTAATAAAACTCACCATGCATTGTGGAATGATCCGCGCTGGAACAAATCGACTCGAAATCCTTCTTTAACTCGTCGTAGGTCGCCATCCTCGGCACATAAAATTTATATATCGCGATATAAACTACCCAAATCTGTCCTTGCGAATTGTCTTATCTGCAAACCGTTGTTTGCGCGTTTTCTTATCGACACGCGTTCTTTGCATTCAACCACGCCGCGCACAAATTTCTTGTCGATAAAACAGGGAGTCACGATGCTAGCAATTGTTTCACAGCAACAATTCAGTCGTCTCTAGCTCATTACAAATATCGATGATTATTGTAACCGTTGCAAGTGCATCAACCAAACGCGTTGTACGCACAGCAACGTTTTGCTTCAATCAGTTTAAAAGTCAATTTAAAGTGTTAAGCGTGTCCATGTTGGCGCAATGAATACAATATTCACGTTTAATTAAATGATTGTTGAGGGTTGAGTACTTGCAGTTTGGATGCGGTGTGGTCAAGTGTCGAAGCACATGGTCGGAAACGGGCTGCAGTCAGTCAGGTATGCGTGAGCGGCGATGAACGTTAGTGAAGTGTGGCGGAGTGCGTTCGCGCTCAGGTGCAAGATCTTCGGACGCGCGCAGCGTTGACTCGCGTTGAAAAAGTTTAGCGCGCGCGCGGCATGCGCGTTGTGTTCAGCCGGTCGGTTCGCGCGCACACTCAGACGCAAACTGGCTTGGCGTACGAAACGAACAGCGAACGGCTACGACTACTCAACCTGGTCGTTGCGTGTAGGTAGGCGCAAGTTGCACTCGTGAAATATTAAAACAGGATTACTACACGAAGGACTTTATGGGTTTCAAGTCCAAATAAAAAATTTCAACGAGTAATTGCTTACACTTCACAAACAATCACAAAGCATGAAATTAATTTATGCATTTCTGTGATACTTCTTTTATAATTTCACTAATTTCACTGAAAATGAGAAAATTAGAGCAAATTTTTTTTACTTTTGTTTTCACTAAAATCAATCAGATTGGGATTATCTAGCAACAACTTACATTATAACACATCCAAAACAACACACATACACGTTTCGTTGTCTCGTGCGTCTGCTAACTCGTATCTTTAGCAAGAATCGTTGAATAAAAATGTGAACGAACTCTTACCGGTTGATGCAAAAGCTTGCCAATATTTTCGACAACTTTCGCCACGCAAGTTCACAGCCACTCTCATCCACTCTCGAACGCGTGTGCTAATGCAAATAAAGAAATTAATAAGTCGTTAATTATATATCCAATGTAAATATGTACTTCAAATGTCTTAAGCGTCACAAAAATTATTTATAAAAAGTTAAAAATTAAGAAAATATTAAAATGAATCTATTAAAACTAGTCTGAATCAGATTCGGTCGATGCTAATTCTTGAATGGTATTTCCATTTGTTTTATCATGACACACTTGAAGTTCTTGTGATTCTGCGATGTTTGACTCTTCGTTATTTTCGGAATTTAACAAGAGTGTAATTTTAGTGTTGAGTTTGATGATATTCGCTGATACTTTTGAATCACGAAGTCTCTGCAACAATAATTAATTTAATACAAGTTGTGAAATTGCAATATTTAATACAAAAAAGTCAAAAATTGTAGTTTATAAATTTGAATACAAGCAAAAACTGTACTTACATCTCGTAAATCGTCCAACTTTTCAACCAAATCGCGAAGTTCTTCTTTATCATTTGAAAATTTCAATAACAACATTACTTTCGAAAAAACAGCGTTGTTCACATTATTTGGTTTGTCACGAATTTCCTTGATGAAAGCAAGTGCTAATGTATGATGGATTTCCAACCCCTGCAAATAAAGCATAATTAATTTAATTTTCCAACATTTTAAATTGTTTCCAATTGTTATACATTTTCATATTGACTGCAAATCTCAAACAAAAGTCTCGCAAGAGGATCAATGTCCACGTTTGACAGAGGACTGTTATGTGGCGCTTTCAAGATGATTTTTAAAGCTGGAATTATTGCTTTCTCCAGCTGAGTCGATGAATTCGGAATGTAGGGAAGTTTTCCCAAAGTTATTCCAATATATTGTTGCAATTTAATTGATTCAGGTTCTATAAAACACAATTATTTGTATTAAACCAAGAATTTAAATATGTTCATCACTCTCAACTTACCTGAACACGTTGGCAACACGAATTTAACTATTAAACGTGAGATTACCGCATGAGAGTAAATTCGTGACGTTAAAACAAAGTTACAAATACCACGACAGGCCAATTCTTGAAGTTTTACATTCTACAATTAAATCAGATTAAAATTACAATATAACTTGAAATATTTACACTTACTTCATCATTGAAAATCTCTAAAATTTCTTTGATAATTCCTGATAGTGAAATGCCTCCGGAAAACACTTCGTGATCTTCTTCACTGACCAAAAGCGACTCTGCATGGCTCGTGTCTGCTGCAGTATTGTTATTCGCCAATAATTTCGTACCAAACAACATTAATGAATCCACAACGATGCCGATACAAATCCAAACCAAATCCGCTGGTGGTGGATTCTGCGCATTCCTATTATGCGTCATTATGATGGCGCAGCAAGTAGGAAGCGCAATCTTGGCCGTGTGCTCATCCAGAGTGCAACACAGGGCTAAACATCTCATTGCCAGAATTTTCACAGACATATTAGTCGAAAGAATCATTTCATCGATAACATTCACTTTAAATGTGGCAACAATCGAATTTAACGTGCGGATTTTCGATGAAGTCAAAAAGCCAGCCATAATCGTCAGTACCTTTTTCATTAAAATGGGATCTTGTACTTTTTCACGCCGAGTTTGGCTGTCGTGTTCAGTTTCTTCTTCTTCTACAACACTTTCTTCGAGTGTTTCCGGTATTTCTTTTGGTTTGATGTTCAATAACTCTTTGAATTCTTGTTTGGCTGCGTCTACAAGCGGTTTCAATTCGCTAGCTTTTAAATAATCTTGTCTGCGAACGGCTTCCTCCATTTCACCCTCTAACATTACACATTTCAGCTTCAGTTTGTTAATAGCTTGTTCTTCTTGCATAGTATGAACTACTTGTGGAGGAGGTAGTTGGAGTTCTTCAACTGGAGCTTCGGTCACTTTAGTAACATTCGCAATACTTGATAATTCAGTAGCGTTTTTCCCGTCGTCAGGATCTTGTGAATACATTAAATCTCCGGTAATATCACAAATATATTTGGATTGATCGTTAATACTCGGAAGAACAATAGTTAAATTCTCAATCATAACTTTAACCACTTCCAGGTCCAGATTGTATGTTTTCAAAATTCTTTCAATTAATGCACACATTGTTTTCTTACAGGAAATATCAACATAGTTGTAATCCATAGTCAAATGAAAGAGTTGTACCAGAATAAATTTAAATTCCAGGTGGGCATTTGTATATTCTTCATTAAGATTAATTTTGTTTTGACTATAGATGCAATATCTTCAAAAAATCATTCAAGTAATTACTTAAAACATCTCATTACAATAAAATTAATCATGTTAAATACTCACTCTTCAATGTACTGACAAAGTTCAGGAAGCTGTGGTGCATAATCCTCGATGGCAGTGCCATTAGTCCTCCGTAAATGTTGAATGAACAAACGCCAGAACAAAGCAGAATCATAGTTGAGATTCTCAAACTCAATCAGCTTCTTATCATTCAGTGTAAGAACTTTAACCAATTCCTCTGCAGGACGAATAACAAAAAGTGTGGTGACAATATATTCGCACACAGATGTAGTCGTATCCAAATCGGTCCAAGTGGAATCAAGTCGTAATCCGCTCATATATTTTAAATAATCAAACTCATAGTGTTGTAACCATGCAGGAATCAGAACTTCAGTCATAAAAGTTTGTAATAAACGGTCTGGATCTTTAATCGCACCATGTACCAATTGTTGTTTATGAATAATCTGAATTTGTGAACATAAATATAACATTTAATGAAATTTTGATGAAATAATGTTTAAAATTGTTGTAAATACCTTAAATTTGTTGGGATACTTTGACGCACGCTTGTACACTGCTAGTTTTACTTGTATGTCAATATCTCTGCTTGTTTCAAGTAGATACGGAATGTTTTCCCTCTTCAATCCAATCTTTTCAGCGCAAACCCTCCTTACACTGGCAGATGGATCATACTCCATGTGATTGATATAAGCAGTAATAATTGGACAATGACTGTTCTCCATGTCTTGCAGGGGAGTGAGAGCAACAGCAGCGAGCATTCTTACCTTAGCAAGTTTATCCTAATAAATAAACGTATTTTTAATAAGTTACATTAAGTTTTACTTGTCAATGAAGTACTTACCTCCATTAAAGTAAGAAGACAATCTTGCACAGCATTGCAAAACTCAACAGTAACATCATACCCTATTAAATCATGGAATATTTTGCAAATAAACTGGCAAGATCTTACACGATGATTGTCTGACTCCAGGTTAGACATCTACAAAGTTCCTTTTTGGTAATATAATGCACAATGTAAGTTAAAACAAAAACTTACCTCAATTAGAAAATTAACCAAAGATGTAACAGCAGGTGCATCTGTATCTGGGTCAACATTTTTCTGATGATGATCATGAACCACAGTACAAAAGCTTGCAACAAATGCAACTGATCGATCCGCAAATGGATTTGGAAGTCTGTAATCTTGTTTTAAACATGAATGCACACATTTCTTCATACATGTCATGAATTCATTAAACTCCACATCCTGTAAGAAATTATAGAGTTGCATTATAGACTTATAGACTTAAATTAATGTTGAGTTGATATATACTTCACTCTGCATGATAGCTTTCAGTTGTTGAGCTCCCTTTGAATGCGTCGCTGAATTTCGATGTGCGTTGGTAAAAATATCAGCTATTCGCTGGAATAACATCGTGTATATTGAGCACTATACTTATAATATATAAAATATGGTTTAAAAATATTGAAGAAACACGATTCTGAAGTTCTATCTCTGTAGATTTAAAATAACGGTTTACGTTCTATTGGTTAGGTTTTTAAAAAGCTGGCGTCGCAAGCGTAAAGTGTTCGTGTGGGTTCGTAATACAACGTATTTGAATAAAATGTATTTGAAAAGCATTTATTTTATTGTATTTGCTAAAAAATTGTTAAAGTATAATATAATAATAAAGTATTTGTAAATAATTTTAATTTATATTTGTTGCAAACATGTTTGGTTTAAAATTTCTCAATTTACCGATGAAATCCGAAAAACGCCACTTTAGTTAATACAATTCCCGCAATTCAAATGTGATAAACTAACAGCACCATATATCATTTAAATACATTTAAAATTAAAATAAATATATCTAAAACCAATTATATTAAATTATATTAATTTATTATAGTAGTTTTCACAATTGTATATTAGTTTTTACAAAGATATTTGTAAGTTTTGTATTGAATTTTGTCTGACATTCTGCTATCTGTCAAAATTACCCATGTTGCTAGATGTGTTATGCATGCAACTTTCACAGCTGTGTCATTGAGCGCGAGTCGGCCGCAAACTCGCGAGCGTTGCTGTCAAAAGCCCAAAACATTTCCTGTGTTTTCCCAGCATTTCCAATCATAACATTTTCTTACATTCCTACATGTTTCCACATTGCGACAGCCTCATCATCCGTGTCCGGCAATCCGCTTTTGCGAATGGCACCTTGAATGCCACACGTCGTTTGTGAAACAGTGAAATAATCAACAAACGAATACGAAACAAGTTAGACCAGCATTAGTAGCGTGCTGGAGGAGTGTACAGCCCAGGATTAATTACATCCCGTTGCTGCGCCAGCAAGTTAATGTAGGTAAGTTCTGTTTAAGCTATCATTTTAATTCATCAACGTCTCATGGTTTGCATGTGTCTGTATCGCGTGACGTCTCGCGATCGTCATTTGTTGATTGATAAACACACTGTTTCTATTGGTTGTTGCCACGCATTCGCCATACGTCTTTCTATTTCTTGTATATTTTATTATTTATCACTTAGAACGTCGCGCGTCGCGATGATATGACGGTGCAATACGCGTATATTTAATATTCATGAGATTCACGATGAATCGTCATTACCGAGTAATTCGTTCGCCGGCAAATTTTAGCGATAAGTAATCATTGTTAATGAGGTGATGCTAAATATCGTGCCGGTGTTAATTTGCTAAGAGGCAGCGATAAATCGGCATTAATTGCATTAATTAACTGGCCAGTTGGACAACGCTTTTGTTTCGCGTCCAGTAAGTGTGTAAGTAAACACCATACGTGTGTATGACTTCGACAAATTATGCTGTTCGGCTACTCTGTGACGATTTGCATAATAAAAGTCGATTACGAGATTGTAATATGCCATTGTATGCTTGCGTTTCTAGCGTGTCACGTTTTGTCTGACGCTGACGGCGATCGTATTACTCGTTTGTTTACTATCGCATGCTTTTGTTTTCGATATCTGCCCCGAACCAACCGAAACTGCAGCAAAACAGTTGGAGTTTTTTCAATGACGATATTATTAGGCGCACGTTTTATGCATCGTCATCGGTGATTTTTCGTTATTGAGATAATCGCAAGTCGGATGAAGCACGAGTGTCTCCGCTTTATGTTATCGCGTGCAGTGATTAGTCTAATCAATGTTAAGTCCAGCACAAAATGTTATAAACTTTCCGAGTAATGCACACGCCAGTCTCGTGATGTTAATGGTGTCAACTAAAATGTATTTAGTGTTTATCGTAGAAATAATAATGTCAGACCAAACATTCGGATGGTTTCATTGTTTTTTCTTAGGATTTTTTTATTATTCAATGATATCATTCGATTTAATACCTTAACGTTTACACAACTAATACACTTGACCTTTTTTGTTATTCAAGGCTTGTTATACAAAGTTAACATGTCATTAATTCAATAAAAACTAAATATTCAGTAAGTTTAAGCTAAG
Source organism: Dalotia coriaria (assembly GCF_025399875.1). Taxonomy (NCBI): domain Eukaryota; kingdom Metazoa; phylum Arthropoda; class Insecta; order Coleoptera; family Staphylinidae; genus Dalotia; species Dalotia coriaria. The sequence goes on from NW_027045445.1 coordinate 11,433,372, forward strand.
ATTGTAGATATTTTTATTTATTTGCATTTAGTTCAAGTAGGGCTTCGTTTTGAGAGCGTTATTTATTGGTTTTGACAGGGAAACAATCATCTAAATATAACTTTGTCTCTAAATTGTTCTAAATTGATAAGAATGATTTGAAACATTGTTTTTCTAAAACATTTATTTATTTATACTGCCATTTCAAATTTTACCGGTAATTGTTTACAACGTCTATTATATAAATGTCGAGTCATTGTGTTTAAACCACATGCGGATAATAAACAAAAGTTATTTATGTAAGAAAATCGCAAGGCATTAACTGGCGTTGCATTTTGCACTATAATGCTGCGGTGCATTTCAACTATTACAAGGCATAATTTTAATGTCCTGCTTTTATCACGAAGATACCTCCGTGTAAGTTTGCATACACCACACTATAATACGCAGATATCACGTGCAAACATACTACGTTGCTATGGAAACTGTAAATAAACAATCTTTTGGGAGCAGTGCACTTGTACCGCTCCTCAAATGTTGATTTTTTGATACTTAAGAAAGATTACATTATATTTTAGTGAGTATTTTTCACTAACGTCAGAGCGGAACATTTTAAAGTGTTATTAATTATTATTAAAATTGAGAAACGGCCAATGTTCAAGTTCAAGTTGGGAATCTCGAGTACAAGCCGCGTAACACGTGCTTACGAATCTTTTTTTGTGTGGATTACCTAAATATTAACATGTGTGAGTAACGAACATGAACACTTTTCGAGAGCGCAAAGTTCACACAAATAAATAATTGAGATGATGACAAATTTATTGATAATAAATGTTGAGATAACGCATGAAATCTTCTCACAAGTAAGTTCGAAGTTTAATTGCGTAAAAAAAGTTGATTTTATGTGCAAAATGTTTTTAATTGATTTTATTACGCCTCCCTTCCGCTTTTTCTTTTGGTAGTTTAAGTTTATGCTCGGCTGACTTGACGAATTTTGTATTTATTCCCGACATGTGCGCGGAAGCCCCCCGCAGTATTTCACCTCGCGCGATGTAAAGGTGCAAGTCATGCTGACAAGTGTAACGCGTGCTTAGCGTGGATTGTTGTGTGTGAATTGAGTTTGCATAGCGCGGAATTTCCGCTAATTGCCGAAAAAATGCGCGCCGATCATAACTCAAGCAGACGTGAGTGGCAACACAAGTGGCAACTTTAAAACTAACAAACGTGATAATTTAAAACAAACTTTGGCGACTTAAACATCTTTGGAAAAATGTTGTGTCATGTCTAGCATCTTATTGTCATGTTAGTGAAGTGTGATCGAGTGCGATTGCGTTTTTAACTTGTTTCTAGAGTGTTTAACTAAGATGGTTATGAGAATCTTACCATTTCCGCATCGGATCGATCCGTTCGATGTGTTGTAAGTTTACTTTATCAAATGCTTTATTGTGTGTAATAATTTATGGTCGATTGCATTTTTATCACGCTTGCTTACTTAGTAGGCAGGCTTTTCCTGCGTTGAGCCGCGATGTGATTATGAACAAATACGCAAGTCACTTGCAAAAACAGCCGCACCTGCGCGTCGAGGCATTTCATTCGCGCGTGTTAAATAAATTATACCTAGTTTGCTTTTATTGCATTATTTTTACTTAACGAAAATATCTATTACGTTATGTATGTGCGGTTTTATTAACACTCGGACTTTCAAAGTGGGCGGAGTGTCTGCAATTGCGTATTAAATTTACTTTGCTTTTATTTTATATCTTGAAGGAAAAATGATTTAATGTGTAGTCAGAAGTGCATCATGTTGACATCGACAATGGTAATATTATTATACAATTTTGTTTTACAAGGAAATGCAGCGCAATATTTGGCAGCAATAATGTTGCATGGATTTTATTTTTGGCTGTGTTGCAAAAATGCGATCCAAGTTGGCCAAGTTTACCCAGAGCACAAACGTGCGCATATTGTGTGTTTATAACGCAATCATTATCATCGATTCAATAAGATTTCTCGGAAACGTGATTGATAAGTGTGTAAAGTTCCGTTCCGGTTGATGATTTGCAATTTTTGATAGATAAACTTATATTATCGATAAGTTTGAAATAGAAGTGTGTAATATACTGCATAGAAACTCATTGTCTGCTGTTTGCTTACAGAATGGACGGTGAAGAAGATGTCAGTTATTATTGCACGAATCTCTGGGAGACGATGCATAAGAAGCCGCCGCCACATGAGATGACGCGACAGGCGTCCGGGTGTAACTCTGACCTGGGTGATATGTGCTTCATGATGGTGGAGTATATCAAAGATGCCATGAAGGTAATATTAAATTTATATTGTGTACATAATGAATTATTTGTTTTTAATTATTGTTTATATTATATTAGGCTATGGATATGATGCGAGGACATCATATGCTCACCGATGTAGTGTTGCAAGTGGAGAGCGAATTATTTCACGCGCATCGCGTGATTCTAGCCGCAGCTAGTCCGTATTTCAAAGCGATGTTCACCGGCGGGCTGCGTGAGTCCGACATGGACAGGGTGACGCTGCAGGGCGTCTCGCCGACGGCGATGGGTCGTCTCATTCACTTCATGTACACGGGACGTATTCGCGTCACGGAGAATACTGTATGTCAGTTATTGCCTGCTGCCACCATGTTTCAGGTACTTTACTTTGTTGCGATAAATAAAATGTGATTTTTATTAATTAATTGGAATATTATAGGTGACGAATGTGATTCAAGCATGCTGTGATTTCCTCGAACGGCAACTTGATCCGAGCAATGCAATTGGTATTGCAAATTTTGCCGAACAGCATGGGTGCAATGAGTTGTGCAAAAAGGCCAATCAATATATTGAACGCCATTTTATTCAAGTACGTTAAGCTTAAAACTTTAAAACTTGTTTTTCATAAACTTATCTTTATAGATATGCCAAGAAGAAGAATTTCTGCAACTTAGTGCTATACAATTAATCACACTGATTAAAAAAGACGAACTCAACGTACAGGATGAGATGGAAGTGTATGGGGCGGTACTGAAGTGGGTGAAATTTGACGAAGAGAAACGGCGGAAGCGCATGGAGGCGATTCTCAGCGCCGTGCGCTGTCAGTTCCTGACGCCGCGATTTCTTAATGACCAGATGACTAATTGCGACGTGCTGCGGAAGACGCCCGCATGTCGCGAGTACCTCGCGCGTATATTTAAGGACCTAACGCTGCATAAACGCACTGTAGTGAAAGAGCGTACGCCAAACACACCGAGGATTATTTATATCGCTGGCGGGTATTTTCGACAGTCGCTGAATGTTATGGAAGGATACAATGTGGACGATAAGACGTGGCATCAGCTGGATCAGCTTACAGTGGCGAGAAGTGGGTTAGGTGGTGCCTTTTTACGCGTAAGTAAAATATATCCTACGAAAACAAGCTTTGTACTTTTAACATGTTTATTTTGTGTATTAGGGTAATTTTTATGCAGTTGGTGGGCGTAATACTACACCAGGCAATAGCTACGACAGTGACTGGGTGGATAAGTATAATCCGACGAGGGATCAGTGGCGTGCGTGTAGTCCAATGTCAATGCCACGAAATCGTGTAGGGGTTGCGGTAATGGACGGTCTGTTGTACGCTGTAGGCGGGAGTGAAGGTACAAAATATCACAATAGTGTCGAATGGTAAGTTTTGAGACCAAGAAACTTCTGAATGAAATTAAACGATTGTTTTCCTTTAGTTATGATCCTGATTTTGATCGTTGGTCTACAATCCAACCGATGCATTTCAAACGCCTCGCAGTTGGCTGTGCAGTAGTGAATCGCCTTCTCTACGCAATCGGAGGTTTTGACGGTGAAATGCGCCACAATACAGTAGAATGTTACCATCCTGAAAATGACGCCTGGACAATGGTGCGACCAATGCACACGATGCGCAGCGGCGCGGGCGTGGCCGTCATCAATCAATTCATCTATGTGATTGGCGGTTATGATGGCTCCAAGCAGCTCAGCACTGTCGAACGTTACGACACTGAGAAAGACCTGTGGGAGTTTGTGAGCAGCATTCGGATAGCGCGTTCGGCGCTCAGCGTCACTGTGCTTGACTGTAAGATATACGCGATGGGTGGTTACGACGGGCAGAACTTTCTGGCCACCGTTGAGGTGTACGATCCTGCGACTGACACTTGGGTGGACGGGGATCCGCTCACTTCGGGACGCTCTGGTCATGCAAGCGCTGTGTGTTATCAGCCTTGCATGCAAAACTGTTCAATGGGACCCGAGGTGGCGAATGTAGCAAACGTCAATAACAGATCGCCAGCAGGTAACGCCAGCGTTAGGGCGTTACTTACTGGCGCTAACGCACACTCCTCGCTACGCTGACGTTTTGCTACGATTGCAGATATATTCGTTGATTTACTAGAGCATTCGAGCTGAATGTTTATGCGAAAGCGCCGAAAATAATTCCAAATCATTCCAAAAATTGTACAAAATTTCAACAAAAACGCGCTGCATTTAAACCTAAACAAATCGGATGGACAAAATTGAGTACAAATATTATGATTTATAAAAAAATTGGTAGTATTTTAACGAAAACAATGTAAAATGCATTTATTAACTACAAACTCATGACAGTTTGAAATTACCGTAATGTAAAAACAGCAAAGAAAGAGATTGATGTGAAGATTTGCAAATCTCATGATAATATTTCATTGATAAGTAATATTTAAGAACGTTTCGAACTATAAACGAGTATAATATTTATACTTCTAGTCATTGTACCATTAATGCGCATCTGAATGCCAATGTCTAAACTGTTATTTTTGTCATTTGATTATTGAAATAAGTCACATACTATTTTCACAAAAATATTTACATTTTCAAGTATTTTACTGCTAACAAGTTTTTAATACCTTTTCCTTTCTTTGCGGCGATCATTTTCTGGTGAATATCGGCGTGATTTTTGTGTTTTACGTCGATTTTTCGATTTGTGCGCGTCATCCGAATCGGAATCATTATCTTTAATAGGTTTCTTGTGCAATTTGCGACGTTCTCGTCGTTCTATTTTGTTGAGTTTTCTATAAAATGTTAAAATTGTGTTAGCAATTGATATTTTACAAGTCTTAAGCAACTTTTTGAAAGAAACTTACTTTAATAATGCTTTCTTCTGTTTAGTACTCAGTGAATTCAGGAATGTGGCCTCTGCATTAGGATCCTCTTCATCAATAAGCAGATTACTACCACCATTTGTAATATGTTGCTTCTTAAGAGCAAGCCCATCATCCAACATTTGCATAACCAAGGAATTCTGGTCTAAAATAGGCCCTGCTTCTAGACTCCTTGCAGCACTCATGCTTAAACTATACATAGGGCATTCCTTGTCAGTGTTAATGTGTCCCCACTTGTGGCATTTGATACATCTCACATTTCTGACTTGGATACCAAAAGGTTGATCTCTAATTTCTTGATCTCCCTTGCAGTAACTCTCACGCGGCGCGTTGTATTTGCGTTGCCATTCGAATTTATACTCTGGCTCGTTATCCTCACGTTCACGATCTTTTTTGACGCCTGGTGGCGGTTCATACATGAAATTAATACTCAGCTTGTCCTTGCTGTCTTTGCTCAGCATTGCTTTATTGTCATGTAAATCCTGTTCTTTTTCGTACTGCTGACGAAGTTCTTCTTGCTTCTTCTTGTAGGCCTCGGCTTTTTGTTCTGCCATCCATACCTAATTAATATAAGATGAATTAGTATGAGACAACTTTATTTTGTTACATTATTTCTAGATTAATGGTTAGGTTGTATTTACTTACTCGCTTTAAATTGTCGCGAGACGCTGGATGGAAGAACTTTTTACACATGTAATTATTGAAACCTTTCCCCATTTCGCTGAGTTTATAATTAACGGCTTGCTATGAAGGAAGTTATTGTGTTACTGAGTAAAATTACGTTTTGTTGTGACATAAACAACTAGAAACGTCAAACTGATAGGTGAACCTACTAGAACATTTGATTGTTGGGGGGTTTATTTCATTCCATGGCACGGCGAGGGCGCTAGTAGTACAATTTATTCCAGTAGAATTCCAGCATGACCAAAAAACATGTCTTGTTTATTGTGCGCATACCTGATAATATACCTGTGCCAGTAAAAATTGGTATTGAGTATGCAATAAAGGGAAAGTATAATATTATTCAGATTGATTTGTTTGCGGAATTGAAATAATTTTTGCGTACAACAAAACAAAATTAATTTACATCTTTATGATCTTTGATGTTAAAAATCTTGTTAATTTCCTGCTCTTGCTGCCAGATAAATTAACTAGATAAATACTAGGTACATACGTACAATTGTAATTTAAACAAGGAGAAACATTATACGGACAGCCTGACCTACAAGAACATTTGTTTACTTCTAGTTTAGTTTATATCTGAGCCAAGCGAGGACGCTAGCTGTGCTACTTTATAAATTTTCTAATCTATCTTCTACTTCACGAGTTGAATTGAAGCAACAAACAAAAGAAACTGCTAGTTTGTATGCGCACTTTTGATATTGAAGTAAATTCAAAGTGGTCCTAAATATTCAATACACCAAATTTATAATATTACTAGCGGCCCTGTCGAACGTTGTCCCGACTTATCTTTCACGAATATTTTCGAAATTTCTGAAAGACTTTTTTAGCTATATTTGCCACATCCATTATTAAAACTCACAGTTTCCATTTCTAAATTTACAAATTCATTCACTTTTATAATTATTGTCAAAATGAGTTTCTATCTGTCAACTAATAATAATAACAGTCGAAAGGTATCGACACCTGTTAAAATTATTTGGAGTTAACAGATAATTGTGACTGTCAAATAATAACAGACAAATAATTAGCAATATCGAACTGCACATGGTGTGCGAATTTTATTATAATCGGTTAAGTGGTTTAGGAGTCCGTTGAGGACAAACATTGTGACACGAGATTTATATATATTAAGATTTCACTTAACTCATTCTTGCAGTAACATGTTTTTGTTAAAGTGAATCCCGATATTTAATACACAGTATCCTGTGTATTTAAATAAATCTAATACATACAATTTACAATAACGTTAAAATTTTATTGCTTCATCTTGTGGCATTTATAATTTATGGCTTCCGGTAAGGGAAATTAGCATGTGGCGGCATAGAATTTGTTTCGTTTCGATAGAAACATCTAGAAACACCATACTTAAACGTTGATTTATCTGAACATTTGATTATAAACCGTTTTCTTTATGTTTGAGCCAAGCGAAGATGCTAGTCCTTGCATTTTATAAATATTCTTATCTGTGTTGTCTTATATTTTTCAAGTTGAGTTTGAATAACAAACAAAGCCTTGCCAGATATAAGCAAAACATCATACCAGACTCTATATCGGTTTAAATACAAATTGGTAGCAATGAAGCAGTACCTACGTGAAAATCAAAACAATATTAATAATGACAAATTCTTGAAATTCAAATTTTTCTTTCAGGACCACCAAAACAAAAATAATTTTGAAATTTTGTACACCGTATATTATTAATTTAAAACGTGGTACAATTTAAATCATTAAAATCATCATTAAAACACAAATGCCACATCTTGTGGAGCTCATAATTTACGACTTCCAGTGAGAGACGTTAATATAATATATTTGCACGTAAAATCGGTTTTGTTTTGATGTAAAGAATTGGAAATATCATACTGATAGCTGGACCTACAAGAACAATATTGTGAGCGGTTTAATTTATATCTAAGCCATGCGAGTCAGTGTCATTTTATGTATATTTTGACGTGATAACGTCTTTAAAATCGTTTTAGTCGGGTGACATGTTCAGAAACTGTGTCACGAGGCCTCTCGAGGCCGATCGCAGGTATACCCCCCTCTCGTTATAACGAGAGAGAGACGGACCGATCTCCCGTCGCATCTCGAGCGCTGCCAGTCATTCCATGAAACTTGTGACGCGGAATCCACACGAGCGGAGGCAGGCATAGCGTTCGAGTGAGTTGACCGATCTTCCGTCTCTCTCACTCTAGCGGCATACAAACGAATGGAGATTTTTTCGTGCGGTTAAGTTTTCGTTGAATGTTTAACAGTAAAACAAAATGTGAAGTGCAAGTGAAGTGTTACAACAATTGTAACAAAAAAAACTTATATCACCAATAAGACGTTATCACGTAAACATCTCGATCGTAATCCTACTTTACAAACAACCATTTTTTTTATTTATTCTTTACAAATTTAAAACAAAACATGTTGTGCTTACTATGTGCATTCCCGACAATATATTCACGCAAATAAAAATTGGTATAAAGAAGGCAGCAGACCAATAGTCAAACATTATTTATAGCAATTTTTCTTCAAATTAAAAGTTAAAAAAATGATAAACATAAGAGAAAACACAGTTGTATGTAAAGCAGGATGCTTACTTTGTACTTTAAAATCAAGTACAAATTACAATAACATTACAACTCAATTGCTTGCACAATATAATTTCCTCTCGGTCGTTTTCTGCGCGTCATTATTTTTGCAGCAATTGTTCCAACACTCCAATCGAGTATTCATGGCACGAAAGTAATTCGTAATTCGAATACACCGTAAAATAAATGCGTCTGGTAAATTCGTGCCGGGGACTTATCGTCCTCGCCGCGTGTCTCTCGGGAGTATAAGAAAAAAGGGCGCAAAAAACCGTAAAGAGCACGAGGACGAAGCGGCGTGGAACTAAAATGTAGTCGATGTATTCACCCGCCGCTCGTATTCCGCCCCATACGTACACACCAATCCTTTTTACATGTATAAAGTATGAAATGTGAGCGTAAAACATGTACGAGTAGTGCGGGTGTGTGAGTACACTGTCTACGAGCCACCTGAAGAACGCGCGCGGCGAAAAACTCATTACTCCAGGTGCGAGCAAAGAACGTATATGCGCTGGTACGGAAAGTGCCCTATCGATTAGTCGCGAGCCATCAGCGGGCGGCAGGCGGAGGTGAACGCATGAACACCATGAAAACCACGAAAATTGCGCGCTGGGTAAAATGTGAGGAAAGCCACGTCGCATCACACCGCACATTAGTGCGTCCAGAAGAAAAGCGTGGAAATTAATGAGGCATGCGTGTTACATTAGTTCGAATATTTCGGGTTAATTAAGCTAGAAATGCGAAAAGTTTCAGTCCAGACTAATAATACATCGGTAAATTAAACATTCCTAAAATATGTTTTACATGCTTATAAATCATTTATTATTCTAACCGCAATATTAATTCTGTTCTAGACATGTGATGGTCAGGGATAGTGCTTTATTGACAAGCACGAAATTAGATTATTAATTACACATTCGCAGACAAAGTTTATTCAACAATTTCATTTCATTTCAATTTTATCGCTTGAGTTTTACTGGTTATCTTCGATAAACTGCAAAAGTTACAGACAGACGAGTCTCATATCTCTAATGAAGTGCAGAAAATTTCTATCAAAATGATCAAAAATTTTCATTTTTGTTGATTATTAACAGAACTAACCACAAAACACTTATTTTTCAAAGCAATAGAAAAATATTTACAATTTTTTAAAAGAATGGAATGGTTTTTTTGTTTTTTATTTAGTAATGTCGTTTATTTATTTAAATATGATTTGTTTCTTGTTGTTTAATTTTATGCATGTATAATGACAATGAAAATAGCTACTCTGACCTAGGAAATTGTTATTTTCGACCACATTTGCAAGCATTACACTCCGGTCGCCACAATGGCGATATTTTTAGGACGATAGCTTTCGAATTTTCATTAGCTTCGCACCGCTCGTTGCCCGTCGGCGTCGCCGTTATCTATTTGCGCGCGGGACAGCTGAACGCAAGGATATTCGCTGCTTCAGCCGACAATGAAACCAAATCTCGCTCGAAACTTACTACAATGCGTTTAATTAGTTTTGCAATAGTTGCCAGCGGTCAAATCGTCACCTACCATCCAAAATTAATAAACTTGGATGTACTTATGATATTTTTGCTGAATTTAGTGACCCAGTTTATGGAATGTTGCGAGATCGCCGAGCTTTTCGACGTTTTTAAATATTCAAACGATTGCAATGCGGATAGCTGCTTGATTGCATTCGGGCGGTTGTTGGAAGTCATGCGCAAATGTCGGCAGTCAGTATGTACCTGTACGGAGACGGTGGAGGCGGTGGTGGTAGTGAAGGCGGCGGCGTATGTTCGTGGAGCGTACATATACCTACGTGGAGGTGGAAAGCTTGCATACATTACAACAACGAGACGCGCACGGAAGCGTGAAATTGTTTTATAATGGCTGTCACAATAATCTTTTTAAGCAACCAACATTACAATAATATAGATACAAAATTAAAAACAGAAAATAATTGATATTTATTAATTTAAAACGTTAAAAACGAATTATAAACTTTTTAATTGACGTAAAATATAGACTGAAAAGCAAAATAATTTTATTTTATTATTTATTAATAAAATTACATTATTTTTTTGAATAAATGAATAAAATTGAATAGTTTGCGTCTAGATACTGTAGGTGTATTATATGTAAATGTGTACGTTGTAGGGTAGGTTGGCAGTGGCGCCGCCGCCGGTGCGGTGGTCAGGTGACGGCGCGGCGTCGAACGCGCACGCAGTTCGGCGGCGGCTGGTGGACGGAAATAAACGCACCGCCGCGGAGAGCGCGCGCGTGTGTCCCGACCGCTGGGCTCGACGACGACCACGACGGCGACGACGGCGTCGCGACGCCCGACGCCAGTGCGGTGCGCGATGTCCTAGTAGTGTGTAGTCTCGCGACGCGACGCGCCTCGTTTTACACGCGCGCATCAAGAAAACGAGAAATTTACTCGAACTTTTAAACATCGCAACATTTCTGACCAAACAACAAAACAAAAACGTTCATTATTTAATGTAACCCTCTTAGTTTAGACCCGTAGTTTCCCAAACGAGAAGAAAGTAATTTCAAAAATTGAAAACAAAGGAATATTATTAATTGAGTAAGTAATTTGTATGTGGATGTGTAATCATATTATTTGCGGCTGGTTGTTTGTTTGTTTTTCAAGTTTTCTTGAAGGTGAGACTTGCGCGACTATATTAGCACAATGTCGCAATTGGAATTTGTGCGATTCGTGCGAGTCGTTTGTACGTACTCGCGAAACGCTCATCAAGCGCACTCTCTCGTTAATTTTACTTTTTGGCAAACGCGCAGGTGGTTTATCCGCCGATTATTATAGCAGGCTCCCCGTTTTTATTAAAAATAGTTGTGCGCCACACTCAAGGAAACCTTTGCTGAGATCAAAGCCTTGGAAATTTGCAAAAAAATTAACAAACACAATAAAAACCCACAAAAAAATAATACAATAACAACAAAAAACATATCGACTGCTTTATTTTCTTTTGAGGAGTACCTACCTATTGAAGTCGGGTATGCTTGAAGAGAAGAATTTTTCATTTTTCATTCATTGCTTTCAGCGGAAAGTCAGTTTTTCGTCTCGCCGAGCGGAAAAACGCCGGTGAAGAGTACGAAACACGGGTGACACACGCGATACAAACGTCAGGCGTGCATTTTTCACAATTTTCCGATTTCACACAAGCGAAAATCAAAAGAAAATTCGGAACAGCTGGAAACTTGTGTGAAACTGATTGAATCTAGACTTTAAAAGTACCGTAAAATAAATAAATTCGAAAAACACATAAAAATCGAATGTGTTTGATGTTACATTTCCAGCTAATGCATATTTGAGTACAAAAACCGTACAAAAACAAAAAGCACTTTCCTAATTTAATAAAATTATTAAGATGATTAGATAATTACCACGAATAAATTTAATTCGAGCATACAAAGTTTATATTACTCACACGTATAAATTATCATTTTATAAATTTAGTTCACCTTTCTCGTAAGTATATAAATTCAACGCGTCGACGCTCGAAAATTTCATAGATTCGCGGTAATCCCCACAGATTTCTGAAGGTACAAAAATATTGAAAGGGAAACGCGTTGTTACTCCTCACTCTTCGTGCGCCTGATCCTACACATCGTGAAAATCTGAATGTATTCGTGAGCGAAAATCTAATCTCGTCCCAGCGGCTCCTCTCGTTTCAGTCACGTATCGCGTTTTACAATTTTCTAATAAAACTTAAACGAGCGCCGAACGAACCTGACACGCCAAAACGAACACAGCGAACAAACCGACGTCGGAAAGCATTAGAGAAGCAAAGATTTAAGGTTAGGTAATGTATATCTTAGCGATTGTTGTGCGTTCATACCGGGGCATGAGTTTATGATGCAAAGAATTCAAAACTCAAGACTTATTTACAATTACAAAAGGTTTGAAATGCGTGCAGCGGGCGCAAAGCAAACATGAATAACAAAAGAAAGCAGAAAGGTTAACAAAAGCAAGAAAAAAGTGGATTTAATGAGTGTATAAAAAGATAATAGCCTTAAAGCATATTTATATAGGTTAGGAAATGTATAGAGGTAATGTTGGTTGCATATATTATACATAATTATAATGTTTCCTTATTACAGGAAATAGGAAAATCAAATATGCAAAGAGTAAAGAATCGAACAATATTCAAACTTCAATACACATCGGTTGAAAATATGTATTGATGTTAACGTGCACGCGGTAATAAAACGTGCGACAAAAGCTAATAAGTGGTATTTAAACTGCGTTAACGTATTTTTTACGCACGAATCGAATTAAACCGAGAGGAAACAAATAAAACGCTGTGCGATTACCATCATATTTTAATGATCATCAATAATTGATTTAATATTTACGTCGCTAATGACTGCGTGCGCTTTGAATATTTAAAAAGCATCAAATTGCTCGCTTCGACCCAGCGATCCAAATACATAAACAATAAGACAAATTTCATATTATACAATAAATTTATAATCCAGCGCAGTATGTTGTTATGTGGTAGAATACTGCACTTTATAACCTATAAAATTGGTTTGTAAAAGTGCTCAACTTTATTCTTTTGTACTTTTTTGTTTCAGTTTTATTGCTCACGCAAACATAAAACTGCTAAACTCTGAAAGTGCTTCTAAAACCGCTGAAAATGCAGGACTCATCTTTTTAAATATACAATGTGTTTGAAGTTAAACAAAAAATATATAATATAATAAAAAATGTTTGTAAATTTAATAATAATTTCGGGCATTTAGACGAAACAAAAAATGCTTGGCGTTTAATAAAAGTTAGAATATTAAAAAAAACTTTACTCTCCATGACCCGAGGGTAAACGTCTAGTCAGGTCGTTTCTAATAAATTCGCAAGACACAAAGAAGCGCAAATGTTTCGTGTCTAAGGACGATTATGATGTGTACGTATTTCCAGCGGTAAATTCACGACAAACCAAAAATATGCTCCGTCATTTCGTTGTTTTTTTTTTCTGTTTGGATGTTTTGTAATTTTCACTCTGTGTCCTTTGTGTGTATAATTTCTATAGATGGCGCTGATGGCAAACATGTTGTTTTGGAACTGCCGCGGATAATATTGAACAACAGATGGTTGGAAACAAATGCTGCGCGTGGTTCCCAGCTAATCCCATTGAGCAAAGTTTCCAGGGTGAATCTAAAGCTGCGGCGGACAGGAAAAACAGAACAACGTAAATATTTTGGCCCGCGACCGCACGAAATGGCAAAATGGCAAAGCGCAAAGGCCAAAACGTTGCAACACACCCAATTGCTCTTTTGTAAAACTTTCCCTACAAGGAAACAAACGAACAAAACAACTCGAACTAAACGACGGAATTCAATTAACTACAAAACTAGTTTTGTTTTGATGCGGTAATTTTGACAGTTGACATTTGCTAGATATAATCTAAATTTAGTTTTTGTTTGTATCCATATGAATAATTAATGTAGGAATTTTCTATTTGCTTCCAACTAATACAATCGTTTAATTAACTGGGTAAACGCGAGTGCGATTTTTTTTTGCATATCCAACGCCATTATTATCGGCTTCTCGGGCCCGGCGTGCACAATGGCGTGCGCAAAATATCAACTGCCTTAATTAGTTTTTCATTTGCATAGCCAGCCGGCCGTATGATGGCGCGTTGCGGTTTGTTGCCGCCGCTTTTTTTTTAAACGCGCAACACGTGTGCGTGGCGCAATGCGTGACCGTTTGAACTTTAACACGTTGCTTCGACACCCCCTTCGAATGTTCGCGGCCCCACAACGCTTGTCGCTTAACGAAAATTGCTGTTTTCATTCAGCGCTACTCCATTTCGAATGTAGATCGCGCAAACAACACACATTACTACTCTTTATTACCTAGGCAACACACACTACATCGAATTACTGCAAACAAACACACAAACCGGAATTGTTTCTATTTTTTAACCTTTGCGCGATGATTCAATGATGCGTATTTTTATCTTTTACTGTGTTATTAATAATAAACCATTACCTAATGACTCTATTTTATATCGCGAGTAGTGGCGCGAGTAGGGAAACGTGACGCAGATTTATTAACGCAACTGCGGCGGTCGAGGCTTAAGAAAAAACGCGAAAAATCGGATTTATTAACTGCGGTTGCTCAAGTGAGCTAAAAGTAAATCATGATCTAACGAGCCAAGCGCAACAAGCTGAAGCGAAATGAACGACATCGAAACATTAAACGCGCATTAATTCGCGCTCGATTTGTAAATATTCTCGTACTACGACGACTTGTCGCAGCGAGAACGCGTTGTTTTCGTGATAATATGCTCGTAAATTACGCTTAACGATCAAACAACGCGAGTGTTTACCAGATTTATCGAGGCGACTGTGAATTGTATCCAAAAGCGCAAAAACCTGAAACAGGTGCAATACACTTTGTTTCTATGGCAATTCAGTGAAAAATCTGTCAAAACATGTCAAAGCTGTCAAACACACGTCGAAAAACTAAACATGCGGCCCGGTCAAATTGATGTAATGTGTTTAATCCAGAAATAATTAAGCCGATTATTCAATCTGCATTATATGCATGATGAGCTTATTGTGCATACAGTGTGGTCGAGTGGTCAAGTGCACCACAACAAACGTGGGCGTAAGATTTAATTTGGGTCAGCGAGCGGGCTGCGCGTAATTAGCGTCTCGGTGCCAAGTGCCGCGACAAAGCATACGCAAAGCCGGAGAGCTTTTCAGACGTTAGCGAATAAAAAGCACAAAAACAAGTAAGCAGTAGAATAAAAGAAAATCTCATGCAACAGAAAACAAAAAAACACTTCTAAGACTACCCAACGAAGTGAATACGTAAAGGAAACTTCACTTCACTCATTGTGTTTTTTGTTTCTTTTGTACCGTTTTTTTTTTTCCGCAGACGATTCCTGAGGTTTCGTTACGTTGTGCGATTCTTATCACGACCACATCAAATGAGAATACGATTGTTCTTTTGTTTTCTCTTATCGTGTTGTTTATTGCTTTGCTAATGGCTTGCTTTTCGTGTGGACAAGGTTGAACACACAAAGATGTGTCAAATGGCACTTGACATTTTGACTGTTGACATTCAGGATTGAAAAAAAAAATTGTTAGTTTAGCGTGTATTTAGTAAAGTAATATCCTGGGACCTGGAATAGAGGCTTGGTGCGCTCCGCAGGGCTCGTTGAATGCGTTAATTAACGAATGGAAGTTTTAGTTTAATGAATCGATCAACCTTTATTAATGTACGCCGCACGGTCCAGCAGCGATCCCATTCTGCATGCGCATGCAACCCAACTCACACCGATGTCAGAGCGTCAATATTGCCGCAGTTGCATGCAGTGTGTTGCAATCTGTGCGGCGTAAACACTAAACGGAAATCGGGAATATTGGTTATTAAGTTGGTGCCTGGCCTTGGGCGACCCTTTTGCGTTTGCTGCAGGCAATTAGTGTCATGCTCAGTGAAATACAAATTTGCCTGTTTTCCATTTAGTGCATATGCATTAGTGTCAATTTGGTTGCCTAGCTCCTGAATGACCATCAACTGATTGGCGATTTTTTCGTGGAATCATCGAAATGCTTTTTAATCGGTTTAACAAACATCAAACGGCGTTTGATGTTCACTTTGTTATTTGAAATAAACAGAAAAAAATGTGGATTTAAAAATGTTGTGCCTATCTACTTAGGAATTAAACTTGTTGTCTTTTTTCATTAAAATCCGCGTTCGACTTTACATAGTTAATTAACTCGGGAGTCCCGAGGCGTTCGTAATTGGTTACGAATTACTGCGCCCCTTCTCCGCCGACCATCCGCTCGTCTTCGCCGCCTCCCAGACTACTACTCCGCACGTCTACTGCTTTTTCGCAATCCCAGCGCGTCGCGCTCCAGCGTCTTCAGCGTTTGCCGTCTTTCCATTAGCATTTAGGTTTAGGCCATTAGAGATTGCGCGAGCACGCAATTACGTCTGAACGCTGAAGTCGAACATCTTCGCCGACAAAGTGCGCAAAAGCGCCGCGATTCAAACTAAAACTGTAAAGAGTCCTCACAGGACAACAAAAAACATATATTTTTTTAAAAACTCTTCTAGACAAAAGACAGACATACAAAATTACAACCTAAAAAATGTCTATAACCCTTTATTTATGTTTTACTTGGAATTAATTTATTGAAACACATTGTATGTGTGTTTATCTCCTAATTGCAATAGTTACCACAGTCTAATATGATCTATAAGATTTCCTGTGAATACATTGAAGTGATTCATGATTTTCGACGTGTTTGTTGATTCCGCAATGTAGACTAAATGGATTGGTAGGATTTGAGATTGGGTGTTGTTTGAGTCGGTGAAGTCTGCAAAGTCAGTGATTCGTTAAAAGGAGATTTCAAACTACGCTGAACGCGCGACCCGCTCAACGCTTACAATTAATTCGCAATCTTTCACTTGAGAAGACTGGAAACTCCAAGATTATTCTAAGTTATTAAAAAATCAATCTTTATGAAATTACAATTTGTCACTTTGAGATTTTTAAATCTACGAATGAAAATGTAATTTGTTCCCGGTGAATGAAAATGGAAGCTTTCAGCGTGTGTTTGCTTGTTGCTTCCATTGTTCAAGTCGAAAACCCGGAAGGGTTCGAGGAAACTGCATCCTGGCAACAGAATTGCTCTGCGATTGTATGGGTGCAACAGAAGTTACAAACTACGACCTGGATGGCATTGTACCCGCATTCTCTTTGAAAATAATCCGATTTTAAAGAATCTAATTGAAAGGAAAGACAATATAACAGTTGAATTCAATTGATTCGTTTAATAGGTTATACTATCTGTGCAATTACTGCCATCTACAAGCTAGTTATGCAGGTATATGAATAGCGTTCATAAATTGGATATTCAGCTCGTTAGTGAAGTCAAGAGCGATGCAGATTATAATTAAAACAACATTAGCGTTCATTTCGCATACCCGCCGGAGTCGACGCCGAAATATAACAAACACTCTGTCTGTGAGAGTTCGTACCGACAATTTCACATTTGCTATTCGTTGGGAATAAACAGGTGAACCGGTCGGTTGTTGGTTAGTCGCGGCGAATCGGAAGCGCGATTTATCGACCGCCGCCTGGTATCCAGCTCTACCTCGCCGCTGCCGCCACCGCCACCGCGCACTTTGTGCTTCTCTCTACATTACCGCCTCATTGTTTATTTTATTGTTTCGTATTATTCCTTGCAAGCGCCGCAACATGACATAATACATAACCTATAAAGCGCTCCCGACTAATGGCTGCGCGTTTGCATTGAACGGACGGAGATCGAAGTGCCAGTACTTGAGTTTTAGCAAAAATGTTCCGTTTCATGCGGCGTGCAACACGTTATTGCGTGCCGCGCCGAATGTCGAAACAAAAGAACTAATGTAATTAACAGGGTGCACGTTAATGTGCGTTCTACCGTCTTCGAACAACAAATGATTATTGCTTTCCAATATCACAACGAGTTTGGATCAATTGCACGCGATAGTATTTTATTAATTCAAAAATTCACTTTGCTAATGGTAAAAAATGGTATATTAAATAACGCCATCTATTGGCATGGGAATAATTTAATGCTAAAATTAGTTTAGGGACTGCAACATATCCACAGCAATTAACGAGCGATTAGTCAGATTGTCTTGTCATGTTTGGCTCGTTAGTTTGCTCGTGTTTGACTATTCGCTTCTTAATTGTGTAATATGTTTGCTGCCGACGATTGACATCATTTTTTACGAGTCG
Organism: Dalotia coriaria; assembly: GCF_025399875.1. Taxonomy (NCBI): domain Eukaryota; kingdom Metazoa; phylum Arthropoda; class Insecta; order Coleoptera; family Staphylinidae; genus Dalotia; species Dalotia coriaria. Next base: position 11,451,524 of record NW_027045445.1, read on the forward strand.
AAAACGCATAAAAACGCTCATCAACACATTTCACCTATGTTTGTATGTTTGGTTGCATATATATAAATAAATCCTACGTTATTCTATTCTAGTCGTTTAAATTGTTTAAATTTTTTTTATTTAAGTTGATTAATTTCGTTTTTCTGTTTAATTTCTAGGTGTTTAGTTAGTTAAGCCCCGCCCCGTTCAGCAGACAGCGACTTAAAGTTTGTTTCGTGTTCGTGCGATGTCGCATGCCGTCGCGAGTTAAGATGCCATCACCGACGTGCGTGCGACGCAAATGCGGATGACGCGCCAACGACCCGGTGCGCGACGACGACGTGCTTGTTCGCGATGTGTGCGCGCGAGGGAGCATGTATGTAATATTCCCGGCAGATGAAGTAGTTTATCTGTCATACGGTCGCCTGATCTACATCCCGACGGTCGCCGACGACGACACCGACCGCCCCCACGCCGATAACGGCATTCCGCACGAGATCCAGCAGCAGGTCGAGCAAGCGGTGCAAGAACGACGCCAGCGCCAGTGCAGTGAAGGCTCCGCCCCGCTCACGCCCACTTCCACACCCACTCCGACCTCAAACACGCCCACACCACCAAAAGCGCCCGAACGCACTAAACGCAATTCAAACGCGTCGAGTATTAACAAAAAGAAACCGAACGGTAATCTAGTTCCGCCGCCAGCGACCACACTTAGTCCTCTGAAGAAGTCGGCTACTTCGGTGAGTCTGCAAACTGCGGCCGCTACCAATCAGAACTCTCCGAAGGCGGTTAAGATAGCAGCAGCATCGCGTGATAAACGCCTCTCGTATTCGGACTTCCTTCCTGTGCACAAGTGCCTGAAACCGCAAAATCTTCAGATAAATCCCGCCTCTAACTCCACCTTTGGGTCCACCTCTTTGTTGGGCGTACCCAAATCGCCATCGCCCTTCGTCGCACGGAAACCGCTCGATTTTGACGAGCTTTTTGACCGACCAGAGCCGGTTTCTTTATCGCCAACTTCCGAAGAGTACGAGTCGCGGCTGAGGTCGCAAACGCCAGGTGAACGTACAAACGATGCACTAATTTTGGGTCTTGCGGTGGAACTAACCTATATTTAGCCCTAACAAATGCAGCTACTATCTGTACAGACTACAGCTGGAGCTCTGCGTTTACGTGATACTAATACCAATTTATGTTTAATGCTAACGTTGGGAGCGTTTTACAATGGACAATTCACGCAAAGTGCTATTTTAAGAAATCTGTAGTACTGGCGCGTGGGGAGATAAACTAACTTAGCCGGTTCGGAGCGCGGGCTAATTTTAACAACTAATACCTGCCATACGCACGGAATATATTACAGACGAAAAGAAAACACTTGAGAAAAAATTAACCACTTAAAAATTTACAATAAACAGATTTTGATTAATATTCAAAGCGCTTCAATAACACTTTGTTTATATGTTGAGGCATTCAAATTGGGAATGTAAATAATACTTTTGTGCTTTGCACCCATCGTTACACATTACATGCATTTTGCATTACACAACATCAAAATATTTTGAAACGTCGAGATTTTCCTGACATTTTCCACTTCGTTGTCGCGTAAACGCGTTTATATGATATTTACAATTATTGAGATGTTTCGCAGTTGAAACGTATAAACTCAGAGTGAATATACGCGAATATATGTTGCGTCTGAAAATATACACAACTCAAACTTTGCTTACAATGTGTTTAAGCATAAAAATAAATTAAAAATCAAATATTGAAGACTCCGACATAAATTATAGGCAACTTAACATGCTGTACATTTACAACGTTTTGTATTAAAATAACAAACACATACCTATTATCGAATATTGAATTGTAATTCAATGCAATGAACGGATGTTATTCTAAATGTCGTTCGTTTTGATTCCGCGAATCCATTCTGTGAATCGTTTGTGCTATGCATTCACCCTTTAGTTCATGCAAATGTAAACCACTGTAGTAATCAGATTTTGCATTTATTGTCCATAGAAACACTCGATAAAATGTGCAACATTCAATTTTATGCGCCAAGTGCGAAAATCCATCTGTACACGCGCTCATCGTGGAAATTAATAGCAAATCGCCAAAGTCGTAAAGCGTGCGTAAACACACATAAAACGCAGAGATTTAACACGTTTCGAATCTGTTCGCGAATGTCATTCGCTATATTCACAGCAATTCACAAGCGCGACTCAATTGTTTTGCTGAAATCCTTGAAATGACAGAATAAACAAATCGTAAACAAGTCTTAACCAAACGTTGAACGCATAAAACTAACAACTGGTTGAAATTTACATAAAAATCGAGTATCTGCTTGAATTAACTGTGTTGATCATATATTTTTCCTGATTATTTGTTGTGTTGTTATTATTTGTATGTTTGATTGCTGATTGGGTTGCCTAACAAGCAGATACTAATGTAATATATTTGTGTATTTAATTTAGTGTTTGTTTTGTTTGTAGAGAAATCCCCAACGAAAAAGAAAGCTTTCTTCCTGCCAAAGCTACCGACCAAACAACCTCCCGAACCACCACGGTTAAAAAGATCCACGGAATTTGGTATTTCTGTGCGGCGCCGTCAGCAAGAAGCGCACTATCCAGCAGAGGGCGTTGCGGGGGCGCCGCCCGCGACGGCAACGGCGGTTAAAATGGCCGCCTCCGCCGTCCATGATGCGGCGACGCTGCGGGAACTCTCGCATCCTGGCTACAACGAGCCGCTCAAGGGACACAACGCCGTCACATTCAAATTGATTCGCACCGGTAAGCAAAGCCTAAATCATTTAAATCAACTGAAAGCTTGCACTACTTGAAAGCAGCGAATATAAAAGCGCTTTTCTACATGCCAGCCAAATGCCACATCGTAAAACTTTCACGTTGAAACGTTAAAAGCGAAATTAATTGCAAAACCTCATCGATTTACTGTCTGTACGCTGTAAACTATGCAAGGTAAACAACATCCAAGTTGAAACTATATGAACAACTCAACTATGGGCAGCTATGAACTTCCACATTCATTTCAAATATACGCTACACACACAAACAACACATCGCGTGCATAATGCAAACATGAAATTGCAATTATAAGCATTGCTAGATGGTATTTTCGAATTATATGCCCCCGTGATGGTTATTACCATTGTGATCGATTACTCAACGTTTGCATTTAGCCATGAAATTGAATCAGGACTTGTGATTGAACGGATAGTAATTTGGCCCTAGACCGGATACCGGATATTCGACCATCTTCTCGTTTGACTAACCGGAGATACTAATTAGTCTATGTTTTATCTTTTGTGTCAAAAATTTAATAATTATGGTGGAGATCTTCTTGTATTACCTATGAATATTAAACAATTTGATTTTATTAGTTCTTCCATGTTTGAGATAGAAAACACCCCGTATCTACGGTGAAAATAATGTAATTAGCGGTTTCTTATCGAGATGTGATAACTGAAGAGACCCTCTATACTATACAAACAAGTTACACGCTCTAAATCATTAGCAAATACTCTGAAACGCTCTAAAATGTTCTATTTAAACTAATTAATACAACTACATTCTAAATTGACCAGTGTATCCACCAAAATATAATGTTTAAACTGACTGTAAGTTGTAACTTATAAATTAAAAAAAAATCGTAAAATCTGTTAGCAAGCGCATAACTCAACAACGCCTAGACCAATTTGGCCAATTCTTTTTTAAGTGTTTGTTAAAGTCCAAGGATGGTTTTTACGGCACGAAAAATTCGAATAATTGCCGGGAAAACCCTAAAGACAGCATTTTTCTATAGGATAAAAGTTGACATTGAGATTCAATCGTAATTATAGTTAAATAGTTGAATCCGAGATGGCACGCTGAAGTGCATTAGAGCAATTCTTTATAAAATTAATTTCTTTAAAATAAAATTGTGAATCTTATTGATAGAATTAACCCATACTATGTCTATAACAAGAGAATAAAAGCAAATTACATTTTTATTTAACACTATCGGGACGAAGTCGCGGGCAGAAACTAGTAAATTAATACAATTACATTCTATGATCGGCGCCTCCACCAAAATATTTTGTTGTGATTTGTAATAGAAAATTGAATATAACCGTGTAGAGGTTTGTTGTCGATTATTTTTTTATGTCTAATAAATATTTCTCGACCAAAACTCTACCACTTGTGTGGTATATATGGCGCCACTGTCTGCTTGAGCCCTTGTGATTTGTTAAATGCGACGTGCGTCAATATTTGCACACCCAACGGATGAGTAAATATTTACCGAAATCGCTGGCTTGACCAAATGAAGGCGCACTTGGGGTGCACGAATTAGGTACCGGAAGAATAGACGACACCGGAGGAGGTAAACTAGATGGCGGCTTAATGTCCTTAATGGACATTTCAAGTTGATGATGTTTGATTTCAACTTGACCTTAAAATGCTTGCTTTCAAACTCAGAAAAGAAGAAAGAAAACTTGTAATTACACCGATAAATGTATACAATTTATCAGTTTTTGTCCACTAAGTGGTCTGGAATGAGATTGGTTTTCGATGACGACGCGACCCGCTCGGAAAAGCGCTTTTTAAGTGATGATCTTGGCGCGAGTAACACACTTATCTGTGACCAGGCTGAAAAGTAGCTCTCGCGTTGGCACTGGGCTGAATGCCAAGCGTGTTCCCATCGGGATGACGAAAGAGCACACTTTGCCAGTGACCTAGCCCACAACGCGGGAAAACATGAAATACGGTACAAGAAAAAAAAATACGCACGCAAGCAAAAAATTCTCAGTGTCAATGAAGCAGTAAAGCTTCCGAAACGCGTTTTGCAAACACACTGTATTGCAGCAGAGTTAAAATCTAATAAAACGGTAAAATTACTAATATCCACGCTGTGTGAATGGATGTATGGGATGTGTTTCTCCGTTTCGTCCTGTAATTTCTCATCCTTCGGATTGCGGGACGCGGTGAGTGGTTATTTATTTCGGCGTCGCCTCGTGTTCACAGCGCCGTTTTTATAGATAGAAATCGAATGGATATAGATAGAACGACGCAGTGATCTTGGCGAATTTAATTTGGCACGACACGCATAATAAACGCACAACTTCACCACGAACGTAAGCACAACAAGGACGGGCGTTTCGTCAACCCGAGCGGTGAAAATTTTTTGCCAATTATGTAGTAATCAGCTGGTTATTCAAGAAACATACTTGGAAGCCAAAACAAATTCGACAAATTTTCCATGCTGTGTAATTACTAAGTAGACATTTATTACGCATTTTTAGCATAGGGGAAATTAGGCAATTGGTTGTAAAAATGTTGTGTCATAAAATTGATAAATCCCCATATGGAGAAAGCACCAATTTTTCGTAATTAATCTCCGCATTTTTGCGAATTGCTTTTGGTGTTATAAGTTACACATGCTTCAGCAATTTTTCATCGTTAATGCGCCATCTATCATTTTGTCCTGACTTCTTACACACTGTAACGGAGTAATATTTTGGTCTAATTCTTCAGAATCACTCCAAACTTTATTTTCTATGATTTTCACGTTTAGAGATTTGAAGCTTAACTAAAAATTGAGCGAAAATACGAAAAATTCCATCAATCTTTATTAACTTTTATAACGTCTAAGAATAAAACTAAATGGGAAACAAAATGTTGTATATTTTTATATAAAATACTTCAAATTTTCTTCCTGATGATTAAAGCATTATAAATATAAGAAATGTGAAAAGATAATGCTGCAAGTCCTTTTTTTTATTGCGGTTTTTGCGAGGGGTATAGAATCTTAAATGAGCTTAGCAAAATAAATGGATTTCTTGTAGGTTTTCTCGTTCGTCGAAGGAAAAGAAGCCTTGTAGAATAAGTAGCCAATAAGTATCGACGCAGTGTAAGTCTTAAAAAGATTTCGCAATTTTTATTTCTCATCAAAAGCAATAATTTGTGTTAGTGCATTAAAATGATGCAATTAATGATTATTATGATTGTTTCCGTAGTTGGAAAATTAGATAAGACACATCTATTTAAACACCGTGTTGCTGTGTTGCTGTGCACTTCCATTATTTGTTCTGTTATCTGAAATATGTCGATTACTCGCAACTAACTGCCAAGCACTCGTTGGTGATTGTGTCAGCTATTTCCGTGTCTGCTGCTTATCGAATTGTAAAAATAATTGCCAATCGAAACGGAATTGAAGCAAACGCAAACGCCGAGTACTCGAGTGATTCTGATTTTAATTAATTAGAATTGAAGCGTAATTGCAATCAATGCAGCAGGTGCTTACGCAAACTTGTGCCGTGTCAGTTGAAGGCCGGAAAATTGAAATGGTAGATGTATGTTTTTTTTCACCCACGGATTGAAAAGGTCACATATGCGAGTATTGTGTGTCGAATAGAATTATTGATAGTGTCGAATAACGGATGAGATTGGAAAAGTGTTATATTTCAACAAATATAGACATATTTCATAAACAAAAGTTGAAATATAAAAAAAATATTGTGTTGAATTTTATACCATATTTCAACGATACGTTTTTTAATCAATTATACTGAAAATCATCTAAAAAAGAAATTAAATTTTTGTTTTCTTCAATTACGTATGCGAGTAAATAATTCAAGCACACCGGAATGCACGAAATGCCGTCATAAAGAATGCAACACGCGGAAAATGAAGAATCCCGGAATCCGGTCGTCGTTCAGTGTGGAAAAATGAAAGCGTAGAATGTGCCAGACAATAGCGGAAGAATGCGGTTCAACGCCGAAAGCAGAACAAATGCGTTAAATAAAAATCGGCCTGCAATCAGCACCAATTGAGTGGCAACCGAATGAACTTCTTCAGTGCTGCCACCTATTGGCATATAATTGCGTCAAAACACTACAAGTTATTCGAAACAGTTCTAAGCTTTTGTTTCTTGGAAGCTAGGAAATCGAAATACAAAGTTTTCTGAAATAATTTACCAGCAACGTTCCACGTGTCGTGTTCCTGATTCTGTGATAACGCGCCGGGTGTTGCGCCAGCGCGCATGAATTATTCACTCGTCGAGAGGGCGCGACAAGAGCTCGCAGAGTCGCAGGCGTGCATAATTTATGCGTGCAGACCCATACATTCAACACACTGTGCCACCCCAAAAATAAACAAAACAAGATACGAATAGCAAACTGTCAGGAAGAAGCCAGCAATGCAGAACGTAAAAATAAAAAGCAAATACGTGAAAATTCAACAGAATCAGCAAAAATATACCTAAAATGAATATAAATGATATTTTAAAGTACTGCCATCTATGGACTGTAAGTTTTGATGGTGTAATTTTGTAGGTTAAATGCTAAGAAATTAACTCGATTCAGAAAAGTTCGGAACTTTTCGATGTCATTTCGGAAAGTTGGCGCGGTGTAACCTTTCAAATTAGATTAGCGCCATGGATGGACGTCCGCCATCGCGAGAAATGAGCGCGTCGAAGAAACTCGCAACTATCAGATTACCCATTGCTTCTTGCCACTTTTGGTTCGTTCCTCCATTTCGCTCGACGTCGGGCGCTTGCATTATTCAAGTTTTGCGCAACTTTTCCTGGTCCATAACCCTCTTCACACCGGAAGGAAACGCAAGCCGAGTTCGACTTCTCGACGTGTGTCGATCTTCGAACAAAATGGCGGACTTCAGGTACACGACTGGCAACTGCAAAACTTAATAAAACTTCATCTTCCGTGATACATCAAAAACATCAAGGGTTATATTATCCGGAAAGCTTTCCTTTTGTGTGAAACTTTTATATGTTATCTTGATTTACCGGATAGTTTCTTAGTTTCTTAGAAATCTGATATTTATCATTCGCGGTAAAAGAATATTAACGAGATAAACCTTCACGTTGGATAACATAAATGCGTACCAAGAATTTTATATTTTTCTGCATACGAAGAACTTGTTATGTATTTTTATTGTGTGTTGCTTAGTTACACAAAGTATCAAATGTATAGCCTTTGATAATCTCGATATTCTAACAATAACATAAACATAAAACGAGCCAATTTAAAATGTAAATTTATATATTTAAAAAAACTTGAAAGCATTTTTCTTCGAAAAATTTAATGAAATTTAATCCTTTCAAAAGCAAATTGCGCAGTACTTACAAAGTACCTAGAGTCCTAGAGTCATGCAGTAAAACGCGTTTTAAGCCAAAACGGGACAACATTCCCGGCGTGTAACCCAACGCTGATGCTGTCGGCGGTGGCGTTGTGGCCGCGTCGCGTCGGGTTGTTATTCCATCGTCACCGCGGAGGCGGCGGTAGTTCATCCCGCCTGGGTGCGCCACGTTCCATGGCGGTGTGTCACGTTTACTTGTTGCGCGGCGAACGATACTGCAAAACCCCTGTCGCTACCACTGCCGCCTCGTTACTTCGCACCCCTACACTGCTCACAATAAAGCACAATACATCCCGACACATACTTAAACGCAACCAACGGTAAATTGCTTTTTGTACATGTGTGTATTGGGTGGTCTGCATTAACCAGCGGAAGCTAACTGTTACTTTTTACTGAATGCCAACAACCAGCTTTGCATTCGACATTCAATCATTGTTTTGATCCTTTTCTACCTCCCTGGTGGGTTTTATGAGTATTTAACGATGGACGTTTTACTTCCGCAATTAACCTGACAATTTACGACTGTTTTCCATAGTTCCAAGTGCTTTTTGTAGTATTTTGCAGAGGTTATGTTGACTGAAAAGATTTTTTGCTTTCTTGCGGCGCGCAAAAGACGGGAAAACAATAAAAACGTTCGATTATGGGTCGTTATGAGCGGCGAGGTTTATAGTTACTTTATGCAATCGATTTTAATGCCTTTGCATTAAAGCAAAACGTCGCTTTGCGGAGATTAATGCGTCGTAAATGCGCCAATTAATTTCACTGTACTTCAGGCATGCAACCAAATAAACACCACAAAATAATGATTTAATTCAATTTATATCATTCGTTGATTCATTTAATTGCGCATTATATAATACCACAATTAAAAGTTAATTAAATGCAATTAATCACGGATTTTCGATAACAATATTCGAAATAATTCGAAACAAAACGATTTTATTGATTGTGCACACAATATGCAGCCAAACCGACTTAATCTGGGTCGTGTATGTTTGGTGTAGGCACTATAGATTTAACACAAAGGGAACATAATCAAATATTGACTTATTTGAATAAAACATTATGATGGAAGGGGTGTGCGAGAGATTGAATAATTACTGTTTGAGGAAGTGTGTATTCAATTTAAAGTTTGCTTCACAATTTGCTGCACAGCTCAAAGACACTGAGAGAGCAGAATGAGGATTGAACAGGGAACGATGTAAATACAAGTTTGCTTTTGGAACATTCAATAAAGCTATAGAAATAAAGGAGTTAAGTGAAAATATGTGTATATGTTAACTATAATATAAAAATGAATCGCAAAATCTGTTGGTAAGCGCATAACTCAACAACGACTAGACCAATTTGGCCAATTATTTATTTTAAATGTTCGTTAAAGTCCAAGGATGGTTTTTACGGCAAGAAATATTTGAATAATTGCCAGGAAAACCCTAAAGGCAGCCCTTTTCGATAAGATAAAAGTTGGCATTGAGATTCAATCATAGTTATAGTTAAATAGTTGAATCCGAGATGGCGTGCTGAAGTGCATTATTAGCAATTCTTTATATAATTAATTTCTTTATAATAAAATTGCGAATCTTATTGATAGAATTAACACATACTATGTCTTGAACTAGGGAGTAAAATTAAATTACATTTTTATTATACACTACCGGGACGAAGTCGCGGGCAAAAGCTACTAGTATTTAATAGTTATTTCATATTTGTACGCTTAACATAGCGTGAAACAAGAGTAATTTGTAGTTTATAATGGTTGACAATGGCAAAATGGCGTCACATGTTACAAACAGTAACTATTCCATTTCTGCACCGAAACAAATCAGACTTTTCTCAACTTTAACTTCACCGCCCCATTACTTTTACATTACATTTTCTCCAGTCTGACAATCATTTTGTTTTGTTTGTATTTTCTGTATTTTTTGTTTGTATACGAAATTTTAGTTTGCACGATCCGTAATTTTTTATTGGGGCTTTACCTCTCACAATTTTTGCGCACGTTTGCGGGATTTTGCACGTTTGCTTTTTTGTGCGTTTTCCACTATAAAGCTTTAAACCACGAGGTTTTCGTCTCGTTGAAAACGTGTATTTTTTATATAAAGGTGGCGGTTGAGCTGGGGGGTGGTTATTATATGCATCGGATGCTCCGACGCTTCGCTAATCCTTTGGAAAAGCACGCCGCGCCGCGAAACGTGCCCGATTCAGGGCGCCGACACAATTAAATATTCCGTTTCGCTTCGCTAGACCCTACTCGCCGCAGATCCGCAACCGCCTGTAACATAAACGTTGCTTTCATCCTTTCATCTCAATTTTCGTTGTGTTTACTTTACACACCTATGCTATCACATATAAAACCCACATAAAACCTTACAAAACAAAACGTAAACCACAAAAATGTCATTAGTTTCGTTTAATTTTTACAGTTTCCGACTTTACCCAACAACTTAGTCAGATGTACGAACAACACGCGGCAGAATTACAACATCTTGTTGCGAATTTCCGCAAGCGTAATGGTGAATTACGAAAGGAAAGGTAGGCAACCCAAACTATCTCATGTAATATTTACAGTTAGTGATTGTGTTTTTTTCTGTTTGTTATTTATGTAGACCGGCTTGTGCCAGTTCAATCTTTCACACTTGGGAGACTCTCCTGCAAGAGGTTGAGATTGATTCGCAGGCGCTCGGTGACATCGCGTCCATCTTGGGTCGTCAAGTGTCTCGGCCCTTGTTGGAAAAGTCATTCTACCGCAAGATTCAATCCCGCAAGGTGTTCACGCATCGCGAGAGCTACGAGACGATCATTGCCAAGACCGAAGAGAAACTTGTCAAAGTGAGTAATACAGTAACAAAGTAAGAAAGTTAACGAAGTAAATAACCTCAACCAATGATTAATTTAATTCTTTATCATTTTACCATGGAAATATTATAATATTGTGCAATTTAAATTGCAGTGTCGGCAGGAATACAAAAACGCATACGTCATGTACTTATCATCTCCGTCGACTGAAACGCTGAGTGGTTATTTTAACAGCCACAACGCTTACGTCCAACAATTGCATGCGACGAATGGAATGCTTGATGAATACGGCAAGGAAACACTACCGCAATTATTACAGGTCAGTAAAATATAAAAATTAATTCTATAATATAAAAATAAATCGCAAAATCTGTTGGTAAGCGCATAACTCAACAACGCCTCGACCAATTTAGCCAATTCTTTTTTTTAAGTGTTTGTTAAAGTCCAAGGATAGTTTTTACGGCAAGAAAAATTTGAATAATTGCCGGGAAAACCCCCCATTGAGATTCAATCATAGTTGTAGTTAAATAGCTGAATCCGAGATGGCGCGCTGAAGTGCATTAATAGCAATTCTTTATATAACTAATTTCTTTAAAATAAAATTGCAAATTTTATTGATAGAATTGACATTTTTATAAATCTCTACCGGGACGACGAAAATATTGCTAAAAATATATAAAAACGCCTTTTAGATTTACTTAAATATATTCTGGCAGAAACATATTTACATTTTATGCACTTAGGTTGTATTTTCTAGTAATTCATCAGTCATACCTCAAAAACTCTTTTCACGAACTCATCTCTCAAAAGAAAAATAAAACTCGCATAAAATATGGCAGCATCTTACAGCGCGGCAGTTGAAGTTGATATTAAACTTGTTTTTTCTTCTTGTAAGTCGTCTTCAGCTGGCATAAAGATTTTCCATGCGGTCGCTTCTGTTCTGATGTTTTTATATCGTCGTGCAGCGCGTTTTTATTTACACGCTCATCTTCATGCAGACTTTTCAATTCAATATTTTACGTTGGCATTTCAACGAGTGCGCCGCGACAAGCGCACGAGTCGTACAAAGACATGAAAAGTTTTATCGGAAGGTGGATCATAAAATAAATTGCAAAACTCATGAAAATCAGCGATGTGATTTACAAGCAGCATGTTCAATACAAATAAGTCTCAAATAAATTAAACATATTTACGAATCATATTATTTAACATCTTGTTTGGATTTATATATTTTTTTATTTTTAAAGTAAATAAATGTTTTTAAGTACAGAAAATCAATTACTTTTAAAAAGAATTTCAGTAGTAGTAAGTTTTTAAAGTCAATTTGTTTAGAAATATATAGGTTTTCAATTTACAAAACAACTTTACAGAGTATTGCATTACGCTACGAAAGGAAATAAAAAGAAAACTTCCTGCATCGGACCGAAAGCAATATGATCACTCCGTGAGCGTTTAGTTTGCTCATTTCCGCCAGGCGCGGATGTTAAATTACTTGCCAGATGAAAATACTAGATAAATATCATCAATGTAAGATAATTTAATTTTCACTGCAAAATTACTTCTTTAATCTAATTTTTAAACAATTTCATTTCAATTTCACAAATTATTCGTTTTTTTTTACTTCCAATTTTAAAACGTGGTACTTTAAACACGAACGGCCCAAGTTGTGGCTAAAGTACTTTAGTAACGAGCTTTAGTCACGGGGTAGAGCTTGCGCCTGCGCATTTGCCTTCGGAGCAGCACAACACCATATGAAATTTCATTCGTCGTCAGTAAGTGTCCGGCGCGGGACACGGCATTTACAACCTTTCATTTCTCGGTAGTGTGCGAGCGAATTTCAAACATTTACAATACAAAAGTTTAAATAGAAATACCCTAACGTAGAAATAGAGTAGAAGTAAACAAAATAGCGTAAGCATCACGTGGCTAAACGTTGTTAAACACGACAAAAACTCCTGTTTAGCCACTTGTTACTTAATATGCTATTATTCCCCCATTTACGTTCTATGCCATACCCAAAATATCAGGTTTGTAGTCTGTACTCAGGTTGGACATTATTGATGATCTTGTTTACTTTCGCCTTTTTTGGCTCCGAGCGCAATTAATAAATACATCACGCATCCTGATCGGCAAACACATAAAAAACAAAACGACATATGAACGAGTGCTTCTACATTATATCCACATCAGTTGTGAACCGACGTTTTTACTATAGCGATAATCGCTCGTTTATAACCGACGAGTGGCGGCCATATTTGATTAGTGTTGACGCACACTACACGTCTACACATCGTAATCCGCTCGTGGGAAACTGTACAACTTGCAGAGTGAAAAACTTGAGCTAGGCATTAACATCGTTATTCACTTGTTGCTTGTTTGTAATCGCACCCATTGTTACAGTTGAAGAAACTTTTAGAGCAATGCTAACAAGAAATTGGTTATTCTCGTAAATCGTCTATTATCTACTTAGGATATCGTTTTTCTTCCATGTAGACAACTTGTGGACTATCTAAATGTTTGTAATAAAAACTTTGTTTAAATGCAGTAAAATTATCTTAGTGAATTTAGAGCCGATTAGGGAATGAAACTACCAGCGATAAATAACACTTTTGCTAGTTTTGGCATTAATGCCGTCTAGACAGCAATGCCCGACGAAAGCAGCAAGGATAACGCGATTAACGCTCTACGCAGTTAGCTGCGAGTGCTTAATCAGCATAAATAAATTTTAATTAGTCTAGAATTACAAATTATACAATAATTTAATATTTATCAATTTAAAATATTTTAAAATATCCAAAGAACATGGTGTTATATGAGAATTTATTTTCGTGACTTGTTAATTTCAATGTTGTTTTTGTTGCTTGTTGTTGTTTGCATATTGGTAATTCGATAATAAGTTCTTCAGCTGTTAGCAAGTTTTCGAACGAGGCTGGAATAAACAAAAACGCCACAGCATGCATGCAAAACCGAAGAGTTTACCCGTTCGTCGGCGAAAATTTAATCTCGCAGCAAGAGACTAATAACATCGCGTTATTACTCACACTTATTAATGCTTTAATGAAAAATAACAAAATAACAAGACGTCTTAAAATGCTAAAACCATTAAAAACACATTAGCTACACAAAATTAATTCAAAACAAGACTAGCTTAAAATTAATTATGTTATTTCACTACAGATGGCGCTAGTTTGACATGTTTTGTTTTAAATACACCGTTTTTAAGGTTATATGAAGTTTGTCGGTGGCCAGCTCTTGTTCTGGTTATTTGCCTTCGTATAATCATAAGTTATTGCGTTTTGGGTGAGTTGACGAAGGGATCCAGCCGAAAAGGACGGCTTGAGCCGACGGCGGCTCAGGATTGCTGTGGCGTTGAGAGTGGCTGCTTAATATTAATTAAGGGACACCCGGGTCGCGCTCCTACATATATACCCTCACCCCTCGACTCTTCAGAGGTGATTTTAGAAGGATATGTAATGCGATAACATACTAGCTTACCAGCACAACATTGTAGGAAATATTAAAAGCTATTATTGGAGGTTAGACAGTTTACTTCACAACAACAATTTTTTTTACTTTGGTTTATCGCTTGTCACCGGTTTTTTATCGCACTCGGTGCGCAGATTAGAATCCTGCAATCCGATTGAGGGTGATTTTGATGGATCGATGATCGGATCGTGTTCGCAGCGACTGATTGATGTTCGCTATGTTGTGCACGTGTGTGACGCTGATGCACTCGGAGCGCCACTCGAAAATTATCTGTCAATCGCGAGCGTCAAAGCATCGAGTGAGCTATCCGCTTGGTGACCAAAGAGAAAACAAAAACGAAACGTCAGCGCCAATTCAATTAAGTTCTTTGACAATTGATGGCGCCACTTACAAACAAAACCAATAAAACACTGCCCGACATAAAAGGAACCGTATACGTGCGTATAAAGATTTAGAATAATATGTATGACATGTAAAGTGGGGAATAGATTATGTGTTAAGTGGGGAAAGTTGTAAAGGTTTTTAATTGCGTTCTATATCCTTGAAAAACGATCTTTTGAGCGTGAAAATATGCACGCTCATACTATATGCGCTCTAGGGTGGTGAAAAGGAATGTTGTAGTCGGGTCGATATCATATTTAGTTCGCTTTCGTGAGCTCGCAACGTCAGCGATGATGATGAATAAATATTTCGCTTCGTGCCTTACATACGCAAATTAAAATTCAACACTGAAGTCAAGGTTATGACACAAGTGCTGCCCTCTAAAGATGACAAGAACAGAAAACACTTGAATGCAACCAACATAGCACAAATACAAACCGCAAACTATTCAAAATTAGTAGATAATAATAAATCTAATTAAATTTCCCGATGCAGTGCACATTTTTATTGTTATTTTAGTGGTGATCCTTGACATTGACTTTTGTGCTGGTTAAGAGTCCTTAAGTGTGCTTTGTATTGCAGGAACTCGAGGAGATCTACACTGATCTGTGTGCGACCCTCACCGAATCCGTGATTCAAGGTGCCGAAGTTGTCGCAGCAAGGGTAAGTTTTTTTTTATTCGGGGGATTTCTTTTGGTAATTAATTGTATAAAAACTTTTAATTGGATAAAAATCTTTAAATCCTGAGCAAACTTGAAATAATTTACAATTCGTAGAGAATTCATAGAATTTCTTATTCCACGGACAATTCCAACTTGTGTAAGTGGGTTATGAGAGCGGAACTTCCGGCAAGAATTGTTCGAGTCCTTGAAACTAGCGTTGAGTGCTTTTCACGCCAAAGATGCAATTTGGGAGCAATTGTCTAGCACTTTGTTACACTTTACAATTATTTCTACACTTTGATTTTTCCTTTATATTTAAACAAAACATGAGATTAAGTTTTTTGCGAATCACGTAACAAGTGTTAAGAATCGCTAAGACTTTTAATGAACTTGCGAGGCGACATCCACGTCGTTCATCGTCGTCAGAAGCAAACAAAAACAAACTTTTCAATTAAACTTACTTTGTTCCGACTGCATCCTTTTTCATCTTAAATTCTACGTCTCTTCATTTCCGCTAATTGCTTGGCGTTAAATATTCTCCAGTAGTCCTGTTCGTCCGAGTCTTTTATAAAGTGTACTTTAACAGGTTTAAAATTAAAAAAGAAGTAAATTAATTTGCGGTGCTTAATTAATGTGATTTTGCTTTAGGCTATGGAACAAAATCGTCGATACGAAGGTTTAATTTCACAATGTAAGGCCGCAAATGGTACAAGCGACTTGGTACATCTTGCAAGAGCCCTTCCTGTACCTCAAGGTCGTGCCCCACCCTTGAAACGTCTCTTTGTACCGCCTCAACCGCCCCCACAGCCACAGGAAGGCGATGGTGAAGATGGACCAATCATTTCGAACGTAATAATTAAAATTTTATTATAAATAATTTGTTTTTGTAAAATAATTACTTCACAGGAAAATATTCCACCTCCATTGAAAGACGAGCTGGTGATAGACCGCCTCTCTGCCGTCCAGGTGCGTCCCTCACATGACGCCCTCCGAAAAGAAGCCGTCGATCTAGACCTCCAAATCAGACAAATCAACGACGCGCTGGAAACGCTCATTCGTCTACAACAACGCTCCGTGGAAGCGCAACTTTTCAACAAGGCCAACGAAATTCAGGAAGACATCAGTATGAAACGATTTGATCTTAGAGTAGCACAACTCCACCTCAGCGCAATTCATGCCCAGGTGAGTAATGTACACATTTTTATTCATAGCGCATCCTATGCCATTTTAAGGATTTAGAGTAGCTTAAAGTTTAAATAGGCGGTACTTAAACTTTAATGAAAATTTATTACCGAGGCCTATAAACGAAAATGTTGAGTAATAGTTGGTACGTGCGCTCGTACTGAATTACCTTACTGAATGTCCTCTTTTCTCATTCTGCGGCGCTTGAGTACTTTAATCACTTTCGTACCCGTTGCGCAATCTACCGGCGTGTAGTGAAAGTCTCTTTTGGTGTTGCTTCCTCTTGTGTCTTTTTTGAGCAATGCGCATCGCATCTTCCCTCGTGCGCATGATGTCCTGGAGGCGGTAGAACGTCGATAATTTTTGACCTACCCCAGGACACTGCGCGCTCTCCATCGTCAGTGCGGCACCCCGCTCGTCGCTCGCCGAACGTCGTTTAACCCACATATTTTCGCTCTCCCGCTCAGCTTTGGCACACTTTTCGCACGCGTTTCCGCATTGTGAGAAAAATTCTTCGTTTTGTGATCGTGAATGTACAAAGTGCTTTAATCCGCCAAGGAAACGTGTCTGTGATTCGATATCAATCGGGTAATTAGTCACAATAAATTAAAGTAACACATTGTGATTAAAACTGTTGAGAACGTTGACATTTGTTAAAGAATTGCAAAGTTTAATCCTGTTAAAACAAAGAGTAATACCAATTTATAATTGTTAATAGAGTACGAAACATATCTAGTTTTTCATATCCGGCTTGTCGTTGACCGCAAGTAATCAATTAATCCTCAATAGCTAATTAAATTAGCTAGATAAAAGTAATTCTCGGCGCGGTTTCGTGTAACTATCAATCGTTAAATGGGGTGGGTGAGTCTCCGCACTCATTTGGTAAGCAAAAACAATTGTTTTCAATGTCAACACACATGTTGTGTACTGTTTGATGTTTAATGTCTCTTCTTTTCTTATAGTAAAATAATAATACAAACAAAAAGACAAAAAGTAAAAAAAAAGTTAGCATATAAAAAGATCGTGTTACACGTTGCGAGCGTATTCAATTTCTCCCTCGCGTGACGTCAGTAGGTTCTTCGCCCTTTTCTTCACAACGCCACGCACGTAATCTATCAAAATGTATCGAGTAATCGTTAAAAAGAAGGTATGCAACCGAACTGACAATTTCCACCTACTCAACAACAAACCAACCTCCATTAGCGCGCACATGTTCGTCATTAGTCACATTCTGCCTCCCCCTTAATGTACCTTTTTGTGGTTACTATGTGAGTTAGAGCTAGAAATAAAGATAAATTGCGTCGTTACATTAACCGTAATGAAACATTATTGCGTTATTAGTTCGGTATGTGTAGGTAACCTTTTGAGTAATAACACCAAACAGTTGACCTTCAAATAGCGCCCTCTAGTGAGTAGAACATAATATTTTATGTTTCTCTCAAGTTTTTGATTTGATTTATGTTAGATTCTAGATATAAATAGAATACTTTTACAAGGGTAAAATTGATTTTTGTGTTTTTCGCTTAGTTTAACACGAATTTATCTTTTTTCTCTTGTGACGTGAGTTTGTTTTCGTTATCGCAAACTTTGAACGTTCGAGCCATTCGTCTTGATTTCATTCTGTTTTCCCGCAGCTTCCCAGGACGAATATAAATGGAAAAGGCAATTTTCCCTTTTGCACGATCCCTTTGGGAGTGAAAGCAAATCAAATTCGTATCCTGTCATTCTCCGAACGAGTTATCTCAGTTATAACATTCCGAAATCAAAATGAAGCATTGATTAGTTTTTGTGGCTGACGTCGTTGGCAGAAATTTAAATATGTTTTTGGATTTGAATCAATTTTCATTATATTTCTCGTTTTGTGAAACAATTAAACTTTAACGAGCGCAATATTTTCGTTCTATTTCAGGCAACAAAAGCGCGCTTGTTAGTCATTCCATAAATTAATTATGTATATCTCGTTTTTCGCCCTCGCTGTCCGTATCATGAATTTTCAATGACACAATTTTCGATGCTCGCGCGCCTCACATAATTCCACATACACACGACTACTATCGCATTCTAACCCTATTTACTCTGTATTCACATTGGGTCTGAGCATCTATCAACATTATTTCGGCGTTTTGGACTGTTCTATTATTGGTATTGATTTGCCACTTCCAATTCCAATTTACATTTCACCCAACAATTTCCCCGAACGTCCGGCGGTGCGGTCTATGAGGATTTTGTGGATTACAACTCGGGAAGGGACGAATTAATGTCGTGTCCGATTGAGGTGACAGGCGCCTCCACCAATAATCCAACATAAATTTATTGGTGGCAGCTAAATTTAGAATTTTTGACAATTTTGACATGTAGCTGAATGTAAACATACTGTATGTTTTTGAAACTAGCGCAGACGTGATTTGCAAATCCGAATATCTATTGTGCGGTTTAGTGATTGTCATTTGCATGCAATGTTGACGCTGTTGTCCTATTTTCAAGTCTAAAAATATCCCTGGAAACCGCAAGCGAATTAGCAACCCAGTCATCCATCTCTTCACCTGCATATAATCGCATTTGAAACTAACTAAGTGAATTTGATTTTTCTCTCTCTATAAATTCGCGGTCGGCCTGCAGAAAGAGCTCTTCTCGAACAAGTTAGACAACGCGTCAGGTGCGGGAGGCGGCGGTGATTCGGGTCGTGAACGCAAGATGTCCAACGCATCCCAAGGCAGTATGAAAACCAAGTGGTTAAAGGCTTTTAAAAGCCTCAAAACACCACCACCGGAGGCAGACAAGTAAGTTACCGCAAAATATTACTAATAATGCATAAAATTCATTAAATATTGATCATTAATCATTTCTTTTGATCGAATTCTTTAGGTTTATTTAATGATGCGTGTGTTTTATGCCATTAACCACACGAATTTAATTGATTTTGTCTCTTGTTTTTCTCTCACTCTCCACGTACGATTACGTTTTACCGCCAAACATGTCGCCATCTATGTGTTCAAACCTCAACCTCAAACGTCAATAAAGAAAAAACCAAATGTACCACGCTGTATCGACGATCATACAGATGAGGTATGCGCATCCGTTGTTCCGACTAAATAATCTTGTGCAAGCAAATATACCAAGTACCGTAAGATGTAATGAGAGTGCGAGCTCCTCCTCACGCCACCCCTTTCACACCAACAATGACACCACCCACAATAGCTCCGCCCACGCGATGGGACGCGACGCAATATCGATTGTTCTCGTTTTGTTGACGCTTTCATGTTGTCCCTCACACTCTCTTTCAATCTACTCTATTCAATTCTATTCTATAACTATGTGATTTTCCTATTCTCTGCTCTCTATCTCTCTTGAAACGACAGTGCTAGACAGTCGCTTGCTTGCACCGTGCGGACTTGCAATAACTGTAAACGTGTGGATCGTGTGATCGAGACTTTTTGATGGACTCTACTCTTCTCTGGATTTAGGCAACCAAACATACCTTTCACATCATATGCAGATGTTTGAAACGTGTGTTTGTTACGTTTTAGTCGCTATAGTAACAAATTAGTGACTTGAATAGCGCACAAAATTTACAAATCATACACCGCCATCTTGTTTTCATACAACACTCATCATGTTATTTAAGTTGAGCACGAGAACAATGTTTATTTGTCGCTTCATATATGTGTCGTAATCACAACGTCATTGTCTTACCAACAGCATATTCTAGCATTACGTGTTGATCTTGTACTGATGAGCACACTTGACTATAGTCTCGGCACGTTGTCTCTTTGGCGTACTGTCTGAACTTGTGAACTTGCTAGTGTTGTCGCTAGTGTCGCTAGTGCGAGGCGTGTCCTCCACCGAATGTGGGCATGTAGCTCGTGGGCGTGGCCAACAAAACAACTTACCTCCGAATTTGGAGCAAATTTTAATTTTTGTTTGGAATAAAATAGGAAAAATGGTTCGGCAGCTACCAAAGAACTTCTCAAAGGAGATCCAGATGCGCATAACTTCCAAGAGTACACCTACAAGAAAATCACACCGTGTGATGTCTGCTCACAAGTTTTAAGAGGTTAGACTTTTAAATTTTAAATATTTTTTATTATTAATTTTTTTGGTAATTTTAAAGGTCACACTAAACAAGGGTTAAAGTGTCGTATCTGTAAATTGAACGTGCATCTCGATTGTCAAGACAAAGCTAATAAGTGCACCGCAAAGGCCCGCCTTCTACGAAGACAAAAATCCACCTCCGAGATTGAAACAAAAGCGATTGAACCATCTTCCGTCGAAGAAGAGAGTGAGTTTTTTTCCTTTTAAAACATTTCAATCTCATGATTCAATCTTAAGTTAGCGATGAAAACAATTTTGAACACTTTGTATATAAAACTTAATAGGTTATTTTGATGACACATATTCGGGCATGCCGACAATCAATCGCCAGCTGTCAATACGCGATTCAAGCCGCTCCCCGCAGCCATCGTCGCAACAATTGCCCGCCAACTTTATGCCCAACTCGATAGGTAGACAACACGCGCATCACGGCGACACACATCAATCAAATCTAACCAAACATAATAATCTCAATAATATCCATCATTATCTGCTTTCTAAGTTATGAAAACGTCCGTTTTATTGTTTCGTTGTTGATTTTGTTGTGGTTTGCATCCAATAACCGGAAATCAATGTGTTTGTTGCATCCGCTTGTGCCGCCATTTTGCGAAACAGAAGCGTCCGAGGTGGACCTCATCTATCAGGTGCTCAAGCAGGCCGGCGAGATATCTAGCAACAAGACACCACCACAATCGCAACAGGGTCACCCATCGATGATGCAGCAGGTGGCGGCAAGTAGTGGTGCCACGCCCACCGTCGGCATCCAATTGGAGCGCGGCGCAACGCCATCTTCATCAGGGCAGAATCTTAATAGGTTGGGTTTGCGTCCGCCTAGTGCGGCCCCACGCCAAACTGGCTCAAGCCTGTGCGTCGTTAATCCTGCTCCTTGCTCAACCAGCTCAGGTTTGTCCCTTATCAAACCTTTTAAACAATATTTACTTATGGAGAAACCCCATTTTAATTTTTTAATTTTCTGAAGAAGATTCAAAGCGATAGGAGTAGCATTTTTGAGCGCATGTTTATTCGTGCCTTTCTTTTCAAAACCACGCCCCTTATTCTCTCACTCCCTGATATTTTCCGCCCCGAAAACAACAGAAGGAAATTAAAACTTTTCGAATTTGCTCAAACGAACGCAAAAGTTAACACGAATCATGTAATATATTGACGCTGTCATTTTTAGCTTTCCACAGGGCTTTCTCTTTGCAGTGGGCGTGGCTTTTCAACTGGGCGTGTGACAAAAGCGTGTGTAGTGTTGCTAGTGACTGTGCGCATTACAGAATTTTACTGATTGTGATTGTGGTTGGTTAGATCGTAGGACGTCGCAAGGGCAAGGCCAGTCCGCTGCGGCTCCGCCCACAGGCGCCGAGGGCACGTCGATGCGGCGCAGGATTTTCGCCGGAATGAAAAGTCTCACCGGGTTCGGATCGAGGTCGAGACGCGGATCGCCCGGCCATCGTTCCATCTCTCTGCCCGAAAGTACGCGCCGCCAAACGCTCACACTTTTATTTTTGGTTGATTTTTAAACGAAACACGCCTACAAGTATAAAATAACAACAAAACAATTGATATTAATATCTTGTTTTGTTGTTTTTTGTACTTATGATTTGTTTTGCTGTCATTCTGTCAGTTTAGTGTACATAACCCCCATTATTACACATCTCTTCATGTTCTTTGTACTTTCATGTTCATGTTAATATTGGCTAACGATTTCCCCTGTGTCTGATGCGGATGTCGTTGATGTCTAGCTGTCCCCGCCCCCATTTGATTGGCTTAACTCCACCCAATTTATTTTAATTCGTATGGACCTGCATTTCGATGTCAATTCCGTGATGCCAATCCCAATGTGTATAACTGCTTGCATACCATTTATATATCTACTCGTCATTTCATGTCTTTCGTTTGTCATTTGTTTTTGATTTTTGGCAACGCTGCGAATATAACTGCTGACATCTACACACGCGTGTATAAACATAACCAAGTAAATTGGCTTCCATCATCGTAGCGTTTTGGAGTAGTTTTTGAACAGTATTCTCGATTGCTCCTTTGAAAACCAAGCCAAACCTATTTTTGAGTGGATTTTTTAAAATATCTTTTGTGTTTTTGATATTTTTTGTTCTCCTGATACAAAAAATGGATACCAAACATCAGAGAGATGGAGCGAAAGTCATTTTTATTTATTTGACATTTTGACTCTTTTTGACATTTTTGATTATATTTTGACAGTTGTTTCACTAACGCGTGGTTTGCAGTGGCTTTCTCTGACCAACCAAAAGCAGCCAATCAAAAAATGACCCAATTTCTTGTTATTTGCGACGTTTAGAGAGGAAATCGACGGACGCGTCAGGCACACGACCATTCGGCCAGCCGCTCATCCTCAGTCCCGAGTGCGAGAATGGCAACGGTGTGACCACAGGCGGCGGAGGTGGTAGTGGTGGAGCAACAGGGGGCAGCGATAGTGAAACTTTCCTGACGCCGCCCTCAACGCCCACCACACATCCGCCTCCGTCGCCGTCGCCCTCTAAGGGGGCACGTGCCACGCCCACCAAAAAGCAGTCGGCCGCCAGCAGCGCCAACGGTGCCAGCAAGTCCAACAAAAAACACTGAAGCTCAATTATTCTCTCGATAAACTTTCCAACGAACAAAGCAAAGAATTAAGCCACACTGTATTGCTCCGTGTAATCAACGAAAGCGTTTGTTTGTTCCTCATTTTACCTATACGTTTATTCGTTTTTAATTTTCGTTTCACGTTATTTACCTACTTGTACGAGTACCGTTTATAATTTGTTGTTAATCGATGATTGTTGTTATATATATGATGAAGGGAAATATACCTATAAAGTTACTCTTAGTTTCACATTTGACAACATCCAGCTGTCAAATAACAATATTCAAGGTTATATTTTTATATTTTTGAATTTTTTTATACTATTTTGTTTATTTTAACGCGCATATCAAGCGAAAAGTTTTAATGGCCGTAAAACCTAGTATCCTCCACCGAGCACAACTCACGCAACCCTTAAATTAACCCTTAAACATAACATTAAATTCCCATAAACCAACAAGCTCAGAATGACTGACATTCTCACAATGTGCTTTCAAATCAATAGATGGCGTTAGTTGATTTAGTGCTTTTCATCAATAGATGACGCTACTTAAAAAGCTTTTTGATTAGGACGTAGATTATCATCTAGATTCTAGATTAGCAATTAAACATTAGAAATATGTATACAAAATTGATAGGTTTAATTAACTTTAGTTTAGTTTAGTTTTTAGTTGAAAAAGGGGCTCTGATCAAACAAGAATACTATGTGTTGTTGTTTTCTGTTTCTGTTTGGTTTTGTGTGCGTGGCCGACGATTAGGGATGAGAAGCATGAGGAACTCGTCGAGCGCTGGCAATTTTAAAACCGAAACGGGACAAACACACAATCATTATGTCGGTCTGTACTAAGCGTTTTGGGTTTTTCGATTTTCGTTTTGCATAAGCTACCAACAAATTATTATACCTACCAAATAGTTTTTTTTATCCGCGTACAGTAGTTAGAAGTAAACAACTAGCACCAGAAATAATTGTGGTTACAGTTTGACTTATATTATCAATTAGTTAGTTTGTTTTTCTTTCTAAGAGTTGAAAATGCAACAACACTCACCCGTAAAAAAATGACTTGTCTATCGACCGTTCAGAGCAAAGTAGAATAATTTTTTGCAGGCAGTAGAATGTTTTTCTTCTGTTTGTTTCTCTAAAACTTTTTTCTTCAAATTTCTTCAAACGTTAAGCACTGACTTTTGTTATCTAGAATATTTCTGATGTTTCTGATGTTCTGTCAAGTGTTTTGTGATCTTGAGCATGCGCTTGTGAAGTACAAATACACAAAATGTTAGCTGTGTCGATACGACATCCTTCCGTGCAGTTGTGATTAACATGGCGGCCATTTTATAGCACCGCACTCGCCGCGCCGCCAGAAGTTGAATCTGCGCATGAAGTCACTCTCTCTGGATTCTCCTGAAAGCACCGAGCACGTGCAACGTCGTCAGCATCGTGGTGCCGCTGCCACCAGTGACCCTCATTCCAATCAGGGATCTTCATCCAGGATACAATGTTAGTCAACTTCTACATTAACTCTTAATTCTTATATTCACTTAATTTACTATTCTTCTTTCTTTGATAAGCACGTTTGAACAATTTTTGAATAATACATAGAGAAGAGGTTAGAAATTTTGGTGAAGAAGTTTTGTTTCATACTTCTGTTGTTGTATCTTGTGGTCTCGTGCATGTTTTTCTCTATCTCTCTCTGTTTGGCGCACCCAGTGTCGCAGGTCGGCCATCTTGGTGCGCTGCGACTGGCCCACCATTGCCATCAGGTCCAAGTAGCATCCAACGCAAGCGAGTCAATTAACTCAAGTACGCACTCTGGAAGTAGTGTATTACGCTCATTTTCCTTTTTCATTACTGTTGTCTGGTAACAGAATAATTATTCTATTATATTCAAGTTGTGCATGCTTGTTTCGGGACGAGGTGATGATGCGCATGTTAATTGTGTTGAGTTTCTTTGACACGGTGTATTAATGGCGAATGTTGCAGCGCCCTCTAGCCCAGTCCACAATCGTCGTTTGCTATCCGCGAAAAACATTCGCATGTCCTCTGTGGAGCTACCGGATGATAATGAGAAATCTCCAAGTTCCGCTAGTACTTCACCATGTCCCAGCCCAGTTGGTGGAAAGGTAAGAAGTGGTTTTGTAATGGTTAGAGTTATTTAGATGGTTGTTTTGTTTAGCATAAGCCACATCGTCTCCTCCCAACGAATTTATATGTGGTGTTGTACAACTTTAAGTCAAGACATCAAGATGAGTTGGATTTGAAAGCAGGATACAAGGTCACAGTCATTGACACCTCTGATCCTGATTGGTGGAAGGGTAAATGTTTGGGACGCGTTGGTTACTTTCCGAGCAAGTATTGCTCAAAACTCTCACCAGGTGAAAAACCCCTACAGGTAAATATAAATATCCTACCATAAAACTTAAATTATATTAAAATTTATTTCTAGGTCACTCACAACTTGCAAGTATCCGATGGTGACAACGGTCTCATGTTATTGCGTGATCAAATCGTGATCCAGATCGGTGAGGAACTGGATGGTATGGTTATGATCCGCTCCGGGGACAACCGCCAAGGAGTTTGTCCCGTCAAGTTCCTGCAGGAGGTGTGACAACGCTCCGAGGCCGCTTGTCAAGTTAATCAAGTGTGCACCTGTAACCAACACCACCACCAACAGAAACAGCAACGTTCCCATCACAACGACATTTCCACCAAGAACAAAAGCACTAGCACGCAGCACGACGCCGGTAAAACCCTACAAAAGATCTACTATCCATATCCGCAACTTCCCGACTACTCGCCGAAGCCCACCCTGCAAATGCCACCCAGGAGTAAGAAGAATAACAAGAACAAAGCAAAGACCAACTCGACTACAGTTAAAAACAACTCCAAACCGCCAAAGAAGAACAAGAACTTTTTTCAGTTCTACAACAATTCATTTAATTTTAGTAACATAGGCAACTTTAACAACAACAGCAGCAGTAACAACAGCGATTTCTACAAGAATAATACTTATTTGGCGAAGCAGAATAATCTAAACAACATCAACAAGATTTTTGTTAATCAATTGAATGCTAGTGAAGATAGTCCGAGGAGATTACCAAGTTATAAGAACGGTTATAAAAATGGCGCTGTTTGTAACAGCGGTAAAGCGCCATTTTCTTCTACCAAGCGACCGTTATCAATGCGACTAACTTCTCCGAAGAATTTCTTCACGCGTAAATTCCGCAGCGACTCACAAAAACGTCCGCTGTTATTAGAGGCATACAGTTGTGCTTCGTCAACAAGTAATCTGCTGAATGATAATGAGCAAGAGCTTGAACATGAACACGAGATGGTGCCGCCGTATACAGAAGATGGCGACAATTATTTAGAAGATGATCAGCGCGGTAGTTTGAAAATTGTTCCCGCATCGCGTCACGGCCTCAGGATCTACACAATCAGCGAGAATGTCGAACGGTTTGCATTTAAGAGCACGTTCTATCGCAGTAAGAATCTCTACATCTCGTCGAACAGTCGACCCCTCTTCGTACGTAAATAAACTATAGTCTAACCATAAATACCAACATACCAAATATGAATTACACCGTAAAAAGAAAAACCAGAGAAAATATATTGTGTGGGTGGGTAAATGTGAGAGAATAGCCGAGTCGAGAACCTTTTTAAGTGAGAAAACCTATTTTTGTAAAACAAAACAAAACAAAAACACAAAACCTAAAGGAAAAAAGACGATTAATATTTTTGGGACGAAACAAATAGGTCGTAAAACTTACCACTTAACCTAAAAAATATTTACGAAATAAGCTGCACTGATTCACACCACATTGAACACGCTTTAAAGTCACACTTTGCTATACACACTATTAGATGGCGCTGCAGGTACCAACGCGAACATAAATTCAACTAGTCGACGCAAACAAAAAAGGGTAAATAACGGAATTGAACTTTGTTTTTGGATTACTATCGAGTAAGCGATACACTACTACATACATGTTGTTTAGTTGCGTACGACTTTCGGTCACATTTAGTTGAAAACACACACACTAGTGTCTAGATCGATGTTACTTATGTGTTTAACAAAATGACGGAGTAGTTTCGTTTTATTCTTGTGACACTTATGAGCAAATCGACCACATCACTCCAAGACTGTCCGTATTAATTAAATATAATCGAAATATTGATATGATAATGATACCATGATGAAAAATAAAACGCCTAGTGAATTGTATATGATGCGTTATCGAATGATAAAGATTTACGAAATTATTAATGCATAAAAATGAAGAGAATTATGAAAAATATTGAAAATGACCAATATATCGATTGTTGTGTAAGATTTTCCTTGATACACTTGTTGTCCTAACGTCCAAAATATGCAAATGTCTAGTTTATTGTCGTTGGATTTGTTTGGTTTTCAAAATGGCCGACATGAGTACTAAAAATAACGAATTTTTCAATTTGCCTCAAAGTGTAAACTAATTCAAAACATATATATTTAAAAGAAAATATTCGGATTTGTATAAGGAAACGTTTCTAAGTTGTAACGAAATTAAAAATATTATATAAATATTGTTTCTAGATCAATTAAAATGATCGTAAGTAATTGTTTATATTGTGCACATTTGTATTGTATTGTTACATTGTGTATTTAGCAGAAACGAATGCAGTATTTGATGAGATTTTATGCGCTGGAGCGAATTTTTAAATGGAAGGTATATCTACGTGTATTTATTTTATGTTAAATAAATAAAAATTATAGTTAAAAGTATACGTAGATATTTATTATTAAATTATTAGGCTTTTAAGCGATGTGTTCGTTGATCCAGTCGACGAAGGATGAAACCTTAGTGTAGACAGATGGAGCACCTTCCGATCCGCATGGGACCAGACCCCAGGAGACAATACCAACGATCTTGCCGTTACCGGCAAGAGGGCCACCAGAGTCACCGCTGCAGGCGGATTTGTGGTCACCAGGGTTGGCGGTGCACACGTTGGAAACTTCATCCAAAGGTTCAGAGGTGCCCATCAATTCGGTGAAGGCAGCAGCGCAACCTAGTATCAAATTAGTTAACATTAGATTGATTGGAGAGTAAAATTTTGGTAAGTATTTACCTTCATGGTCCAAAACGGGGAGATCAACCTTCTGGAGTTGGTTGGGCATGACTGGGAAGTTGCTGGTGGAGGTGGAGCCCCAGCCAGAGAGAACAACATCACCGGAAGGTTCCTCACCGGAAGCGGGCAGTTCAATAGCCTGGACCAAGTCGTTGTACTCCAAAGAGGAAGCCAAACGGAGCAGAGCAACGTCATTGGGGTTTACACCACTATTGGTAATTTATAATTAATTTTCCTAATTTTTATAACCATTTATAAATAAATCTTACCCATTGTAGTCTGGGTGAACAATACGTTCGACAACAGCGATCTTCTGGGCACCAGAGGTATGGCTAAGGTTGTCGATACCAGCAAGGATTTCCATATCACCATCGAAAGGCAATTCGGTTACGCAATGTCCAGCAGTCAAGATCCAGTTGGGGGCGATGATGGAACCACCGCAGACATGTTGGTACATGCCAAAGATACCCCATTGCAGGGAGATCTGGTAAGGGAACTCACCAGCTTCAGCATCTTCACCACCAGTGATGCGGTTGTGGTGGGAAGGCGCGGCTAAAGTCCCAAAAATCAATTAAACTCAAAAATTGAACTCAAGGACCAAAATGGCGGGTAATCTACACTTACCCAAGGCGCAGGCGACCAAGAGGGATGCGATAATGAATACCTTCATGTTGTCTTTTTTGGAGACTGTGGCTAATACCGTCGATCCTACATATTTATACTTTTCTGTTATCTGATTTTGATTAGATTTATCTTAGAATCAGGAAGAAGCAATCGTTTCTCAAGTGAACCACATCCGTTGATTTTTAGTTTTTGCTCTTATCAAACATATTTATTATTTTATTATTGACTAATCTCCAAGGTAATTTACTGGAAGTTATTTATGGCTTATCAATGAAATTTAAACCTAAATCATAAACATCTGATTTGGTATTTTCAAATATTAAAAAATGTTTATTATTTGGATTCAAACTTTTACAAATTTAATGATTAAGTACGTGTTAACTAAGAATATCATAATATAACATAAATCTTGATGAATATTGAGCATTGCGTTGATTATTGCACTATGTCGTAGGTATAACCTAGAAATACACAACTATACCTAACCTAAAACTGTGATGATGAAATTGTTGACGCAACAGTAAAAATAAATACCTGAAGTGAGTATATGCAACTTGTACAACGTGAACAGACTGTATGTTTGGCCTTGGTGCTGTTGTTTTGATCATTGTTGTTTAACTTTTGTGGTTGTATTGTTATTTGATATTTGGGCAAGTTTTGCATTGTTGGCCTTGTAAGTCTTGTAATAAAAGTGTGAGAAGAGAGCGAAGAAAATCGTCGAGTGGAGGAGCAGCAGAGCGCCAAGGAAACGTGGATAACCGCAGTCAACAAACAACAGTTGAGCAGAGTGAATAAAAACCAAAAAGAATTGTGCCTAAAATTTAAATCAAGTTGTTATTTGTTATTTTGCGGGATAATTACTTGTTTATTTGCTTACTAGTTGAATAGTCGTCAAGTGTTTTTTCCACCAGAGATATTTCTGATAACGCGGTCCCATCGCCGCCACCATGTAGTAAAAATACATGATAACGTGCACCATGTTGTTGATCAAATTCGAGAACGTTCCATGCCCACCTTTTGAATAAAAAATAAAGAAAAATAATTAATTTAATTGACATGTTATGAATGTATGCAACCAATATTGTTTCCATGTTTCTTTCGTGCATATTGCAACATATCACGCTCAAAAGAAAATGATTACTCTACCATATTGCATTCACAGCCAGAGACTTTCTAAACACGTAGCGTAAAGTTTGCGATTCGCTTGCATTCACATTTCGTTTTCGGATTCGCAATAATTCTTTGCTAAGGTTGCGCAGCCCGCACTGCTTCTTAGCTAAGATTAAACTAATGTGCAAGAAGCCTGCGCTGCGCTAATGCGACAATTCCAATGCCGATTAGCATTTTCCAGTGAATGTGTTTGCCACTTTTTGCCTGGATGTCGAGTGCATTAGTTCAATGCAGTCTGCATTCTATTCAATATAAACGAAATCTCTAAACGTATACACATGCATTTGTGTTTGTCTGTGCACTTATGATCAAAGTTTGCACAATTTCGTGCGTTCATGCGTTTTTGCTATATTCGTCAGACATGTTTTCAGTAACGCAGGCCCGGTTGCTAGCGACATCTACACAGAAACATGTCAACTAACAATCTCACTAATAGATATTATTTCACACTGTATAACAATAAAATTTGTACGCACCTTTTTCACGTTTATTATTCTAAAGTGAACACAACTCATTGCAAAATAATAAATTAATGATTAGTCTGGCTCTGTAATAAAATATTAAATCTAGTAACTCATGAAAGGATGAACATAACAAGCGAATGCGCAAATCTTTAGATCTCTATGCGTTTATAACCTTGTGTTATCTTTTTTATACCGTTTATAATTTAGCACTGCAACGCGAGGCAACAAAGAGCTAATATAATTAATTTCTTGCCACACAACACATCAGTTTCACATCATATGTAAATAAAAGTGCGAATCAAATAGCAATAACGCAACTTCATTTTGATTTGAATCATGATTTAAATCAAATCACGATATAATCCTGTTATAAAACCTATAATTAACTGGATTTACTTAGTAATTAACTATTATTTGCGTTTATTCGTTTGTTAGTTTAGTTATCAATGAAAAAAATCACGGAAAGTGAGGATTTTGCGTAAAAACTGTCGGTCTCGAGATTAGTAATCATTTATTAGGTTATCAATGAATTTAATCAAAATTACGTTAGTTTTCAATGTGGAGAACAGGATTTTAAAACACAATGTATAATTTTAATTTTTGGCACTTTAAAAACGCAAAAATAAATTTTGATTGATCTGTTCAGATAGGCGAATTGATAATAAAATATTTTTAAAGATAAGTACATACCGGCTACAAATTTAACCAGAATCCACGTCTCCAACGGTGTTAGACTGTGATGATAAAGATGCAGGAATGATATTTGACTGTCTTTTTTACGCATCACAAAGAATATCGTGTCAGCAAATTCTGTTAACTTGGAGATGTAATAAATCCAACAAAGATTTGCCATCTAAAATAAATCCAACAAAAAACAATATTTAATTTCATTTAATTGTAGTGTCATTTTTTATGGAATAAAAATGTTTGACGACCTTCTGTTTGCATTGTAATAGACTCTAATAGCGACCGGTGATCTATTGCAAATCGCAAATTGCACCGAGCGCCGCGACAAAGTCAACTTGCTCGACCTACGAGCTCAGCTCGAAATAAGTAAAGTGTCCAACTCAAACGGCAAGAAAAGTTGCGAATTGCAGATTGTGGATTGGCTATGCGGGCAAAAACAAGTGCGCCATATTTGCTCCGAATCACTAATGCCACTAATCTTTTTAGGTTAGTGTTTATTCATTTGGTTGGAGTCGGTTGAGAGATTGGGCAAGCGCATTTTCTCGCGTATTTGTCTCGCGACCGTCGTCTATCAAATTGCAAGTTGCAAATGTGCAATCGGCAATTATTTGAATTTGCAAGACATTTATAAACAACACAATATATAATAATATATTGTGGTGTCAGGGGCGGAAAATGTAAAAGCAAGTTTATGTTTTGGAGGTTATGTAGGTTATTACTGATGGTAGTTGCGACAAAAGAGACATATTAATAAAAAAATAACCTTATTGACATCATTTCAGGTCTAGTAGGTATTGGTTATTTTTTGGTCCAATAAGTTAATAAGTAAATTATTTATTCGAAAAATTTCATTTTCCGTCCTGTAGGATAAAGTTTTCAACAAATTTTTAAAATATGAAGTTTTTACTCACTCTGATTGCTTTGTCGCCATTTGAGTAGTCAACAGGTTGACAAACATAACTGTAGTCGAAGAACCATCCACTCATCAAATGCTAAAAGTAAAAACACAAATAATTAAATATTAGCTATGAAATCCATGTTACTGATGTGTAAACCTAACTAAATGGGTAGTCACATAAAACTAACCTCAAAAGTTACTCATGGTTACATATAGGTAGCATTTTACCACCGAATGCTTAACACACAATTTGAATGTTTTTCGATTTTAATGCGCAAATTAAAATTAAATGATTTACCATCGAATCGACCCGCTGGCGCGTAAATAGAGCGCGAATGGAAATGGAAAGGCAAACGACCCAAACAAAGGTTGACACGAAGCGGCGCGCAAGAACGGTGCGCTATTGAAGTTTGCGATTGCAATTTGCAATTTACAATTCGCAATTGAATCGCCATCTCACACATCTTATTTAACATTATCTCACATCTTATTTTATGTTTAAATAAGTATATTATTATTGTTTTACTGAGTCATAACATAAATAACATAAACTGTTTTACATAGTTTTGTGATTATACAAAGAAAGGTCATTCAGATGAGTTGTACGCATGTGCAGTAGGACAAAAATGCGTGAGACAATCGTTTATGGCTAATAAGTGGCCTTAACGTGACAGAAAACGGAATTGAAACGCGAAATGATTAATCTGAGTGCTAATCGCTTGCTGACACGTTTTCAACAAATTGATTCAATGTTATCGAGATGTAATCAACACCAATCAACGATAATGAACATTTTTCAAACACACGTTAGAATTTTATAATAGTGTAACGCTTGATTTCTCAGATAAAAACAATTAAATAAACAATTTATTTCATTCAGTTGACTTAAGAAATAATATTACGTCATTAGAGTAGCATTATACCATAAATCACAATGTATTTTCCATAACATTAATAATAACTTAATCACCACACTTGTAGCAAGTGGCAATGAACGTCCTTGAAGAGAAAGTCCCGGTTAACAACGGCACGCCAAATAAAGCAACATCGAGAAATGAGAAATGAGATTGTAAAAGCAATTACGTTATGCACATTCAGACGTCTAGACAGCTTACAAGAAGGAAAAAGGAAAGAGCAGGTGCCGTTCATGGCCGCCATTTGCAAACTTGCACTTGGCTTACTGAGACGTAATCGCGTGCGCAGTCAGCTAAACGCGCCGCCAACTCGACGAGTGAATGAATGTGCGGAAGAAACGGTACTCGCTTTAAAGCCCGCCGGCGATTCGATATTCTATTGCAATATTCACGGCTGCAAACACATCCAACCATTTTGTTTTATGTTTTACGTTTTGCGTTATGCAAATACTAATCAAACCGTGCAACGTAACTTGTTACATGAATTCATGCACCATTTTGAATGACTCAATGCTAGTAGTGCAGTAGATCATAGAGTACACATTTATGTAATGTAACTTATGCATTAATTAACGTTTCAAAGTCACCAGCATTGATATTGACCAAGAAACAACACAAGTATATAATGTATATTGATGTATGTAGATTTGGTTGCATATACTTAATTTGACTAACCTCGTACAACATGTAAAGGCTAAGCATCACTTGACCACCATTGTAGAGGATAAGCACTTCTCTCAATTTGAATGGTTTGCGGTTTTCCATCAATCGAGGTCCCAAAAATATTATGACGTAGAGATAAGCAAGCACCATCAAGATGGTGGGCAGCGGACTCATCATGAACGGCCATTCTGACGTTCGTGGATCTAAAAAACAACAAATTATATAACCGCATGAAAACAATAGCAGTAACAAATAACAAGATAACACAAAAACAAAATGGAAGTTATTGGAGCTTATTAAAACAAAAAGTGGCGATACTAAATAAACAAGCGTGCTAACAACAATACGAATATTGAATATTAGTGTTTCAGTTTACGAAAAAAAAAATGGCGCTGCGGTGACGAGTGCCTTGCAATTATGCGAAATGAAAGTGAAGTGTGCGGTCTTACAAGAGTGATTATTGCAATGCATTGCAGTTTATTGCAGTGACAGCTTGATAAAACACTAAACACTAAACATGACCTCACCAACAAAATACAACCGAGTGTAAAAAATGCAAAAACCCAGGTTACGGATACTGGTTTATCAAATTATTACAATTCGTACATCGCAGAAACACCAATCTCTATTATTTATCTTTTTTTATTAGTTTTTATATTAATTGTCTCAATCTACAAATAGTTGACTAGGTAGTAAAATACTGAATAATTCTTTTTTTGTTATGTATGACGTGATCACATTTTTTTGTTGGTTAAATTTTGGGTTGACCTCTAAATGAGTCTTGTAGTAAATCTGTAACGACGGTAATAACGCGACGCTTGAATGATGATGATTGTTAATAGTTGTCTGTTGTCTGCTTTTTTGTGTTTTGTTGGATAAATTAATAAATTTTCCTACCGCTGATTCGATTTAAAATGATGCCGTAAGTGTCCATCGCCATTTTGACCAAGTCTGCTACTTCCTAGAACAAAATAATCCACCATTAATATAATTAACCGGAATTGAAATGTATGAATGCGTATGCGCATGCGCACTAGTTTTAAATATATAGTATTATGACTATTAGAATAGAATGCGTTGTTTGATTGATGATTAAATGTAAAGTAAAATATACGAAATGCGCAATAATTAATATTGCACACGCATTTAGCATTTTGTAATTTCTTAAAAGCGGCGAAATGCATCCATCTCTTTCGTCATTTCGAAATTTATTTATCGAGATTTTGCAAGGCGCATAGCTGCATAGCTGCACATATTTTCGCAAACAACCAACGCAAGGCGTAATGAATCTAATGGTCAACGAGCGTAAATACTTAAATACGAATTTATAACCGCAAATATTTTGGTGCTAACAGTTTAACAATCATATATAACCTCAAATCTTAACCTCAAACATCTCATTGTCATTTAAATTACATTATTACCTTTATACCTATAATTGTTATGTGAGTTAATTAACTTAATATATTGTTTCTATTCGAATGATTTTTGATTTCTGTTTTTCTTTTATTGTGTGATTAAAATTAGTTTCTTTTATTTATATGCGTTGCGCTTGTTGATTTGTTACAAAATAATATATATTACTGATTTCTTCAGGAATTGAAACTTTAAAATTTAAAAATCAACGCAAAACAACATTTCCTATAATTAAAATCGTTAAATAATTGATAGTAAATACTACTTACA
The DNA here is from genome assembly GCF_025399875.1 of Dalotia coriaria. NCBI lineage: Eukaryota > Metazoa > Arthropoda > Insecta > Coleoptera > Staphylinidae > Dalotia > Dalotia coriaria. The sequence continues at coordinate 11,487,064 of NW_027045445.1, forward strand.
GTTGTATTGTTCACGGTAACATTCAAATCATTGAATATAACATCCATTTTGATTGATAAAAACTTTTCACAATAGTAATCAAGCGCGTTGACGAGTTCCATTGTTAATTTTAAAGCGTATAATTAAATTTAATTGTTATAAATAAATCATCACTTTAATTAGTTTTTAATCGTTGTAATGTTTTTCCAAATCAATAAATAAACATTTTACTTTAGTAAAGTTTGCGATGAATTGATTGGACGCGTCGCACGTGAACGAATCAAGTATAACTAAATTATAAAATTGGCGGCGTGAACTAGTAAAGTTGTAAACTGACAAAAGTTTTGTAGCCAAGAGAAGTAGCGATACGTCCCCGTGGTCCCCGTGCCCCGCATTCGCTACGATTAGACGTGGTGGCTGCGCAAACATTAGGTTATCTTGTCCGGCTTAAGCACGACCAAACCACCACCCAGTCAATCGGCAACCGACTTCTTCGTTGACCGCCTCACACACAACACATACAAAGCATTCACTTGTCATATTGCACATGAGACGCCATATTGATTCCATTGGTGACCGCATGCGGCCAAGTTGAATCAACTTAAGTCATGATTTCGACTCAGGTAGGGTAAAGTCAAGCGGTTGTAATTCGAGTTCAATCGTGGCGGCTACCAGTGGTGACCGCTGATGGTATGGTGGTAACAGTGTCCAAGAGTATAGAATATTGGTGGTGGTAGCGTGAGCCTGAAGGTTGGCTTGCTCGCAGAGTTGAAACACAAGTCGTACTCGCCGATTTTATTCTTATTTTGCAATAACATGTTTTTCTTATTAGTGGACGCGTATATAAACATTTTTATTCCATCTGGTATTAAGTTTAGGTTAGGTTTAAGTATCAGCCATGTTGTTTTTATAACCAAATTAACATTATATCATTTTTACGTCATGTTAAAAACAATTTTACTTTGATTGGGTTTTAAATAAAGTGAAATAAACATTTAGTAATCTGTGACAAATCGATGTAACTCTTAATTTTAATTTTAAGCACTTCTTGCACTCTTGAGACGTGTGTCAATGTTAAAATTTGTTTCACTTTCATGTCTCGATGATTTCGACATTGAAATGAAAAGCTGCGATGACGATGCGATTTTGACAATGTCACGCATTGATGCGTACGCCAAAAATCTACGATTATTGTGCAATTGAGAAAAGTGTGCGTAATAGGTGAACAATTTTGACACAGTTTCAAAGCTACTTGAATTCCTATAGAAATTCTTATTTCAGTTGCACTGTGACATAGGCAACCAAACATACAACTTGGACATAGTGATACACCCGTTTGCAATGACCTCAATTCGCTTTCAATTCAATTTGCGCTTGATTTTACGATTTGCCGATTTGCTATGGTGTTTCAATGTTCTCTTATATTGTAAACTCTATAATGCACTCAAGTTCTCAGATTAGCCAATAGTTGTATTGCATTAAATGCTGAACTATGCCACCGAATATACACGACTAGTTCAGTTGATGCGCGCTGAACAAAGCAAACAATTCGAGTGGTGTGGATGTTGTTGAGTGGAATGAATAAAGTCAACTTGCACTTTTCGTGCCCCCGACCAACATACCACGTTGCGACGAAGGTTTAAAAGTCGAGAACGCATTTACGCAAAGAACATTTGTGCAAGAACTGGCCAAAGACAAACATGCGCATGTTTCACTTCAACTTTATCTTCTCTTTTCATTTTCATTCGTATTTCTTGAAACATTAGCGTTGACGAGTATTAAAATTGAACTTTTAAGTTTTAACGAGGAACATTTCTCAAACCCTCTTAAAATCAGTGTAATAATAAAGTTTTACGAGTTTTACGAGTAAAAGCCGTAACTGTCGCAATTGTTGCAAAACGGAACGCTCCGTCACCAATTAGTGTCATCTACGCATGTGCTCTATGCGAGGTTGTTGTTGGTAAAGTGCATTTGCGTTTTGCACAATTCCACAATCGTCTTCACCTGCGCCTTCCTAAATATAAAATCGTTAAATCTCAAATAAAACGCTGTCTTTCATCATCGGCGTGCAAACACGCTCCTCGTGCGGCCGCCATTTTAATTCGATTCCATGCAATTTTCTTCTAACGTGTAAATTGATCATAATACGAAATACAATGAAATGAATAATGGGTGATGAGAGTAAAACTATTCTGTGGTATGTTTCATGTGGCATCCATTGTAGATTTTACTTTTATCTCGGTAGATCGTAAATGCACAAAATGCAAACGCGTGCTGCTGTTGTGCAGTGTGTTTGCAGTTGATATTGAGGACAACGCGATCCCAAAAGCGCCGAAGTGCATCTAGGCTCGTGGCCTGCTAACACACACCTGCACGCGACCGGCAATGGCGGCAGTATGCGCGCGCAATTGGGCAATACACGCAGAATTCAACGCTTTGCAAGAATCTTGACATTAACGCACATGATAAACCTAACAAAACCTCAAATGTGCATTAAATTGCATGTAATCATGCCAAAAAGAACGTTTAATTCGCAATTATTCAAACATTGTGAGGTTAGAACTTCAAAACTATTAAAAAAAAACTATTATTAACTTTAAATGTTAATTTACCTAAGTGTTTTTTGTTATTACACATTTTCCACGAGGTAGAAATGTTAATGATCTCAAAATTATCAACATTCTCAAAAATATGCACGCGCTTAATTAAGGCACAATGGTCGCGTTTATTTAAAACTCATCACTGGATAATTGAATGCGCACAATCAAAAATAATGCTTTGTCATTTGCGCATACTCAATGCCAAGTTTACCACTTAAAAGTCATCATTAGCTGTAAATCAAAATCGTTTGTTATTAAAACAATACAGAATTAATTTTGCGCGTTCACAAAAATCAAAAATATCAGATACTCGGATGTTACGAAGAAGCATATCGAGTGGTTAGTCTTATATTGAGATTCAAAGTAAATACATCACAAAAAAGTACAGGGAAAGTAAAAATTAAGTTTGTTCAAAAGGTGAGTAGGAACATTTTGATTGATTGTTGGAAATTGTGTCAATTCATAACTTGTGCAGCTAGTAATAAATTTCTTGTACATTTTGCAAGTTGTTTGGTTGCTTGTATGCCGTAATATTAAGCAGTAGAAGTAGAATTTGTCGAACGCGGCAAAAATCGCATAATACACGTGAAATCACCCATTTTGGTGGACTGGCTATGTCGCGACATGCAGTACGATACTTTTACCTCTCTCACCACCTATGCCTTTACTTGCTATGCATGCTTTTCTGTTAAGAGGTTTTAGCTAAGCCAGAAGACGCTTACCGCTTTTCAAGTCACTTCGAACCGAGCGTGCGCGCTGCGCGAACACGAATCGCGAAAACCAGAAAACGAAAAATCACTATCACCTTATTAATTATTACTTAGATTAATAAAATAAAATGGTATAATATTCACACACATCATAAATAAAATTCGTTAAAGGGTTGTAAAAGTCCTCTGGAGTGAAAGTTTAGTTAAGTGACTTTTATTTTTGGGATTTTGTGTTTTTTCTAACAAGATTAACACAACAAGTGGTAAGACATCATTTTTTAACTATTTACTATTTAATTATTGCTGAAGTGAGATGTAATTTATTCAATTATTAATTAACTTTCATTACTTTCATAATACTCATCGATTTATGCCGTGAAATGTCGCACAAATGAATTATTTTAACATAATAAATAATTATTGCATAATTTAAACTTTAAGCATAAAAATAAGTAAACAGGATGTCATGTAGGTATGTAAATGTTTAGTTTCTGTTGGAAATTACGAAGGAAAATATGATTTTCTAAATAAGTATGCAGAGTTGCATAAATATAAAATTTAAAAACCCATCTACAGTGAAATTTGTACTTCATTAAACATTTACTTTGCTATCTAGACAGTGAATTTAAGTTTTCTTAAAATTTAGTTAAAATTAAATATTTTACGTTAGTGTTGACAGAGAAAAAATATTGATATGTTTGTGATATCATTGCGTATTTTCGCCGCATGGACGTAATCGTAACACACTCGCGTAATTTCATCGCAATTGCGTGCCGCATGCCGCGCGTTATGATGTTGTGATACAATACACACATACATACAATCAAAAAACACTTTTACGCTTTTACTACGAAAACCTGTGTGTGTGCATAGTGCAAGTGCGGCTGCTAGTCGACAAGCCAGTCAGGCGCAGTTAGTTCAAGTGGAAATTCGCAATCGCAATGATTCCACTTTCACTCGGATCGGTTTTTTTCTTTCTTCTCGCAGCGTATACGCCGATGAGATGCCAAACTACTACTACCGACTAGCGACTAGCCTTTGCTTGTATGCGTACATGTCTTTTCTATTACATGTATTAATAAATGTTACGTTTCGGCTTTGAACTCCTTATCTAGAGAATAAGAGAAGCACAGCAGCAGGAAATATTCATAATACTACAATAACACAAGACCAGAAATGTAGAGAGCATTTATAGAAAGACTGAATTAAAAACTAAAATAAAAGAAGAAAGTGTTATTTTTGTTTGTTTTTAGTCAACGAATGTGGAAATAATGATATATAAGTACTAAAACAGTTAAACTGCTGACAAATGTCAACTGTCACCTAACCTAATCTCTTGTTTACGTGCATAACACTAAAAAATTTCAAACAACGCTTTGTGGATTATTGCGGAAATGAAAATTTTACATTTTGAGGTTAGTTCAATGTCAAAGGTTGCATTATTCATTTTACTATTACAAAAAACATTTCATTACACTACTTTTTTACACAATAAAACTAAATGGTTGGCTTATTTACGCTTGCAATTGAATGATGCAAGCAAGTGGGTTAGAAGGTGAAAGAAATGTTCTCTCGCCGTGATTGCGCAATGCGCGCGCGCTGCTTTTACTCGCCAATTTTCAATTTCGCTCTTTTCTTCCTTTATGCTTCAGTTCAGTTAGGTTTCCACGCAGAAACAGGTTTAACTCATGTATCATGACTTAAGTCATCAGTTAAGTCTAACTTTTATGCTAAGTGCTACACGCATGCGTACTAAATGAAAATCGCTAAAAAGAAAATTGTAGATACAAGTTATCAAGTAGTAGTCACTTAGTCAATCACAATGAATCACTTAAGTATAGTCTTAAGTTGATGCTACTTCATCATGTCTTCCATTCAAACATTCGAATTAAATTTCTACAAACATGCATTGTTCTTGATTAATACATACTTTTCCGGTAATACTTGAACATATTGTATCTAATTTGAAACTACTTCATGCTTAACACCTTCAGCAGTTGAATAAGTAGCAGAAAATTAATGATGCACTGGAGTGCAGTGGATACGAAAGGAAGTCTCTTGATTCAAGACGAAATAAATTTTCTTTTTGAACCAAACACACAATTAGTATTCAATGAATGAGTACAATTAATTATCACAGCGTAGGTAATCTAATCGAATTACTGCATTGTTTGTCGATTTGTTGATTATAACACAAAATCAGTGTGCGTTTTACGTTCCGGTGCGCTACCAATCACAATTCGCATTTCTTGCGAATCCGATTCTAACCTTATTTAATTACGTCAACTTTATTCATTAAAAGACCCTTTTGCGGAAAGTGAAAGTCATTGCAATCTTTTGTAAGGTTTTGTGGCTTGGTTATGTTGTGTCTACGTTCTGCAATAATTCATAACTGAATAATCTATTCGTTAGACGGTTAGACATTCTTAAATGGCACAATATGTTTCAATAGGTAATAACTATTAGCTACTAACGATAATAAAGGCGCCGTGGCACCGATAATGATGTTCAAATGTATTTTCTTGTTTTGACATTGACATATTTTCAAAATTCCATAAAATATTTTTGTAAAAATGAAAACAATTGAAGAAATAATTACATTTTTAAAATTTTTATACAAATATTACAAAAAGTGCATAAAATATGCATTTTTATTACTGCAAATGACAACTCTCACATAAACTAACCTCAAAACATAAAGTTTTGCATTATAAGTTTAAATTACTGATTTATGGCATTTTTTCCTTATTTACATCCACAAGGCATAATGAAACATATATATTATAGAAATACTTATTATAATAATTTTAATATTTTACTTACGCTTAAAGTAAAGTTGTCAACTGTTCGTACATGCTCGACAATATCAAGCATCAACCCAACGTTAGTTTTATTCATTTTGTTTATTTTTATTCTAATTTATCACTTTTATCACTTTTAACTAATTTAAACTATAACATCCGAACACTTTAAAATACAATAAATAAACTATCGGCGTGTTAACCTTCCGATCGAAAATCACCGAACATAATAAACAAATTCTGCCGGTGCGCAGTAGTTAAATTTGATTCTATCAGGAGCAAGGAGTAAATGGTATCACAATTAAAGTGCGGAGATGAAGCATACATAATTTGCAACGTTAAACAGCAAGCACTCTACGTTCAACGTCCAATAGCGTTGCTTGATGATTTTTTGCCCCAGACAATAATTACCTACCGCGTTCCATCGAAAAATTAAAATATGCAAAATGCAATAAACCGTCATCTGTTGTCAACACAAAGTCAACCACCGGCTAGTTTTTCCTCATACACAATTCGCACGTCTGCGACAATTAATATCACCTATTATATTATTGCTACTTTGATGTTTGTCGACGTATGATGCTCGAGCTCACTGCGTTAAATACTTAATTATTTCGAGTGAAATTTATGATTGCGCTTTAATGAATAGTTTTGGACCAGTCATTTAATTACTTCCTAATTATTACCTACTAAAATGCACGTTTTATTTCTTCGTACAAATATTTTATAGCACGCATTTATATATTTTTTTGTTTATTTTAATTAGGTGCGTTATTTCCTCGACAAGATGGCGTCCAATGCAACGAAGAATGCTATGTCACTCTTGGACTACTACAATTTTGTCTTCACTGATCTATCCGGTACGTAAATTTAAATTTAATTCCTGTCTTGATTAAAATATTGTTTAGTTAATAGCCGAAACGTGCAGAGTATTGAATAACATTGACATTGAAAGTATTGCAAACTGGTTTAAAATGTTTTTTTGTGCTGTACTCATAAGTTACAATTCTATTACGACTAACAAGTTGAATTCTTTGCGTACATTGCAAAATCATGTTGTTGATGAATAGTTCTGCACGTCATAGAAATTTGTGCGTCAAAGTATTATAATTAAAGCTCAAAATTATTACAAATGATGTTAAATTAACCGCGTGAACAATCAGTCAATCAATTTTTATGTTTTTTTTTTAGACAGGAGAACAAATCACTGGTTCCTGATCAGTTCCCCGCTTCCCGGTTTAACTTTGATTTCTCTTTATTTGTTCTTTGTTAATTCATGGGGCCCACGATTCATGAAGAACCGCAAACCCTTCGAGTTGAAGCACACGCTCATAGTTTACAATCTTTTTCAAGTGTTAGTCAGCAGCTACTTGTTTTATTTGGTGCGTATTATTACCAAGTATTTAGAACCTGTTTTTGTTTATATCTGAAAGTTTTATATTTTTGTAATTTTTTTTTTATTTGAAGGGTTTAACGAAAGCATGGCTCACAAAATATAGTTGGAAGTGTGAGCCGGTTGACTTTTCGGAGACTGAAGAAGCCCTTGAAGTTGCAACAGCCGTATATGTTTACTTTTTAGCCAAACTGACCGAATTATTGGATACAGTGTTCTTTGTTTTGCGTAAGAAGGACAGACAGGTGACATTTTTGCATTTGTATCATCATACTGTTATGCCCATGATCAGTTGGGGTGCTACCAAATATTTCCCTGGAGGACACGGAACTTTTATTGGTTTTATCAACTCTTTTGTACATATTATTATGTACACTTATTATTTGCTAGCGGCGTTAGGTCCGCATCTACAGAAATATCTGTGGTGGAAGAAGTACATTACTACTTTGCAACTTGTAAGTAAATTAATCAACTTACGCCATCTATTTTCATCTGTTTAAGATGCTAAAATATTGTTTCTTGTGTTTATTTAGTTGCAGTTTTGTATTGCGTTCATTCACTCTATGCAACTTCTCTTCTACGACTGCGGCTATCCACGTTGGTCGACATGTTTCACGATGCCGAACGCCATCTTCTTCTATTACCTCTTCTATGATTTTTATAACAAAGCCTACTCTGCTGAAGATAAACAACGAGCTCTAGAAAGAAAGAACGGATATGCCAATGGTGATCAACCGAAAGAGAATGGATTCGCTGCGATGGGTAACGGACGCGAAGGGGATAAAAAAAGACAATAAATATACCACAGACACGTTATACGCTATTAAAATGGCGTCTTCACATTCGATACTATGAGTATTTATTATTTAAGCAAATGTTTGAATATTGTTACACGATCACTAGTTACCAATAATTATAATTCCGAGAATTTTGCAATTTAATGATAAGTTTAATTGTTTACATATAAGTTTAGCGTTAGTAAACACAGTCGGTACAGAAATACACTTAATTTGCTCAGTTATTACTTAAAGTAAATGTAATTAAATACTAATTGAAATTAAACTCTAAAAACATTCATACCCGTGGAAAATATTGACAAGTGTATTAAATCTTAGCTAAAAAAGTAAATTCATATAATTATGCAATTTGCATCGTTTGTTATGACTTATGAGTGTAATTATATATAAAATGACTGTCAATAAACAGGAACAATGATTAGTAACAATGAATTTCACTGACACGTGCGTAAATTTACGTTCAGAATAAACAAATCGATTAATTTTAGTCAGGAAAACAATTAATTTGCGATCACAGTCAATAATTATATTTAGGTGTACACTTGGTTGCATATATCAAACGCACGAATCCTCCAAAATTAAGTTCGAACTTTATCTTTGGTTTTCACTCACTTTCCATACAACGATTTTGTATAAGCAAGAAATAATAAAATTAAATGTTAATATTACTTACCTTGAAGTTAATTAAATTGTATTTTATTAGTTTGTGAAATCAGAAACAAGAACTGATTTCGTATGGTGCTAGAAATTGCAAAATCATCTTATCACCATCAGAAAACAGGTCTCAAAGTCTGATATTAAACATTTGCGATAAAATAAAACTCGAAATGATGAACATTCGATGAATTTTCACTTAAAACTGTCCGTTTCTACACTATGCACACTGTTTTTATTCCTGTTTCAGTCACAGGACACTAAACAAGCACAAAATCTTAGATTTAGTTACAGATACCTTAAACTTTACTATGTAAGAAAACTCTTTCCTTTGTTTAAGGTTTCTAACTGTAATTTTTATACAGTTTACTTTAATTTTTGTATTAATTTTTATTTTTAAAGGACTTATATTGACAAAATAAGTGTTTATGTAATAAATTGTGATTTTAAGTACTATGACGAGCGATATTCAATTCGTAAATGAAATGAGACCGACCAAGAGACGAAACGGAGCCCAAGTTTAGCCCCGCATGACGGTGTACCCATCTAAAGTTTCATCCACGTCCTTTCCAATCCCTGGCCGCGTAGTTCGCAGCCTTTTCTTCGCTGGTTTTTGTTGTTTATTTTCTATTTTTCTTTTTATTGCTCTCATTACTATTATCTTGTGCAGTGTCTTTGTTTGTCCACATACAAGCAAGAAGTGAATGCAAGTGCGATGCAAACTAGTGCAGCTTGTTTTCCCATACGTGCAAGGTGTTGGATTACGTATCGAATGTTGTGCGACTTGCGGTCATCCAAGTAGACGTCGGCGGATTAAATGTTCAACGCATCGAGTGTTTGCGTTTTTGCGGCATGATTTCTTTAAAATTAATCGCTACAATCAATAATACTGTTTGCACAGTGCAAATATTATATTTGCTTGAATATGTTTACTTTTATAATGAGAAGAAAACGTGTTTGGATGCTTTGATTTCAAATGTTGTTGTTCGATGCGCACAGAAAGTTGCCTAGGGTAAAAGTAAAAATGTAATATTTTGTATTAAGTGTATATGTTGTTGCATACGTAGAAAGCTCAAAAGATTAAATATTCAGACAAACACTTTTTTTTACAAAATAACTTTTCCCACATTTCAAAACTAACAAACCTCAATTTTTCTACGACAATAAATTAAATAAAGTTTGTTAAATCATCGGAAACCAAGTTCAAGTTCAAGTGTGCAAGTTAAACAATTTATTTTATCTCTACAAACAAGCATTTCCTTTGTAAATTCCATTTGTTATTTATTGATGTATTGATGTATAATTTTGAAACTTTTAAATTTAAATAATAAATTACTGAATTATTCAAAATATTTAAAAGAAACAAAAACTGAAGCGTTGGTTTAACAATTTGTACTTGTAACTAGTCACGTAAAAAACTGACGGTCTTGACGGTTGATGGTTGACGATTGTCGTTTATCAAGTTGACGAGCATACAGGTCGGAGTAAATAACAAATGAAGTTGATTTGTTTGCAGAAGGCGACGTCAATTCGAATTTTTTTGCAAATAAAACAAATAGAAAACCTTTGAACACCCGATGACGATAAACATCGCAACAAAAAAATGTTGAAAAAACATTTTAAAAAAACTTTAAAGAAATAAATCAATATTAATACGACTCAAAAGTTTTTGTTCAAATATTTTCATCAATTAATACATTTAATTGTTATAAATCATTTGTTTAATATTAAATACATGACATACGTATTGACTTTTTTCAAGAAAAAAACTTGTTTCTGTTTGTAAATAAAAAGAAATTTTGAATGTTACGTTGTGGTGGTCAAAGAAGTAAATAATCAATAACCATTCACCCAAAAATGGAAGGTCTTTAAACGGCAAAAAATAAATCTAAACCCATCAAACGCAAAACACATTTCCAAATCAAACATAACACGACTCGGCAAGCCGTGATCGCGGTTAGATGACGATGTCTTTGCAAACGTGTTCGGACCGTTTGATCGCCCGATGAATTTATAATCGCTGGCGTTTGGCAAGCGTCACCAAGCGCGTGGCGATTCGATATTCAAAGCGCACGCTGTGCTTCTTCAATTCGGTAATTCGTCAATGCGCAAATGCGCTAATTCACAATCGTCGACGAGTGAAAGTAACCCCGCACATAACAACGCAATGCATTGGGAAAATCGAAAATCTAATTCGGGCGCCATTTTGTAGTTCACTTTCGGTCTTTGCAGTCGACGAAACAAAAACATCAAAGAGTTCAATCCGTAAATTAAATTAAAAATTTAATTTAATTTACAATATAATACAAAGTGAGTGTAGCTAATACGAGAGTAAAACTAGTGCGTGAAATTACTAATTACAACATTTTGGTACTGAAAACCGCAGCAATCGCTTCGTGCAATATCTGCAAGTATTGCAGCGTGTATTGCATGGATTTTTTCATTCTTTTGCCAAATAAACTGATTCAGGTGAGCTTGGCTAAGTTACTCGTCGCCATATTTGATGCATTGTACTTACCCAATCATTACATTACTCTAACACGTGTAAATTAACAAAAATGTGCAATATTGATGGTTTTTTTACGTAATTACACTAATTTTAGATGCTTTCCATGATTTTTATCAAATTGATGTTATAAACGCAATACGAATAATTAAAAAAACAACAATTTACCACAATAAACAGATCATTTTAGCATTATCTTGCAAAATTAAGTTTTAGCAGTTAAATAAAATATTATATACAATGTGTTAACATTATTCAATATTATAGGCAACATAAATTTTAATGTATATTTAGTTGCCTATAATAAATTTAACCAGCGCCGTATAGTATGCACGTGTATTCTTTGCGAACGTTGTGTTTATTGAGTGCCGATGACGAAATAGACGCCAACAGGTTTTTGGAAACGTGCTGTATGAGTTTGGAAGCCGCTTCGCGTCCGGCGACGCCGCACGAACCCAAGAGCCGAACACGATGAGCTCATATAATAAGCCCGGCGACGTACAGTCGTGTGCTACTCGCGTATTCGCGCTCCGGTGCTCTCCCGCCTTGCCGTCGACTCGCATCCCGGTGCACACAACCTTCGTGAGTATCCCGTGTAACCGGTGCTGTGCGTCGTGCGGAGAGAAGCACAAAAAACAATTACAAATAAGCGGTGCGCGTAGCAGCGGTGGGTGTGTGGAAATAAATTGGATTTTCGTATTTCGACGAGACGCGAAGACGGTTTGTGCGAATCGATTTTCGCCCAAATATTCGCGCGCGCCGAGTGTGCACAGAGAAGTGTCGTGTGCGAGGAGGGATGTGTTTTTGGCGCCCGCGACTAAATATTTAAATATTTATTGCCTGGTGAGAATAATATACATAATAAAACAATTTTTTTTATAACAAAATAAACAGAAGACAATCGGTTGTGGTCTTTCGCCGGACATCGATTTCTGATTTAACCTTAAAATCACACCTGCCATACGAGTATACTGCCTCTGTGTATTCGTAAAAACATTGAAAACCAATTCGCGAACGTAGCATTCGATTTTAAAACCACTTTTAACATAGTAAAAGTAAATTAAATCAGTTGTGCTGTGATTTAATATACAACGTGCTGAGCTAGTTTGTGCCCACGTTATCATTTTCCGCCGTTGGAGAATCAAATATTGTGCAAGTTGCAATTAGTTGCTCTAGTCTCGACGCTAATCAACCACATAAAACGTAAGTCGCTATTTGTTGCTTCGTTGTTCTAACTGGGTGAATATTTTATATCGACGGCTTGTGCCACTTGTGGATGTGGAAACATGCGCCGAAGTAAAGTTGAAATTTAATTAGACGTATTACGTGCGTTTAGGCGCACGAACCTCCGTTCGAATTATTCAAATGTTAATTCGTTAAGTGCACCGTTGTCTGGCGTCTCATTGGGACGAATTAAAAATCCAGCCATGCTTGCGATTTTAATCAGGTTAGTTGCCAATTTGTGGTTATGGAGTTGTTGATTTGGTGTTGCTATAGCAACCGTTGTCATGGGAATAGCAGCGATGCACAGGTTGACTCTTGCAAGATATTAGCGTTTTTATTAGATTGACTCGACATAAATTAAAGATGTCTGTCCGGTGGGCCGCGTGGGCTTGGGATGCGACCCACTATCGGCTCCGGCCCGGCTGCGGCCCAGCTAAACGGAACGCCAGCGCGAACGAAAACGGGATTATGTAATGTAACGTTCCGGATGCATCTACACACACAGACATACAGTGTGTTCACCCAAAAATCTAATGAAATCTAGAAAAAAAACCTTAATCAATTTTCACCTACCATTTTCGGGCACATGTGAATCATATCAGCAACGAAATGCAAATAGTATTTTATCAGATAAGTTGTTTAAATATTTACCATTATGTGGCTGTTTTTTAAGCAACATTTTGTCAAATTATATAAATGTTTAGTTATAAATATTTTATGAACACACTGTATGCGTTGTCTATTAATTTGAAGGCCCGGCAAAGTGCACTCACTCGCGCATTCGCTTCCCTACTTGATATGTGTACGTATGTGAATGTTCTTCAATCTTCAGGTTTGTTTCTAGATTTTTTTTGTGGCTACGCAAGTTTTTTATCTTTGTCCTACTCATATGTTCTATTTCCTTTTATTGTGTTACTTGCGTATTCCCCCCTACTTGTTTACTGGTTGCTATAGCAACGTCTTCAATACCATGGCAACCGGTATCTACACAGCATGGGAACACATGTTGCATTGTTACAAAAAACATACGTGAATCAGTAGTTGTTGAAGTAAGTAAGTTGTGATAAAAATTTGACAAGTTGATAGTATGTAATAAATTTCGTAACGTTTTAACTTATTCTTTTTGACGTACTTCCAAATCAATAAAGTAGGTACAACGTGCTGGCACGAGCATATTAGCTGTTTGACTTGGTTTGTTTATTATAACGTACTCGTAAAATGAGTATGCATGAAGTGCAAAAATTCGTCTAGAAAAAATATTTTTTGCTTTATTATTTGCTCGTTGTACTCACAATTGTACACACGATTAAAATTGTCAAGATATTTTATGCAAAACATGAAAAAATCTAGTTTTTGAGGTAGAATTGTTTATAATGTTAGTAGACTGTTAGTGTTTGGAATATTAAATAATTTCCTTGAAATAATAATAAAAAAGTACAGAAATCATATTATTTTAGTTGTGATATACCCGTGAAATGTAAATAGGAAATTCCTTTACTACATAAAAATAAAAATGTTTCATATATTTTATTTCTTCAATTATATCTTGGCATTTAGATTTTTGTCGCCTTTGTTTCCGCTAAAAACTAGAGGAAAACATAAAAGTTCAGACCGCATTCATAGCAATTCTATTACTCCTAATGTTTTTTCTTTGTCTTCTAGTCGGAAATTTATTATTCTTTCTTTATTTCTGATTTTTCATAAGCTTAGGCAAGAAAAATGCGTGGAAAAACCATCTAAGTCGATAATTTATTCGTCGGCGCTCGTTAGAGCGTCTAATGCGTTTCCTTTGTTTCTTTTGAGCTTTCGTTTGCGTTTTCAGCTTGTGTTACTCCTACACCTGAAAATGCGCGCCCATTGTGTGGTCTTGCCGGTGGGGTGTGAATGTCGCGTTAGCGTGCCGACGTTGTGCGACACGCTTCGCGAAAAAATCGATAATATTTCGCTCCACAAACCGACCAAACCGGCAATCCAGGTTGCATTTTATTTCCTTTCCTTGATTGCTTGATTTTTAATGAGATTTGTGTATGTGTATCTTGTTGTTGTTGATGTTAAGAAACAAGGTCGACATTTTTCCCAGCCAATGTCAACCGAAGTAGGTGCATGCACCGAGTGCAAATTGCAGCAACCAAAGTAAAAAATTAATTTTAGCACCAAACGCGGATGTCTACAGCATCATGCATGCATATGATCAACCTGATTTCCATCTGAATCTTCCTCAATGCGTGCCACTTGCAATTCTGTTGTCTGTGCACGCCGCGTAAGGAAATTGTGGTGTTAAAACATGAAATTAGCTATTAAGCATGCCATTACAGGCTTATCCAGCTATTAAAATACTGCGATAAAATCTCCAACGCATCTGAATTTATCCTAGACAAATTTGAAAAATAATATTTTATTGCTAAAAAAATATTGGAGTTACTTTGATATACCGATCAATTAATTTTATAACATTTATGGCATTATTACAGATGCATGAACAGTTTAGTCACACGCGATGGGAAATTGCCGATATTCGCTTTTGTTTATTTTGAGCATATTCTGCAATTAAATAGAAATTTAATGCGATGCAAAAAGGTGCATCTGTTTAATTTTATTCAAGCATCGAATAAATTATATGCCTGGAAACATAAATAAAATAAAACGAGACTTGCTATAGGTGCATAAATTTTAAAATATATGGAGCAATATTAGATGTAAATAAATCATAGAATATTAAATTCAGTAAGTCAGGTGCAGGCATAGATATAATTAATTATGGCGTTCCTGCTGTTTGATTCTGATTCAATTAGTTGATATAATGCTAATAGGAAAACAATTTAGCGAAAAACTGAATATATACAATGTGTTCGCAGTGCTAAAATAATAAAATAAACCATTTTATTGTTTCAGATTTTTAACTATAACATAATGTATCATTTAGTTAGACGTAAGATTGACGTAATTTAAATTAAGATGCGTAGGATTACAGTTAGTTATTTCTGGGCTCATAAATTTCGACCCAAGCAAAAATATTTCGGTCTAATTCTTTCACATTTGGAAAACTGTGCTTTTCCGTTAAATTTTATTGTTTTGCGTCTTGGTTGCCATTAAATAAGCTGAATTTTAATGAGTTGTTAATGCAAAAATGCCAATTAAAGATGCATTAACGCAAAAGATTAAAATTATCTAGGGAAATGTGTGCAATTAAGCCCGACAGGATAACGCAATCAAACTACATCAGTAACATCAGCCACAAAAGGAAATAATTTGTCAATCACTCCATAATAATTTCAAATCAAACTCGAAAACTTTAACATGACTTAAGTAGACTAAGTAATTTCTCATTAATTTCCTCAAAAATATTGAATTTTTATTCAACAGCAGGTTTGATTAATTAAGAAATGATTGCAACTCATCGCGGATGTTTTGTTCGCCTACTTTTCTCTTTGCACTGGCGAAATCAACTTTTCTACATGATTTATAATAACCTATTGGAGCATGACGCTAGCAAATACTCACGTCGTCATCTGATCTTCAATAAATTGCTCTAAGAACTACAAGATTCAATTAAAGTCGTTTCCTTGTTTGGAGTTTTATTATTTTCCTCTTTAAGTAGTTATTACTTATATCTAAGTCGATAAGTAATAAGTTTCCATCAATGGCGGCCATGTAGCGATGACAACGCATCGCACGCGATTTGTTTACGTAATTTTTATTGTGCTCGCGCGACGACTGCAATTATTGCAATCCGTCATCAACTATCAACCTGACTAATTTGTGATGCGCACAATGGATTAATAATATTATCCACACGCAGGTTATTTATACTAATGTAAATTGTTTTGAACATACTGTATATTTAAATAGGAAGGTAATCTTTTTCCAGATGATTTGTATTGTCATTCTTTCAACTTCATTGATGGTCACTAGTCCAAAGGTACTCTAACCGGCCGCCATTTTGAATATTAAGCATCTATCAATATTTGTGTGCCTCTGTTCTTTGCTTAGCAGTAAATTGCCAATACCGAATCCATTAACATTCGCACGCAACTTGCCATGGGCCGCTGCTTCAGTCCAGTGTCATCCTCGCAAGTTTCATTAAAGTAAATTTACTACATACGATAAAAATTACACGTTTTTTGTTAAAAGTATAGGACGTGACATTGCACTCAGCATTTCAATGTCATGTTTCGGTATATCTGTGTTAAAATTTGCACTAAAAAACGAAGTGTCAATAATTATATTGCTAAAAATTTCATCTGTCTGTTGTTTTTCATTAATTTGCAGGTAATCATTAATTATATATGGCGTTTATGGTCATCGTAAATTAAATTGCGGTTATTTATCTCTTGGATACTGCGCGTACTAAAAACATCAAATGATAAATTTTATGTTGTTTGAAACATCGCAAAACACAGTTATTAAAATGTCTCATATTTTCAGGTGTAGAGAATCCATGAAAAACGTAAAAATCCTCATCTGTTTTGTTAATTATGTGCCATTTTTGACCCAATGGGCAATTATAATTATATGCGCTCGACGGAACAATAATAATTAACATGTTTTTATTGAGGTTTGTGGCGGGGCAAGATTATTGGTTTTGGGACATCGTAAATGAATAAAATCGAAAATATTAATTAAAAGTTAATAAATATCACGTGAAAAAAATTGTCATTGGGTTTAATTTGCTGATATAATTTTTAAATTAGGTATATGTTAATAATTTATTTGTAATACCTACAATTATTTTAGTCCTAAAGCAGATTGTATGTTCTATGACAGATGTGGTGCAACTTCTTGAAGTGAATATTCATGCCTGTGTTCTTTCTTCTTTTTGTATTGAGTTATTATCAATTTGTGGATTTGCATAAACTAGCTTTGGCGCCATTTCTCTTCTTTTTTGACCGACTTTCCTGTTCTTGGGCACAGCCTCTCTTCCTGCGGCATCATGCGCTCGTAAAGTAGTTCTCGTTTTGCATACTTTTACATACATGCTTAATCAATAAACAACGATTTGCTAAAATAATGCTCACCTCCGCGAGCATTAAACTACTTCCGAGATTACATCTTTCGAATATTTACGTACCGTTCAAGCGTGTTAAATGTGAAAATAGAAAAGATAATTGCATTCTCATCTACAATCTGGCGGTTTTTAGTAGAGAAATTTAATTAAACAAACAAAAGGCAAAAATTATCTTCTCGTATGCAATTACCTGCAGAGGTTAATGTAGCGTCATTCTACGTCAGCAGTAATCGACATTCCGAGGCGATGTCGCGATCGCGATAAAATGTTAAAATCGACACGCATCGATCGCAATGCCTCTATTGCGATATGTGTGCCACCAACGAATTTATAAGCTTTGCAAACCACCAACTCAACTAACTACTTAATTTACGATCTTAACTTATATGTGCTAAGGTGTAATATTATCTACACACTGTTTACGTGCCTTAAAAAGTTTTAATAAATACGTTATTTAATAACAACTCCTTAAACGAGTTGAAAATTAAGTTAAAATATTTGCAAAACTTTGCACTTGTTTGAACATGCAATCAAAAGTCACGAGAATCACGAAAATCACCGTATCACGTTTGGAACACTTTGTATGCAACAGGTGTTTCGGTCGAACGGTATGTGGAAACACGTTGCATAAGTTTTGTCAACTTCGACTGCCACTTCGAGACGCAGCCAATGCGCAAACATTTTGCAACCGAAAACGAAACGATAGCGAAATTGTCAATATCGTCAAATCAATAAATAATCAATAACAGCTACAATTGTTTAGTGAATAATCCGCATGCACACAGATAATGTTATGTCATATGAAATAGTCAATTGTTATTAAATAAGGTGAGCACAATGCGTAATTGTTAATTGCGTGCGTGCGACCTCTGTGACTATGACCATTTGACGTTTTATTACCGCGCGCCCGCCGCGTTCACAACTTATTCATTATGTAGGTGAACGACGTGAAATGACTAGACGCATATACTTTTATAATTTAATTGATTCGATATTGCTTATTGCTTTCGTCGCTTCGCTGGCGAATTGAAATTAATTTCAATTACACATACACATTGATTCTGCTTCGCTCTAAAAACGCGCTAGACAAATTACAGAATCACACTCAACTCAAGCTGTAAATCAAATCAAAACTTGTAATTTATTATGTGTTTTAGATACGAATGAATGCGAACCTTTCACTTACCTACTGAAAATTCTATTAATATTAACATAAAACCGCAGAAATTATTTCTACTACTCCGGATTTGTCAGGTCAGAAAAAGTTTTGATGTGTTTCGAGCACAGGCAGGAAATCAGAAAGTGTTATTAATGTTATTAATTTGTTAATCATTGAGTCCGTGTTTGGCGTTTGTCGGCATCGTGTCGAGATCGTGTTAAAAGTTAATATTGTTTAAATTAGTCGATGTTTTATAACTTATACAACATTCAAATTATGACATAGATATTTATTCTCGATGCGTGCACACACAACATCAATAAATTGATTTTTTTAGGTGTGAATAATTTAATTTTACATCATATATAAAAATTACGCTTTTGTAAATCACTGCGACGCCTTTTAAATTTAATTATTCCCAAACTATTTGTAATAAAATGATAATTCTTGCAGAAATGTATTCACAATTAAATTTTACATCTAAGAATCTAAATATTTGGTTGACATGATTATTGCCTAATAAGCCATAAACAATTTAATTACGCTTTTAGAAAAAAATATAATCTGACACAAATTGTCCCGTAACTTTTGATTTATAATTATTTTCAACATAATTTTTGCTTAAATAGATAAAGAATTGATTATAGAATTGATTTATGAAAGAATATTTAAATTCATTCTTATCGCTTATGAAATATTTGCTGTTATTAATAACAATAGTTGACATTTGATTAAATATATATTTCATTATACTATCCAATTGTTAAATTCATGCTCGTAAATCGCCAACGTCCGCTGTTTAATCAAACAGACTTTTGCACATGTACGACATGTGTTTGCTCATTACTCAAAAAATATACAATGTGTTCAAATCTAAACATTCGAAAAAGATCAAACACATAAACAATTAGAACGTGTTACTGTTACTGGAAATACCCATACTATATTTACATTGTGTTAATTTAATCCCTGTGGGTAATGCCTGCCCCACCATATGACATTTGAGATCTTCAGTTCGTTAGTGTCCATGTTCCGTTCATTCATCGTACACTCGTAGTGGTGCTCACATCGCGCGCATAATGTGTGATAATGCGAATTTCATTTTTATGTATGTGTGAAAAACTGGAATGTCCGATTAGTTTATCCAGTTTTGTTGTGACAAGCGTTACTACCTCGCTGCTAATTGCGTGTGTTCAACGATCATTAATTATGGACAATAGACGATCATCAGGCATTCAGTAGTGCTCATTGTGCATTTAATAGTTATTGACAGATTACTTACATATTGTGGATGTTATTGAAAGTAAAAGTACGTATGTTTAAATTAGTGTTATGTATGTAATAAAATATCGATAAAACAGTCGATTTAAAATAATTGTGCAAATAGGGTAAGTTTATATTTTATTTATTTCTTGTGTCTGTTTTCTAAGAAAATAATTTTGAGAACGAAAAATGTATGTGCAGTTAAATAAAACGCAATCATCGATTGAAAAGCGTGTGAAAGTAGATCTTCGACGCCATTCAAAACGAAGAAAAATGTCAAAACAATAGAGTGCGAGAGGTGACTGCGTCGGCGCTATTGTTTGTCACTTCGGTCTTTGCTCTAATTTTTCCTTTGTGGCGGTTTTATACGTTAATGACTTGCTCTTTTTCAATATTTTAATATTTCAAAAAATTTCAAATTTTGCCTACACAAAGATGATTTTTTAATGATGCTAATAATTGTTTGCAAAATGATGGGAATATTAAAATCCACTTTCACTCTCGCTCGTCAGTGATGACCGACTTGTCGCCGGGGGTCCATTGTCGAAATGTCGGCAGTTTGGCACTTACACTCACCTCGATTGCCGCTAACTGGCACATTTGCTCATCGCGCACGTCGCTGATTGCTTTTATATTGCTTGCTGGCGTGATTATTGCGCATTGCTCTAACTTATCGCTTACCTGTCGGAGCCACTCGTAGAAATTTCGCTTTCATCAGCGACGTCCACGTCGGCGAAATGTTTGTCCATTCTCACCGGACGAGGCAATCGACAAACGGCGATTACGACGAAGAAGAATGCGATGATTGCCCATGACATAACAAAACAAACAGTGGATTAAGGCCACAGGATTTGACTATTGAGGCGTTGTTATAAAAAAAGAAACACTTTCTCATATTTGAGTGACTAATTTGGTTGGAAAAAAATTCTGAAGAAAAAAGATAGAGCAATAAATTTATCGAATAATTCATTAACTTAATCTCTTTATAAGAGTTGAGTTAGGTTGTGTCCAGAGCTAGGTTAAGGTTAAGTACGTACAAGTTTATCGCTCGCAACACGAGCACTTTAAAGACGTCTATTAAATTATTTTTTGATTAATGCTTTTCTGGCTTCATTCACCACACATCACAAGTATGATGTCTACATTATTTCTGTTTTTATTAAATTGACGATTGGCTCAACAAATTACATAAATTAAAATTATGTATGATATTTTGTAATGTTGTTAAAGTTTAAATTGTTTCTATGTCATGGTCGTATCAGTAGGTCGTGTTTATATATTTTGCAAAATGTAGTAACTTTGTACCTTGATTGTGTCCACTGGATTTCAATTGATTGTACTTTGTACTCTTGCTCTGCTTTGATGCTGTGCCGCTATTGTTGAGTTACGATTGCATTTTCGAGTCTGCGTTTTCTACCATTCATACATTCGAAACTCGATTTTCATGACGCAATGTTTGATCGCGTGGGTGGGCCCGAGCAAAACACAATACATTTTTAAACAAAGTATCAAATTCATATTTTATGCTTAAAATAAATTTTCTGATGAACCAGACCACAAAATTTATTCTTTATTGACATATCTAGATATAATGATGTGTAGATTAATTAAGTTATTAATATTTCGACCACGCGATCAACGAACATTGACAGGAATAAATTTCCTGCTTGAAATGCACTAATAAATAGATAGGAATTTATTATTTATTCACATTTCGTATGGTTTTTGATGAATCGTCAGTTGATGTTCATTGCCGTTGACTATGGTGGTTAATTGATTAGACTAACGCGATAAGCCCACGCTAATGCCGTAAAACGTGATCAATGTCATAAAACGTTTCCCGTTTTTCCATGCAGTCATATCAATATTGCTGGAATGATTCATAAATATCGAATGTCTAATATCATGCCATCAATTCCACAGCATACGACTTACACGCAATTGCCCAAAATTACGTATAATAGATGACTACCAATGCAATTCATATTTTATTTAATATTTTTTCTGGGTTATTGAACAGTTATTCAAATTCCTGTTATCTTATTCCTATGAAGTTGTTAACACATAATTAGCTAATCACCCGACGAGGAAACTGGTTGCTCGGATAATAAACAAATGTTGAGAAGGAGTGCGGAGTGCAATTCCGCTAATCACATTTTCTTAGATTCGACTTGGTTCGCTTTGACTGGGCGTCTAATTAGTAACTGCTTTATTTGTGTCACGCACCGATGCCATCAGGCAAATAAAACGCAAACGAAACCAACTTGAGACTGGCTGTCTGGGTGTTGTAGTGGATTTTGATTAGTTCATTAGTCGTGGTTGCAATCAACGCTTGGCGCAAGAGAAGCAAGTGTTGTTATGTTGCAAAGATCGTAAAACTTGTACAATGCTAATTTTACAAAGAATTAAAACTATAAAATGTAACTAGTAATACTATGAGGTAATGTTTACTACAGGTAATTTTTCGTTTTGTATTCAAACAAAAGTTATAGTTTAATAATATTTGTCGAATTGACCAATCACTTAAGACATTTAAGACATTTACCAGGGTCAAAGTTAGAATGTGTTTTTGATCGTTAAATATTTTAAATATTTGAAGGTTTATTGCCGTTCTTGTGTAACAATTTCATTACTTGTTGCAGATTTCGTTTACAATCCATCAAGATGTCGCTGGTCTTTAAGTACATGGGTGATATTAACCGATTTATAAACAAATATGCAGGTAATGGCAACTTTCATTGTTTTTGGCATTTATGTAATGTTTGCATGTGGGATTATCACCATCTAATGCGTTTTTAATTTTGAATATGACTTTTATTGCAGATCCAAGAACGTCACATCTACCGCTTATATCGAGTCCATTTTACACGCTAGGCATCTGTATATCTTATGTAATAATTGTAAAGGTATGTCATCATCGCATCAAATTGCATTCTTCGCTCATTTGTAACTATGATGAATGCGATAATAATCGTTGACGATTAGTGCGCGATTAACATCAACGTAATGTGTTTGATTGCAGTACATCGGACCGAAGTTGATGGAGAATCGCAAGCCACTGAATCTGAAGAACACGCTCATTTTCTACAACTTTCTGCAGGTCCTTCTCAGCGCGTACATATTTTACGAAGTAAGTTGTAAATTAAAGTTCAAAAACTGATTTTTGAGCAATGGCCGAATGAGTTCGAGTAAAAATAGCGTCAGTCGAAAAGTGGCGCTGATGTCACGACTCACCTCGATCGCCGCTACGCTGTCGGTTTATTTTTAGCCAAGTTTATGCCCGAAATAAACAAATGTGTTAACAGTATCGTCATATCGTCAGGATTGTCCTGCTGGCGTAAATTCAAAAGCGATCGAAATCAGAAATGATTCAAAATGTTACAGGAAATCATTAGTTCTAATGACTTTTTTTTGTTGTTATTTGTTTTTTAGATTGGTGCTGTTGGTTGGTTGACAGGACGATACAGCTATAGATGCGAACCGGTAGACTATTCGAATTCACCAAATGCTCTCAGAGTACGTCTACCTTTCAATTTTGTTACATTTGTATTGTTTTTACTTTTATTTTTAATTCTACATATGATTGACCATTAAAATTTATGATGATCGTGATGTAAATTTAATATGTTTCTTGTTTTGGACGTGTTTTAGGCGATACGAGCGTGCTACATGTACTACCTGTCGAAATTCACGGAATTCATCGACACGGTGAGCATCACTAAACAATTTAATTATTTAAATAACACCTTAACATAAATCTGTTTCTAAACTGCGTGAAATTAATTTCGTATTCGTTTTGTGCGCCGGTAATTTACACAAATTACACATTAAATTGTTTTCTAAACGTGTGCAAATATTTGAGACAAAGCCCTGCGTAGTAAACGTGCCTTAATTGTTTGATTTTGTTTCGCAGCTATTTTTCGTGTTGCGGAAGAAGAACGACCAGATTTCGACCTTGCACGTGATACACCACGGTATTATGCCGATGTCCGTATGGTTCGGCGTTAAATTCACGCCAGGTGAGTCTCACCCACATAGTTAATGAATTGTTGCTAATCTGAACGCATTTGCGTAATGGCAATTAATTATTTTCGGGTGTTGAGTGCTCGTTGTGTTATACTATCGCTTAGTTTTTTTTATTTCTCGCAAATATTACAAATTCAAATTATTATATTCGGTCTTGAACACGTAATTACAATTTTGTTTTAATTGGCGGCTATTTATTTATGCACTGTGATTAAATTGTTTAATCGTAGGCGGATTACATTCAACTCCGTTTAGCAGTTGCATAATGTTTGCTTTGGTTATCGTCTGACTTTACAGCTTAGCGGTTAATGCTTCGAATATGTTATGTTTTAACAAACATAGCGCGATAACAATTACTACCTGTTACTATTACTACATATTTAAAATATTTTTTTGTGTTTTGTGTGTTTTAGGTGGTCATAGTATGTTCTTCGGATTTTTGAACACATTTGTCCACATTGTGATGTACACTTATTACATGCTGAGCGCTTGTGGTCCTTCAGTTCAGAAATATCTCTGGTGGAAGAAGTATCTTACCACTATGCAAATGGTACGTTGTTTGTTTAACATATTATATTTTAGGTCATGAGTATAAAATGTTGTTTTTGTAGGTTCAATTTGTCGCTATTGTTGTTCACGCCTTCCAACTTCTCTTCATTGACTGCAACTATCCGCGTGCGTTTGTTTGGTGGATTGGTATGCATGGCATTCTCTTCTTCTTCCTTTTCAAGCAGTTCTACGAGGAGAGCTATTTGAAGCGTTCCAAGGGGGCTGCCGCCCTTGCCGCCACTGCTGCCGCCGCGCAAAACAAGGAAAAGAATGGCAAGAAGCACGAACCGAAAGAGAAACCCACCACGAACGGACACGTTAAAAATGGCTATCAAAATGGCGTCCAAAATGGTGTTGTGAAAGAAAAGAACGGTGTGCATCAGCGCCAAACAGCGCGCGATTACTACATCAACTCGAATGGTGATACCAAATACTAAGCAATTTCTAACGAGTTCACACGTGCGGCGAATAAGGATCGAATTGTTACCATTTGTTTCTTCCGACCGGTGCGAAAGTCGAAATAATTAGTACTCTAGCGTATAAACACAATGTGTGGTGCAGGTGAACATTAATATTGTTATTTGTTAAATTCAATTCGAGGAGGGTGTTAATGTTCGAAACAAAAACGGAAATTATGGTAGCAAGGAAGGTATTGGCGAAGATGGACCCGAGAGTAAGACAATTCTTATGCTCAATTTAAACAAAAAAAAACTTAGCACAAATTAACGATTAAACATGTGTTTACAAAAAAATAAAACAACTTAGATTAAGATTAGGAAAACAACAAGAATCAATAACAAACAAAACAAACGAGACACGCTAAAAACAACCGAGAATACAAATGTTTTAGACAAAGATATATTATACCTATAGGTGCTATATTTTTACTATGGTGTAGTTGTTAAATTTATTAATTTTTATACGGAAATTTATTGAAACGAAGAAACTTATACATAGCTAGTTGAAGAAACGAATACTAAAATGTAAATACCACCAAAATGACGTTCATACATGCAATACGGATTTGTTTCGTGGTTGTTATCGTGTGACGCAATCGTTTTTTTAGCCACTAGTTTCAGCGTCAAGACAAAATGGCGATTCTCAAAACGCGAAGGACACAGAACTAAACGAATACGGTTTTATTTAAATATCCACACATACACGTTATTTTCATTATGTGGCATGTTTTTCAGTGACAGCCGCTTCAATCAATGCTAAATTATACAATTTTATTGTTTTTCTAGTTGATTATATTAAGAAGTTATCCATATATATCTATATATATGAAGAAAACCAAGGTTATTGTTGTATTTTTTATACTTAATCAATGTAAAAAGAATATTGTAACTGATTGATTGTGTAAATAAACAGTTTTGTTTCAATTCTGTGTTGAAGTAAGATAGTTTTTGTTTATATAAGATTTGCCATGGAACCAAACCAGTTCTATGATGAAAACCATCGTGGCAAAGCAAACAAAATACACGTAAATCATGCTAATATCAAACAAATGTGAAATTTCTTCCTCTGCAGTGTTTTCGGTATATCCATAATCATCAAATGCAGTATAATCCTCAACCCATTTTTCATACAAGCCTGTGTTTGCCATCATCTCGCAGATATTAGCCACTACTTCCATCGCATGATAACCTCTGCGACTTACAATCCTTGCATACAATAACACATATTCGTATTTTGGCGGTAATTCACGTAATCTGTCCTTAATTTTTGGATATGAATTTAGAACGACTTCGGGAATGTACGCAGATAAGTTGTTATTGCTTGCAACATCATTCAAAACATTTCTCACTCCTTCATTCCTCTCGATGATTCTACTTATGAAATCCACGTTAAAACTATCAATATGTCTCCCACCCGGTGGTTTGAAACCCAAAGGTTGAAGATTTGAATGAAATAACTCGTCCTCGGTTTGTATTAGATTGACAGGTCTCCGTGTCGTCATTGCGGAACTCAATACGCATTCCAGGAACTTTACTAACATGAATGTTAATAAAATTTGCAGAAACACCAGATATTTACTAATGTAACTCGTCAAACGTTGTCGGGACGTCTGTTGAAGTGAAATTGTAATGAAAAACGTCAAGCTATTAGTAACAGACTGAAACAGGTTGTTCTTTGTTAGTCCAAATAGTTTAAACCATAAAATAAACAGGATACAAGATAAGAGGAAGCTATATTCGATACCACGAAAATGTCTGAGATTTACAGAAATATCATTGGTACGACTTTTCGCCAACACCCAAACAAATTTTCCTCTGTAAATCGGCGATGTGAGTTCTATAAACATCTCCATGTCCAATCGAACGTTGTACAATGGCACATACAAATCTATATGTTTATCAAGCAGGTCTTTAACGACATGTTCAATTTGATATTCGCTCGACTTCCAGTAGTATTCAATAGTGGCATTCATCATGGATGCGATCGTATTCAGCAATTGAACGAACATACCATTTCGTCTGGGTTCATGTTGATAAATTATGAATGGCCGCTGTATTTGATTCCCGTTTAGCTGTACTCGAATCGGACAACCGTTCAGATCATTGAAAACATCTGAAAGGTAACTGAATGGAATTGTTGAGACATCCGTACACTTTCCAAAGTAGTCGATTTGTTTTACTTGAGTGCCACATTGATTTGCGTAGGAGAATGGTGATGCCGAGTATATTTTGTTATCTTTTAAAACAAAAACAATTTGTATGATTTCCATGTGCCAGAGAAGTTTAAAGAGATCTTCATTAAACTCGACGAGAGGAGCTACAACTATGTAACGGCCACGGGTACTGTGTCTGATGTTAAACAAAGGTGAGTTGATCAAGGAGGAAATTAACGTTTGGAGGTGTGAGTTGGTGTATTTCTCGAAAAGTATAAAATTTTGTCCGTATAATGAATCAGATGAGTTTGGTATCGTGTTGTAGTGATCTGACAATGCAGGATCATAGAATATTATAGTATGGTCAGGAAGGTCAGGCGCTTTGAAAGGTGACGCTCCAAAAAATACAATTGGTTCAGTTTTGGGTATTGCAATTGAAATCAGATGCAAGAGACATTCACTGGATTGCAACTTTTCAGGGAGGTAAGATTGTAGAGACGCAAATATAGTTAAAACACAATTAATTAAAATTAATACAATAATATACATTTTGTACCAAAACTAAACTTGGTAGAATAATGTTTGCTTATTATGACAATGAGAGTATGGGTTATATATAGTTGCCATGATTTTTTGTCTGTGTTAATGCATTTTGTTTTTGTTCATTATGCTAGGAACACCATTTTGTACTCTGGAATTTGCTATTCATTTTTTGACGCTTTTGATATTCCATTAGTTTGTACTTCAAGGGGTTTAATGGTTGGCTTAGATCTAATGTAGGTTTTGTAATAAAAGTCTGCAAAAAGGACGGTGATTGCAAACAACTGAGGCAGGACCATAAGTGGCACCGCAATCGGGTAATTACAGTCTTTCTGAGTGAGTGGCATTGTCATATAAACTGAGCTCATAAAAAACTGCACCAATTGCAGTTGTGTGATATGCTTCTTCCACCATGGACTCTTCTTGTACGCAGGATTGTAGGCAGTCATCATGTAGTAGAAGTACATAACCATATGAACAAAGGAATTGATAAATCCCAAGTAAATCATTTGTCCTCCAGCGACGTATTTCAAACACAACCACACGTAGAATACCATGATTGTGTGATGGTACACATGGAGGAAAGTTATTTGGTTGTATTTTTTACGCAGAACAAAAAATATCTAGTAAAAAGCATTATCATGTAAATAATGGTAATTAAATTGTTTTTAGTGGTACTTACTGTGTCTAATAGATCGCATATTTTTAACCAATAAATAATGTATGTGGTAATGGGGACAGACATGCCAGCAGCATCCTTGTCATAGTTGATTTCTTCACAGAAGAAATCCGCTTTCCAGACCTCTGGAACTAACTGCAACGTCAAATAAAAGGTAAGTGTTAAAAGATTGTATTTTAATGTAATAATGTAATTTTAATGGAAAATTGTAATTTAAATCAGTAAATATTACCCTAACGACAACAACTCCACACATGAACACTTGAAACAGATTGTAAGCAATCATTAATCGATCCACATTGTAAGGCTTTCGGTTTTTCATAAACCTGGGACCAACGTCGCAGACAATCAATAGATAACCAGCTAATAATGTTACCACTGGTAGAGGCGAGTGAACAAAGAACCAATGCGTTGTCCTTTCATCTAATTTTTAGATTCAGATTAACAATAATTATAATTTGTTTTCAAACACTTTTAGCAAACATACCAGCTTGATCATTAATAAACCTATGGTAACTTGACAGTGCTGACTTGAGCATCAGCGCCATATTGGTTTCTTTTCAAAAAAGTATCTATCACCGAAATTTTGGCAGTGAAGAATTACATCTAGCTACATTTAGCGCCAGATACCGACTGACCAACTCTGGTACAATCCGCACCGAAATTGTTTTTATGTGTGTGTCAAAGTAAGCCTGCGTCGCTTTAAGTGTTGTCCTACTCGCGAGGAGTGTGCTCCTAAGAGCGATAACGGTAACGTCGGTAAATGCACAATGGACGCGCGTCTAAGTCACTTCCGGTGGCGTGGATTGGTATTTAGCGGTTTGCAGGCCGGTGGCGCGGTAACCTTTTGAGGCCTTTGCATAACATATCAGTTAAGTTCAATGCACATGCATCGACGGCTTGACGCAGATGCACAGAGCTACGCGAAAGTTATGCATTTTTCATGCTATTGTATTTATATGTAGGAGTACCTTTAAAATGAGTTATAGGGTTCCTCAGTTGAAACAATTTCGGTGGTAGCAATTCAAATTCACATTAGCAATTCAAATAGTTTTACTTTTTTGGGTTCACTACGACGTAAATCTAGCTGTATATTTTATTAATTCAATGAATTTTCAATTTCTTTATTGTTAAGCGTGTGTCATAAGTAGAACAAAACCACGTTTCATTTTTCATTATAACGCATTGTTTGAGCCCCAAATTTTATCTGAACTTGATGATTTTCATTTTATTAATATTGATTTTGCCTTTATGAAGGCTTCATTGTGTTCAAGACTAAGTATCACGTTGCTATAGGTACGTTAATAAAATTACTATATTGTATACAGTTTCTTTTTTCTGCACGCCGGTGTTAATATATTGCATAAATATACGTAATAAGTAAGTACAAACACTGACTAACTACTTATACGAAATCGTGATATATGATGTATCTTATGTTTTGGTTGTAAAACCTGTTTAAATTTAGCAAAATTCTAACACAGATTTGAGAAGTAATTATAAAACACTAGCGGGCTCAAGAGACTTCGTTCTGTCATAAAGATTTGGAATGTAGCAGTTTTTTGTTCCTACCTACTTTATAGTCGGCGCAAAAAAATCTCCTGAACAGAACCGTCACCCTGGTGATAGGGCGGTGTATGGGGTTCAGCTTGGGTGACCAAAGTATCTTCGCTTCCACTGACTTTTACCACCCTTTCAAGAACAAATTATATTTGTGGAATTCACAAAACACCATATAAAATCGAAGGAAGCTGTGGAATTTATTTCGTTTAGATTTTGGTTAGAAAACGCCTGTATTGGAAAAAGAAAAAGGATGTCTTTAGACTTTTTCGGGCAATTATTCCACTTTACTTGCAATAAAAACCATCCTTGGATTTTAACGAACATTTAAAAAGAAGAATTGGCCAAATTGGTCTAGACGTTATTGAGTTATGCGCTTACCAACACATTTTGCAATTAATTTTTATATTATTGATTTCAATTATACTGCATACGGTAAATGTTGTGCAGGTAGGAGAAACCCAATATACAGGATGTTATCCTACTGCATAAATAATTGAGAAGAAATAACGAAACTAATACGGATTAATATTTAATGTTTAATAAATTACAAGTTCAACTTAACATGTTTTATATTAAATTACATATAATATAAAAGTTATAACACAATGTTAGCCTTATCGCTGTTTAATACATTCCCCATGAGTGCCATTTAACATATTTTCTTCTTTTGTAATGTTTCCATTCTGTTTCAAGTGCTCACTTGATTGTTTTTCTTCTACGCTTTGAACACCATCAGTGACTTTTAATTTACCACATATATAATTCCTGTAGTAAAAATCAGCAAACAAAAAGGTGAGGGTGGATACTTGTGGCAATACCACCATGCACAAAGCTTTTGGAAAATTGCACTGCTTCTGAGTTAATGGCAGGAGAAACAGGATACTATACAAGAAAAACTGGAATAACTGCAGTTGCGTGATGTGCTTTTTCCACCAGAAGCTTTTCTTCACAGATCTGTCGTACACGGTCAATAAATAATAACTGTACATAATTATATGCACGAAAGAGTTTATGAACCCAACGTATATAAACTGCCCTCCAGGGTAGAACTTCATCACGTACCATACGTAAGTTACCATCATAGAGTGATGGTATAAGTGGAGAAATGATACTTGTCTTGTGTTTTTCCGCAGAACAAAGAAAACCTTAAAATTTATAATATTTTAATATGAAAATAGCATTACTTGTGTATTTTTAACTTACGGTGTCTAATAAATCAATAATCTTAGTCCAATAATAAATATATGATGTATGAGCTACTTCAGTAGAATGATCTGATTCGTTTACCTCTTCACAAAGTATATTCCCATAATAACATGGCAGAAAAAGCTAAAATCATAAAAGTTTAGACCAAAAAGCAATCTATTTTTCTAAAAAAGTGTTAACTTACTTTATAACATAAATATGTACACAAAACCACTTGAAACGCATTGTAAACTATTAATATTTTATCAATATTGAAAGGTTTACGATTTTGCATATATTTTGGTCCAAAATGGCGTACAAACATAAGATATCCAACAATTAAAGCAGCAACTGATATGGGAGATTTCACCATTAACCAATCTTTCGTTCTGAAATCTACAAAATTACAAGAAATTAAATTTAGAACCAAATGTCTTTCAATGTATTACCTGCCAAGTCATTGACAATATAGTCATATCCTTCAATTACAGATTTAAGTAGCAGTGCCATTTTGTCCGGGTGCGCGTAAGGCACAAACGCAAATGATTATTTCAAATTGCGTTATCACCAAAATTTGGAGTAAAAAAGTTTACTTCCTAGGTCACTAACAATGGAACAATACTTCCTGTTCAAAGTTCACATATTCAAAATGTATACGGGTTGTTTCAAAATCAAAGTCATTCGCAATCAACAAAAAAGTATTTAATTGAAATAGTTTAGATATTAGTATTACATACATTTAAAAGTTTACTCTTATTTGGTGTTGCATTTTCTGCAATGTTTTGGTTAGCATCCAACTTTTCTTTGTTTTCAGTTATCTTGACAGGCCTCTTCTTAATGTATGTCTTATAGTAAAAATCAGCAAACAAGCATGTGATAGTTAGAACTTGAGGAAAGAGAACCATAGAAATAGTTTTTGGAAATTTACAGTCATAACTAAGCATCGGTAGAAATATCCATATTGCAATGGCGCCGAATTGTACAAGTTGCAGTTGAGTGATATGCTTCTTCCACCACACGCTTTTCTTGTATTCTGCATCGTAAGCTGTGAGAAGATAGTACATGTACATTACTACATGGACAAACGAGTTGATAACGCCGATGAAAATCAGTTGTCCGCCAGCAACGTATTTTACACCGTACCAAACGTAGGCAACCATGATGGAATGATGGTAGACATGTAGGAATGAAACTTGGTTATTTTTCTTGCGTAATATAAAGAAAACCTAAAATATAAGTAGTTGGAATATGATTTTCACATTGTCGATATTTTAATAATATTACCGTGTCAAAAAGGTCTAAAATTTTGGTCCAGTAATAAACGTAAGCCATTTCTGCAATCGGCGTAGATTCCGGTGAGTAGTCAATAACTTGACATGTAAAGTCACCAACAAAAATATAGGGAGTTAACTGAAACAAGTATAAATTACTGTAGATTTGTTTAAAAAGGGTTAAACATAACAAAAACTTACGTAAATCCATGTATAAAGACATATTACAACTTGAACTGCATTAAACGCAATCAATATTTTATCAATATTGAATGGTTTTCGGTTTTTCATATAATTTGGCCCAATTTCAAAAACAAAAAGTAGATAACATGCAAGCAGAAAGATTGTTGGGATTGGAGAATCAATGAGGAACCAATGTTCGGTCCTTTTATCTGAAATTAAATTGATCGTAACAATTATTATTTTAAATTAATGTAATTTTTAACATACCGTTCATTTCCCTCATGGCGTAGGCGTATTTATTCGCCATGGTTTTTAGTAGAAGCGCCATCTTTGCAAGTTTTTACTTTTGAGTCAATTTTATGGAAAACTACGTCTTGGTCGACTCCATAAAAGCGACTGGTAATAATCAAGCACTGTCTAAACCTGCATGTGCAAAAATGTATACAATGCAAAATTAAGTTCGATATAATCATACAAAAAACTTGTTTTGAAGTGCAATGTACGTGAATCAATAAAATTAATGAAGGATGTTGCATAAACTTTCCAATTGCAATATGTGAAATGTGATGAAACCTTGGTTTGGGGTCAAACAACGAAGATATTAGAATAAAATTTATGTAAATCTTTACGAAATTGTAGTGCGTTGTGAAAAGGTAGGTTATTTTAGAGTCCAGATAAAGATAGAGACTTTATTAAATTATTAATATTTATTCTACTGATTTGTACGTGAATACATAGACAGAAAAACAAAATTATATATTCATAAATAGTGCACCTCATTGTGCAGCCATTGTTCGTTGTTTTGCAGCAATAGCTAACGTACGTCAGTGGGTGTCCTTAACCTGTGCCTTTTTTCCATTGCCCTTGATATACGCATGATAGTAGAAATCACCAAACATGATAATCATCGTCAGATCTTGCGGTACAACAAATATCAATAGTGTTTTCGGGAAGTTACAATCTGTGAAGAGTTTCGGAAAATAGATGCAGAATAATGTCATGAATTGCAACTAAAACACACCACAAGAAGAAAATTAATGAATCATTACACATTTCAGGATTAAGTTAATATTAGACGTACAAGTTGTAATTGGGTGACGTGCTTCTTAAACTTGAAGATTGTCTCTTTCATTTCCGGTTTCCATGCGGCAAACATATAATAACTATACATGATAACATGTACAAACGAGTTGATAATCCCGACAAAGACAGATTCTCCACCGGCGACATACTTGGTGCCCACCCATCCCACAAAGAACATACCAAAATGGTGGTAAATGTGTAAAAAAGTTGCTTGGCTTTCTTTTTTGCGTAATATGAAAAATACAGTGTCTAATAGATCGACAACTTTTACCATGTAATAGAACCATGTAAGTTTGGCAAAATTCATCGCATGCGGGTTGTCAGAGTAATCCACTGGCGAGCATGTCAAATTCAATGTGTGTAAACTTGTACTTGCCTTTAAAAATTACAAAAATGTAATAAAACAGAGTAAATAGATATTTTCAAGGGTAATTACCATAACAACTATGTATCCACTAAGTACAACTTGTAGTAAGTTGTAATATACTAAAACTTTACGTAGATCGTATGCTGGCCTGTTTTCCATAAATTTAGGAAGCCATTCTTTTACCGTGAAGAAGTACATGGCCGTTATAAATATGACTGGAATTGGCGAGTGAACCAGAAACCAATCGGCCGTTCGAGGATCTATAATTATTAATAAAAAATAAGTTGAAAATGTTTTGCTAATGAAACAAATATGTAATTATTTAATTTTGTAATTACCTTTTAGGTCATCTCTGGCATATTTATAAGCTTCATACGTAGTCTTTAGCAATAGTGCCATTATGCATTAACAGACGCAATCTTCAATTACAATTTTCAAATTGATGTTTGCTATATTAAAGGTGAATTTAAACTGGTGTGCAACTGGTGTTGATTGAATGCATATCGAGCAATCGATTGTTCTACGATTATTATTCATGAGCAAAGTGAGCAGTTAATAACGTCTTAGTTTTTAATTTTGCACAATGTCAATGCGACATTGAAATATACAACGGATGCAAGTTATCAACATTCGACGCTATTTTGTGGCAAATCACGGCAAATTCCATAGAATTATTTGCGTTGTTCACCTAGGACCTGCGTGTGAATAAACGACCTATGCGAAAAGAAAAGAAATTGAGTATTTGCATGATTTTCATAAAATGTATTGCGTCATATAATGAATTAAGTCATTCCGGTTACCAAAAAAATGAAACCTCTCCTACATAGTTTAGAAAATTTCGGAAACTTGACCTGGGAAGCACCTCCATAACTTATTAAAATAAGTATAATTAACAATTTATAAAATTTCTGAAAATTATTTAGAAGATAAAACAATAAAATATATAAATTTCGTATGGTAAAAGTTCAGAAATGGTGACTAAAATAGTTAAAAGTAATTTTGCTTGTGGCGCTTATCGCTATTTGTATACAAACAACTCTTTTTATCGCTTTGATACAACGTCATGGTGAGTCCACGACAGAAGTTGAAGACGGCTTGGTTGCATGTTGTTTTAATTTGTTATTGATCTTATGCGGCGGACCACGTTTCTTAGAAATATAATTCGACGGCTGTTTGAAGAAATTATATGTAATAGACGTTTTGTTAACAAAAACATAATTTACATCCGATACTGTCTGACGAAATTGCATCAAATACTCGTATATCAAAATTTACAATGGTTTGTGTTTAACCCAGTTTTTTATGCTAAATTTTCAAAGGTAGTTTAATAACTCAACATTGTTGCATGCCGTCGGCTGCACTTTTACCGTCGGCCGCAGGCTGCGGGTTTCCCTGTGTATTTTGAAATTAATAACCTAAAACTAATTATTATTTTTAATAAGATCTACAATAAAATTTATACTCTTTTGTTTTACCTATTTCTCTATCATCCTCTCAACCATCAGCAAAATTACCTATAATTCAAAAATTTTCAGAGTTTGTCTTGAAGTTCTTTGAATTCTCTTTTTTAATTACCTGGTATAATAAATTGCTGTGAGATACAGAGAAAACTGTGAAAAAACATAGTTTTCATGTACTTTCCTTTTAATAGTTAGTATTTGTTGGGGGCGAAACCTGCGTAGCTTGTCCTCCTGGTTCTGAAGACGGTTGCCCGATTTTTGTTTGCGATGCTCAAGCGACTCTGACTGAGTTTAGCCGGTCTAACATCGCGCTCCATGGCAAAATAGTGATGTGGTGGATGAGGTATGCAGTGAACAAAACTCTCGCTGATTTTACGATTTATTTACCGTGTAACTTGCAAAAGAGCTCAAGAGCGAATGAATTTCATAACTGAAGCAAATGCAGGTCTTGGGAACATTCCTGCTAACGTTGCAAGAATGATGCAGCTGCAGTCTGGAGTGAACTGCGAGAACAAAGCTTATAATTGCAACTGTCCCCTGGCAGGTGTTTGCCAAATGCAAATGATAACACTTCGTCGCGTTTTCGATACGTTTGTCGGACTTGGCCCGAACAGTATTACCTACACATTAGAATAAATATGTATTCTTTTTGTAACACCCAATATGCTAACTTCCCATGACATCATGTGAAAATTAATCTACAGTTGTAGCATGCCGACCTCCTCCTCTTTGAATTTTGTGATTTTCTTTAGTTTTTTAATATCACGGGAAAAATTGGCATTTGATGTTTGGATTTTCTCTTATAATATAGTGCTTTTCTTTTTGTTGCACTCTATATATTCATTTCCCTTTATCACCCATGACAATTTGGTGGTCATATTAGTTTGTGCAAGTTCTCGTTGTTTGAACAATAATTTTCTGATATAAAATATAATTGTTTTCTATTTGCATTCAGCAATCCAATTTTCCTTGTTCTTGCTGGAATGTGTGGGGTTTTGTGATAAAACTAAGTCTTAGGGGGAAGTCCCGTAACGCCGGACGGCACCTAGCACCGGACACTCGTACTATTTAAGCTAGTTTAAATCTTTTCATTTCAAAAAACAAGTGAAAGGGGCGCGGGGGGCACACAGGTACAGGATCACTCGTCGTGGCTCGCCAGTAACGCACACGGCCACGGCGGGAGCAGCCGTTTGCTGTTTCAGGCGCAAAATCACGACGTCACCTAAATATCAATGTAAGTAATTCTAGTATATTTATGCATTTACATTTGAGTGGTATTCAAAGATACAAGTAGTAGGGGAAGGGGGGGCAAAGTGGGCCCCTGGGGGAAAAGTGGGCGCCTGAAATTCAGGTAAATAAGAGGGGAAAATAACTCACATCAACAAATTCGAAGTAAGAAATGAAAAAAAATATATATAAGCAAAAAATGGATACAAAGGTAATAGCAAAATTTTTATGGGCGGGGGCCCACTTGCCCCATATTCTGAATTTTTTTTTATTTTGATAGACACGGCTTATTAATATTGAATACTGAACAAGGATGTAAAAAATAGGGTAAGGAGTGAAAAAAGGTAAACAAATCCCCTTTTTTTGCTTATGGGGCCCACTTTGCCCCCCTCTCCCCTACTTGATTGTTATCCGTAAAATGGTAGAATATTATTAGATTTTTTAAACAATTTTAGTAGGTACCACCAAATGAACGAAAATGTCTGTCCCTTAGCACCGAACACTAAGTTGTCCCTTAGCGCCGGACAGTAAACTTATTGATATTTCTTGTGAGAGAGAGAGAGAGTGAGGAGATGGCTATGTTGCAGTCAATGCATACATTTAGTAAATGTATACATTTACTAGTCAATGCATACATTCGCTAAAATTCGTAGTTAAAGTATTCATTGTAACTGAAATGAACACATTAGCTAGTGGATGTATGCATTCACGGGCTGCTTCTAGTCAGTGTGTTAAATCCGTTGATTAAATCGTTAAATTCTATCACCCCACCCCCACCGCCCCATAAATAATACCAAACAAGGTAGCCTCCCTAACCATATGACATATTTGAAATGTCCGGTGAGAGGGGTATGCCCCAAATATGTGTCCGGTACTAGGTGCCACTTTTTAAAACTATACTTTATATTACCAAAGTTTGATTGATAGTATTAATTATTTTTAACACTAAGTTGTAGAGTCAGCATTCTTCGCGACTTCTTATGGCGCGCGTTGCCAAGCAGCGTCACTTATTATTAGCAGCTCGACTAGATAAGTCAAGTAGTATAAGACATTTGTCAAATTTTATAATTTGATATAACTCAAGTAACAATAAACGTTTTATTTTTAAACTCATCCGAGTGTTCAATATAATTGGCGCAGCCGGTAGGATAATCGGTACGGTAGTGTTAATTAAACCAAAAAACCGGTGATTATCAAATCTCTCAACTTCGAAGACATAAACTTTACTAAAACGAGGGCATCTACCCCTGCGAGGAAGGACCGTTGGCCACATCGCACCTTCCACAGAACGACTTATCCGACATGTTAATGGCGCAGATCTTGCTGTAAGTCGACGTTTTCCTTTTTATTCCTATTATATAACGCATAAAGCATACAATTGTTAAAATTTATAAAAAGACAAGAACCTACATTGGTTAATGTCCGTGAATAGAAATAGAAGTCGAAGTCCGGTTCGAACTTTATATAATTTAGAAGAAGAAAATACAATGGCACAACCGGGTAATATCGAAATTCAACTTGCCTTATTTCTTAAAACAAGCGGAAGCTTTCTTAAATTTACTAAGGAGGGATCCTCCAGAGTGCTTATTCAATAGAATTATATTCGAGAGTATTAAATCAAAAATCAAATGTGAAGCGAGAGAAGTATTAATAAGTGCTAATTGTGATACGTGGGCAAATCTTAAAAACGCGTTAGTTGCAAAGTACGGCGATCCGCGTTCGGAAGAGCTTCTTGTCCATGATCTCACGACGTGTTATCAAAAGCAAGATGAAACCTACGAGTTATATTACGAAGATGTAAAACGCAAGCTCCGCGTTCTCACCGAGCACGTGTCCTTAAGGACAGCGAACGTTGATATAAGACAGCATAAAATTACCATGTATGAAGGCCAAGCGTTAGCCACATTTAAGGCTGGTGTAACGGAGCCGTATTGTGCTCATTTGCTAAACGTAGCTTGTGACACCTTAGAAGCGTGCATCTACGAATGCCGACGTTTCGATAATCATATGACTCAAACATCTTTTATGAACTGCGCAGCAACCGGCAAGAAAAAATACTCAAGTTTCAAATTCTAGTAATGCGCAATTTACTAATCGGCAAATAAAATTTCACATCAACAAAATTACGTCGGAAATCAGAATTTTCCACGCGGACCAATTAACATGCCAAAACCAATTATAAATAAACAAAACTATCCAACAAACTCCCAAGTTTTTGGACACAATAAAAATAATGCTCCTACGCCGATGTCTGTTTCTACAGCCAGAACAAATCGGGTACCGAGTCGAGTGAATAATAATAACTATTTTAAACAAACTGGACCTCCTAACTTTATATCTGAGGAGCTCTATAATGTACAAACAAATGAAACAGAACAAGACGAACAAAACTACGAGATGCATAATGAAGACGAATATGAGGAAACAGACCGTATGTTTTCCGATACAAATCAAAACACGGATTTTTGCGTAGAAGCCTCGGACAACCAACATTAGACTTGAACACTATTCAGTCAAAACCGCGACTACCATTCATAATTATTCCAAAATTTAATTTAAAAATTCTTATTGATTCTGGAGCAAGTAATTCGATTATTAATCCAGGACCAGTCTCAAATTATTTTTCAAATTTTCAATTCAAAAAGAAATTCGAAGTGACTAGCTTAAAGCAAAAAGTAACAAATGACACTTGCATAAAGTATCCCATTTTAGAAGATTTTAATATCAATTATTCATTTGAATGCCTAGTCATGGAATGGCATGATCATTTTGACGCATTAATTGGCAATAATGATTTTAAAAAATTAAAAGCATTAATCGATTACAGAAATTCATTTCTTTGCATAGAAAATAAAAGAATTCCATTCTATTTAGAATTAAATTCAAATAACTGTTAACTGGTATTGAAATACCAGTTAACATACTTGAAGGCCAAATATTATTTCCAAATCTTAATATTAATGATATAATAATTCCGGAATGTATAGCAACAGCTAAAAATGGAATAGTTACCTTACCATTAGAATTACAAACCAAAACGGCTTCAATTAGATTTAACCGCAGAGTTGAAGTACAACCGTTTTATAATTTCAAGATAAAGGAACAAAATGATACGCACAATAATAAGTCAGAATCAACGACACGTCTTGATCTAAATTCACTCAGAGTTGATCATTTGAACGATGAAGAAAGAGCAAAATTAAACGAGTTATGCAAAAAATATAAAGACATTTGCTATGATGAAAATTCTGAATTGACTTTCTCAAACGCAGTTAAACACAAAATTCGAGTCACAGATGAAGCACCAGTTTATTCAAAGTCATATAGATATCCCTATTCATTACGAGAGGAAATTCAAAGTCAAATTAAAAAATTAATTAGTAATAAAATTATCAGGCCATCTATGTCACCATACAGTTCACCTGTTTGGATTGTACCAAAAAAACTAGATGCATCGGGAAAAAAGAAATGGCGTCTTGTCATAGACTACAGAAACTTAAATAAGAAAACCATTGAAGATAAATACCCACTTCCAAGAATAGAGGAAATTTTAGACAATCTTGGAAAATGTTTGCGAATTTTTAAGAAAAGAAGTTCAATTTTTAGGTCATATCATAACACCAGAAGGTATCAAACCAAATCCTTCAAAAATTCACGCTATTCAAAATTATCCAATTCCAAAAACGGTCAAAGAAATTAAGTCATTTCTGGGACTGACGGGATATTATCGTCGGTTTATTCAAAATTTTGCAGGAATAGTTCAACCATTTACAAAATGTCTTAAGAAAAATTCAAAAATACAAATTGACGATGAAGAGTATCTTCAAGCTTTTCAAAAATGTAAAGATTTGCTAAGTAACGCACCAATACTTACCTATCCAGACTTTAACAAAACTTTTTGTTTAACCACCGACGCCTCAAATACAGCTTTAGGAGGTGTATTATCACAAGATAACAAACCAATTGCTTACTATTCCAGAACATTAAATTCCGCCGAACGAAATTATTCAACTATCGAACGCGAACTATTGGCTATTGTCGTGTGTACAAAACATTTTAGACCTTATATTTTTGGACGACGTTTCGTGATTGAGACAGATCACAAACCTTTAGTATGGCTATTTTCAATCAAAGATCCAAATTCACGTTTGACCAAATGGCGACTTAAATTAGAAGAATTAGATTACGAGGTTAATTACAAAAAGGGAAAAGAAAATTTTGTCGCAGATGCTCTTTCACGTGTCGAAATCAATACAAATGAAATTAAAGCAAATGATTTAGACGATAATGATAATCTATCAATTTTTCCAAATTTTGACGAAACCGAAAACCAGGAGTTAATCGCGGAAGAACTAGATCGAATTCTCGAAATTTCATCGGGTGAAACAGCTCATACCTCAGCCGAACATCCAATTTTCACAATGCCCATCAGTGAAAAATCTGTAAATTGTTTCATGAATCGTATTATTATCGATAGAGCTGACGAATTCAGGGTAAAAATATCAAAAACATTTGACAAACAAAATTTTTACGTAACGGTAAGAGCAGGACAAGAAGAAGAAGGTTTTGAAAGATTTATACAGCAATACTTAATTCCAAATACACTTTACGGAATTTATTTTAAAGATAAAAATCTAGAAATTCCATTTATACAAGCATGCCAAGAAATTTATAACGACGAACTCAAAATTGTTAAATCTAACACGATTTGTCAAGACATTACAAACACTAGTGATCAACACAAAATCGTTGAGGAATACCACACGCAAAATCATAATGGTACGACCGAAACCGTAAACCACCTGAAGAAGGAAGTTTACTGGCCAAAAATGCACGAAACAATAAATAAGATAATCAATACATGTGAGTTATGCCTTCAAGCTAAATACGAAAGAAAACCTTACAAAATTCCAATGTTAGGTCCGATGCTTGCTAAAAAACCATTCGAAGTCATTCACATTGACACATTCTCATTTGATAAAAGCAAATTTCTTACCATAATAGACCTTTTCTCAAAATACGCACAAGCTTATTATGTTTCTGATTTAACAGCAATAACCATACTCAACAAATTAAGACATTTCTTTTCGCATCACAACTACCCTAACAGAATTGTTTGCGACGAAGGAAAAGAATTTAAAAATAGTGTGTTTCAGGAATATTGCAAGCTTTTCAAAATTGATTTACATTTTACTACAAATTACAATCCCAGCTCAAATTCACCGATAGAGCGTTTTCATTCCACCATTCTTGAAAAAATCAGGATTGCAAAGCTCAAAAATAAAAATGACACCTCTCAAAATTTAATGATTTCTACAATAACAATGTACAATCAAACAATTCACTCATCTACAGGATTCACACCATTTTCACTTTTATATGGTCCTTATGACAATCTTAACGCTCACCAACTCGATTTAGACAAAACTTTATATCAAGATTATAATAACAGGAGAAAGGATGAAATATTACCTTTCTACGAATTGTTATATCACCAACAGTTAGAAAAGAAAACAAAGACCAAAAATGAACAAAATGAACGAAATAAAAACGATATACCAACAATTGAACCAGAAGAGTATATCAGACGACAAAAAATAAGAAAAGCTGATCCTGTTTTTGACAAATTGAACGTTACGCGAATCAGTAATTATAATAAAGTCGAAGGGATTCGTGAGAATTCTAATAAACCAACAAACATAAACCAAAAGAAAATTAAACGACATAAGAAATCTTTTACGTTGCAGGACTTTGATGATCCTGGCAGTCCGCAACCAGGCCCTTCAAGTAGAACCGATTAACACGAACGGTTGGCTATTAGAAGACCTAGGAAAAGCCAAAATTTTAGATAGATATCATAAGTTTTATTTTTATCTTAATATTAGTGAAATAGAATCTAAGTATCATAAGTTGTTAAGTCATGTTTACATAACCGAGCTAAAATCAGCTAATTTCAGTAATGCGTTGCGAATTATGACCATCTTGAAATCAAACTGCGAACAGATTGAGGATACTTTAACAAAATTCAATTTACACCAAAGAAATAAAAGAGGACTTGCAAACATAGTAGGAACGGGAATTAAGTTAATTACAGGAAATTTAGATGACGAAGATTTACAAGAAATTAACAAAAATATTGACGCATTTTTCAAAAATCAAAATGCGATAATTAAACGTATTGATAAATTTACATCTTTCGCCAACCATTTGACTGACAAATACGCTAAAAATTTGGACATTATCGAAAGCAACATTAATAACTTTTTCGCAGCACTTCAAAACCTTCATACCGAGTATGAATTGCACTCTATTTTACAATATGAAATTTACCTAAGCCTACAAATTCTGGAAACTCTAAAGTCAATCGAACGAACAATAAGCTTTTAATGATATTTTCAATTTAAAATTAATCTCAACATCTGATTTATTAAATATTACAAATCATCTAGCACTAACACACAAGCCAAACGAATTATTAAAGTTGGATCGGACTCACCCTTTCAAACTGCTCGAATTTTCCAAATTCAAAATAATTTCAATTAAGGAAACAATTGTATGCATTTTGTGTATCCCCATTGTCAAAGAAAATACTTACCTATACCAACAAATTTATCCAATCCCTAACGATGACATGCAAGTACTTGTGCCACCATCGCAGCACCACCTCATTGGAGCATCAGAAGAAATGTGGACGGACGAATCGTGCAACGAAATCGAGACTGAAGTGTTGTGTGTTGGAAAGCCCAAAAGTGATAAGTGCTCGTTAGAAAGTCCAGAACAGTGTACTTTTGCGTCAGTGAAAAACAATTTTAAAACGGCAATAGAATTAAGCAATAATCAAGTTCTCGTATCAAGTTTTGATAAAATCGAAGTGTTGGAAGAATGTAATGTAAAAATTGAAAAATTCATTATTAAGAAAAATGCACTGATCGTATCAAAATGTAAAATCCTAGTGCATGGGAAAACCTTTGAAAGTTCAAATATCAGCTACAAAATTAAATTAACAAAAATCTACGATTTGGATATCAAAAGCAATTATGTTATTAACTTGGAAAATAAGCATTTGGAAGATGCAAAAGAATTAATTCGAGATGTCAGAGTACTGGATGACGAAGAACTTGAAATCAACCCCGTTGTTCATGTTACGCACTTTACCATTACCACTGTATTAATGTTTGTATCAATAATTGTATTAGCGTTTATCATAATTAAGAGCATTGTAAATGTTAAGAAGGAACGCAAAAACATTATCACCAAACCTCAAAAAGACGTGGACGTCTTTAGTTAAGGGGGGAGGAATTATATTATGCGCATCTCGCCTTATCTTCTAAGTTGTAGAGTCAGCATTCTTCGCGACTACTTATGGCGCGCGTTGCAAAGCAGCGTCACTTATTATTAGCAGCTCGACTAGATAAGTCAAGTAGTATAAGACATTTGTCAAATTATAATTAACTCAAGTAACAATAAACGTTTTATTTTTAAACTCATCCGAGTGTTCAATATAATTATATGCACTGTACTCGTACCATAACGCAGAGTCGTGTGGTGTACTCGTAGACAGTGTACTACGCTCGTAAACGCGTCGCGGATGAATTTAAAGAAAAGACAACTGTAAAACGTCCCGACGCGTGTTGCCTCCGCAGGTATAAGGGAACGTATTATATGACCTTGGTGTCGGTCCCCCAGTATTTTGTTCGAGTCATCAGTACATGTTTATCGTTTTGTATAGCAGGGTCGCTTGCATTTTTGAAGCCATGGCAACTAAAAACGTCAATTGCTTTATTTGTGAAACTCCATTGCAAGAAAATGAAGTGATTGAAGTGAAAGAAAAAGGATTGGAGACTTTTCGTAAATCAAGTGTTAAAAGAAAGGACAATAAGAGTAAACTTATAGAGGGATTGAGATCGATAGTTGTTCACGAGGTATGTCGAAAACGATATAATAATGAGAAATTAATCATTGCGTCATTGCGTAGAGGAAGTAATGTCTCGACTTCTCAACGACAATTGCGATCCACGTGCCCAACATTCTCATTCAAAGATCATTGTTTTTTGTGCGCGGCTGAAATATCAGCAGAGTTTATAGCGAAACAAAAAC
The DNA here is from genome assembly GCF_025399875.1 of Dalotia coriaria. NCBI lineage: Eukaryota > Metazoa > Arthropoda > Insecta > Coleoptera > Staphylinidae > Dalotia > Dalotia coriaria. Next base: position 11,531,996 of record NW_027045445.1, read on the forward strand.
GTAGGGGGAAGTCCCCTAGTGGCGGACACCTAAGGTTATTTATAAATAAATCAAAAAATATTTGAAGAAATGTTAATTAAATTATGACATATAGTAGATAACAAAGTTAGAAATCAAATTAAAATAACAAAAATGCAACCTCTGTTAAAAAATAATTAATACTATCAATTAAACTTTGGTAAGAAAAAGTATAGTTTTAAAAAGTGGCACCTAGTACCGGACACATATTTGTGCCATACCCCTCTCACCGGACATTTCAAATATGTCATATGGTTAGGTAGGCTACCTTGTTTGGTATTATTTATGGGGCGGTGGGGGTGGGGTGATAGAATTTAACGATTTAATCAACGGATTTAACACACTGACTAGAAGCAGCCCGTGAATGCATACATCCACTAGCTAATGTGTTCATTTCAGTTACAATGAATACTTTAACTACGAATTTTAGCGAATGTATGCATTAACTAGTAAATGTATACATTTACTAAATGTATGCATTGACTGCAACATAGCCATCTCCTCACTCTCTCTCGCTCTCACAAGAAATATCAATATGTTTACTGTCCGGCGCTAAGGGACAACTTAGTGTCCGGTGCTAAGGGACAGACATTTTCGTTCATTTGGTGATACCTACTAAAATTGTTTAAAAAATCTAATAATATTCTACCATTTTACGGATAACAATCAAGTACTACCTGTATCTTTGAATACCACTCAAATGTAAATGCATAAATATACTAGAATTAATTACATTGATATTTAGGTGACGTCGTGATTTTGCGCCTGAAACAGCAAACGGCTGCTCCCGCCGTGGCCGTGTGCGTTACTGGCGAGCCACGACGAGTGATCCTGTACCTGTGTGCCCCCCGCGCCCCTTTCACTTGTTTTTTGAAATGAAAAGATTTAAACTAGCTTAAATAGTACGAGTGTCCGGTGCTAGGTGCCGTCCGGCGTTACGGGACTTCCCCCTACACGTTTGTGTGATCGTAAAATTGTGTATAGTGTACGTAAATTATCGATGAAAAACACAATTTCAGAACGTGCTAGAGCACGTAATGATGATTGGGGTCGAGCGATTGTTGAGCGTCTCGAGCATGTTAATGATTTGGCCGCAGCCGATGCACAGTATCACAACTCGTGCATGAAAAAATTATATCGACCGCCATCGAAAAAAGAATTTAAAGCAAAAGGTCCGTATGCAAACGAGATCGATACTGCAATGCAATATATTTACTCTTATGTCGACCAGAATTCTAAAGAGTGTCAGTTTCCCCTAGACGAACTGATGACTAAAATTGAAGGTGATTACTGCCCACACATAAAAACAGTGAAAGCACATCTCCTCAAAAAATATGGTGATGATATTTTAATTGCTGTCAGTGCCAATAAGGCTGCTATAATTAGTTTCCGAAACAAGAACCAAGCGGATTGCAATGAAAACGATAATCCCATCGCCGATAATGTGGAAGAAATTTCTACTTGTGACGTTTCGATCGGTCCTAAAGACGATGAACTCACAACACCTGGTCCATCGAGAACAGCGAAGCGGAGGAGAATGCATTAATAGTGGAATAGTGCATGTGGATTAGGGGATACCACAAGACCTTATAAGAATTGTTCTTATAAGGAGTTCTCTCTCAGAGGATAATCCTCCACTTAAATTATTGTTGAGGTGAGGTGAGTTGTAAATTAAAAAAGAATTAATAATCCGAACCACCCTGTTCTCGGAGTGGCTTTTTCCTACTCTGTTCCTTCTCCTCCAACGCTTACTTCCCTTCTTATGACTTCTATTTTCTTCTCTCGACTCTCCTACGCTTACATGTCATTCGACTTCGGTACATATGCAACCCACATTTCACAAATTTCTTATTATTTAAGAAAAATGCCTTCTACAACCAGGATTTGATTAAAGAACCCACAACACGCTAGCATATGCACATGCCACTGAGGGTTGTTCTTTTCAACATTACACAACTTTTTAAAAACAACAATACTTACAGTCTTATCACTGACGCTACCACCTACATTGAAATATGATTTATAAAACTAATACTGAAAGCGGCAAAAGAAGCAAAAATTAATTTACTTCCAAATATAATAGAGCAAGAGTCAGTGACGGCCAAACTTTCGTTATTTTAGGAAAGATGAAATTTTGTCCATGTGTTTCTCCAACACAGGTAAGAACGATCCCCAATTATCGTGGTTCCTCTGGCAGTTAACAGCCAACAAAGATTTACACATGATTACCTATGTTTCTTTATTTTAGCAAATTCCATTTTTGCATATTTTGTTCGTAACATTATTATAACATGCGCTGCTCATTGCCAGTCACCTGGTATGGTTCCAACCCTAGCCAGACACCCCTAAAGTATATTATTTTTTAACTTTTTTACTTTCGTTATATTAGGAAAGCTGAATTTGATACACATTATACAGAGAGCTATGAAACTGTGTTTTCTTTCGCGCCAGACAGTTTGGTCGGTTCTATCATCCTGCCAGACGCATTGAAAGTGTATAAAAGTTGCAAAAGTTAAATTGTTTAAACATGAATTTTTCAGAAAATAGTAATTTTATTACCTGTGTTGGAGAAACACATGGAACAAATTTCATCTTTCCTAAAATGACGAAAGTCTGGCCGTCACGGGCTCTTAGTCTATAATATATAGGTAATTGTATTTTATTGAAAGTAATAAAAAAAGTTATAATAGTTATTTGAAAGTATAATTGATGATACTCACTCTATTAAATTGTCCTTGCAGTAGCATGTTTTGTCGCACGGGTAACCTGGAATAGAAATTTTACTATAAAATACAATAAAATAAAAGAGCAATAAATCTAATAGGAACTCACAGTTGGGAGATATTCGACGGCCGATCGTTGACTCGCGAGCACAGGATATTCAATGTTGTTGATGTCAACAACTGCCGCACAAAACACGTGTTAACCACAGTACAGCGCACGACCGACTAAACTGGAAAGATAATTGATAACAGATGCAAACAAATATACAAGGTGACACCAGGTGGTACTATCAAAAGTAAATAAGAAACCTGTATGCAATCGTTTGTTACCATTTCACGCAAAAACTACTCAACTCATCATCATGAAACTCTGTACACATACTCTTGTAAGTATCAGAAGTAACATAGGATACTATTTATTAAAAATATATATTTTACAAAAAAATAAACTACAAAAAAATCCCGCTCAAGCTCTAAGTACTATAATACCGTCAGACTTTATTATCGATAGTCACGTCAACATCCAATCCAATTAATATACTTCGTGAACACAATAGGAAGCATAGGTTTTATTATACAATTAACGTCATTAATGCTATAAAACTTACAAAAAATATACAATAACTTTACATTACGAAATAATTGTGTAGAAACAAATATACATACTAAAATAATTAAAATTATGAATCAATTAATTTAAGAAGCATTAAAATATTCATAGTTTTTTGTTTTGTTCAACATTATTGAAACGCGAGATTTTTGCTTTGTCCTTCAGTCTTCTCAAAACGAGAAGTTCGTCGTAGGATGCACCATTTTCATCAGCCCATTGCAATCCCAGCTCAAAGGCGTTAATTGCATCTTGTGCTGATATTTGTGGAGTGCTTGCAGGTACTTCATCGTCATCTTCATGAGATATTGTTGTATCACTAGAAATCTCGTCGTCAGACATTTCAGGAGTATTTTTCTCTATATTCAATCCACCGCACCAGGTTTCCAAATCTTCCGGACTTATCTGTACTTCAGCAAAAATTTGCTCTAATACTTCCGAAGGTACACTGATTTGTGGATCGTTGGTAGGAGTGCTGACTATATCTGGCCATAACTTTTTCCAAGACGATGTAATAGTTGATAATGGTAATGCATCCAACGATTGACAAAGAGCAAAAGTCATGTCTTTCATATTAAATTCTTTTAACGTTTTTTGTATTTGCTGGTTTTCTGCTACGGCTTTCAGAAGCAGGTTTTTCTTAAAATCTTGCTTTACAAACTGAGTGATATGTTGATCCATGGGCTGAATCAATGCAGTGCATTTTGGCGGAAGAAACATCACAGAGATGCATTTATCCTCAGTTGTCAGTTCATCTTCAGTCGGATGAACGGAAGCGTTATTAAGAAGCAATAACGCTTTTTGAGGAAAATTATGATCTTTTAACCATTTTCTAACTTCTGGTACGAAGCATTCATCAAACCACTTTTTGAAAAGATCTTTTGTCATCGTCGCACTTTTTTGTCCATAATAGTGTACAGGTAAATTAATGTTTTGGAATGCACGTAGTTTATTAGATTTTCCCACGACCACCATCTTTAGCTTGTGTGTACCAGCAGCGTTAGCACACGGTAATATGGTTACACGTTCATTACTTACTGTTCGTCCAGGTACGGATTTTTCATTATAGGAAACAAAAGTTTTGTCAGGTATCACACGCCAAAAAAGCCCTGATTCGCCTGCATAGTAGACCTGTGACGGGTTAAGATTTAAATCTTTCACCCTTTGCAAAAATTTTAATTTAAATGACTTTATGCAGGTGGCATCATTGGAAAGTTTAACTCTTGCAATATTCGATAAACGTATGTCATAACGACTTTTGAAACGATCTAGCCATCCGGTGCTAGCCAAAAAACCTTTTTTTTTCATTATTTTCTTATAAAAATATTTAGCTTTCATGGCCAAGATGGGTCCCGAAATGGGTGCATGTCTATTTCTTTGCTGAAGATACCACGTGTATAAAGCTTCTTCCACTTCTGGATTTTCAGCTTTTCTGAGTGTCTGTCTCTTGTCACAGTCAGAAGTTGACACGAACTGTTTAATTTTCTCGTGGTTTTTCTTAATGTCATAAATTGTAGATCGACCTACGCCGTATTCATTTGCTAATCTATTTATGGATTGGTTATTATTTAGGCGCTCTAAAATATCGTATTTTTCTTTAATTGTCAGAGTTTTGTGCTTTCTCTTCTGTGCCTTTGACGACATTACTAGGTACGAAAAAAAACGATTAAACAGTAAACAATGAACACACGCTAGACCGCACCAATAACTCCTTCGACTTTTAAATTCAAACTAAGCAATCAGATTTAAAACCCTACGTGTCGAGCTAATAGTGGTGGTACGTACAAGTTATAACTTGTTCAATCATGCATTAGCGAAGCTTGCTGTCGGATTACAAGAGGTGCTGGATTATGTTGAAAGCCTAGAAATATGAAAAATTAAAAAATATAAACAGAAGTTAATTTTTACGTAATGTTACACACCAACACAATTCCGCAAATTGTTGGTAAAAATGATGTTACTCACGGTGACAACCTTTCCACACGTGATTTATTTTCACGAACAATTTGGACTAATAAATCCAATTGTATTTCCCAGCGATTAAACAAAAATTCAACGGGTGGCACATGCATGCTGAAATCTCTTAATGCCCAAACGCACGGAAAAATTTTAAAATCAACATGCTTCCTATACTAGCGCCATCTAGTTAGAGCAGAGAAAACTAGCGCGAGTAAAGGTTATTGGAAGATATCTGGGATTAAATAACACACGCTTAACGTACAAAAATATCATAAGGCAAAATATAATTTTTACGGCATTTCCGTGGTTAATCACATATGTTAACAGAGAAAATTATGAAGATATTCTATACTTACAATTTCGTAAAAAATGATTGCCTTGTGAGGTCCAGTTAATTTGCTTGAATCCTAAAACAAACAAAAACAGTGTTTCAAAACCCAAAAATACAATTTTTCAGAGGTTTCCCTGTGTTAACAGCAAAAGCTGATATAAAAAAATGAAATCGAATTTCAATACTTACAATTTGGTAAAAGTACGCTTGCCCTGTGAGACCCAGTTCCTTTGCTAGACCCCAAAAACAAACAAAATGCGGTCTTGCAAAACGCAAACATACAATACTCTGGCTTCCCCTTATGGTAATCACACAGACTATTGAAATGATACTTTCAATATTTACAATTCTTAAGAATCAAAACCTTAAAACAATCTGCAATCAGTGATGCAAAACACCAAAATAATGGTTTGTTGATGTTGACATAGGACACAGGTTATGTGAAGTCGCAGAACATATGCGCCGCGTTAAAACTGGCGCATGCGAAGGTGGTAGCTTGACCCATAGAAACTCGCGTTCGCGAAAGATTGGCGTTAGTCGCACTAGATCTGTGCCTAGAACGCACTAACTTCCGAACAAATGCATTGAATGAATGTTTTACCAATAATTTAAGGGATCGTGTAACTATGCGTGTTATAGAAAAACATCAGGTCTTTAATTCTTTAATATGCTTTTTTAGTGATTATTTAAAGGCACTCCTATTATTTATTATACTATTATTTAGGACTCTAAACTTTAAAGCGTTGAAATAGTATGCAAGTAAGAGATTGTTTGTAGTATGTCAATCACAGCTGGCGCTAGCTGTACCAAGAAGACAATTTAATAAGCTTAAATGCATGTGTGTGTTACAGAACGAATTTCAGACCAAGGGCGATTTGATAATTTACGCCACCTATGGAATACTAGCAAAAACATCAATGCGCGATGGAAAAAACCTGTTTCACTCACGGCGTCCGTATCGAACTTCGGCAAAATCAGCAGCAGAAGCATTTACTACTCACCACCAAACCATTCCGAACCGGCGCGGAGCGGAACGGATCGTCAGCGGCGCCGCTGCTGTCTATTTTGTTATTGTTCGCGCGTGTGTACGTCTCGCGCGACGTCTCTTGCGCGCTTCCTCGATCAAGCGCAAAAAAACCGCAGAATAAACGCCGCCGCAATTCGCCGCGATTTATCAATCGAAAACGCTTCACTTTGACTTGCAGCGTTCGGGGTGCATCGGTGGCGCGTCGACGGAACGGGGTGGGAAAGCGCCACACCGTCGCAACAAACAAGTGCAGCGCTTCGAGTAAGGTGCACCGAACGGACCATTTTGCCGATCGGTGACTCAAGTCCCACACAAGGAACCACCGCACAAGTGGGAACAGAGGAAAGAACGCGCGCCGACGAAAAAAAACATCTACGAGGTTACATTCAAGTCGGGATTGTGCGAGAAGGAACGGCAGTGCGCGCGTTGCAGTGCAGTGCCCTTTGTGGCCTTTTATGGCCTTACTGTGATTACATTCTGTCGGGGAGAAAAGTCTAGTTTTATGGAGCTTTCTATGCGTGGAACGTGGAACTAAAACTGGAAGCGCAGACCGGAAGTAGACAAGAAACATATAAACAAAGTGCAAGTGCAGAAACGGAAGTAATTGACAAAAAATCTACCGAAAAAAATTGACAAATTAACCGAAAAAAAGCGACGTGGAACTTTTCGGGGGATTATCTACTAACGCCGGGGAATAAAAGGGATAATTACGATGAGCGCACGTTTCCAACTCTACAGAGAACCGGAATAAACGTTTTTAATGCATTGGTGAGTAAAAAAAAAAAACAGAACGAGTTGGAGAATCCGAAAGGAAAAAAGGGTTAATCTCACCCTATCTCACCTCATCTCTATTACCTGTTTCAATACCCAGAAAAGTCATCATCCAATTCCCAGCGGGAAGAGTTACACTGCCAACATATTTTGTATTGTTTAAAATGTGAATAAATTAAAATGTACGAAAAATGTAAATTAAATGTATACATATTCAGTTTTAATACATTATTATTTGTTTATATCCGAAAATTATATTCAGGTAATTTTTTGGTAGGTTTTTTGTTTGTATTGCATAATTACATGAATTACAATTTTGGTTTAATTGCTTTTCAAGCAACGCGCAAACCGGAATCGTCTGACACATTGTCTTATTACGACGGGCAAATGAGCGAGTAGTAGCAATAAGTACATGGAAATGAAACGCAAACACTTAATTAATGCTACCACAAGGCAAGCGCTATTTTTGTAGCGCACAAATTAAAAATTATAGAAATCTGTTGTAAAGTGTCGTGTAAAACGTCAGTTGAAAATGTCACTACACGCACTCAAGTTCTTGTGAATGCAGTTATTTCATACTCGTATATCTCGGCACATTTCTTAATTCCAGCCGTCGAAGTGACTTTTACAGCGTCACAAGCACTTGGTCAGCATTCAGCACTTGCGTCTTGAGAGTACAGTTACGCGACGCGCTATTGCATAAACTGCATGCGGACCATGCAGTTTCATTAATAATAAAACAGTCGAAGCGTAAGAAAGAAATGCAGAAACATACACTTAACTCGTTCACTCTACCCGTGAATATGAATATTTTTTGAATGAATGAATGAATAACAGAGGATTATCTGTGTGCGTCACGTTCACGAAGGTTTATTTGCTTCTTACGCTTCAATTGCTCGTTTTATATCTCAAAACCAAGTTCAATGTATAAACCTACCTAATGAAATTGAGTTCGGTAAATAATGCTTTGTTGGTTAAGTAAGTAAACTATTTTTGTCGCATTTTAATTTCTTCTCGCGAGGATTATTCTGCTGGGGATATTTAACGACCGTTTGCTTTCTGTGTGTGGCAGACGCAGACGAATTGCGCACGTGGAAAACGTGGAAACACATAAAACACATAAAAGCACGGCGCGCGAGCACAGGAGAGCACCTTGAGGCCGTTGTGTTTTATTTATTTCCACAATGATCCTTTCGGCCACGACCGGCGGACATGTGTGAGCCTGGAAACCACAAGCCATCTCAACCGCAGTTGCTATTTTTACATACCGTACTGCTACTGAGGTTTTTTTGCCTTTTTCCCCAGTTACTGGAAAGACGAAATTACTTTGGACGCCGTGCGTCGGGATCGGCGTCTCATTCAAGATTAACCGACTGTAGACGTCCAGGAAAAGGCGACGGTAAAGCTTTGCAAAGCTTTCATGGCACTGAAAAGTCAAAGTCAAAGTTTAAACCCGAAATAGCACCAGATTAATTCGAAACGATAATGGATAAGAATGATTTTTGTATAACTACCTATAAAACTTACGTGAACACATTTTACGACCGAATACACAACCTCCTCCGCATAATGCCTTGGAGTAATCTTAATCCAATTTTATTTAACGACTTGCGGTTAATAGCAATTATAAAATTGATGTCCCTTCGAGGAACCTCCCCAACTTTTTCTTTCACCTTGCTATTTTAGTAGATATTTTAGTATTAAGGTGAAAGTCCTTAAATTGTATATTCATGACCGGCCAATAAAGTTTTCCACATAGGGCCTACTCAAACCTGGCATAAAAGGAGTGTACACGTGTAGAAAATCAATAGATTTTCATACTTTTGCCACACGCTTATTCCAGAATGGAGTAGACTGGACTAGGGAACAAATAGGAGAGAATTTAGTGATTTTCCGCGCGGACTTTGTCGAGTGAAACAATTTAATAAAACGTAATTTACGAGCGCGACAAATTAACGTCGCCGACAGAAGAGTATACGGGATGCATTGTGAGATTGTGTCCGTTCTTTTATTAGAGAACATTAATCACGTTTCCCATTTTCTCGGCGGGGAGACTCACCAGATATAGAATTACGTATGAATTGTCACCTTGTCAGCTTAACCTAGTTAAACCTACTAAAAACAACTCTTAACACAACAAAAATTACTTAGACCTCAGTCAAGAGTTTATTTTTCGTTTAAAATGTTATGTTTTAATGTTTCTATATGAATATAAAGGTCATACAAAACACTGTATAATGGCAATCATAAAGTATGAGTGTATGCAATTGTTTAATTTCAATTTCAATATGTATTCTGCAGCGAACTGGTCGTGAGCGTGCGCAAACCGAATGAAAACTGGTTACTAAAGTGTGTTTCGTAATGAATTGTAACATGAAACATAATGTTCACAACTCATAGCAACGCAAAACATTTTTTAACGAGAGACGCAAAAGGAAATTAAAACAACACCAGACAACAAATTGGTTACTTGAAAGATTTGTCACAGCTATATTTCTCGTTGTAGCGTAAAGTGAGTGTGAAGAACAAAATGTCTGTTTTTTGTATTTCTTGTCACCGCTGTTAACTGGTATAGAATTGTGTTGTCTTAAATTGTATCAAGTGTTTTGTGTCTGGTCGAGTGGAACAAGTCGGACATCGTCGTCGCAAAGTCCGTCACTAGTCGCAAGCAGTGAGCAGCGTGTTCTAGTATAAACAAGGAATGAGGTTAATCATTTTATTTTTACTTTCCTTCCGAGAAAATTCTTCAACGGCGGCTGCGTTTGCTCTCGTGGTACTTGGCAAATGCATTAAATTGCTGAAAAACATGTTGGAAGCATTATAATCAATACGAAAAGTAAAGTAAAGAGATTTATTACTTTTTTATTACCCTATCAGTGATAACTCATTGAGATACAAATCAATGTTTTCACATTATTTGCACGTGTTCTTCAAAATTCACTCGAGTATATTTATTTATTTGGAGTGGTGGCAGCTCCCTGGGACATTACGGAGAAAAAACTCACGCAATCGTAAAAAGTGCGTTGGGTTTTTTAGGGCAGTATTTTTACCCTTCTAGTATATCTTTTTTCCTTTTCATATTTCTATTACGCTGAGGATTTCATGCAATCCCACAATTTTTCAACTTGTTTCAATTGCATAGAGGCACTCACATCTTCCTGTGCTTTGAATGTGAATGTTTGAATGCTTTTTGAACGAGAAAAAAAGTTTTCCCCTAGCTTATTCTGCAATCCTACATTTTAGTGCTGTATTTTCCTGTTTGCCATTTCAGCATGTCACTTTTCTTCTTCAATTTCGAGTTTCGTTTAGTCTTCGCTTTTCATAACTGCACCATTCTAAGATATGACACACAGAGTGATTCGATGCAGATAAATCTAAAGCTATCGCATCGCATCTCAACTCGACTGAACTCTGTGAGTTGTGCTTGCTGTGTTGTATTGGAAGAAAAGTTAGTGATGCCTTTTTAATGCCCTTCTCTCTGCACGCAGCAGCAGCAGCTCCACTGATGCGGCATGCTGATATCAAATGTACGCGAGCAAACACAAACACATCAAACACACGTACAAGTTCGGTTAGCCTTAGAAGTTGTATTGTGTCGGTTGTATGTTTGCGGTGTCTGCATCGGTCGGCTTACGATGCTGCTCACTGTGTGTTCACTGCTCAGTTTTCCGCCACGCTCCGCTTCATTCGCGTGAAGGTGAAGCGTCTCAGTCTCTTGAAGCAAACCACTAGCGGTGGCGTGCATTTCGTTTTCATTTTATCGTAGAACTGTGGGAAATTGTAGTTTTTTCCAAGTTCTAGGTCTAGATATCTATATTATGTTTCATCTTGATAGACAGACAGACAGACCACGTAATCGACGTGAACAACACGCTAACTCACATCAAACATGTTCACAATTACGGAGTTTTGTTATTAATTTAATCCAGGTAGTGGTTTATATCAAGATGTCGGTAAATATCGAGTAAAATTAGATTTGTTGAGCTTGTGCAGCGAACGAAAACGTTTTTGCACGGAAACACAAGAAGAGGCTGTATAATTAGTGCAGAATTAGTTTTAGGGCTGGGCAATGAGTTTCACGTTAATTTCGAACCCCTGAGTGCGGTAAAATTAACCCGCAGATAAAGTTTCCGTAGTTAACTAACGTTTGCAGTTTTAACCTTCGAAGCAACAAAAAAAGAAAGAAAAAGCACTTCAATTAATCAAGTGTATTATGTTTATATTGAATGTGAAATATTTACAATTGCTTTTGATCATTTCATCATAAATCATTCACTGGTTTCCGATTGTGATCGATGTAAATTGGCGGGTTGCCATTTTCTATGCAGAATTACACATTGCAAATGACTGCCATTCATTGGTACCGCACCACATCTCACCGCAATTCCGCATCGGCATTAATTAATTTGTGTGATACAAGCGCCAAACTGTGACCATTCGAAAATTATTTATTGCGTCTCGCATCGCGGACACATCGCACATTTCGCACGGATATTAATAATTTATAAATGAAAATGTATTGATTACGGCACGATTAACAAATATAAAATGGAAAATTTATCTTTTTCACTCTTTGTTTGCTTTAGATTTATTTTATTGTGTTTGTTTTTTGATGCATTTTGTTATCAGTGAACGCCTGAAGTCACTATGCAAATACGCTTTTTTATGACCGTAGATACGTCTCGTTTTCGCTAAGATTTATCGCTTTCCACGCAAGAGGGTTGTAAATTTTCGTTGGGTAGGTATAAAATTTCCAAACACTTTTATTCACACTGTCCAACTTCAGTACAATGTATTTCTAAACAAAAAATAATGCAAATAACGAAATTTAATTGAGTACTAATTAAAAATTGATTTCAATTTGGAGTTTTATTTTAAATTGAGTATAATTAATAACCAGATATTAATTTCTATTTGTGAGGATATTGATTCTTTGTATTTGAATACAAATTATTTGCTTTTGAAGCACTATAAAATGTTTATTATGCCCAATAAACTTTTTATGTATCTGTAGATTCTAGTCTCATAAATATTCAAAGCTAGCGATTATGTTCTTGTTTGTGGAATAGATTATGACATAACGAGCTAATTATAACTGCTTAGTTTGATCGATTAAAAACACGCCGAAAATATTCAACATAATTTAATTCACATCACACAAGACGCAAAATCAATGCGATGTTAGTTATTCGTGTAATTGAAATTGGAATTATATCAAAACTTAGGTGTCACAGGAATTTGCACGTAACACGAGTACATACATTAGTGGTTATCCCGAAATGCGCCCCGAATCCGATGAGCAATGTTAATGAACAAGATGACTAACAATAGCTTCGCTGTGCGCTTGAGCTGGAAGCCTTGGTTAAACCTCTCGGATTGATATAATCCATAAAGGACGATTTACAAGGACGCAGCCATTTGCGAATATTGATTATCGGTTCAAGCTGAAGCATACATTGAAGCCTGTCAAGTTTGTACACGGTATGTAATCATGTAATCATGAACGTAATTCAATTTTTGTTTGCATATCAAACGCATTCGATAAAAATAAAATTCTGATTCGGATGAACAGCGTTTGATTTCGATTGAATTATTGAATATTAAATTCACTAATTGACGATCGTCAACGTGCTTGTTCAATCAAACGTTTTGTCGGCGTTAATTTTATTTGCTCTGTCACGTTCGCACCTTCCAACATTTCGACCATCAATCAATCAAATCAAAAGTGATCCAAATTCAGTTGAAATCAATCTCAAGTCTCGGACTTGATGAAATAACAACTTTGTATTTTCAAATAAAAATCGCTTTTATGTTACAGCGATTGATACAGCTATTAATAAACGTCAAGATGTCAAATTAATGAGTTGTATTTATATAAATGCTTACAATGTTATTATGAGTCATGTTGAGTAATCTGTTAACATGTACGATTTGTTTGCTCTTATTATTTGTTTGTGGTGTATGTTGTTTTATGTTTTATAACTTTTAAGAGCCAAGTGGTGCGATGGTTGACGCAAATCGCTTTAATAAGAACACTCGGCGTATAGTAGGCCAACGCTTGGTGATAATGCGCTGATAAGCCGGGAAAAATAGGCGCGATTGTGTCGTTTAACTGCGACTTGCAATCGCAATTGCACTCACATGCATACAATCAACAATACATCGTTTGGCATTGTTTAAATACGTCTAAACAAACATAAATTAACAATTTTTTACATTTCCGCGCCTAGGCAGTACATTTTGTGCGTTGTTCGTTAACCTTTTGTCTTTTTATGTGTCAATGACGTAATTACTTGGAAAAATTTAGCCGCGCCACAGCGATAAACCATTAAAACACCGATTGCCGCAATTTTTCGTGTTATCGTTTATGATACGACATAAAATTCACTTTGTCGTTATCGTTTTGTGTGCTCTGTTTGATTGACTAGTTTGACGATTACTACCGAAGGCGGTGCCACTTTCATGCCTCACGCTGACGATTACATGAGTGCATTTTCGCCGCGATAATTAAAACGACAGACGAAAAAAAAAATCATTATTATGCTGTCGCATCAAGTGTGTCGCACAATTTGCATTTTCTGTAGTGAATGCTTGGAGGTCATGATTCGCTTGCGCAATTTTATTAACTTGACGCAAAAATTGCATTACATTACACTCTATTCTGTACGCGAAATTAATGCTATTACTTTGAACATTGCAGTTTTTAATTCACTTTTGTTGTAAATAAGTTAGTTTTGTGTCAGGCAGAGTTATTTTTATTTTTGCATCAGCATAGCTAATGTTATTGTTGGAAACTTTCTCGTCACTTCGTTGGCAGTTAAGATACGAACAAGAAAAGGCCGATCGGACACAACAATTTATTTATTTATTTATTTATCGAAAGTCTACGGGTGTGCATGCATCGCATGCCTTCATGAACGGGTCAAGGTTCGATTAAATATTAGCGCTCACTACAATGGCGACGAACACCGACGTGATCTCTCAATCAGTGTGATCATAATCATGCCACTACGGTTTCAGACACAGTAAATAAATTAGAAACGAAGAAAACAACACCAAAAGGAAAATATTCTAGTGCTCAAGTGTAATTCATGGAAATTTATGGAAATGAACGTATTTCCATACTGCAGAGAGAAGATTTTTAGTTTAATTGAAATAGAAATTTAAATCATGTCATTAAATATTGAACAAACATTTGCTGGATTTTCAACGCCCGCGAGGTTTCCTCGATTGAAGCTATTAATAGAACGCAAATAAATTTAAACTTCTGAATATTACTGAAGCACGATTTAAACGCTCGGAACGTTTCAGATTTAAAGCATTCATGTTTTCTGTCAGTTTAATGAAAATATTATTTTTTTCATATTTTATAATTTTAAAAAGTCAGTCAAAGAATTTTATCTTATAATTGGTTTTTCATTATTTGTAAATTCCAAGTGTTAATTAGTCACTTATGCTTCATTAACAATACTCAATTTTAATTGTACGTATTACCTTGATTAGTACCTACTAAAGAAAAAGTAAATATCATTGTGTGCTAATACATAATAACGACCTTTTAAGCTCGAACCTTTAAGCATATGCAATTATTATCAATCACTACTATTTACCAAAGCGTCGATTTGATTTCCACAATGTGCGAAATGATGACGCAATCCGAATAAACGCGTCGCGAATAGTTGTTCAGGCTTTGAGTTATAAATAGCAGCGACAAATTGGCGTGTCGCGCCTTTTAATTAACATTTACGCGCATCATGCGAATAATGCTGTGCTGTTGTTGCCTGTTACACATTTAATCATTACTTATTGCCATCGTCTGCTGTTGTTTCGTGGTTACACTTTACATTTGGTATTATTTATGCGCCGCTGGACGTTTTGCTTACGTGCGCACTTCGACCGCTTCGACGTTTATGCAAATGCGCTCGAATACGCTAAACGTACTCGTTTATTATGATTAGCTGGAACGTTGTGAATGCTCAATGTTGAGCGATTGCTGCAAGCTTTTTTCCCTTGATAACAAACATTACTAGAAACGTTAAACGTGCAAACTTCGACGTTAGCTAAAAGTCTATTAGTATTACACATATGTTGCTTTAGAATTTGTTGACGAAATAAATGCGAGCGTTTATTTTCGTGAGCCAGTGGACATAATCACCTTTGAATGGGAAGTTTTTCTGGGACGATTGACGTCAGATGAAAAATTACCTCACATTGGCAATATTTTTAACCAGCTCAAATCATCCTGAAAGCTGTCACTTTTAACACAACATTTGATAAAATCGCACAAACAACGCGCGCATTTTGCGTCGTTTTAAATGATAGAATATGTGCCAGCTTTGATTTGTATCGCGATGAAATATTCCTGAAAGACGTTTTCAACTTTGGCGTCGCTCTGAAAAGCGAGTGAAAAATGTAAACATGAATCTCGTCGCTTTTGATCTGTGCATCTTGTGCACGAGTTTCCATTTCCTACATTTCTTTGATTTGTTTCTTACTTTGCTTGCAAAGGGACACGAAAACACCGCAAGTTTGTTTATGAAATCATCGTAATGGAATCTACAAACAAAAAACTCTTTTATTTTCAATCCTTTTTCAATCCACAAATGAATAAACACAAAAATGGTACTTTTATAACCATTTTCAGAAATATTACAAATTTTTTATCTATAAATAGACGCGTTAAGTACATAATTGCAAATGTGAATACGCAAGTGTTTTTGAATTAGCTCCAAATAGTGGAGTAATAATATTCACGAGTCACGAGTTCCCAGCAAGTACCTACTCCTGTGTTACCATGTGTTTTCATAGATTTTCCCGTATTTTGACCCGTCGGCAAGTCGAGGACAGTATGCAATTTTCCCTCATACGGCAGTACACATTACACAATGATATTACCATATCGCGCGGTTAATAACACCGCATAAACGGTTACGACGAGCGGGCGTGTGCACATTCTCGCGCTTTCCTCGCGTCTCGACCGCGCATAATCGTATATAATCTAACTAATCGTCGGCAACGCACGCTGAAAACATGCATCAACATATTCATGCTCATCGCATGATGAAAATTGTGAAAACGACTCGTGCGAAACTTGAAGACAAGAAGACAAGCCCTTTCTTTATCGATTCGCTTCACAGAGAGTCAACTTAGCACTATAATTATATTTAATATTTTAAAATACAAGAATACATTCCGACGGAATGAATTTACGGCCTGCAAAACCATAAATCTCAATTGTCGATGTGAGAGCGCGTCATTATTCAATCTAACAATCGTCTTGGTGCAATATTTTTTTTTATCACACTACAAACACACACACAGATTTTAATGCGTAAGTGAGTAACAGATCATGGGAATGGGTTGCAATGTTAGCATGTTAACGCGGTTACGATTGCGAAGACAATGAAACCGCTCGTAAATAAGCAGCGAGTGAAAATTTCACTTTTTGTTTATGCAAATCGACGCGCCGCGCTGCCTGCGAAGAACAACACACAGTCAAGGTTAATTGCATTAATGTGGTACCCTCGCCAGTGGAAAATGTTTAAATTTAAATTTCATGCTCGCACGCACACACGATATAATAAATTCACGAATTTAGGTTTATTATTAACACACTTATCCAAGCAACATGTATAACACTCTTTTTTATATAAATAAATACTTACATAAAAAAGTTCTCGTTGTAAAAAGTAAAGAGGCAATTATTTCAATTGCAATTACGATTATAATTATAATTAGCGCAATAATCGTCCGACCATCTAATGAGAAAATAAGAGTATTACCGCTCGTGATGATGCAAGGAGATAGAAAAGTATAAACGAGAAGAAAAGAGGTTGTTAGGTTACTGCATTGCTAACTAACGATTGTTAACGACGGAATGGAAGTGAATAAAAAGAAAAAACAGTTTGAAATTACACGCTTTGAGAAAATTTGTTCTAACTTCAAAGTGATCCGTCTAATCACCCAGAAAGAAAAAAATGGTTATTTTTTTGTCGGCGGGTATGTAATTATCGAATATAAAAAGGCGTCCATGATTAAATTTTCAGTTTAAATGTTCAAGGCGAATGACAAAACACGTTTTTTGTTTTTTCAACAGTCGTAAACACACGATACGCGCACAGTTTTGCATAATTTGCACTAATTGCACTTTCGTGCCTGATTATGCAGCCGTTTTAGCATATGACAACATTGACAATGCAAACAACGTGGATAATTTCAATGTGCAAAACTATAATAGCCAAGTTTTATAATTCATCATTCTTATTTAATATTTATTTTAAAAGTGTGTTACATGTAGTATGTCGCTATATTGGATTAACTAATTATGAGTGTATTGTTGTCACGTACCGCTGACCAAATGCGTGGGTGGACACACGTCCGAAATACTACTAATGCTGCTAATTCAACCGCCATTCAAACTCACCTCGAGTTCCGTTCATACGTGTTATTTATCGTGTACCCTGCAAAAACCTTGAAAAACGTTTTTTCAACAGGGAGCGTTTAAAATTACAAAAGTTTCAATAACTCACGTTTCAAAAGTTACAACTAACAACGAATGAATAATGCGTTCGGTTTTGTATTTTGTTTTCTGTTTTCCGGTGCAAACTTTGGGTTCTGTGTTGATGTTGATCTGAGCCACGAAAATACGAATTTTCCGTGTTGTGTACGTTGGGTCAGTCTACATTGGTGTTTGTTAGTTTTTGCAGTGAATGCCGGCTGAGTTTGTAATTTACGGGGTTCAACGTTCAATGCCGGCGCCCTGCGACCGCCTCCCGACACGTAAAAGGCGCCAAATACCGCCATCGACTGTTTTTTACCACCCTCATGAGGTGGAAGAAAATAAAGCTTCAGCGTACGCTTTTAAATGATCTCAAAAACTTTTCTTTATTATTTAAAATTTTGTTGCTTTAAAATTAAATTATTCTAATTATCTAAATCTGATAATCCGATTTATATTACACATAGGAAACTTTCTTTAAGCTGTATATAATTAATTTCAAACTGGGCTGGCTAAACATTTAAGTTTTCAACTTTACCGAAGAACTTAAAGGCTAATTGCTTTCCTATCGATCGTTGTTGCCTGTGACTGCGCAATTTTCATATAAAAATGTTGAAAACACCCAAAAGGCAAATGAGAATGTGAATAATCGTAAACATTTGTGTGCAATATGCATATTACTTGTAGGAGTTTATATTCCATGAATGTGATGTGAGTTGATTTCGCAACGATGGCGATAATAATGAATAATGTGTCGAAAATGGACATTTTTATGTTTTCGCCCACGCAAAATTTCGTTTTCGCATCGACATTTTGCAGCGTCATGTGGCATTTCTACCAGACCTTAAATCATGCCAAATAAATATTTACTCACACACGTTAATAAGTAATACGAACAAATAATGTTGTTTTAAGTATTTGCAAACATTAAAAGTTATATTTTTTGTTTTTATTGTAAAGTGGTTTCGGGTATCGGCTTTCGCGCGAGATAGAAAGCGTGCATAAATAATATATTCGCATTTTTGCAAATATTCCCTAATGGACTTACTTCATCTACATACTGCAAAGATGCAAAGTGTGCCAAAAATTGCGATAGAAGAAAAAAGTATACAAAAGACAGATGAAAGCCGAAGCCAAAATTGAAAAATGATCGAATTGCTAAATAAAGGGATTGTCGATGGAACGAATGGCACATAAACTCATAAGAAATCCGAATGACATTGACCCAATGAAGGCCAACCCATAAATATAAAAATTATCATTTTCTTTTCCTTTAAGACACTCGGGAGGATAATAAAACATGATAAACGCAGATGAAAAACAAAATACAACAATCCTAGATTGATCAATCCATCACTCTTTATATTATATATAAAGACGTGCAAAAACAAAATATTCATGCAAATAAAATGGTTTCCAGCATAAATCTACCTCATTTACTTTTATATTTTCCGCGAACGTCATCAAGCTCGCTGAATATATTTTTAGAAAAGTAGTAGCGGTACGCACCACTGCCGCTGAAACGGTAAAAGGGTAAAGCAATTAATATCACGACGACCAAATGAGAAAGAAACGAAACATAAACGCTGCAAACGCAAAAAACTCGCGAAACATAAAATACTAAAATGGAAATGCGGGCGTGATGAGATCTAAAGTGCTAGATGAAAGCAATTCATGTATTTTCAGTGTTGCGTAATTAATATATGAAATGTTGTATGAAGATAAATTGCAACACGCTATAAATACGAAATGTGTAAATTATCCTTGCTGGAAGACTCAAGGAAACGTGTTAGCAACGCGCAGATACATTTATTGAGCGACGCAATTTATATCAGATCCTTCAGAGTGCGTAGATTAATGAATAATGATTAGTCTGTAATTTAGTAACAAAACCACCTCGAGTATTGGAATAATTCGATCCTGAGTGGTAATTTTAGCAATTTTGCTAATTTACTTACGAGTTTACCAAGCGTAATTATTAATTAGCAAGATTAATCTGTAATGAGTTTAAAATTTAATTACATTAATTTTAATGAATTCATAGCGTAGAAACTTGCTGTGACCTTTTGTCAACGCGCTCAATTTCTATTCAAATTTTCATTTGTCTGCTGGTTTATTGTCCGAAAGTCTTATAATTGCTGTCGAAGGCAATAATATAATCCACACGCTTCATATAATTCGCTCGTCACGAGCAGGATAGATTTCCACAATCCTGGGCTGCGGTGGCGGCAAGGACTGCGGCTATTCATATTCATAGCGCTGCGGGTGTTCGCCGCTCGGACGAAGCGGATTGCTCAATCGGGTGTGCGGCACAATATCCATTTCCCCGGGAGTTCAAAGGGTAACAGCAGGATACGGTAGTCAAGGTGATGTGTACGTGCGCGATAAGCATAGAGGTAGAACTAGAAGGGTTCGCAGATGAGTTTGATAATTTATAAAAAAAAATCATTACACATTTCAACGTCCTTCGTCCTTTCCCTTCCAGCTACGCTGACGTGGGGCATATTTCACGTTCCGTTTATCAAAAGGCATCGATTATCCCAACATAGATGTGTTAAGCTGAGTTGGGTTGAGTCCTGCTGAAACAGGATGTTTTTACATTTTTAAATATGCCCGATATTTATAGCTGGTACCTTTTTATCTAGTGACCTGATGCTTTTATTTTTGCAGGATTAAGGATGGCACGCCGTAGAAAACAAAAACACAAATTTTAATATCGGCTAGGATCAATTATATCATGGATCACAGCGTCAAGGCGATGACGTCGCCGCGTATTATCGCGCGCGTGCTCAACCCGCATCGGTTTGAGAACGATGAATTGGAGTTGCTGTACCAGAGGTATATCTGCAAGCTGCAGCATTCGTCAGTCGCTGCAGTTGTTGCCCTCTTCGTCATTCTCACCGCCATCTTGGCAAACCTTGGTTTGGTCTATTCACAAGCAGCCACAGCCCAGGTAATGAATATATAATCCTCAACATATTAAAAATACTAATACCTTGTTTGTTCTAAGGTTGTTTATCATGCTGCCCATTGTATACTCTTCGGAATCCTGCTGGCGTTCCTACACACACGTCTCATGCAGGATGCGTATCTGTTGTGGGTATGCTACGCGGTGCTCTTCTTTCTCGCCACCTTCTGCGCCCTGGCACTACCGTTGTATGGAGGTGGTGCGGTGGCACACGTTGCTGCCGAGGGTGTGTGGCAGGTGGTGTTTGTCGTCTTCCTAGCGTATGCGATGATGCCGTTGAAGGCGTGGGTCGCCGCCCTCTTCGGCCTTCTGCTCAGCTCGGCCCACATCGTCGTCTCGGTGCTCTTCGCCAAGGATTTTCCACACCTGCTTTGGCAACAGGTAAATGATATCATCAACTTTTACTCCGACATTCAACATTCAACTTGGGAAATCAATAATTCAACCGCTCGAAGCTTTCAGACTGAATAAAATTGAGTTTGATGTGGAGTGGACGCAGGTCAATATTAAATAACAAAATTGTGTATATTCCTATATTACACAAGAGAACAAAAATAATGATAGACTGCCAGAGGTAATTTACGTTATAGTGCACTTTATTTTTCCTTTGAGAACGAGTTATTTATGCAGGAATTCTAAATGTGACGTAACTTTCCCTCGAGGCTTTCAATTTTCGTTCCTTTTAATCAGAGCACATTTTTGTGTTGATTTTCAATTTAATTTTTCAAGTATGCGCTGTGATGTAATTTAAACGGTTTGTCCATGTAAGACATTAAGATGTAATTTAAGTCGGCGTGGCGGTATAATCATAGGCATAAATGCACGGAAATCCGGCTTTAAATCCAAACCCGCCGCGAAACAGACACAGCGTGAATCTGTAATCGCTGCGAGATGGGCTTTTTTCCTAACGTGTTCCGTGGCACTTGCTTCCACACAACTTCCAACTTCCATCCGTTTACATTACAAACTCGATAAATCAACGTTATACTACAGCGCATTACCGCACGTGGCGCGTTACACTCGCATTAAATATGACATTAGGCCGCTATCAATATTTCCTGCAACTTTTTGCGGCAATCTTCGCCTAGGAAACTTTATTTAGTATTTTAAATTTGTAAGACTTCAAAGTTTGTCACGAAATAGTAAAATGTGTACGATAATAAATCGTGTACTTGGAAACTTTTCCACTTTGCCACGCTCTGACGCTTAGAAACTTCCATCGAGTTTCTTTGTACAAATTTTACTTTTCCAGTTGTCGTAGTGGAAAGCAAGCGACTAATAAAACGTATGTCGACTCAATTTAGTTGCCCCCAAGAGTTTCAGGAAAGAAAACTTTATGATTGTACAAGCATATTGAACAATCAACATAAACAAGTGACAAAATTACACTTAAGGATGTAGTCTATAGTAAATTAATCAATAAATTAATAGTAATGATAAATTAATTAATTTCCGCGTGCGCCGCGACGAAAACGGACGTCCAACGCGAGAAACGAATGACTCAATTGACGTTTCGAATTTAATTTGCATACATCAGTGATTCATGCCAATGGCGACTCAATTTCTCCTCTCGGCGATTCTTAATTTAAATTTAGCTCAGGTATAATACGCACACGGACGGAATCAAATGATCGGCGAGCCGTAAAATACGAGACGGAATTAAAATGCTAACATTTTACATCGCAAAAGACTTGATACTTGCTTGGATGTCAGAAAGAAATGAGAATTTAGTATTCTGAATTCTGGAAAGCGACTAATTCGACGCGAACGCTTATCTTTAGAGACAAATTATTTAAATTGACAATTAATTATGCTTATAAATGACTCGCGTTCCTAATTAATTTATTACACTTAGTGTTGACGTTTATTAACTGGTTTTCTTGTATTTCGTTAATAGTTAATTGCGAATGTCATCGTCTTCATGTGTGTGAACGTAGTGGGCATCTTCATGCACAATATGATGGAGCACGCTCAACGTAAAGCCTTCCTGGACACGAGAAATTGTATCGCTGCTCGACTGGAAATGGAGGATGAAAATGAAAAACTTGTAAGTCGTTTATCAATGACAAAAGGCCGTCAATTTAATCGGGGAATCGTTTGGAACGTTTTCTGTTATTTCAACACCGTTTAATTCCGCGACGGTTCAATTTGTCGCCTTGTTTTATATTGGTGAACAATTTATTATTTCTCGAAGCAGGTGCGTTTCACCTGTTTAGTCCTCGCATCACAAAGCACACAAAAGAAAGCAAAACGAAAGCCAATTAATCGCGTGATTTATCGTCTGCTGGCTACATTTTTCATTGATTTTGTTTTCGCGCACGAATGCCGTCCGACGTGATGTCAAGACTCTCCAGACTCCGTCGAGAGCGATTTATTCAATCTGCGACGGGTCGTGATGTGGTGATGCAGGGCGTAATTTTCGATTTTCTGCTCAATTTATATGCAAATTGTTTTAATTTTTAATTTTACGCATTACGTAATTTCTGTTATGTATTTTCTAATTTCAGGAACGACTTTTATTGTCAGTCCTGCCGCAACACGTTGCAATGGAGATGAAGAACGATATCATCTCACCTGTCGAAGGACAATTCCACAAGATTTACATCCAGAAGCACGAAAATGTTAGGTAAGTGAATTTAGAACGGAATAAAATAAAGTGCATTGGATGCACTTTTCCGGTCGAGAAGTTTTCATGAAAAATTCATATCCGTACGTCTAAAAAAACAACCTTAAGATCATAAAATCGAGAAGGTTCTTGCTTCGCAGCGAAAAAACATGAGTTAAGGACTCTTTATCAAGAAAAACGTGCGAAAGAAATGAAATAAACGTGTATAACCACTCGAAAAGCATATCTGCGTGAGACGTAGCTAAATGAGTTTCATTCCTACTCGCGGTTCCATCTGAAGGTAGGAGGGTTGAAAACTGCGAGGAATTTCGGCGTAATCAAATATAAAAACGTAACATTACGACTCTAATAAAAAGTTACTTTCACTTCTCCCGGAAAATGTAATATCGGCGGAAAATATTGCTCCGCCGACCGCAAAAACCTATATCGAAATTTGTGCGAATGTTACCAAAAGGAAATGAACATGATTTTCAATTTCCGTTCAATTCCGTAACAGATTTCACCCCTAAACGTGTTTATCTCAAGTTGACAAAATAAAAAGGCAACAAATTTTCAAAAATTTAGAAGCAAATCAAATAAATCAATAAAAAAAACATCTTTCAGTATACTTTTCGCTGACATCGTTGGATTCACCGTTCTTGCATCTCAGTGCACAGCCCAGGAGTTAGTTCGGTTGTTGAATGAACTTTTTGGAAGGTTTGATCAATTAGCCAATGTAAGTTAAATCACAAAAAAATTATATTCTTTGTTAAAATATTGGTTTAACAGGATAATCATTGCCTACGTATAAAAATCCTTGGGGATTGTTATTATTGCGTATCTGGTCTACCAGAACCACGGTCAGACCATGCCCATTGTACTGTCGAAATGGGTTTGGATATGATTGACGCCATTGCCAGTGTGGTGGAAGCCACTGACGTGCAACTCAACATGCGGGTTGGGATTCATTCAGGGCGAGTGTTGTGCGGTGTCCTTGGTCTTAGGAAATGGCAGTACGACGTGTGGTCGAATGATGTCACTCTAGCTAATAATATGGAAGCAGGTGGAGAACCAGGGTAGGTCCTTTAAATTTTCGATAATTCAAGCTTACGATTAATGATTATTATGTTGTACTAGGCGTGTACATATAACACAAGCCACTTTGGACTATCTGGGTGGAGAATATGAAGTGGAAGCGGGACTTGGTTCCAGCAGGAATCAATACTTGCGGGATCATTGCGTGACTACGTACTTCATCGTGCCACCAGCGCGCCGACGCAAGGTACTTATATCAAATATAACTCAAACGGTTGCAAAGAAATCTTTGTGGCCGCAACGATTTATTAACATGTGTGTTGTTAAGAGATCAAAATATTTAAACCATGCCCAGCCTTACAAACAACTCTACCAATTGAATCTACCAACAGCATCCAAAATTATTTTTGAAATTAATGTTTACAACTATCTAAGTGTCGCATGCCTCCGTGCATTTTGATGTTGAGCACATCCTGACAAGTGGATACTTTACATGACCACAAATTTGAATATATTAACTGTGTTTAAAATGAGGCAACTAACAGGATTCAGAAGATGAAATGAAGGGAATTCAAATGAAGTAGTTTTAACAAGGTTTTTTGGGAATGAGGCACTAATCTAATCCAAAATTACACACCCATACACACCCCGTGACTTGTGACTAACCTGCATACCCTCCCCCGGTCACGCCCCGGCGGATCTCTTCCAGCCACTGTTGTTCAACACGCTGCAGGTCCGATCGGCGCTCGGCGCTGCCCAGCGACGCAAGCTGAGCTTCAAGAACGTCTCCAATGTGGTGGTCCAACTCCTACATTCGATCAAGTATTCCATGGAGGTGCCCTTCAGCAACATGGCGCTGCAGCCGCAGGACATGAAGAACGCCCAGGCACGCAAGGTAAAACCTCAATACTTTCATCTAAGTGTTTCAATCCAAGGCACTAAGAACGCACTAAATATTTCCGAAATGAACACAAGCGGAATCATCGTGATGCATGATTGTTGTATTATTGTTGTTTTAGGAATTAGTGGTAAGTGTGTCGCGCCATTTTAGTACTTCCATGTGGGGACAGTCGAGCACCACACTCACACACGTAGTTTTCGTATCATACACGAGTGTCGTACTGTCGTAGATTAGATGGCACATTTGCGGGATGCACACCTCACATCGAATCGTTTAGCGCGTTGGGCGCGGCGGAATATGTAATCGTTTATGCCTCCTTGTAGGTGCTAGATCTGCAGCGCGCGCTGCACGCTGATCATCCGCCGACAAGCGAAACGCCCGAGCCGGCCGATTCCAAAGTGAGTTATCAGCCTACCAGTGCATCCCATTTTGAACACAATCACCCACCACACACGCTTATGATACGACCAGTTCACGACTCTGTGCGCGCTACTGTCTGATGCTGTGCCCTTTTTCGTAGCTTTTAATGTTGCTTTGCGCTTTGATCTAGTTCATAGTCTGCGTAGGCTGTAGATTTAGTTACTTATAGAAAAGCAAGAAACAAAAGCTTGGAAAAAGGTCCCCTTTGAAATATATGGCGATTAATTTGTAATTATTGACGGTCTAGGTATGCGTCGTCAACAATGCGGCCGGCGGGCCAGTTGTTGTCGTCGACACGGTAGCGGAAGTGAGTTTAGACTTTTATAAACTCGATCATTCAAGCGTAGCAAATATTGCTTTTTGTTATTTTTGCACAAATACATCAAAAAACATTCAGCACTTTTGTGAAATAAGAAAAAAAAACAGATCATGATTCATAAATCATTGATGTGCGCGGTGATAGGAATAGGCAAACGATTTTTTTGGTGGTGCGTGTGAATTGTAGGTCGTTGACGGGTCGAAAAGACCGCCCACTGTTTCTACCACCCCGATTCGCATCGAGGACGTCACGCCGAAAGCAAGAACCGCACCGAAAGTGAGTTTTTCCTGTCTTCAGACGTGTTGCTTCGATTCTCCTTCAAGTTTCCACATTCAAATGTGACTTCAACTGTCCTTCAACTGTGTTTTTCGTCTGATGTCTCTCCGTTTCTCAACTATAAATCGTTTTCAGACTCAATTTTATCAGTCATTGTCTTTATCGTCATGGGAATCAGTGTTAATCAAGGTGTTTGTACATTTTACGATGTTTTTTTGTTATCTGATTGGATTCATCAGAGTCGGAACCAGCGGAGTTAATTGCAATTTCCCGACTAAGCGGGAAATTGAAATTTATTAATTTCCGCACGTGCGAAACATCCTCATATCTCTTGCTTCATATGAACTTTGCGAATTTTACAGCTACACGTGGCTTTAAACTTCGGAAAATCTACCAAAAGTTGATTGCGACCAACTGGTGACTAATAAAATCGCCTGATGTAAATGTTAATCCAAATGAGCGTATGATTTTCTGAAGTGTTTTCAAAAAGCGCGCTTTCTTCGCTTCCTTGTTTTCCGAGAAGCTGCTTCCAAACCCTTGTTTTGAAATATCAGTAAATGTGTGTTTTCCGTTCTTAGAACAAAGTCACCGAGAAATTCAAGCGGCCCTTCAAGAAGCGTCATTCCAGTGTCTACCATCAGCCATCGAACCGTGTCAACAAGTATCTAGCTCAGGCGATAGAAGCGCGTAGCGTCGATCGCGAAAAGTCTACACACGTCAATTTGATCACGTTGTGCTTCAAGGACAGTTCCAAAGAAAATCAGGTACATACAGTATCTGGATTTAATGGGCTGGAAGGCCTAATTGTGTGTTTCCACTCCATTTATTCAATAATAACGTTTTTTGTGTCTTTCAGTATCACGACGACATAGACGTCGGTTACAGTTCCTCCCTGGCGTGCGCGCTCGCATTGTTGGTCCTTTTGGGAGCGCTGCAAGCGGTTGTTTTACCTCGGACCATTATTTTACTTCTTCTTTTCCTCACGGCTTTCGTGTGGATATCAGTGGTCTTGATGCTTCTACTTGCAGTGCGCCTGCGTTGGATACTCTGGGACATTTCACAAAGTTTTGTCCTGAGACTTGCAATAACTGTATTTACGATAGTTTTGATTTATACAGTCGCTCAAGTGAATGTGGTAAGAGTTTTATATGACTTTTTACTAGTTTTAAAACTAACTGTTCTTGTTTTCAGTTTACGTGTCGATCTGATGTTCCTTGCTTATCACCGGAATCAACAACAAACGTCACTTTAGATGGTGGTACTCTAGAACGCGACCATCGCGCGTGTCCTCTTCCTCAATATATAATCCTATCATGCGCGTTAGGATATCTAGCAGTTGCTCTTTTCCTGCGATTGCCTATTCTTTTAAAATCATCACTCCTTGTGGTCATGTCTACAGTCTACATACTTCTGATAGAACTATCGCATATTGACTTATTTATGTGTTACGACCTTCGTGTAAAGTAAGTTTTAATCTTAATAAGTTTACTTGCATATATTGCATTGCTCAATTTCTTAGGTCTGTAATACCCGCTCATGTTTTGAGTGTGGTTGAAGTCCTCATGTTCGTCCTTGCAGTTCTTTTGCATGGGCGCCAGGTGGAATGGACCGCTCGATTGGACTTCCTTTGGCAGATTCAAGCGAATGAAGAAAAACGCGAAATGGACGCACTGCAACACTCCAACAAGCGAATACTCTTCAATCTGCTACCAGCTCATGTGGCCACCCATTTTCTGGACAATCAGTTCAGGAACAACATGGTGAGTGTGCGCATGTTTGCTGCTAATGCATTGCTTCATATATCTCACTTGTGTATTGTGTAGCCACTGTAGCCTGTACTGTTTCTCTTGTGTAGCCTCTTCACTTGTCTCAGTTTATATCAATCGCTGGCACTTACGTTGTTCAATATAATTGAAATCTTCATCAACTTGTCGATTTCATTTATTATACGCTTACTTTACATCTACTTCCGTGACGTTCTTTGCCAAATCTTAGTGATTGTCGAAAATTGAATTACAGGGGCTGCATATTACATTGCATTTCATAACATGCTGAACCATTCTATTACAGAATACTCTATCGCAGGAACTCTACCATCAGAGTTACTCGCGCGTTGGTGTGGTGTTTGCTTCAATCACCAACTATCACGAGTTTTACACTGAGTTGGACGGTAATAATCAGGGTGTCGAGTGTTTGCGTCTACTCAACGAAATCATCGCTGATTTCGATGACTTATTAAGTGAGGAGAGATTTAAGTCAATTGACAAGATCAAAACGGTGGGATCTACGTACATGGCCGCCGTGGGGCTCATGCCCGACCTTCGAATCCTTGATGACGATGAAAGCACGGCGGGATTACATTTGAGCACTCTCGTTGAGTTTGTCTTCGCCATGCGGGATCGTTTACTCAATATTAACGAGAATAGTTACAATAATTTTATGCTGCGAGTTGGTATGTCTGACAAAGTAGCCATTAAATTAAACAGCTAACAATTAAACATCTACAGGTATAAACATTGGTCCAGTTGTGGCTGGTGTAATTGGTGCCAGGAAACCTCAATATGATATTTGGGGTAATACTGTGAACGTTGCCAGTCGGATGGACTCCACCGGCCTGCCCAATCATACACAGGTGACCGAGGAGGTTTACCAGGTGCTGAAAGCCTACCCGTATGAGTTTCAATGTCGTGGAAAAGTCAAAGTGAAGGGCAAAGGTGATATGACAACATACTTCCTTATCGACCGTAAACAACCAGGGACGATGCGCGTTGAAGAACTCAACAACTTCCGTAACACGGCCGCGGGCGGCAATAATGGCGCTATTGGTACGTATACTTCGACTGGCAATAATATCACAACGCCCCCTCAAACCTATTGTACAAGCTTTCAATGTAGTTTTGTTGTATCGAATGGTTTCCTTCCAGAAGCAACACTGTTGTGATGTTATTGGGCTCTGTAAACACACGAATATTTTTTCTGTTGAAATATTTTACTTTTATTTTACTAGTAAGTACTAAAGTTTGCGAATGATGCCTCCCGGCTTGTGCACTAGAATAGTAACATTTTACCATGCACTCGTTAGATATATTCTTAGTACCTTTTTTTCTTTTTATCTGCACTAGTTCAAAGTAGTCTTAACGTTGTTATGTTATTAAAATTATATTTTATTTATAGCTATGAACAATATGTACGGTGGTGTGGCCACGCCGCTGGCACTTCTTCATGGGGATACACCCAGTGGACGTAAACACGCCGCCCCTTTGCAGAGTCGCAGCAGTTCGCGGGACGATACGTTCGGATTGCGGAATGCAATGCGCCTGCCACCGCTGCGTGAGACGAGCTGCCACCGCGGGGAGATGAACATCGGGTGCGAAAACGAACCCCTCTTGCCTCCACCTCCACCACCCAGCCACTCCAAACCTCGCCCTCCAAAACCCGCAGTCAGCGCGGTTGAAAACATATCAGCACCACCACCTCTGCCCCCGCACAAAGTTTTATTGTACCCTGTCGGATCGGCTGCCCAAACGGGTGTCGCCAAAGATATGAAGTACACCCCACCGTGGCCTCGTCCCCAAGTGGTACCCTCGCTGCATGGTAACTACAGTAACCATTCGGCTGCGCACGGAAATAATCCGTACGCCAGCCTTTCTTCATCTTCCATCGGTGAAAGAGAAACCAAACCGTACTTGAAGCCACTGCCAAAGCCACCAGGAAAGGAGTCCCCTAATCGCCATAGGCGAAATCCCTCAGGTGGAAGTGGTATACAAATGACATCGCAAGTTATGCAACCTGTGCCCACAAGTAGTAAGTTGGGCGCAGTGGATTTGAGCAGGTTCCAAGGGACTCCTCGTCCTAACATAAGTCACTCTCCCTTAAGACATTCGCCCTTACATAGGCACTATTCAGACGAAAGTCTTGGTGGCATGGGCGGTGGTTACACGCCAACTGCACCGGCACGAATTCATAGTTCTGCGGACGAAATTAGTTCGCTGAATCATTCGCCAAGCATAAGCAGCAGCGACGAAAGTTATAGTAGGACGACTGATGCGGACGCCTCTCCATGCGTATCCCCTCCTCTGCCTGTTACTGACGCTCAACAATTCATTTTCCCGTCAGACATCCAAGTGAATCCTTGTTCTAGTCCAGAGACATCACCTCGCGCCTCCATGGACTATATCCCACCCAATTGCTCCTTGCGTCAAAACTCAACTGACAGAAAGAGGAATAATCTTCCCCCCGGTGCTATTTTGGCATTGGCAAATACTTGTAACACAATGGATTCCTCTGTCATAACAAGCCCGCCAATGTTAGACGGGGAAGACAGTTACCGTGGAGAGTCGTGTGCAAGTTTCGAATTTCTGACGAAACCGAAAAAGCCGGTATCGTTATCGCGTGGTTTACAAAATGGAGCAGTAAAGAAACACAATCGCAGTTTAGAGAAGAGACATCGCAATGATTCGGACATTGAGTGCAATAAAATCTCCGCGACGGCGTGTAAACGCTCACCAAGCTTTAAAGAAGCTGAAGAGATCAAAGAACTTCTCATTAATGACTATGCCAGCAGCGAAAGATCAAATTCGAAACGGGATGGATCCTGTCAAACCGATAATAAGCGAAGGAACAAACTGCCCTCCCCTAATACAAAAGTTAATAATACGGACGAATATGTCGGGCCTTTCGAAAGAGAGATCCAGAAACTCCTCGACGAACAGAACCTAATGGCGAACATCCCACCCAAACTGGAGGTGACGCAGTGCAGCAAGGACATCGCGCTGGAGCCTCTCGTCAGGTATAACAATAACCATCAGGTGGGACTCGCCGCCATTCAGGCGCTCGCGCTCGGACTGCGCGTCAATCCTACAGGCAGCGTCACGCTGCAATGCATGCCCGGCGGACAGCAGCAGGTAGTAAGCAGCAAGGAGGGCTCGTTGAAGCGCGGCGCCGCTTCGCCACAAGCGCCCACGCAGAGCAAACTGCCCAAGGTTGCGGTTGCGCCTCGCGACAGGTACCTTTAGCAACAGAAATCATCTAAAAGTTACTCACCAACATCAAATACTCACACTACCAAGAGATGTCGACCAAAAACTTAGCAACTAACAAACGATGCATGAAACACACTTCGACAACCCGAAAATATAAAATTAAACATTCACTTACCATGTCACTCTCTTTGACAATGCACAAAATCACTGAACACAAACCGAAACTAACAAACTCCATGCTGCTTGCTAGTAATGCTAGTGCTCTCACCCATAATTTACATGTTCACCAGCTTTTTAGACATGCTTTATAGTGTTACTTCATACTATTTGAGGTCTGAAGTAAAACTGCATAGAAAAATTTACGCGTAAATTACTAGAACTTACTTCTTTGGTTTGTGTTATAGACATCCAAACGATAAGACTGAAGGGGAGCATGACTGCTTCTCCGGCCATGAATGCCACGAGGACTGCGAGCATGAACATGAGTGTGAGGATTGCGTCGATTGCGTAATGGTTGACATGCCGGGTGCAAGAAATCATGACGACGACACTGATCTTGAAAGTTTTGAACACGCCGAGCGATTGGCGCAAGAGGAACAAGACAAGGTTAGTAGAAAAATATTTCAATTTTGATTCAAACTTCATGTACAATCATCTGCGCATGTAAACAATACTTACTTACTTTGTTGTTGCAAGCAGCATATCGATAAGGAATTAGTAAGTATTAGGCATTGTTTAAGGGATTTAAACAATATTAATATATATTTTTTTTCAATTTCACAGGAAGAAGAAGTAAAGCGTCTCCTCGAGGAGAAAGTTCAAGAAAAGTTGCGAAGTTTAGAAGAGGAATCCGAGAAACGTAATGCAAGTGGACGTTCCGAACACAGTCATAGTGGAGGTGGCGCAGGCAGCCAGTCGGAATGGAGCGAGGACGAAGAGGGTGGCGCATCCGAACCTCTGCTCAACGATCGCGAGTCTACTGGTTACACCACGGACGATCCTGCACTCGAAAATATTTCCATGTTGAATGAAACAGGCCTTACTGACGCGGAAGG
Organism: Dalotia coriaria; assembly: GCF_025399875.1. Classification (NCBI taxonomy): domain Eukaryota; kingdom Metazoa; phylum Arthropoda; class Insecta; order Coleoptera; family Staphylinidae; genus Dalotia; species Dalotia coriaria. The sequence continues at coordinate 11,564,491 of NW_027045445.1, forward strand.
TGCTCTGAGTGATGTGAACTCAGCGTATAACGATCACAACCATGATCCTGATATGGACGACAACACGAGTATGTCCTCTCGTGCATCGTCGCGCATCTTTGACTCGGACGCCATGATGTCGCTCGACTCCTTATCAGCGCTGTATGACTCCGAGTATGATAATTGTTATCGCACCGATGATGATCTAAACGCCATGCCTGACCTAGACAGACTGAACTACTTCTCGGGCCCGGTGAATGAGGTGCACTTGGCCAACATCCGTTCAATGAGCGAGAGTATCACGAGGAACTTTGGGCAACCGCGCAGCGAAACCGATCCGGATAGTGATGTTTGAACCGATGATGAAGAAACAAATGACATACGATCTACAGCAACTAGGACGTTGCGTTGATTTCTATTTATCGGTATTTCTCGGTGTTTTGTGATACATTTACATATTATCTGATGAGTGGTGGGCTGAGAAGGCAAAAGAAATGAATAGAATGAACGGTTTAGCAGTGCCAACCGATGACGTAATGATTTTATTTAACTGTTGACGAACGTACACATCTAGAACAGCCGCCATTTTGTAGTAGCATTAAAAACTAAATTAAACCGTAGAAAGTGCAATAGATGGGTGAGGATGCTTTGTGTAAAAACATTTGTATGGTAGATTTTTTTACGATTCATCAAAATCGATTTCACGAAATTATTGAATAAATAATAGGTAATAATGGCAAAGATGATGATGATACTGAACACATTGGAAAGCGAAAACTCGAGTCAAGATCGGAATTACATAAAATCGGTTTCAGTGCCTGTTTGCGCCTGTTTTACTTACTCGAATACTTATATCGTTGTACTTACTTAGATTGTTTTTATTTTTATGTTACCATGATGACGTCAAACTCTCATCAACGTTGCAATAATCAAAGGACTCTCCACCCTTTTGACATACATACTCCGATTGTCTATTGTTTGTCTCAAGAAAATAAGTAAAATTTGTATAAAAAGCAAACCTACATTTCTGTGATCACTTTACTAAGTGTATAGCACACTCATGCTAATTAAATAATACTAATAACTAATGGTAATTAAGATTTTCATTATTTTTGCAACAATGAAATGCGATATATCAATACTTGTACATACCGTGCACACGTGTCTCATGTTTACGATCCGATCTTGATGTTACTACACAGGTACACGCCAAGACTCTCATCTCTCTCATTCGCGTAAATTCTCATTGAAATGTTAACAATTATTACTTATCATATACTGCTATAATTATGATACCAATCACTAAACAAGACGATTACCATATGCGCCGTCCTCAGGTGGGAGAGGCGCGCACTACTCAATCATACAGGATTTATATGTGTTTATATAGTATTTATTATATACTTCATCGAACATTGTTGTGTTGTCGAAGACAGCGATGGTGGTCCGCAACAAGATGGCCGCTATTGCTAGGCATTGGAAGCATAGTTAGATTATTATTTATGATATTCCACGAGGAGCATGTGAAGAGGATGCGTTTGTCCATATTGTTCAATCTATTTTTTATTATTTGTCTATGCAGATACAGATGGTTTATTTTTATTCGATTCTTTCGTCTCTGATTTGTATATTTATCCATTGTAATGTTGAAATGTTTTTAATAATTTATTAAATGCTTACCATGTCCTATAATATTGTGTTTTTATGAAAAAAGTTCTCCTCTCTCTTCTATTGTACAGTGAAATCATTTTTGAAGATTTGCTCTATGATTTTTGATCTGTTTAAATTTTTATCATCACCTGTTGTCACATGAATAGTCGTTGAATTCTTAAAAGGACTTATTGAAACTTGTAATAAATTCCAGAGAAAAAAATTGCTCTAGTTTTGCAAGGTTGTGTCACATTAGCCGTATTTACTTTGATTTTGATGATATTTTTATATTTATTACAATAAAAGTATTGCACTATTGTTCCAGTAAGTTTTAAAATGTATTAGGGTCAATTGTTAAGTAAATAATTTAGAATTACCTTTGATTTCATCTCATTCATTGACTAGTTGTTCTGATAAGATGTAAAAGATTAAAAATACAGTAGTTATAAATGGCTGCCACAAGGCAAGAAATTCCAGTACATACTAAGAAAGCTTTTTAGATCAGATCTAAAGAGTTTTAAGCTTTGAGATAGATGAAAAAGATGCCATCTGAAGAACGGTTAAATAACTTTTTGAATGAGAAAATGGCGACAAAACATATTAATCGTTCAGTTCAAATGACAATTAGCAAACAATACATTGTTAGCATTATTGGTGAGTAAATTTGCAATACGTTTGAAATGCTGTTATATTTTATTTTCTTTCAAAAGTATCTTTTGGTTGTGTCTGTGCTGGCACCGTTCTTGCCTGGACATCATCAGTCCTTCCACACATCACTAAATCAACAAACAACCACACAAGTACCTCTGGAATTAATACCGCTTTAGCAAACACTACTTCTTCAGTGACTACACCAATATTAACTGATAACTTCTTAGTGTCCGACAGTGAGGGTGGATTGATTGGCTCCATACTCGCAATTGGAGCTGTTTTGGGTGCTTTACCAGCCGGTTACATAGCGAAACAAATCGGTATCAAAAAAGAATTCCTTATAATTGCCGCTCTATTTGTTATCGGCTGGGGAGGAACAATACATCATTCCCTCGAAACGATTCTCTTGGGCCGTTTTGTTGGTGGTGTTGCCACAGGTGCAGTATGCGTGTGTGTACCAATTTACGTCAGCTCAATTGCAAGTGTTTCTATCCGTGGAATCCTCGGAAGTTTCTTCCAAGTGTCTTTTTGTTTTGGTATTTTATTAGTTAATCTCGTGGGCGGATGTGTTCCATGGGCGGATCTATCATACTACATGATTGCTTTACCAGGAGCATACTTTGTTGCGTTGTTATTTATTCCGGGTATTGATTTGGACAACGACGATTCTTCACTTGACCACGAAACTGGAACTTTATCATTATGGCAACAATTGTCAAAGAGAAACAATGTTAAAGCCCTCATTGTTGGTCTAGGTTTAGTGTCCTTTCAACAACTAAGTGGAGTAAATGCTGTTATATTCTACACTGGTGGCATTTTCTCAGCTGCAGGTAGTGCGCTGTCTCCAAACGTCAGTACAGTCATTGTAACCGGTGCACAACTAGTCATTTCGGTAATTTCCGCCGCCATGATTGAAAAATTCAACCGTCGATTGTATCTACTAGTTTCATCAATAGGTATGGGACTAAGTTTGCTTCTCCTTGCAGCGTACTTCATCACAAAGCCTCTTTTACCAGGAGTCCTGCCACTTGTTTCATTAGTGTTGTTCTTTTTGACATATTGTGCAGGTTATGGTCCATTACCATGGCTAATGTTGGGTGAAATTTTTAGTCCTGAATTTAAATCAGTTGGATGTTCAGTAGCAACAACTTTTAATTGGTTGTTAGTGTTTGGAGTCACTTCAGTATTTCCTGTTTTATGCTCGTCCTTCGGAGAGGGTTATACGTTTGCACTTTTTGGGGCGTTTAACGTCGCTGCAGTGATATTTACATACACAAAAGTGCCTGAAACTAGAGGTAAAACCAGCGAACAAATACAAGCTAGTTTTCTTTAAGATAAACAAACTGAAAATGTTAAAATAAAATAATTTATTGTTGTTTATATTTACATAGCTATGAAATCAAATTATATTTATATACAAATTGTTACTTATAGCAATAAATAGTGACTAGTTGATTATTAAAAATTAAATTTAACTTTTGTTTTCGTCTTAATTGTCATTCATTTTCCTATAAATGACTAGATTTCATACATTTATATATTTTTAGACACCAGGTGTTTCAATATTAGTTTATATAATAATAAATTCGTTGTTTCAATTAATTTGAAGATTTGGTACCGAAAAACAAGACATTTATTTGTTTAAATTGATTTAAAAATTAGTTTGCTCTCAAAATAGAGTCCTGTACAGAGTCAGAAAGTTAGGCCTTCCGGTACCCGGGGAAAACAAAGTGTCATGGCGGCATCATTCCATTGTTGCCATGCACACGCATGTGTCTATTGAGGTTACCGCTTTGTGAGAAACGTAGCAAACACAATTTGCACTCATAGGGTTTCTCACCGGAATGAATGCGCAGATGTTTTGTGAGGGTACTGCTGTCGGAGAATGCCTTGCGACAGAGGCGGCAGCGATAAGGACGCTCGCCGCTGTGCGTGCGCATGTGCGTCGTTACCGACGAGGACTGCGAAAAGCGGCGGTCACACACCGGACACCGGAAAGGTTTCTCACCGCTGTGCGTGCGCACGTGTGCGGTTAAATTCGCTGCCTGCGAGAAGGACTTGTTGCAATCCACACAACGGTAAGGTTTTTCACCGCTGTGCGTACGCAAATGGGTCTTGAGCGTGCTGGGGCGGGCGTAGGACTTACCGCAGATACGACATACGTTTGGTTTAGCAGCTGCATCAAGCAGGTCACCATTTCCACATTCACCAACCCCAGTAGGAGTAGTGTTTGATTCATAAAATGTCGGATGAGAGGAAAGTGATGCTTTTCGACGCGTTGATGGCGTCGTTTGGGTTGCAGGAAATGGTTTGAATGTTGGAGATGGATCGTTTTGTGTTGGCGGGGGCCGGAAGTCTGCGGTAAAAGAATAGGTTGCACCAGTGTATCCAGGGCTTAGTAGACCAGATTGGTAATTCATTGGGGTTGAGACTTGTGGACTCGGATTCCATTGAACCTGAAAAATACAAGTTATTTCAGCATTAATTACAATACTAAAGGTTATTTTTTAATAATTACCTGTGGATATGCCAATTCTGTTGAAGGATAATTACTAGGATGATACCCGTGCATAGTCATGTTCATAGAAACATTTACAGACATTGAAGGGAACATAGGTGGCGGCTGAGCGTTAAAGTTCTGATCACAGATCCCTGAAGCATACCCGCCTGGGGAAAGCAAGACCTGTGGGTGATACAAGTGTTGTTGGTTCTCGCACTTTGTCGGCGGGTGCGTCTCTTGCCCAGGATGAACCACAGCGTGTTTCAATGAAAGTAAAACATCCGCCACTTCAGCGGGTTGTTTTGTGTCTCCACGAAGTGAAAAAACTTGTTGATTATGTGGATGGTTGTGACTGTGATGTGATAGACCCAAGTTTCCCAGGTCTTGTCTTTATACAAATACAAATAAACAAATATTTAAATCTAAGCGTTTTAACTAATATTTTTGCTTACTTGTATGAATTAGAATTTCCAGAACATGGCGAAAACGGAAACAACGAAGGTAACGGTTCCAAATCCAAAGGTAATGTGAAAGAACCCATGTCCTCAGTCCAGCAAGTGGTGAGCTCGTCCTGTGGCACTAACAATCCGCCGGAATTAGTAGAAATGGCCGAAAGATCGTTTTGTGGGTTGGCACAGGAGGCGGCAGGCACCGCCGTCGCTGGTAAAGTTTGCACCGTCTGCAACGCGGGGAGTGTGGCGCTCCAGTTGCACTCGAGCTGCACCCCAAACTGCGGGTTGTTCGGCACGTAGCTTGTCGACGGGTCCATCGTGAGGCTGTCTCGCTCTCTTCGAGGAGAACAGGAACAACCCACCGCCCTGCGCAGACACGTGCCGTGCAATACACCTGCGGAACAAATATAAACGTAACTAATATGGGTATAAAATAAAGAAGAACATTCAATTGTAGTCAATTTAACGAAGAAAACAGTGAAAACAGAAAAAAAAAACGAATGTCTTTATTGACTTTTAAAGAAATAACTTTTTTCTACACATTTTTATAGCAGACATTTTAATTTTAATTTGGCGAAAGCAATCTCTAAAAATTAATTAATTTTGCTATAATAAAATGCCTTAAAAATCGACTTTATGAAATAGTTGCACCCCAAATTATTAAAAATTGGATTCAAAAAAGATTTAAACGCAAAACTTTCTCTGCAAATACTATTTTATTTTGTCTTTTCTTTTCCGTGACAGTTAAAACCTAACTACAAAATATTATCTTCTGTTACATTTATCTACCTATTAATGTAACTCATTTCAAATATGCAACTGATTTATTTTATAATTAAATAATCTAATTTTTTGTTAATAAATGAGCGTTGATAAAGGCAGGTAAAGTACCCACACGCAAGGCCAGCATTAGGGGATGTTATTTTAGGGGTGGTGCGTCAGCGTATAGCACACCGAGCTCCGGGATTCGCTGGCGGGCAGCCATACAAATGTCTTTTTGTCGGTTAAGCGGGGTGCTCACGCTCGTCGCCATGACGATCAGCGGCGGTCGTTAGGCACTCACAAGCATTGCCACCCCCACCTTATAAAGTTACCGTACAACCACGCTACCGGCACTGTTCAACGTTTTGTTTTCGAGAACATCTCACATTGAACAACAGAGTTTCAGATCAAAATACAGCAAATCGGTGAAATACAATCAAAACGAATAAAATTTTATATAAATTCCTAACAAAATCAAATATTACTAACTTATAAACAATTACTTACTTGATAATTATATGGATGATGTTAATTTAAACATTAAATGTTCTTTTTGATAGTTTCTGCACTTCCAAACGCAATTAAATTGTTTTCCACTGCACTTTATCATGTTTACCACTTCATAAATTATTTATTTAATTAAAATAGTTGTTAATTAATTACACACTGTATGATTTTCTAAATCCTAATAGAAAAATGTTCGTATTTAATGTGTTGACGAGCACAGAATCAAAAGAAAAAGGCGCGCGGAGGGTGCGCGGACAAAATTAAAGAAAACCCACAAGTTTTCCACGAACACGAATGAAGCACGTCACATAAACATCGACAGCGTGATGTTCGCGCATTTTCATCCACAATTTTCATTAAAAACATTATTTAGTGACATTAAACTTAACAATTCGTTAAAAACACATTTATCCAAAATGGCGTCTAACACTCAACACACAAAATTTTTAAAAATTATTATTCAAATAAATTACACATATTCAAACACATTAATTAGTAAAAAAATACATTTTTATAGTTATACGTGTTAATTAAAACAAAATGCGTTTAATAGATTCGAGTTGACGTTTAACCACTATCGTCACGACTGATGGACTGATTGGCGGCCACTCGGGTAGTGCTTGACGAACAACCGATCGTGTCCATCTTGTGTGTGTATGTGTGCGAATGCTAATGTAATGCGGTCCTCGTTGGTTGCGTTTCTTTTTGCTTGCACCCCGCACACACACACACCAGCAGGAACAAATTGTAATTCGATACCCGATGAATATGTGAGCGGTGAACACTGTGCGAGAGTGTGGAATCATCCCCTCTATTATCTATCAAGTATCAATCCTAGGAGTGAATACTAAACGCGACTAATTTGATGGTTGAGTGTTTATTCAAACGTGCAAAGGTAAACATTGTGTTACAACTATTGTGGACATAGAAAAAACATTTAGAACATCTGAATATATTTAGAAAACTGATATTAATTAGTTAATTCACGAATTAGTTCCAAAAATACGTTGAAGCAGAATTTTTTTTTTTTTGAATTTGCAGACATTTTTTTAAATGTATTAATTTTTATGATTTTATGTTTAAATATTAGGCAATTTTAATTAAACTGTTTTACTTAACCATAAATGTTACGCCTAAAGTTATGCAACCAATAATACTCATTGCTTTCAATGAATATGATTTCTAAATGTAGGTATATGTTGTATCGTGTTCATTGATCGTGTTTTATTCACTTTGATCGAATGATTACACACGTGTGATCCAAGGCACTCCAAGTCATCACCGCCAGCCACCTGACTAAATAATTTAATACTCTTCTTTTTGTCCTCCCGTCGCTGTGGTATTTAAGTATTGAATGAACGGATGAACACTGCGTTCACAGTTCACATTTTAAACAATATGATACGATATATCCTGCGTGTCTTACTAGTGACTTTTTTTTCGGTATTAATAGGGTGTAGTGTATGCGCAGTGTTCATTGCGAAGTGAAACGAGATGGAATGGATCGCGTCGAGTGTGCAATGAACTGCAAGTCCCGATAATCCTATACCACCACTATGCCGACGAACGTCGAATACCGAACATTCATTCATTCACTTCTTGTGCTCAAGAAGTCAAGAGTATAACCTGAAAAATAAAAAAAAAATAAAAGGTTTTTTTTTATTATATGCGCATTTTAGTAGTGTACACGCGAATATCGGATGATGTTAGGCATTAAGGATGATTGGGCGACAGGACAAGACCTCCCTGAAGCTATAGGTACATACAATATTCTCATGAGCTTTACATAACCTAAAAATAAAACAAAGTTTTAGTTTAAGTTTAAGTAAAATCAATGTATACATTTTTACGTTACGATATATTTTGATTACTTAACGTATTATCAAAACAATTAGTACTCTACATCAATGTATTACACCAGATTAGTAATAAAGTCGTAACACGTGTTTTACACGTGCAAACATCAATGTATCTTTGCCATCTCGGCCACCCACTGACACGTGTCACGGTGTAACAAAATATAATTTCAATCGAAAAGTACAACCGCAAACTAACCACTGTGATTAAGATCTTTACATAAATATAGGGTGCATTACTTTTCCACGCCCCTAACGTTGTCAAACATCATACAATCATTGAGGGGATGATTATATCTCGTAACTTTATTTACTTAACGTGGTTTTAATCAGGCGGTACACCAGCACTAGATTTATATCTATGAGGATCAGTTGAGGATGAAATTAAAAGTGTTACATCACTCTGAGGGATAATCAGTCGACCAGTAACAACCCGTAACGAAAAAGATCACAAAGATTAATACTTTAATCAAATAAAGTACAGATTATATTTTAATCAACAATGTGAACAAATTAATCTACAGTTATAACAATAATAAATATAAATATACATAGAAAATAACCAAGAGAACATGTTGCAAAGAAAATCCACACATTTTCTTGTCCGATAACATTAAAAACAAAACAAAATCCAAGCCATAGTAGCCATGTCCAACTATCATAACCTGCATTCATCCACATCTCCTCTAACCAATTATTTTCTGCTTGATCTCTTTTGTTGCCTTTGAAAATATCAATAAAACAGACACTTAACATATTGTAACAACTTAAAATTACTCCAAAACTAAGAAGTGGTATCCACGATGTCCATTTGATGTTTTGTGACAGAGCAGATAATACCGGGCCGTTCGCCATTTTGAAATCGTGATTCAATTTTTTCAATTCAAAAGTTTCGATCATTTTAACATCAGCTGATACAATCTTTAAATAAATTGTGGTTGGGAATAAACCAAATATTAACAAAACAAAAGATACCACTATAATAGTATTACGAGCTGTTTTTCTGTGGCAGTTATTCGCAATAATGTGTTTATAAAATCGAAGAATGAATAAAGTACTAAAGACTTGTATAAATCCAAGCATAATCAGTTCTGTATTGGCTGTGAGCAACTGACACGTTGTGCATTTAAATGTCGGCCATGATACTTCCTTAAACATTAGTTTTGAGGTTATGACATTGTTCATTAATTCAATCATTCTGAAAATATCTTTGGCGTATAAATAAATAATACTTGCAGGCGAAAATTCTTTAAAAACAATTAAAAATAAATTATGTGCTATTTTCTTCCGCCATTTTGTTATAATGTTTTTAAATGTTTTGGCAAACGGTATATTTTTGTATTGATCACATAATATTCGAAAATGGTTATCAACCATTGTTGAATTCTTCAACTTAATTAAAATATCTTTTCCATCTAATTCTTTTTTGTTTGCTATTAAAAATGGTGGCGTTTCCGGTAGAAAGCAAACCAGTAATATTAAAAATGCTGCAATTATTGCCAGAGCAATAATGTTTATTATAACTGTGTTTTGAAAGCATTTTTCTGCGAAATAACTGATAAAAACACCGAGTGCAAAAAATCCACGTTGTGATTGATCCAATGAAGTTTTCTCAGCACAAGTCAATAATTCTTTGATGTACAGTGTTAAAATAGAAGTTAGTCCACCTAAAGAGAATCCTGTCATTCCACGCACAATAATATGAGTTTGCAGTGGCGTAGTGCAAGTGGTAATCGCTTCTATTACTTCCGATATTAATAATGGTATACAAATTATTATTAACGTGAGTTTTCGGCCAAATTTACTTGAAATAAATGTGCAAACAAACGGAGACAAGATGGCAGACAGTGGCATAACGGTATGCAACCATATAGTCACTGATTTGTTTGATGGTATATCCAATAGGCAGCAGTTGAAGTGAGATGTAAAGATAATTCCGTATGCAATTGATAATAAATTTACTAAAAAAAATTATGATAAATTCAAAATAATTGAAAAATAAAAAAATATTAAAATTATGAACTTACCAAAATATATACAAGCGTGAAAATATAATCGTCTGAAGAAATGTATGCCGCAAAACATTTTTGTCAAAATTTGAATAAATTAGTTTTATTAAACTTGAATTAAACTTTATAGTTGAACTAAATGTCAACAAGTTTGAATAAAGAATGAATATTAGCACGTAAATTAGTGATGAACAGGTTAATTTAAAAAAAAAAGGTGAATAATGCTTGTCAATAACAAATAAATAAAACAAATGATTAAGACTAGAATTGATTTATAAATCAATATTAACAATTTACATATTTTTATGACTATTCCTATACAATATCAATACAGTTGACTATCAAACAAAATATTGATAAATATTACTTCTTATCATCTAAGTAGGTATTTTATGAGCTGATCATGATGATTCATTAATTGATATGAGCAAATAATTTAGATTTGTTGATACTTATATCGATAACAATCGATTCAATTGATTAAACAAAGTAACACATGATAGTTTTTTTAAATTTCTATTTCAATTATCAATATCTTAAACAATATATAAACTCATAACAACTTAGAATTATAAAATATCCATAAACATTAATTAAAAATCAACAACAATAAAATCTCCTTTTTTACATTTGTTTAAGGTTATCTAACCGGCGAGCATTTGTTGTATCTCTTTCTGACTCTTTCCTTTCGTTTCCGGTACATAGGTTAGGACAAAAACAATTGCCAAAGCATTAAATGCCGAAAACAACCAAAATGATCCACCTATGCCAATTTCAGCCGAAATATCAGAAAAGAAAAACGTTAACAAAAATGAAAGGAACCAACATATTGAAGCAGAAATCGACGAAGCAATTCCTTTAATATTAGGTGGAAATATCTCCGCCATGACAGTCCATGGCAACGCACCCATACCACAGTTATACATTGCAATATACCCAACTAAACATGCCACTGGCAACCATAAAATGTCATCAACATTCTGATGATCATCTTTTAAATAAAAGAAAACACCAAGTGGTACTTCTGAAATTAACATGCCAGCTGCGGACAGGACAAATAAAAATTTCCTTCCAGCTTTATCAGCTAATATAGGGGTAACAAAACTGGCAATAACCTGCACGCCACCAACAATCATAGGTGAAACCTCCGATGGAACAGAAGATCCAGAATCGGTAAAAATTTGCTGTGCATAAAACTGCACAATATTAATTCCCGAAAACTGCTGGAACGCAAGCATAGATCCAGCAACAATTAAACCTTTCATATTTCCACGTGAAGTCAAGTCTTTAATCGATCCTCCAGAGTTTTCTCTGATCATATCACAAACCGCCATGAATTCTTGATCGATATCTGGATTACCAACATTGGAACCTCGCAATTTTGCTAAGATTTCCTTCGCTTCAGATTCTCTTCCATTCGAGACCAAATATTGCGGAGTTTCCGGCATAAACAGGAAAAATACCACAGCAAAACCAGTTGCTATGGCAGCACAAACAATGTTAAACCATAATATGGAAATGTAGGGTCCAATTACGTATGACATAAAAACGCCAGTAACGATGAATGTAGTCATGATGCCACCCATGGTACCACGTAAACTGTCAGGAGATAATTCAGCAATGTATGTTGGCAGAACAGTAAAGGTGCCACCAATGGAGAGACCCACGATGAAGCGTGCCACTAAATACAACCAAACGGCTTCTCCAAATGCGAGAATAAGGAAGCACACGATGAAGGGCACATCAATGATGATCAGCGACCATTTTCTTCCGATTTTTTCAGATGCAAATGCCGCCAGGAATGGACCAAACGTAGCGCCAAGAGAAAGCAGTCCGGCAATCCAAGAATTCTCGGAATCTGTGATTGGGGTACCCAGGGGATTATCCGAGTTGGATTTCTCAAGTTTAGGAAGCACTGGTGAGGTCCATGAAAGGTTCATGCCAGCGACAAATCCCAACATCATGGCTAGAAGTAAAAAAAAGCATCAATTAATATCTTGACAAAAAATGAGCTAATAAACTCATTTTATGATCTGTAATAAATCCGTTGGACAAAAACTTACCACAAGCCATGCAAAAATAAAAATATAACTTCTTTTTCATCCCGTCTGACGCCATCTTAACGCCAGAGTATTAAATTCAAGGTTACAACCGTAATTTTACTTTGATTAACAATCACTTATCACTTGTTTAATATACCGCCTAAAACCTGAGCACATTCAGCATATTTAAAGCAATAAATCAGCGTCGCACACCAGACTGGAAATTTACTTTGTTTGAATTAAATTATTATCATGACTTCACCATTTCATCATTTCCTATGCGCTTTTTAAATGTTTTAATATTTTAAAGAATAATTATATCACAACTATTTATATTAATATTTATAAATTGAAGCATATCACTTTGCTTTTAATAGGAAAATTACAACCGGTTTGACTTTAACTAGATTTATCACTTAGGGTACAATTTTTAAGAGTAGCGATGCGTTTGCTGTCGTGGGCAACAGTTGAGTGCGGGAATCTAATCTCAAATCATTCACGAGAACGTGCTACTCCATACAATTCGCACGTGGGATGAAGTTGTTAACATTTTTTTCTATCACGGTTTTTGCTGGTTATCCAACATGTTATTTACATGGGAATAATATCAATTAAATTCATATTTAATTACATTGATATCTACAAACTACTTGAGAGTGTTTTGATTTTGGCTTTATTGTTTTAAAGAATTTTGTTGTTTGAATCACTTTTTGGTATTAAAGCACTTGTAAGTTACACATTTTAGCGATTTTAGTTAAGTAATAAATGCGTAATCGCACCACACAACTTCAACAAAAACTGTGTGCACAATTTAATCGTTTTTAATCTTTATTAACTGCCTTAGCCAAAGCCAAGCGACAGAATGTGCGGAGAGAAAAAAGTGCAAATTCGTTTGCGTTGTAACGGTAGGAGTAGGTAAGTAATTGTAATTTATTGCTTTCGGTGTTCGCACCAATTTCCATTGTTATCACACGCATTACCAGTTGCATTGCATAGTTTGCTGCATCATTATTTTGTTATGACCCAATCAGAATGTTTTATATTTTGATTTGTGAACAAATTGTTGTTTGAAATGTTTTGATGAGTAAGTTAGTGATATAGATGAAGTATTTGCGCCAGTGTTTAGGAAATTTTTTTTCCCAAACATTTTTGATTTATCTATTCGAATGCAATTGATGGAAACGATGAGAATTCAATTGTTATTTGATGCGGTTGACGCATATCATTCTGAATTACGGAATTGTTTGTTCGATCATTATTTATCATTATGTGACACACAATCGCAATCATATCAACGATCAACATAATCACAATCGCGAACATTACAAAACAAATTGATATCTTTAAACTTAAATCAGCGATTGAACAATAATCAAATTTAGTTTGTAATATAGATAATGTAAACACATTTTTTGTGATAATTAAACGATATGTTTTTGTTTTTGACTACTATAATTTACACGATGTTATGAACTACATTTAAATTTGGACAGCCAAAACTAGTTTTTGTAAAGCTGTAATTAATAGTATTGTTATTTTAGTTATGTAAGAAGATTATTTTCGATTAAATTGGCACGAAATTATTAATAATTTTAGCATATAATTAATTTAGCAATGAAAAATCACAAACAGGATACAATTAATCGATTAATGATATGTGAAAATGATTCCCATGTTCGGTGATACACGCGTTTCCCAAAAATCATTGTTTACCAAATTTCAATTAAATACAAGAGATGGCGCTGCAATGCACTTTTCTAAATAAATATTAAAATGCAACGTGCTTATTTGCATCTATAGTTGATCGCATGTTGTGGACAATTATTTTCATGTTATCACAAAGGTTTTTATATTATCAAACTTTTATACTCTAAAACAAAAGTGTAAAGAAGTGTAAAGAAGTGGTGTAAATATTTTCTTAATAAATATAATTTTGAGGTTACAAGCAGCAAATCAACAAATTTTGTTTAAAATGAAGCCTTGTACAGCTAAATGTGGAAGAAGTGCAATATTAAAGGTAAGTTATACTCAATAACTTTATGAAAACCACTTTAACAATATATAATAAATATTATAGAGGCCGAAAACTGGTGACACTCTCTGTAAGGAATGTTTTTTTCAAGCATTTGAAAATGAAATCCACTTTACAATTACTCGATCAAATATGTTTACACCTGGAAGCACTGTTGCAATTGCCGCCTCAGGAGGAAAAGATTCTACAGTGTTAGCTTATGTACTAAAAAAACTCAATACCAAGTACAATTATAAATTAAATCTTGTTTTATTATCAATTGATGAAGGTATAACTGGATACAGAGATGACAGTCTTGAGACTGTCAAACAAAACAGAGATGACTATGAAATGCCTTTAAAAATATTATCATATAAAGATTTGTATGGTTGGACAATGGATGAAATAGTAGCAGCTGTTGGTAAGAAGAACAATTGCACATTCTGTGGTGTTTTTAGAAGGCAAGCATTAGACAGAGGTGCAATTCAATTAGCTGTTAATTACTTGGCAACTGGTCATAATGCTGATGATATTGCTGAGACTGTCCTGATGAATATATTGCGCGGCGATTTGGCCCGATTGAAGAGGTGTACATCCATAATAACTGATAGTGGTGATGGAATCCCAAGAGTTAAACCACTTAAATACACATATGAAAAAGAAATAGTAATGTATGCCTACTTTCAAAAGTTGGTTTATTTTTCTACTGAGTGTATTTTTGCACCGAATGCGTACAGAGGACATGCAAGGGTTTTATTAAAAGATTTAGAGAAGATGGATCCAGCTGTTATTATGAATATTATACAATCAGGTATTTATTCAGCAACTATTAATTGGATCTGATAAATTGTTAGTATTATTTTGTATTAGGTGAATCCTTAAGTGTAGCAGAAACAGCTTCGTTGCCGAAATTGACTAAATGCGAACGATGTGGTTATGGATCATCACAGAACATTTGCAAAGCTTGTGTATTATTGGAAGGTTTGAATCGTGGTCTTCCAAGATTAGGAATTGGTAAGTCCAGTCGTGCTAAGAAGATGCTTGAAGCTAACGTTGGAGTTAAAGTAGATGGGGATACAGTTAATTCTGCAAATACATGTGATACTAGACAATGCTGTTCAAAAAATGGCAGTTGCCAAAATAAATAAAAATATTTAATTCTTTATTAATCTTAATAAAGATGATTAAGATTACAATAATCGCAGAATATCGATTTTTTTTAATTTTAACGTCAACATATCAGTCGTCACTTATTAATAGACTTGAGAGAAATGAGTCTCATCTTTACTCTCTAATTGTGCTCAAAGACGTTTCAGAATCGCCAAAGATATTTTCAACAAGATTATCATAATGCTTTTCTCTTGGCTTTGATTTTGTACGCTTCGCGTCTAGAGCATTTTCTATTGCAATTGCTTCATCAATAATTTCATTTGTTGCTGGAAAAAACTCCAATAGATGTCCCCACTTATGCTTGCAAACAGCAATAACAGAACAAATAGTCAACGCTCTATACGTCGTCGTATGTTCCACATTAGACAATCCTTGTTTCTTTCCGAAGACACCATCTTTAATCACTTTACAAGTTAGTGTTCCATCAATCTCTTCAATGCCAATGACTTCCCCATCTTCAATAAAATACATTGTGCTATTACAATCTCCAACTTCTACAATCATATCTCCAGGAAGATATATTCCAACTTCTACTATTTGAAACAATTGTCGCATAAAATCGATATGACATTTAGAAAACGGGAAATGTGCTTCAATAATTCCAGCATACATTGCCGCCTTGTGATCTTGTAAAATATACGGAGGAGCCATTTGAAACAGAATCGGATCCTGTCTGCCATTGTGATAGCGATACAAATAGGTTAAATATTCAAAAATTTTATCCGCTAAGGGTTTGGAAAGGAGTTCATTCGTGCAATGCGTCATCAACAGCTTTACACTGATTGTAAATATAGAAACAGTATAATTATAGTCAATCAACAGTCGCGTGATGACAATCAACATGTAAATCAATAAAGATTGAGCCACATAGATGAGAATCAAGTTTACCATGAGTTGTATCTCAGATTTGAACTCAGGTTCAATGAGTCCAGTTGAGGTGTATACAGAAAACACTCTCAGGTAACATTTGACGGTTTTGATGTCTTCTGAGTAGTCAGAAACGGTGTACCATATGTCAAAGACAACTTGCAACAAGAACAATGTGTTATAAATGAGGAAAGTCCATTGAAGATGCCGTGGAACATTTTTTCTCACAACATACGAATTATAATAAGTGTATAGGTTACAAACTCGGATGAATTTGTTTCCAAGGAATGCCGACCGTCTGTTTACGTTGAAAATATAACCCAACGCATACAAGGGTATAATGCTGATGATATCTACGTAAAATTTGATTGATTTGATATACTTCACAGCGATTGCATCGAAGCTAGAGATAGTTACACCAGTATCCAAGTCAGTGTAAGCGGTGTGACTTCTAATGTAAATTTGTGCCAAGAAAAATATATCCAATAAGATCCACATCCACAGACAATTAATGTCCGGGTCCACAGCAAGCACGTACAAGCAATATGTTGATGAAATAGCGACAATGTGTACGTTAGTTATGTAGTTCCAGATTTTGATAAAAATATTTCCTTCGTAGACTGTTAAGTAGAACCAGGTTGCTTTGGTGTTGCGTGTTTTAGTAGTACCAGTTTTATTAGTGCTGATGGAAGCGGGTTCATCTCCCACTAGTCGGAACACGTTAGTCATCTCTTTTATATACTCCCGCTGTTGGACAAAAACATTATGTATTCTTGTTCTCACCATTGTGTAAATTCCTGCGATTTCATACAGGTAACTTGTTTTCATACATAAAATTTTCACATGGACCGATGCAGTCACTCTAATAGTCTGTCTCATTTTCCCACGAGGATGGAAACAACCAAAAATACCTCCAGTGCGTAAGGTACACAGGTATAAATCAGCAATATATACATTAACATGACCACTTTCGACAATATATAAATAATCTTGCACATCGTTAGTTCTTATGATATCAGCATCTTTCTTGAAGTACATTTCGTCTAGGTTAGTAACCATTAAGCGATAAAGAGATTCTTCTAAACTGTTAAAAAAGTAGGACATCATTAAAGCATCTTTATATAAACTTAAAAAGATTTCCTCCTTCATGAACGGTGAGAAATTTTCAAAAATTTGTTTCGGACTAGCTCCATTACTTTTCTTCCAATAGTTCCCAACATGCTCAATCATCTCATTTTTGACTGCGTTGGAAATAATCTTTCTTGATGTAAAACCCAAATAATCTCTAATGGCATCTTGATGTTTGGCTGTTCTGATATTTCCATGTGACTCACAACCTAGCACATATGTCATAAAGAACATCTTCATGATAAAAATATACAAAACTATCAAGAGTTGTTGAATATTTTCATAGAAACTGAAGGATGAATAGGTGTATGTTATGGTCATGCTAGACACTACATAGTAGATAATGAGATACATGTAGTTTTCTTTCATATACTCCAATGAAGTATACATATTGATCCAGCTATACTCATTAACGTCAAAAGTGTCCTTTGTTGTATCACAGGTAAAGATCAAGTAGAGATGAGTTGTGGTTGCGTAGAAATACATTCCAATGATGATCGCTCCAGTCACCACGTAGTAAATCTGATATTTTGGATTGACACTGTTTTTAATATAAACAAAGAGTTTTGCTGGTCTATAGAGTGCCAAACTTCTGACAATAATCAACATTACCAAATAAGCTCGCATGGGATTACTATGGAACAATCCAACAATTCCTAGAGTTTGATATGGAAATGTTGCCATCAAATCAGTAGGGAATGAGGTTTCCACATAGTGTTTGAATGTTCTTGATAATTTAGTCACTTTGATACCAGATTCGTTATAGTATTGCACGTGGCCACGAACGTAAATATCAAGTAGACCCAAAAACCAGAAAAAAGTGAGGAGTGCGCCGCATGCTCCAACCATGCAACTGTAAACTCCAGACATTACTGAGAACAGTACAAGGGCGACTTCAAGAATAATAAAAATAGAGCGAAAGATCTCGTATCCAAGGTAGGCGTTTGAATTGGGATCGTATGTAGTGAAAACCAAGCGGCGGAAAAACTTATCAATTTTAGTAAGACCATAGTAGAAGGAAACATTTCGGCAAGAGTGTTCCGTTGAGTATGTAAAGGTTGGAACCCTGTTGGACTTCTTTTGAATTTCTAAACTGGGTGTTACAGGTGGGGTCTTTCTTAAAATTGCTTCGTTGTCTTCTTTGTGTATTTCACAAGCTCGCTTCATCTGACGGAGATAAATTGTGAAAGTTTTAACATATAATTTTCTACTAAATTTAATTGGTTTACTTACAATTGATCCTTCCAATGGAAAAGCACGCAAAAGTTGTTTAATCACCAGGTAGGGAATGCATAGTAATATTACGGTTGTTAAAGTTGTAACTCTGACCAATGGAGGCAATTCTTCAAAAACGCTTACCACAGGAAAGCAGTTATTTTTCTCCATGACCTTCTCGATGGCCTTGTCAAAGTCACATGGTAACAAAGACCTGTACAAACAATTTCCTTCCACAATCAAATACAGATAATAAATCTTAAATTTCGAATCGTAAATCATATGTCTTTCTGGAACTACCAGCAAACTTGAGTTATACGCCAATTGTCGCAGATATCTCGGATCTGCGTCTTTGAAAAGTGTAGTGTTTCGAAAAGCTTTCATAACATACTCTCTTGTGACAATTTTTCGTAGATAAATTGATTCTTGTCCCATTATAGTGTAAATATTTTTCAGTGTTTGATTCTTGTTCAAATTCCATTGTACATCCGCAAAGTTTATTATTTTAGCTTTGAGATGCAATAAATCTTTTCGGTCGGTTATTTCATTTAGGATGTCCATGTCCAAAAGAAAATGATGAGTGAATTCCTGTAGCAGGCTTACAACAGCTGTCAATTGAATAAAACAATATGTAGCAACGTAGAAACCAACTGTAGCGATCAAAGCACTAAGAACTAGTTCATATAAGTTGATTTCCATTTTGTTGCTTATTTTCAATCCTAAGTATACAGATATCAAATGATGAAATGTTTCCGCATAATCGTCGTGTTCATATTCAACGCCTGTTATCAGTTTGTTAAGGTTACGACTCCATTCCAACCATGAATGATTGCATTGTCCATCATAACAGTTGATAATATACGAAATACACACAAATATCATAATGAATACTCCATGAAGGACCATAAACTTAGCAAATTTAGTAAAGTACAAACTGCCAATGTGCACTTTGAACTCAACTTGTTGAAAGTGTTGTACCAGTTTGTATAACTTCAGAAAACGTGGAGCTCGTAGACATGCAGCGACTTGTTCAGATAATAGAAAAGCAGTGGAGAAGTAATCATAAGGAACTGTAGCGATTACATCAAGAATGAAGAGCACTTGACGAGCTCGATGTAACATTGTATCCACTGGCTTATTACTTGAAAACCCCTAAGATACATCATTTTAATAGTATAGTAGTAAACGGAAAGCATTCTACCCTTACTTTTGGCATTGTAGTAAGCTGCACATAGAGATCCAAGAAATAAAGCAAGTCCAAAATCAACAGCAGTGGCATCAATTGCGAGCTGATTTGTTTATCAAACGCAATACATTTTGCAGTAATCAAAAACTGCATTGCAATAGCAATCAAGTTAACATAATGTAAGAACCTTCGAAAACTGGAATCTTCTTTCATGATCAGTGGGCAGCTATTCCTCAAACAAATAACATCCTTTTGCAAATCATGTCCACCACTTAAAACCAACAAATCCAAGAATCGTGATGAGTAACATTCATTGTACAAATCACGATCAGTTTCGTATTTAGCTTCAGTTTCACTTAGGGCAATCGCCCTCCATTGTTGTTTTATCCAACCCACATGAGACATTTCCACGTTTGCACCTGAATTAATCAAGTAGAGTCGTTTGATTTTTGCAAATCTTATGCGTTCTTTAACAGAGTTCATGATTTCTTTACGAATACCAGCTTTGTTTCTATACAATTCATGAATTCTTGTAAATTTCAAAACGTGTATGTGACACGTGGTACTACAAACAAATGTCCCGTTTGATATTGTTGGCATTACGCATGAAGTTGGTGCAAGGACAGTTCCGCTTTTAAAAGACATAATTGGTGCACCTGAGTTTTCAGTTGCCATTAACTCCACAATTCCACTCACGATATAAATCAGTTTAGATTTTAGTAAACCAGTGGTGAATATTATTTCACCAGGCATTCGTATCTCAGTTGTCATTACAGATGCAATTTCTCTGCGTACAGCTTGGCTGAAGTTAGCAAAAAGATGCGTGTGCATAATAGCATCCCAATAAATATCAGTCAAAACTTCCCTTTGTAGAGTCGAAGGTAACATTTTAAATATTTTCGGAGGAGAATTAACTCCTTTATACTCGCTCCAGATAGTTTTGTAATATTCATTAACTTTCTCGATTAAAACTTCATCGAATTGCAAAAGTCTCATCAGGTGATTAGTCCAGGCGTGCTCCTGCTTGTACCAAAACATGTACCGCAGTCCTCGAATGTAATACGTGATTAAATTGCCCATCATAAAAATATACCGCATAAAAAGACCAGTTGCCAACGTTAAAATGGCGAGTAAATGCTCATAATAAGACTCGTTTGAAAGAAGACCCCAATAATTATGCATCATTAATAAATGCACATAAGTGTAAAGTATTATAAGCCATGATTCATCCAGTTGACTGTCAAAAGTAATGTAGGATATATACTTGGTTATGTTATCATTGTGACATTCCAGGCAAGCCATCACATAATAACACATAACGATAATATGTACAAAAATACTTGTCAGAATCAAATGGAAAACTGTTACCACCATTTTGTTATCAATACCAGGAGAATTATTATATTCCTGCGAAATAAACATAACCTTAAAATGCATATTTTTTGTTTTAGTGTTAACTTACCATATACTTGAAAATAATTCTTATAATGCGCACCAATTTGATCAGATAAGTATACATCATGAAAGTGTAGCCATATCGCGACACCCATTCAAAATATTGCACAAAAAAGTGAATATATTGAAAGGGCAATATTGAAAATATATCTATACATATAAGC
This sequence comes from Dalotia coriaria, assembly GCF_025399875.1. Taxonomy (NCBI): domain Eukaryota; kingdom Metazoa; phylum Arthropoda; class Insecta; order Coleoptera; family Staphylinidae; genus Dalotia; species Dalotia coriaria. The sequence continues at coordinate 11,586,095 of NW_027045445.1, forward strand.
ATCCAATTCACAGAACGATAAATCCGTCTTCTTCGATGATTCCTCATAATTTTATGCGCAAACAGCATTCCGGTGTGAACGGAATACACGACGTCCACGATAACAGCAGCCATATAGATAAAACTGGTTGTTTCGAGCAGCGGATCAAAACATAGCAGAAACAAATAGATATGAATGGATGCAATCAAGTCCAAAATAAATATAATCTTCACAAGGCCTGTGTATGGTAAAAAGATAATGTCCTTCCATGTTCTGTCGTATGTGTAAGTTATCTTGTCTATTAATACAATATCGTCGACACATTGTGTTATTTTCTCTTTTATATTATCCGTAGACATGTTGAAAAATTATTGCTGCGTAGCTTAATGAATACTATGACAGTTTGATAATAATTATTTGTTTTAGATAGGTATATTGATTATTTTTAATAATATTTATTTCGTTTGTTTTTAACAAAACATTTAATACATAATATTAAAGTTAGTTAAGTTTTGGCTTGACAAATAAAAACATTCAAAATGGTGAACATGTTAGTGTTATTTTTTTTCGTATGTTAAAAGAACAGACAAGAGCCCAATTTAAATTTGATTATTTATTCGCATAATTCATTTTCTTTCGTCCTGTTTTATTTTTTCCTTCAATAATTATTTACAATCAAGTAAGATTTAAATCTAACAAGTACTACCGACTAGTACGTTTCTCGTTTAATGTAGTAAGTGTCACGTGTGTAGTCGCGTGTTGAGTGTATACGTGTTTATATAATTTATTTAATTAATATGTTATTAATTATGTAATTAATCGTAATTATCAGCACCACCACGGTTATGTGTACGATTGGCACAATTGTTGATGGTCTTCTTCATTGGACATGACAATTCGACAATGTGAAAATTGAAGGTTTCTTTTTGCTTAAATTTAGAGTATAAATCATTTATAGAGTAACAAATTATAAAGAATCAAAAATATATAAATCTCTTATACAAAAATAAAGAATTTCTTGGAGTGTTGTTATTTTTTTTTTGTTGCTTTTTTTCGGTTTTATAAAAAAATAATGTTTTATAGAGGTAGATCTATCGCTTCGCATGAAGATTTGGTTAACATGAAGGTGAAAAACTGCCTGTTTCGATGTTTAAATATTAAATTAATGACGTGAGGAAATTAAGCAAACAAGAGGCTATAGGTAAGGGCAAGACAAGAAATAAACATATCACTTGGTTTGGTTTGGTTGGTTGGTTTGAGCACCCAAACCTGTAACGCAGTTCAAAATTTCGTTTGCGGCAAGTTTTGATTAATTGCGGGCTTGGTTACAATTTAATGCCCTCCTATAGGCGTTGGCGGAGTAATAGGCGGTAGATGGTTTCCACACGTTGGGAATGAAGGTGGTACAGGTGGTAGATCCGCTTGTGTACCAACATGAATAACCAGATTCATACCGATAAGAATGTGCATGAGGAAGTGACAATGGAAGAGCCAGAAACCAGGGTTATCCGCACGGAAACGGAAGATGACATAACCATTGTTAGGTACCGCAATGGTGTCCTTGGCAGGCGGAAGGTTAAATTGACGATTGAGCAGACCACGACGATCCAAATCCAGGGCGTGTTTCAAGTTAATTTTCTTCACGTTTTGATCCGGGGACCGGCCAATACCAATGACGTTAAATGTATAACCATGCAGATGGAATGGATGTGACAAGTTGGGCGATTGAACTTCATCGACAAGCACGACTTCCACAATGGCGTTGAGTGGAATATCAATCATGTGTGTACACATACAGTTTTTGCCGCAGTTTGCTGGGCGGTTATCACCGTTACAGAAACGTTCTGGAGGCGTATCTTCAAATTGTGATAGGAGTGGTGATGGTGGAGATACGTGAGAGATCTCATCAATTAAACTCAAGACGTGGTCACCTCCAGGTGCAGCTGTAAAACAAATTCCAAGTTAATAAGTTTTATGTGTGTTTTTATGATGTAACGAACCTAAAAATCTGTTATAAGTATTCGGTCTGAACAATTCCTCAGGTCTGTACACCAGGAATCTAAACGGCAAGAAGATTTTCACGTCTGGGCGTTCCTGAAGCAGGGCCCGATCGATTTTCTTTGCGTTGCGCAGTTGACTAACACAAACAGCATCACGACGTGGACGATTGCAAATGGCGTCGAGTGGATTGAGCACCTAGACAAAAAACAGTATTAATTTCCTTTTCGAATAGTTCAAGTAGACCACGATGATGATACCTACCATCACAGTTATTGTAAAAGCTATATACAAACCGCATCCACAGAAAAACAGTTAGAGTATATACAAAATAATTATATACAGTATGTACATGGTAACTTTATCAAAAATATATTTTATATATGTACGTAACAGTATTTAGTTGGCTTTATATGTAGTAGCAAAAATATAAAAATACCTCTTATAATACAAAAATAAATTTCTCATCAAGATTCAAAATTTAATAAATTTAGTTTTAGTTTAAATTCATAGTCTATAAACCGGTTAGTTACTTGTTATTTATTTGAATTCTTTAAGGTTATGGATGAAAGATTAGTTCTATCTCCATCTATAGCTTTAAATACAAATACAAAAATAGTTGTTTTTTATCTACGCACGAAATACTGATTACTAGCTTGCTATTTCTAGTCAATAGAAATTATTTACACACCACTGTTGCATTCCCAGCAATCACATTCATACCAAATTACTTGCGTAAGTTGAGTGAACGCTGATGCTTTGGCGCATGCGCAGTGGTTTGAAAATCGTTCGGTGATGTGGTGACATGAGTCACTGCGGTCACTTAAATTATATACAAGTTTACAAGTGTACGAGTATTCGTAGGAAACGTCAAAGCAAAGCGCATTGATATATACATATAATTACATAGTTTTGCTTGCGAAAATAGTGAGCGGAAGTAAAAGATGATAGCGGGTGGCATTTTTACAGCACCGGTTTTTGTGTGCGGAAACATTCACGCTTGTTTTCATCGTTCATGCAATACAATACACTAGTCGCACCACGAGAGGGCGTTACCTCTAACACACATGGGTGTGTTATGGGCGTGGTTCTCGTGAGCTGTGGGCGGTACTTACCTGGAAGGAAATATGGCGGACACTTTATTATATACATTGAGCGCGCGCTGCATTATGTACATCTTGGTAAACGATAGAAGTAAAAAAATAAATATTTAGTTTATACCGACTGTGATTGTGATACGAGTACGAGTGGCTGTGGCTCGAGATAAGGACGTCCCGTTAGTGTAAACCTGGTCTAAAAATGGCAAATGGCAAGAGATTTCAATTGGAATCGACTCGATTCGTTTCAATTCGTTGATTCAGTTGATTAGAGTTGTGGGACGTCCGCTGGGTGGCGTTGTTTAAGGAAAGAAGAACTAACTTAGAACTTAACGAATGGATCCGGTGGAGTGATCTCAGGCAGATGGTCACCACACGTTGGGAAGTTGGGTGGAATTGGTGGAAGGTCAGCGTGAGTGCCAACCTGCAATACGAGATTCATACCGATGACAATATGGAAGAGGAAGTGACAATGGAACAGCCAGAAGCCAGGATTATCAGCTCTGAAACGCAGGACTACATAACCATTATTAGGCACAGCGATTGTATCCTTTGTTGGTGGTAGTGTAAATTGACGATGGAGTAAACCTTGACGATCCAAATCAAGCGCGTGTTTGAGGTTAATTTTCTTCACGTTGCGATCAGGAGAGCGACCAATACCAATTACTTGGAAGGCATGGCCGTGCAGATGGAACGGATGCGATAAGTTAGTTTGTTGCACTGTAAAAACAAAATGGCGGGTTAAAACCCAAAACAACAAACAAAATGATGCAACTTGGAGAGTACCTTCATCAACGAGTACTACTTCAACTACAGCATTAAGCGGAATGTCGATTTTATGTGTGCACATGCAGTTTTGACCACAATTTGCTGGACGGTTATCACCATTGCAGAATTGTTCCGGGTTGATATCATCGTATTGCGATAGAAGTGGCGCTGGTGGTGACATGAATGAGATTTCATCGATCAAACTGATTACGTGGTCACCATTTGGTGCAACTATAAAAATTTCACATATTTTCATATGTTAGGTTATGTTGTAACACTTAGGTTATGTCCACGTACTTAAATGCCTGTTATACGTATTCGGAGCAAAGAGATCTTGTGGATTGTAGACGTGGAAACGGAATGGCAAGAAGATCTTGACATCTGGACGCGCCTGCAGTACACCCTCATCGATGTCCTTGGCGTTTTTGAGTTGATTGACGCAAATGGCGTCGGCGCGCTGCTCGTTGCAGCGAGCGTCCAGCGGGTTTAAGACCTTAGTGATTCGCAAATTATATGTACAAAATTCGTAACTGAGTCACTTTGGCGATGATAGTGGTGGTAATGTGATCAAAAAGTCCAAAAAGTGAGAATATACTCAGTCAAAGACTTACTTACTCACTTAGGATGACACTCTGATAATCTGGCTTTCGGATATTTACAAAATTTACAGTTTTTTATATACAGATGTGCCGTGAATAAGTATCATTCACGTTCTACCAACACCAGATATAAATATTTACGTTTAACTTTGTCAAGTATATACAGTATGTACAATTTTGATTTTGGAGGCGTGCCTCCAATGAACCGGCGATAATTTATGGTTAGACTTGAGTTAAAATCAATACTTACGATACCCTGAGGAAGACCAACGTCATATGTAGGAGCTGGAGTACTGGGTTGATATGGACCACGCGCGTATCTCAAAATTGCCAACTGTTGAGCCCTTCGGATACCACATTCTCCCAGACCACGAAGTTGGATCCAGTAAGCATCAGCAGTTTGGTCAGCGTTGATCACAAAGTCATAACGTTCACCTTAGTTTTATCAAAACAATACAATATAGGTTATTATTATAGGTTATGTTATATTAACACATACCCGAGAAAGAAATGATAGTATTGACTTGAACAGGATGCACAGGTTCACCATCAGTAGCAATTAGAGTAAGGTCATGGCCTTGGATGGTAAGCTGAGCAGGACATACAGATGCAAAAGAGTTGATAACACGGAAACGATAACGACGACCAGGTGTGATAGTAAAGACTTCAAGAGGAGTGTTGGTCATGAACCCGGTGTTGGGATCACGGAACTGGCCCTTGCCGTTGATCAACATAGATTCGGGATCTTGGCCCGTGTTGACAGCAAGGCGACCTGGGAAACGTTCAGCAGCATCTTCATGCAACCAATCGGAAAGGAGCATCACATGAGTAGTCAAATCATAATCGTAGAGATGTGAGTTGGGGTCTTTGGAAGGAGCTTGACGTACTACGACACTACCGTAAAGACCATCCATCTTTTGGAGACCAGTGTGAGCGTGCCAGAAATGAGTACCGGCATTACCAGTCCATTGGTATCTAATTTAAAAAAATTAACATAAAAATGACTTAAGTTGGAAAGATAATACCTAAAGGTGTTTCCTTGTTGAATTGGGCACTGAGTAACAAATGGCACACCATCGTAATACTGGGAACCTCTCTGCCAGATACCGTGCCAATGAAGAGTGACTTCCATACCTTCAAGATGGTTCTCAACATCAACTACAACCTTGTCACCTTCGCAGACTTGAATACTAGGTCCTGGGATCATTCTGTTTGCGGTGAGGACACCTCGTTCCACACCATCAGCCAAAACACATTGACAATGTGACCAGATTGGGTTGGTAGCGTTAGGTGTACATACTTGACAAGCCCTATTCAAAAATATTAATGAAATTAAGTTTTTAAGAAGTTTTCATAACTTACGCGCCAAGAACTGTGTAATATTCTAACGTAAAGTGGTAGTAGCACGTGCGTGGAGGTTCTCCTTCACGACACGCCCTCGCGCACTCATCAGGTGCGGATAAAGAAGGGTTACGTCTTAATTCAGCAGTTGCTGACGTTCTATAGTCTAAATGTTTATACGCAGCTCCAGTAGCTGGACCTTTAGGTTTAATACCCGCGGTGGGTGTGAATTTTACACCTGGGTGTGACTGTGATAAACCATGTGTCGATGCGAAGAAATCTGGTTGGTCGGCAAAGTCAGCCGCGTTGATGGCGTCGTGTTGCCACCAGGAGGCAGCTGTTGATTGATCATTAACTATAAAAGAAGAAACAAAACTTTTGGTAATAATTTCATCAGAGTGTAACATTGAGAAAGCACAAATTCCCTGATTTGGATGCCAAGATGGCAGTTGCGATTGCAGCGCATGATTTACGATTTGTACGTCGATTGCCATTAGTCATTCGTCACGGTCGCTGGAGAACGCCGTTCACTCGGCCAAAAAATGAATTTGCATGCTGTACGAGTCGGAAAACCAAAGTAGACAAAAAGCGCACGCTGCCGTTTAGCAACGCAAGTGAACGCCATATTTGGCATTGATCTAACGAACTACAAGAAGCGCCAACATTTCGTCCTCGCGATTCAATCGATCTTGCGTAAATAACCAAACCACAACATAATTCTCGATATTTTTAGGAATATTTTTAGGTTACAAGAGGTTAAATTGACGTTAGGTAAAAATATTATAAGTCATTTGAGTCCTTGATTAATAAAAATTTTCAGTTTTTAAGGAAATTTAATTTATGTTAAAGAATCAACGAGTAAAAGTGTTTTTGGAACTTTCAAAACGGAATTAGGAAATACCAAAACCTTTCTCGCGGTCAACGGCGCTTGTTAACGATCGGAACAAGTCAATAAATTTGAGTCTTGCGCAACACGATATCTCAGTGCACTAATTACATTCTTGTTGCGCTTAGTAACTGTGCAACCGTTTTGTTTATACACTCCACGCAAATTCCAAACACCGCTTAGTAATTTCAGAAGTGAAAATGACATCCAATTAGAAAATCCAAGAAAATTATTTATCAATCCAACGCTGCGATATCAATTCACTTGATAAAAGTGAAACTGTCCATGGAAAATGAAATTTTTGTATTGTTACGTTATTGTTTCGACCGTGGGAAGCAAAGTGAATTCATAAAAATTGTCTGCTATCACGAATCGGGCCGCCTAATGAGCCGAACATGAAGTTTCATCAGGAAAACAACAAGAAATACGCACGAGAAAAAAATCCCAGACTTTGAAATGTTAAAATCTCAATCTAGTATCTTTTATAACTTCATGCAACGACATAACCTCATTCGACAGCTTCCAGTTAATTAATTAATGCTGTATGAAGTAATCCAAGTAAAACAGTAGAACATTATAAATATTATAAACATAAAACCAGGAATATTAAAATGTCGGTTAAATTTTTTTCTCAAGAATGTTATTATAAAGTATAATGTTTGAGTACCTACTCGTACATTTACGAAACTGTGATTATAATGTTATTATTCTTGAGTAACAACAACAACATCAACAAGGCATATATATAACAAATATAAATTCACTAACATTTTGTTGCTTTATTTATTCTTCACAGCTTGTATGCAAGTATTATCATTATAATTGTTTGCAACGCGTGCATGTTGCTTCTAGACACATTGAATCGGCGATGATAAAAGTGCACGCGATCCGCGAAAGACCGTTAACTAAATGCAGAACAGTCGACTACTTTCTATTCCGACTTCTTCGCTTACTCTTAACTTCCAACTTCCAACGAGTTCTCGCCCAATGTACCTAATGTACTCCAATCTAATGGTCTAATGGTCTAATGTCATGTAGTGCTCAGTTGTTACGACTGCTTATTTTATTATATCGTTTATGTTTCGTTTATCCAAGAGAATGACAATAGAAGTGCTGCCACCTAGTGTTTAACAACGTTTTTATATGTATCTATATGAATAATGATATATATTTTTATAGTTATTATAAGTCATATGACTAATGTCACGATTTTCATGCCTCATATTCTCCCTGAGACTTTTTTTATATAACATATTTAGTTATTCAGTTGAGCAATCATATTTAAGTATGTCGTTCAAGTTGCGCACGATTGTTATAAAAATAATAATAAAATAAATAGTGCGCAGTGTAGAAAAAGTAAGTTCGGAATAATTAACATATTCGGCGTTGTGCTTTCACTAATTCCTTGTGTTTATTGGAGTTGATCGCTCCAAATTTTACATCTCGCACTGTTTGTCATTAATTGTATTTTTGGTTGTATACATTACCACGCACAATCATCTTCTTTCTAACCAAAGACACGTTTTTTGTTTTATTTTATTTTATTTTAATTCTTTAAAGAATAAAATCATGACCGTGATGTTTGAAATCGTGCGGAATTACACGCTTGAATGCAAATTATAAACCAAAACCACTGGATAGCACTCACACAAATTACAATGAGTTCATTAAATAAAACAACGCGAGTTTTAAGGTCATTTCAATTGATATTAGAATTCGCTACTTATCTTACAAATTACAAACGATTACCTGCAGCTACTTATTTCATATTTTATATTTATATTTATATTGTATCTGTTCACTCACGTTTATTCTTACACCTATTGAAATTCTTATTGAACATGTACCATATTATTACGAATAATTATTATTTGTTCAGTGAACGTTGTTTGCTTTGTTTTATTCATATGTCGAGTGAGAAAATATGTTTCCAATTTAGTTATTGTGCAAAAACCACAATTACACTTTAACCGAATCTACAAGCTACATATTTTTCTAATTATTTATTTAGTATTTGTTAGATCTAGATTATAACAATAATAATAACAATATTTCTATGCGTGTGTAGGTAATCCAGATCAAAAATAATTGAACGAAGGCAATACATTGGGCAATTGTGCAATCTTACAATCGCTTTGGTTGTTTATGATTTTCGACCGCGATATTGGATATGGCGATTGGCACGTAAAAAGTTAATTAAAACTATTACAAAATTTAACAGAGCACAAGTAAATCAATAATATAATTGTATAGGTGGGTCTAGGTCACTTAAGCACAATCTCATACGTCCACACTTATGAGCATGCATTATTTTATATACTAAAAAGTAATTGTTTTCTACGTTCACTTTTCTTGTTGTGGGTTTCACAGTTTGCATCAATTATCATATGCCAATCATGGTAAAACTGACCAAATGCGGTTGATTCGTTAAAATGTGTGAAGTAATTGCCATTCATCTTTATTTATTTTTTGTTTTTAACTAGAATTAACTATAAAATGTAAAATGTGTGAGGTAGGCAATTTTTATTGCTGTTATACTAGCGTCATCACAATGTAGTGTCGGATACTAGAATATATAACCATAAAAATGATATTTTAATAAAATGTATCAATTTTTAGCAACAAATTGCACACAATTGTTAAGTAAGAGACGTTGTTACGTGCTAATCTCATCAGTCCCATAACGTGTGCGTAATTTCGTGTTTAATTTCACATTTCAGGAAGCAGCTTGCCCGCCTCGTCTAGTCCAGTCCGTTCGGACAGGTCTACTTTCCAATTTTCTGTGCGCGCGTATAGTTTTATTTTCACTCGGTCGTTTTGCATTTATAATGATTGATAATTTCGTGCCGAGGTGCCGTTGTTTTGTTTTGTGTGTAGCTCTGGGCGCGCAAAATTCCGCTCTAATTGTTTAACACACACATGCACGAAAACAAACAGCCAAAAATACCCGCAACGCATGCAGATAATAATGAATAATGAATCATGAACAATACGAAATAAGCAAGGTACATGCACACGAGACACGTGAAACGAATGTGCACAAAAAAGTCGACCGAAAAATGTTTTGTGCACGATGACATGAACTAACAACGGTAATTTGGAGTTTCGCGTGCGGAAACCAGCGAAAACACGAAGGATGTGACAAAAAGTGCACAATTGTTGGCTGAATGTCGCGCAAATGATGATCACGCAATGACGGAAGACGAAAAACCTTGTTTGAATGTAAATTGCAGATATACTCGAAAGCAAATCGAATCAAGTGCATTGCACGACAATTAAAATGTGACATGCAAGTCTACTTCCTATTTTGAAAAATTACGAATATAAGCATTAATCCATCAAAAAAGTATATAATGCCCGTATAAAATACTAGAATTTATTAAACTTATTTATCGTGATAAATAAACGACGTGGTATCAATTCGAAAATGCACTTAACACCATTTTGCCGGCAAGTAGATCAATTTAGCTCAAATCTAGTTGAACGTTTAGTGTGACGTAAGCTTAATTTATTTAATTTAATAGCCGATTGGCGATCGCAGCAGCGCAATGTGGGATACTAGTTTAATGTTTGTTTTTCACCGCCGAGCGATTTAATGTTAATGCACCGGCGATTGCGCATTGCACATCCAATGGCGCTGAAGTAATGGCCGCATTGTGTGACGCGTCGCGCCGGCAATACCGGCATTAGGTACATGCCGTACAGTTACTTCTTGTACTTTGAAACTAAACCAAACCAGCAAATTCCATCAATATACCTTACGCATACATCCCCAGGGAAATAAAAGTGGAATTAGTTTAGTTACTATGAGATGGCGTCAGACGAGGTTATGTTATGTATGCTGAGAAAATAAATATTGATTAGAAAATTCCTTGCGGTAGTAGAAATCAATTATCTTGGTGACTTGCAAAAACGCATAACATCGTAACTCTGCTCACTGGAATCTCCGAGCGGACGAATCTTGCTTTAAATCTCGTTTTAATGGAACTCGATTTTAATGAAGCTAATAAACTGCACGCAAACGTTGCACAACAAATGTGCGGCATTCGTGTGACGAAATCTTAAGATGTTTTAATTACTAACTTAGTTCATACTTAGGCATAGTTTAAATATTAAAAGCGCCCGAATTAGAAGCACTCGTAAATTGTTTTAAATAATTTAAATATCATAGGAAATGTTAAATTGTGTTATGCAAGATAAATTTAGGGCACATCTAAATATCGTTAGTTTTTTTCAATACTGGTTAGGTAAGAAGATGGCCATTGAAATACTTTCAGGTTAGATAATGTAAATAATTTAAAATTTTACTTTTAGTACTTTAGTTTAAGAAAATTGAGTCGTTAAAATGTGCAGTTAAAGTTTTAGTCTTTATTATAAGAACAAATAAATAATTTTAATTAAAATCAAAAGTAAATTTAATTTTTTGCTTCATTTTCTTTATTCACGCATAAAACTAAACATTTTTAAGTTATAGGTTATGTTTTGTGGTTTACGTAAGCTTTTACATCAGTAAAATCAGTAAAGTATGTAATTATTTCAGCTACGTTTTTCTTCACTGAATAATTTTCCATTAACAAAAAATAACAGCAGCAAACGTATCAATCACGTCATGCTCGTGTTTATTTGAGCATATTGGCAATTTCTACGTTCGTGCGTAATCGAAATCGAAAGAGTAATTGTAATGCAAATGCTAAACGTAATCGAAATTGAAATTTGAACACCTTTAGCAAAAACCTAAAACAATTTAACTACAAAATTCAATTATATGTAACAGTATTTCTGTAACACTGTAACTATAATGTTTATGAATATTCATAAATTATTTCAATACGTTTCAATAATGTCAATATTTCGCAAAATCAACAAAAAAATATAACTACACGGTTAGTTATGTTAGTAAATAGTGAAATACTTGTAGATTTTAGATTTGTTGTAGATTTTGCCATAATTTCGCATTCGCGTGTTCATAATTTATGTTTACGTGTGTATGCGCGGTTCGACATGTAGTTCATCGTGTCTGACGGATTCTTCAACAGGTGTTTGCTCAAGTCGGCGTCACATTTGCGTAATCAATTAAAGGTGTTATTACTTTTTTGTTCACCTATTGCGCTCGCGCGCACCGCCTATCAATATATCAGCGACGCGAAAATGGCTTCACGCTCATTATTTATTAGTTTATTATTTTATTATTTTATTACACTATGCTTTTCAACGACGTATTGTTTGAGCGTTCGTGATTTATCGAGGTAATTAATTAATTAGATGCATGGATTATGCAACCAACAATGCTATTGCCACTGGTTTACGATATTGCAGCAATGTGTGAAGAAAACAAGAAACAATTGATTTACACGCTACTAGGTGGCGTATATTTATGACTGCAATATAGTTTATTAGATTAAAACATGTTTTATGTATAAATACAGTAAAATATACGAAAATTATATATTTTAAATATTTTTTGACATTTTTATGCAGAAATATGATAGTAAAACCAATGGCCTCTTTAACGACCTCTGCCGACTATTTAATGAAGCTTGTATAATAACCTACGGTTTTCTTGGTTATGTTTGATATTGTTACACTGCAGGTGAGTGAAATTTCGTGATTATCTCCTTCTATTTAGTTCTAAATTTAAATTAAAAGTAATTAAACGTTCACCATCTAATTATAGAAGTTTAATTATCTTAGCAGGATAGAACAAGATAGATTGCGCTTTTATACACCCTCACGCTTCCTGCCTGCTGCATCAAATCGTAAACATTAACGTTTAATACACTAAGTACTCAACTTAAGTTTCTATGTTAAGTTCTAATGTTAAGTTCACTTCTTCCGGTTTGGCAGTGTATAGCCAACACTTTAAACTTGAAGTTTCATTTACAACACTTGCAACACATGCAAATATAAAACATAATTGCGCTCACATCGCGCAAAATAAGGAATAAAAAGGAAGTTGTTGTTCGCTCGAGTGCAATCGACCGCGAACACTCGCCAACTTGCATTTCCTCTACGACTTCTTTAACTTCTTCGACGTGTACGACTTTGATCCACCGATCTGGACTAATAACATGTTCTCGTTCAATCCATTCGCTTTTATTCAAAAGGTTTAGATAGATAGCTTATAGATATACGAGTATAGAATTTGCGTGTGTATACCGCAGGTATTTGCATCTTGCGCAAAAACTGAGAAAGCTCACACCCACTTTGGCGATATTAATCACAACAAGCAAGTACGCGCTGTATTCAAATGTAAAACTACGCAAGTTTTCACTTTCCTTCAATGGATTATTACTCGTTCTAAAGTTTCAAGTCGTTGGCATATTATTTGTAATTTTAATTCGTCGTGGTTTGAATCAAGAATAAAAGAAAAGTCGACTTTTCATATCTCAATCATGATTGGTTAGGGTTACATTATGCGCATGCATATAATTTCTTTTGCGCATGATTCGAAAGGTTAGCATAATTTGTGCGGAATTTCCTGCATGATCAATTTCGAAATTATTCATATTGGAATTTACCTAACCTCAAATATTGCAATCGTTTGGAAAACACATAAATAACCTCAAAAATGCTTAATATACCAATAAATATATTTACTCATTTACATTTGAATCATCATCAGCGTGAAAATCGAAAGTTTCGTTTCATTTTATTTATGAAATGACTTTCTTTGCGATATTTTCATATCTTGACCATTATTTCTAACAGTTATTCATCTCGAGTAGCTAGACAATAAAAAATGCACTTGCATTGCAAATGTGTGTCTGTTTATAAATGTATATCAAGAATCTGTGTTTTCTTCGTAAATCTTAATCGCAATCTTTATTTATGAACTTTGTGAATAAGTATTTTATTCATGTTTATGAATGCATGAAAAACTGAATGCCGCCGTCGTTATTTATAATATTTATAACATTAATGCGGTTTTTTATGCGTGCAACACGCGAGATGTGTTAATGCTAAACGTTTTTGAGAGCTTTGAATCTTGTTGATAGGTTGAAAGCATTTTATTTATTTCACTCACAATGCCACCGTATAACACTATATAAATATAAAAATAAAGTGCTACTAGTTTTACACTCTACATAAATAAATAAAAACATAAACAAGTGTTTGAATTCATTGACATTTGACATTTATGATACATATTTTTTTGTGTGCGTTGAGTTCTTTATGCCGGATGACATTTGCATTGATTTACATTATAAATGTTTTTTTGTCTGAGCTTGAACTTGACCACTAGCGAATTTTTTTTTTGTCTTTTTGAAGTGCATTGCTATAAATATAAAGAAGCAGAAATATCAACATTAAAATGTAAAAGAGAATAAAACAAGCAATAAATGTGTAGTTTTTTTGCACTTTTATCTTTCTTTACGTTTATTGTTATTGTGCATGCTTGTATCTTTGCAAAACTGCACTTTATACATTTACAACAAGCTATAATATGTATGTTTTATATGTTTTATAATTTCTGATATGAGTAAATGTCGGTATGAACTTTTATCTTAAACTTTTCTTTGTAAAATTAAAATTTATTGCTTTTCCTACACTTATCTTGCTCGTTTATTATGTTTTTATAGCAATATGATGGAAATTATTCTGAAAAACTAAAAAAATACATAATAATGCGACTTTTTAAGCCATGAAGTGAAGACTTCACCCAGAAATGCAGTCAATAATGAGTTACAGTTTATTTAGCGTTGTGTGTCAAGTTCAAAGTCAACATTCACTCCAGCTGTTCTTTTTCCTGATCTTTTTCTGCAAATTCTCAGCCTCAACGTGCGTCTCTTGCATGACCGAATGCGAAATCATGCGAGAATATCACCGCAGGATACGAAGAAAAGAAGACAAACGAGGAAGCGCTCAACCACTCTCAGCACGAGAGAACCTTCTCTTCGCGCAACGTATTATTAGCAAACAGGTGATCAGCGTCCCGAAGAAGAGCGACTCGTGCTCAACTTGAAATTCACGAGAGTGAATGAAGCCCATAGAGTGCCCAGACAACATGTGCACAAGTATTATTTTCATTTTTCAATCAGGTTCTATGCTCATTAAATGGTTATTTAGTTTAATGTCGTTCTGATCATTAATTAACTTCAATAATTTATTAATACGCTTGATATTGGTCCATGATGATTAATTATCATACAATTATTTAATTAAAATACATGTCAAACCTTAATTGATGCGTTTTGCAGTTGTAAAGACGAAAATTCATCGAATTCAATACATACCTGCAACAAAAATATAAAAAAAATTAATAAAAATGGTTTAAAAAGAAAGTATTTGTCTAAAATACATAAATATCTATTTTCTAATTCTGTAAAAGTTTTAATACCAATAATTTATTTATTAATTTCAGCCGCAAGCAATGAAAAAGCGAAATTTATTTCAATCTCGTGTTTGTTTTTTGGCTTGAAGAAATTACAATGTTTATTACGTTTTAACGTTTGTTAAGTACGTTAAGACTGTGCTTCATTAGCACTACATCGTGCTAATACGCTAAAGGCAATCAAAACTAAAACATAAACTCGAAAAAAAACTAAACTAGGTTAGCGTAATTTACATTTTTATAAATTGAAACCGCCGCGGTGCCGAAAACGGAAATACTACTTTTTTTCGTCATACTCATTAATATAATCGACTCCAGTCATAGCCATAGTCTAGATTAATCGAATGGAGGACCCAAAAAAAGAATGTGTATCATTGTCTGTCTGGTGTGCTAGTTCACTCGGTCAAAACTCGCACAAAAAGTTACTTTCATTTTGTGCACAACACAAATTAATATTTTATATATTTTTAATAAGTAAATAATAATTTTAAAAACCCATAAAATACACTACTTATATTTTTGTTTTATGTTGGGTGTAAAACGTTAAGTTCTCCGCGCTTGCGTAATGCACGATCGCCTTCGATTGTGACTTAGTGACTTGACCCAATGGCAAATAGTTAGACAACTCGCTCATGCCTTACACATATTTGCAAAATGCACCAACTATGATTTTCTTACACTTTAAACGTGCTTTAAGTTTAAGTCAAGTTGCCTTACGGTATGCTCGGATGTGATTTACAACCGATGAATGAACGATGAAAATAATTGTTAATTAAATGTGCCAAAAACGGTTTTTCACGAGCGGTTTAAGCACTCCTGACATATTTAATCAACAGTAAACCAAATCGAATTTATTCACCAAAGATAAACTATTGTAGAAAGTGTCGAAGACAAGAAAATATATTATTATCATTCATATCTGTTGTTACGTTGCATGTTTGGCACGTTTTGCAAAGTGTTTTGCAATAAAATTGGAATTTGTTTTTGCACACAAATTATTCACATTTATCTCTTATGCACAGCAATAAGGAAATCGTTATTGTATCCAGATTTAACTCTCTTCTACTCGATCTTGTTTTATGTTTTATACTTGATGAGAATTTGCAAATTGTGAATTGTTTCATTCTTGGGTAACAGGCGCAGGAAAAAAGTTTTTAAAAAACGTTTTCAACCTGGAAACTTTGAGAAATTTACAGTTGGCGAAAAAAAACATCCACTTGAATGGTGTTGTTTAAAGTGTTCATTCTTTATGACAAAGAAAAAACTAATACAACTGGCCGCGAACAAGAAATGTGAATGAAAAACTCGCGAGAGTAAGAGCGACGTAACAATATGGCCGCCAAAGCGTGACCGACGATTGTCGATTGTTTCCACCGCGTTCAGATATTGTTTACGATTCTAACGATACTCGCGAATCGAGTATAAAATCAGCGGCAAACCGAGTGCTAACAATACACTTTGATGCGGACATGCATCGATGGCGTTTAGTGTTTGAATTTGCTTGTTTGTTATTAAGAAAACAAAATAAATATCCGAAGAGAGTATAAAAAGAGTTATTAAAATGATCATAGTCCAATTTTGAGGTTAGGTAATAAAGAATCACTTGAAAGAATGTTATGCTAACATATTTCGAGGTTAGATTACAGTAAATGAGCATAACTTCTTTAAAAATTTACAAAATTTACATCTTAAGTACATATTCGAAGAAAAGTTATAATTTCACTGTTCCCACCAGTGTTCATGGACATTTGTTCAGTATCTTTGCATATCACTTTAATTCTTACAAAATCATTGCAAACTACACCGCACTACGTCCTGAGTGTTGTGTTGTTGTTTGTTGGGCGACTGCCGTCGCGATCGCCACCCAGCCAAGCGAGGAATTAAAGAATTCAATTACGCGCCCGATAATTCAATCAAGGATACAGCCGCACGCCGCGCATGAAAAGCGCTAAATCCGTTTGGCAAACGTTTGCTAATTAATAGCGAATTACACGCACAATACCACGCTCAAGCTCAATGCAACTGCAACAATCAATGCCGAGTTACCTGCTAACACGATGGATCGTATGAAGAAATTAATCGTCCGTTTAATAGTCGACATTAGTTTACATTACTGTACAATAACTAAGTACATGATTGTAAATTACAATAAATACAACATAAATTTGTTTGTTCAATATATAACGCCATCTAGTCATGATATTTTCTATTGAATTATATTACAGTTTTCTGTAATCATCCATTTTAATAGGGCTGGCGTCTAACTATGATTTTGTAATGCTTGAACTTTTCCATTGATAAAAACACAACCATTGAAATTCATTACGTGACATTTTGCATTCTGTTGCTGAATCTGCATTTGAAACGCAACTCTGCGGTCTAAATTTTACTCGCAACTCGTAACGAATCGCATTTTTCATCGTGCTCACATTTATCTGCGCAATGTAGGTATATGTCAAACGTTTTTATCGCTGCAATCTTAAGCACCATACCGAGTGAGCAATTATTCTTATTATTATAATTATAGATTAGCTTAAATAATGTATACACGTAATATAAGACTGAAATAATTAAGTCTCAAACTTCAAAGTTGTTTTAATGAGAATGTAAGCATTAACAACATATTGGTTATTGAGTTTATTGAGTATTTAAGGTGTGCCAATATCGAAAAGTGAAAATGATAAAAATCTATCGCGGTAAAAACGTATCTAGTTCATCCGGAAATCCTTTCTAACCGTGACGAATAAAAAAAAGGTTTGAAAAAAAAGTGAAAAGTGAAGAGTAACGAGTGAAGACTCATGAATCACTTATCCTTGTACTTACACGCTTTTTATCACCACGCGAGTGTGTTGTGTTGTATTCAAGTTGAAATGCGTTATTCGTGTGCGTGATTAAGTGCTGTTTCCTTTTGTCAATGAGCGTTTTGACAACGTTCAATTACCGCTGACCAGCTTTTAAGTTTACTTTCTTTTCACGTTTTCTTTAAATGAAATAGAATTATACACAATTAACACCTTTGATTGCCTTCAATAACCTTAAAATTGTATTCATATATAAGTCTAATCAATAAACAGATGGCGACACCTGTGTGCAAATAAATCAAAAACTTTCGTTTTATAAGTTAACATTATCAAAATTAATTTCTTAACTCTTGATCTAGATTAATTTGCAATTGCACACGGAGTTTGTTCCCTAGATGGAAATTAGGAAACGTTTTCGTACACACAATGCAAATGCCAAGATAAAGTTTAACCGCATTAAATTATCGCATTAACCTGCCTCACTTTAAATCTACAACTGAAACTAAAACAACATTGTTGAATGTCAAACGTTTGACACACAAAAATGATAATGACGCTGATGCATTTGCTAATACTCGTACAACTGTTGTTAGAGCTAGATTAGTAGATGTGAATTTAGGTTAGGTTAGTGTCTAAACGTCCTGAATTACATGTACGTGTCATTTGACTTTAGAATGAAATTCCCTAGTCACCAATCGACTTGTGCATTAATTAAGTAAAAGTTGATCAATGTTGCGTAATAAATTAACAATTTACATTTACCTGCAATAAATCAATTTAAAGAAAATACGCATTATAATGATTTTTTGCTGTATTATTGCGTAGAAAAATTATTTAATGAAATTCTTTTACTGTTTTCCTTTAGTAATTAAACTTTTAATACTATCAAGTTGCTTAAATAAATAAGAATAAAGAAAGCGATGCAAGCGGCGTTTGGTTGGTTTGGTTCAGGAAGTGCACGATTGAGCAACGCATCGTAAAAATGCAGCGCGAATGCAACAAATAGAATCGTCCTGAAGAGTGAGTAACAGAAGAACATCTCTCGAGGTTGGAACTTGCAACCAGCTGACGATGACAACATGGTACTTGTCCGATGTGCGCCGCGCGTGTGCAAACGCGTTTCTCACTTTTGTCGCTTGTCTGTTTACGTCTATACGTAATTAAACAAATTATGCACCGCTGTGCTTACCACTCATTAATCCGTATTATGTAATCGGATGTCTTCCTACCGGAATTCACTTTATTTCACTTTTCTCATTAATAATATCTGTTTAACCTAATATTTTATCGCCTGAAATATGCAACCAAACATACAGATTATATTCAATTACGAAATTGAATATAATTAATTATATTATTGGTTTGAAAGTATAATGTACCTATGCAATTACATTTCATACGAAAATAAAATTATTAATGACCATTTATGATAATGCGGCACGGTGTTAAACATTCTAAATTTTCTTTAGTTACCGTGATACACATAAACGTTTGGCCGCTAATATGCTACTTTATTAGCTCCACAAATATATTCATGAGCGTGTGCAATGTGTATCTGTCTTTGATTTTACTTTCTCTTCACGTTCGTTTTCTGCGTTCTTGCGTTTTGCGTTCGCCTCCGTTATACATAAATTTCAGCTATTACACGCACACACAGCATACACAAGCAAAAGTAACTCGAGACTGTTAAATTAACTGTTATCTCAGTGACCACACACATACAAATATAAACTGTAGTAATATTACGTATACCCTGCTTGTTATTTATTGTCGCATATTTCAGATTATGATTATTAATAGAAATATTCAAATTTTACTCGAGTTGTGCATTTTTCCCGACTTGTAATAAGATAAATTGCAGGCTACGAAAATGAGACTTTGTATCAGCGCAAGTGACTGGCGAATGCTAATGTTAATGTGCGTTTAGGAATTATAAAGGTGAAAAACAACGGAAATGTTTGAACGGAGAGTGGAACAGGTGTGCGAGCACGTATACAACTTCTAATCATATTCAAAATTAATTAGTTAAGATTTATTAAGGTGTATATAATGTAAAGTAGTAACTAGGAACAGAAAATGTAAAAATAACGTGAAAATATTTACTTATAACCTCAAAAAATGTAATTTTGACAAAATTTCTTGGTTATATTACTAGTATTCTAACGATTTCAGCAATGTAGTTAATATTAGTTTAGTTCACATTGCAATGATCGAAAATAACCTTGATTCGCAGCGAAAAATAATCACAACTAAGACATTTTACTTTCAATTGCATGTTGTTCACATTACTCCATTACACCACACCACAATCATTCCACTCCATGCAGCATTACAAAGCACACACGTATTCGTACACGGCGTGCATTTCGTTTTCATTTTCCTTTTCCATTTTTTTACACCGCATGATATATGATACACGCGCTCTCGCGCTCGCATTTTATCCGAGTGTACACTTTGAATATTTTATTGTGTACTTCATTCAAACTCAAATATATATCTCTTCGTGTACAGCACGGACAACGACGATGAATTACTTAACGTGTAGATTCACGCTGGAATTTTATCCTCGGCGAATGCAAAATAATAGCAAAACGGTTTTTAAGCCTCAAAGTTTCCTAACCCAACGTAACTTTGACATACTTTAATGCTAGACAAGTGAACAAATGACTGCAAAGTTACACGCACACAAGAAAAATCGAGTTTGATTGTTTGTTATGTCAGTGTTTCATGATGATATGAATGAAATCATGATACAACTTCAAGAAAGAATAAAAAAAAAACAACTCGCAATGTTTAATTATAACTCAAAACAGGCGTTACTCGAAATATTAATTGATGGGTGTCAAAATTTTTAATTTTAACCTTTCGATTTACACGTTTTACTTTTAATTATTATTGTTAAACTATTCCACGCACAAAAATAACAAGAGAAAAGAATCGAAAACGAAAGTTTCGGCATTAATTAGTTGATCTATTGTTAAATATTGTTAAATATTTTCGTAAGTGAAACGCGTCGTTAATTAAAATTAATACGAAACTCTCACGGGTGTGAATTTGTAAATTATCCGGTCTAATCTTTGTCTTTTGCCGCGTTTGTTTCGAGAGGTGTAAAACTGCGCAAAAGTGTTGAAAATTAACACAATGGATCGATAAATTTATGATTGCGACAACGCACATTTTAACTTTGTAGTATTTGAACGGACTTGCAACGCGTATGATGGCCGATTGTGTTTGTTAATGATGTGGAAGCAACGCCAACAAATTGCGACTTTTCGCATTGCGCAATTCGTCGATTGATTCACAATCGATATACAATTGAAATGGAAGAGGAATCTCAATGATAAATATTTAAATATTGCATTTATAAGACATTGATGTGGTCAAATTGTGACTTAAGGTGCTTGAAGTGAATCTGTTTGAACCTGTGCATCTTTTTATTGGCATGATCTCATACGATGAATCGTTTTATTCCGTTATATTCCGCACGAGACTGTGTGACTGGGACACTTGGCGCACTCAACTCTGACTTAAGTGTCTGAACCGTTTGCGCACCTACTGAGCTTGGCTGAGCGCACCTTGTCCGGGCGTCAGCTGGTGTTGGATGCTGGTTCATTCACTTTGTTTTAGTTTTACCGGTGGAAATGCTATCATTGTATTATTTTATTACTATTTACTTGATTACGCATTTATACTCATGGATATAAATTAGACACAACAATTATTTATATCGGAAAAATAAGAGTGTAAAGTACAATCAACGCTAAATGAAGCGTAATAGAATAAAAAGTATCTAAAATAAACATAAGAAATTTAGGTTTCTACAAAATCAAAGAAATTCAAGCTTTGCTAAGTAAAAATTAATTGCTTAATAATATTAATTGCTTTGTGCAAAAACAGAAATAAAATGACAACAATTAAATTTACATCAAAATATAATTTCATTAATTTGTTTTATTACTTTTTGCAGTTTTAATACAATTTGGGCGTAAACACATATAATAACCTTTACAGTGGCGTAGCGTGCCTTGTCGGGGCCCCGTATAAAAAATTTTTTGGGGGTCCTTATATGGAGGTAAAGGTTTTTGCTTACACACATTGGGGGCCCCCGTGGCCCGGGGGCCCCGTATAATTGATACGGCAAATACGGCGGTAGCTACGCCCCTGAACCTTTAATAATAATATAATTTAAGCAGTTAAACATAAATTTAATACGAGTATAAACTCACACTTTAATGAATTATTTAATGTTTATATGAAATAATAATACTAGAAAGCAATTGTAATTTCTCATCCTACTTAAACCGTAAAACAAAATTACACAAAATTTAACGGGAGTATTATTAACTTCCAAAAAAGGTTTAATTTGTATGAAGAAAAAAACTTAGAAACTACACGAAAGTTTCTCACGTGTCATTTTATACATATAAATCATTGTTAAACCTATTAATAATAATCAAAAATGTATATATTCAATTTATAATCGATTGGTTTAGATTTCGTTTAGATCCGTGTTGACTTAAGATACATTGTCGATACGTTTAGCAGATGTTTCCAATTCCAAGCGCCAGATTAATGGGTGTCTCTTGTTGAAACTTTTCTTAAGTTATCTTAAGATAAGTTAAACTTTTCTCTACATTTGTGAAACTTAGATATAGTAATCCAGATACAGATCACTATAGAAATCATTTGTAAAAAATAGATTAAAATAGAAATAGAAAAATAGAAAATGGAAATCTATAAATCGACAAATAAAAGTAAAGCAGAAAAAGTTTGAATTGTGACGGTAATGAGCAACATGTGACCGCAAACGACCACGTTATCGTCTGTGTGGTATTTTCATGCTCAATTACAAATAATAATAATAATAAAAAATATAAATCTTACCTTTCTTTTTGGCTCCGACCCTTACGGCATTGATAACCGCGGGTGTGAGAACTGTAGCGAAGACAAACGCGACCAGAAGTCGTTTGGTCCCCATTGCTGAAGTCCTTGGTTTGAGCAAACTTTTAACTTATTGAAATCCTTTGTTTCGAGTGTTCTAATTTATTTGCGAGATTATTTTGAGGGCGCTCCGCGCCGTGCACTCGACTTCGCTCTCCAGGTACGTTCACTGCGCGCGGCGAGCACTCACTGCACTGACGGCGTCCGCGATTTCTTCGACTCTTGTGGCCTGCGAGCGACTCTTGCACACCACCACGACGAAGTGATGGTAACCGTAGCGTGTTGGTACACTACTACCACCTGGGACACTTGAGGACAACGTGCAAAAACGATAAGGTATTAAAATATTCCAACATTTTATTAACTCCCACTCAAGTTATAACATAACCCTCATCAAAAAATAATTTTATTAGTCCGGTAATCGGATAATTTAATAACTTTTATATGTGTATGTTAGTGAATGTTGAACATGTTGGAGTTTAGCATTCGACTCCACCTTTGGTCGTTCGAAAGTAATACTCGCGCATAGAATAATTGCGAATTGTTGTGAAAACTCCCGACGAAGGTCGAACGCCTTCCGGAATCCCGTCTAATACATGAATGTTATAACTTATAACACATTCGTGTTGTGGTTAGGACGGTTAACACCACGATTGTGGAATTGGAATGATTGCTCAACACGTGTACGACTTGTGGACCTCGAATCAAACGAAATTCGCTTTTAATTTGCGCACCGTTAGCAAATCGACATTCCTGTACATTGCCGAACTCATAAAGAGTGCAAGGTCTTAGTTAATTATGTGAAAAAATACTCTACTGACGTTTAATTAAGTTTTCTTTGTTTTTTGTAGGTGTTGAATAGTTATAGTGCTATATTCGTTCAATGAGAAGAAGATTTAGCGAGTTTGGTAAAATAGTAGTGAAAGTTTTTGATCGCACACATGCCGGATGACGAGTGCATCGATTCTCTCAGGTATGTGCGATGTGTATCGATCAGGTAATCTCAACGCAGCCAGGCAGCAGACAAATCGTTTTTATAACATCAACCTCCACGATTTGTCCATTCTGCAGTCTGATAGGCATCTCTTTCGCTACTTCGTGTGCTAAAATTTCGATTTTAAACATTACAGTCATTGGGTTTCCGAATTACGATGCTTTTATTGCTTCTATCGCTTTTATTAGCTTTAACTAAGTCTCGAATTACACCCAATAAAATTTATCTTCTGATTGAATCAATTTAGAATATATGCTTTAAATGTAATCAGTTTTTTTCAACAAAGTAAACAAAATGTTTTGATGGTGAAAGTGCTGCCATCTGATGAGTTAATAAGAAGTAATTATATATGAGGTTATAATTTGAAATACTTTTGTAATTATTTGCTATTATGTGTACATATTCTTATTATCGGTAAATTTCTAACTTTCAACCTGTTTTTTTTTTCTGCAAAGAAAAAAAATTGGGATGTTATTATGGTCCAATCATGAAATATCAATTTTGATCAAAATAACACCAATAATAGCGAAAATATAAATTAAAAATTGTCATGGGAAAATCTAAATCGACGAAATGAAGCAATTCAATTTGCGTCGCACACTTTTTCTTTTCGAACTTTTTTCGCGTTTTCTTTTTCGCCGGACGACGAATTTCTAATAAAGCAATAAATTTCATTGTCGAAAGGCCGTCGACATATTGCCAGCGCAGTACTGCACATAGTAAACAGAGTAAGAGCAAACAGTAGATAGGATATTAGTATCCACTTGTATCTATTTGCGTACTTAACATTTTCCTATTTGAATATCTCATTGTTACGCACATGTTTTAAACATTTTACGCGTTTAGAATGCGTTCGAATGTGCGTTTGGTCATAAATAATTGATTGAGAAAATCACATAAAACGTTTTTGTGCGTAAAAATCGTAAAATTCATGTTTAGAATAAGGAAATTTGTTTTTAAGTGAAACAAATTTTATTCCTGTGGCAAATCAAAATATATTTTAGTGTATTTTGTTTGTATTGCCATAAATCACGACTGGAAATCTTTAAAATTTACTATTAACTAGGTTAAAATCAACGTTGAATAAAAAAAATTTTACTAATTACTGGCACAGTTACATACAGACATTCAAATGAGTAGTATGTATGAATGTGCATAGTTTACAATCGAAATCAGAGTTTGCGAGCCAAACAATCAAACGGCTTCCTGCCGAAATGTTGTGACAACTCAACGGTTTTAAACGAGCATTGAATAAGCATTAACATTTCTCCTGTTGCTTTCTTCGCAAGTCGAGAATAATGGTAATTAAGATCGTCAAAAATTTTAACACAATTAATCACCGAATCGAGCAAAAAGCCAGCACAAAACATTCATTCAGTGAAATTTGAACGACTGTTGAAAGACTGGTGATGTTTCGGGCTGTAGAGTTCTTGTAAATCGTAAGAAAAACGAGAGTAGGTGAATTAAAACGTGAGCTGCTCAGCTGCGCAGTCGGAAAGCGCTAGAAACCTAAATTTTGTGCTCCAAATTTTTATTCATGTAATTTTTACATTCAAACTTAATACAAAGTCAAATAATAAACAAACAAGTGGTTAATATTTGCTTTAAATCTTTTTTCACTTAATAACTTTTCTTATTTATTTTTAGAAATTTTTTGAAAACAGTTTAAGGGTAGTTCTTGAGTTTATGATAGTTAAAACTAAGTTGCAAATAATTACCCAATTCTTTCTCCATAAAATTTTTTAAATTGCAATTAAATTGTTTCTTAGAATGTCAAAATACATGGTGTTTTAAATAATTCCCAAAAATTGAAAGATTTTAAAATAGAAAACAATCGTACCACATTTAGATTAAAATAGCTACCGTAAAAATTAATTTAAAAATTTGCACACAAAACCCATTGACTTATGCATATAATTAATTAAGTTGCACAGTACATAAACATTTTTTCTTAATTACCAGTTATCCAGTATCAAAGCAAATACAAAATTTAAATAAAACCTCATTTAATTTGCGCACAGTTGCAATAAATAATTTAAATCTCGAACGCAGGTTACGCACGATATTAATTAACATCTATTATCCGTTAACTCAAGCTCTTTACTTCTAATATTCAAATAGAAATTCAAAATAAAAATTGAACACGTATAAAATACTTGCTTATACATAAATGGATACATTAAAATATTGCCTCTGTGACTTGGTAACACACAGAATGCAACAAATACAATAATTACTAGAATGCTGCCTGCGCAAGTGTAATGCTTAAATGTGAACTATAAATCAATTCATTTGCGGACTGCAAACATGACTAGTGACTAGCTAATAGTTGAGTTGATATTATGTATAATTGTGCGTTGGGTGAACTGATTAACATGCGTACAACCAGATAGAATGCGCGCAGCTGATAAAATTCTTGTTTTAATCAACGTATGAAAGTGATCAGGTTATAAATTTCCACTTAAACACCTTATAAAGTAAGAAAACATCACGTTTTTCAAGTATAAAATAGTTGCTTACTTCAATTATCATAAAATATAACTAAATTAAGTTATTTTATGAATATTCAAATTATTTATTAACCAGCAGATAATTTTCGATTAAAAAATATTAAAGCTTGAGTTTGATTTGCAGAAAAATCAACTGTTGAACAATTAGTAATTAACAATTAAGAATTAACGAACATTAACGAATCCAACATGTTAATCAATTGATTGATCTAGATTGTTGCTATTACAACGCTGTGGCTGGTGTTCCTGTTGAGTTTTCTCAACGCGTGTCGAGTGAACGCAATAACAGAAAAACTGATTAAGCGTGCTTAATGAGAAGTAACACGACGGCGATTGTGTCGCTTGAAAATGTCGACTGATATATTTATTGCGACTATCACAACAATATTCACGAGAGCTTCGACTAGTTGAAGTAACAATCAGAGTAATATCGTGAGTGGCATGGGTAAAATGCAATGAATGACAATCGTGATTATTTCATTCGCAACAATAATAATTACAAAGCAATGCAAGGTATTTTAATATAATATAATCCGTATTAAAATGGAGCGATACCGGATTTGCTCTGAGTTGATTTACGCACTGTTTTTATCGACTTGTCACGGCGATAAATATTATGATGGAAATTATTTATTGACATTTGAATGTTTCAATCAAAGTGCAAATCATATTGCACTAGTTTTATTTTATTAATCATTATAAAATATTAAATATCAAGTGGCTAAACGGGAGTTTTATTCACAAGATTAATTGAGAGCGAACGTAGCGAGCGTTTACTCAATTGAGTGTTTAACAACGTTTAGTCACGTGATGCTTACGCTAGTTTTTCTACTTCCACTCTATTTCCTCGTTTTGGTTTTTGTATTAAACTTTTGTATTTTAAATCTTTGAAATTCGCTCGCACCCAACTGGGAAATATAATGTTATAAATGCTGTACTCCGCCGACACGAGCAGCAGCAGCGCTTGCTTTGACTTGTTTGTCTTGTGCTACACCGTAGGCAAATGCGCAGGCGCACGCTCCGCCCCGTGAATAAAGCCCGTGAGTAAAGTGCTTTACTCACAGTCTTGGCTGTCTGTGTTTAAAGTTCCATTTTTTGTACCTGGGAAAACTGGTGCTTTAAAGATTGAAGTAGAAAGAAAAAATTCGAGCTGTGTGGTAGTATATAAATTGCTGAAAACCAAAAAAGCCGACATACGCGTAGGAATATTTTATAATACACTATGAAACACTAATTAAGTGACTAATTATAAGTTACACATTTACGCATTCTCTGTTATGAAACCGAATTAACTTACTCGTACATATAACACTAAAATTTGCACCGCCATTATTGATGCATGGACACATGTGCAAATGCGCGCGCGGCGCATAATCTACAAATTTAATTACGAGAGAAATTGCTCGTTTCAGAAATGATTACTTGTTACCATTACTTTTACATGACTGTCATAACTATTATAACGACTTAAAACATGATGAAAAGTAAGGAAAAAACATAATGAGTACCTAATCAGTTACTAAATTAGACTTTACGCCAATTTATTCTCTGCTCTAGAGTGGGTACTAAAGTTTAAGAACCGTCGGTGGAGAAAGGCAATATGATATGTACCGCAGGTGAAAATAGTTTTAATTAGAAATGTACAGAAACAGAGAAATGCTCTGAGAAATGTTTAAATCTAGAAATATCGTAATGTGAGAAATGTATTGCTTCGTCTGGTAAATAAATCAAATTAATTAATACATAAATCAAAGGCTCAAGTAATTGGTTTAAGTTATTTGATGATTATTAACTTTAGTTTTAACATCCTTGTTAGAAGAAATAATTAAAATTTCAAAATATGAAAAATTGAAATTTTTAAACTAATTTTTAAGTGAACTAGTTATTAATTATTAACTTTATGAAACTAAGTGGTAGTTATCCACATATCTTTTGATTATATAAATTATATTGTTCAAGAAATACTTGCAATATTATATAACAGCAATTACTTCTGCTAGACGTATGTGAATATTAAGTAATATAAGATATTATTAACATTTATTAGATTTACTTGAAGTATTTATTGTTTTTTCTGTTAAAACTGTTAAAATAAACAATTTTGTAATATGATTTACATAACAATTAGGTTATATTAAGTTAGGTTAAGTTTGGTTATAGTGAAAGACATTTTCATGAAGCAATTTGTTCGTTGCATGTTCTTGTCTGGATTTTATTGATAATTTCAACATTGGAAAAGAGGAAATACGCTTATAATAAATCGCATGTCGTGTGTACAGTGTCTTCCGATGTGGTTTACAAGCCGACGTTTTAATCTCTGATTTGAAGTGCGACTTTAAGCTGACTGGTATCATGCATGCGATCGACACGAACAACCAACGTGATTCAATGAACATTCATACACGAAA
The DNA here is from genome assembly GCF_025399875.1 of Dalotia coriaria. NCBI lineage: Eukaryota > Metazoa > Arthropoda > Insecta > Coleoptera > Staphylinidae > Dalotia > Dalotia coriaria. The sequence continues at coordinate 11,614,749 of NW_027045445.1, forward strand.
TGAAAAGTCTCATGTTCATGATCATCTTCACTTTTTCACTTTTTACTCATTTAACTAATTTTATTAGCGTTACGTTAGACTTTCGTTCACCTCGTTTGCGCAAGACATCTCAATGCTCCACACTATACAAATGGCTAATCTGTTAATCTCTGTTATTGTCGTTAATTAACTGGATTAATTAAGGCTTGTCATAAATCGTCGCTTTTCACAGTATTCCAGAGTAGTTCACATCGATTTTCGTTCGTCTCGTGCACAATTTCAACACTAATTTAATGAATTGTCTCATTGTCCCATCATTGTCATTTCGTTAGCGAATTATCACATTGGTTCCCATAATAAATTTCATTCTTCTATTGGTATCATCAACATAAAATCAGTAAAAGCAATTTAATGCGAAGAAGAAAATAATAAAAATGAAATTTATTTTTCCTGTGCTATTTTATTTATTTTTATTTACGCTTTTTTATGACTTTTCTTTCCTGACTTAATGATTTAACGATTTTCTTCGATTGTTCGTAATTTGCGCACGAGTCTCACGACATTCACTCGATTTCATATTGTCCGCTGCATAATCTCTTGGAAACGTAATAATAATGCAAATATTCACCGATCACCTCGATAATTCTACTAATATTCAGCTCAGCACCGCTCGAAACGTTGTCTCATATTATATTTATCGCGATTGCATTTACATAACTTTACATAACTTCTTTGTCTTCGACGTCGGGATCTGCAGTTCCCTAGACGCCTAAACTTTGTTTCATACCTGTAAACATCAAAAAATGATTTATTCATAAATCAATATAAGTTTAAGAATTGTGTCGTCACAATTACAATTTATACGCATTACTTTATTGTTTGGGCAGTGTTTCGTTTAATTTTATTGATTGTTAATTATTATATAAGTAGTATTATATATTGTGAATATTTAATTACGAATTTTGTTTATAAACATTTCCGTATTATTTGTTGCAATTTCTCTGCGGCATGATAATAAAGCAATAAAATCTGCAACCATAAAATATTTGAACATTTTGTGTACAACAATGGCAAAAAAAATATTATATGTCATAATAATACGTAGTGTGTGTGGAGAAATCGAAATAATTGTCGCAAAATATTTGCAATTTGCAAAATTGAATAAACAAGGAGTTGAAAACGATATTTAACAAACAAAAATTAATTTTAAAAATATATATTATTATTTACTATGTGAATATATTTTTTAAATAATTGTTTTTTTCTACAAATGTCCAAAAAATAAAATTTTGCAAAAAATTGTGGAAATGAAATATAATTTTTTATATGTTGTGATACTATTGTAACACATTGTATTAGTTATTTTTAGACTTAATTAATAATCGTAGCTCGGCAATTGTTTCCAATTGTTTCGTCAACAAGGTATAATTATTAATTAACTCTAGCCACAATGCGCTTATGTATATGAAACGACTGGCAAGTAGCTAGTCGGTCGAAAAGAAAGAGGTATGTCACGAAGCACAACGCAGTCCGCTCCAATTTCGCAAAGTAAAAATCCAAAAGTCGAAAGAGTTTAAACAAACGCCAACAATATGGCCGGCATTGCTCGTTTTTCGAAATTGGCGTGTCGTTAAACGCTAATTAAACGCACTCAACGTTACACGACGTAACAACATTTAACAATAATAACAATCATATGAGTTTGGCGCGTGCACGGCGCGCGATGATTCGAAATTCGTGTGGCGTGACGTCCTTTCCGGAAGTTCCTCAACGCAGCGCGCATAAGTCACTTGCGAGCGTTAAAATGGCGGCGTTTAGATAGTTGCCGATCGGCGATTGTTTTTAATAAATCGTTCATAATACGCGCGTCATTATACCGGTTGCATAATGCAGTGTATAATAATATAATTGGCAATAAATTAATTTTGCAATGCGACCACGCCACTCTCTTGTTGGAGTTAGAGCTGGAGGAAAGTATGAATGAGGTGCCAAGTGAAAATTCATGCGAATATGGCGGCGTGGTTTGTCGGTTTGTTGGAATTGCCCACGGACCATCTGAGAATTGCCCACGGGACAATATTCTTAACATATCATATGAAAATTATGCAAGCAAACGTGCACAAGTGTCAAAACTATTCTACTATTCAATTATAATTTACACAATCGCTAACAGTATCAAGAAAATATCAATTTTTTTAGAAAAATGTCATAATTTTGACATGCAGAGTTGCCACTCTAAATTAAGTGAGGTTAAACGTAAATATTGCAACATTGTAACGAATTTATATAAGTTATGATATTGTTTAAGTTAAAGTCAATTTTTAACAACTTCCTGTTTATTTATCGATCTTAAATAGACTCAAAATTGCTCTTTAGCACTGTTAAATCAAGTAAAGATTCACGTTGAATAGACGTGCGCACGAGCGTCGTTAAAGTCTTCATTAAACCCGAAAATGGAAGTCGTGGACGTTGCAATCGCTTGATTTGGGCAAGTGCTCATTGCTAGTCATCAAAGAACGAAATAACACTGATTAATTCAAGATTAAATTGCTATTTGCTAAACTCTTAGATAATACTTGGTTGTAAACTGCGTAAAACACTTATTTCCGCCTAAATTACTTAAATTCTTCTGTTTTCAATCAATCAGTATCTTAAACAGTCTTTGTTTCACTTTTAATTTAACATTTACATTTATGAATCATGTCGTGATACATTTTTTATAAACTTGTCTGATTAAACCTTTCGATAGATTAATTTCAATGTTAAATGTCTCACGCATTGACCGATCACTTAACAAAACTACTATTTACTTTATTTATGCACAAATTGCACGATTCAAAACTTGTAATTTTAATTTAATAAATGCACAAAGTCAATATTTCAATCGATAATTTAAAAATCGTGTCAAATATTTGCCGGAAAGAATCCACTACTTGCCTAAACTTACCTAAATGCTAAAGAGTCGTTAAATGTTATGAGAAAATATTTGGCAAATTTATTGCATTTACTATTTAATTTAATTTAGTTGCAAGAAATTAATTTGATGAATATTTGCACGACGTGTTGATACGTTTTTGATTAATCGATTTTAGTGTAAACTACAAGTGCCTATTAACTATAAAATGTTAAAAAATAAAAATGCAATACTGAAATATGTATCTAACTATCTACAAAATTGATAAATAATGAATTGACCTCGCTCGTGTCTGTTCAATAGTTTATACACCTACAATCATAAATAACATTGAAATACTGATACATTAAACATTTATATAGCAGTAAAATGCTTGGATATTAAATCATTAAAATGGTTTACAAAATACTCGGACGCCTTGGACAATATTGCAACATCATTTTTGTGTTGCAAGTCATTTTTTGCATTTTGTTCTCATTAGCCAATAATGCATATGATGGACATGATAAACCACACCTTAATTAGGCAGGTGCATAAATTATCAAATTATATATCTTAATTTTTGTATTTGTGTCATTTTTAATTATAACCTAAACCTTTGAAGCAATGCACATAGGTGGCGCTAGTAGGGGAAAGTAGCCATATTTGGACCATTTTTATATTTTTCGATTTATAGAGCCACATATAAACTGTCAATAAAAATTAAGTAGCGGAAAAGTAACTCACAAGGCTTACCAACAAAATGATATTTTTGATTTAAGTAAAAATTATATTTATACCCCTCAAATTTCAATTTAAAAAAATTGTGTTTTTGGTCCAAATTAAGAAACCGGTTTCCTAAATTGGACCACGCAGTTTCCTAAATTGGACCATGCTTTTTTAACGGCAATTGACACAATAGTAAATTTTAGTTTTAGCAGAAACACAAGCACATTTTGTATAAACCAAAGTGCGGTATTTCATACACTGCATCATTTCGAAGATTTGTGCTCGTCCACAAGCTTTTCTAAGAGATCAAAAAAATGATATACGTTTTCCCTGTTAAAACCCGGTGCCTGTCTCCGGTCCAACTTGGGCAACTTGAAGAATTTTTATTTAATGATCAACGACAATCTTAATATAACATAACCTCTCCAAATTAATACTATAAATTATAGATAAATAAATAAGCTTTCTGATGATATAATTATAATCGTGAAATCAAAAGTTTAAACAGCTTGATAGCTTATGCACTTACGTCGTTATAATAGATTTGATAATCAAGGATACAAAAAGTTGTTGTCACGACGAAAGCACGCGGCAAGTTTTAACCCAAATAGTTGCATCAATTGTTTATATATACGAGTAAAACAAGGGGCCTGTCTACTTTTGCAAAAACATCAACAGTCCGCGGATATCGTGGTGGTCCAACTTAGGCGCTGGTCCAACTTAGGCTACCTTCCCCTATCATATTATAACCTAATTTTAATTAAAATTTATTTATTAACAGATTTATAACCAATATCCCCCTCTACATCTGTTAGAAATTTATTGCTAACGCTATTACTGATCAGTTTATTTGATCGTAAAAGTGAACAATCCCCAAATAGTTACTGTATTCATCAAAAACAATAATAGAAAGTGTAACGAAATTAAATCTGATTCAACTGCATACCCACAGCATTAAACGTTGTTTAATTGCCATTCCTAAGCACTACCAAAATACAATTCGATGAAATCGGCGTTTTTGCAATAAATAAATCATAAAATTTTATCTGTAAAACCGGAACAGTCGGCGCTAAAAACGATAAAGTTGTAATGTTGTTGCAAATTTCATGTTGCCAAAGCTGATTTGTCGATCAGTTTTAATTTGTGATTGTGTTTTCTTTATTTGTCATGCTGTCTACTGTGCTTATCTGGATTTATTGCGTTAGAATGTACTAAATGTAGTAATACTTTCATTTTTATTGGCGGCACGCCACCTTTCTTCTCGGTTGCTTGAATCACTCAAAGCGTTTCAATTTCTAGTGATTTTTTGCGTCGAAGATTAAGAGAATTTAATTGATGGTGATTTAATGTTTTGGGAATTATTATGCAATTACCAAAATTAAATTGTGCGCATAAAATAATATTTTACATGCAATAATTGATTCTAATGCTTGAGTTGCCGTATATGCACCGAACATTCAATATTCTTAATGTTAACATTCATTGCACTAATGAAATAACGTGTGAATAGCTCCATTTCTGTAACAAGTCATTAAGTTAATCGATTCTAATCATTTTTTGCTATCTCAAACTATTAAGCATTAATAAATGTTTTAAATGATGATTCACACGCATGTTCCAAAATTCCACCGACATTTTGGTGTTAATTGAAGTAACAAGAAAGAGTATTTCAGCATTTTTGATTTATGTTTGTGTTCATGTAGAGTTCTGTCGCCTGTGGACGTTGCGCAATCTCATCGCATGACTAAAATAGACCAAATGCATATAAATTAGCCATATTTGTACATAACTTGACACGTCGCGCTGCTTTGAAGTGTTTGTGCCAAAACAATTCCGAATTATCTTGTGCATATACAAAAAGTTGAACAATGCATTTCGAATGTTACAAATCTGATCGATAACTTAGATATTAGGTTAAGTTGTGTCTGTAGTAGGCAACACACTGTACTCATGACATGATGAGCCATGTAAAACAAGAAGTATAATTTCCAAAATCAATCTAAATATATATTTAGTGTATTACAACACTGTTCATTTAAATAATGTAATAGATTTTCAATCGGAATGTACTCATACTAATACACTGGCTTTTTAAAATTTCGTCGTGAAATTCGAGACGAAATTACAGTTTTGAAATTCGAAACACTTTCTTACTTCGGCCCACACGAATGTCTCGCTACTGACTGCGCCAGCGTTGGAATGCCTTGCTTCACAACACTTTTTGCCACCGATCTGTTTTTTATTCGCGCCGGTCTGAAACAAATGAAACGCAACAAAGCGTTCAAACATTAGGCGTCGTTGGCGTACCTACGTAAGCTGAGATCCTGCATTGTCAGATCTGGACGGATAGTGATCGGCGACCATTACCGTCGATGGCCATTGGCGATTCGGGCGCACGCATGCCGATGCATTGTGTCACGAAATCGGGGCAAAAAATGTGGCGTGTCAGCTACGCGGCGAGTGTGTAACGCATGTCGATAACTCAACAATATGCAATCACTTTGAATCATAATCGTATAATATACGCCTGCACTTGATGGTCATCGTTGTGGCGTAACAAAATGGCCGCCAATTGACCACCTACCCACATGGTAATGTCTTATATTTAATAAATTAGACAGGAAACTATTTTTTTACTTTACTGAACAAAATGAAACTTTTTAACTTTACTATTGTCAATAAACGGATACTTTTTTTGATGCAAAATTGTTTTTCACACAATTTTGCCTTGTCTCGTTAGAAAATGTCAACTAACAATGCAATTATCAGCTAATAACACTTCTTCTTCTTGTTTAGTCGTTGTTTGTTGCAGTTTGTCGGCACGAGCGTTCGTGATTAATTCTACAATGTCGGAGGCACTAATTACGCGTCATTAAATTGCAATAATTTTCACCGATCTATGATTAATACGATGTTTGCCGGAGCGATCAATGCTTTTATTTGCATAAAATTAGAGCGATTTACATAAAAACCGCAGCGGACTTTTACCGGGGCAATCATCTCGCAGCTGACCACGACATTAACAGAAATCTCGTGTTTAATGCAAAAATAATTAGAAATTACCAATATTCCAACAATTTTTAATAAGCAATTATGATTTATTTCAAGTTCTATCGTTTAATTACAACAAAAGCAAAAAAAAACTTTTTTTTCAAACAAAGACAATTGAAACAATTTAATTTAAAGTTTTTTATTTATATCGAGCAGGAAGCGTGTTAACACGTAAACAAACGCAATGAAACGAGGATGTAAGAGGATTCGAAGTGTGTATCCTCGAAAGTACAACGTTTTTGGTTAACTAAATTAGAAGAAAAAAAAATTGCACGTTTTTGACGATTATCGCTCCCGGATTAATTCCAATTTGCGTAGTGTTTTTTTCATTGCGTTTCCTGCGAATGTTCGAATTCCTCCTTCGAGTTTTAAGCGAATCACGCGATGAAAGGTATCCGGGCTAATAGCAAAGGAACAAGTCACAAATGAATATATTGCGTTTATGCGCGTTTATCCTTCAAGTGTCGCTCAACAATGAGTGAGTAAGTGAGCAGGTAACAATCATGTTCAAGTTGGGTGTTGGCTTCTTCTGCTTCTACCTGGTAATTGTGTAAAACCGCTTTATAATGAATTATATAGACGAGATTATTTACTTCATTTAATAATTGGATTTTTGCTCTGGCTGGGTTTTTATTAGTTGTGGTTTATTAATAATCATATTTTGATTGGTAAAGTGAAGACTTTCAAAGTCAAGTGCAAATGTATAATAATTGATTTTGGTTTGCAGCATTTTTGACTAATTATTTCCTGTTTCTTAGTTTATAATTAATTTTACCACAATTAAACAATGATTAATGGTGCACTTAATAATTAAACATAGGAAAAAATTATTTTTGACTTTTATGTGCGTTCGATTTTTGTACGGTAACTCCAACATTGTCGTTTTATACAAAATTTTGATTAGTATCATGTGTATTGTATGAAATTCGGAAGTGAATCAAAAAATTTCATTGCATGACAAAATAATTCGTATTTGTTTGTGTTTTTGCATGAATTTGTATGAATTTGAATGAATCGTAGATTTGTATAGTGTGGCGTTCGAGGAAATACGCACCACGTCGATTCGGTAGTTTAGCGCGTTGCGCTGCTGCACTTAACGTAAATAATGCCCCTTTCTCTTTTTAATTGGAGCGCATTTACGCAAATGTGCAAAATGTGCAAAAACAATGCGGAATTTTCCGCAAAGGCCGCGACGACGACGGCTGGCGCGTCCGCGACTAATTTTTCATCCGTTTTAGGTTTAATGCCGTTTATTATCGTGTCTGCATTCGATTCTCCACGAGTGAGTTATTGCGATAATAGATGACAATGGATGCAAAGTGCGCTCCAGCAGATAAAAACCAATGCATATTGTAGAAAGTATAATCATAGGTTAATTTATTTCGTACTTAATCCAAGCTATTAAAAAAAATCACTGTTTCATGAATAATAACTTCATCATTTGCAAAATTCAAAAAATAATAACAAAAATTTTATATTTTTTTGAAAACTATTCTTATGCTAATGTCAAATAAAAAACATAAACAAATTAATCTGGAACCAAAAAAATATTTAAATTATTATATTGCACTACAATAGTAAATGAATAAAAAACAAAATTAATAAGTCTAGTAGTAAAATAGTAATACTATCTGACAGGCGTGTGTTTAACACGCAAAGTAAGGCCACGCCACACGGATTGTGTAAAAACGCGTAGATTTATTGTGTAAAACGATCAATTCCGAAATAATGGCATTCGCGGCAGGCGCTAATTAAAGCCACAACTTGCACAAAGACACACCCGAAATTTATCGCACACCAAACATATTTATTTAAAAGTATCGTTCGAAATAATCTAAAATACTACGAGTTTAGGTATGTACAATGAAATTAATAGTTTTTGTCTAACACTTTACGATATACATTCATACATTTATTTAATTCACACTCGCATTTGACGTTTTGATTGAGTTTATTTTATTTGTCTATTATTTATCAAAAAATCCTTCAAATCAAGGTAAAACGTTTAAGACTCGCCCTTTTTTATACTTTCAACAAAAATATTTTATTCTTTTGATTTTTTTGAATTTGAGTAAAAGTAAAATATGCATATTTGCTTTCATTAATTAATTAATCGACTTATCATGTTTATTTCCAAATATTTAATCAATTTGTGTCAATGTGATACGATATCTTAGCAGAATAAAGTAACGGTTAATATTCATATTAGTTAATTATTTAATATTATATGCAATAATTACGACAAGAATTTGAAAGTAATTTTAGACTATTTTACCAATGATGTAGCAAAGTATTTTGTTTTTACTCACATGTAAGGTGTGACGTGTTATGTTATTTCATTTTATTGAAGGCCCATCAAATTCCTAATTTTACTGCTCTTTTTACATTTCCTCATGTGTTGCGTTTGGATTTATATGTTTCAATGTCTTACAAAGTCTTAATTAATGTTAACAACTTAATTTTGGTTAATAGGTTTGATATTTTAGTTTTTTAATATGTACACCTTAAAATATCAATATAAATTTTTTTTTTGTATTTTTAGCAATACAATCAACTAAATCTGTAGTTTTAAAACATATTGATTATGTTATCGGTACTTTTTTATTGTAATGTACCAACATAATTCAACACACCGCACATATTTCATTACAACACATGCTGCATTTCCTTATTTCGCTTTTTTGTGAGTTACTCAGTTAAGTAAATTATTTATTACTGGCGTTTAAGTCGCCAGATTCCTCTAATACACGTCGTCAATTATACCAGCAGCTGTATCAAATAACCGCCTGTGAAATCACAAGTAATGTAATAAACTGAAACACAAGTCATCGATTGCTAACTTTCCTAGTCGATTAGTCACCAACTATATTCAACTTTTGTTTTAATCAGCTGTATCATTCTAGAATTTATTTTTCGTCATTTTCAATTTGCGAGCGAAAGTGATTTTGATTAGTTATTAGGTTTATGATTAAATAATTTCTGTCCGCATGCGTGTCGCTATTTTGAAAAATTTACCTGCACTATTTTCCACATAAGACTAACTTAACCATAGTTAAAAGTATAATAAATATAAAATACAACATTACTCTTGTAATGAAGGTTTGCTTCTGAGTTTTAACTTGTGTAATTGAAGTATTAAACATATGATACGAGCTACCTAAGTCATAATCGTAATATGATGGCCGAGTAACGATAAAGTGGTAGAAAGTAAAAGCGAAAAACTACACCGGATATAGTGGCTGACAAGTTTTCTTCCAAGAATTCGTTGTGTTTTTTGTTTTGTGACTAACGTTTGTGTTTTCCTTAAGATAAGAGATAGTTTTCATGTTTTTCAACTTGTCACGCTTCACTCGTGATTATTACTTGCACGAACATATGGATATAATAATCAATTAATCATTGATTGCAATTAATTGTTTATTTATTGAAAAGAAATTGGTTATGAGTATCTACAGTTTATATCTATTACAATTTTTGCAAACAAGTGAAAGTAGTGCGCCTAAAAGATACAATTTGGTTATTGCGTGCGCGCACACAAATTGACTAAGCGACAACAAATCGCTCAAAACAAATATGGCCACAAAAAATAAACGTATCGGCAGGAGTAGCGGTAAAATGAGTTTAGTTTGAGCATGGAAGCGGCAAACTTCCTGTGTTTACGCAATGTGCCAAACGACGCAAGTTCGCGTAACGTCGAAATTTCTGACAACATTTTTGTAGGCGAAATGAGCATCGAAAAACCGAAACGAACAGTAAATAATTGTTGAGCATGAACGATGACAACGTACTTATTCAACGAAATACAACTTATCTAATATATAATTAAATTATAGAGTATAAAAACATCATAATTGAATTATATCAATGCTAAACACATTTAATAAACAATTTTACTTTAATGAAAGGTTATGCAAAGTGTAACACAAGAAAATGTTACTTTTTGGTTATGTAAGATTTGGTTATGATACTTTTAATCGCTACAACTAGGTGGCGACTAGTGCAATGAAATAAAAGTTGCATATGTCTCTCAAATATAACATTTTCTAAATTTAAGGTTATTTTAATATAATTTATGATCAATGTGCATCATTATATCTTATTGTATAATATACTATTATTCCAATTTGTTTCTAATTTTAAAATTGTAAAATGTAAAATAAACATCAAAATAGAAACTTGAAACAAATCAACTTATGTATATCATACACGTTGCGTAAGCACAACAGTGATTTCAAAGTTAAACTGTATTTATTAAATTCACTCAAGCTAAGACTAATATCACCAAAACTAATAACTAGACTTCAGACCGAAAGCAAAACCTACATTTTAAATTTCTAATACTAGTCGAAACCTCCAAACGCAGTTCAAAATAAACGAACATGTTGAAGATTGAAGGCATTGGGAATGACATAACACGAGTAAAACGGACGCACATTCATGATCTATGCATATTAATCAGAAGCATTATATGAGCGTTGCCTAATCGATGATAAAAAAAAAAACCGGGCGGCGGAAAAGAATGTCCGCTTGAAACTCTAAGTAACACTTTGACAGTGCGTGAAATGTAATTTTTTGCATTCATTTATTTATTGATTGAGACTGAATTGCCCGATTGAGCTTCAAGTTAGTTACACTTTGAGTTTTTGGCGTTGTTGCATTGAAATTTCACACTTTCGAACGAAAGAAAGAGTAAATAAAGTTGAAACAGAGTGGAAGAGATGAAAATGGACCAGTTACGTGTCCGTGGATGTTTAATAGATTAATTGAATTTGATGTGAACTAGTTTAGTGAGTGTGTACACACATAAAAGTGTAATTAAGTAATTGACCAGTAATTAACACAAAATTAAATGTGTTTTTTTTAATTTATTGAAATACAGATCGGGTATGATGTTTTACAGCTCTAGGGTGATAAAACAGTGGTCTGAGTACCCGCTAATATACTACTGTTGCATACCACGCGATAAATACACTTCGAGTGCGCAATTATGCAAATAATGCGCGAATAGAGTGTCCACGCCGTTGGCACGCAATCTCAACTTACAATTACCAATAGCTAAGTACCAACTAACTTATAAAAGTTATACATTACAAGAAATACCTTTTAATATCACGTATCACGATAGATGGAATGTAAAATTCAAGATTTTCAAGTTTTGACTTTTCAGGACGTAAAAATCACAACCAAATCGTTTATCATCGTGAGAGAATCAATGACAAACGTTGCATTACCTACATGTATTATGACGGTGACGCAATGCCGTTAGAAATGTTACAAATCTTGAGGAAAAAAATGAAATTCGCACGGCGCACCGTTTAAATCTTGCTTTTCTTTTGTTTCATTTCAATTCCATTTCAAATTGAATGAAACAGCCTACGTACAAATGAACAAAACTACAAAATATTAAAATTACGAATGACAAACTACGTTTTGTAGAAAAAATTAGCTAGACGTTTTTATGCAATTACGTTCTGCAGCCGGTTAAACACTTTTTTAGGTGTTCGCTCGAGTTAACAAGTTGCGCCACCAAAAATAATGTAGTCTAATTCTAAACGTTTGAGAAATCGCGATTGCATCGTGAAACAGGCAAAAATCATAGAATGATTGATTCTTCTATACTGTCATAGTAAATTATTTAAATTATTAACTGTTTAATGTATGCTACATTTGTATAGAAACCCTAAGGCTTAAAATATTTAGATAAACCTGTTATTTACATCTGTAGGCAACACACATAACAGAAATATGTGAGGTTAGCTTGATATGCAAAAAAATTGCCTAAATTTTATTCACAATTTAGTTTTGCATTTCAAATCACTTAATAAAATAACTGAACCACGATTTTATTTGATACTAGCTTTAACCCGCGGCTTCGCTCGCGTTGAATCCATCAAATAAATATTAGAAATCATTATAAATAGTTGAAACGGATTGATAGAAAAAATGTATATTATATATTTCACTGCTTGGCTAGTTTTATCTATGTGAAAAAGTTACTACATGCAATAAAGTTTTAAATTTTAGATGTAATGCTAGATGGCGTTAAAGTAGTCAATTAGCCAGATGCAGAGGTATTATTGGCTAAACGATTTCTTTATTTTATTTAAAAAAATAATTTTTTTATTAAATAAAAAAGTAGCCTATAACCATTCGGGGACCATCGGGGACCACTAAGAATATGTGTACGGATTTGATGTTGACGTAGCTGTCGGTAATACAGTGTGATGGAACTATAGTACTTCAGTGTGAGCTTCATTGCTAGAATGCTAGATGGCGTTAAAGTAGTCAAATAACCAGATGCAGAGGTATTAGTGACTAAACAATTTCTTTATTTTATTTAAAAAAATAATTATTTTTATTAAATAAAAAGTAGCCTATAACCTATCGGGGATCACTAAGAATATGTGTACAAATTTTCATGATGATCTGTTAAGTAGTTTTTGCGTGAAAGCACGATAAACTTCAGGACATACGCATTTATAATATTAGTATGATGCTTGTAGTTCTTGTTTGCTTATGTTGCGACAATTGACTGGATGATTGGAAGAACAAAGCCTATAGCAAAATGTGGGAGATATGTTGAAATTTGTAATACCGATGCATAATATCTGTTAAACTAAGAAACGTTTAGACTTTACTTAATGAAGCAATGACAAACAAAACACAAACAATCCCAGCTACATCAAAAAACAACAAGAATTTTATTTGAGCAAAATACAACGTGTAAAATCCAAACAAAAACATTTTGCTCGATTTAGAAGACTTTGTGGTATTTTACCATCACACTTTACGAAGAACTTGCATTACTCACAAAAACTACACTGAATAATTTACCTAATATTGTAGTATGTTACACAAGCGATACAAATTAAATTTGCATAGAATTTCATGAGTTTTGATGGTAATTTGTTCTTTTTTTATAGAAAACTTTAAGCAAACTAAATATTAATTTTATATTATATGTTTATAACATTAACAAACTCATTTTACAGTCGTAAACGCACCAAACGTGAATGCTATGTGTTGGTTTAATTTTTATGACGACCTTGAAGTGGTTCAACTGATCATTAGAAGTGAAATTCTTATAACACCCTCAAGCTACAAGTTGATTATGGCCGCTTGAATGATCAACATCCGTTTCTCTTTGTTTCCACCGCTTCGACATGCCTCAACATTCACATTTTTTCGAATGTCTGAATGACTGGAAACATAAAAGTGTTTCGAGTGGCTAAGTGCATACGTAAAATGGCCACCCACTTGCTAACGATTCTAACCTAGCCACCGTTTATATCTAATTGATCGACACATTTCAGCCGCGATTTCTCGCCGTTGCTAATAGCTATAATCTGTATAAATCAAAGAATAATTGAGCATTATTCACTTTATGACTGTGCACTTACATGACTTTGGTGTATCATTTATTGTTCGTTGGGTTGCATACCTTTGAGCTAATGGTTTCCAAGACTTTGCGAGACGTCGCCTCCGCATTTTATGTTTACTTCACGCATGATTGGTCAGTATAGTTATTATTTTTGATCAGCATATAAAATGTGTTGGTGATTTAGAATTAAATTGAGTAAAACACCTGAAAATCACCGCTTTTGTGCGAATATTATAACAATAGCCGACCGCTAAGCACAAAAAAGGAAAAGACAAGAATCAAACGCTCGGTAAATCGATTGCATTATTGATCATTCGATTGATGTTGTTTATGAAAGGATATACTCATAGTTACCACACGAAAAGTAATATGTACTGCAATGAACAATGAAAATCAAATAATAAAGAGAATATCACAAGTTAAAAGGTAAGGAAGGTTGCAGAGATCAAGGTCACGCACTCTGGTGGCCTTCAGACCAACTACATTCACAAAAGTTGTCGTTTTCCATTCAAAAATTAAAAATTTGTGAAAGAAACAGTGTATATATGCAAAATTCAACTTGTTATTTGCTTGTTATATCCCTTATTATGCGTTTGGCAATTTATGTATTTCGATCATTCGGCTAATTAAATTTTATGAGATAACTTTATCGCTGGCGCGGCAACTTTCTAATAAATTTTAATAAATCCGTCGCGCGATTAATTGCAACACGTTGTATACAGTAATCGTATACTAGTGGACCTAGCAGGCTTTATAAACGCTCATAAGTTTATAACTCGTTCGCAATGGTGTGTCGACATGTGTGCGCTCCGTGCATTTCCTTTCTATTTGTCACAAATTCGCACACGGTTCGAAATTGTGGCCGGCGCGCGCAAAACAAACGCCGAATGCCGTCGATCGGCGGCGAGCGGATAGAAACTTTCTGGTCAAATATTTGGTTCACTAATAAAATATTAGCACTAGACCAGCACACAGCATCGATGCTTTTGGCATGAGAGCTAAGAGAGTGATCAAGATTAGTGCGGTGGCTGTGTACATTTTGGTTCTCACATTCCGCTTTAGTTTTCTATAAAAATCGAAGCGGTATTGTGTACTCGCACGTTACCCATTACATCGATCTAGATCTTAATCACAAATGATGCAGGAAGTGTTTTTCTATTTGTTTATATATTTTTAAAAATAAAACAATAGATTTTATTTCATTTCTTTTAGAATTGGTTGTTTAGGATAATTAGTAGCTCGTTAGTCAAAATGCGGGGTAATTTTTAGTGACACACTGACAAATTTAGGTCAGTTTTGTAAAACTCGCCGTCTCCTAACGCAATACTCACTTTTTCTTTCACTTGATTAAGTGCTCAACGTCAGGATGTCGACCTGCGTTACATGTTTCATTTCAAGATTGATTTACTAACGGTCGAGCAAAATCTACTATACTGCATTATGAACGCTTTTAACTAAAGCTATTGTGTCTTAATGTTTGTGAATAGAATGGAATTAGTAATCTTGGACTATCAAATGATACTCAATAATGGTTATAATATTTTATAGTCGCATTTTGAAGGAATTTCTTGTGTCTCTGAGTTTTTGTATTTCAGAAGCCATTTTAAGGAGTCAAAGTGCCGCCATAATTCTTTATGGACATTAGATCCGGAATAATTATATTTCTGATATAAATTGACATATCAAAGTTTTTATTCAATGTTATGAATATTTCTTTGTTTGAATTTTTTTGCTATATTGTTAAAATCAATAAGCATTATAAGAATACGTTGAAATTAATTAATTTCATGTGAATTTGATTAGAAGTTCATTTTATCGGCATCTTGAGGTTGGATCTTGAACTTAAAATATAGCTTAATCATTTGACCCCAGATGGCGATAGAATATAGTTATTTACATTAAATTGTACTTTATCAAATAATCAGGTGTCGTTGAGGTTATCAGATACATCAATTTGTTGTTACTATTTATATCTTGATTTCTTTGCTAATATAATTCCAGTTATATTTTTCATTATTATTGCAAATTAGTGTAACTATTATTAGTTATATTGTATTTAATGAGAAAATAATAATTTTATAATGTAATAAACCATAGCATTTGTTTCTAATTTGCATAATTTAAAGAATATTGTAATCTTCTGAAAGTAATAGCAGTTTCTTGGATTGGTGTATTGTATGTTGCATACATTGAATTAAAGAAATCCATATTTTCAAAAATCTATTTCCAGCAGAGTTGATTTTTAAATACGAAAATAACGCGCGTCTCTTTGAACTGAATCTTAAAGCTGCTCCGGTTATTAAAGCGTCGTAAACACTCCAGGCGTGCGGCATTAGCCCCGTAAGAAAAAAATTCTCTCCTGCTGCGCTCCCATCTGCCCCGATGCGCTCACCAACGAAGCGATGTCAACATTACATAACCTTTAATGGTTTTTCTCCAGTTGTCCTGCAAGTTTCCTTCTTAAATGAACAATCAAAACTATTCAAAATAACATAAATCTTGTTTTAAACTCTTGTGAAATGTGTACGTGATTTATCTGTGTTAATTCGGTGAATTCATTTACCGGTGTGGACAAATCTCGTGATACGATTTAGACAGTTTTGAGACTTTGAGAATGAGTGACAATCCCGGGTTTTGTTCATCTTTTGCGCTCACATGGGTAATAATGTGAACGCGCCATCAGATTAGGAAGGCTTGCATGTAGTTTGAATCTTAACACTACTCAACAATCAGGTAATTGTTACAATTTACATCTAATAATTTTGTATTGTTCAGAATTAAGACATGTCTATAAATTTTAGTTAGAATGGTTGTTCGCGCTATGCCCAAGCGCAATGTGCGTATTCTGCTGGTTGGAGATCACGGCGTGGGCAAGACTTCTCTAATTCTATCACTAGTGAGTGAAGAATTTCCGGAAACAGTGCCACACAAGGCAGAGGAAATTACTATCCCAGCTGATGTCACACCTGAACAGGTTCCCACAAATATTGTAGATTATTCATCAGCTGATCAAAGTGAGGATGATCTCAATGATCAGATCAAAAGAGCCAGTGTGATTTGTGTAGTTTACGCCGTTGACGATGACGACACAATTGAGCGGATATCCAGTTTCTGGTTGCCGCGCATTCGTGAAGTCTGCGCTGATCAACAAATACCGGTGGTTCTTGTGGGGAACAAAATTGATTTGGTTGAATATTCGACTATTGAGGGTGTGTATTCCATCATGGATGCATTTCCTGAAGTGGAAACATGTATTGAATGCTCTGCTCGAACATTGAAAAACATTTCTGAGATGTTTTACTATGCTCAGAAAGCTGTTCTGCACCCGACCAGTCCAATTTACTCAGTGGAAAACACAGATGTAAGTTTAGTAACATAACTGCATATAAATGCAATTTTATATTTTGCTTTACATTAGTTAACAGATGCATGCAAGAAAGCACTCATTCGGATCTTCAAAATATGTGATATTGACTGCGACGGCCTTCTCAATGACATGGAACTGAACAACTTCCAGTGCCGGTGCTTTAACACCCCATTACAACCACAAGTACTGGACGACGTAAAAGGCGTCCTGCGGAAGAATATGGAAGATGGCGTGACGCACAACTGCGTCAATCTCAAGGGCTTCCTATATTTGCACTCACTGTTTATTCAGCGGGGGCGTAATGAGACAACGTGGACAGTATTGCGGAAATTCGGATATAACGATAGTCTACAAATGAATAAAGACTATTTATTCCCAACGTACGTACAATTTATTCGATCACAATTTAATTGTGAAGAAATGTGATTATTTCTTATTTTAACAGGTTAAAAGTTCCAAGTGGATGTACAGCAGAGTTATCTCATCGCGGACAACAGTTTCTCACACATATCTTCGAACGTCACGACAAAGACCGGGATCGTGCGCTGTCACCGAGCGAGTTTGATGAATTGTTCTCAACATGTACCACTCCACCCTTTGGACCAGACGTAACTGGAGTTGTGCCGACCAATGAGAAGGGTTGGATTACTTATCAAGGATATATGTGCCAATGGGCGCTGATGACTCTGATGGAGTTACCCAGAACATTTGAACATCTGGCTTACTTAGGATATAATATCTATGAAAATGATTCACAAATTTCCGCAGTTCAAGGTAATTAGTTTTAAAATTTGAACAAAACTATGATAATGATGTTTATGATATTTATAGTCACAAGAGAAAAGAAATTAGATCTTGCCAAGAAACAATCAACGCGTAATGTGTATCAATGTCATGTGATTGGTCCATCTGGTTGTGGCAAATCGACATTCTGTCGTAGTTTTATTACATCGGGAAAGCATAAGAGTATAAAACTAAGCGGTAAAACACCACCGTGCACTGTGAACGTAGTTCCCGTATATGGTCAGGAGAAAATTATGATTATGAGAGATATTAACGTGAGGAATGTGTCAGATCCGTTGCTTCCAGCCGAGGTGCAATGCGATGTCGCCTGTCTTATGTATGACAGGAGTAATCCGAAGAGTTTTGAGTACATAGCACGAATATACATTGTAAGTTAGCATAAATACATATATCTTTTTTTTATTATTATTAATAATATTCATTTTTACAGAAATATTTTGCCGAAAGTAAAATCCCAGTTCTAATCGTGGCGAATAAAGGCGATGTTGAAGAAGTCCGTCAAGAATATCTTCTGCAACCGGTAACGTTTTGTCAAAAATACAAAATTCTTCCGCCTGGAACATTCAGTATGCGAGGACCATCACATCATCGCAAACAAGTCTTCGTCAAACTTGCAACAATGGCTGCTTTTCCGTAAGTACCACCATTTAAATTATCGCGATTTTATTTTTTAATGCAAACACAAGCTAAACTATACCCATACTATTGAAATGTTTTGATATTAAATGATTATTTATTCAGTCGTCATCGGCCGGCATGGACGAGATTACTTTATGATACAAGGTTTGTTTTCCACCGCGCTTCTTTAGCGAACACGATAGTCCGCCATCTTGCCGGTCATCCAGTCGCCATCTTGAATCTTAACTTATCGCATATATTCTCAACTTATTCACTCGTAAATAATGTCGCAATGTGTAAATGTCGCACTTGAATCACAGGAATGTCCGACCAGTTATAATCTGTAATATTGCTTTGACTTTATGGAAGTACGTGCGTGTGTTGTTAAAGTTGTTCCTCTTTGCAGTCCTCTGCGACGGATGGTAAACATGTTGCTGCTCAGACAACAGCCGACAGAGTGGTTTAATCGTGTCTACAGGTTAATAACAATCAAATTAGATTACTTAATATATTTTTATCCAGCTCAAAGTTGATAAAAGTGTGTTAAGTGAAGTGTGGATTGAATTTAGTTAGTTTTTCTGAGTTTTATTGGTTCGTGAGCATGCAAAATAGTATTTTATTTGAGACAATTAAAATTACTTTGGTACTAACAAATTGTAAAGAATATTTTTTTTGTGTTACACAATGTTATGTTTTTAATTCTTTTCACTAACTATATTCATGCACCGCATTAACATTTATTTTACGATTTTTCTAACAAATTAACGCACTTTTTGCACTATATTTATATTTAAGTATCACTTTTTTATGTTTTGTCTCTGTTTAGGAATCTGCGAGAATTTGGAATCATGCCTACTGATGCAGCGACTTGGTGGAAGGCAGGACTGGGTATAGCAGCTGCAAGCGCATTCGGTTTCTTTTTTGTACGGATGCTAAACAGCAAACTTCGATAAAATACCCTCTAGTGCCCCATATCTGTGTATATTTTACGATTTTACTTCGCATGGATTTACTACTACTGATTTTCTATCGTCTATTAGCGATATCAATTTTCTTTTTCGAGTAAAGACTAGATATTCGGTGGGAATCGTGTTTTTGCGGAAATATTTTGTATAAAGTACAGTTTTCTAATCATTTCAACGAGAATACGAGTTATGTGAACCGAACATTTCTTTATGTAGATATTGTTTAAGTCAACTTGCCACATATGAGATGTTAGTTGACTTAAATCTGGTAAACTATTGTTTTTGCACACTTATCGTGTGTATGAAGCATATTTATCATTTTGTGTATTGTTTGTTTAGTTGTGAGTCAAACTTTTCAAGTTTACTGCCACCAATCATAATTTTATGCCATCGTTTACTTTTACGTAGGTGAATTGCAATTATTATACATGTTATAATTGTTGTTTAATTCATTATGCGCCATCGGTACGTTAATTGGTAATCTAATCTAACCCATTGCAAATATAAATGTATTAAGAGCGTAGTTGCATAGTAATTTGTAGTTAAGTTATAATTTATCACGATCTAGTTAAGTTGACTGTGTATACATTGGAAGAGTTCTGTTTTGGCTACTGCTTTCCTTGTGGAACAATACGCTAAATTGATAAGTGAAAAAACCAAAAACAGACATAGTACTAATTAATATACGAACAAAATCAAAGTCATTCCTAGAATTGTTTTATTGTACCTAAGTAGACAAATCGTGAGTGCAGAGAACATGTGATTTTTTAAAAATTGTTTACAGTTGCGCAGTGTTTCAGCTGCAGCGAAGAGGGCGCTGCGTGGTAAAGATTAGTGTGCGCGTGCTTGATTCTGAAGCGGAAGACACCATTTTCAGCGCATTGTTGAGCTGTAGTGTGTGTGCACGAAGTATAGATATAACGAGTCCGAGCGGTATAGGCTTTTTCGTCGTAGTCATGGTTCACAATTATATACAAAGCTAATAGTTCTCTTTTCTGCCACTGGCTGGCATGGTTTGCGAGTGAACCGATGTACATTGGTTCGTGTTCATAGCAACATTGAGACAATTTCTTTACATGATGTTCCTGTGTTTAGATACTTCGTGATTATTATTACTTATTACACGTGAACACGTGCTGGTTTGTGAATGTTTAATTGAATTCAATTAAATTTAAAAATACATATTTTTTAACTTTGTCGAATGCGTTATCCATATTGTTAACTTTTACCTGTTTTATATGTATGTATACATTAATTTGAATTGGAACGTGTGTTAGGTGTGGCACTTGTGAGGGCAGGTGATAAAAGATAAGCATGAAACAATGAGCACTTGTAATTGTAAAAGAACGTTGAATCGCGTTTATTGAATAAGGCATGGCTGGCCAATCCCAGGCCCGCGGGCCACGAAGTGGCCCGCCAGGACATTTGAATTTGCCCGCCGCAAAACCCAAAGTTGAAACTTCTGTATGTGTATAATATTTTATATATGAATGGCCATAGTCTGTGGCCCGGTGCCGCCGCAATCTAAAAGATTTTGCCCTCCAGGAAAATCCATTGGCCAGCCTTGGAATAAGGCGTCTCTTAATCTGCGTCTGCTGCGCTCTGCTTGTACTTAGCTACTGCACCGGGCGCACGCAGTGCGCCGGTGTTGCGCGGGAAAATTAATGTAATGTATGTTGTGTTGTTGGTTGCCTACGTTACGCATTTCGCTAACACGTGATAGTATTATTTTTTTGAACTAATTTATTTATTGAAAATTAGTAGTGTTAAAAAATGGGAAGGTGTTGTGCTAATCCAGGATGTTTTAATGGCCCAAAGACTAGTGACCGGCGGTGTCCATAGTAATGTAAGTATTTAAACGAGTAGACTAACGCATAGTGGCGCGCTCTATTGGCGAATGTTTGGTCCCCTAGATGGTGACCATTAATTTAACAATACGTTCGGACTCCTTATATCTATACTTCGTGTGTGTGTGCATGGCAGACGTGTTTTTTCGAACGTGAGAGAGAGCGTTTGAACGAGTTTGAGGCAGTCCGAGCAGAAATTGTTAGTTGTAAGTAGTTATAAGAATTTTAACTCTTAGCGTGTTCAATAAAGATAGTGAATTGTACCGTCGCGATGCTCAAAAGAGTTAGGTTTGCTATTTGATACCGGTGTAGAAATGGTAACGGCTAAAAACTTGAAGAAAGCATCTTTTACTGTGCTGGGATTCTTTGATGTTCTTCAAAGTTCATATGGCTCATGGTTTTATTTTATAAGAAATGTTGCAATATCAACCGAATAAGCGATGATTCTGCGTTTCTGCAGGATTGAAACTTACCTGTCGCTGCTTGTGACCTTCTTTACCTAGAGATTTCGGGTTTGCAGGGCGATATTTTCCTAAAGGGTAATTGAAAAATAATGTCTTTTTTACTCCGACTTGCGCAACGTATGGTTGAAGTTAGAGTGTGCACATTCTCTACGTACGGCTTAAACCAAATAAAACACACGTGGAGAGAAGAGAGAAAACTCTACACCTGCGACTGAATTGCTTCGAAACTCAGGCACGACTGACAACCTCTGTTACCGATGGTCGCCCTTTTATAACTGCGGTCGACCCGTGAGAAGAAGTGGGGACCAGTGTTGGGGAGCGTGGCAAGTATAAAAGGGTAGCACCCAACGAGCGCATTATTGTCTGACGCGTCCAGAAATCCACTCGTAGTCGTAGCTCTGATGTGTGGAAATGGATTGTAGTTGTATTTAGAAATTATTTTTTTTTTTATTTATATACTAAATATAGGCATAGAACATGTTTTGAAAATATTTGTCGCACTAAGATAGAACTATACATTTTAGGAAAAAAGTTGTTCTGAAAGATGATTTTTAGAATTTTTAAAGTCGGTAATTGTGCGTGCAAACTTCTTCCACAACAAATCACAGTAAATGAAATGCATATAAACACATAATCATTCGTTGGAATAATATTAGCGTAATGACATCTTACAAACTTAGAAGGCGAAAATAATGATCGAAGTTAGAAACGTTGACTAAAGTTTCCCAGTCAACGCTTGCAATACCTACATATATTTTTCGCGCAGTTGGCGCATAATTTTACATTGATTGACTGAATGACGTTGTCCAATTATTCTATTATCTAGGAGTTCTAAGTTGAAGTGGTCCAGTAGCGACTTATTAGTTATTATTGACTCACAAATAACCGCCAAATATTATTTTATCATGGCAAATAAATTATAGTAATTTTTCACATACAAAGTTTAAACCAATGTCACATTTAAAAGCAAAATAATACAATTTTTCAAATCATAAGTTTTTCCCTAAAATGCATATATCCTGAGATATGTAGGAGTCTATTAGTTGATAATTTGGCAAATACATGAAAAGTTTGAAGTGTTGTTAAATCGATAATCACAAATCGCCATGAAATGCTTTAGTTCAAAGAAATAAAACGCAGATATGTTATATTCGTCATGTGCTTCTACTCTTCTTATGCTAATATATGCATATTTTGAAAAATAAAAACAAATATTCATCCCCGACCATCAAGACATTACATAATTGAATTGACAGTTAGAATGGCATACATTTTGATAGTCAAGGACAAAATTTAGAATTCTATGTTGTCTATTTTGTCGAAATGAATAACAACCAATGACTGGATTTGCTACCGGTCAGCACCATTTGTTATACCTAATAAGAGTTATGACAATCACTAATTTTCACTGAAGTTGAACCCATGTTTTGAGAAAAGCACTTCACCACCATGTCGTTCAATTTACGTTGTGAAATCTATTTATATCACAAAAAACGTAACAGTACAGAGCTTTACCCTCCGCTGCCGTTAGTTTTATATACAGCATTCCGCGAATTGAGCAAATCCACATCCACCTGCACATCCCCTTTGTAAGCATCCACAACGAACGGCCTTTGTATGTCCCTCCGGATAACATCCGTTCCTGTCGTAATATCTCGCTTGACATTTCTGTGAGTGATGCTATTCTGTGTTGTGCATAGATTGATTCGCCTACTAGAATCCGGAATGCTGTAGCTTTTACGCATATTGGACGATTTCAAATATAAGATTTCCGCCACGCGATCTGGATCTAAACCGAGCATAAGTAGAACTTTACGTGAGTTCTT
The DNA here is from genome assembly GCF_025399875.1 of Dalotia coriaria. NCBI lineage: Eukaryota > Metazoa > Arthropoda > Insecta > Coleoptera > Staphylinidae > Dalotia > Dalotia coriaria. The sequence continues at coordinate 11,638,673 of NW_027045445.1, forward strand.
CAGGACGTACTCCTGCATAGCGTCCACGGCAGCCTGGTCGGTTTGTGTTTCCTGATGGCAAGTGGGTATCAGACAAGGCATGTGCGAATGATGTGTGCCGGAATTAGGATCCTCCCAATAAAACACTTCCGGCGGCTGGGATGTACTCCGCGCTAGCGTGCCCGTATTATAACCAACGCGCGGAATGTTGGGGATTGAATGAACTGAATACTGAGATTGTGACACTCCAGGCGCTGCCATTTCTTGTAGTGCTTGGATAGCATTTCGCACCTAACGGAATCAGAAATAATTGAATATGCAATTAATACTCTCAAGGGACTTACATCGATACTGAGCGTCGCAACGTCATGATGTAAACTGCTAATTTGTGAGTCCAGTCGATCAGTGCTGTTGGGTAAAGGAGCGGTTTCAACATCAGCGGCTGGTTGGCTTTCCGAGGCGTTATTAATCTCCTCCAGGGAGCTGGTACGTTTAAACTGGGTGACGCTGCGCTGCCGATCAACGCGTTCACGCAAAAGCGCCAAATTAGTGGTTGCTATGCCTCCCAACCGGGGACGAGCACAAACCGAATTTTCGTGAAACTCCTGCAGCCTAAGCATGCAATTAAATTTTAATATACGACAACAACAACACGGAAAGAATAAATCTCAACTCTCAACTAATTCACTTACTTCAAATTGAATTTAGCGTGCCGAGGACTGTTGGTGATGGCATGCATGGGTGATCTGTTTGGAGAAAGCGGCGTCGTTTCACCTTCCTGCGCGTTTTCATCATCTTCACTTATCGAGGGCAGCGTTAAAGATGGCATACCATTTGCATCTGATTCCTGCTATAATTTGAAAACATTTAGTTTTATTTTATTCTCCACATTTGAATAGAAAGGTAGTTTGAAAACTAGAGGATGATTATTGGGTTCCAGGTTAAAGGAATTATTTATTATTTGGTTTGCCAAAACAAACACCACAGTGTACATTTGTTTTACCTCAGCTTCGTATCCCTCGCGTACGTTAAAGGTCAAGTCGTGCTGAATGTCGTTAGCAAACTGCTGTTGAAATTCCGGATATAAACGTAGCACGTCGAGAAGACCATGAATGTGAATACACTTTAGGTCGCAGTACGTTAACGCGCGCACTTCACTCGACGACTTGATGATAACGTCATTGTTGCCACCTGTGCCTCCACCGCTCGATGGCCCATTAGACGTGTACTGCAGATGAAAGTTGATGTCGCTCCCGACTAAATCGCCTTTTCCTATTTCCCAAAACATGACCGCAATAGTTTTATGTACACTATAAACATGCGTTAAGCGACTGTCATGAAGTGTTAACCACAGTATGAGAAATGAACACAAGTGATACGCTTACCCAGAATTGCAACCACCATATCATTCTGGACAACTTCCATGGAACCGTTGCAGATGTAATAGATGGAGGAGAGTGCATCACCACGATGTATGAGATATTCCCCTGGGGCACAGAAATTCGCTCGGATGTGCAGCGAGAGTAGCTTGAGACATCCTTGCGACGCTGCTTCGAAGATTGGCAGGTTGAGAATCTCACGGTGTAGGTGCATGGAGACGTCGCCGCGTAACTCCTCGGGAAACTCTTTTAATGTCTACAATAACAACACTGAATGCTCAGAACACAAGCAAGCGTTTGACACTCTCAACGTATACGCCTTTCAACAACGGAGATAATGGGCGGCAAGCATCTGCGTATCAAATGCACTTGCGTTGCAAACATTCAACAACATCTACGAGAAAGGGTAGGTACATAAAGGATGGATTAGAGCGGGAAAATGTGGCATGCTCACAATACAAATGTAGCACATTGTTAGAGATTGTTGAGTACATGTAAAAACATCAAGTACAACAAATATTGCTTATTTGCAGTTTGTGACTGGCCTATTCACTGGAAGAAGTGACTGCTTTATTAGGGCGTTCAGAAAGAGAGACTTAAGGTGGACTAAAGCGGGTCGAGACCTTACCTCGTGAATGTCTATGCCGTGATTCAAGGACCACATAGTCTGAAAGTAATCCTGCATGCGGTGTTTCAGCTCTTTCGGTATCTGATGCAAAGTTAGAAAGTCCTTCAGATCTCTCCACTTTGTATGGTAGAGCGAGCGTCTCGAGTACATCCTCTGGATGATTGCTGTCACATTGCCGAAGACCACCGCGTGCATTAGAGCTGAAAACACAATCGCCGAGTTCATATGTAAGGTTTCCGCATCACAACAAATTTGATTTATTGCGTATTGAATTTTTATAGTAGCAATTTATACACAATGAATCTTCTGTCAAAATAGCTTGATATTTTAGTATAAGTCGTGTTATTTACCTCCAATTAGCATTATACAAATGCTGAAAACCTTCTCGCTGGTTGTATTGGCGCTTACGTTGCCAAAACCAACGCTCGTCAGACTCGAACATGTAAAATATAAAGCGGTAACATACGCGTCCGTATTCGAAATATTGCTTATTGGTATTTCTAATTTCTCTGCTAAATTATGAATCCAACCTGGAAACACATGAAAGAGAACACGATAGACAATTTAATTTACATAAGCGTGCATGGATTATTATTAACTGTCAATTTGTAAAATCCAAATGTTCAAACATGGTCTATGATTTATTCCTATTTTGATTAATTGAATTGCAATAATGCTTACCTAAATCCCAACGTTTATCATGTTTATTTTTCTCGTTGTCCGCAATCACGTACCAAATGCACGCCAACCAGTGCGCCACCAATGTGAAGAACAACATCAATAGAGTTAAAATCATTGCGCTGTACTGAAAATATCTATCCATCTTTTGTAATAACCTAGCTAAGCGTAATAATCGTGTTAATTTAATTAAGTGGATGTGGTTGTTGTTCTGCGTCTGCGGATCAATACAATATTTATATTTACAAAATGGGTTTTAATCTTTTTAAAAGTTAAAATAACAACGTTTTAAAACGTACCAGTCCTCCATAAATCGGATACAGGAAATCAAACGGCAGCGCAGCTAGCACATCGACAATAAACCACGTGCGGAGATAGTTTAACGATATCGTTTTCCAATGTGAAACCACCTCACCCTTGCGATTCACGTATGTTGTGCGGAAGTTGAGAATGATATCTGAAACAATTAGAGCATTTATCGGATTGCAATTGTAAGCATCATATTATCTACGTTTAATCACCAATTAACTAGATGGTAGCTATCAAAAATAACGCAACCAATTAATTTGTTTATTCCGCAAAGCGTTTACAACCCAATTTCAATCAACGATGATTATTTGAGGCAACAGTAATTATTCTATAAGATATGAAAAACAAGCTTTCAGCTCATTATTATTACTTATAAGTACATTTCTCTTCTCTCTCTTCTCTTCTTCTCTTTTGCTGAGGTTTTTTGTTCTTTTGATTTATAAAAAAGCACGATACTTGTACCACAGTAGGGAAAACCCGCAGGCATATTATTCATTCACAGCAGGTACATCGAAACTCCAGCAACCGATATTTCCCCAAATGATTGACAATCAAGACGACGTTGAGCGAAAACAGAAACACGTGCCTGCCCTCTGCAAAGGCAATCTGTATACGAGTATACGACATCAAAAGCTCAAACTCGTGTTGAATTACGCCATCGCAAAAGTGAAACACAAGGCGCCAATCAAATAGTCTCCATTAAACAAATCACCTCTAGAGAGTTCCACTTAACATTATTTTTGAAAGTTTATAACTAAGGTTATGTTGTAACCTCCAACATAAATATATACAGGTATCACAACTTCCGCCCTAGTTTGGTGTTTGACATATTTACTGAGAGTATCCGGTCAGGTTCCGGTGACGTGTGCAATGGGTATTTGTAAATAATGGTTGGAAATACGCGGGGTTATCCGGTGTGTGAACGTGAAATAGTAAATATTTGCTCGTTTACTCACCCATGAAGAAAAGCGTCTCCACAGCGACGTCGATCGGAACGTAGGATCTCTCGCCACCAAAGCTGGCGTTGTAGGGCACCACAACGGCGACGTAGAACGTTGCGATCAGAATCAGCCAATCCCAACAACTCTTGAACATACCGTAGTGCGAAATGATTAAGCGACTCTTCTTAATTGCTGCCGTTTTGTATTCTGGTAAAGGAGCTGGTGTGGAACTGAGCAAATTCTGCTAACACAGATAATTATGATTATTTAAGCATAATTTCACTTTTGTACCTGTGAGTAAACTCACATTATTCAATTTGAGTTTGGTTTTAATCTTGTCCTGTTTATAATGACCGGAGAGCTGGTATAGAACGGCGCGACTCCGTCGTCGGCCGTAATTCGCCGGCGGTGCTTCAGGGTCAACATTGCCGTTGGCGTCTGCAAGGAGGCAAGAGTCAGCACTTCGGAACCGAGCCCCGAGTACCGCCGCTGCATAACAACACAGTCTCACTACAGCGCTCTCGCCACACTTAGAAATAGTTTCTTTTGTGTTCAAATGCACTTAAAACAATTACTAAGACCGCAATATATCCGCAAAGGTGATTCTGGAAACAATCTCCGAAAGTATTTGATACTGTTTTTGGGCGGATATTTTGCTGTCTTATGTCTTGGAAAGACTTACCCGTCTATATACAAGAGTCAACAATTGCCTAACAAACCACGGGGGGCACATATATAGGTAGGTATACTCCATACAACGAAAGCCAAAATACAGATTAAACTCGTTCAGTTAGTGAAACACATACTTAAGCTAGTACAAGTATAAATACCGAACTAAAAAAAACTTTCTACAACGAATATAAACATTGATCTTAGTTTTTACTACTGGATAGTATATCGCACAGTAAATATACAATATTTTCATAATTGTGAATTATGAAGCAGTTGATTTTTTCACCCAACTGTAGTAAATTAACCAAAAGAGCTAAATTTCAACAAGAGTGTGAAAAAATAATGTGTAATCTTCTTGGACTGAATAATCCTGTAAAAACATTTATTCCAAGCAACCAGTAAACAATCAGTGCAACTCAATTATGTTTCCATATCTGCCACACACAAAATAACAGTTCTGCCATATTTTGTGGACACAGACACGCGGATTTAACAACACAAGAAACAGTAGGTGATTTATGTACAGCGACAGCGACAACGAAAAAGGTCACAAGACGCACGCACAACACATTTTATGCGGGCTTATGTTTTTACGACTCACCGCTGTCATAGAGTTCACTGTCGGACATCGACGCCATCTTAGTATTGGTAATGTCCTTATGCGATGCGAGAAATAACACCACCTCACGCTTTTCGTTTTTGATGGGGACAATATCCAACAGGCACCAAAACGGCGTTCCTGTGAAGGAAGCAATTAAATTTCACAAAGTTACACAATTGAAATTTCTTCTGTAATGTTTCAAAATTGCTTTAAAATCATTTTAAAAACCCCGATCATATGGATTCATCTTTCCGCACCACGTCGACTCAAAACGCGGCGAGATAAGATCCCGACCGGTTTGCTTGGTTGGATTGGTTGATTCGACCCGATCCAATATATTTCCAGATCCGAGCGAAGCTCCGCGCTAAATGGAAACGCAAGTCTCTGATATGTCCACACGGCAGAACATCTTATTTCAACCGGTCGACGGGACCGGGACTAGCATCTTTTCATTCGAGTGCCTAAAAGCATCAATTCGTTGCCAGTAGCCGGAAATATTTTTCTATAGGTTCCGGTCGAATTGCAGGCTAGGCTCGTAGACCTTCCACTCAAAACGTACTCAAAACCCATCAATCGATCGTTTATCAGCACTTACATACGTGCGTTGCGTACTAAGCTGATATATAACCTCAACATAGTGCAATTGAGCTTGTATGTTGATCGGGAACTAGTTGTATGTTGTTTTGGAACAATACAAAATATTTTAAGCCATTAAGCCGTTACCACAAATAATGCAAAAGCTTAAAAAGCTTTTCCGTGAAACTCTTGAGCATTTTGTTTGGTTTATGCTTTTGTTCTATTTTATACCCGCTAAAGCAAATGTTTTGCTTTAATATTATTGGAGGTCGCTATTTGCACTCTAAAATATTACTTATGCAACCTAAAAAACTCCACAGAAAGATGGCTGACGATGTTTGGTCAGCTAACAGTATTGCTTTTTGTTTTTGCGCCGTCCCAATACGATTGTGTCATTGTGCCATTGTGCCAGTGGTCAAGTCTCCTTTGTACGTTCACAATGCGCTGAATAACTCACCATCTTTTTTGTAAAAAATCACTTCTAGTTTCAGCTCGTTCTTGGACTCGAGGGCCTTGTCGATTTGCCCTTTGTGCTCGTCAGTTGTTTCCGGACCGTGAAGGAACTTGCAGGCGCAGCCCTTCTGCATGATTTGCGCCCGCGTATACCCGGTAAGTTCACAGAAGCCATCAGAACAATAGACGATCGGATAAATGGTCGACACTTGTGCGTTTCCCAATACAAAGTTGCTGTCTGCAATTCAAAAAAGCGACAGTTATACACATATAAAATGAATATATTGCTTCTTGTTAAGCACTCTATGTTTGTTTACAGTTTCGTTAATTTGCAATTTGGGTATTTTGGAAAACGTACGTGTATAAATATACACATCTCACGTCTGATCAAGGTCAAGGCACGTTACCAACGATTTTTCCAATTCCGATTTTCAATTCTCACGCGCTAAATTTAAATACGATATACGCGTAACGTCTTCGCCGGTGCTCAATTCTTGTTTTACGTTTTGGATTGACATACAGAGATTGGCGCTTTTCAGAATTTGGCGTTTGTATATGCACTAGCAATTTACGGATTGTATATGTTCACGTTCACCTTAAAATTCATACACAAAGTGCAAAAGTCAGAGCAAATACCGCAAAATTGATTTTCTCGATTCCATCAAACATTGAACAACGAAAACTGAAATTGCACAATACGATGTTTTACCGTTGACTGGGTTTGCTTTGTTGACTTTGTATGTATTGTCGTTGGTTTAGGCAAGTGCGTACGTACACTTTGATTTTGTATTCCGTGTCATCACCAACACCAATCAATTGAATTGAATATCAAAGGGTCTAAACTTGATGGAATTTTTTCCCAACAACATTTCTAGATATTTTTGTGTTTTCCTCGATTGTTATGATTTAATCACGCGAGATTAATAGAATTTAAATTAGTAAATTGAAAATTCAATATTCGTGTAGGTATATTGCATTTTGCCAAAAGTGTTGGATGCGTTTGGCGAATTGAAGTGCATGATCCACTTTAATTAATTAAACTAAGTGCGCTGTATTGATAAAACAGTTAAAACTCATGTGTAACTGAAAACATCAAAGTTCAAGTTTAATTTACCGTTATATTCGAATTTCACTCATAATATAGCCTTAGAAATGATCTTTTTCGGGCGATTTCAACTGTGACCTTTTAAACTGACCATTGTAGTCAATTTGTGGCCAGAATTCGGAAAGAACAGAAGCAATAAAAGCCGAGTCACCAAAACCTTTAAAATACTAAAGTGCTTTTAGCATATTGCCATTCGAAATATACCACCGAATGAATCTATAAGTACATTTAGAATTCGTCGAAGCACCGTATTTGATTTTGAAGTGGCGCGACGCTTGAATGCAGAAATCGATGAACAAACAAAAGTGATGAAACCAAGAGTAGCACTGTGGTAGAATCTTAGAAATGAAATGAATCAAAGGCTTCAAACATTTGCGTCTTTTTTTGCAAGTTATTTATAAGAATTTAAAAGACGTTCAATGAAATCTGTCACATGAGATATAAATATTCTATCTGCATGCGTAGGTAAACATATAAATCATGATAAGAAAACTCGATTCTAACAGACGTGAAAACTCTACGCGTATAAGTATTACACCTTGGAAGAAACTCACCACCACTTCAACATGTCGGGCGTGAAATTCCATCCAATTCATTCTATTTCCTCCAAATCCACGCGCAAATTTTACATTTCTGCATGACATCCTTTGTGCCGCACACTGTCATGAGTTGCTCTAGTTTTATCCCCGTATTCTTTTCTGCTCGTCCGTATATACCTATTTTGCATCCCGCGACGCGCACGCTGATCTCGAGTCATCTTATTACGTGCACACGGAATCACAATGCAACGAATTTCGCACAAAAAGTCACGAACGAATTTAGCTCGGGCATTTGTCAGCGTCTTGCGTCCTTCGTTCCATTTTACATACATATTTCTAGATATTTTCCATCAGCCCGCAGTTTTCAATGACTCGGCGATGCTTGTCTCATTTTTCCAAGGCGAATGCTTACGACGCACAACAACGTCGAAGGGAGACAGATTGCGATTACACGAGAGTGTAGAACGGAATGCGGGCTGGAATAAATCAAAGTTTTTTGCTACGAGGACGCAGCGTGCTTTTGCGCTTTTAATGAGTTTTCAAATAAAAATATTTGGAGTTGGAGTAATAAGGATTAATGCGAGAAGTTCGCGCGGTGGAATTCCGCCTGATCATTAAAAATTATACTTCAGTTGTGATGATTTTCTGCTTCATTTTTCCGCTTGCAAATTAGTTTTTGTCATGAATTATTGAATTAATGCATTCATCACGAAAATATTTCCCGTTTTTTGTATTAAATATTGTGTCAGAGTAAAGTTTTTCTAAAAATTATATCAGTTAAGTGCGTAGCGCGCTCTGGTTTATCAAAAATTCATACACGAAATGACATTTATTCCCTTAGCAACGCCATTCCGCGTTATCGTTTCCTGTATGCTTTAGTTCCTCGAAAAGTTTCTTTAGTTACGTGGTGCGAAGAAAACAGTAAATTTCACGTCCGCAGAAAAACGTCAAACTCCTTTTACTGGATAAATAATTTATTAATCTAGTTCTATAAATTTCTTCTTGGTTTCTTTCCAGACCAAGAAAACAATACAAACACAAACAAAACCAAGATGCGGGAAATACTTTGTTGGAGATTTAGTTGTTTTAATAGAAATAGTCTAAAAAGTATTTCGATTCTGAATACTTTCAAACTTGTTACACTGGCTGAGCTAAAATAAACTTTCGCACATTTACATTATAGTTAAATATAACTCAGCGAGTAAAATGATAAAGTTTATAGTTATTACAACAAGAAACCTGCATGTTATCCGTACCTGTTGAACATGACAACCGGCGTACAATCCTCACCGGAAAACTCACGTTTTATCTTCAGCATAACTTCAGTCTGCAACCGCAGAGAATTCGTATCGTCCGACACATTCGTAATTTCCGCATGCAGAATCCGTTAGAATTAATGTATCTCGTCGAGGAAAGATTAAAACTAACTTGGCTATTAGACTCGCGAGTGGATTTGCCGGCATTGCCCGACGTTGCTCGCCATTTGCCGGTCGATAATGTAACCAAGTCAGCGCGTACGAAATGAGAGAATCAACTCGACTCGACTGTATTTGTGTGTATTGTGGGCTTAGGACAAATATGACCGGAAAATCTGGCTGTATTGTACATTAAACCTGATTTATACTGTTCAAAGCAAATATCATATTTCAGATTATTAAAAATATTTATTTTCTAAAACACTATGAAAATAATATATTATTAAAATGTGGATTAGATAATAGTATTAATTATTAAACTAATATTATGATTAGTTGGTGTAATTAAGGCGGTGGCAGCGGGTAAAATTAACACTGACTGAGAACTATAGTACATCGTTAACCTATAACCGGAAGGCAATTATTATCCAGATTCACGCTGCATATACTGTACTAAATATTATGCTGCGTAATGTATTTAGATTTTAGATTCAAATAGGAACATCCTCATTTCAAAACCTGACATTAAATTATTTCATTCTGAAACTTTTAAAACTAATTTCCGTTTTGCTGTGTTTAATCGAATGTCACTGCCAGAACTATTTCGGATATGTTACTTCAGGCATTTTAGAAATGGCAAATTTATAAATAAAATTTTCTTCATTCAATATCTTCCAATATTCTGCATGTGTCACGCTTTCAAGAGTACTCGTATATATCGACTTTAGTTTGTATCGTCACGTGATAGTAATTTTTTTCTATCGTAACATATGGTATCAAGCCGCATACTCGAGGTCATGAGCAAAATTGGAAAAACTTTCATAGCAGACTGCTACAGTTGCTTCAGCACGTTTTTTCCTACTTTTCCAGAATTGTAGAATTGTGTGAAGATAGAATATCTTGAAATTTCTGCGTAGGCTACGCTAGCGGAAAGCTTTTTCATGGATTTTTACTTAAGTAGTATTTATTGGAAAGATCCTATGAATAGTTAAATAGGAATGTTTTTTATTCTTTTTATGTAATCAATGATTTTTCTGCATAAATAAGGTACTATTGTTGTGGTTTCACATATTTTTTGATATTGATGTATTTTATGGCACACGTTGATAATAAAAACACGTCGAACTCTTCTTCATTAATTTCGGCGTGAGTGAAATAAATGGGGTAACGCATTCGACCGAAAATCGTTATTGTTTATATGCTTTTTTGCGGATTAACTTTGTGATAATATGTGATAATACGCGTTAAAGCCTGAATATATTAATATTAATAATCAGCGGTGCGCGTGACGTAAATAAAATTATATTTATTAAAAACATCGATTAGTTACGCGCTTTGTGTTCAAACCGATAACAAATTGTTATTGTAAATTTAATTAAACTTTAATTAACTTTATTCAATAAAAGTCCAACTATTGAACTATTTTTCTGCAATTTTTGTTCAATTTGCGCACATAGTGCATCAATCTGTAAGCTTTCAAGCTGACATTCATGAGATTGAATTTAGAATACTTAGAAATACGTCTATTCATCAGAGTAGCTTTCAATGCATCAATCATTGATTATTTTTTATTTTTGGGGCTGAAAATAGACTTCTACGATGTTTTTGCAGCGTTTTCATTATATTGATCTTTATTCATTGTTGTATGATAATTTCCGGTTCTTTGTTTCACTTCAACGATATTTCTTGGAAATGGGAAACGTCTCCGGTATTTCCTGGTTCAGAGGTTTTGTTCAAGTGCTCGCCAGGTCTCGGAAGCCTGTTGATTATCCCAAGAGTAAATCTTGTTAATTCGGAAGTTCAGCAAATTGAATTGTGTGTTACATTAACAGCCACAGGTTTCCAAAAAATGCATTATTTATATGTCTAGGGAATAATTATTGTGTATTATAAGTTTGAGTGTTAGAAACTTTAAAAAATATTCTTTAACATCTTGAATACGATGTAACACTCCCTTTTTTTAAGAACGCGATCGTTATAAAGATTCCCTTTCTTTGTCCAACATCCCCCTTGGTGAATTCCTTCTTCTTTTAAATTTCCTCGAGGTTCAGCAAAGTAATAACGTTTTCGCTGCTGTTTTCCACACCGTCAACGCACTCGTCTATTCTTCTCCCAACAGCGCTGTATAATTCCAACCCGAATATTATGGACACACATCTCGCAAATCTCTTTATTCTCTGTGACGTTCAATGATAATAAAAATACGTGAGCACAGCCGCAGTTACATCGATCGCGTTTTTTAAATTGTCTGCTGATTTACAACGCTTGATAAATAAAGACATGTAAAAAAACATTTAAATACTTTTATTGCTTTAGGTTTCAATCAATCTCCGAATATTCGTCGAAATTTTGGTTTGAATTGAGTCTAAAGAAAAACATTGAACTAAAAAGTAAAGTAAACTTACGTGTGCCATCGAATCGCGTTGCAATTGTGTCCAAAAACGTGTTCTGCGGAGCAAGCAGACCTTTTCTCGCCGGCATCGTGAATCCACACAATCAGTCTGCAAGCATAAAAAAGTTCACTAAATTACAAACTCCTATAACCAACGAATAAAGTCAGTGAGAAAAAAACTATAAAGCTGCAATAATATACTGCAGGAAAATACTTGAAACATGGAAAATAAAATTTTGTGAATAAATTAAATTAAACTCACGGGCAAAGCTTTTCACATTCCGGACAATAAAAGCATTAAACAAAACGAAATGAAACTCTATAATCCTCGCATCAGTATTTATTGAATTGAATTAAAATTCGTAAAACAAACTAAAAAAAATACAATTGAGCAGGACAAACGACCGAAGAGACGAGAATAAAAAAGTTACATTATTCGTACAGACTATAAAATGTTTGTAGCTATGAAAAATGCAAAATGTGTGTGTAAATTTTATAAAACTGTTTAGAACTTTTCATATTGCGGCGAGACAAGTCATTTTTCCTTTTATTGCTAAAACAGGAGCTGCCAGAGACAATTTCACTGAAAACTCGAGGGAATTTAAAGGGAAACTGTCTAAAACACATAAAAATTATCACAAAGGTGATCAGTACGCTATGAAAAACTTAAATTGTAGTAATCTGCACATGATTAAACTTATAAACTTTTACTTCACTGCTATGGATAAAATAATGTGACTCTACAGCCATTGAAGTAAATATTTTTCAACTAAAAGCATATTTAGATATAAGATATATTTTTGAGTGATACTTATATTAATAACGTACAACAATAGACGTCATTATCATAGTTTTATATTTCACTCAACCTCATTTTAAAGTATGTTCTCGAAAAATAGGCTAGACGGATGGCGCTTCTATTCATCTGTATTTTGTAAAAGAATAGGTCAAGTAGTTGCAAATTCTCTATCAGCCAGCGTGAGGTAGTTAGTACCTAATGTAATTTGCGAATAACACAATTTATAGCACTGCAACATTGCATTACATGGCTACAAACATAACAAGTAATATTCCAGTAATAATGTAATGTAAATGTTACACATGCATATAAATGATAGAATGTGAAATAACAAGTGAAACACAGGACGAGGAGACAAATAAGAAAATATACAATGCGGGTTAAATGTATATTTGATTCAGACGATGAGAGGCGTTAGCAACCGAGCTGGCATTTAATTTATTTTCCTCCTTTCCAAATGACTGATGTTAAAGTTTTACGATTTGAATCCTTAAAGTTAGAATATTGCGTAATATGTGCCTTTCTTTGCAAATAATCATAATTTGGAAAGAATTTAATCTTAATTAAGTAAATATTGTTTAAGTCACAACATACGTGCCTGTGTTTGAAAGCTTGCAAACGAAACAACAATAGCACCAAAACAATGCCCCCTGTTTTGTGCTATTAATAGAAGACAAAATTATGCTCGTTTATCAAAATCGACATGTCTGCGTGGTGCGTAGTATAATAGAGTCGTTGTATCCAATGATGCGTGCACCGGACATTCCTCACCTGATCAGACACATGGAACGCAGGTTTCCTGTATCGAATAGTTTCTAGTTTACAGAATATTTGGTATACACACCTACATACGTACTAGATGCATTGAACTGATACACATCCAATATATTTTACAAAATACAAATTTAATTAAAACAAGTTTACCAATCAAATAAAAAGTGACTGTTCAAATAACTAGTTGAACGTAGTTCTTTTGATAAATGTTGAAATTCTGCATGGGAAATGCAATTCAACTATTGATCCGCTAAGCTTTCATGTCGGCAGAGGTTTTTTATGTAAAAAAAAAACTGAACCTGCGAATTGCATTAAGTAAATTAAATTACTGTAATTATAACGTCTCGGAACTTAAATGCTCAGTGATGTACTTGTGAAGGCGCCGGGATTATACAGATACAAAAGTTATAATGACTTAAATAACTTAAATAGAAACTTATTTTATTTATTTTTTAATGTTTTTGTATATTATAACTTTATGAAAATAAATTCTACAATTAACATTGTAGAGATATAAAAATGTTGACTATCAGAGTGGAATTTCACCCACGCAGAAAACTATTTCAACAATTCTTCGACTCACGCGTGTCACATAAATAAATGCTACTGGATAGATAAATGGTAAAAAATTGAATCAATATCTTTAAAAAAATATCAATTTTCTTGGTATTTCATCTGATCCCATCAAACCTGCACTAACCCTAATAAAATTGAAACCCTTATTCCTAAACAAGCAAAAAAGAAATACTCTACATCTAAATTTTTTGCTATATTTTTTAAATGTAAAAAAAGTTTGTTTACACCTTTAATCTCCGTGGAGCGTGCACTAGAGAAATTTCTAACATAAAGTTCGTAGAGAATATAGACAAACCATCGACGATACATTTTCAAGCTTGTTGAGTTCCACAAGAAGCATTCCGAAAGCAATATAATACCTAAGGTAAGAGAAGTCTGAGACTCTTGGGGAACGTCGACTTCTCTTGCAAAAGTTTCGCCTCAAGGAGTCGAGCGACTATGTCTAAGCGACTGAAAATGTTTCTTGTTTGACGACAAAGATTAGCGAATTTCTCGAAAGAAGATAATGTGTATGCCGAATTATTAATACTTATTGAAATTTAACAATTAAAATTCATTGAGTCATTAAGTTGCGTTCCGGAAATTGACTAAAGCAATGAATTTTCGGAAATGTTGTTACTAATTTTAAATTAATTAGATATTTTAAGAAATAGTTATAAATATCTTGTAAGTTGTTGGCTAGACGATGGAATTATGAGTAAAAACGTAAAATATTAAGTGCCTGCGTCATAACACTTGATGAATGATGTTTAACATCTATGATGATCGCAATACATACTAAATTAAAAAAAGAAAACAATCTATACTTAAGTATTTCCAAGAATTTTGCATTATAAAAATAAGTTTTATTGCGTTCAGCGATTTAAGAAATACAAATTGTCGGTGGATTTATTCGACAATATTTATCCCCGGAAAAAAACTTTATTGAAATTTACAAATATGAATCATGAAAGACATAACTTTTTATGGCCCACGGTTTTTACTTTTAAAGGTAAAAAATGGCAAGGTCATAAATCATGGCTTACATCCCGTTTCCTTTGCATCTTACGTGGGGGTTCTTTTAATTCCGCTTGCTACACTGTCCTTAGACAGTATTTTTGCATCATGCCTGTAGGTTTAAACCCATTGGTATTAAAAATGATAAATTGTCTTTTCATACACTTTACAGACACTTTTCTTCATAGTCATTCAAAGTGTATTATCGTACAATATTCAAGATTTCAGTAGACAAGCGAAAAAAACCGCACAAAATTTAGTACAAAATTAATATATACGAGTCAGTGTAATTCCTTAGCTTAGTTTTAAATTTTGTAATGAGAATGAATTATGCAAAGATCAAATACTGCTTTGAATACTGCTTTCATTTTGTTTTCATAATAGCCTTGCAGGCATGCACATTTCCTTCCAATTGAACAGTCTATGCAAATGATGGACATATCCCATCAATATTATTGTTTTTACAAAAGCCCGCTTAATCTTCATCTATACTTTTTCGTTCCTTGAAATATAAGTAAAACTAAACGAAAAGAAAACTCAAAGCAAACTACGTTTACCACATGAGTCAAAAAACGATAAGGGTAATGTAAAAAGTTGAGAGTTCTCTCGAGGTGCGGGCTCGTCCAAACAGTCTACTCGTACCTCTGCTGCTTTTGTGAAAAAGAAGATCAAACAAGCTTTCGTATTGAAAACCAAGCACGCAAAAGCAACCAGCCATCTCAACCCCTGCACGCCCTAAACAACGCACCCTGAATACTTGAAATGCTGCTTAGGAATGGAGCAGCGGTGAGTGTTTCGATTTAGGAAGGATTACACTACACTGCACAGAATCATTGATTGCGCAATATAGAATGATGGATTAGCGCTGGGAGACGCGCGAATAGGAGGAAAAAGCGATTTCCGGATGGCGAGGAGCGCTATGAAATATTAAGGGCTCAATGATGTGTAACAGTGTTACGGTAGCGATTGTTAAAACTTGGCAGACAGCTAGAATCGCACGGATCAAATTAACTTTGAAAACTCATAGAAACTGCGCTTTGCACTGTGCGAGTTTTTTGTTCTACACACTCTGTGCTCTATTCTTTTCGTTTATTTATTTAGCATCTATATGATTGTAGACATAACAATTTTATTATATAAACGTTCCGACGTGTGTTTTCAATGTAATTAATTGTTGATTCAAGACTTAATATTGTTATTTCAGCTTTTTCTCTCATTCTTGGAATGAAAATAATGGCATGGAAAGTTTTTCTCGATAATAGTGTGTAAAAGCCCACTTTACAAGTTTTGGAAATACGCGATATTTTCCATATCTGCAGATAAATTAACGGTGATAATTTACCATTACAGAACAATGTCAATCGCGTGAAAGTCATGGTACAATAATAATTTACAATGTGATATCTTATCGCAGTTTGTCAAGCACGTGTAAATAACAAATGTTGCAACATTAATCAGTTTAATAATAATGCAGACCCAAAATGACTGTAAATAGTTTATACATTTTTATGATTGCAACATTGTTATACAATGAAAGGATTGAGAAATTAGGTTATGGCTGATGTTACGTAGGTAGGCAACCAACCCTACTCGGCAAACGTATAATTAGTACCTGTAGCTGTTCTGAGTTGAGAAAAAATTGTTGTCGTGTGAACAGGAATAAAATTTCCTCCGTACAACTTTAACCCAAGCGCAACAGGTCTTGATTATTTCCGACGATAAGAACTAATACTTACTCTCTCGATAACGTAGTATTATTACAGCTGTAGATTGCTGTCGCGATCACTGACTACGTGCCGTTGTGCTCGTCTCTTGTTGTTCCGTTTTTTTCTTTTCTTCTACTTTCCGTCGCCTGTAGAAAACATCTAGAAGCTCGCAGCGACGCGCAACACGTAGCGCACCAAGCGCAACAGCTATCCAAAACACTTTAGTACTCTGCGCTACTTAACCCAGCACAACTGGACTAAAATTTTGCGCGCACATTTGAAAACCTTTACTATTGCGTTAATTACCAACGAGCGATCGTTCGTATGTCCGATGTTTATTTGTTCAGCGCGGCACAAAAGTAAATTGCATCGATCGCGGCCGATTGCGACTCACAGTAAACGCGAACATTTCGCAAGTTTCGCGCTAGCTTATGCACACTCTCGGCTGGCGTCGCGACGCTTAGCGCGCGCGTGGTATTTACGTACGGGGCAACGGTGTCGTACGACGCACGCTCGACATGTAAGAGAAGTGAGAGAAGCTGGACGAGCCCGGGGATGTTCTGTGTTCTGCGGGAATCAACGCAAGCGCACAACGCGGCCGCGAGCCGCGCTCCCATTCCCGGATTCTCGCGGCATCGTAATCTCCCCTCGTTTCGTATTAATTACTCTCGGTCTCGCAAGCGCAGGTAATTTTCAAATTGAAAACGGCGAAAACGCTCTTTCGACGCTTTGCGTATGCTCCAACTTTGTCGGCTTACTCGTCACTTTCGCTGTTGAGCCCAGTATTGACATTAACGTTTGGACACACAAGGCCAATGTGCCAGACAACTGGGAAATCATCGCTTTTCATGTGATTATTTTTTTATTTAGTACCAGTCAGAGAGTAAATAAAAGTTCACCTAAAACAAAATCCAGGCCACAATTGTTAACATATTTGTATTTTGTGTATTTCAAATATTTTATTAGATTATTTAATATTTAGGTCCACGCAATTCACAAAGGAAAAGTTTATTTGTCGTTTGCTTTAACCATTTAAACGATACTTGTTTGTATACAAAGTTAAAATCATATACATCTACTTAAATTGTATTTGCGACTTTTGAACTCTCGGAGAGTATTATTCAACATTTCAAAATTAAATTAATGTAAAAGTTCCGTATCAAAATTTATCAAATCTGTATAAAACAAAATATATTTCGCGATACAATCCTTCAGGTCAGCTTAAAACATTCATTAATTAAAGTCTTCCGATAAAGTGATTGAACAATATAGTAACACATAAGATTAATGAGTTTTACAGCGATAGTTTGTTAGTTTTTGTTTTGTTTTTGTCGATTTGAACACAATCTGCAACACTTTTAAAAGAATTAACTTTATTTTACTTACACGATGAGGTGAAAAACCCTTTTATCACATAAATACACGCAAAAAATGAAACAATGCTTCGAACTTTAGACAATATAAGAAAAACAAACCATAGACAATCAACCGGTGAAGAAATTAGATCCGAAACGAAGAGTGGATGAGAAAGAGCGTAGCAGACAAAAGGATATTTAAGCGAGGTATGCCACACTGATGAAGAGAGGAATTTGAAAGAGCGAGCGTTGTTATAACGGGTTTAATCAAATAATTCCCGGGATTAGCAGAATAAGCTACGTCCGTTTAACGAGGACCTTAATTAATTCGTGTTACCGCTTCAAACTCCAAATTTAATATATATTTACTTTTTTTGTATTTCCGTAAAAGTTTTGTGGTTGCATCTAAATATTTCCAAAACAAAGTTTTGAGATTTAATGGAAAATTATTACTTTTAAGAGCACTTAACTATTGCAATTAATAAGTTCTGACTTCATTAATATTTGATTTGTTGGATGCGCATTAATTGAAATATCTTTCTGTTATTAATAAACTATTTTGAACTCATTGCAGGTGCTAATATTGAATCTGGACAGCGCGGAATAATTACTGCCACCATCGTGTGCTCTAAAGATTAATGAAATAGGTAGGTGTTTAATTGGTGATGCCATATATATTGATTTTGCCACCATCCGCCATGAGTACCAATTAGATTGCATACCCACGTCTCACGCAACGCATTCTGCATTTAGGTAAGTGTTTATTACACAATTACATCGGTTGCTTGGGAAGGGTTGCTTGATTCATTATAGAAAAAAAACTGGATAAGTCGTAGTTTTTAAATACTTCTAACGCAATTTTTCATAGTAATTATAATTTAATTATAAAGTTCAGCATTTCAAATTAAAAAATATTGAATATTCATATAAAAATATGTTAATTAATGCGAAAAATGTATGTCCGCTTTAACTCACGTAGTTTCGCAAAGCAGATTGTTTGTGTTCAACTTTGTGTTTACTGCAATTGTTTTTTAGTGTTAGTATCTGCACGCAGATACTCGTATGCGTGTGACCTCACGCGCTGCGTTTATCATACTTAAATATAACTCAATTGGGTGACCACAAATGACACTAAGATGCACTTATTTACTTAAAATCCAATGCAAACTTAACACACTAAACTTGTTGTTGTTTCTCGGTTAGCTGTTTGTTCGTATCAGTGAGCCGTGGTCGTGAGTACTTACATGCTACGTTAAAATACAATATGTTGCACTGTTGTAGTATATTAAGTATCAAATGGCTAAACGGGAGTTTTTGTCATGGGACTGATTAAGAGCGAGCGTAGCAAGCGTTTAATCTGTCGAGTGTTTAACAACGATTAGCCACGTGATGCTTACGCTACTTACACTGTATTTCCACGTTTAGGTTTTTGCATTTGAACTTTTGTATTTTAAATCTTCGAAATTCGCCCGAAATTCGGAAATGTAAGGTTATAAGGTTATAAATGCTTATGCTGCACCGTAGGCAAATGCGCAGGCGCAAGCTCCACCTCGTGACTAAAGTACTTTAGGTACGGCCTTGGTCGTCCAAGTTTAAAGTACCACTTTTTGTGTCTCAAGACCGTAACAAAATTGGCGCTTTGAAAGTGGAAGAAGAAAAAACATTAAAATTTATTAAAATAAAATTAATTTATTAATATCGTAAATACAGTTTAAAAAAATTTTTGATGCACAATTCTGCAAAGCTCACGCTAACGTAATATTTTGGTCAATCATGTCCATAATTAATCGGCTTGTTTTGCAAAACCCCCAAAAATAAACGCAGATCAATGTACGCGTTACTAATTTAATACTGCGGTAATGAACCGACGAAAATGTGTTTGACTTTAACTACAAATTTGTTTATAACCATTTACAACCATAAAAATACGAATTAGTCTTTTTATTACGGAAACGTTCGTTGTAGTATATAAAATATAAGTAGGAAACCACATTAAAGGTAATTTTTCTTTCAAGTTTAAATAAAATATTTTCCATAAAGAAGTGACGTAAGTTTGAAGAAGTTTATTAATATCACAGAATTAATTTACTGCAGACGTCATGTCATTTCAATTCGTATACCTCGGTTGAACTTTATGGAATCAATTTACAAACCTCGTCGCTGCGAATGTGTGCAAATGGTTGAGTGTTATATTAAGAAGTGAACAGAAAATAAAATACATCGCACTGTTATTAACGACGTCTTTGATGTAACGGAAAATTGTGTATTACTACAACACGTGTATTTTAATGAATCCTCTGAAAATCCTAACTTTATTTTAAGTGAATCAACTTTATTCAGTGTGATTGATCACAATGCGTCTACGTAACGATAATTGTTGGTTTCTCTGCGAGGTAATAGTTGACCTGTAACTTTTGTTATTTTAATCAAAGTAGTGGATAGTTCAAAAGCAGAGTTACTAATTTAAACCGGTTGTCGTACCGTATTTAAATTGACTTTTACCAAGCATCTTTTGATGAAGAAACTCGATCCACGTGGCGTTTGAGGCTCCTGGTTGGTTTAATTTGAAGGTAAGCACAGGGATGCATGTTGCGGCATGTGCTACCGTGACCCTTAACCTCATAGCCGCTCGATATCAAAGGGCACATGAACTCAGCACCTAAATATGTACCCACTTTCCGCACGTGCAAGAGCACATGCGTCAATATGCTTGCTGCCCGGACCGCCGGGAGACTAATCGTTTAAAAGTGCATAAATGCAAATATTATTCAAACGTAGTATTAGAGTCGATTGCATTTTATATGATTTATTAGCTGTAGAATGTTCAAATACAATTAAATGTCTACTTCAACCAATTGTTCCTTGGGACTTGGAGTATACAAATTCGATGCAATGTGTGTTTTAAAATATTCACCACCATATTCGTCATATTCTGCCCGCGATACGCAGTAACTTTCGAATAAATCACTATTAGCAAGCTTCCGTGCCCCTTGCCATGGTGATAGTATTGGATTTGGCATTAAATCAACAGCTGAATAGCTCTGAAATGGTCTTATCGGCGTTAAATCAGCTTGAATACGTTCCTTTAATCCCGGTAGTTGTGACAAACCACCCATTAGCACCACATTACCCGCTAAACGCAACTGTTCTTCAGGAGAAAATAATTTGAGCACATAACCCATCACTTCTGATAAACCCGCCTCTGACGAACCAATCATGTATGGTTTAAAAAGCAACTCTGGTGCGCGATATCGCTCAATACCGATATGTAGTTGATGAGCTTCGGCTGGAGCTAAATGATCGTGTTCCTCACCAGTATCATATGACTTTATTACCTCTTCCAATTCGAGAAGTTTTTCGTTTTCTGCATCGCTATCACTATCACCGCCTAAGGAAACAAATATAAAATTAATATCGAGTTTGTTTTAGGTTTAATAATTAAGTTTTACCATCTCGACTGATTGTTTTGTAAATGTCCCAATCTTCGTCGCGAATTCCAAAATCGTCATTTCCTTTTTCTTTCCTGGCAAGTTGCGAAATTATTCGCATGCGTTCTTGTCCAGCCGCCGTTCGACGTTTTGCCATGTCTTGTTTACGCTGTTTTCTCACTAGTTTTTTGTTCAATATTTCTTGTTTCTGCAATAACACAAAAAAGTAGTCACACCAATGTTTAACTATATTACTTTTAATGTTTACCATTCGCTTAGCGTTTTGAACGTACAATTGCAGCGCTTTCTCATTCTCAAACACAATTTTATTTAGCTTTAATTGTTTAGTTGGTGGTTCGTCGATTAATTCTTCGGCATTCGCCGCGAGAATTTTCTGTTTTGTCTTTTCAATTCGATTCCTTAACAGATTGATGTTCTTTTCTAGATCTTCTTGAGTCTCAATTCCGTTTTGACTCAATGCATACTCAAACTCTTCAATGTCATCATCGAGTTCTTGTATATCATACAATTTCTGTAATTTCTCTTCATCTTCTGCCAATTTTTCGTTTCTACGACGTGCGTTTATTTCAGATAGTCTCTTCGCAAGTTCTTTTTTCCTTTCTTTCTGTTGTTCAGCTGTAATATAAAAATATTTTCATTATATGTCACTACATAATTAAAAGCAAATTAACAAATACCTGTTAAACCAGCAGATGGTATGTGAGCATTATAAGGAAGCTGTATTTTCTTAATATTCTTCTCATAATATTCGACGTCATTCCATCGCATTAACTCCTCACGATAATTCGGTGCAATCAGACAAATACGGTGCAACAATTCTTCTGCTCGACTCAATGTTATCTGTGTTGCATGTGCTGGATATTTAAGCTGTAGCATTCGATGTAAAAACATTACAATCTGATGACCACCAGTATTGATTCTTCTAGTATGTTCAAAGTATGCTTTGCCATCTAATATTGGTATCACATGCATTGTATGATATCCCAAATTCAACAGCAGAGCATCTTTCTGGGATGTCAAATGTTGGTGTGCAAATAATGCATCAACACCATAACAAATTCTAGGGACTGAATAGCACTCAAATAACAATTCAGACATTACTAAAACGAAATTTGTTGATTAAAAAATTATGATTTATTTTTACTATATATTTCTTACATTGTCTTGAAGAATTTGGATTTAAGAATCCTTCAGAAAGTACAATTGGATGTGGAACACATTTTTCTGTATCAATTCCCAAGTGATAAAAGGTATAATCAAATAAATGCTCCTGTGCCTCAAAATGAGTTACAATATTCTTGTCAAACTGTGTTTTGAGTTGAAAACGCATTGCTTCAATATTTAAAATATCATTTCCAACTTGTAATGGGGGTGCTTGTACTTCAACATTTGTATCTTTTTTAGATCTTTCTTTTCTGGGCTTAGCAATTAAATTTTTAAATATTAAGAGTGGCTCAGACTGGGAAGCCCATCCTACTCTACTTGTGCAGGAACCTTAAAAAAATCAAATGAATATATTCCACATAATGTAGTAAAATATAATTAATTTACCATTGTCAATGATGATTGGCACTGAACTATTCCTTAAGGTACTATCATAAGGATGGACAATATCTTGCACAGATTTAATATCTTTAAATTCAATTATATCCATTTTAACATGAGTATCACTATAAACAACAATAAAGAAGCGTAGTTGGTGTAAACAACAGAACTAACCTGTGCAATGGTTTTGTAGTTACTATTATTGTCAAGAGATGTCCCTGCATGTTACTTATCAAGAAGTAGGTATATTTACTTGAGACGCATTAATAATTTATTTCAAACGCATTAGTTATTTATTTTAATCGCAATAACTTATTATTCTTGATTTAGTTGTTCTAAGAAACTTAATTGCGCATTTCCTTGTTTGTTTAGAACGCAGTTATAAAAATGTATAAATAGTGCGTCATCCAAAACGTAACAGATCTATTGTAATCTCAACTTTGCCAAATAAACAAGTTAAAGGTTTAAATCGGTGTTCAATTGAATCGCTCTGTAGAAACCTCATCAATAAATCCTTAAACTACACAAGTGCATCGACGGTCTTTTAACAAGATCTAATTCGCGAGGTTGATTCCGAATAAATAAATGTATTATTAATACAAACAAAAGATAAACTCTTTCAATATAAAAACCACTCGACACGAATCGCAAATATAATAAATAATAAAATATAATAAATATCTTCGGAGTGAGATTTGATTTTTCTTCTGTTGTTAAACCATCGTCGGACGTAGGGATGTCCGATGATAATGGTGATGATTATATCGATTAACATGATTAACGTGTATTGGGTATAGTCACGTGTCTTAGTTCTTGATCGAAACGGATTGATCTGAGACCATTTCGCTTTTGCCTTGCGATCATTGATTTCATTGATGTCTATTTGTTCGTTATTCACTTTTATCTCTGTCTGTTTGACCAGTGGAATCAATGTTGTTCTTATTAAATATAATGAACAGGGGTTGGCTGTTGCTTTCTGTGATTATTGGTTGAATTGTTTCTTCATTGAACTCAAATTGAAGTTGAAGTTCTCTCTTGTTTGGGCAGTTTATTCTTAGTTCTTTCGCGTATGGAGCAAATAGTACCCAATCCGTTATGTCTTCTATATCCTTTCGTAGAACCACTACGATTTCAATTTCGTGTTGCACTCAATTGGACAGATTCTGCTTTGTTAGTATATTCGTTTCACAATTGTCTCTCTGCACGTTTTGTATAATCGTTCGTTTGCATAAGTATGTTCCATTCAGTAGCTGACAATCTTCAGATTCGTTAGCTTGTGGAAGGATTACTCGGAAGGTGCTGTCTTGTTGACAAATTGGGATAGGATACAGTTTGTAAAGATCAAATGATGTTTCGTAAAACATTGGTACTTCCAGAATGAACACTATTCTAGTGTCAACAATGTATGAATTTAGAGTTATTAATTTTGAATAATTAATTACGTTTTCATGTGTAACTTCAAATGGTAACTGATTAAGATTGCCTCTCGATTCTAAATTTTGCAATGAGGTATATAACTCATTTGTTGAAATAATACTTGAGTGCATGAGTCTTAATTTTGAAAATGTTAGGGCAGTGACCAAATTACTTAGCCTGTGCTCAATTGTTTGGTACATCAGATGTAATTGATTTAGAGTATCTGTGACGTCATAAATCTCTGATTTTTCGATTTGATTTTTTAAATCCATTTCAGCTCTCTGCAAGTGTAATTCCAGCGAAACTTCGTTTATACTTATTGTTGCAATTATCTTATTAAATTTATCTATTATTTCTGTCGATAAAGTGTATTGATCTTGAATTTGATTGTTAATTAATTTTTAATTTGCTTCTAGATTTTTAATCATCTCTTCATATTTTCTGCCATCTTCTTTGTCAAGATTGCCTGATATTGTTTTTATTATTGAGCCCAAGGCATTATTTAGGCCTCTTTTGGTTCTTTTATTTGGAATTATTTCGTTAATTTCCTCGGAAATAGTACTTTGTATATTCGTGATGATTTTTGCGTAATTCCCCAAGCTTGATTCATAGTGCAGGTTATTACTAATGGTCTCTAATATTTGATTGACTCTAGTATTTAGTTCTCCAAAATAATGGATAATCAATGATACATTGTATAATTGTGTGGTGGTATTTTTGAATTTTTGCCGGGCCAAAATGAATTTGTAACAATTCAAGGTTGGAATGTAAATTTTTAATTTCCACCTGCGCTGGTACCAGGGTGATCAGTGCCAGAAGGAGGGCGAACCTGTAGGAGAACGTCCTGTATTATTTTTACCGGTCTTGATATTTCTAGTATGGTAAGCACGCTTTGTTGTTTTTATTACATTTTTTGACGGATCTATTGTATCGATTTGTTCTTTTCCTCTAAATTTATTTTGTACCTTCGTGATTCTTTGTAACTCTTTTGGATAGAATGTCTCGTTTTCCCGTAATGTCGGTTGATTAATGTTTTCATTATATTTTTTAGCAACTTGTTCCTTCTGATTTTGCAATTTTTCATTGATTTTTTGATATAATAATTTGACCTTGTCCTTATGATTTTGAACATAATTGCTCATTAGTGAGATATTACAGTCAATATCAAACGGGTCTTCTAAATTTAAATGTCCTGTAACTATGTCAATTGGCTTTTGCTTAGTTGCTGAATGCATGGTATTATTATAAGCAAGAATTGCGTATAATGTTTGGTTATCTATTGAATCTTGAAATTGTTCTTTTAGTAATCTAATATGTTCTTATGTAAGGCTAAAAGGTTTTTCAAATTAGTGTTTTTAAATTCTGTACCGTTATCAGTTATGATTCTTTTCGGTACTCCGTAGCATGAGAAGAATTGAATTAATTTTGAAACTATGTCTATTGAATTTAAACTTGGTAATTTATATATTTGGGCGAATTTTGAAAAACTGTCAATTATTGTAAGAAATATTTCTTTCTGAATCTTTAAAGTGTCTAAGTGAATTATTAAAAAGGGTTTGGTAGGAGTTG
This sequence comes from Dalotia coriaria, assembly GCF_025399875.1. Lineage (NCBI taxonomy): Eukaryota > Metazoa > Arthropoda > Insecta > Coleoptera > Staphylinidae > Dalotia > Dalotia coriaria. The sequence continues at coordinate 11,664,525 of NW_027045445.1, forward strand.
GTGTAATACTTATTCCTGTTTTTATTGGTACTCTTTCGTATTTAGTTCTTTGACATATGTCACATGTATTTATGAATGTTTGAACAGAATTTCTCATCCCAGGCCAATAATAGATTTGCCTAATTCTACTCTCTGTCTCGTTTATACCTCTATGATTGGTTTTACTTTCATGGTATCTTTGTATTACTTCCGAAATTTCATTCTCAGGAACTTCTATTAGTTTGTTTCTAACGCAAAGGAATTTAAAACTAGGCCAACGGAAAGTTTTTCGAATTATTTCTGAAAATTGGTAATACATTTCCGGCGGTTTAAAATGGATATAGTATGTAACCTGTGGCACAATGTATTCTCGTATGAAATTTATTATTTCTGTCTCGAATTTATCCTTGCTAATCTCATTTGTGAGTCTTAATTTGTTTGGAAATGGTCTGGTTAATTTTGGTTTTTGGGCTGAATGATTTACTAATATGAATTCTAGCTGATTTTGACCCTTATTTAGAAGGCTATCAATTATTGGTATTACGTTTTCTGGTTCTTCAAACTGATTAGAATGGTCAGTTTGGCTCTTGAATGATTCGGGTTTTGAATTGCTAATATCTTGAATTATTCTTTCTTCATCACTCTCAACTGAGTGTTCGTCATAATTTACTATCACTGATTCCGAAACTTTTTTGGGTTGATTCGATTCCTTATAGAATGCGTACATGTACTCAAATATGTCTTTCGCGTTATCCGTTTCGTCTCTGTCCAATTAATTTCGATTCGCGACAGCGCGTCTGCGTTTGCGTTTAACTTACCCTTTTTGTAAACAATGTCATAATCGTACTCCTCGAGTCTCAATCTCCATCTGACGAATTTTGAATTTGGCTCTTTTAATGAAAATAACCATTGTAGTGGTTTATGATCGGTTATAATTTTGAATTTCCTTCCATATAAATATGGTCTAAAATATTTGGTTGCATAAACGATAGCCAATAGTTCTTTTTCAATTGTTGAGTAATTTTTTCCGAGTTTTTAGAGTTCTGGAGGCGTATGCTACAGGTAAATCTTTTCCTATAGTTCCTTGTGAAAGGACTGCGTCTATTGCTACATTACACGCGTCCGTGGTGAGATTGAATGTTTGAGTAAAGTCAGGGTACTGAAGAATTGGTTTTACATTTTCAAAACAATTCATATATTCCTCACTTAAGGTAATATTCGCGTTTTTCTTGAGACATTGAGTTAGCGGTTTAGTGATTGTGGCAAAGTTATTAATAAATTTTCTATAGTATCCTAGCAAACCTAGGAAGCCTTTTAACTGTTTCTGAGTTTTTTGGTACCGGCAATTGCTTTATTGCTTTGATTTTGTCTGGGTTAGGTCGTATTCCCGATGGTGTAATGACATGTCCTAGAAAGTTTACTTCTTTCCTGAAAAATTCTGATTTGTCTATTTGAATTTTGAAATTCGCGTTTCGTAAACGATCGAATACTTTTCGCAAATTTTGAATATGTTCCTGTAAGGAAACACTGAAAATAATTATGTCGTCCATATAGACTAGGCACAATTCGTTCTGAATTCCCTTTAGTATGAAATCCATAACTCTTTGAAATGTTGCCGGTGCATTTTTGAGTCCGAACGGCATTCTTATATATTCGAAATGTCCGTTCTCTACGTTAAACGCGGTTTTTTCCGAATCGCGCGGATTCATCTCGATTTGATGGAAACCTGAGACTAAATCTAAGGTTGAAAAGTACTGACATCGCCCTAGTTTGTCTAGGATATCCGTGATATTCGGTAAAGGATATTTGTCATTAATCGTCTTTTCATTTAGCTTCCGATAATCGACTACGACACGCCACTTTTGTTTTCCGCTCGCGTCTAATTTTTTCGGAACTATCCAGATGGGAGAGGACCATGGAGTTACTTGGTTGAATGATTTTTTGACTCAACATTTTTTGAATTTGTGTTTGCACCTCTTGCTTATGAACAAACGGATATCTGTACGATTTAGTGTAGATTGGCATTTCGTCATGTGTTCTGATTTCGTACTTAACTTTATTTGAAAATGTTAGAGGCTTATCCTCGTTGTGGAATATGTTCGAATTTTCTTTTACTAAATTTTGAATGTAATACTTCTCTTCTGGGTTCATGTGTTCTGTTCGGATTTTCGGTATGTTTTGAATATTATCTCTTTTCGAATAACAGTTTAAATTATGAAATTCTTCCGGTGTATAAAGTTTTCCTTCATACAATTCCGCAGTTAATGGTTGTGTAAAGTCGACCACTGCGGTTTTGTCGTCTTTATTGACTATTGTGATTAATGCATTATAATAATTACTTTTTGTAAGACATTCTGGGATTTCGCAATTATTGCTCTTTATGCTTGGAATGATTACATCTCCCTCTTTTATACTTGTTTTGACTTTAATAACTTGTTCTGTTCTTGGTTGTACCTCGTAACTATTTAATTTCTTACTGATTTTTTGGTAATAAATCTGAATTTCGGCGTTCGGCGTTATTAACTTTCTGTATTTTACATCGATTGTTGCATTAAGGAACTCTAAATTATCTATGCCAATTAATCCTTTAAAAATATTATGAAATTTAAACAAATTGAATTTCATGAACTCATTCGGTCTCTTAAACATTTTTGATACAGGCATCTGGCCACTGTATTGATGTGTCGATGAGGAAAAAGCATTTGAAATGATAAATGGGTCAAAATTGATTGTTTTTGGAAATATTTGTTCCGCAATGTCAGGGTCAATGAAAGAAGTTGTTGAACCTGTGTCAACTAGTAATTTTAGATTGTTATACTCCGGGAAAATTATGTACGATAGTCTACTTGTATTGTCACAACTGTTTACTTCTATTATTCTTGGATCTCCGAGGCTAGTGCTTGAAAATTTACGGGATTTTCCTCGAAATTGGTGTCATCATACGGATTTTGTTCGGGGTTACCTTCATCAGGTAAGGTTTCCTCACGAAACATTGACTCAAGCGATGAGTCTAAATTTTCCGACTCGATGTTATGATATTGTTGTGTCCTGTAAAAGCTTTGTTTCGGCTTCGAGAAATTACCGTATGGTACCGATTGGCGTGTGCTGATACTCATTGGTGTTTCCGGATTGGGTTTATAGTTTGGATTTGGTTTGAAAACATTTGAGTCTCTTGAGAAGTTTGATTTTGGTTGTTCATTGAAAGGTTTTGTGTTTACGAATTTGTTCTGAGGTTGAAACGGACTTTTGTAATTTTGATTAGGATTAAATTTGCTGATATTGCCGGGTGACAGATTTATCTTTTGGAAATTAGCATTCGCGTTTGTTTTAATAGTGTCTTTTTGATAGTAGAGTACGCTCCTCATTAATATATTGCAATGCTATTTGCATGTTATTGGGTCTCATAGCTCTGATTGAGCTTCCCAATGGCTCATTTAACCCGGCTATAGTTTTCGAAGCTAGTTTATTATATAGCTCCCTTTTTACTCTAATCGTGATATCATTTAATTCATGTGCGTTCAGATACGGAGACAATAAATTTTGAATATTTATTACTTTGTCGTAATACTGTAACGCGGTTTCATTTGTCTGCTTTAGCAAGACCATGTCACGTATGAGACATACTTCGTCTCTTTGGTCACTAAAATTACGTATGAGTGTCTCTTTTAACTCGTTAAAGTACGAACTCCCGAAATGTTCACGGCGATTCGTGCACTTCCGGTGAGTTTGTTTATTATTGATTTCAATATAAAAATGTTTATGAAGTTGCCCGGGTCGTTAGTGTCAACGAACGTGTTAACAATACTCTCGGCGCAACTGAGAAACTCGACTAAGTCGTTTGTGTCGCCATTGAATTCTGGCACACATTTCAGGTATTCCGGTTTGAAATCGTTAGGCATCTTGAAACTTCAGTTTTCAGATATTTAATTTTCCGAATCTAACCCTGAATTTATATTATTAATGTGGATTTGATTTTCCAATGTTTGTGAAATATCTAGGGATTGGAAAGGATGACAGTTCCATGACAATTCTGAGATGGTGTCCAGACACGCAAAGTTCGATAGTCTTTTTCACTTGAATGTTTTGCTTCACGCGTACCGCGAGTATGAATCTGAGTTAACTGTTGAAACAGCAAGGTTTTCTCGATGAAGAATTATCATATCCTACCGACTGCGCCAATTATATTCGCGATTCGTGTCGAGTGGTTTTATATTAAAGAATTTATCTTTTAATTCACGAATTGTTCACATATATTATATTTATTTGTTCGAATCGCGGTCGCGAATTAGAACTTGTTTCTAGGCTTCGATTCACTTGTGTTACTTAAGGATATCTTAATTAGATTTCTAGTGAACGATTCAAAGGAACAATTATTTAAACCTTTACTTGTTTATTAACTGAAGTTTAGAATACAATAATAATCTAGTACAATTTAGTTGGCGCGCTATTTATACATATGAATTTTAAATAAATATGGAAATGCGTAATTAAGTGTCTTTGGAATAATGGAATCTAGAACAATGAGTCGTGGGTTTCTCCTCATATAACTTGCATGATAGTCTCGTCAATCTGAATAATAAATACTAGATAATAATATTTGTGCCATGTTAAATTCTCAAGAAAGGAGAAAACTCGCCATGAAGATCGACGGCAGGAGAGAATGAAAATCAAATCATACACAATCCTCGCGCCATCTAGTTTCGATAAAAATAAAGCAAATTAAAGCAACAAACTAATTAAACAAGAAAGGAATGGATAAAAAAGATAAAGAAATCCATAACTTACAACCGGATAAAAGTACAGACAAAAATCAGTGTTTCGAAACACGAAAATCCAATTTTTCTTGCTTTCTCGTGCGTTAATCATAAAAGTTAATAAGAAAAATTATAAAGAATTTCAATACTAATAATTTGATGAAAACATGACTGTTCGTTTGCTAGACGCCTAAAACAAACAAAAATAAGTGACTCAAAACACCAAAATACAATTTTTTCTGGCTTGTCCTTGTGTTAATCACAAAAGTTAATAGAGAAATCTATACAGAATTTCAATACCTACAGTCTAATAACTGAACAGGTTTCTTATGGGGTAGAGTTTGAATGCTAAATGCCTAAAACAAAGCCACATCAAGGTTTCACAAAACACGAACATACAATGTTCTGGCTTCATTCATGTTATTTACAAAATTAACATTTATCAAAATAATATTTCCAGTACTTACAATTTGATGCCACTCTTCGAAGTCGAGTTCCCTATTTGAATCCTTAAAACAACCTACAATAAGTAATGCAAAACACCAAAATTATGCAAAATAAGTTTGTTGATGTTGACATGAATCAATAGGTTAGGTATAGTCGCCGTACCTATGCGCTGCGTTAATTTAAAACTGGCGCATGCGCAGATAGTAGCTTGACTCGAAGAAACTCGACACGGCATTGACGTTTGTCGCACATCATAAAAGCACTAAGAACGCACTAACTTTCGATAAAATGCGTTGAATGAAAAATTTTCTTTAATCTTTAAACACTGTTTAGACACTAGAGCTCTAAGTTAAAACAAATATATAAATTTACTATAATATTAATTTAAATATATATCTATACATCATATCAAGCATTTAAATATTTTATAAAACCTAACACCCTTCAACTATAGGAAAGCAAGGATATTTAATTTTTTAGTCATGGAACCAAAAATAAATCTGCCAGCATATGATATGGTCGTATAGCTTACATTTCGATTATATTTACGCTTAAAAGTTTGCCACCACTGCTCCTGCCACATTCCCGACTCTCAACGAGTGCGCTTCGAAATTAATGAATGATACACACACTAACTCAGAGATAACACTACAAGTAGCATGACTTAAAGGTCAAACTCGAACATAATCATAAACGCTGACCGTGGATACTTGCACATAGATGAATCAATAAAAAATCTATATACTCCTTTGCAATCCATCACAATTGCAATCTTCACAATTAAACAAAGTGTTGAACACAATTTTCAACCAAGTGAGTATGCGGATTATAGTGTCGTGAGTGTGAGAGCTCAACAAACAGTATGTTAACTTTTTATCTAATAAATGTTGAACTGTCGAGAACCTGATAAGGAGGCACTTCCACATAAGTTATTAACTAAAAATGGACCAGAAAGTATGTGGTGTGTGTAGTGACAAAGCCCTAAACTACAATTTTAATGCTGTAACCTGTGAAAGCTGTAAAGCATTCTTTCGTCGAAATGCGCTTACAAACAAAGTATTTAAGTGTCCCTTTGAGGGAAGGTGTGATATCAATACAGTTACGAGACGATTCTGCCAAAGATGTCGATTGGACAAGTGTTTTGCCATAGGCATGAAAAAGGATATGATTATGACAGACCAGGACAAAGAAATTAAAAAGAAGAAGATTGAAGAGAACAAGGCATTGAAGAGGGCTAATGGCTTTGGATTCAAGAAAGGATTTAAGAAAGTAAAGAAGCCTAAGTATTATGACAATCACAGTGATGACTATAGTAACTCTTCAATGTCACCAGAGAGTACAACAAGCTCAAGTTTACAAGTCTCACCTGAGAGTGTACAAAAACTTGATGGATCTGGCATGAATCCACTCTTACATTCCTTGATTACGAATAATAATCATTTGAACTGCAATCACAATTCACCTAGTCCTGTGAGTACAACTCAGGAGAGGGTGGAAGTTGTGTATACTGATATAGATGTTGCCAGAGATGTTTTGCAAGATGTTCAACAACATCAACAACAGTAAGTTTTTTTTTATCATCATAAGTATTGCTGAGTAGTATTGGTAACATGAATATTGTTTTAGAAACAGAAGTGAAGCTAATGCAATTGAGTCAATACTTTGTGAAGCAATTAAACTGGAATTTGACGCTTATTCATCAATGGCACATAGTAGAGGACCTTCAAGAGAACTGAATGATGCAGAAAGGGCTAAACTGAATGAGTTGATTGTTGCTAACAAGACGTTGTCTACACCTGTTGATGAAGATGCCACAAATTGGATTGCTGAAGATTGCAGGAAGGTAAGCAATGTTTAATTTACATATGTTCTATTTGGCATACAAAAATTGGTTTTAGGTGAATGTTCACAACAGTTTATTAGCTGACCCAGCACTTCTGGACGTAATCAACTTAACCGCAGTTGCAATAAGGCGCCTAATAAAAATGGCGAAAAAAATCAACGCTTTTAAAAATATGTGCCAAGAGGATCAAGTCGCATTGCTAAAGGGAGGCTGTACAGAAATGATGATTCTGAGAAGCGTCATGAACTACGATTCCAGTAAGCAAACGTGGAAGGTAATATTAACTGTTCCACTTACAGTAATTGATCGTTTTATTAACGTTGATTAACTTTAAGATACCGCATACCAAAGAATATCTGGGAAACTTGAAGGCGGACGTATTGAAGCAGGCCAAAGGTAACATTTATCAAGAGCACGAGAGATTCATAACGACGTTCGACCAGAAATGGCGCAACGACGAAAATATTATATTAATACTATGTGCTATCACATTGTTCACACCCGATCGAGCGCGTGTGGTTCATCAAGACGTTATTAAGTTAGAACAGGTAAATTACTTAAGAAACATTGTGTACATATACTTTTATATTAAAAATTTCTTTGTAGAACTCGTATTATTACCTTTTACGTCGATATCTGGAAAGCGTGTATCCCGGGTGCGAAGCGAAATCTACTTTCCTAAAGTTGATTCAAAAAATCTCCGAATTACACAAAATGAACGAAGAAGTGATCAACTGCTATTTGGACGTGAATCCATCGGATGTGGAACCGCTCTTGCTCGAAATTTTCGATTTAAAACATTGAGTTTTGGGTCCAACCGAAGCAACCAACCTGATTTACAAGTAATTGTGCAATAGAGAAGTTGTAATCGAAACATTTACAAACTAAACGAAAATCAGGCCGAAGCTTCTGACAAAAATTGACCTTTAGTCGAACCCATCAGAATATCATGTTTTGTACTTTAAAAAATCTAAATTATCACATGGAATAACACACATCTACGAATCGTAAAAGAAGCTTTGTCCGGACTTGACACTTTTGCTGCTCATACTCGAACTCAGTTTCTTGCTCCGGTTGTAGTTATCCTTGCGCCCTAAAATCGGGCTGGAGCCACTGCTCATGTTACGAATTAAATTCTTGAAGCTCTTCGTTTGATTCTCATTTACTGCGCTTTCCTGTGCTATAATGTAGAAATCGTCGAGCAAATGTGGCGGTGGCTCCACAAGACAAGGACTGATTGTGTTGTCCGGATTCTTTTCAATCAGCAGATTGATTTGTTTCGTTAGATGTTCATTCTTTTCCTCTAAGAGTCTTATTTTGTTCGCGTCTTCTTCGTATTGTAGTAGTTTCGGCATCGGCATGAACTGAGCACAGGGTGCAATATTATTAAAACATTAATATTAGTAATCAAAAAGTAATATGTGATAACAATTGTTACCTGAAATATTGAAGCCAGAAAATTGTGCAAGGATACCAAACATGTATCCTGCCATTGTTTTGAGAAGTATATTTGGAAGAAAGCATTTTCTTCTGGATTTTTAATGTATGGTAACACTGAAAGACAAAGATTTTTTAAATCAATTTAATTCAGAGAATATAGTCTATATTTATTAAATACAACAAAATGTTATCAAAGATAAACAAATAGAATTTATTTCCAACTACCAACTATATACTAGTCTTATTATTTTTCAATAAACCAATTCCAACAAAGTGTTAACTGATTAAAACTTTAAAAACATGAAATGAATAAATTATACTTACTGAACCAGTCCTTCCATTCACTTTGTCCTTGTAGCTCAGGAGTTAATTTAACAAAGAATTCGTTCATTTTTTCAGGTTTGTTAGTGACAACTGTATTTATCAGATACATTTTAAGCACAGCATTTTCTATCTTCTTGATGCCTGGAACAAATTGACTCTCTAGTTTTGAAAACAGATGACTATCAAAGTGCATCCATAGTTCTCTCAATGATGTGAGATCATAAGTGTTTATAAAGTGTAACAGTTGCTCTATGATTTTATCAACACGAAATCCTTTTTCTTTATCTGTTTTTAATTCTGCATCAAATACTTTAACAGTGTTACCAAACCCTCGAAACAAGAGATATTCCTTGATCATTTCTTCTAAATATTGTCCATGAGCCATTTTTCTGCCTTATGTAATCACTTGTTTTAATTCTGTATAGTTAACTCACACAGGAATTCAATGTACAAATTAAACAGATTTTGTTTCACGTTTGTAAGTATAGTTGAGTCTCTTTCAATGAGATATGGAGACAGCTAAACAGCTGACGAGCAGAAAGATAAATAAGGTTGGTGGGGTTGAGCGAACTGAGGAATAAATTTTCTCTTTTCAAGCCTAAAACACTAAGCCAATTTTTATGAATTTTGGTTTTAAGATTGTTGAGATATTGCAGAAGAGCATTGACTACTTTTTATTTCCGAAACACGAAATTATTCCGAAATAAAACTTGAAAGCGTGGAAAAGCATTGAAAGTTATCATAAACACTCAATTATAGTTATGTTACTTGAGACTAGATGGCACTACAATGCATTTATTTGCAATAATATAGCTTCGGTGCGTGAATATGTTCGACTGGATTTGTTAGACTTAAACCCTGAGCTCAAACATTACTTTATTCTTTGGCTCAAGATAGCATCAGAAGGCACTTGTTTGCATTAAATATTTGTTTGTATACATTAGGTTTGTTATGAATTGTTTAGCAGATTTTTTGTCCTATCTAATTTAAAATCACGTGTTTCAGGTTCGTACATTTCCAAATATTTCATACCTGTGTAATATATTTGTGCAATGATGAATTTATAAATTCTTATGTCTTTTGAATGAAACTATTATATTTAAAATCTTTATGACTTTTAAACACTTGCCGCTCATAAAATACTTACCAACTAAACATGAAAACGATTCATGTACCATTTCTGTGGAGAACAAATGTAAACCAATATTTAAAAATATGGTCCCGGCTCGACACTTGCCTTTTGTCGGTCTAATATATCGACAGGGGGTAACATCTTCGGGTCGGTCATTATGACCGTTTGAGTGGACGTCCGGACTTTGTCCGATGCCGAAATATATTATGTTCTTCAATCATTTGGAACAAAAGGAGCGCACATCAATTCTTGTTGTTTTCTGGTGCCGCTCCTCGCATCTTGTTAGAAGCTGAGTGACTTTGCTTTCGAAGATACTATCACATTACTAATTACCATCTCGGTCAATAAGGATAGCACGAGATTTTACGACCTGTGAGTGGCTCGGGTCCCAAACATGAATGTGCACATTTACACATTAACATTTTCCATTACAAATGCGGAAAGATAAGGAAGACGAGCGAGGAAAGAAGCAAGAAACGAAAAAAAATATAAAACAAGCCACAACCATACCACTATAGACTATACCATGGCCATAGACTACTAATGTTGGTTTAAGTTGAGTTCAAAACCGTTCTTGCCGCTTGTTAAATGGCTCTCCCGCGGAGAAGACACATATTGTCATGATGAGCATTGTGTCGAAGTGTTAGACCCGTAAAAATCCTCTACTTAGCCTTCTTTTATACAAGAACTACATGAACCTTTTTATGGATGAGTTGCCTGAACAAATCCTTTTTTGTTTTCACTTCGTACTTAAAATTTTGATCCTTTCCGGTTTCGTTTTGTCTGATATAAAAGTGTTGCACTCTATTAAATGGTTTATCATAGCAGCTATTAACAAGTTTTCTTAGGGTTACGCAAAAAATGAACAAACTATCATCTTTCATTTATGTTCCAGTTTTTTCTCATTGAAACTGGATCTTGAAATGAGCAAATAAAAGTTTCAGTTTTGAGCTGATTCAGAAGTTTAGTATTCTTTCGTACAAGACCTGCAAATAGATTCTAAGCTGCTAAATCAGGTGTAGGGCGCAAATACAACAAGCATGACAAACTGGAGGATCCATTCACCCATTGAAATTTGTAACTTTTATACCTACTTTAACTAAAAAAAAGTTTGCTTTGTGCGAGCTTGGGAACGCACTTGACACTCGATATTTCTTTGAAATAAGCCTCCGAGCATAGCCTTCTTTTATTTGTTCAAATAAATCGATTAAGTAACAAGCGATTAAACGAGAGTTTATCGCAAAATATCTACAAAATGCACCTGAATTTATAAAATAAACGCGCGCATGCGCCGAAGACTAAACTTGTCAATTCAATAAAAAACTATGAATTAAAATAGTTCGTTCATGAATTAACTTTAATAATGGTAGATTCTAGAAATGAGAAGCATTACTGACAATTATTGGTTTACAAGTTAATCCAAGTACATACTACTTTTCCACAAAATTGATAACTTTGCCGACGCACGTAGAGCGCCAGAAAATCCTTTTAATAATGTTGCGGCTACCGAAGATTAACACTTTTAAATTGACCGCTGTGAATACAATTTTTGAGGGAAAATTACCGAAATCTTGTAATTTACAACCCGGCTAAACGGATTTTCAATGTAATAGCCCGGCGATATCAATGGGCGCATTGAATAATTGGATATGCAACAGATTACATCGAAACTTGTGTACGGATTGTTTGCTTGTCGACTTTGCGAAAATTCCCAAAACCAGCCGACTCTTTGACGCTCGGTAGTTTATTGTGACTAAAGGAGATTAAAAAGTTATAGGTGAGGATCAACATAACATTACAGAGATATTTTTGTAACAACTTTAAATGTGTCAAAATAGTCAAATTCTGGTTTTAAACAATGGGATAAATTAATAAATGAAAGAAGTTAGTTAAATGTGAGAACATGTGTTTTCCCATAGTGAAAAAAATTGAAAATCAAAGTAAATATATGCGATGACGGCTTTGCAAAAGAGATTATACAGACAACAAACACACAAAGCAGCGGCACAGCCCAAACGCTTATCGCATTTAAGTAGTAAATTTACAAGGGGTTGTTTTTGTTGTTTGCCGTTGTTGTAGCTTAAGCCACGAGTCACAAGATAAATCATATTTGATTTTCGTACCTTTTGAAAATTCTCTCAACTCGCGCGGGCCGACAATTAAAACTCGTTTTGTGTGCCGCCGCAAACGAGGCAAAGAGCGAAAAAAGGCGTCCATATCTATAACGAGTCTTTGTTTTCGGAAAAAGATGCAAGCATCGCCGAGGGTTGTGCACGGGAGCAGACGAAGAGAACCGGGCGAGAGTCATCAAAAGCGCAACATCATCTCTCCACTCTCCGCCGAGGCAGATTCGAAAAGTTGTAAATCAAAAGTGCGCTGACCGTGGTCATAAATCATGGCCCGCGGGGCTGATGACGACCGCCACCGGACAATGCCGCACATTCAGTCGTGCACACACACGGGACGAGAAGATCCAGGGCTCATGGCACCGCGCACCACTATTGTGGCTTGGATAGGCGTGAAACTTGCCAAACATCCAAAGCACACAACGGCACATGGTGAGCATAAAGACGGAGTCGCCGAACTGTAAAAATGTCCAAAAATTGCATCACTTGCAGAATTCCCCAGCTAGATACACATCTTCAACATTTGTCAAACACCTGTAATGAGTGAAAAGTTAAAATTATTGAGAAATTAACAGTGTACACCATAAACTTTCTGGGGTAATAAAATAACCTTTGGTTATTGTATGTATTTAACTTGTAGATCATTGTAAATGGTTGGGTTTTGTTTGGGTGATTATGAAGCGTTTATGATTCTTTTATACCATCATACCACCCAACCAGCAACCAGCTACCTCACAATTGCGGGTCAAAGCGTCACATTTTTTCGCTTCCACGCTTTAATTGACTTTTGCTACTGTCACAGACCATCATTTCAAACCCGCAAATAAAGACCATTCTCAGAAATAGCCTCTTAATAAAATTTTCAGATAAATTTAGCAATCATTTAGTGAATTTACTAAATTAAAAACTTTGAGAAGCATGTGAGTCGTATATGTTAGTGATTTTTTCGGTGTGGGAGCTTTAGCCTCGAAGCCATTCGCTCTTCCCCACGAGTGAGATGCCAGAGTGAGAGAACCTGAGAAGAGTGGTAGGGATGTAGCGCTGCGTCTCTTGGTCTAGCGCCCATCCGAAGAGATTTTCTTAGAGCGCTGGGGTGTGCACGCGCGCGTGTTGAAAAAAGAGGCGCAGTCGATGAAGCGAGACGAAAGCATCCATACCCCGACCCCGCGCCGACCCTATAGAGCCCTTAGGGCATACTCTCGGGTCACTTGTCGCGCAGATATCGTGCGCAGACCGGCCCCTAAACACAGTGATCGTCATCTTCGGGCTCATAGAAACTCAGTTATTAGTTCACCGCTTAAGTGTCCGCAATGATGGCCTCTCCACAGCTACATCACCAGTACGGCAATGCGCAATCGCAGGTGCGTGATCTTTAATAACAGTAATCATCTTCTTCGACACCCTCTCATTAAATATTACGATTTTATTAATGTTTTCTTTAAATCCACTGCAATTACTGCCACCGTTTGCGTTCGCTAACAACCATCGAGTGTGAATTAAATATTTATTTTGATGTTTTCAGATGAGTCCGTTGAATTTACTAGCGGCTTCTTGTACCAGGGTGTACCAGCATCAACCTTATGCACATCCACAAGTCTCACCAGCTTCGACGACCTCCTGCAGCAGTGATGGATATGTTTCTCAAGTGCCTCTGGAAACTTCGCGTTCTCCTTTGGAATATTCACCGCATTATCAAAGCCATTATGGTTACGGCAATCAGTATTGGTTTCAACACTCACCTCCACCGGCGGATACCGCCACCAGTGGTTTTCAACCTCAGACACCCGCAAATATTCAACACCATCATCATCACCAAGTGTCCGCGCAATACCACACCGGAATGTCTGCGCAGTGGCACCCACAGAGTAGTTACATGAGTTTTCCTTATCAAACCATCATTAAACCAGAGATGTCAGTCTCTGAATTCCCTACAAGTTTCGTCAAAGGCCGTCGGTGTATAAAGTGTCAGTGTCCGAATTGTATCGGTGAAGAAAACGGTACCAGAAAGCCGTCGGCAAAGAAAACTCACGTCTGTCATTACCCCGGTTGTGATAAAGTGTACGGCAAAACCTCGCATCTTCAAGCGCATCTTCGATGGCACACTGGTGAGCGCCCCTACGTGTGCAACTGGCTCTTCTGCGGGAAACGTTTCACCCGTTCGGATGAACTCCAACGACATCTTCGTACACACACGGGTGAGAAACGTTTTGCGTGTCCGGTGTGCAGCAAGAGATTTATGCGCTCTGACCATCTTGCCAAACACGTGAAAACGCACAAGAACGGCAAGTCGGAGAAAAAATCGGCGAAGACGACGCCCGTGGTGAAAACCGAAATAGTTGATCAGAAACCCATTCTGCTACCCACGATGACGACGCCACAGGCGCCACCACAAATCGTAAATCACGCCAGCCATTTGGCTTCCAATCCGCCGCAAACGGTCATAAACTCGCTTTATAGCGGCTACGGTGGTTTCTATTACAACATGCCCGAACAATGATTGCAGAAGTGATAACATGTGAGCGCGAACAAAAACGCTAACGTCGTGAAGAAGAGAAGGAAAAAACTTTAACGCCGTCAGCTTAACGACTGTGCCGCGGCGGCGTGTGCGAAAGCAAAAAGTGTTATATTCCATTCCCGAAAAATGCAATAATTTAAGGGACCAGTGCCATTGCTAATGCAACTTCAGGAGATTTTGTAAATACAAAGTAAAATAAGATTTATACATGTTTGTAAATATTTTTGTACATTCTAAGTAATAGTATTTTTAAAACGCAAATTGTTAGATGATAATAAGTGAAATAAATACGTTTCCATTTTGAGATATTTACTTCTTTGAATTTATGTAGAATTTTCATTGTAGAATTTCCAAGTTGGTTTGGTAGAATACTAAGACTCTGGTAGGTATTTCCATCTGTCGTCGACGACCGGCGAGCGCATTTCCACGCGCGGTCGACAGAGGCCACGCAACGAGCCGTAATTAAGGGTATTATTATCTGGGCGGTCTTTATGAATGCATGGCCGTCCTGAGGGAGGAGGGCATCCGAAGAAAACGAAACAGAAAAAACGCAAATTATAGTGTGATATTTATATTCACGTACGCGGTGGGGTTGTGAGAGGGGGCCGCAAAGGTGGCGCTATGATGAATTAAAGTCAGTACGAATCAATTCATATGAATGCATTGATGTATTGTGTCGTCTATTGTTTGTAAAATCGTCGAATGCGTCGACGAGCGAACCACCTGATGGACGGCGACGGCCCGTGAGTGCATCGAGTGCGCGGTTGAAGCCGAATTTCCCAAAAATTTTGACCTGGCCGACGGACCACAGCGCTTGTTCCGACGGAAACTGTACTTTACACCGCTTTGAGTTTTGTGTGCGCCCGGCGAGCGATATCGAACTGAAAAACACATCCATTTCAATCTAATTAAAGTGTGTTTTTTGTGCGCATCCAGGAACCACGCTGGAGGAGAGAAGTGACAGAGAAAAGGGGCACACGTCCCCGGAACTCTTAGCCGTAAGCGAATTTTATGCACCACAAGATATTTTACACTCAAACACAACCCAAAGATGGAAAAAAATTAATCAACGCGGTGCGGCTTTTTGACGCCCATTAGTAAACGTCCGAGCGCGGCGAGAGACGAGAAGATTTTCGTTATTAATGATTGTATCTGCGCTGCGGTCCGTTTAGGCTCGCTCCTTGGGTCCTTTCATCTTCAACTATGATATGATGAAGCTATTATGTGCACCACAATGGCGAAATCTAATTTTCCGTATAACTTTTGTTTGTTCAAAACTTTAAACCTTTTTTCTTTTCAATTTGTCACTGTTAATGTCTAAAAAGTACGTTAAATCAACATTTACACAAGTTACACCGATTTTAAAATTACTATCACAATAATAAAGCAGTTAATTAGTTTGAAACTGTTTGCCGACGGAACAAAAACGAGTCAAAATTGTTTTAACAACCAAAACCTTCACACATTACGGCCACAATTAAAACGGTTTGCGTACACATAGTTTACGTAGGTAATTTATTCACACAGGAACAAATTTAATTAGCTTTGATTGAATCACACTTAATGTGTTATGATAGTAATGATGCGCAGCAATCAACACACGAAGGAAAAAATAATGAAACGCTTTATAACCTAACAAATTCATTCAAACATAAGTATATATTGTAATAAGTATACAAAACGATAGCCATAGACAACAGCTGGATGACTTGCAAATAGTTTTAAATAAAAAATAATTCCAGACATAATTTCAACCTTAAAAATATATTATACCTGACTTTGAGGTTAAAAAAATAAAGCATTTATAATCTCCACGTACAAAACTCTAACTCAACACTATGGTTTTATGATTGTATCGCATTTGTCGTGAATCTTCCTCACTTGACTGCGGTGCAATGTGTGAAATGCAAATTGTACGCCGAGCGGCGCCGAAAACAAAATTCATGCCCCGAAATTAATTTGAATAAGCGGCGCGCCATAAATTCATTATGCGCACAATAAATGTGCTTAGCATGTAATGAGTTGGCAGAACTTTTAAGACGCCAACAAGCCGAGAAAAGCTGCGCGTTTTTTTCTTCGTCTTCATTCAATTTGTTTGCTATCTTTGCAACAAACATTTAAATCTATTTACCATATGCTGGAAGCTCGAAATCTGAGCAAGAAGACTGTAATCATCATCTTTTATTTTGCATATGCACAAAGCAATAAAGCAATAATTACATTCTCATTAAAGTGTAGGTACAAATGTGAAAGATTGGCCATCACAGTCTTGCTTCTTTCCCGCTAATGTCTCGTAGTCTTATTTAATTATTGTTTTCGTTTCGGCACGCACGTACTAGCTTTATATTGAAATACACAAATTATTATAATGTGCTTGATTTTAATGATTTAACCTTTTTTTTGTATTGTTGTTTGTGCGCTGTGTGCTCGTACGTTTTCCAGATGTTTAATTAAATATCCGTACCTTCTTGTAAAATTTGACTATTCGTTTATATTCCATCGAATCTGACGTTGAATCTTGTATTTCGTGCACGCTGCACGCCGTGCGGATTAAATACATGTCATTATGAACAATATAAAGACATAACAATTCAATTATTTATAAATGATAGCGCCGGCGTTTCTTCGGATAGTTTAACGTATAAATTAATCATAATTAGAGAAAAAATGCACGATGACGGTTCGTCAACACGAACGTGACACGTCTACACGAATATCGTTTTGTTCCAGCATGAAAAAAACTTCCGAATATACAACACAGATGCGTGTTGGATTGATAAACAAAATAGGCATAGAAAAAACGATTTAATTGCGTTTGTATTAAGAAAATTTGTTTGAAAACTGGTTTTTGTTTGAATTTATTAAAAAAAGGTTAGGTTATGTTAGGTTAGGGCACAGTGCGCATGAGCAGTAAATTGTTTTCAAACATTTATGCAATATATTTTATTTTTATGTATTTATTTTACTAAATATCTATTAAACAATACTGCATGAAAATAAGTTGAACACACATTACATCAATATTATTGTGTGTTATTTATCATTTATTCGATTTCCATTATTTGTTCTACCATCAACACAATAATTTATAAGTATTTATCTTTCTTTTGTGCTTTTATACTGCCTGACTCCCAGCACGAGCTAACACTTTCCGCACCGTCATCCAGTGGTTTATATCGAGGTATTCCGCGGGGTTGTGGCGCCCAGCAGGAGATCCTGCTACCGCAACGCATTAATCCCGAAGAGAATAATGCCTCGGTCGGGCGCACACACTCAAACACTCGTCCGCATCCCCTCGATCATATTTATTGACCTAATGAGATGATGTATCAGTGTGTCGACCGCACATTGCGCGCTCGTGCATCATCTGCATTCTGACGCCGCAAAGAGATGACACACAACACGCACAACCAGTGCGTGTGACACCGCCGAATCTATGAAGGAGACCACAGTGGGGATTCATCAAGGATTCGGTGGCTTGCACTCGATGACGGCTTTAATTTATGCGCGACGGACGCGATGTCAACGCGTGTTATGCACGTTTTATTGATGGTGAAATAATAAAATGAATCGTCGCGCTCATCTCATCGCATAAACAGATTGACGTGATTAAAATGTAATAGCTTTTTAATTTCACACGGCGGAACTGACATGAACATCAGTGAATTTGTTTGGTAATTTGTAGTGAAAAAGTCACAGTTGACAAAATTCAGTTAAAAGTGTTGTTGCTGGTTGCTGTTGGTTACCTGTATGAAATTAAATTTTACGACGACTGATTTGAATTTTCGATTATCTCGTTTCGTGGAAGGAAAATTTGGTCATTACGAAAATATAAAAATCGATTTTCGAATGGGACTGTGCGCCGGGCACGTTTTCTAATCAAAACTCAAGTTCAAGGTGGAGCTAATTATCGATAATAATCGAAAAGATGATCGATAAAGACGAAAAAAACGAATCTCGAGAGAACCGCGTGCGCGCTTCGACGACTACGTGATATAAAACTTAATCGCCTTCGGTTTGAGAATTGAGAGTTGAGGCACCCAGCTTAAACTTAAACTTTAGGGGCCACGGAACATGATAATACGCGCGGTGTGCACCATTGCAAGACAAAAACTGTGAGCAACAATATTAACTCTTGATTGGCCTTCTACACTGTCGATAAAGGACGCAAACATAATCGATGATTTTATTTTATACAAAATTCTATTATTTTAATGTGGTTGTTATAATAAAGTCCTAAGGGGACTTAAAATTATGTTAAACTTAATATAAATTATTAAAAATGAATATTATTGTGATGCTCAAAAAGAAAACAGAAAATATCTCATTAGTTTGACAGTAGACCTTAATTTGCAAAGTAGGCAACCAAATTTACATCAATAGCTTTAACTTACGTCTCCTCCACGCTTAAACGTTTAGGTACTCAACAGAAGAAGAAGTAGAAGCCAAAGCGATAACTGAAAACTATTATGCATTAAACGTTTAATCTTTAACGCACCTTTGCCACGGTCGTGGAGCCGAAGCGTTCGATCCTAATTTAGATAGAACTATCGTGATATTTATATTTATATATTCGCTCCACAAGAACAAAAACAAGAGACGCGTTAAAGTGGTTAAAATTAAAGCGGCGATGAGCTTTTAGATTGCATTTTATAATAATCTCATGCACAACACAAACCCATAAGCGTAATGGTGAGTTTTTTCACCTTTTATGTCATCGTTCCACGTTGCGTTTCGTCGTAACGTAATACAACTAATAAACAAAATGAAAACATTTTGATGATTACGGTGTGTGTTCGTGTCCGTACAAAAATCGACGCTTATAAATCCGAAATGATGCGTCGTTAGCGAGTGTACATTATTCATTAACAATCGTTGTTTATTTCACGCGATGAAACGAATTTCATGCACGTGAAGAAGTGCCGCCATTAGAGCTCATGCGCTAATACGTATATAATACGATTTGTGAAGAGCATTCTTGACCTACGCTAATCCGTGTAACAAGACGTGTGTCATTACACGATTTTTTGTGTCTGCGGTTCGAATTAAATTGCTGTCGCCGCTCGCGTTATTTGTTTGTTGTTTTTCTCTCCTTTTTTTCTTCAACCCACTGCTGATCATTGTAAACAGACGGAAAATCTACCTTTCGATCAAAAGAAGAAAAAGTTTTGTGTCTTTCTTCCGACGAAGATAATTACAGAATCTCGTGTTTGGCTCGAATTCATAACATAATCACAAGATAGACACAAGGAAAAAAAAACGACAAATTTAGTCTGCACCTAAGAAATTTAAGATGAAGATGAAGATGACTATGAACCCTTCAGGGTTTATAAATTATGCATTAGTTTGAAGTATTTTTTTGCGTGAATCTATAATTACAACCCGCTTGTTGTCTATTTGAAGGACCCGTCGGTTTAGTAACCTACATTTTTGCTATCAAAAACATTCCGAAAGGATTTCCGCATACCCTCAGCTAAAATGTAACAAAATAACAAAATATTCATGCGTCCTTATCGCCAGCAACATTTTAATTACAATGAAGCAGTAAATATATTAGAATTACGCAATGTTATTACAGCTATTATTAATAATGAAATAATAATAACTATAACAAAGCAGCGCAACATAATAAACAATTACGTTATTTAGGTATTTAAAATAAACGACGTTCTGCACCTTTTTATTCCAATTCCATGTTAATAATTTCTTGGAATCGTTCAAAATGTAACTCACTCCAAGTTCACTGCAAGTTGGATGGAAGAATTGTTAAATGATGCTATATGACGACGCTTGTGTGTGCTCGTAGATATATAGACATATAGCGCTGTGTGCAAACGAAACTAATTACTTTTAATTATTTTTTATTGCCGACGGTGCAGCGCAATTTGTTGAAGTTAATTACGTTTATTTTTGTTGCGCGCGCTTAGCTGCGAATGGCGCTGGCGTTCGTCGGCAACAGGAAGAGATGCATGCTGTTGCATTAAATTAATTGAGTTATTTTATTTTATATTGCATTGTTGCAATTTATGGTTGCATTATGAGTTGAAAATGGAATGCGAATCTTATACGAGAGATCTTCTCAAGATTTGTTTCTTTACTTTTGTAATGAGTGTAAATTCTTTATTAAAAACGGTATTAATGAGGTTATGTTGCACAATATATCAAAATGTGTTGATAGATGCTACATAACCGCAAATATAATCGTGTTTTGTTGAATTTCAACAGTTGTATTGATTTAAATTTAAAAAATGCTGTGAAATTAAAATTTTACAAAATATAAATCTGTTTTTGACGTATATTACGAATTAAAGTTGATAATTAGTCTAGTGTAGTTTTCGGTTTAGTATCGAGCTTTGTTTGACTATTTTTAAAAGACTTATTTACGTAATGTTGTGATGAATGTCTTTATATGATGTTATAAATTATGCAGTGTCATTTAACTGATATTATCAATTACTGTTTTGAAGTTATAACACTCATTACGAATGCTTTATTACGTTAATGTCCAATTCTCTTTTTAAATATTTAATTAGATGTATGAATGCGTTTTACAAATAAAAATGATTGATTTTATGACTTATCGCTACGTTGCCATTATAATTTTTATGGCAACACCGCATTTTATTCCCAATCAAGTTGTCAGTTGCGGCACTTTAACCCAACTTATCAACTTTAATATAAATATTTTCCTGTATTATTTTCTTGCGCTGCTGGTTTCCTACTTGCAGTTAGTTCATAGGCCAAAACTAGTTTCAATAAAGCAGTTTAATAACATAATCGACCGGCATGAATAACGCTCATTATGACGTACGCTTCGCATTATCTGACATGCAGTTTAAGTGCATTGTAAACAATTATTCGCACGGCAGTCTGAAACAGACTGGGTTAGAGAGGGAGGGATTACAGTCGGCAATAAAAGCATATCAAAGAGTAGATATATATGAAAGTAAGTAAGTATATAAAGTACGATTTACGAAAATACGTTGGCGAAACGACCGCAAATTTGCGTGTTTGCCTTCCGCGTCGTGGGGAGGAAGTGGCACGTTTATCAATTTACCCTTCGCCTAATGCACGCACATCGACACACTCTTGCGCACGAAGAGTTTTTCACCTCTTTCGCCACAATTTACCGCCGCATTCACCACGTGTTCGGCAGGCCGAGCGCAACGACTAAATTATCATATCATTGGCGATGGCGATTGCGTTGGCTGGTGTACCCCGGGGACATCCGAAAGCCGGTAATAACATACTTAATTATATGTTTATTAATGCAGCAAAAATGAACTGTGGTAATCATCTCCCACAAGTGCATAACTGCATAATACACTTTTTGGCAAACAAAAAACAATGCGTATAATTGTAACATGACGATTAATAAATGAATTTTCCCAAAGACATTAAAATGCAATTAGGCTAGAATGTAAAGTTATATTTTTGCATATTTTGCAACATTCTGTAAACAATTAATTAAAATTCATGGCGAAAAGATTGCCTGGACATGTGGAATTATGATAAATGCGATAAGTGGAGCCGCATTAATAAATAAATAATTTACAGCGCGAGATGCCCACGGGGTTTTTGCAGTCGGCGGAAAGATCTGAGCAAAATCAGCTGGAAATAGAAATAGCACCGATATAAAATCAGAAGTCGAATATTATGTAACATACCTATGCATTAATTAAAAATAATAATAAAATACGTTTAAACAAGTCGTTATCCATTTGAGAAACTGACAAGGAACGTTTAGTAAAAGTTGTTTAAAGTAAAGTTTTTGATACTTTTATGTAGGTACAGATAATTTTATTATAATGAGTTTCTCCAAGGAAATGAATAATCAAGACTGACAGCTGTCCTATGCTGATGGCGTACGTTGGTCGCCTGGTGAAGGGATACGTTAGGTCTACAAATTTTACCCCAATTTAGTTTTCTTCTTTTTTTTACAAAGCCCCAAAGCAATTGGATAGTATTAAAACACAAAAAAATGTGTTTTACAAGAATACCATGAGAATACTATTGTTTATAAATTTCTTAACAAAGTATTCCTAATCAATTGAATCTGTTTGATCGATAAGGCGTGGCGATAAAGTCAGCGGTGGTACTCAGCGTGAGTAATTTACACATTCTGATTGCCGGTCCAGTTATGTGAAATTATGCGAGTAACATTTTAACTTCCGATACCGCAACCTATCATTTCGGGTTGCGCGCATGCCGACTCAAACGCAGTGCCTTCGATTGGAATCCGTGATTTTATTCCGTAAATTGCGCGAGTGCGCGCAAACCCGCCGAGCCTGTGTACACAATCAGTGATAGTTTAAACTCGGATCCGCTTAATTGCTCTATGTTTACGTGTAGAAACGTACGAAAGTTTTTTCCTTGCTTTTTCAGCAAGGCAGACTTCCACTACTGGCTCTTCTAATGGACCATTTACAGTTGCGAGTTAATCGTCCGCGGCGAAATTGTAACGTAACGGACTTACAATTTCTAAATGTGCAAACAGAAAACAGGTGTAAATAAATTTTTAAAAATAGGGTTGGATGTAGATATCTACAATTGAATACTTGTTTCATTTTTTAAAGAAGAGATAGTAATCATTTCAAGGTGAACGATTAACCATACGCCGTTATATATCAATCAATAAAACACTTTTTTGCGAAAATTATCGTCGGTATACATCACGACATGATAGCACGAACCGATATGAAAAGCGCGAGCCGTGCTGTAAGAAGGAAGTCGGCAATTTATACATCGGGTAATAGTAGTAGGTAGGTAGGTAGGAGCAATGTGATTTCGTCGAGGAACGAACAAGATTTTAATTATTTGAATCTCTGCTTGCACTCACCAGCACGTTATCTTCGTGATTTTATAATTTCGAATCAATTTAAATTGCCACTTTACGGAAAGAACTTTCTGTATGAGAAAATGTTAATAATAAATAATGTAGTAACGTAGATAGGTAATAATCAGGATATTGTGTAATTCGGACGGTAAATTATATTTTACAGTCCCCAAAAAATTTTATTAGTTTTCCTGTAATTAAAGTAAAATTTTAAATTATAAATTTTACAACAATATTTTTATTTTAGTTTATATTTTTTGGCACCAATATAGTGAAAAAATTAATTGAAAGTTGTGGATTATTAAAAATTAAAAAATAAATTAATATTTTGAATTTAGTTAGCAAAGTAGGCAATTTCCAAACATTGTACAGGTTAGTAATATGTTAGGTTAAAATAGAATATGTTATGCATTTTTTGAACACTTTCTTAACTGATCTGCATTTGACGTGATAAACGTAGATTGTTGTATGATAGAATTTTTGCAATTCAATTTTTGACACGTCTTCACAAAGCATAGTAAACAGCTAATTGAATGTAGTGATTAAATTAATTACGACGATCATAAATCGTTTTCTGTCACTTCGTAGACGAACGCGTCTAAGTTGTTTCGCCGCGTGTTATTGTTATTTCATTTCAGTTGTTGAACCACTCGAATTCCGACACGCCAAACACTCATTAGCGTGGCTGAATTTTAATTTTTCCTATATTATGATAATTGTTTCATGCATTTATTCAAGAATTAGTGTACTTCCACACCGCGAATTCCGCACGAAGAAAACGCGTTCCATTTCCCACTAAATTACTCCGACAAATTTACATTTCTTATCTTATCTATACTAAGATTTCAATAAAATAAAAATCACAACCGATAATATCTCAAGAATATGAATTGAATAGATATGAAATATTTAAAAAATAAAAATAAAGAAACGAATAAGAAGAGCGAGCACGTCAATGAATGTTTATGGATAAATCGTTTATCCGTGTCCCATGACAATGATACCCCGAAGCACGTGCGTTCTCTCCACGTCTCCACCCACGAGATATCAGTTTTGATCTCGCGCGTTCGTTGAAGAATGTTTTTAATGTCGCTATTATATCGCGTCCTCGGACAATGAGCGATCCGACATCGACGCGCCGCATCATTGTTTTACGCCGCACAACAACAACACCGATGCCTAGGCGCAGAATATTAAATTATAAAAATACGAATACCGCCGTGGGCAATGTCTTCCAAAGGTTAATAATTCAACCCATTCAAACCGTCATCATCAAGTGAAAATTTCATTTTTATTTTAAATTATTTAAAAACGGAAATTACCTAACACACCCATTAAAATTATTCATCATCGACCGGGAATAATTCAATTTCAATCAAGCGATATTCTATCATGAGGTGTGACCAATTAACTTTTTAATTAATTTTTAAAAGTGAAAATTTTGAAAGTTTGTGATTAGTAGGTGTAAACTATATCCTATATAGTACGTAGAATCTTTAGATAATGTTGAATGCAAATGTGATTTAAGATAACATTTGGTGTATTCGTTGATTGATTGTAGTAGTCGGTGTGATCTTTCTTTCGTTTTGTAAGTTGCGCCTGGTGCGCTACGTAATTAGTATCGCCACCTTGGTTCACCGCAAGATTCAAACAATAATACTTATCTAACGCACGAAGCTCGACGTGTATCTGTGTATAGCGAAAGGCAGCTTTTTCGTGTAAAAGTTGCAAAGCCGAGTGTGAACGTAATTGTTTTTTTCGGGGCGAAAACGTTTGCGCCGCTCGGTTGACAGATAGCAGGGAGATCTGAGTCGGAGTTAAGCCGGTTTGAGTGACGGCTGTTCGGACGAACAGGAAGACTCGGGTTATTATCCTGTCCATCATAATCTCCACGAGTTTCTGAAGCGTCGAAATTTTATCAAAGGCTGCAAAATTTACTAGTTTTGAATACTTTTATTTATTGTAGCTAAAACTGAAGAAAAAAATCATTTAATAAAAATATTTTGTGCTGTGCATCAGATCTAAATGAAGAAGATAAACTTATAGCCGAAGGAAGACGGCCGACACGATCCTCAATCATCTGCCAACGTGTTTATAACATTCGTACGTAAAGCGTGCAGCAAAATCATAGACTGCGTCCGGAATAATATATAATTAATATCGCTTCTTGAGATGTTAAATGCAGCTTAGATGAAGTGCGACTGCCACCAATAAATAAATCGAATCATTTCGGTGAGCATCATCTGCGAGGGTTCGTATAAAGGTCCAGACGGTCTGTTTTAGGGTGCGCCAAAACCATACAAACGCATCACACAAAAAAACATAGGAAAAACAAAGAAAAGTCAAGAAATAAAATAAACGGTTGTGCTCTGTTTGTGCGATTTAATTACGGGTTTGGATTGTACGGATTGTTATTATGAGAGTGTAGCATGTGATTTCTCGGTGGTGCTTATGCTACCCTTTAAGTGCCCTCCAGTGTGGAATTTTTTAATAAACGGTACGATTCGTAGAATTATCATTATCGCCCCGCGAAGAATTATTAACGATCATTTCGGTCATGTTGCACGATGCACCACTGCAGCACCTTTGACAGCAAGTAATTAAATGCATTTTTTACATAGTTTGAATCTCATAAATCGTTCGCAATGCGCTGTGATAGTTATTTTCAACTCGGCACGAGTTTTCATTCGTACATTCTTGAAATACTCACTCTGGGTATGTTTTCCGAAACATTTAAGTAGAATACTTAGAAAGCACTTGACGCACGATCTTGGGAAAACGTCGAAAAATAATCGTAAACGTATTCCGACTTCAGATAATAGTGCTTGAATAAAAAAGGAAGAGAATGCATTATTCAGGACTGGTTTGGGTGTATATGCTATGGCGAAGGGGAAATATGGAAACGTGAAGTGCGAAGGAGCGTTTTTCGTATTCCGGTGGTCGTTTCCGGGTCAGCACACTAAATCGACACGAGCGATGATGCGGAAACGAAGTCGCAAAACTCGAAAAAACTACGACGATATAAAACGGATGGGGAAACGTCGTCGGTGTCAGCATTTTTCAGTCAACCAGTGATGCAGTTTTCGCTGATTTTATTTTCAAAGTGTGAAAAGTTAAAATTGAACGGTTTTAGATCCATCACTGTCATATTTATGTTGAGGTTATTGTGTTGTTGGATTTAGTCGTACAAGTAAATTGTGTTGCATAAAAATATTTTAATAAAGTCATAGTTTGTTCACTAATAACTATAATTTCCATTTGAACGACAAAGCACTCCGGATGGAAATATGTGTGAAACTGTGCAAAACATAAAAAGTTTATAAAAAAAATATCAAGCAATCAATTTTCGATAAAGATTTATTATCGCTAATGCGCGGAAAATGCTAATGAGAGCGCTCGCGAATGTCCGCCCGGTGCTAAACAGATGGAGGTGCCATGAGTGGCCGCCATTCCGCCCATGCGGAATGCACTTCATGACCAGAAAAGGCAACGCAGTTATTTTTACATCGTAACACTATGAAATTATCCGCACATTCAGATTTCATATTAGATTTCACAAATGCACCTAACCTAACCTCAATAAATGCATTAATTAAAGCGCTAGCCTTATATAGTTTCAATTCATCGCAATCAACAATTAACGTCCATGTATAATATAATCATCATCATTCTGCTAATTGACATCACAAGGCACGGCCCCCCTGCCGGTAGCGTAGAGAGTGATTGTCGCATTGTTGACTTTTTCGTGCGTCGAAAAAAGCGCTTAATACTTGACAGGTATGTAATTTGATAGGAGTACATAAAGTATCACTGAGTCTCACATTAATAGACAATGATTAGTCACCTACGATGATTGTAATTAAAATTCCATAGAGGCGGTACAAGGCACGAAGCGAAAACAAACAAAACAAAATGAAAGCTATAAACGATTAGTGTTTAGTATGAAATTTTCATTTAAATCACTACTCCGCATGATAAACTTCTGAACATGTTTGTTATCTTTTATTTTATATTAAACGCATTAGCTTATCCGCGTTTATCGCATCCGCGAAGCGTTGGGACGTTGACAAATTGCACGCATAAGCCATATAAGCAAACGCAATTAAAATACAAATTGATATTGCATCGATGCGCATGAAATTGTTTCATAGACGAAGCAATATATCATAAAATTTCATACCGTTGGGTATACAGCGACGCGCCCGTGAGCATCTTCCCAAAACCCGCGTTCATAAATTGTTATCTCCAAAAACCGAAAACAAAACACCTAAAAATCATGTTTTGAGTTTTGAGTTTTAAGTTTTACTTTGCTGTGTGAGTGAGGGAGAGAAAGAAAGCGAGATTGTGAGATGAAAGAACGCTCACATATTTTTCGAGCAATTTTCTTCTTTGGGACAGGCTATAATTACACCCCCCAAAGCGGGTCTATAATTTGATACGAGGGCGGCTGGGCGCACCTTTGATACGATGTCAATTACCCCGGGTTCGGTACTGATTATCCTCGGATGCGAGCGAACGCATCACCGATCGACGCCAGGCACTGAGTGTTCATGCATACATTATCGAATTATCATCATCCAGCGAATATAAGCTACATAAGCCCTAGTACCCAATATCAGATTGGATACACCTTGTTTGGAAATATATGGCACATGCATGTTATATGAGCCGCGCGAGTATGGCACTTTGATCTCGATGAGCGCGTCGTATGCTAATTCGCTAATTTGTGTAATATTGTGTACTTTACACTCGAGCTGCACAACAGAAAGCTTCGTTATCTCGTCGTGGGTGTTTGTAAGCATATACGCACTAATGGTGCAAGTGTAAGTCTAAAAATTCTACAAGAAGTAAAAAATTGATGTAGAAATGGGTCTAAAGTGGATCGGAAAGGTTGGCGGTGTTTCTCAATCGGTTTGTGTGTGTGTATGTTGACCGCGTGAGCAGGCGAACTTTTTTGGTGATCACTTTTACTCTCGCTCTCTCATCCGCTGAGGTCGGGTACGGTCAGACTGCCGTTTTGCAAATAGTCTAAGGCGCCGGTCGGATCATCAAGTAAATTATTCCGAAAAGCAATCCACGTCTGGCACCAATGCAAAAAGAAGAAATAAAAAACGCAAACTGCAACACACGACGTGGTTATGGATTCCTAGAGGAGACTAATTTTATGCAAATCACTTGAATTACTTCAATTGAATCCATTAAAATGAGGTTAGAATAAGTTAACTGCGATCGGTAGGTTAGATAACCCATTGTACAGATGAAAATGTCAAAATGTCAAAACAAATCGAGATTTATTTTCGTTTTCGTTTGCTTCTAGTCTTCTAGATCAGATATTATATGATATAACACATCAAGGCACATAATTCTAATTAATATTTTCCCACAATGTAAAGTGTTGCTGGTTGCTGCGTTGCCTGCCCACCTTTGGGTTTTAATAGGAACTTGCGGTGGAGTGAAAAGAAGAACCGCCGGTTTAAGACAATGCATCATACACGGCGGAGCCGCGTGTTGTGGTGTAGCATTTAAAATTACGTTAATGCCCTTATTTCTAATTAAGGCACGGCCCCGAAAAGCGGCCGGCGGCGTGGCGCCTGTGTGAGGCTTCCGATTTACCTGGTCGCGGCGGCATCGAATCGATTTCACACTTTGCCAGCTACAATTTGCACGGTTTAATAAAAGCTTTGTATTTTAAGTGTTGTCAACTGTATCTTATACATATTAATTAGGAATTGTTTAGATTTTATTAGTTTATTATTATTTTCTTTATTATTTTCAGTTTGATTATGAATAAATTGATTTTTCGTTGAATGTAGGTGGTAAAAATAATATAGAATTACCAGAAGCGTCACGGTGTTTGAAAATCAAGCAGATTCTTTTCAATTTTGCACGCACCATTTATAAGTCCATTTACCTAACTTATTACCGAAAATACTCGTAAACTTTGCAGACGTCGTTATCTGTTAGTTTGTCTAGGGCGGTTAGGTCATATTAGGGCGCAACCTGTTCTTTGGTGAGTGACTTTTGGCGCCAGACAGACTTCACACGTTTCAAACAATCAAAAATCGAAAAAAACACTTTTCGTGGTCACAATTTATGTACCTATTTCTTCTAAATTTTTTTTATTGATAGTATTTAATTTATTACCATCAGCAATTGCTTTTTTTTTGTTTCTTGCGAGTAATGTAATTAATAAAATCAATTAATGAACACTCCTGCAGGTATTAAATATCAGCAGCATATATTTATGAAAATTAATTAAATTGCAATGCGGTGCAACTCTTTAATTGAATTTAATTTGAAATTAATTGCTTTTCCTCATTCGCCGCACAGTGAAATGAGCGCTTTTAATAATTCGCCAAACGAGCAAATTCCAATGTTTTCTAGATGCACTGTGGTCCTGAGTTATCATTACCGCCGCGATTCAATATTTAATTTTCTTCATAATTCATGCAGTCATGAATTAAGTGTTTCGACGTGTACAAAAAGTAAACACACACACAAATACAAATACATACACACTCACTGTAATATAAAACATTTCTTCGCTTTTCTTCGCTGTACGAAGTATACTCGTATTAAATGAATTTTCGAGTTCACTCTGTTGAAATATATTTTTTATAAGTTGACAATCGGTGCGCCACGTATGCGGTACGTGGTAATATCGTGGTTATGACGGAATCGAGCAAACGTTAAAACGTAACGAGACACGTGCGATGTTCCCATAGTTTGGCCGCCTAACGACTTGTAAAAATGTCAACCGTGAAGTCGACGTTTTGCCAGACAATGCGCGGCGAAGTTATTGCGGGCGAAACGATTGCATTGAGAGAAAATTGTCACGTAATATTCTGGAAATGCATGCCATTATCGCAATATTGATGTTTTCAACGTTTATGCATTTTTAAAACGGTTTTAAATTGTTTAAAGTTTTCAAAGTTTTTAACTCGAACTGTGTTTTCAATACGTATATTATCCATACTAGCATTATGAATAGAAAAATAATGTTGTTATCTCAAAATTGGTGTAAAATTGATTCTATAATATGTAATATTTATCAAAAACGGAAAAGTGAGGTTACGTCTGTAATTGATGCCAGAAAATAGATATTTTCAGTTTTATTTTATGAATAATAAATATTTCTAGTAAATAGTTCTTATAAAAATTACTAAAAATTTAAATTAAGTAGTAAAATTGTTTTGTTTAAAACAAAACGTACTTTTTGTGGATTTTGAAGGTTAAGACAATGACACAAACGTCATCTATCGATTTAATCCAAAGCGTAGCGTCTTCTTGTTGCCAAATGTTTGTGTTTGTGACAAATGTTTGACTCCCTTTTGACATTTTCAAACCGGCTGCCAGCGTGTGGTTCAATGTTTAATGAGTGAACACAAGAAGAAGCCGAAGAGGATCATTAAAGATTATGTAAGAAGCAAAAGCCACCCCCACGCATTGCGTAAAGTGCGTAGAGCGCCGTTTCAAGGGGGACGAGCACGCGCATTCACCAACACACACACATAGGTACATACACGCCGCCACCGCCAGGATTGCGTATCGAGGGAAGAAACGTGCGCCGCTCTCGCACCCCCGCGCGCTCTCGAGAGTGGGTGTGGCGCGACTATAAATCAGTTACAACCACGAAAGAGCCTCTCTCGCCGCCGTAATACGACGGCGCTTTCCCGATTTTCGTTCGTTCACGTCCCCCGTTTTCCCAACCCTCACACACCACTCGAAGCTATTTCGACGTGCGTGTGGGATAAGGACCATCACAGCCGCAGGATGGCATTAAACTAGGGTGGCTGCCGACGCTATACATAAACATATATATTCCTACAAGATGCGAGATGAGCAGGATCAGGAGTGTATCTGTTGTGAGGGTTGCCGAGAGGCGCCTTTGACCCTTACTTTTGGCAAATGAATAAAAATCACCATCCTGCGTCCGTAAAAGAATAAATAAATGTGTTGTGTTTTAAGGATTAAGCAAAAAAAAAAAAAATAAATAAATATAACCAGAAATAAAATAGTTTCAAGTTGTTTAAATTGAGCTTAGAGCACTTTTCGCTTTGTAGAACACAATAACTAATAAATTATAATACGATGATAATAACAGGTTGTGTTATCACTCGCTAGTCAAGACGAAGCGCAGCACAACTCGCGACATGCTACTTCATTCGTGCTGTTCGCATCCTGCAGGATAATGCAGAGCGTGGCGAGCGGCGGTTCGTCGCGCAAAAGCCTCGACTACCACACGCACAAGTAATCAATAATCGGATCCAACGCCCAGCTATCAATAACTTGGTAATCCGCCCACAAGGCTTTCATTTGTCTTCCGACATCGAGGCGCTCGCGTTGGCTCCATTGTGTTTTCGGATGTTTATTAAAAACGAGAAAGAAAAAAACACACACACAATGCGCAAAGAAGCTCGCGAGGTTTTCCCCTTCGATTTAAGGATTGCGTGTTTTATTCGCGGCGATCCAGCACCAACTAAAGAATAATGGTGATACAGGCTGCAAGATTTTGCGTTGCTGGATGATGTTTTGTTCCATTGCTTCGCTTGTGCTCGCAATTATTGTTTTGCACACGCGCTGCGGGCGAGTCAAGCTGAGTGTAATCACAATAGGACATTGTGGCTTGCCTACTATTGTTTAGAAATACTTACACTAGAGTAGAGTTAAGTTGGTTGCAGTTTAATCGATTTCTAACCTAAAAATAACTTATTCACTTATTTTAAGTTTTATAAATATTGACGAGTATTTCTTTGCTTGCCTCCCACACAAACTTCACACTTGTGTGTCGGTCGAAGCGCAGACCAATTAAAAAATAGCTGCACGCCGGGGCTGAGGTGGCCAGCGACCGGCCAACCACGGCGCGCATCTCGACAACATTGATAAATCGAAGCCGTATCTACATCTGACGCGATATTCCCGAGTGTAAAAAAAGGCTCGTCGCTGGTTTGCCAACTCGCTGGTACTCACATCGGCCGTACCTGTGCGCCCATATGGTTGCCAACGCGCGCGCGGTCAAGGGAATTAAAAATAAATGGAAAGAAACGCGATGGCAATGGCGACGGACTGAAACTTGTTTTCGGTTCCCATACGCACCAGCGCGCACATAATCTACGCCACTCTTCTTCTCATATGAGCTCAGTCTAATTGGTTAATTTTCTTTATCGATAGGACGCGCTTTCTTAATGCGCAATGCTCCGTCGGTGGGAAGCTGAGAGAGTCACAGCACCGAAACGACTTCGATAAATGACTTCGGAAAGCAATATGCGTTTTTGTAATATCCTTCGAAAAAAAAGTACCAAACGATAAACATCTTCTTACTGTATTCCTCTATATGTGTGTGTTGGATGAGATTTTTTAATTATGAAAAAAGTAACCACGTGCATTATTAAACGATCTCATTAACTATTACATGTTCTTGTTAGGATTCATATCAGTATATATTCGAAACCTATAATTTTTGATAATTAATTACATTAATCACGTAGGTATATATAAAATGCGTGAGCATGCGCGTGGTTTTCGGAAATTGACCTCCATGTCGATGGCGATTTCACGTGAAAATGCGTCGATTTACATGCGTCGTTGATTTATTAGATAAATTTCGGGTGGCGCGCACTTTATCGACGACCACCACGCTACGTTTTTAATCTCAACGCGCAACTACGGCCAAATTACGTAAAACACGCACATGCCTAACCCTTATTGTCGAATGCCGCCCGAAACCATCTCGTATTATCGTAATAAAACATTGGCAGCTAATTTTCGAGCCGAGTTAACGATATCAAACGCGTCCAACGCGCCCAACGCTAAATATATAAAAAAAAGAAGCATGTAATGTGTTCATATTAAATAATAATCATCCACCCGCACACGCAGCCCAATGTTGGCCATGAAAACGGAAGAAATTGATGGCGCAGTTGGCGAAAACAGCTGTTCATATAATACGCCACCAAAGATTTCGGTTTTTAATAAACCCAAACCGAAAAAAAAACCTGGAAATTCAACGGAAACAAAGAAAATAAAACGGAGGCAATTTATAGCAATTAAGTAATTACGTGTACTAATAAATTAACTTTGTAACGAAATGTCTTTTATGATTTATAAAACGTTTTCGAAATTAATTTTGGTATTTAGGGGATAAAAATTCGTTTTTAACACATTGTACACGCAATATTTTTTCGCCCACCTGAATAAAATGCCTTACAGCGTGGAATTTTAAGAAATAAAGCAAATAAAGTACGAAATGTGGCTGGAATGTGGTTGATTTGATCATGAAAAGAACACAATGCGCCTGCGAGTGGTTAAAATCCTTCGGGTGGGTTTAAAATATATTGCGGAGCGGTCGCGTACGCGCGCCTCACCACATCGTGGGCCCGGGAGTGTAAGTGATGAGAAAATTACTGTGATCAAGGTGTGTAGGCTTCTCTCCGCGCGTCGCGGGGCCCGTCAATCCATCAATCATTGGACTAATCATTTTTTGATATAAACAGTCGTAAAGTGCATACAAATCTTTGTTGATTATTGTTATTAAGGCCTTTATTAGATGCAACCCGTGAATTTGTGCGTGTTTCATTAAATTTTCAAAATTGATTTGTTGAGTGCGCGCGCTCCATCATCGAACGCACTTATTGACACATTACACACATCACATTGTGTGTAATTTTAACGAGACTCGTCCGAATTCCTAAATAACCACTGGTGGTGAGATATTTATTTTCGAACACGCGCCGTTCAAGAATGCCGAGAATTTCAGCTTTGCATTCATCCGGAACTAACGACCATTAGTAATTCGAATGACCAAAAGCTTGAGTTGTGAGTGGAGAAATGAAAAATCGATGCGGTTCACGCACGTGTTATTGCTATCGGTTTGAAACGACACGTGCTGAGTGCGAAACGTTAAAATTCCACAAACTCGTCGTGTCTATTAAAACTAATTAATTTAGTTCTGAGAAAAGATTATTTTAGCAATAGTTGGTTGGTTGGATATGTAAATGTGAGTGTGGAGCGCGTTATGCAGCACGATAACATGCGTTTCGGTGTAATTTATCGAGTCCATTACGAAAATCATCCAGGTGCGTCGCGACGCCCACGTTGCCATAGTGATGGGGGTGAACTCGAGGGCGCACGGCGTCGGCGAATAAAGCACAAAGGCTAGCCAGCCCTCAACGCGCCTAAACAAAGCTTGCGCGTCGAACACGCCTACGCGAATCTTACAATTTTACCACCAAACGACAACATAACCTAAAATATTTACTTTGAGACACGTGTATGGCTATTAAATTGATTGAGTTAATGTTTTTGCGAGTTCAGAATGATACTAATTATTTTCTACAAAGTGACGTGTAGATATTATGAATGCATGTTTAAATCGGCTTCAATTATTCAACGCGCGAGTCGGTAGAACGCGCGCATTGCTTGTTAAATAATATCGGTACGGTTGCGGTGTGCGCTGTTTGTCGGGGATTGGAATAAAATGAGAGATAAATGGTGGCCGCATGAGTCCCGCCGTGGATAATTAGTAATTACCGCTTTGTGTATAATTGCTTGAATCTATTTCTTGTAATTTATGCTCGAAACGACCGATCGCATCGAATAGCCGGAGCATGTGGGTACCGAGCACTTGGTCGGATGATTTATTAAAATGATGTAAACATTTATTCAATTACGACACACGTCCACGGTTTGATTATTTATTGCTCACATTTTCTTCGAAGACATGATCAGAAATTTCAATATATTTTTTGATTGTTTTTTTGATGAAAATAAATGTCAATCTTACATTATAATTATTGTGCGTACACATTAGCACTCGATGTTGATGGAAAAGCGTATCATCATGCCCGTCAAGTGCTCGCAGTGTGTTTACTCTACCGCCCTGTTTGCACAACAATACGAGTACGCCAACGCCCTTAATGCTCGCCACCTTACCACCTTTCGTTTCAAGCGCGTACACCGCGAGCGAATAAATGTCTACGTAAATATTGAAATTACCACAACCGCGCCTCACGTTTTTTTCGAGGCTTGCTGCCCCGCTGTGCGGTGTTTGTATTATTCGGCTTGTCATATTTTTTCATTGCGGCGCGTTGCCCGTAAATCAGTTCACCTGTCACTGCGATATTTTATTCGCCGTGTCGGAGGCGCGCGCTGTTTTTATTCGCCATTATATTTATCGCTCGGCACACGGATTTTTTTTTCTCCCTTGGTGTTTTGATGTTGTTGTGAGGCAAATTACAACGCTTTTCCGCGTGCTTCGAGAGCACATCATGAATACGAGAATATGGGTGGAATAAGCATTATACGAATTTCGTGGTGTAACCTCATGAGAGATGGAGAAAAAAACTGCCGAGGGAGAGCTGCAGCCGGGTATAAATCTTGTCGCACGCTCAATTAAACATAATATATCGGCTAAATTGAGCATAAGCTATCGATGATGTTCGAATAGACGATGCTCAACTTGTGTAGATCTATAAAAAATACGAACCTGATGTAGATGATTTCAGAATAGTGAATAAATCTTGTTACGCAAGCTAAGAAGGAAGCTGTCGAACGAAGGAAGTTATAAAAACGACTAATACTTATAAATTCGATAATGAATATTGTTAAAAGCCGATCGCACGCCCAGCTTTTAAAGCTTTCGCACCACCCAACTGATGAATTACGCGCAGTCACCTCTTTCGATACCTAACATTTTTCTACTCGTCAAATGCGCATGCGCGACATGGCTGCCGTCTGACGCTAGGCCAAGGAACGCGTCTAATTGTTATAATTACAGCCTTGTCTCGTTCTTATCGGACTCAAGCTTTTTGCAACTGTTTGATGCTCGTGTAGCACATCTTACCTTCATTATTTCTCTCGTTATGTTATCAAAGGATCTCAGTGAAAAGCGCAGGAGCAAATGGGATGCAGACGTTTATTCCGAATATGGTTTGACATATGACTGGTGGTATTACTGGTTCTGATATTTTCAATATGGCAACACTGCTTTTGAGTAAATAGAATATATTGAGAGGGTTGAAAGTTATCTATCCTTTTAGGGTGGCGTTTTGCAAGGGTATCAGACACTTGCTGTTGTCACCACATTGTTAAAGATGATTGATTCTGCATAACGCGCGTACCAGGCCCGAACACTTTTCAATCCTTTTCACAACCGTAAAATCTTTTAACGTTTTCACATTATACAAACATGTTATGCTTTTGATCGATTATGATTGATACTATTACTATACTTACAAATTTTTGTTATAATCGCTTGCAATTTCCGTTTGGATTAAAGAATGAAACATGAAACATCAAAATAACAAAATGTCGATGAGTAATCTTTGCAGTTTAATCAATTACGAATGGAATAAAAAGTCCAGTCAATGCAGCCAAGTTGATTAAAGCTTGCTTAATTAACTTAATATCTATCTAGTATGTATGTAACTGCGACTTGCCTATAAAGCAGATATTTGCATATTTCAACCATAAAAACACTCATTTAATGCGCGCATCCCATTCGCCCAAGCTTAATTTAATTAAAAAATTATTACCAGCAACGCCCATTATTAAGGTAATTCCAATTTGAAATAAAAACGCGCACGACTCGGATATTAAATTCCATTTCGAATGCGTTATATGCCTACATTCAGATACATTCGTATTGTTAACGGCGGCACACCTCGCCTCGTCTTATTAAAACAAAACTAAATAAATGCTAATTCGCGTTTTTAACAAGCAAAACAACAAAATGAAAAAAACGCGCAACAATTAAAATTAAAACTTGCGCCGGTACCGCTTATTTTTAATTTAAACGCGTTATTTCTGTAATTGAACCACGGAATATGATTAAAATAAAATTGAAGACTTTTAAGGTTTTAAACTGTTTTCGAATGAGTAAAGTCGAGACGAGTACAGGACGTGACGACGGTGTTTTAATATCCAAGAAAGGTGTTGGATGAAAAAAAGTTTAAATTTAAATTCTGGCGCTTCATATTGAGATAAACGTCGAATGTTGAATGTTAAATGTCGAATGCAAAATGCAAAACCTTATGAACTATAAGCGAGAACAATAAAATTATTCGAAGCAGCGACCAGCGAAGGTTTGCAAGACGTTTTCGAGCGCCACGAATTATGCCTCGGTGAATTTGACTTCCCGTTGATGTTTGTGTTGAATTTATTTAATTGTCGACTTCCTACTTTTGGAATGCTATTTAAATAATTACCAAACAGTAATGTGCATAAAATAATGGATACATATTAAGCTTTAATAGAATTTTGAGGATGTACTGTTAAATTTTCTCAATTTCTTTATTTTACAGGAAAATGCGTTTTGATGCGTTTTTCTCATATTCATGATTTTAAAAATTTAAATAAACTTTTTTTGATTAATAAGAAAATGATTGTGTCAATTAAAATCCAAAAATTGCAAGATACAAGGTGTTTTTCATCATTTGTTAACAAAAAATATAAAAAAATGTTTGTTTCTGCAATTTTTTAGTCCAATTCTATTGGTAGTTAAGATTTTCAATGATAATAATAAGATACTTATATGCGTATTTATTGTGCGTAGTTAATGCGCTTGTGTAGTGATAATAATTGCCATCCAAGCAGCCATTATGCAAACCAAGGAATTCGCAAAACGCACATTAACATGCACATGCGTATTCTTCGCTCCTCATTATCGTAAACAATGCAAGCGTGCAACAGGAATTCATAGCAACAATAGAAATGCATTTCAATAAATAAATATTTATAAAACACACAGAAAATGCACGCGTTGTATCAGAAAATCTATACTCACCTACAAGCAGGATATGTCTGTGCCCACAGGTAACATTTGTACACAAGTTAACAATTTATAAGCAATAACCGTACGAATGTGAGAGGTTATCGTTTATCTGCTCTTGACAATAGACTTGAAATGAATGAGAAATGCATTTTTGCAATGCTTAAAACAAACAGACAGCAAATGGGATAAGAATCAAGTAATTTCGCAAAGGAATTGAATGTAAAAATTTCTCACACGACGTTAAGGTGCCGGAAAATTTTAATTTGAACGCAAGCGCACCCTTAAATTATCTAATTAATTTATTTTTTTTAACTTTTAAGTAGTTATATTTTTGCTACTTGCGTGAAAATGACTCATAAAGTGTTTTATGCAGATTTTAATCACTTTTTCAAAAAAAGAATTGAATTGGTGTTGTGCTATAAACGATAAAAATATTTAAAAAATAAATAACTACCTGGGTAGTACCTATATGCCTACATAAGTTTGCTGTTAAAATAAAGAAAATAACGAAAATTACCATTACCATCGCTCGGTTGCACATTATGAAGTTGTTAGTTAGGCATAATAAAATTTTGTTTTGAGGCGTGTGGTGCACGCATCTTATCGCACAATGTGTTACGTCGGTACTCAAACGAGTAAATTCGTGAAAATGTTGGAAGGAAACTAAAAAAAGAGTGGGTAATGTAGGTAATGCTCCTTTTTTGCCCGCGGTGCGGCGTACAAATTGATACAGTATGCTCGTGTTGTTAGTGTGGGAGGTAGACGATAAGGCTAGAAAAATAAGCGAAGTCGTGATAATAATCTCCGACGAGCGCATGGCAAATTGCCCGATAAGTGCGTTATAAATGATCTCCTCACATGACAAAACAAATACCCGAGTAATGTACACCTCGTTATTCCAACACGGAAAGTGAACTAACGTCTCTTCAAAGTAGATTTATTCATCATTAACACATATTTATTTAATTTTCAATAGAATAAAAATCAAGAAGAAAATTTCGACAAAATGAGCAAACAAAAGATCAAAAAGCGTGTCCGATGAAAAGATTCAGTCATAACAGTGGATTAAACTCGACATGCGATAGCCCAAAGGCAAACTGAACCCTTATTAGGGTAGTAATAGAGGATTCATCCAAACAATATGCTCTAATCATGGCAAATAGCTTTTTAGTCAATTGAAAATGAAAATTCTTAATGTTTGCTTCCCAAAAGAACACCCTGTAGATTTTAGTGTTCATACCACTGGAATGAAATCCTCGGGGAACGAAACGATGATGAAGAGAACCCGATGATTCTGTTATTACACCAAATCTGTTACATTTGATTAAATCCGCACGCCGCGCGACGCTGGGGTGCATTTTAAAGCAAAGTCAAGCTGAGTGGAAAATCGAGGGGTGAACTATCTTCACGGTGGGATCACGGCTCACAAACTCCCACGAATTACGCTTTTATTTGATTTCAACTTGCATCCGCCGATAATCACAACACACAGAAAAAAATTGAATTTGAATCGATGATTAATTTTGTTTTAATTTTTTGTTACAGGTAAGCATCCTTCTTGGTTTCTCAGAACTGCAGTGTGTAAGTGTGTGTGTGAGACTGTGAAAGACACATTGAATGTTTTGATAGTTTTCGTTTTGTTTCGATCGAGACGTGGTCGTACGTGCGCGTTTTTATCGCGTCATTTCGGACGTGGAAAGATGAGCCTCGTGTAAAAAGCACGGCGCGCAGCGCAGCGCTAGACGTTATCAAGCTGAGGCCCCCGCATACAGAAATTTACTGTCCATAATTACAGGGTTGGCGATATTTAATTACAGATGGCCGGGGCACAGGCGCTGGCTGCCAACTCGGGCACCGGCCGCCGCGTCGACTACGCTGCACTGCGCTGTGTATCTTGTAAGTTATGAGAATATAACCTAACCTAACGAATGAGAAATGCACACTGTATCGCACGGGTTGCACTTCCACACATATATTGTGTTATCTCTTGACAAATCAACCAAAGAAACCAAATAAAAAACATTTCGAACCATTCTACGAAGAAATATTGATGATTATATTTACTCGTAATGCGGAGTGGAATAATATCAATTGAAATTATTTTCAAATTATTAACACAAAACCCGCATATTTTTAATACATAAGTATGAATAATATGCGTGTATAATTGAAATCGTAATTATTGGCACATAAATGAACTCAATAATTCTCTATACGCAGCTGTTGATAAATAATTTTAAAATAAATATTTTGAAACATATTTTAGTCATTATACAAGGGTATTTTTTGGGTTTGGGAAACCTTCAACTCGCGAAGACATTGATCATCTTAAGATTTTTAAGTTTCTCAAGTCTGTAATTAGCCGATGAGGCCGTTGGCGATTTTAGCTCCTTCGAATTTTCACATCACTGAGTGCACACTCTAAATTTATTAGGACTGCAACATTTGCAAAGACAAACGAGTGAGCATCAGTGACGGGCGCGCGAGGGCACGAGTTAAAATATGATTTATTGAAATTCAAAATTACACGTTGGTTAACACACACACACACCATGTAATAAAATATTTCTATATAGTAATTAATAAGGTGTAAAGGGTCTGAGTATATAAACCTCAATAGACAACACGAATCAAAGGTGTGATTGAGAACAAAGTCACATTTTTGAATTGGTGTGAACTGCAGAAAGAATGATGGATCATAATTTTCATGTCAGTGCACGCGCATAAGATATATGTAAGATCTGTCAAAGTCAATGTGGAAAATTACATACCTTATGCAACACACAACATCCCTGCGGGTAATCGTCCTACCGTTTTCTCTGCTTCGAATTTTATGATGCTGGATGTGTACAATTCTCGTGGCACGGTTGCATTGTTTTGATAACGATTATAATTTCCCTGTCGGAATGCGCAGTTGGCCCTAATTGCGGTTGGGTTTTGAGTGTGTGTCTAAATAACAGAAACTACTTTTTCTGAATTCCGTGCGCCATGAGCGGATAAACGCGAGATAAAGCGCTGTCTCTCCAGCGAGAGATGCGTTTACATCATTAATTTCGATGATTAATATCTGGCATCGGCGCGCGTCGAACGGAACGATTTCCAGCCCGTAAATGGATCATTTTTCATAACGCATCCACTTCATCATTATTATAACTTACTCGCTCGAATTGTCGGCGGCGTGTCGTGATGCGCTACATGCGTTTTTGGTGTTTTTCCTCCGATTCTCTCTTCGGAGTCATATTTTATCGCGTCGTTTCGAAAATAGACGCGCGCTATGAGCACGTTTATTATAGGAAAAACGTTTCGACAATTGAACTTGAGTGGTTTATTTTAAGACAATTCCTTGAAAACTAAGTTTACTAAGAAATGAACATAAAAATTTATGCAAACGTTGATTTATTGACGTTGTTAATCGTCAAATAAACACTTAAAAAACACATGTTGTTTATGCGCGTGTATAATAAATAATGAATAATTATCTATGAATCGATGCAATGTATTAACCTTTCCGTTTATACCAACTTTTTTTAAGTGAATGCCAATCTTATACCTATCGATACACGTCGATAAATGAATAAACAAATTAACATTGGCTGCATTAAGTGGCTGTAATTATATTTTTTGTCGGTGAAATATTTCACAACATCGTCACATGAAACACCTTGTAGAATATCCTGAGTAGATGTTATCTCATCTCACAGCTATATCGATATAATGTTCGTAAACTATTCGAGTTGAACGTTTTTTTCACGTCTTTTT
The DNA here is from genome assembly GCF_025399875.1 of Dalotia coriaria. Taxonomy (NCBI): domain Eukaryota; kingdom Metazoa; phylum Arthropoda; class Insecta; order Coleoptera; family Staphylinidae; genus Dalotia; species Dalotia coriaria. The sequence continues at coordinate 11,706,450 of NW_027045445.1, forward strand.
TCATTTCAGTGACATACTTTCGGGCCAATTTTTACGTTATTTATTATATCGAAACGTATAATCACGGTTTAATTTTTAATGTTAATCAGTTGGTTGGCTCGCTGGCGGAGTGAAAAACAGGAAATATAAACACATTACGCATTCGGTCAAATGACTGAATTAATTTTCAGAATTAAATTATCATTATTTATACATTCACGAACTCGCCGATCATAAGATATGTAAAAAACAACATACAAATGTTTTGATATTTGTATGACGCCATTTTGAATCAAATAAAACTATCAAATTTTTGAATTTTTCACCGGAAAACCGATCTCGGTTTCTTCTTGAAAGGTTTCTATTTTTGTGTAACCCTTATAAAAGTATCCCATGGTTCCCAACAGGTCCGTTTGGGTTTGGGATGCTTTTGATACACTCTCGTAGGGTTACTTTACCTAGCACACGCATGCAACACGCTTCAATTCGGCAATAGCCGCGATGAATGAAACCGAAAATCGTCGAATAATGGCACGCAATATAATAATAAGTAACGTGCAACACAACACAACACGAATAAAAAAAACCTGCCGCTATTTGTTATGAATGGAAAATGCCCCTTTAGGGTGCTCTGTGTCTGAAGAATAGAAGAACGCAGAGATGCTTGATGAAATGCGTCGCCACGGAATGGGAAGGAAGGAGGTGTCGTCCTTCGGAAATATGATCCTGGAGCGGAACTGGGAGGTTCCGCTCCTAGCACGTGTGAGAACGAAACACCTGGCATCATCCAGATGCAGATTACGCGTTCTGGTAGTCGGCGATGACGACGGGCAAATACTATAGTATTTAGTTTAGAGGTTTGAAAAGCGTGCTGGAGCAAAAAGCGTTGTACGATGTACCTACGTTGCAGTTGCAACAAACGAGGAGAGTGAAACAACACGGCTGCACTAGATAGGTACATACGAACAACTCCGACGGCGGAGGCGTTCTAACTTCCACGACAAACACTGTAATTTGCCGATATCTCAAGATAAGTCGCTCGAATATTTGACCGGTTGTAAGGTGGTCGACCACTGGCTCGTGCTGTGCAAATAACCAAGATCTATCAGATCTACGAGTACAATATCAACTACTTTACAAAAACTATAGTAATATAGATACTTGAGTATGGCACAAGATGAATTATTGAAAGCACATGAAGAAAGATGGAAGGAACAAGTTGTGATGCGTTTGGTGCGTTGGTGGCATGTGGTTTGTAGCAGCGGCGCGGCAGTGTAGTTTTAGGGCGTGAGCAGGTGCCCGTCCAATAAAAAGGATCTCTCCTGCTCATGGTTTGCGCGGGCGGCTCGCGGCGCACGGCCAGGATCCCACGCCGGCCGCCACGCAGTCAAACGCCGCGTGTGTCCCGATCGTTTCGACGCGTCGCTGCTCTCTCGGATCGAAAATTCCACATCACATCAACACCCATCTAATACATGTGCTTTTAAATAATAAATGTGAATTATTAATTATCTGTGCTAACTGGAAGTTAGTTACATTAGTGTGCTGGTAGATTTAGAAGATGCACTGCACATACTCCTACCAAGTGCAAGCGACGTCGCCGCAGGCGGCAACAGGAGCCGAATATTTAGAGGTAAATATTATGACTTATGACGAAACCAACTAGAGTTTTGATTATGATGTCAAGTTTATTGCGTGTTGTATAACCACATCGTTATAAAAATTGCGACATATGTGCGAATTGCTCCCTAAAAATATTTAGGGTGGAATAATGTGCTAATATAAACATCTGTGTTGATGATAAAAGAGTAAATATTGCTTTTTGCACGCTGTTTGTGCGGTAAAAATGTAAATAACTTTCTAATTCTAAACCAATGTACCTAGGGAAATAAATCTCGTATTCACACACATCTACATACACCCCCAACCCTCAAACGACCAAAATCAAGCCAGTAACGAGCGGCGTCTGTGAGGGGATCGAAAATAATTGGCTCGGCTATTATTTAGTGCGACTAATTATTGCTTCTGTCGCACATCTCGCTCGTAAATTACCCTTCAATGAGGTTAATTAATAAAACGACAATTACCAATTGACTTATAGCTTTCGGGTAGTGTGCACATATAAATAATCTCGTCTTCTCACCCTTAATTAATTCCTAACGCAGTATAAAAAATAAATTTAAATTTCAATTCAATTTGGTTCTTAATTAAAAATCTGTTTGTATAAAATGTTTTATATGCCCACCTCGAGCAAGGTGGTCTTCTTGAGTTTCATCATTACGGGCGTATTAACGTGCGCATGATATATTTATATTTATATGCATAATGGCGTCCAAGTGAAGCGCCTAACGTCCGTGCAGGAAAAAATGTCGTTTATGCGTGTTGCTCGAATGATTAATTATAATGTCGGGCGAAGAGATCTTTCAACGTGAAGGCAACCACACATACAACGCTCGGGAACACTCAAGACGTCTCTATATACAACCAGCAACGCTGGGCGAGATACATTTTAATAAATTAATAAATTTCTACCGACCGGCTACTTACAATTAGCTTGTAGAAGGTTGAACCTTATAGAGACGTAATAGTAATAGATTTTCCGTTTTGTGCTTTCTAAATCATTATAGTTGACAGTTTAGTGGCGCCATCTGTGGAAGTTTTTAAGTATTTAAATTTGAATTTTTGTAAACATGTAGCCACTCTTGCATACACCATGGTGAATTGCAAAGTGTATTTATTAGGAACGAATGAAACATAATGAAAACAGAAACGCGAATGAACGAACGAACGCTTTATCTGCGTTTGATCTCGCCGGCCGGCCGGCACCGACAACCATTGTTGTAAGTACGCGCAGGAATCGCGTTCTTCGCGTTTGTTTCTTTCTCGCAGCGCCCGACAAACACAACTACCCGAAGCGTAGGTACATTACACGTCGGCTCATTGCGCCAACAGTAAAATGAATTGTATGTGGAAGACACCACATCCGAAGGCAATAATAGCGCATAACTTACGCACGAATACGATGCGCGTTTTCATGTTGTGTTTGTTACATTAGTTACATTAATGTTATGCACAGGTACGCACAGAAGAGAGTACTTTTGAAACGTAATAAGTATGATTCAAGTCTGCGTGCAATGCGATGAGAATGAGAATAGCATACGGCTGGAGCGTTGAGGTTAATTAGGCAAAATATGTTTGAATAAAAGATTAACTCGCAATCGCAACGCGCTAATCGTTGAACCCGAACTGGCACCGGCAATCCATCACACTCGATGCCAGTGGATCTTGCAAGTCTGATGGATCGATGGATGGGTAGCAGCCAATGTGTGAGGTCTGAAACACACGCAAGAAATTATTTATTATTCTTTTTTCTATAATTTAATTTAATTAGTTTGATTTTATTCACAAACAAAATAAAAATATATTTTTTGTGTTTCTGCTCAGTATATTGAACAATTTATTGAAATAAACATTTTATGTGAGTCCAATTATTAACAATTTCTAATTAAAATATTGTAATGAATGAAATTAAAGTTTGCTCTAATTGGAAAAAATTAACAGGAATTCGTACCCGTAATAAAGTCAATCAGCAAAGCGTAAATTTAATTTAGTGGTTTTTGGCAATTAGCCGCATCATAATTGTTAAAACCAACTAGTTATTAACCACAATCAAGAAACCAGACTGTAGGTACTTTAACAAAAGATAAATAATAATTAATCAACAAACGAATCGAAAGTCTTTTCATCAACTATATTCAAATATTTAAACATAAAATATTAAATGTGAAGGCGATTTTCGGTTCAGTTGTTGCTGAAAGTGTGCCAATTGCTAATTGAAAAATGAATGCTGCTACAGTGCGGTAGATATCTGTAACAAACACCAAGCATGTTCAAAATGTGCAACAAAACGAAAACAAATTATGAAAATGGAATGGTCATTACATATTATAGTTATTATTATGTAGTAGGTATATAGTATGATTATCGAAGCAGTGCTACTTGTTATTTCACTGGCGTGTGCACATTTAAAATCTGAGCAAAGTTGCAAAATCGCGGCACGTTTACCGGATCAGTTGGTCACTCTGGTCATTCACTCCAGGGGATATTTCCTATTATTTCTTGCCGTTCTAGCGCCTAGTTGGATTTATGATAGCTTACACATACGATCGAATTACTTAAATGTACTGTGTGTTGCCTATGCGCTTAACGCTTATTCCTCCATGTTCGCGGTGGACGAGTTATTGGCGTGTCGGTGAAATGCACCCAGCGGGCATAAATCAAACGGTTTTTAATGTCACATGCTCAATTTAATCACGTCGAATACACACACTCACTAAGTCACCACACATTTTATTCTACACTTACGCATAGTTACGAGGTAATCAACTCCAAAAAGTTGCGTAGTTAGCTAATAAATAATAAATTAATAAATTCTTGGTAGGTGAACATTTGCATAAATCATTATAGATCGTGAAGCAAATGTTGAACAATGTGTTTGCGTGCCGATTAACTAATTTTGACATTTTAATATAATTTGATTTCCAAATGTAGTTTTTAAGTATTCAATACATTCAATGTCAATTTATGACTTATTTAAATTTGAAATGGCAAATAATTGGCCAATAAATTTATATGTAAGTCAAAAATTACCGAAAGTTTATTGCTGAATCAGTTAATAAATTGCGTAGATGATTGTTACTCAATAGACACAATTTTAATGGCTGTCTTGGCATAAAAACTAATTTTGAATAATTCATTACTATTCGTGCATGAATTTTTTTTCTTAAATATCACTTTGCAAAGTGTATTTAATTATTAAAGTAGTATACTGAATAAAATACCATTTTTGAGTATCGTAAATATCAAAACTGTGTTTTGGGAATCAAAAGGCTCTCATATCATACACTTTGTTCAACCAACTAACCTCAAATTATACCTACTTCACACTATAAGTAATTTTTCTTCAAAAAAACTGCAATTTTGCATTTTGCACACTCAATATACAAACTATAATTTTTAATATGGTTTAAGTTACTTTGTAAGTAATATTGACGCATCATGAGTGATCCTTTTATACTGATCGATCCTGAATGTGTTTTATTTTAGAACGGTGAGTTGCGGTTCTTGCTCAGTAGCTTCAAGTCGAGTCAAACGATGAATAAATTACATATTGCGCATGCCGGGCAGATATCGTGCAATAATAACAAATAGACACGTATTTAATGCAAAAGTGTTTCAATTATACATCGCATCGACGTTTATAAATACACACTACTTGTGCCAACTATCTACGATGCGCACAGAGTTGCTTTGCGTTTCTGGTGAAGAAGTAAAGTGTAACTACGAAAGTACGACTTGCGTCGCCGTAATTACAGCTCTTCATTATTGATAGATGTACTGTTACACACACGAAATAGTAATTACGAATTACGACGAATTACTAGCGCAGAAGAGCAGACGGACTTACAACGTTGATTGATTTTGTTACAGAGCAAATAAAATACTCGCTTGGCAGAGTATTTAAAGTATAAAATTTATTAATTTGATGAATAATAAATAATAAATTTTATAAAATAACATACTAGCCCATCTGTTGTGTATATAAAATATATCCTGATAATAGTGTTTATAGTTAACCGATTCGCGAAATATTAAAATTTACATTAACGCGCAGAAGTTTAAAAAGTAATTAAAGCAATTTAATGAGCAACGCGTTTATTTATCAAAGCCGGATGTGTATTACTGTGGTTCGTGTGAGACGGATGGGTTTTGACTGAATTACTTATGCACACGTAAAAGATTAGCGTGAACCAATTACCATCGCTTAATGTTTATGCAGCAAGGAAATTATAATAATCCGACGTCGCAATTTGCATCGAATTTCGAACCCGCACAGTTTGCGTATTTATACTCTGCGTACGCGTCAAATATGTTTACTTAAATGGCGATTATCATTTTTTGTAAATATAATTTATATTTTATACAGTGCCTTAGGCGCTAGGCACTAATTTTACGTAGAAAGGACATCGAATCAAAGAAAGTTGTTGATATTTTTTAATTAGTCGCATGCTTTTATCCTATATGCTGAGGCGTGGTAGGTGTACCTACGTGTTGATGTGCGGCTACTAAAAACAGGAGGCGACCAATTTGCCGATTCGATTGAGTCGCTAAGTAGTCCTTGGTAAATTGAAATATATTTTAAACAAGCCGCCGAATGCCGATCCCGAGGCGGCGTCGACGGTTGAAGAGCGCGCGAAACCTGCCGCGTCACCCCAACTTGCCGAAAATTAACACTCACGCAGCGAATTGAATTCGGGATGTGTCTATGAGGGAAGCGCCAAGTGCTTTCGGATATTGGGCTTGTAAAACAGTTCGGAAGCTGAATTTCGGTCCCCCTTTGCATGGCAGGCAAATTTGCTTCCCTGAAACATGGAAAGCATTTACGTTTTCGGTTAGGTTTGGAAAAGAGGTGAATCATCTGGCGTGCTTTTTTGTTACCGTCTGGCGCTTTTATCACCAACAGATCAGACAAACCACGCGATGTGCTGCAGTGGATGCTGACGCGAGAAGGTAACCAACACACACATACCGTAATTACCCCTTGGTCTTGGGTGCAACGCAGCGCGGCGCCTGCTTTACAAAACCGACATTATCATCATTATAAAAGTCATCATCATTATCTATACCGATCGTCTTTTCTAACTACCCTATCTGTCGCCTAATTTTTTTATATTGTAAAATTTAATTCAAGGTCATTTGGGGTTTGCTCGAATTCACCTTAAAATTGGAACAAAAAATCTTAAATTCAACAACTTGAATCGTCTAATTCTCTAATTTTATCAATTAGATACGTCAGGTGTAAGGTATTTAACTTAATTTAGATTTTTTGTTGGTTTTCAGGTTATGTAAGCAACATAACCTATTTTAAGCTAAAAACAGTGCACTGCACTCAATCATCTGATGTGTTACAACGATTTGGTGTGTTTTTATGCATTTAATGTTTAAATACTGTACGCAGGCATCAGCGACGTAAAAGTTAATAAATGACCGCAGGTGATGGTAACCACTTAACTCAAAGTAAACTTACATTGAAAAGTAGATGCATGATGCACGAAACAAAAGCAAGCAGCAGCGGTAATGACGACGTTAAAAACGAAGACATGCCGTCTTGAATCTGATAAGCTTATGGATTGTTATTTATATAAATTTAAAAAATAAATGAAACATGTCCGCCGGCGACGGTGCCGTTTGTGCATTGAAGTGCCGAATGCATTAAAAGACAATAAACAATCGACACGCAATTTCTGGCACTTTTGATCTGTCTGTAAGAGTGTAATTGCGCTTGGGCAATGCGCAAATCACAAATTGGAAAGTAAGTTGCAGTTGCAGGCGGTGCCCAAACGTGCGCCTCGTTTAAATTCGCCGTGGAAATCGACGCGAGTAGCGATTTAGAAATAACACCTTCCTGAAAGCGCGGAGCACGCCGCGGCTATCAGACCGATAATAAAGAGCTTGTTTACAAAATAATAGACGCACGTAAGAGCGAAGTAATAATTTACAAACGCGCCGAATGTACTCGCACATGTAGTACTTTTGCACGAGTGGCTTGTAAGTACCTACTTACAATGCACAATTCAGGCGCATACAGTGCGTTTGAAGCAAACCGTCCACGCTGACAAAGTGGGGAGACGGCGACCCGGCAAACTCGATTCGATTACCGCCGGTGGGGGGCAGCCGCGCATGCCTATCGTGTCGATGCGTTTGATGCGAGGGCGTTCCGCAATTAAATAAATGGGAAGGTAGAGGATTGGTAATGTTAAACGCGAAGGCGCCGCCCTAGAGCGGCACGAGAAGGGGAACCTATGATTTGCCCGTATCGGGGCCTTCCCCTTCTTGGAATCAGTAAGCAATGTGATCTCAACAATAGCGGTCTGGTATCATTCTCAATACGCGATACGCGCCGATTGATTAATAGCGTTGGCCCGCGTTGTGAACCATCCAGCAACCCATCGACACCTGTTTCGCGAGAGTAGATTTTTTATTATTCGGCGGGTGCAGTGAGTGTGGACTTGTGAGCATTGTTTTCTTGAACTGTCCCGCGTCGCATCATGTTGACAGACATGACACCCACGGCTGGGCAACTCTACGGCGCCCAAATACCTGCGATGAGCATGAATATTAAGAACGTAAGTAGATTTTAGACTCTGAGTGTGAACTACCTGGGCATTGTGACCAAAACTGACAACTGTCATTGTCATATTGTCAAGATAAGTCCTTCATGGGATGGCTACTTAGTTGTAATACGCTTGCGTAAACTACTTGGGCTTTATTGTCGTGGAGTACAAGTGACAGCTCCACTTGAGACCAACAAAAGGCTTAAAACTATTCAAAAGAATAAAAAACTACGTCTAACCGTCGGAATAACAAATATTTTTTACATTAACTCGTTTAATTATTAGTACTTGAGAGTAAATACTGTTTAGTTAATAATTCACCCTTTAAAAGTGAATTATTATAACATGAATGCATTAATCCGTAGTTGCTAATATCCCTAAAAGAACATCGGCGCATTTTTTGTGAATACAAACTGCATGAGGTCGGAAACCCGCAATGAACACGAAAGCTCACAGCGGGTAGCGGAAAGTGGAATTATATCAAAATCATTGTTTGCAGTAAGTGCAGTTGATCCGCTTTGAGCTCATATACTTGAATGATACACATTTGTGGTTAGAATGCTTGAGGGAATGCAGGGATTATCAAAACAACATAGAAGGGACCCGGGATGTTTTGACAGAGCCTAAGAGCTTACAAGATAATCCCAGGAAAATACTTTTTGTATCCACAAATAAGAATCTAACAGTTTTTTCCTTCCAAAAGTAAATTTTAAGGTTAGTTTTGTATTTTTAAAGTGATTAATATAAATTATCTTCAAATAAAGAAAGTGTCGAATTTAATTAGGCAAAGGAATAGTTCACAAGCAAAAATATCATGTTTCAAAGAATTCACAGTATTCTAAGCTTTGAAATTGCAGTTTTTACAAACATGTGTGATGCGTATTGGATGCACAACATGAGAACAGATGTGATTTATTGTTAGCGAGAATATTCTGATCTAGGTATGACAATTTCAACACTAAACACCTTCCGGATTATAAAAAAATGTTCAAGTATTGTAATGTTTGACGGGCCATTACACTCACACATCCGTTTTGTTGACAAAATTTCATTCTGTTTGCTCGGAAATGATTAGACGTTCTTCACGCCTTGTAAAAGTTGAAAATCACAACACTTGGCTCATATAGTTTTATTACAATAATCATATAGCCACAACTTTGATACGTTTTGTATGTCGGCATGAAATAAGGCAAAAAGCGACCGCAGCTATAGTGATGAATTCAAAGGTAATCTACCACGAAACAAATTGTTTTAAGTGCCGACAATTTTGACAAGTTAGAGTAATAACGTTATTAGCTCCATATGTGTAATTGTGGGTTTGTACTTTACTTAGTTATTGTTATGAAATTACTCACTTACCTACTTTATATTCTGAACAGAAACTTTTTGATTGTGTTTTTATTTTTACAAGAGATATATTACATGTAGTAAAAGAAAATTAATAGCCACGGATAGTGGAACATGACAAGTTGGATACGTTTATCGAAAAATGCCGCTTTGTCGTTTTTAATTTTCACGTTAACAAGTGGAACGCGTTAACCGGCGAAGACGGAATGAAAAGAATGAGACATTTGCAGGCAGTAAAAGTTGATATATATGTGCATGTGTGTGTTGGTGTGGTAGCAACCGAGATGTGCGACATGATTCGTGTCGTCGTAAATTAGTGCCGCGACTTTTTTATTGTCTGTTCTGTGTCGTCGCCTCTCGGAAATTAGAATGACGCGCGTGCAGCCGATGTGGACGTTTAAATTGTTTGCTGCTTTGATGATTATTCAAACGCTTATCTTAATGCTTAACGTGGAAATTTTTGCTTTCGATCCAAAGCGAGAAAATGAACTTTTGGGGCGTTTGGCAGTTTGCGTGAAATTGATTGCGTTCGCTACGGCTGCGTGTTTATTTTTAAACGCACCGCATAACAATTCATTAATTTCAAAGTCGAATGCTTGGCGTTCGCTCCCGTTTACACGTTTGTCGGGTGGCTGTTTAACCATCTGCCTCGAACGGTGAATTTTGGATTTATTGCCGTCGCGACGCGCTGCATTTCCATCGCATATCGCTTGGAACTTACCGAAATAAAATAACGAAAGTATTGAGAAGCTTTTATTACATGCTGACTAATCAATAGAAGTTAACTTTGTACAGGCCACCAATTAAAAAACTTCAACTTGATTAAAAGTGAGGTTATATTCGCCTCTTGATGCTCACACAAAGATGCACATATCATGATCATGGAACGCGGTAGGACGGGGCACTCATGAACATTGTTTAAAGATCGGCTACTGGCGAGTCTTGACAGGATGATAATAAAAGCTGATCTTTTATACGAAGACGTTGCCGACACGGCGCGCATTGCTGTTGCTTTTCAAGCATCACATAATAGAAAAGTTGCTCGCGTTGAAGCATTTCTAGAGATGGTACCGGAGGATGATTGTGTTATTTGAAGATGAGCCCCTTTTCGGCGACGGCAATGATGAGTCCTTGGGATCGTTTCCGACCTTCGCGTCTTTGTTCTTTCGTTTGTGCGGCGCCGCGCGCGCTCGTTTTCGTAATTATTCTTTTCTTCGAAGCGTCGTCGAGGCGCCCGCATGCATGGAAGGCCCACTTCGTCACGAGCGTGCGTTTTGTTATTAATTTATTTAAATATTCTTCCAGGAAGTTGAAGAAAAAATAAACAAACGCAACGCGACTGCAACAATGAATCATTTTCTTGCGGTTTTAATTAAAGCTTCTTCGACCGGGCCGGGCGGAAATTCGAAAAAGGGTCCCGAAATCACCGAATTGAATTGAATTTGTGCGCGCGCACAATGCGCGGAGATGTGGAGTGAAAGCCAAAGGCTTGCTCAATGTCTTTGTATGCAAATGTGGTCACTCTAAAAAGCATGTTTTTTGTCCCTCTAATTGAACATTTATGCTTCCTTTCTAAAACGCTTTGTTCTTGCTTCCACAACGCATTGCAAACAGAATAATTTATTTACAACAACAAAAAGATTTTTTTAAATTTGACTTCTATTGTGTTATTGATGTACCGGTGATATTGACAGAATTCAATTTGCAATTTTCAAGAGTCGGTCACACTTAATAAGATTTATGAAAGTCAATTTATTTATTAAAAGGTTGGAAAAAGTGCGTGACACGCCGTTCAGTAATGTATTCATCCATTATACCTGTTTTCTTGCCTTCTGCTCTGCGCAGCGGACGTTTTTCCTTCATGCCCGGCATGTCGGTCCATGCATACACATACTGGCGCGCTAGGTGCGCCAAGAAAGGACTTGATTGACATTTACACGTAGTCCTTAAGCTATTCTTAGCGCCTACGTCGACCGAATAATTATTGCGATATGCGACCGGCTCGCGCGCTCTTTGCATACGTGCGCATAAGTAGTGTGAATAAATTGCGCTTGCAACTTTTAGACGAAGAAACCACAAGTAGCAATGCACCTGGTCTGTCTGTACCTATATGCATGCAAGTGTAATCATCTCCAACCATTACTCAACGTTTTATATTTCTAACTACAAACACTAAAAATAAGATTCCGAGATGCATTTGACGAAAATTACCCAAAATGTAATAACGGCGCTTCGAAATCAATTAATTATATCTAACCTGACGGGTTGCTCGACGTCGGCTTTATTTTCACGGGGTAAACACACGCGTTTTGACTTCACTTGACGATCGCCAGTAATTCCGAATGATTAAAAACGCATTTCGTGCAGGTTTGATCACAACGACGCAACGAGAGACACTTTTGATAAATATCAGCGTCGCCATTAACGGTTATTCGGTGCGAATCGATATGAATATTTTATGGCCACATCTTCACACACCAGCGACACTAATGAGTAGACAATTAGTTCGATTATCGATTACGGCCGGCCGCATGTCCACCGTACAAATTGAGTTATAATTGAACCAGTTATAACGCTTAAACGCAACCCGAGTGTTTCGTATTACGTTAATTACGAAATTTCATTGCTGCACACATACAGTTACATTCACGGCGTGTTGTGGGTTGCCGAATAACAACAAGTTAAAGAAGGCGGTGTGACTAGTTTGCATATTAAATAAAATTCACAGAATGAGAACCGTTTATGAATAATAAATTAGGCGGCGATGAATATTATAAAAACATAGAAACCTCGCTACCGGGGTTTTTCTCATTCCGTGGGTCTTGGTAATAATTATTTGTCAATCTTTGCGTGATGTCCTTAGGGTGAAATTTGATTAAAAGTTAATAGGAGCTACCGTACTCGACTTTGGGTCTCGCCGAGTTTCTCGGAAGCTTGCACCAGAGACCACTCGCAGGTATAAACATATACCTATATTTTATATTCTGCGTATGCATATTATAAAAATACATCGAAAAAATCTAATTTTGTGCTTTTATTGTCACATAAAATAAAAATGACGAATGTGTACCAACACAGCAATTGTGGTATGACAACATAACACATGTCCAATGTCCATTTGTCATTTTTTCGGTAATTGAGAAAAAAATATGTGAAAGCCCCCAAAAAATGGGAAATAAAATACTGTCTCTTGACACGTTCGACAAGTTAATGATGAAACAGGTTTCTTTTCTTTCCGCCGCGCCGCGTAAAATGGCTTCCAGCGCTCCCTTAATGGTATTTATTTATTGATGATGCTTCTGCGTATTCTCCAGCTACTGGGTGTTTTTAAATACTAGCGGTTAATAAATAAACACTGCTTTCAAAGTGGTTAATTTGTATATGCGTCGAAATTTGTAGAAAGAGGGAGAGGTTCTTTCTTCGTTAACGAGTTTCGGTCGTAAACATCATGAGGCGAGATTCGGCGGTCCAAACGAAAACGTAGGTGAACGAATTTATATGCATGAGTTGCCTAAGGACGTGGTTTTATGGCCCCGACGCATTTCTGACAAGCGGCTACTTTATACACACATGTGTGTACATTTTAGCGGTGCTGATGCTGTGCGCGCACGAGGAAAGAAGTTGCAAAAGTGCTCACGAAATGCCCTCCACTTCCGAAAGCGATTCCTTTGGGGAGTCGTATAATGCCCGCCACTTTGTTACACATTGCCCAGAATCTTATGTATGGTGCACGGACCTTGCGCTATTAACTAAACCGACCCTTCTATTCTCCTCCAAACCAAAGTCACAATCACACAATTGGAAAATAGGAAATCGGAAGAATCTATCGGCAAGTCGACCCTCGACGAACAAAATCTGCCAAATCAACACTAATAGAATCGAAAAGTCTTCGGGCGCTTCTATTTAACCGTCCGAAGGGATAATATCTACACTCAGATCTCGAGTGTTATTGTATAAAGAATGGTGAAATGTTATTGTTGACTCACGTCTCAAGATGTTCGCTGCGCAGCTTCTTTTTAAATTTATTTTTTAGCGGCTTTACTGAAAAACTCTGCGAATGTTTGATGAGTCGGGCCAATTTCGAACTCGTGTAATTAGCGGCATTGGGTTTAATTATGGACGAGAGTGGCGCGGCGGAGCAGAAGTTCGGGCGGCTTTAATCAAGAGAATAATGAAAAGTGGCGCCCGCTCGTCGCCTACGAGACACGCACAGGCAGGCAGCCCAGCTTACAAAAAGAATTAAAACGTCGAAAGCGACGTAAACGCGAACGCGGCCCCAACTCTGGAGAATAAATATGACGTGTGGAGCTTTCTGAAAGATGATGTGAAAGAGTCCGCGCACCGAAAAGATACATTGACGAGTAGCCGTCATTATAAACAGACTCCTTTGAATAGTCTAATAGTCGGAACGAATGATGATTTTCATTCTTTTCTTATATAATGTAGTTTTTTTTATTTTCTGTGTTGTAGGTACGAAGCGCCAGTACAGATTAATTAATTTCTATATTGCGTGGTGATTTTTTCGTGACTCTTGACACATGCGCGGCATTGTCCAGTCACTGATGGTTTAATGCATGGTCCATTAGCGGCGAAGATCGGCAAAGCAAAGCGCGAGTCGATAGCGCGGTGCGGCTGTTGAAACAACGAGTTAAAAGGTTAATCTGGACCGGCGCGGAGCTTTTTTCGGTAGCACGTCTCCGCGGGTCGATAACGGGCGCGCCGCCAATCGCGAGATGCCCTGGGCGTCGCCACGTCTTCGGCTACTAGCGTTTAGGGCCTAACCATCACTCAGCTGGACTCCTTCAGGCGATTCGAGAATAAAAGCGGCGATGAAGATCTGCCGTGAAGGTCATCCTCTTTTAAAACCTCTTTAATTACTTCCTAACTGTGAGAACTCACCGGCGACGGCCGATAATTCAAAATATTAATCAATATTCACTATTAATATGACCGCTCCGCCGGCTCCCATGCGTATTGCGTACGCCTAGTAGTTGAATTTCGTGCCCGGTGGCCGGATACTACATCAACTCGCTTCATTTCCTCGCTGGTCCCCTAGTTCATTTGCATTAGATGAGATTACCATGTCCAGACGAATTCGATATTTAACTCGGTGTTTTTCTTTAATTTCAGGAGCACCCGAGTTTACGAGGCACACCGCTTGCGATGCTCGCGGCACAGTGCAACAAATTGTCCAGTAAGAGTCCACCGCCACTGGCGGACGCCGCAGTGGGCAAAGGATTCCATCCGTGGAAGAAAAGCCCACAAGGTGCGCCATCTCCCGGGTCGACTGGTGTGACTGCTACTAGTTCACTACCAGTGCAACGGTCATCCGCGCCGAACACCACGTACGCGAGCCGTCCAGTCATGACTTCTTGCTCAAGTGTTTCGACCGCCGGTTCGTACGGCAGCGATCTCTATTTCCCGGGAGCTACCACACAGCCTGCTGTAGCGGATAACTCGCATGTGCATCACCATCAGTCCTCGTTGTTGGGTAAAGTTGAAGGTGCAGCCACAGCACACCATGCTGCACTTGGTAGTGTCTACTCACGACACCCTTATGAATCGTGGCCGTTTAATACGATGTCTGGAGCAACACACCACGGAGCTATCAAGAGTGATTCAGTGGCGTCCGCCAACACCTGGTGGGACGTACACTCAGCCACAGCGGGCAGTTGGTTGGATATGAGTGGAGCAGCCGGTATGCATGCACAAATGGCTGCGGCAAACTACACCTCAGATTATTCGTCATTAACGCATTCTTTGGCCGCCTCCAATCATTTGCTATCTTCTGGTCAGCATTTACTGCAGGATACCTACAAGTCCATGCTACCTGGAGCTCAAAGTGTGGGAGCATCTTTTGGACTACACACCACAGGATCAGCACCTTCACCCACTTCAGGTGCTGCAAGTTTACCACCACAAGTACCCTCACCGCGGTCCCAAAGACGATACACTGGTCGCGCAACATGTGACTGTCCCAATTGCCAGGAGGCGGAACGCCTCGGACCCGCAGGAGTACACCTCCGAAAGAAAAACATTCATAGTTGTCACATACCAGGATGCGGAAAAGTCTATGGCAAGACCTCGCATCTCAAAGCACATCTCCGATGGCATACCGGTGAACGGCCCTTTGTATGCAACTGGTTGTTCTGTGGTAAGCGCTTCACCCGCTCCGATGAATTGCAGCGACATCTACGTACCCATACTGGTGAGAAACGATTCGCGTGTCCCGTGTGCAACAAACGCTTCATGCGGTCCGACCACCTCGCTAAGCACGTCAAGACGCACAGTGCCAACGGCAAAAAGGGCAGTTCGGAATCATGCAGTGATTCAGAAGAGAACAGCCAGAGTGATATGACCAACAATGTCAACTCACCAGCGTCGATAAACCACACACCACCACCGGTGCAATCGCTCGGCGGGTTGGACCTCGTCACGGGCATGGAGTCAAAACCACCGGGCCTGGTTTGAAATCCGTGGGCCTCGCTCTACACGGCGGGTTATCACTAAACAGGAGAGCGTCAAGCGGTTACCCTCTGCGCCGCAAACGAGTGATTTTCATTTCTAACTTTTAAATATAAACGCGAACTTAATAATTTAACAATTGTTTGTATTATATAAATGATGAATGAATGATATTGATTTATGGCTTGTAAATAATGCGTAACATGAACGAGGAGAGCTTTAGAATATAATAATTGCATGTCACCTGTTCTATTTTGGCCTCGTTTTTAAAATTATAATGTGAGAAAATACACATCTTGAAAAATATTCGCACAATGCGTGCGAATTGTGAGGAAAAAAAAACGAAAACAAAAACAGTTGAATACTTATACTCTGTAAATATTATAAATAAATATATTATATTTAATTTGATTGTTCGTATAATGTTATTATATGAATGTATACTTTGTAATTACGGTGATTGGCCGTTGAGAAACGTGTTTTAATGAGTGTAACATATCATACATTATAATAATACTGTTAATATGAATAACGTAGTACGTCTATTAGTGTGCATAATCCTTCTCTAAATCACTATTATTCAATGGATTCAACTTTTTTTCTGTTGATCGCGCGTAGATATAATTAACGTCCGTTCAATCACATCACATTAGAACCGAAATTGACAGACACACAAAACACACACAATGAAAAACAAAATTAAAACAAATCATGTTTCTCTTCTTGCCAAAGATCAATTGATAAGAATGATATCTTGATAATATTGTAAATTGTTTTAATTAAATTAAATTAAACGCGAGCTTCATGTGCAAAATATATTAAATTAAGACAAAGATACGAAGAATATCATAAAAATATAATTTTCAAATTCTACAAATTCTGCAGTGATTTCTTTTCAATCCACTTGTTTGTATTTTTATTGCACCATTTGCGAGGGGAGCTCACGAGTTTAATCTTCGTTTCATGTCAACAGTCAGCGGGTGTGCGCGAATATTCCGCCGGCATCAATTTCAAAGCGGCGCACCGCACATTTGGATGTGTGGTAAGTAAGTTTAATCAGTGCGGCACCCCGCGGACGCGTTCAATAACAACACTGAGGGCGCGTTCGTATCGAACCATTTGTTTGAATTAGACGCCGAGTAATGAAATTACGTCGTGATTGCCGCGACGCGAGTGCGGCCAAATTTAGTGTTCATTTGGGTATTGCGCCTTTGAAGGAGTGACCAGCGAGCGTCCAATTACTTATTAGAAGTAATGGTCAGACGACAATTATATTATTTCCGTGATGCATTGCAGAATTCAATTTTTATGTCGACATTATTATCCCTAATAAAATTACAATGCAATGACGAAAAATGGTTGGCGTGCTTTTTACTTTCGGGAGATTCATTGTGCGTTTTATATTCCGCAGTGAAAAATTCCGTGTCGCGGCTATAAAATCCAAGAGTCAACAATGAAACGCAGCATGAAGTCGGCGAGCGAGGGAAGAAAAGAAACGTGCATTAGCGCGCGCACAAGCCACCGCAATTTTAACCCTAGTTATATACATTAGGGGATGATTTAACTGCATCGGGGAATAAATTAAGGGGAGCCCGTGACTAAACTAAAAGGCCCGGGCGAGCTGGTGAACACAGACACCAGCAACGTGTTCACGTCGTCAGGCAGCCGGGGGCCGCATTGTACAAGCTCGAAAATCAAGTACTTAATAGGGGGAAGTAAAATGACAAATTTCATTGAATTATTTCGCTGATAGTTGAGTAAATATATAATCCCTTGCAAATTCACTTAAAGCCCGTCTGTGGAAGATTTATCGATGCTTTATCTAAACAATTTCATCACAATTAATTTATGAATCAAACTGTAATGTTGTGTTAATCACCGAAATGTTTTGAAAGTTGTGGAAGTAGGTACTGTTTGCCATTTTGACGAAACTAATCGAAGATGTGAAAAAATCGAATGTGGCTTCCTTTATAATTTAAAACCGATTAATTCGATACGTGCACGAAACGCTATTAATCCACAATTAATTAGCCATTAATATCGAAAATACCGTAACACACCGAATCGCGATTAGCAGATGATCATCGTTTTAGATATAATGAATAAGATAAGACATTCCAGGCAAGCATGACTGTTATTAACGCGCTGGAGAAGATCGCTTCTTATATTTTATGTAATTAATTTATTAAAATATTTTAATTTGGTATGCGCGTTGCTGGTTAAATTTAGGTACACTTTGCGCAGCTTATTAAAAGTCTTAATCTAGGCGATGATAGAACGCGATGCGCAGGAAATTGCTTAAAGTTAAGTTTAAGAAATTGAGGTTGGTCGTTTAAACTAAATATAAAACAGATAAATAGATTGTTATTAATAATTGATTGTTGAAAAAATATAACTTTGACAATTGATTACAAATTATGTTTTCACGAGGTTTTCTGTTATAAAAGACTGTTAAACATGCAATTTTTTCAAATTTTCAAAATTTGCTATTAAAAAACACCTTGTATCTTTTATATTAACATAATATTTGCAGGTTTCTCATAATAATATCTTAGATTAAGACATCCTTTGCATGATGCGTGGCGTTTGCACCTTTCTATGACGCAGGAAATGCCTTAAAACACCAACTAAAAATTGTAAACCGTTTAAATACAAGCAGATTATACGTAAACAAATAAATGGAATGTTTCCTTAAATATTTTGCTACATCTATGAGTTTTTGGGTTATTCTTCAAGTTGCAGACCACTATGTAAAAATGAAACCTCGACGTATTACGTTGTGGATTATGTCGGACAATTTATAAATAGTTTCCTCGTTTAAGGCTCGTAAAACCGATGCGTTTTAATTAATTACCTACATGAGGATGTCAACACGTTGGTTAAAAATTATCCGACAGCCATCTGGAAATTTATATTATGACATTTAGTTACATGTTACATGCTAATATTCAACCAAGATTTTAATATAAAATTTAAGTTATCAGAAGTTACCAACTCCAACTTATCTAATTGAGTGCTCAATTCATATAGGTACAAACAATTAAATGAGATTTAGTAATCGTGTGAACATCACAATTTTTATGAATAAAAAGTCAATAGTTCATTAGATCAGACATACGAGTATGATGATTCATTGTTCGTTTTCAGTTATAATTAGCTAAAAACTCACTTAATTAGCATACAGAATGTATCCCGCTCCCGAAATATGAAAGAACCAAGTCATTTAAGCCATAAATTGAGCGCGCATTTTTTGTGCGAGAGTTTAAATTACCAAGTTCACAAAGAGTTTTATAGATATCCCCAGAAAAGCCATAACGGAAGGACGTATCAAGTGACATGCCGCGGCAGCGGCGAAAAAGAAACACTGTTTGACGACGCGAAGAATGAACAGGACCATGTGCTCCCCGAGATATAATTTGCAAACATAGTTGCAGCACCTTATTACCATCACAACATATTCGCCTAATTTGTGTTTGATGTGTGTAGGTATATGAGTGTATGTGCACACATAAAACACAAGATTTATATGTAAATAAATATCATATTGCGACGCGACCGAACATATTTCGGCGCTCTCACAGGCCGCACACTCGTTCTGTCCCATCATAAATTATTATGAGCGGCGCGGAGCAAGACAATAAAATCGATTTCTTGAATGAAACCAAACAACTCGAACGCTGGTTAAATGTAAGTATCCAAATGTATAATAGAGGTAGGTAGGTATATTTTAATAAAAATGCTAATAATTTATTTTACAGTTGACAATCATCAAAATATTAATTAATTTTTAATAAAAACACAAACTTTTTTATAAGAAACCCCTGAAAATATTCATAAAATACCTACTTAAAATAATCATGACGAGTTATCGGTGACAGGTTCTAACGTGACTCGCTAATATCAAAGTGCTTACTGATATTTACCGATTGATGGATTTTAAACTCGCAACCTGCAATTGTAATATCCGACAACACAAAATTATTGTTTCAATATTATTGACGTAAGTGAACTTAGCGATTATTATTTGCGATATATCATCATTATTCTTATTATTTGCCAGTTACAATTACGACTGCATTATTAACCAAATTAGTTAGGTTAGATGAGGTTATGTTACGCGTCATCTAGTGGCGTGCGTTGAATACAACCGCAGGCACGTTTCAAGTCGCGCAATTTTCATTGTGTGAGGAAACGTGGCGGTTCGCAAGGAGGAACGTCACCGCCCGCGGGCGTTCGACGCTTAACCATGGAGGCAGCGATAGGTGTGAAAAGGCGTTTTGTGGCACGGCTCACCATTAACCGTTAAATTCAAACATAGCCCCGTACGTCACGACCCTGGAATTGACTTTGATCTTTCTAATATCAATCAAACCAATTATTTCATTTAATTTTAATCGTTTTTTTTCTGATGTTTTGTTTTGTAAATTTTAATTAAAAAACAAAACGTCAACGTAATTCGATTAAAATATGAATATCGTCTGACGTGTGCAAAGTGTGTAATGTAATCGCCTTTTATAACGCGTAATTTCTTTATTATTTTTAATTTATTGGCACCTTTGGTGATGCAAACCGTGCAGAGTTTTTGTTTGCTTAATTTTTCTTCTCATGAGCGCTTTTCAATGCGCACAAATTAAAATCAAGTACTCAAGCACTTTATATTAAATGCACCTATTGTTTTGTTGTTTTTTCATTATTAAAACAAGTCAAAACTCTGGCGCTCGCAGCGCAAAGACAATAGATAAATTTATTCTATTACGAAGTTTTGTTTTCCACCATCGGCGTTGTTGTTGTGCGCCGTGCGGTATCGAAAAATACTCGGAAGTGGATAATTTATTAATGCGCGCGTGCTCGTCGGGCTTTAATTAATATTATAAGAAAGCTGAGCGTCACAGCGTCGCAGCTGAAGAAAAGAGGCAAGAATGGTTCGTGGGCTTGGCCCGTCCACGCCTACAGACGTTGACACCGAATTTTCTGGCACGCACCGAGCACAAGTCACAAGGCGCGAGTCCATTCATATCTCCCGGGATGCCCGGGAGGCGGTTGCAAATGTGCATTGGAAAAATGCGATTCTTTTCGTATTATTTACGTATCCTTGCGGTTGTGTTGTTGCGTGTCGAAGCAGATGTCGACAATATGTGCTTTTATAGCATCGGCACGAATCTTAAATAATACAAACAATCAAAACTTCTGAAATAACACAATAAAAATTACACGTTTCGTATTCTTAAGGAAACGTTCAGATGTTTCTAGATAAAATAACAAGAAAAAACATTGCGTGGGTTTAAATAAACGTGTAATAAATAAGCGATTATATAATAATAAGTCGATTGTTCAAAGATAAATCGACGTTATTGTGTTTTGCTTTCAATTAGGGTGTGTTACATCTCCTGCGAAGTGGATAGCGTTCAATTGAATCCCTTTGAATTCAACTTCCAAATTTGCACATCGACCGTGAGCCTATTGTCAAACAGACGGATTAAAATTGGAAAGTTCAAAGGTTTCACGCGTTTTGATCTCTCTATGCTATAATATACAGGATGTAACAAAATCAACTACTTTAATATTACTTTTAGGTTATGTTAGGTTATGATAGGTTAAAATAACATAAATATAGAGAGTATTAAATGTTTTAGTTTGATTTTATGTCTATTTTACTCTGAATCTTGATGAAATTGAGTAAGCGTATTGTCGGTGTCGTTTCATTTCGTGCGCGACATCGACAAGGCGGAATTGACAATGCGATCGATGCGTTTGCACACCGGATTGTGCGTCGATCCGTTGCGAAGCTCGTAATTAGGCGAAAAAGACGTACGCAGCGTCAAAGAACCGAATTTGTCTCCGCGCCACCGAAGACTAATTGCCAGCAACGCAGTAACACGATACGTCAGCTTTTTTAGGCGTACTTTTTTATGTAAATGTCACCCCCACACCACCTTGCGCTTTTTCATTAATCACGACTCAATGACTTCGTTGTATGCTTCCCGTTACCCACAGTTGCCGATAATGCACCGAAACTAAAACACAAAAACACTCGAGACTTTAAATTATGCCAATGTACCTATAGCATGGCCCAAAAAAAGAGAGGATATTTGCATGAAGCGTGACCTCCCTGCTTACAGTCTCCGTAATTTTTTTAAACTTTAGGTCGTTGGGAGAAAGGTTAACGTTTTTTTCACGTAAAGTCATATTTTATGCACTCGTTCAACTTGTCCCGAACGTCTCGAAATGTGCTTATAAATCGTGGTGCACGGCGTCGGATGTGAGGCGAACGAAAAAAGTGCACTAACAAGCTCAAGGTGTACGTTCATTAGTTCACACCACGTCTGCCACGGCTATAATTATGGCTTAAATTCGACCGGATTACGTATGCATAAAATCCATGTTGCGTTGGCTCCGGGTTATTACAACGCGCCACAATATCACACGCATTACGTGGCGAAAGCTATTAAATCAGTTTGTGGGAAGATTTAATTTTTGTCCCTTGATGATTACGCACGTCCAAAACAGATCAAGCAATTGTTATCCCAATAAATCGCATTAGGCTTCACATATTAAATTATAGCCTGCACGCAACTATTCAACTAAATTATCATCATTAATATTTATCTATGATAAATAAAATTAAAACTTCAAATTTATTATTTATAGTTAAGTTAGTGGTAAAATATTAACGTAACAAGATTAATTACTTCATATTTCTACGGTTTTTGATTCTCCCCGAAAGCAATTCTTCATTCCTTTCACTGAATCACTCCAGGATTGAATTTCAAATATTTTCTAAAGCTTCAACAAGCTGCTAGAAACGCCAGTAGATCATAAACGGAGACATTGTCACAGATGAATTAGAAAATATCACATGCTTAAAGCCATTTGTCATTTCGTCCGAAAATACACGCCGCCGCTCATAAATATGAAGCACAGGCTTGACACACTGGAAGTAGTTTGTCATATCACGCGGCGTGCAGCCAACGATGTGCACCTAAACGTGGCGTAAGTGACTTTTTAACATCACTCGCGAAGAACTCGCGTCGCGGCTAACGATGCGACGACGAGTCATTTAAAACGTACACATGTAAGCGTATTTATTTAAATGTTTGCTGTGCTTATTAGACGTACTTGTCGTTGCTGTTGCACTTGGTTCAAAAACAAGCAAACGAGCGGATGATAAATCGGATGAAAATGAAACATGAAACTAGATTTTGTTTTATTTTTATTTTTGGTGTGTTGATGAATTGCTCAGGAAATCCAAACATGATTCTACTGGATTCTGCATGATGTTTATTAATTTTCGTTATTAATCCACTCCGATTTGCATAACTTCAAAACTGGTGGTCTTGTCAACAAGGAATATTCTTCATTTCATGGGCGTTGCGCCATCTTTTTGTAGATTTTGATACTATTATAACACTGCGTGTTATTTTTAACAAATATTCGTTGTTTTGAATGATTCAAACCGCAACCGAAACCGAAATTTCACCCAGACGGAAAGGGTTAGTGTAATTACACATGAAGCGAAATAAGATGCGCATTGCATGAATGCACAGCATGCGCGCGCGTACGCGGACGAGTTTCCAATTGATTACAATAATTACAGGCGGGCAGTAGTTCGTAGCTAATAACTAACTCCGCGCCGGGTAATTTATTAGCTCGAAATTAAACGAATTTCCAAAATATCCACGCTATATAGCCAACCGGTCAATACGATCGACATGTAGCTATATTTTCAACTCTCTAACGACCCACACGTTGTCCATGTGTAGTTGTAACGTTAGAAAAATCAAACTATCAAACCGAATGCTACGTAATAATAAATAATCGGTTTAATATTCGATCGGCGTTTGCTGGTTGGCTGCAACCGAAACCAACCGTGCGTCTAATAATAATAGTTAATTAGCAGGTTGTGCTCGAACGGTGGAAGTTTCGGACGAGACATATTGCGTCTGGGTGTAGTTATTTATGACGGATAAAAATTGTCATTAGAGGGACAATAAAACTCTTTTGGATTACATACGTTGTAAAATTAGATTTAATTAGGTTAGGTAGGTATAGCTTTTTTTATGATAATTATCCAATCAATTTTAATATGCCAACGTTCAATTCCAAATATAAAGCCACAAATTGAAGTATGACGTTTCAATTTAAATAAGATGTCGGATAAGGTTGGCTAAGTCGTACTTCTAAAATGCAATTGGCCCTAGATAGAAAGTTTTGCAACATAATGTCTGCTTTTCGACATATTTACCTGCTTTTGTTAATTTAGCTTTAATTCGTATGAGAATAATAAATCAGAAATGTTTATATTATTGTAAAACATCGACTTATCAAAGCGGTTTGTTAAGTCGTACCATCGATACCCTAAGTCGTACCTATGCCAAAGTAATATCAAAATGAGAATATATATCAGTTTAATAATAATGTATTTATTTGCAAGGAATTTTTTTACTCGTTTGGATACCCCAACACATTTGTCATGCATCCAAATTTTGCATTTGAGACACTGAATCATACTATCTTCTCTATTCTCATCTCGCTAGTAAAGTATCTTCGGCGCGCAACCGTAGCAAACATGTGCTTCCCGTTTAAAACCACTTCAAACAATAGGTATAACCAATATTTAACATGCAACACATAGGTATTTAGTGGTGTTTTACTGACCACCAATGCTTTCAAGCTCCACGAGAAATTGGATGAGCACGAAGAGCAAAACAATTTTTGCGCATAACTTCTCAGTTCTGATTCGGCAGGAACTGATTAAAGAATATGCGACTAGTATGATTTCATGCTGCCCGAATACAGCATTTTAAGTTGCATAAAGTGCCTTCTAGTTATAGAAAAGACCGAGGTACGACTTACGTGACGGTACGACTTAGCCAACCTTCCCCTATTTGTGGTTGCATAGAGATAACCTCACCAAACTTAACCAAATTTAACCCGACCTATGTCTTTTGATTTGAAAGATTTGCTGGTGACTGGTTTGTGACCCAATGTGCAAGTGATTTTGATAAATTTATAGCCCAGTGTCGCCAGTGCCACGCGCTCAACGCCACGACACACATCGGAAATCCACTGCCGATCAGCAGGAAGTACGTGACAAACATACGACCGGCACCGCTGTCACAGCCACCCCGCACCGCCGAACAATGCACTGTTACCCCAACAACGGCGAGTGCAAATTATACCCCCGACCGTTGCGCGCGTTCTCGTCATCGTCGATCTTTCTAAACGCGCATAAAGAGCGCGTAACAATAATCCCCCTTTTATCGGACGTAGATTAGCCACGGCCATATAATGCTCCATCAACTGCTTACGTCGTGTTGGCTTTAACACTCCAAATACTCTCGGGAGCTGAAATACTCTACCACCGACACAATAAAAATACACACATACAAGAAAAATAAATAAATAGGTCTCAAATATCTCAAAAACGAAAATTGCGACGATTATACCGTTCTTTGTGGATATAACAAGAAGTTAAATAAATGTTTGGAGTATTATTAGGTGTGTTTGTAGTAAACCAGCGTGTGAATGAGTGTCCTTCTCTCCCTAGAGATGTTTTTCATTCATTCATATCTATTTGTATTTGTATTTGACTCTAGCAAGATCATATTCTGTTAGGCATTCATGCAGCATTCAAATGCATGTTAAACACCTTCGAATCTACTTGTAGAATCAACGATCATCAATAAATACGTGTGTAAGCACTTCAGGCAATGAACAACAACGAACAACAGAAGAAATAGATATGCGTGTTCAAAGTTGTGCGCATCCCATGCTCACACTCAGCGTGAGGACAACAATAAACGACAAACAAACTTGCGTAGTAAATCTTTCCGCTGGTGAAACGATGAATGGTTGGCCCCCATTGGGCTGTAGCTGTGTGAGGAAACCGCAAACGAGGCGAGTTGTAGATATTGGAGAAGTTGAATGAACGCCAATGATGATAATGCGAGATTGTGAGATATCAAAGGCGTTTTGTGCGTGTATTATGCGCTTCATAGGTGGGCCACTTCTATTCACAGCGCTGCCCTGGTATATTGACAAATGCGTTGCGCACAATGCGATCGTGCACAAATTTTTCTCATTTATCATCGACCTAATGAAATACCGCATCGTATTATACATGGAGGCTTGTATATCATTGTGGAAAACCGCGCGGGAGATAAATTTGCTCTGGTTTGGAATGTGGTAAAGAAAAATTAAGTTTGTTAAAGTTTGGGAGTAAAAAAAATAGGGAATAATTCATGATGACACCGCACAATAATATATTTGAGTTAGAACTGCTGTGTTAAGGATGAAAAATGGGATTATAGGGATGTAAAACATACGGGATTTATTAGATTTAAATAGGTCACTATATTGAAAAGAATAAAAATTATTACAATAATATTTTAAAACTAAATAGTTTTAATTTTCATTATGAATGCAAATATCTAGTAATTTTTTTATTTGTTACCTACTCTTTAACACCAAAATTACTAACCAAAAACTATGAAACTTTGCAATATAGGATAAGGTTAGCTAAGTGGTACCTACCTCTAAAATAAAATTGGCCCTAGATTGAAAGTTTTGCAACATAATGTCAATTTTTCGACATATATACCTGCTTTAGTTAATATAGCTTTAATTTGTATGAGATTAATTAATCAGAAATGTTTATATTCTTGTAAAACATCAATTTAAAAAAATGTGTGAACGGTACGACTTAACTTAAACCGGTTTGTTAAGTCGTACCTATACCAAAGTATGTAATATCAAAATGAGAACAACACATTTGTCATGCATCCAAATTTTGCATTTGAGGCACTGAATCATACTATCTTCCCTATTCTCATCACGCTAGTAAAGTATCTTTGGCGCGCAACCTTAGCGCCGTCTCGTGGCGCAGCTGAAACCTTGGTTCCCATATGTTACGATATAGGTATATTGGTACGACTTAAAAACCGAAAACGGGTACGACTTAACAATCATGTGCTTCCCGTTCAAAACAACGTTAAACAATATATAAGAAGAAATATTTCACAAAATCCATGTAGAAAACAATACATGGATAGATCTATAACCAATATTTAACATGCAACACATATTTAGTTGTATTTTACTGATCACCAATGCTTTCAAGCTGCACAAGCGTATAACTTCTCAATACTGATTCGGCGGGAACTGATTAAAGAATATGCGTCTAGTATTATAAAAGCTTTTTAATGACAATATGACATAGGTTATTTTTTGTATTAAAAATTATTCTTGAAGATTCTAAAATTATGGATAAAAGTTGGTACCTACAGAAATTCAATCCTAATTTTTGTTTTTTGCGTTTTTATGATATTTTTGCGCAAATTTCTTAATTTCCCACCATATTAAGAATACCCAATATATAATTAAAAAGTCATCTTAACATAATTTATCAATAAACATGTAGTTTCTCCACGTTTGCCATATGTGAAGCGCGTGTTATTGATACACAATGTTTGCGTTTTCTTGACCACTTCCTCGCATGCATCCCTGGCATGATGCCAACTTTTATATTACCTCACTAATCATGTCTTAATCATAAGTTGCGCGTATACGTTGAAAACCTTTTGTATCACATGATGCGTACGTGCGGTTTGGACAAATTTTCACATTGCGACGCCGGGCGATAAACGCGTCAAACATATGGCGCATTAATTTGACAAACCAACACCAGCGGCACATGCAACAAACAATCTTGCATGCGACGAAATAATAAAATGTAGGTCACGTAAATATAAAATTTTTTATTTGAATTTTTTCATATTTTTAGAAGTAAATGAAAATTTTCATTTAATCTGCATTTAATTTTCCTAGAGTTAGACTTGATTAACTTATTAACATGTACATCTCATTAAGCAGGGAAATTCTGGGCGTTGAGATGCGTTGCGATTGTGGCGCAGCGCGCTCGTAAAAATTGATGAGTTATGCATAATCCAATTAATTAATAATTTAATTAAAACGTTCGCGCGCGCGTCCACATGTCCTGCTTGCTGTTGTCTATATTCGCGTGCTCTCCACACATTAATTAACCGCATAAAATCGCAATGAAACGCCGACTTCTTTCTGCAGATTAGACGCATGCAACGCATCTAAATGAAGACATTAATAATAATTAAAATTTATTAATGTTTATTCAGGTATGTTCCGTACTTATTTAAAAACGTGAAACATTTTCAAATTATTCACATTATAATAACAAGCATTCAGTCTACTTTTAAAACATTTATCATCTTGATCCTGGTTGATGAATATTTTCCATTCGGTTAGCAACCGAAACCGCCCTTTTGGCAACCCCCCGTGAAACTGCGCTTGTATTAAAATTGAAAACACGAATCGCGCACAAAGCCGTCGAGAGACACAAAAATAACCATTGCATTATTGCACGGTGGGCACGACGCAGGCATACGGTGAGTGTGTGTATCAAATCGTGTAATTCCAGAGGCCGGTACCGTCTCCTCCCTATCGCGGGACGTCGGGATGCAACCGGTAACCGAACGAAAAACGAACGACAATGGAGGAGGTGTGAACCACACGGCCGATACGCGCCTGCATACACTGACACACCTGGAATGTTTATTGCACGATGGATACATCAGTGGCGTTGCGTTCATGGAAAAAATTATGTCACAATGAACGCGCCCCGTATGCTGACAAATATTTTCGGCTTGATTTATAGTGGTTTTTGACATAATGCGACTAATAACTAATCTGTCGATGCACGCCCAAATCTGAATCTGAATGAAAATTCTTATTTTCGTCACTTTTCTAACCGGTATTTAATAGTTTAACCTCAAATGCTAATGCCAAGGGTAGTTATTTATTTTTTGTGCGTTGTAAACATACTATTTATTTTTCCACCTAGTTATGAACTTAGAATATGAACAATTATTTCGAATAAATAAAAGAAATGAATAAAATTAGGTATATATTTCTAGTAAAAAAGGTAAAAAGTTATGTTTTAACCCAGTAAACATACAAAAACCTCACTAGCTTCGTCCCGGTAGGGTGTAATACAAATGGAATTCGTTTTTACTTTCTTGTTCTAGACATAGTAGGTATATGTCAATTCTATCAATAAGATTAGCAATTTGATTTTCAAGAAATTAACTATAAAAGGAATAGCTAATAATGCACTTCAGCGCGTCATATTAGATTCTAATATTTAACTATAACTATGATTGAATCTCAATGCCAACTTTTATCCTATAGAAAAGGACTGTTTTTAGAGTTTTCCTGACAATTATTCGAATTTTTGTCGCCGTAAAAAGCATCCTTAGACTTTAACAAACATTTAAACAAAGGAAATGGCTAAATTGGTCAATGCGTTGCGGAGTTATGCGCATACCAAAAGATTTTGCAATTCATTTTTAGATTTGTTAAAAAATAAAATTTCAATTTGTATTCGTATTTTTTGCATTTGCATGACGATTCCTGATTGTATTCTCATATTAAAAAGCTCTACAATAGTAGCAAACGTAGCTAATGGCATTTAATAAGTCGTGTTTATATAAAATTTCTTGAATAGGCTAATTATATCGAAAGGTTGTTTGTTATTAATAACAAGTTGCGCGCCGTGGTCCGGTGGGGAGCGTGGGGGATTTTAATAGCTCTTCGCCGGCGCACGAATCAGACGTTTGACGATAATATGCAAATTACACGGCGCACTTCCAGTAACGTGGAATTACAAAAAAATATTCCTGGCATGGCAACTCGCAACGTCGTCGATGGACAATTTACTTCATTACCGCGAATCATACCTATATACCTATGTGTTTGAAATTTCAGCCTTAGCTGTATTCCTGTTACAGTTTTCCCACATAGCTTTCAAAGTAATTATCAAAAAACTTAGCTTATTAAGTTCTACCTACATTCCAATATAAATTCAAATTTGCATTCTAATTTTAGGCGCTCATTTCATCATTTTAAGAGCTTGTTAATTGTCCAATGCTATTACAGGCGTGTTTATTACACTAATTTTATCATGGAGCTATGATTGCGCTATTTCTTCTTCTGATCTTTGCGATTATCTTAAATTGAATGTGAAAGTGCTGAGTTGTTGAATTTCATGTTGTTAAGATGTTACAACAAAGCAAACACAACTGGATTTCAAACAAAGAACCATTAGAAATTTGACTGGTCGTAAATATTTGTAGGCAAACATTGATTATCCATCGTTATTATTTATTTAAGAAGATAAATTATATGTTGATCGCTTCATTTGGTATGTGTGTCAGTTATTAACATGCAAATATTAATTTAAATAAAGTCAACACCAACAATACCTTTGTTTGTATTTATTGCGCATTAATTTAAACAATACAATTTAATATTGTTTTCAGGAGTAACTAAATAGGTATAGTGGCTTTTGACATAATGCGACTAATAATTTTCCGATATACGCCCAAATCGGAAAAGAATTCTTATTTTCGTCGCTTTTCTAACCGGTATTTAATAGTTTAACATCAGATGTATTAGCCAAGGGTAGTTATTTATTTTTTGTGTATTGTAAAAATAGTATTTCTTTGTCCACCTAGTTATAAACTTAAAATAAATGCAATTATTTGAAATAAAATGCAGACATGAATAAAATTATAGGTAGGTACATTACAAGCAAAAAATAATAAAAAATGTGTTTTTATGTCTGTCTACACAAAAAAATCTCAAGTTTTTATTGAGAATTTGGTAAAAAAAAATTTCTATTACCTAAATTGTGGATTTTTGTTAGATTTGCAAGACGATTCCTGTTTGTATTCTCATATAGATTACAATTAGGTACCTACGTCATATTCATTGCAGAAATGAATAAAAATCATAATTTCATCCTTTAAACATAAAAAAGTCTTGGTTTGATTGAGATTCTGGCAAAATAATTTAAATATAGTCAACATCCACAATATCTTTGTTTGTATTTATTGCGCATTAATTAAAACAATATAATTTAATATTGTTTTCAGAAGTAACTAAATAAAAATTACATACAATTAAATTATATCCACCTTTAATTATATATTTTTTATTTATTTGATATTCGCTTGTTGGCAAAAATAGTTTGTACCTTGCATAACGTCAAAGATGAAAAAATAAGAGTCGCATGGCATATGCCCCGCCATATTATTATTCTAATAACACGATTCGTGTAGCATCAAACTTTTCAATTGATTTGTCAACCATACGTTTGTCACGTTGTTATTCCGCTCGTGATTATGTCATTTCCAACCAACGGTCGTCGACAATGCAAACAAATTGGACAATTAGAGCAAAAAAGCAAAACGCATAGCGTTTTAAAATGGTTGGAAAAGTTAAAAAAACATTCGCGAGTAACACAAGTGGAAACATAATCATTCGATATCATGTTAGATTATTGTTGTCTTTCAATATTATAATTATCGACGTTCCGTGTGTGTGCACACACTGGTCGTCGCGGTCGTTTTCCGGAAGGTTGTCACATCCTTTACTTGCATGATCATAACATATAAACAACCATTTGTTATTTATCCAACTATTTTTTCCTAAATACAGCCTATAACCACAAATACCTAACCCACGTTTATGGTTAGAAGCATTGCATATTTTTAGTTTTATTTAATAAAACAAAGTTGTTACAAACTGTAGACAGTGTGACGATTTGTAGTACTTATGGTGCATCGTTTTGTACTTACATTAGATACAGATACGTGCGCACCTCGTATGTGAACGCAGGCACATGGATCTGCTACTTGCTTTCGATAATTATTGATATTAGTACTTCCAGTACTCGCTCCTATTATTTATCGTCGTCCCCATTGTACGCGCAGGAAAAAAAAATAAGTACGAAATTATATACAATTTTTGTGTAAAACATATGTGATGAAGCGACTGGATCCTATTGTTAGTGCATTGGTGTATAGTGTACGTACACGCGCGTTTATACGGCCTTAATGTGCGACACACAATCGACATTATTTTATTCTGCGCTCGGAACAAAACGTCGCCGCCGCTGCCTTCTGTTCTTTTCTTCTCGTCGAACGCAAAACGCGAACGCGCAAGCTGCGCACCCGAGCGCTGCGAGGAGGACGAATGGTTTCGTGACTGGCTCGTGTGCTGTTTTTCACGTTTTTCATTGTGGCATATTGTTTTATACTTAGTTATTCTTATTTTGTGCTAACAAAAGCTTCTTTTGTCGTAGCCACAGCGTTTTAAAGGTTTTAATCATTTTTTCATAATTTTTAATATTTTTTTGTAAATTTTTCTACAAAATCATTAAAAACTTACAGAGAATATAATTAATTTTAACAATTTGATAAATATTCCTAAGAAATTGATAAAATTCTGTTTTTCATGATTTTTGCAAATTTTTCTATAAAATCTTTAAAAAATGCAAAAAAAGGAGTTAATGTCAATATTCCTAACATATAGTGAAGAATAAAGCTTTTATTTATAATTTCCAATTTATTCATTAATATAAATGTGTAATATTTAAATTTAAGTTGAAAAAAATTGATCCTCTTGTAATGCTCTTAAATTACACAAACAAGAATGTTGTTTCTAGTTTTCACATACCTTTGTACAACCCAAAACTCAAAACTTAAACTGATGGAGTAACTTATGTCGTGTTAATTCTGTTAATGCCCCCATAAGTATATTCTGTATGCACGCCTCCTTTCTATTTATAAAGCATTTGTCATGGCCGTGATTCCCTACAAACGCTGCAACGGAACACGTTTCGTCCTAATGTCCTAAGCGGATGGTTCGGAACGGAACCCATTGCACTGTGGACCGTACTAAAGAGCCACATCATAAGTTCCGGACTAATGTGCCAGAGTGGCGTATTATATTTAATATTTTTTTGCCCATCACAATTCCTTTTGGCATCGGCAGCTGTTTAGAAAACTACAACAATCCGTTACGGATCTCGAAATATCCAAGTGGCAAATATTTCACGACGCAAATATCGATTCGTTACGAACACTTAGTTGATAAAAATTCTTTAGAATTATTTAGGTATGTTAGATATGCGGTAATTGAATGAATGAACGATGACGTTGGAGAAATCAAAACATGAGGAATTTGTTTGGTAATCATGTGCGTTCGTTAAATAGACGATTAGCGCCAAAGTCGTGCCAACAACATAATTATGATTGCCGGGTTCGGTGTGTTTTATATCAGAACACCGACCGAAAAACACGTAAAAACACTAATCGCCACCGGAAGACGACACTAAAACGCATTTGAATGGACTTTATTACGGTAACAATTCGACGGTTTTCTTTATGCTCGCGGACGAAATTTGTCGTCGGATGTGGCGTAACTCGTAAATGGAATTCTTGAATACTATTCAAATCAACGTTTAGCATAGTACTCAAAAAATTACTTAGTTAACTACGTGATCTTAACATGTTTTAGTTTTTTTGAAATCAAATTTAAACTAAAATGTAGGTATCTACTTACGATGATTCCTTATGAACAATTTGCGTGTGCGTACATTTTCATTTATTACTTGAACGTGAAACGTATCTTACAAATTATTACCAATTTCGCGTGTTGCAAACCTTACTCTTGTATTAATATCCCATT
The DNA here is from genome assembly GCF_025399875.1 of Dalotia coriaria. NCBI lineage: Eukaryota > Metazoa > Arthropoda > Insecta > Coleoptera > Staphylinidae > Dalotia > Dalotia coriaria. The sequence continues at coordinate 11,739,980 of NW_027045445.1, forward strand.
AGTAAAGCGTCGCATTTTTCGAAAATTTCAGAAAATATCACGCAAGTGTGCGTTACGAGTTACAAGCGCAATAATTTGGAAAATTACAACTCTTCCAATTGCAAACCTATTACAACAATGTTAGTAGGTGCAGATGATCCTGCGACGCCTCTGGGACACTACAAAAACGCTGGATATTATCGACGAATTACTTCGAAAATCAAACGCTAGCGGTGCGGTATTTTACGACGTGCTGCCTTTGGGACACCGTTTTAGGACAATTTTCGTCAGATTATTATAGGTGCCCAGTTTGCGAACAATAGCTTTTTGGAGGTATTTTATAAAAATAAAGTATTATGCACTTATAATTTATAAAATATTGCAGGAATGCATTCAGAAATGCGATAACAATGCACACGCATCGATGATTTACGAAATCTGCGAACAGATTTTCGAACGAAATGCGAAAATTATAGGGAAATCAGGTGTGTGTGTGCAGTTCGGTTGGGGCAAACAAGACGATACAATTTTCGGCGTGACTTAGTCACGATTTTCGGAAATCGTGTCATGACAATTTCGCAATAACCCGCAACCCACAATACTCAATCTGTAAGCTGCAACTGTATTGCATATTCAAAACAATATGCAAAATTTTTTCAATTTGATTTTTTGTTTAAAAAAAATAAAACTGAATTTTTCTTCTAAATTTTGAATTGTACTTACTGAACAAAAAGTTTAAGGAAAGATTTGTTACTAGGTATTCTTAAGTTGAGGTTAGATCACAATGCAACCATTTCTATTCTTTTTCCAGATGAAAAGTGAAAAGTGTCACCGCAATACCGTAACTTATCTATCAATGTATTGAACATCAACGTTGCCGAAAGTGACGCAGACAAATCTGTTACTTTATGACCTGATGCGGTACTCAACAATGCAAAATTCCAAACGTCAAGCACTGAATAAATGCACTAAACTTTTATCAGCAATATTCATCGCCACAAATGTCTATTTTTAGTTTAATCTTTCGTGTAAAAGTAGAAACAATAATTGTGGTTATAAAATGTGCAATTATATATTATAGGCAACTCTTTTGACATTTATTCATTGCGTGTATTTTATTATGGTTGTTTTACGACTTTTGCTGACACTTTTAGTGTGAAAACAGGATTTTATACGATTGTTCAATCATGTGAATGAGTTTATTTTTATTTTATGTTGTATAAAACCTCGAATCTCAAATGACAACATAATTATTGCTAGCATTTCATAATAAAAATGCACGATATTTCCAACTGGTAGCTCTCTCGAATGAATTCATTCGAATTGAAATTTTAGTAGGTGTCTAAATAAACGTCCTAGTTTCACATCCCTTTTATCTCGTCTATGATGTGCTCCGGATTCGATTCATCTGCATTGTACACAGTGGGAAACGTCAATTAGCCGTATACGGTGTCACCGTTGGGGTGGCAACAAAGGCTGGAAGTTATTGAAGATCGACGTGGCGGAAACATCGCATCCTAATGTAACATGCGCAGTCGTTCGAGTGTGCACAAAGCGATAATTACGAATGAGACATTTTCGCACCCGTTTGATGGTGCACCGGGTGGAAAATTTATTCCAACCTCTTATCAAAACCCATTGTAGACACATGAATACACTGTCAGATTAAAAAATCAAACATTCAGACATTAAAAATGTCTTTGACAAGACTTCAAAGAAGGTTCTGTTTGCGTTACGTTCGTTTTTTACGTAATCCAGGTAATTCACATAATCGATTCCCATGGGCCAAACAAGTATGAAGAATATACGGTAGTGTACCCACCATCAAAGAGAAATATTAATATCCTTATGTGCGATGTGCGCCGTGCGTGGAAAGTTCGCGTGCTCGAACCCCACCTGCACACCGCGAGCCAATCCTTCGCGTTGGGAGGAGTCGCGCTCATCGGCGTGTTATTACGCTCTCCGGACCGTATTACATATTCATATTACACGACCATTTTACGTGCTGCATCATTACGTGCGACTACTCTACCGGAGGCCCCCTTTGTTGAGATGGGCACGCTGATAGCGCGAGGGCCTACCCTCTTCGGCGGCTAATGCGAAAACAATGCACACGAGTCGTGTGGGTCGTGGCCAATGCGAAAATTACACCGATATATACACAAAGTCTATTCTAGCCTAACATCATGCGAGCATTATTGTATCCGATAATATCCTACATGTGCATTATGCATTCTATTTGTTTTTAGTGTTTTTTGACGTTGGTTTTGCAGTTATGTGTTTGAAAATTTAAATTTATGCTGCACGTTCACGCCGCGTGCGGATTTCTGGCACATCAATGTCAAAACGTCGAAGTTTACGAGCTTTACGACATGCACATGCATCTGCAACGTGTGGCGGCATCATCTGCGTGTGGTCCTGGACTACCGCTGCTTTGAAACCAAACAAGACACGACGAGAACACGAGAAGCGCCCAAGAAAAACATCTCCGCCGTAATGAAGAAGATTGTCAACGCCCCGAACACGAATTACGATTAACTGAAACAAGTATTGGTTTTTACGTCATTGACATATCCGCCATGTTACCGTTTTTAACGTTTTTCATGTGTTTCTGTTAAAATGTCCAACGGACACCCCCGTTACTTCCTCCGCTAGGTTCCAAACTGGTCCACCGGGTCTTTTGGAACAAAAAGGGTGAGCGGTGGGTTCATTGTGGACGCGAAGGCTTTGTAGAGGTGCTCCACCCAGCGCCGGCGCGCACCGCATTGTCACGTGGAAAAATTGCAGGGTTGCGACCCGTAATTCGGCGCTGCGGGTCTTCCGGACCTCTGGCAAAGGGTTCCGCGACGACGTTCGGGAAGCGCTCCTTTTGTCGCGTACAGGAAGTGTCGAGCAAATTGAATTAATACTCAGCAATTATGCGCGCCATTCTTCGTCTTTAAGAAGCGTTTAATGCGCGACGGGGATGCTGTGCGCGCGCGCGCGCCTTCAGCCCTACTATTTATCCACAAATAAATGGGTAATAACCACTTACCAACATAGCGAACATCTGCAACTACCAAAAATATCTTGAAAAATAGCAATTTATCGCCGAAAAATTTATTTTTTTTCTTTCTACGTGACTTATGTGATATTTTCTACACCGTTTGACATTTTACATCACAATATCTTTATCCATCGTATTTCTAAGCAATCGATGGCATAAAAAGCCATCGTCTTTTAAATAATTATGCCCCGCGTATATTATTTACATAGCACTAACAGTACAGCACACTTATCTACTCAGCCAGCTATGTTTATCTAGAATAATTGTACGAAGGTAAAAGGTGGGCATATTTAAAAGTATAGTCATTTGCGTTTCGGGGGAGTAAAGTCGCTCGTCAATAATGCAGCGCGTAAAATATGCCCTCGACACATCGATCACACACAAACGTGCCTATCATTCTTCTTCACACCAATATATGTATTTTATGAATTAAATATGAGGTCTATTTTCACTTTGCTTATTTTATTGCTATCAAACAGGCGGGCGAATACAATTTCTTTGTTCGTTGCTGTTGCATGGCTTCTAATGGCCGTTCGTAATTAGAAAAGCAGCGCGGCCACAACATTTCTTTTCATTTCAATTAATTCTCGACTCTTGAGCCGTGCTCACGTCGCACGGACGAAGAAACAAAAGCGTTTATGGACTGCCGCACGAGTCGGCCGGTTGGCGCCAGCAAAACGCGTTAACGTTTTAAAAGCCACCCGACAAATTGCGACTCGCTGTTTCTACGGCTTCGTTTTGCAAATTTATTTTGTTCCATACGTTGCAGGTAGGTTGTGCATAATATTAAATGAGAAAACGTTCTTGTTTCCACTCCGAAATTGCCCAGTTGCAATTTAACGAAAGAATTGAGAAAGAAACCGCGCCGAATTGCGCGGATGGTGTGAGAAATGATGGATTTATACGCCATCGATGTCATAATTTCGTTTAAGAGTGAAAAGGTTCCAACAATGTAATATAATGGAGGTGGCAATGAGTGGATGATAAATCTGCAGGGCATAAAACTTCTTTTAAAACCGCAATGTTGGCTGAGAACTTTTGTACGCTTTTTAAAATACTGTAAATCACACGATCGTTAAACTTAAAAAATATAGTTTTTCATGCACTCATTCCAGAGAAATTCGCCTAAAAATATGTTTAAAAATCTTACATAAATGATTTATTACCAAATATTTACTGTTTATTGTTCATACAGTATTTGGTAGCTGGAATAAATTTAAAATTTTATTTTTATGTGTTTTGCATAGTCATTTGATAAAAATTTGAAAAATATATTTTTTCAAAATGGAACACTCTGTATAATATATTTTTGAACAACTCTTTATTTAGCTGCCGAAAATATCGAGGTTGTTAACACGTATTAAATTTATACGACATTTCTGCAAAAACTCGTAAAATCATCGTCCGACTCGCCTCAATGAAAAGAATTCATTAGTAGCGGCATTAATATTTGACTTCTTCTATTTTTTATTATTATTACCTACTATTCATTTCAAACCTAATATCACATAATGCACTAAATTATATCTCACTTAAAATCATCGTGCGCACTAAATTTAAATGCTTTGCGATTTTCTTACTTTCAACTTATGCAATTAACATGATTATCGTTAATTATTATGCGCTGTCATTAAGCAATGCAGTTTAAATCAGGAAGAAATAAACTCGTGCACATCTCCTCACAAAGTAATTGCAATAAGTGAACCATTTCGTGCGTATAAATGTTTGAATAATCGTCTTGCATTTTTATGCTTTTTATGCGCGTTCGTAGAAATAATGTGGATTGTGTGTATTTTTTGGATAAGTATGCTTTTTGCTTGCATTACGGTCATTTCGCCGATGGTATGAAAGCGTGGCCGCATCTCGAGGTGGCGGTTTCGAAGCAGTAATATACGTTTCGTGATTATTTTGCCTTCTACCCTTTGGGGACCGAACTATCAAAATGTCATTTGCGTTTAACTGGACGCGTCCGGCCCGCGTTTCTGATTACATCGGCCTCGACGCATACAAACATAGATTTACACACACGCGCGTGGATGGTAGAAATTGGAGCCGTGGGCCATGCGGCGATAATGGAAAAATCACAATTCGAACATTATTCGCTTTAAATTACCTTTAATTTACACGTAAATGTAGCCGAAACAAAAAACGCCCGCACGAAAATGAGGATTTTTGTCGCTCGATCTCGAATCTACGATCTAACCAACATCTACAGACGAATAAATATATCAAAAAGAACAATACGAATGTGTATTGTGTACAATAGTGTGACGTGTATTGTGCGGACAAAGGAAATCGCGAGGAAAGCTCGAAAAACGTGCCGAGTTTGCTGAAATGAATAAATTTCGATCGTAAATTAACAAAGTTTGCTCTGAAAGCCCGTCAAAAATTTATTCCATTTAAATAATAAAACTCCAAAATTATTTTTAAGTTAATATAACCTAACATAACCTAAAAAATTGATTATGTTATTTCATTTTATTATTAAATTCATGCGTTTGTACTCATTTCATGTTGGTTGGTACTTATTGCAGTGTGTAATTAGCTCTCATTCAATATATGATTTCACAAAGAATCAGTGCGTGCGTCGCATTGGTGAGCGACAAGACTTGACAATCTGTCGGAAATTCAGTTTGTCTAATGAAAGCACATTTCCAGTGCTCTAACGCAACCTACTCGGAAATGAAATACCTAGTAAAATATTATCATTTCGAGCGCGTCACTGACTCGCCGGTGGTAATGACGGTGATTACAAGATTTCGCTCACAACGAAGCACTGACAAGTCGCGCAATTTTTTCCAGCTCATCATAAAACCACCATGAAAAGCCTATTCCCTTTTATACAGTGAGGATGTAGGTAATGAAAATTAATTCGAATAATGTCGTAATACTTTCAAAAAGTACCTAATTGTGAAACAATCAAATAAACTTCTGTAAAATTCTGTAAAAATCTGTAGCTATTAATAAAACATATGTAACCAAGTAGGTACCTATACCTACAGTTTGTCGCCATGTTGAATTCTGTTTTTTATTAGTATAATGTTGATTATTTATAGGAATTCAAAGTGAAACTCACGCTTGAAATATGTATTCATGAATTATGCACAATTATTAATAAATTTTCACGATTAAATCACGATATTCAATCACACAACCTAAGATGATAAATACTGCAGTGACTGCAGCGTTTAGATCATGCAGAAGTAATATAATATTCCACCGCAATTATAATATAATTTAAATGTGATATCACATAAATAAAACGCACCTTCAGCACGACGTGTATTACCTATAATTAGCGTCCAAAGGCGTGTGAGTGCATTTGATCATTGAATTAAGTTAATTAAACGATTTTTCATTGTAATTAACATTCGCCATTTACGTATGTGAATACTTGCACGATTTTCGTGCCTTAGGCTGCAACAAACGCATTAAAAAAAACAATATTTATTGCAATATGAAATTATGATTAGGTACGATTGTTGGTTGCAATTAGTTGCGCAGTAGGTCAGGTCTATAGATATGAACCATTTTGCGGCTGGTCACATACTGTTCTTCATAAATCCACAACGAATATGACAGGTTTTTGACTTATTTCGAGTCGTTTTTTTTTCTACAATCCATTTTTCTGCTCGTTTGAAGTCGAATGTGTGGGACCGACTCAACTGTAGGCAAGGCAAGATCAATGTGGTGATCTATGATGGTGCGTGAAGGCAGAGCCGCCGCTGCGGATCACTCAAAGGGCCCAGGTTTCAAATCCCAGACGGGCGTTCGGCGCCTCGACGAAATGACTTTTCGGGGCTCAAAGAGCCGAAACTGGATCGCCTCATGTTCTACATACACAAACTCGTTGCTATACGCACCTACAACTACCAGGGAGAAAAAAAAAACAACACATCCATAGCTGTGTGGACCTAGATGAGAGACGGTTCTCATTTTGGAGCGTCAGGGGCCCGACGTTCGGACCGCATTAGACGCGACCTCCTACGGCGTTGGACAGCTTTGCTGACACGTGTCATTCTTTTACACGGCCCGACGTAGCGCCGAGAACAAAGCGGCGGTGGTCATAATACCTAATAAAAAGGTGTTCCTCGAGTCGATACGTATCGCCATAAAATCAACTAACAACGTAGTAACACGGCGTAATCGGGTTGCCAAGGAGACTGAGATGAAAGGTAACAGGCCACAAAATTGACTTATAGATAATTAAACCAGTAAAAATCGTGTAAAACATTAAAAACATCAAAAACAAAAAAAAATTAAAAAATGTTTGTGTTATATAAGTTGCCTATGTTGCATATACCGTGCGATGTCTCCTAACCACAAACATGAAACTATTACAAATATTACAAACATTAATTTGCTATCTAATTACGTGTAATTATATTATATGTCAAAGTATACATTTGGTAAAAGACAATAACAGTTTGGTTGTGTGCAGTAAACACATCGGAAACAGGTCGCCAATGCAGAAGTAAAATGGCCGCCACATTTATGCACACACGCGAATAATTATAGTCACGTACGTCCACCACAAAAGGGAAGAACCGCGAACGAACCGCGACTATTTCCACGCGGGGCGGCTCTTAAAAGTAGGTGGCGCAACTAGAAATTAAAAGACCTCACTACCTTATCACGACAGTTATTACGCATTATGCGCTACACGTTCTCGCTTATAATTTTCTAGCTACGAAATGTCCACATGCTGATTATTTAACATCAGAATCACGTTTTCTATATGGATACATTGTTTAGAAATGCAAAGTTATGTGTAAAGTCGAACGGTCCGAGCGCATTCGCGTGATTTGCGCAATTAATGAGGAAATCAGTGCCCGCCGGCATTAATGCGCGATAGAACTAATTTATGCATCAATAATAACGAATGGATTATTTTAATCGACGCCATTTAAATGGGACCGCGTGTGTCGGTGAATGGAAAATGTCACGTGTTATTATATTAGATTACTGAAGGAAGCGGACGATTACAGGTTTTATTGATGCTTGACACGAAATCAAGCATTTGCATAACCTCAAAATATCCACACTTTTAGTTAACTTCACCTAACTGTTATCATTTTAAAACTTACAGAACTATTATAATGTCATTTTAACTTCATCAAGTCTTCTTGTCTGCCTTTGTTTTTTTTTTGTGCTTAAATAAAAACCAGCGCTATAAATTTAAAACATTTGGAATGCGCACCATGAATTAAGTTCAATTAAGCAGCGACTTCTTGTAAATGACATGAAAATTATTATAAATTATTTAATTAGAAATTAATGATTATGTGCGGCGGTCATTTCTCTCTGCGTTGGTATACTCTACTTCCACCTTATAATTATATCATTCCTTTTCATTATCTAGATTTGCCTGGCGAGTGTGCTCGCGGCTCGCAATTGGTGCTTCAGTGGCATGAAGGTGCAAAAATGTGACAACGATTTATCATCGCTATCAAAACATCGGCAATGTGTAACTTAATTTCGAAAACGTGAAATTGAAACGGGTAATTAACTTCGATATCAACCTACTGTTTTTTGTTAGTAATTTTTGCAATAAATGTGTTTTTTATGTTGATGAAGATTAGTTTCAAATTTCATGTGAGATAAACATGGATGCGATGCGTTTTGAAATTCAACCAACCACAAAACGGTCATTTTTGTTCCCTTCACATAAGTGGTCTGATCTGAAGTCTGATGCAAATGTTATGTAAATTACTAACTTAAGTTATAAATCGCAATAAACTATCGACGCCCGTCTGAATCGCACATTAGGTAAATGATTGCCATTTGATTGGTCGATAGTTTATCTTCGGTATTTTTACGATGAAACTTAAATTTGAGGTTATAAAGAAGCCATTTGCTTTATAACCCTTAAGAATGTTTTAATAGTTATAAAATGGGTTCTAATCAAATTGTATGCATATGTTGGGACGATTTCTGTAATTCCGCTCGCTTTTCAATAATTCTGTGCTTCCGTTTCTTCATTCCATCTAATTTGCAACATCTGCATGCGTGCGTGCATCCAACAGTAGCAATTCCACGTCGTCTCTAACAACACGTAACAATCATTCTTCGGGAGGATTCATCACAATATAACAATCCTTGATTGTTACTCATGAGTGTACCTACGAACCTTAGAGCAAATCGCGAACTGCAGATTCTATTATTGCACACTGGGAGCGCATCCGGAAACAGTTTGCAGATAATTATCAGGAAAAAAAGTGGGTGTACTATTAGTGCGCTCGCGCTGTGTGCATTGTGCAAAATACGGTAGTCGCCCGTCGCAATCGTGTGGATCGTGTTCCCTTCCGGTGTGCGCTATTCACATCCAGACTCCGATGGCGAAATAATAATCGGGCCATTACGTGGCACGGGTCAAATTATGACAGGACAACTCCACCTACGTGCTAAACAGCTAAACGATTGCGTTGCAGCACTCGGCAACATGTTGCAGTAAATGTTGTCTTCTAGTTTGGTAATAGTGTTTAGGAGGCGACGCAGCTGCCGTGCGCCACTGTGGAGGCGGCGTCCACACACCTCCCTTGCGCACACACATGCTGCATGCCGAGAGGGTTCCGCACGTGGATTTCGCAGCACGAGCATGTCAAACCGCCTAACGCTTTTTTGGGGAGGCGGACACGCGTCCCTTGTTTGGACCAAACAACCCCCCTACGGCACACCCCCCATTAACAATAAAACATATTATTAGATTTATTGTGATTGTATTAAAGAAAAATTCAAAAATTTCATCTACATCAAATTGTATGCAACCAATTATGCACAAAGTTGCAGTACCTACATACATTTCAGGTTATTTCCTTCAAATTTAAATGAAATTAGTAAAGTAAAGATTGTGCCGACAGTAGTTCTTAACGTCTTTCAATCATAGCAACTTGTCATCATACATTTTATCACTAAGAAGGCGGTTAACGTTTGTTCAATTGTATTGCACCGTTTGAAATCAGCCGATCTATGATTGTGTCATAGAAGTAGAGCATAAAATCTAACCAACATTCACCACGCCCGATAAAGACATCAAACGGCCGCAAGCATCGGAAGAAAACCGCAATTCGTATACAATTTGCTACAATAACTACATCGTCCACATGCTGCGCCGGACTTAACATGTTACTCTGTTACTCGCCCGCTACAGTTGCAGCAATTGTTGCCAACAATCCACATCCGGACAGAAGCGGTCTTTTTGCGGCGCACCGGCGCCCTTTGGCAAATACTGCTGCCGAAAGCGCAACAATACGAACGAAGTCTTCACGACTGACGACTCACATGACGCCAGCCACGCCGACAGGAAGCGCACGCAATGCGACCGACCGGACAATGCGTAAGAAAATGTGTCAATTGCTACATCATCGACGACATCATGAGTTGCAACATTAATCATCCAATCATCTAACACGAGGGTGATATTTCAATTTTGCTTAGTGTAATGCTGTTATTATGTTACCCCTCATTCTGCGAATCTAATTAAAACTATAATTGAAAAACGTGAATTTTCGCAGCATTATAAGAGTTACTTAATAAAAGACGTCGACGTGTTTATAGAATCATAATTAATTAGTTAATAACTGCTTAACTTACAATTGAAGTGCATTTATTATGCGAGAACATCTAATTGTCTGCAATTCGTTGCATTTTTGCGTTTATTAAGTTAGCAACAATGGCAGCGTGGTACGCCTTGCGGTTTTCTTGCGATGCCGCGGTAATAATATAAAAGTAATGATTAAATAATGAGTGTAACGAGCGGGTGCATCGCGATGTTGCGTTTTTAATGCGTATAGAATGGATGCAATTGCAAAAGAAGTAATTACAGAGTTTAAAAAGGGATTTTGATTAGGGCTTCACGCGATACCGAGACTTTTCTCGTATCGTCTCGGTCTCGTCTCGGAAAAGCGAGACGATACCGAGACGAGACGTGTTTTACCAATTTCTCGGCGATACCGATACCACAGTCCGAGTCTCGTTTTTGGTCTCGTTATTGGTCTCGTTACTTTTTTATGAAGTTGTTATTAGAAAAATGGGAAAAGGTCCAATATATGAAATCAATATATGACCATCTGTGAAATATTTCTTTTGTATATTCAAAATAACAAGTCAGTAACCGAATATCATGACCTTTTGACTTTTTGAAAGTTTTATGAAAATTTTGTCTTTGTTTACACATCCGGAGACATATTTTTGTGTTTTTCTGTACTTCTTGAAGCAAAGATATTGTAAACATCTGGGTAAGTTAGGAATTGTAGACGTGCGCCGCTTACTTTCAACACAAATCAACTCGATTATTGTACCCTAGTATACATTAACGTTTAAAAAATTTGAAACATTAAAAAATATATTTTCAATTAAAAGTGATGTAATTAAAAATTAATATTTTAAACAATGTATGTATTTTGGATTTACTTTACAATACATGCAATTAGTAATTAAATGACTAAACTTTTGAACTGCAAAGATCTAAAACTGAGTTCTACTTAAAGCTTCACACGATACCGAGACTTTTCTCGTATCGTCTCGGTCTCGTATCGCTTTTGCGAGACGATACCGAGACCGAGACGATACCTTTGATAGTATCGTCCAGTCTCGTCTCGTGTGAAGCCCTAATTTTGATATGAATTGGGGTGCGGGAGAAGGTGCTGATGGGAAACAAACTTTATCGATATAATAAATTACTTTAAAATACACAAAATAAAACATTCTTTGTATTTTGAGTAATTTTGCTTGTGCTTTTTCTGAAATAATCCAAATAATCACGTAAATATGCTTTGTATAATTCAGTTTGTTGTGAAATTCTACTCCACATCCGCTTTTTATTTCACACAATAGAATTTAGGCACATGCTTGCCTTGCTAATCATATATCTCCACACAACAACTCAAATAACACACATATTTTCTTTAATTTACAAATATTTATGCGTTATGTGTGAAGATATTTTATATTTGCTTCGCCGCTGCTTCCGATGATTACAGAAAACTGTAAGTCGGTAACCCCACTAACCAGACGGCATGTTCACGGTTTCCTATCTCTCTGTGTTGGTGTGAAGTGTCATCCACACGTTGTTATTTATTTTAGTGATACCTGAAGTAGCAACCAATTGATAAATGTAAGTCATTGTTCTTTTACCTTTAATAAATTAGTAAAAGTTAATAGTGTTACTATACCCATTGGTGGCTTACTATTTTTAACTTCAAGCGTGCGGATTGTTTTCACAAATGTTGAGGTTAAGTCCAATTCAGACCGTACTTTTTATAGTATTTTTGGGAAATATATTTATTGCCATGAGCCATACCTTAGGGAAAAGTTATTTTTGTTATTACACCAAGGTTATTATAATACTGCCTTTATTAATTGAAAATGCAACCTGTGACTTGTTTAGCATTGAACATATTGATTATTTTACTTTGTGTGCGTTGCAGGAATTGTAGAAATCTTTTTTGTTCCTGAATGTTTAATTTGCGTTTTGTCATTTAGAATAATTTATTAATTTTATATTTGAATAAAAGTGTCGAAATTGTTTGAACTTTCATGTTGTGAAAAGTTTTGTTGTGCTAGGTCTAAATTGGTACAGCTAGCGCCATCTATGTTCTAATACTCTGGTCAAATTCGTTTGTAGCGCTTATTCGAAAACTTGGCCGAGTTTGCGCTGCGCTGAACCGGAGGAAGTCCGTTATAGCATCTAGTCTATGATTTACTAATATTTTGCTTTCATTGGCGTAGCTGGCGAAATCGTTCATGTCGAAGGCACATTTGCATAATGCGTTTGATATTCGCAGGAATGGCATGTAACGAGCGCGCAGCTCTAGCGTTTGTTCGACTCCTGCGGCGGTCCGTATCGATAATTACATTAATGCCCATTGGTAGGCAAAGAGGACGGCGAAATTCCGAAATTGCAGAGCGCGAGCGCGGCGCCGAGGCATGCGTGTCCACGGCGAGTATAAGGGCATGGCGCGCACTTTATTATTAAAGCGATATTTTCGAAATCGCCATCGTTTTTGATACCAAAGCTCCGTTTCGTCGAGCTCACGGCGCGGTGATGCCATCGTGTTTCCTGCACGCGGCGCGCGCGTTTTGCCGAACGCAAAAAGTCTCGATATCAAGATTGAAAATTGCTATTTGGCGGAAATTAAGTTGCACATTGCAAATGTCTGTTATTATTTGGAGCAATGTCGATTTGCATACGACGCCAAAGCGCGCTGCGGTGCACGTTATGCACTCGAGGGGATGTGGTTGGTGCGGACCACGCAAAATCGCGAAAAATGATTGGTTTTAGTTCGGCGGAAAATGTCGAAAGGGGAAAAATATTGCAAAACGAAACTGTACGAGATGGCAAACATAATATCAGTTATTGGCTGGCGGGCTGCGCCTGTGTTTGGACGGTATCGTATGGAAAACCATCATTTCGTTTTTGCGCGGCCATTAAATCGTTCGATCGTTTTCGAAATTATAGAAATTTTATATGCAAAATCAGCTGGAATTCATTTTCTTAAATATGCGAATTTATGACCTGCAACTAACTAATGCTCTACATCCAGAACAGCCACTTGAAAATGTTAATATTTTTATGAAGAAAATTTAAATTATTTTGCATTAAAACGATATTTTTATATAAATTTTCTCATTTGTTGTAGCATGCCGCCGAAAAAAGTTGCGGAACCGGAAAGAAAGCCATTAATCGGTCGTGTCGGCACCACGCTTCGCATCGGCATTGTGGGTGTGCCCAACGTTGGAAAATCAACGTTTTTCAACGTGTTGACCAAGAGTGCTGTCGCAGCCGAAAATTTCCCTTTCTGCACAATCGATCCCAATGAGAATAAGTATCCAATTATTTTTTTACTCATTTATCATAATCAGCTATGCATATATTTAAAATGTACAACGAAATGTGTTGTTACCGTAACGCATTTTATTTCATTTATTATTTTGTATGTCCTGTCAATCGATTTAAAATATTCGACATGCCATACAATTTTATCCCAGAAGATGTTGATTTATTCAGTTTTAATTGTAACCAACACGTGTTAATACAAAAAGAATTCCTGAAATACGTACGCGGTTATAATTATTCCGCGCAGGAAAAATATGTGCCACCCAATCAACCGAAGCAATATCCATTTGTCAATTCATATTACGAGTTTGCCGAAGATTATGATGCTGTTAATCGTGTGCCTCATTTACTCTACGAGCAATATCCACGCCAGTCCGATGATGTTCCGTCGTCATCAGCAGCAACAGAGACCAGCGAATTATCAATGTTGCCGGAACCACCAACGAATGAAACGCAGAGGACGGATCACTTCACCGAAAGGAAGGCGCAGTTAGCGTACTTGAATGCGAAACCAAAATGCTTCGTCATACTGGGCAAGCCGGGGTTGGGCGAGGAACGCCTCGGAAAATTACTTGCTGATTATTGGCACTGCGTGTTTATCAATCCGGAAGCGTTGATACAGGAAGAAATTCGATCGGGAAGCAGGGCGGGGCTGTGCATCGAATTTAATCTAAGGTGCGGACGTTCGATTAATGTAGATGTAATTATACGTCTGCTGGAGAAACGTCTAAACAGCGAAAGTGTAAAACACCGCGGTTTTGTATTGTGTGGATTTCCACTGATTGCAAATGATTTGTTTACCGATGACCCTGCATCTTCCGAGTCGGCTATTTTTAACGCACAAGAAATTTTTGAGGATATAATTGAGGATGTCACACAGTCAGATACTGTAAAGCATGTTTCACGCACTTCTTTAAACATGGATGTAGAGATGGAAGAGGAAAGTGTTAATGTTGAAGAAGTAAATTTTGACGTTCCGAGTAAAAAGGTTATTATGACTAGTTATGTATCCTCTATGATAATCCGAGATGAACGCATTTGCTATCAAAGTAAATTGTATGACAATAATGTAAATCAAATGGAATTTGTGATGTCTTTATGCGAGCAACATGATTATTGTATTATTTATTTAAAGTGCTCCAACGAGGAGGTTGTTCACATTTGTGAGGACAACCGTTACGACTGCCATACATTGCAAGAAACGAGCATTCAACATGAACGCTCCGATAATGCATTTTATTCATTGTATAATATGTATCAGGATGAGGAAGAGAATTTTGTTTTGGATGAAGCAGCCAAATTAAATCAGCGAACTATTAAAAATATACGTAATTATCCTGCACATGTTAGGGTACAATTAGAAGCATACCTAACGGATACACAGCTTGTCATTGAAAAGTACATTTTACTTAAAGATCCTCAAGATATTATTAGATTGGACGGTAGAATGTCGCCACATCGATTATTTCAGGTACTGCGGATGCGATTGAAAGTGTTACCATTTTCACCAGCGATTTTGCCGGAATTGATTGTATCTTCAACTGTAGAAATTGTTGAACCGGGAGAATTTGATTTTAGAAATGCAGATAATTTGCCGTCGGGTATTAATGAAGAGGCTTCGGAAAGAGATTATCTTATGATGCGTTCCCAAAAATGTCTCGGTCCGTTGTACACGTGGAAATTGTCCGACTGGAAGTATTTGTGTCCTGTTGCGACGAAAGAGGGTGACAAAGAAGTGGGTACTGCGAAATATGCCGTCCATTTTATGAATAGCATCTTTTTCTTGAGCAATGAAGAACGGTGCAATCGGTTTTTAGAGAATCCTCGTCCTTATTTACTCACCCCGTTGCCGTTTCCAATTTGCCGCGTGTTTATTATCGGACCGCCGCGTTGCGGAAAAACTGCAATAGCAAAATGCATGCAGCATTTCAATGGTGCCATATTAATTGATATTAATATGATTAAAGCAAAATGTTCACAACTCAAGACTCGGTTGAGCGAGGATGATGCGAACAAGGAGGCACTTGAACATATGAAGAAGATGCGTAAAAAAACTTATTTAAAACAAGAAGCTATTCGCATGAAGAAGGTTAATGCTTTTATGTTCTGCATTATTGAACGCTTAAAAGAATTACTTAAATATTTGCAAGACCCTTCGGAAAATAAACCTCAGGACGAGAAGACTGAGAAAAGATTTTCGGATTTGAGGTCACTTTTTGAAATTGAATCTGCTGATGATTGCGAAAAGTACTTGAACGACAAGTCGCTTATAATGAAGTTCCTGCCTGATAGTATGCAAGAACCTAGTGTTTTTACCTTCGATGTTATCGGACCGGAGAGTCGTTGTGTAATGAACTATGCACGTTCCCTTATTCTGAAAGCCGAGAGGTCAGTTTTGGACCAAACACCGTCGGAAGATGTAGCTGAATGCTTAAATATGATGCTAAATGAGTACCAATCTATGATGGAGCAAGGTAAAATTAGCGTTTGGATTGTTGACGGATTTCCCGCTTCTAGTGACATATTAAAACAAATTGATCGTGATAATGTTGCCGATTTAATTTATGTGATTGGCGATTCTACCAACGGCGTATCTTTGCAAAACATGAGCTGTGGAACCAATTGCATTGATGACAGTATTCTGGATGAATTGCTTCGAGATGATGATGATGCCCACTTGAACTTTAATTTCTCTAGTATAAGTTTTCGTAGTGTTTCTGCATTCGATAAGAGTGGTGAAGAACTTAGATCGAGGATTGATACATATCTGGGGAAAATCATGCCTGATTTGTTGGATACTTTGGAAGAGCTTTTGTACAAATATAAGATTATTGATGTCGGTGCGCACCGCTTTGCAGAACTTTTGGCAGAATTAATTGATGATTATAGATTTGCGCATAATGATTATGCTCGCGTGGTGACTTCGGAAGAAAAAATTCTGGAACCGTCTTATTACGGTGAGTACGGTGACATTGTATCGGGTGAATTTGGAGGAGAAGATGCTGAGGATTATTCGGCTAATGAAAAAATATTTCGGGAAAGTCGCCGTTTGGGGAATACAGCATATTATGACCCAGTTGTATTTACGCGACATGGAGTATTGTGGGAAGGCAAGGAGGAGTTCCTTGTTAATTATTGCAATAAAATGTGGTTGTTTGCGACGGAGGGCACTATGAGCATGTTTCTTCAGGCGCCACACAAATATTCACAGCATGTTAAACCGAATCAAAAGATGCCACCTCCGAGAATTTGCATTGTAGGCAACAAGAGTGTTGGCAAAAACACGCAATCTCAATTGCTTTGCAAGTGGTTGGGATTATTTTATTTTGACTTTCAACAAGAACTGAAAGCCATTGCGGGCGAAGGATATGTTGAATCCATGGTGTATGATGATGCAATTTTAAAAGATTTAATACTTCCGTTTTGGCATGATCCAAATAAAAAAGCCATTGGGTTTGTCATGAATGGTTTTCCTCGACGGCCTAGTGACATTCAATTTATGCTCGACCACTTTGTAATTCCGGATTGTATCGTTGAACTTCACATGGACACTTATCAACTGAATTTAAGACTGGCGGACATTTTATTACAAGAATGGCGCACGCAAATAGAAATCGAAAAGGCCATTGAACAGCAAAATCATGAACATGAGCTTGATCATTGGCAAATTATGAGGGATATAGAAAAACAAAGATTATTAGATGAAAAGCGTCAAGAGAAGTATATCCAGAAGTATTACGGAGAAGATGAAGCCTTATCAGAAGCAGAATCTTTACTATCGTACAAGTCATTTCAAGAAGCGCAGGACGATAAGGAAGTTGAAGCTTTTTTGCAGCAGCACTATCCACCGCCGGTTTTAGTAGATACTTGGGAAACTGAAGAAGCCGCAACCAAGCGACTGAGACAAGCTGCTGAAGATACAAATAAATCTCAATTGGATTTACAACAGCTTCAAGAACGTGCACAAGAAGAGAAAATACCATGGCACAGAGTAGACGCTAACATGGAAATAATACGCGTGTATAATTTAATCATGCAGAGTATAATGCCGTATTTGTTTCGAAACGATTCGTTTCTGGAACGTGCGTATGATGTGACAATTGAAATGGCAGAAAGACTGCTAGAAAATGGATATTATTTTCTAAGTCGTTTTGGAAAAACTTGCCCTGTTCAGATGTATGAGAAGTATAATCCTCTACAGATGTCTATTACAAAAGAAGCACAATTCCAATTGTTTCCTATGATTTATTCAAATTATATTTATTACATTGCTGGTTCGGAAAATCGAGAGAAATTCAAGAAGGATATTTTGAAATACACGCAGCAGAATTATTGTCCGCTGCCTTTGGTGCGTGCTCGTGTCGCTGTAATAGGTCCGCCTCATTGCGGAAAAACTACTGTCGCAGAAAGAATTTCATCTGAATATTCTCTTGAGCATATCACCATTGGTAAAGCAGTGCGTCGAGTGTTGAAATACATGTCAAGTTCGATTTTGGCACAGCGCGTGCGTTTGCAGTTAGAATGTGGTGAGGAACTTACGGATGATTTGACTATGCAATGCGTTGAAGCGATGACGTTTGAAGCTAAAGCTGTTGCATTGGGGTATGTGATGGACGGTTTTCCGAATATGATTGACGAGGTGAAACTTTTAGCACAAATGAATTTGGTACCTCATTTGATTCTAGACCTATCTGCGTCACTGGAATATATTTTACATCACTTGGATGTGTTTGAAACACAACATAAACCTCAATATTCCAAGAAGTTTGTTAAATATCGATACGATGATTGGTTGATTGATAAAGAGATCTATCGCCAGTGGATTGACAAAGAGTATCAGAATTTAGCTACTGTTTCAGTCGAACCTAGCCGGTGGAGTACGTGGGTTAATGCACGAGAAATAATACTTGCTGTGTTGAATGAAATTAAATATTATTATCGAAATTGCGGCAAGGATATGGCTCTGCGAGTTGCCAATTTATTGGTTACACCGTATGAATTTCTCTCGCGTCAATCTGAGTTTAGGTATTATTGCCCACTTTGTTTGTACTATGACAATGCGTTGAATTGTGGTGGCAGGCCGCCAGATCGCACAGGCATGATTAGTTATCATGACAAGTATTACTGGTTGTGCAGTGATCATATTGAAGAGTTTGAAGATAATCCAACCGCCTTTTTGGGACCGAATGTTCGCCATACTTTACCCTGTCAATTACCTCTAGTTGTTGAAATAACAGAAGTGCCAGAAAATGTGTTTTTGTATGGATATTGTGTGGCCTGTCTTGCACAAGGTAGACCAGGGACAACTTACAATATGGGATTACCGTCAAATGCAGTTCAATATGGCGAACAAATCTATTTGTTTGATAATGAGCAATGTATGTCAGATTTTGTTCGAAAACCGGAGATGGCTAAAGGTATACGTAATGAAATACCACCTAACTATTTTCCTGCACGTGATATTCAGACTCTACCAACACTAGGAATGCTTGAGCAATATGTCAGTACGCAGGTTATCAAGGCATTGATTGAAGTCGAAGCAGTGCGCCCTTTAATCCCAGGATTAACTGTTGGACAATCAGCCCTTGTGTGCCTAGGCTTGGTTTTAAAAGTCAACAATCCTAAAACGTCAAAAGAACATATGGTATTGTACAAAGAAGCTAAGAAAAAGACGATGGATGCTCAAATGGAGCTCAAGCGAATGGTGTATGAAGCGAAAAGCATGATCAATCCATATCTGCATTATCAGGAGCCGATCCCACCGCGTAAGGAACCATCTCCGGATCCATCTATATGCATTCGGAATATTGTCGATGCCCCGATGAAACCTACACGCACAATTTCGCAGCTTGACTGATATTCTATTTTTTATATCATTATTTTGTATGAATATCGTGCGCACTGGCCGTCGCCGCCGGTGCGGTTAATAAAATAATTAAACGTTGAAAATGCGGCACGACATGTCTGACCGAGTAAATCTTGTTTCCAGCACGTCGCGTTCCGGTGCCAGACGAGCGCTTCGATTATCTCTGCCAGTACCACAAGCCGGCTAGGTGAGTAGAACGGATGGACGCATGTGTGCATGAATTTATAACAAATATTTTCGGGGCATAATCAGGCGCCGTACAGTAGCCGCGATTATTAAATAATAGACGTTGAAATCATCGGTCTGAGGATGATTTGGAATAAGTATCACGCTATGACTTTGAATACTCGTGCATCTAAGAATTTATCCTAGAGCTATATAATAAACAAGCTTCTGTCTGTTCAATCAATTTCGGGATGCCAACGAATTTAATTTTCACACGATACCCTAACATTTTTCTACTAGACTACACACGCCTGAAGATCTTGTATCAATAAGCTAAACAGGTTTTTAGGACGTTAGAATGTTAGCAATTATGTCGGAAATTACTGCGACGAAACAGCCATTACCAAATATTTGTATCGCGCTCTATATAATAATCATTTTCCGCCGGCATTTGATTTGCGGCGGGCATTTAGATCGGCGACACGAGCTATTTGTGATTCGGCGAGAGATGTGATGTGCCGCCGCCGCCGGAATGTGGAATTCCCGCATCCATTAATTCGAAAATTATCGTACGGGGGGCTCGTGTGCATCGCTTATCGATTTACGCCCGAAAATATACAATTTCGTCGTCCCGACGTCTCAAATTGACTTGTGCGCACATAAACGGCGGGGTTTTAACGTGTTTGAGATTTTTCTCCGCTCTGTGTCGTCTTCTACCTTTACGCAACGCGTTCCCACCGGCGCGGTGGCGCCGCACAAATTGGCAGCACCCTCATTAGTCGACATACAGACCGAAATTACATTACACGAATAAAATGTAAACGCATCACACTCTTGTTTGTGTAGGTCGTTTGTGTGCTGCTGAATGGCACGCGGATACTGCCTAGATCATAGGGTGGCAGTCGTATATAAATGACTTACAATTATCCCCGAGTCACATAGGGATGCTAAATGTTTATGAATGACCTCAATAGTAAAGTAAGTGTTAAGCGGTCGATGGTAGAAAAAAGGCGATTTTATTTTTGAACACGCAATGAGCCACAAAGTAAAAGCCAGGCACAGCGACTTGTAATTATTCTCATATTTTATTTTACGCAATTAAATCTCGATTAGATCCCGTCGCCAGAAAGCGTCCTGCGTCCGCACTCGACAGCGACAAATATCGACTAAATTTGATTATAATCATTGCTTAATTATCTCGTCGATTTATTTTGACTGCTTTATAAACTAGCGGAATTTGCGATTTTATGTGTTCGCCTTCTTTTTCTCTGCTTCATCAAGGCAGGTTTTTAACGTGGTAAATATTTTATTTGGTTTATTAGGTTACGCGTAAAGTGCTGAAATTTCACGGGGGCCGTTTTCACGTCCTGGCTAATGCTAAATTGATTGGTACGATGTTTTTTTTTTGCTGGATAACATGTGAATGCGTGCACGAATGTGCGCATCTAACGTTATCGTTCCTTTTTTTTATATGAGTAGCGATAGCGCGAGGGAGCAAAATAGTTAATAGCGCCGACATTATGTGATTACGTGTGCGCTTTCGTGTTGGCAAGCGTGCGTCGAGCTTGACGGGCTGTCAACTCGGCTATAATAAAGTTCAATCACATCAGATTAGCGAGCCGATGGTGGTTTACCACGCCACCGTGGTGTGCCTAAATTGTGCTTTTAAAGGTATTATTTTTGACGTGTTATTAGTTGCTAAACAACTATTACGAAAATATTTTCAAACATGAGTACGACATTGGTGTTAGTGTTTGGTTTCATCTTCAGTGAAATCAATTTGAAAATTTAAGATTTTGCTGCTCGTTTTTTTTTTCTCCTTTTTTTACTATTTTTTTTCTATGTTTTCTATTCAATTTTGTTTGCGTGCATACAATTTGCAAAAAGAAGCAAAGAAGAAAATTTACGATGTCAATAAAGAGATCTCTGAATTGCCTCTGAATTCATTTTATGCTTCTGGTTGCTTTGCGCTTCTTCTTATTTTCCAGTATTTTACAATATATTTTCCGGCGCGAGACGGCATACTAAAATGTGAATTCGATTTGACATTTTCGTACATTTATAGAATATTTGAATACATCGCCTTCTCGGCGCGCACGATTTATCCAGCAGAATGCCCAAGAAAAGCGATCGTAAAAAGCCGCCGCTGTCGGGAAGTCGAAGGGAAACTCTCGCGCTGCTGCGCCATGCTTCGACGATTCGATTAGACTTGCAGATTCACGCATACATTCGCATCCCGCGAGCGGTGCTTGATAAAAGCTTATTTATATACGAAGTTGGGACGTGCAGCGGTGGCGCAGCCCTCGAATACGAGTCTTCATTAAGTCGTCGAGGATCAAAGGCGGTGGCAGTTTCGACAACTAGTGAATAATCTCGCTCGATATGACGACGATGCACAAACGTCGCGCTTAACTTTGCGAACCAACTCTGCAACTCTACATTCCAATTAGGCAATTTGCTCGGTACAACGTGCGCGCATATTAAACGCTTCTAATTTGCCTTTTCAGTAAAGTACCGGGCTTTCTCAATGTCGTAGACATTGCTGGCTTGGTGAAGGGTGCGTCCGAGGGCCAAGGATTAGGCAATGCTTTCTTGTCGCATATTAGCGCCTGCGACGCCATTTTCCATCTTTGCCGTGAGTTTACTGCCACGACTTTAGTTAAAATAATGTAAATTTTTACAATTTATTTATGAAACAGGTGCATTTGATGATGATGATGTTACCCACGTTGAGGGTGAAGTTAACCCCGTGCGGGATTTGGAAATCATCGGTGAAGAACTTCGTCTTAAGGATGAAGAATCCATTCTGAAGAAATTAGAGTCATTGGAACGTACCGTCGTTCGAGGCAACGATAAAAAGTTAAAGCCTGAATACGTAAGTATGATTTATGTCGATTCATCGAATAATCTAGAGAATTATGAATGAAAAAAATTCAATTGAATATTTTGTTGATGCTAGTTCAATCTCAGGAACAATGTGGTTTATGTGGCATGCGGTGACGATGACTCGACGTTAGCATTTCAATTCGAGATTGTTTTTTGAAAAATAATTCGATTAGCGAAGGCGCTCGCTTTCGACACGAGCCGAGGCGTGGTGACCGCCCGCTGTGGGCGCGCGCGGCGTGCCAACCTTCAGGTGATACCCTATTAGCTGAACCCCTGGTGGAACACCGCGGGGTCTAAGGTCACCTATTCATTATATTAGTGTAGTTACATTACATGTGCGCGCGCGCGTATCCGCGACACAGATCGGCCGATTCATGCTTGTCTCATTTGTTCCAGGACGCGCTGCTGAAGATCAAGGGAGTTCTCGTCGACGAGAAGCAGCACATACGTTTCCACGACTGGAGCGCCGCGGATGTAAGTGTTTGATACACGAGGTGTAAAATTATCATAATATTCGAAAACATGTAGCGCCATTTGTGCAACATCACCGCTACATTTATGTTCCGTCTCGTTGAAGGTGTGCGTCCCGCTGCGGGCACTGACACGATGTCAATCTCATAAACGACCCCTGCATGTCCGCAGCGTGTTGTCACGGGATCATTAATAACAACGTCTTTAATCGGTGTTACAACCGCGTCAGATCTATTTATTGCTCCGCTGGTGGTGTGTGATTGGATTGTTATTGTTAGTATTGTTTTGCAGATCGAGGTGTTGAACAAGCATCTATTTCTGACCTCGAAGCCGGCCATCTACTTGGTCAACTTGTCGGAGAAGGACTACATCAAGAAGAAGAACAAATGGTAAGTGATTGGCGGCGATCGGCACGTTGCGCTGCTTTCGGGGTTTTCGTAAACGCGCCATCTCATCGACGGTAATGGCGAGCGCGCCAAACAATACTCTTTGTGGGGACAATGCGTTCGGTTGCCGACGCGGTCATACCCGTCGCACAATGATGGGCCTGCACATAAGCCACGCGGATGATACACACATGCCGAACTTAATTACCTTTAGACAGCGCGCAATCGCAATAATACCGACCTGATTGCTTTGATCTTGTACCGACGTCAAGTGCGGCGATTCAATCGTCCGCCGATTGATGATTGATAATGAAAAAGAATTGGGCGCGTTTAATGAGAGCGCACCGGTGTGGCTTTTTTTTGTATACAAGTTTGGCACGCATACAGAAGTTGCCGATTGTTGATTCAGCGTTGCGAGGGGTTAAAACCAACAAAGCATTTTTTTCAGTTGCTTTGGTCGGCTTTTCATTAACACAAGTTGGTCGTGATTGAGATTTGTCACGGCATTTCGTAAATGGATCAAAAATTTTATACAGTGCACACGCATAATGTGTTTGTGTTCTTTTTATACCTGATTTTACTATAATGTGGCAGGTTTGGGGCGCGATCATTAATAATTTCGTGTTTTCAACGAAGAAATTTAATGGGCATGTGGCCAACCCTTGTTTATTGTTAAATTTACACGCATGTCCTCTCATTTTATGCTTAGTTTTCATCGCGATAACCATATTCTCATGGCGATGCATGGTGCATGGCGATGATTTGATCATTTGCACCAGATTGAATCTACGATTGTGGTTGATTCTAGGTTGCTCAAGATCAAAGAATGGGTTGACAAAAACGATCCCGGCTCCATCCTCATCCCGTTCTCAGGTGTGTTCGAGCAGAAATTGGTTGAGATGGACGAGGCCGAAGCGAAGAAATACATGGAGGATAACAAAGCGACGAGGTAACGTATTTAATTTGTCCATTGATAGTTGTTGTTGGGTAGTGTTTTTCCTTGAAGATGCGCTCTCGAGTCTCACTCTGGTGCACGGCGCACGGGGACCTCCTAACGCTATTAAGTGAGGCCACGGACGGTTGGGCAATCAAATGACATTTCCATCTAAAGGCTAAGCACGTTTGTCGGAATTACGGGCGTAATTACAGGTTCCCGGACCGAGCAGACTTTATGTTCGGTACGGCGTCGTCTCGCAGCGCCGACCGAAAAGTCATTCACGGGCACAAAAAAAGAAAAAATATCAAATTGAAACGAAATTAAATAAAACTGAATGGGAGCTTATTGAGAGACGGGCTGGGCTTGGCTTCTACGGCGTCCACCGGGCAGCGATTATTATCATTAAGAGTCATCAATGATTTTTGGGAAGTTGCTTCTATTGTGGCGTATTTATTACTGACGTCTTTAAATAGGACGCTGGCGACGCGTCTGCGAAGAGACCAATTGCGATTTTTAATAGGCCATCGTATCTGAGTTAATGGTCTGTCTCCAGACAAACCAGAAATTTGATAGATCGAAGCGCGTGAACAAATTATAGGCTGGTAACAATTGAAATTTTGTTACAAAATTTACTGCTCTCGATGAATTCATCTCGAAACAAACGCGCGCAATATTCATCAAGTACCCTATAATTTTCAGCGTAATAACAATTCTCCGTGTCTTCAAATCGAAACAATTCAAGTTTTAAAAAAAGTATAATTGAGAGCCATATTTTGAGATATGTAATTGTATAACTCTCGCCTGTGCACCTCACGTTCTTCAATATTCTTTATTTTGTTCTTGGTACAATTTCCAAACACACAGCGCGCTTGAAAAAATTATCGTACAAGGCTACAAGGCGCTTAATTTGGAGTACTTCTTCACGGCTGGAGTAGATGAAGTCAAGGCATGGACTGTACAGGTAATAAAGTCAACAGACGACTTGATATCTTAGAATTACCTGATTGTTTTGAGACGAATAGTATATACTAGTGGGGCCATCTGCTGTGTACGGGTATAAATTATTAAACGGCTGTTGTATTACAGAAAGGCACAAAGGCGCCCCAAGCTGCGGGTAGAATTCACACTGACTTCGAAAAAGGTTTCATCATGGCCGAAGTGATGAAGTTCGTCGATTTCAAAGAAGAGGGATCTGAAGCGGCTGCAAAAGCAGCGGGCAAGTATCGTCAGCAAGGAAGAAATTATACCGTCGAGGATGGTGATATTATCTTCTTTAAATTCAACGCTGGTGCTGGCTTGAAAGATGCAAAGAAGAAATGATTAAGGGTTTTGATACCAATCATGGTTTTCCTTTATTTGAACATGGTTTTCTTCTTTTTAAGCATGCACTGTTAAATAAAAAAAACGCATTTATTCTTTGGTTTGCGTAATACTGTCGTCATGATCTGCATCGTTTCATTTGGCTTGAACATTTTTTTGTTCACGATTCCACTCCGCAAACATTCGATGTCCTTCGCACAATTCTGACGGTGTAAGAATATCACTTTTTGTTTGTTTGCTGCGCACTACTTGCAGCACACACAGGAAAACACTTTTAGTGGCCGTAAATAAGTTGCAATTGTCGGAACAAGCGACTCTTTGCCCAATCGTAAAACTCGTATTCTTTATGTAACGTTATTTTCATGCGTTTTCTGAATGCGTTGCTCGCACGTTGTGTTTTTCTGCGCTGATTTCCCGACGCTGCAAAAACAAAAGAACACGTATCAATGTTTATAAAGTTAGAAGTGTAAGAAAATTAACTCACGTAATAAATCTCGATAATATAGTTTACTGGCACCTTTAAAGAAGTATGGAAGTTCGTGTTCCAGTACTTCAAGCGTGGCGTTCAGTTCGTCGAGGACGCCCAGTGTGGCGTAGTATTTTTCTACTGTTCGCTGGGCTTGTTTTAAAGCCCAAACATTATTCAAACGCCTAATAAATATTAAAATTTTAGATATAAACACATAAAAGTAAGTCTTTATATAATACTTACTGACAATTTTCGTGTTGTCCGCAGAAGTACGGAATAGCCAAATCAACATTTTTGTTATCTATGAATTGACAGCCATCTTGTTTGTCCATTATGCAACGTTCGATGTCTTTAGACGTTTTCAAATGTTTCAATGCATCGTTTTGCATTAAATGATGAAATCTAACAGAAAACAAAAGTTAATCTTGTAATAGCACCACTAACATTTCTGTACTTGTACCTTGATAGCACATAATCCGCTGGATCACGGATTAAATTGACATAACTAGGTGATTGCCGGTCGTGGCGCGTGAAATTCACAAAATAAATCATTCTATCAATGCTGGTGGGAACTGCTTCGTCGCGGATGATATCGCACGTATTGTAGACGAATTCTTCCTTCATAATACAATAATAAATTAGAGCGGTTTCACACACCGTAAAACAATCGTACGTATGTTTTATAAATAAACAATCATGGGTGCCACCCGGAGCCGCCATTCTTTCTTCATCAATTAACATCAAATAAAAGTGTTTAGCATATTAACCAGAGCATTTGTGTGTTAAACTGTGTTAAATTTTACTTTTTAACACACCAGATATAAGAATTAATAATATTTCTACTTACGATTTCAATATTGCTCAGTATTTTCTTGGAACCTTGTAATTTAATATGTTTGAAGTTGTTCCACCCTTGTAGCCACTTCAGTAGCAAAACAAGTACTTCAGAGCCTGAATTCGGTACTGCGTTCACAAAAACAATGTGCTTACTTATTTCGTCCATTTTACCCAATTCAGCCAACGATTTTGTAACGTGCTTATACGGCGCCAGGCCTGCATCGCGCAGCAGACTCGCCGGCGTCACTTTAATCACATTGTTTTTGCTTATTCTTAACGCGTCGCGGCGCACATCGTACGCGTGTGGTGCGGTGCTATAACTGGCACTTTTCACATTTACACACACGACAATTAGCGTTATTGCACACACGCTGGTGATTATTGCAACTTTTGCGCGCGGACGCATGACGCATCGGACCGGTATGCAGCGTTGATCTGATGCTGCTCTTCCAAACCGCACACAATAAAACCTTTAAAAATAAAAAGGTGAAAGGTAAGGTTGCACTCACGGTATCGCACGCC
Organism: Dalotia coriaria; assembly: GCF_025399875.1. Taxonomy (NCBI): domain Eukaryota; kingdom Metazoa; phylum Arthropoda; class Insecta; order Coleoptera; family Staphylinidae; genus Dalotia; species Dalotia coriaria. Next base: position 11,767,701 of record NW_027045445.1, read on the forward strand.
TGAGGTAAATTTAAAACTTTATTTTATTGTAAATTTCGTTTGTTGCGATAGACAACTAACTACTTCTACTGTAATAATCATAGTCGTTGATATTTCCACAACGACGTGTCGAGACTGAACTGTACGCCGAAAAGTCATCTAGCGAAATAACGCACATAAATCGAAAGAAGCAGATAATGAAATGTTAGCGCCGGTTGCCATTTCCTTTACTTTACCTTCTTCTTGCTGTTGCCGCACGTTGTAGTAAGTTTAAGTAAGGGAATGGATTCGTAGAAGAGTTCGCATCTTCAAAATGGCAATGCATATGCATGAGGCCATTATGTATTCCAATCTCGGATTGTTACGTCTTTGATTTGCAAGACATCGTCTAGTGTTGTTGGCGCACCCGATTACACGCTTGAACCTGGCATTTTATTAGAAACAGATTACAGGATTGAGGAGAAGAGAACATTTTTCAATATTGGTTTAACATTCACGTTCTAAACGTTATGTAATTATAAAATAACTCGTTCGATTGCTTCACATCATACGCATTGGATACTAATTCGTTTTAGTTTCTACTGCACGGTTTTATTACCTGACACGGTGATTATTGATTGCCTCATTGATTTTTTGCACGCATCAACATGTGAGTGCAATTGATTACTCATAAGATTTGTGAGAATTTTAGGTCAAAACGATAAAAAAATTAAAATGAATTCAACTTCAAATGACAAGAAAAACAAGCTTTTATTCGATTTATTTTTAGATTTAAAAATAAAACGTAGATTTCTAGAAGTTGCTCGGCGTTTGCGTATTTCTCAGAGTTATGCTTTATTTCATCAGAAACTAGAAAGATGTTCCTACACGATGAGAGCAGTAATTGAACTTTGATAGAAGTTATAAGAAATGTCATATAACTAGTAGTTTCACATAATTTCACAGTGAAAGTTATAAGCGTATTTACATTATTTCTACTTATCCTCACGTTTCATACAGAACTACTCATTTTTTAAAAATGTTCACATGTCAAAAAAATATTCAAACATGATCCATAAATATTTGTTATTGACATTAAATATTTAACTTGATTATACAAAGTTTGCAAAACGTGTATCGTCTTTAGTGTGCCTAGGTGATACGCCAACTCAAAACTGTAAACAAACAAGTCGATAACAAGTTATATCGGTGATATGAATACTAATTAAACTGTTTGTTGTTGATTTTTGTATTCATGATAGTCGACGTGAAGTACCGTTGAAAGTATTCAAAACGTTTTTTAAAAAAGTTATCTATAACTAAAAATAAAATTTTATCAGCCGATTGAAGTTGTTGATTTTATTATGCAGCTGAAGTCATAAAGGCAGAACAATGCGCGTGTAATTAAATTTGCTATTTAAATATTTATGATGGTAAACAAATTATAAAATACGATGAGCGCACATGACCTTGCCAGTATTAAAAATGATCTGTGTAATAATTCTTACAGTAAAAAACTTGCTTATTATGTTAAATTCTAATTATGCTTATTTATTTCAGTCATAATAAATTATAAATAATATGTCATCTCTTTTTATGGGCTGGCTTGCATGATATTATGTAACCTTGAAACGTATTTATCATTTTTAGCTAGATTTGCATTAAAAATAATAAAAACGTTTGCATTTATGAGCTTTTGGCAGTTCTAGTATACCAAAAGGTTAGTGATTTACTCACTACTGATGTACTTTGTTCATGAGTACATTGTGCACTTGCTATAAATAAAAATACACCAACCAGTTAGAAACCGAAAGCTGTGTAAGTGAAAATATCGCTGACTGTGAGAAGGCACAAGTACACGCTACTTGGTTAGTACATTTTTAGCGCAACAATCGCATGGTTTGTTATTGTGCCCCTGCTTTCTTATCAGAACAAAGAGAGCAATAACACTACTGGTATAATTTTTCATCGTATCAAATTCACATATGGTGCATTTGGACACGTAGGTGGTTAAATGATTAGATAAACAAAACACGCTGCCCCAATTTAGATGATTAACCGCTTAGCTCATTTCGCTCGCATAATGCTGCGAGTGCGATAATCCAATCTGCTCAATTGGATAATTGAAATGACGCCAAATATCGTAAACGCTCGCCTTGTTTTCAGCCGGCTATATAAATCTGGAGTAATGTGTTATGTCAAAAATATTTATCTTCCGCGTTGGTCAGCTTGCCAAGGCACAACTTCGAAGAGTAAAACTATCTTTTATACAGGATAGAATAAAATTTATTAATGAAATCTTTTGTGTCTAAAATTAAATAATAAAGATATAGTTTGTGTGAAAAGCTGTATGGAATAGTATATTACTTTGTTTAAAAATGGCGAACCTGCGCGTTATTTTTAAAATGTTTGCTTAGTTTGGTTTTTGGTTTCTTTTTAATGATTACTGTACAAGAACAAGTTGAAAACTAGTAGTTCTGTTGACGGAACAAAGTAGGATATTTTTTCTACGATGTGTGAAAAGAAGAGATGTGTTTTCAGTATGCAGATGATGCCGGCGAGAGGTCACGATTGCTAGATGTGAAGGTTGTCCGTGTTCCGCATAAAAATGTTTTTATTCTCGTGTTTTTCTTCCACTTGGTTTGAAAATAAATACGGAATGATGTGAGCCCAGTCGCCACGCCAACGAAGCCGGCATAGCAATGACCTAGAATTTTCAAATTTAGCGCCTTTTGCTAGGCGACACGATGTGCGTGTGTGCGGAACCGGCCGGCATCTTCTGCGTGTGCGCTAATGCCGGCTGATTCGTCCACGTGAACCCGTTCCCCAACATAACATTCCCAACACACGTACAATACACAACTGAAAACAGTGTTTATTTTCTACGTCGCAGCAACGATACCGATCCAACTTTAACTCGCCCAAATCATAGCACGCCGTCATAACAATCAACCCGCGATATTATTCAATTTGTCTAGCACGTCAATCGGTTAAATTAATCAGTTTCGTGTAGAAAAATCCGCGCAGATAAGACGCGATGGCGAAAACATCGTTCGACTCATTCAGAGATCTCGACTTGACCCGTGACGAGATCGATCGCATCGGCGAGGCGCTAAAAGACAAAGAATTCCGCAAGTTGTTTAGTGACTACGTGACCGAAGTGAACGATCCAGAAAACCGGCGTATTTTCGAAAAGGAGCTGACACAATTGGAACGCGAGCGCGGAGTAGATGTTACGTTCATCAACCCCCAACCCGGTTATGTCATCAAGACAAGTGTGAATGGAAGTAAAAAAGCCTTTGTCAACGTGTGCTCCAGTGAACGAATTGGTCAGCCTTCGTCGAAGCCAACGTATCAGGACGGTGCTAAGGGATTGCAGTGGACTCTGCCGCATTCGTTGGCACCTCCTCGTGAAGACATCGACAACAAGAAGATTGTTTGTCAGGTATTTGATGTGGTTTTTCATCCTGATACATTGCATCTTGCACTGAAAAATCCAGCATTTAAGAATATGGTCAATAAGACTGCATGTGATGCAGTTGAGAATAACTTTGACTGTAAATTGGATATGAAAAACTTGAAATTTCCAAATTTGAAGTTCAAGGGCATTGCAAGACCCACCATTATTAGGAAACAAATTGACAACCATCAGAATAAGAGTACAAGTGAAGAAAGTGAAATAATGAACAAAATTTTTGAGCAAATGCCTAAAGTTGCTGAAGCACCTAAGGCTAAACCCTCAAGGCCCAGAAAAAATTCCACTGAAGAAAAGTCCAAATATACAACACCCAAATATGAAATCAAACATAGAAGTCACATTGAACTTGAAAACTTTACCTATGATAGATCTGCCAAAATGAATTCCGCCATTCCCAAGGAGTTGGTGGTAGAAATATGTCTGCCTTTGTTAAAGGCAGCCACAGATATTGATCTGGATGTTACTGAAAAGACAGTACAACTTAAAAGTGAGACACCAGCCAAGTACAAACTTTCCATTACATTACCATACAAAGTACAGGAGGCATCTGGCAATGCAAAATTTGACAAGGATACCAAGAAACTGATTGTCACCCTACCCGTGAAGAGGAATACCAGGATAATTAATGATTATGCGAGAGAAGATAGCGGTGTGGAGAGTGATCATGGATCAATCTCACCACCAAGGGAAAAGGTATCCACGCCGCCTCCTGAAGTTGAAAAGACTGCCTTTTTAGATTCTTCAATTGAATACACTTTACCTGAATATACATGCCACCTTTGTGAGAATCTAATATTTACTCTGTCGGTGAAAAACGTACATGAGAGCACCATCGAAAAAATATTCAACGACGCTAACACCGCCCTTCACTTGAAATTTACGAGCATTAGTGCGGGTCACTTTCCAGCTCATTACGCTTTCTATGTTAAGCTGCCTGCCCATTTCGTCAATCCTGAGGCGACTACAATTGAAACATGGGACAACAATGTCGTGGTACAAATTGCTTTTACTCCTTGCAATAAGGAACTCACCTCTTATTTGGTGGGTGTTTGCGAGGATAGTTTAGAAGAAAAATCTGTTGATGGGAAGCAGCTCATCGCACCGGAATTGGATGTGGACGATGACCCGGACGATGAGCAACATGATTCTGAAGAGGAACGACAACGTCCGACTATTGACAGAGCAGTAACAAAACCTCAAGTACAAAAAGCGAATAAAATTGTCGACACCGTGGATTTGAATCCAGAACCCAAGACAAAGGCGATTGATATTATGGGTTCTTATTCCGAATCGTCCGGGGACGACATGAGCTGTAATAGTTACAGTCCCAAGTACAAAGGGATCTTGAAGAGAATGTCTGTCTCTTCCAGGAGCTCCGTTAGCCGCAGTATTTCCGAATCCAGCATTGATGATTTTACTTGGACATCTTCGTTCGAGAATTGTTACTCGGTTAGCCAAGACTCTGTCATCCATGAGGAGGAAGGTGAACCATCGACCAGTTTGAAGAAAACCGTCCGTTTTAATAATCACGTGCTACGGCAACTTTTTAGGTATGTAGTTGCACATGCTTACTAACTATTCTTTTGTTTTAGTGATTTGATCCCTGAATAATCCTCTTTAATGGGCATTCCAATTAGACCTTTTACCAAACTATATTAATCTTTATTTATCAAATATATTTCTTAATAATAATGATAATGTTGAACATATTGTTAAATATATGTATACATAATTTACAGATCGAATTCAAGTATTTTGGGACAAAAGAAGAAGAACCTTAGGAAGAATCGCAATAAAAAGCGCGCAAATGAGCGTCGTCATAGTGAGAGCGAAGTGTCCGAGGGTGAGAAGGAGAGAGAATCGAAGACTAACAGCTTTAAGAAGCAATCCTCAGATATGGACAACAATAATCCAGAGGAAAGCAAGAAGGATGAAAACATTTTCCCCATTGATATCTAATGCATGTTGATCCAGTGCTTCATAAATCATGTATCAAAACTTAATCTTTTTGTTTAGCGTAGTTCCTAGCGAGTAATACCAGTGATTTAGTATTCACTTGGCACACAGAAACATCATTTTTTCATCTACATTACAAATATGAAAATAATTTAAGTATTACTTTCAGTATGGTGCAGAATGCATGTTTCTATAGTGTTAGGTGTTTGTTCAAACAATTGCTTTCTTTTTGTGATACCAAATTGCGTGCTATAAATTTGGTCAGAGTTAACATTACATTGTTTACTTCACGTTTACTTTACTATGGGGACTCTGTAATATGAATCCGGTGATTAATTGAATAGTAGTTAAGCGAAAGATAACACTTTTATAACTTGATACTTCTTTATACACAGAATAACACAACCATTATACAAATGTTCTTAATGAATGTATATTGATCAATTTTTTTCTGTGAGAAATATAGGTGATACGAAGTACTAATAAACAAAAGTATAAAATGTTAAACGCTAGTTTTTTGGCGTTTCTGTAAAAGCGTTATACAATCGGAACGTGGGTTTTCATCTTGATGGTCTTTCAGTATTTTCCAATTACCCTTAGCAACCCTTAATATTTATTTTATGAAGGTACAGTGGATTCCCGGTTATCCGGACCCGACTTAATCCAGCACACCTTGTAATCCGACATGGTCATATGCCATATATTTGTACTTTAGGATTTGTAATTTGTCGGATTACAAGGTAACTTTGTGTTCTAATTTTGAACACAGTTATTTACCCAATGTAAATTCAATATTTGTACTTTAAAATTCGTACTTTTCAGGATACAATATTTACATATTTGTGTACGTCGTTTAAATGTAAGGGACAAGTCACCACGACATAATGTGTGATGTGATTGGAAAGTATTTTTAGGTGGCGCAGCAAGTCAATTATTTACCTAGAAATATTTCAACAAGTAAAGATTACCTGTGCCGTCGCTGTATTGCCGGTTTGCATTTCTCATTTCGTGCGCGAGCCTCGTTTGTTTTTAAATTCTATAAATCGTGCTATATTTTATCAACTATTGGTAGTATTTACTTTTATGGCGTGTCTGGTGATTTTCTAATGATTTATCATTTGTGAAATGTATGTACTAATTTCCTATGTATGTTTTCGAATGTTGGACTCACCAATATTGATTGAAATTAATATACATTCTGAGGCCCAACGGTACGCAGATGCATTTCAATGTTTCGCGAAATGATCTAACTAATCTCTTGTTTATAACGAAAAGTTGACAAAGGATTTTCGATAGTGAATACGTTGGTAACCGTAGTTTCATGTTATCTACATATTTCAATAGCACGAGATTTACTAAACGATGCATCTTTGCCCCCTTCTGAGATGTCGCGGGAACTGCCTGAAAATCGCCCCCAAAACGTGCTAATTTCTATTTTTTTATGAAACATACCGTGGAAATCCGATATAGATCATTTGAAATATTTTCATGTTATCAATATATGTTGATATCCTGATAGTGGTTATAAACAATATAAACAATGCACTATTGCTGCCCGTCGAAATCACATGGTGACATGGTCTGGCGCTTTAAAGGTGGAAGTAGAAAAATATTATAATGTTGTCTTTGTTTGTGATTTGCAAAGCTATGTAGACAATATCGGTTGTAATGCAATTGCATTTTATATCAAAACTTATGATTGTATGCGTTGTTCCAACTTATATATTTTTTATTTTCTATACTTGCTCTTCTTCTAAAATATCCGATACACATGTAATTTCGTAAATGTTTATTGTTTTAATTCTGCAAAGAACTTTGTATTGTAAAGTATGGAGAGATCGATTGGCTGCTTGAGTTTGCCTTTCTGCACTGCGATCTATTGGTTGTTACCCTGCTTTTACTTTTTCGATGGGAACTCGTCTTTCCTGAAAAAGTCAGGAATCTGTATAAGAGGCTTATTGCGCTGATCTTGAATCTGATCTTCAATTCCAGCAATAGCATGTCTGTCGCGCAATAATATTGGACACTTATGTGCACAGCGGTTTTATCGTCCGTCCCACATAATCTGAAGGAGACACTGTCTGCCTTACCACTTTTGTGTCACCTGGCAGTGCCCTTTTGTATCCCAGTCATAGTTGTTATGTCCATCATAGACAGACTAACGAGTTGCCTCGTTTTTATTTGCTTTATAGTGTTCCTGAACTGCCAGACTACCTCAGAGTCAAATGTGTTTGCTTTTAGCTGCTTTAGGGCAGTCTGGCTATCACTCAGTATATAGCACTCCTTTATTGCCTTTTGCAAGGCGCATCTTTCTATCGCCTGGTCACGCTGGTTCCTGTCTTCCGGATCCTCTTGGCCGAATCGCATACTATGCATGAGGTTTGTTCAACTTCCCAATTGGATTCACACAGCTTAGGCGGTCTTTGATAACCGCTTCAAAGATTGTATTAAACTCAAATTTGGGAGATATGATGTCCCAGGAGTAGGTACATTTGAGTTTAAAAAAATGGAATGATTAATAGAATAAGTATAAGTATAATTTATACAAAATATTATAGTTTAGGGGTATCTGGCGAGAGGTTGAAACCATACCAGCGTCTCCCAATGAGCAGCGCATGTTATAATACTGTTACGAATATAATATGAAAAAATTGAGATTCCTAAGTAAACGAATTTGACATCAAAATTTGTACATCTTTGATGCCTGTTAACTGCCAAAGCAACCGCGATCCATAATGCATAATTCATTTCATAATTGCTTCATAATTGTGAATCGTTCTTACTCGTGTTGGGAACACACAGAAAAATTTTCAACTCTGCTAAAATGACGAAGATCTGGCCGCCACGGGCTCTTAGACTATTCATAAAATTAGTTGTCATAAATACTTTTTTTGCACTAAATTTCTGATTTTTTAAACATTTCACGTATTACTGCTGGTGGTCCTTTAGTAATGTAGAATTGTTTTAACATTATGAGGTCATATGTATGGCGACCAATTGTGGCGCGTTTGTAGTTATATGTTTTTTTTAATATGATCAATGTTTAATTTTCACTATTTGATTGCACTATGAGTATTTAACACTAATGGATAGTTTACAAACAACGTCTTACAATTTATTGTATAGTCGCGATGCGAATTTCGAAGGCTAGGCCTTCCTCTTCAGGCGAAGAAATTGTGAACTGAACTAAAATTATGTCTAATCCCAATTTATCCTCAATTTTGATTCCCTATTTATGTGTTTACCCCCACTACTTTACTAAATGTTTTGATAAACTCTATTTTGAAAAACACGACAAATGAGTTATTCTAAGTATTATTAAATGATTAGGTATGTCAAATAAGATTGAGGTAGATTGAGCTCCGCTGATCTAATTTTACGGCAACGCAAATTAGAAGATAAGTGGCGAATATCTTGCAATATTCGAATGAAACTTTTATATAGTCTTATTTAAATATTCAAAATCGTGATGTGCAGTTCAGATTTCATCAATGTTTTGAAGAAATATTTTTTTTTTGTTCTTTTTCACAATAGTGTAATTGTGGACAATGGGAGTCATGCGACTTCCAATGGACGTTTCTGTCTTTAGCCCGCTCCAAATGGCCTACAAAAAACAATGTGACTTATTTTTCAATAGCCATCTTGCAGAAAAGTTATTGCAGGAAAGTAACAAAACTTATGATTCCAATATTGGCACTGATGACTTATGCCAGGGCAATGAGGATGAAAATTTGGAAAAGAGATGTCTAATGTGCAACTATTTTAAAAAAACAATGAAATGTGGTTCAGATGCACCTCATGTGGGCTATGGGCTCATGTGGAATGCACTGGGTGGGACTTAGCGGAATATTATGTCTGCGATATCTGCTAGATTTCGTTTGATTCCGATTGTCCCTAGGGTGACCACCATTACCCGCATGTCGGTGTAATGGGAGTCAAATCTGTTTTTTTTTTAAACTTTAATAATATCCAAAATTAATTGTTAAAGTGGCTGAAAATTATATCAAATAATAGTTTTATAAGTAAACAATGCTTATAGGTGGTTGCAATAAGTATTTTGTTTATAATTGAAATTATATTTGAGTTTTTCCTTATGTGACCCCCATTACCCTCTTTTACCCTAAGTGGCCTGTTCTCTGAATTAAGTAGGAATTATACTTTAGAATTATACTTTAGTCTTAAACTGTAAATAATTTTAAAATCCTGTCCTATACTCTCTTGACTTTCGTCATTCCTGTGACTCACAGCAAGTTTTCGACAAGAATTTCGAGATATGAAGAGTTAACTCATCAAATTTCGACATAAAAAGGCACAATTTCATAGAACATTTATTACGACAAATTACATTAGGTAACATAAAATGAGAGTCAAGTACATAATTATAATGAATGAACTTACACTGTATGTTTTAAATAATTGATAAAAAACTGTTATTTTCGTTTGATTCAAGCCATTTACAGATTTTTTATCAATTATTTTTTCTAGTTCATATAGTGAACCGAATATATGATACTCGATATCATTACATCTTTCAATGTAAGTTCGTAGTGTATCAATTGCTGTATTGTACTCATGTTGTTGCTTGTTAACAGCCAAACAAATATGTACTGACTGAGCCAAGTAACCAAAAGTGACCAAAAATGAAGAAACATAACATCTGTGTTTCTTAGAAATTAGAAAGTTTATTGAATGAATTCATTCCTTGCACGTGTGCAAAACAAAAACAATAGATAAGAGGCCCCGAGCCCCGAACATTCCTTTTTGATTTTATTGCCACGAGTTTTAAGCTCCGGGAATCCCGAGTTTTGAGCTCCGGGAATCTCGAGTAAGAAATCATAAAATTTTATGAACTTCGACTTACTGAGGTAGTATTTGCAGTTCGAGTTACTGAGTATTAAAATGTACGAGTAATGCCTCACAGGGAAATAACTTATTGTTCGAGTTACTGAGTCTAAAAAATTCGAGTTAGTGCGTCGTTCGGGGTTCAGCGGAAGGGAATAGCATATCTTTTCGAGTTACTGAGGATTACGACTTAACAAGGTTCGAGTTATCAAGATTCTACTGTATATTGCCAATTTTTTTAAATTTCGAACATCTGTGGAGGAGATGAGTTGAGGAATATTCCATTGAGGTTGTAAAATAGCGGGTAACTCTCTTTTTTGGAATATTAATTAATTCGTCTTTCTATCATTTTTTCACATCTGCGGAACACGTTGTACCAACGTTTATCCTCCTACAATTTTTATCTAGATTTTTGGGGTGGTAGTTGGATTAAAAAAAACAGAGAGTGGTCAGTGAGTCGTTAGAAGAAATTGTACTTAGAAAGTTACATGATTATGGCTTAGATATCACAAACTGTAGGGGCCAATCTTATGATAACGCTGCTAACATGTCTGGCAACTACAGTGGATTACAGGCACGCATAAAACAACATTCCAAATCAGCTGAATTCATACCATGTGGAAGTCATTCTTTAAATTTGGCTGGGCATACTGCAGCGGAATCTTGTTCTGGAGCATTACAGTATTTTATGTTTTTGCAATATATATAACAATATATATAACTGAATGCATGAAGGATAAGAATTCTAAAAGTATCAAGAGAATAATTGATACTCGATGGTCCGCAAGAGCTGACGCTGTTTTAGCCCTAAGACTCAATTATCAATGAAAAAAAATGAAAAACCAATTTCAAAATTAGAAGCAAAAAAATTATCAAAAGAGTTCGATCAATTTGAGACGGCACTGTTAACAATTTTCTGGAACAAACTCCTACAGAGAATCGAAATTACCAGCAAATACTTACAGGAACATTTGGGAGATATGATGTCCCAGGAGTACATTTGAGTTTAAAAAATGGAATGATTAATAGAAGAAGTATAAGTATAATTTATACAAAATATTATAGTTTAGGGGTATCTGGCGAGAGGTTGAAACCATACCAGCGTCTCCCAATGAGCAGCGCATGTTATAATACTGTTATGAATATACAGTAGAATCTTGATAACTCGAACCTTGTTAAGTCGTAATCCTCAGTAACTCGAAAAGATATGCTATTCCCTTCCGCTGAACCCCGAACGACGCACTAACTTGAATTTTTAGACTCAGTAACTCGAACAATAAGTTATTTCCCTGTGAGGCATTACTCGTATATTTTAATACTCAGTAACTCGAACTGCAAATACTACCTCAGTAAGTCGAAGTTCATAAAATTTTATGATTTCTTACTCGGGATTCCCGGAGCTCAAAACTCGGGATTCCCGGAGCTCAAAACTAGTGGCAATAAAATCAAAAAGGAATGTTCGGGGCTCGGGGCCTCTTATCTATTGTTTTTGTTTTGCACAAGTGCAAGGAATGAATTCAAAAGTGCAAGTGTCAATAATGAGATATGTGATGAGTGGCATATTGAGTTGCAGAGTTTATTGAAAGATTATGAACCAAAAGACGTATTTAATGCCGATGAGACTGGCCTTTTTTTCAAGTGTTTACTGTGGGAAGCACAGTAAAGAGCGATTAACAATATTGCAAGCAACAAATATAACAGGCACTGAAAAACTTAAACCGTTGGTTATAGGAAAAATCTGTAAATGGCTTGAATCAAACGAAGATAACAGATTTTTTATCAATTATTTAAAACATACAGTGTAAGTTCATTCATTATAATTATGTACTTGACTCTCATTTTATGTTACCTAATGTAATTTGTCGTAATAAATATTCTATGAAATTGTGCCTTTTTATGTCAAAATTTGATGAGTTAACTCTTCATATCTCGAAATTCTTGTTAAGTCGAAAACTTGCTATCTCGATTTTTTTTTGGTTTCCCTTGACATTCGAGTTATCAAGGTTCTACTGTAATATGAAAAAATTGAGATTCCTAAGTAAACGAATTTGACATCAAAATTTGTACATCTTTGATGCCTGTTAACTGCCAAAGCAACCGCGATGCTAACATGTCTGGCAAGTACAGTGGATTACAGGCACGCATAAAACAACATTCCAAATCAGCTGAATTCATACCATGTGGAAGTCATTCTTTAAATTTGGCTGGGCATACTGCAGCGGAATCTTGTTCTGGAGCATTACAGTATTTTATGTTTTGCAATATATATAACTTTCTTTGCTGCATCTACAAGACGGTGGAATATTTTAACTGAATGCATGAAGGATAAGAATTCTAAAAGTATCAAGAGAATAATTGATACTCGATGGTCCGCAAGAGCTGACGCTGTTTTAGCCCTAAGACTCAATTATCAATGAAAAAAAATGAAAAACCAATTTCAAAATTAGAAGCAAAAAAATTATCAAAAGAGTTCGATCAATTTGAGACGGCACTGTTAACAATTTTCTGGAACAAACTCCTACAGAGAATCGAAATTACCAGCAAATACTTACAGGAACCAAAGACAAATATTCTTAATAGTGTTAGTTTATTAAAATCATTAAACGAATTTATAACAGAGGTCAGAAATAATTTCGAAACTGTTGAAGAGGAGGCTAAATGAGACGAAAGAAAGAAAACGCAAATATCCATATGATGAAACGAACAAAAATGATACCTACAGCATTTTCGTCAAGAAATGTTTTTATTGTCAACATTTTTTATATTGTATGTGATGTATTAACATCAGAAATTACTCGAAGGGGCGATGTCTATATCAAAGTTCTTAACGATTTTAAAATTTTCTTTGATTTAAAATTAAGCCGTGTTGAGACTAATAATTGTGTAGAGCGATTATTGTCTTAAGTATGAAAAAAGATTTGAGCCAGAATATTTCACTGATGAGTTAACTCATTTTCTAAAATACATACAAGAATATTAAGGATATTAATGGTCTAACATAAACTTTTCCAAATATACATACAATACTGCAAATTTTTTGACCTTGCCCGTTTCTAATGCAAGTGGAGAAAGGACATTTTCAGTTTTAAAACGAGTCAAAACTATCTGCGCAATAGTCTTTCACAAGAGCACTTAAATGACTTCGCATTAATGTTCACAGAAAATGATATTTTAAAATCTAAAGTACGACAAAATTATTGAAATCTTTGCCCAAGAGAAGACAAGAAAAGTAAATTTGTAATTTGTATTTAAATACGATTACCGTTTTGAGCACACGTACGATGAACTCGAGAACCAAGATAGCATTGAAAACGATAATCCCATCGCGGATAGTATGGCCTGTGAGTATGCAACACACATTTTGCAAATTTCTTATTATTTAAGAAAAATGATTCCAACAACCATGATTCGATCCGGCAACCCACATCAACTTTTTAAAAACAACAACACTTACTTACACTGTCATCTCAGACGCACCCAAGCAATAAATAATTAGCTGCATGCCACATACGCCTACTAGGTAAAAAATGATATTGTTACAGAACTCTGCAGCTTAAACTTAAGATAAACTATTATATGCATTCTTCTAGATTACGCTTTGAAATAGAAAAAATAGAAATATAGAAAATATTAATAATCATTACATTAAAACAAATGTTTTGTGGCTTTCATTCTATTAATGATAAAAGTTATTATAGAAAATGATAAGGAATTACAATATCCTGCCAATTATGACCTGTGAGGTCGATCTTGCTTGCTAGACGCCCAAAACCAAAACAATCAATGTTTCGAAATTCAAAAACTTAATTTCTCCGGCTTTTTCTCATCTACTTCGCTTTGTAAACGCCTAAAACAAACAAATATCAATGTTTCGAAACAAAAAAATACAATTTTTCCAGCTTTCCGGATACAATGGAAATTAAATCTTGCAACTTTCATTGCATTGGCAATCGCAGCACCATCTCACGGCGATTTGAGTGATCCTCACTAACAATCTAACCTCAGCCGAGTTCAGGGTTTGCCTGACTGTTCTTGCAACATTCTTATAAGTAGAAAGCATCTGCATTTATTATGCACACCGATTTATCGCCACATTTACACACCGATAAATGTAACGAGTTAATATCCTTGTTACAGCAGTGTCATAAAAATGTATTTCCATACAAGCATTCAGTAAATACTGACATTTAAAAAAAAATTAATTTTACAGAATCCATTTGGAAGGCTGTTTGGTGCATGCAATGGGCCTGATGCACTAATGTTAAGGTGTTTGAAAGAAGAACGATTGGCTCGCCGTAAACGCAACTCTGAGAAAGCTAAGGAAACGCATAGGAAAGTGAAGGAAATGATGCTTGAAGATGCCAGAAGAGAGCAAAATGGAGTATAAAATCATTGATTCAATTGACAAGAAAATTCTAGATGACTTGATAAGTGTTAGTGATAGATATTATACACACAAATATTGTACAAAGATTCAGGGAATTGATGAGGCACTTAGACAAAGAATTAGCTTTCATTCAAATCGTTTATGCATGCTTTCATTAGCAGATAATCATCCAGCTATGGAAAAGACTATAACAAAAGTTAACTTTGAGATTTCTGATAAGTTGAATAGATTGAAAAATGTAGTGTCAGGTAAAGGAAAGAAGGGTGCTCAAAAATTAGAAGGCAAATCTATTGTTTGTTATGTTGAAACTAATGATGGTGAGAAGTATCCAGTTTATAGTTGTCTCAAGGGCAAGTTATTGGAAATTAACAACTTTCTTATTGAGAAACCTGATTTAATTCAGACCCATCCTGTAAGCAATGGTTACATTGCATTGTTGCTGCCTGATTTGAAATATTATGCTGAAGCAAAAGAATGTATGCTGGATGAAGCAGAGTATCTTAAAATTTGCAATGAAACATCTGCACAATAATAAAATATAGTAACCAATTCCGATATTTCAAAATCAATTTACAATCAATCCACACCTACCAAATTATTCTTCCTGTAATACTTACTTGTTAAAACGCATCACTTCATATTAAATTTCAGTTTTCCACGTTTTCATCCAACCGACATTCATTCATTTGCCTCCTAGCAAAGGAGAGGAATTAACATCAATCTGGTCGATTCTAAAACAAAGCATTGAATTTCGTGAATAATTCGTCGGCCGACAGAACGATTTTATATTAATTATTGTGTCGACTTCCGCTAAATACATGATTTTCAAGTGGTTTGGTACTCCATTTATTTTAATTTTACTCAAATAAGATTCCGTACTTTCTTGAATAACATAACGTTCTCTCACAAAATTGTTTGTACACATTGATGATAAAAACGACCGAAAGTATTGTATTTACAAAGATTTACTTATTACTTTATCGTGTTTAGCGTCATCCCAAACACACATAAATATTTGCGCATTGTTCGCACGAATAAATTTGTTTTGTGAGTAAATGCGCATTTTAAATACCAATAATAATTACGTAAGTATCTAAAATCAGTTCAATCTATTCGTAGATCATTTAAATCCACATAAATAATTTAACCAACGCGATGGTTGGAAGTGTGCATACATCGAAACGGTTACACGTTCAAGCTATACTAAGAGACAGTACCGTTCAGAATCGTATAACGTAAATAAAGATACAAGAAGCGCACCAAGGTGGGCTCCAACCAATTACTTAATTTGGGTCTAATAAATTGCACTACAATCACTTAGAAACAGGAATTCACGTCTGAGGCGGATAATATGGTGGTGCGTTTGCATCTTGCGCGCTGGCATATTGGTAATCGGTACTATACACTGAAGGATTCGGCGCCGTGGAATACACTGGCTGCGGCGCAGCTGGTCCAGGAGGTGGGTACTGTTGATAAGAGTACGGCGTACTGTACATGGGCTGAGTTTGGGTTTGGGGTTGTGATGCAGGTGGAGGGGGGGCATGCGCAGGATACTCGTATGGCTGCGAAGGATATTGAGGAGGTGTGGAATAAATATGGGGCGGATATCCCCCATAGTTATACGATTGACCTTGGGATGTTTGCTGCACATGTGACGTCGGCTGCTGTTGGCTGTTTTGTGCTGGTGGTTGTTGAGGTGGATGTGACGTGGGTTGTTGTATCGTCGATGGTGCATGCGGGGTATGCTGCGCTTGGTGAGGCTGAGTAGATTGCGGAGGATACGCACTCATGTCATACGAAGGTGGCGCGGTCTGTGCAGCATATCCACCATACGGATGAATTGGTGGTTGTGGAGGATGCGGGTGCGCAGAATACGGTTGCATGTTATATCCATAGTAACTTCCGTACTGATTACCATACTCAGAGGTAGGTGGAATGTTTGGTTTGGTCGATGTCTGAGGATGAGGATGGGTCGGTTGTGACGCTCGTTGTGGTTGATGGCTAGTTTTCTCCTCCGGCTCATCGTCTATCGTAATAGGCTGGCTGTTCACTGGTTTGATCTCATCGTCCGGATAAGATTTGGTAATACTGTTCAAAGTTTCCTGGAATGGCTGTTTCGATTCGGAAATAATCGCTGTGGTAGACTTCTCCAACTGCTGTAATGCTGAGGTACCTTTGTTTCCACTTAGCTTGGTATGGTTGTTGAAATGTGGTTGATTAGCCATGTGCCTAACCGGACGCACATCTCGCATAGAGACATCCCGATGAGGTGGAGCATCGCGTCGAACGCTAGACTGCTTCGGCATTCCATCTCTATGTGGAAAATTTAATCTTTTGTCATCCGCAGGCTCATCATCGCCGCTGCTGATGGCGTGTTCCTCCGCTGCGGGAAGGGCTTTGTTCATTTGTACTTTCTTCATTGGTCGCTGCGTCAATCGAGGTGGGATTGGTGCCCGACCGCGTATATTCAATCTCGGTGTAGGAACAAATGGTTTGACAGCACGTTTAGGAGGTGTAGTCGTAACCGATACTGACGGCGAGTGTTTGATAGTTAATGGGATATTGGGCGGTGGAGATGGTGACGGTTGTGATGGTGGTGTTGTAGAGTTGCTGGAATCTTCGTCCACCTTTCCACGCACCTTGATTGCAGTTTTAATCGATACTATTTTGCCGCTCTCTAACTGCATATAAACTCCTTTCGGAGATTTCAATATCAACACTTTTTGACCTGCCTTCAACACGATTTTGCCTTTATCCGGCTGGACAGTTGGAATGACCACATCCAAAGGAAGTGTCATTTCCTGTGCAGTCATACCTTGGCGCTGCCAGTGTTCAGCCGGTATCCACTTAGATAATCGTGGCTCACCAGCTTGCTGCATCGGGCGCACAGAAGCAACCGGCCTGTGTCTTACGCCAGTACCTGCACTATAGTTCGGCTGACGGGCAGCCTGCTTTTCGCGTTCGTAGCCACGTTTCGCCATTCGTTTTTCCAGTGATGACAATTGTTTATCCTTTCTATCAATTAGCAAAGACTCGTGTTGGAAAGGTTCTTTATTGAAACTCTTTCCGTGCTTAGCCAGTACTTTTTGCAGCACTACGTCGATGTATTTGTCTTTGCAATACGACCAATCTTTTTCTTCCGTTTCCCTGTCGTCGTCCCAGCACAGCGTAGTTACGTCTTTCATTGTAAGATGTGCATCAGGATTACATTCATCCACCACTCGATCAGACATACCTAATCAAAATAAACATTAAAACAAGTGCAATTTTTAATCTTCCCTAAATATTTACCTTGTTTGTTGATTTGGCGATCGTAAATTTTCTTTTCCAAGCAGTTATCTACCACCAATCGGTAGACAAAGCAAGGCTTCCGTTGTCCATACCGATAAACTCGGCACACAGCCTGCGTGTCGTGGCACGGATTCCAAGATGCATCCAACACAACCACCCTGTTGGCACCGATCAGATTAATACCGAGTGAACCAGCTCTTGTTGAAACCAAGAAAAGATACACCTTCGAATTTGAATTGAATTCGTTGATAAGTTTCTCTCGCTCAAGTGCAGTAGTCGATCCATCCAACCCTAAATAGCAATCAGCATAAATAAACATCAGAACATTTCAAATTACTTGTAACTTACTGTAGTAACTAGTGTTTTTAGCCCATTTAACTGTGTCCCCTGGAACAATGTTCATTTGAAGAAATTGTTCAACTAAATCAAGGGTAATAAGAGATTGGCTAAAAACTAGTAGACGATCGCCGAGAGCCAAACTTTCTCTGACGATGGAAAACAAAATCTCCATTTTGGCAGAGTTTTCAATAAACCCGGGCACATAATCCTTTAATAACTCGATGGCCTGGGGATGAATAACACGATAAAATTATCTCCTAATCCTATCACATTAATATTTATCTTACCCAATCGTACGGAATGCCCGTATCTTCTTTGGCAACTTTTACAGGACTCAATAATTTAACATCGTCATCTAAGTCGGTCTTCTCTACCTTAATATCTAAACTGTCATTTTTCTTTTGATCATCTTGGCTGCTCTCCTTCTTCACATCGTCGGAGATGTCAATCGACTCCGACTTCGGTTCTAATTTAATATCACTCAAAATGTTAATCTTTTTCTCAGGTGCAACTGGTCCGCGTCCATCGAAAGTGTTGGAAATGCAGATGTCGCTTAAAATGTTAATCTTAGGTTTTGTGTCTACCTCCTGCTTCACCTTGACATCTTCCTGCTTAATCCATTGATTGTTGGAGTCGTATGGCATGCAATTGTTGTAATACGGCTCCGTTTTCACTTCCTGCTGCTGATAGGGCTGTTGTTGCTGTGGAGAATTCCAATAGTTTTGATTTTGATAGTTGGGATAGCCGTGTTGATAGTTTTGATAGCCTGATTGGTTTGAATTATACGGTTGCATCGCATTGTATTGATTCGAGGGCCCAGGTCCAGGCCCCGGGCCTGATGTCGGTCCTTGCTGGTTGTGAGCATGTGGATACGGATTTGGATAATTGTTCGGATTATTCTGATAGGAATGTTGTTGGTGGGGATGATGGGGTTGTGTAGGATGTCCATGTGGATGTGTGTGTTGCGGTTGCATATGCATGTGAGTATTATATGCATTAGGATTGTAATGCGGCTCCCTAGGCGGATACGCAGTCCTCGCATCATTATTCATTGGATAATTGTTGCTTTGATTCGCGTAGCCGCCGGGCGCGCTCATGTATTGATTAGACGAAGTCGCGCCGTACTGCGTGGGAGGACGGGCTTGATTGAAGCTCGCGCGGTAATCGCCTGCCATTGGATTAGAATTGCCGGGGTAATTATTCATTTGCGAGGATTGCGCATTATAATTTGGCGTTGGGTAATTATTCGTGTTGGGCATCATCGATTGGGGATTAGGGGCATAGTGATTTTGCGCAGGATTAAAATTGTTGCTAGGGTTATTAAGGTTGGGCTGAGAGGATACATTACCGGGTGTAGGATTAGCATTCTGGGTTGTTGTTGGGGCAGCGCCCGTGGTTGCAGATGCATTTTCGGCGGTGGAGTTATTAGAATTGTATGGCGTGACAGATGCGGCAGGCTTTTCCTTTTTGCCTTGCTTTTTCACGCGCGGCTTCGCCACTTTCGAATTCACAGCCGGTGTGGCGACGGTGGTGACTTCCTCCAGATCGATATCCACAGCACCACCCTTCTCTTGCTTCTTCAAGTAATAGTACAACACATCCGGGTGGTTCCAAATTTTGCAACACACGGCAAATGCTTTCAATGGATTGGGTACAGTTTGTGTACGCACCACTTCGTTCATGAACGTCTCATACAGCGTGCGCTGGAAATCAGTCATTCGCACAAGCAGCACGTATTCTTCTTTTTGAGGCAACGCCGTCTGCAGCACTCGATGCGATCGTCGTTGGACAAAACCCAACAGCAAAGAATGCAAGACGTGCGCGCGATAACGCATCAGCTTAATATCATTCTCGGTAGAATCAATGCACTGCCCATTCTGGATCGGCCGTTCAAACATGTTACAGAACTCGGTTTTTGTGCCGAGGTAGTTGGGTCGGACAAAGTCCACCATGCACCAATATTCCATTAGATTGTTTTGCAGAGGATATCCAGTGAGCACAACTCTTCGTTTCGTGCGCATTTGTTTTAAAGCTTGTGATATGGATGCATGAGAATTTTTTATTCTGTGTCCCTCATCACAGACAACAAGATCAGGCCCTGGTGTTACCAATGCTTCATGCACCTCTGTAAATTTAAAAAGAAAAGACTTTAAATAAGCTCCAAAATTATAATTTTTAATACTTACCATCAAAGAGATGTTTATTTTTATCATCATCATTTAATCGTTGCTGGGCCTTTTTACTTCTAGATTTCGGACACCTCTTCAGAGATAATAATCTATATTGCTCGTATCCAATGAGCAAAACACCACCAGACGTGTTCCAATTGTGAATAACTTTCGCGCGAGCAGCCAGCGTTTTGTGACTGTCGTTGAGCACATGAAGATTAAAATTTCGCGGTCGCACTTCGCCATGCACCAAAAGGGGACTATTCTTGGCATCTTCCTCTGTAGGCAACCACATATTAAATTCGGCTAACCAATTCTGTAGCGTATTAATCGGCATGATACAAAGAATAGTCTTCGCCGACGTGTGTCGTAAAAACGTATCTGAGAATGTCACAACCTGTAGCGTCTTCCCCAAACCCATTGAATGCGCCAGAATGCAGCCAAAACCCGTGGACGTATCATACATCTTCGTACTTTCAATAATATTATCATAAAGAAACCTGATACCGCCAATTTGATGCGGTTTAATAATCCGCGAGATCTGCGGTGCCACATATACATCCGGCTCGTCATCCGCGTGCCCAACGTTGATAACAACCTTGCCCTCTTCATTCGGCTGATTGAACTCGTCATTTGTATGCATACCAGAATTGGTAGGATCCTCATCCTCTTCCGGGTCATTCTCCGTCTCGGAAACCACAATACAATCATCATCGCTATCCGATGACAAATCTATTACATCAACTGGTTCATTGTGAGAATCTGGTATTGGTGACGGAGCGAGCGGATCTCGTTCTTCGTCCGATTCGTCTAAAATCGGCGGTTCGAATCTTTTCGGCACAGGAGCAATGCTCACTGATGGCGTGAGATTTGTCTGGCCGATTATCGACGACGGTGAGATGTCGATGGTCGTTGATGGCGATTTGGACGTGTGAAGTAAATCTAATGGCTTTCTGATTACTTTTGCCGATGGTTTCAGCTGTCCGTTTGGCAATCTAACTAATACTGTGCTACCTATTTTAGTACTTGATGGACCTTCTTGTCCCTCTGCAAAATTATATTTTTATTTATTATATCAGTTTAACATTTAACGGGAAATAGCGTTACCTAATGGAAATTCATTGCCCTGTAACAAAGACATCACACGATCTTGATTGGCCTGTCGTTGCAGATCGCGTATTAATCGTTGTTGTTCCTGCACTCGTCGTAATCTTTCAACTTCTTGTCTCTGCGCAGCCAGCGTAGACTCATCTAACTTCGTTTCATCCATCACCTCTCGGATGTTTTTCCTCATATTGCCTTTTCTTTCAACTACTGTATTTGCTTCCTCATCTATAGTAATAATAAATTAATACCCGATTATCGTTACAGTTTCAGTTTTAAGATTTAAAATATATTTTATTATTATAACGTCAAAACTACAAATCAATTGATTTCTTACCTGGCTTTTTAGGTGGAGTTACTTCACTATCATTGTCTTTTTTCTTGTCTGTTTTTTTCACTGTTTCCACACTAATTTCACCCATTTCTTTAAGTTTAGCTTTCACATCATAACTATTGTCTGGTTTAGGTTCATTCCTTGTTATTGTAACTCCACCAAATTGAGGTAAGGGGTATGGTGGCTGTTGTTGTTGCTGCTGCTGCTGTTGTTGCAGTGATTGCTGAGAAAGTTGTTGATGTGGATTTGTAAAATGTTGCATTTGCTGTTGCTGGGGCTGCTGTTGATGAGCATGAGACATATAATCCTGTTGTAAATTATGCATTTGATAATGCTGTGGATGCGGTGACTGAGGGTACTGATTTGGATGCTGTTGTTGACCAAATGCCCCACCAAAAGACTGCTGGGTAGTAGGTTGTTGTCCACCATACTGTTGTTGAGGTGGTTGTTGCTGTTGGGATTGTTGTGGCCCACTATATTGCTGCGATGGTTGCTGAGTTGGTTGCTGTTCCCCATATTGTTGATGATTTTGAGTTGTCTGTTGTCCAGAATATTGCTGCAAAGGTGGCTGTTGTGCACTATATTGTTGGGATGGTGGAGGTGGTTGTTGCATATAATTATGATATGGTTGAAAATGTTGGTGTTGAAATGGCTGTTGCAGTGGGGCTGGAGGAGGAAACTGCTGCTGTGGATGTTGTACATGAATACCATTGCTATAGTAATCTGTTGGCATGCTTTGAGATTCATTGGTTTCCACTTTAGGTGTAATCACATTTTTTCCATCATCTTCATTGGCATGTGCTCTCTCCTGTGCATTCTTAGTGTCCTGAGGAGAAACATCTTTGGATGGTTCCAACCCAGATTCAGCCTTGATTTTCTTTTGTGATGGCCCCAGATCTCCAAGAATACCTCTCTTCAACCCGTGCTCATCACTAGCCTCAAACATTGGTGGTTGATCAACCTCCACCTTTTTCTCTTCCTCATTGTGCTGAACTCCAGCTGCCACTTGCTCACTTAATGGTTTATCCTGTTGTAATTTAGCATCTACTCTTTGCACCACAGGCTCCATAATCATTTAAGTGTCAATCACAGGTTCACATCATAATGAATCAATCTCCAAGTGTCTACTTGTTCCTCTGAAACAATGGAGAGCATTCTAGAAACAACTGATGCTTATCTTCATCACAAGCGGCAGCAACTCAGCATATTTCACCCTTCGCATTCGTAGCACACGCGAATAACACACTGAACATCACAACACTTAAATTAGTATTCGCTAATTTACCTGCGGAATTAAAGACACCGCTATCGCCATTACTCATCATGGTGAATTACAACCGGGAGCGATGTAAACACGCCGTCCAAAGAACTCCGCGACTTCTTCGCTGACCATAACATACCGCCTTCGCAAGGAATATAATCCACCACGGACACCGGTTTCAGCTACTTTCGGCGTCTTTACAATTATTCACACTTATGTCAACACAGGATTCTTCGGCGAAAACCGCAATTAATTAAGTGTGCAATGGAATTGAAATTTTCCGCTGGCTTATTAAATGCGCGCACTTCGCTTTAATACACTAACAACACGCTGGATGACTCGGTCAATTTGTGGTTAGTCCAAATAATTACAGCATTACTTTCTCTATGATCAATAATCAATCATAATTATCCAGAATTAACAGCAGTAATACATTTCATACAATGAATAATGGACATTTCTGGCATACTAGGATATGTTTAGCTTATTTCGGCAGCAGAGGCGCTGACATTCATCTTTGAACAAGGACGGAGCAGCGTTTATAACCTACAATTTATTTCCCTCCGATTTGAATTTCTGCTGTTCGCAAACATCTTCAAAACATCAACATGACAAATCTTGAAGATAATAACGAAAATTTGGAACAATTAGGAACTGAAGGTATGACTTTTTAATCTGAGAAGTTTGTCTCATTTAAAATATAAATATTATATAAATTTTTTGCAGAAGCAGGACCATCTTCAGAAAACAAAGAGAATAAAACACCAGAAAAAGTAAGACTAGTAAAGTTACCTTTAGCTACTGTTAAACGTATTATGAAGGCTGATCCTGATGTTCATCTTATTACACAAGATGCAGTATTCCTAACTACAAAGGCAACTGTAAGTTACCTCTTAATAAAAACAACATTACCTAAAATTTTCAAAATTTTGAAGGAATTTTTCATTGAGATGTTGGGCAAGGCAACCTTTGAGTGCACCTTGCAAGCCAAAAAGAAGACTCTGATGAAACAAGACTTTGAAAAAGTAATGAAGACTGCTTCTAACTTATGTTTCCTGGATGGCATGATGGATTAAATCCCACATTGTTGAATGAATTTGTAAAATAGCAAGGTTAATATTTAAGTAAAAAAAGTAAATTATTTGCTGCTCTGTATATTTGATTGTATTTGGAAGTTTGTAGGCTTATAGTTAATGAAATCGTTCGTAAAATACACTTATGTCTGCTGTGTAATTATCATTTATGAGGTACACATTATGTATTTGGGATGCTCGCCCGCTCGACGCTGGTGCATTGTGATTTTCTTACGTTAATTTCTCTGTATTTTCACGTATTGAATTTAAAGCGATTTGAGTTACTTAAAACGTTTCCACAGTGGAGGACGAGGAGACTACTAAATTAGGTACTGAATTCAAGTCAAGCATGCACATGCGATCATACAGAGATTAATTAGTTTTACATTAAGATATGAGTGCATCATTTGGTCTTTTTGGGCTTGCGCCTCATGCCAGCCGCCTGTGCAGCATCCGTGCCTGCCGTCTGCCCATACAGGTTGTTGATGAAGCTGTTGAGATCTGCATTGCGGTCATTCGTCCTCGGAAAAGACATATTCGCCGGCTGGTGTTGCCGCCGACCTGGGCCGGTGTTCGCCTGCTTGCCGAGTGCGATACGGTACTGCACATTATGCGAGTCCGGTTTGAGGTGCTTGAGACTGTCCTTCTGGCATGCGGCCCATTCAGTGATGTCATAAACGCCGCCGTCCATGCACGCAAAGTAGTACCACAGGAAACCAAAACAACGAGCTTCCGCCCAAATGTCGCCCTCACG
Source organism: Dalotia coriaria (assembly GCF_025399875.1). Taxonomy (NCBI): domain Eukaryota; kingdom Metazoa; phylum Arthropoda; class Insecta; order Coleoptera; family Staphylinidae; genus Dalotia; species Dalotia coriaria. Next base: position 11,792,646 of record NW_027045445.1, read on the forward strand.
CGCAGAGTGATGGATCTTACAAGACGCGCAATTACGCGCAGCGTAGATTGGCCTATCGACCTTGACGCGTTTATGTCGTAAACCACACGCACTACAGCGAATGGTATTCGCGGCTGCTTCTACCTTCTGCTGAAGCTGCACAAGCAACTCAGTAAGCTCCGTCATCGCCTGCTCAGCCTGCGCTGATTCCGCAACACCGCGGTCATACGCTGCACGCCGTTCTGGTTCACCAATCATATTAAACGCATGTACAAGTATCTTAAATGCCTCCTCCGCGCCAGGTTGTTGGTTTTTATCTGGATGCACAAGTTTGGCCTGTTTCTTGTAATAATTCTTGATATCAGCGTCTGTACAAAGCGGCGTTACGCCAAGGATACTATAAGGATCCTTGCCTTTGCAGGCCAAAAGTCGCTTCATAGCCTCCTCACCAGTAGTTGGCATGTTTATATTGTTATGAAGACCAGAATTAGAAATCGGTGGTTTCTTCTCGGGTTCCTTTTTAAACTTTTCATAGATCCAGGTTAACACTTTTATTCGTTTAATGATAGCCACGGTAGATTCCATAAATGTCACGTAGTTAATTGTCGCCCAAGAGTAAAAGTTTGTACCTCTAAAGAATAAAATTCAATAAAACATTTTAATTAAAAATAATACGAATATTAACGTACATGTCCTTGCTAAGATGAATGCTAAGACTCAGGATATCAGCAACCAGGTGGAAAAGCCACATGAAAAATTTCACAATGTATTTCCACCATGAAGATAGATATTCCCAGGTTTTTTGCCCATACACTCCTAAAATAATAAGTTAGAATATTGTTGAATCATTGCTTTTACATATAAAATTCATCATACCAAAAAGAACATTTGAATCTTTCTTCCTTGCTCGTTGAGATCTCTTTCCTGAAGACCTGCTGTCATTGTTAAAACCGTTATCATGGTTTTTAACGCGTCCAGGCGTCTTCAAAGCTTTTCTGGCAGTCACTTTACTGTTTGTCAATGTATCTGACTTGTTGGTACTCGTGGTGTCCGCGTCGCTACTCTCGTTTTTCAAAATCTTCTTTTGACTTCCCTTACTTTGTGTTTTATTTACTGCAGCTGAAAGTCCGCCGTCCACCTTAGGTTTAGGCTTCTTAACATCATTCAACTCATTTTTGAAATCTGAGTATGAATCAGCCACATTGTCCAAGGAAGCCCACTTCCTATTCAGATTATTATTTTTGTTGTCCTTCACTGATTTCTCAGAGTTTTTGAAATTATTTACCTTATCATTGCCCAGGTCCTTAATTTCATTTGAAGTATTGGATCTGTTCAATGAGTTATTAGGTTTCACTTGTTTCACAACCTTTTTAGCATCTTTTTTGTTTGGTTTTGCTTCTTTATCTTTGTTGTCAAGCTTGATTTTTGATGATGCCATCGTGGTGGTTGGCGGCACGGACTTCAACAGCACATCTGAATAACTTGGCCTCATTGGCTTTACTTCAGCCACCATCCTGGGCTTCTTAGTATCCCTGTTGAACTGAAAACTTGGTGGTTCTTCAGTCCTTGGCTCAAACTCCACATATTTCTCATTAGCCTTGGGTTCAACCACTTGTTTGGGCTTGTTGTTAGCATACTCCATGTCTTGTACTTGTTCAAAAATATTACTTGTATTGAAACTGGATGTATTACCAAATGGTGAATATGTTCCACTGGTTGTAGGTGTCCAGTTCCCAACCACATTATCAATTAAAGGTGACCTGCTTTGCATTGGTGGTTGTTGCATTGGCTCCTGTTGCATGTAGTCACCATTTGGCTGTGGTTGGATGTACGCATGTTCAGACATGTTGATGTTATGCATATTTTTTGATAGGAAAGACTTGTACTCTGATGAGAAGACAAACTCTGGCACACTGGCTGGTGGAAAGACATAGTTCATGTCATGTTGGGTAGGCAAGTGTTTCTCATAATGCTCATTGCCATACATGGGCTGCTGGGGGATGTAGTTGTAGGGTACTGATTGTGGATACTGTTCCATGTTGTATGGGGGCATTGCTGCTTCAGGTTGCCTGTGCATGTTGAATGGTATGTACGACGGTTGCGGATGGATGTTCCATGTGTCCTGCGGTGGCGTCGAAGATGACGTGAACTGTATATAGGTACCGTCCGAATTGTTTATGTCTTTCGTCATATTCCTCATGATCTGCTCCACAGCACCATTGGAAGTCTTCCTGCTGGAATCACTCATGCTGCTTTCGATTGTATGGTGCGAGACGATTGCATAAATTATTTGTAGATAATACGGTAAAATAAATTAAGTGTAAACGTAGTTATATCATTTTGGCACGATAAGATTATTTACTAAAACGTTAAAACTTGCTAAATCTCCGCATATTTGACAACATTTGACAATATGTCATAGCAGAAGAGAACGAAAATACTGCGGTGGCGAAAGATGGACGCCATCAAGGTTTTACAGGAAACGATAAGTTGCGCTGGTGGGAATATGTTCTGTGAATTTGTATAAAATAACTTGGGCAATGCCTCGCTACGCGGCGCCACATAAATGAAATGGTAGAAAATAACTTAATTGGCAAAAAGTAACTTAAAGAATTAAATAGCACAATTAATAAAGGTAACATTATAATGGAAACTATCAAGATATTTATTTTATCTCATGTAAAAAAAATAAATAATTTTAAGACAAGTAAATATCATCAGATGCACTCAATTTAGTCACCAGTTCTGAAAATAAATATCTTGGCGCCAGTCTATTTAAGTTGAGGGATTTGCAACCGCAACCACAATACAACCGCTTAGCTCCTACAAAACTACTAAAAAATTAATCTTCCCAACTTCTTCCACCTAATAGGTTCCTACCCAATAAACAAATGAAGAAATGGAGCCTTAATTGCCTCAAAACTACTTTTATTTTTTCTTAAACCGCTCTTTTTTACACACTAACTAATTATGCATGTCGAACGTACACGCTCGCAACATTGACTATTAATCTTGCGTGAACCGCCGTCGACCCTCAAGAACGCGAGCGCAGATTTAAATGTAACTGCAACTTCTTTAATTGGAGGCCTGATGAAGACGGCTCGAGATGCTCGTGCCGGCGCATCGGTTCCTTCCCCGCGACGAAACACATGCGTCGTCATGAATGCTAATTACAGCCAGCCCCAACCACAATCGGTCGCTTTACGAAAACCACTCGTGCGTAACATGTGGATGAATTGACGCCAAACGCATTCGACGACCACCCACGACAATTCCGACAACTACCAGTTGGAATAGTAAATAATCAATTGTTACATCTGTGTTAACTATTTTCCAATTATAATATACCTTCATCCTTGAACTCTGTAATCTGAAATCACTTTTATATACACTTTAATATTATCGAATAATTAGAGAGTTGCATTCGTGACGCGTTAATTAAATACCTATTATTAATCATTGTGATTAGGATTGATACAGAGCTCATTGTTAGTTATGAGTTAGCAATTAGGTTATGATTATGGCCACATTTGCATAGGGCACATAGGCAGATAACGGTGGGCAATTGAAATTAATTTATGAATTTGGCAATAAATTAAGTCAAACTTGAACCATTCGGTAATACTAAACATTAACATTTACATTAACTGTGTGCGCTGTGCTTTAAATACTATAGTTGAGGGGGTTATTTTGTTGTTGTGTGTTAGAAACACGTAATTTGCAAAATTTAACACTAAAATTATCATAATTGGTGAAATGAGCTTAGGAAATTTGTGCCTACACAATGCTTAAATTAGATTATGAATCGTGTTGTAGGCAAGTAGCTAGTAGTGGAATAAAATATCGATTGAATGCCAGCTCAAGTTGAACCAAAAGTTACGTTAAGATTGTTATCACTGAAACGCAAAGGTGAGTTTAGTCAGGTGCTTAAAAAGCTGATTGTTTAGAATCAACTGCGTAGAAAGTAAAAATTTTGCCAAGTTTTTTTATTCTTTGATTTATTTCTGAAGCTTTCATAAAATGAAAAAGCGCTCATGTGACAGTATGATAGATTAAAGTATTAATACATCGACTCTTCATCTACATAAAAGCAATACATGAACGATATTATTTAATAACAATAATTAATAACCTAAGTTGATTCTACCGATTGTAGCGACTTAAGTACGAGTTGTTGGTAGGATGAGTCAAATAAAATGTGCACTCACTCTACGCACGCCACAAACTCTTCGGAATCACCGGAGTCCACGAAGAAGCGAAGCAATAAGCGAAGACGCACGCCGAAGAGGAGGAAAAACGCGCGATCGTTCGTGGAATTTTATTTTAACGGGCCGTGCTGCACGAGCACCATTAATTAACAGATCCGTCGATAAAGTTTTTATTATTATTGATCAACAAGGCGTTAAAATTTATTTAATTTCGATGGTCGTGCCTAATTTATTATTCAAATCAGGGCGTTATCAGATAACGTGAGTTGCGTTTTTAAGAGCTTCGAGCTTCAAAGTAAAATTATATTATTTTATTATTTTATAGAAAGAAAAACTTACCTACAAAAGATACAAACAAATAAAATTTATTTTATTTCATTTCTAAAAGCACGCAAATTATACCTACACTGCGAAGAACTAATAAATATGAACTATTTTGCTTAAATGCATAAAACTGCAAGTAAACGTTTGAGTTTTCTCGTCCACGTGCCACGCAGCTAGCGATGAATAATGATTATATTATGCAATCTGTGTACGGCGCAGTAATACGATAGTTTCCCGGTTGATTAATTGCGTTTTCATTTCTGGATTATCACATATTTAGTGTGCAACTTAACAATCGCGGTGCATAATCAAAATATTACACTATTCAATCATACACCTTACTATTAAAGATTACATTCGTTCCGATACGGTGTGGGCCGTCTCGCGTTCAGGTTAAAACTCAATCTGCTTTTCAAAAACTTAAAATTAAGCAGTTAGTATGCAAATGCGCTCAAATTTGCATGTTTATTTTAAGTTTAATCAGCTGGGCTGAATAATACTCATTTGCTATAAATGCATGTTTACTTTTCTTTATACATTTTTCAGGTTCAGACAAAACATGCTACGACACAAAGGGATGGAGGCAAATTAAAATAAAATTTGCATGTTTAACTTTGATCAAGCTTTTGCATAAATTTCGTAACAAAGGTTTGTAAAAATACTAATCAATCATATTGTACAAGTTTTGTTATTATATTGTTTGTTGGAAAACAGTCAATCAAAAGTTTAAAATTAAATCGGGAGGTTTTTGTTACTAGGCAGTGTATATTAGGTACTAAACGAAGGAAGAGAGATGTTGGAAGGGTCGGTTCGACGTCGACGTCTACACGACGGAACATCGAAAAGGGACTTTAATGTCTCCGCACGCGTGTGTGCGCTCAGCGTTCGACGGGTCGAGTCTTAGGAGAGCGCTTCTTATCAGCGCTCGCGCAGAGATTGTCACGGCCCCTGTCATATCCTCCCTTTGCCTTGTTTATCCTGGCAATTGGTTATCGGATTAACGTTATCTTAACGATATATAGTCACTCAGTCGCTATCGACGCGTGTTTAGACAAACACCCCCGGACGAAAAGCCCGAAAGCTTAAACTACACGCTTCCAAACACCAAATCACCACCACGTTTTTCTACTGGCTTATTATTAAGCGTATTGGCGCCTGCTCAAAAACTGATTCTTATCCAATATCACAAAAACCATAAAAAGCGCTCTCAATAAAAATGTGTTGAGTTTTTGCGCAAATGTACATTTATCAAATGTTTTGCAAAGAACCATTCTCGCATTCATCGATCTATGATTAACTCCATGCCAATATGAGTTATGAGAATAAATTTATATTGAAAATGTAATGTAAATGTATGTAGATGTTTCGCAATCATAATAAATATAAATAGGCGCAAAACGTAAAGTCGAGCGTGTTTCGCGCTTGATTTTTTGTATGCCTCGCGGCTTTCCGAATCAAAAATCTGCTTTCTATCGACGCGCAGCGAAACGCTGAAACAAAGCCATTATTAATGACCCGCGTCGGAGAATCGTCGACGGAGATCTCGCGACCAACGTTTTTAACACCTCTGCCGAAGCGCGCTACAAATATAATTATACGTTGTGCGCCAAAACCAATAGAGCGAACGAGCACGCCGGCATTTTTCACCTTCATGCGAGATGGCCGGCCGAAAGTCTTTGTTTTTGTAATTCCGACCGGCGCAATCTGATTGGATACGTTAATCGAAACGAAGCGTGTTTGAATTCCTGAAAAATTGAAATAGTGCTTATCGACGATGAGAAAATTTCGTATCTCAATGACCAGGAGAGGAAATCAAAAAAAAATAAACGTCAAAAAACAAGTTGAGCAATAAATGGTTGCAAGTTGCCACCCACCCCCGCAGGCGATACACTCACAACCCTATATTTTATATAAACCGCGAGCGCACGCTCGTGCGCGCACAGAAAAATGAAAATAAATTAAAATGGTAATCTAGGTGGTAACGAACGTGGCTCGTGGCTGCGTTTTTTTATTCCACGTACGTTTGCGGTCGTGTGCGTGAATAAAACTTTTAAAAATCTAATACGTCATTTAGATACCATCGCGCTTAAGCCGAGCAACGCGCGTTGTGCACATCGTTCGATCGAGCACCCCAAAAATAAAACGTGTTTTCCATGTGTTACGTGTGTAACACTTTGGTTGTGCATGGAAAAATTTATTAAATAATATACTTAACACTTACCTTAATTTCGTCTTTCATCGCAATCTGTAACATAATAAAATATTGAATGAATGAAAAGTGAAATTCGATTATGTTGCTTAGATGATTATTCGTTTATTATTATGTCCCATGAAAAGGTTAAAATGGGCGAACGCGCATAATAAAAACGCACAATAACAAAAAAAGAGAACCAAACGTGAATGATGATGGTTGTTTTCGTGCACGTTTTTTTTATTCTTGGACGCACAGAAGAAGAGACATTAATATAAAAGAGTAAATATATGACCTACACACACCTTTTATGGTGTATTTTTTAGCCTGCCGAAGAGAGACGCATATTAACGACTCGCGCGCCACCGTCGATGTCGAAAGAAAAGCGAAGAATAGAATGAAGAGAAAAAAAGGGGACATAAACGATGTGTCACTTTTTGGTTACTTGGAGTATTTGTATTTAGTTATAAGGTGAGACTTTGAAGTGTAAGAAATCATTTTATGTTTAAGATTTTTATAGAATATTTAATATTAGATAGTTTCAAATCATGTAACACCTTGTAGGTTCTTATAAAAACCAACAAATGCGTATCGTTTGTGTCCTATTGAAATTTCTAGTGAAGAGATGCATAAATGCGACCCACGCATAAATTCATTTTAATAGACCCGATTTTTAATGCGACACGGCTTCCACGCAGCGAGTGTTTATTAAATAACAATTGTAATGACCGTTTTATGAGGAAATTTAATATTTTTATATGACATCTTGATGATCGTAAACGACCTAAACACTTTTTTATAAGTAGGTATGTACTTTTAGTCAATTATACTCCTTCAAAAAGTTTACAGAAGGAATTGAGAAGGAGACGTTGTAAAACCATAAAAATGTATTTTAAACTTTAAAAGATGAAAAAATAGGTTATGTGAGATTAATTTTTTTAAAAACTAAATTTTAACGATTGCATCATTGTTTGACGACCATGAGAAAATTTAAGTAAAATATTTGCAAAACTAATGAACACATCCCTTTTCGTTAGTCAACTCGCCCCGTTTCAGTAACACTATGACGTATCAATGTCACAACTATTTAACGTGACAATGAAGAAGGCGGTCTGAAACTGGGCGAACGCTGAAAAGCGCATCCGCGCACGAGTCTCAATCACCGCCGGTTTGTAGCGAGCTAATTGCAAATGTAAAAAAGTCACATGACACCCTGCGAGATGTGGGGCATACGTCCGCCGTCAGAAAATCGGATGATTGATGCCTTCATATTCGGCGAGCGCGCGCGGCGTGTGTAAATTTAATCCCTCGCTTGGACGCGCCGCAGTTTGGCTATATTTATGTGTGTGAACTTTGGCGCTGAGAGCCACCCTCTCTTTAGTCACCCTCAAATTGTTAAGTAGAGCTCGAATACAAGTTACAACTTGCCCCTGGTTACACTTTTGGATCTCGGGTAAGTGCACATAGTGTAACACTTGATTTGACTTTTCGACCCTCGCACAAACAATGTGAGGGCAATTTGCACCGCAAAACATATTGACAGCATTTATTAGTTTTTATTATTTAATACTCGTGGGTACGGTTTAGTAGAGGAGATGAAAGTTAACTTAATCTGTGTTTATGGTGATTTAGTTTGCGCAAAAAATGTAAATTTTTGCACGATCGTTATGGTCGTCAGCAATGAAGCGAAATTAAATTTATTGTCAACGAAGAAGTTGCGCGGCGGCGTTTTACGCCATGCATATTTAAAACACTGCCGGAGCGCGCGAGTCACAACGCATTAGCGTCGGGCGTCGCGGGGGCGGTAGAACGGTAGGGCGGCAGCGTCGTCGGAAATAGGCCGGAGATGAAACTGCGGCGTCATTTCCTGTAGACGCCTCCAACTCGAGGCGAGGTGGCGGCGCGTCTTCGACTACGCTTTCCAACATTCGGTATGTGGCGGAGGCGCGGGGCGACGGGACGTTAATGCGCACACACGAAAATTCCAAACACGAAATTTTCGCTTTTCCAATCATCCATACAAACATAACGCTTTCGAATTTATTCTACATAAGTTATAAAATCAATTTTATATTTAAACCAAAATGTAATTTAATTTATTTCTATACAAATTCAGTAATCCGTTTATTCTAAACAAAAGATGGTGTTAGATGTAACAGGCTTTGCGGAGGAAGTGGGTATTAATATCGTTTGTTACGCACGTTTTTGGGGTGCGTTTCACTGCAGCCAGCGCGCCGCCGGAAGAGCAAGAAGTCTTCGGGTACATGCGAGCCTTGCGAACGCATTCTATTCTTCAGGGCGCGTTTGCCAGCCGGATATAATGCGCGACGCGTGACCTCCCCCTTTTTAAATCGCATAAATAGCAGATTAAGTGACCGACTTGCTTTTGGCGCGTGGCGCGGCGGCGGCGCGCAACATCAATATGGATTAGAATATGGAGAGTGCGATAATCCGAACGCAAATAAAACTATTCGAGTATGCAAACAATGCGTCATTTGTAAATTTTGACAAAAACTTCATAATTTTAAATCTAAGCGAAGATATTTTTCCAAAAACCTATTAAAATCTACTTGTGGTTTTAATCTCCAAAAATCTCCCACGCATTTCGAGCAAAAATTGTAAAAAAATTGCAATGAACACAATGCGCTATTGAACGTCTAAGTGACTTATTGTGGGCACAACAAACGTTTCATTCGTTTTCAGGTGTTTTCCCCGAGCGCCCGTTTCAGCGCGACAATAAAAACACAATGCAAAAAACTTTTATTCACAGCGCTTTTCACACGTTCTTATGAACACAAACAAAACACAATACTCGCTCTGCGTTTAAGACGGAATGGGCTTAAGCGGGTTTTAGACCGTAGTTGCAAACACACACGTATTATGTTACAATATCACACGCTCGGCCAACAATAAAAACTCCGAATGAAATCGAAAATAACGCGTGCATTTCATATCGAAACTTGACTTTTTATAGATACGAAATTTGATTTATACTTTCAAATTGACTGCGAACCTCGTTGACGACTTCATAAAAACGTTCACACGTTTCATTGCCTACGCTTTTTAAACTTTTTTTTATTAGCTTTTGAAACTCGCAAACTTTTTGATTATTATAAATGCGAGGGGTGATTTCACACCGCCTCTTCTTTTATGCGTAGACCTGTAGACTTTCATTTTTTATATTTTTATTTCCGAGTTTATTAAGTCTCCTGCCGACGACCGCTGGGCAAACGATGAAAAGGGGAAATTTTAAATTTCGAATTTACTCGGCGCCGCATTGTGCGCGCTCACGCGAATGGTAAAAATTGAAAAGTGAGAAGCGATTCGTGTTCAACGAGGTGCACGAAATCGAAGGGTGGTTTTCGTTCACGGCCACCGTGCGCTCTCACTTCGCCCACACAGATACAAACTTAAATACAAAGCGCATGCACACCAGTTCAAAATGTGGATCGGATTTAGCGAGGGTGTCCAATCTACTCGCGGGGATTGCGTTACATTAATGTGCATTGTGGTTACTGGTGTGAAAGTGAGACTGTATCTCTTGGAGGGTTGCGAGCGGTCGCGCAAGCTCCCCTCGGCCATCGTCTACGCGGAGACGAATAAATAGGACTTTATACTCTCCGAAGGCATTATGTAAACGTATTATAAGAACCCAGTCAGAGATCGGCACATATGCTGAGGATTTGGCGATTTGAAATTGCTTTAACGCTATTTAATACTCGTACATTCAATTCTCAAAAGCTGAAAAATCGCCGATTCACGTATTTAATTGAAAACAATTAGAATAAATGAAGTTCAAATTGAGCATCTTGCAATGCAGCGCTCATCTCGTAAACGTCGAATCATTGATTGCTTATTTCCTTACCGGGGGCACCGCTGCGCGCCGCCACCAGATTGTTTAGGAAGTCCACAACACAATTACAAGTACCCGATATAGAGACCACAGCGCCCGGCATGCCATTAAACGCGTTTACAAGCAAATGCACGGGAGGTCTCAGCACTCATCTTTGCTCTCAATAGGCAGCACGCCAATTTTTCGATATCGAGTACGCGCGCCGCGCACGAGGGGGTCCACTCATCGCTCGGGTTATTCAATTTCATCATTGCTACACTACAGAGTATACACTCACCTATTTTATCATTAGCACATTACACAATGCATGTTTCATCGAGGAAGCACCCTATAGCCGCGCCACCACATACGGTGCAAATAATAATAATAATCATGAAAATAATACCACAGGATAAGAGCAAGAAAGAATAGTAATGAGTAACGAGTGGTGGAACGTGGTAGCGCGTGCGGTTGATCGCTGAGACAATGTGCATGGTATTAGCGTATTGTTTTTCAATGCGATGTGCTTGAGTGTTAAGTGTACTTCATTGCAGGACCACCAGCAGCTGCATCAAAGCGATAGAGATACGACACGCGATCACTACACTTCTGTTTCTGTTTCCTACTTGTCACAATGGAATTTTAATACACTGCACATCTTTGCTAAAATTGCAAATGCAGTTATTTACAAAACAAAAATAAAAAATAATTTTACATATTTTGTTTCATGCGGCATGCCACATGTCGAGAAAGCTCATTAAACATTGACGCGCTAGATTTACATCATTGAGTTACCGTTTTATGACAAATTTAGCCGGCGTCGCAAGACGTTCGTTAATGAGCCGTCGAATAAACGTTTTACAGCCGCAGAATGCACGAAGGGGTTGGCGCACTTTACAAAAACTCCAAGCACTTAAATATGTGCGTCGCTTTAATTAATCGTCGCGTTTTTCTATGCGACTGTTAGTCACGTTCCGACTGTGAGTTATAACGCAGAAAAAGAATAAAGAGTGAGTACGATATTTGAATGCGGCGAGCAAACAGAAAGCGAAAAAAGTTAGGCACGGGAATTCCCGCTCGGGAAGCAGGAATCTTTTTGGGAAGTTCATTTTTGTGCACGCCATGTGTGAGCGTGTGAGTGTTGGAGTGGAGAATACGAGTTGGGGATTTATGATTTCAATTGAATAATAACTTTTTTAACGATTCTTATCACCAGCGCTCCATTTATAACTTAGATTAATGTTCGACTCGGTCGTAAGTGGAGGAGAATATTTTTCATTCGCGCATACATCGTTTGTATGAATTGGTGTAGACTGTAGAGGTATGTGTGCACAAGTGCGAAGGTGCGTTCGTTGCGCCCTTGGATATTGCCGCCGCCGGTTGTATTGTGTGGAAAATACAAAAATTCTCACAAAACAAATGAAAATATAGAGAATAAAAAATTACACGCTTGGTTTTACTAAAATCTTATTTTTACACTGATGATTTTATCGCTGAGTCAGTTCTTTAACAATTTCTTTATGTTTTCAGTGAAAAATTTGTTGGTTCAAATTCGTTGAAGAAGATTTACTCGCATTGGTATAGAAAAAGCGAGCGGCGCGCTCCGTTTGAGCAAAGATCGCATCTCGCATCTTGCGCACACCGCCGCCCCCGGCCGCCAGCGACGAAACGGGAGCGATATGACAAGATGGCCGAGAGATATGACGTCACGGCATCGCGTATTGATCTTGGAAGGGCCAGACAAAGCGCGCTCCCCGGCCCGCCTGATATCTCTCCGCCGTCGCTGCCGCCTCCGCCACCACTGCCAGCCGTCGACGTTGTGTGTGCGACGATCCTTCAAGGACCTCTCGCGTCTCACCATCCGAACGCTCATTTATCTTTTGAAAACCGATGTGAGATAAACTGACTTTATGAATAAATTCCTAATATAAACATCAAACCTCAAATATTATCTAGGTACCTATATGGTCCAAAGATAATAATCGAAGTATTATAACAATGAAAGATCAACATACATCATCATTACGAAAAGGTATAATCTTCAAGAGCACTAATATTTTGTTTACATTAAAATAAAACAAAACAAAATAAAATGTTTTTGCTATTGTTTTGGAGATGGTTAGAAACATAACGTCTCTAAATATTAAGCGAGATAACACAACTCACTTCTTCACGAAACAATGGGACAGAAGCTTATTTCGAGTTCCGGTTGAAAGTTTGCTCGCATAGCGAGTTTCAGTAGTCTCGTTCTGAATGTTTAAATGCTAATACATTTATTATAAGTATAAGCAATGGCATACATGAAGATACAGACGGGTAATTTATAACAAGAGATTCCTCTTGCAAGTGGAGCGTGTCTGCATGTCATTTGTCTGTCGTTTAATTTATTGTCAACCAACTGAGACAACATTCTTCGAAATAGGTGCGTCCAACATCATTAAATATTATAATTAAACGCTTAACTATGAAATTAATTTTGTTGTTGAATTTTTACACACATCACACCAGATAACAATCTGTTTTGTGATTTATGATAACTGCTTATGTAAATAAGTTAATACAAAACCAATTTATAGATAACGCTCGGTTGAGCAGTGATTCTTTGCCGGTGGTTGTTCGACGTTTGGGGGTGCAGTCGAAAGGAAGTGTCCCACCGGGGGTGGCTAATAGTCGGCGGGTCTCCCGTCGCTTTTGTTTGTGCTACTCCAAAACGATTATATGAAATACGCACCCCCTTGAGAGAGACACATCCACATTACGTGCGCACACCATGCACAATGAAAGTGGAAGCATCAAAGACATCACATCAAGAGGGTTCTGCGCTGTCACTATCCTCAAAATACAATCGACCCATAATGGCTAACTGCTAAGCTAAATAAGCTTATTATATTAAATTAACTTATGTAAAGTTGGAATTGAAATAATTCCCGATTGTGGTTTTCGGGTGGGAGTGAAATTTACAAATTGAACGAATTGCGCTGATATGCCGTTATTATGCCTCGCCATCAAATCGGCTAAGCAATGAATTAATAAAATCGATGTTAATTACGCACAATCGGTGCGCAAACATAAACCGAGCAGCCGATACACGCACTACAATAAAATCAACAATTTTCAACAGATGGAAATGTTTCAATTAATGCGCTATCGGCACACGCATTGCATTAACCGAATGAAGCGGAATTAATTTTCTATTAACATCAAACGCGTATGAGTATGAATAATACATTTCGTATTTTGATGTGTGTGTAGGTGTGGGTGTGTTGTTTTTAATGTTTTGCGTATCGTTTTGCATATATGGGCGCACAGGAACGCAGGTTTTTTGATAATGTTTGATCCCCTCGCCGGGCGGCGTTATCGTATCTACGCCGTCGACCCGTAGATATTTTTCATTTTTCGCATGGCGTGTTCGTAAAACAGAATGAATTAAAATTGCCCTATCGGAGCGAGTCGGCGCGGCTCCATTGTATTTACCGATGTTCATCCGCATTCAACAATATCGTACGTACGAGCCATTTTGCATGCGCATACACACAAACACACACAACGCCCACGCTGCGCGCCGAAAGTACGGAAAGTATACAATGTTTATACGGATGTGCGCGTGCGGAGAGACGCGCCATCGCATCGCGTATCTATAACAGCTTTTTGTGCGTCGTTTTGTTCACGTTTTATACATGGTTGATTGTTTAGATTCGCGAAACGAGGCATTGCGTCCCTCTGATCGTGACATGACATCGCTTTGCCTTTAGCAGAATCGCCCACCGTTCGGGATTTTCATTTTTGTTGCTACTGGCTTTTTATGCTTTTTAAATTCACGAGGAAAATTTAGAAACAAAAATTATACTGATCAAAATTACCTTAAATAACTTCAAATATGTTATTTTGTCTCAGGGTCGTATTAATTTAATTCTAAAAGTCTTCAGAACGATTTTATATTTTTTCTCACAATTTATGCGTTTTGATCTTATATTAGAACCTAGATCAAAATATGCCCAACATTTTTCTCAACAATTAGCGTCACACACCATAAAATACAAACATTTAGAAGAAAACTGTAGTTTGTAGGTAGTGATATGCAACCCAAACAACATTTTGAGATTTATACTTCATCATATCATTACACCTTAATAAAATATCATTTATTCAAAAACATTCCACCCGAAAAGCTCGCTGAATTAATACCAGTCGTGTTCGAGGGTGATTCCAAACGCGTAATATAAAATAAACTGCCGGTCGCGGGGGGCACTGAATGATCGTCTGCTGGTGCACTTTTTCGAGGGTGTATTTACTAAGTGAGCGCACATAAAATCGTCGCGCGCGCGTATGTAGTGGCACGAGCGACGATTTCCCTCCGCGTCTGCGGGAGCAAACGGCGTGCGCGAGTTTTAATCTCTGCTTCTGGTCGCTTAGATAAGGCAATCGCATCGCGAGCTGATGCCCGCCGATGGCGTTCCCCTCAATGAATCACATCGGCTCGCCGCGTTATTTTCAGAAGGGGCGCCGCCGCCACCGCAACACGCCATCTATTAAAACCTTATCATTCTGGATTATAATAAATACGTATTTTGATATTTGATATTTACTATACTACCATCGATAATCTTCACAGTAGGTATAACTACCGACTTTAAAACAACTTAATTTCAATTGTTTTGAATTAACCTGCAGCGCATGCGCAATAAAATTGATTGAAGCTAAATCCAAAGTTTACAATTTAGATAGATTCTCGTTTGGGTATTCAAGGGGATGATTCCTTACTATGAGAGACCGTAGAATATAGAATAGACCTGGGTATGGGTGCGCGCAGCATGTAATCGTGGACAGTAATAAAATTATCAACGCGTCACGCATTTCGAATACAAATTGCTCATCTTCTCGGCGTCCGCAATGCCGAGGATGCCATGTGATCCGAGGCGCGTCGACGATATGATGCTGGAACTATTCGCACGGATCGAGGTTCGGGCGACGGAAGGATCGCTTTTCGGGGACCCTAACCGGATTAAATCGAAGATAACGGATATATCTACGAAGGAAAGCGATTCTCGAAATTATATTAGTGAGAGATCTCTGGGTTCAATCGATTTTATACAAGTCAAAACAAAAAACAAAAAAGTTTTTTTGAAATTTGATATTTTTTATCAAATCATGTTTTTGAGTATTAAATAGTTATTTGTATCTTGTTCACAAGCGTGTCTCGATATTTTGACATGACTAGTTTAACACATATCACGAAGGGTCGTCTCGGCGATTTGCCACGTTCCATTAGATGATTACGTTCAATGAAGTTTAGTTGTTTGGGCGGAGGCACAAACAGCGTGTCTAACATTAATGGTTTGTTTTGGCATGCCAGGCGCTGTGACGAATTTAATTGCTGCAGCGGCGTGATTGCAAAGTAAAGCACACGGCACCCGAACGTCTGAAACGAGTGCGGGGCGTTCGCACAAGTTACGGAATAGATATGAGAACATAATACGTGCATAATTGAATGGTCGCGAGCGCGGGCGCGGTGGGAACGTGGTAATAAAATTGATCTATAACGCGATAGCGCCGGACGCGCGAAATTTTATTGCCGCATCAATTTCCATAACATTACCATTGTTGCAAACAACAACAAACCACGTCGACGTCGACGACGCAACAACGTCATATGCGTATGAATTTATGACCATCAGAATATATACCTACGGTATATACCTAAATCCGTGTGATCGTCTCAATGGTTCCACACTTGGAAGCATTGAGCCGTCTGTTAGTGGATATAAATGAATTTCGTACGCGGACGACATTATTCAAATTAATTAAACGTTTAAAACGTTGTCATGTCGTGCTTGGCGCGCGTCGTCGTTGTTTTTAATGGTCGAATTGTGTTTGCGCTCGCTTTTCTCGTCTCTTCTCGCTTCTCACTTCTCCGCCACACGTAATTTAGTTGCGACATTACAAAGCCGTCCACCTTATCAATAATTTTTATCAAATAGGTCTAGATGTGGACGTTATGTAAATATTTGGTATTCGGTAGCCGTCACTCGGATCGGCGGATTAAAATAATTAATTAGGAATTTGCATCTGATAAACGTATTCTATATAGGTATATACGTCGAAAGAGACAAAACATTAAATATGAATTATGAAAACACAACGCGGGACGACTTTGGACGTTTTTCTTCGAAGTACCAACTGATCCCATTGTGAGACGACGTTATATTTGTTCGATTAATTGACGCGACGTCGGACGCATGGAATTATCGTGAAAGGGAATGCGATGAGGAAAAAATGCAGGAAACGTCAAGCGGAGGAATAAAAGATGAGGGTCGATCGAGAATTTCGTCTTATTGGAGAGCAATCTTGGGATGGACGCAGTGTCCCACACTCAAATTAGCTGTCGCACTTGTCAAACGAGTAAAACGCAAACGCAGAGAAAATCAAAACGTCAAAAATGCCACGGCCGTAATTATCTTCGAATGAAATATGAAGAAGCGATCCGCTTCGTTTGATAGGCGTGGAGTATTTGTTACAATGAACAAGCTTGCGCTTTTGGTATTTTAATCCGTTAAATGCGTTAGTCACACACACTCAGAGACACGATTTTAATGCGTTCGAACATCTTTGCATATTTTATTAAAATTCCTTCTGTCGGCTTCATAATGCACTTTGGGTTGCCTGCTTTCTGTGTTTAATAGTATAATAACATGAATTCTAGTGTTGTGATTGTTTGAATTGACCATAAGGTCAGTCAATCGAATCAAAACAAAGTGCAAACGATATTATAATATGCGCCCCATGGGATCACTCTCCGCATCTGTTCCGTACAGCATCCCATCGTCTACATGTGTATCCACGCGGCGAAAGTTAATAAGTTACGCAGTGATATAGACACCGACAATTACGCAAACCACAAGAGACGCCACTGACGGCACCAGCGATGCGATACGACGCGACGTCGTCGAAACCCCTGTTAATAAAGCGCAGCACGATGACTCTTGTTTTTGTCCACCACGTCACCCTAAAGTTTAATTGCCCCGAACACATTTATTAAAGAGGGTTGAAAACCGCCATACACCGAATGCATCTTGACATTTTCCGACAGGAAAGGATGCGTACCGCATACCTATACAGATCATATCAAAACAATATTTTATTTTTAAAAACATTGAAAAAAATGAAGTCATCATGATATGCATCCTGCTATTCCAGACTAATTAACGACGATATGCGCAATTGAATGTTTTATAAGATTTTGAGTTAATTACACTCTATTTCAAAAGAGATGCAAGGCATTGCAAGGCAAGTAAGTTTTGACTCCGTGTGCCTGGCGTCGCTTTGAGGCTTTGAGTGACGGTGTTGATGCGCCCACATGCTATTCGGAAGCAGCAAGACCAGATCTGATGCAGCACCAGCAGCATCGCTGATAAAGCAAGTTGTAACTTGGCAAATGCGTGGCGCAGTTACCAACGGTGTTGAAATGGTGGGCATGTAAGTAATGGAGAGCAGCAACTGCACTTCGAACAAGTTGAAAACGATGATGGAAAGGTGGCCACCTTAATGACAAGGTGCGACGGCCGCTAATGCAAGGGTGGACGTTTCGTGGCACACCCCACGTGTCCGAAGACGAGTAAATGTAGTTTATTTTTATTTATTAAGTTGTTGCCTTCTTTAATTTACCAAATGTTGTGGTTAAATAATAGTACTATTTCTGCTTAATTAACAGCAAAATAACTGCAACTATAACATCCGTTAGTCGCAAAACTATTAATGTGTGTTATCGTTAAAGTTTATGTGCGCAGTAATTTTTAACTATGCTGCGGATCACTTTAAAGCGATCGTTACCTTAACGTTTAGCAAATGTCGGCCCCAACGATGATGGTTGTTGTATCACTATGGATGGCTATTTCATGTTTTACGACGTATATTTTATCGCGTAAAACGCAATGTGGCGAATTACAAACATTTTAAATACGATTTACACCAATGAAAATTCAAAACTACAGGTTTTAGTTTTTTTTAAATTTTTGTTTTTAAACAAAATGTAGATATATTTAAATTAGTGAATTCAAAGGAAGAGCAAGCAGATAAGCAGATAAGTTGAAAAAATACGGCCGAGTTGAAGCTGGGTTGATTTGGAAATAAATCTTTTCATAAATGGAAAGATTTATTTTTTCCGAAAAAGCCGGGCATCCTCGAGTGTTGTGCCCCAGCGTAGCTAAAAGTGGAAGATATAAAATGTGTATTCATGGCGCACCGACGGACTGATAAAAAACTGCAACTGATAAAATAAATGAGTAAGGATTTGGACGCGTCGAGCGAACGATTCCAGCGGCCCTCAAACTTTGGCGCCCGCTCGCGTATGGGCCAAATTACTTCGGACTTTATTCATTTTCATATAATTCGTAATATTTTCCGCGTAATTTCCGCTTGATTTTCCTAGTTTCTAGTCGAGTGGTAAACACATGTTGATGTTGTGCATGTTGGCGGCTAAGCAATCTGGTCGCGCTTCATTTGGCTTAATTAGAGTTCGGAAATCGTGAGCGCGGCCGCTTGCCGACGCTCGTACGTTTGGAAATAAATAAGTTTGTTGTTTTAGAACCGTGGCTGGCCGAAATAAGCGGGAGGCGGCATCGGGAGTCGCGTTTATGTGAACATATAAATCAGTGGCGCTTCTGGCAAATTTATGGCGTAGATAAAGTCAGCCCTGGCTTTTTATACGGCCGTGAAATTTAGAGATGCCGCCCCGCGACGCGCGCGCGCTCGCTCTCTTTTACGCGCGGGGGTGCGTTGGTGGCGCGCCGCCACCCCGGCGTGTTCCGCAACGGCTGCTGGCGGCGTCGACGCTTGGTAAATATGATTTTAAACTTCGGCCGCTTCGATATTGGTCGCTAGCCTCTTGCTTCAGAAGCTTTCGACTCACGCGTCTCCCTCGCTCTCTTTTTGCTGCCTCCGCCGCCGCCGCCGCCGCCTGTATGAGCGACGCGCTTCGCATCGCCTGCCTATGGAGAGGTAGGTGAGCGTTCGCTCCCGCTATCGATGCTATCTCCATGAATTATATTCCGAAACTCCCCCGAAATGCGTCTCTTCCCTCGCGTGCGCTCTCTCGCTTTCCGCCGCCTCCCGAAATTCATGTTCCAGCATCCCGTTCCCCTTCTGGCTTGCGCAAGGCTGCTTTTGCGGACGAATCAAGAATCTGATCGATGTCTTTTCATTGCTACACTAGAGCCGTCATCTTAGTAATTAATAAAAGGTAAAAGAAGAAACAGAATAAAAACTTCACTATCAAACCACAAGTTAAAAGTTGGAAATTTATCATCAACGTAGTGAACAACCATGTGATGTACAGTTGTGCACCCTTCTCAGTTGGACACTGTACAACGTGTCCGGGGGGTGTGACACGATTCCGTGAAGTCATAATTTCCCTAGGAAGATATATGTGTGGTCTTGAAGAATACGCCCGGCGCAGCATCCCGCAGCGCACGCACTTCTTTGTCACAATGAAGCAATTATTGGACAGGAGTCCGTCCCACGGTACCCGAACAACACGCCACTCGGACAGATGATTAATACATTTCGTCTTTATTAAATTATCATCAAATAACTGGACCTGGCCAGCACAAAACAAACATCTGGGCAGTGTTGTGTTATGTTCACGCACATCGTTTGTGGGCAAAACATGCCAACACGAATTCTTGAGTAATGTTGAAAGATGTACGCCAACGATAGAAAAATGGGCTGTACATGGGCAGGGAATGAGCATTCAGCTGATGTTTGCTGCCGGCGATGAACGCTCACCACGCGTTGATGCATCGCAATTGTTGGAATTGTGTCGAATGCAACAATCGATCGTGAGTTATTTATTGCTTCAACTGTTGTGGCTACAGCGATCGCAATTGTTGTTGGCTAACGACTGTACTCGGATGTTTATTTGCTTAGTATTCAGTGTTGGTTGTTTACTTATTTTACGCTGCCATTGTTGAATTTCGAGCATGATTTATTACCATTTCAAAAATTTCGCCCACTTGATGATGGTCAATTTTGGTCACACAAGAGAAACAAATATATTGCACAATGTTGACCACCAAGTCAAAAGTTAGATATTTTTGACTAGTGTTCACACAAGGGGAGAAAATCAAAAAGTCAACGGTACTTAAACAAGGCGCATCCCTACTGAGCACATAAAAGATATTAAATTTGAATTATAGACGTGGCTGTATTATGAAGTGACAAGAAATGACTGCGTTGCATGATTGCAGTGGCGCCTCTAGTCTGCGTGTGTAGTTGAGCAGGTAAAAACGTCGAATGTCGAATGCGAATTCAGGAGTAGAGCTGTCTGAGCCGAGCTTACAACGGTCGACTTTCACTCGGTCTAATGATCGACCCGGTCTCAGTCGAGGAGACTCATTAGCAAAATCCAGCTTCTAAGCCTTTTTCGCTCAATGGACGACGGAAAAACAGGAAACGATTATTATCGACGTCAATTCCTCAATGGACAAAACCACAAACCGACTATCTATGAGTGCGGTTAAGTTATGCAAATAAATCCCAGTGGTAATAAATATCGTCGTTGACTTTGCATGAGTTTGCAAAAGGTTTGGGAAATACTCTAAAGTTAAAAATTCAAAACGAAAAAATCAAAATGTGTTCTGCTTCACGATGCATCTAACATCAAATAAGGTGAGGAAGCTAATGTGAGTAGCGATTCTGCGATTATATGATTGTGTTTTGATAATGTGCGGGCAAACACTTACGCATTAAATCTATCTTTATACACAATCTTGATGTACCGCGATATCCGGAATCTGTAATCTAATATCTGCCACCGATACCGCGCGCGCGCGAGCGTTTTATTGAATGGTGCGGCTCGCGAGACGAACTCTTTCTCTTCGCCTGCGTTTAATTATGCGCATATCATCATCTGCCGATCGCACACTTATCCTGCGTATTTACGAGCCGCTATTAATTAGCATTTACGTTTTTGCGCATCGATTTTACGGTGCGTAACTAATATCACTTTTTATAAATCATAATATATGCAACCAAACATACCTACATAAAATATTATATTTAATATTATAAATAATTATTATATTAGTTTTTTTGTATTGGCAATATTTTTTAACATTTTGACGTGATTTTTCACAGTCGTGTTTTGTACATTTGTTGAATTTGTCCACATCTTTTCTGTTTCTTGAAAAGATCGATATTTTGTGGTACTTATGTACTTTGTTGTGAATAATGGTGTAAAATAGCGTACAACAAATGATCTCGAGTGCGTTAATACACCAAATAAAGAGCTAAACCAATATGCGACAATGGGACAGTCAAGAACACGCAGCGCTCCGAACAAAACGCAGCAAAATCTGTAAGCGAGATGCATGCGTGAATTTCGTCGACTGGCTCAACCTACATTTCACAGTCGTCCACAATGCGTTAATCCTTAGTTGTGACAGTAGCACAATGCGGATAATTACGTGTTTTGGTCGAAGATCGTCCGCGCAAACAATGCGCGTCTACCTGCGCGCAGGTTGTTCGCTCAAGAGCCAGGCGCCTACGCTTTTCATATTCTTCATATTTGCTTAAGGGAACAAGTGAAATATTCTTTACTTCTACGTGTTAATTCCACTGCCAGACAGTCTTTTTTTTGTTTTGTTAAAAACGAGCAAATTGTGACGTTAGGATTTCGAAAAGAGCAACAAAAAACTTTTGTGTTGAAAGAATGTTTCCAAGATAGACTATAGAAAAACTAATGGGTTCTACCAACTTACCTAGTAAAAAGGTTTTTTTTATTAAGTATTACAATTTATCGTGAGTGGTAAAAATTCTGCGAAAATATTTGTTTCATGAGGGCGAAAATGAAAATTTCATTCATTTCTAGAGCGTAAACATTCGTATGACAGCGAATTGTATAAAATGCTATCGGATATCGTATTAGCCGGTGTAAACTCAGCGCTTTGCCAGTCACTTTATCGCGATTAGATTTACAGCTTTTACGGGCTGGTATTCGAGTATAAAAAGCACAAACGGAATGCGCACGATCTTTCACGCTGCTCTTCAGTCGTTGTTTAAACAGCAGCGTAAACATACACGCACATTACCTGTCCGAGCTCTTGTAAAAAATTAAAAAATAAAACATTCCGAAAGTCGCATCAGCAAATATTACTACCGACTAACAAGCTATATGAAATGCGCGCATAGCGCACAAACAGACATAGCGACAGCTATCAACAATAATACAATGTATGTATTTACGAGCGACGTTGTTTGGCAAACGAAAGGTCGTTAAGTCGCTTTTATTGCCCTTTAAAAATACCGAATCAGAGTTTTCATCCCAGGCACCTTCCTATCGCGCCGTATCTGACTTTATAACATTAATTTCTGCGGCTTTCTGCCTGCCTTTCATCGCGCGATGATACTCCACACCCACACCCCCTTGCTTGTGTTCATGCTTACGGCACCCTGAGGTAGCGCAGCTTCTTTTAATTTTACGGCCGCGGACGTAAAGTAAATTCGCAAATGATATTTTTTGCGGCGTGTTTTGTACGCGTTCATTTTTCTTCGCAGCCAGCCGGCGAAATTATTCTAAGAGCTTCCCCGAAGATGGAAGCGGAGAGAGGCAGCTGTCGTGCCTGCAGCGCCTGCGAGGCGAAACGGGCTTCGCTCTTCGCTCCTCCGCCACAGTGGTAGAGAGAGCTCTATACACGGTGCGCGCTGCCGTTGCTGATAGCATCGCGGCCGCCCTTATGCATTCAGCAAGATTTGAAAGAGATCGACGATAACATTCTGGGCCCGTGTTTTGGCATGACAGTCGCAACGATAACGAACGCAGCCCTCCACAATGACGAGCGGCGGCTGTACGTGTGCACCACGCCGTCGCTCCTCCAGTGCACAAATGATGGCAACTATGAGTAGGACTATGCTCGAGCGCTATGGACGAAGAACAGAGGACGGTGGCAATGGCAGCCTTCCTTCTGCATTCTGCATAATGTAATGTTTTCTCTTCACCAACACCACAGTATGTAACAGAGAGTTTACATTATGTCGACATTGTCTCCATATTCAGGAAATTCATTAACGAACTTCATTGATCACTGGACATTAGAAAA
This sequence comes from Dalotia coriaria, assembly GCF_025399875.1. NCBI lineage: Eukaryota > Metazoa > Arthropoda > Insecta > Coleoptera > Staphylinidae > Dalotia > Dalotia coriaria. The sequence goes on from NW_027045445.1 coordinate 11,816,271, forward strand.
AACATTCAAAACTTGGAATGTTTTTATCTTTACTTCTGCATCTTACATATCCGAGATAATAACCGGCTAATCTTCTAGTTACACCAAAATATTCTTATCTGGGTTCAAGTAGACATACCACTAGTGCATGGCTTGACCATTTCAAGATTAGGTGATTGATAAGTCCGTCTTCAGACACCCAACGCTGGCCTCCTCATTGTGTAAACAAACATTTAAAAAGTGTCAAAATATAGGTCTGCTATTATTCAACCACAAACATTGTATGCGCTTCAAAGTGATGATAAGAAAATCTTTAAGTTGCAGCTTGGTTCTACTGAAAAGTGATCATGTCACTAACATGCTCTGCAATTCTATAAGTAAATCTATTTTGGTTCAAATTACTTAAAGATATCTTGAGATAAGAAACTAATCTTTGCGTGCAGCCAAAAGTACCGACTGATAGATATAATTTAATCAAAGTCTAATAAGAAAGAAAAAGTTTTCTTGTTTAAATCGTATTCTATCATCCAGATTTTTGAATGTGTAAAAAAATATAATAAAACTTTTTGCTCCCCAATTTCGTTCGACTCGAAAAAGTTTTTTAACTTTGTCTGCGGTGAATATGAAAATCCGATTTAAAATAATTCCGGATGATATAAAATCTCCACCTAATCCAATTTTTCTGCGCGTCGTTTTCAGAAAAAGTTTTGGAAAAGTTAAGTTGATATTAAAAGTCTGTTTAAAGTCGTGCTAATATTCAAAAGTCTATTCGAAACTCATTTTTAGGCAATGATGAAAAATAAATCATTTAAAAAAAATTTCAAAAAACTTTAATACTCGATGTAAAACACTCTGTATCTCATTATTCACATCTCTAATTTTTGAATTGTTTGTGGTAGTTGATAGAGAAATAATTTTCTATCATATTCAATTTTGTTTTACACTCAAGTTGATCTGAGCGTATCTTTGAAATGCTACAAAAGTATTTTTTCAAGTTAGGAAACACGCAATGAAAATCACTCTGTATCTCAACACTCAATTGATCGATTTTTCACCCGTTTACAGTACTTTGTAGCCGAGGATTTGTTCCATCAATGGAAAGTAATATTCTGTACCAAAATTAACTAAAACTACCCTTAAAGCCTTCTCAAACAAAACATAAATTCTTGCAATAAACAATTTAGAATTGTATCGCCTGATAATACAAAAATATGCTCAACTGTTCCACCAACACGCCACAAGATTAATAAATAATTAATCGCACGCGTGTTTAGATTTAGAATAATGAATGTGAAATCAGTTTCAGTCGTGATTGTGACAAAAGGGAAAAGCGCCACCGAGAATAGCTCGCACGATTAGCGCGCTCGAATTAATAATCAGTTTTGTCGTAATTAATTAGCGATACACGCGCGCATTCGTAGTGTCATTAGATTAGATAATATAGACATTATTATTAGTGGTTAGTCGGTGGACGGGCCCCGCGAGCACAGCAGAGGAAGCAGAGCAAGTGAACACTCCGATAGCGTAGGCCCGCGAGAGCCGACGAGACACAACGTGTATGCTAATTCCTTGTAAATCATTCAATTTGATTTTATCAAATTATGAATGGTAATTGTTATTCGTATTGTTACTCTAATTTAATCTGAGTTATGTCGCTAATAATAGAGCACCCCTCCGCCGACCGGCGTTATTTATCGAGCCGCGCTCGTCGGTACGACCATCATAATTACCACTTACGTATTTTCTTATCGCTGTAGCGGTAGACGTGGTAAATATAATAATAAAACAATTGTATATGTGCATTTACACGTGCATGGAAGTCAGGTGTGGAAAAATTGCTTCCAGCGACTTAAATAACAGGATTATATCTGTATTAATTGTTTCTTAGTTTAATTTAATAACAAAAACTAAAAAATGTGAAAATCTGTACCTAATAATCTAAATTCTAGAACTAGTTCTATTCAACTTTACTCTGACAATTGTATATGACTGGACTCATTTTCTATTTCTTCTCAGTGGTCAAATCTGCGTTATCTCTACAGTCTAATCGGAAGCGTGCGCCGGCAGCTGTAACCAAATACGCCAACAACTTAAAAAAAGGTGTCGATTCCGTCGCGATACCGACGTGCTCGACTTGCGACTCTTTTTGAGAGCTTTTTGCTCGGGTCGCACCTTACTTCGCACACCGCATTTTATTGCCGATCGATTTTATGCGTCTCTCAAAAATTGAAATGTGGTACTGCAACGCGGATACATCTCGCCGACCCAAGCCTCCGACAATCGGCAATATATAACCGCCGCAAAGGATCTTTCTTGAAGAAGTGAGATTCTAATCGTCAACGGAACGGCATGTGCTTGTCCCTCATGCGCGAGCGTTTCCATAAAGAAGGTGCACAATACGTGCGGAATATTTCAAATTGAGACATTTATTATTTGCACGCACATGTCTCAACAAGCAACGTTTAGAAAAGCTGAAAATTCCACTAAAATGAGATCCTGTTTTACTGGTTTACTTTGAATAACTAATCTGTACTCTGATTTGAATTATATTAAACTTTACACCTATATATAATTAAATCCACAAAAGGTTTTGATAAAATTCTTTACCTTGACTGATTTATGGCAAGTAAAATGTATTTAACGCTTAATTAATTTTAATTCTTGAGATACCACAAGTGTTTCAGCTTTCCACGTTGAAATAATTGCGCTCGACACACATTTCATCGCAAAATGTCCGCCGGTGGAACAAGTGAGATTAGCACTTGCAACAGCTTTAAAACGGCAAATGGCTGCAATGATTAAAGTGCTATAATGACTAATGATTATAATAATTTATCGATTTGTTAGTGCGCGCCGAAGGAAATTGCAATATAAACGCGCATAAATTTACGTTTTAGTGCTAATTTTATTACAATGCTAATGCTCAAACTGCATTTTATCTAGCACAAAAAGTGCAATTAATTATACCTAATTATAATTACAATCCATGTCATAACAATAACGGCGAAAAAATTAGTGAATTCGTTAACAAGCTGTATTTCTTATCAGAACAAATCCAAATATGAATATTTTTTTTACATTTTGTTATCTCCTGATGGGCCTTTTGATGTTCCTGTGTGTTTTGTCAGCGAAATGTTGTTGTCATGCGCTTCACCGAATCTTTTTTTAATTCGCACAAAAGGGTTAATTATAAAAAGGTCCCTCACATGAGTTAGCTAAAAAGCACTAGCGTCCAATGGGTTCCAACAATCGTTGTCCGTTGTGGTTGTATTGCACGTACGACATTTATTTAACGCGCGTCGCCGTTTGTTGCGGACGTTTAGATGGCGAACGTTTAGATATTTTTTCTTTACGCACACACGCACGCACTGGATTCGGGCGACCTCTCCATCTCGCATGTATGCACGAGTAAGTCCCCGGTAATGATAAGATCAGCTTATATGCCTCTTTAAACCCGTATAATACGAAACACACGGGACCCTTTTGTTGCGGGACAAATTTTCAGTCATTGTTGCCGCGCCGCGAGCAGTCGAGAGCAGTTTTTACATAAAAGCAAATGGCAGCTACAGACAGCCCTATATTTCGAGTTCATAGTGGCAAATTTTTATTGCATTTATTTATTAAGTTTTGGATATGTTTACTTCAAATAGTGATTTTTAAATTATTAACCTACTTTTACAGCTGCTGCTTGTATGTAGACTACACGCATTACACCAAAGCTTAGAATTGACCTATACACATGTGTGTGTTGTGTGTATTTGTCAAGTGCATTCAGGACGTTGTGTTTAGGCACGTTGGAGAGAATCAAAGCTCTGTTTCGGGGCACGGCTCGTATTTGTTCGAGCGCTCGCTCGCGCCTTATCGTCGCTCGTATCTGCGCGCGTTATCGACGAGATGGATCTTTTTATCCGCAGATACGCAGCCGGAGAAGAGTGGAGCAGGCTGTTGTGTTATATAGAGATGTCAAATGCATAGTGTGTGCTTCGCGAGTTGGTTTAAGGTTAGGTCGAGAGGACGATGATATTCGCGCTTCGTGCGCGTTTCCACACGCAAACTGCGGGGAGACCCGGCGCGAAAAGCTTTCCCTTCGCCGCCGTCGCAAAGTTACTACCGCTTATGTATGTTTAGGGAAATGAATGACAAAAGGGACATCACCGCCGCCAAGGGGTTGCAGGCACATAAAGGAGTTTGTTATCGTTGGCGTATATCAAAAGGTTTGTAGCCCAGATGAGATGAGATGAGATGCAATAGGAAGCTCTCTGTAGATCCACAATAAGAACAAAAATAAAAACTTAATATTTCTATAGAAAACAATTCTAAGCATTAAAAAACATATCCATTGTTTCTTTCTTTAGAATCTTATGTTTTAGTGTTTTTGATATAATAAAATCGTAGAGTTTAAGTGAGTTTCCAAGCGGGGGTGGCACCTATTTTTGATTTTTTATGCGTCGCAATTTTTCGTTTTACTCGCGCGCAAAGAAGACGCAAACAAAACGGGCGCTGGCACTATAAAAATAAATAAGAATGCGCACCGCGAACGTCTACCGCACACATGGAGGGATGCTACCCGCGGCCAGATGAGCGCACTGCCCTCGCAAATGCCGGGTGGCGGTGTGTGCGACGGGCGGAGGCTATATTTTCCACCGAGGGCAATTTATTTTTCCAACCCCCGGCTCTGCAGGCTCGCACGAGCTTTTCCTTATCTAAACAGCGGTGAAAATAATATCGCCGAGATAAAACTTTTTTGAATGTACACCCCCGCAAACATACATGTAGGAACCTACCTACCCTTTGCGTCAAAAACACAATGTATTTTTTTTTTCGCCAAAATTAAGCGAATTTAATTTGTAAACTTAAAATTTTCGGTGTAAAATTTTGAATGAATCTTTAACCTAAATTGTGTTATGAAATTGTTGTTCTGTGTGTTTGTTCACAATGTCCACTTTGTTCACATTTCATATAAATAATTAATCGTCGAATAACGTTCCGCTAATCAATGCAACTAATCTAAACATTACAGCAGACCGCGCACATTGCACCCTGCACCCTGCACAAAGCAGTGGGCAATAATGTGTTAATATTTTAATGCGACGCGTACCACGTATCATGATTTATGCTTGAATATTATAAGTTTTATGGCAAAAAACACCTCCACGCGAAAACGATGGGGAGCGATAGCAAGCCAAGAAAAACCAATTAAATGCATTAAAAACTAAAATGAAATATGTGGAAATTGTGATAACAAAATCCAACGCGGACGCAGCCACGCATCGCATGTGTATTTGTCACGTATTTATTTATTAATTTACATAAGTTACGTTGGTGTTTCTGTTTGCATGAGAGTTATGTTTATTTTGAATGTCCTATAGGCGAAAATGAGCAATTGCATGTTCTTCCGCAGTTTAGATGCTACTGTATTCTCGATAATAAGTGTTGCATCAAAGATAAAAACATAAAATAAAGTTTTACGTGTGCAAATAAGGAATTATCATAGAGAAAACACGCTATAAAAATGACAACAATATTATCTGCATTTTTACCATCAAATATCGCTTAATTCACTAAAATACTCAACTATTTAAAAAAAGTAGCCTATTTAGCTATAATACCAAACTATAATGTGAAACACAATTTTAATACAAAACAAAGTAATTCAGCTCTCGCGCATTGTGATTGTCAGTTTGGTTATTAAGTTGGTTCCACACAGTTTTAATAATAATATGAAACGGGCGCGCATTGTGACGTCGCGCGATAATTAAAACATGCATTGTTATTGAATCCGTACCGTGATGCGTTTTTCCGCGCGGGGCGGCGTAAACGAACCTGTATACCAATAAGCACCAAACAGAAATTATTAATTACCAACACATCATACGGTAACACGAACAATACATCCCCGGTGATATTTATTTAGTGCACAATGCATTTATTTTACAAATTGAGCTCGATTCTCTGTTTTTGAGCTTTATAGCTTTGAATTAGGTATATTCCATTAAAAGCTCTTACAGACAAAAATTCAATTTAAAAATTTTAGATTTTACCTTATTTATCTTTGTAAAAATAAAAATTAATTTGTGTATTTCTTCATTTTAATAGTCATAAGGTGTAATTTAATGTTTCATTTGCACAAATTGCATGTCCTACCTACGTTTTTTTAATTGCAAATGATGTTGCAATGTGCTTAATAACGAGTATAATTGGATATCATTAAAAACAAACAATAAATTTACTCGTTTTCATAAGCAACTTGCAAATATACAATTAACCATAAAATACACATGCGCTCATTGCAATTGGCATTAAACGCGTGTTCTTACAAAATGTAAATCAAACTAATTAAAGTTGATTAACTCCTTGACGTTATGATCACTCTGCGGGTATGAGTTTCGACTTGTTAGGTATAAATTTAATCAATTAGAAGACGTTTAATAAGCAGTTTTAATACATCTTACAAGTGCCCAAGATTAAAAAAGAAAAGAAAACGCGCACGAAACTGCATTAAAAGTAAAAGAAAAAGCAAAGTAACAAGGCGTGAATAAAAATGAGTGCTTAAAGATACCTACTTGTAGATAGTTACTAGATAGATGGTTATCGTTGTTTGTTGTTTTGATTTTAATCAAAAACTAAATGTGTTCGAGCTTAATTACAAGATCTTGATAAGTCTCAAAAAGGTGTTGCATATCGACACTAATCTCAAATTCATATAAAAATCTATTACATAATTTTATCTTTTGATATGCCGTGTAGTTCAGTGTAATGAAACGCACAAATCAGATTGATGTGAGATTGGGTTGTAATGAAGTTGTCACCACAGTTTGATTGCGTCTACCGTGATAATTGTGGTCAACCGCAGCGCACGCCACTGGTCTTTAATTATTTCTTTCGTCGCTTGCGTCGATAGCGAACGTCGATAGCACGCACGCAGCGATTCTCCCTCACGCGCACATCTCTTATCTGCGTGCGTTAAATGAGATATCGATATCGGCGGTGGAAAGCGCAAAAAAAGGGGGAGCGCGATATGGGATGCGCCGCACGCCATTCCCAAAAAAGACTCCGAGTTGTTCCTCGTTCGTTTTCCTTATTTCGATCTGAGGAGGCATGGAGTTTGCGCCCGGTTTTGTGTCGACGACTGTACCGAAGCGTAATATACGCGCCTCCTCTTCGCCGGAGTGCCGTGGTGTGTTTTAAAAGTTGCCGCCATAAATTGTCCCGGAGCGATCCCCCGGATCTCGCTTCGGCTCCTTATCAGTACGAACGTCTCCCATGCAAACGCAACGCGCCGAGGGCCGACCTCAAACCAGCGCTCGCGTTACATTAACGGTCCTGCCCTTGCGCCACCCTTTTTCTCCGCAGCCAAAGGATCTTCTTTGCTTCTTTACATCTTAGTGCACACAATGGACGCTGGTGTGTGCAGACGCGCAAAAACTTTACGGCCCCACCGACATGAATAGCCGCGGTTTGATTTACTCGCGCAAAACACGAATTATAAAATGTGTTGAAACTTTTTTTCTGCATTTGCAAAAAAAGATTGGAAATTTGGTTGGAGCAAAATTACTTAACACAGAGTGAGGTGTTAAGTGGACATAATGATAGGTTGGGCGCGTGTTGTCGCATGTGGTGTATAATTTGCTCATGTAGCAGAAAAGATAACATTTCTTTACTCTTCAATCGAAAACAGGCACGGATTTAAACAATGTCAATAAAAAGTTTTAGAATGCAAATCATGTTATAGGTTAAGACAGGTTACAAAATGATATTTAGGTTATGTTAATTGATATTTGAATTCAATCTTTAGTGCAACCCTGGTTATTGAAAATTACACCGCAGATGTAAGTACGGTGAGCACGTCGACCTCATCATAACATTTTAAGAGCGAAATTATATGTTATTAAGCCGCTCGCGCGCTCCAAAAAGATGCTATTATATTAACGAAAAACGCGTAATAGCCATGTGGGCCATAAGTGCACACAACGGTTGCGCCGGTTTCTTTTATTCCGTTTTAGGTCCACCGTGTGCAACAGTCATCGTCATCGTCATAACACGACTTCATTTCGATCCGCGTATGACCTAACCACACACACACATTTACACACACGTGTGCACAATCGATGAACCCGTTGAAGGCAACATGTAATACTAGGTAGATATCGGTTTGAGGTTGGTGCAGGTCTGCAGAACTGTCAGCCGACTCCTCCGGTCCATTAAAAGCGACTAATGCTTTGGGGCCTGCTCGCGCCAAAAGCCAGGCAGCCAGACACCGTTTGTGGGCTTGAATGAGACTTCGTTCGCGTCGTCGTCCCGGTCGCCTAAAGTGGCGATGACTGGGCGCTTTTTGCCCGACACCGAGTCATCCCATAAGTGTGCACTATAACTAATAACACCCGTGCCATCGTCGACGCTGGCTATACTTTATTATTGACCCTTTTAAATTAACTAAATGGATGAGGCCCCAGGTTGGAGCATCGAATGAATACAAATCTTCCTAGAAGAGCAGATTTTTTTTATAATGAAATCATGTGCTTGAAGTAGATGAAAGCTGTTGTTTGACTTTAAAAAGCAAAAATGCAATTTTTTATAAATGCTTCTGTCAGCGTTACATTGTGCATAAGTTGGAAACACCGCAACATGAAACTCTTCAGCACCCTGACGTGCTTTATCAATAATCACCTGGTTGTTCAAACCCCTCGGAACTAGTCGACTACCCTCTTTGAAAACGCACACCCACATGTAGGTATTGCTTGTAACCTTCACATCCTTCAAACTTTGCCACCACTTGGCACGAGTTACTACTAGTAGTACTAGAGAACATCTGAATGTGAAATTTTGACACTTAACAAGCGCCAAACGCTACATGACTTTCTTCCGGGACATGAAGCACACTCAACATGCTCAAGATCTACTTGATGAACTGGATCAGAAACCAGTAAAAATCTTACTATTCGATCGGAAAACCTAGTCATGCGTGTCTTTATTTCGTAGGTTGTAATAATTAATGTTTGAAGAAAACACGAATAGAATGTTTAGATGTCAACAGGCAGATGACACCGGGTAGTGTCGGCGCCGGCAAGTTGAAAAACGTGGAATTATTAGGTCTTGTTTGCTTCGGCGAGGAGCGAAACGCGCACACGAAAAAGTAAAAAGCGGAATGAGAGCCAATGCGCGTCATGGACATGAAAAAGGGGGCAGACAATCGTTAACGGGGAGGAGCGCGTTGATTTGTGGTCGCCATTTTGTCAAATAGTAGTGTTTTGTTACACGAACTTATCGGATTGGAGGATCTCCCTCCTTAAACACGAACAAGAAACGCGCGCTCCGCACGGCTGTCGGTTGAGTTTCCCACTGCTTTCCACTCTTGCAACTTGATCTTCGACATCTTCGACAAGCAACAAAACAGCCACCAATAAATCTAACCAATATTATAATTATTCCAAGACAAGTTCCAAAAATTTTAAAATTTTGTTAAAAATATATTTTGACTAAACCTAATTAAGACTTGTAGTTGGTTGGTCCTAAGTGACATCTGCTCAATTACAAAATTATCACAAGCTCTTTGTATGAAGACAGTAAGCAGGACCAAAAAACAAGAAAAAAAACTGCAAATCCCAGGACTAAACACAGAAAACTCAAAGTGGAACTGATGGAAACCCAGAGAGTGGATGTGTGCGCTTGCCAAACAGAGAAGAGTGCCGGTTAAACCCCACAAAGGACCTACTCCTTCGGGCTCTGGCGTCGCCTTCGTTCGGCTGGTGGGACTCCACCTTTTTTCCGCCAATGCCCCGCCCCTCATGCGCCGACTCGCTGCGAATAGCGGCCGAATCCCACCCGAACCGCACCGACCGAGACCGAGTGGGTTGCCAGGGGTAACGACCAAAGCTTTCCTGCCAAGTTTTAGTACAGTCGCGTATCTGATCGTGGTAACGTCGTGTTGGACAAGCTATTATCTGTCCAGGACCATGATACAGCCGCCTGTTCCGATAATCTGAAATTTGCTTCTCACAAAATTTCAGTCTTCTGAACTTATTCCGTTTTGGTAGTTTCTACTCGCGTGCGGCGAATCAGTGTTGCTTTTGTGCGGAATTTTTCGGGTTTAAACTTTGCGAATTGCAATTGTAATTGTGTATGTGCTCTAAAATAAGGATCTCTATAATATTTTGGTAAGTACCGAAAGTTATAAAAAGGATCTGTGGATGTATAGTCGCACTTCAAGTACCGAAATTTTGATTTTGAAAAAAAATTATCAAAATTACTGTACAATTATATCATTATTAAAAAATTAATTTTTGGCAATGACACTGATATGTGTACGTGAAACACAATGAGTATCATCACCTGAAGTGCTCCTTATCAGTAAAAAATCATTTGTTTCGAAACTTTTTATATAACAAAATCAAACAACGCTAGAAAACGATTAAGGATTTACTGAAGTACAAGGATAATCATTGTAGCGCACACACAATAGATACTAGATAAGATAGCAAAGTTTGATAACTTGTTTATTCGTTTCCAGATTGTCGTGGGCTAAAGATCTCTCCAGAAATCACAAGATCATCGTTCCGACGCATCGCGATCTTCTGCAACTGCTGGACTTAGTGTGCGCATTAAGAAACTGAACACGTTTAAAACAGAAACAGTGCGGTATTGCGGTTCGTGTGTGATGAAGTGTTCTAATTGAGTATCTCACTCCGATCGGCAGGCAGTTAAATGATTATGGAGATGACCAACGAAAGCGCCGCGAGATGGTACGAGCCGCCGCGCGCGGGCAATTCGGTGAGCCCGTCGCACCAGGGCGCCACCGCCGAGGGGGCCGTCGCGTCGGACATTAACACCAGCGTCGCTGAGCACATGGGCGCGTTCTTCCTGGACCCATCTGGAACGCAGAGGGCTGCTAGGTACTACCATCAGAGTATGCACTCGCCCTACGGCGCAGTGACAAGTCATGGTGAGTGAATCATATTTCCTAATCACCAAACTGAAAAAATAGAGAAAAATCTAGTTTGCTCCAGTGCGTTCCACGATTGTATTTAAAATAGAATTTGATAAGATAACACTCAATGAGTGTTTTTTCCCGTTTTCGGAAAAATTCCGCGTCATTGAATTTGGTCCATGAATGAAACATGAAACTCAAGTCAAAGTGCAAGTATTTATTATTATACCATTATATTTTTTTCAAGTGCCCTGTTGACACCTTAAGGCATTGTTTTCGACACGTTTTCACTGCGTGTCATTAATTAATTAATCGTAATATACGTAATAATCAATAAATGACTTCTTCCGTTTTAATTTTTTGTTCTTGCGACATTGAATTGTTATTATAGTTATAATTATAATGATAATTAGTTGATGAAGTAGTTAATATAACGATTAATTTGTTTGTTAAAATGGTTCGTCCGGTTGCACTCGCTTTCGTTGAGACAAACGCCTCGTAATAACAATAAAAACAACAATAACAACAACAACGAAACAAACACTAATGAAATGTAAGCGAATGATGAAAGCATCTCGGATATTTTGCGTGTTACTCGATTACCTTTTTGCTTGACGCAACAATTTGGGAAACAATAACAATGCCCGCTTGACACACAGAACACAGACCTAATTATGCAACCATAATGAACTTGTTTTTAATCAGAGCAGTATGTATCAATTGTAGTATGTACCAATACAAAATTTTTACAAATTTTTTGCAAAAACCGGCGACAACACGTCGCTAAACGTCGACAATATTTACATTAAACCTTAACTTAAGTATAAGTCGAGTACTTAAGTAGCTTTCGAACAAGGGTCTACTCTACCAACCTGTGCTATGCACAAAAGTCACTCCTTAGGTATATAAAGGTAATGCAAGACGTACCTATTCTTTCCTTTTGATTATTCTCGACGATTGCGCCAGCGTCTGACAACGTTGTTCCGTGCGGTTACTTAGTGGCCGAGGCTAAGTAAAATATAGCACTAAGTAGATGCTATGCACTCTTTGCTCAAATGCAGGAAAAGAATGGTGCGCGTTGTGCAGCAACAAGAGATAATGATATTCGTCGCAACACTAGCGCTCTTCCGTGGACCGTGGCGCGCTATGCATTATAGGTAATTATTATTAGGTACGTATCGGTTTTGGCCGGCCGAAGAAGGCACAAATAGACATAATGAGGGCCTGTTAGTCGCGTGGATGACTATAATTTCGTTCATCCTCCGACGAGGTGGATTCATACGACGCGCTTGGGATTATCGCCGATGAGTGCCTACATATCGCCGGCGATATGAAAAGATATAGGTACCGAACAAACACAGATTGTTTGGATTGTACTTGCTGAGTTATTATTATACACCTTGATATTTGATATGATTGTCAACAAACAACAAGAAAATAGATATTTAAAATTTTCTAAAGAAAAAATATTTTTTTCTGTCCCAAGACACCAAAAAATTTTTGAAACAAATTTCCCACATTATACTTATCGTGTGTTTGCATTTTGCGATTAAAATTCATCGCACATCCGTATAATGTCGGTACGTCGGTGTTTGATCAGAGGACGCGCGAGCCGGAACACTTTTTTCGCAGAAATGATACCACCGGGATTTTGCTATGAAACCGGGCAGCCCTGGAACGAACTGCATGCTTATGAGTCAAGCACTCGACGCGAATCAATACTATTATAAAACAATGCAAGCCCGCAGCGCACATGATGTACGCGTTCGGCCATAAATTTACGTATTCGCGCATAAAACACAATCGTTTTTATTACTTCATTATTAATTCGTATGCGCAGCCAGCGCTAATCAATACGACGAAAATGATTTATTGATTGCATGTGATTTCCCCTCGCATCCTCTCACTTGCTGGTCTGCAAGCGGCGGCGCGCGCGTTTGAAACGAATCGATGACTAAATAAATATTTAAATATGTAAATATTTATATTCGAGTCGCATAAATATAAACGAGCATCTTAAAAGTTCCAATGTTAATGAACATTTTGGAAACAAAATTACGGCCCGTCTTTTTTCCGGCTTGTTAGGAAAACTTTTGGTTAATTAAATTAAAACGTTGTTTATGTGAGCCACAGGATAATAAACTCTTGGTTGGTCTCGGTTTGAAAAATAAAAAGAAATATGAGAATACACGAGGATAAAATGTTTGAGGAAGAATTTTTGGTGTTGACGTGAGGACACTGTGGAATTTTTCTTGTTTATAGCCCTGAACAATTAATTTAAACAAACGTACGGAATGTAACTCGACGATATTTCGGAGAAAAGCTCAAGTAGCTTCGACGTTTCAACATTTCGACTTTAAAGAATTGCTGAAAGAGGGCATAATAATAAAATACGCGAATGGTATGAAGATTTATGTAACGATTGAATGAATGCTCGCGCATCTCGCTGAAGAAGCAACAGCAACGACTGTGCGCACCTGGTCGCGCACTATGCAATATTATAATTTATAAAGTATTTGTTCGAGCATCAACTATAACTACCATAAAACGCTATAAAACATACTCGTCGTGCATGTAAGTACGAACTAGTCGCGCGCGCTGCCAAAAGTGTGCGCGTACCTGCGGGATAAAAACAGCGCGTGATATTTATGCGATGACGATTCCACCACGAACGCGCGCCTGCAATGGCGGAAAGCGCGCTTGCGTACATCCCGAGGACATTTTTATGATCGCCGGCACGAGAAGATATAGCGCTATCAACTTACTCGACTTTTACATATATTTCTTTGTGGAAAACTATACGTTTCATGCGGCGGTAACAACAGCTTATAGTAAACGCATAACTACCAATATCCACGTTGAATAGGTAGGTATGTGTACCTGTTTCATGGATATACGTGTTTAGTTTTTTATTACTCTCAGACGACTTTTTTTTAAACCGAAAGAAAATAAATTTGGTCAAAATGTTGGATTTTTTGAATTTTTCGATCTAAAATCCACACTGATTAAATAATACATTCACGAATGATTCAATCAAATCCGTTTTGAGTTGTATAAATGCAATCTGTGTTTGTGTACTTACAAGGTTACGAAATTGAATGCCATTGTTTTAAATCTTAAAGTCTCTTCTCTCTCGGCGTTGTGGTGGAACACAAATTGCAGGTTGCTATTCGTGTAAAAGTACAAAGGTCACGTTCACAATATCACATCATGCCGGCGAAGACTGCTTCACACAACATAAAACATCGTCAAGTTTTAGATTAATTCAAGTACCACTTGTGCGGCTTGCTGATCGCGCATTTCGTGTTTATTATACGACGAAACAAATTGGCTGGTTCACAAAAGTGCCAGTTATGCATTATTTATAGACAGCGCTGGACGCACATCGATATTAAACGAAATGAATTTATTTCATTTGTTCAGATAGCAAATTGCTCGCGATTGGCGTTACGATTCGAAACGTCGATAGGCGACGAGAAGCTTCTTGCACGCACATACGGCTTCATACAAGTTTAATGCGAAGGCCGCAATCGAGAGCGATTAGTTTACCATATTTAGAAGTTTACTTACTTAGATTTACAATGAACTCCGTGGCCGTGGCTGCGAAGTTGCAAGAGCGATTATCGGCGAGGAGGAACAGCAGAAGATGCGTTGCGATGATACGGCGGCGGTCTGCGCACTCTCCCAACCTGGAAATGAAGGAAAAACGAACTTAATCGACCGTCCAGTGTGTTTCCACTCGAACGCTAACATTATCGTTTAAAATTCTTACAACTTATTGCGCGTGGATGTACGATTAAGTGCGTAATGTGTGGAAAACTATTTTAATTTGTTAATTGAACAATCTTCATTCTTTTCCGTAAATAATCCGCATTTTCTTTTCGCTGCAAGTGCGAATCAAGGAAAATGATTAACATTGAACTGTGAAAAATGTCGATTCGAACAAGTCGCTGCTGATTTGCATAGAGCACATTTGCATTAATCGGAAAATCGTGACCGAAATCGTGACTGACACGAGACAAGCGATTAAATGAACCACGACAACAAATTCAACGTTATCCCTTTTCCTTGCCTTTATTTTCCTTAGTTGTAAATGTAAATATTACAAGGAGCATAATAAAACACAATGTAATAAAAATCTTGTACATTCATACGAAACGAACGGTTTATTAATAGTAATAACATCTAATAAGGCAATAAAATCTATTAACTACCTTTAATTCCGTAAATTTATGACGCTCGAAATATAAATTGAAACAGAAGCGTTTCGACAGACTTTGGTTATCAATTTAAAACATTTTATAAGTCCTTGATTGTAAATCAAGTGTCTGTGGTCGTTGATAATATAATTTCAAGGGTTTTATGGTAAATTTAGACTGATACAAGTTTTTAATGTTGAAATGTAATATTTTAGTTGTATATTTTTGCTTAAAACGCAAATCATAAACTCATCAACGCAGGAAAATTGAATATCTGTAAAAACGGCAATAGACTAATGGATTTTTTGATGCGGAACATAAAAATAACACGATTACGAATAGTTGTGAGCAATTTGTTTCAATTTGTTATTAGTCTCGAATGGACGATCGCATCGACAAAAACACGTCGGGTGTGCGCGCGTGTATGCCGCGATGATCACGGATCGAGATCGATATCGGACGACTTCCTTCCGATAATGTTGCACATCGCGCTCGCCGCGCATTAAATTTATATTTATTTAGTACACGAGCAAAAATATATATATAGGTGTATATAATTTATTCCTGGAACCATTGATTTCTCAATACGTAGGTATTTAAAACTGCACAAAACACATTGAACCAGGAAATATACTGGTGTATGTGTATCAAAGTGATATTAATCTTAAATGCACGTTACTTGTTGATAAACAAGTCGTACCTATGTAAAAGATTTAAGTACACTCTTCAGTGAGGCTCACAATGCAAACGTGAAGTCTTAATTAAATTCCCATGGAATATTTTGCGTTCGTTCTTGCTGATCTTTTTCATTCCTTTGTGAGTTGAGTTTTTTTTATGCCTGCGCTGAGTAAAAACACAGGAAACCAAAAAATATAATAATGGCCGGTTGTGTGTGCGTGTCGTATGCGATGCCCTTCTGGTTGGTCGGCGGGCATCTGCGGAAGTCCGTTAGGATCCCCGCTAATCTGCGCGCTTATCGCACCGATGGCATCGCTCGATAAGCGCGATGTATGCGAGGTATGCATGATGTGTGCCCCGATATGCGCGCGCGCGTTTGTGGCGGCCATTGTGGGCCAGGTGAGGGGTTAAATTTCGCCTCGCTAAAATCGCAGGACTTCCCGCATTTCCCTCGCCTTTCTCCACGGTGCGCATTAAATTTTGCGTGTGTGCATATACCTACGTTATGAACGCGAGGGTTGGACGGGTTCTCACCCCGCTGTGCGGTATCATGTGGGGCCATACAAGGCGTGAATTCGGTGCCTATATATTCACCAATGCAAAACATGCATCTGCCGTACCTTGATCTTTATCTAGTAACAGTTTTAAGTGTTTTGCTAATGGTTGCTATTTTGTTACAGCATCGCGAATGTCATCGGGACAAGTATGCCGACCACACTTCCACGCACCAATCCACCCATGGTTATCAGACTCAAAACCGTTAAACCATCCCAGCCATCCATGGGTGCCCTTTGGTGGCGGTGATCCTGACAAGTCACAGTCGCCTTCATCGGTGCCCGTCTCACAGCCGCACAACCTCTTCTCGTTCCCGCCGACGCCGCCCAAGGACAGCACGCCCGACTCGATCGCCCCCGCTGGCGGCCAGGAGTACCAGAGCGTCGTGGCGGCGGCGATGGGCGCATTCATGCACGAGAACCAGCAGAGCTGCGCGCTGGACATCAAGCCGTCGGTTGGCGGCGGTGGTGGTGGCGGTGCCGCCGCGAGCAACAAACAACGCGAAGGTAGTGACTATGAGGGAACATCGACAGGCATGTTCAATGGTAACTTTGAGAGCTCGTACGGCTCTGCGTATGGCCACGGTATTCATGGTGCAGTGTATTCGCCGCAAAAGCAACAGTTTACCGGACAGGGCGCGCAGTCGCCGAATAAGCCACGGAACAAGTCGAGAACGAGCGCCGGTAAGCGGGTTTCAAGAGAATTTGACGATCGATTCACCGAACTCACGAAAATCAATCCGCAAACCACGCGCGTCGGCATTACATTTATTTTTTGGAATATTATTTTAAATTTCCGCCTATCCTCTTTTAACCGGTTTGATTTATTTGAGTTCATTCATGCTGTTATTGCAAATGGAAATTCGTCGTTTAACGAGGATATTGCGTTCGGCGCTACTCGCGCGCGAATTTCCATTTTCAATAACGCGATTCGATTATGTTTTGTTTTTATTATTTTGTTTAAAATATCACTACGTTTATGTTGGTACCTTACACTGCTCTCTCATGTGGAAAATCAATCCAGCGTAAATAGTTTTCCGGCGTCGTGCGCATTACCCACACAAACAAAAAATAAAATCGAAAGAAAATGGCCGATTTACTCTGACGCCATCCCGTCCATCCGGTGGCGATGGTGGCGAAATCCCGGCGGGCGTCAAGGTCCCTTTTGTCCGCACGTGTAATTGTGAATATGTGTGTGGGTAATTTCTTACCATTACTTCTGTCATTTAAATAATTAAACACGAGTAATTACAAACCGAAGGATGCGCACCGCGTTACAGAAACAATGGTTCGCGCCGGTCGTGCTCTACTAATTTCACTTCAAGCGTTATGAATATGTATAAAACGCATAAACGTTAATAGCGGGCGCACAAGTACGTAGAACGCGCTCGCCTACCATTGCCCAATGTTTAAATCTACAAAACACGCTTCGTAACATTAGCGAGAACATTGCAGCATGTCAATTGCGAATGCGCTGGATTGATTTACTACGGAACGGGATGTGTACTGAGAAGAGGGCGTTGCACAAAGATTAATTCATAATTTATTTCACTGTGCAACAACAACTCTCAGTTTCTATTTTCCCAATTTTATTTTGTATTCTTTTGGTTGTGGTGATTTTTTCGGGTTAATTTTAATGATGACTAACAACTATTCGTGTGCAGATTATTTTTTCATTTTTGTGTGCGCACACTACAAGTTTAGGGGAAGCGGAGCTGTTTTTTGTGTATTTTTGTCTCACCAACACACAAACACATGTTTCCTATCTACACCAAATTAACAAGTGTGTGGCTGCTGCACTCTACCGTACACGACGCCGTTTTGTTCACCTTGTTGTAAACCCACAGAGCGTTTATTGTTTTCGTGTGCTTGGTACGAAAACAACAACAGTCGTAAAATTAGCCACATCGCAGGTCGCGGGTTGCGCGGGCGTGCGCAACGTCCGTTCCGTTAGCTTACTTCTCGCGCACGGCCAGCATACCTACAACAATTAGCGGGTTGCACAGTATCCGCCATTTTATTTATAACGATGCGTGAAGCAAGCTAATTAAAAATTGCATCGAAACCGAGAGTGACTGCGTAATGAGGTGTATTCAGTGTTGCTGTCGCTCTGCGTGCACTGTTGCCACATCTTCAATAATGTTTCCACTGATGTTATTGTGCGACACGCCGTTTAATATCACGATGACAACAACGCACCTCTTGTGGGAAGCATGAGAAACTCACCAAAGACAATATAAGTAAACGCGTTTATTTTCATTTTCATCATTTTTCTTTGTTTCGCAACACGAAGATCTTTGAATAACCATCGACGCAAGGGTTGTTTGCTAATTGGATGACCCGCATGTTGTCTTACACACGCTAGACGTGCCAAGTGATCATCATGCGCAAGAAAAGCCCTTAAATTTCGAAATCGAAAGTTGTTAATCTCTAACGCGTGCAATGTGCTGTAAAATTGATCGGTTCCTGTTACACTTACTTAAAACTGTTTCGATGGGGTCGACTGCAATGCGTGGGTAGTTGAGGGATGCGTGTACAAGCATCGATCGCAATCCCGAGGGGATTTTCGACTTGTTTACAGTTTACTTTTTAAACGATTAAACGGTTATTTCCGACTCGGGAAACTTTTCGGTTTGTAACCGCAGGCCTTCCGCAATCGTCACACACGCAAACCGCACATTCTCAAATCGTATTTATTTCCAAGTCAAAACTTCACATCCTACGGTCGATAATCTTCAATTTCACGACTAAGCAGTGATGAAATGAAAAAAGGCAAACCGGTAGTGATGCTGAATGTGCAATTCAATAGCAACCACTTGAAAAGCATACAATTTCAACACAATTCTCATCCCTGCGACAAACGTGCGTTATTTATGCTTTATTTAAAAGTAAATGTATATTTTTCAGTTCACTTTCCCTCCGGGGCATACAAAAGAAGCGCACCACTAAGTAATTCATATTGTAAGGGGATTAGATCATGACCCATGCGACCATGATACTTTTTTGAACATTTGATCTGCTTATAATATTGACATACGTTTTTGGAGGCTGGGCATCTCCAGAGGGGTGTCCATTCATGTGGCTAATCACGTATATTGCTTAAATTTCCAATATATCGATTCGATTTGAATTCAATGAATGTATCTATGAATACCGAGGACAAGCGCGCTACTTTAACAAGCAACCCACTTTGTTGCTGTAGTTGTTGTTGTTCTAAACGTATCCAATTTGAGCATGATCAATATATTCCCCAAATAATACCTACCCACACGTAAATAAATTGAAGTACAGTAGCATTCTGTTTAAATTGGCGTTTTCATTAAAAAAAGAAGCAGCCCAACATCGACATCGCATTTAAGTATTTTGCATGCGGCTTTATCTTTATTCGCCCGTTGTGTGTCGTCGCCGTTGTAGGATGCATGTTTATGTTTGTTTGAAGCCAGCGCAAGCAGTAGCCAGAGGTAATTGGTAAGCGTAGAAGTTAAATTCAGCGAACGGCTGAGGACGCCTTGGAAAAAAAGCTTTTTGTGGACCGCACACGGCGAGACTGATCGCGACTTTAATTAGACTCAATTCAGCGGTGACAAAGTTGCTATAAGTCAACCGGGCGGCGGCGACGAGAGTCGAGAGCACGCACGCATGCTCGATTTACTTTATTACATTCGCAGCGAAGCGACTTCAGTCGAATAGAAAAATATTGATTTGTTGCGCCGCTGGCTAATATCAATTTGGGTCGTTGGCGTCGCAGCACATACGCTACCAATTTTCCAATAAGTGCATTAGACCTAATCTACTAATATCCAAAACCAATATTGCAATGGCTGCGATGTCCAATGGCCGCATTAATATTCATAAAACAATTTGATCGAATGTGGGTAGGAATAGAGTAGCTGAAGGAAATTTTGTAAATTGTTTTCTGTAAATTATTCGTACGAATGTTTTGTAAATATTCTTAGTTCACGCCTTGTTTGCACGCTTTTTAAATAGCTTGTAATGTATGTTAGTGAATTATATCTAAACACTTGTCTTAAACACTAATTATTTTTCAATCTACAGAAGGACGTGAATGTGTCAACTGCGGAGCGACAAGTACACCTCTATGGCGTCGCGACGGCACCGGTCATTATCTGTGCAACGCCTGCGGTTTATACTACAAGATGAACGGACAGAATCGCCCACTAATCAAACCAAAACGAAGACTGGTAAGTTGCTTAATTTGAAATTCCTAGTAAACTAATTGGAGATGCAGAGAGGATGCAAAGGATGCACATTTAAATAAGTTGACTTTTCATATGAAAGCACTTCATTCATACGAAAAGCGTTTTACTGCGTGCATTTGTTCCACATCGGTCGGCGTTATGTTGGGCAAACATAGAACGCGTTGGGATTTTCGTGCAGCGCGTCGTGGGCTAATTTTAAAAACATATTTCGAGTGAGTAGATTGATCGTGATAAGCTACTGCACCCGGCGCGGAACCATTGTGCCTCGAATAGCCCCCTGAATGATAACGATCGCCAGATTAAGATAGACCCGCCACCGAACTCATTCACTCCACTTTCTTTTCGTTTGCATTTTCGTCTGTTTATGTGTGTGTGTCTCATGTTGTGTGTCGTGTCGTTCGAGTGCAACAATAGAGAGAATTGGATTGAAAAATGACAATGCATCTCCTGGCCGTAATGAATAATTACGAAAGTGCATTCTCACACGAGAATATTTTTCGGCTTAGGGTATATTTAATTATAATTATCATTTTCATGTCATGACATAAATTATTAAGTAAATAGTGTTGGAATCCGTATGGCAGATGATTAAGAAAATCCACACGTCTTCTTCACACAGTCGCAACTAATGAAAATCAGCATATTGTAAAATAAATAACGCGCGAGTAACAGGGCGCATAAATTCATTCCTGCTGCCAGTTTGCAACGACACACGCGGCACAGCACAGCAGCAGGATTTACGATCGCTCTCACCGCATTCGGATGCGCACGTATATTATGAATGTGCAATTCGCGAATTCGAAATTATTAGGTAGAGCGAGAAATTTTAAAAACCTACAGATTCCTGTGTAAAACAAACGCTTCCACGATTTATGGCCGGCTAATTACCGGCTTGCATTTCAAATCGGCGCGCGAATCGTAAATCATTGTCAGTGTTTTTCGGGAAGCCGCAGAAGTCACAACACATCAATAATATTCCAACCTGAAGGGTGCTAGTTATGTTCTTAATATTTAACGCGATAATGAGATGGTGTTTACGTAATGTTCGACACCTGTCTTCCTCATAATTTCGGCAAAGCCCGCGGTGCACACTGTATGAAAATAGGGGATGTGAATTATTCATGCGGCGCGCGGGTGTCGCGTGTGGGTGGAATATATATATATTCGTAGAGCACGTTTACGACCAAAAAATAAACCCGCGTGGCAAATATGTTTGTTTTGTACACGCTTTATACGAATTTATGGCCCTCCAAGGGGAGCAGCGTGTGATAGGACAATGACTTCATAGACTCCCAAAATAGTCCGAAACCTTGCGACGTTAGGTAATCGAATCGATTTTTGGTGCGGCGCGCATCGAAGAACCTGTTCCAGGCGGCATCGCGGGCTAAAAAATAATTTCACATTGGGGGTGTACTCGCCCGCTCACTAATAATACGTTATGGTCGGTAGACCTCGAGGCACATTTTGGGTCTTTTGGGTTTATCGCATTTACATTCGGCGGCTTTCCGTTGCCGGTGTCGGTGCGTAACTCCTTCGAATGATATTTATTGCGCGGACAATATAAATCAAAGTGTGCGCGGTATGCAAATCAAACTGAGCTTCAGTTTAGTGCACCCGTGTATTATCTCAGTGGTTTTATTTTTTGAATCCACGTTCCTTGCGTGAGTGTAGGTTGTGTGTGTGCGCGATTCCGTGCAGCCGATCGAAAAACAATAGCAACCAGGTGCGTAGCGGTAGAAAACAACGTTAATGCCTTCGGGCACCTTTTTGATTCATTATTATGGGCTACGAAAATGTTGCGAGAAGCAGATATGGCACATTATTGAGGGCAGCGCGAAAAAAAACTTTGGATTGTAAAAAATCTATATTTTAGTAGCTAAATTATTTGATTATTAAAATATTACAAATAGTTAATGTGAATAGAATTATTAATTTTATGTTTGTCATTTTCGAAAGTTTTGTTTTTGTTTAATTTATTAAACGTGAAGGCGTGGTACTGGTTTTAATAAATTATTAATTTACAACTTAAATTATAACAATACATGAATAATGATCAGTTGACCAGCGAGTGTTAAAACAAAAAAGTCTATCTCTGTGAATATACGACCTGGACAACTCGTACAAGGTTCTTGTAGCCATCTAGCGTCTAGTTGAACGTTAAAATATGTTGCGCTTGTCAGTTTTGTTTAACATTTCAAAGGATTATCCTATCCAGCATGAGACACCAGTCCGAAGACTGGAAGACGGGTAAAACGAGTAGAAAAGGTCCGATTTTTATTTTCCGCTGCGCTACCGGAGCAAATGAAGGAATGGCTGTTAATAAAGACAAAAAAGCAACGCACACGAATATGTAAAATACGCGCGTATGCAAAGCGAGATGAGGGAAGGCTGGAGCGCAGAAGGCGCAGCGATCCACAAACATCATCCGCGCATAAAAAGGAAAATATTATAATATTATAATATAACACTAACTGACAGAATGAATGAAACTGGAAACGTCGTGAATGCGCTACGCCGAACCGCCGGCACCAAATGCAACGCATATCGATGGTGTAATTTATTCACGTTCGTACTTATTTTCAGTCGCTTCGGCTCCTTTTCGACGTTCCAGCTACTCTCTCAGCTATAGTGGCTGGATTTTTTCACTTTGAATTTTATTTCCATCTTGCGCTCGCGTTTTGTAACATGTGTAATGCCGCGCCGCGCGGTCAGAGTTTCAGACTTCAACGCGTCTACTTAGATAAAGTAATAACAATCATTTTAAATGTTGTCTTGAAAAAGCTTGAGACTTTTGACATCATTAAAACGGCGTTTAATACTTACTTTCGATTCGAGCGAGCTCGCTCAGGCAGGAGCACACAATGTCTCGAGGGAATTACATTCATTACGCATTGTTTATGCTCGCGCGCACTGGCGGCTAATTGTAAATTATGAATTTGTAATGAAATGGTCATTGATTTTAGTATTGCACCAGCGCAGCGCGTTGCAACACAAGCGCCGGTTTAACTTTTAACACACACACTCACTGAATGCTAAGTGCATCATGCGGAAATAGCGCTGTGCAATTGTGGTTGCAAGCTTCCTGTCCTTGTTTGCAATTTTAGGATGTCCTTTGTTAGTTTATTTTATTACCACATAATAACATTGTGCTTTTCCAAACGATTAATTTATAAATTGACGTAGGTAAAGTAATGATAATAAGTTTTAAATTTACCTACCTCTTTATGTCCTCAATATTAAAATTTTTAACATCTCTTACATTTGCGATGTAAAATAGTTTTCCTCGCGGGCAATAACGAAACTATGCATTTGTTTGCGTTGCGCGCGGCGCGGAAAACAAGAATGCAGGAGGCAAACTATTGGAAGTCGAAATGTTTAGAAGCGTGGATAATGTATGCTAATATTATGTGCTCTAGATAATAACTCTGGGACTTTGTCGGTTCGTGTGTTTTATTTGAATCGACAACGCGCACAATACGGACGACAAAGCGGCGGCGACGACGGTGTGTGGTTGTTGCAGCACGATGAAATTTGCACGCTGAAACAAACCAGCACAATATGCGCGCAGTAATGTTATTCTAATAATTCTCGCGCAGGCCACAGGCGTGCGTATAAATCGGAAGAGTCACAACGCGCTACCATGTAATAAATAAATAATCAAGCATCAAATGGGAATGTGTCGAGGAGTAAACGGCTTAACGACCGATATAAGATACTTGCATAAAGAATAGGAAAGAAACTTGTAAAATCGTTAAATGTGTGAGCGAACAGGCTGAGATTTGTGGTATGCGCATGCGTAGAGTGTTTTCATGGCGTGTAAGTAGCATCGATATCGGGTTACAATTGCTTCTGCCGCCTACGGTTTATTGTCAATTGTCATTTATTCAGATGTCGCGCATGTTTTTCAATCAAATGTTTATACATCGCCTGTGTTTGTTTGCGGTTTGTGTTTGCGGTCGCCATTAAACGCGTCATTACGCGTACATCGGACGGCCCTAATCGAATTCTCTCCGTCTCCAATCGTAATTTAATTGCGATCGCACATAATAATGACATTTGTATGGGGTGGTGTGGTTTTGTCATGGGTGGGGTTGAACGTTGGGTTGCTGGCTACGACGACATCGACTGCGGCGACTTATTATTAGATTTCGTGCGCCTTGTCCACTCGCGGCGGGCAGGTGCGTGCATGCGCGTCCGCACGCCCGGGGGCAGGACTCTCGACACCCCCGCGTCGACGCGACCCTAGCAACCGGCGCGCCGTGCGCCCTAGTATTGACTTTTCGCGCGCGCTGCGGCGCATCCTCTGGCGCCATCTTAAAAACATGGCGCGTTACGGCTCTATTAGTGCCGTGAACTGTATTACACTTTAATTGAGCGCAGTATGCATACACACACACACACACACACACACACTGCGATCGTTTAATAAATTTCAATAAAATCATCACCGCGCATTGTGCGATTATAAATGCGGGGTAATAATTTATCCCCGGCGGGCACACCGCGCGTATAATACGAAGAGCAAGAGGCTCGGCGGGTATCCACGCCGGACCACCACAGGTGACAATTTATAATTTTATTAAAACCAGCAACCGCATTTTCGAAGCCCAGCACGCATATATGAAGTTATTAATGTTTTGATGGTATTATTTACTCTTTATAAATTGCTCTCTACTCGGTGCATATATGCGTATTATGCCCGCACAATTGAGACGAGCTGGTTTTGATTTTTCATTCGCGCTGCTGGAAAAACATTTTGAAAGAAGAAAAAAAATTCTCGGCGTTAGCGAACATGACACTAGTATGCTCCCTAGACTCTCAAAAATAAAAAAATCTCATTCGTATTTTATCCAAGTTTATACAAACGCTGAGCACACCGATTAATCAATCTCGATTGCTTTTTTGTTGTGGTGCTTCTCGCTTTTGATTAAATTTGTTATTTCTTGTTCATCGTACGTGGTCTTCGTTAATCTTTAATTTGAAAAGAGTCCAACTGTAAAAGTTTATACGTATTTAATACGTTACTTAACATTTATTACTTGTTTCTCTTTTTTTCTGTTCATTTCGCTTCTTCTCGTGCCTTCGCATCGTTATACTTGTAATTTTTTTTCGCTCTCGACGAGCGCAGAAGAAGAGTACATCGTGTAATCGTTCGAAAATGATAAATCGAAGTTTGCCTTCGGTATTCCGTTCAGGTAGCCGGCGAGTTTAATAAATTTGTTCGATACATTTACGCGCTCACAAGCAGCGGCAGTGGCTTCCCCAAACTACGTGCGCCGAAGTTTAACAACGTTCGATTTTTTCCACGCTCTTCGCCATACAGTCGCATAATGCGCCCGCACGTATGGGCATTATTTTTATTTACGCTTTTCATGCGTGCTCGCTGGATCACAATTAGTGAGTGCGCGCACAAGTGTATTGTTTGTAGTATGTAGTCGAGTTTGTTCGCATTATTTCTAGTTATAATAAAAAATATATACAAGCAAAACCAATTATGTGCGGCGTGTGTATGTCAAGTACCTACTTACGTGGGCATTATGAAAAATACACATGGAAATAAATTTTATTATACCTAACCTAAACGTAGTTTAATAATAGTGCCATCTAGCGGATATTTACAAACCACGTATTTATAAGTTATATATAAAAACACTGGCAGCGTGTGGAAAAAACAAGAATTGGTCGAAAACGTGTCCACGTTGTATTTGCACGAGCGGTAGCCCTTCAAGAATCGAAAGCCAGCGACCAGCTTGAGAGTTGAGAATCGGGTCGGATGCGTGTTTTCGCGGCTGGCCTACATACATTATATAGATTTATGTCCCGATGGGCTATCTTAAATTGCCTATTCTTTATCTTGTCGTATACAGGGTGGTATCCCGCGTTCGGCGGACACCGAGTGTCACTTAGTAGTCACCACGTTAACGGCCGCGCTGCGCCTGCGAGCATTCCAATACATAAAACGCACACGACTCGCACAAGTCACACGAGCAAACAAAAACACTAAAAATCCGAGAGAAAAAAGTTCGAATAATTCGTTAAAATACTTGTGTATACTTAGAACACGTCTATGAAAATAATGCATGTAATAATAAGAGGTTTACAGATGTGTAAGCACGCCGGATCGTGAGCGGGGCCCGATTTGTTGTGTCGGTGATGTTGTGTTGCTGCGGCGCGTTCGCGGTCGGACAATATCATCTCGGCTCATCGATCGCGATAACGCCGCGCCGGCCCGTAAAGCCTTGTTAACTCGTTAATAAAACAACGCGCTGCTAATGAGTCCAATTAAGACGTCATATTTGCAAGTCATGCCGAAAATATACGCGCGTTCCAACGACGACGTGCAAACTACCACCGTGCGCACTTATCTCAGGTTTTACCTACGCATACTTGTCAAGAGGATAAGATATATGCGACTACAATTATACAGTAGCCCTTTTTGGAGGCTGTAGACTCTAGAGCCCTCAAGTTGTTTACTCTGAAAATATTTTTATTTTTATACTACAAGTCAAAAGACCCCAAAGATTTTTAAGGGTTGTTTGAGCACAAAAGAAGAAAAAAACTTTAGTACCACTCAAATATTTATTGTTAGATAATAAAAAAAAGCGCTCGTAATAAAATGTAGGTAATTATTAATTAAGTGGCATTTTAATAATAGTCGATTTGTTGTGTGTTTGTATAGCGCGTTTAATTGTGATTAAAATAATATACGAACGTTAATAATAGAGCGCTCGCATTAAATACGTTCGTAAATAATTAATGGTCATTGCCATTCATTTCTCAACAACGTGCAACGTAATTAATTTCAATGCTTCGACGTACGCGCACTCTCCGAATGTCGATGGCTAACTGTTCATTTCGTAAATAAATTATAGAAAACGTAGGTAATCGTCTTTCCTCTACTTGCTTTTCCTCCCGATCGATCGGACGTGCACGGCGAATAGTGACTAATAGTTTTAAATTAATTAATTATTCAATCGAAGATTTAGACTTTTCATAATGCGCTGCGATAATTAATCATTAATCACCAGCCTGGATTACTTTTTAAGATGTTTTCAAGATGGTCCTTTTTTGTGCGCATTGTTCGAGCGCAATCGTGCCGTGCAATCTCGTGCGCTTTATTTTATTTTAACATGGGTTAAAACGCTGGACGCGATTGTAATGCGCGGCCGAAGATATGTGAATGCGTTCGGCTGTTTAGCGAAGGCCGGGTTATAAAACAGCCGTGTAGGACAAGGCATAACAAGTGTCCACCGCGCGTGATTGACACGCGAGACGCACTGATTGACGGGCAGATGGATGCCGTCGATATCGATCTGTGTAGATCACCGCCGATATGATTCTATGCTGGTTGCGGTGAATCGAAGCGGAGAGAAATTCTGCGATTGGCACCGCGCGACTTTAATTTAACCTCAAAATATCCGATATAACGGACAAAAGTAAATATAACCTCCAAACACGGTTATATTTTTTTCGATCAATTGTAATTAAATAAATTAAATAATTATTCACGCTTGTCGAAGACGAATAAGGGCAAACAATTTCATTATGTCTTGATGACTGTATTATCATCCTCGGCACGCGCCAACAAAGCACTTCCAACGTCTGCGCGCGTGTGCATCTGCATCGCGCCGGAAGTCGGACATAATTTTCTAATAGTGGCATTTGCCCTATTTGCTTTTATTCAATAGCGCGAACAGGTGAATCGATGCGCCCCATGTGAAAAATTGTTTCGATCATTGGGGCATCGGATGTTGTTCACATCGGAAACGCGAAAGGAACCCACCTGCCATCGATTGTAGTAAATCAAATTTCAAATAGGTAGGCGTTACTTAATAAACTCTCGATGCGCGGAGCAAGATCTCGGCGCTCTCGGTCGACGTGAAAACGTGTTGGATGGTGGTGTGTATCGGTGCTGGTCGATGGGTCGTGCCCATATGACATCGCAAGTGTGGTGTTTACATCGAGCGCCGAGATTCCCTCTTAATTTTTACTCTGTAATTATTGCTCTCTGCTTTGCCACAACGCTTTTAATGATCTTTTTTATACGAGCGCTCGTTGGCGAGCGCATATGGAAAGTGAGATTTTTCGATATTTTATTTTATACACCTTTTCAACTGAGTGTGTGAGAGATGATCTTGTGGGTCTTACGCGTTCGACCTCCCATCCACCCATATCGCTTACGAAACGAAATGATTTCTCAGTATCGTGTCTCGATTTATTATAAATTACAAATTACAAACCAAAAAAATGATGCGATGCTCCACCGTTGTTATATATTGATAAATAAAAAAAATGCGTTGTGCGTTCGTCAATACATCGGGCGATTAGTTTCGGTAGGGATTGGTGGGAAACGATCGCCGATGAGAATTTAATTTAAAGCGGGATTTATGCGAAACTGGTTCCGTTAATAGCTTTACAACGCGTTGTTTTTGGTACGCACGTTTTACACACACCGAATTGCGACACGAGCGTATGTTATTATTAAAACGGCTTGTTACTGTTTTCGTTAATCGTCAAGTCGGCGGCGTGCATCGATATAATTAAAAACAAACGAAAAAAAATTACGCGCCTCGTTTCATTCCGCCGCGACACCGAAGTGAAGAACATAATGGGCGACGAAAGTGTGGATCATTTTATTGTTTTCGACGTGCTCTTGTTGGCTGGTATGCTTGGACCTCGGACACTGGTGGACCGTATGGTTCCAAAGGATCGCAGGCCAGCGCGAGGACGGGAAGGTGACACGTAAAAATGTGGACGCCTCGCGCGAGCATAATGCGATTCCGAGAATTGTGCAACCGAAGAACCTGAACTTGCAGCTCGCAGGAGGCCTGCGCGTCGGTGAGGTGGTGTTTTATTGTGTCCGCGACGATAAAAAAAACACGACCAGCGCGCAGAAAAAAAGCTCAGCGATGTCAATGCGCACGAAGCGGAGCGAAGGAAAATAAAAATAAAACGCAGCACTGATTGCAGCCGGGCACAGGGAGACTGTATGGTGTGTTGCTTGCTCGTCGTGTGCGCGCGCGCGCGAATGGGCATACTTCGCGTACACCTAAAATGTCTGATGTGCTTCGCCACCACATTCTCAGCATTTACGGCGGACACTCGATTTCGATTAACATATTACACATTAATGCGAACAGAATTCCAGCGCGCAAGCGTAATAATGAAAAATAAACAGTCGAAACTTTTGATTTAGTTTCGCGAGCTGTGCTTTGTGTTGAACGCTGCGCGGGAACGAATGTTGTACTCGATGTCACCAAACGTTAAACCCATTGTCAAATTTAATTGGATCGCGATGGCAGACACGATAACGCCCGTAATGTGCTTATACGGCCGAGAATCCTCTGCGGCTTTGCCCCCGCTTCCTTCTCGCCCACTCCCCCGCATTCATGCGATATCCTTGCAGACGACGGCGTCGAGACTTCCTGCGCACCACCCTTCCCGGCCTTTCCCCTTTTATTCCTGCACGTAGTCAAGAAATAGACGAGTTTGCATGGGGGTGAAGAAATTTAGGCCCAGTACATAAACATCCAATCATCTAACAAAACGTTGGCATACAATTCAGGCTGACTGCGCACGCGCACACGGTGTAATCACCACCATTTGATTGATTACAAGATAAATAGAATCGAGAGATTCTCTTGTTCGAGCATATCAAAAACGCATTAGCCGACGCCTACCATTATTGCCGGAACAACAAAGTCCGCAGTTCGCGCGCGTATAGTTTTCTAGTCTGGTGACTCCGAAACGAGAAAATCGATTCGTGCTTCTTTTTATTGTGAATACAATTTCGTAACACGCTCGCAGACTACTTTTCCTCCGTTTAACATCATGCTGAATCGTGTATGATGGCTTCATAGAAAAGCAATTTTCATAAATAGCCCATAATTATGCAACCCAATTTACACCGAGAGAAGTGTAACGGCGCACACGTTACACAATAGACATGACAGCTAACAAACAAATACCAGAATCATTCATACACACAAGTAAAGCGCAAAAATTGATTTTCATGTGTGTAAACTTTGTAAATTGCGCGCGAGTGTCGCGCGTCGGGCATGCAGGATCAGATATTGCGGTAATTACGAGCTAATCAATAGCAATAGAGAATTAGCGCATGTTTGAACTGAACGCATACATGGATCACCTCGTTTCGGTTCGCCATGTATCGGACGGACAAGTGCACACACGCACGCGACCATCATGCCTGTCGATTGGCTCTCAGCTCTCTACTCTCGTCATCGTAGGGTCCTCTGGATCGCATGTCAATGCATTTCCATTTTGTTGTACTATTGTCACTCCGGCTACGTCTGCGACGAATATAAGCATCGTTCGTAACATTACAATGTCGATTTGTTGGTTATGTTTGTAATGGCTACGTCCTGCGAGTGTTCTGATAGCATCTCGCCCGAATGAGCAAGTGGATCATCACTATTGAACATATTAAAGGAATGTCGCATTTAGTTATAATCTATATTGCAGCAGACAAACACGAAATGACGTGGCAAATTTTTAAAAACTAGGTTAGGTTGTGTCAGGTTGACATAAACCACGTGAAGTTGAAGAGCGTGCGGGAATTAAAAAGAATATGTCAAAAAGCTTTTAACCCGAGCGCGCAGCGACAATAGAAGGCCTCTCGATGATGCATTTTCGTCGGCGAACTCAAAACTCGCATCTCCAAACTCACTTCTTTCATTGCGCCGCGCTTGTTTTAATGAATGCAACTATGCGTTCGCGCTATGCATGCATGTTTCTTGCTCGGATGGTTTCGGCTCGGCTTTGTGGAGACACCGAGCCCGCCAGTATACATATGTACGCGTGGTGTGTCCAGAGCCTCAAAGGAATCATCATTTTAGTTAAGTGGTTTATTGTCACACACGATTCTCTCTCGCTTGATGTGGTGGCATTCGTGAAAGACAAGTATGGTGTACCTGCCTTCCAAACATGCCGATCCTATCGCCATCGTCGCGCACTTTTTTTGTTATTCACCCGATCCGATTCGTTTGTTGTTCGAGTGGTCGGGCGGTAAAAAGGGCTCTCAAGTGCGCCGGCACTGCGTTTATCAAACATCGCGCCGATCGATTCAATTAAAATAACACATCTCATTCACGATGTGATATGACTCTCCTCGGCAGTGGGGAGGCGCAGTGAGCGGAAAAACTAACGAACATGTTTTTTCTTATTGTCCTTGCAGAGCTTACAAAGCGCGGCGAGACGGGCGGGCACCAGCTGCGCAAACTGCAAGACGACGACGACAACCCTCTGGCGGCGAAATCAGAATGGAGAACCCGTTTGCAACGCCTGCGGACTCTACTACAAACTGCACAACGTAAGTTAAACCTGCATATTTATCACAGGAGCGAATTATCCATCCGCACATCACACCGTAAATACACTCCTGTCGCATTTGTTGGTTTTGTTTTATGGCCGTTTTGCGGTTTACCTTATTGCCACTTATTTTAACCGCAAGCCCGCGAGCTTGTCTCTTCCTTTTGCTGCGCTTACCACAAACGGTCGCATTAGATCCCAGCTAACCACTACAATTTTACCTCTTTTTTCAAAAATCTTCCGCGGCACTGATATGCAATATTAGCTGCAAACGCTCTTTATTGTCTAACAATGAATGCGTTCCTCTAACTATCTAACCATATACGCGCTATCCATAAATTATTCGCATTGTTTCGTGTCGAATTGCATTCTCAAAATGGTAAAGCGCTTCCAATTTGCCGGCGAATTTTCTCAATTAAACAAACAGCGCATTGTTGCATCCTTGCATGCAGACATGAATCAATGCGCTGCAACCGTCAACACAACCTCGCGATGAAATTTTATTAGAAAATTAACAAAATTGTGCCGCCCTATTACAATTAATTAAATTTACTGCATGTCTCAAAGCTCACACCACTTTGAATTGAATAAAGCGTAGGGAATCCGACATTAAATTCGCGTTTATAAAAAAACGTAATTGTAGTGTGGTAGCCAGAGAGCTAGACGGTCGCAAATTGCCGGTTATTTAACATTTTAAGTGAACCTTTTCGCCATCCGCCGCGCAGGCTGTGTGCACATCGGTCATCGCACTACTGAATGAATGAGCGCCTTTATGTGTGCTACATCTTGTTGTGATTAAAAAGAGTGAAATTAAAGCGATACATGAAATGCAACAAAAGTAACTTCAAGAGTATCGGATTTTGTAACATGCAACAATTGCGTCTTCAAGAAACATTTATCTTTGTGTAACATCTCACTATGGGTGTAATTTTCGTCGTTTCCAACCCCCGGACGTCAAACAAACAAGGCCGGTCTATCATTATACACTCAACAAAGATTTCGAGTACTTTGAGCACTTAGAAAGTGAATTGATACTTTTAGTGACACAATAGGTTGAATAGATCGGAAGGACATTTTGTTTGTTGACAAAATTGTCGAAGACTGAATATGTGCGGCGCAATTTTTGATGTCATATCGAATTTCTTCAAAGTGTACTTCTCGTTTCTTCCCTAGGAATTTTTCGTTAAGTGGCCGGCGTCGACGACCGTGAGCGCACTCGAAATTATAACGTTTACAGCGATAAAGTATGGAAGTGCGCATACGCCCACAGCGGCCATGGCGTCGTTACCCAAACAACAATAACAATTTGTTACGGGAACAACGCGCGCGCGCCCGCGTATAAAGCACACAACATTGAAGCCTGTCGTAATAAGCAGAGCAGATCGGGTCAGATCAACGTGATAACATACAGATTCTCTCTCTAAGTTATGCTCTGCGCCATAGGTGAGCGCGCGCATCGCCATTGAACTACCGGAGTAGAGCTGATTTTTTATTTTTTACTTCAGCGCGAAGCCGCAACAATGCGCTCGATTTCCATTCAAGTTCGCGGAATCTGCACAAAACTAACAATAAAATGCCTTCTTTCTTCTTGATTTTGAGACCGTTTACGTCTCGCGGTGATAATTACAGCGCTGTAGGTATTTAAACCGTGAAGCTGCTAATGGACGGGTAATGGAGGAATACGGAAGCTTTTTCGGGTAACATGGTAATACATCAAGTGCGCTCTTCATACACTGTCAACCGTCTTGGTCCCAAATTAGTTTTCGCGTTTTCATCCACTACACGCGATATAATCTCTTACCGTGCTGCATCTACACACATCTATGTGTGTATAAAGCTCGAAGTTGAAATATGTTTTCGTAAATGTCAGCGTTAGTGTAATATATTGCCGGTGGACGCATAATAATTCGAGCGCGCTTCCAAACGAACTGAATGTTGGTCACATTCGGGGACATAGACAATTAAGCAGCGCCCACAAAGTAGTAGCCACAGTCTGAACCGAAAGTAACGCGATGATTCAAAACCAAACCCCGAAAAATCATTAAACATCCAACTCATTAACACTTTAATTGCGTTTCGACTAATTTACTACTCGGCTTTTACACAAACCCGCGCCTCCTGATGTTGTAACAACAAAATGCCAACATTTGTACTGGTTAAAAGCAAACACGTCATACAGTGAGTTACCTAAAGTTGGAAGTTAACAACGGGGCCAAACAAAGAATTCAACATTTTATGCACTGGTCGGTATCGTGTGTGCGGGGAAAGGAAATGTTTTTAATTGACTTTTGTTTATCTGAAACACATCGTTTCCACGCAATTATCGCAGCTCCCTTTGTGTTCACCCACCACCAGCATATATACACACATATAACTTTGGTGTGCACGATGAAAGTTTCAAATATTTTTGCGCAATCTTGTACAACAAAAACACTTAATCAACGATAACGATCGGCCATAATCGCGATTATGATTTTTGCCACGACGTATCGTCGGCAAACATCTCTGAATATATTCTACAAATCATCGACAATCGCTGCGGCATATGGTGTGTAATTGAGCGATGATTAATTCATAATTATAATGCTCAGGCGCACTCTAAAGCACTCCGAAATCACATGCGCTTTGTTTCATCAACAGACGCGACGCCGCGCGCAGTTTCTTTTTCTGCTTTCTCTTGACCCTAGGCAAATTCCAATTTGGTATCGAGTATCAATACAAGTGTAAAATAGCGAAAATATTCTAACCATTTATGAATCAAAATGTGCGCATGTATTTTAGGTTAGATACGAGCAAAAGAAGACGCAACAACATGAAAGAATACCGATAATATCGTTTGTTGAAATGCAAAATTAAAATTAAAATTTACAGCTGTGAATTTACAGAATTGCAAGACCTCGTGCATGCATCCGACATGTAAATGCAGCTGTGGTAATAAGCAATTATACATACATACGCACACGAGCTTGCGCGCGCGAGCATATATTGATGAAGGCGATAAATTACGACTTTTACTTCTGAGAATCGAACGGTAGCCGAACCGAATGATCAATATCCTTCCTCGCAACAAACGCGCGTGTGCAGCGTAATGAACTCGCACTCGGAAATTTCAGGTTCCTATTACGTTTTTAAAGCAATAACAAAGCGTTGTGTTTGTGGTGGCGTTTGATTTATATTAATTGGAAAACGTTCTAGTTAACAAGTGGCGTACCTACAAGATGGGCGCACCCGCCGGCTTCGAATAGAAAAATTACCCTCACACGTTTCGGATCCTCAGCGTCCAAAAGCGGCTGGGAAAAATTATGCCGACTGCGTGCGCGCTCTCACTTCATAAATCTGTAACAAGCCGCACGCCGACCGGTAGCCGAGACTTTTCGATTTATTAGATCCTTTTATTATCTGTCAAGCGTTGTAATTATTTCCCAAACGCAGCGAAGGTATTGGTATATAATTAAACGTTTTTGTGTTTTGCATTTCTGCGATGATACAAATGTCCTAAATACAGAGGGTGTGCTCCCAAGCGGCGAAAATCCTGCTTGTAATCGAATGATTGATTTATCTCCGATTCAAGTGAGGAGTGTAATAAATGATCGCGATTTAAATAAATAACAAGTAGCTCAGTTGAATATACAGGATGTTGACTGCAATGGCATGGCTGCGATAGAGTTGTTTGGTTGATATCCACCTGTATGGAAGACGACGTGGACAGAAACTGGAATAACCATTGCTACCGCGTACAAATCGTAGTCTAACGTGCTCGTTTATTTCATTTCTTTCCGAGCGGAATGAATAAGCGAGCATGTGAATATAGTGAACCACTATATATGTGGTTGGTTGGTAGGTTGGCAGGTAGCGAGTTATAAGTGTGTGTGTAGGTTGAGTTGACAGATACGTTAGTTATCTAACTAAAGTCACTGCGGGAGATTAGCTACCATATTAATATTAATCTAAAAATCGCCTCTTCTCTCTCCTCAAGTCTATCAACTGCGCATGAACTGGTTTTTAGTATTATTCAAGTCAAAGTGTCGCTTGATGAACCCTTGATAAAAATGCAATCAAAAGAAGCTTTGGGTGGGCAATGAGCCGGAATGTGTCGGGAGTGTCGCTAAATATCCGGAAACGGTCACTTTGACGACGCGAAGCGATTTCCGAAAACGACCCAAAGACAATCACGTCCGGAGGGATCAACTCCCCTGTCCTTTGGTCCTAGTCAGCGTTTCTATAAACCTAAAGCATCAATTCCCCCTATTTGGACTTGATTTCCTAATGCTTTTCTTTAATGTGTTGAATTGTCGAGCAGTTTATTAATGATTTCGTGTTTTTTATTGTTATAGGTGAATAGACCGCTGACGATGAAGAAGGATGGTATCCAAACAAGAAATCGCAAACTTTCGTCAAAGAGTAAGAAGAAGAAGTCGGGCGGGACGTGTCTGTCGCTTGGCGGTATGATGAGCGACATGATGAAGCCGTTGGACAGCAAGGGCGCGTTTGGTGGCGGTGGGTTTGGCGGTGGCATGGGCGGCGGACATCCGCATCTCAATCCAGCGATACACCCGCACCATGCGATGAGCCATTGGTATCAGCACGGCGGGCATCCGCAAGGTTTCGTCAGTGCTCCGCCGCCGCCGGCGCCGCCACCCGCCGCTTCCTATCATCATCACATGAGCTCGTTGAGTGCTGCCGGTTTAGGTCTTACAACATCAAATGGAATGGTAAGTGTAAATTTTTTTATTCCTCAGGAAAATAAAGAAAACTAATAAATTTGTGTTTTTTGTTGTTACAGTCTGGATGGCGGTCCGAATACACGTGATAAGTTAGCAGTTTTTAACGTAATGACTAAGTTAAGTAAGTGTAAATATAAAATTTTATGAAATATGTAAAGAAAATATTGTCACACAAAAAACAATGAAATTCAGTGTGATAATTTGAAGCGGGCGATACACAAATTGCAACCAACACAGATTCATCCAATGCTCACGTAAACATTAAGGCGGAAATTGAATGACACTTTCCAATTCTAATTCACACACCAACACAACACAACCACCACGCCCTCCAGTTTGCTCTCCGATAGATACATTTGTATAAAGTAACCAATTTCTACATTTAGTCGGGTCTTTTATCTCACCCAATTCGATACATCTTATACTCAGATACATCATATGCCGACGATTTGTAAAGTAAAATAATCTAAGTACAAAATTGATTTAAATGAAGAAAATCGATAAGGATTATAAATATACATAAAGTAAATTATAAAAACAAATAAAGCATATGTAAGAAGTTTTTAAATATACGTGAACGGAACGGTAATGTTGTCACAAAACACAAAACCAACCACATTGTAAGAATTGTAACTTTGTAAATAGATGTTAGATATTGTTTTAGAGCATTTTTTAAGCGTATATATGAAATATAAATAACAAATAAATATTGTAAATAAATAAAGAAAAAAAACGTGAAAGTATATAATGGTAATACAAATGATTAAAATATACGAAAGTAATATTTAATTGAAAGTGAAATGTGAAATATTGTGAATGTGAATTGACGACATTTTCATGTACGACGACCGAAATGAAATGTAACGATGTAATAGACAAACAATACCTACGTGCAATCTAAAAGTATCATGTACGATATTTGATATTTGTTCACAGCCGACATCAAGTCAATGTTTTTAAACATATTGCCAGTAAAGTTGAATTGATGCTCTTAAAAGTAAGTCAAAAATTACAACCGCAAACAAAACATTCTCCTTTCAGTTGTCATAATCACAAATGTTTGTGCATTCATTATCAGCGGTTTGTTCCACTGAAATTTATAGAAAGACTGCGTTCCAATCAAGTTCAAACAATTTTTTTTATAAATTTTATAACCACGCTGGATAGTAATCGAAAATCTGATGAAATTTTGTTCGCTGTGTAAGTGTATAATTTATTTAAACAAAAAGAAAATGTTTATATAGTACAAATGCCTATTTTATAACTTATTTATTTTAATATTTCGTGTTAATTAATTTAATTTAAATTTATACATATTGTGACATTGAAAAATTGATTCATCGATCAATCGACAATGATGATTATTGTGATGCGAGCAAAATTTCGAGCGGATTTCGACGATAGGAACAAAAATTGATTTTCGTATACAGTGAATTGAGCCACATTGCAATCCACGATGTAAATTGCATGTTCAGTTTAGGGAATTAATTTTAAATTCGACGTGTGTATTTAATGATCAAATAGCGATTGAAGCAATTGACACGAAACCAATGCAAATTGAACTCAACAATTGACAACAAATCAATGTAAATTTGACAAACAATTGAACAAATAATTATTAATTACATTTGTAAATAAACTTGATGTATGTATATGCTCTTTGTGTGATACATAAATAAATAAATATTTAAAAATAGTGTTTTCATCGTTATTTCTTTACTTTTTCAGGCAGTATCATAATATATGTGCTTAAAAATAATGTAATTATTGCATTAACTAAATATGCAACCCAAGCTGTGTCCTCACCGGGCAGAATTATCCACGCATTAACGATAACATAAAAAACGACGCACGCAATACAGAAATATTCGAAACGATTCGTTAATAACGTCCGTTGCTTGTGCTTGGTGCGTTCGTTTCTTGGTTTCGGGTGTCGAGCACGCGTGGAAGACTCCCCGTGTGCTCGTGCAAGGAAGAAAACGACGTGTCCAAGCAGATTCACCTGCTCCAGCTGCCGGCACGCGCGTAAAATGCCTCCGCTAACTGTACGCCGTGCCACACACGTGCGTGGATGCACCCGATGCACGAGAAACGCGGAAAAGAAGTCAAAGTTGCGGCGAAAACACACACCTGAATCTAATTAGTGCGAGAGTACTCCACCTGTCCAGACATTACGTTACATCTTGAGTCTCCGACAAAACCCCAACGGTTTTCAACCCAGCGAACGTAAAACGGACACAATAAGATAGTAAATGAAATAATTTGCCAGTTGATTTGTCAACGAAGAGCACCAGCAATATACTCAAACGTATTTCGTTGTATATCGGTATTCTTTTCTGTAACAAGAACGAAAGTCATTCGAGTGGCAGTAAAGCGCTTAGTTATTTAGCCAAAGCCATTCATTCCGGTCTGATCTGACTGTTGAGCTCGGTGCTTTCGGAGGTTACTGGCGGACAACGAAACTCACACCTCGCTGCATCCAATAATGAGATGACCATGAGGGGATTCGGACACTCAAGTATCCAGAGGTTCAGAGGATAAGCGAAATAGATTGATATTTTGTCCTCCCGAGTAGGTTCAGATCAAGAAAACGGCTTTCCTCTTGAATAACTTCTATTTTTACATTTTCTTAAAGGAAAATTGAGAAAAAATTGATATTAGGGGAGAGTAGGGTAATGGGAGTCAGCGGGTAATGGGAGTCACCCATATATCCACGAAACAATAGTTACGAGTACCGCGTAAACGGCGTTCCTACCTCCGTTCTGGCCCCCCAGTGCCACCCCCAAAAAATCATGCAAATCGGTGCGTGTATCATTGAGATACGCCAATATTTTATTTTTGAGCTCCGCTGATCTAATTTTACGTCCACGCAAATTAGAAGATAAGTGTCGAATATCTTGCAATATTCGAATGAAACTTTATATAGTCTTAGTTAAACATTCAAAATCGTGATGTGCAGTTCAGATTACATTAATGTTTTGAAGAAATATTTTTTGTTTTTTTCACAATAGTGCAATTGTGGGCAATGGGAGTCATGCGACTCCCAATGGACGTTTTTGTCTTTAGTCCGCTCTAAATGGCCTATAAAAAGCAATGTGACTTATTTTTCAATAGCCTTCATGCAGAAACGATACTGCAGGAAAGTAACAAAACTTATGATTCCTATATTGGCACTGATGACTTATGCCAGGGCGATGGATGAAGATTTGGAAAACTGATGTCTAATGTGCAACGATTTAAAAAACAATTAAATGTGGTTCATAGCACTTCATTTGGGCTATGGGCTCATGTGAAATGCACTGGGTGGGACTTTGCGGAATATTATGTCTGCGATATCTGCTAGATTTCGTTTGATTCCGATTGTCCCCAGGGTGACCACCATTACCCGCATGTCGGTGTAATGGGAGTCAAATCTGTTTTTTTTTTAAACTTTAATAATATCCAAAATTGATTGTCAAAGTGACTGAAAATTATTTCAAATAATAGGTATTTAAGTAAACAATGCTTATAAGCGATTGCAACAAGTATTTTGTTTATAATTTAAATTATATTTGAGTTCTCCCTTAAGTGACCCCCATTACCCTCTTTTACCCTACCTCAAAATTTGATTCCAATGTGTGACAGAAGAGATAGGTAGGTATAGCATTGAGACGTGAAATAATTGAAGAATTTCACCTGCTCGTTATTAACTTTGACTCGACAGTGTCCGTTACACATTATTTCAAGTTGGATAATTTTAATTTTTTACCTTGGCATGTGTCCACACACGAGCATGACGTAACATAAAAACAGTCAGATCATCTGTATCATATTTTCTAACATCACAAGATTAAGATATGAAATTCTTCGCGAAATAACATCGGCTACCTGCAGGACGGCGACAGCATGATAAGCGTTGAATCGAAATTTCACACCTGTAATTAACAAATAATGAGCACTCAACCCTCCCATTTTTCACCAATAACTTCATAACACATCACATCACAAGCCAATATCTCTATAGAAAGCTAATCGACGTTTGAAAGGAAGACCACGCTGCGGCAAAGTAAAAAATAAAAAAAAAACGATCATGAATATCCGTCCATCATCCGAAACCCGTCTCGAAATGCCCGAGCCATGAGTGGAATCCGCATCCGAAATGGGATTTCGTTCACGCACTAAGTGCACTATCATTGTATTAATTTACTTAGGGAGTAACAAACTCGCATCATAGGTCGGGGCACCGACGGGCCAGAGAGATGTCTGGTTACCCGTGGCGCGCGCGGATGATGGTCTGATTATCGGGGCCAGCGCCATAATACGCCGTGTAACATTGTGTTCAATCGATTTCGAACCGAACATTGTAATTTCACGGCTGTCACGCCACGCGAACGGGACCCCGGTTGCTCGCGTACAATATAATACGTCACTCATAACACGGACGGCACTGTCGCGTTGCACATTCGCCTGCCGTGTGCACAATGCATCGTCGAGGAGGCCAAGCATAATGCTAATGTGTACAGGCGACACGTTCACGTATGCCTCTTTCAGGGGCCATGTTATAAATGCATACTAATACAGTTTCAGCGTACACACGGAAAAAACACGGCAATGCAGTTGGACATAATGCACACGAGAGGGCTTGAAATAACCGACAGGGTTGGATTAAGGATTTCAGATTGTCAAAATTTGAGGTTTTTGCGATTTTTGCTGATTTTTATCATTTTTAATTTGTCTGTCATTTAACATATTTGAGAATATTATGTTTGTTTGAGTAGTTATTTTGACTTAATTGCAAAACTGAATTTAATTCAAATATAATTTTAATATAAAACTGTTGTTTATTAAACAAGCAAAAAATACGCAATACCTATACAAACTACATAACCTAACCTAAATTTTCTAAATACTGCCCGGTAACTATTAACACTAACTGAAAAAAAGTTACACAACACCTAAGTGCATTCAAGCTTATCAACATTGGTTCATATCTGTACATTTTCAAATTCTGACATCAATATTCTATAACCCGCACGCTTTCCCTATCCATACAAGTGCTTCAGATGTACCAAGGTACCAATGGAAAATTGACTGAAATCTCTAAAATAAACGCATTGCCGCACGTCAATCAGAAGTGCCACTCAACATGCACGAGTAAAACGCACGTAAAGCAATCATCTGTGTGAACAATGCTTTCAGCAAATTATTACTTTTCTATTGATTGTTTGAGTATTTACGGTGGTAAACTTTTTACCGCGATGGTGTGGCGTGTCGACATTGAATGTCGGTACGGTGTTGCTTCCGCAGCGAGTATGACCACCTCGTTTCCAATAAAGTTCAACGTTTTATTAGGCTGCTCGCTTGTTTGATGTGCGCGTATCGTTGATAAAAATCTCGTTAGATTCTCACTTTAAACCACTAGCGTAGATAGAGGACTGGTTTATGCAATGCACAAGAGCATGGAATCCGATGCCTGCACTACTGAAACGCGTACGTTTGGCGTTTACACATCGATTCGTGCCATTCATTCGCCGCTAATGTTTGTTTTAAATAAACTTCCTGTGAATTCAATTAATTGCCATCTAATTAGCATATTTATAAAGCCGCACTACGCGGTCTAGATATAATGGACCCCGCGCGCTGATTTAACATTCGGCTACTGTGTGCACTGACGGCAGCGTGTTTTAACTTTTTGACTGACTGAAAAGAATCTTCGATCTCGCGTCTTCCCAAGATGTGGGCTCTCCTAGCAGCATGTGAAGTGTTTTATTTGCACAACATTATAGCTACTTCATTCCACTGTCTGCTCGGGCTGTTTTTGTCAGCTGCTTCGTTCATTTCTACGTGGCGCAAAGGAAATGGTATTCATTTAAAAAATTACGGTGTCCACGGATCAATTAAGTATCTGGTTGCCATCGGTGTTAGATGAACGTGAATATCTGGTATTTACATGAATGATGGACGCGCCAACGAGGCGGTAGCCGTAGTACAAGTCTTCAGATGTTGATGGACCAACATGAATGACGCCTTTCGAGTCTTTCGTGCGTTTTATGTAAATGAAGTTGTCGCTACTAATTTTCATAACTTTTAATTATCAACTAATTAATTTCGCTTCGGGAAGTTATTTTACATTCTGTCACGAGTAACAGAAGTTTAAAAATCGAATAAATTTTCCATAGCTACCAAAAAAAAAAAAATGCAATGGGAATATCTAAAACGCACACGCAGTTATTGCCGAGATTCCCACAAGTATAAAAGTATAAAATCCACTGTGTAACATACGTTTTGATATCAGCACACAACTTTTCAACAAATAATCGAATAATAAACAACGCCAGAGAGGCAATAAAAGTGGACGCTTCTTGTTCGCTCCTCTCCTTCACCACCATACAGGAGAGCACTAAAGTCGCCCGTATGCAAAGTGGGACCGTATCTTCCACGAATAACATTAGGCCTCTTCGTGGCGACACGGTGCTGCGCGCTACCGCCGCGTGCGCGTTCGAAATCAGCTCGAAGCGGGCGCGAACGCGACAGAAAACCAAAAGGGACGGCTTGGTGGACAACACGAGGATGCGTAGATTCATTATTCAGCCATAATAAGTTCCCCTCACGAATGCAAGAACCACCAAAGCGATAAACAAATGAGTCGGTTCATCCTCGTTATGGACGCTCACGAATCAACCGCAGAGTGCATAAGATGGCAGATAAACCAATGCCGTTCACGGCCGCCGCACGTACGAAATGTGCGCGCATCGCGGATTGCAATTGCCGACGGTTTTTGCATGCGCCCGTTTTGTGTTCTTCGCCGCGAAACAAACGCATCACACCGAAAGTGTTGTTACCCTGTTTCGTGTCCTCCCAATATTCTTGTTATTGGATGTAAGAGTACTACCAGAACGAA
This sequence comes from Dalotia coriaria, assembly GCF_025399875.1. NCBI lineage: Eukaryota > Metazoa > Arthropoda > Insecta > Coleoptera > Staphylinidae > Dalotia > Dalotia coriaria. Next base: position 11,859,757 of record NW_027045445.1, read on the forward strand.
TTTATACAAAACAAAGAATACAAAGAAGAAAAAGGTAGTCCAGCTAAAAGATTTTTAACAGTCGCTTTAAGGTGTCAATGCAGTGCTTCTCAGAAACGCGTTTAATTACTCGCGCGGACATCTAGCGCCGTACCCATTAATTAACAGCGTTCGGGACAATAAATAAACCGAGCGCGGGCGCTTAATTTCGAAGCGGGTGGATACTTTACGCACGAAGCACCTGGCTGGTTGCACGACGACCATGCCTACCAAAACTAAATCTTCGTGAACGAGAGAGGAGGCGGCGCAGAGTGCGCACCGCTTGTTACGGCAAGGTGTACGCGCATTGCCGAAAGCCACACGAAATTATCATCGGAGAGCAATCGATAAAAATACTAAATATAAAATGCACACCCACAATATGTTCACACAGCTTGTTCGGCGCGCTGCGTTAATGCATTTCATATTTGAAGGTACAAATTAAATCGGAGGTGTTTTAAGTTCCGAGAAGAGAATTAAATGCAACTACAACAAAAACAAGCAACACGTATATGAAAATAAAAATTGTTCACTTTTTTTCATGTAATATGTCGCTCCGAGTGTTAATTTATTAAGTCACTTTAAATGTGCTGATCGCAGATAGAAACGTCAATACATTTATCAGACCTTTAATGAAAATGGAGTCAACATTATCGTGACGTGTTGTTATATGTTAATAAATAATTCTACTTTGATATATCTTAACGAGCCTAAGGACGAGTTTAAATTGTTATTATTGCGGAAGTAATATATTCGCACAATGTAATTCCCTGGTGTTGAATAAATATTTTCTAAAAACGCGTTTTTGCAAGTGCTGAAAAATATTTTTCTCAAATCACGCCAGGGGGCGCAGTGAATAAGTTGAAAACTTGAATCCTTGTTAGAATTGTCTGCCCCCTAGATAGATACGAATACGAATATCGCCAAAGAGGAAAAAGGGAAGTTCGAAAGCACCTCGACTCGTTCGGAACGCGATTTGTTGGTAAGGCCTGGAGTTATGAACACGGTGATAGTCGTGATCGTTACTCGTGATTCCAATGTACAAATATTAAATGTTTCTACTTTGTTTCTGGCGATACCGGTGCGCACGGCACGCCGCCATCTCGCAAGGGCCGTCGCGAGACGTTTTGCTCGAACAATCCAGCGTGCGCATCGCCGATGAAATATATTATCCGTTTATAATTTTATGGATAATTTAGTGTTGATATTTATTGTTGTTTTATTGTTCGCGTCGTGTTTCGTGCATCGAGCATGTGCGCGAAGATAGATAGGGAGAAAGATTTCGTACGTTTTCAATGTAAAGGACACGACTGTTTCCACGCGTGACTTATCCTATTCCTTGTTTTAGCAGATGTATATTTCTATAGGTAAGTATTTTTACTATACATGATATTGAACATTTATAGATTTATGTGATTTGAATGGTAAAAATTGCAAAAAACCATTTTTAAAAATAAAAGTTTGTAAAATGCTCATTTTAAAAACGCAGACTAGCAAATTTAGTTAATAAAGTGTTAAAAATTTGATTTTACCTAATAATACATAAAATCACTACTTTTTGCACTCAAGATGTTTAATAAATCAAAAAAACAACTTGTAATAAATCTTTGACGTATGCAATATATTTATACAAGCTCTAGTGAATAGAAAGGATAAAACGATTACGCTTATCACACAGAAGGTGTCCCTAAAGTCGCCGAAAGTGATATTTGTTTCGTAGTTTAATGCGTCGCCGGACTCAGGCGAGTGTGCATCCGAGGCATATTTTTTTTGCTCTCTTACGGATTTTCCCATTTTCTCACCGACTTTAGTTCTTATTTCAGCGCGTTTCGTATAATAGGAAAACCGGACGCCGGTCAGCGAAGTAATTTTGGTTTTATGTAGCGGAAGAAATTGTCGAGAATGAGGGTATTCGCCTTGAGGGTGGAAAAGTAAAGAGTAAACCAACTTGAGCCAGCAGAATAAAACAACAACCGGGATAACACCAAGTTTTACCCTCTCGTACAATAATTTGCACAATATATTGAGTAATTTTTTATTATCCTACCTTTCATCTGAAATGTTTTTGCTAATAAGATATATCCGCTTCTGAATGAATAAAAAACAAAGTAATGCAAAATTCCATCACGCAAAAAAGATTCGCAAGCATTATGACGTTTCGAGCACGTTTTAAATATGATAGATGAATCGGTTTGAATGAGCGCGCGATACGCGATCGCAATCTAAATTTAAAATTCATGTAAACTATAAGTATCTATTCTCCAGCCAACGCCGGCACGCATGGAACAACAACCACTTTAGAAGCACTTGTGTAGTTAGCATTTTACAGGGTTGGATTTACTCTCCACACTCGTCTAAACAATAAAAGCAAATTTAAAAAACTCTCCGCTGTACTTTAATAAAGATTCTTTTCATCGGTTCGGCCATGTTTCGGAATACTTATATTACAGACACGCATCATGAACCATCCATTTTTTACTGGCTACACACACGAAGTGCTTGTAACATGTAACTACTTATACGTATTTACATTTATTACGATTGCGAACGCCCGAGTTTAAATAAAATCCGTAACACAACAATAATGCATGGAATAAAAGAGAAGAGAGTAATCCGTGATTTAAGCCATACAGTTCTATCCGCCACTGTGCTTAAAATGTATTTTTAATACACATAATTCGCATAATAATGAAGATTTAATTGCACGGTAAAATGTTTGCATGCTTAATGCGTGAAATTTACCCATGCAGGATATCTGTAATTATAAATGGAAATATAATACATAAAAAATGTTTTTATATGTATTCATTGCGCAGGCGTGGAGGCGTGTGTTTGGTCAGAGGCGCATGTCACACGAGTTAATGTTGAATTAATCGTTTAGTAAAGCCTTCTGATAAAAGATTACCGATTGCATTAAAGGGTGCCGTATAATTAGACGTTTTAACATAAATAATCCATTTGAGTAGGATCAGATAGGCTGGCGCAGGGTATCATTACAACCAGATTATGTATTATTTTAAGGTTATATCAAGTTTATTTCTCGGCTTGACAATATATTGACAAACAAAGTTTTTCTTTCATTTTTTTCTCTCTACACTTGATATGTTGTTCAGTGAAACATTTTACGATGTATCAAAGTTGATGTAAACCTGTAATCATATCGCACACACGCAACCTTCCAGTCATATAAGCTTTAATATAATCCATTCAATAATCGTTATCACCGACCGCGGCGCTCTCTTGTCTTCCTTACATATTATAATCCCATCCTTAACGCCGCGCCGCGAGGGGTGTGCGCACGCTTATAATTTCTAATTTCTTTTCTGGCACACGATTCCGTCGTAACCTTTTTTATTGGGGAATTAAAGGCGTCTCAGATGTGAGTCGTCGATTTCGTGGCACACACACCTTCGTAAATGAAGGATATACAAAGGCCAAACAAAATATTCAAGGAGCGTGTGCGCGTAGAAGGTAGAAGAAAAAAATAAATAAAGCGCGAGGGTAGAGCACAAGGGGACGGATTATGAAACACCCCCACGCGCGCGGCTGAATAAAGAATATTGAAAGCGTCTTCGCACATAAAACCTATCTAAATTCATAAGCACACCTTTGTGTTTAAAATCGACGGATAGTAAATCACTTTTTATTTTATAATAACAGATATAAACAATATTTTTAAGAAGATTTACAGCCGAATCATGAATTTTACTGGAAAAAAAAAACACAAATCGGATGTGGGTATAGATACTTAACAATGTTATTAATGAATAGAAAAAAGTAGAAAACGCAAAATGCATGACTACCAGCAGGAAAATAAAACGTAGGTAATTGAGGCAATCGGTGCTTCCGTGCTAATTGTGAAATTTATGTAACCTAATAACATTTTGTTCGAGAATTAAATTAGGAAGCGATAAAAATCACGACGCATTGAAAACGACGTCCGAGAGTCATTGTTTCGTTGCGCGCATTGCGTTTGTCGATGTGTAATTGTAAAAAAAAAGCACTCGTACTCATTTTCAAACTTGTCGTTCTTTCGTGTTTAGCGTTTCCACCGCGTTGGTACACTCAACGATGAGCACATTTAAATTAATATAATGCTTGTACAAGCCGCACACAAACAACAAAGACAACGCACTTTAATTAAAACGTTAATTCATCATCCACGAAAATATTTCTGACTTTAAATTTACAATGAAATTAAGTAATTAAGTAATTTATCATTTTTCGTTTGTTTACAAAATATGTGCGATTACAACACATGAAAAAATAGCAGTGATTAGGTAATGCTTTCGGTAGTTTTTCGCACATGTTGTTAAAAGGCCAATAAATCGTCGTAAATTAGTCACATGAAGATCGATCATAGTTTTTAGCAGGAATTGTGTAAGCACAGGCACGCGGTGCAGGCACCAAGGACTCGAAGTGGTAGCACGACGAGAGAAACACGGATGACTTAAGAGTTTGTGCACTTGTAAGACGGAAAGAGCAAGTGTGGAGGAACGCGCACGCCGATCGGTAATCTCTCATTTACTTAAATTATAATAATCAGCGGCGGCCAATCTGGACGAGATCTGCTTATAATAATTTCGTAATCAATCATCATCAATCAAATCGTAAAGTTTCGGGTATGTGTTTTCTATATTAAGCGAATTATTTAAATGATTATCATTAACCAGATAACGCACACGTTATTGGATCTGGAAATTGGGTTTAATTTGAGTTTTTCTTTTTATTTCCTCGAAAAGTTTCCAGAAGCATTATTATCTACTAATACTTATACCTTTAAAAATAAATGTCAAAAATGACATAACCTTAACATTGAGCTAGCAACAGCTGATCATATTCTAACCTTTAAAAAATTTACAGAGTTCTGCAATTCAGATAGAAGACAATAAACTACAATGGTGTGAAAATACAAAACTGAAATAAATTTCCTATATTTATCAGAATTGGCAATCTAGATATAGCGGTGTTTTAAGGCACGAAGATCCTTCACCACGACGCCCAATCCCAACTGGCGATCGTGATAAACGTGGAAACTAACATCCGCGACTAGCTAATGCTAGGTTTGGGCAAACGATTAATGTTCACTTGGAAAATATTCAATTTTTCCTTCAATCCACTCAAACAATAACGTCTAAATAAGTACCGAAGTGTTTGTAGTAATTTCCTAGTTAGAAATTCGAAAATTTTAATAATAAGAAGTGTTTGAATGAAGCTCGAATCTGCCGCGGGCGACACGCCGCTTCCAGAAAGGAAATGGCAATATGCACACACACAAACACCTAGAATATTTATACCTACACATATGACGCTTCTCTTGCGCGTACGTGCACGCTCGCGACCATTGCGTCGGTGTTAATTTCACATATTATCTAACAATCTTTAGACTTGACTAACTCGCGCGAGAGAAAGAAAAATTATGTGGATCCGCCGAGTCACGCGTCGACTGTTCGCCGCTTCTATTGTTTCGCGGCGAGTAATCGGTTTGGTCGGCTGCAGAATGCATATGCATGCGAACAACATATTAATTTATACGCTCATTAGCATATTCGTATCCGTTAGACCTTTTTTCTACTCTTTCTCTCTCGTCTTCTTTATTTCAACGACTCGCAGGATAACTATTCGCGTGCGTTAATTTTTCGCGCAAATATCAATCACTTTAGTTGGTGTATTCCCTAAATTTAATTAAAAATAAACTTTTCCTTCGGTCCCAATGGAATTTTCTACGGGGTTGTTCGGAGTTGGAAGGAAAAGGAAATGGAGAAATGAAATATAGCGTGGTTGGTAAAGTTGACGCTCGAGGGCGCGCTTTAGACCGCCGCCGTCCGGCGATATGACGTATGTCAACCGATGTAAAGCGCGCTCACGCAAACTTAATTCACCGACGATCGCCATATTTATAAAACACACTCGTAGAATGTGTGCACAATGTTATGTTGCGGCGGTTGCGAGTTTCCCTCGCCGTCGTCGTTTTCGTCGTCGTCGGCGTCGCATGCACATTCGCTCGCCGGCGCGCTGCTGGTGTGTGCGTTCGGAAAAAGCACACGTCTGTTTCGAGGCACAAAACACGCGATCTGCTTTGTTTTAAACGTGTCATGGCGAAATGTTCGTATGCGCGGTGGTGCCCAGCGCGCGCCCGACGTACTTGAAACAAAGGAAAAGAACGGACAATGGAGGGAAGCGCGCACACACCGCCGAGCGCGTTCCACACATGAAATACAACGGAACGGACACCACAGTATACAAATCAAGTCGAAACGAAACTGTGGCGGTTGTGGCGGCTGCGGCTTGTGCGAAACCCAGACTGCATTTGTATTCACAAAAAATCCCAGTTGAAAAAAGAATATAGCGAAATCTAAGCGAAAAAACTACATCAATTTAGTCAATAACCATCAATAATAATGTGATTAATTAATTGAATAATTCGCATTGCTAATTTAATTTGTTGACATATTTTCTATCAATTGTGAATTAATTAGACATAATTATACATTTAAATAGCAATTAATAATTGTACCACTTACAAATGAACTGAAAATTTATTTTAAATGAATTTAAAGTAGAACCACGAGTGGTTTCAGATAAATCTGCATTGTTAAATGAATTAATTGTCTTTTGTTGTGTCAAATAATAGGTTAATAACTAATAACACAAAAGCATGTGCAAATAAAGTTATTGCATTTAATTGTGCTTCCATTTTCCCTGCTTATTAATTAATGAAAAAAATACAATAGGATTGCTCGGCGCACTTAAATTACACACAACACATTTCCATCTCGGCGAAGTTCATTCAAAAGAAAGAGGCCGAATTGCAATTTGTGAAAAATGGAAATCGACGCTCGGCAATTGTCGAAACAATGCATCTCCGGCTTTGATGTGCCATAAACTTGCAACCGCACATTGCACTATGTCTCCTCATTCATTCTTCAAACCCACTGTTTGCTCATAGTTCATACATCCAATCATGAAACTTCATTCATGGCTTGTTTCTTCATGTCAGCAAGATTAGCCGAGGTGCGGAAAGAGGCACACACGCTGACACGAATAGATACGATGTGTGTACGTGCTAAATGTTACGCACTCGTGGACGGACATATTGTTGTTGCAGAGGATATTCCCATTTCCAGCAGTTATAATCGCAAATCGCAACTTTTAGCGCCGTGAGTGCGCGCAATGCGCGAAGGATGGATTAAATGCTATATACGAGCACACGGTCTGCGGCAAGTCACAATGTAATAAATGCGTTTTAGGCGGCAATGATTCCTGTGCATGAAGGATGAGCACGGCCGCCGTAAATGAGAAAACGCAAAGGCGCGCAAAATGCTAAAGATGAAATTCTAACAGCGCGCACAAAAATTACGAACGCAACGACTGAATAATGTCTAGCCGGTTGCTCGCGTCCGTGCGCAGGAGTGTGTGAAGCAATTTATCATTTCGGAAAGGAAATGGCTCCAACTTTCGAGCGAGCTCTGCGTGGAACAGCTCGAAATTACATTCAAAGACCAACACCGAAAGTTGCACAATCGAAAGTGCAACAAACCGAATGCACTTTATATATAAAAAACTTTTAAAAAAGGAGTTAAATGGTTGTATTTTAATTTTAAACATCAAATCATCTCTTCGGTGACTGATATTATTAATTAACTTTGCGCACAAATGATATCGAACTTTTGCATTGTTATAAACGGTTTTGAAAATGAAAAGCAATCAGAATCAGTCGTACCAAGTGTCGACAACACGCGCGTTTATTTAAAATAACATTTTGTGGGATGTGTGTATTATTATTTTGCAAACACTCGCATTCGGCGGTATCTGCATGTTGGGCTCATCGAAAAAGTCGCCAACATGTACGAAAACAATGTGTTTCTGATTGGATGATTCGTAATGTAATTTGTAGATATAGCTTTTGTTCGTTTTGCATTGTTGTCGGTCGGTGCGGACTATCGGACTCAAAACATGCGCTGCGTAATCAAACGATTTATAAAAGTTCACTGATGATACTCGGGAGTTATTCATGAGTGAACTATAACGTAATCAAGCTTTAATTATGGATATATTTTATTTAAAATGTGTATATTTTCTTTTTAGGTTATTTTTATTGCAGTTTTTTTCGATAGATGGCAGCGCTGAAAAAGCAAATTTTGAACTGTGAAAAATAGCTGTTGTCACTCGCCGAAAACAAATAGAAATTTGTCATTAGAATGCATAAAAAACAAACTTTGCCAAAAATCGACGCAGCAAAAATGCGACACACCAATAATTTTAGCCCCATTCAAGTTGAAACGTCCTCAGCGGCTCCGCGAATATTTACGACTGCTGGAAACAATCATATGTGTTATCCATGCGCGTCTGGGGCAGCGCTCGGGGTTATTATTTATGCATTTTATAAACGTTTCGAAAAGCGGCCATTCGCGCTCGTCGGCGATACAAAATCGTTTTGTTACCACTGCAGATCCGCGCACATCGTCCTTTCCTGCTCGCGCGCCTCCAGTTTGATTCTGGTGCGTGGCGAAGGCAGCGTTTGTTCATCTGGATGCATCCGCTTTGCTTTCGTATCCATAGGAACATAATAGAATAGATGTTGAGCCAATATCGAGCCGTTTCGGTCCGCACGATGCTCGCCGCGACGCGCGCGCGAGAGCCGAAGCGAGAAAACGGTTTGCGCGCTCGGCGTGCCGTGGGGGTGGGACAATTTCGATCTTGATAGGACGCTCGCGGACAATTTATAACGCTCGTTGCTCGATTTATTGCCGCACGCCGATCGCCTAACAATCACACCGACTCCCGGTGTTCCTGCTCGCACTCTCGCCCGATGACCGGGGAACCGCATGACACGGCATGCATTACCGAAACGCCAAAAATAAAATCCCTCCAGAAGAGGAGCAGGCAAGAGCGTTGCGCTATTCCTGCGTCCAAGAATTGAAGAAGAAATGATCTTCGATCGTGCCTCCCGACTGCTTGCTGTCGAGTTGCAGTCATCGAAAAACCTGCGAACGTAGCAGTGATTTGCCGAACGTTCGACAAGATTTCAACCAGCGATAGCTGCGAAATGCGGATGGATCGTTTACAAACTGAGAATCTCGAATTTTTCAAATACTTGCTTTCTCATAATATCTACTTCTATTAAAAATACATCAAACAACCTCAAAATACACCCTTAAAACCTTTCCAAACCTAAAATCATAAATAATACCTTAAAATACGCTAAATAACTAAAAATGGATATTTTTTACGTAAAATAATAAAAAATAATAAATTAACTAGGTATATATTTTGTCAAAAGACAAGTTTCAAAGAACGCCCAGTGTCTGAAACAAAACAAAAATAGTGGATTATACATAAAAATTTATGAAACACAAATTTGTAATGCTAATAATTTTATTGTTTTGCCGATACGAGCGCGATACGACGTGAACGATTCATTCGCTGATGCCAGAGCACAAAATTCGACGCCGATGAAAACTACGATTGTCTGAAATTATCATATATTTTTTGCAAATCTCTTTTTGGTCGGCCATCGTTGAAATAAGCGTTTAAACAGCTCGTTTCGTTTAATGCATTTCACAATTCGTGATAAACTTTTATTTATTTCAAACTATATTAAAACCTAACCTAAAAAATTCTGCTTTTAATAAAAACGTTATTCTTTCATAATTCATAATTACACTTTTCTGCATTTTATGTTTTGCCAAGTGCATTGCGCACATCGAGTATTGATGTTTCGTACCATTCGTGCACATTTGCACATTTACAATACAACAGGATGAATTATTGCGTGAGCTTTACGTCGTTGTTATAACTTCATACTTCATACTCATTTTAAAAGTGACCTTATAACACTTTTTTACTTCGTTGTCACACGTTCTTATATGCACTTTTAAATATACAGTGCGTTCACGCACAAGAATTAAATTCTACGACAAAATAAAATATATTCGCACTAACTGTGTAGGTATATAAAACGTATTTTTATAAAGTTCGTATAATTCGATAACGTATTAATTATATAACAAGTCAGTAAACGGCGTTATTATTTGCCTGGTTACCTGCTTCCCTATCATAAATTAAATGGCGTGCAAACTTGCGTTCGTATACATTATTTTTTTAAACTCCTGCAAACTCATATTTTGTTTCCCTCGCTTGTTCATTACTCCCTTCCATCAGTCCTATTCGCGCCAGCGGAGTCCTTATTCCTTCATTCTGTTATTTATTTTCTCTGTGTTCCTCGCCTTCACGACGCGCAGCATTGTTTCCAGTTAAAATTTATACATTTTTATAATCCTCCACCACAATACACCGCAATATTCTGGAGGACGTGGTGTGATATTTATTAACGAATTATGTGTGAACGTTTATCGTGCATTTCGTAATTACTTGCTTGACGAACACTTTTTAATTGCAAAAATTGTACTTAGCTACGTTTCTTAGATTGGCATAAATCACTTAATCTAGAGTGTTCGAGGTGAATTTTATCAAATCTTAAGAGTAATGAAACATTTTGCGGTGTTTTGCTTGCGCAAAAGAGTTTTAAAAGTGTTAAGAAATTATAATGTTTAGAATATTAAATGTAGGTATAAAAATGCAAAGTTTATGAATTGTACTAAATTCGCTTATTCTGGTGCAAATCAACAACTTTGGTTGAATAGCATATTTGATATCCGCCATTATGAAACAACAGAAATATCATTGCAAACAGACATTTTGTAAAGTTCGAAACATTTGCTTGAAACGTATTGCTGGGCAATACGGCGGGCGTTCCAACTCACCACCAGTCGCGGGGTGGCTTGCGAGAGATGGTAATATAATTCCGTGGCCAATTTGATTTTACGAGTTAAGTTCGTCAGTGGTTTTCTAAGTGGCGGTTGTTTCGCGTGAACAAGCATTTGTTTGCGCTCTCGATCGGTAATTCGCGTGCCCCATAATGTGGGTCCCCGTTTAACGTTACAGGCGAGCGATCGCACGAATATTGCCGCGATGCACGCCAAACACAACAACACAAATCCGTCGCTTAATATACGCGAACGCGAACGTCGTTATTATAACGCCGGCGCGCGGCGGGCGGTGTGTTCTTCGGGCTCAAATTAATGCTCCTTAAGATCCACCCTCGCATAACTCATGCCGGGTTGTGATAATACACAACTCGCGCGGCTGCTTAACTCGCGTCGAAAAATTATTATCTGCAAATCAATGCGCCAAATGCGAAGCGGGACGCTGTTTTCATATGGAACCAGTGCGCCACGAGCATAAATAAATTTAATTGCCGAAATATTCCGAACGATGTGTTATCAACACCCGGCGGATCGTAAAAGTTTAACGCTTTTCGAGAATTTCTTGTGCGCTACGCTCGGTGAGAATGTACGAACAAAACGAGAAACGTTACTAAAATTTTATTGTTTCTTGTATACCTAGGGTAATAATACTGATAGACAAATGGAACAGGATGTTAACGAAACTAATAATAGGATTATATTCATTTTGAAGTTGTAGGTATCAATCTCCAAACTTTATTCTTCGAGAAAATATTAAAGATTAAGAGTGTAAAGTTAGTTTTCTAGGTGTCAAAGATGATTTTTCATTGAATAAAAACAAAATTTATTTCAATTTATTTAAATATCGCAAAGAAAACAACAAATTTATGTATTTTTCTCATGCAAGTTTCATTTCATCATGAATTGTATTTTTAAGTAACACTCGATGAGTGATACACATTTCCATCGTGCTCACTTTACCATTAAACCAAACGCACGCAAAGGAAAAAAGCCTAGACGTTAATAAAACAAACGTGGAACAGCATTAAGACGTCCGAAAATCCCGGCAGCGCGTAATCTCGCCGACATCCTCTCGCGCCGGCCCTCTCCGAAACTAATTAATGATTCATGAGGAATCGATTTCGAGGTGCTGAAACCTTCGTAATAAACACGCTCGGGCACAAGTAATACAAGCGCGCCGCATGTACGCACGCATTTAAAGCCTTCCTTAATGTTCCATTATGTTCCACGGATTCGAAAAAAGCCAAGTCGAGAAAAGGAAAAGTGTGATAATATGGAAGTTGTGTAAATAAAAACGCATAAACGTCGATAAGCCATCTAATCTAGATCATAATTTATTCACCTTTATGGAAATCATTCTCGTATCATTGTTTCGATGAAATTTACACCTTCGTAATGTACCAACCAACGCGCACGGAGTTTTTCAATTTGGCGTTTCGCGCTCGCGTTCGCTGTTGATTTTTTCCTTCCTTTTCTTTGGTTAGTGAAAACGAGCATCCACGTAGTTGATGCGATGATAATAGTAAATACGTGGAGTTGTTTTTTCTGCGGTGCGGAAAGGTTCAAGTTCAAGTCGGGGAACAAAGTTATAGAGTTAGTAATTAAGACGTCTGAGATTTACTTCAACGCACGCCAGTCGCGCTTATTTACAGTGAATAAACAAAAGACGTTCAGGGCATAGAGAATTAAGTTGAGACTAATTCATGACGAAAAGAAAACCACGAATTTCAGTTTTATATAGCTTTACTTAACCTCACATCAAATGGTTGGTAATATTTTAACTTTGGAGGTTATGACTGTTACTCGAACATAAAATAGTTTTAATTACCTTCACATGAGAACTTTATTTCATTATTCTTTGCTTTTTTCTATCTATCTATCTCAAAATACGGTTTTGTCGCATTCATTCACTAATTCATCGTCAACTCTTTCCGTGGGTAATGCTTGGGTGTTGTTTGTGTCCCTTTGCACGGAGATATGTTTAACGGTCAAAGTGTGGTCTAATTACTACACGGCCAGCGATAGCGATCGCAAGATCAAGCCGAGATACGAACCGCCAATGCCGGAAGGAAGCAGATGCTCCTGCTGATAGAAGCAGGTGCTGCGACCAAACTCACCCAACCCTAACACTATAACCCTAACCCTACCATTCCAACTCAAGACCCACAACGTGACAACTTCGGCAAGAATGACACTCTCATGATTGAGGAAACCGAATTAATATTATTGGCACTCAGCCCAGGTCATCAACTAATGACTTTAGACCATCTCCACAACCGGAAATTTACCAAATTCCAAAGGGTTAAAAATAAAACGTGAGACTTTTTTAGGTTTTAAATTGTGTTGTGTAGTTTAAGACCCTATGGTTATTATTGTTGTTGCGTGGAAGAGCCATGTGATAAGCCAACAACATGCTCCTCCCAGCCCAGCATGGATGCTGGAACCGGCAGGACCAATGATGTCTTAAGAAGCACGCCTCGTGCTGCTGGCACTTCTCGCGACTCGCGGGCCTCGCGTTTACACATCGATTTTACGTGCGCACATCTTTCGCTTCCTCCGGCAAACACACACATGCACACAAAACCACATCTGTTTGTGGTGCGGTTACTCGCGTTCCTTGAAGCCCCAAGCAGCAGCTCTTGTTGCGGAGAGTTGGTTGCTTTTTTGTTGGCCGCGCGCTTGTTTATATTCAACGCGTGTTAACTCTTTATGTACTGCTCGTGCACACGGGGAAACATTTCTCAGAGGAGCGCTTGTTGTAACATCGCACGACTGATACATACACGATGCAAGCATCCGACCTATGCGATGCGTTCGATCCACGGCATTGGGCATTGGTCTCGCACGGAGCCGTTCGCAATTAGGCACCCGAAGCGTTTATTTATAAACGGCATGGCATCAAGATACCTCGTTCGGATTTATAAGTTTTTACTTGTGGGATACGTATAGGTGGTACTTACATACAGAGTGAATTTTTCGTCTCTTGTCTGTTGTACCATGGATGGATTCATGTGAGATGCTCACTCTACGAATGTGGCGTTAGAAAAATTCATTATAAATCTAAAGCGTGTTAATGGTTGGTGGACGTGGCCACGCGTTAGCCGTTACCATTATGTTTGCCAATGTTGGGCTGCTGTTCATATGTGTGTGTTTGCGTATACGTTCGATACTAAGCGCTCTTTATTATTATTGCGATGATTTTTACGAGCGCATTGCCGCTTTGGGTGCGCGATCCTAGATTAGGTTATTGCTGAATATTCATGCTGCACGGCAACGCAAAAAAATCATATAGCTATATACAACGTCAATGTTGTTACAAAAAACACAACATGAGTAAATTCCGCAGAGTTTTATAGCCGGTAATTACCTTTACTTTTTTACATCAAGACTGCGCATGAGCATTTATTGTAATTTTTTTAAATTGACTCATTGAAAAGGAAACTAATAATTTTCTACTCTAAAGTCATTTGAAAACTTAATTACCTAAAGTTTTTTTCAAAAATATAATGAATTTTATGCAAATTACTTAGTTTTATTTCGTGATGAAACAATTTTTGCAACTTATGTGCTTTTTCTTCATTTAAAATATATCATATTATTATATATCATATTAAAAACTGCGATATTTTAAAATTGAAGATAGTTTTTACACTAAAATCATATGTTTGATCTATATCTACTATAAAACTTATTATTGTTCCCATCGTACACTCACACCACCAACGTCTGTAACGTGTCATTAATAACAGGGTTAATTAGTGAGGAAAGGCAGGTGTCGAAAGGTTGATGGGTAGGAACGTCCCGGCGTGTTTCTTATTTGGAATATTAATGGAAGTTTTCAATCGATTAGCGATAAGCATAAAACGTAGCAAACGAAACACAAAGTGAGACAAATAAGAAAAAAATCAAACATAACCCATCACACATCATCGAACGTAGAAGCAACATCTCATCACGATTCAGCTAATAACTTCTGAATCGGGAGTTAAAACTATTAGCCGTTTTGTATTTATCTCAAGTGTGGCAAGATTGTGAGAACGAATCACTCCGCCTCGGACAACCTTCCAAAACGAGCAGTAAGACCTCATAAAAAACGATCTGACAAATAGCAAAAAATCACACCTCACATCACATCACGATAATCTCGACATAATTTAATTAAGTTTACGTCCGTTTCAAGTGTTATTAAACTATAAGTAGAAATAATTAAATCATTTCGCTTTGATTTTCCTGCAATTAATCCAAGTGCTGTGACATTATTATTAACTTTTATGTTTATGCGGGTACTATTTTAATACAGCTTTAAATCATTCCATTTTTTCTTGTTATTTTTTTTCTCAACCGGTAGTCTATACTAATCTAACACTAAGTGAATTAAGTGCTGCAGCTTCGAGTCAACACTGTTTTAATGCGCATGAGAAATACGAAATGATCAAGCAAACGAAGGGTGAATAATGGCGAAAAGCTAATGTGGTGCACAACGCGTGTGCGTATGAACGCGATTCCGTTCGGGCGTCGTTATAAAAACACGCATCGTGCAGCTTGCCAGATAACGCATTTTACTCATAATTAAGATGCTATCGCGATCGTCGTCGACGCACCGAAACACACCACCGACCATTATAGCCCTACCACGGCGCGGAACTGCCACTAAATGTAGGTAAGTAACTTGGAACCGGCGGCAAACGCGCGAAACGAATTTCTCAACGAATTCTCAATATGGCGCTCAGTGGCGCTAACATAAACACGAAACTGTCTTATATTTATGATTGGAAAAACTACCCCAAGACACGATAGTTCAAACTTAAATTTTTGCAGCCCTTAAGCTGTAAAAATATATTAGTACATCCCGATTCCAAAAAAAAAAATGTAAATATAAACGTATGTCCCCGGGCAATAGTGAATTAATTAAAATAATTAATGCGTATGCATAATTAATCGAATCTTCTATTAATAGTTCATTTTTTGATAAATGGAGGACGTAGCTGTCTTTAAACAATGCCTAAATGTTTTATGAAATATAATTACACGAATCGTGCGTATATTAATTACTATCAGCTAGTTTAGCATAAACTGGGAGCTGGAGCGTGGTTTATATTTGAATTTTTTGAAATTTTAAATTGTTACGGTGGGCTGTCGATTAATATAGACAGGCGAGTTTTTTATATGTTTAAAATAAACATATTTGCTAAACATATTTGCATATTAAATGATTTACTTGATTACTGTAATTTTGAGGCTGATAATTTGAATTTTGATTAAATGTTATTACTTAAGTAAACAAAAAATTGTTTTTATCACAGTAATTATTCAAGTTACAAGATTTTATCAAAATTTTAACTAGTTTATTGTAAATTGTGGAGTATAATTTAAAATATCATGTTTTACGCTTTATTTCACTAAAAAAATATTTCATGAAATCTAAAATTCAAAATATTTGTTTTGTGATTTTTACGAGTTTGGCTTCGAAATATATTTCTATTGTGGTTCTCTTATGAGAAACATGTTAAACATTTAGGCGCCACATTTCCCTGCGTCAAACAAAACCGAAAAATTCGCATTTTATAGCGTTTCTAATGTGAATTTAACCCCCGAGAATAAAGGCGCTGTCTAGACACACGTCGCATGACCGCATATAAAACCAGTGAATTATTATAGTTTTGTTTGACAATTATTGTGAGGCACCACTAAAAACCTCCACCGAACCTGACTCCGACGCGGACGTGTTAACTAAAGCACGTGAGAGACCCTAACGAGACACGGACACCAAATCATTGCACAGGTTGCTTTTTCCGAGCGCGTTTTTTTTTTAGATTTTGGGTCGGCGGAGATTGAATTATGAGCGGTCAGGTTTTCACTCGTAACGGTACCTATACACGGGGCGCATGGGACGCAATTTTGTCACCGCGACTGAAAATCCAAGGGGGACACCCGTCACATTCGAAACAATGAATGATGCGATCGTCCGGACAAGGATTTCACCGATACGGACGTTTATTATGAAACACTGCAAACGAAACAAAAAAGCAATAATGCAAACGACTAAATAACAAACGATCAAAATATACACGACAAACTAACCTAACGAAACCGAGAATAAGCAAGAAACTAAGTTAAAAAAAACACAACACAACACAAAGCGACGAATGGACAAACGTAAAAAAAATAAGGGAAGCCCGATAAGATCGAGCAGAGGTCGTAAGAGTTGAAGGAAGTGTTCGTAACTTCGTGCCGTCTCTTCGCGTCTTGTTTATCCTACTTGCTTGGCGTTGGCTTTCCAACAACCGAAAAAAGAAGAAAAAAAGACGAGAAACGATTTTGTATTGGTGTTGTTACGTTTTTACTGGTGTTTAAGGGGCCACGACCACGACTTTTAATACTATCGTTAAAATTTTGTACGAACAAGATAAATCTTATCGAAACGCACGCGTTAATTAACAGATTTTTGTTTTGTGGCTTTTTTCGGGTGAAAACCAACAAAATGCGACGCACGTCTAAGGAAACCAGTTGGGTACTGGAATCTTCAAGGTAGAGACGGACATTTTTTCGCCGTGTCGACGAGTTGTTAAGAATTATGTTAACACAAAAGCTTCAAATGTATCAGAAAGTTTAATTGGTGAAATGGTGAATCAAAGCAACCAATTATAAAGAAAAATTATTCAAAAACTTAAAACTATGCTTTAAACCACTTTTTGTCGAATTATAACGTACCTACGTAACTATCAAAAAAATGATAGATAAGTAACCATCAGATGACGTTTCCCAAATGATCAATTATATCTTTTCGAAATGTTAAAAAATTTAATATACAAAGTGTTGTATTCTTTTTTATATAGATGTAATACTAATTTTAACTTTTTATTTATGAAATTTCATTTTAGCCCCCGAATATAATAAAATATTAACGTGATGAATCGATTTTCCTCAAGTAAAGCTTGATGTGAAAACACCAAGCAGTTAATTTTAAATTAGACACTTGACAACGCACATTAAGATTTAAATTTTACTTCAGCGGACAGGTGACCCTTGCGATACCAAGAACAAGAAGGAAATAGAAAGAAAATCTTGTTAGTGGGTAATTTACGATCTGCTGTGTGACGTAATGTGCCTTTTGTCCTAAAACGTAAACGTAACAAGGTTTTTAAAACATTTTTGGGACACCACGACTACCTGCTCAGTATTTCGCATACAAGAAAAAAAACCAAACTGTCAACCTAGACAAATCAAATACAATTTATATCTCGTACTCGACAGTAATAAAAACTCAAAATCTACGTGCGTATATTAATAAAAAGTGTTAGTAACTATTAAAATTCAACGGAAAATGTAGAAATTCTGTGTGGCCGCGTGACCACAAAACATTTAAGTGGTCGGTGAGATTATCAGCCAGTCATAACCAGCTCGCGAGTACACTTTACCCAGCAATTTACCCTATACGCCATGCGTAGTTTTTTAATTTTTGCCGGCGTAGTTTCGTTTTATAAGCATTTATTAACTCATACTCTGCACTCTGTCGGCGGCATGAAAATCGTGTATAAAATCTTGACACTTCCACCCTGCACCACCCGCAGCAGGTCTTTAAAGCGAACACCGGTGGCCACCGAATGTGATATTGATGAAAAACACGCAGGGCTTTTAATTTTATGCGCTTGACCTTTAACGTAAGAAATTCACGCGACGCGAGCTTTTAGTTCCTTGTAAAACGCAATAAAATCAACTGCTTGCTGGTGCATGTCGAGAATAACTAGGAAAGGGGAACCAAATAACCTAGTTTTGAGCTTACTTCGCATTACAACCGAAATTGCGTGCGAGTTTAATAAAAATATAAATTTTATAACAAAATTCGTGGAAATAAAAAAATTATTGTAAAACGATTAGAATGTAGTTTGCATTCTGTTTGTTTTCCATTTATAACGATTCGGAGTTGTTTGTGGTCTATATAAGGGCGTTTAACAACATTACCACGTTGGTGTTGATGAATGCGACCTGAATGTATGTATATATGCGCTTAAACACGTGTATAATAAGTCATAACAGATAGTGGCCGGCGATAATGCGAGTTGAAATAAGCACGTTATGTAAATAGATGACAACTGAATATAAACAAAACGTGAAGTAAACATGCGCACAAACACACTCACATGCACAAACAAAATAAAAAGTTGTGTTTTTAAATATTGGCAATTCGAGGAAATGCTATGTAGGTGGCATTCACAACGCAACAACGCACAAAACACGACGTCTAATAAATGATGTCAATTAAACGTGGACAATTGTGCTTTTGTCCTGCGGACGCCATGAGAAATTTTAAAAACTACACGCTGGACATATTCTTGTTTTTAAAAAGAAGCTCACGATCAACTGCGCCGTCGATCAAC
Source organism: Dalotia coriaria (assembly GCF_025399875.1). NCBI lineage: Eukaryota > Metazoa > Arthropoda > Insecta > Coleoptera > Staphylinidae > Dalotia > Dalotia coriaria. Next base: position 11,878,922 of record NW_027045445.1, read on the forward strand.
TCGTCTTTCGGTGCGCTGGCAGTCGAAAAGACGCGACCACACGAAATCGAAAACGAGATGTGCCACAGCATGCGAATTGTAATACTGTAACATGCGGATTGCTGGAACAAAAGTGGCAGCTTTCAATTTGTCTCGACAATGCCCCGCCGACTTGTGTTGTTGTGTTTTGTTCTACATCACAAAAGCAAACTTGGTCCGGAGTGGAGACGAGCACAGTTCGCTGGAGTTGTTTCAATTTCCTTGAGATAATATGCTCCCGGCTACAATTTCACTGTTTAGAATACTGGAAAGGAAAACCGTCTTCGGTGGCGCAAACCACATGCAGAGATATCTCCCGTGGAACAACCCCCGTTGATTTTCGTACCTTTTTCGAGCACCTTCAATGCCCACACCTGAGAAGATATTTTTCTAATGTGTTGTAATAAAATATTGATGCCAACACAAAAAACTGTAACCAAGTCATTGACTTAATGATAATAATATGTAAATTCGATGCGGATTAATTAATTAATGAGTGTGGCGCGCCGGTGGCCCGACTTGTGCATATTTATTTAAAGTTTAAACGAAAACAGCGCCGAAAATGTGGCAACACGATTTTGTGTTACCAATTATTTTAACACTTTTGCCTATTTGTTACGGACTTGGACGAGTTGCTAGCTGGGCGATTGTGTGTGTTTCAACAGCCCCGCACACTTGACAATGGGCAATAAAATATGCGTTTTATGTTCCTGGTGCGTTTAAGACGTTAATTAAACATTTGTTTACCTCCGTTGAGTTTCTACTAGCTATTCACGATATTTGCAATAAATTTTTATACTAAAATCACAAAAGTAAGAGAAAATCAGAATCGAAACTATAAATAACAATGAATTGCCAAAACAAAAATCTGGTAAATAATTTGTTATAAATTTTGTAGAATAACATTTATTTTGGATATATTTAAACAGTCAGTAGAAAACAGTAGTTTTATTTAATACACGCATGAAAACTATGATCATAAACGTCAAATATTCAAATCAAATGAATTAAGATACCACGTTTAATACCTATTTACTCTGGTTCATAAAATTCGCGTTGTTAGTGGAAATAGTGTTATTAATTGAGCATAAGGAAGGTTAAAATATTAATTAAATTATTTCATATACTCGCGGTTTTTATACCCGACAAAAGAGTATTTTTCAATTTTTGTGGTTATTAACTAATTTCTCAAAAACGAGTAAAGATAAATTAATAATTCATACACAAATATATTATCAATTAAATTCTTTATGAGTTGAAGCGAATATTTCGTTGATAGAATTATTTTACCTAATGTTATAAACCATTAAGATTGCGCTTACTACGGTAACATAAAATAAAATCAAATTTGTCTGTAACTTTTGTAAAATAAATGCAACTTATAAAATATTTGCATAAATATAACTAGCATATAAGATAATTGACATATGTTAAGTAGTTTTTGATTAATTAAGTAAAAACTGAAACAATCGAAAAAACTATCATTCTTTTAGCAAGTTAGTGCGACGTGACTATATCATTCTAAAATTAATATGTGTCTATTTTATATCACTCTGAACATAAAATCACACAAATCCAACACCTTGGATATAATACAACTGAACCGAATTCAAAATAACTAATAAAAATCCCCAAGAAAAGAATAAATTTCACGCATTTTAATGAATTTCCGCAATAAAAGCAAACAGGTGAGAAAAAAACAGTAATCCAACAAAACCGAATACACCAGCAAACAGCATTCCGACCATGCTCACGGATTACAAAATTAAACACTTTAATTAGGCATGCGTCGCTTTTCCTGTGCGCACGCCTTCCCATCGCTTCCTTTTATATTAGATAATTTGGTCGAGATGAGCGGCGAGCAATAATAAATTTAATAAACACACGATTAAATGGGCGACACCGATTTAAATCAAAGCGTCACCTGTTTAAGTGCATGCACGAATGGCATCCGAATTATCCGGAATCTAGTTATCGCTGCGGAGTCGCCACACGCTCGTGATGGTCGCCGGTCGCATTTACCGAGAACTCCTCTGCCTTTTACGTGTCGTTTTACTTTAATTCACCTACATCTCTTTAAGCTCCTTTAGGATCGGAACAAGTAGAGTACCCGTGTAGTTATCGCATCGGAGCTCGTTATTTAATTAACGACGGCGCGCATCTCGAGCTTAGGATCGTTCCTATTGAATCTCACACATGTTTGATGTCCTATCTATTCGTTCATCTCCTGCTTCATGACACAGGGTGTTTAATAATGTTTTTTTTTTCTTGAAAATTACAAATGTTTTGCGTGTATTTTTATTTCTTATTGTGCTTTTTGACTTTTATTATTAATGAAAAAAAGCTTGGCTTTCATGACGTCTATTTACTATTATCATTTGTCGTGGATGCGAGAAAGTATCAAGTAACCAACGAAAAAAACCAAGGCGACATCTCGAGAAGCAAAAGTCGAAAACATTTACATCGCGCATAAGAAAGCCCAGGACGACAACGGCAAAACAAACACGTAAAAAATAAGCTACGAAATTCGAACGATGAAACAAAAGGAAGATGAGACAGTCGAAAAAAAAGAACGTTCTAAGAAAAATGTTGGGTCAACCGATTTCGTGTAGGGTTGCTTCTTCAAAATAATAAATGCCACTCGTCGTCGTTCCCATAATAAAACTTTTGATTTTATAGAAACGGTCAACGCATTCCACGCGCGCGGGTACCTCGTGCCAGTTTTGTTTTTTGGTTTTTATTTTTGGCCTCCCGACACAATTTCACCTGCATAAAATATACGAAATTGAAAGACTATAAAATACTGAATACGAAAAGTGATATATTAAGATATTGACATGTAAATGTTTAAACCTCATTTAAAGAATAAAATTGTTCGGAAGCAAATATAGTAGATTATAAACATTTGAGGTTTAATATAGGTAGGACATAGTTTGTGGTATTGGATGCGCAGAAGGAAGAAGATCGTTATCCAAGTTAATAGTCCAATTTTTTACACCGCGGGTATTCCATTCACTCGGGCGCTTCGATTATTACGAGCACAATGAAACTAATACATATATTAACGAAAAATATTAGGTGTGTCTTTTTTAGCTACCTCATACCTACTATACTAAATTATATTTTTGCCGCACAAAAATCATTTAAGTCACTTTTAAAAAATCTGAGATTGCAATTTTTTATATAAATTACCCTTACATTTTTCTTCACTAGAAATTTGGCGATATCTTCGAATCTATTATAGATATTTCCATGCCGTTTTCATATTTGGGTAGTCTGAGAGTTTTTCTTTAGAATGCGTGTTTGTCACCCCCTAAAATTCTGCGCAGTCGGCCCAAGAATCGGTTTCAATTAAGCAATTAAAAAAATTCCATTATTGAAACTAAAATCACTTAAATCACTTAACGAAAATTAATACCGAATGTATTAAATGAACGAAATGTAAAACGTGTCCGAATACAATTGTAAACAATTCAACGAACGCAGATAATGCCGACAATGCGCACATATTTCGCGAAACGCCCATCCATTTCGCGCGAGCGCACCGCGAACGAAATAATGAACGAAACGGAATGAAGAAATGTCGCCGCTTAGCGCTCGAGCAAACGTACGAAAACGCCGATGGAATGCGAAAAATGCGCGATAAAGAGATTTAGTGTTTGCGCGAAAATGCCTTCTTTATATATGAGTACATAAATTAAAATCGCAAATCGCACCATTGGAACCATTGCTTGTGAAAACTGCTTGTATGGAACATTTACAAGACAAGAGAATAAAACCGAAATGACTAAAATAAAATAAAAATCCATACGATACGAACACGTACGCTGCTACAGACGATCGCGCCAATAAAGCACACACGCACGCTCGCAATTCTTTTCGCTTTCAACACCGCACTCTAGCCTCGCGCATTCTGCCGATATCTTAACGAGCATAAACAACACTCGCACAACAGGTGCAATATGCGGAATGTACGCGAAAGCTCTCCAGACGGAATAATAATTAATACTCAATCGGGGCGTGCGACAACAACACAGGTACAACCATCATTAATTACAATTGCCTACTGCCTAATTCATATCTACGCATGGGAAACAAAATGACGCCGCCTTATTCGGTTGCAGAGTTGCGAGGCGAATGAAAATACAATTACATCGTTTGCTGTTCTTTGTCACAAGTGCAAAAATCCTGCTCGTACACTGCATACACGCAGGAGGAACAAGCATTGCGACATTCGCATTTACAAACGCGTGAACCAAACGCAGCCTGTGTTTGTGTGTAAGTGCAAAGGGAAGATGTGACTCGAAGAGGCTGTGCGCAACGGCACGGTGAGTACATGCACCGTCCCACACCCACCTCTATAAAATAAATTGTCAACCGCATGTGTGTCGGCCGTCGTCGAAGTGCACGTCGCGTTTGCTGCGGGAGCTTCGAGAGAAATTTCTAGGAAGCGAACGCTACGAGATTCTACCTTTGCATTATACAGGGTGTTACAGTAAATATTTAACTTTTTATTTGTATATGTGTAAAGACAATAATATTTTGTGTAATATTTCAAACAAAACAAAATTTTATATTTTGAATTTTTTTCTTGACTAAATTTTATATGCTATTTTGATGTTTTTTTAGGTTATGTTTGGGTTTCTGTAGCACTCCTTGCAGCGACTGCGCGCGATCCACAGATAAACGCGCATTTAACTGCGCTCTCCGGTTAGAGACAATACTATTTCACGGTGTCACCCGACCCCGGTTGATGCACGAGCAACGCTTTCAGCTTCCAAGTATTCGGATCCATCCACCATGAACCAAACTTCGATGGAAACCCTTATAGTGTTAAACACTGTTAATTAATATAAATAGGAATTGATAATGATGGTCCGAGGTGTTGGAGGTGCTTTCGTTTCTGCCAAAGATGTAAGTGGGCACATTGTGCAGCGTAATGCACTCCGTAATGAGATTGTCGACGCGCCGCAGGGGTCCATCGCACCTTCCAAGAGTCATAAGTGTGAGAGCGCATGACACGTTATGATGTGAACCTTCGATTAATCAGCTTACGATGAGTTTACGATTCTTGCGCACGATACATATCGATGGATGTGGCCATTATAATTCATTGTTTGATGAATGAAATAAGTAAATATTCGTATAGCAGCCATGTTAAAATCACAAGTCAGCCATCTTGTTTAAAAAATTTATTTTATTGTGTCTTTTGTTGTAATTTTCATAAAAACGGTAGCTGAGTGCGGAGGCGCACAGTTATAATAGCAACGATAAATCTTTTCCTGTCATATGCATATTATTACGCACGCGAACACAGCTAGAAGAGAAAATACAGAAATGAGCGCAGAGCGTACATCTGCACTCTGCACAGAAGCATTGAAATTAGTCATTATATTATTATCACTTTTTACGAGCGAATTTTATGGCCTTCCACATATACATAGGATACACGCACACAACGTTCATCATACGAAATAAAACGTTAGGTATGTTACTACGATAAGATTCTTACAACTCAACCCGCAAAACTGCAAGTAGGTAATGCAAATATGTAAATGTGCATAAATAAATATTCTGCGATATTATTTTTATGTTACTCCGCGGAACTTCATCATGGTGGAAACAATGAAAAACAAAAGAATGAAATATTTTCATTGCTCCAGCACATATTACACTATGAGTTTAATTGTTAAATATTTTCATACTTCCCGTGAAGCACTTTTAGGTTAAGTTTTCTTGTGTATAAATGCAACAATGTAGATAATATGTAAGGAAACAATCCGTTCACTGCACTTTTGCAATTGCAAAAGATTTATTCGTTTCATTTGCTCTTTATGCGCGCTTAATCAGATGCAAATGAAGAAAGAATTGTTCGCTGCGCTTTTGTCTTCTCACTGTTGGCTCGCTAATCTCGCGTAATTGCATACGGTTGCATGGATACACCTACGAATCTGTAATTCTGCATTTCTGCAACAAACCGCCGTTTGTACTCTATACGCTTGAATGAAACACGCAAATAAGCGCAACTTGAGTTGACGCAAAACACAAATTGAAACTTCTTGCGATTCGCCACCTCGCAGGCACTTCAGCAATCCAACAATGCGCAACTGTGATGCACTTGTGCACCGTGCAAGAGTTTTAGTTACACAATTATCTAGATCGCATTGTTTATAACTAAATAAACACGACTGAAACAAGTGAATGAATGCGACGCGCAATGAATGATGTGTAAATCACTGGAATTTGACGTGAGCAGGAATAAAACCTGCAAAAAAATTCTACTCACAACAGACAAGCAGAGCACAAAAGCTTTAGCGAACACAACGCGCCGGATAATTAGTACTAATGAATTTATTTTAATATTATAATACTGATTATCTTGTGCATGCTGCGATTTCCACTGTTGTATTCATTACAGTGAGCTACTGCAATTAATCCCATTGCGTTCATGCACACGACATGAATTCAAGATCAAAATCATGTTGTTTTTTTTCAATAAATATAAAAATTGAAATAGTTTTTGTGTATTTCAAAACGCCATCTGTAGTTTAATAGTCGCTACATGTACCTATAATCATCATTTACACCTACGCTGATTGTTCGTGAATAGTTTTATCCGATATTAAGTTCTTTGTTAAACAAGTAACATTTCAACATGAACACATTGCACATGCACCTATCGCTCGGCTGAAACTTAAAATAACTTTCAGTAAATGTCAACATAGGAAGCATCCGAACACGCCAATGCCAATACACGACGCAGGTTACCACCGCCTTCGCTCTGCGGGGCCAATCAGCCGCGCATCGTGTCGCCGCTTGCTCTGCACCGCCGCTCCTGCACTCCTGCTGCCTGGTGCACTTGTGCGCACACATGCGAAACAAGTGAACAAACTCATCCACATCTCCAGCCGCAAGCAAACACAACAAACACACTGGAGGAATTCGCGTGTGTCAATTGCGAGTCCCGAGATCGATTTCGATGTGTTTCGTTGCGATGCCCGTGATGGGCCCCGATCCGATGCGATCCGATGCATTCCAATGTATGGCGGGCGCGGTGAGCGGTGGTAAAACGTGATAAAAGTTAAATTACGTCGAGCGAGTCCCGCAATTGGTTTCGATTTATTGGGCTATTATTTGCGCGTTTCTAGATTGTTTGTTTTGCGTATGTGTATGCGACTCGCGATCTGATTGTCATTTAATTTAAAGGTAACGAATGTCTCGCGCCGCGTCGTGAGAGGAAAATATAAACGCAAATGTCAGGCAGGTTTTCATGCGCTAGGAATTAATCATGTCGTATTACTTATGTGCCCACCTAAATGAAGTGAAATTGATGAAAATTACATTCTTTTTTTTTTTCGTTGCTTGAGCAAGCTATTCAAAAATTGCTTTCTTTTCTAAAACCTGTACTTTGGCGGCCATTACGTAATAAAAAGTTTTCCGTGTGCGACCTCAATTTGACTAAAAATAATAGAAAATTATACGCTTCGCGGCGACTTCAACCCTTGCTGACTAAGTAACCCTAGTGGAAAAAATATCCCAAAGTGTGCACACCACAAGTTGACCACAAATTTAATCATTTAAACGTCTATTAGAGTTTAGGCTTGCTACACAATTCATGAATAATGAAAAAATTTAAGTTTATAAATAATGATGGGAATAAATTGAAATTTTATGCTTAAAAATCGAAAATAAAAAGTTACTATTTAAGCTAAATTTTAAAAATATTCCAAAAATTTTAACTTGTTTCAAATAAACTCCTCCATGAAGTTACATGAATAATAAAATAATTTACTGTCAAGTAAATGAAGAAAAATTAGAATCAAAACAAGAAAATAAAAAGCAAATTAATAATCTCATAAAGACACCCAGTTTTTAAGCCTGTTATTTTCTCCGCATAATGTTAATGTTTAATGCATCCATAGAATGATGATGATGATCATCGAAGGATTGAGTATCGACCGAAAATCTCCGCATCCTCCTCACGAGCATGCTGAACCAAAATAAGAAGAAGAAAAAAAGCTCTAGTCGCACCTCGCGCGATTCTCGATTCAGCAACCCAGCAACAACCACAGCGACGTTTTACCAATGAATTCCTCGAGGGCGCTTTACGAGAAATTAGAATATATCTACATTTTTAACATTCTCTAGATCGGCCTTTTATATAGCCATCAATTATGTATTAAAAGATAAACGACCATCCGAATGCTTATGGCTAAAATGTTACTACTTTTTCTGTACACATATTCCGAACATAATTATAGCCTTGTGGATTTTCTTCAGCGCGCTGAGAGTGTGCCACAGCCGCCAACAAGAGCTAAACAATATAAGCCAACAAGGACCAAGCATGCAAGTGAAACAACGACAAAAATATAGCGTTTTTCGATAGGCATACTGCTCACATTCACACTTTCACGTGCAACATGTGTATCGTGGGTTATTGTGTTATTGTACATGCGAGCGTGTGTATAGGAGGAGTTTTCGGTAAAAATAATGGGGAGGAAAATCTCCGAGTCTTGCTTGCGGCGCACGATGTATGCCCGATATTCGAACAGCGTTATTGTTTATGCTCGTGGATTTTTATTGCTCTTTCTCTTATTCCAACTATATATTTTATTATCGCCTATCTGCTCATTTAAATATAACCGAATATTCTCTGCTGGACAATTTGATCATCACAACGCGTTGCATTCATAACGACGCAACGTATTATTAAATCATTTATTTCGTTTTTTCCGTCAAACGAGGAGTAGACTATCTCTATACGCCGTTAAGTCAGCGATGCTCATTGGTGATTCCGCTGCTCTTATTTGATTTAACCTGTGTGCTTAAATGGAGGCGAGGCAAACGCACGGAAGAAGAGAAAAAAATATTACACACAAAAAAACGGATCAACTATCTATATGTACATCACGTGAATAAGTTAATGCGTGTTACGTGCGTGTTTATTGCGTTATGTACGACGAGGAGTAAACGAAGAGATTTATTAGCTTCTTCATTGAATTTGATTTTAATCATGCTCGTGGCTTTAACTTAAGTTTAACTTAAGTGTAAGTTAAATTATGTACGATTTTATTTTACGGCCGCATGCAAATTGTACATTTGGTTGCATACCTCGCAGTAAAACTAATCTTTCAAGCATCACAAAATATTAAACATTTTTTTGAAATTTTTTTAAATGTTGAATTTAAATATTAAAAAATTAAAGAGCTATGTTAATGAGCAAACTCAGCGAGTAAACAATTATTATTATTCGCTTCTTAATCATAATATCCACACACAAATGTTCTGTACTTGCTTACATTTGTAAGTAGGCACAATCGCACGCGGTGGTAAACAGTGGTAACTGGCAAACTCGTAACTTCATAACAGTTTTCCAGTGCATAAAGATGCGATTAGATCTTTCGACTCTAATTCGTAACAAAATTACCGCTTGCGCGGAGGTTTTATATGAATTCATATTCTTTTATTAAAGGTATGCATATTTTATTGTTCAGTTTTCAGATTTCTCTTGTTTAATTGATGATAATTTCTTATAGGTAAGAATAATGGTGGTTCCAGAAAACTATTTGGTTATCCCTCCACAATAAACGTCGAAAATCTTATTGGTTATGTCAAACAACATAACCTAATCCAGATTTTTTTTTTCAAATTTCTGCAAATATTCAAGTCAGAAACAAATCCATCAAATCAAACATTAAAAAAATTAAATATTTTTATTGTTAAATATGGCAAAATCAAAACGTAAACAACAAGTTCTACGCATGCGTATTATAAAATTGATGCTATTGTAGAAATTCTATCTGTGAAGCTGTGAATTCGGTTGGTTTATAAATAAAGCCCGATACGAAAGAAGAAGAAAAAGTCCAAGTACAATGGTAGAAATGGTAGAAACAAGAGGTTCGGATAAGATAAGAAGACACGAAACAAATGTAATAAAACGTTCGCTGCTTCCAGATGTTTCGCCCTGAGGACTGGTTTGGTTTTGCTTTGCGCTCTGCTCGACTCGTTTGTTTGTTGTGTGGCATGGTGGAAGGTTTCTTTTATTGCGTTGGGCGAATGCACACACGTACGCGCACGCAAGTGAATCTGAACAAGTCGTGAGCGAGCGCGGCGAGCCGTCGTGTCTCTCGCGTTCGCGACCGACGAGACTTGCTGGCATCGCGCATTGCCCGTCATGAGAAAAACGAGACCGGACTCTTCTTCTGCACTTGCACACTGCACACACACCTTCGCTCTTCGCTCAACGCGATATAAACTACCAGTCTTTTATTTCAAGCATTCGATTCGGCGACGCGAGGTTTTTTACTTAATTAAAAGTTTGTCTTCTCTGTGGGTTATAGGGTACGATGTGTGTGTATGTGTGTCGTGATCGTCCCAAAAAACCTTTTTAAACGTCAATTTGTCACTCTGGCGTAGAGTTTTTCCTCGAATCCGCTGTGCAAGTCGACAAAACTCGGAATGAATTTTTGACCAATTACCGCACACCGCCGCCGATGAAATAAAGGCATTAAGCGACTGATACTGATGAACACCTCTACCCGCTTTGCGCGCCTACTGGCGAAATAAATGTTTACCACCGAAAACACGACGCTGCTTAAAATATTCGGATACATTTTCGAATGGGTTGTTGGTACGAAATCGTCGTGTCGACGCATACCAAACGAGATTCCCATGATAGGGATGCAGACGCCGTGAACGTCAACAAATCACCCGCGTTTAGACGCTCAGGTATGCAGAAAATTCATCCGTGTAACTGTCTTTTATTAGAGGATGCGCATCAGGTGTTGTGGGATAGTGAAATACCCATCAGTCGATGGTTAACAATCCAACTAAAATGACGACAGTTCAAAAATTATTAATTTAATAATAATAAAAGAAAACTCAAAGCCACTCGAAACTGTCACATTCCCTAGACTTCATCACGCATGCAACCAAACGAATTTATGTGCGCCGCGACATTTAACGATCGCGCCAAGAAGGACAATTAATTAATGCGACTTTATGCGCACGCAAATATTTATTTTTCACAAGGTGTATAGGTATATGTTGTATTTTTTTATTTAGCTGTGTTTCCGACCTGCACGTCACTCCCGCGCTCCATTTGCATGTTGCAAACGTTCATATTTAGTGCTGTGCGCGGCGCGAGGAAGCATTAATTCCAAAAGAATGAAAATTCCATGAAAACTTTCAACCGTTTAATTCCGACATTTTTATATAGGTGTATACTCTTAGCTTTTGTGGTACCACAGCGTTCCTCTTTGTTTCGACTGTTTAACCAAAAAAATAAAATAAATACATACTTATAATGTAATAAAACTTCTAAAAGCACAGGCATCTCCTGTTTCAGCATTTAACTACTGATTAATGAACGGTAATTAAGCATACTAAAAGTTCATAAACTCATCGCATTAAAAATGAGAAATGAAGAATAAAATATGTTTTAAAATTATTATTATACTGCTTGACCAGTACCCACCAAACATGAGAGAGGGGAAATAAAGAAACTTGATTAACACTCGACCGGATGTATACAAAAAAATCGTCTTCGGTTTTGGGTGTTATCACTATACCACCACTGAAAATTTGAAACACCTTGTGATACGGCGGCAAAGTAAACTACACGCTGTATAAAATAATAAATTCAAGCGGCAGTTATGCGCGTTCACATAAAGTTTATTGTCCAGATGCCATCAAAGATTGTATTTAATTACAAACGGACAGAGACATATTTATTACGCGCATCTATCGTCGAAGAGAGAAACCGAACGCGGCGGCGGCGAAGGGGGTAACGAGATACGCGGGCGAAAAACTGTGCAGCTCGTGCGATATCATATTAATCGGCGAATATGCAAACACGTGTAATGAAGCAAGCAAGCAAGTCAGCGCGAGAGTCCTTGCTGCGGTGTTCGTACATCAGCACCTTTCGTCGTCGGCGGTTTGTAGCTTTCAGCTTTTCAATCCATAAACATCCTTGGATGCAGCCGCAGCCGGCCGCAGCTTTAACTTCACATAAGTTATGCGATCCTCGAGCTTGCGTTGACGATTCGATTTATGAAAATTTCGATAAATTCCAGCATTTCAACAAGCGCGCAAGCATCTGGAGCCGACTGAAATGAATGTGGCTTTTAATTTGAATATACAAATCGTTGTCAAGCGGAAGATATCAAGATTTTAATAAAAAATCAATGAATATAAATACGATATATTCAGGACGGTCGGATGTTGATGTATGAGAATGTGCCGAAAGCAAAAAAATGCACGCCGAAGAGGAACGATGACCACCTACTGCAAGTATTCGGCCGTTTCGAATGGGGTGTCGCATAAAAATTCAACAAAAAATGCATACAGTGTGGTTTTACAACGATTTAATTCATATAAAACACTCTGTATATTTATTTGCGTATAAAAACAATACAAGAAAATTCAAGAAAACTTCTGAGTGGACGCTGCAGCGCAAACTTTATATTAACATATATACACACACTCTGATTAGATTATGATCGGAATACATGGGATGGACGTGTCCTGCATGCGTCCAGCATGCCCGTCGAGTCCCACACACATGTGACGGATTTATTAGATTTGGACCGTGCGGTGCTTTTGATACGGAAATTTCATAACGAAAAACTTTGCTCATTCATTCTAAACTTGCCGGAGCTGAACACTGGTGTGCAGTGAGCAAACAAAACCGCGCGCATCATTCATCCAACTTCCAAACTGGTGTAAACTAAACAAGTATCAAGAGACGAGAAGAGAAAAAAAGAAATATTTATATAAATATATAAAGCGCGGGCATAAATTATATATTTTCGTAATATCTTTCAACGTGTACAAATATGGCCATAATTTGAGTTGGTTCTATGTACACAGTGGCAATCGTAAAAGCGTCGGGTTCATCACTCCCGCATCATGATGACCGAAAAAAGCGCGGCGCTGATGTCCGATCGTTATCAGACGAATATTATATATTTAAGCATCGTCGTAAAAATGTATATTTGTTAACAGCGCCGTTTCGTTTTTATTCGCTCCCGTCTCGCGGCCGGCTCCTTTCTTTTTCGGCATCTCTCGTCGTCTCGCCTCCTAATAAAAAAACATAACGAGTGAAGGGAGGAAGGCGTGTGTAGAAAATCATGAAATCGGTAAATTCTCGGCTCGCAGCATTCACGAGCCCCGTCTTATTTATTATTCATGCTGATGACGGTTTTTATTGTTTGTTGACCGAAGAGCATGCGCAGCCTCTCGTCGCGCGGCTACCGAAATGCCATATATTTTCCGGTTTCATCGTTTTCGGGAATCGCATCGTGACTATTAGTGCCCATCCATAGCATCTAATATTTGAATATAATGCGATGGCGCGGGTTTGAACCGAATCAGATCGTCGAAGAATCTTGAACAATTAAAAACTAGTGGCTACTTATTTAAATGAGTTTACATGTTTTATAACAGAATCGAATGATGTGATATAAAAACGCAGCGAAATGAAGTGAATGAGACGAGGAATGTTGACGAGAGGACGTAAAAATGTTAACTAATGTGCGTAATAAAATCGGTTGATGCTGGGGTTCTTTATACTTATTAGAATTCTTGTTCTTTGATTAGTTAATGGGTTTTCTCACTTTTATAATAGATATTTGTGGGTAAGATCTAACAAGATGACAACAAAAAGAATTTGATCAATATATTGTACAAATACTATCATTAAAAGCTGTGGTTTGTAATTTTCCAACTTTCATATGCTATCAATCGACAGTTGAAAGTAGCAAATTTTCCGTCGTACATAATTAGCATCTACATTATATGCATATTAATGGTGCATTAAACCAAGATTAATTAAATTCACATTGTGTTTATAAAACGCACTCGGCGTTGATAATGTGTCGAGTTACATTTCTTTTTCCTGGACGCAAATTTCTTTTCTATGCTAATTGATTAAAAAACAGAATTAAAATATAAATGGAATTATCGTATCATTTTACATGTCTACAAGTGTACATTATAATTATTGAACTTACAAACGTGTGAAATCTTTTCATTTAAGTATATACCTACGTAGGTAGGTATAAACTATCAGTTCCGGTTAATTTATGGCTTAAAATAATTTTGGATTGAATCAAAATGTGTATCTGAACTATTCTTTAATCATTATAAACACTTACAACAAATTTCATCAAAATCTATCCAATCGCTTAGGAGTAGTTCTGTGACATTCAAACAAACTGAAAAATAATTGGCGATTTTTTACACTTTTGAGGAATTCGATCCGTATAAACAGCATTTGTGCATGTTCTTTATATAAATACTCATGTGCAAACAACAATTGAAGCGATTTAAATGTATATCTTGTATATCACCACACATTCAGGCGAAATATACGACACCATCGAAACAATGGGAACGATAATAAGTGCGTTTTCTTGCAATCCGGTACGGCATACCACTATATATCTACTATCTTCAAAGGGAATGGAATAGTTTAAAGCGAAACAACCACAGATACAAATCATATTCTGCCCGTATATGGAACGCACTTATTGACCACATGCCCAGGTGCGGAAAAGAAGTACTCTGTACTCTAAGAAGATAATATTCTAACTAAAATCCTAGCGATAGTAAACATTCCTCTAACATGTTCAACATTGTAGTTCCCATGGATTAATTTCACATATATATGTATCAGTAATTTGCCCCGCATGTGAAAGTCGGTGTGGAATTTGTGCAAAGCGCCTAGGGTTAGATGACTTGTGTCAACCCCCTGGGGTCGCGCCTAATACCCGAGGATGACTGGCGCAAACTCGCAACGCGTTCTCCATCCCATTGTACGCACACACGAAAGAGATCGCGGTTGGACGCCCTCCAGAAATCCGTGCGCACATACGTAACTTATGCCAACCACGAAAAGTTAATCCGATCATGTATAGCAGGATACACACTTCTCAATTGTGTTGATCGCAGACAAATCCTCTGAACAATCAAAAAATGCGTTTTTCCCTGTCCTAATCACCCACTAATCTTACTCTAAATAATAAAATCGAAGAGTATACAAAAACGTCGTATACAAATCGTTGATTAATAATGCACGAATTCATCGTGATGGATACAATATGTACCTATATGTATATATGAAGCAAATGTTAATGATTCCGTGATCACCGGTCACTCAGTGGACTGCATCGATTGTTGGGCAATTGCATTCTCAGCGTCGCGTCGTTCCAGCCAACGTCAAAGAGACTTCATATTCATATCTACATATACGTGAAGATGTATAAGTAACTTTGGAATAAATCAATAAAGGCCAATATTGTTTCGAGAGTTGGCTTATAAAGAAAGCGAGACACATTGTTCGTTTGTGAAGCGCCACGTTTCAAGCGATCGCGTCTCATGTGAAACGAGCAACGGCAGGTTGTCAAAATTCTGATTGTCATGCTACTAATTACTATTGTATAACTACTTATACCCAATCAACCACGAGACGGTTGCCTTTTTTTTATTTCTGCGCTCTCAACAGATGATGACCTGCTGGGAAAACAAGCCTTTATATTAAACAACAAATCAAAAACAATATCGATTGTATTGCGTTGTAATCAAACGAATTGTAAAGAATAAACAAACCTGGCGAATACTGTCAAATGTCAAATTTAAGGTTAACTAGCGTAGGTTGTGTTTAAAGTGAGGTTAAAATTCAAGTGGCTATTTTCAAGAAGTCCAACTAGTTCGACGTAAAAGGCAGGCGAATAAAACTAGTGCAGTTGTAAACAAGAAGCCGATGACGATAATAACAATATAAGATAAAGTATAGCAGATAAGTGCCTCTTGCGGTCCTTCAAGTTTTCACTTCATCGTGCGCTCCGAAACTCGCCTTTCGTCATATCATGCCCATTTAGACGCACAACTAGCATCCAAAACTAACTACACGTATAATTCATACGCCCGATAGTTATCTTTATCTTTATATGTTAAAAAGAAAAACCAACGCACACGCGTACATTTCTATTAGCCACACATAGAACTAGACACTAGAAATGCCGACGTGCGTGTGATGCGGGGGTGAGATAGATACCAGCGCGCGCGCGTACTCTTTCACATCTCTTCAACAATATGTCTCTTTCGATTTGTACTGGTGCACATATACTCTTTGACGAACGCTATTCGACCGGTGTCTGATGCGTCGTGACACTATGCTCTCCATCGGCGAGAACAGCACACAGCGCGGCACGGTGTACGTGATCCGCACATTGATATAAGGTGGCGAATGTGCGGCGGCATTTTCGTACCTTTGATAATCACCATCGCGACGCGACGTGAGAATGCAGCGCGTCGCATTCGGATTCGCACACGAGTTGTTCATATGACAATTCCAGAGATTATATTGTCACCCGTAACGAGCGGGCGCGCGCGCTCGATACGGCACCGATCGGAACAGCCATAATCGTTTTGTTTTACGAGCGAATGGTGTCGAGCGCTTGCCAATTATCACCTGTCGCGACTTAAGAAACTTCGGCATCGTTGATTTAACTACCAAAGCACCGCCTCGCTGGTAAGTATTGTAGATATCGCTGTATGGTTACGAGTTTAATTAAAACTACTTTTAGTGAGCGCAGCATACGCGCAGAAGACCAGAATCAGAAAGGAGGAGGAGATGCAGACAGCTTCATGATTTATTTATCACATGTCTGCATGACACCTGATTTGTAAATATTTATAGAGATGACATGCGCTTATTTTAAATGCAGAATGATATAGGTAAGTAGAAAATATTTAGAAAAATAGGAAACAGGAGATGTGATTACAAATCTTTCACTTCCTCTGAGATATTTTAATTATTCAATTTTGCAGTTTTTGTGGAAAACGGAAGGAACTGATTGTCCTTGAGATATGCCAACTTCCTCTATTTAGGTGTCTCCCCTATTGATTATATTCATATATAAAGCAGATAGGGTGGTCTCCTAAACTATAAGCGACATTTCGCTGCTTAGTCATTATTATTTTCCAGACACGCTCACACTGCATGTCCATTCGTCTCCCCCATAGCTTTGATTTACTGGGTTACGAACGCATTCCAAATACTCCTTACAACGTTTTCGGCTGTCGCTGTCGCGTTTTCTTGCCTCCGGCAGTTTGGTTTTGTGTCACGTTCACAATATAAAATGTATAATGCTCGTCCTCATCGTCTCCGGGGCCGTCGCGGTCGTCGCCGCGTTCGTCCGCCGCCCGTCGATGGAATAATAAATTCGTCAAGTTCTAAGAAGCGCTTGTCTTAACGGCGTGGCAAACGCGGGTGGTACTCGTTGTGATGGCCGTCAGGTGCGCCATAACTTGACAGGCGAAATATTTATAAGGAGTAAATTGTTATTTAAATTGGATAAACACACCATTCCGATGGCGTTTAATATCGAGCGCGCTGCGCACTTTATCCGCGGGATATGCGCGTGTTTTACGCCCGACGATTTTACCACGCGTCGTAAAAATATAGACCGCTGGCTGGGGCGAGTCACAAGTATGTTTAACTAAATAATAATCATCGTAAACTTAATGCCATGCATTTGCTTAATTCCCTATCATAATCTAATCTCTAAAAAGCTCTCGGGTGCTTTCATAATTGCGCGCGAGTCGAAACAAAACCGCCTTCGAATAAGCATACTTAAAAGAAGAACAAGAAAAAAAAATCGAACAAAGCGAACACCCAGCGGTGAGTGTAATATGTAGACTAGTTTTTAATCGCACTAACTACAAGCAATATCAGATATTATGCAAGTTAAGATAGAAATTCGCTCGAATGTATCATAAAAATGCGTTGGTAGTCAATTTACATAATTTACATAATCATAACGGAAGTTTATTATTTATCAATTAATTATCTAAACGCTATTAATCATTTTATATTCAGTCATTGTCCTGTACCGATAAACTTATTGTAGTAAAATTAATTCTTATTTCTAAATTTTGTTTTTATTGATTTTGTGATAACCGCGTTAAAAATTGTTTGTAAATTAATACCGCAATAACATGTTTAAAATGCTAAATAATTTCATATTGTTTCCAATTAATTACATTGATTAATAGCAAACATAATGCCAAATGAATAATAGAATTATTTCACATAATTACTCGCCTGTACGAAAATAATTTGATTCATTTCGTTCGCACCAAATAAAAATGTTTACGTACAAATATCTTGGCACTTTATCTAGTAAATTAGACTCGGAAGTATACACACAGATATTATTTCTACATAATTTGTTCGGTTCGGTTTCGGTTCCGTTCGTTAGTCTGCACTTCGCATAGACAACTCGCCAGCTACCACAACGAATTAAATCATTAGAAATATAAAACAAAGGCATATTTGATTTAATTCCTAATTCATAGTGTTGTTTTGTGCGCATTGCGTTGGCATGTATGTTAAATGAGTCAAGAAACTTTTTGATTAAACGAACGCTCAAATATGTTTAAGTTATAAGTGACTTTTAACGCCTTTTGCTCATGTTAAATTTCAGTTGTGATTGTTTTTAATGCGCGCGTTTAGGTTAATTAAATATAATGCATGGAAATTAATTAGTACGGAATGCCATCTTTTGTTTACATTTATTTATTTAGTTTGGTTCCGTCTGGATTGCGCCACGATATAAATTCGTGTGAATAGAATAACCATCTAGTTATTTTTATTATTCTCATAAGTCACCTGCGCATCTTCTCCCATAGCGAAAAGAATCAACAAGGCGTTTTATTAGTGAAACGTGAAGTGGAAAAGATCATGTTGACATTTTCCCAATCGCTCGACATTTAACTGTTTGGTAAATTTATAAAGATAGTTTTTGGTACTAAAGTTTGAATTTGAATAGCGGTGTTGCCGATTTAAAATTAGTTTAGAAGGTGTGAGAAAAAAAGAAGCACAAAACGGTTTCTTCACCTAAACGTAGTTATATTTTCTTAAACTAGACTAAAGATCGAAGCACCGGTTTTTAATATAAATGGTCAATTATGTGGAAGTCAAAACTGATCATTAATCATCGGCAGGTCACTTCAGCTCTCCAAAATGAAACTCTCCTGAATGAAACGAGAGGCTAAGTCCAACATGCCTCTCAACTAAAGTAATTAATTACTTTTTAAATATTTAACCACAATTTCAAATTTCCTCAAACAAAAAATGTGATCTTTTCGAAACTGATTCAGATTTGCGTAACATAAATCGATGTTCAATATTTCCACACCGTTGTTATTTTCGTTTGGTTGAAAATGACAAAATGACAAAAGCAAAACGAATAAAAGAAAACACAGAGAAGCACAAACACGAAAATTAATTAAATCTCACCAATGGAAAACGAGAAACGCGCTGGGCGCACATTGTGAATGCTCGTGCCGTCGATGTTGGTAGTCGAACAATGAGCGATCTGTGACAATACATGATGGATCTGGAGATGAGATCTAATAATAATTCTCGTAGCAGGCGCATTCCGCGCGCTCCAGCCGAATGGATTCGATACTGGCGCAGGATCGGCGTGTAAACGAAACCGGAGGACGAAGGGGGAAACACGCACACACATCTAGACAAGCAGGCGATACGACCAGCAGATCCCAGATAACCGGCCGTTCGACGTTCAACAATGAACTCATTTATTTATAAGCGGGTTACACTGCGCTCCTGTCGCAACTTAACTAATTATACACCGAAGCAGATATGATTTTTCAATATGTATCACTTTTTTTCTCTGCACTGAGTTTTGTAATAGTACCATTTCTCATCTATACCACAAGATAACACTTGAAAATGCTTCCTGGAAATGATTCCCAAGTCAATTGAATTAAATGGGAGTAACTCACAGCTCACTGAATGATTATCTCATTACTTCGAAATATGAAGGAATGGCGTGGATGGCACGAAGGATGCCATGCTCACAATATGATGTGTTTCGGGTCGCACGGTTGCTCTGACATGGACAATCGGTTGCACCCATCAATTACGGTTTGTATATCATTGGTTATTGGGAGCGCGTTGGGTGCATCGAGCGCCAGCTATCCATGGCAAAGGAAGAGAAGAAAATATGTTCATCAGTCAATCCGCGAAAGCTGCGTATGCAGCGGGTGACCGCGGACCAGAAAGAGTTATTTATCTGGATTGCATATTTATACATCGTCCGGGATGATTTCTGATTTCATTTTGGGACAACTTCAGTATCTCATTTCACATTTACACGGAGTGTTTTAAACGTAAAATTTAACTAAATTTGTGAATAATATTAAACAAATACGTAATTATCATAAATACAATTTTTGTTTTAATTTAAAATTTTACTTTTTTTAAAGATGTTCTATATGAGTGAATTTTTACACTGTGTATTTTTTATTTATCAATTTATGGGAGCATTTTGTATGCAAGAGATATCTCCATGCTTGTATGGACGACGCGTTATTATCTCTTAACTTGTCGTGCATTTATCTTGTTACAGATTATTTCATTGCAAAGCAATGATTTATAATGGCAAGTATAACCAATGGCCGTCCTATCGTGGACCAACACGCGAGAGGATAAAACGAAAGACAAAGAGTAACAAATTTTGATATTTGTGGACTCACCGTTTCGTCGCAGTCCGCATGGCATCCATCAAGTTTCGATGCGTATCAATGAAACAGCGTTTCGGCCACATTGCTATAAACAACCATGCGTCAAATGACCGCGGTGATAAAAATGAATTCGTACATGCAGTGCCACCTTTGAATTGAAAATCAAACTCAATCGCAATATTTACAACAATTTATTTATATTAAAAAAAATCTCTGTGGGTAGATATTGTAATAAAATTAAATAAATTTATAATCAACCGTAAAATAAAGTTTCACAAACTAGGAAACTAGGTGCACAATAAATATATTCATAGATTATATTGTTGGAACACGAATTGAAGCGCAATCGCAGGTCTAATGTGTTGTTTTGGCCGGGGGGCAGGCGCAATGAACATTGTTGCGTTTTAACGTACGAGTATAAAACTCAAGCAGGCATAATGAAGTGTATATTGCCGTCTTTAGTTGCACGCGCGTTTCGCTGCGATTGCGCGCCGATGGGACGAGCAAGAGAGCCCCCTCATTACACGGTGGGCCGACCACCTCACGATCCACGTAATGTGTGTACACATACCAGCCGATAATCACTTTTATTATAAAGCATCTCTTAAGTAATGTACATCTTGTTTTACCTTCGCACTTTTTATTGCCATCTTTTTAATAATAGACATAGCGCTCCTATCGCATCTCGAAGAATGAAGCATGAAGTCGTATCAGAAATAAAATGCGTTTGGGTTGGATGCGCATGATCCTTGTTAGCGAAACAATTCAAATAAATTGATATCATTTTGGCATAGGTTACGATGAGAACTGAAATGGCTGAGATGCCAAATGGAATTTTAGGTGTGTGAATGTGAATGCAGCTTGTTATCGCAATGAAGTGCTAATTGTTTGCTATTCAATGCATAGCTAATGTTTAAAATTCATTAAACCGCATGAAATATGAGGTTTTCTACTTGTATTGTCTTTGGATCTCGACGCGGCGTGTCGGACGAACCACTCCTAGGTCCGGCGTACCTTTAAATTGATTTTAAAAATGATTAATGATGGCCTATCGATCCATCCATCAAACTCTTAAGTGGCAGCATTCACCGTATCATATCGTATTAGAACGTGGCGCTGTGGTGACTCGTGCGCCTCGTTCGATAACAAACCGTGAATAAATACTACCGCGCACAAAAATGCTAAACTACCAAAATATTTCTGATATAAATTACAATAAAATGCATTCTCCGCGAGGAATAAAACCCCATAAACGCTTGCTTGGAAGATATTAAAATTTTAATGGTATATAATATTTGTTGCGCATGCATGGAAATTATTTTACGATCTCTGTTAATATCAACGTGTTTTATATTTCAGCAGCATCAGTACTCATGCCATTGCGCCACTCTTTTTCGTTGTCGCTCGAAAATTTTAATGTCGGGCGGTAAATAATTTTATATCACATGCAAAGTGTGAGGAAGAAGAAGAAGGAGCCCTACTCCGACATGTTGCTCTCCGCGGATCCGTTCGTTCCGCCCGATTTGACGAGTCGTTTATGGCTGGTCGGCGAATGCGTGCGCGCCGCCGAGCCGAGAACAAGAACTACCGTGGCGGATCGCGGCACGGGGTCGCGTTCATTAGTTTTACATGCGTGGAAAAGATCCCGCCGATCATCACCGCTCGCATTATCGTTTCGCCGCACACGCGAAGATGAAAAAAACGAAACGTCGCCCATCATCTCACCTGTGAGCGCAACTACCACCTAGGTGCTCTGCAGATTGATTTCGTCTCTCCTAATGACCGACCATTAACCCACTAAATTACGAACGCGCGCGTAGTATTCAATGAAGTGCGGACTCAATGGAGCCCGACTATTAAATGTTTCCAAAGGAAACGATGAGGCATGATGCAAGCATCACAACAAGACTGTGAAGGATCACTTGTATGAAATGATCTACTTACAAAAAGTCGATTGGAAACCAGCTGATGATATTCAAACATTATGATTATCCTAACTAGATTTATAAATGCAAATGTGAGTTTGTAATACCTTTCCGGGAAAACCACTGAAACAATTTTGATAAATTTTGGTATAAAGCTATATTTGACCTATGAAATAGCAATAGGCTAAAATAACTTATAAATTAATTTTAATATTGATAGAATTTTTAGTCTATTTGCACTGACTTTATTGATGAATCAACAATTGTTTCGCCGATGAGAGCATCGTTTTATGGTAAAAATATAACTTGCAGGGTGAAAAATAGGGTATGAAAGTTAGAATTGGAATTCAATCAAAATTATAGCTTTTTAATTCCAATTCAGATGGTGCTAAGCCCCTGGCCCCAATAAACATATATTAATTAGAATTAATTATAACATTGTACTACTTTGCAAATTTTTTTCTATATCATCTTGTCGAATTACGTAACAAGGAAAGAAAAATGAAGTCTCGTCAGCTTTCTTAACAACGCCAACAACTAAAATGAAGCGGCAATTGATTTTGAAACTAATACCGTATTTTAAACGTGACAGCTTAGGATTATAAATGATATTCGTTGCCTATTATAACAACGGCTTTTTTATATTCCTTCCTAAGATGCTGACTCTTTACCATGTACAAAACTACAACATGCGAGCATTTATTACAACTACTTTCCTTCATTGGATTCAACCAGGAACCGAATTAACAAACATTGAATACCTACATATCCCTTTCCAAGAGAAGAACCGATCTGTCGTGGCAACACTTTTCTTTCTCACATGTCTTCCGTGAAGCATTCGAAATAAGCACTAATCAGCTATTAAATACCGATTTAACATAAATTAAGAGTAATCAAAGCTCGTCTCTCGTTCTTTGGCCCATAATGTCTATTGTATATTCACGATGCGCTCCGGCTTAGAGTCATGTAAATCGCCGGAGTCAATTTGTGTCCATCACGAGGCGGCCTCCCAAAATAAAGTAAGAAAAATATCTCGTTACGTAAAGTGTTTATATGGCCTACCGGATTTTTAAATGTAAGCACCGCTGTATGGGATGTAAATTGTACAAAGCGTTTTGGTAGAACAAGCGTCAATCACATTAATCTTATTACATCATTTAGGAATTGAAAAGTTTGGGTTAATGTTGAATATGAAATATTTATAAGAAGATGAGTGGATGGAAAATGATATCAAATAAATTATGTTTCAATTAATATCTTAACATCTTTGAAATCTACAGGTTTAGGGTTTATTTTGACAAACACCAATAATACGTTGAAACAAACTTTCTTCTTTCTAATTAAAGTTTGATAAGAAGATAAAAATTATAAGCCCAAACATGCAAAAAATGCAATTTTATCCAGTTTCCCTGAAATATTTTTTAAAAAATGTGATAAATTGTAATTTTTTATATATTTTAGGAAAGTGACTATGTGTTTTTACCCAAAAACATTAATTGCAATGTGGAATAAAATCAAAATACTTATTTAAATTTCATTATTTCTTGAATGCAAATATTTTGATTAGAATGAAAGCCTACTGATAATGTATCCACTACTCGTCCTTTCTGTGAATACCCTCAGATCATATCCTACACAATAAGAAATATAAAACAAAAGAGATCAAATTGTTAGGCGCCAAAGAAGCGCATGGCATCAACACCGCGCGAGAACAAACTATACGCGTGATGCAAAGAAGTGAAGAAGGCAAGAGTGATGCCCGTCGATGCCCATCTTCCGAAGAAATAACCACGCGAGTCAACGGACTGGAAAAAAATCCGTACCATCCGCGCCGATAATAAGCTATAATATTCGGCATCTCTATATTAAATTCCATATTCGATGGATGCCCGCGCGTACGCCGTGAGTGCTCTGCTCGGCCGAACGCTGAGCGCCGAGCTCGTCGTTAATAAAGTACCAATCGACGGGGCAGCCGGCCAACGAAATCCACAACGTTGTCGATACATTGTCGACCCTATTAATTTCCAGTTGGTTAACTGGCCTGGTTATTGGTGCGCCAAACACTATACTTAGCACAATCGTGACATGATATCTCCCGCAACCATAATTATATACATGAACGGGACCGCATTGACCGGTGCCGGTGTTATATCGACGACGACGGCGACGCTGCGCTTTCGTTCTTTCGCGTTGCGCCTAGGTGCGCACAGCATGCCGCGGAAACTTGTACATACCTACATACCTTTCGATTATGACCGGTATGATGCCGGCGAACGCTCTTGACAATCACGAGTGTATTGTCAGTTTAATTCGTACACAAATTCAAAGTCATAGATATTTACCTAACACTAAACTTTCCCAAAACTTTTAAATTTTGTTTTAGTACTGGTAACATACTGTATTTACAATTATTACATACGCAAAACATGTTATTAAAAAATTCATTACACTTTATTGGTAATGTGGTTAGGCAGCAATAAAAAATTATTTGCAATTATTTTGTTTGCACGACTATGCCGCAGAATATAAACGACGAGGTGGAAAGGGTCATGATTAAGGTTGCACATTATGTACCCCAGCGACAATGCACTGGAATGAGCGATAAGAAAAAAATTAACAACGCCCGGCGTATACCGCACGATTAATTGCTTTCCGTAGGTCATTACGAAATTAATTATAATGTACGTGAGCGGCAATATGCTCACCATGTAATAATATTGCACCGATGCGAAATTATTATAATAATCGTACCTGTTAAACGGCGGTTTGTGGCTCTAAACGTTCCATGTTCTCCATTCTGGGTGCACTCACTTGCGAATCTTTAAATTACAATCAAATAATGAGGTGAATCGAATTTAAGAGCTCTGGAACCAATTCGCAACTTTTTTCTTGAACTGCAAAAATGAGCAAAAATATTCAACCGATGCTGCTGCCCGAGTTAAATTTGCAGAAAGCAGGAAGCCGTGTTATCAGCATCATGTGCTTGAGTTTTTATAATCTCGAAATTAAGCAAAACTGAATATGTAATCGATACATGTACAATAAGAAACGAAGTAAAACATTATACGTATTAAACAAACGAATATTTGTTTCATGATAGATATTAAAAGAGAGTCCAAAAATTGCGTTACACGAACCATGCTTTCTTAGTTCTGCCAGTAAGTTTTTAGTATGAAATTGTAAACAACATCGTGGCAAAAGATGTTACCTAGTTATTTGATTGTGCGATTGATAACAGGTTAAGAAAAGATTGAACTTACCTTAAGATAATTTTCCTTATCTTCAGTTCACATATTTCACACTGCGTTCTCAACTCAACTTTTAACTAAATCCGGGGTAATTCAAATAGTACAGGTATAGCCATCTAGCGGACAGTCACTAAACTTGTGGCGGAAAAAGGTTTGACACGTTTGACCGTTACAAAAGATTGATTTCAACGTAACGTTCTTTCAACTCACGTTCATTCGTATATTTTCAAGAATTTGCATGAGGTTTTGCAGTCCTCGTGCAAATTAAATAATATTTCAGACTTATACTCAGTTTACTGAACACTCTACACGCAATAATGTTTTCTACGCCGTCCGCTCGCATTAATAACCAAGAGAGTAAGTTGCATTAGGTGAGTAAAAATTCCTTACTTTTTAACTTAATTTTTCTTATCACAGATGCTGATTCAGTTATGAGAAAACCGCAATTCATGAGCGCTAGAAAAGCGTTTCAGGACCGCGGTGTGAACAACAAAGCTAATCAGTTTCTGAGGAATACCCCAATTAATAAACCCAACCTGAAACCTCTCTGCATCATAAAAACACCTGATGTTAAGCTTCAAGAGAATCAGGATGCTCCCAGTTGGATGACATCTATGTCTTTTAAACCTCCAAGAAATGGTAATCTTAATTTTCTTCTTACATTAACTGTTTGGTAACTTTCTGTTTGCTAATTTATTCCAACAGAAATGGACATGATTCAATTTAGCTCTTCAATGTTCAAAGCAAATATGTACAGCAGACCACCTACACCACCTCCAAGCCCTCTCAAAGACTTTGAATTGGACTTTGAGTTGATGAGATTGCCACCTACAATGTTAAATTTTGATAACATTGCATTTCCCAACATAGAACCTTCAGCTGATTTGATGTTGGATTCTGATCTTGATCTCCTCTTGGAGAAACCACACACTAATTTTGATTATTAGTTGAAACACTGCAAGTAGTTTCAAGTTACTTGACTTTCACAATGTTTGTGATTTAATTATTATTATTATTTGTACCTTTTTGTAATGCTATGTAATTAAAATGAGATGACTGTAATATAAAAGGGTTTTCAACTCTTAATATATTTTTACTAAATAGGAAGCTTATTTTTCTTAAATAAAGGCATTTGATATAATGCCTGAAGTACAACTTATTTCTAAGGATAGAGGATGTTTTGTTCAAGACAGTGAATAATTTGCCATTGATTTATAATTATTTGTAATTGTGATAAAAGTATTCCATTTGTTGTATTGTGCATATTATATCCTTTGAAAATATTCTACAGGTCACGAAATAAAAGCGAATTTTGGCTAAAGTTGGCGTTAAGATGTCAACATCAGTTGTGAAAGTCCTGTTCTAAAAGTTCACCTAGTATTACGCAAACAAAGCCGTTTCAAGATTTAACTACTCACAATAGACCACAAAAGGAACATTCAAGTTTAAAAAATGGCAACAATCAATAACAATAACGGAAGACGGAATCAACCGAGATCAAAATTTGGCATACAATCTGACTAGTTCAAGTAATTGTTCATCTACTCATTTAAATATTGTTCTGTTATCAATTAATCGCACTCGTACTATCTACAAATCTTAATTGATGTCGCGCCTGCACGCAACAAACATTTTTTCATCGATAAATTCTACGCCTTATTTACGTTTTCTAAAACCATGGAACAAAGATGAAGGCAAAACTTCGTGGAAAACTCTTTTAGGAAACCAGCCGACGACGCTTTATGAAAGCCGCCGTTCTGCACCAACTCGTCGCCGAGATTGTTATTAAAATTCTTACAAAACAACAGGATCGACAACGGATAGAAGTACTTATCCATGTTCTTCAACAGCACCATTTCCAAAATGGCGACAGGCAAGTTGTTATTCAGCCAAAATTCAATCGACTTCAGCAGAATATTCTGCATCAAAATATGATTTTCTGAATTGTACGTCTTCTTGATGTAGTATTCGATAATAAACGCCGCCATTTTGATCACTTCTTTGGTCTTTAAATCTTTGACCAATAGATCGATGGCATAATCGATATCTCCACCTTTATCACAATTAACATATGGCTTATCAACAAGCTTCGAGACGCTGGAAATCGTCGGCGTGTTATCATTCTTCACCGACTGCACATACTGCGTCATGGACTGTTTGATGTCGCCCATGTCATTAACTTCACACGGACTCTCACAACCGCCTTGATGATCCAAATCATCCCATTGACGGATGCTATCCAGTGAAGAACTGGTGCTTAATATATGTGCCGGGGAATTCAACGCGTTGAATTCAAATTTAATTCCGTTAAAATCAATTTTCTCGCTTTTCGGACACAATTCACCTAATGCGTTAATATCATACTCTTCTGCTTTCGGGTGAAAGTCTAAATCAAGCGTAAACGGTTCAATATAATTCTTGAATGCTTTCAATTGATATATCAATGAATCACCGTAATGCCCATCCAAAATGGCTACCTTACTAGCGGCCTGCGGATTATTCAACTGTAAACATTTACCGAGAATAAGCTCGCTATCGTAGAAACCGAAATATTGTTCCAGAACGTAATGCAAAGTTTTTTGGCCGATTTTCAACTGTGGAACTTCTTCGACAAAACTGGGATCAAAGTTGATACGAGTCAGCGACCTGCGCTTTGCACTCGGGGCCTTGTTTTCAATGCTAAACACGCTGTTTTGGCATCGATTACGCGCGACTGAAAGTCGTGGATCTGCAATATTGTAATTTATCGCCATGGTTGGCAGACCGGGGACTTCGATTGGATAACCTTCGGCGTTCCCGGAAACTGTGCTTGGGATTTTGACGCAGCGCTTGGTGTTTCTGAATATTAATACTTTCCCATCAGGTTGTTTTTGTTCCTCGTAGGGTTTACCAAGTATTGTCTGCAAAAATAATGACCAAGAAGGTGTAAATAAGTTATATTCAAGTGTAGCATATATATTTTATCAAGAATTTAATTTTTAATCCTACCTGAGCCATATTGTTGCTTCCCCAAGCCAAAACCTTTCCACTGTTTTCCAAGGCCATAATATAGTCCGGACCACAGGAAACATGCGTGAATTTTTGACCCAACGCACCCGGAAAATCATGTTCTCTGACGCGTGCCTCCCCTAAATCACCTTCTCTGCCTCTACCCCACATCAGTTTACCATTGTGCAGGATTGCACAGTGCCGATAACCAGCAGCCACATCTTCAATCGCTTTTGGTTTCTTGCCAGAGTAAATGTGATGTGACTGCTTCCAGGGTTCATTTAGTTTACACCCAAATCCGTTCATCTTCTGACTGAATTTTGTTTGTGCGATGCGCACCTCTTGAGGATTTGCTCCCCAAATAAAAACCTCTTGATCTACTCTTATAGCAATCTAAAGAAAGTACAAAAATATTAATTATCACATACTATTTGCATGTCTTAAAACTTACATTATGAAAATACGCAGTTGAAATTTTTTCAACCTGCGTATAAATCTCCGGCATCAAGAGAATCCACACAGGGGTCGTAGCCTTGGTCGGATCAACATTAACGCTGCCAAGTTGTCCAAAGCAATTCGATCCAAACCCGTAGATCTTCCCATCGATGCCCAATATAATACTGTGTGCGTGACCCGCGGAGATTTGCAGTACGTCCAGCTCAAAATTCAACTTCACCGGCTCGCATTGATTATCACAGTTGCCGTGCCCGAGCTGGCCGTGGATGCCCCATCCCCAGGAATACACATCCCCCGCGGCAGTCAACGCCAAGCTATGGTATTGACCACAGCAGATGTCTACAATGTGCTTGTCGCTTAAAGCGGCTATTACCTGCGGATACGGCGTTTCCTGAACAATAGCACCGAGTCCTAGCTGACCGTAACAATTCGAACCCCATGCGTAAACGCCATAATCCGTCAGTGCTAAAGTGTGCTTTCTCCCACAACTCACACTCAACGCTTTCAGTTTTAGATCCTGTAAAGTTTGCACAATCTTCGGAGCGCTGCTTTGTGTGAGAAGTGGACCTATTCCCAAACAACCGGAAGTTGCAATGCCCATCGTATAAACATTATTGTTGCGGATGATAGCGGCATGTTCATAACCACAACTCATAGGTTGCAAAGGTGGAAACTTGTGTAAATTTGTGCCGTCAGTATTAGGTGCGGTGTAGTTCAATTTTTCAAGCAGGTTTATGTTATAACTATACAAAATACAACTCAATTATTATCATTTTCAAAAATAAACTCTAAAAATACTCACGTTGAATCGCCAGTCTTCTCGATTAAATGTAGCACAACCATTATAAAAGTTTCTATAAAATCCTTAACAACTATATTGCACGTGCTGATGTCGTAATCGATCGAGTCCAGCGTCGATTCAATGTCGCTTTGTTGATGTCTATTCTGCTGAAACATCTTAGCCACAATGGGAAGCGCCACCGGCTGGCTGGGATTCAACTGCTCAAAGAAACGTTTCAAAATCGGTACGCTAAATTCATCCACATGATTCCGAATATAAGTCAGTATCGGTACCGAACATGCCGGGTAAATTAATAGGCTCTGTGTCAGTGATGGTTCGCTCAAAGCGTAGTGAAACTCCCCGACTGTTTGTCGTACCGAATGTGACGAAAGTATTACTTGGCTAAGCGCAGTTACAACTTCCGGTTGCAAACCACGACATTTCGCCAGTAATGTCACCACGTTCCAATGTCCAGCTTGACATGCAACGTTCACAGCTAATACTTGATCGTAATATTCTTCATAACACAAGAAATTCCTGCACACGAATTGAAAAAACAATAAAAATACAGCAAAAATCTTAAAAATTTGACACTTACATAAAATCTTTGGTAAATTGCATTCGTACTTGGCCGTTATTACGCAGTACCATTTCAGTATGCGCCATAACACCCAAATTACCGATATGAATCTTCGTTGCCATCGACATGTCGACTTTGCTCGAGCTGAGACATAGATTGATGTACTTTAACAGAGCCTTGCAATCAGCAGACACAGCTAATTTCAGCACTCGTTTAAGTAGGTGCACCTTTGCCTGCTTATATAAAACTAATCCCTGGTGGTACTGATCCTTGGCGATCAGAAGATCGCCGCATATCTCCAGCAGCTGATGTAAATTCAATCCGCATACTAACGCTACGCGCTCGGCTTTGATAAGATTCCAGTCCTCGTTGATTAGCGTGATGAATTTTTTAACCGGCGATGTGCTGGAAGCAAGCGTTCAGATCAATAACCCATGAATATGAAGATAATAGTCATGGTACTTTTAACTTGGCGTTGCAGGTAACTGAATAATGCAAATCAACCGCCACGAAAATTATACCGGTGATGATCTTAATTATTTAGAAATTGCAGTGCTTCAATTTCAAACCTATAATCATTATATGCGAAGTTAAAATAAAAATTCGACTTTTACTTCGTGAAACACGCAGTAACTAATTTTAAATAATGTAAGAACAGTCCAAATCGATTAATATTTAGTAATGGCTTACCTTAATGTAATCTTGTAGATGGAAACGTTGGTGATTACAACGCAGGTATCGATCCTCACTTTCGGAATGTTAACGTCGTCAATACTGATCGGCAGCGCGTAGGTTTTATCCTTCCGGTCCTGCTTATTCTTGATGATTGTGGTGTCGGTGACTTTGAAGATGTTGAGTATTCTTTCTTTGTCGCGATCAAATGTAAACTGTCCAATGAGTGCGTCTGGATTAAATTCGGTGTCACCTTCGAGTCCGCATTCAGAGAGCTGTGAACTGATGATGGTGATACTCGTATAGGTATCATCAATGACAAAAATCAATCGGTCCGTTAGCAAGATGTAATCGGACTTGGCGGGTAATTTGTGCGTGTAGAGAGGTGCTGTGTCCACGTCAACTGCGTGAACCTGTAATAATTTAATTTTAATTTTCTAGCTTTTATATTTACGAGTTAAAATTTACGGTAAGTAGACTTGAGGGCCGATAGAATGCGCAGAAGAGATAGCGGTTACGTGCATGCTGTGCAGAGAAGTAAGTATCACATAGATGCGGAAGCAGTTCCGGTACGGAGTTCACCGATTGTACCGACTCGGTGTGAGAGCTCTCGCTGTTCGTGTCACTGGCCTGACTGTTTCGGCGTGAGTGCCTGCCCTCGCCGAATTTCAGCCGTAGTGAAGCTAGTTTTTCTACACCCATTTGTTTCAGGTTGTAGAGACGCGATTTGGACGCCTCTTCAGATGTAGTTGAGTCTGGCGGCCATAAGTATCCGCTCACACGATGTTCAAGTACAAGACGCCATTGTTGCCCGTTTTCACTATTTATCTGTCAAGAATTACCATATAACAAGAATCGTTTATTTGATTCTACTTTATAGTTCCATGAAAAACTTACAAGTAAAAAAGTTGTATCAGGATTATGACAGAGGTTCAACTGAACCACAGCTTCATTAATACTGCACACACCAAGACACCTGCCATCTGTAAGACTGACTAAACCAATGGAGCCATTCTCATAGCCAACCAAAGCATTTTGATTGCAATCCAGGGTTTGCCACCACACCACACAAAGAGCTTTTGCATCTGGCAGGTTTGGATGTCTGGGAAAATGTGTGACATCATTCACTGACCATTTGCAATCAACCTTTTGTTTCTTATCAACTAAACTTAATGCAGGAATTATGTACAAGGAACCATCAAGTGCTAAAAATATATTTACACATATTAAACTTTTAAAAACTCTTTAATTTTGAATTACTTACTAACAACTAACAACCATGTGCCTGTTGTATCAAAACAGAGTGCCTGAATAGTTTTGGCCATTTCTTGAAGCCATGGTATATGCTTGAGTACAGCTGGAAGATCCCCAAAGGTGTAATGCAAGACAATATCTCCATTTCTAAAAGCAAATGTCTCACTTGTAATTGATGATCTCATTCATAGTTTCAAATAGTTTTAGTCATTTTGAGATAGGAGTGGTATTTAGGGCTTACTCAGTGATGAGGGCAATCAGTTGTTTCACCCCATTCTCAACCCTAGCGCAAAAACGCACGTCCACATTCGCTATGAGACACTTCAAGTTGAAGATGTCCTGCAGCGAAGGGAGAGACATGTTGAGCGCGGGTGGATTGTCTCACATTGCATTAGTTTAGTGCAGTTTTCACAAACAATTAGTGTTATTGTTTTAGGTGCATCTTGTTTCACTGAGTACACTCGGAATCACCGCAGTAACTAATACAGCTGACAAAATGTCAAAGGGTCTTTAAGAAATTCGCAACATGCGCGACATCTTGCATGGGATAGTTTAACATCTTGTGACGATGAGATCAGTCAACGCTTGTTGAAGATGTCATAATATAACAACAATTTAAAATTCAACAAATACTTTAACAAATAGAAACTAGAACATGGCACAATTACAAATGGTAAGATATTACTTTATATATACTATTGTATATATTTAGTTTGGTGTAAGACACATATTAAACTTGTTTTGCAAGTTGATGAACCTCAATTCTAGTCGAATGTTGTTAGATGGTTGCCATTAGCAACCAGCGCAAAGTATAAATAATATCAAGCAGGTGCAAATTATCTACTTGATTACTTGAAGGTTTACTTGACAGAATTCATAGTTCAAAACCTACACTACGCCATCATACGTTCACGGACCAAAACTTACATTTATAAAAATTATTTATTCCGTTATTTCATTGATTAAAGTTTTACTTGGTTTTACGGCGCTCACTGCCTCCGATATTCTGTATAGTCATGTCCAACTGAAGATAAACATTTATTTTACATATTGACAATGTCTCTACGCCCTAGTATGTTTCTTATTAAGCAATTGTAAGTATTATTTCAATTATTGTAAAATATACCGGAACATAACCTGAATGTTTTCCAACGGGCACTCTAGCAATACGCTTTAATAATGTATATTTTCAGCTCCGTATGGATTTGAATTTTGACATGAGTTTATTAACAATCTCTACAAAAAGGCGACGCCAGTCCGGCCTCCTCGGATGTGTGCCTCCTCCAGGAAATGAAGACCCTGCTGAAGATGATGTTGATTCCTCTTTAAATTTAAATCATACACAACCCTCATGCTCTACAAGCTTTGTTGAACAAACTGTGCCAGCAACATCAGAATATTCAGAACCATCCCCCTCACAATCACCCACATTTTCACCTGAAATGGGCAAGACTGATTCAAACCTACCGGTGCGGCGATCTTCAAGAAGAAAATCTGTGATAAACATTGAATCATTGTCATTGCCATGTCCAACTTCACCAAATATACAAGAAGCTGATGTGGAACCAGACTTGAAGAGATTAAAGAAAATATATCTTGATAAACGCGTGCGAAAGCGAGTGCCATCCTTAGAGACGATTTTTGAAACGCCGTCCGATGATAAAATTATGAGTAGCAGGAAATTTAAGCGTTTAATTAGTTTCCAAGAACTACAGAAAAACAAGGTGCGCAAGCATCCGATGAAAGCAAAGCAAACCGTCGCGAATTACAACAAGCTAAAACGAAAGAACAAAGTATCTATGGACGCGTTAATGCAGAAATTGAACAGTTTGGAGAATGATTCTTAAATTTTCAGAGGCAAAGACTGACGTTTTTAAATAATCTATCATATATGCCTTGTTTTACAAGACTTATACAATGCTCACTATGTTGGCAAAAATCGACCGTTTTAATTTCCATTTTTACGTCTAACGAAGTTTTAAAAGGATAATGTATATTAGTGATGGTTTTTGCAGCTGCATACAAGATTGAGCCTTTTACCAAATAACAATTAAAGCTGTTTTTACGCTTTTCTTTAAATAACAACAAAATGTTTAATAATGATCAACCCGAAGATTATTCAATTATTCACAAAGAACAAAAACGAAATAAAAAGAAAATACAAACATAGTGCATTGATGCAGGATGTTAAACCAAATGAAACGCATATTGCGACATGATCTTCTGTTGTTAGTACTAATAAATAGATATTTTAAACAAACGTTCGACTCCTCAGTGATGACTTGTAACATCAGATACAAAAATGACTTGCACTTGTGATATCTTACTGAGTTTACTGTTAAAATCGTTTAATTTGTAAATTGTTTACTTATTACTTGGTACAGGATGGTGCGAAGGGAGCGGAGCACTACAGGTACATGAGGCCACTGGAGGTGGCGTACGCCATCAAAGTACTCGCCGCCTGTTGCGTCTCTAAGAGTATTCGCGTTTCGTTCATCCACTGCCTGGCGATGGTCCGAGGCGCACCTTTCAGGAGGTTCATATATTTCAAAGCCTGAGCGAAATCACCACGATCCAACCAATATCTGTCACGAAAATTATTACAATATATAAAGTTGTAATTAAAAAAATTCAAATAGTTTACCTGGCACGCTGAAGAACATCGTTGTTGGTGAGTTTTGTAAAGTCTACCTTATCGTCGTTCATTTCTGCGACGGGAATCGGATTAGTGGCATTCATCAGGAGCAAAGATTGCAGATACGAAAGGAAGTAGAGGTGTAGACGCCCGCCAGTCTCCGGCAGTAGAGCGACGTTGCGTGCTACTTTTTCAACTGCCAAGAAACGCTCACGGAGCACATCTTCAGGGAATACTCCGCGAGATAATGCCTCTTCTGGTATGGCATCGATTACAGCGTTGACTAATTCATCTGTTTCATCTATAGATAAACAAAGAACGAAATTATTTCTTTGAGGAATGTGTCATTCATTTGTAATAATTTACTTGACGCTTTTTTGACGGCAGTTATTTCATCCTTAAGTGGTCGAAGTTGTTCTTCGGCTGGTTTTCCAACTGCGCTGGTTTTGACAGCTTTGATGAGCGTTTGACACGCACTCCATAAGATTTGCGCTTTCTTTGCCGTCTTATCCGCATCGCTTCTTGCTATAATGAGGTAATAAATAAAATCACTTGTTTATTTGTAGTGCTGCCAATTATTGCTATCATAAAATGTAAAAATCAAGTGAAAGCAGATGAAACAAAAAGTGAATTCATGCAATCATGCGCAAATCTAGATCATAAATACCTGAATTCTCACCTGCGTCATGAAGCAGCATGAAACAAATGAATATTAATCACAATCACACTCGAAAAACAACACAGACACAAGTTCAAACTGATTTTTGTTAGCAAATGATTATTTTCTATGTGTTTTTAACTCTTTTTTTACCTTTCAAAGCTTCTTCCATACCACGCAACCTTCCCACCATGGCAGACACTTGCATCTTGTATTTGGTCCTCTCCAGTTGTAACTCCTCGTCGAATTTTCGATTCAACAGACGCTCCATTTCCTGTTCGCGCGTTCTAATCGCGTCGTCCAAGTGATCAGTGAATGCTTCCGATTGCAATTTTAATTTATTTCTTAATTCGCTTTCTGATTGTTGCCGTAATTGTAAACACTAACAAAACAAAGCGGACATTTCATTCACATGTAAAGAATATTAAATTAACGTGTTACCTTTCGATTATGTTGTAATTCTAAAGCACGTTTCTCCTTCTCCAATTGTTGACAAATCTGCTCCCTGGTAAGCGGTTCCACGTTACCAGTTCTTTTCGCTTCATCGATAGCATTTTGCAATCGCTTGTTACCCAGTGTATCTAATCGGTTGAGCTCCTTTTGGAAGAAAAGCACCTTGCTCATTGCATGCAGAACAAATAAATCAATATCGCTGCTCGAGATCGCGACTTCTTTCTCGTTGAAGTTGATGTTCGGGAATAATGCTTCTAATTCTTTACTAAAGTGTTTACGGGCTTGATCAACCTTCTCCCAATACTTCTCCGTCAATTTGGAATTTTGTAGTTCAACATCCATATCTTTGCGCGACCTGGCTAAATCCTCCTGAATGCGCTGCATGTTCGCCTTAGTGCGCTCGAACATCGCTTCCGGTACGTTTTTCTTGTCGACGCGTCCCAGCATCTCTTTCAGTTTGCTAATACTGCAAAGTGCTTCCTGACTGTGGAGCTCCGCCTCCTCGATTGCTTGATTTTTCTCGATAGTTTTCTCCTTGAGGCCATTCCAAACATCCGGATGAATATTCTCGACTGACTCCTCAACAATCACCTCGATATCGTAGTTGTAGTTTTTCAGCGCGTATAATGAGCGATTGAAAGCCTTCACAGCAATCATAGCATCTTCGCTCATCTTTGCTTCTAAATCGGCAATCATTTCTATCGGAGTTTTCTCGTTTTCACGGCGTTCAGAAAATGGCAGCGTTTCTAGTTTGGTATCGTCTTTTCCAGGAACTTTTTCGGAGACGCGGATTTCGGCGTATTCTATCGGTGGTTTCGTTTCTTCAGCTACTTTATCAAAGACAGGCGCTGGAGCTGAAGTCAAAAATGTTTTGATAGGGAATTTAATCAATTATTAAATTTACTTTACAAACCTTGATATTGAATAGGTTTCTCTGAGATGCTCTTTGACTTGACGAGGATCGGGCCAGCTTCTTGCTGCTTACGCTTCGCAGCGGTACTATCATCGCCCTCCATGAAGATAAGAGCGAGAAAGTCATCAAATCCGGGGACATAATCGTTAATTGTTTTACGGAAGTCGTCGTCATATTTGGCGTAGCCGATTGTGGCGCTCGCTGCGACGGCGAGTGCCCCAAATGTGTACAATGCCCCGGAACTGTTCTTTACTTCCTTCGGCGGACATAGATCCTCTTTGCCTGGTTTGCTCGCTTGATTACGTGTAAATGCTTTTTTCTCAACCTAAACATCAAACAAAAACATCATAATAAATTTCTAATGGAAGTACAATCGATACAATCATTAAAAAACAATTTAAATAATTATGGTATGAATTTTAATATTTTCATAAATTCATGAAATTTATAGTAGAATTTTGTGCGTTAAGTACGGTCCTGTGCATATTTTGTTAGGTTATGTCAAAAGAAAACGAATTTTGAATCTTTCCCTTAAGTCCCGTTGAAATACCTCGATTTTCCTCAAATTTTCGTTGCATATTATTAGCTACATGCGATCACTGGCTATTTTTAGCTTCTTGGGTGTTTATCGCGCGTGCAATTAGAGTTGTAATCGAAAAAGCAATGACATAACATCCCTGTCAATCGGTTTCAATGTTTCGTATCGAATACAACATACGCGAAGCTGGGAAAACTCACCCTGTAGGAATTTAGGAGTTGCGTTCGCGAAGGCAACTTCCTGACGATCCGGAACATCTTGCTGGGGCACTCGTCTCGTCTTCACGCCACGATCACCGACGGCTAAACACTTCGCCACGGTCAACAATCGCGCGACACTGACTCGCGCACTCGAATATTACGCTGGTTGTGGTGTGTCAAAATAGTAACCTCCAAATCGCACTTGCGCTGAGAATCTGACTTCATAAATTTAAACGACGAAAAATTAGCAGAAGAGATACATTAATTGACGGTGTGATTCACGGATGCGTTCGCTTTGATTCGTTGCGATGTTTCGACTCTTAGCACGCGGTGAGTAAAATTCCGTCAGTTTTTATTCTTGTATGCTCTGCTAGGGATGAATTGATGATACACGGTACAGGGATTTAGTGTCTCACGTGAAAACGTAGTTTTGAACTTTAATTAACACAATTTTGACTGATGTCGCTCGATTTGCTAATTATTTCATGAATAAATTTTATTTGTTTCTCAGGTAACAAATTACGTATAGTGATTTATGGTTATAAAGTTTTATGTTGGCAATAGACACGTGGGTTATTGTTTATTTCGGTCATACACATGATAACTTGCGTTTTTCTTTCTTTGTCTAACATGGTTATGTAACAGTTTGAACTGTAAAAAATAGCCTAGGCTATGAAGTGATGTTTTACTTATACCCATTTATTTCTTATTTTAGCACTTCAAAACCCATCTATAACTATTCAAAATGGACTCTCACTCAAGCCCGCAACGACAATCATCAATAGAATAGACATTAGTAAATTTTCCACTCTTCAAGTGGCAAATACAACCAGCCCCAAATTACTAGCACTTCCAAAAGTGCAGGAAATTAGTAATTCGATAACTCGCAACCTTGTAAAGTTCTCCTGGGGCAAAGGGAAGCGGAAGACTTGCTCTGCAGTATTGAAAAGGTTCTATCGCTTGAGTTGGGGCGGTTGGATCCATACAAAATGTGGACGCAATAAAAAAATATGGAAAAAACATGCGGCACGCAAACGTAGACTGCGTCAACACGTTTTATGCAATGCGTCCCAATCGCATCTCTTAGATAAGATGGTGAACAACTTTTGGAGAAAGCCGAAATATTGGGTAGACGATCCATACGAGCCTTATCACAGCCGAGAAGAGTTCGTGACCACTTACAAGAAACCCAGAGCATATATTCCGTTGAGATAAACGTGAAAATTGAGACAACCAAAAAAAATTAGCGAGTCTTGTTCATAATACTTAATAAATCATGTTTATAGATGTATTTTTGCTTTGTTTGAAGTGAAATAAGTAGTTTTTAATATTATTTAGATGTTTAAATTTACGTTATGATGTTGCGCATTTTACCAATTCCTTCAATTTCGCTCTCGAGAACGTCTCCAGGTTTCAAAAACTCCTGTGGATTTCGGTGCATACCTACTCCTGCAGGTGTTCCGGTTAAAATGACATCGCCAGGGTAAAGTGTCACAATTCTATAAGAAATAATATTTACATTCAATCTATTCGATTATTTTAAATTTTACTTACTGTGAAAGATAGGAAATCAAGAAATCAATCTTGAACACTAATTCAGATGTATTTCCGCATTGTTTTTGTACGCCATTGACAGCGCTGGTGATTTTTAGATTGTCTACATCAAGACAACCCTTTGTGATGACCGCAGGTCCAAGTGGACAAAAAGTGTCCATTGATTTACCCAGTAGGAATTGACCATTGTTACGCTTCTTTTGCCAGTCTCGTGCGCTGATATCCTGCGCTACCGTGTAGCCGAAAATGTAGTCTTGCGCTTTGTCACGGGTAATTGCCTTTCCCTCTTTGCCTATCACAACTGCCAATTCCACTTCCCAATCAACACTCTAGTTATGTACATAAAACAAGAAAATATGTAAAATGCGAAGTTTTAAAGCTGATAAAATTAAATATTACGTTTGTAATTGGTGGTATAACGACGTTGTCGAATGGCCCGACGATTGTACTGGAGAATTTACTGAAGAACATTGGTTCTTTAGGTTGTGGAATGTTTTGTTCTTCACAATGGCCGCTGTAGTTAAGACCTACGCATACGACTTTGTCAGGACGAGTTACGGGCGCAAGGAAAGTCACATCTTTGGGATCTACGCAACTATGGCCATTTGCTACGATTCTATAAAATAAAACAATGTATAAACATGAAAGAAGTTTGTTTTCATTTGTATTCATGACGTCAAATTTGGTCAAATTATGATTTATTTGCACAAGTTTTTTATACCTTGGTGCTTAAGTGGATATAAATTGAGGTAATATGATAATAATAGTCATAAGTAAATGTAAACATCCATTAGGTGATAATTATGTGTTGATTATTGCTGTTACTCGAGTTTCTATCAGCTGATAGAGATTGGAGTCTCGTGATATTTGTTTTGTAGTTATTAATATTTATATCATAACAAATGACCTTGACTAATATTTTTTAACAGTGACACCAAACTAATTAAATAACAATTAATATTTGCCACGAAAACACTCAATCGCCATTTTATTTTAATGCATATACACAAATATGCTTCTTTACCTTTTAGCTTTCTCAATAGCACTAGGTCCAGCCTTTAGAAACTTCACCAGCGAATTCGGTATAGTAGAATCCACCGCGCTGATGTCGAATATATCACCACCCGCGCTAAGCTGCGCCCCTAAATGTTGCGGCCCGCCATTTTTACCCTTAAATTGCACAAAACGCATGTTGCGGCCGTGAGACAAACTAAAACTGCGCGTCGCCTGAGCCTGCAACTGGGCGGCGAACTTCACCAGCGATACCGATGTGTTCATTTTATACTGCCACTTCACAAAAAGGTACAATACTCGACGATGTAAAAAATGCAAACACTCAAATACAATACACTCAGTTATATAAATCTAACTGTGTAATCCAACAAAACTTGTTTTACGTTAAGGTTGTCACTTGTGGTGGGGTTTGCTTTACAAACAATGTTCAGATATTAATATTTATCAGTTTAGGTGGGTTTATATTATCATGTAATTATATTATCAACAGTTCACACACGTAGTTCAATAAATTGTATGTAAACACACTAAAACATGATAAACACAACTGAATTTAGTTGCCCCTGTATCAATTTTACCTCAGTTGCGTACAAGTATTTAAGTCAGGTGAAAATGGGCGTCAGGTAACACTATCACAGACGGTAACAAGCAAATGCTATCGTTGTTTGTTTGTAAACGTGAATAAACCTCACAGGCGGCACACTACAGCACCTTGACTGGTCGAGACTATGGACGAGACTGATCCCCTGCCTATGCCACTGCCTCTACTGATCAAGCTGACTATGTAGTTGACTTAACTCATGATTACTCAAAGTTGACTAAACCTGCTCTGGAAATCTCCCTTTCACACTACACTCTGTTCATGATCATTTTCTAGGTAATTTAAAACAATCATATTGTTTTAATTTTTTTTCTTGCGTTGCTCACAATTTTTGGTTTACTGCAAAGTGTTAAATTGTGGTAGCAAAGAAAAATGCCTCCCTTTATTTAGTAGAATTCTATTCATGCGAACAGAATATATTATTGTGTGTATTCTGCTTTGCATTTTCAATTCATAGCAGTGCGTGTGGATAAACCGGTTTCATTTTAATGGGCCAGACTACCCAGACCCATAAAAGTCTTCTCCCAGGTCAACGTTTAAGCCTCTTAAAATAAATGCGTACATTTTGGTGGTCAGATAAGGTTATGCCAAAAACTGCTTCACCTTTACATTTGAACATAACCGTATTTTTGGGCTGTATGTGTATGTACTTGACTTAAGTTTGTTTTATACTTGATGGCACTGAATAATTTGCAAAAATTATGATTTACCTTGACACAGATTCGTTTCGGTGAATTCACTGAATCTACTATAAACTGATGCCATAGTTTATACAATTTAAATTCTACAAAAACAAACACGCAAGCCATCAAATTTATTTGATGTTATGACATACAAGGTTGCATTCTCATGCGATGATTACTATTTTTTGTAATTTAGACGCGTTTAAGAATTAATTATTGACTTTAACGATAGAAATATAACACAGGTTGCATTATAAATTTATACAAATTTCCTGCGTATATGACTAAAAATAGAGGAGAAATAAAGTTTTGTTTTGTTATTATCTGTGACAAGCAAACATTAAATATAGATAGTATCTGCTACACTTCAAATTGTTTTCATGTTCGAGTAGTTATCGTTTGTTTCGCGATAGCAACATGTGATTTTTTAAAAGTTTAAATTTGATAATGATGTTGATGCAAATAACAATGATAAAAATGCAATAAATCCCAATTTAAAGTAGATATGTATCGTATTACATCACCCAACAACCGACACAAGTAACCAACAGAAAAACTGTTTGAATGAATGACGTCCATTTGATTTCTCCACGGTTTAAATATAAATATAAGTTTCCGTTCAATAACATCAGGAATTTTGATAAATAAATTATATGAAGGTCGAATACAACAATTAATGAATAATTAACAACCTCTCCAACCAAGCTGGCTAATGTGTTTTTGTAATGCGCTTTGGTGAAAGTAAAACTCAACAAAACATAAAGTTAGAATAAAGTTGTTTGGATCATCATCAAAATGGCAGCAATTTTTGATAATTTCAGGTTAGATATAACCAAGTTCTGAGTGCCCTGCTTTATTTAATGTAAAGTTCATTTAATGCAAGCAAATTTATAAGGTTTTCACTTGATTCCGATCATAGATTAACATTCAATACAACAATTCTTGTAATACGATATAAATTTCCGTTGACATCACTGATAGTTTACAATATTTATAGTTCATTTGCAAATGCTGCACAATCATTATTGTTATGTTTATTTTGTGCTCGTATAATATAATCTCCAAATTGATATCAATTTCGTATCATTATCGTATCAATTACTCAACATGTAACATGCAAAAATACGTGCGGTGCACAATACTTGACAAAAGAGGCGCACACATGATATAATAAAATATGCACCACCCACAGTTTTACCTTCCTCTCTAACATCACAAATCACAAAAAATAAAGACGGAAACGTGTGAACGTTCCTATAAATACACATTTTAAAATTTCATAATGTTGATTGTGATGT
This sequence comes from Dalotia coriaria, assembly GCF_025399875.1. NCBI lineage: Eukaryota > Metazoa > Arthropoda > Insecta > Coleoptera > Staphylinidae > Dalotia > Dalotia coriaria. Next base: position 11,921,947 of record NW_027045445.1, read on the forward strand.
TAGTGTCAATACATATATATCTTTGAAGTGTATAAAGTATAAATATCTCTGCAATATTTTTGGTTACCATTTGTATGATATACAATTACAACTAAATCAACATAAATATTCGTTGGATCAGATATTAACTAAATAACTGCCCTTTGCAGTCAAGTTCTTAACGTTAATGCTTATAAATAAATCATATAAATAATAAATCAAATGTACATTTGTTACAATACTTCGTTAATTTGTAATTAATCAATATAGTTTAGACTTAATTCAATATATAGATCCATTTTAATGTTTTATAAGTTACTGATATCTTTAAATATGTTGTCTTTTAATAATTTCTCGCTAGCATTTCTAAAGCAAATAAATAAGTATAGCAAATAACGGGAGTTATTATAATCAGTAAAATCGAAACAACCTAATTATTAATAAATATATTCCCTAAATCACATGTGCATGTAATTTATAGACACTTCACATTTCATACCCTCTAAAACGTTGTTTCAGCATCTAAAAATGTTTTTAGAGTAATCTGACGTATGTGAAAGCTCTGGGAAAACAACAAACAAAATTAAAAGGCACTTTATTGACTGGTTTCGTATAGGTTAGATTTATTTCTAGGCCATTGGCCCCGCCCTCAAAGATTAGTTCGTGGGGCGTGGTTTAAAAGTTCTCTTGATGCCCAGAAAGCATCTGCAGTTGCTGCTCGAGTCTTTGGTTGTTTTTAATAAGGTACGCGTTTTCAATGTATAAATTACCCACCAATACATCGTTATCCGCAAGTTTTTCATGCAATTTGGTGCCGAGGCGAAACTGTTGATCCAATTTTGTGTACGCGTGTTGCAGGGAGTGGTAATAACCAGAACATGCTGCAAAAAAAGTAAATTGTTTAATTGTTATTCAATATTTACTTTGATTTTATGTTTTTTTACATTGCCTGAGTTGTTCACACAGTCGCTTATGTGACTTCAATTCGGACTGCAGTTCCATACACCTCTTCTCGAGATGTCCTCGTTGTTCCATTAAAATTTGTACTTCATTCTGTCGCGTAGTTATCGCCGCCATCTTGTTAGATGATTCGTTATTATAAGAGCCATTGTTGTCACTGCTGTCGCTCGATGTGCACCGCTTCAGATTCCTCGCCGGTTGTGTGAGACTCCTCACGTGTCGTCGATTCTTTTTCGTCTTCAAAGGCATCACGGTTTTGTCCACTTTCACCGCTGGAATGGATGAGGTAGGTGTAGGTACGAAAGCTGATATGTTCCCCATGTTCCCAAGCGCATTATTAATCTTAGGCCATGCGACTCCTCCAACTCCAGAATCTTCATGCTCCTCACTCTCCTTTTGTGGAGGTGGAGGAATGTAACAATCAAAGTGGACTTTTGTATACGCCAAATTCATAAATCTCAAATCATCCACTTGGGTAGCCACTTCTTTTGTATTCTCAAAATAATTTTTTTGGGATTTTAAACTCAATTCAAGTTGATCTTTCAGGGCCATATTCAGAGATTCTTGTTCTTCTAGATCCATTTGCGCACGAACTTTATACTCCTCATATTCTGCTTCTAAATCAGTATACTGTTTCTCAATCTGTGTTTCATTGATAGTTGTCAAGCGTTTACTATCTTCTAAACATTGTTCTTCATATTCTGTTAGTTTACATACAACTTCATTAAGTTTCTCACTACTTTGAAGTTGTTCAAGTTCATAGATTCCGCGCTCTTCCTCAAGTTTCTTCTGCCAGTAATCCTCGCACATCTCATATTCTTCATTAAGCAGATTCAACCCTTGCTGCAACCCATCGCATTTTTCCTGCAATGTTTTATTCTCTCCTTCGAGAACAGTTATTCTAGTTTTGTAGTCTTGAAGAAGTTGGTCGTTTTCGTTTGTAGGTTTAGTTTCGTTGTGTTCAGTAGGCTTCATTGGCCTAGTGGGTGATTTTTGGTCTATCGATAGGTCATCAACCCCAATTGCTCGGGGAATAATGAAATTCGTTCGTTCGATCGGATCAATCGTCAGTGCTGCGCGAAATTCGACCGCGTCTTCGTCATGCATTGCGCTGAGAAGATGGTCGACCACCTGCTCCAACATTCTCGTGTAGTTTTCCTCTGAATTCTAAACATAAAACAACCAAAAATAAGCTATTTAATTACAGAAACAACGACTTTCTTTTGTGATATAAGCGTATTGTTCTTGAATTATCCGTACTATAAAATCAATACGGAAGGCGATTAATACAAAAATTGTTTTATTCCATACAAAGTTGCGTGAATTTCGTACGCCTCATTGCACTTATATATTTTACGATCAACTTTACCATCTGTCATGCATGATTTCAGCTGGAAATCATTTTGCACGAAGCTTGACACACATGCTTACAATAGAATTCGAAATCTACGCAAAGCCGTTATTCTTTTGTTCGGCATTGAAAATACAAACATTGTTCAATTTTACGCATCCATAAATGGTTGCGGCAATAAATTCTAATGCAAATTTTATTATTGTATTGCATTCATTTAGCCTAAATTTATCGTAAACTTTTATTTTTAATATTTTGCAAATAAAGAAGACCCTCTTCCTAAATAGAACAAATATTTAAATAGAGATTAGTTGCCTCATAATTTACAAAGAACGCATTTATCTTGTAATTTCACTAAGGTAATTTGTTTATGTCTTGCATGTTCATCTCGCCATAAAATCATTTACACGACATTTTAAAAGTTTCCTGCAATTTTGTTATTCCGCTGATTTCAAACGGTCGGCCGCTTGTGCTCTCGCTAATTGCTACGCCTTTTACTAGAGTGCACTCACGATGCGCAATAAAAGTCGCCGCATTCCAACAAAAATATTAAATCAAATAAAATCGCCCGAACTAGGCCAACCTTTAACGATTTTATGCATTTTTAAATCGTCATGATTAATGGTTTCAAGTTTGCACTATAATTAATTACTATAATTAATTTTATGAGCTTTTTACGACTGTTTTGATACAATTCATAACAATAATGACAGCAACGACACTCAGTATGATGATGAATATCCCGCTGATTCCAACGAGTGGAAAGTTGCAATTAAGAACTGATCGTAGAAGTGACACTCACCTCATTGCAATCCAGTTTAATGGCGTATTTTCGTAGCAGTCGGTCAACCAGCGACATTTTGTTTCTCAGAGACGATGTCAGCGTGCCGTCCTCTTCGTCCACATCGCTCTCGACGTTAACGGACAGAAAAGATGTGTCCAGAGCGGTCGCTTCTTTGGATTCGTGAAATTTTCGCATTTTTCCCAGTCGCGGACTTCCAGTAACTTTAAAAGACATTAAATATAAACAAGTGAAAACCACTAGATCTAACAAGGTGGAACAAAACAAAAGAAGAACATGCGTGAAAACAAAAGAACAAAACGTTGAATTACAAAATAGTCAAAACATTACCATAATATGTCGATGAAATACATTAATTAAACGAAAGTTTTGATTAGGCAAAGCGAATTAAGTAAATGCGGACTAGAATGACCGCCTCAAACATTCTAAATTACGCAAACACGATAAGATATCCAAGTTCGGCGAATAAAAGTGGTGACGCACTAGTGACTTCGTCAATGATTAGTTTTAACGGATATTGATTAAACGCATAAATATTTTGCTATTAATAACAATTAGGTGACTTACTGGCACATTCAAAATGTAATTCCTCATTCGTAACTTCTCCGTTTCTTCTCTTCGCTCCCAATCCAATGCCATCCAAGTAGATCGCCTCATCACAACTTTGAATCTTTGGTTTTATCTTGCCCATTGCAATCTCTTTATTTAACTCTTCAATCTGACAAATCATCTCATCATTCTGATCCTTCAGCTCACAATTCTCCCTTTTCAGTACGCCAATCTCATCAAGCAGTTCTTCACTTCTAATTGTCTCAACCTCCAACACTTTTAATTTCTCCAACTCTAATTCATCAATTTGTTGCTCAAGATTCAACTTCACCCCTTCTAACTCAAACACTTTACTGGCCAATTCCTTGTTTTCACCCTCAACAACTCCTAAATAATTCTGTACACTTTGCAGATTATCTCTTAGCATTAACTCTTCGCTCTCTAAAGTCTTTATTTTCTCCTCCAAGTCTTGATTACTCAACAACATTTGCTCCTTTTCATTAGAAAACTGATCAGACAATTCCCGCAACACTTCAGAATGTTTTGACTCTAATTGTTTGACTTTATTTTCAGTATTCAGTTCCATTTTTAAAACATTCTCATCCACTTCTTGCGCGAGCAGTGTCGACCTATTGTTAGCTTCAGAGATATCAAACTTTAGTTTTTCTTTCTCTTCACATACTTGTTGAAGAATTGATTTTAAACATTTAATTTCGGCTTGGTAAATTGTAATAAAAGCTTGTAGTAAAGCAATCAATGGATTGCATGTATGATCAATTCGCAACTCTGATAAACTTTTGATTTCTTTCTGTAATATTGTAGCTAGTTCGGAGACATCAATGCTCACATTGGAATTGAAGCCTAAATCTTTTAATAATAACTTAGGAGATGAAATACCTGCCGATTCCCACATTTCTGTTATCACATCAAGAGTGACATATCCAGAACCATCAGGCCCCAACTTAATGTTAACTAATTTCTCATTCTCAAGTTGCTCTGTGGAATCCTCCAAGATAAAAGTCGACTGCCTCCTACCTCTACTCACATTTCTATCATGTTCAATTATTGATGGACTTCCAACGCCTCCTAAGAAATGGCTCCACGTATCATCCTTTTGTAAAGCTTCCAATAACTCTTCAAAACTTATTCGTTTATTGAAATCCAATCCCGAGTTATGGGAGAGATGGCGGATTACATTATCAGTCAAATTATCTAAACCTATCGCTTCAAATACAAGAATCAACTCTTTTTGATTCAAGTATCCATCTTCACCAACACCTAATTTTCTCCAGGCTTCTCGGAGCATTTCCTCCGTACAGCCATCGGTCATACTCGACGTTGAAATGTTTGAAATAAAACTGGTTTCATCATATGAAGTCACACTCGGTACAGAAGTGCATCGCTGCAATCTGCTTGGTTTCACTTGGGGCCTTACATGATCCGCCGTTGAATTAGATCGTTGGATGCCATTCGAGGTGTGTAGACTATTAATACCAATGGGAGATTCATCAATACGTGGGCGGCTTCTCCTTCCGTACTTTTTGGATCCTACCACGTATTTCGGAGCTACTTCGCGCTCTTTATCAGGGCTTTCTTTCTCTATAGCATTGCAAATGTCTCGATCTTTATCCTTCTCACGATTGTGATTCTGATCTTTCGCTGATGTATTCTGCATGTTTCCTAATAATTGTAACAGCGCATCTTTGAATTGTGGAAAAGTCGCTTTACTGCGATGATGGTTGCGTAACAAGGATGTGATTAGATCGTCGCTTTTATCCTGAAGTTGGAGGGTTTCGCAGAGTTGCAAGAGGCCGGGGTGATCCAACGAGCCATCGTTATCACTGTCGTGGCTGCTGAACACTTTGAACAATTGCTCTTCATATTGATCAAGACATTGATCCATTCTACACAACTCAGCAAACCTGTAAATATTAATTACACGGAATTATAATATAAGCTACATAATCTCAACATTTTTGTAATAATTATGTTGATTGCATGGCGTTAGAGAGGAGCGAGACAATAACATTCTTTAAAGTGTGACTTCCTTGTATTGTTCACTTTTTTCGCCCGGCTATAATTCAATTGTTTTATGAATTAGCAATTGTAATACAATGAGCCCGGTCTTCCTTGCTGGATTCAAGAAATTCAATAATTAAAACATAAAGATTTTGTACAAAAAATGTGTCCAATCATTTTAAAATGAGAAAACATAACCAAAACTAACCTCAAACTAAGAAATAATACTGTTTCAGCATTAGCGCAAACTATTGCGTTTCCAACTTTTAGCGATAAACACCAGCAGAGAAATGCATTTCGCCTGCACAATGCGCACAATTTTATCTAGTAAATCAACCTTATCGCTCCGTAATCGATGTCGAAGGTTGTTCCATGTTGACTTTAAGCCCTGTTTCATGAGCGGTATGTTTACATTCACTCACCCGTTCTCGGCTGCTAAGCATCGACCACATGAATGTGTAATTGCGTCTCGTATTGTATGCAAACCGCTGTTGTTTCCTTAGAGAGCGAAGCACCGATGTCGTCGCGCAACACGAGAAAATCACTTCGTCATTGCTAACATTAGATCCCGCGCTTGTATGATGTTGATGTTTTGTCAAGCAACATGGGTTGGTTTCGCGCGATAAAAGAGCGAGTGCAGGCTGCAGGCTAACGGGAGTTTTCTACTGCGTTGACTACGATCTTAAGGTGCCTGCTGCCCGTGCCCATCGCCGTCGTGCCACTACTTACTCGCTACCAACTTTACTACTACCTGCACACGGTCAAGCAGTCAATCACAACAAAACTTGGAAGTGTGTCAATCGTGCGCGCGATCCGTTACTAGCGCCTCGACGGCTGCAACCAACATTACATAAGTAAGACGTAAGGCTACGTCCGCACAATTGATTCAATTTTTCTTAAATTTCATATCAAATTCACTCAATTTGTGTTTTTAAAATAATCTGGGAAAACTCCTCTTACGTTTTTTACAATAAATTGTAAGTTAAAACAAACTTTTATTACAATAATTATTCTAACATTTGCAAACTAAATTATCACACATCAACTACATCTTTGCTATCTACTATAATGGTCTCTACTTCGGTGCCTTCATACATTTGTTTTTGCCTCATTAACTCTTGCAATTGCAGCATTTCAAACTTTGTTTTTGAATATTCATATCTACACTTTGTCCAATAACCCAGTGTAACAACAGTGAATCCAAGCACTCCAAAATTACACGCCGCCCTTGTTCGACTAGTAAACATAAAATATGCTAATCCAGTACCAATTCCACAACTGACACCATAAAGATAACTGTTACGAAAGCAGGGCATTTTGGACACATCTCTCCCAAAAATCATTAAACTCTAGAAAATATGATTCAGTTATGATCAAAACAAAGCAATTATCATACCTTGCTGCTAGGAGAATCCTGTTCATCTTCCATTTTGTAATTTATTCGGTATTTATAGCCTTATAATTACTTAATATAAGTATAGGTAAATTATTTACTGTATAGTTTACAAAATTATTTTATAACCACATTTTCTGGAAGATGATGTGACATATAAGTTGCCTAGACGTACATTGAATCACGTTGATAGAGTTAATGTAGTACGATTGTGCCTAGATGGAGTTAGGATGTACTTATTTAAATCAACTGGAACTTCATTTAATCCATTATCAGTTGAGGAGGATATAATCAATTAGGCATTGTTCAAAGTTAAAACATTGAACAGGGCGAAGCGACGGTCACACGGTCTCAGCAATTTTAATTATTCAATATATGTAAACACACCACCTCGAACCTACCATACTTATCAGTTTCAGACTAAGCATATCTAGGGTGTATAGCGCACCGCGAGGAATTTCTGCCCTAGACTAAACACAAACATTAGATCTGTACAGTTAGCTATGTGACGAGAGGTGTTCCCACGATCCATGATTTTGTGTATTAATATAAAAGGGACACCTCTGGCTCTGCACCTCAGTTATTATTATCAACTCCGCACTCACGTTACGTACAGCGTAGTGTGTTCCTGTATACGTTTTAAATATATCAAGTATTTACATATACGTCTACAGGCATAATTGTTTACGCTGAGACCAAAAATACGATATTGTTTTTTATGGTTTTATCAGAACATTATATTTCTATTAATTTTTAAATAACTAGTTTTTATGACAGAAATGATAACCAAAGCATTCCAGGAGTTATCACTAAAGAAAATATTATTATGGTATAACGTTCCATGTTGATTTTCTATATCCAGTTTCACATATCTATAAATAAAATGTATGAAGTATGAAAGTAATTGAATCGCTGTTTTACTACAATTTATGCTTGCCTTTTTAATGATGTTGTCGACACAAAACATCCTGATCTTTTCAGCTGTTGCTGGGGCATCCAACTGAAAAGATTCCTGAATATTTTGTTCTTTTCTTGCAGCAATAATAGCTTCTCTAATCGCAAATAAAACAGAACTGGCCAAAAACAATGGCGGTTCACCAACAGCTTTTGATGAGTAAACAGCTCGCGGATTTGATGATCCTTTCAATAAGGACACATTAAACTCAGTTGGTATGTCTGAGAATCCAGGAATTTTGTAAGCTCCAGGTCCACGTGTCATGACTGTTCCTTCTGGGGAATAAAGCATTTCTTCCAGAACAAAAAGACCATAACCTTGCATAAATGCTCCCTCAACTTGACCTATATCTATTGCAGGGTTTAAACTTGCACCTAAAATTTAAACGAGATGTGTTAATACCAAAATAACACGTTAATACAAGTATTACCAAGATCCATGATAATATCAGTTCTCAAAACACGATGATCTCCGGTAAGACAATCAATTTCCACTTCAGTGCACGCTGCACCAAAAGTATAATAATTATACGGTGTTCCCGAGTTTGTTTCCCAATCGTAAAATACATCTGGTGTTGCAAAATGGCCGACAGCTGATAGGGAAATTCGTTCAAAGTACGCCTTGTTGACAAGTTTCTCCCATGATAATTCAGGATATTTGGAACGAAGTGGTTTCAATCGTTCTTTCAAGATTTCACATGCTCTCTCAAAAAAAATATGATACCATTGATGTAATTATAGACATTTGATTATGTTTGACCAACTTACCAACACAGCCATTCCATTTAAATCGGACCCAACACTAGCAGCACTTGGAGAACTATTTGGAACTTTATCAGTAGCGCATTCGTTAATATGAACTAATCCTGGAGCAACTCCCAAAACTTTGGCAGCTATTTGAATCATTTTTGTGTATAATCCTTGCCCCATTTCAACTCCACCAATGGTTAACAAAATAGAACCATCTGTATAAACATTAATCAAGCATCCAGATTGTTCTAAAAAGGGAACCCCAAATCCGACGCCATATTTAGTGGTAACTATTGAAATACCACGCTTCTTATATTTATTCTCAATGTTAAATTGGTTGATTTGATTTTGTCTTTCAAAATAATTAGATTTCTGTAAGCATTCTTCAAAGCATCTGCTTAAATTACAATTAATAATTTGTTGACTGTAATGTGTAATGTCTCCTTCTTTGTAAAGATTCTTAGCCACGACTGTGACAAGGTCCATTTTAAGATGCTCTGCTACTTGACGTATCATGTACTCCGCAGCAAACATTGCCTGAGGAGCACCAAAACCTCGAAACGCAGTGTTTGATGGTAAATTCGTTTTGCAAAGTCTTCCTACAACTCTTAAATTTTTGATTTTATAACAATTTTCAACATGAAAAACAGCTCTTTCTAGAACTTCCAGTGATAAATCATATGAATGACCGGCATTTGCAAATACTTCAACGTCAAGTGCATCAATTGTGCCATCTGAAGAAAATGCAGCTTTGTATTTTACAAGATAAGGGTGACGACCACCAGTTACAGCCATGTCTTCATCGCGATCGAGGAGAATACGCACTGGACGATTGAATTTTTGAGCGGCCACGGCAGCCGCCATTGCGATTGGAACAGTTCGAGATTGCTTGCCACCAAAACCACCACCAATACGTTTGATTCGAGTAACAATTTTGTGTTGGGGAATGCCTAAAACCCTCGACACAAAATCCTAAAAGGATAAATAACGGTACAATTAAAATATTTGGATTGTATTGTAAATATAACTCACAGTAATCTCAGCATGATGTTGACTTGAAACAAACATCTCAAACTCATCAGTTTCTTTTGGAATTACTAGGCACCCTATTGTTTCAAAGTAAAAATGCTCTTGATAACCAGTCTTTGTTTTTCCTTGTATAATATTCTTTGACATTTTGAACGTTTCATCAACATTTCCAACTTCAATGCGTCTCACATCAGGAAACAATGATCCATGTAAAATTGCGTCTTCAATTGAAACAATACATGGTTGCAACGCTTCATATTCCACTTTTACTAGTTTTGCAGCACGTTGAGCTTTAGTTTGATCAACAGCCAAGATGGCACCAAGAAATTGACCTTGACAAGACACCAAATCTGTAATAAACAGTTGTTCATCTTGGTGTACTGGCCCTAATTTGTTACGTCCTTCAGAAATATCTTTAGCGGAAATAAAACCTATAACACCATCATGTGCTAGGGCAGTTTTGGGATCTATAGATTTAATCATGGCGTGAGCTTTAGTGGTATACACAAATGCCATGTACAATTCATTTTCAATGTGTGGAATGTCATCAGTGTAGATTGCTTCACCAGTTGCTTGTTTCAAAGCTGATCTATGAACTAAAGGTTTTCCAACTGGTGATGGCTCAGTTTCATCTTCATTTGAGTTTATAGGTATGTCAAAAAACTGTGTGCTTGATGGTGTTTTATAATGAAACTTCTCTACTGCACTTTCAATATTTTTATCTAGATTTCCATTCAAAATTTTGTTCATTTCCAAGAAAGTTCGGAAGAAGAAACTCAATGCAAGTGCACGTCTGTAATCAACCATGCCACCTGGTGCATTTGCTGACAAAGGAGTGTCTTTGAATATGTTAGTACAAGCAATTTCAAATATTTCATTGTTCCATTCTAAACCTCTTAAATTTTGGGTTGATTTCCCAAGAAAAGTAGTTGGACCCAGTCCACCGAAAGCTATTTTAAGTTCTTCAATTATTTTAGTTCCGGGTTGGAAGATAATATTGATTGCAGTGTTGACAATTGCGATATCATCATCTCTTCGACGTGATTGTTTATGAGCAAAAACATATTGGCCTTCTTTAGTGAATGGAATTTCTATAGATTCCAAAATTTCATCTGGGTTTACAATTGTTTTTCTGTATCCTGTAAAAAAGTGATCGTCCATTATGACAGAACGAGTTCCTGAAGAACTAGACAAGTGTAACGTTGCTCCTATCGCCATCCATATTGGATTGAGATCTGATATAGGACTTCCTGTCATAATATTACCACCAATTGAAGCTACACTTCGAATTTGTTTGCCAGCAAACCTGTGCAACATCTCTACTACCGACTTCAATATATAAGTTTTACATTTTGGATGTAATTTTAATTGATTTTCAAAACATGACTTAATGTCTTCTAAAGTCACCGCTGCTCCAATACGGATACTATCATTGTTGATAATAATCTGATTGAGTTCGTGCACTGAAGTAGGTTGTATCAACATTGTATATAGTTGTCCTTTAAATTTCACTTCTATACCAACTTCAGTGTTTCCCACAATAATTTTACTTTTGGGATACTGGCTCTTAAGTTGTAAAAGACTTTCTAAGGTATCAGGTCTGTACCAAGTGACATCTTTCCCTTTAATCATCAAATACTCTTTGTCATAACAATCAGTTAATTTCAATTCTGCAGGAAATATAGGTTCTTGAGAACTATCATATGGTACAAAACTATTAGGATTAAATAAATTGTGGTTTTGATCATTGTCAGTAAGCTGCTGATATTTGCAGCAGTTGGCACCCATAATGCAATCACTTCCATTGGCTACATATCCATTTGTTTTGTTTTTTGATTGCATCAATTCCCAATCTTCAGTAAATGTTTTGTATCCTTCAATGATAGGTCTGTACCCAGTGCATCTGCAGAGATTACCTTGAAACGTCACATCCAAGTCATCCATCTTGGGTTTGTTACAGTTTCTAAGTAGAGTATACATAGACATGACAATTCCAGGCGTACAGAAACCACATTGGGAGCCGTGTGCCTTAGCGATGCGTTCCTGTACTGGATGAAGTTTCGTCTTTGTTGATCCGATTCCTTCAACGGTGACCACTGCTAATCCATGCATAGAACATACAGGTGCCAGGCATGCATTTACCGGGAAGTGCCTGTCATATTTAGATATAATAGCAACATTACTTACGTATTTTTTTAACTTACACGACTTTTTTTGTTTCCCGTTGGTATTTGGACACCATGACGGTGCATGCTCCACAACCACCTTCGCCGCACCCTAGTTTCACTCCGCATAGTCGCACTGATCAATTAAAATATAATATATTTCTGTTACCAACTTAATATATGAAAAAACTTACATTTATTTCTTAGATATTGAAGTAAAGTCCATTCCGGATTAACTTGGTCATCGACAATTTTCTTGCCGTTGACAAAAAAGACCAAAACAGAAGATTTCATCGTTAACCTTCAAAAATGCTTATTGCTTCAATGAAAACAAAATTGATACTGGTTGTGAAGTCAATCCATTGCAGAACCTTGAATGCACTCGACAACGTCAAGTAACCACTTATCCGGCGTTTCGACATTTTAAAAATCAATTATCGTTATCTGTGTGATAACGAGGCTTGCTTTTGACAAAAACAAACAACTCCACTCAGCATCACAAGTAAGATGATAATGTTTCAGTACCAGGGTTCCAAATACAATTCCATAAATATAATGTACGTCATTAGTTGTTTGTGATAGAATATATAACATAATTATTTTGAAATAATCATAAATCAATATGAACCCTATTATCATAAATTTTGAAATAAAAATGCATGTTTGGCAAGATGATTACCACCAAAATAATTTGTTTATTGGGAATTTTGAACTAATTCTGATCGTACTTTTAATAAGCCTGATTGTATTTATTTTTAGTATATTGGTAAAGAGTATTTAAATCGAATTAAAAAAAATGGTAACTCGAAAACTTGTGTTTTTATAACTACAGTCGACTCTCGTTAATTCGAAACACGAGAGAATCTTACGAATTATAGAGTGTTTGCAATATCAAATAGTTCGATATTTGTGAAAAAGAATAAATAAAACTTTAATTACTAAGTTTTCCTCAATTAATATTCATTAACTGCTATTCTATAACAATGACAAAAGTTAAGAGGTACATTCGTGTACATACATTCATACATGAACGAATTCATAATGTGAATTAATTAATCTTTCGAGAGAACACTGTTATACTGGTTTGCTTTGAAGAAAATTGCTACACAGATTGCCCAATAACTTTTTTTAAGAGAAAAATATTTGCTAATTGACATTTTTTGTCCTCTACAATGTCTTAGCCAAATGACCAGGTTTTCGTCCAGACAAAAAAAATCACCTTTAGTAGTTCTCTTCTGTACTCCAACAGTTTGAGCAGCATTAATTTTAAATTCTTTAATCTGTATACCAACGAAAAACTAACAATTACAGTACGTGGATACAAGTTTGAATTTTTCGTAAAATATACTTATAAAATCTTTCCGCCTCTTTCTCTCTGCAACTTTGAATTGCCAAGTGTTCAACGCCGATGAGTACGAATTTACGCGTCGTTTTGCTATACGATATAGCCATGATTTTATTAGATAATTACCAATTTTATAAAAATGTATTTATTTAGTTCGAAATATAAGGAGATTTTGTAAGGAACTCGTGATAACTTTGAATTATTAAGAGGTTCGAATTATCGAAGGTTGAAATTAACGAGAGTCGACTGTAGTCGACTACCCATGTAGATTTAACTGGTTCAACCTAAACCAGCATTTACTTAGTAATTGAATATTAATGTTCCTCAATGTTGTTTGCTTATTTACCTTAATTGTAACATGATCTTGATAAGCCATCCGAATACGCTCTGTTGAAATAGGTGCCTGCAAATGAAAGTTATCCTTGACGCCATTTTTCTTTCGAGCTGCTGATTGTCTCTTGAATTGCAAAGATCACCAATGATGCCAAAAACAATGGTGAGTTTAGCAATAACTTTCAATGAATAAACCGGTCTTGGATTAGAAGAATCTTTCAAAACTTAAATTCTAATGAATTATCACTAAAACTAGGAATCTTATAACCCATTTCTTCAATTACAAATTATCCGTAACGCTGCATAAATCCACTTTCAATTTGCGCAATATCAATAGCTGGATTTGAACTGTTGCGTAAATCCATGACAATACATGTACACAAAATCTTCTCTTCGGTTACAGCCGCACCAAACGTGAAGTAGTTAACCATTTTATCGTTTGAATTTGTAGCCCAGTCCAAGATAACTGTGGTTCTCGAAGAAAACCTGTTACAGGAAGACTGATACGTAAATTATAAGCCGCCATAAACCATTTCTGAAATAAGAATCCTCGTCATTGTATTACCACTAATTGAACACTTTGGATTTGTTTACCAGCAAACTATGGTAACATTTCAACAACTACTTTGCAAATGAGTTTTCACATTCTGGTCTAGTTTTAATTAGAGTTTTGTAAGTAGATTCAATTTCCTCCAAATTAACTCCTGCTTCAATATGTATAGTTTCGTTGCTGACAACAATCTAAAAGTTCCAATACCCTAGTAGTTCGAAGCCGTAGGCTGAATGTAAACACGGTAAAACTGGCCTTTGAATTTGATCTTAACCCCAACTTCTGTAATATCATCAATTGTTTTTGCACCTGGATTTTGCAGTAGCAGCGGTAGATTGTTGTCGGTCCGTACCAAGACAATTGTTCTTCTTTAAACATTAATGATATTTTATCATAGGTGTCATTTAGTTTTAATTCTGATGGAAAAATTATCACTTTCATGATCACCGTATATATTACTGGTGCTAGTGGTAATATTTTATAGTTTGCAATATAATAGTTCCAGAGGTGCAGAAACCGCAGTGGGTCGTGTGTCTAACCCAATCGGTTAGACAGACTTCAACGACACATCTAATCAAATTGTCAACAAGCTATTAGTGAATGCATATCGCATAGTGCCCTTAGTATCTATTAATTACTACACTATGCACATACTCATGTCCTATATAAGCGCATGCAAGTCTAGAAATAAACAGTGTCATAGCCTGTACCGTGCAGTTCACTAGCCAGCTACATATTATCCTTGACACTCCTCACAAAGAGCTTGTAACCTGTACTCTGCTACATATCCTCGAGCCTTGGTGCCGCTCTTTGTGGCCACCGTCCACAAACCACCATCACCAGCAACCAGTGTCACTAGCTACTTTTAGTTGACCCGATTACTTCTACTATGGCCACAGTATATCCATGCATAGTGCATACCGGCGCTAGGCATGCATTCACCGGATAATTACTTAAAAAAACCATAAAAACAAAGTGAGATTTGTTTGCAGTTAACATATATATCTTTGACTATGACTGTGTAAACTGCACCACCACGTTACCCACATCCCAATTTTGTTCCACAGAGTGAAACATATAATTAAATATTAAGAAACAAATACGAATTTAAAAAGTAAAACATCAAATAAAGTTTATTTAAAGTGGGACCAATTCTAAATACGACGTTATATAAAAGGATACGCTTTATCTTTAAATACGTTAACAACGTCTATTTTGGATTAATGTTCTCTCCAACAATACTCGTATTAAAACGGAAATACTTGTTTGCCATTGACATTAACCCCAAAGTAACGCTTTTATCATTATTCACCATTTCACACGCTTTATATTAGCTTCTTGCTTGCTTGTTTCTAACCAACACGACACACTACCAATTTGGATAAATAGGAAGACTGAGACAGTGAAATGTAATTTTTATACTTCCACCTATAAAGCGCCAGTTCTTTCACAATTTTTAGACACAAAAAGTAGTACTTTATATACGGACGGCCGAGCCGTACATAATATTCATTATGTACTTGCATTATGCACGAGATGGAGCAAGTGCCTGCGCATTTGCCTACGGAGCAGCACAAGGCGGTATGAAATACCATGCGACGTCAGTCAAACACGTCAAAGAAGGAGCTGCTGCTGTTGGTATCGGAGCGGCACGATATGGCCCGAAGCGTCACATGGGCCGGCGCGCGGCCTGGCATTTATATCCTTAGAATTTGTAGTAGTGTGCGAGCAAATATCGATGATTTAAAATACAAAAGTTGAATTACAAAAACCGCCACGTGGAACTAGAGTGGAAGTAGAAAAAATAGCGTAAGCACTACGAGGCTAAACGTTGTTAAGGAGGTCACCTTGGGGGTAAATCTAACAGATATCGCAGATATAACCTTCCGCTAAGTCCCACTCTGTGCATTTCTCGTGAGTCCATAGCCCACATGAAATGCATCTGAACCATATCTCATTGTTTTTTCCAAAATCGTTGCACACTAGATATCTGTTTTCAACATCTTCTGCGTCGTCATCCTCATCGTCATCGTCATAAGTCGTCAGTGACCACATCGAATACAGAAATTTCGTTACTTTCCTGCAGTACCCGGCGCTTTGCCTTTTCAGGACCCTTCTTCTGTATTCTTTTTTTCTTGACCTTTACCTGTCCATATCTTATCTTGTTCTTTACCACCTGTTTTCTTCATGTAGGTACTTATTTTATTTTTCTATCAAGTTTTCTTTTATTGGCGTTGAAGTTAAAATGGCAGCGTGTTGCTTCTTTCGGCACTTTCTTGTATTTATAACAATGCGACAAGCATGGTTGCCAAGTATTGAAAAGATGGGTTCATTTGCAAATAGCTTAGAATGCTGTTTAAAGTGCACCAACCATTGAAGAAAAAGATTCTCATTAATCCAACCATTGTCAGAGCATTTGTAAAATGCTCCTGCTGGATCATCCTTCTCTAGCAGAGGAGTCAACCTTTTCCTAGGGAAAGTAAATATCAGTGGAATGTAGCCACCTGCAGCGCTCATAGCACACAACAAAGTGATGTTTTTTTCTCTCTCCCAACTAGTTATTGATCCTACTCTCCTCTGTCCTTTGGTAGCATTATACAGACATAGTAACAGAAATAGTAACATATAACAGTTTCCAGGAATTTATCGCCGTGGACCTGGTGATGTGGTTTGCGATGATAGAGTTGCACCTGCTCCAGCAACTCCACCTGGAAATAGCGAACCTCAAAAGCCAGGAAAATAAAGTTACAAACACTTAGCGGGGTAGGTCACAGATCTTGATCCTGGTCGCGCCCACGCGGTCCATGCCTACTTGGCATAGGCTGTTATTATTGGATTTTCGAGAAGGCTGATGAGTAACCGTGCACCTGGACTTCAGAAAACGCCCATGGCAGTTCCTGCATAATACTGGCGCTGAGTTATGTGTCATTCAGCAAAAGCATTACCGCGGCCCGTGTAGAAGTCGACGTACACACAATCCGTGGCCAACGGTACACCCATTGCAACGTACGGTAGCGACGCTCACACTGAACCTGAATCAGAAGAGAGATTTCCCTCGGAGGTTCCTGATTTCGTCGTTTTATGCTGTTTTACGCGTTAAAACGCAGATTAAAGCTCAAAACGTGCTGTTTTGCTAAAATAAGCATTTTCAAGCATTTTAGATCGTTGAAATCGTTCAAATAGACGCAATATTAATAAAAAACGAATAATAAAAATTTCGTCGTTTTATGCTGTTTTACGCGTTAAAACGCAGATTAAAGCTCAAAACGTGCTGTTTTGCTAAAATAAGCATTTTCAAGCATTTTAGATCGTTGAAATCGTTCAAATAGACGCAATATTAATAAAAAACGAATAATAAAAATTTCGTCGTTTTATGCTGTTTTACGCGTTAAAACGCAGATTAAAGCTCAAAACGTGCTGTTTTGCTAAAATAAGCATTTTCAAGCATTTTAGATCGTTGAAATCGTTCAAATAGACGCAATATTAATAAAAAACGAATAATAAAAAATTCGTCGTTTTTATGCTGTTTTACGCGTTAAAACGCAGATTAAAGCTCAAAACGTGCTGTTTTGCTAAAATAAGCATTTTCAAGCATTTTAGATCGTTGAAATCGTTCAAATAGACGCAATATTAATAAAAAACGAATAATAAAAATTCGTCGTTTTTATGCTGTTTTACGCGTTAAAACGCAGATTAAAGCTCAAAACGTGCTGTTTTGCTAAAATAAGCATTTTCAAGCATTTTAGATCGTTGAAATCGTTCAAATAGACGCAATATTAATAAAAAACGAATAATAAAAATTTCGTCGTTTTTATGCTGTTTTACGCGTTAAAACGCAGATTAAAGCTCAAAACGTGCTGTTTTGAATTTTTATTATTCGTTTTTTATTAATATTGCGTCTATTTGAACGATTTCAACGATCTAAAATGCTTGAAAATGCTTATTTTAGCAAAACAGCACGTTTTGAGCTTTAATCTGCGTTTTAACGCGTAAAACAGCATAAAACGACGAAATTTTATTATTCGTTTTTTATTAATATTGCGTCTATTTGAACGATTTCAACGATCTAAAATGCTTGAAAATGCTTATTTTAGCAAAACAGCACGTTTTGAGCTTTAATCTGCGTTTTAACGCGTAAAACAGCATAAAACGACGAATTTTTATTATTCGTTTTTTATTAATATTGCGTCTATTTGAACGATTTCAACGATCTAAAATGCTTGAAAATGCTTATTTTAGCAAAACAGCACGTTTTGAGCTTTAATCTGCGTTTTAACGCGTAAAACAGCATAAAAACGACGAATTTTTTATTATTCGTTTTTTATTAATATTGCGTCTATTTGAACGATTTCAACGATCTAAAATGCTTGAAAATGCTTATTTTAGCAAAACAGCACGTTTTGAGCTTTAATCTGCGTTTTAACGCGTAAAACAGCATAAAACGACGAAATTTTTATTATTCGTTTTTTATTAATATTGCGTCTATTTGAACGATTTCAACGATCTAAAATGCTTGAAAATGCTTATTTTAGCAAAACAGCACGTTTTGAGCTTTAATCTGCGTTTTAACGCGTAAAACAGCATAAAACGACGAATTTTTATTTTTATTATTCGTTTTTATTAATATTGCGTCTATTTGAACGATTTCAACGATCTAAAATGCTTGAAAATGCTTATTTTAGCAAAACAGCACGTTTTGAGCTTTAATCTGCGTTTTAACGCGTAAAACAGCATAAAACGACGAAATTTTTATTATTCGTTTTTTATTAATATTGCGTCTATTTGAACGATTTCAACGATCTAAAATGCTTGAAAATGCTTATTTTAGCAAAACAGCACGTTTTGAGCTTTAATCTGCGTTTTAACGCGTAAAACAGCATAAAACGACGAATTTTTATTATTCGTTTTTATTAATATTGCGTCTATTTGAACGATTTCAACGATCTAAAATGCTTGAAAATGCTTATTTTAGCAAAACAGCACGTTTTGAGCTTTAATCTGCGTTTTAACGCGTAAAACAGCATAAAACGACGAATTTTTATTATTCGTTTTTTATTAATATTGCGTCTATTTGAACGATTTCAACGATCTAAAATGCTTGAAAATGCTTATTTTAGCAAAACAGCACGTTTTGAGCTTTAATCTGCGTTTTAACGCGTAAAACAGCATAAAACGACGAAATTTTTATTATTCGTTTTTATTAATATTGCGTCTATTTGAACGATTTCAACGATCTAAAATACCTCTTTCTTAGACCTCTGTGGTAGTCTTTGTAGAGCTGGTAGCATATGGAAAATGCTACCAGTCCAATCAAAATACTAACCAGGGTTTCTATGCGGTTGGTCGTGCTGAAGGTGATGACGTTGTTGACTTCCCCAGTGTTGTCAACTTGCTTTGTCTGCCCGGAACCCATTGTCGCTACTGAGTTGATCGCTGAGAGGGAACAGTGTCTGCAAGGTTCAGTGGGTCTGACCGCTTTAACCTACTGAATCTTTTGGCTTTTAATATATGTCTAGCTGTTATGTTTGGGTGTTGCTTTAGCCTTGCGACATAGTTGTTACATATGCTTGTTGCCACTTGCGACACTGTTTCTATGTTGGTGTCTCTAAGCAAAATTTTATTACGTACGTACTTGGGTGCTCCAAGAATTGCCCTAATTATTTTTGTTTGGCAGCGATCGATGATTTGCGTGTTGGATGGCTTTGCAGAACCCCAGAGTTGAACTCCATAGGTCCATATTGGTTTAATAACAGCTTTATAAATGGAAATTTTTGTCTCAGTGCTTAACCTTGAGTGCTTGCGGAGTAGCCAATTGACTTTCCTGTAGACGATATTGATGTGTTCCCTCTTTTTATTTATGTGCTCCCTCCAGGTGAGTCTCTTGTCCAGATGAATTCCAAGATATTTCACAGTTTCGTGTGTGGGAATTTGTACATTGTTTATGTGTATCGGTGGACAGGAGTTCTTTTTCAAGGAGAATGTTATTTGTGTCGATTTTCCTTCATTTAGTTTGATGCCCCATTCCGAACACCATGCGCTTATTTTGTTCATGTGTGTTTGTAGTGTTTTATGTACTTTGTGAATATTTTGATCACTGTACAATATAGCGGTGTCATCGGCAAAAGTTGTTGTGGTGATATTGTCATCAGTTGGTAGATCACTTGTGAAAAGCAAGTACATAATTGGTCCAAGTACACTTCCTTGCGGGACACCTGCTTGGATGGGTCGAATGGTACTGATTTCGTTTCCGTATTGGACCTGGAACGTGCGATCTGTTAGATAACTGGTTAATAGTTTGTGATATTTCATTGGTAAAAGATTGTTGATTTTTTGTAAAAGTCCGTTGTGGTTTACTTTGTCAAAAGCTTGGGCGACGTCCAGGAATATGCCAGTGCAATATGCTTTATTTTCAAGTGCCCTCTTGATTTCATTGACAATTTTGTGAACTTGTTCGATTGTGCCGTGCTTTTCTCTGAAGCCAAACTGATGTGGCGGGATTAGCGCTAAATTTTCCAAGTCTTCTTTGATGTATGGAAGAAGTAGTTTTTCGTATAGTTTGGATATAATAGGCAACAGGCTAATTGGTCTATAGGAACTTGTTCTTGTAGGATCTTTACCTTGCTTTGGTATAAGTATTACTTTGGCTTGTTTCCATGCTATCGGTACGTAATTTAGACGGTTGATTGCGTTCATTAAGCGCAGTAGGCCAACATGACCTTCTAACGGCAAAGATTTGATCGCTTTTCCTGTAATGCTATCGGGACCTGGGGCTTTTTTAATATTGATGGAGTTAATTTGGTGTGATAGTTCCTTTAGGGTAAACTGTATGAAGTCCGTTTTGTTTAAAGGGCCATTGTGCTGCGCTGGGGGCTCCAAGCAGATATTTGGTTTAAATGTATCTTCAAAGTAGTTTGCGAATTCTTCGCTTTTACTTTTGTCGTCAGTCACCCACTGCCCCTGCCTGTTCTTGATAGGTGGTTGGTTTGCAATTGGGTTTTTCGAGTTTTTGACCGTTTTCCAGACTGAATTGTAGGAGTCTGGATAGTGCGTTAGATGGGAGAGGTGTTTTTGGACATCTTCATTTTGTGTACGTGCTAGATTTTGTTTTAAGCGGGCAGTGGCTCTGTTGAGTTTTAGTTTGTTCTGGGGGGTACGGGCTTGTTGCCATGCTCGTCTTGCTGATCGTTTGGCAGTAAGTAGCAGCTTAGTTTGGTTAGTACCTTCAAATTGAATCGGAGGAGTTAGGGAATAAATCTTAGAGGTTGCTATCTCTATGGATTCTTCAATTGTAGATTGGAAGTATTTTGCGCAGTTTTCTATGTCTTCCGTAGTTTTTAACTTGATATTCGGGCAGAAATTGTTTCTAAATGCTCTCTGGAAGTTTACCCAGTTTGTCCTTGTTTGCATTTTCGCCGGTCGTCGGTTTGTGCTACTTAGTTCAATAAGAGTTGGTGAGTGATCTGACGAGAGGTCCATGATTGGGGTAATTGTGAAGTGACGTCGGTTAATATTCTTTGTTACAGCAAAGTCTATTACATCCGGAATTTTCCTACGGTCTGACGGCCAGTAAGTAGGGCTACCAGCAGATACACAATCAAGATTTAGTCTCTGAGCGGCTTGTAGCAGTTGTTTGCCTCTGGGTGTTGTGAGGCGTGAGCCCCATTGAGGAGACTTGGCGTTGAAATCTCCTACCATAATGAATCGTCTACTGAAATGGTTAAACATTTTAATAAAATGGTCTACTTTTATGGTATACTTAGGTGGACAATATGTGGCTATTATTGTTAGGTTGCGTTGGGACTCTGTTATTTCGATGGCAGTGTACTGGAAAGATCTCGTTTGAAAGTTGGGAAGGCTGTGGTGGCGTAACCGATGTTTTACTAATATTGCCGTTCCTCCACAGGGTTTGTCGTCTGGATGGTTGTTTATATGACATGTGTAGCCATAAATCCTGAAGTTGCTTTTTGATGTTAGATGGGTTTCAGAGATTAGCATGACATCGATTTCTCTTGATTTTAGGAAAGTTTCCAATTCTAGTTTATGGTTGGCTACGCCATTGGCGTTCCATTGGGCAATTTTGATTTTCTCCATTATGGTTTAACTAAGCTGGCCAGGATTTTCATTTGCTGATTTTGGAGCTCTTGCATTTGCTGCATGGATGTCGTTAGTTGTTGTATGGTAGTCATGATCAACATTATTTGAGCTTGCATGGTTTCGATGTTTGCTGGTTGTTCTGGGGCTTGTTTGAGCGCGTTTGCATAAGTGGAGTACCGATTTTTCTGCTGCCCTAGGAGATTTGGGTTTTGAGGGATGTGTGTAGGATAAGTGGCGTTGTTTTTGACCTGGCTTGGAGGGTGGTTAGGCTTTGGTGCAGTAGAATTGCGTTTATGTTTGGTTTGCTTTGCAATCTCTCGAAAGACAATGCAGCCTCGGTAATTAGCGGTGTGGTTTTCCCCGCAGTTGCTGCACTTCTTCAGTGACGCGTTGGCCCTGTCATTTGGACAATCAGCGTTTCTGTGATTTCCTCCACAGGCGACACATATTTTTGTTAGTTTGCAGTAGGTCTTTGTGTGTCCAAATTCCTGGCAGTTTTGACATTGGACAGGGCCTGTCCTTTTGTACGGTTCTTCGATGGTTACTTTACGGTGGAGTACATATTTTAGGTCGTAGATGGGATGGCTTTTACCTTTCGGAGTTATGCTGGATTCTGGGGCTAGCTCAACTTTAAACATAGGTTGGGGTACCTTGTATTTGTTTATTATGTTGTGAACCCAGTTCACTTTATAGTTCAAGCTTTCTAAGTATAGCTTGATTTCATCTGGGTCCACTAGGTGGTCGATTCCCTTAATTACGATGCGGAGTCCTTTTTGTGTTTTGAGTTGGTAGGTGTAGTATTGCTTATTATTATCATCGAGCCATTTGGTTACCACCGTGTAGTCGGTTTCATCCGATGTTTGTAGTTTCGTTTCGTATAATGCTCCCCTTTTGAGGTCGACCAGGTAGTATTCTTTTTTGATGATTTGGTCAAGTGATTGCGCCAATGGTTTGCTGCTTCTTTCTCTGATGAAGATCGGTGGTGGTTTAGGTTTTGGTGCTGAGTCGGCTAGTAGTGTAAGTGGGTCATATCGGTTGCTAATTGGTATTGCATTTGTTGCGGTGTTGTTGCCATATTCTGTGTTTTGATTTCGTTTGCGTTTTTTTGTCCACGACCGTAAAGTAGCGCAACAGGCCGCTGCGATCAGCAGTTGCGTCACCTGTGGTAGCAAAACAGCACGTTTTGAGCTTTAATCTGCGTTTTAACGCGTAAAACAGCATAAAACGACGAATTTTTATTATTCGTTTTTATTAATATTGCGTCTATTTGAACGATTTCAACGATCTAAAATGCTTGAAAATGCTTATTTTAGCAAAACAGCACGTTTTGAGCTTTAATCTGCGTTTTAACGCGTAAAACAGCATAAAACGACGAATTTTTATTATTCGTTTTTATTAATATTGCGTCTATTTGAACGATTTCAACGATCTAAAATGCTTGAAAATGCTTATTTTAGCAAAACAGCACGTTTTGAGCTTTAATCTGCGTTTTAACGCGTAAAACAGCATAAAACGACGAATTTTTATTATTCGTTTTTATTAATATTGCGTCTATTTGAACGATTTCAACGATCTAAAATGCTTGAAAATGCTTATTTTAGCAAAACAGCACGTTTTGAGCTTTAATCTGCGTTTTAACGCGTAAAACAGCATAAAACGACGAATTTTTATTATTCGTTTTTTATTAATATTGCGTCTATTTGAACGATTTCAACGATCTAAAATGCTTGAAAATGCTTATTTTAGCAAAACAGCACGTTTTGAGCTTTAATCTGCGTTTTAACGCGTAAAACAGCATAAAACGACGAATTTTTTATTATTCGTTTTTTATTAATATTGCGTCTATTTGAACGATTTCAACGATCTAAAATGCTTGAAAATGCTTATTTTAGCAAAACAGCACGTTTTGAGCTTTAATCTGCGTTTTAACGCGTAAAACAGCATAAAACGACGAATTTTTTATTATTCGTTTTTTATTAATATTGCGTCTATTTGAACGATTTCAACGATCTAAAATGCTTGAAAATGCTTATTTTAGCAAAACAGCACGTTTTGAGCTTTAATCTGCGTTTTAACGCGTAAAACAGCATAAAACGACGAATTTTTATTATTCGTTTTTTATTAATATTGCGTCTATTTGAACGATTTCAACGATCTAAAATGCTTGAAAATGCTTATTTTAGCAAAACAGCACGTTTTGAGCTTTAATCTGCGTTTTAACGCGTAAAACAGCATAAAACGACGAATTTTTTATTATTCGTTTTTTATTAATATTGCGTCTATTTGAACGATTTCAACGATCTAAAATGCTTGAAAATGCTTATTTTAGCAAAACAGCACGTTTTGAGCTTTAATCTGCGTTTTAACGCGTAAAACAGCATAAAACGACGAATTTTTATTATTCGTTTTTATTAATATTGCGTCTATTTGAACGATTTCAACGATCTAAAATGCTTGAAAATGCTTATTTTAGCAAAACAGCACGTTTTGAGCTTTAATCTGCGTTTTAACGCGTAAAACAGCATAAAACGACGAATTTTTATTATTCGTTTTTATTAATATTGCGTCTATTTGAACGATTTCAACGATCTAAAATGCTTGAAAATGCTTATTTTAGCAAAACAGCACGTTTTGAGCTTTAATCTGCGTTTTAACGCGTAAAACAGCATAAAACGACGAATTTTTATTATTCGTTTTTATTAATATTGCGTCTATTTGAACGATTTCAACGATCTAAAATGCTTGAAAATGCTTATTTTAGCAAAACAGCACGTTTTGAGCTTTAATCTGCGTTTTAACGCGTAAAACAGCATAAAACGACGAATTTTTATTATTCGTTTTTATTAATATTGCGTCTATTTGAACGATTTCAACGATCTAAAATGCTTGAAAATGCTTATTTTAGCAAAACAGCACGTTTTGAGCTTTAATCTGCGTTTTAACGCGTAAAACAGCATAAAACGACGAATTTTTATTATTCGTTTTTATTAATATTGCGTCTATTTGAACGATTTCAACGATCTAAAATGCTTGAAAATGCTTATTTTAGCAAAACAGCACGTTTTGAGCTTTAATCTGCGTTTTAACGCGTAAAACAGCATAAAACGACGAATTTTTATTATTCGTTTTTATTAATATTGCGTCTATTTGAACGATTTCAACGATCTAAAATGCTTGAAAATGCTTATTTTAGCAAAACAGCACGTTTTGAGCTTTAATCTGCGTTTTAACGCGTAAAACAGCATAAAACGACGAATTTTTATTATTCGTTTTTATTAATATTGCGTCTATTTGAACGATTTCAACGATCTAAAATGCTTGAAAATGCTTATTTTAGCAAAACAGCACGTTTTGAGCTTTAATCTGCGTTTTAACGCGTAAAACAGCATAAAACGACGAATTTTTATTATTCGTTTTTTATTAATATTGCGTCTATTTGAACGATTTCAACGATCTAAAATGCTTGAAAATGCTTATTTTAGCAAAACAGCACGTTTTGAGCTTTAATCTGCGTTTTAACGCGTAAAACAGCATAAAACGACGAACGAATTTTTATTATTCGTTTTTATTAATATTGCGTCTATTTGAACGATTTCAACGATCTAAAATGCTTGAAAATGCTTATTTTAGCAAAACAGCACGTTTTGAGCTTTAATCTGCGTTTTAACGCGTAAAACAGCATAAAACGACGAATTTTTATTATTCGTTTTTATTAATATTGCGTCTATTTGAACGATTTCAACGATCTAAAATGCTTGAAAATGCTTATTTTAGCAAAACAGCACGTTTTGAGCTTTAATCTGCGTTTTAACGCGTAAAACAGCATAAAAACGACGAATTTTTATTATTCGTTTTTTATTAATATTGCGTCTATTTGAACGATTTCAACGATCTAAAATGCTTGAAAATGCTTATTTTAGCAAAACAGCACGTTTTGAGCTTTAATCTGCGTTTTAACGCGTAAAACAGCATAAAACGACGAATTTTTATTATTCGTTTTTATTAATATTGCGTCTATTTGAACGATTTCAACGATCTAAAATGCTTGAAAATGCTTTTTTTAGCAAAACAGCACGTTTTGAGCTTTAATCTGCGTTTTAACGCGTAAAACAGCATAAAACGACGAATTTTTATTATTCGTTTTTTATTAATATTGCGTCTATTTGAACGATTTCAACGATCTAAAATGCTTGAAAATGCTTATTTTAGCAAAACAGCACGTTTTGAGCTTTAATCTGCGTTTTAACGCGTAAAACAGCATAAAACGACGAATTTTTATTATTCGTTTTTTATTAATATTGCGTCTATTTGAACGATTTCAACGATCTAAAATGCTTGAAAATGCTTATTTTAGCAAAACAGCACGTTTTGAGCTTTAATCTGCGTTTTAACGCGTAAAACAGCATAAAAACGACGAATTTTTTATTATTCGTTTTTTATTAATATTGCGTCTATTTGAACGATTTCAACGATCTAAAATGCTTGAAAATGCTTATTTTAGCAAAACAGCACGTTTTGAGCTTTAATCTGCGTTTTAACGCGTAAAACAGCATAAAACGACGAATTTTTATTATTCGTTTTTATTAATATTGCGTCTATTTGAACGATTTCAACGATCTAAAATGCTTGAAAATGCTTATTTTAGCAAAACAGCACGTTTTGAGCTTTAATCTGCGTTTTAACGCGTAAAACAGCATAAAACGACGAATTTTTATTATTCGTTTTTTATTAATATTGCGTCTATTTGAACGATTTCAACGATCTAAAATGCTTGAAAATGCTTATTTTAGCAAAACAGCACGTTTTGAGCTTTAATCTGCGTTTTAACGCGTAAAACAGCATAAAACGACGAATTTTTATTATTCGTTTTTTATTAATATTGCGTCTATTTGAACGATTTCAACGATCTAAAATGCTTGAAAATGCTTATTTTAGCAAAACAGCACGTTTTGAGCTTTAATCTGCGTTTTAACGCGTAAAACAGCATAAAACGACGAATTTTTATTATTCGTTTTTTTTTATTAATATTGCGTCTATTTGAACGATTTCAACGATCTAAAATGCTTGAAAATGCTTATTTTAGCAAAACAGCACGTTTTGAGCTTTAATCTGCGTTTTAACGCGTAAAACAGCATAAAACGACGAATTTTTATTATTCGTTTTTTATTAATATTGCGTCTATTTGAACGATTTCAACGATCTAAAATGCTTGAAAATGCTTATTTTAGCAAAACAGCACGTTTTGAGCTTTAATCTGCGTTTTAACGCGTAAAACAGCATAAAACGACGAATTTTTATTATTCGTTTTTATTAATATTGCGTCTATTTGAACGATTTCAACGATCTAAAATGCTTGAAAATGCTTATTTTAGCAAAACAGCACGTTTTGAGCTTTAATCTGCGTTTTAACGCGTAAAACAGCATAAAACGACGAATTTTTATTATTCGTTTTTATTAATATTGCGTCTATTTGAACGATTTCAACGATCTAAAATGCTTGAAAATGCTTATTTTAGCAAAACAGCACGTTTTGAGCTTTAATCTGCGTTTTAACGCGTAAAACAGCATAAAACGACGAATTTTTATTATTCGTTTTTATTAATATTGCGTCTATTTGAACGATTTCAACGATCTAAAATGCTTGAAAATGCTTATTTTAGCAAAACAGCACGTTTTGAGCTTTAATCTGCGTTTTAACGCGTAAAACAGCATAAAACGACGAATTTTTATTATTCGTTTTTATTAATATTGCGTCTATTTGAACGATTTCAACGATCTAAAATGCTTGAAAATGCTTATTTTAGCAAAACAGCACGTTTTGAGCTTTAATCTGCGTTTTAACGCGTAAAACAGCATAAAACGACGAATTTTTATTATTCGTTTTTATTAATATTGCGTCTATTTGAACGATTTCAACGATCTAAAATGCTTGAAAATGCTTATTTTAGCAAAACAGCACGTTTTGAGCTTTAATCTGCGTTTTAACGCGTAAAACAGCATAAAACGACGAATTTTTATTATTCGTTTTTATTAATATTGCGTCTATTTGAACGATTTCAACGATCTAAAATGCTTGAAAATGCTTATTTTAGCAAAACAGCACGTTTTGAGCTTTAATCTGCGTTTTAACGCGTAAAACAGCATAAAACGACGAATTTTTATTATTCGTTTTTATTAATATTGCGTCTATTTGAACGATTTCAACGATCTAAAATGCTTGAAAATGCTTATTTTAGCAAAACAGCACGTTTTGAGCTTTAATCTGCGTTTTAACGCGTAAAACAGCATAAAACGACGAATTTTTATTATTCGTTTTTATTAATATTGCGTCTATTTGAACGATTTCAACGATCTAAAATGCTTGAAAATGCTTATTTTAGCAAAACAGCACGTTTTGAGCTTTAATCTGCGTTTTAACGCGTAAAACAGCATAAAACGACGAAATTTTATTATTCGTTTTTATTAATATTGCGTCTATTTGAACGATTTCAACGATCTAAAATGCTTGAAAATGCTTATTTTAGCAAAACAGCACGTTTTGAGCTTTAATCTGCGTTTTAACGCGTAAAACAGCATAAAACGACGAAATTTTTATTATTCGTTTTTTATTAATATTGCGTCTATTTGAACGATTTCAACGATCTAAAATGCTTGAAAATGCTTATTTTAGCAAAACAGCACGTTTTGAGCTTTAATCTGCGTTTTAACGCGTAAAACAGCATAAAACGACGAATTTTTTATTATTCGTTTTTTATTAATATTGCGTCTATTTGAACGATTTCAACGATCTAAAATGCTTGAAAATGCTTATTTTAGCAAAACAGCACGTTTTGAGCTTTAATCTGCGTTTTAACGCGTAAAACAGCATAAAACGACGAATTTTTATTATTCGTTTTTATTAATATTGCGTCTATTTGAACGATTTCAACGATCTAAAATGCTTGAAAATGCTTATTTTAGCAAAACAGCACGTTTTGAGCTTTAATCTGCGTTTTAACGCGTAAAACAGCATAAAACGACGAATTTTTATTATTCGTTTTTATTAATATTGCGTCTATTTGAACGATTTCAACGATCTAAAATGCTTGAAAATGCTTATTTTAGCAAAACAGCACGTTTTGAGCTTTAATCTGCGTTTTAACGCGTAAAACAGCATAAAACGACGAATTTTTATTATTCGTTTTTATTAATATTGCGTCTATTTGAACGATTTCAACGATCTAAAATGCTTGAAAATGCTTATTTTAGCAAAACAGCACGTTTTGAGCTTTAATCTGCGTTTTAACGCGTAAAACAGCATAAAACGACGAAATTTTTATTATTCGTTTTTTATTAATATTGCGTCTATTTGAACGATTTCAACGATCTAAAATGCTTGAAAATGCTTATTTTAGCAAAACAGCACGTTTTGAGCTTTAATCTGCGTTTTAACGCGTAAAACAGCATAAAACGACGAATTTTTTATTATTCGTTTTTATTAATATTGCGTCTATTTGAACGATTTTGAACGATTTCAACGATCTAAAATGCTTGAAAATGCTTATTTTAGCAAAACAGCACGTTTTGAGCTTTAATCTGCGTTTTAACGCGTAAAACAGCATAAAACGACGAATTTTTATTATTCGTTTTTATTAATATTGCGTCTATTTGAACGATTTCAACGATCTAAAATGCTTGAAAATGCTTATTTTAGCAAAACAGCACGTTTTGAGCTTTAATCTGCGTTTTAACGCGTAAAACAGCATAAAACGACGAATTTTTATTATTCGTTTTTATTAATATTGCGTCTATTTGAACGATTTCAACGATCTAAAATGCTTGAAAATGCTTATTTTAGCAAAACAGCACGTTTTGAGCTTTAATCTGCGTTTTAACGCGTAAAACAGCATAAAACGACGAATTTTTTATTATTCGTTTTTATTAATATTGCGTCTATTTGAACGATTTCAACGATCTAAAATGCTTGAAAATGCTTATTTTAGCAAAACAGCACGTTTTGAGCTTTAATCTGCGTTTTAACGCGTAAAACAGCATAAAACGACGAATTTTTATTATTCGTTTTTATTAATATTGCGTCTATTTGAACGATTTCAACGATCTAAAATGCTTGAAAATGCTTATTTTAGCAAAACAGCACGTTTTGAGCTTTAATCTGCGTTTTAACGCGTAAAACAGCATAAAACGACGAATTTTTATTATTCGTTTTTATTAATATTGCGTCTATTTGAACGATTTCAACGATCTAAAATGCTTGAAAATGCTTATTTTAGCAAAACAGCACGTTTTGAGCTTTAATCTGCGTTTTAACGCGTAAAACAGCATAAAACGACGAATTTTTATTATTCGTTTTTATTAATATTGCGTCTATTTGAACGATTTCAACGATCTAAAATGCTTGAAAATGCTTATTTTAGCAAAACAGCACGTTTTGAGCTTTAATCTGCGTTTTAACGCGTAAAACAGCATAAAACGACGAATTTTTATTATTCGTTTTTATTAATATTGCGTCTATTTGAACGATTTCAACGATCTAAAATGCTTGAAAATGCTTATTTTAGCAAAACAGCACGTTTTGAGCTTTAATCTGCGTTTTAACGCGTAAAACAGCATAAAACGACGAATTTTTATTATTCGTTTTTATTAATATTGCGTCTATTTGAACGATTTCAACGATCTAAAATGCTTGAAAATGCTTATTTTAGCAAAACAGCACGTTTTGAGCTTTAATCTGCGTTTTAACGCGTAAAACAGCATAAAACGACGAATTTTTATTATTCGTTTTTATTAATATTGCGTCTATTTGAACGATTTCAACGATCTAAAATGCTTGAAAATGCTTATTTTAGCAAAACAGCACGTTTTGAGCTTTAATCTGCGTTTTAACGCGTAAAACAGCATAAAACGACGAATTTTTATTATTCGTTTTTATTAATATTGCGTCTATTTGAACGATTTCAACGCGTAAATTACGGTTCTGTCAGGGAGTTGGCCAAAGGATCGGCTGTAATCGGTATGAAATGGGAGCAAAGCGGAGGAGTTCTGCGAAATTTGCGTGTGTGCTAAACAAACGCAGAAGCCGTTTGACAAAAATGAGAAACGGGCAATGTATCCTGGTGAGGTAATTTATTTTGACATTTGCGGTCCAATGCCTTGTAGATCATTCAGTGGTGCAATCCTGATGGCAGTCTTTGTGGATGATTATTCGGATTTGGTTTTTGTAAAGCCATTGAAATCAAAAGCTGAGATTGTTGCTGGAGTGCAAGATGTGATTGCAGAATTTAACGCAGCTGGGCAGAGGTAAGACGCATGAGGTTTGATAATGCCTGTGAATTTAAGAGTGGTGAGATGCAGAAAATTATGCCACACTACGGCATTAAAATTGAGTATAGCGCACCATATACACCACGACAAATGGGTCGAGTCGAAAGACAGAATTGAACCATTGTTGAGATGAGTCGCGCCATGATAAACGGCGCCGGGCTTCTTCAAAGTTTATGGTCGGAAGCATGTACAACAGCGGCACTTCTTCGAAGTACCATTCCGTTAAAACGGTTGAGAGGTCAAACGCCTCAGGAGGCGTTTTATGACAGTAAGCCAAAGGTTGGTCATCTTCGAATATATGGCAGTACGGTATATGTTTTGTCAAACGATCCAAAGAAATCGAAGCTGGATTTGAAATCTGATCCGATGGTGCTCGTCGGGTATTCTTCGGAGGGGTATCGTTTGTGGAAACGCGGAACAATGCGGGTAATAACAAGCCGCAATGTGGTAATAAACGAAGTGGTACCGAAATCTTCAGCCGTAATTGATGTGGCTCGGGAAGAAAACGCTGTGGTACCTGATACCGATTGTGACAAGGTATAGTCAAGAATTGCGGACAAACCGCGTGGATCGCCCAGATGGGGTGAATATAATTCGGAACAAGTGGGTATATCGGATAAAAATGAAACCAGACGGCAGTATGGATCGGTACAAGGCGCGATTAGTAGTCAAAGGTTGCTCGCAGAAATCGGGCATCGATTTTGCAGAAAGAATCTCACCAGTGGCAAGATTTGAGTCGGTGAGGACATTGTTAGCGGTTGCAGCAGCAAAGGACTATGAAGTCTACCAGTTAGACGTGAAAACTGCGTTTCTGTATGGTGATATTAACAGGCCAAATTATATGAAACAACCTGATGGGTTCGACGATGACAGTGGTCAGGTTTGTCGGCTTAACCGCAGTCTTTATGGATTGAAGCAGGCACCACGACAATGGAACTTTAAATTTGATGAGTTCATGATTCAGTTTGGACTAGGTGCCATTACACAAGACCTTTGTGTGTACACGTCAAAGAATTATGAACTTATAGTGGCACTATATATAGATGATGGCCTGGTTATTGGGAAGACAAGAGTTGATATCGAGCAAATGTCACCAGTGCGAAAGTATCATGCTATCTAGGCTTTAAAATCGAGCGAGATCGTTTGGCTAAAACGATTACATTATCCCAATCAGCATATGCGAAGTCGATTTTAGACAAATTTGAGATGAAAGATTCAAATTCTGTCGCGACACGAACCGAGGCAGGTGTTGTTTTGGAAGCCGGAGGTGAGCCAGTTGATGTGCCATATAGATAGTTGGTTGGCTCATTAATGTATTTGGCGGTAGCTACTCGATCTAATGTTGCGTTTGCAGTAGCGCAGTTATCCAAATTTCTGGAGAATCCCACCAGCAATAATTGGAAAGCGGGAAAACGTATTTTACGTTACATAGTTGGGAGTAACAATGTTGGCATTGTGTACGGGCGTGATGCATCCATGATGCTCACTCATAGATGTAAATTACCACTACATGCGGGAAATCGTAAAAAATGGTGAAATAGTGATTTACCAAGTGGCCAGTTCCGGACAACTGGCGGACTGTTTAACAAAACCTTTGGTTAAGAAAACAATTGCGAAAAATGTGCGTGATCTCGGTGTAGATTAATTAGTGAAAATGCGAGTGGGAGTATTGAGTTTTGCGCTCTTTCTCAAGTGGCGTGGCGCATCCCACTCCAAGTGGCTGAGTGGCTTTCTAGCCACCATGTGCTTTAGTAGATAGTTAGTTAAGTTTGTTACGTTGTCAAGGGTAGTTCTGTTCTATGTAAATCAAGCAACACTGGATTGATATTAGCGTTTAAATAATAAACTCTCTATTCTTATTAAAATTCACTCTGCGCAACAGCTACAATAATAATTTTCAAGCATTTTAGATCGTTGAAATCGTTCAAATAGAAGCAATTGTATTAAAAAACAAATAATAAAAATTTCGTCGTTTTTATGCTGCTTTACGCGTTAAAAGGCAGATTTAATCTCAAAACGTGCTGTTTGGCTATAATAATAGTTTTTAAGCATTTTAGATCGTTGAAATCGTTCAAATAAAAGCAATATTGGTTTAAAAACGAATAATGTACCTCCTCTGTCGTTTTTATGCTGTTTCACGCGTTAAAACACAGATTAAAGCTCAAAACGTGTTGTCTTGCTATAATAATTTTCAAGCATTTTAGTTCGTTGAAATCGTTCGAATAGAAGCAATTTTATTAAAAAAACGAATAATAAAAATTTCGTCGTTTTTATGCTGTCTTACGCGTTAAAACGCAGATTTAAGCTCAAGACGAGCTGTTTTGCTATAATAATAATTTGCAAGCATTTTAGATCCTTGAAATCGTTCAAATAGAAGCAATATTAATGAAAAACAAATAATAAAAATTTCGTCGGTTTTATGCTGTTTTACGCGTTAAAACGCAGATTTATGCTTAAAACGTGCTGTTTTCCTATAATAATAATTTTCAGGCATTTTAGATCGTCGAATTCGTTCAAATAGAAGAAATTTGATTAAAAAACAAATAATAAAAATTTCGTCGTTTTTATGCTGTTTTACGAATTAAAACGCAGATTTAAGCTCAAAACGTGCTGTTTTACTATAATCATAATTTTCAAGCATTTTAGATCGTTTAAATCGTTCAAATAGAAGCAATTTTATGAAAAAACAAATAATAAAAATTTCGTCGTTTTTATTCTGTTTTACGCGTTAAAACGCAGATTTAAGCTCAAAACGAGCTGTTTTGCTATAATAATAATTTGCAAGGATTTTAAATCTTTGAAATCGTTAAAATAGAAGAAATATTAATAAAAAACCAATAATAAAAATTTTGTCGTTTTTATGCTTTTATACATGTTAAAACGCAGATTTAATCTCAAAACGTGCTGTTTTGCTCTAATAATAATTTTCAAGCATTTTATATCGTTGAAATCGTTCAAATAGAAGCAATATTAATAAAAAACGAATAATAAAAATATCTTCCTTTTTATGCTGTTTTACGCGTTAAAACGCAGATTTAAGCTCAAAACGTGCTGTATAGCTATAATAATAATGTTCAAGCATTTTAGATCGTTGAAATCGTTCAAATAGACGCAGTTTATTAAAACGACTATAAAAATTTCGTCGCTTTTTATAAAGTGCCGTCTTACGCGTTAAAACGCAGACGGCTCAAAACGTGCTGTTTTGGCTAAATTTATATTTTTCAAGCATTTTAGATCAAGCGGAAATCGTTCAAATAGGTGCTTTTCAAATATTAATTAAAAACGAATAATAAAAATTTCGTCGTTTTTATGCTGTCCTACGCGTTAAAACGCAGATTAAGGCTCAAAACGTGCAGTTTTGCTAAACTAATATTTTTCAAACATTTTAGTTCGTTTAAATCGTTCAAATAGAAGCAATATTAATAAAAAACGAAAAATAAAAATATCGTCGTTTTTATGCTGTTTTAAGCGTTAAAACACAGATTTAAGCTCAACACATGCTGCTTTGCTATAATAATAATTTTCAAGCATTTTAGATCATTGAAATCGTTCAAATAGAAGCAATTTTATTAAAAAAACAATGATAAAAATTTCGTCGTTTTATGTTTCGCCGCGTTAAACGTGCAGATTTTAGCTCAAAACATGCTGTTTTGCTAAACTAATATTTTTCAAGCATTTTAATTCGTTGAAATCGTTCAAATAGAAGCAATATGAATAAAAAACGAATAATAAAAATATCGTCGTTTTTATGCTGTTTTACGCGTTAAAACGCAGATTTATGCTCAAAACGTGCTGTTTTGCTATAATAATAATTTTCAAGCATTTTAGATCATTGAAATCGTTCAAATAGAAGCAATTTTATTAAAACCAATAATAAAAATTTCCTGTCGTTTTGCGCTGTTTTGTGCGTTAAAACGCAGATTTAAGCCTGCCGCTCTTGATGTAATCGTAATTTTCAAATATTTTGATCAAGCTGGAAATCGTTCAAATAGAAGCAATTTTATTAAAACGATTACCAGTACCTGTCGTTTTATGCTGTCCCCATGCGTTGCCCAAAGCCTCCAAAACGCAGTTTTGCTAAACTAATATTTTTCAAGCATTTTAGTTCGTTGAAATCGTTCAAATGGAAGCAATATTAATAAAAAACGAATAGGAAAAATTTCGTCGTTTTTATGCTGCTTTACGCGTTAAAACGCAGATTTAAGCTCAAAATGTGCTGTTTTGCTAGAATAATAATTTTCAAGCGTTTTAGATCGTTGAAATCGTTCAAATTGAAACAATATTATTAAAAAACGAATTATAAAAATGTTGTCGTTTTTATGCTGTTTTACGCGTTAAGACGCAGACTTAAGCTCAAAACATGCTGTTTTGCTATAATAATAATTGTTAAGCATTTTAGATCGTTGAAATTGTTCAAATAGACGCAATTTTATTAAAAAACAAATCATAAAAATTTTGTGGTTTTTATGCTATTTTACGCGTTAAAACGCAGAATTAAGCTCAAAAACGCGCTACTCGCCAAGTAATAATAATTCTCAAACATTGTGACGCTTGACGGTTCAAATAGGAGCAAATATTAATGAAAACCGCTAATAAAATTTCGTTGTTTTTATGTTATGCTCGCGCGCAAAACGCAGATTTAAAGCCTAAAAACGTGCCGTCTTGCGATAATTATAATTTTCACACCAGACCGCTGAAACCGTTCAAACGAAGTAATATTAATAAAAACGAATAATAAAATTTCGTCACTTTATGCTGTTTACGCGTTGTGCTGCAGAGTTAAGCTCAAAACGTGCTGTTTGCTGTAATCGTAATTTTCAAATATTTTAGATCGTTGAAATCATCAAATAGGAGGCAATTTTATTAAAAAACGACTATAAAATTTCGTCGTTTTTATGTTGTTTTACGCTGCTGTTCCTGGTGATTTTAACCTCGCCAAAACGTGCTGGATTTGCTATAATAATAAATTCTCGCCATTTGACCGTTTGAAATGATGCAAATAGACGCAAATTTTTATTAAAAACGAATAATAAAAATTTCTGTCGTTTTTATATGTTTTTACGCGTTAAAACGCGCATTAATTAAAAACGTGTTGTTTTGCTTTAATAATAGTTTCGCTATCAGATCGTTAAAATCATTCAAATAGGAAGCAATATTAATAAAAAGCGAACAATGAAAATTTCTGCCGTTTTATGCTGTTTGCTGCTGAAACGCAGATTTGCTGAAAACGCCGTGTTGCTACACTAATACTCTTTCAAGCATTTTAGATCGTTGAAATCGTTCAAATAGAAGTATTATTAATAAAAAACGAATAATAAAAATTTCGTCGTTATTGTGCTGTTCTACGCGTTAAAACGCAGATTTGAGCTTAAAACGTGCTGTTTTGCTATAATAATTATTTTCAAGCATTTCAGAACGTTGAAATCATTCAAATAGAACCAATATTAATAAGAAACGAAAAATAAAAATATCGTCGTTTTTATGCTGTTTTACGCGTCAAAACGCAGATTTAAGTTTAAAACGTGCTGTTTTGTTATAATAATAATTTTCAAGCATTTCAGAACGTTGAAATCATTCAAATAGAAGCAATATTAATAAAAAACGAATAAAAAAAATTTCGTCGTTTTTATGCTGTTTTACGCGTTAAAACTCAGATTTAAGCTCAAAATGTGCTGTTTTGCTAGAATAATAATTTTTAAGCATATCAAATTGTTGAAATCGTTCAAATAGAAGCAATTTTATTAAAAAACGAATAATAAAAATTCCGTCGTTTCTATGCTGTTTTACGCGATAAAACGCAGATTTAAGCACAAAACGTGCTGTTTTGCTAAACTAATAATTTTCAAGCATTTTAGATCATTGAAATCTTTCAAATTGAAGCAATTTTCTTAAAAAACGAATAATAAAAATTTCGTCGTTTTTATGCTGTCTTACGCGTTAAAACGCAGATTTAATCTCAAAACGTGCTGTTTTGCTATAATAATCATTTTCAAGCATTTTAGGTCGTTGAAATCGTTAAAATAGAAGCAATTTTAATAAAAAACAAATAATAAAAATTTCGTCGTTTTTATCCTGTATTACGCGTTAAAACGCAAATTTAAGCTCAAAATGTGCTGTTTTGCTCTAATATTAATTTTCGAGCATTTTGGATCGTTGAAATCGTTCAAATAGAAGCAATTTTATGAAAAAATCAAAAATAAAAATTTCGTCGTATTTATGCTGTTTTACGCGTTAAAACGCAGATTAAAGCTCAAAACGTGCTGTTTTGCTAAAATAAGCATTTTCAAGCATTTTAGATCGTTGAAATCGTTCAAATAGACGCAATATTAATAAAAAACGAATAATAAAAATTTCGTCGTTTTTATGCTGTTTTACGCGTTAAAACGCAGATTAAAGCTCAAAACGTGCTGTTTTGCTAAAATAAGCATTTTCAAGCATTTTAGATCGTTGAAATCGTTCAAATAGAAGCAATATTAATAAAAACGAATAATAAAAAATTCGTCGTTTTTATGCTGTTTTACGCGTTAAAACGCAGATTAAACCTCAAAACGTGCTGTTTTGCTAAAATAAGCATTTTCAAGCATTTTAGATCGTTGAAATCGTTCAAATAGACGCAATATTAATAAAAAACGAATAATAAAAATTCGTCGTTTTATGCTGTTTTACGCGTTAAAACGCAGATTAAAGCTCAAAACGTGCTGTTTTGCTAAAATAAGCATTTTCAAGCATTTTAGATCGTTGAAATCGTTCAAATAGAAGCAATATTAATAAAAAACGAATAATAAAAAATTCGTCGTTTTTATGCTGTTTTACGCGTTAAAACGCAGATTAAAGCTCAAAACGTGCTGTTTTGCTAAAATAATCATTTTCAAGCATTTTAGATCGTTGAAATCGTTCAAATAGACGCAATATTAATAAAAAACGAATAATAAAAATTTCGTCGTTTTTATGCTGTTTTACGCGTTAAAACGCAGATTAAAGCTCAAACCGTGCTGTTTTGCTAAAATAAGTATTTTCAAGCATTTTAGATCGTTGAAATCGTTCAAATAGAAGCAATATTAATAAAAAACGAATAATAAA
Organism: Dalotia coriaria; assembly: GCF_025399875.1. Classification (NCBI taxonomy): domain Eukaryota; kingdom Metazoa; phylum Arthropoda; class Insecta; order Coleoptera; family Staphylinidae; genus Dalotia; species Dalotia coriaria. Next base: position 11,960,621 of record NW_027045445.1, read on the forward strand.
AATTCGTCGTTTTATGCTGTTTTACGCGTTAAAACGCAGATTAAAGCTCAAAACGTGCTGTTTTGCGAAAATAATCATTTTCAAGCATTTTGGATCGTTGAAATCGTTCAAATAGACGCAATATTAATAAAAACGAATAATAAAAATTTCGTCGTTTTATGCTGTTTTACGCGTTAAAACGCAGATTAAAGCTCAAAACGTGCTGCTTTGCTAAAATAAGCATTTTCAAGCATTTTAGATCGTTGAAATCGTTCAAATAGACGCAATATTAATAAAAAACGAATAATAAAAATTCGTCGTTTTTATGCTGTTTTACGCGTTGAAACGCAGATTAAAGCTCAAAACGTGCTGTTTTGCTAAAATAAGCATTTTCAAGCATTTTAGATCGTTGAAATCGTTCAAATAGACAATAAAAAAAAAAACGAATAATAAAAATTTCGTCGTTTTTATATGTTTTACGCGTTAAAACGGCAGATTAAAGCTCAAAACGTGCTGTTTTGCTAAAATAAGCATTTTCAAGCATTTTAGATCGTTGAAATCGTTCAAATAGACGCAATATTAATAAAAACGAATAATAAAAATTCGTCGTTTTATGCTGTTTTACGCGTTAAAACGCAGATTAAAGCTCAAAACGTGCTGTTTTTCTAAAATAAGCATTTTCAAGCATTTTAGATCGTTGAAATCGTTCAAATAGACGCAATATTAATAAAAAACGAATAATAAAAATTTCGTCGTTTTATGCTGTTTTACGCGTTAAAACGCAGATTAAAGCTCAAAACGTGCTGTTTTGCTAAAATAAGCATTTTCAAGCATTTTAGATCGTTGAAATCGTTCAAATAGACGCAATATTAATAAAAAACGAATAATAAAAATTTCGTCGTTTTTATGCTGTTTTACGCGTTAAAACGCAGATTAAAGCTCAAAACGTGCTGTTTTGCTAAAATAAGCATTTTCAAGCATTTTAGATCGTTGAAATCGTTCAAATAGACGCAATATTAATAAAAAACGAATAATAAAAATTTCGTCGTTTTATGCTGTTTTACGCGTTAAAACGCAGATTAAAGCTCAAAACGTGCTGTTTTGCTAAAATAAGCATTTTCAAGCATTTTAGATCGTTGAAATCGTTCAAATAGACGC